>NC_136067.1:634536052-643626052 GCF_964261635.1 Lissotriton helveticus
CAAAACTCCACTACCAAATACAACTAGCCATACCGAGGAGAGTGGTGGTCAAGGACCTTCAGGAATATTAATACCCCAGGAGATTACTTTAGTCACCATATATGAAACTATGATGGGTCACAGAGCGGAAAGTAAAGCTGAAAACTCTAAAATGCAGGCTACGTGTAGTAAGGTTAAGAACGCAGTTAGGCGGGCAATTAAATTAGAGGCGGAAACAGCAGGCAGAGTCACGGAAGCAGAGGCACAAATTTCTGCTCTTGAAGACTATGTTGCGGTACTAAAGGAAGAATTGGAGTGTGTAAAGTCCCATCGTGATGATTTGACCTACAAGTTATCCGAACTTGAAAACCAGTCCGCAGGAACAATTTACGTTTCTTAGGGGTGCCTGAGAAAAGGGAAGGTGCGGAAGTACGGAAGTTTGTTGCGGAGCTGCTAAAAGATGCTTTTCCGGAGCTAACAACTTGGGACTGGTCTAGGGAAATACAGCGGGCACATCGCTTTCCATTTACAACAAGAAGGCTCGACAAGGAGAAGAGAACTTGCCTAGAGCAATATTAGTCTGCTTTAACAACTTTTTGGCTCGAGAGGATATATATATTCGGGCTAGACCCGACAAGAAAGCTACAGCACAGGGGTGCAGCTTTTTCGTTAAAACGGATTTTTGTAAGGCCACAGTTTCAAAGAGATGGCATCTACGCCAGCTGATGCCAGATTTTCAAGAAAAGGGTGTGGCATATTTGCAGAACCCTGCTAAATTGAAAGTTATGTTTAAAGGCCAGACTAAATTTTTTTTTGGCTGAGATACAGGCGAAAGAGTTTTTGGACACTTTATAAAGTAATGTATTGCTATGAGGTCAAAATAAGCAAGCCTGGAAGGAAGTCGGTGGGGGGGGGTCTTTGAAGAGGTCGTTTTTTTCTTTTCTCCTTAGGGATTGAAATCAGTTTAGCCATTGGGTCTCAGGCAAGGGTAGGGGGAGCACGACACTCCATATCTTTCAGGGACTAATGGTCCTTGGGCCTCATAGGTTGGCAAGGATGGGTGGGGAGGGGGGGAAGCTGGGAGGGTTGAGGGGGGGTGTGGGGTGGTGGTGTGGGGGGTTGAAAAAGACAGCTACAGATAGAAAGAATTTTGAACAGTCCAATAAAGTTCAGACGAAAGGGAGAATTAAGGCGAAGAGATATAAAAGAGCGAAAAAAGTAAATCTGATCAGGGGAAAAATGGGGGCAAAAGGTTATGTTTGCCTGGAACAGGACATGAATAGTTATGCTAAAGGGTTAGTTAAAGAATAGAAAATGGATAGAAAAATAAGGATTTGCACTTTAAACATATGCGGCCTAAATGACTCTAAGAAACGCCAAATTTTAGCTAAAATTATACAGATTATACAGGTAGATATTTTGTGTTTACCGGAAACGCACGTAGCATGGGCTAACAGAGATTATTTAAAAAACATGGGAAAGGAACTAGTTGTTTGCTCTAAGCAAACCGGAATCAAAAGGGGAGTCGCGATACTTAAGAAAAGGGGTGTTGGAGAATGTGTAAGGGCTCAGGCCGATAAATGGGGCAGATGGGTTATTTGTGAACTCAAGGTGGGGCCAAAAAGGTTTTCACTCTGTAATGTGTATGGACCGAATTTGGATGATGCAGAAATCTTTAATTTTCTGAATTTAGAATTAGCACAATGGACCTTACCCGTGTTAAGGTGTGGTGACTTTCATATCCTTATTGATTAACGTATGAATATCAGAAGTAATACGGTATATACAGGAAGAAAGAAAACAGTTTATACGTCTTTAAGGAATTTGTTAATGGATCATGGCCTTCATGATGCTTGGAATGCAAAATATTCAGGGGATTCGGGGTTTACTTTTTACTCTGCCCCTCACTCTAAGTTTGTACGTTTGGATCATTTTTTTATAACGCATGAGCTATTAACTAGTTCAAATCGAGATTTACCCAAAATTGGTTTCAGACCATAATCCGATTATTTTAGAGCTGGCTTTAGACTCGCAAGAGAAAATAGAATTCCAAAAGTGGTCTTATGAAAGGAAGCTTCTTATGGATGAGGAGTATTGTCAGATGATACCCAAAAAAAGTCAAGAATTTTTTTCTGTTAATAAAGGTACGGCCTCTCAGGAAATGGTCTGGGACACGTTTAAATCGGTAATAAGGGGTGAAACCCTTAGTTGTTCTAAGTTTAAAAGTAAAAAAATCTGGGCCAAGCATCGGCAGAATTTTGAACAAGTCCTCAAGGCAGAGGAGAAGTTGGCAGAGGCTATTAGACACAGTGTTGAGGTAGAAGCAGTTCAGTTGGCACAAAGGGAACTTACAGTTAAAAGATCTAATGTATATGCCATTATTGCTGAGCAAATTGCCGTAAATTATTTACAACATAAAGAAACGGCATACGAGTATGGGGAGAGAACAGGAAAAGTGCTGGCAAAGCGGACAAGAGAGAAAATGGCGTATAACGATATTCCTAAGATTAAAGACCTGCAGGGGGTATTGCAAGATATTAAGGAGGGTGTGCTAATGGCCTTTCAAGGGTTTTATCAACAGTTATACAGCGAGGAACCAGATAGGATAAATGCTGGGGACTACTTAAGGGATTTGATTCCCAAAACCTTATCGGAGGTGCAAAAGACAGCATTGATAGCAGTACCAGAGTGGGAAGACATTGAGTCAGACGCTGCGTTGTTGTGGAAGGAGCCGGAGCAGGGATAACAAGCTCCAGAGGGCTGCGGGGGCTGTGAGAGACGACCGCCCCTCCCTTTGATACCGGGGGAACTTGTAAATACCTCTTGCGCCTCCCGCTTTGCGGGAGACGCTGCGTTGTTGTGAAAGGAGCCGGAGCAGGGACAACAAGCTCAAGAGGGCTGCGGGGGCTGTGAGAGACGACCGCCCCTCCCCTTGACACCGGAAGTTCATTAGTGAGTTGGGATCTCCGCCACGTGGGACGCGCGCAGGTTAAGCCCGGGCAAAGGCCGGGCCCTCTGTGGCCCTCGGAGGCCGGAGGAGGCTGGGCAGGGCCACCCCATTTGACTCTTGCCTGATTTTCGCTCGTAAAAGGAGGTACACCGAACTAACCCACACCAGTGACTGCCTTTATCTACACTTTGGCCCACCCTATAGGACTACTTTTGGTTATTAAGTTATGCGCCCGACCAGCATAGGTGCCTGTTGTTGTTATATCTACACTGCTATATACACAAAAGCAAGCCACACTATGACTGATAAAGGGTTTCCTAAAAATATTATCTCTCAGGGGGGGCCATGGAGGGGGACATTGGACAAGTATTTAACTAGGGTAACATCGGAAATTGAAAGCGAAATAGAAAAAACAGAACAAAGTCTTTCCCTAGAAACTACATCTAGCATCCAATCTCCTCTGGTGGCAGCAGACCAAATTCACAATTTTACTTTACTGGAGGAATTAAATCAGATTTGCAAAACTATAAACACTAGCGTTGAAGAGGGAAACACGCAAATTGGTGCTCCTACATGTGAAATGAGAAACACAAGTCCCCAGCTTAGCACACCATCCCAACTAAATGTAAGCCATCTGGGTACCCCCCCTTTACTATTGGCTAAATACAATACACAACCGATAGCGAACCTTCAGGCCCCTGTTGTCGATAGAAAGCGCACAGGTGCTAAACAAATGGGAAGACCAGTAAAAAAACAAAAATTGCATTTAAGTCCCCCCTCAGTCATTATCAACACCCCAAAATCATCTAAGGTATGTTCAATTCTGGAGTCCCCTCTATCCACTATATCATCTGACCTACTAGCCCAGATTGAACTTCTGGTCAAAACATTAATATCCCCGCTGGCAAAAAGAATCAAGGTAATAGGGGAAAAGGTCACAAGTATACAGAAAACAAACAAGGCAAATGCGATACTTATAAAAAGAATGGCAGGATATAAGCAAGTAGAGTCCCCAGTCGTTACTGACGTCCCCAAAACTTCTTCACAAAGTAATACTGCCCAAATTCACTCAGTTGCCCCAAAAACATCATTAACATCAAATATTCAGTATGTAACAACATCAAACCTCCCAATAGTCCAGAGCTCCACCATCGGAGTAGGGCTGACCAAAGAATCCACGTCCACAGAGGGGATATTTTCCAACCATGGCAACTTGCAAAGAAAGATTAACCAAATAGACCTACCGCCGGAGGCCGCACCATTTGTGTGCATCCTCTCAGGCGTCCCTGAACTCACTAACGGCAAAATCGAAGGACAACTGGAATTGGTAAATAAGGTATCTTTCTGGCTAACCAAAAATAGACCCCTTCCACCTAACATCGATGGAAAAATCTTAAATGTTAGAAGGGTGGGGTGGTTCGGATCCCTCCCGAAGGACATAGCTGGAGACTTGGTTATAATAAACTTTAGGGATACCCATGCCGTCCCATATCTGCAAAGTTGGCAGCCACAAATGGGAGATGGCCCCATAGTAACTTGGGAACTGTGCAACTTTTACCCTAGAACTACATACCTGCCCCCTGTAAGAACAAATGTAGAAAAGAACTACTGTATGGGTGGCAGAGGCCCTGTATTTAGTAGCTATAATATACCCATTCACAACCGATTTGCTTTATTCTCCGGTATAGATTTGGTGCACTGATCTGTTAAACCGATTTCTGAATGCTTTGTTAATAATGATAATGACAACCACCCACCCTAAGCCCGGGGATGGTCTATACTAAAGTAAGCATCTATGCACTTTGCTCTTTTGCACATTCTGAAGCCTATTTGTTTTTAATTTTGTCTCTACAAATCGTCCATGTTAAACAATACTACATGTAATGCTGCTGTGAGTCTATTGTTTACCTCAGGAGAATTGAAGTGGAGGCATTTTTTAGTACTGAAAAGCTGCTAGGAGTAGATTGTTTATAAATTGAGGGGTGCTTCTACTTAATATTTAATGAGTTATGTACGATGTTTTAATGTAATTATTTTTTTGGTGCTGTTTTCTTTTTTTTCTTTCTTTTTTTTCTTTTCTTTTTTTTATTTACTGTATCTAATGTATTTTGACTTTTGTACTGTGCTTTTATGGTTGCTTTGTCACAACCGAATAAAGCTTACTGATTTGATTTGATTTGATTTGAGTCAGCAATTTTAGATCTAGCCCAAGGGAAAGAGATGGGCCCTGACAATATTCCTCTAGAATTCTACCGAACTTTCAGGAACGTATTAAAAAGAGAATTATTGGAGGTTTGTCAGGAAGCCTTTTTGGGGAAGGCTCCCCATTCATGGGCGGAAGCTACGATAGTGGTTTTTAAGAAAAAAGGCAAAAATGCTGAGGAGATGGGGTCATATCGGCCGATATCTTTACTAAATTCGGATAGCAATTTTTTTTCTAAAATAATAGCCAATCGACTAAACAATTTGATGCCAGGTTTAGTATCTCTCCGACAACATGGATTTATAAAGCACAGAGGCACTACTGATCATATAAGATGGATCATATCCTTGTTGGACTGGGCACTGGGTTCACATTCTCCTGTCGGTGTGGCGCTGTTGGACGCAGAAAAAGCGATCGACAGGGTCGCCTGGGATTTTATGTGGTTGGTCCTGGAAAGGAAGGGGTTTCCTGTGGAGTTTATAAGGGCAATTCAAACACTTTATTCTTGTCCGTTTGCTACTATTCGAATCTTTGGGAAGAGGTCGGGGAAAGTATCAATAGCAATGGGGACAAGGCAGGGGTGTCCCTGCTCCCCCTTGCTGTTTGCTTTGTACACAGATCCATTTATTGTCAGGTTAGAGGGCAATGCTGCAATTAAACCCGTGCAGATAGTGGATCATGATTTTAAAATCTGTGCCTATGCAGATGATATCGCAGTAGTGACTTCTGACCTGTCTACCGCACTCCCAAATATTATAGAATCAGCCGAGAAGTTTGGGCGCTTCTCGGGATACAAATTGAATATCAACAAGACACAGCTCATTCACTCAGATGCCGCCCGACCGGAGAATATTAATATCGTAAATGAAGCCAATTATTTGGGGATTAAAATTACAGCTAACATTGAAGAAATTATCTCTATAAATCTGGACCCCATTATTGGCTCCTCTAACAAGCTCCTAGAAAGACTAAATAACCTAAAGCTATCACTGCTTGGCCACAGCAATGTACTAAAGATGTTAATTTTTCCAAGGTTTTTGTATTTATTTTGTTCTTTTCCATTTCTTATTTCCTCTAGTTCTTTCTCCCGAATAAATAAAATGTACTCCAGATTTCTTTGGGGATATCATCAAGCTCGGAGAACGTTAGCAAAATGTGTGTTACCCCGAGAAAGAGGAGGCTGGGGCATTCCGAATTTTCAATTTTATCATTGGGTAGTGATTCTGCAACATATGGGTGTATTAATTCTCCCTGATGATCCGGTTGAGGATTTTGCCTCGCCTTCTATTTACGAGATGCTTCTAGGTGCCGAGGCTAAGCAATGTTTAAACCGGATTATTGAGCCCAGCTATTATAAAAAAACTAAATTTAAGACTATTTAATATGGAGGACAATAAAAAAGAGATTTAGAATCGGCCCAAATATAAATATCTATACTCCATTGCAGAAAAGCCATTTTCTCCTAGAATTATTTAGAGACGGGGTAATGCAAAGGTGGTATAATTTAGGGATTCTAAATTTTGGTGATCTGTTTCAAGGGTATGATTTTGTTTCATTTGATTATCTAAGGAAGGAGTATCATGTGTATCATGGTGAAATTTTTAAATATCTTCAGCTACGAAGTTTTTATGGTCAGAAACTTGCAAAAGGGATGATATTTCTGGGAAAAATTGGGATAGTTGAAGCCATAAAGGGACAGCATAAAACAGGATCTTTGTATAAGTTGCTTTTAGAGAAGGTGGAAGACGATTTAGAGGATAGGGCACTTAAATGGCAAAGCAAGTTTAATCTTGAACAAGTCAATTTAGATAGAAGCATGGAGATCGCAGGGAATGTGCTACTTAACGGGTCAATGATTAGCCAACATTTTATGTCTGTTTTTGAATTATGTTATACGCCAAGAAAATTGGCTAAATGGAACTCAATGCATGGGACAAAGTGCAGTCGCTGTAATTTACATGCAGCGGATGCCGCCCATATGTTTTATAGATGCCCTAGGTTGTCGCAATTTATTGCAGACATTGAGGGTTATTTGAGGAGTAGTTTGAGGATTTCTGTTAAACTAACAGCTCCTTTGGTTATTTTTGGGTGTGATGAAGGTACGATATATCAGGGTTCTGCATTTGAGGAAGGATTTATCTTTATTTGTATGGCGGTATATCGCTCCTGCATCACATCCCAATGGCTGGATGAAGATCCGCCAAATTTTACTACAGGGCAAACAAAATTATTGTCTATGTACCATCTTGAGATAGCATTATATCAAATTAAGGGCATTAAGAAGAAAACCTATGGGCTCAAAATATGGTCTCCGTTAGCTAATTGGTCGGGTTAGCAAGGAAAATGTGGCGAAATTAATGCATATGGCTTTTCTTTTTATTTTGTCATTTCCATGTCCTCTAAACGCTATCACTTTAAGAATCTATGATTTGATGTAATAGAAAAGATACTGTTTAATGCTCATTGGTATTATGGCGAAAAATGTCTTTGTTCTTTACTGTCTGTATGCTGTCATAAAAAATCAATAAATAAAAAAAAAAAAGAAATTCACAAATTAAGAATGCAATTTCAAGGGTGCAGGGGTGTCCAAAGGACACCCTGTTGCACCCCTGAAATCTGCGTAGAAGTATATTTTGCATACTCACATGCCCTTGGGGCATGTGTGTGTGTAAAATGGAACTTTAGTGCATTCTCCAAAGTTTTTGCAAATTACCATGAAAGTCAACTTCATGATAATTTGCTCCCCTTATTTGCGAATTCGCAAATTTTAAAAGTTTGATGCATTGCATTTAAGGAATCTCAATTTGAGATTCCTTAAATGCAATCGAAATTTGAGAAATCGCAATTTTGCGATTTCTTACATTGCGAAAATAACAAAAATTATAATGCATCTCAAAAATGGAAATTGCATTCGCAAACGGCCATATTTTGCGATTCGCACCATTTGCGAATGCAATTTCCAATGATGCATGTGCCCCTTGGATCTGTTTCCACAGAATCCTCCTTGAGAATCAGATGGGCATATTTACAAAAATGTAATGCAACTGTAGCGCCATTTTTTTTTATGCTAAGGGAGGTTTTTATTATTGCCATATTTACAAATTGTTGCAAAGCCCCTTAAGAAACATTTTCACACAGTTAGCAGCAATTTCTCACAGCGCCAACTCGGTTAGCCTGACTTACTGAAATGAGATGCAAGGAAGGCATTCCCACAGTAAAAATCCTGCAAAACACAAAACTCAATATTTACAAGGGTTTCCTTTTATGTCGCTAAAATAGAAAAACTGCTGTTGAGTGTCATTAGCAGCAATTACCTGGTCTTAAAAAGGACGCTAACACACTTGGATAAAATTAGAACTTCCCTAATTCATTGTTGGGAAGTTCGACTACACCATGAATCTTCTGCTATTGCAACTAGGAACACCAAGGAGACCTCCACCGATCCAGTGCCAGAATAGGCAGCGGATCGACCGCCTGAGGATCACCCTCATTCAGCTCCGTGAAGAGGAGGTCGTAGCCCATTACAGGCTTAACAGGGGGGTCCATTGTCCGCCTCATGAACCTGATAGCGTCAAGGCTGCAGCCCACATTCCATTGCTGCACCAACATCCCGCCACAGACCATGCTACTTGCTGTCCTCTACATTCTGGCATCTAGAAAGTTTCAACCTACCACCACCAGAGTGGCAGGAGTATCACAGGCATCCTTTTCCAAGTTCCTCCCCACTGTCCTGGATGCCATTATAAGCCTCAAACCAAAGTACCTCCACTTCCCCAACAGTGTGCAAGAACAACTCGACAACAGGGGAGGGGATGTGGTCCGTCGGCTAGACTGCCGACTTTGGTGCTGGAAACCAGGGTTCGAGCCTCTGGGTCGCATCCACGTCCTATGATTCTGGGCAAATCACTCAATCTCCCCGTGCCTGAATGTGTAATGTAAATGAAAAAATAAAAACAAGCAAGGCTTATATATCATTGCTGGCTTCCTGCATGTGTTGGGAGCAATGGACTGCATCCATGTGCAACTTGTGCCTCCTGCAGAAGCTGCACACATTTACAGAAACAGGAAGCACACTTACTACATAAATGTGCAGGATATTGAGGACCATTTTGTTGCTTTTCTTTCAAAGTATTTGTAAAGTACCCTGGCAGTATGCACAACTCCTATATCTTCCGCCAATCTGCCATCAACCAGCATTTCCAGAATGGCACCTATGGTAATGGCCTGCATGTTGGTAAGTACAACTTTAACACACAAGTCGACCCACCATAGAGGAAATCTGCAATGCTATTGCCAGGGCGGACACACATGAATGGATGCCAAATACTGTCAAAGCTATGGCCTACACTGATCCCAAAGTGTCTGCATTGTAGTGTATGCAGTCAACTTGTTCAATGTTTCTGTGCAACCTCACAACACATCTACTAGCTTCTATGTAGTGTCCCTACAATGGACACTCTGCACCAACATCAATCAACATCGATGAACATTTCACATAGATCCACTTTCATGCCCATGCCTGACACATTGAAGTATGTAGATCCCCCAAAAAATGTGTTAGCACATTTTTTGCCAGAAGGAAGTAACTCTACAGCTACTGTCATGTGTCAAGTAATTTTAAGGATAAAAATTAACTATGTGGAATGGTACCAATATATATCCATAAAATGTAAGCATGTTAGACAATTGCCTCAGAAATTTTAGATACACATTGACATTGGTGACCAAGCACAGCCTAAAAGGCATTGGCAACTTTGCTGATTCTCAAAAAATACAGGTATGCCAGGGAACAACACAAATGGCTGTGTAGTAATGTGTAAGCTATTATCAATTGACACTTGTATGTCTTAGATGCTGTTTGGTGGCATGTGCTAGACTGTGTGCAAGGTGAATGAAGAAAGCTCGACAATGGACACAATGCTGCCTAATGCACTTCTCACCCACATCATGATTGTAAAGTAATGTATTTTCTTAAGGTTATGTACTCATGCCATGGATGATGAGACTGGTAACAACATCGTCAGACCCAGGCACAGATGGACTACAATATTGCACTTGGCCACACCAGGTCCATAGTTGAAAGGACGTTTGGTGTCCTCAAATCCTGTTTCAGGTACCTGGACATATCTGGGGGCAGTCTGTTATACTCACCACCCCTGGTATGCAAAATGATTCTTGTCTGTTGTTTACTACACAACATATGTGTCCGGACTAATGCACCGATGAAAATGTGGATGAGGAAAATCCTGAGGTTGAAGGGAAAGAAGAAGAGAACCAGAGGCAACCTGCTAATGTAACAGCAGCAACCCAGGGAAGGGATGGAATCATCAATAATTTCCTCATAGAATGACATAATAATCTAATGTTCACCTATACATATGGACTAATTACTTTTATGGTTATGTATATAAATAAAATCACTTAACCAACATCTTGTAAGCTTTGTTCATCTTATTTTAACATTACAATTCTGGCATACTGTAGTTGATCCACTTAAGTCTGTCAAATATGTAGTGCATGTCAACTACAAAATGTAGATGGAACAACATTGGGAAATAGTATGTGCTTCGTTGTGTTGTGTCCCATGCTGCACCAGGTCCATCATTCATTTGAGTTTAGGATTCAAGATATCCTGCTTTTGGTGCATAGATTTATCTGGAGGTAGACTGCTCTTCTTGCTGCCAATGGTTTGTGAAATAATCTTGGTGGGCTCCATCTCACAGAAAATATGTTTGCAGACAATTGTCCAATAGCTACTTGACAATAGTGAGCAGGATCACCTAGAAGGTGGGGAGGCTGAAAAAGAAAAGGATAAGGTAGCATGATCAACTGTTGCATCAATACAGTGGAGGGAGAACATCATTCACCAATTTTACACATAATATGTGTGTGCTTGGCATTTTTTGCCATCCATCACTGTCCTCTTGACTTCTGCGACAGAGTTCACCTTGTTGACTATGGACTGCCATATAGCATTTTTGGGCCCTATTGACACCTTGGAATTGACGAAGAATTGGCGTTGATGCTTCCCGGCAATCAGGATCTCATTCTCCTCCTGACTGAAACTGCATTTCTTCATACTCTTCCCCATGGACTCTGGCTGCTCATTCTGATTGTTGGGGGGGGGGATGTTGTTGTCTTGTGTTGAACTTCAGTTGTTTTTTCCCCTGAGCAGGGTATTTGTAAGCTTTTTTGGAAACTAAATCCTGAAAAGAGATGTTCGGTTGACTAGCTTGAACTTGCTTGTTGGCTGGCCATAACTTTTTTCACACTAACGTGTATTTTGTATATGCCTTGACACTAGCGTAATTTTCCCAGCTGCTAGCTGACCCTAATGCCACGTAGGGATGCATTGTAAATACATTGCAAAGATGGCTTTAGGATTTGGCCATCAGAAGCGGTAAAAAATGTTTAACTAAGCAGCATGAAATATATTACCCTCATTGGTTTAGGGGTTAGATGTGGTACTGTGAGCTAGCTGAAACTCACCAACACTCACAGATGGTATACATGGACTAAATCTCTATACTATGAAGTTTGTGTTGGTCTAATACACAGCAGTGCTATATTTGAAGGAGCTGTATAACATGGCGACTGCAACATTTTAGGTCAGGTGCTTATTTAATGGGTATCCTGAGTAGTCTTCTGCAAATGCCCAAGGATCCTTATTACCTCTACAAAGAGACGTCTGTGGTCAAAGTATTTATCCTCCTCAGCTTAATAGTAAGTAAGTAATTTATTTATTTGCATGATTAAATAAAACCTTTGCAATAATTTGCATAAAAGAAATATTACAATTGAGGATACACAATTATGATTTGTAGGGTGATCAGGATCTTTCAAAGTTACTTTCTTGTTTGTTTGTCATCTGGTAATGCTTGAGTATTGACCTTACCCTCTCCCTCCACAGATGAAGGATTCAGAATGTGCCTTGTGTCTGATAACATAAGTCAACTGTATCTAGCCATTTATGACTGTACTGAGCTCATGGCTTCAGTTCAGTTGGATGTCTTCTACTGAAAAACTTTTTGCTGTTGAAGAGTGGTCTCAGCAATGTTCTGTATTTGTTTAGTAGCTCCCTGCATATACATAGCAAGTGCTTAATGTCTTCCTTTTCCACCCCGCATAGTCAGCAAGCTGGTGGTCACTAGGCAAAAAGCCATGGTGGCAGATGAAGTGCGGAGGGTAGTATTCCTAGATGATGCCATAGGTATTTCCCCTTGGAGGCTTTAGAAAAGCCAATACTTAGATACGGTAGAGGAATGACCTTTGTGTAACTCTGCACAGTTAACAATCCATGTGCCCTTCCTGATAATGCAACTTTGCCCTCCTGCAGAGAAACTATTTTGATAGTTTTGTTGACAATATTTTCAAAGCTGTCATGTGTCCCTGAGGTTCCCCAGAGTCCTTGTAGGCCTAGTTGTTTTAATGAGTCTTCTAGGTAGGTCCTTGCATGGACTGTCTCATTAGTTATTGATTTTATCCATAAATGGGTGTTTAATGTCCCTGGTTCCCACTTTTCAATCTTATATCAACATTTCATGTATGCTCCTTTGCGGGCCAGCTCTTGCCTCTGAATGTCGAATTATATCTAGTCCTAATTGTGCAGGGGATGTGTATCCAGGTAGACCAAAGATCATTTGTAATACTCTTGTTATTGCGCTATCCAGTATTGGTGTTTTGGCTCTCCATTGGTTCACACTCATTACCTTTGTTTTTTCCAAATTTATAGTCGGACCATTTTCTTCAGAGTAGCTTTGTGTTACAACTAGCAAGAATTGAAAACTGATTGCAGTTCAGCTAATGAGAATGAGGTCCTCTGTATATAGTGAGTTTGAAAGGGCAAAATCCCCCATCTTTGGGGTGTGAGAATTGCATTCATATAGCCTGGTTGACAGATCTGACATGAAGAGCTTGAATAGGGTTGGAGCTAACACACAGCCCTGTTTCAGCCCCATAGTAATGGAATCTTCTTTGTCAGGTAGTCTCCTCCAACACAGTTTTACTTGCACCCACATGTTTTAATGCAAGACGATTAACTGTTTTATGAGTGAGGATGGCATTGTCCACTTGGTCAACCCATGTGAAGTATGTTTCTGTCAATGGGATCAAATGCCGAGCTATTAGGTAGGTGTCAAAGTGGATAAGCTTGATTCTGAGCTATTCCAGAAGGAAACTGCAGGTAACAGCTTACAAGCAGTGCACAACCCTCCAATTAAGTGTGTAATATACCATAACGAGAGCTATTATGTGCTAAACGTGATTGTAGCACGGAAGAGGCTCTTTAAAAAGAGAAAATTACTATGTGCAAAAGATTTAATGAAAGAGGGTACAGTAAGGAAATGATATGGCAATTGAGCACAAGACTAGATGTTGTTTCAAGAAATTAGTTACTTCATGAGAAAAAGAGTGTGGATGTTTCTGGGAATGTGAGGTTTATCTCCACTCAAGCATGCAATGTACATACTATATTTAATAAACACCAGCACATATTAAAAAACGGATGATGTGCTAAGCACGTATCTTCATCCTAATCCACAAATCACTTTCAGAAAAAAGTTGTTCACTGAGGGAAAATCTTAGTCAGAATGTGATAACCACCCAGAGCAGTATCCCTAATGAGCAGGGTAGTAGTGGATTCTTTTGCTGAAAGAACTGCAAGGCATGTAGCGGCAGCAATGATTCCTCGAAGTTCCAAGTTCCAAACACGACTAGCTAATTTGTCATCAAGAAAACACTAGCGTGCAATACAACATACTGTGCATATGGTTTATTATGTCCTTGTAATAGGATGTATATTGGTACTCCCATTCATAGGGGGAAAAACGGGTTCTGGAGCACATGCAGGCAGTTAAACATAATGACAAACACTATCCCATGGCCCAACACTTTTTTGATGCTCATTTTCAGAATGAAAAATTGCAGCAAATGATTGTGATTGATTCAGTGGAAATTGATATAGAAGGTGGCAATCAAGAACAAAAACTGTGCAAGTTGGAATCTAGGTACATCATTGATTTTGAAGCCATGACCCCGCAAGGCCTGAATTCCAGCGAAGAACTAGCAGTACATCTAGGGTAATTAGTATGATTAAAAGATAGAGAGGACTAACTGTGCAGTTTCGTGAATGTTTTACCTTTTTGTGAGGAGGATTAGATGTCCTTTTATTGATGTTTATTTGTTCTATTTTTCATCTAAATGACTGCACTTAATGGGTATAGAGTTGCTGTCCTAACATCTGTCTCTAAGCATCACAGGAATTTTGCTCTTTTAACACTGTAACATAACTATCAGTCTTTTAGACTACATAGCATGCTGTTTAGATACATATATATTGTAATTCCTCATGTCAATGCATGTGAATTTATAATGGGTTAATATTTTCCTTTTGCATGAATTGCCCACTTAGGCAGAATCAGTCGGGTCTCTTGTTTTACATGAATGGCACGCATGCACAAGACAGTCCTATATGGCCTTAACTGTCTGTTGCTACGTTTATTATTTATTGGTTTTGAGGCATGGTAATTTTTGCATGCATTTGGATATATGCATACTTGTGCATATAGCAGTGAAATCATTTTCAGAATGATTGTGTTATATTTTTGTGTTTACGATTGATATTCGAGAAATTTGTATGACAAGAGTATTGTTGATAATTTACCACTAGCACTACATCCAATGCTAACTCAATTTATATATATTTTCTTAAGGAAACTGTGTTTACATTGGTTTATCATATAAAGCTATGTTATATTACTATTACAACTAATGTTATGGGGTCTGCTACAAGATGGCAGTCATTTTTGCTCTGGTTTTGTACACAAGTATTTATAAGTCGTTTTTCCACTTTTGTATCTTTTTTCAACACAGAAGTGCTTGGCTTTTGCAATTTGGCTGTTAACGAGGTGTAATGCCGAAACGCGTCGGAGAAGTTATTAAATAGAAGTAGTTGGCATACAGGAGCTTAAAATATGAGTGAAGGATTGTTGGCTAAATACCTTTGAAATTCACTGAAATAGCTATAGGTTTCAGGGATGTTATAGTTAGAAATTAGCATTTGAAAAACCTCAGGAATTCCCTGGAAAAAACACAGGTTTCAGGGTTGTTATAGTTAGTTGGACATTTCACTCGTACAAAACCAGAGACATTTGGCCGTTATAGTTAGTTGAGCTAACTATAACTTGTGACCCCGCAATGCACTGCTGATGAAATAACATATAGCAACATTCATGACTTAGTAAGTGACATCACTGACAGCCTCAAGTGTAACCCGGACAAATCTGAGGTGCTCTTTTCTGGCTGTCGGGCGGACCCCAGTTGGCAGGCCTGGTGGCCTGTGAATATGTCTCCTCCAGCGGCCACCACCACGATGGCCAAGAACCTCGGAGTAAAAATCGATAATGTTTTGTCGCTGAAACCCCAGGTTCTTGGTTTAGCAGGAATGTGTTTTGGCTTCCTTAAGATGCTCCGCTAATTCCTCCCTTTGCTTTCGGGGGCACATAGGAAAATCACTGTGCAGGTCCTTATTGGGTCGTGCCTTGATTATGCCAACATCCTGTACTTCGGTCTGCCTGAGTGCTTTCTTCAACGTCTGCAAGTGGTTCAGTATTCGGCTGCGCGGGTCATCTATGGTCTTCATTGCCGAGCCAGGGCTTCTGACCTTTTGCAGACTCTCCACTGGCTGCCCATTCGGAAACAGATAGTCTTTAAGGCTCTCACTTTGGCCCACAAGGCTCTATATGCGATCGGGGCTAAATACATTCAAAAGCGGCTGGCTCTATATCAGCCTGCCAGATCTTTGAGGTCAGAGTCGCTGGCTCTCGCCTTGATCCCCGTTATAAGAAGGGCTCGGATTGGTGGCCGGTCTTTTCAGCGTCTTGCACCTCAGCTGTGGAACACCCTGCCGGTCACCCTGCGCAGGAATACCAACTTGCTGGCTTTCAGGAAAGACCTGAAATCCTGGCTGTTTGTTCAGTAGACCCGCCCTGCACCTTCCTGCCCCCTGTCCGCTGTAGGTAAAAAAAAAGCGCCGGGACACTCCTCGGAGTAGCTGAGCGCTATACCAAACACCCTCCTAACATTAACATTAACATTAACATCAATGATGATATCTCAAAATGACATCACTGATGACATCATCCAGTGACTGTGTGTTTCTGTAAAGTTTAAAGTTTAAATATGTTTTATATATAAATATATATAAATATATATATATATATATATTTTATTTTTTTTTACATTGAAAAAGCCGCGAGGCGAAACGCATCTGTCGATAGGGGGGGAGAGGATTCAAGCACCGAATAAAGCATCCTAAAGCTTTAAAATCAACTCCGCGTGTGCCTTTCCTTTTTACAAGCCAGAGAGTTGCCTGCTACGTGAAGCAATATATATATATATATAATATATATATATATATATATATATATATATATATATATATATATATATATCGAAGCTTTCCTCTCCCTCACCTTTGAAGAAGACACAGCACTCACGGGAGGAGGGTTCAGATTCTTTATTGCAACCCTCAGAGAACCAGACGCGTTTCGGCTACCGCCTTTGTCTATCGTACACTGGCGCGCCATTTTTTTAGTTTTTTAAATACCCATCACGTGTGTGTCTTAGAGGTAAACAAAGGACTATTACATAGTTGCCATCTTATAATGGTTTTTTTGTTGTGTGACATTGCATATCGCGCCCTGAATGGGCAATTACAATCCATCTTCATACATATATGATTATAAACAAATTATCTTGGACATATGTTGGTCTCATTACGATTCACATGTGGCGGTATGCCGGCATAAATTTCGACAACCTTGTTGTTTTACGCATCTGATGATCCAAATGCGATATTTGCATGCTGACGAGACATTATAAGCACAGATTCCTTACATAATGTCCTGAATGGACTATTCTCCCAAGCCGTGCCACCTTCGCCAACCCCGCAAGGGTAAGTCCGATTCATATTGCCCTGGATGGGCTGTTACTTAAGATCATTACAAGTCATCATGCATTGTCAATGTAAGAGGCAACTATTCCATTGCCTGACATTTCGCCCTGAATGGGCTTGCCTGTCCTGATCACCTCCCTCAGACATTTTCATACTTCATACAAACCCACTGTGCAAAATCATAATAACTATAACAAACCAAATTATAAAATCCATTAAAAATCCATAAAAAAATGAGGTCTATTTGCCAATTTCATAACGAACTCTTAGGATCTGTTCTTCCACAACATTCTCTCATCTTGAAGCAGGGAGCCCCCTACCCCAGATGTACTGTCATCTCTTCATGGCTATTCAGGCCCCCCGGTACCTTCGTTCCGACATCTATTATGTGTCTGGATTCCAGCCTTCTTAGTTTTTGTATTCTATCACCTCCTCTAGGGCTCGCTTGTACATGATCCAACCCAAAGTAGGATATTAGGTCACTATTGCTCTTATGGTGTTGCTTGTAGTGCCTCGCTACAGGGTAAGAGGGATCACAATTTGTTATTGCCCTGAGATGCTCTAAGATACGCATTTTCATGGGGTTTACAGTGCTGCCGATATATCGTAGTCCGCATGGACACATAAGACAGTATACTGTAAAGGGGGTCGAGCAGGTCAGGAATACCTTGATTTTCCGCATTTGTCCCCTGACTTCATAAGATATTACTTTTTTGCTATACTTGCATGCCTTGCACCGGCCACATGGGTAGAATCCTGGTTTGTGTTCCCCGAAAGACGCCCCCCGCATACAAGCACCCGTGTTTGAGTGTGCGACTTGGCGGCACAAGGAAGCAGGGATATATATATATACATATATATACATATATATATACATATATATATATATTCACTGAAAAAACCATAGGTTATAGACCATATATAGTTAGGAATTAGCATTTACAAAACCTTATTTTACTCACACAAAACCATTGAAATTCGCATATATAGTTAGTTGTACTAACTATATATCGCGCACCCGCAATCCACTGCTGATCATGTCACATATTACATCATTCATGACATGGTCAGTGACATCACTGATGACATCACTGATGACATCTCAAATGACATCACTGATGACATCTCAAATGACATCACTGATGACATCACTGATAACATTACTGAGCACATCACTGATGACATTATTCATGTGATAATACGATGAACCTCTTCAGACTCTAATATAACCTTAGATACACTCAGTGTAAACAGACACTCACAGACTGTCACTCATCCATGGAGTTACTCACACACCTACTCAGTCATGCAAAGAATCAATCACACCTCCATTTTCTCAACTATACAGTTATACACACCTTACTTATTCAAACAGATACTAACACATATTTACTCTCTTATACAATCCCTGATACAATTTCAGAATGATCCATACAGCCACTCACACATTCACTGGCTCTTATGCACAGTTATTTATATATGTCAACTCTCACATGTACTGTGTTTTACATATGTACTTACTTTGACATGTAGCACTGAGATATCCATTCACTCACCAATACACTCATGCACACAGTCAACCGCCCATACAGCTGTTTCCACATGCACTTTTGAACCCATACATCTAGTGAATCAACTGCTCACACATCTATGCACAGAGTCATACACCTCCCAGCCACCCACACACACACTCAGTCTCCCATACAAATACTTGGGCAACCAATCAATAACCCATATAGTTACTCATATAGCTACTGATCAACACATGCAGCAGTTTACAGAACAACAGACATAATGATGGACACATTAAGACAGTTTAGTCACTAAGACACATTTAATCACTCACTCATACAGTCAGTCATGCACCTACTAAATCCTTCATCCAGACACTTATACATCCACTCATTCTCCAATATGTAAGACATATTTTAACTTTACAGAAATACACAGTCACTGGATGTTGTCATCAGTGATGTCATCAGTGATGTCATTTGAGATGTCATCAGTGATGTCATCAGTGATGTCATTTGAGATGTCATCAGTGATGTCATCAGTGATGTCACTGACCATGTCATGAATGATGGAATATGTGACATGATCAGCAGTGGATTGCGGGTGCGCGATATTTAGTTAGTACAACTAACTATAAATGCGAATTTCAATGGTTTTGTGTGAGTAAAATAAGGTTTTGTAAATGCTAATTCCTAACTATATATGGTCTATAACCTATGTTTTTTTCAGTGATTTTTCAAGGTTTTGTAAATGCTAATTCCTAACTATATATGGTCTATAACCTATGGTTTTTTCAGTGAATTTCATAGGTTTTTTAATAGCAAATATCTATATGTATGAAAGTAAGAATTTTTATTAGAAATTTTAAAATGTGTAAATATTTTTTTTTATTATTTGCCCCGGTACGTGCCCCGGGGCGCTCCCGGGGCACGTACCGGTGAACGTACGGGTGAGCGCCCCGGGGAGCGTACCGGGGAGCGTCCCGTGAGCGCTTTTCCCGCGAACGAAAACAACATCATGACGTTTCGCGTAGTCGCGTGATGCGCCGCGTAAACGTGACGCATCGCGTAACAGCGTGATGCGTTTCTTCGGCGCGCTCCGTAAACGTACCCGGAAGCGCTCCGTGGCGCGACCCGGAGCGCGCAACGTAAGCGCTCCTGTGCGCGTAGCGTAAGCGCGTCGGGACATGTGACCTGAAAATAACACTTTTCATTGGTTCTCAACTTTTTTTTCTACAAATGATGAAAGCCCCCTCCTTTTTTCCTCTTTCTTACTTTTTTATTTGAGAAAGCAAGAGCTATTTGTGAGACATGGCTTCAGTAGTAGCTGCAGCTGGTGCACCCCCACCACCACCACCACCCAGAAAGGAAGGTCCACCACCCCAGATCCTTCCAGGAGTTGAAGAAGAGGAGGAAGAAGATGATGAGGACCAACAAACCAGAACATACTTGCCTGAAGAACCAAGACAAAGCCATGTCAAAGTTCATTATATATGGCAGTATTTTTCCATCCCTGCTGGGCAAAAAAAAGTGAATGCCCCGAAGGTGACATGCTTAATTTGCAACGAGGTCATGTCCAGGGGCAACCCAAATAAAAAATATTCATTTGGGAACTACACAATGATCCGCCACATGCAGAGGTGGCACCCTAACAATCTGGCACAAGCTGAGGTACGGGATCTGGCCCAGAAAAAAAGAGACCATCAGGCCAGCACCTCCTCAGGTGAATCTTCATTTGCAGCACCAGCACCAGAAGGGCGCGAAACAGTACCAAATATACAAAAAAAATTTGGTGTAATAAAAATGGTCTGCATTTTTTGCGGAAAGACCCTCTGCTACGGGGAACTAAGCATTCACCTTATTAATGATTCCATCGACAACCACAACTGCAGCAAGAGAAGAAAGCAGTAGTTTTTTTTTTTTTTGCTCCTCTCGAGCCACTGTTAATTCCCAGTTTTTTGTTTCTTGTTTTTTGTTGAGCACTTTATAATGGCTGTTTTTCGTTGTTTCCCCCCAAAAAACCCCAAAAACAAAATATAAAACAACAAGCACATTAAAAAAAAGTTCTTTTCAGAACTACCTCCCATTTAAAAAAAATTACTAACATTTTTAGCACTCTTGACTCCATTTTTCTCATTGGTGCGCTTCCCGGTACGCGCACCGGTACGCGAACCGGAAGCGAACCAAAAAAAAAGTAAAAAAGAGTTAGTATAAGGGAAGGAAACAGAGAGTAATGTTAAAAGAAAGACAGCTAGAGGGAGTAACAGAGAGATACTGTTTCATAGATCTATTTACCGAAAAGAAGATGGAAGAGGGTATAATTGTGAAAAACAAAATGGATAAGGAAGTGAAAGAAAAAAAGGAGAGTAGAAGAATAATAAACAAGAGTTTCTTAGGGAATGTGAGTGAATGTTCAAAATAAGAAGAAAAATAGTAAAGGATGTGGAATGAGAGGTGGGGATAGAACCGGACTAAAAGAACAATCCTGAGGGAAAGTGTTAAGAAAACAGTGAGCAAAAAGTAAATAGGAATAAAACAAGATGTATGATAGTGACTAAGGTTAAAACATGTGGAATAACAGAGAGAAAAAACAGAAAGCAGAAAAGAAGAAGTGACAGAAAAGGAATGATTGAAACAGCAAAGAAATGTAAATAACATAGGGGCATATTATCAACACAGGCGATAACATTTTCGCTGCTTTTATCGGCAGAAAACTGCCGCTAAAGCCGCTTTTGCGGCAGAAAACTGCCGCTAAAGCCGCTTTTGCGGCAGTTTTCTGCCAATAAAAGCAGCGATAATTTTATCGCCTGTGTTGATAATATTCCCCTTAGTGTGCTTGAACTACAGGGAGAAAGCATAATGAACAAGTAGTGAAAGAGTGATCAGTCAGAGACAGTGAGAGTAATAGAACAGGAGTGAGGAACTATGAGAACAGAGGGACTGAGAAAAGGAGTGGAAGGAGTAGAGTAAGTAAGTAATAGAGAAAGGAATGAGGGAAGTAGCAAAGGCAGGAAACTGAGGGTTAAAGAAATGAAGCAGTGGAACTAATAGAAGTTAAATGTGATAGAAATGTAACAAAAAGAGCACAAAACATTTACCTTATAATTGTCGTTAACTTAGTCACTTGTTATTTTTATACTTTCAATCTGTGAAAGAAAGAACAAAAATTTGAAAAATATTAAAACATGTATTTAAAAATTAGAAAAGACAAGGGAAAAGATTGACAATCATCCAATTTTACAAAGAAATAAAGTTAGAGATAAACATGCAGAAAAAAGAGAAAGAAACGGTGATAGACAGTCAGACACAAAAAGAAATTGAAATAGAGTAAATTACTAAGAGAAAAAAAAAGAAGATACTTTCAGTGACATAAAAGAAGGATAGAAGAGAAAACTAAATTGAAGTTGTGTAAGCTACGAAAATAAAATGAGTAAGGTAAACTATATAAGGAAAGGGTGAATAAGGAAAAGAGAGTGAGGGAGAGAGGAGACAGAGGAAGTGAAGGAAAGAGTGTCAGATACAGACTGAGTGAGGCATCTACACAATGTGATTCATAATGTTAGGAAACACAGGTAATGTAATTGAAAAACGTTTAATTTTTTTTGCTCATTCCACAATCACATCACCTGTGTTTCCTTTGCTTAGGTATCTCATTGTGCAGATGTAGTCTAGCATATGAAAGACTACGCAGAAGGTGAGCACTATATGCAACAACTTTGACACTTACAGAAGCCTCTGCTTCTCCATGCCCCCTACACAGTCCTAAATATATACATTTTAAACTGACGGTATCTTGTTGCAGATGAAGTGAGGCCTATCTTGCAACATGGTGCATCTTTTGCACTGCTGCTGTGTCACAAAAGTGACGCAACGGCGGCGCAAAAGAGGCGCACGGCCATCATAAAACTACCCCTAACATTTTAAATGATTGTTTCAGGATGCCGATAAAGTGTGGCCTATCCAGAGATTTGTTTGAGGTGAGGCCTACTCAGAGTTACAGATTAAATTTAGGCTTGTTGAAGAGTACAGAGGAGATAATACATGTGCAGGCCTACCAACCAAGTGAGTCATGTCCACTGCACTCTTGAACAAAGGCCAGACCTCCTCTGTCTCCCTGGACAGGCCTAAACCTCATCTGCACAATGTGATTCGTAATGTTAGGAAACACAGGTGATATAATTGAAAAACGTGCAAATGTTTTCGCTCATTTAACAATCACATCACCTGTATTTCCTCAGCTTAGGTATCTCATTGTACAGATGTAGTCTAGCATATCCAAGAGTACGCAGAAGGTGAGGACTGTATGCAACAGACAATGTACATTACTCACCTCCCTTGACACTTACAGAAGCCTCAGTTTCTCCATGCCTCCTACACAGTTCTAAATGTATATCATAAATACAAAAAGTACAGAATTAATTATACATGTTAAATGGTTTATTTTTGCTGTTCTCAGAATATATCAAATTTCACTAAAAACAGTGACTTGAAGGTATTCATCATATAACAGCGGGGAAAAAAAACCACAATCAAAATGATTGTGTTTTAAAAACCCATATAACATAACCAATCAGAAATCAGAACTCCTCAAAAGTAACTTACTTTCCATGACGTTGAAGGATGTCCTATGAACAGCTTATACTCTGTTGTGCTGTTATTATTTTCAGCCCGCCACTTTCTGAAAGAAAAACTCCATCGTTTTGACAAATATGTTACATACAATAAATGACTTCTCGCTCTCTACCGCACTTCTCCTCAAGGCCAAATCGTGTAAGAGCCATTTATAACTCTTGGAATTCTTCTAAGCAAATTCCGTCATTTTCTTTTTTCGCAACTTTCAGAAAGAAAACGTTCAAGATCACTTTCACAATCCTGTACTATTAATATCTCACCCTTCTTGCTCACTCATGTTCCACATTTCCTATGACACTGATACTGCTTACTATGAAGCAGACTTACACTACCTCTATGACTACTACAATTATTTAATTCTCTACATCACTTTTAATCACAAAGCAATTTAAAACAGTACATAAAATTATATCAACTCCTAGAATCATTATAGGCCAGTTACCTACCCTAAATTCTTTCTTCTGAAAACAAAAAGTAAGAATATTTTTAAGTCAAAAGGCAACATTGTTTCATAGACAAATGTGAATCATTTCCGAAACATCAGCTTTTTTTACATTTTCAATAAGCTGTGTAATAAGCGGATGTTGTCAAAGGACCATCATGTCATATAATAGCTGCAGTTAGAAATGTTCTTCCTAAAATCAACAACTGTGTAGCCACAACATTTGTAATTAAAGTTGAAAACTTACTTTCATCAGGTTTATATAGTTGGAATTTTAAAATGACATTATAACCAAAAGTTTGTTCAAAAAATGTGTACACCATTGCAGACTTACATTACCTCTACTCCATGTTTTGATTGGCTGCTTGAATTAGCTTATTAAAAGAAACAGTTTTTCTGAACTCATTCAAAGTGCAGTTATTTTTCCATGACGTCAAGTCAGTGTTATGGTAAGAACACCGTTTGCTTTGGGGAATACTCTGTTGTCCTTTAACTAATCCGTGCCCACCACTTTCTGTAAGAAAACCTTCTTTTTTTCAGGAACTACTTAAAACTCAAAAATAACTTTTTACTCTGTACTACACTTATCCTCAAGGCCAAATAGTGTAGGAGCCATTAGAACCTCTTGAAATTCCTCAGAGCAAATCCCGAGATTCTTTCCCTAAAATTTTGGTTGTAAAAACACCAGGTAAGAATTTTTAAGGTCAAAAGGCAATTTTTTTCTTAAAGTTAAAACAGAATCATTGCAGAATGACCAGCCGTTTCTAGACTTCAAATAAGTTGTGTAATGTCCTGATGTTGTTGAAGGACTGTCATGATATATAATTGCTGCAGTTACAAAAGTCCTTCCTGATATTGACAACTGCGAAGCCACAAAATTTTTAATTAAAGTTGTCAATTTTGTTCCATCAGGCCTACATCGTTGGAACATTAAAATGACATACTGGCCATATGTTCGTATAAATAATGTTGACATCATTTCAGATTTACATTGGCTACACTCCATGTTGTGACACACTTTCTATTTTTATTCTATCAGTGCTACATTTCTCTAACACAGAATTCAACAAACTGCAAAATCTTTGATCCGAATTGACCACAATCTCTTCTTTTAAAGTTTCCTAGAGAAAAGACAACATTAACCACTACATTAGCATAGCAGTTGACACCAGAACTATTTTCAAATTGAAAACCAACAACATCTTCAACAGAATCCATTTTTTTTCTGCTTATAATTTTGGGTTCATCGACTTTTCGTCTTTTTGCTACAACCTCCCTACTATTGGTCACATTTCTTCGTTTCCGGCCTACTACACGTTTCTCAAACAAAGGATATTGAGGCAAATGTGGCGCATACTCTCTTCTTCACCTATTGTATTCCTTAATACAATCTAGATCCGCACAAATGTTTGTGACATCACACTCAATCAAGTACAATCCCGATAAAGTTCTGACTCATGACAATGCCACATATGCCATACCTTCCTTGAACACAGAACTGCCAATATTCACCAATGCACTGTCTACACTTAAACCTTGCGATTTATGGATTGTCACCGCATATGCTAAGCAAACAGGAAACTGCTTACGGCGAACATATAAGTCTTTTACAAGCAAAAACCTAGCAGAGCAATGACCAATTAGCTGTACTTCCTCAATGCCATCAAATTTAATTTTTAAAAATTCAATTCCATCTCTATTTCTGTATTTTTCAAAATCAACAACATTACCCATTGATTCATTTACCAGACCTCTTTCAACATGTAAATTCCTTCTTAAAATTATACGGCAATTTAAGCACACATTCAGAGTCTTTTCAAAACCAGCAGTTTTAGATATAGTCTTCTCTAATGAATCCAATTTTGATTTCAAATTCTCAGACAAAATAATTGTTGCTCCCATATGCTCTATTCTGTCAATAGCTTCCAGTTTCACAATCTCTTGGTTTTCTAAATTCAACATTTTATTGTTGAAGATGGCACATTCTGCAAGAGTTGGCATCAAACATATTCCAGATTTCTTCTCAGTAATTTTCCGAAAAATATTCTCAGGCACAACGTCTTCTTCTGGATACAAATTTGACAGTAATCGTGCATGTAAAGCTTCTTTCCCATGCTCGGTCACTTTTCCGATTCTAACATCTTGTAGAATATTCTTATAATCTTCATCCTTCGCTTGACGCATATTTTCACGCAGTTCAGCATAATTGAAGTTTAACCATATATTGACGTTGCCAATGCTCCCTAGGCACTTCCTGGTATCTTCATGCGTGAGCATTTTGAACACAGGTTGTCCTTTCACTGGTGTCAGCTGCAGAAGATCACCGAAAACAATGATGTGTTTGCCACCAAATAACACATCATACTCTGTTTTGAGAACTTCTTGCATTCTCAAATGCACAAAGGCAAGCATGACATTGGAAACCATGCTTACTTCGTCAATGATAAGAAGTTTCATTTTCCTCAAGACTCTTGAAACTTCACAACAAGCATCTCCAGATAACTTGTGGTATTGTAATTTGTTATCATGCTCCACTGGCAGCATCAGTAGATGATGCAAAGTAATACCTTTAATGTTATGTGCTGCCAGTCCAGTTGGAGCGGTGACAACACAAGACAGCGATGACTCAGTCCTTTTCTGCAAATAATATGAAATTGCTTTAATGAGGAAACTTTTTCCTGTTCCCGCTTCTCCACTCACGTACAGTCGGACAGGCTTCAACGACGTACATGAGCACTCTTTCTTCTCATGACTTAATCCATGATCAATTTGGTGTGTAACTTCGTCATATATTTTCCTCTGCTCAACGTTGAGTTGTCTTTCCAAGTCTTCTAAGTTAACCGCATCCTCCTGAGCATGTGCCATGGCTCTTTCCACTTCAATCATGGCAGTGGCAGCTTCATTTTCGATAACTGGTCCTCCTAGTGGATCCTGACTCAATGAAACAGAACTCTGACTGTCCTGAGAACTGTCTCTAGCAATCTCGGCTGCAATCGTTGCTTCCTGCTCGATTTCCGCATTCAACATTTCTAGATATTTGGGAAAAACAGGACATTCTATGGTCTCCTTGGCGGCATTGAAAGAGTCTTCGTAACAGAGGAAATCTCCAAGCAGTTCCTCTTCTGCACGCCAAGGCTTGAAAAGTTGCAAAAGTGCTAAATAGAAAAACTCTTTTCTTTCAGGAGATTCGCCACTCAATTTTCGATGGTTTACCAAGTGGCATTTTCTTTGCTTGACCAGACATCCCTCACTTCCAATTACAGCATACACTCCTTTATCAATATCTTCTTTGATGTTCCTCTTGAATATGTAATTTTGTAGAACCTCATACAGACAAACATTCTCGAGGTGACTGCTTCTATTTGGATAATATGTATCCAACATGTTGGTCGTCAAAATATCTGTACTGTTTGGCTCCTTTTTCGCCAAATACTCAATTTCCCGCACAGGTTTCAGAACTCGATTACGCGTTGCAGCAAGACCAAGACTCGCGCAAATGATACTCCTAGATTTGGCATAGAGACTTGCTGAAGACAGAACACTCGTAAGCTCCGATTTCTCGATGCGACAACATCTTCAGACTGAAACTGTACAACTTCTTACTGAGGCTCTTTTCATGGGAAATGTCCTCCCACATATCCTTCAATTCTGTCTTTTCTTTTTTGGTCTTTTTTGGTGATGTAAGATGTCACATACCGAGCCACAGCCATACAGTTATCAGCCACAAACTGTATATCCATGTTAGCATTCCACATGGACAAAATCACTGGGTTGTAGTCGTTGATGTACTTGGACTCTTCGTTCCTTTTCAAATTGTATGTATTTTTGGGTGATTTCCTCGTCACATTATGTCGCAGCGAAGACATCAAACTGTTCACTCTTCCTTTAGAAATCACCGGTCGTGGAAAGGCGAAAGGACATTTTGTGTAGAACTTGTCCTTGTTTCTGAATTTACGATGACAGTACTTTCCACAACGATGGCTTTGGAAGCGTAAAACTTGTTCTCTTAGGCTTTTGTCTTTCTTTGTGTTTGGAACAGCACATGTAGAATACTGTTCTATGAAACTCATCACTAAGTCATCCGGATCTGTTCCAAATTTGGGTGCATCTTTGATCCATAGCAGCATATGTATATGAGGAGCACCTCTTGCTTGGTACTCCTTTCTCCAGAAGAAATCCAACACCTCTCCAAGAGGTGGATTCTTCTTGTTCATGATGAAAGACATCATAGCTTCAAATCTATGATTGAAGTATCTGCATACATTCACTGGATCCAAAGAGCACAGTTCTCCAGGTGTCTTGAATTCGATATTTTCAATGTTTCCATTTGCCTCTCGTAGAAATTCAAGTAAGTCTTCCCAGCCATACTCAGCACAGCTGAGAGTGCGGAACCATGTGGGAGTTCCTAAGTTCCTCAGCATACATTTTAAATCACCATGACGACGGTACCAGTACTCATTAGTACCACGCTGACACGCCATGAGATTAATCAGGTGAGAATCCAAAATACTGTCTTGCACATCGACTTTATCCATAAAGTCCCTTGCCGAGATATTTTGCATCTGTACACCACTTTTCAAAATGTGGTTCACTGCATATGACAGTCCAGACAGATCACTTTCAAACAGTAGATGAAACAAATAGGGAATGCATTGACGAAACGTAGGATCTTCTGCATACAATCGTAAAGTCTGGTATTCAGAAGCAGGAATTTGATAAGGTCGCTCATCATATCTTCCTCCTTGACCTGTTGGAAATAGCTGTGGGAAACACCGAGCTTCCAAACTTTCCTCCCAAACACTAATGGGACTCCCTTTGGCTTGTTTCATTTGAAACAACTCAATAGCATTCCCCATGACTTCCTTGGAATGCAAAGGATGAACACTATAATGTTCATATATTTCTTCATTTTTAGAGGCTTCTACTTTCTCAATTTGTCCAGCACACAAATCGCTGTCCTCTTCTTCACTTACTTCCTCTTCTGCAACATATACATTCTTGCAGTACTTATTGTTTTTCTTCAAATACAATGTTGCCTTTTTGACTTTCCTAACATCCACTAAATCTTGCCAAATTTTCTTACTCTTTGTCGTCCCATTAACTAGGATAACCAGAGGTTCCTCTTCCACTTTCTCTACTCCAATTGTATTAATGTTTTTCTTGAAATCTAGAGGCAAATAAACAACTCTTCCCTTTAATCCTCTCTGTAAATCTGATGGAGGCAATTTCCCTGTCTTTGGCTCCATTCGTACAATAGCCTGAAAGGGATGGACACTTTGAATCAAAATAGATTCATAAGTATTTAAATCCTTCAATTCAGAAGGAATCTCAACCAATTCCAGATTATTATGAACCGCTCTAGCAGGCATCTGGTTTTGATTTAATTTGTTACAACAATAAGTACACACACGTTGATCCGATCCCAAATCAAAACAATTTTCTACCATCAAGTATGTTGCGAAATCCTTCCATTCACTATTATTTTCCCTTTCACTTTTTGCATATAAATCCACTAACTTAGTCTGATTCTTATAATAAGTGCGTCGACAATACACACAAGTGAAATTAGGCCTCTCACTTGATTTCACCTGAAACGTGGCAATTTCCTTCTGAAATGTATCTGTACTGGAAACCTGTACACTCTCTTCCACATTACCTTCTTCTTCTGGGTCAATTTCAACATTCTTCTCTTTACTTGCAAAGTAACAAAACTCAATTTCTTCACAAATATTCTTCACATCTACTTCAGAACCATGCAAAAGAGCAGTGCATAATTGTTTAAGCATAATTGCTGGACTCTTAGCATAATACAACATTCTAACTAATTTCCTCACTTTATTATGATGCACTGCTAGCATCCTGAAATGATGAAAAACACTCTGGCATACTGTCCTGGAAAGACAAGCCAGTGAATGACCATGCAAACCTGTCACTTCTCTCACTCTGCAAGGATCTAATTCTTGCAACAACTTCATTTTCTGTTTTAAAGTTTTCTTATTAAATGTCCGTACAAAATCACAAAGCAAATTGATGGAATCCTGTCGCACACTGCAAATACTACTACACTTCCAGGTGTACACTGGTCCCTTAGGACGTCTTCCTAAAACCTCATTACCTAACACCTCTTCTGCCTCTGTTGACACAAGTTTTTCTTTTTTAACCGGACAACCATCTTTCACCTCATATGCTCGACCACTGGTGTCAACTGCATGCACAAAATCATTATCCTGGAAATAAATCTCCTCATTAAAAAATGCCTCACAACTTGAACTATGCATCCATTCTCCTGAAAAAACTTCACAAAAATTACTACGATTAACTGTTCTCTTCCATCTACTATTTGTTTTGAAATCATAAATTACCTTGTTTAGTTTCCTAATTCTATTGATTATCAAAATAAATAACTTTCGCTTAATTTCGAATGCCTGATCAATAATTTTCTCAATGTTTCTCTTTCTCTTATAAAAAGCCACTTTCTGTTGACGTTTCTTAAAATGTTTTAACAAATTGCCAATTATCCTGTTGCGAAACATTCGTCTACGAATGTCCCTAAACTGATTTTTCCTTCTACTACCATGCACAGAGTTATCTCCTGCTCTAGCAGTAACATTTTTGATTGGCCTTTCCTTTCCGTTTAAATTGGCTCTCTTTTTCTGGACTAAAACATGTTCTGTACTGATATTTTTTTTTCTGCAAATGTTTCTTATGAATGATTTCGTTGTCTTACCCAGAGGTTTCTTGGTGACTTGACGAGTTTTTATTGTAGAGGATTGCTGCAAGCATGAAGTAAGCTGCTGTCTTTGACGTTTTGTAGCCTTTCGGCTTCTTTGCTTCGATGGCATACTGTAGTTTTGAAATGATCTGCAGTTGAATCTGTGGTAAAATATAATAAAAAATGTTATTAACCACTATTACCAAACAGTAAATCAATAACAGTCGTCAAAAAATTAACACACTACTTGTCAATTCTACATACAATAATTTTTATTGCATTGGCAAATTTAGTAGTCACAAATAGTAGCAAAGAAATAGAATGCTTCTACATTTGACCTTTGCTCTTTTATATGTGAATCTGAACTAATTTTATCAGCATATTTCACTATTTTATTAGACACTTCACACAAGTTGATTTTGAAGTTGTGTTTAATTTTAAATGAAACGGTTAAAATGGTTACTTTTCATTTCCAGTAACTTTTAAAAATAACTGTTTATAGTTCCATAGGCTCGAGCAGGTAAGCTTCCCACCCTATGTCATACAATTCTGACAAATCGGCATCCTCATCATGTTCTTCATCATCCTCAGGATTTAAATCATCCAAGGGATCTACTTCCACTGATGTTTCAATGACAATTTCAATGATAATATCGAGATCAACAGTTTGCTCATTATCACTCATGCTTGATGTTGTCGTTATCTTTAAAAAAAGAGAACAACAATGAGATGTTGCAGAGTAAGAAACAAATCACAGAGACTATAATAGTAAAATTGTTTAACAAGAGTAACATTTTGCAGATATTATTTAGCCATGTCCAGCGATGCTGAGGAGGTGAGGCCTATGTCCAAGTTTTCAGTGAACAGGACTCATCTCTTCTTAACCTTGGATAAGCCTCACCAACTCTGTGTCCCCTGCTCATACTTAAATGTAAAGAGGCAGATTTATGTTAACTGGCGCATCCGCAGGGATGCAACAGTTAACGTGCGCTGCTGCTCTGCCACCCATGATGTGCCGTATTTACAATGTGGAGCACCATTGAACAAAAATAGCACAGATGCGTCACGCATCTGTGCCTCAAAAGCGGCACATTGCAGGAATCACGTCATAAGCGCGACATGTCTACTACAATGCACAGGGGCAAGCCACACATTGCATGGTGCGTCACTCCTTATGGCTGTTTCAAACAGGCGTAAGGATTTGATTCAGCAATGCCATAAAGCAGACTCAGTGAAATGTTCTAAATTTCACCGTGTTAGTTTTACAGGGCTTTCATGCAAATGAATGCCCACCCTGCAACAAAACGCCAACATGAAACCTGACACAGGTTTCATGTGGCACAGGACTTTACACTGTGACACATCTGCCTACATGCGACAAGTTGTAAATATGTCTCAACATAGCGCATCTTTTGCACCACTGCTGCGTCACAAAAGTGACGCAACAGCGGCGCAAAAGAGGCGCACGTCCATCATAAATTTGCCCCTAACATTTTAAATGATTGATTCAGGATGACGATAAGGTGTGGCCTATCCAGAGGTTTGTTTGAGGTGAGGCCTACTCAGGGTTGCAGATGAAATTTAGGCTTGTTGAAGAGTACAGAGGAGATAATACATGTGCAGGCCTACCAATGAAGTGACTCATGTCCACTGCACTCTTGAACAAAGGCCAGACCTCCTCTGTCTCCCTGCACAGACCTAAACCTCATCTGCACAATGTGATTCGTAATGTTAGAAAACACAGGTGATGTAATTGAAAAACGTGCAAATATTTATGCTCAATTCACAATCACATCACCTGTGTTTCCTCAGCTTAGGTATCTCATTGTGCAGATGTAGTCTAGCATATCCAAGAGTACGCTGAAGATGAGGACTGTATGCAACAGAGCAATGTACATTACTCACAATAAAGCATTTCTTTTTTTAAAAAAACGATTTTCTGGTCATAATTTGAAAACACAACACAGCTCCTATGTAGAAGCACACCCTGTCAGTACTTAAATTTGCCAAGCACACATGGGGGCGTATTTACAAGGACCTTGCACCACAGGGAAATGACTTAAATTAAAATGGGGAAAATAACGTCAAAGTGACTCAAAGGCCTTGTAAATAGGCCCCAAGCAGCCTATGAAACTCTAGCAGTACATTTCAAGAAACCTAATTGACTTCAAGAAACGTTTTTAAACACATGAAGTAAACTATTTATTCACCCACATTCATGGGGAAGTGACTTAAAAGGCCCTAACACACATGAAAGCTTATTTTTAAGGCCCTTGCACCATTTTTGCGTCACTTTTAACATGGCTATGTAACTCAAAGAAACAAAGTCTAAATTTGCCAAGCACACATGGGGGCGTATTTACAAGGACTTTGCACCACAGGGAAATGTCTTAAATTAAAATGGGGAAAATAACATCAAAGTGACTCAAAGGCCTTGTAAATATGCGTCAAGCAGCCTATGAAACTCTAGCAGTACATATCAAGAAACCTAATTGATTTCAAAAAACGTTTTTAAACACATCAAAAAAACAAATTATTTTCCCACATTCATGAGCAAGTGACTTAAAATGCCCTAACACACATGAAAGCGTATTTTTAAGGCCCTTGCACCATTTTTGCGTCAGTTTTAACATGGCTATGTAACTCAAAGAAACAAAGTCTAAATTTGCCAAGCACACATGGGGGCGTATTTACAAGGACTTTGCACCACGGGGAAATGTCTTAAATTAAAATGGGGAAAATAACATCAAAGTGACTCAAAGGCCTTGTAAATATGCCTCAAGCAGCCTATGAATCTCTAGCAGTACATATCAAGAAACCTAATTGATTTCAAAAAACGTTTTTAAACACTTCAAGTAAATCACTTATTTACCCACATTCATGGGGAATTGACTTAAAATGCCCTAACACACATGAAAGCGTATTTTTAAGGCCCTTGCACCATTTTTGCATCAGTTTTAACATGGCTATGTAACTCAAAGAAACAAAGTCTAAATTTGCCAAGCACACATGGGGGCGTATTTACAAGGACTTTGCACCACGGGGAAATGTCTTAAATTAAAATGGGGAAAATAACATCAAAGTGACTCAAAGGCCTTGTAAATATGCCTCAAGCAGCCTATGAATCTCTAGCAGTACATATCAAGAAACCTAATTGATTTCAAAAAACGTTTTTAAACACTTCAAGTAAATCACTTATTTACCCACATTCATGGGGAAGTGACTTAAAATGCCCTAACACACATGAAAGCGTATTTTTAAAGCCCTTCCACCACTTTTGCGTCACTTTTAACATGGCTATGTAACTCAAAGAAACTAAATCTATTTGTTAAACACTTGACACAAAGCAACATTTTAAATACACAACTTTCTTCATAAATGTATCCCTAAAGCATAATATTCTCTATCTAAATTAAATGAATCTTTTCTCACCTTAGCAAATACTTTTTGAGTTTCAAAACAGTCTCAGACACACACCAATTTTTCTTTAGCAGAGCAAAGGGTATGCACTCCAGAGTCTGCAACCATCAATGGCACAGAAATGCTGTAATTCATAACACATATCTCTCATGTCACCCAATCAAAACTCTTCCCTCACTTTTTTCAAATCAACACCCTTCCCCTCTCTGCCCTTTCTGCCTTTTTTCCATAGCAACCACCTCCTGAAAGACCTGTCATGTTTACAAGTTCACACAACAATGTTTCAATTGAACTCTGAACTCTCAGTACACCTGCATATCCAGTGCAATATTTCATAAAATGATTTTTTCTTGACCATTCAAATTACATCTTTCAAAGAACTCATCCATGCACCCTAACTTTCTGTTTTCAGCAATCAAAATCCACCAATCACTGCTACTGAATCATTAGCACAGAAACTCCACACTTTTTTCATTACATACTCCTACTATTTCAACTGCCATTTCATTCCCACACTCATACTGACTGCAGCAGAACCTCCTCTCACCATGTTTTCTGTCTGGATTGTTGTACATAGTTACATCCACTGGGCTCAAAGGTATGCTGATAACAGAAATTTACACAACCTCAATTTACAAAATGTGGAAATCAACTGGATTGGTCACAGAGGATTAAGATGTCACCAATTGATACCATTGGTGAAAACCTTTTTGCATTTGCCAAACCCTGACCTGTTAATTGTGCACTGTGGAGGAAATGACTTGGGTACTTTGACTGGGGTAGGTCTGGAAATGCTTTTAAAGGACACCTTTGAGCAATTGATGGCACTTTTTCCTCAAACTGCCTTGGTATATTCAAATATATGCCAAAGACAGAAATGGAAGTGGTCCAACCAATTTTGTCCACAAATTGAGAAATCAAGAAGCATGTAAATAAGTCTGTTTCAGCTTACATGAGAGACCATGGAATGGGCTCCATCTACAACAATAACTTGCGTTACTACATGCAAGATATCTACAGAGGAGATGGAGTTCACTTCTCAGATGAGGGGAACAGAGTTTTCATCCTGAATTTAAGACTATGTATTGGTGCCTACTTATAAGTACCTAAATCTACCACATACCCAAAAGCTCTTCTCAGAGCTACCCTAACTATGATCACTCTAAACAAATTTTAAATGTAACTTTTTTTTTACAAATTTTCCCGATTTACGCTTTCCGGAGCGCTACCCGGTACGCGCACCGGACGCTAACCGCGCAAAAATTTGAAAAAAAATGTTTTTTTTGCACATATGGGCCTCCTCAGCCACCCTCAGAAAACCTAGGGGGTCAGGATACGTCTACCGTGCCCCCTTCTACCCATTCTGAACATTATTTGCCCTCCATCTTGTATCTCAATTCTACCGAAACACAAAATGGAGGACTCCCGTAACGCTGCCGGTTCGCGTACCGGGGCGCGCACCGGGAAGCGTTCGCTTAAAAAAGGTGGGAAAGTAATTCTCAGAAAAACCACAGGAGACACTTTCACCAAATATAGATTAGCTCATACTACATACCAATCCCTACCATTTTCACAAATTTGATTGGAATTCCATTTAGCCATTTAGCCTGTAGACCTCTCTAAATACCCTGAGGTAAATTACTTCACAAAACACATCTGAAGTGTTGGAGTTGACAACCAATTAAAATGTTACTTTCATTTTCTACTTTTTTTACCTGACATTTGATTGGTTATGTGTCAGGACCCCAGGATCACGAGTGGCTATAATCTCCTATAAGGGTGTTAAGAACCCAAGACTGATGTCGAGAGGAGGAACGTGGTCGCAGAGGGTACGATCATGGAGCTCCGAAAAGGCCGTGAGGCTGGAGCAGGGGTTAGCAGTCTAGTGTTCCAGGCTGACGTCGTCAGCCGAGTTCCGGTGGAGCGCGCGCTGAAGGAATACTGCGCACTTCACCAGAGAAAGCACCGAGTCAGGAACGTAATTCAAGTTTACAGAGAGGAAAGTTGAGAAGATTTATAGTTTTGATATTATCGTTCACGTTTATATTCAGGGAGAGTGAACGGTTTCTGAGAGAGTCGAGGAAACGAATTTGAGTGATTTATTTACTCGTATTTGTTATTCAGTTTTCAGGCGGCTGCATAACGATATGCGCGATTGCCTCGCAGTGAGGGCTAACGTTTAAAAATACTAAGTATATTTAGTTACCTACCAGAGCCGTCCTTCTTGACCAGAGTCTTCCGCTGAGAAGAAGAAGTCGACGAGTGGCAGGAGGTTGTCGAGTCGGAAACCTGGAAGAGAAGAATACGATAAGTGAAAAAACAGAGAATACATGTTATTTCAATAGTGTTTAAGTGTTCCACTAAATCGATACTTACCTCGAAAGTTGGCAAAGAAATGTAAAGAATATATAACTGGAAAAGTAGTGAATTCGAAAAATAAGTACACCTGAAAGAAAAAAGTGACAGTTAAGGATTAAGGAAATACAAGCCACCAGAGCAGAGAGAAAGCAAATACACTACACAGTAAGTCAGGGAGAAAACTAAGACTGTAAATAGGAAGTCACTCAGGGAGTCAGAATATTAATCCTTGTTTGTCACCTTTTGCAGATAAAACTAGTCGGGAATTCAGATAAGGAATTAAAGGAATAAGGAGGAACAGAGCAGAGCTTTAAGTGAGTAAAGAGAATAGAGAAATAGAGAAAGAAGTCAGGGATTAAGAGTGAGAACACATTAATAGAAAGACACACATTTATATTTCAGGAAGAAAGAATAGATGTTCTGCCAAATCCCGCCTAGTTAAGAAGCTAAGAAGAGAAGGCAAGATACTTGGTACTAAATGGTAGGTGAGAGTAAAAAGAGTTTAGATAGGGAAGAGAGAAAATTCGAATAAGACATAATTGTGCATTTCCTTTCCAGGGTCCAGGTGATAGACGGTCTGCTGGTCGGACTGACGAGAGGGACCCACCAAGAAGATCTCTTCTCTTGTTGTTTATTATTTTATCCAATTTTCCCCTTCCCTTTTGGGTAATGACTTTGGAGACTAGTTAACACTAGCTCTGGGTGATTGCTCAGGGGGGATTCGAAAACCAGCATCTCTGTTCCTGTGCGGCTACAAGAAGTATCCTTTTATTGGCGAGTCTGACAGAGTGAAGTGCCCAAGTTGCACCTCGCACCCGAACAGAGATGGCAGAAGGAATAAATTTACAAAGCCTAGGAGCGATTTTAGATACGATTCAAAAAGAGCTAAGTGCAGTTAGGGAGGAAAATCAAAACCTTAAGTTAGAGATAGTGAATTCTAGAAAAGAGACAGCAGACTTAGCGCAGAGAATTAGGCAACCTTTTGGTTTAGGTCAGGATATCCAAAATCCCGTAGCAGAGAGTACAAATAGAATGACAACTCAAGTTATCCATTCACTGTCCCCTGTAATTCCCCTGGGAGCCCCGGAGCGTTTCGGGGGGGATCCCCAAAAGGCACAAATATTCCTAACCCAATGTTCATTGCATTACGTGTGTCGCCCTTCAATTTTCCCTGATGCGCAATCCAAAGTCGCCTTCGCACTGTCTTACCTTAGCGGAGATGCAGCAGCTTGGTCTCAACCACTTATAACCAGAAATGATCCGATCCTGAGGAATTACGAGGATTTTAAGCAAGAATTTCTGCGGATCTTCGATAGGAGAAGAATTTCTCAAGTGGTTGACAATGAATTACTGGATCTGAAGCAGGGAAACCGAGACTTAGTTTCATATCTGGCGCAATTTAACAAACTAATAGTGGAGACGAATTGGCCGGAGAGCAAGCGAGCAGCAGTGTTTTACTGTGGACTGAAGGACGAACTAAAAGATGCACTGGCTGGAATACCTAACCGACCCACTGAGATATCGGTGTTGGTCGATCTGGTGTTGGAGATAGGCTTCCGACAGGGGGAAAGAAAGGGTGAAAAGAGAAAGGAGTTCCGGTCAACTATTCCCAGATTTGATCGTGTTAGATCAGAAAATAGTCGAGGAAACGAAGGGGCCTCGGGAGTTGAACCCATGCAAATTGGAACAATACGGGGTCCATTGTCGAAAGAAGAGAAATAAAAGAGGCGAAGCAGCAACCTGTGTATGTATTGTGGAGCGGGAGGTCATTTTGTCAGAAATTGCCCCAAAAAACCCAAGACAAGTTACAAGCCGAAGGAAAACTAGTTGCACCACCTGTTGCTGGAGTTGAACTGGTGGGCGCGATCCAAGAAGAAACTCCCAATCAGCATAGAGTAGCTAACACCTTGCAGTCTGCTGCTCCTCATTTGAGTTTATCCATGGAAGTGAGATTCAGAAATTCAATCTTAACTGGGGTGTCCGTAATGATTGACTCTGGAGCCACGGGAAACTTTTGTGACCTAAAATTCGCACAAAAGGTTGGAATACAGGCCATTAAGAAGAGCAAAAGCGAACCCGTACGAGCTGTTGATGGGACAAATCTATCTTCAGGCCCAATAGTAAGTCATACAGAAGTTATGCGTTTAATTTTGAATAATGGACATGAAGAAAAGATTCAATTCAATCTAATCGACGCTCCTCAATTTGAACTAATCCTTGGTCTACCTTGGCTCACCGAGCATAATCCAACAATCAATTGGAGTGACAGAACCATTAGAATTGATTCGGAATATTGTATCGGAAACTGTTTTGAAAAGAAGGAAAATATGCAGGAAGTCAATTTGGCTCAAGCTCTGTGCCACACTGGAGAATCGTTGTGTGTAATAGACGCCCCGGAAATTCCAGAAGAGTATGCAGAATTCCAAGACGTATTCAACGAGACCGAGGCTGAGCGTCTACCTCCTCATAGGATCTACGACTGTAAGATCGAATTGGAGCCTGGCGCTACGTTGCCTTGTAGCCGAGTGTATGCACTAACCGAAAAGGAACACAGTCACTTAAGAGAGTATTTGGATAAATACCTTGCTAATGGGTTCATTAGACCCTCACAGTCCCCGGTCTCGTCGCCCTTATTCTTCGTACCGAAGAAGGAAGGCGATCTGAGGACTTGCATCGATTATAGAGCCATTAATCGAATCACTAAGAAAAATAGGTACCCGTTACCTCTTATATCAGTGTTATTGGACCAAGTAAAAGGAGCACAGGTATATACTAAACTTGACCTAAGGGGGGCCTATCATCTGGTCAGAATGAGAGAAGGCGACGAGTGGAAGACGGCTTTCAGAACCCGGTTCGGACTGTTTGAGTATCAGGTGATGCCCTACGGTCTTTGCAACGCCCCTGCAGCCTTCCAACATTTCATAAACGACGTGTTAAAGGAATTCATCGACCAGTGCGCTATTGTGTACATCGATGACATACTTATCTATTCAGAGAATCAAGAGAGACATCAAGATTAAGTCCGAGGAGTCTTACAGAAGCTAAGAGAAAATAAGTTGTATGTCAAGTTGGAAAAATGCGCTTTCAATGTAACGCAAGTGGAGTTTCTAGGTTTCATCATCTCTCCAACGGGCTTGCTGATGGATCGGCGGAAGATTGAGGCTGTGATAAACTGGAAGTCTCCAGAGAGTGTGAAGGAGGTCCAAAGCTTCATAGGTTTCGCAAACTTTTATCGACGATTTATCAATGAATTTTCTCACAAGATTCTACCATTGACCAAACTGCTAAAGAAAGGGATCCAATTTGAATGGACTGAAGAAGCTGAGAGGGCCTTCGGTTTGTTGAAACAAGACTTCACATCAGCCCCAATTCTTCAACACGCAGATCCAACTGAACCATTTTACGTGGAAACTGACGCATCCGATCAAGCAGTAGGGGGTGTCCTGTCCCAACGGAACAAGGTGACTGGACAGTTACAAACTGTGGCTTACAGATCAAGAAAGTTGTCCGCGGCTGAGTGTAATTACACAATTACAGAGAAGGAGTTGTTAGCAATAAAAGACGCCTTCAAGGAATGGAGACACCATCTCATGGGGGCACAACATCAAGTAACAGTATTTACTGATCATCGGAATTTGAAATTTTTAAAGACAGCAAGAACGTTAACTCCAAGACAGTTGCGATGGTCCCTATACTTTGCTGATTACGACTTCGTGATTACTTATCGACCTGGAGCACAGAACGGAAAGGCAGACGCCTTATCAAGGATCGATACAGAAAACCAAAAGACGCTTGTAGAGAACCAAGTAATCATTCCTGAGGACAGGATAATTGGGGTGACCTCTTCAGTGAGCCTGGAAACGAGTATTTTAGAGGTAATGAGTCCTGAGGAGATGCAAGCATGGGTGGAAGAAAGAGAAGGTAGAAAAATTAGTAATCAACTTCCTTACTCTCAAGACCAGTTGTATATTCCTACAAAAGAATTGCAGCAACAAGTTATGCAAGAATGTCATGATGCAAAGTTAGCAGGACATAAAGGAGAAGCAAAAACTAAAGAGCTAATAAAGCGTCACTACTGGTGGCCAGTTATGACTAAGGACATCGAAGAATATGTTAATACTTGTGAGATTTGCGCGCAGGGGAAATCTGAACGGCAGGTTCCAAAGGGGTTATTACAGCCTTTGCCCACACCACCTTACCCCTGGCACACAGTCACTTTAGACCTCATAGTGGACTTACCCCTTAGCCTGGGCAATGACACCATATTAGTAGTAGTGGATTCATTCTCCAAGATGGCACATTTTACAGCGTTGAAAGGGCTCCCGACTGCAAAACAACTAGCTACGCACTTCAGTACAGAAATAGTTAAGGCACATGGAATTCCACAAGTGTTGATTTCTGACAGAGGGTCGCAGTTTATTTCACACTTCTGGAAATCCTTTATGGAAAGTTTAGGGACTGAGGTGAGATACTCTACCAGTTACCATCCAGAGACCGATGGTCAGACAGAAAGAGTGAATCAAGAATTGGAACAATATTTAAGACTATTTCTTCTGAAACAGGAGGGAAACTGGTCAGAGTATTTATGGGCAGCGGAGTTTGCTTATAATAATGCCAAAAATGTGTCCACAGGGTTCTCCCCCTTCTACATGAACTATGGCAGACATCCCAATTCCACGCTTAGACAAACTGAGGTCACAGTTCCAGCTGTTAAAGATGTAGTGTCGCACCTAGAACAAATTCACCGAAAGGCAACAGAAAGTCTGAAAATGGCGAAAGAAAAATATAAGAACTATGCAGACAGAAAGAGACGAGAAGGGCCAGATTTGGAAAAGGGGGACCATGTTTGGTTAAGCACCAAGAACCTCAGGCTGAAAGGAAATCGGAAGTTCCAACCCCGATTTATTGGTCCTTACCCAGTTGAGAAAAAGATAAACCAAGTAACTTACAGACTTAACTTGCCGTCCAGATTAAAAATTCATCCTGTTTTTCACATTTCACTATTAAAAAAGGCTCCTGGTAATTTACAAAAAAATCTACCACCAAAACCTCTTTATCTAGAAACTGGAACAGAGTATGAGGTGAAAGAGATTTTGGACTCAAAATGTGTTAAAGGAGAATTGTTCTACTTGGTAGACTGGAAAGGCTATGGTCCAGACGAGCGATCTTGGGAACGTGAGGAGGATGTTCATGCTCCAAGACTGGTTAAGACTTTTCACCAACAATTCCCTTCGAAGCCAAGACGGAAGGAATCTACCTTGTTGGGGGGTACTGTCAGGACCCCAGGATCACGAGTGGCTATAATCTCCTATAAGGGTGTTAAGAACCCAAGACTGATGTCGAGAGGAGGAACGTGGTCGCAGAGGGTACGATCATGGAGCTCCGAAAAGGCCGTGAGGCTGAAGCAGGGGTTAGCAGTCTAGTGTTCCAGGCTGACGTCGTCAGCCGAGTTCCGGTGGAGCGCGCGCTGAAGGAATACTGCGCACTTCACCAGAGAAAGCACCGAGTCAGGAACGTAATTTAAGTTTACAGAGAGGAAAGTTGAGGAGATTTATAGTTTTGATATTATCGTTCACGTTTATATTCAGGGAGAGTGAACGGTTTCCGAGAGAGTCGAGGAAACGAATTCGAGTGATTTATTTACTCGTATTTGTTATTCAGTTTTCAGGCGGCTGCATAACGATATGCGCGGTTGCCTCGCAGTGAGGGCTAACGTTTAAAAATACTAAGTATATTTAGTTACCTACCAGAGCCGTCCTTCTTGACCAGAGTCTTCCGCTGAGAAGAAGAAGTCGACGAGTTGCAGGAGGTTGTCGAGTCGGAAACCTGGAAGAGAAGAATACGATAAGTGAAAAAACAGAGAATACATGTTATTTCAATAGTGTTTAAGTGTTCCACTAAATCGATACTTACCTTGAAAGTTGGCAAAGAAATGTAAAGAATATATAACTGGAAAAGGAGTGAATTCAAAAAATAAGTACACCTGAAAGAAAAAAGTGACAGTTAAGGATTAAGGAAATACAAGCCACCAGAGCAGAGAGAAAGCAAATACACTACACAGTAAGTCAGGGAGAAAACTAAGACTGTAAATAGGAAGTCACTCAGGGAGTCAGAATATTAATCCTTGTTTGTCACCTTTTGCAGATAAAACTAGTCGGGAATTCAGATAAGGAATTAAAGGAATAAGGAGGAACACAGCAGAGCTTTAAGTGAGTAAAGAGAATAGAGAAATAGAGAAAGAAGTCAGGGATTAAGAGTGAGAACACATTAATAGAAAGACACACATTTATATTTCAGGAAGAAAGAATAGATGTTCTGCCAAATCCCGCCTAGTTAAGAAGCTAAGAAGAGAAGGCAAGATACTTGGTACTAAATGGTAGGTGAGAGTAAAAAGAGTTTAGATAGGGAAGAGAGAAAATTCGAATAAGACATAATTGTGCATTTCCTTTCCAGGGTCCAGGTGATAGACGGTCTGCTGGTCGGACTGACGAGAGGGACCCACCAAGAAGATCTCTTCTCTTGTTGTTTATTATTTTATCCAATTTTCCCCTTCCCTTTTGGGTAATGACTTTGGAGACTAGTTAACACTAGATCTGGGTGATTGCTCAGGGGGGATTCGGAAACCAGCATCTCTGTTCCTGTGCGGCTACAAGAAGTATCCTTTTATTGGCGAGTCTGACATTATGTACCTGAATATATATAAAGAAAGAGAGAGAAACACAGCCATTTTGACTACTACTTCCTGAAGTACATTGCAAGAGCATTTTCACTGACAACTTAAACTTGTTTTTAAAAGGTAAGATGTTATTTTGAAAACTGAAGTATATTGTGCACTTTAAGTTAATATGGAAAACTTTTTCTGATAGTTATATACTATCCCTCTGTAATAGTTATAGATTTAGATAGACTTCTCTGTTATAGTTCTGGATGGATTTAGGCTTGTCTTGTATAATTATGAATTTACTAAGGTTTCATCACATACACATTTTTATATTTCTACTACCAGTCTGATACCATACACTGCCCAAAGATAAATTCACTGTTAAATTTATCCCAACAGTGCCCTATCTCTACTGATATATATATTTTTTTATGCAAATTTCAGGCAAAATGGAAGGAGAACAAAAAGTGTCATTTGAAATTGTCCTTGAAGAGACCAATCAAGAAAACATTGAACCAAATGACATTGAATTCATGGATGAATCACAGGACCATGAACTACTACAATGTGTACAATCTGTAGATTTCCTCCTTCAAAATGAGGACATTTCAGACACTCAAATGTTGCAAGTTATGTTCACTGAAAATGACGACATTTCGGAGAGTCAAATGTTAGACGTTCTATTAAATTTTGAAAAACAATCACAAAAAAAAACACAAAAAAAAAACAACAAAACGAACAATCAATAAACATACAATATTTGAAAAGTCTATCATTCTTTTTTCCTCATAGTATGCCCCCCGGACCGCTTCCCGGTGCGCGTACCGGGCGCTCCCCACGCAAAAAAAATGATTTTTTTTTTTTGCCCCGCGGGGCCCTTTTAAAGCCTCCACATCAAACCTAGGGGGTCAGGGAGGATCTACTATGCCCCCTTATGGTCATTTCCCCCTTTGTTTTGGCCTCCTCTTGTCTCTCGATCCTACCGAGAGACAAGATGGCGGCCGCTCCGGACTGTTTAGAATGTTGACAGACACCGGAGAGCCAATCAGCTTCGCGAAGTTCCGTTACGCGTCAGGTACGCGAACCGGGGCGCTAACCGGGGCGCGCTTACAGATATATATATTTTTTTTAACGTTAATTTCTCAAAATCCACTGGAGCACATATATTGAGACCTAGCAAAGGCACATCGGGCAAACCATATCTACAATTTTACCAAGTTTCGTGGAAATCCATTCAGCCGTTCGAGCTAAAAGTGAGTCCAACCGCCCTATGGAAAAATGAATGGGAAAAACGCGTTTTGAGACCCCCCTTTTTTCTTGGCCCCCCCTTGACGAAACCCCCCCAAATTTTCAGGGGCTGCTCAAAAACAAAATGTGCCATTTTCCTGACAATGTCAGCCAATTCCGTCCTCAAACGCCAAAGTTATTCGACATAGAATTTTCAAAAATCCCATAGAGAAAAAATCCTGACTATATATACCTACTGGCGACCGCCAGTAGGTAATATATATATATATATATATATATATACATATATATATATATATATATATATATATATATATATATATATATATATATATATATATATATATTACCTACTGGCGGTCGCCAGTAGGTATATATAGTTAGGATTTTTTCTCTATGGGTTTTTTGAAAATTCTATGTCTAATAACTTTGCCGTTTGTGGACGGAATTGGCTGAAATTTTCAGGAAAATGGCACATTTTGTTTCTGAGCAGCCTTTGAAAATTTGGGGGGGGTTCGTCAAGGGGGGGCCGAGAAAAAAGGGGGGTCCCAAAACGTGTTTTTAACATTGAGTTTTCCATAGGGCGGTTGGCCTCACTTTTAGCCCGAACGGCTGAATGGATTTGCACGAAACTTGGCAAAATTGTAGGGACTGGTAGCCCGATGTGCCTTTTGTAGGTCTCAATATATGTGCTCCAGTGGATTTTGAGAAATTAACGTTTAAAAAAAGATATATATCTGTAACAGCGGACCGGGCAGCGTCCCAGGACGCGTACTTTTCGCGCAACGGAGCTTTGTGAAGCGAAGCTGATTGGTTCTCTGGCGTCTGTCAACATTCCAAAAAGTCCGTAGCGGCCGCCATCTTGTCTCTCGGTAGGATCGAGAGACAAGAGGAGGCCAAAGCGAAGGGGCAAATGACCATAAGGGGGAATAGTAGATCCTCGCTGACCCCCTACGTTTGATGTGGAGGTTTTAAAAGGGCCCCGCGGGGCAAAAAAAAACCAAAATAATAATAATCGAACGGCTGAATGGATTTGCACGAAACTTGGCAAAATATTAGGGACTGGTAGCCCGATGTGCCTTTGCTAGGTCTCAATATATGTGCTCCAGTGGATTTTGAGAAATTAACGTTAAAAAAAAGATATATATCTGTAACAGCGCACCGCTTCGCGTACTTTTCGCGTTACGGAGCTTTGCGAAGCGAAGCTGATTGGCTCTCCGGTGTCTGTAAACATTCCAAACAGTACGTAGCGGCTGCCATCTTGTCTCTCGGTAGGATCGAGAGACAAGAGGAGGCCAAAGCGAAGGGGCAAATGACCATAAGGGGGCATAGTAGATCCTCGCTGACCCCCTAGGTTTGATGTGGAGGTTTTAAAAGGGCCCCGCGGGGCAAAAAAAAAAATAATAATAATAATCGAACGGCTGAATGGATTTGCACGAAACTTGGTAAAATATTAGGGACTGGTAGCCCGATGTGCCTTTGCTATGTCTCAATATATGTGCTTCAGTGCATTTTGAGAAATTAACGTTCAAAAACAAGATATATATCTGTAACAGCGCTCCGCTTCGCGGAGATAAAATTATATCTGTATTACCTAGCTGTTGCTAACACCAGTTAGCGACGGCTAGTAGGAGATAGCGACCATCTTGGGTCCCACTTTGCATGTGAGTGATATTTATCACTAATGACATGCAAAGTGGGCATGCCAAGATGTTAGCGACTGGAAACAGTCGCTAACATCGCTATCTCCTATTATCAACTTTTGGAAATATTCGAGATAAGCGCGAATATCTCCAAAAAGTAACAGCTGCCCTGAGCAGTTCTTAGCCATGTTATCCAATGGGAGGTGGATAACATGGCTAAGAGCATTAGCTCGGTAATGCATGAATATCGCTGAGTTTTCAGCGATATTAATGCATTGCGGTCGTTTTTTATCGTATTTGCGATAAACCTTGATAATAGCAAGGTTTATCTGCGATAATTTCTGACGGTAAAAAAATCTTTGCAATGCATCGTTAGGGATAAATATCGCTTAACTTTGGTAATATGCCCCAACGTCTGTTAACGTTCGATTCGAAGGAAATCAGGAAGTGTTGAAAAACATTGTCTGCGCCATCTTGTCTTTTTTCAAATGCCACACTTTTGTCGTGCACGGCAGCCATTTTAGATGCCTTGACCAGACCCACTCTGTGCACGCTGTCGATCCTTAGCATGGCTCCCCACCCTCGCAAGCATCTCACCCAGGCAGTGGTCACCCCCGCTCTCTGTCTTATGCATGGGTAATAAACCTCCCCCCATCTGCGCTGCTCTTCCCTGAGAATCACACCCTGTGCCCGCCCGACACCTCCCTTTCGCCCTATTCACTACCGCACCCTCTGACACTCCTTTTCCTCTGTGTCCGATTGTCCAGGCCGGTCCTAGGCTATCAGCTAGCCCTGCAGATGTAGTTTATGGCCACAGCTGTAAAGAATCACCCCTCTTCAAAGGAGTTATAGTAGATCAAGGCCCACACTCGATGAGATCCGTCACAGCAGAAGCGTTGCTATTATCTGAAAACCATCCTGTATTGTGATTGGGGAGGGGACCGAGCGTGAAGCGGAAGATTCCAGGGATGACTCTTTGTACATCAAAGTTTTTACAATTATGTGTCACATTAAAAATATATAGCACTCCGACAAAGTAGTAAGATTATAAAACTTTAATAATTTATAAATATATACAAGAAAACAAAAATAGTAATAACATATAAACATTTTTAGGGAAAAACAACGAAGTAGCGGTCGGCTGTGCGAATAGTCCCAACGCAGCACAACGTCCAGATTTCCGGCGGGGGGTGGGTCATCAGTAGCAAACTGTTGTGCGAATAGTTCCAAGGCAGCAGAACGCGCCGAAATCTAGATGACACGAAAGTGATGTCTAGTAAGTTGCCACCCAGCAAATAACGGCGTGGGGCGTCGCGGGGGGTGGGTCATCAGTAGCAAACTGTTGTGCGAATAGTTCCAAGGCAGCAGAACGATGGCACCAAGGTGATGTCCAGTAAGTTGCCGCACTGGTTTTGGTATCCTACAATGCTGCTCCGAATAACGGCGTGGGGCGCCCCGGGGGAGGCGGCGTGAACGGGCCTCTCCAGGTGGAGTCTCATCTGTTTTAGTGGGGCGCCCCTTTACCGTTTCAGTTGCCATTCCGTCCGCTTTTGGTCCACTGTGTCAAAATCCGCCATTCAGCTGAGTTGCGCCCACTCTTGGGGTGCAGCGATAGGCGGCTGCCACAGGACTCTCAAAATGGCGGCAGGCTCTTTCCTTTTTGGGCGTGGTCCACTGAAATGGCCCTGGGACACCTTGGAAATCGGACGCTTGTCTGCTAGGTCTTGGACCCCATTCTCGAAAGCGTCCCCCCCGCCTTGAGAATTCATCAAAAGTTTTGGGGGCTCCGACTCCTGCAGGCTTCTGGTGGGGAGCGGCTGCCATGATTGCTCGCGGAATGACCACGACGGAGCTACGAGATGGTGGTGCTCTCATGCTGACGCCAGTTTAGTCTGAAACATCCAGAAACAAGGTGGGGCTTTCATCGTTTGGGGGAAAAAAAAAGTTTTCATCCAATGAAAAGTGTTGTTTTTAGGTCATATGATCAAGCCTTCCATCATTAGGAAACCAAAAGTAAAATGAACCAATGAAAAGTTTTATAAACAAGTCACATGACCTGTTATGCGGCATAGGGTATAAAATGCGGAGAAAATACGTTGGCACGTTAGGCGGCGTCAGTAGCGGACTGATGTGCGAATAGGCCGAAGGCAATACAACGCGCCAAGATCCGGATGGCACCGAGGTGGTGTCCAGCAAGTTGCAGCACTGGTGTGGCCATCCTACAATGCTGAAAGTCGGCGTGGGGCGCCCCGTTGGCCTGTGAGTTTGCGTCAGTAGTGGACCGATGTGCGAATAGGCCGAAGGCAGCACAACGCGCCAAGATCCGGATGGCACCGAGGTGGTGTCTAGTAAGTTGTCGCACTTCTGTGGCCATCCTACAATGTTGAAAGTCGGCGTGGGGCGCCCCGTTGGCCTGTGAGATGGCGTCAGTAGCGGACCGATGTGCGAATGGGGCCAAAGGCAGCGCAACAATATTTTCTGACTGACACCACAAGGCGCTGAGATGCCAAGATCCGGATGGCACCGAGGTGATGTCTAAGTTGCGGACTGATGTGCGAATGGGGCCAAAGGCAGCGTAACAATATTTTTTGTATGGAAGATACCACTAGGCGTTGAGATGCCAAGATTCGGATGGCACTGAGGTGATGTCTAGCAAGTTGCTGTACTGGTGTGGTCATCCTACAATGCTGAAACTCGGCGTGGGTCGCCCCATTAGCCTGTGAGATGGCGTCAGTAGCGGACCGATGTGCGAATAGGCCGAAGGCAGCACAACGCGCCAAGATCCGGATGTCACCGTGGTGGTTTCATAGTTGAGAGGCACTTCATCTGCAGTGGGGCGCCGAGATCCGGATGGCACCGAGGTGATGTCTAGCAAGTTGCTGTACTGGTGTGGTCATCCTACAATGCTGAAACTCGGCGTGGGTCGCCCCATTAGCCTGTGAGATGGCGTCAGTAGCGGACCGATGTGCGAATAGGCCGAAGGCAGCACAACGCGCCAAGATCTGGATGTCACCGTGGTGGTTTCATAGTTGAGAGGCACTTCATCTGCAGTGGGGCGCCGAGATCCGGATGGCACCGAGGTGATGTCTAGCAAGTTGCTGTACTGGTGTGGTTATTCTACAATGCTGAAAGTCGGCGTGGGGCGCCCCATTAGCCTGTGAGATGGCGTCAGTAGCGGACTGATGTGCGAATGGGGCCAAAGGCAGCGCAATAATATTTTCTGAAGAGAAGACACCAAAAGGTGCTGACATTCCAAGATCCGGATGGCACCGAGGTGGTGTCTAAGTTGCGGACTGATGTGCGAATGGGGCCAAAGGCAGCGTAACAATATTTTTTGTATGGAAGATACCACTAGGCGTTGAGATGCCAAGATTCGGATGGCACTGAGGTGATGTCTAGCAAGTTGCTGTACTGGTGTGGTCATCCTACAATGCTGAAACTCGGCGTGGGTCGCCCCATTAGCCTGTGAGATGGCGTCAGTAGCGGACCGATGTGCGAATAGGCCGAAGGCAGCACAACGCGCCAAGATCCGGATGTCACCGTGGTGGTTTCATAGTTGAGAGGCACTTCATCTGCAGTGGGGCGCCGAGATCCGGATGGCACCGAGGTGATGTCTAGCAAGTTGCTGTACTGGTGTGGTCATCCTACAATGCTGAAACTCGGCGTGGGTCGCCCCATTAGCCTGTGAGATGGCGTCAGTAGCGGACCGATGTGCGAATAGGCCGAAGGCAGCACAACGCGCCAAGATCCGGATGTCACCGTGGTGGTTTCATAGTTGAGAGGCACTTCATCTGCAGTGGGGCGCCGAGATCCGGATGGCACCGAGGTGATGTCTAGCAAGTTGCTGTACTGGTGTGGTTATTCTACAATGCTGAAAGTCGGCGTGGGGCGCCCCATTAGCCTGTGAGATGGCGTCAGTAGCGGACTGATGTGCGAATGGGGCCAAAGGCAGCGCAATAATATTTTCTGAAGAGAAGACACCAAAAGGTGCTGACATTCCAAGATCCGGATGGCACCGAGGTGGTGTCTAGCAAGCTATGCAGTTGAGTTGTGTGCGCACTTGCGGCGAATAGGTCGAAGGCAGCATAACAATGTTTTCTGAATAGGAGACACCACAAGGCGTTGAGATTCGGTTACCACCGAGGTGATGTCTAGCAAGTTGCCGCACTGGTGTGGCCATCCTACAATACTGCTCCGAATAACGGCGTGGGGTGCCCGAAGGGGGGGGAGCCGGCGTGAATGGGCCTTCCTAGGTGGAGGCTCGTCTGCTGTAGTGGGGCGCCCCTTTACCGTTTCAGTTGCCATTCAGCTGAGTTTCGGCTGCTCTTGATGCTACAGCGACAGGCGGCTGCAAGAGGACTCTCAAAATGGCGGCCTGTTCTTTGGATTTGGGCCTGGTCCACTAAAATGGCCCTGGGACACCTTAGAACTCGGACGCTCGATTTTTTTTTCCTTTCCTGTACATGCAAAAAAGGTAAATGCCCGGTACGTTACACGCTTCATCTGCCACGATGAACTCTCCAGAGGAACCGAAAAAAAATATAGTTGTGGTAACTATACCATGCATCGTCATATGGAGAGGTGGCACCAATTAATTATAGTGCTGCATAAAAGAGAGATTTGGAGGAGAACCCCTGACCTGCTAGTACATTCATCAAAGAAGTGGCACTGAGAGCTTCAGAGGCAAGGGAAACGGTCCCAAATATTTAGAAGAACTTTGGAAAGATTAAAATGACATGTTTAGATTGTGGCAAATTAATTTCATGTGGACAGATGAGTGTTACTCTAATAAATACAGCATATGAACATCATCATAGTCGATGGTTGGTAGAGACATTTTGACTATATCCTGGACCTGCCCGTCCTCGCCCAAAATGGCGCCGGAATAAATGGGACTCGTAACTCCTTGTTGTGTACTGGTTGCAGAACCTTGAAATCACGAGATACGTATGCAGTTTTGAAGCACATGGCGGGCGGGGACGAGAATTGATTGAATATTTCGACATCCCTATTGATATTAAGTTCTGATGTGTTATTGATTACTGTACTGTTGAAAGTTCGAATTAACGTCACCCATGGTACTTGCCCGCAAATGTATATCTAGATAATTTTATTGTAACTGGCCCTGTCGTATTTTAATTATAAAATGTACGTCCACCGATTCCGTAACTGTTAGACACCTTAGTTCTTGCAACCTAATGGCTCGCCCGTTACGTTCCTCTACAGTGTAAATGTCTATTCATCATATACGATTACAGTTTGCTCTGTGGCAGGCCCACGTGGTTATAGGCTCGTATTTGTATAATGAAATTTTCACAATAAAGGTTTTTAAAAGAAAACATGGTAGTAGTATATACATTGGTAAAGTTTTTAATAATAGTGACTGTTTTAGAATCATTAAAAGGCAAGTGAAATAAAGCAGACCAATTACATGAAGGGTAAAAGGTATAATACGAAGGAACGCAGTAAAGATAAATGGTCAAGGGCTGTTGTGTTTTCTATTCCTGCAACATAAAGTGATCGATAAGAATCTCATATTCAGGCTTATCGGCGACTAAGACAGCAGGTCGACCCTCTTTTGCTCAACGGCTCCGTCATGGGACGAAGAAACGCTCTTTTTCTCGAAAAAAGAATATATTTTACTTGCAGGACAGTTGTAAAATTTCCGGGAAAGTACATTAGCCTGGAACATTATAACATATATTTAAGAAAAAATAATGTTCGGAAGTAATGAAAAGCGTAATTTTTAGGTCATATGACCAAGCCTTTCATCATTACAATAAGAAAAGTAAAATGAACCAATGAAAAGTTTTATTAACAAGTCACATGACTTGTTATGCTTACGTTACGCGCTGCGCGCCCCGGATGACTTCCGGATGCGCTAACGCGGCGCGTCATATGACGCATTACGCGACAACGCAGGTACAGAATATAGTCAAAATGTCTCCACCAACCAGCGGTCGGAACACAACCCCTTTCAGCAGGCTAAATAGTTCTGTTAAATGACAACAGAAGGGACAGGCAACAAGAACCATCAGTCAAAGAGGGGAGGGCTAGTTCTTCTCTACCGGGTTACATTGGGGCGCTACCGGAACTGATCGAATTGGTAGTCTACAGTGTTTCTGGATGTTTCAGACTGAAGCTGGGGTTAGCATGAGAGCAGCACCATTTCGTAGCTCCGTCGTGGTCATTCCGCAACCAATCATGGCAGCCGTTCTTTATCGTTATTTTGGGCGGGGTGGGTGGCGGAGCCGAGCTGTTTTGCAGCCATCATTGTGTGGAGTTCAGTTCATCTCACTAGTTTTGTATTTGTCATGAGGGGTTGTTCCTAATGTTTCTATTTTAGCGAGGTCAAAAAGAAATCCCATTAGTGGCCTACTGATTTTGCTCGATTCCTTTTCTTTTTTTTTACACGATTTTTCGTTATCTGCAAAGACTAAACAGAGTATTGCGACTCTGTGTTTGTTTGTAAATAGAGAATGAACCAAAGAGAACTAATTCTAAAACAGTAAATACTTGGATAACAATCAATCAAATGGAGAGAGAAGCAGGCACGACGGATTACAATGGGGGCAAAGGCCTGCGTTAACTACCTTTCACTATCTGCAAAGAGAGAGTACTCCTAATAGAAATGAGGGGGGGGGGCACCATTCAAAGCAGATCAGTGTGCATAAACACGAAAATGTTTTCACTTACCACGTACTTGACATTCGACAGCTTATGATATTTGCTATTAAAAAACCATTGAAATTCACTGAAAAAACCATAGGTTATAGACCATATATAGTTAGGAATTAGCATTTACAAAACCTTGAAAATTCACTGAAAAAACCATAGGTTATAGACCATATATAGTTAGGAATTAGCATTTAAAAAACCTTATTTTACTCACACAAAACCATTGAAATTCCATATATAGTTAGTTGCACTAACTATATATCGCGCACCCGCAATCCACTGCTGATCATGTCACATATTACATCATTCATGACATGGTCAGTGACATCACTGATGACATCACTGATGACATCTCAAATGACATCACTGATGACATCTCAAATGACATCACTGATGACATCACTGATGACATCTCAAATGACATCACTGATGACATCACTGATGACATCATCCAGTGACTGTGTGTTTCTGTAAAGTTTAAATATGTTTGATATATTGAAGAATGAGTGGATGTATAAGTGTCTGGATGAAGGATTTAGTAGGTGCGTGACTGACTGTGAGTGAGTGAATAAATGTGTCGTACTAAATGCATGGGTTAGTGACTAAACAGTCTGAATGTGTGCATCAGTATGTCTGTTGTGATGTAAACTGCTGCATGTGTTGATCATTAGCTATACGAGAGGCTATATGTGTTATTGATTGGTTGCCCAAGTATTTGTATGGGAGATTGAGTTTGTGTGGGGGTGGCTGGGAGGTGTGTGACTCTGTGCATAGATGTGTCAGCAGTTGATTCACTAGGTGTATGAGTTCAAGAGTGCATGTGGAAACAGCTACATGGGCAGTTGACTGTGTGCATGAGTGTATTGATGAGTGAATGGATATCTCAATGCTACATGTCATAGTAAGTACATATGTAAAACACAGTACATGTGAGAGTTGGCATATATAATTAACTGTGCATGAGAGCCACTGAATGTGTGAGTGGCTGTATGGATCATTGTGAACTTGTATCAGGGATTGTGTAAGAGAGTAAATATGTGTTAGTATATGCTTGAATAAGTAAGGTGTGTATAACTGTATAGTTAAGGAAATGGAGGTGAGATTGTTTCTTTGCATGACTGACTAGGTGTGTGAGTAACTCCATGGATGAGTGACAGTGTGTGAGTGTCTGTATACACTGAGTGTATCTAAGGTTATATTAGAGTCTGAAGAGGTTTATCGTATTAGCACAAGAATGATGTCAAATGAGATGTCATCAGTGATGTCATCAGTGATGTCATTTGAGATGTCATCAGTGATGTCATCAGTGATGTCACTGACCATGTCATGAATGATGTAATATGTGACATGATCAGCAGTGGATTGCGGGTGCGCGATATATAGTTAGTGCAACTAACTATATATGGAATTTCAATGGTTTTGTGTGAGTAAAATAAGGTTTTTTAAATGCTAATTCCTAACTATATATGGTCTATAACCTATGGTTTTTTCAGTGAATATATATATATATATTATATATATATATATACCAAGGTGTATTGAAGAATGAGTGGGTGTATGAGTGTCTGAATGGATGATTTAGTAGGTGTTTGACTGACTGTATAAGTGAGTGATTAAACGTGTCCATCCAAATGCACGGGTTAGTGACTACACTGTGTGAATGTCTGTATCAGTCTGTAAGTTGGAGTGTAAGCGGTTGCATGGGTTGGTGAGTAGCTACACAAATGTCTATTTGGGTTTTTGGTTGGTTGTCTGCGTATCTCTTTGGGTGCCTGAGTGTCTGTGTGGGTGGGTGGGGGTGTGTGACTCTGTGCATTGATGTGCAAGTAGGTGATTCACTGGCTGTATGGGTTTAAGAGTGTATCTATGAAGGGCTGTATGGGTGTTTGAGTGTGTGTATGGGTGTGTTGGTAAGTGAATGGATGTCTCAGTAGTACATGTGTGAGTAACTACATATGTGAACGGCAGTATATATGAGTATTGGATTATATAAATGACTATATGAGAGAGAGAGAGTGGCTGTATGAATAAGTGTGTGCTTGTATCAATGATTGTATAAGAGAGTAAATATATGTTAGTATCTGTATGAATAAGTGAGGTGAGTAAATGGGGGTGTGATTGATTCTTTGCTTGACTGACTAGGTCTGTGAGTAACTCTGAGTGGCAGTGTGTGAGTGTCTCTAAACGTGTATGAGTGCATATGATAGTGCTGTATTAATGGATGACTGCATGTATGAGTGACTGTATGCGTGAATGAGTGGATGTGTGTGTAGACCTAGGAATCAGTGAGTAGGTATGTAGTAACTGGCATTGGTGTGTCTACGATTTTGAAAATGGTAGTCTCTATTTCTAGAGTGGGTGTATCACAGGTGCATCAGATTATCATGTGGATGATGTCATGAGTGATGTCATTTCAGATGTTTCAGATGTCATCAGTGATGTCACTGACCATGTCATGAATGATGTTTTTTGTGACATCATCAGCAGTGCATTGCGGGGGTGCAAGTTATAGTTAGCTTAACTAACTATAAAAGCCAAATTTCTCTGGTTTTGTACGAGCAAAAATGTCCAACTAACTATAATGTCCCTAAAACGTATGTTTTTTTCAGTGAATTTCAAAGGTTTTTTTAAATGCTAATTTCTAACTACAACGTCACTGAGAACCCAGGTTTTTTAAAAGCTGATTTCTAACTATAGACTACAGAGGTAGGACATGTGCAGAAAGAGGAAGAACGGTGCAGAAAGAAGCAAGAGATTTGCAGAAAGAAACAACAGAGGTGCAGAAAGAGGCCTTGTTACAAAGTGATCCTGTGCCAAGGGCCCCCCAACTTTTTAATGACTGATACTGGTGGTAACTGACTCTGACTGAGCCTGGGCTCTGCCTAACCGGGCCTGGAGCCAGGCTATGCTGGAACACACTTAGAATACAGTGAGAACACCTATGTACACTAAGGTACACCAGGGGTTGGTGTACCCCTGTGATTTGCAGGACCTCCCCTGTAAGGCCCTAGTACATAATTCCTTAGCATATACTAGGGCATGTCAGTTTAGAGGCCATCAGCCTTTTTCTGCACTTGCCTGTCTGCACTGCCTGAGGTCAGATAAAAAGTAGCCCTGTGTGTGCAGAAAGAGGCAAGGAAGGTGTAGAATGAGGCAAGAGAGGTGTAGAATGAGGGCAGAAGGGTACAGCAAGAGGCAAGAGCGGTACAGAAAGAACCAAGAGAAGTATAGAAAGAAGCAAAAGAGGTGCAGAAAGAAGAACGGGGGGCAGAAAGAGGCAATAGAAGTGCAGAAAGAAGCAACAGAGGTGTAGAAAGAGGCATGAAGTTCAGAAACAGGCAGCAAAGGTGCAGAAACAGGCAGAAGAGGTATAGAAAGAGGGAACAGGGGTGCAGAAAGAGAGGAGAGGGGTGCTGAAAGAGACAAGAGGGGTACAGAAATTTGCACGAGAGGTGCAGAAAGAAGCAAGAGCACTGCAGTAAGAAACAACAGGGGTACATGAGGTGGGAAGAGAGGTACAGAAAGAGGCAAAAGAAATACAGAAACAAGGAATAGAGGCAGCAAGAGGGTAGAGGGGTGCAGAAAGAAGCAAGAGAGGTACAGAAACAAGCAAGAGAAGTGTAAAAAGAAACAACAGAGGTGCAGAAAGAAGTGCAGTGCAGAAAGATCCAACAGCAGTGCAGAAAGAGGCAAGAGGAGTGCAAAAAGAGGGAAGAGGGGTGTAGAAAGAGGCAAGATGGGTGCAGAAACAAGTAGGGGAGGTGCACAAAGAGGCAAGAGAAGTGCAGAAAGAAGCAACAGAGGTGCTGAAAGAGGCACAAAGGTTGCAAAAAGAGGAAAGAGAAGTGCAGAAAGAAGCCATAGAGGTACAGAAAGAGGAAAGAGATGTCAAGAAACAGACAGGAAATGTGCATAAAGAGGGAACAAGGATACAGAAAGAGGCAAGAGGGGTGCCAAAAGACACAAGAGAGGTGCGGAAACAAGCAAGAGAAGTGCGGAAAGAGTCGGGAGAATTGCTGAAAGAAGCAACAGGGGTGTAGAAAGAAGCATGAGACATGTAGAAAGAGGCAAGTGAGGTGCAGAAAGAGACAAGAGAGGTGCAGAAAATGACAAGAGAACTGCAGAAATCGGCAAGAGGGATGCAAAAAAGAGAAGAAGGGTCCAGATAGAAACAAGACAGGTGCAGAAAGAAACAAAAAGAGTACAGAAAGAAAGAACAGAGGTGCAGAGAGAGGCAAGAAAGGTGTAGAAAGAGGAATGAGGGGTGCAGAAAGACGTAAGAGAAGTGAAGAAAGAAGCAACATAGGTACAGAAGAAGAAACAGAGATACAAAAAGGGGGTGAAGAAAGAGGCATGAGGCAACAGGTGCAGAAAGAAGCAAGTGAGGCGCAGAAAGAAACATAAGAAGTGAAGAAAGAAGGAACAGAGGTGCAGAATGAGGCAAGAGAGGTACAGAAAGAGGGACAAGAGTTGCAAAAGAATGGGCAGAGGTTCAGAAAGAAGCAAAGGAGCTGCAGCAAGAATCAACAGAGGTGATAAAAGGGGCACAGGGTGGAGAAAGTGGCAAGAGCAGTGCAGAAAGAAGCAAGAGAGGTACAGAAATAAATAAAAGAAGAGTACAATCAAGGAACAGAGGTGCAGAAAGAGGGAGAATGGGTGCAGAAAGAAGCACAAGTGCAGCAGAAAGAATCAAAGATGTTACAGAAATAAGCAAGAGTAGTGCAGGAAGCAGCAACAGAGATACAGAAAGAGAAGAGGCAACAGGGGTACAACAAAAATAAAAAGAGTGGTGTAGAAAGAGGCATGAGGGGTGCAGAAAGAAGCAAGAGATGTACAGAAAGAAACAAAAAAGTACAGAAAGAAGGAACAGAGGTGCAGAAAGAAGCAGCATGGGTGAAGAAAGAGGATAGAGGGGTGGAGAAAGAGGCAAGGGGTTCAGAAAGAAGTAAGACATCTGCAGAAAGAAACAAAAGAAATGCAGAATGAAGGAATAGAGGTGCAGAAATAAGCAAGAAGGGTGCAGAAAGAAGCAAAAGGGATGCAGAAAGAAACAAAATAAGTACAGAAAGAAGGAACAGAGGTGCAGTAAGAGGCAAGAGGGGTGCAGAAAAAAACAAAAGAAGTGCAGAAAGAAGCAACAGATGTGCAAAAAGAGGCAAGAGGAGTGCAGAAAGAACAAGAGAGATACAGAAAGAAGCAAGAGAAATGCATAAAAACGCAACATAGATGCAGAAAGGGGGAAGTGGGGAGGACAAAGGGGCAAGAGGGATACAGAAAGAAACAAGAAAGGTACAATAAGAAACAAAAGAAGTACAGAAAGAAGGAACAAAGATTCAGGAAGAGGCAAGCGGGATGCAGAAAGAGAGAAGAGGGGTGTGAAAGAGGCACGAGGGGTGCAGAAAGAAGTAAGAGGCGTGCTGAAAGAATCAAGAGAGCTGCAGAAAGAAACAAAAGAAGTGCTTAAAGAAGGAACAGAGGTACAGAAAGAGGCAAGAGGGTATCAGGAAGAGGGAGGAGGATACAGAAAGAGGCACAAGGGTTGCAGAAAGAAGTGACAGAGGTGCTGAAAGAAGCAAAAGAAGTACAGAAAGAAGCAACAGAGATGCAGAAAGAGGGATGAGGGATGGAGAAAGAGACCCGACAAGTGAAGAAAGAAGCAACAGGGATGCAGGTGTGGTGAAAGTAGCAAGAGGGGTGCAAAAAGAAGCAAGAGAGGTGCAGAAAGAAACAAAGTAAGGGCAGAAAGATGTAACAGAGGTGCAGAAAGAGGCAAGGATGTCCTTGGGGGCCAACTACCGCTCCTACTACCTCCAGTAAGTCCCACACAGCAGCATTGGTAAATACTCATATTAGGTCACACCCCCTTTGCCCAACATTCTGCAAACGTGCTCCCTGGCGCGCTCTCTGAAGGGTATTAAAGTCCCCTTTGCTACTGGGGGTCCTTAGGGGCCAACTAGCCTACCTGATAACTCCAGTAAGCCCAGATAGTGGGATTGCTGAGAGGTGGACACAGGCCACACCCCCTTTCTCCATCGCTCTGCAAACATGCCTCCTGGCACGCTCTTGGTTAGGGTAAGAAGTCCCCTTGCCTCCTGAGGGTCCCTGGGGGCCAACTAGCCCTCCTGTTACCTTTAGTAAGCCCAACACAGCTGGATTTCTGAGAGCGGCATGAGGCCACACCCCCTTTCTACACCACTCTGCAAACATGCCTCTTTGCGCACTGTGCTCAGGGGATGAAGTCCACTTTAGTGCTGAGGTCCTCAGGACACAAGAGGACCTCATTGCCCCAACAGCAGTGCACCAAGAAGCGCATTTGCAGAGTGGTGGAAAATCGAATTTGGCCTCGGACCACCTCTCAGCAATCCCACTGTGTGGGGCTTACTGGAGGTACCTGGTGGGCTAGTTAGCCCCCATGGACCCTCGGGATGCAGGAAACTTAATCCCCCAACCCAGAACGTGCCAGGAGGCACGTTTGCATAGGTGTGCAGAGTGGGGGCAGGGCCTCCGTGAAGTTGCTGGGTTTCCCTTTTATTTTTTTATTTTAGGAAGTAGGGTTGTGTGGCCCCCCTCCTTTAACCCTTTTGGGCCCCAGGGACCCCATCCCCCGGGGCCTTAGCCATTTAAAAAAACTGAAAAGGGAGAGAGGTGCGCGCCACCTCCCTCCCCAGGTCGATTATGGCCCGGGGACCCCACTTTTTTTATAAGTAAGGGGGCCATCTGGCCACCTCCTCAGGCCACTTTCGGCCCCGGGGACCCCATCCCCCAGGGTCCGGCAAAACCTTTTTTTAAAGAAGGGCCCTTGGGCCCCTTTTAGCCCTGGGGACCCATTCACCAAGGCCTGCCCCGACTTTATTTTGCTAATTTTAGAGGGGGGGCATGTGGCCCCGTCCTAAGGCCAAAATTTGACCCCGGGGGGACCCCATCTCCCGGGGCCTGGAGTCAGCGTTGGGGACCATGGTGGGAGCCCCAAAGCCCCCATGGTCCCTGCCGGCTCCCACCTCCTGCGGTAGCCGGCATTGCTTTTGGACAAGTGGAGCTGCTAACATACAGCTCCCTTTTTCCAAAAGCAACTCTGCTTTGCTTCCTGGAAGCGAGAGCAGGTTTCTTGCTCTCACTTCCAAGAAGCAAAGCAGTGTTTGCTATGGCAGAGCGGGATCAAACGGCAATGTCCTAGAGGTGGGCACCCCGGGACTTTGCAGGGCTATAGCCATGTCTAAAGTTCCTATGGAAATTAACATGGAGAAAACATGTGTTGAGACCCCACTTTTTTCTTGGTCCCCGCTTTACGAATCACACCAAAACTTTCAAGACAGAATCTTACCTGAGAGAACTATTAGTTTTGAAAATGTCGCAAAGATTCATCAAATAGCGGCAAAGACATTGGCAAAACAAAAATAGGTCCTAACTATAACAACCTACTGGGACGTATGCCAGGCTGACATTTAAATTCTGTGAGCCCGACCTCCACTGAAGGCAGCCTCATTACAGCTTCACTCAATGTTTGGATACAAAGTATTGTTTCATAGTATTTGCAACATCTTTTGCTTTTATACTATTGCGAGCTGATCAATTTGTACACTTTTAAAGGCAAACATGTAATTTAAATTGAATCAAATACTAAGCGTGAGGGACTTGCATATTTACACTTAGAATACTGTGATACTTCGTATATTTAACGCATCAATTGTATACATTCGGCCTTTCCAATTAAATTAGACCCTCTTTTCCAACAGCACATTCCGGGCCAGTGCCCATCGTACCAGTATCTACAGTTGCACAGTTATGTATCATTGCCTCCCTTTAACACTATTTCTTAAATTTATACTATTATAACTATATCACAAATTTAACAATTTCTTTCGGGCTAGTGCCCCAATTTGATCAGCTCTTAATTTCATGTGGTACTGTCAAATACTGTTTGTGATTTCTTTAGCTTGCAGGTTTAACTCTTCTCACTTCTTCTACACATTTTTATTGCCACTCAGCACTAAGTTCTGCTCCTGATCCTATACTTATTTCCCCATTATAGGCAAGAGTGAAATTCTTTGTTGAAGTTTAAACCGTTCGGGTTCTTACTTTTGGGAGTTAATATGTAACTGGTTTCTTATTCACCCCACCTCTTCTATCAGCTGGCACTGCATCAATTACAAATTATCTGACTTTTGTAGGATCTTTATCATGTACCAGCTCGCAGTGCCTGACCACTGGGTATATTCTATCGCCATTCGTTATGGCCCTTGCAGTCCACATTTACACGTCAGCACATATACAGCGAACTCGGTCTTACAATTGTAGGATCCCAAAATCCTCCTATTTCTTCCTCCAAATGGAGTCGAAAATTTCACAGTGTCTTGGCCTATGCTAAATGCCCTGCACCTGTTACACTTTCTAAATCCTGGGGGTGGTTTAGGCCAGCTCTCTCCCCACTCATTTTCTGGACTTGATTTTACAATTGCATCTCTTAAAGACGGTGCTCTTCGATATGTAATCGAGGGTGTCTTTGTAATAGTTGATATAGTAAAAGTATATTACCTATAATATAAATCTATAAATATAAATAATATATATATAAATCCACAACATTCTATTTGGAATAACTTTGGCGCTGGTGGACGAATCTTCGTGAATTTCTCCAAGAAAATGGCCTCCTCGGTTCCGCTCCTTCCCTGAAAGTTTGGGGGTGATTCGTCAAGTTGGGGCTGAGAAAAAAGTGGGTCCCAAAACGTATTTTCCCCATGCAATTTTCCATAGGGACCTTTAGCCAGGGCTACAGCCCAAACGGCTGAACGGAATTACACCAAATATGGCAGAGAGGTAGAGTTCGGTTCGCAGATTGTGCTTTTTGTTAAATGGTGTAAATCCGTTGAGTAGTTTCTGAGAAAATTACAAGTAAAATCATAGCGATATCTAGAGACGGAGTTCTACAGGCGGACGGAGATCCATTCAATTACGAGCGCGAGCTGCATTCTGATTGGCTGTGAACTGTCTGTCAACATTCGAAACCAGGAAGTGTTGGCAGCCATCTTGTTCATCGCTAGAACCGAGTCACAAGAAAACAGTAAAACAAAGTTAAGATATAAAGGGAAAGGGGCAGGCTAGAAACATTCTGATCCTCTAGGCTTGCTCAAGGGGTCGTACATGGATGTTTAGGCTCTATTTTTTTAAAGGAAAATCGCGGTGTACGGGTACGGAAATATGTACAATTACGAGCAGGAGCTGCATGCTGATTGGCTGTCAATACTCCAAACCAGGAAGTGTTGGCAGCCACTTGTTTGTCGGGAGAGCAGAGTCACAAGAAAACAGTAAAACAAAGTTGAGAAATAAGGAAAGGGGGCATGGTAGAAACATTCTGACCCTATAGTCGTGGTCAGGGGGTGGTACATAGATCTTTAGGCTCAATTTTTATTTATTTTTAAATAAAAAATGGCGGGGTACTCGTGCAGTACTTGTACACGGTGGAAAAGGTGAAAAAAAACTAGAAGTCCGTTTTATTCATTAGGTCCCGGGGGGGCAAATTACGGGGGCAATTCTTTTTGCATAATGGGGGCTTGTAAGGTGCCCGAGCACTGGGGAATGGCACTCCTCTGGTTTTATTTTGAAGTATGCGGGGGGGTTACGGTCCTACTCCCCGCAGTCTCGATGAACAACACCCCTCGGGTCTTTTTAAAAAATATATATGTTTTGAGCTCTCTCTCTCTCTCTCTCTCCCCCCGAACACGTCGCGGGGAACGGCACCTTTCTGGGGCAGTAATATGTAAAATGACCTTCCAGGTCCGGGTACCTGCATTGTCTGGGGTTTTTTATTAATGTTGGGAGGGAGGGCTTGATAATACGTCCTTGTAAATTCCCATAGAAGCCTATGTTCTGGTGTTAACATGGGCTTCTATGGGAAATAACAAGGCCGTATTATCAAGCTCATTATCGCCGTTTTATCTGCACTTTCCTGCCAATAAAACGGCGATAATTTTAACACCGGTCCTTGATAATATGCACCTAAGTTTACAGGTAAAAAAAAAGAGCAATGGGCCATATTATCAACAAAAGGCGATACATTATTGCCGCTTTTATCGGCAGGAAACTGCTGATAAAGCGGCGATAATGGGCTTGATAATGTGCCTTGTGAATAACCATAGCGGCCCAGGTTAACATCAGAACCTGGCTGCTATGGGAATTTACAGGGGCCTATGGTTTTTTATTAATGTTGGGAGGATGGGCTTGATAATACATCCTTGTTAATTCCCATAGAAGCCTATGTTCTGGTGTTAACATGGGCTTCTATGGGCAATAACAAGGCCGTATTATCAAGCTCATTATCGCCATTTTATAGGCAGTTTCCTGCCAATAAAACAGCGATAATTTTAACACCGGTCCTTGATAATATGCACCTAAGTTTACTGGTCAAAAAAAGAGCAATGGGCCATATTATCAACAAAAGGAGATACATTATCGTCGCTTTTATCTGCAGGAAACTGCAGATAAAGCGGCGATAATGGACTTGATAATATGTCCTTGTGAATTCCCATAGCAGCCCAGGTTAACATCAGAACCTGGGCTGCTCTGGGAATTTACAAGGGCCTATTATCAAGCCCATTATCGCTGCTTTATCGGCAGTTTCCTGCCGATAAAAGTGGCAACAATGTATCACCTTTTGTTGATAATATGCCCCTTCATTTCTATGGCAGTATGTAAAACGTTCCTTTTTTTGTGTGTAGCAGTTGTACTCTCTACGCATGCGCAGCCTCGTTTCGGAGCCCACGTTTTTATCTTTTTCTTCAAGTTCAACAAGCAAACCTTTCTTTATTTCAGGTAGTAAATTTGTTGCTTTCTTTTCCCGGGTCGTGTGTGTCATCCACTGCTGTACTTTTGTAATACATTAATAATCATATTTTTTCTATATTTATTTGAAAGATAGTGCCGAGGCGCCAAACGTTGATTACGTACTCTGTCCACCGCCATTTTAGTAGTTTTTCACCGTTATTTTTATTATATCTGTTAGTTAGAACTCAGTAGTTTTCAATCCTAGTCTTGAATATCTTACTATTTCAACATTATTTTTATTGTGGACCGTCATACCCCTCCCCCACAAAATAAAAGAAGTATGTCGTTTTTTTTTAATTAACTTTTACTAAATCAATAAATGTAAACGAAACTCAATTATATCTTTATTAGAAGCAACTAGAAAAATAACTTTAACAACAAACAATATTATAAACAAATTGTTAAATGGACTCCAAAAGATGTCCGATTGGTAATCTGCAAAACAAAAAAGAAAATTAGAGTTTAGAATTATGTAGATGTGAGTAAATGAGCTGAAGCATTACAAGTTTTGGTAACTCTACTGTTTTACATGTGCAGTGTGCCTCGTACATTTCAGTTCTGTTATAGTGCCGCGTTCAAGTGGTGTCTATATGGAAGTGGCTACTGCATTACTGATGCCCGTTAGGCCGACTTATTTCTAATGCATTGCTATGAACACTTTGTAGATCTAGGCCTCTGTGCTTACCGTTGTATAAACCTTGCGGCCAAACACTTCAGGCAGTTGAATTCACAACTTATTTAGAACAATTCTTCTACACGTCCAAGCAGACAGCAGTGTCTATAAGTTTAAGAGAGAAAGAGAAATTATGTCACGGAGAGTGAGAGAGAGAAAGATAGAGAAAACAACATTAAAACTGTGTCGCAGAGTTTGGAGTTGAGATTTTTTCTTGAAAAGTCAGACGTAGATTTACAAGCTCCTTGCGTCACTATACCCATGTTAAAAGTGACTCAAAAGTGGCGTAATAAGGTTGTGGATCTGTTTGTCAGACTGTTGTAATGTATCTGATTTTACAGAGAAGCTGCTGTACACTACGCACTCTGGGCCATATTATCAAGCCTGGGCGACAAAATTATCGCCACTTTATCGGCAGGAAAGTGCCGCTAAAATGGCGATAATGGTTTTGAAAATATGCTCTATGGAATTCCAATCGAAGCTCATGTTAGATGTCCTTCACATCTAACATGAGCTTCGATTGGAATTCCATAGAGCATATTTTCAAACCCATTATCGCCATTTTAGCACACTTTCCTGCCGATAAAGTGGCGATAATTTTGTCGCCAAGGCTTGATAATATGGCCCTTTCTCCTTTCACAAATAAAGGTAACACTATAGTTTTACGAGTGCAGTGTACCTGTAACATTTCACTTGTTATAGTGCCGCGTTCAAGTGGTGTCTATCTGGAAGTGCCTACTGCGTTACTGACGCAAAAGTGGCATAAGGCCTTGTAAATATGCCGATGTATTTATAATGCTTTGCTATGAATGAATGAATGAATGAATGAAATGACTCTTTTACCGCGCAACTTAGCCCAAGGGCATCAATTCTCCAAACAGGTCTTCCAATCTGAGATCCGCTAATGTGTGCTATTACAAGTATGCTTCAGAGAAGAGCCAGGTTTTTAATGCTTTGCGAAACAGAGCAAGCGAAGATTGCGCTGAAAGTTCTGGGGGGAGTGAGTTCCATAACCTGGGTGCAATCGAGGAGAAAGCTCTACCTCCCCATGTGGCTCTTAAAAACCTGGTAACCACCAGGAGATTTTTGTTAGAAGAACGAAGAGCTCGACTGGGGGAGTAGAAGTGAACAAGCAACCTTATCCCCTCTGGGCCGGTACCATGAAAAGCCCCATGGGCAAGACAAAGAATCTTGAAAGAGATCCTGGACTGAATGGGAAGCCAGTGTAGGATTCTTCTGGCTGAAGAGGCCGAAGCAAGCCTGGGGAGATTAAGTACCATCTTCGCCGCCGCATTCTGGACCATTTGCAAATGATGGATAGAACTCTTTTTTATACCCACATAAAGGGTGTTGCAGTAGTCCAGTCTTGAGGAAACTAATGCCACAGTGGCTTGTTTCCGTGCTTCGGGGGGAAAGATAGTGGGAAATCTTTCTAAGAACCCTGAGGATGCCGCAGCAGGTGGAAACAGTCCTGCTGACCTGGCGGTCAAAGGAAAGGGTGGTGTCCATTAGTACCCATAGGTTCCTAGCAAACTGGCGGGGAGGGGGACAATCCCCAAGTGAAGGCGACCACCAGTCATTTGACCAGATATCCTGATTACCCCCGAAAATAAACACCTCTGTTTTCTCCCCATTTAGCTTCAGGAAGTTCTGTATCATCCATTGAGACACCGCCTCCATACAATTCCTGAAATTCAGGGCAGAATCCCTCATGGGCTGCGTGAGAGAGACCATTATTTGGGTGTCGTCAGCGTACTACAACACCTCCATCCCAAAAGATCTAACTACCCTGGCAAGTGGGGCCACATAGATGTTAAACAATGTGGGGCTTAATGAAGAGCCCTGAGGGACCCCACAATGCACAGGCTTAGGGGAAGATAGAAACTGGCCCAACTTCACCCTTTGTTCCCTTTGATTAAGGCTCAGAGCGGGGCCTCCGACTCCTATCTCCCTGAGGCGAGTGACCAGAAGAGATGGGGACATGGTATCAAAGGCCGCCGTAAGGTGAAGTAGGACCAGAAGGCTAGTATAGCCCTCATCGACCTGGGAGCGGATGTTATTGACAACTACAGTAAGGGCAGATTCGGTGCTATGAGATCTCCTAAAACCATGCTGGGAGACATCCAGGAGGACGGAGTCATCAAGAAAAGTGCTAAGGTGCCGATTATGGTGAGATTCCAACATTTTTGCAGGAGCCGGGAGAAGTGAAATAGGGCGGAAGTTTTTCAGAACCCCTGGATCCAAGGTGGGGTTCTTTAGAAGAGGTTTAACGACAGCTATCTTCCATGGGAGGGGAAAGACTCCCTCCAAAATCGCAGCATTCATGACCTCCATAAGGGGGGGAATAACCACTTCCCCACAGGTCTTCAAGACCTTGAGCGGGCAAGGGTCTAAGGGGGAACCGTATTTGGAGTTATCAAGAAGCTGATTAGTCCATTCAAGGCTAAGGAGGGGAAAATACAGGAAACTAGGAGAAGGACCATAAGGCAGACACCCCACTGTAGGGAGAGCAGAGGTAGTAGGAAGTCTCAGCTCAAGATTCAGGGATTCGAGGGTGTAGTAGATATCCACGATTTGTAAATGGAAAAAGGCCGAAATTTTATCACACAACTCCTGGGTTTCCACTATGGGGTCAGCTGACTGAGGGGAGGAGAGGGAATCTATGATCTTAAAAAGGTCTCTAGGAGAATTGAGAGAAGCAGTCATTTTGGCAAAGTGACCCCTCTTTTCCTCCATGATGGCTAGCTTATATTCTTTTAGGAGAAGTTTGTGTTGTTCCTTCTCCAAGGGATCCAGCCGAGCCCGCCAGAGCCTCTCCTGTTTACGGCACCCTTGCCTCAGCAATCTAAGTCTGTCCGAAAACCAGGGGGCCGAGGGGCTCTTTCTTGCAGAGTAGTGCTGTTTAGGGGGGGCCAAGATGTCCAAAGCCCCAGAGATGGTACTTGCAAATTCGAGAGCAGCAGAGTTAACAGCATGCATTTCAGCGGATCTCAGTTTATTCAGAAAAGGAAAGAGAGCTTTGTTGTTAATAGCTTTAAGGTTTCTTCTGAGTTCCCATTTCCTGGCACCCGGTAAAGGAGGGTCTGCTTGCTGATATGACAATTCTAAAGGGAACTAGATGGTCGGACCAGGCCAGTGGGATTGGAGGTCCCGCCTTCAGCCTAGGATCGTTGGTGAAGACTCCATCAAGGGTGTGGCCAGCCAGGTGTGTGGGGCCTACCACCAGCTGTGTCAAGCCACAGGAATCCAGAGTTTCCAGCAGTGTAAGGGTATCTCTAGAGCTCATATTTTCCAGATGGAAATTAAAGTCTCCCAGGAGAGTAATGTTGGGCCTCTCAATAAATGGCTCTAATACCTTGATCACATCCTGGCTAAAGGCGGATCTGGGGCCCGGCGGCCTGTAAAACAAGAGGCCAGAAAAAGATACGGAGGGAGTAGAATTGATGGAAAAGTACATAGCCTGAAAGGAGTTTGATGGAATAGAGAGAGATTCAGTCCGACAAATAGAGGAATCTTTATGTAATATTCCTATTCCTCCTCCTCGGCGGCAAGTTCTATCCATCCTTGTCAAGGCATACCCAGTGGGAATTGTGTCTACCAAGTCAGGTCCTGAGGCATCGGATGCCCAGGTCTCAGTAATAAACACCCAAGTAGGCTTTCTAAGTGAAACAAAGTCCCTAAAGGCGATGTTATTTTTTATTAGAGCCCTTGCATTAATAAGAAAACCCTCTGCAGTGACCGTATTGGGGGAAGGCTCAGATACATCAGTGGTCGACTGTGCCTTCAGGGGATTCGCCTTTCTAGTGCACCTATGTTGACATCCGCAGCTAAGCCTCTCTGAGTATGCCTCAGGGAGAATAGTGTGATGACAGGGCTTATTTAGGGATTTCAGCGCCAACAGAGACTGTCTGGAATAATAGACACTAACTTGTAAGCGAGCGGGGGATACACCATTTTCCCTGGCGCGAACTCAGCACGGACGGGCGCAGACGGGCTTGACTTTGGCGCGACTTTGGCACGCGCCCGCTGCCTGCATCTGCTGAGCGCGTAAGAGAACATGAGGTCTAATTAGGGTGGCGCCTAAGTAGGAAGTAGCGCGTGACCCTCAGTCTCCAATGACACGAGAGACCAAGAATGTGTGCCGGCACCCTCCACAGCAAGCGGGAAAAGCCGTGGTGGACCGGGGCGCTGGCAGAAAGTGGCAAAGTGCAGCGAGCCTTACAACAAGGTAAGTACCAACACAAGTATTGTACAATTGGGCAAAGTTTAAAAAGACAAGTTAAAACGGAGCATAGTAATCATGCACACTGTGGAATTACAGACCGCTGAGCACTGGGCAGATCGTGGGATCTAAATAGGGTGGCGCCTAAGAAGGAAGTGGCGCGTGACCCTTAGTCTCTAATGACATGAGAGACCAAGAATGTGTGCCGGCGCCCTCCACAGCAAGCGGGAAAACCCATGGTGGACCGGGGCGCTGGCAGAAAATGGCATTGTGCAGCGAGCCTTACAACAAGGTAAGTACCAACACAAGTATTGTACAATTGGGCAAATTTTAAAAACACAAGTTAAAACAGAGCATAGTAATCATGCACACAGTGGAATTACAGACCGGCATTGTATATGTAGGCTGATGTGCTTACCTTGTATAAACAGTGCGGCCACCGGAGTTCACCACTCGACTTGAACTCTGCTTCTATACGTCAAAGTATATTCAATACATTGCAGACAATTCCATTGCTGTTGCTCGATAGGCCGTGGTTGCTTCTGAAGGATGTTTGGTGAAGGGAAAAAATAAATAAATAAATAAAACAAATTTTGTTGCGCGCACTGCATCACCAAATGCAATGCAGTGCAAGCAACAAAATGTGGTTTATTTATTTTTATGTTTACTTACCTCTTAAAGTCTGCATTTCATACATTACTACCCCCCACCCTGCCCCTCCCACTCCCCACGTCACCGCCCGGCCGGTACTCCCACTACCGGCCGCGGCTGTTATCGCCATTTTTATCGGAAGGAATCTGCTGATAAAGCGCCCATAATGGGCTTGGTAGTATGCTCTTGTGAATTCCTATGGCAGCCCAGGTTAACACAAGAACCTGGGGTACTATGGGAATTCACAAGGGCATATTATCAAGCCCATTATCGTTGCTTTATCGGCAGTTTCCTGCAGATAAAACGGCGATAATTTGAACACCGGTCCTTGATAATATGTCTGTTTGTATTGTGAATATATTCCGGACATTTCAGCGATTATAAAAACGTTACTGCTATTGTTAAAAAAAAAATTAATATGTAAATTAATACATTATATAGGAGTGCGTTAGTCTAAAATATTAAGTTGCATTTTGTATGTAGTAAGCTACAACCCTTTGACTCCTTCTGATGCGTACTCAAATGTCACTGCTCACCTTTTGCGGAAATGAGTTTCTTCATGGTGTAGTCACGATCTTCAACAAAGAAGTCCCATACGTGTTGCCGAGTCTTGATACCTCTATGGCTCACGACATACTCGTGCTCCCATCATCATCATCGCAAGTTCTTCACCCGCCCAGTGCTTCGGGCACCACTAACTCAGTGTCCAAAGAGGCCACTCATGTGGTAGTGGGCCCTTTGTTCGGTGCTTTGGGAACAACTCCAAAATGGCGTAAAACACGTGCGCTCCGTCTTTTTTATAGATAGGGTCACGTGTGTAGTGACGGATACGCTGAATGGGTGTGATGTGGGTTTATACCAGCCATGAGGGAGTGTGTGTGTCGATCTAACAACTAGACCTGCAACTAAGAAATCACTACAATGGAAGTTTGGGCCTTGTACTTTTGTTGTGTTTTCCTGGTAGCGTAAGAGTGGCCTTCTTTTTTCTATGTGACGTTATAGAGTCACTATGTATGTAACCTATTTTGTGACGCATTTTATTGTACAATGCGTTTGAAAAACTAGTTGTGGTAGGGTGTTTTTTTTAATTAAATTGTGTACTCTGGGTACGAGTTTGTTGAGTGTAGAAGTAAATATATTTTTTTCTATTTTGTATTCTATCATAATTGTGCTGACTTTTCTGCTTTAGCGTGCAGTACTATATTATTTTATAAAATGTATAACAAACTGTTGAAATCATGTTTGAAATTAGAATGTAAGCATGTAAGCTGCTCTCTGTGAGGAATAGCAATGCCGGCTCCCGCAGGAAGTGGGGAGCCGGCTGGGATCGTGGAGGCCTTGCGGCTGTTCCCACAATCTGCAACGTTAGATGTGAGCCCCGGGAGATGGTGTCCTCGGGAATTATAGAAAATTAGCGGTAAAGGCAATTTTTCTTCATGGTAGATTTATCGTACGCGTACCAAGCACGTATGGACGACGTACAGCTGGAATATTGGAAGTCGTCCTGTAAGCGTACCTAAGCAATAAAAATAAAAATAATTTTAGATATTTATGAAGTGTATTTGTTTATGTGTTTTGTGGCTCTAAAAAGTGCTGTTGTGTTTATTGGGAGATTTTAGTACCTACAAGTAAGTACCGACGCAGAATCTTAAGTTTATGAGGAAGACTCTGTTCCCCTCATCTGTAAAATGTACACCGTCTATCCTATAGATGTCATGCATATTGTAACTCAGATTGTTGTTGTAAATGGACCCCATTCGATAGTCTCGGAGAAAGGCAAAAACAGATTTATTAACATGTTTCCTAGCTTTTTCAATCCGTTGACAATAGTGGTTGGACCAGTTCCATTTCTGCCTTTGGCATATATTAGAATATACAAAGGCAGTTTTGGGAAACAGTGTCATCAATTGTACAAAGGTGTCCTTCATAAGCATTTCCAGACCTACCCCTGTCAAAGTGACTAGGTCATTGCCTCCAGAGTGCACAATTATGAGGTCACGGTGTTGGAGATGCAAAAAGGATTTCACCAATGGAATCAATTGGTGCCACGTTAACCCTCTCTGTCCAATCCATTTAATGTCTACATTTGGTAAATGTAGGTCTTTGTGAATTCCTTTCCGTTCTGTGTACCTTTGACTCCAGGAAATATAGCCGCGTCCCACAATCCACACTGTGTAAGCATCTTGAAGAGAGGTCTGGATGCACTCTGAAGGTCTCTGTAAATGAAGTGGCAGTTTGAAAAGTGAGATTTTTCTAAAATGGTGGACAACATGCAGTTTTGAAAAAAGAAAAGGATTGATTAGTTGTTTGAGAACATTCTGCACGAAGCTACGATGAATGTTTCTGTGTTTTAAAAGGGTGATTTTTATTGGTTAAGAATAAGTGTTAGCAAAGAACGTTACATAAAATAAGCTGATATATTCTCAAGTGAAGCATACTTGCTGTTTTAATTTGCAACAATGTATGATGAACTTTTCACCTGTGTGCTGAGTTAGGTGTTCCCTGAAGTGTTTCTATGGTAACTGGCAGATTGTGGAATGGAGGAAGGGTTGAAAGTTTTGTCAGTTTGAAAGGGTGCAAAAGTTCAAGCAATATAAATGTGTGTTTTGTTTTGAATTTAATGTGGGAATAAATGTGATTTTTTATTTATTTATATATGTGTGTAGATTGAGTCTGTAGTTTGATCAGAAAAGTTTGCTATTTGCTATAGGACTTCCTTATCCCGTAGGACTGCTTAGGGGTATTTACAATGATGTCCAAGTTCAAAATCTTTGATGGCCTTTATTGAGCCTTTGATGGCCCTGGGGACACCGACTCCGAGGGTCGGGTCTTGTAGTGTTATAGGGTGCCTATTCATGGGAGTTCTCTTTGAAGTAGGAAAGCAGATTGTTTTTCGTCTGAAAGAGCAGTATGTAAGGTAGTTTCTCTGACCAAAAGCAATTCCGGCTCCAGAATGATGCAGGGAGCCGGCTGGTACCGTGGTGGATATGGGGCTCTACCTACGGTCTTGAACGTTATATTTGAGGCTTGGTGGATGTGGTGTCTGGTGATTGTAAAAAATTAGTGATGTTTGCTATTTTTTTTTTACGGGATATTTATTGTGCGTGTGCAGTGCGAATTTTGAAAGTTGTTCCATAAGCGTACGTAAGCAAGAAAAATGAATTAAAAATACATCTTTTACAGATATTTATCAAGTTTATGTGTTTATATCTTTGTTGCTTGTAATAGTAAGTTTTTGCTTTATTGGTACTTATAAGTAAGTGCTTATGCATAGTCTAAATTTGTTAAGGAGCAGTGTTTTATACAGTGCTGAACTTTTGACCTCTGCTGACAGTTGACTTTTGCATGATCTGTTGGGGTAGGGTGGAAAGTTATGTCAGTTGGAAAGGTTAGGAATGTTAAATCAATAGAAATGTGTGTTTTGAATTAATGTGTGCAGGATTTTAATTGGCTATTTATATGTATGTATGTGTAAAATGAGAGGGAAAATGTTCCATTTGACGGTTCTGCTGCAAACACGGAACTAGAGAGATTCTGTACAAGAATATCCACTGTGTGAGTGGTATTCTTCTTAATCTACAAATCAATTTGAAAGGTGAGCTGATAAGTTGTATGGGAGTGTGTGCGGTGCATCTTGGTACATTAAGGAATTATGGGGTATATCAAGACAGGCGATAATATTATTGACGCTTTATGGGTAGAAAACTGCCGATAAAGCGCCGTTAATGTTATCGCCTGTCTTGATAATATGCCCCTATATTCGTCCGTTGTTAAACGTTTTATAGTAGTAAATGTGTTTTGCTATAGTGCATGCTGTTATGTTTTTTTTGTTTAATATCAGTTTGTGCGTCTCTGTACATTAAGGGATTATGGGCCATATTATCAATAAAGGGCGATACATTATTGCCGCTTTTATCGGCAGGAAACTGCCGGTAAAGTGGTGATAATGGTCTTGATAATATATCCCTGTGAATTGCCATAGAAGCCCAGCTTAACACTAGAACCTTGGCTGCTATGGGAATTTACAAGGGCCTATTATCAAGCCCATTATCGCCGCTTTAGCGGCAGTTTCCTGCCGATAAAAGCGGCGATAATGTATCGCCCTTTACTGATAATATGGCACTGACGGGCATATTATCAAGGACCGGTGTTAAAATTATCGACGTTTTATGGGCAGGAAACTGACGATAAAACGGCGAAAATGGTCTTGATAATACGCCCTTGGTAATTCCCATAGAAGCACATGTTCTGGTGTTAACATGGGCTTCTATGGGAATTAACAAGGGTATATTATCAAGCCCAGATGCGGCTCGTGGAGGGAGTTGCGGTGCGACAGGCGGGGCGGGGGAGGGGCAGGGTGTGGGGTGATAAACAACGGAATCTGGGTGATTGTAGGTAAGTAAACAATTAAATTCCTAAAACGGATTTTGGGCCATATTATCAACAACATAAGGCCCCTTCGTTCCGTGCCCTGCATCGAATTTTGCGATGCAGGGCGTGCTACGAAATTTGGGGCAAATTATCAAGGACCGGTGTTAAAATTATCACTGTTTTATCAAATTCGTAGCGTATGCTGAGAATGATTAGCAGTAGAAACTATGGTGCGATCACTCTCTCACTGTCAAATCAGAGCACAGGGCGCGTTAGAAGTGGTCACTTATTGGAGATCTGATTCAGCTGTGTGGCTTATTGTGCGATGTTACCAGGCATCGCTTACATGATTACGGTAACTGAGCGTGTGGTTTGCTATAAAAAAAGTTGTGTTTACTCCTCTAGCTGGATGTTTCCATCTGGCCGTCGATTCCGACCTTGAAAGAAGAGTCAACCAAATGAGCCGTATAAGAGCGCTATTGTCTCAAAAAGAGGTCACTCCTACATCTGCTAGAGAAACATTTGTCCTTCATGTAGCAAACACCCGCACAGAAGCGTATGCTTTAATAAATACAGACATGCCCCGGAATTTTAGGGAGTTAATTTAGACTATCTTTAATGCGTCCTCGAGTAGGGGGTTAGCTTACTTTTTTAAAGTTATAAGCATTGGCCTTGCGACTTCTGTAGAAACTATATTTGGTGTCTTGTCGGTGTTTTTTCATTCGATTTTTTCCAGCATCTTTGGTGAATTGTGCTTAATGCTCACATTAGTTGCTGGTGTGCTTGTATTAATTTGTTTACTTAAATATGGATGCACATCTTGCAGCAGACGACAATATTTCTCGGTTGTTGCTGGTCCGCAACCGAATGCTTAGTTACTATGGAGCGCTGCCTCTTGCAACGTTGAGTGAAGCTTATGGATTATCGTTTCGATTCTCCTTTTTCACATGCGTTCAGCCTGTCTTCCATTGCCTGAGCTGCGATTTTGGCTCTGCCCTGGATTTGTGTCTCTGCAGTACGGTTTCTCCTAACGCGGATTATGAACAGCTGATGAGCCCCTTAGTGGTTCATGACGTGCTCGGTTCTGGCGGCGGGATTATGGCCTTAGCAGTGACACATGGAATAATGGGACGTTGGAATGTTTTTGCAGTGGCACTTGAGTTCTTGGCACGCAGTTACATTGAAGATGACCCGAGTTTTCCTCCGATGGTGATAGAGTCTCCGGTCGTTGAGGAACATGTATGTTCATTCCCACTATTGAATTGGATGGCTGAAATGTTTTCAGATGAGAACAATGACTTCCTCTTGGAGGCTGTTGCTACATACTATGCTTACACGCTGTTGGAATAAGACTCTTTGATTTTTCTATGTGTTCTTTATTATTTAGTTACTGCTTTCTATCAAAGAGCGAATAACTTTTTTTTGGAAATGTGAACTTGACTCTGCTTTTTGGGCTTGGACTCTGCGTTCGTAATTTGCCCACGTTTATATTATGTGCTTTGGTCAAGGAAATGTGTCGTGGGCTGAGCCTTGCACTCACACCGTGTTTAGTTAGCATGGGTTTATTAGAAGCTTAAAAGCCATTTTTGTTTTCCTGCTCTGCTTTGCACACAACACGCACTTGCAATATTGTTTAGAGAAGGGTGAGTATTTTGCTTCATATGAGAAGAATTTGATATACTACATTTGTAGACTGCCTCGCTTTGTGTGTATAGTGAGAGCATGAAACATCAAGGTTATGTTGGATACTGTGTGTGTTATTCGGAATGATGTTTGCACGTTCGAGCCATAAGAGATATGCAGCTGTGGCATCTCTTATACTTGCATGTTTAGTAATGAAGTGTGCAGGCATGATTGCACACAGTTTGAGACATTTGTATCTTGACAGTTTGTGCAGAACTCAATGTGATCCACTACTGCTGAGTAACAGAATTATGGGTCTGCCTATGTAGTCGTATGAGATCTTCTGTAGTTATAAACTAACCAGCTAAGTAGGGAGGGTGAAATGTAGGTATATTTTAAATCTGTTTCTCTTTTGCATTATAGGATGCTTTCTCCCTTTGTATTTTATGGAATAGTAACAATGCTGACAACTTTGTTTCTGATAATATGTTTGCTTGTATTATGTAAGCTACTGGGCATGAGATTACGGTGCTAGAAATAAACATTTCAAAGTTGCAGATGTGTTTATTAAGTGCTTGTTTTGGACTGGTGTAAGAATGTAACGAAAGAGTGCTATTGTTATCTACCTTACCTGAGGTAACCTAAGTTTCATGTTGTGGGTTGACTAATAATTGGTGTTTTTGCTATAGGAGGAAGAACCAATGAGTCACTGATTGCTAGTCTGTTAGGGGGTTTGGGTACTAAGGTGGGGTTTGGAACACCGTAATTCACTGAGGTCGTAAGTCTTTATGCACAGTTGTGTGTAGGAGCAGAATCACTGCAACAGTAGTTACAACAAACAAGCTCGATAAAGGGCCTTGAGTTTGAATCAAAATATGAAATTGAAGAATAATTGATAAGTGCAGCCAAGTAAGGGAGCAAGTGTGAAAATTTCATAGTGCCTTCGGCCGGGGTAGTTGTTATAATAAAAAGAGTTGATAAAGGGCCTGTACTTTGAATTTTGAATTAAAGAAGAATGATTGATAACCCCAGCCAAGAAAGGGAGCAAGTAGGTGTGTGTATGTGTGGATGATGTGTTGATTGAGCAGAAGATGAATAAGGTGAAAAATAAAAAAGGCTGCAGACATGCAAACTTTGTACTTCTTTGTAATGGAAGTGCCTGTTTAGTTTTCCTGTGCAAATATATATATATTCACTGAAAAAACCATAGGTTATAGACCATATATAGTTAGGAATTAGCATTTAAAAAACCTTATTTTACTCACACAAAACCATTGAAATTCCATATATAGTTAGTTGCACTAACTATATATCGCGCACCTGCAATCCACTGCTGATCATGTCACATATTACATCATTCATGACATGGTCAGTGACATCACTGATGACATCACTGATGACATCTCAAATGACATCACTGATGACATCACTGATGACATCTCATTTGACATCATTCTTGTGCTAATACGATAAACCTCTTCAGACTCTAATATAACCTTAGATACACTCAGTGTATACAGACACTCACACACTGTCACTCATCCATGGAGTTACTCACACACCTAGTCAGTCATGCAAAGAAACAATCTCACCTCCATTTCCTTAACTATACAGTTATACACACCTTACTTATTCAAGCATATACTAACACATATTTACTCTCTTACACAATCCCTGATACAAGTTCACAATGATCCATACAGCCACTCACACATTCAGTGGCTCTCATGCACAGTTAATTATATATGCCAACTCTCACATGTACTGTGTTTTACATATGTACTTACTATGACATGTAGCATTGAGATATCCATTCACTCATCAATACACTCATGCACACAGTCAACTGCCCATGTAGCTGTTTCCACATGCACTCTTGAACTCATACACCTAGTGAATCAACTGCTGACACATCTATGCACAGAGTCACACACCTCCCAGCCACCCCCACACAAACTCAATCTCCCATACAAATACTTGGGCAACCAATCAATAACACATATAGCCTCTCGTATAGCTAATGATCAACACATGCAGCAGTTTACATCACAACAGACATACTGATGCACACATTCAGACTGTTTAGTCACTAACCCATGCATTTAGTACGACACATTTATTCACTCACTCACAGTCAGTCACGCACCTACTAAATCCTTCATCCAGACACTTATACATCCACTCATTCTTCAATATATCAAACATATTTAAACTTTACAGAAACACACAGTCACTGGATGATGTCATCAGTGATGTCATCAGTGATGTCATTTGAGATGTCATCAGTGATGTCATCAGTGATGTCATTTGAGATGTCATCAGTGATGTCATCAGTGATGTCATTTGAGATGTCATCAGTGATGTCATCAGTGATGTCACTGACCATGTCATGAATGATGTAATATGTGACATGATCAGCAGTGGATTGCGGGTGCGCGATATATAGTTAGTGCAACTAACTATATATGGAATTTCAATGGTTTTGTGTGAGTAAAATAAGGTTTTTTAAATGCTAATTCCTAACTATATATGGTCTATAACCTATGGTTTTTTCAGTGAATTTTCAAGGTTTTGTAAATGCTAATTCCTAACTATATATGGTCTATAACCTATGGTTTTTTCAGTGAATTTCAATGGTTTTTTAATAGCAAATATCATAAGCTGTCGAATGTCAAGTACGTGGTAAGTGAAAACATTTTCGTGTTTATGCACACTGATCTGCTTTGAATGGTGCCCCCCCCCCTCATTTCTATTAGGAGTACTCTCTCTTTGCAGATAGTGAAAGGTAGTTAACGCAGGCCTTTGCCCCCATTGTAATCCGTCGTGCCTGCTTCTCTCTCCATTTGATTGATTGTTATCCAAGTATTTACTGTTTTAGAATTAGTTCTCTTTGGTTCATTCTCTATTTACAAACAAACACAGAGTCGCAATACTCTGTTTAGTCTTTGCAGATAACGAAAAATCGTGTAAAAAAAAAGAAAAGGAATCGAGCAAAATCAGTAGGCCACTAATGGGATTTCTTTTTGACCTCGCTAAAATAGAAACATTAGGAACAACCCCTCATGACAAATACAAAACTAGTGAGATGAACTGAACTCCACACAATGATGGCTGCAAAACAGCTCGGCTCCGCCACCCACCCCGCCCAAAATAACGATAAAGAACGGCTGCCATGATTGGTTGCGGAATGACCACGACGGAGCTATGAAATGGTGCTGCTCTCATGCTAACCCCAGCTTCAGTCTGAAACATCCAGAAACACTGTAGACTACCAATTCGATCAGTTCCGGTAGCGCCCCAATGTAACCCGGTAGAGAAGAACTAGCCCTCCCCTCTTTGACTGATGGTTCTTGTTGCCTGTCCCTTCTGTTGTCATTTAACAGAACTATTTAGCCTGCTGAAAGGGGTTGTGTTCCGACCGCTTGTTGGTGGAGACATTTTGACTATATTCTGTACCTGCGTTGTCGCGTAATGCGTCATATGACGCGCCGCGTTAGCGCATCCGGAAGTCATCCGGGGCGCGCAGCGCGTAACGTAAGCATAACAAGTCATGTGACTTGTTAATAAAACTTTTCATTGGTTCATTTTACTTTTCTTATTGTAATGATGAAAGGCTTGGTCATATGACCTAAAAATTACGCTTTTCATTACTTCCGAACATTATTTTTTCTTAAATATATGTTATAATGTTCCAGGCTAATGTACTTTCCCGGAAATTTTACAACTGTCCTGCAAGTAAAATATATTCTTTTTTCGAGAAAAAGAGCGTTTCTTCGTCCCATGACGGAGCCGTTGAGCAAAAGAGGGTCGACCTGCTGTCTTAGTCGCCGATAAGCCTGAATATGAGATTCTTATCGATCACTTTATGTTGCAGGAATAGAAAACACAACAGCCCTTGACCATTTATCTTTACTGCGTTCCTTCGTATTATACCTTTTACCCTTCATGTAATTGGTCAGCTTTATTTCACTTGCCTTTTAATGATTCTAAAACAGTCACTATTATTAAAAACTTTACCAATGTATATACTACTACCATGTTTTCTTTTAAAAACCTTTATTGTGAAAATTTCATTATACAAATACGAGCCTATAACCACGTGGGCCTGCCACAGAGCAAACTGTAATCGTATATGATGAATAGACATTTACACTGTAGAGGAACGTAACGGGCGAGCCATTAGGTTGCAAGAACTAAGGTGTCTAACAGTTACGGAATCGGTGGACGTACATTTTATAATTAAAATACGACAGGGCCAGTTACAATAAAATTATCTAGATATACATTTGCGGGCAAGTACCATGGGTGACGTTAATTCGAACTTTCAACAGTACAGTAATCAATAACACATCAGAACTTAATATCAATAGGGATGTCGAAATATTCAATCAATTCTCGTCCCCGCCCGCCATGTGCTTCAAAACTGCATACGTATCTCGTGATTTCAAGGTTCTGCAACCAGTACACAACAAGGAGTTACGAGTCCCATTTATTCCGGCGCCATTTTGGGCGAGGACGGGCAGGTCCAGGATATAGTCAAAATGTCTCTACCAACCATCGACTATGATGATGTTCATATGCTGTATTTATTAGAGTAACACTCATCTGTCCACATGAAATTAATTTGCCACAATCTAAACATGTCATTTTAATCTTTCCAAAGTTCTTCTAAATATTTGGGACCGTTTCCCTTGCCTCTGAAGCTCTCAGTGCCACTTCTTTGATGAATGTACTAGCAGGTCAGGGGTTCTCCTCCAAATCTCTCTTTTATGCAGCACTATAATTAATTGGTGCCACCTCTCCATATGACGATGCATTGTATAGTTACCACAACTATATTTTTTTTCGGTTCCTCTGGAGAGTTCATCGTGGCAGATGAAGCGTGTAACGTACCGGGCATTTACCTTTTTTTGCATGTACAGGAAAGGAAAAAAAAATCGAGCGTCCGAGTTCTAAGGTGTCCCAGGGCCATTTTAGTGGACCAGGCCCAAATCCAAAGAACAGGCCGCCATTTTGAGAGTCCTCTTGCAGCCGCCTGTCGCTGTAGCATCAAGAGCAGCCGAAACTCAGCTGAATGGCAACTGAAACGGTAAAGGGGCGCCCCACTACAGCAGACGAGCCTCCACCTAGGAAGGCCCATTCACGCCGGCTCCCCCCCCCTTCGGGCACCCCACGCCGTTATTCGGAGCAGTATTGTAGGATGGCCACACCAGTGCGGCAACTTGCTAGACATCACCTCGGTGGTAACCGAATCTCAACGCCTTGTGGTGTCTCCTATTCAGAAAACATTGTTATGCTGCCTTCGACCTATTCGCCGCAAGTGCGCACACAACTCAACTGCATAGCTTGCTAGACACCACCTCGGTGCCATCCGGATCTTGGAATGTCAGCACCTTTTGGTGTCTTCTCTTCAGAAAATATTATTGCGCTGCCTTTGGCCCCATTCGCACATCAGTCCGCTACTGACGCCATCTCACAGGCTAATGGGGCGCCCCACGCCGACTTTCAGCATTGTAGAATAACCACACCAGTACAGCAACTTGCTAGACATCACCTCGGTGCCATCCGGATCTCGGCGCCCCACTGCAGATGAAGTGCCTCTCAACTATGAAACCACCACGGTGACATCCGGATCTTGGCGCGTTGTGCTGCCTTCGGCCTATTCGCACATCGGTCCGCTACTGACGCCATCTCACAGGCTAATGGGGCGACCCACGCCGAGTTTCAGCATTGTAGGATGACCACACCAGTACAGCAACTTGCTAGACATCACCTCGGTGCCATCCGGATCTCGGCGCCCCACTGCAGATGAAGTGCCTCTCAACTATGAAACCACCACGGTGACATCCGGATCTTGGCGCGTTGTGCTGCCTTCGGCCTATTCGCACATCGGTCCGCTACTGACGCCATCTCACAGGCTAATGGGGCGACCCACGCCGAGTTTCAGCATTGTAGGATGACCACACCAGTACAGCAACTTGCTAGACATCACCTCAGTGCCATCCGAATCTTGGCATCTCAACGCCTAGTGGTATCTTCCATACAAAAAATATTGTTACGCTGCCTTTGGCCCCATTCGCATATCAGTCCGCAACTTAGACACCACCTCGGTGCCATCCGGATCTTGGAATGTCAGCACCTTTTGGTGTCTTCTCTTCAGAAAATATTATTGCGCTGCCTTTGGCCCCATTCGCACATCAGTCCGCTACTGACGCCATCTCACAGGCTAATGGGGCGCCCCACGCCGACTTTCAGCATTGTAGAATAACCACACCAGTACAGCAACTTGCTAGACATCACCTCGGTGCCATCCGGATCTCGGCACCCCACTGCAGATGAAGTGCCTCTCAACTATGAAACCACCACGGTGACATCCAGATCTTGGCGCGTTGTGCTGCCTTCGGCCTATTCGCACATCGGTCCGCTACTGACGCCATCTCACAGGCTAATGGGGCGACCCACGCCGAGTTTCAGCATTGTAGGATGACCACACCAGTACAGCAACTTGCTAGACATCACCTCGGTGCCATCCGGATCTCGGCGCCCCACTGCAGATGAAGTGCCTCTCAACTATGAAACCACCACGGTGACATCCGGATCTTGGCGCGTTGTGCTGCCTTCGGCCTATTCGCACATCGGTCCGCTACTGACGCCATCTCACAGGCTAATGGGGCGACCCACGCCGAGTTTCAGCATTGTAGGATGACCACACCAGTACAGCAACTTGCTAGACATCACCTCAGTGCCATCCGAATCTTGGCATCTCAACGCCTAGTGGTATCTTCCATACAAAAAATATTGTTACGCTGCCTTTGGCCCCATTCGCACATCAGTCCGCAACTTAGACATCACCTCGGTGCCATCCGGATCTTGGCATCTCAGCGCCTTGTGGTGTCAGTCAGAAAATATTGTTGCGCTGCCTTTGGCCCCATTCGCACATCGGTCCGCTACTGACGCCATCTCACAGGCCAACGGGGCGCCCCACGCCGACTTTCAACATTGTAGGATGGCCACAGAAGTGCGACAACTTACTAGACACCACCTCGGTGCCATCCGGATCTTGGCGCGTTGTGCTGCCTTCGGCCTATTCGCACATCGGTCCACTACTGACGCAAACTCACAGGCCAACGGGGCGCCCCACGCCGACTTTCAGCATTGTAGGATGGCCACACCAGTGCTGCAACTTGCTGGACACCACCTCGGTGCCATCCGGATCTTGGCGCGTTGTATTGCCTTCGGCCTATTCGCACATCAGTCCGCTACTGACGCCGCCTCACGTGCCAACGTATTTTCTCCGCATTTTATACCCTATGCCGCATAACAGGTCATGTGACTTGTTTATAAAACTTTTCATTGGTTCATTTTACTTTTGGTTTCCTAATGATGGAAGACTTGATCATATGACCTAAAAACAACACTTTTCATTGGATGAAAACTTTTTTTTCCCCCCAAACGATGAAAGCCCCACCTTGTTTCTGGATGTTTCAGACTAAACTGGCGTCAGCATGAGAGCACCACCATCTCGTAGCTCCGTCGTGGTCATTCCGCGAGCAATCATGGCAGCCGCTCCCCACCAGAAGCCTGCAGGAGTCGGGGCCCCCAAAACTTTTGATGAATTCTCAAGGCGGAGGGGACGCTTTCGAGAATGGGGTCCAAGACCTAGCAGACAAGCGTCCGATTTCCAAGGTGTCCCAGGGCCATTTCAGTGGACCACGCCCAAAAAGGAAAGAGCCTGCCGCCATTTTGAGAGTCCTGTGGCAGCCGCCTATCGCTGCACCGCAAGAGTGGGCGCAACTCAGCTGAATGGCGGATTTTGACACAGTGGACCAAAAGCGGACGGAATGGCAACTGAAACGGTAAAGGGGCGCCCCACTAAAACAGATGAGACTCCACCTGGAGAGGCCCGTTCACGCCGCCTCCCCCGGGGCGCCCCACGCCGTTATTCGGAGCAGCATTGTAGGATACCAAAACCAGTGCGGCAACTTACTGGACATCACCTTGGTGCCATCGTTCTGCTGCCTTGGAACTATTCGCACAACAGTTTGCTACTGATGACCCACCCCCCGCGACGCCCCACGCCGTTATTTGCTGGGTGGCAACTTACTAGACATCACTTTCGTGTCATCTAGATTTCGGCGCGTTCTGCTGCCTTGGAACTATTCGCACAACAGTTTGCTACTGATGACCCACCCCCCGCCGGAAATCTGGACGTTGTGCTGCGTTGGGACTATTCGCACAGCCGACCGCTACTTCGTTGTTTTTCCCTAAAAATGTTTATATGTTATTACTATTTTTGTTTTCTTGTATATATTTATAAATTATTAAAGTTTTATAATCTTACTACTTTGTCGGAGTGCTATATATTTTTAATGTGACACATAATTGTAAAAACTTTGATGTACAAAGAGTCATCCCTGGAATCTTCCGCTTCACGCTCGGTCCCCTCCCCAATCACAATACAGGATGGTTTTCAGATAATAGCAACGCTTCTGCTGTGACGGATCTCATCGAGTGTGGGCCTTGATCTACTATAACTCCTTTGAAGAGGGGTGATTCTTTACAGCTGTGGCCATAAACTACATCTGCAGGGCTAGCTGATAGCCTAGGACCGGCCTGGACAATCGGACACAGAGGAAAAGGAGTGTCAGAGGGTGCGGTAGTGAATAGGGCGAAAGGGAGGTGTCGGGCGGGCACAGGGTGTGATTCTCAGGGAAGAGCAGCGCAGATGGGGGGAGGTTTATTACCCATGCATAAGACAGAGAGCGGGGGTGACCACTGCCTGGGTGAGATGCTTGCGAGGGTGGGGAGCCATGCTAAGGATCGACAGCGTGCACAGAGTGGGTCTGGTCAAGGCATCTAAAATGGCTGCCGTGCACGACAAAAGTGTGGCATTTGAAAAAAGACAAGATGGCGCAGACAATGTTTTTCAACACTTCCTGATTTCCTTCGAATCGAACGTTAACAGACGTTGGGGCATATTACCAAAGTTAAGCGATATTTATCCCTAACGATGCATTGCAAAGATTTTTTTACCGTCAGAAATTATCGCAGATAAACCTTGCTATTATCAAGGTTTATCGCAAATACGATAAAAAACGACCGCAATGCATTAATATCGCTGAAAACTCAGCGATATTCATGCATTACCGAGCTAATGCTCTTAGCCATGTTATCCACCTCCCATTGGATAACATGGCTAAGAACTGCTCAGGGCAGCTGTTACTTTTTGGAGATATTCGCGCTTATCTCGAATATTTCCAAAAGTTGATAATAGGAGATAGCGATGTTAGCGACTGTTTCCAGTCGCTAACATCTTGGCATGCCCACTTTGCATGTCATTAGTGATAAATATCACTCACATGCAAAGTGGGACCCAAGATGGTCGCTATCTCCTACTAGCCGTCGCTAACTGGTGTTAGCAACAGCTAGGTAATACAGATATAATTTTATCTCCGCGAAGCGGAGCGCTGTTACAGATATATATCTTGTTTTTGAACGTTAATTTCTCAAAATGCACTGAAGCACATATATTGAGACATAGCAAAGGCACATCGGGCTACCAGTCCCTAATATTTTACCAAGTTTCGTGCAAATCCATTCAGCCGTTCGATTATTATTATTATTATTTTTTTTTGCCCCGCGGGGCCCTTTTAAAACCTCCACATCAAACCTAGGGGGTCAGCGAGGATCTACTATGCCCCCTTATGGTCATTTGCCCCTTCGCTTTGGCCTCCTCTTGTCTCTCGATCCTACCGAGAGACAAGATGGCAGCCGCTACGTACTGTTTGGAATGTTTACAGACACCGGAGAGCCAATCAGCTTGGCTTCGCAAAGCTCCGTAACGCGAAAAGTACGCGAAGCGGTGCGCTGTTACAGATATATATCTTTTTTTTAACGTTAATTTCTCAAAATCCACTGGAGCACATATATTGAGACCTAGCAAAGGCACATCGGGCTACCAGTCCCTAATATTTTGCCAAGTTTCGTGCAAATCCATTCAGCCGTTCGATTATTATTATTTTGGTTTTTTTTTGCCCCGCGGGGCCCTTTTAAAACCTCCACATCAAACGTAGGGGGTCAGCGAGGATCTACTATTCCCCCTTATGGTCATTTGCCCCTTCGCTTTGGCCTCCTCTTGTCTCTCGATCCTACCGAGAGACAAGATGGCGGCCGCTACGGACTTTTTGGAATGTTGACAGACGCCAGAGAACCAATCAGCTTCGCTTCACAAAGCTCCGTTGCGCGAAAAGTACGCGTCCTGGGACGCTGCCCGGTCCGCTGTTACAGATATATATCTTTTTTTAAACGTTAATTTCTCAAAATCCACTGGAGCACATATATTGAGACCTACAAAAGGCACATCGGGCTACCAGTCCCTACAATTTTGCCAAGTTTCGTGCAAATCCATTCAGCCGTTCGGGCTAAAAGTGAGGCCAACCGCCCTATGGAAAACTCAATGTTAAAAACACGTTTTGGGACCCCCCTTTTTTCTCGGCCCCCCCTTGACGAACCCCCCCCAAATTTTCAAAGGCTGCTTAGAAACAAAATGTGCCATTTTCCTGAAAATTTCAGCCAATTCCGTCCACAAACGGCAAAGTTATTAGACATAGAATTTTCAAAAAACCCATAGAGAAAAAATCCTAACTATATATACCTACTGGCGACCGCCAGTAGGTAATATATATTGACTGAAAAAAACATAGGTTTCACATACGTTATAGTTAGGAATTAGCATTTAACCCCTTCCCCGCTCATGACGAGCTGAGCTCGTCATGACTTGTGCCGATCGCACGCTGATGACGAGCTGAGCTCGTCATGTAACGCGGCTTTTTAAAAAAAGCCGCGAGGCGTGAAAAAAGCCGCCACACGCATGCGGGTAAAAAACCATAGAAATTCACTGAAAAAACCATAGGTTTCACACATGTTATAGTTAGGAATTTGCATTTAAACAACCTTGCAAATTCACTGAAAAAACCAGAGGTTTCACACATGTTATAGTTAGCTGGACATTTCACTCATACAAAACCATTATAGTTAGTTGAGCTAACTATAACTCGCGTGCCCGCAATGCACTGATGATGACGTCACATATTACATCACTCATGACATGGTCAGTGACATCACTCATGACTTCACTGATGACATCTCAAATGATATCACTGATGACATCACTGATGACATCACTGAAGACATCATCCTTATGAAAGAGTGGCAGACCTCCTCTCACCATAATATAACCTTTTATACATACATTCAAAAATAGAAACTACAATTTCGAAAAGAGTGGAGATACCAATACCAGTTACAACAACCTGTTCAGTAATTCCACCATCTACATACACATCCACTCATTCACCAACAGTTCTATATAGTCACTCATACATGTACTCACTCATTATATGTAGTCATACACCTATACATCCTGTTACACACCGATACTCATCCATACAGTTACTCACACAAATACTCACACATGCAAATGAACTTCCATCCATTTACTTGCATATACAGCTATACACACACCACTACACTTACTTTTACAGAAACGTACACATACTTACTTTCTTAAACAATCACTTATAGAAACACATACTTATTTATACAGGAACTCTTCCATTCTCTCACACTCTCACATATAATCACTGATATACATCAATACTCACATATAGTAGATTAAAACACATGTAGTTACTCATAAAGATACTATTGAGACTGTCATTCACTCACTAACACACCCATGCACACACTCATCCACCCATACAGTCCTGCACACATGCTGTCTTCAAAACACATACATACAGTGAGTCACTTATTCATGCATCTATGCCCTAAGTAATACTCCTCACCGAACCATACAGACACTCATACTGATACTCAATAAGCCAACTAATAACTCTTATAGACACTCATGTAGCTACTCACCAACCCATCCAGCCAGTTATAGACACAGTGATGCAGATATTTACATATTTAAACATTAGTCGCTAATACATGTATTCACTAAGATACACTTAATAAGTCAGTTATGCAATAATTTTTACAAAAAAACATCCAATTAGACATTTATTTACTCATTTATTTTTCCAACAACCTTTAGGTATAGATATATACAAAATATTTATTTTTCATTAAGACACACATTCACTGGATGATGTCATCAGTGATATCATTTGAGATGTCATCAGTGATGTCATGAGAGATGTCAATGACCATGTCATGAGTGATGTAATATGTGACGTTATCAGCAGTGCATTTTGGCCGACACAGGTCTCCCACAATGTGGCGATGACTTGAGGTGCACACAGTTGGTGGCAGCCGAAGCACTTTGCCGGACACTGGCCTCCTGCCGCGTGGCGATGACTTGAGGTGAACAGATTTGGTGGTAGCCGAGGCATTTTGGCCGGCGCGGGCTTCCCGCCACGTGGCGATGACTTGAGCTGCACTGAGTTAGTGTCACCAGAGCTGAGCGGGTGTGCAGCCTGTGATGATGCGTAGGCCTCATTACATCATCCTGCCCAATCAAGACCTGATTTGAATTGTGAGCACTGCTGGACCGCAAGTACTCCAAAGACAGCTGGCTGTACAGATATGACTCCTCAGCATGGTGCAGCAAGATGCGCTGGGGGCCTGTGCCGCAGAATCCAGCGACGGCTGAGGAGGTTGCTTCAGCATGTGGTGGGCCCACTTGGAGACATGCCGGTGGCAGCAGGTGAGCATTGAGGTCTGGGTGCGCAGGGCCGGGCAGCCATCGCTGGATGGAGAACTGGTCTGGGGAGCAGGGCTGGGATATTTGCGAAAGATGTAGGAATCATGCACACTGACTGAGAAGTTTGCAACAACATTAGTGTACAGGCCCCGGTTGTCCAGTTTTGCCTGCACAATGTTGGAATGCGTATGGTTTCTGTTGAAGTGATTATGTGCAGTGTCAGCAAGGGCACAAGTAGTACATGTGTGCAGTCAGTTGCCCCCAACATGTGCAGGAAGCATGCTATGGCGTGGTTCCCTTGCTTGGTCTCCAGTTGTTCATACGCAGTATGGGTGAAGTGAACATGCAGGCGTATCAAGCCGCAACAAACCATGATGCTTACAGGTGTGATAAATCCTGCATAATGAGACCGTAACAGAAGTTTGTGTGGTTGTAACATTTCTTTTGTTACCTACGATGTTTGTGGCCATACTAAGGCTTGACTATTGTTTTCATTTATCCCACAGGTTTCTGAATACAGACTTTTGGGATTTCCAGGACAATCTACAGTTATTTTGATACACAAGTCGATGTTCCCCATTGGCAATGCCACTCGTTGTTTGATGTTTTTGTGTAGTTAATTTATGTTTTTCAAATAAAGTCAGTTTTTTCCACTATTATTGACTACGAGACTTCATGACCTGGCGCACCATCATTTCAGTGACTACAATCTTGGATCTGGAGCACAAAGGCGTCAAGCAACGGCTGGAGTTGGTTCTGCAGGAATACTACGAATTGGGATGAGCGGGTGGTGCGGATAGAGGGGCCCTACTTTGCTTTTGTAGACATGCATCCAATACATGCAAGGAAGTTTAATAGAGCTGGCTGTGAGACTCCTCCAACTCCCGCAGTTGTTAGCTGGAAGGTACCAGTGGCCAGCAGGTGCAGCACAGCTTAGTCTGCGTAAGGATGTTGATTGTTCGCTGTGTTGGTACCGTCAGCCTGTGGGCAATGTGGCAGTGTGAACCAACTTGAGAATGGGTCGATAATTTTTGTGCCACTTTTGCTGCGCTACAGTGCCGATAACTCTGCGATAAGTCCCCACTGCTGAGTTATAGGGTGACTCTAAAACGAGCCCTTGTGTTTATTAGGACGTGTAGTTACATGCGAATCACAAGAAGAAAGACAAAAAAACAAGAAAAGTGGGTAGGGTACAAACACCCTCACCCCCCTAGGCCTGCTCAGGAGATCCCACAAAAAGCCCAAGGGCCAACAAATGATTGCAATGGGGTTTTTTTTTAAACCGGCTGGGTGCACTAATCCGGATGGAAAAAAAAAATGATGGGGCGTATTCTCAAGGACTTATCGCTGAGTTATCGGCACTTAATTATAATCCCATTCTCAACCTGGTGAAAACTGCCAAAATAGCCAGTTTTCCAGCCATAGCTTCCACAAAAACTTCGCCACGAATGAGAGTGAAAACTCACGCTGATAATATGCACAGTAGGTGTTCCCGTGCAAAAAAAACATGAAAACACCACTTCCCGATATTTTCGAGGAGCAGCCAAATCTGCGATATGATCCAAAAACAGGCAATAAGCCATGTTAGTAGTAAGAATTTAAAATCTGCCTTTTACTTGTGTAAGGCAGGATGACTACCTACAGTATAAAATGGAGCCCAACCCACAGATACATCTGAAGACCAGCACATGTCATAGAGCTTCTGATCATGCAGCTCCGACACCCAAGAAGGCCACAACATCCACCGCCACCACCGCCACCACCCCCAGGACCTCCCAACCGGACCACCCCCCCTACTACCACTGAGGCAGCGCAGAACAGGACAGTGGACCTTCCCAAAATGGCATGGCCCCTCCAAATGTTGGGAGACGTGCAACCAAGTATGTGAGAAGGAGGCAAGTCACCAATCAATAACAATACACACAATGCCAAGTGTAGCGGTGATGTGCTGGACAGACCTCACTATGCAGAGCACAGACCTCTCCATGTGTACATATACTGCTGGTGCTTGTAGAGTTGTTGACAGTGGACGTAACCATGTTACCTCAGGCAGTGGGGAAAATCTCGGTCATGTAGCTGTGTCGTCCCCCCCTGTGAGCGGACCCGGAGTGGGCTGGTCCAACGTACGTCACTCAGGCATAGGATGGTGAATAAATAGGCCGGGGCTCTGGGCGTGGTTCACTTCTGGGAAGGCCAACACGTCTGCCAGAGCGGCGGCCCTCACCCTGCCACAAGTCTGCCACCATGACCGCCGGCCTCCTCAACACATGCCCCCTACAAACCCAGCGGCACAGCACTGCAGAGATATGTCTGTATAGACTACTGCCTTTGATGTATACTGCGGACAGCAGGGCTCACAATTCAGATTGAGTCACAATTGGAGATGACGCAGTCCAGTAGGCACCAGACATTGCTCCCAGTGCGGCCCTTCCGGACCACGCATCATTGCTGGCTGTGCACATGCTGAGTGCTTCAGGTGCCACTAATTCAGTGCACCACAATTCACTGTCATGTAGTCTTATTAAGTCAGAATTCATTAGTCAAAAGACATTGCTCCCAGTGCGGCTTGCCCGGACCATGCATCATCGCTGGCTGCGCATACGCTGAGTGCTTCCGGTGCCAGTAACTCTGTGCAGCTCAAGTGATTGCCACATGGCTGTTGGCCCTTGCTGACTGCTGCCTCAGGCCTACACTGCGGTCAGCAGGGCTGACTCCCATCTGACTTTCAAAGAGAGTATTTGATTGGTATATGTGTTTCCATTGTAACCGTTGAAGGACCGCACCCATTTTAGTCATTCTCTCTGCAGCTTCATAGGAAAGACACCTGTTGTGTGTGTGAAGCTAGCCTGTAAATCTTTTGGCTGTTTTTGGGAACGATTTGTAAATGGCTTCTTCCAATCCTCAGCAAGAACATACTTCTGATGGAGAAGAGATAGAACAACCACCTCCCAAAAACAGACCAGAATGCATCATGTGGAAATTGTTCACCATCCCAAATGGTGAAAAGAGAGTCAACGCAAGGAAGGTCAGTTGTAGTCTCTGTCCACGGATTTTGTCTAGAGGTAGTGACAAAAAATACTAACCCTGGGCATAGTTTGCACTACGCGCGTTATGTGTAGCTACGTGAAAAGCGTAGTGCGGTAGGGAAATGCTGTTCGCAATCATTGCACAGTGCCGAATGCTTGTCCTCACTGTGCAATCATTGCGAACAGCATCATGCTCAGTACAAGCAGTTGTTTTCTGCCGCTCGAGTCGATTTGTACTCGAGCGGCAGCTTTCTCATTGCGGACTGGTAGTTTCTCATCGCGAGCGGTCGAGAGCATACACGACCACCCGCATTGAGAAACCTGACCTCCACGCATTGAGAATCTCGCCGGGAGGTTTATTTTCCGCGCTCGCGATTGGCAACTTGATGTTGCCGATTGCAAACGAGGAAAACGTCTCACCTGGATGTTGAATTTGCTCGCTCTTGGTCGCCAACTTTACGTTGAGGACCGTGAGCAAGCAAAAAGTGCCTGCTACACTACTCCTTTTTGCACTGTGCTACTTGCGATTCGCGTAGTTGCGCAAACTACGCACACTTCACGAGCGTAGCGTAGTTTTCTGCCCAGGGTTACTCTTACGGCAAGTCGAGCATGTACAAGCACCTCCAGACAATTTGCCCCAGACATTTTGCACGGCAGCAGATGCGACGTGCACAGCAAATTATACAACAAGGTGACCAGGGAGCTGGTCCCAGCACTTCAGGAGTGTCAAGCACATCATCTCGAGGGCCGGACATACACTTTTGGCACTTGCTGACCACTGCCTCTGACCTACACTGCGGTCAGCAGGGCTGACAATTCAGATGGAGTCGCGATTGCAGATGACGCAGTCCAGTAGGCAACAGACATTGCTCCCAGTGGGGTCCTCCCAGACCACACATCATTGTTGGCTGTGTACATGCTGATTGCTTCAGGTACCACTAACTCTGTGCAGCTCAACTCAATGCCACATGCCTGTGGGCCCTTGCTGACCGCTGCCTCCGATCTACACTGCAGTCAGCAGGACTCACAATTCAAATTCAGTCTTGATTAATTAATTTCAGAATCCAATACGCACCTAACTATAACGTCCCTTTCGCCAATATATTACATACATATTGAATCTTTTGTTCCATACGCCTACACTCTGGTCAACAGGGCTCACAATTCGAATTCATCTTGATTTATTAGATGCAGAATCCAGTAGGCAACAGACATTGCATCCACTGCGGCCTGCCCGCACGATTCATCATTGCTGGCTGCGCACACGCTGAGTGCTTCAGGTGCCACTAACTCTGTGCAGCTCAAGTCAATGCCACGTTGCTGTGGGCCCTTGCTGACCGCTGCCTCCGGCCAACACTGGGGTCGGCAGGGCTCACAATTCAGGTTGAGTTGCAATTCCAGATGACGCAGTGCAGTTGGCAAAAGACATTGCTCCCAGTGTAGCCCGCTTGAACAACGAATCATCGCTGGCTGCACACACACTGAGTGCTTCAGATGATACAAGTCACCGCCATGTGGCCGTATTGAGGCAGAATTCATTAGGCAAAAGTACACCAGTTTCAGGCTATTGTTTATGTGAAGCATAAAACAGGTAAGCTGCCTCCATCAGATTTACAAAGAGGCTTAAAAGGAAGAGTTGTGTATTTACCTTTAGATGTAAAAAAAAATCTTGAAACTGTTGCTGTAGAGAAAGAGGGAACTGAACCTGTAGTTATTCTAGTTAATGGTGTTCCTACGAAGAGTCGAAAAATATGGCAAGAATTAGCAGATGTCAGCAAAGTGCAAAAGGCTACGTTATATCTCACAAAAACAATGTTTACTACAAAAATGTGCATGTGGAAGAAGAAATCGATTGAATTCATGAACATTATAGTGTACATCCTTTACATTCAAAGGAAGTGATCAGAAATACTATTGAATTATTCAAAATGAGTGTTTGGGAAAGAAGTTTGGAAGCTCGTTGTTTTCCAAAGATCTTCCCAATGGAAAATTTGGATGATATGACAAACAACCAGTACAGATTCCAGCATCAGAATATCATACAAGAAGATTGCACTCAGAAGATCAAATATTTTGACAATGTATTCCATATTTATTTCATCTTTTGTTCCATATGCTTACACTGCGTTCAGCAGGGCTTCACAATTCAAATTCAGTCTTGATTCATTAATTGCAGAGTCACTGCCTGCACACAAGCTGAGTGCATCAGGTGCCACTAACTCTGCGCAGCTCAAGTCATCGCCATGTGGCTGTGTACCCTTGCTGACCGCTGCTTCCAGCCTACACTGCGGTCAGCGGGGCTCACAATTAAAATTGAGTCTTCATTTATTAATTGCTGAGTCCAGTAGGCAACAGACATTGCATTCAGTGCAGCCCCCCGGGACAACGCATCATCACTGGCTGCGCACACGCTGAGCTTTTCAGGTGCCCCTAACTCTGCGCATCACAACTCATGGATCCTTTATGATTGACTTTGGTGCTGTAGACACCGGATGCAACAATGTCAGCTCAGGCAACAGGAATATCACTAAGGGACATTAACAATTTCTTCACATGAGTATGCTCATTTCTAATGCCCCTATCTCAGTGCACCACAATTCATGGACCCTTTACGATACAACCTTTTGTGTGTGATTTAATATCTGGTGCCCCTACCTTAGTGCACCACAAGTCATCGACCCTTTATGATTGAAACTCTGTGTGTGATTCGATGATCACTGTTGTAGTTGTTGCTAGCACCAACCATTCCCTGAGGGCTGGCTTACACTCACCGCACACGCATCCAGCACAGGCATCACTGGACATGTGACCCTGTTAATAAAAAGGGGCCGGCGCATGTGCCCATAGCCAGTTTCACTATCTATCTAACTGTGTCCGTGTGTTCATTATATATGCATGACGGCCCTGGGTCCTACCACATTACATTGTGCTGTTGACTGCTCACGCAACCATGTTACCTTTGGCAGTGGGGACGACCTCATTATGTAACGTTGTATGGGTCTTTCTATGAGTACATGGGTAGAGACTGGGTGATTAGAGTACTGCAAGGTGTATGGTGAATTTATAAGTGTTTGGGGATTGGCGGAGAGATAGGCTAAGTACATATATTGGTAGAGCCTAACCCCCGAGCATAAGCTTGGCTCTAATTGGCTGCCAACCAGTGGCAACCCTGGCAGGGCGTCAGGATTGCAAACCAAGCTTCGGGAGAGCTGATGCTATGCACAGAGCATGACTAGGCTCCGCGCCAGTTCCTGAGGCACCCGCCTTCTTTGCTCCGGTCATCCCTACAGCCTTTGATCTAGTACCCTGGGTTCCCACCCACTTAAATATGGACCACTGGCTAGCAGGAATACTGCACTGATGCCTGGAAAACCTAGTCCAGGAGCTTTGAATTCTCATTGTGGTATACTGCAGTCTTATTCAGTGGATACCCTCCCAGGTCGTGGATCTCTGGATCAAAGAATTCTGACTGTTGGATCCCCAGAGTCCCTTCCACTGAATCCCCTAAAGCGAGCTGCTGGGTTCATGGAGCACCGGTAATAATAGGCCCAGAAATCTGTTTGCAAGATATTCCCAGCCCCACAGCTGGATCATTGACATACGGCGGATAGAATCCACGGAATTCTGTAAGCATGAGCATAGTCGGCAGAGCCAGCGTACACCAGTCAGGGGGACAACAAGGGCCACATTTCAAGGGAATGATGAGAATTTTGGGGGGTGGCTAATTCTTCCAGTCATAGGCAGAGTGGAGGTACAGGGGCTCTAAGAAGGGGTGAAAACACAACAAAGCCTCAATAACAGGTAAATGGTCTTTTAAACACCTGTGAAGTACTCTAGTGCCGCGCTGAGAGCTGCGCACCCAGCATGTTCACACTAGGGGGCCGCACTGAGTGCCGTGTACCCAGCACATTTACACTAGGGGGTCACGCTCAGAGCTGCGCTTGCAGTGCGTTCACATTAGGGGGCCGTGCTGAGCGCTACTTTAGGATCGCCACTCCAAGCTTTTCTAAAAAAAACAGTCCACTTCCATTAATTTATATTCGCCCATGGACCCCATCCCCAGGGCCATGCATTATTCTTGAATGTTTTCAATAATCATTAGAAAGGGGGGCTACGTGGTCCCCCTACCCTGGTCCACTTCTGGCCCCGGGGACCCCATCCCCCGGGGCCTGGCATCTTCATTGGGGACCGTGGGGGAGCCCTTGTGCCCCCAAGGTCCTGCCGGCTCCCCACCTCCTTGCGGGAACCGGCATTACTTTTTGTCAAAGGGAGCGAGAACATGTTTTCCTCCTCTCGCTTCAACGAAGCAAACCAGGGTTTGCTATGACTGGACGGGAGACGTGCTTCCACCCTGTCATAGCAAACAACAATGTCCTGGGGTGGGCTCCCTGGGACATTGCAGGAGCCAGCCTGGGGGTGGCGTTCTCTAGGGCCATCAAGATCTCTAGGAGGGGATCTGCGCAGCCCCCCCTCCCTCTATTTTCAAAGCCCCGGGGAGGTGGTGGTCCCCAGGACTTCAGGGGTCTCGTGTGGGCCCTGTGCATATTTAATTAAATCCCCGGGGCTTGGGGGGCCTCAGTAGCCCCCCAATAATTACAAAACAAGCCCCGGGAAGTTGGTGCTCCCCAGTGCTATGGAACGGCCCTGTGCCCTCCAGCTCCTAATTTACATAGCCCGAGGAGGTGGCGTTCCCCGGGGCTGCAGAGGCCCGAAGGCCCCAGCAGTATAATTATACGATTGCCCCCCGGAACCTGGCCCACCCGAGGGCTCATTTAAATGAAGCAGGGGAGCCCCTGATTAATTTAAAAAAAAATGTTTTGTCGTGATTTGCGCACCCAGTGCGCATTTGGATGTACAGCTGGGTGCAGGGGGTCCTTGTGGGACCCCCTGAGCAAGCCTAGGGGGTCAGGGTGTTTCTGCCCTGCCCCCTTTTCTTCTTTTTTAATCTTTTTTGACTGTTTTCTTGTGACTCTGGTCTACCAAGTCCCAAAATAGCTGCAACACTTCCTGGTTTGGAGTGTTAGCAGCCAATCACAGTGAAGCTCGTGGTCGTGGCAGACAATCACAGTGAAGCGCATGGTAGGGAGTGTGCGCAAACCCACCACTGCCCCAGATATCGAAACTCTTACTTTTTTAATTTCTCACCAGCTACTGAACGGATTTACACCATTTAAAAAAAGCACTAACTTTATGCCAAATTTGGTGTAATTCCGTTCAGCAGTTCGGGCTGTAGCCTTTAATAAAATTTCCTATGGAAATTAACATGAAGAAAACATTTTTTGAGACACCCCCTTTTTTCTCAGTCCACCTGCTTGACCAACCTCCCTGGATAGACCTTTTTTTTGAGAATTTCGCGGAGATTCGTGAAACGACTCCAAAGTTATTAGCAAATCAAAAAATCCCTTTCCTATGGAAACTAGGTTCTAGCTATATCTACCTACTAGCGACTGCCAGTAGGTAATATATATATATATATATATATATATATATATATATATATATATATATATATATATATATATATATATATATATTACCTACTGGCGGTCGCCAGTAGGTATATATAGTTAGGGTTTTTTTCTCTATGGGATTTTTGAAAATTCTATGTCTAATAACTTTGGCGTTTGTGGACGGAATTGGCTGGAATTTTCAGGAAAATGGAACATTTTGTTTCCAAGCAGCCACTGAAAATTTGGGTGGGGTTCATCAAGGGGGGGCCGAGAAAAAAGGGGGGTCCCAAAACGCGTTTTTCCCATGTTAATTTCCATAGGGCGGTTGGCCTCACTTTTAGCCCGAACGGCTGAATGGATTTGCACGAAACTTGGCAAAATTGTAGGGACTGGTAGCCCGATGTGCCTTTGCTAGGTCTCAATATATGTGTTCCAGTGGATTTTGAGAAATTAACGTTCAAAAAAATATATATATCTGTAAGCGCGCTCCGGGCAGCGCCCCGGTTCGCGTACCTGACGCGTAACGGAACTTCGCGAAGCAAAGCTGATTGGCAACATTCTAAACAGTCCGGAGCGGCCGCCATCTTGTCTCTCGGTAGCATCGAGAGACAAGAGGAGGCCAAAACAAAGGGGGAAATAACCATAAGGGGGCATAGTAGATCCTTCCTGACCCCCTAGGTTTGATGTGGAGGCTTTAAAAGGGCCCCGCGGGGCAAAAACATAAATAAAAAAATTGTTTTTTTTGCGTGGGTAGCGCCCGGTACGCGCACCGGGAAGCGGTCCGGGGAGCGTACTATAAGGAAAAAAGAATGATAGACTATGATATTTTGAAATATTGTATGTTTATTGATTGTTCTTTTTGTTGTTTTTTTTTGTTTTTTTTGTTATTTAAGTAGCAGTATTTATGATTATTAAATATAAATGTATTTTTGGAATTGTGCACAGTATACTATAAGTCTGACTTTACATTATAATCAATTTGGTACTAGTTTATGAATTACATATAAAAATGATTAAAGACTCAAACAATTTTTTAATATTAAATATAATTTTATTTTTCTGATTCTTTTTCAAAATTTAATAGAACGTCTAACATTTGACTGTCCGATATGTCCTCTTGTTGAGTGAACATAACTTCCCACATTTGACCGTCATCATAATGAAGTAAATGATCCACAGATTCTACACATTGTAGAAGTTCATGGTCTCGTGATTCATCCATGAATTCCAAGTCAATGGGTTCAATTATTTCCTCATTGTTCATGTCTAGGACAATTTCAAAGGAAACGTTCTGTTCTTCTTGCATTTTTGTGCTGAAATTTGAATAAAAAATAAATATATCAGTAGAGATAGGGCACTGTTGGGTTTAAGTTCAGACAGGTACTTTTGAGGCATGAAGTAGTACTATTAAAAAGTGCCTGTGAGAAAGCCTATGTAAATTCATAATAATACCACAGAAACCTAAATCAATCCATAATTATAATAAACAAGCCTTTCTCAATGTCTAACTCTTACAGATGGATAGTATATAACTATCTGAAAATGTTTTCAAATTTATAAAATAATATCTTACCTTTTAAAAACAAGTTTAAGTTGTGAGTGAAAATGATCTTGCAATGTAGTTCAGGAAGTAGTAGTCAAAATGGCTGTGTTTTTCTCTCTTTTTTTATATATATTCAGGTACATAACCAATCAAATGTCAGGTAAAAAAATTAGAAAATGAAAGTAACATTTTAATTGGTTGTCAATTCCAACACTTCAGATGTGTTTTGTGAAGTAATTTACCTCAGGGTATTTCGAGAGGTCTACAGGCTAAATGGCTAAATGGAATTCCAAACAAATGTGTGAAAATGGTAGGGATTGGTATGTAGTATGAGCTAATCTATATTTGGTGAAAGTGTTTCCAGGGTTTCTTCTGTAAATTACTTTCCCACCTTTTTTAATGGAGCGCTTCCCGGTGAGCGCCCCAGGACGCGAACCGGCAGCGTTACGGGAGTCCACCATTTTGTGTTTCGGTCGAATTAAGATACAAGATGGAGGGCAAATAATGTTCAGAATGGGTAGAAGGGGGCACGGTAGACGTATTTTGACCCCCTAGGTTTTCTGAGGGTGGCTGAGGAGGCCCATATGTGTGAAAAAAAATCATTTTTTTTTAAAATTTCGCGCGGTTAGCTTCCGGTTCGCGTACCGGGTAGCGCTCCGGGGAGCGTACTTTGTTGAAAATTAGTGAAAAAAGTTAGAGTAAAATAATAATTGTGAGTGATCAGATGTAGGGTAGCTCTGAGAAGAGCTTTTGGGTTTATGGTACATTTAGGTACTTATAAGTAGGTACCAATGCACATTTTTAAATTCAGAATGAAAATTCTGTTCCCTTCATCTGAGAAGTGAACTCCATCTCCTCTGTAGATATCTTGCATGTAGTAACGTAAGTTATTGTTTTAGATGGAGCCCATTCCATGGTCTCTCATGTAAGCTGAAACAGATTTGTTTACATGCTTCCTCGATTTCTCAATTTGTGGACAAAATTGGTTCGACCACCTCCATTTCTGTCTTTGGCATATATTTGAATATACCAAGGCAGTTTGAGGAAAAAGTGCCATCAATTGCTCAAAGGTGTCCTTTAAAAGCATTTCCAGACCTACCCCAGTCAAAGTGCCCAAGTCATTCCCTCCACAGTGCACAATTAACAGGTCAGGTTTAGGCAAATGCATAAAGGTTTTCACCAATGGTATCAATTGGTGACATTTTAATCCTCTGTGGCCAAACCACTTAATTTCCACATCTTGTAAATTGAGGTTAGGTACATTTCTGTAATCAGCATACCTCTGACCCAGTAGATGTAACTATGTCCAACAATCCAGACAGAAAACATGGTGAGAGGAGGTTCTGCTGCAGTCAGATGAAGTGTGGCAATTAAATGGGAGTTGAAAAAATAAGAGTTTAAAATGAAAAAAACTGTGGAGTTTCTGTGTTAATGAAGCAGTAGCAGTGATTGGTGGATTTTGATTGCTGAAAACAGAAAGTTAGGTTGCATGGATGAGTTCTTTGAAAGATGTAATTTGAATGGTCAAAAAAAAATCATTTTATGAAAGATTGCACTGGATATGCAGGTGTACTGAGAGTTCAGAGTTCAATTGAAACATTGTTGTGTGAACTTGCAAACATGAGAGGTTTTTCAGGAGGTGGTTGCTATGCAAAAAAGGCAGAAAGGGTAGAGGGGGGAAGGGTGTTGATTTGAAAAAATGAGAGATATGTGTGATGAATTACAGCGTTTCTGTGCTTTTTATAGCTGGAGACTCTGGAGTGCATACCTTTTGCTCTGCTAAAGACAATTTGGTGTGTTTCTGAGACTGTTTTGAAACTCATAAAGTATTTGCTAAGGTGAGAAAAGATTCATTTAATTTAGATAGAGAATAGTATGGTTTAGGGAGAACATTATGAAGAAAGTTGTGTATTTAAAATTTTGATTTGTGTCAAGTGTTTTACAAATAGATTTTGTTTCTTTGTGTTACATAGCAATGTTAAAAGTGACGCTAAAATAGTGCAAGGGTCTTACAAAAATGCTTTCATGTGTCTTAGGGTATTTTAACTTACTTCCTCATGAATGTAGGTATATAATTGATTTAGATGTTGTGTTTAAAAACGATTTAAGAAAACAATTAGGTTTCTGGATATGTACTGCTAGAGATTCATAGGTTGCTTGGGGCATATTTATAAGGCCTTTGAGTCTCTCTGATGTTATTTTTCACATTTTAATTTAAGACCTTTCTCTGTGGTGCAAGGTCCTTGTAAATATGCCCCCATCTGTGCTTGGCAAATTTTGATTTTAATTCTTTGACTAACATAGCCATGTTAAAAGTGACCCAAAAATGTTGCAAGGGCCTTAAAAAAAACGCTTTCATGTGTCTTAGGCCATTTTAAGTCATTTCCCCTTGAATGTAGGTATTTAATTGATTTAGATGATGTGTTTAAAAACGATTTATGAAATCAATTAGGTTTCTTGATATGTACTGCTAGAGCTTCATAGGTTGCTTGGGGCATATTTATAAGGCCTTTGTGTCTCTCTGATGTTATTTTTCCCATTTTAATTTAAGACCTTTCCCTGTGGTGCAAGGTCCTTGTAAATACGCCCCCATCTGTGCTAGGCAAATTTAGATCTTGATTATTTGACTTACATAGCCATGTTAAAAGTGATCTAAAAATGGAGCAAGGGCTTAAAAAAAACGCTTTCATGTGTCTTAGGGCATTTTAAGTCACTTCCTGATGAATGTAGGTATATAATTGATTTAGATGATGTGTTTAAAAACGATTTTTGAAATCAATTAGGTTTTTTGATATGTAATGCTAGAGCTTCATAGGTTGCTTGGGGCATATTTATAAGGCCTTTGAGTCTCTCTGATGTTATTTTTCCCATTTTAATTTAAGACCTTTCCCTGTGGTGCAAGGTCCTTGTAAATACGCCCCCATGTGTGCTTGGCAAATTTAGATTTTGATTATTTGACTTACATAGCCATGTTCCATACAGTTCTCACCTTCTGCGTAGTCTTTGATATGCTAGACTCCATCTGCACTATGAGATACCTAAGCAAAGGAAACACAGGTGATATGATTGTGAAATGATTAAAAGAAATTGCATATTTTTCAATTACATCACCTGTGTTTTCTAAGTTTACGAATGACATTGTGCAGATGAGGTTTAGGTCTGTCCACGGACACAGAAGAGGTCTGGCCTTTGTTCAAGAGTGAAGTGGACATGACTTACTTCATTGGTAGGCTTTCACATGTATTATCTCCTCTGTACTCTTCAACAAGCGTAAATTTCATCTGCAACCCTGAGTAGGCCTCACCTTAAACAAACCTCTGGATAGGCCACACCTTATCGTCATCCTGAATCAATCATTTAAAATGTTAGGGACAGATTTATGATAGGTGTATGACTCTTTTGCGTCACTGTGCGTCACTTTTGTGACGCAGCGGCGGTGCAAAAGATTTGCTATGTGGCGACATATTTACAACTTGATGCATCTAGGCAGATGTGTCATGCTGTAAAGTCCCATGCCACATGAAACCGATGCAGCAGTGATGCAAAAGATGCACCATGTTGCAAGACAGGCCTCATTTAATCTCCAACAAGATAAGAAGCTGAATCTTCTGTAAATGTCAAAATTGTTGTATACACTGCTCAACTTATGTGTACTCTTTGATATGCTAGAGTCCATCTGCACTATGAGATACCTAAGCAAAGGAAACACAGGTGATGTGATTGTGAAATGAGGAAAAGAAACTCCACATTTTTCAATTACATCACCTGTGTTTCCTAAGTTTACGAATGACATTGTGCAGATGAGGTTTAGGTCTGTCCACGGACACAGAAAAGGTCTGGCCTTTGTTCAAGAGTGAAGTGGATATGACTTACTTCATTGGTAGGCCTTCACATGTATTATCTCCTCTGTACTCTTCAACAAGCGTAAATTTCATCTGCAACCCTGAGTAGGCCTCACCTCAAACAAACCTCTGGATAGGCCACACTTTATCGTCATCTTGAATCAATAATTTAAAATGTTAGGGACAGATTTATGATAGGTGTATGTCTCTTTTGCGTCACTCTGCGTCACTTTTGTGACGCAGCGGCGGTGCAAAAGATTTGCTATGTGGCGACATATTTACAACTTGATGCATCTAGGCAGATGTGTCATGCTGTAAAGTCCTGTGCCACATGAAACCTGCGTCAGTTTTCATATAGGTGTTTTGTTGCAAGGTATGCATTAATTTGCATGAAAGCCCTGTAAAAGTAACACAGTGAAATTTAGAAGATTTCACTGAGTCAGTTTTATAGCATTGCTGAATCAAATCCTTATGCCTGTTTGAAACAGGCATAAGAAGTGATGCACCATGCAATGTGAGGCTTCCTCCTGTGCATTGCAGTAGACATGTCGCGCTTATGACGTGATTCCTGCAATGTGCTGCTTTTGCGGCACAGATGCGTGACGCATCTGTGCTGTTTTTGCTCAATGGTGCTCCACATTGTAAATGCGGCACACTATGGGTGGCAGAGCAGCGGTGCACATTAACTGGTGCATCCGTGGGGATGCGCCAGTTAACATAAATCTGCCCCTTTACATTTAAGTATGAGCAGGGGACACAGAGTCGGTGAGGGTTATCCAAGGTTAAGAAGAGATGAGTCCTGTTCACTGAAAACTTGGACATAGGCCTCACCTCCTCAGCATCACTGGACATGGCTAAATAATAGCTGCAAAATGTTACTCTTGTTAAACAATTTTACTATTATAGTCTCTGAGATTTGTCTCTTACTCTGCAACATCTCATTGTTGTTCTCTTTCTTTAAAGATAACGACAATATCAAGCATGAGTGATAATGATCAATCTGTTGATCTCGACATTATCATTGAAATTGTGATTGAAACATCAGTGGAAGTAGATCCCTTGGATGATTTAAATCCTGAGGATGATGAAGAACATGATGAGGATGCCGATTTGTCAGAATTGTATGACATAGGGTGGGAAGCTGACCTGCTTGAGCCTATGGAACTATAAACATTTATTTTTAAAATTTACAATAAATGAAAAGTAAAAATGTAAACCGTTTCATTTAAAATTAAACACACCTTCAAAAACAGGTTATGTGTAGTGTCTTCAATAAAATATTAAAATATGCTCATAAAATTAGATCAGATTCACATATAAAACAGCACAGGTAAAATGTAGAAGCATTCCATTTCTTTTCTGCTATTTGTGTATTCTAAATTTGCCAAAGCACTAAAAAATATTCTATGTAAAAATGTCAATTAGTGTGTTAAGTTTTTGATGACTGTTATTGATTTACTGTTTGGTAATAGTGGTTAATAACATTTTTTATTATATTTTACCACAGATTCAACTGCAGATCATTTCAAATTTTGAGAATGCCGTCTAAGGATAGAATCAGAAAGGCTACAAAACGTCAAAGACAGCAGGTTCATCAATTAATGCAGCAGTCCTCTACAATAAAAAATCGTCAAGTCACCAAGAAAGCACCGGGTAAGACCACGAAATCATTCATAAGAAACATTTGTAAAAAAAAAGTAGTACTACAGAAAATGTTTTAGTCCAGAAAAAGAGAAGCAATTTAAACGGAAAGGAAAGGCCAATCAAAAATGTTACTGCTAGAGCAAGAGATAACTCTGTGCATGATAGTAGAAGGAAACAACAGTTTAGGGACATTCGTAAACGAATGTTCCGCAACAGGATAATTGGCAATTTGGTAAAAAAATATTAAGAAAGGTCAATAGAAAGTGGTTTTTTATAAGAGAAAAAAAAAAGTTGAGAAAGTTATTGATCAGGCATTCGAAATTAAACGAAAGTTATTTATTTTGATAATCAATAGAATTAGGAAGCTAAACAAGGCAATTTATGATTTCAAAACAAATAGTAGATGGAAGAGAACAGTTAATCGTAGTAATTTTTGTGAAGTTTTTTCAGGAGAATGGATGCATAGTTCAAGTTGTGAGGCATTTTTTAATGAGGAGAGTTATTTCCAGGATAATGATTTGGTGCATGCAGTTGACACCAATGGTCGAGCTTATGAGGTGAAAGATGGTTGTCCAGTTGAAAAAGAAAAACTTGTGACAACAGAGACAGAAGAGGTGTTAGGTAATGAGGTTTTAGGAAGACGTCCTAAGGGACCTATGTACACCTGGAGGTGTAGTAGTGTAGTGCAGTGTGCGACAGGATTCCATCAATTTGCTTTGTGATTTTGTACGGACATTTAATAAGAAAAGTTTGAAGCAGAAAATGAAGTTGTTGCAAGAATTAGATCCTTGCAGAGTGAGAGAAGTGACAGGTTTGCATGGTCATTCACTGGCTTGTCTTTCCAGGAGAGTATGCCAGAGTGTTTTTCATCATTTCAGGATGCTAGCAGTGCATCACAATAAAGTGAGGAAATTAGTGAGAATGTTGTATTATGCTAAGAGTCCAGCAGTTATGCTTAAACAATTATGCGCTGCTCTTTTGCATGGTTCTGAAATAGATGTGAAGAATATGTGTGAAGAAATTGAGTTTTGTTACTTTGGAAGTAAAGAGGAGAATGTTGAAATTGACCCAGAAGAAGAGGGTAATGTGGAAGATAGTGTACAGGTTTCCAGTACAGATAATTTTCAGAAGGAAATTGCCACGTTTCAGGTGAAATCAAGTGAGAGGCCTAATTTCACTTGTGTGTGTTGTCGACGCACTTATTATAAGAATCAGACTAAGTTAGTGGATTTATATGCAAAAAGTGAAAGGGAAAATAATAGTGAATGGAAGGATTTCGCAACATACTTGATGGTAGAAAATTGTTTTGATTTGGGATTGGATCAACGTGTGTGTACTTATTGTTGTAATAAATTAAATCAAAACCAGATGCCTGCTAGAGCGGTTCATAATAATCTGGAATTGGTTGAGATTCCTTCTGAATTGAAGGATTTAAATACTTATGAATCTATTTTGATTCAAAGTATCCATCCCTTTCAGGCTATTGTAAGAATGGAGCCAAAGACAGGGAAATTGCCTCCATCAGATTTACAGAGAGGATTAAAGGGAAGAGTTGTTTATTTGCCTCTAGATTTGAAGAAAAACATTAACACAATTGGAGTAGAAAAAGTGGAAGAGGAACCTCTGGTTATCTTAGTTAATGGGGTTCCGACAAAGAATAAGAAAATATGGCAAGATTTAGTAGATGTTAGGAAAGTCAAAAAGGCAACATTGTATTTGAAAAAAAATAATAAGTACTATAAGAATGTATATGTTGCAGAAGAGGAAGTAAGTGAGGAAGAGGATAGCGATTTGTGTGCTGGTCAAATTGAGAAAGTAGAACCCTCTAAAAGTGGAGAAATATATGAACATTATAGTGTTCATCCTTTGCATTCCAAGGAAGTCATGGGGAATGCTATTGAGTTGTTTCAAATGAAACAAGCCAAAGGGAGTCCCATTAGTGTTTGGGAGGAAAGTTTGGAAGCTCGGTGTTTCCCACAGCTATTTCCAACAGGTCAAGGAGGAAGATATGATGAGTGACCTCATCAAATTCCTGCTTCTGAATACCGGACTTTACGATTGTATGCAGAAGATGCTAGGTTTCGACAATGCATTCCCTATTTGTTTCATCTCCTGTTTGAAAGCGATCTGTCTGGACTGTCATATGCAGTGAACCACATCTTGAAAAGTGGTATACAGATGCAAAACATCTCGGCAAGTGACTTTATGGATAAAGTCAATGTCCAAGACAGTATTTTGGATTGTCACCTGATTAATCTCATGGCGTGTCAGCGTGGTACTAATGAGTACTGGTACCGTCGTCATGGTGATTTAAAATGTATGCTGAGGAACTTAGGAACTCCCACATGGTTCCTCACTCTGAGCTGTGCCGAGTATGGCTGGGAAGACTTACTTGAATTTCTACGAGAGGCAAATGGAAACATTGAAAACATCGAATTCAAGACACCCGGAGGACTGTGCTCTTTGGATCCAGTGAATGTATGCAGGTACTTCAATCATAGATTTGTAGCTATGATGTCTTTCATCATGAATAAGAAGAATCCACCTCTTGGAGAGGTGTTGGATTTCTTCTGGAGAAAGGAGTACCAAGCAAGAGGTGCTCCTCATATACATATGCTGCTGTGGATCAAGGATGCACCTAAGTTTGGAACAGATCCAGAAGACTTAGTGATGAGTTTCATACAACAGTATTCTACATGTGCTGTTCCAAACGCAAAGGAGGACAAAAGCCTAAGAGAACAAGTTCTACGCTTCCAAAGCCATCATTGCGGAAAGTACTGTCGTCGTAAATTCAGAAACAAGGACAAGTTCTACACCAAATGTCGTTTCGCCTTTCCACGACCGGTGATTTCTAAAGGAAGAGTGAACAGTTTGATGTCTTCGCTGCGACATAATGTGATGAAGAAATCACCTAAAAACACATACAATTTGAAAAGGAACGAAGAGTCCAAGTACATCAACGACTACAACCCAGTGGTTTTGTCCATGTGGAATGCTAACATGGATATACAGTTTGTGGCTGATAACTGTATGGCTGTGGCTCGGTATGTGACATCTTACATCACCAAAAAAGAAAAGACAGAATTGAAGGATATGTGGGAGGACATTTCCCATGAAAAGAGCCTCAGTAAGAAGTTGTACAGTTTCAGTCTGAAGATGTTGTCGCATCGAGAAATCGGAGCTTACGAATGTTCTGACCGGTTGTCTTCAGCAAGTCTCTATGCCAAATCTAGGAGTATCGTTTGGGCGAGTCTTGGTTTTGCTGCAACGCGTAATCGAGTTCTGAAACCTATGCGGGAAATTGAGTATTTGGCGGAAAAGGAGCCAAACAGTACCGATATTTTGAAGACCAACATGTTGGATACATATTATCCAAATCGAAGCAGTCACCTCGAGAATGTTTGTCTGTATGAGGTTCTACAAAATTACATATTCAAGAGGAACATCAAAGAAGATATTGATAAAGGAGTGTATGCTGTAATTGGAAGTGAGGGATGTCTGGTCAAGCAAAGAAAATGCCACTTGGTAAACCATCGAAAATTGAGTGGTGAATCTCCTGAAAAAAAGGAGTTTTTCTATTTAGCACTTTTGCAACTTTTTAAGCCTTGGCGTGCAGAAGAGGAACTGCTTGGAGATTTCCTCTGTTACGAAGACTCTTTCACTGCCGCCAAGGAGACCATAAAATGTCCTGCTTTTCCCAAATATCTTGAAATGTTGAATGCGGAAATCGAGCAGGAAGCAACGATTGCAGCGGAGATTGCCAGAGACAGTTCTCAGGACAGTCAGAGTTCTGTTTCATTGAGTCAGGATCCACTAGGAGGACCTAATGGAAAATGGAGCTGCCACTGCCATGAATGAAGTGGAAAGAGCCATGGCACATGCTCAAGAGGATGTGGTTAACTTAGAAGACTTGGAAAGACAACTCAACATTGAGCAGAGGAAAATATATGACGAAGTTACCAAGCAAATTGATCATGGATTAAGTCATGAGAAGAAAGAGTGCTCATGTACGTCGTTGAAGCCTGTCCGACTGTACGTGAGTGGAGAAGCGGGAACTGGAAAAAGTTTCCTCATTAAAGCAATTTCATGTTATTTGCAGGAAAGGACTGAGTCATCGCTGTCTTGTGTTGTCACCGCTCCAACTGGACTGGCAGCACATAACATTAAAGGTATTACTTTGCATCGTCTATTGATGCTGCCAGTGGAGCATGATAACAAATTACAATACCACAAGTTATCTGGAGATGCTTGTAGTGAAGTTTCAAGAGTCTTGAGGAAAATGAAACTTCTTATCATTGATGAAGTAAGCATGGTTTCTAATGTCATGCTTGCCTTTGTGCATTTGAGAATGCAAGAAGTTCTTAAAACAGAGTATGATGTGTTATTTGGTGGCAAACACATCATTGTTTTCGGAGATCTTCTGCAGCTGACACCAGTGAAAGGACAACCTGTGTTCAAAATGCTCACGCATGAATATACCAGGAAGTGCCTAGGGAGCATTGGCAATGTCAATATATGGTTAAACTTCAATTATGCTGAACTGCATGAAAATATGCGTCAGGCGAAGGATGAAGATTACAAGAATATTCTACAAGATGTTAGAATTGGAAAAGTGACCGAGCATGGGAAAGAAGCTTTACATGCACGATTACTGTCAAATTTATATCCAGAACAAGACGTTGTGCCTGAGAATATTTTTCAGAAAATTACTGAGAAGAAATCTGGAATATGTTTGATGCCAACTCTTGCAGAATGTGCCATCTTCAACAACAAAATGTTGCATTTAGAAAACCAAGAGATTGTGAAACTGGAAGCTATTGACAGAGTGGAGCATATGGGATCAACACTTATGTTGTCTGAGAATTTGAAAACAAAATTGGATTCATTAGAGAAGACTATATCTAAAACTGCAGGTTTTGAAAAGACTCTGAATGTGTGCTTAAACTGCCGTATAATTTTAAGAAGGAATTTACATGTTGAAAGAGGTCTGGTAAATGGATCAATGGGTAATGTTGTTGATTTTGTGAAATACAGAAATAGAGATGGAATTGAACTTTTTTAAAATCTAATTTGATGGCATTGAGGAAGTACAGCTAATTGGTCGTTGTTCTGCTAGATTTTTGCTTGTAAAAGACTTATATGTTCGCCGTAAGCAGTTTCCTGTTTGCTTGGCATATGCGGTGACAATCCATAAATCGCAAGGTTTAAGTGTAGACAGTGCATTGGTGAATATTGGCAGTTCTGTGTTCAAGGAGGGTATGGCATATGTGGCATTGTCACGAGTTAGAACTTTATCGGGATTGTACTTGATTGAGTGTGATGTCACAAACATTTGTGCGGATCTAGATTGTGTTAAGGGATACAATAGGTGAAGAAGAGAGTATGCGCCACATTTGCCTCAATATCCTTTGTCTGAGAAACTTGTGGTAGGCCGGAAACGAAGAAATGTGACCAATAGTAGGGAGGTTGTAGCAAAAAGACGAAAAGTCGATGAACCTGAAATTATAAGCAGAAAGAAAAAGGATTCTGTTGTTGGTTTTCAATTTGAAAACAGTTCTGGTGTCAACTGCTATGCTAATGTAGTGGTTAATGTTTTGTTTTCTCTAGAAAATGTAAAAGAAGAGATTGTGGTCAATTCTGATCAAAGATTTTGCAGTTTGTTAAATTCTGTGTTAGAGAAATGTAGCACTGATAGAACAAAAATAGAAAGTGTGTCTGAAATTCGAAATCTGTTAGACAGATGTTCAGGTCAAACACAATTCTTTCAAAATATTCAGCAAGATTGTCAGGAGTTTTTAATGTATATGCTTGATGTATTGCATGCTGAAGGTGTAGATGTAGATCACCTGTTTGGGCTCTCTTATCAATGGCAGCATGACTGCGAGAACTGTAGGGTATCAAGTACTACTAGTGTAGACTCAGAAAGATTTATATATTTAACTTTGCCAGACAGTAAATCAGTGTCCTTTAATAAGCTAGTAAAAGCAGCTGATCACAACATGGAGTGTAGCCAATGTAAATCTGAAATGATGTCAACATTATTTATACGAACATATGGCCAGTATGTCATTTTAATGTTCCAACGATGTAGGCCTGATGGAACAAAATTGACAACTTTAATTAAAAATTTTGTGGCTTCACAGTTGTCAATATCAGGAAGGACTTTTGTAACTGCAGCAATTATATATCATGACGGTCCTTCAATAACATCAGGACATTACACAGCTTATTTAAAGTCTAGAAATGGCTGGTCATTCTGCAATGATTCTGTTTTAACTTTAAAAAAAAAATTGCCATTTGACCTTAAAAATTCTTACCTGGTGTTTTTAAAACCAAAATTTTAGGGAAGGAATCTCAGGATTTGCCCTGAGGAATTTCAAGAGGTTCTAATGGCTCCTACACGATTTGGCCTTGAGGATAAGTGTAGTACAGAGTCAAAAGTTATTTTTGAGTTTTAAATAGTTCCTGGAAAAAAAGAAGATTTTCTTACAGAAAGTGGTGGGCAGAGATTAGTTGAAGGACAACAGAGTATTTCCCAAAGCAAACGGTGTTCTTACCATAACACTTGACGTCATGGAAAAATAACTGCACTTTGTATGAGTTCAGAAAAACTGTTTCTTTTTATAAGCTAATTCAAGCAGCCAATCAAAACATGGAGTAGAGGGAATGTAAGTCTGCAATGCTGTCTAGATTATTGGTCCAAACTTTTGATTATAATGTCATTTTGAAAATCCAACTATATAAACCTCATGAAAGTAAGTCTTCAACTTTAATTACAAATGTTGTGGCTACACAGTCGTTGATTTTAGGAAGAACATTTGTAACTGCAGCTATTATATGGCATGATGGTCATTTGACAGATCCGCTTATTACACAGCTTATTGAAAATGTAAAAAAATTTGCTGTTTCGGAAATTATTCCCATTTGACTATGATACAATGTTGCCTTTTTATTTAAAAATATTCTTACTTTCTGTTTTCAGAAAAGAGAATTTAGGGTAGGTAACTGGCGTATAATGATTCTAGGGGTTGATATAATTTTATCTACTGTTTTATATTGCTTTGTGATTAAAAGTGATGTAGAGAATTAAATAATTGTAGTACTCATAGAGGTAGTGTAAGTCTGCTTCATAGTAAGCAGTATCAGTGTCATAGGAAATGTAGAACATGAGTGAGCAAGAAGGGTAAGATATTACTAGTCCAGGATTGTGAAAGTGATCTTGAACGTTTTCTTTCTGAAAGTTGCGGAAATACAAAATGACGGGATTTGCTTAGAAGAATTCCAAGAGTTATAAATGGCTCTTACACGATTTGGCCTTGTGGAAACGTGCGGTAGAGAGCGAGAAGTCATTTATTGTATGTAACATATTTTTCAAAACAATGGAGCTTTTCTTTCAGAAAGTGGCGGGCTGAAAATAATAGCAGCACAACAGAGTGTAAGCTGTTCATAGGATATCCTTCGACGTCATGGAAAGTAAGTTACTTTTCAGGAGTTCTGATTTCTGATTGGTTATGTTATATGGGTTTTTTAAACACAATCATTTTGATTGTGTTTTTTTCCCCCGCTGTTATATGATGAATACCTTCAAGTAACTATTTTTAGTGAAATTTGATAAATTCTGAGAACAGCAAAAATAAACCATTTAACATGTATAATTAATTCTGTACTTTTTGTATTTATGATATACATTTAGAACTGTGTAGTAGGCATTGAAAAGCTGAGGCTTCTATAAGTGTCAACGTTGTTGTATACAGTGCTCACATTCTACGTACTCTTTCATATGCTGGACTACATCTGCACAATGAGATACCTAAGCTAAGGAAACACAGGTGATGTGATTGTGGAATGAGCAAAAAAAATTGCACGTTTTTCAATTATATTACCTGTGTTTCCTAACATTACACATCACATTGTGTAGATGAGGTTTAGGCCTGTTCCAGGAGACAGAGGAGGTCTGACATTTGTTCAAGAGTGCAGTGGACATGACTCACTTCGTTATTAGGCCTGCACATGTATTATAATAATATAATAGTATCTCCTCTATACTCTTCAACAAGCCTAAATTTCATCTGCAACCCTGAGTAGGACTTACCCGAAACAAATCTGTGGATAGGTTACACCTTATCAGCATCTAGAAACAATCATTTAAAATGTTAAGGGCAGTTTTATGAAGGCTGTGTGCCTCTTTTACGCCGCTGTTCCGTCACTTTTGTGTAAAAGATGCACCATGTTGCAAGATAGGCCTCAGTTCATTTCCAGCAAGATACCGTCAGTTTAAAATGTATATAATTAGGACTGGGTAGGGGGCATGGTGAAGCTGAGGCTTCAGTAAGTGTCAAAGTTGTTGCATGCAGTGCATACTCTTTCATATGCTGGACTACATCTACACAATGAGATACCTAACCAAAGGAAACACAAGTGATGTGATTGTGAAATGAGCAAATGAAATTGCACGTTTTTCAAATACATTACCTGTGTTTCCTAACATTATGAATCACATTGTGCAGATGAAGTTTAGGCCTGTCCAGGGAAACAGAGGAGGTCTGGACTTTATTGGTTGGCCTGGACATGTATTATCTCCTCTGTACTCTTCAACAAGCCTAAATTTCATCTGCAACCCTGAGTAGGCCTCACCTGAAACCAACGTCTGGATAGGACACACCTTATTGCCATCCTGAAACAATCATTTAAAATGTTAGGAACAGTTTTATGATGATTGTGCACCTCTTTTGCGCTGCCATTGCGTCACTTTTGTGAGACAACAGCAGTGCAAAAGATGCACCATGTTCCAAGATAGGCCTCACTTCATCTGCATCAAGATACTGTTAGTTTAAAATGTATATCTTTAGGACTGTGTAGGGGGCCTGGAGAAGCAGAAGCTTCTGTAAGTGTCAAAGTTGTTGAAAAACTGTTTGTCCTTCAATCTTTTCCCTTGTCTTTTCTAATTTTTAAATACATGTTTTAATATTTTTCAAATGTTTGTTCTCTCTTTCACAGATTGAAAGTATAAAAATAACAAGTGACTAAGTTAACAACAATTATAAGGTAAATGTTTTGTACTCTTTTCGTTACATTTCTATCACATTTAACTACTATTAGTTCCACTGCTTCATTTCTTTAACCCTCACTTTCCTGCCTTTGCTACTTCCCTCATTCCTTTCTCTATTACTTACTTACTCTACTCCTTCCACTCCTTTTCTCAGTCTCTCTCTTCTCATAGTTCCTCACTCTTGTTCACTCACTCCGTCTCTATTACTCTTAGTGTCTCTGACTGATCACTCTTTCACTACTTGTTCATTATGCTTTCTCTGTGTAGTTGAAGCACACTAAGGGGCATATTATGAACACAGCCAATACAATTATTGCTGTTTTTATCGGCTGAAAACTGCTGCAAAAGTGGTTTTAGCGGCAGTTTTCTGCCGCAAAAGCGGCTTTAGCGACACATTTCTGCCGATAAAAGCTGCAAAACTTTTATTGCCTATGTTGATAATATGCCCCTATGTTATTTAGATTTCTTTGCTTTTTCAATTATTATTTTTCTGTTACTTCTTCTTTTCTGCTTTCTGTTTTTTCTCTCTGTTATTCCACATGTTTTAATCTTATTTTGAACATTCACTCACATTCTCTAAGAAACTCTTCTTTGTTATTCTTCTACTCTCCTTTTTTTCTTTCACTTCCTTATCTATTTTGTTTTTCACAATTATATCCTCTTCCATCTTTTCTTCGGTAAATAAATCTATTAAACAGTATCTCTGTTTTAGTCCCTATAGCTGTCTTTCTTTTAACATTACTCTCTGTTTACTTCCCTTATACTTACTCTTCTTGTCATTTGAGATGTCATCAGTGATGTCATCAGTGATGTCATTTGAGATGTCATCAGTGATGTCATCAGTGATGTCACTGACCATGTCATGAATGATGTAATATGTGACATGATCAGCAGTGGATTGCGGGTGCGCGATATATAGTTAGTACAACTAACTATATATGGAATTTCAATGGTTTTGTGTGAGTAAAAAAAGGTTTTTTAAATGCTAATTCCTAACTATATATGGTCTATAACCTATGGTTTTTTCAGTGAATATATATATATATAAATATATATCGTCACAACAATCTCAGAAAATAAGCAGACACAAAACCGTCAAAGGGTCCAAAGTTTACTACACACCGCATTTCACCTCGAAAGGCTTGATGACGTGAGAGGAACAAACAGTGTTACACGGCATAAGTAGTGCTCGACATAGAGTAACAATTAACAAAGGAGTATCAACTGATATTGGTGGCCATGTTGAAACATTCATGATTGTAATACATGTTGTCAGAATAATTGATTATAGGCATTGCCACAGAGCACACCATATAAACTGTATTGTATATTGGTTATAGACAATTCAATATATTAAACAGCTCTAATCAAGCTAGAAAATAAAAATGCATATTGTGCTGAATTATCACATAACATGGTCCCAATTTAGTCAAACTCCACAATGAACAGTGGACAAATAAAATGAAATTAATGCCCATAGGGTTGCTGCCAATGCGTTTCATATATACAAAGCTCAATCTATCCTCCCATAACGTGCACTTAGCGCACAATGCCTATGCCACGCCCCTGCGTGCACGTGACACGCTTATCCATTGATCACGCGCTCCGCGTGAGCAGTTTCACTAGTTTTTTGTCAATAAAGTTACATTGACGACACTCGCTGATGACTCTTTGCTGAAAAAAACATAGGTTTCATGGGTGTTATAGTTAGCTGGACATTTCACTCGTACAAAACCATTGAAATTCTTCTGTTATAGTTAGTTGTACTAACTGTAACTCGTGCACCCGCAATCCAGTGCTGATGATGTCACATATTACATCATTCATGACATGGTCAGTGACATCACTGATGACATCACTGATGACATGTCAAATGACATCACTGATGACATCATCCAGTGAATGTGGTTTTGTTTGTTATTTAAATATGTATTATATATTCACCAATCTGCATTGAAAAATCCTTGGATATATAAATATCTGGATAGAGGATTTAGAAGCAGTGTGATTGATTGTTTACTTGAGTAATTTATTGTGTCTCACTAAATATATTGGATAGTGACTAAACTGTGTGAATATCTGTATTACTTTGTCAGTTCTTGTGTAAACTGCTGCACCTGTTGGTTGCTAGCTACGTAAAAGTCTATATTAGTTATTTATTAGTTAAATGAGTATTTGTATGGGAGAGTGAATGTGTGTGTGGTTCGGTGGGGGTGTGTGACTGTCCAAAGATGTGTGAATAGTTGATTCAGTAGGTATATGAGGTCAAGACTACATGTTATAACAGTTGTTTGGGTGAGTGAATATCTTCATGGGTGTGGTGATGAGCAAATATATCTCGCAATGGTAAATGTCCAACAAACTAGAAAACTAAAAGGCAGTGTATGTGACATTTGTTGTTTATAAATGAGTATACATAAGACTCAGTGATTGTATGAGTCACTGTATGGATAACTGTATACTTGTAATAGTGATTTTACATCACACTAAGTATGAGTTACTATCTATATGAATAAATGAAGTGGTGTTTGTATAAGTGTGTAGCTGAGTAAATGTAAGTATGATCCATTGTTTGCATAAGTAAGTAGGTAGACTGCATATGTGAATAGAATGTGGGCTGGTGTGTAATGTCGATATAGGTGTATAAGTATATTTGATAGTGTTCTATTGATCATTGACAGCATGCATGAGTGAATCTATAGGTAAGTGATAAGATGTGTGTGTAGATCTAGGAATCACTGAGTGGGTTTTTAGAAACTTATATTGCTGTGTCAATGGATTCAAATATGGTACTCTGAATTTTACAGTGAGTGATGACAGGTTATACTAGTGTATGATGAGGTGTGTCTGATTGTCACATGGATGATGTAATCAGTGATGTCATGAGTGATGTCATTTGAGATGTCATCAGTTATGTCATCAGTGATGTCACTGATCATGTCATGAATGATGTAATATGTGACATCATCGGCATTGGATTGCGGGCGCGCGAGTTACAGTTAGTACAACTAACTGTAAAGGAGGAATTTCAATTGTTTTGTACGAGTGAAATGTCCAGGTAACTATGACACCCCTAAAACCTATGGTTTTTTCAGTGAATTTCTAAGGTTTTTTAAATGCTAATTCCTTTGATACTGATTTACCACATTTTTTAATCTATTTATTTTTAGATATCTTATTTTTTAGATTACATTACACATTTTTAATTATATATTTTTTTAAAATGTATAATGTTTATTTATTCATTTGTATATATTTTTCACAATATTTTCATAATATTTTCTTTTTTTCCAATTTTTTTGAGGAGTCATGCACCCAAAGCGCACCTCTCTTGATTACTGCGTGGAGCCTAGCCGCCATTTTTGAAATGCGCTGTAGAATCCGAGTAGGGTGTGCGATGGGTGCGTATTTTCATGCACGATCACTATATGACCCATATGTGACTTCAAGCACATACGCGACATATACGTATCACGCCATGCCACATTCGTGCATTCTGCATGACGTCATCTACGTCTTGAACGCGGTGGGCGCACGGCTTCCGCAACATTTTTCGATATGCAAAAAGATACATATATATATATATTTAATATAAATAATAAGGCAAAATTTATTTATTTTTTTTTGTTTTAATAAACCTATTACTTTTAAATGCAATTTCACGAAGTCGCACTAGGTGTATGTTGCGTGTACGCACCCAACACATATCCCATGTGACCAAAAAAAAGAGATTTGATTGGTGTATAACACTTAGGGGTCGATTCCGATCTGGTAAAAAAATCCGCCGTACGACTCGCATTCGGAGCCGTTTCCGTATGACTCGTACGGACGCCATACGACCCGACGAGTACGATCCCGACCGGTGTACCAGGACGCGAGTCGGGTAAGGGCGATTCGTACGGAAAAGCGCACATTCACACACACACTGTACGGCGCGTACACCCCATGATCGCAGGGGTACGCGCCGTACCCCTGCGATCATGGGGGGTACGTGCCGTACACCCAGCGTACATGAGGTACGCACCGTACACCCAGCGTACATGGGGTACCGTGCGTAGCCCATGTACGCTGGGCGTACGGCGCGTACACTCCATGATCGCAGGGGTACGGCACGTACCCCTCCGATCGTGGGGTGTACGCGCCGTACCCAGGGGGGGCCGTTCCGTACCTGTTTCGGGGCGAACTCCGCTTTTACGGCTGTTTTCAGCTCTCGTAGGAAAAGGGTCATACGGTGCGTACCCAGCACGAATTGTACTTGCCGGGTCGTAAAAAAATCGTCCGCGAACCATACAGATGTCGCGTACAGCGCGTTCCGAGGGAGAGTCGTATGGGGATTTCATTCGTACGGTCCCTGTACGATTCGTGCGGAGTACGGCTCCTGGTACGGATCGTACTTCGTCATTCGTACGGTGGACGTTGCAGGGTACGAATCGTACTGGAAAAACGCTCCGAACGCCAATTCGGAGCGCTTTTTACCGGATCAGAATCGACCCCTTAGTGTTCTAACTATTGAAGAACACCACCCATTTCAATTACGCTTCTTAGACCTTACTTAGGAGAAGACCTTTCCTGAGAAGAACCTCACTTTTTCTTTATTGGAAACCTGAATTTCTTTTCTGGAGACAAAAATGGCTACACCACTGGAAGTTGACTGATTTTGTTGCTGAACAATTTCTACCAGAACCTCCCCCTTTCGAAAGATACACATCCATCGTATGGAAATGTTTTACTTTTCCGGAGGGGCAAAAGAAATGTGATGCCACCAAGGTGACATCCACGATTTGCCAGGCAGTGCTGTCCAGAGGAGATCCAAACAAGAAATACTCCTGTGGCACTGCTAGTATGCGCAAGCACCTCCAATCGCTGAATCCTGGGAACAATGCTTGTGAAGAATTTAGAACACTGCGCCAAAATGCACCTCCACCACCGACAATACCAAGTACCTCTGGGGCATCACCACCAGACATACGTCCCCAATTTGTGAAGGTTAGAATGCACTGCGTGAAGTGCAATTGTTTAATTTGTTATGGGGAGCAGTCAGTAGACCTAGTTTGCAGAGCAATTGATAACCATCAATGCTCGTTTTTTTTTTATTCCCTCAAAGTTCATGGTTTGTTCGTCCTGTTGACTTTTTTTTCTTTTAAAAAAAGTCACACAAAAAATAAAAAACGAAATATAAAAGTACAAAAAACAAAAAAAATGTTATTGTCAAAACTAACCACTCTGGGTAAAGAAAGAGCTAAATTTGTATGCTAGTGTGTGAAAGTTTAGATGAATGTATACGTACTGCATAATTGAGTGAAAGAATGCATTTGGGGTGTATGGTGAATGTATAACTGCAGAACTATAAGGAAGTGTTGCAGCATGACACTGTAAGCTCTTTACCTACAGCATGCTAAGGTACTACCGAACCACAGGGATGCAACATATATACATACATATGTTGCAACTCTGTGCTTCTCTCTGACCAGCTGCTTAATCTACATCCATGTGGTGACATAGGCACCCTTGCACCATGGTGCAAGAATATCTGTGTCATGTGTAGTATATTTTTGTACAAAAAGGCTCACCTTCCTGCACAAAAACAATCAATGAACACATTTTTCTCCTTCAATGTATGGTGTGCATTTTAGCATATATTGAAAGAGAAAAAATTAGGAGAAATATAAAGAAGTCTCCTTGTTGTTCATAGCCACATCAATTGCAGGAAGAGCAGTATTCACACTGATAAATCTGGTGATGTGTCTTGTTCTGTGAGTGTTCTGTGCAAACACGCACAGCATCACCTATAGAACGCCCTTTCAATGTAAAGTGGTGTCTATGATAATGTCGTATTTACATGGAAAAGAAAAGGTACTGTTGCAGGGTTTCTGTACTCACACAGAACTGTGCACAGAGGAGTGGAACCTCGGCAAATTAGGATGTCCCAAAACTTGCCTTAGCAACCAACTCACCCCTTACCGAGCTAGCTACAGTGTCTCATTGGACATATCAAACACCCAATGTTTAGACAAACCAGAACATGAACTTACAGTACCTCAGGGTACGTGGGACTCATGAACACTCTTTCGTTATATTATCATTACAAACCAGATCATGGAGTAAAGAAGACACATGTGCATTTGAAATGTTTATTTACTAATGCCGCCTTCTCAGGCGCAGTATCTTTGATAATACAAGTATACTTATTATCAGTAGCAAAATTATCAGCATAGTTACTAAGACATAAAAAGCGAATGGTGACAGCATGTTAACATGCTGTAATGAATAAGAGTTAACAACACTTATATCTCACCCTCCCTAACACATATATTATATTATTATCTAAGAAGGTCTCTTTGGGTTGTTTTAGGGCGGGCCCATACCTTAGTGTCCTAGCATGAAGAAATCACATCAGCATACACCAGCTCTCTCTGCATGTGCACCGCATCAAGTGTGTTAACAATTCTCGTGCAAAGCAATATCAATCCCGCCTCAAGCCCAAGTTGGCAAAGGCTGCACTTGTGTTATGACTATGAAAGCGTGGAGATCAGACCTCATAACAATTCCATATCGTGTTGCTCCTGAAACTTCAGCACTCTCCGTGCAGACATGGTTTATTAAACAAGACTGATATCAGAGCAATAACATATTATTCTCACATACACCACGGCAAACCACTAGGTTGAAAGCTAAGTCAACAATTAAGGGTCGTGTGCAGAAGTTGCAAGAAAGGAAAAATGGCGTTTAAATCTCAAATGTACCTATGCTAACTTAACACGATATAAGGATATATAGGAGCTATACAACACCCCCCCATGATCCGAGAACGGACTAAATAAGGTAACAGAAGTGCCATCACATGAGAGCAGAATCCATTTATAAACGAGCATGAATAAAGATTCAATTATAAAAATTAATGCTAAAAAAATAGCCCACAAATATAATGTGGCTCAAGCCAATAGGCAAGGAAAAATAAAATGTCTTGACCAAAAGTCAATAAAGTCAAGGAAATGCTATCAATCAGCATGTCAATTTGAGGCAGTGTCTAAGATAAGACCGTATATGAAAAGTAAGCTGCAACAGCCTCCAGGAGGAAGTCACTCAAGTCAAGTCAAAAGATCTTTATTCGGAGTAAAAAAACATCCATAAAAGTACAAACAGAAAAAACACAATACATTTTTAAAAACATTCATCAATAGTTGCAATTGGAGAATTATCCGAGAACAAACGAGCAAAATCAGAATCCATTTACAATGTCCCAGCTATACAACATATGTCCCTTCGTGATAGTAAATCATTTAATTTTTTTGTAAAAGAAGAGAATATCTTACAATATTATTTAAAAACGCTGTATAAAAACATTATTAAAATTATTAAAACCAATATTAATCCATTATAAAAAAGGGTATCAAAATAGAAAGTGCAGTGTGCAATGGTTAAACATCAATATTAAGGGTGATTCTCGATCTAACAGCAGCTTTCAGAAAACAACTCATCCTAAAAATGACTTCATCTGATCCCAATACCAAAAAGGACCGGAGTGCCAATTTAAAATTAGTTAATCCATTTTTCTTACAGTAGGGCATAAGAAAATGTACAGTGAATTTTTTATAGAAACCACAAAAGAACAAGAAATGCATAAGACTTTGCTTCAGGTCAGGGTTACAGGGGCAATTTAAGGTTTCGAGATGTTTATTATATCCCATCGGGAAGTTCAATAGATTGACTATACTCCCGTCTCGGAAGCGAAACAGTAAACCCCTTACCCATCTACCAAGATGCAAACACAAGTATCTATACGGTGGGCCAGGTTTTTTGACGTGTGGTTCAGAATAGGCCAAATATTTTACAACCGTGCATTTAGTCAGGTTCTTTCTGTCACGCTCTTCTCTATATAAGTCATACAGTGCCCTTGAAATGATGGTTTTATGGGAGCGGTTTATTAGGTTTGGTGATGTGAACAGAGAAGCCAAACCCACACTTACAAGGCACTCTTTTACTGCTTTCAGCCATGGTATATGGTGTCCCCTATCACACTTTAAACAATCCAAAATAATTTCACGGGTTAATGTAGCAGCCGTGTTATTCCAGATCTTTATCCAGAATAGAGCTGGTCTGGACTTCACAAAATCTTCAATGTAAGGGATATTTAATTCATTATGGCATACATAGGTTGAAGAACAGATAACCCCCCCCAATACCTTACGACAAAATCTATTCTCTTCTATTTGAATAGGGGAGCAGTTGGTATAACCCCAAACCTCAGCGCCGTAAGTGCCGGTTGGCATACATTGGGTTTGGTATATCTTGGCCAGGGAAGTTATTACATCAGCTTGGTTGGGCTGTCTCAAAGAGGTTACACAATTAATAGATTTGCCCAACTTGTTCCTGGCATAAGAAACATGTGCATGCCACGTACCACTGTTTGAAAATAGCAGCCCTAAATAGGGAAAAGTGCTGGTGCTTTTTAAAACATTTGACCCTGAAATGATCTGGGGAATTTTGTGATTTTTTGGACCACAGCTCATAATTAGTGATTTTTTAAAATTAGTAGTTAGGCCTAAATCGGCCATAAAAAGGACAAAACCTGAAATTAAAATACGGAGTGCCTTGGGAGTGCGGCCCATCAGGACCGCATCATCCGCATAAAGAAGTGTGGGTATAGGAACTCCATTAATGTAAGGCACATCACTAGTTAAGGTGCTCAAAGTGCTGCTTAGCTTATTGATATACAAAATAAACAGGAGAGGGGCCAGCACACACCCTTGTCTGACCCCCCTACCAATGCTAATATCATCAGAAACTTCACCCATTTGATTCACACGTACACAAGCTTTAAGATCACGATGTAAAAAAGCTAAAAAATGTACCAGATGGACATCTAAACCATATTCAAGAAGGGTAGACCAAAGCCGGGAACGGTTAACAAAATCAAAAGCCGAGCTCAAATCCATAAAACCAAAATATAAAGGGGATTTCTTTGCGATATTGTATTTTGCCATGATCAGGTTCAGATTCAGACATTGCTCCACTGTTCCGACGCTGCTACGGAACCCAAACTGGCTCGGATGGAGGATGTTATTCTCATCGGTCCATGTTCTTATCCTTTTAAATAAGATCCGCCCCAATACCTTTAAAGTATTATCTATTAAAGAAATTGGGCGGTAACACCCAGGGTCCAGCCTGTCGCCCTTTTTAAAAATAGGAACAATAATACTACGTGACCATGTTTCCGGGATCTCCCCTTCAGTTAAATTGTTAAAAACATTGCACAGCAATGGAGCCCAAAAATCTGGCTCGCATTTTAACTGGTCTATAGAGAGCCCATCAGATCCAGGCGCTTTATTCCCGGCACTTTCTAAAATGGCATCAAATACCTCAGATATGGAAATAGACATTGGGTGTGGGGGGGTAACAGTAAAGGAGGATTGTCTGGTGTTGCATAGATTTTACCAAAATGTGCAACCCAGATGGGACCAGTAATATTACAATTAATTTCGGTCAGGGTCGAACCGATAGATCTTATTTCCTTTACCTCCTTCCAGAACCCAGTGGTATCTTTTAGGTCAGCAGATCGTGCCAGGGAATCCCAGTGGGTTTTCAGTAGATCGTTTGATCTAGTGCGTAAAGCACGCTTGTACTCTGCTCTGAGCAACCTTACCCGTGGTATATCCCTCGGTTCAGCTTTTAAGGCAGCTCTAAGCATCCTATTTGCTTTTGAGCATGGGGCATCAAACCATCTAGGTGATTCCGCAGCCTTACTAGAGGCTGGTCTGGAAATTTCGCCTTTAATTGTGGTGCAGAGTTCAGAGAACGCTTTAACCACATTAGTCCCATGGTCCTCTGTGCTTAGACAATCATTGATCAAACTTGGATGTTTTTTACATACTCCTGCCAGGATTCCCTTATTGTCCACTCCCTTCCAGATTACCCTTAACTTATCTGTAGAAACTTCCAAACCCATTGCGCCTATTTCACGTCTTGGGCATTTGCCCTTCGGCAATGATAAATGGATGGCAATTGGATAGTGGTCACTGTGAATTTCACACACTACCTCTGCCCTTATTAATGAATTTGCAATGGCATGTGAAACAAAAACATAATCAATTGTTGTTCCACCCCCATGTCCAATAAAAGTAGGGAATGGGGATGCATAGTCTTCCATACCTACATGTTCCATGCAATTGACAAGTTCACTAGTAGCAAGAAGATCTAACAGTTCTTTTCCTCTTTTACATGGGGGGTTCCTTAGATGTACATGTGCATTAAAATCCCCCCCTAAACAAATGCCATCAAATTTCCCATATACCTGTCCATCCATGATTTCATTAATAAAATCAAATAAGAGAATAAAATTTCGGTTAGGTTGAGACAAAAAATCATTATTATAGAAATTGATTAAACACAGTTTTATCCGCTCGGTATACGAGAGTGCCATAAAACTAGGACAATTTGTCTGTAGCGCGTCGATTTTAGTCCCAGCACATATTTTTATCCAAATGGACAATCCGCCACTAGGACGACCAACCAAAGGGACCGGGACAGTCCTGTTATGACAGCTATACCCCTCAAACAATAGATCCTCCACACACCAAGTTTCTTGGAACATCAATATATCATAACAATTGACACAATCCCTCCATGAAAGAATTCCCAACTTGGACTTCAGGCCCGCAATATTCCAACTGAGGATACTTAGGTTATTATCTTTATTGTTCCTCGGACTGGGACCCTGGTAAGTACTTGAGGCGGATTTAGATGTAACATGTCCCTGTTGAACACATAATGGACTAGATGGAGAAATCTCCTGTGTTAACGGTTCCGCCTCTCGAGATGGTTCCTTTAACTGGACTGCCTCAGGGCACACGGGGAGTAGTTTGGTCTTTTTAGTGGGCAGTCAGTCCAATGTATCCAGGTCCTGGAAGATTCCAAACCTATTCTGCAATGGGAAAACTGGAGGGGGTTGCATCATCTTGTGTGGAGGACGATAGAAATATTTTAATGGTAGTGGTGTCACCACAGTGGATGGGCCGTGTCGACCAGGATTATAGTTCAACAGGAATTTTGCAGTGCCCGGGTTTCTGAAATTGATTACAATACAGTCCCCATTGATATTTTTATAAAGGGGACCGATCCAGGTTACACGCCGTGTGGTTATGATTTCTTTTGAGATATCATACCCCACTCCCTTGTGCTTCGTTAACCAGTCTATACACTTATTGTGGAGTTGAACCCATGATTCTCCTTGATCTTCCTTAAGCGGTGGTATACCAGCCAGAACTAGGACATAAGGACAGGCCTCAGGTGGAAGATGTAGGGCCGGGCCTTGATGTTTATTAGGTCTATTGTCCTCATGCATGATCTTTTTATTGTGCTGGCTGGAGTTAACAGGACCCTTCTGTACTAGTGTGGTCTGCTTCACTGTAATACCCTTTTGTATAGAATTAATAAATACTCCGCTTGTATCATTAGTGGAGACAGAAGGTTTGGATGAAGTGACGTTCCCATGTATAGGGTTACATGGTAATAAGGGAATGTTGGTTTGACGATCAGGCAGATTGCTGCCAGTTGTACCCTTATTATTAGTAGCCTTAGGTGTAACAGACTGTGTGGGATTAGAAATGGCTTGTTGTTCCACTGTCCTGATATTACCGTGGTCACCAGTGGTGGTGACACGAGTAGTGGATTCAAGGTCTTTTAACAGACGTTCTACTCTCATTTTGTCCAAGTTTGCTATGCCTTTTCTCTTTGCATCCTCGTTTTTGATTAAATTCTCCAATTTATCAAGTCTTTTAAAAATATTATTAAATTGTTTGATCATTTGACCTTCCAAATTTTTAAAAATTGTCTCTGCAATAGTCTCAATAAGGTTCCCCTCTGATTTAGCATAATGACTAGGTTTGTCAGTTCCGTGGGAAGGCTCAGTCTGGGTGGAGATAGATATATGATTTGACCCCTCGTTATTTATAACGACCATATCACCCAGATACGGTTGATCCTGTATAGGTGCTATGTGTTGGACCAACTTCTGTCTCTTCCTCTTATTCCACATGCTTTGTGGAGTTGGTTGGTTGACAGTCCTTAGTGACTGCTTCCGTTTATTATAGGTTATTTTAGCAGGGCCCCTCTTTCTCTTTGCTGCAACTTTACCAGGTACCTTGTTAGCAGCCTCAATAGATGTTATTTCTGGGGCATGGCCAAGAGTCACTTCTGGTGCTATATACGTGACGGTGTCCTCATCGTCTAAGACAATTGGTATTTCAACAATAGGATGTGAGGATTTTACGACGATTATTTCGGGATTTATATGGGTGTGGGTATTGCCATTGAGACTGCTCACGGCATGTGGTTGATTTGTACTCAATGGACCCATAGAAAATCTCCTTTCAGTCTCAACAATCTCGTTGAATGCAGTGTCTATCAATGCCTCAAACGACGTTAACAATGTTACAGGGGACTCTGCATCTTGAGTAAGAATGTCAACATTTATACATGTGGCAGTACAGTCAGCCATTATTGGAGACCTATTTAGGGACTAACCTTTTCCAGAAGTGTTAGTGGGGTGGCCCGCCCGACCACTGATGACCTCTGAGGGCCACAGAGGGCCCGCCCTTTGCCCGGGCTTAGCCCGGCGCTGCCCGCGCGCTCCCGCGTCGCGGGGGGTGGTGCTGGACTTTATGCGCCGCCTGGCGCCAACTCTCTGTGCGCGGCTTCCGGCCGCTGGTAATGCTGGGGGTTGTGGTCCTTTCCCCGAGTCCCGGTCTCTGCTGCGGCGCTCGGTGGCAGAGAGCGCCGCGGCTGTGTGCAGGCTGAGAGGCTGAGAAAAACCTCCGTTTAGGCGTTACGTTGCGGTACCTCCTGGTGAGTCCTGAAATGTCCCCCGCTCTGCCGGGGGTGGTGCTGGACTTTATGCGCCGCCTGGCGCCAACTCTCTGTGCGCGGCTTCCGGCCGCTGGTAATGCTGGGGGTTGTGGTCCTTTCCCCGAGTCCCGGTCTCTGCTGCGGCGCTCGGTGGCAGAGAGCGCCGCGGCTGTGTGCAGGCTGAGAGGCTGAGAAAAACCTCCGTTTAGGCGTTACGTTGCGGTACCTCCTGGTGAGTCCTGAAATGTCCCCCGCTCTGCCGGGGGTGGTGCTGGACTTTATGCGCCGCCTGGCGCCAACTCTCTGTGCGCGGCTTCCGGCCGCTGGTAATGCTGGGGGTTGTGGTCCTTTCCCCGAGTCCCGGTCTCTGCTGCGGCGCTCGGTGGCAGAGAGCGCCGCGGCTGTGTGCAGGCTGAGAGGCTGAGAAAAACCTCCGTTTAGGCGTTACGTTGCGGTACCTCCTGGTGAGTCCTGAAATGTCAGAAAGTCACTGTCCTCATCAGAAAACAGTTCAGCCATCCAATTTAAAAGATGAAAGGAACATACGTGATCTTCCAGCACCGGATCCTCTATAACCATCAGAGGACAGCTCGGTGGGTTCTCAAGAAAACTTAGTTCCAAGAAATTTTGCGCTGCCGACAACACATCCCAGGGACCCATTAGTCCATGTGCCACCGCCAAGGCCATAATCCTTTCGTCAGAACAAACCAATTCGTGAGCAATGATAGGACTCATCAGTTGATCAAAATCGACGTCAGAAGATGCTGGTCCGCAGAGACACAAATCAATGGCCCAAAGGAAATCACAGGTCAGACAGCGAAATACAGGCTGGACACAGGTGAAATAGGAGAACCGAAAAGATAATCCAAACGCCGTGCTTAGAGTCGCTAACGGCAGTGTGCCATAGTAATCAAGCATGCGGTTGCGAAACCGCGTCAGTAGTAGCTGTGCGTGGTCTTGCACAGGAAGGGCATCCATATTTAAAAAGGCAGAAAACCACCAATGCGCCAGCCGCTAATGCAAGCAAAAACGGGAACCCTCCAAATAAGGATGAAAAAATAGAATGGAAGAAGGCAGGGATGACTCCAAATATCTTCTCAAAGGAAGTCACGAGACCACCGCTAACAACTTTAAAAAAATGTGCTAGGCCCGTTGTGGAGGATGCGTTAAAGATAGAACGGACCATGGCTCCGAAATGCAAAGGCAAATCAGTGTTTAATAGAGCCTGAACCTCCGTACGGGTGTTAGCAATGTGAAGCACGAAAGTTTCACGGGCCGAGCTCAAGGCCACCTCTTTCTGGGACAATAGAGCTCTTATTCTAGCCATGCCGCTGAATTCTGCTCCCAAGGTCGGTATCTGTGGCCAAATGGAAGACTCCCTATGTTCACGTGTGGGAGGATAAAGAACATTTCTGCAGCAAATAACTCGCTCACTAACCGTTACTATGAAAGCTATACCTTTAATCAAACCACAACAGTTTTCATTATTGAGCATTAAATAACTACCATTCTCTAACAATTTAAACGTGGGGATGATAGCAGGAACCGGCGTGCCCTGTAAAACGCAAGCCATATTCGGTCTGTCCTTGTTACATGAACCGTGTAACTGTATGTGTCTACACATTAAAGAATGATCTGGCGTCTCAGTACACTCATCCCCTGTTAGATAAACCTCTTGTTCATCCTTGAAACATCTGTATGTGTATGGGAGTGACCAGACCTCATGAAGAAAACCGCTACCTAAGGGTTCAAAACGACCTATTGGCACATATTTCATACAATTTGAAAACTTATATAAAGCAAAAGGCAGCGTTATTAAACCGTGGATAAGCCACGTAGCAGCAGTGGCCTCTGCCACAGAAAAAGGTAAAGATTCCAACCTTTCAATATGGAGCATAGAAAAGGAAGCATCACGCATTGAAAGCAAGCGCTGTTTGTCTGTCAAATTAAACGGTGCAAATAAAGAGGAAACGTTCATGTATCCCCAGGGAACTTTACCCATTTTCAGAGTCTGAAGTGTCCATGCAAACTGCATGATCGAACGTAATTGATTTTGACCATGGTATAATACAGATACTTCATCATGCACAATATCAACAACAGACGACACAATATTATCTAATGTGTAAATTCTAGAGGAAAGCACGTTAATGCTATTGTCAACAACTGCAAGAACTTTCTCAAGATTTGCCTGATCAATAGCCCTAAGGCGTGAAGCAGCCTCAATCTGTGAGAGTTTCCAAATTTCATTGTAAACACCATATAACCAACGTTTCGACCTGCCACTAGCTGGGCCCTTAATGAAATCATTCAAATCCACGTCTGCATTCAGTTTGGAAAGGTGATACTTAACCGCAGGTAAAGTTGAATGTTTCAGCCAAGCTTGACACAACTTGCCCACAGAGTAAGAGGTGACAGTATGACTCAAATCAAAACGGGGATCAGATCTAACAGCCTTAAAACCGTCAGTTATATTTAAAAATCTCTTTTGGCAAGAATCAGCACTACGGTGCCAAAGCAGCCAACCCTTGGGATTCATACTGGAAATGTTAAAGGAGGAATTCAGAAGCAGAGCCTGTATATCTCTAATGGACAATTTAGTAAAATTACTCCAATTCTCATATTCCTCCAACTCCGGGAAAGACGGGGTGTTTAACCTTTTAGATGTAGCCAATCCAAAGCATGTTGTCTGGGAAACGGTTTCATTTAAAAACCACATATGATTTGGGATGAGACATGCACGGTGCAAAGCCTCAGTGCCTCGTACCTGCCAGGCTCTTGAGCCCCAAACTGATTTAAGGTCTATGGTATCCTTCCATAGCTCATACCCCCCAGTAACTAATTGATCCAGGAAGGCCTTCGAATACAACAATTTTGTATTTGTAAGTCGAACCTTGGACAGTGGCTGTTTGTGAAATTTAAAATAAAAGGACTCGGGATTGGACTGATTAAAGTCAGTGAAATAAGTATACTTTTTAAGAAACGTTTCTGAACTCCCTTGTGTAGGTGCTGGGCAATGTTCCCACTGAGTAAAATTAACCGCATCCCTTCGGGAAGATGTCTTGTGTAAGAAGTGATTGCCATAATGTTGGTAACAGAACAATTCACCATAATTAGCAGATTCTAAATATAAATCCTCAGCATCAAAGGCAGCATAGTATTTCAAATCAGAAAACAAACTTTCCACAGCATTAACATCCCAATCATCAGAACGAATGTTTTGTTTCACCACATCCCCCATATTAACTCTCAGTACATTAGGGACATTAACGACTTCCGTTGGGCCATGAATCTGAAAACGAACTGCATCCCACGCGATTCCATCCAGAACAGGCCACGCTGTGATGTTAACCAAAGTCAAGTCTCTTTTTAATCTGTGTGTAGAATGTGAAGAGGAAAGTGGGGCCAAAGTTCCATTTAAATGAGTAATGCAAGTTCTCTCCTCGACATAGTGTCCATTCATAATTCGAAAAAAATAAAACACAAAACCAATTGACATAAAAAGGTAAACTGAAAAAAGGACCAGCCAAATGTATATCCAAGGAGGTATCAAAAAATGTTTTTTAAACAGGCTAGCATATACTGCAATTTTAGAGGGTTTTTTCGAGGCAAGGGAAGCAGAGTCAAATGAAAATCTGGATTCCGTGGCTAAACGAGCTTGCAGGTCAGGCATGGACAAATCAGTGGGGTATGTATAGTCTGTCTCATCAAGGTTAGTTCCTGGTAAATTATTCAATAATGGACTGGAAACAGCAGGTAATTCGATGGCCACCTCAGGTTCATTATTAGAAGCAGTGGGCATAATTGAATTTCTCACAATGGAAGGACAGGAAACAGCCGGTGTCATGCTAAGAAGAATCGGCCACTCTGTGTATCTTGACATTGTCAATAGAAATAAACCTGTTTTCCTTACGACCTCGAAGTGGTGGTAAAATGACTGTCCTTGTGCCCTTCACTCCAAGCACTGGGACCGGAGCTCGATAGGAGGGACCAAACTCTTTCTTGTTGTCGATCTTCTCTCGAACCAGTTCTCCAACTTGGGGTAGCCAGCCAACTACCGGGATCTGCAACGCATCATCCGAAGCGGAGGGCAAATGTTCCTTTGCAAGAGTGTCTCTGGTCTTTTGTAGATTCTGTAAAACATTGCAATGTTCATCTGCGTCAAAGGAAGTGGCGCGAACCACTGAGTCTAGACCGTCAAGGTCAGGGACGAACATCTTGATGCCAAAGAGCATTTCGTATGGGGTCCGCCCACCCAGAGACCTTCTAGGGAGATTATTAAGAGCACGCTGCACGCCATAGAGGTGAGCCAGCCAGTTTCTGCCAGTGCCTATAACTCGGGCTGTCAAAGATTGCTTTAAATCACGGTTCATTCGTTCAACTACACTATTACCCTCAGGTCTGTAGGGTGACGAAAACTTGACTTGGACCCCCATCGAAGTCATGGCATCCTTATACGCCTTAGAGGCGAAAGCAGGACCCTGATCCGAATGGAAGGTACCACAGGCAAAAATCCCTATAAAGATACGCAAATCTCTAATGACAGTCCGTGAATCAGCGCTGCGATGTGGCCATACCCACACAAAGCGTGTGCATGAGTCAACTGCTACTAAGATGTACTTATACGCAGTATCAGATGAAAAAGGACCGCAGTGATCTAAATAAACACAGCCTAGTGGTTTATTAGAAATGTACAACTGAGTCTGTGGCGGACGCGTAGCAGTTGAAGGTTTAATCTGCTGGCATATGTCACAAAGAAGGACATAATCACGCGTCTGTTTGTACAGTCCCCGCCACCAGAAACGTTGTTGTAGTTGCGTTACAGTGGCTGAGACGCCCGCATGCGCAGACGCCACACCTTCATGAGCCGCTGTAATCAAGTCTGTTCTGCGATCCGAGTTGGGAATCAGCCGTTCCCCAACATCAGGAATGGTCACAAAAGGAACCTTTTCGGGACTTAAGTGGTATTTATACTTCGAAGGGAATCCCGAAGGATGTTTACTTCCCTTCTCAGAGGCAGCAATCGCTGCCAAGATGTCGCTATCAATCTTGGTTTTAGACCTAGTAACTGCTGCAACTAAGTATGTAGATACTGCTGATTTCGCCGCTTCATCAGCAAGCGAGTTGCCAACAGCGTGTACTCCCACGCGCTGATGACCGAGAGTATGAATCACATAAACGAGTGGCAACATAGCCTTAAGCTCTGCCACTCGAACCCAGATCATTTTATGTTTTATTGTGCTACCCTTGGAATCATGAAAATCATTTTGAATCCAAAAGAACAAGTTTTCATTGTAAGACTGGACACAGTAGTAAGAATCACTTACAATTAGAGTAGTAACACTTGGATCTGCGTACTCCAAAGCTAGTAAGAGAGCACGAAGCTCTGCCAATTGTGCGGTGCAATCGCCCAGGGGCAACGTGTGTACCTCCCTGGAAATGAACTCATCATTCAACATAGCACCGACCACAATGGCGCATGCGGAAACGTAGGCATGTTTAGAGCCATGCGCAACCTGCGCCGACCCATCAGTGTAAATGATGCAATGGAAGTCCTCCAAAGGTCGCATCGCCAGAGGAGCAGGGTGAACGAATTCATACTGCAAGTACTCCTGCGACCGTAAGGAAGCGTCAAAAATAAACATGACATCCGTGGATGACAATGACGCAGCCCACTGAATCCACCGAGGGTGCAAAGCCTTTGAATTTGGTACACTTGCTTTCGTGACTGCCTCCAAATGAGGACAGGGTGTTACCACTAGCATGCGTTTCCCCTGTGACAGAGCTCGTTCCTTTAGAATAGCCATCTGTACAGCAGTTAAAACCTTTTCTATGGTGGGAAACCGCATCTCAGCCGAAGTGTACAAGTGTGACTTGTAAGCAATAGGTACCGTGTCACCTTCATTAAAAGTGAGGTACGTGAAACCCACCGTCCCAGGAATTATTCTTATGACCAGGTTGGTGTGGTTATCACGAGTCAGTAAATATTTAGAAGCGAGCAGATCAGCCTGCAAGGATTGCAAAATGGCTGAATGCTCAGGCAGCCAGCATGATTTAGAGAAAGTCGGTTGTATCAAAGCATACAAAGGCTTGATACGCTGGGCATATTCCGGAATGTAAGTTCTGCCGAAATTCAAAAAGCCCAGTAAGGATTGTAATTTTTTCAGTGTTGTTGGTGCGCGCAATTGTGCGCACTTCTCCAAGAAGTGAGGAGCCAAACCTCTACCTTCATTGTTGAGCTCATAGCCCAAAAACAACACTGTGTGTTCAGCAATGTGCGATTTTGCAAAGTTGAATTTGTAACCCATGTCTGCGAAGTTGCAAACAAGAGAATTTACACGACACAGATGCTCCCAAATATCGTCGTCTGTGAGATATATGTCATCCACATACGAAAAAGCATCAGGGTCGAGTGCCTCCAGAATAGAGACAATTCGAGCGGTAAATACACCAGGACTATTCTTGTAGCCCATTGGAAGACGCCGGAATTGCTTTTGGACTCCAGCGCTTGTAAAACAGGTCCATTGGGAGCTAAAGCTGTCCAATCTGTGGGCATAAAAACCATTGGATATGTCAAGCGTTGTCTTGAAACGCTTATGCACGAGACTATCCACTAGGGCAGAGCCGTGGGTATTCTGTACAGCACAGTTACGGCAATGCGAGTTTAAATGCCGGTAATCCAAAACCAAACGATATGATCCGTCAGGTTTATTCACAGTAAAAAGGGGATTATTCATCGGTGACACACACGTTTCAATAACTCCCTGATATTCCAATTGTTCAAGGATTTCCGCGACGGAAGATTTTGCTTCACGCCGAATGGGATATTGAGGTTGAGGCTGCGGCTGAGACCGCAACTGAATTTCGTGGCAAGGCGACAATTTATCCCAACCACATTGGTTACGGTACAGAGCCGGCGCGAGAGCCCGAGCCCACTCTTCTGCAAAATGCTGCGCATGCTCTTTCGAGACAGTGTTCGCGAAACTGGGTAGGATTACCTCCTCCCCTCGCGGCGCCGCGAGCACAAAAGGTGGGGGCCAGTCAGCCTCCGAAAGTAAAATATCATATGTAGAAGACAGATTCTCCCAAAATACACCTTTAACGGTATGCTGTATGTCACCTTCAATTAACAGGACAATTTCATATAGTCTTTCAGGGGGAGCAAGTCTCGTATCCGCTGTTTCTATCACAACGTAGACATCAGTCGCTGTCACCCTCAGTAGTGGACGCAGCGCCTCTCTGACTATGGTTATCTCCGCCGCGCTGTCCAGCAAGGTCAGAGCCCACGTCAGATTCCGAAGCCGCGTTCTCACTATCTGTGGCATATCGATGCGCTGTTAAGGCTGCGACTTTCTTTTTCGCAAACTGCGGACGCCTAGGCGTAGAATCCTCCTGCTTCACTGCGCCGTCCGTCTGGCGGGACTGACCACGTCCTTGTTGGCCACCACGTCCACGTCCACCCCCTCCTCCTCCACCGGTCTTCGGGGCCGATGTGTCCTGAAAGGAACGAGGAGAGCGTTGATCAGAACCCTGAAAACGATCAGGTGATTTAATCATCGCGCGGTCGCGCAAATCATAAACTTTTTCGGATGGCGCAGGAGCTTGTATTGCAGGAAAAGTACCCTGAGTCTGCATTGTCTGCTTCCCCTGTGTCTGTTTTTTAGGCCAATTTTGTTTCTTGGACTTTGGCTGGGCATCTGTCACTGCAGATTGCCCCTGTGGTTGTTTTTTCTCCTTCACTGGAAAATATTTCAGACCTCTACTTGTGCGGCCAATCGTTTTATAAGCGGCCACCACAATCTTTGCTAACTGGCGGGGTTTGTCGGCATCGGGCAGAGCAGCCAAAGCATTCGACACCTGAAAGTTAACTGCATCTCCTTTAACATTGGAGAGAATGAGATCACTTACAATCTCAAAAGAACCACACAGGCGCATACCCAATTCAACCGCTGCCTCTGGACCGTGATCATTCTGAACACGTCTAACGATTTCAGGCAGGGCAGTCATAGACGGGGTGCCGAAGCACCTTGTATAAACTGCCGCAAATGTTTTTCCCCAGCTGTCACAGTCAGCAAGTTCAGGAGTAATATCCTTCGGGAGAGTAATCGTCAACATTCTATGTTTATCAGCAGGAGTAGAATTCGGAAAAACCGCTTCCAGTTGATCAAACTTCTCTGCTAGCCAGAATGGGAAGTCATCGTTGTCAACAGGACGCGCACCAAAAACCGAATTTACCATCACTGGATTGAGACGCATTCCGCCTCGTTCCATGGGAGCGGCCGCACCCCCCTGGGGACCACCAGGAAGATGTCGACCGATGTATTGCACTAAAGCACGAATCACGGAAATGGAAACTACATGTAGCCTGCGAATTTCTGCCAGGGTACAAGCCCCGTGATTCGGGTGCGGGGTAAAGCCACCCAACGCAGGCCAATTAGTACCTGGAATTGAGAGTGGACCTAACCTCGCACGGGACAAAGAGTGGGGGAGGGCGCCATCAAACCAAACTCGATGCTGCCAATGATCAATAGGTATTTCCAATGCCCTGTATGGCGTATATTCAGCCGGGACATCCGAGGCGGTGTAGGAGTGGTACAAACCAGAATTAGCATCCACAGCCGGAAACGTAACCCAAGAGTAAAACAACTCGTAAGGAAACGCCGGATCTGCACTTACCACGAAAATCACAGCCATCCCATCTACTGGGACCTGGTACGTCTGAAGATGGTTGCGTACCGCTACGCGACTATGCTGCGCAATAGCCACCGCTGCCGCCATTACAGAAGTGGAAACAAGAAAACACAAAGAATACCTTGTAGCACAACTGGGTAGTAATTCAAAGAAACCGTTTAAGTAAGAATCAAGCTTGAATAAAGACCTATTTCAAAAAATAGGTAGGTTTCACCAACACCCCGTTTTCCGGAAACGGATGTGAAGGGGTTAAGGCATGAACGATAAACTACTCGAGTGTCATGATATAAGACCACCGAAACCGTTGGGCGCCATGTTGCAGGGTTTCTGTACTCACACAGAACTGTGCACAGAGGAGTGGAACCTCGGCAAATTAGGATGTCCCAAAACTTGCCTTAGCAACCAACTCACCCCTTACCGAGCTAGCTACAGTGTCTCATTGGACATATCAAACACCCAATGTTTAGACAAACCAGAACATGAACTTACAGTACCTCAGGGTACGTGGGACTCATGAACACTCTTTCGTTATATTATCATTACAAACCAGATCATGGAGTAAAGAAGACACATGTGCATTTGAAATGTTTATTTACTAATGCCGTCTTCTCAGGCGCAGTATCTTTGATAATACAAGTATACTTATTATCAGTAGCAAAATTATCAGCATAGTTACTAAGACATAAAAAGCGAATGGTGACAGCATGTTAACATGCTGTAATGAATAAGAGTTAACAACACTTATATCTCACCCTCCCTAACACATATATTATATTATTATCTAAGAAGGTCTCTTTGGGTTGTTTTAGGGCGGGCCCATACCTTAGTGTCCTAGCATGAAGAAATCACATCAGCATACACCAGCTCTCTCTGCATGTGCACCGCATCAAGTGTGTTAACAATTCTCGTGCAAAGCAATATCAATCCCGCCTCAAGCCCAAGTTGGCAAAGGCTGCACTTGTGTTATGACTATGAAAGCGTGGAGATCAGACCTCATAACAATTCCATATCGTGTTGCTCCTGAAACTTCAGCACTCTCCGTGCAGACATGGTTTATTAAACAAGACTGATATCAGAGCAATAACATATTATTCTCACATACACCACGGCAAACCACTAGGTTGAAAGCTAAGTCAACAATTAAGGGTCGTGTGCAGAAGTTGCAAGAAAGGAAAAATGGCGTTTAAATCTCAAATGTACCTATGCTAACTTAACACGATATAAGGATATATAGGAGCTATACAACAGTACAAAGACTGCCTTACCTCTCCTTGTAAATATGAAAGATTTTTTTACACTATCACTATCTTACAAAAAGTGACATATTGGCATAGGATGCTTTCTATACATATCTGCTGGGTTTGTTGGTCCCCAGTGACACTGTAGGGCAGATTTACAAGCTCTCTGCACCACCAGTACATCACTTTTTGTAACGTGCTGGTGCCGCAGGGGGCGCCTCCCCATTTAGAAGGAGAGGAAAAGTCACCCTGCGTGACTTTTCCTTTCCTTGTAAATACGGCCCCTTCACATGCAGCATTTTGCGGTGAAGTGGCATTTCATGGGTGTTGCTGTGGGTGTTCCCACGCAACACCCAAGGAAGAAGACACATCTTCAGATTTACGGGAAATCATCAATCTGAAGATGTGTCTGAATGCTACGCCACCCTAAAGGTAGTGTAGCGAGGCGCAACGAGGAGAAATGTTTTCATTTCTCCTTGATTTTTCCTCTTTCAATGTGTGTTTTATTCTAAAGCACGCATTGAAAGAGGTAAACACTTTTAGTGATTGTTTTTGTGCAGGAAGGTGCTCCTTCCTGCACAAAAACAATCTACCCATGGCACAGGCATCCTTGCACCATGGTGCAAGGGTGCCTGCGCCGGCGCTCAGCAGCTGTTTCTGGCCCAGGGCAGGGGGGGGCACAGGAATGCTTCATATCATTGTAGATATGTTGCTTTCCTATGCTCTGAAAGTGCCGCAGCATGGCGCAGCCAAAGGGCTTGCAAAGCAACGCTGTGGCCCTTTCTCCTAGATCAGCCCCTCAGCATACATGTTAACACCCACAGAGCATCTTTCCACATGTATCTACCCCGTCCTTCTCCATTTTCTTCACCTTTGTGCAAACACAGGCTATTGTGCCTTTTAATACTTAGTTAAACTCACCTTCCCAATAACAGAAATAAAAAATGCTAGTCATTTTTTCCATTTTTTTTTATAAATTTGTGTAAATTTGAACTTTTTGAATTAGAATCTGTAAAAGAGAAGAAAAACTACAGTCTTAATGCATAATGCTATACTTTTTACAATACAGAATAATTTTTACATTTCACATTATTTTCTTTGCCTTTTTTGCTATTCTCAGAATATATTGAATCTCACTATAAACACTGATTTCAATCGTATTCATCACCTAACAGCGGGCAAAAAAAAAACATTCAATAAGATTGTTTAAAAAAAAAATCCTTCCTCAAAAAAATACCATAAATTACAAATCACTCATATATAAAATGCTTACTGGTAAGAAAATTTTATATTTTAAATTTATAAATACTGTGAATGGTGTTGCTTAAAACTATACGCCGAAACAATGTGCAAGAAAAAGTCCGTAATTCAAACAAACACCTTTCCTTAAGGCCAAATGGTATTCTTGAAGTCCGTATATTGAAATTTTGCTATACTAATGGTAATAATACATATTAATTATTTCCTCAGAGGCCGAATTATGTTCCTAAAACTTTGACTTTAAAAATATTGGGTAGGAATTAGGTAATTCGCTTGGCAAACTTTGCTTAAATACCAACTGAGCATCATTACAAAGTGTCCAGCCTTTTTCACAATATGTGTAATATCTGTTGTGGAAGGACCATCATGGAAAATTATTGCTACTGCTTCAAAAGTCCTTCCTGATATTGATAGTTGACTTGCCTTCAATGTCTATGTTAGTGCTGTATGTATTCATACAATTTTCACAATGATGTTCCCATTTATAACAAAGGCCAAAATGATTTTCAATTTCTATACCTTCATTTTCCAGTATGGTAAGCATATACATTAGAAATTCCTGAGCATCTTGTTGGATATTCTTCGTACATTTTGTAGAACCAGAACATACATCCAAAAGATTACGAATATCACAAACACTTGGTATTTTACTTTTATCAGTTCTCAATTTTTAAAAAACGCAATGCAACAACTAACAAAAGATTTCTTTCCGATTCTCTATAATTTGCTGTTGCAAACCTTCAAGAAAAAAAACAACATTGACCACTACATTAGCATAGCAGTTGACACCTGAACTATTTTCAAACTGATAACCAACAATCTCTTCAACAGTGTCCTTCTTCTTTTTGCTTGCAATCACAACATTATCTTGTTTTTTCCCCTTCTCTATACCTTCACTACAGATGTTCTCATATCTTCTTTTTCTTCCTACTACACACTTTTCCAATTAGGATATTGACCTAAATTAGGAGCATAAACTCTTCGTAACCGATTATACTCTTTTACACAGTTTGCATCTGCAGTAACCTTTGTGTCATCAAAATCAATTAAAAACAAACCAGATAAAATGTTGACTCGTGACAAAGCAACATATGCCATACCCTCTTTAAACACAGTATTTCCAATGTTCACCAAAGCACTTTCTACACCTAAACCTTGAGACTTATGAATAGTCACTGCATATGCCAGAGAAACTGGAAACTGTTTTCTACGGACACATATACATCTTTAACAAGCAAAAAACTAACCGACCAACAACCAATTTGTTTTACTTCTTCAATCAGATCAAATTTGATTTTTAAAAATTCAATACCATCTTTATTTGGATAATTACCAAAATCCACAACTTTGCCCATTGCTCCATTAACTAAATCTTTTTCTACATCCAAATTACGCCTCAAATTTACCCAACAGTTTCTACATACATATAAATTCTTTTCTAAACCAGCATTTTTAGATATCGATTTTTCTAAAGAATCCAAATTTGTTTTAAACTTTTCTGTCAAAATAATAGTGATTCCTTCATGTTCAATTTTATCAATGGCTTCCATTTTTATTATTTCTTCATTTTCCAGCTTCAAAAGTTGTTCGTTGAATATAGAACACTCACACAGTGTTGGCATTTAGCCGATTACAGATTCGTTTTCTTCAATTTTCATATATATTTTTTCAGGAACGACATTTTCATTTGGAAACAAATTTGAAAGAAATCGACTCAGCAAAGCTTCTCTGCCATGTTCTGTCAGTGCGCCAATTCTTATATCTTGAAGAATAGCTCAATAATCAACATCATTTGCCTGTCGCATATTTGTAATGAGTTCCTTGTATTCAAAATATGACCAAATGTTTACATTTCCTTTTTTTTATATATATTTTTATGTCCAAAAATTACATTAAGTCCATTAAGACCATTAAAACCAATACATCCATCAAAAAAATTGCCTCTAGGCAGACATAAAATGTCCACATATTCCTAAATAATACACAAAGCACTAAAAAATCAGGGACGAATGCACACAAAACAAGCAGAAAGTAGTTTTTTAACCACATACATAAGGTAATCACCCCTCCCAATCTCAGTCAAAGTACTTAGCCCGTATTTTCCCAAATTTCCTAAGACCTCCCACCCGTAGTGCATAAGTGCGTTCACTTTTACTAACTGCTTTCATTTTATGGGCCCATTCCATGACAGAAGGGATCGCAACGGTGCGGTGCGCCACCTTTTCAATGCAGAGTGATCTAGCTACTGCTATCGCAATGTATAAAATTTTAACCTTTGGTCAGAAAGGGAAAGGTCAGGATCAAAACCAATAACAATTAACAAATTACTCACTGCTAATTGAGTACCACATTCGATTTCCAAATAGCAGAAGATGTCCTTCCAGAACTTCCGAATCATAGGCATTGAAAAATTATATGCGACAAATTGGCTAAAGGATACGTGATTCAGCGAAAGCAGTGTGGTGAGTGATTGGTGTACATTTTCGAAGGAGATGAAGGGGTTCGATAAAGTTGCCATTTGCTAAAAAAGAGCATCCTACGCCAATTCGCACCTTTACACGTACAGAAATTTAGATTATTAATAGCTGACCACAAGTTGGTTGAAACTTCTAGGCCTACACACTCCATCCATATTTGATAGCCATCTGCCCAAGATCTAGGCCCCCAACTGAGGCTAAGTGCTTTTTCATGCCCCAGGTTTCCTGCCAGATGCATCTTCTAAAAGTTTGTTGGCTAGCTGATGTTGTTTGCTAATTTGAGAAGCATCTAGCTCAGCAAGGAATCTAAGGAAGATGTTATATGACCCCAAAAGAATACAATCATTGACAATTAAATGCGCCATTTCGATCATAGTCAACCATTTTCCATTCCTCAGAAAATCTGAGACCTTACAAAATCCTTCTGACGCCCATTTTAAAGTGAGTTCTGTGGATTGTGTGATCCCTGCTAGTGGTAAAATATCAGCTGGTAAAGTGGTTGAGTTAATTATAGGAATGGAATATCTTTTATAGAGCGCCTGTCGTTTTTAAAAAAACAGTGTAGGCTCCTATAGCGAACCCGCTTAGGGGATCGGACAATAGGCAATGGGGGATGGATTTGACTCTCTTTATACATTAATTCCATAAAGCAATTAACCAAAAGATTTGACTGTGATTGAGATTTAAATCTAGATAAATACTGAGCAAAATAGGCATAGTAATAATCCCTGAGATTCGGGAGGGCTAGACCTCCTTGATCCCGTTCTTCATATAAAGTGCTAAGTGCAATTCCCGATAATTTTTTTGCCCAAAGAAAAGCTGTAAACATAGATTCTACTTGGGTGAAAAAGGAGCCTGACAAAAAACAAGGAATAGTAGAAAACAAAAGTTAAACAAAGGAAGAACAGACATTTTAATGAAGGCTACCCGGCCTAAGATGGATAGCGGGAAAAAATTCCAGCGTGAAAACAAAGACTGGATTTTTCGAAGGACCAGTAGAAAATTGAAGTGATATAAATCAGAGACCCTTTCAGAGAAATATACCCCAAGATATCTTTTAGGATGGGAGTTGGCGCAAGCAATTAATGCAATACCCCCCTAAAGCCTCAAAGTCCTGGAAGACTTTAGCCTGAACCTCTATTTCTGGTTTGATAATGAGCATGATATAATCGGCGTATAATTTCAGTTTTGCCATAGATGGAATATGGGGACGGATATCAGTTCCTTATACCTATCGCCAATGGTTTGATAAAAAAAAAAACGGTGACAAAGGGCACTCTTGCCTTGTGCCCCGTTTTACTTTGACCTGCCCAGCCACCAAGTTGTTAACAATTACATTAGCTTCAGCATTATTATATAAATTATAAATCAGGGCTGTGATCTTTGAGGAGATTCCGAAGTAATCTAGAATCTTAAACAATGTTCCCCACACAAGTCAAAAGCCTTCTCGGCGTCTAGTAGAAGGACTAACGTGGGTATCCTCTGAGTATCAAAATAGTCTAACGCCTCCGATAGATAATGTGTGTTGGATGCTAGCTGCCTCCCGGCGATAAAACCGTTCTGGTCCGGATGTATCAATTGCGCCACATGATGATTAAACCGAAGTGACAACAATTTAGTAACGATTTTATAGTCTGAGTTTAACAACGTTATTGGGCGATAGGAGTTCAAATCCTCACTGTTATTGCCTTTTTTCGGAAAGCTGACTATGTTGCCTTGTCTAAGGGACTCTGGTATTCCCCCCCTCAAGCATAGAATTAGCCAAATGAAGGAAAATATTCGCCAAAGGCCTTGCCATTTGGCAGATTTTTAATGACGCCCTTCAGCTCTGCCATAGTGAAGGGGCTTGCCATAGAAAGTTTATCTAAATCCGAAAGTGTTGGGGGGCTGTTCTGCAAAAATCCTTCTAGCAAGGTCATATCCACAGTCTGAAGTTGACCATAAATGGACTCATAATGCTTTAGCATTATTTCCCCAATTTTAACTGGGTCGTCTATACGTGAGGCAGTTGAGGGGCATTTCAGTATCGTGATCTGATTTGAAGCGGCTTGCTCCCTAGCCTGCCAAGCTAAAAACCTGCCAATAAAATTACTTTCCTCATAAGATTTTTGGCAATATGGTAGATAAGAGGCGTCACTCTGAGTGTAATAGTTGGCACTGAGTGTACGCTTAGCTTGCTCCAGCTGACGCTGATTAGACACAGAAGGATTACTAAGAAAAGCAGAATAGGACATTTGGATCTTCTGCTCCAAGATTCTCTTATCTTTTCTAACTTTTTAAACAATTTCTGCATCTTTACTAATAATTAACCCCTGAATGAAGGCCTTAATTGTGTCCCAGACCACACTCAGAGGTGCAGACTCAATATTTCGTGATAAAAACTCCTTAATCTCTGTCCCAATAAAAGCTACCTAGTTCCCTTCATTAAAATAAGGGACCTAACGCTGTTTCCTAAAAATAGCTCAAGGACCAACCAGGCATGATCAGAGAATCCGTTATATAGGAATCTTTGCTGGCTAAAACTCAACTTCTGTGAAACCAAACAAAAATCAATACATAAAGAAGAACGGAATCTGCCTGATCAAGAAGTATACGCTATTTTGGTTGGAAAAGCCACACACCAAGGAATCTGTAGGTTCTTAAGGATTTAGGTTTCAGTTGATTTTTACCCTTCACTGGTGAATCTATTTTAGCATTCATTAGGATATTAAAATCGCTCCCCACAACCAACTCCCCAGGAGCCTTAATTAGGGACTGAAAAAAATCCTCATAGGGCTTAACACTGTCCTCAACCGGGGCATAAATGCTAACAAAAGTTAACGGTCTCTGACTTTGTCTAAGAGAACAGGTAACCCAACACCTCCGCCTGAAGTTTTTTTGCTAATAATATTGCTATCCCTCTATGGGAAACTGAAGACGAGGAAAATCCCCTATATTTATTTTATTTATTTATTTTTATTTATTTTTTGAACTTATATGGCGCAAACAGCTACCCAAAAAGGGTTTCCCGGCACCTAAGAACACAGACAAATGATGAAAAAAAAAAAATACAGCAGTGGTTGTTCAAAGACACTGGTCAAACAACCAGGTCTTTATCTCTTTTCGAAACCTGGTGAGACTTTGCTCCTTTCGTATATGGATAGGGAGGGTATTCCAGATGGATGGGCCTAGATATGCAAAGGATCTTCCTTCCATCCTGGCCTGTTTGAATCTAGGCACACAAAATATTTCAGCTGATTGTGATCGTAGATTTCTTTCTGGAATGTAGGGAGAGGCCAGTGTCTGAAGGTATTTGGGCGCGGTACCTGTTTTGATTTTAAACATATAGTTCAAAGCCTTAAACCTGATACGATTTTCAACCCTCAGCCAGTGCAACTCACGCAGGTAAGGGGACATGCTGTTGTTCTTGGGTATAACACAGAGAAGTCGGGCTGCCGCATTCTGTACAAGCTGCAGCCTCTTTGTAACTGCCTTGTTTGCACCCAAATACAGGATGTTCCCGTAGTCAAGCCGGGATGTAATTAAGGCATTGACCACTGTTTTCTGCATGGGGACAGGCAGCATCCAAAGGATCTTCCTGAGCCACTTCATGATCGTAAAGCAAAGGCCCACTACCGTGTTGGCCTGTTGCTTCATGGACAAGGAATTGTCCAATATTACCCCCAAGTTCCTAGCATGGGTCACTGGAATAGGAAGATTGCCCATCTGGGCAGGCCAGTGTGGAGTACTCCACAGCTTTGGTTGTTTGCCCAGGAGGAGAATCTCTGTCTTGTCCCCATTTAATTTCAACTGGTTAGTTGTCATCCAGTTGAAGATGTTCAAAAGGCCCTCTTTTAAGGGAGACGAAGATGATATCTGGGGTTTAGACAGTGAGAAGACAATCTGAGAATCGTCTGCATACGACATGAAGGTAAGTCCCGCCTTTTCCACAAGGTCTGCTAAAGGTCTAAGATAGAGATTGAAGAAAAGGGGGCTAAGGATGGAACCTTGTGGTCCTCCATGGGGGTATTTGAAGTGTCTCGAGCATGCAGCAGCCGAGGCTATTTGGTATGTCCGCTGGCTCAAAAAGGATCTGATCCATTTCAGAGCGGGTCCACCGATTCCATTTTTTTCCAGCCGAGTAAGTAATTTTTTATGCGACACAGTGTCAAAGGCTGCGCTTAGGTCGAGTAGAACAAGCGCAACCGTCTGACCATCGTCGAGAAGTTTCCTAATTGTTTCAGAGATACCCAGTAGGGCGGTTTCCGTAGAGAAGCCAGTGCGGAAACCTGATTGGGTAGGGTGAAGAAGGGCATTTTCCTCTGAGAAGAGAGATAAGGCTGAATGCACATGCCTCTCCAGACATTTAGAGAAGGCTGGTAGGAGTGAAATAGGCCTATAATTGGCCAGTTTGTCTGGATCTGCTGTCGGTTTTTTCAACAGTGGGGTCACAATGGCGTGCTTCCAAATAGAGGGTACTGTGGAAAGCTCTAGAGATGAGTTTAAAATATCGGCTATATTTTCAAGGGCGGGTGCATCCAGTGTTTTAATTATGTTTATGGGAATGGGGTCCTGTGGAGAACCAGATTTGATCGTTTTCATAATAGAGATAAGGGTATCCGTTTTAATAGGTGGCCACTTTTGGAGGGTCAGGGTTACAGTCGAAGTAGACTCCCACTCTTCTTTGGATGGGTCAGAGTTGTTCCCATCTATCTCAGTAATTAGTTTGTCAATTTTGTCAGAAAAGAATTGAGCTAAGTCCTGACACTGCTTCTCGTTCAAAGGGCATAACGGAGCAGTAGTTTGTGCTCCGGCGAGGTCTTTAACACTGTTGAACAGTACTTTAGCTTTATTTGCAGCTCCCAAAATGGTGTTAGCTACATATGTGGCCCGTGCTTTTTTGCATGCGGTGTGATAAAGATTCCTAGCTGTATGATATAAGGTTTTTTATCAGGATCGAAATCCTTCCGCCACCCTCTTTCGAGGGCCTTGCATTTTGTTTTCCCCTCTTTTAGTGATTCATTGAACCATGGGGCCGGTGGCCGGTGTAAATTCCTTTTGATATTAGGGGTGGATAAACAGGATTCTGCTGCATTTGCCAGCCATTGTTGTGTGGCCATCGCAATACTTTCCATAGTTTGGTTTGTATTTGGTGGGTGCCTGCTGAGTTCTGCATTAAGTTTAGAGATGTCTAGGGATTTCCAGTTTTTCTTTGACGGGGGCAATAGCCTGGTTTGAACAGTGGAAGCAATAAGTGCCTCAAGCTTGAATTTAATTAAAAAATGGTCTGACCAACATACAGGGGTGGTATCTAGCCAGATGAGTTGGGGGAGATTGGAAAATAAAGGGTCCAATAGATGTCCTGCCCTATGGGTGGGCCCCGAGTTAAGTAGGTGAATATTGAGTGCTGTGAGATCTTCCAACAAATTGACACATGTCGTATTTGATTTATCGTCTAGATGAAGATTTAAATCACCAATAATGGAGACATTTTTGGATGCCAGAAGGAAAGGGGTAATCTGATTAGCCAGTTCAGCTGCCCATTTAGTACTGTTTCCAGGAGGTCGGTATATTAAAATGCCAGACATTGTAAAATTGGGATTGAGGCAGATTTTAAAAAAGGCAGCCTCACATTCAGGGATTACTATTGACTCAAATGAACATTTGTATTTTTTGTTATAAACAATGGCGATTCCGCCCCCTGTTTTGCGAGATCTGTCCATTCTAACTATCGCATAGTTCGGAGGAAGAGCCATGGCTACATCAGGGCCCGACCCTGTGTGTAGCCAGGTTTTCGTAAGGAAAAAGGCGCTTGGTTTATCATCTATTAATAAATCATAGATATCTAACCTGTGCATAGGCAGGGAGCGACAGTTAATGCTATAGAACAGGTAATGATCGTTAGTAGGGAGGGGTTGCTTTATTTGAATCCTGCATCTATTTCTCCGAGGAGGATAAGGTTGAAAGGATGAAATTGTACAACTGCAATAGGGGCAGGTAGTTATTCCCGAGTCAGGGATTTCAAGCAAAATGCAGTTGTGGTTTGGTGCTGGACGCAGAGCTTTTAATTGGTCGGATGACAGTACCTGTATAGAGCTGGATTGTTGGACATAACCCTCCGCCCTGTAGCCCGTCGTGGCACGGACGGGCACAGACGGGCTAATCTTTGGCGGGTCTTCGGCGCGGGATCGGCGCGTTCGCTGCGCGTCCCCGCTGCGCGTGTTATGCATCTGAGTGTTTTGTAGGGGCCGCGCTAGCACTCAGCACCGCCTCCCTCCCCTCTAACCAATCACTGTCCTGCGCCGGCAAAGGAACCCGGAAGTAGGAAGCGCCCTGCACCATCCACAACAAACAAGCCTAGCGCTTGCGTTGGACCGCGGTAGCAGGACCGACAACTATCACCACAAGACAGGTAGGTAAAGTGCAATCGTGCTTATAGGAACAATTAAAAACACAGTGCAAAAAATTCACATACAATTTTAAAAAGATCGAGCTAAGTGTAATTTTTAAAATCAATTCACACTAGGCATATTCCTCATCCAGGTCGCGCTAGGAGCTGTATAAATGCGCGTGTCTTTAGAACGAGCGTCTGGAGTTTCTGGGGCTTTGTAGGGGCCGGGCTAGCACTCAGCACCGCCTCCCTCCCCTCTAACCAATCACTGTCCTGCGCCGGCAAAGGAACCCGGAAGTAGGAAGCGCCCTGCACCCTCCACAACAAACAAGCCTAGCGCTTGCGGTGGACCGGGGTAGCAGGGGCGACAACTATCACCACAAGACAGGTAGGTAAAGTGCAATCGTGCTTTTAGGAACAATTAAAAACACAGTGCAAAAAATTCACATACAATTTTAAAAAGATCGAGCTAAGTGTAATTTTTAAAATCAATTCACACAAGGCATATTCCTCATCCAGGTCGCGCTAGGAGCTGTACAAATGCGCGTGTCAGGACCTAAACATCAAAACCAGGACCTCAGGACGTCAGGACCTCAGGACGTCAGGACGTCAGGACCTAAACATCAAGAAATCTGACAACTTTACAGCTGGTATATGGGTGTCTTGTAACAAATTCACTGCCAGGTTTTCTGTTTTAATCCATAATTCAATTGCCCGCATTTTCTTTTTGTTATTGAGACCGTTAACATTAAAAGATACCACTTTCAGCAGTTCTTTACTAGCCATAGTTAAAACCTAAACCAGGCTTAAGCTAATTAAACATCTTACCCATAGTCAAGCTAACAAAACGGACCTGAATGGAATCAAAAAAGGACTTAATTTTTCTCCCCTTATGCTCCCCACCCACCCTTTGTGACCCCTCCCCCCAAAATGTGGAGCCCCCCCAACCACAGCTACCACATTTCATCCCACCCACTAACGTTGGTGTCATGTAATTACACCGAGTGATCCCGTCCCTAACCCCCCGCAATGATGAAAATGACTATCAATTAATTACACATACGAGCAAGCATGCATGATAAGAATACAGCCCCAACTATAATCAGATAGCAGCTATACAAACAACATAGTCTTTGCTGGGCCTTCCAATGAAAGAAGCTACTGGTAAGCATGCTTAACCCACCTAACCCCCCCCCAGTGACCCTGCAGTTAGCATAATAAACAGAATCTCCCCCTAAACCCCTGAGCCCTGCGAGATCTATTAAAATAATTCAGGGTCTCATCTAAATAGGAGAACATAAAAAAATGTGCCCTTAACCAGGACCCTTAATTTGAACTGCTGGACGATGGATGCTTGTGCCCCATTAGTTTTAAATAGATGGAGGATCTTCACAAATTATTTCCTCCTGCGTGCTGCCACAGCTGTCAATATCGGACAAAATGCAACATTTTACAATTTTATTCACTGGAAATTGTCTCTGCTGGATTGCTTTAGACAATATCCTCTCTTTTATGCGATAGTCTGCAAAGTTTAACAGAATTGTCTGTGGTAATGTGGAATTCGGAAACGGGTGGCCAGGAACATGATGAGCCCTGGTGATGGTGAGATTGCCTTCAAACTCTGGGATGACCTTTTGTTTGATAAATGAGTTTACCCACTGCAAGGTTTGGGAACCCTCGATTCCTTCCGGAATTCCCACTATCCGAAGACATTTCCAACACTACCCAGAGACTTTCTGGTGTCTTCATGCGCAAGTGTTTTAAATACTGGTTGTCCTTTTATGGGAGTAAGTTGCAGTAGATCTCTGAAAACTATGACATGTTTTCCTCCAAATAACACGTCATACTCTGTTTTAAGAATTTGCTGCATTCTTAAATGCACAAAAGCAAGCATTAAGTTTGAGACTATGCTTACATAATCAATAATCAGAAGTTCCATTTTCTTCAGCACTCTCGAAACCTCACAACAAGCTTCTCCAGATAGCTTGTGATATTCCAATTTGTTTTCATGCTCCACAGGTAGCATCAGTAAACGATGTAATGTAATTCCTTTAACGTTGTGTGCTGCTAACCCAGTTGGAGTAGTTACCTCACAAGACAAATGTGACTCAGTTGTTTTCTGTAGATAATTGGTGATTACTTTAATTAAGAAACTTTTTCCTGTTCCAGCTTGTCCACTCACATACATTCGGATAGGTTGAAAACATGTGCATGTACATTCTTTCTTTTTATGAAGAAATCCATGATCAATCTGTTGTCTCACTTGCTGATATATTCCTTTCTGTTCAACATTTAGTTGTTCTTCCAAGTTTGCTAAGTCCGTTACATCTTCTTGAACTTGATACATTACTGTTTCCACCTCACTCATGGTCATGGTGATTGCTGCTTCATTTTCCACAATTGGTTGTCCTAGTGTATCTTGACTCAGCGCAGCAGAACTTTGACTGTCTTGAGAACCTTATCTAGCAATCTCAGCTGCAATAGTAACTTCTTGATCAGTTTCATCGTTCAACATTTTCATATAATTTGCATAAACAGTTCATTGTATGGTATCTTTAAATTACACTCTTCATTAAAGAAAGGTTCTGAACTTGAACTGTTTCCATTCACCCAAAAAAATCACAAAAATGAGTTGTGTTAATTACTCTTTTCAACATACTTTTTGCCTTCATTGAATGGATTGGTTTATCTAGTGATCAAATTCTGTTCAAAACTAAAATAAATAGGTTTTTTTACTTCAAAAGCCTTTTAAAAAATGGATTCAATATGCTTCTGCTTTTCATAAAATAGTGATCTCTTTTATATTTCTTCGAATCTTTGTGATTTTTTTTGGGTGGATGATGCACTCATTCACCTAGTGTAGTTACTAATCCATGTATTAAGTGAGACACTTTTAATTACTCACTTAAATAGACAGTCAGATAGCTACTAAATCCTCCATCCAGACAGTTATATATCCACTCAATCTTCAATACAGATTGGTGAATATATAATACAATTATTTTTTATTTTTTTTCAATTTCAAAAAGTCTTTATTCGATAATTAAATCATGAAAGACATGTAACACAAAAAAAATCTATCTAAAATACATGTACATTCCATAAAATAAGAGAGTAAATATAAAACAGTCAAAGACCAGATTAAATCATTAATACAAGACTACTTTGAAGTTAATAAAAAAAAAAAAGGTTTACAATAAGTCCTTAGTCGGATGACTTCAGTAATAAACCTAGGACAGTTAGCAGATCCACAATTACACATAACCAATAACAATTCTAGAAGTAAAACAACAGTCTATAACATTTTAATAAACCTGGCTCTAAGAATCCATGCCCACCCAATATATTTAGCTACTCCTATTACAATTAGGGGTGACAAATCAGACTTTAGTAACCTGCTAGCAATTGTCGCTGAGCGTGTTCCCAGATTCCTACAAACTGGGCTTAGCCACTTTATTCTGGGGGCAATATACAACGGACAGACAAAAAGAAAGTGATCAATATTCTCGTCCTGTCCTTGGCAGCTTGGGCAATGTCCCGGGCCACCCTTACCCCATTTTTTGGTAAAATCCCTTAGGGGCAGGGAACCGCACCTATATTGATGAAAAAGTTTACGGTCTAAGGGCTTTGTTATTACATCCCAGTAATTTTCGAATCTGGGGACATCTTTCAGTGCGAGAAAAGTGCTAGTAAGGTTAATGTGTATTAGTCCAGTATGTCTTTTGCTCGCCACCCATTCCCAATATTGCACCTTTAGATCCTTTTTTGAGGGAAAGGTTGCATTGGCAGGATTTGACCAAAGTTCCCAGTGGCCCATGTCACACAGGGTGGTTCCTAAGGCCTTAAACCAGCCAATGTTAGAAGAGCCAGGGAGATTTCTAACCTCTAAACATGCTCTTGCGTACAACTGAAGCTCCGGCGTAGTCCAAAGGCGCAGCCAAAACGCCAGTCGACGCAATCTGGCCATATCCTCCACCGGCTGACACCCAAGATCATACAGGAGCGGAAGCCGCGGAGTGGACTGTGGAAGGCCTGTGGCTAACCTTAAAAATTTATTTTGGGCAGCCTTCAGGGGTTCAAGGTTGCTATAGCCCCAAAGCTCAGCTCCATATAGGACAGATGGTAAAACATTCAAGCCATAGATTTTAATTAAGGGCAGCATAGGCCTTGAAAAGGAGCTTTTATGTTCTTTAAGCAGTGCTCCTCCTATCTGCGAATGCTTCAGTGCCAGAAGATCGACCTGTTGGGACCAACCAAGGGTCTCACTAAACGTAACTCCAAGGTAGGTAAACAACTTAGTTTGTTCCACAGGTATACCTCCCATGGTAACCCTGGCTGTAGTCGTGGAATGTCCTCTTAAGACCATAAATATAGTCTTGGACACATTTACCTATTACATATTTAAATTTCAAACTAAACCACATTCATCAGTGATGTCATTTGAGATGTCATCAGTGATGTCATCAGTGATGTCACTGACCATGTCATGAATGGTATAAAATGTGACATCATCAGCAGTGCTTTGCGGGTGCGCAAGTTATAGTTAGCAGAACTAACTATAACAGAGGAATTTCTATGGTTTTGTTTGAGTGAAATGTCCAGCTAACAATAACTTCTCTGAAACCTATGTTTTTTTTCAGTGAATTTCAAAGCTTTTTTAAAAGCTAATTTCTAACTATAATGTCTCTGAAACCTAAGGGTTATTTCAGTGAATTTCAAAGGTTTTTTAATTGCAAATTTTTAAGTGTAATAGTAGTTATACCTACTTTTTTGTACAGATTTTCTACAGTTTTTAACTGTTTATTTATAAATATTTTATTCATTATATATTTTTCTGAAAATTGCAAAAAAAAGTTTTAATTCAAACTGTATTTTAATATATTTATATTATTTTCATTTTTTTCCAAATTTTTTTCGGAGATTTGATTAATCACAGGAAGCTGAGTTGTGACACTGCTGATAAAAGGGAATTTTACTATTTAGCCCTTTTGCAACTGTTCAAACCATGGCGTTCAGAATTGGAATTACTTTGTGAATTCCAGAGCTATGAACATTCCTTCAATCCTTGTAAAAATACCATACAATGAACTGTTTATGCAAATTATATGAAAATGTTGAACGATGAAATTGATCAGGAAGCTACTATTGCAGCTGAGATTGCTAGAGACAGTTCTCAAGACAGTCAAAGTTCTGCTGCGCTGAGTCAAGATCCACTAGGACAACCAGTTGTTGAAAATGAAGCAGCAATCGCCATGACTGCGGTGGAAACAGTAATGCATCATGTTCAAGAAGATGTAACGGACTTAGCAAACTTGGAAGAACAACTAAATGTTGAACAGAAAGAAATATATCAAAACGTGAGACAACAGATTGATCATGGATTTCTTCATGAAAAGAAAGAATGTACATGCGCAGGTTTTCAACCTATCCGAATGTATGTGAGTGGACAAGCATGAACAGGAAAAAGTAATCACCACTTACCTACAGAACACAACTGAGTCACATTTGTCTTGTATTGTAACTGCTCCAACTGGGTTAGCAGCACACAACGTTAAATGAATTACATTACATCATTTACTGATGCTACCTGTGGAGCATGAAAACAAATTGGAATATCACAAGCTATCTGGAGAAGCTTGTTGTGATTTTTCAAGAGTGCTGCTAGTATTTAAAACACTTGCGCTTGAAGACACCAGAAAGTCTCTGGGTAGTGTTGGAAATGTCTTCGGATAGTGGGAATTCCGGAAGGAATTGAGGGCTCCCAAACCTTGCAGTGGGTAAACTCATTTATTAAACAAAAGGTCATCCCAGAGTTTGAAGGCAATCTCACCATCACCAGGGCTCATTGTGTTCCTGGCTGCCCGTTTCTGAATTCCACGTTATCATGGACAATTCTGTTAAACTTTGCAGACTATCGCATAAAAGAGAGAATATTGTCTAAAGCAATCCGGCAGAGACAATTTCCAGTGAATGAGGCTGAAAAATGCTGCATTTTTTCCGATATGACAGCTCTGGCAGGAGGAAAGAATTTGTGAAGATCCTCCATCCATTTGAAGCTAATGGGGCACAAGCATCCATCGCCCAGAAGTTCAAATTGAGGGTCCTGGTTAAGGGCAAATTTTTCATGCTCTCCAATTTGGATGAGACCCATGAATTATTGATAGAGATCTCGCCGGGCTCAGGGGTTTAGGGGGGGGATTCTGTTTATTATGATAACCCCACGGGCAGGGGAACTGGGGGGTTAGGTGAGTTAAGCATGCTTACCAGTTGATTCTTTCATTGGAAGGCCCAGCTAAGGCTATGTTGTTTGTATAGCTGCTATCTGATTATAGTTGGGGCTGTATTCTTATCGTCAATGCTTGCTCGTATGTGTAATTAATTGATAGTCATTATCACCATTGCGGGGGGGGGTTAGGAGCGAGATCACTCGGGTGTAATTACATGACACCTAGGTTAGTGGGTGGGGTGAATTGTGGTTGGCATGGTTGGGCGGGCTCCACATTTCAGGGGGAGGGGTCAAAAAGGATGGGTGGGGAGCATAAGGGGGGGAAAATTAAGTCCTTTTTTTCATTTTTGATTCCATTCCGGTTTTGTTAGCTTGAATCTGGGTAAGATGTTTAAGTGGCTTAAAAATGGTTTAGGTTTTCACTTTGGCTAGTAAAAAACTGCTGAAAGTGGTATATTTTAATGTTAACGGTCTCAATAACAAAACGAAAATGAAGGCAATTGAATTATGGAATAAAACAGAAAACCTGGCAGTGATTTTGTTACAAGAGACCCATATACCAGCTGTAAAGTTGTCAGATTTTTTGATGTTTAGGTCCTGGGCAGCCAATAGGGGATTCTCCTCGTCTTCAGCTTTCCATAGAGGGACAGCAATATTATTAAGTAAAAAAACTTCAGGCGGAGGTTATTAATTTTGATAAAGATCTGCATGGTTGCTGGTGTTGGGTTACCTGTTCTCATAGACAAAGTCAGAGACCATCAACTTTTGTTAGCATTTATGCCCCGGTTGAGGACAATGTTAAGCCCTATAAGGATATTTTTCAGTACCTAATTCAGGCTCCTGGGGAGTTGGTTGTGGGGGGCGATTTTAATACCCTAATGAATCCTAAAATAGATTTGTCAGTGAAGGTTAAAAAGCAGCTGAAACCGAAATCCTTAAGAACCTTGCAACTCTATGGAGCAACCTGGATCTACAGGATCCTTGGTATGTGGCCTTTCCAACCAAAATAGCGTATACTTGTTGGTCAGGCAGATTCCGTTCTTCTTTATGTATTGATTTTTTTTTGCTTTCACAGAAGTTGAGTTTTACCCAGCAAAGACTCCTATATAACGGATTCTCTGATCATGCCTTGTTGGTCCTTGAGCTATTCTTAGGAAACAGCATTATGTCCCTTAAACGGTGGTCTTTGAACAGACAATATTTAAATGAAGTGGACTGGGAAGCCTTTATTAAGGAGCTTTTATCATGAAATATTGAGTCTGCACCTCTCAGTGTGGTCTTGGACACACTTAAGGCCTTCATTCAGGGGTTAATTATTAGTAAAGATGCAGAAATTGTTCAAAAAGTTAGGTAAGATAAGAGAATCTTGGAGCAGAAGATCCAAGTGTTCTATTCTGCTTTTCTTAGTAATCCTTCTCTGTCTAATCAGCGTCAGCTAGAGCAGGCTAAACGTGCACTCAGTGCCAACTATTACACTCAGAGTCCCGCCTCCTAACTACAATATTGCCAAAACTCTTATGAGGAAAGCAATTTTACGGGCAGGTTTTTAGCTTGGCAGGCTAGGGAGCAAGCCGCTTCAAATCAGATCTCGACACTGAAATGCCCCTCAACTGCCTCACGTATAGACAACCCAGTTAAAATCGGGGAAATAATGCTAAAGCATTATGAGTCCATTTATGGTCAACATCAGACTGTGGATATGACCTTGCTAGAAGGATTTTTGCAGAACAACAGCCCCCCAAAACTTTCGGATTTAGAGAAACTTTCTATGGCAAGTCCCTTCACTATGGAAGAGCTGGAGGGCGTCATTAAACATCTGCCAAATGGCAAGGCCTGTGGCTGACATTTTCCTTTGTTTGGCTAATTCTATGCTTGAGGGGGGAGATTCCAGAGTCCTTTAGACAAGGCAACATAGTCAGCTTTCCGAAAAAAGGCAATAACAGTGAGGATTCGAACTCCTATCGCCCGATAACGTTATTAAACTCAGACTATAAAATTGTTACTAAATTACTAAATCATCATGCGGCGCAATTGATACATCCAGACCAGAGCGGTTTTATCGCCGGGAGGCAGCTAGCATCCAACACACATTATCTATCGGAGGCATTAGACTATTTTGATACTCAGAGGATACCCACACTAGTCCTTCTACTAGACGCTGAGATTGCTTTTGACCTTGTGTGGGAAACATTGTTTAAGATTCTAGATTACTTTTTTACTATTTTCTCAAAGATCAAAGCCCTGATTTATAATTTATATAATAATGCTGAAGCTAATGTAATAGTTAACAACTTGGTGGCAGACAGGGCAAATTAAAATGGTGCACAAGTCAAGGGTGCCCTTTGTCACCGGTTTTGTTTGCTTTTTTTATCAAACTATTGGCGATAGCTATAAGTAACTGTGCTGATATCCGTCCCTCTATTCCATCTATGGCGAAACTGAAATTATACACCGATGATATCATGCTCATTATCAAACCAGAAATAGAGGTTCAGGCTAAAGTCTTCCAGGTATTCGAGGACTTTGAGGCTTTAGGGGGGTATCGCATTAATAAAAGGAAAAACAACATTTTACAATGCGGTGGTGCAAGCTTGGATCTGCACCTCGATATCCTTGCTTGCGCCAACTCCCATCCTAAAAGATATCTTGGGGTATATTCCTCTGAAACAGTCTCTGATTTATATCACTTGAATTTTCTACCGCACCTCGAAAAATCCAGGCTTTGTTTTCACGCTGGAATTCTTTGCCGCTATCCATTTTAGGCCGGGTAGCCTTGATTAAAATGTCTGTTCTTATTTTGTTTAACTTTTTGTTTTCTACTATTCCTTGTTTTTATTCAGGCTCCTTTTTCACCCAAGTAGAGTCTATGTTTACAGCTTTTCTTTGGGCAAAAAAAATCATCACACACTGCACTGAGCACTATATGAAGAACGGGACCAAGGAGATCTAGCCCTCCCGAATCTCAGGGGTTATTACTATGCCTATCTTGCTCAGTATTTATCTAGATTTAAATTTCAATCACAGTCAAATCTTTTTATTAATTGCTTTACGGAATTAATGTGTAAGGAAAGTCAAATACATTCCCCATTGTCTATTGTCCGATCCCCTAAGCGGGTTCGCTATAAGTGCCTACACTGTTTTTTTTTTTTAAAACGACAGGCGCTATATAAAAGGTATTCCATTCTGGTACTTAACTCAACCACTTCACCAGCTGATATTTTACCACTAGCAGGGATCACAAAATCCTCAGAACTCACTTCAAAATGGACGTCGGCAGGATTTTGTAAGGTCTCAGATTTTCTGAGGAATAGAAAATGTTTGACTATGATGGAAATGGCGCATTTAATTGTCAATGATTTTATTCTTTTGGGGTCATATAACATCTTCCTTAGATTCCTTGCTGAGCTAGATGCTTCTCAAATTAGCGAACAACATCAGCTAGCCAACAAACGTTTAGAACATGCATCTGGCAGGAAACCTGAGGCATGGAAAAATATCTTAGCTTCAGTTAGGGCCCTAGATCTTGGGCAGAAGGCTATCAAAAAATGGATGGAGAGTGAAGACCTAGAAATCTCGGCCAACTTGTGGTCAGCTATAAATAAACTTAACTTCAGCCGCCATTTTAGAAAATTTGTGAAGGATCCGCGTACGGTGTGCGATGGCTGCATGTTTTTCAGTAACATCATATACATTTAATATTACGTGATGTGCGCAATTGGTATGCGACCAGTCCGCGACTTCTGCTCCCACGCATTCGTGACACATGCGCCTTTATCAAGACTTCTTATTGTCTTACCAAGAGCTTGCGCAGGAACAGAGATTCTGGTTCCCAACTCCCTCTCAAGAATGCTTCAGAGATCCAGTAAGTTAAACTAGACTCTAAACACAAGGGGGAAGGCGGAGTGGAGAAAATAACAAATCAAGAAGAGACTGGCCCTTAAGCTTGTCCTCTCCTAACTCATCTACTTCTTCCTTAATTCAGCTAAGCGAACTCCTTGGAGAGAATCTAAAATATAAATGACAGAAGGAATGTTAACCTACTCTACTCTAATTCTAATACTTCTTCCTCTAGCTACTGCTACCTATCCCAAGCTTCTGGAAACTGAGCCTCGCCTCTATTTTCTTTTTTATTTATTTCTTCAGTTGATGTTTATTCACTGAACCATGTAAGTCACCTGAAAGCACAGAAAACTCCTTCAGTACTGTGTTTTAAGCCTTTTCTTTCCTTTTAAATATCTAAACAATTTCTTAACTTACTTCTTAATGGCTCTTGTGCTTCTTTCTAATTATTCCTCTTAATATTAGTTCCAAAAGTAGCTCTAGTGTTTCCTAATTCGGTACTGTCTAATGCTCAATGTTTATTTTTTCTTGAATTGTCTTGCAGATATTATATTTGGTTGTGCTTCTGGTGAGTATGCCCTTTTATTCTACTTTCTTTCTTTTTCTTCAAATCTATTTGGCATTTTCACTAATACTTTGTTATCTCTTTCTTTTCTTCTTAGATTGGATTATCACTCTATTTCAGGTAAGCATTAAATTACGCTCCATTCACATTCTATATCGTTCTCTAACAGTAGTTATTGCTTCTACAATTCTGTCGTACTAAAATAACTTAGCTCTGTCTTCTTTTTCCTCAATGACATGTGGCGCTGGACTCCGCAACTCCGTCTTCGGCAATGAGGTGAATTTTGATGTTCTTTGACGGTTTGGTGACTTCCTCAACACAACCTCTGAGAATCTACCCGCTAACTACTCCGACGCCACGAGAACGAAAGAACCGGACGAAAACCCGACGAAAGGTAATCTTTTAACTAAATCTATGACCAGAACTATTTTTGTGCTGCGAACTCCGGAATTTACTTCAGTGAAGTGCGCATTAGGTGGTGAGCGCGAGCTTCACATCAACACTGATGCACCTGTGAATGAATAGACTAGACTGCCACTAGAAACTAGAGGTGGCGGCCACCTTGGAGTTTCTGGATCGAGTCAGTCTCGACCAACCATTACTTTTAGGTTGTCTTTTCCATTTCAGACCATGCTCCTTCCACGTTAAAGCACCAACGATGGTTCTTATCACTTGTGGAGTTCTGACAGTACCCCCAACAAAGGAGGTCCTCTTATCTTGGGCTTCATAGGGAACTGTTGATGAAATGATTTCACCAATCTGGGAGCATGTACATCCAACTACAATTTCTATGATCTTTCCTCTGGTCCATAGCCTTTCCAATCTACCAAGTAGTACAGATTTCCTTTCACTATCTTTGAATCTAAAATTTCCTTGACCTCAAATTCAACTCCGGTGTCTAGGAGAACAGGTTTTGGAGGTAAGGACCTACGCAGTTCTGGTGGTGCCTTTTTCAACAGGGAGACATGAAAAACAGGATGTATTTTCAGCTTAGTGGGTAATCGTAATCGATAAGTAACTGGACTTTTCTTTTCCTCAACTATATATGGCCCTACAAACCTGGGTTGAAACTTTCGGTTTCCTTTTATTCTAAGATTCTTGGTACTTAACCAGACACTATCTCCTTCCTCAATCAGTGGCCCTTCTCGTCTCTTTTTATCTGCAGAAGTCTTATACTTCTCTTTAGCCTGTTCTAAATTGTGTATGGCTGTCTGATGGACTTGCTCCAGTTGGGACACTAGATCTTTTACTGCAGGAACTGATATATCAGTCTGTCTGATTGTGGAATTTGGGTGTCTGCCATAATTCAGATAAAATGGGGAATAGCCAGTGGAAGCATTGTGGGCGTTGTTATGTGCAAAATAAGCAGCTCACAAATAATCTGACCATTCACCTTCTTGTTTTAAAAGGAACAATCTTAAGTACTGTTCTAGTTCCTGGTTCACTCTCTCAGTTTGTCCATCAGTTTCTGGGTGGTAACTAGTTGAGTACCTAGCATCTATACCTAGCCCCTTTACGAAGGCCTTCCAGAAGTGCGACACAAACTGGGTTCCTCTATCTGAGATTACAACCTTAGGAATTCCATGTATCTTCACTATGTGTGTACTAAAGTGATGAGCCAACTGTTTTGCACTGGGGACCCCTTTTAATGCCAGAAAATGTGCCATTTTGGTAAATGCATCTACAAACACTAGAATGGTGTTAAAACCCTGACTAAGAGGTAAATCTACTATGAGATCTAGTGTAACTGTGTGCCAAGGAAAGGGATGTGTGGGTAGTGGTTGTAACAACCCCTTGGGAACTTGCCATTCAGACTTTCCCTGAGCGCATACCTCACAGGTTTTATTGTATTTCTCAATGTCCTTTGTTATATGGGGCCACCAGTAGTGTCTTTTGACTAGTTCTTCAGTTTTTGCCTCTCCCTTATGTCCCGCTAGGAGATTGTTATGGCATTCATACATTGCTTGATTTTGAAATTCCTTAGTGGGCAAGTACAAGGTCCCTTTAAAATAAGGCAGCTGTTGTTGAATTTCTCTTTCAGCTTCTTCTTTTGTCCAATCTTGCATTGCATCCGGACTCATGACCTTATGTATCTGTTCTTGTAGATCAGTTGAGATGGTAGCTCCGAATATTTTTGTACTTGGAACGATAGTTTGGTCTTCGGTTAGATTCCTTTGATCACTTATTCCTAATCTTGATAAGGCGTCCGCCTTAACATTCTGAGCTCCTGATCTGAAAGTAATCACGAAGTCGTAGCCTGCAAAGTATAAAGACCACTGAAGTTGTCTCGGAGTTAGTGTTCTAGCTGATTTCAAGAATTTCAAATTTCTATGATCCGTGAAAACAGTTACTTGATGCTGAGCTCCCATAAGGTAGTGTCGCCACTCTTTGAAAGCATCCTTTATTGCTAAGAGCTCCTTTTCTTTTATTGTGTAATTCACCTCAGCAGGCGTCAATTTCCGTGATCTGTAAGCAACAGGATGCAATTGCCCCGTTACCTTATGTCGCTGAGATAGTACTCCTCCAACTGCTTGATCTGAGGCATCTGTCTCAACATAAAATCTTGTCACTTGCACTTTACCCTTTGGTGTACTCGGCTGTTCTTGGCGCCTCTGTTAGCCCCTGGACACAGACTCGCTGTGTGTACTACGGGTCCCTTTGGCTGCTGATTACCCCTGATCTTTTCCTCTCGCAGCCGATTAGACGCTGCTCGGGGGGGCCGCCATCTTAGGTGAGGAGCGGGATCAGGGTCAGCACTCCTGTGCTTCGCCCCTCCCGCCCTCCCGCCCTCCCGCCCTCGGCCACTACAAAATGGAGCTTCCACCCCGGAGGCGCAGCGGACGGGCGCAGCGGGCGCGCCGGCGGCACGCCGAAGGCACGCCAAAGGCAAGCCCGTCTTCGCCCGTTCGCGCCCGACTGGGCCAGGGGCCAGGACCCCTGGCCCTTCCATCATATACTCGGCAAAAACACTCAGGGATCTGCAATACTCCAACACTCCCCTACCGTCTGTGGTGCGGGAGCGTATTGCCCACCTGGAGATTGCTAGTAAGTCACCTATCTCTGGCTCCCAGTTTGACCTTGATATCTCCCATTCCTTCGTTATAGTCCCCCCACCGGCATTCAACAACAACACTCACCTTAGTGTGCTTTACCTTAATACTTGTTCCATGGTGAAGCACCAGCTTGATTTATTTTTGTTGCTTAGCATGGACAAACCTGACGTTTTGCTCCTAACCGAGACCTGGCTTACGTCGGATTCTCATCCGGATATCCTGGCAGCTCTTCCCCCGGACTATTACATCCTTAATGTAAATCGCCCATCGAGTCGTCCTGGAGGGGGGGTAGCAGCCATCATACATAAGAACTTCAGATTCCTAACCTCTGCCTCGCTCACCCTACCTGGGGTAGATAACATAGCCATTAGTCTGGAAACCACTGGGGATGTCTTGGCGATTGTACTTCTTTATCGCCCCCCCCAGCCGATGCCATCGTTCCCTCTGTGTTTGAGTGAGCAGGTAGCTGATCTGCTCACCCATCACTCCCGACTCGCGGTATTCGGCGATTTAACCTACTGGTTTGACGACGACCAAGCCGGGCCCCATGCTATCGAACTCTTTGAAATTTTAACAAACCTTAATCTGTCCCAACACATTTCCTCCCCTACCCACATTAAGGGCCATATCTTGGATCATATCTGGACTCACAACCTTGTCCTGTCCTGCCCAGTCATTTCCCCTTGTCTCTGGTCAGACCACCATTTGATCGAGGTCACCATCTTGATTAAAGGGAAACCTAAGGCTCCCTCCCACCCTGGGGGATCGTGTCGTAAATGGAATTCCTACAATTCTCAGGGATTCCTTGATCATCTGACCAACACCCGTCCTATTATTCACCCCGATTCAGACATTGACTCCATGTCGGACGGGATAACCACCTGGCTGTCATCAGCCAGCGATATATACACTCCTCTCACTAGATTTGCTCATACTAGATATGGCAATTCTCATCGCTGGTTTTCAGAGGAATTGAAAGTACAAAAACTCCAATTACGCCACCTAGAACGCAACTGGAGACGGGCCTATTCCAAGGAGGATCGCACTAAGTTTGTGAGGGCCCGTAACGAATATAAAAATGCCATCACTAAAGCTAAGGTTTCACATATCTCGGAAAGACTGGACACAGCCAGTGATAAATCTAAAGAAATCTTTAAAATTCTGAATGATTTCTCATCTGACCATAGGGTACTCCCATCCCAGTCCCCCACCCAGGAAACTTGCAACTCGCTTAGTTCCTATTTTATTAAAAAAATTGTAAATATTAAGAATGCTATCCCTCTCTCCACTCCTGTTAACCCTTATGATCACTCCCCTCTCAATCCCTGCTCCTTTGCCCAGTTTCCACCGATTACCCTCAGCACCCTTTCCGAGCTTATTACTCGTGTCAAATCTGGATCCCCCAAGGACTGTTGCCCTCCCCGAGTCCTTGGGGCAACCTTCTCTGCTTTACCCGACTGCATCCTCTCCCTTCTGAACACCTCCCTCAGTTCCGGCACGGTTCCCAGGGCATTCAAGGAAGCCATATTGGTTCCCCTGTTGAAAAAAACAGGAGCTGACCCTGCCAACCCTGCCAATTATAGGCCCATCTCCCTTTTGCCGTACACTTCTAAACTCCTGGAGGCTTACGTTACCACCTGCCTCTCGGCATTCATCGAGAGCTCCGGGTTCTTGGAACCGAGTCAAGCTGGCTTTAGACCAGCGCATTCCACCGAAGCAGTTATCCTAAAAGTCCTGGATACTCTCCGGGAGAATGCCGACAGAGGGTCCCCTCAGGCACTGGTCCTTTTGGACTTATCAGCCGCGTTCGACACGGTGGATCACGACATTTTTCTCCACCGTGTCGGACAAGCAGGCATCCAAGGACCTGCCTGGGAATGGATTAAGTCTTTTCTTTCGGGCAGAGTTCAAATACTCCACCTTGGCCCCTTCACTGCCACCCAGGTCCCGATCACCTGTGGAGTCCCGCAGGGATCCTCCCTCTCCCCTTTATTGTTTAATTTATACCTCCGTCCTTTGATCCACTCACTGAGCACTTGGAACTGCACTGTCCTCAATTACGCTGATGACATGCAGATTGTCTTCCCTTTAGATTCCCCTGACGCTGTATCCAACTTCCAGGCAGTAATGTTGCATATCCAACAATGGATGATTTCCAACCAGCTTAAATTAAATCCTGAGAAGACGGAACTCATCCTACCTGGTACTAGTCCTTCACATTGGGGCCCCCATTTCTGGCCAAATGAGCTTGGCACTCCACCCAGCCCGTCGAAATCGGTAAAAAGTCTGGGTGTTACCATCGACACTGACCTTACTACTCACGTTGGCACTATCATCTCTGCCAGCATTTTCCAGCTACGAAAAATTCGTAAGATCTCCCACTTACTCTCCCATGAATCCTTGGTGCAGATCGTCATCTCTCTTGTCCTCTACCACTTGGATTTTTCCAATTCTATTCACTGGGGGCTACCTAAGTCCCTTCTCCGCCGCCTTCAGGTGGTGCAGAACCAGGCAGCCAGACTTATTTACAAAACCCCCAAATGGCAATCCGCCAGACCTCTTCTGGCAAAACTGCACTGGTTGCCTATTGAACAGCGAGCCGCCTTCAAAATTGGCTGCCTGGTATACAAGGCCCGGCAGTCCAAGGGCCCGGCCTTTCTGGAATCCCTCCTCAAACATTACTGCCCGGCCCGCAATCTTCGCTCTACCCATCTCCACCTCCTTACTACTCCGACGGTCAAACTGAAAAAACTGGGTGGTCGCAGACTCAGTTTTCTGGCATCTAAACTGTGGAATTCCCTCCCTCTTCACATCAAAACTTCGGACTCCTTGTTAAGCTTCCGAAAGAGCCTAAAAACATGGCTCTTCTCAAACCTCATTTAAGCTACAAGCCCCACCCTCAATCTTAATCACAGCGCCAGGAAACCTCTGGTGTCAGCGCGCTCTATAAATACAGCATAAGATAAGATAAGATAAGATAAAATGGCTCTGTGGTGTCTGCATGCAAGAGTATAGGAGCAGTGGTGAATCCTTTTTTAACAATTGAAAAGCTCTCCCAGACTCTTCTGTCCAATCAAAGCGAACACCTTTTTGGAGTAAACGCGTAAGAGGAAGTATCTTCCGTGAGAATTCTCTGATGAATCTTCGGTAGAAGTTTGCGATTCCAATGAAGCTCTGAACCTCTTTTACACTTTCTGAGGACTTCCAATCAATCATGGCCTTGATTTTTCGCTCATCCATGTTTATCCCAGTTGGAGACAGGACAAATCCCAAGAACTCAACCTGCTAGACGTTGAATGCACATTTTTCCAGTTTCACAAACAACTTGTTCTCCCTGAGTTTCTGTAAAACTCCTCTCACCTGCCCTTGATGGTTATCCTTGTCAGGTGAATAGATTAAAATATCGTCTATGTACATAATGGCACACTGGTCGATATAAATACTGAGAATGTCATTAATGAAGTGTTGGAAAGGCATTACATAGACCGTATGGCATAACTTGGTGTTCGAACAGGCCGAATCTTGTTCTAAAAGCGGTCTTCCACTCATCTCCTTCACGCATTCGAACAAGATGATAGGCTCCTCTGAGGTCCAATTTGGTATAAATCTGTGCTCCTTTACTTGATCCAACAGGACGGAGATGAGAAGAAGAGGATACCGATTTTTCTTTGTGATCTTGTTGATTGCGCGGTAGTCTATGGACGTCCTCAGATCTCCCTCCTTCTTGGGTACGAAGAATAGAGGCAAAGATACTGGTGACTGCGATAGCCGAATGAAACCATTAGCCAGGTACTTGTCCAGATACTCCTTCAAATGATGGTGTTCTTTTTCGGTTAAAGCGTAAACCCGACTGCAAGGCAGATTTGCACCCGCTTCCAGATCAATCTTGCAATCATAGACTCGATGTGGTGGCAGCTGTTCGGCCTCAATTTCATTAAAAACATCTTCAAAATCTTTGTATTCTGGTGGTATTTCCTGTGAATCTATGACACATACAGATATTCCAGTCATACACAAGGAATGAGCTGAATTGCTCTCATTTTTCTTTTCCTCAGCCTCAAAACAATTCTTCCTGCAATACTCTGAATCCATTACTATAGTTCTGGAACTCCAATTGATGGTCGGGTTATGTTCTGTTAGCCATGGCAGCCCTAAGATAAGCTGGAACTGAGGCGCATCAATTAAATTAAATTGAATAACTTCCTCTTGTCCGTCGTTTGAAATTTACCGCACCTGTTCTGCTTGACTTAATATGGGCCCCGATGATAGATTTGTACCATCCACTGCTCGGACTGGTTCACTCTTGGGTTTCAGTATAGCTCATAATCCCATCTTGGCTGTGAATTTTAAGTCACAGAAGTTTCCAGTAGCTCCGGAATCTATCATTACTGACACCTCTGTTAACGTTGCTTGTCGAAACTTGAGTACCATTGATAATATCAAATGTGGAGCAGAGGATTGTAGAGTATTTTCTACTTGATGCTCCCTTGGAGTTGAGTTCTGATTAGCATCCACCAGTCCAACTCCTTCTACAGGTGGTGCTGCGAGTTTTCCTTCGGCTTAAAATAATTTTTGGGTTTCTTCGGACAATTTCGTACAAAATGTCCACCGGAACCGCACTACATACAAAGATTACTTGTTCTCCTTTTCTATTTTTCTTCCTTAGTTAAAGGACCTCTTATAGTTCCTATCTGCATAGGTTCTGAGCCCATTGATCCTTTGATATCTCTATTTCCTTCTGATCGAGCCCGATCAAACCTAGGGACTATTGTTTTGAAATCTTTTTTCTTCTCTTCTCTCCTTTCGCCTTGACGGAAGTCGATTTCCAAGACCAAGTCCACCAACCCTGAGATTTCTGTAGGTCAATTGGGTATTTGAGCCAGAACATCCTTGAGTTGATCTCATAGCCCCCAATAAAATACTGCAGTTCATTTACTTTCTGGCCAGTCTGTCTCAACTACTAACTTGCTGAATTGGGCTAAGTATGCTACTAGGTCTCGATTCCCTTGTCTTAAGTCAAGTAATTCATTATCCACCTCTTGAGAAATTCTCCTTCGGTCGAAAATCCGAAGAAATTCTTGCTTAACGCTCTCATAGTTCTGCAGAATCGGATCATCACGAGAAACTAGAGGCATCGACCAAGACGACGCGTCTCCACTCAAGTATGACAAAAGAAAGGCCACCTTGGACTGCGCGTCTGGGAATATTAAAGGGCGACACATGAAATGCAAACTACACTGTGTGATGAATATCTGTGCTTTCTGTCGATGCCCACCAAATCGCTCTTGGGGGGCTAACGGGATAACCGGGGATATGGAATAAATGACTTGTGTCGTAACTCTATTTGGATCTTCAACAGAAAAGGTCGATGTGTCTCGTACCAAACCCAAGGGCTGTTTTAGTCTCTGGGTCAATTCTGCCGTATCTTTTCTAGAGTTTACTACTTCCTGCCTCAAACTTTGATTTTCCTCCCTTACAGCCACTAACTCTTTTTGTATAGTTTCTAACACTGTTCCTAAGGTCTGTAAATGTATCCCCTCTGCCATCTCTGCTCAGGCGCAATCTACCACATGGGCACTTCACTCTGTCAAGACTTCTTATTGTCTTACCAAGAACCTGTGCAGGAACAGAGATGCTGGTTCCCAACTCCCTCTCAATAATGCTTTAGAGATCAAGTAAGTTAAACTAGTCTCTAAACACACTCCCAAGTGGTAAGGGGGAGTGGAGAAAATAACAAATCAAGAAGAGACTGGTCCTGAAGCTTGTCCTCTCCTAACTCATCTACTTCTTCCTTAATTCAGCAGAGCGAGCTCCTTGGAGAGAATCTAAAATATAAATGACCGAAGAAATGTTAACCTACTCTACTCTAATTCTAATACTTCTTCCTCTAGCTACTGCTACCTACCCCAAGCTTCTGGAAACTGAGCCTCTGCTCTATTTTCTTTTTTATTTATTTCTTCAGTTGATGTTTATTCACTGAACCATGTACATCACCTGACCACACACAAAACTCCTTCCGTACTGTGTTTTAAGCCTTTTATTTCCTTTTAAATATCTAAACAATTTCTTAACTTACTTCTTACTGGCTTTTGTGCTTCTTTCTAATTATGCCTCTTAATATTAGCTCCAAAAGTAGCTCTAGTCTTTCCTAATTCGGTACTGTCTAATGCTCACTGTTTATTTTTCTTGAATTGTCTTGCAAATATTATATTTGGTTGTGCTTCTGGTAAGTATGCCCTTTTAATCTACTTTCTTTGTTTTTCTTCAAATCTATTTGGCCTTTTCACTAATGTCTTGTTATCTCTTTCTTTTCTTCTTAGATTGGATTATCACTCTATTTCAGGTAAGCATTAAATTACGCTCTATTCACATTCTATATCATTCTCTAACAGTAGTTATTGCTTCTACAATTCTGTCATACGAAAATAATTTAGCTCTGTCTTCTTTTTCCTCAATGACAGGTGGCGCTGGACTCCGCAACTCCATCTTCGGCAATGAGGTGAATTTTGATGTTCTTCGACGGTTTGGTAACTTCCTCAACACAACCTCTGAGAATCTACCCGCTAACTACTCCGACGCCACTAGAACGAAAGAACCGGACGAAAACCTGACGAAAGGTAATCTTTTAACTAAATCTATGACGCAAATGATTTTCCTGCTGCGAACTCCGGAATTTACATCAGTGAAGTGTGTATTAGGTGGTGAGCGCGAGATTCACATCAACACTGAGGGACCTGTGAATGAATAGACTAGACCGCCACAAGAAACTAGAGGTGGCGGCCATCTTGGAGTTTCTGGATCGAGTCAGTCTTGACCAACCATTACTTTTAGGTTGTCTTTTCCATTTCAGACCATGCTCCTTCTACGTTAAAGCACCAACGATGGTTCTTATCACTTGTGGAGTTCTGACAGCATTATAGTATGTGACGCTTGCGCGGTGGCGGGTCCCGCGTGATGTCATATACGTGCTGGGTGCGCGACTCCCACAAAAAATGTTTATGTTCTTAAATGATATGTATGTGTCTTTAATATACATATTAGGGCAAGAGATTATCTAAGATATTCATAAAAATAATATATTTGTACTTATAATAAACGTATATTATTTTTAAATATATTATCGCGAAGTCGGGTGCGTGCTTCATGCGCACAGAGTGCGCGGATTCCATGTGACCTAAAAAAAAAAAAAAGATTTCATTGGTTCATAAACATTTCCCACTGTAACTATTGACGGACCCCTCCCATTTTAATCATTCTTGTTGGAGCATCTTTAGAGAGACATCTCTTTTCCTACAAGAACCCTTTTTGCTAGTTTTTTTGGTGTTTTTCAAAAAATATCAAACAAAATGGCATCCGGACAGCAGCAGGAGGAAGTATCTTCTGAAGAAGAATTCTTGCAGGAGGCCCTACATCCACAAAGGCCAGAATCTGTCATGTGGAAATTCTTCACTTTTCCACCTGGAGAGAAGAAAGTAAATGCGACAAAGGTGACCTACAAAATTTGTGACTGAGTTCTGTCAAGAGGCAGTGAAAAAAATACTATTGTGGCACTGCTTCTATGTACAAGCACCTCCGGACCACACATCCTCTCAATCTTGCTTGGGAGGAAATGAGACGAGCTGCTTTGAACCCCTCACCCACTGTGGCAAGTACGTCTGAAGCGTCCTCAGGAACACCTGCAATGGACATTAGGCCAGAATTTGCCTTTCTCGAGCAACACTGTGTGAAGTGTAAGAAACCTATATGCTTTGGTGAGCAGTCGGTGGATGCAGTTTGTGCTGTGCAACACAACCATCGTTGTTTATTTATTTTTGTTTGTTTTTGGATATGATAAGTAATTCCAAAAGTTTCCTGTTTTATTAGTTCTTTTGTTTGGTAATTTTTTTGAAAAAACACCCCAAAAAAATACAAAATTGTTCAAAAAAAGACAAACGAAAAAAAAGAAAAAAAAAGTTCTCATCATAACTACCTTAACTGGTTAAAGAAATAACTATAATTCAACTTAATGTGTGAGAGTTTGGTTGAATATATGTATACAGCATGATTGACTGAAAGAATGCATTAGTAGTGTATGATGAATTTATAGTTGAAGATTTATGAGGAAGTACTGCAGGGTGACTCTGCAAGCTCTTTAGCTGCACTGCACTGTGCCACTTCTGAAGCACAGGGATGTGACATTTGTACATGAATATCTTGCAACTCTGTGCTTCCCTCTGCACTGGTGCACAAACTGCAGCCATGCAGTGACACATGCACCCTTGCACCATGGTGCAAGAATGTCAGTGTCGTGCCGAGATTGTTTTTGTGCGGGAAGGGACACCTTGCTGCACAAAAAGAATCAGTAAAGGCATTTTCCTCTTTAAATGTATGCTGTGGAATGCAGCATGCATTTAAAGAGAAAAAAATGAGGAGAAATTAAAAGAATTCTCCTCGTTGTGCCTTGCTACAACAACTCTAGGATGGCACAGCATTCACACACATCTCCAGATTTACGATTTTTCATAAATCTGGAGATGTGTCTTATTCTATGGGTGTTGCTTGGGAACACCCACAGCAACACCTATGGAATGCCCCTTCCACGTGAAGTTCTTTGTATCAAGGGGTTGTATTTACAAGGAGAGGACAAACCATGCAGGGTGGCTCTTCCTCTCCTTGTATATATGAAGGAGTGCCTGGCGCCAACACTGCGTTACAAAAAGTGACGTACAGGTGGCGCAGGGTGCTTGTAAATCTGCCCCATAAGTGCTTAGGTATTGGCAGACTGATACAATAGGAACATAGTGCTGGATGGGTGATTGAAGAATTGCATGAGACTGACAGGAGGTATCCTACTCTGCATGGGTACTACTTCAGTATTTAATGGAGTGGACCAATAGTATGTATCTGCTTAGAGATTTGTAGGGATTATGCACAGAATATTTTATGTGTACTTGTGTTGGTGCCTAGGTCCTTTTATAAGAATACCACTAGTAACTGGAATGATGCCAGTGCTGCAAACAGAGTGAACACTTAATTTATAAGTGCTTACGTATTGGTGGAGTGGTAGGATAAGCAGATAGAGGTAGATAAGTGATTAAATAAGTGCATGGGACAGACTGGACAATTCCTACACTGCATGAGTACTAACTGGGTATTTAGAAGAGCGTATCAATAGTATGTAGCTGGTTAGAGGTCTGCATGCATAGTGCACAGAATATTGTAGCAGTACTAAAATTGGTGTGTCTATGGTTTCGAGAATGGTAGTCTGTATTTTAGGGTGTGAGGAGGTGCATCAGATGATCAAGTGGATGATGTCATCTGTGATGTCATTTGAGATGTCATCAGTGATGTCACTGATGATGTCATGAGTGATGTAATATGTGACATCATCAGCAGTGCTTTGCGGGGGCACAAGTTATAGTTAGCACAACTAACTATAACAACCGAATTTCTCTTGTTTTGTACGAGTGAAATGTCCAACTAACTATGACGTTCATGAAACGTGATTTTTTCAGTGAATTTCTGAGTTTTGTTTTGAGGTGAATTTTATATACATGTATTTAATCTCCTCTCACTCTTACAAGGAAGGAATCAGCACTCAGGTTGTTGTTTGGAAGTATTTAATCTGCAAAGAACGTGATCCACCCATTTCGGCTCGTCCGATCCTTGCTAACGATACAAGATGTCATTGTAGCATCCTTATTTAAATGTAAAAATGCCTAAAGTTGCCAACATTAACAAGGGGCTACATATTGCTTTATTCCAAAAAGCTGGCGGCCATATTGGCCTGCTTACAATGTGAAAATTCAGGAATGGATACAATAAAGAAAATAAAACAAGTGTTAATATGCACACAATGTCATTTCAGCATATCTTGCTCTGTGCCCGCCATACCTGTATGTTCGTCAACGTGACTTATTCATAATAAACATACTTTGGCTAGCAAATATCAACATAAACAATGGACTACACATTACTTTAAAATGAAAGGCTATTGGCCATATTAATCTGGGCACATTTTGTATTATAAGGGTTCTTACACGAAAGAAAAGAAAAAAAGAGGTGTTAATATACACACACTATCTCTAAATAAAGTACTAGCGATTATAGTTTCCAGTCTATTCACAGCTCATTTGAGATGTCATGAGTGATGTCATGAGTGATGTAACTGACCATGTCATGCATGATGTAATGTCTGAGGGCATTAGCAGTACATTGGGGTGGCGTAAGTTATAGTTAGCTCAGGTAACTATAACTGCTGAATTTCACTGGTTGTGTATGAGTGAAATCTGAGTCTAACTATACCGTCCCTGTAATCTTTGTTTTTTTCAGCAAATTTCTAGTTTTTTTTAATGTTAAGTAAGATGCATATCAGAATGGATGGTGAGGGGTTGATAGCAGGGCCTGGCATTGTGCTGCCCCCACCCACGCTTGCTGCTCCTGCCTTCCCTCCTCCTAGCCATCCATTGTCCAAGTCCATGTCCCTGCTCCCTTATTACAGCCCTGTGTGGCAGTTGTTCTGCCACTGGCCTTCCCGCCTTCTCTGAACAGTTAGCTTGCTGCCCTACCCACCTCCTCCCTATCCTTTGTTGCCTGAATCCATGGACTAGCCTCCACCCTCCTGCCATGCACGGTATGATGTGCTGCCACTGCCCTCCATTTAGCATAATGTACCAGTCCACTCCTCCTGCCCTCTATTGCCCAATTCTTTGGCCCATCATTGACCTCCTGCCTCTGTGCTTAGCTTGCTGCCCCTATTCTCCTTCCCCCTGTCCTCCGATGTCTGTGTGCATGCCCCTGCTTCATCCTTTTTTCCCACTATGTTCCTTGGACATGCCACTCCTATCTACTCTGAGTGTTCTTTTGAGCTGCCACTCCCCTCCCACCTGCCTAGCATTGTTAGATGACTTTAACCTGTCCCTGCCACCTCCACCCTGCCTATCTACATTCCATGCCCCTATCCCCTTCCTCCTGCCCCCCATGGTCCATTTTACTGCCACATCCTTCTGCCCTTCCTGGTCTGTTGTGCTGAAACTGTTCCTTCTGCCTGCCCCGTGTGGTCTGTTGTGAGGCCCCTTCCCCTGAACTCTCTTGTCTGTGCCCAGGTCCTTCCCCTCCCTTCTATTCTTAATGGTCCTTTGTGCACGCCCCTGCACCCTCATTCTTGCCCATAATAGCCATTGTGCTGCCACTAACCCTCCCACTTGCCATGCATGGTCTTCTGTGCTGCCACGGCCTCTCCCCCCTTCCCTGTGTGGTTAGCTAGCTGCCCCTCCATGGTCTGTGTGTATGCCATTATAGTCTCACTGTTGCTCTCCATGGTGTGTCTTGTTTCTAGTGCCCATACTGCCTGACCTTTGTGGTCATCTTGCTGTTCCTGCCCTGTTTCCTTGTCCCCAGCCCTCTGTTTCCATGTGCAGACACCTATTCCCTCCCTCCTGGCTTGTCTGTTCCATTGTAATGCCCCTGATCTGTCCCTCCCTCCCTTTATTTTCCGTTATGCTGCAGCTTTCTCTCATGTCTGTCCATTATGGTCAGCTAGCTGCCATTGCCTCTTTCTCCTCTGTTCTTTGTTGTCCATGTGCATGGTCCTGTCCCCTGCCTATTGCTTTCTATGGATTGTTGTGCTGCACTCCTGTCCTGCATGCCCTGTGTGGTGTATTGTGCTGCTGCAAACCCTGATGCATGCCCTGTAGGGTCAGTTTGGTGCACCTCTCCATGTCCCTCCTGTCCTCCGTTAACCGAGTCCATGTACCTAACCCAATTCCTCCTGCTTTCCATGATCCAATGTACCATACTTGCTAACATTTTGAACTTGGTAAGAGGGAGATTTTGAAAAAGATCTAGGGTACTGATTTTCCCCTTTGACTTACATTGAAAAAGAGGAGATTATAGACAGGAGACAGACATACTTTCCTGACTGAATCGGTCTGTTGGCATTTATGGTTGTACTACCACTGCCTCTTCCTTCTGCCCACAATGGTCTATTATTTTGCCACAGCCTTTCTTGCCTGTCCCGTATTGTTGGTTTGTTGCCCCTGCCCCCCTTTCCACTGCCCTCCATAGTCTGCTGTGCTGCCACTGCCCTTCCTGCCTGCCCAGTGTGGTCAAATTGTTGATTCCATCAAGAAGGTATTCAGATATGTCACACATTTGCCATACATTCCGAATGTTAGCACTCTAGTTACTCATTAGATCACTGTAGTAAAGCTTCTGCTCACCACAGAAATCTGCTGTTGGTATTAAAAGGTCATGTTTCAGTCTGCATGTCAGAATTTTTTAATGAAATAGAAAAGGATTTCAGAAGTCACTCAAAATGTGCCCTCATTTTTCTTTCATCAGCACTAATCATAATTTCTATGGCAAAATGAACCCCCTCATTGTGTTCTTTTTTAAATTAAATGTTTTAAGTGTTACCAGTTTATTCCAATAAAGATGGCTTCAGGTGTGCCATACTTTTGTCATAAATAAGACAGTAAGCACTGTAGTTGTTCTTAAGAACACTCTGGGACACTCTGTCATTGAGCTCTACGTGGGCTACTTCTGGATGATATGTGTGCTACATTTTGTCTCTTTTGTCTCTGGTGGCCATCTTGGGAGACTTGTTCATTATGACGTTTCCTAATTTCCTCATTTACTGCAGTCTCCTCAGTAGGAAATAATTTCAGTTTTTTACTTTGGTTCCACTTTTGCCATAAATTCTGAATGTTAGAACTCTAGTTGCTCATTAGATCACTGTAGTAAAGCTACTGCTCACCAGGGAAGTCTGCTGCTGGTATTCAAAGTGCATGTTTCAGTCTGCATGTTAGATTTTGTTTAATGAAATAGAAGAGTATTTGAGAAGTCAAAATGTGCCCTAATTTTTCTTTCTGCAGCACTAATAATAAATTTCATGGCAAAATGAAGACCCTTATTTTGTTCCATTGCAAATTAAATGTTTTAAGTGTTACCACTTTATTCCAATCAAGATGGCTTCAGGTGATCCATACTTTTGTCATAAGTAAGACTGTTAGCGCTCTAGTTGTTCTTTAGAACACTCTGGGACATTCTGTGATTGGGCTACATCTGAGTGATATTTGTGCTACATTTGGGCTTTTTTTGTCTCTGGCGGCCATCTTGGGAGACTTATTTGTTATGAAGTTTCCAAATTTACAACAGTCTCCTCAGTAGGAAATACTTTCAGTGTTTTACTTTGGTTCTATCAAGAAGACATTCATATGTGTCACACATTTGCCATCAATTCTGAATATTAGCACTCTAGTTGCTTATTAGATCACTGTAGTAAAGCTACTGCTCACCAGGGAAGTCGGCTACATGTTTCAGTCTGAATGTCAGAATTTTCTTGTTCCTTTTTAAATTAAATGTTTTTAAAAACCGACAGATCCAGCATTCAAGGTAAATTTGCCTTCTGAGAAACTATTGATGTTTAATTATTACATCTACATAGTGTATAGTTGGGAAATATGTCAACGATGAGCAAAAGGAAGGGGGTAACTTGCACATTGGATGACTTTTTAACAAGGGCTGAATCGGTGCTCTCATGCGAAATTCAGGCAACTAAGAGACGTCTATCTCTAGATCTTGTTGGGCCCCACCCACCTTTGTCAACAGGGGGGCCAACTGACTCACCCTTGTCAGTTGTTCCAAGCGCCATCCCGATGCCTCTAAGCCCAGACATAGAGGTAATCTGTTCCTTCTTCGAATATCATGACTCACTTGCACCAGCCAGTAATACTCGAGGCAAGACAATTAAACAACGGATTCCGACTGTTTCAGCCCCTGGTGGAAAGAAAAATGCATTAAAATCTAATCAAGTGGAACATAGCTGTAAGCTAATTGACTCTGTTACAGACGCTATGAGCAATAACGTTGGCAATGGTTTGTCGGAGGCTAGGGTGACTAATTCTATTTCGACTCAGACTGAACCTCCTTCCGCCACTGGTTCCATAGCAACGGACATGGGTATTGAAATTCTGAACACCATAATGGAAGGTTTTGAATCCAGATTGGATGATCTGATGGGGGTATTTGCTAAAAAACTTGATGGCTTATGGAAAGAAATGTCCAAAATAAATGATGTAGCCGCTAACATAAAAAGGGTTGGAGAAAGTATAATTGCGCTACAACCCTCACAGCCTGGCCACACAACTGCTGATAAGCCCTTACCCCCTACATGTGTAGCCATCACTACTATATTACCCCAATTAACGCCAGGTACCATATGCAGTGGGGGGGGGGGTCCCATTGTCTTCCAATAAAGACACCAATAATACGAGCAAAAGTACTAGGTTACCATCTGGGAGGGCACAAAATAACAATAACTTGCACCAGCCAGTAATACTCGAGGCAAGACAATTAAACAACGGATTCCGACTGTTTCAGCCCCTGGTGGAAAGAAAAATGCATTAAAATCTAATCAAGTGGAACATAGCTGTAAGCTAATTGACTCTGTTACAGACGCTATTTGCAATAACGTTGGCAATGGTTTGTCGGAGGCTAGGGTGACTAATTCTATTTCGACTCAGACTGAACCTCCTTCCGCCACTGGTTCCATAGCAACGGACATGGGTATTGAAATTCTGAACACCATAATGGAAGGTTTTGAATCCAGATTGGATGATCTGATGGGGGTATTTGCTAAAAAACTTGATGGCTTATGGAAAGAAATGTCCAAAATAAATGATGTAGCCGCTAACATAAAAAGGGTTGGAGAAAGTATAATTGCGCTACAACCCTCACAGCCTGGCCACACAACTGCTGATAAGCCCTTACCCCCTACATGTGTAGCCATCACTACTATATTACCCCAATTAACGCCAGGTACCATATGCAGTGGGGGGGGGGTCCCATTGTCTTCCAATAAAGACACCAATAATACGAGCAAAAGTACTAGGTTACCATCTGGGAGGGCACAAAATAACAATAAAGAAAATGTAAACCCATGCAGATTGTCTAAACAGTCTCAGATGCCAATTGTTGATAGAGACAAAGTCATTCAAGGTTCTAGGGAGCCAAATGCCATCGATACCTCAGATGTTTTAGATCTTCCACCAGCCTCTGCACCTTATGTGGGAGAGGTGTGGCGCCGCGGCCAGGGCGACTGACACTGGAATCTGGGGATCAGGGTTCGATCCCCGGCCCCGGCGGCAGGTTAGCCCAGCACCATGTGACTCTGGGCAATAGCTTGCTTAATCTTCCCGACGGCCCCCAGCGCCTAGAGACCCTTACGGGTGATTGTGCGCTTTACAAATGTGGATTATTATTATTATTATTATTATTATGTGCTGGTTTTAAGTGGCGTTCCTGCATTAAAGAAGGGGCAGAGGGAGTCCTGGTTTGACTTACAAAGAAAATCTGTGGACTGGCTTCATAAGCATAAAAAGTTAATCCATACGGAAGGGAGGAAATAATTATGGCTAGAAGAGTAGGATGGGTAGGCCACTCTAATAAATGCATCAAGGGGGACTGTGTTGTCCTAAATTTCAGAAGGCCCGAGATGGTTCGCCATCTTGTGTCCATTACTGATAAAACCCTGAACCCTCCCACTAGCATTAGTGCCCTTCCATTGGGATATTTCTATAAATGACCACCCACCTTTTTGAATGCTACTATACACTTGACCAATAATTATCAAGCTCTTAGCAGCCTAGACCACCAAGACTGACCATCACAGCTCTTAGACCCTGCAATTAATAGTAGCATGTCAGAAGAAAACTCATTACAGGCACCAAATCATGTTCTAGGGAAGAAAAAATTGGTTAATAGAGATAAGGATGCCAGTTTGAGTGTACTAAGCTGGAATGTGGCAGGCCTACGGTCAAAATTAGATAATACTGAATGGGTACATTTAATAAGGGAACACAATATTCTCATGTTCCAAGAAACCTGGGCCACTGAAGATTTATTTATTAAGGGATACCACTGTTTCAGTGTACCTTCAGAAATACCCAGGTGCAATTTGCAGGGCGCAAATGATATCCACATGTTCTTTGAATGTCCTAATATTAGTAACTTTTGGGGACAAGTGTGTAAGTTTTTAGAGGAGGTACTTTCAGTTCCAATTCTATGCACCTCCAGATTAGTTTTCTTTGGACTGCTATCTGATTATGTACTTAACAGCAACTTGTCACAGTTTATTTTTTATGTAATAGTTATCGCTAGAAGACAGATCTGTAAAGCCTGGAAGTCTGTATCCCCCCCGACGTTCGCAGATTGTCTTAAAAACATCCTGGCGGTGAGTAAACTTGACACCTTATGTGGGGGCGAAAAGTCCACCAACTTGTGGTCAGCATTGAGTGCCTGGAGTGAAAAATAAACCAATAGTCCAATGATTATGCCAGAGGTTAGTGGTCCTGTCCTTCCTAAGCAGCAAGTACCATCTCGAGAGGAAGTTGGACGGGTAACGACCATACCTCTGGGCAATCTTCTATGGCTATCCACAAACACGAGGGCTGGGAAGGATAGTTTGTGTCAGTGGCTTGAAGAGCGCCTATTTAGAGCATTTATTTACTGGTGGCATGTATGAGGACAAAAAAATAAAAATAAAAAATAAAAATAAAAAAAAAGAAATACCCAGGATGGGAAGGCCATTGGCTGGTTTATTTATGGGACTTAAGGTGACAGCAGGGGGAAGTTTTAAAATAATCCCAACTCATAGCCTACATTTTCAGGCCGTATTGTTCAAAAGAGGGATCCAATTTTATTTGTTAAATTTGTGGAATAATGATTTCCAGTCAGTCCCAAATAAAAGCTTTATAAAACTTTTTGATTTTATCTCAGATTTAGATCTGAGTAAGGGAATCCCTTTGGGATTTCTAGTAGGAGGTGATTTTAATGCTAAGATTAATAAAATAGGAACAGCAAAGGGCATAGCCCCTTCTGTACAACATTCAATTAGTAGAGGCAAGGAACTTAGGGGCATATTATCAAGCCTGTGCGATAAAATTATCGCCGCTTTATCGGGCGAAAACGGCCGATAAAGCGGCGATAATGGGCTTGATAATATGCTCTATGGAATTCCAATCGAAGCCCATGTTAGATGTCTTCACATCTAACATGGGCTTCGATTGGAATTCCTTAGAGCATATTATCAAGCCCATTATCGCCGCTTTATCGGCCGTTTTCGGCCGATAAAGCGGCGATAATTTTATCGCACAGGCTTGATAATATGCCCCTTAATGGGCTGATAAAATCCCATAACCTATCTAATGTTATGGACCTGTCAGCAGGTTCTGACATGATAAATTATCCAACCTATAGGGAACGGGGGTGCAGTTTTACCATAGATTATATCTTTGTATGCCCCATAATTGAAAAACAGTTGGCAACTGCTGAAGTCATACCTTCTAACTTTGGGGATCACAACCCCATTGAAATAATACTACATGCAACCTGCCGACCCAGTTTTCAGATTGAATGCGGGGCATCCAATTTATCGGTTTCAACTGATAAGTTGAGATTACATTGGAAGGGGGCCGATAATCTAGACATTTTTAGGACATTGTTAAATAGTAATATGCCACTTATTGACTCTTGCCTTTCTCTCGAAACCCCACCATTGCAGATGATTGGAGATTTCGGGAAGATTTGCGGGGCTGTTAAAAATATTTTAACCAAACCTCTTAAAAAGGTGATACTTCCCCCTAGATGGTTCAACCATGCTTGCTCTGAGGCGAATAGGAACCTATGCAGGGTACTAACTGCCACTCCAACATGTCCTATGACATTTAAACGGGCAAGAGAGGAATATAAGGTGGCCGTCAAAAATAGGAAGAAAGAAGTTTTGACTGAACGCTGGGTTAAATTGTCTGATGCGGCTAATCAAAAAAAAGGTAATATCTTTTGTGCAGCAGTGAGACATGTGCGCTCTATGGGCCAGTCATTGACGCCAATTAGCTGCAATATAGCTAGTGATGCTTGGGTGGACCATTTTTCAACTATTTATTCTGCCCAACCCCCAAGTAATTCACTTCCTATCCAAGGCAAGCCAATTCCAATAGAGATCAGTATTTTGGAAGTATTTGAAGCAATTAATCAAAGCCTGGGGAATTAGGCACCAGTGCCTGATGGGCTGCCCATAGACTTAATTAAGTGGAACCCGGGTTTTTGGGCGCCCCTGCTTCTGAATATCTTTAATAATTTGACGTTGGCTAAAACTCCTGCTACATGGGCCACAATTATAATAGTCACGATTTTTAAAAAGGGGGATAGATCCCTACCGTGTAATTATCGCCCCATCTCCCTAATAGATAACATGTTAAAAATTTTAGGTAGAGGTCTCTACAATAAGATCATAGATTAGACAGAAGCTAACAATATTTTAGATCCCTGTCAGCTGGGTTTCAGAGGAAAGGTAGGAACTAAAGAACAATGCCTGAACCTGAACCTAATTATCGGCAAATATGCTATCGCCAAAAAATCTCCGGTCTATATGGCTTTTATGGATTTGTCCACAGCCTTCGACCTAGTTAATACGTCAAGGCTGTGGGCTATCCTTCTGGCAGGGGGCCTTGATGAAACTTTGGTGAATTTTCTGGCTTTTTTGCATAAAGATCTTAAGGCCAAAGTAAGACTCGGGATGGGTGGAGATGTCTCGGGTGTCATTGATATTGGCAGGGGGGTCAGACAAGGGTGCGTGTTGGCCCCCCTGCTTTTTATCATATATATCAATGGCCTGAACGCATCCTTGAAACTGGCCACCCAAGATGTCCCTTATATTAAAAACAACCCATCCCCGTGCTGCTCTATGCAGACGATGCAGTTCTCTTTGCCCGTACTGCTAATTCACTGTGCCTCCTTGTCCAAAATTTTAATAGCTACATGAAGAATTTAGAACTGTTGGTCAATTTAAAAAAAATGTTTTAATGAGTAGTGGCCCGGGTAAGCACATTCTCCGACCTATTACAATTGATGGCCACAAGATGCCATCTGTAACATCATTTATTTATTTGGGATTGGCCTTTGCTGCGAACAACTCCTGGAGTGAGCACATAGCGCACGCCAGAAGTAAGTTCTCAAAGACCATCAATTCTATTTTAAGTATACCTCGCCCTAAATCTGAGGGTGCACTTTTAGCTGTGCAGACTTCAGTGCACCCCGGTGGCCTCATATGGTGCTGAGATCTGGGGAATGGCTAATTGCCTACCTATACAGCAAGAAGAGAATAGGTTTTGCAGGAAACTATTGAATGTCCCAATTTCGACCCCCCAATATGTATGTCACAAAGAGCTTAACATCAATTTCATAACTGATTTTATTCGGGCACGCCCGGCACTTATGTGGGTTGCTGTATGAAAGAATGAAGCAGCCTCCCTGACACAGTCAATAATTAAGGACTGCTTACGCTGCGATAAGTGTCTAGACATCCCCTGGCTGAGCGGAGTGTTGGGTAGCTTACGTAGTATAAAGATGGAAAACATCTTTTAGGATCCCACACTTGCGATCTCAGTCGCTAAAAAAGAATTGCAGAATACACCATACACCCTTTATAAGAATGAACGGGAGATCGTAGAGGTCAGGAAGACAACTGTAAATAACTATATGGCTATAGAACGGTACAGCTACCCACTTCACAAATACCTGTCTCTATCTATGAGCCGTTGGGAAACTAGTTTATTGTTTCGTCTGAGAGCTGGCACAATTAGATTTCTGTTCTGCTTTCCACTCGGCCACAGCCCAAACTCAAATCTTAATTTGTGCCCATGTGACGGGAGGAGTGAGCAAACCATTATGCACTTCATATTTTTCTGCACATACTATACCAAATATTTTAAACAGTTTTTAAGTCCGTTTTTCTATAAAAAAATTTGGAGGTAGCATATCGATTAATGATAGAATTGGATGACGCTGATATTATTTTTCGTACAACTACTTTTTTTAAATCTGCAGTGAAGGCGCGAAGATCTATGATGGACCAGTGATATTGTTACATAGAATAACTACATTTCTGAATGCACTGATAATTTGTATAGTTTTGCACAAGTCACTTTAGCACCTGTATACTGGATATTTTAATTGTTTTCAAACTGAATTTTGGATATCTAATGTGATGTATTTTTAAAATCTGCAGTAAGGGCGCGAGAATCCATGATGGACCAGAGATGTTGTTATATAGATTAACCTCATTTTTGAATGCACTGATAATCTGTATAGTATAGTTTTGCACAAGTCACTTTAGCATGTGTGTACTGGATATTTTAATTGTTTTTAATCTAAATTTTGGTTATCTAATGTAATGTGATGTATTTGTTTGTGTGCTTTTATGGGTAATATTGTATCTGAATAAAGTTGAACTGAGTGACTGACTGAAATTAAATGTTTTATGAGTTACTTCTTTATTCCAATAAAGATGGCTTCAGGTGTGCTATGCTTTTGTCATAAGTAAGGCTGTTAGCACTCTAGTTGTTCTTTAGAACACTCTGGGAAGCTGCAGTAGAACACAAAGGAATCAACGGACAGTCTCTGCCCTTGTTGGATGTACATGTCTTACTGAGAATATCAGACTTCATTCTCACATGACTGAGAAAGATAATGTGAATTTACAGAAATTATGCTCACAGTTTAGCTTAGCTTATAGATCACCTTCTCTCAAACCTGATTCATGATATCACAGCAGAAGGCTTTTTCACATTGTAAAATCACCTTAGAACACACCACAATTCCTAAAATGAGTATGGTACCATCAACAAATGATTTATAATGTAACTAAAGTCTTAAAACCTTCTATTAACTGCAATGCTTTCAAATGAGGTGCTATCACGTATATTGGTCCCAAGATGGCTGCAACACTTCTTGGATGAAGTGCTGGCAGCCAATCAGATCTCACGATGAGATGTGTCGTTAGGCTCTTCACAGATATATATGTAGTTTTTTTCCTTTAATATCGAAAAAACTACTGAACAGATTTACAGCATTTAACCAAAAAGGCACGAGGTTGAACCAAGGATTACCTCTTTGCCAAATTTGTGTAATTCTGTTCAGCAGTTTGGGCTGTAGCTGCGATTAAAGGTTCCTAAGGAAAATTGCATGGGAAAAACATGTTTTGGGACCCTCATTGTTCTCAGTCCCCGCTTGAGGAATCACCCCGATACTTTCCGAATAGGAGCAGACCGGAGATGGCCATATGTTTTGAAAATTTCGCGAAGATTCGTCGACCGGCGCCAAAGTTATTCCCAATAGAATGTTGCGGATTTCCTATGAAAACTAGGTCCTAACTATACCTACCTACTGGTGACCGCCAGTAGGTCATATATATATATATATATATATATATATATATATATATATATATATATATATATATATATATATATATATATATATATATTCACTGAAAAAACCATAGGTTATAGACCATATATAGTTAGGAATTAGCATTTACAAAACCTTGAAAATTCACTGAAAAAACCATAGGTTATAGACCATATATAGTTAGGAATTAGCATTTACAAAACCTTATTTTACTCACACAAAACCATTGAAATTCCATATATAGTTAGTTGCACTAACTATATATCGCGCACCCGCAATCCACTGCTGATGATGTCACATATTACATCATTCATGACATGGTCAGTGACATCACTGATGACATCACTGATGACATCTCAAATGACATCACTGATGACATCACTGATGACATCTCATTTGACATTACTGATCACATCACTGATGACATCATTCATGTGATAATACGATGAACTACTTCAGACTCTAATATAACCTTAGATACACTCAGTGTAAACATACACTCACAGACTGTCACTCATCCATGAAGTTACACACACACCTAGTCAGTCATGCAAAGAATCAATCACACCTCCATTTTCTCAACTATACAGTTATACACACCTTACTTATTCAAACACATACTAACACATATTTACTCTCTTATACAATCCCGGATACAAGTTCACAATGATCCATACAGCCACTCACACATTCACTGGCTCTTATGCACAGTTATTTATATATGTCAACTCTCACATGTACTGTGTTTTACATATGTACTTACTTTGACATGTAGCACTGAGATATCCATTCACTCACCAATACACTCATGCACACAGTCAACCGCGCATATAGCTGTTTCCACATGCACTTTTGAACCCATACATCTAGTGAATCAACTGCTCACACATCTATGCACAGAGTCATACACCTCCCAGACACCCACACACACACTCAGTCTCCCATACAAATACATGGGCAACCAATCAATAACCCATATAGTTACTCATATAGCTACTGATCAACACATGCAGCAGTTTACAGAACAAAAGATATAATGATGCACAAATTAAGACAGTTTAGTCACTAGCCCATGCACTCAGTGAGACACATTTAATCACTCACTCATACAGTCAGTCATGCACCTACTAAATCCTTCATCCAGACACTTATAAATCCACTCATTCTTCAATATGCAAGACATATTTTAACTTTACAGAAACATACAGTCACTGGATGTTGTTATCAGTGATGTCATCAGTGAAGTCATTTGAGATGTCATCAGTGATGTCATCAGTGATGTCATTTGAGATGTCATCAGTGATGTCATCAGTGATGTCACTGACCATGTCATGAATGATGTAATATGTGACATCATCAGCAGTGGATTGCGGGTGCGCGATATATAGTTAGTGCAACTAACTATATATGGAATTTCAATGGTTTTGTGTGAGTAAAATAAGGTTTTGTAAATGCTAATTCCTAACTATATATGGTCTATAACCTATGGTTTTTTCAGTGAATTTTCAAGGTTTTGTAAATGCTAATTCCTAACTATATATGGTCTATAACCTATGGTTTTTTCAGTGAAATTCAATGGTTTTTAAAAGCTAATATCTAAATCTGTAAAATATATTCTTTATTACGTGACGTATCACGTAGCCACGTGAGACGCCTCATGACGCGTCGCATAACCGTGACGTATCGGCTCTGCAGCGCAAACAAAACCCGTAACGTAAGCGCGCCGGAGCACGCTTACATATATATATATTTTTTTTAACCTTAATTAGACAAAATCCACACGTGCACATATCTTGAGGCCTTGCAAAGGCACATCAAACAAACAGTCCCTACAATTTTTCAAAGTTTTCTTGATAATCTATTCCATGAAATTTTGTTTTTACTGTTTCTCTTGTTACGCTTACTGGGACGCTACCCGGTAAGCGAACCGGACGCTCCAAAAACACAAGATGGCGGACTCCCGTTTCGCTGCCAGTTAGCTGCCCGGTTCACGTACCGGGACGCACCTCTATGGCGAAAAATCGTAAAAAAAATGTTTTGCCCTGCGGGGCACTTTAATATCCCCCTCATCAATCCTAGGGGGTCAGGAGGGGTCTACCTTGCCCCCTTTCCTTCATTTCCCCCTTCATTTTTCACCGCATCTTGTCTCTCGATCCTACCGAGAGACAAGATGGCGGCCGCTCCGGACTGTTTAGAATGTTGACAGACACCAGAGAGCCAATCAGCTTCGCTTCGCGAAGTTCCGTTACGCGTCAGGTACGCGAACCGGGGCGCTGCCCGGAGCGCGCTTACAGATATATATATTTTTTGGAACGTTAATTTCTCAAAATCCACTGGAACACATATATTGAGACCTAGCAAAGGCACATCGGGCTACCAGTCCCTAAACTTAATTAGACAAAATCCACACGTGCACATATCTTGAGGCCTTGCAAAGGCACATCAAACAAACAGTCCCTACAATTTTTCAAAGTTTTCATGATAATCTATTCCATTAATTTTTTTTTTTACTGTTTCTCTTGTTACGCTTACCGGGACGCTACCCGGTACGCGAACCGGACGCTCCAAAAACACAAGATGGCGGACTCCCGTTACACTGCCAGTTAGCTGCCCAGTTCACGTACCGGGACGCGCCTCTATGGCGAAAAATCGCAAAAAAAAGTTTTGCCCCGCGGGGCACTTTAATATCCCCCTCATCAATCCTAGGGGGTCAGGAGGGGTCTACCTTGCCCCTTTTCCTTCATTTCCCCCTTCGTTTTTCACCGCATCTTGTCTCTCGATCCTACCGAGAGACAAGATGGCGGCCGCTCCGGACTGTTTAGAATGTTGACAGACACCAGAGAGCCAATCAGCTTCGCTTCGCGAAGTTCCGTTACGCGTCAGGTACGCGAACCGGGGCGCTGCCCGGAGCGCGCTTACAGATATAAATATTTTTTTGAACGTTAATTTCTCAAAATCCACTGGAACACATATATTGAGACCTAGCAAAGGCACATCGGGCTACCAGTCCCTAACCTTAATTAGACAAAATCCACACGTGCACATATCTTGAGGCCTTGCAAAGGCACATCAAACAAACAGTCCCTACAATTTTTCAAAGTTTTCCTGATAATCTATTCCATAAATTTTTTTTTTTACTGTTTCTCTTGTTACGCTTACCGGGACGCTACCCGGTACGCGAACCGGACGCTCCAAAAACACAAGATGGCGGACTTCCGTTACACTGCCAGTTAGCTGCCCGGTTCGCGTACCGGGACGCGCCTCTATGGCGAAAAATCGCAAAAAAAATGTTTTGCCCCGCGGGGCACTTTAATATCCCCCTCATCAATCCTAGGGGGTCAGGAGGGGTCTACCTTGACCCCTTTTCTTCATTTCCCCCTTTGTTTTTCACCGCATCTTGTCTCTCGATCCTACCGAGAGACAAGATGGCGGCCGCTCCGGACTGTTTAGAATGTTGACAGACACCAGAGAGCCAATCAGCTTCGCTTCGTGAAGTTCCGTTACGCGTCAGGTACGCGAACCGGGGCACTGCCCGGAGCGCGCTTACAGATATGTATATTTTTTTGAACGTTAATTTCTCAAAATCCACTGGAACACATATATTGAGACCTAGCAAAGGCACATCGGGCTACCAGTCCCTAACCTTAATTAGACAAAATCCACACGTGCACATATCTTGAGGCCTTGCAAAGGCACATCAAACAAACAGTCCCTACAATTTTTCAAAGTTTTCTTGATAATCTATTCCATTATTTTTTTTTTTACTGTTTCTCTTGTTACGCTTACCTGGACGCTACCCGGTACGCGAACCGGACGCTCCAAAAACACAAGATGGCGGACTCCCGTTACACTGCCAGTTAGCTGCCCGGTTTGCGTACCGGGACACGCCTCTATGGTGATAAATCGCAAAAAAAAGTTGTTTGCCCCGCGGGGCACTTTAATATCCCCCTCATCAATCCTAGGGGGTCAGGAGGGGTCTACCTTGCCCCCTTTCCTTCATTTCCCCCTTCGTTTTTCACCGCATCTTGTCTCTCGATCCTACCGAGAGACAAGATGGCGGCCGCTCCGGACTGTTTAGAATGTTGACAGACACCAGAGAGCCAATCAGCTTCGCTTCGCGAAGTTCCGTTCCGCGTCAGGTACGCGAACCGGGGCGCTGCCCGGAGCGCGCTTACAGATATATATATTTTTTTGAATGTTAATTTCTCAAAATCCACTGGAACACATATATTGAGACCTAGCAAAGGCACATCGGGCTACCAGTCCGTACAATTTTGCCAAGTTTCGTGGAAATCCATTCAGCCGTTCGAGCTAAAAGTGAGGCCAACCGCACTATAGAAAATTGCATGGGAAAAACACATTTTGGGACCCCCCTTTTTTCTCGACCCCCCCTTGACGAAACCCCCCCAAATTTTAAGGTGCTGCTCAGAAACAAAATGTGCCATTTTCCTGAAAATTTCAGCCAATTCCGTCCTCAAACGCCAAAGTTATTCGACATAGAATTTTCAAAAATCCCATAGAGAAAAAATCCTAACTATATATACCTACTGGCGACCGCCAGTAGGTAATATATATATATATATATATATATTCACTGAAAAAACCATAGGTTATAGACCATATATAGTTAGGAATTAGCATTTACAAAACCTTGAATATTCACTGAAAAAACCATAGGTTATAGACCATATATCGTTAGGAATTAGCATTTACAAAACCTTATTTTACTCACACAAAACCATTGAAATTCCATATATAGTTAGTTGCACTAACTATATATCGCGCACCCGCAATCCACTGCTGATTATGTCACATATTACATCATTCATGACATGGTCAGTGACATCACTGATGACATCACTGATGACATCTCAAATGACATCACTGATGACATCACTGATGAAATCTCATTTGACATCAATGGTCACATCAATGATGATATCATTAATGTGACAATACAATGCATCTCCTCACACTTTGATATAACCTCTGTTACACCCAGTGTTAAATACAGAGTATAATTTTTGAAACCATTGACACACCAATACTAGTTACTACATACGCACTGACTGATTCCTACGTCTACACACACATTCACTCATTCACCCATACAATCATTCATACATACAATCACTCATCTTTACAACACTATCATATGCACTCATACACCTATACAGACACTCAAACTCTGCCACTCATCCATGGAGTTACTCACACACCTAGTCAGTCCTGTAAAGAATCAATCACACTTCCATTTTCTAATCTATACAGTTAAACATAGAGTACCTTACATTTTCAAACATATACTAACACATACTTACTCTCTTATACAATCATTGATACAAGTACACATTGATCTGCACAGAGTCACACATCTCCCAGCCAGCCACACATACACTCAGTCTCCCATACAAATACTTGGACAATCAATTAATAACCCATATAGTTACTCATATAGCTACTGATCAACACATGCAGCAGTTTACAGAACAACAGACATAATAATGCACAAATTAAGACAGTTTAGTCACTAACCCATGCACTCAGTGAGACACATTTAATCACTCACTCATACAGTCACCCACCTACTAAATGCTTCATCCAGACACTTATACATCTACTCATTCTTCAATATGTAAAACATATTTAAACTTTACAGAAACACACAGTCACTGGATGATGTCATCAGTGATGTCATCAGTGATGTCATTTGAGATGTCATCAGTGATGTCATCAGTGATGTCACTGACCATGTCATGAATGATGTAATATGTGACATCATCAGCAGTGGATTGCGGGTGCGCGATATATAGTTAGTGCAACTAACTATATATGGAATTTCAATGGTTTTGTGTGAGTAAAATAAGGTTTTGTAAATGCTAATTCCTAACGATATATGGTCTATAACCTATGGTTTTTTCAGTGAATTTTCAAGGTTTTGTAAATGCTAATTCCTAACTATATATGGTCTATAACCTATGGTTTTTTCAGTGAATTTCAATGGTTTTTTAATAGCAAATATCATAAGCTGTCGAATGTCAAGTACGTGGTAAGTAAAAACATTTTCATGTTTATGCACACTGATCTGCTTTGAATGCTGCCCCCCACCCCTCATTTCTATTAGGAGTACTCTCTCTTTGCAGATAGTGAAGGGTAGTTAACGCAGGCCTTTGCCCCCGTTGTAATCCGTCGTGCCTGCTTCTCTCTCCATTTGATTGATTGTTCTCTTTGGTTCATTCTCTATTTACAAACAAGCACAGAGTCGCAATACTCTGTTTAGTCTTTGCAGATAGCGAAAAATCGTGTAAAAAAACAAAAGGAATCGAGCAAAATCAGTAGGCCACTAATGGGATCTCTTTTTGACCTCGCTAAAATAGAAACATTAAGAACAACCTGTTGAAAATAGCAATGTGTATGTACATAAGCGGCGTCCATTTGTGTTCACAGTACCCCTTGTTGATTGTTTGAATTGAGCATTGAATTGTTCGAAGTTGGTTCTCTTAAGGATCTTCTCTGCCTGCAAACGAGGAAGAATAGGAATATTCTCTCTCCCTTTGCAGATAGTGAAGGGTAGGTAACGCAAACCTTTAACACGTCGTGCCTATTTCGTTCCTCATTGATTGATTGTTTGCCCAAACATTGACTGTTTGGGAATTGGTTCTTTTTGGAGGTATTCCCTGTTTGCAAATATACGTAGGAAAATCTTTGCAAGTAGTGAAAGGGTAGGTAATGCGGACCTTTCTCCCCCGTTGTAATCTGTCATGCCTATCTACTCCCCACTGATTGATGCACCTGTTTCACCCGGACCATTTACTAGAGATACGTCATCTGGCCCGACCAGAGAGCACCCCTAGTGAAAAGGACATATGCAATAATAACGAAGTGATCACTGTATCCTGTTAACAGAAACTTTAGCATGAAACAACCTGGAAAGAAAAGAATAGAAAAACGAAAATCAGTAGGCCACTGATGAACTTTTTATTAAATAACAAACAAAGAAACGATAACAATACGTAATGATAAAACCTATTATTGTCCTAGAAACAAGAAACGTTAGAAGTAAGCCTGTAATAAGAAACCTGAAAACATCGCCCCTCACTGCCCCAAAACCTGTCTGTCCCACCGCCTGCCACGGCCAAATAACGGCAAACTGGGAAAGATAGAAGTCAGCAGACATCCGCCCCATTCTAGAAACTTCCAAAGGGCAACAGGTTTTCGGCTACGCCCAGCCGGAAGCAACACATATAAGACGGGTCCTGCTGCCACGCCTCGGCCAGGAGATCATCACGTAGGGTGTAGCCGGAGGAGAGGCCGAGGCCAGCATGACCCGGCCAGGGGGATTGACAACGCTGGAGAGTTGCAGGGGGGGGAATGTCCGTGTCCTCGACCCTCCCCTCTCTCTCCCAGTCCGGCCGCGGTGGCCCTTGACAGTTGCAGGTAGTCCCGCCACATTCTCTACCGGTCCGGCCACCAACGGCCGGGGCCGATGGGATCCGGCTGCAGCCGATAAACCAAGGAACCCGTTCATGAGGCCAGAGCAAGGGGCATCCGGCCGACATCCACCGGAAGCCCGGCCCGAAGACGGACGGGACATTTCTTCTTTCTTCAATAATGGCTTTGACAACACTGGGGGGGATGTCTTGCACATGCCTCCGACCCCCCCCCCTCGTCCTCATCGCCTGGTCCGGCCATAAGAAATCTCAAGCGAGACGCCGTGGGGTGCACTGGGAGGGAGAGACGGTGCGAACAGGCCTCTCCCGCCTCCCCAGTGGAGGCTTCCCACCTGCACCCTCAGCGCTCCAGGCGCCCGGAAAAGGGTTCTTCCACTGTGGCGATGCTGCAACGTCTCGCCCGGCAGGGTGGAGCCCGTCCGCTCATTTGACCCTGCGATCGCCAGTAGCTACCGAACTCTCAAAATGGCGGTCGACCTGGCAAGAGCGGGCCCAGCATAAAGAAATGGCCCGGTCACTGGTTGACTCCACCACCGTAGTCCTCCACGACCTTGAAGATTCTAGAGGAGCCGCGGGAGTCTCCGACCCCCGCAGACACCCCGATGGGGAATGACTGCCATGATCGCCCGTGGAGTGACGAAACTGTATCCGCGGGACGTCGGCGCTCCCATGCTGGCGCCAGCCTCACTTTGAATGACTAGAATCCTGCAGACCTCAGTTCCGGTGAAAGCACACTGTGACCCGGTAGGAAAAATTGTTGCACCCCCTCCCCTTTTTGACTGATAGTTCAAACCACCGATCCTTTCCTTTGCCCTTTTACCAGAACTTTGGACTGCCTCCCCCTCTTTTACATTTTCTAGAGAAAACAAAACATTAACCACTACATTAGCATAGCAGTTGACACCAGAACTGTTTTCAAATTGAAAACCAACAACATCTTCAACAGAATCCTTTTTGTTTCTGATGTGACCCTGCTACAGCACAGGCATTGTCCCCAGCAGTAATTCTGCAATGCCGGTAAGTATAGCTGTGGTGCCTACTGGACTCACTCACCCCCGCGGCGCCCCACGCCGTTATTTGCTGGGCGGCAACTTACTAGACATCACCTTCGTGACATCCAGATTTCAGCGCTTTCTGCTGCCTTGGAACTATTCGCACAACAGACCGCTACTGACAATCCACCCCCCGGGACGCCCCACGCCGGATACCCAAATCAGTGCGGCACCCAGGCAACATCTTCTGAATTTCCATAATTTGAAAGAACTAGTAACATGTCCTCATCAGGAATTTCCTCATGAAAAGTCTGCAATGATGATTCTTGTGACTCTATGGTCTCCAAACATTCGATAAATTCGCCATCAAGAGATTGATCAAAAAAATCATTCAAGTCATCTCCTCCTTGTGAGAATATTTAATTATTGGTGCTGTCAATTTCAATAAATGTATTGGATAATTCAAAAGAAATTGCCACGGTCTCTTCGTTGTTTAAATGTTTTTACTGTTTTTGTTTTGTTCTATATATTTATAAGTTATTAAAGTTTTATAATCCTACTACTTTGTTGGAGTGCTATATATTTTTAATGTGACACATAAATGTAAAAACTTTGATGTACAAAGAGTCATCCCTGGAATCTTCCGCTTCAGGCTCGGTCCCCTCCCCAATCACAATACAGGATGGTTTTCAGATAGTAGGAACACGTATGGTGTGACGGATCTCATCAGGTGTGGGCCTTGATCTACTATAACTCCTTTGAAGAGGGGTGATTCTTTACAGCTGGGGCCATAAACTACATCTGCAGGGCTAGCTGATAGCCTGGACAATCGGACACAGAGGAAGAGGAGTGTCAGAGGGTGCGGTAGTGAATAGGGCGAAAGGGAGGTGTCGGGCGGGCACAGAGTGTGATTCTCAGGGAAGAGCAGCGCAGATGGGGGGAGGTTTATTGCCCATGCATAAGACAGAGAGCGGGGGTGACCAGTGCCTGGGGAAGATGCTTGCGAGGGTGGGGAGCCATGCTACGAATCGACAGCGTGCAGAGAGTGGGTCTGGTCAAGGCATCTAAAATGGCTGCCGTGCACGACAAAAGTGTGGCATTTAAAAAAAGGCAAGATGGCGCAAACAATGTTTTTCAACACTTCCTCATTTCCTTCGAATCGAACGTTAACAGACGTTGGTGCATATTACCAAAGTTAAGCGATATTTATCGCTAACGATGCTTACCAACGAATTTTTTACCGCTAAGCATCGTCAGAAATTATCGAAGATAAACCTTGCTATTATCAAGGTTTATCGCAAATGCGATAAAAAACGGCCGCAATGCATGAATATCGCTAAAAAGTCAGCGATATTCATGCATTACCGAGCTAATGCTCTTAGCCATGTTATCCACCTCCCATTGGATAACATGGCTAAGAACTGCTCAGGGCAGGTGTTAGTTTTTGGAGATATTCGCGCTTAGCGCGAATATCTCCAAAAGTTGGTAATAGGAGATAGATATCTTGCATGTTGTAATGCAAGTTATTGTGGTATATGGAACTCATACCATAATCTATCAGGAAAGCAGAAACTGATCCTTTTGGGACCGCCTGAGAAGGCCTAGGGGGTGAGGGGTACTCTACTTTGCCCCCTTTTCACGTTCCGAACTATTTTATTTTACTCTCTTCTGTAATTACACAAAATAGCAGCGATAAGATGCATCAGAGACACACAGTGAGAGAAAGGAGGCCGGAGATGAAGAAGAGATGTCAAATACACATTGGAGATAATATAGTGGGAGAAGGGAAGTAAATATGAGTAAACTTACCATGTAACATAAAAATGTTGCACTCTATACTATAAGTCTCATTTTATACTACAATCACTTCGCTACAACCTCATAAATTAAAAATAAAAATGAATAATGTCTCAAACAATTTTTGATTTCTAAATATAAATTTATTCTTCTGAATTTTCTAAATTTGAAAGAACTAGTAACATGTCCTCATCAGGAATTTCCTCTTCAATCATCTCATCTGGAATCTCCTCATTAAAAGTCTGCAATGATGATTCTTGTAACTCTATGGTCTCCAAACATTCGATAAATTCGCCATCAACAGATTGATCAAAAAAATCATTCAAGTCATCTCCTCCTTGTGACAATATTTCATTATTGGTGCTGTCAATTTCAATCAATGTAGTGGATAATTCAAAAGAAATTGCCACGGTCTCTTCATTGTCAGCCATTTTATTTTGAAATTGCTTGCTGTAAATTGCAGAAAAAAATAATCACTTTCATTTATCGTTTTTAGTAATACATAATATAAAACTAACTTTATCAAGTATTTAGTATAACAGAAGGACTGCAAATAAATAACAGAAAACATTTTTCAAATTATCTTCAAGTGTACAACATAGTTCCCCTTACAAATTAACAACTCACCTTTTTAAAAGTAGGAGAAGTGTTAGTACTGTGTAAATCAAACACCAGAAATTGACCACCAAAAATTCCTCACAAATGTACCTCAGACAGTAGTATCACAAAATGGCTGTGGTTTCCTCTCATTTGAGATATATACATAACCAATTAACTTTCATCACACACAAATACAAAACCAAAGTAACATTTTAATTGGTTCTAAATTTCAACACTTTCAAATGTGTTTTCCCCATGCAATTTTCCATAGGACATTTACATACGTCTACAGCCTGAATGGCTGAACGGAATTACACCAAACTTGGCAAAATGGTACATCAAACCTAAGAGGTCAGGGAGGATCTACTATGCCCCCTTATGGTCATTTGCCCCTTCGCTTTGGCCTCCTCTTGTCTCTCGATCCTACCGAGAGACAAGATGGCGGCCGCTACGGACTGTTTGGAATGTTTACAGATGCCGGAGAACCAATCAGCTTCGCAAAGCTCCGTAACGCGAAAAGTACGCGAAGCGGAGCGCTGTTACAGATATATATCTTTTTTTGAACGTTAATTTCTCAAAATCCACTGGAGCACATATATTGAGACCTAGCAAAGGCACATCGGGCTACCAGTCCCTAATATTTTGCCAAGTTTCGTGCAAATCCATTCAGCCGTTCGATTATTATTATTATTATTTTTTTTTGCCCCGCGGGGCCCTTTTAAAACCTCCACATCAAACCTAGGGGGTCAGCGAGGATCTACTATGCCCCCTTATGGTCATTTGCCCCTTCGCTTTGGCCTCCTCTTGTCTCTCGATCCTACCGAGAGACAAGATGGCGGCCGCTACGGACTGTTTGGAATGTTCACAGACGCCGGAGAACCAATCAGCTTCGCTTCACAAAGCTCCGTACCGCGAAAAGTCCGCGAACCGGAGCGCTGCCCGGTCCGCTGTTACAGATATATATCTTTTTTGAACGTTAATTTCTCAAAATCCACTGAAGCACATATATTGAGACCTAGCAAAGGCACATCGGGCTACCAGTCCCTACAATTTTGCCAAGTTTTGTGGAAATCCATTCAGCCGTTTGGGCTAAAAGTGAGGCCAACCGCCCTATGGAAAACTCAATGTTAAAAACACGTTTTGGGACCCCCCTTTTTTCTCGGCCCCCCCTTGACGACCCCCCCCCAAATTTCTAGGGGCTGCTCAGAAACAAAATGTTCCATTTTCCAGAAAATTTCAGCCAATTCCGTCCACAAACGCCAAAGTTATTAGACATAGAATTTTCAAAAATCCCATAGAGAAAAAATCCTAACTATATATACCTACTGGCGACCGCCAGTAGGTAATATATATATATATACATATATATATATATATACAAATTTGGAATAACTTTGGCGCCGGTTGATGAATCTTTGTGAATTTCTCAAAGAAGATGGCCCGCTCCGCTCTGCTCCTTCCCTGAAGGTTTTGGGGGGATTCGTGAAGTGGGGGCTGAGAAAAAATGGGGGGTACCAAAACGTGTTTTCCCCATGTTATTTTCCATAGGACGATTAGACACGGCTACAGCCCGAACGGCTGAACGGAATTACAAGAAATTTGGCAAAATGGTAGAGTCTGATTCGCAGATCACCCTTTAGGTTAAATGGCGTAAATCCCTCCAGTAGTTGTTGAGAAAATTGAATTTGAAAAAATGTATATATTTATAAGCGCGCACCATGCGCGCATCGGGTGTGCGCGAGCGGAATTCTGATTTGCTGTTAGACATCTGTGAACATTCGATTCAGTGATAACCAGGAAGTGTTGTCCGCCATTTTGTCAGTGTGAGGCTGAAAAGAGGGAAAAATAAAAGTGAAAAACATGAAAAGGGGGCAGGGTTGAGAGTCCCTGACCCCCTAGGCTTTCTCAGGGGGTCCCTGAAGGACCCCGTAGGCCAAAACAATTATTATTATTTTTTTATAACCCGCGGGGTGCCCGCACGGTGCACGAACCCTCGAGGTACAAGAGAGTGAAAAACAAAAGTGGATAACGTGAAAAGGGGGTATGGTAGAGACCCCGAGGCCTTCTCAGGAGTTCCCTGAAGGACCCCGAAGGGCAAACAAAACATTTAAAATAAAAAATGCGAGGTGCGCGCACGGTGCGCGCACCCTTCAGCTGCCATTTTGTGTCCGAAACAGAAGAGAGTGAAAAACAAAAGTGGAGATCGTGAAAAGGGGGCAGGCTAGAGTTTCCCTGACCCCCTGGGCCTTCTCAGAGGGTTCCTTATGGACTCTGACGGGCAAAAAAAAAAAATATATTTTTTTTGTAAATCGCGAGGTGCGCGCACGGTGCGCGCACTCTTCAGCCGCCATTTTGTGTAGTTTCAGAAGAGAGTGAAAAACGAAAGTGGAGAACGTGAAAAGGGGGCAGGGTAGAGTTTCCCTGACCCCCTAGGCCATCTCAGGGGGTCCCTGAAGAACCCCAAAGGGCAAAACAAACGTGGTTTTTTTCGAACAAAATTGCGAGGTGCGCGCATGGTGGAAAAAAACAACAAAAAAAGACAGTTAAATAACAAGTTTGAGTGTTTAGATGTTGGTTGGCTCTAAAAAGAGCCGTTGTATTTTTCTCACCCTTGCTCTCTTTATAGAACACTACTAGCAAGACCCCCCCTTCACTGTAGTAATCATTTGACTGAATTGCAAGGATTTCTGTTATGTGTCTAAGATCACAGTGTGAGTCAGCATTCATTTCAGAAGATTCTGGCAGAATAATTTACTTTTCTCTTTCTGCCTATAGCTTTTCACCCTCTTTCTGTACCATTTTCTCTCTGTGTGTTTCATCTCCCCTCTGCATGTAACATTTCTTTCTCTGTTTGCAGCATTTCTTTCTTGCTGTACCATGTTATCCCTTTGTGTGCATTATCTCTGTGTCTGTGTGCACCATTTGTCTCTCTGTGTGAACCATATTACCCTGTCTCTGTTTTATCTGCCCTCTGTCTGCAGCAACTCTCCTCTGCCTGCAGCCCTGCACCATGTATTGTTTTTGGTTGTAATGTTGGGGAAAAAATATTGCAGTACATTTAGAATATATTTGAAAATTAACTTAGGATTGTTAATTGAAATGTAGTGGTCATATACATTGAATGTTTTTAGTCAGTTAAATGTTTTCGGATGGGAAATGTGTTTTGGTAAAATGTATGGTTTAACATTTTTGTTCTAGGACCACACTGTGTGTCTGTCTACATGAAAGAATTACGTTTTGATCTTTTTCTACAATCTTCCCTGTCTGTCCTCACAGTCTACCTCTCTCTGCTTATACTGTCCTTTGTTTTCTGAAATTTCCACTCTTTCCTTATTTTTTCTTGTCTTTCTTGAGAGTGCTATTTTTTTTACTGTTTCTTGTGTTCCCTCAGTTGTGGTTGTCTTTACTGTCCCCTAATGTTCCCCTTTCTTTTTATACTCCCTCCTCTGCTTTCTTCACAATACTCTCTGTTTTATTAGACCTCCTCTTAGCAATGACCCACTTAATATAGATAGAGTGCTGTATATACTCTTGGGCAGATTTACAAGCATATTGGGACTCTTTCTTCTTGTATTGTGTTTCATGTTTGGATGTAATGCTGGCAAAAAACTAATGGTGCATATTGGAAATGTATTTTGGAAATGAGTCAGGTTTCTGCACTGTAATGTAGTACTCATTTAAATGGGCTGTGTTCTGTCTCTTAAATGATTTACTGTGGTGGTATATGTGTTTTGGTAAAATGTATAGTTTTAAAATTTTTGACTAGGATCACACTGAGTGTCTGTGTAAATTAAAGAATTATATTTGCACATTTTTCTATAATGTCACCTGTGTCTCCTCACAGTTTGCATCTCTCTGCTGATAGGGTACTCTTTATTTTGATATTGTGTCTCATTTTTTGATTAAATGCTGGGATAGCAATAGTGCTGTAAATTGGAAATGTATTTTCTGTCTGCACTATCCCTCTCCCTCTGCCTGCACCCTCTGCCTGGACCCTCTCATGTGCATCTTTAGAGGCCTATTATGATATAGCTGCTGGTGTGTATTAGACAGCGCTACCATGTTAAATCTTTTCCTTCTCTGCCTGTAGTCTCGCACCTTCTGCTTTTACCATTTTATCTCTGTCTTCACTATCTCCCCCTCTGTGTGCTCCAATTAGCCTCTGCATGTAACATTCCTCTCACTGTTTCCAGCATTTCTTCTCTGTTGTACCATTGTATCCTCTGTGTGTACCATTTCTGTGTCTGCTTGCACTATCTGTGTCTCTGCTTGAACCATCTCACCCTCTCTCTGCACCATATTTTCTCTGACTGCACCATCTGGCCCTATGCCAGCAGCCAAGCACCATCTAGTCTTTGCCTGTACCAGATAAGTCTCTGCCTGCATTATCTCATTTTCTGTCTGCACCAACCCTCTCCCTCTGCCTGCACCCTCTGCCTGCACGCTCTCATGTGCTTCTGCAGAGGCCTATTATGATATGGCTGCTGGTGTGTATTAGACAGCAGTACCGTGTTAAATCTTTTCCTTCTCTGCCTGTAGTCCCGCATCCTCTGCTTGTACCATTTTATCTCTGTCTTCACTATCTCCCCCTCTGTGTGCTCCAATTAGCCTCTGCATGTAACATTTCTCTCACTGTTTTCAGCATTTCTTCTCTGTTGTACCATTTTATCCTCTGTATGTACCATGTCTGTGTCTGCTTGCACTATTTGTGTCTCTGCTTGAACCATCTCACCCTCTCTCTGCACCATCTTTTGTCTGACTGCACCATTTGTCCCTCTGCCTGCAGCCCTGCACAATCTATCCTCTGCCTGTACCAGTTTAGTCTCTGCCTGCATTATCTCATTTTCTGTCTGCACCAACCCTCTCTCTCTGCCTGCACCCTCTCATATGCATCTGCAGAGGCCTATTATGATATGGCTGCTGGTGTGTATTAGACAGCACTAACATGTTAAATCTTTTCCTTCTCTGCCTGTAGTCTCGCACCCTCTGCGTGTACTATTTTATCTCTTTCTTCACTATCTCCCCCTCTGTGTGCTCCAATTAGCCTCTGCATGTAACATTTCTCTCGCTGTTTCCAGCATTTCTTCTCTGTTGTACCATTTTATCCTCTGTGTGTACCATGTCTGTGTCTGCTTGCACTATCTGTGTTTCTGATTGGACTATCTCACCCGTTCTCTGTACCACCTTTTCTCTGACTGCACCATCTGTACCTCTGCCTGCAGCCTGCACCATCTATCCTCTGCCTGTACCAGTTTAGTCTCTGTTTGCATTATCTCATTTTCTGTGTGCACCATCCCTCTCCCTCTGCTTGCACCTTCTGTCTGCACCCTTTCATGTTCATCTGCAGAGGCCTATTATGATATGGCTGCTGGTGTGTATTAGACAGCGCTACCATGTTAAATCTGTTCCTTCTCTGCCTGTAGTCTTGCACCCTCTGCGTGTATATTTTTATCTCTGTCTTCACTATCTCCCCCTCTGTGTGCTCCAATTAGCCTATGCATGTAACATTTCTCTCACTGTTTCCAGCATTTCTTCTCTATTGTACCATTTTATCCTCTGTGTGTTCCATGTCTTTGTCTGCTTGCACTATCTGTGTCTCTGTTTGAACCATCTTACCCTCTCTCTGCACCATCTTTTCTCTGACTGCACCATCTGTCTCTCTGCATGCTGCCCTGCACCATCTATACTCTGCCTGTACCAGTTTAGTCTCTGCCTGCATTATCTCATTTTCTGTCTGCACCATCCCTCTCCCTCTGCCTGCAACCTCTGCCTGCACCCTCTCACGTGCATCTGCAGAGGCCTATTATGATATGGCTGCTGGTGTGTATTAGATAGCGCTACCATGTTAAATATTTTCCTTCTCTGTCTGTAGTCTCTCACCCTCTGCGTGTACCATTTTATCTCTGTCTCCACTATCGCCCCCTCTGGGTGCTCCAATTAGCCTCTGCATGTAACATTTATCTCACTGTTTCCAGTAATTCTTCTATGTTGTACCATGTTATCCTCTGTGGGTACCATGTCTGTGTCTGCTTCCACTATCTGTGTCTCTGCTTGAACCATCTCACCCTCTCTCTGCACCATCTTTTCTCTGACTGCACCATATGTCTCTCTGCATGCAGCCCTGCACCATCTATCCTCTGCCTGTACTAGTTTAGTCTCTGCCTGCATTATCTCATTTTCTGTCTGCACCAACCCTCTCTCTCTGCCTGCACCCTCTCATATGCATCTGCAGAGGCCTATTATGATATGGCTGCTGGTGTGTATTAGACAGCACTATCATGTTAAGTCTTTTCCTTCTCTGCCTGTGGTCTCGCACCCTCTGCATGTACGATGTTATCTCTGTCTTCACTAACTCCCCCTCTGTGTGCTCCAATTAGCCTCTGCATGTAACATTTCTCTCACTGTTTCCAGCATTTCTTCTCTGTTGTACCATTGTATCCTCTGTGTGTACCATGTCTGTGTCTCCTTGCTCTATCTGTGTCTCTGCTTGAACCATCTCACCCTCTCTCTGCAACATTTTTTCTCTGACTGCACAATCTGGCCTTTGCCTGCAGCCAAGCACCATCTATCCTCTGCCTGTACCAGTTTATTCTCTGCCTGCATTATCTCATTTTCTGTCTGCACCATCCCTCTCCCTCTGTCTGCACCTTCTGCCTGCACCGTCTCATGTGCATCTGCAGAGGCCTATGATATGGCTGCTGGTTTGTATTAGACAGCGCTACCATGTTAAATCTTTCCTCTTTCTGCCTGTAGTCTCGCACCCTCTGCCTGTACCATTTTGTCTCTGTCTTCACTATCTCCCCCTTTGTGTGCTAAATCACCTAAATCATGAAGTGAATCATGATTTAGGTGATATAGTTGTAGAAAGTCCTATGCAGTATGTGTCTCAGGCCTCTTAATTTTCAAATGGTGTTCATGCTGTGCAATTTAGATGCTGGGTGTGCTGTTGAAATGCAATAACAACTGTCTCTGTAGCATGTAGTAATCATTTCAGTGTATGTTCATTTGTACATTCTCAGTCTCACCTTGACCCCCTACACTGCCTGAACTTCACTTCATTGACCTAAACCCTGAAACTCCATTCCTAGAAAAATATTCTAAACTCTTGCAACACAACTGCAGTGCTGTAAACCCTGAAAGAATAATCCCAGCAAGACTCCCTTTCATTATAGTAATCATTTTACTGAATTGCAAGGGATAGTGTTATGTGTCTAAGATCACAGTGTGAGTCAGTTTTCATTTCAGAAGAATGTGGCAGAATAATTTGTTTAGTTAATGTGTTTAAAAATATGGGAATACATGTACTTATGAATTTGATAAAGGTAGTTTTCTATTATCTATTAGTGAAAATGATATAATTAAGTGTTTATATTTTTTTGCAAGGACCAGCAACATTGTACTATACATAATGGATCAAAATCAGGACAACTTTCAAGTCACTTTTGAAATTTCCAACGAAGTCATAAAGGACTTAAATGTACCTTTTGAAGACAACATTGATAAACAAGATAATGGAGAAGGAGTTTTAAGCAGTGATTTTTTTGACCAAAGTTTGGACATTGACTTGATAGAAGCAGTAGATGACATTGAGTTTCAAGTTGCAAATTTTGAAGTTGAGGGCAATGCAAACGAAATTACAGATGAAATTATGCTGGATGTTTTATTACAGTATGAAATGTTTGAGGAATAAAGTTATGATTTAGAATTAAAAATGATTTGAGAGAGTCTTTTTGTACTATTTTAATAATTTGGTTAGTTGATGTGTTTAGAAATATGGGAATACATGTTCTGATGAAGTGAGTCAGGCTTTAGCATATGTAGTGCTAGAAACTGCTATGCAGTACGTCTGTCAGGCCTCTTAATTTGCAAATAGTCTCCATGCTGTGTACTGAAGATCCTGGCTGTGCTGTAAAATGCCATACCAACTATTTCTGTAACATGTAGTAAACATTTCAGTGAATTTCAAGGCATATTTCTATCTTTTTTCATTTAGAATGCAAGTCAGTGTTTTTTTTTAAATATTGTGTCAGAATCACTTGCTCAGTGTATGTGTTTTAAGACATAGGAATACATGTACTCATGGAGTGAGTTAGACTTTAGGACATCCAGTGCTTTTTACTCGTAGCCCTTGCTTGATACCATACACTGCCTACACACATTTGTATTGCTCTAAAGTCAGAAATATCAATCCCACCACGACCCTCTACACTGCCTAAACACCACTGCACTGTTCTGAACCCTGAAACACCATTCTCAGCAAATTCCCCTATAATGTTGAAACACCACAGCACTCACTGCATGATTTCCTACTCTGCTCAGACACTGTTGCTGTGCCTTAAACTTACTTATGAAGTGAACCAGTGTTTACATCATATAGTTGTTCTAATTGCTCTGTAGTATGTTAGTAGTGGTCTATAACATGTTTTTTTTCTACACAATATATTGGTGTTACCTACAGGAAGAAAAACCAACATGCCTACAAAGAATGCCAAAAGACAAAAAATATAAACAGGCTTACTTTTCCAAGAAAACACAATTACAAGATTTATCTAAACAACATTGTACAGAGAAAAAGAAGAATGCTCCTGGTAAGACAACAAAGGATTTTATAAGGAAATTAACCCAAAGTAAAAAACGTTTGGATAATGTGCAAAAGAAAATAAAAAAATATCTGTAAGTGCAAAGAAAAAGCAGATAAAAAAGAAAAATGTTGGAAAAGTATGTGGCGATCAAATTGTCTATAGGAATAGATGAAAAAATCAGTTCGTTCCAATTCGCAAGAGAATGTTTTATAACAGAGTTGTAATAAATGTATTAAAAAATGTAAAGAATTGTAAAAGGAAAACAGCTTTTTATAAGAAAAAGAAATATATTGAGAGTATTGTTGATCAGGATTTTGAATTAAAAAAAAGTTGTTAATTTTAGTAATCAATAGAATTCGTACACTAGACAAGGCCATCAATCTTTTGAAAGCGAAAAGTAAGTAGAAAAGACTAATTTATAGAACTAATTTTTGTAATGTTTTTTCTGGAGAATGGAAGCATAGTTCAAGTTGTGAGCCATTTTTTAATGAAGAGACTTACTTTTAGACTAATGATTTGTTGCCTGCATTTGACACCAGTGGTTGAGCATATGAGGTGAAGGACGGTTGTCCAATTGAAAACGAGAAAATTGTCCCAAGAAGTGCAGAAGAGGTGTTAGCTGATGATGACGTCCTAAGGCTCCAGTGTACACTTGGAATTGTAGTAGTATTTGTAGTGTACGACAGAATTCAATTGATTTTTTTGCAATTTCTTACGTAAGTATACTAAGAAAAGTCTTAAACAAAAGATTAAAATGTTGCAAGAATTAGACCCTTGCAGACTGAGAGAAAAAAAGGGTTTACAAGGGCATTCTCTGGCTTGTCTTTCTAGAAAAGTATGCCAGAGTGTTTTCCGCCATTTTAGGATTTTAGCAGTGCATCATACTGAAGTGATAAAATTAGTGAGAAGGTTGTATTATGCAAAAAGTCCAGCACTTAAGCTAAAGCAGTGAAACAGTGCTCTTTTACATGGATCTGTATTAGATGTAAAGAACATTTGTGAAGAAATTGAGGTTAGTTACTTTTGTGAAAAAGAGGACAGTGCAGAAACTGATACAGTAATAGAAGGAAATATGGAATACAATTTTACAGAAAATTATGACCAAGAAATTACAAGGTTTAAGGTCATTTCAGGTGAAAGGCCAAACTTTTCTTGTGTGTGTTGTCGATGAACTCATTATAAGAATCAGACTAGGTTAGTTGATTTATATGTAAAAAGTGAAAAGGAAAATAATAATGAGTGGAAGGATTTTGCAACTTATTTGTTGGTAGAGAATTGCTTTGATTTGGGTTCTGATCAACATATTTGTAAATATTGTTATAATAAATTAAATGAAAAGAAAATGCCTGCTAGAGCTGTATATAATAATCTTGAGTTGGTAAATATTCCTTCTGAACTGATGGCTTTAAATACCTATGAGTCTATTTTGATTCAATGTGTGCATCCATTTCAGGCTATTGTTCGTATGGAGCCTAAGACAGGGGAATTGAATCCTTCAGATTTGCAGAGAGGATTAAAGGGAAGAGTTGGATATTTGCCTCTTTATTTAAAGAAAAATGTTGAAACAATTGTTGTTGAAAATGTGGAGGAGGAACTCTAGTTATTCTTGTTAATGGCGTACCTACGAAGAGTATGAAAATCTTGCAAGAATTAGAGGATGTTAGGAAAGTGAATAAGGCAACGTTGTATTTGGTAAAAAACAATCGATACTACAAAAATGTATATGTAGGAGAAGAGGAAACAACTGTAGAAGATGACAGTGATTTGTCAGCTGGACAAATTGAGAAAGTGGATGTGTCCAGAAGTGAACAAATTTATGAACATTATAGTGTTCATCCACTGCATTCCAAGGAAGTAATGGGGAATGCTATCGAGTTATTCCAAATGAAAGAAGCAAAAGGAAGTCCTATTAGTGTATGGGAAGAAAGCTTGGAAGCTTGTTGTTTTCCTCAGTTATTTTCAACAGGTCAAGGTGGATGATATGATGACCGACCTGTGCAGATTCCTGCATCTGAATACCGGACAACAAGATTATATGCAGAAGATCCAAGGTTTCGCCAATGTATTCCATATTTGTTTCATCTTCTGTTTGAGAGTGACTTGTCTGGACTTTCTTATGCAGTGAACCATATACTAAAAAGTGGATTACATCTGCAAAATGTTTTGGCAAGGGACTTTATGGATAAAATCCAACAGAAAGACACTGTTTTGGAATCTCAGCTAATTAATCTCATGGCATGTCAGCGTGGTACTAACGAGTATTGGTACCGTCATCATGGGGATTTGAAATGTATGCTAAGAAACTTAGGAACTCCTACATGGTTCCTTACTCTAAGCTGTGCTGAGTATGCTTGGGAAGATTTACTTCAATTTCTTTGAAAGGCAAATGCAAACATAGAAAATATAGAATACAAGACACCTGGAGAAGTGTACTCTTTGGATCCAGTTAATGTATGCAGGTATTTCAATCATAGATTTGAAGCTATGATGTCTTTTCTCACAAACAAAAAAAATCCTCCTCTTGGAGAGGTTCTGGATTTCTTTTGGAGAAAGGAGTATCAAGCAAGAGGTGCTCCTCACATACATATGCTGCTATGGATCAAAGATGCCCCCAAATTTGGAACGGATTCGGATGACACAGTGATGAGTTTTATTGAACAGTATTCTACATGTGCTGTTCCTAAAAGTACAGGACAAAAGAATTTAAAACATCAATTCTTACGGCAAACCCATCGTTGTGGAAAATACTGTAGTCGAAACTACAAATCAAAGGACAAGTTATACACAAAATGTCATTTTGGATTTCCACGACCAGTAATATCAAAACGAAGAGTGAACAATTTTATGTCATCTTTGCGACATACTGTCACAAGAAAATCACTGAAAAATACCTATAACTTAAGAAGAAATGAAGAGTCAAAATACATAAATGACGATAACCCAGTCATTTTGTCCATGTGGAATGCTAACATGGATATTCAATATGTTGCAGACAACTCCATTGCTGTGGCTCGATATGTAACATCTTACATTACGAAACCTGAAAAGATAGAACTAAAGGAAATGTGGGAGGAAATTTCTCATGAAAAGAGCCTAAGTAAGAAATTGTACAGCTACAGTTTGAATTTGTTGTCTCGTCGAGAAATTGGAGCATATAAATGTTCAGATCGTTTATCATCTGCAAGTCTATATGCCAAATCTAGAACAATCATTTGGGTGAGTTTAGGTCTTGCAAGAACACGAAACCGAGTTTTGAAATCTGTACAAGAAATTGAGTATTTAGCAGGGAAAGAACCAAACAGTACATATATTTTAAAGACAAATATGTTGGATACATACTATCCAAATAGAAGTAATCATCTTGAAAACGTTTGTCTCTATGAAGTACTGCAAAGCTATACTTTTAAGAGGAATATTACAGAAGATATCAATAAAGGTGTATATGCTGTGATTGGATCTGAAGGATGTCTGGTGAACCAAAGAAAAGGACATTTGATTAATCATCGAAAACTGAGTTGCGAAACTCCTGACAAAAGGGAATTTTACTATTTAGCTCTTTTGCAACTCTTTAAGCCATGGCGTACAGAAGAGGAACTACTTTGAGATTTTCTCAGTTATGAAAATTCATTCAACGCAACCAAAAATACTATAGAATGTCCTGTTTTTACTAATTATCTACAAATGTTCAACGAGGAAATACAGCAAGTAGCTACAATTACAGCAGAGATTGCTAGAGACAGTTCTCAAGACATTCAAAGTTCTGCTTTGTTGAGTCAGGATCCACTAGGAGGACCAATTATCCAAAATGAAGCAGCCACTGCCATGGATGAGGTGGAAAGAGCAATGGAACAAGCTCAGGAGGGTGTAATAAACTTAGAAGAATTGGAAAAACAACTAAATGTTGAGCAAAAACAAATATATGATGAAGTGACAGAGCAGATTGAGCATGGTTTATGTCATGAGAAAAAAGAGTGCTCATGTACGTCATTTAAACCTGTCTGACTGTACGTGAGTGGAGAAGCAGGAACTGGAAAGAGTTTTCTAATTAAAGCAATTGCAAATTATCTACAGAAAAGAACTGAGTCGTCACTCTCTTGTGTTGTTACCGCTCCAACTGGGTTGGCAGCACATAACATTAAAGGGATTACTTTACATTATTTATTGATGCTGCCAGTAGAGCACGAAAATAAATTAGAATACCACAAGCTATCTGGAGAAGTGTGGAAAATGACAAAATGTATATGTACATAAGCGGCGTTCATTTGTGTTCACCCTCGCCACTGTTGAAAGTAAAGAAAGTCACGAAACCGTGGCCCCGCCATCTTGTTCCCTTTTGGGCTCCATCACGAACATAGATAGTAGCCATCTTTGTGTCATGACCTCCCTGCCCATTGCCGATAGCCATCATCTCTCTCTCTCTCTCTCTCTCTCTCCAGCCCCGCAAGCACCCCGCGCCCCGACAGCCCCCGGTCTCTCCTGTTCGGGCCATAAACGCACTGCTAAACACGACCTTGTCACCACTCTGGACCCCTGCCCCCTCGCTCTTTCATTCTACTCATAGAACGGGCCCTTTTGGTAACCTCTTCCTCCCTGCCCGATTGCCCGGCCAGATCCCAGGCCATCACCTAGCCCAGCAGATGCAGTTTATTGCTTCCTACAGTAGGACCTCGCCTCACATCAGAGGAGCGGTGATTAATCAAGGCCTTCACACCCCTAGACCTGACCGACACCCCCGCATCCCTCCCAGGAACGCCCTTCCTCTCTTCTGATGCCCCCCCCCGGCTACACCTGGCCTCTCGACCCAGTCCCACATCATAAAACTAGGTCTTGTGGATATACCCCTCCGGCCCCGCATAGCGAAACATGATCTCATCGCCTGCCCAACCTTAGATCTGACCATCCCCTCCTGCCCTCGTGCCCTGTTGGAATGTCCGGCTGCAGATTACAATCACATGTAACATTTGGGAGGGGAAAACAACATCAGAGCGGTCAGTATGGGAATGGGCCTGGAGCTGGGGTCCCAAACATGCCCTTTTTGTACTTCAAAGTGTCTTTATTGCAATAAGGAATGTTTGTACATCATAAACCTGTGTATAAAAGACGGAGCCGTAGAGAAACTTGTTAGAGCACCTCAAGAAGATACCCTGTTCTCTGATTTGAAGTGTTCTGTTCCATTGGAAATAAACTCCTGTTTCCTGCCTTCCAGTCTCCAGCGCCTGCCTCTTTATTTGGGTAATCGTGAGTTGGGTGAGAAGCGGCTAACGCCGGGCAAACCTAGAAAAGGGGTAAACGACCTGATCTGCCTGAACCCTTTTTCATCAGAAGCTTGTTGTGAAGTTTCCAGAGTCCTGAAAAAAATGAAACTTCTCATTATTGATGAGGTAAGCATGGTATCAAATGTATTGCTTGCTTTTGTGCATTTAAGAATGCAACAAATTCTTAAAACAGAGTATGATGTGTTATTTGGAGGCAAACACGTCATCGTTTTTGAAGATCTACTACAGCTAACTCCTGTGAAAGGACAACCAGTGTTTAAAACTGTTACACATGAAGATACCAGAAAGTGCCTTGGAAGCATAGGAAATGTTAATATATGGTTATATTTCAAATATGCAGACCTCATTCAAAATATGCGACAGGCAAAGGATGCTGATTATAAAAGTATTCTTCAAGATATAAGAATTGGAAAAGTGAGTGAACATGGCAAAGAAGCTTTACAGGCATGATTACTTTCAAATTTGTTTCCAAATGAAAATGTTGGTGCAGAGAATATATATAGAAAAATTGCAGAAAATAAATCAGTGATATGCTTGATGCAAACTCTGCAAGAATGTTCAATCTTCAATGAAATATGTTAAAGTTAGAAAATCAAGAAATTATAAAACTGGAAGCTATTGATAGAATAGAGCATGAAGGAGCTACTATTATTTTGTCAGAAAAGTTGAAGTCAAAATTGGATTCTTTAGACAAATCAATATCTAAAATGGCTGGTTTAGAAAAGAATCTATATGCATGTTGAAATTGTCGGATAATTTTACGACGTAATTTACATGTGAAAAGAGGTTTAGTAAAAGGAGCAATGGGTCATGTTGTTGATTTTGTGAATTACCCAAAAAAAGATGACATTGAATTTTTGAAAATCAAATTTGATGAAATTGAAGAAGTACAACAACTGAGTCGTTGTTCAACTCGATTTTTGCTTGTAAAATATTTATTTGTCCACCGAAAACAGTTTCCTGTTTGTTTGGCATATGCAGTGACTATTCCTAAATCTCAAGGTTTAAGTGTAGATAGTGCTTTGGTGAATATTGGAAGTACTGTGTTCAAGGAGGGTATGGCATATGTTGCTTTATCTCGAGTCAGAACTTTATCTGGATTATACTTGATTGCTTTTGATGAGACAAATATTAGTGCAGATCTAAATTGTGTAAAAGAGTATAATAGGTTAAGAAGAGAATATGCTCCAAATTTACCTCAATATCCTTTATTTGAAAAGCTAGTGGTAGGTCGAAAAAGAAGATATGAGAAAAATTGTAGCGAGGTTGTAGAGAAAAGAAAAAAACTAGATGAACCAGTAATTGTAAGCAAAAAGAAAAAGGATAGTATTGAAGAGGTTGTTGGATTGCAGGTTGAAAACAGTTCTGGTGTCAACTGCTATGCTAATGTAGTGGTTAATGTTGTTTTTTTTCTTCAAACTTTACAACAGATTGTTGAAAATCGGGATCAAAGACTTTGCTGTTTGTTGAATTCTGTCTTTGAGAAATGTAGCAGTGATAAAACAAAAATAGAAAGTGTTTCTGATATTCGAAATCTTTTAGACATATGTTCTGGTCTAAATCAATTTTAACAGAATATTCTGCAAGATTGTCAGGAATTTCTTATGCATATGCTTGTTGTATTGCAAGATGTAGGTATAGATATTGAAAATATTTTTGGCGTTTCTTATAAATGGCAACATGACTGTGACAATTGTTTTTTTTCAAGTAGTACTGAAATATACACTGAAAGATTTACATATTTGACGTTACCAGACTGCAAATCAGTGACTTTTAATAATCTAGTTAGAGAAGCAAATCAAAACATGGTCTGTATCCAATGTAACTCACAAATGTTATCAACATTATTTATGCAAAGTTGTGGACAGTATGTAATTTTAATGCTCCAACGATGCAGACCTGATGGAACAAAATTGACATATTGAAAAGGATATTTCATCCCTGGACCAACGTATTGGTTCCGGAAATGGATCTATTACAGAGCAGGAGCAGCGTAAAGATCTAAAAGAGAAACTAGAGAATACTCTTCAAGAGAGGGTTGCACTGAGATGGGAAGCAAGTAAACTTTCCAACTTTGAGTACGGTGAGTCCGCTGGTAAGGTCCTCGCTTGGAAAATTAAAACCGATCAGGCCAAAAAACACATAAAGCATATCATTTTAGAGGGGGAGACATTTGAAAGATCTTCCATTAGTGATATTGGAGAAGCATTCTTGGAGTTCTTCCAGCAAATATATAAAGAGGAGATCTTGGAGGACCCGCTACTAACATCTAGATGGTTGGAGAAGATTACTCTTCCCACTCTTAGCTCTGAACAAAGAGACCGTCTTGAAAGGCCTATTTCAGAGGAAGAAGTGGGGGAAAGCATTAAAAATGTGAAGAGGGGTAAGGCAGCAGGCCCTGATGGTCTCCCGGGTGAGCTGTTACGCGTACTAGCTCCCGAAATAGTCTCTGTGTTGACAAAACTTTTTAACGACATCTTGGTAAATGGTGTGACCCCTCCTAAATCATGGGGCGAGGCGATTATTGTTTTGATCCCGAACCCCGGGAAAAATCCATCTAAGTGTGGCTCCTATAGGCCAATCTCGCTTCTAAACAGCGATTATAAGCTCTTTGCAGCTGTGTTGGCGAATCGGTTAGGACGTGAGGTTGGCTCAATAATTCACACAGACCAGAAAGGATTCATAAAGGGTAGACAACTCTCGGATCTTACGTATGACTTAATTGGGGCAGTGGACATAGCTTCTGCGTTTTCTCTTCCTATGGCCATTATGACCCTTGACGCCACTAAAGCGTTTGACCGAGTAAACTGGGCATACTTAGCCGAGACCATGAAGAAATTTGCATTTGGTCCAAATTTTCGGAGATCAATTGGACTCCTATATGCAAATCCCAGTGCAAGCATTATGGTCAACGGGGTTTGTACTCAGCCCTTTCAGATTACAAGGGGAACAAGACAGGGGTGCCCCCTATCCCCCTTACTTTTTAGCATATACATTGAGCCACTTGCACAATCCTTTAGGGATGACCCAAGAATTTCTCCATTTAAATTTGGCGGGTGGGAGAGGAAAATTGGGCTGTATGCTGATGACATTGTTATTTACACTAGTGATCCAGCAAATGCCTTTCCCATAGTGGTTGAAAAGGCCAAGGAATTCGGAACTATCTTGGGATACAATATCAATGCTGATAAGACTGAGCTTATGACGTGGAATATCGCCAATCCGGGTGTTGGGGTGACGCCCTCAAGCTGCTCAATCCGTTACCTAGGAGTAAAAATAACGCAGGATATTGAAGTCTTAGCTAAAGCTAACCTAGATCTGGTCGCCAGAGAGTGTAGGGCCCTTTTGAGATCATGGGTGGGGCTTAGACTATCAATTTTCGGGAAAGTTAACATTGTAAAGATGTCTATCCTTCCGAAGCTGACCTTTATTTTTAACACAATTCCCTTTGCATTTGATTCCAAGCAACTTCTTAAGTGCCAACAAGAAATAAATTATTTTATTTGGGGCTATAAAGCCACGAGGTTGTCTTGGATAAAATTGAGGAGGAGGAGGGAAAAAGGTGGATTGGCCCTCCCAGACTTGCAGTACTACTCTTGGGCATTCCAGCTTTCCCACTCAAGAATGCTCCTGAAGTCACCAGATCTCACTTCAAATGGGAAATTATTTAAGGCAATGCTGGTAGGGGCAAACCTCCCATTAGATGGGTTTTTATTCAAATTTGGAGATCGAAGGTTTTTCAAGAAGGTGAGGCTGAAGACTCTATTAACACAACTGAAGTCATGGGTACAAATTAAACGTAGAGTGGGGTTGGCGTACTACTCTAACCACGCTCAGATTTGGGACTCTCCTGGGCTTCCATTGTGCTTGCAAGACTCTCTGGCAACCCCCCTAATTACAGCTGGGCTTTTTAGATGGGGTGAATTGCTATATGGAGGCATCTTGATAGGGTGGGAAGATCTCAGGGAGAAAATAGGGCCGATACTTTCAAGATTTAAATACGCACAAATTAGTAGCTGGGCCAGAGAATTAATCAGGAAAGACCCTAATACCGGGAGAATTAGTCCTCTAGGACAACAATTAGTCGAAAAACAGATAGGAGGGAAGGAGGTGGCTTTATGGTATTGGTCCATATTGGAAGAGATAGATGCAGACTTTAATCTCCCAACGGAACTATGGGGTAAAGAAATCGTGGCACTAGACGAGGATTGGTGGGCTGAATCTTTCTCCCTTTTGTATAAATTGGTTAAACCCGCCTGGCTTAGACGAAACCACCTGTTTACCTTACACCTGGCATATCTCTCCCCTTTACGTTTATCCAAATATCAAAAGGGGAAATGCTGTAACAAATGCCAACAGTTAGCAGCCTCCGATATACATATGTTTTGGGACTGCCCCCATATGTCGACTTATTGGATGGAGATCAAAGCAACTTTGGACTCAATTATTAAGACCAACATTTCCTTAACTTTACCACTTGTTATTTTTGGTTTGGACCAGAACTTCACTGGAGTAGCGCGGTCCTTCATATTTTATGCCATCCTGCTGGCAAGACGGCAGATATGCATGCACTGGGTGGATACTACATCTCCCACTCACTCCGCATTGGCTAACCTCACTTTATGAAACTTCCAAGGTAGACTTGAAAAGAACATGTAGAGCCCAGAACCTCACATTTTGGAAACTTTTGACAGAGTGGAAGTGAAGTTTTCTCTGTCTTTTTTTTTTTTTTTTTTTCCCCCCCCCAAAGATCCGATGATTAAGCCCATCTACTCAATGGTTCAGTATAGTGGTCTGCCCCGATTCCGATATTTGCATACTGGATTTACTGGCATGAAGTTGCCTTGAGATCGTCAATAAGATTCATGGTGTACCCACCAACTCATAAAAAGTTCTGCCAAGGTGTGTAGCGACTCAATTCCTAGGGTATTGCTCCCAATGGCAGTGAGCTGGTCGGGTTGTTTTCTTCGCATCTAAGGGACGTGTGTCGGGCAGATGAGGATTACAAAAAAAAAAAAAAAAAAAAACAAAAGAAAAAAAAAAAAACATTATTTATACAAAGTTGTGGACAGTATGTAATTTTAATGCTCCAACGATGCAGACCTGATTGAACAAAACTGACAACTTTAATTAAAAAGTTTGTGGCTTCTAAATTATCAATTTAAGGAAGAACTTTTGTAACTGTAGCAATTATTTTCCATGATGGTCCTTCTACAACATCAGGACATTACACAGCTTATTTAAAATGTCCAAAAGGCTGGACTCATTGTAATGATACTCAATTGACTTTTAAACAACGTTTGCCTTTTGACTTACCAAATTCTTACCTAGTGTTTTTACAACCGAATTTTAGGGAAAATAATTGACCTAGGAAGATTAGTGCTGTTAAAAAAGTTTAGTCTGCTGTTGAGAATTACTTTGTAAGTGAGGGTGATCAAGATAAAAAAAAATTGTACTTGTCATAGAGGTAGTGTAAGTGTATCACATAGTGAGTGACATGAGTATTACAGGAAATGTTGATCATGAGTGAGGCAGAGGTGTTTTAGATTTGTTGTAGTTGTTGGAGATGTTGGTGACTTTTTTATTCCCATGTAGAGGTTTCTTTTAATGGTATACAGCTCCTTGGTAAGATAAAGGATGAGCAGAGTGTGATCGGCATACCAGATGATGTTGAGGTTCTGATAGCATGCTAGTTGTTTAAGGTTCTATGTTCATGATAAATAGCATCGGGTGGCGGTATAACCATTGTTAGATGGTCCAAAAGATGTTGGTGCTTTTGGTTCAGAAGGTTGGAAAACGGACGCTTAAGAGTACTATTAAGTAACTTCCAAACTAAGGATTTCACACATACTATTTGGCCATGAGGAATGGTATCTGAAACAAAAAAACGACTATTTCGGGTAAATGTTGTTAGCATATGTTTGTACATAACTTTATTTAGAGTGTATAAGAAAGAAGTAATAATGTTTTGGTACTTTGTGATTGTTGATGACATTCCTTACTTACGTAAAAAATTGCTGTTCGAAAAAGACATTTAAGATATGTTTTTTTCTAATTGTTATATTCTTAATGAAAATGTTGAATGGTTTTTTTTAACACAATCTTTTTGATTGTGTTTTTTTTTTGCCCGCTGTCGTATGATGAGTAGTATTGAACTCACTGTCTAGTGAAATTCAATATATTCTAAGAACAGCAAAATAAAATATATAACATATTGTACAAATTATTTTGTATTTTGTATTGTGTAATATATCTTATAACTCAATTGTTTCTTCTCTTCCACAGATATTATATTTATAAGGTAAGTATGACAAACAAAAAATACTTTTTCATCACTTTCTTACTTCTCTTTCTCTCTATCCTTTCTTCACTCTCTCTCTTACTCCTTTACCTTTTCTCATCTTACTCTTCTTCCCTCATTCTACTTACTCCCCTTCATTCACCTTTACCCTCCTTCTCTCACCATCAGTACTCTTCCTTCACCCTCAATCATCTTGTCCAACTCACTCTTTCCCCTCTCTGTCCCTCACTTGTCTTTCCTATCTTCCTCCATCACTACCCTTGTTTTGCTGTATCACTCAGTCTCTTTTCACTCTCCCCTTACTCTTTTTCCTTCATATCATCCCTCACTCTCTTTCACTCACTCCACTTCTCTCACTCCCCCTCACTCTCTTTCCCTCACTCCATCCGTAAGTCCCTTTCCCTTACTCCTCTTTCCTCATCCACTTTTACTAACTCCCATTAATTTAGTCCCACACTCCCCTTCATTCCATTTCTCTATCCCTCTCTCCCTCTATCTTACTCAGTCTTACCGCCTTACTCCCTCTCAGTCACTTGCTCTCCCTCTCTTTCTCTCTCCCTCTCTCTCTCTTCTCTCCCTCACCCTTCCTGTCTTTCTCTTTCTGTTTCCTTCACTCCTACTTTATCCCTCAGTCCCCTTTCCTCTCTCTTAATCTCCTTCCTTCTCTCTCATTCCCCTTTTGTCATCCTCATACCCATTCTCTCACTGTTACTGTCTTTCACTCACCCTTAGTACTTTTCCCTCACTCCCATTCGTTTACTCCCTCACTCACTTTTTTTCATCCATGTTTCTCTCCATGTCTCTCTCTGTGTAATTCACTCTAACTGCCTCATTCCTTCTCAGTTCCTTGCTTTCCCTCACTCCCATTCTGTCCCTCTCTCTCCCTTACCCTTACCCTTAAACTCCTTTCCTCTCTCTTTATATCACACCTTCTCTCTTCCTTACTCATTTTCCATCTCTCTTAATTTTGTTCCTTCTTTCTCGTTCATCTTCCCTCTCCCTTATACTCCTTCCCTAACTGTCACTGCCGTTCACTCACCGTCACTCCCTTTCCCCCTCTCCACTTCCTCCTGTCTGTATTTCTCACCCTTTCACTTTCCCATTCCCTTTTCCTCACTCCCGACTCGCTCTCTTTCTCACACTCTATTCCTTACTCCCCTTCTCTCACTTCCATTTACTAACTCCCTCCATCACCTCACTTCACTTCTCTGTCCCTCACTCCCCATCTCTCATATGCATCTGCAGAGGCCTATTATGATATGGCTGCTGGTGTGTATTAGACAGCACTACCATGTTAAGTCTTTTCCTTCTCTGCCTGTGGTCTCGCACCCTCAATTAGCCTCTGCATGTAGCATTTCTCTCACTGTTTCCAGCATTTGTTCTCTGTTGTACCATTGTATCCTTTGTGTGTACCATGTCTGTGTCTCCTTGCTCTATCTGTGTCTCTGCTTGAACCATCTCACCGTCTCTCTGCAACATTTTTTCTCTGACTGCACCATCTGGCCCTCAGCCTGCAGCCAAGCACCATCTATCCTCTGCCTGTACCAGTTTAGTCTCTGCCTGCATTATCTCATTTTCTGTCTGCACCATCCCTCTCCCTCTGTCTGCACCTTCTGCCTGCACCGTCTCATGTGCATCTGCAGAGGCCTATGATATGGCTGCTGGTGTGTATTAGACAGCGCTACCATGTTAAATCTTTCCTCTCTCTGCCTGTAGTCTCGCACCCTCTGCCTGTACCATTTTGTCTCTGTCTTCACTATCTCCCCCTCTGTGTGCTAAATCACCTAAATCAAGAAGTGAGTCATGATTTAGGTGATATAGTTGTAGAAAGTCCTATGCAGTATGTGTCTCAGGCCTCTTAATTTTCAAATGGTGTTCATGCTGTGCAATTTAGATGCTGGGTGTGCTGTTGAAATGCAACAAACTGTCTCTGTAGCATGTAGTAATCATTTCAGTGAATGTTCATTTGTACATTCTCAGTCTCACCTTGACCCCCTACACTGCCTGAACTTCACTTCATTGTCCTAAACCCTGAAACTCCATTCCTAGAAAAATATTCTAAACTCTTGCAACACAACTGCAATGCTGTAAACCCTGAAAGAATAATCCCAGCAAGACTTCCTTTCATTGTAGTAATCATTTTACTGAATTGCAAGGGATAGTGTTATGTGTCTAAGATCACAGTGTGAGTCAGTTTTCATTTCAGAAGAATGTGGCAGAATAATTTGTTTAGTTAATGTGTTTAAAAATATGGGAATACCTGTACTTATAAATTTGATAAAGGTAGTTTTTTATTATCTATTAGTGAAAATTATATAATTAAGTGTTTATATTTTTTTGCAAGGACCAGCAACATTGTACTATACATAATGGATCAAAATCAGGACAACTTTCAAGTCACTTTTGAAATTTCCAACGAAGTCATGGAGGACTTAAATGTACCTTTTGAAGACAACATTGATAAACAAGATAATGGAGAAGGAGATTTAAGCAGTGATTTTTTTGACCAAAGTTTGGACATTGACTTGATAGAAGCAGTAGATGACATTGAGTTTCAAGTTGCAAATTTTGAAGTTGAGGACAATGCAAACGAAATTACAGATGAAATTATGCTGGATGTTTTATTACAGTATGAAATGTTTGAGGAATAAAGTTATTATTTAGAATTAAAAATGATTTGAGAGAGTCTTTTTGTACTATTTTAATAATTTGGTTAGTTGATGTGTTTAGAAATATGGGAATACATGTTCTGATGAAGTGAGTCAGGCTTTAGCATATGTGGTGCTAGAAACTGCTATGCAGTACGTCTGTCAGGCCTCTTAATTTGCAAATAGTCTCCATGCTGTGTACTGAAGATCCTGGCTGTGCTGTAAAATGCCATACCAACTCTTTCTCTAACGTGTAGTAAACATTTCAGTGAATTTCAAGGCATATTTCTATCTTTTTTCATTTAGAATGCAAGTCAGTGTTTTTTTTTAAATATTGTGTCAGAATCACTTGCTCAGTGTATGTGTTTTAAGACATAGGAATACATGTACTTATGGAGTGAGTTAGACTTTAGGACATCCAGTGCTTTTTACTCGTAGCCCTTGCTTGATACCATACACTGCCTACACACATTTGTATTGCTCTAAAGTCAGAAATATCAATCCCACCACGACCCTCTACACTGCCTAAACACCACTGCACCGTTCTGAACCCTGAAACACCATTCTCAGCAAATTCCCCTATAATGTTGAAACACCACAGCACTCACTGCATGATTTCCTATTCTGCTCAGACACGGTTGCTGTACCTTAAACTTACTTATGAAGTGAACCAGTGTTTACATCATATAGTTGTTCTAATTGCTCTGTAGTATGTTAGTAGTGGTCTATAACATGTTTTTTTTCTACACAATATATTGGTGTTACCTACAGGAAGAAAAACCAACATGCCTACAAAGAATGCCAAAAGACAAAAAATATAAACAGGCTTACTTTTCCAAGAAAACACAATTACAAGATTTATCTAAACAACATTGTACAGAGAAAAAGAAGAATGCTCCTGGTAAGACAACAACAGATTTTATAAGGAAATTAACCCACAATAAAAAGCGTTTGGATAATGTGGAAAATAAAATAAAAAAATATCTGTAAGTGCAAAGAAAAAGCAGATAAAAAAGAAAAATGTTGGAAAAGTATATGGCGATCAAATTGTCTATAGTAATAGACGAAAAAATCAGTTCGTTCCAATTCGCAAGAGAATGTTTTATAACAGAGTTGTAATAAATGTATTAAAAAATGTAAAGAATTGTAAAAGGAAAACAGCTTTTTATAAGAAAAAGAAATATATTGAGAGTATTGTTGATCAGGCTTTTGAATTAAAAAAAAGTTGTTAATTTTAGTAATCAATAGTATTCGTACACTAGACAAGGCAATCAATCTTTTGAAAGCGAAAAGTAAGTAGAAAAGACTAATTAATAGAACTAATTTTTGTAATGTTTTTTCTGGAGAATGGAAGCATAGTACAAGTTGTGAGCCATTTTTTAATGAAGAGACTTACATTTAGACTAATGATTTGTTGCCTGCAGTTGACACCAGTGGTTGAGCATATGAGGTGAAGGACGGTTGTCCAATTGAAAAAGAAGTGCAGAAGAGGTGTTAGCTGATGATGACGTCCTAAGGCTCCAGTGTACACTTGGAATTGTAGTAGTATTTGTAGTGTACGACAGAATTCAATTGATTTTTTTTGCAATTTCTTACGTAAGTATACTAAGAAAAGTCTTAAACAAAAGATTAAAATGTTGCAAGAATTAGACCCTTGCAGACTGAGAGAAAAAAAGGGTTTACAAGGGCATTCTCTGGCTTGTCTTTCTAGAAAAGTATGCCAGAGTGTTTTTTGCCATTTTAGGATGTTAGCAGTGCATCATACTGAAGTGAGAAAATTAGTGAGAAGGTTGTATTATGCAAAAAGTCCAGCACTTAAGCTAAAACAGTGAAACAGTGCTCTTTTACATGGATTTGTATTAGATGTAAAGAACATTTGTGAAGAAATTGAGGTTAGTTACTTTTGTGAAAAAGAGGACAGTGCAGAAACTGATACAGTAATAGAAGGAAATATGGAATACAATTTTACAGAAAATTATGACCAAGAAATTACAAGGTTTAAGGTCATTTCAGGTGAAAGGCCAAACTTTTCTTGTGTGTGTTGTCGACGAACTCATTATAAGAATCGGACTAGGTTAGTTGATTTATATGTAAAAAGTGAAAAGGAAAATATTAATGAGTGGAAGGATTTTGCAACTTATTTGTTGGTAGAGAATTGCTTTGATTTGGGTTCTGATCAACATATTTGTAAATATTGTTATAATAAATTAAATGAAAACAAAATGCCTGCTAGAGCTGTACATAATAATCCTGAGTTGGTAAATATTCCTTCTGAACTGATGGCTTTAAATACCTATGAGTCTATTTTGATTCAATGTGTGCATCCATTTCAGGCTATTGTTCGTATGGAGCCTAAGACAGGGGAATTGAATCCTTCAGATTGGCAGAGAGGATTAAAGGGAAGAGTTGGATATTTGCCTCTTGATTTAAAGAAAAATATTGAAACAATTGGTGTTGAAAATGTGGAGGAGGAACCTCTAGGTATTCTTGTTAATGGCGTACCTACGAAGAGTAAGAAAATCTGGCAAGAATTAGAGGATGTTAGGAAAGTGAATAAGGCAACGTTGTATTTGGTAAAAAACAATCGATACTACAAAAATGTATATGTAGGAGAAGAGGAAACAACTGTAGAAGAGGACAGTGATTTGTCAGCTGGACAAATTGAAAAAGTGGATGTGTCCAGAAGTGAACAAATTTATGAACATTATAGTGTTCATCGACTGCATTCCAAGGAAGTAATGGGGAATGCTATCGAGTTATTCCAAATGAAAGAAGCAAAAGGAAGTCCCATTAGTGTATGGGAAGAAAGCTTGGAAGCTTGTTGTTTTCCTCAGTTATTTTCAACAGGTCAAGGTGGGTGATATGATGACCGACCTGTGCAAATTCCTGCATCTGACTACCGGACAACAAGATTATAAGCAGAAGATCCAAGGTTTCGCCAATGTATTCCATATTTGTTTCATCTTCTGTTTGAGAGTGACTTGTCTGGACTTTCTTATGCAGTGAACCATATACTAAAAAGTGGATTACATCTGCAAAATGTTTTGGCAAGGGACTTTATGGATAAAATCCAACAGAAAGACACTGTTTTGGAATCTCAGCTAATTAATCTCATGGCATGTCAGCGTGGTACTAACGAGTATTGGTACCGTCGTCATGGGGATTTGAAATGTATGCTAAGAAACTTAGGAACTCCTACATGGTTCCTTACTCTAAGCTGTGCTGAGTATGCTTGGGAAAATTTACTTCAATTTCTTTGAAAGGCAAATGCAAACATAGAAAATATAGAATACAAGACACCTGGAGAAGTGTACTCTTTGGATCCAGTTAATGTATGCAGGTATTTCAATCATAGATTTGAAGCTATGATGTCTTTTCTCACAAACAAAACAAATCCTCCTCTTGGAGAGGTTCTGGATTTCTTTTGGAGAAAGGAGTATCAAGCAAGAGGTGCTCCTCACATACATATGCTGCTATGGATTAAAGATGCCCCCAAATTTGGAACAGATTCGGATGACACAGTGATGAGTTTTATTGAACAGTATTCTACATGTGCTGTTCCTAAAAGTACAGGACAAAATAATTTTAAACATCAATTCTTACGGCAAACCCATCGTTGTGGCAAATACTGTCGTTGAAACTACAAATCAAAGAACAAGTTATACACAAAATGTCATTTTGGATTTCCACGACCAGTAATATCAAAACGAAGAGTGAACAATGTTATGTCATATTTGCGACATACTGTCACAAGAAAATCACTGAAAAATACCTATAACTTAAGAAGAAATGAAGAGTCAAAATACATAAATGACTATAACCCAGTCATTTTGTCCATGTGGAATGCTAACATGGATATTCAATATGTTGCAGACAACTCCATTGCTGTGGCTCGATATGTAACATCTTACATTACGAAATCTGAAAAGACAAAACTAAAGGAAATGTGGGAGGAAATTTCTCATGAAAAGAGCCTAAGTAAGAAATTGTACAGCTACAGTTTGAATTTTTTGTCTCGTCGAGAAATTGGAGCATATAAATGTTCAGATCGTTTATCATCTGCAAGTCTATATGCCAAATCTAGAACAATCATTTGGGTGAGTTTAGGTCTTGCAAGAACACGAATCCGAGTTTTGAAATCTGTACAAGAAATTGAGTATTTAGCAGGGAAAGAACCAAACAGTACATATATTTTAAAGACAAATATGTTGGATACATACTATCCAAATAGAAGTAATCATCTTGAAAACGTTTGTCTCTATGAAGTACTGCAAAGCTATACTTTTAAGAGGAATATTACAGAAGATATCAATAAAGGTGTATATGCTGTGATTGGATCTGAAGGATGTCTGGTGAAACAAAGAAAAGGACATTTGATTAATCATCGAAAACTGAGTTGCGAAACTCCTGACAAAGGGGAATTTTACTATTTAGCTCTTTTGCAACTCTTTAAGCCATGGTGTACAGAAGAGGAACTACTTTGAGATTTTCTCAGTTATGAAGATTCATTCAACGCAACCAAAAATACTATAGAATGTCCTGTTTTTACTAATTATCTACAAATGTTCCACGAGGAAATACAGCAAGTAGCTACAATTACAGCAGAGATTGCTAGAGACAGTTCTCAAGACATTCAAAGTTCTGCTTTGTTGAGTCAGGATCCACTAGGAGGACCAATTATCCAAAATGAAGCAGCCACTGCCATGGATGAGGTGGAAAGAGCAATGGAACAAGCTCAGGAGGATGTAATAAACTTAGAAGAATTGGAAAAACAACTAAATGTTGAGCGAAAACAAATATATGATGAAGTGACAGAGCAGATTGAGAATGGTTTATGTCATGAGAAAAAAGAGTGCTCATGTACGTCATTTAAACCTGTCTGACTGTACGTGAGTGGAGAAGCAGGAACTGGAAAGAGTTTTCTAATTAAAGCAATTGCAACTTATCTACTGAAAAGAACTGAGTCGTCACTCTCTTGTGTTGTTACCGCTCCAACTGGGTTGGCAGCACATAACATTAAAGGGATTACTTTACATTGTTTATTGATGCTGCCAGTAGAGCACAAAAATAAATTAGAATACCACAAGCTATCTGGAGAAGCTTGTTGTGAAGTTTCCAGAGTCCTGAAAAAAATGAAACTTCTCATTATTGATGAGGTAAGCATGGTATCAAATGTATTGCTTGCTTTTGTGCATTTAAGAATGCAACAAATTCTTAAAACAGAGTATGATGTGTTATTTGAAGGTAAACACGTCATTGTTTTTGGAGATCTACTACAGCTAACTCCTGTGAAAGGACAACCAGTGTTTAAAACTGTTACACATGAAGATACCAGAAAGTGCCTTGGAAGCATAGGAAATGTTAATATATGGTTATATTTCAAATATGCAGACCTCATTCAAAATATGCGACAGGCAAAGGATGCTGATTATAAAAGTATTCTTCAAGATATAAGAATTGGAAAAGTGAGTGAACATGGCAAATAAGCTTTACAGGCATGATTACTTTCAAATTTGTTTCCAAATGAAAATGTTGGTGCAGAGAATATATATAGAAAAATTGCAGAAAAAAATCAGTGATATGCTTGATGCCAACTCTGCAAGAATGTTCAATCTTCAATGAAATATGTTAAAGTTAGAAAATCAAGAAATTATAAAACTGGAAGCTACTGATAGAATAGAGCATGAAGAAGCTACTGGTAAAGCTCCAACAGGTATGTCTAGGGATTTGTTACACTCCTATAATTCCACTAGCATACACTGTTATGGGACGTTAGACCCCGACAATTGGTCCGGACCCATTTGTTGCGGTCAATGTAAGCTCATGTTGACCCCTTTGCCCGCCCCAGAAGTTCCCTCTCACGATATCGTGCTGCGAGGAGGACTTATAAATGCTCGCTCACTCTGCAAGAACGCTCAGAACATAAATGATCTGATCGTTGAGTCTGACTTGGACTGGCTCCTGGTCACTGAGACATGGCTGAGACCGTGGTCTAATCCGGACCTGGCTATTGCCCTCCCCCACGACTACGGAATACAGCATTTGGATAGGAATGAACAACGAGGAGGAGGGTTGGCGATAATCCACCACAACTCACTCAAATGTTCCATCCATGCATTGACAACCATTAAGGGAGCGGAAGCATTAGCTTTTTGCCTAGGAATTTATGATTCCTTTACCTTTTCTGGCGCCCTTATTTACCGCCCCCCTGGCTCCCCCTCTGAGTTTCTTGAAACCATGGGGGACACATTGAGTGATCTAGTGCTCAGATACTCACACTTTATGTTGCTAGGAGACCTAAATCTGCACTTAGACTCTCCCAAGGAACAAGGAGTAGACAGTTTTATGGATATCATTGATATCCTTGGCCTTACCCTTCGAAATCGAGAGCCGACCCATGTAGCCGGCCATTTGCTGGACTGTATTTGTTCCAATTCTGCTAGGCTCATAGTCGGGCAGCCGCGCCCTCAAATCTGGTCCGACCATTCCCTTATTCCATTTGACATAGTGTTAAACAATAAACCTTCTGCCGCTATTATGTCGAATGATGAAACACGTAACAATACTTTTAAACCTAACTGGAAGAAATTTCCCAGTAGACCTGACTTAATAGACATACTATCAGAAACATCACCGGAATTAATAGGAGACACCATAACAGATAATCAGAAATTCTGTGACTGGTTAGGCTCAGCTGGCGATCTATTAGGACCAGTCGGTAGGAAAAAATCATCTGCCAAAAAGAGCAAAGGGAGCGCCCCGTGGTTCTCGCCAGCTCTGAAGCTAGAGCTGGGAGAAGTAAGAGCTCTCGAGCGGAGATGGCGTAGAGATTATGAGAGAACGGCCCGCAATATCTATAAAACAGCCAGAAGGCATTACCATGCCGGGATCAAACTAGCGAAGAAAGCCCACTACCTACAGGCCATATCCACTGTGGGCTCTAGACAAAAGGAAATTTTTAAAATAGTAAGGGACTTCACTAAACCATTAGCTTTGTCACAAGAGATTCCCCCCTCACAGGACCTCTGCAATTCAATTGCCGATTATTTTGACAACAAGATTGCTGATATTGTGAAGACTTTTCCTCTACCGTTTTCCTCTCCTTGCAGCTTAGAGCGGGCTGAGGGAGTTGAAACGGCGAGGGGGACATCACGCTTTGAGTCCTTCACACCAGTCTCGTTGGAGGACACAGCTAAAGCCATCTTGGCCAGTAAATCTGGATCGCCTTTTGATCCTTGCCCACCCTTGGTCCTTCAGGCGGCGGTGGAGGTTGTTAACCCCATCATCAACGACCTCATAAACTCATCGCTAGCCACAGCGATAATTCCACCTGAGTGGAAACTCGCAGCAGTTAAGCCCCTTCACAAAAAGACCATCGCTGATCCGTCGACTCTCTCCAACATGCGACCGATATCCCTGCTTCCCGTGGTTTTCAAATTGGTTGAAAAGTTCGTTAACAATCAACTTACGGACTACTTGGAGGTGAATAACATTCTACATCCCAACCAGGCTGGGTTTCCGTCGAAACATTCCACCGAGTCTGCCCTCCTGTTCACGGCGGAAACCTTACGAATGGCTGTCGACCAAGGCAAGAAGGCTGTCCTAATACTATTAGACTTGTCGGCAGCCTTCGACACGGTCTCTCATACCATCTTAGTAGACCGGATGGTGGCTGCAGGAATAGGAGGGACAGTTTTGGGTTGGTTGAGAAATTTTCTGAACAACAGACGACAAATTACTGTCTTGGGCAAATTCCAGTCAGAAGCTAAGGTCATCAGCTCCGGGGTTCCTCAGGGTTCGAGGTTAAGCCCGATCCTGTTTAACCTATATATGGTACCCCTGCTTGAGCTAATTGCATCGTTTAACATCAGCACAATATCATATGCAGATGACACTCAGCTAATTCTGGTACTGGATGGAGAACTGCTGGGAGCGGAAGAAAACTTGAAGAATTGCTTAACAGCCACATTCAAATGGATGACTGAAAACCACCTTAAATGCAATTCCGGCAAAACGGAGATCTTGCCGTTTGGAAATCGAAACCTGTTTTCTCCAAAACAATGGTGGACAGACGATGTTGAATAGCCCCCTGAGACCATAACATCTGCTCGGAATCTGGGCATCAAATTTGACGACCAGTTGTGCTTTAAACAGCAAGCGGTGGCCGTAGCTGGTATGTGTTTTCACACCATTAAATCCTTGAGGAAGTTTTTTGACCTCCTTCCTCTGTCAGCCAGGAAAGCAGTTGCAGTAGCCTTAATAAACTCAAGGCTAGATTATTGTAACAGCCTGTATGCCGGAGTTAATAAGTCCGTACTCCATAGGCTGCAGATGATCCAACATGCCGCTGCCAGACTGGTGCTACGCTGGCCACGAAAATCATCTGCGTCAGCTGCACTAAAAGCGCTACACTGGTTGTCAGTTGGTAAAAGGATCCTTTTCAAAATCCTGTTGATCACATTTAGAGCCTTCCATCAGCATGGGCCTAAATATCTGTGCAATGGCTTTAAGCGATATTATCCCATCGCTGCCTGAGGTCTGCTAACCAGAATCTATTAACCATCCCCAGATTTAGATTGGCCACCAAGGGAGGAAAGTCTCTTTTTGTCCTGGGTTCCAGAGCCTGGAACAAGCTTCCTCCTCACCTTAGGTTACTATGTCATGAAACACAGTTCAGGAAGGCGCTAAAGACCTGGGTGTTTTCCCTCACAGATGCAGCCTGCATAGCACTGGTTTAAGCGCCCCCATCGATCCATCTCTCCCTAAACCGTTTTCCATCTGGTTGAGCGCCAAGATACTCCATGGAGTGATAGATGCGCTATATAAGTGTCCCCTACATTTACATTTACATTTACATTTACTATTATTTTGTCAGAAAAGTTGAAGTCAAAATTGGATTCTTTAGACAAATCAATATCTAAAATGGCTGGTTTAGAAAAGAATCTATATGCATGTTTAAATTGTCGGATAATTTTACGACGTAATTTACATATGAAAAGAGGTTTAGTAAATGGAGCAATGGGTCATGTTGTTGATTTTGTGAATTACCCAAAAAAAGATGATATTGAATTTTTGAAAATCAAATTTGATGAAATTGAAGAAGTACAACAATTGAGACGTTGTTCAACTCGATTTTTGCTTGTAAAAGATTTATATGTCCACCGAAAACAGTTTCCTGTTTGTTTGGCATATGCAGTGACTATTCCTAAATCTCAAGGTTTAAGTGTAGATAGTGCTTTGGTGAATATTGGAAGTACTGTGTTCAAGGAGGGTATGGCATATGTTGCTTTATCTCAAGTCAGAACTTTATCTGGATTATACTTGATTGCTTTTGATGAGACAAAGATTAGTGCAAATTGTGTACAAGAGTATAATAGGTTAAGAAGAGAATATGCTCCAAATTTACCTCAATATCCTTTATTTGAAAAGCTAGTGGTAGGTCGAAAACAAAAGATATGAGAAAAATTGTAGCGAGGTTGTAGAGAAAAGAAACAAACTAGATGAACCAGTAATTGTAAGCAAAAAGAAAAAGGATAGTATTGAAGAGGTTGTTGGATTTCAGTTTGAAAACAGTTCTGGTGTCAACTGCTATGCTAATGTAGTGGTTAATGTTGTTTTTTTTCTTCAAACTTTACAACAGATTGTTGAAAATCGGGATCAAAGTCTTTGCTGTTTGTTGAATTCTGTCTTTGAGAAATGTAACAGTGATAAAACAAAAATAGAAAGTGTTTCTGATATTCGAAATCTTTTAGACATATGTTCTGGTCTAAATCAATTTTCACAGAATATTCTGCAAGATTGTCAGGAATTTCTTATGCATATGCTTGTTGTATTGCAAGATGTAGGTATAGATATTGAAAATATTTTTGGCGTTTCTTATAAATGGCAACATGACTGTGTGACTGTGACAATTGTTTTTTTTCAAGTAGTACTGAAATATACACTGAAAGATTTACATATTTGACGTTACCAGACTGCAAATCAGGGACTTTTAATAATCTAGTTAGAGAAGCAAATCAAAACATAGTCTGTACCCAATGTAACTCACAAATGTTATCAACATTATTTATGCAAAGTTGTGGACAGTATGTAATTTTAATGCTCCAACGATGCAGACCTGATGGAACAAAATTGACAACTTTAATTAAAAAGTTTGTGGCTTCTCAATTATCAATTTAAGGAAGAACTTTTGTAACTGTAGCAATTATTTTCCATGATGGTCCTTCTACAACATCAGGACATTACACAGCTTATTTAAAATGTCCAAAAGGCTGGACTCATTGTAATGATACTAAATTGACTTTTAAACAACGTTTGCCTTTTGACTTACCAAATTCTTACCTAGTGTTTTTACAACCCAATTTTAGGGAAAATAATTGGCCTAGGAAGATTAGTGCTGTTAAAAAAGGTTAGTCTGCTGCTGAGAATTACTTTGTAAGTGAGGGTGATCAAGATAAAAAAGAAATTGTACTTGTCATAGAAGTAGTGTAAGTGTATCACATAGTGAGTGATATGAGTATTACAGGAAATGTTGGTCATGAGTGAGGCGGAGGTGTTTTAGATTTGTTGTAGTTGTTGGAGATGTTGGTGACATTTTTTATTCCCATGTAGAGGTTTCTTTTAATGGTATACAGCTCCTTGGTAAGATAAAGGATGAGCAGAGTGTGATCGGCATACCAGATGATGTTGAGGTTCTGATAGCATGCTAGTTGTTTAAGGTTCTATGTTCATGATAAATAGCATCGGGTGGCGGTATAACCATTGTTAGATGGTCCAAAAGATGTTGGTGCTTTTGGTTCAGAAGGTTGGAAAACGGACGCTTAAGAGTACTATTAAGTAACTTCCAAACTAAGGATTTCACACATACTATTTGGCCATGAGGAATGGTATCTGAAACAAAAAAATGACTATTTCGGGTAAATGTTGTTAGCATATGTATGTACATAACTTTATTTAGAGTGTATAAGAAAGAAGTAATAATGTTTTGTTACTCTGTGATTGTTGATGACATTCCTTACTTACGTAAAAAATTGCTGTTCGAAAAAGACATTTAAGATATGTTTTTTTCTAATTGTTACATTCTTAATGAAAATGTTGAATGGGTTTTTTGAACACAATCTTTTTGATTGTGTTTTTTTTTTGCCCGCTGTCATATGATGAGTAGTATTGTACTCACTGTCTAGTGAAATTCAATATATTCTAAGAACAGCAAAATAAAATATATAACATATTGTACAAATTATTTTGTATTTTGTATTGTGTAATATATCTTATAACTCAATTGTTTCTTCTCTTCCACAGATATTATATTTATAAGGTAAGTACGACAAACAAAAAATACTTTTTCATCACTTTCTTACTTCTCTTTCTCTCTATCCTTTCTTCACTCTCTCTCTTACTCCTTTACCTTTTCTCATCTTACTCTTCTTCCCTCATTCTACTTACTCCCCTTCATTCACCTTTACCCTCCTTCTCTCACCATCAGTACTCTTCCTTCACCCTCAATCATCTTGTCCAACTCACTCTTTCCCCTCTCTGTCCCTCACTTGTCTTTCCTATCTTCCTCCATCACTACCCTTGTTTTGCTGTATCACTCAGTCTCTTTTCACTCTCCCCTTATTCTTTTTCCTTCATATCATCCCTCACTCTCTTTCACTCACTCCACTTCTCTCACTCCCCCTCACTCTCTTTCCCTCACTCCATCCGTAAGTCCCTTTCCCTTACTCCTCTTTCCTCATCCACTTTTACTAACTCCCATTAATTTAGTCCCACACTCCCCTTCATTCCATTTCTCTATCCCTCTCTCCCTCTATCTTACTCAGTCTTAGCGCCTTACTCCCTCTCAGTCACTTGCTCTCCCTCTCTTTCTCTCTCCCTCTCTCTCTCTTCTCACCCTCACCCTTCCTGTCTTTCTCTTTCTGTTTCCTTCACTCCTACTTTATCCCTCAGTCCCCTTTCCTCTCTCTTAATCTCCTTCCTTCTCTCTCATTCCCCTTTTGTCATCCTCATACCCATTCTCTCACTGTTACTGCCTTTCACTCACCCTTAGTACTTTTCCCTCACTCCCATTCGTTTACTCCCTCACTCACTTTTTTTATCCATGTTTCTCTCCATGTGTCTCTCTGTCTCATTCACTCTAACTGCCTCATTCCTTCTCAGTTCCTTGCTTTCCCTCACTCTCATTCTGTCCCTCTCTCTCCCTTACCCTTAAACTCCTTTCCTCTCTCTTTATATCACACCTTCTCTCTTCCTTACTCATTTTCCCTCTCTCCTAATTTTGTTCCTTCTTTCTCATTCATCTTCCCTCTCCCTTATACTCCTTCCCCAACTGTCACTGCCGTTCACTCACCGTCACTCCCTTTCCCCCTCTCCACTTCATCCTGTCTGTATTTCTCACCCTTTCACTTTCCCATTCATTTTTCCTCACTCCCCCTAGCTCTCTTTCTCACACTCTATTCCTTACTCCCCTTCTCTCAGTTCCCTTTACCAACTCCCTCCATCACCTCACTTCACTTCTCTGTCCCTCACTCCCCATCTCTCACTTTCCCTTACTCCCCTTTTGTCATCTTCATACCCCTTCCCTCACCTTCACTCGACTTCTCTTACCTTCACTCCCTTTACTCAGCTCTACTTCTCCCTTACCATCTCTTCCTTCCCTTCCTTGTCTCTGTTCCATGCTTCCCTTTTCTCACTCTTCCTCCCTCCCTTGCCTTTCCTTACTGCCCTTTCTTTACTCTTTCTCTCCACTTACCTCACTCCCCTACCCTTAGTCCCCTTGTTTCAGTCACTCTTTGACTCCCCTTTCCTCACTCACCATACTACCCTTTCCTCACTCATTCCATCAGTTATTCATTTATACTCTACACATTCATTCAAAAAAAGTATGACACAGTATATAAGAGATATAGCTGTTCGTGGAGAAGTGAAGTGAGTTTTGAAAAGAACTGTTTTTTTGTCTTTTTTGTTTTGTATTTTTTTGTAGTTTTTTAACAATTTTATATTTTTGGGGGATTTTTTATGACAAAAATAAAAAACAGGTAACAAAAAACTGCTCAACAGGAACAAAAAATAATGAAATGAAAAAAATTATTTGCGGTAGCTCCATTAAGTTTAGACTTTGCTCACCATAGCAAAGAATTTCATTGCACATGTTGCAACGGAGGTGGACTTTGGTGAAAAGTGGCCTGATATTAATAGATGACGTAGAAGGAGATGCTCCTCCAGATGAAGTGCTGGGGACAGCAGGTGGTAGTGGTGTCGCCAGGGCTCTTATAGCAGCCTGTGCATATTGGTGAGGATGCACATTCCTCACATGCCGAAACATGGTGTGTATGCTGGATGAGTATTTCTTCTGAGGGTTTCCCCTCGACAGCACACTCCCACAGATGGTGCAGGATACTTTTGGCGCATTCACCTTTTTCTGCCCCTCAGGAAAAGTGAAAAACTTCCATATGAAGGATTCCTTTGATTTCTTTGCAGGTGGCTGTTGTTGCTCCACATCTGAGTCAGAAGAGGAGGAATCCTGTGGCTGCTGTCTCTATGCCATCTTTTCAAAAGAAATCCTGTAATAAACTCCAAAGCTGTAACAAAGCAGCAAAGGTCCTTCTCCCAATAAAGTGAAAGAGATAGTGAGGGAAGTGGGTGGTGTTTTTGAAGATTCTGGAACATAAACTTCTATAAACCAATCAAAAGTGTTGGTTTTTTTACGGGGGCGTGGCTAGCATCCGATCGGAATGGCTGCTTAGTTCAGGAGCTCTGGGGAGGACACGGGCCTTCATTAAATCCGAACATTAATCCGGTATCTTGTGAGCCGGGACTTGGGTCCGTGACCGGGCGGCACCAGCCGGAGGAACTCCGGGTGAAATCCGATTCTGGGAAGTCGGTATAACACCGAGTGTGGAGGAGCGGCCTGCCCAACAGATGCAGTCCGGTGACTACAGTTCATAAGAACGCCGCCTCAGAGAGCGAGTGAGCCGGGGCACGAGACGGGAAACACACGTCGGACGGAAGCAGCTGCGGGGACCGGAGGAGAGAAGCCCAACGAAGAGGCGGCAGCGGGCATTTGCTTCTTCACAGCAACAGTGGCAAAATACTGAGGCGTGAAGCCGGGAATCGGGCTGCGACACCGGGAGCAAGGCGCATCAACCGAGCGGGAGGGGCCGACAGCTACTCGGGGAACCGGCGTCCATAGAGGGCACAGACTGGAGCTTACAAAACACTACAACACCTGAAAGTGGAGTGCGGAGCTGGAAAGGCCGTACTGGCCCTGCGGAGGAGGAAGGCACATGCCCTCACGACTCCAAAAAAGCAAAGCACTGCTACAACCAATGAAAGTCACGCCTGATACACTACGGAGGCCCTAAAACAGTGTTGCAGCAAGACAATAGTACAATCATCACCCCGGCCTGCAGAGACTAGCACGCAGAACACTCATTGCCTCACACTACGCTATAGGGGAGCGGAGGGGGGCACTGCGTGGTGAATAGACACAATCCACCATCAAGCAGGCAGGCGAGCAGTGCACCAAGGCGCAGGGTGTGAAACCAGACAATCAGGGCCACCGCGCAAAACGGAACATAAGAGGGCTCCCCATTATCCACACAGAAAGACATTGAATGACACATGGGAGACGGAGTTCCACAAAGGAACGGTGGGAGGTGACCTACTGAATTAAAGCACGTATCAGGCGCAAAGTCACGCCGTAACTGCAGAACCGGACGGAACCACAGCCCAGGGGAAACGGTAACCGCCTCACCAGCTGAACGCACAGACTTCTACCCACTAACCCTTTCTAACCCTGCTACGAGAAGAGTGATAATCACCGCGTAGGACGCCGCCCATCCCAAGTAAGAAGGCGCAATGGCAGGCAAGTCAAGCTGGACAAATTCGCTTTCGATAAAAACTCGTCACAGGTAGAAGAAGATCACTCTAGAAGACATTATGGCAGCACTAGCGAAGGTCCAAACTACGGTAGGGTCTATCTCTACTGACGTCTCCTTGCTGCGAGCGGACCTCCACAAAATGGCCGACAGGGTGAAAGAAGTTGAGATAGTGGCAAAATCGCTGGTGGCGGATACATCGGAATTACAAACAGAAGTTTCCCTACTTAAAAAGGAAAACAAGCTCCTAGCAGACAAGCTCGATGACCAGGAAGGACGCGCAAGACGGAATAATATACGTATCATTGGACTTCCGGAGTCAGAGGGCAGACAAGCTATGGACTCATACGTGGAAGACTTGGTAAAAACGAGACTGCAACCCAAAGGACTCTCACAATTTTTCACAGTAGAACGAGCACACAGAGTACTTGGCAGCAAGCCGAAACCGGGCCCCCCCCCCCCCCGAGACCAGTACTCGCTAGACTATTTAACTACAGGGATAGGGATTCCATCTTGCAAGCTGCAAGAATCTCTCCGCCCATAAAAGTGCAAAATTCAACAATAACCCTTTTTTCGGACTACACGACAGCGGTGTCCAAACGTAGGAGAAGTTTCCTGGAGGTCAAAAAAGTACTGAGGGCAAGAGGAATGCCCTATTCTATGCTATTTCCGGCAAAACTTAGAGTGGTGGCTGACGGACGGGCATGGTTCTTCGAGACATCAGAGGCAGCGCAAGACTGGCTCGAAGGATGGCGGCAGGTGGGAAGCAGTAATCGTGGTAATAGATATCACCGCAGGCGAGAGGGCGAGGAAGAGCCAGATATGCAAGAATCCAGTCACCCGGACCCAGAACAGTCGCCAGTTCAAGAAGTGGAAGATTAGGCCGCGAAATGACAATGCTAACGTATGGAGACTACCGGCAGAAAATGTACTTGTAACGTAATCCACGGCTGGGGCGGCTGTGGAACTGGACTCTGGCCGAACCTGAAGGGCAAGAAGGTCTGGGGACTCCGCCGGTCCCTGTACCCCGGACAAGCAAGTACTATGTTTTTGGGAGGGGATGAGCGCTCTGCTACGTTGGGGTGGCGGGAAGTTGTAATACCGCTAAGCAGGGAGGCAGGGAGGGTGAGGAGGAGTAGGGAGGGGAACGTTTACAGTTTATGTAGTTTGTTTGCTATTTCTAGAGGGATTCAAGACAGCGGAAACCGACGATCACTTGATAGGTTCCTTACTCAAACACCATGTCACGCGTTAAGGGTTTGTGCAGACATATTCATGATGGTAGGTCTTTACACGAGCACACATACCGGTAAAGCCATTCCTGTTTCCATCATTAGAACACCGCACTCATGGCTTGTGACGCACCACACAGAAGCGCTGACGTAAATGCACAAGAGACTTCGGTCGCCCAACTTAAAATTGTAACTTGGAATGTGAGAGGACTGGGTGACAAGATAAAGAGAGGATTAGTCCTACAGGCCCTAAAGCGACATGGCCCATCACTGGCACTCCTACAGGAAATGCACCTCACAGGGTCAGCGTGCAAGGCAATGGACAGGTGGGGATACAAAATGGCGGCACACTCTGAATTCTCCTCGGGATCTAGAGATACAGATATTCTAATTAAAAAGAATGCAACATTCATAGTCCTACAGACCAAAGTGGATGATATGGGGAGGTTTGCAGCAGTGCATGGTCAGTGGGAGGGCAGGCTCCTAAATAATGTATCGGTATACATACCACCGGCGATACACGGTGTGGCCCTGCCAGCGCTCGGCGAATTCCTACTGGTGCTACCAGAGGGAGATCTCATCATAGGTGGGGATTTCAACACCACACTTAATGCAACAATGGACAGGTTCCCCACTCGAGCACAGGCACATGAGCCTTCACGTTTCCGAGGATTTATAGAGGCAATGGGCCTACTAGATATATGGAGGCACACACACCCAGATAGTCGTCAATACACATATCATTCTACGGTCCACAACAGTTTATCCCGTTAAGACTACTTTCTACTGCTGGGTACTAGACTCCACAACATTGATGAAGTAGACATAAAGCCTAGAGGCATTTCGGACCACTCCCCGATGATACTTACACTCTCTTGTCGAGAAAAACAACGCAGACGGATATACCCCATATATACAGGCTGCTTGGCAGTACCGACCATCAAAAAGAAGCTCCGCGAAGCCTCCAAACTCTATTTCGAGGAAAACACGTCCTCGGTGGCTTCAGCAAAAATACTCTGGGAGGCCTATAAAACGGTGTTTAGAGGGCAGGCGATAGCTTCAATCACTGGGCATAAGCGGGAACAACAAAAGGAACTGGCAGAGCTGGAAGTTGCGCTTATAGCGGCAGAAACAACACACACTGCAGGCCCAAAACAAGTCACAGCACATACCTTAAGTCTATGCAGCAGCAATATCGAGATTACCTTAAGGTACGGACCGTTGGCAACATTTTGGCGACAAGAGACAAAATATATGATGTAGGGGATAAAGCCGGTAAAATGCTGGCATGGTTAGATAGGAAAGGAGGGTGCGTGAGAGGAATACAGCAACTACGAACAAAAGAGGGAACGCTGCGATCACACCCAGAAGGTATAGTGCACATCCTAGCAGACCACTTTAGAGAGGTATATACACCCACGGTAGAACTATCAGAGGCTGACATATTAGAGTCCCTCAGATACATTGAGATGCCGACCCTTACGCCGGAAGTGGCCAAGGAGGCAGAACTAACGCTTGAGGAACTCCAAACTGCAATAGGAGCGGTGAAATCGGGGAAAGCGCTAGGGCCAAACGGTATACCCATAGAATGGTACAAACTAATGGTGGAAACAGTGGGCCCGCCTCTTTTGGCCATGTACAAGGAGAGTCTGGAAAAGGCTGAACTTCCCCTAGACCAACGCATAGCGACGATTGTCGCGATCCGAAAGCCTGGTAAGCCACCGACGGACTGTGCTTCCTACCGCCCGATCTCCTTATTAAATGCAGAGGGCAAAATTCTAGCCAAACTGTTAGCAAACAGAATGATAGTCCACCTCCCAAAGCTGATTCACCCGGATCAATCGGTGTTCATGCCCCATAGGAACACAGCAGCACTTAACCATAGGCGAGTACAAGGAGCAATAGCGCAAGCCCCAGCACTAACAGATCCGGCGGTGATATTGTCATTGGATGCGAGAATGGCATTCGATATGGTGGAATGGAAATATTAGTTCGGAGTACTAACACATATGGGTTTTGGCCCCAAATTCTGTGCATGGGTACGACTCCTATACACTAAGCCGGTGGCACGGGTGATGGCTAACGGCCACATATCAGAGGAGATAGCCCTTGCGCGGGGAACGCGTAAGGGATGTCCCCTGTCGCCGCTATTATTTGCGCTGGCGCTGGAACCCCTGGCGACACTAATTAGAGGGACCCCATTGTTAAAAGGGATCAGTTGGAAGGGGGGATGGGAAGACCGTCTTTCACTCTATGCAGATGACATGTTGGTCTATCTTACGGATCCAGAAAGGGGTATACCGGAACTACTTAATCTATGTAATACCCACGGAAGAATCTCAGGATATACAATAAATTGGTCTAAATCAGTTACATACGTTCTGAGGGGACCAGGGCCGGTGCTATCTACAGAATGTCCGTTAGTGATTACGGAAGACTCGTTTAAATACCTAGGAATACACATCACTAAAAATACGGCAGATTTCTAATCTGGCACCTCCACTGGAGCGGTTAAGACGTGATGTGGCTCACTGGGCATCGCTGCTCCTCTCATTACCTGGGAGAGCAGCACTGTATAAAATGAAGGCCCTCCCTAGATTTCTTTATGCCCTTGAAAATACGCCCGACCCGATCCCACCCCGTTACATTAAGCAAGTGGCGGCACTGGTATCGTCCCTTCTTTGGGGCAATTGCCCGGCCCGCATAGCACAGGCGAAACTATATAACAGCCGGTATGACGGAGGGATCGCACTCCAAAATCTCCAACTGTACTACTGGGCCGCACAACTTAAAGTCATAAACCACTGGATCCATATACCCCATGATGACCTAGCATACAGAGCAGATAGGGTGCAATTGGGAACGAATAATATGCTGGCGATACTCTACAACAGAGGCTTAGTCACAAAACTAGTGGGGCCTACTAAGCACAAAGCACTGATTTGGTAACCGGCACAAGCTCGACTGGGATGGAAGGGGGTGATAACGAAGCTGACCCCACTCTGGGAGACCAAGGCACTAGGACAACTGCAACGGTGTAAGGGCTTTACACAGTGGGACAACATAGGCATCTCCACAGTGGGAGATCTATGGGACAAAGGGACAGTGATACCGTTCGCACGGCTTTAACAGCAATATAACTTAGGCCCGAACGAAAGATTTAGATACATGCAAATACGACATGCATTAATGACGATACTCCCACTAGATGCTGACCTCCCTGGGGCTTCCCCGTTAGAAGACCGGCTACTTACGGATCATATGCATAAAAGTGCCACATCATTCACATACCGGAAACTACTCAATAACCTGCCGGACCCCTCAGGTAGATTGAAAGAGAAATGGACTGCAGAGGTGGGCGACGTAGATGCCCCGGACTGGAGAGAAGCGTTGGCATCACCTAAGGAAGTAGGCATTTCTGCCAGGCTGAGATTAGTTCAACTCAAAATCCTACATCGAATATATTACACTAGGACCACCTTACACAAAATGCAGAGAGCACCACATCCATATTGTTTAAGAGATTGCGGGAAAGAAGGTACCTTTTTCCATACTATATGGGATTGCACACTAATAGTAGAATACTGGTGACAGGTGCTACGCACAATATCACAGACAGCAGAAACATCACTCCTACCAGAACCAAGACGATGTTTGCTAAACATCTGCGAGCCTAACGATCTCACACGCCATGGGCGGATCTGGACTTCGCTGGGTCTATTACTGGCCAAAAGAGACATTGCACAGAAATGGGGAGAGGCAGAAGTGCCGACACTGTCTGCATGGTGCAGAAACATGGACCTCACGATGGTCACTGAAAGTACGGTTTATACAGCCAGAGGGTGTCCGAGAAAATGGAACAAGATATGGGCGGCATTGGAATGCTTTCAGAGGGAACATTTGTGAATCATTTCCAGACTCAGATGGAGATAGCTCAGATGAGGACTTGGAAGGGGAATAGTGGGAGAGACAGGAAGGATAGGCTAAGGACCTGTTAAAGCAATAAGAAGCATACTGATTTTACCAAAAGCGTGACTAAGTAAGAAATGTGATCGAAATAAGTAAGAAATGTAATTGAATACTGTCTGTACCGCCAGTTTTATTGATGTTACAATAAAAACAGTTTAAAAAAAAACGTGTTGTTTTCAAATTACATGACTTTAGTGCGCGCATGGGTGCGCGCACGGGTACAAGCACGGTGCGCGGCCGTCGCATATAAATGACGATTATCCAATTTTCATAAAAGCGTGAAAAGGAGGCAGGTAAGAGACTCCATGACACCCTAGGCCTTCTCATGGGGTCCCTGAAGTACCCCGAAGGGCAAAAAAACCCTTTTTTAAAAATAAATAAAAAGTCGCGAGGTGTGCGCACGGTGCTCGCACCCCCGAGGCACAAGTGTGAAAAACAATAGTGGAGAATGTGGAAAAGGGGCAGGGTAGAGACTCGCTGACCCCCTAGGCTTTCTCAGGGGGTCCTTGAAGGACCCCAAATGGCCCAAAAAACATTTACAAAAAAAAAATCGTAAGGTACGCGCACGGTGCTTGCACCCTCGCGGCAATGGTGCGTGCATGGTGCGCGCACGTTGGAAAAAAAATTAAAAATAAATTAATTGACAAATTTGACTGTTTATATTTTGATTGAAGATGTAGACTAAACAATTCAACTTTATACAAATCATAAAAACTAGCTGTGCCGTTGCATATTATAGGATACAGTCAATGTATTACAATATACAAGGCAGTTTGTTTAAAAATAAATATATAACATTTTTTAAAAATGATACAGAAATTAGCATTTTTAAAAACCTTTGAAATTCACTGAAAAAAACATAGGTTTAACACACGTTATAGTTAGGAATTAGCATTGAAAAAACCTTAGAAATTCACTGAAAAAACCATAGGTTTGACACACGTTATAGTTAGGAATTAGCATCGTGGTGAAAACTGCAGATAAAGGCGGGAATATCGTGATATGGCCTAAATCTGACTACACAACAGAGGCATACAGACAATTGCACAATACTTCTTGTTATGCAAAATCTGTCAACAAGGAATATTTGAAGGCCAATGAAAGTTTAAATAAACTCCTACTGAAATGGCGTGGGGAGGGCCTCATTTCTGGAGAAGAGTATAAGTTTATGCATAACGAATTCCCGGTACTATCAGTCTTTTACCTAATACCAAAAGTCCACAAAGGAATCACGCCCATATCCGGTAGACCGATAATCTCGGCCATCAACAGTATGGGAGAAAAAGTTGGACAATATATTGATTTCTTTTTACAGGACCTGGTGAGTAACCTGCCCAGGTATGTCCGAGACACTAGCGATTTTTTGAAAAAGATAGAAGAAGTTGAATGGCAGGACCACATGTTACTGATAACTTTGGATGTTGTGTCCTTTTACAGTATAGCCCATGATTGTGGCCTTAATGCAACAAAACACTTTTTGAATCACAGACCTGTGAAATTTTATGAACACAACAAGGTTGTACTAAGTTTAATGGACTGGTGCCTCAATAACAATTATTTTGCATTTGGAAACGAAGTATGGAGACAACTGAGGGGCGTTGCGATGGGAGCCTGCTTCTCCCCCAGCTATGCGTGTTTACATGTGGGCTGGTGGGAGGAGCGGGATCTCAACGTCACGCACAAAGTGTGGGTGAAGGAAAAAATCATCAAATATTTGCGATATATTGATGATATTTTTATTGTTTGGCAACGAGAAGAGAAGGAAGCTATTTCTTTTATTGAAGAAATTACCAATAACTACCTGAATCTGAAATTTACATCACATATCAGTGTTAAGCAGGTGGAGTTTCTAGATGTTAAAATCTATATAGATGATAACAATAAAATACAAACCACACTTCACAGTAGGTCGACCGCAGGCAATACCACTTTACATGCCTCAAGTCTCCACCCCAAACACACCAGCAATAGCATTCCCTTTGGAGAAATTTTACGCCTAAAAAGAATTTGTAGCTCTACTGACGATTTTGAAAGATGTGTGAGGGAATTACGAGACCGACTGAAAGTCCGGGGTTACTCGGACTCTATGTTTGACCAAGCTTTGGCTAAAGCTAGTCTCAGAACACGAGCGAGTCTCTTCCCAGTTGATATTGTCAGTGGTCCTACTCTAGAATGTAATCAGACTGCAGTTAAAAAGGCAAATGACTGTCCCAGATTCATAACGGCCTTTAGTGATCAGGTATCCAAGATCAGAAAGATCATTAACAAAATTGGTCTATTGTCCTTACAGATAATGTCCTAAGATCTATGTTACCGCCCAAACCACTGGTGACTTTTGGCAGAGCGCGTAGTATAGGAGCAGTTCTGGATCAAAGCAGTCCAGAACTAAAACAAAAAACCATTTGGCTGCAACCTGCAGCAGGGTTTTGCAAATGCTCCAGTTGCAGAGCCTGCAAGTTTGGTGTGAATAAAACCCACTACTGTACCCCCTTTAGCTTTGAAGAAATTCCGATCATTGGCAACCACACGTGTAAGACGGAATACGCTGTGTACGTCCTGACGTGCACCTGTGGCCTTAATTATATAGGCAGTACCAAGCTACAGGTGCACGTCCGGATCTTACAGCATCTCCAAGCTATTTTACATAGCGATCCGTCTAACCCAGTGGCGCGCCATTTCGAAAACAAACAAAACAAGGATGTGAATTGTTTTAACGTACTATGTAGTGGTACCAGTGCCAAAACTCCTCAGGGGAGGCAATAGAGAACCTAAATTAAGAAAACTGGTGTCCAGCATGATCCTCGAGTTTGATAGCAAGTGGCCCAATGGGCTGAATAATACCGAGGACTTGCATAACTTTCTATAATGGGACTGCCCAGTTACAGATGTCTTTACCCATGCCTTTGATATGCGTTCTGTGACCCCGGGTAGTCAGGTTCCCTGTTGCCTGGGGGGATAATCTCTAATGAAATGATTTTCTGACGCCTCTATTCTGACAACAAGATTCCCTACGGCTAGTCAGGTTCCCTGTTAGCCAGGGATCTGTGTCTTCCAGTTCCTCAGTTCCTTTAAGTAAATGTATTTAATATCCTGTTTTTCTAGTAGATCTTTTTTAGCACTTTTTTATACACAGGGTGTTTTTATCACTTTTAAATGATAAAGTCCTAAACCAATATGAAATGTTTTTATCATGCTTTTTATCTGACAAAATGAGGTTTTATCTTAATTGTTTAGATAGCATTGATTTATCATATATATACAGGTTGTTTTATCATTCACTATAGCACTTTATCCTGATTTATTGCACGTGTAATTCAGCTTCCTGCACTTTAGACATGGACTTTTTGTCACTTTTAGCAGCACGTTAAGGTTTACCTGCCTGTCCAAGCAACAGATCCCCTACTTCGACATACTGATGTCGACGCATGATGTATTATACAGTAATGAGATGCTTTATTTTGCACAGCCAAGGATTTATCCAGTGATATCTGTAAATTAGAAATATTTAAAATTGTATTTCTAAATGTTGAGTATGTGGTCGCTTTTAAACGGCAATCTCTAAAGTTATTTTTGCGTATTTGAACATAGAATTGTATTGTATAGTATGTTGTCCATGTTCATGGTCACATGACCTGGTCAGAGGGTGGTTGTAGGTGGGCTACCAAGCATTATAAAATCAAAAAAAGTTACAATCAGTTATTGCATGTGAACAAGCGCTTGCTCAGCCCGAAACACGTTGTGCACTTTCCACCAGCTGAACTGAAATAAAAAAGAACCTGTAACTCGATCCAGTGGTCCGTCTCCTGCTTTCTGCTTCATTGATCCGAGTGGGGATTAGAAGTGGCGTTTTGGAGTTTCGTACAGAACCAATGAAATTGCTCCTATATAGTTAGTTGTACTAACTATATTTCGCGCACCCGCAATCCACTGCTGATGATGTCACATATTAGATCATTCATGACATGGTCAGTGACATCACTGATTACATCTCAAATGACATCACTGATGACATCACTGATGACATCATCCACGTGACAATCACATACACCTTTTCATACACTATTACAATTTTTCATCACTGTTTGTAAAATACAGAGTATCATATTTAAATCCATTGTCACAGTAATACACATGTAATCAATTGCCCGATGTTGTATTTTAGCACGCTCTCCATGTTTTTTAATAACGTTAAACTTGATTTAGCCCCCTGTTCTAGCTCATTATACAGGTGTCTCAACCATGGGACGTACTGGTCGCCACACGCTGTTTATTCCTGCCCATGCACTATTTCAGGTGGTGGTCAACAACTCAACACACCAGATCCACTGACTGCTCTCCATATGCTATCAGCCGAAAATTGCAATGGACCTAATGGAGTTATCAGGTTTGACTTTAAGATTTCATGATAGAAAATGTATAATACCCTAGTGGTGTCATTACGGATTACTTGGTACTTTCTTTTGTCTTTGAATGTTTTTTTATAAAAAGGCACAGCTTAAATTATGAACATAGTATAGTAAGATATTTCCATCATGTTTGTGAATTTAAAATTATATTTGTTATCTTGCCATTACAAATTGTTTTGAACAGTTGTGACTGGCCTATGTACTTGAACGGTAAAACCCTGGAAACATGTACAAAATATTGCAAATTAATTTTACAATTGTTACCATTGCTGTTATGATGCGCTAATGTTCTCTCTCTCTCACATCGTTTCTCTTTCTCTTTTAAAGTTATGGACGCTACTGTCCAATCTACCGTTACCAACCAAAACTGAATTCAAGTTGTGAACTCTGTTGTCCACAGTGGTTACACAAGGTAAGCAGAGCTGCCTGGATATACAATGCCTCCGATTAAATTAATTAGAAATAAAAGACCTTATTTACAAGCCCCTTGCACCACTTTTGCGCCGCTTTCAACATGAGAAAAGTAACACAAAACTGCCGCAAGACTCTTGTAAATAAGCCCTAAAGAATATTGTCCTGCATACTAACTTGATCTCTCACCTATTTCTGTCTCATGTCTGAATGTAAAATTTCACCTCATTTAGTCACATTGATCTAATTTTAAAAACTAATTTTCTTTTTGTTTTGCAGATTACCTACCGTACTGCTATTGGAGTCCATATAACATTTTGTTTATTATATTGTTTTGTTAAAGTTATGTTTCTAGTTATTTATTGTATTATCTTTAACTTACCTTTCCAGTTATTTCTTGTTTTAATAAAAGTTAATTTAAAAAAATATATATACTTTTTTTGTTTTGGGGGTGGTAGCGGTCCCCAATAGAAATGATATTTACAATTTGAAGTATAATCCTGAGGCTAACTCTTTACCAGATCCTTACTAGAGTTTATACCTATGACTAACAGTCCCTATGCAAAAGTTTAAAATCTCCAGCACAGTAACTTTTTTCTATTACCAACATAGTGTGGTGAACTTCTAACCTCTGTACTCATTTAAGTGTTCCATGAACTGTTACTATGGTAACAGGCAGAAAGCCGTTTGGGGGTAGGGTTGAAAGGTACTGGCTGTACATAAAACTGTTATATTAACCCTGGATTCTCCACAAGACCAAAAAGGAAAGCAAAGTAAAACAAAACACTGTGTGCCAGATTTACAACCCCCTTGCACCACTTTCGCGTCCAGGCCCCCCCTACAAAATTAGAATTGTGTGGGCCTCAATGACCCCCCTCAAGTCCTGGGAACCACCACCCCTGGAAATCTGTGTATTGTGGGAGGCAGACTGCATGGCCCTCCGCCTGAGGCCCTCGAGAGCCCTGGAGACCGCCACGCCCGACGGCCAGCTCATACAGTGTCCCGGGGTGCCCACGCCCAGGACACTGACGTTTGCTCACACCCTGTCATTGCAAAGTGCCACGCGGCCCCCTCCCACATATTAAAGAAGCCCTGAGGGGTGGTGGTCCCCGGGGCTGGATAGGGTCCTACGACCCCCACCCTTTTTAATAAGCCGCAGTGAGTGCCGGTTCTCAGAGCTGCGGGGGGCCAGTGAGCCCCCCGCATATATTAACTTAGAGCCCTGGGAGGTGGCGGTGCCCGGGACAGTGTATGGGGACCCCCACACTATTTTTTTTAAAATGCCCCCGGGATTTGGTCGCCCCGCTTCATTTTTGTTTTTGACAGCGAAATGCATACCGCGATTTAAAAAAAATATATATATATATATTTCTTTGCCTTAGAGGTCCTTGTGAGACCCCCTGAGCAGGCCTAGGGGGTCAGGATGTGTCTACTCTGCCCCCTTTTCGTGGTTTGCACACATATTTCACAGACTTCTTCACCCTCACTTCTACCGAGAAACAAAATTAATGGCAACAGTTCCTGGTTTCGAATGTTTACAACCGCTGGACAGCCAATTAGCATTCAGCGCGTGATCGGGACGGTGCGCTTATGCTACGATTCCAATCCTCGCACAATCTGCGGATCCCCCGCGCCCATAGATATATAAATGACTTTAAATGTAATTGTCTCAGGAACTCCTGAACAGATTGACACCATATAAGCAAAAGGCACAAGTCGGAACTGAGGACTACCTCTCTGCCAAATTTGGTAAAATTCCGTTCAGCCGTTCGGGCTGTAGCCGTGGCTAAAGGTCCTACGGGAAATTGCATGTGGAAAACACGTTTTGGGACCCCCCCTCTTTTCGTGGCCCCCGCTTGACCAATCACCCCAAAAGAGGAGGAGCGGAACTGAGCTGGCCAAAAGTTTGGAAAATTTCAAGAAGATTCATCAATCGACGCCAAAGTTATTGCCAATAGAATGTTGCGGTTTTCATATGGATAATAGGTCCTAACTATAACTACCTACTGGCTACCGCCAGTAGATAATGAGACGCATATGTAGTGATCCAGCGGATTTGAAGCAGAAGCAGTTGGAGAGCTGTGCACGGTTCCTAGATAGAGGGTATAGCCAGAAGGTAGTGGAAACTGCAATGAAAAAGTCCCAGTTAAAACCTCGGGAAGAACTCCTTACTTACAAAACTAAAAAACTGCAGGAAGTAGGTAAGGAAAAGGTGGAGCAGGCCCGACTGATTCTAACATATTCTAAACAACAGAAAGAATTGAGGAGCATAATAAGAAGAAATTTGCACTTAGTCCAGGATGATCCTGTGATAGGTGACGATATGCCCTCAAACCCAGCAATAGCTTTTCGAAAGTCTATGAGCATGGGAAACATGTTATCCAGAAACAGTTAGGAAAGCTTCAAGAAAGACATCTGGCTACCATCTAGGAAGGGTTTTTATAAATGCTTGACATGCATTTAGCCAGGTTCTGAGCTGGGATGGTGCAGTGAGCTAAAAAACGGTGATGGATTAAAACCATGATCTATTGACTTGGTAAGAGTATTCTGCATCATTCAGAAACTCTGTCCATCACCACCCCCCTTTTCCAAAATCGGTTTTATCCACACTATGTGTGGGAGGGTATACTCAGACGTGAGTCCCTTGGTCATTGCACCATCAGGATTCAAGCAAGCCGGGCCGAAGAAGGCTGTGATGCCAGAAACCGGTCCCCGGAAGCTTGTTTCCTTCCCAGTATAAGAATTGGCTTGGTAGTTTGGTTTGCCCTGTTCCCATCATGCACTGGGACAGGAACAGACTAATTTGCATATAGCCAGGTTCTGAGCTGGGATGGTGCAGTGAGCTAAAAAACGGTGATGGATTAAAACTATGATCTATTGACTTGGTAAGAGTATTCTGCATCATTCAGAAACTCTGTCCATCACCACCCCCCTTTTCCAAAATCGGTTTTATCCACACTATGTGTGGGAGGGTATACTCAGACGTGAGTCCCTTGCTCATGGCACCATCAGGATTCAAGCAAGCCGGGCCGAAGAAGGCTGTGATGCCAGAAACCGGTCCCCGGAAGCTTGTTTCCTTCCCAGTATAAGAATTGGCTTAGTAGTTTGGTTTGCCCTGTTCCCATCATGCACTGGGACAGGAACAGACTAATTTGCATATAGCCAGGTTCTGAGCTGGGATGGTGCAGTGAGCTAAAAAACGGTGATGGATTAAAACCATGATCTATTGACTTGGTAAGAGTATTCTGCATCATTCAGAAACTCTGTCCATCACCACCCCCCTTTTCCAAAATCGGTTTTATCCACACTATGTGTGGGAGGGTATACTCAGACGTGAGTCCCTTGCTCATTGCACCATCAGGATTCAAGCAAGCCGGGCCGAAGAAGGCTGTGATGCCAGAAACCGGTCCCCGGAAGCTTGTTTCCCTCCCAGTATAAGAATTGGCTTGGTAGTTTGGTTTGCCCTGTTCCCATCATGCACTGGGACAGGAACAGACTAATTTGCATATAGCCAGGTTCTGAGCTGGGATGGTGCAGTGAGCTAAAAAACGGTGATGGATTAAAACCATGATCTATTGACTTGGTAAGAGTATTCTGCATCATTCAGAAACTCTGTCCATCACCACCCCCCTTTTCCAAAATCGGTTTTATCCACACTATGTGTGGGAGGGTATACTCAGACGTGAGTCCCTTGCTCATTGCACCATCAGGATTCAAGCAAGCCGGGTCGAAGAAGGCTGTGATGCCAGAAACCGGTCCCCGGAAGCTTGTTTCCTTCCCAGTATAAGAATTGGCTTGGTAGTTTGGTTTGCCCTGTTCCCATCATGCACTGGGACAGGAACAGACTAATTTGCATATAGCCAGGTTCTGAGCTGGGATGGTGCAGTGAGCTAAAAAACGGTGATGGATTAAAACCATGACTATTGACTTGGTAAGAGTATTCTGCATCATTCAGAAACTCTGTCCATCACCACCCCCCTTTTCCAAAATTGACATGCAGAGCATGCCAGTTTGGCATTAATACAAAAACCTATAAAACAGAGTTCTCAGGTAAAAACAAAGAAATTAAACAGCACCTTACGTGTAAAACTGAGTATTGTGTGTATGTCCTGGAATGCGAGTGTCAACTAAAGTATATAAGCAGCACAAAACTGTGAACAAAAGGGTCTTGCAGCATTTGAGGGCCATCACAAATAAAGATCAAAATTATCCGGTCGCAAGACACTTCCTGGCTGTACATGATAGCAACCCCAAATATTTAAAATATTTAGCTATAGAGTCAATACCACAGACTAAGAGGGGAGGGATAGAGAATCTAAGCTTAGACGAACAGAAACTAGTTACATACTGGAGTTCGATTCTAAGTGGCCTGGAGGGTTGAAAGCGACAGAGGACCTTCATACATTTTTGTGATGATAAGTCTGTTTAAACAATACAAAGAAGAAATGTCATCTGTTATATGTACATACTAGAATGTTTTAAATGAACGGCCTACAATGCTGTATATCAATTGTATCCTTGTATGTTAATTGGTCATTAGGGTAAAGGACAGCGAATACAATGTAACCCTTTTTGGCTAAATTTAATTTATGAATACGGCTTTTAGCGATTGGTTTTTAAGATATTTGGGTAGTTTTTATTCAGGTGTCTTTTAGCCAATTATTTATAGTAGTATCATGGAGTATAGCTTATTTTATCACATAAAGGGATCTTATGGTTTATATTTGTCCTAAAAAAACTTTGCACACGTGTTGACAGACCAGTAGGATGTGCATTTGCACATAATATATGCACATTGTTCACTTTATAGTACTGAATCTCCGTTATGCCTCTATTTTTTGCACTTCTTAAGCGCAAGTCACTTTACAGTCCATTACCTCTACGTCCCTCGTCCTCAACCCAGTCATCACTCATGAGGTATTCCACAGACAGGAAACAAAACAGGAAACACTTTTAGGCTCCAGCCCCCCTCCTGCCAGGTGCTATAGCAGACCTAACCACCAGAAGCACAACCTGACACACCTGTTTTGTTTCCTGTCGGTGGATTACTTGATGGGAGACGCTGGGGTGAGTGCCAGGCACTGACCTGCTTCGCTGCGTCCTGTGGATCCTCCTCTGCTGGGCTTTGGGGGCTCCCATGGACCGTCGTGGGATTCCTGGAGTAGGGGCTGCTGGGTTTTTCTTTCTTCACCTGCATTCCAGTGACATGTGCTGCTTGGCTTCGTGGGTCTTCCTGGTTCCTTCCGTGAGTTGCTGTCCTGCTTGGGAGCTCCATGTTGTTTGCAGGCGGTGTGCTGCCTGGGATTCTGCCCTGATGCTGGTTTGAAGGTGAGCGCGTGGGTGTATGCGCTGGGCCGTCTCATGGGCGGGCTTCTCCCTGTGATTTCTGCCTCTGGAGTCTCTTGCGTCCTTGCCTTTTTATGAGGTGGGGGCCCGGGCTTCGGCTTCTTTCCTCTGCCGCTGCTCTGTGTGGCGGTGTGTCTCATGCGCCCTTGCCATGTTGGGGCACGGGTGTCAGCTTCGGTTTCCTCTGGCTGCTCCTGGATGTTGCCTCATGCTTCCGTGGTACGCGTTGAGGCTGCTGGTGTTTGGTCAGGCGCCTGGGTGGGCTCAAGGCGCTCCGGTCTTCGGAGGTGTTTTCGGCATCGAGTTGTAACCGCAGACCGCGCTGGCTATTACGCCGCGGTTTCGCTTGGCCCCGCCTCTCCCTTGGTGGTCCCGTTTTCAGCCTCGTTCCTGTTTGGCCGTTGGCAGGGCTTGCATTTTTGGGGTTTCTTCATTGGTTCTTTGTGTTCTGACGTCCCCTGATGTTCTTTCTCCTTGAGGGGCTGATTGGTCTTGTTGGCATACCCTATTTATTGCCCACTTGGGGGTGTTTTCCCTGTGGTTACCTGCTTCTTTGCCTTTGCTGCTTTGATTCAGTGTGTGTGGATTTACTATGGGAAAGCACCATCGTAAGAGGAAGCATTCCTCTCCAGGGCCTCCGTCTTCCCCTGGTTCCAGTGGGGGCTCCTCTCCTCCTCCTGTGAAGCATGCCAGGAGGGATGATGATCGTGTTAAGCGCCTTATACTGGAAACTCTTTCTGACATGAAGGTGAACGAGAAGGCTGCTGTTGGACTTTCTGGTTCTTCTGCCCTTTATTCCGATATTTCCTCCTCTGCTGAGTCTGATGAGTCTTCTTTGGCTGCTGTTGAACTTCAGGGCAAGTACATTTCCAGGGATCTCTTGCCTGACGTCCTTTCCATTTGCGGGTTAACATGGGGTTTCCGGATGATTCTGCGCCCTGTTCCTCTCAGGATTCAGTCTTGCCGCAGTTTAGGAAGCCTGTTGCATCTTCCTTGCCGGTGCATCCTTTTGTTTCTGATGTCCTGCTGAAGAAGTGGTAGGACCCAGATCATATATCCATGCCAGGTTTATGTCCAAGCTTTATCCTTTGCAGGATATGGCGGACTCTTTGCCTGATTCAGTTCCTGTGGACTCTGTGGTGGCCAGTCTTGTGGGCCGCCCTTCCATGGCGGATGATAACATTCTGAAGGAATGTGTGGACAAGAAGGTGGATTCTGTCCTGAAGAAGTCTTATGCCGCTTCTCACCTGGCTATTCGTTCTGGCATTTATGGGGCGTATGTTGCCTAGTCTTTGATTTCAAGTCCCTGTTTTCATCATTGCAAGAGGGTGTCAGTTGTCCGGAGTTGCTGGAGTCCATGGAGCGCCAAGCGGAATTTCTGTCCGACATCGCCTTTGATTCTGTGAGGGCTTCTGCTATGTCCTTTGGTTCCTCTATTGCTGCCCGTCGTAACCTGTTGCTGCGGGATTGGAAAAGGGACGCGGCCCAGCATTCCATGGCTTTGAGGCTGCCTTTCACTGGTGCCCGTCTGTTTGGTGAATCACTGGAGGAGAAGCTGCACAAAGTCTTTAAGGAGCGCAAGCATTCTTTGTCTTTTCGTGATCTTCTGCCCGAAGGGGTTTCTCCTCAGGTGCTAACACTTTCCGCCAGCCTTCCAGGTTTCAGCAGTCCTCCTTCCGGAATCAGCATGACACTGGCAGGTCTTTTCCCCGGAAGTTTCAGAAAAAGTCTCAGAGGGGTCTGGTCCGCAGCGTTCCTGACAATGCCACCCTGGGGGACGTTCTCGCTGGTGGTCCACCTCTGGTTGGTGGGAGACTTCGCAGGTTCCTTCCTGCTTGGCGCCTGACGACCTCGGACTGATGGGTGCTGGATGTCTTGTCGAGGGGCTACTGGATCGAGTTCTTGTCCCCCGCTCCCACCCTCCGGGGTGGTGGTGACCCCTTCTCCTCGGGATGCCTCACGCCGTCTGGCCTTGTTGGACGGGGTTCGTTCTCTGGTCAGCAAGCTTGTGGTTGTACCTGTTCCGATGGCGGAACGGGGTTGGGCGTCTACTCCGTCATTTTTGTGGTGCCGTAAATTACGGGGGCTTCCGGGTGGTCATCAACCTTTGGGGTTTGAACTTGTTTGTGAAGAAGATCCCGTTCAAGATGGAGACTCTCCAGAAGGTTATTCCGCTGATCCAGTCCGGTTGGGTGTTCTCCACTCTGGACCTCCAAGATGCGTATCTGCACGTGGCTGTGAGGGATCAGCGTTTCCTGCGCTTCTGCCTGGAGGGTCAGCACTGGCAGTTCTGCGTCCTTCCCTTTGGTCTTCGGTCTGCCCCCAGGGTGTTCACCAAGGTGGTGGCTCCCTTGGTGGCCCATCTCCATCTCCTGGGGGTGTCTGTGTTCCCGTATCTAGACGACTGATGGTTCAGGCTCTGTCCCTGGAGGTCATGTCTCGCCACCTTCTCTTGACCATGTCTACGCTCAGGGAACACGGGTTCTTGATCAACTTGCGGAAGTGTCACCTGGAACCTGACACCCGGAGGACCTTCATCGGGCCGTGTTCGATTCTGTGTTGGGCAGGGTTTTCCTGCCGGACGCCCGGATTCTTCGCCTTCAGTCATTGCTGAGGAAGCTGTTGTCTCAAGCCTCGGTTCAACTCCTTCAGTGGCTGGAGGTTCAAGGCCACATGGCTGCTTCTGTTTTCACCGTGCCCTGGGCCAGGGTTTATCTGCGGCCTCTGCTGTGGCATGTGCAGCGGTGGGTCCCCTTTCCTGTCGGGATTTTGCAGTTCCTGTGCCTGTGTCTCTGGGCGTTGTGTCTGCTCTCCAGTGGTGGCTGGATCCCTCCCACCTTTCCGTGGGGATGTTGTTTCGTCTGCCCCCTCCTGTGGTTGTGACCACGGATGCCAGTGCTTCGGGCTGGGGCGCGACTCTGGACCATTGGGTGGTGCAGGCTTGTTGGCTCCTGTCGGAGTCGCGCAGGTCGTCCAACTGGAGGGAGTTGTCTGCAGTGGAGAGGGCGCTTTGCTTTTTCCGTCTTCATCTGGAGGGTTGCCATGTCCTGGTGAGGTCGGACAACCATGGTTTCTAATGTTTACAACACTAATGGGTGTTAGTCCCTTGTCTATGGTTAGGCATCGATTTAAATGAGCACAATGTGTTGATAACTTTGAAACGTGAGCAAGGCGATAGCTGAAACGCGTTGTTTCCTGCAATAAATCAACTTCACAAGCAGCGAGGTGTGTCCGAGTGATCTGTTGAAGAAGAAGCGGATCGTGGTATCTTATATATATATATATATATATATATATGAAAACATTCAAAACACCAACTAGTTGCACTCACGAGTGGGTGCACACAAAAACAGGGGTGTGCCCGTGTCTTAAATACGCTCCAAAATTCCAGGAAAATCAATCCTCAAGGAAAGTAGCACACACAGGGGAGGTTCCACAAAGATTTATTGAAAGAACCAACAGCAACGACGCGTTTCGCCTTGGGGCTTTCTCAAGTTGTGCAGAGAGCCGAGGCGTGCGTCGATTTAAAAAGGCAACATGTGACTCAATGAAAACAAATCAATGAAAGCAAAGTAGGACTGTGCCGTGTTAACATGGCCGCCATTATGGAACGGTGTTCAATGCATGGTATCTGCAGGCAGTTGAATTACATTTCAACAAAATTAGTGCACTTGTAAACATAAGTATATGAAATACACAAATAAATCAATCACTGATGCCTAAGAACAAATCCATGGATCCCGTGAATCGAGAGTGCACAGTCACATACACGATGTAATTAATAATGCCCTGAATGGGCGTGTGGTAGGAACTCAATATACCTCACAGTGTTAAATAGCAAATAGCAAAGAACGTGGCTGGTATGGAAAAATGCCATCTGATCTACAAACCCGTTCCCGTTTTTATGCATATAGCACGATTACTACACTAGTCGGTATTGTAACAAACCACAGTGGGAAGAGTGTTGACCTTCGCAAAGAAGTATGATAACACCAGAAGGCAACTGAAGAAAAAGGTGGGCACTCCGATAGTCGTCGAATCGGCAACTTCGGAGTCTGATGCCAACCCTGATGACATGATTAGCGAAGATGGAAGTGAAGACGCTTCTTCTTTTCATGTGGAATATCAGGTTATGCGCAACAACCAACTGGAGGGAGGCAGAGGAAAGCCCCCGGACAATCAAGCGGCAAGAGGAAGACGCGGCGGGGCGGCCGCTGGAAGAAATCCATTAAGCTCTCCTCCTGTGACGCGCAGTATGAAAAAGTTCTACAAGAAAAGGAACTGAAACTGAATCAAGATTCCACTGATCCCTGCGATGACCTTACCATTATCAACTTAACAGAGAAAGTGTTAACGAATGAAGAAAATTCGACACTTAAACTGGGTTTATCTTTTTGTCCGCGCAGGAACTTTGAATTTGCGCAAACACGTATTGACATTTTCAAATTTGTGCGAAAGTTGAAGCTGCACAAATTTTTCAAACTCAAAGCACCTAGTGAGCACATTGTGGCCAGCAAAGATGCGGCAGGTACCGAACTTAGATGTAGTGAGCTGGGAGGCATGAGAGCAATTGAAGGTCTCCGTTTGGAAATAAACACTGAAGGCGATGGTGAGGTAACCAATACACAAATGCTTGAGAATTGGGAAGTAGAACAAAGAGGTGGAGCCAGTGAATTTAAACCGGCCTCCACATTTATGCCAATAATGGGCACTGATGCAATTGATACTTTTTCTGATGCCGTAATGATGGATCTCACGAGATTACGTGTCACCAGTAAACATGTGCCCAGAAAAGATAACTTCACCAAAACCCAACAGCTCGCTCTGACTACTCTTTGTGAAGATTCGGGACTGGTATGTAAGCCCTCTGATAAAGGGGGGAACATTGTTTTGCTCACAGCTACCCAATATGAAACAGAGGCTCTTCACCTATTGGGAGATAAAAATACTTATTCAACTGTGAATGAAAGAATATATAACCAAAGTGTGGTTGATTATCATGATATGATATCCAAATGGTATAATATCAATATGTTAAACACGGATGAATATTTGTTCTTACGTTGTTTGAGTCCTGTGATCCCCACTTTCTACTACCTACCCAAGGTTCACAAAGATTTGTTAAATCCTCCAGGCAGGCCTATTGTTACTTCCAATGGGAGCTTAACAGAAAATCTCTCTATCTATGTGGATTCTTTTTTGTCTCCCTTGGTTATGTCTCTAAAATCCTATCTAAGAGACACCAAACACTTTCTGAACTGCATCGATGAAGTGGTCTGGAAAGACACATATTGTATGCTGGTGTTGGACATCACCAGTCTATACACGTGTATAGTTCATGGTGATGGCCTCAAAGCCATGGCCAGCTTTTTGGATAAACGTCCTATAAGATTTTATGAGCATAATAAAATGTTGATGGAATTCATGATGTTCAGCTTGAACAACAACATATTTTTATTTGGCAAGCAATTGTATAAACAAATGTCCGGAGTCGCGATGGGCGCCTGCTCCGCCCCCAGCTTTGCGAATCTTTTCGTGGGGTGGTGGGAGGAGCAGGCAGCCTGGAGCGAGAAATATCTAGAGTGGGACAGCCGAATAATAAGGTGGTATCGTTACATAGACGATCTGTTCATCATTTTAGAATGTCCTGTGGATACAGCCAACAGTTTTGTAGATGCCTTAAATGATAATGACATCAACTTAAAGTTCTCAGGACATATCAGCCAAACTTCAGTTAATTATCTTGACCTTACTGTCTATATTGATAGTTGTGGTTGCATGCAGACGAAATTGTTTAGGAAAGAGACGGCGGGGAATTCCACGCTATTTGCTACTAGTAGTTACCCCCGCCAATTAATTGATAGTATCCCTTACGGGGAGTTATTAAGGATACGCAGAAACAATTCCAATGATGGTGATTTTGAGAAAGCAGCTCATGCCAGCATGCTCAGCTTCAAAATAAGGGGCTATAGTGACAGTGTATTATCCAAGGCCTATGAAAGAGTTAAGTTAACGAGACATAAAGAGCTACTTAAGTCCAAAAAGAAGGTTAAATCCAAGAATGGCAGCTTTCGTCTCATTACTACTTTTTCGCAAAATGCAGGCCAAATTAAGCAAATACTAAGAAAAAACTGGAATATCCTATTGTCTGACAACACCATCAAAACAGACTTACCCTCGAATCCCCTTATAACATTTAGAAAGGCTAGATCGTTAAGGGATCACTTAGTCTCCAGCCACTACACTGCTCCTCTAAAGACCTCCAATATGCCTATACTCAATGGTTTTTATCCTTGTGGCCGCTGCAAGGCCTGTAAATTCAGTAAGCGGACGCTTACTTATAAGATACCAGGTGTCACCATTCCTAAAAGGATAAGCACATTTTTGACATGCTCCACACCCTACGCCATTTACTGTCTCACATGCCCGTGCGGCCTGAATTATATCGGCAGCACCACCAATGCAGTGAAACTCAGGGTATTGGAGCACATGCGTGCGATCGCTAAAAAGGATGATGCTTATCCGGTGGCCAGGCACTTTGCCAAAATGCATAAAAGCAACAGGGATCTGTTAGCATACACTTGCATTGATAGTGTACCATTGAGAATTAGAGGGGGAGATCGTCTGCTCAAACTCAGACGACTAGAATCTAGATATATTATAGACCTACAGAGCAAGCACCCCAACGGCCTTAACATGCATGAAGAATTGTCAGTTCATTTAGGTTGACTGGCGAGGTACCACTATCAGCATATTCTGTATATTTGACGTAACCCTCGTATTTCCATGACTGTACCTTTCCTTTTCCTCATCCGTTTTTCATTTGAATATGTTAGTATGAATTTGATGACATTGTGTGTTTCACACATTCTTTTAAAGGTTTTATACTAATGGTATTTTGATGCAATTTGTGACCTATGTTTCACCCAATGAATCTTCATAAATGTGCCCATCCTGGGCGTGATAGCACTGTGGTTTGTTACAATACCGACTAGTGTAGTAATCGTGCTATATGCATAAAAACGGGAACGGGTTTGTAGATCAGATGGCATTTTTCCATACCAGCCACGTTCTTTGCTATTTGCTATTTAACACTGTGAGGTATATTGAGTTCCTACCACACGCCCATTCAGGGCATTATTAAGTACATCGTGTATGTGACTGTGCACTCTCGATTCACGGGATCCATGGATTTGTTCTTAGGCATCAGTGATTGATTTATTTGTGTATTTCATATACTTATGTTTACAAGTGCACTAATTTTGTTGAAATGTAATTCAACTGCCTGCAGATACCATGCATTGAACACCGTTCCATAATGGCGGCCATGTAAACACGGCACAGTCCTACTTTGCTTTCATTGATTTGTTTTCATTGAGTCACATGTTGCCTTTTTAAATGGACGCACGCCTCGGCTCTCTGCACAACTTGACAAAGCCCCAAGGCGAAACGCGTCGTTGCTGTTGGTTCTTTCAATAAATCTTTGTGGAACCTCCCCTGTGTGTGCTACTTTCCTTGAGGATTGATTTTCCTGGAATTTTGGAGCGTATATATATATATATATATATATATTCACTGAAAAAACCATAGGTTATAGACCATATATAGTTAGGAATTAGCATTTACAAAACCTTGAAAATTCACTGAAAAAACCATAGGTTATAGACCATATATAGTTAGGAATTAGCATTTAAAAAACCTTATTTTACTCACACAAAACCATTGAAATTCCATATATAGTTAGTTGTACTAACTATATATCGCGCACCCGCAATCCACTGCTGATCATGTCACATATTACATCATTCATGACATGGTCAGTGACATCACTGATGACATCACTGATGACATCTCAAATGACATCACTGATGACATCACTGATGACATCTCAAATGACATCACTGATGACATCACTGATGACATCTCAAATGACATCACTGATGACATCACTGATGACATCTCATTTGACATTACTGATCACATCACTGATGACATCATTCATGTGATAATACGATGAACCTCTTCAGACTCTAATATAACCTTAGATACACTCAGTGTAAACAGACACTCACAGACTGTCACTCATCCATGGAGTTACTTACACACCTAGTCAGTCATGCAAAGAATCAATCACACCTCCATTTCCTCAACTATACAGTTATACACACCTTACTTATTCAAACATATACTAACACATATTTACTCTCTTTTACAATCCCTGATACAAGTTCACAATCATCCATACAGCCAATCACACATTTATTTGCTCTTATGCACAGTTATTTATATATGCCAACTCTCACATGTACTGTGTTTTACATATGTACTTACTTTGACATGTAGCACTGAGATATCCATTCACTCACCAATGCACTCATGCACACAGTCAACCACCCATACAGCTGTTTCCACATGCACTTTTGAACCCATACATCTAGTGAATCAACTGCTCACACATCTATACACCTCCCAGCCACCCACACACACACTCAGTCTCCCATACAAATACTTGAGCAACCAATCAATAACCCATATCTTACTCATATAGCTACTGATCAACACATGCAGCAGTTTACAGAACAACAAACATAATGATGCACAAATTAAGACAGTTCGTCACTAACCCATGCACTCAGTGAGACACATTTAACCACTCACTCATACAGTCAGGCATGCACCTACTAAATCCTTCATCCAGACACTTCTACATCCACTCATTCTTCAATATGTAAGACATATTTTAACTTTACAGAAATACACAGTCACTGGATGTTGTCATCAGTGATGTCATTTGAGATGTCATCAGTGATGTCATCAGTGATGTCATTTGAGATGTCATCAGTGATGTCATCAGTGATGTCATTTGAGATGTCATCAGTGATGTCATCAGTGATGTCACTGACCATGTCATGAATGATGTAATATGTGACATGATCAGCAGTGGATTGCGGGTGCGCGATATATAGTTAGTACAACTAACTATATATGGAATTTCAATGGTTTTGTGTGAGTAAAATAAGGTTTTTTAAATGCTAATTCCTAACTATATATGGTCTATAACCTATGGGTTTTTCAGTGAATTTTCAAGGTTTTGTAAATGCTAATTCCTAACTATATATGGTCTATAACCTATGGTTTTTTCAGTGAATTTCATTGGTTTTTTAAAAGCTAATATCTATAGCTGTAAAATGTATTCTTCTTTAAATCCCAAAATATATTTTATATGTTTATTAATAAAAAAAATGTTAAATATTTTTTTTGTTTCGCTCCCGGTTCGCGAACCGGGAAGCTTCTCGTTAGCTCAATTTGATGCCGCGACCCGGTCCGCGAACCGGTAAACGTTCCGTTAGCGCAACTGCCGCGTTAGAAATCAACATCGTGACGCGTCGCGGAAGCGCGACGTATCACGTTGTCGCGTAATGCGTCTTATGACGCGCTGCGTTAGCGCACCCGGAAGTGCTCCGGTACGCGAACTGAGACGCGAAGCGCAGCTCCCCGGAAGCGATCCGCGGCGCGTTCCGCAGCGCGTAACATAAGCGTGAGAGGTCATGTGACTTGTTAATAAAACTTTTCATTGGTTCATTTAACTTTTGGTTTCATAATCATGTAAGGCTAGGTCAGGTGACCTAAAAATAACACTTTTCATTGGTTTAGAACTATTGTTTTTCCCAAATGATGAAAACCCCTCCTTCTTTCCTCACTCTGACTTTCATCATTGTGAGAGGAAGACCTTTATTCATAGTAGAGCAATGGCTTCAGTAGTTGCTTCAGCTGGTGCACCCCCACCACCACCTCCACCTCCTCATGGGAAGAGAGGACCACCTCCCCAGGTCATCACCAACACAGAGGAGGAAGAGGAAGAACTAGAGGAAGAGGAGACAGAAGGACCACAGTTCTTGGAAGAGGTGCCCCGGGTTTCCCATAGGAAAGCCAGTTTCATTTGGCAGTTTTTTTCAATCCCTCCAGGGCAGAAGAAAGTAAATGCGAGGTATGTCACCTGCCTCATTTGCAAAGAGAAATTATCAAGAGGGACTGATAAAAAGTATAGCTATGGGAACTATACCATGCATCGGCACATGAACAGGTGGCATCCATTGAATTACAGTCGGGCGGAGATACGTGACATGGAAGAAAACCCAACAGCAACTCCTGTGGCCAGGTCAACATCGCTAATATCGTTGACAGCAGCAGAGGCACGGGAAACCGTGCCAAACATCCAGGAGAATTTTGGGCATATGAAATATACTTGTCTGCACTGCGGTGCATTGATATCATGTGGTAACATGAGCATTAATTCAATCAACCTAGCTTATAACAATCACAATTGTCCTAACCGCCCCAGACAGTAATTTTTTTTTTGCTCCTGTTGAGCCCTTTTCAATGCCTGTTTTTTGTTGTTTCCCCCCCAAAAAAACCAAAAAAAATATAAAATTGTTCAAAAAATACAAAAAAACCAAAAAATGTTCAAAAAATAAAAAAAAATATAAAACAACAAAAACATTAAAAAAAAAGTTCTTTTCAGAACTACCTCCCCTTTCAAAAAAAATTGCTAGAATGTTTAGCACTCTGGCAAGCTCTATTTCTTTTAGTTCGCTTCCCAGTTCGCTTCCCGGTTCGCGAACCGGGAGCTAACCAAAAAAAATGTTTTTTAAAAAAAAAAGAAGAGTAAGTATAAGGAAAGTAAACAGAGAGTGATGTTAAAAGAAAGACAGCTATAGGGAGTAAACCAGAGATACTGTTTAATAGATCTATTTACCGAAGAAAAGACGGAAGAGGGTATAATTGTGAAAAACAAAATAGATAAGGAAGTGAAAGAAAAAAAAGAGAGTAGAACAATAACAAAGAAGAGTTTCTTGGAGAATGTGAGTGAATGTTCAAAATAAGATTAAAACATGGGGAATAACAGAGAGAAAAAATAGAAAACAGAAAACAAAAAATAACAGAAAAAGATTAATTGAAACAGCAAAGAAATGTAAATAACATAGAGCCATATCATCAACATAGGCAATAAAAGTTTTGCAGCTTTTATCGGCAGAAATATGTCACCAAAGCCGCTTTTGCAGCAGAAAACTGCCGCTAAAACCACTTTTGCACCAGTTTTCTGCCAATAAAAACAGCAATAATTTTATTGGCTGTGTTCATAATATGCCCCTTAGTGTGCTTCAACTACACAGAGAAAGCATTATGAACAAGTAGTGAAAGAGTGATCAGTCAAAGACACTAAGAGTAATAGAGACGGAGTGAGTGAACAAGAGTGAGGAACTATGAGAAGAGAGGGACTGAGAAAAAGAGTGGAAGGAGTTGAGTAAGTAGGTAATAAAGAAAGGAATGAGGAACGTAGCAAAGGCAGGAAACTGAGGGTTAAAGAAATGAAGCTGTGGAACTAATAGTAGGTGAATGTGATAGAAATGTAACGAAAAGAATACAAAACATTTACCTTATAATTGTCGTTAAATTACTCACTTTTTGTTTTTATACTTTCAATCTGTGAAAGAGAGAACAAACATTTGAAAAATATTAAAACATGTATTTAAAAATTACAAAAGACAAGGGAAAAGATTGAAGGACAAACAGTTTTTCAACAACTTTGACACTGACAGAAGCTTCTGCTTCTCCAGGCCCCCTACACAGTCCTAAAGATATACATTTTAAACAAACAGTATCTTGATGCAGATGAAGTGAGGCCTATCTTAAAACATGGTGCATCTTTTGCACTGCTGTTGTCTCAGAAAAGTGTCGCAAGACACTAACATTTTAAATGATTGCTTCAGGATGCCAATAAGATGTGTCCTATCCAGAGGTTTGTTTGAGGTGAGACCTACTCAGGGTTCCAAATGAAATTTGGAGTTGTTTGAAGAGAACAGAGGACATAATACATGTGAAGGCCTACCAATGAAGTAAGTCATGTCCACTTCACTCTTGAACAAAGGCCAGACCTCTTCTGTGTCCGTGGACAGACCTAAACTTCATCTGCACAATGTCATTCATAAACTTAGGAAACACAGGTGATGTAATTGAAAAATGTGGAGTTCCTCATTTCACAATCACATCACCTGTGTTGCCTTTGCTTAGGTATCTCATAGTGCAGATGTAGTCCAGCATATTAAACAGTACCTAGAAGTGAAGCACTGCATGCAACAACTTTGACACTTATAAAAGCTTTTGCTTCTGCATGCCCCCTACACAATGCTAATTATATACATTTTAAACTGATGGTATCTTGCTGGAGATGAACTGAAACCTATCTTGCAACATGGTGCATCTTTTACACAAAAGTGACCCACAATGGAGCAAAAGAGGCGCACAGCCACCATAAATCTGACCCTAACATTTTAAATGATTGTTTCAAGATGCCAATAAGGTGTAACCTATCCACAGATTTGTTTCAGGTAAGTCCTACTCAGGGTTGCAGATGGAATTTAGGTCTGTTGAAGAATACAGAGAAGATAATACATGTGGAGGCCTACCAACGAAGTGAGTAATGTCCACTGCACTCTTGAACAAATGGCAGACCTCCTCTGTCTCCAGGAACAGGCCTAAACCTCATCTACACAATGTGGTGTGTAATGTTAGGAAACACAGGTAATATAATTGAAAAACATGCACATTTTTTTGCTCATTCCACAATCATATGACCTGTGTTTCCTTTGCTTAGGTATCTCATTGTGGAAACGTAGTCTATCATATGAAAGACTACGTAGAATATGAGCACTGTATGCAAGAACTTTGACACTTACAGAAGCCTCTCCTTCTCCATGCCTCCTACACAGTTCTAAATGTACATCATAAATGGAAACAGTACAGAATTAATTATACATGTTAAAGGGTTTATTTTTGCTGTTCTCAGAATGTATCAAATTTCACTAAAAACAGTGACTTGAAGGTATTCATCATATAACAGCGGGGAAAAAAAAACACAATCAAAATGATTGTGTTTAAAAAACCCATACAACATAACAAATCAGAATTCAGAACTCCTTAAAGTTAACTTACTTTCCATGACGTCAAAGGATGTCCTATGAACAGCTTACACTCTGTTGTGCTGTTATTACTTTCAGCCCGCCACTTTCTGAAAGAAAACCTCCATCGTTTTGAAAAACATGTTACATACAATAAATGACTTCTTGCTCTCTACCACTAGTTTCCACAAGGCCAAATCTTGTCAGAGCCATTTATAACTCTTGGATTTCTTGTAAGCCAATCCCGTCATTTGGCATTTCCGCAACTTTCAGAATTAAAATGTTGAAGATCATTTTCACAATCCTGGACTAGTAATATCTTCCCCTTCTTCCTCAGTCATGTTCTACATTTCCTATGACACTGATACTGCTTACTATGAAGCAGACTTACACTACCTCTATGACTACTACAATTATTTAATTCTCTACATCACTTTTAATCCCAAAGCAATGTAAAACAGTAGGCAGCATTGCAGACTTGCATTCCCTCCACTCTATGTTTTGATTGGCTGCTTCAATTAGCTTATAAAAAGAAATAGTTTTTCTGAACTCATTCAAAGTGCACTTATTTCTCCATGACGTCCAGTCTTATGGTTAGAAGTTATGTCTCTGAACTACACTTATCCTCAAGGCCAAATCGTGTAGGAGCCATTAGAACTTCTTGAAATTCCTCAGAGCACATCCCGAGATTCTTTCCCTAAAATTTTGGTTTTAAAAACACCAGGTAAGAGTTTTTAAGGTCATACGGCAATTTTTTTTTGAAAATTAAAACAGAATCATTGCAGAATGACCAGCCATTTCTAGACTTTAAATAAGCTGTGTAATGTCCTGATGTTATTGAAGGACCGTCATGATATATAATTGCTGCAGTTACAAAAGTCCTTCCTGATATTGACAACTGCGAAGCCACAAAATTTGTAATTAAAGTTGTCAATTTTGTTCCATCAGGCCTACATCGTTGGAACATTAAAATGACATACTGGCCATATGTTCGTATAAATAATGTGGACATCATTTCAGATTTACATTGGCTACACTCCATGTTGTGATCAGCTGCTTTTACTAGCTTATTAAAGGAGACTGATTTACTGTCTGGCAAAGTTAAATATATAAATCTTTCTGAGTCTACACTAGTAGTACTTGATACCCTACAGTTCTCGCAGTCATGCTGCCATTGATAAGAAAGCCCAAACAGCTGATCTACATCTACACCTTCAGCATGCAATACATCAAGCATATACATTAAAAACTCCTGACAATCTTGCTGAATATTTTGAGAGAATTGTGTTTGGCCTGAACATCTGTCTAACAGATTTCGAATTTCAGACACACTTTCTATTTTTGTTCTATCAGTGCTACATTTTTCTAAGACAGAATTTAACAAACTGCAAAATCTTTGATCAGAATTGACCACAATCTCTTCTTTTACATTTTCTAGAGAAAACAAAACATTAACCACTACATTAGCATAGCAGTTGACACCAGAACTGTTTTCAAATTGAAAACCAACAACATCTTCAACCGAATCCTTTTTGTTTCTGCTTATAATTTCAGGTTCATCGACTTTTCGTCTTTTAGCTACAACCTCCCCAGTATTGGTCACATTTCTTCGTTTCCGGCCTACCACACGTTTCTCAAACAAAGGATATTGAGGCAAATGTGGCGCATACTCTCTTCTTAACCTATTGTATTCCTTAACACAATCTAGATCCGCACAAATGCTTGTGACATCACACTCAATCAAGTACAATCCCGATAAAGTTCTAACTCGTGACAATGCCACATATGCCATACCCTCCTTGAACACAGAACTGCCAATATTCACCAATGCACTGTCTACACTTAAACCTTGCGATTTATGGATTGTCACCGCATATGCCAAGCAAACAGGAAACTGCTTACGGCGAACATATAAGTCTTTTACAAGCAAAAATCTACCAGAACAACGACCAATTAGCTGTACTTCCTCAATGCCATCAAATTTAATTTTAAAAAATTCAATTCCATCTCTATTTCTGTATTTTACAAAATCAACAACATTACCCATTGATCCATTTACCAGACCTCTTTCAACATGTAAATTCCTTCTTAAAATTATACGGCAGTTCAAGCACACATTCAGAGTCTTTTCAAAACCTGCAGTTTTAGATATACTCTTCTCTAATGAATCCAATTTTGTTTTCAGATTCTCAGACAAAATAATTGTTGATCCCATATGCTCTACTCTGTCAATAGCTTCCAGTTTCACAATCTCTTGCTTTTCTAAATGCAACATTTTGTTGTTGAATTTGGCACATTCTGCAAGAGTTGGCATCAAACATATTCCAGATTTCTTCTCAGTAATTTTCTGAAAAATATTCTCAGGCACAACATCTTGTTCTGGATATAAATTTGACAGTAATCGTGCATGTAAAGCTTCTTTCCCATGCTCGGTCACTTTTCCAATTCTAACATCTTGTAGAATAGTCTTGTAAACGTCATCCTTCGCCTGACGCATATTTTCATGCAGTTCAGCATAATTGAAGTTTAACCATATATTGACGTTGCCAATGCTGCCTAGGCACTTCCTGGTATCTTCATGCGTGAGCATTTTGAACACAGGTTGCCCTTTCACTGGTGTCAGCTGCAGAAGATCTCCGAAAACAATGATGTGTTTGCCACCAAATAACACATCATACTCTGTTTTGAGAACTTCTTGCATTCTCAAATGCACAAAGGCAAGCATGACATTGGAAACCATGCTTACTTCGTCAATGATAAGAAGTTTCATTTTCCTCAAGATTCTTGAAACTTCAAAACAAGCATCTCCAGATAGCTTGTGATATTGTAATTTGTTGTCATGCTCCACTGGCAGCATCAGTAAACGATGTAAAGTAATCCCTTTAATGTTATGTGCTGCCAGTCCAGTTGGAGCGGTGACAACACAAGACAGCGATGACTCTGTCCTTTTCTGCAAATAACATGAAATTGCTTTAATAAGGAAACTTTTTCCAGTTCCCGCTTCTCCACTCACGTACAGTCGGACAGGCTTCAACGACGTACATGAGCACTCTTTCTTGTCATGACTTAATCCATGATCAATTTGCATGGTAACTTCGTCATATATTTTCCTCTGCTCAACGTTGAGTTGTCTTTCCAACTCTTCTAAGTTAACCGCATCCTCCTGAGCATGTGCCATGGCTCTTTCCACTTCATTCATAGCAGTGGCAGCTTCATTTTCGATAACAGGTCCTCCTAGTGGATCCTGACTCAATGAAGCAGAACTCTGACTGTCCTGAGAACTGTCTCTGGCAATCTCGGCTGCAATCATTGCTTCCTGCTCAATTTCCGCATTCAACATTTCTACATATTTGGGAAAAGCAGGACATTCTATGGTCTCCTTGGCGGCATTGAAAGAGTCTTCGTAACAGAGAAAATCTCCAAGCAGTTCCTCTTCTGCACGCCAAGGCTTGAAAAGTTGCAAAAGTGCTAAATAGAAAAACTCCTTTTTTTCAGGAGATTCGCCACTCAATTTTCGATGGTTTACCAAGTGGCATTTTCTTTGCTTGACCAGACATCCCTCACTTCCTATTACAGCATACACTCCTTTCTCAGTATCTTCTTTGATGTTCCTCTGGAATATGTAATTTTGAAGAACCTCATACAGACAAACATTCTCGAGGTGAATGCTTCGATTTGGATAATATGTATCCAACATGTTGGTCTTCAAAATGTCGGTACTGTTTGGCTCCTTTTCCGCCAAATACTCAATTTCCCGCACAGGTTTGAGAACTCGATTACGCGTTGCAGCAAGACCAAGACTCGCCCAAACGATACTCCTGGACTTGGCATAGAGACTTGCTGAAGACAACCGGTCAGAACATTCGTACGCTCCGATTTCTCGATGCGACAACATCTTCAGACTGAAACTGTACAACTTCTTGCTGAGGCTCTTTTCATGGGAAATGTCCTCCCACATATCCTTCAATTCTGTCTTCTCTTTTTTGGTGATGTAAGATGTCACATACCGAGCCACAGCCATACAGTTATCAGCCACAAACTGTATATCCATGTTAGCATTCCACATGGACAAAATCACCGGGTTGTAGTCGTTGATGTACTTGGACTCTTCGTTCCTCTTCAAATTGTATGTGTTTTTAGGTGATTTCTTCATGACATTATGTCGCAGCGAAGACATCAAACTGTTTACTCTTCCTTTAGAAATCACCGGTCGTGGAAAGCCGAAACGACATTTGGTGTAGAACTTGTCCTTGTTTCGGAATTTACGACGACAGTACTTTCCACATCGATGGCTTTGGAAACGCAGAACTTTTTCTCTTAGGCTTTTCTTCTCCTTTGCGTTTGGAACAGCACACGTAGAATACTGTTGTATAAAACTCATCACTGAGTCTTCTGGATCCGTTCCAAATTTAGGTGCATCCTTGATCCACAGCAACATATGTATATGAGGAGCACCTCTTGCTTGGTACTCCTTTCTCCAGAAGAAATCCAACACCTCTCCAAGAGGTGGATTCTTCTTATTCATGATGAAAGACATCATAGCTTCAAATCTATGATTGAAGTACCTACATACATTGACTGGATCCAAAGAGCACAGTTCTCCGGGTGTCTTGAATTCGATGTTTTCTACGTTAGCATTTGCCTCTCGTAGAAATTCAAGTAAGTCTTCCCAGCCATACTCAGCACAGCTCAGAGTGAGGAACCATGTGGGAGTTCCTAAGTTCCTCAGCATACATTTTAAATCACCATGACGACGGTACCAGTACTCATTAGTACCACGCTGACACGCCATGAGATTAATCAGGTGAGAATCCAAAATATTGTCTTGGACATTGACTTTATCCATAAAGTCACTTGCCGAGATGTTTTGCATGTGTATACCACTTTTCAAGATGTGGTTCACTGCATATGACAGTCCAGACAGATCGCTTTCAAACAGGAGATGAAACAAATAAGGAATGCATTGTCGAAACCTAGCATCTCCTGCATACAATCGCAAAGTCCGGTATTCAGAAGCAGGAATTTGATGAGGTCGCTCATCATATCTTCCTCCCTGACCTGTTGGAAAAAGCTGTGGGAAACACCGAGCTTCCAAACTTTCCTCCCAAACACTAATGGGACTCCCTTTGGCTTGTTTCATTTGAAACAACTCAATAGCATTCCCCATGACTTCCTTGGAATGCAAAGGATGAACACTATAATGTTCATATATTTCTTCACTAGTAGAGGGTTCTACTTTCTCAATTTGACCAGCACACAAATCGCTATCCTCTTCCTCACTTACTTCCTCTTCTGCAACATATACATTCTTATAGTATTTATTATTTTTTTTCAAATACAATGTTGCCTTTTTAACTTTCCTAACATCCACTAAATCTTGCCATATTTTCTTATTCTTTGTCGGAACCCCATTAACTAAGATAACCAGAGGTTCCTCTTCCACTTTTTCTACTCCAATTGTGTTAATGTTTTTCTTCAAATCTAGAGGCAAATAAACAACTCTTCCCTTTAATCCTCTCTGTAAATCTGATGGAGGCAATTTCCCTGTCTTTGGCTCCATTCTTACAATAGCCTGAAAGGGATGGATACTTTGAATCAAAATAGATTCATAAGTATTTAAATCCTTCAATTCAGAAGGAATCTCAACCAATTCCAGATTATTATGAACTGCTCTAGCAGGCATCTGGTTTTGATTTAATTTGCAACAACAATAAGTACACACACGTTGATCCAATCCCAAATCAAAACAATTTTCTACCATCAAGTATGTTGTGAAATCCTTCCATTCACTATTATTTTCCCTTTCACTTTTTGCATATAAATCCACTAACTTAGTCTGATTCTTATAATAAGTGCGTCGACAACACACACAAGTGAAATTTGGCCTCTCACTTGATTTGACCTGAAACGTCGCAATTTCCCTCTGGAAATTATCTGTACTGGAAACCTGTACACTATCTTCCACATTACCCGCTTCTTCTTGGTCAATTTCAACATTCTCCTCTTTACTTCCAAAGTAACAAAACTCAATTTCTTCACATATATTCTTCACATCTATTTCAGAACCATGCAAAAGAGCAGCGCATAATTGTTTAAGCATAATTGCTGGACTCTTAGCATAATACAACATTCTAACTAATTTCCTCACTTTATTATGATGCACTGCTAGCATCCTGAAATGATGAAAAACACTCTGGCATACTCTCCTGGAAAGACAAGCCAGTGAATGACCATGCAAACCTGTCACTTCTCTCACTCTGCAAGGATCTAATTCTTGCAACAACCTCATTTTCTGCTTCAAACTTTTCTTATTAAATGACCGTACAAAATCACAAAGCAAATTGATGGAATCCTGTCGCACACTGCAAATACTACTACACTTCCAGGTGTACACAGGACCCTTAGCACGTCTTCCTAAAACCTCATTACCTAACACCTCTTCTGCCTCTGTTGTCACAAGTTTTTCTTTTTCAACTGGACAACCATCTTTCACTTCATAAGCACGACCACTGGTGTCAACTGCATGCACCAAATCATTATCCTGGAAATAACTCTCCTCATTAAAAAATGCCTCACAGCTTGAACTATGCATCCATTCTCCAGAAAAAACTTCACAAAAATTACTAAGATTAACTATTCTCTTCCATCTACTATTTCTTTTGAAATCATAAATTGCCTTGTTTAGCTTCCTAATTCTATTGATTATCAAAATAAATAACTTACGTTTAATTTCAAATGCCTGATCAATAACTTTCTCAACTTTTTTTTTTCTCTTATAAAAAACCACTTTCTGTTGACCTTTCTTAATATTTTTTAACAAATTGCCAATTATCCTGTTGCGGAACATTCGTTTACGAATGTCCCTAAACTGTTGTTTCCTTCTAATATCATGCACAGAGTTATCTCTTGCTCTAGCAGTAACATTTTTCATTGGCCTTTCCTTTCCGTTTGAATTGCTTCTCTTTTTCTGGACTGAAACATTTTCTGTAGTAATATTTTTTTTACTACAAATATTTCTTAGGAATGTTTTTGTACTCTTACCCGGTGCTTTCTTGGTGACTTGACAAATCTTTTTATTAGAGGACTGCTGCTTTTTTTCATTGCCCTGCTGTCTTTGACGTTTTGCAGCCTCTCTCAGTCTTTCTTTTGTTGGCATGGTGAAATCTTGAAATGATCTGCAGTTGAATCTGTGGTAAAATATATTAAAAAATGTTATTAACCACTATTACCCAACAGTAAATCAATAACAGTAATCAAAAACTTAAAACACTACTTGACATTTTTACATAGAAGATTTTTTAGTGCTTGGCAAATTTAGAATACAGAAATAGCAGAAAAGAAATGGAATTTATATTCATGTCACCTGTGCTATTTTATATGTGAATCTGATCTAATTTTATGAGCATATTTTAATATTTTATTGAAGACACTACACATAACCTGTTTTTGAAGGTGTCTTTATTTTGAAATTAAACGGTTTACATTTTTACTTTTTATTTATTATAAATTTTTAAAATAAATGTTTATAGTTCCATAGGCTCAAGCACGTTAGCTTCCCATCCTATGTCATATAATTCGGACAAATCTGCATCCTCATCACGTTCTTCTTCATCCTCAGGATTTAAATCATCCAAGGGATCAACATCCACTGATGTTTCAATTACGAGTTCAATGATGAGGTCAAAATCAACTGATTGCTGATTGTCGCTCATGTTGATGTTGTCTTTATCTTTAAAGAAAGATAACAACAATGAGATGTTGCAGAGTAAGAGACAAATCTCAGAGATTATAATAGTAAAATTGTTTAACAAGAGTAACATTTTGCAGCTATTATATAGCCATGTCCAGCGATACTGAGCAGGTGAAGCCTATGTCTAATTTTTCAGTGAACAGGACTCATCTCTTCTTAACCTTGGATAAGCCTCACCGACTCTGTGTCCCCTGCACATACTTAAATGTAAAGGGGCAGATTTATGTTAAATAGCACCTCCCCAGGCATGCACCAGTTAACGTGCACCGCTGCTCTGCCACCCATGGTGTGCCGCATTTACAATCAGATAGGAGAAAGCTACGTCAAAACCCTGCGCCTGCTTGAAGCAGGCATAGGTCTTGACGCAACATTGTGGAGATGGGGCACCCCTGATCCTTGCTGGAGCTGCATCACACTTGCGATACAACTCCAGCAATGCGCCACCTTTACAGCACAGATGCGTCACGCATCTGTGCCATTTTTGCCCCATGCTGCGCCGCATTGTAAATGCAGCACACCATGGGTGGCGGAACAGCAGCGCAGGATGACTGGCACATCCCTGGTGATGCGCCAGTCATCATAAATCTATCCCTAAGCTTCTTATCTTGTTAGAAATGAACCGCCATATGTATCATCAAACTATTTTGCATTTCCTAAATAGCGAATTTTAAGGGATAAATAGCGATTCTTTACCATTCCTAATTTGCGATGAGCAAATTGCTAATTGCAAATTACCCATTCATTTCCATGGGCCAGGAGGCCCATAGGAATGAAGGTGCAATTTGCGATTAGCAATTAGCTCATCGCAAATTAGGAATTTTTCCAAAGGTGCAGGGGTGTCTCAAGAACACCCTGCTGCACCCCTGAAAAAGAAATTTGGGGGCATATGGCGCACATACATGCCCTAAGGTCATGTATGGGCGTCATATGGCACCTTTTGTTTTTTTGGAAAAAAAGCTTTTTGAAAAGAATTCGCAAATTACCACCAACTAGAAGTTGGTGGTAGTTTGCAAATCCTTAATGGCATTTTTTGCATATTTTTTGTTTGATACATTGCATTTAAGGAATCCCAAAATTTGCAAATCCTTCAGTGCAATCGCAAAATAAGGAATAGCAAATTTTGCTATTCCTTATTTTGCATCAAACTTGTTTGATACATACCATTTGTCTAATTAGCATTCGCAAAGACCGAAATTCGCAGAATTTTGACCTTTGCGAATGCTAATTAGCTTGATACATATGGCCCCAAGTGAGGCCTGTCTAGCAACATGGTGCATCTTTTGCATCACTGCTGCATCGGTTTCATGTGGCACGTTTTTTTTACACCATGACACATCTGCCTAAATGCATCAATTTGTAATTTTGTCGCCTCATAGCAAATCTTTTGCACCGCCGCTGCATCAGAAAAGTGACGCACAGTGGCGCAAAAGAGGCATACACCTATCATAAATCTGTCCCTAGCATTTTAAATGATTAATTCAGGATGACGATAAGGTGTGGCCTATCCAGAGGTTTGTTTAAGGTGAGGCCTACTCAGGATTGCAGATTAAAGTTACGCTTGATGAAGAATACAGAGGAGATAATACATGTAAAGGCCTACCAATGAAGTAAGTTATGTCCACTTCATTGTGCCAGTCATCATAAATCTATCCCTATGCTTCTTATCTTGTTAGAGATGAACTGCCATATGTATCATCAAACTATTTTGCATTTCCTAAATAGCGAATTTTAAGGAATAAATAGCGATTCTTTACCATTCCTAATTTGCAATGAGCAAATTGCTAATTGCAAATTACTCATTCATTTCCATGGGCCAGGAGGCCCATAGGAATGAAGGTGCAATTTGCGATTAGCAATTAGCTCATCGCAAATTAGGAATTTTTCCAAGGGTGCATGGGTGTCTCAAGAACACCCTGCTGCACCCCCTGAAAAAGAAATTTGGGGGCATATGGCGCACATACATGCCCTAAGGGCATGTATGGGCGTCATATGTCACCTTTTGTTTTTTGGAAAAAAAGCTTTTTGAAAAGAATTCGCAAATTACCACCAACTAGAAGTTGGTGGTAATTTGCAAATCCTTAATGGCATTTTTTGCATATTTTTTGTTTGATACATTGCATTTAAGAAATCACAAAATTTGCAAATCCTTCAGTGCAATCGCAAAATAAAGAATAGCAAATTTTGCTAATCCTTTTTTTGCATCAAACTTGTTTGATACATACCATTTGTCTAATTAGCATTCGCAAAGGCCGAAATTCACAGAACTTCGGCCTTTGCAAATGCTAATTAGCTTCATACATATGGCCCCAAGTGAGGCCTGTCTTGCAACATGGTGCATCTTTTGCATCACTGCTGCATCAGTTTCATGTGGCACGGTGTTTTTTACACCATGACACATCTGCCTAAATGCATCAATTTGTAATTTTGTCGCCTCGTAGCAAATCTTTTGCACCGCCGCTGCATCAGAAAAGTGACGCACAGTGGCGCAAAAGAGGCATACACCTATCATAAATCTGTCCCTAGCATTTTAAATGATTAATTCAGGATGACGATAAGGTGTGGCCTATCCAGAGGTTTGTTTAAGGTGAGGCCTACTCAGGATTGTAGATCAAAGTTACACTTGATGAACAATACAGAGGAGATAATACATGTAAAGGCCTACCAATGAAGTAAGTTATGTCCACTTCATTGTGCCAGTCATCATAAATCTATCCCTATGCTTCTTATCTTGTTAGAGATGAACTGCCATATGTATCATCAAACTATTTTGCATTTCCTAAATAGCGAATTTTAAGGAATAAATAGCGATTCTTTACCATTCCTAATTTGCAATGAGCAAATTGCTAATTGCAAATTACTCATTCATTTCCATGGGCCAGGAGGCCCATAGGAATGAAGGTGCAATTTGCGATTAGCAATTAGCTCATCGCAAATTAGGAATTTTTCCAAAGGTGCATGGGTGTCTCAAGAACACCCTGCTGCACCCCCTGAAAAAGAAATTTAGGGGCATATGGCGCACATACATGCCCTAAGGGCATGTATGGGCGTCATATGTCACCTTTTGTTTTTTGGAAAAAAAGCTTTTTGAAAAGAATTCGCAAATTACCACCAACTAGAAGTTGGTGGTAATTTGCAAATCCTTAATGGCATTTTTTGCATATTTTTTGTTTGATACATTGCATTTAAGAAATCACAAAATTTGCAAATCCTTCAGTGCAATCGCAAAATAAAGAATAGCAAATTTTGCTATTCCTTATTTTGCATCAAACTTGTTTGATACATACCATTTGTCTAATTAGCATTCGCAAAGGCCGAAATTCACAGAACTTCGGCCTTTGCAAATGCTAATTAGCTTCATACATATGGCCCCAAGTGAGGCCTGTCTTGCAACATGGTGCATCTTTTGCATCACTGCTGCATCAGTTTCATGTGGCACGGTGTTTTTTACACCATGACACATCTGCCTAAATGCATCAATTTGTAATTTTATCGCCTCATAGCAAATCTTTTGCACCGCCGCTGCATCACAAAAGTGACGCACAGTGGCGCAAAAGAGGCATACACCTATCATAAATCTGTCCCTAGCATTTTAAATGATTAATTCAGGATGACGATAAGGTGTGCCCTATCCAGAGGTTTGTTTAAGGTGAGGCCTACTCAGGATTGCAGATGAAAGTTACGCTTGATGAAGAATACAGAGGAGATAATACATGTAAAGCTCTACCAATGAAGTAAGTGATGTCCACTTCATTGCGCCAGTCATCATAAATGTATCCCTAAGCTTCTTATCTTGTTAGAGATGAACCGCCATATGTATCATCAAACTATTTTGCATTTCCTAAATAGCGAATTTTAAGGAATAAATAGCGATTCTTTACCATTCCTAATTTGCGATGAGCAAATTGCTAATTGCAAATTACTCATTCATTTCCATGGGCCAGGAGGCCCATAGGAATGAAGGTGCAATTTGCGATTAGCAATTAGCTCATCGCAAATTAGGAATTTTTCCAAAGGTGCAGGGGTGTCTCAAGAACACCCTGCTGCACCCCTGAAAAAGAAATTTGGGGGCATATGGCGCACATAAATTTTAACAACATTCCTTTACCTCAACAACGATTTTCAAGTCATAATTTGAAAACACTGCCCACGGGGAAATGACTTAAAATGTCCTTAAGATACATGAAAGTGTTTTTTTAAAGCCTTTGCAAGTTTTTGGGTCACTTTTAACATGGCTATGTAACTCAAACAGTCAAAATCTAAATTTACCATGCACAGGTGGGACCATATTTACAAGGAATGTGCCCCACGGGGAAAGGTCTTTTAATGTAATATGGGAAAAATGACATCAGAGACACTGAAATGCCTTATAAAGAAGCATGCACCATTATATCCTTGTCATAAATTTACAAACCATTCCTTTTCCCCAAAAACGATTTTCAAATCATAATTTGAAAACACTGCACATGGGGAAATGACTTAAAATGTCCTTAAGACACATGAACGCGTTTTTTAATTGCCTTTCCAGCATGGTTGGGTCACTTTTAACACGGCTATGTAACACAAACATTCAAAATCTAAATTTGCCATGCACAGGTGGGAGCATATTTACAAGGAATGTGCGCCACGGGGAAAGGTCTTTTAATGTAATATGGGAAAAATGACATCAGAGACACTGAAATGCCTTATAAAGAAGCATACACCATTATGTCCTTGTCATAAATTTAAAAACCATTCCTTTTCCCCAAAAACGATTTTCAAATCATAATTTCAAAACACTGCACATGGAGAAATGACTTAAAATGTCCTTAAGACACATGAAAGCGTTTTTTGATTGCCTTTCCAGCATGGTTGTGTCACTTTTAACATGGCTATGTAACGCAAACATTCAAAATCTAAATTTGCCATGCACAGGTGGGAGCATATTTACAAGCAATTTGCTCCACAGAGAAAGGTCTTACATTAAAATGGGAAAAATAACATCAGAGACACTCAATTGCCTTATAAAGAAGCATACACCATTATGTCCTTGTCATAAATATTATAACCATTCATTTTCCTCAAAAACGATTTTCAAGTCATAATTTGAAAAGACTCCACAGCTCCTATGCACAATAACACCCTGTCAGTACTAATACTTCACATTTTCTCCAATTACATTTTCTCAAAGAAACAAAATCTATTTGTAAAACACTTGAGACAAAGCAACATTTGAAAAACACAACTTTCTTCATAATTTTCTCCTTAAAGCACACTATTCTCTATCTAAATTAAAAAAAACTTTTCTCACCTTAGCAAATACTTTGAGTTTCAAAACAGTCTCAGAAACACACCAATTTGTCTTCAGCAGAGCAAAAGGTATGCACTCCAGAGTCTGCAGCTATCAAAAGCACAGAAATGCTGTAATTCTTCACACATATCTCTCATGTCACCCAATCAAAACTCTTCCCTCACTTTTTTTCAAATGAAAACCCTTCCCCCCTCTGCCCTTTCTGCCTTTTTTGCATGGCAACCACCTCCTGGAAGACCTCTGGTGTTTGCAAGTTCACACAACAATGTTGCAATTGAACTCTGAACTCTCAGTGCACCTGCATATCCAGTGCATTCTTTCATTTAATGATTTTTTCTTGACCACTCAAAATACATCTTTCAAACAACTCATCCATGCACCCTAACTTTCTGTTTTCAGCAATCAAAATCCACCAATCACTGTTACTGCTTCATTAACACAGAAACTCCACAGTTTTTTTCATTTAAACTCTTATTTTTTCAACTGCCATTTCATTGCCACACTTCATCTGACTGCAGGAGAACCTTCTCTCACCATGTTTTCTGTCTGGATTGTTGGACATAGTTACATCTATTGGGCTCAGAGGTATGCTGAGAACAGGAATTTACCTAACCTCAATTTACAAGATGTGGAAATTAAGTGGTTTGGCCACAGAGGATTAAAATGTCACCAATTGATACCATTGGTGAAAACCTTTATGCATTTGCCAAAACCTGACCTGTTAATTGTGCACTGTGGAGGTAATGATTTGGGCACTTTGACTGGGGTAGGTCTGGAAATGCTTTTAAAGGACACCTTTGAGCAATTGATGGCACTTTTTCCTCAGACTGCCTTGGTATATTCAAATATATGCCAAAGACAAGGTGGTCAAACCAATTTTGTCCACAAATTGAGAAGTCGAGGAAGCATGTAAACAAATCTGTTTCAGCTTACATGAGAGACCATGGAATGGGCTCCGTGTACAACAATAACTTGCGTTACTACATGCAAGATATCTACAGAGGAGATGGAGTTCACTTCTCAGATGAGGGCAACAGAATTTTCATTCTGAATTTAAGACTGTGCATTGGTACCTACTTATAAGTACCTAAATGTACCATAAACCCAAAAGCTCTTCTCAGAGCTACCCTACATCTGATCACTCACAATTATTATTTTACTCTAACATTTTTCACTAATTTTCAACAAAGTACGCTCCCTGGGGCGCTACCCGGTACGTGAACCGGGAGCTAACCTCGATAAATTTTTTAAAAAATGTTTTTTTTTCGCACATATGGGCCTCCTCAGCCACCCTCAGAAAACCTAGGGGGTCAAGATAAGTCTACCGTGCCCCCTTCTACCCATTCTGAACATTATTTGCCCTCCATCTTGTATCTTAATTCGACCGAAACACAAAATGGTGGACTCCCGTAACGCTTAAGGTTCGCGAACCGGGGCGCTCGCCAGTTCGCGTACCGGGTCGCTCCCTGGGAAGCGCACCATCAAAAAAGGTGGGAAAGTAGTTTACAGAAAAGCGACTGGAGACAATTTCACCAAATATAGATTAGCTCATACTACATACCAATGCCTACCATTTTCACAAATTTGATTGAAATTCCATTTAACCATTTAGCCTGTAGACCTCTCTAAATACCCTGAGGTAAATTACTTCACAAAACACATCTGAAGTGTTGGAATTGACAATCAATTAAAATGTTACTTTCATTTTCTACTTTTTTTACCTGACATTTGATTGGTTATGTACCTGAATATATATAAAGGAAGAGAGAGAAACACAGCCATTTTGACTACTACTTCCTGAACTACATTGCAAGATAATTTTCACTCACAACTTAAACTTGTTTTTAGAAGGTGAGGACAATCGGACAGTCAAATGCTAGACGTTCTATTAAATTTTGAAAAACAATCCGAAAAATAAAATTGTATGTAATATTAAAAAATTGTTTGAGTCTTTAATCATTTTTATATGTAATTCATAAACTAGTTAAATGTTAGAAATGTTATTACATTTTCAAACACAATCACAATAATAAATAATTGCTTAAAAAATAAAAAAATTAAAAAATAATCAACAAAACCAACAATCAATTAACATACAGTATTTGAAAAGTCTATCATTCTTTTTTCCTTATAGTACGCTGCCCAGAACGCTTCCCGGTTCGCGAACCGGGCGCTACCCACGCAAAAAACCAAAAAAAAAACATTTTTTTTTTTGCCCCGCGGGGCCCTTTTAAAGCCTCCACATTAAACTTAGGGGGTCAGGGAGGATCTACTATGCCCCCTTATGGTCATTTCCCCCTTTGTTTTGGCCTCCTCTTGTCTCTCAATCCTACCGAGAGGCAAGATGGCGGCCGCTCCGGACTGTTTAGAATGTTGACAGACACCGGAGAGCCAATCAGCTTCGCTACGCGAAGTTCCGTTACGCGTAAAGTCCGCGAACCGGAGCGCTACCCGGTCCGCTGTTACAGATATATATCTTTTTTTGAACGTTAATTTCTCAAAATCCACTGAAGCACATATATTGAGACCTAGCATAGGCACATCGGGCTACCAGTCCCTACAATTTTGCCAAGTTTCGTGGAAATCCATTCAGCCGTTCGGGCTAAAAGTGAGGCCAACCGCCCTATGGAAAACTCAATGTTAAAAACACGTTTTGGGACCCCCCTTTTTTCTCGGCCCCCCCTTGACGAACCCCCCCCAAATTTTCAGGGGCTGCTCAGTAACAAAATGTTCCATTTTCCTGAAAATTTCAGCCAATTCCGTCCACAAACGCCAAAGTTATTAGACATAGAATTTTCAAAAATCCCATAGAGAAAAAATCCTAACTATATATACCTACAGGCGACCGCCAGTAGGTAATATATATATATATATATATATATATATATATATATATATATCTTAAGCAAAGCCTCTGAAGAAATGCTCGATGAGCATGAAAAGCGTCAGACAAGGCACAGTTTTATTTGGACATTGATTTCCCTCCACTGGTCTGTTTTTCTGCATGAATAAACACGAAATAATTACCTACCTGCAAGTTGACTCCTTGAAAAGGGTAACTTTTTTTGGAAATATATACATATATATATATATATATATATATATATATATATATATATATATATATATATATACATATATATATACATATATATATTCACTGAAAAAACCATAGGTTATAGACCATATATAGTTAGGAATTAGCATTTACAAAACCTTGAAAATTCACTGAAAAAACCATAGGTTATAGACCATATATAGTTAGGAATTAGCATTTAAAAAACCTTATTTTACTCACACAAAACCATTGAAATTCCATATATAGTTAGTTGCACTAACTATATATCGCGCACCCGCAATCTACTGCTGATCATGTCACATATTACATCATTCATGACATGGTCAGTGACATCACTGATGACATCACTGATGACATCTCAAATGACATCACTGATGACATCACTGATGACATCATCCAGTGACTGTGTGTTTCTGTAAAGTTTAAATATGTTTTAGATATTGAAGAATGAGTAGATGTATAACTGTCTGGACGAAGGATTTAGTAGGTGCATGACTGAATGTATGAGTGAGTGATTAAATGTGTCTCACTGAGTGCATGGGTTAGTGACTAAACTGTCTTAATTTGTGCATCATTATGTCTGTTGTTCTGTAAACTACTGCATGTGTTGATCAGTAGCTATATGATTAACTATATGGGTTATTGATTGATTGTCCAAGTATTTGTATGGGAGACTGAGTGTGTGTGTGGCTGGGTGGGAGGTGTGTGACTCTGTGCAGATCAATGTGTACTTGTATCAATGATTGTATAAGAAAGTAAGTATGTGTTACTATATGTTTGAAAATGTAAGGTGCTCTATGTTTAACTGTATAGACAAGAAAATGGAAGTGTGATTGATTCTTTACAGGACTGACTAGGTGTGTGAGTAACTCCATGGATGAGTGGCAGAGTGTGAGTGTCTGTATAGGTGTATGAGTGCATATGATAGTGTTGTAAAGATGAGTGATTGTATGTATGAATGATTGTATGGGTGAATGAGTGAATGTGTGTGTAGACGTAGGAATCAGTGAGTACGTATGTAGTAACTAGTATTGGTGTGTCAATGGTTTCAAAAATTATACTCTGTATTTAACACTGGGTGAAACAGAGGTTATATTAAAATGTGAGGAGATGCATTGTATTGTCACATGAATGATATCATCAGTGATGTGGTCATTGATGTCAAATGAGATGTCATCAGTGATGTCATCAGTGATGTCATTTGAGATGTCATCAGTGATGTCATCAGTGATGTCACTGACCATGTCATGAATGATGTAATATGTGACATGATCAGCAGTGGATTGCGGGTGCGCGATATATAGTTAGTACAACTAACTATATATGGAATTTCAATGGTTTTGTGTGAGTAAAATAAGGTTTTTAAATGCTAATTCCTAACTATATATGGTCTATAACCTATGGTTTTTTCAGTGAATTTTCAAGGTTTTGTAAATGCTAATTCCTAACTATATATGGTCTATAACCTATGGTTTTTTCAGTGAATTTCAATGTTTTTTTAATAGCAAATATCATAAGCTGTCGAATGTCAAGTACGTGGTAAGTGAAAACATTTTCGTGTTTATGCACACTGATCTGCTTTGAATGGTGCCCCCCCCCTCATTTCTATTAGGAGTACTCTCTCTTTGCAGATAGTGAAAGGTAGTTAACGCAGGCCTTTGCCCCCGTTGTAATCCGTCGTGCCTGCTTCTCTCTCCATTTGATTGATTGTTATCCAAGTATTTACTGTTTTAGAATTGGTTCTCTTTGGTTCATTCTCTATTTACAAACAAACACAGAGTCGCAATACTCTGTTTAGTCTTTGCAGATAACGAAAAATCGTGTAAAAAAAAAGAAAAGGAATCGAGCAAAATCAGTAGGCCACTAATGGGATCTCTTTTTGACCTCGCTAAAATAGAAACATTAGGAACAACCCCTCATGACAAATACAAAACTAGTGAGATGAACTGAACTCCACACAATGATGGCTGCAAAACAGCTCGGCTCCGCCACCCACCCCGCCCAAAATAACGATAAAGAGCGGCTGCCATGATTGGTTGCGGAATGGCCACAACGGAGCTACGAAATGGTGCTGCTCTCATGCTAACCCCAGCTTCGGTCTGAAACATCCAGAAACACTGTAGACTACCAATTCGATCAGTTCCGGTAGCGCCCCAATGTAACCCGGTAGAGAAGAACTAGCCCTCCCCTCTTTGACTGATGGTTCTTGTTGCCTATCCCTTCTGTTGTCATTTAACAGAACTATTTAGCCTGCTGAAAGGGGTTGTGTTTCGACCGCTGGTTGGTGGAGACATTTTGACTATATTCTGGACCTGCGTTGTCGCGTAATGCGTCATATGACGCGCCGCGTTAGCGCATCCGGAAGTCATCCGGGGCGCGCAGCGCGTAACGTAAGCATAACAAGTCATGTGACTTGTTAATAAAACTTTTCATTGGTTCATTTCACTTTTCTTATTCTAATGATGAAAGCCTTGGTCATATCACCTAAAAATTACGCTTTTAATTACTTCCGAACATTATTTTCTCTTAAATATATGTTATAATGTTCCAGGCTAATGTACTTTCCCGGAAATTTTACAACTGTCCTGCAAGTAAAATATATTCTTTTTTCGAGAAAAAGAGCGTTTCTTCGTCCCATGACGGAGCCGTTGAGCAAAAGAGGGTCGACCTGCTGTCTTAGTCGCCGATACGCCTGAATATGAGATTCTTATCGATCACTTTATGTTGCAGGAATAGAAAACACAACAGCCCTTGACCATTTATCTTTACTGCGTTCCTTCGTATTATACCTTTTACCCTTCATGTAATTGGTCTGCTTTATTTCACTTGCCTTTTAATGATTCTAAAACAGTGACTATTATTAAAAACTTTACCAATGTATACACTACTACCATGTTTTCTTTTAAAAACCTTTATTGTGAAAATTTCATTATACAAATACGAGCCTATAACCACGTGGGCCTGCCACGGAGCAAACTGTAATCGTATATGATGAATAGACATTTACACTGTAGAGGAACGTAACGGGCGGGCCATTAGGTTGCAAAAACTAAGGTGTCTAACAGTTACGGAATCGGTGGACGTACATTTTATAATTAAAATACGACAGGGCCAGTTACAATAAAATTATCTAGATATACATTTGCGGGCAAGTACCATGGGTGACGTTAATTCGAATTTTCAACAGTACAGTAATCAATAACACATCAGAACTTAATATCAATAGGGATGTCGAAATATTCAATCAATTCTCGTCCCCGCCCGCCATGTGCTTCAAAACTGCATACGTATCTCGTGATTTCAAGGTTCTGCAACCAGTACACAACAAGGAGTTACGAGTCCCATTTATTCCGGCGCCATTTTGGGCGAGGACGGGCAGGTCCAGGATATAGTCAAAATGTCTCTACCAACCATCGACTATGATGATGTTCATATGCTGTATTTATTAGAGTAACACTCATCTGCCCACATGAAATTAATTTACCACAATCTAAACATGTCATTTTAATCTTTCCAAAGTTCTTCTAAATATTTGGGACCGTTTCCCTTGCCTCTGAAGCTCTCAGTGCCACTTCTTTGATGAATGTACTAGCAGGTCAGGGGTTCTCCTCCAAATCTCTCTTTTATGCAGCACTATAATTAATTGGTGCCACCTCTCCATATGACGATGCATGGTATAGTTACCACAACTATATTTTTTTTCGGTTCCTCTGGAGAGTTCATCGTGGCAGATGAAGCGTGTAACATACCGGGCATTTACCTTTTTTTGCATGTACAGGAAAGGAAAAAAAAATCGAGCGTCCGAGTTCTAAGGTGTCCCAGGGCCATTTTAGTGGACCAGGCCCAAATCCAAAGAACAGGCCGCCATTTTGAGAGTCCTCTTGCAGCCGCCTGTCGCTGTAGCATCAAGAGCAGCCGAAACTCAGCTGAATGGCAACTGAAACGGTAAATGGGCGCCCCACTACATTTCAGCATTGTAGGATGACCACACCAGTACAGCAACTTGCTAGACATCACCTCGGTGCCATCCGGATCTCGGCGCCCCACTGCAGATGAAGTGCCTCTCAACTATGAAACCACCACGGTGACATCCGGATCTTGGCGCGTTGTGCTGCCTTCGGCCTATTCGCACATCGGTCCGCTACTGACGCCATCTCACAGGCTAATGGGGTGACCCACGCCGAGTTTCAGCATTGTAGGATGACCACACCAACTTGCTAGACATCACCTCGGTGCCATCCGAATCTTGGCATCTCAACGCCTAGTGGTATCTTCCATACAGAAAATATTGTTACGCTGCCTTTGGCCCCATTCGCACATCAGTCCGCAACTTAGACATCACCTCGATGCCATCCGGATCTTGGCATCTCAGCGCCTTGTGGTGTCAGTCAGAAAATATTGTTGCGCTGCCTTTGGCCCCATTCGCACATCAGTCCGCTACTGACACCATCTCACAGGCCAATAGGGCGCCCCACGCCGACTTTTACCATTGTACGATGGCCACACCAGTGGCACAACTTGCTAGACATCACCTCGGTGCCATCCGAATCTTGGCATCTCAACGCCTAGTGGTATCTTCCATACAGAAAATCTTGTTACGCTACCTTTGGCCCCATTCGCACATCGGTCCGCAACTTAGACATCACCTCGGTGCCATCCGGATCTTGGCATCTCAGCGCCTTGTGGTGTATTCTCTTCAGAAAATATTGTTGAGCTGCCTTTGGCCCCATTCGCACATCGGTCCGCAACTTACACATCACCTCGGTGCCATCCGGATCTTGGCATCTCAGCGCCTTGTGGTGTCTTCTACTCCGAAAATATAGTAGAAAATATTGTTGCGCTGCCTTTGGCCCCATTCACACATCAGTCCGCTACTGACACCATCTCACAGGCCAACAGGGCGCCCCACGCCGACTTTTACCATTGTACGATGGCCACACCAGTGCCACAACTTGCTAGACACCACCTCGGTGCCATCCGGATCTTGGCATCTCAGCGCCTTGTGGTGTCTTCAAATCAGAAAATATTGTTGCGCTGCCTTTGGCCCCATTCGCACATCGGTCCGCTACTGACGCCATCTCACAGGCCAACGGGGCGCCCCACGCCGACTTTCAGCATTGTAGGATGGCCACACCAGTGCGGCAACTTACTAGACACCACCTCGGTGCCATCCGGATCTTGGCGCGTTGTGCTGCCTTCGGCCTATTCGCACATCGGTCCGCTACTGACGCAAACTCACAGGCCAACGGGGCGCCCCACGCCGACTTTCAGCATTGTAGGATGGCCACACCAGTGCGGCAACTTACTAGACACCACCTCGGTGCCATCCGGATCTTGGCGCGTTGTGCTGCCTTCGGCCTATTCGCACATCGGTCCGCTACTGACGCAAACTCACAGGCCAACGGGGCGCCCCACGCCGACTTTCAGCATTGTTGGATGGCCACACCAGTGCGGCAACTTACTAGACACCACCTCGGTGCCATCCGGATCTTGGCGCGTTGTGCTGCCTTCGGCCTATTCGCACATCGGTCCGCTACTGACGCAAACTCACAGGCCAACGGGGCGCCCCACGCCGACTTTCAGCATTGTTGGATAGCCACACCAGTGCGGCAACTTACTAGACACCACCTCGGTGCCATCCGGATCTTGGCGCGTTGTGCTGCCTTCGGCCTATTCGCACATCGGTCCGCTACTGACGCAAACTCACAGGCCAACGGGGCGCCCCACGCCGACTTTCAGCATTGTAGGATGGCCACACCAGTGCTGCAACTTGCTGGACACCACCTCGGTGCCATCCGGATCTTGGCGCGTTGTGTTGCCTTCGGCCTATTCGCACATCGGTCCGCTACTGACGCCGCCTCACGTGCCAACGTATTTTCTCCGCATTTTACACCCTATGCCGCATAACAGGTCATGTGACTTGTTTATAAAACTTTTCATTGGTTCATTTTACTTTTGGTTTCCTAATGATGGAAGGCATGATCATGTGACCTAAAAACAACACTTTTCATAGGATGAAAACTTTTTTTTTTTCCCAAACGATGAAAGCCCCACCTTGTTTCTGGATGTTTCAGACTGAAGCTGGCGTCAGCATGAAAGCACCACCATCTCGTAGCTCAGTCGTGGTCATTCCGCGAGCAATCATGGCAGCCGCTCCCCACCAGAAGCCTGCAGGAGTCGGAGCCCCCAAAACTTTTGATGAATTCTCAAGGCGGAGGGGACGCTTTCGAGAATGGGGTCCAAGACCTAGCAGACAAGCGTCCGATTTCCAAGGTGTCCCAGGGCCATTTCAGTGGACCAGGCCCAAAAAGGAAACAGCCTGCCGCCATTTTGAGAGTCCTGTGACAGCCGTCTATCGCTGCACCGCAAGAGTGGGCGCAACTCAGCTGAATTGCGGCTTTTGACACAGTGGACCAAAAAGGGACGGAATGGCAACTGAAACGGTAAAGGGGCGCCCCACTACAACAGATGACACTCCACCTGGAGAGGCCCGTTCACGCCGCCTCCCCCGGGGCGCTCCACGCCGTTATTCGGAGCAGCATTGTAGGATACCAAAACCAGTGCGGCAACTTACTGGACATCACCTTGGTGCCATCGTTCTGCTGCCTTGGAACTATTCGCGCAACAGTTTGCTACTGATGACCCACCCCCCGCGACGCCCCATGCCGTTATTTGCTGGGTGGCAACTTACTAGACATCACTTTCGTGTCATCTAGATTTCGGCGCGTTCTGCTGCCTTGGAACTATTCGCACAACAGTTTGCTACTGATGACCCACCCCCCGCGACGCCCCACGCCGGAAATCTGGACGTTGTGCTGCGTTGGGACTATTCGCACAGCCGACCGCTACTTCGTTGTTTTTCCCTAAAAATGTTTATATGTTATTACTATTTTTGTTTTCTTGTATATATTTATAAATTATTAAAGTTTTATAATCTTACTACTTTGTCGGAGTGCTATATATTTTTAATGTGACACATAATTGTAAAAACTTTGATGTACAAACAGTCATCCCTGGAATCTTCCGCTTCAGGCTCGGTCCCCTCCCCAATCACAATACAGGATGGTTTTCAGATAATAGCAACGCTTCTGCTGTGACGGATCTCATCGAGTGTGGGCCTTGATCTACTATAACTCCTTTGAAGAGGGGTGATTCTTTACAGCTGTGGCCATAAACTACATCTGCAGGGCTAGCTGATACCCTAGGACCAGCCTGGACAATCGGACACAGAGGAAAAGGAGTGTCAGAGGGTGCGGTAGTGAATAGGGCGAAAGGGAGGTGTCGGGCGGGCACAGGGTGTGATTCTCAGGGAACAGCAGCGCAGATGGGGGAGGTTTATTACCCATGCATAAGACAGAGAGCGGGGGTGACCACTGCCTGGGGGAGATGCTTGCGAGGGTGGGGAGCCATGCTAAGGATCGACAGCGTGCACAGAGTGGGTCTGGTCAAGGCATCTAAAATGGCTGCCGTGCACGACAAAAGTGTGGCATTTGAAAAAAGACAAGATGGCGCAGACAATGTTTTTCAACACTTCCTGATTTCCTTCGAATCGAACGTTAACAGACGTTGGGGCATATTACCAAAGTTAAGCGATATTTATCCCTAACGATGCTTAGCAACGATTTTTTTACCGTCAGAAATTATCGCAGATAAACCTTGCTATTATCAAAGTTTATCGGAAATACGATAAAAAACGACCGCAATGCATTAATATCGCTGAAAACTCAGCGATATTCATGCATTACCGAGCTAATGCTCTTAGCCATGTTATCCACCTCCCATTGGATAACATGGCTAAGAACTGCTCAGGGCAGGTGGTAGCTTTTGGAGATATTCGCCCTTATCTCGAATATTTCCAAAAGTTGATAATAGGAGATAGCGATGTTAGCGACTGTTTCCAGTCGCTAACATCTTGGCATGCCCACTTTGCATGTCATTAGTGATAAATATCACTCACATGCAAAGTGGGGCCCAAGATGGTCGCTATCTTCTACTAGCCGTCGCTAACTGGTGTTAGCAACAGCTAGGTAATACACATATAATTTTATCTCCGCGGAGCGCTGTTACAGATATATATCTTGTTTCTGAACGTTAATTTCTCAAAATGCACTGAAGCACATATATTGAGACCTAGCAAAGGCACATCGGGCTACCAGTCCCTACAATTTTGCCAAGTTTCGTGCAAATCCATTCAGCTGTTCGATCCTACCGAGAGACAAGATGGCGGCCGCTACGGACTGTTTGGAATGTTTACAGACACCGGAGAGCCAATCAGCTTCGCTTCGCAAAGCTCCGTAACGCGAAAAGTACGCGAAGCGGTGCGCTGTTACAGATATATACCTTTTTTTGAACGTTAATTTCTCAAAATCCACTGGAGCACATATATTGAGATCTAGCAAAGGCACATCGGGCTACCAGTCCCTACAATTTTGCCAAGTTTCGTGCAAATCCATTCAGCTGTTCGATTATTATTATTTATATTTTTTTTTGCCCCTCGGGGCCCTTTTAAAACCTCCACATCAAACCTAGGGGGTGAGCGACAATGTACTATGCCCCCTTATGGTCATTTGCCCCTTCGCTTTGGCCTCCTCTTGTCTCTCGATCCTACCGAGAGACAAGATGGCGGCCGCTACGGACTGTTTGGAATGTTGACAGACGCCGGGGAACCAATCAGCTTCGCTTCACAAAGCTCCGTTGCGCGAAAAGTACGCGTAGCGGAGCGCTGCCCAGTCCGCTGTTACAGATATATATCTTTTTTTGAACATTAATTTCTCAAAATCCACTGAAGCACATATATTGAGACCTACAAAAGGCACATCGGGCTACCAGTCCCTACAATTTTGCCAAGTTTCGTGCAAATCCATTCAGCCGTTCGGGCTAAAAGTGAGGCCAACCGCCCTATGGAAATTAACATGGGAAAAACGCGTTTTGGGACCCCCCTTTTTTCTCGCCCCCCCCTTGACGAACCCCCCCGAAATTTTCAGGGGCTGCTCAGAAACAAAATGTGCCATTTTCCTGAAAATTTCAGCCAATTCCGTCCACAAACGCCAAAGTTATTAGACATAGAATTTTCAAAAAACCCATAGAGAAAAAATCCTAACTATATATACCTACTGGCGACCGCCAGTAGGTAATATACATATATATATATTCACTGAAAAAACCATAGGTTATAGACCATATATAGTTAGGAATTAGCATTTAAAAAACCTTATTTTACTCACACAAAACCATTGAAATTCCATATATAGTTGGTTGTACTAACTATATATCGCGCACCCGCAATCCACTGCTGATCATGTCACATATTACATCATTCATGACATGGTCAGTGACATCACTGATGACACTGATGACATCTCAAATGACATCACTGATGACATCTCAAATGACATCACTGATGACATCACTTATGACATCTCAAATGACATCACTGATGACATCTCAAATGACATCACTGATGACATCACTGATGACATCTCATTTGACATTACTGATCATATCACTGATGACATCATTCATGTGATAATACGATGAACCTCTTCAGACTCTAATATAACCTTAGATACACTCAATGTAAACAGACACTCATAGACTGTCACTCATCCATGGAGTTACTCAGACACTTAGTCAGTCATGCAAAGAATCAATCACACCTCCATTTCCTCAACTATACAGTTATACACACCTTACGTATTCAAACATATACTAAAACATATTTACTCACTTATACAATCCTGGATACAAGTTCACAATGATCCATACAGCCACTCACACATTCACTGGCTCTTATGCACAGTTATTTATATATGTCAACTCTCACATGTACTGTATTTTACATATGTACTTACTTTGACATATAGCACTGAGATATCCATTCACTCACCAATACACTCATGCACACAGTCAACCGCCCATACAGCTGTTTCCACATGCACTTTTGAACCCATACATCTAGTCAATCAAATGCTCACACATCTATGCAGAGAGTCATACACCTCCCAGCCACCCACACACACACTCAGTCTCCCATACAAACGCTTGGGCAACCAATCAATAACCCATATAGTTAATCATATAGCTACCGATCAACACATGCAGCAGTTTACAGAACAACAGACATAATGATGCACAAATTAAGACAGTTTAGTCACTAACCCATGCACTCAGTGAGACACATTTAATCAGTCACTCATACAGTCAGTCATGCCCCTACTAAATCCTTCATCAAGACACTTATACATCCACTCATTCTTCAATATGTAAGACATATTTTAACTTTACAGAATTATACAGTCACTGGATGTAGTCATCAGTGATGTCATCAGTGAGGTCATTTGAGATATCATCAGTGATGTCATCAGTGATGTCATTTGAGATGTCATCAGTGATGTCATCAGTGATGTCACTGACCATGTCATGAATGATGTAATATGTGACATGATCAGCAGTGGATTGCGGGTGCGCGATATATAGTTAGTACAACTAACTATATATGGAATTTAAATGGTTTTGTGTGAGTAAAATAAGGTTTTTTCCTAACTATATATGGTCTATAACCTATGGTTTTTTCAGTGAATTTTCAAGGTTTTGTAAATGCTAATTCCTAACTATATATGGTCTATAACCTATGGTTTTTTCAGTGAATTTCATTGGTTTTTTAAAAGCTAATATCTGTAGCTGTAAAATGTATTCTTCTTTAAATCCAAAAATATATTTTATATGTTTATTAATAATTTTTTTTTTTTATATATTTTTTGTTCGCTCCGGGTTCGCGAACCGGGAAGCTTCCCGTTAGCTCATCCTGATGCCGCGACCCAGTCCGCGAACCGGTAAACGTTCTGTTTGCGCAACTGCCGCGTCAGAAATCAACATCGTGACGCGTCGCGGAAGCGCGACGTATCACGTTGTCGCGTAATGCGTCTTATGACGCGCCGCGTTAGCGCACCCGGAAGTGCTCCGGTACGCGAACTGAGACGCGAAGCGCAGCTCCCCGGAAGCGATCCGCGGCGCGTCGCGAAAGTGCGACGTATCGCGTTGCCGCGTAATGCGTCTTATGACGCGCCGCGTTAGCGCACCCGGAAGTGCTCCAGAGCGCGAACCGAGGCGCGAAGCGCAGCGACCCGGAAGCGATCTGGGGCGCGTTCCGCAGCGCGTAACTTAAGCGTAAGAGGTCATGTGACTTGTTAATAAAACTTTTTATTGGTTCATTTCACTTTTGGTTTCATAATGATGTAAGGCTAGGTCAGGTGACCTAAAAATAACACTTTTCATTGGTTTAGAACTATTGTTTTTCCCAAATGATGAAAACCCCTCCTTCTTTCCTCACTCTGACTTTCATCTTTGTGAGAGGAAGACCTTTTTTGAGAGTTGAGCAATGGCTTCATTAGTTGCTTCAGCTGGTGCACCCCCACCACCACCTCCACCTCCTCATGGGAAGAGAGGACCACCTCCCCAGTTCATCAGCAACACAGAGGAGGAAGAGGATGTACTAGAGGAAGAGGAGACAGAAGGACCACAGTTCTTACAAGAGGTGCCCCGGGTTTCCCATCGGAAAGCCAGTTTTATTTGGCAGTTTTTTTCAATCCCTCGAGGGCAGAAGAAAGTAAATGCTAGGTATGTCACCTGCCTCATTTGTAAAGACCGGTTATCTAGAGGCACTGATAAAAAATATAGCTTCGGTAACTATACCATGCATCGCCACATGAGCAGGTGGCATCCATTGAACTACAGCCAAGCAGAGATACGTGACATGCAGGATAACCCAACAACAACTCCTGTGGCCAGGTCAACATCACAGATATCGTTGACAGGAGCAGAGGCACGGGAAACCGTGCCAAACATTCAGGAGAACTTTGCTCATATCAAATTTACCTGTATGTATTGCGGTGCATTGCTGTCATGTGGTAACATGAGCATTACGTTAATCAACCTAGTTTATGTAAATCACAATTGCCCTAACCGCCCCAGACAGTAATTTTTTTTTTTGCTCCTGTTGAGCCCTTTTCAATGCCTGTTTTTTGTTGTTTCCCCTCCATCAAAAACAAAAAAAGAAGAGTAAGTATAAGGGAAGTAAACAGAGAGTAATGTTAAAAGAAAGACAGCTATAGGGAGTAAACCAGAGATACTGTTTAATAGATCTATTTACCGAAGAAAAGATGGAAGAGGGTATAATTGTGAAAAACAAAATAGATAAGGAAGTGAAAGAAAAAAAAGAGAGTAGAACAATAACAAAGAAGAGTTTCTTGGAGAATGTGAGTGAATGTTCAAAATCAGATTAAAACATGTGGAATAACAGAGAGAAAAAACAGAAAACAGAAAAGAAAAAATAACAGAAAAAGATTAATTGAAACAGCAAAGAAATGTAAATAACATAGAGCCATATCATCAACATAGGCAATAAAAGTTTTGCAGCTTTTATCGGCAGAAATGTGTCGCTAAAGCCGCTTTTGCGGCGGAAAACTGCCGCTAAAACCACTTTTGCAACAGTTTTCTGCCAATAAAAACAGCAATAATTGTATTGGCTGTGTTCATAATATGCCCCTTAGTGTGCTTCAACTACACAGAAAAAGCATAATGAACAAGTAGTGAAAGAGTGATCAGTCAAAGACACTAAGAGTAATAGAGACGGAGTGAGTGAACAAGAGAGAGGAACTATGAGAAGAGAGGGACTGAGAAAAGGAGTGGAAGGAGTAGAGTAAGTAGGTAATAGAGAAAAGAATGAGGGAAGTAGCAAAGGCAGGAAACTGAGGGTTAAAGAAATGAAGCTGTCGAACTACTAGTAGGTGAACGTGATAGAAATGTAACGAAAAGAGTACAAAACATTTACCTTATAATTGTCGTTAACTTACTCACTTGTTATTTTTATACTTTCAATCTGTGAAAGAGATAACAAACATTTGAAAAATATTAAAACATGTATTTAAAAGTTAGAAAAGACAAGGGAAAAGATTGAAGGAGAAACAGTTTTTCAACAACTTTGACACTTACAGAAGCTTCTGCTTCTCCAGGCCCCCTACACAGTCCTAAAGATATACATTTTAAACTAACAGTATCTTGATGCAGATGAAGTGAGGCCTATCTTGGAACATGGTGCATCTTTTGCACTGCTGTTGTCTCACAAAAGTGACGCAATGGCAGCGCAAAAGAGGTGCACAATCATCATAAAACTGTTCCTAACATTTTAAATGATTGTTTCAGGATGGCAATAAGGTGTGTCCTATCCAGACGTTTGTTTGAGGTGAGGCCTACTCAGGGTTCCAAATGAAATTTCGAGTTGTTGAAGAGAACAGAGGACATAATACATGTGAAGGCCTACCAATGAAGTAAGTCATGTCCACTTCACTCTTGAACAAAGGCCAGACCTCTTCTGTGTCCGTGGACAGACCTAAACTTCATCTGCACAATGTCATTCGTAAACTTAGGAAACACAGGTGATGTAATTGAAAAATGTGGAGTTTCTTTTCCTCATTTCACAATCACATCACCTGTGTTGCCTTTGGTTAGGTATCTCACAGTGCAGATGGAGTCTAGCATATCAAAGAGTACATAGAAGTTGAGCAGTATATACAACAATTTTGACATTTACAGAAGACTTAGCTTCTTATCTTGTTGGAGATGAAATGAGGCCTGTCTTGCAACATGGTGCATCTTTTGCATCACTGCTGCATCGGTTTCATGTGGCACGGGTTTTTTACAGCATGACACATCTGCCTAGATGCATCAATTTGTAATTTTGTCGCCTCATAGCAAATCTTTTGCACCGCCGCTGCATCACAAAAGTGACGCACAGTGGCGCAAAAGAGGCATACACCTATCATAAATCTGTCCCTAACATTTGAAATGATTGATTCAGGATGACGATAAGGTGTGGCCTCTCCAGAGGTTTTTTTAAGGTGAGGCCTACTCAGGATTGCATATCAAATGTATGCTTGTTGAAGAATACAGAGGAGATAATACATGTGAAGGCCTACCAATGAAGTAAGTCATGTCCACTTCACTCTTGAACAAAGGCCAGACCTCTTCTGTGTCCGTGGACAGACCTAAACTTCATCTGCACAATGTCATTCGTAAACTTAGGAAACACAGGTGATGTAATTGAAAAATGTGGAGTTTCTTTTCCTCATTTCACAATCACATCACCTGTGTTGCCTAGGCTTAGGTATCTCATAGTGCAGATGTAGTGCAGCATATTAAACAGTACCCAGAAGTGCAGCACTGCATGCAACAACTTTGACACTTACAAAAGCTTCAGCTTCTGCATGCCCCCTACATAGTGCTAATTATATACATTTTAAACTGATGGTATTTTGCTGGAGATGAACTGAAACCTATCTTGCAACATGGTGCATCTTTTACACAAAAGTGACCCACAATGGAGCAAAAGAAGCGCACGGCCACCATAAATCTGACCCTAACATTTTAAATGATTGTTTCAAGATGCCAATAAGGTGTAACCTATCCACAAATTTGTTTCAGGTAAGTCCTACTCAGGGTTGCAGATGGAATTTAGGTTTGTTGAAGAATACAGAGGAGATAATACATGTGGAGGCCTACCAACGAAGTGAGTCATGTCCACTGCACTCTTGAACAAATGTCAGACCTCCTCTGTCTCCAGGAACAGGCCTAAACCTCATCTACACAATGTGATGTGTAATGTTAGGAAACACAGGTAATATAATTGAAAAACGTGCAATTTTGTTTGCTCATTCCACAATCATATCACCTGTGTTTCCTTTGCTTAGGTATCTCATTGTGGAAATGTAGTCTATCATATGAAAGACTACGTAGAATATGAGCACTGTATGCAACAACTTTGACACTTACAGAAGCCTCTCCTTCTCCATGCCTCCTACACAGTTCTAAATGTACATCATAAATGCAAACAGTACAGAATTAATTATACATGTTAAATGGTTTATTTTTGCTGTTCTCAGAATGTATCAAATTTCACTAATAACAGTGACTTGAAGGTATTCATCATATAACAGTGGGGAAAAAAAAACACAATCAAAATGATTGTGTTTAAAAAACCCATACAACATAACAAATCAGAATTCCGAACTCCTTAAAGTTAACTTACTTTCCATGACGTCGAAGGATGTCCTATGAACAGCTTACACTCTGTTGTGCTGTTATTACTTTCAGACCGCCACTTTCTGAAAGAAAACCTCCATCGTTTTGAAAAACATGTTACATACAATAAATGACTTCTTGCTCTCTACCACACGTTTCCACAAGGCCAAATCATGTCAGAGCCATTTATAACTCTTAGAATTCTTGTAAGCCAATCCCGTCATGTTGTATTTCCGCAACTTTCACAATTAAAATGTTGAAGATCATTTTCACAATCCTGGACTAGTAAGATCTTCCCCTTCTTGCTCAGTCATGTTCTACATTTCCTATGACACTGATACTGCTTACTATGAAGCAGACTTACACTATCTCTATGACTACTACAATTATTTAATTCTCTACATCACTTTTAATCACAAAGCAATATAAAACAGTAGACAGCATTGCAGACTTACATTCCCTCTACTCCATGTTTTGATTGGCTGCTTCAATTTGCTTATAAAAAGAAACAGTTTTTCTGAATTCATTCAAAGAGCAATTATTTCTCCATGACGTCCAATGTTATGGTAAGAAGTTATGTCTCTGTACTACACTTATCCTCAAGGCCAAATCGTGTAGGAGCCATTAGAACTTCTTGAAATTCCTCAGAGCACATCCCGAGATTCTTTCCCTAAAATTTTGGTTTTAAAAACACCAGGTAAGAGTTTTTAAGGTCATACGGCAATTTTTTTTTTTAAATTAAAACAGAATTATTGCAGAATGACCAGCCATTTCTAGACTTTAAATAAGCTGTGTAATGTCCTGATGTTATTGAAGGACCGTCATGATATATAATTGCTGCAGTTACAAAAGTCCTTCCTGATATTGACAACTGTGAAGCCACAAAAGTTTTAATTAAAGTTGTCAATTTTGTTCCATCAGGCCTACATCGTTGGAACATTAAAATAACATACTGGCCATATGTTCGTATAAATAATGTGGACATCATTTCAGATTTACATTGGCTACACTCCATGTTGTGATCAGCTGCTTTTACTAGTTTATTAAAAGAGACTGATTTACTGTCTGGCAAAGTTAAATATATAAATCTTTCTGAGTCTACACTAGTAGTACTTGATACCCTACAGTTCTCACAGTCATGCTGCCATTGATAAGAAAGCCCAAACAGGTGATCTACATCTACACCTTCAGCATGCAATACATCAAGCATATACATTAAAAACTCCTGACAATCTTGCTGAATATTTTGAGAGAATTGTGTTTGGCCTGAACATCTGTCTAACAGATTTCGAATTTCAGACACACTTTCTATTTTTGTTCTATCAGTGCTACATTTCTCTAACACAGAATTTAACAAACTGCAAAATCTTTGATCAGAATTGACCACAATCTCTTCTTTTACATTTTCTAGAGAAAACAAAACATTAACCACTACATTAGCATAGCAGTTGACACCAGAACTGTTTTCAAATTGAAAACCAACAACATCTTCAACAGAATCCTTTTTGTTTCTGCTTATAATTTCAGGTTCATCGACTTTTCGTCTTTTTGCTACAACCTCCCCAGTATTGGTCACATTTCTTCGTTTCCGGCCTACCACACGTTTCTCAAACAAAGGATATTGAGGCAAATGTGGCGCATACTCTCTTCTTAACCTATTGTATTCCTTAACACAATCTAGATCCGCACAAATGTTTGTGACATCACACTCAATCAAGTACAATCCCGATAAAGTTCTAACTCGTGACAATGCCACATATGCCATACCCTCCTTGAACACAGAACTGCCAATATTCACCAATGCACTGTCTACACTTAAACCTTGCGATTTATGGATTGTCACCGCATATGCCAAGCAAACAGGAAACTGCTTACGGCGAACATATAAGTCTTTTACAAGCAAAAATCTAGCAGAACAACGACCAATTAGCTGTACTTCCTCAATGCCATCAAATTTAATTTTTAAAAATTCAATTCCATCTCTATTTCTGTATTTTACAAAATCAACAACATTACCCATTGATCCATTTACCAGACCTCTTTCAACATGTAAATTCCTTCTTAAAATTATACGGCAGTTCAAGCACACATTCAGAGTCTTTTCAAAACCTGCAGTTTTAGATATAGTCTTCTCTAATGAATCCAATTTTGTTTTCAAATTCTCAGACAAAATAATTGTTGATCCCATATGCTCTACTCTGTCAATAGCTTCCAGTTTCACAATCTCTTGCTTTTCTAAATGCAACATTTTGTTGTTGAATTTGGCACATTCTGCAAGAGTTGGCATCAAACATATTCCAGATTTCTTCTCAGTAATTTTCTGAAAAATATTCTCAGGCACAACATCTTGTTCTGGATATAAATTTGACAGTAATCGTGCATGTAAAGCTTCTTTCCCATGCTCGGTCACTTTTCCAATTCTAACATCTTGTAGAATAGTCTTGTAAACTTCATCCTTCGCCTGACGCATATTTTCATGCAGTTCAGCATAATTGAAGTTTAACCATATATTGACGTTGCCAATGCTCCCTAGGCACTTCCTGGTATCTTCATGCGTGAGCATTTTGAACACAGGTTGCCCTTTCACTGGTGTCAGCTGCAGAAGATCTCCGAAAACAATGATGTGTTTGCCACCAAATAACACATCATACTCTGTTTTGAGAACTTCTTGCATTCTCAAATGCACAAAGGCAAGCATGACATTGGAAACCATGCTTACTTCGTCAATGATAAGAAGTTTCATTTTCCTCAAGATTCTTGAAACTTCACAACAAGCATCTCCAGATAGCTTGTGATATTGTAATTTGTTGTCATGCTCCACTGGCAGCATCAGTAAACGATGTAAAGTAATCCCTTTAATGTTATGTGCTGCCAGTCCAGTTGGAGTGGTGACAACACAAGACAGCGATGACTCTGTCCTTTCCTGCAAATAACATGAAATTGCTTTAATAAGGAAACTTTTTCCAGTTCCCGCTTCTCCACTCACGTACAGTCGGACAGGCTTCAACGACGTACATGAGCACTCTTTCTTCTCATGACTTAATCCATGATCAATTTGCATGGTAACTTCGTCATATATTTTCCTCTGCTCAACGTTGAGTTGTCTTTCCAACTCTTCTAAGTTAACCGCATCCTCCTGAGCATGTGCCATGGCTCTTTCCACTTCATTCATAGCAGTGGCAGCTTCATTTTCGATAACAGGTCCTCCTAGTGGATCCTGACTCAATGAAGCAGAACTCTGACTGTCCTGAGAACTGTCTCTGGCAATCTCGGCTGCAATCGTTGCTTCCTGCTCAATTTCCGCATTCAACATTTCTACATATTTGGGAAAAGCAGGACATTCTATGGTCTCCTTGGCAGCATTGAAAAAGTCTTCGTAACAGAGGAAATCTCCAAGCAGTTCCTCTTCTGCACGCCAAGGCTTGAAAAGTTGCAAAAGTGCTAAATAGAAAAACTCCTTTTTTTCAGGAGATTCGCCACTCAATTTTCGATGGTTTACCAAATGGCATTTTCTTTGCTTGACCAGACATCCCTCACTTCCTATTACAGCATACACTCCTTTCTCAGTATCTTCTTTGATGTTCCTCTTGAATATGTAATTTTGAAGAACCTCATACAGACAAACATTCTCGAGGTGACTGCTTCGATTTGGATAATATGTATCCAACATGTTGGTCTTCAAAATGTCGGTACTGTTTGGCTCCTTTTCCGCCAAATACTCAATTTCCCGCACAGGTTTCAGAACTCGTTTACGCGTTGCAGCAAGACCAAGACTCGCCCAAACGATACTCCTGGACTTGGCATAGAGACTTGCTGAAGACAACCGGTCAGAACATTCGTAAGCTCTGATTTCTCGATGCGACAACATCTTCAGACTGAAACTGTACAACTTCTTACTGAGGCTCTTTTCATGGGAAATGTCCTCCCACATATCCTTCAATTCTGTCTTCTCTTTTTTGGTGATGTAAGATGTCACATACCGAGCCACAGCCATACAGTTATCAGCCACAAACTGTATATCCATGTTAGCATTCCACATGGACAAAATCACCGGGTTGTAGTCGTTGATGTACTTGGACTCTTCGTTCCTCTTCAAATTGTATGTGTTTTTAGGTGATTTCTTCATCACATTATGTCGCAGCGAAGACATCAAACTGTTTACTCTTCCTTTAGAAATCACCGGTCGTGGAAAGCCGAAACGACATTTGGTGTAGAACTTGTCCTTGTTTCGGAATTTACGACGACAGTACTTTCCACATCGATGGCTTTGGAAACGTAGAACTTTTTCTCTTAGGCTTTTCTTCTCCTTTGCGTTTGGAACAGCACACGTAGAATACTGTTGTATGAAACTCATCACTGAGTCTTCTGGATCCGTTCCAAATTTAGGTGCATCCTTGATCCACAGCAGCATATGTATATGAGCAGCACCTCTTGCTTGGTACTCCTTTCTCTAGAAGAAATCCAACACCTCTCCAAGAGGTGGATTCTTCTTATTCATGATGAAAGACATCATAGCTTCAAATCTATGATTGAAGTACCTACATACATTGACTGGATCCAAAGAGCACAGTTCTCCGGATGTCTTGAATTCGATGTTTTCGATGTTTCCATTTGCCTCTCGTAGAAATTCAAGTAAGTCTTCCCAGCCATACTCGGCACAGCTCAGAGTGAGGAACCATGTGGGAGTTCCTAAGTTCCTCAGCATACATTTTAAATCACCATGACGACGGTACCAGTACTCATTAGTACCACGCTGACACGCCATGAGATTAATCAGGTGAGAATCCAAAATACTGTCTTGGACATTGACTTTATCCATAAAGTCACTTGCCGAGATGTTTTGCATGTGTATACCACTTTTCAAGATGTGGTTCACTGCATATGACAGTCCAGACAGATCGCTTTCAAACGGGAGATTAAACAAATAGGGAATGCATTGTCGAAACCTAGCATCTCCGGCATACAATCGCAAAGTCCGGTATTCAGAAGCAGGAATTTGATGAGGTCGCTCATCATATCTTCCTCCCTGACCTGTTAGAAAAAGCTGTGGGAAACACCGAGCTTCCAAACTTTCCTCCCAAACACTAATGGGACTCCCTTTGGCTTGTTTCATTTGAAACAACTCAATAGCATTCCCCATGACTTCCTTGGAATGCAAAGGATGAACACTATAATGTTCATATATTTCTTCACTAGTACAGGGTTCTACTTTCTCAATTTGACCAGCACACAAATCGCTATCCTCTTCCTCACTTACTTCCTCTTCTGCAACATATACATTCTTATAGTATTTATTATTTTTTTTCAAATACAATGTTGCCTTTTTAACTTTCCTAACATCCACTAAATCTTGCCATATTTTCTTATTCTTTGTCGGAACCCCATTAACTAAGATAACCAGAGGTTCCTCTTCCACTTTTTCTACTCTAATTGTGTTAATGTTTTTCTTCAAATCTAGAGGCAAATAAACAACTCTTCCCTTTAATCCTCTCTGTAAATCTGATGGAGGCAATTTCCCTGTCTTTGGCTCCATTCTTACAATAGCCTGAAAGGGATGGATACTTTGAATCAAAATAGATTCATAAGTATTTAATTCCTTCAATTCAGAAGGAATCTCAACCAATTCCAGATTATTATGAACTGCTCTAGCAGGCATCTGGTTTTGATTTAATTTGTTACAACAATAAGTACACACACGTTGATTCAATCCCAAATCAAAACAATTTTCTACCATCAAGTATGTTGTGAAATCCTTCCATTCACTATTATTTTCCCTTTCACTTTTTGCATATAAATCCACTAACTTAGTCTGATTCTTATAATAAGTGCGTCGACAACACACACAAGTGAAATTTGGCCTCTCACTTGATTTCACCTCAAACGTCGCAATTTCCCTCTGGAAATTATCTGTACTGGAAACCTGTACACTATCTTCCACATTACCCTCTTCTTCTTGGTCAATTTCAACATTCTCCTCTTTACTTCCAAAGTAACAAAACTCAATTTCTTCACATATATTCTTCACATCTATTTCAGAACCATGCAAAAGAGCAGCGCATAATTGTTTAAGCATAATTGCTGGACTCTTAGCATAATACAACATTCTAACTAATTTCCTCACTTTATTATGATGCACTGCTAGCATCCTGAAATGATGAAAAACACTCTGGCATACTCTCCTGGAAAGATAAGCCAGTGAATGACCATGCAAACCTGTCACTTCTCTCACTCTGCAAGGATCTAATTCTTGCAACAACTTCATTTTCTGCTTCAAACTTTTCTTATTAAATGACCGTACAAAATCACAAAGCAAATTGATGGAATCCTGTCGCACACTGCAAATACTACTACACTTCCAGGTGTACACAGGACCCTTAGGACGTCTTCCTAAAACCTCATTACCTAACACCTCTTCTATCTCTGTTGTCACAAGTTTTTCTTTTTCAACTGGACAACCATCTTTCACTTCATAAGCTCGACCACTGGTGTCAACTGCATGCACCAAATCATTATCCTGGAAATAACTCTCCTCATTAAAAAATGCCTCACAGCTTGAACTATGCATCCATTCTCCTGAAAAAACTTCACAAAAATTACTACGATTAACTATTCTCTTCCATCTACTATTTCTTTTGAAATCATAAATTGCCTTGTTTAGCTTCCTAATTCTATTGATTATCAAAATAAATAACTTACGTTTAATTTCAAATGCCTGATCAATAACTTTCTCAACTATTTTTTTTCTCTTATAAAAAACCACTTTCTGTTGACCTTTCTTAATATTTTTTAAGAAATTGCCAATTATCCTGTTGCGGAACATTCGTTTCCGAATGTCCCTAAACTGTTGTTTCCTTCTACTATCATGCACAGAGTTATCTCTTGCTCTAGCAGTAACATTTTTCACTGGCCTTTCCTTTCCGTTTGAATTGCTTCTCTTTTTCTGGACTGAAACATTTTCTGTAGTAATATTTTTTTTACTACAGATATTTCTTATGAATGTTTTTGTACTCTTACCCGGTGCTTTCTTGGTGACTTGACAAATCTTTTTGTTAGAGGACTGCTGCTTCTTTTCATTGACCTGCTGTCTTTGACGTTTTGCAGCCTTTCTCAGTCTTTCTTTGGTTGGCATGCTGAAATCTTGAAATGATCTGCAGTTGAATCTGTGGTAAAATATAATAAAAAATGTTATTAACCACTATTACCCAACAGTAAATCAATAACAGTCATCTAAAACTTAACACACTATTTGACATTTTTACATAGAAGATTTTTTAGTGCTTGGCAAATTTAGAATACAGAAATAGCAGAAAAGAAATGGAATTTATATTCATTTTACCTGTGCTGTTTTATATGTGAATCTGATCTAATTTTATGAGCATATTTTAATATTTTATTGAATACACTACACATAACCTGTTTTTGAAGGTGTCTTTATTTTTAAATGGAACGGTTTACATTTTTACTTTTCATTTATTATACATTTTTAAAATAAATGTTTATAGTTCCATAGGCTCAAGCACGTCAGCTTCCCATCCCATGTCATACAATTCTGACAAATCTGCATCCTCATCACGTTCTTCTTCATCCTCAGGATTTAAATCATCCAAGGGATCAACATCCACTGATGTTTCAATTACGAGTTCAATGATGAGGTCGAAATCAACTGATTGCTGATTGTCGCTCATGTTGATGTTGTCTTTATCTTTAAAGAAAGACAACAACAATGAGATGTTGCAGAGTAAGAGACAAATCTCAGAGATTATAATAGTAAAATTGTTTAACAAGAGTAACATTTTGCAGCAATTATTTAGCCATGTCCAGCGATGCTGAGGAGGTGAAGCCTATGTCCAATTTTTCAGTGAACAGGACTCATCTCTTCTTAACCTTGGATAAGCCTCACCAACTCTGTGTCCCCTGCACATACTTAAATGTAAAGGGGCAGATTTATGTTAACTGGCACATCCCCAGGGATGCACCAGTTAACGTGCACCGCTGCTCTGCCACCCATGGTGTGCCGCATTTACAATCAGATAGGACAAAGCTGCGTCAAAACCCTGCGCCTGCTTGAAGCAGGCATAGGTCTTGATGCAGCATTGTGGAGATGGGGCACCCCTGAGCCTTGCTGGAGCTGCATCGCACTTGCGATACAACTCCAGCAATGCGCCACCTTTACGGCACAGATGCGTCACGCATCTGTGCCGTTTTTGCCCCATAGTGTGCCGCATTGTAAATGCAGCACACCATGGGTGACGGAACACCGGCGCAGGATGACTGGCACATCCCTGGTGATGCGCCAGTCATCATAAATCTATCCCTAAGCTTCTTATCTTGTTAGAGATGAACCGCCATATGTATCATCAAACTATTTTGCATTTCCTAAATAGCGAATTTTAAGGAATAAATAGCGATTCTTTACCATTCCTAATTTGCGATGAGCAAATTGCTAATTGCAAATTACCCATTCATTTCCATGGGCCAGGAGGCCCATAGGAATGAAGGTGCAATTTGCGATTAGCAATTAGCTCATCGCAAATTAGGAATTTTTCCAAGGGTGCAGGGTTGTCTCAAGAACACCCTGCTGCACCCCTGAAAAAGAAATTTGGGGGCATATGGCGCACATACATGCCCTAAGGGCATGTATGGGCGTCATATGGCACCTTTTGTTTTTTGGAAAAAAAGCTTTTTGAAAAGAATTTGCAAATTACCACCAACTAGAAGTTGGTGGTAATTTGCAAATCCTTAATGGCATTTTTTGCATATTTTTTGTTTGATACATTGCATTTAAGGAATCGCAAAATTTGCAAATCCTTAAGTGCAATCGCAAAATAAAGAATAGCAAATTTTGCTATTCCTTATTTTGCATCAAACTTGTTTGATACATACCATTTGTCTAATTAGCATTCGCAAAGGCCGAAATTCGCAGAATTTCGGCCTTTGCGAATGCTAATTAGCTTGATACATATGGCCCCAAGTGAGGCCTGTCTTGCAACATGGTGCATCTTTTGCATCACTGCTGCATCGGTTTCATGTGGCACGGTTTATTTACAGCATGACACATCTGCCTAAATGCATCAATTTGTAATTTTGTCGCCTCATAGCAAATCTTTTGCACCGCCGCTGCATCACAAAAGTGACGCACAGTGGCGCAAAAGAGGCATACACCTATCATAAATCTGTCTCTAGCATTTTAAATGATTAATTCAGGATGACGATAAGGTGTGGCCTATCCAGAGGTTTGTTTAAGGTGAGGCCTACTCAGGGTTGCAGATCAAAGTTACGCTTGTTGAAGAATACAGAGGAGATAATACATGTAAAGGCCTACCAATGAAGTAAGTGATGTCCACTTCATTGCGCCAGTCTTCATAAATCTATCCCTAAGCTTCTTATCTTGTTAGAGATGAACCGCCATATGTATCATCAAACTATTTTGCATTTCCTAAATAGCAAATTTTAAGGAATAAATAGCGATTCTTTACCATTCCTAATTTGCGATGAGCAAATTGCTAATTGCAAATTACCCATTCATTTCCATGGGCCAGGAGGCCCATAGGAATGAAGGTGCAATTTGCGATTAGCAATTAGCTCATCGCAAATTAGGAATTTTTCCAAGGGTGCAGGGGTGTCTCAAGAACACCCTGCTGCACCCCTAAAAAAGAAATGTGGGGGCATATGGCGCACATAAATTTTAAAAACATTCCTTTACCTCAAAAACGATTTTCAAGTCATAATTTGAAAACACTGCCCACGGGGAAATGACTTAAAATGTCCTTAAGACACATGAAAGTGTTTTTTTAAAGCCTTTGCAACTTTTTTGGGTCACTTTTAACATGGCTATGTAACTCAAACAATCAAAATCTAAATTTACCATGCACAGGTGGGAGCATATTTACAAGGAATTTGCTCCACGGGGAAAGGTCTTTTAATTTAATATGGGAAAAATAACATCAGAGACACTGAAATGCCTTATAAAGAAGCATACACCATTATGTCCTTGTCATAAATTTTAAAACCATTCCTTTTCCCCAAAAACGATTTTCAAGTCATAATTTGAAAACACTGCACATGGGGAAATGACTTAAAATGTCCTTAAGACAAATGAAAGCGTTTTTTGATTGCCTTTGCAGCATGTTTGGGTCACTTTTAACATGGCTATGTAACGCAAACATTCAAAATCTAAATTTGCCATGCACAGGTGGGAGCATATTTACAAGCAATTTGCTCCACAGGGAAAGGTCTTACATTAAAATGGGAAAAATAACATCAGCGACACTCAAATGCCTTATAAAGAAGCATACACCATTATGTCCTTGTCATAAATTTTAAAACCATTCCTTTTCCTCAAAAACGATTTTCAAGTCATAATTTGAAAACACTCCACAGCTCCTATGCAAAAAAACACCCTGTCAGTACTAATACTTCACATTTTCTCCAATTACAATTTCTCAAAGAAACAAAATCTATTTGTAAAACACTTGAGACAAAGCAACATTTGAAAAACATAACTTTCTTCATAATTTTCTCCTTAAAGCACACTATTCTCTATCTAAATTAAATAAATCTTTTCTCACCTTAGCAAATACTTTATGAGTTTCAAAACAGTCTCAGAAACACACCAATTTGTCTTCAGCAGAGCAAAAGGTATGCACTCCAGAGTCTGCAGCTATCAAAAGCACAGAAATGCTGTAATTCTTCACACATATCTCTCATGTCACCCAATCAAAACTCTTCCCTTACTTTTTTCAAATCAAAACCCTTCCCCCCTCTGCCCTCTCTGCCTTTTTTGCATAGCAACCACCTCTTGGAAGACCTCTGGTGTTTGCAAGTTCACACAACAATGTTTCAATTGAACTCTGAACTCTCAGTGCATCTGCATATCCAGTGCAATCTTTCATTTAATGATTTTTTCTTGACCACTCAAAATACATCTTTCAAAGAACTCATCCATGCACCCTAACTTTCTGTTTTCAGCAATCAAAATCCACCAATCACTGTTACTGCTTCATTAACACAGAAACTCCACAGTTTTGTTCATTTTAAACTCTTATTTTTTCAACTGCCATTTCATTGCCACACTTCATCTGACTGCAGCAGAACCTTCTCTCACCATGTTTTCTGTCTGGATTGTTGGACATAGTTACATCTATTGGGCTCAGAGGTATGCTGAGAACAGAAATTTACCTAACCTCAATTTACAAGATGTGGAAATTAAGTGGTTTGGCCACAGAGGATTAAAATGTCACCAATTGATACCATTGGTGAAAACCTTTATGCATTTGCCAAAACCTGACCTGTTAATTGTGCACTGTGGAGGTAATGATTTGGGCACTTTGACTGGGGTAGGTCTGGAAATGCTTTTAAAGGACACCTTTGAGCAATTGATGGCACTTTTTCCTCAGACTGCCTTGGTATATTCAAATATATGCCAAAGACAGAAATGGAGGTGGTCAAACCAATTTTGTCCACAAATTGAGAAGTCGAGGAAGCATGTAAACAAATCTGTTTCAGCTTACATGAGAGACCATGGAATGGGCTCCATGTACAACAATAACTTGCGTTACTACATGCAAGATATCTACAGAGGAGATGGAGTTCACTTCTCAGATGAGGGCAACAGAATTTTCATTCTGAATTTAAGACTGTGCATTGGTACCTACTTATAAGTACCTAAATGTACCATAAACCCAAAAGCTCTTCTCAAAGCTACCCTACATCTGATCACTCACAATTATTATTTTTCTCTAACTTTTTTCACTAATTTTCAACAAAGTACGCTCCCCGGGGCGCTACCCGGTACGCGAACCGGAAGCTAACCTCGCGAAATTTAAAAAAAATAAAAAAAATTCGCACATATAAGCCTCCTCAGCCATCCTCAGAAAACCTAGGGGGTCAAAATACGTCTACCGTGTCCCCTTCTACCCATTCTGAACATTATGTGCCCTCCATCTTGTATCTTAATTCGACCGAAACACAAAATGGTGGACTCCCGTAACGCTTAAGGTTCGCGTACCGGGGCGCTCGCCAGTTCGCGTACCGGGGCGCTCCCCGGGAAGCGCTCCATTAAAAAAGGTGGGTAAGTAATTTACAGAAGAAACCCTTGAGACACTTTCACCAAATATAGATTTCCTCATACTACATACCAATCCCTACCATTTTCACAAATTTGGTTGAAATTCCATTTAGCCATTTAGCCTGTAGACCTCTCTAAATACCCTGAGGTAAATTACTTCACAAAACACATCTGAAGTGTTGGAATTGACAACCAATTAAAATGTTACTTTCATTTTCTAATTTTTTTTTTACCTGACATTTGATTGGTTATGTACCTGAATATATATAAAGGAAGCGAAGGAAACACAGCCATTTTGACTACTACTTCCTGGTGTACATTTCAATTGGATTTTCACTAATCACTTCAACTTCTTTGTAAAGGTAAGTTGTTATTTTAAAAACTGAAGTATATTGTGCACTATAAGTTAATATGGTAAACTTTTTCTGATAGTTATATACTATCCCTCTGTAGTAGTTATAGATTTAGATAGACTTCTCTGTTATAGTTATGGATGGAGTTAGGTTTCTCTTGTATAATTATGAAATTACTTATGTTAAATCACATACACTTTTTTATATTCCTACTTCCACTCTGATACTATACACTGCCCAAAGATAATATCACTGATAAAAACTGCCTATCTAAAATTAATCCCAACAGTGCCCTATCTCTACTAATATATATTTTTTTTATCCAAATTTCAGGCAAAATGGAAGGCGAACACAAAGTTTCATTTCAAATTGTCCTGCAAGAGAGCAGCCAAGGAATAATTGATCCAAATTATATAGAATTTATGGATGAAACTTGGGACCAAGAACTACTGCAATGTGTGCAAGCAGTAGATGACCTCCTTCAAAATTAGAACATTTTACACCCTCAGAGATTACAAACTATGTTCAATGAAAATAATGACATTTCAGACAGTGAAATGTTAGAAAGTTTATTAAATTTTGAAACACAATCACAATAATAAATAATTGCTTAAAAAATAAAGAAATTAAAAAATAATCAACAAAACCAACAATCAATTAACATACAGTATTTGAAAAGTCTATCATTCTTTTTTCCTTATAGTACGCTCCCCAGAACGCTTCCCGGTTCGCGAACCGGGCGCTCCCCACGCTTTGTTTTGGCCTCCTCTTGTCTCTCGATCCTACCGAGAGACAAGATGGCGGCCGCTCCGGACTGTTTAGAATGTTGACAGACACCGGAGAGCCAATCAGCTTCGCTTCGCGAAGTTCCGTTACATGTCAAGTACGCGAACCGGAGCGCTGCCCAGAGCGCGCTTACAGATATATATCTTTTTTTGAACGTTAATTTCTCAAAATCCACTGGAGCACATATATTGAGACCTAGCAAAGGCACATCGGGCTAACAGTCCCTACAATTTTGCCAAGTTTCGTGCAAATCCATTCAGCCGTTCGGGCTAAAAGTGAGGCCAGATATAAAAAGATATATATCTGTAACAGCGGACCGGGCAGCTCCCCGGTTCGCGGACCGGGGCGCGTACCAGAACTTCGCGTAGCGAAGCTGATTGGCTCTCCGGTGTCTGTCCACATTCAAAACAGTCCGGAGCGGCCGCCATCCTGTCTCTCGGTAGGATTGAGAGACAAGAGGAGGCCAAAACAAAGGGGGAAATAACCATAAGGGGGCATAGTAGATCCTCCCTGACCCCCAAGGTTTAATGTGGAGGCTTTAAAAGGGCCCCGCGGGGCAAAAAAAAATAAAAAAAATTTTGTTTTTTTTCGTGGGTAGCGCCCGGTCCGCGAACCGGGAAGCGTTCTGGGCAGCGTACTGCAATGAAAAATGAATGAGAGACTTTTCAAATGCAGTATGTTAATTGATTGTTGGTTTTGTTGATTATTTTTTATTTTTTTTTATTTTTTTAAGCAATTATTTATTATTGTGATTGTGGTTGAAAATTTAATAACATTTCTAACATTTAACTAGTTTATTAATTACATATAAAAATGATTAAAGACTCAAACAATTTTTTAATATTACATACAATTTTATTTTTCGGATTGTTTTTCTAAATTTAATAGAACGTCTAGCATTTGACTGTCCGATATGTCCTCTTGTTGAGTGAACATAAGTTCCCACATTTGACCGTCATCATAATGAAGTAAATGATCCACAGATTCTACACATTGAACTAATTCATGGTCCCGTGATTCATCCATGAAATCTGAGTCATCATTGTCCTCAATATCTTTTTCTGTGTTGTTCTCCAGAACAATTTCAAAGGAAACATTCTGCTCACCTTCCATTTTCTTGCTGTAATTTGCATAAAAAATAAATATATCAGTAGAGATAGGGCACTGTTGGGTTTAAGTTCAGACAGGTACTTGTGAGTTTATAACAGAGAAGTAATCTATGGGCACTGTATGGTTTCAGGCGTGAAGTAGTACTATTAAAAAGTGCCTGTGAAGAAGCCTAAGTAAATTCATAATTATACCACAGAAACCTAAATCAATCCATAATTATAATAAAGAAGCCTTTCTCAATGTCTAACTCTTACAGAGGGATAGTATATAACTATCTGAAAATGTTTTCAAATTTATAAAATAATATCTCACCTTCTAAAAACAAGTTTAAGTTGTGAGTGAAAATGATCTTGCAATGTAGTTCAGGAAGTAGTAGTCAAAATGGCTGTGTTTCTCTCTCTTCCTTTATATATATTCAGGTACATAACCAATCAAATGTCAGGTAAAAAAAGTAGAAAATTAAAGTAACATTTTCATTGGTTGTCAATTCCAACATTTCAGATGTGTTTTGTGAAGTAATTTACCTCAGGGTATTTAGAGAGGTCTACAGGCTAAATGACTAAATGGAATTCCAATCAAATTTGTGAAAATGGTAGGGATTGGTATGTAGTATGAGCTAATCTATATTTGGTGAAATTGTCTCCAGTGGCTTTTCTGTGAACTACTTTCCCACCTTTTTTGATGGTGCGCTTCCAAGGGAGCTACCCGGTACGCGAACCGTTGAGCGCCTCGGTTCGCGGACCTTAAGCGTTCCAGAAGTCCACCATTTTGTGTTTCGGTCGAATTAAGATACAAGATGGAGGGCAAATAATGTTCAGAATGGGTAGAAGGGGGCACGGTAGACTTATCTTGACCCCCTAGGTTTTGTGAGGGTGGCTGAGGAGGCCCATATGTGCGAAAAAAAAACATTTTTTTTAAACATTTCGCGAGGTTAGCTCCCGGTTCGCGTACCGGGTAGCGCCCCAGGGAGCGTACTTTGTTGAAAATTAGTGAAAAATTTTAGAGTACAATAATAATTGTGAGTGATCAGATGTAGGGTAGCTCTGAGAAGAGTTTTTGGGTTTATGGTACATTTAGGTACTTATAAGTAGGTACCAATGCACATTCTTAAATTCAGAGTGAAAATTCTGTTGCCCTTATCTGAGAAGTGAACTCCATCTCCTCTGTAGATATCTTGCATGTAGTAACGCAAGTTATTGTTGTACAGGGAGCCCATTCCATGGTCTCTCATGTAAGCTGAAACAGATTTGTTTACATGCTTCCTCGACTTCTCAATTTGTGGACAAAATTGGTTTGAACACCTCCATTTCTGTCTTTGGCATATATTTGAATATACCAAGGCAGTCTGAGGAAAAAGTGCCATTAATTGCTCAAAGGTGTCCTTTAAAAGCATTTCCAGACCTACACCAGTCAAAGTGCCCAAGTCATTACCTCCACAGTGCACAATTAACAGGTCAGGTTTGGGCAAATGCATAAAGGTTTTCACCAATGGTATCAATTGGTGACATTTTAATCCTCTGTGGCCAAACCACTTAATTTCCACATCTTGTAAATTGAGGTTACGTAATTTCCTGTTTTCAACGTACCTTTGAGCCCAGTGAATATAACTATGTCCAACAATCCAGACAGAAAACATGGTGAGAGAAGGTTCTCCTGCAGTCAGATGAAGTGTGGCAATGAAATGGCAGTTGAAAAAATGAGAGTTTAAAATGAAAAAAACTGTGGAGTTTCTGTGTTCATGAAGCAGTAACAGTGATTGGTGGATTTTGATTGCTGAAAACAGAAAGTTAGGGTGCACGGATGAGTTATTTGAAAGATGTATTTTGAGTGGTCAATAAAAAATCATTAAATGAAAGAATGCACTGGATATGCAGGTGCACTGAGAGTTCAGAGTTCAATTGCAACAAAGTTGTGTGAACTTGCAAACACCAGAAGTCTTCCAAGAGGTGGTTGCCATGCAGAAAAGACAGAAAGGGCAGAGGGGGGAAGGGTTTTCATTTGAAAAAAAGTGAGGGAAGAGTTTTGATTGGGTGACATGAGAAATATGTGTGAAGAATTACAGCATTTCTGTGCTTTTGGTAGCTGCAGACTCTGGAGTGCATACCTTTTGCTCTGCTGAAGACAAATTGGTGTGTTTCTGAGACTGTTTTCAAACTCAAAGTATTTGCTGAGGTGAGAAAATATTTCTTTAATTTAGATAGAGAATAGTGTGCTTTAAGGAGAAAATTATGAATTATGTGGCGCAAATTGTTTGTAAATATGCTCCCACATGTGCATGGAAAATTTTGATTTTGAATGTTTGTGTTACATAGCCATGTTAAAAGTGATACAAACATGCAGGAAAGGCAATGAAAAAATGCTTTTATGTGTCTTAAGGACATTTTAAGTAATTTTGCCATGTGCAGTGTTTTGAAATTATGATTTGAAAATCGTTTTTGGGGAAAAGGAATTGATTTAAATTTATGACAAGGACATAATGGTGTATGCTTCTTTATACGGCAATTGACTGTCCCTGATGTTATTTTTCCCATTTTAATGTAAGACCTTTCTCTGTGGCGCAAGTTGCTTGTAAATATGCTCCGACATGTGCATGGGAAATTTAGATTTTAAATGTTTGTGTTACATAGCCATGTTAAAAGTGACCCAACCATGCTGGAAAGGCAATCAAAAAACGCTTTCATGTGTCTTAATGACATTTTAAGTAATTTTCCCATGTGCAGTGTTTTGAAATTATGATTTGAAAATCGTTTTTGGGGAAAAGGAATTGTTTTTAAATTCATGACAAGGACATAATGGTGTATGCTTCTTTATAAGGCAATTGACTGTCCCTGATGTTATTTTTCTCTTTTTAGTGTAAGACCTTTCTCTGTGGCGCAAATTGCTTGTAAATATGCTCCCACATGTGCATGGAAAATTTAGATTTTTAATGTTTGTGTTACATAGCCATGTTAAAAGTGACCCAACCATGCAGGAAAGGCAATCAAAAAACGCTTTTATGTGTCTTAAGGACATTTTAAGTAATTTTCCCATGTGTAGTGTTTTGAAATTATGATTTGAAAATCGTTTTTGAGGTAAAGGAATGTTGTTAAAATTTATGTGCGCCATATGCCCCCAAATTTCTTTTTCAGGGGTGCAGCAGGGTGTTCTTGAGACACCCCTGCACCTTTGGAAAAAATTCCTAATTTGTGATGAGCAAATTGTTAATCGCAAATTGCACCTTCATTTATATGAGCCTCCTAGCCCATGGAAATGAATGGGTAATTTGCAATTAGCAATTTTCTCATCGCAAATTTGGAATGGTAAAGAATCGCTATTTATTCCTTAAAATTCGCTTTTTTGGAAATGCAAAATAGTTATATGATACATATGGCGGTTGATGTCTAACAAGATAAGAAGCTTAGGGATACATTTATGATGACTGGCGCAATGAAGTAGAAATCACTTACTTCATTGGTAGAGCTTTACATGTATTATCTCCTCTGTATTCTTCATCAAGCGTAACTTTAATCTGCAATCCTGAGTAGGCCTCACTTTAAACAAACCTCTGGATAGGCCACATCCTATTGTTATCCTGAATTAATCATTTAAAATGCTAGGGACAGATTTATGATAGGTGTATGCCTCTTTTGCGCCACTTAGAAAACATTGTCCATGGGGAAAGGACTTAAAATGTCCTTAAGACACATGAATGTGTTTTTTTAAAACGTTTGCAATTTTTTTGGGTCACTTTTAACATGGCTATGTGACTCAAACAGTCAAAATCTAAATTCGCCATGCACAGGTGGGAGCATATTTACAAGGAATGTGCTCCATGGGGAAAGGTCTTATAATGTAATATGGGAAAAATGACATCAGAGACACTGAAATGCCTTATAGAGAAGCATACACCATTATGTCCTTGTCATAAATTTGCAAACCATTACTTTTCTAGGTGTATGCCTCTTTTGTGCCACTGTGCGTCACTTTTATGATGCAGCGGCGGTGCAAAAGATTTGCTATGAGGCGACAACATTACAAATTGATGCATTTAGGCAGATATGTCATGGTGTAAAAAAAACGTACCACATGAAACCGATGCAGCAGTGATGCAAAAGATGCACCATGTCGTAAGACAGGCCTCACTTGGGGCCATATGTATCAAGCTAATTAGCATTCGCAAAGATCAAAATTCTACGAATTTTGGCCTTTGCGAAGGTTAATTAGACAAATGGTATGTATCAAACAAGTTTGATGCAAAATAAGGAGTAGCAAAATTTGCTATTCCTTATTTTGCAATTGCACTGAAGGATTTGCAAATTTTGTGACTACTTAAATGCAATGTATCAAACAAAAAATATGTAAAAAATGACATTAAGGATTTGGAAACTATTGTGGTAAATTGGTGGTAATTTGTGAATTCTTTTCAAAAAGCTTTTTTTTAAAAAAACAAAAGGTCCCATATGACGCCAACACATGCCCTTAGGGCATGTATGTGTGCCATATGCCCCCAAATTTCTTTTTCAGGGGTGCAGCAGGGTGTTCTTGAGACACCCCTGCACCCTTGGAAAAATTCCTAATTTGTGATGAGCAAATTGCTAATCGCAAATTAAACCTTCATTCCTATGAGCCTCCTAGCCCATGGAAATGAATGGGTAACTTGCAATTAGCAATTTGCTCATCGCAAATTAGGAATGGTAAAGAATCGCTATTTATTCCTTAAAATTCGCTATTTAGGAAATGCAAAATATTTTGATGATACATATGGCAGTTCATCTCTAACAAGATAAGAAGCTTAGGGATAGATTTATGATGACTGGCGCATCACCAGGGATGTGCCAGTCATCTTGCGCCGCTGTTCCGCCACCCATGGTGTGCTGCATTTACAATGCGGCACAGCATGGGGCAAAAACGGCACAGATGCTTGACGCATCTGTGCCGTTAAGGTGGCGCATTGCTGGAGTTGTATCGCAAGTGCGATGCAGCTCCAGCAAGGCTCAGGGGTGCACCATCTCCACAATGTTGCGTCAAGACCTATGCCTGCTTCAAGCAGGCGCAGGGTTTTGACGCAGGTTTCTCCTATCTGATTGTAAATGCGGCACACCATGGGTGGCAGAGCAGTGGTGCACGTTAACTGGTGCATGCCTGGGGATGTGCCATTTAACATAAATCTGCCCCTTTACATTTAAGTATGTGCAGGGGACACAGAGTCGGTGAGGCTTATCCAAGGTTAAGAAGAGATGAGTCCTGTTCAGTGAAAGATTAGACATAGGCTTCACCTGCTCAGCATCGCTGGACATGGCTAAATAATAGCTGCAAAATGTTACTCTTGTTAAACAATTTTACTATTATAATCTGTGAGATTTGTCTCTTACTCTGCAACATCTCATTGTTGTTATCTTTCTTTAAAGATAAAGACAACCTCAACATGAGCGACAATCTGCAATCAGTTGATTTTGACCTCATCATTGAACTTGTAATTGAAACATCAGTGGATGTTGATCCCTTGGATGATTTAAATCCTGAGGATGAAGAAGAGCGTGACGAGGATGCAGATTTGTCCGAATTATATGATATAGGATGGGAAGCTGACCTGCTTGAGCCTTTGGAAATATAAACATTTATTTTTAAAATTTATAATTAATAAAAAGTAAAAAGGTAAACCGTTTAATTTAAAAATAAAGACACCTTCAAAAGCAGGTTATGTGTAGTGTCTTCAATAAAATATTAAAATATGCTCATAAAATTAGATCAGATTCACATATAAAATAGCATAGGTAACATAAATATAAATGTCATTTCTTTTCTGGTATTTCTGTATTGTAAATTTGCCAACGACTAAAAAATCTTCTAATTAAAATGTCAAATAGTGTGTTAAGTTTTTTATCACTGTTACTGATTTACTGTTTGGTAATAATGGTTAATAACATTATTTATTATATTTTTCCACAGATTCAACTGCAGATCATTTCAAGATTTCACCATGCCTACAATAGAAAGACAGAGAAAGGCTGCAAAACGTCAAAGACAGCAGGTGAAAAAAAATACGCAGCAGTCCTCTAACAAAAAGATTTGTCAAGTCACGAAGAAAGCACCGGGTAAGAGCACAAAACAATTTATAAGAAATATGTGTAGTAAAAAAAATATTACTACAGAAAATGTTTCAGTCCATAAAACGAGAAGGAAATCAAATGGAAAAGAAAGGCCAATGAAAAATGTTACTGCTAGAGCAAGAGATAACTCTGTGCATGATAGTAGAAGGAAACAACAGTTTAGGGAGATTCGTAAACGAATGTTCCGGAACAGGATAATTGGCAATTTGTTAAAAAATATTAAGAAAGGTCAACAGAAACTGGTTTTTTATAAGACAAAAAAAAAGTTGAGAAAGTTATTGATCAGGCATTTGAAATTAAACGTAAGTTATTTATTTTGATAATCAATAGAATTAGGAAGCTAAACAAGGCAATTTTTGATTTCAAAAGAAATAGTAGATGGAAGAGAATAGTTAATCGTAGTAATTTTTGTGAAGTTTTTTCTGGAGAATGGATGCATAGTTCAAGCTGTGAGGCATTTTTTAATGAGGAGAGTTATTTCCAGGATAATGATTTGGTGCATGCAGTTGACACCAGTGGTCGTGCTTATGAAGTGAAAGATGGTTGTCCAGTTGAAAAAGAAAAACTTGTGACAACAGAGGCAGAAGAGGTGTTAGGTAATGAGGTTTTAGGAAGACGTGCTAAGGGTCCTGTGTACACCTGGAAGTGTAGTAGTATTTGCAGTGCGCGACAGGATTCCATCAATTTGCTTTGTGATTTTGTACGGTCATTTAATAAGAAAAGTTTGAAGCAGAAAATGATGTTGTTGCAAGAATTAGATCCTTGCAGAGTAAGAGAAGTGACAGGTTTGCATGGACATTCACTGGCTTGTCTTTCCAGGAGAGTATGCCAGAGTGTTTTTCATCATTTCAGGATGCTAGCAGTGCATCATAACAAAGTGAGGAAATTAGTTAGAATGTTGTATTATGCTAAGAGTCCAGCAATTATGCTTAAACAATTATGCGCTGCTCTTTTGCATGGTTCTGAAATAGATGTGAAGAATATATGTGAAGAAATTGAGTTTTGTTACTTTGGAAGTAAAGAGGAGAATGTTGAAATTGAGCAAGAAGAAGAGGGTCATGTGGAAGATAGTGTACAGGTTTCCAGTACAGATAATTTCCAGAGGGAAATTGCGACGTTTGAGGTGAAATCAAGTGAGAGGCCTAATTTCACTTGTGTGTGTTGTCGACGCACTTATTATAAGAATCAGACTAAGTTAGTGGATTTATATGCAAAAAGTGAAAGGGAAAATAATAGTGAATGGAAGGATTTTGCAACATACTTGATGGTAGAAAATTGTTTTGATTTGGGATTGGATCAACGTGTGTGTACTTATTGTTGTTGCAAATTAAATCAAAACCAGATGCCTGCTAGAGCAGTTCATAATAATCTGGAATTGGTTGAGATTCCTTCTGAATTGAAGGATTTAAATACTTATGAATCTATTTTGATTCAAAGTATCCATCCCTTTCAGGCTATTGTAAGAATGGAGCCAAAGACAGGGAAATTGCCTCCATCAGATTTACAGAGAGGATTAAAGGGAAGAGTTGTTTATTTGCCTCTAGATTTGAAGAAAAACATTAACACAATTGGAGTAGAAAAAGTGGAAGAGGAACCTCTGGTTATCTTAGTTAATGGGGTTCCGACAAAGAATAAGAAAATATGGCAAGATTTAGTAGATGTTAGGAAAGTTAAAAAGGCAACATTGTATTTGAAAAAAAATAATAAATACTATAAGAATGTATATGTTGCAGAAGAGGAAGTAAGTGAGGAAGAGGATAGCGATTTGTGTGCTGGTCAAATTGAGAAAGTAGAACCCTCTACTAGTGAAGAAATATATGAACATTATAGTGTTCATCCTTTGCATTCCAAGGAAGTCATGGGGAATGCTATTGAGTTGTTTCAAATGAAACAAGCCAAAGGGAGTCCCATTAGTGTTTGGGAGGAAAGTTTGGAAGCTCGGTGTTTCCCACAGCTTTTTCCAACAGGTCAGGGAGGAAGATATGATGAGCGACCTCATCAAATTCCTGCTTCTGAATACCGGACTTTGCGATTGTATGCAGGAGATGCTAGGTTTCGACAATGCATTCCTTATTTGTTTCATCTCCTGTTTGAAAGCGATCTGTCTGGACTGTCATATGCAGTGAACAACATCTTGAAAAGTGGTATACACATGCAAAACATCTCGGCAAGTGACTTTATGGATAAAGTCAATGTCCAAGACAGTATTTTGGATTCTCACCTGATTAATCTCATGGCGTGTCAGCGTGGTACTAATGAGTACTGATACCGTCGTCATGGTGATTTAAAATGTATGCTGAGGAACTTAGGTACTCCCACATGGTTCCTCACTCTGAGCTGTGCCGAGTATGGCTGGGAAGACTAACTTGAATTTCTACGAGAGGCAAATGCTAACGTAGATAACATCGAATTCAAGACACCTGGAGAACTGTGCTCTTTGGATCCAGTCAATGTATGTAGGTACTTCAATCATAGATTTGAAGCTATGATGTCTTTCATCATGAATAAGAAGAATCCACCTCTTGGAGAGGTGTTAGATTTCTTCTGGAGAAAGGAGTACCAAGCAAGAGGTGCTCCTCATATACATATGTTGCTGTGGATCAAGGATGCACCTAAATTTGGAACGGATCCAGAAGACTCAGTGATGAGTTTCATCCAACAGTATTCTACGTGTGCTGTTCCAAACGCAAAGGAGAAGAAAAGCCTAAGAGAAAAAGTTCTGCGTTTCCAAAGCCATCGATGTGGAAAGTACTGCCGTCGTAAATTCCGAAACAAGGACAAGTTCTACACTAAATGTCGTTTCGGCTTTCCACGACCGGTGATTTCTAAAGGAAGAGTAAACAGTTTGATGTCTTCGCTGCGACACAATGTCATGAAGAAATCACCTAAAAACACTTACAATTTGAAGAGGAACCAAGAGTCCAAGTACATCAACGACTACAACCCGGTGATTTTGTCCATGTGGAATGCTAACATGGATATACAGTTTGTGGCTGATAACTGTATGGCTGTGGCTCGGTATGTGACGTCTTACATCACCAAAAAAGAGAAGACAGAATTGAAGGATATGTGGGAGGACATTTCCCATGAAAAGAGCCTCAGCAAGAAGTTGTACAGTTTCAGTCTGAAGATGTTGTCGCATCGAGAAATCGGAGCGTACGAATGTTCTGACCGGTTGTCTTCAGCAAGTCTCTATGCCAAGTCCAGGAGTATCGTTTGGGCGAGTCTTGGTCTTGCAGCAACGCGTAATCGAGTTCTCAAACCTGTGCGGGAAATTGAGTATTTGGCGGAAAAGGAGCCAAACAGTACCGACATTTTGAAGACAAACATGTTGGATACATATTATCCAAATCGAAGCAGTCACCTCGAGAATGGTTGTCTGTATGAGGTTCTGCAAAATTACATATTCAAGAGGAACATCAAAGAAGATACTGAGAAAGGAGTGTATGCTGTAATAGGAAGTGAGGGATGTCTGGTCAAGCAAAGAAAATGCCACTTGGTAAACCATCGAAAATTGAGTGGTGAATCTCCTGAAAAAAAAGGAGTTTTTCTATTTAGCACTTTTGCAACTTTTCAAGCCTTGGCGTGCAGAAGAGGAACTGCTTGGAGATTTCCTCTGTTATGAAGACTCTTTCAATGCCGCCAAGGAGACCATAGAATGTCCTGCTTTTCCCAAATATGTAGAAATGTTGAATGCGGAAATTGAGCAGGAAGCAACGATTGCAGCCGAGATTGCCAGAGACAGTTCTCAGGACAGTCAGAGTTCTGCTTCATTGAGTCAGGATCCACTAGGAGGACCTGTTATCGAAAATGAAGCTGCCACTGCTATGAATGAAGTGGAAAGAGCCATGGCACATGCTCAAGAGGATGCGGTTAACTTAGAAGAGTTGGAAAGACAACTCAACGTTGAGCAGAGGAAAATATATGACGAAGTTACCATGCAAATTGATCATGGATTAAGTCATGATAAGAAAGAGTGCTCATGTACGTCGTTGAAGCCTGTCCGACTGTACGTGAGTGGAGAAGCGGGAACTGGAAAAAGTTTCCTCATTAAAGCAATTTCATGCTATTTGCAGGAAAGGACAGAGTCATCGCTGTCTTGTGTTGTCACTGCTCCAACTGGACTGGCAGCACATAATATTAAAGGGATTACTTTACATCGTTTACTGATGCTGCCAGTGGAGCATGACAACAAATTACAATATCACAAGCTATCTGGAGATGCTTGTTTTGAAGTTTCAAGAATCTTGAGGAAAATGAAACTTCTTATCATTGACGAAGTAAGCATGGTTTCCAATGTCATGCTTGCCTTTGTGCATTTGAGGATGCAAGAAGTTCTCAAAACAGAGTATGATGTGTTATTTGGTGGCAAACACATCATTGTTTTCGGAGATCTTCTGCAGCTGACACCAGTGAAAGGGCAACCTGTGTTCAAAATGCTCACGCATGAAGATACCAGGAAGTGCCTAGGCAGCATTGGCAACGTCAATATATGGTTAAACTTCAATTATGCTGAACTGCATGAAAATATGCGTCAGGCGAAGGATGAAGTTTACAAGACTATTCTACAAGATGTTAGAATTGGAAAAGTGACCGAGCATGGGAAAGAAGCTTTACATGCACGATTACTGTCAAATTTATATCCAGAACAAGATGTTGTGCCTGAGAATATTTTTCAGAAAATTACTGAGAAGAAATCTGGAATATGTTTGATGCCAACTCTTGCAGAATGTGCCAAATTTAACAACAAAATGTTGCATTTACAAAAGCAAGAGATTGTGAAACTGGAAGCTATTGATAGAGTAGAGCATATGGGATCAACAATTATTTTGTCTGAGAATCTGAAAACAAAATTGGATTCATTAGAGAAGAGTATATCTAAAACTGCAGGTTTTGAAAAGACTCTGAATGTGTGCTTGAACTGCCGTATAATTTTAAGAAGGAATTTACATGTTGAAAGAGGTCTGGTAAATGGATCAATGGCTAATGTTGTTGATTTTGTGAAATACAGAAATAGAGATGGAATTGAATTTTTAAAAATTAAATTTGATGGCATTGAGGAAGTACAGCTAATTGCTCGTTGTTCTGCTAGATTTTTGCTTGTAAAAGACTTATATGTTCGCCGTAAGCAGTTTCCTGTTTGCTTGGCATATGCGGTGACAATTCATAAATCGCAAGGTTTAAGTGTAGACAGTGCATTGGTGAATATTGGCAGTTCTGTGTTCAAGGAGGGTATGGCATATGTGGCATTGTCACGAGTTAGAACTTTATCGGGATTGTACTTGATTGAGTGTGATGTCACAAACATTTGTGCGGATCTAGATTGTGTTAAGGAATACAATAGGTTAAGAAGAGAGTATGCGCCACATTTGCCTCAGTATCCTTTGTTTGAGAAACGTGTGGTAGGCCGGAAACGAAGAAATGAGAACAATACTGGGGAGGTTGTAGCAAAAAGACAAAAAGTCAATGAACCTAAAATTACAAGCAGAAACAAAAAGGATTCTGTTGAAGATGTTGTTGGTTTTCAGTTTGAAAACAGTTCTGGTGTCAACTGCTATGCTAATGTAGTGGTTAATGTTTTGTTTTCTCTAAAAAATGTAAAAGAAGAGATTGTGGTCAATTCTGATCAAAGATTTAGCAGTTTGTTAAATTCTGTGTTAGAGAAATGTACCACTGATAGAAGAAACATAGAAAGTGTGTCTGAAATTCGAAATCTGTTAGACAGATGTTCAGGCCAAACACAATTCTCTCAAAATATTCAGCAAGATTGTCAGGAGTTTTTAATGTATATGCTTGATGTATTACATGCTGAAGGTGTAGATGTAGATCAGCTGTTTGGGCTTTCTTATCAATGGCAGCATGACTGCGAGAACTGTATGGTATCAAGTACTACTAGTGTAGACTCAGAAAGATTTATATATTTAACTTTGCCAGACAGTAAATCAGTCTCCTTTAATAAGCTAGTAAAAGCAGCTGATCACAACATGGAGTGTAGCCAATGTAAATCTGAAATGATGTCCACATTATTTATACGAACATATGGCCAGTATGTCATTTTAATGTTCCAACGATGTAGGCCTGATGAAACAAAATTGACAACTTTAATTAAAAATGTTGTAGCTTCGCAGTTGTCAATATCAGGAAGTACTTTTGTAACTGCAGCAATTATATATCATGACGGCCCTTCAATAACATCAGGACATTACACAGCTTATTTAAAGTCTAGAAATGGCTGGTCATTCTGCAATGATTCTGTTTTAATTTTCAAAAAAAAATTGCCATATGACCTTAAAAACTCTTACCTGGTGTTTTTAAAACCAAAATTTTAGGGAAATAATCTCGGGATGTGCTCTGTGGAATTTCAAGAAGTTCTAATGGCTCCTACACAATTTGGCCTTGAGGATAAGTGTAGTTCAGAGACATAACTACTAACCATAGGACTGGACATTATGGAGAAATACGTGCACTTTGAATGAGTTCAGAAAAACTGTTTCTTTTTATAAACTAATTGAAGCAGCCAATCAAAACATGGAGTAGAGGGAATGTAAGTCTGCAATGCTGTCTACTGTTTTACATTGCTTTGTGATTAAAAGTGATGTAGAGAATTAAATAATTGTAGTAGTCATAGAGGTAGTGTAAGTCTGCTTGTATCAGTGTCATAGGAAATGTAGAACATGACTGAGCAAGAAGGGGAAGATATTACTATTCCAGGATTGTGAAAATGATCTTCAACATTTTAATTCTGAAAGTTGCGGAAATGCCAAATGACGGGATTGGCTTACAAGAAATCCAAGAGTTATAAATGGCTCTGACCAGATTTGGCCTTGTGGAAAATTGTGGTAGAGAGCAAGAAGTCATTTATTGCATGTAACGTGTTTTTAAAAACGATGGAGATTTTCTTTCAGAAAGTGGCGGGCTGAAAGTAATAACAGCACAAAAGAGTGTAAGCTGTTCATAGGACATCCTTGGACGTCATGGAAAGTAAGTTAACTTTAAGGAGTTCTGAATTTTGATTTCTGATGTTGTATGGGTTTTTTAAACACAATCATTTTGATTGTGTTTTTTTTTCCCCGCTGTTACATGATGAATACCTTCAAGTCACTGTTTTTAGTGAATTTTGATACATTCTGAGAACAGCAAAAATAAACCATTTAACATGTATAATTAATTCTGTACTGTTTGCATTTATGATGTATATGTAGAACTGTGTAGGAGGCATGGAGAAGGTGAGGCTTCTGTAAGTGTCAAAGTTGTTGCATGCAGTGCTGCATTTCTGCGTATTCTTTCATATGCTAGACTACATCTGCACAATGAGATACCTAAGCAAAGGAAACACAAGTGATGTGATTGTGAAATGAGCAAAATAAATTGCATGTATTTCAATTACATCACCTGTGTTTCCTATCATTACGAATCACATTGTGCAGATCAAGTTTAGGTCTGTCCAGGGAAACATAGGAGGTTTGGACTTTGTTGAAGAGTGCAGTGGACATGACTCACTTCATTGGTAGACCTTCACATGTATTATGTCCTCTATTCTCTTCAACAACTCGAAATTTCATCTGCAACCCTGAGTAGGCCTCACCTGAAACAAAACTCTGGATAGTAGACATCTTATTGGCATCCTGAAGCAATTATTTAAAATTTTAGTGTCTTGCGACACTTTTCTGAAACAACAGCAATGCAAAATATGCACCATGTTTTAAGATAGGCCTCACTTCATCTGCATCAAGATACTGTTAGTTTAAAATGTATATCTTTAGGACTGTGTAGGGGGCCTGGAGAAGCAGAAGGTTCTGTAAGTGTCAAAGTTGTTGAAAAACTGTTTGTCCTTCAATCTTTGCCCTTGTCTTTTGTAATTTTTAAATACATGTTTTAATATTTTTCAAATGTTTGTTCTCTCTTTCACAGATTGAAAGTATAAAAACAAAAAGTGAGTAATTTAACGACAATTATAAGGTAAATATTTTGTACTCTTTTCGTTACATTTCTATCACATTGAACTACTATTAGTTCCACTGCTTCATTTCTTTAATCCTCAGTTTCCTGCCTTTGCTACTTCCCTCATTCCTTTCTCTATTACCTACTTACTCAACTCCTTCCACTCTTTTTCTCAGTCCCTCTCTTCTCATAGTTCCTCACTCTTGTTCACTCACTCCGTCTCTATTACTCTTAGTGTCTTTGACTGATCACTGTATCACTATTTGTTCATAATGCTTTCTCTGTGTAGTTGAAGCACACTAAGGGGCATATTATGAACACAGCCAATAAAATTATTGCTGTTTTTATTGGCAGAAAACTGGTGCAAAAGTAGTTTTAGTGGCAGTTTTCTGCCGCAAAAGCAGCTTTAGCGACACATTTCTGACAATAAAAGCTGCAAAACTTTTATTGCCTATGTTGATGATATGGCTCTATGTTACTTACATTTCTTTGCTGTTTCAATTAATCTTTTTCTGTTATTTTTTGTTTTCTGTTTTCTATTTTTTCTCTCTGTTATTCCCCATGTTTTAATCTTATTTTGAACATTCACTCACATTCTCCAAGAAACTCTTCTTTGTTAATGTTATACTCTCTTTTTTAGGTCGAGCGACCTATCTCAATGCGCATGTGCGCATTGAGAGCGGGAGCTCGATCTATTGCAGCTTAAACAGAGCTTACCGAGATCAGGCGATTCCCAGGCGATTTCTTCCAGTGCACGTGAAAGCGCGTGCACAATGCCACCAGCCGCTTGCCTCGCATTACCACATCAAAGGCAAGGCGGCCTCGTCTCAGGCCCCTGCTGCTTCACACCCTCATGCCGCTCTCCCCGCTCCGCCCCCTCCCCTGCCCGCCGTGTCGCATTTCTCCTCCGCCGGCCGTACTTTCACTTTGACGGCCGCAGGCCATCTCTCGTGTTTCTCCTTGTTATTGTTCGAGTGTTTCCCTGGCTCAGCGTGGTGCCCGATTCATGGACATTTACAGACGCTCTGGTCTCTGTTATTGTATTTCCAGGACATGGTGCCATTCTGCCGCAGCAGCATTAGGGCTGTACATAAAATGCCATGCGATAATTCACTCTAGTTTTACTTAGGCTCTCACAATGTTTTTAAGTAACGTGACAGCTGCAACATATTTAAGTGCCCAGACAGCTACAACCACACTTGTGAACAGCATTTCTTACCCCGCTCGGTAGGCGGGGTCATGACTTCACTCAAATGGTGAACAATGGCATGGGAGTCAAGAACATCGCAGAGTAGGGTTATAAGCTGGCCGGTGCTTGTTCTACATTGGCATGCAGCTCTCCCTTTGAAGACTAGATTCCTGTTTGTATTCCCCAGTCTAATATAAACAAGCATTTTTTATACTGCAATCAAAATAAAATAAAGCGGAACAGGACCGTAAATTACGTGTGACGTACATTGCATACAAACTGAGGATTCACGTGTGTTTGTCTATACACTCCAGCACCCGCTTACACATACAGTGGTACCTACACAGCAGCACACACACACTAACAAACATAGATAGATACACAGCACAGCGTGGGACACGCACACAAACACAGTGGCTCACACACGCACACTCACAGTAGGCCACATACAGTAACTCGCTGTACACACACGCGCACACACACGCAGTACATCACGCTCCACATACACAGGCACTCAAGGTTAAATGCACACGCATAAAGTGGCACAGACACAGAGTGAGTCACACACAACTGCAAGGTCAGTAATTGTCAGGTACAAACCCACTCGCAAACAGCGTGACTCACAAGCGCAGTAGTGCATACCCTCACACTGTTACATGCTTAAAGTGGCACACAGTCTAAGATGCAGTGACACATAGACTATTACTATGAAGCACACACACTTAGATAGACATACCTAGGCACGTGCACACGAGCACTCCTAATTTCAGATTTGGACGTAGCATTCGCTGCGTTTTGTAGTCTGAGAGGCATTTGAAACACACAACCACCTGCCTTTAGCTCATACACTCAGAAGGTGCCAGCACAGGGCTCCCTCCTATATCCGCCTTAATGCGCTCTTGTTCTGCCAATTAATTAGCCTCCGAGGGTGGGAGCGGTCGCTCTTGTGATCCCCCCGCCTGCCGGGAGGCTCGGGCACATTACAGACGGAATAGCAGTGGTCCCCACGCCACCAGCTGCCTAATAACTGAGCTGCCTGCAGCCCGGCAGAGCACAGCTGGGACCTGCCCCACCAGGCTCGGCACCAACAGCTCCCCTAATCAGCCGGGCCAGCCGGCCACTGCGAGCCGCTCTTTAGTGGGCAGATGGTGTGACTTTGGACACTTTTACCTGCGTTAAAGTATTGCATGCCTCCCTCGCCCCCCCCTCACTCCCCTCAAACTATACACCCCTGCTTTCAAGTGGAGGCTGGAGGGCATCTTACTCATTCTAGAGACTAATTACAACTCTGATTTCTAGTGTTTATTTGGAAGGGGCACAGAAGTTGCAATTGTGTGTTGCATTATTTCTTATCAAGCACGTAGCAGCAAACACCTGGGTAGGTCAAATGCATGAGAGTATTTTTCTAGGGTTTATCCCAAGCTCAAGCATTTAAAAGTACTTTGAGATGTGATAAATGTCCAAGATCACACAGGGTGTGCCTGCAATGACACTGTAATTGTGCCCAGCTATCAGGTTTTACAATTTGCACTTCAGCCGCTGGATGGTAGGTAGGATTTGTAAAGTGTGCCCAGGATCACACAGTGTGGTCATGCAGCAGTTTAATTGTCTACTGGACCAATAAAACTAACATTGTCCAGTATACCAATCAAAATTGCTCTCCAAAGACACCAGGCAAAGCAGACGCTCCCTCAAACAGATCACCAAGCGCAATTTACCCTACTTACAGCCTAGCCTGTTCTCTGTCGAGACTTTAGCAATCTTTAGAGCACAAGATAAGATCTTTTCACATGGAAGAGTCAGACGTATTGCAATACTACTTAAGAAACAAGCATTGGCATAGACAATAGGTCTCGCCTTTGGGACCTTATACGTGTTTAGCCATGCAACAGTTGATGTTGCTGCACCAAGGATATTATGCTGCATAACTAAATACTTAGAAGGTCCCAAAGGCGAGACCTATTGGCTATGCCAATGCTTGTTTTTCTTTCACTTCGTTATCTATTTTGTTTTTCACAATTATACCCTCTTCTGTCTTTTCTTCGGTAAATAGATCTATTAAACAGTATCTCTTCTTTACTCCCTATAGCTGTCTTTCTTTTAACATCACTCTCTGTTTACTTTCCTTATACTTACACTTTTAAAAAAAAAAAAAAATTTTTTGGTTAGCTCCCGGTCCGCGTACCGGGAAGCTAACCCGGGAGCGAACCAAAAGAAATAGAGCTTGCCAGAGTGCTAAACATTGTAGCAATTTTTTTTGAAAGGGAAGGTAGTTCTGAAAAGAACTTTTTTTTTATATTTTTGTTGTTTTATATTTTTTTTTTATTTTTTGAACATTTTTTGTTTTTTTTGTATTTTTTGAACGATTTTATATTTTTTTTGGTTTTTTGGGGGGGGGGGAAACAACAAAAAACAGGCGTTGAAAAGGGCTCAACAGGAGCAAAAAAAAATTACTGGGGGCGGTTAGGGCAATCATGGTGTTCATATGCAAGGTTGAGTGCATTGATGCTCATGTTGCCACAAGCTAATAATGCACGACAGTGCATACATAAATGTATCATATGCCCAAAATTTTGTTGGATATTTGGCACAGTTTCCCGTGCCTCCTCTGGTGTTAAAGAAACCGGTATTGTTGGTCTGGCCACAGGAGTTGGTCTAGGATTGTCCAGCATATCCCTTAATTCCGCCCGGCTGTAATTTAGGGGATGTTTCCTCGTCATGTGCCTATGCATGGTGTGATTACCATAACTGTATTTTTTGTCCGTCCCTCTGGACAATTGTTCCTTGCATATGAGGCAGGTGACATACCTCGCGTTGACTTTTTTTTGTCCACGAGGCATCGAAAAAAACTGCCAGATGAAACTGGCTTTCTTTCTGGAAACCCGGGGCAACTCTTCCAGGAATTGTGGTTCTTCTCCCTCCTCATCCATTTCTTCATCTTCCTCCTCAGTGTTGGTAATCACCTGGGGAGGTGGTCCTCTCTTCCCATGAGGAGGTGGAGGTGGTGGTGGGGGTCCACCAGCTGAAGCAACCAATGAAGCCATTTTCACACAAGCAAAATAGGTCTTCCAACAAGCAAAATAGGTCTTCCTCTCACAATGATGAAAGTCAGAGTGAGGAAAGAAGGAGGGGTTTTCATCATTTGGAAAAAACAATACTTCTCAACCAATGAAAAGTGTTATTTTTAGGTCACCTGACCTAGCCTTCCATAATTATGAAACTAAAAGTGAAATGAACCAATGAAAAGTTTTATTAACAAGTCACATGACCTCTCACGCTCATGTTACGCGCTGCGGAACGCTCCCCGGTTAGCTTCCGGGTCGCTCCGCTTCGCGCCTCGGTCCGCGCCCCGGGACACTTCCGGGTGCGCTAACGCGATACGTCACAAGACGCATTTCGCGGCAACGCGATACGTCGCGCTTTCGCGCCGCGGATCGCTTCCGGGGAGCTGCGTTTCGCGCCTCGGTCCGCGCCCCGGGGCACTTCCGGGTGCGCTAACGCAGTACGTCATAAGACGCATTACGCGGCAACGCGATACCGTCACTATGTTGATTTCTTACCGGTTCGCGGACCGGATCGCGGAATCAAATTGAGCTAACGGGAAGCTTCCCGGTTCGCGGACCGGGAGCGAAACAAAAAAAATATTTAAAAAAAATTATTAATAAACATATAAAATATATTTTTGGATTTAAAGAAGAATAAATTTTACAGCTATAGATATTAGCTTTTAAAAAACCAATGAAATTCATTGAAAAAACCATAGGTTATAGACCATATATAGTTAGGAATTAGCATTTACAAAACCTTGAAAATTCACTGAAAAAACCATAGGTTATAGACCATATATAGTTAGGAATTAGCATTTAAAAAACCTTATTTTACTCACACAAACCAATGAAATTCCATATATAGTTAGTTGTACTAACTATATATCGCGCACCCGCAATCCACTGCTGATCATGTCACATATTAAATCATTCATGACATGGTCAGTGACATCACTTATGACATCACTGATGACATCTCAAATGACATCACTGATGACATCACTGATGACATCTCAAATGACATCACTGATGACATCACTGATGACATCTCAAATGACATCACTGATGACATCACTGATGACATCTCAAATGACATCACTAATGACATCACTGATGACATCACTGATGACATCTCAAATGACATCTCAAATGACATCACTGATGACATCTCATTTGACATTACTGATCACATCACTGATGACATCATTCATGTGATAATACGATGAACCTCTTCAGACTCTAATATAACCTTAGATACACTCAGTGTAAACACAGACTCGCAGATTGTCACTCATCCATGAAGTTACACACACACCTAGTCAGTCATGCAAACAATCAATCACACCTCCATTTCCTTAACTATACAGTTAAACACACCTTACTTATTCAAACATATACTAAACATATTTACTCACTTATACAATCCTGGATACAAGAGCACAATGATCCATACAGCCACTCACACATTCACTGGCTCTTATGCACAGTTATTTATATATGTCAACTCTCACATGTACTGTGTTTTACATATGTACTTACTTTGACATGTAGCACTGAGATATCCATTCACTCACCAATACAGTCATGCACACAGTCAACCACCCATACAGCTGTTTCCACATGCACTTTTGAACCCATACATTATGCACAGAGTCATACACCTTCCCAGCCACCCACACACACTCTCAGTTTCCCATACAAATGCTTGGGCAACCAATCAATAACCCATATAGTTACTCATATAGCTACTGATGAACACATGCAGCAGTTTACAGAACAACAGACATAATGATGCACAAATTAAGACAGTTTAGTCACTAACCCATGCACTCAATGAGACACATTTAACCACTCACTCATACAGTCAGTCATGCACCTACTAAATCCTTCATCCAGACACTTATACATCCACTCATTCTTCAATATGTAAGACATATTTTAACTTTACAGAAAAATACAGTCACTGGATGTTGTCATCAGTGATGTCATCAGTGATGTCATTTGAGATGTCATCAGTGATGTCATCAGTGATGTCATTTGAGATGTCATCAGTGATGTCATCAGTGATGTCATTTGAGATGTCATCAGTGATGTCATCAGTGATGTCACTGACCATGTCATGAATGATGTAATATGTGACATGATCAGCAGTGGATTGCGGGTGCGCGATATATAGTTAGTACAACTAACTATATATGGAATTTCATTGGTTTTGTGTGAGTAAAATAAGGTTTTTTAAATGCTAATTCCTAACTATATATGGTCTATAACCTATGGTTTTTTCAGTGAATTTTCAAGGTTTTGTAAATGCTAATTCCTAACTATATATGGTCTATAACCTATGGTTTTTTCAATGAATATATATATATATATACATATATATATATATATATATATTACCTACTGGCGGTCGCCAGTAGGTATATATAGTTAGGATTTTTTCTCTATGGGTTTTTTGAAAATTCTATGTCTAATAACTTTGCCGTTTGTGGACGGAATTGGCTGAAATTTTCAGGAAAATGGCACATTTTGTTTCTGAGCAGCCTTTGAAAATTTGGGGGGGGTTCGTCAAGGGGGGGCCGAGAAAAAAGGGGGGTCCCAAAACGTGTTTTTAACATTGAGTTTTCCATAGGGCGGTTGGCCTCACTTTTAGCCCGAACGGCTGAATGGATTTGCACGAAACTTGGCAAAATTGTAGGGACTGGTAGCCCGATGTGCCTTTTGTAGGTCTCAATATATGTGCTCCAGTGGATTTTGAGAAATTAACGTTTAAAAAAAGATATATATCTGTAACAGCGGACCGGGCAGCGTCCCAGGACGCGTACTTTTCGCGCAACGGAGCTTTGTGAAGCGAAGCTGATTGGTTCTCTGGCGTCTGTCAACATTCCAAAAAGTCCGTAGCGGCCGCCATCTTGTCTCTCGGTAGGATCGAGAGACAAGAGGAGGCCAAAGCGAAGGGGCAAATGACCATAAGGGGGAATAGTAGATCCTCGCTGACCCCCTACGTTTGATGTGGAGGTTTTAAAAGGGCCCCGCGGGGCAAAAAAAAAAAAAAAAAATAATAATAATCGAACGGCTGAATGGATTTGCACGAAACTTGGCAAAATATTAGGGACTGGTAGCCCGATGTGCCTTTGCTAGGTCTCAATATATGTGCTCCAGTGGATTTTGAGAAATTAACGTTAAAAAAAAGATATATATCTGTAACAGCGCACCGCTTCGCGTACTTTTCGCGTTACGGAGCTTTGCGAAGCGAAGCTGATTGGCTCTCCGGTGTCTGTAAACATTCCAAACAGTACGTAGCGGCTGCCATCTTGTCTCTCGGTAGGATCGAGAGACAAGAGGAGGCCAAAGCGAAGGGGCAAATGACCATAAGGGGGCATTGTAGATCCTCGCTGACCCCCTAGGTTTGATGTGGAGGTTTTAAAAGGGCCCCGCGGGGCAAAAAAAAATAATAATAATAATAATCGAACGGCTGAATGGATTTGCACGAAACTTGGTAAAATATTAGGGACTGGTAGCCCGATGTGCCTTTGCTATGTCTCAATATATGTGCTTCAGTGCATTTTGAGAAATTAACGTTCAAAAACAAGATATATATCTGTAACAGCGCTCCGCTTCGCGGAGATAAAATTATATCTGTATTATCTAGCTGTTGCTAACACCAGTTAGCGACGGCTAGTAGGAGATAGCGACCATCTTGGGTCCCACTTTGCATGTGAGTGATATTTATCACTAATGACATGCAAAGTGGGCATGCCAAGATGTTAGCGACTGGAAACAGTCGCTAACATCGCTATCTCCTATTATCAACTTTTGGAAATATTCGAGATAAGCGCGAATATCTCCAAAAAGTAACAGCTGCCCTGAGCAGTTCTTAGCCATGTTATCCAATGGGAGGTGGATAACATGGCTAAGAGCATTAGCTCGGTAATGCATGAATATCGCTGAGTTTTCAGCGATATTAATGCATTGCGGTCGTTTTTTATCGTATTTGCGATAAACCTTGATAATAGCAAGGTTTATCTGCGATAATTTCTGACGGTAAAAAAATCTTTGCAATGCATCGTTAGGGATAAATATCGCTTAACTTTGGTAATATGCCCCAACGTCTGTTAACGTTCGATTCGAAGGAAATCAGGAAGTGTTGAAAAACATTGTCTGCGCCATCTTGTCTTTTTTCAAATGCCACACTTTTGTCGTGCACGGCAGCCATTTTAGATGCCTTGACCAGACCCACTCTGTGCACGCTGTCGATCCTTAGCATGGCTCCCCACCCTCGCAAGCATCTCACCCAGGCAGTGGTCACCCCCGCTCTCTGTCTTATGCATGGGTAATAAACCTCCCCCCATCTGCGCTGCTCTTCCCTGAGAATCACACCCTGTGCCCGCCCGACACCTCCCTTTCGCCCTATTCACTACCGCACCCTCTGACACTCCTTTTCCTCTGTGTCCGATTGTCCAGGCCGGTCCTAGGCTATCAGCTAGCCCTGCAGATGTAGTTTATGGCCACAGCTGTAAAGAATCACCCCTCTTCAAAGGAGTTATAGTAGATCAAGGCCCACACTCGATGAGATCCGTCACAGCAGAAGCGTTGCTATTATCTGAAAACCATCCTGTATTGTGATTGGGGAGGGGACCGAGCGTGAAGCGGAAGATTCCAGGGATGACTCTTTGTACATCAAAGTTTTTACAATTATGTGTCACATTAAAAATATATAGCACTCCGACAAAGTAGTAAGATTATAAAACTTTAATAATTTATAAATATATACAAGAAAACAAAAATAGTAATAACATATAAACATTTTTAGGGAAAAACAACGAAGTAGCGGTCGGCTGTGCGAATAGTCCCAACGCAGCACAACGTCCAGATTTCCGGCGGGGGGTGGGTCATCAGTAGCAAACTGTTGTGCGAATAGTTCCAAGGCAGCAGAACGCGCCGAAATCTAGATGACACGAAAGTGATGTCTAGTAAGTTGCCACCCAGCAAATAACGGCGTGGGGCGTCGCGGGGGGTGGGTCATCAGTAGCAAACTGTTGTGCGAATAGTTCCAAGGCAGCAGAACGATGGCACCAAGGTGATGTCCAGTAAGTTGCCGCACTGGTTTTGGTATCCTACAATGCTGCTCCGAATAACGGCGTGGGGCGCCCCGGGGGAGGCGGCGTGAACGGGCCTCTCCAGGTGGAGTCTCATCTGTTTTAGTGGGGCGCCCCTTTACCGTTTCAGTTGCCATTCCGTCCGCTTTTGGTCCACTGTGTCAAAATCCGCCATTCAGCTGAGTTGCGCCCACTCTTGCGGTGCAGCGATAGGCGGCTGCCACAGGACTCTCAAAATGGCGGCAGGCTCTTTCCTTTTTGGGCGTGGTCCACTGAAATGGCCCTGGGACACCTTGGAAATCGGACGCTTGTCTGCTAGGTCTTGGACCCCATTCTCGAAAGCGTCCCCTCCGCCTTGAGAATTCATCAAAAGTTTTGGGGGCCCCGACTCCTGCAGGCTTCTGGTGGGGAGCGGCTGCCATGATTGCTCGCGGAATGACCACGACGGAGCTACGAGATGGTGGTGCTCTCATGCTGACGCCAGTTTAGTCTGAAACATCCAGAAACAAGGTGGGGCTTTCATCGTTTGGGGGGAAAAAAAAGTTTTCATCCAATGAAAAGTGTTGTTTTTAGGTCATATGATCAAGTCTTCCATCATTAGGAAACCAAAAGTAAAATGAACCAATGAAAAGTTTTATAAACAAGTCACATGACCTGTTATGCGGCATAGGGTATAAAATGCGGAGAAAATACGTTGGCACGTGAGGCGGCGTCAGTAGCGGACTGATGTGCGAATAGGCCGAAGGCAATACAACGCGCCAAGATCCGGATGGCACCGAGGTGGTGTCCAGCAAGTTGCAGCACTGGTGTGGCCATCCTACAATGCTGAAAGTCGGCGTGGGGCGCCCCGTTGGCCTGTGAGTTTGCGTCAGTAGTGGACCGATGTGCGAATAGGCCGAAGGCAGCACAACGCGCCAAGATCCGGATGGCACCGAGGTGGTGTCTAGTAAGTTGTCGCACTTCTGTGGCCATCCTACAATGTTGAAAGTCGGCGTGGGGCGCCCCGTTGGCCTGTGAGATGGCGTCAGTAGCGGACCGATGTGCGAATGGGGCCAAAGGCAGCGCAACAATATTTTCTGACTGACACCACAAGGCGCTGAGATGCCAAGATCCGGATGGCACCGAGGTGATGTCTAAGTTGCGGACTGATGTGCGAATGGGGCCAAAGGCAGCGTAACAATATTTTTTGTATGGAAGATACCACTAGGCGTTGAGATGCCAAGATTCGGATGGCACTGAGGTGATGTCTAGCAAGTTGCTGTACTGGTGTGGTCATCCTACAATGCTGAAACTCGGCGTGGGTCGCCCCATTAGCCTGTGAGATGGCGTCAGTAGCGGACCGATGTGCGAATAGGCCGAAGGCAGCACAACGCGCCAAGATCCGGATGTCACCGTGGTGGTTTCATAGTTGAGAGGCACTTCATCTGCAGTGGGGCGCCGAGATCCGGATGGCACCGAGGTGATGTCTAGCAAGTTGCTGTACTGGTGTGGTCATCCTACAATGCTGAAACTCGGCGTGGGTCGCCCCATTAGCCTGTGAGATGGCGTCAGTAGCGGACCGATGTGCGAATAGGCCGAAGGCAGCACAACGCGCCAAGATCTGGATGTCACCGTGGTGGTTTCATAGTTGAGAGGCACTTCATCTGCAGTGGGGCGCCGAGATCCGGATGGCACCGAGGTGATGTCTAGCAAGTTGCTGTACTGGTGTGGTTATTCTACAATGCTGAAAGTCGGCGTGGGGCGCCCCATTAGCCTGTGAGATGGCGTCAGTAGCGGACTGATGTGCGAATGGGGCCAAAGGCAGCGCAATAATATTTTCTGAAGAGAAGACACCAAAAGGTGCTGACATTCCAAGATCCGGATGGCACCGAGGTGGTGTCTAAGTTGCGGACTGATGTGCGAATGGGGCCAAAGGCAGCGTAACAATATTTTTTGTATGGAAGATACCACTAGGCGTTGAGATGCCAAGATTCGGATGGCACTGAGGTGATGTCTAGCAAGTTGCTGTACTGGTGTGGTCATCCTACAATGCTGAAACTCGGCGTGGGTCGCCCCATTAGCCTGTGAGATGGCGTCAGTAGCGGACCGATGTGCGAATAGGCCGAAGGCAGCACAACGCGCCAAGATCCGGATGTCACCGTGGTGGTTTCATAGTTGAGAGGCACTTCATCTGCAGTGGGGCGCCGAGATCCGGATGGCACCGAGGTGATGTCTAGCAAGTTGCTGTACTGGTGTGGTCATCCTACAATGCTGAAACTCGGCGTGGGTCGCCCCATTAGCCTGTGAGATGGCGTCAGTAGCGGACCGATGTGCGAATAGGCCGAAGGCAGCACAACGCGCCAAGATCCGGATGTCACCGTGGTGGTTTCATAGTTGAGAGGCACTTCGTCTGCAGTGGGGCGCCGAGATCCGGATGGCACCGAGGTGATGTCTAGCAAGTTGCTGTACTGGTGTGGTTATTCTACAATGCTGAAAGTCGGCGTGGGGCGCCCCATTAGCCTGTTAGATGGCGTCAGTAGCGGACTGATGTGCGAATGGGGCCAAAGGCAGCGCAATAATATTTTCTGAAGAGAAGACACCAAAAGGTGCTGACATTCCAAGATCCGGATGGCACCGAGGTGGTGTCTAGCAAGCTATGCAGTTGAGTTGTGTGCGCACTTGCGGCGAATAGGTCGAAGGCAGCATAACAATGTTTTCTGAATAGGAGACACCACAAGGCGTTGAGATTCGGTTACCACCGAGGTGATGTCTAGCAAGTTGCCGCACTGGTGTGGCCATCCTACAATACTGCTCCGAATAACGGCGTGGGGTGCCCGAAGGGGGGGGGAGCCGGCGTGAATGGGCCTTCCTAGGTGGAGGCTCGTCTGCTGTAGTGGGGCGCCCCTTTACCGTTTCAGTTGCCATTCAGCTGAGTTTCGGCTGCTCTTGATGCTACAGCGACAGGCGGCTGCAAGAGGACTCTCAAAATGGCGGCCTGTTCTTTGGATTTGGGCCTGGTCCACTAAAATGGCCCTGGGACACCTTAGAACTCGGACGCTCGATTTTTTTTTCCTTTCCTGTACATGCAAAAAAAGGTAAATGCCCGGTACGTTACACGCTTCATCTGCCACGATGAACTCTCCAGAGGAACCGAAAAAAAATATAGTTGTGGTAACTATACCATGCATCGTCATATGGAGAGGTGGCACCAATTAATTATAGTGCTGCATAAAAGAGAGATTTGGAGGAGAACCCCTGACCTGCTAGTACATTCATCAAAGAAGTGGCACTGAGAGCTTCAGAGGCAAGGGAAACGGTCCCAAATATTTAGAAGAACTTTGGAAAGATTAAAATGACATGTTTAGATTGTGGCAAATTAATTTCATGTGGACAGATGAGTGTTACTCTAATAAATACAGCATATGAACATCATCATAGTCGATGGTTGGTAGAGACATTTTGACTATATCCTGGACCTGCCCGTCCTCGCCCAAAATGGCGCCGGAATAAATGGGACTCGTAACTCCTTGTTGTGTACTGGTTGCAGAACCTTGAAATCACGAGATACGTATGCAGTTTTGAAGCACATGGCGGGCGGGGACGAGAATTGATTGAATATTTCGACATCCCTATTGATATTAAGTTCTGATGTGTTATTGATTACTGTACTGTTGAAAGTTCGAATTAACGTCACCCATGGTACTTGCCCGCAAATGTATATCTAGATAATTTTATTGTAACTGGCCCTGTCGTATTTTAATTATAAAATGTACGTCCACCGATTCCGTAACTGTTAGACACCTTAGTTCTTGCAACCTAATGGCTCGCCCGTTACGTTCCTCTACAGTGTAAATGTCTATTCATCATATACGATTACAGTTTGCTCTGTGGCAGGCCCACGTGGTTATAGGCTCGTATTTGTATAATGAAATTTTCACAATAAAGGTTTTTAAAAGAAAACATGGTAGTAGTATATACATTGGTAAAGTTTTTAATAATAGTGACTGTTTTAGAATCATTAAAAGGCAAGTGAAATAAAGCAGACCAATTACATGAAGGGTAAAAGGTATAATACGAAGGAACGCAGTAAAGATAAATGGTCAAGGGCTGTTGTGTTTTCTATTCCTGCAACATAAAGTGATCGATAAGAATCTCATATTCAGGCTTATCGGCGACTAAGACAGCAGGTCGACCCTCTTTTGCTCAACGGCTCCGTCATGGGACGAAGAAACGCTCTTTTTCTCGAAAAAAGAATATATTTTACTTGCAGGACAGTTGTAAAATTTCCGGGAAAGTACATTAGCCTGGAACATTATAACATATATTTAAGAAAAAATAATGTTCGGAAGTAATGAAAAGCGTAATTTTTAGGTCATATGACCAAGCCTTTCATCATTACAATAAGAAAAGTAAAATGAACCAATGAAAAGTTTTATTAACAAGTCACATGACTTGTTATGCTTACGTTACGCGCTGCGCGCCCCGGATGACTTCCGGATGCGCTAACGCGGCGCGTCATATGACGCATTACGCGACAACGCAGGTACAGAATATAGTCAAAATGTCTCCACCAACCAGCGGTCGGAACACAACCCCTTTCAGCAGGCTAAATAGTTCTGTTAAATGACAACAGAAGGGACAGGCAACAAGAACCATCAGTCAAAGAGGGGAGGGCTAGTTCTTCTCTACCGGGTTACATTGGGGCGCTACCGGAACTGATCGAATTGGTAGTCTACAGTGTTTCTGGATGTTTCAGACTGAAGCTGGGGTTAGCATGAGAGCAGCACCATTTCGTAGCTCCGTCGTGGTCATTCCGCAACCAATCATGGCAGCCGTTCTTTATCGTTATTTTGGGCGGGGTGGGTGGCGGAGCCGAGCTGTTTTGCAGCCATCATTGTGTGGAGTTCAGTTCATCTCACTAGTTTTGTATTTGTCATGAGGGGTTGTTCCTAATGTTTCTATTTTAGCGAGGTCAAAAAGAAATCCCATTAGTGGCCTACTGATTTTGCTCGATTCCTTTTCTTTTTTTTTACACGATTTTTCGTTATCTGCAAAGACTAAACAGAGTATTGCGACTCTGTGTTTGTTTGTAAATAGAGAATGAACCAAAGAGAACTAATTCTAAAACAGTAAATACTTGGATAACAATCAATCAAATGGAGAGAGAAGCAGGCACGACGGATTACAATGGGGGCAAAGGCCTGCGTTAACTACCTTTCACTATCTGCAAAGAGAGAGTACTCCTAATAGAAATGAGGGGGGGGGGGCACCATTCAAAGCAGATCAGTGTGCATAAACACGAAAATGTTTTATGATATTTGCTATTAAAAAACCATTGAAATTCACTGAAAAAACCATAGGTTATAGACCATATATAGTTAGGAATTAGCATTTACAAAACCTTGAAGATTCACTGAAAAAACCATAGGTTATAGACCATATATAGTTAGGAATTAGCATTTAAAAAACCTTATTTTACTCACACAAAACCATCGAAATTCCATATATAGTTAGTTGCACTAACTATATATCGCGCACCCGCAATCCACTGCTGATCATGTCACATATTACATCATTCATGACATGGTCAGTGACATCACTGATGACATCACTGATGACATCTCAAATGACATCACTGATGACATCACTGATGACATCTCAAATGACATCACTGATGACATCACTGATGACATCTCAAATGACATCACTGATGACATCACTGATGACATCATCCAGTGACTGTGTGTTTCTGTAAAGTTTAAATATGTTTGATATATTGAAGAATGAGTGGATGTATAAGTGTCTGGATGAAGGATTTAGTAGGTACGTGACTGACTGTGAGTGAGTGAATAAATGTGTCGTACTAAATGCATGGGTTAGTGACTAAACAGTCTGAATGTGTGCATCAGTATGTCTGTTGTGATGTAAACTGCTGCATGTGTTGATCATTAGCTATACGAGAGGCTATATGTGTTATTGATTGGTTGCCCAAGTATTTGTATGGGAGATTGAGTTTGTGTGGGGGTGGCTGGGAGGTGTGTGACTCTGTGCATAGATGTGTCAGCAGTTGATTCACTAGGTGTATGAGTTCAAGAGTGCATGTGGAAACAGCTACATGGGCAGTTGACTGTGTGCATGAGTGTATTGATGAGTGAATGGATATCTCAATGCTACATGTCATAGTAAGTACATATGTAAAACACAGTACATGTGAGAGTTGGCATATATAATTAACTGTGCATGAGAGCCACTGAATGTGTGAGTGGCTGTATGGATCATTGTGAACTTGTATCAGGGATTGTGTAAGAGAGTAAATATGTGTTAGTATATGCTTGAATAAGTAAGGTGTGTATAACTGTATAGTTAAGGAAATGAAGGTGAGATTGTTTCTTTGCATGACTGACTAGGTGTGTGAGTAACTCCATGGATGAGTGACAGTGTGTGAGTGTCTGTATACACTGAGTGTATCTAAGGTTATATTAGAGTCTGAAGAGGTTTATCGTATTAGCACAAGAATGATGTCAAATGAGATGTCATCAGTGATGTCATCAGTGATGTCATTTGAGATGTCATCAGTGATGTCATCAGTGATGTCACTGACCATGTCATGAATGATGTAATATGTGACATGATCAGCAGTGGATTGCGGGTGCGCGATATATAGTTAGTGCAACTAACTATATATGGAATTTCAATGGTTTTGTGTAAGTAAAATAAGGTTTTTTAAATGCTAATTCCTAACTATATATGGTCTATAACCTATGGTTTTTTCAGTGAATATATATATACATATATATATATATACATATACATATATATATTCACAGAAAAAACCATAGGTTATAGACCATATATAGTTAGGAATTAGCATTTACAAAACCTTGAAAATTCACTGAAAAAACCATAGGTTATAGACCATATATAGTTAGGAATTAGCATTTAGAAAACCTTATTTTACTCACACAAAACCATTGAAATTCCATATATAGTTAGTTGCACTAACTATATATCGCGCACCCGCAATCCACTGCTGATGATGTCACATATTACATCATTCATGACATGGTCAGTGACATCACTGATGACATCACTGATGACATCTCAAATGACATCACTGATGACATCACTGATGACATCTCATTTGACATCATTCTTGTGCTAATACGATAAACCTCTTCAGACTCTAATATAACCTTAGATACACTCAGTGTATACAGACACTCACACACTGTCACTCATCCATGGAGTTACTCACACACCTAGTCAGTCATGCAAAGAAACAATCTCACCTCCATTTCCTCAACTATACAGTTATACACACCTTACTTATTCAAACATATACTAACACATATTTACTCTCTTATACAATCCCTGATACAAGTTCACAATGATCCATACAGCCACTCACACATTCAGTGGCTCTCATGCACAGTTATTTATATATGCCAACTCTCACATGTACTGTGTTTTACATATGTACTTACTATGACATGTAGCATTGAGATATCCATTCACTCATCAATACACTCATGCACACAGTCAACCGCCCATGTAGCTTTTTCCACATGCACTCTTGAACTCATACACCTAGTGAATCAACTGCTCACACATCTATGCACAGAGTCACACACCTCCCAGCCACCCCCACACAAACTCAATCTCCCATAGAAATACTTGGGCAACCAATTAATAACACATATAGCCTCTCGTATAGCTAATGATCAACACATGCAGCAGTTTACATCACAACAGACATAATGATGCACAAATTAAGACAGTTTAGTCACTAACCCATGCATTCAGTGAGACACATTTAATCACTCACTCATACAGTCAGTCACGCACCTACTAAATCCTTCATCCAGACACTTATACATCCACTCATTCTTCAATATCTAAGACATATTTTAACTTTACAGAAACATACAGTCACTGGATGTTGTCATCAGTGATGTCATTTGAGATGTCATCAGTGATGTCATCAGTGATGTCACTGACCATGTCATGAATGATGTAATATGTGACATCATCAGCAGTGGATTGCGGGTGCGCGATATATAGTTAGTGCAACTAACTATATATGGAATTTCAATGGTTTTGTGTGAGTAAAATAAGGTTTTCTAAATGCTAATTCCTAACTATATATGGTCTATAACCTATGGTTTTTTCAGTGAATTTTCAAGGTTTTGTAAATGCTAATTCCTAACTATATATGGTCTATAACCTATGGTTTTTTCTGTGAATTTCATTGGTTTTTTAACAGCTAATATCTGTAGCTGTAAAATGTATTCTTCTTTAAATCCAAAAATATATTTTATATGTTTATGAATAATTTTTTTTTTAAATATTTTTTTTCTTCGTTCCCGCTTCGCGAATCGGGAAGCTTCCCGTTAGCTGACCTTGATGCCGCGAAATAGACCGCGAGCCGGTAAACGTTTCTTTACCGCAAGTGCCGCGTTAGAAAACAACATCGTGACGCCTCCCGTCCGCATGACGTTTCACGTTGTCGCGTGATACGTCATATGACGTGCTACGTTAGCGAACTGGTACGCGAAGCGAGTCGCAAAGCGCAGGTTTCTGGAAGCAAACCGGGAGGCCCTGCAAAGCGCTTAACGTAAACACAGCAAGTCATGTGACTTGGTAATAACACTTTTCATTGGTTCATTTCACTTTTGGTTTCCTAATGATGTAAGACTAGGTCATATAATCTAAAATGAACACTTTTGATTGGTTGAGAACTCTTGTTTTTCCCAAATGATGAAAATCCCTCCTTCTTTCCTCACTCTGACTTTCATCATTGTGAGAGAAAGACCCTTTGTGATCACTGAGCAATGGCTTCTTTAGTAGCTTCAGCTGGTGCTTCCCCACCACCTCCACCACATCCAAGGAAGAGTGGACCACCTGCTCAAGTTGTAATTCAACAAGAAGAAGAAGAAGAGGAACAGGAGGACGAGCACGAAGAGAGGCAGTTTTTGCCTGAGCAGCCCAGGACGTCTCACCGGAAAGAAAACTTCATTTGGCAATTTTTTAAAATTCCCAAAGGTCAGAAAAAAGTAAATGCAAGATACGTAACTTGCCTTATATGTCAAGATAGACTGTCCAGAGGGACCGACAAAAAATACAGTTTCGGAAACTACACAATGCATCGCCATATGACTAGGTGGCATCCTAACAACTACAGTGCTGCACAGTTTCGGAACGACCTAGATAATCTCCCTATTATGGCCAGAAGATCTGTTGTACCGGAAGTAACGGGACCAGAGGGCAGGGAGATGGTGCCAAATATACAAATGAGATTTGGTGATGTAAAACACATCTGCGCATTTTGCGATGGATTCATTTCCTACGGAGAAAAAAGCATCACTCTGATCAACAGAGCTATTGACTATCATATGCAAGTTTGTCCGAAACGCCCAAAATAATAAATACTTCTTTTTTTTGTTTTGTTGCTCCTGTTGAGCCCTTTACAATGAATCGTTTTCATTGCCCCCTCCAAGAAAAACCCCAAAAAATATAAAACTGTTCCGAAAAATTCAAAAACAGTCAAAAAATGTTCAGAAAAATAAAAAAAAAAGTTCTTTTCAGAACTACCTCCCCGTTATTAAAAAATTGGTACAATATTTGGAACTGTGCCAACCTCTATTTCTCTTAGTTCGCTTCCCAGTTCGCTCGCGGGTACGCGAACCGGAAGCGACCCAAAAACAGTAAGTATAAGGGAAGGAAACAGACACTTATGTTAAAAGAAAGACAGCTATAAGGGAGTAAACTAGAGATACCATTACCCGTAATCCACTGCTGATGATGTCACATATTACATCATTCATGACATGCTCAGTGACATCATCAGCAGAGGATTGCGGGTTTTTTGGCAACATGCCTTATCCACGGTTTAATAACGCTGCCTTTTGCTTTATATAAGTTTTCAAATTGTATGAAATATATACCAATAGGTCGTTATGAACCTTTAGGTAGTGCTTTTCTTCATGAGGTCTGGTCGCTTCCATACACATACAGATGTTTCAAAGATGATCAAGAAGTTTATCTGAATGGAGAGGAATGCACTGAGACGCCAGATCCTTCACTAATGTGTAGGCACATACATTTACACGGTTCATGCAACAAACACCGACCAAATATGGCTTGCGTGTTGCAAGGCACGCCAGTTCCTGCTATCATCCCCACGTTCAAGTTGTTGGAAAATGGTAGTTATTTGATGCTCAATAATGAAGATTGTTCTGAGTTAATTAAAAGTATTCCTTTTATCGTAACAGTAAGTGAACGGGTTATTTGCTGCAGAAATGTTCTATTTCCTCCCACACATTAACATAGGGAGTTTTCAATCTGGCCACAAATACCAACCTTGAGACACGTTTCAACGGCATGGCAAGAATAAGAGCTCTTTTGTCTCAGAGAGAGGTGGCCTTGAGTTCGGCCCGTGAAACTTTCGTACTTCACATAGCGAACACCCATACAGAGGTGCAAAACCTTTTTCAATTAACATTTGCCTTTCAATTTCAGCAACATGTTTCCGACTATCTGTAACGCATCCTCCACAAAGTCCCTGGTGCACTTTTTTAAAGTTGTTACCAGTGGTCTCGTGACTTCATTTGAGAAAATCTTTGGAGTCATCCCTGCTTCCTTTCATTGTATTTTCTGCACTCTGGTTCGTGGATTGGCATTTTTACTTGCATTACCAGCGGACGCTCTTGTGCTTTTTTACATTTTTAAATATGGATGTCCCTCCTATGCAACCTCCGACCCTGCAGCTGCTGACACTGTTCCGCAATCGCATGCTAGAATATTATGGCACAATGCCGTTGGCGATATTAAGCACGGCATATGGATTATCTTTTCGGTTCTCCTACTTCACCTGTGTCCAGCCTTTATTTCACTGCCTGACCTGTGATTTCGATTGGGCCATTGATTTGTGTCTCTGCGGACCGGTTTCTCCTGACGTCGACTTTAATCAGCTGATGACTCCTATCATTACTCACGAGTTGGTTTGTCCTGGCGAAAGGATTATGGCTGTGGCATTGATGCATGGACTACTTGGTCCCTGGAATTTACTGGCGGCAGCACAGTCTTTCTTGGAACAGAGCTTTCTTGAAAACCCACCGAGCTGTCCTCTGATGGTGATAGAGGATCCGGTGCTGGGAGAGCACGTATGTTCTTTTCCGCTTTTAAATTGGATGGCTGAACTGTTTTCGGATGAAGACGGTGACTTCCTATTGGAGGCTGTTGCAGCTTATTTTGCATACACAGTTATGTCATAGACCTTTTTCATGTTTGATATGCTGAGTACTAGCATTTCATTGACAATTCATTGACTTATTTGTCAAGTTTTTATTATTTACCTTGCCTATTGGCTTAAGACTCGATAAAGTACTTGGCTGTTTTATTTTTCTTTAGCATTAAATTTTCCTAGTTTTTAATGCTTTACCTTGCGGACCGTCCACATATAAACTTGCAATCTGCTCTCATGAGATGGCACTTCTATTATCTTATTCAGTTCGTTTCCGGATCATGAGGAGGTGTCATCTAGGTCCTGGATATCTTTACACCGTGTTAAGTTAGCATGGGCTCATTACCGGTTTAAACGCCATTTTTCCTTTTTTGCAACTTCTGCACACGACACTTAGTTGTTGCTTTAGCTTTCCACCTAGTAGTTCATCGTGGTTTACATGAGAATAATATGTTATTGGTCTACTATCTGCTTTACTTGTTAAACTATATCTGTACAGCGAGTGCTAAAGTTTCAAGAACAACACGATACAGAATTGTTATGAGGTCTGATCTCCACGACTTCATACTCATAACATAAGTGCAACTTCTGCCAATTCTGGGCATGAGGCGGGTTTTATATTGCTTTGCCGAACACACATACACAACAGTTGATGCGGTTCACATGAAGAGAGAGCTGGTGTATGCTGATGTGATTCCTTCAAATCTAAGACACTAAAGTATGGGCACGCCCTAAACCAACACAAAGAGACCTTCTTAGCAAATAATATAATATGTGTATTAGGGAGGGTGAGATATAAGCAGCCGCGGGCCGTGGAGGGAGTTACGGTGGGGCAGGGAGGCGGGGAGGGGGAGAAGCAGGGTGGAGCCCTCTCTACCTTGCCCCTCCCCCTCCCCGCCTCCCTGCCCCACCGTAACTCCCTCCACGGCCCGCGGCTGCTTATAAGTGTTGCTAACTCTTATTCATTTACAGCATGTTAACATACTGTCACCATTCGCTTTTTATGTACTAGTAACTATGCTGGTAATTTTGCTACTGATAATATGTGTACTTGTATTCTCCACCCTGCTTCTCCCCCTCCCCGCCTCCCTGCCTCACCGTAACTCCCTCCACGGCCCGCGGCTGCTTATAAGTGTTGCTAACTCTTATTCATTTACAGCATGTTAACATACTATCACCATTCACTTTTTATGTACTAGTAACTATGCTGGTAATTTTGCTACTGATAATATGTGTACTTTTATTATCTAAGGTACTACGCCTGAGAAGACGGCATTAGTAAATAAACATTTCAAATACACATCTGTTCTTCTTAACTCCATGTTCTGGTTTCTAAGAAATCTATAACGACCGACTGTTCATGAGTTCCACGTATCCTGAGGTACTATAAGTTCATATTCTGGATTGTCTAAACATTGAGAGTTTGTTATATCCAATGTGACACTGTACCTAGCTTGCTAAATAGTTTTTGATTACTAACGTGAGTTTTGGGACACCCTAATTCGCCGAGGTTCCAATCCTCTGTCCACAGTTCTGTGTGAGAACAGAAACCCTGCGACAGGGGCACCCCCGACCCTTGCTGGAGCTTCATCACACTTGCGATACAACTCCAGCAATGCATTCGCCGAGGTTCCAATCCTCTGTCCACAGTTCTGTGTGAGAACAGAAACCCTGCGACAGGGGCACCCCCGACCCTTGCTGGAGCTTCATCACACTTGCGATACAACTCCAGCAATGCGCCACCTTTACGGCACAGATACATCACGCATCTGTGCTGTTTTTGCCCCATGATGCGCCGCATTGTAAATGCAGCACACCATAGGTGACGGAACAGCGGCACAGAATGACTAACACATCCCTGGTGATGCGCCAGTCATCATAAATGTATCCCTATGCTTCTTATCTTGTTAGAGATGAACCGCCATATGTATCATCAAAGTTATTTGCATTTCCTAAATAGCGAACTTTAAGGAATAAATAGCGATTCTTTACCATTCCTAGTTTGCGATGAGCTATTTGCTAATTAGCCGAATGTAGCCCAATGAAGCCCAATGTAGCCCAATGTAGCCCAAAGATGGCCGCCAGACACACAAAAAAACAAATGTAGCCCAAATATCAGCCAGATGTAGCCCAACTATAGCCCAGTGACAGAATGACCAATCAGCTTCGCAAACCTCCGTTACGCGAAGCGGAGCGCTGTTACAGATATATATCTTTTTTTGAACGTTAATTTCTCAAAATCCACTGGAGCACATATATTGAGACCTAGCAAAGGCACATCGGGCTACCAGTCCCTAATATTTTGCCAAGTTTCGTGCAAATCCATTCAGCCGTTCAATTATTATTATTATTATTTTTTTTTGCCCCGCGGGGCCCTTTTAAAACCTCCACATCAAACCTAGGGGATCAGCGAGGATCTACTATGCCCCCTTATAGTTATTTCCCCCTTTGTTTTGACCTCCTCTTGTCTCTCGATCCTACCGAGAGACAAGATGGCGGCCGCTACGGACTGTTTGGAATGTTGACAGACGCCGGAGAACCAATCAGCTTCGCTTCACAAAGCTCCGTTGCGCGAAAAGTCCACGAACCAGTGCGCTGCCCGGTCCGCTGTTACAGATATATATCTTTTTTTAAACGTTAATTTCTCAAAATCCACTGGAGCACATATATTGAGACCTACAAAAGGCACATCGGGCTACCAGTCCCTACAATTTTGCCAAGTTTCGTGCAAATCCATTCAGCCGTTCGGGCTAAAAGTGAGGCCAACCGCCCTATGGAAAACTCAATGTTAAAAACACGTTTTGGGACCCCCCTTTTTTCTCGGCCCCCACTGGACGAACCCCCCCCCCAAATTTTCAAGGGCTGCTCAGAAACAAAATGTGCCATTTTCCTGAAAATTTCAGCCAATTCCGTCCACAAACGCCAAAGTTATTAGACATAGAATTTTCAAAAAACCCATAGAGAAAAAATCCTAACTATATATACCTACTGGCGACCGCCAGTAGGTAATATATACATATATATATATATATATACATATATATATATATATATATATATATATATATATATATATATATATACATATATTACCTACTGGCGGTCGCCAGTAGGTATATATAGTTAGGCTTTTTTCTCTATGGGATTTTTGAAAATTCTATGTCTAATAACTTTGGCGTTTGTGGACGGAATTGGCTGAAATTTTCAGGAAAATGGCACATTTTGTTTCTGAGCAGCCCTTGAAAATTTGGGGGGGGGTTCGTCAAGGGGGGGCCGAGAAAAAAGGGGGGTCCCAAAACGTGTTTTTAACATTGAGTTTTCCATAGGGCGGTTGGCCTCACTTTTAGCCCGAACGGCTGAATGGATTTGCACGAAACTTGGCAAAATTGTAGGGACTGGTAGCCCGATGTGCCTTTTGTAGGTCTCAATATATGTGCTCCAGTGGATTTTGAGAAATTAACGTTTAAAAAAAGATATATATCTGTAACAGCGGACCTGGCAGCGTCCCAGGACGCGTACTTTACGCGCAACGGAGCTTTGTGAAGCGAAGCTGATTGGTTCTCCGGCGTCTGTCAACATTCCAAACAGTCCGTAGCGGCCGCCATCTTGTCTCTCGGTAGGATCGAGAGACAAGAGGAGGCCAAAGCGAAGGGGCAAATGACCATAAGGGGGCATAGTACATTGTCGCTCACCCCCTAGGTTTGATGTGGAGGTTTTAAAAGGGCCCCGCGGGGCAAAAAAAAATAAAAATAATAATAATCGAACAGCTGAATGGATTTGCACGAAACTTGGCAAAATTGTAGGGACTGGTAGCCCGATGTGCCTTTGCTAGATCTCAATATATGTGCTCCAGTGGATTTTGAGAAATTAACGTTCAAAAAAAGATATATATCTGTAACAGCGCACCGCTTCGCGTACTTTTCGCGTTACGGAGCTTTGCGAAGCGAAGCTGATTGGCTCTCCGGTGTCTGTAAACATTCCAAACAGTCCGTAGCGGCCGCCATCTTGTCTCTCGGTAGGATCGAACAGCTGAATGGATTTGCACGAAACTTGGCAAAATTGTAGGGACTGGTAGCCCGATGTGCCTTTGCTAGGTCTCAATATATGTGCTTCAGTGCATTTTGAGAAATTAACGTTCAGAAACAAGATATATATCTGTAACAGAGCTCCGCTTCGCGGAGATAAAATTATATGTGTATTACCTAGCTGTTGCTAACACCAGTTAGCGACGGCTAGTAGAATATAGCGACCATCTTGGGCCCCACTTTGCATGTGAGTGATATTTATCACTAATGACATGCAAAGTGGGCATGCCAAGATGTTAGCGACTGGAAACAGTCGCTAACATCGCTATCTCCTATTATCAACTTTTGGAAATATTCGAGATAAGCGCGAATATCTCCAAAAGCTACCACCTGCCCTGAGCAGTTCTTAGCCATGTTATCCAATGGGAGGTGGATAACATGGCTAAGAGCATTAGCTCGGTAATGCATGAATATCGCTGAGTTTTCAGCGATATTAATGCATTGCGGTCGTTTTTTATCGTATTTCCGATAAACCTTGATAATAGCAAGGTTTATCTGCGATAATTTCTGACGGTAAAAAAATCGTTGCTAAGCATCGTTAGGGATAAATATCGCTTAACTTTGGTAATATGCCCCAACGTCTGTTAACGTTGGATTCGAAGGAAATCGGGAAGTGTTGAAAAACATTGTCTGCGCCATCTTGTCTTTTTTCAAATGCCACACTTTTGTCGTGCACGGCAGCCATTTTAGATGCCTTGACCAGACCCACTCTGTGCACGCTGTCGATCCTTAGCATGGCTCCCCACCCTCGCAAGCATCTCCCCCAGGCAGTGGTCACCCCCGCTCTCTGTCTTATGCATGGGTAATAAACCTCCCCCCATCTGCGCTGCTCTTCCCTGAGAATCACACCCTGTGCCCGCCCGACACCTTCCTTTCGCCCTATTCACTACCGCACCCTCTGACACTCCTTTTCCTCTGTGTCCGATTGTCCAGGCTGGTCCTAGGGTACCAGCTAGCCCTGCAGATGTAGTTTATGGCCACAGCTGTAAAGATTTACCCCTCTTCAAAGGAGTTATAGTAGATCAAGGCCCACACTCGATGAGATCCGTCACAGCAGAAGCGTTGCTATTATCTGAAAACCATCCTGTATTGTGATTGGGGAGGGGACCGAGCCTGAAGCGGAAGATTCCAGGGATGACTCTTTGTACATCAAAGTTTTTACAATTATGTGTCACATTAAAAATATATAGCACTCCGACAAAGTAGTAAGATTATAAAACTTTAATAATTTATAAATATATACAAGAAAACAAAAATAGTAATAACATATAAACATTTTTAGGGAAAAACAACGAAGTAGCGGTCGGCTGTGCGAATAGTCCCAACGCAGCACAACGTCCAGATTTCCGGCGTGGGGCATCGTGGGGGGTGGGTCATCAGTAGCAAACTGTTGTGCGAATAGTTCCAAGGCAGCAGAACGCGCTGAAATCTAGATGACACGAAAGTGATGTCTAGTAAGTTGCCACCCAGCAAATAACGGCATGGGGCGTCGCGGGGGGTGGGTCATCAGTAGCAAACTGTTGCGCGAATAGTTCCAAGGCAGCAGAACGATGGCACCAAGGTGATGTCCAGTAAGTTGCCGCACTGGTTTTGGTATCCTACAATGCTGCTCCGAATAACGGCGTGGGGCGCTCCGGGGGAGGCGGCGTGAACGGGCCTCTCCAGGTGGAGTGTCATCTGTTGTAGTGGGGCGCCCCTTTACCGTTTCAGTTGCCATTCCGTCCGTTTTTGGTCCACTGTGTCAAAAGCCGCAATTCAGCTGAGTTGCGCCCACTCTTGCGGTGCAGCGATAGGCGGCTGTCACAGGACTCTCAAAATGGCGGCAGGCTGTTTCCTTTTTGGGCCTGGTCCACTGAAATGGCCCTGGGACACCTTGGAAATCGGACGCTTGTCTGCTAGGTCTTGGACCCCATTCTCGAAAGCGTCCCCTCCGCCTTGAGAATTCATCAAAAGTTTTGGGGGCTCCGACTCCTGCAGGCTTCTGGTGGGGAGCGGCTGCCATGATTGCTCGCGGAATGACCACGACTGAGCTACGAGATGGTGGTGCTCTCATGCTGACGCCAGCTTCAGTCTGAAACATCTAGAAACAAGGTGGGGCTTTCATCGTTTGGGAAAAAAAAAAAGTTTTCATCCAATGAAAAGTGTTGTTTTTAGGTCACATGATCAAGCCTTCCATCATTAGGAAACCAAAAGTAAAATGAACCAATGAAAAGTTTTATAAACAAGTCACATGACCTGTTATGCGGCATAGGGTGTAAAATGCGGAGAAAATACGTTGGCACGTGAGGCGGCGTCAGTAGCTGACCGATGTGCGAATAGGCCGAAGGCAACACAACGCGCCAAGATCCGGATGGCACCGAGGTGGTGTCCAGCAAGTTGCAGCACTGGTGTGGCCATCCTACAATGCTGAAAGTCGGCGTGGGGCGCCCCGTTGGCCTGTGAGTTTGCGTCAGTAGCGGACCGATGTGCGAATAGGCCGAAGGCAGCACAACGCGCCAAGATCCGGATGGCACCGAGGTGGTGTCTAGTAAGTTGCCGCACTGGTGTGGCCATCCAACAATGCTGAAAGTCGGCGTGGGGCGCCCCGTTAGCCTGTGAGTTTGCGTCAGTAGCGGACCGATGTGCGAATAGGTCGAAGGCAGCACAACGCGCCAAGATCCGGATGGCACCGAGGTGGTGTCTAGTAAGTTGCCGCACTGGTGTGGCCATCCTACAATGCTGAAAGTCGGCGTGGGGCGCCCCGTTGGACTGTGAGATGGCGTCAGTAGCGGACCGATGTGTGAATGGGGCCGAAGGCAGCGCAACAATATTTTCGGAATAGAAGGCACCACTAGGCGCTGAGATTCCAAGATCCGGATGGCACCGAGGTGGTGTCTAGCAAGTTGTGGCACTGGTGTGGCCATCGTACAATGGTAAAAGTCGGCGTGGGGCGCCCTGTTGGCCTGTGAGATGGTGTCAGTAGCGGACTGATGTGTGAATGGGGCCAAAGGCAGCGCAACAATATTTTCTACAATATTTTCGGAGTAGAAGACACCACAAGGCGCTGAGATGCCAAGATCCGGATGGCACCGAGGTGATGTCTAAGTTGCGGACCGATGTGCGAATGGGGCCAAAGGCAGCTCAACAATATTTTCTGAAGAGAATACACCACAAGGCGCTGAGATGCCAAGATCCGGATGGCACCGAGGTGATGTCTAAGTTGCGGACCGATGTGCGAATGGGGCCAAAGGTAGCGTAACAAGATTTTCTGTATGGAAGATACCACTAGGCGTTGAGATGCCAAGATTCGGATGGCACCGAGGTGATGTCTAGCAAGTTGTGCCACTGGTGTGGCCATCGTACAATGGTAAAAGTCGGCGTGGGGCGCCCTATTGGCCTGTGAGATGGTGTCAGTAGCGGACTGATGTGCGAATGGGGCCAAAGGCAGCGCAACAATATTTTCTGACTGACACCACAAGGCGCTGAGATGCCAAGATCCGGATGGCACCGAGGTGATGTCTAAGTTGCGGACTGATGTGCGAATGGGGCCAAAGGCAGCGTAACAATATTTTCTGTATGGAAGATACCACTAGGCGTTGAGATGCCAAGATTCGGATGGCACCGAGGTGATGTCTAGCAAGTTGGTGTGGTCATCCTACAATGCTGAAACTCGGCGTGGGTCACCCCATTAGCCTGTGAGATGGCGTCAGTAGCGGACCGATGTGCGAATAGGCCAAAGGCAGCACAACGCGCCAAGATCCGGATGTCACCGTGGTGGTTTCATAGTTGAGAGGCACTTCATCTGCAGTGGGGCGCCGAGATCCGGATGGCACCGAGGTGATGTCTAGCAAGTTGCTGTACTGGTGTGGTCATCCTACAATGCTGAAATGTAGTGGGGCGCCCATTTACCGTTTCAGTTGCCATTCAGCTGAGTTTCGGCTGCTCTTGATGCTACAGCGACAGGCGGCTGCAAGAGGACTCTCAAAATGGCGGCCTGTTCTTTGGATTTGGGCCTGGTCCACTAAAATGGCCCTGGGACACCTTAGAACTTGGACGCTCGATTTTTTTTTCCTTTCCTGTACATGCAAAAAAAGGTAAATGCCCGGTACGTTACACGCTTCATCTGCCACGATGAACTCTCCAGAGGAACCGAAAAAAAATATAGTTGTGGTAACTATACCATGCATCGTCATATGGAGAGGTGGCACCAATTAATTATAGTGCTGCATAAAAGAGAGATTTGGAGGAGAACCCCTGACCTGCTAGTACATTCATCAAAGAAGTGGCACTGAGAGCTTCAGAGGCAAGGGAAACGGTCCCAAATATTTAGAAGAACTTTGGAAAGATTAAAATGACATGTTTAGATTGTGGTAAATTAATTTCATGTGGACAGATGAGTGTTACTCTAATAAATACAGCATATGAACATCATCATAGTCGATGGTTGGTAGAGACATTTTGACTATGTCCTGGACCTGCCCGTCCTCGCCCAATATGGCGCCGGAATAAATGGGACTCGTAACTCCTTGTTGTGTACTGGTTGCAGAACCTTGAAATCATGAGATACGTATGCAGTTTTGAAGCACATGGCGGGCGGGGACGAGAATTGATTGAATATTTCGACATCCCTATTGATATTAAGTTCTGATGTGTTATTGATTACTGTACTGTTGAAAGTTCGAATTAACGTCACCCATGGTACTTGCCCGCAAATGTATATCTAGATAATTTTATTGTAACTGGCCCTGTCGTATTTTAATTATAAAATGTACGTCCACCGATTCCGTAACTGTTAGACACCTTAGTTCTTGCAACCTAATGGCCCGCCCGTTACGTTCCTCTACAGTGTAAATGTCTATTCATCATATACGATTACAGTTTGCTCCGTGGCAGGCCCACGTGGTTATAGGCTCGTATTTGTATAATGAAATTTTCACAATAAAGGTTTTTAAAAGAAAACATGGTAGTAGTATATACATTGGTAAAGTTTTTAATAATAGTCACTGTTTTAGAATCATTAAAAGGCAAGTGAAATAAAGCAGACCAATTACATGAAGGGTAAAAGGTATAATACGAAGGAACGCAGTAAAGATAAATGGTCAAGGGATGTTGTGTTTTCTATTCCTGCAACATAAAGTGATCGCTAAGAATCTCATATTCAGGCGTATCGGCGACTAAGACAGCAGGTCGACCCTCTTTTGCTCAACGGCTCCGTCATGGGACGAAGAAACGCTCTTTTTCTCGAAAAAAGAATATATTTTACTTGCAGGACAGTTGTAAAATTTCCGGGAAAGTACATTAGCCTGGAACATTATAACATATATTTAAGAAAAAATAATGTTCGGAAGTAATTAAAAGCGTAATTTTTAGGTGATATGAACAAGGCTTTCATCATTAGAATAAGAAAAGTAAAATGAACCAATGAAAAGTTTTATTAACAAGTCACATGACTTGTTATGCTTACGTTACGCGCTGCGCGCCCCGGATGACTTCCGGATGCGCTAACGCGGCGCGTCATATGACGCATTACGCGACAACGCAGGTCCAGAATATAGTCAAAATGTCTCCACCAACCAGCGGTCGAAACACAACCCCTTTCAGCAGGCTAAATAGTTCTGTTAAATGACAACAGAAGGGACAGGCAACAAGAACCATCAGTCAAAGAGGGGAGGGCTAGTTCTTCTCTACCGGGTTACATTGGGGCGCTACCGGAACTGATCGAATTGGTAGTCTACAGTGTTTCTGGATGTTTCAGACTGAAGCTGGGGTTAGCATGAGAGCACCACCATTTCGTAGCTCCGTTGTGGCCATTCCGCAACCAATCATGGCAGCCGCTCTTTATCGTTATTTTGGGCGGGGTGGGTGGCGGAGCCGAGCTGTTTTGCAGCCATCATTGTGTGGAGTTCAGTTCATCTCACTAGTTTTGTATTTGTCATGAGGGGTTGTTCCTAATGTTTCTATTTTAGCGAGGTCAAAAAGAGATCCCATTAGTGGCCTACTGATTTTGCTCGATTCCTTTTCTTTTTTTTTACACGATTTTTCGTTATCTGCAAAGACTAAACAGAGTATTGCGACTCTGTGTTTGTTTGTAAATAGAGAATGAACCAAAGAGAACTAATTCTAAAACAGTAAATACTTGGATAACAATCAATCAAATGGAGAGAGAAGCAGGCACGACGGATTACAACGGGGGCAAAGGCCTGCGTTAACTACCTTTCACTATCTGTAAAGAGAGAGTACTCCTAATAGAAATGAGGGGGGGGGGCACCATTCAAAGCAGATCAGTGTGCATAAACACGAAAATGTTTTCACTTACCACGTACTTGACATTCGACAGCTTATGATATTTGCTATTAAAAAACTATTGAAATTCACTGAAAAAACCATAGGTTATAGACCATATATAGTTAGGAATTAGCATTTACAAAACCTTGAAAATTCACTGAAAAAACCATAGGTTATAGACCATATATAGTTAGGAATTAGCATTTAAAAAACCTTATTTTACTCACACAAAACCATTGAAATTCCATATATAGTTAGTTGCACTAACTATATATCGCGCACCCGCAATCCACTGCTGATCATGTCACATATTACATCATTCATGACATGGTCAGTGACATCACTGATGACATCACTGATGACAACATCCAGTGATTATGTGTTTCTGTAAAGTTTAAATATGTTTTACATATTGAAGAATGAGTGGATGTATAAGTGTCTGAATGAAGGTTTTAGTAGGTGCGTGATTGACTGTATGAGTGAGTGATTGAATGCGTCTTACTGAATGCACGGGTTAGTGACTAAACTGTCTAAAAGTGTGCATCAGTATGTCTGTTGTTGTGCAAGCTGCTGCACGTGTTGATCAGTAGCTATATAAGTAGCTATATGGGTTATTGATTGGTTGCACAAGTATTTGTATGGGAGACTGAGTGTGTGTATGGCTGGCTGGGAGGTGTGTGACTCTGTGCAGATCAATGTGTACTTGTATCAGTGATTCTATAAGAGAGTAACTATGTGTTAGTATATGTTTCAAAAATGTAAGGTGTTCTGTGTTTAACTGTATAGATGAGAAAATGGAAGTGTGATTGATTCTTTTCAGGACTGACTAGGTGTGTGAGTAACTCCATGGATGAGTGGCAGAGTGTGAGTGTCTGTATAGGTGTATGAGTGCATATGATAGTGTTGTAAAGATGAGTGATTGTATGTATGAATGATTGTATGAGTGAATGTGTGTGTAGACATAGGAATCAGTGAGTGCGTATGTAGTAACTAGTATTGGTGTGTCAATGGTTTCAAAAATGATACTCTCTATTTAACACTGGGTGTAACGGAGGTTATATTAGAGTGTGAGGAGATGCATTGTATTATCACATGAATGATATCATCAGTGATGTGATCATTGATGTCAAGTGAGATGTCATCAGTGATGTCATTTGAGATGTCATCAGTGATGTCATCAGTGATGTCACTGACCATGTCATGAATGATGTAATATGTGACATGATCAGCAGTGGATTGCGGGTGCGCGATATATAGTTAGTGCAACTAACTATATATGGAATTTCAATGGTTTTGTGTGAGTAAAATAAGGTTTTTTAAATGCTAATTCCTAACTATATATGGTCTATAACCTATGGTTTTTTCAGTGAATTTTCAAGGTTTTGTAAATGCTAATTCCTAACTATATATGGTCTATAACCTATGGTTTTTTCAGTGAATATATATATATATACATATATATATACATATATATATATATATACATATATTACCTACTGGCGGTCGCCAGTAGGTATATATAGTTAGGATTTTTTCTCTATGGGTTTTTTGAAAATTCTATGTCTAATAACTTTGGCGTTTGTGGACGGAATTGGCTGAAATTTTCAGGAAAATGGCACATTTTGTTTCTGAGCAGCCCTTGAAAATTTGGGGGGGGTTCGTCCAGTGGGGGCCGAGAAAAAAGGGGGGTCCCAAAACGTGTTTTTAACATTGAGTTTTCCATAGGGCGGTTGGCCTCACTTTTAGCCCGAACGGCTGAATGGATTTGCACGAAACTTGGCAAAATTGTAGGGACTGGTAGCCCGATGTGCCTTTTGTAGGTCTCAATATATGTGCTCCAGTGGATTTTGAGAAATTAACGTTTAAAAAAAGATATATATCTGTAACAGCGGACCGGTTAGCGCTCTGGTTCGCGGACTTTTCGCGCAACGGAGCTTTGTGAAGCGAAGCTGATTGGTTCTCCGGCGTCTGTCAACATTCCAAACAGTCCGTAGCGGCCGCCATCTTGTCTCTCGGTAGGATCGAGAGACAAGAGGAGGTCAAAACAAAGGGGGAAATAACTATAAGGGGGCATAGTAGATCCTCGCTGACCCCCTAGGTTTGATGTGGAGGTTTTAAAAGGGCCCCGCGGGGCAAAAAAAAATAATAAAAATAATAATTGAACGGCTGAATGGATTTGCACGAAACTTGGCAAAATATTAGGGACTGGTAGCCCGATGTGCCTTTGCTAGGTCTCAATATATGTGCTCCAGTGGATTTTGAGAAATTAACGTTCAAAAAAAGATATATATCTGTAACAGCGCTCCGCTTCGCGTAACGGAGGTTTGCGAAGCTGATTGGTCATTCTGTCACTGGGCTATAGTTGGGCTACATCTGGCTGATATTTGGGCTACATTTGTTTTTTTGTGTGTCTGGCGGCCATCTTTGGGCTACATTGGGCTACATTGGGCTTCATTGGGCTACATTCGGCTAATTAGCAAATAGCTCATCGCAAACTAGGAATGGTAAAGAATCGCTATTTATTCCTTAAAGTTCGCTATTTAGGAAATGCAAATAACTTTGATGATACATATGGCGGTTCATCTCTAACAAGATAAGAAGCATAGGGATAGATTTATGATGACTGGCGCATCACCAGGGATGTGTTAGTCATTCTGTGCCGCTGTTCCGTCACCTATGGTGTGCTGCATTTACAATGCGGCGCATCACGGGGCAAAAACAGCACAGATGCGTGATGTATCTGTGCCGTAAAGGTGGCGCATTGCTGGAGTTGTATCGCAAGTGTGATGAAGGTCCAGCAAGGGTCGGGGGTGCCCCTGTCGCAGGGTTTCTGTTCTCACACAGAACTGTGGACAGAGGATTGGAACCTCGGCGAATTAGGGTGTCCCAAAACTCACGTTAGTAATCAAAAACTATTTAGCAAGCTAGGTACAGTGTCACATTGGATATAACAAACTCTCAATGTTTAGACAATCCAGAATATGAACTTATAGTACCTCAGGATACGTGGAACTCATGAACAGTCGGTCGTTATATATTTCTTAGAAACCAGAACATGGAGTTAAGAAGAACACATGTGTATTTGAAATGTTTATTTACTAATGCCGTCTTCTCAGGCGTAGTACCTTAGATAATAAAAGTACACATATTATCAGTAGCAAAATTACCAGCATAGTTACTAGTACATAAAAAGTGAATGGTGATAGTATGTTAACATGCTGTAAATGAATAAGAGTTAGCAACACTTATAAGCAGCCGCGGGCCGTGGAGGGAGTTACGGTGAGGCAGGGAGGCGGGGAGGGGGAGAAGCAGGGTGGAGAATACAAGTACACATATTATCAGTAGCAAAATTACCAGCATAGTTACTAGTACATAAAAAGCGAATGGTGACAGTATGTTAACATGCTGTAAATGAATAAGAGTTAGCAACACTTATAAGCAGCCGCGGGCCGTGGAGGGAGTTACGGTGGGGCAGGGAGGCGGGGAGGGGGAGGGGCAAGGTAGAGAGGGCTCCACCCTGCTTCTCCCCCTCCCCGCCTCCCTGCCTCACCGTAACTCCCTCCACGGCCCGCGGCTGCTTATATCTCACCCTCCCTAATACACATATTATATTATTTGCTAAGAAGGTCTCTTTGTGTTGGTTTAGGGCGTGTCCATACTTTAGTGTCTTAGATTTGAAGGAATCACATCAGCATACACCAGCTCTCTCTTCATGTGAACCGCATCAACTGTTGTGTATGTGTGTTCGGCAAAGCAATATAAAACCCGCCTCATGCCCAGAATTGGCAGAAGTTGCACTTATGTTATGAGTATGAAGTCGTGGAGATCAGACCTCATAACAATTCTGTATCGTGTTGTTCTTGAAACTTTAGCACTCGCTGTACAGATATAGTTTAACAAGTAAAGCAGATAGTAGACCAATAACATATTATTCTCATGTAAACCACGATGAACTACTAGGTGGAAAGCTAAAGCAACAACTAAATGTCGTGTGCAGAAGTTGCAAAAAAGGAAAAATGGCGTTTAAACCGGTAATGAGCCCATGCTAACTTAACACGGTGTAAAGATATCCAGGACCTAGATGACACCTCCTCATGATCCGGAAACGAACTGAATAAGATAATAGAAGTGCCATCTCATGAGAGCAGATTGCAAGTTTATATGTGGACGGTCCGCAAGGTAAAGCATTAAAAACTAGGAAAATTCAATGCTAAAGAAAAATAAAACAGCCAAGTACTTTATCGAGTCTTAAGCCAATAGGCAAGGTAAATAATAAAAACTTGACAATTAAGTCAATGAATTGTCAATGAAATGCTAGTACTCAGCATATGAAACATGAAAAAGGTCTATGACATAACTGTGTATGCAAAATAAGCTGCAACAGCCTCCAACAGGAAGTCACCGTCTTCATCCGAAAACAGTTCAGCCATCCAATTTAAAAGCGGAAAAGAACATACGTGCTCTCCCAGCACCGGATCCTCTATCACCATCAGAGGACAGCTCGGTGGGTTTTCAAGAAAGCTGTGTTCCAAGAAAGACTGTGCTGCCGCCAGTAAATTCCAGGGACCAAGTAGTCCATGCATCAATGCCACAGCCATAATCCTTTCGCCAGGACAAATCAACTCGTGAGTAATGATAGGAGTCATCAGCTGATTAAAGTCGACGTCAGGAGAAACCGGTCCGCAGAGACACAAATCAATGGCCCAATCGAAATCACAGGTCAGGCAGTGAAATACAGGCTGGACACAGGTGAAGTAGGAGAACCGAAAAGATAATCCATATGCCGTGCTTAATATCGCCAACGGCATTGTGCCATAATATTCTAGCATGCGATTGCGGAACAGTGTCAGCAGCTGCAGGGTCGGAGGTTGCATAGGAGGGACATCCATATTTAAAAATGTAAAAAAGCACAAGAGTGTCCGCTGGTAATGCAAGTAAAAATGCAATCCACGAACCAGAGTGGAGAAAATGGAATGAAAGGGAGCAGGGATGACTCCAAAGATTTTCTCAAATGAAGTCACGAGACCACTGGTAACAACTTTAAAAAAGTGTGCCAGGGATTTTGTGGAGGATGCGTTAAAGATAGTCGGAAACATGTTGCTGAAATTGAAAGGCAAACCTGTGTACGGGTGTTCGCTATGTGAAGTACGAAAGTTTCACGGGCCGAACTCAAGGCCACCTCTCTCTGAGACAAAAGAGCTCTTATTCTTGTCATGCCGTTGAAACGTGTCCCAAGGTTGGTATTTGTGGCCAGATTGAAAACTCCCTATGTTCATGTGTGGGAGGAAATAGAACATTTCTGCAGCAAATAACCCGTTCACTTACTGTTACGATAAAAGGAATACTTTTAATTAACTCAGAACAATCTTCATTATTGAGCATCAAATAACTACCATTTTCCAACAACTTGAACGTGGGGATGATAGCAGGAACTGGCGTGCCTTGCAACACGCAAGCCATATTTGGTCGGTGTTTGTTGCATGAATCGTGTAACTGTATGTGCCTACACATTAGTGAATGATCTGGCGTCTCAGTGCATTCCTCTCCATTCAGATAAACTTCTTGATCATCTTTGAAACATCTGTATGTGTATGGAAGCGACCAGACCTCATGAACAAAAGCACTACCTAAAGGTTCATAAAGACCTATTGGTATATATTTCATACAATTTGAAAACTTATATAAAGCAAAAGGCAGCGTTATTAAACCGTGGATAAGGCATGTTGCCAAAAAACCCGCAATCCTCTGCTGATGATGTCACTGAGCATGTCATGAATGATGTAATATGTGACATCATCAGTAGTGGATTATGGGTAATAGTATCTCTAGTTTACTCCCCTATAGCTGTCTTTCTTTTAACATAAGTGTGTGTTTCCTTCCCTTATACTTACTGTTTTTGGTTCGCTTCCAGTTCGCGTACCAGCGAGCGAACTAGGAAGCGAACTAAGAGAAATAGAGGTTGGCACAGTTCCAAATATTGTACCAATTTTTTAATAACGGGGAGGTAGTTCTGAAAAGAACTTTTTTTTTTATTTTTCTGAACATTTTTTTAATGTTTTTGAATTTTTCGGAACAGTTTTATATTTTTTTGGGTTTTTCTTGGAGGGGGCAATGAAAACGATTCATTGTAAAGGGCTCAACAGGAGCAACAAAACAAAAAAAAGAAGTATTTATTATTTTGGGCGTTTCGGACAAACTTGCATATGATAGTCAATAGCTCTGTTGATCAGAGTGATGCTTCTTTCTCCGTAGGAAATGAATCCATCGCAAAATACGCAGGTGTGTTTTACTTCACCAAATCTCATTTGTATATTTGGCACCATCTCCCTGCCCTCTGGTCCCGTTACTTCCGGTACAACAGATCTTCTGGCCATAATAGGGAGATTATCTAGGTCGTTCCGAAACTGTGCAGCACTGTAGTTGTTAGGATGCCACCTAGTCATATGGCGATGCATTGTGTAGTTTCCGAAACTGTATTTTTTGTCGGTCCCTCTGGACAGTCTATCTTGACATATAAGGCAAGTTACGTATCTTGCATTTACTTTTTTCTGACCTTTGGGAATTTTAAAAAATTGCCAAATGAAGTTTTCTTTCCGGTGAGACGTCTTGGGCTGCTCAGGCAAAAACTGCCTCTCTTCGTGCTCGTCCTCCTGTTCCTCTTCTTCTTCTTCTTGTTGAATTACAACTTGAGCAGGTGGTCCACTCTTCCTTGGATGTGGTGGAGGTGGTGGGGAAGCACCAGCTGAAGCTACTAAAGAAGCCATTGCTCAGTGATCACAAAGGGTCTTTCTCTCACAATGATGAAAGTCAGAGTGAGGAAAGAAGGAGGGATTTTCATCATTTGGGAAAAACAAGAGTTCTCAACCAATCAAAAGTGTTCATTTTAGATTATATGACCTAGTCTTACATCATTAGGAAACCAAAAGTGAAATGAACCAATGAAAAGTGTTATTACCAAGTCACATGACTTGCTGTGTTTACGTTAAGCGCTTTGCAGGGCCTCCCGGTTTGCTTCCAGAAACCTGCGCTTTGGCACTCGCTTCGCGTACCAGTTCGCTAACGTAGCACGTCATATGACGTATCACGCGACAACGTGGAACGTCATGCGGACGGGAGGCGTCACGATGTTGTTTTCTAACGCGGCACTTGCGGTAAAGAAAGGTTTACCGGCTCGCGGTCTATTTCGCGGCATCAAGGTCAGCTAACGGGAAGCTTCCCGATTCGCGAAGCGGGAACGAAGAAAAAAAAATATTTTTAAAAAAAATTATTCATAAACATATAAAATATATTTTTGGATTTAAAGAAGAATACATTTTACAGCTACAGATATTAGCTGTTAAAAAACCAATGAAATTCACTGAAAAAACCATAGGTTATAGACCATATATAGTTAGGAATTAGCATTTACAAAACCTTGAAAATTCACTGAAAAAACCATAGGTTATAGACCATATATAGTCAGGAATTAGCATTTACAAAACCTTATTTTACTCACACAAAACCATTGAAATTCCATATATAGTTAGTTGCACTAACTATATATCGCGCATCCGCAATCCACTGCTGATGATGTCACATATTACATCATTCATGACATGGTCAGTGACATCACTGATGACATCACTGATGACAACATCCAGTGATTATGTGTTTCTGTAAAGTTTAAATATGTTTTACATATTGAAGAATGAGTGGATGTATAAGTGTCTGAATGAAGGTTTTAGTAGGTGCGTGATTGACTGTATGAGTGAGTGATTAAATGCATCTTACTGAATGCACGGGTTAGTGACTAAACTGTCTGAAAGTATGCATCAGTATGTCTGTTGTTGTGCAAGCTGCTGCATGTGTTGATCAGTAGCTATATAAGTAGCTATATGGGTTATTGATTGGTTGCACAAGTATTTGTATGGGAGACTGAGTGTGTGTATGGCTGGCTGGGAGGTGTGTGACTCTGTGCAGATCAATGTGTACTTGTATCAGTGATTCTATAAGAGAGTAAGTATGTGTTAGTATATGTTTCAAAAATGTAAGGTGTTCTGTGTTTAACTGTATAGATGAGAAAATGGAAGTGTGATTGATTCTTTTCAGGACTGACTAGGTGTGTGAGTAACTCCATGGATGAGTGGCAGAGTGTGAGTGTCTGTATAGGTGTATGAGTGCATATGATAGTGTTGTAAAGATGAGTGATTGTATGTATGAATGATTGTATGAGTGAATGTGTGTGTAGACATAGGAATCAGTGAGTGCGTATGTAGTAACTAGTATTGGTGTGTCAATGGTTTCAAAAATTATACTCTCTATTTAACACTGGGTGTAACGGAGGTTATATTAGAGTGTGAGGAGATGCATTGTATTATCACATGAATGATATCATCAGTGATGTGATCATTGATGTCAAGTGAGATGTCATCAGTGATGTCATTTGAGATGTCATCAGTGATGTCATCAGTGATGTCACTGACCATGTCATGAATGATGTAATATGTGACATCATCAGCAGTGGATTGCGGATGCGCGATATATAGTTAGTGCAACTAACTATATATGGAATTTCAATGGTTTTGTGTGAGTAAAATAAGGTTTTGTAAATGCTAATTCCTGACTATATATGGTCTATAACCTATGGTTTTTTCAGTGAATATATATATACATATATATATATATATATATACATACATATATATATATATATATATATATGTATACATATATATACATATATATATATACATATATATATATATATATACATACATATATATATATATACATATATATATATATATTCACTGAAAAAACCATAGGTTATAGACCATATATAGTTAGGAATTAGCATTTACAAAACCTTGAAAATTCACTGAAAAAACCATAGGTTATAGACCATATATAGTTAGGAATTAGCATTTAAAAAACCTTATTTTACTCACACAAAACCATTGAAATTCCATATATAGTTAGTTGCACTAACTATATATCGCGCACCCGCAATCCACTGCTGATCATGTCACATATTACATCATTCATGACATGGTCAGTGACATCACTGATGACATCACTGATGACATCTCAAATGACATCACTGATGACAACATCCAGTGACTATGTTTCTGTAAAGTTAAAATATGTCTTACATATTGAAGAATGAGTGGATGTATAAGTGTCTGGATGAAGGATTTAGTAGGTGCATGCCTGACTGTATGAGTGAGTGATTAAATGTGTCTCACTGAGTGCATGGGTTAGTGACTAAACTGTCTTAATTTGTGCATCATTATGTCTGTTGTTCTGTAAACTGCTGCATGTGTTGATCAGTAGCTATATGAGTAACTATATGGGTTATTGATTGGTTGCCCAAGTATTTGTATGGGAGACTGAGTGTGTGTGTGGGTGGCTGGGAGGTGTATGACTCTGTGCATAGATGTGTGAGCAGTTGATTCACTAGATGTATGGGTTCAAAAGTGCATTTGGAAACAGCTGTATGGGCGGTTGACTGTGTGCATGAGTGTATTGGTGAGTGAATGGATATCTCAGTGCTGCATGTCAAAGTAAGTACATATGTAAAACACAGTACATGTGAGAGTTGACATATATAAATAACTGTGCATAAGAGCCAGTGAATGTGTGAGTGGCTGTATGGATCACTGTGAACTTGTATCAGGGATTGTATAATAGAGTAAATATGTGTTAGTATATGTTTGAATAAGTAAGGTGTGTATAACTGTATAGTTGAGGAAATGGAGGTGTGATTGATTCTTTGCATGACTGACTAGGTGTGTGAGTAACTCCATGGATGAGTGACAGTCTGTGAGTGTCTGTTTACACTGAGTGTATCTAAGGTTATATTAGAGTCTGAAGAGGTTCATCGTATTGTGGTATATAAATAAATAATACCGGATCTATTTTTGAATGAATGAATGAAATAACAGATAGCTCAATAAATAAGAGTCAAAATTCGAGGTAGTAGGAGTTTTGCAGGTTTATTACAGCATAAGGACAGGAACAGGACAACCTGCACGGAATAGGATGGCAAGCCTGGCAGCGCTGCCGCGGTCAGGGTCTAGAATGGCTCACCAACAGGATCGGAACTGGGAACACTTTTTAATAACAATACATGAGCATATATACATAACGCCAACACATAGCATTACATTGCAATGGGCGTAGCAATGGGTGGAGCAAGAGGCATGACGCGAAACAGTCGCGAAAGATAAGGGCTAAAGAGGGTGTAACTGGGTGTGCACATAGACATGTGATGCAAATGTAACAGAATATGTCATGAATGGGCGGAAACATTGGAGGGGGCTACCTAAGGAGCCGGGACCTCTAACCTGATGGTGCGCGCAAACTGGCAATGACGTGTTACTAGGAGAAGCTGGGGGCTATGAACTCTGTGCTAGGAGCAGAGACTAAAGTCTGGAGGGTCGGAGCGACATGTACCTAAACCCTATCTGGTATCTAATGTTTAGGGAACATGTTGATATAAACTAGAAGTCATGAGGGGAAAAGCTAACAGACTCTAAGGCTAGAGCATGCATTTATTCTACATGTAGTGCGTGATGAAGAATATTAAATGACCATTAAATACAGTATTTCTCTTAACATGGGGCCGAATAGGCTAGACAATGACGGAAACTATTGATGCAGTTCAGTAGCTTGGGAATGCAGAGAAGGAGGACTAAACTGATAGCTGGAATCATAACATAGTCTTGGCAGACTCAGAGGCAGAGCCAAGCTGCACCGGGCACTGCGAGGCAGGAAGTAAGCGAAAGGTCGAGGATACAGGTGGGGGCTGTATCGCTCCTCAGCGAGGCTTCAGGAGACAGGAGCTGAATCTGGTGTCCGGGCCCTGTTGAGGCCTAGAAACGGGGACTTTCAATGAATTAACGTGCACACTGAGAAACGTGGCAACATAACTTTACATAGGCCTGACACTCATATTACTCACGAGAACTGGGAAATGACATACCAGAGGTGGACACAACTATAATTGCGTCTTGAATCGGACATGGGGAATACATATGCATATTTAATCATGCACACATAACATATGATGGATGACACGTAGGGACATAGAACATGACAAAATTTACTTTTCCACAGTATTATCACATGAATGATGTCATCAGTGATGTGATCAGTAATGTCAAATGAGATGTCATCAGTGATGTCATCAGTGATGCCATTTGAGATGTCATCAGTGATGTCATCAGTGATGTCATTTGAGATGTCATCAGTGATGTCATCAGTGATGTCATTTGAGATGTCATCAGTGATGTCATCAGTGATGTCACTGACCATGTCATGAATGATGTAATATGTGACATGATCAGCAGTGGATTGCGGGTGCACGATATATAGTTAGTGCAACTAACTATATATGGAATTTCAATGGTTTTGTGTGAGTAAAATAAGGTTTTTTTAAATGCTAATTCCTAACTATATATGGTCTATAACCTATGGTTTTTTCAGTGAATTTTCAAGGTTTTGTAAATGCTAATTCCTAACTATATATGGTCTATAACCTATGGTTTTTTCAGTGAATTTCAATGGTTTTTTAATAGCAAATATCATAAGCTGTCGAATGTCAAGTACGTGGTAAGTGAAAACATTTTCGTGTTTATGCACACTGATCTGCTTTGAATGGTGCCCCCCCCCCTCATTTCTATTAGGAGTACTCTCTCTTTGCAGATAGTGAAAGGTAGTTAACGCAGGCCTTTGCCCCCGTTGTAATCCGTCGTGCCTGCTTCTCTCTCCATTTGATTGATTGTTATCCAAGTATTTACTGTTTTAGAATTAGTTCTCTTTGGTTCATTCTCTATTTACAAACAAACACAGAGTCGCAATACTCTGTTTAGTCTTTGCAGATAACGAAAAATCGTGTAAAAAAAAAGAAAAGGAATCGAGTAAAATCAGTAGGCCACTAATGGGATCTCTTTTTGACCTCACTAAAATAGAAACATTAGGAACAACCCCTCATGACAAATACAAAACTAGTGAGATGAACTGAACTCCACACAATGATGGCTGCAAAACAGCTCGGCTCCGCCACCCACCCCGCCCAAAATAACGATAAAGAGCGGCTGCCATGATTGGTTGCGGAATGGCCACAACGGAGCTACGAAATGGTGCTGCTCTCATGCTAACCCCAGCTTCAGTCTGAAACATCCAGAAACACTGTAGACTACCAATTCGATCAGTTCCGGTAGCGCCCCAATGTAACCCGGTAGAGAAGAACTAGCCCTCCCCTCTTTGACTGATGGTTCTTGTTGCCTGTCCCTTCTGTTGTCATTTAACAGAACTATTTAGCCTGCTGAAAGGGCTTGTGTTCCGACCGCTGGTTGGTGGAGACATTTTGACTATATTCTGGACCTGCGTTGTCGCGTAATGCGTCATATGACGCGCCGCGTTAGCGCATCCGGAAGTCATCCGGGGCGCGCAGCGTGTAACGTAAGCATAACAAGTCATGTGACTTGTTAATAAAACTTTTCATTGGTTCATTTTACTTTTCTTATTGTAATGATGAAAGGCTTGGTCATATCACCTAAAAATTACGCTTTTCATTACTTCCGAACATTATTTTTTCTTAAATATATGTTATAATGTTCCAGGCTAATGTACTTTCCCAGAAATTTTACAACTGTCCTGCAAGTAAAATATATTCTTTTTTCGAGAAAAAGAGCGTTTCTTCGTCCCATGACGGAGTCGTTGAGCAAAAGAGGGTCGACCTGCTGGCCTAGTCGCCGATACGCCTGAATATGAGATTCTTATCGATCACTTTATGTTGCAGGAATAGAAAACACAACAGCCCTTGACCATTTATCTTTACTGCGTTCCTTCGTATTATACCTTTTACCCTTCATGTAATTGGTCTGCTTTATTTCACTTGCCTTTTAATGATTCTAAAACAGTGACTATTATTAAAAACTTTACCAATGTATATACTACTACCATGTTTTCTTTTAAAAACCTTTATTGTGAACATTTCATTATACAAATACGAGCCTATAACCACGTGGGCCTGCCACGGAGCAAACTGTAATCGTATATGATGAATAGACATTTACACTGTAGAGGAACGTAACGGGCGGGCCATTAGGTTGCAAGAACTAAGGTGTCTAATAGTTACGGAATCGGTGGACGTACATTTTATAATTAAAATACGACAGGGCCAGTTACAATAAAATTATCTAGATATACATTTGCGGGCAAGTACCATGGGTGACGTTAATTCGAACTTTCAACAGTACAGTAATCAATAACACATCAGAACTTAATATCAATAGGGATGTCGAAATATTCAATCAATTCTCGTCCCCGCCCGCCATGTGCTTCAAAACTGCATACGTATCTCGTGATTTCAAGGTTCTGCAACCAGTACACAACAAGGAGTTACGAGTCCCATTTATTCCGGCGCCATTTTGGGCGAGGACGGGCAGGTCCAGGATATAGTCAAAATGTCTCTACCAACCATCGACTATGATGATGTTCATATGCTGTATTTATTAGAGTAACACTCATCTGTCCACATGAAATTAATTTACCACAATCTAAACATGTCATTTTAATCTTTCCAAAGTTCTTCTAAATATTTGGGACCGTTTCCCTTGCCTCTGAAGCTCTCAGTGCCACTTCTTTGATGAATGTACTAGCAGGTCAGGGGTTCTCCTCCAAATCTCTCTTTTATGCAGCACTATAATTAATTGGTGCCACCTCTCCACATGACGATGCATGGTATAGTTACCACAACTATATTTTTTTTCGGTTCCTCTGGAGAGTTCATCGTGGCAGATGAAGCGTGTAACGTACCGGGCATTTACCTTTTTTTGCATGTACAGGAAAGGAAAAAAAATCGAGCGTCCGAGTTCTAAGGTGTCCCAGGGCCATTTTAGTGGACCAGGCCCAAATCCAAAGAACAGGCCGCCATTTTGAGAGTCCTCTTGCAGCCGCCTGTCGCTGTAGCATCAACAGCAGCCGAAACTCAGCTGAATGGCAACTGAAACGGTAAAGGGGCGCCCCACTACAGCAGACGAGCCTCCACCTAGGAAGGCCCATTCACGCCGCCCCCCCCCCTTCGGGCACCCCACGCCGTTATTCGGAGCAGTATTGTAGGATGGCCACACCAGTGCGGCAACTTGCTAGACATCACCCCGGTGGTAACCGAATCTCAACGCCTTGTGGTGTCTTCTATTCAGAAAACATTGTTATACTGCCTTCGACCTATTCGCCGCAAGTGCGCATACAACTCAACTGCATAGCTTGCTAGACACCACCTCGGTGCCATCCGGATCTTGGAATGTCAGCGCCTTTTGGTGTTTTCTCTTCAGAAAATATTGTTGCGCTGCCTTTGGCCCCATTCGCACATCGGTCCGCAACTTAGACATCACCTCGGTGCCATCCGGATCTTGGCATCTCAGCGCCTTGTGGTGTCAGTCAGAAAATATTGTTGCGCTGCCTTTGGCCCCATTCGCACATCAGTCCGCTACTGACACCATCTCACAGGCCAACAGGGCGCCCCACGCCGACTTTTACCATTGTAGGATGGCCACACCAGTGCCACAACTTGCTAGACACCACCTCGGTGCCATCTGGAACTTGGCATCTCAGCGCCTTGTGGTGTCTTCAATTCAGAATATATTGTTGCGCTGCCTTTGGCCCCATTCGCACATCGGTCCGCTACTGACGCCATCTCACAGGCCAACGGGGCGCCCCACGCCGACTATCAGCATTGTAGGATATCCACACCAGAACAGCAACTTGCTAGACATCACCTCGGTGCCATCCGGATCTCGGCGCCCCACTGCAGATGAAGTGCCTCTCAACTATGAAACCACCACGGTGACATCCGGATCTTGGCGCGTTGTGCTGCCTTCGGCCTATTCGCACATCGGTCCGCTACTGACGCCATCTCACAGGCTAATGGGGCGACCCACGCCGAGTTTCAGCATTGTAGGATGACCACACCAGTACAGCAACTTGCTAGACATCACCTCGGTGCCATCCGAATCTTGGCATCTCAACGCCTACTGGTATCTTCCATACAGAAAATATTGTTACGCTGCCTTTGGCCCCATTCGCACATCGGTCCGCAACTTAGACATCACCTCGGTGCCATCCGGATCTTGGCATCTCAGTGCCTTGTGGTGTATTCTCTTCAGAAAATATTGTTGCGCTGCCTTTGGCCCCATTCGCACATCGGTCCGCAACTTAGACATCACCTCGGTGCCATCCGGATCTTGGCATCTCAGCGCCTTGTGGTGTCTTCTACTCCGAAAATATTGTAGAAAATATTGTTGCGCTGCCTTTGGCCCCATTCGCACATCAGTCCGCTACTGACACCATCTCACAGGCCAACAGGGCGCCCCACGCCGACTTTTACCATTGTAGGATGGCCACACCAGTGCCACAACTTGCTAGACACCACCTCGGTGCCATCCGGATCTTGGCATCTCAGCGCCTTGTGGTGTCTTCAAATCAGAAAATATTGTTGCGCTGCCTTTGGCCCCATTCGCACATCGGTCCGCTACTGACGCCATCTCACAGGCCAACGGGGCGCCCCACGCCGACTTTCAACATTGTAGGATGGCCACAGAAGTGCGACAACTTACTAGACACCACCTCGGTGCCATCCGGATCTTGGCGCGTTGTGCTGCCTTCGGCCTATTCGCACATCGGTCCGCTACTGACGCAAACTCACAGGCCAACGGGGCGCCCCATGCCGACTTTCAGCATTGTAGGATGGCCACACCAGTGCGGCAACTTGCTACACACCACCTCGGTGCCATCCGGATCTTGGCATCTCAGCGCCTAGTGGTGTCTTCTATTCCGAAAATATTGTTGCGCTGCCTTCGGCCCCATTCACACATCGGTCCGCTACTGACGCCATCTCACAGGCCAACGGGGCGCCCCACGCCGACTTTCAGCATTGTAGGATGGCCACACCAGTGCGGCAACTTACTAGACACCACCTCGGTGCCATCCGGATCTTGGCGCGTTGTGCTGCCTTCGGCCTATTCGCACATCGGTCCGCTACTGACGCAAACTCACAGGCCAACGGGGCGCCCCACGCCGACTTTCAGCATTGTTGGATGGCCACACCAGTGCGGCAACTTACTAGACACCACCTCGGTGCCATCCAGATCAAGGCGCGTTGTGCTGCCTTCGGCCTATTCGCACATCGGTCCGCTACTGACGCAAACTCACAGGCCAACGGGGCGCCCCACGCCGACTTTCAGCATTGTAGGATGGCCACACCAGTGCACCTTACTAGACGCCACCTCGGTGCCATCCGGATCTTGGCGCGTAGTGAAGCTGCAGCAGCTGCAAATAAGCTTCAGACAGTGTTACAACCGCTGCTCAGAACTCTCAACTATGACACCACCTCGGTGCCATCCGGATCTTGGCGCGTTGTATTGCCTTCGGCCTATTCGCACATCGGTCCGCTACTGACGCCGCCTCACGTGCCAACGTATTTTCTCCGCATTTTATACCCTATGCCGCATAACAGGTCATGTGACTTGTTTATAAAACTTTTCATTGGTTCATTTTACTTTTGGTTTCCTAATGATGGAAGGCTTGATCATATGACCTAAAAACAACACTTTTCATTGGATGAAAACTTTTTTTTTCCCAAACGATGAAAGCCCCACCTTGTTTCTGGATGTTTCAGACTGAAGCTGGCGTCAGCATGAGAGCACCACCATCTCGTAGCTCAGTCGTGGTCATTCCGCGAGCAATCATGGCAGCCGCTCCCCACCAGAAGCCTGCAGGAGTCGGGGCCCCCAAAACTTTTGATGAATTCTCAAGGCGGAGGGGACGCTTTCGAGAATGGGGTCCAAGACCTAGCAGACAAGCGTCCGATTTCCAAGGTGTCCCAGGGCCATTTCAGTGGACCAGGCCAAAAAAGGAAACAGCCTGCCGCCATTTTGAGAGTCCTGTGACAGCCGCCTATCGCTGCACCGCAAGAGTGGGCGCAACTCAGCTGAATTGCGGCTTTTGACACAGTGGACCAAAAACGGACGGAATGGCAACTGAAACGGTAAAGGGGCGCCCCACTACAACAGATGACACTCCACCTGGAGAGGCCCGTTCACGCCGCCTCCCCCGGGGCGCCCCACGCCGTTATTCGGAGCAGCATTGTAGGATACCAAAACCAGTGCGGCAACTTACTGGACATCACCTTGGTGCCATCGTTCTGCTGCCTTGGAACTATTCGCACAACAGTTTGCTACTGATGACCCACCCCCCGCGACGCCCCACGCCGTTATTTGCTGGGTGGCAACTTACTAGACATCACTTTCGTGTCATCTAGATTTCAGCGCGTTCTGCTGCCTTGGAACTATTTGCACAACAGTTTGCTACTGATGACCCACCCCCCGTGACGCCCCACGCCGGAAATCTGGACGTTGTGCTGCGTTTGGACTATTCGCACAGCCGACCGCTACTTCGTTGTTTTTCCCTAAAAATGTTTATATGTTATTACTATTTTTGTTTTCTTGTATATATTTATAAATTATTAAAGTTTTATAATCTTACTACTTTGTCGGAGTGCTATATATTTTTAATGTGACACATAATTGTAAAAACTTTGATGTACAAAGAGTCATCCCTGGAATCTTCCGCTTCAGGCTCGGTCCCCTCCCCAATCACAATACAGGATGATTTTCAGATAATAGCAACGCTTCTGCTGTGACGGATCTCATCGAGTGTGGGCCTTGATCTACTATAACTCCTTTGAAGAGGGGTGATTCTTTACAGCTGTGGCCATAAACTACATCTGCAGGGCTAGCTGATACCCTAGGACCAGCCTGGACAATCGGACACAGAGGAAAAGGAGTGTCAGAGGGTGCGGTAGTGAATAGGGTGAAAGGGAGGTGTCGGGCGGGCACAGGGTGTGATTCTCAGGGAAGAGCAGCGCAGATGGGGGGAGGTTTATTACCCATGCATAAGACAGAGAGCGGGGGTGACCACTGCCTGGGGGAGATGCTTGCGAGGGTGGGGAGCCATGCTAAGGATCGACAGCGTGCACAGAGTGGGTCTGGTCAAGGCATCTAAAATGGCTGCCGTGCACGACAAAAGTGTGGCATTTGAAAAAAGACAAGATGGCGCAGACAATGTTTTTCAACACTTCCTGATTTCCTTCGAATCGAACGTTAACAGACGTTGGGGCATATTACCAAAGTTAAGCGATATTTATCCCTAACGATGCTTAGCAACGATTTTTTTACCGTCAGAAATTATCGCAGATAAACCTTGCTATTATCAAGGTTTATCGCAAATACGATAAAAAACGACCGCAATGCATTAATATCGCTGAAAACTCAGCGATATTCATGCATTACCGAGCTAATGCTCTTAGCCATGTTATCCACCTCCCATTGGATAACATGGCTAAGAACTGCTCAGGGCAGGTGGTAGCTTTTGGAGATATTCGCGCTTATCTCGAATATTTCCAAAAGTTGATAATAGGAGATAGCGATGTTAGCGACTGTTTCCAGTCGCTAACATCTTGGCATGCCCACTTTGCATGTCATTAGTGATAAATATCACTCACATGCAAAGTGGGGCCCAAGATGGTCGCTATCTTCTACTAGCCGTCGCTAACTGGTGTTAGCAACAGCTAGGTAATACACATATAATTTTATCTCCGCGAAGCGGAGCGCTGTTACAGATATATATCTTGTTTTTGAACGTTAATTTCTCAAAATGCACTGAAGCACATATATTGAGACCTAGCAAAGGCACATCGGGCTACCAGTCCCTACAATTTTGCCAAGTTTCGTGCAAATCCATTCAGCTGTTCGATCCTACCGAGAGACAAGATGGCGGCCGCTACGGACTGTTTGGAATGTTTACAGACACCGGAGAGCCAATCAGCTTCGCTTCGCAAAGCTCCGTAACGCGAAAAGTACGCGAAGCGGTGCGCTGTTACAGATATATATCTTTTTTTGAACGTTAATTTCTCAAAATCCACTGGAGCACATATATTGAGATCTAGCAAAGGCACATCGGGCTACCAGTCCCTACAATTTTGCCAAGTTTCGTGCAAACCCATTCAGCTGTTCGATTATTATTATTTTTATTTTTTTTTGCCCCGCGGGGCCCTTTTAAAACCTCCACATCAAACCTAAACGGTCAGGGAGGATCTACTATACCCCTTATGGTCATTTGCCCCTTCGGTTTGGCCTCCGCTTGTCTCTCGATCCTACCGAGAGACAAGATGGCGGCCGCTACGGACTGTTTGGAATGTTTACAGACGCCGGAGAACCAATCAGCTTCGCTTCACAAAGCTCCGTTGCGCGAAAAGTACGCGTCCTGGAGCGCTGCCCGGTCCGCTGTTACAGATATATATCTTTTTTTAAACGTTAATTTCTCAAAATCCACTGTAGCACATATATTGAGACCTACAAAAGGCACATCGGGCTACCAGTCCCTACAATTTTGCCAAGTTTCGTGCAAATCCATTCAGCCGTTCGGGCTAAAAGTGAGGCCAACCGCCCTATGAAAAACTCAATGTTAAAAACACGTTTTGGGACCCCCCTTTTTTCTCGGCCCCCCCTTGACGAACCCCCCCAAATTTTCAAGGGCTACTCAGAAACAAAATGTGCCATTTTCCTGAAAATTTCAGCCAATTCCGTCCACAAACGCCAAAGTTATTAGACATAGAATTTTCAAAAATCCCATAGAGAAAAAATCCTAACTATATATACCTACTGGCGACCGCCAGTAGGTAATACATATATATATATATATATATATATATATATATATATATACATATATATATATATATACATATATATATATATTCACTGAAAAACCATAGGTTATAGACCATATATAGTTAGGAATTAGCATTTACAAAACCTTGAAAATTCACTGAAAAAACCACAGGTTATAGACCATATATAGTTAGGAATTAGCATTTAAAAAACCTTATTTTACTCACACAAAACCATTGAAATTCCATATATAGTTAGTTGCACTAACTATATATCGCGCACCCGCAATCCACTGCTGATCATGTCACATATTACATCATTCATGACATGGTCAGTGACATCACTGATGACATCACTGATGACATCTCAAATGACATCACTGATGACATCACTGATGACATCTCATTTGACATCATTCTTGTGCTAATACGATAAACCTCTTCAGACTCTAATATAACCTTAGATACACTCAGTGTATACAGACACTCACACACTGTCACTCATCCATGGAGTTACTCACACACCTAGTCAGTCATGCAAAGAAACAATCTCACCTCCATTTCCTTAACTATACAGTTATACACACCTTACTTATTCAAGCATATACTAACACATATTTACTCTCTTACACAATCCCTGATACAAGTTCACAATGATCCATACAGCCACTCACACATTCAGTGGCTCTCATGCACAGTTAATTATATATGCCAACTCTCACATGTACTGTGTTTTACATATGTACTTACTATGACATGTAGCATTGAGATATCCATTCACTCATCAATACACTCATGCACACAGTCAACTTCCCATGTAGCTGTTTCCACATGCACTCTTGAACTCATACACCTAGTGAATCAACTGCTGACACATCTATGCACAGAGTCACACACCTCCCAGCCACCCCCACACAAACTCAATCTCCCATACAAATACTTGGGCAACCAATCAATAACACATATAGCCTCTCGTATAGCTAATGATCAACACATGCAGCAGTTTACATCACAACAGACATACTGATGCACACATTCAGAGTGCCATTAGTCACTAACCCATGCATTTAGTACGACACATTTATTCACTCACTCACAGTCAGTCACGCACCTACTAAATCCTTCATCCAGACACTTATACATCCACTCATTCTTCAATATATCAAACATATTTAAACTTTACAGAAACACACAGTCACTGGATGATGTCATCAGTGATGTCATCAGTGATGTCATTTGAGATGTCATCATTGATGTCATCAGTGATGTCATTTGAGATGTCATCAGTGATGTCATCAGTGATGTCATTTGAGATGTCATCAGTGATGTCATCAGTGATGTCACTGACCATGTCATGAATGATGTAATATGTGACATGATCAGCAGTGGATTGCGGGTGCGCGATATATAGTTAGTGCAACTAACTATATATGGAATTTCAATGGTTTTGTGTGAGTAAAATAAGGTTTTTTAAATGCTAATTCCTAACTATATATGGTCTATAACCTATGGTTTTTTCAGTGAATTTTCAAGGTTTTGTAAATGCTAATTCCTAACTATATATGGTCTATAACCTATGGTTTTTTCAGTGAATTTCAATGGTTTTTTAATAGCAAATATCATAAGCTGTCGAATGTCAAGTAAGTGGTAAGTGAAAACATTTTCGTGTTTATGCACACTGATCTGCTTTGAATGGTGCCCCCCCCCCCCCTCATTTCTATTAGGAGTACTCTCTCTTTGCAGATAGTGAAAGGTAGGTAACGCAGGCCTTTGCCCCCATTGTAATCCGTCGTGCCTGCTTCTCTCTCCATTTGATTGATTGTTATCCAAGTATTTACTGTTTTAGAATTAGTTCTCTTTGGTTCATTCTCTATTTACAAACAAACACAGAGTCGCAATACTCTGTTTAGTCTTTGCAGATAACGAAAAATCGTGTAAAAAAAAAGAAAAGGAATCGAGCAAAATCAGTAGGCCACTAATGGGATTTCTTTTTGACCTCGCTAAAATAGAAACATTAGGAACAACCCCTCATGACAAATACAAAACTAGTGAGATGAACTGAACTCCACACAATGATGGCTGCAAAACAGCTCGGCTCCGCCACCCACCCCGCCCAAAATAACGATAAAGAACGGCTGCCATGATTGGTTGCGGAATGACCACGACGGAGCTACGAAATGGTGCTGCTCTCATGCTAACCCCAGCTTCAGTCTGAAACATCCAGAAACACTGTAGACTACCAATTCGATCAGTTCCGGTAGCGCCCCAATGTAACCCGGTAGAGAAGAACTAGCCCTCCCCTCTTTGACTGATGGTTCTTGTTGCCTGTCCCTTCTGTTGTCATTTAACAGAACTATTTAGCCTGCTGAAAGGGGTTGTGTTCCGACCGCTGGTTGGTGGAGACATTTTGACTATATTCTGTACCTGCGTTGTCGCGTAATGCGTCATATGACGCGCCGCGTTAGCGCATCCGGAAGTCATCCGGGGCGCGCAGCGCGTAACGTAAGCATAACAAGTCATGTGACTTGTTAATAAAACTTTTCATTGGTTCATTTTACTTTTCTTATTGTAATGATGAAAGGCTTGGTCATATGACCTAAAAATTACGCTTTTCATTACTTCCGAACATTATTTTTTCTTAAATATATGTTATAATGTTCCAGGCTAATGTACTTTCCCGGAAATTTTACAACTGTCCTGCAAGTAAAATATATTCTTTTTTCGAGAAAAAGAGCGTTTCTTCGTCCCATGACGGAGCCGTTGAGCAAAAGAGGGTCGACCTGCTGTCTTAGTCGCCGATAAGCCTGAATATGAGATTCTTATCGATCACTTTATGTTGCAGGAATAGAAAACACAACAGCCCTTGACCATTTATCTTTACTGCGTTCCTTCGTATTATACCTTTTACCCTTCATGTAATTGGTCTGCTTTATTTCACTTGCCTTTTAATGATTCTAAAACAGTCACTATTATTAAAAACTTTACCAATGTATATACTACTACCATGTTTTCTTTTAAAAACCTTTATTGTGAAAATTTCATTATACAAATACGAGCCTATAACCACGTGGGCCTGCCACAGAGCAAACTGTAATCGTATATGATGAATAGACATTTACACTGTAGAGGAACGTAACGGGCGAGCCATTAGGTTGCAAGAACTAAGGTGTCTAACAGTTACGGAATCGGTGGACGTACATTTTATAATTAAAATACGACAGGGCCAGTTACAATAAAATTATCTAGATATACATTTGCGGGCAAGTACCATGGGTGACGTTAATTCGAACTTTCAACAGTACAGTAATCAATAACACATCAGAACTTAATATCAATAGGGATGTCGAAATATTCAATCAATTCTCGTCCCCGCCCGCCATGTGCTTCAAAACTGCATACGTATCTCGTGATTTCAAGGTTCTGCAACCAGTACACAACAAGGAGTTACGAGTCCCATTTATTCCGGCGCCATTTTGGGCGAGGACGGGCAGGTCCAGGATATAGTCAAAATGTCTCTACCAACCATCGACTATGATGATGTTCATATGCTGTATTTATTAGAGTAACACTCATCTGTCCACATGAAATTAATTTGCCACAATCTAAACATGTCATTTTAATCTTTCCAAAGTTCTTCTAAATATTTGGGACCGTTTCCCTTGCCTCTGAAGCTCTCAGTGCCACTTCTTTGATGAATGTACTAGCAGGTCAGGGGTTCTCCTCCAAATCTCTCTTTTATGCAGCACTATAATTAATTGGTGCCACCTCTCCATATGACGATGCATGGTATAGTTACCACAACTATATTTTTTTTCGGTTCCTCTGGAGAGTTCATCGTGGCAGATGAAGCGTGTAACGTACCGGGCATTTACCTTTTTTTGCATGTACAGGAAAGGAAAAAAAAATCGAGCGTCCGAGTTCTAAGGTGTCCCAGGGCCATTTTAGTGGACCAGGCCCAAATCCAAAGAACAGGCCGCCATTTTGAGAGTCCTCTTGCAGCCGCCTGTCGCTGTAGCATCAAGAGCAGCCGAAACTCAGCTGAATGGCAACTGAAACGGTAAAGGGGCGCCCCACTACAGCAGACGAGCCTCCACCTAGGAAGGCCCATTCACGCCGGCTCCCCCCCCCTTCGGGCACCCCACGCCGTTATTCGGAGCAGTATTGTAGGATGGCCACACCAGTGCGGCAACTTGCTAGACATCACCTCGGTGGTAACCGAATCTCAACGCCTTGTGGTGTCTCCTATTCAGAAAACATTGTTATGCTGCCTTTGACCTATTCGCCGCAAGTGCGCACACAACTCAACTGCATAGCTTGCTAGACACCACCTCGGTGCCATCCGGATCTTGGAATGTCAGCACCTTTTGGTGTCTTCTCTTCAGAAAATATTATTGCGCTGCCTTTGGCCCCATTCGCACATCAGTCCGCTACTGACGCCATCTCACAGGCTAATGGGGCGCCCCACGCCGACTTTCAGCATTGTAGAATAACCACACCAGTACAGCAACTTGCTAGACATCACCTCGGTGCCATCCGGATCTCGGCGCCCCACTGCAGATGAAGTGCCTCTCAACTATGAAACCACCACGGTGACATCCGGATCTTGGCGCGTTGTGCTGCCTTCGGCCTATTCGCACATCGGTCCGCTACTGACGCCATCTCACAGGCTAATGGGGCGACCCACGCCGAGTTTCAGCATTGTAGGATGACCACACCAGTACAGCAACTTGCTAGACATCACCTCGGTGCCATCCGGATCTCGGCGCCCCACTGCAGATGAAGTGCCTCTCAACTATGAAACCACCACGGTGACATCCGGATCTTGGCGCGTTGTGCTGCCTTCGGCCTATTCGCACATCGGTCCGCTACTGACGCCATCTCACAGGCTAATGGGGCGACCCACGCCGAGTTTCAGCATTGTAGGATGACCACACCAGTACAGCAACTTGCTAGACATCACCTCAGTGCCATCCGAATCTTGGCATCTCAACGCCTAGTGGTATCTTCCATACAAAAAATATTGTTACGCTGCCTTTGGCCCCATTCGCACATCAGTCCGCAACTTAGACACCACCTCGGTGCCATCCGGATCTTGGAATGTCAGCACCTTTTGGTGTCTTCTCTTCAGAAAATATTATTGCGCTGCCTTTGGCCCCATTCGCACATCAGTCCGCTACTGACGCCATCTCACAGGCTAATGGGGCGCCCCACGCCGACTTTCAGCATTGTAGAATAACCACACCAGTACAGCAACTTGCTAGACATCACCTCGGTGCCATCCGGATCTCGGCGCCCCACTGCAGATGAAGTGCCTCTCAACTATGAAACCACCACGGTGACATCCAGATCTTGGCGCGTTGTGCTGCCTTCGGCCTATTCGCACATCGGTCCGCTACTGACGCCATCTCACAGGCTAATGGGGCGACCCACGCCGAGTTTCAGCATTGTAGGATGACCACACCAGTACAGCAACTTGCTAGACATCACCTCGGTGCCATCCGGATCTCGGCGCCCCACTGCAGATGAAGTGCCTCTCAACTATGAAACCACCACGGTGACATCCGGATCTTGGCGCGTTGTGCTGCCTTCGGCCTATTCGCACATCGGTCCGCTACTGACGCCATCTCACAGGCTAATGCGGCGACCCACGCCGAGTTTCAGCATTGTAGGATGACCACACCAGTACAGCAACTTGCTAGACATCACCTCAGTGCCATCCGAATCTTGGTATCTCAACGCCTAGTGGTATCTTCCATACAAAAAATATTGTTACGCTGCCTTTGGCCCCATTCGCACATCAGTCCGCAACTTAGACATCACCTCGGTGCCATCCGGATCTTGGCATCTCAGCGCCTTGTGGTGTCAGTCAGAAAATATTGTTGCGCTGCCTTTGGCCCCATTCGCACATCGGTCCGCTACTGACGCCATCTCACAGGCCAACGGGGCGCCCCACGCCGACTTTCAACATTGTAGGATGGCCACAGAAGTGCGACAACTTACTAGACACCACCTCGGTGCCATCCGGATCTTGGCGCGTTGTGCTGCCTTCGGCCTATTCGCACATCGGTCCACTACTGACGCAAACTCACAGGCCAACGGGGCGCCCCACGCCGACTTTCAGCATTGTAGGATGGCCACACCAGTGCTGCAACTTGCTGGACACCACCTCGGTGCCATCCGGATCTTGGCGCGTTGTATTGCCTTCGGCCTATTCGCACATCAGTCCGCTACTGACGCCGCCTCACGTGCCAACGTATTTTCTCCGCATTTTATACCCTATGCCGCATAACAGGTCATGTGACTTGTTTATAAAACTTTTCATTGGTTCATTTTACTTTTGGTTTCCTAATGATGGAAGACTTGATCATATGACCTAAAAACAACACTTTTCATTGGATGAAAACTTTTTTTTCCCCCCAAACGATGAAAGCCCCACCTTGTTTCTGGATGTTTCAGACTAAACTGGCGTCAGCATGAGAGCACCACCATCTCGTAGCTCCGTCGTGGTCATTCCGCGAGCAATCATGGCAGCCGCTCCCCACCAGAAGCCTGCAGGAGTCGGGGCCCCCAAAACTTTTGATGAATTCTCAAGGCGGAGGGGACGCTTTCGAGAATGGGGTCCAAGACCTAGCAGACAAGCGTCCGATTTCCAAGGTGTCCCAGGGCCATTTCAGTGGACCACGCCCAAAAAGGAAAGAGCCTGCCGCCATTTTGAGAGTCCTGTGGCAGCCGCCTATCGCTGCACCGCAAGAGTGGGCGCAACTCAGCTGAATGGCGGATTTTGACACAGTGGACCAAAAGCGGACGGAATGGCAACTGAAACGGTAAAGGGGCGCCCCACTAAAACAGATGAGACTCCACCTGGAGAGGCCCGTTCACGCCGCCTCCCCCGGGGCGCCCCACGCCGTTATTCGGAGCAGCATTGTAGGATACCAAAACCAGTGCGGCAACTTACTGGACATCACCTTGGTGCCATCGTTCTGCTGCCTTGGAACTATTCGCACAACAGTTTGCTACTGATGACCCACCCCCCGCGACGCCCCACGCCGTTATTTGCTGGGTGGCAACTTACTAGACATCACTTTCGTGTCATCTAGATTTCGGCGCGTTCTGCTGCCTTGGAACTATTCGCACAACAGTTTGCTACTGATGACCCATCCCCCGCCGGAAATCTGGACGTTGTGCTGCGTTGGGACTATTCGCACAGCCGACCGCTACTTCGTTGTTTTTCCCTAAAAATGTTTATATGTTATTACTATTTTTGTTTTCTTGTATATATTTATAAATTATTAAAGTTTTATAATCATACTACTTTGTCGGAGTGCTATATATTTTTAATGTGACACATAATTGTAAAAACTTTGATGTACAAAGAGTCATCCCTGGAATCTTCCGCTTCACGCTCGGTCCCCTCCCCAATCACAATACAGGATGGTTTTCAGATAATAGCAACGCTTCTGCTGTGACGGATCTCATCGAGTGTGGGCCTTGATCTACTATAACTCCTTTGAAGAGGGGTGATTCTTTACAGCTGTGGCCATAAACTACATCTGCAGGGCTAGCTGATAGCCTAGGACCGGCCTGGACAATCGGACACAGAGGAAAAGGAGTGTCAGAGGGTGCGGTAGTGAATAGGGCGAAAGGGAGGTGTCGGGCGGGCACAGGGTGTGATTCTCAGGGAAGAGCAGCGCAGATGGGGGGAGGTTTATTACCCATGCATAAGACAGAGAGCGGGGGTGACCACTGCCTGGGTGAGATGCTTGCGAGGGTGGGGAGCCATGCTAAGGATCGACAGCGTGCACAGAGTGGGTCTGGTCAAGGCATCTAAAATGGCTGCCGTGCACGACAAAAGTGTGGCATTTGAAAAAAGACAAGATGGCGCAGACAATGTTTTTCAACACTTCCTGATTTCCTTCGAATCGAACGTTAACAGACGTTGGGGCATATTACCAAAGTTAAGCGATATTTATCCCTAACGATGCATTGCAAAGATTTTTTTACCGTCAGAAATTATCGCAGATAAACCTTGCTATTATCAAGGTTTATCGCAAATACGATAAAAAACGACCGCAATGCATTAATATCGCTGAAAACTCAGCGATATTCATGCATTACCGAGCTAATGCTCTTAGCCATGTTATCCACCTCCCATTGGATAACATGGCTAAGAACTGCTCAGGGCAGCTGTTACTTTTTGGAGATATTCGCGCTTATCTCGAATATTTCCAAAAGTTGATAATAGGAGATAGCGATGTTAGCGACTGTTTCCAGTCGCTAACATCTTGGCATGCCCACTTTGCATGTCATTAGTGATAAATATCACTCACATGCAAAGTGGGACCCAAGATGGTCGCTATCTCCTACTAGCCGTCGCTAACTGGTGTTAGCAACAGCTAGGTAATACAGATATAATTTTATCTCCGCGAAGCGGAGCGCTGTTACAGATATATATCTTGTTTTTGAACGTTAATTTCTCAAAATGCACTGAAGCACATATATTGAGACATAGCAAAGGCACATCGGGCTACCAGTCCCTAATATTTTACCAAGTTTCGTGCAAATCCATTCAGCCGTTCGATTATTATTATTATTTTTTTTTTTTGCCCCGCGGGGCCCTTTTAAAACCTCCACATCAAACCTAGGGGGTCAGCGAGGATCTACTATGCCCCCTTATGGTCATTTGCCCCTTCGCTTTGGCCTCCTCTTGTCTCTCGATCCTACCGAGAGACAAGATGGCAGCCGCTACGTACTGTTTGGAATGTTTACAGACACCGGAGAGCCAATCAGCTTCGCTTCGCAAAGCTCCGTAACGCGAAAAGTACGCGAAGCGGTGCGCTGTTACAGATATATATCTTTTTTTTAACGTTAATTTCTCAAAATCCACTGGAGCACATATATTGAGACCTAGCAAAGGCACATCGGGCTACCAGTCCCTAATATTTTGCCAAGTTTCGTGCAAATCCATTCAGCCGTTCGATTATTATTATTTTGGTTTTTTTTTGCCCCGCGGGGCCCTTTTAAAACCTCCACATCAAACGTAGGGGGTCAGCGAGGATCTACTATTCCCCCTTATGGTCATTTGCCCCTTCGCTTTGGCCTCCTCTTGTCTCTCGATCCTACCGAGAGACAAGATGGCGGCCGCTACGGACTTTTTGGAATGTTGACAGACGCCAGAGAACCAATCAGCTTCGCTTCACAAAGCTCCGTTGCGCGAAAAGTACGCGTCCTGGGACGCTGCCCGGTCCGCTGTTACAGATATATATCTTTTTTTAAACGTTAATTTCTCAAAATCCACTGGAGCACATATATTGAGACCTACAAAAGGCACATCGGGCTACCAGTCCCTACAATTTTGCCAAGTTTCGTGCAAATCCATTCAGCCGTTCGGGCTAAAAGTGAGGCCAACCGCCCTATGGAAAACTCAATGTTAAAAACACGTTTTGGGACCCCCCTTTTTTCTCAGCCCCCCCTTGACGAACCCCCCCCAAATTTTCAAAGGCTGCTCAGAAACAAAATGTGCCATTTTCCTGAAAATTTCAGCCAATTCCGTCCACAAACGGCAAAGTTATTAGACATAGAATTTTCAAAAAACCCATAGAGAAAAAATCCTAACTATATATACCTACTGGCGACCGCCAGTAGGTAATATACATATATATATACATATATATATATATATACATACATACATACATACATACATACATATATATATATATATATATATATATATATATATATATATATATATTACCTACTGGCGGTCGCCAGTAGGTATATATAGTTAGGATTTTTTCTCTATGGGTTTTTTGAAAATTCTATGTCTAATAACTTTGGCGTTTGTGGACGGAATTGGCTGAAATTTTCAGCAAAATGGAACATTTTGTTTCTGAGCAGCCACTGGAAATTTGGGGGGAGTTGGTCCAGGGGGGGCCGAGAAAAAAGGGGGGTCCCAAAACGTGTTTTTAACATTGAGTTTTCCATAGGGCGGTTAGCCTCACTTTTAGCCCGAACGGCTGAATGGATTTGCACGAAACTTGGCAAAATTGTAGGGACTGGTAGCCCGATGTGCCTTTTGTAGGTCTCAATATATGTGCTGCAGTGGATTTTGAGAAATTAACGTTCAAAAAAAGATATATATCTGTAAGCGCGGACCAGGCAGCGCCCCGGTACGCGTACTTGACGCGTAACGGAACTTCGCGTAGCGAAGTTGATTGGCTCTCCGGTGTCTGTCAACATTCCAAACAGTCCGTAGCGGCCGCCATCTTGTCTCTCGGTAGGATCGAGAGACAAGAGGAGGCGAAAGCGAAGGGGCAAATGACCATAAGGGGGAATAGTAGATCCTCGCTGACCCCCTAGGTTTGATGTGGAGGCTTTAAAGGGGCCCCGCGAAGCAAAAAAAAAAAATTTTTTTTTGTTTTTTTTCGTGGTTAGCGCCCGGTACGCGAACCGGGAAGCGTTCTGGGGAGCGTACCACAATGAAAAATGAATGATAGACTTTTCAAATGCTGTATGTTAATTGATTGTTGGTTTTGTTGATTATTTTTTATTTTTTTTTTTTAAGCTTTTTTTATTGTGTTTCATAATTTATTAAACTTTCTAACATTTCATTGTCAGAAATTTCATAATAATCATGGAATATAGATTGTAGTCTCTGAGGTTGTAAAATGTCCTCATTTGCAAGGAGGTTATCTACTGCTTGTACACATTGCAGTAGTTCTTGGTCCCAAGTTTCATCCATAAATTCAATCTCATTTGGATCAATGATTTCTGTGTTGGACTCTGGAAGGACAATTTCAAATGAAATGTTTTGTTCACTTTCCATTTTTCCTGAAATTTGCATAAAAAAAATATATATTAGTAGAGGTAGGGCACTGTTGGGATTAATTTTAGATAGGCAGTTTTTAACAGAGAATTTATCTTTGGGCAGTGTATAGTATCAGAGTGGAAGTAGGAATATAAAAAAGTGTATCTAAATTTATAAGTACTACAGAGGGATAGTATATAACTAACAGAAAAAGTTTGCCATATTAACTTAAAGTGCACAATATACTTCAGTTTTAAAAATAACAACTTACCTTTAAAAAGAAGTTGAAGTTATTAATGAAAATCCTATTGAAATGTACACCAGGAAGTAGTAGTCAAAATGGCTGTGTTTCCTTCTCTTCCTTTATATATATTCGGGTACATAACCAATCAAATGTGAGGTAAAAAAAGTAGAAAATGAAAGTAACATTTTAATTGGTTGTCAATTCCAACATTTCAGATGTGTTTTGTGAAGTAATTTACCTCACGGTATTTAGAGAGGTCTACAGGCTAAATGGCTAAATGGAATTCCAATCAAATTTGTGAAAATGGTAGGGATTGGTATGTAGTATGAGCTAATCTATATTTGGTGAAATTGTCTCCAGTGGCTTTTCTGTGAACTACTTTCCCACCTTTTTTAATGGTGCGCTTCCCAGGGAGCGACCCGGTACGCGAACCGTTGAGCGCCCCGGTTCGCGTACCTTAAGCGTTCCGGGAGTCCACCATTTTGTGTTTCGGTCGAATTAAGATACAAGATGGAGGGCAAATAATGTTCAGAATGGGTAGAAGGGGGCACGGTAGACTTATCTTGACCCCCTAGGTTTTCTGAGGGTGGCTGAGGAGGTTTATATGTGCGAAAAAAAAACATTTTTTTAAAAATTTTCGCGAGGTTAGCTCCCGGTACGCGTACCGGGTAGCGCCCCAGGGAGTGTACTTTGTTGAAAATTAGTGAAAAAAGTTAGAGTAAAATAATAATTGTGAGTGATTAGATGTAGGGTAGCTCTGAGAAGAGCTTTTGGGTTTATGGTACATTTTGGTACTTATAAGTAGGTACCAATGCACATTTTTAAATTCAGAGTGAAAACTCTGTTGCCCTCATCTGAGAAGTGAACTCCATCTCCTCTGTAGATATCTTGCATGTAGTAACGCAAGTTATTGTTGTACAGGGAGCCCATTCCATGGTCTCTCATGTAAGCTGAAACAGATTTGTTTACATGCTTCCTCGACTTCTCAATTTGTGGACAAAATTGGTTTGACCACCTCCATTTCTGTCTTTGGCATATATTTGAATATACCAAGGCAGTCTGAGGAAAAAGTGCCATTAATTGCTCAAAGGTGTCCTTTAAAAGCATTTCCAGACCTACACCAGTCAAAGTGCCCAAGTCATTACCTCCACAGTGCACAATTAACAGGTCAGGTTTTGGCAAATGCATAAAGGTTTTCACCAATGGTATCAATTGGTGACATTTTAATCCTCTGTGGCCAAACCACTTAATTTCCACATCTTGTAAATTGAGGTTAGGTAAATTCCTGCTTTCAACGTACCTTTGAGCCCAGTGAATATAACTATGACCAACAATCCAGACAGAAAACATGGTGAGAGAAGGTTCTCCTGCAGTCAGATGAAGTGTGGCAATGAAATGGCAGTTGAAAAAATGAGAGTTTGAAATGAAAAAAACTGTGGAGTTTCTGTGTTCATGAAGTAGTAACAGTGATTGGTGGATTTTGATTGATGAAAACAGAAAGTTAGGGTGTACAGATGTGTTGTTTGAAAGATGTATTTTGAGTGGTCAATAAAAAATCATTAAATGAAAGAAAGCACTGGATATGCAGGTGCACTGAGAGTTCAGAGTTCAATTGCAACATTGTTGTGTGAATTTGCAAACACCAGAGTTTCTCTAAGAGGTGGTTGCTATGGAAAATAGGCAGAAAGGGCAGAGGGGGAAGGGTTTTCATTTGAAAAAAAGTGAGGGAAGAGTTTTGATTGGGTGACATGAGAAATATGTGTGAAGAATTACACCATTTCTGTGCTTTTGATAGCTGCAGACTCTGGAGTGCATACCTTTTGCTCTGCTGAAGACAAATTGGTGTGTTTCTTAGACTGTTTTCAAACTCAAAGTATTTGCTAAGGTGAGAAAATATTTCTTTACTTTAGATAGAGAATAGTGTGCTTTAAGGAGAAAATTATGATTTATGTGGCGCAAATTGCTTGTAAATATGCTCTCACATGTGCATGGAAAATTTTGATTTTGAATGTTTGTGTTACATAGCCATGTTAAAAGTGACGCAACCATGCTGGAAAGCCAATCAAAAAATGATTTCATGTGTTTTAATGACATTTTAAGTCATTTTCTGATGTGCAGTGTTTAGAAATTATGATTTGAAAATCGTTTTTGTGGAAAAGGAATTGTTTTTAAATTCATGACAAGGATATAATGGTGTATGGTTCTTTATAAGGCAATTGACTGTCCTTGATGTTATTTTTCTCATTTTAGTGTAAGACCTTTCTCTGTGGCGCAAATTGCTTGTAAATATGCTCTCACATGTGCATGGAAAATTTAGATTTTGAATGTTTGTGTTAAATAGCCATGTTAAAAGTGACCAAACCATGCTGGGAAGGCAATCAAAAAACGCTTTCATGTGTTTTAATGACATTTTAAGTCATTTTCCCATGTGCAGTGTTTAGAAATTATGATTTTAAAATCGTTTTTGGGGAAAAGGAATTGTTTATAAAATCATGACAAGGACATAATGGTGTATGGTTCTTTATAAGGCAATTGACTGTTCCTGATGTTATTTTTCTCATTTTAGTGTAAGACCTTTCTCTGTGGCGCAAATTGCTTGTAAATATGCTCTTACATGTGCATGAAAATTTTAATTATCAATGTTTGTGTTACATAGCCATGATAAAAGTGAACCAACCATGCAGGAAAGCCAATCAAAAAACGCTTTCATGTGTTTCAATGACATTTTAAGTCATTTTCTCATGTGCAGTGTTTTGAAATTATGATTTGAAAATCGTTTTTGGGAAAAAGGAATTGTTTTTAAATTCATGAGAAGGACATAATGGTGTATGGTTCTTTATAAGGCAATTGACTGTCCCTGATGTTATTTTTCCCATTTTAATGTCAGACCTTTCTTTGTGGCGCAAATTGCTTGTAAATATGCTCCCACCTGTACATGGAAAATTTTGATTTTGAATGTTTATGTTACATAGCCATGTTAAAAGTGACCCTACCATGCAGGAAAGCCAATCAAAAAACGCTTTTATGTGTCTTAAGGACAATTTAAGTAATTTTCCCATGTGTAGTGTTTTGAAGTTATGATTTGAAAATCGTTTTTGAGGTAAAGGAATGTTGTTAAAATTTATGTTCGCCATATGCCCCCAAATTTCTTTTTCAGGGTTGCAGCAGGGTGTTCTTGAGACACCCCTGCACCTTTGGAATAAATTCCTAATTTGTGATGAGCAAATTGTTAATCGCAAATTGCACCTTCATTTATATGAGCCTCCTAGCCCATGGAAATGAATGGGTAATTTGCAATTAGCAATTTTCTCAAACAAATTTGGAATGGTAAAGAATCGCTATTTATTCCTTAAAATTCGCTTTTTTGGAAATGCAAAATAGTTATATGATACATATGGCGGTTGATGTCTAACAAGATAAGAAGCTTATGGATACATTTATGATGACTGGTGCAATGAAGTAGAAATCACTTACTTCATTGGTAGGCCTTTACAATAAATTATCTCCTCTGTATTCTTCATCAAGCGTAACTTTAATCTGCAATCCTGAGTAGGCCTCACCTTAAACAAACCTCTGGATAGGCCACATCTTATTGTCATCCTGATTTAATCATTTATAATGCTAGGGACAGATTTATGATAGGTGTATACCTCTTTTGTGCCACTTAGAAAACATTGTCCATGGGGAAATGACTTAAAATGTCATTAAGACACATGAATGTGTTTTTTTAAAACGTTTGCAATTTTTTTGGGTCACTTTCAACATGGCTATGTGTCTGAAACAGTCAAAATCTAAATTTGCAATGCACAGGTGGGAGCATATTTACAAGGAATGTGCTTCATGGGGAAAGGTCTTATAATGTAATATGGGAAAAATGACATTAGAGATACTGAAATGCCTTATAGAGAAGCATACACCATTATGTCCTTGTCATAAATTTGCAAACCATTACTTTTCCCCAAAAACGATTTTCAAATTATATTTTGAAAACACTGCACATGTGGAAATTACTTAAAATGTCAATAATTCAAAATTTGTGATTCCTTAAATGCAATGTATCAAAAAAAAAAATGTAAAAAATGATATTAAGGATTTGGAAACTACCACCAACTTCTAGTTTGTGGTAATTTGCGAATTCTTTTCAAAAAGCATTTTAAAAAAAAAAAAAAAAAAAGTCCCATATGACGCCCATACATGCCATTAGGGCATGTAGGTGTGCCATGTGCTCCCAAATTTCTTTTTCAGGGGTGCAGCAGGGTGTTCTTGAGATACCCCTGCACGCTTGAAAAAAATCCTATTTTGTGATGAGCTAATTGCTAATCACAAATTGCAACATTAATTCCTATGAGCCTTCTAGCCTATGGAAATGAATGGGTAATTTGCAATTAGCAATTTGCTCATTGCAAATTAGGAATAGTAAAGAATCGCTATTTATTCCTTAAAATTCGCTATTTATAATATGTAAAATATTTTGATGATACATATGGCAGTTCATCTGTAACAAGATAAGAAGCTTAGGGATAGATTTATGATGAGTGGCGCATCACCAGGGATGTGACAGTCATCCTGCGCCACTGTTCCGCCACCCATGTTGTGCTGCATTTACAATGCGGCGCAGCATGGGGCAAAAACGGCACAGATGCGTGACGCATCTGTGCCGTAAAGGTGGCGCATTGCTGGAGTTGTATCGTAAGTGCGATGCAGCTCCAGCAAGGCTCAGGGGTGCCCCATCTCTACAATGCTGCGTCAAGACCTATGCCAGCTTCAAGCAGGCGCAGGGTTTTGAAGCAGCTTTCTCCTATCTGATTGTAAATGCGGCACACCATGGGTGGTAAAGCAGTGGTGCACATTAACTGGTGCATGCCTGGGGATGTGCCATTTAATATAAATCTGCACTTTAACATTTGAGTATGTGCAGGGGACACAGAGTCGTTGAGGCTTATCCAAGGTTAAGAACAGATGAGTCCTGTTCAGTGAAAAATTAGACATAGGCTTCACCTGCTCAGCATCGCTGGACATGGCTAAATAATAGCTGCAAAATGTTACTCTTGTTAAATAATTTTACTATTATAATCTGTGAGATTTGTCTCTTACTCTGCAACATCTCATTGTTGTTATCTTTCTTTAAAGATAAAGACAACCTCAACATGAGCGACAATCTGCAATCAGTTGATTTTGACCTCATCATTGAACTTGTAATTGAAACATCAGTGGATGTTGATCCATTGGATGATTTAAATCCTGAGGATGAAGAAGAGCGTGATGAGGATGCAGATTTGTCCGAATTATATGATATAGGATGGGAAGCTGACCTGCTTGAGCCTTTGGAATTATAAACATTTATTTTTAAAATTTATAATCAATAAAAAGTAAAAAGGTAAACCGTTTAATTTAAAAATAAAGACACCTTCAAAAACAGGTTATGTGTAGTGTCTTCAATAAAATATTAAAATATGCTCATAAAATTAGATCAGATTCACATATAAAATAGCATAGGTAACATAAATATAAATGTCATTTCTTTTCTGGTATTTCTGTATTGTAAAAATGGCAATGACTAAAAAATCTTCAAATTAAAATGTCAAGTAGTGTGTTATGTTTTTGATCACTATTACTGATTTACTGTTTGATAATAATGTTTAATAACATTTTTTATTATATTTTTCCTCAGATTCAACTGCAGATCATTTCAAGATTTCAATATGCCTACAAAAATAAGAGAGATAAAGGCTGCAAAACGTCAAAGACAGCAGGAGAAAAAAAAAACGCAGCAGTCCTCTAACAAAAAGATTTCTCAAGCCATGAAGAAAGCACCGGGTAAGAGCTCTAAATATTTCATAAGAAATATTTCTAATAAAAAAAATATTAGTACAGAAAATGTTTCAATCCATAACATGAGAAGTAAATCAAATGGAAAGAAAAGGACAAATGAAAATGTTACTGCTAGAGCAAGAGATAAATCTGTGCATGATAGTAGAAGGAAACAACAGTTTAGGGAGATTCGTAAACGAATGTTCCGTAACAGGATAATTGGCAATTTGTTAAAAAATATTAAGAAAGGTCAACAGAAATTAGTTTTTTATAGGAGAAAAAAAAAAGTTGAGAAAGTTATTGATCAGGCTTTTGAAATTAAACGTAAGTTATTTATTTTGATAATCAATAGAATTAGGAAGCTAAACAAGGCAATTTTTGATTTCAAAAGAAATAGTAGATGGAAGAGAATAGTTAATCGTAGTAATTTTTGTGAAGTTTTTTCTGGAGAATGGATACATAGTTCAAGCTGTGAGGCATTTTTTAATGAAGAGAGTTATTTCCAGGATAATGATTTGGTGCATGCAGTTGACATCAGTGGTCGTGCTTATGAAGTGAAAGATGGTTGTCCAGTTGAAAAAGAAAAACTTGTGACAACAGAGGCAGAAGAGTTGTTAGGTAATGAGGTTTTAGGAAGACGTGCTAAGGGTCCTGTGTACACCTGGAAGTGTAGTAGTATTTGCAGTGTGCGACAGGATTCCATCAATTTGCTTTGTGATTTTGTACGGACATTTAACAAGAAAAGTTTGAAACAGAAAATAAGGTTGTTGCAAGAATTAGATCCTTGCAGAGTGAGAGAAGTGACAGGTTTGCATGGTCATTCACTGGCTTGTCTTTCCAGGAGAGTATGCCAGAGTGTTTTTCATCATTTCAGGATGCTAGCAGTGCATCATAACAAAGTGAGGAAGTTAGTTAGACTGTTGTATTATGCTAAGAGTCCAGCAATTATGCTGAAACAATTATGCGCTGCTCTTTTGCATGGTTCTGAAATAGATGTGAAGAATATATGTGAAGAAATTGAGTTTTGTTACTTTGGAAGTAAAGAGGAGAATGTTGAAATTGAGCAAGAAGTAGAGGGTCATTTGGAAGATAGTGTACATGTTTCCAGTACAGATAATTTCCAGAGGGAAATTGCGACGTTTGACATGAAATCAAGTGAGAGGCCTAATTTCACTTGTGTGTGTTGTAGACGCACTTATTATAAGAATCAGACTAAGTTAGTGGATTTATATGCAAAAAGTGAAAGGGAAAATAATAGTGAATGGAAGGATTTTGCAACATACTTGATGGTAGAAAATTGTTTTGATTTGGGATTGGATCAACGTGTGTGTACTTATTGTTGTAACAAATTAAAACAAAACCAGATGCCTGCTAGAGCAGTTCATAATAATCTGGAATTGGTTGAGATTCCTTCTGAATTGAAGGACTTAAATACTTATGAATCTATTTTGATTCAAAGTATCCATCCCTTTCAGGCTATTGTAAGAATGGAGCCAAAGACAGGGAAATTGCCTCCATCAGATTTACAGAGAGGATTAAAGGGAAGAGTTGTTTATTTGCCTCTAGATTTCAAGAAAAACATTAACACAATTGGAGTAGAAAAAGTGGAAGAGGAACCTCTGGTTATCTTAGTTAATGGGGTTCCGACAAAGAATAAGAAAATATGGCAAGATTTAGTAGATGTTAGGAAAGTTAAAAAGGCAACATTGTATTTGAAAAAAAATAATAAATACTATAAGAATGTATATGTTGCAGAAGAGGAAGTAAGTGAGGAAGAGGATAGCGATTTGTGTGCTGGTCAAATTGAGAAAGTAGAACCCTCTACTAGTGAGGAAATATATGAACATTATAGTGTTCATCCTTTGCATTCAAAGGAAGTCATGGGGAATGCTATTGAGTTGTTTCAAATGAAACAAGCCAAAGGGAGTCCCATTAGTGTTTGGGAGGAAAGTTTGGAAGCTCGGTGTTTCCCACAGCTTTTTCCAACAGGTCAGGGAGGAAGATATGATGAGCGACCTCATCAAATTCCTGCTTCTGAATACCCGACTTTGCGATTGTATGCAGGAGATGCTAGGTTTCGACAATGCATTCCTTATTTGTTTCATCTCCTGTTTGAAAGCGATCTGTCTGGACTGTCATATGCAGTGAACCACATCTTGAAAAGTGGTATACACATGCAAAACATCTCGGCAAGTGATTTTATGGATAAAGTGAATGTCCAAGATAGTATTTTGGATTCTCACCTGATTAATCTCATGGCGTGTCAGCGTGGTACTAATGAGTACTGGTACCGTCGTCATGGTGATTTAAAATGTATGCTGAGGAACTTAGGTACTCCCACATGGTTCCTCACTCTGAGTTGTGCCGAGTATGGCTGGGAAGACTTACTTCAATTTCTACGAGAGGCAAATGCTAACGTAGAAAACATCGAATTCAAGACACCCGGAGAACTGTGCTCTTTGGATCCAGTCAATGTATGTAGGTACTTCAATCATAGATTTGAAGCTATGATGTCTTTCATCATGAATAAGAAGAATCCACCTCTTGGAGAGGTGTTGGATTTCTTCTGGAGAAAGGAGTACCAAGCAAGAGGTGCTCCTCATATACATATGTTGCTGTGGATCAAGGATGCACCTAAATTTGGAACGGATCCAGAAGACTCAGTGATGAGTTTCATCCAACAGTATTCTACGTGTGCTGTTCCAAACGCAAAGGAGAAGAAAAGCCTAAGAGAAAAAGTTCTGCGTTTCCAAAGCCATCGATGTGGAAAATACTGCCGTCGTAAATTCCGAAACAAAGACAAGTTCTACACCAAATGTCGTTTCGGCTTTCCACGACCGGTGATTTCTAAAGGAAGAGTAAACAGTTTGATGTCTTCGCTGCGACATAATGTGATGAAGAAATCACCTAAAAACACTTACAATTTGAAGAGGAACGAAGAGTCCAAGTACATCAACGACTACAACCCGGTGATTTTGTCCATGTGGAATGCTAACATGGATATACAGTTTGTGGCTGATAACTGTATGGCTGTGGCTCGGTATGTGACGTCTTACATCACCAAAAAAGAGAAGACAGAATTGAAGGATATGTGGGAGGACATTTCCCATGAAAAGAGCCTCAGCAAGAAGTTGTACAGTTTCAGTCTGAAGATGTTGTCGCATCGAGAAATCGGAGCGTACGAATGTTCTGACCGGTTGTCTTCAGCAAGTCTCTATGCCAAGTCCAGGAGTATCGTTTGCGCGAGTCTTGGTCTTGCTGCAACGCGTAATCGAGTTCTCAAACCTGTGCGGGAAATTGAGTATTTGGCGGAAAAGGAGCCAAACAGTACCGACATTTTGAAGACAAACATGTTGGATACATATTATCCAAATCGAAGCAGTCACCTAGAGAATGTTTGTCTGTATGAGGTTCTGCAAAATTACATGTTCAAGAGGAACATCAAAGAAGATACTGAGAAAGGAGTGTATGCTGTAATAGGAAGTGAGGGATGTCTGGTCAAGCAAAGAAAATGCCACTTGATAAACCATCGAAAATTGAGTGGCGAATCTCCTGAAAAAAAGGAGTTTTTCTATTTAGCACTTTTGCAACTTTTCAAGCCTTGGCGTGCAGAAGAGGAACTGCTTGGAGATTTCCTCTGTTACGAAGACTCTTTCAATGCCGCCAAGGAGACCATAGAATGTCCTGCTTTTCCCAAATATGTAGAAATGTTGAATGCGGAAATTGAGCAGGAAGCAACGATTGCAGCCGAGATTGCCAGAGACAGTTCTCAGGACAGTCAGAGTTCTGCTTCATTGAGTCAGGATCCACTAGGAGGACCTCTTATTGAAAATGAAGCTGCCACTGCTATGAATGAGGTGGAAAGAGCCATGGCACATGCTCAAGAGGATGCGGTTAACTTAGAAGAGTTGGAAAGGCAACTCAACGTTGAGCAGAGGAAAATATATGACGAAGTTACCATGCAAATTGATCATGGATTAAGTCATGATAAGAAAGAGTGCTCATGTACGTCGTTGAAGCCTGTCCGACTGTACGTGAGTGGAGAAGCGGGAACTGGAAAAAGTTTCCTCATTAAAGCAATTTCATGCTATTTGCAGGAAAGGACAGAGTCATCGCTGTCTTGTGTTGTCACTGCTCCAACTGGACTGGCAGCACATAATATTAAAGGGATTACTTTACATCGTTTACTGATGCTGCCAGTGGAGCATGACAACAAATTAGAATATCACAAGCTATCTGGAGATGCTTGTTTTGAAGTTTCAAGAATCTTGAGGAAAATGAAACTTCTTATCATTGACGAAGTAAGCATGGTTTCCAATGTCATGCTTGCCTTTGTGCATTTGAGGATGCAAGAAGTTCTCAAAACAGAGTATGATGTGTTATTTGGTGGCAAACACATCATTGTTTTCGGAGATCTTCTGCAGCTGACACCAGTGAAAGGGCAACCTGTGTTCAAAATGCTCACGCATGAAGATACCAGGAAGTGCCTAGGCAGCATTGGCAACGTCAATATATGGTTAAACTTCAATTATGCTGAACTGCATGAAAATATGCGTCAGGCAAAGGATGAAGTTTACAAGACTATTCTACAAGATGTTAGAATTGGAAAAGTGACCGAGCATGGGAAAGAAGCTTTACATGCACGATTACTGTCAAATTTATATCCAGAACAAGATGTTGTGCCTGAGAATATTTTTCAGAAAATTACTGATAAGAAATCTGGAATATGTTTGATGCCAACTCTTGCAGAATGTGCCAAATTTAACAACAAAATGTTGCATTTAGAAAAGCAAGAGATTGTGAAAGTGGAAGCTATTGATAGAGTAGAGCATATGGGATCAACAATTATTTTGTCTGAGAATCTGAAAACAAAATTGGATTCATTAGAGAAGAGTATATCTAAAACTGCAGGTTTTGAAAAGACTCTGAATGTGTGCTTGAACTGCCGTATAATTTTAAGAAGGAATTTACATGTTGAAAGAGGTCTGGTAAATGGATCAATGGGTAATGTTGTTGATTTTGTGAAATACAGAAATAGAGATGGAATTGAATTTTTAAAAATTAAATTTGATGGCATTGAGGAAGTACAGCTAATTGCTTGTTGTTCTGCTAGATTTTTGCTTGTAAAAGACTTATATGTTCGCCGTAAGCAGTTCCCTGTTTGCTTGGCATATGCGGTGACAATTCATAAATCGCAAGGTTTAAGTGTAGACACTGCATTGGTGAATATTGGCAGTTCTGTGTTCAAGGAGGGTATGGCATATGTGGCATTGTCACGAGTTAGAACTTTATCGGGATTGTACTTGATTGAGTGTGATGTCAGAAACATTTGTGCAGATCTAGATTGTGTTAAGGAATACAATAGGTTAAGAAGAGAGTATGCGCCACATTTGCCTCAGTTTCCTTTGTTTGAGAAACGTCTGGTAGGCCGGAAACGAAGAAATGAGAACAATACTGGGGAGGTTGTAGCAAAAAGACAAAAAGTGAATGAACCTAAAATTACAAGCAGAAACAAAGAGGATTCTGTTGAAGATGTTGTTGGTTTTCAGTTTGAAAACAGTTCTGGTGTCAACTGCTATGCTAATGTAGTAATTAATGTTTTGTTTTCTCTAAAAAATGTAAAAGAAGAGATTGTGGTCAATTCTGATCAAAGATTTTGCAGTTTGTTAAATTCTGTGTTAGAGAAATGTACCACTGATAGAAGAAACATAGAAAGTGTGTCTGAAATTAGAAATCTGTTAGATAGATGTTCAGGCCAAACACAATTCTCTCAAAATATTCAGCAAGATTGTCAGGAGTTTTTAATGTATATGCTTGATGTATTACATGCTGAAGGTGTAGATGTAGATCAGCTGTTTGGGCTTTCTTATCAATGGCAGCATGACTGCGAGAACTGTATGGTATCAAGTACTACTAGTGTAGACTCAGAAAGATTTATATATTTAACTTTGCCAGACAGTAAATCAGTCTCCTTTAATAAGCTAGTAAAAGCTGCTAATCACAACATGGAGTGTAGCCAATGTAAATCTGAAATGATGTCCACATTATTTATACGAACATATGGCCAGTACGTCATTTTAATGTTCCAACGATGTAGGCCTGATGGAACAAAATTGACAACTTTAATAAAAAATTTTGTAGCTTCGCAGTTGTCAATATCAGGAAGGACTTTTGTAACTACAGCAATTATATATCATGACGGACCTTCAATATCATCAGGACATTACACAGCTTATTTAAAGTCTAGAAATGGCTGGTCATTCTGCAATGATTCTGTTTTAATTTTCAAAAAAAAATTGCCGTATGACCTTAAAAACTCTTACCTGGTGTTTTTAAAACCAAAATTTTAGGAAAATAATCTCGGGATATGATCTGTGGAATTTCAAGAAGTTCTAATGGCTCCTACACAATTTGGCCTTGAGGATAAGTGTAGTTCAGAGACATAACTTCTAATCATAGGATTGGACATCATGGAGATGTATGTGCACTATGAATGAGTTCAGAAAAACTGTTTCTTTTCATAAGCTAATTGAAGCAGCCAATCAAAACATGGAGTAGAGGGAATGTAAGTCTGCAATGCTGTCTACTGTTTTACATTGCTTTGTGATTAAAAGTGATGTAGAGAATTAAATAATTGTAGTACTCATAGAGGTAGTGTAAGTCTGCTTCATATTAAGCAGTATCAGTGTCATAGGAAATGTAGAACATGACTGAGCAAGAAGGGGAAGATATTACTATTCCAGGATTGTGAAAATGATCTTCAACATTTTAATTCTGAAAGTTGCGGAAATGCCAAATGATGGGATTGGCTTACAAGAAATCCAAGAGTTATAAATATCTCTGACTAGATTTGGCCTTGTGGAAAATAGTGGTAGAGAGCAAGAAGTCATTTATTGCATGTAACGTGTTTTTAAAAACGATGTAGGTTTTCTTTCAGAAAGTGGCGGGCTGAAAGTAATAACAGCACAAAAGAGTGTAAGCTGTTCATAGGACATCCTTGGACGTCATGGAAAGTAAGTTAACTTTATGGAGTTCTGAATTTTAATTTCTGATGTTGTATGGGTTTTTTAAACACAATCATTTTGATTGTGTTTTTTTTTCCCCGCTGTTACATGATGAATACCTTCAAGTCACTGTTTTTAGTGAATTTTGATACATTCTGAGAACAGCAAAAATAAACCATTTAACATGTATAATTAATTCTGTACTGTTTGCATTTATGATGTATATGTAGAACTGTGTAGGAGGCATGGAGAAGGTGAGTTTTCTGTAAGTGTTAAATTTATTGTATGCAGTGCTGCACTTCTACGTATTCTTTCATATGCTGGACTACATCTGCACAATGAGATACCTAAGCAAAGGAAACACAAGTGATGTGATTGTGAAATGAGCAAAATAAATTGCACATATTTCAATTACATCACCTGTGTTTCCTATCATTACGAATCACATTGTGCAGATCAAGTTTAGGTCTGTCCAGGGAAACATAGGAGGTTTCTACTTTGTTGAAGAGTGCAGTGGACATGACTCACTTCATTAGTAGACTTTCACAGATATTATCTCCTCTGTACACTTCAACAAGTGTAAATCTCATCTTGAACTCTGAGTAGGCCTCACCTCAAACAAATCTCTGGATAGGAGACATGTTATTGGCATACTGAAGCGACACTTTTCTGAAACAAGAGCAATGCAAAAGATGCACCATGTTTTAAGATAGGCCTCACTTCATCTGCATCAAGATACTGTTAGTTTAAAATGTATATCTTTAGGATTGTGTAGAGGACCTGTAGAAGCAGAAGCTTCTGTCAGTGTCAAAGTTGTTGAAAAACTATTTGTCCTTCAATATTTTCCCTTGTCTTTTGTAATTTTTAAATACATATTTTAAATTTTTTCAAATGTTGGTTCTCTCTTTCACAGATTGAAAGTATAGAAATAAAATGTGATTAATTTAACGGCAATTACAAGGTAAATAGTTGTACTCTTTTCGTTACATTTCTATCACATTCACCTACTATTAGATCCACTGCTTCACTTCTTTAATCCTCAGTTTCCTGCCTTTGCTACTTTCCTCATTCCTTTCTCTATTACCTATTTACTCAACTCCTTCCACTCTTTTTCTCAGTCCCTCTGTTCTCATAGTTCCTCAGTCTTGTTCACTCACTCCATCTCTATTACTCTTAGTGTCTGTGAATTACTTTCCCAACTTTTTTTTTTTTGGACCGCTTCCCGGGAAGTTGCCCGGTTCGCAAACCAGCAGCGTTATGGCAGTCCACCATTTTGTGTTTCGGTCGAATCAAGATACAAGATGGAGGGCAAATAATGTTCAGAATGGGTAGAAGGGGGCACGGTAGATGTATCTTGACCCCCTTGGTTTTCTGAGGGTGGCTGAGGAGGACCATAGTTCTTCACTCTTGTTCACTCTCTCTGTTTCTATTAATGTCACTGTTTATGACTGATCAAAAAAATGTTTTTTTAAAAAGAACAGTAACTATAAGGGAAGGAAATAGACAGTTATGTTAAAAGAAAGACAGCTATAGGGAGTAAACTAAGGATACTGTTACCTACAATCCTCTGCTGTTGATGTTACTGACCATGTCATGAATGATGTAATATGTGACATCATCAGCAGTGGATTGTAGGTAACAGTATCCTTAGTTTACTCCCTAGAGCTGTCTTTCTTTTAACATAACTGTCTGTTTGCTTACCTTATACTTACTGTTCTTTTTTTTAAAAAATATTTTTTTTGGTTAGCTTCCGGTACGCGTACCGGGTAGCGCTCCGGGAGCGAACTAAGAGAAATAGAGGTTGGCAGAGTTCCAAATATTCTACCAATTTTTTTATAATGGGGAGTTAGTTCTGAAAAGAACTTTTTTTTTTATGTTTTTGTTGTTTTATATTTTTTTTAGTATTTTTTGAACATTTTTTTACTTTTTTTGTATTTTCTGAACGTTTTTAAATTTTTTTTGGTTTTTTTGGGGGGGGGGAAACAAAAACGATCCATTATAAAGGGCTCAACAGGAGCAAAAAAAAATAAAGAATTTATTTTTTGGTGCGTTTCGTACAAACATTAATATGATTTTGAATTGCTCGCAAAATCAAAGTGATGCTACTTTCTCTGTAGCAGATGAAAGTGCCACATTCCACGCACACTTGCTTTACGTGCCCAAACAACATTTGGATGTTTGCGATCATCTCCCTCGCCTCTGGTCCCGACACCTCTGGAACCACCGATCTTCTTGCCATTGGGAGGGGATTTTGTTGTTCGTCACGTAGCTGGGCAGCACTATAATTATTTGGGTGCCACCTACTCATATGCCGATGCATAGTATGATTGCCATAACTATATTTTTTATCAGTGCCCCTTGACAATCTATCACCGCATATACGGCAAAACACGTAGCGTGCATTCACTTTCTTTTGCCCCTCAGGAATTCTGTAGAATTGCCAGATGTAATTCTCCTTTCGATTGTACCTCCTGGGCTCCTCTGGCAAAAACTCATGCTCTTCCTCCTCTTCCTCCTCTTCCTGTTCTTCCTCTTCTTGCAAAATTACTTCTGCAGGTGGTCCTCTCTTTCTTGGATTTGGTGGAGGTGGTGGGCTAGCACCAGCTGAAGCTACTAATGAAGCCATCTCAAAGTCTCAATAAAGGGTCTTTCTCTCACCAAGATGAAAGTCAGAGTGATGAAAGAAGGAGGGGTTTTCATCATTTGGGAAAAACAAAAGTTCTAAACCAATGAAAAGTGTTCATTTTAGATCACATGACCTTGTATTACATCATTAGGAAACCAAAAGTGAAATGAACCAATGAAAAGTGTTATTACCGAGTCACATGACCTGCTATGTTTACGTTACGCGGTCGGCGCCGCGCCGCGGATCGCTTCCGGTTCGCGTACCTCTGCGCTTCCGGGTACGCGAACGTAGCACGTAATATGACGTATTACGCGAGAACGCGAAACGTCATGCTGACGCGAAGCGTCACGATGTTGTTTTGTAACGCGAGAGGTGCGCAAAAGGAACGTTTACGGGTTCGCGTACCGGGTCGCGCCTCCGGATTGAGCTAACGGGAAGCTAACCGGTACGCGTACTGGGAGCGAAACAAAAAAAAATAAAAAATAAATTGTATAAAAAACATGTAAAAAATATTTTTCTTTTTAAAGAATAATACATTGTAAAGGTTTTGATATTAGCTATTAAAAAACCAATGAAATTCACTGAAAAAACCATAGGTTATAGACCATATATAGTTAGGAATTAGCATTTACAAAACCTTAAAAATTCACTGACAAAAACCATAGGTTATACACCATATATAGTTAGGAATTAGCATTTAAAAAACCTTATTTTACTCACACAAAACCAATGAAATTCCATATATAGTTAGTTGTACTAACTATATATCACGCACCCGCAATCCACTGCTGATGATGTCACATATTACATCATTCATGACATGGTCAGTGACATCACTGATGACATCACTGATGACATCTCAAATGACATCACTGATGACATCACTGATGACATCTCAAATGACATCACTGATGACATCACTGATGACATCTCAAATGACATTACTGATGACATCACTGATAAAATCATTCATGTGATAATACGATGAACCTCTTCAGACTCTAATATAACCTTAGATACACTCAGTGTAAACACAGACTCACAGATTGTCACTCATCCATGAAGTTACACACACACCTAGACAGTCATGCAAACAATCAATCACACCTCCATTTCCTTAACTATACAGTTAAACACACCTTACTTATTCAAACATATACTAAAACATATTTACTCACTTATACAATCCTGGATACAAGTTCACAATGATCCATACAGCCACTCACACATTCACTGGCTCTTATGCACAGTTATTTATATATGTCAACTCTCACATGTACTGTATTTTACATATGTACTTAATTTGACATGTAGCACTGAGATATCTATTCACTCACCAATACAGTCATGCACACAGTCAACCGCCCATACAGCTGTTTCCAACATGCACTTTTGAATCCATACATCTATGCACAGAGTCATACACTTCCCAGCCACCCACACACACACTCAGTCTCCCATACAAATGCTTGGGCAACCAATCAATAACCTATATAGTTACTCATATAGCTACTGATCAACACATGCAGCAGTTTACAGAACAACAGACATAATGATGCACAAATTAAGACAGTTTAGTCACTAACCCATGCACTCAGTGAGACACATTTAATCACTCACTCATACATTCAGTCATGCACCTACTAAATCCTTCGTCCAGACACTTATACATCGACTCATTCATAAATATGTAAGACATATTTTAACTTTACAGAAAAATACAGTCACTGGATGTTGTCATCAGTGATGTCATCAGTGATGTCATTTGAGATGTCATCAGTGATGTCATCAGTGATGTCATTTGAGATGTCATCAGTGATGTCATCAGTGATGTCACTGACCATGTCATGAATGATGTAATATGTGACATCATCAGCAGTGGATTGCGGGTGCGTGATATATAGTTAGTACAACTAACTATATATGGAATTTCATTGGTTTTGTGTGAGTAAAATAAGGTTTTTTAAATGCTAATTCCTAACTATATATGGTGTATAACCTATGGTTTTTGTCAGTGAATTTTTAAGGTTTTGTAAATGCTAATTCCTAACTATATATGGTCTATAACCTATGGTTTTTTCAGTGAATATATATATATATATATCCAACATTTGCAGGAACCATTTGAAATGAGGCCACAGAGAGGTAAGTATATTCCACAATTTAATGGCAGCAGGCAAGCAGATGAACATCACGGACCCTGCATCCAGTACATAAAAACGCCAGACGCGTTTCGGGACACTGAAAATCCCTTCTTCAATGGCGTGGTATTTCGGAATGAGAAGCACTGTTTTGTGGCACAATTAAATGTTAACACCTGACCTCAATGGGTGTGGCTGCAGCACAGCCTCCTGGTTGTTGTAGTGCCACAAATGTTTTTTCCGCAGTGGGCGCGCTCACTCAGTCTCAATTGAAATAAATTCAATCCCCAGTGGGTAGGTGTGGGCATCCGGAGTCACCTGCCCCGCTTTGTTGCTGGCATTCAGGTAAAGCTGGCAGCGCCCTGCACGTCGCCAGCCTTACTCCCTTCCTGAAACTTCAAGCGCCGAATCGGCCCTTGTCAGGAACCGCCTCTGCTGCGGCGGGCCTCCTCTCACGACCGGAGCAGCCGTTACAAATCCAACATTTGCAGGAACCATTTGAAATGAGGCCACAGAGAGGTAAGTATATTCCACAATTTAATGGCAGCAGGCAAGCAGATGAACATCACGGACCCTGCATCCAGTACATAAAAACGCCAGACGCGTTTCGGGACACTGAAAATCCCTTCTTCAATGGCGTGGTATTTCGGAATGAGAAGCGCTGTTTTGTGGCACAATTAAATGTTAACACCTGACCTCAATGGGTGCAGGGTCCGTGATGTTCATCTGCTTGCCTGCTGCCATTAAATTGTGGAATATACTTACCTCTCTGTGGCCTCATTTCAAATGGTTACTGCAAATGTTGGATTTGTAACGGCTGCTCCGGTCGTGAGAGGAGGCCCGCCGCAGCAGAGGCGGTTCCTGACAAGGGCCGATTCGGCGCTTGAAGTTTCAGGAAGGGAGTAAGGCTGGCGACGTGCAGGGCGCTGCCAGCTTTACCTGAATGCCAGCAACAAAGCGGGGCAGGTGACTCCGGATGCCCACACCTACCCACTGGGGATTGAATTTATTTCAATTGAGACTGAGTGAGCGCGCCCACTGCGGAAAAAACATTTGTGGCACTACAACAACCAGGAGGCTGTGCTGCAGCCACACCCATTGAGGTCAGGTGTTAACATTTAATTGTGCCACAAAACAGCGCTTCTCATTCCGAAATATCACGCCATTGAAGAAGGGATTTTCAGTGTCCCGAAACGCGTCTGGCGTTTTTATGTATTGGATGCAGGGTCCGTGATGTTCATCTGCTTGCCTGCTGCCATTAAATTGTGGAATATACTTACCTCTCTGTGGCCTCATTTCAAATGGTTCCTGCAAATGTTGGATTTGTAACGGCTGCTCCGGTCGTGAGAGGAGGCCCGCCGCAGCAGAGGCGGTTCCTGACAAGGGCCGATTCGGCGCTTGAAGTTTCAGGAAGGGAGTAAGGCTGGCGACGTGCAGGGCGCTGCCAGCTTTACCTGAATGCCAGCAACAAAGCGGAGCAGGTGACTCCGGATGCCCACACCTACCCACTGGGGATTGAATTTATTTCAATTGAGACTGAGTGAGCGCGCCCACTGCGGAAAAAACATTTGTGGCACTACAACAACCAGGAGGCTGTGCTGCAGCCACACCCATTGAGGTCAGGTGTTAACATTTAATTGTGCCACAAAACAGCGCTTCTCATTCCGAAATATCACGCCATTGAAGAAGGGATTTTCAGTGTCCCGAAACGCGTCTGGCGTTTTTATGTACTGGATGCAGGGTCCGTGATGTTCATCTGCTGGCCTGCTGCCATTAAATTGTGGAATATACTTACCTCTCTGTGGCCTCATTTCAAATGGTTCCTGCAAATGTTGGATTTGTAACGGCTGCTCCGGTCGTGAGAGGAGGCCCGCCGCAGCAGAGGCGGTTCCTGACAAGGGCCGATTCGGCGCTTGAAGTTTCAGGAAGGGAGTAAGGCTGGCGACGTGCAGGGCGCTGCCAGCTTTACCTGAATGCCAGCAACAAAGCGGGGCAGGTGACTCCGGATGCCCACACCTACCCACTGGGGATTGAATTTATTTCAATTGAGACTGAGTGAGCGCGCCCACTGCGGAAAAAACATTTGTGGCACTACAACAACCAGGAGGCTGTGCTGCAGCCACACCCATTGAGGTCAGGTGTTAACATGTAATTGTGCCACAAAACAGCGCTTCTCATTCCGAAATATCACGCCATTGAAGAAGGGATTTTCAGTGTCCCGAAACGCGTCTGGCGTTTTTATGTACTGGATGCAGGGTCCGTGATGTTCATCTGCTTGCCTGCTGCCATTAAATTGTGGAATATACTTACCTCTCTGTGGCCTCACTTCAAATGGTTCCTGCAAATGTTGGATTTGTAACGGCTGCTCCGGTCGTGAGAGGAGGCCCGCCGCAGCAGAGGCGGTTCCTGACAAGGGCCAATTCAGCGCTTGAAGTTTCAGGAAGGGAGTAAGGCTGGTGACGTGCAGGGCGCTGCCAGCTTTACCTGAATGCCAGCAACAAAGCGGGGCAGGTGACTCCGGATGCCCACACCTACCCACTGGGGATTGAATTTATTTCAATTGAGACTGAGTGAGCGCGCCCACTGCGGAAAAAAAATTTGTGGCACTACAACAACCAGGAGGCTGTGCTGCAGCCACACCCATTGAGGTCAGGTGTTAACATTTAATTGTGCCACAAAACAGCGCTTCTCGTTCCGAAATATCACGCCATTGAAGAAGAGATTTTCAGTGTCCCGAAACGCGTCTGGCGTTTTTATGTACTGGATGCAGGGTCCGTGATGTTCATCTGCTTGCCTGCTGCCATTAAATTGTGGAATATACTTACCTCTCTGTGGCCTCATTTCAAATGGTTCCTGCAAATGTTGGATATATTTATATATATATATATATATATATATATATATATATATATATATATATATATATATAAGCTCCCCTTTGCGCCTCGGGCAAAATCACTCACGGGCGGGTGCCTGGACTTGGCCGTGCTTGTCCCAATATTTCTTAGCTCAAGTCCCCTTACTTGGAAGAAGAAACCAGCACTCTGGAGAGACGTTTCAGGTCTTGTTTTATTCCAAGCCAAACAGATGCGATTCGGCGATGCCTTCCTCAGTGTTTACCGACACGCCGGGAGGCCGCCATTGTATCTGCATTCTAATTCATTACAATTCAATGTTTCAGCGAAAAGGGACTAAACCACAATGCCCAAGTGCTCGCCATTTTATCATATGTATATACACAAGTACAGCTCATGATTCCATTACATTGCTGCACATTATTTTTGTACATATACCATGATTATAAGACACTGTTAAAAATTAGCGATTGCATTTTAGCGTTTTAAACCATTTCATAGTTTTGCACGCACTCATTGAATTCGTATGCAGACTATTGACATTCATACAGCTATGCTTACAGCACTAAAGAGGCTTAATATGGCCAGATTTGTTCATTTGTCAATTCTTTTGTCAAGTTTCATACGCCATCTTCTAATGGGCTGTTACATCTTATGTATCAATGACATAAATCAAACTGTAGTGGAATAATTCCCCAGTACAACTTGTCATCAATGGCACTGCTTCGAGGTCATCTTGCCGTGGATCAGCTAAAGTCCCTTTTCATTCTTTGCATTTACAAGCTCATTCCTAAGCAAATTCAACTAACAGTTAAAAGCTCTGCACAATTTTTTACAATTTTTTACAATTTTTCGTTAACTTGTGGCATCATAGTATACATTCTCTTGGATCAGTTCATTCACACAAAATAATATCTAAATTCCTCCAATTACATTTCATATTAGGTACAGGTTTTATCCTAGTATATTATAAAGAACAACCTTACATACATGCTCCTCACTGCAACATTTGAACAAGTCTTGACTTTCTGTTGTACTATTTAGATCCACAGCTTCCTGTGAGGTCCCCAAATGTGACGCTAACTGTTCCCCACTGTTCATGCCCTTAGGGTGCTTAGTCTGGCAATCCACAATATACTGTGACTCTAATCTCCGTAGCTTTTTGAGTCTGTCTCCCCCTCTTATATTTTCTGGGACACAATCTAGACCATTGAATCTCAACAGATTTCTAATGCTTGCATGTTTTTCAGCAAAGTGTCTCGCCACAGTGTATGACATGTCGTTTTTTACAATTGCCCTTTGGTGCTAAAGAATACGAATTTTCAATGGGTGTACAGTACTGCCTATATAACATAAGCCACATCGGCATGTTAGGCAGTATACCGCATATGGTGTTGTACAAGTTAAGAACTTTTGGATGGGTTTTTTCAATTTCACACCTGGAATGTTATAATTTAAGACCTTTTGGCTGTTTGAGCAGGCCTTACACTTACCACATGGGTAGAACCCTTTCATCTCTCTCAGTGTACCTGTCGTTTGAATGTCTTTTTCAAAATAGCTCCTCACCAGCTTGTCTTTTAGTGAATGGGCCCTTTTGAAAGTCAGTCTGTCTTGGATATCTTGCTTTGTTTTAGTAATGAAATCACTCAATTCCAGTTTGATCAAAGATTCATTAATTTGTACAATCTCTTCAAGCAAGGCTTGCCGATCTATCTAAGCATATTTCACCAAAATAAGCACTAAATTCATCGATGCGACCAGATTGCTCTCTCCCCATTCTCGTAACATGCTCGGGTTAGGGCTCTCAAAACTCGGGGCTAAAAGAATTCGTAAGCCCCTCGGAATACGGCCCACTTCAATGTACTTTGAATGCGATTTATGTTCCCACCATTTAGTGGTTTCTGACTTCATACATTTTTCCAGCTTCTTTATTACGTTTCTTGCATCCATTTCATTGTTGGTGCCTGTGCTCTTCGTACCTTCCTGTTCAGTTGTTTTTACGGGCAAATCATTAAATAATTGTTCAGCAGCAGCCTTTCTATTCCGGACCACCTCTGCTGACATTTTACAAGGAAATAGCCGTGTTGTTGTTATAATCCTGCGGACAAGCCAAATCCACCCGCCACTACTTCCTTTCACTCCTCCCCACCTGTGCAATCACTGAAGTGCTTGTTTCCTATCCGGAACCAATACGACCACCGGTACCTTTTCCCATGTTCTGACCGGCAATGTCCAGCTTTCCCAGCTGCCCAGGGGGTTGCCGCCAAACTTTCCTTTTTCGAAAACACACCACGCTGGTTGAGGGCAACAGCCACTTATCAGGGAGTGGGTTTGTCACGAAAGCAACCACCTTCTGCAAATTGATGAGAAATCACCCAAATACTTTGTCCATTCGCAGCGCTAGTCCACACCACTTCAGCTACAAAGGATTCACGAACCACCAAAACTGCAGGTAAGTCAAAATTGTTATTCTTGTTTCCTGATTACGTGTTTCGGGCACCACTTGCCCTTGTTCACACAATCAGAGAGATAGAAACACCATTTTGTTTTATGTGCATTGCTGACACAACATGATAGGACATCGTGAATAGAAATAGAAAAAATATATGTGTGTACACATCTATAAGAACACCCAGTCTTTCTTTTATAGCAAGCGTCTTCACTACCTTTTTCCTTTTCATGTTTTTTTCATTACCTTTTTCAAATTGTTATTTTTTTATTTTTTTTGATTGCTGATGTGTCCATTTTTAGATAAATGCTGTGATCCTCATATAATTCCTAATCCATATATCGGCCATAGGTCCCAGCTATAATCCAATCTTTCTTTATAAATACAAAGTTTAAATCGGTGAATTTCTTTTTCTTATAAAGTGCCAGAAGGTCTAAATGCAATATAAAAACATAAATAAATATATAAATATATTAAAATATCACATTTAATTCATTATAACATGTGCAAAATATTGCTATTGCATTATTGATTCAGACCTTCCACTTGCTGAAACATTCCTATATATATATATATTCACTGAAAAAACCATAGGTTATAGACCATATATAGTTAGGAATTAGCATTTAAAAAACCTTTTTTTACTCACACAAAACCATTGAAATTCCATATATAGTTAGTAGTACTAACTATATATCGCGCACCCACAATCCACTGCTGATCATGTCACATATTACTTCATTCATGACATGGTCAGTGACATCACTGATGACATCTCAAATGACATCACTGATGACAACATCCAGTGACTGTGTATTTCTGTAAAGTTAAAATATATCTTACATATTGAAGAATGAGTGTATGTAGAAGTGTCTTGATGAAGGATTTAGTAGGTGCATGACTGACTGTATGAGTGAGTGGTTAAATGCGTCTCACTGAGTGCATGGGTTAGTGACTGAACTGTGTTAATTTGTGCATCATTATGTTTGTTGTTCTGTAAACTGCTGCATGTGTTGATCAGTAGCTATATGAGTAAGTATATGGGTTATTGATTGGTTGCTCAAGTATTTGTATGGGAGACTGAGTGTGTGTGTGGGTGGCTGGGAGGTGTATGACTCTGTGCATTGGTGAGTGAATGGATATCTCAGTGCTACATGTCAAAGTAAGTACACATGTAAAACACAGTACATGTGAGAGTTGGCATATATAAATAACTGTGCATAAGAGCCAGTGAATGTGTGAGTGACTGTATGGATGATTGTGAACTTGTATCAGGGATTGTAAAAGAGAGTAAATATGTGTTAGTATATGTTTGAATAAGTAAGGTGTGTATAACTGTATAGTTGAGGAAATGGAGGTGTGATTGATTCTTTGCATGACTGACTAGGTGTGTAAGTAACTCCATGGATGAGTGACAGTCTGTGAGTGTCTGTTTACACTGAGTGTATCTAAGGTTATATTAGAGTCTGAAGAGGTTCATCGTATTATCACATGAATGATGTCATCAGTGATGTGATCAGTAATGTCAAATGAGATGTCATCAGTGATGTCATCAGTGATGTCATTTGAGATTTCATCAGTGATGTCATCAGTGATGTCATTTGAGATGTCATCAGTGATGTCATCAGTGATGTCATTTGATATGTCATCAGTGATGTCATCAGTGATGTCACTGACCATGTCATGAATGATGTAATATGTGACATGATCAGCAGTGGATTGCGGGTGCGCGATATATAGTTAGTACTACTAACTATATATGGAATTTCAATGGTTTTGTGTGAGTAAAATAAGGTTTTTTAAATGCTAATTCCTAACTAGATATGGTCTATAACCTATGGTTTTTTCAGTGAATTGTCAAGGTTTTGTAAATGCTAATTCCTAACTATATATGGTCTATAACCTATGGTTTTTTCAGTGAATTTCAATGGTTTTTTAATAGCAAATATCATAAGCTGTCGAATGTCAAGTACGTGGTAAGAAAAAACATTTTCGTGTTTATGCACACTGATCTGCTTTGAATGCTGCCCCCCCCCCCCTCATTTCTATTAGGAGTACTCTCTCTTTGCAGATAGTGAAGGGTAGTTAACGCAGGCCTTTGCCCCCGTTGTAATCCGTCGTGCCTGCTTCTCTCTCCATTTGATTGATTGTTATCCAAGCATTTACTGTTTTAGAATTGGTTCTCTTTGGTTCATTCTCTATTTACAAACAAGCACAGAGTCGCAATACTCTGTTTAGTCTTTGCAGATAGCGAAAAATCGTGTAAAAAAACAAAAGGAATCGAGCAAAATCAGTAGGCCACTAATGGGATCTCTTTTTGACCTCGCTAAAATAGAAACATTAGGAACAACCCCTCATGACAAATACGAAACTAGTGAGATGAACTGAACTCCACACCATGATGGCTGCAAGACAGCTCGGCTCCGCCACCCACCCCGCCCAAAATAACGATAAACTCTATGCAAATATATACAACACACCAGCAAAGTAACAGGGTAAAACATTTTATTAAACAACTATTTACATAACTATTTTAAACTTTTTGTTTCCCGATCCGGCTAGCTCAATCGATCGAGCATGAAACTCATGCACTCTGATGATTCAAAGTTTTGAAGAGTGCTTGTAACACTGTCTGAAGCCTATTTGCACTTGCTTCATCTTCACTTTTCTAAAAGTAAGTGGGGGCTGTTTGAGTACGTTACTGCATTTGTAAACAATGTGATGCGGTGCCACCCTGAACCGCTTAACGGAGGCCCCCGAGGGATGGTGTGATGGCGCGGACTCGGAGGGGGCGCTTGGCTCCGGCCCCCTCCCCAAGTCGTGTTCTCCTGGTGTGGCCTGAGATCGCCCCCGACATAGGTGGCCGGCTCCCGGGATCAAGCGGAACTTTTTGCCTTTTGGTAACTCTTCCATTCTTGACCTTGTCCCACAATCCGTTTCACCTAAAGACACGCTGTAGTGGGGCGCCCCTTTACCATTTCAGTTGCCATTCCGCCCGCTTTTGCTACACTGTGCCTCTTCCGCTATTCAGCTGTTTACCGCCCGCTCTTTCGACTACAGCGTCTCGCTCACCATGTACTTGAGTTGCTCCCGCTCTTGCGGTGCAGCGATAGGCGGCTGCCACAGGACTCTCAAAATGGCGGCCGGGTCTTCAGATTTGGGCGTGGTCCACTAAAATGGCCCTGCGACACCTTGGAACTCGGACGCTTGTCTGCTAGAGCTTGGGCTCCATTCTCGAAAGCGTCCCCTCAGCCTTGAAGATTCTACAAAAGTCTTGGGGGCCCCCGACTCCCGCAGGCTTCTGGTGGGGAGCGGCTAGCATGATTGCTCGTGGAATGGCCACGACGGAGCTACGAAATGGTGGTGCTCTCATGTTAACGCCAGCTTCAGTCTGAAACATCCAGAAACTCTGTAGACTACCAATTCGATCAGTTCCGGTAGCGCCCTAACGTGACCCGGTAGAGAAGAACTTGCCCTCCCCTCTTTGACTGATGGTTCTTGTTGCCTGTCCCTTCTGTTGTCATTTAACAGAACTATTTAGCCTGCTGAAAGGGGTTGTGTTCCGACCGCTGGTTGGTGGAGACATTTTGACTATATTCTGGACCTGCGTTGTCGCGTAATGCGTCATATGACGTGCCGCGTTAGCGCATCCGGAAGTGATCCGGGGCGCGGCGCGCAGCGCGTAACGTAAGCATAACAGATCATGTAACTTGTTAATAAAACTTTTCATTGGTTCATTTTACTTTTCTTATTCTAATGATGAAAGGCTTGGTCATATGACCTAAAAATTACGCTTTTTATTACTTTCGAACATTATTTTTTCTTAAACATATGTTATAATGTTCCAGGCTAATGTACTTTCCCGGAAAATTTACAACTGTCCTGCAAGTAAAATATATTCCTTTTTCGAGAAAAAGGGCGTTTCTTCGTCCCATGACGGAGCCGTTGAGCAAAAGAGGGTCGGCCTGCTGTCTTAGTCGCCGATACGCCAGAATATCAGATTCTTATCGATCACTTTATGTTGCAGGAGTAGAAAACACAACAACCCTTGACCATTTATCTTTACTGAGTTCCTGCGTATTATACCTTTTACCCTTCATGTAATTCGAATGCTTTATTTCACTTGCCTTTTACTGATTCTAAAACAGTGACTATTATTAAAAACTTTACCAATGTAAATACTACTACCATGTTTTCTTTTAAAAACCTTTATTGTGAAAATGTCAGTATACAAATACGGGCCTATAACCACGTGGGCCGGCCACGGAGCAAACTGTAATCGTATATGATGAGTAGACATTTACACTGTAGAGGAACGTAACGGGCGGGCCATTAGGTTGCAAGAACTAAGGTGTCTAACAGTTGCGGAATCGGTGGACGTACATTTTATAATTAAAATACGACAGGGCCAGTTACAATAAAATTATCTAGATATACATTTGCGGGCAAGTACCATGGGTGACGTTAATTCGAACTTTCAATAGTACAGTAATCAATAACACATCAGAACTTAATATCAATAGGGATGTCGAAATATTCAATCAATTCTCGTCCCCGCCCGCCATGTGCTTCAAAACTGCATACGTATCTCGTGATTTCAATGTTCTGCAACCAGTACACAACAAGGAGTTACGACTCCCATTTATTCTGGCGCCATTTTGGGCGAGGACGGGCAGGTCCAGGATATAGTCAAAATGTCTCTACCAACCATCGACTATGATGATGTTCATATGCTGTATTTATTAGAGTAACACTCCTCTGTCCACATGAAATTAATTTGCCACAATCTAAACATGTCATTTTAATCTTTCCAAAGTTCTTCTAAATATTTGGGACCGTTTCCCTTGCCTCTGATGCTGTCAGTGCCAGTTCTTTGATGAATGTACTGGCAGGTCGGGGGTTCTCCTCCAAATCTCTCTTTTATGCAGCACTATAATTAATCGGTGCCACCTCTCCATATGACGATGCATGGTATAGTTACCATAACTATATATTTTTTCGGTTCCTCTGGAGAGTACATCGTGGCAGATGAAGCGTGTAACGTACCGGGAATTTACCTTTTTTGCATGTAGAGGAAAGGAAAAAAAATTCGAGCGTCCGAGTTCTAAGGTGTCCCAGGGCCATTTTAGTGGACCAGGCCCAAATCCAAAGGACAGGCCGCCATTTTGAGAGTCCTGTTGCAGCCGCCTGTCGCTGTAGCATCAAGAGCGGCCGAAACTCACCTGAATGGCAACTGAAACGGTAAAGGGGTGCCCCACTACAGCAGACGAGCCTCCACCTGAGAAGGCCCGTTCACGCCGCCTCCCCCCTCCCCCTTCGGGCACCCCACGCCGTTATTCGGAGCAGGATTGTAGGATGGCCACACCAATGCGGCAACTTGCTAGACACCACCTCGGTGCCAACCGAATATCAGCGCCTTGTGGTGTCTTCTATTCAGAAAACATTGTTGTGCTGCCTTCGACCTATTCGCCGCAAGTGCGCACGCAACTCAGCTGCATAGCTTGCTAGACACCACCTCGGTGCCATCCGGATCTTGGCGCGTTGCGCTGCCTTTGGCCCCATTCGCACATCGGTCCGCTACTGACGCCACCTCACAGGCCAACGGGGCGCCCCACGCCCACTTTCAGCATTGTAGGATGGCCACACCAGTGCGGCAACTTGCTAGACACCACCTCGCTGCCATCCGGATCTTGGCGCGTTGTGCTGCCTTCAGCCTATTCGCACATCAGTCCGCTACTGACGCGAACTCACAGGCCAACGAGGCGCCCCACGCCGACTTTCAGCATTATAGAATGGCCACACCAGTGCGGCAACTTGCTAGACACCACCTCGGTGCCATCCGGATCTTGGCGCGTAGTGAAGCTGCAGCAGCTGCAAATAAGCTTCAGACAGTGTTACAACCGCTGCTCAGAACTCTCAACTATGACACCACCTCGGTGCCATCCGGATCTTGGCGCGTTGCGCTGCCTTTGGCCCCATTCGCACATCGGTCCGCTACTGACGCCACCTCACAGGCCAACGGGGCGCCCCACGCCCACTTTCAGCATTGTACGATGGCCACACCAGTGCGGCAACTTGCTAGACACCACCTCGGTGCCATCCGGATCTTGCCGCGTTGTGCTGCCTTCGGCCTATTCGCACATCGGTCCGCTACTGACGCTGCCTCACGTGCCAACGGATTTTCTACGCTTTTTATACCCTATGCCGCATAACAGGTCATGTGACTTGTTTATAAAACTTTTCATTGGTTCATTTTACTTTTGGTTTCCTAATGATGGAAGGCTTGATCATATGACCTAAAAATAACACTTTTCATTGGATGAAAACTTTTTTTTTTCCCAAACGATGAAAGCCCCACCTTGTTTCTGGATGTTTCAGACTGAAGCTGGCGTCAGCATGAAAGCACCACCATCTCGTGGCTCCGTCGTGGTCATTCCGCGAGCAATCATGGCAGCCGCTCCCCACCAGAAGCCTGCAGGAGTCGGGGGCCCCCAAGACTTTTGTACAATCCTCAAGGCTGAGGGAACGCTTTCGAGAATGGGGTCCAAGACCTAGCAGACTAGCGTCCGATTTCCAAGGTGTCCCAGGGCCATTTCAGTGGACCAGGCCCAAAAAGGAAAGAGCCTGCCGCCATTTTGAGAGTCCTGTGGCAGCCGCCTATCGCTGCACCGCAAGAGTGGGCGCAACTCAGCTGAATGGCGGATTTTGACACAGTGGACCAAAAGCGGACGGAATGGCAACTGAAACGGTAAAGGGGCGCCCCACTACAGCAGACGAGCCTCCACCTGGGGAGGCCCGTTCACGCCGCCTCACCCCCCCCCACCCCCCCGGGGCGCCCCATGCCGTTATTCGGAGGGCGGCAACTTACTGGACATCACCTTGGTGCCATCGTTCTGCTGCCTTGGAACTATTCGCACAACAGACCGCTACTGATGACCCACCCCCCGCGACGCCCCACGCCGGATACCGAAATCAGTGCGGCACCCAGGCAACATCACCTGGGTGCCGTCCAGAAATCTGGACGTTGTGCTGCGTTGGGACTATTTGCACAACCGACCGCTACTTCCTTCTTTTTCCCTAAAAATGTTTAAATGTTTTTACTGTTTTTGTTTTGTTGTATATATTTATAAGTTATTAAAGTTTTATAATCCTACTACTTTGTTGGAGTGCTATATATTTTTAATGTGACACATAATTGTAAAAACTTTGATGTACAAAGAGGCATCCCTGGAATCTTCCGCTTCAGGCTCGGTCCCCTCCCCAATCACAATACAGGATGGTTTTCAGATAGTAGGAACGCGCGTGGTGTGTCGGATCTCATCGGGTGGGGGCCTTGATCTACTATAACTCCTTTGAAGAGGGGTGATTCTTTACAGCTGGGGCATAAACTACATCTGCAGGGCTAGCTGATAGCCTGGGACCGGCCTGGACAATCGGACACAGAGGAAGAGGAGTGTCAGAGGGTGCGGTAGTGAATAGGGCGAAAGGGAGGTGTCGGACAGGCACAGGGTGTGATTCTCAGGGAAGAGCAGCACAGATGGGGGGAGGTTTATTGCCCATGTGTAAGACAGAGAGCGGGAGTGACCAGTGCCTGGGGGAGATGCTTGCGAGGGTGGGGAGCCATGCTAAGGATCGACAGCGTGCAGAGAGTGGGTCTGGTCAAGGCATCTAAAATGGCTGCCGTGCACGACAAAAGTGTGGCATTTGAAAAAAGGCAAGATGGCGCAGACAATGTTTATCAACACTTCCTGATTTCCTTCGAATCGAACGTTAACAGACATTATCTCTACCACACTACCGGTCCCCCTGGGCTTAAACGCCGAGATGGTAGGGACTGCATCCCGTGGAGATAGGCCGAGACGTCACTCAGCAGAAAAAAAAGAAAAAAAAAGTCTATAAACATACAATAAGTTAAAAGTCAATCATTCTTGTTTCCTTGTAGTACGCTCCCCAGGCCCGCGGGGCCCTTTTAAAACCTCCACATCAAAGCTAGGGGGTCAGGGAGGATCTACTATGCCCCCTTATGGTCATTTGCCCCTTCGCTTTGGCCTCCTCTTGTCTCTCGATCCTACCGAGAGACAAGATGGCGGCCGCTACGGACTGTTTGGAATGTTTACAGACGTCGGAGAACCAATCAGCTTCGCTTCACAAAGCTCCGTAACGCGAAAAGTACGCGAAGCGGAGCGCTGCCCGGTCCGCTGTCACAGATATATATCTTTTTTTTAACGTTAATTTCTCAAAATCCACTGGAGCACATATATTGAGACATAGCAAAGGCACATCGGGCTACCAGTAAATATGAGTAAACTTACTATGTAACATAAAAATGTTGCACTCTATACTATAAGTCTCATTTTATACTACAATCACTTCGCTACAACCTCATAAATTAAAAATAAAAATGAATAATGTCTCAAACAATTTTTGATTTCTAAATATAAATTTATTCTTCTGAATTTTCATAATTTGAAAGAACTAGTAACATGTCCTCATCAGGAATTTCCTCTTCAATCATCTCATCAGGAATCTCCTCATGAAAAGTCTGCAATGATGATTCTTGTAACTCTATGGTCTCCAAACATTCGATAAATTCGCCGTCAAGAGATTGATCAAAAAAATCATTCAAGTCATCTCCTCCTTGTGAGAATATTTCATTATTGGTGCTGTCAATTTCAATAAATGTAGTGGATAATTCAAAATAAATTGCCACGGTCTCTTCATTGTGATCCATTTTATTTTGAAATTTCTTGCTGTAAATTGCAGAAAAAAATAATCACTTTCATTTATCGTTTTTAGTAATACATGATATAAAACTAACTTTATCAAGTATTTAGTATAACAGAAGGACTGTAAATAAATAACAGAAAACATTTTTCAAATTATCTTAAAGTGTACAACATAGTTCCCCTTACAAATTAACAACTAACCTTTTTGAAAGTAGGAGAAGCGTTAGTACTGTGTAAATCAAACACCAGAAATTGAGCACCAAAAATTCCTCACAAATGTACCTCAGACAGTAGTATCACAAAATGGCTGTGGTTTCCTCTCATTTTAGATATATACATAACCAATTAACTTTCATCACACACAAATACAAAACCAAAGTAACATTTTAATTGGTTCTAAATTTCAACACTTTCAAATGTGTTTTCCCCATGCAATTTTCCATAGGACATTTAGATACGTCTACAGCCTGAATGGCTGAACGGAATTACACCAAACTTGGCAAAATGGTACATCAAACCTAGGGGGTCAGGGAGGATCTACTATGCCCCCTTATGGTCATTTGCCCCTTCGCTTTGGCCTCCTCTTGTCTCTCGATCCTACCGAGAGACAAGATGGCGGCCGCTACGGACTGTTTGGAATGTTTACAGACGCCGGAGAACCAATCAGCTTCGCTTCACAAAGCTCCGTAACGCGAAAAGTACGCGAAGCGGAGCGCTGCCTGGTCCGCTGTCACAGATATATATCTTTTTTTGAACGTTAATTTCTCAAAATCCACTGGAGCACATATATTGAGACATAGCAAAGGCACATCGGGCTACCAGTACCTACAATTTTGCCAAGTTTCGTGCAAATCCATTCCGCCGTTCGATTATTATTATTATTTTTTTTTTTTGCCCCGCGGGGCCCTTTTAAAACCTCCACATCAAAGCTAGGGGGTCAGGGAGGATCTACTATGCCCCCTTATGGTCATTTGCCCTTCGCTTTGGCCTCCTCTTGTCTCTCGATCCTACCGAGAGACAAGATGGCGGCCGCTACGGACTGTTTGGAATGTTTACAGACGCCGGAGAACCAATCAGCTTCGCTTCACAAAGCTCCGTAACGCGAAAAGTACGCGAACCGGGGCGCTGCCCGGAGCGCGCTTACAGATATATATATTTTTTTGAACGTTAATTTCTCAAAATCCACTGGAGCACATATATTGAGACCTAGCAAAGGCACATCGGGCTACCAGTCCCTACAATTTTGCCAAGTTTCTTGCAAATCCATTCAGCCGTTCGGGCTAAAAGTGAGGCCAACCGCCCTATGGAAATTAACATTGGAAAAACGCGTTTTGGGAGCCCCCTTTTTTCTCGGCCCCCCCTTGATGAACCCCCCCCAAATTTCCAGGGGCTGCTCAGAAACAAAATGTTCCATTTTCCTGAAAATTTCTGCCAATTCCGTCCACAAACGCCAAAGTTATTAGACATAGAATTTTCAAAAATCCCATAGAGAAAAAATCCTAACTATATATACTTACTGGCGACCGCCAGTAGGTAATATATATATATATATATATATATATATATATATATAGCCCAGTTGGCAACATTGATTCCCTATAGGTAGGAATGACTTGCAACAGGAAATGTATTTTTTGCTTTTTTGTATTGCTAATATCTTTGACGCCATTTGACTAATCGCCATGAGACTTTCCAAAACAGTGCTTTTTGATTATTTTGCTCATGGAAACTTTCGGGAGAATCCGTCTAGTGGGGGCTGATAAAAAGGAGGGGGGGGTCCTAAAACATACTTTCCCCACTAATTTTTCCATTGGGAATTTAAACACAGCTACAGCACAAACCACAAACCACAAAACAGATCAAAATCCAATAAAAATCGAGAAAGCCTTCTGGTAGTAACATCCAAATTACCAGAACCAGATATTGTAACCTGCGTCACGACTTACAGCCCAGTAAAAAACAACGTCAAAAAGATTATAAATAAAAATTGGAGCATTTTGACGTCAGCAGACTTACAGTGGACCAAACCAAGGTTCGCCAATAAAAGGACCCGCAACATTAAGGATATACTGGTCCACACTAGACCACCTCCTGCTAAGTTACAGAATAGACCAAATACTCTTTGGGATGGACCTCCTGTTGTGGGACATTACCCATGTGGCTCTTGCTCGGTGTGCCCACTAATGAAAAAAACCAAAGAAATCGACCTGCTACCCAATTTCAAATGGAAACTGTTGAATCACACGAACTGCAATACAAGTCACGTGATTTATATGATTACTTGCCCCTGTGACAAAAGATACATTGGCATGACCTGTAGAAAAGTAAAACAACGCCTATGTGAACACAGAAGTAATGTTAAGTGCAAGAAAATCACAACGAAAATGTCTAGACATTATTTTGAAGCGGGACACACAATCAATGATCTGAACTGGGTAATCCTTGAAACACTGAATAACAAGGATCACAATGCCGAAAGAATCCTCTTCGAGAAGGAACAACGTTGGGTCCATAGACTTAAAACAGATTCAGAAGGACTGAACGATAATATCCCATGGGGCAGCATTTACAAGTAGTCTCTAAGATTTCAGAACTGATTCCAACATAATTTCTAGCGGAATTCGATTAATGTGACCACCCAAAAAGAAAAAACTGTTTTAAGTCACACGTTCTCGAGAAATGTAAATCACTTAATTTCCATTCTTCATTTAAGATTTTTAACATTAAAATGAAAGAATTTTTTGGATACTATCGGTCAATCATAGAAAAGAGACTGCTCTCCACAATGAGTCTTTTTACAGTTGTTATTATTCCACCAAGAGAAACATAAGGCCAAACAGGAAGTCCCTCTATTGCATCCGGGTCCAGTGGGTAGAGTCAGCACAAGTCGTGCCGACAGAGACCGCAGGTACACGAGGGGAGCAGCCGGCGCGCTACAAAACCGTAAAGTATTACCCTGCTAACGTTTCTAAACTTAACGTCTTGTCCCTAGAAGGCCTCTCTGACACCCTGGAAAACCCGCTGAGGTAACTTAAACCTACAACGAAGGTACGTGTAAGAAAACCAATTCATTTCTCTGCTCAAAGTCGGGCAACTATCACACTTAGATTTTTTACGGTATGCTGCACCAAGAATGAGTACGCTTGATGGCCTTAATTTCATTTAGAGCGTGTCATTAGTAGACATTTTATTGTTTATGCGATAGCTACAACGAACTACTCTGTGCACCGGGTAATAACAGACACAAGTAGAATGTTTGAATGTGTGTGAATATATCCAGTTTGGTTCATCAGTGAGCACATAGATTGGCCGAGTGGACACTCACGCAAATGTATGACACGAACACCTACTTGTTATAGACCTCCGAACGGGTACCATTAAACATGGATGGTTACTATGTACATAGCAGTATCACGCAACCTACGCCAACGCCTGCTAATGCACCAATTGGTACAATCTAATTTAACAGGCTGCTTACAGCTAAGCATGAGCGCAAAATCCGTTACGCTCGCGGATTTTGCGAATTTTCGGTAAATCCGCGATCCGCGAACTCTCGCGAATTTACCGCGAATTCGCAAATCCGCGAGCGGCGGATTCCGAGGGCAAAAGTTCAAGGCTTGCTGGCCTGTTGTTGTAACAATTTTACGATGGCGCAGGCAAGCTGCCAGTGCCATCCTAAAATAGTTACTAAATTAGCTTCAACAGGAAGCACTAATAGATAAAATAAAGCAGGCGCTCGTGCATCTGCTTTATTTTATCTATTCGAGCTTCCTGTTGAAGCTAATTTAGTAACTATTTTAGGATGGCGCTGGCAGCTTGCCGGCGCCATCGTAAAATAGTTAACAGGTCAGGCAGCTGTGCCCTCTTCCCAAATATACCATCGAAAATCGGCTGTGATGCTGGACAGAGGCCTTTGCATCCTTGACTTTCACGAGCGCAATCCTCGTGCTGTTCCTGTGGCCAGGTGCTTTTATAGCTCACTCAAGGGACCCCTGCGCCCTACGGCGCGATTGCATAGTAACACACACCTGGTCGCTGTAGACAACTCTCTGGCACTTTAGGCAGCTGTAGTGTAGTGAAAGCACTATACATTTACCCAACGAGGTATGGCACAAAACGGTGGCGTCTTCTTGAATAAATATGAAGGGCAGGGTTCATTCTGGCACGATGGTCCTGGCACAAAAATTAAACCTCAACCGGAAGCACTTACAGATATCATTGAAGCATGTGCCCTAGTTGAAGCTTAAATTCAGTGACTCATTCATCGGCCCAAAAAACAATTGTGAGCGTTGTCAAGGCTGGGCAGCTGTGCCCTCTTCCCAAATATACCATCGCTAATCAGCTGTGATGCTGGACAGATGCCTTTGCATCCTTGACTTTCACGAGCGCAATCCTCGTGCTGTTCCTGTGGCCAGGAGCTTCTGTATATTCATCCGCTGCTCTGATCGGTCTCTGACCTTTTATACATACAAGAGGCATGTGCACTCGCATGGAAGCCCCGCCCCAAATCCGCAAATCCGTCAATCCGCAAATACGCGGATTTTGCGGATCCACGATCCGTGAATACGCAAATCCGTGAATCGTGGATCCGCAAAATCCGCCCATGCTTACTTACAGCCCACCATGATAAACATTCCTGGGAATGCGAGAGTTGACCCTGCCCATGAGCTGGCAACAGTCGGATAAAGTATTGCTATTTTTTAGTTGTTACGCCAATTGGCATCGATCGTTCCTGGTTATTGAACCATTGTTACCAGTCATTTGTATACCCCTACCCCTTACCCTTGTCTAGTCTCTATGTTTTTTTGAATTTCAGGTACATAAAGACCTTCATGAAGTAATTATGAATAACGTTTCATAACTAGACACAAGCAAACTAGGAAACCCCAGTATTGCTTCACATACAGAGATACGCCCATGGTCTCCTCACCCCTACTTCACAATGGTCCTGAAGAAAGCCCACTGACCAACTGGCAACAAAGGGCTGAAACATGTCGACCTACCTCACTATTGTTAATGTGAGAGAGTCATAATCACTCTCTATCACCTGTAAATAATGTTATCATCTCCTAACCAGAACCAATGAATACTTTATTCTGGGAAAGAGAGATTTTTAACTTTAACTCACTCACTTCACCTTCACTTACCTATCACTGACCACTACTGATCCTAACCCAGGGTACAACCTCCTGGTGGAGGGTGCATAAAACAAAAAAAGACCCAATGATTATGCACACACGTGTGAGGGACAGCAGAGAATCAAGATAAACCGCTCGAACGACCACCATACACACGTGCATGAGGGTTAAATTGGGACTGGCAAGAACACAAATTGCATACCCAGGTTATGCAGGACAAGTGATCATTCTCCTCTCTGATTAGTTGATATATACCCAAGGAAACTGAATGATCATTCATTCTTTCTCCCCATACTTTGATTTATGATATGTGATATCATTGGCAGACCTGATAAAGTCCTTCGGTTTCCAAGTCACCTCCTATGTGGATGACACTCAAACAGTGTTATACCTCAGAGATGGCGGGGAAAAGGAAACAGGGGCACGCTTTTATGACTGTATGACAGCCATATCAGGATGGATGTCGACTAATTGCTTGAAATTAAGCTCAAGAAAAACAGAGGTTATTATATTTGGAAATAACCCACACTTATGGACACCAGACTGGTGGCCATCTGCCCCGCCCCTAAACGGAAAGCTAGAAACCAGGGGGTGCAGTAGATAACAGACCCACGTTTGGTGATCACATAAGCACTGTGGTGTCTGCTTGTTGTCTGATACTCAGAATTATAATGAAAATAAAGCCCTACCTTTCAGAAAGAAATCTTAAGACGGAGGTCACAGCACTTTGTAGTATTCTCCTATTTCTATTTATCTCTTATGTTAACTTGCTCCTAACTGCTCAGCCTGTGTGAGTCTTCTGCATGGAATGTTTAGTGTGGGCTGTGTGTGGAATGCTTGGATGACTGGAGCAGAATGATGGATGGGGCTGAGCAGCTAGCAGGATGCTCCCGGTGGGACTGTGGAGAGACTGTTGAGGGACTATTGATGGAGCTTACAGAGACCTTCTTACCTGCTTTATCTACTCTTCAATAAACCTATGTTGACTTCATCATACCTGTGTTGTCCTGATTACTACACACTTGTTATGGCACGTCTGGACTACTGCAACAGCCTCTATCTGAACGTCCAAAAACAGCATATGAACAAGCTTCAGATAGCACAAAATGTGGTAGCTAGGCTGTTATCAGGGACACCAAAATTAGGGGTTGATTAAGGATGGCGGTGAATCCGCATTCCTCCGGGCCGGTGGAAGCCACCACCGGCCTGGAGGATGCGGATTCACCACCGCGGTTCCTGTAAACACCACCCGCCAGATCAGGGTGGCGGTAGGATCAGCAACGGACAGCAGGTCCATCCGCCGCTGATCCGCGGGGTGTAGTCTGCTATTTGGCGGCGGTGTCTGCAAGACACCGCCAGCCAAATTAGAAAGCAGGTGTAAACATGTTTTTCCGCTGCGGTTTTTCCGCCGTGGAAAAGCATGTGGACCTTTGCTTCTGGGGGGCCCTTGCGGGCCCCCAGGGTGAAGGGGGGTGGGGGTGCACATGGTATGGTACCCCCCTGCATTTGCATGCACAAAGCGGCAGGCACCGCGCAGTGCCTGCCGCTTTGTGCATGCAAATGCAATGCATGCATTTTGAACATTGCGGCGGATGCTGCCTGAAGCAGCACCCGCCACAATGTTAAAGATACAGGATGTGACCGCCAGGGTGGCGGTCATGTCCTAATTGGCATGGAGGGAACGCCACTGCCCTTGCGGACGGTCCCTCCACCTCAGGGGTGGCGAACGGACGCAAGTCCGTCCGCCATCCTAATAGGCCCCTTAGTCTCTGTTAAAAAACAACTAACTCAACTACATTGGCTCCCCGTAAGACAAAGGGTACACTTCAAGGCCTTTTGCGTGGCCTTCAAAGCCCTTAATGGAATAGGCCCTGCCCATTTGAGACAAAGCTTTAAATGGTATGTTCATGGTAGGGCTCTTCGCTCCACTGGAGCAAAACATTTCAAAGTCCCCCCATTTAAGAAAGCTTGTTGGGGAGGCAGGAGTTTTATCACTTGCACATCTAAGGCCTGGAATTACCTGCATCTCACTTGAGGAATGCAGCAGATCTTTCTTTTAGAAGGGGGCTGAAGACTTGGCTGTTCACTCATTGACCTCTTTTTTTCCGCTAACCAGTAGGCAGCACATAGTGCCAGGACACCTTAGGGTAAACGATGCACTCTAAAAATCCAATTAACATAACATAACCTAACAGATCTTCTACTAGGAACTGACTGGCTGCCACCACATCAACAAAGATATGACAGCAGGGACTCAATCCTGAGTCTTAATAAAAATGTGAAATAAAGAAGTAAGGATTCAGGGCAGGGATACCATAGGCCTGATGGTGGGGTTCAAAAAAATTTTTTTTGTAAATATTTTGTGTAAATTTGTGGTGAACTCTACATAAACCCGCCATGGAGCGAGCCAGAGCTCCAGGGGGTGGTATTAATTATTTGGGGGGAGCATGAGGCCCTCATCCACAGGCCTTATAAGGCCCTGGGGACTCCATCACTCATGCCGCAGGACTTTAAAAAGGGGAGAGAGGCTGTTCAGGCTCCCTCCCTGCGCCAGTATATGCCATGCCACTCTATGACATGTGTTAGACTTTGCCCTTTTTGCAAGGTCATCCCACAACTTTTTACCTTCCTCCAGATATTTTTTTCTGACCTTATTTTGGCGGTTGTAGGACATTAGGCACGTTATCACTACTGTCCAGTGTAAAGTACATATGCTATCTATGGTAAACATGGTAAGATTGTTCTACACCTGTTTGGCGTATTTAATTTACCTATTAGTCCCTTGTGAAGTGGTATCTCATATACTCAGGGCCAGTAAATGAAATGTTACTGGCGGGCTTGCAGCGCTGCTTGTGGCACCCACCAAGGTAGCCTTTCAAACCTGTCTCAGGCCTCTGCCATTGCTGGGCCTGCGCATGCAGTTTACTGACACTGTGACATGGCATATAAAGTGGTTGCCAAGCCTGTGACTCCCTTTTTACTACATATCAGTCACTACTAAGGTAGGCCCTAGACAGCCCTATAGGCAGGGTGCACTTTGGGTATATAGTGCATTGTAGACAGGGACAGACATCCATTCCTGCTTGCCTTCCTGACAGAGAGAACCTGAGGGCTAACTTACTCCTTTCCTGCTTGTGGTTTCATGCTGAGCACCAATCTTATGGTGGAATCACTTCTTTGGACGTTTTTACCCTCTGACACCTTTTCTACTATGAACCTTTTGGCTATATGCTAATTTAGGGAGGCCACCTCCAGAGTTAAAGTGGTGATAGATAAAACTAAGGGGCACATGCATCAAGGTAATCATTTGCTATTCACAAATAGCAAATTTGAAGGATTCAGCATTTCGTCATCACAAATGCCTATGCATGAAGGATTGGCAAATATGCTTGCGAATCCTTAACATTCCCTAATAGCAATTCGCAAAGTACAGGCCCATAGGAATTAATGCATTCGCAATTTGCAATTACCAAATTGGTAATCGCAATTTGTGAAAGCAAATCCAAGGGTGCCTGGTGGCCTATGGCCCCCTGAGGCACCCCCTAAAAAAGGTAAGTATGCACATGTGTAGCACACACATGCACTGTACATGTGTGCGCCGCATAGCGCATTGAAAAGTTCATTTTTGTGCATTTTTCAATGCAAACATTTGCAATTACCTATATTGGGAATGCAAAAAGGCACATGCATCGGAAAAGACATTTCTGCGAATCAGCCCATTTGCGACCGGTAAAATACTTGATGCAGGTGCTCCTAACTGCTTTTTACCGATGAAGTGCTGAGGCAGGGGAACTTGATATTTTGCTTCCTCATTTCTTGCATAATCATCATAGAATGTATTGTTTTTTTCATGTTGCACCAATTGAATATCTTGAGAAGATTTTAATTTCTTCTGTTTTCCCTGTATTTTTATACTCTCATGCTACGTTTTGTGCATGTCCAAATATTTTTGAATTTGTAATAATTGTGACTAACCTTCAATTGGTTGTCGACTTGGGTTCTTGTGTAGCCTTTATTGTGTTACACTGTATTATACATTGATTTATGAAATGTTACTCCCCTTTACACTTTATGCTGCTTAAAAGAACCATTGGAAGACTAACTTTGTAGCAGAACTGCACAAATAGGCCCAGGCCCTTTCACACCCAAGCCAATATTAGGTGGAATACTAGGAACTCTATCAGTAATAATCTGAACTGATTCAAAATTAGTTTGCACAGTTTAGTGTTCAGCCACTTTTCTATGACTTCTGTGCAGAGTCAACAGCTGGTGCACATGCCCTCTGCTGCAATATGCTCAGCTTCACATATTACATTTACATTCAGCAGATGACATTTGATGAAGTTGTTCTTACGTGAGAATAAGAGAAAAACAAAAGCACTTCCTTTGAATTAAGGCAACAGACTCATTTCTCCACTATTCTTACATGTCAATGTTTGTTTCAATGTCCTTGGACACTAGTCACAAAAACAGAATGCAAAAGTAGAATATCAAGGGACACATGCACAAATATTTTTACTGGTTGCAGATGGGCCAGTTGTTAGAACCAGCCCATTTGCAAACACAAAAAGGCTTTTTGGCATGTACAAGGTCCAATTAGCAATTTGGTAACTTGTTACCGAGTCGCAATTTGGATTTTGTGATTTAGTATTAGGAAGGGGTGTGTTAAGGGTGTCCCTTCCTCATAGTAACTCGCAGTGCCATCTATGAATGTTTTGTGACCGAAAAGCAGTCGCGAAGCATTTGCATGTTACAGTCTACTTCAAGCAGGCGGTAACCCAGTCGCAAATGAGAAAGGGGTACCATTTGCCATTTGTGAATGGTAGTGAAAACGTTTTTTTCTTTTAAAAATGAAAGTGAAATGTTACATTTTTCTTTTTTAAACGCAACCTGTTTTCCTTGAAGGAGAACAGGTTGCCTTATTGAAAAGCAAACACAGACATGGTGGTCAGCTGTCCCGGGAGGCCACCATCCCTGCGCTTTTAGCGATTTCCAATAGGTCGCAAATTGCAACGTACTTCATGAATATTAATGAGGTAGGTAAATTGTAACCCCATTAGAAATCGTGAAATTTGTCAAGGGCACATGTGTATATAAGTGTTTGCAATTTCCTAATAGTGAATGACAAAAATGGGCTTTTAGGAACGCACAATATAAAACCTACGTACATGGGGCCCCTAAGCTCTAGTAAAATGCCCAAAACAGCAGTTTGTAAGAATAAATTCTGCATAGTAGTTCACAGAATTATGATTGTTAAATCTATATGCTTGCGAACTGCACTAACAAACACAGGATCACTGGCAACATGATTAATGATGAACATTACAGGAGTGTGGCGCTGTAAATGTCTAGTGTGCAAGTACAATGTAAGCTTGTGGGTATTTTCAATCAGTTTGCTGGCAATACTCTTGTCTTAGGCAGGTCTAAGCCCGTTCCAGAGGGATAAAGGGGTGGAAATACGTGGTGTAAATTTGCAACGCACCAGCAGCTCACCCTGCTGCCTGAAATCTACAAGCACACGTAAAGCCACTATGCCTGGCTTTGCCTGTGCTTGTAAATATCACCCCTTTTCAAGCAACACTTTGCGTGTTAGGGACGTGACATGGGTGTTGCTATGAGTGTTCCATGCAACATCCATGTCCACTGATGCGTTTCCAGATTGACGAGCAATCGTAAATCTGGGAGTACGTCAAAATACTATGCCACCCTAGGGGTGGCGTAGCTAGGTGCAACAAGGAGAAAGATTTTATTTCTCCCCGTTCTTTGCCTCTTTCAAGGCGTGCTGCATTTTAAAGCATGCATTAGAAGGGAAAATCACCTAAATTGATTGTTTCTGTGCAGGAAGGTGCCGTTCCTGCACAAAAACAATCTCTCCTGCACCGGCACATGGCAGCAGTGTGAGCACCAGCGCAGGGGGAAGCAAAGAGAAGCAACATGTTGTCGTACATATGTCGCATCCCTGTGTATTTGTAAATGTACATGAAATGTGTTATTGGAATAGATTTTCGATTTTTGAATATACAGCTTTATATATAGAATTTGGCCTTCTATGTTTTCGCTAATCTATTTTCGTATACAAATAATAATGTTTTGATGTTATTTCTGCAGTATTTTGTTAATGATCCTATCAACTCATTTGTTTAGCGATGTTCCAATAGCCCAGCTCACCTTCTCACGAGCAGTTGCGTTCAGGTCCTGTGTATTAATGAGATCAAAACGATTACACGTGTGATTATACTCATTAAGCCTCGTCTGCAAATGCTCTGTCCATCATTCAAGTGTGCCTCCGTCACTGTTCAAAAGAACACATTCATAATTTGAAGAAACTGCCACACTCAGTTTTGTACCAACTGAAAAATTGAACATAATACTTCTCACTTTCATCTCTAAATAGTTTGATATAAATCACATGCTTAGCTCTCGTTATTCAACGCGCAGCTGGTCCCCCAGAATGTGAAACTCCTGTTGGCCAAACGTGAAAATCAACAGTCTGATTTCTCTATCCAAATATACAGAACAGAGATAAGCAATGAGTACGTTGGCTCATCTGTTTGTAAATTCGCCCATATGCATCTACTTCTGTCCTAATAGCTTGCCATATGGAACATGTATTCACTGACTAATCATACTAGAGCGCTACAGTGATTTCAAGCAGTGTGAGGCCCTGCTGTTCATAATATAAAAAGGTTATTATAACATTTACAAGACTGTGTCATGCCCTTTGTGATTAATTTTATCTCAAGCAAAGGGTTAGGCAACACACCTCTATTTCGGTCACCACTGTTCACTGTTTTACAGAAAGCAAAATTAGCGCATTGGAAATAATCTCTCATTAGATAGATGCTCCTGTACATTTGTAAATGGAGTAATGAGATTAACCAGATCATTTTGGCTATTCATCACATATAAAGATCTGTTACATTTCACCACCTCTTATAGATACTGGGATTTCAAACTCTTTGTTGAGGTTTGGGGGGTGTATAACAGACCAACCAGAGGAGGTGGGGCTTGCACTCCAAATTATAGTGCAGAGATATCCCTAGAGCCAATACAAGAACATAAAACAATGAATTATGCATTTTAAATCGTAAACCCTATAGGATTGCAAAAAATCATGTTTTAGTGGATTTGACGATAATGGTTATAGGTTACTGACAGATATCTTTAAAAAGGAGAATTAGTGATTTAATAACCAATACCAATATTTCTTTATTTCGGTATTTCACCATAAAAGAACAGCCAAAAGTATATACAAGCAGATACAAATTTAAGAGGAATAAAAACAATTAATCAAAGATAACACATTATTAGATTAAAAAATGACAATAAAATCAGGCACAATCAAATCCATTAACTTGCATTTTGAGGAGTTTTTCCTGACTTACCACATGGAGCTTAAAAAAAGTGAAACTGCAAAAGCTATATAAGAATCTGTTTTGTATTTTAAGTTTCTAAATGCTTTCCTGCAATGTGCAGTGCCCAGGTTTTTGCACAGCTGAAGCAGCCATCTAACGGCACTTACTCAATCATGTGAATACCAAAATGAGTAAGTGTCTTTTGTGAATACCAAAATGGAAGTAAGTTTAGGATTTTGTCTTAAGTTAGTTCTGTGAATCAGGCCCACTCTTTTGAGATGAATGGTGTGGTCTAGCATGCAAAAGATCCCAATATTCTTTCAAACTCCAAAACATGTAGAATATGTGGCTGACTGCCAATGTCCTGAAACAAGGTCAATAAAACAGAAACAGAAATAGATCCTTTTAATAGTGTACTGTGATAAAGTAAGTCTTTGGTTGACAGCGGTGTGAGCCTTGGTCAAGCAACAGCCACAGTTCCTTCCAGGATGAACACAAAAAGTCAATAGATTAACCTATGCTTAACTCTTGGCAGATTGGCACAGAAAGCAGTCAGGCTTAACTTAGAGGCAACGCATAAAATATTTATACAGCGCACAGACAGTAATAAAGAAAAAACACAGCCTAATAAACATTCCACACCAATTTAAATTCAAGCATATAATTTGACACCAAGGTGACAAAAACACCAATCAAAAGAACCTGAGTTATGAATTTTTAAATGTTTTCATAAAATCTAGTGCCTAAAAGATCGCAGCAAATATCTTTGCTGCGCAAGACTGGATCAGAGTTGAAAAATATAGCTGACCGTGATGGAGTCAGGGTTGGATATAAGTGGGTTGGGCCCGGTCAGAACTTACCTTCAGACTTGTAAGAAATTTTGAGAAAAATATTCTGAGAAGGTAAAGTTCAGCGGGACAATGGTGCAGGTGGTGTCCGAGGAGGGAGCATCATCTTCGGGGAGCCTGGGGTCAAATCACCAGTGTAGATTTCAATTTTCGGACTTAATCTATTTTTTGGAAGTTAAAAATCTCCAGCGGGATAAAACAGAGGTCTGTAGCCGAAGACAATTCCAAGGCTCGAATACCCCTTTAGCGAAGGACCTCTAAAAAGGATTTGCTGTTGCAGAGAAGAACGTCGTGGTAGCAGTCGCGATGTAAGGCTGATCGTGATGCATCTTGGGTGGATGGACAAACAGGTTGGTCCGGGTCTCCCCTCAGTTCTCAGAGCAGTTTTTGACCAGAAAAGGTCTAAGTCCTCAGTTTTGGATTTTGACCATCTGGGCACTTTTAGCTCCCCAATCATGGGTACAGAACTGGTGGAACACCACTTGGGGCTTCAGGACTCACCATAGTTGGGTCCATGTGCAGGTTCAAGAAGATGAGAGCCTTTTGTGTCCGTGTGGCTATGAACACGAGGCCAACAAACTAGCCCTTGGAGTTACTCTGGTAGTCCTGGGTTCAGGGTAAACTCTGGAGTTCAACAGCAGGAATTGCCTCTGAGGGTTAAAAGCAGGTTCCATGCAGAAAAGCAGTCCATCCAGGTACAACAAAGCAGGTATGCAGAGTGGACAGCAGGTCACAGCAGCAGGGAGTGCTCTGATAGTCCTTCTGCAGGTCCATGAGTGAACTGACAAGGTGGAGAGAGGTCCAATATTTATTCCTGGTGCTCTTTCTCTGGGAGGTGGGAGAAGCTTCTAGAAAGTCTCCTTAAAACAATGAAATTTCCTGGCTCCAAGCTGGCTGCAGTGACAATGTAAAGGTGATAGGACTTGTGTGTAAAGGCCGATCACAGCCTATTAAGATGCAAGCGGGGCTGAGCTCAGTTTCATCCCGCATCCTGCAACCATATGACCCATTCAGGCACTCCTAATCCCTGTTTCGTTTAACTGTCTGGGAGGAATTCACAAAGTCTACCTGTCAGTTACACACAGTCATGTGACCCAAGACACGCTGAAGGCACAAAGGTTCTAAGGGCAGGAAAAAAACAACTTTCCAAAAGTCCCATTATCAACATTGAAATTAATCATTTGACTTTACCAATAAAGAGAATTTTTCATTACAATTTCATGGATACCGACATGAACTGGCTACCTGGTCCCAATCAAAAGTTAACACTTATGAATTGTAATAAGACAATCCAATCTTATCCTATGGGACAGGTAAGCCTAAAAGAAATTTAAAATGAATTTGATTTTTTCACAACCAGGACATGTAATACTTGAATGTACATGTCCAAACGTTTAATTACAATGCATTCTGACCTATGAGATACCCTAAGGGGTGACTTGTATTTAAAAAAGTTGGATTGGCGGTTTAAAACTGCTTTCCGCCTGCAATGGCAGACCTGGGGCATGTTTTTAATGTGCTACTTAAGTGTGGGGCACAAAAAGGGTTGCTGGCCCAATAGTGACATTTACTTTACAGGCCCAGGGTGTAAGGTATACCACACTACAAGGGACTTAAAAGTAAGTTAAATATGCCAAACAGGTGTGAGACAATTCTACCATGTTTAGGGTAGTGAGCACAATCACACTAGCACTGGTAAGTAGTAGTACAGTGCACAGGGTAAGGTCAACAAACATTAATTCCAGTAATAAAATTGATGGTAAGCAGGCAAAAGGTTTAGGGGAAGACTGACCGTAAGGTTGACAGAACTAACACATATGTTACAATACTAACCATACTTTGAATTCTGGTCTGAAGCGCCCAGCACATAATGTGTCAAACCCACTAACATATCAATGTTGCTTTTAAATAATGCAAGGGTAATGCACATTATGAAATGCAACATGTGTTACAAATTCTGTGCAAATTCCTTTGAGAAGAACTACCATATTCACTATATTGACTGTTCTAAAATGTCTATACTAATTATAACAATGAACCAGGCCAGGAAAGAGAAAGGGATTTCCTTGAATTGCGTACATGAGAGACACTGGCATGGTTATCAGTAGTGCAGCAAGTTGTGCACAAAGTAGTGTTTTCACTGTACAGTGCTTTTGCATTAGCAACCGATATTAGACGATATTAGTTAAGCTGCTTTTCAGATACCCAGTCCAGCTTGGCATCACAATAATGTTTCACACGGATTGTTCTGTCAAATGTCTCTATTTCAAAGGTATAGGGCACTACGATGCAATGCATACATAAGGGTAGTGCCTGTGTATTGCCTCTGTATAGACATTATTACAATAACAAACTATGCAAGACATATGTTAAAGACAATTATACATCTATTTTGCAATGTACTGTGAGATATGGGGAGGGTGTTCCAGGTTTTGGCGGCGAGGAAGGAGAAGGATCTGCTGCAAGAGGTCGTTCGTTGGATGCGCAGGATGGCGGAAAGGGCAAGACTGGCGGAGTGGAGCTGGCGGGCGGGGGTGTACAAGTTGAGTCTGTCGTTAAGGTAGGCTGGTCCGGTGTTGTGGAGAGCTTTGTGTGCGTGGGTGAGGAGTTTGAAGGTGATCCTCTTGTTGATGGGGAGCCAGTGTAGGTCTCTTAGGTGAGGGGTGAATTGGCTGCGTCAGGGGACGTTGAGGATCAGTCAGGCTGAGGCATTTTGGATGCGTTGTAGTCGTCGCAGGTGTTTGGCTGGGATTCCCGCGTAGGGTGTGTTGCCGTAGTCCAGCCTGCTGCTTACGAGGGATTGGGTCACTGTTCTTCTTGTTTCAGTCAGGATCCACTTGTAGATACCTGCGAAGCATGCAGAGGGTGTTGTAGCAGGAGGAGGAGATGGCGATGACCTGTTTTGACATGGAGAGGGAGGATTTGAGGATGAATCCTAGGTTGTGTGCGTGGTCCGTGGGTGTTGGAGCTGCTCCCAGTGTGGTCGGCCACCAGGCGTAGTCCCATGCAGAGGGGTTGGGGCCTAGGATGAGGACCTCCATCTTGTCTGAGTTCAGTTTCAGGCGGCTGCTCCTCATCCACTCGGCGACGGCCTTCATTCCCTCGTGGAGGTTTGTTTTGTAGGTGTGCGGATCCTTGGTGAGGGAGAGGATCAGCTGGGTGTCGTCGGCATAGGAGATGATGTTCAGGTCGTGCTGGTGGGCCACTTGTGCGAGGGGGGCCGTGTAGATGTTGAACAGGGTCGGGCTGAGGGATGAGCCCTGGGGTACGCCGCAGATGATGTCGGTTGCTTCGGATCAGAAGGGCGGGAGGCGGAGGGGAAGGACGTGGTCCAGTTCAGGAACTTCTTCTGGATTCCGGCTTTTTGGAGGCGTGTTCTTAGTGTGCGGTGGCAGACCGTGTTGAAGGCGGCTGACAGGTCCAGCAGGATGAGGGCTGAAGTTTCGCTGTTGACGAGCTGGCGCATGATGTCGATAAGGGCAGTCTCGGTTGCGTCTGAACCCGGACTGGGATGGGTCTAGGATGTGGTTGTCCTCGAGGTGGCGGGTCAGCTGCATGTTGGTGATTTTCGCGATTACCTTCGCCGGAAAGGGGAGCAGGGAGATGGTCCGGAAGTTCTTGAGATCTTTGGGGTCCGCCTTGGGCTTCTTGAAGAGGGCGTTGATTTCGGCGTGCTTCCAGCTGTCCGGGAATGTCGCTGTGTCAAAGGAGGTGGATGGAGTTCATGACCTTCCCTGTCTCTTCGCCATTGACGTGGGACCAGGAGGTCAGCTGGTTGGTGCAGGTGGCGTTCGGGGTGTGGTCTGTTGCGGTAGGGGCGGATGAGGAGTTCAAGCTGTAGTGGATGTCGGCGATCTTGCGATGGAAGAAGGTGGCCAATGAGTCGCACAGATCTTGCAAGGGCGGGATGTCATTGGCACTGGGTTTGGAGAGTTCCTTCACTATGTTGAAAAGCTCTCTGCTGTCGTGTGCGTTGTTGTCCAGTCGGGCTTTGAAGGACGATCTCTTGGCTGTTCTGATGAGGTGGTGATGTCTGCGGATGGCGTCCTTGTGGGCTGCGTGGCTGTCTGGTGTGTGGTCGTGGAGCCATTTCTTCTCCAGCTTCCGGCATGTTCGTTTGGAGAACTGGAGTTCTTCGGTGAACCAGGCAGCTTTCTTGCTGGGGTGGTTGATGCAGGGTTTCTTGATCGGGGCGAGGGTGTTCGCGCAGTTGTCGATCAACTGCCTGAAATTTTGGGGGGAGGCGTCTGTGTCGGTGGGCAGGTTCTGGGCAAGGGTGGAGGTCAGTTGGTCCTTGGTGACTTTGCTCCAGCAGCGGCGAGGCAGTTGTTGGGTGCGGTGGTGCGTGGTGGGTTTCTTGAAGGTGAAGTGGATGCATCGGTGGTCAGTCCAGTGGAGTTCGGTGATGTGGTTAAAGGCGATGTTGGTGCTTGTGGAGAAGACGGGGTCGAGCGTGTGGCCGGCGGCGTGGGTGGGTTCGGTGATGAGTTGTCGGAGGCCGAGGTTGTCGATCAGGCCGGCGGAGTTGGCGTCGTTGTTCTTGAGGTGTAAGTTCGTTTCCCGGAGGAGGATGTAGCCTGTAGAGGCGAGTGCGTGAGTGCTGGCGAGGTCGTCGACAGAGTCGCTGAAGAGGGACCGGGGTCCAGGAGGTCAGCAGAAGAGTGTTCCTCTGAAGGTGGTGTTCGGGTTGGTGTGGATCTGGAAGTGAAGGTGTTCGGCGGAGTTGAGGGAGTCATGAGCGAGGGTGTGGATCTGGAGGGTGGACTTGTGCATGATGGCTATTCCTCCTCCCATCCCGTCGGGGTGGTCTCTGCGGGAGATCTTGTAGCCGTCCGGGATGGCTATGGCGATGTCAGGTGCCGATGAGTCGTTCCACCAGGTCTCGGTCAGGAAGGCAACGTCTGGGGCGGTGGTGTCGAGCAGGTCCCAGAGCCCGACGGCGTGTTAGCGTGCGGAGCGGGGGTTGAGGAGTATGCAGCGGAGGTGGTTAGGTCCATTCCTTGGGGTTTTAGTGTTTCTGTCGCATGTGAAGTTGCATGTGTGGCAGGAGAAGGATCCGTGGGTGCGTTTCGGGGTGGCCTGGAAGCAGCAGTGCTCTCGGTCGGTGTTGAGAGTGCGGAGAGTGTTGGCGTCGTATCAGATTCTGGCGTTGTGGCGTATGCGGCATCCAGGGGTTCTGGTGCTGGGCGTGGTCCAGGCACAGACAGGCACAGACGGGCGCAGGCGGGCTTGCCTTTGGTGCACCTTCGGCGCGCCTGCGGCGCGCCCGCTGCATGTCCAGGCAGTGGCCGCCATTTAAGGCGGGAGGGAGGGAGGAGCAGCTGGGAGGCGGGAGCGGGGCGGCGAAGGAGAATGGCCGCAGGGTCAGCGGCAGGAAGAGCAGGCTCAGAACAAAGAGATACGGGGTGGGGGGGACAGCTGGCTACAGTGGGATGAAAAACTAGACAGAAATGGAAATATACAAAGGAAAACAGACCAGAAAGGCAACCAGGAATAGCAGAATCTTCCTGGGCCAACAGCAGACTCGGGCCCATGCAGCTGGTGTCAGCAGCGAGCGAGCACACCCAGGTGGTGCTACTCGGCAGTCGGGGGGGCAACCCCTACTTCTATCCACTAGCGAGGGCACGAGGTGAAAGCAGATTTCAAGGACGAAGGTAAAATCAGGTGTAATAACCATAGATAAACATTTTAGAGACCTGACTAGACATACATCATCTGGGCTATTAGAGGCTATGACAGCAGGTAGAAAAATGGACAAACTAAGTCACCTTGGTCACTCCAAACTAATATGTTGTACGGTGTGCACCTGCAGGGATATAATAATGATAGAAGTACAACAACAGATTAGGAGACCACGGTGATGGTTCACACCAATGTAGAATTGCTTGTTAGGACAAGGCCACATCAATTTAAGTCATTACTCCATGCACAGCGGAGTAAAATGTGCACGCCAGTGACACCAATGTGTATATTATTTCCATAAAGGAGCAGAAGTCATTCAACGTATTCACCTTAGCCCATATTATCCAGTGGATCAGCAGTGACAACTTACCTAATAGACCCATATGTAACAATGCATTGAATAAACATGTCTCTCCCTATGCTAGGCATTGCAAAGTACGTGGACTGGGGTACTTGGGACAAAGATATGGGAAGATGTATGTTTCTGCTTAGCATTGCATGTTCTCCTATTGTGAGAAATGGGGCTATTAGCTGATGGGCAGTGAATGCTGACCTCAAATAATAATCACAATCCTTGTCAGAGGGGACCCTTAAAGTCATTTGTTAAATGTAACTTCAACTCCCTGGTAGCTGTGACACAGAGCATATAGGCTTAACTTAGAGGCAATGTGAAAGGTATTTTGATAAATAAAAGTACACCAAAGCATCAAACAGTGAATAGGTAGAATTGGACCAGAGTCATCCATTTTTTTAAGTTTAAAGATCTAAACAGTGTAAAAGTAATTAAGGACCAAATGCAGTCATCAGGTTGGGCTTGACTGGGACAAGGATAAACTTAAAGGCTAACTGTGATGGGGAGTGGGTTGGATACAGGGCCCAGGTTGTCCTAGAGAAAGGTTTTACCTGTGGACTTCGATCCTGGAATGGAAGTAAACATATCCTTCCTAAGCAGGGCAAGGTAGCTGACTGTGGCCGAAGAGGCGCCCATGTCATGGACCGAAGCTTCAGGACGTCTCTCAGTGAAGATGTTGAGGTTTGGCAGCAAAACTCACAGAGGAAGGCATTTGAATGTAATGTCCGACAGGATACTATTCCCTCCTTTGCCAAATGAAGCTTTCTAACTTCAGACTTAATGGCTGAATTGAGGAAACAGTCGCACTCTCTTTTTTTTCTTTGTTGTAAAGAACAATACGTTTCTGAAAAACTAACCGGTTAATACCGAGGTTTGGGTCTTGAGGATTATCACCTCCTGTCCTTGAGGTGAATAGCTGAATACCTATGAGGAGTGTCCTTCACTCAGGAAGAGCCAGATCAACTCCTGGGCGAGCGTTTCGCTTTATTAATGAGTTCACACACTAAATGAATTTCAACAATGGGTTTATTTAACTGATATTTCAAACGTGCAGTATCCGTTTTTTTACTTCATTGTAATCTTGTTCATATTGTGATTATATGTTAATACATCTTTAGAGCATGTGTATAACAACTGTTGCTTCACAGACATTTTGGGGACAGCCATTTATCAGGGGGGAATCCCTGTAATAGAAACAAGATGTGTGTACATCCAAGTGCTTGTCGAATGCGCAAGAAAACGTAAAGAAAAATGTTCAAGAATAGTGGTGAAAAAATATGAAACTGAAGGGGTGTTCTACACACCACCGAGTACACAATAGCAAACGTGAGTGTGCCCGAAAATGAATAATAGACGAGCAAAAGAGTGTGAGATTAAACGGTCCAAAGAAATTAAGGTGAAGTGTAAAGCTGACATTTAATTTAATGGAGGTCCCTTGAGTTGGATGTGTCAATGTGGTGCCTTTGACATTACTGTTGCAATTTCCACAATTATGACATGGGACCATACCCTTGTATTTTGGGTCTGGTATGTTAGATTCTTCTTTGAGTAGTTGTTTCAAATTTCTGGTACGTTGTAAGCAAATATTGGCGGAGATTCGAATAATCACTTAAAATCACTTTCTGACTGCAGTAATGGCCAGTACTTGAGAATTGTGTTTTTAATTTTGGTACTCCGACTGGAGAATTCAGACACAAATACTCGTCTTACCTCGTTAGTGCCTGTCGGTGTTTTTGTTTTTATTAGCTGTGCTCTCGCTTTCAACGCACTCTTTTTTCTGCTTCCTGTAAGATGGATGTGGAATATGCTCTTTGTTCGAATTTTGCTTTGATCTTCTCACTGTTTTCCTTGTATAATGCGTCAGTTGACGAAATACGTTTAGCTCTGAAAAGTTGTGAGTAAGGAAGACGTTTTTTTAAACTCATTTGATGGAAACCGTAGAAATGTAGATAATTATTTCGGTTGGTTGGCTTGATGTACACTGAGCTAACTAGTTCATTCTGTGGTAACGGAATGTCAATGTCCAGGTAAGCAATTGTTTCTCTATTTATGGTGTTGATAAATTGAATTCTTTCATCAATAGTGTTAAGGTGACTCAAAGATTGTTTCGTTCCCTTTCCAGATGAGGAAAATATTGTCTACGTATCTGTCACCAAGGGATGTATGACGTTACTACGGGGTCAAAACACCGCACTACCATCACGACGCAGCTTTTACAACGCAAGTCGTTTCCACGACTTGCGCTGTAGGGTGCTGGGAAGGTGTAGTAAATCACACTATTTCTTAGTCTAGAGCGCCCTCCAGTGTAAGTCGTCGTAACGACTTTTGTTCTAAAATCTGCGTTGTGATGGTAGTGCGGTGTTTCGACCACGTAGTAAAGGCTGTTTCCCTCACCAAGTTGTCTTTCCAGATGGTTTAAGATAAAATGTGTTCCAGCATAAAACGGTACATAAAGGGGTTCACATATGCTCGAGCTGCACAGTTGCCCATGGCAACTCCAGATAGCTGAGTGTAATATCTTCCCTTCCATACGAAATAACGGTGATAGGGAGTGAATTGCATGAGCTCCATAAGGAACACTTATAAATCTGTGTTTTTGTTGCTGTTGACTGGAAAAGATTCCAAAGCTTGTAGTCCCAACTCCAGACTTAGTTATTTTGTAAAGCTCAGATTCTTCTAGTGGGACAACACTTCAGGTTGCAGCTGGTGAGGGCTACACATGGCCAGATATATTCTCTATGAGGTGCTGCTGAATCAGATGTTCTGCTGCAGAAAACAGCATATTGGGAGCAACCAGAATGCTTGGCAAATCAGCAACCCATGTTGGATAGACTTGGCAGGTTAGTCATAAGAAAGGACTCTTGAAGCTTGTTATGTCCCTGTATCCCAAACCTGAGGTCCGTCTTATGACCACTGGAATCCACCTCTTTGTCCTGAGTACAAAAGGGAGAGCAGGTCCAATAATGAGGGTTCTTCTCAGGTCATTGACAGTGTAGGAAAGTAGGATCTGCTTCTATGGTTACCTTCACTTTTGGCTTAATGTAATGCTGTGTATGACTAGTCGGTCTGGGATCCTGATAATTAGGACCCCATTCTCTCTGCTTTCTCCTGTAAATTGTTATGAAAGTACTTAGGTACATATCAGATTAGATACTGGGGTATCTAATCTGAGATTAGATACCCCAGCACCCTTATCAGTCCCTAGTATATGGTACTAAGGTACCCATGGCACCAAGAGGCCCCCCATAGGCTGAAGCATGTATTATGCCACCTATGAGAGACCATTCAAACTATCTCTACGGGCCCACCATTGCAGCTTGTGTAAGCTGGTGCTAGCACCACTTACAAAAGATATAGGCTTTCTATATCTAAGATCCTGCTAACCAGGACTCCAGTCTCACTGCTTTTGCCCCTAAATTGTTATGGTAAGTACTTAGGTACATCCTAGATTGGATACTGGGGTACACTTATCAGTCCCTAGTATATGTTACTAAGGTAATAGGTACCCCAGAGGTCCCCCATTAGCTGAAGCATGTATTATCCTAGCAATGAGAGACCATTCAAACTATCTTTACAGCCCTGCCTCTGTAAGCTGTTTCTAGCACCACTTAGAAAAGATATATTTTTCCTATATCTAAGGTAACTGTACTTAAAAACTATAAGTCACCCATAAAGCAAGCCTTTTTTATCCTGAAGGCAGGGTGCTTGGTTCTAAGTGTGAGGGTGCCCCTGCATGAGCAGGACACCCCTACAGCTTCAGAGTCCATTCTTCCGGGTTGTAAGTGAGACAGCCATATAATATATAAAGGGGCACTGCGGCATTGTAAGATGACCATCTCGAAACTGGCTGTAACAAACCCTGTCGTGTTTAGTATTAAACATGTTGGTATCATACACCCACACCATAAACTGTGTGGGAGGTATGATTCCAAGCACTATAAAGGCCATCTATTAGGCCCTCAGTGATCCCGGTACCAGTCTTCTAGACCCAGACAGCACAACATGGCTGCTGCGACCTGGGACACAATTCTTTCCGCCTGCTGCTGAGCCAAGCTTGAGCAGTAGAAGGTAGAACAATAGGCATCCTGTCACAGGGAGGTGTGATCACCTTCCAAACAGGGTTTAGTGTATTGGGGCAGGGTGGGAGTGCTTGCAGGTGCCACATAGTCTTTGTGCAGGGCACATTTGGTGCCCTCCATACATAGTCCTCTTATCAAAGGACAGAGGCTCCTGTGGACACTTAATGAAGTAATCTCAATGTATATGAGCACAATGGCAATATATTGCATTATAGTGATATTGGAGAGAGAAGGAAGCAAATACACCTCTGATTTGTTTTTGAATCAAAAATATTTAACTCATCTTTGAAATGAAATACTGTTACTTTGTAATACATTTGAACATATAGTTCTATTTTTTTAATTTCACAAAATTTTTATTGGGAGTTTCAACATAAAGAGAAAACGATACATACATAAAGTAGGAAACTTAGAATGGTATATGAAATGACATTGCATACATCTGTGATAATGAATACATAAAATGAAATAATAAAAAAGAGACAACATTACATATTGATAGTAATAATAATAACAATATTCATGTCAATGCAGTGTATCCCACCGGACGCACCCCATGCGGCAATGGTGCAAATAGGCGCGCATATTATCAAGAGAGATGTGGTTCGGTGAGGTATATGGACGACCTAAGAAGTATTAGGTATTCAAGCAGGTTTGTGGAGGTTGAAGTATTTGTCTAGAGAGGACCACAATTTTCTGTGGGGGGGGGCGCCATGGGGTGCTCCGAAGTGCAATGTTATTGACTCCTCTCAAATTGGAGACCCAGTTGAGCCAATGTGGAAAGGATGCTTTATTGGTGTCCTTCCAGTTGTTTAATATCAGTTTCACCGCTGCGGTGAGAAGTATGTCCAACAGAGCCTTATCATTGTCATTAAGAATATCGGCTTTGGCAGAGCCTAATACCAGGGTGGAAAATTCTCGTGGTAGAGAGATTTGGAGCACCTTTGTGATAAAATCAAAGATTCTGTCCCAGTATTCTGTAACGCATGAGCATTTAAATAATATGTATTCGAGAACACCTCCCGCCTCTGCACAGTTCCAACATGTGTTGTCGTCTCTAATGTTGTGTAGGAAGAGGCGCTTGGGCGTCCTGAAGGCTTTCTGTAGGAGCCAGAATTTGGTCTGGGAAAGAGTAGGGCTAAGTTTGTGTCTCGTGGTGAGTTCCCAGGTTCTGGCCCACTCTGCCTCTGAGGTCGGTGTTAAGGAGTAGGACTCCCAAAAGAGACATATGCGTTCCATCAGTTTGGGCATCTGTGGGTGCAACAGTTTATACAGCCTAGAGACCTGGTGGCCAAGTTTGTTAAGCGATGATAGGTAGGCAGGGAGAGAGGGAATGCTGTTGTTAAGTTTGGCTTTAGATATGGCCAATTTGACATTCAGGAAGTTATAAAATTCAGCTTCCGGGAGGTCAAATCTGGTTCGGACTTCAGAAAATGGGAGCGGGCCGAAGGTATTGAAGTGGTGGTGTGGGAAGAATAAGCCTTGTGTGATCCAAGTCTCGTTGTATAGGGGTTTCCCTTTGTATGTTAAGGTGGAGTTGTGCCACAGGGATTCCCATTTGGATTTCTTGAATTGGTGCAAGAGAGCTGACCTCGTAGTCTTAAAAATGGGGCCAGAGCAGACGGAGGGGCGGACTTTAATGGTCAGAAAGGAGGCAGGGTCTAGGGACTGAAGGATGGCTTTTTCGACCGTGGGACATAATCTGGTTGGGGCGTAACCCAATGAGATCCTTGTCTGGCAAGGAAAGCCGTTTGGTAGAGTTTGAAGTTTGCTAGGTTAACCCCTCCCTGGGATTTGTCGAGGCGCAATTTTTTCAAGCTGATTCTGGCTCTTGTCCCTTGCCAAATAAAGGAGGAGATCAGGGAGTCAAGCTTATGGTGGAAATCCCCGGAAAGTGTGAGAGGGAGCATGGTGATGAGGTAGTTGACCAAGGGGGAAATCATCATCTTGATGGATTCAATCCGGCCCCACCACGTGATGAAGCGAGGGGACCAACCATCCAGGAGGCGCTTAATTTTGTCAAGGGTGGCGAACTCATTATGGTGGAGCGTACCAAGCAGGGAGTCTTCAAACTCAATACCCAAATATTTGATAAGGCCAGTTTGCCAGGACAGTCCAGAATCGCCGAGGACGTTCATGGTGGTGTGTATATTAAGAGATTTGACCTCCGATGTGTTGCGATTTAGCTTATAGCCGGAGAGGGCTGCGTACCTGTCGATTGAGGACATAAGAGCTTTTATGGAGTTCTCAGGATCTGCAGTTGCTATCAATATGTCGTCGGCATAAGCCGCTAGCTTCACCTGCGTGTCGTTGAAAGTCACACCCGTTATTTCATTATTGCGTTTGATATCAGATAGTAGGGGTTCTAGGGCCAGGAAGAACAAGACAGGCGAGAGAGGGCAGCCTTGTCTAGTGCCTTGATAAAGGCGGAACGGGTTAGAGAGGGTGCCATTGATGGCGATTCTGGCAGATGGAGAAGCATAGAGGGCCATTACCATATTGATGAATGAGTGGCCAAGGTTAAAAGACTGCATGCAATGCTGAAGGAATGACCACAAAACCTTGTCAAAGGCCTTTTCGGCGTCCAAAGTTATAGCCACCATTGGGGCTGTTGAGGTTTTCGCTTCTTCTAAAATGTGACATGAGTCTGGTGTTGTCGTTTGACATCCGGTGTTTTCGGAAGCTTACTTGGGAGGTGCTAATCAGTTTGGGAAGCTGGGCGTTGAGCCTAGTCGCCAGGATCTTAGCGTAAATTTTTGCAATCTAGGTTTATCAGTGATATGAGGCGATAGTTTTTTGTTAAAAGTGGACCTTTGCCCTCTTTTGGGATCACGATAATGGTGGCCTCACCCATGGAGGGGGAGACGCTGCCAGAGGTCGCTATTGAGTTAAATAGCGACCGAAGGGTGGGGGTAAGCTGAGTGGCAAAAGCTTTGTAGAAGGCTGCAGAGTATCCATCAGGCCCGGCTGCTTTATTGTTTTTAAGTGTTTTTACGGCCGACAGGATCTCTGTACTTGTGATGGGGGAACCTAGTTGCGCTTTGTCTTCCATGGAGATTGTAGGTAGGTTCAGGGACTTCAGGTAGTTGTCGCAGGCTTCCTCGTCAAAGGCCAGGTCATTTTTGTACAAGCCCTCATAGAATGTTTTGAATGCATCTAAGATCTTGGATTGCTTGGTGTGAATAATATTTGACGGGTCTTTAATGGAGATAACAGTGGACAATTTCTGTTTGTGCTTGAGATATGAAGCTAGAAGTTTTCCTGCCCTGTTCCCCTCACACAGTTTTAGGGCTTTGAATCTATTGATCCAAACCCCCGCTCGTTTGCTGGTGATAGTATTGTATTCATATTTTTTCTTGATTAAAAGGTTAAGGGCTGCGGTGTCATCAGGGTTAGATTTATGGGAGGCTTCCAATTGTCTGATGTCTACTTCAAGACTCAGCAGGTCTTTGTTTAGTTTCTTGTTGGTTTTTGCCCTTATATCAATAATAACACCACAAATTGTGGCCTTAAGCGCGTCCCACATGGTGGAGGAAGCTGGGTCAGGGAGGTCATTCAGTAAGAGATATTCCTCTATGGCGGCTATAATCTTTTGTTTGTTGTTGGAATCGGTCAGAATTTCTTCCTTGAAACGCCATCTCCTAGGAGGTAGGATTTAGCGAGACCCAGAAAGTTTGGTACTAATGCATGCGTGATCGGAGACTAGTTTTAGTGCAATATCTGTCTCCTCAATGAGGTGGGTAAAGGAGCTAGAGATAAGAATGAAATCACTTCTAGAGTATGAATTGTGTGGGGCCGAATAAAAGGTGTAGTCTCTGCCGTTGGGATTCTGAAGGCGCCAAGAATCTTTGAGGTGGTATCGATTGCAGAGGCGCAGCAGCGCCTCATGCGATCTGGAGTGGTGGAAAGAGCATTTGGATTGTCTATCAAGGATTGGGTCTAGAGGAAGGTTAAAATCACCCCGTACCACGAGAAGGTCGTCCTATGGGATATCCTCCATGGCCCGGGTAGTTGAATCCCAGAAGTCCGGTCGTCTGCGTTTGGCCCATAGATATTCACAACATGTATTGGGTCCTCATCCCTCAACAGATGTGTGATTAGCCGTCTGCCCTCTGTGTCATGTGAGTGTGCGACAACCGTCAAGTTAGATTTTTTTGCAATTAGGGTGATAACATCTCCTTTTTTGTGGTCAGCTGGGGAGCAGAGTGTATGTGAGGTCCAGTGAAGGTTAATGAAACGTGTGTCTTCCTCCGACAACTTGGTCTCCTGTAATAGGAGGATATCAGCCTTTGATTTGGCAAGGTAATCAAATATTTTCCATCTCTTTATCGGGTGATTAAGGCCCTTAACGTTCAGAGAGATTATACTGAGATTTTCTTAGAGAGACTTAGTATCGGACATCGGGGTCTGATTGGATCATTGAGTATGACATCAGTACAGTGATATGAGGTGTGAAGTGTGCCAGGAACCGCCAAGAGGCACTGTTTTCAAAAAAGGGTACATGGGAAAGTGTAAGGCGTGTAGACTAAGGTCAGTGTAGGATGCTGCATTGTTGTCAAAAAGAAAAAAGAAAAGAATACAAGAATAACCTAAAGAAGCAAATAACATGCATGTCAACTCCCTTTCTCCCTCCCCCCTCCTCCCTCCACCCCCCTTCACCAACTCCCTCGCCCCCTCCCTCCCCTACTCCTCCCTCCCCTCCTCAACATACGTGCTTGGGGAGAGAGACGGCAGTACCGTCACTAGGCAGAACAAGGTAGTAAATGGTATATAACCAAGCAAAATAACATTTAGGATAAGCAAGGGGTCCCCAAAAATCCTAAAAGTTGGGGTGAAGGTGATGGAACATGTGAGCTATGGCCTAGATAGAGGTTAGCAGCCAAGCTAGGAAACATGAAAGGGAGATACTCCCTGATGGAAAAACCAGGATGTAACTAGGAAGCAGTTATGGAACTTTGTTTGAACATAGAGCAATAAATGCCAACCAGGCAGTCCGTTTGTGATGGAGGAGCTCTATACTATATCTGGACATCATTAAAGAGCGAATCTAAACGGACACTCACATGACTCATATAAGCAGTAATGTTGTGTCAGTGGCGAAGCAACAGTGAACAATATATCATCGAAACTTAAAGCCCAATATCAAAAACGTAGACTGATAGTGTAAAATGACCTGGGTAGAACCAAGGCATCACTCACGGTACTGGACAGTCAAAGTGGTGGGAGTTAACAAGGTCAGTAGCGGCGTGGGACAGATCCTGTGGGTGGTGCGTACGGAGTTCTGTAGGCAAACAGCCCAACAGGCCGCATTGACACTTTCCCTATTCCTCAGCAGCCTTCATGCTGGGTCAGAGTCCCGGTCGTCCTGAGAGTTGGTCTTCCTCTTATTTGTAGAACCGCTGGATTGGTCCATATGTTGCATCTGGCATTCTTCCAGATGACTCGCCAGAACTCTGTGGTCTGAGAAGAAAAGCGATCTCCTGTTTTGTATGATTTTAAATTTCGATGGGCCTGCAAATGAGAAAGGAATCTTCTTCGTTCTTAGACTCTCACGCAATTGGAGGAAACCCTTCCGCAGCTCAACTGTGTCTTTTGAGTAATCCCGGGTGAAAATTATGCGATGGCCTTCCCAAAATATATTGTGGTTGGTTCTCGCGAAGTGAAGGATAGCTTCCACATGTTGGAATCTGAGGGGCTTACATATCAGTGGATGTGGGCCTTTCCTGTGTTTATCAGCGAATATGGGAATCCTGTGCTCTCTATCCAGCTCAAAACCGTGCAGAAACTCAATCTTGGTGATCATCAGGATCCATGATTCAAGGAACGCCATGCAAGAGTCTGTGTCCTTTTTGGAGTCTTCCGGTATGCCAAAGATTCGGACGTTCCCCCGTCTATTGCGGTCCTCCAACTCTGCATTATGCCTCCTGAGGGCATCCGTGGTGGATTCAAGGCGCTTTATTACTTTGGTTGATTGTAGGGACATGTCTTCGACATCGCTCAGACGTTGTTCTGCTTCGCCCAGGTGTTTGTTCATGGTGCTCATATCTGCTCGTATCGGTCTGAGTTCGAGTTGCATTGAGTCTGTATTGCTTTTGGTAGATTTGGACAGGTCATGGAGATCAGCTAAATTCTTCAGGATCATTTCCATGGGTGCAGCCATGTCTGCTCTGATTTTAATGGGAGAGTCAGAAGTCGTTGGCTCCGGTCGCACTTTCTTGAGATTGACCCTGATTTCTTTTTCCGCCAATGTAGAGTGTCTTGTTACCTTGCTGTTTGCTGTTAGGTCCACTCCGTGGTAGCCGGTGACTTGCTCTAGGAATCTAGCGAGGACCAGAGTGGCTCAGTAAAGGAGGACTAATGTACTGGGGTGCAGGAGCGCTGTAATGTTGTACTCAGCACAGGGTAATACGGATGGTGTAGCCTTGATTTGGAGGCTATGGGGTTCCAAGATGGGGGATTGTCCAGAGTGTGGTACCAGGATGAGCAGTTTGCTTCTACTTGCTGCAGTCAGTCAGATCTGGTGGGTCACATGTGATCATGCGTGATATCCAGCCACGTGTGGTAGCAGGCTGGAGTCAGCGCTCCTCTTTCTAGGGCATTTGCAGGCTGGTCAGGGCTATGAACCAGGTGAAGCAGCCCCACGTTACCCCCACTACTTCATTAAGATCTGCATCATAGAGGTCTGAGGAGGGGGAAGTGCGGCACCATTTTGGGTTGATTGTAAGCCTTCTCATGCGCTCAAGGAGATGGATGTAAGCAGCAAAGAGCTCCAGTCCGCTCCCACATATGACTAGTGGAGTAGACAGAGGATGCACCTTCTGGCTGTACCCGAGGTAGAGGAGCTACGGGCAATTGCCGTGAAAACGCGGGTGAAATGTCACAATCGCCGCCATTTTAGGGTCAGGCAGGCAGCGCGGACTTCGCGCGAGAATCTTCCCTGATTAGCCGGCCAGTCGCTCACCAGCCGATCATCTTAGAGGGTGATTCTTCGTCTTGTAGCTCAGTCAAACCTCAAAGGATCTTCCTAGCGAGGCATATCGCTGCACCACAGCAGGCAGGCAGGGTCGCGATCGATGTGCGCCGCCATTTTGGTGAAGCCGAGCCTCCCGCACGTAGAGACGAAGCTCCAGGGCTTCTGAGTCAGTGGGTAAGATCAGTCCCTCGGGATATCCTTATCAGGTCCTGCGCTGCATGGAGACTCTGGGGACGTGTTCCCTGTTGGAATCGAGTCGGTAATTTTCCTGAGAGAGTAGAAATCGCTCCCCCATTCTGCGGAGCGGCCAGTTAGGCGGCCATCTCCACTGCCGTCCAAGCCACGCCCCCTGAACATATAGTTCTGAGTGAAAGCTGTCCCAGTGAAAAACGGAACCTAGAAAATTAGTGACATATATGTGAAATATACACAAGGTTTCTAATGCTTCATATAAACGACCATTTACATACATATGTACAGTGTACAGCGCTAGGTACAGTGATCAGTGCTGGTGAACAATTGTTCGTTTATGCAACTTGTCAAACAGACAAGCAATGGAAACACTGGGACACCTTTTACTCAGAACTATATGTTCAAATCTACTAACAGTATTTCATTTCAAGGATTATACAAATATCTTTGATTCAAAAACAAATCAGAGGTACTTCATACTGTGATACAGTACTTCATACTGTATCACAGTTACTTCAAAGTCAACGAAACTTGGTACCAACAGCTCACTGGCATGGCCATGGGCAATTCAGCAGCTCCCGTGTATGCCAACATATTCATGCAGTGGTACGAAAATCAACATATTCTTTCTAACAAGGAATGGACAGACAACCTCAAAATGATTATCAGATATATTGATGATCTTTTCATCATTTGGACCAACACTGAAGAAAAATTACGAACTGAATTGATGAAATTTAATGATATTGATCAACGGATCCAATTGACATGGGACATATCTGATATCATGGTTAACTTTCTGGATGTAAAAGTCTCCATAACTCCCAATGCATTTCTAACCGATTTATATGTCAAACCCACTGACAGGAACAACATGCTACTGTATTCCAGTTTTCATGAACCCAACCTAATCAGGAACTTACCGTTCTCACAAATGGCCAGAGTGAAAAGAATAATCTCCAATGAAACAATTTTAGAGACACGACTTGAAGAAATGACCAATAAATGTATTGCTAGAGGATACCCATCAGCAGTAGTGGAGGTATCCAAAGAGAGAATTGACAAAATCAACAGACCTAATCTCTTAACCCCTAAACCGAAAACTGACCAATCACGCACAGTGGTGGTATCTAAATATTCCACAGCCAGCAAGAAATACAAGCAAATCATTCGAAAACATTGGTCAATCCTTAACATTGAACCAGATTTCAAACAGTCATTTAGCCAACCACCGATATTTGCGTTCACCAGAGCCAAGAACTTGGGAGAAATCCTCCAGCACAAACCCACAGAAAATATAACCTACTCAGGAACTAAACCCTGTCTAAATTGCGGGAACTGCAACAGTATAATTCGAGGAAACAACATAAGCCATCCTTCAAAAGGCTACCCCATCAAACTACAAGTAAATGCCACCTGCGAATCCAGCAACTTAATCTACGGGATAAGATGCCCATGTGGGAAGATGTACGTGGGCAAAACAGAACGCCGCATCAATGTGCGACTAACTGAACATAAGTCCAATATCAGATTGAAGAACACCAAATCAGCCTTATCACTACATTTCTTGGAAGAACATCACAACGTTTCCCAAATCAAGTTCATAATCTTAGAAACTGTCCAGAAAATAGAAGGGAGAGACAATTCCAAACATCTACTCAGAAGGGAGAATCATTGGATTCAAAAACTTTCTACCCAAAAACCGATGGGTTTGAACGAAAGAATTGAACTCTCATGTTATTTGTGATCAATTGCTCTAAAGACCGTACATTGTGGTAATTGTGTTTGTATACATGATACCTGACACTCTTTGTTCTGTCAACTGTCTTTTTATTATTTTTTTATTTTTTCTATTTTACTTTAGTATCTCTTGAATTCTTCACTATCCATGTACACCCTACAACGGCACAACCACTTTAACGAGACTACTTTAAGACCAACAACACGTAGCTTCGAACCCTAACGTTTTCTTCCACACCCGCCCGTAATTTTTATGACCCTCGGCATCACCGACATTTTTCCTTTTTGACTTTGCATACACCATAAACCATGGGCACACGTGCATTCTATAGCTATTATTCCCCCGAGTGTGATATACACTGGGTGATCTTTTTTGACACACAGCCGAACTTCCTAGATCAGCATCAGTCTTTTTTCCTTATCTATGGTCATGTGACACTTCACATGATCGGAACTTTTTCAAAATATTTAAGCGCGACCGAACATTTTTGTGCCGCCATCACTGAAGACGAATAACGGATTTGAGCCAGCTTCACTTTTCAATTTCAGGTCAGTTGATTCCCGACGATAGATTGACACGTCTCTTTTGAGAGCTCGCCCTAGTTTTTATCGGTCACTCGATAACGTACCCTTTTTGTATCTCTCTTTTCTAGATTGGTACTACCCCACAACGAAAGGCATGTAAGTGATACCACATTCTTTTCACCCTACTTACCTTGTGAACACCTCGTAAAAACACCAGTCTCCCATATATTTTTTTTCACATTTCCAGAGTCACCGTTACGTTTCTTATGTCAGTTTATGTTTTTTCAGCCAACTGATAATGTGGTAATGAGATTATTTTTGTCACATACGTTCGTGCACTAGATAGTAATGTTAATTTATTACATTTTTTACAGTGTCGTCTCCCTGATGAAGGGCATGATTCTTAATGCCCGAAATGCATTGGTAATACCATTATGACATTGCCTGAAGATAATAATATGTTTGAGAAAAAATTAAGAGGATAACACAAGCCTGTTTGAACGTTTGATACTCAAAACGTTAAGAAATAAAGACAAACACTAAGAAACTAACAGGAGTGGAAGTCTTTCTTACAGGGAAGACAATGAACTGTGTGCCCGTAAAGGGATGACTCTAGGTTTCACCTAGTCTCACTTCTTATCTCAATTGTTAAGACGTCGTTGGACCCTCGACGCCTCCTTTCGGTGCACCATAAAATCAAACCAACGTGATCACCCTACATAACCCATTTGCTGTGCATCTATCCAATTCTTATCACTTCATGTATGTCTTCCACAGCACCGCACACAGCTGCATTTCCAAGGTCACTGTCAACTCTTTTACAGCACACGACATCGGTGAGCATTCATCTTCCTTGCCTCCTGGTCACTTCCAAGTGGCATGGATTCTGTCCCCTCTACTTTCAGGTACTTCTCAACTTGAATCTACTTTTGGGATCCACCGGACACTTTCACCTTCTCCAGCAGCTGCACTTTCCTGTAGTCCTCCATTGGGTTCGATTGCGGTTTCCAACACTACTTCACACATATGCATCCGGCTCCCTGGGGCAGGTATCCTGGTTCCTATTGTATCCAAAGGTGGGGTGGCTCTCCAACCTTTTGTCTTCCACAGGGTTTCTTCAGGGTCCACTCGGAATGGTCCTTCTTCTTTAAAATTGCAACCACAACTTACACGTTGATTTGTACATAGAACGTAATCGTGTTCCTACACTGCACACAACCTCTGTGGGGCTCTTAGATACTCACCTTGGGTGGTTCCTCAGGTGCCCACAGTACTACGTCCTCTGATTATTGTCTTGACTCGAGTCGTAGTTCGCATACTACTATTATAGTATATGGTTTTGTCTCCCCATGGCGACCATTATGTATTCTGTGCTACTTACCTGTTTTATTAAAAAGTATTGTGTGCATTGTGTTTATCTCCGGCTAGGAGATATCTGTATGTATTAGTTTTATAATAAATACATATTTTTATAAATACAAGATGTGGTTTTTTTCTACTTAATCTATACCTATGAGATTGAGTTCTAGTAAAACAGGCTGATTTAAACTCCTTCTGGACTAAGCCTGAAGGCTGCTCTCCAAATCTACAACTTATAGGGCTTTCTAAGGTTGTCTAAGACTACTAAAAATACCTTAAGGGTTGCCTGAATCAGTGCAGGGTGTCCACACACATAAGTGTACATCATGTACTGAACCAGCCTCTCACATTGGTGCACAGCGGTTGGGATTCAAGCCTGCATTGTTTTACCAGATAACCTTGGTGAGGATTAATAGAAAAACCATCACTATCAATAGGCACTTATAATGCAAGCTTAGAAGAATAAGTAAGTAAGTTTTACTGAACATAGGGTTAGGTAGTTAAGGGTCCAGCACAACCCTTTCTCAAATTTTAGAGAGTTTAGTTCCCACTAGGGTAGGGTGGTGCAACATCTCATCACACCAAGTATGTCTTCTAAAGGAGATTCCAGTGCTTCTCTGCCTTCTAGATACAGTGACCTCACGTCCCAGGAACTGAGGGCCCTGTGGTCCTCTAGGAAGCTTAAGACAGGGAAAGGCCCTAATACTCAATGCCTCCTAGATGTGTTACTGTTGGATGCCCTACAGAAAGCTAGTGGGTCAGATGAACAGGACAGAGTAGGCGAGCCAGCAACAAAAGATGGATCAGGAGGGAACACCCTTGTTGACCTTAATTCTGACCCTGACCAGGAGGAGTCTCATGACTCACCTGGAGAACTCAGATCAGCCAGAGGATAGTGGAGATGGCACAGAGGGTGCCCCCAGAAGTGGGTCTCCCTTTGTTCCTCCTAGAAGGGTTTATAGTAGACCAAGGAGGTCTAGATCCTCCTCTAGAGATGTCAATGCTTCAGGACATTCTATAGAGACTTCTGTATCAAGTAAGAGGGACAACTCTTTTGACAGGGTGTACCAACTGCTTGAACTTGAGAAAGCAAGACTTAGGTTCAGGCTAGATGATTTGGCCCTTGACAAAGAGTCCCTATAAATCCAGAAAGCTAGGATGAAATTGGGACTAAAGTCCTATGATGGCACCAATAGTGTCACTAGGGCTAGAGAAAGTTATTCTGACTACAGGAACCTGGACAAGATAGTCCCTCCTTATCAGGAAAGGGATGGTATTAATAAATGGATCACTGCTTTGGCGAGAGCCTGCAAAGTTTGGAGGGTCCCTCAGGAGCAGTGGGCAGCTATCATGTAGCTCTCCTTTGCTATCAAAGGTAGAGATATGCTCCTCACTGTTAGAGAAGAGGATGCTGACAATTATTCAGTACTAAAGAGTGCTCTCATGGATAGCTTTGACTTAACCACTGAACAGTATAGGATTAAGTTCAGAGACACCCAGAAGGCACACACCCACGACTGGGTTGAATTTGTAGACATTGCTATTAAGGCTCTGGAAGGCTGGCTTCATGGAAGCAAGGTACAGCACCACCTATGATTGTACAATTTGATTACGAAGTACCAGATCCTTAATAATTGTCAGATCCAGCTTTTACTTCAGTACCTGGTGGACTCTGTATCAGACCTCTCCCAAGAATTGGGAAAGAAGGCTGAAAAATGGGTTTGCACAAGGGTCAAGCAGAAATACCGTGGTAATGGAGGTGACCAGAAGAAGCAAGACTCTTCTAAGTCTCAGAATAGGGTGGGGACAAAGTCAAAGTTAAGAATGAGTCTTCTCAAGGGCCCCAGAACCCTGCATCTTGGGGTGACTCCCAAAAATCCAAGAAAGGCAAAAAGAAACCTTGGTGTTCTTTCTGTAAGGTGAAGACTAACCCTGGTCAGAGCTAGTAGAACTGCACTACGTGAAGCTAGGCGAAATGCAAAAAAAAAACTATGTCGCACAACAGCTCCGCAAGTGGTGGAGTACTTTAGAAAAATGCAGTTTGCGGTGATTGCACAGTGCCGGATGCTTGTCCGCACTGTGCAATCATTGCGAAAAGCACCTTGCATAGCACAAGCTTACATTTTCTGCCACTCGAGTAGATTTTTACTCGAGCGGCAGCTTTCTCAACGCGAACTGGCAATTTCTCAACGCAAGTGGTCGTGAGCATGCACAGCCATTCACAATGAGACACCTGATCCCCCCCCGTTGAGGAATCTCTCGCCAGGACGTTTATTTTCCATGCTCGCGCTCGCCAACTTGAAGTTGGCAATCGCGAACAAGGAAAAATCTTGCCAGGAGGTGGAGAAACCTGGCTGGGGGAGGCATCCAACCCTGACATCCTGGCGGCTATCCCTTCAGAGTATAACATCTTCCGTCAGGACCAAGCCAAGGGAAGGGGGGGTGGAGTTGCGGTGGTAGTCAAGAAAAGCGTCTCATGTTCTATCCTCCCTATGGAGACGATAGCAGGCTCTGAGTCCCTTGCCTTTGCCATCAGGCTGTCCCCCCATCAAGCCCTGAAGGGCCTGCTGGTTTACAGGCCCCCTGGGCCGGTTGGCTCCTTTTTTGAGGACCTCCAGGAGGTCCTATCCAGATTGGCTTTGTCTGCTCAGCATTGTTTGCTGGCAGGTGACTTTAATTTTCATCTGGACATTGTGGGGGACACGAATTCTAACAAACTGTTTGATATTACCACTCCTTTGGGTCTCGCTCCTTCGCTGTCGGGTTCCACACATGAGCAAGGGCATACACTAGATCAGGTGTTTTCCTCTGTTCCCCTTGTGGATATAGAACTGCTCCCGGTACTCTGGTCGGATCATAGACTGGCCAGATTTTTCATCCAAGGGAATGATCATCTATTTAGCAGCGTTCCGATTCACTCTGGGGCTACTTCGAGGGCGCTACATAGAGTTACGCCTGATCTGCTAGCGTGGGCGTTTGCTGACCATCCCTGCCCCATCGTGGGTGACTTGGACCGGGACACTGAGACTTTGCAAGCGTGGCTGTTGGAGAGGCTGGATGACCTGGCCCCTGTGAGAGTTCTTCGATCAGTGGGTAAGTGGCAGTCTGCGCCATGGTTTACGGGGGTGCTGCGCACCGAACGCAGCCTGTGTAAGGTTGCGGAGAGGGCGTGGCGCTCTCAGTACGACGGGGAGGCCAGACTGACTTACAGGTTGGCGGTTAAAGCGTACCATCGTAACATTCTGTGCGCAAAAAAAGAGTATTTCGCCAGGAGGATTGAGGCGGCCGCCAACTCCTGTAAGGAGATTTTCACCGTGGTCAGGGAGTTCACAGCCCCTAGGTCCAATCTCCAGCAAGCAGTCTCATCTGAGACCTGGGTCAGTGACCTGGCTAGGTTTTTCACCGATAAAATCAGAACGATCCAGGCCTCCTTCTCTGCTGAGGTGGTGGATGTGGCTGTTAGCATTGGGGGGGGACAAGCTCCAACGGCTACGCCAGAGGCTTTTTTGGCTGAGTTTCCACCGGTCTCCTCAGATGCTTCCCTTGCACTTCTGGCCACTCTCAAGTCTGGGTCGCCACTCAATCCCTGCCCGGCCAAATTTTTGGCCAGGATGGCGCCGCTGATGAACCCCTTGGTGAATCCTCTCCTGAATTCATCTTTGAGAGAGGGGCGGCTCCCTTTGTCCTGGAAAAGGGCGATGGTGATCCCCCTCCTCAAAAAGCCGGGATTGGATCCCGGGGTTCTGGCCAATTACCGGCCAATCTCTCTTCTTCCGGCCCTTGCGAAGCTCACGGAGAAGCACGTGCATGGCGTGCTCTCGGGTTTCCTCGAATCAAATGATCTCCTGCATCCCTCGCAATCCGGCTTTCGGTCTAACCTGAGCACGGAGACGGCACTTCTTGAGGTGTCAGAGGTCATTCGCGAGACTCTGGACGCAGGGGGGAAGGCTGTGCTTGTCATGTTGGACTTGTCGGCGGCCTTCGACACCGTCCCCCACGAGGCTTTACTCACCAGACTTTACGACATCGGTCTGAGGGGGACGGTGTTCAAATGGTTTACATCATTTTTGGAGGACCGCCGACAAACGGTCTGGGCTTCTTCGAGCTCCGCTGAGATGCCGCCACTGGGAGTCGGAGTTCCACAGGGTTCTGTGTTGAGCCCGACACTTTTTAACATCTTTATGACCCCTTTGGCGGCACTCGTGGAGACCTCGGGGGCCCAGATCGTGTCCTACGCGGATGACACCCAGCTCCTCTTCACCTGCAGGAAAGACCAGTCATTTGACGGGGAGAGCATCCAGGGATGCCTGAAGAGGGTTTTTGATTGGTTTCAGCAGAATGGTCTTAAGGCCAACTCTAGTAAATCTGAGGTTCTGCTATTTGGCTGTGCTTTGGAACCGGAATGGCGTGATTGGTGGCCAGCTGATAAGTGCCCCTCCGCCCAGCCATCGTTGGCTGCTAAAAATTTGGGAGTCAAGGTCGATAACGGCCTTACGTTCAGATCGCACATTCTTGGTCTGACGGGCACCTGTTTTGGCATCCTTAAGATGCTTCGGAAGTTCCTACCCCTGCTTACAGAGGAGCATAGGAAGATCATTGTCCAAGCTCTTATAGGATCTAGACTGGACTATGCTAATGCTCTTTACTTAGGACTTCCGGAGTATCTGGTCCAAAGGCTGCAAGTGGCGCAGAACTCTGCGGCTCGCGCCATATTCAGTCTTCACAGGCGGGCAAGAACATCTGGGGTGCTACAATCACTTCACTGGCTCCCTATCCGAAAGCGGATAATGTTTAAAACGTTGACGCTGGTGCATAAGGCACTTTCTGGCTCCGGAGCTAAGTATTTGCAGCGCAGACTGGCCTTCTACTGTCCGGCCCGCTCTTTGCGGTCGGAATCTTTGTACATGGCCGTGGTGCCCCGCGTGAAGAAGGCACGCATTGGGGGTCGTTCCTTTAGCCTTAAGGCTCCCCAGTTGTGGAACTCATTGCCCCTTGCTTTACGCAGTATTCCTAGCTTGCTCCTGTTCAGGAAAAACCTGAAGACCTGGCTTTTTAATCTTTAGGTTGCTTGTTTTTTCTTTACTCTATTTCTCTTTTCTTGTTTGTCTACTGTTATGTTTTTTAATTGCTGAGCCGCCCTCTGAAAGCGCCGGGACACTCTTGTTGAGTAGCCGTGCGCTATATAAATAAAAGTTAACATAACATAACATAACATAACATAACATTTTTCTCACTCGCTATCTTGACGTTGGTGAACACAAGCGAGGAAAAAAACTCTTTTCGGAACTCCGCGATCTCCGCATAACGCAAGTGCGTGAAACTCTGTAAACTCTGCGAGCAGAGCAGATTTCTCGGCCCAGGGTTACTGAAGACCCATTGGACAAAATATGCTGATTTTCCAAGGAAACAACTCCTATTACCACTGCCTAAGGCACCGGCTCCCCCTAGCACAAGTTCAGGTGGTAGTATAGCAAACAATGCACTAGTGGGGTTTACCTTGGATACTGAGATAGTCAGAACACCAGCTCAGCCTGTTTTAGTCTTTGATGGGGGCATGGATATTGCCACCCTACTAGACAGTTCCACTAACTTGGGCAATTACAGACAACAGCCTTACATAAATGGAAAAGAAGCAATGGCTTATAGGGATTATGGGTCCAGTGTTGCCATGGTGACAGAGAAATGTGTAACCCTTGAGCAGGTCATACTTGGACACGTGTACAAATTCACCAATGCTAACAATGTCAGAAGTGAACATTCCTTGGCAGTTGTGAATGTCATTTGGGGTGGGGTAACTGGACCTAAAAGGGTTGTGGTATCACAAGACCTACCTGTAGAATGTTTGTTGGGCAATGATCTGGAAACTTCAGCCTGGTCTGAAGTGGAGTTCATGACTCATGCAGAGGTGATAGGTATCTCTGCCAGTTTGCTGTCACTAGGGCTCAGACCAAACAGTGCACCACTCAAAAAGCAATAGATCCAGGAAAAACTGACCAGGTGTTTCCCAAGAGAAGGAACGGTAAGGGTAATGAATTGCCTTCCTCACAAATTCTCAGTGAAGATTGTGGAGTAAACTATAGTTTTATCACACCCTACCATCCACAATGCAAGGGGCTTGTTGATAGGTTCAACAAGACCCTCAAAGGTATGATCATGGGACTCCCCAAAAAGCTTAGGCGAAAATGGGCTGTCTTGTTACTAAAATGTATTCTTTTTGCCTACAGAGAGGTTCCTCAGAAGGGGGTTGGCTACAGCCCATTTGAACTTCTGTTTGAACATCCACTTAGGGGTACATTGAGTCTAGTGAAGGAAGGTTGGGACCAGCCTCTCAAACCTTGTCAGACATTGTCGACTATGTCCTTGGCCTGTGTTCACGCAGCCTGAGTACATGAAGAAGGCCAGAAAAAACCTGGAGGCCAGCCAGGAACTTTAAAAAGCTTGGCATGACCAAAAGGCTGTCTTGACTGTTTACCAGCCAGGCCAAAAGGTGTGGGTGTTGGAACCTGTGGCCCCAGCAGCTCTCCAGGATAAGTGGAGTGGACCCCACACCATACTTGAACAAAAAGGTGAGGTCACCTACCTGGTGGACCTAGGTACTCCAAGAAATCCCCAAAGGTCCTTCATGTGAATCACCTAAAACCTTTTGCTGACAGGGCTGACATGGGATTGCTCATGGCAACTGATGAGGGACAGGAGGACGGGAGTGACACTTTCCATGATCCCCTCTCAGGACCCTGATGATGGATCAGTAGATGGAGTAGCCTTGGCAGACAGCCTCACTGATCAACAGCAGACTGAATGCAGGCAAGTCCTTAATAAGTACAGACCTATGTTCTCTCATGAAGTGGACATAGGTGACAGTCGCTTGTGAAGAATACGATCTACAGACAGCCTGATCATGTCAGGGAGTGATTCAGGACAGAGGTCCAAAGGATGCTGGAATTGGGGGTCATTGAGCCTTCTATGCCAAAACCTCACACCTAGGGTGGAAAATGCGACATGAGGTTTTTTGTAGACTACAGAGGCCTCAATGTAGTCACTAAGACTGATGCTCATCCAATTCACAGGGCAGATGAACTCATAGATACTTTGGCCTCAGCCAAGTTTCTGAGTACCTTTGACCTAACATCTGGCTACTGGCAAATTAGATTAGCTGAGGATGTCTAGCCAAAAACAGCATTATCAACCCCTAGGGGGAATTATCAATTTATTGTGATGCTCTTTGGGCTGAAGAATGCACCTGCCACATTTCAGAGGCTGGTGAATAAAGTCTCAACAGGCCTGGAAGCCTAGAGTGCAGCATATCTAGATGATATAGTTGTCTTTAGCTCCACCTGGGAAGATCACCTGGTCCACCCCGGAAATGTTCTGGAGACCCTGCAAAAGTCAGGCCTCACTATTAAGGCCACTAAGTGCCAGATAGGGCAGAGCAAAGTTGTGTACTTGGGCCATCAGGTAGGTAGAGGGCAGATTCAAGAGCAACATCCAGGCCATTGTAGCTGGGTTGCACAAACTACCCAAACTCAGGTCAGAACTTTATTGGGCCTGACTGAGTACTTTAGATTTGTGAAGGGATATGGATCCATTGTGACTCCCTTGAATGATCTGACATCAAAACTAATGCCCAAGAAAGTTCAGTGGACCGAAAGCTGTGAAAGGGTATTTGATTACTTAAAGCAGGCCATGTGCACTGATCCCATCCTGCAAAGTCCAGATTGCTCCAAAACTTTCATTGTCCAGACAACTGAATCTGAGATAGGGTTACAGGCTGTGTTATCACAACATAATGCAGAGGGCCAGGATCAACCAGTAGCTTTTATCAGCAGAGGGTTGACTGACCCCCAGCGAGAAACGTTAGTCAGCCATTGAGAGGGAAGCCTTTGCTGTGGACTGGGTCCTAAATGAAGTTGAGACCATACCTGTTTGGCACTCACTTCATTGTTCAGACAGACCACAAACCTCTTGTATTGCTTAAACAGATGAAGGGAAAGTAGGATCTGCTTCTATGGGTATCCCAACTTTTTGCTTAATGTAATACTGTTTATGACTAGTCTGACTGGGATCCTGCTAATCAGGACCCCAGTCTCTCTGCTTTCGCCCTTAAGTACTTACATACATCCTAGATGGGATACTGGGGTACCCTTATCAGTCCCTAGTATATGTTACTAAGGTAATAAGTACCCCAGAGGTCCCCCATTGGCTGAAGCATGAATTATGCTACCAATGAGAGACCATTCAAACTATCTCTACAACCTTGCGATTGCAGCCTGTGTAAGCTGATGCTAGCACCACTTACAAAAGATATATGTTTCCTATATCTAAGGTCACTGCACTTAAAACCTGTAAGTCAGCCCTACAGCAGGCCTTTTCAATTCTAAAGGCAGGGTGCTTTGTTCTAAGTGTGAGGGTGCCCCTGCATGAGCAGGACACCACTACAGCCTCAAGAGTCCATTCTTCCAGGTTGTAAGTGAAACAGCCATATAACATATAGAAGGGCAAATGCTTCATTACACGATGACCATCTCGAAACTGGCTGTACCAAACTCTGTCAATTCAATTCAATTCTTTATTAAAGATTTGGAACTCCTAGGAGGTCCACATAAAAGTACATTTATATTATTACAAGTAATAAAACATAACAGAACTCATTCCATGAAACAACATAAAATTATCAGGGACCTACGCTAGCAAGGCTAGAATTCCTATAAGTAAGAGCAGTCAATATTGTCAGTTATCCCAGTACGCAAAATAATTACGATTTTCAACATTAAAACCATTTAGCTCACGGCAAAAGCAGAGGCCCGAGACCTCTACTATAGAAATTTAATAAAAATGAGGACCGTATTAGACAATAGCAGGTACATTTAAGTGAAAATAATATGAAGAACCTCCATGCTAAAAAAGATTTTTCAATGATTAGGGCAGCAGCACGTAGCCATTTCAACAGAAAATAGCATTTACAATTAGCAACAAAAGAATTGAAGTAACAGAGGATATCGTAGAATGTGCAAAGGACATGAAATATCTGCCTGTTCATATACATAAGAAAGTCCAAAATTCAGTTTCGGCTAAAAGATCAATTTAGAATTAGCAGCAAGAAGAAAGAAATAACAGAGTGTCTCTTAAAATGTGCAAAGGGCAGTAAGTATCAGCCAGTTCATATGCAAAATGGAGTTCAAAGTTCAATTTCGGCTAAATAGGTCAATTTGTAATTATTAGCAAGAAAAAAGAATAACTAACCATATCCAAACCTGTGCAAAAAGCACTTCAGTAGCAGCAAGTTCATGTGCAAAATGCATCCAAAAACCTGCTTCAATTAAGTTTTGAAGTTAACAATAAGAACATAGTGGGAAAACAAACGCAACATAACCCTGTTGAGCAAAAAAGCAGTAAATAGCAGCCAATCAATGTGCAAAATACAGTTTGAGAAAGGATGAAATACTAATACTTCTAACAAAGAGGACTAACAAGGAGGTTTGCCGCCCAATTAAAAGAATATGTAAGGGATCTAAAATATATACATAAACTCCGTAAAATAATGAACAAGTTTTACACACATTGCTTCGTTTTTTTGGACAAAAGAGATAGTCTCGGGCTGTTGCTACAGTTTTTACACAATTGCAAAAATATCGGTGGAAGCCAACGATGACGACTCAAAGCCAGTACTGGACAAACAAACAAGACATGGTCCAGGGTCAGAATCCACAGCTCATGAAAATTACAAGTTTTCTACATTTTTCTAATTCTAGGACCAGTTTGCTGTTAAGTCGTTTAGAGGTAAGAGATTCATACGAGATATAATGAACACATTCCAAAATAAGTATTTTTGTGCAGTTCTCGTTGAGTTTGTCCTGGCTATTAACTTTAATCTTTCTTTAGAGTTGCAAAATTTTGTATCTCTATTGAAGCTGATTTAGCCACTTAAGGTTTTTAAAAGGGATTTAAATCCTAATGGAGGGAGTGTGAACACTGATTCTTCTTGTATACCAAAGAGTTTTAGTGCCAATGAGAAATCACGGTAAAAAGAGTAATTACCTGCCTTAACATTGAAGATTTCAGGACACATGAGACCTCTTAATGAACCTGGCTCGCTATTTTTTTTGTTGATATCCCCAGCGTAAAACCCTGGATAAACCTTGGATATAGGTGCTTATCAAGCCAAATTCCAGTCTATTTGCTGCCGTTGGAACTAACGTGTTAAAATTACATATTTTACGTAGTATCTGACCTTCAATCCTATCTAAAAAACTCCAGTCCTTAACAGGGATTGACTAAATTGCATAGAGCAGGATTGGAGGAATTGTTGCCTTAAAAACCATCAGTAAATAAAAAAAAATCCTTCTGCCCATAGCACTGTAAAAAATATGCAAACCATTGGTGTGAGATGTGGCTTTACAAGTGCTATGTTCAATAGGAGGTTTGTTCTTCGTACTACCTGTTAAAAGATTCCCTAAATAAAGGTAAGAGTCTACCACCTCCAGCTTTTCAGGACCAATTTGCCACTTAAAGTTACATAATTTTCTACTTCTATTACTTTTCATAATTAAGATTTTACTTGTAGAAAGATTTATTTTCAAAAAGTTGCCCACTGAATATTTTTGTAGTGATACCAGCTTTCTATTCAATCCGATAGTGGTTACGTCAATTACTTCTATATCATCTGCATATAAAAGACATGCAAAAGGCCGGCTACTTATCTTTGGTGCATCTCCATCAGTTTGAGCAAAGCAATCGGGTAAATCTGCTATATAGAGAGAAAATAGCAACAGTGCTAATAAGCAACCTTGTTTGAAACCATTTTCTGTAGGGATTACATTTGATAAACCTTGATTTCCACCCATTAGTATCTGGCACCATGTTTGCGAAAGTAGTGCAATAATTAAGGATAGCAGGGGTGAGGGGAAACCCATTTTTTGCAATTTTCTCCATAATAGAGGTCGATCTACCTTACTGAACGCTGTTGAAAAGTCTATGAAAGCCTTGTATACATTTGAGTTACGAGAAATTGTGTATTTCTCCTCAATTAATTTCAACATAGAGATATTATCTAAAGTGGAATGATTTTTTCTAAACCTGCTTGTTCTATGGGAGGACTTTCTGCTCCGTCAGCCATTCCGTAAGGTGATCAAGGATACTACGTGCAAATATTTTCCCTGCTACATCCAGTAAGGCTATTTGCCGATAATTACCTGGGTGTGTTATAGGGCCCTTTTTGTACAGAGGGATTATAATACTTCCAGACCCAGATGGTGGTGTCTTCCCTTGGGAGTAGCAACGATTAAATTATGGAGCTGGATAAGTAGCCCACAAAAAGTAGCTCCCTTTTAATTACTGTCATGGGAATTTCATCAGGACCCATTACTCCTGAAGATCTAATTTTTTTAATAGCTCCGGCCACTTCATTGATTGAATGTACATAGTTGGATACTGAGGTTTTAGACTGATCAGGTGCCGCAATAGTTAATCTGAAGGAATTAAGATTCGCAGAATACAATTCTAGCAAGAGAAGTTTCCATTCTTCTTCTTTTATGGGTATAGGGAGGGATTTCACTCTGGTGCCACAGCAGTCAGCGATTATTTCCCAAAACCTTTTGAAATAATTTTTAGAGGCTGCCTCTTTTAGCTGTATCCATGCACCATCTTCCTTTGTCTTAGGGACCGTTTTTGCCTCTGCCTTTTCCTCTTTAGTAGGTTTATTAAATTAAATCACTCACACAAAAAATTCAGGGACTGGGCCCTTTCTAATTTATTTCCCTATTTATAGTAAGCAATGGATTAAAATATGATCTCTGTTTAACAGGAGCATGTGTTAATTTGCAGGATTTAGCCAGCAGACCTATATTATGAGAAAATGCTTCAAGTAAATCTGGTTGGATAGAATCACACTCGACCGTTATTAAGTGCTGCTGATCTCTTATTAGTGTCAATAAGTGCGCTTTTAATTTAGCGGTTGCTTGAGTATTCCAGTGATTTCTGCCAGTTGTTGCATTGAACCCTACTGTGTCACCTTTGAAGTTCCAGGGGTCTACCTTAGCACAAGTGAAATCAAATTCATAGCAAATCAGCATATGGTCACTGAAAACATTTCCCAGGACTTCCATATTTGTAAGTTTACAGAAAAAATCTGCAGAAACAATTAAATAATCTATAATAGATCTCCAGTTTGGCGCCTTATGAGTGTAGTTTACTGGATTATCATTTTCTAGACTCTCGTTAGCAATTTTGAGATCTAAACTTCTCAAACTTTTGAGTAATAAAACTCCTCTTATGTTTGTCCTGCTGTTATTCGGAAATTGGGCAATGGGACTATTTAGGGCTTCGTTTTTTTGGTGTTAGAAAATACCCTTATACTATGAGATGAGACTTTGGAGTACAAATCTCCAACTAATAATAGGGACCTGCAGTCCTCCATTTCCAGGGTAGAGGAGATAAAAAGGAATATATCTTTTAATAGATAAGAATAAAATGCACCGGGAGGTAAATATGCATTTATAATCAACAAGGAGTCCAAGTGAACCTGGCCATCCTTATTATCTACGTAATCACTGAATTAGGTTAGAGGCATGAAAAATGTCTTTATATGACCAACTAAGGCTTGTACTTAACAAAACAGCAGTACCTCCTTTAGCACAGGGAGCGCAGGCCGTCTCAGCACAATATAATCTTCGATGGACCTGTTCTTTGTGATTCAATTCTCTTGTAGACAAATTACATCGGCATTCTGCTCTTTCAAGAATAAGAGTGTATTTTATTAGCGCTTAAGCCTGCTGCATTCCAAGATATCACATTAATATCCTTGCTAGGAAGAGTTCCCAAATTTTAGGCCTAAGGGTCTATTTGAATTAAGAACGCCTGCAACCCAACTCCATTTCTTATCTTCCTCTTCTGCAGGAAGCACATGCTGAGTATTTTTCTCTGTATGGAAAGAAATCCTCCTACCTTCTTTACCTTGGAAAACCTGCAAAATACTCTCTTTCTCCGAGAAAGGTATGCCTCTTGCAGAGGTTTCTAGATCGATGTTAGGCAGCTTATTTTGGGCCACTTTTTTTAATGATAGCTCCACTTCTGGTATTAAAACATCAATGTCACAACAACATAGTTATGCTGTGTGCCATTATCAAGTGGGAGATAGCTTTGGATGCAAATTTTACTCTTGCACCCCGAAGATTGTTGTATTTTTGAACCTCAACCAGAGCAATGTTATTACTTTCGATCATCTGTGGGCCTGAAATTACAGCAAAGCACTCCAACAAAAAGGTCCTATGCATATATAGTTCATGTTCAAAGATAAACAAAAAAATCCAGGCTATAAGGATGGGAGTTACCTCAGAAATGTTATCATTGGAATTATAAATGACATTGGGGCATATGTAGGTAATTTCCATTTTGCGATTCCCAAATAGAGATTTTTAAGGAATCGCTATTTGAGAATAGCAAAATGGAATGTAGGTACAATTTGCATTTTTTTTGCGACTCTCTAACATTCCTTAATTGCGATTAGCAAACTGCGAATTGCAATTAAGGAATGAGTGTCCCATTCATTCCTATGGGCTAAGAGGCCAATAGGAATGAATGGGGAATGGGGATACATTCTCCCAATTGCGGATTTTCTATGAGAAAATTGCAATTTGAGAATCGCAATTCTAAGGGTGCCAGGGTGTCCAAAGGACACCTGCTGCACCCCTGGAATGTGCCTCTAAGTACATGTGGCGCACAGACATGCCCTAAGGGCATGTCTGTGTGCCACATGGCACTTTGAATTTAAAAAAAAATTCATTTAGAAAGGGAATCGCAAAATACCATCTACTTGGAGTAGGTGGTATTTTGCGATTCCTTAAGCCAAAATTGCACTTTAAAATTCACTCCTACATAGCATATAAGCAATCGCAAAATTGCGATTCCTTAAATGCTTGAGCAAAATAAGGAATCCCAATTTTTGCGATTCCTTATTTTGCTAATGTGCACCTACATACCAAAGCATCGTTTGCGATTCGAAAACGCCGAATTTCGGCGTTTGCGAATTGCAAACGCCTACCTACATATGCCCCATTATTACCTCAAGAGGAAGCAAATAGAGAAGCATTAAAGTTCAAAATACTCTGAACATTAGGAGGAACACATATCTAATGTCACTGTATCTTTCGTAGATTTAATAGGTACACTTGAGTTCAGAGAGGAGGAACAAGGACCCAATAGATTGTACTCTGTTTGACCATCTTCTTTCATCAAAACATTCAAATCCAGCTTTGGTGATATATTATGGATGAGGTTAGGGTCGAAACTTAACCGTTTTGTCCTTTTTTATTTACCCTTCAGCATTTTTCCCTTTTTTCCTTCTACTTTTTCTTATAGGCATTGACTTTCCTCTATAGACTGTTTAGCAAGATAGGGAAAACCTTTCGAATTGTCTTTGAATTTGTATATTCTGTCTTAGTTTGTGGGCAGAACGCAGGTACAACCACTGTAGCTAAAGACTCAGAGTCGAAGAGCTACTGTAGAGGAGAGTAACTTATCAAGTATATCTTTGTTTTCTTTCATTTTGGTTTTAATATTTCTCCTAAAGAAAGGCTTACCAGCCTGGGTGCCAAAGTCCCGCCTCTTAACATGTGTAAAAGAGTCTGTTTGAGTAGAATATAGCTTGTTGGAGTCCTCCTTCAAGAGAAGGGTAGTGGAAGGTCCCTTCCCTGGATTAGACATACTGAGGGGAAGTACGCAAGCTTTGCCTGACAATAGTTTTTGTTCAAAGGCTATAAACTTTGTCAGGGCCAAAACAGAGTCTAAAATAGAGTCAGAGTTACTTACTGATTTCTCCATTAGGGCTAGCATGGAAGGCAGCACTCGTTCGGGGCAAAGTAACGATTCCGACATCAGCATTATTTACTCTGGATTATTAATTAAAGGAAGAAAGTTTGGGGACAGTTCAGGAGTTAATGTGTCCTGTGAATCTAATAAGCTTGTTCCGCTGGGTGTACTACTGAACAATTTAACAGGAAGATCCTTGGAGGAAAGTGAAGTGGCAGGAATAAGAATCCTGGACAATTCTAGATCATGAACGTGAGACATTTTATGAGAATGGTCTAAATTAAAGTCAGGGACCGTGAAATCTTCCATTGTGTGTTCTCCCGCTTTTGAGACTAGTTGAGAAACTCCTTCAGGTTCAAAAACTCCATTTACAAGAGAGTGAATGGTTAAATTTGCCAGCAAAGAGTCAGCCTCCCTGGATTCTGAGTGTTGACGATCTGTCGGCCATGATCCCCGATTTTAAACAATAGTATGGAGGGTACTACTGGTAATGGTTTCCGGGTATTACTTTAGCCTGTACATTATCTTCATGTTCTTTTTGGAAAGACTCCTGCATACCTACTGATTTTAAACGTGTTTATTTCTTTGGAAAGAAGGAAGGGATGGTATTAAATCTCTTCAAAGAGTTTATTTGCAGTGAGTTGTTCCTTAAAGGATTAGCTCTATTTTTTTGCAAGCTCTTGTGTACACCAATCTGCCAGAGCCTATTTTTTTTGCGTCATATCTTTGTTCTTATATTACAAGTCCCTCAGCAAGACTGGTCAGCACAGTCAGAGAGATATGGCTCCAATGGCTTCAATGCGCTAGTGCGCCGATGCACTGCTTATGCAACACCGAGCGCTGTGCGGTGAGTTTCCTCTCTCCAACGTACAGTACACAATCTCGCAATCTCATAAGCTCAGGCGGGAGATTGAATTACTGGCTGTCAGCAGAGGGGTCTTGGGCTCAGAAAGATGCAGGAAGACGCTGAAAGGGGAGCTGCACTTGTCTCTAGTAGTCAGCGTGCTTGTCTCAAAGATCTTTAATGATCAGAAGTCACTACAGTTATACACGACAGGCACCCTCTAACTCCTGCATGCCTTCAGTGGATCTTTTCACCAAGGACAAATTGCAGCTGTAGATTTGGAGATACTGAGGTCTGATAGGATCTTAGTGAGGTTTGAGGTTTGTGGTAGAATTGTAGCGGGTTTGACAGGATCCTGTGTCCTTAATTGCTTAAGTGCTTGAGTGCTTAACAGCTTAGCAGCTGAATGGCCTGGATATTTGGAATCTTAGTGGCCTTGAAAGGCTTAAGATGCTTTAAATGCTTAGAATGCTTGAAAGAAAAAACAACGGAGCAAAAACAAGCAAAAACCAAGGCTCAGCCACAAGGGAGGGCAGTGGGCGACAGGCTTTACGATATCTCCTATGCCCGAGTGTCTAAACCCCCTCTACCACTTCACCTCACCACTCCGCTTCAGGCCAATCATTCAGTCCACCTTCTCTGTCACTCTGCAGTTCTATGCAGCTCCGCTACAGCGTCAAACTACTCACTTCTTTTAATTCACTTTTCGGTGATTTTAGGTAATTTGGTAATTTGAGAGTGTTCCTTTCCTTTCCTTGCCCACCGCGCACCGCAAACACCCTTGCAGCCAACCGCACCTAACGCACTTCGGGGACTCAGGCCTCTGGAAAAAGGTATCCTCAGAGATTGGGACTGCCTGCAACCGGAAACAACAACGGCAGCGGTGGCAGCCCTCAGCCCCTGTGGCTCGGCGGCAGCGGGACAGCGAGTCTCTGCAGGCTGTTTCAGGCAAATATGGGGACGTTTCTGATGCCTACGGCTTACGGTTGGATTTTGACAGCCGTGACGGTGATGGGCTGGGGCCTCGGGCGGCTGCGGCTCCTCCTCATTTGTGTCCCAAGAGTCAATCAATCAATCAATCAATCAATGCATTTATATAGCGCACTACTCACCCGGAGGGTCTCAAGGCGCTGGGGGGAGGGGGTCCGCTACTGCTCGAACAGCCAGGTCTTGAGCTGCTTCCTGAAGGCGAGGTGGTCCTGGGTCAGGCGGAGGTGGGTAGGAAGGGAGTTCCAAGTCTTGGCGGCCAGGTAGGAGAAGGACCTTCCTCCTGTGGTGGCTCTTCGGATGCGGGGGACGGCGGCGAGGGCGTGGCTGGTCGATCGAAGCTGGCGTTTGGGAGCGTAGAAGTTGAGGTGGCTGTTGAGGTATCCTGGTCCTTGGTTGTGTAGGGCTTTGTGTGCGTGGGTGAGGAGCCGGAAGGTGATTCTCTTGTTGACCGGGAGCCAGTGCAGGTCTCTCAGGTGTCCGGAGATGTGGCTGCGGCGGGGGATGTCCAGGATGAGTCGTGCTGAGGTGTTCTGGATCCGCTGGAGTCTCTTCTGGAGTTTGGCGGTGGTTCCGGCGTAGAGGGAGTTGCCATACTCCAGACGGCTGGTGACGAGGGCCTGGGGGACCGTCTTCCTGGTCTCGGTGGGGATCCATCGGAATATCTTACATAGCATGCGCAGGATGTTGAAGCACGACGAGGAGACGGCGTTGACTTGTCTGGTCATGGAGAGGGAGGAGTCCAGGATGAAGCCCAGGTTGCGTGCGTGGTCTGTTGGTTTGGGTGTGCTGCCCAGGGCGGGGGGCCACCAGGAGTCGTCCCAGGCAGAGGGTGAGGATCCCAGGATGAGGACTTCCGTCTTGTCCGAGTTCAGTTTCAGGCGGCTGTTCGACATCCATGTGGCTACGTCTGTCATCCCTTCGTGCAGGTTGGCTCTGGCGGTGGCGGGGTCGTTAGTGAGGGAGAGGATCAGCTGGGTGTCGTCGGCGTAGGAGATGATGTTCAGGTTGTGCTGGCGTGCGATGGCTGCGAGGGGGCTCATGTATACGTTGAAGAGTGTTGGGCTGAGCGAGGAGCCTTGAGGAACGCCGCAGATGACTTCGGTGGCCTCCGATCTGAACGGGGGGAGGCGGACTCTCTGTGTCCTTCCGGCAAGGAAGGAGGTGATCCACTCCAGTGCCTTCTCCTGGATTCCGACGTTGCTGAGGCGCTGTACTAGGGTACGGTGGCAGACAGTGTCGAAGGCCGTGGAGAGGTCCAGGAGGATGAGGGCCGCTGTTTCTCAGTTGTCAAGCAGGGCTCGGATGTCATCGGTAGCTGCGATCAGGGCGGTCTCGGTGCTGTGGTTGGCCCGGAAGCCAGACTGCGAGAGGTCGAGGGAGCCGTTCATCTCGAGGAAGGCGGCCAGTTGCTTGTTGACGGTCTTCTCGATGACTTTTGCCGGAAACGGGAGCAGCGAGATGGGGCGGTAGTTCTTGAGGTCGGTTGGGTCTGCTGATGGTTTCTTGAGTAGAGCGCTGAGTTCGGCGTGCTTCCAGCTCTCCGGGAAGCTGGCGATGTCGAAGGAGGTGTTGATGATGTCCCGCAGGTGGGGTGCGATGACAGCGTCGGCCTTGTTGAAGACGTGGTGAGGGCAGGGGTCTGTCAGAGATCCGGAGTGGATGGAGTTCATCGTGCGGATGGTGTCTTCGGTGCTGATCGGGGTCCAGGCGCGGAGGGTGGTGGTGGGGGGCGGTGGCTCGGTCGTGGCGTGCGTCGGTTGAGTGCTGAAGCTGTTGTGTATGTCCGCGATCTTGTTGTGGAAGTAGGAGGCGAGGGAGTTGCAGAGGTCTTACGAAGGGGTGATGTCGTTGTTACCGGCGTTGGGGTTGGAGAGCTCTTTCACGATGTTGAAGAGTTCCTTGCTGTTGTGTGCGTTGTTGTCCAGTCGTTCCTTGAATGCGGTTTTCTTGGTGGCGTGGATCAGCTGGTGGTGTTTTCGGGTGGCGAGCTTGAGGGCAGTCATGTTGTCCGGTGTTGGGTCTCTGCGCCAGGTTTTCTCAAGTGCTCTGCAGTTCTTCTTGGAGCTCTTGAGTTCGTCGTTAAACCATGGGGCTTTTTTGCTGCCGGGTCTGCTCGGCGGGGTCTTCAGCGGGGCGAGGTCATCTGCGCAGTCGCTGATCCATTTCGTGAGGTTGGTGGCTGCTTGGCTGGGGTTGGTTGTGCTGGTGGGAGGGTTCTTGCTCAGGGGAAGTAGCGAGCTGGTCTGTAGTGATCTTGATGCAGCTTCTGCGGGGAGCCTGTTGCTGGTGATGGTGGAGCGTGGTCCTTCTGAAGCTGAAGTGGATGCAGCTGTGGTCCGTCCAGTGGAGTCCCGTGGCGTGGCTGAAGGCGATGTCCTTGCTGGAAGAGAAGATCGGGTCGAGTGTGTGTCCGGCGTAGTGGGTGGGGGTGGTCACCAGTTGCTTGAATCCGAGGTTGGCGAGGTTGTCCAGCAGGGTGGTGGTGTTGCGGTCGTTGTTGTTCTCCAGGTGGAAGTTGAGGTCCCCGAGGAGGATGTAGTCGGCGGAGGGGAGGGCGTGTGGGCTGATGAAGTCGGCGATGTCCTCGCTGAATTGTGCGCGTGGTCCCGGGGGTCTGTAGATGAGGGTGCCTCTGAGGGTGGTCTTGGGGTTGGCGTGGATCTGGAAGTGCAGGTGTTCGGCGGGTGCGAGGGTGTCGTCGGTGTTGGTCGTGATGCGGATGGTGTTCCTGTGGATGATGGCGATGCCTCCTCCTGTCTGGTTGACGCGGTCTCTCCGGATGATCTTGTAGCTTTCTGGGATGGCTGGGATTCACAGCGTCAGCGATGCAGAATCCTGTCGTTTTTGGCATAAAAAATGTTGGAACAGTACCCACACACTGTAAACGGTGTGGGAGGTATGATTCCAAGCACTTTAAAGGCCATCGGTTAGGCCCTCAGTGCTCCTGGTACCAGACCCAGACAGCACAACATGGCAGATGCCAACTAGAGATTCAATTCTGCCCTCCTACTGCTGAGCCAAGCACGAGCAGGGGAGGGCGGAACCATAGGCATCTTGTCAAAGGGAGGTATGACCACATCCTAGATAGGGTTTAGTGTATTGGGGCAGGGTGGCAGTGCTTGCCAGCGCCACATAGTCTGAGTGCATAGTTTGAGTGCAGGGTACATTTGGTGCCCTCCATGCATAGTCCAGCTTAAGCCAGTTCAGGGAGCCATTGGTTCCTGTTCTGGTGTGAAACTGGGCAAAGGACAGGGTAATATCCTCCCCCCTTGTCCATCCCCTCCTTAACGAAGATCCCCTGTATTGTCCCAACCCATCCCTTGGGGTACTTAAGGGCTTACCTAAGGGTGGGTCTAGAGATTCGTTGTGGGTCACAATACAATTCAGACACCACTTCAGCTTTGACCATCTGGGCACTTTGGGCTTCGCTGGACTGCTCTCTGGGCATCGAGTCTGCAACTGGGAAGACTCCTGCTACTGCTGATCTCTTCGCCCTACTCATATGCTGCAATGTCTGTGCCCGTGCTCCATACAGGAACCCGTCCAGGGCCTGTTGACATCCAAGACACCTGAAGGAATCTCCCTTGAAGTGAAGGAGTCACTTTCCTGCATCTGCCGGCACCGTAACTAAGCTGACCGGTCTGCTGATCCTGGGCTCCTACGGACTCTGGAAGCCTCAGTAACACATGTGGTAGTTCATCATGTCCCTCAATGCCTGCCCTGTCCTCTCACCAGGTTTGAGGCCAGTATCCCTCATAGAAGCCACAGGAACCAAAACCCTGTGCACTGCATTGATTTGAAATTGCAAAGGCTTGTTGGCTTCATTCCACCAAGATATTCAGGTTCCAAGTTTTCCCAGCCTCAAGCATCTCTAGTGACCATAATCTTCGACCACACCACATTGCTTGCAATGTGGGCCTGCTTCTTTGGTAGCTGCCCGTGGTCCTCTTGCGACTCCAGTGCCTCCAGCCTGTGGGTCCTGCCAAGGGTCACATTTGAATTATTTTGGGCTTCTCTGATTGCTCTGGGCATTCTGTGACTCCCCTGCTTGTAGTGAGTCTCCTGGACCTTGCTGGTCCTGACATTACACATTCTTATATTTCTAAGTTGTTTGCAGTTGCCATGGCTTGTTGTTGCTCCCGCCAGACACTGACCCCTCAGCTCTCAACATCCTACTTGGGGCAGCTCTTGTATGGCTCCTGGTCTTCCACAGTGTTGCCTGTTCACACAGCTGCATTTCCAAGGTCACGTCAACTTTTTTCAGCACCCGACACCCGTGGGTATTCGTCTTTTGTGCCTCCTGGTCACTTCCAAGTGGCATAGACTCTTCCCTACTTTCAGGTACTTCTCAACTTGAATACATCTTTGGGTTCCACCTGTCACTTTACCCTTCTACAGCAGTGGCACTTTCCTAAAGTCCTCCATTGGGTTTGACAGCGGTTTACGATGCCACTTCACACCTATGCACACAGCTCCCTATGGGGCAGTTATCCTGGTTCCTAAGGTATCCATGTGTGGGGTGGCTCTCCATCCTTCTCTCTTCCACAGGGTTTCCCCAGGGTCCACTGGAAAGGGTCTTTTTTCTTTAAAATTGCAACCGCGACTTACACGTTGATTTGTACGGAAAACGCGTTGTGTTCCTACACTGCACACAACCGCTGTGGGGCTCCTAGATACTCACCTTGGGGGGTTCCTTGGGTCCCCGGCACTTCTACTTCCACTGACTATTGTCTTGACTTGCGTTGTGGTTCGCTTACCACTATTTTAGCATATGGTTTGGTCTCCCCCTGGGGACCAGTGTGTATTCTGTGCTACTTACCTGTTTCTATTGAAAAGTATTGTGTGCATTATGCATATCTCTGGCTTGGAGATATCTTTATGTGTTAGTGAGTGTCTTATAATAAATACATATTTTTATAAACACACTGTGTGGTTCTTTATCACTTAATCTATACCTATAAGATTGTGGTCTGGTAAAATAAGCTCACAAAGTAAATTGCCATTCCTGAGGTGGAAGCCGGGAATAGAAGCTAAACTGTCTAATTTTTTTTTTGTGTTTTGAAAACTATTGCACTTTCCCTTCTTACCTGCACCTTCGCGCATCTCTCACCCTCAGCCGATTAGGCGCTGTCGGGGAGATCAGGAAGGAACGCGGATATTTTGCAGAGCCGCCATCTTGGGGGAGTATTCAAGTTGGAGGACTAGTTGTCTTGCCCCTCCCGCCCTCACAAGGATAAAAGCCGCGCTACTGCTCACGCACGCATACAAAGTAGATTGCCATTCCTGAGCGGAAGCCGGGAATAGAAGCTAAGCTGTCTAATTTTTGTGTGTTTTTAAAACTATTGCACTTTCTCTTCTCACCTGCACCTTTGCGCATCTCTCACCCTCAGCCAATTAGGTGCTGTCGGGGAGCTCAGGAAGGAACGCTGATCATTTTCAGAGCTGCCATCTTGCGGGAGTATTCGGGGTGGAGGACTAGTTGTCTTGCCCCTCCCGCCCTCACAATGATAAAAGCCGCGCTACTGCTCACGCGCGCATACAAAGTAGATTGCCATTCCTGAGGCGGAAGCCGGGAATAGAAGCTAAGCTGTCTAATTTTTATTGTGTGTTTTGAAAACTATTGCACTTTCCCTTCACACCTGCACCTTCGCGCATCTCTCACCCTCAGCAAATTAGGCGCTGTCGGGGAGATCAGGAAGGAACGTTGATTATTTTCAGAGCCGCCATCTTGGGGAGTATTTGGGGTGGAGGACGCACAGCGGACGCGTGCAGCGGGCGTGCCTCCGGCGCACCGAAGGCGCGCCAAAGGCAAGCCTGTCTGCGCCTGTCCGCGCTAGGCCGGGCCCAGGGGCCAGCCCCTCTGCTCAAACGACCACCTACTCCTCGGAGGACTTAATAAGGTTACATCAGGTAAACCTCTTGCCTTGCCCTGCCATTTATGAACACCTTAAACACCTTGGCATTCTCCGAGATCCTAAAAGCCAACTAGGACCCCTGCCCACCGCTCCCTGCCATAGCCAGAGGCCCACTCCTGCGCAAACTAGAGACCTAAAACTTCACATCTCTTATCTTAATACCTGTTCCCTAGTTAAGTATCAATTAGATATCTTCCTTCTCTTTCTATCAGGCAAACCTGACATCTTTTTTGTCACGGAAAAATGGCTTACCACTGACTCCTCCCTGGACATCCTGGCTGCCCTCCCAGACACTTACTACATTCTGCATGTTGACCGGGCCCCAGGAAAGGCGGGAGGTGCAGTAGCGGCCATTATTAACAAAGACCATGTTTTCACCTCCATGTCCGCTTTAAATCTCCCTGCAGTAGACAATCTGATTATCAAACTTGAGTCTAAGGCCGGCCTACTAATCTGTGTATTAATATACTGACCCCCCCAACACATGCCCTTATTCCCTCTTTCACTGTGTGAACAATTGGCCACTGTGGTCACAAACTATACAAAAATCCTCTTACTCGGCGATTTCAACTACTGGTGCAACGACGACCTTGGCGGCCCCCAGGCCAGCGAACTAATGGAACTTCTCTCTGGTTTCAATTTTAGTCATCACATTGTTGCTGCTATCCACGTTAAGGGACATATCCTTGATCAGGTGTGGAGCACTAATCTTACTGTTTCCACACCTATCATATCCCCCTGTATATGGTCAGGCCATTTTTTTATCAACCAATATCTCTATTCCTACTTGCAGCAAGCCCCCGGCAATTAAGGGGGTCCTCATCAGGAAATGGAGCACTCTCGACAAACAAGCTTTCCTGGACAGTTTAGATAGCTCCACTCCAGCAGACAACCTGGACCTCGATCAGGCTGAAGCTAACATCACAGACTGGCTACTGGCAGCAAGTAATATACATGCACCACTAAAAAGACTTAAAACTGCACGCCGCTCGGATGCCCAGAAGTTGTTTTCCCACGATCTGAGGGTCCAAAAATTAGATATCTGCCAAAAAGAGCAGAAATGGAGAAGGGCCTATGACCCACATGCAAAATCCCTTTATCTGGCTGCACGAGCAGATTACAAGAAAGCCATCATTCAAGCTAAAGCCTCCTATTTCTCGGATATAATAGAACACTCGGAAAATAAATCTAAAGACATTTTCGCAATTGTCAATAAGTTATCCAACACTGAGAGAATTCTTCCTAAATCTGTGGTCACCCAACATCTGTGCAACTCTCTCAATGAATACTTTCTTGATAAAATTGCCACCATCAAAGCCAGTATCCCAGTAATCGATTTTAAGCCGGATCCCCCAGCACACATCTCTAGTACCTGTTCCTTTGATCACTTTCCACCTCTTGATTTACACTCCCTACAGGCCCTACTGACTAGGGTAAAATCCAGCTCCCCCAGGGATGGCTGCCCCCGTACATTTTAAAGTACATTTCTTCGGTCCTTTCATCTCCTAGTCTGACCTTTCTTAATGCATCCTTGTCCCAGGGCAGGGTCCCTAAAGCTTTTAAGGCGGCAGTTGTCGTACCCCTCTTGAAAAAGCCGGGGGCAGGTCCCTCAACCCTCTCCAAAAAAAGCGCATGTAACCACCCACCTCTCCAACTTTATTGAGCAGTCTAACTATCTGGATCCCCATCAAGCCGGGTTCCGTCCTGCCCACTCCACCGAGAGAGTTATCACTGCAGTCATGGACTCTCTCCATGATAATGCTGATAAGGGAATTCCACAGGCCCTGGTCCTACTGGACCTTTCGACCGCGTTTGACACGGTCAATCATACATCTTATTGGACCGTGTCAAACAGGCCGGCATTTGTGACTCAGCTCACAGTTGGATTAGGTCCTTCCTTAGCGACCGCACACAAGCGGTCCGCCTAGCTCCCTTCACTGCTCCCAAACTTCAAACCTCATGTGGGGTCCCTCAGGGTTCCTCACTGTCCCCCCTACTGTTTAATTTGTATTTGTCACCTTTGATCCAGTCCCTGAAAGCATTTAAGGCCATCACATTTAATTATGCAGACGATCTTCATTTTATCTTTACTATGGATAACTCCCCTGAATCCATCCGGGAGTTTTAGGGCACCATGCTGCACAATGGATGGATTCTAATCACCTGAAGCTGAATCCCGGCAAGACCGAACTAGTCCTTAACGGCAAAAGTCAAATATTCTGGGGCCCCCACTACTGGCCTCCAGAACTTGGCTCTCCACCTTTTCCCTCCACCACGGTAAAGAGTCTGGGGGTGTTTATCGATAAGCTTAAAAACACAAGTAGGCACGGTGGTGTCCTCCCGTTTCTTCCAGCTCCATAGGATCAGGAAGATCAGTCGGATGCTGACCCAGTCGGCCCTGATCCAGGTGGTGATAGCTTTAGTACTGTCACACCTGGATTATGCTAATTCCATCTACTTAGGCCTTCCTCTTTTTCTCAGTAAACGTCTCTAATTGGTTCAAAATCAAGCCGCTAGATTGATCCATCATCAGCCATGTTGGCAATCAGCAAGACCCCTGTTAAAAAAACGTAATTGGCTTCCCATCTCCCAACGAGTAGCATTCAAAACGGCCTGCATCATTTTCAAGTCCCTTCACGCCCGCAGTCCCCAATTCATCAATAATCTGTTGCCTAGGTACGTTCCTTCTCGCAATCTCCGGTCCGCCACTCTCCATCTACTGGCCATTCCTTCTTTTAAGCTCCAACGCCAGGGCGGATGCAGGTTCGCGACTCTAGCCTTCAGATTCTGGAATTCCCTTCCCTTGGAAATCCGCTCCTGCACTAATCTCCTAATTTTCAGGAGACAGCTTAAAACCTGGCTATTCACTCAGGCCCATGTATAATCTTCTGACCGCTCGGGCATCTGCTAGTTAGCGCCATGAAACCTCTGGGTGTACGTGCGCTCTATAAAAGATTTCTAACATAACATAGCATAACAAGCTGCTTTACACTCCTTCTGGACTAAGCCTGAAGGCTGCTCTCCATAGCTATCACTTAGACAGCGTTCTAAGTCAAGGCCATGCCCACAGACACTGCATGCAGTATTGGCAAGTGACTCCTACTGCAGGCCTTACAGCCCGCAGATAGGTTGAGCTATACTACATGTGAAGACATATCTGCACAAGCGGTTATGCCCCTGTACTAGTAAGCTCTATGGCTGCCAGAACAAGTGAACAGGGAAGTCATTTTAAGTACATGTGCTGGACACTGGTGAAATTGAGTTCCCCAGCTGTTTTCACTGAAAATAGGTATGTTTAGTGTCACACATCTCGTATTAATAAACCCATACCGATGTTGGATTTATTAATACATAAACACAGAGGGCACCGTAGAGGTGCGCCCTAAAAACCTACCAGATACTAGTGTGCTGACTGACTGGTTTACACCAGCCTGCCACCAGAGGCAAGTTTCTACCCAGAGGGTGAGGGCATTTCTTCTGAGCAGGTTAGAAACAAAGCCTACTCAGGCGTAGCATGCTTACACCCCACCAAAGGATGACCTGGAGATTAGCATTTCAAGGAAAGGAACCTTCACAGAGCCCACTGCCTTTGGTATGCAAATCTCGCTTCCCTTACAGGAGAGGAAGCTGATCCCCTTTGTCCAAAGCCCTTTGCCACCTGGACAGGTGGGAAAATGCACTAGTCAGATAAGAATCTCTACCCTCAGGCTAGTACCACCCCTAAGGTGGACTACCTCAAGTGGAGGTGATTTTTCAAAGTTAGCCAACTATTGATGGTAACGTTAGGAACTCAGGGCCCGGAAGTGGTTATATAGGTGGTGTACTGACTCTCAGGGTTAGTAGCCCATTGGATAGTACCCTACAATCTCCTAAAAGCCCAATAGTTCAATATTTAGGGGAGCCCCTGGTACCAGGAAATCAGCTCCTGCTAAACTGAAAGAAGAAGACAGATGTGAAGAGTCACGAGAACAGAAGCCCCAGTATCTGATTTGACACCAAACCTGCCAGCCTGCATGCTGACTTTGACAATTGCGCCAAAAGACGACTTCTTCTGTAGCTGCTGTAATTCTAAAGCCTGGGAGAACTGCCAGCACTTCATCCAAGGACCAGGAACTCCCATGGAATGGCGGAGCTGTTCCTCTGCATTGTACAGGTACCAAAGACTGAGCAGGGAGGCTCCAAGACCGGATGCTAGAAAGCACCACTGCAAGCACCAATACCAATACTAGTGCCCGCGATGGATTTGGAGGTTGGCAAAAAAGCGAGCCTAAGTAATCTACCTGGGGAAACTTCTTGTTGAAATCTGCCTAGTCAATCTATTGATTCTCAGATAAAAAGAAATGGCAAAACGTCACAGATTACTGAAGTAGCTAACTCTAAAACCACAGATACAGATGTGGAAAAGGATCCGACTGACTTCTATTCCTTCTCAGACGAGCTTGAATGGTCTGATGAGACATGCTCCATTTCGACTGAAGGAAGTGACAATGAAAATAGTCGAGGAGCTCAAAAAAAAGTAATGATAAAGAAAAGGGGACACCATGGCGCAACCGATTTGGTATGGGATTATACCCCTACCACACAAGTTACCGCACAACACACCCTGACAAGTGCCCTACAACTGTCTCATCAATCAGGGGGTCCCGGGTCCGCAGATTTGCCCACAGATCCACCAGCAGCCACATTGGATACAGTAATGGCAACAGTCCTCCAAGCCATCGCGGCCCATCGGGAAGAGACCTCTCACGATGGACGTAAAGCCCAAGCCGCCCTGCGTAAAGTACAAGGGATGGTACGCAAGCTAACCAGAACTGTCAGCACATTTGGGGATAGAATGGTAGAACTTGAATCCCGCATTGTCTCCAATGAAACAGAGATCACGGCAAACCACGAGTTAGTTGAATCACATGAAGCCGAATTGACAGACGTAAGGTGGAAACTGGAGGGTATACCCGAGACTTTGGAGGGGGTGGATGCCCGCTCATTTGTGGTTAAATTATTTCACGACTCCCTGCCTGAATTATCTACCTGGAATTGGGACTTAGAAATTCAGTGCGCTCAGCGTGTACCATTGAATGTAAAACTGCCTGTGAGACCCGGGGGCTATCCACGAGCCATTCTTGTCTATTTTGGCAATTTTCTTCTCATGCAGGCGATCTCTGAGAAGGCCAGGCCAGAGGCGAAGAGTGTTAGTGGTGCCATCTCCTATTTTGCTTGCCCAAATTTTTGCCACGCGACTGTGGAGAGGAGATGGCGTCTCCGCCAATTGATTGAACCTTTTCAGGAAAAGAAAGTGGTGGCATATCTGAATAATCCTGCCCATCTTAAAGTAATCAATGGGGGAGTAACAACATTTTTTACATCCGAAATTAAAGCTAAGGAATATCTTGATGGTTTTAATTAAGTGTTTAGAAAAAGGAGTAGGATGTAAGAGGCTCTCCATCTTAGTAGGGCTGAGAGGTTCTTTTCGTATTTCAAAAAATGGGGATAGTGCCTATGTATAGGCATAAGTGCACTAGTGTTAATACAATCATGGTGGTTTTGTTTGGGGTTAATGTGTTTAATTTTGTTTGAAATATTGGAAACTGCTGACTCTGTAAAAGGGCTATTATGATTATATATATGGTTCTGGCACTGGTCCAGGAAAGCACATTCATCAAATAGACTCTTATTGAGTCTAAATGCCTCACTTCGGGTGTTGGGGGGGAGGTAAGGGGGGGGGTAGTAGTAAGGGGGTGGGAGGGTAGGGTAAAGGGAAAAAGTGAAAAAAATAGCAACTCAGTATGTATATTGAATTTACAAAAAATAATAAAAAGAATGTTTTTTAAAATTGGTAAAGAGATAACCTGGATAATTAACCGAAAAGGGCCATGGGGAGGATGAGAATATGCTCTTGGAACGTTGCAGGGCTCAATGATAGAGCAAAGAGCTAGCTTATATGAATTAATAAGGCAAGGGGCTTATGACATACTATGCTTACAAGAGACCCATATTTCATGGGAAGAAATAGATCTGTTAAAAATGCCCGGCTACAACCTATTGGCAGCCACCACGCAGACATCTAAAACTTGTGGGTAGCTATTTTAGCCAGAGCTTTTCTGGGACAGGCCAAACACAAGCTAGTTGATACCTTTGGTAGATGGGTTATCGTTGAATTGGAACTCGGTATCACAATCTGTTCAGTATATGATTCCAACCACGATGATCCACAAATAATTGAAGATCTAGAATTGGAACTAGCATCTTGGCTTAGGATACTGATACTCTGTGGGAACTTTAACGTTTCTTTAGGCCCTGCGGGTACGGGTCAAAATCAAGATATGCCTGCTTACACTGGAAGGAAACCAAAAGTCTTTAGAGCTATCTCTCAACTTAGGGAGAGCTTAGATTTAGCAGACATTTGGGCTTCTAGGCATCAATCGGATCCAGGCTATACGTATTTCTCATATCCCCATAATAACTTTTTGAACATTTTGTACTTTTTTTGGCTTTTCTGAACACTTTTATATTTTTTTGTATTTTTTATGGGGAGAAACAAAAAACAGGGAATTGTAAATGGCTCAACTGGAGCATGAAAAAAATCAGGAAAAATTAGGTTTTTTTGGACACTTATGGTTATCACCAGAAACCATGATAAGTTCAATGCTTTGCTCACCATAAGCAAGTAACTTGTTACAATATTTTCATAAAATTTTGTAATCATTAAACTTTGGTTGGATAGTAGCCAATGTGTCTCTTGCCCCCGAACCCGATGGAGTGGTTTCTTTTGATGTTGAGCGTTGAGACGTTGATGGGGGTAGTTTACTGCAGAGGTCCCTTAACTCTGCATTAGAGTAGTTGTTTGGATGCCAACCCATCATGTGGCGAATCAGCGTATGATTCCCGAAGGAATATTTTTTGTTAGGGTTCCCCCTGGATAGCTCAGCACCACAAATTAAGCAAGTCACCTTTGCTGCGTTGACTTTTTTAAAACCCCTTGGGAGTTTGTAGAACTGCCATACAAAGTGCTCTTTGGGTTTGTAGGGCTGTTTATTTTCTGGCAGGAACTCCCTTGTCTGTGCCTCCTCTTCCTCATCCTCCTCCTCTTCCTGTTCACCACCAATATAATCTTCTGGTGGTCTTTTTGATGGTGGTGGTGGTGGGGCAGATGCTCCAGCTGCTGCTGCTACTGTAGCCATTTTAAAGTAGAAAAGATTAGAGACAGATCTCCACACAGGTCTTCCTCAGTCAAAGGACAAAGTCAGAATAAGGAAAAAAGAAGGGGCTTTCATCATTTGGGTATTTCTTGAGTACTTAGTTTTCCTGGCTTCTCCTTTCCTTTCAGAGTGAGGGGCAGGGTCGTCAGCCACCCAGCAGGAGGTGGAGCCAGCATTGTGGAAGGCAGGCACAGCCTTATTCAGGCCCATGTGATATCTCCTCCCACTATTCAAGTTGCAAATGCAGTCATTCAGCCTAGGGCTGACTCAGCAAGCCTCCTGGGGAATCCCCAGCCCCTGTCACTCTCAAACCAGACAGTCAATCCACAAACAGCTCAAGGCACACAGACGGGTCAGACAAGAGAACAGCAACTTTCTAAAAGTGCTGTTCTCAAACACAGGATTTAAAAACAACCTTTCCTAAAAGATGTGTTATTAAATTCTGAGTTCAGGGATACTAGATACTTATGTCCCATCTTGTTCCTATGTGAAGAAATGCTGGAAGCCACTGTAGCCAGCATCTCCCATGTTAATCTATGGAGCAAGATAGCCTTACAATAGTGAAAAACGAAAATGGCTGCCATTTACTATCAGAGCATGTCACCTGCACAAGTACATGCTCTACCTTTTACATACACTGCACCCTGCCCAGGGGGGTACCTTGGGCCTTCCATAGGGGTGACTAATGTGCATGAAAAGGGAAGGGTTAGGCCTGGTCAGTGGGGACACTAACCAGGAGGACATGGCAGTTTCTAAACTGGACACAGGCACTGCAGTGGCAGGCCTGAGACACCATTTTACAGCTACTCCTGTGGGTGGCACAATCAGTGCTGCAGGCCCACTAGTAGCATTTGTCATCACCAGCTCTGGCTCACCCAATGCACTTTACTAGGGACTTCATGGTGATACAAATATGCCAAACATGTATATCCAATCAGAATAACAATTTACATAGGGAGCACTTACACTCTGGCACTGATGAGCAGTGGCAGAGTGTTCAAAGCATCTAAACCAGCAAAAACGAAATCCAGTACAGCATCAAAAATATAGGAGGTAGAGGCAAAAAGATAGGGGGAAACCACAACAAAGATGCCAGGTCTAACATAAACCTTTTTGCGTGTCTCAGCAGAATGTGAACCGCCTGCCTGGATCTGGGAGAGGTGAGAAAGGCTGATGGAGGTCCTTCCCCAGGGGAGGGGTGGAGACGGCACCAGGCTGTCCTGCACCTGGAGTGGGAGGAAGGACAGGCTATGCGAGGTGAAGAGGCCTGGTTCAGAGCCATAAAACAATAGACCAATCTCCCTCAGAGTGATTAAAGATCAAGGCCCCCTATGTATTAAAGAGAGAATGGTGACACTGGGGGGGAGATACACAAGACTGAGTTAGGGAGGGGGAGGGGTCCCCTGAGCACAAGGAAACTTCAAAGACAATGAGGGGTATAACTGGAAGAACCGTAACACCAAGACTTTTGGTTTTGTTTTTGTCATGTTGATGATCGGTCTCGGTATCATTCAGAGAAGTGCTGGGAGCGCTTTGAAGACGCGTGGACTGGTCGATCCTCTGTCGGCTTTGACCTGTCCGCGATTGGGAAGAAAACCTTTGCCTCAGGAAGAGTTGCTGAATAGGCTGAGGGAGACACTTGACCCTTACTTCGTGATCTGGGGCTTGTGGGCAGTTTATGCCTCTTGACCGAGGAGAGACTGAAAGGGTGCTGCTGTGGGTCGTGTCCCCCCTTCTTCCTGAGTGGTGGAGAGGTGAGACTCAGACACGCAGTGTGCCTTTCGTGGTGCAACTAAAGCGTTAGTGGAGAGCACCAGAAGACCTGGTCCACCAGGAGACGGAGTGAGTCTCAGACGCGCCAGGGGTGCGTGTCGAAGGTGCCATCAAAGGTGCTGGTGACGGAGCATTGAAGAGTGGCAAGCACCAGGGAACAAAGAAGTCCTTACAGCACTGGAGAGGAGGGTCAAGCGAACGGGCCCTCAAAGGCAACGTGAGGTAGCACCAGCGTCATGTGGAAGGCTTCGTGGAAGGAGTTTTGCTGAACGTTGGTGGCCCGGACCAGCAGCCCCACAGGAGCTGAACTAATGGCCCGAGTGCACCTTGCCCGTGCTGACAAGGTTCTTGAGTAAGGCCTCTGCGGCAGGAGAGGAGATTGGGGTCTCATCCCCCCCCAGGTAAAGTGAATCATCGCCTGGGGTGGGGTGCGGGCCTAGAGGGACACTCTCTCGGCCTCTCGCTGCTGGCATCTGTGTGTGCCTTTGGCTGAGGCCCAGATCTCGGTCCGTGCCGATCCCGGACGGGGAAGTACAGGGGCAAGGGCCCGGAGTGGAACTTGGGTGTCATCGTTGATCCGTGTTGTGGGCAACCGGTCGCACACTTCTAAAAATAGTCATATAACACTTTGCATATTTGCTGCAAACAAACTATCGAACTATTGAACCACGTCTGACACTAGAGGTGCTTAACAAACTCAGGGGTTAGTGCGCTACGCACTACGTTGTGTTTCCCTTGCAGGATACAGGATCATAGCGTAGCGCACTGTATTGACTGTTCATTGCACTGTACTGAATTGCACTGTGATGCATTACCTTATTCCTTGTGTGCACAGGGCATGCTTGTGGTGATGTGCATTGCATTGTTTTCCTATCTCACTGTACGTAATTGCAGCGTGTCGCATTGCTGTATTCCTTCCTTGAACAGGGCATGCTGGTAGCGAACCGAGTTGCATTATCTGGTGTTGACTCAGTACATGATCTTGACGCTACGCATTGCATTGATTCACTGTGGTACTGTACAGGAACTCATTGTTAAGTAGTGCAGTATTCCTTGTATTTTACAACATGTGTGAATCTAGTGTTACGACGTACCTAACCTGTTGAGAATGGTTAAACGTCAGCGTAGCTGTTGGTTAAAAGCAGTGGTTGGGGATTAAGACTGCCCAATCCACCAGAAACAATATTACCCATTGTCTTTGTATGGGAGTTGTATCGTGTGGTCATTTTGTATATCTTTTTATATAAAGTAAACTTGTTTTATACAAACTCGTGTGGAGTCCATTTGTGGTGACATCATTGGGATTGTTGTGGGTGTGGGTGCACATACTGAACACTCGTGCCTTGGAGATAAGCCTGGCTGCTCGTGTCACGCTACTAAGGGGGTGCGCAGGGCTGTCTTGGACGGTGTCCTTTCTTGGCCTACGTGGGAGCAGGGAGGTCTGGGTCGCGCACTTGACAACAACGGTGCACGTGGGAATTCCGGCTTCTAACAGCAGACCATTGAGTTGCTGAATTGCTAATAAAGCTTGATGTCTAATATTCCACAACCCACCACTTAGCTACTTTATGATCCTTGTCAGTGGTGTAACGAAACTCAAGGGGGCCCCCCTGCAAAGTACATGGAGCCCCTACTCCCCCCAACTACCACTTTAATCCACTGCCAAAAAATCGAGCGTATCAAAACAGAAACTGGCCCCAGACCCAGTCAGTGTACTGTGTTGAGGCGGCCCCCTGGAGCACCCCCCCTCCCACCTCTAGGGACGCAGGGGGTAATGTTACGCCACTTATTCTTGTCATACTTATCATTGTATCGTGTTTACTTATTTTTGATTGTCACTTTTGTTGTGTTTCACATCTCCTTGTCATTGGGGCAGTGGAGCCCTTTGTGCGTAACACTCCTCTTGTAACTTGGTCTCCTGCTGTGATTGAATATTGCCGCGCTAATATGGACCTACCGTTAGATTTTAAAACGACATAAATATCTGCATTTCACAGGCAGTAAGTAACACGAATGTATAACTATCCTGGGTAGTAACAACGACAGGGAAACTCAATGAAATATACACTAACTCAGAATCATGAATGAAGGCGTCGCAAATTTCTATCTTCAGTTAACTTCTGATGTCTTTAAGCAATTGGAGATCAAGAAGAGAAGTTTGAAAATTAGGCAGCTATATCTTTTTAGGATATGGAAGATTTGAAATGATTACCCAGTGGCAACGCATGTAGTCAAGGATTCCCTTATTTGCTAGGTGTAAATGGGGCAAATTAAGTTTAATTTGTTAACATCGCTGTTTCCTAACCCTATACGTGGCACCTTAAGATACAGATGAGGATGTGTTCTCAAACTCAGAGCCAAACACCTATTTTTATTGTGCATTCCCCTTGTGGATGAGTCATTCCAAGTTTCCCTTTCCTAACTCTTGTTGCTTCACATCGGACGTGATCGCTGGTATAAATAATGTTTTGTATCCTATATTATTTTTCGGATGCTCCAGTACTTTACAATCTAAGCCTCCTTTGATCCTGACAACAGTATTTCCCTGTTATGTGAACGACCTGCCAGGAACCTCCTGGCTGTTTTCAGGGATTACTGGTCTCTCGCGGGGCTAGGATGAACACAGCACTTTTCATCTGTAATTTAATTGGCAGACGAGAGGCGTTGCAGCGCACTTTCTTTGTTCTGTATCGTTGTTGTGGGGTTACTGAAGCAGGTTGTGGTGTCTCTCTTCCTGAAAGTCCTAGATTGTCAAAGCCTTAGGAGGTCTGCACTCTGAGCGGTGACAGGGTAGCGTGTTTTGGTGACTGCTTATTAAACTGATACTTCACGTTTGATTGCGTTTCATGCTGCCTTGGATGCCGTCATGAGAGATGCCCATTACAATCTCATACTATAAATTTATATTTCTCAAAGAATCTGAAAATAATGAATATTTTCCCACGTTGGTGGTATAATTGTACTCTATTTATCTTTTTGTTCTTAACATTGGTATATCCATCACAAAACGTTATTTTACAACTGGACAGAGTTGTGTTATTTTAGTCCACCTTAGAGAGATAGCAACCTCTTTGCTTTATTCCCTTTTTGTTTGAAAGTTTTAAAAAGTGTCAACTTTGATGAGCTCAATTCTTTCAATCCTTTTTACTTCAATATTGCTCCCCGTAGCTCCTCCTCATTTTTGCTGTCATACGTGTCTTGAGGCAAATTCTAACGAGACAAAAAGTGGGCCAATAATGGGGTGACCATTGACCTTTGACCGTCTCTGTTTGGTGAGTATGTGTGCAGATTAGACCCTTGTTATATTCTAGATTGTAGTTTTAGACAGGTGGCACCTGAATTGAAATTACAATGTATGCCAATTAAGTACAACCAGTGTTTTTTCCCCACAAACATTTGCATGAGAACGAAATGCACCCTTTTTCACCTCAGAAAACGAGGTCGTTCTACGTAATCTCTATTTATGAGATGTGGAACTCAGGTTGTGGAGATAATGCGGCACCCAGCAAATACACAACCGTATGATGTCAGTATTTAAAGGGTTCAGTATTACCTTTTAGATTAACAAAACCATCAAACGATGTTCTAAGTTTATATGTAGCTTACTTTGATTAATAGGTGAAAATGAAAATTCACCCATGCAGGTAGGACATCCCAGTGGTGGTGAAAATTAGGCCTAACACGATTTCTGAATACAAATATGAACATTAACAACTGTTAACAGTTCTGATGAGATGCTTGCATTGGCATAATATTCAGACATTTCGTGCATTTTTACAACATTACCACTACTATTGTCTAATTTATCAACCTAAACTTGTCATCCCTGAGCTGAGACAGATCAGAGAGATCAAACCTAATTGTAAAAGGGATTAAATACATTTCCAAAAAGTTTACTCTTTTACCAGCTAGAATTTTATTGTTCTACTTTGAGGACATACCACATCCAAATTCGACATGCTCAGTGTTTTTTGCCAGAAGTGATACCTTATCGTTCAGCATCCCAAAGATATTTTCGAAATAGTCAACTATCTTATAAAATCCCTCTTGTAATCAAAAGGTCCATAGTTCCTTCACAGTCTCTCTGCAATGCGTTTTCTAATTTTTTCATGCTAAAGCAAGCAGTATCTACCATTCTCTTTTCCATGAACCTTCCCTCTTCTGATAATTCTGCATGTAATTGCACTGATCCTGATTATCCAATCCCATCGTCCTTCTTGCTCCATTCACTTGAGTCCACTATTCAGTTAGAATCTGCCATACATTCTGGCTCACCTTGTGATCTTTGCCCTGCAAGCATCCACAATCTAGAAGGATAATTGGCTGTACATTACAATAGCTTTGTAATATGTATGTTTCTTGCTCTACTGTACCTTCAGAATGAAAAGTTCCTATAGTTACAATACTAAAAATCATCTGCTGATCCTGGTGTTCTTAGTGAATGTCACCCCATTTCTTTACTCTATCTACCAATTAAAACCTTGGAAAGGGAAATCCAAAGTGGACTTTCTTTGAAACCAAGAATATCCCTGACTCTCATCAGTCTGGCTCATGCTCTCATCATAGCAATAAATCAACGTCAGTCACCATTCCAAATGATTGCAGGGTCATTGTGGACACCTTCCTCAGTAACGCCCTAGACTTCCTTCCCCTCATGACTTCAAATGGTATTGTACCAGTAACACTGTTCAGAGTAGTCCAATAAGTTCACACCAAATCTCCACTGTTCACCCTGACTCACAGCCAACTGAATACTCTCCTTGAGCATCCTGTTCCACCTTTCCACCAAACCATTACTCTGAGGATAATACACAGATGACCTAGCATTTTCTACCCCATAAAATATTAAAATCTCACGCATAGAATGAGAGACAAATTGTACACAGTTGTCTTTTTTTTACATTTATTTTTACAATATACATGAGTTAGTCGTCAAAGAGTCATAATTTACAGAGTACATAGTTACTATTGACATTCATTACATCAATTCATCAATAAATCAATAATCCTGGAGCCAGATACATATATCAAAAAAAGATAAATAAATGAATTTTAGAGATTATATGTTACTCACATTGGATACATAAAAAAATGCAATTAACAATACAATAAGGCAGATACATATAGGGCTACTAAAAAAGGAGTTGACGGAAATAGACCATCAGACAGTGGATTCTAGATGATTAGTGATCTTGCCCCAAATCTGTTGACCAAGCTTCTTTTTCCTATGCCCTTTAAGGGCATACAGACTATGCTCCATATTATGAACAGCAAAAAAACGCGCTCTCCATAGTTCAAAAGAGGGGGGTTCCTGCTGTAACCACCAAGATGCTAATAAGAGTCGGTATACCGCTGTAACTAAGAATATTAGTTTTACATGTGGCTGTAATGGATCTGATATTACCGGCCCCATTTCTGCACCTAGCATTATCTGCGTAGCACTTAGTTTAACGGGAAACCCTAAAGTAGCTGTTAGGTAATTCCCTATCTGTAAAAGTAAAAGAGATAACCGAGGGCACCCAAAAAAAATATGGAGATCGTCTGCAGATATGTATCCACACCTATAGCATTTACCAATAGTATCACCCTGCCATTTCGAAATCTTGTCAGGCGTATAAAATAAATTAAAAATGTATTTGTAATGCTGTGCAGATAATTTTGCCGAAAGGAAGACATTTATTGCCATCTCCAGTGAGATTTCTATCCGTATATCCTGCCTCCCAAGTTTATTCCCCCATTTAACATTTTGTTGCTGTAAATCATTCGCCTTAGTATTCAGTAAATGGCCATATAGCACTCCTATTTTTGCAGATTTGGTATTATCCTCTATCAGAAGGTTAGCTTGTAAATTGCTGGCTTTTTGAGATAGGAAGTTCCTAATTTGCAAATATTTTGCAAAATTCTCCCTGGGTAGCTGATATTGTATACGAAGTTGGTCAAAAGATTTCAGAGATCCATCACACAAAAAATCCCCCACTAACCTTAATCCTTTTTGGCACCATACATAGACCACCCTATCCCATAAATCAATTGACAAAAATATTGGAGACGTCAAGGGTGTATACCAAGAAATTTTTCCTATTCAGAACATTTTCCTTAATGTCCGCCAGATTTTATATGCGGATAGCAGTACCTTAAACCGTGTGCGTTTGTAGTAGCTCCATTCCTGATGTAGTAACAGACAATTTTTAGCCTTCACACCTAGTAGCATCTGGTAAATTGACGGGCACTCTGCCATATTCAGAGGACCAACACCGGTTACCAGAACATTCATCCCTTGAAGCATGTAGGCATAATAATAAAGAGTAAAATCTGGTACTGACCAACCACCTAAATTTCTAGGTAAAATCATAAAACGCCCAGCACGGCGGGCCTTACCACCGGCCCACATAAAACGCATACAAAGAGCCTGGAGTTGTACTAAGCTAGTGGTAGCAATTTCTAAAGGAACACACCTGAAAAAATATAACACTTCTGGCAAAATCATCATTTTTAGTAGGCTGCATCGCCCTACTAAAGAGAGATGGAGACATTCCGCCTGATCCAACTGTTTCCTCACCCCTAATGTTAAGTCCTCCCAATTAGACTTGACCAGGGCCGTTGAAGAGACCCTTAGTTTAATCCCCAGATAGGTGACTTCCTCACACACCCGTGGATCAGAGTACTTAGGCAGGTTGGCACATAGTAGCTGGGTTTTAGAAGCATTCAATTTATAGCCAGCGACTGCCCCAAAATTAGCGGCAATAGATTCAATCTCCTCCATTACAACTGTGGGGCATGTCGTGACAACTGCCACGTCATCGGCATATGCTAGGACCTTGAATTGATAGTTTTGCATCACCACCGGTGGAATCCTAGAGCAAGCCTCCAGCATTCTTAAAAAAAGGCTCAATGTACAATGAAAATAAAAGAGGAGAACAGGGGCAGCCCTGCCTGGTACCCCTCTGTATTTGTACGACACGAGTCCCATGGTACTGATACGGGCCGTAGGTTGCAAGTACAATGTCTGCACAGATTTTATGAATTCGGGGCCAAACCCCCTTCGCTTCGCCTACGGGTAGTCATGCGCTATACAAGTGCGTAATCATTTCATTTCATTTCATCACATCCCATATAAAGCACCATGAGACCCGGTCAAAAGCCTTTTCGGCATCCAATAAAATTAAGCATAATGGCTCCTGGGTAACATTAACAAAATCAAATAAAGTGATCACCCGATGAACATGATCCGCCGTTCCACGGTGCGGAATAAAGCCATGCTGTATAGTGGAAACTAGATTGGTAATTACCTTAGACAACCTATTTGCAAGAATCTTCGAGTACATTTTTCCGTCCGCATTTAGAAGCGAAATAGGGCAGTAAGACCCAGCTAAGTTTGCAGGTTTTCCTTTTTTGTCAAAAACCACAATGCATGCTTCTTTCCAGCTCCCTAGGGGTACCCCTTTCTGAGCATTTCTCATCGTCTCTAGAAGATCTGTTTTTAAAACAGAGAAAAAGGTCTTATAAATTTCCACAGGGAGCTTATCTGGGCCTACCGCCTTTCCCCTGGCTAATCCATTGACTGCCATTTCTAGTTCCTGTGCCGTTATACTTGCCTCTAGGCTTTCTCTTTCATCCTCAGATACATCTGCCGTACAATATCACCCGATAAGTAGAGTAGCACTATTTATGTCATATTCATCTCCTTTGTACAATGATTCGTAAAATTGTCTAAAGATCTCTAATATTCCAGTTTCTATGTCTACTAAGTTTCCTCTTAAATCTAGTAAATTATCTATCCGCTGTGATGCTTCCCTTGACCTTAATTTCTGGGCTAGACATCTGCCACTTGCTTCCCCATACTCATATTTTATTTGTTGTTTAATAAAGAAAGTTTTTGCACTTTCCTGCGACCATTTAAGATTTATCTTCGCTTTATGCCTAGCTACTGCCGTCATCTGATCATTTATATCCGCCCCTAACCGTATACCCTGCGCTAATGATTCCTCAGCCTTTGTTAATTCTTGATAAAGTTCTTGGAGTTTTATCGCCTGCTGCTTTTGATTGTATCATCCAAAGCTCAGGGCCTCACCCCTGAATGCTGATTTGAAACAATCCCAAACATTGCCCACACTACTTGTTCCTCGATTAATAAGAAAAAATGTCTCAATCCACTGTTTCATGTAGTCAGTGAATTGTTGTTCTAGTAATAACTTACGATCAAAAGAGTATGGCCTCGGTCTTTTAGCAGATACTAAGTCTGTTATAGATAGAACCACCGGTCCGTGATCAGACGTGATTCGGGGATACATTTGAATAATAGCAGATTAAAGCAATAACTGAGGAAGAAAAAAATAATCCAGACGTACTAGCTTGCGGTGGGGGAAGGAAAACAATGTGTACCCAGGAGCTGTTCTCCTTAAAAAAGCCCATGCATCTACCAGCCCATGTGCCATGATTAACGCCTGCAATGCCCTAAACACACGTGGCTTCCGACCGCTGTACTTTGCATCTTTATTACAGAGAATGTTCGGGGCTAAGTTTATATTTAAATCACCGCACAGAATCAACGGTGTAGGCCAAGTAGCTAGCTCGACATTTAAGTGCTCCAAGGTTGATGCTTCATCAAGATTTGCTCCATAGACTACACAGACAGTAAGATTAACCAAGCCTACGACAATTGCCCATCTGCCTAAATCATCAACTATAGTTCTGACGGTTTTACCTATAAGCTTCTTTCCCAAAATTGCTACCCCTCTTGATGAGCCCAGATATCTTGTACAAGCAATAAGATTGAATCCCAGCTCTTCGAGCAATCGACGTTTTGACCCTACAATATGCGTCTCTTGGAAACAAATTATATCACAAAAAAGAGCCCTAAATTCCTGTGCTACCCGTCTTCTTTTATTTATTGAATTTAGCCCCCTAACATTCAGTGTACCTATCCTAATACCCCTACCTGCCATTTAATTAAATCAAATCTAGCTAGACTAGCTCCATCTATTGATTGAAAAAAAACAATCTTTCTACCAGAGTAACTCATTTCCGACCAATTTTCATGTATTATTTTATGTTTTTCCCCTCCTTCCCCAACATCGCCCCCCCAACTCCACCCCAAAACCCCCTGCCCCCTTCCCCCCCACCCCACACACCCATTATGAGACTTAAGGACCATGTCCTCAGTGATGTCGAGGCGCTATGACCAACCCCCCCTCCCAATGACCTCCCTCCACACTCTTATACACCATTTTCCCTCTCTCTCTTCTTGTTAGTTGATATTCCAACATACCCTATACAAATATAGAAAACAAACTATCTGTTAACCTGTCTTTCTCCCAATCCTATTTAAACAATACATTCACGTCATTTTCAATACTTTCATCCATTTGGTGAGATATCTATTACATTTACAATAATACATTGCTATACACCTCCTTCCAACTTATGCAATTTCATCATTCCTGGAAGGAAAGAAGAAAAAAGAAGGACAAAGTATCCGTCTATATCTCAGAGATAAACGCAGAACCTTTACGCATACTTTATGCATGTTTCATGGAAGAAAGGGGAAACAGTGCGAAAAAGAAGAGAACTACAAATTACCTCGTGGTGACTACCCACATCCCATCAACAGTAAGCAAAATCTAACATACTCATAGGGCAATGTGCCCATTGTAACTATAACATATACTTTCATTTTTTAGGGCTCTTCCCAAGACCCGTTAGATAATCCTGCGCTGCCCTGGCGGAAGTGAAATACCTAGTGTGTCATTTGAGAATTACCTTTAACTTGGACGGGTTAAGCAAAAAGACCTGTGCTCCTTTGGCTTGTAAAGGAGCCATCAATTTACGCAATTGCCATCGTTCAGTTACAGTTGCAGGGCAAAAATCAGGGCGGACAAAAAACTCACAGCCCATACCGCTCCTTTTTCTCCCAGGACGTGCTAAATCACAGAGTGCTTCGCGTAACAGATAATTATTCACACATATCAGTATTGCCCTGGGATATGAATTCTGTTCAGCCTGCCGTTCATTTCCATGTTGACGCATTGTGAACGGGAATCTGTGTGCTCGTATTATTTCGGTTTCCCAGTTCCATGCACTCAGTTCCGGAAAGGCTTCTTTAAACATCTGTACAATAAATTTACGCGGTTCTGACCCTTCTCTTTTTTCCGCTATGCCCAATACGCGTAAATTGTTATGGCGTGCACGGTTCTCCAAATCCGTGAGTTTCCAGTCAATGTCTACTTTAGATTTCTCTAGAGTTTCTATAGCTGTTTGCTGTTTCACAAGAGAGTCCTCCGCCGAGGACACTCTTTCTTCTACTTCGACCACACGAGTGGTTGTTTCTGCACATGTCTTTACCAAGCGCCGTACAGTATTTTGAAGCTTCCTTACGGCTCCCTGTGTACGCAACCCCTCAGCTTTTGTTTCACTTCTATGTTCCATGATAGTTTTATAAATCAAACCAAGAGTGACTGAGTCTTCTTCAAAGTCCTCATCCAAGTTAAGTTGGGCTAGAGGAGATTCTCGCTCTTGCTGCGAATTTACACCAGTTTCCCCAATTTTTCTCACAGTGTCCTGAGGTAAAGATTGCCCAAATTCATCCAGATCATCCGGATCGTTGTCATCAGGGATATCCCCCCATTCCCCTAGATTACTGGAACTGTCCAAGTCTTGTTCTTTATCGGATACAGTTGTTAGGTCTGACATTGAATAAAATTTACCGTCTGAGCCAGCATACTCTGATTCTGCCCCCTTCTCCGTGCACTGCAGGGCAGGGTCACTGTCAAATCCTGGCTGGGAATTGCCATCCTCCGTGGCCGACATCATCGTAGTTACTATTATTGGGATTGCATTTTCTCCTCTTTCAGGCCCATTTTCATTTCTATCTTGACTGCTATCCGGAGTAGCCGTAAAAGGATCAGAACTTGGGTGTAGCACATTAGAAGGTACTCCAGCGACTTCATCCTCATTTTCTCCTACATATCCTAAATCTGTCTCAGTAGCAGCTTTAGCCTTTACTACACGCTTTTTATCGAAAATTGCAGGGATCGTCTTTTGCTTTAAAGGTGTCTCCAGGTCCAAAGATAGATTTTGACTGTGACTCTGATTTAAATTCTGGCGCTGGAGGGCCCCATGTACAGGTGCTGCAGTCGGACCCTTATGTATACTGGTATTATCAGAAGTGACACTCTCAGCACTGACTACAACCGGCTTAGTAGTAACATTGCCTTTTGTTACTCCTTTTGTTACATTTCCTTTAGTTTTAGGGGCATTGTCAGCAGTATCTGCGCTTGCACTACCCTCTGCAGCACTTCCAACAGGTGTGTCAGCCGCCGCTCCCCCCTTGTTTCTAGCAGTGCCCCTTCCCTTCGGCGCCATTCTTACCAGATCTTGTGTCTCTCGTTTTTCACAGGGAGTCCGGGACCTGCAAAATCTGCTCGTAGACTTTAAGCTGTAGGTTACAAAGTATCTAGTCCCGCTTAATGTCTATATTTATTTATTATTATTATTTTTTTTTCACTTTCGTTTTTCCTCTCCAGCCCACTCGGCACGGCCAGAGCTCTCCAAACTGCTGAAACAAGGGGTCGTGCTACACGTTGGTGCCGGTGTAGGAAGCGTCCAAAGCACTCAGCCTCCACGTTCAGCCCCGCGTTCAGCCCCATCTCTCACACCTCCTCCGAGCCGAGTCAATCAGTCGGCAGCAAACGCGCAACGTCCAGCTGCAAGCAATCCTCACTTACGGACTCCAGCGCCGACCGTCCGCCGATCGCCGGGAAGCCTCCACACGAAAGCCTGTACAAGCAGACCGCCGCAGCTCCCGAGCAGCTCCCGAGCAGTATGTTTATTGCAGACCCAGGGCAGCCAGCCTTGCCGCGACAGCACACAGGTCCTGACTCGCCGGTAATCACCACTACGGGGAGGTCAGTGGGAGTCCTGGGCTAAGCACCTCACACGGCCACAGTAGCGGCCGCCATCTTGCCTCCCTCTACTCCTGCCTACCAATTGTACACAGTTGTCAGTCACAATGATTTGGGGAACACCTTCTCTTCTCCACAACCTTTCCAGAATTGCAATCACCACCTGGGCAGTTACCTGATTTACAAATTCTACTTCTGCCACCTAGAATAATAATCGAAGGCAACCAAAGCATACACAGGACAAGACCCTAAAACATTGTTTGGTCCTGATATATCCAACCCTATTTTTTTCCATGGAGCATCCATCTTCTCCACCTCCACGGAGGGAAGCGTCACAGTCTGCTGAGATTTGTTACTTCATGCACATGATAACACTCTCTAGCCATCCTTTCCACATCCTTATCCAAACACGGCCACGAATACTCTGCCCAAATCCTACATTTAGACGCACTCATGCCACCATGACCTTCATGAGCCTGACTTAAAAGAAGTGACCTCGGAACTTCTGGGACCATCAACTCCCCTCTGAATAAAATACCAGCCTTCACTATTAATTCCGTCCTAACAATGGAGAAAGATTCAACATCCTCAGAAACTTTCCCTTTAGCCGCCACCCCACAGACATGTGTCTCATAATGTCTTGTAAAATGTCATCCTCCTTTACAGTTTACAACCATTCCTTAAGTTCAATGCGACCGTCCACGACAGCAAACACATTAGCAACTAACTCTCCACCATCATCCATCACCTTGTTCCCTTGACACTCCACCGGCAACCTGGGCAGTCGGCTACGTCATTTTTCCTCCCAGGCAAATATTCCATAGAATACGAGAATCTCAAACTTTTTAAGACCCAACGCAAAATTCTAGATGAAGACAGACTGGTCCTCTTATTAGTAAAAACATCAACCAAGGGTTGGTGATCAATACAAATGACAAACTCCGTACCCTACACAAATCTCTAAAAATGATTAACTCCCAACCAGCTCACAAGAGCCTCTCTCACAATAGTAGAGTACATGCATTAGACCTTTCTCAACAGTCTAGAGGCATATGCCTTAGTGACCTTTCCACCTTACCTCTGTTGTAACAGCAGAGGCCGCAAACCTACAGTGCTGGCATTGGTACATGCCACACTCTTGTCACGGGTGTCAAAGAGCTTAAGAGCAGGGGCAGACACCATCTTAAGCTGATTGAACTCTCGCTCACATTCCGCACACCAAACAAACTTAGCATTTCTTTGCCATCAACCCCAGCATATACAGTCTTGTCTGCAAACTTGGGTATAAAATGTAAGTAATATTCAACCAATCTCAATTGATCCTTAACCAAAGGTGACCGGGCTTCTTCAATGGCTCTCACAAGCTGCAGCTTAGGTGACAACCCCCTCTCGTCCAGCCAATGAGCCAAAGGTTCCAAGCCGTCAACCCCAAACGTACATTTGTCCAGTTGTATGGTCAAACCCGCACATTGCAAAATGTTCTACAATTTAGACAAAACTTCATCATGTTTGGTCACATTTTCAGCAAAAACAGTATATCATCCTGAAAATAGCTCACGTTGTTCTGCCCCTTGAACAAATGCTGCATTGCCCTCTGGAAAACAGCCAACACTGAAGCCAAACTAAAGGGCATGTGTTTAAATCTGTATGCTCCTTCTGGGGTGACCCATCCTTATCGTCAGTGAAATGGAGTACAAACGAGATAAAATATAGGATTTATTGTCAAGTATAAATCAACAATAGTAAGGACTCTACCAGCATCCTTGCAACAGTCACCTCACTTCAGCATCCCACATTCTATAGAATGCCTAGCACAGCAACTGAGATGCAAATGTAGCACATAAGCTTGACCCTTTTCTCCCTGTTGCAAGTGTGGCTATACAAGTGACCCCTTAATCCTTCCCTAGTAACCCACACGTGGAACATCTTTCCACCCAGGAAAAGTTTAGTGAGTCAAAGCTCCATCACTTGCCTGGAGCCATGTCCCTGTGAGGACCGCAGCCATTAAGACCTAAGTGCCTGTCTCACTGGGTCCACAGCATGTCTTCAACAGGATCTCCTCCGGCCTCAGCTTCTCTGTCTCCCCTCTGTCTTCAAGCATTGCCGGTAGGTCTCTGTCTCTCATCCCATTCTCCTCTGGCAGTTTTGGCATCTCTGGTGGGGTCTCCAAAGATGATCCCATTTCCTCCACCATAAAGCCTTTGCTCTTGTTCTCTTTTTTTTAAGTTTAAAGAAATTTTTTTATTGGGTACAAGAATGCAGCAAGAACAAGAAATAACAAATTTGATATGAAACACCGTAAGCAAGCAATATAAGATATAAGAAAAGGAAAAACGAGAAAGAGAAAAAGAGGGAGAGGGAAAGAAAGAAAGGAGGGGAGAGGAAGAAAGGAGAAAAGGCAAAAACTCAGCAAAGGAAATACAATTTCAGTATACATATTACATCAGTATAAAATAAGCGTGCCATACTTTAGAAAAAAGATGGATAACCAGAAGAAAAAATGCACAAGTTGAAAATGTAATAAAAAAGTAAGCAAGAAACATATCATGGGGGTTTGGGTACTTCCTCAGTAAGAGGGGAATGAAGTGTAGAGGATGCAGCTGAGGAATCTAAGAAAGAGGTGATAGGCAACCACAATAAATCACGTTTGATAGCAATTGTAATAGGATAAACATAAGCTCTATCTAATCTATGATTAAAACAGACACCATACCACCAGGCCTGATAAGATATGGATGTGGTATCTTTCCATGCTTTGGTAATTTGCTGGAAAGCTATCGCTAGAAGGAGATCAATAATAGAGGTGTTGAAGGGAGATGAGGACCATATATCGGAAAGGCTACCAAGGAAAACATTTGTAAAAGAAAAAGGAAAATTAGTAGAAAAGATATTATTAATTTGTTGCCAAACCTTGGACCAAAATGTACGAACAAGAGGGCAGAGGAAAAGCATGTGCTTGAGATCCGATCGTGGGTCCAAACAAAACCAGCAAGTGGAGGGAATAGAGGAATCCACTTTATGCAATCGAGCAGGAGTGAGCATAAGACGATTATAAAGAAAAAATAAAGTTTGGGTAGTGTTGGCTGCTCTAGAGGATTTCCGTATCTTATTCCAGATATGTTGCCACAAGGAGGTAGAGAACGTTTCACCTAAATCCGATTCCCATGCTAGTTCAACAGTTGATTTATCTCTGGTAGGAGACGATTCATGTAATTTTTTATAAATCTGTGAAGCAGAGGACGAGGATAAGAGGAAAGAGAGGGTAAGAGGAGAAGAAGAGGAAGGACAAGAGATAGAGGGGGGAAGGGAGTTATAGCCTAACTGAACTGCAGCGGTCAAAAGAGCATATTTAGAGAGGAAGGAGAGAGGAAAAGAAAAACGATGTTGAAGAATAGGGAAAGGGATACAAGCACCATGTTGAAAAATTTGATGCACCCAAAAAAGTCCTTGATCATACCACGCCTTCCAGAAAAGAGTCCTATTTTTGACCTTAATAAGAGGATTGTACCAAAGAGGAGACTGTAAAAATCGTGAATGGCTATCAAGAGTAGTCTGAAATAATGGAAGAAAAAGCTTCCTGGAATTCTTAAGAGTAGGTAAAGACATCTGCTTTGGGACACGGGGCAAAGAAACAAACTCTTTAAAAGAAAAGGGATGAAAAAAGGTGGATTCAATGTCGACCCACAAGGGAAGAGAAGTATCATCTAGTAAGGTATGAGACAACAAAGAAACTGAGTGAGAAAGAAAAAATGAAGTATGGTAAGAGGAAAAATTGGGAAAATTAACTCCTCCTAAATGTTTGGGGCGGCGAAGTTTAGAAAACGACATTCTAGCTCTTTTATTTTGCCATAAGAAACGGGATAAAATAGAATAAACAGTTTTATAACAAGATTTTGGAATATTAACAGGGAGATTAGAAAGAAAAAATAAAATAATAGGAACTAGCATCATTTTAATTGAGTCCAACCTCCCCCACCAAGATAAAAATAGCGGATGCCAACGTGACGTAGAATCTGCGAGAGTAGTATGTAAGTGCTTAATATTAAGAGCCACTGTTTCTTTAATGGAGGGAGCAAACCAAAGGCCTAAATATTTAATTTTGGAGGGATTCCAATGAAAAGAAGATATCAAAAAATCCGCATGAAAACAGAATTTATTAAGAGGAAGAATCTCGCATTTATCGACATTCAGTTTATACCCTGAGACGGCTGCAAAATCAGAGACTTCAGAAAGGAATGCAGGAACAGAAACTTGAGGGTTAGAAATAAAAAGGAGAATGTCATCAGCATAAGCGGACAACTTTATTTGTTTATCACCATACGAGAAACCTGAAATATTTGCATTGAGTCGAATTTTTGTTAGGAAGGGTTCTAAAGCAAGAATAAAAAGAAGGGGTGAAAGAGGACAGCCTTGACGGACTCCACGGAACAAAGGAAAAGAAGAGGAAACAAGGCCATTAGCAAAAATAAAAGACCTAGGAAAAGAATATATTAAAGAAACATAAGAGAGAAATTGAGACCCAAAACCAAACCATTTAAGAGAGGATAAAAGGAAGGGCCAATTAACTCTATCAAAAGCCTTTTCTGCATCTAAAGCTATAGCAGCTAGAGAATGAGGGGAAGTTTGTGATTTACTAAGGACAACAAAAAATAAACGCGTGTTATCTGATAGATGTCGACCTTTGATAAATCCACATTGCTCCCTACCAATAAGTTGAGGTAAAATTTTGTCTAAACGTAAACTATGGAATCTATGGCCAATTTCTGGTCTTTCATGCCTGGTCATGCTCCTCAAATCCATGGTGGCAGTTCGGTTCTTAGCATACATTGAGAAGAAATTCATGTTAGGTCATTTCTATTCTGGATTCTGTCTGTGATGGTGGACAACAACAACCTTCATAAATAAAGAAGAACTGATTCCTTACAAGCACCAGAACTAAGGCTGGACCTGGACACAGGTGCAGGAGGGCCACTGGCCCACAGGAGTGAATGAATGGTTTATTGTTTCATTTATTAAAATTGTTACAAAAGAAACTGTGCGTGATGTCTCCGCCCACACACCTTCTCACACACCTTCTTCAATCATGGATAAAACATAATGATTTCATTTAACAAATCTGATAATCATGGATAAAACGTAATCATTTCATTTAACAAGACTAATAATCATGGCAAAACGTAATTATTTCATTTGACAAGTCTACTAATAACGACAAAAGACATTAAGAGACAAGAAGAATTAAATATGTAAACGCTAGTTTGAAGGTGTATTCCACCTCTAGTCCTTGGCTGATTTTTTGCTAATAAGTTCTTTTAACTGATATGCATATTTCGCTAGTCTGGCCAATTCCATTGGAGTCTCCAAATTGAAAAGAAGTTTCATTGCATTTGTGCAAATACGTGTGCTGTATTTTAAAAACAGTGGTTTTAATAAAGTGCCACGTGCATGATTCAATCTCTGGCATGTGCAAACCATGTGAGCTATGGATTCCTCGTACTGGAAGAGGTAACCCCCTGTAATCGGAATTAATATCTTTTATTGGCAAAACCATGAGTCTCACTGACAGGGGGGTATCTAAAAAATCTGTTTGAATGCTCGACAGTTTGCACGTTCCATGGTGTTGATTAATACGGCAGAAAATACTAGTTGGCCATATGTGATTGAAGTAAGTATCTTAGCTCATATGACATTTCTGATGGGCTCAGTTGTCGGGCTACTTAGTTTGAAGTTCAGCTTGTATAGGGCATATGTCACTGCCATAGCTTTTGATTCAATGGATGCAGTGTGTGCAGTGGACTTCCCGTTGCTCATGATCCAAACCCCCAGGTAATTATATTTAGATGTTTTTGCTATTTTCAATTTGCCCATTCTTCACTGTTGTTTAAGTTTATTATGAAACTTCCCAAAAATTACTACCTTCGTTTTTCCTGCGTTTGCCTTTAAATCATTTTCATTGTTATAGATGCTTAGTGTATCCAATGTTCTTTGCATACCCATCTTAGTATGGTCCATTAGCACCATGTCATCTGCGTACTGCATTAGGAACAGTCTAGACGACCCAATTTTGAGGGGTAACAAATTGGCTTTAGATATTGTTTTACCAAGGTATGCAGTATAGAGATTAAAAAGCAGGGGTGTCAATCCACAGCCTTTTTTCAGCCCTCAGTCTGTGTAGATTTTTTGTTGTTGCTGAGTTAATGGATAATTTCACCTGTACCCAAGTTCCAGTGTAGAGGGCAATAATTGCTTTCAGCAGCATAGTCTAGATCCCCCAGTTTTGTAGCATCCACCACAGCAAGTTCCTGTTACCACAATCGAATGCCGCAGAATAATCCACAAAGCATGCGAAAAGTGGGAGCTGAATTTTCTGGGTGGACTGTTCCACCAGATATGGGAGGGCTATGATGTTGTCCAGAGGTGATGCTCCTGCCCTAAAGCCGGATTGGTAAGCTGGTAAGATTTCATTGTCATTGGCCCAGTTAAGCAAATCTTGCAAAAGAATGCTTGTATATCCCTTTTCCTCAATATCCAAAAGGGCTACCAGCCTATAATTGGTTGGATCTCCTTTATCACCTTTTTTATGGATTTGTTGGAGCAGGGAACCTTTCCAGGCTTCGGGGATTGTTGAGTTGTCCATGCAGAACTGATTGAGTGGGTAAATATAGTTCCCCAAAATTCACAGACTTCTTTAAAGAGGTGTCAGGAAGGCTGTTAGGTCCCCTGGCCCCATCCCTTCTGATGTTTTTAAGTATTGATACCACGCTATTTCCTACGTCAGAAGATTGAGTTGTTTCTTCAGTGGTTGTTTGACAAGCCTTAGACAGGGAAGTGCTAGTGAAGAGTTGTTGATGATGCGGTGGAATATGATCCAATGCGCTACAGTACAATGAGTTCACATGATTAATCCATGTGTGACTGGCGACCACATTACTCCGGTCGTTGCCCGCAGGAGTGAGATCTCCTACCAGGACAGGGTGCAGCATGTCCTCACACAATCTGTTCCCCAAAGAGCTGAAGAACAGAAAGACTGAGAGTGAGCTAAATCTGTAGCTGGTCAAATTGCAAATGGAGGAAAGGAGTTTGACCCAGGGTGATAGGGGTAACACTGAGTCTGAGAGGGCCTCTGCAGAAAAACAAGCTGACAGGGCCTTGGAGGAGGAGAAACATTTATTAGTTCATAGGTGAGTCTGAAGGAGCTGGACCTCAAAGTGAAGTAATGCACAATGTCCAGCAATAATGCTAGCAGTGATACCCAATACCCAGTGGGGACAGGAGGGTCCACATGATTAAAGTTTTGGTGCTTAAATTTGTTGAGAGGATGTCATTAACAAGTGGTGTGGGGCTTATGAGAATGCCTTAGAGATGCACATGGTATCTGAGCAGGAATGGGGAGTCAATCTCTGGAGTCATGTTGTTCCCAATGAAGGGATTGATGTGTTTCTGGCCTTAGGGAAAAGGGACTGGTAAAGTATCACCTCAAGAAGGACGCTCTTGTCAGTAAATATTACCTCACCTTTGAGAAGTATAGGCTTTCTCACCAGTCCTTGGTGGATTGTTGGGATTACTTTAGCAAGGCACCGGATGGTTGAGTAAAGAGCAGTGATGTGAGATATTACAAGGGGCTGTCTAATCTAATTGCCAGATATCACAAATTGGATAATTGTTTTGCAGAGCTGCACTAACACCTAATAAATAGCAAGCTCACTGACCCCCAGGGAGCATGTCAAGGAGACTGACTCCTGGATCAGCACCAGATTGCCAGTGAAGTCACTTCGAAGTAACCCTGAGAACAATGGTTCAGATTTCCCTTGCAGCGTGAGGGCAAGGTTCACAGAGACATATCTCAAAACAATGTGGGGGGTAGGATTCCCATGCCCCTTCTAAGAATAGGGGGGGGGTCTGGTGGGTGGTGGCCATGACACCCCTTTCCAAACCCCAGTGCTTTTATTGCTCCTAGATGGGACACAAGTGAGGGAACCTGGTCAGTTCAAGGCGCCAACTACTGGTAGGCGATCCAGAGGGGTGGCCATTGTGACCTTAGAGGTAGGAAGTCCCCAGGAGCAGGAGGTGGAACATGGATTGGTGTCCCTTAGTTGGGAGGTTGATTCCAAGGGTAAGCTTGTGATCCCTGAAGGTGAGAGTTGTCACTTCCATCATGTAACAGTTAATGGGATACATGTCACTGCTCTAAGGAACACCTATGCTAGTCATCACCATAGTGGTAGAAAGACGGGTTTGTCCAGAGCAATACACCAGATAGGTGTATAGGGTAACTCAGGCTTGTGGGCTGGACTTTTTCTGCTCCATGGCTCTGGTGTTCCTAGAATGGGATGGGCAAGTGACCCAAAGGAGGGTCAAAGTTAGTTCCCAGGTGGCCATTGACTGCATTCTGAGCAATTATTTATTGCCAGTGCTAGAAGAGCTAAGGTGCTCCGAGACAGCTCTGGATTCTGGGGTTACTACCCCCAAAAGGATAGTACAGAGACCCAGATGGAGGAGCTGGAGACAGCTTACTGTGTGAGGGCCAGTGGATGAGGGGTTGCCAACTCTGAGAACACAGCACGCCAAGGTTGACCCCGGTGAGGACACTTCTGACCTGGAGGCACTCCTTGCAGCATCACAGAGGGCCTGATGCCTGCACCAGGAAGATCTCTGCATGGTACGGACAGAGTGAGTCACCGTTGAAGGGGGTGGTGGTTCCCATTAGATGTCCTGGCTTGGCTGGCACCTGGCCAGCCACAGTTTCCAGGCCCGGACTTAGGGGTCAGTCTCAGATTACCACCCCTTGTCTGTTGGAAAGGAGAGTGGAACTAGGGTGCCTAACACCCAGGTAGTTACCACACACGCTGAGAAACCTCAACGGTCAGAGAAGCCTCAAGAGCAGTTAGGGAACTCCTTGTCGATCCCAAGGCTGGAAGTGAGGCCTTCCCAAGATCCCTGCTAGAAGCCTCCACCTGGCAGTGGATGGCCCGTGGCCTGTCTCTTGAAACTGACAGTTGCCAGTGGCCACTGTTAGATTTTGTCCTTATGGGCAGAGTTTTCTTTGGGTTGGGGTCATAAGTTGATTCAAGGGGTGGAATGGGCCACATCACTTTGTTGGCCATGGTGGTACAGGCAGCCTACTGGGAATGCCTGTGTGAGCAAACTACAGTTAGGGGCTACACATATGGGGTCTACAGAGGAGGAGAAGGGTTCCTCTTTGGCTATAGTTGTGACCTAGAAGATAATGCAAGGGATTATACAGTTAGGCTTATAGGATCATAGAACTGACAAGGGCCTCTGCCAAAGAGGGCCACTGTCCACGTTCTATTGCCTAAGCAGGGACGTCCATGATGGTTTTAATTAGTACAACCTAGCTTTAGGCTGGAGGGGGTCATAGTGGACCTGGCCATTTTTGCAGGATCTCCCCCAGATTTTACTGCCTTTTGTTGCTGAGTATGTTTTTGTTGGCATTATTACTCAGGGCACTTTTTCAACGCTAACCAGTGGTAACATGTTTTTGCTCTCTCCCTAAAACATGGTTGAATGAGCATCTTTCTGAGTGGTCCATTTAGTGTACTTGTAAGTCCCTAGTTAATGGTGCTATATATACCCAGGGCATGTAAATTAAATGCTACTTGTGACATGCAATCAATTATTTTGCCACCACTAAAGTAACCATTTAGGCCTGCAACTGCAACTTGTTGCTGGGTATAAACCTTCCTTTCTAATACATATGAGTCACCTCTAAGGTAGGCCCTAAAGGCTCATGTGACAGGATGCATTGTATATAAAATGTAGGACATGTGGGTTTAAGGTTTACATGTCCTTACAGTGAGACACTTCTAAAGTCGTTTCTCCCCACTGTAAAGCCTATCTCTACCATTGACTAACACTGATTAACATTACTACATACAATAAGTGATAACATTTGATTGGAAACAGATAGAAATATGATGTTTACTCTCAAATGAATTATAATATAAAATCATCCTTAATGATTTTAAGTCACAGTCCTGAAAATGCCACATTTAGAAAGTTATACCAAAGGGGATGATGGATGGAGCGTTTGAGCAAATCAAACGGAAACAAGAATCCTGGGATCGGTTTTGGGTTGATAACCCTCATCAGCCAGGCTATCTTGAATGCAGTGGCAGAGTGAGCAAGGGACCCAAGTCGGGGCATACCCTGCCAACTCAGGGCGATCAAAGCGATACCAAAGGGGATGATGGACAGAGCACTTGAGGAAATCAAACACTCACCCCCAGTCAACTAATCTGGGTTTAATCCAGCATCATTCTTTAGCTCTCTCCACCTCCCCAGTTCAGACATGACCATATGCAAATCAGTCTGACCCTGTGCCTCATGGGAACAGTCCAGCCCAAACTGCCAACCCATGTCTTCCCTGGACCGGAAACAAGCATCCTGGGACATGTTTTGGGTTCATAAACCTCATCAGCCAGGCTATCTTGAATCCAGTGGCAGAGTGAGCAAGGGTCCCATGTCTGGGCTTACCCTGCCAACTTAGGGCGAACAAAGCGATAACAAAGGGGATGATGGTCCTCCCTTTTGTTTGTTTGATTTGCTCAAGCTCTCCCTCCATCATCCGCTTTGGTATCACATTTAGAAAGTTGGCATTTTCATGTCGCAATTATTTTGCCTTGGTCATGTGACTGAAATGGTTCTGCTGTTAGGTTTTGTGTATTCCTTCCAGACAGTGATACAAAGGGCATTAGGTGTGTACAGGATCGACCATCCTGCCAGGACGGTTGAGGGCATAGTTGTACCCAGCACCACTTACATTTCAAAGGACTTGCCTCCAGCACACACAAAGGAACCTGACTCTAGTATTTTGTCACCCCAGACTTCTTACAGGATTGACAGGAAAGGGGACACATTTTCCAGATGTGGAGGTAAGACAGGGACTCTCTACACTTCACAAGCCGGCACCAAGTAAAATATTAAACCACGAAGCCACTCTTCAGTTTACTCCTGGATCCGCAAACATTAAAAGAGGAAGTACTGCCTTATTGTACAGAGACTGCCCTGCTGCTTGAGGCCTGCCTGGTTCCCCTGAAAACTGCCTTCCTTCTTCAAGCCTGCCTTCTCCTTCAGAGGGCAGTCCTGCTGTTAGAGGCCTGCCCTCATCCCTAAGAGGAAGACTGGACATGTTCCCTTCACCCTAGGCTATCTGAGTGAGTCCAAGGGCCAGTTGGTCTGAGCACCAGGTACAAAAGAATCTCCAGAGGGCTCCCTGCAACTGCCCAGCTGACCTGCCATATTGGACCTGCCTGGATCTATAATTGGACCATCCTGAGCCCTGCTGTCCTCTGCTAGAGTGATGCAAAGAACGTTGGTTGGCATTGGAGTGCACTCCTTTACAAGAAAAGGTGGAAATCCTGAAGTTTCGCCAAGACTCTGGCGAACGTGACTAGAGCCACTGGCAATCTACGGTGAACTGGACCCTCCGTGCTACAGTGATGACCAGCTAATGCAAGCTTTGCAATTTGTGCTTGTGCAATGACACCCAGCGTTGACCGCCAATGTGAAGCTCCAGCAATGACCGTCTGCATCACCAAACTGGATGTTCAAACTACCGTAATGACCATCCCTGTCTTTGGGCCTGCTCTCCATGATACTGCAATGACCTTGTGACTGTCTCCTGGTCTAGCACAACCAGATGATCAGAAGTGGAGCTTTGTACTTTTAGGTGCTATAGGTACTTAACAATATCAAATTGCATATCTCTGGTTCTACTGATTAGATTTTTGTCTTTCTTGGATCATTTTATTCATTAACATTTACTATTTACTTTATTTTTCTAACTTGACTTGGGCATTTTCTTGTGCTGTGTTTTCAGTGTATTACTGTTTGTGTGCTGCATAAGTACTTTATTGCTTACAAGTAAGATGAGCCTGACTGCCCTGTGTGTTGTGGTAGACATCTTTTTTTTTCTTTTTCTGTAGCGCAACTTTGCCCGAAGGCGTCAAGGCGCTGAAGATGGAAAGAAAAGCTGAATGTGAAAAAGAGGAGGAATGCCGGCTAGAGGTAGGCATCCCTGAAGAGCCAGGTCTTCAAGGCCTTCCGGAACTGAGAATGAGAGGACTAATCCCTAAGTTCCACAGGAAGGGCGTTCCACATCCCAGAAGCAAGGGAGAAGAAAGCTCTCCCTCACCATCTTGCCTTAAGAATTCTAGGAACAGCAAGAAGGGTTTTGTTCGCTGAGCAAAGGGCCCTACCGGGGACATAGAGGGACACAAGAGAGCTGATGCCTTCTGCCCGAGCCCATGAAGGGCACGATGAGTGAGGCACAAGGCCTTGACGTCAATCCTGGCTTGCATGGGGAGCCAGTGCAGGTCTTTCCTAATGGCTGAGCCTAATGAACGCCTAGGAGCGTCAACAACGAACCTTGCGGCCGCGTTTTGCACAATTTGGAGACGCTGGACAAGTTGTTTGGTAATTCCCAAATAAAGTACATTATAATAGTCCAGGCGGGAGGTTATGAGAGCTACCGTGACCTGTTTACGGGCTTCGATTGACAAGTAATGTACGATTTTCCTCAGAATTCGCAAAACCCCGCAGCAAGTTGAGGCCGTCCTACTGACCTGCTTATCGAAGGAAAGCGAGGAATCAAAGATAACTCCCAGATTCCGAGCTGACTGAGTGGGAATAGGCCAGGCACCGAGAGCAGAGGGCCACCAGTCCTCAGACCAAATCTCCTGCTTTCCTCCAAAAATTATCACCTCTGTTTTCTCCCCGTTGAGTTTGAGGTAGTTTCCTACCATCCACTCCGCGACTGCCTTCATACAAGCTTTAAAATTAAGGGCAGTGATGTCAGCGATATGTGAGATGGAGACCATGATCTGGGTGTCGTCAGCGTAGGATACGACTTCCAGACCAAAGGCTCTGACAAGCCTGGCCAAAGGTGTAACATATAGGTTGAACATATCAGAATGAATATGGAAGAGATATGAATTTATGGACCTACATGTGCTATCATTACCTTAGATAAATATCTAGTATCAAGAGCGCGATACTAATGTTGTCCTTTGAGATCTCCCAAAATTCCTGTTTATATGTTCAATCAGCAATACCCAATTAATGCAATATGAAAACAGAGGTGTAAAGAACCTTAAATAAAAGATGTATAGAAATAATGGATTATTCACCTAGAGTATGTAAAAAGGTTAAATTACAAAAGCGTTTACAAAACTCCGAGTTTTAGGAAGGTTCCAGTTACATATACTTTCTCAGTCTGTGTAATCTCAAAGTCAAAGAAAAGAGTAAATTCCGTATGATCGCTAGATTGAAAGAACTGCTAAGACCACACAGTCAGGCTATATTTAATTAAACGGGGGCCATAATCGTTCCTCTTAGATGGACCTGTACTATCGGTGAGCTATGGTTGACCTCTCATGTCTTTTTAGTAAACTGTGTATAGGATACCCCCATCTAAGGAAAGCTTTAGAATATATTTACTTTAAGATTTAAAATATCGTGTGGAGGTATCATAGAAGAGACATTAAATGGTTCGAGGGATACCTGCTACAAAATGCTCTAGTATCTGAAACGCCAATATCCGATACGACAATGATGGAGTGAAATGCAACGTCCAAAGCAGCTGCTGGGAAAAAGGCAAACAGATGTTGTATGATCTATGTGATCTTAAGAGAAAAGGACAGTTTATGTGAGTTGCCATACCAATGCTTACCAGCTATGGAACAGGCAAAACACCCATAATTATGGGTGTTTTGCCTGTTATTTGAAAACTCTGCCTACAAGGCTTTGTGGGCAGCCATGCATAGGAGAGAAACATCCAAATCTCTTTTATTCCGATGATGAAATAGCTGAACTTCCTGTTATCATATCGCCTCATGCAGACATCCTGTCAACAAGGCTTTGTTGGCAGCGATACATAGTAGAACATTTTACAAATCTCCCTCAATTTGAAGATCAAATAAAATTGTGTCCACATAAAAAAGCTACAACATGAAATAATTTTATCTTTTGTTGATTAATGTTCTAGGTGCTAACCTCCTAGATTACATGGGTATTATACGACAACATTGGACTCTGCTCTGTCCTCCACATCAAAGATTTGTCTGTGCTAACCCCAACATTTGAAGGTTAACTTGTACTATTTGGACCTCACTATCGATCATGGGTAAGGACCTACATCAAATTTTAGATCTATTTATGACTGTCACAAGTTAGATCTCTTTTTTTTACACTATTATGTGATGCTAGTTTTTTCTTCCAACTCACTTCAAGATGGCCGCTATATAAACACAGATTGCCAGTGATTTTACATACTCTTGTATATCCATTTATCAACTTCTGGGTCATACCGATTACTTCCGTCAGGGTTGGCGTGCCTTTTTTACTATCACCGGTTTTTAAAAGCATAGCCAAACACCCGGCACATTACGGCTTGCATACCTATTGATGGCGTCCACCAGGCGAGACGCTCTAACTCCTGGGCCATTACCAAGCATGAGTCCTTCTGCATTATTCTACATCGTGGAACCTACCTGTCGTAAATACAGTAAGTTGCGGTGTCCGCCTTAAATTATAGATCATAGGTATGAGACAGCATGCCTTTATCTCCTTGGGGAGACATTTAGTAACTTCATTTTCTATATTCCTTTTAAAACCGTAGGTTCGTACATAGAGTGGTCTTGTCCTCCTCACATGCAACAGAGTTCAGAAAGGCAATTGTTGGATTTTACACAACATTCTTTCGTTACAATTCCATAGCGGGTAAGCATTGGCATGGTAACTCACATAAACTGTCCTTTTCTCTTAAGAGCAAATAGATCATACAACATGTTTGTTTGTCTTTTTCCCAGCAGCCGCTTTGGACAGTGCATTTCACTCCATCATTGTCGTATCGGATATTGGCATTTCAAATACTACAGCATTATGTAGCAGGTATCTCTCAAACCATTTAATGTCTCTTGTATGATACCTCCATACAATATTCTAAATCTTAAAGTAAATATATTCTAAAGCATTCCTTAGATGGGGGCATCCTATACATAGATTACTAAAAAGACAAGAGAGGTCAAACATAGCTCACCGATGTTGTATAACATTTTAGGACCCTATTGTAATTTTCCCGATTCATGCCCTCGTATAGGTATAAATCACCATATCCTTATATAGGCATAAGAATCATAACCATATTTTGACATAGCTCATGGAGTCCAAATATGGCAGGGCTACTTCCACTAGCTCCGAAAATCTACAACGATTTCTTGGAAAACTCGGCTTCAGCAGCTAGGGACTTCCCCTTGCTAGAAAACTGACTTGTCCAAGAACTCATGGAGTTTTCAAAGAACTGAGGCTCTTTGATGACGTTATTATGTCCACTTTTACGTCAATCTTGGTACCTTCAAGGTATAAATATGCCCACAATGGCCATAGCAAACACACAGTGGGTTGGAGCAGTTCGACCTGCTACTGCAAGTGCCGAAGGAAGCCGACCTTCCAGCAGAAGCACTGAGAGAGACGCTGTCTTTTCTCTTGCCGAGAAATCCAGCTCCAGTTTTTCCAAGCTACCCTTGCGGGTTGTTGGGAAATCTAGTCCTGAGCCTGACCTTCTTCATTCCAAATCAAGGTACGGAGATGATTAGACCCTAAGAGAAATCTTGGACAGATTCTTGGAACAGAATAGTACATTTATGGTTCACCTCACTTACTTCTTCCCTCGTACTAAGCTTAGGTTAGGTACATCGAGATAGGCGTATTTTAGAATCACTAGTTGAGTACTTTTAGCCTCTGTTATTTATGTATGTATTTATCTATGGTCTAGGCACCATACAATGCTCTTACAGTATTTTCTTATTCTACTCTTTTTACTGTATGCATTATATTTTGCAACCAGTTTTAGGATTGTAGCAGTTCATTTCTTATGCTTGAGAAAGAAGACTGTTCAATAAATCCTTTTATTGAAAACGCCCGTCTATCTATTTCTCTGCACCTCTGGTGAAACGAAGCATGCACAATTGACTGAGTGAAATATCTATGTATTGTTTCCACGACTCTGTAGATCAGTTTTATCTTGGGACTCAAAGTTGTCATGTTTATGCGGTTGTCAGAAACTAAATCCCATCTTGTGAACTTGAGAAAGTTTCTAGTGACCTCTAAGCTAGCTGGCACTCACAATTAAGTCTAATATATTTCGATAGAGACCTAGTCGACATAAGTCCTACGTTACATCTATAGGATACATTATTCCAATGCGCAGAGCCTATTGGGAAAAGGGAAACTACACTACATGGCACCCAGCGTTTGGTAAGGCATTAATTTAATGCTAGATACTAGATTAGCTTAGTCGTGCTTTTCACAGAGACCCCTTTTTCCCATAAAATACGCCAATAGACATCTGGAGTGGGTTAAAGGATAAAATATCCGCCTTAAACTGAACAGGACGAAAAATCCTATTTATTAGTTTTTGGTTTTGTTCAACGTTGAAGGATACAGTGTTCCAAAAATATTGTGCACCTTATGTTTATTTCCTTAACACTTGCTCTGCAAACTTTCATTAAACAATGTCGAATGACGACAACACCAAAGCTGGTGGTGCTGGAAATGCTCGACTAGGTTTTGACACCACAGGGTTTAATGAAGACGATGTGGATGCTATAAACATCCCGGAAAATGTAAGGAAAACCATAGCTATAAAGCTCACAGAAAATGGCCTATCAGCAAGAGGTGGTAGGGTAATTTTTGTGATAGAGGCACATGAATATCGGCAGACAGAGGTTTTCTATTCATGGATTATCTCTCCACAAGCAAATCCAACAACACATGTGTTCCACTTCTACAAGATAGAGGAACCTCAAGCGAAATACGTTCCTTTCGAGGACATTGACATTCCACTAACTTACCAAGAGCATCAGCTCTGGTTTAAAGGTGCCCTACAACATCAAAATCACATTACCAGGCTCGGTCCACTAGGTAGACCAGGAGCGACATGGCTGGTACTAGCCAGATATACACCACATCCTGCCATTGAACAAATGACAGGTCCAGAACGATTAGCTCAGCTAAATTTTTTATTAAAATCCATAGACATTTAGTACAATATGTCATGCAGACTTTAACAGTCCAACCTACCATAAGAATTCCACAGCACACTCCTCATCAGGGGAACACAAACAAAATTACACCATAGACTATACAATCAGTCATTGGTAAGTTGCCCACAAAAAGGGAACAAATTCCATTCTGGTTAGCTAAAGAAATGACTCAAATAGAGGTAGTATTTCCCGATAGTACACCTCATGAAAAACACAGGATTTTAACAATCTGTTTACCAATGGGGATCCCACCACACGTGGGGGACTGTGACACTTGGGGTACAGTCTTTGCTTGAATCTACACAAAAACACATGGTGTTCCGTCTATGGCGGTAATACCTGACGTCCTGAAACAGATTCACATGAAAACGGACCAGAACCTGCCTTGAATCTTGGTATGAAACTACTAAAAGATTACAAACGGGTCTCAGCTATATTATTAGCTAACATTAAAGGTGAAGCAGCATCCGTGGCAATCCACCAAAAATTAAAAGAACTTGATATTACTGAGCAACCGTATGAACTTGCTAGAATTATTGAAAAATCCTATGAAGAACTAGGAAGAGATAGTTTGGGTGGGAAACCAGTAAAACCTGAACTGACAGAAAATCCTGATAAAGTTTTTAGCAAAACAATCTCACTACTCCTAAAGAGTAGTGGGAAAATACTAGACAGTCACTTCCTAAAGAAACGCGTTCTCAATCCAGAGATAGGTCTCCTCAAAAGGAGCACTCTGAAAAGAGGTATAACCTTAGAAATAGGGATAATTTAAGAAAACCTGATAGATATCAAGATACTGATACACATTCCTCTTGTACCTTTCAGACTTCCTCGCAGAAATCTGAAAGAAGAGGACGATCAGAACACAAGGAAGAACGAGTGAAGTCCAAAGACAATCAACACGTTCCGAAAAATAAGAAAACTGAATTCACCAAAAAGAAGGTGGCAAGTCTAAAAATAAAATCAGACATGCCGAGGTTCTTGAGGACACAACTCAAGAACGGGGAGTGGGCCCAGATGATGCTGGACAGCGTAGCAGAGGTTACCATAGCTCGCAAGATCCTGAAGGATCATCTGGAGACAGTGGACCTGAATGAATGCATTCAGGTTGAAACTGCAGATACCAGGGTTAGTGTACCACATAAGTTATATGAAGTCGCAGTCCAAATAGAGGGGGACATAACTAGGAAAATAAAAAAGTTTGGGAAAAACTTTCTAAGGGTTATGACATTCTTCTGGCTGAAAAAGGCTGGCCACCTAAATTTGTCAGGGAGTTCCCAAATGGCGAAGAGATCACTATGCCAGCCTTCTCAAATCATATTCCTATTCATAAAAAATACACCTATGCCAGGAAATTGGCTGTGGCCCAGGCTACAGCATTATATAAAAATCATGTGGGATGGGATAAGGATTCTCCTCACCATAAGATCCAGTTAAAAAATCAACCAACTGCTCAGAAGCAGTATCCAGTTAGACAAGAATCTAAAAAACAGGTCAGGGAGATCGTAGATCAACTTGAATATCATAGGGTGATTGAAACATACACCTCGCCCATGAACAATCCTTTGTTTCCTGTCTCCAAACCAGACGATAGATATCGTCTAGTTTTGGACTACAGACATTTAAATTCCTGTTGCAAAACCTTTGCAGTACAAAATCCAGACAGTGCAGCACTGATGAATAACATTGTGCACAAAATATATAAAACAACATTAGATATTTCAAATGGTTTCTTCTGTCAAAACATTGCACCTGAAAGCAGGCATTTGACTGCTTTTTCAATAATGGGGACACAAGGACACTTTTGTCATCTCCCACAGGGCCTCAAGAACAGTCCTGGATTATTTTCAGCCAGAGTAACAGAGTTACTACAAACATATGATGATTATCTTATGTCGATGACATCTATCTTACAGATGATGATTTGGACAAGCACTTGAGCAGGGTGAACACCATAATACTTGGATTCGCCACTGAAGGGTATAAATTCAACTTTAAAAAATCAAGAATTGCCCACCTCAACGTCCTATTCTTCATGATACGACCTTTCAAGTGAAGGCAAAAGCCTGGCAGCAAACTTTTTAGAAAAATGTGCGCAGCTTCAACCTCCAAAAATGCTGAAAAACTTACAGTCAATTTTAGGATTCCTAAACTTCGGAAGAACTTACATTCTGAATTACGCAGAAAGGGTTCAACCTCTCTACGAACTAATCAAACCTGATTTCAAACCAACTAATTGTACTCAAAAACATACAGAAATTTTGCGTTTAATACAAACAGCCATGTTAGCAACAAAACATTTATGAACACGCGATAATGTACGCAACCTTGTAATCCGAATCATCCCAGGGAGATGCGGATTCACATACCTAACCTTTAATGAAGGTGAAAAGGTACCAATAGCTTACAAATCACACTTGTACACAAAGCTGAAATGAAATTCACTTCAACAGAAAACATTCTGACAGCGGTTCAGACTGCGGTAGCAAAAGAGAGAGCCCTCGCAGAGGGTAAACGCATAAAAGTCGTTACTCTTGTACCTGCCTTAGAGGCAGTGACGAAAGCAAGCATTCCAAATGCAAAAGCTCTACATCCGAGATGGATACAATAGGTTAATTCTCTTGCGAGCTGAACTACAGGCGTTCAAAATGGCGCTTGAAAATACCGATCGCGATTTCCCCACACTCATAGTGTGCGATTTGTATTACTGCGTCCAGTCTTACAATGAATATCTGCGGAACTGGATGCAAAATGGATTTAAAGACGCAAAAGGTGTCACAATCAAGCATAAAATGCTTTCGGAACAAGTAGTTATTTTACAGAAAGAACTACAAAAGACTCACGTGATCCATACACTGAGTCATCAGCGTGATGGCGTTCACGTTGGAGGGAATTCATTGGCTGATGAAGCCGCAAAGGCAGCTGTGCAAGCGGCTTCCGTAGATGCAATCAGTCGTTCAAAAACAAAAATAGACGGTGAAACCATGCTCGCTGTAAATGCCACAAGCAAAGGCAGTGGAGCTGCGATACCTCTAAACTATCCACTCGAGTATACATACATAATTGATGCAAACTCCGTTCCTTTTGCTCGAATCCCTTGAGTGGGGCATAGAGTAATCCCAAACAGGAATAAGAGAGGTGCTCTGATTCACAAAGCATATATGGGAGAGGGTCTGATACATCAAGGGATCTCAAAATCTCTATTAGAATTACAAGAGATGTACTGGTGGCCAGGGATGAAAGCCCACATTTACGAATTCGAAATTAATTGCGATGACTGTTACAGAGATTAAAGCTTGGAGCGCCACCAGATTCCTGACTACAGTGTAGCCAGCCCAGTACAGACACCATTGTTAGATAGCATTAGACTATCCACACTCAAACATCCCTCTGGACAAGAGCAGTCCCACAAATACTAGGACAAAATTAATTTGGATGTGGCCTCAGCGCTCGGCTGACGTCCAAACTGTTTTAAAAGATTTGGGAGTCTTTATCGGCATATACACAATCGGCACACTACATTCTGACCAGGGTCCTGCTTTTAGTTCTCGGGCTTATAAGGAGGCCATGGCCAGTTTGGGCGTTGCATTGCGGTTTTCGAGTTCATTCCATCCTGAGGGAAATTCGGTTGTGGAGAGAAAAAAACGCGACATAAAGCAATCTATAACAGCTAGGGTATTAGGTTCGGGTGACGGGTGGGTTAAACATCTAATAAGTGTCCAACGTAGTCTTAATAACCTGCCGAAAAAATTCTCTGGGTGGAATCACTCCATATGAAATCCTTTTTGGTACTAGAATGATGGTTGAAGACCTCGACCATCATACTTCAGTGGTAGAATAAAAACCCTTTGATATCAAAGATCGTTTGGCTGTCTTACTGGACTTAAACGAAACAAGAAGCAGTCTAAGCAACACCATCCAAAAGCCAACGACCACTGAAGAAAAACCACCTGTCCCAGCAAGACCTGTCTGGATTCCAAAGATCAGAGATCAGAGAGAAAATAGCAGATAAGAAGGAATTTGGGCCGTCTTACAGAAAACCAGTACCTGTACTAGCAGTCCACAGATCAAGAACAGTGTTACTGCCGCCCTTGCGGGAAGAAAGGAGAACCGGTCTGTATCAATTGACCTGGTAAAACCACATCATGTGGCCGATAATAAGTAGTAGGCCCAGTGGACTCCCAAGGTGTAGCAGATGACCAAATCTTGCTACTATCCAAGAGGTTCAAACTGAAAGACTCATCACCTTTGAAGATTCTGCAGTGAGAAAAGAAGGACTATGTAATAAAGCCATGGAACTTGTGCCTCTTGAAACCCAAATAACAGTTTGTCAAGAAACTCCTGTCTGCAACAATGTAGCATCTGACTATACTAACATGTCAAGGGAACAAGCAGCTCCAGCGATTTCAAATAATCAGGATGCAATACCAACTATTGACAGAGCTGCCTCTGGCTATTTCATCAACTTCGATACATTTTCTGAGGATCCCAGTGAACATGAAACAGCGCCAAAAAACAAAACTTTCAAGGAACAATTAATGGAACTTGGTCAAGAGCTTGCAAATACATATCTGGTTTCACCATGGGTTGAATTTTGGATTGGATTAGGTGTATTTCATCTCCTACTATGGCTCATTTCTGTTTTAAGTTTGGGAAAGCTGATAGATGGAAAACATATTAAAATGGACACAGCAAATAAGAACATCAACTTTCTCCTGAAACCACACAATTCATCTCTTTGTGAACAACGAGACTTGTCATCAGTGAACATCAAAGTGGTTCCTCTACCTGGTGGAATAGCATGGGATAGAACTGATTATGACATTTATGGCCCTGTCGAGCTGCTAAAGATTCCACATCAGTTTAAGGTTTCCTTGAGTGATTTTGTTTCACCTAGTACATTTTCTGATGATTGGGACTTTGAGAATGTTAATAACATGATGACAGACTCAGAAATGTAGGCAAAATTTGCAAAACATGAATTATGAAGAAATGTATTGTTTTAATCATTTTGGTCATTATTATTTGCACAAATCTGCGAATCCTAGAAATGTTTTAACTTATAATTAATGGGAACATTGTCCAACACCTCCAAAAGGTAGCTCTAAAACATTCTATAGAAAATGTCCATATTTTACAGGTTTTAATGTCACAAACCCAGAAAGCTTTTACTATAAAAATGTTAATAAGACAGGCATAAAAAGCATGTTGACAAACACTAAACAGATTTATTCTTCGGCCTTATATGCTCAATTGTCCACATTATGCTTTGACTTTTGGAAAGACAACATTGAGACAAAAACAGTTTGGGGCACAAAAGAGTGGCAGGTACAAGGTTTAGAAGCATTGTTCAGAGCCTGCATCAACCCACAATAAATAATGTTTTTAAATGAAACTGTTCAACAGACATATTGTCTTGGCGTGGCTAAGATAAAAGATTTAAACAAACCGTCCATACCTAAGCCCACACCTGATAGTAATAGAACTACAAATGAGGAGGTAGACCTAAATTATATTCTACAACCAAATAGAACAAATACTGATTGGAAAAAATGGTTAATCTGGCCCACAGACACGAATAACTGTCAAGATAGATTCCTGAACAAGACACAAGGGTTTACAGTAACTAGGCCAGATCCAAGATAAGTCCAGAGACAACATCCAGGGATAATAACAACTTACAGTGTAGGAAAACTGTGTCTTGAATGGCTACAAAAATCTACACTCCCAGATATAAAACAACACTTAACTTTACTTAAAGATGGCATTGATTTGAAAGAACTCTTACTTGGTCCTCGCAAACCACGTCTTAAACGTTTCATATACGACGGTATTTAAGCTGCTTACAATGAAGCATGGAAAGTCACGCAAATGGAAACAGCTGAACGAATACGAGAAACTGATTGTATTAATTTAGAGAAAGCACTCCCTGTAGTTGACAATGGGTTAACAACTATGTTGTCCAGAATGTATTCTTTGGACAGCATTGTATCCTCTGCCATAGACATAATGGAACAGAACTTGCTAATGTTACAACATGGCCAGTCTCAATTACGTTCTATAATGCTGTTAGGCTGGACGTTACAAAACCTTCGTTCTGGCTATGTGCCTTGGCGTCTAATCAACACTACGTCATTGTTTTTTTTATTTAACCTTACAGATAAACAAGTCTCTTTGGCACAGAGGAGAGCAGACTATACGGTGCTGGGCCTAGAAAAACTGGAGAGATTACCATTGACCGTGTCTGAATAACCATCAGTTGAATGGATAATACATGGCACCATCATGATACCAGTGACAACTTTCCAGTTTCAACATTGCTAAAAACACATACCAGTGGGCCTGTATGAAAGGTTGGGTAAGGAATACATAAAGTCGACCTGGGATTTACCATACACACACAAATGTTGGAGTGGGGAAAAGGAGGTATTTCTTAGTGGTAGAAACTGTAAAACCAAATTAAGCTGTACACTTCTGTGTCAAGGCATTAATTTACATGGAGCCTGTGAGGGTTCTTCTAACAACTTATCATGCCACCTGCAGGGTTCCCCGGCAGCAGTGATAGATCCAATTTGTAGGCAGCTTTCCAATGGGAGCTACATAATGCTGAATGATCACAGCTGTTGTGGAATGATGCCAGGAATAGCCTATCTCGTTAGTGTGTCAGCCAGGGTCACTTGTTGTATGCAAGTATTGTTTCCAAGAACTAAGACAGACGGGGAGTTGCCACTTTGGCCTTCACTGAACATCTCTTCTATACGAATTGATACTTTAAGCAGAATGAAAGCCATTCTTTTACAAAAAACTGTGCCACTGACCTCGTCCAAAGATACGTATGATCTGCAAGTTGCAAGGTCCTCTGCAGATATATATGCATTATTATCAACAAACTGCCCAATACATTTCTCAGAAATGTTTGGTCGTATCTTAAACATGTCTGATACCAGCGGTATTGTACATGTATTTAAGATGATTTTTTCGGGATTGTTAGCACCCTTTGAAGCAGTCCTGGGCAGTTTACCTAACTTTGTGGTCTCTGTGTCGGCGGCCTGCATCTTGGGACTCGTTGCAAGGATCCTATTTTTATTCCTTCTGCTCCGTTATGGCAAGTACGGCCACCATCGATACCCAAATTATCATGGAGAATGCTCTTCTGACAATGACGTATCGTGAAAGATAATACAGATCCTTGGCTTGGCTTGTTTGAGAGATCTGAATACCACATGGTTCCTGTTATTCAGACCAATCTGGCAAGATTGCATCTTACCTGTTCTACGATGCCTGCTTTGTGGAGAGGAATGCGTGTTGGATATCTGTCTAACACTTCCATCAGCAATGCCAACGGATGTTGACGCTTTACTGGGTCCGGTAACGGCTCATGTATTTTGTTGCCCCAGCGGCTACCAATCCTGATGATGGCATTCATTGAGATCTCACCGGCAATTCCAGCTGAAGGTAAGATACGCGGACCAACAGGCACACAGGTACCATTTGCTGCGAACACTGCTAATGCGACTGACGCTGACGGCGATGTTTCACATCTGTGTACAATTGACCTTCTTAATGAAATGGTTCAACTTTCATCTACTGTGGTAGACGATTTCTTTGCAAGCCTTGACGACTTAATGTTTTATCCTGACACCGAGAATAACTTTTGAAGTTAGCACACAGCGTTCTTTTGCACTCTGAAATTTGACCTTCACTTTTTTCAAAACAAAAGCTTCTAACTTTGAAACTGTATTTTTATATGATTTGATTTGACTTTTTTCCAAAACAAAATGAACTTTGGCACAATCTGCTTAAAGTAGAACTATTCTTAGACAACAAGAATTCTTTGGATACTTCCTAAGAACGATATTGACTTAATATGCATACCAAAAGTGAAACAGTTTGTATATTGTACTATGGGACGGTCTCGACCTTTTCTTCTGTAACTAAGAGCCATTTCATAAATGTAATCTTTGTGATTCATTCGGTCAGCATTACTAATATCATATCATATGTTAACAATGAAATCATTGCTTTTAAATGCGTACAAATGCTCATTTTATGTATACAACCATTTTCAAATGCATTTTATTCATTTTTGTGTGGGATTGTAAACACATGCTCTAGATTATATGTTTTAGTGCTTGAACGTAGATGAACATGATCACGTGGACTGGGTGTTGTATAACATTTTAGGACCCTATTGTAATTTTCCCGATTCATGACCTTATATAGGCATAAATCACCATATCCTTATATAGGCATAAGAATCATAACCATATTTAGACATAGCTCATGCAGTCCAAATACGGCAGGGCTACTTCCACTAGTTCCGAAAATCTACAACGATTTCTTGGAAAACTCGGTTTCAGCAGCTAGGGACTTCCCCTTGCTCGAAAACTGACTTGTCCAAGAACTCATGGAGTTTTAGAAGAACTGAGACTCTTTGATGACGTTATTATGTCCACCGTTACGTCAATCTTCTCAGTACCTTCAAGGTATAAATATGCCCACACTTGCCATAGCAAGCACACAGTGGTTTGGAGCAGTTCGACTATCTACTTGCCCGACGCGCCCTGCTACTGCAAGTTCCGAAGGAAGCCGACCCTCCAGCAGACGCCCTGAGAGAGACGCTGTCTTTACTCTTGCCGAGAAATCCAGCTCCAGTGTTTCCAAGCTACCCTTGCGGGTTGTTGGGATATCGAGTCCTGAGCCTGTCCTTCTTCTTTCCAAATATAGGTACGGAACTGATTAGACTCTAAGAGAAATCTGGGACAGATTTTTGGCAAAGAATAGTACATTTATGCTACACCTCACTTACTTCTTCACTCATACTAAGCTTAAGGTAGGTGCATCGGGGTAGGCATATTTTAGAAGCACCAGTTGAGTACTTTTAGCCTCTGTTATTTATGTATGTATTTATCTTTGGTCTAGGCACCATACAATGCTCTTACAGTATTATTTTATTCTACTCTTTTTACTTTATGCATTATATTATGCAACCAGTTTTACGATTGTAGCAGTTCATTTCTTATGCTTGAGAAAGAAGACTGTTCAATAAATCCTTTTATTGAAAACACCAGTCTATCTATTTTTTGCACCTCTGGTGAAACGAAGCATGCACGATTGACTGAGTGAAATATCAATCTATTTTTTCCACGACTCTGAAGATCAGTTTTATCTTAGGGAAACAAAGTTGTCATGTTTCTGAAGTTGTCAGAAACGAAATCCCTTCTTGTGAACTCGAGAAAGTTTCTAGTGACCTCTGAGCTATCTGGCACTCACAATTAAGTTTAATAGATTTCGAGAGAGACCTAGTCAACATAAGTCCTACGTCACATCTATAGGATATATTATTCCAATGCGTAAAGCCTAGTGGGAATATAGGAACTACACAACACCGATAGTACAGGTCGATCTAAGAGGAATGATTATGGCCCCTATTTAATTAAACATAGACTGACTGTGTGGTCTTAGCAGTTTTTTCCATCTAGCGATTATACTGAATTTAAGCTTTTCTTTGAATTTGAGATAACACAGACTGAGAAAGTATATGTAACTGAAACCTTCCTAATACTCAGAGGGGCATATTTACAATAAATGGTGCATTTCTGCATATCAGCAGGGATGCGCCACTTATTGTGCGTCACGGCTCCGCCACCATGGATGCGCCGTATTTACAATGCGGGGCACCATGGGACTAAAACGGCACAGATGCGTCACGCATCTGTGCCGTAAAAGTGACGCATTGCTGGAGTTTCGTTGCAAGCGCGACACAGCTCCAGCAATGCTCTGGGGGGCCCTATCTTGTTAATGCTGCGTAAATCCTTACGCCTGCTTCAAGCAAGCGCAGGGTTTTGATGCAGCATTGGCCTAAAGTGACTGAGTGAAATCTTGTAGATTTCACTCAGCCACTTTTAGGAGGCGTTCCTGCGCAGGAACGCCCCCCACCCCTGTGCAGGAACGCCTCCTTATGGCGCAGGGCTTTACAACATGACGCATCTCCCAGATGCGTTCATCGTTTGGTAATACCCAGCACCATGGCGCATCTTTTGCGCCACCGCTGCGTCACAAATGTTCCTAATTTGTTTTGATTTCAACTATTTGATACACCCTGAATTAGGAATTTACGTCAGGGGTACCCTTATTCTTTCAAACATTGCCTCCTGGCAGCTTTTCCAGCTCTTCTTCCAGGCAGGTTCCTTAGTTTAGCAGCAATCTGAAATTCTGGGATCTGGGCCCCACTTTTTATGGCACAGATTCCGTCATTCTCTGGTGGAAGAGAATCTCTTTGCCCAGCCAAAACCAGTACTTTCCTCTCTGGTGCAGCTTCCTGGCAGGAGGTGGACCAAAGCAGACAGGGCCTATTCAGGAGCAATGGAAATCTCATCCCGCCACTCTGAATGCAGACAGGCCTATTCATGTGCTAGTAAAAACTCCTCCCACTACTCTGAATGCAGCCAAGGTCCATCCAGCCCAGCCCTGACTCATTCAGGAAAGGAAGGACACACATCAACCCCGCCAGTGGGCGTCTGAGAGACTACACATCCCCAGCCCCTGTCACTCAAACGCCAGACAGTCAATACACAAAAAAGCAGAGGCACACAGGATGACTAAGCAAGAAAAGACCCACTTTCTCAAAGTAATATATACATTTCATCTTTACTACAAGATGCATTTGTACATTCTAAGTTTAAGCATACTAAACTCCAACTTTCTATCTTGTCCCAATGGGAACTTATACTTATATGATGTTATAAATAAACTCCCATTCTATCCTATGGGACAGATAGCCTTTCAATAGTGTAAAACTAAATTGGCAGTATTTCTCTATCAGGACATGCCACACACAATCAGGGAATGTCCGACCTTTGACATACATTTTACCCTGCCCACAGGGGTACCTTGAGACTTGTATAGGCAGCAGCTAGTGTGCTTTTGCCAAGGGCCTGCATGTCTTTTTTGTTCACCATGACTTCTTGCTTGCTTGCCATTTGACCGTGCGGTTGGTGCCCATTTTGTGTAGGCAGCCAGTGTGCGTTTGCCTTTGGCCTGCATGTCTTCTTTCTTGTCTTCTTTCTTCCCCATGCCTTCTTGTTTGTTTGTTGTTGTGACCATGTGGCTGGCAGCCATTTTTTGTAGACAGCCAGTGTGCTTTTGCCAGAGGTCCGCATGTCTTCTTTGTTGTGGCTGTGCTTTGCTGTTTGACCATGTGGTCGGTGGCCATTTTGTATAGGCAGTCAGTGTGCTTTTGTCATAGGACTTTAGGTCTTCTTTGTTGTGGCCATTCCTCCTTGCTTGCTGCTTGACCCTATGGTCAGTGGCCATTTTCTATAGGCAGCCAGTGTGCTTTTGGCATAGGCCTGCATGTCTTCTTTGTTCCCCATGCTTTCTTGCTCAGTGTTGTTGTTGACCATGTGGCTAATAATCATTTTGTGTGGGCAGCTAGTGTTCTATTGCCATTGGCCTGCATGTCTTCTTTCTTGTGGACATGCCACCTTCCTGGTTGCTGTTGTTTACCATGTCACTGGCAGCAATTGTGTGTAGGAAGCCAGTGTGCTTTTGCCATAGGCCTGCATGTCTTATTTGCTCCCCATACCTTATTGCTCAGTGTTGATCATGTTGCACTAGCTGGCAGCCATTTCTTGCATCCACCCACTGTGACCCTTTACCATAGGCTGGCATGGATGAAAAAGATAGCAGACACATTCCACCTTGATGCACATAAAGCAAACAGTTACATCTGTATGATTTTGTTGTTCTTTCTTATCCTTTCCAAGTGTGCACCAATAATGTTTATGTTGGTGTGGTTTTACGAATAGATACACTGTATTGTTAACTATTTATAATAACTTAAGTAACCACACTAAGTTATATTGTTTGTTTGTTCTACTAATCAAACTGCAACAATGCCACATTTCATTGTTGTTCTTCTTGCTTGTTTGCTTTTAGGTACACGAGAAAAGAGATATCACCCACAGTACCCCCAGACAGAAGGCCTGTGCACAACATGATGCATGACTGACTACACAACAAGGACATCTCTTGAGCTTGTGAAGCTAAGTGCCACTGCCAACTGACAGATTCAAGATGGCCCCAAAGAAAGGTGGTGCCTAGAAAGTGGCCAGTGGGGAGAACAAAAATCAGATTTCCACCACTGGTGTGCTGACCAGAACCTTTTTCTGTACACTTGTGCCTGCCACACCTGCCTATGGGGAGCAAGCTGAGAGCAGCCCTTCTGCATCAATAGCACCACCTCCAGGGGATGTGGCATAGGTAGCATACCTACCAGCTCCCATATTTGTGAAGCCCTAGCTGAGACGTGCACCAACCCCTACCTCAGGAGAAGCAAAGAGACAATCGACAATATGCCCCGCTATTTTCAGTTCTTCTTCAGACATTGGCAGTGACACAGTAAAAAAGTACTCCTCTCCTGTTTGGGACTTTTTTACGGTTAGCAAAGAGAGGGAGCACATTGCAGTATGCACCATTTGCCACACAAATGTTCATTCAGGTAAGCCTGTACACATATGATACTGGAGGCCAAATGACCCATATGAAAAAACACCACTCAATCAAGTGGGAGGAGCACTTATTAAAATTGCTGAAGATGGTCGTGGTGGTGAGGAGAGCCATGGAACATCAGCTACAATTCAAATCAAGGTGATAGGTGATGATGAGGAAGAAAAGGTGACATCTTCATGCAAAGTAGCCCAGTCCACAGCAATGGACCAGCTGATTCTCCCACCTCTGCAACATCACAATGGCACAAGATTTGGAGTGAAATGGAGACACCACGGCATACAGTGACTGCTCCACCACAATGCACATTGAGTCTACCACCACAGTCTACTTCTCGAAAGACGCCTGTGTCAGTGGCCGTAGAAAAAAGAAAACTTAGGCGACTTTCACATTTTTAGGCAAGAAGGGCCCTATGAGCAGAACCACCCAACTGCACATTTGTACAAAGGAAAGCTGGCACACATTTTAGCGCTGGACCTCCTCCCTTTTCTTTTGTGGAAGGAATGGTATTCTTGAATTTGAAAGCCATCAGCTCAAAATGAAAAGTACCAAGTCAGACCTATTTTGCCAGAGTTGCTGTTCCATAGCTGCATCACAATGTGCTGAGGTTAGTTGGACAAGCTTAGCGGCAAAGTGTTGTTCAAACCATCCACCTGATGACAGACATGTGGACTAGTTACCAGGTGACTGATTACATGTGCACCACTGCACACTGGATCTATTTTGCGGGGGTAACTCATAAGATATCTGCAGGTCTTGGCCCCGAAGAAAGTTTTAAGAGCGTTCAGCAGTATGAAACAGTGGCCTTGTTTTCCATAGAGAAATCACATACATCTTCATTGAATTTACCAGCAGGGTGTATAAATCCCTTCGACCCAGAGGCCTCGGAGTTGGATTTGTTGCCATGGACAATTGCAGTAACAAAATCAAGTCCGTGTCAGATGGAGGCTATTTCAGGGTCCTGTGTGTGGCCCATTGCATCAACCTGGAAATTCAAGACCGCCTCAAAAAAGAAGATATAGTCAGCAACATACTGACCACCGACAGAAGAATCTGCATCCATTTCAGCCATTCTTTTGAAGCCCGGAAGCAATTGCGGATGATGTAGCTTAATGATAGAGCTCCAGTTAAAGCCCAGATACAAGAGGAGCCAACAATTTAGAACACAACTGATTACATGTGGCAACGTCTGTTTGAGCAGTACCGACAGATCAATGACTATGTCAGTCTTAGCGGAGGGGATACAGTTGGGAAAGATATGATCATGGATGTGGACAAATGGGGCCTAGTCAAATGCCTTACACAGATGCAACTCCCTTTTGAGTTTTTCACACAGGAGGTTAGTAGGGAGGACAGTACGATGGTCCAAGCTATTGCATTGTTGCATCTCCTACAGGACCAGGTAAAGAAGGTGTCTGAAAGATGCTCCCCACAGATGTGAATGAAAACATAGAAGCACATGCCTTAGTAGAGACCTTAATCATTCACTTGGCTTGTAATCCAAGGCTGCACCATGACATCATTGCATCCAAAGTGTACATCTGTGCCACAATATTTGATCCATGGTACACAAGAAATCTGCCCACTTCTTTCCGTTTTCCAAAGAGGAGGTTTTAAAATACAAAAGGTGGATTGTAGAGCAAGCCAAAGATTTGGAAGAACAATGTCTGGAACCTCGAGTCCCACCCCACAGCTCTGTGGCCCTCTTCAATTTCCAGAGAGGGCAGTCTTGTCTCACAGATGCCAACACCATCAACGAGAACACCGGCAATACCAGCGACAGAAGGACCACACCCAACTTCTGCTTTTTATTTGAATTTTTTCTTCTAGGTTGGGAAGTGAACCCACCCATCTAGTTCTCCAAATATGATTGTTAAAAGAAAAGTATTGCAAAATTAAGTGGTGCATTTGCATTCTCCTCGGGGGGACCACTATGACTAGCTATATTGAGAAAAAGAAAAAAGACAAATTGTAAATAGTGCTCTGTGCAAACAATTGTTTTAAATTAGCGGGTGGCACAGTAGCAGTATATTACTGGCCCCCTAGGCCATCGGAATGTGATTATGATTAGGAGAGTCACAAGGCCAACTTTGTTTAACCCACACATAAGTGTCATACAAAGCACTGTCGGTGAAAAGTATCAAGGCAGAATAACACTGGATTAACCAAGCAGTGATTTGAATTTTTTTCTTCTAAAAGCTTTTCAATGCCCTATAAACTGACACTTTGAGTGGAAAAATTATTTACCTCTCATTAATGAGTACATCATTTTGTACTATGGAGTACAATTGAGTGTGTGCTAAAAAAATTGAGCCATGCTATTGCTAGCCAGCATGTCAGGTATTTTGCTACTGTCTGCAGCTGGGGCAGCTGTAATAGACAATTATCTCTTTTTAAATCCAATTCACTGTAGTGGATGGCATAATAGGTGCTGCAGTCCTCTAATGACGCCTAACGAATGGCCATTGTTACACTTTGTACCATATACTAGTTACATCTAAGTAAATTAAATATGCCAATTAGGTGAATACCAATTTCATCATACTGGAAGGAGTAGCACAGACACTTTAATCCTAGTTAGCAGGGGTAAAGTGCACAACGTTCTACAGCCAGTAAAATACAAGTAAGGCAGAAATATGGGGTACACCACAGGAAATATGGTCATTTCCTACTTGCAGTTACATATTGATGCCACATTGTTTTTTTATCTGAAGTTCTAACATGGACATTGGAGTCCTTCTTTGGATGGGTGTTAGAAATTGGGTTTCTAGTTGGCAAAGGTTTCTACCCTGTCCAAGCAGAAGCCACAATCCTAGTCAGTGTAAGCGAAGTACACACTAAAATAGAATCTGTGTTCACTGTCTGGTAGCTTGACACAGAGCAGTGGGGCTAATCTAAAGAGGCAATGTGGAAAGTATTTGTGCAACACACATAGTACCACAATGAATACAGCACAAAAAGACTCCACACAATTTTATAAAAAGAGATTATCTATATATATAAAAACGAATGTATGTCTGTCTGTCTGTCTGTCTGTTTGTCCTTTATGCATTACTACACCATTCATGCGATCGCCATGAAACTTTGGGAAGTTGTTGAGTACACTCACGCGACGGTTTCTGGCATAAATGTTTTTTAAATAAAGCAAGATTAGAAGCTGTTCGAATACAAAATGATCAAGCCCGTTCTTCTCAAACGAACGACCATCGAGAATCGCTCCGAACCTGAATTCCTCTAATGTAACCCGGCCCTCCGAAGGTGAATTCCTCTAATGTAACCAGGCCCTCCTCGAGCGCAGCTACGCACGTTGAGTGAGCCGGAGAAGCTGCATAAACAAGTCAAATCAGTCTTTGTTGTGCCTAGACGGAGTGTTGGCGAGACGGTGCGCGATCGGGAATGAACCCGAGTCGTGATGGGGGCGCAAGGTATGAGCGTGTAAGCGCTGTGCTCTCGCGCTCGCTTTCAAAAGTATACCAAATGTGATGAGGCCTAATCTGGTTCGACATAGAACCAGAGGGGAAGTAGTCAGTATGAGCCTATAAGCGCTGTGCTCTCGCGCTCGCGTTCAAAAGTATACCAAATGCGACGGTGCAGGATCGGGAATTAACCCGAGTTGTGATGGGGGCGCAAGGTATGAGCGTGTAAGTGCTGTGCTCTTGTGCTTGCGTTCAAAAGTATACCAAATGCGATGAGGCCTAATCCGGTTCGACATAGAACAAGAGGGGAAGTAGTCTAGGGTGAAGGACACAGGGGCCAATATCGAGTGTGAGACACAAGTATCATTAGAAAGCAAACCAGAGAAAAAAGTTACAATTTAACCTTAAAATGCCATTCTGAGGTATTCAGACGATATAGGCCAATCCCAGAAAACATAGGAAACTCCTAATACTAAATACCATCATATTTACATATATAAAAACTGTTAATACTAAATGACATCCTATTTTTATATATACAAGTATCAGATAAGCAAAGCAGAGTAAATTAATAACAAGGATGTCGGAGAGATACTTATCTTTCTGAGCAGCAGAAACATTACTTTCTTATAAGATCGCAGCAACGCCTGACGGGTAAGCTAGTTATTTTATAAACAAAACAAGACCAAAATGACATAAATACAATGTATGCATATTGAATTTTAAAATAATAAATGCAGTAAAGCGCTTAGAAGCATGTTTGCTAAAAATGTTACTTAAGTTGTGCTGTACCAGGGCAAAGTCAAAGTTCAGGCCAACTGCGATGGAGCATCAGCCGGCTCCTGGGCTCCACGCAGGGCACGGTGAACAAAGTACCTTTCCTGGTCACAAGCAACGATTTGCATCTATCTTCTCCATGCAGTGAAGGTGATGTGTCAGTTCCGAAGATGAGTGCTGGAGTCGAGATGGATCGAGAGATGCACTGGTTTCTGCACGCAGTCAAGGGTATGGGGCATTCTTACCAAGCTGCAGCAGCATCAATACGCTGTCAAATGTGTCGATTTTTTGGCAGCAAAACGCTGGTTCCTATGTAATGTCCCGATTTCACTCCCATAACCGGGTTGATATGCCAATTCTGCTACCAGCATACAGAAGAAACGTCAAAATCCATGTTGCCTGTATTTGTGCCACTTCCAGTGAGCCAGGCAAAGTAGGAAGGGACATTTTAACGTCCTCAAAAAGCAAGGCAAGCCAACAAGCCCTTGGAGATCACCTAGAGGGAAATCAGAGTCCAGCTCTCCGTCTGCAGAATCAGAGAGCAGTAGGCAGCAGGGCTACACAAGACGTGTATTTGAGACAGGATGTCAGATGCATAGAACAGTAAGTGTAGAGAAATGTCCACTTTCTAAAGGTTGCATTTTAAAAATGGTAGCGTTGAATCAAAGTTCATCAGTAAGTAGGATTTATCAATATCATTCCAGACATATGAAACATGAAAAAGCAACTCATCTCTGATCAATAATTACAGCTTAAAAGTGTATTAAGGAATTCCCAATGCCAACCTATGAGAGGAGTAGGCCTCAAAGAAGTGAAAAAAACTAAATAGACTGTCACTGCCAAGACATGCAAAACATAAAAGTGAATGTCCTAACCTTTACATAGCACCCTGTCCTTAGGGCTACCCAGGGCCAACCTGAGGTGTGACTACTATGTAGTAAAAAGGGAGTTTAAGACTTGTCAAGTAGTTTTAAATGCCAAATCAAAGTGGGGCACTGCTAGTGTGTGTGACACAATAAGTACTGCAGCCCACCAGTAGCATTTAACATACAGGCCCCGGCCATATGGTACACCACCTCACAAGGGTCTTATAAGTAACCAAGTATACATCAAATACATGCATTTTTAGGGAAGAAGCACATTCCCTTTAGCACAGATTACCAGTGGTAAAGTGCTCAGAGTCCTAAGGCTAACAAAAAGATTCAGCAAAACGTGGAGGCAAAAAGCAAAAAGATAGGGGGAAGACCACCCTAAGGCTGACAGGTCTTCTAATGTGTCACCATTATACTATGTAACAGTCATAAATCGAGTGCAATAGTGTGAGTAAAACATTTATGTAGCTAAAATTAAGTGCTTACTGCTGTGCAGAGTACAAGAATAAAAATAGAAATGCTTCAGGCAGCACTTCTTAACTGTTGACACAATTTCATGTATGCTGTTGTGGTAGCATTCTGCCTGTTTATTTGCCTATTATTCAAATTGCCAAACTGATTGGCTTAATCCACTTTAGAAACCTTCAAATTGGATTTCTTATTAACTATGTCCCAGCAATTTGTAATGTGATCACCACATTTGATGAAGACACTTTTTGGGCTGTGAGTTTGAGTTGGTGGAATGTTCTTCTGTTATAGAGCAAATGTCATTGATTGAGTTTTGTATACTTATGGATGGTAGGTATGCCATGGTATGTGGCTAATTTCCTCATGGTGTGAGTTGTCTCAGTTTGTAGCTATGAGCCATGCTTCAATAGTACTCTACTGTCTGACTAAACACTTTTGGAGGGGGAGTGGAGTCAGCAGGCACCAGTCCACTAATAAATCTAGTTCAGTATGTATTCTTTTCATCCAATTACTATCATTCATATAAATTGTTTTCAATGGCCTGCCCAACGTGTCCATGTAGCTGGATTAGTAGTGGTTGAACATCATTATTGTCCTGCATGTTTAAAGTTAGCTTACTTAACTCTCTAAAACATGTTAGACCATATGGAAAAATCAGTAGTCTAATTGTGGCCTAGCAATTTTTGCAATGCACCACTTTTAATTTCCTTGATAGAGGCTTCTTTAATATATGCTGCTCAAGTAAGCTTTATTTCCTAAAACTTAGGGGATTTAGAAATTAGCTGATGCGAAATCCGTGCACCCAATATATACCACAACCTGCTAGTGGTTTCCTTTGTCTATATGCAAACATAAATGTATTGGTGAAGTCTAGACAAAAAAAAATATTTTAAAAGAGTATTGGTTTGTCCATCTGCATTTCTTCACATAAGCTGTATATTGAATATGCGGTATGTTACTGACAGAAATAAGTCCTTTGCATTAATATATTTTGATTAGCGTCACTTGTAAAGCACAGCCGCGGCCAATGCAGGTGAGAGCAGTGGGGCTGGGAGGGGTGGATTTCAACAGACGACGATGAGGGAATATGTATTATTTATTTAATTTCCCCTCAAGGTAATCTGTCAAATCCTCTCCAACCTGGCCTCACAGCTCTTACCTGTATCGGCCGCCACTGGTAAGGCATTATCACTCACTAAAGCGAATGGGTGAGGTTTTTTCAAACACATTTCTCATGTGTTCCCAATATTGAAAACCATCGTCTTGTTTAAAAATGTGTATTTTTTGTTTTGTTTATTTTTATCCAGCAGGGGATTCATTGCACTGCTGTATTTTTTTTTTTTATTTTTTTTTTTTGTGCAAGACATTTATTGTGTAAAAAAAACATAAAGGTTACACTGCGTCACGCCAACAACCCGGAGGCAGGCCGCGATATGGACAGGTGTCCCATAACCATAAGTAGTGTGCAAGGAGTCATACAACAGGGTAGGTAGCATTTTCACAAGAAAGACATCGACCCCTGTCATGAGCAAGGAGTGCAGCAGTGCAAGCACTACAAAGTAAATGGTCTCACATTGTTCTGTGCCGTAGACCATAAATGGATCTCACGTTCTCAGCCCTGCACCGTCACCACGACGAGTGTCAGAGCTTCAGCTCAGTAAAAGATCAAAGCAGATAAAACATGGCCATGTACACATTTTCACCCAATCCCCCACAACAATCGGAGGGAAACAACGAACTATGGTGCAGAGCAACAACAACAATCATACATCACATCACACTTACGTACGGTCATGCGTTCAAGAACCAAGCAGCAATGGAAGGATGACAATCGATGGCAGGGGCAGGGGCAACGGTGGAATATGTCCAATGCATCACCCACGGGGCGTGGGCAGAGAGGGGGGGGGGGGGAGGGGGAGGGGCAAGGCAAGACAGCGGGTCACCTGGCCAGAGAGGGGGACATTTCGCCAAGTCGGCCAAACACACAGCAAGCGCTTAGCTGGGTAGTGTTAGAATGCCTCGTGGTCATCAAGCAACTCCAACAATCATGAACTATCCTGGCAAGGAAATGCATATTGGGGCCAAAGTCCTCACCCCATGTCATCTGAAACGCCCACGTCAGGGGAGTTCACAGAGGCGTCAGATCCCGCTCGCTCTCTAGTCCACTGAAGGAAGGGCTCCCAGATGTCGTTGGGTCTAGAGGCGGTCGGCATTGTCTCCCAGTAATGTGTGAGTTGTGACTGACCATATGTAACGTCTTTAACCCATGCGGCAAATGTAGGCAAGGCGCTGCGACCCCAGTGTATTGCTACCTGGCGTTTGGCGTAAAGGAGCAGCAGAGCGTGCAGTTTCCTGTCACAGGGCGTGGTGTCTTTAACGTAACCCAGTAGGCCCAAGAGTGGGGTGGGTTCATCAGTTCTGTGTAGAATTTGGTTGATGGCCGCAAAAATGTCCGACCAGTATTCATTCAGCTTAGGGCACCCCCACGCCGCATGGAGAAAAGACGCGTCAGTCCCACCGCATTTCCAGCATGACGCATCAGCGCGGATGCCCATGCGATGCAGCAGTATTGGTGTACGATAGTACCGGTGTAGAAACTTAAAATGGACAAGCCGTAGCCTATAATTCGGGGACAGTGCCGTGAGTTGTGTACAGCAATATTCCCACATGTCATCAGTCAGGGATCCGTCCAGGTCAGCCGTCCAGGCATGTTTGGCCGTAGGCACAGTAATCGGGGCCTGTTCCTGCATGCAATTGTATAGTCTAGAGACCAGTTTCGCTGGGGAGGGTCGCGATAGAAGATTCTGGAGGGCATCAAGTTGCGGCGGCTCCTCGGGGAACTGGGGCCACATCCGTTTACATGACTCCCGGAGAGAGTGGTACAGAAGCGTGTCCGAGAACGAGACGGGTTGGCCGTCCCCGCTGACCCCCAAATCACCAAATGTCCCATCGGGATAGATGTCCGCGAAAGTGTGCACACGCCTCCCCCGAAGCGTGATGGCGTCTCCCCTAGTGCACAGGCAGGGCAGCATCGGGTTGCTCCGCAATGGGATAGCCGGCGCATAAAGTAGGGGGAGTCCCGCCCTACGACGTAGCTCACGCCAGGACCAGCGGATCATTTCTACGGTGTCCACATCCCTCGAGGGGCGTGTAACTTTGCCATACAGCGCCACCTGAAGCGGTAACGGTGCAGCAGCAGCCAATTCCACCGCCACATGCGGCTGGTAAGGGGTGGGAAAAACCCAAAAGTGTAAGAATTGAGCCTGTGCACATAGCGAGTAGAGCTTTAGGTCAGGCGCCCCGAGGCCACCCTGCCGCAACGGGAGCGTAAGCAGGGCCCAAGAGGTCCTCGCCTGCCCTCCAGCCCACACCAGATTCAGAAGCAAGGAGCGGACACGCGCATGGAAGCTAGCAGTCATAGGCAGCGGAATATTGACGAACAGATATAAAAATTTGGGGAGAACCACCATTTTCGCCAATGCTATTCTCGCAACTAGTGACAGAGGAAGCTTGTTCCATACCTCCACCTTTCGTTCCAGCCAGTCAACCGCCCTGCCAAAGTTGAGGGACCACAATTCCTGTGTATCTCTGCTGACCCATATTCCCAGGTACTTGACCGCGTCAGTTTCCCAACGCAGAGGGTAGTCCGAGGGAGGCTGAACGGTCGCGTCAGTTAGAGGGAATGCAACTGACTTGGACCAATTTATAGACACGCCCGCCAGTCCCTCGAAGCGCACGAACTCCCGTAGCAGCGGACTCATATTTTCTGTAGGGTTGATGACGTAAAGGGTGACATCATCTGCATATAGGGATATCAGCAGATTGCGAGAGCTGAAGCCTATCCCTCTCGCCGTGTGGTGTTGTCGCACCCTAGCCGCCAGCGGCTCCATCGCAATAGCAAAAAGGAGAGGCGACAGTGGGCACCCCTGTCTTGTCCCTCTGGAGACGGCAAAGGGCTCGGACACTAGACCATTTACTCTCACCCGAGCTCTGGGCTTGTCATATAGCAGTTTGATAAGAGTGATGAAGTTTTGACTGAATCCCATCCTGCCCAGAATCCGGAATAGGTAAGGCCATTCCAATGAATCAAATGCCTTGGTTGCGTCCAAGAACACAACCGCAGCTTGGACTGAGGGGTGGAGATAATGCAGGACAGAGAAAAGAGTTCTGAGGTTATGTGAGGTGGCGCGTCCAGGAACAAACCCCGACTGGTCAGGGAGAGCGATGATTGGCAACAGCGGCTGTAGTTTGTCTGCAATGACCTTGGCAAAGATCTTTGCATCCACATTTATGAGGGAGAGGGGACGGTAGGAGTCGAGGAACAGGTCGTCCTTGTCGGGTTTCAAGAGGGTGACAATCAATGCTTCATGCATCGAGTCCGGGAGGGTGTTGAGTTCTAGCGCCTCAACGAACACCGAGTGTAGTTTCGGGGCCAGTTCCTCAGCATACATCTTATAAAATGACGTTGTCAGGCCATCAGGGCCAGGAGCTTTGTTCGCTGGCATGCTCTTGATGACTTGAGCTATATCCTGGACCGTGACCGGGAGGTCCATGTACTGCCTATGGTTGTCGTTGAACCAGACGAGGGCGATAGTGTCAAGAAAACTGTCCAGGGAAGCAGGAGTAGCCGTCTGTCTAGACGTGTAAAGGGATGCATAAAAGTCAGTGAAGGCTTTCAGCACCGCCTCCTGGCCCATAACCAGGGACCCCTCACTATTGTGAATTGTGTGAATGTAGTGTGTGTGCGCCTGAGGGGTAATCAACCTGGCCAACGTCCTGCTTGGTCTGTCCCCCTCCCCATATCTGCGGGCCTCGGCTTGTCTCCCCAGGAACTTCACCTCCCTCTGCGCCTCCTCATTGAAGTCTAGTAGTTTGGTCTTAAGACAACCAGCTAGTGCCAGCGTCGGGTCTCGACAGAAGGCCAAGTCCAGATCTCTCAGCTCACGTTCCAACTGGGCTAGTGTCCGTCGTATGGAATGTAATACCCCTGCTTGCCTAGCTATGCATTGGCCCCTGATCACTGCCTTAAAGGCGTCCCATACTATAGCCTCTGAGGAGGCTGAACCCTCGTTGTCCAGAAAATATCTGACAATATCTTCTCTAATTTCTTCAGTGAACACCTGATCGGTAAGTGCGTGAGGTGGTAGACGCCAGGAAAAAGCTTTAGAGGGTACATTGGGAACTCTCAGTTCTAGCATGCAGGGGGCGTGATCCGAAAGTGATCGAGCCTGGATGTCCACCTCCCCCACCCATGTCGCAATCTCAGGTGATACCAGCCAGAAGTCTAGGCGGGACCAGGCAGCATGATGACATGTGATACAGGTTCCTGCACTCTCCCCAGGATGACGAATTCTCCACACATCAGTCAACATCCCCTCTTCCATCACATCAAGTACCGCTTGCCTCGCTTTAGCATGCGTTGGTCTACTAACACCCCTACGGTCCAAGGCATCATCCAGCACAACATTGAAATCCCCTCCCATTACAATCGAGTGGCAATCCAGCAATGCAATTTGTGCCCAGACAGTTCGAAAGAAATCTGGATCATCCACATTCGGGCCATAGATGGCAGCAAGTATCAGCGGTCTACCCTGCAACGAACCATGCACGATGACATATCGGCCGTCTTTGTCCAGTACACAAGTGTGCTCCCGCCAATCCAACCCTCTCCGCACAAGGACAGCCACCCCCCTGGCATAATTAGAGTAAATTGCGGAGTAAACATGCGACCACCTGGAGTGCTTAAGTCTGGGCGAGGGGGTCATGTTAATATGAGTTTCCTGCAAAAAACATATATCTACATTGTGTCTGACAAGTGTAGAATGCATCAATTTAGCTTTCTTATAGTCCCCAAGGCCCCGAATGTTCCAAGTCCACAATTTAACCCCCCCCATACCAGTAGTTTAAACGGAGCAACCAGGCCCCTATCTCGCCCACCCCCACCGCCCCATGAAGGCCCACATGCCGCACACACATCGACCTATGCAATATAGAAGAAAAATGACAGATCACTTTGCACCGCACCAGAACAGGTAACCAAACTGTCAACAACCCCCACCGCCCCCCACCCACGCCAACCCCCCAATTAGGTTGCGATAAAACCCCATTCGTGCTCCGTACAGCACCAAAGAGAACTAGAAACAGAAACAGCGGGGGATACCCCATGGGGGCGAGGTGCTCCCAGCTAACACCCCTGAATTCACAGGGTGGCTGCACACTCAAGGATAGCAGCAACCCCCGAGAGGTGCCCGGCATCGCTAAACGGACACCAATGGAAGTGCAACGAGAGAAAATTGTCACAGACCTGGGATGCAGCTCACTGTCAGGGTTGTCCCCAGGAAAGGCAGGTAGTTCAGGTCGCTGTAAGCAGTTTCTGCCGGCTCATGACCTGCGAGAATCAACCAGACCAACAGCGACAATCAGCAGAAAAAGGGGTAGCACGGTACACATGGCTTCAATTCTCTCAATCGTTGTCGCTCATCTGTGCAGCGTCCTCTTCCAGTCTCGGAGATTTACGTTTGGCGCCAGGGCCACATATGTGCTTGGCAAATTTCAAGGCCGATTTGGCGTCCGTGAAAAAGTGCGCATCATGATCATGAAGTACTTTCAGTTTGGCCGGGTATAACAAGGAGTACTGGACACCGGCTTGCATCAGAAGTTTCTTCGCTGGTATAAACTCCTTTCTGGCCGCCTGGACAAGGGGAGTGAAATCCGGATAAAACGAGATATGGTTTCCCTTATGAGTGATCTTGCCTTTCTCCCGGGCCAGCTGCAAGATGCGATCTCTGTCCTGGAAGTTGAGTAGCTTAGCCAGTATAGGGCGAGGAGGGGCTCCCGTCGGTGGCTTCTTGCCCAGTGCCCTGTGTGCCCTCTCAACAGTGAATACCTGGGACAGGTCCGGGTCGAAGAGCTCGTGCAGAAGATCCGTAACAAACACCTCCATCTTCCCGGTGTTATCCGTCTCCGGAATGCCAGTAATTCTAATGTTGGATCTCCTGGACCTGGCTTCCAAGTCGTCCGCCTTGGCACGCATGAGTTCAAGTTCACGTTCAATGTTAGTAATGTGCTGTTTAGTCTGCTGTTGGAACTCGCAGCATTCCGTGTTTCTGTTTTCCAGGCTGTCCAGCCTTGTCTCATGCGTGTCCACCTTGGACTTAACTGCCTCCAGCTGTGAGGTCAGCGTATCCAGCTTGGTATCGATGCTTTTTAGGCTTGATCTAACCTCCAGCATTAAAGCGCCAAAATCAATGTCAGTAGTAGAGCCTTTCGGAGGGGGCGCTTCGGCCTCCGTGTCCATTGAGTGCTGTTTATTCTTCTGCTTTTGGTCAAACGTCAGTCTGGGCTGCTTCGCATCCTTCGTGCCCCCCATCGTGTATACTCGAGGAAGCAACCGCGCTGATCACGCTGTGGCGCTTTTACCTTGGATTCAGCCTCAAGGGCCGAGCGGGATCAGCTCCAGGCGCCACGCAGCAGATCCGGGGGTCCGACAGTCCTCAAGCGCAGCCAAACTGACCAGCGCCACTCAGTGCTGACCCCAGGCTCAACCGGCAGCGTCCGGCGATTGGGCAGATCGGGGGCCGACCCCGAAGGAAGCAAGTTGAGGGCACCGGCCCGCTCCGGTGCTCGGGCTCGGATCGCCCGCCCCCGGGAAAGAACCTTCTCTCGCTGCTGGGACGGCTGGCTCCGGGGCTCCAGGGGATCACAAAGCAGGAGCGGGCCTCATGGACATCCGTAACATACCCCGGGATAGCAGCGCTAAATATAGCGACAGCAACAAAATGGCGGCCTCAAGCTCAGTCACAGCCCCCTCCTCCTCCAGGGCCGGTACCTCGGATCTCAGTGTGCACTGCTCCCGATCGTGGGTAGTGAAGTCTTGGTGAAAGCGAATGTCGGCGGCGATCGGCCAGAGGGAGAGGGCGCCGATGCAATCACTGCGCAGCCGATCAGCGACGGCCCAGTGATCCCCGGGGTCTAGTGGGTAGGCACCGCCGCCGCAGGCTCCACAGCCGAGGGCAGGCGCGGGCGCCCGGGCCGGCGCGAAACACCACCACCAGATCTCGCCTCCCAGATGCCCGATACTGTCGAGGATCCAGTCGATCGATCCCCAGGTCAAGCGCAGCTCATCCGTCAGCAAAACCGGTCCCCTCGGTAACGCTGTGAAGGATTAAACAGGATTTATTAGCGTGCAGCCGGCGGAGCTCGCTCACAGAGCGGCCATCTCGCTGCTCGGTTAGCCACGCCCCCCCGCACTGCTGTATTTATTTAATTTGCGTATCATCAATTGGTGGAGGGTGAGAGAGTAGAGATCCTTTCAATCTCCTTTCAATAATTATAAATCAATGTGGAAAGGATCACTGGTCCTGCATAACCAAGGTCTGCAGGTGGATCGGTCGGTGTCTCCCAACTAAAAGACCCTCATACATGTGTTTTTTCAGAGTCGTATAGAGGTATATGATGTGTCCCCGCTTCTTGTAACACGTGTCCGTGCATAATCCTTGCGTCAGTTTTTGTTTGCAGCCTCCGCCAGAAGGTTGTACCATTGGTTAAAACAGTAGTGATGGTGAATAAGTGAAATAGTGCTATAAAGGTGTTCTAAAATACCCGGACAGCCAGAGGTTCAACTTTAATATTTCTGGATTCGGGTAGAAGGTTAAGGCGTGTCGCTATGGAATTATTTAGGAATTCTAGCGTACTAAACTTGTGAGGTTAAAAGTGGTCGACATGTTTCAGCCTTATCTGCCTGTTGGTCAGTCGGCTTTCCTCAGGGCCATAAAATGATTAAGTGAAAAAAAAGGAAAAGGTAAATTTGTAACCTGATTCGTGGTAGTAGGTCACATTGTACCTGTAATAAGAGAAAAGGGAGATAGTGCAACCACATTAATAGCGAATAAGTGGGAAAAGACACTTCAGCAATGTACAATGACATAGAGACACAGTTGAGAATTATGAAGCATATTATTAAAAAAACATATAATTAAAAGCGAGTTGTGCAATACTAGACTCAGAGTCACATTCATATTAAGCGTCAACTTACTCATTCTCAAAATTCTATGCGGAATATTGTGATGTATAAATCCCAAAGTCGTATTTAGGCGTCATGAAATCATTTCTTTACAGTGCCCTGATATTAAAAGCGCTATTTATTTTAAGGCGCAATTTCATTGTTACATTACCATGACGTCAAAGGCGCTAATCAATTTTACTGTGTCATCACGATTATCTTAGACATTGGTATAACGATGTAATACCTGTTCGAGTATAGGTTATTACTATTATTTCAAGGTACATGCATTCATTATTAGACGGTACCAACCACTCGTTCTACATGTATTCTGAAAATCAAACATGTGCAAACTGCAGCTATAGTATCTTTAAATGCGCACTCTGGAAAGCCTATTCAGAAAGAGATTCTATTCGAAAAGTAGGCACTTCTAACAAAAGTCTAAAACTAAGCAAAACTCAGTACAGAGCAGGGTCTTCATATGCGCTTATGCGTAACTGGACCTTATGGAATGTACCTCTAAATTATGTAAGACTTGTCTCCTCGGGAACCACGGCAGTTAGGGGGAGGCTTCACTGTTGTGGAGTGAGGAAAAAAGGAGTTTAGTAAAGGGGTTTTAATACTTGCGGTTTACTCCATAACGAAAAGGACAATGCTCCTCGATACCTCTAGCCTTTAAACACCCGTCTAGCAGCTTGTGCTGTCTCTCCCCTTGGTGACCCGGAATCAATCGCCAGTGTGTAACCTGTCTTCTTTTATTGCATAGTGATGGAAACTGAAGAGTTACTCGAGTGTTTGTACTTATTAGTTGTACTAAATTGTTATACCTAATTTTCAGATGAGAATTGTAATCATTTCTAGCTTGGAAATAGATGACAGATGGAGTTTATGAGAATGTACTCTTTAGGCGCTCATTCTGAATTTTCTCATGGTTAAAGAACGTTAGAAAATTCGTAATTCAGACAAAATATCAATTACTTGTTAAGACATAACCACGGAACGGCATCATTCAGGCCCTCACTGTCTGTCTTAAGTCTGTGCACCCACCGTTGCTCTTTTTCAAATAAAATTTTAGCTGCATTCCTGTCCACAGTTTCGAGGGTTTCCAGGATGATCCACTGTAGGTCATTCACAGAGTGCCCAGATTCTTTGTAGTGAGTTGACATGTTTGTGGTTGTTTTTTTACAGTTCACATTGCTGCGGTGTTCGCAAAGTCTTTGTTTTGCTTTACGACAGGTCATGCCAATATATCTCATTTGACACGGGCAAGTTATCATGTAAATGACATGGCTTGTGTTGCAGTTCGTATGCCTTTTTAATTTCCAATTGAAGTTGGGAAGCAGCTGTAATTCCTTTGTGGGTTTTGTAGTGTCACAAACTGTGCAGTTTCCACATGGGTAATGGCCTGTTACTGGACTGTTATTCCACAGTCCAGGTGTGTCTTTCTTTTTCTTAGGTGGGGGTCTCGTGTGCACCAGCAAGTCCTTGAGATTGCGGCTTCTCTTGTTGGCAAACATCGGTTTAGGCCAATTCAGATTGTGAGATGTTACTATTCTCCAGTTTCTGTTGATTATTTTCTTCACTTGGTTGGTGACTGGGCTATAAGTAGTTACGCATGTGATCCTATCTTCCTTCAATTCAGCACACGTCTCTAGGAGTGCTTCTCTTGGTTGGTTGCGGGCACGTTTCTTGCATGTGTTGATCACCTTCTTTGGATATTGTCGAACAAGTAGTTTTTCACATAGGTCATTCGCTTGACTTTTGTAGTCAGTAATTGTGCTGCAATTTCTCCGCAAGCGAAGGAATTGGCTGTACGGGAGATTTTCCCGTAAGGGTCTTGGATGAAAGCTTTGAAAAGATAGCAGGCTATTCTTGGCCGTCGGTTTAAAGAAAGTACGGGTGTGCAAAGTATTGTCTTTAGAAAAGATGGTAATGTCTAAAAAATCTAAAGTACTTTCATTAGCAGTGTATGTAAATTTCAAGCATTCATCTTGGGTATTGAGCCAGCGATGAAAGTCCGTCAAGGTTTCCTTATCACCCTTCCAAATTAAAAAGATATCATCTATATATCTCTTCCAAAAGAGAATATGATGAAGAACGGGATTGTTCTCATTCTGAACGAAGGTGCGTTCAAAGGTGCTAACGTACAACCCCGCCACACTTGGGGCAAATGTACTGCCCATTGATACTCCATGGCGTTGAAGGAACAGCGTGTCTTTGTACTTGAAGAAATTTTCCATTAGAGCTAATCTACAGCACTCCAAAACAAAATGTCTGGGGGTTTTGTTTTGCCAGTCAATGTTAAAGAGAATTGTTTCAAGAGTGTCTAGTGTTTTTTGTTGTGGCAAACTAGTGTAGAGACTCGCTACATCTAAGCCCACTAAGAGCATTGTTCCTTCCGAGTACTCAAAGTTTTGTAACATGTTTAGGAGGTCTCTTGTGTCCTTCAGATATGTGGGTGTCTTTTGGACCAGTGGTCCTAAATATTGGTCTGCAAATTCTGACAGTGGTTCCAAAATTGAATTGATTCCGGACACAATTGGTCTCCCTGGTGGTGGCATTTTGCCTTTATGCGTTTTTGGTAAGGAGTAGAAGTATGGTGTTACTGGTGTTTTTACTTCCAGATATTCTGCCTCCTTTTTGGACACCCAATTATTGGCTTCCGCTTCTTCCACCATCATGGACATTGTTCTTTGTAGACGGGCAGTTGGGTCTATTGTTAGAACCTCATAAAGAGACCAATTGTGTCCGGAATCAATTCAATTTTGGAACCACTGTCAGAATTTGAAGACCAATATTTAGGACCACTGGTCCAAAAGACACCCACCTATCTGAAGGACACAAGAGACCTCCTAAACATGTTACAAAACTTTGAGTACTCGGAAGGAACAATGCTCTTAGTGGGCTTAGATGTAGAGAGTCTCTACACTAGTTTGCCACAACAAAAAACACTAGACACCTTTGAAACAATTCTCTTTAACATTGACTGGCCAAACAAAACCCCCAGACATTTTGTTTTGGAGTGCTGTAGATTAGCTCTAATGGAAAATTTCTTCAAGTACAAAGACACGCTGTTCCTTCAACGCCATGGAGTATCAATGGGCAGTATATTTGCCCCAAGTGTGGCGGGGTTGTACGTTAGCACCTTTGAACGCACCTTCGTTCAGAATGAGAACAATCCCTTTCTTCATCATATTCTCTTTTGGAAGAGATATATAGATGATATCTTTTTAATTTGGAAGGGTGATAAGGAAACCTTGACGGACTTTCATCACTGGCTCAATACCCAAGATGAATGCTTGAAATTTACATACACTGCTAATGAAAGTACTTTAGATTTTTTAGACATTACCATCTTTTCTAAAGACAATACTTTGCACACCCGTACTTTCTTTAAACCGACGGCCAAGAATAGCCTGCTATCTTTTCAAAGCTTTCATCCAAGACCCTTACGGGAAAATCTCCCGTACAGCCAATTCCTTCGCTTGCGGAGAAATTGCAGCACAATTACTGACTACAAAAGTCAAGCGAATGACCTATGTGACAAACTACTTGTTCGTCAATATCCAAAGAAGGTGATCCACACATGCAAGAAACGTGCCCGCAACCAACCAAGAGAAGCACTCCTAGAGACGTGTGCTAAATTGAAGGAAGATAGGATCACATGCGTAACTACGTATAGCCCAGTCACCAACCAAGTGAAGAAAATAATCAACAGAAACTGGAGAATAGTAACATCTCACAATCTGAATTGGCCTAAACCGATGTTTGCCAACAAGAGAAGCCGCAACCTCAAGGACTTGCTGGTGCACACGAGACCCCCACCTAAGAAAAAGAAAGACACACCTGGACTGTGGAATAACAGTCCAGTAACAGGCCATTACCCATGTGGAAACTGCACAGTTTGTGACACTACAAAACCCACAAAGGAATTACAGCTGCTTCCCAACTTCAATTGGAAATTAAAAAGACATACGAACTGCAACACAAGCCATGTCATTTACATGATAACTTGCCCGTGTCAAATGAGATATATTGGCATGACCTGTCGTAAAGCAAAACAAAGACTTTGCGAATACCGCAGCAATGTGAACTGTAAAAAAACAACCACAAAAATGTCAACTCACTACAAAGAATCTGGGCACTCTGTGAATGACCTACAGTGCGTCATCCTGGAAACCCTTGAAACTGTGGACAGGAATGCAGCTAAAATTGTATTTGAAAAAGAGCAACGGTGGGTGCACAGACTTAAGACAGACAGTGAGGGCCTGAATGATGCTGTTCCGTGGTTATGTCTTAACAAGTAATTGATATTTTGTCTGAATTACGAATTTTCTAACGTTCTTTAACCATGAGAAAATTCAGAATGAGCGCCTAAAGAGTACATTCTCATAAACTCCATCTGTCATCTATTTCCAAGCTAGAAATGATTACAATTCTCATCTGAAAATTAGGTATAACAATTTAGTACAACTAATAAGTACAAACACTCGAGTAACTCTTCAGTTTCCATCACTATGCAATAAAAGAAGACAGGTTACACACTGGCGATTGATTCCGGGTCACCAAGGGCAGAGACAGCACAAGCTGCTAGACGGGTGTTTGAAGGCTAGAGGTATCGAGGAGCATTGTCCTTTTCGTTATGGAGTAAACCGCAAGTATTAAAACCCCTTTACTAAACTCCTTTTTTCCTCACTCCACAACAGTGAAGCCTCCCCCTAACTGCCGTGGTTCCCGAGGAGACAAGTCTTACATAATGTAGAGGTACATTCCATAAGGTCCAGTTACGCATAAGCGCATGTGAAGACCCTGCTCTGTACTGAGTTTTGCTTAGTTTTAGACTTTTGTTAGAAGTGCCTACTTTACGAATAGAATCTCTTTCTGAATAGGCTTTCCAGAGTGCGCATTTAAAGATACTATAGCTGCAGTATGCACATGTTTGATTTTCAGAATACATGTAGAACGAGTGCTTGGTACCGTCTAATAATGAATGCATGTACTTTGAAATAATAGTAAGAACCTATACTCGAACAGGTATTACATCGTTATACCAATGTCTAAGATAATCGTGATGACACAGTAAAATTGATTAGCGCCTTTGACGTCATGGTAAGGTAACAATGAAATTGCGCCTTAAAATAAATAGCGCTTTTAATATCAGGGCACTGTAAAGAAATGATTTCATGACGCCTAAATACGACTTTGGGATTTATACATCACAATATTCCACATAGAATTTTGAGAATGAGTAAGTTGACGCTTAATATGAATGTGACTCTGAGTCTAGTATTGCACAACTCGCTTTTAATTATATGTTTTTTTAATAATATGCTTCATAATTCTCAACTGTGTCTCTATGTCATTGTACATTGCTGAAGTGTCTTTTCCCACTTATTCGCTACAAATGTGGTTGCACTATCTCCCTTTTCTCTTATTACAGGTACAATGTGACCTACTACCACGAATCAGGTTACAAATTTACCTTTTCCTTTTTTTCACTTAATCACTTTATGGCCCTGAGGAAAGCCGACTGACCAACAGGCAGATAAGGCTGAAACATGTCGACCACTTTTAACCTCACAAGTTTAGTACGCTAGAATTCCTAAATAATTCCATAGCGACACGCCTTAACCTTCTACCCGAATCCAGAAATATTAAAGTTGAACCTCTGGCTGTCCCGGTATTTTAGAACACCTTTATAGCACTATTTCACTTATTCACCATCACTACTGTTTTAACCAATGGTACAACCTCCTGGCGGAGGGTGCAAACAAAAACTGACCCAAGGATTACGCACGGACACGTGTTACAAGAAGCGGGGACACATCATATACCGCTACACGACTCTGAAAAAACACATGTATGAGGGTCTTTTATTTGGGAGACACCTACCGATCCACCTGCAGACCTTGGTTATGCAGGACCAGTGATCCTTTCCACATTGATTTATAAGTATTTATTTAATTTACAGAACTCAGGGCCAGATGTACGACCATGAAAATAGCGCCACTCAAATTGCAAGTTTTTGGCGACTCGCAATTTGCGAGGCGCTATTTCCAATGTTCAACAGTGTGTTTCACACTGTTAGTGATTCCCAATGGGGTCGCAAATTGAGAGTTTCATGAATATTAATGAGCCTCTCGCAATTTGCGACCCCATTGGGAATGTCAGGCCTTCTCAGGTATGGTGGTCTGCTGGGCTCAGCAGACCACCATGTCTGGGACTGCTTTTAAATAAAAAAGTTTTTTTAATGCACTCCATTTTCCTTGAAGGAAAAAAGGATGCATTTAAAAAAAATTGAAATGTTTTCGTTTCATTTTTCAAGGGCAGGCAGTGGTCCCTGCACATGCAAAACTGGCCCTAAGAGGTTAATGACAGTTCGCAGTTGGAGCTGCAGAAAGTATACTGTGCATAGCGCATTGCTGTATGTCTTCTGTTATTAGCACTGCCTGTGCCACGCTAGGAGTCGCAAATGCAGTGACAGGATTTGCAATAGGCAAGCCATGAGTTACAATTGCGATCTTTAGTAGCCGCTAAATGACGCCATGCACCAAACCCCAAATAACCCAATGGTTCAATCAGAAAATATTGTATGGGAACACCGAAACAGTGTATCTCAAAGGAGTTTGTTTAAACCATGCTAAAATGTGTTTACAAATCATCATCTTGAGAGTACAGAACTGTGCAAATGTGCAAGAAATTAATGTAACTATAATTACCCTTGCTCGGAATACGGTTTCCTCAAACTCTTTATAAGAATTAAAATACAGTTAACTTACAAGACCGAGACCAACGATTAATGACTATATGCTGTATAGTAATAATACAGCTTTGAATAAAAACATCGACAGCAGTGAATAAACTAGAACACAGGTAGTGGTTCAAGCAGAAAAGTACCGCTATTGTTCTTAGACTCCATGCCTGGTTTAATAGACATTTAGGTTATCTTAAAAAAAAATGCACCAATGTGAAATTGACCATTCTGCTAATGATGCTCACATCTTTTCAAGCGATTTTCTGTGAAATCCCGCTGGTTGCAAATGAGCCACATTTGCTCCTGATGGTTTGGAACAGTTTTTGTAGCGAAGTATTGATTAAGCAATTATTGCATGTAGTCATGCAGGTAGTGATAAATATTTTTGGCACTGCATGCAGTTATGTCTTATTATAAGAACTAAAGTAAATTGCACCTAAAAACAAAAACAGCGAATATTCAACTGTAAAATAAAAAGTTGTGATGTTGAAAGATGTTTCACAATCAGACAGCACTGCAGACATAATGACATGTCAAATGAATAAGGGTGTGTTTGCTCACCATATATATTTTTTAATTTTCTACCGAACTGCAGGTTCCATTTCTTATTTCACAACTCTTGCACAACACAGAGGGGCAATTCCAATGATCCAATGCCTTCATGGAGAGATAACAGGGCTGGAAATAACAACTTAGACTGGTCTCTCCCTAAAGGTTTATGGCCTTTTGGCTAGATGTGCGAAGAACAGTATTAGCAATTAGCAAATTGCGACTTTTTGCCAAATCACTAATCGTTAATTGCTATCGCTAATGTACAAAGGGGTTATTTAGCCCCTATTCATAAAACAGTGATTCGTATTATGTCAAAAATAGACATACCTCATGACCAATAACCCATTAACTGCTGGGAGCTTCCCCCTAATGCAGAGCCCTTTGTTGGCTATTTGGGGTAGTTCGTCCTAAGGCCTCCATAACATTTTGTACACATAAGGTTTCCAGACCAAATATGTGTCTTTTTTTTCCAACATCCTGGGGATTCTAAAGGTGCTCATGGTTTGTGGATTCTCCTAGAGGGGACCAATAAAATAACCAAAATATAGTTAATTTAGAGTTTTTTAAAAAAAAATAGGAAACAATTGCTCAGGATAAAGGTATCTGTTTTTTCACTAAAATGGCATCAACATTGTGGTGAGGAGCTGCCTACGAATCCCTTCTCCACCAGTCCGCTGTCTGATCGAATGCCCCTTACCTGTCACTTTGTCCTCTCCTCTATTTACAGCCTTCAACCGTGACAACCGAGATGAACTGGCCCTTAAAGACTCCACTGCCCTCAGCTTTGGGAGACGATCACGTGCCTTGGTCAGATGATCTTCTCCCCTTCACAGACTCGAACGCTTGGAGTGCCGACATCGTGGAATACAGAACAAGGAGCCAGGACTTTCTTCATTGTGCCCGGACTGAGAGAACCGGGAACCTCCACCGGGATCGAACCGGAAGCCCAGCGGACCGAAAAGGTGCCATCCAGGAAAAGGGCAAGCCAGACCCTTTCTGACAACACGCGAAAGCTAGCCACAGCCCAGGAGGGTCATGGCTCCATAAGGTACGGGGCCACCTAGGGCTGTGTGAGACAAGGGGAAGGTGGGAGAAAAGGGTGGGCAGTCTGACTACTTTGTACCAACTGGGATCCACAACTAAGGGTAAAACCTAGCAGCCCATAACATACTCCTGGGAAGGAAGCAGCAGGCTTCACAGTGATGGTCGGGTGCTCAGTCCTTCACTCCCTTTTCCTTGTGTGCAGTATCCCATAGAAACATCACCCTTACCAGGCATTTCTTTGTTTTCTTTCCCTATCAACATGGAGCGGAGGTAGCTGTTTGCTTTCGTCCGAAGACTGGAACCTCTTTTAGTTAGTCCCTACTCTCTGATGTAAGAGATTGAAGAACTCTACACCGGACATTGGTTTCTTTTGTCATTTTCTTGTTACAAGACCTCCCCAAAATAAACCTACTGTTAATTCACTTACTTTCAGTCTCCATGTCTCCTTCTCCACCACACCACAAGTGGTATCAGAAGTGGGATTTGTACGCCTACTACGTTTGGGACATGGAAATTCTCATACAACAACTTATACATGGCCAGGAGAAGTTGGAATGGGCTGTTGAGAAACAAATGGCAATCGCCCATACAGATAGGGAACTGTTTAAGGACTCTATCACCAACCAAGCTGAACATTTACAAAAAGTGGCAGACGACCGCCTAGACCTGACCACCCAACTTCAAAACCATGCTGGGACAGACCTCAATGTTTCTCTGCAGAAGTACATAGCAGGTGAAGAACCCGGTACGTTCTTATTAACTTTGAAAGAGCGGCCCGGGCGTCAGGATGTCCAGTAGCCAAATGGCCATTCTTTTCAGCGCCTCTCCATCCCGGAGAAGCCCAGGCCACCTACCAGGTGGCAAACACCAATGGCCACACTCCATATCAGGAAATAAAGGAGATAATCCTGGACCATCTTGGAATGGATGCCAAGGCATACAGGGTCAGACTTCTAAAGGAGCAGGGAAAATCCACCGATCTCTATTTTAATCTTAAGGCAGCAGCAGAGGTTAAAGCCCCAAACCAACATGAAGGTGTAAATCATGCCACTTATCTATTTAGAACAGAACATAGAGGCATTACTGTACCCTATAAAATACTGGCTTAAGCAGCACACCCACTCAACAGCTGGACAAGCCGTTGACATGGCAACGTCCTGCTATCAAGCACAACCCTGCCCTCCGTCTTGGGACACCAAAAAATCAGCAAGCCCTACTCCTACTGCCAACAAATTAGAGAGAAAACCGGTGAAGCCCATCACGGAATCCGTGAAGTCTCGACAATATCGTCCAGAACCCATATCTGTTCGACGTCCCCAGTGTTTCGAATGTGGAGACTGAGGGCATATTGCCAGGAACCACCCCAGAAAAAATCCCCAGAAGAACCGATGGACATAGGCTGCATTGCACTATCTATCCTATACACTGAATAAATGGGACTAAGTTTTTATGTAAGTTTTCTTATAGGTGGTGTTACTGTAAAAGCCTGGTTGGACTCTGGCTGTAGGCAGTCAGTTATTCGCCAGTCCCTGGTACCCTTCCCCTTTCCTCCTACCGGTTACGAAATACCCATCCGCAGTTTGCATGGGGATATAAGATTCTACCCCCTAGTCACCTTGCCTGTCTCCCTCCTGGGTTGGGTGGTTCTGAAAGTGAAGCTTGGGGTTCTCCCTTCCCTTCCTGAAGAGCTAATATTAGGTCAGCATAACCCATGCTTTCAAACACTCTTAAGGGACACCCTTAAGCTCACAGGAACGCGGATCTCATCAAAACCCTCTCTCCTTACTCAAGCTCCCTGGCTGTCCGACAAAAGTTTCCACTACAACCAGTGCAACAATCCTATGCTTCAGCCTGCATGGGATCATGCATGACAGAATCCTCTGCCCCAGAAGCCAGTATATCCTTTATTTTTCATAGAAAATGACCTTCTCTACAGGGTCACAAAGGAAGGTGATACACCGCAACTCGTGGTTCCCCAGGTTTTTAGGGAACAAGTACTTTTTTTTGCACTTTCGCACTTGCTGGCTGGTCAAAGGGGTGCTAAAAAAACATCAATATGATACTACACCACTTCTATTGGCCAGGTATATTTGCCCATGTCACAAAATTTTGCCAGGAGTGTGAGATCTGCCAAATGAGAAACCCCTATAAAGCCCCACGGTCCCACTGCAGCCTCTCCCCATCATTGGTACACCATTTGAAAGAATTGGTATAGACCTTATTGGCCCACTCCCCGAGCCAAAAAGGGTAACCTATATGCGCTGGTGATAGTGGATTATTCCACGCGTTATCCAGAAGCATTTCCCCTACATGCTCCTACCAGCCAGAACATCAGTGACCGACTCCTGGAACTGTTTTCCCGAGTCGGGTTTCCACAAGAGATCCAGGGGACTCCTTTGGTTTCCAAAATAATGGGGGAGGTGTGTAAGTCCCTTGATATCTCCCACATTAAAACATCACTGTATCACCCCCAGACTGATGGTTTGTGTGAGCATTATAATTCCACCCTAAAACTAACCCTAAAAAAGCTAATGAATGTGGAAGGGAAGGATTGGAACAAGCTCCTCCCATTGGCCTTATATGTGGTCCGAAGCCAGACACAGTCTAGTCAAGGCTGTTCCCCTTTTCAGATCCTCTACAGTAGAGAACCCCAAAGTTTATTGGAGATCATAAGGAATACTTGGAACAAGAGAAAGGGGAGGAAACTAAGTCCATCTTAGAATATACCGAAGAATTACGTACCCGTTTGCAGAAATTGAGGGCGTTTGCTGATACAAACTTAGAGAAAGCACAAACCAGACAACCAATGTTCTATAACAAGGGAAAAAGATGGCAGCACCTGAAAGTGGGGGACTGGGTTTTGATTCTCATGCCCTCCAATATCATAAAAATCAGGTAAAGATGGCAGGGTCCTTTTCAGATTGTACAGAAGGTTGGACTTACGTCCTACCAAGTTCAGTTCATGCCCAAACGCACCCAGTTATGTCTTATAAACCTCTTAAAAAATGGCTGGGTCCTCTTCCCAAAGACCTTCATGTGGTTGACCCCATAACCAACAAGGAAAGTACTCTACCTCACATCATAATCAATCAAGAGCCAGCAGAAGAGCAGAAGGTGGCCTTGCAAAACACTCTCTCCGTATGCCTCCTTATTCTCCGACCTTCCTAGCCGTACCACCATGGCTGAACATACATTCCCACCTAACCAGGGAGAGTCGTCAAACAAAAGCCCTATCGTATCCCGGCTGCTAGGAGAGAGGACATAGAACAAAAGGTCCAAAACATGCTTGTCCTAGGGGTCATACTACCGTCCCAAAGTGATTGGTCCTCGCCGATTGTGTTGGTACCAAAACCGGACGGATCTGTCCGGTTTTGCATAGATTTCAGGGATCAACGCCATCTCTAAGTGTGACTCGTACCCTCTCCCATGGGTAGATGAATTAATTGAGCAATTGGGGGATGCCCAGTATATCACAACCCTTGACCTCACCAAAGGGTACTGGCAGGTGCCTCTAAGACCCCAGGACCAATAAAAAACAGCCTTTTCTACACCATCTGGCTTGTTCGAATTCACCGACTTACCTTCCAGGCTACATGGGGCACCTGTAACGTTTCAACGCCTTATGAATAGAGTACTATATGACCATCAGGCCTATCCATCGGCATATTTAGATGATATCGTCATCTACAGCCCCACATGGGAGTTCCCTCTTCACCACTGTCAGCTGGTCCTTCAAGCCCTCCTGGTTTGCATATCAATGAAAACAAATCTAAAGCAGGCTTTCAAAAAGTGAAGTATTTGGGGAACCTCTAAGGAAATGGCTACATTGAACTCCTGGATGAAAAGGTGAAAGCGATATCCCAGGCCCCTTACCCTACCACAAAAATGGGAGTCAGAGCTTTCCTGGGCCTCCTGGGGAATTATCGTCATTTCATACCCCAATACTCAAAACTGTCCTCTCCTCTCACCGATCTCCTTAGGAAGAGTGTGAAGCCCAGGGACATACTCTCCCCACCACCTGATGCCCTACAATCCTTCCAACACCTTAAAAAGGCTATCATGTCAGGTCCCATTCTCAGATCCCCTGACTTTTCCAAAGCCTTTTTGCTTCAAACCGATGAATCAAAAAATGGGTTAGGGGCTGTTCTTTCTCAGATATCCTCTGAAGGGCTTAAATATCCCATCCTTTTCCTAAGTCAGAAGCTGTTCCCTAGGGAGTGGGGTTACCCCATCATAGAAAAGGAGCACCTTGCTATCAAGTGGAAGGTGGACAAATTAAGGCATTACCTTGAGGGTTCCCATTACTTCTTGTACATGGATCATGATCCACTCCTCTGTTTTGCCCACAATGTCTTACAAACCTCAAATTTTGCCTTAAATCGTGCCTTTTCTTTACATTTCTGTGATGGAAACATCCAGAATCCGTAGAAATCCACAAAATTCTAACCAACCAGCATTACCTAATTTGTTCTGATAAAAATGCTACCATACTTGTGTGGCTGGGCCTAGTGCTTGCAACAGAAATGGATCAAGGCATGGGCAATGGGAGCCCTTGAATGGAGACTCCTATTGACCATGGTTAGCTCCTTTCCATGTCACTTGAGTAGACCCAACCACACCAGAGGTGCAGTGTTTTTATCTGCACAGGTGGGGCAATGCTGGGTTGTAGGAATTATGTGGATAACTGCAGGATCCAGAAGTTTCCATCACTGAAATGCAAGGACAATATTTTGCTGGCAAAGCATGAGGTTTGCAGGGCATTGTGGATAAGAAAACATCATGGGATTCACACAGGCACACAACACTGGAATCTCCTTGTTGTCTATTTTTCAAAAATGTTTGTTGTTGGTAAGTTTTCATGGGTGTCGGGCAAGCGCGGCCCTAAACCCGGCAGCTACCCATATTGCTGATCTCTCCATGTGACACTTTAGGGTCTTTTGTGTCACAGCTTCTTGGCTCACCCATACAAGTGAGGTACCATTTGTATCCGGATACTTGAGGGAATGCTGTGTTGTAGGAAGTAAATAAGTCCCTGTAGCTTTGAGAAGTTTTCCTCACAAAAAAGTGAGGAAAATGTGTATGATTGAGATTATCAGGGCATTGGGGTCAGAAATTGGTGTGGGACGCATGTGAAGCACACCGCCCTGAACTCCCAGCTGTTAAGTTTTCAGAGGTGTCTCAGTGTGTAGGTTTCTCCAGGTGCCAGCTTACTCAGACCTAAAAAGTGCATCCTGACACTGTTGCAGGTGGTATGATACTGGGAGTTAGCCAAGCACTTCTGGCCCACATGTACTAATAACACTCAAATGAATAAAATGTCCTCTTGGTTGCCATTGGGATGGGATGCTTTCATCTGCAGGGGAGCAAAGAGACTTGAGGTTTTAGGGGCAGGGTGGGGCCTGATTATAGGATAGGAAAGACACACACCAATATTTTATTACAAATATATATTGCTCCCATACTGTGGGCTTTCTGCCCTCCCCGGTGGCAGATTGGGGTAATTGCCCCATCTGCCTCCAGGGAGAGCAAAACGACTGTTGCCCCACTTATTTGGTTGTGGGCATGGCCATGCCTATGCTGGGCAGCCCCCACCCCTATATTTAAAAAAGAAGGATTCCTTGGCATCTAGTGGGCTTTCTGCATCCCTGGCTGGGCAGATCTGGAACAATTAAAAATAGCAATTTGTTTTTAAACGCCACCTGTTTTCTTAAAGAAATATGGTCTGTATTTAAAAAGAAAAATGTGAAATGTTTAAGTTTCATTTAAGAGTAGGCAATGGTCCCTTGGACACAGTTATACTGGCTATAAAGATTGAAGGTTCTCCAAGAATTTGAAATTCTTGCTCTAAGCAAGTGGTGAACGTGAGTGGGAGTTGCACAGTGGTTGCTCTATGGGAGCCACTATGTGGAAAGGGTGACGATGACAGGGAAGACACCTGCACTAATGAGGGGAGACTTTTGTGCTTCTACCGTGCTGTGATGGGGATCAAGATTAGAGTTAGCAGCACATGGAACCTCAGCTGTCCCCTGAGCTTGCTGTGTGAATAGCAACCGGCAGAGGGAGGTCAGGTAGAAGCAGAATGGCCTTCCAACTCCAAGATGACTAGCAGTAATATTTTTATCTATTCTAATGAAAATGTTATTCCTTATATTACATCATCAGTACATCATCCACCTACCAAAACACTAAATAAATCACTGCCATCTTACTTCTTATGATATATGGATAACAATGAAGTTATACAATAAATGTCGAAACTCTATTGTAAGTATGGGTGAATTTTGCGGATTCGCAATCCGCAAAATTGCGTATTTACTGATTCGCAATCCGCAAAATTCTGAAACTCTCGCGAATTTTGCAGATTTTTTTTGTATTCGCAAGTGTTTCTGCCGTTTCGCGAGTTTTTTTTACCAGTTCGCAAACGCGATCTTACTTGTCGGGTAGCAACGATCGCAACCATGTTGTTTCTACGTCTGGTTCATCACAGCACCCTCTTTTTCACCACTGCCACCCTCTGTTTCACCACTGCCACCCTCTGGCTCACCCATGCCACCCTCTGTTTCATCACTGTAGATTATGGGGGGAAAAGCACACCTGCCCTACCTCAACTGACATGAATGAATTAGGGGCTGATTGATTAATGTGTCACTGAATTTGAACTTCCAGTCTGGCACCTGCTTCCTTTTTAGCAGGACCTTTGTGGCATACTTGTAGCTATTCTCTGAGCCTGCTGTCAGGGTCAGAGCAGGGTCATAGAATAGTTGCAAGTAGGCAACTGAACTCTGGAGGGGCCCCTCAGGAAGCACTAGAGGGAATGGTTACTAATGATAAGATTGAACGTTTGCACCTGCTGAGTGCTTTCAGTTTTGCAAAAATAATTTTTCTGCAATTTCGCGCGATTCACGGGGCGCGAATTTGGGCAAGATCGATTTCGGAAGCAGCGAATTCATGCAAATACACGATTTGGTTTTTTTGCGGAGTGTTAGTTCGCGTGATGTTTTGCGTTTTCGCAAGCCGCTTGTAGCACAACGTTTGCGAAGTTACCCTAGCGGTCGTACATGGGCGCGCCATCTTGTTTGCGTGACGTAATTCCATTTCCGGGCGCTATGTGTAATCTCGCAAAGTGTGCGGCTCGCTAGTACATGTTCGCGTGTGATTGCGGAGGAAATCTCGCGCGAACTTACCCACGCGGTCGTGAATGGGCGCGGCCATCTTGTTTTTCATTCATTGCTATGGTTGAGGTTCAAGTTCAAGTTCAGGCATTTGTATAGCGCGCTACTCACCCAGAGGGTCTCAAGGCGCTAGGAGAAGGGGTTCAATTATTTGTCGAATAGCCAGGTTTTCAGTTCTTTTCTGAAGGAGATGTGGTTCTGAGTAAGGCGGAGGTGGGTGGGGAGTGAGTTCCAGGTCTTGGCAGCCAGGAAGGAGAAGGATCTGCCACCCATGGTGGCTTTCCGTATGCGCGGGACTGCGGCGAGGGCTTGATTGGACGATCTTAGTTGGCGGGTGGGTTTGTAGAAGGACAGTCGAGTGTTGAGGCATTCGGGTCCTAGATTGTAGAGGGCCTTGTGTGCGTGGGTGAGAAGGCGGAAAGTAATTCTTTTGTTGACGGGAAGCCAGTGGAGGTCTTTTAGATGTCCGGTGATGTGATCATGGCGCGGGATGTTTAATATGAGTCTTGCTGACGCGTTTTGGATGGTTCTGGGCATGCTTTCTGTATCCTCTGTCAATCTCTGCCATCCTTTGCTTGTTTGAAGTTTTTTTTTATCTATTTCACTTATTATCTATCCCTCTATTTTTCTAGCTCTATATGTTTGTGTTTTCTGCTACTTTTGGTTAATTTTAAACTACTTTTTTGAACTCTTTTCTTTTCTTCTTCCCTATTCTATTTCTTCTTACCTTCCTTTCTGCCCAGACCATGGTAAAGGGAGCCGGGAAGCAGCCCGAGAAGGGGAAAGGTCCCGCACCCCGGGCCCGGCTCCCGTGCGGGCGTTTGAGGGGGGAGCAAGTTATAGCTCGGGAGATTTTGTAGTGCGGAGGAGGTGGCCGCACTAGTCTTTTAGGTCCAGCGCCGCCTCCCCAGGACCATCATGGGAGGCGGCAAGATCGCTTGCGGCTACGGGCTCCGGGAGCGCAGGAAGCGGCAGGAGAAGGTGTGCCGGGCCATGTTTCAACACTCTGGGGTCCGGCGCACCTACAACCAGGCCACCCACCGTTGGACAGATCTCCTGGACCGGGACCGCGACTTGCTGGACGTGCTTGGCATCGAGATCCCCGGGCTTGGTGAGTAGTAGTAGCTATTTCTAGCTATTTCATCACTACTCTGTTTTCTCCCGCTCTGTGTGTTATTATATTGCACATTTTTGTTTTTTACCAAGAGCAATAATGCCGCCGATTACATTGTAGGTAAATTATATTTCAAAATCTTCTGTGCATTTTAGGTGCACTGCTCTCCTTCTCAGTAGCGTTGCTACTATGCTTATTTGTTTTCTATTTTGTGTTCATTTCATTGGCCTGAGAAATTATGTATGAGTGTAGTGTAAAGAACTGCATAATGCTAGACACTAAGGGTCAGATTTTCAATTACCGGCGCATCCCTGCAAAGTAGCAGGGATGAGCCAGTAATTGTGCGCCACGCCACCACCACCCATGGTGCGCCGTATTTACAATGCGGCGCACCATGGGCCCAAAACATCACCGAAGCGTTGCGCATCTGTGCCGTAAAGGCGGCGCATTGCTGGAGTTGCGTCGCAACGATGGCGCAGCTCCAGCAATGCTCTGGGGTGCCCTATCTCCCCAATGCTGCGTGAAGCCGTACGTCTGCTTCAAGCAGGCGCAGGGTTTGAGTCACGCATCATTGTCCTAAAAGTGACTGATTGAAATCTTGTAGATTTCCCTCAGCCACTTTTAGGATGTGTTCCTGCGCAGGAACGCCCTCCCTTGCGCCGGAACGCCCCCTGATGACGCAGGGCTTTACAACGTGATGCATCTCCCATATGCGTCACGTTGTTAATATACGCCGCACCATGGCGCCTCTTTTGTTCTGCCGCTGCATCACAAAAGTCACGCAACAATGGAGCAAAAGAGCCGCAAGGGGCTTGTAAATCTGCCCCTACAGACTCAAGTCCAGTCCTTCCTTTGTACACCTGGCAATAAGAAGAAATAGTGGTGGTGGATTGATAGTTTGAGTATTTTAATGACTGGTTAATGTAGTAGGAATCTTTTTAGTGTTGTTGCTGATCAGCAATCACGATGGAGTTTGTCTGTCAGTTCGCGTGCTGCGGACTGCTGCCTGCCAGTCCTAGGCGAACCTTTTTAGTAGTTTGTTTAGTGAGTTACATAACTTTCCAAGTCGACAGTTCGCAAATCAAGCAATACTAATATCGTAGTAGACCACATGAGATAGGTCAATATATCCCGTGGAATAGTTGTCTATTTGCTATTTCGCCAAAATATTTTGTTATTATTCTTTTGAAATGTTTGATTTGGTTGACAACAATCATCCATGTTTTCGGGTCTTTCTTTCTTTCATGTTGTACATCAGCTCCACCCAGGGGCAAGAGGACAGAAGAGGAGGGGTTATCGGCTGCTGCTGCTGTTCAAGGCCAGGATCGGTCAGGCGAGGGCTCCTCTGCTGGCCCTGGTAAGTTTTAATTTTAATATAGAGTACCTATTTTTTCCTAGCGTTCCTCATTAGATTTTTTCTAAATCGTCTTTGATCTTCTTGTAGACTGTATCTAAATTATTATCCTGCCTCTACTATAACTCCCTGTGGTATTACTAGATTATTCTTTTTAGTCTGTCTGTGTAGCTAACTAAGATTGCACAGTTGGCAAAAGGTGTTAAACGAAACTCCCATTCTAGTCAGCAATAGCTCTATGCACTGAGTGCAGTCCTCTGGGATTGTCCATAATGTCTTTTCAAGTCTTCTAAATGTTTATGCTTTGACAATTACCAACAATAAAAAGGTGAATGACCACCAAGAAAGAATAAGATACTACTTTACTTTTGGTTTGGATAGGAGGACAATCCATCCTACTACTGTTGCAGGGATAAATCTGCACAAACAGAACTATGGACACTAAATAGTGCATTGTTTATCAATTATAATAGGCGCAGGTAGACTTTCCACATACCTCAGTGATATCAGACTTTGAAGAACCCCCAATCTCCTTACTGACTAGATAGTGTGGGAGAGTCATTTAGCTCCCGAATTCATCGATGATTGATCCCCAATGATGATTATCCAACGCAGGGCAAGAGTACAGAGTCAGAGTCCAGAAGTGTCAGAGGCATGGACTCATGCTTGGAAATTGCAAAACCTTTTGCTCAGTCACTCTTGACCAAAAACCACAGAGTCTATTTAAGTTTTAAAGCTTTAATAAAAGTAAAAATATTTATTAAAATCAAGCTTGTCATAAAACATAAACAGTTGATTAAAAATGGGAAAGTGCTTAGTGATTTATTTCACACATTTATTGTGGGCGAGCCGAGCCCTCACCTGGTTTGAACTTTAATTTTTCTTTTTGGTGCTGAATCGTTGGTCACTCCGTCCTAGTGATGATGATTTGTTCTTAGAAGTGAAGCTTCTGTCTGTTATGAGAAAAATGGTGCGTGTTAAAAAGCAAGCATTCATCAGTTGTGCCAAAAAGTGCAGCAAGACAACACCCTTCCCTGGAAAAAGGGACATTTTTACTTTAGAGTAGACAGTCACAAATTATTAAATTGGTTTCTGTATTCACATTTCTTCATTCCTAGACAAAATACTAGTGAGTGGTGTATGTCTATGACATCTAACATTCTTAAATGTACTTTGTAGGTGGAACATCTGGTGCTGGGCCCAGCGCGGAGGTGGAGGAGGACAGTTCTGGTGAGGAGGCGGTGCAAGTGCCGGACGAAACTGCTGTGCGGGTTGCCACGGTAGTGGCGGGCAGTGGTAAGCTCTTATATTCCTTACTTATTGAGATTGCAGACTGCATAGTGTGCTCTCTGCACGGGTGTAGTATATATGTTCTACAGTTAAGTTACTATACTGTTAAGCAGAGCAGACTTTCAAATTTAGAACAAAGTTGTTTATCAAACAGGTAGTAGCCTCCTCTAAATTTACTTCAACTCAGCGGTGAAGTTTTTTTAGAGAATCCAAATCTGATCTGAGATGAACTTGATGGATGGGATGAACGAAAAGCGAAAGAAGGGTGTAAGTAAGTGTGGAAGGACGAGCAAGTTAAAAGTAATGATGACTGACAAAGAAGAATGATACGTGTTTGATTGGTGCGCGAGGTGGCTGGGAAGGAATATGAATCATGGCTGGGTGAAGGATGAAGCAAGGATGGGTGGAAGGAGAACAGCCTGGGTGGGTGAAACAGAAACTGTATGTGTGCGCAATATATGCTTTGGTTGAAATTCAAATGCAAGTCAAGCACGGATGTATGGCTTGCGGTTTCCCAAATAAAATGAAAAGGTTGTTTTCCCGTGAGTAAACGTAAGGTTTGTCCAGATGAGAGACATGAAGAAGAATGATTGACATATAGTTTGAATGGATGGATGTCTGGATCATGGTACTATCTGACTCTTAGATAGCATTTGTGTATCTAGAGAGAGTAGACGGTCACAGGATGAACTAAGTGTTACTTTGAAGAGCATGTAACAACGCACCCGCACGTCCGTCCCAGTGTAGGAAAGGCAAGGAAAAGAAGTTGTAATTTTGTCCAAATACTACCATGAATAGTAGCAGTAGTTTGTATTGCAAGCACAACATATATCCGGCTATTACGATGGCCACTCACTACCTCTGTTAATAAATTTAGTAGAACTCGGTCATTCATTTGTGGATGTATCACTGTTCACTCAATAAAAAGCAAAGCACCTAACGTCATCCCATATGTAAGCAAATACATACCATATGCAGTGATAGATAATCAGATTATTTATCTTCTTCATTTTCCTTTTCTAGTATTCATTGGCACTGTAGGGTGAAAGTTAAATTAATTAAGCAGTAGCCCTTGTAACAGAGTATTCTCAGTGCCACCCGTAATAGAAAAGTAAGAGCATCACCACCTGCATGTTCTGGACTGGTAGAGGAACGCAAGTCTGTCTCACTCATCATGGTGGGCGTCTGTTTTTCTCGGGTGCAAGTTGACTGCGCTGGCATTATGCCGGCTTGCAGAAGTTAACGTACCAATTTTGCTAAACAAGAGAGAAGAAGAAGAATAAGACTGGTGTACTGTCATAGTCGACTCTAATGGAGTGAGTCCATAGTGCTCGTAGAATTGATTCCTTAAACTCCCACTAATGTTAGAGCAAGGATGAAGAAGTGGGAGGTTAGATAGATACTGGCCACAATAGTTATGTACTGCGCTTGCAAGTTGCTAGTTCTACTGTGACGCAACTTTCTGCTGAATCATTTTGTGTTAATCTTAAAGAGCATTGGTTACAGACTATGTCTTTCTTTCTTCATATAGATGCTCCTTCCAAACCAACACAGAAGGAGCTGGCTAAAAGGGCCTGGCAACGGAGGCTGGAGGCCACTGTCGCCGAATATCGGCGGCTGGTGGCCCAGGGGGAGGAGGATATGCACAGTACGTCGACAATATCCATGGCGACACGTGCATCCTCCTCCGCGCTCCCTGGGTCAGCCAGTCAGCGCAGCAGGTCTCCAGCGGTACGGAGCCGGGGTACCGCAGCCACCCGCCACCACCGAGCAGCAAAGAAATCAGCTGCCCCCCACAGCAGGTGCAAGGCACGCATGCACCGCCTTTCACTGAGGGTGTCCTACCTCGAGCAGGAGCTCCTCAACACCAAAACCCTGCTCGAGACCCTCCGCAAGGAGCATGCCGACCTGGCCCGAAAAGTCAACAGCAGCAGCCAGCAGTAGGAGGAGACTGTCCCTTGCCCCTTTTTTAAAGACTTCTGGGGGGTGGGAATTGGGAGTTGGGTTTTCTATTTTTTTGGACTTAGTTTTCACGGACATTCGTTGGGGTTTGGGAGGGGGGGTGGGTTGGGACTTGCGGGAGATTATTTATGTTAGGGATATATAAATATACTTTAAACTTTATCTTAGCATACGTGTTTTTTACTGCTTTTGAGGCTGGTGGGTGGGGGTTTAACAGTAAGTTTGTTTTCCTGAAACTTAAGTGGCATCTTGATGCAAGTTGTGTAAGTACAAGTAATTGCCCAAATGTTTTCAAAACTAAGTGCCTGTCACAGAGTAAGTGAATTCAATAGTCCTAGGACCTTCAGTCTATTGTCTCTCCTAATACTCCATTATGCTACCTCCCCCCAAACTCTTATCTTACCTGTAATTTGTGTTTGGAAATAGGGCTAGGCACAGGGCTGGCTGCACAGGAAATGGCGATTAAGGTTGGCAATCCTGGGCGGATGAAATGTCATCATTGCGGTGGTACTTGTGGTGTTACACAGTGGCAGTTGCAGCATCTGAAAAAAAAGAAAATGAAACCTTGTTTGTCCTTACCGTAGCATTAGAACGGTACGATAGAGAATATAGCAGGTGACAGTACACTAGAACATTGCCACAATGTAGCCGAACAAATGGTAAAGTATTGAAAGTACTTGCATTGAATTTCTTTGACATTGGCTACTACTACAAGAAATAGTACTGAAGGTGAAGGACACAGCAGCGTAATATTAATTTGCTACGTCTAGGAGGAGGATGTTCTTGATGACCAATCAAGTTGATGGCGCACATGAAAATCTGCTTTCATTTGCCAATAGTGACTCAGTGTCAAGCTGAGTAAGAATATATCCTCGGATTCCTTCACCAGCCTGTTGCTATGACCTTATCCTCCCCAGCAAGTGTGTGGAATTATTGCTGTCATTTAGTCACACATCAATCAAAACCACACAGCCCGGGGGAAGAGGGTTAGGGTTTGGAAAATAGATGGGAATGGGGGTTTTTGGGAAAGTTTTGTTGAGAGAAGAAAAAAAAAGCACAGCATGGACAAACAATAATTGAAGATAAACAAATCTTTGGGTACCAAGCTATCCATAAATCTTGTAAGTGACATAAAGGAAGTGCATGCACTACTGCATGCATGGTTACTTAAAAGTACGTAGTACTTTCGACAACCGTGAATGAAAGAATGTGACAGTACAGGGCTGCAGTAATAATTATGCGTTTTCACCTGCCTATCGCTGCACTCAGAGAAACACTACTTACATTAAATTAGGTTTAAAAAATAGCAGAAGTAAAACCTATAGAATGGCTGTAGGGATGAATTTAGAAGCAGAGATTAAAGAAATGCAGAGTCACACTCATAGAAGTTCACAGCAATAACATTACTTAAAAGATAATTAGAAAATAATGGATACAGTATCTGTATGTTTTTGTAGTTGTCCTGTTGAATGTGGTAAGTTGCATGCATCCAACCATTCCTCTTATTAGCGGGACTCCTCCATTCCATCTGACGCTCCGTCCATCAATGTTGGTGACCAGAAGACACCCTGTCCACTGCCTGCCTGGCGGATGCTGAATTGCGGCTCGCTAATGTGAAGCCTGACTTCATCCTTTTTTTCCCATTGCACAGGCTGAAACCCGGCCTGTAATTATTGATGGAAAAACAGGAAGTGATATTAGAACACCACTGACAAATAAATATATGGTATGTACGCTGTGTAGTGCAAAAAGTCACACTTTGAGTTTCCTAATAGACAGTACAATATTTTTGAAAGTGCCTACTCTGTCTGAGTCTCCTTCTGAAGGATAAATAAGTATGGGCGAATTAATTTAGCGGATCCTTCCCCTCAAGCTAGGTGTACTGTAAACTGTGTTTTAGAACAAAATTAGACCTTCCCAGCAGTGCTCCCAGACCCTTACTAAACCCAGTCGCAAAAATGTAGAAGACCCCCAATCAGAAAATGGTGACAAAACGTACTTGGAAAGTAAAGTAGGGCCAAATCCCCCTTACCCACCATGGATTGTATTGAAACCACTTGCAAGCAAGCAAAAGTATCCATACCCAGTATTGCTCGCAAACCCCCCCCACAAACACCAGGAACCCCCACAAACAGCCCCCCGAAAACGGTAGAGTGAGCGAAATCTCAGAAAATGCAAAAACTTTCTCCCTAGGGATTGTCTCCAAAACACTTTCTTTTGGGTATTAGACCTTTCCAGCAATGGCCCCAGAACTGTCAACCTGGGCGAAAACAAGTTTAACCCCCCCCCAACAAGCCAAAAGGAAAAACCCGGAAAAAGCCACACTTAAAAAAACTTTGGGCCTCCCTGGAATTCAGTCCAAATGCGCTCTGCACCTAGGCCCTAACTCCCCTTTTCCACCATGGATTTCCTGAAAAACAAATGCAATCAACATTAGACTGTGCCAGCAGTGCTCCCAGACCCCAAAACCCACCCACAAACACCCGGAACCCCCCCAAACAGCACCCCAAAGACAGGCAAGTGATCAAAAGTGCAACATCTTTTTCTGCTCCGATTTTGTCCAAACCACTTTTATCCGGTATTAGACCTTCCCAGCAATGGCCCCAGACCCGTCAACCCAGGCGGAAAGAAGTAGAAGACCCCCAAACAGCCAAAAAGCAAAACTACGAAAATGGGGACTTAGAAATTTTCAGGCAAATTTCCAAAATCATTCCACGCGCGCTCTGCAGCTAGGCCCTAACTCCCCTTTGCCACCATGGATTTGCTTCAAACCTCTTGCAATCAAAACTATCCATACCCAGCAGTGCTCCCAGACCCCAAAACCCACCCACAAACACCCGGAACCCCCCCAAACAGCACCTCAAAGACAAGCAAGTCAACAAAAATGCAAAAAAAAATTCACCTCCGCTTTTGTCCAAACCACTTTTATCCGGTATTAGACATTCCCAGCAATGGCCCCAGACCCGTCAACTCACCCGCAAAGAAGTAGAACACCCCCACAATTGCAGAGTCTTTCTTCATTGGGCGTAATCCAGCCATCTGCTTTGAGGGAAATAGGAGTCTGGAGGAGGAGGAGGATAGAGGAGCATGTTCTTGTGAACTTGTGAACCTGATGAATGCAGACTGCGGCACCTTCAAATCAATAAGCAAATAAGTGAAGACAGTTCTGCTGATGGGCTTGTTTTTGTGATTAGGTGCTTAAAGTTTTTTTTATATAGATTTTGCAAAACAAAGAAAGACAGAAACACAGGAATAAAAGTGAATAAGGACGAAAAAGAAAGTTAGTGATTCATTGACTCATTTTCAGGGCTAGGTGTCAGGGAAGAATAGCTCATCCTCAAACTCTGCGAATTCAGATGGCAGTAGGTGACTTAACAGAGCAGAACTTCCCTCATCTAAGTTGGTGTCCTCCTCGTCTTCTTCCTGCGTGCATTCTTGTATTTTGTGATCTGGTGGTATGAGGTGCTGATTCATCTTGATCATTGTTAACCTCTTCACATTTTTGGGCGAGAGGCGGGTCCTTTTGGAAGTTACAATGCCACCAGCAGCACTGAAAACACGTTCAGAAGACACACTTGCGAGTGGGCAAGACAAGTAATTTATAGCCAGGTTGGTGATCTCTGGCCACACAACTGTTTTCCCATGCCAATACGCCAATGGGTCATGAGAAAGATGGACCTCTGTTGAGTCATTCAGATAGGCCTGCACCATTGACTCAAGGTTCTCCAGGGTTCCTCCACTTTGCTTACTTTTTTCTGGGACCATTTCAGAAGCAAACCCAAGCTGAGTTAGCCAATCCTCTTCATCACACAATATTACTGTTGTGTCTGGTGCAGATAATACGGTTGCTGGTGTCGTTAACGGCTGAGAGGGAAAATCACTCACTTCTGCCACAGCCACAAACGCAGAAGTGGATTTTTTTGACTGCGGACAGCCTGCTGATGCTGATGTACTGCCTTTTCCTTCAATTTCCTGCTGTTCTCTTTCAAACCGAATGGCTGACACAGCTATCCAATGTTTGTACTTTGTAACATCTGCGTCATCAAAAGGAAAGAATACTCTGCCTGCCACTGCCTTTTTGTACCGTGGATCCAGAAGAGTAGCACAAATGTAATGCTGTTCTGTTTTGATCATTTCAAGACGATCATCGCCAAGTAGGCGGTGTAATACCTTCTCCGCCAACTCTAATGCTTCTTCCTTTCCATCTTTTTCAAACTTAGAACACACCGCCTTCAGTCGGTGCTCTAGCATGCTCAACAATGGGATAGCTTTTCCCAAATTACAGTCCTCCCTGCTGACTGCACGTGTGAAGACCTAAAAAGGACAAAGCATGTCTGTCAGGCTTTTAACTAGGTCCCATTGCTCCACCTGTATCCTCATGTCCATCATAGGTGTACTCTGTTTAAAGAAATACTGATCGACTACCGCATACTGCTCATACAGACGCTCAAGCATGTAGAAGGTTGAGTTCCAACGTGTTGCCACCTCCTGGATGAGTGCTTTCACTGGCAATTTACGTTCATGTTGCAGGCACCTCAGCTGCTTCCGGGCCTTAAAAGAATGGTTGAAATGTGTGCACATTCTTCGGCAGGTGGTCAGTATAGTAACTCGGAGACTGGACTTTCTTCACTCAAGAATTTTTTAACAACCAGGTTTATACAGTGCGCCAGACATGGCACTCTGAAATAGTTACCCATATTCATGGCCTTAACTACATTGGCGCCATTATCCGTGGAAACATAACCAATCATGCGTTTTCTTGGGGACAGCCCTTCAAAGACCTTTGTGTTAAACTCATGCAAAATGTTTTCTCCTGTATGACTTTTCTCCATGGCAAACATGGCTATTGTTGCATGTTTCCGAGCAGCTTTATAAACTTTGTCCTCGTCAACACCTGCGTTTATCTTTGCTTTAACCCCTGAAAAAGAGACCCAGTGTGCAGTGATGCACATGTAATCAGTGGCTGCGCAACTGGTCCACATGTCTGTTGTCAGATGTATAGTGTGAACAGCACTCTTCTGCAAAGCTGCCCCAATCACCTCTAGCACATCTTCATGTAGTGCTGGAACCGCAACTCTGGCAAAATAGAACCGGCTAGGAACCTTCCATTTAGGGCAGAGAGTTGCCACCATTTCAAGAAAACCCACCCCTTCCACAAAAGAAAAAGGGAGAAGGTCCAGCGCTAGCATTTTAGCCAGCTTAGTGTTATACAGACGCGCCATTGGGTTGTTGCGTTCATATGGCGCTTCTGAAAACAACATGCTTCTAATGGTGGGCTGGACCATTTTACGGGAAGATGATGACTTCTGCGACCCAGTTACGCTCCGTGATGAACTTTTTCGCATTGGTGTCTCACTCTCTCCCACACTCTTAGTGTGGCTCATATATCTTGCAGGAGGTGTGCTACTGACAGGGGTACTGGGTGTAGCTGAAGAAATGTTTGACGCTTCTTCTTCCTCCTCGTCATCAGCAGATGAAACATCAACGGATACAATTTGTTGACTTGCAATTCGGGCATCCTTGATCTGCCTTAGGTGCGCATGCCATTTGACAGTGTACTGTTTCTCAAGATGACCTCTCTGGCCTCCAGTACCATAGTTGGTACCAAGCTCACCACGACTAACTCAAACCTTACAAATTGTACAAATGGCTATGTTTACCCTTGTTGGGCTAACACTAAAGAAGTCCCAAACTGCGGACTTCAAATGTCTGTGGGGGGCGGAGGAGGCCATACTGGGAATGCTGCTAATGCCAGATGAACTGGAGGATGTGTGTTGTCGAAATTTAGTACATTGTGCACTTACAGCACCACTAATTGAGGAAATGGAGGTCGAGGTGGATGGAGGTCCCTTCTGGCGAGAAAATATGGAAGCTGTAGGTGGTGGTGTTGGTGTACTAGTTAACTGCATTGGTGGTGGTCCCATTGCCCTGTCGCCAACATCACGCTCAGCAGCATTTCAGGATAGGGTAAAAATGTCTGTTTGCTGCATGCATGCTGAGGCTGGAGTGACGTCTATGATGACTGCGTCGTCGTCGTGAGAGTCTTCATCAGCAGGAGTATACGCTCCTTCTTGTTCAGCGTCATCATCACACTCCATAACTCTGAGACTTTCGGGGACCTTCCTTTTACGCTTAGCTACCTTTGTCAGATCATGGTGTACCTCACTCTCAGACTGCCGTGGTGGTTCCCAAGTTTCATCCATATCATCAGAAGGAAGGGGGCTTGAAGAAGAAGTAGACACCATCCTTGATCTTTTCCTTGCTGGGGATCTGGAAGACAATGAATCATCAGGAGGAGTGGCTTCCTCATGTGATACCTCGGCTTGAATGTCGATTTCCTGATGTGCCCCTACTTCGGGAGGAACAACTATTGTGGGCACTTGTGCCGCTCCATGCACCTCTGCTTGCTCCTCCCCTTGCGCCGCCTCTCCTTCCACATGTACTTGGGCTTGTACTTGCACATGTGGTTGTTGTTGCGGCTGTGGTTGTTGTTGAACACTCGTCAGATAAGTTACAACAACCTGTGTTGATTGAGGGATGCTGTTACTTTCTTGCGATGAGCAAACATCACTGGTCGATGGTGATTGAACAACTATACTGGCTGCCTCTGCAGCACTCAGGGGCTTGGACCTAAGGGGGCGTGGTGGTGGTGGCACTGAGCCCAATGGAGCGGAGGTGCTGCTCCCAGCTTGGTCCCCAGCAGACCCCGCTGCTGCTGCAGGCTTAATTTTTTTTCCCAAAAAAATGTGGCGGTCGTCACACGAGTCTCCTTGGTAAGTGGTGCCAGTTGCTTCTTCTGCTCCTTACTGGCAACATTCTTGCTAGAGGAACTACGGGCAACTTTTTTTGGGGCCATCTTCTTCAGATGTCAGAACAGCAGGCCGTAGTTGCACAAGTTGCAGAGTTGTCTGTGGCCACACGTGACGTTGTGCTGCACACACCGCAGCAGGACTTCTTCCTGGCACTGATGAGGAACTATGAGGCTGATGATTTGTCCTTCTGCACCTAAAAGCAAACGAAGCCAGAGGAACATCAGTTAAATAAATGTTGCATATGTAGCGCTTCAATTAATAGTTTGCAAGTAAGCATTTTTATTATACCCACCCCCCAAAATGGAAAGACCAATAAAATGCACCACTGACAGAGTACCCCTGGGCATAATGGATGAAAACATGGCAGACTGGGTGCAGGCCTATGACACAACAAAGCACACTGCCTGGGTTCAAAATTGCCCCTAGACCCCCACCCACATGGCCAAGCCCTGCCTAAACCAGGCCTCAAAATGGCCCCCACCCACATGGCCATGCCCCATCAACACCCCCAAAAATCGAAAAACACACAAAATCACCACAATCCAATGCCATCCATGCCCTCCATGATGTTTACATTCAAGATACCTGCCAGAACGACTAGGCCCATGCACCACTGAGTGAGTACCCCTGGGCAAAATGCCCCAACACCCCCAAAAATCGAAAAACACACAAAAATCACCACAATCCAATGCCATCCATGCCCTCCATGATGTTTACATTCAACACACCCCACAGAAAGACTAGGCCCATGCACCACTGAGTGAGTACCCCTGGGCAAAAGGCCCCAACAACACCCCCAAAAATCGAAAAACACTCAAAAATCACCACAATCCAATGCCATCCATGCCCTCCATGATGCTTACATTAAAGAAACCACACAGAAAGACTAGGCCCATGCACCACTGAGTGAGTACCCCTGGGCATAATGGATGAAAGCAAGACACATTGGATGCAGGCCTATGGCACAAAGCACACTGCCTGGATTCAAAATGGCCCCTTCACCCCCGCCACATGGCACTGGACCAGGCCACAAAATGGCCCCCACCCAAATGGCCATGCCCCATCAAGACCCCCAAAAATCGAAAAACAGACAAAAATCACCACAATCCAATGCCATCCATGCCCTCCTTGATGTTTACATTCAAGACACCCCACAGAAAGACTAGGCCCACGCACCACTGAGTGAGTACCCCTGGCCAAAATGCCCCAACAACACCCCCAAAAATAAAAAAACACTCAAAAATCACCACAATCCAATGCCATCCATGCCCTCCATGATGTTTACATTCAACACACCCCACAGAAAGACTAGGCCCATGCACCACGGAGTGAGTACCCCTGGGCAAAATGCCCCAACAACACCCCCAAAAATCGAAAAACACTCAAAAATCACCACAATCCATTGCCAACCATGCCCTCCATGATGCTTACATTAAAGAAACCACACAGAAAGACTAGGCCCATGCACCACTGAGTGAGTACCCCTGGGCATAATGGATGAAAGCAAGGCACATTGGATGCAGGCCTATGGCACAAAGCACACTGCCTGGATTCAAAATGGCCCCTTCACCCCCACCACATGGCCCTGGACCAGGCCTCAAATTGGCCCCTACCCACATGGCCATGTCCCATCAACACCCCCAAAAATTGAAAAACACACATAAATCACCACAATCCAATGCCATCCATGCCCTCCATGATGTTTACATTCAAGACACCCCACAGAAAGACTAGGCCCATGCACCACTGAGTGAGTACCCCTGGGCAAAAGGCCCCAACACCCCCAAAAATCGAAAAACACACAAAAATCACCACAATCCAATGCCATCCATGCCCTCCATGATGCTTACATTAAAGAAACCACACAGAAAGACTAGGCCCATGCACCACTGAATGAGTACCCCTGGGCAAAAGGCCCCAACAGCCAAAAAAATCGAAAAACACTCAAAAATCACCACAATCCAATGCCATCCATGCCCTCCATGATGCTTACATTAAAGAAACCACACAGAAAGACTAGGCCCATGCACCACCACTGAGTGAGTCCCCCTGGGCAAAAGGCCCCAACAGCCAAAAAAATCGAAAAACACACAAAAATCCCCACAATCCAATGCCATCCATGCCCTCCATGATGTTTACATTAAAGAGAGCACACAGAAAGACTAGGCCCATGCACCACTGAGTGAGTACCCCTGGGCAAAAGGCCCCAACAACACCCCCAAACATCGAAAAACACACAAAAATCACCACAATCCAATGCCATCCATGCCCTAAATGATGTTGAAATTCAACAAAACAGTTGCATCATGCACCCATAACTAACCCTGGTCCTACTGGATACTGTGGCTACCCACAATATATTTTATTTAATGTTTTTAAAAAGTTCCAAAATTGTAGTTGCAGCAACTGTAATGCCCCAAACATACAACATCAACTTACTTGTGAAATTTCTCAAGGAGGGAATCCACAACCAATCTCCTCTATAGCTAAACCAGGTAGCTCCATCAGGCGTCAGACAGAATAAATCAGTCTCAATACTTTGAGAGAGGAGAGAAGGAGAGACATAGAATAGAGGGAGGATGCAGGAGGAGAGGACAGGAGAGACGAAAGGAAGTGGAACACTGTGGTTCAATAATATAACAGAAAATTATCAACAATTACACATTACATTAAACAATCAGCAATACATTAGGAGAGGAGAGAAAGGAGAGAGAAAAGTAGAGGGGGGTAGAGGAGGTGAGAAAGTGAGGATAAGGGTAGAGACAAAAAGGAGAGACGAAAAGAAGTCTGTCTAAAGACCGACTGGTCTAGGTGACGACCAAGGAGGGAATCCACGGTCCATCTCCCCTATAGCTAAACCAGGTAGCTCCATCGGGCATCAGTCAAAATAGTTCTGTCTCAATACATTGAGAGAGGAGGGAAGGAGAGACATAACTAGAGGGAGTATGCGGGGGAGACGACAGGAGAGACGTAGGGAAGTGCAACAATGTGGTTCAACAATATAACAAAACAAAATCAAAAATTACACATTACATCAAAAAATCAGCAATAGATTTGAAGAGGAGAGAAAGGAGAGAGAAAAGTAGTGGGGGGTAGGGGAGATGAGAAAGTGAGGATAAGGGAAGAGACAACTGTAGAGACGAAAGGAAGTCTGTCTAAAGATCGACTGGGTAGAAAGTGAGGATAAGGGAAAAGACAACCGTAGAGACGAAAGGAAGTCTGTCTAAAGACCGACTGGGTAGTTGACAACCAAGGAGGGAATCCATGGCCCATCTCCCCTATAGCTAAACCAGGTAGTTCCATCGGGCATCAGACAAAATAGTTTGGTCTCAAGTGTCGAGGGAAGAGGTTCACTGAGAAGCAGGGTGGGGACAAGGGGCAGGTGATGGCAGAGGACAGAAGCTGGAAAGAGTAGGAGCGGAGAGGGGATCCTCATCCTCAGACACATGCAAAAACAACACCCTCAGACATGGCCTACAGTCTTGCCTTGCCTAACTTTACCTTCTCAGACAAGATTTTGCTGGAATAACTTCTAAGTCCAAAGGAAAGTGCCAACCAGACCCAATCCACTTTTTGTATCCGACTCGCGCTTCATCGCAGTTGGCCATATTTTTCTACTCTGACATGTTCTCATGCAACAAGATATTTACGGTTGGGACTTTGATAATTTTGGTGCTCTTTTTACCTTAAACATAAAAAATTCATAACTCTGGTTCTACTGATTGGATTTGTGTCGCTTTGGTGTCAAATAATTTAGTAAATTGGATTCTCTTTCCCCAAATTGGGGTGGATATTTATTGTGCTGTGTTTTCGCTGTATTAATGTTTGTGTGCTGTATAAATACTTTAATTATTGCCTCTAAGTTAGACCTGGATGTGTTTATATCCAACTACCAGAGCTTTAAGCACATGTTAATTTACAGGTTTTTGTAGTTCATCTTGACAGGGATTGTGATTTCTTCTTGAGCAGACTAAACACCTCACTTAACCAGCAACCCATTTTCTCAATTTGGTGTTCAGTGGTGGGGTCCAGCACTTGTTTTTGTGCAGTGCCATACAGTGATTGGTGTAACATCAAAATCCCATATCAATAACAGAGTTGACCTCACTAAGGCGGAGTTGCCGAAGCTCTGCAAAGAAAAGGCCTGAAGGATAGCCCTGGCAGCCATTGAGGAAGTCCAGAGGTGGCGTTCCACCCCAGAGGAGGATGATCCTGAGGAGGAAAGAGCACACTTGGATGATGAAGAGGAGGTGGAGGACCCAAACCTCAGCCCTGAGCTTCAGGAAGAGCACAACTCACACCCAGAGGATGCCTTGGATAGGGCAAAGAGGAGTGAGCTTGCCCAGGCCTGTCCCCCAAAGGCACTAGAGGACAAGAAGATAGAGAAGGAGCTCAAACTGCAGCTGGCCAAGATGAAGCTGGAAACAGAGGAGAAGGCTGAGGCAGAGAGAGCCTTGGTGAGAAACATCTACTGCTGGAGCATGAGTAAATCGAGAAAGAGCTTAGTCTCAAGGCCAGGCACACTTCATTGTCCAACAGTAACTGTGGCAGCATTATCCCTGTGCCAGACTCTACAAAAATTGGGAGAAGTACCCTTCTATTCCAAAAGGGACAGGGTTTTACAGTTAATCAAAATAAATATCCCTTTTGTTATACACACATCAATAAGTATCATTCATCACCCAAAAGAGAGTTAGGCAGAAGTTCAGTGACAGCCAGAGCTGCCTCAGCAGACCTGGGTGAATTGTGTGGATCATTTTTGCTAGACACGATGGTTGGATGAAGGGCAATGAAGTGAGTGATTATATGGAGTTGTGCAATTTGATTGCCATAGAGGACATGTTCAGTCTTTTCTTTACAGATCTGCGCCTTGTGAATAATAAGCTCCCTGACTCTATAGAGATTGCTAAGGATGTGGACAACTGGATCAGCCCCAAGATCCACAATGAGGTATCTGGGGGACTCTCAAAAGGCTGGCCAGGGTTCCCACCAGAAGAAGGAGGGGGGAGATAAAAATAAGTGGTTCTCTCTATGCCCTCAAAAAGGTTCTCAAGGGAAAGGGTCCCTGTCACAATCTGAACAGAACAAAGGGTTTGTAGACAATTGGTAAATTTGTCCCTAGGTGTCATGGTGGTACCAGATTGGTAAAACAAGTTTGTTGAGAAGTGCCCAAAGAGGGCACAGCCCTCCAGTGAAGGGAATACCCCAGTTAGCATGGGGGAGACTGCTGAGGTTATCCTAGTGTCCTTGGATGACAGGGAGACGGTGCCCATATCTCAGATGCCTTCTCATATATTCAAGTACAACCAGTGGATCACAGTCAATGGAAAAAGGGGGGAAGCTCTGAGAGACACAGGGGCCAGCATGACTACTGTCAAGTGGCATTTGGTGTCCTTAGATCATGTGATACCCAATATATTTCACCAGGTTGTAATAGCAGACAACTGTGAGAACCACTGCCCGTAGCTCTGATTCCCTTTGAATGGGGGGTTCTCAGTTTCTCTCAGGGTAGCTGAGAACTCTGCCATGCCCGTGAATTGTTTGCTGGAAATGATCTGGGAAAAAGAATTGAAGCTCTGGCCTACCTGGAAATGTTGGGATTACCTGAGTAGGAATGTGTGAGCACTGGGTCCATGTCTGTACAAGAGGGGAGACAAAGAAGTTTGAGCCTGGGAAAATTACCCAGGCAGCTGCCAAGAAAAAGAAGGGCAGGGGGCATGGGAAACCAACCCCTGAAACTCCCACAGTACAGGTAGATGGAGTGTGCAAGGATGCCACCCCTGAGCCTACCAGAGAGGACATTGTATCCCTTTGGCTTGTGCCTGAACTTGCTGGATGGCAAGAAGAGGGTAGACCCACCAAGGAGGACTGCTGTAAGGCACAGATGGAGTGCTCAACTATAGGGGACAAGAGGCAGCAGGATAGGCTGGAACCCAGGCAGCTAGTGGCATCTCTGTAGATAATCTCATTTATTGGGAAAATGCCCTCCTCTATAGTGAGTCTAAGGCTCATGAGTATAGAGCAATGTAGGTATTGGTGGTCCAGCAGTACTACAGGGCCTTACTACTGGGTTTGGCTCATAACATTTCCCTGGCAGGACATGTGCAGTAAGACAAGACCTTTGCCAGGCTTGTCTCCCACTTTTATTGGGTACTGATGAGGATAGCCCCGGATACTTTGCGCAGAACCCACAGAGGAACTGGTTTCTTGGCAGCATTAAAATTGATGCAGCTTATGAATACATTTGACAAGTTAGGTCATTTGGACGCCAGAAAGAGGAAATAAGAAAGAACGGTCTGCTGACTGCCCTGACAATGAAAAACCTTGCAAATCAATTGATGGGATCAACTCTGACCCCGCTCTTGAAGGTAGTCCATGCTAAACTTCTCCCCTCAAATACTTATGGCAGCGAGTCAATGCGGGGAAGAGACGCTAAGGATCTGGATAACACGCAGGTCAAAGCTTACTGAACAATGTTCTGCCTCCCGCCCTACACATCACCTGCTCAAATAAGTCTTAGCCAGGTATGGCGCTTACATCATCTGCTGGCATAAGATAAGAAGTGCCACAATAAACACGTCAAACTATCTGCTGTGGCACGATACACAGCACAGGGAGCTCTCTCAAGCAAGAAGCTACCTTCAGTTAGGCTTGGAATCTACCAAACTTACAGGACTTTGGGATGCGCAACTCAGCTATCTCAACCTTAAAAAAAACTAGTCTGGAAAAATATAAAACAAATCTCCTTAGTGGAGGACAAGGTAAGCTTCTCAAAAAGATGTCATGCCTGGATGACCCTCAACTCCTACAAATCACTAGCCCCAAAACCATAACTATAATCAGGGCTATCCTAGGGCCATAAAAATGAACTTCTTATGGTACAGACTGGGGATCCTTCCATGTGCTCAGCATCTATCACCATGGCTGAGGACAACAGCACAAGATACTTGCAAGCTGGGTAACATCAAGAATGGCGACATTCTACATTTAATTTGTCTGTGCAAAGAACTGCACCAATCGTGGCAACAGCTCCTAAAAGAACCTCTTAACCAAAAAGGCATCCGCACCAGGAGGAAAGCAGTGCTGGCCTGCTTAAACCCTGTAAATATCGAACTAAACTGCAGATTGGTAACATTCCTAATCATAGCTGAACAAAAAATGCAAAAAATGCCCAAAAAATGCGCCACAAAGCTGTGTCGCCGCAAGCTGTCCAGCAGACAGGAAGAGACCTTAGCCAGACCACATTAAGGATGCCCGCCAGCAGCAGAGGGATAACCCTTGCAACAAGCCGAGATAATTTGAACGATGTGACAAATGGGCAAGTATGGCTGGAGTAAAGAAAATCTGAGACTGTACATCACAGCATCCAGCGAGCTAATGACTTTCCTTAACAAGTATAATTAACTGTGATTTTAAACTGCAATGAATTTTCTACACTAGGATTTTAACTGGTTTTAACAAATATTTTTCTTTAAGTAACTGTAACAACTAAAAAGGCAGCTAAGGAGGATGCAATCATATGGAATGTCTATTTAAAATGTTATTATTTTAAGTGTTAATATTGCAATGGTTTTAGTTAACTATGCAAAAATAAATAAATTTAAACTTAAACGTGTGCAGAACCTGTCTCAACTGCCAGGCCAATGGAAAACAGGGGAACAAGCTAAAGGCTCCACTGAATCCCTTACCTGTTGTTGGCAACATCTTTGAAATGGCTGACATCAACATTTTAGTACCCTTGAACCCCAAGACTGCCTTAGGTAGCAGTTTTATCTTGGTATTGGTAAACCATGCCTCTAGATACCCACAGGCCATCTCTCTGAGGACTGTGACTGCACCTGCAGTGGCTAGGGCACTGATATGGATGTTTCCCAAAATAGGGTTCACTAACGAAATGGGTGCTTATTTATGAGCCCTTGCATCTCTTTTGCCCTGCTGGTGCGTCACTATTTGTGATGCATGAGCAGGGTAAAAAATTCACAAGGTTGCGTAAAATTTACAAAGTGACGCATCTAAGTAGATGTGTCACTTTGTAAACCCTTGTGCCACATTATACCTACGCCAGGAATAATGTATGCAGGGGGCATTCCGACGCAAGAAAGGGTAGTAAAAGTGACGCAGTGAAATCGATAAGATTTCACTGTGCCACTTCTAGGACGCAAATGCGTCACTATCTTACGCCTGTCTCATGGCAGGCGTAAGACTGACGCAGGCACATTGCACATGGGACTAGCTCATGTATAATGACCCTGTGGTAATTAGGAAGCTGTAACTCGTCGTAGGTGGATAAATAGTTTATTCTTAGAAGCAAGTATGGAACAACGCGACCAGCTAAGCCGAGTTAAAGTTAACGACTAACAGCTGCCTGAGAGAACCCTGGGCTTGGATGCACGATAGAGTTACCAGCACGAGCCCAGGCCATCCCGATAGTCAGCACGGGGAGAGAAAATACAACCATAAGTATGACACATCTCCTTTCCTTCAATATGGAAAGATAAAAACACAAGATAATATTTTAAGATACGTTGAATACCAAACTAAAAGGAAGGAAAACAAAAACATTAAATCATTCAATTAGAGAAAAAACGCAATATAACAGGGATAAGAAACGACCACCCACCCACTCCCTTCCTATATAAACAATTAAATAAAATCTTTTAAATATGCAGGTGACCTTCATTCACGAACAGGCCTTACACGGTTACAATGAGCAGTCTTGTGAGACAACAAAATCGGCACCTGTGAATGCGAAGAGGTGGAAGAGCCCTCTCTTTTTTTTGGGTACAAAGCCAACCTTCGGAGGTTCCACGTTTGACCATTTTGTAATTTTACATAATTGTCACCCACAGACTTGACCAGGAAAGGGCCTCTGGACTGGTTAAATCCCTTATGTGTACCTCCAGGCTTGACCTTGACTACGTCACCCTGAGAAATTCTCCTCTTACTCGTAAAATTGGAATGTGGATGGGAAGAAGATAGAACCTCTAACTGTCGTTTCGATAACCACGTAAGGACCAATTTCGAACCAGCTTGTCTGCCTCCCATTAGTTCGAAAGGGGATTTTGACATACCCTGATGTACAGTGGTGCGGTACGCCCAAAGCATTTCTTTAATTTCTTTTGAACAGAACTGTTGGATGCCAAGGCTAATTACATGGTACCCTTAACCAGCCTATTTACCCTCTCGCATAGACCGTTATTTTGTGGGTTATATAATGATGATCGTAAGTGTTCCAAACCTACATGATCAAAGTCAAGCTCCATTTCCTTTGACGTACGTTGTGTGCCATTATCTGATAGAAGTGTAGCAGGTAGGCCCTCTCTACGGAAAATATAATTGAGTACCTTGATGGCAGATTGTGCGTTGATATTTCTCATAAAGGCAACTTCCACCCACCTGGAAGTTGAGTCAACCAATACCAAAGCGAACTTCTCACTTTCCTGTAGCCCGTGGAATGGACCAATGAAATCCATACAAACCTTTTGCCACACCCCCTCCTCAGACATCACATGTTATGGGGTGGAAGAGCTATTCTTTGCAAACTGCACATTTTTCCACCCATTGTTTCACATGACAGTCAATCCCTGGCCACAAGTGTCTAGCAGTTAGAGTTTGGCCCACATGGCCCTCATTAGCCAAAGCAATAACGTGAGATCTGAGAGACTCTGGTGGTATGTATTTCTCAACAAATTCTTGACAAATTTTGCATAGTACTCCACCATGCCCATGAACGATTTGAATTTGTCTATGTTGTCCGGTTCTGCCACATTGGATATGGCACTGACTAAGCCATGTTTAGGTTGAATACCATCACCGCTGACATGATAACCAAGATAGTCCACTTCTTGGACAGCAAAGACGCATTTGTTTTTGCGTAGGGTCAAACCAGCCGTGGCCAAACGTGACAGAACTTTATCCACGATGGTATTGCGGTCACCAATGTCAAGACCATAGATCAAAATGTCGTCCTGGAAGAACACCACCCGATCAATGCCCTTCAAGGTCTCTGTGATGATTCTCTGGAAGGCACTAGCAGCAGAACATAGGCCAAATGGAAGTCTTTTAAACTCATATGTGCCTTCGGGGGTTATGAAAGAAGTGTACTCTTTGGAGTTGAGGTGGAGTTTGATCTGGAGGTAAACGCTGCGTAAATCTTATTTTGAAAACATTTTACCGCCAGCCAAACCTAGGATAATTTTGTTGATGTTGGGGAGAGGAAAGTTGTCCATTATAGAAGCATGCCCTCTCATTAGAAGTCGGTAGCCACAAGCCAGGAACAGCAGGTACAAATGCGCTGAAAGGAAGCAGGACGTATTTCGAGGGAGAGGGAGGTTCCTGGGAGAGAGCAATCCCCAGTGTCCATCTCAGCTCCAGGCAAGGGTAGAACACTGGATATCCTCACCTCTGTATCAGCCCTCACCGCTAATCCATGCACTAAGCCTTGCATACACCAATCCGGAAAAGCAGTCGGCCACAACCTTGGACACCAGAAGACTTTGTGATGGGGGTCACAAAGCAACTTTCTGACCGCCTTTGCCTCAATATAAATAAGGTAGGAGATTGTGTGAGGCCTAGGAAAAATATGCAAAAACCCAATTAAAGAAGCCAAATGTTAGACCAAAAGAAGTCTATGGAGAAAGGGCAGAGTTGAGATACCTGGTGCAACAAGGGAGGGTCATGTTGCACATTGCATGCTGGGAACTAAGAGATACACACATGTGATCTCTGGACACACTGCAATCACTAACAACACTTAAAACCCTAGTTAAATTCTGATATGATCCATCCCGATAAGCACCAGAAAACTCAGACATTTTTCACACTAGACCAAGCACCCAATTAAGTAAGAAGGGAAAAGGGGGGAATCAAGGACTCATAAAAGAGAATAATTTGTCTGATTACCAATAAACCACCTTTTAGTTTTCTAATTATCAAAAAGATACATCAACCTGGGCCACCTTCTGGTGCCTCACTTAACATGATTCAGAAAAGGGGTGGTGATGAACAGAGTGTCTGAATTAAGCAGACCACTCTTACCCAGTCCAAAGATCCATCACCGTTATTTAGCTCACTGCCCCATCCCAGCTCAGAACCTGGCTATATGCAAATTAGTCTGTCCCTGGCCCAGTGCATCATGGGAACAGGGCAGACCGCTAAAAAACGGTGATGGATCAAGCCCTGATCTTTGGACTGGGTAAGAGTGGTCTGCTTAATTCAGGCACTCTGTTCATCACCACCCCCTTTTCTGAATCATTTTGTCCACCATAAGCGTGGAAGGGTATACTCAGATGTGAGTCCCTTGCTCATTGCACCATCAGGATTCAAGCAAGCCGGGCCGACGACGCCTGAAATGGCAGAAACCGGTCCCCGGAAGCTTGTTTCCTTCCCAGTACAAGAATTGGCTTGGTAGTTTGGTTTGCCCTGTTCCCATCATGCACTGGGACAGGAACAGACTAATTTGCATATAGCCAAGTTCTGAGCTGGGATGGTGCAGTGAGCTAAAAAACGGTGATGGATCAAGCCCTGATCTTTGGACTGGGTAAGAGTGGTCTGCTTAATTCAGGCACTCTGTTCATCACCACCCCCTTTTCTGAATCATTTTGTCCACCATAAGCGTGGAAGGGTATACTCAGATGTGAGTCCCTTGCTCATTGCACCATCAGGATTCAAGCAAGCCGGGCCGACGACGCCTGAAATGGCAGAAACCGGTCCCCGGAAGCTTGTTTCCTTCCCAGTACAAGAATTGGCTTGGTAGTTTGGTTTGCCCTGTTCCCATCATGCACTGGGACAGGAACAGACTAATTTGCATATAGCCAAGTTCTGAGCTGGGATGATGCAGTGAGCTAAAAAACGGTGATGGATCAAGCCCTGATCTTTGGACTGGGTAAGAGTGGTCTGCTTAATTCAGGCACTCTGTTCATCACCACCCCCTTTTCTGAATCATTTTGTCCACCATAAGCGTGGAAGGGTATACTCAGATGTGAGTCCCTTGCTCATTGCACCATCAGGATTCAAGCAAGCCGGGCCGACGACGCCTGAAATGGCAGAAACCGGTCCCCGGAAGCTTGTTTCCTTCCCAGTACAAGAATTGGCTTGGTAGTTTGGTTTGCCCTGTTCCCATCATGCACTGGGACAGGAACAGACTAATTTGCATATAGCCAAGTTCTGAGCTGGGATGGTGCAGTGAGCTAAAAAACGGTGATGGATCAAGCCCTGATCTTTGGACTGGGTAAGAGTGGTCTGCTTAATTCAGGCACTCTGTTCATCACCACCCCCTTTTCTGAATCATTTTGTCCACTATAAGCGTGGAAGGGTATACTCAGATGTGAGTCCCTTGCTCATTGCACCATCAGGATTCAAGCAAGCCGGGCCGACGACGCCTGAAATGGCAGAAACCGGTCCCCGGAAGCTTGTTTCCTTCCCAGTACAAGAATTGGCTTGGTAGTTTGGTTTGCCCTGTTCCCATCATGCACTGGGACAGGAACAGACTAATTTGCATATAGCCAAGTTCTGAGCTGGGATGATGCAGTGAGCTAAAAAACGGTGATGGATCAAGCCCTGATCTTTGGACTGGGTAAGAGTGGTCTGCTTAATTCAGGCACTCTGTTCATCACCACCCCCTTTTCTGAATCATTTTGTCCACCATAAGCGTGGAAGGGTATACTCAGATGTGAGTCCCTTGCTCATTGCACCATCAGGATTCAAGCAAGCCGGGCCGACGACGCCTGAAATGGCAGAAACCGGTCCCCGGAAGCTTGTTTCCTTCCCAGTACAAGAATTGGCTTGGTAGTTTGGTTTGCCCTGTTCCCATCATGCACTGGGACAGGAACAGACTAATTTGCATATAGCCAAGTTCTGAGCTGGGATGGTGCAGTGAGCTAAAAAACGGTGATGGATCAAGCCCTGATCTTTGGACTGGGTAAGAGTGGTCTGCTTAATTCAGGCACTCTGTTCATCACCACCCCCTTTTCTGAATCATTTTGTCCACTATAAGCGTGGAAGGGTATACTCAGATGTGAGTCCCTTGCTCATTGCACCATCAGGATTCAAGCAAGCTGGGCCGACGACGCCTGAAATGCCAGAAACCGGTCCCCGGAAGCTTGTTTCCTTCCCAGTACAAGAATTGGCTTGGTAGTTTGGTTTGCCCTGTTCCCATCATGCACTGGGACAGGAACAGACTAATTTGCATATAGCCAAGTTCTGAGCTGGGATGGTGCAGTGAGCTAAAAAACGGTGATGGATCAAGCCCTGATCTTTGGACTGGGTAAGAGTGGTCTGCTTAATTCAGGCACTCTGTTCATCACCACCCCCTTTTCTGAATCATTTTGTCCACCATAAGCGTGGAAGGGTATACTCAGATGTGAGTCCCTTGCTCATTGCACCATCAGGATTCAAGCAAGCCGGGCCGACGACGCCTGAAATGGCAGAAACCGGTCCCCGGAAGCTTGTTTCCTTCCCAGTACAAGAATTGGCTTGGTAGTTTGGTTTGCCCTGTTCCCATCATGCACTGGGACAGGAACAGACTAATTTGCATATAGCCAAGTTCTGAGCTGGGATGGTGCAGTGAGCTAAAAAACGGTGATGGATCAAGCCCTGATCTTTGGACTGGGTAAGAGTGGTCTGCTTAATTCAGGCACTCTGTTCATCACCACCCCCTTTTCTGAATCATCGCCTCACTTAACATGGCATGAATTGAGTGTGGAAAAAAAACCCTGATGGAAATACAGGAACCCCAAAGAAAGCCCTTGGAAGCCAGGAGAGTGGTTGTTCATGCATTGATCACTTCACATCTTGACTATGCCAACACTCTCTATTTAGGATCTGAGGAGGCTTTGATATACCGCCTATAGGTTGTTCAAAATTCAGTGACCAGGCTTCTTCTACATCTTCCTAGGCATTCGTCCACCACATTGACATTGAAGGTTCTCCATTTGCTGGCCATCAGGAAACAGATAGACCAGATTATCCGATGAAGAGATTTGAACAGTATTGTCCTTCTAGAATACTGCATTATTTCTCTGCCTCTCTTCTATTGATTCTTGCTTTAAACGGGTCTGCAGGGGAGGCAAATCCTTCTCCTTCCTGGCAGCAAAAATCTGGAACAAACTCCCATGCAATTTATGTCTGGTTCCTCTTGAGACTGTATTCTGTATGAAACTGAAATTGTGACTCTTCCCAGTGTGGCTGTGAGGTGTGTGCTAATTGGTGTGTTTTGTGGGGTGTTTGCCCTCTGGCACCGGGACACACCTTGGAGTAACTGTGCACTTTATAAATCTCATCATTCAATTATTCATTAATTCAAAAGATCAGTAACAACGGTGCACATGCAATGTTTTTCTTCAATTAACAAACTGAACCAAGTTTTTATCTAACAGTTCAGCAATCTAACCTCCTAGTGCACCACCGTTCAGCTGCCAGACCCCAATGTGGATCGAAAGTATGTGAATCAGAATTACCAACTGCACCGTGAACTTTTTTGAACTGTTAACTGAGAAACCTCAATCACCAGAGATCCACTAGCACCTACCCGAGTTCCAAACCAAGACCTGCAATTTTCAATAACAAGTTATGTATTATTGCACTTCTATGTACCCGCTGTCTATGTTGGGGACTGCTGCACCTATTTACTGCTAAAGAACCATCTGGCAAGTGGAGTCTGTTAATAAACTGTCACAGAGCTTGCGAAGTGATCTCTCACAATTCGCTTACAATTACACTATCCCCAACATTAGTAGCCCACATGCACCTTATTGCTTCCTCTTGTACAGTATGTGGTATCAGCAAATAACTGCTGTGGGCACTCGAACATCAGCCAGGTCATATTAGATCTGTTCACTGATACCACATGACATAGGCATAGACTGACTTATCTTGTCCTAAGAGACAGCCCCTGAAAAAGCAAAATGCCCTCTTCACTTGTATTTATTCGAAATCAGGACCAAAATCCATCCCAACAAAGTAGAACCCCACAGAGTAGTAATGAATCTGACCTGATATAAGACCAACCCAATGGCTCTATTCCTTTTCACCTAGCCTAGCCATATCCAAACTGGGCTAGACAGGATTTGCAGAAAGCTCCACAGGGGAGGATACTGTTTTTTCCCTGAGAGTTCCCAGAGAAAAGATTTTTGGCAGTGTGGTTAACCCCTTGCATGCTGATGACGGCCCCCATCCGTCATGCACTATGGGGCTCGTGTGCTGATGACGGCTGGGGGCCATCATGAACCCACCCACTCGCGATTCTGCCGCACAGGCGCAGAATCGTGACAGCATGCAAGGGGTTAATTTGCCTACACTCAGCTCATCGCCGGATGGCAGTGACTCTGTTCCCTTGTTACCATACACACCTCTACCCTGGTCTTTCCCGGAGAACAACTATCATACATGTGCCATCACTCCCTATGGAAGAATACAACCTTGCTGCATAGGACCTGTGAAAAAAAGAACTGCAGAATTTCTTGGCTGGCCTCAGTACAGGAGCAATCCAGAAGAATTCAGACTGTTCACGGACACACAAGAATCAGTGGGAGGGTCAATTCCCTTCTTTGCCTTGCAAACAAAAGCTAATGTGCACTGGCTCAAAATAACCCAGTGGAAAATGCATAACATGATGAACAGCACTAAGCTTGGCCTTAATTAAATCATGGAAAAAGTGAGAGAAATCTACCTCATAGTGATGCAGCATTGGTATGTGTTAGACTTAATGACCACGATGGAGGGACGGGTGTGTGCTAAAATTGGTGCATCCTACTGCATGTTTATCATAGTGAACAGCATGTATGATGAGACATTGACTCTTGCCATCCGAGCACTGCTTCATTTATAAAGAAACATGTGTGAGGAGGGAGGTGCCCCTGAGCAGGAGTGGTTTCAGAGTTGGTTCTCCTGGCTTTCCCGGTGGATCTCTGGATTGTGCAAGTAGTTGTTGCCAGTTGTCATGGTGTTATTGTTTTTGTGTGGGACCATGCAGATGGGGATTTCCTGCTGTAAAAACACAGTCCTCAAATTGGGCAGAATGCAAGTAACTAGGAAAATCGCACTTGTCAAAAGTGAACTTAAAGAACAACAGACCCCCTAATAAAGTAACTGTCAGGAAGTTTGGGTTAGATCATGAAGTTGAAAATTTCACTAGAGGGGGGAATGTTCATATGGAGAAAGTTGATGTCAGTCTAATTAATTATACATTCATGTAAAAAACGTATTCACATCTTTATTAATGAATTTGGCCCTTTTAAACTCCATCTCAACCCAACTCAGAAATACATAGTTTGTCAGGCCCTGAGACCCAGGCCTGAGGTCACTGTTTGACAGTTCACAGGTGGGGTGGCACATTGCCGGCAGGTAAATGCATCAACAGGAAATCCCAGATCAATCCTGCAGATTGAAGCAGCGATACCAAAATGGTCCAGGGAGATTGGCCCCATTAACACATGGCCAGAAGGGTACCTTGAAGTGAACGAAATCTCTAATTACTAATGCTTGATAAACTTTGAGGGAACAGCATTAACATGGGGAGGATGGATGCATGACGCTACACTACCACCTCAGAGAGAAGGGGGACTGATGTGTAGAGACGTCCCTGAATGAGCTGTAGACCTGATGTGTGCCAACAAGGAGGAAGGCTTCCAGAAATGGAGAACGGCTCTGCGGACAAATTCAACATTGTACTGGCAGCAACAGGAGCATCCCATGAGGAGCTGAAAGTCAAAATAGATGGCGTGGCCATAAAAAGTTCTAAGCAAAATAAGATCTTCAGGTGCACCTGGTTCGAATGGCCTCCAGGCCCAACTGTTGAAAAAAAAAGCTTGTCATTATGGTCCGCAACACTTTCCTCACTGTTCACAACTCCATCAAGTGCCCGACAGCTGGAGAGGATCAATATTGCACCCAATTTTTAAAAAGAACGACAGACAGAATCCTGAGGCTAAGATCTATGCAGCTGTACTCCTAAAAGATCTATAGGCTTGGGCAACCACAAACAAAATAATTCATTTCTGGCAAACCCAATTTAGACCCAATTCCTCCACACTGGACAACATAATCACCCTATCCTACCTTGCCCATCAGGCAAAAAACCAGAAGACACCAGCACTCTACGCTTGTTTCGTGGACTATTCATCTGCATTCGATCTGGTGGACAGAGGTATTCTTTGGAGAAAACTGCAGGCGTGGGGCATTCCCAGCGGCCTCCTCAATGCTATCATATCGCTATACACAACTACCTGGGTGAGGGCCAAGCTGTCAGAAACTGCGCTAACCAAGAAGATCAACACAACCCAAGGGTTAAAGCAAGGGTACGTCCTTGCTCCAATGTTGCTTAATTTATTCACAGCGGACATGTCGCAGGCACTTACCAACGCTAATCTAATCTCCCCAAAAGTCGGCAACACAAAGATCACAATATTGCAATACGCGGACGACATCGTCCTCCTCGACAACTCAAAAATGGGACTCCGGAGAGCATTACATTCTCTCCATAATAGTGTAAAGAAACTGAAAGTAAACAAAGCAAAAACAAAGTTTCTATCATTTGGAAGGACGCTACAAAAAATAAATAATAATTGGTCCCTTAAAAATCTCTGGAGCCAAATCCTATAACTATTTGGGCACATGGTTTTCTGCAAACGGCGCATCAACAACACACATGCGTTACTTAACGAACAAGGCAGCGTTAATAACCACAAGACTGTGTCAACTACATACAGCCCTTGAAAGTCCATCCTCAGCGCCAATTAGAAAGGTACTCAGGGGAGTATTACCATCTGCAATTACCTACGGCAGAGAGGCCTTTCCAGGTCAACTTACCAACACCAACGAAAAATTACCTCTAAAAATATATAAAAGAGTGTTCAAATTGCCCTGTTATACCAGGGGACCCTTCGTGAGACTTGAATTTGGCCTGGAGGGCATCACATGGTCAAGCATGGGGTCTTTGGGGTCTTTTTGGAGGCATCACGCTTCGACTTATATTATTATGCGGCGCAACTACAGCCTGCGGCCCGGTGGTTTACAGACGCCGATAAGTGGGAGACGAGCCTCTTGAAGGGCAGGGTGAACATACAGGAGCTGCAGGTCGCACTGATGCAGGGCAGGGGAGCGGACAAAACTCTTCCTTATGTTGTGCGTCATACAGCTGGCATATGGCAGCGGTTTGTGGAGAGGGTCTTGTGGAGTGCGCCCTTCCATAGGGAGCTACCGGTCTGGATACTTGGCCCTTTCGTTGCCATGGAGAAACACATGTCCTCCCACTCTTGGCGGGAGGGGGGATGTGGGGTTCTAGCTGATCTCTACCCTAACGAGTCCTTCCTGACTTATGAGCAGGCAGAGGAGGCCTTTGGCCTTGGGAGAGGGCAATACCTGCACTATCGGGGATTGCAGGATGTGGTGAAGGTTACCTGGCTCCAGTGCCCGGACGCACCACCAATGACCCACACCTTAAACATTCTTCTTTCCTGCGGCAGGGGGTGTAGACTAATCTCTCTACTATATACAGCTATGAAACAGGACTCCACCCCACCGGTGCCGCCGTCCTGGGTGGCATGGGAGGTGGATCTCGGTACTGCGCTGGAACAGGGGCAGCGGAAGCAAATAGGGTCCCTTACGCGCAAGGTATAGTGCAATGCACGGTTCAAATTGAAACACTTTAACTTCCTACACCGCACCTGCCTGACTCCAGTCTCGTTGAAGCGCATCTCTGGGCACAGGGGGGACAGCTGCCCAAGATGTAGTGCAGGGGGAGCAGGCTTCTTACACTTAGCCTGGGACTGCCCTTTGATCAGGAGTTTCTGGGCGGGGGTGGTAGATCGAATAGTCGCCACTACAGGCCTTCAGATAGCGATGAACCCCTTGCATTGTTTGCTGGCGTTAGACCCAAGCCCAAGAAAAGGAAACTCTCCTATGAACTCTTACAATTGATGTTGGTGCTTGCCAGGCGCAGGGTGGCGATCACTTGGATGGGGCAGAGGGCTCCAGAGGTGCCCACCTGGCTTAAAGATGTGAGAGAGTGGTCCCTGGCCAAGGAAACTCGTATGCAACTTACTCGGAGGGACGAGAAACTCCAGGATGATTTGCTCGCCTGGCAAACCATGTGTGCCTCGGGACTGGCGGAGAGGGGGCGGTCTTCCCAGAGCGAGTGTGACGGGGCAAGTGACGAATTGTTCTCGCCAGAGGGGTCGGGATCTGAGGGTGAGGGAGGGGGGGACAACTAGAACTTATCTATCACGGGAGTTGTGCTGTGCTTGGCTGCTTCCTCACAATGTTATTTATTTGCCTGTTAATCTTTTATTCATCATGTGTCCGTACCTCTCTGGATGATACCTACATTCCAAGTGCCATAATGAGGTTGTCAAAATGTGTACATGTGTTGTAGCAATGCCAATTTTTTTTTTGTGTATGTTACATAACAGAAAAAAAAAGTAAAAAAAAAAAGTATGGGGTCTTTTATAAAGTACTACCACAGATGCATCACAGCAACGCCAGATACCCTGAAATTTATTTTGCAAGATATCTTCAAACATAAAATCAATCCTTGCTCTACTTAAGTATTGCAGCAGAAACTCTATACAACGATTTGACTACTTTAAATACTATTTCATTTGCATTCGTTGCAATAAAAGGTATAATGAAAAAACAGATTTACTTTACAAGACCATATTCCTGCAAAAAATTAACACTACTCCGCCACTATGGGCCCTGGCAGCGTCATACAACAATGAAAGTCAAGTTGGACTTAGGGCACAACTTTACCTTAATTGCACTATAGGGAAAGCCAGCCTGACTAAAATCTTAGCAGTAGGGATGCTGGCATTATAAATCAAATATTTTAATCCTAACTGGCCGCTGCTCCCTTAAGTAGTCAAGTGTAGACTCTGCGGCTACAAATCAGAAACTCTTTTACATTTACTGTGCAGCTGTCCGACTTTGCTCGACTGCCTTTGAATCTTACTAAAGCCACTCTTTTTAATCCACGGCAAAAGAACATGCAACCAAGCAATGAACTGGATTTTTAGCACAATGGTCCCCCTCGAACTGACAAGAATAGGTACATTTTTTAAAGCAGTGCAGGACTTCCTAAAAAACTCTAAACAAAGCATTGAGATGATTATCAGGTATTAACACTAAGGGCCAGATGTAGGTAGCCAAATACCGGTCGGTAACGGCCGATTTCGGACGTTACCGACCGGTATTTGGCTTTTGACATGTAGGTGGCTCGGAATTTACAGAATCTGTATATTTACAGATTCGGTAAATTTAGGGCATGTCTGTGTGCCACATGGCACACAAGCCTGCAATTGGGGTGCTACAAGGTGTCAAAGTGACACCCCATTCCCCCTGCCAGGATTCGGTATTTACCGATTCTGTAAATACCGAATCGGTATTTTCCATTGATTCCTATGGGCTTCAAGGCCCATAGGAATCAATGGGAAATACCGATTCGGAATTTACAGAATCAGTAAATACCGAATCGTACAGATTCGGTAATTGAAAAATAAAAATTACCTACATCTGCCTACTTCCAATTTACCTCCTCTTAAATACCGAATCGGTATGATTTGGTATTTAAGAGTAGGTAAATCGGAATTACCTACATCTGGCCCAAAGTCTTTGGATCACGGACATTGATGCACAGAAGAGTTAGACCACGCCGTAATTGAGTTCTTTATTAGTTGAAACTTTTTTACTCATTTTATGGAAGGGTTTTTAACTTACTTTTATTCATTATTTTCATAATCGACATGGGATAGGGAAGATGGTAGAGAGAGAACCTGTACACCAAGTGTTTCCTTTCTTCGGGCATAACAAGCCATTTATGTTATATGGTCTTGACAGGAAATAGCACTCTATTTTGCTTCTGTATAATTATGTTTCTTTTTTAAAATGTTTTCTATGGTCATGGTTTTAAGTAATCTACACAATAAACTTTCTATTGACTTGGGGTGGCCATAAACCTAAATCTATGACGAGCGGATCAGGCAAAGTTGTCGGACAGATTGGTGGAGATTGAGTCAGTGCTGATGGTGTCCCAATGATCATGTATCTGAAAGCCACAATAGAAGTGTTAGAAGTGAGAGTGGAGCATACAGAAGGATACACTAGTAGAAATAATGTGTAAATTGTAAGCCTTCTGGAACAGATTGAATGCACCTCAATTGAACTATACTTGGAACAATGGTTCATGGAATGCGTTGTCTCATAGGGTGCTGGAAACACCTCCAAGGGCCATGGCTACCCACTAGACCAGTGGTGGTGAAACTGTTAGACCATGGAGATAAGGACAACCTCTTGCATCGGACATGAAGAATAACTGTTATGAAGTAGAGGGGGACGCTTTCTCTGTATCCAGGTTACACTATGACAGTGCAGTCTCAGAGGAATATGTTAATGTATGTCAAGTGCAGTTTTAGGACACTGGGGATCAAATACATGCTACTTTACCCAGAGAAGCTAAGGGAGGTGGACAATGGCACAAAACACGTTTTTGTGTATGCAGATGAAGCTGTCACATGGGCTGACTAAGCTGAAGCAGAACGGATCATAGTATTGCCCACCTCCACTCGAGGGAAAAAACACAAACCATATAAGAAGAGGTCTAGGTGTAAATCTACACAGAAGCAAGACCTGAAACAAGCAAAAAGTGAGCAACATAAAAAGGGTGACAGAAGTTGTGAAGTGGAGGGAGCAGAGACAAGTTAGACTGGATACAGCATCAGAATTAGACAGTGTAGAAGGAGGCTCATTAGCTGGAACAGCAAAGGTAAACTCCAATATGGAGGGCTTACCAAGTGTGACTCCTGGAACAGCAGGTGAGCTAATATAGCCTGACATAGCCTAAACTATTGTCATGCATTTAGAGATCTGTTATGCTCAATATTGAATGACTACTAGAAAGAGGTAGGTTCAAACTGGGGGGTAGGCCCCCCTAGGCAGGGCTCAAGTGATCCCGGGTGGGCGTAAGTCTCGGGCTCAGAAAAGTATTATGCTGATAACAGTGCTGTTTTCAGCTGAAAAAAATGAGTGGCAGTAAGCTGCTCTGTAAATGGTATTCACTAACATCTTTTGTCATGTATAACCTGGCTGGGAGAAGGTGTCAAAAGGGAAGGGACTCCAAGTATTCTACAAAAACCCCACCCCCATGTTTTATAATCACACTGGGATTACTTTTACATGTTAGTGATGCCTGCCTGACCAGAACAGTATGTTTGGTAAGAACACATCTGATTGTGTTTGTAAAATGGTACTAGAACTTAACTGCAATGTTTACAATAATAAGTCTAGGAATAATTGTGAACATTTTTGAGGGTTGTCCGGATGATTTAATTTTTCCACTGGGGGGGCGCCAGCATTAAAAAGTTTGAAGACCACTGTTCTAAGAGGTAATGCAAGAAGGAGTAATGATAATGCTAGAAGTACAACTGAGACAACCACAAATATAAAGTGATAGAAATTGCAATGGGATAACTTGGAGACGTCTTGGTTTTGTAGGCCTGCTGTGTAGACATATGAATTTAGAGCACCCTTTCCTCACATAGGAATAATCTTTGTCACCCCCACATATATCTATAAAAGATATGCATTTGAGTATCCCAGAGTTACTGATATTACACAAAACATTTGAATGTGCTGTTTATTGATAGTTATGGGAATGGAAAAAAACATGTATGGTTCCTGCATCAGATGAAATATGGAAATTGGAGAATGAAGAGTGTCTCCCATATGTGACTGAAAATGTTATGTTACTTTTGATTTACTTTCTTAATTGCACATAAGGGTGCTGAACACATATACATTTGGACAATGGAATGTGCAGGGATTGGGACACTTAGTTACGAGGCGCAGAATATATGACTTCTTAGGTGCCAAGGAATAGATGTGCATACCTTTAGGAGACTCAATTGGCGAGACACGATGACAGGACAATGAGCCTGCAATGGAGGGGACAACTGTATTTTACTGAATACTCTTCATATGCATGGGGAGTTCTGATATGGATCAGAACAGGGGTACATTCTAAAATGCAGTAGGTAGACGTGGATTTAAACTGTAGGTTTATTTTTGTTGGTAAAGATGTTTGAAAGCACCCGAAATTTGAATTCTGACCTAGGAATTTTCATGCACTCTTTGCAGGGAATTATGACACAGGCTCTCATTACACCATCTCTATGGGATGGAGACTTTGAATGTGCGCCTGATGGAGTACTGAATGGAACCTTTCTGCTCTTCCTGGGCACACCCATGGCAAGAGCACTGAAGGGCTGAAATCCTTGCAGTAGCTCTGAGGACTGTGTGGACTGTGGAGACTGTGTGACCCAAGAAGGATTATACTCCCAGAATTGGTAAAATATACAAATTACTCACCTATTAAACTATAGCTAGGGTTGAATCGGCCATGCTTCAGTAATGGCATTTTTCAGAGGGTATCAGGAATGAATCTGGGACGATGAAGTTTGGAACGCGTTCTTCTCTCTGCTGGGCACACAGAGGTGGCTGGACCCCAACAATCCCCGGAAACCTTCCAATGAACACGGAACCAGAGACACCAGTGCTCATCCGATGATCTCAAGTGAATGGGGTGTGGGAACAAACAATAAACTAAATTAACTCATTAAAATAAAAAGATTAAATAACAAAACAAACAACTGGTGCTTGTTCGTGCTGGTGGAGAAGCAAACTCTGCGTCACAGAACAATCTAGGACATTATCCTAATACTAGGAATGAGTAAGGAGACCAGCTAATACAGCAGTTGTAAACGAATGAAAAGAAACACAAATAACCAATGACTAGTCATGCATAAACTTCTGCATTAGGTCAAGATCAATGGTACCTGTAGAGTCAGGTGAAAGAATCAGACAACACACTCACACCTTACTGTGCCAAAGAAAACCACACACAAGCCCCCATTACTCATTTATATAAAGAGGTAGACCTAATCTGCATTCTTCCGCTGAAGTATATCCAAGGCTTGAGAGCATTACCAAGACCTTCCTTCAGCAAGGAATACAGAGACGTATCGACTAAACAAATAGGTACTTCAATATCTATATGTATCCATATCTGTATATGTATACCTTATTTGTAATGCCAAGATTGAATGGGATAATGACAACTGGACAGATATGACAGGCGCTCTCAAGTTCCGAGACGCCCGGAAATTCTGGCAGATTGTCAAAAATGGCTCGGCCGATCCCACTCCGGCAGTAGAGGCTAATATTGCACCTAGTACATGGGAGGATCACTTTAGATCTTTGTATGTCCAAGCCAACGTAGATCTCTCTAGGGACCAAGAAGACCTGGTGGCAGGCCTGACCCCTACGCCATTTCTGGAAATGGATAAATTCACCTTGGCAAAAGTTGGGGCAGCTATTGCCAGACTTGCTGCAGAAAAAGCCCCAGGGTTGGACAAACTCCCTGGTGACTTATTTAAAAATGAACCCACGGTCTGGGCTCCTTACCTACAGGTCTTATTTAATGCAATTTTAGGAGGGATGCCGGTGCCTATTACTTGGCTGGGGGCGGAGATTGTTCCCATCTTCAAGAAGGGTTCACCCCTGCTCCCAGTCAACTATAGGCCCATCAGCTTAATTGACGTCCCCCAAAAGATTTTTGCTAGGCTGATCTTGGATCGCCTATTAGAATGGATGCTAGACCACTCAGTCCTGAGCCCTTATCAAGCCGGGTTCAGGAATAAAGTATCCACTATAGATCAAGTCTTTCGTCTTGCCATCTTATTTTGGGAAACGGTACAGTTAGAGGGTGGCAGCCTCTACACTGTATTCGTTGACCTACGAGCGGCTTTTGATCTTGTACCTCGTAGGAAACTTTGGTCCGTGCTTTCTGGCCTGGGGGTCCCGCAACATCTTTTAAACATGGACATCAGATTACACACTGATAACTATGCTCAGGTCAGATGTGGCAGGGAGGGAACATTGTCTAATAGATTCCCCGTTGGCAGGGGGGGTAAGACAGGGCTGTGTGCTCGCACCGACCCTGTTTTGCCTCTACGTCAACGGGGTAATTGCCCACTTGAATGGGGTTGAAAACAGCGATGCCCCCAAACTTGGGGGCAGCAGGGTGCCGGCGATTATGATCGCAGACGACACCCTGCTGCTGTCCAAGTTGCTAATGGGATTCAGCGAGTTCTCAATGGTTTCGAGGCATTTTGTAAAGACCATGGCCTCGAGATCAATGCACTGAAGACAAAATATATGGTCTTCAACCCACCATCTAAAACTCGCCCTGATCCGTATATTGGTGCTAACATGCTAGAGAGGGTTCGAACCTTTGAGTACTTGGGGATTACCCTAAATGAAAAGATGTTGTGGGGGCACCAATGGGAGAAATCACAACTAAAGCTGGCCCAAATAGCAGGCAGAATTATTAAGCTTGTTACTAAAAATAAATCTTCTTCTAAGCCGGTTGGTCCCCCATTAGAGATCTACAGAGCACAGGCTAGGGGTGCGGTCATGTATGGAAGTGAACTCTGGGGCTACATGTGCAACCGCGATTTAGTAGCAATAGAGAATACATTTATTAGACAGCTTTTATCACTTCAGCCTAGCACCCCCCTGTTGCCAATGAGACTCGACTTGGGCTTGAGACCCCTCGATGAAGATATGGGACTACGGCCTTTAATATTCTGGCGCAGGATATGGTCTGTACCAGAGATAGTTAACTATAGGCTAGAACTGCAGGAAATTCTTACCCTCCCAAATGTTGGGAAAATTCCCTGGTTAAATTACATAAAGTAAGAACTAGGGAAACTAGGGTTATCCACCTTATGGTCTGACCCATTGTCTTCATGCTCCAGGGTCACACGGAGGCAGCTTACCACCCAGTATCAGGAAAGCAAACTTGCCACATACTTACAAAGAACAGGCCTAGGCACTCTAATGGTATCATTTTTAATAACTAAGGACATCTATAGGTTTGAAACTGTTTTAGATGTCATATTCCCTATTACTATCAGGAAACTGTATCTCCAATGGAGGTATGGCAGTTTGCCGATACGGGCCTATACTAGTAAATGGGCCGAATCTTCCCCGACCCATTGCTCAGGGTGTAAATTCGAACAGGAAACTGATTCGCACATACTGTTTTTTTGTAATGCTTACGCGCAGGCGAGGAGGAAATGGATTGTCCCAGTGTGTAAAAACCTGGGGTTCTCTCACTGCTTGCATGCAGATAGGGTCTTTAAGACCGACCTATCTGGGCATATAGTTTTTGCATTAGCTAAATGTTTGGGGATAGTTTGGCCTAAGAGAAAATATCTTATAGTTGGGGATGTATGACAACTGTTAAATTATAAATTTATTACATCGACAACATCTGTATGTTTAAGGCTGTTTCCATTTTTGCACATTGGTTTTACATGTTTTAATATTTTAATATTTTACCACTAGTTGTTTCTGTTGCAATGTTCTTTGTACCTTTTATGGTTTATGTTGCCAAAATAAAGATCATGATGATGATGATGATGATGATATGTATCTGTTATGTATTCAGAGAACAATGCAAGAAACACATGAATAACATGATAAATAAACAACAGTAGTTTGACCTGGCAGCATGAATCAGTCTTAGCAGGCGAAGGAGGGAACTGCGACAGACAGAAAACAAGGTCAGAAAGTCTCTGACACTGAAGTGCTCTATGCGCCGTGTATAAAGTCTCCCGGTAAGTAGAAATCAGCCTGAGAGCAAGAGGCACATATAACGAATAAAGGATGAAGGCTTCTCTGTGTTGAGCAGGAGCGGGGACGGCCCAAGAATTTTCCAGCAGGCCCTTGCTGAGAAGAGCTGTCAAGCTGCTGGACCGCACAGCAGCGGAAACTTAATGTGACGCATTGGAGGTGTGTCCGGGTGGGTTTTAAATACCTCAGGCAGTCCAGGATGGCCCCCACAATGTTGAGGAGTCACGTAGTGGGTGCCTTAGCTGCAGAGGGCCGCTCTTAGCCTGTGACAGAAGAGTGCAAGACCAACCGCTAAGCGCCTTCCAGGCCGAGCGAAGATACACGGTGCCGGCTGCCAGAGGGCCGGTCATCTCATCTTTTGCTGGTGCTGCGTCCAGCTCCCGTGCAGGCTCAGAAGGATAAGGAAAACTACAAGAAACCACATACATAAAAGGGCACTTAAAATATGTACAAGTAAGTTTCCTTCCAATACGGTCTCAAATTATGTGTGATTGTAAACCATGGACCGGTATTATGTGTTGTAAAAAGAGATTGGCTAAAGGGAGGGGTATATGGTATCCCTTTTGTTGGGAAGCAATGACACATTTTAGTCAACAAGTCGACTACCACCACAACATATCTAAACGCTTGGTCTTGAGGTAGATCAACTATCAAGGTTATGGATACCAAATGCCAAAGTGATGGTGGTGCAGGAAGAGGATTAAGCAACCCTGCAGGTTTCCGTCGTTCTGGTTTAGGTTGAGCGCAAGTGTCCAATGTTTTTACATACTGAAGGCAGTCAAAACTCAGGTTCGGCCACCAGCAATCCCTTTGTAGTAATTAGAGTATTTTAGTGATTCCATGATGACCAGAAAGTGGAGAATCATGACACCACCCCAAGGCTTTGTGTTGAAGATTAGGTGTAGTGAGAAATAAGTGATTTTGATGGTACAGGGTACCCTCTACCACTTTTCTGTCGGGGTGTTCCTTTATCCATTTTTCTAGATCTAAATGAGCAGAGGCTTGTTGTATTCATCCAATCATGAAACATCCTTGGTGTTAATGTTGTTCACAAACTTTGCTTTAGCTAATAACAAAGGAGTTTCACTCGGTTGTTTCTCTTCCAGACTTGGGCGGGAAAGAGCATCAGCCTTTCCGTTCTTTCGTCCTGGTCAAAAGGTGATTACAAAGGAGAAATCTGCAAAGAACAGAGACCAGCATAATTGCCTGGGTGTGAGTGCTTTGACTGGTTTGAAGAACTGTAAGTTCCTGTGGTCCAAGTACACGGTGACTGGATGTTTGGCGCCGATAAGATAATGTCTCCACTCATGAAAAGTGACTTTAACAGCCAATAGTTCATTTCAGCCTCAGCAAGTTTTCGGGAGTAAAACGCCACTGGGTGGAGCTGCCTTTTATCTGGGTGTCTCTGAGACAATAGAGTACCCAGAGCGAAATTTGAGGCATCAGTTTCTAGCTAGAAGGGCTGGTTCGTGTCAGGGTGCAAGATAAAAGGTGAAGATGTAAAAGTTTTTTTGAGATGTTGAAAAGTTTGCTCAGCTTTCTGGCTCCAACCTTTATGTTATGTTATGTTACTGGGATTTTTAAAGCGCTCTGTTACCCTGAGGTGTCCAGCAGCTGTACGTTACCAACCAATAGAACATCTGAGAAAATGTGGGCTGAAAAACCAGGCCTTTACACGTCGAAGAAAATAGCCATGTTTTTAAGCCTTTCCTAAACGGGAAAAGCTAAGTTGAATTTCTGAGAGGGAAAGGTAGGCTATTCCACACCTTGGTAGCGCTGTAACGAAAGCTTCTACCTCCCCAACTAGATTTGGTATAGCGGGGTAGGATCACTTTTTTGGCTTGCGAGGAGCACAGAGCTCTACCAGGAAAATACCACTGTATCGAGTGCCTCAGAAAATTGGGACCAATCCCATTGAGAGCCTTAAAAACTATGCACAGGGCCTTAAACTAAATTAGTTGTTTAACAGGGAGTCAAGGGAGAGTTCTGAGTCCCGACCTCACTGAGAAGAACCTGGGAGTACATGTGAGCATCCTGCCTGCTGCATTCTGCACAATCTGGAGTCTGATCAAGTGTCTCTTCTGGATGTTAATATAGAGACTAATGCAGTAATCCAGTCGTGACAGGGTGAGCGCTGTGACAGCTGTCTTCAGGCTATCTACCGGGAGGAGGAATTCGATTTTCCTCACAATTTTAAGAATATGAAAGCAGGAAGAAACTACCCTGTTTATTTGAACACCGAAAGAGTTTTTTGAGTCAAGAAACACTCCCCGATTTTTCGCCCTTTACACCCGGATTGGAGGCATGCCCATAGCATTAAGCCACCAGTAAAGAGTCCAAAAGTTAGCGGTATTCCCAAATACAACCACCTCGGTTTTTACTGCATTAAGTTTAAGGCAGTTTGATGCCATCCAGGCTGCACTTGCCTGCATGCAGTTTTGGCATTTGGAGCCAGTCTCAACCTCTGAGCCTTTTTGAATGGACAACACGATTTGCATGTCGTCAGCATAAGAGGTTAGCTGGAATCCAAAGGATCTAATCAAAGCTACCAATGGAGCTACATATATATTAAATAATGTAGGTCTGAGAGAAGACCCTTGCGGCACTCCACAAGGGAGAGAGAAGGGTTTAGACCTGTTTCTGCCAAGGTTCACTGTTTGTGTCCTGCAGGTCAGAAATTATTTCACGAGATCCCAGGACTTACCTTGGACTCCAACCGCTGATAACCGGTACATCAAAACCCCATGATGGACCGTATCAAATGTGGCCGATAGGTCCAGCATGATAAGAATGGCGGCACCACCCTGATCTAAAGCCTCTCTAATCTCGTATGTAGATTTAATAAGTGCCAACTCAGTACTGTGTTCCGCACGAAAACCAAATTGTGTGGTATCCAACAAAGATTTGGTCTGAAGGAACAAGCTGAGTTGTCCATTCATAGCCCTCTCGATCATCTTACTTGGAAAAGGGGGACGAGAGATTGGTCTGTAGTTGCTCGGATAGATTGGATCCAGATTGGGTTTCTTGAGCAGGGGAAGAATAGATGCTGTTTTCCAGGGGCCCGGGAAGCGACCCGAATTGAAAAAGTCCTGTTGTCTTCTGAGAACCCCATTGGCGTTGCCTCGTTAATAACAGTGGGCGTAAATTTAAAAGAAGAAAAAATATTTTCAACCTTTTGTGAAAAGCAGGCAGCCAGGGTTTCACATAGCTCAGAGTTGCATTCAATCATGGGGCTATTAGCGGTAGTAAGTGTAGAGATAGTTTTAAACAGAGTTTTGGATGAAGATCCAGCCTTTCTGATTTGTTCCCCATAGTAAGTCTTTTTAGTTGCAGAAAGCAGTTTTTTGTTATTAGAGAGGCTTTGTTTGTATACCTCTCTGTCCGTATTATTGTAGTCTCTCCTCCATACTCTCTCTAGCTTTTAGCAGTCTAATTTATATGTTTTTAGGCTTTCTGTGTACCAGGGGACAATATTCGCTTAAGAATACATCGTTTTTCCGGCGCTAGTTTCTTACAGGCAGAGTCCACCCAACTGAATATCTGACCTTTTCAAAGGAGAGTGGTAATGGGGGTAACCACTCGTGAAAAGTCTGTGATGAATCACCAATAGAAATTGGCGAAGCCAAGGAAGTGTTGGATGTCTTTTATGCAACTGGGTGCTGGCCATTGGCTTGTACTCTGGCTTGTACTCTGGCAGGATCCATAGCCAAACCCGTGGGTGAAATGATAAACCCCAAAAAGTGTACAGTTATGACATGAAAGGCACATGTTTCCATTTTGGGGAATAGGCGATTCTCGCGTAATGTCTGTAACACCTTTCGTACATGTTCAATATGTTCAGAAAGGGATTTGGAAAAGATCAAAATGTCATCAATGTACACTAGTACAAACACATCAACATATTCTCGTAGAAAGCTGTTCACCAAGTGCTGGAAGGCAGCTGGGGCGTTGCATAGGCCGAATGGCATCATCTGGTACCCAAAAAGCCCGAACTTGGTGTGAAAGGCCTTTTTCCACACACCACCTTTTCTCATCCACACCAAATGGTATGCACCATGTACGTCCAGCTAGGTGAAGATGGCAACGGATTGTACTTGATCCATCATGGAGGCAATGAGCAGCAAGGGGTATCGGTTCTTAATGGTCACCTGGTTCAAGGATCGATAATCGACGCAAGCCCAGAGGTCCCCTCCCTTCCTAGCGATGAAGAACAGGGGAGAAGAGGCCGGTGACTTAGAATGGCGGGTGAACCCATTTGCCAAATATTTGTCTAGGTATATTTTCAAGAAGTCGTTCTCTTTTTTGGGCAATGCGTAGATACGAATACAAGGAACCCGTGCCCCTGGTTCTAGATCAATTTGACAATCAAAACTCCCGGAGAGTTTCTGCCTTTTATTCATCAAAAACGTCAGCAAAGTCTTGATATAAGTTTGGCATACCATAAAGGGTAGTGGTGATCCCCTGACATTCAGACGATAAAGTAGTGGTACAGGGGACAGTCACATGACTCAATCAAAACTGAGAGCAGTACTTGGACAGAAAGGTGACGATTCGCTTACACCAGTTTATGGTGGGGTTATGTCTTACCATAATCAACACAAGATGGGAGCTTTTGGGTCATGAACTGGATTTCAAGATTATTTATAAGGATTTGCCAGTTCATGCATAAACTAGAGGAAGAAACTTATGGGAGTTATTGTCAAAAACAACAAAGAATAACCAAAATAAGGAATGTAAAGGAACTTTAAAATGTCACAACTGCACCCATTGCAACAATGTTATTTCTGGTAACATGTTGACGCATCCAACAACAGGTGTTCAAATACCTTTAAGGCACACAAGTGACTGTAACACGCAAAATGTGATCTATTGCATAAAACGCCCATGTGGCAAACATATGTTGGAAAGACTGAATGCAAAATTAAAATAAGATTAACTGAACATAAAAGTCGAATCCATACAAAGAATGTCACCTCAGCACTAGCAGTACACTGGGCAGAGGAGAATCACTCGATCTCACAACTTCGGTTTGTGATTATTGAACACGTACCACTCAGGCCAGGTATAGACAACCACAAGAAATTCCTTCAACGCGAGGTGTATTGGATCAAGACTTTAGACACTATGATACTGAAAGGATTAAATGATAGGATGGAAATGTCATGTTTCATATAGAATCTACAAGAGGAGCTAAACATGTCCATATTAATAAGATCACAGTTCAGATATTAGGACAATGAACAACTCAGAAAAGTGTACATAGGTTGATCCATCATAACACAAGTTTTTTTTTGTAGACCTCCTTCAGGTTTCCATATACTCTTGGTGTGAAATATTAGTATCCTTTTCACTTGTTACATATTCATTAGTATAACTTTTGATTGTCATTAGATTCAGTAGAACTTTGGAGGTTGCACTATACATTGAAAAGATTTTTCTAGGCATTGGTCTCAGTACGTGATAGTAAGTAAACAAATTTATTGTGTATGGTTAATCAAAACCGTTACAATATTGCAAGCATTAAAAATGAGTTCAAACTGTTTTTAAAATAAAAGTGCGGTTACATTCTGTAATGTCCTTAAACTTTGAAAGAAAAAGAAAAGAAGAAAAGAAACGATAAGAAGCAAATGTTGCTTAGTCTGTGTTCTTGGCCGTTAATTGTGGTTCATGCCTTCTGTTTTGTGCCATTGGTCACAATTTGTTCGGTTTTCTGTCACCTTCTGTAAAAATCTGGTGGCACTGCAAGCTGTCTGCAACTGGTCACTGTTCAGTGCTAACATGACTGCGGGCCGACATGATCTGATTTGGGATAAACGAAATATATACAATAAGTGATGACGTCTCAGGTTGGCCAAAGATGAGCAGATGCACAGTATATGAGTCAATGTTTCATCTGATTGGCCACAGAGTCTACAGAGGGGTGTCGGCCATGTTTGCTTCCATGCAGGGGTTTGATCTTTTGAAATGTAGGTTCCCATCCGGACTCTTAGGAGCGTTTGTTGGACGGCTGGAGTTATATGGGTGACTAAGTAAGGTTGCGGTGCACATTTCTCATACGAACCGAGCACCATCCAGCCATGTTTTTTCTTTGCTAAGGCGGCTTTGTCTATCGTCCAGGATTTTAATTTTGCTGCACTGTCAACTACTTTTTTAAAAGCTGCAAATGTGTGGTTGCTGTTCCATGCCTCTTGCATATTGAGTTTTGTCAGTGCTTCTTCAAGTGCTAATTTCCAAGGTTTTCTTGCATTTGTTTGGTGGTTTATTTCAGACCAGCAAAATGCCATCAGCGTGTCCTCTTGTGCTGCTCTTAGTTTCCAACTCAATTTCAGTAGGGCGGCTTGTCTGACTTGTTGCTGATTTAGTAACCCAAATTCGAGTCGTACTTGCGCTTGAGATGCAAACCTCGGGATCTGAAAGATGTGTTTAAACAGCTCTGACTGTTGTAAGTTCAGAAAGTTTGCGTCTTTGCCTCTATATAGTTCGGAGCCATACGTAAGGGATGGTAAAAACTTCGCCGCGATCACCTTCATTAGGTGTGAGTTGCATGGACATTTCAGGTTTGTTTTTAATAAGTTTAGAGCGAACCGAAGTTTATTAGACTGGGCTTTCCTGTGCTGTTGTTGTTCTTTTAGTGTCCACCTTGAATCTACGACTACTCCCAGGTACTTGTAAGAAAGGTTTTGCTGTATGGTATTGCCTGCTATGTGCCATTTGAATGATTTCCGCCCTGACCGAGATCCGAAGCAGACGATCTTCGTTTTGTTGTGGTTAAATAACAGTCCATGCGCACTGATGTATTCATGCAGCCTTACGATGGAACGTTGTAGACCCACTGGGGTCTGGCTGCAAAGTACAATGCCATCTGCGTACTGCATACTCCTTATTTTATATTGCGCCAACTTCGGGGGATCAGTTTCTGTCTCGGAGATATACTTATCAAGGTCGGCAGTAAAGATATTAAAAAGGGTCGGGCCAGTACGCATCCCTGCTTCAGGCCCACGTGGGTGGGGATTTTTGCTGTTGTTCTGTCACCATTGCCTATTTTTATTTTGACCCAGGTTGATGTGTATAAATTTATAATGGCCGTTAGCAGCTTCGATGGTGTCCCCCAATTGGCCATCTTTTGCCATAAGATCTCCCTTGGGACTGTGTCAAATGCCGCTTTTAGATCGACAAAACAGGTATACAGTTTTGTTGACTTTGCCTTTGCTCTGTCAACAAGGAGGTTTAAAGCGAGCAGCTTGCATGACGTGTTGGTTCCGGGCCTAAACCCTGTTTGGGTGATTGGAAGAATCTTATTCGAGGTGACCCAGTGTTCCAGTGCTTTCAGGAGATTTGATGCGTATATTTTGGCTTCCACGTCGATGAGGGCTATCATCCTGTAATTGGATGGGTCAGTTCTTGCCCCTGCTTTGAAGATTGGATGCAAAATGCTCCCTCTCCATGATGGAGGTATGCTTCCTGTTTGAAAGGCATTGTGGAATACTGGGGTAAGATATTCAGCCCAGAATGATTGGTCGTGTTTGAACAGCCCGTTTGGCAAACCGTTTGGGCCTGGTGCGCCTTTTGGCCTCAGTTTTGTTAGGACCATTTGTACCTGGAATGGAGTGACCCAATTTTTGTCAAAGTTTTGGTCCGCTTCATGCCTTTCATACTGTTTGTTGGATAGTTGGTCTGATTTCCATGCTTGGAGATTGTTCCTTTGAGTTTGCTCTAGGTGCCGGGTCCAGTCTTCTTGTAATATGTTTGCGTTGAAGGCCTGGGCCGCTCCGTTTGCCACTTTATTAATTTCTGACCAAAATTTCCTATTATTATTCGATTTACTGGATTCTAGTAGTTTTTGCCAAATTAGTGTGTGGTGTCTTAACTTTTCTAACCAAACGTCTTTTTTGTATTTTTGACTTAAGTTATAAATTTGACGCTTGGTGTCATCGCACTTTAGCTTGTCTTCTCCTAATAACTTTCTCATTTCTCGATTTAGTATCCTTTTTTTACACACTATTGAGCCCAGAAGCGCCTGGTGAGTTTTACTTGCGTTCCTTTTATTGCTATGAGTTGGATAGCCAAAGCTTTCAGTTAAGCTTAAGGTAATCTTTTCCCAGTTGCGCTGATATTCTGAGGGGCTTATCCCCGTGGTTTCTTCGTGCACCTTTTTCGCATGTTTCATAATTTCATCGATGTTCTTTCCATTCCATTGCAGTCGTTTTAGGTTGTAGAGGCTCGGAGGTTCGCTCAAAGCTTTGCATGTTGGTGCCCTTGTATATTGGTAGCTGAGCTTGATTGACTGCAGGCTGTGGTCGCTCTCCAATTTGTGGATTATACTAAAGGCAACGATTGATTCTAGTGCCTCTAGATCCACTATGGTGTAATCTAGTACCGCTTGTGCCTGTTTGGTGATTCTGGTCGAGGATGCAGGTTGATCTTGCGGAAATCGGCCATTCAAAGGGATCATTCCAATGTCGGCGAACATTTGAGCGCACGTCTGGCCGTGCTTGTCCTTTTTTTGATAGTTTGTTATTAATGGTGGAATGGATTTGCCCGTCTCTTTGTTTTGTACGATGTTCTGTGCGTTGTCCTTTTGAAGTAAAAACATGTTCAGATCACCTGACACAATCAGTCCTGCCAATGGGTAAATAAGTTGTATGGATTTAAGAAGTGCTTTCAGGGTCAGGATTTTCTCTGATTTGTTCTTACGGTACGTATGTATGTATATGTTACAGATAATCAATGGCTGTGCCTCTCGTTCACCCTGTGGTCCTGGACTTAGGTCTGGTGGTGGCTCAATTTTGATGCACTGAATCCATGTTTGTCCCGTGTCGATGGTGACGTAGGACCAGGGGATGCTGGTGTTCAAATATATCGATAGGCCTCCGGCGGCCCTGCCTAAAAGGCCTCTTTTAGTAGCGTGTTGTTGGATTTCTTTAAAACCATCTATATTATCAGATGTAGTCGACCAGGTTTCTTGGAGTAGAATGATGACAATTTTTTTTAAGAATTCTAAGATCGGTGTTCATGCTTCCTCCGTCATGTGAGCATGGGGGCTTGGCGTTGTTGATATTATCTTCCGGGTCTCGCTAACTCCTCCTGACGACCCTTGGTGGATGATGCGTAAGTTGGTCCATCTTCCTCTAATGCTATCTGAGCTACCTACCGCACCCCGAAGAATTCCACCCTCCGCAATGCTATCTGAGCGACCTACTGCACCCCGAAGAATTCCACCCTCAGTACATGATAGTAATATTTTCTTTATTCATCAGGAGACCTGTGTGGCACACGGGAGGTTTTATACATGGTGTTCAGTAGTATAACGATGTCGGCCTTGGTAAAGGTATCTTACGCTATAAGTCTACAGCACACATTTTTGTGAGGCATAAAATATTGTTACTAGTTAAAAAAACAGTTTCTAGTAACATCAACGGATGCATGTTAACTTTTATCGTGAACATTCGGCATTTTTTTATGTGCCGAAAGAACATATTAGCATGGCGGCCGCCGAGAGGAAGTGGAACAGCTTCACCTCACTGAAGTCCGTCCTCGGTACTTTTTACATGAGCTTTATTAGTCCCGCGATACTACAGCGGGACACACGGGAAACACAGAAGTCTCACGATACGTCCTTTCTACAAGGGCGAGCAGGTATGTTCACAATGCAGCGTTTAGTATTTCGGCATTGTTACAGACATTGGGATAGTTCCGCAGCACGTTTCACTTATGTTTTTTTCCGGTCTTTTTTTTCGCAGATAACGTTCAAGGGGATTACATATGAGGTAAGAGAGTTCTGGCATTTCGTTCTTCTTTCTGTTTACTTTCATGGAGTAGGAAACTTATGTAGATTTCTTGAGTTGGTCATATCATTAGTCATTGGTTTTTATCTTGCAGCTCATGGTGGTTGAAAAAGGAAGGCTGGGGTAAGCGCATGACATAACTGAGTAACAGTAAACATGAACATTTATTCACATTGAAGTGGCATTGAATCTTGGTGTCTTTGGTTGTTTTCAGACTTTGTCTACAGGCATATTGGCCATTGAGGCTCACTTACTATAGAAGAATGTAGGGCACAAGCCACATATACACTAGATCACATCGAATAGCTAAAAAACACAGTTGGTTTATCTGGTTTAATGAAGTGTTTTTGAGCCAAACATGGACACAAATTGAATTTACTGATTGAATTTATTGTATGTTTCGATTACAGATCGATTACAGATCATCCCCTGAAGAAGGAACTTCTTTTGTTCCAAAATGCATTGGGCACCATCATTGAACAGCAAATGCATTAGATAAAATGATTGTTAACATTAGTTTTGCTTTATATATATGCATATGAAAGTTTATAATGATTGAATTTGCAATGTAATGCACAATGATGAAACATTGTTTTTTGAGTTAATAAAAAATATATTTTTGAAAATAACACAGGAACAAATATTGGTATATATTGTTACAAATTGATTTTACATTGTGGTGTTTTCACACCAGGTGAAGTGTGCGCAACTCAGTCAAGCCTCGATGCTTGTAATAACTGGTTATGTCTTACCAGCCATTGGATGCCTCGAATGATACCATAACGGGGGGCATCTAGTAAATCCATCTGGCACTGTTCTTTATGCCCTGTGAGTGTTTCTATGACCAAGGAGATAGTGCTATGTGAAAGGGGCCTAGAGGACAACGGGGAACCATCAACAGCACAGACTTACAGAAGTTTCCTGTGGCCCCTAAATTAATCATGACTAGCACACTCTGGAGGTGAACATTGGAACCAGTTTAGAATACATCCAAAGTGATATGGGTGGTAGCAATCTGGTTTGTGTTGGTCACAGTACCTTTCCGGAAATTAGGTGTTCTCTAATCTCTTTTAGGTTCCTTTGTGCAGTCTTTTACAAAGTGACCACTTAGGCCACAATAAAGACAAAGGTTGCCGTGCCCTCTTTTCTCTTTTTTTGCCTTGGAAAGCGGGGGAATGGAGCCAATCTGCATGCGTTCTCCACTATCCATCATAGCATTTCTAAATATTCGAGAGTCTGTATGGGGCAAAGAAGGCCATAACCTATTTTCAGCCCGCTTCTTCTCCCCTCTTTGTTCTGCCAACCGGTGGTCTAATTGAAGAACCAGGTTTATGAGAGCATCAGTCTTGGGGGCGGTCTACCACTTGAGCCAGCATGTCCTTAAATTCATCAAGCAATCTGCTATAGAATAGTCATGCTTTTTTGTGTTCCGGCCAGTGGCCCTCTACAACCAGTCTGTTAAATTGTGCCACATAAGCAAGGAGATCTCTATTCCCTTGATGTAGATCTAGTAGTTCATTGTCTACCGTCAATGTGGAGGTTTGTCGGTCGGAAATGCACCTGAGATCCTGCTCAAAGCGCTCAAAGGAATACAAAACAGGATCATCATTTGCCACGAGGGTCGTGGACCAGGCTGCCGCATCCCCAGATAGATACGAGAGGACAAAGGCTACTCTAGATTCGGGTGTTGGAAACAAAGCTGGACCACATAAAATTGTGTATCATATTGTGTGAGGAAAACAAGCAATTCCTGGGGATCCCCTTGATAGCGCTGGAAGACATGATCTAGAATCAGATACCCCCAAGATGTGCACGATCTAACCTTTGGGACATCCCTATGACATGTGACCACAAGGTTTGGTTCTCCACTCACGCCAACTCCACCTGCCATTGGAGATCCCTCAAGGTGTCATTTAGTGCAGATACGTCAAAATAAACGGATGCCATGCTGCCTGAGAGAGATAATATATTCAATGGCTTTGCAGGCTATCAGGACTGAATCTGGGACGATGAACTTTGGAATGCGTTCTTCTCTCTGCTGGGCACACACAGGCAGGTTGACCCCACCAATCCCTGGAAACCATCCAACAAACACTGAACCAGAGACACCAGTACTCATCCAATGATCTCAAGGGAAGGGGTTTAGGAACAAACAATAAACTAAAATAACTGATTAAAAGAAAAAGATACAATAACGAAAGAAACAACTGGTGCGCGTTCGTGCTGGTGGAGTAGCAAACTCTGGGTCAAGAACAATCTGGGATATTATCCTGAAACTAGGAATGAGTAAGGAGACCAGCTCCTACAGCAGTTGTAAAATAATCAAAAGAAACACAAATAAACAATGACTAGTCCTGCATAAACTTCTGCATTAGGTCAAGATCAATGGTACCTGTAGAGTAAGGTGACAAAATTAGAAAACCCACTCATACCTTACTGTGCCAAAGAAAACCACAAACAAGCACACATTACTCACTTATATAAAGAGGTAAACCTAATTTGCATTCTGCCGCTGAAGTATATCCAAGGCTTGAGAGCGTTACCAAGACCTTCCTTCCGTGGGGAATACAGAGACTTATCGACTGAACAAATAAGTACTTTAACATCTATATGTATCTATTATCTGTACAGAGAACAATGCAAGAAACACATGAATAACATAATAGATAAACAACAGTAGTTTGACTTGGCAGCATGAATTAGTCTTAGCGGGAGCAGGAGGTAACTGTGACACACAGAAAAAAAAGTCAGGAAGCCTCTGACACTGAAGTGCTCCGTGCGCTGTGTACAAAGTCTTCCCGGTAACTAGAAATCAGCCTGGAGCAAGAGGCACCTATAACTAATAAAGGATGAAGACGTATCTGTGATGAGCAGATGCGGGCATGGCCCAGGAATATTCTGACCAGTACCCGCTGAGAAAAGCTGTCAAGCAGTGGGACCGCACTCTAGGGGAAACTTAATGCGAAGCATTGGAGGTGTGTCTGGGTTGGGTTTAAATACCTCTGCCAATCCCCATGAGGTTGATGAGTCACGGAGCGGGCTCCCCACCTATCGAGGGATGCTCTTAGCCTGTGACAGAAGAGCGCAGGACCAGCTGCTATGGGCCTTCCCGGCCGAGCGAAGACACGCTGCCCCAGCAGACACAGGGACGGTCTTCCTCGTCTTTTGCTGGTGCTGCATCCAGCTCCGGTGTGGGCTGAAAAGAGAAGATAACGAAAGCCTAACTTTACTACTACTAAATGCCTTTTGTGAATACCGAAAGTCTTAAAGTTAGGATTTTTCTCAGTCTAGTAGTAGTAAAGTTAGGAATCCTAGTCTCTATATTGCCCATACAGGATCTGCGCATTTGGATAACATAAACTGTGGGATTGGTGGCAGACTAACTCTGAGCACCCCCACCAAGTATGTTAGCCTGTGTGCATTAGCTAGCTCACAGTGCCACTATAATCTCCTCTTATCGGGGAGAGAATAGCTTCTGACAACCTTATAACATGACAACCCTGATCCCCCAGGTTCATGGAAACAATTTACTACTTTTCGCTCAGTCACTCATACTCACTTATTCGGTCTCAGAGAGTTACATGGAAGAAACAGTCGGGCGTGTTTACAATAAGAATTTATTGCACAGTTGTTCTTCTAATGTATAATACATGTGCTGCAACAGCCGTTAGACAGTTGCAGAGATATATGATCAGCAGTAGAGTTAATATAATAGGATAGTACAGTTCTACCATTTTGCAATAGAATGCGTGAAAAAAGAAAGGGTGTGTACTCCTACGATGCCTCTCTAGATGTACCTAATTGTACCTAGCATGTGAGAAGGGGTGAAGCTAAGAATCCCTCTATGTTTAGTCTAATGCCATTACCTGAAGCAAGAGAGTGTGGGACTCTGTCCTGGTCCAGGTTGGACACCCAGCGAAGGGATGTTTAGACTACTGTCAGCTGGAGCATCAGCATGCAGGAGCCTCAGCGTCTCTGGTCAGTGTGTCAGTTTGGAAGTCTCGGTTCCCTCTAACTAATACTAGGAAGAAGTGCTGTATTTATACAGAAAAGTATCTAGGGTGCCTTTGTTCCTTGTTTCTTCTATTAGCTATTGTAGGGTTTGAGGATGACGTATGTGATGAACCTTGTACGTAGATATTATGCAGGTGGATGTAGCCCCTGCCTGGTTTCCAAAAATGCTTATGACTATTCATTCACACTGTGCCAGTCTAAAGATGAAGTGATAGAACGCTATTGTTCAGCGAAACCCTCCTTCTGCGCCCAGGACTAGAACTGGGTAAAGGTTCAATCCTAAAAGGATTGTTACTGTGTAGTGTAGGGGTGGTGATATAGGTGAAAGGGTAAGATGTTACCCAGGCCAGGGGTGGTAATATAGGTGAAAAGGTATGATGTTACCCAGGCCTATATTTAGGTACCTACATGAAACATAACACATTGTTAAGTCAGGCCAATTTGCAACACAGGCTTGCTTAGACTGAGCAGTGCATATGTTAAGTGCGGCATTGCCCCTCAGACAGATGTATTACATGGTTAAAACCTTGATGTATATAGGTTTGGAAGTGCAGCAATTAGCTTTAATCACATAGAGGATGGGTTTCAACATGCTCCATTGAATTCTCCAGATGACTCTGGCTGGCACTGCAGATTACCCTGTGGATTGCTGTTCCGTGTAGATTGGTCTTCGGACTGGCAGGCAGATAAAACCGATTGCCAAATTAGTGTAATAAAGATTGTGCTCTCTCAACTTCTTAATTGATTTCTATTTATTTGCTGAACAGTTCACAGACCATACTGAAATCTCCATTGTGTGCCTTAAGGATAACAGACTTCATTAACCTGACCTCTGTGACATCAGGTTACCCAGTCACTAAGCAATGAGGCCAGGGAATTTGATCTCGCGTGTGGCAGGATGATCTAAACAGAAGTCATATAACAGTGTCCTAGGTAGTGAAGTAAAAAATGTGTAGCCTTCTTAGAAGGTTAGTGTAGGGCTACTGCAGCTCCGGACTCAAAAATCTGTTTTTAGAGAAAATACAAACCATTATTTATATTAAAAAGTTTTAGATACAATTAAGAAGCAAATTAAGTCTAAACCACACACATGTTTAGTTATAATGCAACATTTTGTTGTGTCAAATATTTGCATGTCTAGACCTTACCATGATATTTTCTCCTACCATTTTCTTCTAAATGTAGCTATAATACCTTTGCTAGTTCATAATTGCTGATGCCCATTGTACACTTCTTCTCCTTAACCCCTTCGGCGCTGCGCAAATTCTCCCGCTGTGCGGGGGAATTAAGAAGTGGGCTGGATTCGAATGGCCCCCTGCCGTCCTCAGCACAGGCCCTCGCCGATGTCGGATGGGCGGGGACCGTCCTGAGCACCAAAGAGGTTAATTGGTCACTGCTCAATCAGTATCTTCATTTTTATAACATTGCATCTACCTAAAATACTTAATGGGAGCTTGTGCCACTGCTTCAGTTGTTTAGTAACAGTGGCTAATAGTGAATCATAATTTAACGAGTGTATGAGCTCGATCTTAGATGAAATCTGCATCCCCAAATATGTAGCCATCGGGCAGGTCCCTTCAACCGGGAATTCCGGATGGAAATTAAGAAGGACTTGAGTTTTGTTACTATTTATTTTATAGCCAGAAAAACATCCTTGCCTCCCTATTAATGCTCTCTATAGCCTCCCTTGGCTCTTCAGAGAAAATAGCAATATTGTCGGCATATGCAGTGAGTTTCAGGGCGCGCTGTCCAATATTCAGCGCGCAAATCAAATTATTAACCAACAGTGTCTGAATAAATGGCTCTATATAAAGAGTAAAAAGAAGAGGGGTAAGGGGACAGCCCTGTCTTGTACTGCAGAGGATGGAAAAAGGAGTGGTTTGAACATAAGAATACTGTAATCTGGCCATAGGGTTGTGATACATAGCCCCAACCAGCTTTCGAAATTTCTACCTTAACCCCAAATGCGATGAGTTTTGCCCAGAGATATTCCCAGGCCACCTGGTCAAATGCTTTTTCTGCATCCAATAAGACCATACCCAGGTTGGTTTTTAACTTCCCCGCAGCATCAAAAGCCCCTATTGAGTATTAACATGGGCAGTGGTTTCTCTCACGTGACGAAACCCATGCTGCTGGGTAGAAAACAGGCTGGCCATCTTTGGAGCTAACCGGGTGGCCAATATCTTAGCAAACGCCTTTGCAGCTGCATTTATTAGGGAGATTGGGCTGTACGATGCCCATTCCTCTGGAGCGTTATCTTTTTTTAGAAAAAAAATGATGTTGGCCATATTCCATGACTCTGGAACTCACCCTGCAACCCCGACTTGGGAGATTACATCTCAGAGCACCAGGGCCAGGAGGCTTTTGCAGCACTTGTAAAACTTTGCTGGGAGGGCATCATCCCCAGCCGCCTTCCCTGGCGAAAGCCCCACAATCTCTTCCAAAACTTCTTTCACTGTAATCTCCTGCTCTAGTAACAGTAAAACTTCTTTTGTCAGAGTCTGCAAATGCTCCCTTGTAAATAGCTCTGCATATCAGTCAAATCTTGTGCTGGATCTGGGGAATCTAATTGCTGATAAAAAATGGAAATTGACCAGCAATCTCCTAGGGGAACATGTATATAGCATCATCCTTGCCTTAATCTTAGTTTTAAGGCAACTATCCATAAGCTGATGCGTTAAAACGTTCCCTATCCTGTCCCCATATTCATATTGTAAAACAAGCAGCTACCTTCTCTTTTAGCCCCTTATTTATCACAGTCTCTGCTCCAAAAAGGAAGTATACAGAGAATCTTGGTCTAACTTTTGTAGTCGAACAGCCTCGGCATGCTGAAACTCACAAATGATAAGCCTTTGATAAGCATCCATAGTTTGTCTCTCCCGTTCTCTATTTTTTTGCCGAACGAAACTGCTGAGTGACTCCCCAATAAATGCTTTCATAGCATCCCATACCACTCATAGCGGGGCAGACCCTATATTATCTGTGAGATATTCTGAGATTTTTTTTAGAATAAGGACCAAATATTCAGAGTCCGTAACAAAATATTGTGGAAAGGTAAAAGAGTGAGCTATTTTAGGAATGGGGTTTGCCAGGAAAGAAAATATTATGGGGTTGTGGTAAGATGTAATCCGTTGGCAGATCTCCATATCTGCCCCCATCAAGATAGTATCTGAGACCCAGGACATGTCAAACCTAGAGTATTGCCGATGTGGCGTAGAATAGTACGTATACCCCGGTAGAGTTGGATATAAATAGCGCCATGCATCTTGCAGTGAGTGTAGTCGCTCTAATTCTGAAATAGATGCCCTCGCCTTCATCATTCTTAGGGCAAGTGGCCGGCTTGTAGAGTCTGTCCCATAGTTAATAACACAAATAAAATCTCCCATCAGAACAACCACACGCTGCCATCCCACTAATTCGAAACAAATATCATCAAATATTGTTGGATCGTCCATATTAGGGCCATATAAAACACACAAAATTCTCAATGCATTACTCTCGATTTGAGCGATAGCCCAACTCCCTCTTTGATCTGCTAATACATTGTGAATTCAATTAAAATCATAAAATATTTTAATAGTTTTTCTATTTTTTATTATCAATGTTTTCATTCTGAATTTGAATCAAATAAGCTCAACAGGCAATACAACATCTTTGAGACAATAGAGTGATCTGTTCACCCCTTGGAGAAAAATGCTTGGTAAAATATGATGGGCGATTTGAATAATAATCCACCATTCCTGGCACATGAAGACATTGTGATAATGTCTCTGATGGAACACCAAGCTACTTCATGCAGACAAAGAAGACAACATTGTGCACCTGTGAATGACAAATATCTATTAGTTACCTTTGAGAAAATCACATCCACAGGGCACAAGAGGACATTGTACAAGAAATGAGATGGGGCTGCGAAGGCTTTCTGACACTCCTGAAGGAGTCCAGAGATATTTGACCCCAAACAAAAACTTCGCAGAGTGCAGTAAAGATACATATGATACAATTTCTTAGTAACATAGAATTAATTACATTCTAGCAGGTATTGCAGAAACTATTTAAGACCAATATCAAATTCCAGACATCAAATCATAACTCAACAACATAGATAAAAGTCTATAAAACCTGAATTCCTTAATAATCAATTTTAACAATGAATTTAGCGAAAAATGAACTCCTTCAGTAATGTCACGAGTACCCTAGATCAGAACATTATCTATGTTTTAGTGTTCCAATAGACTTATCTATGCCGGCACCAATGAGAATCTACAAAAGAAACGTCAGAACACCCAGAACTCATCCACCAGACTCATCCAGAACACCCCAAGCTACAGCCACTTTACCGGCCAGCTGAGAGCTGGGAGACCTTCACTGACTACCTATCAAAAAAAGAATTTCCTTCAAGCTCCTCATGCACACCTACAAAGCTCTCTACAACAACGGACCTGCATATCTGAACCACTGCCTCTCCTTCTATACTCCCACCAAACATATCCGCTCTGTCCAACTGGCCCTGGTGACTATCCCATGGATCCGCAAGACCACGGCTGGAGGAACATCCTACTCCGACCTCACTGTGAAGACCTGGAACTCACTGCCTCTGCAACTCGGGCAATCACTATCACTCCTGCAATTCAGACAGGAACTCAAGACTTGGCTCATCGACTGAACCACAGATCCACCACATCCCCCCACTCAGCACCTTGAAACCCTCACAGGTGAGTAGTCGCACTTTATGAAAAACCTGGTTGATTGATTGACTGTTGCCTACGCATGCAATTGCAGTCTTCAGTAGATTCACTGATGTTGGGTAGGGTATGCATCCTACACAATCAATCTCTGTTATCTCCTCATCAGTGACTCTTACACCTGCGTTTGTCCCATCAAAACCACCAGGAAGCTTAAGGAGGCATCAGAAGAGGATGACGAGGATATGAATTTCCATGTTGCAATATGAAAATGTAAAGACAGTATAGTTGTTCCGTTCTGCATTCTCCTTGGATCTATGTTTATTTTTTGTCCCCTTGTCTTTCAGCAAACACAGTTCTTTTAGAATGTTTTAAAAGTGTAAATTGTCAATGTTTTGTTCAAGCAAAGCACTCTTCTTATCTGTTGGGAGTTTTTGTTTTGTATATTCAAAATGGTATAATAATTACTAACTCTTACTTTATATTTATTACTAATCTTTTATTTGGTAAACTTAAGCTCCCATTTATGTTCTGTAAATGGGTAATCATCAGATTTTTGTTATGTAAAAAAACACTCTTGAAAAACTATTAAAAAGTACTAAATGTTAATTTATTTCCGCTAAAATTAATTATATTGCAAATCATAATGTAATTAACAATACAAATATTGTCTGATGTAGTTAAAAAGAGGCCATCAATATACTCATATGTAGATGCTAAAACTTCACACACATTTCTGGACACTGAAAGACAAATATAAACAGATTTCACCCAAAAAAAATGGTTTTACGTGTATTGTGTTTCACGCAAAATACCATCACAGCAAACTGTTTATCCACTGACACTTATGTTCTTAATGCTATTCCCGTTAGTCATTCTGTTTTCCAACTCTTCCTCCAAGACAAAAATTAACCCCTGTTGTGCAGGTGGGCTTATAACCTGGTACAAGAATGGAAACATGACCTCACATTGACAACATTGATAGTACATTGACTTCAAATGGTTTCTGCTGCAATTGATACACCCACACACCCACTTTGGGTATCCTTTTTAATCATGAATATTGCACAAATGCTGGGTCATAGGACCGCTACGGATTCACCCAGACTTCTGAACTTAAATATAAGTAAAATCCCTGTTTAAAAAAAAAAAAGTTGACACTAGCAGAGCATTCTGTATCACAAACTTTATTGGGATACATTGGGATTCCTTGGGTGAGTAGAATATAGGAAAGGTTTAGTTTAGTGTGTTATGCAAATGAATCAAGTAGCAACAATTGCCTGAAATAACTGTGGACACTACTTGTGCAATGTTTTCACACTTTTATCACAATATTGGCTAAAATTGTCACCTTAATAAATCATGTTTATCAGAAAAAACAGCTTAGTCACAACTGTATGTCCATACATGTTTTCATAGTTTTGCAGGGACAAAACGCATTACGAGACAATTTCAATTGATTTACACCATATAGTTCGGTGCACTTAATACATTGTACACAAACAAAGAAATAAAGTACAATCTTCGTATTTCGTGTTCCACTCAATAGTGAGATGCCCTATGCATTTCGGGACCAATCGTCCCGTCTTCAGGGGCCACTGTAAAATGAACAGAAATAAATCACTAGGGGGCATATGTATGACAATCCCCGTTTGCGATTCTTAAATAGTGATTTTTTGAGAATCGCTATTTGAGAATTGCAAAAAGTGATGTATGTAAAAAATTGCAATTTTTTTGACGATTTCTTAGTTTTCCTTAATTGCGATTCCTTAAATGCTGACACAAAATTAAGGAATAGCAAATTTTGCAATGCGATTTTACTCATTCATCGCATTTTCTGAATTTTTAGTCGCAAACGCTGCTTTTTTGCGAATCACAGCGTTTACGACTAAAAAAACGGATGACATATATGCCCCTAGATTATCACTTTATTATAGTAAACATTATTAGTAACTACCAAGTTTAATGACACCCCCAATAGAGATGGTCAACAAGTTCATGGTGAAGGATACCTAAACCATGGAGTATATATATGTCAGTGAGATTTCATAAGCAGTACAATAGGAATAAGGGACAGAAAGTATACATTTCCGCTGCAACTGTTTGCAGCTTTGATATATACATGGACTCCATCGGAGTTCCACTGGCAGTGGGAAACAAAGACACAACAATAGTAGCCATAAAAAGCCAAATGAATGAGTGACGTACAAAAACAAACCGAAAGTGTATACTCAACCAGTGTTCGAAATTATAGACAAGTGAAGTTTGTGCTCAGGGTGAGTACCATAACGCATAAAAACAGTGCTTGCTATGATGCTGAGAAAACAATGGTCATAGCGTAAAGAGTAAAAGGGTGGTTAGAAATTCCTTGTGTGCATGCTGAAACGAATGGTGGGACCAATATAAACAGCGTTTGGTACTTACTATCACGCAAAGACAGCATGGAAGAGAAGATGAGGGAACAGTAAGGCTGTTACAATATCTAAGAGCACAACCTAAATATGTTAAAGCTTAGTTTGGAAAACCAATGTGATACACCATAAGTATAGAGTCATGCAATAAATAGCTGTAGATTAAACCGCTGCGCTTGGTGGAGTCAAAAAGGCGTGGAAAATAAAGCAGTGCATCAACACCACAGGATTGCATAATGCAAAAAGAAAGTATGTTGCCTAGAGGAATGAGCTTACCGAAAACGTGGAAATAATCCTCCTGTCAATACCGGCAGGTGTACAAATTGGAGAGGAGGCTGCCTACCGATCTTTGAAATATATACTATGTGGAAGCATTCATCACACATACAATGTCCACTAGTTGTCTAATCACTTAATTCATGGATATTTCTTCATTCCATTGACTATGGGTTAAAAATGCAAATGATGTGAGAGCATCACCCAAAAAGTGATGCATGATTTACCATATGATCCTCCTATCTACAAGTGATGAATTGCCTTTTGTGTTATTTGCAATTCATATAGTGCACAAGTGCCACAAGCTTTTATAGATTACAGGTGAACTTGTAAGCATGGTTATATAGGTGTTTGTTTGTAGCATGACCTATGCAAGCAGTGATGAGTGCAGTGATCTGAGTGTTACTCTTCCCTCAACCATCTGCCTTTTAACTACAACACATATCTATTTTTAGGTTGAGCCTAGAGTCAGCGCGCCAGCGCTACTCTCGCAATGATCTGTTGTAGTTCAGGACGGGAGAGAAGGCCCGCCTACTCCCCGCCCATATTTTTCATTGGCTTGTGTCTTTGTTCTTCTTAAATGCTTGCTTCTGATTCCTAAATAGGCTTGTTAGTCCCTCCTTGGTATGACCAAGGCGACATTTGTATCCTTCCATGGTTACTGGCCCCTTTGCTTGGTTGTTACATGGTACGTGTACTATTTTCTCAATTAAAGTTTCTCCTATTTTAAGCACGACCTGCTTTGGTTACATTGAGCACGCTTTCACTTTGAAAGCAGCCAGGACAATGCAGCCGATTGTTTGCAATGCCATAGGTTTCGCATTTAAATGCGAGACCTATAGCATTGCAAATATGTTTTACATATTGGTCTTGCGTTGTTTCTTGAGCTCATTATTTCATTTTACAAGTACATGCAGATCAGTTCACCTGGCTGGCTTAACTAGATAATAACAACCAATAGGATACAGGTACTCTGTGATTCAGTGGCACTGTGTGTTTTGCAAAGGTAAATTCCTGCAAGGAAGTAATGTGCATACATATTTCTTTACTTTAGGCTGCTTCCTTTCTTTATCCTTGACATATTGCGTCGCAAGGATAGCTGAAGGGTGACTGCACCTGCAGCAAAGATCTGGGTGCGGCAGCCTTTCACCCTTCAGAGAAAGTTCAAAAGCGGAATTACACCCCGGGCACGGGAGCACTAATATATTGTAGTGCAACCCCCTCAATCACCCCCTACCTCTCTTCCCACCCCACATGCCATTGCATCAACAGGCTATATCTAAAAAACGAACCATTTTTACTTTTGAATTTATACACATGGTTTGTTGACTGTAGTAAGACATCAACTCTTCTGCTTCCTCTTAAAATCCTCTTCATTATCTGGAGCCACTTATGGACTCTTCCCCACTACCTCAACGAGAGAGTCTCCTTCCACATACCCAAAAGGAACCTCTGCTCCACCGACCTCGCCCTGCTGGAGATCCCCCGCATCTGCAGAAGCAGAGCAGGTGGAAGAGTCTTCTCCTACAGTCCAGCCAAGGGCTGGAACAAACTCCCCCTCAACATCAGATGCTCCCCCACTCTCTACACTTTCAGGAAGACCCTCAAGACCTGGCTTTTCGACTTATCGGAGCTGCACCCCCCCCCCCCCCCTTCCCCAGCGCCTTGAGACCCTCATGGGTGAGTCACATGCTTTATAAATCCATGTTTTTTGATTGATGTCCTGCCAATTATGATCACGCCATCAGTATTACTCCATACCATTTTTAATCACAAAAGGCTCAGCAGCTCCTGATCCAACTCGTCACTCGGAGCCCGCAGCTGGCTGTTACTCGAAAGTGCTGCTAGCACCCTTAGCTGCCTGACATCATTAACCTGAGAGCCCCGTGCTGCTTCCTCTGCTCTATTAGACAATTAAACAGCTGTTTGCACTTATATAGAACTTGCTTCAAAACCACAACCTCTTGCCTTCTTTACTCTCAACAGGTGATGTGGCACTGCCCCCTCCAACAACCGTGTTTTAAATAGGGCATTGTCAACAGTGGGAGGAGCCAGGCTTGCAATCAGTGGGGGAGTTCCAGGTCAAAGGTCCAGCACACAAACCACTTAAAGCGACGGGGCACTTTCATCTGGCTGAAGACTACAGCGGGTAAGTGATGAAACATTAAAAGATTGGACGATTGGACCTCCACTGCAAACAAGGAGCACAAAACAGATGGTAAAGGCAGGCTCCTACTCCAAGCAGCGATACTTTCGCCTCCATTTCTACCTGTTGTAATCATAACATTCTGCCATCAATGGGGTGGAGGGCTTCTGACCGTGCTAGCATTCTTTTTTTGCAGTTTTATATAGCACAAAGTCGACCCGAAGGTTATTGGAGCATTTTACATGGACACCAGTTACGTTATGCAAGGATACGTTCATTTTTTGGTAGGCACTTTTTGGTAGGCACTGAAGAGATTAAGGGCCAGATGTAGGTGGGAGATTTTGGCCATTTACCGGGCGGTAACGGCCGAATTCGGCCGTTACCGACCGGTAAATGGCCATGGAGATGTAGGGGGATAAAAAACATGCATTTTTGGTAATTTTACCGAATCGGTAATTTTACCGATTCGGTAAAATTACAGAATTGGTAAAATTAACGAATCTGTATATTTTACCGAATCGGTAAATATACCGGTCGGTAAAATTACCGAAAATGCATTTGTGGTATGTAGGTGCCAAGTTTAACATTGACACAGGGCTTTGAAAATCGGTATTTTACCATGCAATACAATTGCATGGTAAAATACCGATTCAGGTGTACATGCACATCTGTGCATGTACACCTGTGCCATGTGGCACACATACATGCCCTTAGGGCATGTAGCACACAAGCCTAAAACAGGGGTGCCAGAGGGTGTCAAAGTGACACCCCCTGCACCCTTGCAAAATTCGGTATTTACCGATTCGGTAAATACCGAATCGGTATTTGATATTGAATCCTATGGGCTTCAAGGCCCATAGGATTCAATATCAAATACCGATTCGGTATTTACCGAATCGGTAAATACCGATTTTTAGCGATTCGGTAAAATTTACCGAATTGTTACCTACATTAGAAATACCTACTCTTAATTACCGAATTGGTAAAATTCGGTAATTAAGAGTCGGTATTTCTGATTTTGCTACATCTGGCCCTAAGTGATTTGCCCAGAATCACAGAATGAGCCGACCCCAGACTTAAACCTGTTCCCCATGTCTAAAGTCAGCAGCTCTGGCCATTATGACACATCCTGCTTTCACCACTTGTATGTCAATTTTTGTTTCTGCCTCAAATGGTTCTAAGTCACGGAAAACGCAGCGACACGTGTCGATATGCAGTGGGAAACCATTCACCAATGTTTACTGGTGGCACCTTTCTGTTGCTTATTGCTGTGTTTGAGGGTCATAATGATACCACTGAGGTTAAACATTTGACCGCATAATGTTAACATGTAAAAGTGACAAAAATATGAGTAATACTATCACACAACGTGCTGCATTATGCCATATATTTTCTTTCCTTGCTGCATACTTTTGCAAACTGCTGCATAATATGTTCCTTTCTATCATATACTTCCAGTGGTTCTGCATATGCCTGCCTCCCTTCTTTTCTTTTTTACTCTCACAAACTGTCTCTCTATTCTCAGCCTGGTCCCCCCCGCCCCTTCTCCAGGAATTATGTTTTCCTCTGTTAGGCCTCTCTATATCCTGATACTTCTACCGCCTCCCAATGGTCTAGTAGATCGACCCCTTCTATACACTTGTACTTCTACCTATATCCTGGCACCAGTCCTCCCCATAGCTCCTGCTCTCTTGACCCTTTTGTGCAGTTCTTATCCTTTGTTCCATTTTTTAGGGCGAACTAGGCAGCACATGTGCTGCTCTGCGAGGCATGCTGTATTTAGGTAGGGACTTAAAGCTCTGCCCATGTTTTTCATTTGCTTGTGTCATTATCAACTGTAAACTGTGGCTGTTCATTGGTAAGTACCGCCTTGTCTCATCTTGTAACCTCCCATTGCAACACCCCCTGTTATGTGTGTTGTTACGCTGTAGGCTTTATTTACAGTTTTGAGCACTATTTTTTCAAACAGCTTTGTCCTGCCTGCTGTTGCAGGCAGGACTTGCTCTCTCCTAATGCTATATTTTATGTTTTTAAAGCAGCATTTGCAATGCAATTGGACTTACAGTTTCAAGAGTTTAAGCTATTGGCATAGTACATGAAAATGCCTTTCATGTATGTGTCTTAAAAACAACACATAAATAAAAGGCATTATCATTTACAACGCCAATAGCTCAAACTCTTGTAAATGCCAGCCCTATTGCATTGCAAATGCTTGTTAAAACAGCCTAAACTAAGCATTTCACTTTCTCTTTATGTCTCTGTCTCACTAAGAGTTCTGCCTAATAATCTGTGGGTTCAAGGTGAACCTCGCTTTCCCACGGTTATCTGCTTCGGCTCACTCGGATCTGTCTTTTGGAAACTCTTGGGCAGGGCAAAAGCCCAAATCCTATTTATGACGTCACGTAAAGTCACTTTGCATGGCTTTGAATGGCCTCACAGATAAGGAGTAAGGCAAGGCAGGGCAGGGGAAATCGCTGTGCTGCCTCACTCTGTGCTGAGGAAGCTTTTCAAGGGCGTTGCGGTGGGTGTTCCCACTCAACACCCATGGATTTCAATGCTTTCCCAGATTTACAAGACCATGTGCACCTGGGGATGCACCAAAACCTTATGCCTCTTAAGGTGAGACGTAACAAGGAGAAACAACTTTATTTCTCCTAATTTATTCCTCTTTCTATGTTCATAGAATGAATAATTGATTATTTCTGTGCAGGACGGTGTCCCTTCCTGCACTTAAACAATCCTGCCAGAACAGAGGCACCCTTGCACCGAAACAGTGCGAGTGTGGGGGGGAAAGGGCAGGAATGCACCCTATTAGATAAATACAGTGCCTTCCTACCCTTTCACTTTGATGTAGGGCTGCACAGCAAGATACCTTGCTGCCCTGTCCTGTGCTAAATCCCCATAAATGTACCCCCTAGTGTTCACGTTTTTTTTGCCCTGAATCACACAAACCAGTATGATGATACCCTGAAAAAAGACAAGTAATTTCATGCTCTGTGAAATACTTGCTTGCGTTTGTAAATGATGGAATTTGTGCATTTGTGTAAATGTAAAATTAACTTCGATAATTAGGCCCTACAAAATGGTCTAAAAGGAGTGAGTGAACTGAGCATATTTCCCGTGCATAAAGTAGGCATTTCCTGCGAGCGTTGAAGGTTTAATGCATGTCACAGGTGGGAATTTCCTTGCGAAAAACGTAAATTGCATTACTGTTTTTGCAAGATCATACTTTTTCACTGTCTGCTCACAAGTCACAGTTGCATTTCATAGATGTCCCATTTATTGTTCCCTGACTAGTCGTCACAAATCGAAAATACACAAGGTATGCACCCACACACAAAGAAGTCCTGCGAAATACTTACTTTCATCTATCTTTTGTAAGTCGTGCTGTGAATGACTAGGCGCCACCCCTCACCTAGAGGAGGGGGTGCCCTTAGTCGCGCCATGAAACCGAGCCTGTAGTTGGAGGGGCTCTTTTAGGGTTGGTCAGTTGTCTAGTGATGTTCGGAAACCGAAACCTTGGTAGTAACCAGTATATAATGCGGCGTCCCTGGGGTCTCCTCCTCTTTGTCTCCTTGGACCCAGGGAAGCCGCGAGAACATCAGGAACCACCCTCCCACCCGGCAAAGAAGCAAGGTAGAGCACGGCGGAACGCTGACAGTTAACACCAAAGGGGGCATGCGCAGCAATGGAGGTTCAGCGATTGGATGGACCCCAAGAAGGGATACGATGGAACTGTGCATTGGATAAGCGGTGAGGGGACTGACCTGCTGGACTCTACTGCAGAGGGTAGACGCAGGGAGGGGACTGACCTGCCGGTGGTCCAGTCTCTACTGCCCTATCCCGCAACGTATGGACTGTGTGGACTATTTTGGGAGGATGCCTTTGTTCAGGTACCTCGTTGGGACTGAGCGCTAGGCAGTGCCCTGTATTTCAAGTAATGCAATGTTTGCTGTAGCGCGTTGGGGCCTGCCGGCACAATGTGCGCAGCTGAGTGAGTTGGCCGAGTCAGCCAACAATATGTAAGTACATGGGTTTGTCAAAGTTGAAATCCATTATAATGTTATGCCCAATTTGATTACCGCCTTTGACATGTGGATGTCGCAAAAGTAGTCTGTTGCTATGAATATATATAGGTATCCAAATAATACTTAATCCCGTAGCGGTTGTGTAGATTTATATGCTTAATGTGAATAAAAGTCTACACCTTGGACAACATAATTGATTCTGAATATTCTTGGGCCCAGTGGGCGCTGTGGGGTGTTGAAGTGAAGGGGAGTGAGTGTTTCATTGTGCGTGTACTACGTCTCTAGTACAGTCAGTGCATTTTGCTGTGGCAGACTGTTCCCTTGAAGTATTTTCTTCTTCTGTGCTTTCTGCCTTGTGCATGACAAATATATTTGGTCGTTTTTAGTGTAAAGTAAACATAATTTGAAAAGTAATTGGACTAACAAAAATCTGTCTCTTCACTACTTAGCGCTCGCGGAGTAAAAATAATCGCACAGCCCTCGATCTAAGTGACACATCTTACCTAAAAGACCACAGATGAATCCAATTGGAAGTGCGAACAAAACAAAAACCTATTGACACGAATAATGCATTTTAAATGAAAGTAAAGAAAAACTGCCACCCAACCTTAAACTAGTAAAATGACTTTTGAATACAGAAACAATTTCAGCGTAAGCACCTCGACATTACGTTCTGTATACCGATGAGTATCCTAGAGAAAGCAGCGGCTTCAGGCCGCTAACGTGGTTTCTTATTCATGTACAAGGATGTTAGAAGGAACAAAGAACTTTGCAAGCTCTCTGAACACTGCCCAGCAAAGAATGAGGCTTCAGAAAATGCCCTTGGGACCTCCAAAGTATTTATTGAGGAGCCCGCGGAGTCATGACTTAGCAGCCTGAACAAAATATACATACCGTGGCTGCCAGAGAACTCCCTTGTGGTGACTACCTTCCAGGGTTGATAAACTGAGTACCATCGAACTGGATAATGCTGGGGCATATAATTTACAGTGCTTGGAAAGGCAGAACTACGTTACTAAGTGCTACATATTAACAGTTAATATTAAGATAATCTCCAGGTGACCACCTCTTTCCATTAGTAATGAGCACATTCTACCAATAATTAGGCTCACATTATTACCTAAAGTCATGTGTTTTTGCTACAATTATCGTCTAGCCACTGTATTGCATACACCTTCCACTGATATAATTCATTTATTTTTACACACAGGATCAACTGTGACTTTCAGGACACCAACATTTAATGAGAGTTTAGCAACTTTCTTCACATGCAGTGGCGTAACAAAACTCGAGGGGTGCCCTCGGAAAAGTACATGGAGGGCCCCTTTTCCTGTTTACTCCGGAGCTCTCAGGCCAGCATATTTGCTGTGGGGGCCCCCTGGAGCTTGGCCCCCCCGCACTGCAGGGTCTGCGGGGGCCTTTTTTACGCCCCTGCTCACATGGGAAAATGGCCTGCAAAGGACACTGGACTTATAGCTTCCAAAAGCAGCATAGGAGAATATCACTATAATGTGCACTGTGGGGTATTATGACTAATTACAAATGTTATTCTGTATGCGCTTCTGTAGGAAAGTGCCACTTATGACATGGTTAACCCCCATGTTATGCATGATTCCTGGTGCAATTTAAAAAAGTAAGTACACTGGGTTCCTGCTAACCTGAATCCCAATGCCAGATCTCTTTCCTAAAACTATACCACATTTAGAACAACCTTAGCCACTCTTGTAGATCCCTAGTAAATGGCACCCCGGGTACCAAGGGCAAGTGTACTGAGGAGGGGCCACTGTGGCTGCAGCATGAATTGTGCCACCCCAGAGACACCTCCTCAAGGTCAAACAAACTGGATGCATGCCTTTGTGCAACAAAAATCCATTGACATGGTACATAGCTCTGTGTGCCATGCACTTAGACACTGATATGTTATGTTATGTTAGGCTGTACTTATAAAGCGCACTGTCACCGTAGGTTTCCTGGCACTGAAAGAAGATGATAGTGGGTGATGGTAGAAGGCTAGATGGAGTTTGAGAAGAGCCAGGTTTTTAAGCTCTTCCTGAAACTCAGTAGGGTATCGGAGGTCTTGATTCCTAGGGGGACGGAGTTCCACAGTATGGGTGCCAAATAGCTGAATCTGCGGCCCCCCAGTTTCTTAAGTTTGACCACCGGGGTGGTTAGGAGATGAAGATGGGCTGAACGAAGATTACGGGCTGGACAATGCGAGGTGATAAGAGATTTCAAAAAGGCCGGGCACTTGCACTGCCGGGCCTTGTAGATTAGGCAGCCGATCTTAAAAGCGGCTCTGTGTTCAATAGGCAGCCAGTGTAATTTGGACAGAAGGGGCCTTGCTGACTGCCATTTTGGGACTTTATAAATGAGCCTTGCAGCCTGGTTCTGCACCATCTGGAGACGATGAAGCAGGGACTTGGGTAGGCCCCAGTGAAGGGAGTTGGAAAAGTCAAGACGGGAAATGACAAGGGAGATAACAATTTGCACCAATGCATCATGTGAGAGTAGGTGAGAGATTTTCCGAATTTTCCTTAACTTAAACATGCTGGCCGAGATGGTAGCTCCGACATGGGATTTAAGGGAGAGATCGGTGTCGATGGTGACGCCCAAGCTTTTCACCGAGCTCGACAGGCTGGGGGGCGTACCGAGCTCCATTGGCCAGAACTGTGGGCCCCAGTGAGCCGCACTGATACCAGGCAAGATGAGCTCAGTTTTCTCCCGATTTAATTTGAGCTGGTTAGATACCATTCATTGTTGGATGTGGAGCATCACTGCCTGAAAATCAGATGCGGTGTCAGGGGTGTCCAAGGGGAAGATGATCTGCATATCATCTGCGTAATTAAGGACGGTGTACTTCCAGTTTCTCAATGAGAGGATTAGCGGGCGGAGGTATAAATTAAACAGTAGAGGTGAAAGGGAGGATCCCTGCGGTACTCCACAAGTGGTGGGCATCCGTGTTGCTGTGAATGGGCCTAGATGGACTGTTTGCACTCTGCCCGAGAGGAAGGACTTAATCCATTCCCTGGCAGGGCCCCGGATGCTAGCCTGTCCGACACGGTGGAGAAGGATGTCATGCATGAGATATAGGCAAACCACCCCTACTACAGGCCTTACAGTGCTAAGGCGGTGTGCCCTATACTTGTAAACAGGGGGTGGGTGCAGTTCCTGAGAGTCCAGAGAGAGAGAAAGGAGGAGTTTTTTCTTTATGTTCCAGTATGACGGGAACACTTCATCAGGAGCAAGTCCCCTCACATGCTTCAGCATTGAGTTTTACTTTCATGAAAAATGACAAAGGAATGCATGAACTAATGCCCTTAGTTTTACACTCTTCCCAAAATCCACATGGGGATTGAACCTCCACAGAGACCCACTGTTTCTGGAATAGATTCTCCTTTAGTACCTCTTTCCAAGTTCGGTGAACACTTTTTAAAACCTTTGGTCCAGAGAACACCATCAGTTGTAAAAGATTCAAGAGGCATACTGAACTTAATAGAACAAACCAATGATAACAGACCACAAATAGATTTCTAGGTCACCCTCGATGTAGAGGCCTTATTCACCAACATCCCCTGATGGACCCCCATCGAGGTTATTGAGGATATTCTGCTGGCCAGCAACTGGACCACATCCACTCCTATCAGTTTTGTTATGGAGAGTGGCACATTGGCCGTTACAGAAAACTTCTTTAATAAGAAGACAGACTTTTTCACCAGACCCAAGGGACTTCAATGAGAAGTACCTTTGCTCCAAGTCTGGCCTGCCTTTACATGTCATACTTCGAACGTAAACACATCTTCTGCACCACAAATCCTTATCACACAAACATTTTGATGTGGTGTAAATACATTGATAATATACTTGTCTTCTGGAAAGGAGACAGGGATGGGTGCGCCCCCTTTGTGAACTGGGTTAATCACCTAAACCCCTTTCTGCACTTCAAAGCCAGCAATTTAGAAACAGAATTACCCTTCTTAGATCATTTGATCCGACTGGAAGATGGGAAACTGCATATAAGAACTTTCACAAAACCTACGGATAGTCACAGTCTTCTCAGCCACCATCCTAGGGCCCTGTAGGAGAATCTACAATTTGGGAAAATTTTGAGACAACGATGCAATTTAAGCGAGGTTTGTGACTTTAAGGAACAGGCCAGTGATCTAGCAGGCTATCTGACAAATCGTCCATACCTGAGCAAATGCAAAAAAAAGCACAAAACATGCCCTATTAGAACCCTGTGACAGACCAAAGTCAGAGGTGCTCAACTGTGTCACTACTTTCACTCCAGAATCAAACACCATACAAAAAATCTTTAAAAACATTCTTGAAGGATATACTTGTACACACAAAGCCTAGGAGATTGCTGGATCCTACCCAGAAATCATTATGGAATTTACCCACTGTTACGGGACATTACCCATGTGGACATTGTAATGTGTGTGCCTCTAACTGAGGTTAAAAGACACCATGATGTGGACAGAAAAAAAGTATACCAATTGTAACTCACATAATTGACTCTATATGATCACCTACCCGAGCCAGTTGAGAAACACAGGAATGACAACAAGAGCGGCCAAGGTTCGAATTACAGAGCACAGAAGTAATATTAGATGTAAAATGTCAAATACAAAAATTACCACACATTCCCTCACAGTTGGAAACACTCCAGATGACAAAAAATGGACGGTCCTGGAAACATTTCCCCTCATGAGAAAAGATGTCCTATTTAGTAAGGAAACTGAAACAAACACAAAGATCCCTTCCCCTCCTACTATGAAAGGGTGAGGATTCGATCCTCTAATTGGATTGGTTAGCTTAGTTATAGTAAGGCCATACACTGTAGTACAATAGGAACAATTCTACCAGGTTGCTAAATTTACAGACAAAAATATAAAATCATACAGAGAATAATACATTTCTAATCAAACATATGAATTAAAAGGAATGTATTATCAATATTTTATTCAAAGATCATGTTCTATACAATTGATGTTGACAAAGTTAACAACACATTAAAATCATATACTCATCAATTTTTTAAATAAAAAGAAAACAATATGTGCAATAAATACATGAAGAACAACTGTCAACGTGGCGTTTCGGTGCTGAGGTGGATCGTCACCTTCTTCAGGACATTAGTTCAATATTTAAAAATCTGAATAGAATGTAAAAAACTTTATTTAGAAAAATAATTTCTTAAAACATTCCTTTGTTACATTATTCATGATTTATATTTAGCAACCTAGGAATAAGTCTGCATGGAAGAAAAGTGTAGGCCAAAAATCTAATAGAATTAGACTCCTAGATTTAAAACACAGAAAGATTACTCAAACATAATATTTTAATACTCCCGGCCTCGTTCATATGAATAGTAAACCCGTTATACACCTATTGAGTTATGTGGAAGCTCTTATATTTGTCTCCAATGAAGTTTTGGACGGGTTCCACGTCTGGTTCTTACAGTCTCACTGGTGCCGGATAATACTATGAGGGAAGAGTATTCCATTAGGATCAGACCCTCTGTATATTGTTTCATTTCAAATATAGAACTTACCCCTATAATTTTCTTTGGAGGGTCTTAGTTTAGTTTTTTCTTACCCTTCTATTTCTATGAATCCCTTCAAGGGTTAAGGTGATACCGAGGGGGCTATGCAAAAATATGCTATTTGGAATTATTTAAAATATATATATATATATATATATATATATATATATATATATATATATATATATATATATATATATATATATATATATATATATATATATATATATATCATACCCAAGGTTTTTGCATTCTAAATACGGAGCCAACTTCACTTGGAGTTGCTAAAAGATAAAACCACTTTTTAATCGTGTGGCTTACCTTTATTAATCATATTTCGATGGGATCATTCATCAATAACTTTTGTCTGAACAATGGTTGAGTATACATTCTTATGTTGTCTGCGTGATGTGTTTTAAGTTGAGGAATTAATTTCTCTTCAATCTTGAGGGTCCCTGGGGGTAAGCCTGGGCGCAGTAGGCGTAGTGAGGCTACGCCAAGCTACGTGAATTGGGCATGATGCTACGCCCGCTCACGCGCTTCGCGTAGCCCTACTACTACGCCCTCCTTTACAGACATAAATTTAAGTATTAAGTGCAGTAAAAGTAAATGAAAGCACTTACCTGGTCTGCGGCATCCCGGGGCTCCCTTTTCTATTTTGCGCCGACTTCTACCATCGAAATGCGCATGCGCGGCCGCCCGCGCATGCGCATTTCTTGCGTCCGGGACGCCGCGGACCAGGTAAGTGCTTTTATTTACTTTTACTGCACTTAATACTTAAATTTATGTCTGTAAAGGAGGGCGGGAGGGAGGCGGTGGCGGACAACTTCGCTCCATCCACGGAGCGTGCGTAGTGTTGCCTACTACGACTACTTTGCAAAATGCAAAGTAGGCAACACTACGTACACTGCTGTGGGCGGAGCGTAGTCTTGCGCCCACCATTACCACAGGGCCAACTAGCCCACCAGGTACCTCCAGTATGCGCCAGGGAGCTGCGTTGCAGAGAGGTGTTCAGAGGCCACGCCCCTTTTTACACCTCCCTGCAGTGCAGCTCTGTTACCCTTACTGGAGGTACCTGGTGGGCTATTTGGGCAGTAGGGTCCCTCAGGATTCAAGGGGACTTAATCTCCCAAATTAAAACAGACATAGGGCGCGTTTGCACAGGGGCGAAAGGAGGGGACGGGGCCTGAGGGACATGTACAAACATGCCCTGTGGCGTGTTTTAATTTGGGGAAATAATTCTGCTTCAATCCTGAGGGCCCCTGTGGGCTAACTAGCCCACCAGGTGCTTCAAGTGGATGCCACTGCACTGCGTTGCAGAGAGGTGGCCCAGGCTGTGCCCCTTTTAACACCTCTCTGCATCACAGCTCTGTGGCACTTACTGGAGGTACCTAGTGGGCTACTTGGACCCCAGGGACCCTGAGGATTCAAGGGGACTTAATCTCCCAAATTAAAATGACACAGGGCGCGTTTAGACAGTGGTGAAGGGAGGGGATGGTGTACGAAAGTGGCTATATATATAGTGGACCAAAGTAAAATCATCCAAACTACGAATACCGATTTACTCACCTGTTATCAGGAGAGACCTCAATGCTGCAGCTTTGAGCCCAGTACTGATCCTGAAAAGTAATTCGAACCGTACATACCAGTAACTTGAATTTCCTTCCATAGAATATCATTGCCTCCTTTTTGCTGAAAAAGTTTGTGTCGATTTTTGAAACTTACAAATATTCCTCTAAAATCAGCCAAATTACGAATTCCGATTTACTCACCTGTTATCACAAGGGACGTCAGTACTGCATCTTTGAGCGCACTACTGATCCTGAAAAGTAATTCTAATCGTAGATACAGTAACTTGAATTTCCTTTCATAGGCTAATATTGACATGTTTTACTTGGAAATTTTTTAAAGTGTGGAGTTTTGGAACTTTCAAAAATTCCTCAAAAATCAGCCGAACTACGATTTCCGATTTACTCACCTGTTATCAGAAGAGACCTCAGTGCTGCATCTTTCAGCCCAATATTGATCCTGAAAAGTAATTCTAACCGTAGTTACAGTAACTTGAATTTCCTTCCATAGGCTAACATTGACTGGTTTCACTTGGAAATTCTTTTAAGTGTGTAGTTTTGGAAGTTAAAAAAATTCCTTAAAAATGAGCCGAACTACGAATTCTGATTTACTCACCTGTTATCAGGAGAGACCTCAGTGCTGCATCTTTCAGCCCACTACTGATCCTGAAAAGTAACTAATCGTTGTTACAGTAACTTGAATTTCCTACCGTAGGATATCATTGCCTGCTATATAAAATATATATACATTTAAAAAATATATATTACAATTTCAATATTTCTAAAAATATTTATTTTTCAATTTATATAAAACGCATGTAATGTAATTTAAAAAATAAAATATCTAAAAATAAATAATTTAAAATAATGTAGTATATCAGTATAAAAAAATATAACAATTAATACATTTAAAAATGATCAATTACAAAACCTTTGAAATTCACTGAAAAAACCATAAGTTTCAGCCACGTTATAGTTAGGAATTAGCATCTAAAAAACCTTAGAAATTCACTGAAAAAAACCATAGGTTTCAGCCACGTTATAGTTAGGAATTAGCATTTAAAAAACCTTGCAAATTCACTGAAAAAACCATATGTTTCACACATGTTATAGTTAGCTGGAGATTTTACTCATACAAAACCATTGAAATTCCCCTGTCATAGTTAGTTCAGCTAACTATAACTCGCGCGCCTGCAATGCACTGCTGATGACATCACATACTACATCACTCATGACATCACATACTACATCACTCATGACATCTCAAATGACATCACTGATGACATCACTGATGACATCATCCATTGAATGTGTGTCTTTCTGAAAAATAAATATTTTTTATATATGTATATCTAAAGGTTGATGAAAGAATAAATGGGTAAATAAGTGTTTAAATATATAAATATCTGTATCAGTCTCTCACTTTGTGTATAAGTGGCTGCATGGTTGGTGAGTAGCTACATGAATGTCTATATAGGTAATTATTAGTTTTTTTGAGTATCAGTATGAGTGCCTGAGTGTCTGTATAGTTCAGAGGGGGTTCTTACGTAGTGCATAGATGCATGAATTAGTGCCTCACTGCTTCTATGTGTTGAAGACTGTATGGGTGGATGAGTGTGTGTATGGGTGTGTTAGTGAATGAATGACTGTCTCAATAGTGTCTTTATGAGTAACAACATATGTTTTAAACTAGTATATGTGAGTATTGGTGCATATAAGTGAGTATATGTGAGAGTGAGAGACGGGAAGAGTTCCTGTATCAATTATTACGTGTTTCTATAAGTGATTGTTTAAGAGAGTAAGTATGTGTAAGTTTCTGTAGCAGTAAGTGTTGTGGTGTGTGTATAACTGTATATGCAATTTAATTGATGTTTGATACTTTGTTTGCATGTGTGACTATGTGTGTGAGTAACTCTATGTATGAGTATCATTGTGTAACAGGATGTATACGTGTATGAGTACATCGGCGAGAGGATACCATCCTGGGTTGTTGTTGCCGCTCTGCTCCTTCACAGCCAGCCCTGCTTTCACTGAGGACATCGAGGCTGGGATTCTGGGCGCAATTGAGGGAGACTGCTAAATCTTCACAGCTTGCAAGACCCCCGCGAGGACTACGTGTCCCAGCAGCCCTGCGCCTCTGACACCTGCGGCTCATTTGGTCACTCCCACTATTTATATATGACTGATCCTCATATCCGCTTCGCGGAACGCGCGCGGGTGCTCGCCGGGCGAAGCCCGGGCTAAGGGCGGGCCCATTTGAGCCGTTCGAGGACGGCTGAGGACAGGACGGGGCCCCCCTAACAACTACATAACAAGATCAGTGTACTTCCAAACCCATCCTGATAATCCATAGCAAACTGCATTTATATTCACGCAAAGGTATAGGTGTTTTCTTTTCACATCATGACCACCCCCAAGGCCGGAAATTGCAGGAAATCTATTACCAATGGGTCAATAATCGGCACTTTGGACCAATTTCTTGTAAGGGCGTCTTCTGTCCTAGCTCATGAAATTGAGACTATCGATGGATATTGCCTTTGATAAACGCTCCTCCAAGGGAAGTTTGGCTCAAGTACGTTCTCCAATTAACCAACAAACTACTATTTCCACTATATCAGGTAGCATCAGTGAGAGAGAGGAGAACCATTGAATCCAATCTACAGGGAACATGCCTTGTCATCCCACAAGTGAAGAGGGCTCATTGGGTTTAATGAATGCTGTGAATTCCAATAACACACACTCTGGATCACCGGCACCGTGCGTTAAGACTCGATCCGCCTACAACCGCAAAACGGTCTCTTCACAGCTGCTAGTAGGCCCATCCGCAAAAAGGAAGTGGGGGGTGCCTATGTGAAAGGAAGGAAGGCTAAAATACAGAAAGATAACCCAGTAGAAGAGAGTGGGCTATTAATGCCTCCCCAAAGTCCAGCTACATGCCAAACTATCGGGGATGAGATAACATTGTCTTCAAGTCCGGCGCTGCGTTGCCAGCTGAGCTGGGACCGGACTTCTGGACCAAATTGGAATCTATCTTCAAAAATACATGTCTCCCTATTTATGATAAACTTGATATTATGGAAAATAGACTTGCGTGCCTTGAATGATCGTTTGTGTCGGCTCAAATAAGGGCTGGTAACCGGGGTAAAGGGCCAGTTGTTAACCCATCCAGTCAGCCTGGGCTCACTAACGAAGTGGATCATCCCATTGTCTTCCCAACTGTGAATGAAATTGTTAATAATCCCGCGCCTGCTGTGATGTTGCATGCCCCAGATCTGCCCGCTTCCAGTAATCCACAAGAGGTTAATTATATTGAACGGGGTGGAAGGGTTGAGATGGGGCAGTTAGCGAGTCAGCAATTCATCAATCCCAAACGAGCAATAATTTCCACAGTGCCCCACCAACAAAGGGTTACCAGTGTATAGATCTTTCCCCCTGAATCTACCCCATATGTGGTGGTCCTGGCGGGGGTTCCCTCTTTGCACCAGGACAAAAGGGAGGGGTACGTGGAGCTTAGGAACAAATTTATTCACTGGCTTAATCTTAATCGCCCACTCCCCTCAATGGTGTCTGCCGAAATTTTGTTTGCTAGCCGCGTAGATTGGGTGGGGTCTCGCAAAAAGTCTATTGAGGGAATCTGCGTAATCATTAACTTTAGGGATAGAAGGTCTGTAGAGCACATTTGTAGTTGGGCTCCGGAAAGCTCAGCTACGCTAATACAATCCCTATCTTTAACCTACTTCTACCCACCACCATATATCGCCCCCAGAAATATGGCTCCGGATGGGGGGCGCAAAATTGGTGTAATACTGGGGGAATAAGGCTGAATAATAGATATGATATACTGTCTGGTCTGGAATATTGCGATTTATGATCACTTGACTCCAGGCAGAAGGCAAATTTGGCAGAGTTCAATGATTGCAAACTAGAGAGTAAATTGAACACAGTCGTTGGCAAGGTTAACCCTCAGGTTGGGGCATTGACTATTCAGTTTAATGGAACCCAAACAAGTGTAGCTAGTATTGTTTTGGATCATCATCTGGACTGTGAGGCCCCAGCTCCTAACCTACTGAGACAACCTATTTTAAACTCAGCTCTAGGGCTACATATGGAAATTAGTTGTCCTCACCCAATTGGTAAGGAGGTTAAAATCGGTGGCCTGCCGAATACAAAATGTCCTTTGACGATGTTATCTTGGAACATAGCGGGTTTAAAATCTAGATTAGCCTCGCCTGAATGATCGGATTTTATTGAAAAAATGCGACATTTGTCTCTTTCAGGAGACATGGTTGGCGGAACCTGTCTTTCGACCGGGCTACCTTAACTTTTATGCCCCAGCAGTAAAGAAGGATAAAGGTCGTCCATTAGGAGGTCTTGTGATTTGGGCAAGACAGGTGTTAAACTGTAATATTCAACGAATTCCTGTACCCAATAATGATCTTATGGCAGTGAGGCTTACCTTTCCCTCAGGCAAATACATTGACATTTATAATATCTATGCTAGAGGACAGCCAGGGGGAAAAAAATCTGAAGTAATATCAGTCCTAGAATATCTGATAGAGGCTATGCCCAGTAATTCTCTGCCACTTGTAGCGGGGGACTTTAATACTACGTTTGAGCTGTTAGGTTATGAAAATCAGAGCCTTACGGAGGAGGAAGACTCTAGGTGAGGTATTCCCCGGCTGGAGTTGGCTCCCATAACTAAATGGACCGAGGCGGCTATTCAATTGAAGGGGTTATGCTTGGGGAACCATTTGAAAGCAGCCAACGGCCGCACACCATCTGATGGGTTGGGCGCTAGGACATACGACAATGGACATAGGTCTAGTCGTATAGACTATTTGCTTGTCCACCTAAAATTGTGGCATAACCTTAAGGATATTGTAGTAACGGGTCACATTGAAAGTGACCATCATCCGCTTACCTCTTCATTTGATTTGTATTCGGATGAAGTTGTGTTACCCACACAAGATACCATTGGACCAGATCCTATTCTTGCTAATGACATGCGCCATCTTAAATGTTGCAAAGTTATCGAACAACCTGAAACTCTGGGTGCCATTAAAAATTAAGTATGTAACTCACTAAGGGTCTAGAGCTACCACTGACGATTTTCATACTTATATCATCATTGTCCACAATAAACTCTTTGCTCAGTTAAAAACTTATTTTTGCAAATTGGGTACTGGTAGACGCAAATTAGCTAAGAAACCTGAAGGTTGGTAAAATGAGGCTTGTCGGCAAGCACGGGCTAAGTTATGGCTAACCTTATGAACGGTGTCTCCAAGTGATATTAGAGCTGCACGAGGCTGCTACAGGAAAACACAGTTGGAGGCAAAAAAGCAATGGGATGAGTCTAAGTGGCAGGATCTCAAAGAAGCATGTTCGGCCAAGAACCCAAAATACTTCTGGGATATATTTAAATGGGATAGGGGAGGATGCCCGGAACGACCCCAAAATAATGTTCCTCAGCATCAATGGGTTGAGTACTTTAAACAACAGTATGCTAGTACTGCTAGGGAAGAGAAACATGCAATATTTTCTTGTACATACTAAGTAGAGGTGGCTTTTGATCTATATGCAGTAGACAGGGCGCTAAATGCAATAATCGGGGGTGGAGCTCTGGGAATGGATTGCATTCCTGCTGACGTTTTTTCAAATGATAAGCAATCCTGGTGAGTATATATTGCCTATCTAGCAAATGCAATTGCCCGAGGTGCTGCTATCCCACCTTCTTGGAAGGGGGGCGGAAATCATCCCGGTGTTTAAAAAGGGAGACAAGTCTGTTGCAGGTAACTACAGGCCAATTAGCCTCATCGATTCGATGCAGAAGATCATGGGTAGATTGGTCCTGGGTAAGATGCAGACTTGGATTGAAGACAATAATATCCTGAGCCCACTGCAAGCTGGTTTCCGCCCCCTAATAAGTACTATCGACCAAGTATTTTGTTTTATTACTCTTTACTGGAAAACTGTGGTTTTGGAGAAAGGGGCTCTGTACGCTGTGTTCGTTGATCGACGGGCAGCTTTTGATCTTGTACCGCGTGGCAAACTATGGCAGGTCTTGGGCGCGATGAGCATGGCTCCGGAGTTACTGACTCTGATAGTTCGCTTACATGAGGATAATTTTGCTAGGGTCCGATGAGGGTTACATGGTGAGGTGACAGAAACCTTCCTAGTTGATAGGGGAGTGCGCCAGGGGTGCGTTATGTCTCCCACTCTATTCTCGCTCTTCATCAATGGGGTGGCAGATTACCTTTCCATGGCCCCCACGGATGCTCCGGTGCTGGCAGGCACTCGTATTCCAATCCTCATGTTCGCGGACGATACGCTGATTATCTCTAAATCTCCGAGTGGCCTCCAGAAGGCTCTCCAGCGGTTTGAAGAATTTTCTCTTCTCCGCGGTCTGGAAATAAATACTCCCAAGACCAAATTCATGTCCTTTAACGAACATAAATCATTTAGAGGCGGCGTGCATATGAATAAACTCCCCCTCGAACAGGTAAACGCATTTACCTATTTAGGCGTTACCCTGCAAAAGGATATGCGCTGGAATAGCCAACTAGAATTGACTGTTTTAAAGCATCAACAGCAATCAGGGATGGTGTTAATTAAATTCAAAACCTCCTTAACAAAACCGGTTAGCCCCGTACTCAACATTTATGGCATGAAGGTATTGAGCTCGGCCTCATTTGGTGCAGAACTATGGGGGTTTGAAAACCTAAAGCGTCTGACCATAGTGGAGAATGCGTTCTTTCGTAAAATCACTAGTGTTCCTCCAAATACCCCAATGAGACCACTCTTATTAGACCTTGGTAGGAAATCAGTGGAAGACTTGGCCAAACTATGCCCCTTATTGTATTGGCGTAGAGTATGGTGCACAGAAGAACTCTCTCACTATGCCCAGGGTCTTTTGGATATCATCAAAATTGACTCCTTTCATAAAATTAAATGGCTAAAGGAGATCAGATCCCTGCTAGCTAAGCTAGGCTTGATAAGATTATGGAATGATCCACTAAATGTAGACTTCCCTTCGAAAAAAATCCTTAAGGAAAAATATTGGGAAATGGTTTTCTCAGAGGTATGTTCGGCAGGTTTTTCCACCCACCTTACTGCACAATTTCTTGATTTTAAGTCCTGGCCTGGGCAAGAGAAGTACTGGGATTGTATAGACAATCCCAACGATCGCAAATTGTATTTCCAACTCAGGGTGGGTACACTTCCAACGAGGTCATTCACTGGTAAATGGGTAGGAGCATCTGGCGATGGATGTCTTAGTTGTTTGGACCAGCAGGAAACAGTAAGCCATATATTGTTCTTCTGCCCGCTATATGTTGCACCGCGAAATAAGTGGATTTAGCCAATCTGCAAATCAATGGGCATTAGAAGGCATGCTGAGGCCTTGCGAATCCTAAGCTCAGATCCTACCCCACCCATCGCTATAGCTGTAGCGAAGTTTTTGAAATGGGAATGGTCAATTCGCTCAAAATCATTGTTCCAAGATAGTTAGTGGCTTGTCCTTTGTGATATTTTCTAAGCATCACGATGTTCTTTGCGACCCCAGGGTTTTTTATTATTAGAAGTGCATGGGTACCTATGGAATGGGTAGCTTCCTAGTATTCTTAGTATCTTTCCTTCTCTCATTTCAAGGTACTAAATGGTTTACTGAACTGAGGTAGGAATGCCTTTTCTAACCATGAAATGATTTTATTTGCAATTATTCTGTTTTTAAAAAAAATTGTCTAGAAATAACACTCAATAGTTGTCATTGGAATTTAATTGAATTTTAGATATTTAAATAATTGGTTTTAAATGTGACTTTTAAGCTCTGGATTGAACTTTGATGAATGTTTTAAATGTCTTAAATGTATGTACTTTTATGACATAACTGTTGAATAAAGTTGATGATGATGCTACATATGAAGAGTGAATACATGCATGCGTGACTGTTGGTGAATAAGTGGATGTGTGTGTGGATCTTGGAATTACTAAATAGGTGTGTTGTAAGTGGTATTGGTATGTCCATTGTTTTGGAAATGTTAGTTTCTAATTTTGAGTGATTGTATCAAAGGTTATATTAGGGTGAGAGGAGGTCTGCCACTCTATCAGAAGGATGATGTAATCAGTGATGTAATTTGAGATGTCATCAGTGATATCATGAGTGATGTCACTGACCATGTCATGAGTGATGTAATATGTGAAGTCACCTGCAGTGCATTGCCGCCGCGCAATTTATAGTTAGCTGAACTAACTATAACAGGGGAATGTCAATGGTTTTGTACAAGCGAAATGTCCAACTAACTATAACGCCCCTAAAACCTATGGTTTCTCAGTGAATTTCTAAGGTTTTTTAAATGCTAATTCCTAACTATAACGTGCCTGAAACCTATGTTTTTTTCAGTGAATATATATACATATATTTTTTTCAATAATTCCAAATAGCATATTTTTGCACACCCCCCTAGGTATCACATGAACCCTTGAAGGGATTCATAGAAATAGAAGGGTGAGAAAACTAAACTATGACCCTCCAAAGAAAATTATGAGGGTACGTTTATTCAGGACGTTCTATATTTGAAATGAAACAATATACAGAGGGTCTGATCCTAATGGAATACTCTTTCCTCATAGTATTTTCCAGGACCTATGAGACTGTAAAAACTAGGGGTGGGCGGAATTTGCGTAATCGCGTTACGCAAATCTCCTCAAAACGGTAAAAAACCTCCGCAAACACGCAGGAATTCTGCGAACACGCGGAATTGCTTTTTCGCGATGCTTTTTTCCTGTTTGCAATTGCTGTTTGCGTACTCGGGGGGAAATATCTCGCAAACACACATTTTGAGAACGCAAGCAAACAAAAAATGTTGCGAAGTCGCAGAATGCAGAATGTTGGGCAATTTTGCGTTCCCCGCGGATTGTGAAAATACCCAAATTCCGCAAATTCCGCAAGCAGAACGGCATTTACCGCCCAGGCCTAGTAAAAACCAGTTAAGGAACAAAACTTCATTGGAGGCAAAGATAAGAGCTTCCACATAACTCAATAGGTATGTAACTGGTTTACTATTAATATGAACAAGACCCAGTGTATTAAACTATTATGTTTGAGTAATCGTTCTGTGTTTTAAATCTATGTGTCCAATCCTGTTGGATTTTTGGCCTAAAATTTTCTTCCATGCAGACTTATTCCTAGATTGCTAAATACAAATCATGAATAATGTAACAAAGGAATGTTTTAAGAAATTATTTTTCTAAATAAAGTATTTTACATTCTATTCAGATTTTTAAATATTGAACTATTGTCCTGAAGAAGGTGACGATCCATCTTAGCACCGAATCGCCGCGTTGACAGTTGTTCTTCATGTATTTATTGCACATATTGTTTTCCTTTTATTTTAAAATATGATGAGTTTAAGATTTTAATGTGTTTTTAACTTTGTCAATATCAATTGTATAAAACATGATCTTTTGAATAAAATATTGATCATACATTCCTTTGAATTCATGTTTGATTAGAAATTGATTGTTCTATGTATGATTTTATATTTTTGTCTGTAAATTTAGCAACCTGGTAACATTTGTCTTATTATATTACAGTGTATGGCCTTTCTATAACTAAGTTAACCAATCTAATTAGAGGATCGAAACCTCATGCGTTCAGAGTAGAAGGAAAAGGAAACTTTGTGTTTGTTTCAGTATCTATACCCATCCCTCTTCCAAGTACTAGGGTTCCTCCCAAACCTTTTTGACTATTTAGTAAGGAACAACAGTAGATTTTCGACTAGCCACACCTAAGGTTGGAATGAATGATGATATCCCATGTGGTGATCTAAACAGATAATCACAACACCTGACATTGGGTGACAAAAGAGATGATACACTCAGGAAGGGGGCTCCAATTACTATGATTAAATGAATATTCTACTCCAGAGGGGACCCAATACTGTAAGAACTAATTGATGCCTCAATGAATCATTATGGAGTGATTAAAAATGCACTAATGCACACTAGGGACATTTACATTGGCATAATGACATTCCATGCTCTGGGTAGTCTTTCATCTTGACTATTAACACTACCCAGCAGAACAATGACTTTATGTAGGCAGTCTGAGACATCATGGGCGGTCCGAAATAATGGGTTACACACTATGCGCATCCCAGTTGTATAGTGGATCGTTCCGTATGGGGGTTGCTCTCACAGAATTTTACCTATGGGATTGTAAACTTTTCCCTGGGATTATTTAATATCATTTCTACAGGAATGGGTGCCACTGATACCTTCCAAGTGTCTGCTAATTGTAAATATCACCAGTAGCTACTGGGGTTCAGTTCTCGTAATCAACACTCTGATATCTACTTGCACTGCACATCGCTGCAAATGGCGTGATTACTCGAGTAAAACATAAAATCCCTAATTATTTATGAGAAATAAACAAAACCTGCAGGATTTTTCTTGCTGTGTACTGCATTATTGTTTTTTAAAGTAATACTTCCCCACCAAATTAAAAAACTGCTTGTCAGCAGTAGCTAAATCCCTTTCCATTATGGTGGGGAAGGTCAGTGGTCTAGTATCCACTTTCAAGCATGCCTGTATGGAGGCACACCCGGTCTCTCCATCAGAGAGCACACACCCCACTTCCTCTCCCAACCGAGGCGAGCAGAGCTGGGGTGGGTCTGAAGGAGTACGCGAGAATGCGTCCAAGTAAGTAGAACCCTTATCCACCGATTAGCCTACCTGACCACAGGCAGCATCACAACTACCTCACTGAGCCTTCCCCCATCCCTCCCTTCCTTTGTATATACAGGACACTAATAGACGTTGTACTCTGCCTCTTCCTAACAAGCATTTGCAATGCAATAGGTCTCACATTACTGTAAGTTTGAGCTATTGCTGTTGCAAACAATAATGCAACGCCAATAGCTCAAACTTTGAGTATTGTGAGACCTATTGCATTGCAAATGCTTCTTTTGTATGTCAGTTGAACTTTTTTAATGTTCAGACACTTGCCTTTAAATCATAATTCATATAAAAATGATTAATTAAAAATAACATATCCAATAACAATCCAGTTCTACCCGATCTGTTATTGATTCCCACAGATCCACAAACAAAGCAGAGTTTAAGCTGTTGGCAAACTATATAAATGGACGTCACTGGGACCTTTGCACTGCAGTGATAAACATGAACAGGGTACAAGCCTCTAAATCTGCCTGAAAGAACACTTGGCTTGGTCACGGCAAGGCAGAGATATGTATGTGTGAGTGGCAGACACTATGACAAGTATAGGAGCCCCCCCAAAGTAGTGCCACAGGTCGTTGTTGTTGCCCACATATGCTCGGAAGCTTGGCTTTAAATCAGTCTTTGCACCAGACACGCCTCTCACTACATGTGTGGCCCTGCAAAGTGAATTACACGAGCGTGAAAGGGCGTGAATGGACGGCCAGACTCCACAGCCCCCCGAGCAGGAGCCCCTTACGGGCCCCAGTCTGCGGGTGTCCAAGGTGCAGAGCACATGTATGGCCTTTGCGGCGAGGATGCGCCGGGACTGGGACTCACAAGAGATACCTTCAGGCACCTGAGCTCTGTGGTCTGTGCTCCAGTTTTTGTTGTCACAAGAACACGAGCACTAGTGATGAGCTCATTAATGTCTGGGCTTTATACTTATCGTTGTCCGTGTACCAGTGTTGTGCGTCATTCATTTGGCGCTGTCACGATTAATATAATTATTATTATCCACGTAACTCTATTAGCATGGACGTCACTATTATTGTTATTATCAATATCACTTTTATTAACATTATTAATATGTCATTGTAATTATTATTGTTATTATCACTCTGCTAGCCTCATGCTGGTTGCTGCTGCCATTTTTATGAGGAAAGACCAGAATAAGTCTTCTATTTTCTTTCTCTGCACTCATCCGAGCGGCGCCAGAGATAAACTCTCGGCGGAATCGGGTGTCATGTTTGAGCTGCTCAAACCCACACCTCATGTCCGTGAAGGCGAAAAAAGAAACTTAACAAAGAAATGTGAACTGCTGACGAGCTAGACGTGTGCCTTTATAATATTTGGTGAGGCCTCAAGGCACTGAGAGCCGTCCTGCACCAATATGAGGTATAGAGGACGTGGCGTGTGCATAAGTGTGTGCAGTGTGTCTAGAGAAGTGAGGGTGGGCCAAGTACGATCACACGTATCTGTGAACTCGTTGTGCACCGATACCAGGTGCAGCAGGGGGCCTGCCGTGTGCACAAGTGTGCAGTGTGTCTGGCGGCAAGACTGCTGACTTTGCTGCTGTAAAACAAGGTTCGAGCCTCGGGTCGGGTCACGCACTGTGTGTCTGTTTGCTGGGAACCCACAACACACACGTGTCACAGACGGTCGCAACATGTTTTCGTGTCAAAAACGCTGTTGAACATGTAATACTTTCGAGTAACAAGGTTTTTACTGCACTTCAACCCTCACCAACTCTTCTACCGTACAGCGCTCTGATACCGTGATGGGCATGTTAGTGCTTTAGAACACATATTAAATTGAATAAATAAATACATAGAAGGATATCCGAGGGTAGGGGTGCCAAGGTGCACTTTGAAAACTTAAGTACAGTACTGGAGCACCCCCTCCCCTTTTAAAACAACTCCAAACGTGTCCTGTCTCATTTACAACAAGAGTCAGGGAAAGCGATCGCTTTCACTTTCGCGATCGCTTGAAAAACAAGCCTACTTCCTTGTAAAATGGATCCAAAACAAAAACAACACGCGAATGGTGCACGCGTGCGCGCCACAGCAAAACATGTGGTTTCAATTATCTCGCTAATGTCTGGGCACGATAATTGAAACCACATGACCGTTGGTGCACGTAAGAGACAACAATGGGCTGCGGGCAGAGCAACGCGCCTGCCTTTGGCCAATTGGGTGTAGTCTTTCATAAAAAGATGCATGCAAGGGCCAATAGCGTGGCCCAAAAGGAATCGCACACGCATAAGCGTATGCGATTCCTAGACCCGTTTTCAAACCCCCCTACAAAATGTCTCATGCTGCGTGGACAGTGCTGCACACTGCACCACTAGGCGCAAGACCTAAAAAGGGCCGTTACTTGCCCAACTTGGGGTAATTGAAATGATGCGGATGATGTGATTTACCTATAGTGATAACAATAACATATGGCTTAAGTTTATTCATGCCTTTGCCGTTTTTCAAGAAAGTAAAACTCACTGCATCATCTTTTGAGTGGCGAGATACTGTGCATGGGTTGTGTACCACCGGGAGCATGCAGAAATATTGATTTTTTTTAAACCATGCAAAGTGATTTCAAATGATAAATCCGAAATATTTGTGTTCCAGACTTTGATCCAGGTCAAGGTATGATATATTATCTGTTTGACCTGGTAAATGACTGATTACTATAAGCACAACAAATAGAGTGAGGGATCCATTCATTGAATAGTGTAGTTATTTTTTATTATTAGGTCCTGAAGAATTGCCGCTTTATCTGATTGGGCAGATATAGGACAGAAACATGTTCACCACATATGTTTTCAAATTAGATTTTTCCGAGGCTTATTAAGGCCATTGTACCCTGAATGAGCACCATACTTTTTAAATTAGGTTAGTGAGCTCAAATAATAAACTTACTTGACTAGGAAAACAACTAAACCTATTTTAATTCACTCCTGTTAAACACAACTTCACACACACTACAAACAAGCAAAGTCCACACAGCTCCACTTCATCATATGGCTACTAACCATACGGCTTCTAAAATGTTCTCCAGCAAAGAGCCCCCTTGTGAGTGCCTATCAGGCTTTGCAGCGCCGGCCCGATGAAGAGCAAGCCCAATGATGAAGCATGACACCCTCTAGGGTGTGTGAGGGTACCTGCTCCTAATGGAAAGATCCCTTCATTCTGGAACACAAAGAAAAAACTCCTCCTTTCTCTCTCTCTGGACTCTCAGGAACTGCTCATCCCCTGTTTACAAATTCCGCATTTACTTAAGAGCAAGTTTGCTGGACCTATCCAAAAAGCTCCTGGTTCCTTTTTGTAAAGGGTGCCTTATATCCCATGTGTAGAAATGTATGCATGCGCAGATATGACACTGCAATATTTAGCTCCATGATAGCTTCACTGTTCCCGAACTTGTTTGTTACCAAACGTTTTGTCTTAAAAAATTCTCACAGATACCAGTGTGAGATTTATTAATAAATGCACACAGGAGATCCTTTAGAGGGTCCCCTGAAAACCTACTGAGCACTAGCGTGTTATCTGACTAGTCATAGCCAGCATGCCACCAGCAGACATGTTTCTGACCTCACAGGATGATAGCCTGCTCTCTCAGAGGCCAAAAACAAATCCTGCTCTGGCGTAGGTGCTTCACACCCCCTGCACGCCGGAATGCCCTTCCAGAGCAAGAAGCATCAAAGGCACTGCCACCTCTGTAGTTGGGCCCAGGCTAGCTAAGATAGTGGGGGATGTCAACCCCCCTGTCCTGCTCCATATTTGGTGGAAGGACAGTGGGAAAATGAATTAGATGTGGAGGAGGGTCTACACTTAGCCAGCACCACTCCTATTGTGGGGCAGGCAATGTGAACCTCTCTTCTGATAGTCCACCATCTTGGGATGGTAGACAAACAACCAACCAGGGCTAAGACTATGTATTTTCCCACAGGAAGTAGTCACTTAGGGGTTGTACGCACCCTAAAGGTAGGTAGCCAATTGGCAACTACCTGTCTACCCCGTGACACCTCTTAATTAGTGGGAGAGGTGTGGCGCCGCGGCCAGGGCGACTGACGTTGGAATCTGGGGATCACGGTTCGATCCCCGGCTCCGGCGGCAGGTTAGCCCAGCACCATGTGACTCTGGGCAATAGCTTGCTTAATCTTCCCGACGTCCCCCAGCGCCTAGAGACCCTTACGGGTGATTGTGTGCTTTACAAATGTGGATATTTATTTATTTATTTAATTCAGCATTCAGGTAGCATCTCTAGACCTGGAACCTAGATTCAATGGACAAGAAGAAGACCAGAACAAAGAAGAGTCAATGCCCGAGAACTGAAGCTCTGCTGCAGAAGAACAGTTTGGAGCCAAATCATGCCTACAGCTTCTAGGACTTCGGCAATCATGGTGTGCCATGTCGTTACGAACCAGTGAAGACTCCAAGCACCACAGAGCAATTCCAGACTTCAAAAATTCAGCAAGAACTTTTCTTGGAGTGAAGGTATTACTCCCATGCACACCACAGTCACCAATCCTGGTGAGTCCGGTTAGTCAACATGCTGCTTCTCGATGACTTTGACGCAGCACATACCCAACTGGCACTGGCTATTATCCCAAAGATCCATACAACCTCAGCTGGAGGAACATCCTTCTCCTACCTCACTAAGAAGACCTGGAATTCCCTGCATTTTCAGTTCAGGCAATCATTGTCACTGCCTCAATTCAGTAAGGCTTTGTTCTTGGACTGAACTGCAGATCGCTCATCACCCCCTGTGCCTTGACACTTTAACAGGTGTTTAGTCACACTTTTCAAAACCCTGATTAATTGATTTACCAAAAGAGGTACATCTGATCCAAAATTGTGGATCTGTCTCCCCACCAAGTTTGGAGAAACCAGGACCTAACAGAGCCACCCTGTACCAATACCCGGGGTACCGGACCTCCATCAGCAAACAGCGAGACAAAGAGTCCTTCCTGAACTCCAATAATACAAGATGCAAGCACCCATCGAGGGACATCGAAATCCCTGAGTACCACATCCTGAGTGGCCCAGCTGTCCCGAGATTGCCTTTGCAAGTTACCTGCTCCTGACCGTGAGGATTTCTTGACGCGGGACACCAGGCTGACCTATCTGCACTGCACCCGGCCCCACTAGCTCTGGTAATGATGGACCAGGTGTGCCCCTATGGTCCTGCCACCCCTATGACTTCCTCTCACCCATGGGAACCACCGGACTTACCCCTAAGTCCTCCTGTGCAGTGTCTTCCTAGGTGGCCCTGTTCATTATAGCGCACCAGCTACCAATGCCTCAGCACTCTGCTCTTGTCCGAATCTAGGATGCTCCCAATCTTCTGCTGCTGGAACTTTGGACCTGGTCCTGCTGATCCAGCGGTTCGCCAACAACACATACTCCACTACCATACATTCACCTGGGCCCATAAACTCACATTGGTAAAGACCGCTGGTCGGTAAAGTGGGTTTCCGTTTTATTTTCACTATCTGTTTAGGATTAATTTATTCAATACTCTTATTCATCACTTGAATAACCCTTCATAGATCAACACATTCTTTCCTATGGTCTATGGACTATTAGTTGAACTAGCTGATGGTGATAATTAACATAACTCTAACTATTCTTTGTTTTATAATGAAATAACCACAGACTCAGGAAGTTTTTAAATCTTTATCTAAAAAAAATGTATGTGAACAATTTCAAAATTACAGTGCAGTCACCATCATCCATAGGAGAAAAAATTCAATGTATAAACATCAAGCATATTCTTCAGACTCATACAAAAATCAATGCTCAGAAAGGGAGAGGACTGAGAGAAATGGACATCAACAAATAACAAGAAATTATATTTACCAAGGATGGTGGGAAAGACCAACCCCCTAGCCAAAGGGCGGCTAAGGGTCCCCTGGGACAGGTCAAGAGACAAAGGCTTCAGGATAGGAATCAGGACAGGATAGATGACCTCTCTAGAATACACAAAGAAATATGGGGTGTCCCGATTTATAACAAGCCTAAAAGACCTGCTGCTCAATTTGAGTGTTCTGTATATCTCCGAGTGCTCTGGGATCAAGCCTAGATTTAGCAACCTTTCACATCAGAAAGGACTTTAATGTGTACTTAGTACATAAACAGTCTGCAGATGATATATACGTTGGGTGACAAATAATAAAACTAAAATTAAAATTAAAACAACTAACTTCTGATATAAAATATCTGTATTTATTCTCATTTAGTACAGAAAAGGACATGTCATAGTGTTTAAAAATTAAAAACATATATATAGTCAGTCAACACAATATTATACACATTCATTATAATAAAATAACATTTGGTACATAATTACAAAATTGCAATAGAATTCACAGTTTTAAATCATAACAAAAAGAATCACTATTCGAGTCAACTCGAATAGTGATTCTTTTTGTTATGATTTAAAACTGTGAATTCTATTGCAATTTTGTAATTATGTACCAAATGTTATTTTATTATAATGAATGTGTTTAATATTGTGTTGACTGACTATATATATGTTTTTAATTTTTAAACACTATGACATGTCCTTTTCTGTACTAAATGAGAATAAATACAGATATTTTATATCAGAAGTTAGTTGTTTTAATTTTAATTTTAGTTTTATTATTTGTCACCCAACGTATATATCATCTGCCGACTGTTTATGTACTAAGTACACAATAAAGTCCTTTCTGATGTGAAAGGTTGCTAAATCTAGGCTTGATCCCAGAGCACTCGGAGATATACAGAACACTCAAATTGAGCAGCAGGGCTTTTAGGCTTGTTATAAATTGGGACACCCCATATTTCTTTGTAAATTCCGCCTGGTCCCTGAAAACTACCAAGAGGGGGCCTCCTACAAACTTTTTTACTCTCTAGAATACAGACATTTGCCCCGCACCCCTCTCTCTCTCTGACACTCTCTTCCTCCTCGAGATTCTTCTGCGATCTTCAAATCTAACTCAATTAAATTAGGATAGAAATTTCTGCTTCAGGTTCTGCGATCAGTTTTTCATCAGCGTCTCACAGCATCAGCATCTCTCCGAGGATTCAGCACCCTCTGATCTCTGTTCTCACTAACTAACTAAAACTAGCTTAATTACACCTTTCGTTCTTCATGATCCACCCACTAAAGTTTCAATATCGTAAAAATACGAAATATGATTGGTCAGGCAAAGGGGAAGCTCTATCACACCAGGCTTACATGTCATTAAAAACAGTTCAACTATTGTTCTCAAACCCATTCCCTTAATTTTTAATCATAAATTTGATTCTTATACACTTTCACATTTCACTATGAAGCAATATAATAACATTTTTGAATAAGAGTCTTCTTCGTTGAACTCTTCACCATCCATTCCCATGGTGAACACTTGTTCTTGGCTCCCTTACAAATGCACAGTCATGGTCTTCATGCCTTCACTCAGTGGGCATGCGCAGACTTTGCGTCACTCCATTCAATCCGGTTATGCAATAGAGGCCCAAATATGCACTAGTGACAAAGTCAGAATGACAAATATTAATTTCACGATTAAAGTGGTCCCCGTTTAAAGCGGTATTAGTTCGCCTTCATTGTTATCCACATTAGTACACACTTACACAAGCTTCACTAACCCGCGTGTTCCTGTGGTGCGTATTAGTTATCACAAAACTTTTGTAAATAACTTTGTTAGTGAGTTAACGAGTGAATTGCATCCGAGCAAGTCTCTTTTTCACAAAACCTTGCTCCATCACTGCTATCAACCTAAAATGAGGCATTAAATATTGTGAAAGCATTGCCTGATTTTACATGCATTTTCTGCTTTTTGCCATTGATTTCAATGGTGCGCAATTGCGCACAAAAGTGATATTTTTTCTAAAATCATAACACGGAAAGTACTTACTGTAGATCAAAGTTCTTGGTTTTAAATAAATACTTACAAATCGATATTATTTTCAGAAATTGATCTCGGATTTATTCTTGAGCGTGTGCCTCATTTATTGCCTCCCTCCGTACAACACATGCTGAGAACTACCCTCTGATAAGCATAAAACCTCGCCCACAGTACCACAAAAAGAGCAGTAATATTATCTACTTTAACCTCTGCGTAGCAGTTAGGGATCCATTGGACTCTTTACACAGTGCACTTCATATTAATGCACTATATAAAGAGCCAGCTTTCTACAGCTTTCAGTTCACCTCTATACTGCGAGGGAATGAAGTACATTGTTTACTTCACAGTATTGGACCCTGCGCTGTGTCATACAATTCTAGTGTGGACGGTAAGAAGCAGGGGAAACAGGAAATTCAATAGAACTGCCATTGATTGTATAACATTTCACGTTTCTAACACAGTGTAATAAGTCGTGTTGGTATGGCGCCTTTGATTCTAACCAGTTGATATTCCAATTGTCCCTAATAACAATAGCAGCACGATACTGGAGCAATGGTTGAGCGAACTCATTGCTTTTCCATCCAACTACAGATTTTAATGCTAATTTCTGTCTAAAATATATTTAAATGTGATAAGCAGGTACCAAGGAAAGCCGATGGCAGAGAGTCTAAAGCTCAAGCCAGCTCCAATGAGCTTTTTTGTTGCTCACAAAAGAAAAAGTCATTAAAAGCTCATTTTCTGTAGCATTTGGGAATTAACTTGGTTTGTAATCAACCCAATGAGTTACTTGACCTGGAATATGTTGAATATGTTCCCAAACAACGAGTTAATGCCATCAGTAGCATCAGGGATAAAACTATGATTCACCAAAAGTTCTGACTGTACTAACCTTTCAATCCATGCATTGTTGGTGAACATGCAAAGTGTGCATTTATTTTTTTTGCAGGCTCAGGTGAGTCGGTTAAAACATCATTCGCACTTACGGGCACAGGCATCAAAGGATTTTGCGATCGCAAACGGTGCGAATCGGCCGTTTGCGATCGCAAAATCCTCTTTTGGAACGCATGAAGGGTCAAGGCCCTCGCAATTTAAGAATTCGCAAATATTCGCGAATTCTCAAATTGCGATTGCATTTAAGGAATCGCATTTTGCTATTCCTTAAATGCAATGTATGACACTTTAAAAAATTGCAAATTCGCAATTAGGGGGAGCAAATTACCATGAGGTTGAACCTCATGGTAATTTGCGAAAACTTTGAAAAATGCACTTTTGTGCATTTTTCAAAGTTTCATGTTGTGCACACACATGCCCTTAGGGCATGTGTGTGCACAACATGTGTGCACAGATTGATTTCAGGGGTGCAACAGGGTGTCCTTTGGACACCCCTGCACCCTTGAAATCGCATTCTCAATTTGCGATTCGCAAATTGCGAATCGCAAAATGAGAATGTCTTCCCATGGGGAGGTATTCCTTAATTGCGACTCGCAATTTGCGAGTGGCAATTAAGAAATATTAAGAAATCACAATTTATTTAGCGATTTCCTGATGCATTGCATTTTGCAATTCCTTAATTGCGATTCCTTATTTTTCGCAATTAAGGAATCGCAAAATGCAATATTGATGCATGTGCCTGAATGTGCACATAGCTCCTTCATCCCCTGCTGGCTGCGTGGACAGCTAAGTCCTACTCGCCCCAAAATCAACTTCAGCAAAAAAAGATTAAATAACAACATTGTGTTAATATCATTTTATTTTTCCTTCTTTGCACTGCTAAACGCAGTGGGGCGATACTCCTCCACCTTAGTGGAGGAGGTCCTCCACCTTAGTGGAGGAGCTGCCACTAAATTTCAGACTAAAAGTGTATTTATATGTGATAAGCAGGTGTAAAGGAAAGTCGATGGTAGAGAGTCTGATGCTCAAGCTAGCTCCCATAAGCTTTTTTGTGGTTTACAAAAGAAAAAGTAATTAAAGGTCATTTACGATTACATTTGGGAATTAACTTGGTTTTCAATCAACCCAATGCATTACTTGACATGTATGTAATATTTTGAATATGTTCCCAAGCAAAGAGTTAATGCCATCAATAGTTTCTGGGATAAAACTATGATTCACCAAAAGTTCTGACTGTACTAACCTCTCGATCCATGCATTGGTGACTTGCCCATGAATCTTTTTGATTTCTGACCATTAAGAAAGCCGCCGTGACAGTGATTTACTCTGCAGGCTCGAATGCGGTTGCTGAGTGATTGACAACCTATTAAAGCAAGTGAAAAGCTGTCTTTTCTTATCCAACTTCAAGACGAAAAGCTGACTATTTCCCGAGCCCTGAATCCCCAGATGGTATATAGCAAGATTTCAAACCGCACATAAAGTTTTTTTTTTTTAATTAAGCTTATTACTATTTATTTATAAGTACAATGTAGGAGAGATTTAAAAAAAAAAATGTTAGTGCTTTATTTACCAGTTTCAAAAACATAACATAGCATCTTCAATATCTTATACTGTTATATGTAACAGTGCCTATACAGTATGCCTATACAGCAGAAGACTAAATAACTGGCCAGTCCCACCAACATTACTATTTTATCAGTATTCAACTCAAAATGAACAATTGAGTCAGCAATCTTGTGACCAACTATCCAGTCTTTTAATGGTACGTCTTCCTGCATTAGTTTGCCAGTATAAAAAGAAACATTAAACCATGATTAATAATTATGTTTCCGCTCCCAGTGGTCAATACTCCTCCCCACTTAGCCTACCCCAGTAGGAACCAGTCCGTGTTCAATTTGTGTGGCAGGTTGCAACTGCGCAGTTGATGTATAATGTTTCAATGGGCCCCAAATGTCCCTAGGGCAGGACGTTCTGGGAAGAGTTGTGGAGTATAAATCATAGCTTGTGTTGCGATATGCAAGACTGTTTAGCCAATCCTTTAATGTCGGAGCAGCTGTGTGCCCCCATTCTAGTGCTCTTTCCCTTTTGGCCAGAAGCAACTGTATAGCGGCGAATTTCCGGACAGTCTTTAGGATATTTTCCCCTTAGCCTAGTAGTGCGACTTCTGGTGTGGGTCCGGTGTCTAAATCTGTCATTTCCCCTAGTGTTTGGAAAATTGTGGCCCAGAAGGCTTTAATTTTGCGACAATTCCAAGATAGATGGGCAAAATCTGCGCACATGGAATTACACTTCAGACAGCAATGAGATTTTTCTGGGTCAAGCCTATGCACCATAACGGGTGTAATGTAGGTTCTGCGCAGAAATTTGAAATGAATAAGCTTGTGGCAGCTGTTCAGAGACACCTCTTTGGTCTGGCCCTTGATATGGGTATCCAGCGGTAGTTGGGAATTGGTAGACCCGGTGAGTATAGCACAGGGGAACCCATAACCCTAATCAGATTTAGCCAGGCCCAACTAGTGGTGGAGACCATTTGGATGTCATTCGGATCTTGTGGGAATCCAAGAGGAAGCACTGTATTAAGTGCATCTGGAAGGACCAAATCGGCCTCTGGACGTAAATACGGGATTCCGGCATCAGGGTGGAACCAAGAATGTGCATAGCTGCACTGCATCACTAAGTAATATAGCTGGAGGTTGGGAACCCCAAATCCTCCTCTATCATAAGACGGTCTCATCACCTCCCAGTGGACACTAGGCCTTTTGCCTCCCCAAGTCAGTCAGATGAGGTGTCATGAAGAACTGATTCGTAAGTGGAATAGGGATGTTTCTAAAAAGATACATGAACTTAGGAAGGACAATCATTTTGATCAAAGCAACCCTTCCTGCAATTGAGTGTGGGAGTCGTAGCCACTTGTCCACCTGTATTTCTAGTTGGTTTATAGCCTTGCCATAATTTAGTTGAATAATTGTGGAGGTGTCCAGGTTTAAGTGAATCGTGAGGTATTTAACCGATTCTGTATTCCAGGCCAGTGGGAATTCACAATCCCATCTTACCAAACTAGAAGTGAGGGGAAATATCGTTGACTTTTGCCAGTTTATTCCGAGGACAGAGTATCCACCAAATCTAATAATTTTTCTGATTAGGGGGTCTAGGTTAGTCTGAGGGTCACTGACATAAAGAATGATGTCATCTGCATATAGCGACACCAGAAGGGGCCCTGTGTTAAATTGGAGAACTCTCTGTAAGTTGCACTCCTGAAACTGTTGTACCAGTGGATCCATTGCTAGTATGAAAAGTAAAGGTGATAAGGGGCAACCCTGCCTGGTTCCCCGAGATAATGTGAAGGGCCGGGAAAGTGTGCCGTTTAAGCAGATCCTGGCAGTGGGGGCAGAATATAGAAGGGCTGTGAGATCAATGAACCCCCCAGGCATATCCAGCCTCCCCATTACAGTTAGTAATAAGGGCCACTCTAAGGAGTCAAACACTTTCTTCGTATCCAACAGGACTGCAGCTGCTGGAGTTTTCGGTTTAATTCTGTGTATTACAGCAAACAGCATGTAGAGATTCAAGGAAGTGGACCTGTGTGGTACAAATCCAGATTGGACTGGCGATATTATTTTGTCAAGTAGTAAGGCAAGCTGCAGAATGATCATTTTCACCAGAATCTTGTAGTCAAGGGTCAATACGGAAAGTGGTCTGTAAGACCCACATAACATTGGGTCCTTACCAGGCTTGAGCAGCAAAACAATCACAGCCTCTCTGAGAGTGGGAGGTAGCTGTCGTCATTCTAGGGCCTCATGATAAACCTCGAGAAGCCTAGGGGCCCGTATATCTTTGTGCTTTTTGTAGAAATCACCTGTAAATCCATCCAGGCCAGGGGCAGTGGAGCGTGTCGATTGTGCTGATGACTTTGTCTGAAGAGAAAGGTTCAGCACGGAACTCTTGCATGTATTTCTCCATGTAGACCAATGCTATCTCTGAGAAGTAGTCTTCTAAATCTGCAGGATTGTGCATGGTTTTCAATGTATATAGGGTCTTGTAATATGCAAGGAATACAGCACAGATCTCACAAGTGCTTGTTAAGTGGTGTCCTGCCTCAGTGTTAAGTTCTGTGATGTACGATTTGGGATATAGGGGGCGTAGTAGTCGGTAGTTGTGATAAGGTGCGGCCCGGTCACTCGCCCTACCCATATTTGTGCGCTGTGGCATATTTACTCAGGAATTGAGATTCCCTGTCTGCTGCTTCTCAGAATTCAGCAAGCAGTGCTAATCTGCTTTTCAAACACTCCGAGTCAGGGGAGAACAGCATTGTAGTGTAATTTGATGTATGTTGCTGTTCTAGGCCCACTGTCTCTGTGTTCAAATCAAAGTACTCTTCTATCGCCTCCCTGATCTCTGAGGCTTTATCTAAGGCTCTGCAAGGAAACCTCCACTAGCACACATACCTTAAGGAACACTGGGGAGTGGTCCGCATATGTTCTGGGAAGAGTTGTGGTGGTCTTGTGCCATGTTGATATTTTTGGGGTGATTAACCAAGAAGCTAGTCTTGTCCACATGTCCTATTGGGCAGAATAGTGAGTATACCCTGAGGCAGTGTGGTTACGTTTTCTCCAAGTGTCAGATAAATTAAGTGATTTTCACATGGACAGGAGTGCTCGTCGTGAGTGAGGTTTGGTGTGGGGTGAAGCAGAGGAACAATCCAGTGACTGGTTTAGGAGTAGGTTAAAGTCCCCCCCATTAGTATGCAATCAGTGCCCATGTGTACGGTAGTGGCATGTAGTTCCTGAAAGAAGTCAGGGCAGTCGACGTTAGGGGCGTACAAACAGACAAGTGTCAGAACATGGCCCATCAAAATGCCCACTACTATGGTGTATCGGCCTTCACTGTCTGTATGGCTTTTGTGCAGAGAGAAGGGGAAACTCTTATGGATCAGTATCGCAGTCCCCCTAGCATATGTACCATAGTTAGACAAAAAATGGTGTGGTCCCCAGCTTACAGCAAAATGAGTGACATCTGATTTAGGCAGGTGCGTCTCCTGTAAGAAGGCTATGTCGACCCGGTGTCTGCAAATAATGCATTACGTGTTTCCCTTTTCTAGGGTTGTTGAGTCCCCTCTCATTCCAAGTCATGACGGAGAGATTGGAGTGATCAGTGAGATTAAGTGATGCTGTCATTAGGGCTGTTGAACTGCATGAAAAGTGAGGAGTGAGCGCCAAGTAAACTCTGAGTATTATACAAACTGGTAATCAAAGTGTAGATAACAATTAGCAGAACATCCCCTCTCACCTCGCCCCACCCAGCCCTGCGCCTAAATACGCAAGGAACCAACCCAGTTAGACAATACCCAAATGCATCCTGTAAACATCCCAATTGGAAATGCAAATATACATGACAATACATTACAATCAGTGATTTTAACAATGTGCTACGTACATGGGGGGGAGTCAACACCCCAACAGTACCCAGCTTCCTAGAGAAATTGAGAAGAATTACGTTGATTCTGTCTCAACATATGTTACGCTGCTTTCAGCATATCAAAAAACTGCTATTTAAAACTGTAAACAAATTAGTCATGGGTGAAAAGTTCCACACTGGCCACAGAGCCGCTGTGGGGAGAGGAAGATCCAGCACCAGTGTCTTTCTGCTGGCTGCAGAATTGTTTATAAAATCTGCAGAATTTCTGAACTTCGGTAGGAGAGTCAAAGATGCGGGGATGCCCATTAATGTCTACTCATAACCTTGCAGGATATAGCATGCCTAACTGAAGCCCCAGATTTCGTAGAGTGGATTTAAAGCCTGGATTTTTAAGCCTCGTCTTCTGAACAATAACAGTAAAATCAAGATAGAGTGCAACTGCTGAGCCCTGCCAGGTTAGTACTCCTCGTTCCCTGGCTAGGCGTAGTGCAGCGTCTCTGTCCCGGATGTTCATTATGCGCGCAATGATGGGTCTTGGCGTACAGGCGAGGGCCCATTGAACGATGAACGCGTTCAACAACATATCCAGGAGTGAAGGATTCCTTGCCAAAAACATCAATGAGCATTGTTTCCACTAAAAGATCTATCGTTCCCGTGTTCATAGATTCCGGGACCCCAAGAATGCACAGATTATTGCACCTGCTATGCGCTTCTAAATCTTCATTCTTTATCGCTGCATCTTTCAAAATCTTCTTCATGCGTTCAAGGCGTTTAGGGGTCTGTGCTGCGCCGTCTTCAAGATCTGAAGTACGACCTTCCACTGTGTCCAGACGTCGATCATGCATGTCGAGTCTGGACCCCATAGTGTCTAGACATTTGTCTAACGTGTCAACCCTACTGTCAAGTGATTTGAAGCCAGCTCTCTTCTCTGCCAACAAGGCGACCTGGGTGGCGGCAGCATCTGCCGTGGTGGTCGCGTTTTGGCCCCCGTCTGCCATGGCGCCGCTGGAGTCCTGAGCCTTATTCACCGCTTTGCTGAATGGTAACACTCCCCGCTTAGGGTCTTTTTTGCCCATGCCGTCTTGCATGGGTGCAGCGGAGGAGAATTGCAGCTTGTAACTGTAGAATTACCCGGACCAGTCAGGTAGAGCAGCGATGCTGAGAGTAGATAGCCAAGTTCTGAGCTGGGATGGTGCAGTGAGCTAAAAAACGGTGATGGATCAAGCCCTGATCTTTGGACTGGGTAAGAGTGGTCTGCTTAATTCAGGCACTCTGTTCATCACCACCCCCTTTTCTGAATCATTTTGTCCACCATAAGCGTGGAAGGGTATACTCAGATGTGAGTCCCTTGCTCATTGCACCATCAGGATTCAAGCAAGCCGGGCCGAAGACGCCTGAAATGGCAGAAACCGGTCCCCGGAAGCTTGTTTCCTTCCCAGTATAAGAATTGGCTTGGTAGTTTGGTTTGCCCTGTTCCCATCATGCACTGGGACAGGAACAGACTAATTTGCATATAGCCAAGTTCTGAGCTGGGATGGTGCAGTGAGCTAAAAAACGGTGATGGATCAAGCCCTGATCTTTGGACTGGGTAAGAGTGGTCTGCTTAATTCAGGCACTCTGTTCATCACCACCCCCTTTTCTGAATCATCGAGAGTAGATTGTGGCAGCGGGGGCATTATAGAAGGCAGTCAGCGTAGGGGCAAATAATAAAGAAACGCTAAATGCGGAAAGCAGGCCGAATAAAATAGTCAAGTGCCAGTCCATCCAATCGCACTGAGAAGTAGATGATAACATGGGCTTAAGTGCATCAGGTGCTTAAGTGAACCTGTGTCACCAATGAGACAGACAGTGCGAGGTAAGCTTCTTCTGGCTGATTTATGCTCTAAGATCATTGTTCCGGCCGGCCGGCCAAATCTTTGCGCCGGGGGAGTGCAGCGTGCTCTGTGTAGTCTTCGCCCAGTCACAGGTTGGAGAGACCGGGTGCAAAGTTGCGGTAGGGGCTCAGTGGGCTGAGGAGTGCACCTCTGGTTGCGGTCAGTGTAGAGGATGGGATCAGCAGCTGAGGGTGTATCTCCGGGGAGGGCCACAACCCACTCCCAACATACCCGAAAGCGCAGCCGGGTGGCTGCCTCCAAAGCTTGCCCGAGGACCCTGTCCCCCCGGTGCCTCCAGGAGCGTTGATGTCAGCACACGTCCCAGGTGTGACCGGGAAGGGGGGCATGCGGCAACAGCAGTATTGGGTCTGAGAGAGAGGGGGAAGGCCCTTCAAAGAATACACCCACCGCAGAATGGTGATTAATGGGTGCTCCGCAGTTGTCCTCTGGACGCCGATGATTCAGATTCCGGCCGGAGAGGCCCGGGCATTATTTCAGGCAAATGCACTGGAGCCGATTTCTTCAGTGTGCCAGCTCCTATGGAGGATCAGAGAGTCATTGCGGCTTCACCATTGCAGGAGGATTCAGCAAGGTGAACTTAGATGACATAACAGTCAGGATTGCGGGAGACAGACGATGGTAACTGGGATGACCTGACAGAGGCTTCAGAGCCATGCAGCCATTTTGGTCCGTGGCTTGGCCACGCCCCCATGTAAGAGAGATTCAGTACAAATATTCATAACTGATGCCTAAAAAAGTTAGAGCTCATCATGATATCTACAGTCGTCTGAAGATAATGAATTATAATCCCAGCAAGGGAGAATCCACTTTCCTAGTTCGGAAGAACGAGCACCATTAAAATAGAGTAGTAGACACAACACTTACTTACTGGGCTTACAAAGGGCAGAAGCGCACACTAATTTAGTTATCCTGAGATTGTAATGAATGGATGGAGGTCCCTCCCATCCTGAGGTGTACCCATGTATTGATTCTCTGGATATTCTGAGCCTATCATAGTGACTCACACATACTACCCATACCATTGGACAACTTCTTAACCCTATTTTTAGGTTGAGTATTCAAGACCTCTTGTATATACGTTAGTACATATTTATATACTTTGGTATCAACTAATATGTGTATGCCCTTTGTGGGTTCTGGAGATCAGCCCTAGGATTTATCTGCTTTGGCTTAGGGACTTTTGTTTTTTGTTCAACTGCCTCTATTTAACTGTCTTGATAGAAAATGACCAGCAGAGGTAAAATAAATATCAGAATTGCTTTCTGCTGGGGGACTTTATTTTTATGTATTTTTCTGGCAACTGCCTCTATTTACCTTTCTTGATAGAAAATGATCAGTAAATACTAGAATCACTTTAGCATTCTCTAGATTCCAGTCCATAGAAATTGTCTTCCACGAGCACCCATAGACAACAATATTTTTTGCAAATCTTGTATTTTCAGTGATATGACCACTGAAGTCCCCGGTGTTATATTAAAAACAGAGCTTTTGTCTATACCATTGCCCACTGAAAGCAATATTTCTCTCCATGTGTTCCCATACCTGGCGTGTCACGCAGTTTGGTGCTTACTTTCCCTCCATGTTAACAAACAGTAGATGTTTCAGCACCCTGGCTAATGTGCTGCATACGGAAATACATATAAGGTCCCAAAGGCGAGACTGATAGCATTGCAAACATTTATTAGACCTGACGCTTCTCAGTTCTTACTGCTATTGTCTTTGGTAGGTCAATTTGCTCTGTTTTTCTATTCTTATTTATTTCTCCGTATGTTACTCTAAATTGTTAAAGGCATGGCACACAACATCCTCACCTTGTTAGACGATCTTTCAAGGTCACCAAAGAGTGTGGATCAGGCGTTTTCCGATGAACTTTCATTTTTGTTATATGATATTTTCCTAAGCTTACTGTCTCTTATCATTGACCTATTATTTCAGAAGTAACTGAGTACCGACCATTAACAACTGCAGAGTTTTAGGATCTAGGTTTGCCCTACCTAATATTATTGAACCTTTACCTCCTTCTAGAGCAGGACAAATGCTTTCTCAATCAAAAATGGGTTCACTACCAGATACCCCCACCCCCATATTTTACATCTGGGCTGCAGCTAAGCTATCCCTGTTCTGAGCTCTGGCTGCAAACTTTAACTAAGATCAGCCTTGAATGAGCCATAGTTCCTTCCATCTGGAAACATGCACAGCTGGTCCCTTTACTCAAAAGCCTGTGGCATTACAAACAGATCTTGGGACCTACCGTCCTATCTCTCTGCGGCCTCTACCTGTCAAAATCTTACAGAATAAGAAGGTCAGCAGATACAGGGGCACATTCTCAAGGTGCCATCGCCGAGTTATCGGCACTTTATCACAGCCAAAGTCGAGATAAAACTATCGCCCCATTCATAAGGTGGTGCTAACAGTCTATATCACGAGTTTACCTGCAATAGCAGCCTCAAAAAAAATCTCCACGGATGACCCCGGCAACTATCGCTAATGAGAGTAGGGATTCCCGTGCACAAAGCTGCAACATAACCACATTGTAACATTCTCAACGACCAGCCAGATGTGCGATAAGATCACAAAACAGGCAATAAGGCGCGTTAGCAGCAGGAAATTAACACCTGCTCTTACCTGGTGAAAAGTCGGACTACAACCAGCACCAGTAAAGGGAGCCCAGCCCAGAGCCACACATGAAGAACAACAGATGCCATGGAGCCACTGATCATGCAGCACGGACACCCAAGAGGGCCACAGCACCCACCCCCACTACCCCTGGACCTCCCCCATCCCCTGGGCCCTACCCCGGGCACCCCCCACTCCCCCCTGGAACAAGCTATTACACATCAATGTCATGAAAGCATGAACAGAAGCATTCCCCTGATATGGCACCTTTACCACAATTAACATACATGTGAGTACAGAAAATCTGATTCATTCATTCACCATTGAAAGTCCAAACAAAATATCACAATCAGATTTGTCTCCAAACAACCATTCAGAACAGTCATGGCAGGGCATCCCTGGACAATCTGTAAGTCACAGCCTTCAAGACAATATCCAAGAGAAGACGGTGAGTCAGGCACTCAACAAAGGAGAGAGAGAGAGAGAGAGAGAGAGAGAGAGAAAGAGAAAGAATTAGAGAGAAATAGAGGGCCCGATTCACAGAACTAACTTAAGACAAAATCCTAAACTTACTACTTTTGGTATTCACAGAAGTTAGGATTTTGTCTTAAGTTTGTCTTAAGACAGACTTAAGACAGACTTAAGTTAGGATTTTGTCTTAAGTCTGTCTTAAGACAAACTTAAGACAAAATCCTAACTTCTGTGAATACCAAAATTAGTAAGTTTAGGATTTTCTCTTAAGTTAGTTCTGTGAATCGGGCCCAGAGAGACTAAACAAGGATCGCAAGGCCAATCAAGCCCTTGGCTCATTCATACATGCCAACTGCTGCGTGCATTTCGCAATTGGTGCACTCAAAATCTAAGGTCTTGCATGAATGTCAGCGCGAAGGCCACATCACAATCAAGAAATGCAAGCAGTGGTCAGACTAAAATTAGGAATGAAAGCTCCTTTGTCTCAATTCACAAGGCGGAGGGACAACCCAACCACGACCTTGGTCTTGAATGTGGCTGCCACACCCTGTGTGAGATACCATTCCAGACTCCAACAACTCCCACACCACGAACTGCGCTAATGAAAGACCAATGTGTCCACATCCCACACACTTGTCCCTGCTCGAGCTACACCTGCAAGAGCTGCCCTTGATACATTGCTAAAAACAACCCATATGTCCAAACATTGCACTCACATACGATTCATTGCCCAGAGCTGTGGCATATCGTCCACAGAACTGCGGCCGTTCTGAGGATTGCAGGTGCTACGAAACCAAGAAATGCAATGGCAGGCCATCCCGGGCACATGCACAACCACCATCATGTGGAACAGTACCGTGCACGAGTGCTGCATCTGTTGGGATCACTGCAGTTTTGCAAATCAGTTTCCGTCTTGCCTACGTCACATGCGTCACAGCCCGGTTCCACTGTCGATCATGTACATTCAAGTGGCCCATGGAGGTCTGCCTATCCAACACAACGGTAGCAGAATTGGATTATGACTCGACTATCCGCCCCCTGTTGGCCCATGAACAAGAGTGTCACCGGGATACCCATGCTAGGGATGCTTTGATCTTTGGCGTATGTGCTGGCAGTTGTGCATGGGAGATTGCACAACTCCTCGTGTGCAGTGACCACATCGAGGCACTCACCTATTGGTCTGTGTTGCGGGTTGGCGAAACGGCGTGGACTGAGCACATCTTTCCGGGCCAGTTAATGGATTGGCTCTCCCTCGTGTTTCTGGAACTCGACAACTATGTACTTTTGAGACATAGTGCCCATGAATCTTTGCTTGCATTGATGGATGAGTAACTAAGTTCCTGCAGCCACATCTGATTGTCACCCACAACACAGGTCCCCACACCTTGTTGCATCTTGGTGAATGCTCACATAACCCACAAAAACAGTGGACATGTCTGCCTTTGCCTGGCCTCAGAATGCATGTGCGTGGAACTACACGTGTGTACATATGCCTGTGCAAGGTGATGCAGTCACATGGGCGGAGCTGCACAGCGTCGTTCGGCAACGTTCCCAATACGGATAGACTGCTGGGGGAGAGTACACACATGGCAATGTAGTATGACATGTGACCTTGTAGGACCCTTTCACCTGCTCACTGTCAGCAGAGCAGACAGTCGGCACAGTCCGGTGGCACTGCACCATTTAGATCCCATGGGCTGTGAGTCGTGTCCCCTGACACGGGACACTGGGCATACGCCACACAGCACATGACCCATCCAGCAAGGCAAGGTGGGCTGAGACCGTTGCCATCCATAATGATTTGTGTTCAATTTTTGCCTCCCCATTTCTTGCACCTCAATATGTTCCTATGCTGCCTGTGAGTGTCTTTCACGGAAAGCCATATTCAGAGTTTAATTGAATCCTCTCCATTCTCCAATATAACTTTGAGCACATCAGCGAAACAGCAAAATGAGGGAGATAAACTAACCCGTCTCCAAAAAAACCACATACGTACTGAGCTACAAGGCCATTTTTTACTTAAACATCTTAAAGCAGGAACAATCCCCTGGGGGCTCCAGGTAAAAAATATTCCGGTCATCTTTACTGAAGACGCGGATTATAAAAAAGGTTTCAGTCAAATGAACACCAAATGCAGTAGGGACCTAATGGTTCATACCATAGAGACAGCCCAACACATTTGTAGTCAAAAAGAGAAAGAAATTGAAGAACTTATTAAGATTATTACGGATAATCAAACTGTGACGGAGGCCAAGATCCTCCTAGATAAGATCGAAAAGGAAATACAGCTTTTCAAGGATAATACACTTAATGTAAAAGCAGCACAATTTGAAAGAGATTCTAAATCGTTCAAATTAGAACAGGTCTACCCCTCCCTTAAGGAATATTTCTAAAAATCAGGAGAATCGAGGGGGGCTCTGACATCATTCCAAGGCAGATCTAGGAATAGGTTCCTCACTTTTTCAGATACAACCTCTTCTGACTCGTCGTCGGATTCCAGACAGGATAATTCTAAAAGACGGGGCGCTCCAGCAGCATCTACTTTTTTAGCCAGAGGCGGACAGTCAAGAGTCCGCTTCAAGCAGCCATGGGAGATGCGAACCCGCAACAAATCCTACAAGAATTAGACAAGTCAACTATAGTCAACCTTTCTAATAGACAACTTACCAAAGAAAAGGAAACACTTTTAACCCTGGGCCTTAAGTTCGTTCCTAACAAAAGAACGGATTTCACTAAACTTAAACTGGAGGCATTAGATTTTTGTCGTAAAATCAGGTTGAAGGTCTTCTTTGCGGATGCCGAAGTGATGTAAAATCAGGAAACTACAGGATTAAGGGGCAAATCCAGGTTTACTCCAACCCAAAATATTCCGAAACAAGTGATTGCCTTTGAGCAAGCGGTTCTTTCATCCCTCACTAAACTTCAAAAACAAAAAAGTTTTGTACATAACAACATCAATAAAGGCTTAACATCTGCCATTAGAGATCTAAAATCAGATACATCTATTTTAATAAAACAGGCAGACAAAGGCGGGGCAGTAGTAATATGGCCCCGCACCATGTATCTTGAAGAGGGCACAACACATGTTAATAATCGGGATTGGTACAGACCAGTCAAGGAGGACCCCATTTTGGCAATCCAGGACAAGATTGCAAACATTACCAAAACAGGATTGGACGAGGGCTTTCTGCGTCCCAAGGAATTTGAATATTTGAATAAAAAATCACCACGAACGCCAGTTCTGTATTTTTTGCCCAAAATTCACAAAAACGACCAAATACCACCAGGTCGACCGATTGTGTCGGGCTGTGATTCTGCACTAGAGCCGGTCTCTAAATACATTGATTTTTTCTTAAAATCATTTCTACCGCAGGTCAAGTCATACCTCAGGGATACAACCGATTTCATTACTTAAATAGAAGGACAGTCATTTAATGAGGCAACACAAATGATGGTGACCTTAGATGTCGCCTCACTTTACACCCAAATCCCTCAGGATGAGGCGTTGGGGGTGTTAGAACTATACCTTGACCAACGGGATAGACCCCACAAGGTACCCATCTCATTTATCTTATCACTGGCCGAAATCACACTACGCAGTAACTATTTTAAGTTTGAAAATGCGTTTTTTGTCCAAATCAAAGGCATCGCCATGGGCTGCCCCTACGCACTTGAGATGGCGGTATTATATATGGCACAATATGAAGAAAGATTCATATACAACAATAATCCTTTTTCCAGCCATATAAATCAATGGTTAAGATACATTGACGACGTCTGGCTCCTGTGGCAGGGGAGCCAGACGGAGCTCGACCAGTTCTACAACTGGCTAAATTCGAGACACATGGATATCAGTTTTTCAATTGAATCCAGTAGAAGCAAAATAACTTTCCTTGACATCACAGTAGGCATCCGCAACGACAGTCTAACAACAACTTTACACAAAAAAGAAACTGACAGAAACACCATCCTGCATTATAAAAGCTCGCACCCACAGTGCTTGAAAGAAAACCTTCCTTTTGGACAAATGTTGAGAATAAGACGCAACTGCACGGATCTGGCAGATTTTGAGCATCATGCGACACGTTTTTGTGCTGAAATGGCGAAAAGGGGTTACCCATAAAAACTTCTAAATCATTCAAAAAAACGTGCGAGATTCACCCCTAGGGAAAATCTTCTACAAAAAATAGAAAAAGGTGAACTAAACAAATTGGTGTGTGTTACAACTTTTGGGTCGCACACGCACCAATTTAAACGCATTATTTTGAATAATTGGCATCTATTGGAAAATTTGGAACATCCGTTGGAAAAACCCATTTTCGCCATGCGCTAAAACACGAGCATTGGGCAACAATTGATAAAAGCAGATAGCTACATTCCCAAATGTTGACATAACATAACATAACAAACAGAAGAGCGACTTAATAGCACAGTGGAACTTAAAACCTATATGCGGGCACCATAAGTGTGGCAATTGTGTATCATGTTCAACTACATTGGAAGGTAACGTGTTTGACCATGACGGGGTCAAATGGAAACACGAGATGTTCACAGACTGTAAGACCAAGAATGTGGTCTATGCCGTGGTGTGTCCCTGCAACAGAGTGTACATTGGCAAAACTTGTCAACCAATCAATGTACGAATAACGCAACATCGTTCAAGAATCAAGAAAAAAGTAGTTTCTGCACCAATGGTTGAACATTTTTTGAGTAACAACCATGGGGAAAATGATTTCAAGTGGACAGTACTCACATGGGTTGACCCAAAACATCGATCACCAAATGTTGAGGCTGCACTTTTGCGCAAAGAGGCGTACCTAATTATGAGATTCGACAGTGTAAATAATGGTCTGAATTGTTTGAGTGAAGTTAATAGGATTTAATTTCTTCCCACACTTCTAACTTATGAACTTATCCCAATGTCGGTTTTTCATAATAAATAATGAACACTACAATTCCCATAATTCATAGCAGTCACGTTGTATGCTGCTGACATGCTGGATTGGTCTCATTACGTCATGTGACCGGATGGTTGATCATTTTACCACAACCGTGCATGCACGTCTTTTGCCCCAAGCCGCCGGCGATAGAGATCGACATCACGTCAAGTTCCACAAACTAAGGGTAAGACGCTTGATCTGCACTCTTAATGCAGACTCGACCCGTTTTTTCTAAAAACAACGAGTTAAGTGAGTGAATCCCTCCCGTTGTTTTTGCAGGATACAGACTTTGGTTATTTGATAGCGGCTACTACCTCCCGCAGAAATGATGTCTTGATACAAGTAAGCAATTTGCTTTGCTTTCCCGGCGTGTAGTGTGTAAGCTAGGGCTTGCCTCCGGTTGTTAAAACTCCACTTAACATTATTTTTCAGAGACACAAAGAGAAGTCGACATTGGGAGTTTAATCAATCCGTTTTTCGAGTTCATTTGGATGTACCGACAAAACTAAAATTTTAAGGTAAAATCAATTGATTTTGACTCCGCCCACAGACTCGGGTGCAGTCTACATTTTCAGTATACTTAAACGACGTCTTCACTCTTTCGCAGGTCGACACCCACGCAAATTTGACGACATTCTATTAAAGACCAGTAAATCCCTGGTCTTGCAAGGTATGCAGCATCTTTTGATGCGTTTTCTGTACAAATTATTTCGAGTGGATAAGAGGAGCACTCTCTAAAAATATTCCCCCCTTTTTTTCTTACAAACAGTTCCTGTGGATAGGACTGATCCTGCCCTGAAGAGAGTCCTGTGACTAAAACAGTGGGACTCGAAACGCGTCGGCATTTAGTTATTCCCGTGTGTGAATTGTGCCATCGGCATTTGTCACATTCCTTGTGCTAAATAATATCCAACTTTAATAATATTGGAATAGGAATGTTGGGTGGTATTAAATAAGACTTACCTCCTGGGAAATCATTTTATGTGTCAATCGCAGCTTTTTTGTACTGTCCTTTGGCAACTGTTTAATGATATGTTCATATTGATTTGTTTTTTGAGAGCACATTTGTGTTGTATGTTTATTCCTTACACATTAATTAGATATATTGTTTTTTCTCTTTTTTTCTAATAATGATGTATGGCATTATGTGAAGTTGATGATGATTTTTCTCTGTCTTGAAATGTTCAATGTTGTATAATTCAGCAAAAAGTGAAGGACATAAATCAAATGTCAGGGTGAACTAAAAAATGGTGGTTTACCCTCCTTTATGCATTAATTGTTTTTTCAAACAGCAGCAGAGGTATAGGTAATAATCCCCCTTTTGTATTACTTAAAGGCCCAACCTACCCTCTTTCCCATAGGGCCAAACCCCTCCTTTTCTTTAATGTGAGTGTCTTCAGCATTTCTCTGCATGTTGTGGCCCTAGCCTTGCCCGTACTGACACGCACATGCTAATAAAGTCTACGCAAATTCGCTAGTGTTCAACTGTGATGAGTGTTGATGTGAATGACAATTCATGTGCCTCAATGAGCATTATTCGTACACAGGGATGGACTAACTGACGCATGTACAATGGGGTTGGGTCCTTTTTGACAGCTCCACCTCTGTGAGCCAGACATTGTGTTTGGGATAGTTGCTGGCAGACCTGTGCACTTACGTGTCTTCAGCAATGTGATTATGGTGTGCAACCTCTGTCCATGTGGAGCAAACAGACCGTGTCCATAAAGATGTGTGTGATTAGGCATGCAAAGAGACGTTCTGTTGTCACATGTGATGGAGGACACCAATTCTGGCCTGCTACTGATTATGTCACTTCTAGACACAGCCCTATTTAATACATTGACCTGGGGCTACGTTGGGGATTGTGATATTGTTGTTTGTGAGAAGTTGACCTGGCATTTGCTGTCCACTAGTTATAGTGGGCACCTTGCACCAGTCCAAACAACCCCATAGAGGTGATAGGTTAAAGACAACATTTATTGAAAGCTATCCTAGTGGTGGCTATGGAGAGCAGCCTTCAGGCTATGTCTTGAAGGAATGTAAAGCAGTTGTTTTACCAGTCTATAATCTCTTGAATGACCGAATGAGAGGAGAACCACACCAGGTATATATATAAAATATATGTATTTATTCTAAACACACCCTACTAGTCTCTTTATGAGGTTGGAGGGCAAAACACATAAGTTACACTTAATTTCACACAGTAAATTAGCACAATATATGTTGAGCCCCAGGGGCGTACCAAACCATATATCAAGAAAGTGGTATAAGAACCACAACTTGACTTGAGACAAGGCCTAGAGCCTGTAGAATTGCTGGGCCCACAAGGAACCATCCAAGGTATTGACACAGGGGACCCACGGGGGACACTTGCAGTGTGAGAACACAGCCGCGATTCACTGTTAGCTTCTATGGGGAAAGTCGAGGATGGAAATTTAAAGAAAAGGAACACTTGGACTTAGAGGAATTTGAGCAAACCCTTTTAGACTTAAGGGGTTCTAGGGCCAACACCCATGGGAGCACCGGAGTACTCGAGTTGCCTCACCCAGGTGTCTTTTGGTGTCAGGAATAGTCGTTGATTTCAATGGTGATCTGCTGCAAAGTGCTGCTGCCGTCGAAATGGAAAGTGTCCGGGGTGATCAAAGCCTGGATCAAAGATGAGAAGAACCTGCAAGCAGAGGGCACAGAGTTTGGGTCACTAGCCAGTGACCAGGGGCATGATATTCAAATGCTCAACGATGTCGGGTGATTTCAGGTGAAGGAGGTGAAGCTTAGCTCTTCAGCCATGAGGCCCAGGAGGCGTCGACGACAACCAGGAGCTGGAATTGAGCTGTCCCACAAAGGATGTTAAGTGCTGCAGTGTCAGTCCCCGGATTGGACCCAACAAGCCTTGGCAACTTTCAACCCACGCAGAAAGTAAAGAAATGCTTTGGTGTGGACCAGCAAGGTCTGAGGGATTCAGGGCACTTCTGGAGCAACCAGGGAAGCCCAAGGAAAATCAGAGTTGCCTTCATAGGGACCCACCAGTCAGCGGACCAGGGATTGCAAAGGGGCCTCGAGCGGAAGTGCAAGAAGAGGGCTCACGGAACACTCGTGGAGTGTAGGCCCACAATCTTCGGTGCAAAAGGTGCTCGTGGCTTAGGCTACAAGAGACGTTGAGAAGTCAATGCACTTGCAAATGTGCACGATGTTCAGGAGTTCCGGTTCCAAGTCGCTCACGAGGGCTGCAGGCCTCAGCTTTACTGGGGACTCGGGTCGGCCTCTGAGAAGTCCGGAAATCCTCTTCCTGGGCAGCCGGTACTTCGGAGTCCGGCGGGAGCTTTGGAGATGCAGACTGGCAATTACTTTGTTGGTGCATGCCAAACAGAGGAGTCACTCCTTAACCCCAAGGAAGATTTCGTCAGTTCACTAGTCTTGAGTAGAGCGTTGAAGTTCCAGGATTCAATTGCAGAGTTTCATCCAGGGATATCTAAAGTTATGCTGCCAGGGTTTCCTTACTTATACCTAACTCTAGGGACCCACATATGGAAGGGTTTGGAAAGAAGTGGCTACACCCATTTCCTTTGTCCAGTTTCACAGCAGAGCAGGGGCTGGTAGCCCCTGCAACCAGTTTGAACTGGGCTATGCAGAGGGACACCAAATGTGCCCCCAGTGCAGACTTCAAAGCATTCTCACAGTGTACTCACCGGTGTGTACATGTCTCTCCCTCTAGAAGGGTGGAATTCTACCCCTAACACCATGACTGGCGAGGAGGGGAAGGTTTCCAAAGTGAAACCAAGCACCCTGCCTTCAGGAATGATAAGGCCTGCCATAGGGGTGACTGATAGGTTTCTATGTGCAGTGATTCACGGTAGATATAGGTAACCTATATCTAAGTAAGGGGTGCATGCCCCACCTTACCCAGGCTGCAGTAGCAGTCCTGTGGTATCATTTTGGAAGGCTTCTCTGGGGTGGCATAATACATGTTTCAGCCCCTGGTAGGCCTCTGGGGTACCATATACTAGGGACTCACAAAGGTACCAAAGTAGCCAAACTGGAGTGTACCTAAAGTACTTGGAATCAATTTAGAGAGGAAAGCATATAGGCTGGGGTCCTAAATAGCAGGATCCCAGCCAAACTAAGTCAAAAACCATCAAAACAACAGGACAAAAGTAGGGGCAACCATGTAGTCAGATTCCACTTTCCTACATTGTTCATGTGCAATGATGCCACAGCTAGTTCACACCTTCACAGTCATCTACTTGGTCATGTGGCTCAGGGTCAAACATGCGCATTGATATAATTTACCAGGGGATACCTTTAAGTGCAATCAATGTCCCTACATTCATCCATACTTTCATACTTGAGTGAACAGAGACTTATTACATCTGTGTGATTTTCAATGCTTAATTCACATTCTGGTGAATTCCGGAGCTGGAACAATACATGGCTGTGCCAAGCTCACATTACATGGTTGCCTAGTGGTGGGCCAACCAGAGTCCTTTGGGGAATTAAAAGTGAATTGGAAGAGGAAGAGTTCAGTCTGCAGCTGCTTGCTGTGTAATTGGTAATCAGAGCAGATATGGCAGTCGGGGTCCAGGTGAATGTCGCTGAGTGTTCCAGGGGATGGTGGGAGGTGTTGTCTCAGGGCACAATGCATAGGGCTGAACCAGGCAGGGAAAGGCCATATGGCAGGGATGGCTGCTACTACCTCCTTCCTCACAGAGTCTTTACCATTCACATCTTAGGCCTCTGATACGTCTTCTGTGTCCGGTGTGTCAGGAGTGTGTGGTGTTGTAATGACTGCATCACTGTTTGCCACTGACACATCAAGGATCACTTATGTGTGTGTCGAAGTTCAGAGGCTGTTTATTAGCTGTCGGAGGGTGTCTGTGCGAATGTGCAGGGTGTCCTCTTCATCATCACTGATGAGATGCATGGTCTGCTCTCCAGGAGGTGTTGGTTGGGTGAACACCCAAAATATCGAATTTGAAATATCGACTGTCCAGAATATCGAATTAAAAATATAGAGAGGCCAGAATATCGAATTCCCAAAATATAGTTGTATAGAATATCGAATTTGAGGTCAGAAATATCGATTTCCATAATATCGAATTTAGAAATATCGTTTACCATAATATTGAATTTTTTTTAGTGTTATGTATGGTAGTATGTGTTGAAATTATATATTATTTTTGTAATGTATGTTTCATTTTTTTAAAGTAATGAAGTTTATGTTATTTAATTTTTGCGTCATTTAATTCCGTAGCGGATTGTGGGTTTATAAGGGAATAGTGTGAGAAGTAATTTAATTATAGTAAATTAAAAAATAATTTTTATGAATTATTAAATATTTTTAATTTAATTTTGCGCTTTAGTTCTGTAGCGGGTTGTGGGTTTATAGGGGAATAGTGTGGGAAGTAATTTAATTGTAATTAAGTAAATATTTATTTATATTTATATGTATTGATAAGTAATTGATTGTTAATTAGTTATGAATTGCTAATTATTATTTATTCATTGGTAATTAATTTTAATTTATTGTTTAATTGACAATTATGTTAATTGTATTAATTTATTATTTGGAGTGGGTTGTTGGTTATAGGGGAATAGGGTGGGAAGTAATGTAATTGTCATGAAAACAATTATTGACATTATTTTTGTGTATTGATAAATGATGTATTGCTAATTAATTATTAATTGGTAATTAGTTTATTACTTATTACATTTTTGTTTTTGAATATTAGTTGGATGTTAATTAATTATTAATAGATAATTAATTCAATTTATTGTTATTTATAATGAATTAATTATTAAATATTTTGTAATTGGTAATTAATGTTAATACATTTTTAATTGGTATTGACAATTAATTTATTCTTATTTAAATATTAAATCATTACCTTCCCTACTCTCTGGAGTGGGAATAGTAAGTATTACCCCTACGCTATCCAACGCTTTCCCTACTGTTGCACTCTCTGTAGTGGGAATACTAATTTTTACCCCTACCCTATCCAGCCCTTTCCCTACTGTTGCACTCTCTGGAGTGGGAATAGTAATTTGTTATCCCGACGCTATTCAACGCTTTCCCTACTGTTGCACTCTCTGGAGTGGGAATAGTAATTTTTACCCCTACGCTATCCAACGCTTTCCCTACTGTTGCACTCACTAGAGTGGGAATAGTAATTTTTACCCCTACGCTATCCAACGCTTTCCCTACTGTTGCACTCACTAGAGTGGGAATAGTAATTTTTACCCATCCGCTATCCAATGCTTTCCCTACTGTTGCACTCACTGGAGTGGGAATAGTACTTTTTACGCTCCCCTATCCAACAAACTCTCTACTCTTGCACATGTTGGAGTGTGAATACTCATTGTATTCCCTTAGCTATGTAATGTTTTTAATTATGTTATATTTAATGTAGTGTAAATTATTAATTATCATAAAAAGTATTATTTTATTATTTAAATTATTATATATTATTTATTTTTATATTTAGATAATAGATTTATATATATATATATATATTCACTGAAAAAACCATAGGTTTCAGACACGTTATAGTTAGGAATTACCATTTAAAAAACCTTGCAAATTCACTTAAAAAACCATAGGTTTCACACATGTTATAGATAGCTGGACATTTCACTCATACAAAACCATTGAAATTCCCCCGTAATAGTTAGTTCAGCTAACTATAACTCGCGCGACCGCAATGCACTGCTGATGACGTCACATATTACATTACTCATGACATGGTCAGTGACATCACTCATGACATCACTGATGACATCTCAAATGACATCACATTCCTTTAAAGCAATGACGAATATCGCGAGGGTACGTCACACCGCGAGAACCCCGTGCGCGCACCGTAAAACCTACGTGCGTTCACCCCCCAAAGTTTTATACATTTAAAAACGTTATATCTACGTATTTATTAAGGGTGAGCGGATTTTGCGTATTGGCAATCCGTGGATTTGCGTATTTGCGTATTTCGAAAATACGCAAAATCCGCGGATCCTAGCGTATTTTTTTTTTTGTGTTCGCACGGGTTTCTGCAAGTTCGCGAGGGTTTTATTGTACAAAACGCTCGCGAACGTGCAGAAACCCGTGCGAACACAATGTGCCTACTCATGGGTATTGCGCTCGTGAAAGTCAAGGATGCAAAGTCTATCCAGCATCACAGCTGATTTTCCACGGTAGATTTGGTAAAGAAGGCACATTGCCCAGCCTCGACGACGCTCTCGATTGTTTCTGGGCTGATGAATGAGTCACTGCATTTGAGCTTCAACTAGTTCCAGCGACCATGTGTGTGTTACTATGCAATCGCGCCGAAGGGCGCAGAGGTCTCTTGAGTGAGCTGCTGTTGCTGTAGTATTTTACAATGGCGCCAGCAAGCTGCCAGCGCCGTTGTGAAATAGTTACAAAGTTAGCTTGCACAGGAAGCACTCAGATAAAATAAAGCAGCACCTGCTTCGTTTTATCTAGTGGTTCCTGTGCAAGCTAACTTTGTAACTATTTTACAACGGCGCTGGCAGCTTGCTGGCGCCATTGTAATATAGTTACATGAGTGGGGGTTCAACTTTTGAACCCGTTACATCCGCGGATTTTTTTTCTTCGGATTTTGTGGAAAATACGTAAAATACGCGGATTGCGTATTCACTAAAAATCCGCGGACGTAACGATTTTCCGCTTGTGCTTAGTATTTATTGTACAATGTAAAGATTCAGATTATCTGGGATAATGTAGAAAATATATTTTTTTATTTTAAGGACCGTATATTACTTTTTTTAAACAATTACGAATCTCGCAAGGGTACGTAAGCGCTACGTAAGCGCACCGTAAGATTACGTCAAACCATGTGACTTTAAAACAAGACATTCTATTGGTTTATAATACTTCCTACTCCAATTATTGAAAGACCCCTCCCATGTTAATCATTCTTCTTTGACTTTCAGAGAAGGAGCATCTTTTTTCTTTAGCTCCTGGCTTCAGAGAAACAACTCCAAATGGCTGAACTTCCACAGGAATCTGATCATTCTTCATCTTCATCTGAAGACTTTGTAGAAAAACAGCCATGGCCTACCAAAAAAAAGGAATCCACTGTATGGAAGTTTTTTACCTTCCCTGAAGGTTTAAAAAAAAGTGAACGCTCCACTTGTCACATGTAAGATATGTGAAGCAGTACTATCAAGGGGTAATCCGAACAAAAAATATTCGTTTGGCACTTACAGCATGGAACGCCATGTGAAGAACATCCACCCCAACAATTGGGCGAGAGCTGTAGTGCGAAGGTCGGAGAAGGAGCAGGGCTCTGCTCCAAGCACTTCATCAGCACCACCACCACCACTTCCATCTACCATGATTCCAAACATCCAGCCTGAATATAGGAATCTAATGATTCATTGCATTCATTGCAACCAATTAATTGCTTATGTGCAACAGTCCATAGAAGTTATTCTTGAGAAGACTAGGAGGCACAACTGCTCCCATTATTTTTTTCTTTTTTTTGTAGCTGTTTGTTCCTGTTGAACAATTGTTTTGTTTTAAAAGTTCATTTTTTCACCGTTTTTGCAGCAAATCACCCCCCCCCCCCTCCCCAAAACAACAGTTCTTTTTAGAACTACCTCTACTGGTCAAAAAAATAACTATATTTCTATGTTTGTATCTAAAAGTTTGTCATAGTGAATGTCTAGTTCATAAATGAATGAATGAATATCAAAGTGCAAAACTATAAGGATGTGGTACAGCATAAATCTATAGGGTGTTTACCTATAGTATACTGTAGTACTTCCAAAGCACTGAAATGTAACATATGTAAATAAATATGTTACAACTCTATGCTTCAATTTGCACTATTAGTGAAAGTGCATGGATGAATTTATATGTATTAAGGGCAGTTTTATAATCCCCTTGTGTGTCTTTTACATAACCATTGCATCACATTTGTAATGCAGCGGTGGTACAAAAGATGCGCCATTAAGTATGGTTTTTAAAATCTGATGTACTTGGAAGGTGAATCATATGGTAAAACCATGCACCAAAAGGAGGCTTTCCTGCATACATGAAGAATGTTCTGGTGCAGGAACACCTCCTAAAAGTGAATAAGTGAAATTTATAATATTTCATTCAGTCACTTTTGGACTTATACTACGTCAAATTCCTGCACCTGTTTGAAACAGAAAGCAAAGGGGAGTAAGCGAAAGTGAGCGCAAAAGGGAAGGGGTGTGAGAAACAGACACGAGGAAGTGGAGTGGGGTAAGGAGAGTGACGGTGAGTGAAGGGCAGTGACAGTTAAGAAATGGATAAGAGGGTGAGGGAAGGGGAACTTGAATTAAAATTAACACAGAGTGAAAGTGGAGAGGGAGAGAGGAGGAGTGGTAGAAAGAGAGAGGGAAGGAGATTAAGTGTAAGGGAGAGGGAGGGAGAGAGAGAGAGAGGGAGAGCAAGGGACTGACAAAGAGTGAGACAGTTATTCTGTCACAATAAGAGACTGATGAGAAAGTATTTTTGTTTCTCATACTTACCTTATAAGTAATGAAAAGTTAGACAGTGATGAGAAAATATTTTTTTATTTGTCATACCTTCTAAGAAATGAAAAGTGAATAAAATATTTTTTATAAATATAATATCAGTGGAAGACATGAAACAAATGAATTATAATATATACAATATATATTTCACAATACAAGAGAGAAGGAAAGAGATTAAGAGTCAGGAAAGGCAACTAAGGGATATAGTTGGAGTGAAGGAAACAGAATGGTAAAGAGAGGAAGAATGAGGGATAGAGAGAGAGAGAGAGAGAGAGAGAGAGAAAGAGAGGGAGAGCGCCAGAGTTTGCTGCCATCTGTGTGCGCCAGGAGCCACTTACATTTACATAAGGGCTCCTGCAGCTCGGGACCTGCGCGGGCGAAGGCTGGTCGAAGGGAGGGGCCCATCTGTACCTGTCTTAGCCAGGAAGAGGCTGGGCTGGGCCCCCACTCTTGGTTCTGGTGGACGTGCCCAGACTTTCGTTGGAGCTTTTTAAAAAGGTACTGTTGTGAACAATATTTTTGTCAGCTAAGGACTCTAGAACAACCATTGTACTGTGGTTATTTTGTTGCTATTTATACCTTTGTGATTTCCCGAGTACTGGGTAAAGACTGAATTCTGGGTTTTGTCGTTGCAGCAAATATAACTTAGCACTTGTTGCACCGAGATTTATACAAGGTTATGCGGAAGAGGAAGGCTCAAGATGAGAGTGGGGAGGGAACTGAGGGAGGGCGAAAGCGAAACATCAGGAAAAAAGCTAAAAAGGCGCGTAAGGCTATCATTAACAATTCTATCATTGACCGGAGGTACATTTGTGAAGAGAAAGACACACAAGGAGAGAGAGAGAATGAGACACTGTGAGGGAGTGAGGCAGTTATAGTGACTGAGACACAGGAAGAGACTTAGAGACAGATGGAGGAAAGGGGAGTGAGGGAGGGTATAAAGGAAGGGGAGTGAGCAAAAGGGAGTAAGTGAAGGTGAATGAGGGAGGATGTTATTGATAGAGACTAAGGGGTGAGTGAGAAGACACTAAGCAATACAGGAACACAAGGGTAGTGATAGAGGAAAATAGGAAACAAAAATGAGAGACAGACAGGGTAAACAGGGAGTTGCACAACGTGAGTAACAGAAAAGAGAGAGTACTGATAGTCACAGAAAGACTATAAAAGTGAATTAAGGGCAATAATTAGAATAAGAAAAGAAGAGTAAGATGAGTAACAGAGAGATTAATGAATAGGAAATTCAGAAACACAAGTAAGAGAGTAAAGAAAAACTATTTTCTGTTTGTCATACATTCCTTATAAATAATGACAACTTAATCAAATTCTTTTGCATAAGTATAGTATCTGTGGAAGACAAGAAAAAAATAAGTTACAATATATTATTCATAATACAAAACAAAGTACAAGTAAAAAAAAACAGAAAGCGAAAGAAAGGAAGGGTGAGGGACAAACACAGAGCAAGAAAGGAACTAAGTAATGTTATAAATGGAGTGAGAAACTAAAGGAATGAGAGTTACCAAAAGGGATTGAGAAAACAAGGTTAAGGGAAGGGAATTGACGGATGGACTAAGTGAAAGAGTGTGAGGAAGAGTAATGGAATAGGTGCAGGACAAATGGAATGAGAGTGATGCAGAGAGAAGAGAACATGAAGTGGAGGAACAAGACTCAGATTGAATGAACGACAAGGATAGTGAGGGAAGGGATATAACAGTGATGGAAAAAGAAGCATATTAAGAGAAAGGTAAAAGAAGTAAGTGAGAGAGAAGAATGTATGGAAAGAGAGAGAAAACAAGAGGAAGACTAGAATGACAAAGAGGGAGACAGTAAAAGAGAGAAACAGAGGGAGAGTGAGGGACTGTGAAGTAGTAAATCAGTTATACTGACTGACAGAGAGGAACAGACTGATACATGAATGGAGAAAAGGGCAGTGAGCGAAAGGGAGTGAGGAAGTGAAAGAAGTGGAGTGAGTGAAGGTCACTCAGTGATCATTTGAAGGAAAGAGAGTAGGGGGCAGTCACAAGAGACTGATCGATACAGCAAGACAAGGGTAGTGATAGAGAAAAATAGGAAAGAGAAGTGATGAACAGGCAGAGGAAAGAGGGAGTTGGACAAGATGAGTGAGGGTGACGGAAGAGTACTGATGGTGAGACAAGCACAGTAAACGTGAATGAAGGGGAGTAAGTAGAATGAGGAAACAGAAGTAACATGAGAAAAGGTAAAGAAGTAAGAGAGGCAGTGAAGACAGGATAGAGAGAAATAGAAGTAAGAAAGTAATGAAAAAGTATTTTTTCTTTGTTTAACTTACCTAAATATAATATCTGTGGAAGAGAAGAAAGAATTGAGTTATAATATATTTTTCACAGTACAAAATACAAAATAATTTGTACAATATGTTATATGTTTTATTTTGCTGTTCTCAGAATATATTGAATTTGACTAAAATCAGTTAGTTCAATACAACTCATCATATGACAGCGGGCAAAAAAAAACAATCAAAAAGATTGTGTTTAAAAAATCCATTCAACATTTTCATTCACAATATAACAATTAGAAAAAAACATATCTTAAATGTCTTTTTCAAACCGCAATTTCTTACCTGAGTAAACAATCTCAACAACAATCACAAAGTAACTAAACATTACTACTTCTTTCTTATACTCTCTAAATAAACTAATATCCAAACATATCCTAACAAAATTTACCCGAAATAGTCATTTGTTTGTGATACTATTCCTCATGGCCAAATGGTATCTGCGAAGTCCTTAGTTTGGTAGTTACTTAATAGTACTCTTAAGCATCCATCTCCCGATCTTCTGAAACAAAAGCACCCACATCTTTTGGTCCATCTAACAATGGTTATACCTCCACCCGATAGTATTTATAAATGTAGAACCTTAAACAAATAGCATGCTATCAGAACCTCAACATCATCGGGTATACTGATCACACTCTGCTCATCCTTTATATCACCAAGGAGCTGTATACCTTTAAAAGAAATCACCCTGACCTACAAAGTAATTCTCAGCGGTAGATTAACCTTTTTTTACAGCACTAATCTCTGTATCTGCTTCCACTATCTGTGTCTCTGCCTGCACCATCTCTCTTCTGTGTGTACCATTTCTGTGTCTGCTCCCACTATCTGTGTGAGAAAGTCAATTGAGTGTCATTACAATGAGTCCAGCCTTTTGCACATTTTCAGTAAGCTGTATAATATCCAGATGTTGTAGAAGAACCATCATGGAAAATAATAGCTACAGTTACAAAAGTTCTTCCTGAAATTGATATTTGAGAAACCACAAATCTATTGTCTGTGTGTACCATCTCTATGTCTGCTTCCACTATCTCTCCCTCTGCCTGCATCATCTATCCTCTGTGTGTACCATCTCTGTGTCTGCGTCCACTATCTGTGTCTCTGCCTGCACCATCTCTCTTCTGTGTGTACCATCTATTAACCTTTTTTTACAGCACTAATCTTCCTAGGCCAATTGTTTTCCCTAAAATGTGGGTTCCAAAAACAATAGGTAAGAATTTTGTAAGTCATAAGGCAAACGTTGTATAAAAGTCAATTAAGTGTCATTACAATGAGTCCAGCCTTTTGCACATTTTAAGTAAGCTGTATAATGTCCAGATGTTGTAGAAGAACCATCATGGAAAATAATAGCTACAGTTACAAAAGTTCTTCCTGAAATTGATATTTGAGAAGCCACAAACTTTTTAATTAAAGTTGTCAATTTTGTTCCATCAGGTCTGCATCATTGGAGCATTAAAATTAGATACTGTCCATATCTTTGATTAAATAATGTTGATAACATTTCTGAGTTGCATTGGGTACAGACGATGTTTGATTTGCTTCTTTAACCAGATTATTAAAAGTCACTGATTTGCAGTCTGGTAATGTAAAATATATAAATCTGTCTGTGTCTATTTGAGTACTACTTGAAAATAAACAATTATCACAATCATGTTGCCATTTATAAGATACTCCGAATATATTTTCAATATCTAAACCTTCATTTTGCAATAAAACAAGCATATACATAAGAAATTCCTGACAATCTTGCTGAATATTCCGCGAAAATTGATTTACTCCAGAACATATGTCTAAAACATTTCGAATATCAGAAACACTTTCTATTTTTGTTTTATCAGTGCTACATTTTTCAAAGACAGAATTCAACAAACAACAAAATCTTTGATCCCGATTATCAACAATCTGTTGCCGTAAAGTTTGAAGAAAAAAAACAACATTAACCACTACATTAGCATAGCAGTTGACACCAGAACTGTTTTCAAACTGTAAACCAACAACCTCTTCAACACTATCCTTTCTCTTTTTCTTTGCAATAACGGGTTCATCTACTTTTTTTCTTTTGTCTACAACCTCACAACAATTGTTCTCAAATCTTCTTTTTCGACCTACCACAACCTTTTCAAATAAAGGATATTGAGGTAAATTTGGAGCATATTCTCTTGTTAACCTATTATACTCTTTCACACAATTTAGATCTGCACTAATCTTTGTTTCATCAAAATCAATCAAATATAATCCAGATAAAGTTCTAACTCGAGATAAAGCAACATATGCCATACCTTCCTTGAGCACAGTACTTCCAATATTCACCAAAGCACTATCTACACTTAAACCTTGAGATTTGTGAATAGTCACTGCATTTGCCAAACAAACAGGAAACTGTTTTCGGGGCACATATAAATCTTTTACAAGCAAAAATCGAGTAGAACAACGACACAATTGTTGAACTTCTTCAATTTCATCAAATTTGATTTTCATAACTTCAATCTGATCTCTCTTTGGGTAAGTCACAAAATCAACAACATGACCCATTGCTCCATTTACTAAACCTCTTTCCACATCTAAATTACGTCGTAAAATGATACGGCAATTTAAACATACATATAGATTCTTTTCTAAACCAGCTGTTTTAGATATTGACTGGTCTAAATAATCTAATTTTGACTTTAACTTTTCTGACAAAATAATAGTAGATCCTTCATGCTCTATTTCATCAATAGCTTCCAATTTTATAATTTCTTGATTTTCTAACTTCAACATTTTTTCATTGAAGATTCCACATTCTTGCAGAGTTGGCATCAAGCATAATACTGATTGTTTTTCTGCAATTTTTCTATATATATTCTCTGCACCAATATTTGTGCCTGTAGAGGTTCTTTGCCATGTTGACTTACTTTTCCAATCCTTATATCTTCAAGAATCCTTTTATAATCAGCATCCTTTGCCTGTCGCATATTTTGAGTCAGTTCTGTGTATTTGAAATATAACCATATATTAACATGTCCAATGCTTCCCAGGCACTTTCTGGTATCTTCATGTGTAACAGTTTTAACTACTGGTTGTCCTTTCACAGGTGTTAGCTGTAGTAGATCTCCAAAAACGATGATGTGTTTGCCTCTGTTTTAAGAATTTGTTGCATTCTTAAATGCACAAAGGCAAGCATTTAATTTGATACCATGCTTACCTCATCAATAATAAGAAGTTACATTTTTTTTAGAACTCTGGAAACTTCACAACAAGCTTCTCCAGATAGCTTGTGGTATTCTACTTTATTTTCATGCTCTACTGGCAGCATCAGCAAACGATGTAAAGTAATCCCTTTAATGTTATGCGCTGCCAACCCAGTTGGAGCGGTAACAACACAAGAGAGTGATGACTCTGTTCTTTTTTGCAGATAAGATGCAATTCCTTTAATTAGAAAACTTTTTCCAGTACCTGCTTGTCCACTCACATACAGTTGGACAGGTTGAAATGACGTACATGAGCACTCTTTTTTCTCATGAAGTAAGCCATGCTCAATCTGCTCAGTCACTTCATCATATATTTGTTTCTGTTGAACATTCAGTTGTTTTTCCAATTCTTCTAAGTTTATTACATCCTCCTGAGCTTGTTGCATTGCTTTTTCCACCTCATCCATGGCAGTGGCTGCTTCATTTTGGATAATTGGTCCTCCTAGTGGACTCAACGAAGCAGAACTTTGACTGTCTTGAGAACTGTCTCTACCAATCTCTGCTGCAATTGTAGCTTCTTGCTGTATTTCCTCGTTCAACATTTCTAGATAATTAGTGAAAACAGGACATTCTATAGTATTTTTGGTTGTGTTGAATATATCTTCATAACTGAGAAAATCCCCAAGAAGTTCCTCTTCTGTACGCCATGGTTTAAAGAGTTGCAAAAGAGCTAAATAGTCAAATTCCCTTTTGTCAGGAGTTTCGCAACTCAGTTTTCGATGATTAATCAAATGTCCGTTTCTTTGCTTCACCAGACATCCTTCAGATCCAATTACAGCATATACTCCTTTATTAATATCTTCTGAAATATTCCTCTTAAATATATAGCTTTGCAGTACTTCATAGAGACAAACATTCTCAATATGATTACTTCTATTTGGATAGTATGTATCCAACATATTTGTTTTCAAAATATCTGTACTGTTTGGTTCTTTCTCTGCTAAATACTCAATTTCTTGTACAGATTTCAAAACTCGGTTTCGTGTTCTTGCAAGTCCTAAACTCACCCAAATAATTGTTCTAGATTTGGCATATAGACTTGCAGATGATATGCGATCTGAACATTCACATGCTCCAATTTCTCGATGAGACAACATCTTCAAACTGTAGCTGTACAATTTCTTACTTAGGCTCTTTTCATGAGAAATGTCCTCCCACATTTCCTTTAGTTCTGTCTTCTCAGATTTTGTAATGTAATATGTAACATTTCGAGCCACAGCAATAGAGTTGTCTGCAACATACTGAATATCCAAGTTAGCATTCCACATTGACAATATGACTGGGTTATAGTCATTTATGTATTTTGACTCTTCATTTCTCCTTAAGTTGTAGGTATTTTTCGGTGATTTTCTTGTCACAGTATGTCGTAAAGATGACATAAAAATGTTCACTCTTCCTTTTGATGTTACTGGACATGGAAATGCAAAACGACATTTTGTGTAGAACTTATCCTTAGACTCGTATTTTCGACGACAGTATTTTCCACAACGATGGGTTTGAAATCGTAACACTTGTTGTCTTAAATTCTTTTCTTCTGTAATTTTTTGGTACAGCACATGTAGCATATTGTTCAATAAAACTCATCACTGTCTCATCTGAATCTGTTCCGAATTTGGGGTCATCTTTGATCCATAGCAGCATATGTATATGAGGAGCACCTCCTGCTTGATACTCCTTTCTCCAAAAGAAATCCAGAACCTCTCCCAAAGGAGGATTTTTTTTTGTTTGTTATAAAAGACATCATAGCTTCAAATCTATGATTGAAATACCTGCATAAAATAACTGGATCCAAAGAGCACAATTCTCCAGGTGTCTTGAATTCTATATTTTCTATGTTTGCATTTGCCTCTCAAAGAAATTGAAGTAAATCTTCCCAAGCATACTCAGCACAGCTTAGAGTAAGGAAACATGTAGGAGTTCCTAAGTTTCTTAACATACATTTCAATTCCCCATGACGACGGTACCAATACTCGTTAGTACCACGCTGACATGCCATCAGATTAATTAGCTGAGATTCCAAAACAGTATCATTCTGTTGGACTTTATTCAATGCCAAATCATTATGCAGATGTACTCCACTTTTTAGTATGTGGTTCACTGCATAAGAAAGTCCAGACAAGTCACTCTCATACAGAAGGTGAAACAAATATGGAATACATTGACGAAACCTTGGATCTTCTGCATATAATCTTGATGTCCGGTATTCAGATGCTGGTATCTGCACAGGTCGATCATCATATCGTTCACCTCGACCTGTTGGAAATAACTGAGGAAAACAACAAGCTTCCAAGCTTTCTTCCTATACACTAATGGGACTTCCTTTTGCTTCTTTCATTTGGAATAACTCAATAGCATTTCCCATTACTTCTTTGGAATGCAGTGGATGAACACTGTAATGTTCGTAGATTTCTTCACTTCTGGACACATCCACTTTTTCAATTTATCCAGCTGATAAATCACTCTCCTCCTCTACAGTTGTTTCCTCTTCTACATATACATTTTTTTTGTATTCATTGTTTTTTACCAAATACAACGTTGTCTTTTTAACTTTCCTAACATCCACTAATTCTTGCCAGATTTTCTTACTCTTTGTAGGAACGCCATTATCTAGAATAACTAAAGGTTCCTCTTCCACATTTTCTACACCAATTGTTTCAATATTTTTCTTTATATTTAGAGGTAAATATACAACTCTTCCCTTTAAACCTCTCAATAAATCTGACAGAGGCAATTTCCCTGTCTTAGGCTCCATACGAACAATAGCCTGAAATAGATGAATCCATCAGTTCACAAGGAATATTTACCAACTCAAGATTATTATGTACAGCTCTAGCTGGCATTTTTATAACAATATTTACAAATACGTTGATCAGAAACCAAATCAAAACAATTCTCTACCAACAAATAAGTTGCAAATTCCTTCCACTCATTATTATTCTCCTTTTACTTTTTTTTTAAAATATAGATCAACTAACCTGGTCTGATTTTTATAATGAATTCTTCTACAACAAATACAAGAAAAATTGGGCCTTTCTCCTGACCTTAAACCTTGTAATTTCTTGGTCAGAATTATCTGTACCAAAATCTTGAACATTTTCATCCACGTTTCCTTTTCATTACTGTATCAGTTTCTGCACTGCCCTCTTTTTCAGAATAATAACTAACCTCAATTTCTTCACAAATGTTCTTTACATCTAATACAGATCCATGTAAAAGAGCACTGTTTAACTGTTTAAGCTCAAGTGCTGGACTTTTTGCATAATACAACCTTCTCACTAATTTCCTCACTTCAGTATGATGCACTGCTAACATCCAAAAATGGTGAAAAACACTCTGACATACTTATTTAGAAAGACAAGCCAGTGAATGACCTTGCAAACCTGTTTTTTATCTCACTAGGCAGGAGTCTAATTCTTGCAACATCTTAAACTTCTTTTAATACTTTTCTTACTATACTTACGTAAGAAATTGCAGAAAAAATCAATTGAATCCTGCCGTACACTACAAATACTACTACAATTCCAAGTGTAGACTGGAGCCTTAGCACGTCTCCCTAAAACTTCATCAGCTAACACCTCTTCTGCATTTCTTGGTACAATTTTCTCTTTTTGAATCAGACAACCGTCCTTCACCTCATATGCTCGACCACTGGTGTCAACTGCATGCAACAAATCATTAATCTGAAAGTAACTCTCTTCGTTAAAAAATGGCTCAGAACTTGAACTATGCTTCCATTCTCCAGAAAAAACATCACAACAAGTGAGTTCTATTAATTAGTCTTTTCCACTTACTTTTCCCTTTCAAAACATTAATTGCCTTGTCTAGTGTACGAAGTCTATTGATTACTAAAATATATAATTTCTTTTTTAATTCTAACGCTTCATCCACAATAACTTCGATTAATTTTTTTTGCTTATAAAAAGCAGTTTTCCTTTTATAAATCTTTCCACTTTTCAATAAATTTAAGATAATTCTGTTATAAATCATTTTCTTCCTTAATTCAACAAATTGACTCCTTCGTCTATTACTAAAGATGTTTTTATTGTCACACACTTTTCTACCTTCTTTTCTCTCGAATACATTTCTTTTCGTTGTTTTTGAAGATTTATTCATCTTTGCAACATTATTTCCATTTTTGGTCCTTACAGTTAATTTCCTTAGAAAATCCTTGGTTGTCTTACCAGGAGCATTCTTCTTTTTCTCTGTACAATGTTGTCTGGATGCATCTTGTAATTGTAAGGTCTTGGAAAAGTAACCCTTTTTATACTTTCTTCTCTTCACCTCTTTACTAGGCATCTTGATTTTCTTTAGTCTTTTCTTTAAATCTATTGTGAAGTAAAAAAAAACATGTTATAGACCACTACTAACATACTTCATAATAAAGTTGAAGGTACAGCAACAGTGTCTGAGCAAAGTAGCAAATCATACAGTCTATGCCTGCAACCCTGCACCATCTATCCTGTGTGTGTACCACGTCTATGTGTGCTTGCACTATCTGTGTCTCTGCATTAACCACCTCACCCTCTCTCTGCAACATCTTTTCTGTGACAACAACATCTGTTCCTCTACCTGCAGCCCTGCACCATCTATCCTCTGTGTGTACCATCTCTGTGTCTGCTTCCACTATCTGTGTCTCTGCCTGCACCATCTCTCTTCCGTGTGTACCATCTCTGTGTCTGCTCCTACTATCTGTGTCTCTACCTGCACCATCTATCCTCTGTGTGTAACATCTCTGTGTCTGCTTCCACTATCTGTGTCTCTGCCTGCACCATCTATCCTCTGTGTGTACCATATCTGTGTCTGCTTCCACTATCTGTGTCTCTGCCTGCACCGTCTATTCTCTGTGCATACCCTTCTTTTAGTTGACACATGGGACAACCCGAATAAAGTTACTGCCGGTACCCTTGTGTTATTTTAATTCACAATTCCGTCTACAATTCTCTGGCCCCTCACCCACACTTCACCCATGGGCAGTTGGATAAAAAGATCTCCGCCAAAGAGCCCCTCTTTGAGGTGTTGCGCTTTGGGAATTGCACCGCCCACCCAATGAGGAGCATTGCCCATGATGAAGCATGACACCTGCAAGGGTGTGTGAGGCCAATATATCCAACAAAATGGATACCCACTGGTAGGTTATCATTTAACCACCGTTCCATATCCACACCCTAGTGACCTGCACCTTTACCCCAGGACCAGCCCAGTCCTCTCTTTTGCACCAGATACCATCTCTATGTCTGCTTCCACTATCTGTGTCTCTGCCTGCACCATCTATCCTCTGTGTGTACCATCTCTGTGTCTGCTTCCACTATCTGTGTCTCTGCCTGCACCATCTCTCTTCTGTGTGTACCATTTCTGTGTCTGCTTCCACTATCTGTGTCTGTGCCTGCACCATCTATTCTCTGTATATACCATTTCCGTGTGATCCTGGACAAAAAGTTTAAAACCAAAGTTTTTACCAAAACACATTTACCACACGAAAAAGTTTAGGAGACAAAACACAGCCTATCTATTTCACCACTACAATACAATACAGAAACCTGTGTCATTTTCAAACTACATTTCCAATTTGCAGCATTACTTTTTTGCCAGCATTACATCCAAATATAAGACACAATATTTCCATGAAAGAAAACAGTATAACCAGAGGGAGGTAGACTGTGAGAAAAGACAGGATAGATTATAATAAAAGGTCCAAATATAATTCATTAATTTACACAGACACTCAGTGTGATCCTGGACAAAAAGTTTAAAACCAAAGGGCCTCATTTATGAAAAGTGACGCATCGCTGCGTGAAAACAGCGATGCGTCACTTTTCATTGTGCCCTCCTTGCGAGACCAATGATGTGTCATATTTACAGTATGACGCATCATGGCGCAAGGAGTTACAGATACTTCAGTATTTCTGACGTATCTGTATGGCGCAAAAGTGACGCATTGCTGGAGTGTGTCACAAAAGTGACGCAACTCCAGCAATGTATCCGTTCACATGGGGCAAGCCCCATGTGAAAGGGCCTGCGTCAGTCCTATGCCTGCTGTGAGACAGGCGTAAGAAATTGACGCATTTGTGTCCTAGAAGTGGCGCAGTGAAATCTTATAGATTTCACTGCGTCACTTCTATTACCCTGTCTTGCGTCAGAACGCCCCTCCTGCATACATTATACCTGGCGTAGGTATAATGTAGCGCAGGGGTTTACAAAGTGACGCATCTACCTAGATGCGTCACTTTGTAAATATGGTGCAACAAGGCACATTTTTTACGCTGCTGCGTCACAAGAAGTGATGCACCAGCGTCGTAAAAGTGACACACGACCTCATAAATGAGGCCCAAAGTTTTTACCAAAACACATTTACCACACGAAAAAGTTTAGGAGACAAAACACAGCCTATCTATTTCACCACTACAATATAATGCAGAAACCTGTGTCATTTTCAAAATTCATTTCCAATTTGCAGCATTACTTTTTGCCAGCATTACATCCAAATATAAGACACAATATTTTCATGAAAGAAAACAGTATAACCAGAGGGAGGTAGACTGTGAGAAGAGACAGGAGAGATTATAATAAAAGGTACAAATATAATTATTTAATTTACACAGACACTCAGTGTGATCTTGGACAAAAAGTTTAAAACCAAACTTTTTACCAAAACACATTAACCATACTAAAACAGAGACAGAACACATCCTATCTATTTCAGCGCTACAATACAGTGCAGAAACCTGAGTCATTTTCAAAATACATTTCCAATTTGCAGCATTACTGTTTTGCCAGCATTACATCCAAACATGAGACTCACACTGTGACCTTAGACACATAACAGAAATCCTTGCAATTCAGTCAAATAATTACTACAGTGAAAGGAGGGGGGGAGAGGATCTTCCTAGTAGTGTTCTATAAAGAGAGCAAAGGTGAGGAAGACAAAAAGAGAGAGACAATGAGAGCGAAAAAATAAACAAAAGAAATTAAATCAGATGGTCAGAGAGAAATACAAAAACAGGAGTAAAGGAAAGGGATAATGACAGTAAAGAAAAAAAGGGTAAGGAAAGGAGAGTGAGAGAAAAAACATATTAAGAAAAAGGCAAAAGGTGTAAGTAAAACAGAAGGATTTATAGAGAAACAGGAGAAGGAAAAAGAACACTGTTGGACAGAAAGGAAGACAGTGAGAGACAGTGAAAGAGCAGGCGAGCGAGTAACTTCCACATTGCAACTCATTTTTATTATTAACTTAAAATACACAACATATATTCCCTCACAAATTAATAACTCACCTTTAAAAATGCTTTTGAAGATAGAGAACAGTGCCAAAAACACACCAGATTTTCTTCCGCAGAATCTCTGAAATGTGGGGGACGCAGAGCTTAGGACACGCGCCGTGAGGGCAGCGGCTGGCTCCTACCTGTCCCTGGACAAACGACACCCTCTTCTTCACCTTCCACGCCATGAGGGCAACGGCTGCTGTTTCTTCATCGCCGGTCCCGTTTGCAGCGGGAAACTACAGCTCCCAGCTGCCCCGGGCTCCGGCGCTGCACAGTGACATCATCCCTGCGCCCGGAGGCGCTACAAGTCTAAGGAGAGCCGAGTGCTCTAGGGGGACGCAGAGCTTAGGACACGCGCCGTGAGGGCAACGGCTGCCTCCTACCTGTCCCTGGACAAACGACTAAGCATGGGCGTAAAATCCGTTCCGCTCGCGGATTTTGCAGATTTTTAGCAATTTCGCAATCCGCGAACTCTCGCGAACTTGCCGAAAATTCGTAAATCCGTGCGAAGCGGATTTTTTTGCTGGGTCGCACTTGCCAACTAGAATACTATACAATTTCGCGGGAGTAAACACTTGCGAACACGTAGATGCGGCGGGCAGCGACAATCTCGCATTTGCGAGATTGCAAAATTTGCAATTTCGCACAAGAAATCCACCAGCAGGCAGCATAAACCTTGAAAATTATGATTTTTATCAGAATAACTCCTCAGTTTGACATTTGCCTGCACTTTTTTTTTGCAAGGAGTCCGTTTGGGGGGGGGGGGAGTGGGAGGAAGGAAGTGCCCCACAGTCTTTTTGTGGATGCTACTGGATATTTGGATTTTTGCAAAACTGAAAGCACTCAGCAGGTGCAAAAGTTCAATCTTATCATTAGTATCCACTCCCTGTAGTGCCTGGAAGGATTACTTTTTGTGGATGCTGCTGGATATTTGGATTTTTGCAAAACTGAAAGCGCTCAGCAGGTGCAAAAGTCCAATCTTATCATTAGTAACCATTCCCTGTAGTGCTTCCTGAGGGGCCCCTTCAGAGTTCAGTTGCCTACTTGCAACTATTCTATGACCCTGCTCTGACCCTCACAGCAGGCTCAGAGAATAGCTACAAGTATACAACAAAGGTCCTGTTAAAAAAATTACACTGCAACAGAAAGCAATTACAGATAAGGAAGGAAGCATGTGCCAGCCTGGAAGTTCAAATTCAGTGACACAATAATCAGCCCCTAATTCATTCATGTCAGTTGAGGCAGGGCAGGTGTGCTTTTCCCCCCATAATCTACAGTGATGAACTAGAGGGTGGCATGGGTGAGTCAGAGGGAGGCATGGGTGAGCCAGAGGGTGGCAGTGGTGAAACAGAGGGTGGCAGTGGTGAAACAGAGGGTGCTGTGATGAACCAGACATAGAAACAACATGGTCGCGACCGTTTCTACCCGACAAGTAAGTTCGCGTTTTTGAACTGGTAAAAAACCCTTGCGAAATGGCAGAAACACTTGCGAACACACAAAAAAAAGGAATCCGCAAAATTCGCGAGAGTTCGCGGATTTTGCGGATTGCGAATCCGTAAATACGCAATTTCGCGGATTGCCAATTCGCAAAATCCGAGCCATGCTGTCAAACGACACCCTCTTCTTCACCTTCCACGCCGTGAGGGCAACAGCTGCTGTTTCTTCATCGCCAGTCCCGTTTGCAGCGGGAAATTACAGCTCCCAGCTGCCCCGGGCTCCGGCGCTGCACAGTGACATCATCCCTGCGCCCGAAGGCGCTACAAGTCTAAGGAGTGCCTCCCGTGGGACGCACGCGGGCGGCGCCGGGCTAAGCCCGGGCAAAGGGCGGGCCGTCTGTAGCCATCAGTGAACGGAAGAAGACAGGACGGGCCACCCCCCCTTTCTTCTGCCAAGTACAACCTCTAGGTGAGGACAATCCATACAAGGTACTGTTACTTGGATTTAATTCCCCCGGCCTAAAACGCACTACACCAGCAACTTACTCTGCAACCTTAAGGGAGCTAGCCTATCTGATTGGGCTCTTGCTGCTTTATTCTATCCCCACCTAGTACTACTGATCCCCTTAGAATGAGTAAAGTGGGGAAAAAAACACAAACTCCAGCAGCTACACGACCAAACACTGGACTGCAGGCGGCAGTACCACAGCCCCTTCCTAGCTTAACAGCAATCGATAAGATGTTACAAAAAACTATTGGGGTTGTGGTTACAGCAATCGTAAACACTGAGAGAAGCTTATCAATCACACCCACTCTATCACTGCAAAGGGTGAATGCTCAGTTACTGCAACTGACATCCCGGATCAAAACTCCTATTTAACATAATCTTATGTACAACTGCCCTGTGCACAGGTATCCATAGAGACCCCTGTAGTTGTAGAGGATTCACCTATTGTTTTGACCCCCTCGCCCCCCAGGAAAATTCCCTCAGTAGGCAAATCACGCCCCAGGAGAAAGAAAGAGAGCCCCGCGAAGGAATCGGGCAAAAAGAACTCGACCAATCATAACCTGGTGACCCCAATTCCCAATACGTTTCACCCGAATCTAGGAATTCCGTGCTGGGTCACTAACTTGGTGGCTGATTTGCAAGCATGCCTGGAACGGACAATTGTTACCCACATTAAACCCCTGGTGTCAAAGCTTGACAGATTATCCTCTATCTGAAATAATAAGGGGGCAGGAATAACAAACTCAGTAAATCCCCTGGGAAACCCTGCATCCTTATTAGATTCTGATAGTGGTGGCAGACTTAATAATACGCCTAGTGATAGGGTTGCTCTACAAAAAAAACACCTTAAAACAGACTAAAAACCCAGTAATATCAATAACCCACACTGAGTCTACACATATTTCACCATCTCTCCTACCTAATAGTAATGCACATGGCCAAACCCAAGTGTCAGCGGGAAATTCCACTGCCAATTTGGATAAAACTGATTCAAAGCCAAAGGGGGGTAAAAATGAAAGTAAAACTAGTATTTTACCGACCAGTAATGGTCCACCCTAAGCCTCTTCCTGCCAGTTGCCAATAATCAACCTACCCCCGGAAGCACAACCATATGTGGTAGCCCTTACAGGAGTTCCAGTTCTAAGTGATGGGAAAAGAGAAAAGGAGATTGACCTTAGAAATAAGTGCATTCAATGGTTAAGCACAAACAGACCCTTACCTCCAAATGTCTCTGGGGAAATACTGGCAGTTAGAAGAATAGACTGGATAGGGAGGGGACCTAAAACAGTGTCAGGAGATGATGTAATAATAAATTTGAGGGATACCTCCGCTGTGGATTACATCTGTAATGCCCCCTATCGCAGATCAAATTCTCAAATATGCCCATTACATTTATCATTCTTCTACCCAACCCCCAATTGGAGATCAACCCACCCCAACGGGATTCACTACAACAGGGGAATACACTCACCAATGAGCAGAATGCAATATAGGCCAACATTTGGGGAGGATTTGTTTCCACATAATCCTACACACCTCCTTCAACTCCATTGGAATAGGTTCAGTGTGCTTGAGGAGGTGGATTGACTTAAAACGAAGGGGAACTCCCCACTACAAATTACTGATAAAGAGGCCATTGTGAGGTGGGCAGTGGAGGAAAAGGTTACATTCACCACTACAGGGGACGACTCAGTACTTTACTCTTTGGAGAAGGAGGGGACCAGAGAAAAGGGGAACCTGGATACCCCCTGTAAATGGAGGAAGGGAAGCGCAAGGCTTAGATAAACCAGTGGAAAGTTGTTTAAAAATAATCTCCTGGAATATAGCCGGGCTAAAAAATAAATTGATCACACCAGAGTGGCATTCTTTTATGGCTGCTCACGATATCTGCCTTATGCAGGAGACCTGGGCAATGGAGGAGAGCAAAAGCCCGGCCTTTGCAACCTATGATATACTAGCAGTATCTACAGGAAGAGGCCGCCCTTCCGGCGGATTATCGATATGGATAGGTACCCACTAGGGCATCCAGGCAAAACAAATGCAAACTAATTCCCTGGATGTCCAGTGTGTCCTACTAACACCCCAAAGTAACCCATAAGTAGCCATAATAAACATCTACTCAAGGCCAGTTAAAAAGGGGCAGGAATCAAATACAATTAAACCACTCGATCAATTTATCCAAGGTTTGGACCCCTCTATTGCGATAATTTTGGGTGGTGATTTTAACTGCCAATTCGAGCCTCTGGGTAGCATGGAGGTTAGCGAACAAGATGAGGTAGACTTATTCTGGCATATCCCAGATCCGAAGATCACCCCAGTGAGAGCAAGGACACCGTTGGTGCTCCAGATAAAATCCTTCACCCTTGCAATGTCTATGCGGTCGTGCAATGGGAGATTGGATCCCGACTGTCCAGGAGTAGTCACCTATAATAGGGCAAATCATACCTCCATCATAGATTATATCATGATGGAGGCAAAACATTGGGATAGGCTGAAAGAATTTAGGGTTGTACCAAGGCATGATAGTGATCATAATGCCTTGGTTCTAAACCTCAAGCCTGGGTCTTTTGGCCCTACAAATCCTGCCCCAGACCCAGCTATGGTGAGAACACCTCTCACGGTAACTAACAACAGGAAAAGGGTAAAATGGCCGCACTTTGCGAATTCTCCCACTAACCTCGCTAAAATATACCAGATTGCAATTCCCTGCATAAGCGAGATGGGTGAGCCGGCCTCTTACTGGCAACCCGTACAAATACATACGCAACTAGCTATGACACTTGGGGAGATACTCTACCCATTTAGTAGAAACAAACGAAGTATTCCTAGGTCGCACCCTTGGTTCGACTGTACCTGCAAGAAAGTAAAGAGGCACCTCCTTGCAGCAATAAAATCGAAAGATATGCCATTAATTAGGGCAACTAGACAGCGGTACAAAAAGGAGATCACCAGGGGCAAGAGAGAGTGGGAGGAAGCCAGGTGGGAAGAATTGAGACAAGCGCTCCTTTCAAAGGATGCTAAATTATTTTGGGCTCTAATGATGGTACAAAAGGGGGGGGGAGAGGTTAATTTCCCAAACATAGCCCCCTCAGTATGGGAGTCACACTTCGCAGCTCTTTACACAAGCCCGGAGACTGGTGTTGATGTGTATTATAGACAGGCCCAGTTGTTAGGGGCAGATAGGACCATTCGGACCTCCCCGGCCCCAGACCCTCGCACGAGTATCGACTGTCAGGGGCCTTGGGCCTGGGTCGTCGGAGGGGCCCGTTGGACGATTGGGAGATGACTCCCTTTCAAAACCTAGAGAGTATTTCCCTCAAGGAAGTGGAGTCCGCTATAGAAAGATTGCTCCCAAATAAAGCCCCAGGCCTTGACAAATTACCTGGTGACCTCTTTCGCTCCCAGCCCAAAATCTGGACTCCGTATCTTGTAGTCCTGTTTAATGCCATCCTTTGGGGTTCCAAGTTACTGGAAACTTGGTTGGGAGCTGAGATTGTCCCCATTTATAAGAAGGGCTGCCCGTTATCCCCGTCCAACTACAGGCCCATTAGTCTTTTAGGCACTACCCTAAAACTAATGGGCCGGATTCTATTGGATAGGATACTGGGCTGGATAGAGGAACACAAAATACTGACCACCCTCCAAACCGGATTTAGATCAGGCATCTCGGCCCTGGACCAGATCTTTAGGCTGCAGGTCCTTTTTTGGAAAACTGCAAGAGTAGAGGGTGGCAGCCTCTACCTTGTTTTTGTGGACCTGTGGGCCGCCTTTGATCTTGTGCCCAGAGAGAAATTATGGAGAGTAATGGAAGAACTAGGCCTCCCGCCCTATTTACTAGATGTCTTGATCCGACTCCATGCGGGGAACTTTGCCCAGGTCAGTTGTGGAAGGAACGGCGAACCCAGACCAGGGCAGCAGCTACCTATGGGGCAGAACTATGGTGGAACAAGCTTTCATGAGAGATTTGGTAGGCTTACCCCAAAGCACCCCTCTCATACCGTTGCGGCTAGATATGGGCCTTGAGTCCATAAAAGATCTGATAGCCGCACGACCCTTGCTCTACTGGAGAAGTTTCTGGACTGCACCGGAACTTGTTGATTACAGAACAGAATTTTTAGCAGTCTGGGGGCAGCTCAAGAACAAAAATATACCCTGGCTATCCCACATCAAGGTCCTGCTTTACCAAATTGGCTTGCCTCAATTGTGGGAGTCCCCGGAGGAGAGCTGTCCTAGGTTCCAGAGGTCAGAACTATTGGCTATCCTGAGAAACCATAGCCTCAACACGCTACACAGCTCGCCAACTCTGGGCGGGCTAACAACTGAATTCCTGCAGGTGAAAACTGCGCCCAAGAAAGAGGAATTCTTAGATCTAGTGCAGCCTCCTCTTGCGAGAAAACTATATATCCAACTAAGGCATGGCTGCTTGCCCATTAGGGTGCTGAGATGGACTATCTCAAATGAGGGAAGTTGTTCAGCATGTAATAACAGCACAGAAGATATCGTCCATGTCCTGTTCTTCTGCCCGGCGTATAGCAAAATACGGAAATGCTGGTTGGCCCCACTGTGCAGAAACTTGGGACTTAGACAATGTGTACAGGCTTGCAGAATTTTAACATATGATACCTACCCTCCCATTGTGTTTGCTGTTTCCCGCTTCTTACACGGCATGTGGCGTAGAAGGACCACCTTTTTGATAAGGTCCTAATTGGAGCAACCTCCCTCTATTATTCCCTTTTCCTTTTACTCCCCCTTTGATAACTTTTGATAAACTTGCTGTTTAATAATTTTTTAACTGCTTGTATTTATGGATTTTATCACCGTGCTTGTATGTATTTTATCTGCACTTTTATGGTCAATGACCGAAATAAAGTTATAAAAAAAAATGAATGAAATGTACCTCAAACACTGCAACCACAAATGGCCCTGATTCCCTCTTATTAAACACACATATCTCTGGACATACCCAATGAAATTTCTTCCCACACAAATTCAAAACCAAACTAACATTTTAATTGGTTGTACATTTCAACACTTTCAAACTCACATAATGTTCAACCTTCCCCCACTGCTGTCTCTGCCTGTTACCATGGTAACTCTCCATAGAACAGCTATCTGAAATCAAAAGGTTAAAAGTTCATCTCTCAATGTTGCTGTTTAATAATTTTTTAACTGCTTGTATTTATGGATTTTATCACCGTGCTTGTATGTATTTTATCTGCACTTTTATGGTCAATGACCGAAATAAAGTTATAAAAAAAATGAATGAAATGTACCTCAAACACTGCAACCACAAATGGCCCTGATTCCCTCTTATTAAACACACATATCTCTGGACATACCCAATGAAATTTCTTCCCACACAAATTCAAAACCAAACTAACATTTTAATTGGTTGTACATTTCAACACTTTCAAACTCACATAATGTTCAACCTTCCCCCACTGCTGTCTCTGCCTGTTACCATGGTAACTCTCCATAGAACAGCTATCTGAAATCAAAAGGTTAAAAGTTAATCTCTCAATGTTGCAAACCAAAGCAGCAGGTGTGTTTGACCTCTCCATATTCCAGCTTATCCTGTGCAATGTTCCTTTCAATGACTTTTTCTAAACCAATAGTATTGTTACTTTAAAAAAATAGTAGGATGCACCCTAGTTTTCAATTTTAAATTATCAGAAACCACCAATCATGTCTTCTTTTTCAAGTGCACTGAATCTCAACCACTTTTTTTTTCTAAACTCCTACTTTCAAACTGCCATTTCATTTCCACAACCCATCTGAGTACAACCACATCTGCCTTCAAGATGCTGAAAGTCTGGATAGTAGGACATAGCTATATTTTCTGAAATGAAAGGTATGTAGCAAATAGATGCTTTCACAACCTTGATTTACCAAATGTGGATATTATGTGGATTGGCCAGAGAGGATTAAGATGTCACCAATTGATGCCATTGGTAAAATCCTTTATGCATCTACTAAACCCTGACCTCATAATAGTGCACTGTGGTGGCAATGACCTGGGCACCTTGACTGGGGTAGGTCTGGAACTGCTTTTGAAGGACACCTTTGGGCAATTGATGTCATTTTTTCCAAAAACTGCCTTGGTATATTCTAATATATGCCAAAGGCAAAAATGGAACTGGTCCAACCAATTTTGTCCACAGATTAAGAAAGCAAGGAAACATGTGAATAAGTCTGTTTCTGCTTTCCTCAGAGACTATGGTATGGGTTCTATATACCACAACAACTTGCGTTACAACATGCAAGGCATCTATAGGAGAGATGGTGTACATTTTACAGATGAGGGGAATAGAGTCTTCCTTTTAAACTTTAGGCTCTGCATCGGTACTTACCTGTAGGTACAAAAAACACCCAATGAACACAACGCCTCTTTTTAGAGCCAACTAACATCTAAACACTCTAACTTATTATTTAACTGTATTTTTTTACATTTTTCTTTCTGACGTGCGTGCACGGTGCGCGAACGGTGCGTGCACCTCGCGATTTAAAAAATAATAATACTTTTTTGGGCCAGTAGGTAATATATATATATATATATATATATATATATATATATATATATATATATATATATATATATATATATATATATATATATGTGTGTAAATATATTTTTAATACATATTTTTATATTGTAAAACTGAGATTAATCATTATTTTATCATATTATTAAGTAAATGTATATGTTGAAAAAAAATATGTTTTTTTACATTACATTTATTATTATCACATTTTAAGCTTTTTTACATTATTTTAACTATCTTTTATTTAATCGTGTTTATTATTTAATTACTTTTATATTATTTTTAATACATTTAAAAAACTCGATATTTTAGTTAACTATATTTTAACTATTGATATCTTTTACTCGATATTTTATTACTTACCTGTTTGTGGATAGCGATTCTATATTCTGTCCCTCAATATTTTTGAGTCGATATTTTGGGCAGTCTCCATTCTGTCCCTCGAAATTTTGTAACTGAACAGTTGGTTGACCCTCTGTAATGTTAAGGGGAGATGCGAGGTAACAATGTGTCCCATGTATGTTTCTTGCTTTGTAGATGTTTACATTTATTATTTTTTTATTATTATTTATTATTATTTATTATTTATTATTATTTAAATAATAAATAAAATAAATAAAATAATGTGTCCCATGTATGTTTCTTGCTTTGTAGATGTTTACATACAGACTGCATGACAATGTGGATTGTGACTGTTTTGGTGGAGCTGGCTATTTGATGGGAGACAGTGGACATTTTGACTACATGAAAGGATGTGTCGTTGTACTTCTACATTATTATCTCACATTGTCATGCAATGCCAGGTGTGAGTGGCCAGTTACTACACACAAATGGCACCAATTGTGGCCTCTGTCCTGTGGTGTAAGTGTTGCACTTTGTACCACATTGCTGTCAATGTTGATGCGCTGTGATTGCTCTGTGTGTGTGCTGCATTGTAGGAGAGTCACCCCTTTTAGGTTTGATTTTGCAGCCCCTTATCCCCTTACGGCAGTGTGCCTGTGTCTAGGCCCCCAACTACTTGCACCGTCTCCACACTGATGACTGTGGCCAGAATTTCGTCCACCTCATCCAGCTCCTCCTGTGGAGCAGGACTCCCACCTCCAGTCGCCTTTGCTGCCTTCCTGTTGGCAGCAAGTTTCTGTGTGGTCTGGCTTTGCACATCATGCCAGCACCTCTTGACCTCTTCCATTGACCTCATTGACACTCCGACTGCATTGGCGTTGTTGACGATGGACTGCCATATTTCCATTTGTGTTGCCTATGACGCAGAGGAGGTGATGAACAGTTGTTGGTGGTGTTTTATCACCTCCATGACGATGATCCAGTCTTCCTGCGGACTGGACCCCGTCTTCCTCTTCCTCTTCTCCTTGCCCTTCCCCGTACATGCGGTTCCTGGCTTGTCCTCTGCTGGGCCTGTGGGGGGAACGTCATTTACGACGCAACTTTTAGCACGCATTCTATTACAACGCATGACTCTGGGGGGCGCTCAAGGATAGGGAATACTTTTAATTTACCATCCAACACCTTCCCTGGTGTCAACGTGGACTGGGGTTAGAATAGTAAATTAAAATATTCACTATCCAACACCCTTTTCTGTTATGTGTTGTAAAATAATGCGTTATAAAAACCGCGTTGTTACAGCATGCGTGCTTAAAGCATGCGTTGTAACAACGTACATCCGGCCTGTGGGGTTTGGGTTGTTCTCTGCACTCGGTCCGGGTGCATCCATGGTGCTACGCAGTTAGCTTTGGTGTAGTTTCTTTTTTGTAGCTTTTATAGTGCATGGGAATTTGCCTGCCTGTCGCTGGTTGTCGCTGATACTTGTATCGCGATTGCCCTCATTGCATCTTTTTTGCGTTTGTGTTTCGCATTTTTGTGGCATCGCATTGACTTTATTGCGGACATTTGACACGTTGTCGTGGACCTATCACATGGTGCCTCCGTGTTGTGAAAAACCACATGAAAGTGTCCCTGGTAATTAAATAAATAGGGAGAAGAAAGCAGGGAAAAACGCAATAAATAACAAGACAAACAATGTCTCCCTTATATGACTTGTTAAACTTGGTAGCTCATCCAAAATTATAAACATCCCATAGACCAATTAGTTATCAAAATTTATTGTCAAAAAGATCAGTTAAAATATTTAAATTATTTCATTTTCTGATATAATAAATACATACAATAAATATTTCCACATAACCGAAGCCCCACACTTCTTGCAAATAAGGAATAACAATTCACAATTAAAAAAAGAACAGAGGGAGAAAAAGCAATACAAACAAACAACACGACAATAAAGAAAACTGCACATAACATAATCATGCACAATAATCAATACAAATTACATAAAAGACAGACATACAAATGATATATCTAAAGGACATTGTGCAGTTAGAAGGGAGTGGTTATCATCAAAGGTCAGTTTCACAAAAACAATGTATTTGCTCCAAATAAAAAAGTCCATTGTCAATCTCTCCAATTACAAAAAAGAAGCAACATTACCACCTTTTGCATCCACAACCCATTGATGGTTGGTAATAGTTGTAAGTGCTGGGCCATAATAGTTTCCCCAAATTCCAGGCAATGTAGCTAATGAGCCTGACTTCTTCTTGAAGGGTCTGAGAGGATTCTGTTTTTAAAACTTGCAGCTGTGAAAGAGCACTCATTAAATATTCAAGTACTTTAATGTTGTGCCAAGCCAATGGAGAATGATGTGCCTCAGGCTCAACCAACACGAAGGTCCAGCATTAACTGGCTCTTCATGCTACAGCAATGACCATCCGCAACACTTGACCTGCCCATCATGCGAAAAAACTTGCTCTTCGTGGCTCCCTCCAACATGGGTGGAACTCTTCATGCCTGATTTGAGAAGGTAATGCTTAAACAATACTAACCTAGTCCCTGTATCTGACCAGCTCTCCATTGTGGTTGGCCTGAACTTGTTTCTTCCTTTAAGTCTAGTGTGACCATATACCTGTGAGTGATGTCTTGTGCTTCTTGACACTATTTTCACAAATAATGTTTAAAAGTATTATTTCTGGTTATGTTAATTAGAGTTCTGGTATAATTTTGAGCCTTTGTGCCAAGCTACCAGAGGATTGGACACACGTTAATTTAGCAACTTCTTTGCTTCACCCTGACAAGGATTGTAGTTGTTGCCTGAGAAGGGCTTTCACCCCTCTCAACCAATAACCCCCCAATTTCATATATCCAATCTATGTAGGATTACATTCATTGCTGTCTCTGGCTGACAGTTGCATCATACCTGGATGTTCTTTGGTGATAAGGCTGTGCTATTTCAGTCCAATTCAGATGCATTGTAGTGCATGCCTGGTTGTCAGGGTCACAAAGAATGTATCTAGAAAGGTTAATATTCAGTTTAAGTCACAATATAAATGATTTATTGGCAGTGCAATACCAATTGTCAGGAATAGTTATGAGTTAAGGAGCGATTTCAAGTGGAAAATGCTGATCCTATACTAACATTTGATCAGTTACCTTTTTTTTGCTTGCTCTTTTCCATTTGTCATTAATGGCATCTCTGTACATGAATGTTCTCCAGCTTTAAAATTGTTTTATTGTGAGTTAAATATATGCAAATGATGTAAACAAATATTAATAAAATATGTATTTCTCTATATGATCTCTTTATTTCCCTTATAAACAGTTGTAATAAATGGTAATTCAATGAAATATATTTTGGAATAAGTAACATTGTAAATCAGACAGTAGAACGTGGCAACTTTAATTATATAACACAAGAACATGGAAATAAACATCTTTGGGGAATGGGTTATTTCAGCATAAGAGATGAGGACAATTTTCTTGTGTATATTCAGCCTTCTGCTCAGGGAACTGAATGATTCTAAAGTAGTCTTCTTCAGCAGGCTGCTTCCCAGAGAGAGCACGTGCTGTGAGGTAAATGACCACTCTAATTCTTTATTAAAATTCTGTGATCTTTGTTAGGAGAGGAATGCTTAGTGATTTGAGGGTTGGTAGCGTAATGAGGTTAATTACATTAGAAGCAGTTCATCTCCTCAGTAAATATTGACTGGCTAGTGGGAAATCAAAACACTGACCTTCAATATTGTGTAGTTTCACTATGGTAGGTTAGGTATGTAGGTGGCTGTAGTAGGTTTGGTAGGTGTGGGAGGATAGGAATTGAAGGTAAGGAATCTATGTTTTAGTAAGCATTTTAGGTAACGTAAGGCATGTAGGTAAGGTTTGATATTCCAGGTATGATAGGAAAATGTATCAGTTAGATATGGTAGATATGCCAGGGAATTAAGGGAGAAATTACTGGTAGCTATGGTAGGTTAGGTATGGCTGTAGGTATGGTGTTTTATGCATGGCTTGTTACAAAGGTAGGTAGGTTAGGTATGGAAAGTTACGTGTAGTACGGTAGGTATGGTGTGGTGGGTATTATTTACAATATTCAATATTTTGCTCTGTGTGCAGTTAAACAACATCCTCTGACTACTCTCCATAAGACCACTCTTACGTGCTGTGTATCATGTATGCATAAGGGTTCTACTTGCTCAGAGAATTTATTAATGGTTGAGTTGATCTCTGCCTACATAATTATGTGCCAACTGGCACATTCAAGTTGCTGGTGCCACAAGTACAGCTTGCTAGCTGATTGTATGGCCTAATTTTATAACTTCATATTATTCTTTTACGTACACACTGTACAGCAGAGCGACTTACTACTTTGGTCCTGAGGAATGTCTTGAACTATATAGTCATGTACACCAGAAACATGCTGACCATAATATAGAGTAATATCCATATCCCTATTTCACTACCCTTTTATTCCTATCCATTGGGGCGAATAAAGATTGTTTGCCATCCATGAGATAGTGTTATTCAACTTTTTTTTCTGCACTCTGCCCCCATAGGTAGTTGTACTATACGTGCTAGAGACCAACCCTGCTCCTTTCCTACGGGAAAGTCATAGCTCACACTGGGTACCTTGCAGTCCCAGTGTGTGGAGGGGACCCTATGATGAAGCATATCACCCTAGGGTGAGTGAGGGTTCTCTTCGGAACACAAGCGGTGCTCCACATTCTCACATACTTCTTTACCTTTTTTACCCTAGTACACAGTGTGATTTGATAAGAATGTTGTTTGTCCATTATGTATCACGTGATGCCTCACCACAAATAGAAGTGAGTTTCTGACCCCCAGTGCTTGCAGCACCATTTAACTGCTAGGACAGAATTCTGTGAATGCCGCACCATAAAAGCATAATCAGGTAATATAATTATTCTTGTATTCTCCACAGCTAGTTTCGATGCCTTTCGAGCTTCTTGTAGGATTGCCCCCGGTCTCGATAGTGCATCAGGTGGATCACCATGGGGCGAGAATTAGCTCCAGGGAGCGGCCGACGCGTCGGAACCTTATGTGCATGTTCAAGTGAGAAGAAAGGAGACAACGCATTTGGGGGAGAATACTGTGTGGCATTTCCTCCAAGTATGAGACCAGATTCGGGCCCTCCATATTTTCAGGTAGGCCAACAACGCAAATGTTTTTGCTGCAGGAATGCCCTTCAGCATCTTTGGCCCTTTCCTCCAAAAGTTCCCCCAAGGTATGCAGTCCTTTCTCAGTCTCCAGTGCCTGAGGCTGTATCGTGGAAATAGTTTGCTCAGCGGTATGGACTTTACCACCCAGAATGCAGTGATCTGCTCATAATAAGATCGAATACGATACTATCGTGCCTATCCTTTATTCCAGCAAGGTATGGGAGTTTTTGATAGCAACCAGTTCTGCATCCAGTTTGCTATCTATAGATGCTTTGCCAGCATTGCAATCCAGCAGCGAGGAGCCCATATTGGACGGTGAGGAAGCCCTCTTGGAAGGTCATGGGCTGTTCTGGGTGCCAGATCGTAGTTGGCTCTTGCAGATAACGGGTTGAGTAGACCGCTGTGAAGGTCCCATCCACACCGGGGTGCTGGGCCCGCTTTCATGTGCCAGTCAGGTGAGGCAGAGCCAGGCAGCACAGGCAGTCAAGCTTGTGGCTATAATGAACGGCGACAGAATGTGGGGTGGAATACGGATAGGCCAAGGTACATTCTGAAAGATGTATCCCGTGCATAGGAGGGAAGAGAAAACGAAGTCACCGGGAGCCACTTGCACCACCAGTTCATAAGAAGTGTGCAGCATGAGCAGCCCCATAGGTCTGATTCTAGGGCACCAAAAGGCTAATGCCATGGGTCTATCATATGCATGATGCAGCTGTATGACAGGTTTCCTGCAGTGGACCTGGGAGTATGAGGATAGCACCTGAGAAATCATAGGGTGGCTAGTGCAGGCACAAACCAAGAAGCATGCTGAGTGTACAGTCACTATCAGGTGTAGCTGGGGCATTTTTGTGTCTAGATCCCATGGTCATCAGGCAGGTCAGAAGTGTCCAGTGAGCCAGGGTGTTGCGCAAAGGAGAATAGGGCAGCAAAGGCTGTTGCCAGAACCTGAGGATTATAATTGGTGCAGATGTAAGGCATCCAGTGTATCATGGCCTTCTTGCAGCCACGTATGTGTCTGGGCCTTATAACTTGAGTGGTGAGGCATGGCAGTGCGCACCTAAGGTTTCTGGGCTTCCCTTTCACTGGAACACAAACTCTCCAAGAAGCCCCTAAGTTATAAAATAATCTGTGTCACTCCATGTTTAATACCAAACAGTCTAGGAGGGAAAGAACCTCAACCTCTTGGTAGTCCTACAGGCAACCCACAATGCTGGTGCTGTGCGGCCACAACTATCAGCAGGAGATGGATGAGATGTGGCAAGGTGGTTGTATCACCAGAGTATCCACACAGCAGGAGACAGGGTGTATGCCGGGACATCAGGCGGTGTGGTTGAGGGCAGATGAACCCATCCAGGATGGGAGACACCCTCCGGCCGGGTTAATAGGCCAGTAAAGTGTGGGGTTTCCTAAGGGGTGTGGCATCTGGTTACCTAGGGTCACTCTGTCAGCACAGGGGAAAGGAGGATTTTTGCAAAAACGACTCACCTTACGAGGCCATGCTCCAAATGAGTCCTGTAGCAGTCAGGAATGGGCAGGTCCTGCAGTGTCCAGTCATTTGCCCAGCCAAACCCAGAGGCAGAGCAAGGCTACATCCAGGTGAATTCAGTGCTGCAAAAATGGCTTGAGGTTGTTTGGCCGTATGAGAGTGACAGCCCAGAAGTGCTGCCGCATTGCGGGCTGTCACACCACAGCTTGTTGTTGGTAGATGGCACTGGGGTAACAGGATAGATGAAGGATGCCAGGGTGATCAGTGCAGAGGTCTCTTAGAACATGGCCACCATCTTCGACAACTAAACCACTCATAATTAAACACTGGGGCATAGTTTACAGTAAGAAAAACAGGATACTCTGCAAAAGTAGGAAGGTTTGCCCATGGAAACTTTTTTCTTATTTGTTAAGTTATGTTCAAAAGTCATCTCCTCCAACAGGCTAGTAAACGCTGGAAACATGAAACCTTCCCCAAAGATCATAAGAACACTCTCTGGACCTGCGGATAGACAGACAAGGAACTAACCTTCTGTTTAAGATCTGAACAAAGACTTGAAGGGCTGGACGTGCTCCCACTTATAACCAGGACTAAGAGGTGGACCCCAAGTGTTAGTTGTCGGACCTCCAGTTCTTTTTCCTGAAGTGCCTAGCTGACCAGTAGCAAATGAACCCTGCTGGTGGCCTCTGCTGGTGTGAGTCCTGGCCCTTAAATGTTGAACTTGAGGAATCCAGACATCATTTACAGTTGGGGTATTCAGGGCAAGGGTGCACATCCATCACCAAGCCACTCCCAGATCATTACATGCATATAGCAAAAACACACTGCATAGCACTACATCCTTCCTACATTACACTAGTCAACAGGCATGGGGAACAGCCTTTATCACACAGCCAGAACCACGCATTACCTTTACTATGCTTCCATTACAATGCATGCATCTTTACTACTTATTTTTCTACCACAAATGTGCCTTTCCCACATGTCTTTACAACGAAAATGCAAGTATTTTGCAGGTACGTGTATAATGTATATATATAAGGGACTGCAGGAATCAGATTTTATTTAAACCACCATGACCAGAATTTAAACCAGCATGACAGGTTTCGGTATCCGTGCCTTTTTTAAATGCTGGTGACACACCTGTGTTACAATTGTGCCAATTAAAAATGATCTTGCTGCATTTTCATTGGCTAATGTTTTTTTGTGAGCAGTGAGAACATCTCAACACTTGAAGTAGTGAAGAGGAGCGCCATAGACATTGGTGTAATAAATGTTTCTTTTGCCAAAGAATGTTCACCGTCCCAATAACCGATGAATGCCCCATTTTGACACAATGTCCTCTCCCACAGTTGATACAGGCTCCGTCATGCTGGCCCAGTGCTGGCACTGACTTTCTCCTCACAGTCTTAATGATCACTGTACATATCCAAGTTGTGTCTCATGATTTAAAAACTATTATTTTCTGCAACCCCATCATCTGGCCACATATTGCCCACCAGGTGACTAATACATGCAAGCGTTGGTAGAGTGACCCATGATTCCCATGAAGGCATGATCTGACTAATGTCGGCAGGATTGCCAGTGCTGCTTGGAGTGCAAGGGTTCGTTACTCATTCTGGTACCTCGAATACTTCCACCAGTGGCACAAGCAGCAAAACTCCTTCTGGAAGGGTGTTCCTAAATGTGCAAGTGACCACACATAAAGATATCCGAAGAGACACTGCTCCCATTAAGTAACAGAACAAAGCACACTGCAGGGACTGCAGGAATCAGATTTTATATAAACCAGCATGACGCGTTTCACCATCCTTGCCTTTTTCAAATGCTGGTGACACACCTGTGTTATAATAGTGCCAATAAAAACCGATCTCGATATATGTTTATTCTTCCTAGCTCCAGTCACAGACCAGAAAAACAGTGAGCACTCCATAAGCATGTCCAATAATTGTTATTGAGTCCCGTTGTCGAGGTGATTACAAGCCCAACCAACTGTGAAAATATTCACATTTGGACAGTATGAACACAGAGAAAAATACTAACATTATGTTTACATTATGATACACATTCTATATATATTTCACAATTTGTGCATAGCTCCGATAACAATTATAAAGTAACTTGGAGGCATATTAGCAAGAACTTCGTTAAAATTATCACCGTTTTAGTGGCAGACAACTGCTGCTAAAATGGTGATATTGGGCTTGCTAATATGCATTATAGAGTTCCAATAGAAGCCCAAGTTAGATGTGCAGGACATCTAACCTGAGCTTCTATTGGAATTCTATAAGGCATATTAGCAAGTCCATTATTGCCGTTTTAGCGGCAGTTTCCTGCCGCCAAAACAGTGATAATTTTAACAAAGTTCTTGCTTATATGCCCCTATGTGCTCAAAACTAGTGAAAATATGCTGCAATTCCATAACCGTAAACTATTATAAACAATACCCAATTCATATATTTACACCTCAATTAAAATCTTCCATTGCCCACATAATCCATCTCTAATTGTGGAAGCAATCTCTGTGCTCTACGGAAAGTTTGGAGGCAATAAATATTCCATTCTGACCAATTTCAAATTCCTTTCATTTGGTGTGACACAATTCAATGGTACCATGCTCCCATATCTCACATATAGAAATCCCATGGTTTGATAAAATATTGTTTTTGACAGTTGAATTCCCATACATGGATATTTTAAATCAGACTTCTCTAAAGTGGCACATGCCAATGTATCCTATCGCCCCAGAAATACCTTAGGAGCTCACTACGCATGTCAATGGTCAAATACCTGTGACACAAATACTAATCAAAATGTAAATTCTAGCCACGGGATGAATAAAAATACAGGAGGGAGTTTGTCCACTATTTCAAACAGAAGTATACGAGCCAAGTCACACCATGACTTTGTGCAACAATTCATCAATTTTAGGCGAATGTCCATAGTTTCTAGACATCAGCAAACCAAGATAATACATGACATGAATGAAACTGCTGTAAACAGTACAAAGGTAAGTTCAGAGGGAAGTGAATAAAGTGCATTTCTGTTCATTTTATTATGATACTACATCCTAATAAAAAACTGAATAATTAAAACTGTTGTCCTTATTCACCACAAGACATAAAACAGGTCAATACTGTTAATTTATTTTAAATATATACAAAATTCTTCACAGATCATACTTTCAGATATTGTTATCGATGTATGTTCCTGATATGCAGCTGAAAGAGGTCATTAAGATGTTACCCCTGGACAATGATCTCATGCCCAAGTCTATGCCTCTATCCTAAATAAACTTCCATTTCCTCATCCATATTGAGCCCTAGTGGAAATAGGTATGTAAGTCCATACTGAATCTGGAATCCAGCTGATTCAGTTGTCTGGTCCTACTTCCCCCACTAATATTCCTCTCTTCTCTGTCAATTGCAAAGAAATTTAATTTGGACACATTGCTCTGTTGATCTGCGAAATGCCTCATCACTGGAACTCAAGGTTCCTAATTGCATATTGATGCTCCAGTACCTGCTTTCTTAATGGAAAGATAGTGTTTCCCACATACATCAATGAGCATGGGCATACCAGGACAAATATTGAAAACATCTAAAACACAGTTAAAATAAATTCCAGTCTGTCTTGTATACCAATTAGATGTGTAATACACTAAGGTGTTAGAAATACATGTGTAGACTATAAAGTTTCCACATTTGTGGAAGCCTTTTGCAGGTCATAGCCAGGTTCCGCGATTAAGAATATGACGATGATAACTATGAGTGATCTCATCTCTCAATGTTTTTTCCTTTCAGTATGTGAAAGCTGGATTGGCAGGCAACCCACGGCCCAACAATATAGCACTCTTGAGAAACACCTGATGCTTACACATACATTTAAAAATTCTTTGTGAGCAACCATTATTTGTAGTGATAAAATGAATACATCGTTTTTGTGATCTTCTGCTCTCATTGGGATGAAGAAGTTGTTTCCTTGTTAAGGGCATAGCTTTTTTCTGTGTACCAAATTCAGTTTCAGTACTGCAAATTCTTTTGAGACTTAGCATTTCCCTGTAGGGAATACTTGTTGGAATGACCATTTTTGCAGGGTTATACCCCAACATTTTGGTTCTTCATCCTATTTTTTACTGACCTGCTGTTGTTGGTTTTAGGTCTCTGGGCACTTTACCACTGCTGATCAGTACTAAAGTGCATATGCTCTCTGTGTAAATTGTATTACATCCATCATTGGCATATTTGATTTACTGGTGAGTCCCTTGTAAAGTGAACTGAGAGTGCCAGGACCTGTAAAGCAAATGCTACTAATGGGCTTGCAGCAGTGATTGTGCCACCCACAGAAGTAGTCCTGTAAAGTACCTCAGACCAGCCACTGCAGGGTCTGCGTACAGTTTCTAACTGCCATGTCGACTTGGCTAGTGCTCCCACTTGTCAGGCCCTCATCTTCCCTTTTCTTACATATAAGTCACCCCTAAGGTCAGCCCAAGGTAACCCTATGGGCAGGGTGCAGTGTATGTGAAAGGTAGGCCATAGCCTGATGTGTGTGGCATGTCCTGATAGTGAAATACTGCCAATTTCGTTTTTCACTATTGAAAGGCTACCTTTTCCCATAGGATAGAATGGGGAGTTTGTTTATAACATCTTATAAACATAACTACCCCTTCGAACAAGTGAACAAAATAAAGTTTAGTGTGCCTGAACACAGAACGTTAAAATGCATCTACTAGTGAGAGTGATTTTTGCATTCTGTGTTTGAAAATACCACTTTTAGAAAGTAGGTATTTTCTTGCTTAGCCATCCAGTGTGCCTCTGCTTGGACGTGTTTTGACTGTGTGGCTTTGGAGTGACAGGGGCTGGGGATGTGCAGTGGCTCCAGCGAGTCTGGATGAGTCAGGGCTGGGCTGAATAGACCTGGGCTTCATTCAGAGTAGTTGGAGGAGTTTTCACTAGCACCTGAATACACCCAGGAGGCCCGGGGGTGCAGTATCCTATATTTCATCCTATATGTCTCTCAATATATCCTCTACCTTCACTCTCTGATGCACCCCAAACCTCATTCTACTACTATCATCTCCAAAATAACCCTTTCTAGACTTTTCCCTCCTCTATCAATCCTTGGATCACCCCAAATCTAATTTTAATACTTTGATCTCCCAAACAACCCGGCATCAATCCAAACCAGCGGAGTAGCAGCTCCCAACGAGCTAGCAGCAGAGCAGCAGACACGGTGAGGAGTGGCGGAGGGAGCAGAGCAGTGTGGGAGTGGGAGTGGTAGTGGCTACTGAGGTGGTAGAGGTGGTGCCTATTAGCAAGGCAGATACTAACTATTTTCAACTATTTTCACCAATCAACTTGGAATTATCCTCAAGGGATCACCCTCTGCATGAATTAGGGCAAAAGTTCCGGAAGGGCAGTGAGAAGCCACGATATTAAGCCGGCTTGAACAATGAGGTCGGGGAGGACACGGAGGAATCCCCCATCGACCACGAAACGGAAATCTAAAACCAAAGATCTCACTGGCTCCTCCGAAGGCTCCTCCGAAGGCATTGTAGCCCACCCTCCTACTACCCAACTGATACCCCCTATTTATTCTATCTTTGGCTCATCGAAGCCCACTGGAAAATTTAAATTTCTGAAAGATCCAGTAACAGTAATCTACACAATGCCAGCAACTCCAAATTGACTTCAAAAACCCATGACGCCGAGCAAAGCATTTGCACAATCAGCTGTTCCACTAACACCCTTGTCTGGATTAAACACTACTTTACCAAAGGTCACTGGAACAGATGAACTAAGCGAACGCACGCAAATAGCGCAAGGAAATAACAAGTATAAGATTCAAATACAAGCCCAAATACGTATGGAAAACAGAAGTCATGAACCGGCACAGGAACAAACGAAATATCCAGCGCTATTAAGTGTCAACAATAGGACAATGGATAGCCCTAGGGAAAAATCTTTGGAAAAAAGTATACTAAACATAAGGCAACAAAGAACCACAAGGATATACATATCAACAGTAAACGATATAAACACAGATTTATCAAGGACCAGTAGTCCATCGGACATAGTTGATGGTGAGGGTGGTCATAACACCAGCACCCCAGACATTGTCTATAAGGAACACCCAGACAACCACTTGACTCCAAGATTGGAGTCACGTCTAAATCAAATAAAGCAAAAAACTAGCAAAGGGAGTGAGAGGTGCAATTCCTGGTTGGAGTCCAAAATTTCCCCCGAGAGGAAACAAAGCAAACTGTTTTGCGATGTAAAACAGGATGAGAAAACAAGTGCAATAGGCCCCAAGCAAATGAAACTATTTAATAACTCTGCAGTGCCTATAACAGAGGTACAAAAAAGAAGTTTAAAAGGACGGCACCCAGGAACCAGCAAATAATAATTTAATTGAGATATCTAGTGGGTCGAATCATGACGTAGAAATACACGGTCACACAGACTTGTCCAATGGCTCTGATGTTGGTCGTCGTCAGGAACCATTAATTATAGAAATCTCAAGTGCGTCAATATTACATGAACCAGTACCTACAAAAAGTGCCGGAAACATTAGTCCTCCCAGCAAACAAAATGTGGATCGACGAAATTCTGTGTTTTTCAATGAACATTCAAATTGTAAATCCACCATAAATACTAATAAAGCAGACAAATGCCAGCAAGCAGGAATGTATGGTCTTAATAAAAACCTGGAATCCATAATCACCTTACATAATGCATTGGGCAATATACTGGAAACTTCAATCAAAACTTTGAATATGCAATCTGACAAACTTGATATTGAAATACACTTGATGAGTACAATAGCCGACCATATATCCAGCATAAACGAAAAATTGGATACTATGGCAAATAAGTGTGATACTCTTCGGGGACCCTGGACACAGTCCCCAAAATGCACCTGTAGTCCTATACTAGACAAATTAAAGGATTTGCCTTTAATACTCAAAGACATTCTACAGGAATGCAAATATGCAAATCATGGCACCAACAGTACACTAAATGAAAGAGACATCATTACCTTTGCCAACCACAAAGATGAGAACAAAGAAGAAATAGTTATATGTGAAAAGAGGAATGAAGACCCGTCTACAGTAGTAGCACCGCAAATAATACATAAAAAAATTACTCAATGAGTTACTGGATAAACAAAATTTAACAGAGGGCAATCGAGGCATCCGGAATAACAACAACCACAAATTATTAGAATACGAACAGCTTGGACAGGGCGGTGGAAAAAATTCGAACATCATACAACCGCTAACCAAACGACAGAAAAAACGTGCGAGGAAAAATAGAAATCAGCGACTAAGCCATATACCGGTAACTAAGCCGCCCGTGAACAACTTCCCGATTTTCAACTGTCCAAACAAGTTATTAAAACCCAAAGTAGACATTGAAGAGGGGACACGTCAGTCACTAATAATACCAAAAATCCAAGGTAGATCTCGGACGTATAGCTCAAAAGAAGGAAAACAGTTCATCGCTATAGAAGCCAGTGTCAACGAGTTCGCTCAAATCAAAAGATTAAAAACATCAACACACATAGAGAAGATTGTCGACGCAACAAGCTTAGGTAAAGAGAACTCAAATAAGGTCGAACTTGCGACCCTATCGACAACATCAAGTAACGCTGACTGGAGTCTGGAAAGTATCGATGGTGACCACTCACAAATGAACATAACACAAGGGAGCCTAAAGGGTGAACGAAAAAATAATGGGAATAAACTACGACAAAAAACTTGGACCACTGAGCAAGGGATTAAACACTACACAAGGACACAGGAGTGCCGTAGGCACGAGTCAAATAAGCATGGTGGCCAAAGGGTAGTGACTAAAGGTGTACATAACAAACACAAAGTAATTCTAATCCCGGATACAACCATGAGTGTCAATGCTACTTCTAAAAGGGACAAAATAAACATAAGACAAGTTACAGCAAAAGCCCATAAGACCAAGCAGGATCAGTTACAAGTAAAGATACTTACAGAGCAGTCTGTTGAACATCGAAGCATAGGACCGAAAAAAGATGTAAGGTCAGATCTTGCGACTACCACTAATAAATACACACCCAACACAGAACTATGTGGTCAAAAAAGAGCAGGTCTGAAAGTAAAAACTAATGCTGATAAGTTACCCGAGCAAACAGGGAATGATGATCATAGCCAGCAGAGAAAAAATACAAGATATAATGTAAAGGCTAACGGAAGCAATAAATCAATGAGAATTCGGCCGATCGACAACTTACAGCTCACTTTTGTGCAGTCGAATACCACAAACCCAACAGCAACGGGAAAGTTACTTTTTATACCAAATTACAAAACACAAGGCGCACAAGATTATCTAAACCGAGGAAACATCTTACACTTGATATCGGCAATCCAGAGCCTCACCCACATAACATCTACCGACCTACTAGCAATTGGATTTATTAACCTTGGCAATAATACAGTCAAGGAAGGTACCCTCACAACTTGGAGGAATGTGGAAACTGTCAAGGAGATACTCAATGAAATCACAAAATTTGAAGAGTGGGGGATCTCGCTCAAAGAAGAGGAAATCCCAGGTTATCCATCTCCATCTCATCGTTTTAAAAGAGATGATCACATTTGGGCAAGTCGATCAACATACTCGGTACTGCAAGGTGCCAGGGGGGGCGGAATACCCTAAAATCGGACAGTCGAACAGACAAAAGCACAGTATAAACAACCATTGAATCCACAGTTGTGCGGGTAAAACTGAACGAAGCATAGTAAAAGTTCTTTCCTGGAATATTTCTGGTGCTAAAGAAATTTTAAACGATAATAGGAAAATGGATACCTGGGGCACCTATGACATCATAGCCCTGCAGGAAACATGGCTAACAGAACCAATTGATGTTCCAGGCCGAATATGTTTTAATGTCAATGCTACCCGCACACAGCGCTATGGTCGAGCGAAGGGGGGTCTGGCGGTCTGCATAACTACTGCATTACACATCAAAGCCTCGCTCAACTCACCGCCTCCACAGAAGAGATGCAAATTATTAAATACATTGATGCCGCCGATCGCAACAGAAAACTTAGCACATTGTTTTGGGCCCGTAAGTTCAACAGCCTGTTCAAGTCAATAAATAACACAAGTCGGCTCCCGGAAAGCTGGAGAGGGGCGATTATAAATCGGATCTACAAAGGCGGAGACCGTTAAAATCCAGCTAATTACCGCCTGATAGCATTTATTGACGCGGAAGCAAAATATTACGGGTCCCTGGTGTTAATCGACCTCACAAAATGGTCTGAAGCCAATAACAAAATTCCGGCCAACCAGACAGGGTTTCGTCGAGGCACAGGCACCATGGCCAATGCAATGGCGATAAGTTTGATCGCCGAAAAAAGTATGCAAAGTCATCAAGCACTGTACTCCTGCTTTGTAGACTTCATGGCGGCTTTTGACCGTGTTAGCCGACAGATAGTCTGGTCAAAGTTAAAGCAGCAGGGCCTGCCAGACACAGTACTGAACCCTATAATAGACCTGTACACCGATACCTGGATGCAGGTTAAGAACGACAACGGGCGCCGGCTAACACGGAAGATCAGCACGTATGACAGATTAAAACAAGGTTGCGTCTTGGTCCCACATCTTTTCAATTTATTTATGGCTGACCTGACAACAAGGCTGGATGGGATTAATGCCCACCCATCTCGGCTAGGAACACTACGATTAACACACCTTTCCTATGCAGATGATGTGGTCCTTCTTAGCCAGGCGAAAATAGGCCTGCAACTCCTTCTGCATGAACTAGCTGGATACACAAAACAGAATCTTCATGAAATAAATAGCAAGAAAACAAAGATCATGATAATAACTCGCCGTTGTAAAGCACTGCCACTCTTCGTAATAGATAACAAAAAACTGGAAGTAGTGGATAGCTATAAATATTTGGGAATACAACTGGACAGGCGCCTCAATTATTCTTCGCATTTCAAGGTCATTGAAAAGAAGAGAATAGCATTGTTGTATGCCTTTAACTGTTTATCAAAGCAACTAAAAGGCCCCCTATTCAATCCCCTTTTGACAGTCATCAAACCAAGTTGCTAACTACAATATCCTATGGCAGTGTGCTACATCACGGTAGAAGCGCCAAGCTTCTAGATAAAATTCAAACGAGTGTCTACAAGCGTGTTTTTAGTTTACCGTGCAATGCTTCTCCGACTCAGGTCCGGCTCGAGTTCGGCCTGTAGTCTCAAGAACTGCAAAAAAAATATGAGACTGTTAAGTTCTGGTATGAGATCTGGATGCACAGGGAAATAGAAATTAATTCTGCCATGTAGGAAGCAATGCAAAACAGTCCTGATTCTCAATATGCCAAGTTTTTAAAATTATCCCTAAAAACCCCTGAATTAGCATCCCTGTGGCACACCGAGCTACCTGTACCGACATTCAAGCTGGTAGTTAAAAAGGCGGCAAACAGTCACTCCCTGATTAATGATAAGTCAATCCTTAGCCACCGTTCACACTCCTGGATGATACTACAGTCGTATAACAAGCCCAAACCTGTGGCCTATCTAGGGCTTGCCTTTCCGTCATACATCAAATTAAAATACCTCAGCAAAAGGATGGGCAGCCTTCCAACAAATGCCAACCGACCAGACAGGAGGACCCCAGGCTCCAAGGAGTGTGACTTATGCGGTGCCGCAAAACAAGACTTTATCCACCTGATCGGCATCTGTCCAGCATTGGATCAGGAACATCGGAGCTGGGTAAAGGCCATGTTCAATGAACATGGAACATGTACTTGCCGTTCCGAAATAATACAAGTCCTGTGTATAGTGGACCCACAACTGATCTGTAGAACAGTCAAATTTATTACGAAGTTTGAGAACAAAAGAAGACTCATCGTAAAGAGCCAATAAATAATTTCGATTTTACTATCACGTAAGAAGTTGTACTTGCCGTTTCGGGTCAGCCCACGTCCGATTAAATTTGACATTAAGCTTGTGAAAAAAAAAAACATATGGGGCCAGATGTAGGTAATTTTAATTTACCACCTCTTAAATACCGAATCGGTATTTATGAGGTGGTAAAATAGAGGGGGGGAGATGTAGGTATTTCAGGGTCGGTAAATACCGAATCGTTAAGATTCGGTATTTACCGATTCTGTAAATACCGAATTGGTATTGCCCATTGATTCCTATGGGCCTTGCAGCCCATAGGAATCAATGGGCAATACCGATTCTGTAATTACAGAATCGGTAAATACCGATTTTTGCAAGGGTGCAGGGGGTGTCACTTTGACACCCTCTGGCACCCCAAAAATAGGCATGTGCGCCATGTGGCACACAGACATGCCCTAAGGGCATGTCTGTGTGTCACATGGCACAGGTGTGCATGCACACATGTGCATGCACACATGTGCATGCACACCTGGATTCGGTATTTTACCACCCAATTGGATTGGGTGGTAAAATACCGAATCTGAAAGGCCTGCGGCACTCAAAGATGTGCTACCTACATATGCTTTTACAGACTCGGTATTTTTACCGAGTCTGTATTAACCGATTCGGTAATTTTACCGAATCTGTAAATACAGAATCGGTAAAATACCGATTCTGTAAAGCATGCTCCTACATCTCAAAATCCAATTACCGGTCAGTAACGGCCAAATTCGGCCAGTTACCGACCGGTAATTGGCCACCTACATCTGGCCCATGAACTCTTGCACAGGACTAATAAAAATCATGATCATGTGATCTGTAACAGTATTGACTATGCATAGTATGTTTTTACAAATGGTTTTAATTTTCAATTATGCATGCACATCGATCAATTTTAAATGATTTACTTTATTTTTGTAATGGTTTTTATTAACTACACAATAAAAGAAATACACTCTAGACTCTTCCCTCTTCTATCCCCCATTTTACTTTTCAATCCAACTACCAGACCCACATGTCCACTGCTCAAAACAACTCAAATGTTACTATACTAATCCACCACAAGTCCTTTTTGGGTTCCAGAGTACTGTGTTACTCGCAGAGAACCACTTCGACACCTCATCAGCAGTAGTAAATAAATTCAATTACAGTACAATACTATAAAAAGTGAGAAATGCATGTTCAAAGAACAGTGAGAAAGAGAAGGCTGAAGAGAGGAGAGGCAAAGGTGTGAGAGAGAGGGAAGAGGTGTAAAGGAGATGGTAAATCATTGAAGGATTGCTGGAGGGGAGGAAAAAGCTGAATTATTAAATAATTAATATCTCGTGCAGCACAATGATCAGAATAATCTGGTGTCCCACCAACTGTGCAATGGTACCCACATAGGTTTGGTTGTTTCCGCCCTGTACATAATTGTGCAAACATTGAAATTGTTCTGTAAGTAAAAAAAACTAAATTTAAATAAATCTGATGGAAACACAGGAGAATGGAAAATCAGGCTTAGAATATTAAAATAACCATCATGCCCGAGATGATGTGGATTAGAATTTGATAACTGTATATTAAACTTTATTATTAGACATTTTTGTGAGTGTTTATTTGTTGTGGGTCATGACTGTGGCATATTTGCATAACTCTGATCTATAGGTGTGCTATTTGTGGGGTTCTGTTTACTATTTTCATGGCTTCCATCCTTCCAGTGAACAAACCTATGCTTCACATCATACACAGACCATTGCACTACAGTGCAAAGGTGTGTGTGTTCGCGCAAGGCAACCTAACATCCCCCAATGTAAAGTGAGAGAAAAACAGTGTCATATCTTAGTAGATATGACGCTGTGCTGCTCGCCCCTTTTCACGCAATGCAGCGCAGCCACTTTAGTTACTGCGCTGCATGAATTGTTTGAAAGCTTTCCCTACATGTACAACTTGCCTACAGTATTAACCTCCCATAGTCCTCTCATTGTGACAGCGCAAGACTCTTCATTTGTTCTACAATGGATGTTTCCTTTTTAGGTTTCGACCTGGCGAGGGGCAAAGCCCCTCCCAGATCGAAATCTTTTGTTTTCAGTAGTGAGGTTCGGACAGCCTCTGTTTCCAATTGGCTAGCTCCATAAATGGAGACTAGCCATTGGGAGACAGAGGCTGTCAATCGCGATTTCTCGCGATTCGGGGGCGTTTCTGGTGCTTTTTTTAAGCCCCGCCCCTTTGTCCCGGGCCGCGCTGCGATTGGCTGCTGGCCCGGGACACCCCCGTGACGTCATTCCCGGGCCGCGCTGTGATTGGCTGCCGCCCGGGACACCCCCGTGACGTCAGCCAATCACAGCGCGGCCCGGTGTACCGTAGTTCCAATCTTCCCATCTGGCTGATCTCCCCCCTCGTTTGTGCGCATGCGTATCAGTAAACGCATGCGCAGAACGCTCCTTTTCTAAATCTAGATATTTTTGATCTTCCCCGTGTGCTGCAGTTCTAGTGCGCATGCGTCATTTCACGCATGCGTACTAAGTCATTTTTCATTCATTTTGAAGCTCCCGCGGCAGCGTTAACACCATTACAAGTTGAGCTCTGCCTTTTTTCGTGCGCATGCGTGTCCTTTCACGCATGCGCACTAAGTCCTCTGAATTTGAAACTTCCGCGGCAGCGTCAGCGTTACAAGTACTACCAGTGATTGTGGCTGTTAACCAGCCTGTGACCGCGGCGCGCTGCATGGACCAGCACCGGACTTTCATCCCTTCAGAAGCCCAGCGAGAGGACAGGAGAGGCGGCTTCAGGTACCGCTGCAGTGCTCTGCGTGGAAGCAGGAGGCGGTAAGCTGAGGGGTAGGCATGTGAGGTCTAACTGCGAGAGGGGCTCGAAAGGCGGCTTCAGGTACCGCCGCAGTGCTCTGCGTGGTTGCAGGGGCGTAACAAAGGCCCCCGCAGCCCCTGCATTGCGGGGTGCCCCCGAGCTCCAGGGGCCCCCTCGGCAGACAGTACGTTTCCCAACAGCACAGGGTACTTTTAAAGTTACTCCCGCCGCCGCGCCTCAAAATAAACCGTCGCGTACGTGAAGACATTTTGCGCAGCACGCAGCAGCGTGGTTTAATTTCAGCCTCAGGGGGTGCATAGGGTGCGGCAAGGCTGGGCTAGTATTGTCTGTAGGGTCCCGAGCACAGTCCCTCGCCTCGAGGTTGCAGCCCCTGCTGATGGCTCTGCATGCACTCCCCAGGTGCCAAAGTGTGCCGTAGTCACGTCACGCTGAGCAGGCGACAAGAGAATTAGGACGCCCGAAAGTCACAGCGCTAATTGGATGGTGGTGGCCTTTCAGATCAAAGCTAAGGTTAAAGAGCAATTACAGAGAAACACCATCCCGGTAACGCTGCTGCTGTAGAGAGGCGATTTCGATGGGACGGACATGCCATGGACAGAAGGTGGCTCAATTAGACCCAAGAAGCTTTCACCTGTGCCTGCTGCCACCCCTTCTGAAAACCCCCTTTTCCCAAAAAATAACTCAGTAATTCAGCTGCCAGCCCTATCCACGCACCACGTTTCAGCCATGCACTTCACTTCAAGGACAGATTAACTTCTCCCAAAGGGAGGGATCCAGTCTCCAACTGGGCCACCCCAAACACATTTGCCAGAATGAAAGTTGAATTGCGATGCATTCCTGTGGCCTCCTTTTTTCCAACAGCCAGCTCTTTGCCCTCTATAGTTGTTCTGTCTTAGAACTTGGTGTTGCAGGTTCTGTCCCCGGCTTGGCAGATGGAAACTATACGCAAATGGAAACTTCCAAGTGGCAAGACTATTGGTAGGGGTATTTCATTTTTTGTATTTATAATTGCAGTTTATGCAGTATGAACGTGACCCAAGGCAGTAGCGCTATACACGAGAACCAGGCATTCTATATGAATGCCTTAAGTTAGAATGTATATTTTAAAGGTAAGGGGAGATGAGGGTGAAGTGATATGCCAAGGGTTACAATATTGTTGAGCCAATGCTCGGACTAGAATCTGGTTCCCAGTTTCCAAATTCTGCAGCTCTATCCAGTTAGCACTTAGTTCACTTTCCCAATGTTTGTCTCAAAGCCCTAAATTGAAGGAGTTCCGTATTGGGCATGCCTGAATTTTATGGTTAAAAAGACCAACCTATTTTGAACAAGCATTTACAATGCAACGGTTTCGCCTTTGGAAAAGTTAGAGCTATTGGCAATGTAAAGGACAATGCCATTTATTTATCTGTTTTCAAAACCAACACATAAATACAAATTTTGTCATTTACAATGCCAATAGCTCAAACTTTTCCAGAGGCGAAACCGTTGCATTGTAAATGCTTGTTTCCAATTGTTGCCTGTTAGTGAAAGGCATCTGCTGATTATATGTGGGAAAACCCCCATGGCTTTAATTTTAGCTGGGAACACTTGGCAGTGGAAATTGCTGGCAGCTGGTGTTGGCTATTGACCGTGCAAATGATTGCTGCCTGATATCCAATTCCTAAACTTAGGAGCAAGCGTGTATTTTGAACACATAAATGAATATGATTTACTTTCATGATATTTCCAATGAGGCATGCATAATTTTATGAGAACATATAAATGTTAAATATTTGCTTGGATGCAAGAAAGAACAAAGCATGAAAATAATATACTTTAGTATAGCACATTTTCTAATGTCTAAAAAGATTTACCATTAATACCATTGCAAGATTCCTTTATCTCTATCAGATCATGTCATGGAGTAATTAATTGGCTACTCTTTTTTTATGAAATGCACTACTTTTGCATCTCGATGATTGATTAATTCAAGGCATAATCAGTGAGAGGTACTAACAAGATGAATTACTTGAGATATATGTATGAAACATAGACTCTGCAAACTATTTACTGCATTCTAATATAACGGGAACTATTTACGTACTAAACACTGATGTCATCGAGAAATGTAGAAGTGATGCGAGTACAGGCTGGAGAGGTGTATATTCTGTTTGACTTTTTGGTGGCAGACAGTGATAGTGACAGTGACAGACATAGGACTCCATGGGCATTGAAAAGAGCTTCTGTCAAGATCAGCAAAGTAATAGCTATGTATACAGTGGTTCTTAACCTGTACTCCGATGAAGGAAGGGATCTGCAGCGTCTTAGAAAATCAATAATATTAACAGATTATTAAAGTGTATATAAATAAAAAAGCTAAATTGGAAAATGAAGTTATTATCCTCAGATTTATTTAATGGAGCAGCGCATAAGCATCAAACAAGAAAAAGTTTAAATATGAGAGACCTCAATTAAATTTAGAAAAGCTTCAACCTTACCATTACAATTAACATTTTGATTTTCTTTAATAATTGTTTGTGAATTAATAAAATATTCCATTATTTGTTTGAGGAATGCTTGTTTCTGTATTTTTTGTCTATTGATTTGCAGTTCAAATCATTGAAAATGCTTGGGCTGGGATCACCAGCTCCCATTAATGACTCAGTGGGGGTACACGGAGTTCAATAAAGACTTTTTAGTAGTTAAAAAGTAAACATGGGATTATTATGTCTTATAAACAAAATTATGAAATAAGGAAAATGGCACAAAGATATTTCAAAAATATTTTTCAGATTACAGCAAGATGTAAAAATAATTAAATATTGATTTAGGGCAGTCAGGAGACTCCACCAAAACAAGCGAGATTTCCTGTCCACCATGTTACAAGTGCCATAGTTTCAGTTTAAGTTTATTAGCATAGTTAATTAAAACCATTACCAAAGTAGCACTACAAAATTCATATAACGTGGTTCAAATCATTTTAAAAATTAGAATAAAAAAATACATTGTATTAAAACATGATTGGATTAGGGTATTTGGAACAGTCAATGGATCACAAGATATTGTGACTTTTATATGATTCGGAAATCTGGGCAGCGGCCATGCATGCTCAGATATCCTAGCGAGATTGTCTCTGCTTGTTACAATTAAGTTCCCGCCGCTGCTCCTTATCCACTTCCAATAGCTGTTTCACACACTTGGGCTTTGAGAGCAAACTTTAGCTGTATTTTTTTGTTCGGCCGTCCTCAGATATTTTACCAGTCTGCAGTTTAATTGAATGTTCGCCGGGTTTAAGGAGGCCAGCACTGCTTGCCTTCTGGTGCGGATCCCTTTCTGATTAAATGAATCTTTTAAAAGTTGTGTCCGTACTTGATGTAGTTCTTCACATAGGCAAATTAAGTGCAGAATGTCACCATTCTTGTTGTTACACAGTCTGCAGGCAGCTTGGCCTATGGTCCTCAACCATGGTGGTAAATGTTGGGTACATGGAAGGATCCCCAGTCTGTACCTTAGGAAATTCATTTTTGTCACCCTAGGGTAGGGCTGATTGAAATATGTTAGTGGGGTGAGCGATTTATAAGAGCTGAGGGTCATCCAGGCGTGAGATCTTTTGAGAAGGCTGCCTTGCCCTTAAGTAGGGAGGATAGTTTTATGTTTTTCCAGACCAGTTTTTTTAAATTAAGTTGGCCGAGTTGCGCCTCCCATAATCCAGACAATTTGGTGGAATCTAAGGCTAGTTTAAGGTAGTTTCTCACTTGGGAAAACTCCCTATGTTGTATGTCTTGCCATAGCAGATAGTTAAGCGTGTCTGGTTTGGCCTTACTTATCTTATGCCAACATGTGATATATGTTACGAGTGCCATAGGGTATACAGCACTTGTAATATGGCTGTCGGAACATCTGCCACATTTGTGATGGGGTATCCTGTCTCTTAAGTTCCAGTTCCATAAATGTATGTTTTAAAAAAAGACAAAACACTGGAAACAAATGAGCCTCAACAACCCTTGGGTTTGCCACTTCTGGAGTCTTTTCTGGTTTATCATGTCTTCCAGAAATCACATGATAGTCAATTCAAACCCAACTCCAAATCAGACCCTAAAAAGCTACTCAGAGCCATTGATCAATAGTAAACTAATATATTCAAACTGGCAAACCAACCTGTGGACCCATTGCTCAAAGCCAAGGGAATGTTCAGCCTGAACCAAAAACTCTGATTCCATAATACGTCTACACCTACCAGAAAAAAAACAGGGTTGGTAAAATTGCTCATGAAATTTTCACAACTGCAAAATGTTAGTGCAGTTCCATTGGAACAATTATGAATGCCAGTACACTCAAATATGTTATCCATATTTCCTATCCAGTTTTCTTTTTAGGATATGGTTGCCTGGCAAACTGAGTATGAAAATGAGGCTTGTACAATTGTCAGGTATCCCACTACATATGAATTGTGACATTTAAGTCTCATATGCAACAGGGGCTTTATAACTATGCAAGTAGTGCATCACAAACCTTTGTAGCAAAGAGTAATGAAAAATGTGTAAAGCATTCAAAGGCAAAATGCATGGTAAATATATACCATGTTTGGAACCAGAAGAAATGAGCTGTAATAGCAGTTTAAGTATTGTGCGGTTATGCAAGGGGGTGCATACAAAAAAGACTCAATAGACACCATCTTACTTGATGTCCTTTTACATCACTACACAAACCGCAGAAAGAAAGGAACACTAAAACCTTCCAGCTAAGCGCTCCTAAATTCTGGAACTCTGTCCCAGACACAATCTCTTAGTTCAAGTACCACTTAAAGCAAAATCTGTCACCAACTCCAGAGAGGCTTTATCAGTGAAGAAGAGACCAGTACATGGGGAAACAAGTGTGGATACAGAAAAACTATGAGGAAGGAAAGATATCTCTACAGAGGTGCCCATTCATATAACCATAATGACACCTTTGAGATCCTTTCACCTGCTTTGTAACAAAATATTCTAGGGCATGGTATTTTCTTAGTTACTACAATGATATGAAATCCTCCACAAAACATATATGTATGGGGGAAAGGATGTGGCCTAACGGGTAGTGCGGTTGACCTTGAAGCTAGGGGAACCGGGTTCGAGTCTCGTTAGGGGTGCTCAACATCCTGTGATTCTGGGCAACACGCTTAATCTCCCTGTGCCTAACAAAAAGGAATGCGTCCACCTGTAATGCAACTGATGCTCATATAAAGTGCTCTGATACCTTTGGGTCTAGTTTGCGCTATTTAAAAACTCCCAACAAAATAAGAAAATGCATCATTATGTAACTCTGCTCTCTAGTTTATAAGCAGGCTTTTAGCCACATTTTGATGCACTGACTGTAAGATCCCTTAACTACTTTATTGAATTTGGTGCTCTACAAATAAATTATATCTTTCATTATTGCACTTCCGAATATTAAGAAAATGTGCTATGTTGGATGTGTTTTAATAAATCCTCAAAAAGAAAAAGAAACAATAATAATAATTGGGTTCCCCGAGTGACTATAACTGAAAATCAATTGCCCAACCTCAAACAGAAAGACAGGTACGAAACTGGGGTAGACATTAGGGAATGTGCAATGATACTCAAGCAGCAAACACAATCCTTGTCAAGGTGAAGTCATAAGCAAACCCCAAATGAACATATGCTCATCCCTCTGGTATCTTCACACAGAGGAGTCAGGCCTAATTTAGAGGTAACAATAAAAGTATTTAGGAAGCACTTCAAACAGTAATAATGTGAAAACACCATGCAAGAACAATCTCACAGGACATTAGAAGAATAGAGTATATCTTAATACATAAAATAAGAACAAAAAGACAAAAATCCAATCAGAAGAGTCAGAGATATGCAAGATTTCCATGAAAATAGTGTCAAAAAGCTCATCGATCCAACTGTGGATATTTGGTTGAGCTGGACTGGTCCGGAAATCAGGCTGACCACGATGGAGCACAGGCCAGCTACAGGGACCAATTTAGGTTTGCATTGAAAAGTGTTGCACACCAGAGGCCATGCAAGGCCTGTGTGAGAAGATGTGTTGTGGAACAGTGGATCGAATGGTCTGAGTTGGGCGAGGTCCAAGCATGGAGATGCGTCACGCAGCAGTGGTATCGATGGGCTGCAAAATCCTTGTGTCGGGAAAGTTTGCTCAGTAGAGATGGTGCACTGGTTCTGCAGGGGATTCGCTGTGCCACGGAGGAGATCTGTCAATCTGCCAAATCCACAGAAGGGCTGGCAGAGAACATTTCAGGCCCAGATATAGGACTAGGGTGGCAGCACTTGGGAGGGCCGGACTCAAAGATGGTAGTGTCTAGGTGCTGGGTTCAAGGTAGTTCGAAGCCTCTTCTGTCTCTGGGGATTCTCATCAGGAGGAAATCAAACTAGCCCTAGGAGTCATTCTGCGGTCCTGAGTTTAGAGATGCAGGTCCAGTCCTTCTCACCCAGGCAAGAGGGCAGCAGTGCAGCGGGTCAGCACAGCAGGGCAGCAGTCCAGCAGAGTGGCAGTCCTTTCAGCAGCACAGCAGTCCTTCTTCCTGGCAGGGTCCACAGATCCAGAAGTGTTTTGAAACACTGGTGTCTGAGATCCAGTATTCATACGTGGTAGCCATTTTAAAGTTGAAGAAGATTCTAGCAGTTTCCACTCCCCTGAGGTGTTAGTCATCCTCTTTCTCCCTGTCCAACCTCCACTTGTCCGGGTCACAAAGGACTAGTGACAACCCCTTTGTGAGAGTGCTCAGGCAGAGCCTTTGTGATGTCCAAGTGTGGTAGGTTTTGTATAGAACACAGGAGTCCAAATCCATCAGCCACATTGGGATTGGGGTAGGCAATATAGAGAAACATATAGTATCCCAACTGTTATTACTGGTAGACAATTAGAGCAGATATGTCATAGACATTATCAAGGAAGAAGTAAGGAGATTCTTTCAAATGTGCTAATAGAATCAAGTTTATCCAATAACAGGGATTGACAAGTTACAGTTGTAGCAGCACTGTAAATCAACAAATATTAAAACCAATAATTGTACTTGGTGCTCAAAATGTGCAAATAGTGTGCAAGGTGGCGACGCAAGTGACAATGTGGTCAGTAAAAATCGGCGCAAGGTGATTAGTGCATAGTTATGTACAGTGAGTCAATGGAGCAATATGGTTACAGCAGGATTTAGGAAGCTTGTTTTTTTTCCCAGATTGGTAGCAGTATGGAGAAACCAGATTGAATGTTGCGACTATAGTTGCGCTGAGTGGTTGACGGCGTTTCGATCCTCATTACTAGGGATCTTCATCAGGACTGGGTTTAGAAAGTCAACAGTGCTGTACAAGGGGGGGGGGAAGAGTCTCCTTACTTCTTCCTTGATAATGTCTATGACATATCTGCTCTAATTGTCTACCAGTAATACCAGTTGGAATACTATATGTTTCCCAAGTGAGGTAGGTGACAGCTCCTCCCCCTCATGAACTCAAAGTGGCCCATCCTGTCAACACCTAGCTTTCCATTCTCTTACTGTCTCACACAAGGACCAAATGCCAGCTATGCCTCGTATTTGACCCAGGGTCTGACTGCAGGCACCACATGGTTTGGACAAGGAACTACTGCTTTCTAAAAGTGGCAATTCCAGAATTGTGGCTACAAATTTGGCTGTACGATTAAAGAAGGTGTCTAATCACAATTCTTTAGATACCAAACTCAACTACCTGCTCCCAATTGAAAGTTACAGCTCATCCAATGTAATAAGGTCACTCCCATGTTATGCTATGGGAGAAACCTTTCTGTAGCGAAATTTTAATTTATATTTTTCACTACCAGGACATGTAAATCTTAAATGTACATGCCCAATGTTATAAATACACTGCTCACTACCCCCATGGAATGTTTACGGCCCAGCATCAGGATGCCTTATATGTATTAAAATGGAATGTTTGGGCCTGGCAAAAGGTTTATTAAGACAGGTCGAAATGGCAGTTCAAAACCTACTCACAAGTGCTTAATTTGAGCAAGTGGTTCCAGTGCTTGGCACTGGCACTTACTTGTCAACACCGACACTTATGATAGTGTGCTACATGGTTGCACTGTTTATCTAAATTAAAGATCAACTTATAAACAGTAATTTATTAAATCAATATATAATAACATTGACTAATACTTGCAGCCCAACTCTTCTTATAGCTTTAGAGGCCTCGAATAGTCTGAATTTGTTACACTTGTATGCTGTGATGTTCATGAGTTGTGTTGGTTCTGTCAATGGCGGTGCTGGCAGGGGCAATGGGTCTTGTGAGCTTAAGTGGCCTCTTCACAAGAGCAATGGCACTTAATGTTTTACATTTTCAGCACTGCTACACGCAGGATGCAATGGCAGCCCTGAGACATGTTTAAAGGTCTACTTAAGTGGGTTGCACAATCAGTGCTACGGGCCCACTGGAAGCATTTAATTTAGAGGCCCACATGTAGCACCACTTTACTAGGGACTTACAAGTAGATTAAATATGCCAATTGGGTGTAAGCCAATGACATCATGTTTAAAGGAGAGAGCACAAGCACTTTTTTTACTGGTTAGCAGTAGTAAAGTGTGTAGAGTCTTAAATCCAGTAATAATGCTGTCCGCAAAACAGGAGGGTTTAAATGTAAAAGGTGAGGGGAAAACCTCACCAAGAATGTCAGGTCTAACATATAGATTCTTTAAATATACTGCATAGCTCAAATAAAATGTCTCTCATAAACTCAGAGAACAATTTGAACTATTTAACTTAATATAGAAAACATGTTGTATATGAATGTCTGACAAAATATAGAAAGACATAATATCGAGGTATAAAAATATCGGAGCATTAATATCGATGTCAACAATATCAACATCCTATCTACAATAAGGTAAATACAAAAATATCTAAAAAAATATATTGATGTCAAAAATAGTGTTTTAAAAAAAATAGTTTTTTAAAATTATTAAAAATATGTAAAATTAATAACATTACACTTAAAAATATAATAAACATAGGTAAAAATGTGTTATAATATTTAAAATAATAAGTAATCTACATAATTTAATAAAATATTAATTAAACATATATGTATATAATATATAATATTGCTTAATAATCAGTTTTAATAATCATTTTAATAAATAAAAAATATTATACATTACAAATGCATCTATACACATACAATATTAACATAAATAAAAAATAAATAATTATGCAAAACAAATTAAGAAAAATTAAATGTACTTTTAATAATTTTAAAATGTATTATATACTACATTAGCTAAAACTATGCAAAATATATTAAATAACAGAGGGAATAAAATACTATTATAACTCCCAAAAAAAAACAACAGCAAGTAAAAGTTGGATAGCATAGAGGTTAAAATTACTATTCCCACTCGAAACAGTGCAACAGTAGGGAAAGTGTTGGATAGCATAGGGGTAAAAATTACTATTCCAACTCCAGAGAGTGCAACAGTAGGGAAAGTGTTGGATAGCATAGGGGTAAAAATTACTATTCACACTCCAAAAAGTGCAAACTTAGGGAAAGTGTTGGATAGCGTATGGGTAAAAATTACTATTCCCACTCCAGGGAGTGCAACAGTAGGGAAAATGTTGGATAGCTTAGGGGTAAAAAATACTATTCCCACTCCAGAGAGTGCAACAGTAGGGAAAGTGTTGGATAGCGTAGGGGTAAAAATTATTATTCCAACTCCAGAGAGTGCAACAGTAGGGAACATGTTGGATAGCATAGGGGTAAAAATTACTATTCACACTCCAAAGAGTGCAAAATTAGGGAAAGTGTTGGATAGCGTATGGGTAAAAATTACTATTCCCACTCCAGGGAGTGCAACAGTAGGGAAAGTGTTGGATAGCTTAGGGGTAAAAAATACTATTCTGACTCCAGAGAGTGCAACAGTAGGGAAAGTGTTGGATAGCGTAGGGGTAAAAATTACTATTCCAACTCCAGAGAGTGCAACCGTAGGGAAAGAGTTGGATAGCATAGAAGCTTAAAATAATATTAAAAAAACAAAATATTAAATAAATCTAAACTATTTACAAATACCAATACATAATTATTAAAAACATTATTACCAATTAATAATTTAGTAAAAAGTAAATTAATAATAAATACCAATTAATAATAATTAATTACCAATTAATAATGAATCACCAATAATATAATTAACATAAACAATTAATTAAAATACATTATTACTTAATTTCATTTCAATTACTTCCCACCCGGCTCCCCTATAAACTCATAACCCGCTACAGAAAATAATTATTAAATAATAAAAATTAATTACCAATTAATAATTAATTAACAATAATATAAGTAACAAAAACAATTCATTAAAATAAATTATTACTTACATTTGAATTACTTCCCACCCTATTCCCCTATAAACCCATATTCCGCTACAGAACATAATTGCAATTAATCAAATAATTCAAATTAATTACCAATTGATAAAAAATAATTACCAATTAATTACAATTAATTTATAATTCATAAAAATTAATAACTCATTTAGTATAATTAAATTACTTCCCACCCTATTCTCCTATAAACCCACAACCCGCTACGGTGGTAAAATACAAAATGTAATTAAATTACATAAAACAAAATACATATTAAATACTTAATAATATACATAAAAATCATATACAAATTGATAGTAGTAACATCGATATTACTAACATCGATATTAGTAACATCGATATTACTAACATCGATATTAACAAAATCGATATTATTTACCTTTGAAATTTTGGCCCATCAATATTAATAAAATCGGGAGGAGACCTTGCACATCTAATATTTAAATGCCCCCGGGTTACCACCTACTGGGACAGAATATTTGAATTTATTAACAAAGCCCTACACATTTCTCTCCCGAGAGAATTTGCTACTATAGTTATGGGTTCCTCCAAAGCTGTCACTTTAGATGAAAATGACAAAGCCCTACTTGATCTTCTACTGACAGCGGTGGTTAAAATCATAACGACCAACTGGAAAAACACAGCCAAAGCCTCCTTCCCCCATTGGCTCAACTGGGTTTCTAATCTCAGGGGTGCCGATAACATTACCCTTGCTTCTAACCCCTGGCGACCACAACATAGGAAACTATGGACCTCACTTGACTCTCACTTTGATCTCTTCAAACCCCTGTGAAATGTCTAAATTCTGCTTACCCAATCATCTTCTCAATGTGTTAAAGGATGGACGTGATACACCCTACTGTGCTGTAAGTCTGATATAATTGCTTGCTGTAATAAGCCTCTCGTGTTGTACTAATATGATGCCTAATTGTCACTTTTCTTAATTTATTTACTTTCTCCCCCTCTTATGTTATTTCATCGCTTGATCGATTTTATTTGTACTTGTACCACAAACTTTATCTGCTCATGTGTGTACTGCTCATATCATTGCCAATCTCTCTCAATAAAAAACTTTGTGAAATAAAAAAAAAAATATATTGATATTACTTACCTTCTATATTCTGTCCCTTCGATATTTAAACATCGACATCACTGTATGTCAATATTTAAAAATCGATATTTTGTCTGCCTACCTTTGTATATTTATATGATGTTTGATAATATAATCTAATTCTATGGCATGTGGTCGTAATTGAATGGCACAATACCAAGTAGTATGTATTGTATTATTATTTTATAGTTATGTGATAACTCGTATTTGTTTTGTCATTCAAATCATATGCTTTTAATTTCAGGGATATTTAGTCTGACTACATAAAAAATGGCTGTAGCATGAGGAAACTTCTGTTTCACTTGTGCGATGCTTTTGGATGTATTCAAGCATGTACGTTTACCATTTCACTAGTTACAGACACTGAACGCTCTGGAGAGGGATCATACTCTAGTGTCATCATACACAATGGTGCACACTAAAATGTGGAACCATGTACATGTATTAGGAAATACCATGGGACAGAGACAGCCTTGATTAAGGCTGCTGATGACATCAGGGTAATCAGGGATCAAGGGGGCACAGCCATTCTAGTAATGCTGGATTTATCAGCAGCTTTCGACACGGTCGACCATACCATCTTGGTCGACCGTGTCGAGGGATTTGGCATCTGCCACACCGCCAAAGACTTAATTGCGTCCTTTCTTGCCAAAAGAACGCAGGCTGTTATCTTAGGACCCTTCCAATCGGCCCAACTTTCATCTCCATGTGGAGTACCTCAAGGCTCATCCCTGAGTCCGACACTCTTTAACATCTATGTGTCGGACCTTGCTAAAACCATCAAAGCACACGGGATGAGCCTAACCTCCTATGCCGATGATACCCAACTTGTGTTGGCGATTAAGGGGGATGGAGATCTAGTTGCTGAATAATTCAAGAAGGGACTGTTAGACATAGGAGAATGGATGGCTACCAACTGCCTCAAATTAAACTCAGAAAAAACCGAGGTACTCATTTTCGGACCCCTTTCGCCAGCCTGGCCATCAAGCTGGTGGCCAGAGGCTTTTGGCACTCCTCCCATTCCAACTGCTAAAGTCAGGAACCTCGGTATCATCTTCGACGAGGGTCTAAATTTCATGGATCATGCCAACAAAACAGTGTCCATAGCACACCTGAAGCTAAAGATGATAAGGAAAATACGTCCTTTTCTCCCTGACTCAGCCATCAAAACACTGGTTACCTCTCTTGTCCTTTCTTCTCTGGACTATTGTAATGGTCTCTAACCTTAATGCTCAATCCAGAGTAATTACTAAACTGCAGACTATTCAAAATGCAGCTGCACGTCTGCTCTCGGGCAAAACAAAATATGAAGCCATATCCAACAATATAAAGGACTTCCACTGGCTCACTGTGCGAAATAGAATTCACTTCAAGTCCCTCTGTATTGTTTTTAAAGCACTCAACAACCAAGGACCCCACTTTTTGAAAGAACAGCTACAACAATACAAACCTAACAGAGTTCTACGATCAGCCACCCTCAATCAACTGGTCATTCCTCGCACTAAAACCGTCACCTGGGGCGACCGGCGCTTTTTGGTGGCCGCCCCAAGGCTCTGGAACACGCTTCCTCCAAACATCAGGGACAGCTCCTCTCTTCTCCAATTCCGCAAACTTTTAAAAACCTGGCTGTTTGCTCAATGATCATCCCTTCCTCATGTTGACCATCACAGATAACTGGTTTTACTAGCGCCAAGACGCCCAAGGGTAAATGATGCGCTTTACAAATATTAAAAATAAATAAATAAATAAATGAGAGTCTATCTCATTTGTTACATTATGTTAAGTTTATTTAGAATGCGCACATTTTCTAAAAAATCTTGCTGCCTATATAAAACACAGCAGTTATATTAAGCAGCCTTTCAGGCCTGGAAATACACAATGAACCTATTTCTGGGTAAATAACTATTTGTTAAAAAAAGGTTTAATAAACTCATGAGGAGGTTTCAGCACGGAGAGGTAGATGAAATGAGGGCGAGTGAATTCTAGACCCCCTTGCTGCTGCTGCTCCAGAGAAAACCTCATCCTTAAATGAGGCCTTCCTTACTTTAGGAGCAATTGATAGTTGGACTGCAAGGCAATGTTCAGCAGACTAATGACTAGTTCTACATGTAATGAACATGGCTTTGTAGGATATTCTGTGGTGCCCGATGAGCCAATGGGGTGCCTAAATGATGGGGCTTTCATGGTTGCATGTGGCAGATTTGTTGTCACACTCTATATCAGTGGCTGCTTGTCCTGCTATTTAAACTAAGCAATTTAACCATAGCAGTTTACTCTCATTTAGGAAGGCTGGGTTTTGATATTCAAGCCAGGACTCTATCTGTTTATTCTCATTTGGCACAAGATAACAGGAGTAGATAACATATGGCATTTCCTATTTAATTTTAATCAAGCGGCTGGTGGAGGCCAATGGCAACTTCAAGAGACAAGGTACGTCATGATGGGTTCCCTGATTCCACACATTCTTATAAAGATAAGGAGGGGGCCCATGACATATGGCCAGCTTTCTGATCTATGCAGTGGTAGATACATGTCCTTGCAAAACATACTTACAGAGATTTCTAATAGTTCTGCTAATGTAACCATGAGGTTAATAACATATCTACATAGTTGTTCGGTAGGGCTTGGACTAAGCTGTAAAGGAAAAAGGTAGGCATGTGTGATGCAATGTTTAGGGTTTTACACAATGACTGCTGAGATTATCATGATAATTACATTCATTCTGATACATAGGGCCCCATTAGGATAGCGGGCGGAAAACCACCCCGACCGCCATGGAGGCGGGAAACGACCGCCCGCCGGGACCGCGGATAAACCGGCAGTTCAAATTAGGATCAACCGCCAAAAAACACCGACCGTTGCGGTAGCGGGCTAACAAAAACCGCCCGACTGGCGGTGACGTCCAAAAACCGACGAAGGCGGTCAGAAACGCAGCAGAAAAGCTGCACCCCGCCGTAAGCAAAGTGGAGACACCGCACGGGAAATTAAGATATCTCCGATGGTCCCGCAGTACGATCCACTGTTTCCGACCGCCGCGGTCGCACACAGGAGTGAATGGGAGAGACAGCGGAAGAGCAGCAGCATAGCCACCGCAGTGGACGGAACATGAAAAACATGGCGGACGATGCCAAAACACCGCAACAATGCCAAACCAAAGTAGCCATGCCCTCCAAATACACAAAACACATTCCAATGAAAAAACAAATGCCCAAAAAAACATATGATTCCCAAGACCACACCCACAACACACCTGACAGCAAAATTCCATTTGGACACACCCACACAGCTGAGTATAAAACCAGCCCCTTTACTGACCACAATCCTTTGCAACACTCCGGAAGAGAAGGGCATACACCACATCTGACAGGAGAGGCAAAACGCACAGCACACACACCACCACCACTACCACCATCACTATGACAATCACACCAGCACCAACAATTCCCCTGCACACAACACACCTCACACATCAACACCACACACACCACACACACCCCTGCACCCACAAACACTTCAAATACCAATCACCATGGCAGCACATAAAATGCCAGAGAGTGAGTTGACAGTCATAGTCAATGAGATAGTGAGAGTGGAACAACAACTGTTTGGTAGCCTGGTCCAGCAGACACCACTAGCCACAAGGACACAAATGTGGGAAAGGATAGTTCAAAGGGTCAATGCAGTAGGGACCACCCCGTGATCCAAGAAGGAGATCAAGAAGCGGTGGCATGATCTCAAGAGGGTTGTCAAAGAAAGGAGAAGCATGAACCGGGAGCTGGCTGAGAAGACTGGCGGTGGCCCTCCCATTCCACCAAAACCATTCACACCATGGGAGGAGAAGGTGCTTGCCATGCTGCATCATGAGAGTCTCACAGGAGTATCCGGGGGAGTGGAGGCTGGTAAGTACAAACGAATGTTAACCAACACATTGATATGGACGTCCTTGCACAACCCAAACACCATTGCATTTTCCACCCTCAACTAACAGGTAGCTAGCCATCTTGCTTGGGAGGCCCTGTTTGGGAGTGGGAGGCCTGTACCACGACTCCCACCATGCCCCATGTCCCACACCTGAGCAGAATAGAGGCCTTCCCCACCCAGGAGCATGTGTCATCCATTGCATTGTTCACCAAACAAACTTACAGGTAGGTAGCCATCTCGCTTGGGAGGCTTGTTTTGGGCGTGGGAGTCCTGCACTACCACTCCCACCATGGCCCCCTGTCCCACACCTGAGCAGGATAGAGGCCTCCCCCACCCAGGAACATGTGTCAGCCATTGCACTGTACATCCTCACCTAACTGGTAGGTAGCCATCTTGCTTGGGTGGCTTGTTTGGGAGTGGGAGGCCTGCACTACCACTCCCACCATGCCCCCTGTCCCATACCTGAGCAGGGTAGAGGCCTCCCCCACCCAGGAGTGTGTCAGCCATTGCACTGTTCAGCCTCACCTAACAGGTAGGTAGCCATCTTCCCTGTACTGGCTGTTTGAGGGTGGGAGGGCTGTACCACAACTCCCACCATGCCCCCTGTACCACAGCCTACCAAGATGAATCCCTGCCCCAGCACCATCCAGAAGCATGTGTCAGCCATTGCCATGTTCGGCCTCACCTAACAGGTAGGTAGCCATCTTCCCTGTACTGGCAGTTTGGGGGTGGGAGGGCTGTACCATGACTCCCACCATGCCCCCTGTCCGACAGCCTACCAAGATGGAACCCTCCCCCAACAACATCCAGAAGCATGTGTCAGCCATTGCACTGTTCAGCCTTACCTAACTGGTAGGTAGCCATCTTCCCTGTACTGGCTGTTTGGGGGTGGGAGACCTGCACTACCACTCCCAACATGCCCCCTGTCCCACACCTGAGCAGGATAGAGGCCTCTCCCACCCAGGAGCACCTGGAAGCTATTGCATTGTTCACCAAACAAACTTACAGGTAGGTAGCCATCTTGCTTGGGAGGCTTGTTTGGAGGTTGGAGGGCTGTACCATGACTCCCACCATGCCCTCTTTCCCACACCCCAGCAGGATAGAGGCCTCCCCCACCCAGGAGCACCTGGAAGCCATTGCACTGTTTGCCAAACAAACTTACAGGTAGGTAGCCATCTTGCTTGGTCTGGCTGTTTGGGGGTGGGAGACCAGCATCACTACACACAGCACCAATTGCATGCAATGTATCGACACCTGACATGTACGAGTAATTGATGTACCTCTGCACCATGTAATAAAGCCCAGTATTGCACTTAATAATAATAGTGAAGTTGTCTCAATTGTGTAGTGTCTAGTAAAAGAGAGAGGGACCCCACAACCAAAGGGATGGAGTACCACAATGGACTTTTGTCAAACAAATATTCCCTTTGGGACACCTTACTGTTGGAACATATATTCTCAAGACACATGAACAAAAACAACAATACTAACGTGATACTGTACTAGCGAAGCAGAATATAAAAACAGACAAAATTATGAGAATATACTGAACAGTTTATTCATATTACAATATATTACACAATAATTTAAAAGGGGGGACAGACAATTAAAATAAGGAAACACTCAAATTCCTATTGATAAAAAAGGAGGTACCGAACAGAAAATCATTTCAGCAAAGCGTCAGAATTGTCTTCAATTAGTATAGAACACAATCCTCCTTTCTCTTTTGCATCGACGCGTTTCGGCGGACCTTCTATTAAAGCCACCTTCATCAGGCATACATATAATGTCTTCCCAGTTAGTTCTCACGTACTAGTTCTCAAAATTGATACTTCGGGGTAGATACCTCCTGTGTCCTTCAAGTGCCTCTCGTCCTGCGAGAAGGAACGCCTCAAAACCGGCAATCTTGCACGGTGCTTATTTTTGCAATATGATTAAGATCCAGGATCGATATCTCTGGTTATACAGCACTGAGCTAATGACGATTCCAGTATATAATCTTTAAAATGTACTATCTCCTAGACACGCGGTAAACATAATAGACCTCCGTTAGGCTTCTTTTTAATCAGCCACACTTATAGGCGGTGGCACACGGCAGCTACGTGATGGCGGTTCCTTCGTAGGTCCTATTTCTTGATAGTATACCACCGTAATTGTCGAATCGCCGGCGTCCCGCGTGTAATCAGACTCCAGCCTGCAGACTTGTGTAGTGTACAGACAGTGGATGACACGCAGCTAACAGAATACTTGCACAGTGCCCAACACAGGCCAATCCCCTTCTAATCCACAAGTGATGAAGTACTCGCTGCTGAGGACAGCAACGACCAGCTGAGCCAGTGTCCACCCCCGGCACATGGACTCTCGGATGTTGACTCCCAGGATAGTTTGGATGATGAGCTCCAGGCTGGCCCGTCTGGTGTGCCAGGGACCAACAGGTCCCAGGCCCCCATCCTCCCACCGCCCTGTCTGCTGCAACAACAACAGCACCGCAGACCCCTGCAGTCACAGCCTGTGCATCCACTGCTGCCACCTCCACCACCACCACCACCACCAGTACCACCTGCAGCACCCTCCCTGTCCCAGGGGATGACCAGGACACACCAACAACTGTGGAGGGCAGGGAGAGTGTACGTGGATCTACCGTGGCGAGGCAACAGGTCCGTTGCAGCAGGGCAGGTGGGAGGGCCAGGGTCACCCCCAGAGCTCAGGAGGTTGGCACATCATCTCTGGACCACTTCACCAGAGTCATCGGGGCATGTGAACAGGTCCAAGGACAAAGTGGCCGGTCTAACAAACTATTACGTGAGCTCATCCTGCTGATGGGATCCATCTACATAGGCATTGGAGAAATGGTTGACCTCATGGCCCAGCAAGTGGCGTTACTGAGGGACAGGCCTGCATCCCAAACAACACCTCCGCCCCTTCTGTTGTGCTGCAGGATGACAGTGCACCATCCTTCCCTGGGGCCACAGAGAGGGGTGAGTCCTCAGACGCCACTGGCCATGCAGCAGGTCCCCCCCACCAAAGCGATCAAGGGGGCGTCCAAAGAAGAGCCTGGGAGTCTCTGGAGGCAAAGCACCAGCCACACGCCAGTCACGGAGCCAGCCCTGATGACAACCCTCTTCCCCACTGCATTGACTGTTTTAGACTGTCCTTCCCCACACTGCCTTGTGAATTGCACCTGTCTGCTGGACTGGGCCACCACATCCATGTGGTGTCTACTCTTGCATCTCAATTACCATGACTGACAACTCACTGCTCTATCACCACCTTCATGTAAATATGCCCACACCCCTCACATGTCACCTTTGTAAATAAAATACCTTACGCACTTGAATTAGTGCAGTTTTGTTTTTAGTGCAATATTTAAAGTGTTGCAAATGTCCATGATGTATCCAAAAGATGTACAGTATGTAGGGCTGGATAATTTTGACGCACCTTGGGAGACACAACAGAACAACAGTCACTGGAATTAGTGTGCCATCAAAGACATAGCACTACACAAAACATACACATAAGTCTACAGGCAGACAACACAATGTGCAACAAGTGTCAACAAACAGAGGTCTGTATACGTTCACATGTGAAATGTCACTGCCACATTTCCACACACAGGTGTCTGTACTATCCCCGCATAGTCCTTCACAACAACAGCAATCACACCAGACAATGTACAAGTTGTACCTCGTCACCCACCTTCAAGTGAAGTAGCGGGTGATGAGCTGTTGACGCATGTCAACTCCTTCCTCCTCTCCACTGTCCTCATCACTGGACTCAGGTCCTTGGGCAGGCGGGGGCCTTGGGTCCTAACCATCATCCAGGAACAGGGGAATTCCCTTGTGAATGGCCATGTTGTGGAGCATACAGCATGCCACAATGATCTTGCAGACCTTCCCAGGTGAGTATGACAGTGCAGCTCCAGTCCTGTCAAGGCAGCGGAATCTTGACTTGAGCAGGCCAAAAGTCCGCTCAATGACACCTCGGGTCCTGCCATGGGCCTCAGTGTACCTGACGTCAGCCGGGGTCCTGGGATTCCGTAGTGGGATCAGCAGCCATGGCCGGCTGGGATATGCAGAGTTACCTGTGAATGACAAACACACATTGCAATGTTGCACAGGCAGAGGGCAGCAGGTCACACACACAGCATGCAACATAACTAGGCATACTCACCCACAATCAAAGCACGCTGGGGAAGCAGATTTGCCATCATCCGTGGCACCATGCTGTTCCTCAGGATGTACGAATCATGGGCTGAGCCGGGGAATCTTGCACACACATGTGATATGGTCATGTCCGCAAGGCACACCACCTGGACATTCACCGAATGATAATGTTTACGATTTCTAAAAATGTGCTCAGTCGCCTGTGGTATTAATAACAAGAGGACTCGGTTACAATTCAATTGAAGCTGCTCTTTATTCAAAGCAGATTGTATTCCCTTTTAATTTAATCCTTGGGTTATGATATATTTTTTTTATCAAATGTTTAAGTTAATTCACTTCATACAATTGCAACATTGAGAATGTGTCCGAGTTTTGTACATTGCCATACATATGGATTTCACAAACCTATAGACACATATTTTTACTCAACACAATTATACACTTGACGAGTACATGGTTGACAATATTTACAAGTTGACAATATTCTGCTCCCCTGGGGAAATGTATGTAGATCCTTATATATCATCATGGCTGCAAGAACATCCCTGAGCACCCGGCTGAACATGAGTTGTGACATCCCTGCAGCGCTGGCCACAGTCTCCTGGAAGGAACCAGTTGCAAAAAAGTGGAAGGCTGCCATCACTTTGTATGTGGGTATGAATGCTGTTGGGTAGTGGCGACAAGGCTGCAGGTGGGGCTCCAACAGATCACAAAGGGTCTTCAGTGTCGGTCTGTCGAGGCGGAATTTGCGAACGATCACTATATCCTCCATGTCCTCCAGCACTGTCAGGTGACGTATGAGATTAGGCCTCCTCCTAGTTCAGATGTAAATTGACAAATGTCAATGACAACAGCACATACCATTAAGGATGTCACGGAAAACCAAATACTGCCATGAGAGATGCGCGGCACACCAGGTTACATGGGTGGAAATTTGAGACACAGAGATGGCACACCTCTCCATTTACAATACACAAGTGCAGCTAACAACACATAGGTAAATTGGAATTTAATTATTTATTTATTTTTAAAGTTTTATACAGCGCAAACCGGACCCAAGCTAGGGTATCAGAGCGCTTTACATAAGGTGTAAGGTGAAACATTCAAAGGGGAACATTGCATACAAAGAAACATAGTCTGCAAGTGACAAGGAGTAGCAGCAAACAACAAAAACTTGTTCTAAAGAATAAAAAGACCATTCAAGTTCGTGTGGGTCATCATTTCTCGTGGCAGCATTGAGAAGAAATGTTCGAGCAGAAACATCAAGTTGCCGATCGCGACCATGGAGGGGAGGTCAGGTTTCTCACTGCGAGTGGTCGCGCATGCTCGCGACCGCTTGCGATGAGAAACTACCAGTCCGCGTTGAGAAAGCTGCAGCTCGAGTAAAAATCTACTCGAGCAGCAGAAAAGTACAGCTCTCACTGGGCAAGATGCCGTTTTCAATGATTGCACAGTGCCGGATGCTTGTCCGTACTGTGCAATCATTGAAAACGACATCTTGCACAGTGCGAACATGCTACTACGCAGTTCGTGTAGTGCTACGTGTAGCTCCCGTAGCACGAAGTGCACTTTGTGTAGCTAGGCGTAGTGCTACTTTGCAAACTATGCCCACCCCAAGAAATAACTAAGGACTGGACTGCAGATCTGAGGTCCGAATTCTCGAGAAATGGTTGAATTTTTATGAGATAGCTGAGATGGAAGCAGGTGTTTTTGGCCAATAAGTTGACGTGGTTTTGCATGTTAAGGTTCTTATCCAGAGTGATTCCTAGTGATATGGAGGAGTCCACTACAGTTGGGGTGCAATTCAAAGCTGTGATAATTTTTATCTATTCCTTTGTCTCAGTGGAGTTCTTAGGGGGGAGATTAGGAGAAACTGTATTCATTGACCTTATCTCTTCGATAGAGATCTTGATGTACAGTTGGGTGTCATCCGCGTACATGTGTAAGGATATTTTCTCCAGCTGTGAGTGATTCGACGTATAGGTAGAATAGCATGGGAGATTATGTGGATCCTAGTGGAACTCCCAGTAGGTTAGGTGAGGAAACTGAAAGATTGTTGTTGATCAAGTAGGATTACGTTCTGTTTTCCAAGAAGGATTTGAACCACTGAAGGACTTTACCAGATAAACCCATCCTGTATTCTAGTCTTCTTAGTAATTTGTCGTGGTTGACCGTATCGAAGGCTGAGGAGAGGTCGAGTAAGACTAGCAGGCAGGTTTTGTTGCGGTCAAGGGCTCGCAGGGCGTCTTCTACTATATGCAGGATGGCTGTTTCTGTGCTATGCCCGGGTCTGAAACCCGATTTGTGAATGTTAAGTAGATTGAAGTGCGAGATGTGTTGCTGAACACATTTTTCCAGGACCTTGGTTAGCATGGGAATGTTGGTTATTGGTTATTGGTCGGAAATTGTTGGGGTCGGAGTTATCTGCAGTAGGTTTTTTAAGAATAGGGGTGACTTGGCCTGTTTTTAAGCAATCTGGGATGTGACCTTGGGCTAGAGAGACATTGATTATATTGGTCCAGAGAGGTGAGATGATATGGAAGAGGTGGGGTAAGCAATTTGAGGGGACAGGGTTGTTGAAGTGGTTGTTAAGTTTGGTCATCACAATATTGTTGGTGATTTCATTGAGATCGTAAAGTTTAAAAGTGGCCCCGTGAGAGCTATTTTTGGGCATCGGTAGCTCATGCAGTGCAGGCATTTTGGCTTGACTGCTCTTAGGGGTGGCTGAGTTGAGTGCTGCTACACTAAGTTCAAGTTGAAGAGAGTTTGTTTTAGCTGAGAAAAATGAGGAAAATTCTGCACTACTCAACTGTGATTTTGATGTTAGGAGTGAAGATTTAGCTAATTTGTTAGATTGTTGTTTCTGAATTTCAAAGAGTTTCTTTGGTCTATTTTTGGCCTTGTCTAGTTCTGATCTGAAAAAGTCCTTTTTTGATTGTAGGATACTTATATTGTAGTAGAGTCTTGATTTCCGGAGAAGTTCAAGATGATTGGGGGAGGGATGTTACCTCCATTTCCGTTCCGCTGATCTGAGTTTGCGTCTCTCTTCATTTAAGGCTTCACTGAACCATGGGTTTTTGTCTTTATCCCGAATTCTTTTGAGTTTTGGTGGAGCGGCTTGTTCGAAAACTTTGGTCATTGTGGAGTTGTAGTGAGCTGTGAGGTCATTGACGTCTGACACGTTATTGGGGGGAGTGAGAACCTTCTCACAGTGAGAAGCCAGGCTGTTCCAATCAATGTTTTTCGTGTCTTTTAACCAATGTTTTTGCTTGCTTTGTTGCGAGAAGGTTTTCTTGAAGGCGGATGGAATTTGGAAGGTGATGATGTGATGGTCTGACCAGTCACAAGGCATAACCGAGAGTGAGCCAATAGTATTTGGTTTAGATATGATCCAATCAAGAGTGGCACCCTTTCAGTGAGTCGACATTGAGATAACTTGGGTCAGGGAATGGTCTGCTAGGAAGGTTTTGAGGGTGTTAACCTGCTTGTCCAGGGGGTTATCCCAGTGGAGATTGAAATCACCCAGGTAAATGTCTTTTGAGTGAGAGGAAAAGTTTGAGGTAATAATTTCCATAAGCTGTTTAGTGAATTCAACATTCGAAACTGGAGGATGGCAAAGAATATGTAGTTTGTGAGTGTTGGGTACTTGAAGAATTAACAGAAACCCCCCAAGTATTCACAAGAGACAAAGGGTTCCGAATGAAATTTCGAGATGGAGATGTCGGACCGATGTATGCAGGCAAAGGCTCTGCCTCTCTTGTGCGTTCAGTCTAATCTAATGATGTTGTAGTCAGGGGGGACAAGAAGATCTAGACATGGGGAGGAAGATTCATTGAGCCAAGTTTCTGTGAGGATGATTATATCAATTTTCCTGTTGAGGGCAAGGTCGGTGATGTCAGATGCGAGTTTTGGGGCTGACTGGCAGTTTACACATACAGAACCCCACATTCCACTTGTGCATGCCTTGTACCGTACCATCCACCAAAGTGTGTAAAATGACCATGACTGTCTCATACCCATCTGCTGTACCTGTCACACCTCAAAGCATCATGTGAACTTAGCACACATCAACAGCCCAATGACCACAGTAGCTGGAAAACTGTCACTTGTGAGCATGAGCTGATTTGGTAACACAAGTAAGTAACACCACCATACAGTGAGACAAGTCTTGCCAAGGTCAGCACTGACCTACAACACATTGATTTGTCACACATTATTGACATCAGCTTAACACTGTGAAGCATCATCAAACATAAAATGCATAAGTGACATGGCAGGGACTAGAGACCAATGTGCCTCACACATAACGTCCGACCACCTGTGAATTATATTATATAATGGCATTGTGTGAACAATGATGTGCCCTTAACCATGTTGCTGCTGTGTACTGATGCAGTGTTCACGATGGACATTGCCATTGCATGTGCCCAAAATCTCAGTAGCTACCGCCTGACAACGGCGGTGTGACACCAGCACCACCCCCTTCACAAGTGCGGTAGCCATTGGCATGGAGACATGGGTAGATGGCGGTGGGCATGCTCCGCCACCCAAATCGCAGTAGCTACTACCTGGCAACGGCAGTGTGACACCAGCACCACCCTCTTCACAAGTGCGGTAGCCATTGACATGGAGACATGGGTAGATGGCGGTGGGCATGCTCCACCACCCAAATCGCGGTAGCTATCGCCTGGCAACGGCGGTGTGACACCAACACCATGCCCTTCACAAGTGCGGTAGCCATTGGCATGAAGACATGGGTAGATGGCGTGGACATGCTCCGCCACCCAAATCGCAGTAGCTACCGATTGGCCACGGCGGTGCGACACCGCCATGTAGCATTGCCTACAGCCAATGGGAGCGATGATTGCGGTGGCATGATGCAGTTTTGAAAAACGCTGAAGGCGTGCTCCGCCACCGCGGAGGCGGTCATTGGATGCTTTTAAACGATGCACCATTGCGGTAGCGCACCCTGGGCCCCTGCGGTGCATCACCACCATGGAGCATTGCCTACAGCCAATGGGAGCGATGATTGCGGTGGTATGATGCAGTTTTGAAATTCGCGGAAGGCGTGCTCCGCCACCGCGGAGGTGGTCATTGGATGCTTTTGAATGAGGCAGACCTGGACAACCAATTGTTGCAGCTTTGCACCTTACAAACGACCCCAGGGGCCTATAAATCTGTGGAGTGAGCCTCACATTTCCACTGCTCACAGAGCCTGCTGCCTGGGACCCTCTCCTGCTGCTGCCTCAAGTGCCTGCTGCCTAGGACCCTCTCCTGCTGTTGCCTCAGGTGCCTGCTGCCTGGGACCCTCTCCTGCTGCTGCCTCAAGTGCCTGCTGCCTGGGACCCCTCACTTCCACCACAGGTGTTCCATGTCCACAAGGATGGCAAGGACAGAGAAGATCTGTGCCAGTCTATTCACAAGCGAGGAGCTGGCGGTCCTAGTGGATAAGGTGCTAGCACAGTACCCAAGGCTGTATGGTGGCCCCAATATAGTGGTAAGTCATCATGAAGGGAGCTGTAGGGCAGGGGGTTGTCAGACATGTAGTTGTGCTGCTGCAGTATATGCCTGAAGGTGTGGGGTTGTGTCATACACTGACAAACAAGCTGTCTCCAGGGCAAGGGAGTGTGTGTGTCCCAATGTCACTGTTTTCCCTACTTGTAGTTGTATGTGTGAGTAGAGTGTGTTACATTGTCAGCCATACAGAGCCACAGGATGTTGGACATGTTGGTGCCAGGACAGTAATTGCTCGCGTGATTGTTTCTGTGTGGCCCTGTTGTCCGACTCAGTGTGAATACAGAGACTAGGCTGAGTGCCTGCCCACCCAAACGGGAACACATCACCAAAGTTACATGGTCCTTGCTCCTGTTCATTCATACTCAATAGTAGATATGCACCATCTCAGCCCTGTATAATTGCACACAAACACACTTCTGTAGATGTCTATTTTGTTGGTGAGTCCATGTGCCCCGAGGCCACACACATTACAAACACATATGTTCACAGGACATGCTCATTGCATGCTGCCCAGTCATGCACACAGTGCTTCTAGACACAGACAAAGATAGATATGTGATGTATGTAGTGGGCAGACATGCATGGGACTGGTGATGTCTGCAAGCCACTGAGGGGGTTCAGTGCAGTAATCCTGCATGTGTGTGAGATTGTCAGGGACCCTCTATGTCCACATGTATGCATGCAATCACATCTGTTTAGCCCATGCAGAGTGCCCTTGTGAGGTGTCCCCCAGTTTGGGATGGAGGGAGATTACTGGTCATTTACCCTTCTTTGCTCCCATACCTGCAGCTCAAGGTACACCAGCGTAAGGCCGTGTGGAGGGCCATTGCAGCAAAGGTCCAAGGCCTCGGGGTATCCAACCGACGACGCACCCACTGCCACAAGAGGTGGGACGACATCAGCCGGCTGGCATAGAACGTGGCAGAGATGACATTGGGGCTGCAACCGCGCACTGGGCGTTTGGCCCGGTGCAACATGACACCTCTGATGGTTCACATATTGGCAGTGACTGATCCGGAGCTGGATGCACATCTGAAGGAGCATCGCCAGCAAGGCAGGGGTGAGTATTTAGGGAGTGTGACTTTGGCTGGGAGCGGATGCATGTGTACAGGGCCTGAGCAGCGGTGGCCCATGTGATGTTCATGTGGTGGTACTGTGCTGTGTCATGTGAGTGGCTGTTGGGATGTATGCTAGTGTCAGGCATTGGTCCAAACTGCCCTTACAAAGCTGATCCTCCCTGCTGTGCTTTCTCATATCCAGATGTGTAAGGATCCACGTGGTCATTCAGCATTGGGATAGTGTGGGGAATCTATTAGGGGCTGAACAGCAGGGTCCACTATCTGAGTGTGACTCCATGTATGCCTACTTTGCATGCACCATGATCGGTGAGGCCCACACATCTGACAACAAGGTGCCCCTGAGGCTCTGTGATTTTCGACTTCGCTTCGTACTCAGCCGCCATTTTGTGACAACCGCCATTTTTTGTTGCCTTTACTCAGGCAGCACGGCAAACGGAGTGTTTTTGCTTTCCCAGCTGCTATGCGCCTGTTCTGTTAAAAAGTAACCCCTTGTCCATTTTTACGAAACCGATGTCAGGGTCCGGCCGAGTTTTGTTAATCCATGTCTAGACTGATTGATCTCTGTCTCAGTTGACTGTTTGGGTCCCACCATTCTTCTTTCTCTTTATCTTATTTAACTGGCCTTCGCCATTCTTCCCTTGTATTCTCCTATTACACAACTATCCTTTGAAACACGCAAATACGTCCTGCCACCTGCAAATTGAATTACATGCACTAGCATTGATTAACTTGAGGGGAGGAGAGAACACGGGGTCTGAAGGAAGGGCGTATTCAAGATACTCGATAGCTTGTTTTCAAACTTTTCCTATTCATTGGCTTCGTATGTTTTGGGAGTAGACGTTGTAAATATGTGTACTATAAAAGATTGTGCGCCACGGAATTAAGTGGCAGTCTCCTAAGAATATACCTTCTGTACTTCTTGGATAACTGTGCTTAGCTGGAGCTAATAAACCTGATTTTCTACGCCTAACAGAGTGTCTCGTGTCTCTGTCTGACAAGGCAGGTGAACCCGGAGATTATAGGCGTGCCCTGCGCTGCTCGGCCCATAAGGCCCGGTTCTCCACCCAGAGTACCACATGGTGCTTGGTATGGCCTACTTGGCATTGTGGACTGTCATGTCCTAATAGTTGTGTGTGCTGTCCCCTCCAGTTCCCAGAAGGTCTGTCAGTGGCAATGAGTGTTGGGACATGATAGGTGTGGGCAGGGCAAGTTGTGTGTCTGATACACTTCATCCACGGGAAGGGTGTTGTGCTGTGTGGCCTCAACATGGCAGATATTCTGTGTTACAGGCACTGTTGTGGTGTATGTAGTGTGTTGCTGCAATGTGATTGCAGGGTGTGTTGGTCACCATGTTGATTTGGGCATCCCCTGTACTGCATTGATTGGATTGCTTTGTCCTGATGATGACAGTAACACAACCCTGCATCTCTCTCCCATGTAGAATCACCAGTGGACAGGGAGGAACGGGAGCCAGAAACCAGTGTTGGTGAGAGTAGCACCACAGTTGCATCAGAGGCCAGTGACACAGAGCTCACCAGCGCACCTGAGGGGAACCGTAGTATGCAGGAGGAATCTGTGGCTGAGACACAGAGTATTACATCATCTGATGCCAGCGGTGATGCATCCATGTTGGCAGGCACAGGGGATGGGGAGTCTGCAACATCATCTACCACACAGCGGCCAGTGCCCAGCCTCCCATCCACTTCCTCTGGCGCTGCCCGTGTCCGTGTCAGTAAGAGGGGACGAGTTACATTCACACCTGGCACTGCTGAACCTGCACCTGTGCCCCCTGCTGCCCTCAGTGCACAGTCTGTAGAGCTCCTGCGCCAGCTTTCTGTGGGCCAGACCGCCCTGCTCAATGCCTTCAGTGACCATGACAAGAAATTAGGCCAGGTGGTGCCTACATGGAGGGCACACACTCTGATGTGGGTGGGCTACACAGTCCAGGCTTTGTTATCCGCAGTGACGTCTGCCCTTCAACAGGCACATGCTCCCATTCCTGCTCAGGTGCCTTTGTCCACCCCCCAGTCAGTGGCCATATCAGATGGCAGTGACCATGGTTTGCATGCATCACAGACACGATACAGCACAAGGAACACAAAGCAGACACAACCCAAGTGGTCCCGCCCACAGACACCATCCCCACAGAAGAGCAGAGCCACCCCAGAATGCAAGGACAAGAGCCCGTCAGGGAAGAGCAAGGCAGAAAACACAATGAGGCTGACATCAGGCTCACATGTCTCAGAGGCATCACCAGCAAAGGACTCTCCTGTCCCTAAAACTTCACACAGAGCTAGGCGTGCAGTGTCTATGCCCACTGAGAAGGTGTTCTATAGCAAGGGTACACCTAGGAAGGGCACAGGGCCACATCCCCCCACCACATCAACTCCAATTCCAAGCCCAGTGAAACAGGTGGAGGAGGGCACTGTAGGGACCACCCCTGGCAAAGAGGCAAAGGAGGGCACTGTAGGTGGGACATCTGGTAAACAGGGAAAGGTGGTCCAGAGGCGTAGCCAGACAAAGCATTCTGCAGGATCTAGCACGTCACCAGAGGTAGTTCTAGTGTCTGCACCTGATGCGGGACAGTTGGTGTGTGTGCCTGTTGTGTCATCACCAGTTCCCATTAACCCCAAGACAGGGAAGCCATTTCGTATTCCCAAAAAGTGGAAGGGCACCCCTCCAACCTCTCGCACCCACACTGTGTCACAGGTCTGCATGACTCCACCACCTTTAGTGCCACTATACCACCTGGTCCAAATAGCCCTCTAGCTTGCCAAACGACTGATAGCCCTACATCACCTGCGCCTCTGTCTCCCCACTCAAGTGTTCCTGGTGTCCCCGACACACAGAAAGCTCCAAGTCCGCCTGACAGCCAAATGTGAGTGGCAGTCCCCCTCATACACCTGTCTCTCATACAGGTGTGCTAGTCCTGTCCATTGTTTGCCACCTGGGTGTGTTGCTGGTTTTGGAAGGGTACAGTCAAACACATTACCTGTGCAGCTTCCCATGTTCTGACTCCGCATTTCTCCCTGGCCACTGAAATTGCCATTCACTGCTGTGTTGTACTCCTCCCTGTGCAGCCTCTCATGTACTTGCTGTGCCACCTGCCATGGACACTGGCCCTGTTGCTCTGCTGTTGTGGACTCTCCCCTGTGCCATGGACACTGGCCCTGTTGCTCTGCTGTGTTGTACTCTACCCTGTGCAATGGACACTGGCCCTGTTGCTCTGCTGTGTTGAACTTTCCCCTGTGCAGCCTCTCATGTACTTGCTGTGCCACCTGCCATGGACACTGGCCCTGTTGCTCTGCTGTGTTGGACTCTCCCCTGTGCAATGGACACTGGCCCTGTTGCTCTGCTGTGTTGGACTTTCCCCTGTGCAGCCTCTCATGTAATTGCTGTGCCACCTGCCATGGACACTGGCCCTGTTGCTCTGCTGTGTTGGACTCTCCCCTGTGCCATGGACACTGGCCCTGTTGCTCTGCTGTGTTGTACTCTCCCCTGTGCAGCCTCTCATGTACTTGCTGAGCCTCCTGCCATGGACACTGGGCCTGTTGCTCTGCTGTGTTGGACTCTCCCCTGCGCAGCCTCTCATGTACATGCTGTGCCACCTGCCATGGACACTGGCCCTGTTGCTCTGCTGTGTTTTACTCTCCCCTGTGCAGCCTCTCATGTACTTGGTGTGCCACCTGCCCTGGACACTGGCCCTGTTGCTCTGCTGTGTTGGACTCTCTCCTGTGCCATGCACATCTGCCTTCCTGTTTGAAGTTTGCCTGTGCAGATTATCTTGCATATGATCAGCATTGTGTGCCTTGCTCGTGTCTATTGTTGTTCTACTTTCACATCTGTGCAATATGTGAATAAAGACAGTTACTCCTGTTGTGAGTTTTGTCAGTGTCCTTGCTGATTAAAGTTATTTTGCTGTGTGCATTTGGCTGCCTGTGCCCCATGCTCTATGTGTCACTTCAACATTGCCAAGCTCTTTGCCGGCATCACATTTTTAAAAAGGGGTGACAGGGTCTTCAGTCCATTCAGACACTGATACTTGTGTTATCTGTGTTGGTTCTTTTGCCTGTCATGCAGTTCTCATTTTAGTGGTTTGCTATTGTTGGCTACGTTGTTGCCATGTCAGATGGGGGTACACTTCCAGCACACGGTGTGATGCTGTGCACAGGTTTGCATGCAGGCTGGGAAATGTCATGATGTATGTGTGTTATTCCTGTATATGTGCCCAGCTGTGTATGTGTATGGTCATTTTGTGTTGGCCCTTAGTCCTGGTCCCCTGGCCTACATGAGATGTTTGCTCTTGGGTGGTGAGGAGGTGTGCAGTGTGAAGGGTGTAACTTTGTAGTGGGTGTGGATGTGTGTGTTCCCCTGGATTGTGATAGCCACACATGTGTCACCCAGGAGTTGTGTGCCTGTTGCTTGGATTGTCCTGCCCTGTGTAAATGATTGTATGCACTTGTGTGAGTTGTCTGTTGTGCACTGTGCAGTGTGTTGGTGTGTCCATGCAGTTCGGTATGACTCCTCCTTGGTGGTTTGGTCACTTATGAGTATGCAAAGTGTGTGACTTGCACATCAGTGTTGTGTTTGTTTGATCATCAATGTGTCTTGAGTGTGTTTGTGTAGACTGTGTGGCCCTGCTGCTCCTCACTGGCATTGTGTTTGTGTTTCTCATGCATTGCAGGCACATGCTGCCTTTTCTCCTCCTGTATGGCATGATGTGTGTGGTGTAATGCCATCACCTATGTGTGCCACTTGTGCCTAGCCATTGTGGGTCTGCACTCCCTCTATTTGTGTATGGTACACCCCTTACTTTTCTACTACTGACATGCAAGTCGGTTGACTTTGAGGTCAGCTGTCCCCTTTGTTTACATGTGTATGTGCATCCCCATCACTTCATTTGTGAGACTGTGCCTTGTGGTGCAGTTCGTGGGCCAAGTGATGTTCCACTCTGGACATTGTCCCAATGGTTTATGTGTGATGTTCTTGGGCTATTTATCAGTGGGGATTGCCCATGCGCACTTGAGCTGTGTGTGTTGCTCAGTGCTCTGGTTTATATGGCTCTGCTCTTGTATCTCAGAGTGGTGCATCCTGTTGTTGTGGTGTTGGATGTATATGTATTGGCTGTGGTATTGCTTCACTTCGTGGGCGTGCTGTTGTATTTGTGCTGTGCTAATTTGTGGTGTTTGTGTTGAGGTTGTGTCAGTCATGTCTGTGTGTAGCTATTATGCTTGTTGTGCACACACTGCTTGTTGTGCATACAGTGATGTGTGTATGTGGGCTTGGCATTGCCTGATGTGCATCCCCTGATGTCCTGTGGTGTTTGTTGATTTGTGCTTTCATGTGCATCTGTGGTTGTTTTGATGTGGCAGTGTAGTTCTGTGCAGGTGCACTTCTTGTGTGATTTGTGGTATGTTGTGTGTGTGTTTTGGTTCTTGAGTGATGATGTTGTGCAGTCATGTTGTGTCTGTGCTCCCATTGCCTTTCCACAGTTTGGCTGACAGGGTATGTCTGTTTCTGTTGGGGTTCTGTGTGTGTTCCTGTGGTGTTTGTGTGCAGTTTTTGGGCAGGCATCTGCTCAAGCTTCCCTGTGTGTGTGTTCTGTTTGTGGATACACCCAAGGTGTGAGTTTGTTTGTGTGTATATGTGCTGGGAAGTATTGGCAGCCTTCAGTGTGTGAGGCACTGGTGTTGTGTGTTCCTTGTCAGCCACTCCTGCTATGGCTGTCTCCCTGGTTGTTTGTTGTGTGGTGCAGGGTGTGTATTGTGCTTGCTTGTTGCTGTGCTTGTTGCTTGTTGCTGTGCATGGGGGTGCACAGGATGGGCACCTGGCCGGTGACTTGATATGGTGTGTTGATGTGTGGTTGGAGGTGGTATGTCCCTGTGGTCTCTGTGCCCTGCCCATGTCTTGGAGTGGCCCTACCTTCTGCATTGTGCACATGTGTTGACCGCGGCGGCGACGTGACCGGGATTGGGACGTTGCTGCTAGTTTGTGGTCGATGTGTGTCCCGGATGCAGAGGGGTGACTTGGTGGCAGGTGGGTAATGTGTGGGTGCCCTTGTGGATGTGTTGTGACCCCCAGCAGGGTGTCTGTGGTGGAATTGGACCCTGTGTCAGCCCGTGTGTTGTGTGTTGTATTTGTGTAGTAGCGTACCTGCGGCGGCGTCCGCGGTGGCCTATTTGATGGTAGTGCTGTAGCAGGTACATCACAGGATTCATATGTAGAGCTGGGTCCATGGCGTTCATGACCGGGTGGAGAGGACCGGGTTTCTGCCATGGCGCTCCGCTGTCGAGTTTCCCCGTCTCTGGTTGGGCGGTGTCTCCGCTGCGGTGCGTCTGCCTGTTTGGGCCATCCTAATTTTTGGAACGGGGCGGACGTCATTCCGCATGAGAGTGAGTCTCCATTGGCTCCCACCGCCGCGGTGGCGGGCGCACTTTAATGGCGGTGCGCGACGCTCCGCGGTGGACGGGAAATGACTATGTTTTGCTATACAAAAAGGCGTTTTGCCACCCCACCAACACCGCGGTGGTGCCACCGCCCGACATCCTAATTGACCCCATAATGTTTATGTGCTGACTGTACATAATAAATAACCACTGATTGTGAAATAAAAACAGCTGTGTGCGTTTACTTTTTCTGGGGACCAAAGCAAGGGTACTTTCAGATAATCAAATACTCCCGTGCAGAGGAGTTTTGCTTGCAAGATGGTTTCACTCATAACCCTCTGAGATAGGGTAAACCAAAATCAACATATAGAAGAGTGATTGGCACATGCCTGTTCTCCTTTTCAATGAAAGGGGTGCAATATGCATTTTCCTCTAAGCTAAGGACATCTAACTGGGAGAGCGACCTCCAAGTTTGGAGGTTTACGACATGTGCCCAACATTGAACTATAAAGTTATGGGCCTGGAACACTGAAACACACATAAAGAGAATTTAAAAGGAGATATCCAGATATGCTTTGGAATCCTCCTGAAAGAAAGGAGAGGTGTCCCATGTTGCGGTTTGCTGAGGGCTGAACAGATACAAAGGATTATCCCTTATTGTGAGTACCGTGATTGAGCCTTTGTGAGCAATGGCTGGAGAATTAAAGGCAGTTGAAGTAGAGGTGGTGGAAGTACTGGAGAATGTTTGCACAGGCCTTACCACACATTAACTGCTAGGCATTAGAAGGGGGAAATAGCAGTGCTAGTGCTGGCAGCAGACCCAGCGTACATTACGGAGGTATATAACTCCTGGTTTGAGGTACAGGAAGCGCATGCAACAGGGCTACTTACAAAGTATGTCAAGATTCAAGTTCCAACTCATTGTGATACATTTGTGTACTTTGAGGTCCCTTTGACGTATAATGAACACTTAACGCTGCTTGAGGCAATGTTCCCACTTGCAGCACAAAATTTATAATTAGGTCCACTCACAATGCAAGGGCAAACTTGGCTACTGCTTGCTACTGATGCCCCATTTCCAGAAGAGACCACCTCCCTATGGCAGAAAGAAGAGGGATGCCCACTGAGGTCCTAAACATTACAGGCACAAATCACATCCATTAATCCACAATCAATAAATTCCATTATGAAAAGTTCCCTAACCAATTGGAATGAAATAGCAACTGGATTAATAAGGAAACCCTATCAATTAGAATCAGTAGTTCCCCATTCTGCTCCTAAGGCTAAACACCGAGGAACAATGGCATGTTTAGCTATGCCCATCATGTCCACTATATTAATCACTTTGCATTTGCCCCTAATGCTATTACTCAGCATTATTCTAAATAAATCGCCTATTTTCAGTGAAAAAGGGTTGTGCCTCTCTGAGTCTTTTCCCACAGAGTCCTTCTCCTGCATGTTGTAACAGGCACATGCAGATTTCCTTTTCTCTCAAAGGCAAGTAGAATAGGAATGCAAGGTTAGGCATAGGAGGCTAGTTGTTTTTTCAGCAAATGGTAGCATCCACTTCAGACTTAGAGGCAGTTGTAAATTCCAATGTCTGGTTGACACAAGGTTAAATTAGTTGTCTTTGTCTCCACTCACCAGGCCAAAATGACTGTGTTACTGATTATGGGCATGATTTAGATCTCAGCGTTACTCCAACACAATGGTGACAGATATTCTGTCCGCTGAAATATAAACCCCATTATATCCTATGGGATTTACATTTCGAAGGATGGGATATCCATCACTGTTGTGATGGAGGAACCCGTCTGCCAAGATCTAAGTCCAGCTCTATGTGTTTCTTCCTTGCAATTAAAGTACACTAGATAACTTTGATGTATTTACATCTCTTGCCAGAACAAGTATAATTCAAATGTATTCTGTTCAATTTATTTTACAATAGTCATCATGCTCTGTTTTTATTTTTAAGTTTTAGTCTGTATGTCCAGTTATTCTCTGTATTCAAAGACTTCCCCTTCAGAACGATCATTCACCACTGAGAAATTACCTTCATACACTCTTATGTCTTGTGGATCCTGATCATTTTGGGGATGAAATGTGCATCTTGTGCGTATCTCCACATTTGATAGGCATGGTACACTGCCTAAAGAATATGCAAGATATATTATTAACAGCCTGCTTAGCTGTTCCACGTTGGCTATAATTTGCTGTTGCAGTTTCAATCTTTCATTGCAAGCCCGGTTGCTTTCTTTATGATCAAATTTTGATAAACTGAGTTATCCAATGCTGAGAAAGGACTAAAAGCAGACAGCCCATGTTTGTTCAATGGATTCAGTACAGTGGTAAAATACACTCTTCTTTCACCACCTGTTATTTTTACCCAGATGAAAGATTGGAACATTCAATAAGAGGGCTTTAATAGGGACATTGTTAGCATACTGTATGATCTGCAAGCACTTGCTAGTTTTAAAGGAATGACAAAAATGTGTGGAAATCCTCTGACAGGTGACCACAAGTTGTGATTTGTTTCTTACATTTTGAGGATGTCCCTCACAATCAGATTACTATATATTGGGATCCACCAAGCACTCTGAAGTTTTCTCCTTCTGCTTTGTTGTGGACAACATGACTGCCATTATCAGTGAAAACACATCTAATTCTGTTTTAAATCCTTTCATAAACATTGGCATTGGCATCTTTGTAACTGCTGCATGCTGATGAACATATATAAAACTATCAGTGCTTGTGCACCTGATGATAGCTTTCTATTATCCTCCTTTAAAGACCCATAGTGCAGACTACTGGTTTACTTGTCTGTTGTGAGATGAATACACAGAAAAGTGTCCTCCTTTATTATCTCAGCAATCAATCCAAGCAATTCACTGTGCTGCTATGGTACAGTGATAGGTGAAAAAGTAAGTCTGGGCTGGAGCCATCTATTTTGAACATAGGGCATTCAAAAATTCCAGAAGCCAATCCCACCACAGAAAATGGGAGGATGTCAATCACCAACATTTTGGTCAGTTTTCCATTGTATAAATTGACTAGATCATGGGTTTGGTTTTACAATATATTCTTTCTAGACATAGCGATGATAGTGCTATATTTTGTAATGAAGCTGACAATGGTGATGATCCCATCTCAAGTGTCTTCCGAGGAGGTAGATTGCTTGGACATTTTGCTTTGCAGGTGATATCCCCAAAATCATTGCACCTAGCAGTGGTTGCTGCTGGTGCTGAATGACAATAGGAGGAGGAGGGCTGCTTGCCCAGCTAACAACCTTTTAATAATCATCATCCTTATTCTACCAGTTTAGGTTTGACTTGACCAGGGACACAAAACATTTTAGGTGCTATTCCCAAATAATTAGATGTTAGTTTTTAATGAATGCCTATTTAAGCGCAGTTCCAAAATGTCCTCTCCAACTCCCACAATGCACTACTTTGCAGCAAACTGTGTGGTCTGCTATGTATTCATCATGTGGCCTAAATTTAAAGACGTCCTAAACCAGGCAGGAGGTCTTCGTAATTAAACTAAAGCCAGAAGAACTTGTTGTCAACATAGATGTAATTTGCAGGGCTGGGACTAGAATGCTGGAGGTTGTTTTTCTTGTTATTTTTTTAGTTTGAAAGAAAACTTTATTTAAGGACAAGTAGGTGTCAATATACAATACAAGAGTATAATCAACAAACAGTATATCATAAATGTATTCCAGCATAAATTCATGAAAGAAAAACAAAAGCTAACAAACATTGTCATGAATAAGCAAGCTATAAAATGAGATACATGTATAAATAACGAGGAAGAAATTAGATGAACTATGGAGGTTTGAGTCCTTCTTGTTAGGAGGGATGCAGTAAGGAATGTTGTTTGGCACAGTTGTCAAAGAATGTTGTAACAGGTAACCAAAGTTGAATTCTCTTTGTAATCATCAGTGTGGATGAGTTGGAGAATGTATCTAATCTATAGTTGTGACATATATCATACCATCAAGCCTTATATGAAATTATTTGTGAAGTCTTTCCAATTTCTTGTTATTTGTTGAAAAGAGACTGCTATTAATAAATAAATTATTTTGAAATTAGTCGCCTTACGTTCCCAAATTGGTGAAAGGCTCCCTAAAAAGATGTTTGTTACAGGGAACGGGACATTTGTGTCAAAGATTAAATTAATTTGAGACCAGACACATTTCCAGAAATCATATACTGGTGGACATGAAAATAATATATGAAATAAGTCTGCATTAGGAGATGCACAAGACCAGCAAGTGTTCGATGTATTAGGAAATCTTTTGTTCAAGATTTGTGAAGATAATAGGAGACCGTTGTATATATAAAACAATGTTTGTGTTAGGCTAGCTGCTCTTGAGGATTTACGTATTTTAGTCCAGATGTTATTGCACACTATTCGAGACCATACTACATCAAAATCTTTCTCCCATGCTTCTTTAATGGTTAATTTTTGCCTCAGTGTGGTAGTGGATTGGAAAAAAGCGTATAAGGTTGATGCCTTGGGCTGAATGCGTAAAAGGTTGGACAAATCTTTATGTGAGTGATTAGAATGAGCTATTTGAGCATTGTTTGATAAAAGCGTGTATGTATCCAATATGGTTTTACGAAGAGTATGATATTTGGAAATGAATGAAGTAGGTAAAGCATATAACTGTCTAAGCAAAGAAAAAGAGAGAAATTCTCTTTTTGAGAATAATTGGTTGATCCATATTAAGCCACGTTGTCTCCAAGTTTTTCAATAAAAGGGTTTATTACGTATCAATAAAGTTCTATTGACTATATTGTTGAGGCTAAAAAGGAGTCAAGAGTATCTTGAACTAAAGGATAAATAAATAGGGCTTAATAATGTGGAGGTAAACTTAAATAGAGGAGTGGATATTGCTTGGGGCTTACGAGAGAAAGAAAGATATTCTTGGAATGAAAAAGGAGAGAGAAATGAAAGTTCAACTGACGCCCATAGAGGATAATCATCCGCTGAATCAAGTAACCAGTATCAGGCTTGTCGAAATGAAAAAGCCGTGTGGTAAACAGAGAAATTGGGAACATTGACCCCTCCTTCATCTTTGGGACGTGCTAATTTAGAAATGGACATTGGCGGGTTCTCCTTGTTCCATTAATAAGGAAGATAGTACTGAATTGACAGCTTTAAAGAGTTTAGTAGAGATAGGGACTAGAATGTTGGAGACGGTGTAGAAAATAATGGGAGAGAGCATCATTTTTACAGTATCCAGACAACCCCAGCATGACAGATAAAGAGAATGCCATTTAGTTGTGAGATCTGAAATTTTTGAATGCAATTATTCGTGCATAATCTAATTTTTCTTTTAATAGTTGGTGTGAAGTTTAAGCCCAATTATTTAATATAAGAAGATTTCCAGGTAAAATTGGTTGAAGTGAAATCATCTTTAAAGGTATATTTAGTCAAGGGTAGAATTTCACATTTATCGTTGTTTAGTTTGTAACCTGAGATTAATGAGAAACCGGGGACTTCCTCTACGAAGGCAGGGATCAACTCATTAGGGTCTGAAATAAAAAGTAAGATATCATCGGCGTACGTCGCAAGTTTAACATTAGTTGTAGGGGTTTGAAATCCTTTATTTGTGTGTTTTGATGAATTTTTGAGATAAAGGGTTCAAGGGCCAGATTAAAAAGAAAAGGGGATAAGGACATCCCTCAAATACCCCTCTGCCAAGGTCAAAGAGAGGTGATATTAGACCATTGGCACATACAGCAGCACGAGGACTAGAATATAATAATGAGATTAGGGAGATGAAATTTGGGCCAAAGCCTAACCATTTGAGGGTGTAAAATAGATAGCGCCATTCCACTCTATCAAATGCTTTTTCTGCATCTAATGCTATAGCTGCTAAAGAATATTTCAAGTGCGGAGCTTTAGATAGAATGTTAAAAAAGAGCCTGGTGTTGTCTTGTAGAACTCGTCCTTTCACAAAGCCGGATTGTTCCTTGCCTAATATTTGTGGAAGATAAGGGTCTAAGCGAAGAGCTAATGCTTTAGAGAAAATCTTGTAATCTATATTAACAAGCGAGATAGGTCTAACATTTTTGCAGTACTTCGGATATTTTCCTTCCTTAGGAATTAAGCAAATGTGGGCATCTGAGAAAGAGCCTCTGGATTTTCCCAGAGAGTAAAAGGAATCAATTAGAAGGTGTATTTTGGGCATTAGTAAATTAGACAAGTAGAGAAAAAATTCAACAGTGAATCCATCAGGCCCAGGTGCTTTATCTTATTTGAGATGTTTGAGTGCGTTCAAAAGTTCCTATTGTGTTATCTCAGTTTCTAAGACTGATAGTTCAGCATGGAGCTGTTGAGGTTTTTGTAAGGTTGAAAAAAAGTGTGAAAGCATATCGTCTGTGGAATCTGTTTCAGAAGAATATAGTGTTTTGTAAAATAGAGCAAATTCATTTAAAATTTCCGTATCCTTGAACTTTAAAACATAACTATCATCATAAATAGAATCAATATTCAGTTTGTTGTGGTTAGTTTTTAAATAGTTGGCCAAAAGTTTACCTGCTCTATTTCTACCACCATAGATATAACTAGGCATCATCTATAGACTCCTTATTGAACTGCAACTTTGTTTTTATAAGGGTATTAAGAACATCTTTTGAGTTGGATGTGTAAAAAGAAGGCGCAGTCTCTTAATGTCTTGGAATAGCGAACGTGTACAGTTGTGAGCAATATTGCGTTTTTTTGCCACATATATTATTATAAAATCCCTTGCTGAGGCTCTGAAGGCGTCCCAAATAATGAAGAATGGTAGGGACTCAGTTTGATTTATGAGCAAATATTCGATACAAAATGCCTTAAATGAAGAGGAATACTTGACCAAGAAGGAGGGAGTTGTTAAATCGCCATCTTATCGTGAGCATTAGTTTTGGGCAAAATATCCAAATCAATTGAAATAGGAGCGTGATTCGATAGTAATATGGGTCCTATTTCAGTAACAAAAGCGATTGCGAAATATTCACATGTGATACAAAAAAATATTCAAGCCGTGATTGAGAATGATGCATTGGGGAGTACAAGGTATATTCTCTTGTGGTTGGGTTGCATAACGTCCATGCATCAAGAAGTTTATGCTGCGTAATCGTAAAAGATCTGTGTATTTTATTAGGGATGAATTAAACTTTAGAGTTCCGATCTATAAAGGGATCAAAAACCTGGTTGCAGTCACCTGCCAGTATAAAATTATACTCCACGTGAAGGGTAATTTGATTAGCAACTGAAAGCCAAAAAGAATAATTGCCACCAGTAGGGGCATAGACATTAAAAAAAGAGACTGGAACATCCTTCAACATCAACTTAACATTAAACCAACGTCCTTCTGCATCTGATTCTTGTGAAATTAATTTAACACGAAGAGATTTACAACATAAAATCATAACTCCATTACGTTTACCATCACTGCTGGAATAAAATATTTCTCCCATCCAGCCTTTTTTTAACTTTGAAGATTCATTTTCTTTAAGATGAGTCCCATGCAAGAAAACTATGTCTGCGTTTAATTTAGCTAAATGGGATATGACTCTTTGCCTTTTGATGGGAGAGTTTAGCTCTCTAACATTCCACGATATTAATCTTAACGGCATGATGGATCAGGGAGAATAAAAAGTGAAAAGAAAGAATAAACTGTGATTATCCAAAGTAATCAAACCATTAAAAGAAATATAAGGAATAAAAAATACCATACATGTGTTGACCATGGTTAGAAAGATGAAGGAAGGGTGCTTAGAGAATAGTAAGAGAAGAAGAAATACTTGACAGGTAAAGCCAGTAAAGTGAAAGAACATAGGGCCCAAGCTATGATTTGGAAGGAATAAACGAATAGAAAATTGCAAAGTGACGAAAGGGATTAGCAGTGGAAGCTGGAAAATAGCAGCAGTAATAATAAAGTTAAACAAAGAATGCAAAAAAGTGTAAGTAAAAATATGACAGAGAAAGAGAGTAACAATGACACCTAGGCAGAGCGAAAGAAGAGTATTTGAAAAAAGAGGAAAGAGAGGGTTAGGGGCAAAGGAGGAGTAGAAATGTAGGAGAATGACAAACCTACATCAGAAAAAAAACCATGTAGAGACGGAGGAGGGGTGGAACCATTTGGAATAGACGGCACATCCAAGGTCGGCTAATCGGAGACTTGGAATACATCATAGGACTAAGATGGGGAACCTATGGAGGCGAAGGGAATGATAACAAGTTAGGATAGTAAACTAGAACGAACAATGACAACAATAATAATAACCAAGAATGACAATTAACAATTATATAAAATCACAAACTGTGAGCAGAGCATACTAAAGGTAGTGCAATCTTAAGAGCTCAATTCTCAAACAATTGTAATGAGGAGAGTAAAAAAGTAAACAGCATTTTTCAGCAGAAATGGCATCTAAAACTCAAACATGCAACGAAGAAGAAGGTCCAGTAGAATCCATGGTGGATGTTTTGCAAGATTTTTTGAAACTTTGCAAGTGGAGTGGATCCTCATTTGTGGTTGTCTTGTTATTGTACGTAACTTTGAATAGACAGGGGTGAAAAAGACCATATCTGGCTCCCAACAAGTAGAGATCGGCTCTCATATTTAAAAAAGGCTTTGCGACGATTGGCAGTGGCTTTTTACCATATTCCTGAGCAAAAAACAAAGACGAGCCTGACCATGTGATCTTTGGAGAAGAGTTAACTGCTGCCAGTACCTTTAATAAGTCTGTGTATTCTAAGAAATACAAGATGACTCCTCTTGGCCTTTGTGATGGTAATGCTTGAGATGGCAAACGACCAAGCTGGTGCTCTCGTTGGATATTTACCATTGTGCCTTCTGGCATGTGAAGAATCTTAGGAAGAAATGATTTGAAGAAAGAGAGTCAGATCCTTCAAGTCCTTCCGCCAATCCGTAAATATGCAGGTTGCTCCGCTTGTTGCGGTTTTCCAAGACCTCAACCTGTTGTTGGAGCATAGTAACTTTAGAACAAAGGTTAGATACGTGGACATAAGTTTCTTTGAAGGAGGGAATATTTTGCTCAACAAAAGAGACCCTTGCTTCAAGTTGGGACCAGTTGTCCGTTAAGACTTGCAGTTTAGTGTTAGTCTCTTCCATAAAGGGTCGGAGGACCCTGATTTCCTCTAGCAATAACTCCATAGAAACTAGTGACGTTGATTTAGGAGGTGAGGGAGGGTCTTTTTTCAGACGTTTAGTGTTAGATTTCCCAGAAGCGACTTTAGAGGATTCCATTGTTGTATCTAAGCTTTGTGAAGATGATTTTAGAGAGTCTTCGAATTTGGAAAATTCAGAAAAAATCTTTGATTTTTTTTCCAAAAATGTGTTTTGGTTTGGTAGACAAAGGAAATGGTGTCTTTAATCTGCGCATAAATCTCACTCAGTACACTCCTTCTTAGTAAAAATGGAACAGCATGCAGAGTGAATCTTGCAGGGGAAGGAGGGTTTATGATAAGGAGACTCAGTGTAGTTGTTGTGGGTGAACCTATGAATTTAAAACAATTTATTTGAAAAAGCTATCCATAAAACAAGCGAAATACCTCCTTAAATAGCGTGGTGTAGGATCCAATGGAAGTGTACAATAACAATACTTTAGAATGGAATGCAAAATGGCCACTTCACAGCTCCCCTCAGCAACACCCAATCGAGTGTGAAGTAGCAGAATACGGCACAGTGCAGTATTAAACAGCGAATTTCAGCTTGGAAAAAACCAAACCAGTTCATGGTGTGTTATGAGTGAAGCATATCACTACTAGTGAGGCACAGTGTCACTAGTCCAAAGGAAGGTTCCTGAAGAAAAAGTGGTGCTCTTAAAATGGCCACTACTGATTTCCAATGATAACGCTAAAAAATAAGCTCAGTGACTGGAGCTTAGTGCCTAATGTCACATTGTGCTGCCAAAGGAGCTGCTCACTTGAAATGTATGACCTGCTGGGAATATGAGAGGTCATTCTATGAATGGAAATTTGTAGAGGGGATTAATTGTGAGGGAGAACATAATCGCGCGAGCGAAACAAAATTGGTGGCCGCAATGAGATCAGGACCGCGGAACACTCACTGCGCTGATTTAAGGTGCTTAACACACACCAAAAAGATATTCAGGTGTCCCGAAATGTTCCCGACATTATCCGACGTTCGTTCGTGTCCTCGACAGAGGGAAGAAGTTGCGTGCAGATGTACGGCTTCGAGGCGAGCGCCGGAGACTCACTTGCCTGCCGCCATATCCCTCAGGCACCTAGCAACACCCCCCTTTTTTCTTGTTTTGAAATTTCAAGCATTGGAAGCAGTTGGTTGTGTTGTAGAAGCAGGATGAATAGAGGTGATTAGCACATACTTTGTACTACTCTTGAACTGAACAATGACTAAATCATCTTCCTTACTGCCAATTAAACTTTCTGAAACCTTCTTTTTGAATTGTTTCCCATAGCATATCTCCAGTTCCATTCCATATCACATTGATATGAATAGGGTCTTACAGAAAATGAAGGAATGGTTCTTTTAATCTGAGGAGGAGATGGTATACACGGTGTGCCCGATGTTAGAACAGGAATTGCATCCTGTTGTTCGGTAAACCCAGCTACATGCTCTGTCTGTACCTAAGGAAAACAGGTGTAGTAAAAACTTGTTGATGCCATAAAGATCTGGTTTGCTTGAACAATTCTATTTCAGATTCTCTGATCGCAAACAGTACTTCAGTTGCTGTAACACTGAGAAACATTTGCTTTGGGTATGGGAGTGGTGATAATACTGTTGTTATTCCTGGGGTGGCTCTAGCTTCTTGCTACCAGGAAAACATGCAGCAGTACACTATGTTACACACCTTGGTGAAAAAAAACAAGGGTTTGATGCCAGTGCTCTTTTGATTGGTGGCATTTGCCGTCTCCCACTTGCCGTGCTGACAGGAACCTGTTTCTTCAGTACTTCACTACTCATTAGTTAACAGTAATACAGATGACAACGATCTCAGTCAATTTGCAGACTGATCTCTATCTCGCTATCATCCTCCTGCAGGTAATAAGAAATAAGAGGAATGACAGTCACTCTTGGTCATTTTGCAACACATGTCACGATAACATGCAAAAAAATATTTCTAAGAAAGTAGGTTGCTTTCACACTTTGGAGTCACCTTGCAACCCCCACACCCCCAACTTCTTGCACCAATCAGTGGTTGCTGCTGGTGCTCAATAAAATAAGGAGGAAGCTGGCTGCTTGTCCTGCCCATAACTACTTAATAATCACCTCCTTCTAGCAGTTTGGTTTCTTCTGTATCAGAGACACTGCACTTTTAGATACTATTCCTAAAGGATGTTGGCTTTCATTATCTGATAATTGGAGCCCTCAGTATCACCCACCTGCAGGTAATAAGAAATAGGAAGGAAGGCATTCTCTCTTAGCCATGAGACGACCTATGCCATAATAACATATAACAAGTATACTGATGAGCAAACTATTTTTGTAAACCTGGTAGAAAAGTAAACAAAAAATGTTGTGAATCTAATAAAACAGAAATATTTCAACATCACCTTGATACTGACAATTAAAACAATGAGTATGACATAAAAATTATAAACACAGATGCTAATGATAAATAGAAAGGTAATACATATCTGTTGTCCCCCCAGGTCCTAAACGACCCATATAAGAATGAGGGGGAGGCTGGCAAAAATCAGCTGCAGTAATTAAAATGACTAACCATGGCCGAAATTCACAATTCTACAGAGACAACAGGAAACAAATAAAAAATAAACATATCTATCTAATATACAGTGCATCCAACAGGTTTTTTTTTAAAGCGGCAGGAAATAAATATTTATTCATGCAACATACCAACACAATATCTTTATATTTGACAAGCAATGAGGATATATGTGGAAAAAGAAAAAAACATTGCATAACATGCACACACAGATACACATACTCACTGACCTATAGAACATCAATAAGGCAGCAAAAAGAATGTAACCCATATATGACAACAAATCTAAATTTAAACACGGTTTGAAACTGCATTCAACCAAAAGAGCTCTATGAACCTATTACAGCTAAAGGCTTTTAAAGGTTAAAGAAAATACATATTAATCTATTACCTCATACACTCAAACACATGCACATACCAAATAGTGGACAATTAGATAACTGTATGGTGTAGGAAGGTAGGATCTGCTGCTTCTTATGGTTAACTCCACTTTTTGCCTGGTATGATGTTGTTTTTGACTAGTCTGACTGGGATCCTGCCAATCAGGACCCCATTCTATCTGCTTTCTCCCTAAACTGTTATGTAAGTACATAGGTACAATACAAGATTGGATACTGGGGTACCCTTATCAGTCCCTAGTATATGGTACCCCTGTACCCAGGGCATTGGTACCCCAGAGGTCTCCCATGGGCTGCAGCATGTATTTTGCGACCCATGAGAGACCATTCAAAATGAAACTACAGGCCTGCTATTGCAGGCTGTATAAGTTGGTGCATGCACCACTTACTAAAGATATAGGTTTACTATATTTAAGGGTCACTGCAGTTAAAACCTATGAGTTACCCCTCTAGCAGGCCTCTACAATCCTGGTGGCAGGGTGCTTGCTTCTGAGTGAGAGGGTGCCTCTGCATGAGCAGGACACCCCTGCAGCTTTCAGAGCCAATTCTCCCAGGCTGTCAGTGAAGCAACCATATACTAATATAAAGGGGCATTACGTGTCCGCTTGATGACCATCTCAAAAATGGCTGCATTAATCCCTATTATGTTTGGTGTCAAACATGTTGAAATCATACCCCCACTCTGGTAACCAGTGTGGGAGGTATGATTCCACCCGTCAGAAGCGCCCTTTGTGAGGCTCCTGGTAGCCAGGGTACCAGCCTTCTAGTCCCTGACAGTACAAAATGGTTGCTACCAACCAGAGACACATTTCTGCCCTCCTACTGCTGAGCCAAGCAGGACAATTGGCAGCCTGTCACAGGGAGGTGTGACCACCTCCCAGACAGGATTTAGTGTATTAGGCTTGAAGATGTGCCAGAACAAGTCAAGATCTGATGCTGAGTGATTAAGATGAGACGCCTATGATCGGACGCTCTATATTCAAAATACCTACTTTTTTGCAGCACCAGTTAAAGGACTAAATCCCGCCACTAATTTATAATCAGCCCCAGGCCAGTAAATTTACCTTCTTGGGTCTCGCCTATTCTATCCCGTAGGGATTGAATAGGCGAGATTATAGTAAGCGGTCCGAAAAGTCTACCTAGCTGTGGATCGCGTACAGTTCATGTGAGCCAGGCACGTGCACATCACACATCGCACACCCACACCATTGCCAGCCTTATCCCACACCATTTGTCTGAGCCTCGGCATCAGACTTCAAAGGAAGCCACTCCCCCGCCACGCAATGCCGAGAGCTTTTTTATTTTAGCTTTAGTCTCTGTGCTGCTGCACCACTCTCCGCCCCCATCCCCACACTTTTTCTCTCCTTCATCCTCACTAGCATATTACTTTGTTGCATTCCGCACAAAGGTTTCTAATTTTCAAACATGCCAACCCCACAGTAATCTTGAGTGCGGGCACAATATCCTTACATCGCTTTCCGATGCGTTCTTTTCGTGTGCATTGCTTTATCCATTAGTCTCTTTTTCATGCCCTGTACTTTGCCTGGTAGCCATGCCGACTGCGAAAGCCTCGCCGCATCAGGCGTTTCCTACATTCCTGACGTTCCATCACACGCAGGATAACTAGCTGATAGCGATACATTCTGAGGGATGAACTCTCCCTTGAGTCTCTCTTCCCACGTTCTGTTCGGTGCGCGCTCTTCACTTGTTCTATATATACTGGCCCACCCCAGTATGGGTTCCACATTATCCACAGGCGATACGAGGAAGGAGCACAGGTCGTTTACGGCTCCAGGTAAGCGGGATGCCTCCCTTTCCGGCTTTGAACTTTCTTGCGAGTCGGGACTTACACAGCTTGTTATCCTTTGCACTTCGATCTTCAACATCATCTCTGTCCTCGCTTTCATTGTCCCCAAGTATTTAACCCTTTTTAGTGCTGCCTTTCCACGGTGTTCTGCTGTCCCTCCTTGCTTTTAAGGTCGACCCCCTCACCGCATTCTACTTCTCCCGGTGGGGCACGGTACCTGGGTCCTTCTCCTACTGAATCTAGGCATTACCTTAGTGTTTTCTTCTCGCTGTTCGCATACCATATAATCCACCACTGTGCTGCTTTCTCGCTGTACTCTGTCACCTTTTTAATGATTCACACGGCGGCCCACACCACTATGGGTCTCTGATCACTACCTGTGGGCCTGTGCGTGTTTTATTAACTTCTTTTTGATTACGGCATACAAGTTTACTGCCGGGGCCTTAGTTGGGTCTCAATTACCCTTGCGCTTGCCTGTAACCCTTGTGCTTTTTACATTAGACCTCACCTGTCCTCTCTGTTCCGTCTTTCGCACTGGTTCTGGATAGACTCCATTTTGTCACATTTTAGGTGGGCTGGCCTTTACATCCCTGACATCCTTGCTTATGTACATTACGCTTTCTCCCCCCATGGCAGACGCATCACTTGGGCCCTTATCAAGGAGGCTTTCTCTGTCCAAGAGTCGCCATCTCAAACGTGACCTCTCCCACACACTGAAACGGTCCAGTCACAGGAGGAGACCATTTTACTTCCGAACCCTTCTGAACCGTTCAGAACAAACATACGGTATGTATCATTGAGTGTCTAGACACCACCCATTCTGATTGCTTATTGGTTCTGCTTTTTATCGTATAGAGTTTTGGATACTCCACTTGTGGCCGTATATGGTGGTAACCCCATGTCACTTTTGAAACCTTGCTGATCATGTGACTACTTCATCTGCCACAGTATTATCTCACCACTCCAGGTTCTATGCGCCCCAGACCACATCCTGGCACTGTCTCCAATGTGTCTTTCCACACACCTTATCCCATGGCTTTGCGGCACACCCAGCTTCTGCCATTGCTTGTTCTCCTCTTTCCATTCAGGATACCGTTCGGCTCTAGACCTGCCACCATTACTTAGTTGTTTCTGCCATATTATATTTCTACCCTGACATAGAACCTACAATGCACACTGACTGCCTATGCACACGTCCATTACTTCTTCTACTCCACCCACTCATGTTACCATTCTGCCTTAGAACCCAGAGTACACACTGATGACCAATTTTTAAACACTCAGTAGGGCCATGGACTAATCATCAGTCGCTACTTTTATGCGAACTTTCGACACCCCGTGTCAATTGAGGTGATTCCGTACGGACCGCCTGGACTGTGACATAACTCCTTCACAAGACGTGCGCCACAGACGCACCTTAGAGATGAGTAATAGATTCCCTTACATATCACCTTAGACTCACAAGTGTAGGATGTGCTCTGATTAGACAGCTGATTGTGGTTACACTTATCAGTCCAGAATATGCTGGTTATAACCTAAGCTGGAGACCCCCTTTTTCTAGTCTGAAAAGTCGTGCACCAAAGAATATTGACCTCCTTTTAATCCCCCTCACCCTCACACACCCCCTCACCCTCACACCCCCTCACTCTCACACCCCCTCACACACACTCACCCTTACACACGCTCACCCTCACACACCCTCACCCTCACTCACCCTCACACATCCTCACTCACCCTCACACCCTCACCCTCACCCTCACCCTCACCCTCACACCCTCGCCCTCACACCCCCTCACCCCCTCACACACCCTCACCCATACCCTCAGCCTCACACCCCTCACCTTCACACCCCCTTACTCACCCTCACACCCTCACCTTCACACCTCCTCTTCCTCACAACCCTCTCACCCTCACACTCCCTCACCCTCACACACCCTCACCCTCACACCCCCTCACACACCCTCACTCACCCTCACTCACCCTCACTCACCCTCACCAGCATAGCATAACAAAACATAGCATAGCATAACAAAACACAGCATAGCATAGTATAACAAAAAACGCATAGGATAGCAAAACATAGCATAGCATAACAAAACATAGCATAACAAAACAAAACATAGCATAGCATAACAAAGCATAGCATAGCATAACAAAGCATAGCATAGCATAATAAAACATAGCATAACAAAACAAAGCCTAGCATAACATAACAAAGCATAGCAAAACAAAACATAGCACTGCATAACAAAACATAGCATAACAAAACATAGCATAGCAAAACAAAGCATAGCATAATAAAACACAACAAAACAAGGGAGCTGTGTGAACTTCAGTATGAGGGGTCAACACTATCAATATTCTTGGATTTCACCCTCATGGTACAGGAGGCAAGGAGACAATGTGTTCCGGTAAAACGCAAACTGCAAGAGCTCAATATGGACTATGCAATGTTATACCCTGCCAAGTTAAAAGTCACAATGGATGGCAAACCAAAAATCTACACGGACCCCAAGGCCTTGCAGATAACGCTTCACGAACACACTAGGAAATTAGCGAGAAAGATCCCCACCGAACTGAATGGAGTAGAAGACGTGGCTGGTAGTGACCTAGACAAACAGGACTGATCTTAAAAGATCATCCAAGTACTGTAACTGAGCATTTGGTCACAAACTTGGTCCATTTCATTGGTCTCTGTGTAATTGCCACGTCGGCCGTGTAATGTGAAATAGAGAAGAAGTCTCTGCTAATGCAACAAAACTGATATATTGAGTGGGCAATTTGTAAGTTATAAATTGTTGGACGCGTAGTTTTTGGAAGTAATGTTAAATAGATGGTAAGATGCAAGATAACAGAGGGAAACGTAAGGAGACCATCTCCGCCTCTAAGTGTATACTACACCGGAAGGGCTGTTTAAAAAGGGGGAAAAGGGAGGGGGTGGGCACCACAAGTGGGTTGTAGCTCGCCATTTCAAGTGTTAGTGGATGTGGTGTGGGTGGGGGGTAGCGAACACTGTTCAGTTTTTGATGAAATATACCAATTTGAATATGACGTGCGGTTTTGGCTATAACTATACACTACTAAAGAAGTATGGGACAGTAGATACTACACTCAGGCATGCAAGGCGAAGGAGATAGTCAACCTATGGGCACAAATCTGAACCTGGTAACATGAAATGTTCGAGGGCTGAACGATAGACGCAGGATTTGGAAAGTGGTCACCTATATAAATAGATGTTAGACCTGACATCCTTGACGTGGTTACCCCTGACTTTTTGCCTCTGCCTCCTGTGTTTTTGATGCCATGCTGGATTTCACTTTTGCTGGTTTAGATGCGTTGGGCCCTATGGCCACTACTAATCGGTGGCCAGGGGCAAGTGCCCCCTGTGTAAATTGTTATTGTTATTGGTTATCCATGATTGGCATATTGGTATTACCAAGAAGTTCCTAGTAAAGTGCACTGAGTGTGCCAGGGCTGGTGAATCCAATGCTACCAGTGGGCCTGAAGCACTGATTGTGCCACCCACATGAGTAGCCCTAAAATGGTGTCTCAGGCCTGCCACCGCAATGCCTGGGTGCAGTCTTTGAACTGCCATGTTGTCCTGGCAAGTGCCCACACTTGCCAGGCCCTATCCTTCCCTTTCTGTGCACATAGGACACCCCTATAGTAGGCCCAAGGAATCCCCCTGGGCAGGGTGCAGTGCAGGTGAAAGATAGGAAATGTACTGATGTGTGTAACATGTCTTAATAGTAAAATACAGCCAATTTCGTTTTTCACTATTGGGAGGCCATCTTGCCCATAGGATAGAATGGGGAAGGCTGTGTACCATCATACCAGCCTATCTTCCCATAGGAACAAGATGGAGACATGGAGTCTGGTACCCTTGAAATCAGAATGTAATAACACATCTTTTTGTGAAGATGTTTTTTAAATCCTGTGTTTAGAAATGGCACTTTTAGAAAGCTGCTGTTTCTCTGTTCAAATCTTCCTGTGTATCTCTGCCTGTTTGTGGATTGACTGTCTGGCTGTGGGGAGTGACAGGGGCTGGTGAGGTGTCTTGGCTCCAGGAGTCTGGGTGTGTAGTCCTAGGCTGAATAGGCCCATCTGCATTTAGAGAGGTGTGGAGGGGGAATCCCTGTAGCTGAGTTGGGCTGTGCCTGCCTCCACAAAGGACTGGCTCCACGTCCTGCTGGGCGTCTGAGGACCCTGGCCCCCTGTCTCAAAGGAAGAAGTTGTGCACTGGCAGAGGGCCCCTGGACTGGTTTGAACTGGGTCCAGAACCCCCAACACATGAAGAACAAAGATTTTAGGGTTATAAAAGTAGGACAGAGACCCCTTGAAAAGGAGACTACTTCTACAATCAAGAGGATCCTCTGTCCAAGGAAATCAACTAAAGAGACTGGGAAGGAAGACTGCCCTTGCTGTGTGTTCTGGGGCTGACCTGCAGTTTGCTGAATCTTCTGAGGGTGTGGACAAGGGGCTGTGTGCTGTGACCCTCCTACTTGAAAACCAAGGACTTTGCTGCGTGCTGTGTCCTGAGAGTCTCCAAGGGCCAGAGGAGAGCTGGCCTCCTGTTCTTGAAATACAGGGATACACAATTTTCAACAGATTTTCCAAGCTCGCACCTTCTGACTAAGGGCTTCGCTCTTCTGCTGTCTCAACAAGATAGCTTGTGGGTTATTTGCTGCCTGCATTGGCCGTGGGGCGTGGCGGTGGCTGTGTGACTGGAGCCAGCCTAGCCCCCACCTTTGTGAGCGAGTTGCAGCGTGATCCACAAAGCGCTGCTGTAACCATCAGCCAAAGCTGTCCTCTACAAGGAACAGCAAGCCTCTGACCCGGGCCTCCATTTGGCAAGAAGTATTGGCCGATTTCACTGCAGCGGGCCAGGTTCACGAAGGAGACAAGAGCCGAGAAACATCACAGCTGTTGGCCCGGATTCCTACACCGTCATCGGTGTGCCCCGCTGTGGTTGGTTCCTGCCCCCAGGGATTCCGGTAGCGTCATCGGCCTGCCGCACTGGGATTGGCACCCACCTGCAGGGACTTCCACAACGTCATTGTGGGGCCGTGCTGGGATTGGTCCCAGCCTCTGAGGGCTCCCCTCGCTCATCCGGGAAGCAGAGCTGCTGCCTGAGGCCAGGGAGCGGCCCGAAAGAAAAGCCGACCGGGACTGAGACGCCTGACAGCCTTGCCTGCCCCGCAGATTCCACGGTAACCGGCGCTAGAGGGTACAGTGTGTGCAGAGTAGTGGTACTGGCCGCATCTCTTCTTAGGGGGGTAACCTTCAGAGGCCAGCACATCCCGCGCTACGGCAGGGGCCTCGCTACATCGAAGGGCTTGGTGGTAATTGGAAGCTGCTCGTGGTCTCGGAGGAGGAAAAGAAAGCAGAGGAGACATCCTTGAATACACCGCGTCACTCTACAGAGCGGGGGCATTGCTGGGCGGGAGGCTCCTTCCTTCCCCCATTGAAGTGCTAACTGGGTATGCCTGAAGAATAATAAGGTAAACTGGGTTACAAGGATGTACTGCGAGACCACAGTTAAGAAGGGACAATACTGAGGTGAACTTTTGCAAGGACCATCAAAAAGAACTATTTTTAAGGACTGAGAAAGGTTTATAAATACCTGTGTGGTGTCAATTTGTGGTGTGTCACTGTGTTACTGTGCGTGTTGGTGCAACTACTTTGCCTTGGGGATAAGCCTGTCTGGTTGTGTCAAGCTACTAAGGGGGTGAGCAGGGGTTATCAACAGTGTGTATCCCCTTACCCTGACTAGAAGGAAGGGTCCCTATTTGGTCAAAGGTACCCACCTCTGCCAACTAGAGACCCCCATTTCTAACAATAGACAACAAGTTGATGTGGCTTTCCTACAAGAAACCCACTTGGCCCCTTGAAGTGGGATACTGGCACAATGGAATATGAGGGTAATGTGCATTGAATCTTGTTTTACCACAAACTCCAGATGGGTCCTGATATGGGTTAGAAAGGATACTGGCCTCCAAGTATAAGTAATACAAAGCGATCCCGGTGGGTGGTATGTGGTGGCCAGATGCTACAAAGGCAACTTCAATGTACACTTGGTAGGCGTGTACGGCCCTAATCACAAAGACCCACCGTTTTATCACACTATATGCTCATACTATGCAATTCCCCCATATACCCAACTTTGAGGCAGCACCTCAACTGTGTCCTAAGCCCGGAACTGAATAGATCTAAAGGCCCCGCTAGACGGTCATCTTCTACAGCAAGAGCAATAATGGAAATAGCCAAAACATGGGCCCTGAAAGATGTGTGGTGACATCGTTCCCCGACGGGTAGGGAATTCACGCACTATTCAACAGTACATGACACACATACGAGAATTGACTATTGGTTCACTTCATGTGAGTTGCTACCTTAAATCAGTGAGTTTGAACATATGCCACGCAAATATTCCGATTACTCTCCAGTACGCATGCGTCTGAGAATACATAACATGAAACCCAGAATCAGGGAATGGCAATTTCCCCAGTACTCCCTACTGGATGGCGTGTTTCATGCCAGCTCGAGAAAGCTATAGAAGAGTTCTTTAAGGCTAACTTGGGTAGTGTTTACAAGATGTGCACCATCTGGGAGACGTTTAAGGTGTATATTAGAGGGATACCGATCTCTAAACATGCTAGCGTACTGTGCTCGATCAGAACGCAATTGCAGAAGGTGGACCTGGAGCTCAAAGTATTAGAGAAGCAAATGCTAGTAAAACCCGAGACCACAACACTTTCACAAATCAGAGCTAAGATAGAGGAGTTCCATGAGCTAGCTGACGCGGAGGTCATACAATTATGGAAGTACACCACTGCTAGAGTATATGCAGAAGGGGAACGGCCCAGCGACACACTAGCAATACTTGCCAGACTCAACAGAAATAATACTGATGTGGAACAAATCTATAATGATAAAGATGAATTAGTTAGTGATCCTTCTGAGATTGTCGACATATTCCACAACAACTATTACGGGTTGTTCACATCGTGCAATCCCAGCCCAAATGAGCCTGATCATGAATAATGGCCCACATAGCGATGAAATGACTTAATTACTCGGACAGGGAAATACTAATGTCCCCACTCCAGCCAACAAAACTCACTGTTGCTTTAAAAAGTATGGCTAACAATAAAGCTCCCGGCTCTGGACGGACTCACCGAGCCTTTTATGAAGCATATTGGAAACATTTGATACCACACTTGTTGAATCTATTCACCGAAATGGTTGAGGATGGCATAATGCCCCCAACTATGCATGATACCACACTGATTACTCTGTTGAAACCGGGTAAAAATCCATTGCAATGTGCTTCATAGAGGCCCCTCTCCCTACTTAACACAGACACCAAACTATTTGTAAAAGTCATTGCCAATAACACAGACACCAAACTATTTGTAAAAGTCATTGCCAATAGAATAGCCCCGATGCTTCCGGCTATTATTTGTCAAGAGCAGACACGTTTTATACCTGGGCGTTCTCTCACGAGTAATGTATGCACCATTTTTGGTGCCATAACACACATTGACCGGTGTATAAATTGGCACAAATCAATGATTACTCCAATTACACCTCACAATATACCTGCTAACACAGAATACCCCATTGAATGGACTAACAAACCAGTTAGATACCTGGGAATCAAAATAAACACCAACCCAGAGTGGGTGGTGAGAGAGAACTATGGATTTGCGGTACAGAGACTCACTTAGGCAATAGATAAATGGATCAAACTTCCCCTATCACTGCTGGGTCATATTGCAATCGTGAAAAGGATAGTTCTCCCCAGGTTTCTCTTTTTGTTAGCTAATATTCCATTAGACCATACCAGATCCTTTTTCGACACATTGAATACTCAAATGATACGCCTGGCTTGGGTGGGGAAGCAGCCTCGAATTAAATGGGAAATACTGACTAAAACTTCTGCAGAGGGTGAGCTCAATGCACCAGATCTAGAGACCTACTATAGAGTAGCGCAGCTACTGCATACACATTACTGGATACATCGCCCTGCCACTCTCCCTCAATTGTATATTGAGAAGGTCGAGGTGGCTCCCACTCCACTGCCTATGTACTTGATGACCAAAACATAACGCAGATTCCATATAATAGATCCGGTTGGCTGTGCGAAGTCCCAATTGAGGCGGCTAGCAGATACACCACACATATCTTTACTTTTACTCCCAGAAGCTGTCTGAGGAGTGGTACGCATGGCTCACAGTAAGTAGAAATAAAGCAGTCCTCAGGACAATTATCTCACTACATATCGAACGCATGGCTGACCTGTTCCAAGGAAGTCACGGGAACAAGCACAAGTGCAAATACCGCACTTAACTAGGCTGGATAAATACCAATTTCACAGGCTGAGACAGGAAATGCACACCTTAATAGGGGAAGACATCAAGGAGACACAAAAACTAACCCCATTGACACATTTGATCCGAGCTGGATCTCCCAAACAAGGGATAACTGACTTATATACACTCTATCGTACACGCTCCAAGCTAGCATTAAGCAAAGTACAGCAAGAATGGGTAGACGAGTTGGGTACAGAGGTCACAGAAGCACAATGGGTATACTTCTATGCGCACACCAAGACCATATCACAAAATGGCCGGCACAGACTCATTCATTATAAATATTTGCATATAACGTATTATACCTCTGCAAGGATGCACAGATATGGCATGCGAGAAGAATGCAGCTTCCGGGATGCTGGGAAGATAATGCTGATTTCATGCACCTGGCGTGGGATTGCCCAGGAGTGCAGGCATATTGAGGAGAGATATTTGTTGCATTCAGCAATATGCTGGGATAGCAGCTGCATGAATCCCCGATGGTAGCGCTGTTAGGATATGACAAAGAAGTTCCTAAATCAAGTAAGAAGCTAGCGGTAATTGGCATTCTGCTGGCAAAGCGAAGAAAAGCCATGCGTTGGATGCAGGACCCAATACCTACTCTGCAGGACTGGCACACAGACTTAGCATATTGCTCCACAAACTAAGATAATTATAACGCTCTAATACCAGAAAGATGTAGACCCAAGAATATATGGGGTCCCTACCAACAGTATATAATATGGAAAGAAGCAGATAGAGAGGAAAGCACAGCATTGGAAGCTATTGGCATAGGGTAATCGCATATTAGATTGATGAAATAAAGTGCGGAGGGAGACGGTATAGTGGAGGACTCTATAGGCATGCTTTAGCTATGGAGGAATGTCAGTGCAAAGAAATAAAGGGAAGATGCAATATAACAATGGTTATCACCTGGGTTCGGATCAGAAGGTGTAATGTCTGATTATCGTCATTGCGATAATGCTTTGCAGGTCATGATGTCACTGTCTACAGATGCAGCTAGCTTGTATGTATAGTATACCGTGCGAAATGTTTACTGTACAGCTCATTAAGAAACACATGTCATATTGTTGTAAAAGATAAATAAAGTTTGAAAAAATATATATATATATATCATCTTCTGGAAAATAATTTTGCTCAATAATCGTGCCCAGCAACTAACATTAAAACAAAGAGTAAGGGCAGTAGATATGTTATAATAAACATTTAATGTGAGTGTAATTTGGTATGTGTTTTTTATGTGCTCCAAGAAAATAGGGGATGGGTGTTTGACCTAGAGATTTGGATTTATTGATATATGTTATTATTCTATAATGTGTTTTTTTCCCTTTTTTGTTCTTTGATTAGTTAGGCAATGCATACAACCTACCTATACAGCTTTGAATATACTAGGATCACCAAGTTTAGGGTATTAGTGATCATCTACCTTTCAAATTATCCCAGATTCAGTAATGCAATGTCAAATGAATATCAGCTTGCATGTCAACTTGTTTAATCTTTACTCACACATTGCAAAGCTATTAATTGTCCTTGGTGCAATTTTTTTGATAACAAACTCATTGAAACAAATTCATTTCTCCAAAATATATTCAGGGTTATTTATAATAAAATCAACAGGAATGCAGAATATACATTCAGATCAACTACATAAATCCCTAATCACAATTTGCTAGCCTAAATGGAACTGCACCACTTCCTGATATGCTTCCTCCATGCTTCAAACACAATTAATGATATAAATGTATTAAAGAATTTGAAATCAACAAGAAACAGAAAACATGTTACTTAACCACTTGGATACACGCTTAGAGACCTCTGGGTGATAACGCGCTCTATAAATCCACAGTAACATAACATAACATACAATAACGTGACCTGAATGTCAACAGAATTACGAGTAAATAGTCCACTAGACACCTGGAATAGTTTTTAAAGAAAGGGGTGCAACAACCCACCCTGGAATAGGACCAAGCACCAACCACGAAGGTGCAATACAATATTTCTTTCTCTCATGGGAAGCAAACTGAGTTTTCTCCTAATCCCCTCCCATCCCCCACTCCCCCGAGGATAGAAAGCATACTCTGCACTGGGAATTTAGTTTTGAAAAACATGAAGGAGTGGAGGTGGTCTATCCCAATACAGCAATACAGTCTTTAAGACCCTTAGGGGATATACAGGAGTATGGGCCAAGTGCACAGGATGCCAGGTCAATATGGTCTTCATATGGTCCCTGGTTTCATCTGTTTCTGTGGCAGTCTAGGCCCAGCCACACAAGTGCCCCATGTCTAATTTTCTAACATGTCTAGGTGTGGTACATTTTCCTATGTGGCAGGGTAGGTCAGGGCCAAATACTGCAGCTACCCAATGACCAAATCAGGTCAAAACAGGTTTTTAACAAAAAATGCAAATGTCTCCACATAACATTATGGGGCTGGTTGTGCCACATGTGCTAATTAAGCTACACAAATGGGGTAGTGTTGTTATCTGGACAAGAGGGTAAATGCTGGGTGGTAGGTATTTTGTGGCGTCCCACAGTTTCCCAGACTTTGCAACATAACAAATGAAGGAAAATCTGTGCTTAAAGTTTGAAAGAGATTATAGGTAAGAAAGGGTAAAGGGCAAGGGAACCTAATAAGCCAGAGTACCCTTGACTCCCCTGAGAATCGAACTTACAGAGATGTCAGGGTTTTGTAGGTTGCACTGGGTGGCAGCCACGCCCAGGCTCAAAATACACAGCTAAATGCATGGCAAAAAAGGGTTGGTGTTGGTTTTGAGGGGAAAAATTTCACCTATCTATATCCCTTTTTGGTGCCTTTCCTGCCATGAGTGGATGTGGGACCTTTGGCAATTATTGGATTCTGCAGGTTCCGGATCTTCCTGTCACAGAAATTTTAGAAACGTGTGTTTTTAAACAATGTTTGAGGTATACAAGGCCTTCTGGGTGAAAATAGTTATGGAATCCACATGAGTTACACAACTCTGAATTCCTCTGTCTGCCTAGTTTTCAGAAATGTCTCTGTTTAGTAATTTTTCATAAGTGGTGGCAGAGCAAGGGCCAAAATCTGCTGCTACTCACATAGTAAAAAAACACATTGGTTTTGCTAGGTAAAATGTGATGTCTCTATGTAACGTTTTGGGGTGCTTTGTGTCACAGACACTAAGGAACACACAATGGAGGAATATTTGCTATTACAAATGTAGCTTTGTCGGTATCTTTTGCTACCCAATATAAGCCAGTATGCAAGAAAGAAGACATTTTGCCAAATAACTTGTGAATCATTTGATAGTATAGGTTACCCCAAACTCAACTCCACATTTCAGAAATACATAGGTTTCCTTCATGATATTTTACAATTTGAATTGTTGGATAGATGGTACACAGTGAAAAATCATTACCAGGTGTAGCTCAGTTATTGGCTCTGGGAATCATGTGTTTTTGGAAAGTCTATTAACCTTATATATCCTCACACCAGGAAAGGTCTTTCCGTCATAATGATATAATACTTTTCTAAGCAGCCCATCGTGACAACACAATTACAGATGAAAACATTGTCGTAATGGCTATTTTTCCCACTTATTTTCATTATTTATTAATTTCAACAATTTATTTCTTTGGGAAAACATCGAGGAAATTACACAAATGACTTTTTTCTGAATTAAAAATGTAGTCTAATATTTGGCAATGTCTAGTGCTCACGGATCTCCCATGAGCTTCATACCTGTTCCCAACATAAACTGCAAGTATGTTGAAACCACATAATTCCTACAAAAAAAAGCAAAAACTGTGGTAGAAACTTTTTTTTTTTAGAACTCGACTTATTTCTGTAAACTGGGCAGATGGTGATCCTACCACAGCAAAACTTTCAATGTTGCCATTTCGAAACAAAAACATCAACTTTCTTGCACTACACTTTTTTCCATTTTTTCAAACTGCCCCTCAACATATAGGTACACTTTGGATATTTTCTCTGTTCCCTCCTCAAACCCTGGGCCCCTTTAGAATCTCCAGGATGTTAGAAAGAAGAGTGCAAAAATGGTGTGAATACATTTTGTTGAAAAAAAAACGTTTGAAGATTTAAGAGCACACTTTCTCAAACATCCGAAAAGGGCTTAACATCAAGGGGCAAAGCCCTAGCAGTCAAGTGTTTCAAAGAATCACTTTGTATGATTGAGTAATCTGCAGTGCTGAACCACACAAATACTTAGTTTCAGTTAAAAATGATGCCATCACGACTATGCTTAACAACATTCATAAATTATCTTTTTCAAAAGTCAGTTTTGGAATGCCTCTCAGTCATGTAATTTGATCTGCTTTGAACTTTTAGCGGTACAAAAGGGGGTGGTGATGGAGGGAGCATCAGAACCAATCAAACACTCACACCCAGTCAAAATATCTGGGTTTGATCCATCACCGTTCTTTAGCCCACTCTGCCACCCCCGTTCAGACATGGCTATATGCAAATCAGTCTGACCCTGTGCCTTATGGGAACAGTCCAGCCCGAACTGCCAAGCCATGCTTTTCCTGGACCGGAAACAAGCTTCCGAGGACCGGTTTCTGGCATTCCAGCCGTCTTCAGCCCGGCTTGCTTGAATCCAGTCGCAAAGTGAGCAAGGGACTCACGTCTGAGCATACCCTGCCACACTTATGGCGGCCAAAAGCGGTACAAAAGGGGGTGGTGATGGACGGAGCATCAGAACCAATCAAACACTCACACCCAGTCAAAAGATCTGGGTTTGATCCATCACCGTTCTTTAGCCCACTCTGCCACCCCAGTTCAGACATGGCTGTATGCAAATCAGTCTGACCCTGTGCCCCCTTTTGTACCGTTAAACTTTTAGCAGTATAAAGACAATTCAATATGCTATTTTTGACCGATGTACATTCTTACAATTGAAAACACGTCTGCAATGTAAAGTTTTTTTGTCCATCCAGCTTATAGAGTAAAGACATCAGTGGGCATATTCACAAGCCCCTAGAGCCACTGGAGTGTCATTCATTCCATTAATTAAATACTTTATTTCGGTTCTTTTGCAAACCATAAAAGTGCATTTACAATAACAAATACATTGTCACAAAAAAAAACAGAAAGTACACACATTTCATATAGAAGAGCTCGTGATATAAAAATATTATTTTCACCCAATAGAACAATGCTGTTAAAAACATCAAGCTCAAAATTTCATAAAGTTACATTACTGGTCCAAACAGTTTCTCAGTCTAACAGTTAGTTTTAAAAATTCCTTAATTTGGAGGATACTGTTACTGTGCAAAAGCTGCAAATACAATAGTGCCGGTCTAATTTGTATAAAACCAAGTTTTTTTAAAAGAGTTACTAGATAGCGTTTACGTGGGAATTCATAAAATTTACATAAAAAGATAAAATGCAGCATATCCTGCGGAGACTTTCCGTCGCAGCCGCAAGGTGCTGCCAATTTATTAAAAATGTCAGTTTTAGGCCTGATCAGCAGATGGTGGAACAGGTTAAACCTAAATCTAGTCAACAGAAATTTTTCATGAGAGGTCAATGAACCAGCCAAATACGGTTCGAGGGTTTCACAGGTTTTAAGCATGACAAATTTCCTCACACTGTGTCTCTGGAGCTCCACCTCTTCTCTCAGGGTCCTCCTGTTCATCAGAAATGTCAGTTTAGTGGACTCCAGGTCCCCTTTCACAATTTGGCTTGGGTTTTCAAAAAGTTCTGGTCGCCCAAGCCTTGCAAAGTTAGACTTCAGATATTTTAGCCAAGGGGAATGCATTGCCATATCCTGACCCAGAAAGTCCTTCATAATGAGATGCGTTAAGGGTATGTCCTCATTCAACCATAATTTCAGCCAACAGGTCAGGGGACGCAGGGAAAACAAGTTCAAGTTCAAGTTCAAGTTCAGGAATTTATATAGCGCGCTACTCACCCAGAGGGTCTCAAGGCGCTTGAGGGAGGGAAGGTTAGTTATTTATCGAAAAGCCAGGTTTTTAGCTGCTTTCTGAAGGAGAGGTGGTTCTGTGTAAGGCGAAGGTGAGTGGGGAGAGAGTTCCAGGTCTTGGCCGCTAAGTAGGAGAAGGATCTTCCTCCCATGGTGGATCTCTGGATGCGTGGAATCGCGGCAAGGGCTTGATTGGATGATCGTAGTTGGCGGGTGGGTGTGTAGAAGGACAGTCTTGTGTTGAGGCATTCGGGTCCTAGGTCGTAGAGGGCCTTGTGTGCGTGGGTGAGGAGGCGGAACGTTATTCTCTTGTTGATGGGGAGCCAGTGGAGGTCTTTCAGGTGACCGGAAATGTGAGCATGACGGGGGATGTCCAGTATGAGTCTGGCTGAGGCGTTTTGGATGTGTTGGAGTTTTTTCTGTAGTTTGGCTGTGGTTCCGGCGTAAAGGGTATTTCCGTAGTCCAGTCGGCTAGTGACCAGAGCGTGGGTGACTGTCTTTCTTGTTTCGGTGGGGATCCAACAGAAGATTTTTTTGAGCATGCGTAGGATGTTGAAGCAGGATGATGAGACGGCGTTGACTTGTCTGGTCATCGAGAGGGAGGAGTCCAGGATGAATCCCAGGTTACTTGCGTGATCTGTAGGTATGGGTGCTGTACCCAGGGCCGGTGGCCACCATGAATCGTCCCAGGCAGAGGTGGATGATCCAAGGATGAGAACTTCCGTTTTGTCTGAGTTTAGTTTTAAGCGGCTGTTCTTCATCCATTTGGCTACTTCTTTCCTCCCTTCGTGCAGATTGGTTTTGGTGGTGTTTGGGTCTTTGGTAAGGGAGAGGATCAGCTGGGTGTCGTCTGCGTAAGAAATGATGTTGAGTTTGTGTTGTCGTGCGATGGAAGCGAGGGGACTCATGTAAACGTTGAAGAGGGTGGGACTGAATGATGATCCTTGTGGTACGCCGCAGATGACTTTGGTGGCCTCTGATTTGAAAGGGGGGAGGCGGACTCTCTGGGTTCTCCCAGCGAGGAACGAGATGATCCAGTCCAATGCTTTTCCGTGTATTCCGACGTTGCTGAGGCATTGTATGAGGGTGCTATGACAGACTGTGTCGAAGGCGGCGGAGAGGTCGAGTAAGATGAGGGCGCACGTCTCTCCGTTGTCCAGTAGTGTTCTGATGTCGTCTGTAGCTGCGATGAGGGCAGTTTCGGTGCTGTGTTTGGCTCGGAAGCCGGACTGAGATGGGTCGAGGGAATTGTTGGATTCAAGGAAGGTGGCGAGCTGATTATTGACTGCTTTCTCAATTACTTTGGCAGGGAATGGGAGGAGTGAGATGGGGCGGTAGTTCTTGAGTTCTGTGGGGTCTGCTGTGGGTTTTTTCAGAAGTGCGCAGAGTTCGGCATGTTTCCAGCTTTCCGGGAAGGTGGCGGATTCGAAGGAGCAGTTCATGACATCGCGGAGATGGGGAGCGATGACCTAGTCTGCTTTGTTGAAAATGTGGTGGGGACATGGGTCGGTTGGTGATCCAGAGTGGATGGAGTTCATTAGGCGGATGGTGTCTTCAGTAGTGATTGGGTTCCAGGCGCCGAGTTCGCTGGAGTGCTGATTTGGTTCGGGGGTGGGTGTAGTGGGCTGTTCTTCGGATTGGTTTTCAAAGCTGTTATGTATGTCGACGATTTTGTCGTGGAAGAAAGAGGATAGAGAGTCACAGAGGTCTTGAGAGGGAGTGATGTCGTTGGTCCCGGCGGTGGGGTTGGTAAATTCTTTGACGATGTTGAATAATTCCTTACTGTTGTGGGCGTTGTTGTCGAGTCGGTCCTTGAATGCCGATTTCTTGGTGGATCGGATCAGTTGGTGGTGTTTGCGGGTGGCGTCTTTGAAGGTGGTCAGGTTGTCAGTGGTTGGGTATTTTCTCCAAGTCACCTAAATAACGCGTCCCCAGCTCCTCATAGACAACACAATTGGACGTGCCAGTAGGGACACACAGGAGACGCTTCAAGAATTTGTTCTCAGCAATCTGTAGTTGCTCCCCACCAACATACCCCCAAATTTCACTGCCATAAATTGCAGTTGCCATAGACTTCGCATTGTACAATTTCAACACGGCACAAATGGGTTTTTACCCTAATTTAGCAGCAAAATTAAAAATGGAAGCATTGACCCTCACTAGTTCTCCTTTTTTTTTTACAAGTTGAGGGATCCAGTTTAATTTAGTGTCAAATAGAACCCCTAAGTAAGAGAAGGTTGTTGTTGAGGGAATTACCGTTTCACCAATCTTAAATATGAAAGACCTTTTTAGTTGCTGACCAACTTGCATGACAAAAGACTTAGTATTATTAACCGTAAGATCTCTCTCCGTCATAAATAAATTAAATGCATTCAAGAGGGATTGGAGACCCTTCTCTGTTCTTGAAATTAAAACCGCATCATCTGCATAAAGTAGTATAGGAATTCCCCTCCTACCTACTCTAGGACAATCAGCCTGCACATTCTGTAACACGCTATCTAGCTCATTAATATAAAAATTAAAAAGGAAGGGGGCCAGGATGCAACCCTGCCGTACACCCTTACCAATACTAAAATTGTCCGTGACACTCAGATCTTGTGAGTATCTCACATTGGCCCTGGTGTTGTTATGCAAATCAACCAGGAAGTCAACCACCCCGCTATCTACCCCCTTTACCCTCATGGACTGCCACAGCTTTCCCCTGTTTACACAGTCGAAAGCAGAGGACAAGTCCATGAAGGCGAGATGGATGGTACCCTTTTGCACTACAGCATATTTACTTAGTAGTAAAAAGAGGTTGAGGCACTGAGTTATTGTAGAACGGCCTCTGCAGAAACCATACTGAGAGATGGACAAAATGTTGTTTTCCTCCGCCCAAACGGTAAGTCTCCGCAGTACAATTCTTCCTACAATTTTGACCATCGAGTCTATGAGAGAAATGGGTCTGTAACAGAGTGGGCTACCCCTGTCCCCCTTCTTAAAAACCAGGACAATTGTAGACTGGAGTGTCACTTTTTTTTAATGCTCCGGTGGTGTTCTATGTTAGCCCATATTTACAAGGCAGCACTAAGCCACTTTGCGTGGCTAACACAGCCTTGTAAATATGGCCCTCTGCAACCACGTTTTCTGCTACAAAGTGGCATGCAACTGGTGTTGCTGTGGGCATTCCCAGCAACACCCGTGGCTTTTGCCACTGCTCAAGATTTACAAAGATCTGTAAAATCGGCAAGTCAAAAATACAGCTGCTCAGAAGAGTTACACCTAACTTTACATTTAGGGCCACCCCCTCAAGCTGACACAGAAAGTTTACTTTACAGCACTACCGCCTTCCACTACTCCACATGTAACAGCAGAGATACTGTAATCACCTATGCAAGAAAGCCACAGTTGTGGCTGCAAAATGATTTCCAACAAAAAACATTGGCATGAACAATACATGAGGCATCTTATATAAAATGTAATGTGTCACATCACAAATCTGGATGTCGTGCAATGCCAGAAGTAGTGACAATACATATGTGCATGACAACCTGACAATCACAGATAAGTGACTTGTGTGTCTATAATAGACAACCTTCTGGACATAAGACACACTCCTGTCAGAGCCCCCTTAAGTTGACTTAACCCACTCCATCTCCTATAGTGGTGAACAAGAAAAATACTTTCAAACACAAAGATCACAACACTGGCCTAGTCAACCACAACACAGAAGACAGAGTGTGTGTATGTCTCAGGGTATGCAGGTGAGATATCCTAGCTGAACATATACACACACTCTACAACCTGACGCAAAACACTCCTAGGACACTATGTCCCACATATTACACGAATCATTGTCCAGTGACACTACATACCCCCTCCCCCCGGAAGCAGAATATAGTGGAAAAGGATAGGGACATCCTATCCCTATTCCTAAGATATCTTGTGAGTCCATGTATGCAACGACACCAAATATATTTTCCTATCACATCTGCATGATGCCCTCTATGTCATATCTTGACTCATATAGAACTGTAATGGCTCCATACACAACACACTCATCAAAAATCCAAGTCAGATAATTGGGATTCCCTATAAAACTACAGAAGCCCACAGTGTAAAGATTCACTGCAAATATGGGTTCCCAAAACCAGGTGGACTCCAGGAAGCCAACAGTGCAACAGTGCAACGGCACAGTACATTTAGCACCTGCTTCCAAGTATCCATCTGTACATAACATGTGGAATCAGTGATATCTGAGACGGATGGAATTTTGTCACAAAGTAACAAATGTGTAATTGCAAGTTCATAACAAGTAATGCAGCAGCAACAGCAGCTGTCACAAATCTAGTAAAAGAAATTTGTAAACAGACACATGACATTGGGTACGTGTGCATTCAAAGAACCCATTAGGTATGACAATAAAACACCCCAATATGTGCAGAAACAAATACCTACATTGTACACATTAAACAAATATGCACCCTACATCTCAGGGAGTACTGAATGCTGATACACTTGGTTCTTGTCAAAAGCAACATGCAATGCTTATTATAGCATGGAAAATTCAATACCATGTCTTGCCCAGTTAGGACTCATCCCAAATATACATCCAGTAAACAGTGTCTTTCCTCAATGTCTGAATATACTTACCTAATAAAAAACTATTAGCTATCAAGGTGAAAGCAACACAACTGTAATTACATATCCCAAATTACACAATAATAGCATTTTGTATCAGTCGCAATGTTTGGACAAAGGAGTTCACAACCATGTAAGTGCTTTATTACATGGAACACATGGATTTTCTAAAACAAAGGCCAATGGCCAGTCCAAGTGACAGTGTTGTGGACCAGCACACTGCTATGCCATTCAAAGTTGCCTTCTAAAACCCTGTTAGGGATATATCCCTAGGAAGGGGCATCTAGTGTGAAAGCCAGGCACTGATGTAACTATGGTGGGCTTGAAAGGGCTGGGCTTGGTATTGGGAGGGTTGACTTGGTCTGTGGGAGGCCTGGGCTCGGGTTTCGGAGGGTTAGGTTTTAACATTTTAGGAATTTTATAGCCATGAAGGGTAGTGAAGGGCACAGGGAGGGGGCCTGGTTTTCCTTTTCTTTTCTTCTCCTTCGAAGAGATGGGGTTGTGTGGGGAAGAGGACTTTTGGGCACCTATTGTTGTCATGTAGGAGTCCAGTTTGCACTCCAGACATTCCATGATGTTACTGATGGCTCCCAGCTGCGTGGCAACTTCACTGATGTCTGATGAAGAGAGCTGTTGTTGGGCCTTCTGCATCATGACACCAGCAGCGTCAGCTAGAGACTCATCAATCTCTCGGAGCCAAGAGTAGCCTTTTTTATACCCTTATTAGGGCTCCGATACATACAGACTCCTTCTAGAGTGCCTCTCTGGTCTCCATCCTTACCCCATCTCATCAACGGGACACTGCTGGACTCCGACCACTCACCATTGAAATTCAACCTGGGATCCTCAGAGCTTCAGCTGGGATAGTACGGTTAGATGGGGCATGTCCTGTGGGTGACTGTTTCTCTGGAAAGCCTGCAATGTCATCTACCATTGCCATAACTGGAGGAGAAAATTCAAAAGAGTCCAGGAATTGTTGGAAGGTGTCATCATCCCTGAGGAGGGCAAGATGGCATCACCAACAGTTTGGTCATCAAGGACAGGCTGCTCTACAGGAGGTGTTGTTTCTCCTGCTGGAAAGAGATAGAAATATTGCAATAATGTTCCATGTTAGATGTATACATAGATGATTTGGTGACAATCAGATTGACTTTGGATTTACTTTCAAGTACACAGAGATATGTGGAAGACGTGTTATTACAAGTATGTAAGAACATGTCACACTATTGTTGCCTTTCACATGGCTACATCTTTACATTGTTCACACAACCTCTGTATCCACAAGAGGGTCTATTTATGTAATGGCACACAACACAACATATCTTGCTGGCCTGCTCTGCATGTAAGAGTGAGTTCAGGCAAGGGCCCCATTTGACATGATCCATTGCTGTCTGGTTTGTGTCTACACTGATGTGACATTAGTTTCTTAACACCACTGTTGAGACATTGCACCATGTCACCAGGGTGGCTGCATTTCCTCTCGCCATCAGTTAGCGCCACAGCATTGACTAAGTAGTGCTATTATGTTATGTTATATATGCAATCCTGCAGTGGGCCTTTCACACAGTACAACACACCAATCTGGATTGTTGTACTATCTTGCATGCAATTTGTGCAATATTGTGGCCTAGAAGTCTTATTTGGCCCACATCCACACAACTCTACACAGCAAACAACCTTGCTACACAGCAGGAATGCATAAGGGCATGTATCTGCCAAAAGTTGATTGTTTGTGTGGAATCCAATACTCTCCTAGCACACGCTCAGTCATCTCAAGAGTTCACAACAATAAAAACTGAGTATCTCTGAAAGTGATACCAATTGTAACACTTGGAAATATTCAACAACTCCAGCTCACTCCAATTCCTCAGAACACAAGAAGGTTAACTGCAGAGCCCCCCCAAATGTCTTCATTTAGCCAAGCTCACTTGTACATGGCTCCTCTGACAATCAACTCAACTCAACTTCATCTCACTCACTGATGACACCCAGAACATATACTGGCTCTCAGGAGACACCAACACAACCAGCATTTGTTACATTATACCATACAGCATCATGCCTACCTGTATGTGAGAGCAACGTCTCATACTGAACCTTACCAGATAGTAATGATCATTCAGCAACATGTACCTACACTGGTTGCATTCATGACTAGGCCTAAACATCTCACCCTCCACCGATCCCAAACACCTGCCCCTGAGACTTCACTATTCCCTGTTTCACCTCCAACTGCATTCACATATTTTGCATAGTTTGACTTTTCTTCCTATGGCTCCCTCCTGACACCTGTGAGACCATCACCAAGCCCCCATGATTTGCAGACTGTAGTGCACCAATGTCCTCTACCAGGGCATCTCTCCACAGTTGCTACACAAGTGGCAAACTTTCAAACACAGCAGTGCCAGACTATAACTCAGCCTACCTTGCGGCACACACAACCCACCTCAACTCCTTAAGACACAATGTCTTTCGATTCAGACACACAGCCAGTTTAATATGGCTCAGCCACACCTACAAGGTGCTGCACTATCAGGGGCCCACCTAGCTCATACACCATCTATGCTTCCAGCAAACCATCATGTACCTCAGCTGTGCATCACTTGCATTCACCCCCACCCCCAATATCCATATGAGCAAAACATGAGGTAGGCTGGTATTTTACATGGCCCCCAACAACCGTAAACACGCACCCAGAACATCAGTACAGCTGTGTACAATATGGTTTAGTGCTACTGACTAAACACCTGGCTCTTCACATGATCCTACTTGGTGAGCATGCACATACTGAGCACCTGGTGAACCTCTTGAGTGAGAAGTTAATCCTCTAGGAAACCGCATTGCTTTACATTACATTACATTACATTACACTTTTGGCTGCATAACCGCAAGACAAGCACACCTGCTTCATGGTGTAAGGGGGCCTGCATTGGCAATTCCATATCTGCAAAGTTTGCAAGGTCTATACATGATGTGCTGCTCCAGTCCAGGTTTTTTCCTATGTTCTGTGGGACTTGTAGTCCTGGTCAATCATATTGTAGATTACGCTACAAGTCCCTGGAATCAGAAGGCATCCTGGACTAGGGCAACATATCACACATAGGCCAGATAAACTTGGAAGGGCTGAACAGAAATAAGTGTGAGGGGCCTATAAAATCACAGTTATGTGATGAAGAAGGGAATACGTGAGGCATACCTGCCCATTCACTTGCAACACAGTGCATATAAGTGTCTTGCTGCACTGCATGACACTTTTGCTTATATGTTCCCTCATTTTCACTTACCCTGTAGTTCTTCCTGGTCCTCAATTGCAGCACTGTACTGTCCCACAATTACTTGCACCAACTCTGTTGGGATGAGTAATGCCACCTTCTGGAAATCAGATCCACCTCTGGGTCCCATGGCTGCCCTATGGTTCCTGGTCAGTTTCTTTTTGGTCCTGGCTTGTAGTCATGCCACCTCTGTTTGCACAGCAGACATACTATAGATTCAAATGCATCGTTTTTTTAAGCGTCCTGACAGCAACGCATTCCTCCGTGACACAAAGATGATTTGAGGCACTTAAAGGTGCTTTACGACACACAAATCAGCTTTGCATCACGTAGGGAACGGTTGCAATACAACACTTTGCGTCGTTCTTCATCCCGCTGTTCTGGAACCTCTGACGCATCTTTGGCACTTACGACATTGTGCGACGTACCATTAATATGGCACAAATGTGATGCAACGCAGTGCAAGTTTTCATGATGCAAAAGTACTGCAGCGCAGCGTTGCCTCAGTTCTCATAAATATGCCCCTGCGTCTTTAGGCCACTCAATGGCTTGTTTGGCTGCCTGTCTCATGTGGTGCTCCTAACAGCCCATGTAATGTGCTGTACTGTACATTTCCCTTGAGCCCTCTAAGGTAAGATCATTTGACAGTGGTGCCAAGCTGAAGCCAGGTGAGCAGCTGCTACCACTAGAAACCTCTCGGTGGCCCTTATATTTCATTCCATTTTCTTTCTTAGAAAATCACTTTCTGTCTCCCTAGGATTTAATCATTTAGCAGAAGTCAGACTTTGGTACATAATCTCACTATATTCCAAAGTATGTTAATTCCATTAATATTAAAGAAAAGTACGAGTGCTATCACATATCACAATAGTTTTATGATTTGTCAGCATCAGCAAATAAAGACCGTTTGGAAAAAAATGTAGTACGGGTGAAAAAGACGTGTACATAGAAATTAGTTTAAGGTCTGAAAGAAAATGTGGTTACTTCTTTCTTTATTTCTATCTAAATGCAGATTTTCGATTTTCCTCCATGTCTTCACGGGACGAACCTTTGCTGTGAACACGGATAAAATAAATTGAATCGTTTTTTACAGAGGCAATACGACTTTTGAAGTGTGTATATAACGGTTTGTTAATGATATCAGTAGGCGATGCACCCCTAAAAGAGCTGTAGTTCAGGGATAATTCTAGTATGAAAAAAAGAAACTTTGAGTTTCCATTGCCTTAGCCGAATTTTCAGTACAAAACGCGCATAACACTGATTTGCATGCAGGCTTCCATATCATTTTCCTATTATTATGCATAATTTAAATCACTGAATGCATATTGCTACCATATTTCCAGCACTCTAAATAATACATTGTGTTTCAAAGTCCTAGTGTCAGATTCAGCATCCTTTTTCCCACTAGGTCGTTCGAATCTATTTTAATCTAAAATCAAATTATTAATTGACACAGCAATTTGATGTTTATTCAGTTTACAAATCACATAGACAGCTAAGATTGTTTCTTGGTTCGAATGCCGCAATCGAAGTAAACCTGTGTGCTGTGGCTTACCCAGTGCATCATGGGCCGTAGTGCAAAGAATAAACTGCCCCCCCCCCTCCCGCTGGCTCCTGTTTGAAATGTAAATACAACAATAATCATGATTTTGTGGGTCCCCCGAGCCTCTGGACCCCGGTGCCACTGCACCTGCTACACCAATAGAAGCTACGCCCATGAGTGTCATATAGAATTTCCTTGGAGTCTGAAAAATGACTTGGTTAATCCATCACTGGAACAATGTGAAAATTACAATACCCTTACACTTGGCCTCTTTTTCTTAGTGAATGCAATTGCAAGCTATATTAACTGTTGACTTTACTAATTATTCTCTGGGGATACACCTGGGGTCGTACCAGGAACAGCTGTGCATGCTCTGTGCAGGTCTGAACACATTTTATGCATTTACAAAGTCTAAAATGCATAACTGGAATTTCTCTGCGGTAATGCATGAGCTGCCTTAGAATAAAGTTTGTAAACAGAGAGAGGCAATGACTTATCACTTGTTTCAGCTGTGCGGAAAGAAGCTGGTCTGGAAATGAGTTCATTTATAGGTAAATAAATTATCAGAATTGCAGTCACTAGGCAAAGCCACTTAAGCGCAGATAAATATTTTGAGTATCTTGGTGAACCATGCTTGTCTTCCAAGAGTGACTGCAAGTGCATTTCGCTTGCACAAAGCTGACGATTGTTTCCAAATAATTACTGCATTTGTTTTATGGCTGTGCCATGACCTGTTCAGCTACTATGCCGTCGATATTACATACCTGCTGTTAAATCCGTAGTTAGGATTCGATTCATTAACACTTACTGCAAAAAATGCAAAGTTTTTGTTCGGGGAAATTGGTCTTATTTAAACAAAACAACTATTCTGCATTTCACAATGAAATGCCCATATGTTTTTTTTAGAAACAGTCTAAAGTATTTTCACACACACTTATTGCGTCTAGACTCTAGAGAATACAATTATCTGCTTTTGGGTGCTTGGTACTAATATGGCTGTAACTTCATTACTTGTGGGGTAGCATTTGGTCATTTATGTTTGTAAGGGTATCTTCTATATTAATCCTACAACTTCCTGACCCTTATTATGTTAAAGAGGTCTAATTTGTTTGATGCTGCAATAATGATAATAATAATAGCAATCATAACAATCTTTATTTGTTTCTGAATCTTTATTCTTTTTTTAAACCCATAAAAATACATACTATAAAATATACTGCAATAGGAAACAGTTATCATAACGTAGACAGAAATCCGGAGTACAGGGTGAACCTGAGAAGAGCGAGGCGAGTTGGGCCCCTGACACTGGGCGTTGAGGGCACTATACACCACCCACTGGTACCTCAGACATGGACACAGTGGTGGGCTTAGTTATGGCAGTGATGACCATGGGGCTGGTTTGTGGACCACAAGGATGCGTGGGGTGGGGAGACGCTTATGGCTGCCTGGACCACCATTGTGCAAACCACCCTCACCACTGATCCCAGTTGAGAACTTACCTGAGGACTGGATGCTATTTGCTGGGCACTTGCTGACATGGTGGCGGCACGCACTCACAGTTCGGAACAGTAAAGAGAACAAGCAAAACAAACCACCCCAGCAGGACAGCACACTAACATGGACCGCTTCACTGTGACTAGATGAGCCCCCCACGACAGGAGCGAGCCAATAAGACAGCACGCACTCACCTTCTAAGCTATGCCTCAACGGCCTTATGCTGGCAGCTATAGTGCAACTACAGCAAAGCGTGGAGCATAAAATGGACTGCAGATGTGAACCTCCAGAGGTGTACTTACGAATAGTGAATGAGCACTCCTTAGAGATGGAGCAAACAGTGGCAGTAATCACAGCGGAGCTGGAGGAGCTGCGCACAATAGTCCACACCCTCACAGACAAGACTGTGTACTTGGATGCCCGCACAGAGGAGGCAAAGGGCAGGGCCAGGAGATGTAACCTCTGGTTTGTGGGGTTCCCAGAGAACACAGAGGCATCCACCTCAGAATATTTCCTATCGGACTAGCTCAGCACCTCACTTCAACCAACAGATAAGACCTCTGGCGCATCACCCCCTCTGGGTGGGACTACCTTGAGCCATGATTGCTTGGATCCTAATCACCCGGGACAGAGATGCTATCCTCAAATGGGCCCGGATGCAGAGTGAAGTAAGATTTAAGGACCGGCCTATCCGCATTTTCCCAGATTATAGAAGGAGAGTGCAACTCGAATGAAAATCATTCCTCACCGTGAAGCAAAAAATGAGGCTACTCAAATCTGATAGATGCTGCTGTTCCCAATGCAGCTGTGAGTTGTATATGATGGCTAAACACATTTCATTGGTGACCCTGAGGAGGTGTCAGTCTGGCTCGAGGGCATTAGTCGAGATAGTAGCACCGGGAATCCAGGCCCAGCTCCAGGAACTTTTATTTGGGTGGGCCAAAGGTACATTTGGGTGGGCCACTGCTGCCCCGATTTATCGCTTATATATCTAGCCAGGCCTGCTTCTGGGCCCTCCATTCTCTCCTTAGTCTTACAAGGCACAGTAAAACGCACTCTTTTCAAAGTCTCTTTCTAAATGTTATCACTCTTAAAAGTGCTTTTCTTCCATGTAATGTCCCTTTGATAGGAAGGGGAGGTTTCTAAGGTGGGAGTATCAAGTAAGTGACACTACTGGGGCTCCCTCTGTGCGAGCCTTCAGGGATAAATCCTCTCCATTACTACCTCCACCGGACCCCTGACTCTGCAGCACACTCCCTTACAGGCTTGATTATCCACTTTTCTACCACCCCTCTCCAGTACACCTTATTTCACAGTTGACCGTGTTCCCCAGCCCCATATCAGCCACCATTCAGTTCCACCTTCATTATTCCCAGTAAAAAACAATAGTAAAATCACCTTTAAATTTGAAACATTGAATATAGCAGTAAATGTAAGTAGCATGCATGTTAAAGTATGCTCCACAGTTGTTCTAATCAGCCAGCTTTAGTACCGGTGCAAAAGTCTTTTTGACCTCTTTTTTTTACCTCTTTCTCTGCAGATAACTCAACTACCACCATCCAACAGTGCCCTTTATCTCTCCATAGCCACTCCCCCGCATGGTCTCCGCCTCAGACTCCCCAACTACCACCCTCCACCAGTGCCCCTCATCTCTCCGTAGCTCCCCCACACCCCATGACCTCCTCCTCAGATTCCCTCACTGCCATCCTCCACCAGCACCCCTTATTGCTCCGTAGTTCCCCCACCATGTGACCTCCTTCTCGGATTCCCTAACTGCTCCCTCCACAAGTGCCCCTCATCTCTCTGTAGTTCACCCCACCCCATGACCCCCTTATCGGATTCCCTAACTGCCACCCTCCACCAGTGCCCCTCATTTCTCTGTAGCCCCCCCACCTCATGACCTCCTCCTCTGCTTCCCTCACTGCTCCCTCCACCAGCGCCCCTCATCTCTCCGTAGTTCCCCCCAACCTGTGACCTCCTCCTCGGACTCACTCACTGCCACAGTCCACTAGTGCCCCTCATCTCTCTGTAGTTCCCCCCCAACCCATAACCTTCTCCCCGGCTTCCCTCACTGCCACCCTCCACCAGTGCCCCTCAACTCTCTGTAGTTCTACTCCACCCCGTGACCTCCTCCTCGGATTCCCTCACTGGCACCCTCCATCAGCGCCCCTCATCTCTCCGTAGCCCCCAACCCCATGACCCCCTACTTGGACTCCCTCACTGCCACCCTCCACTAGTGCCCCTCATCTCGCCATTGCCCCTCTCTCATATCGATTCCATTTGTTGTATAGCGCTACTCATATCAGTGTAGGGTGTCACAGTACTTTACATAACCGCACACATTATACAGAGACAATAAATCAGTCTACGGTGAATGTCACATAAGACCATGAGGATTACAAGGTGTAGAAATCACATGTCATCCATACTGGTAGGCAATTTATTTTACAAGGGTTTGGTCTGGGGAAGCACAAACTCAAGATTTAAAGAGTACTCCAGTGGTTGGGGGTTGGCTTTACTGATAAAAAGGTACAACTGCCCAAAAAAACTTTTTTTAGTAACATTAGAAAGTTGAAAGAATGTAGAAGCTCTAACCATATCACAACACAAAAAAGCGAAGTTTGTATTCAGCTCATTGATGACATTTCATAGGTCACTGTCCTATGTTAGGATAGTAACTTCTGGACTGCAAGTAACACAAGGATATCTGTGACAGAGGTAGTTACACACAGAGCTATTCCCATAAAATTCAGTTTATCTGCATTGAAAAACTACCAAAAGACAAATGTTTGCTCTGCAGCAGTATCGTAAATCACCAGTTATCTGAACAGTTGTTATTGTCGTTGTACGTCAGTGGCAGGTTCACTGCGAGGGCCAAGTCTCAGGTTTGGGTGGGCCTGGCCCACCCGGCCCACCCTCTAGAACCGGGCCTGCGGGAATCCCTGATGCACAACAGGAGAGGAGGAGCACTGTAGGCAAACCATCACCACATGAGATTGGAGGAGAGGCACAGATGGGGGATGGCGATGAACTACTCAACCTCACATGTGAAGGTACAATCAGATGGCACACTGGCGATGCAAGACACTCTTGAACCGGGACAGGACACAATGGCTATTGAAGAGAAATTGAGATCTGATGGGGAACTTTAACTGTACGTGAATGATGTCTACATGACAGGGTATCCTTCCAATGGCAGAAATGTTCTGTAATGTGTATTTTGCATGTATGTGTGCCATGGAGTGTGGCTCTGACTGTTTGGGCTACAGTTTGACAGTTCAGAGTCCTCTCACTGCCCTTATGGTTGGTTGATCATTTATGGGGTGTCTGCTCTGGGGTCCCTGAAGCGACACATAACAAGGGGATGGACACCCATACGCCCTGTTGTTGGGTTGCTGACGGCCACGTAGAGGCAGGTAATTGGAGGTATCTGAGTGGGGACAGCTTCTCTTGACCTGGCACCAGAAAGGAGGGATGTGGGTGGAATCTGGTCCCTGTGTTAAGGGGGATTTCCGGCTCGACAGAGTTGTCGACTGACTGTCTACCAGTTGTGAGTTGGATAGTTGTCAAATGGTACTAGTTGGACCACCTTGTAGATAACACACTGCTGTTTTAATGCCCTTATGTTGTAGGGTAAGATAGGAAAGCACTAGCCCTTTCTATTCTGAGGAGTTTACACGGGGAGGGTAGGAGGGGGTATTGGGACACAAGCAAACATTGGGTAGCTCAATAACAGGAATGGGGGAGATGTAGTACAGCACAATTGAACAGACTCATCCCCATGTTATGCATGTGCTGCGGTGAAGGGAGTGGGTTCAGGAAAATGTTACCCATACACAATGGCTGATGGTGTATCAGATGCATTACATATTGTGACCTGGAACGTAGGTGGTGTCAATGCATACATTAAATGATCCAGGGTTCAAACATCCCTCCTTAGATATTGCATCAGAGCAGCCATGCTACAGCAGACGCACCTCAGAAGTGAGGAAACGTGAAAGTTGAGAACGAAATTGAGGGGACAGATGTACTCCTCGATGTATTCCTCCTATGTAAGGGGAGCCTGATCTGGATAACCCTTGGAGTGTCATTCTAGCACCATTATGTCCATGTGGACATCTAGGGCTGCTTTTTATTTATCTCCGTCCTGTTGGAGAGCAGAGAGGTGTGCTACCTAAAGTCTTACTCACCCAACTCAGACGACAAAGCATTTTGTTGGGCTAAAATGGACACCTTATATAGCAGTATCACTAATCTGGGGCATAGATGCTAACTGATTCTTAGATGGGAACCTTTACAGATGCCCCCCAGAAAAAACACAAATTTGGGGATGACAGCAGCCCTAACTGAAGTGATCACTTGCCTAGATTTCATTGATATATGGTACATGCTGCACCCCACACTAAAGCAGTTCTCCTGCTGCTCGGCCACACACTACACACATAGCCAGCTGGACAGCATACTGGTGACACAAACCCACAGTCCTACTGTATCTACTAGAAATTATCTCAATAGATTCCTCTCAGATCAAACGCCATTTTCAGTGGCCTAAGTGGTCTGCACTGGGGACACCGGCTGCACCCTCATCGTAACTGCCCCACAAAGACATGAGGGACGCTGTCTTCTGCATGGACATCAGGACAGCACCAGACAAATACCTGGAATGCAACTGGGCTCCACAATGAGTAGAGTGATGGAGTCGGAGATACTAAAGGCAGTGGTGAGGGGAGAGTGCTTGTCAAAAACATATGGAATTAGGCCACATCTGACCCCTTCAGTGATGCTATGAATCAGGAAAGTGTTTTAGTGTGATTGTACAACTGCTCTGTGTAGAGCGCAACATTTTTGACCGCCATCTTGGGTGTCAATCTAGTCTTCAGACCAGGAAGGCCATTTGAGGTGGAGGCTGGCTCAAGTACGCCAATGGCACATTGGAGGTGCCCCAAAGGTAAGCCCATCTTATCCTGTCTGGGCACCATTCGTGCACAGCACCAGCTATGCTGCCAAGTTTACCCTAGGTATGAGGGAGCCTAATCATGCCAACAAGGAACTAAGTTTCTTCTATATGAAAGAGCAATTGCTCTACAATCGTAAGCAGTGGGGGAGGGTAATGATGGTCCTCCACTGCCTACTACAGGTCAAGCAGGTCACAGGAACTCTCTGAGTGGCCACATTGATAACCCCCCTTACCTAAGCTGTGGTCTACTCAATGCTAAATGACTAGTAAAATATATGATTGAGATCTACTTACTTCTGGGATCAGGGGATTGAGATGCATTGTTCATAACAGAAACCTGGACGATCCCTGAATCAGTGGTAGAATTGGCTACATCCTGCCCTCCTGTTTTCAAAGCCTTGCATGAACCACTCAGTAACAAGAAGGGGAAAGAGTCAGAGTCATTTACGAATAAAGATGGAAACTCTCAAGATCTGAACTCTTGGCTTTTGCCCCCAAAACTGAGAAAGGTAATGCCTTCCCGGGCATCCTGTGCTACAGAAGGAAGAGTAGGACTGCGCACACTGAAAGGTGCTGTGCTACAGACCACCAGGACTCCCAAATACACATCTTGGTCCCTTGACAGAAGTCATCTACAATATGGGACTTGCTCATGAAACTTTTTAATTTTGGGGAACTTAAATCACTGGACTAATAAGGTAGCTGCAGATTCTTTGGAAAATCGCGTGGAGCCCTGGGTCCGTACCAGCTATTGCATAGCCCAACTCATTGGGCTGGACACACTCTGAATCTTATATTCACCCCTGACAGCCTTATATCCACAAAGGATATCCTACCTCTGCATTGGACTGACCATGCCCTCATATGCTTTCACATATTTATGAAACAACCATGTCCTCTAAAAGCAGGCTCTGGGAGATTAAGAAAAGGGAGGGCCTGGTAGAAAATGAGTACACCAAATATGAGATCTGCCCTCCTCTTCCTTAACACTTTTGGTTCTAAGAAATAATTTAAGGAAAACTGTTGAGCTTATGAGCAAGGGATTGTTGAGACTTTGGACAGAGTAATCCCAATCATTCAATGGAAAGCGAGCCACAGACCATCTGCTCCTTGGTACAACGAATCATGAAGAGAGATAAATTTGCCTACAAGATGCATGGAAGGAGATGGTGCCTGGACTACTCCAAAGCAAACAAATAGTGTCTTTGTTAGAGTTGGCATCCTTGGCATTGTTTCCACTGAAATTTTGCCTCTACCTCCTTTATTTTTTAATGCTGTGCTGGATTTCGTTTTTGCTGTCTTAGATGCTTTGGGCACTTTGCCATTGCTGATCAGTGTCAAAGTGCAAGTCCTCCCTATGGAAACTCATATTATGAGTGGTTTTCCCTGATTTGCCGGAAGCACTGATTGTGCCACCCACACGAGTAGCCCCAAAAAAGTATCTCAGGCCTGCTACAGCAGTTTTAAACTGCCATGTCAACCTGGCAAGTGCACCCACTTGCCAGGCTCTAACCTTCCCTTTTCTTACATGTTACTCACCCCTAATGTAGGCCCAAGGTACCCCTGTGGGCAGGGTCCAGTGTATGTGAAAGGTAGGACATGCCCTGAAGTGTGTGGCATGTCCTGACAGTGAAAGACTGCCAATTTCGTTTTTCACTATTACAAGGCTACCTGTTCCCATAGGGTAGAATGGGGAGTTTGCTTATAGCATCTTAAAAACATAACCACCCCCGGAAATGAGGTAGGAAAATAAAGTTGAGTATGCCTGTACTTAGAATGTTAAAATGCATCGTTTAGTGAGGATGATTTTGACATTCTGTGTTTGAAAATACCACTTTTAGGAAGTAGGTATTTTCTTGCTTAACCAAACAGTGTGCCTCTGCTAGAACGTGTATTGACTGTCTGGTTTTGGAGGGACAGAGGCTGGGGCTGTGCAGTGGCTCCTGACAGTCTGGATGAGTCAGGGCTGGAATAAATAGACCTGGACTGCATTTAGAGTAGGGGTAGGAGATTTTTTTTCATCTGAATGGGCCTAGTCTGCCTTCCACTATGCTGTCTTCACCTCTGGCCAGGAAGCTGTAAGGAGAGGACAGAACTGGTTTTGACTGAGCACAGGGCTTCTCTGCCACCAGAGAGCAAAGGATTGTGCTGTATCAATATTGGGGCCCAGACCCCAGAACTTTAGATCATCCCAGGAATTCAAGAGGACCCTTTACCAAGGAGAAGAGCTGAAGAGACTGAGGAGAAGTACTGACCCTTTGCTGTGTGCTGTGTGGGGTTGGCCTACAGTTGCTGTTTCAGCCAAGGAAAGGATAAATACTTTGCTGTGTGCTGTGTCCCCTGCTTGTAGGAGATCTCCAAGGACCTGTGTGTGCTTGTCTCCTGTTCTGAAGTCTCAGTGACACACCATACCACAGCTCCCCTGAACTCTGCTGCCATGAGTTCTGACTTACCAAGAGGTGCCTGTGCCAGGTTTGGACCTCTGGAGGTTGTTGCTGCTGTTTGGAAGTTTAAAGAAAGAAGAAACTTGAAGAACTGCAAAAATCGACGCATCGCTCTTCTTGCGGCTGTTTTCCTATGCATCTCAACAGCGCGAAAAGAATTTTCATGCATCCCCATGCTGCTGCAAAACCGCCGCAGCACCTGTCGCCAATGCAAGAATCGATGCATCGAGGGATCGCAGCTGCAGAGCCACTCGACGACGCCGCTTCGATCACCGTCGCATCACGGATTTCCATGCATTGCACCGGTTCAGAAAATGTTCCCGACGCATCACCTGCAGTTCAGAAACATTAGGAAGAATCGACACATCACTCCCCATACAGATCAGATTCGACCAAACCCTTCCTCTGCGTGCAGTAGGACCGTCACATCCCCTCCCCAAGGTCTCAGGAGTTTATGCATCTCTTGGTTTCCGACTCTGCAGCTGTTTGGCCTTGTGAATCTTGACACAACTACAGGTACTTTGTGTAAAAGATACACATCCATAGTTTTCTATGGTACAATCCTTGAATCCTTTTGAAAGTCATATTTTTAACTGTGTATGTTGATTTTTGGTTTGTTTTGGTCTTATTGAGTTTAGATAAAGATATTTTATTTTTCTAAACTGGTGTGCTGTCCTTTTGTGGTGTTTTCACTGTGTTACTGTGTGGGTTGGTACAAATACTTTACACATTACCCTCGTGCCAAGCTACCAAGGGGATGAACAGGGGGTATTTAGAGTGTGTGTCCTCCTTAGCCTGACTAGAAGCAAGGTTCCCTATTTGGATAAATGTACCTACCTCTGCCAACTAGAGAACTCCATTTCCAACAGTCTTAAACTTGTGTTAGGTGATTATAAGAGAGAATTCTGTAAAGCTAACGCCAACATCTAGGCCAACAGCATCTGTGTAGCCAATAATGGGGCAAAAAAGGTCTTTAAAATTCTTCAGGAATTAACAAACCTGTGTTGCTTAAAACAAGAAGTTACAGTCTTTCAGGAACAATGTGACAATCTGGCTGATTTATATGATAAAGAGATCAGCAAGATTCTAGAGGACTTTAGCACATTTGTTCAGACTGCACCCCCTGCTTTGGACATTGCTGAGAATCTAGAGGTACTGTCCAGGGCGACTGACAATCAGAGTTCCCTAAAATTATTAGCATCTCGAGCCACTATAATGCAAATGGGCATAGACTCCGATGATAGTTATAATTATAATCTCAATAACTTTGAAGCAATTTTTAAGGAAACCTTCCTAGATATTGAAAGGTCTACCACCTCTGGATCTCCTTTGGATACCCTATCTCCATAGATATGGAAAGAGGTGGAGGAGGAGCTTGCTCTCTCCACACTACAGGTGTGTAACCAGTTCTTGAAGATGGTAGGATACCGCAAGCCTGAAAGAAAGCAATTGTTACCCCCCCTTTTGAAGAAATCAGCAGCTGTACCTGCGGTTTTGAGTAACTATAGGCCCATTTCTTTTCTCCCTTTCCCTGTGAAGATTTTGGAATAATATGTGAGCAGAAGTTCATCTCTATATCTGGAATCCCAGTTCCTCATTGAGGATGAGCAATTTGGCTTCCAATCTGGACATGGTACAGAGTCAGCCCTACTTGTAGCTTTGGATGAACTACAGATGTGGGTAGACAGTTGGCAGTTGATAGTCCTGATCATGCACGACTTGTCGGCTGCCTTTGACACAGTAAATCAGAAAATCCTGCTTTCCAGGCTATTCTCAATCACTGTGGCAGAAACAGCACTAAAGTGACTACAGTCTTACGAAGGCATGCTGGAAAGTGCCTGCTGCATGAATACAAACTCTTAAAACTCAACGGGGACAAAACAGAATTCTTGTGCTATTCAGAAAGTAAGATTCCTATGACCCTTCCCTCCAATGTTTGGCCTATCCCACTCGATGAGGGGCTTCTGTAATTGACATGGTTCGTAATATGGGGGTCATGTTTGACAAAAAGTTGTTTCAGGAGAACCACATCACAAAAGTAGCAGACATATGCATCACTATCACGAAGTCTTGCAAAGGTGCTACCGCTGCTGCCCACTCCATTTAAATTGCTTGTTGTGCGCAGCATCAAACTCAGTAGGTTGGACTACTGTAATGCCTTGGAACTTAGGGCTCCGGACTATATATTGAACAGACTATATGGGCTCCAAGTGGTTGCAGTGAAACTTGCCTTAAACAAACCTTGCAGATCATCAGCATCTGATGCCTTGAAAGAACTGCACTGACTGCCTTTATAGCAGAGGATTCTGTTTAAAGCTATGTGCATTGTGTCAATGCATTAAAGGGTACTGGTCCAGGACCCCCGCAAAGAAGACTGAAGAAGTACACTCAGGGAGAACATCTGTGCTCCAGTACTGTAAATATTGTCTGCATCAATATGTTTCAGATGCCCAGCTTTGGAACAAGCTGCTGCCAACTCTTAGATCACCAACAGCCCTGTTACCATTTAGGAAGGCTCTGAAAACATAGCTCTTGCCTAGATAAATCTGCTACATATTCATTTGGATGGCTACATATTGGCAGCAGTACCCACCCACTCGCCTCAGCACCAGGAACACGTTTGGTGACAGTTGCACTCTACAATTGGACAAAATAAATAAATAAATACATTGACAGACAAATGACATCAAAAAGAGTGGAATCAGGCGGAACTAAAGATAGGGAGTGCACTTAACCAACTCCAACCAAAGCCACCACTGGTACTCTGTCGGGATATAGCAGACCTATGGAATGCCCTAGACAAGCATACACTTTGCAAATGCAGACTGAGGCTGCATGCAGAGGAGGACAGGTCGGGCAGGATGCTAGTGTGGTTTCTGAAGTGAGACCCCTGATCTTCTCCCTTAATAAACTGGAAAGAACAAGAGTAGTGACACACACAGGCATAAAACTGGATTTGCTGACATACCTGTCAACCCAATACAGGAGGTCCCCAAGTACTAATCATGGGCAGGTTGCACATTTCCTGGCTACGATTCCCAACTCTATGGTCCCAGTGGAGGCCAGAGTAGGACTGGGACTGAGATAACACTAGAGAAGTTGTTCACTGCCATCAAGGGCCTAGCAACAGGAAAGATACTGTTAAGCAAAGGTTTTCCCCCTTAATTCTATTTGACCTATGAAGACATTATTTCGGACCACCTCCTAGAGGTGTACCTAGAGGCTGGCCCGACCAGCAGTCTCCCTGCTACTATGAGGGAAGCCATCATAGTCATGGTGCCAAAACTGGATAAAGACCCCTCTCCATGCTAAATGGGGATATACAGATTCTTGTTTGGTTGCTCGCCAACAGACTGCTAGGGTGGGGGCATTAGTACATAGGGACCAGAGTGGGTTCATCCCAGGGCGGAACACAATGATGAACCTGTGACGTCTTGGACACATTCTATATACAATGCAAAATGCTAACTGGAATGGGGCTCTCATGGCCTTAAACATAGAGAAGGCAACAGAATATTGCTATTGAAACTGAACAAATGGGAGGGGTGCTCAGCATTCTGACCTAGAACGTTACGACTTCTCATCCCAAATGCAGCTTGCGGTGAAGTGGTGCACAACAGAGCATAACTAGGAGAACTAGCAGATACGTTCATCACATTGGAGAACAGGGAGAGCTTTTGGGTTGCAGTAGGGTATTTCATGCAATTTGCTAAGTTAGCACACAAGGCCAGGGAGATCAGAACGGGCTTTCCGCAGACGCCACCAGTGTCCTAGACCTTGGAGATAATGTAAGGTAAGGTAAGGGTAGACAGAAGAGACTATTGATAGCCAGATTGCATCAGCAGACTTACCAGTGCCACTTACCAAGGCACAACTGGCATAAGAAACCAAAATGGAGACCCTCTCAGTACTGCAGAATGGGCACTAGCCTGTGCACAGGTTCAGGAGCTGCAAGTAACAGCAGGTTTAAACTCACACACTTTTAATTCCTACACTGGACGAACATAACCCCCACTAGAATACACAGGATATAGCCTGGGTGGTCCTCAGAGTTCTCCATTTGCAGCAAACCAGGCGTTGCATTTGTGCACATGACCCAGAATTGTAGGATGGTACCGACTCACTGGGAGGACGTGGCCGACCAACTGAAGAGGGCGAAGGGGTGAACATCCAGCTCACGATTCAGCTTTGCATACTGAGCTTGATCCCAAGATTCAAAAAGAGAGTGATGCAATTTAAGCTCACAAAACTGGGCCTCCTGCTCCTACACTGCGGGTGACATTCCACTGGGTGGCCAGTGCCGGTCCCACTGTGGAAAGATAGAAGAGCGACTTGCAGGAATGGGTGTTAGTGGAAGATATCTGTCTCAAGCAGGTTTGCATAGATGACAAGTGGAGGAGTGCCTCAGGGACTGGCAAATATTCGACCTGGTAGTTAGTGAAGGCTTCCAAGGCTTGATGGGACATGACATGGAGGAAAGTAGCAATGAAAGTGACTGCAGAGGGTGGTCTCCTGGGGGGAATTTCACTCATAGTGGGCTGACTCATGGTGTGCTGTGGGAGGAAAGTTGCTGTTTACTTAATATGTGTTATAAGTTGTTACTGAAAAACGGACATGATGCAAATATGTATGAGCTGGTCAGATATGGGACTGGCACCGACCAGCACTGCTGGATGTGCTAGCACGCTACTGCACAACCGTATCAGTGTATTATCATGTTACATCATTTTTTAACAATAATAAATATGCTCACTGGGGCACCCTTAGTGATGCGGGGGCCTTGCAGCAGAGCACACACAAGGAATGTTCACACAGATACTCGGTCTGTGCCGTCAGCCACATGCGCTGATGTTACCCTTTATTAAATACTCCCTGGTCCGCGCCCGGCCCAGCGAGGTGCATGCAAAAATTGTATGGTAGCGGCCGGGTGGCACACCACAACCCATCCAACCTGGCAATTTGAAACAGAACAAAATCACATGGTAATACGGCCAGTCCAGTCACACGTTTCGGTAGCCACCTCCGTGCCGTTTGTCCGGCTCTCCATTCAACAACTCTCGCTCTGATGAGCCTTACCGCACAAAGTCCTGCAGCCTGGTGTTCGGCACTGGGTTGTTGCAGAAATCATAGCGATGGTATTGGCTCCCTTCTCCGCACTCGGCCTCCTCCTGAGAGTTGTTACCTTGGGGCACTGCTTCACTGGGCTCGGCCCTCGCGTTAGATGTTTCCGGAGTCTCTCCTATTACCTGGCTTCCGCCCCCCGGCACTTCAGCATCCTCCACTCCCACATTTCCACTTTGGGTTCCGTTGCCATCTCACTTGGCCTGGGGACCTTCTTGAACCAGGAGACATTGCGGGTTATACTTTGGGGCCGTTTCTCAGCCACTAGTAGAGTCCCTTGTACCTTCACCACTCTCCATGTGTCAGGCTCAAAAGGTGTGCGGAACTTGGACCCGGGTGTCGATCTTTCCCCACAACATAATCTCCGAACTAAATGTCGGTCGGTCGAGCCCCTCTTTTCTGACTGGCCCTGTCGTTGTTATTTTTGCGGTGGGCCTGGGATCGTTCCACATATATGACCACTGGTGTCCACGATTCAGTGCTGGGTATTCCATCCCTCATGGCTGTCTTTAGTAGGAGGTCATGAGGAGCACATTTCATGGTGCAATGAGGAGTTTGGCAGTAGGCCCTCAGGAAGTGATATAGACAGTTTTCCAAATTGACACCCTGGGCTACTCCGATCCGTAGTGCCTTGTTCAGTGTCCGCATAAACCTTTCTACATCCCCATTGGCCTGCGGCCACAGTGGTGTTATTTTACAGTGTCGGATGCCATGTTGTCCGATGAATTCCTGAATTCTTGCCCTTGGAACAGCGGTCCATTATCTGTATGGATCTCCACTGGCAGTCCCAGCAAGACAAACGTCTTCTCCAGTGCAGGCTGTAAGCATTCAAACACCGTCGAGGCCACCAACTCCACTATTGGGAACTTCGAATGGCTGTCCACCAACACTGCCATTTGCCAGCCATCAGAGAAACTTCCAAATTCCAAGTCCACTCGTTCACATGGTGCCAGCTGGGTCCTTCGGTGACAGAAGGAGCTTCCAGAGGATCAGCACCCGTGATGAGACATGCATGGCATCACTGGACCTTGTCTTCTACCATCCCATCCACACCTGGGAACCAAACCTTTGTCCTCAGATGGGCCTTGGCCTTCTCGATTCCCTGGTGTCTCTGATGCGCTAACTCGATCGTGCGCTCACAGAGAATAACACGTATTACAATCCGTGAACCCCGCAGAATTACTCCATTTCCTGCCGCACTCAGCTCTCCTCGACACCTCCACATGCTCTTCCAGTACTCCTTTTCCTCGGCCGACCTCCGCTCCTTCCCACTCAGGAACCATTTCCACTGGTGATCCTGTAGTGGGCGGCCCACCATGTGTAGGTATTCATCTTCAGCTGACGCCTTCCAGATGTTCTCCAATAGCAATGCTTGAGGGCGAGCATCTTCCAGCAGTTGTTTCACATAGATTACAGCACCCTCGTCCACCTCCGGTCCTTGTACTCCACTCGGAGGCAGAGGGTGCCTCGATAGATAATCTGCGGGGTGTCTTGCTCCTGGACAGTACACCACCTCAAACTGATATTACTATATCTGGATGGCCCACCTCTCAATCCGCGGTGGTCCGCTTCATGCCGTTCCCGCAAAGAGGGGTACCAGTGGCTTGTGGTCAGTTATAACGGTGAAACGGTGCCCACAAAGGTATATGTTAAAGTGTTGACATGCCCATCGGATGACTAGTGCTTCTCTCTAAATCTGCGCGTATCGGGTCTCCAACTCCGTGAGCGACCTACTCTTTGCGGTGGTCCGCTTAGTGCCGTTCCCGCAAAGAGGGCTACTAGCGGCTTGTGGTCAGTTATAACAGTGAAACTGTGCCCACAAAGATATATGTGAAAGTGTTGACACGCCCATCGGATGGATAGTGCTTCTCTCTCAATCTGCACGTGTCGGGTCTCCACCCCCATGAGCAACCTACTGGCATAGGCAATGGGCACCCACTCCTCGTCTGACCTCTGCAGGAGCACGGCCCCCAATCCCATGGGGCTGGCATCCACTATCAGTTCCGTGTCCGCTCCCTCTTCAGTAAGGCTTTCTTCACATCGCCGAATGCTTGGGTGTTCTTGTCCATCCACTGCCAGGTAGTGTCTTTTTTGGTAAGTTGCCGTAAATGTTCCGAGATGGTGGCAAGTCACGGAATGATCCGGCCACAGTAGTTGGCTATTTCCAGGAAACTTCTCACTTCTGACGGCATCTGAGGGCCATGTCTGAACTGGGGTGGTGTGGAGTGCAAAAAAACGATGGATTTAGGCCCAGATCTCTGTACTAGGGTGAATGTATGACATTGTTCTGCATTCTGTCCATCAACTGTTGTTTTGCATTTGTCACCCCGAGTGGGATGGGTATGCTCAGACGTGAGTCCCATGCTCTCCATACCACTGGAGTCAAGCTATCCTGGCTGAAGACGGCTGATAGCCAAAAGCCGGTCCTAGGATGCTTGATTCCGGTCCAGGAAAGACATGGCTTGGCAGTTCGGGCTGGACTGTTCCCATGAGGCACAGCGTCAGGGCTGATTTGCATATGGCCATGTCTGAACTGGGGTGGTGTGGAGTGCAAAAAAAAGATGGATTTAGGCCCAGATCTCTGTACTGGGGAGAATGTATGACAATGTTCTGCATTCTGTCCATCAACTGTTGTTTGGCATCTGAGGGATGGCAGCCATTCTAATGGCTTCTACCTGTGACGGATCCACATGTTGTCGTTTAGCCGAGAACTGGTATCACAAGAATTCAACTTCTGTGGCATAGAATGCGCACCTAGCTTGATGCAGTGTTAGGCGTTGTTCCACCAGGTGCCTCAGAGTGGCTCTTAGCCGCACGTGATGCTCCTCCCGCGACTTCGAGAAGATCATGATGTCATCGCTCACATTGATAACTCCTACTAAACCGGACATCTCTTCTCTCACGGCCCCGTGGAACACCTCAGCCACCGAGGACACCCCAAAGCTCAGTCTCTGAAAGCGGCACAGTCCCACTTAGGTAGAGAACATTGTGATGTACCTGCTTTCTTCCGTCAACATCAGTTGATGGTACCCCGAGTTCAAGTCTACTTTCGAGAACCACTGCAACCCATTAAAATCCGTCACAATCTCATTGATGGTTGGAGTGATGTGCCTCTCCCGGCGAATAGCTTTGTTCGGCAGCCGCATGTCCACGCAGAGCCGGATGGCCCCTGGCCTTGATGACTCCTTCCCTCTCCAAGCGCTCCAACTCCGCTTCTACTAATGGTCTGAGGTGGAACGGTAGCGTTCGGTGACGAAGTGCCACCGGCTGGATTGACTCGTCAATGTGAAGTTGGCCCTCTATGCCCTTCATGCATCCAAGTCCCCTGAACAGCTCGGGGAACTCCTCCAGCATTTTGTCCGCCTGGCATTGTTGTATGTGCTTCGCGAACATCACTAGGTCTAGATCTTTGGCAGTTTGGCAACTTAATAGCGACCCAGCACTATCACAGGTTACATAGCACTGGGTTGCCGTGACTCTGTCCTTGTATTTTACTAGTGACCGCCCTGACTCGTGCAGAAGCGGTCGCTCCTCACGCTCCCTGCTGAACCCGGTATCGTAGCGCTATATTGCTCATTGCTACCAACTATTAATTGTGCCTGATTGTACCATTACTTATATCATAGCGATATTGCTCACATTGCTTGTTAAAGTATTTGTGCCTGATTTTACCATTACTTATATCATAGAGATATTGCTCGCATTGATTGGTAAAGTATTTGTGCCTGATTGTGCCGGTGCCACTGCCCATATCGTAGCGATATTGCTTTCCTTCAATTTAAAGACCACTCTTGCCTGATTGTGCCCCAATCTCGTCCGGTTTCGCTTTTGTTTTTGCTGCCATTTTGTTGTTGTTGGGCCTCCTAGCCCGTCTCTCCATCCCGCTCCCGCCTCCCAGCTGCTCCTCCCTCCCACTGAAAGCTAAAGATCAACCCGTTAAGCCAAGCGCTGTGACCGCCCTGACTCGTGCAGAAGTGGACGCTCCTCACGCTCCCTGCTGAACCCGGTATCGTAGCGCTATATTGCTCATTGCTACCAACTATTAATTGTGCCTGATTGTACCATTACTTATATCATAGCGATATTGCTCGCATTGCTTGTTAAAGTATTTGTGCCTGATTTTACCATTACTTATATCATAGCAATATTGCTCGCATTGATTGTTAAAGTATTTGTGATTGATTGTGCCGGTGCCACTGCCCATATCGTAGCGATATTGCTTTCCTTCAATTTAAAGACCACTCTAGTCTGATTGTGCCCCAATCTCGTCCGCTTTTCGCTTTTGTTTTTGCTGCCATTTTGTTGTTGTGCCTCCTAGCCCGTCTCTCTACCCCGCTCCCGCCTCCCAGCTGCTCCTCCCTCGCTCCGCCCCCCTCCACTATCCACTTATGTCAGAGCAACATACGCGCAGCGTTCACCCACAGTGGACGAGCCCTATGCGTGCCGAAGGTGCGCCAAAGGTAAGCCCGTCTACACCCGTCCGCGACCGGCCCGCGCCCAGCGCCAGACCCCCTGTTCCCCGCAAAATCCACTCCACCCACATTACGTACGACACCGCAACCCTCTCTGCACTCAACACAGGACGTCTCTCAGACTGCCTTAATGCCGCCCCAGGACACACCCATGGACCCTTCACCTGCCACTCCTGCAAGTTTGACTGCATCAGGACCCACACAAAACCCACAAACGCCAAACTGAGCTCCGACACTAACCACCTGAAGTGCATCCTGCTCAACACCCGCTCGGTCCACAAACACGCCACTGAGCTATGGACCCTACTAGACACCACATCGCCGGACGTCGCCTTTCTTAAAGAAACCTGGATGAACGCATCATCAGCGCCCGACATCGCCTTAGCCATCCCGGACGGCTACAAGATCATCCGAAAGGACCGCATCAACCAAACAGGAGGAGGCATCGCCAACGTCCATAAGAACACCATCCGCATCACGACCAGTTCCGATGACAACCTCACAACCGCCGAACACCTTCACTTCTAGATTCACACCGACCCTAAGACCACACTCAGAGTCACCCTCATCTATAGACCACCCGGACCCCGCACACAATTCAGCGAAGACATCACAGACTTCATCAGCCCACACGCCCTTCCCTCCGAGGACTACATTCTACTAGGAGACCTCAACTTCCACCTGGAAAAGAACAACGACAGCAACACCATCTCCCTTCTGGACAACCTCACCAATCTCGGACTCAAACAACTAGTAAACACCCCCACCCACTACGCCGGACACACGTTTGACCCAATCTTCTCCTCCAGCAAGCACATCTCCTTCAATCACACCACAGGACTCCATTGGACGGACTACAGCTGCGTCCATTTCAACTACTGAAAGTCCACGACCCACCACCAGCCACAACAAATGCCCCGTAGAAACTGGAACAAAATTACCACCGACCAGCTCACCACTTCGCTATACCCAAACCCTCCTACCAAATCATCAGACCCAAATCAAGCAGCCATCCACCTTACACAATGGATCACCCACAGCGCTAATGAATTAGCACCCTTGAAAAACCATCAAAACAAGCCAGGTAACAAAAAAGCCCCATGGTTCAATGACGACCTTAAGAACTCCAAAAAGAACTGCCGCACCCTTGAGAAGGCCTGGCGAAAAAACCCAACCACAGACAACATGACCGCCCTCAAGAACGCCACCTGCAAACACCACCAGCTGATCAGATCCGCCAAGAAATCAACTTTCAAGGATCAACTCGACAACAACGCCCACAACAGCAAGGAACTCTTCAACATCATCAAAGAGTTTACCAATTCCAGCGCCGGCACCAACGACATCACTCCCTCTCAAATCGCTGACATACACAACAGCTTCGGTGACCAGTCCACCCCCCTTACCTGTGAACCAAAGCCCCCCTCCACCATCCTTTGCGCCTGGAACCCAATCAGCACTGAAGACACCATCCGCTTGATGAACTCCATCCACTCCGGATCACCAATTGACCCATGTCCCCACCACATCTTCAACAAAGCCGACTCCATCATCGCACCCCATCTCCGGGATATCATCAACTGCTCCCTCAACACCGCTACCTTACCGGAAAGCTGGAAACATGCCGAACTCAGCGCCCTCCTGAAGAAACCCAAAGCAGACCCCACCGAACTTAAGTACTACCGCCCCACTTCGCTCCTCCCATTCCCTGCCAAAGTCATCGAGAAAACCGTCAACAGTCAGCTCGCCGCCTTCCTCGAGTCCAACAGCTCCCTCGACCCTTCACAGTCTGGCTTCCGAGCCAAACACAGCACCGAGACCGCCCTCATCGCAGCCACAGACGACATTCGAACACTACTTGACAACGGAGAAACAGCTGCCCTCATCCTACTGGACCTCTCGGCAGCGTTCGACACAGTCTGTCATAGCACCCTTATATAACGCCTCAGCAACATTGGGTTACAAGGAAAAGCATTGGACTGGATCATCTCGTTCCTCGCCGGAAGAACCCAGAGGGTCCACCTCCCCCCTTTCAGATCAGAGGCCACCGAAGTCATCTGCGGCGTACCACAAGGATCATCGCTCAGCCCCACCCTTTTCAACATCTACATGAGCCCCCTCGCATCCATCGCGCGCCAACACAACCTCAACATCATTTCCTACGCAGACAACACCCAGCTGATCCTCTCCCTCACCAAAGACCCAAACACGGCCAAAACCAACCTACACGAAGGAATGAAAGACGTAGCCGAGTGGATGAAGAACAGTCGTCTAAAACTGAACTCAGACAAGACGGAAGTCCTCATCCTAGGATCATCCCCCTCCTCTTGGGATGACTCATGGTGGCCGACGGCCTTGGGCAGCGCACCCAAACCAACGGACCACGCACGCAACCTGGGCTTCATCCTGGACTCCTCCCTCTCGATGACCAGACAAGTCAACGCCATCTCATCATCATGCTTTAACATCCTACGTATGCTCAAAAAGATCTTCTGCTGGATCCCAACCGAAACAAGAAAGACGGTCACCCAAGCACTTGTCACTAGCCGACTGGACTACGGAAACACCCTCTATGCCGGAACCACAGCCAAATTACAGAAAAAACTCCAACGCATCGAGAACGCCTCCGCCAGACTCATTCTAGACATCCTCGCCACAATCACATATCCAGTCACCTGAGAGACCTCCACTGGCTCCCCGTCAACAAAACAATAACGTTCCGTCTCCTAACCCACGCACACAAAGCCCTCTACGACCTAGGACCTAAATACCTCAACACGCGCCTGACCTTCTACACTCCCAAACGCCAACTACGATCGTCCAATCAAGCCCTAGCCGCAGTTCCACGCATCCAAAGATCCACCATGGGAGGAAGATATTTCTCCTACTTAGCAGTCAAAACCTGGAATTCTCTCCCCTCCCACCTCCGCCTCACACAGAACCACCTCTCCTTCAGAAAACAACTCAAAACATGGTTATTTGATAAGTAACGAACACCCCCTCCCCCAAGCGCCTTGAGACCCTCTGGGTGAGTAGCGCGCTATGTAAATTTTGACTTGACTTGACTTCCGCATCGACCACTCCTTGTAACGAAATCGGAGTATCTCCTCCGTATGTCAAAATCAGGGCTTTCGTCAGCATCAGTTGGGGTCTCGACTTGAGTCTCTTATACTGATCCGCATCCAGTATATTGACAGGTGCCCCTGTGTCGATCAGCGCCCTTATGCAGGATTCCCCGATCCATACTTAGCAGGTAGGGGGTGGTCTTTTAGTGGTGTTACCTCCTCGAATGTGTGAAATTACAAATACATTGTCTTCCTCATCATCCGTCATTGACGACTGCTGCCCCCCTACTGTCCTCCTCTCCTTCTTCCTGCACCTTCTTGGCTGACTTGGTGGGCCTCCAGAGGTCTGCTGCTGCCCTGTGATTAACCACTCTGGCATACCTTAGCGAAATGTCTATATTTGTTACAGTTCAAGCACTGCCTCCCTTGTGCTGGGCATACTCTTGGAGCATGTGTCCCCATGCAGCAGTTTCGGCAGTCACGCCTCCGTTGCCTCTCCTCCATCTTGGCCCCATTCCCGCCCACTCGGCCATACGCCTTCTTCAGCACCTCGACCCTCTCTTCCTTGATCGGAGTTGGAAACACCGGCTGACTTCCCCCTGACTTCTTCGCAAGCGCCATTTCCATTTCATCTGCGCGTGCATCCGCCAGTTCGTGTGACTTTCCCAGGATCAATATTTCTTCCGAAGTGATCCCCGGTTGGCGGAGGATCAGCTTGCACAGTTCAGGAGACTCGCAGCCTGCGATCAGTTGGGCCCTCGTCTCGAAGGCTCGATCGACCCCACTACAGGTGCTGACCAGTTTCATTAGCCTTGCATAGTACATGTTGAACGATTCTTCCCCCCGTTGCCTGGCCTGGCGCAGCTTGAAATGTTCATAATCGGGGCTTACTTGTGGATCAAAGTACCAGTTTAAGGCCTGCACTGCTTTGTTGTAGTCTCCACTGCCTCCTGTATCAGGCAGATCCTGGAACAGCTCATACAATTCATCGCCACCCATTGATAACATCAACAACCTCTTCACCGTGTTGTCCGTCTCTCGGGTAGCAACACAATAGTTTTCCAACTGCCCCGGCCACTTCTTTCTCAGCGGTGCTGCTGTCGCGGGGTCTGCCAGCTGACTAAACTCTGGTAGAGTTGTTCTGGCCGCACGACTCTGCTTTCCTCCAGCTGCCCCCGCTGCATCAGTTCTGTCGGGTGAGTCTGGCATGGTCACCTTGGTTCCTGCATTGGGCACCGTGCTTCAGCTGCTCGCTTGCCCTACGAAGCCAGCCCACGCGTCATCCACGTGGTTGCTCGCGGAGTCTGATCCCGCCTCATCGCCAATGTGACACCCCAAGCCCCGGAGATGGGGTGAGCCGTAATATACCCTCACTAGGGCACCCATAGTGATATGTGGGAGTAGGGGCCCGGCGTGGGCCTTGCAGCAGAGCACACACAAGGAATGATCACACAGATACTCGGTCCGTGTTGTCAGCCACGTGCGCTGACGTCACCCTTTATTAAATACTCCCTGGTCCGTGCCTGGCCCAGGGAGGTGCATGCAAGCATAGTATGGTAGCGGCCAGGTGGCTCACCACACCAGCCTCCACCCTTGATCCAGTTGAATGACCTTCAGCCTCAAAGCAAAACCCAATGACACCCCTTGAGTGAATCTTCAAAGGTAAAGTGGTTGGCTTATTGTGATCCCCAGTGGCGAACTGACCCTGCTGCATACTTTGTGATAGGTTTGTTGGTGCACTTAAAACCTTGGACTTCACATCTGTATTGCTGTCTTTCAAGTGCTCTAAGTGCCTTAGTGATCGCCTAATTCCAGGTACCGTCCTCTCAATATTGTGAAACTTTTCTTTAATGCTCACCTGCCCTGTTAATTGTAAGTAGTGCTGTTTGTTGTATCAATCAGGGTTAGAAGTAACGCCTCTAGAATGCCTGCATACATCTGGTGCTTCTCCATTTCTCATCTCTCTAGTTCTGCTACTACAATAAACTACGCTACTCTACATCATTAATCATACAGGCCCAGTACCTAAGAGATTCAGGATCAATTAAATATGGTGGAACACAAAGACCTCAAAATCCACAAGGAGAAGGTGGGTAAGGGCAGCTGAAAAGAACCAAAAAAGACCAACCAATCCCCGAATCACCAATTAAAGACTAGCAGGAGAGCCATGCCAGTCTGGAAGTGATCCTTAAGAAACTGAATGATGTCCATGACATCACACAGAGTACAAAGACCAACACAGACATCCTACAATTAGAACTCTCTGCAATTATGATAGAGCTTAAAGAATTTAATCTTCGAGTGATGAACACTGAAAGCCGAGTAAGAAAGATGGAGGACCGTCTACTGGGTCATCCAAACACCTACTCAAAATTACTCCTTGCTGTCATCTCTAAGATGTGAAATGACCGATTTGGAGGACGACAACAGGAGAGGTAATCTCAGAACTTTGGTCTACTGGAGGGGGCAAAGGATAATGCTCCCTCACTGTGAGAAAGAACAAGCCTCGCCCCCGAAAACAACTTAACACCAATAAGGCATGCGCACATTTTCTCTGAATAAATACGCGGGCGCGCACGCATGCACAGTTTTCACAAGTATCACCCTATGTAGGAGGGAATGCTGCAGTACAGGTAAGTGTTTTTTTGTTGTTTTGATTAATGTTTGTTCGAGGATCTCCATGTAGTCCCACTCCGCCCAGGGTTAGCACACATTAGAGCTAGTTTTAACTTTCACTGGCTGCACTTTTTCTTCAGTGATCCTAAGAAGTTTCATTGTTTTTATTGTCTTCGCCTCCCTGTTGTTCCACCCCAGAAGTTGGTCTGCGCAGGGGTGTCTATAGCACGCCCTATAATGAAGCATGTAACAATTTTCTGAGTGAGGGCAGTTTTTCCACAGTGAACACGTACCATTATTTTCAATGTATTTTTTTATATATATTGTATACACAATCATATACACTTCTTCCTTTCCCTACTCCTCTGTGTGTAATTCAGTGTTTGGATGGGGAGGCTGGAGTAGGGAGATATCCTCTCCCCCCTTCTTATTGTGGGCATTTTTCTTATTCTAAAATACTCAGGAGTGTCCTACCCACTGTTTTGTCAAATTTTGACAACCTTGCAGCATTACTACTTAGTATTCTTTGACAACGGTTTAAAGGCTGACCTCACATGCCATTTATGGAAATTGTCTACACTCTCACAAGTGTATTATGCTAATTTTAGTTCCCTAGCCTGGACCCTAGGTTCCATACTGTTTCTGCAATCATACTGAATAATGGTATATATGTTTGCACAACATGCTTATCACCCACGTGGGCTGTGTTCTTCAACTACCCCACCTACTTATCACTGTGGTATGCCTGTGCCCTTCATCATCTTCTTGTGTGAGATTCCCATTGCCCTGTTTCCCACACCTCGTCTCTAAGAGACCCTCCCCCTCCGGTGGGGATTCTTTTTATTACAATATTCTACGTTACTCCTTTTTCTTTTCCTCTCCCCCCATCTTGTTACTCTCTCCTCGCCTGAATCATGTGCTTATAGAGGGTCCCATTTCATCTAGCCACAAATAGTGGCCAAATTCCAAGACAAACTCACAAAAGATTAGCCCCACTTGGATGGCTGATCACTACTCCTCATCACTTAAGATTGTTTCCCTTAATACTAAAGTACTCAACCACCCTGTGTAGTGTGGGAAACAATCTCTCAAACACGACATAGGTTTTCTCCAGGAAACGGGATAGGCTATAAAGAAGCATTAGCCATATATTATGGTTGGGTTTATGATATTGCCTGCTCTTCAGCAATCTATAAGAGGAATGGTGTCATCACCTTGATCTCTAAAAATTCCAGACTCTCAATTATCACATCAGAACCGGATATTGATTACAGATGGCTGATTACACGTGTCAGGAATATTACCACATCATTTTATGAGATAAACATTTAAGCCCCCACCAGAGATGCCCCTAAATTCTGGAACAAGTTATCAGTAAAACTCTCATTTCCATCCCCCTACCCCTCCAATAATCAGATTTTTCTTGGCGATGAGTTCAACCTCCTGATGGACCCTACCTTAAATAGACAATCTGTCTTTAATTACAGGACTCCCAAGGCTCACAAGGCAATGAGCTCCCTTTGTAAAGCCCACCTCCTAACTGACATCTGGACAATGGATAACCCCTCAGGTAGTGAATTCAGCTTCCTCTCCCCACCACACAATACCTGTTCATGAAAAGTGATTCTCCTAATTACATGCCAAGAGAATATGGATTTCATTAACGACAAAGAGGCTAACATTATGCATTATACCACTAATGCTAACTCCATGCAGCACTTGGAAGTAATATATCATAAAATAAACAGTTCTAGAACAGGATCATTTACACATATAATAGGCATGCAAATAGAATAGACTGCCTCTTTGAAAGTAGTTAGAAGTCGTTTTTTATTGATTGCTTCCGTCTTCTTTTCTTCTTCCCTTATCTATAGTTCAACATGTTTTTTTTTTGCAAAGTCCAAAACAGTATCAATCTTCAATGGTAAGCTGTGTATGAAGATCTCCTGGTGTCTCACATTTCCAGTGTAAGATGCATAGAAGAAATCCGAGTTATGTTGAAGTATCTGAAAGTAAAGAAAAGTGGAAATGTTCCAATGTCTTGTCAGTCTTTCTTAAAGTAGCCATTAACTTCCAAAAACATGCGATGGATTGACATATGAATGTAGGCATATGGCTTTAACGTTAATAAACTTGTACTTAAACTTAAAGCAACACATTTGTCATTTATTAATCTGTACCTCTGCTCCACCTCAGGGAGGGGAGTGTGGGATAATGTTAGCCTCCGTGTCTTTAATGAAATCCAGAATCTCTTAGCATGTAATTAGGCGAATCGCTATTTCATTACAAGACAGGAGGCTACCTTTATGCATGCTGGCAGTCCTGTAAGACCACATCTGACATATGTTCAATGGGTTTATAATAGTGTTTAGCAAGTGTATTTGAATTTGACCAGTCCGCTGCTCTTAGAATGACCTTTAGTCTGCCACCTTTCCAGAAGAGTTGACTAGCCATAGCTCCTCTTATAGAATGTGCTTGAAATTTCTTAAGGTCAATGCCGGCTAAGTGCATTGTGCATTTGACCCACCGTGCTATTGATGCAGATGTTATGGCCTTAAAATTTAAACAAAGGAGATAAGTAGTTAGTCAAAAACATGTGGACAGTGCTCGTTCATTCTCGAATCGTATTCTCACATGCTGTCTCCCACACAAAGTTTCTTGCAAGAATCAAACCTAGGGTGGAAAATTGTGTCCGACATAGTTTTAGTTCTTCTAATAATTTCAAATTTTACTCCAAAAGCATGATAAATTCTGCTACTTACCTCTAAAGCTTTTATGTCAGACACACAATGGCAGGAAATTAGACAGAGAATAGATGCTAGTTTCATAGAGAGTCTTTTTTTTATCTAAGTAATTGTTATGAATCCTTACTGTGAACAGATCTAGGATTAGTTTACCATCCCAAAGGGTGCCATATTTATGTCTGGGGGGGGGGGGGGAGGTATTCTTAATCTAAAACTTTTGAGAATTCTCAAATTGTGAAATTTTTTCCTATTGTTCTCCCATTCACTAATGCATGTCCAGCTGAAATTACCGATCAGTAGCAATTAAAAAATCTATAGCTAAGGGCCCTATTGAATTGTTCTACTAGGAAGTTAACTACTTCAATTATAGGAGCCTCCACAGGATCCAAGTTCCTCACCATGCACCAGCCTACCATATTTTCCACATGCCGTTATATGTATCGCGGGTGCCTAGAGCCCAGGATTTCTCAAGTAGCCCTCCCCGAAAGACCTGAGATTTTATTGACCCTCCTGACATCTTCCAGAAAAGAAGGCTCAAAGTCCCTGTCTGAACCAAGGGGTATTCTCTCCAAACGATGCCTGTTAAGAGGCCTTCTTCTGATGGTAAAAGCAAGGGAATGTCGTAGGCCAACTCCAAGGTCGTCGGAAACGAAGCTTGGGATGGCCAAAAAGGAGTTACTAGTACTAGGGAACGTTTTTCCTATGTCACCTTCTGAAGGACTCTCTGGATCATTGCAAAAGGGGGGAGGCATAAGCTTGGGTTCCCTTCCAGGGTTGTAGGAAAGCATTGACTGAGTACCCGGGTCTGGCATCCAGCTGAATTAATTTTTCACTGGCATGTTAGACTGCTTGCAAAGCACTCCACTTCCAGGGGACCAAAGAGGTGACAGAGACTTCTGAAATGGTTCTCTTTTAGCTTCTGGTCATTGTAGTCTCTCAAGAACCTCGAGTTCCATTCTGCTGTTATATGGGTTTACCCAGGTAAGTACTTTGCTCTCAGGTTTATCCTGTGTTCTAGGCAAAACATTCAAAGTCTTTTGCCTAAATTTACCTGATCAGAGGATTTTTTAACCCATCTTTATTACGACAGATCTGCCTTGCAGAGAGTGTTTGAAGCTCATTGGAGCATAGAGGCCTGCTGTCAGTTCCACATAATTTATGTGATGTGATTTTCCAAAATAAGCCCATGGACCTCCTGTATTTGGGTTGGCCAGGCAAGCCCCCGAGCCATGAAGGCTCTCATTCAATTCCAGTATGTACTCTGGAGAACTCTCAAAGATACATCTACAAATCCAGGCATCTAGTTTCTCTAACCACTAATTGAACTCTAATCTGGCTTCATGATCCAGGGTCACTTTGTCTCTATTCCATGAACCCCTCTTAGTACTTTTGCCTTCACCCTGTGAAGAGCTCGGTAGTGTAACGTTCCTGGAAAAGTTGCTTGGGTGGAAAAGGACAGAAGACCTAGAAGTCTGTATAGTTCTCTCAAGTTTATACAATCCTGTCCCAGCACAAATCTTTTTTCCTTTTGAACCTTGGAAATGTTCTTCCCCAGTAATAAAAGAAGGGATTTTACTGCATCTACTATAAAACCCAGAAAATCTAGGGATCGGGAGGAGACCATAACGGATTTTCTTTGTTTATGATAAAACCCAAGCTTTTTAGAAGATTCACCACTATATTCAGATCTGCTAGTACCTGAGTGTGGTGTTGAGACATTATGAGGATGTCATCTAGATAGACAGTCAGACGTACCCCCTTTCCCTCAGAAAGAATGCAGTTGTTCTCATTACCTTGGTGAAGCACCATGGGGCCGAGGATAGGCCAAAAGGAAGGCCCTGAAACTGGAAGAGGTACTGATTTCATCGGAATTGGAGGTAACATTGACATTCTATGGCCATGTGAATGGTGAAGTAGACATCCGTCAGGTCCAGCTTCACTAGCCAGTTCATCTCTAGAAGCATGTCCTTCAGCATATAGATTCCATCCATCTTGAAATATCTGTATATTAGAAACCTGTTCAATTCTCTGAGGTTCGTAACTGGTCTCCACCCCTTGTCTTTTTTTCCACCAGGAAAAGTGTACTTACAAAGCTCATGGATTCCCACAAGACTTCTACAATAGCACCCTTTTGTAACATAGAGTCCACCTCCCCTCCTACTATCCTCTCTTGCTCTGAGGTAATTTTTAATGCTCTCAGGTAGGAAGTTTGGGTCAGAGTCTCTGAAAATTTCATTTTGAAGCTTTGAATGGTTTCAGGACCCAAGGGTCTTGTGTGATTGACTACTAGGCTTGATAAAAAAACCTGAGCCGGCTCCCGACCTCTCCTAGGGAAGATCAAATGGGAGGGTGCTTTGTACTCACTCTGAAAGTTATTCGATCTTTGTCCATGGGACCTGAATCCTCTGTAGCGGTTGGCTCGTCCTCGTTCTGGGTAGAAGGATGGTGGGTTACTCTGTTTGTAACCTCTTCTGAACCCTCTCTGCCTTAAGTTGGACCTGAACTTGCTTTGGTCGGTAGAAAGGCCCCTTCTTCCGGCCCGGACAAAACTCTTCTCATACTGCTTTGAGGTTTATCCAAAGCTGTGAACGTAACTACTTAATTTACAGTTGTCTTGAGTATGTCGTCCCGGAATAGGGGGGCCTTTGGGGTTTTCGGAGGGTTCTTTGTCAGTCATGTTACCTAGTTTTAAGTTGATTTTACTTAGAATGACTCTACACCATTCAGCATTAAGTACTGCATTGGTGTTTTCTAAAATAATCAAAGCCCTCTGGGTCCAACCCCTAAGCAGGTTCATATCTCGTTGGGTCCCACTGATATGGGCCTCATCCGCCATACCTAATATTCTTACTAAAGGGCCTAGGATGTTGAGGATGCAGTCTTGGCAAACTTTCAGGGAACTTTCCATGCCTTTTCAGGGCTCTATTCCCAGTTTAATCAAAAAAGTGATAAGGTTAGTGTCTGGATTTAGTTTTAGATACAGGTCCAGAGCATTCTGCTCTTAGGATGTTACCTACCTCTTTTTCTATGGGATACCTTATTCATTTTTTAATTCATTTTCCCACATGGTCTTGAGTCCACCATTCAGCACTTCTTGGATGACGCATGATTAGACTTGGCTTTTTCATCGAGTTTACCTCCAGACTTTTTGCTTTTTGGCCTCCTCTTTTTGACCCCTTTTTTGTTGGTTCTAGGGCTCTGGGCACGTTACCACTGCTATTCAGTGCTAAACTGCCTATGCTATCCTGGTAAATTATGTAAATGGATTAGTGTTTGTTTGTTTGGCTTATTTGATTTACTACTAAGTCCCTAGTATAGTGCACAGTCTGATGTTTTTCTATTTCTAAATGTATTTTGGATTTACTGTCTTTTTCTTTGTGGTTGTTTCATGGATGTTGGACTTATATAGTGTGAACCCTTATTTGTATTTACTTCTGAATACTGTATATTATGGGCTGTTCTTTCTTCGTATGTTTTATGAATTTTTATGTGTTATCTAGATGATATTTAGGTCACTGTGATGTGTTTTTGTACCTTTATTAAATGAACTCATTTATGTGTTCTATTTTAGATCGCTTCTACTTTTCTAAAAAAATGAGAATGATAAAATATTGAATTCTGAAAAATAAATAATGAAATTTAATTGAGCTGTTCTGTGGGTGGAATTTTTCTATATATTGGAACTTTTGTCCTCTTTTTATCGGTAGTTGGGGACATACTTTTCATGTTACATAGTATGCTTCTCCCCCCTGGTGGGATGTTCCCTTTGAATTGGTTTTCTCAGTGTCCCTCTTATGTTTATTTAATAGTTCACTGTGTGTGACCAGGGCCTATAAATCAAATGTTGTTAGTGGGCCTGCAGCACCGATTGTGGCACCCACACAAGCAGCCTTTCAAAGGTTTCTCCAACCTGCCATTGCTGTGTCTGCGTGCAGTTGTGACTCCATGTCTACATAGAAGGCACCCACTTGCCAGGCCCTATCCTTCCCTTTTGTTACAGAATAACCCCTAAGGTATGCCCAAGGTACCCCTGTAGGCAGGGGGCAGTATATGTGAAAGGTAGGGCATGTACTGGTGTGTGTGACATGTCCTGGAAGTGAAATACAGTGTATTTCATTTTCCCTATTGACAGGCCATCTGTCCTATAGGATAGAATAGGGAATACTTTGTAACATCTTACACGTATAACTTCCCATTGGGACAAGATAGATAAATGGAGTTTAGTATGCCTGAACTCAGAATATAAAAATACATCTTTTAGTAAAGATGGTTTTTATATTCTGTGTTTGAAAATACCACTTTCAGAAAGTGGTTATTGTCTTGCTTAGCCATCCTGTATGCCTCTTCTGGCTTGTGGAATGACTGTCTGGCTTTGGAGTGACAGGGGCTGGGGATGTGCATTGACTGTAGACAGCCACTGGGGGGCGAGGTGTGTCCTGCCTTTCCTGGATGAGTCAGGGCTGGGCTGAATAGACCAGGCTACATTCAGAGTAGCAGGATAAGTTTTACTAGCACCTGCATAGGCCTAGTCTGCATTTAGAGTGGTGGGAGGTAATTTCACTTGCACAATGATGTCCCTACCTTCTGCCGGGAAGCTGGGCCAGAGAGGACAAAACTGGTTTGGACTTACCTGAGAGACTTTTGCCACAAGAGAACAAAGGAAAATATAGTATACATTTTGTAGCCCAGACCCCATAACTTTGTATTACTGCTGAACTAAGGAACCTACTATGAATAAGAGCTGGAAAAGGTGTCAGGAGGAACTGCTACTTTGCTGCGTGCTATGCTGTGTTGGCCTGCTACTTGCTGCTTCTGTATTGGGCAGGGAAAGGAATGGATTGTACTTTCATCATCCTGGTATTAGAGTTGTCTCCAAGGGCTTGAAGTAGATATGTCCTCCTATTGGCAGTGTAAGGGAGAGAAAAGACTTCAGAGACCTCGCTTGGATCAAGGAACCTGCCAGGAAGAAGAGCTGGAAGAACTGCCAGGAGTATTACTGCCCGTTTGCTGTGTTGTTGCTTTGCTGGGTTGGCCTGCAGTTGCTGCCTCTGCCTTGGACAGTAAAAGGACTGGACTGAATTGCCTTCCTTGACACTGAGTATCTCCAAGGGCTTGAAATAGAGCTTGCCACCTGTTCATGAAGTCTAAGGGACAGCAAAGACTTCAGTACCTCTGAGTACCACCTCTGGAACCATGGGTTTAAGTTGCCACAGAGGAGGAATGCAGCCGACACCATCATCAACACAGCTGCTGGCGCTGTGTCCTTAATGCACTGCAGAAGGCACCGCGGCACTTCACACTGCAACCCTGGTCTCACCGACGTTGATGACTGCCGCTGCCACCAAACCGCTGCTTGCACCGTGACCTGTGGGCACCGCACTCCACACTGCCTCGCTTCACTCTGCTGCCCTGGTCTCACCTACGATGTCACTGCATGCTGACCATGACACCCAGGACTGTATCATGGTTTGGGGGCACTGGCTGTAAGTCACACAATGCATTGCCCGATCCCACACCGCAGCCTGGACCAACTGATGCCAGCTTCCATCAAATGGCACTGATGCTTGCACTGTGACCTGTCAGCACTGCAATGAGCACCGCCCGCTCTGCAATGCAGCCATGCTCTCACTGACACTGATGGACGACTGTCACTGAGCGGGTGCCTGTAACGCAACTTGAGGGCACCACACACCACACTGCTACGTTTCAAAATGCAACAGCGACAGTTGCCACGAATGTCCCTCACTGACTCAATCAGCCAGAACCAAGGGTACTGTGAACGAGTCTGCAGACACAAACGCCGGTCTGCACCGATGGGGCTGCCCGGAACTGTTGGATTCTGTTGATTTAAGCACCATGGCAGCCCTGGAAGGAGCTACCGGCTTCAGAGAACTGGAATTTAAAGTTATTCTTTAGTGCATATTTTTGATTACTGTATGTTGGTCTTTTATTGTTTCGGTCTTGTTTGCACAAATAAATATTGGTTACTTTTCTAAAACTGGTGTGGTGTCCTCCTGTTGTGTTTTTACTGTATTACCTTTGGTTATGTGCAAATGCTTCGACACTGCCTCTGAGATAATCCTGACTGCTCATGCCAACCTACCGAGGGGTTGAGCAGGGGTTTTTTCAGTAGTGTATCTCACTTATTCTGACTAGAAGGAAAGGTTGCTATTCGGACAATGGTGCAAACAATTGCCAACTGGAGACCCCCATTTCAAACACTAATGTTATGAGGGGAGAACAACTCCTGACCTAGGGAGTCAAATCTTATCCCTGAGAAGATGATGGACCCTCTTCTTTGCTAAAGAGGCCTTCTATATCCATGTTATCCTGATCTAAGTCAGGGATGTATTCATTGATTAAGTCAGCAGTCTGATGGCCCTGATCTTTCATAGGAGAGGCTCGTAGCCCTCTCTGGGCATTATGTATGTCACTTTTGATATTCTAATGAGTTGTGCTGCATAGGACACCCAACTATTTTTAGGTACTTTGACCGATTGATATATTTGAGGTGCTTAAACCTCTATTATTCATTAAGATGCTTAGACCTCCATTCTGAGTTGAGGTTCTTGGACACCCCAGGATGCTCATGGAAGCTGCCCCTCAGTATTATTGGTAATTTTCCCCTATCCTTACCACAATAGGGTTCTCCCCTGATGTGGAATGTAAATCGCTATCCTCATCATCATCATTTAAGGATCTTTTATTGGATAGCACTTGATGTAAAGTCTCGCACATACAAATGCCCATTTTGTGTTGTATTATTTTTTTAATTACTTCTTCATTTAAATTTGGGGTAGGGGTGTCAGGGCAATGAAATTCTTGTGTTCAAAATAATTTATTAGGATTTGTAGACATAACAAAAAAAAAAGATACAATGTTGGTATATGTAATAAAAAAGTACTAACAATAAAATATAATCTTAACACTATCCATATACCAAAAATTTTTACCATTGTCATAAAAGCAGTCAAATTATAATAATTAAAAAAAGGGGAATAAATTAGGCTACTACTCAAAGCAGTAGTTATACATAACTGTTAATCAAAGCAAGTAGTGTTATTAAATATTCAATAAATACATTCTAACATAATCCTCAATTGGTTTCCATAATTGTTGAAAAGACGAACTATTTTTATTGAGCCCTTGTAAGATAATTGAGCACCTGAGCTAATAAAAATTAATATATGACCACCATGCATGGATTGATATTGTTTCTGATGATTTCCAATTGAAAGTAATACATTTATTAGTAATAGAGATACGGAGATTAAAATGTTTAGGTTCCAATAAGGTGGATGATAGAACATAAGATTTACAAACAAGTGTGCTGTAATTTAAAGTCTCAGAAATAGGAAGTATTTTAACAATGATATCCCAAATATTTTTCCAGAATTGAGCTATTATATTACATTTGAAAAACATATGTTTCAAGGTATCATCATAACATTTGTAGTTCCAACAAAGTGGGGAGTCTTTTCAAGTCCTTCTTGTCGGCATTTATTTTGTGTCAGGACTCCAATATTTTATCATTGCCATTTTGTGTCAAACACCTCTGCACGACCCTCCTGGTCGTTTCTGCTGATGTCTGATGAAACTCTAACTGTCACGACCACCCTGCATAGGGCGTGGGTGCAGAAGTGCTACCTGGCCCGTGAAGAGAAAGGAAAAGGCTTTACGGAAGGGGGAGAAGAGGGCGATTCCCTGCTCGATACCATGTTGGAAAGTCCTCCTGCTTATACCCCCATGTACCCTGCGCTGACACCACCTGCCCCGCATGCAGCTGCACCAGCCGTGCAGCATTCTCCTGCCCCCACTGCCCCTCCTACTGTTCCCCCATCACTCTGACCCCCCTATTTTGATGCCTATGACACCAACTGCGCACACTACCCCTGTCCTCACCAGGAGAATGACAACGAGTCCCCATCCGCCTAATCCCTGCAGCTTTACCCATGCCCTCCCCTACCCTTCTTCCCCGTGGTCTACGGTTAAGCAGGATTTATATAGATGATTAAATTCCCCCCGGCTGGCTTCCTTGCACTCTACAGTCAGCTTTTCGTCCCTTTGACAAGATGACCTGCAAAAGTAACAGTGTGAATGTTGGATAAATAGCGGGCTCTAGCTCAGTATTTGTTGATAAGTTTGTCAACAACTTGCTTCCTGAGATTTCCGCCAGGCTCAAGAAAGTTGAGAGCACATGGTCTGCCCAGACTATGACTGGTATCTTGGCAATGGCACAGTATCACGAGAATAGGGAGAATGAAGATAGAGAGAAGGAAAGTAAGAAGGCTAGGGATCTTAAGACTAAGGTACTTCTACAGCAGGCTTACCCTCCCCGAGGTCTCGATGGCCGCGGGAATTTCAGACCACAGCCCCAACCCCCTCCGAGGGCTCGCCAGTCTACCCCCTCAGGCCCTCAATGCATGGGAGCCATACAAACTGATCAGTGTGCTTATTGTATAGGGTACGGCCATTGGATAGATGAGTGTCCCGTATTAGCTGAAAACATCCGAACAGGGAAGACTCGGCCTCATGCTTCTAGGGAGGGGAGGCTGACTAGGGACCATGACCCACCCTTTCCGCAGGACAAAGAGCGTAGGTCCAGGGACAACGTCCGGCCAATAGGTTTGATGGATACAAAGCAACACGCACTTATTACAATGATGATTATGACGAAGTTGATGAGACAGGGTTCTATCAAGCATAGGACAGCCAGGAAAGGGGTATTACTAGAGTGCAAATTCCATTGGATCAAAGGGGCCCGTATGTTCAAATGTCAGTTGTGGGGAACGACCAGAATTTTCTCCTGGATACTGGGGCCACCAGGTCTTCTATTGCACGTCTGTCAGTCCCGGAGGTACCCCTTTCTGGGAACATGAATGTCTCTGTGAGTTTTGCAGGAACACCCGTGACCAGCCCTGTCTCTGAACCCCTCCCTCTCGATATTGGCCCTGCACATATTGACGCTCCCTTGGTCCTCACCACAGGTTGCAGTGAAAACTTATTAGGCCTGGATTTACTGAAAGCTCTGTATGCGACCATATCATGTAGTCCCCAAGGTGTATCCCTAACAATTTCCCCGACCACAGCCTCCTTTATGTATCTGTCCGGTCCCCTCCCACCAGAGTTGCAGTCTTTACCTTCCTCCCTCAGGGCATCATCAGACACTGATGTTGGCTGTCTCAATATACCCCCACATGTGGTACGTATTTAGCCCTGTGTCATCCTTCCCCGCCTTCGACAGTATCGACTGCCCGTGGAAGGAGAAGCGGCCCTTTTAATAATAATATCTGAATTGATGGACAAGCGTGTAGTGGAGGAGACACGCGGTAATATCTGTAACCGTCCCATTAACCACTTGGATGCTAAGGTGTTTTATGGCTTTGAATGTAATTTCCATTGAAGTCAATGGAAACTCCATGAAGAGCTGGGCTCGTCATGAGCGTCGAAGGGGTTATTATAGTTCTTAAAAAAAACAATGGAGATGCTCTCTCCCCTAAAATATACAGATTCGTGATTGACTTGAGAGCCCTTAACAAAATAAGGATCTCCCAATACCCTGTTGTCCCCGATATTACAGCCCTCTTGATGATGGTCTCTTCTGACGCCACACACTTTTCTGTCATAGACCGGAAGAATGCCTTTTTCAGTATTCCTATACATCCTGACAGCAGACTTTTTTTTGGTTTCTCCCTTGGTGGGCAGAGCTTTAGATTTTGCCGCGCCCCTCAAGGCTTCACCGAGAGCCCCAGTATCTATAGTCAAGCTCTCAAAAGTCAACTAGATTCCTTGGAACTCCCTGATAATTCCACAGTGCAGCAGTACGTTGATGATCTCCTCATTACTGCAAATTCTGCCCAGACATGTAAAGAGGCTACTCTCTGTTTGTTACGCCACCCTGCCCTCCATTACCACAAGGTCTCTTTAAAAAAGCTTCAGTTTTGTCAAGAGAAGGTAACCTATTTAGGTAATCTCCTCTCGAAGGAGGGAAGGCAGCTCAACGCTGATCGTGTATCCGTTATCAATGCTATGGCGGCCCCACGGACACAAAAGCAGGTGCGAGCCTTCATAGGTCTAACCTCATACTGCAGACAGTGAATTTCCAATTTTTTGGCATTGGTCAAACCTCTTCTTGCCCTCACCACTAAAGACATATCAGACAGTTCCTTTCCACGGACTAGAGAGCATACGCTGGCCTTCCAGGATTTTAAAAAGAGCTCTGTGTACTGCTCCAGTCCTCGGTACTCCTGATTATAACAAATACATTTTTCTTTTTGTACATGAGACAGACGGCTGTGCATGCACTGTCTTGACCCAGATATTCGGAGGTCACCATTGCCATGTGCCTATTTTCAGCTACCTTAGATCCTGTTGCAAGGACTCTCCCAGGATGCCTACGGGCGACATGGTCCGTCAGAGTGCGGGGATCGTCATGAACTCCCCCTTGACTCTGATGGTTCCCTATTCTGTGGATGCCCTCCTTAATAACACCAAGACACAGTACCTCACTAGCGCACTACTCACAGGATATGAATTGACACTCTTTTCCAGCCACATTAACATCAAGAGATGCACTGTTCTGAATCCCGCCACCTTACTCCCACTGGATACTCAGGATGCCTGTTTAGATCCACATGACTGTATATTGAGGATAGAGGAGGAGACGAAGGGACTTACAGGATACCCGGATAGCATACCCAGAAGGTACACTGTATGTGGACGGATCATGTCTCAGAGGGCCAGATGGTAACACACCAGCCGCATACGCCCTCAAGACATTGGAGCAAGTAGTAGAAAAAGCTCATATTCTGCAGTGCTCTGCTCAGGCTGCAGAATAAGTGGCCCTCAATAGAGCCTGTTAGCTAAGCAAAGGAATAACAGTTAATATCTACACTGACAGTCAGTATGCCTTTCGGGTGGCTCACAACTTTGGGAAACTGTAGAAAGAAAGCAATTTCCTTACTTCACATGGGGCGAAAATTCAACATGGCCCCCTAATTCACTGATTATTAGACTCCCTGACATTTCCCAGAAAGGTAGCTATTATAAAATGTAAAGCGCATAAGAAAGTGACGGATGATGTTGGAAAAGGCAATGCCCTGGCTGACCAGAGAGCAGCTCTTAAGAAAAAGGAAGGAATGTATGTGGGAGGTCCCGCCAGGTGGGTTGCAGAGGGGGGCATGATTGAAGATACCGTACAGTGTGTGATCAATATTCAGTCCCATGCTACCCCTGAGGAGCTGAAGATGTGGATGGAGCATTTGGTGGTAAGGGAAATAGATGGTTGTTGGGCCCGTATCACTATGGAGAGACAATGGATGTTGCCCGATAATCATGTGCTACCGGTAGTAACGATGGCCCATGGTCTTGCTCACATTAATGCGAAAGGGATATGTAAGTTGCTGGAACCCACCTGGTATAACTCAAAGATACCATCATATGCTGAGAGGATAGTCAAAACATGCATGATTTGCCTAATGTACAACCCGGGAAAAGGTACAGTAACCCCTGGAGGAGGATTCTCTCCCCTACCTTTCCTTTCAAAGCCCTCCAGATGGATTATATCCAGATGGACAGATGTAACAATTTAAAATATGTCCTGGTGGTGCTCTGTACCTTCAGCCGATGGGTGGAGGCCTACCTTGTCAAAGACTGCACCGCTATCACTACCACCAAAATACTATTGAAAGAATACTTCCCACGATTTGGTTTGCCCCGTTTGGTCTAGAGTGACAATGGGACACACTTTACGGCTCAAATAATGGAGTATGTCTGTTCAGCACTGGGTATGAAACAGAAATTTAATGCAGCTAACCAGCGTCAGTCAGCAGATCTAGTGGAGGTGTACAATGGCATCCAAAAGACTAAAATGGCCAAGATTGTAGCCAAGACAGGAGTCACTTGGGTTGATGCTCTGCCCCTGGCTCTGCTGTCTGTCAGGACAACGGCCCATACCAGGATAGGATATTCTCCCCATGAGATTGTGTTTGCGAGGCCTGCCAATGTGTGGGGTGTTCCACTGCCCCAGAAACTGTCTGATGTTGAATACCCTGTGTTGACTGATTATCTGTACAGTTTGGCTAACACCCTTCGTACTCTTTACCACTAGGTGCATGAGGCCATACCTGATAAAAGTGAGGGCCTGGGACACGTTATCAAACCTGGTGACTGGGTTCTGATTCGCAACTTTCAACGTACTAAGAGCCTCGATCCCCGCTGGACACAGCCCTGTCAGGTGTTACTGGCCACCCGCACTGCCGTGAAAGTTGAAGGTCGGAAGAACTGGATCCACGCAACACACTGTAGACGAGTGCCTCTGCCTCTCCCCTATGATCAGTGGGTGAGAGAAGGACAAGGAGACTCAGAGACAGAAATAGTCCCGACGTTTGTTCCATTCAGCGACACAAGATTACATTTCACATCTACGGAAGCAGAGAGTGACAGTATACTGAAGGGAAAGGTGGAACACTACACTCACTCTGCTCAGCATCAGGAACAATTATTCCCTGACCATACTGTTCCTACTTCTACACAATATAGTTCGCGTTCCAGAAGGAAGGCTTGCCCTTGACCTCGCTCAGGTACCTATAGGCTGTAGAGCTGTGATCTCCCGGCAAAGACCGGTGCTCGTGTGTCAGACTAATGTACGCCCCTAGGGCTCTTGACACCTGCATCCAGTGAAGCAACCACCAATCACAGACAGCAGCTAGTGGTCCCTGGCTTAGTATAATGGCAGCTGTCCGATACACCCAAGTCCAGAAATGATATGTCAGTCTCCTACATAGCAAGTGCTTCGTGGACCCCGTGGTGATGCTGTTTGTCTCAATCATCTTTTCTATCATCGGTTGGATGTTACTGATCTACTATCCTGTTACCCCACCAACTCCTAGCCCGACGCCTGCAGAGCATCAGTATTTCACTTTACCCGCCCACAAATTACCCCGTCATGCAGAATTTTTCAATAACACATTTATCCAGATGTTACATCATCATCTGCTGATCATAAATACTTCCAACTGTTGGGTATGTGGACTGATGCTGCATGCTATGACACAACCTGTCCCATTCTTTCCTTATCCTTTTTCCATTTCTGGGTCCTATCTTGCATGGTGGATGTTGATGCAGGAGGCCTATATTTCAATGGTACTGCCAATTCTGCCCTTGGAACATTTCGAGATGACTTCTGGCGAAACAGGTCTGGCAATACCAATACCCCTTTTTGCCCGACCTGCTCATCAACATTGCTATTACCGATGGATGAACTCGGTGAGATGGTGGTATTTAACTCAACTTCTCGACAAACATTTACCAAATTTCTTGCCAGAAGGCTACTACCTGACGTACGAAACACTCTGAATGTTATAAATGTGCGGGCCGTGTCTGCATCCATGGCTTGGGAACTAAGAAAGTTGGTACTAGTATCTGTGACATCATTAAAACTTTAAACTCTATGTCTCCTCCAAAGTTGGTGGCGTCCCTCAACACTTATTTTATCTGTGACACAGCAGCCTACACTTGGCTCCCCTGTAACTGGTCTGGTACCTGCTATCTGCCCTTCCTCTTTCCTCTTTCCTCCAACGTATTTTACCCATGGAGATTACCACCTGTTGATGAAGGGTGCTTTGCGCCACTCACCTAGGGGTGTCATATCGGCTGAGGATACAGTAGGCCAGGAAGCCGGGGACTTATTTAAGGGTTTCCTTCCATTCTGGGGCCCCATGGAAAACAGTTGGGCTATACGAGGACTGACCAGGGTCCTTGAGGCAACCATCACAGAAACAGCAGGTGCCCTCTCCAATATCACTGCTGAGCTACAGGCAAACCGCCTTGTAACACTTCAAAATCGTATGGTCCTTGACATCATCCTCGCTGATCATGGTGGTGTGTGTAAATTGATTGGCTCCAGTTGCTGTGTGTATATTCCAGATCACGCACCCACAGTATATGATGCCATACAACATCTGGATCATCTTTCCTCTGAAATTCATCAGGTTGAAGGCAACTGGTCCCTCACAGGCTGGATCTGGAGCCTCCTTTCCCAATGGGGATGGGGGTCCTCATATTCCTTGCCTTAGGAGTAGCTGTCCTAGTCTCCCGTTGTTTGTGCATTCAGTGCCTGCCAATGCTCTGTGCAATGTGTGTTCAGGCTCTCAAGCCTCAACCTTCTAACATTCATGACACCAATATGAAGATGATGCTACAACAAGAAACAGATGATCTCCTGAATATCGACGTTTCCTAGAGTATTTTCCACTCAATGGCAAAAGTAGGGTCTGAGGAAAAGTGTCCATCTTGTCGGCATTTATTTTGTGTCAGGACTCCATCATTTTTGCATTGCCATTTCCTGTCAGACACCTCTGCACGACCCTCCTGGTCGTTTCTGTTGATGTCTGATAAAACTCTAACTGTCACAACCACCCTGCCCTTCCTGCTCCTTGTGGTTGAGCAAATTTTGAAAAAGGAAACAAAGAATTGGCCTCACCACCCTCGGACTGAACTCCTGCACACACCCACACTGTTTTGCAAGACTTGGTCACACCACCGTCCCAGAACTTGTTTCTGTCACATATCCTGCTGTTCAAGATCTGTCTGTTTTCTCACGTAAATATGCTGTTTTGCAAGACCTGTCTGTAATCTTTTGTACCATCTGTTGCAGCACCGTCCTGCCTGAACAAAGAATGGCGTAACTACATTCTGACTTGGGGGCGCCAGGCCCCTATCCGAACTGGTGGGAAATGTGTCAATTTGAGAACAAAACAATGGGAAAAGGGGTTTTAAGCACAATTGCACCTATCCTATGTATTGCCTCGTTTTTTATGGTGCCACGGATCGGAAATTCTTTCCCCTAAACCTCCCAGAACAAAAAATTTGTTCTAACATACAATTTTTTCAAAACTGACCCAGCACACAAAATAGTATAATGATAAGTTATATAATAACAATCTTAGTTCATAAATCAAAGAGACTGGAAAATCAATTCAGTAGCAGAGTCTTGAGAAGTTTTTTTGGGAGTTCAATCTTTATTTGATTCTTCACACGTGTAGCCAACGCGTTTCGTCCTCCACGGACTTCTTCAGGGCAAATAGAATGAACTCCTCTTCATGCTGAGAAAGATATATTCTTCCATCCAGTTCAGAGACAAATGTTAAAAAATTTATTCTTGTCTGTAGTAAACGGCAAATACTTCAATATCATCAAGTTAGGATAGTTTAGGTCAGATAGCCCAATATAACACGAATTTGAAATAGTAGATCCAGCCGGCTCAACCGCGTGGCGTCTTTTCTTGTAATCTGCTGGGAAATGTGTATTTAAGGCCTGTAAGCTGCGGAGTGAAGCAGCAGCCTCCTCTGTATTGTCTCCGACGAGCTTGGGACTCTGTTCCATAGCCTGGGCTATTCAAATAAAACTTGGTTCCTCGTGCAGACGAAGGCTCCTGTGTCTCCTTTTTTCTATATAAAGAGGGAATGGAAGACTTGGGCGGTTCCCCAGCCGCCAAGACCCAGTAAGTGGGTATAAACGCTTCTTCAATAAGTTTAGCCTAAAATAATTTATAGGCAGTCCATAGACCATTGAACAAAATAAAGGCGTTGGTTGGGATAGTGATACAGGAAACCATCCTGAAATATTCATGGACCAAATTTGTCTTCATTCTTTTAACAAAAGATTGAAGGAAAGTTCTGCATTCCAAAAAGTGCATAAAAAGGTAAGGTTAGTAGCATTTGTACAATGAAATTGTTTATAAAATATGGAGACAGTATGTTGGGAAGCAGAAAAAGCTTTAATACAACTTACCTAATCTGGAGTCTTATTTGGGGTAGCACAATTAGAAAGCTGTTAAGCAGTGTGTTACAAAGAAGTTCATATTTAGTTGCTTCAGTATTGGGTAACATGAATCTGTCTCGTGGTTCAGAAAAAGATAATAAAGCAGTATCTTCATAAATATATTGGAGAAAGAAAATAGCAACTGAAATCCATGATCTCCAGAATGCAATTGTGCGATTATATTTTGATGCAGGATTATCGTAGAATCTGAAATACGAGATAAAAAGGACTGGTCAAAATCAGTACTAATCAGCTTAGTGGATGCAATGATAGGGGAGGATTTGAAAAGTTTATTTGAATTAGACATGGACAGAAGTGATGGAAGAGGAAATGGTGATATTACATTGCGCTCAATCGTTTACCATTTAGGGGAATAGTTAGGGTCCAAGCATGAGAAAACAAGGTGAGCCCTGTTTTAAAGTAAATGCTTTACGGTACTGGAAAAAATCAGGCATACCAGATCCTCCATTCAGTTTAGATAGTTTAAGTTTAGTGTAAGCAATAGGAGGGGGCTTGCTATTCCATATAAATTTGAAAATAAGCTCAAATTTGTTGTAGACTGAGAGGGGCAATTGCCTAGGATCATAGACAAGGTATGGAAAATAATAGGAGCTAATACCATTTTAATTGTTTCAAGTTTCCCTGACCATGATAAGTGTGGAGTGGACCATTGACAATTTTTTTTCTGTGATTTTGGTAAATAAAGATTCACAATTGAGAGTAACAGAGTGTTTTAATGGATGTGAAAAAAGTATACCTACATATTTAATTTTCTCTTTTTGTCAAATAATTTCAGTATTGTCTAGTACTGAGGGTGTACAATGTACGTTCAGGGGAAACAATTCGGGTTTATGAGTATTCAAAGCGTAACCAGAAACAGTGGAATACTTATGTATAACATCTAAAACCGCCATTAGAGACGTAGTTGGATTGCTAAGATGTAATAAGTCATTATCTGCATAGGCAGACATTTTAAGGTTAACATCAACTAACATAATTCCTTCAATATCAACATATATTGTATGTGGAAGAGAAAAGGATCAATTGGCAATAAAAAAACGAAGAGGTGATCATTGGGCAGCCTTGTCGGGCTCCACTATAAAGAGAAAAGGGATTTGAAAATTAACCATTAATAAAGAGTCTGGCAGAAGGGGAGCCATATAAAGTCGATATCATTTTTATAAAACTATTACCAAAATTGAAAGAAGAGAGCGTTTGAAAAATAAATTGCCAGTGGACCTTATTAAATGCTTTCTCCTCATCTAAAGCTAGTAAACCAGCAGGAAAGGTAAGATTAGAGGCCTTATCATGAAAAAGGAGTCTTATGTTATTGACAGAGAAACATTTTGACATAAATCCATATTGACCTATATGAATAAGGGACGACAAAACTCTAGCTAATCTAGTGTCAAGGGTTTTTGCATACATTTTACAATCCTGGTCGATCAAAGAAATAGGACAATAATTTGAAACTTTGGTATAGTCTTTATCTGGTTAAGGTATGACTATAATTAATGGCTCTGTAAAAGAGACACTGAGCAAACCGGATTGAGCAAATGTAGTGAATAGATGAAGTAGGTAAGAAATGAGATTGTCTGCAAAGGTTTTATAAAATTCTGTAGGAATACCATCAGGGCTAGAAGATTTTTGAGGTTTAAGCGATTTGATAGCTAATAAAAGTTAATCTGCTATGATAGGGTTATCTAATTTGATTTTATCAAGCTGGGAAAGATGATGTAAATTGGTCGAGGTTAAATATTTATCAATAATTTGAGAATCTAGAAGGTTCTGGTTAATATACAAAGAAGAGTAGAATTTAAGAAATGTCTCTATAATGTCTGGGGTACCATTGTGCTAACGGATAGCATGAATTTGATTTTTATCTTTCTTGATACGGAGATCATTAACTAAGAGTTTTCCTGACTTGTTGGCATTAAAATCAAATGTAACTCTCTTGTTTGCAATCTGTATACCAGCTCTTCTACTCAACATGAAATTATTCTCGTATCTAAAGTTTTCCACTGTGGTTTTAAAAACAAGTTTCTGTGAAGAGATAAACAGTTGTTAAATAAGCTATAAAAGCATCCCATTTGACAACTGGTGAAGTAACATCATCATCGTTATGTAAAAAATATTCTTGAATAGCTTTTAAAATGGTATCTATATGAGTATCATGAAAAACAACATCAACATTCATGCTCCAACGGGAATGAGAAACTTAAAAATTACCTGTTTGTAAGTGAAGCGAAATTATTGCATGGTCTGAGATTTCAATAGTACCAATAGCAAGTCGGGTTATAGTTTTCACTAAATCTCTAGACCAACAAATAACCTAAGCGTGAGTGAGAGCTATGGGGATTTTAGAAAAATGTGAATATTTTCTGTGTGGGGAAATGTAATCTCCAGATGTCAACAAATTTAGTGTTTTTAAATAGGGTACTGAGACAATGAAACACTTTAGGAGGAGCATATTTGGTGGAGGATAGTCTATCTAAAAGAGGGTCAATAATCAAATTAAAATTGCCCCCCAAAATTAAGGAAACTTTTCCAAGTTGAAGAATTTCAGAAGTAATATGAGACCAAAAATTAAGGCCATCTGCTGCTGGTCCTTAGATATTAATTAGGTGTAAAATCATATCTCCAAATTTAACTTTGAACAAAGGAAATCTACCATCTGAATCTGATTTTTTGTCGAGAACTTGTAGCTGAAGAGTTTTTGAGAACAGAATAGTCACGCCATTCTTTTTACCTTGCGCAGGGGAGGAGATAATCTGGCCAACCCATTTCCTTTGCATGTGTGTTAAAATGGTGTCATCAATGTGGGTTTCTTGTAGCAAACAAATATCAGCTTTTTGCCTTTGTGAAGAATCTGAAATCTATAGTCTTTTAACTAGAGGACACAAACCTTTGACATTGAGTGAAACAATTTTAACTTTAGGAGAACTGATCCTAGTTTATGAGGTGAAAAAGAAGGAAAATAGAGAAAAAGTGGAGGGATTACATATACAACATAAGTAGTAGAAGAAACCAGAGGAGTAGCCAATAGACATGGACGACATAAAAACAAAAACACAAATATATATACAAAATAGGAAGGAACATACATATACAGAGAAGAGGCACACACATGCATCCAAGAATAGATAAAGAATGTGGGTAGTTAACCCGTACTAAAAGGAGTATCATAATAATAACATGAATATTACTGGCTGAACAATAAATATACCTGCGAGTTATCATAGCAGTAATAAATCATAATGGTTGTACTAATAGAATAACTTCCGGTTGGGGAGTCGTGTGTATCCATTAAATCAGGAGAGTGATTGACTAGAAACGCTTGAAGGTCTTCCAGACAGATGTAAGGATTTGGACATGTCACCTTTCCAATTACGTATTGTGGATGGATCGAAGAGTCCATATTTTGTCAGCAAAGGAGAACTACAAGATAGCTGCCCTCTGCTCTTGAGGGACCCGCTGAACTTTACAGGCCCTCTCTAAAGCTGTAATCCATTTGTGTATGTCATCCCCTACATGGTAGGGAGGGACAATCTTGCTCAGGTTCCTATTGTTAAATGAATGCTCCTTGCTTCTAGGGACACTGTTGCTGCCACCATGGGACTTTAGTCACAATTTATTTCTTGCCTTCTGGACTTCCAGGGACTCTCTGTCAAGAGCCAATTGCTCTTTCCTGAGCCTAAACCTAGCTTTCTCAAGTTCAAGCATTTGGTACTCCCTATCCAAAGAGTTCCCTCCTTTACTAGTAATGGAGGTCCCTACTAACTGTCTAGAAGTATTGGACTCTGCACATGAGGATCTAAACCTCCTTGGTCTACGCTGCACCTCCCCAGGAGGATCAAAGTGGGCATCCTCTTGTCCCTCTGTGTTCTCCTGTGGGAGGTCTAAATTGTCCAGGTGGGATCCATCAGGTTCCTCCTGGTCAGGGTTTGATTCTAGGTCAAAGAGGGGTTCCCCTCCTGGTCTATCTTCATTCCCTGGCCCACCCACTCTATCCTGTTCCTCTGACCCTGAGGCTTTACTCAGGTCATCCAACAGTAATACCTGTATCAGGCTTTCAGTGTTGGCACTTCTCTCTGTCTTCAGCTTTCTAGATGCACACAGTGCTTTCAGTTCTGAGAACAAAAGTTCACTGTATCTATTAGTTATAGAGCCACTGGCATCTCCTTTAGTAGACATACTAAGTGAGTTGTGGTGTTGCACTTAACTAACCTAGTGGAACTAAACTCTCTGAGGTTGGGGAAAGGGTGTGTTAGACCCTGGACTTACCCAACCCCAAGTTAAGTAGAACTTACTATTCTAAGCATGTATTTATATGTGCCTCTTTTACTCGTCCACCAAAAGATCTGACAGAGACACAGAATAGTTTAAAATATTTATTTTAACTAACTTGCCCTAACATGCAGTATATGTGCCACAACAAATAGGAAAATGCTTAGTATGAATATAGTCAGCATAGCAGGGAGAGCAGCTAGTCCATAAATCATGAAGGGATATGTCATCATAAAAAGACACTGGAGAAAAGACTATTGTGCCTAACCTCCCTCCCCTTTCTAAGAAGCAGTATTATTATATAATAGAAGATCTCTGGGTGTTGTCAGCAGACACAATACTGTAGCCTATATACTGTAGATCTACATCATAGGTGCTCTTCTCCATGGGAAGGTCCCTCTCCAAGTGTGTGTCACCCATCCTTGCACCCCACTAAAAACCAGAGTATGTTGTCCAAACAACAGCTGCATCTGTTTGTTTTGTCTAAGGGCTAAGGATTGGCCAGAACAAAAAAACAAGGGGCATTGTTGTTTGACCTTGCACATAATGTTCAGTCAAAATCCCAGGAACATGCAGAGAATGAGCACAGTGATGCGTTCTCATGTGAAAGCAGTCTTTGAAAGTATTGCAAAAAATAAAGACTTCTAGTAATGTGTGCAAAGCAGCAGAAACGCTGCAACGTGCTCATGCTAAGTAAGTAAAAAACGACAATGTCCCTATGGACCACGTGACACTGGGTTTCTAACCCCACCAAATCAGAAACTACTGGACCTGTGAAAAAATTTTGCCAGGAGGAAGGACTGCTGTGCTGCTACAAGTACTGCCACTCTGGTGGACTGCTTCTTGTGAAGAACTACTTTCTCCTGTGCTGCCTACTACCCTCTTTCCAACTGAGGAAGGGCTGGACCAATCTCACTTGAACCCAGAGTGACACAAAGAGAATGCTGGATTGCCCCCTGTTCTAAGTCTCTGGGACATCAAAGACTTATCATTCAATTTTAACAGCAACTGAACTTTACTTGCATTAAGTCTTGCCCTGCCAAATGCTACCAAGTCAGTCCTGACCCCTTGAAAGTGGGCATAAAGTGCTGCAACAGTTGAAAATCCATCCATCAATGATATTGCGCTGATCAGAACTGGCACATCTGTCTCGAGTGCATCAAATTGCCGCTGCTGTATGGACTGCAGAACCCTCATCAGCGATTGGATGGCATATCGTGGTATGGCACATCACCTTCAGTTCCCAAGTCAACGTCTACATCCTGCCGCTTGATGAAGATACATCTCCTATTTGCTCAGCTTGATGCCTCTATGCCTTGACAATGCAACCCAGGTGCTTTTCAGTGGACAAGGCTGGTCCTGTATCCAACCCGCACTCTATCACAGCCAGCCTGAACTTATGGATTTAACACAGTCAAGTGTGACCAGATGTCTCAGGTTGGCGCTTCTAGCTTTTAAGCACTATATTTTCATGTATCCTTTAAAAATGCATAAGTCTGGTTGTACTTATCGTATGTTTGTTGTTTTGGTCTTGTTTTGTACATTAGATTAAGCTCTATTATCATAACCGGTATCTTTTTGTGTGATGTCCTCACTGTTTTACTATTTGAAGTATTGCACAAATACTTTACACAATGCCTCTTAAGTTAAGCCTGCCTGCTCTGTGCTAAGCTACCAGAGGATAAGTACAGGATAAGTTATGGTGTGCATTTCACTTAGCCTGGTTGGGATTGTAGCTCCTGCTTGGACAGGGTGTATACCTCTGCTAACCAGAAAGCTAATTTCAACAAACACCTGTTACTCTTGGCTTTTTCGACATGTGCCCTCCACCCCCCAGACTTTTTGCCTTTTGGCCTCCTGTTTTTGACAATATTTTGTTGGTTTTATGAATCTGGGCTCTTTACCACTGCTATTCAGTGCTAAAGTACATATACTCTCCAGGTAAATTATGTTATGTATTGGTATTTCCATGATTGGCATATTTTATTTACTGGTAAGTCCCTAGTAAAGTGTACAGGTTGTGCCAGGGCCTGTAAATCAAATGCTGTTAGTTGGCCTGAGGCTCTGATTGTGCCATCCACATGAGCGGCCTGTAAATGTGACTCAGACCTGCCACTGCATTGTCTGTGCGCAGTTTGTAACTGCCATGTCGACCTGGCAAGTGTACCCACTTGCCGGGCCCTAACCTTCCATCTTCTTATATTTGAGTCACCCCTAAGGTAGGTCCAATGCTCCCCAGTGGGTAGGGTGCAGTTTATGTGAGTGGTAGGACATGCCCTGATGTGTGTGGCATGCCATGTCCTGATAGTGAAATACTGGCAATTTAATGTTTTATTATTGAAAGGCTATCTGTTCCATGGGATAGAATGGGAGTTAATTTATAATATCACATAAATATAACTTCCCCTTGGGAAGAGATAGCATGATGGAGTTTAGTATGCATGAACTCAGAATATAAACATGTATCTTTTAGTAAAGATGATTTTTATATTGTGTGTTTGAAAATACCACTTTTAGAAAGTGGGTATTTTCATGCTGAGCCATCCTGTGTGCCTTTCCTGGTGTGTTTATTGACTGTCTGGCTTTGAAGTGACAGGGGCTGGGAATGTGCATTCTCTTAGACAGCCACTGAGGATTATATGTGTCCTGCCTTTCCTGAATGAGTCAAGGCTGGTCTGAATAGACCTGGGCTGTATTCAGAGTAGTGGGAGGAGTTTTCACAAGTGCCTGAATAGCCCTGGTCTGCATTTAGAGTGGTGGGGAAGATTTCCCTTGAATTTAAATAGGCCCTATCTGCCTTGGACAATGCTGTCTCCACCTCCTGCCATGGAGCTGCACCAGAGAGGACATAACTGGTTTTGGCTGGGCACAGAGCTTCTCAGCCACCATAGAACAAAGGAATTTGTGCTACAAAAAGTAGGGACCCGACCCCAGATTACTAGATTAAATTACTACTAAACTAAGGAACCTGATAGGACGAAGAGCTAGAAAAACTGTCAGAAGGAATGGCTTCTTTGCTGCATGTTCTACTGTGTTAGCCTGCTACTTGCTGCCTCTGTCTTGGGCAGAGAAAAAACTGGATTGTACTTTCATAAACCTGCTGTTAGAGTTTTCTCTAAGAGCTTGAAGTAGAGCTTGCCTCCTGTTGAAGTCTCAGGGAGGGAAAAGACTTCAGAGGACTCGCTGGAAACAAGGAACCTGCCAGGAAGAAGAGATGGAAGCACTGCCAGGAGGAAAACTGCCCCTTTGCTATGTTGTTGCTTTTCTGGGTTGGCCTGCAGTTGCTGCTTCTGCATTGGGCAGTAAAAGGACTGGACTGAACTTTCTACATTTGTGCTATCTCCAAGGGCTTGGAATTGAGCTTGCCTCCTGTTCACTAAGTCTCAGGAACAGCAAAAACTTCACCGACTTCTGGGTACCACTTCTGGAACTGTTGTTTCAATTGCGACAAATGGAGGAAAGCAGCCGACTCTGTCACTGAGTCCGTCACTGGCTCCTTGTCTGAAGTTACTGCAGAGGGCACCGTCAGCATCTCGCACCGCAACCCTGGTCTCACCGATGACGACCGATGCGGACAGCACTGAGCCACTGCTTGCACCGTGACCTATGGGCACCACACTCCGCAGCGCCTCACTTCACCACCCTAGTCTCACCAACGCGTTGCTGAATGCTGCCCGCAACCTCCGTGACCTCATTGTGGCTTAGGGGCACCATTCGTAAATCTCACAACGCACTGCCCCGTCCCACATCGCAGTCCAGACAGACCAATGCCAGCTTCCTCCAACTAGCTGTCGCCTGAACCGTGATCAGTCAGCACTGCATGAAGCACCACCTTCCGCACACTAGCCCTAATGTCACTGACGCCACTGGATGATCGTCTCCGATCCGCTGCCTGCGCCACAACTTTAAGACACCTCACGGCGTACCCATACATTTCACATTGCAACCGCGGCGGTTGCCACAACCAGCCCACACCGCTGTGTTGGCCACAACACAAAAAGAACTGTTCACATCAGAACCGTTGGATTCTGTTGTTTTCAGTGCCGCGGTAGCCCAGGACGGAGCTACCGACTTCAAGTAACTATATTTCTAAATTATTCTTACAAAGTGCATATTTTTAAATAACTGTATTTTGGATTTATATATTCTTGGTCTTGTTTTAAAAAATATAAAGTATTGGATATTTTTCTAAACTGGGGTGGTGTCCTTTCATATTGTTTTACTATATTACTGTTTGTTATGTGCAAATGCTTTACACACTGCCTCTGAAATAAGCCTGACTGCTCATGCCAAGCTACCAAGCGGGGTGAGCAGGGGTTATTTTAGGAGTGTAAATCCCTTACCCTGACTAGGAAGAAGGGTTCCTACTTGGACAAAGGTACCTACCTCTGCCAACCAGAGAACCTTATTTCTAATAACACCCATTGCCATTCAGAGGACTTTTCCATCCCAACAAATCAATATTTGAATGTGACCATTGGATGTCACACTTCAGGGTTTCAAATAACATTAGACATAGTAGATTCTAGTACCAGACTGACATAGGCTGATATTCACTTCTTAAATATATAGAATAAATATCTCATGAGACACCAACATTGGATCACCTGTACTACTTCACAGTTAGCCTTCCAGTGCTCTTAGCAATGTTCAATTATGAAGAAGGGATGAAGTATGTCTCACCCTGTGAAAGTTTTCACCACCTGCCATATAGGGGACAGAACACTAAATACATATACTACATGAAGGTAAACACATAGGACACATATATCCACAGGCTATCTTACCTTTATTTTTGAATAGAACCAGAAAGACCCACCACATGTATGATAAGAACTACACAAGGAGGTGGAGTAGTTGGTTTCTTTTTGGATGATGACAACCCCATCTCTATGTTTGTTGATGTGGTCCCAGTAATATAATTTGCAGCCTATGGGGTGGCCGTGGTGATGTAGTGTGCGGTTGCTGAATTGAGCCAGATCTCAGTGAAGAAGACAACGGGGGTAAGGAAGGTGATGATTCTCCAGGTCTCAGTGGCATGTTTTCAGAGAGATTGGGCGTTGAGCAGAAGGCAGTAGAGTAGTCCATTCACTGTTGGCATGGTGGCGGCGATTGCATATGTGGGTTCCTTGTGCTGGGTTTGGGAAAAGTTGGAATTGTCTTTGGTGCGATGCCGGTGCGGTCATGCTGTGGCCACCATTAAGTAGGTTCTAGAAGGGGCACTGGGTGTGGTTTAGTGAGGCAGAAAGCGGGTGGGAAATATACAACGGCAATGACAAGACACGATGAGCCGGTGGCTGGGGCAGAGAAATACAATACAATGAAAGCAACATACTTTACAAGGCAATAGCATTTGAAAAAGAATACAACAATTTAAAAACAGGAGTTTACAAATAATGTTACAACAGTAGCAGCAGAACGGCCATAATAATAAGTTAAACTAAGGCTACCACAGTGGTAGGGCAAAGAAAGCAATAAGAGTAGCAGACGGGTATGAAAGCAGAGAGAGAAATACAGCAGAGAGAGTTACAGCTAAAAACAGGTACCCTTAAGGAGCAGAGTGGAGCTTAAGCTAGGGAGCATGCGTGAGGCAGAGGCTGAAGACAGCTGGCATGGGGTACCTAGTTCCTAATGAGAAAGCACCTTATTCAACAAATGATGAACCATATTGTGTGCCATCTCAGAGGTCGATAATTCCTGTCAGCACACCCATTTATAATTCACATAAATGTGATCAGCGACAATATGTGGGAATGATAGGAGCAGTGCATTAGTGTGAAAGTGAAATTAAGAAAGGATTACAGGAGAGAAGAACCTTTATTTGAATATCTCCTATAATCCTTATTAAAAATAGCGCAAACGCAGTTTTCAAACATAACTGCTTGTAAATAAGGTTGCCATGTTTCAGCCTAGTGGACTGTTAGTCTTAGGCTTTCTTTAGGACCTGTCTGTTGTTGATGTTACTACTGCGTTAAAAACTATTAGTGAAAAAACAGTGAAAAAACACTAAATAGGTTGGAATCAATACAACATTACAAACCAAATTCGAATCCTCCATATCAACAGGATGCAGATGGCACCTATGAAAAAACACATGATATTACTCACAATAAAACAAAACTCAACTGAGTTCCAAAATAACAGGATAATGATATTTACTGTGAGGCAGCAATGTCAAACATCAGTCAACTATATATATGTTGTAAAATGTTTTTGCTCACCCGTCTCTTACGAGGAGTGGACCTCACCTCACCTGGTAACAACTCAGGTTAAAGAGACCCACTCCGGGCTGTTGGCCTTTCGTCAGCCGGGGTGGTCTGATCCAATCCATAGTAGGTTTAGTGCCCTGAAGTTGAAGCTCTGTTGTGTTTGCCTGGCAGTCATTTTATCTGCAGTATTCGATCATAATGGCAAGCACTGTGCAAACAAGGTCATCAAAACAGAGTCCCATCACTTCACTTAATCCCTGTTCTTCGACCAAACCAAATGGGACCCTCCCCCCTACATTTGCACAGTCCACCGCAATAGATAGAATGTTGAGAAAAGCCATCGGCGAGGTTTCTAGTGAAATCGAGCGTACCAGGAGGCACCTATCAATAACCCCACAAATTGACCTTACCCCCTTGCCCCAAGATTATGAAATCGACATGGCTGTAACCCCCTCAAACACCATATTAGTGTCTCCAGCCACAGACATCCCTTGTGCCCAGTTGGCAAATAACGACAACCCAGAGATAGCTAAAATTGGGGGGAAAGGCACAAATGGCAAAAAAAGGGGACCAGCACTAGGAAATCCAGGCAGAAGAGGGGCAACACTATCTCTGTTCCGACTGACTTCACCAAGGTGGCTGCAGGGGAAAATACGGGGCACGCGGCGCAGCCGCAAGTACCCCCGAGCTGGGTCTCCCAAAGAATCTGTGACCTGCAGAACCACTTTGAGCAACTCTCAATACTCGGATGAAACTAATCATGAGTAGGTTAGACAAAGTGGTAACCCTGGTAAAAACAAAGGGGGTGGGAGTGGGTAGCACCTTGCCTCCACCACCACTTGTTAACCATAATCTCCCTGAGACTACCACCATGAACCCACCTGTTGTACAACCTAGTAGACCCAAAGTTGGGCAAATTCCAAATACCATGCGCCCTTCACTGCCCCCAACCCCCATCAGCCACACACAAGTAGTGCCCTGAATGGATATACCCCGAGTACAGGTGAAATAATCCTTGCCCCACCAACAAGCTTTCCACAAGCCCTAATCCACAAGCATCCCTCCTCAGAACTACCACCCTTACCACTCTTGTGTAAATCGAAAGAGTCACCCCCTAAGGTGACTACCAAACTACTACCCTGTATAAACCTACCCCCAGAGGCGGCCCCATGCGTAATTATACTCACGGGGTGCCAGAGCTGAAGCCAGACTGCACAGAAGTCTATGATGAGCTCAAGAATAAAAATGAACAGGGGGAAATTCTGTGTGTCCGAAGGGTGAGTCGATTACATACTAAGTTGGGGTCGGCCACTCTACCAAGCAATATCAGACCTTTGCCTCTGGGTTATTTTTATCCAAAGGGAACATTGAGCTTTGGTTAAGACCCTGTATACTGAACTAGTAGCGATAGCCCCCCGGGCGGGAAGGGTCCCTACTATCTAATGTCACATGTTTCCCGTAGAAACCACGGAGTACTGAGCCTGAGGAATACATTTGATCCCCTTATGTCCTTAGAGGAGTTGGACTGACTGAAATGTGTTAGAGCCCTTCCCAAGATCCGTCATCAGGAAAAGGGTTGTTCCCTCAATATCCCCCAGACCTTACCACCCGCACTTGAATGTGCCTACCAGTCACGTCATGGAGTTACCGGACAGAACCCTTGCTGACCCCACTGCAGTTTTCCCTGTTTTAGGAAATCCTTCTGGGTGGTTGGTCGGGTTATTAGGGAGTGAGGATGTATTGGGGTCGGTCCAACGAGGATTTAAATGGTGAAAGGATAAATGATAACAACCTAGCCACACTGTATCTCAATGAGAGATAAACACAGGAGGGGCTCAAACTGGTGTCTTGGAACATAGCTGGTTTGTCAGCCAAATTCGACAACCAGGAATGAAGACAGTATATCACCAGGTTCCAGGTAATCTGTTTGCAGGAAACCTGGGTGGCAGATTGCAGTCCCTTTCATTTCGCGGGGTATAAGTGTTTCTCTGTGCCCACACAGAAGTCAGCATCAGGAAGAGCTATGGGAAGACCATTTACATTTATGGATCTGCAGTTGGAAGGAGCGTGGAACAACTTAAATTGGACCACAAATAATATGCAGGCCTTTGGATATCATACAAATAGGCTAAATGTGATCCTGATTAATCTATACACCGCAGTAGCAGCCAAGGGGAACAGACCCACAATAGGTGAATTAGACGATAGATTAAGTGCAGAGATTGCCTCGAGGAAGGGAGCGATGTCCTCGATTGTTATTTTAGCGGGCTATTTTAACTGCCACCTGTGCCCTAACTCAAGACCAGTTAATCAAGATTGGTCTCACTGCACGGTGGAGGATGGTCCGCATTTTGAGCACTCCAGTGAGGGGAGGGAACTAGATAGGGTTTTGAAAAACCACGCCCTAGAACTTACCATTGATCTTGTGGTTACAGGAAGTGGAGGTGAGGTTAACCCAACATTTAGGGGCAGAGGGTGCCGGTCCTTTATAGATTATGTAGTGGTTTCCAGTATATTTAAGGATTGGATAAGAGGGGCGGAGATCGAATGGAGTATATTTAGTGATCACAACCCTCTAGTTTTGGAGATAAGAGACCTGTTCCCTAGAAGCGCAAGGAGAGGTGTAGTGGCAGTTAGTATCAAGAGGGTAACGGATCTGGGGAGATGACAGATGGTCAAAAGTGGATGGGGATGTACTTTCAACCCCCTTATGGAGAAAGGCAAAGAAGTGATGGGGTATGCCTTGACTTTTCTGTGGAGGGACCCGCTGTGGTTAAAGCATTTGAGGCAGTGGCGCACTTGATAGATGGGCTATTAAAGGCCGCCACGAATGGGCAAGCAAACGCCACCCCCAGATGATTTGATAAAGACTGCTTGCGGGCACAGAGAGACTTAAAAACTAGCCTGAAAACAGTTGCACCGGATAAGTCACGAATCGCAGAGTGTAGGACCGCATATAAAAAGGCGATCAAGTGTAGGAAATTCTCCCTCAAATCACAAGCTTGGGACGACCTAAGGGATGCTGCTGACAGAAGGGATACGACTGCGTTCTGGAAAATAATAAATAACCCATGCTTCCAGGACACTAACGCCCCAGAAATAGGTACAACCATCCTACCGGAACAGTGGTACAACCATTTCAAAGGTTTATATAACCATACGGTTGAGAACAATCAGGATAATGGGAAGGGTTGCCGGTGGGTTGCCTCGATTGAATTTACACTGGAGGAAATTGCAGTGGGTATTCAGGGCCTAACACATAATAAAGCGCCAGGACCGGATGGCATTCCACCAGACCTTTATTTAAGTAAGGTAGAGCTGTGGGCCCCTATTCTCACAAGGGTGATAAACGTGGCAGTCGCAACCGGCCTCCCGCGTTCATGGTCATCGGCAACAATAGTCCCCATTTTTAAAAAAGGGAATAGGGACAACGCCCAGTGCTATCGTCCCATATCATTGATTGATGTAACGGCTAAGGTTCTGGGCTGAGTGGTCCTAACGCGCCTTATGGATTGGACCGATGAACATCAAATCATTATTGATACCCAATATGGGTTCAGGGCAGGGAGATCAATGACGGAGCAGTGCCTGAACCTGTATTTATTGGTGGCCAAATACACTCTAGCCAGTAACGAGGCAGTATATCTAGGGTTCATGGACCTTACCGCAGCTTTTAATCATGTTAACAGAGAGAAGCTGTGGGTACTGATGACCAGATTAGGGGTTGATCAGGGTCTGGTAAACATCCTGAGAGCACTGCACTGGAATACCTCGGCCAATGTGCGTTATAATGTAGAAGGGGGCACCATGGCACCTTTCCCCTGCACTAGTGGGGTTAGACAGGGATGCATCCTGGCCCCGTTTTTGTTTTCCTTATACATCAATAATTTAGACCAGGCGCTAGGTAAATTAAAAGTAGACTCCCCCCGAGTAGGTTCCCGCCCTGTCCCAGTGCTGCTGTATGCAGATGATGCGGTCTTTTTAGCTCGTACCCCTTGGGGACTCCAGCGTCTGATAGACGGGTTTCTCAGCTTTATGGACACCTTAGATTTATCGACCAACCTGACCAAGTCTTAAGTCATGTTGACTGGAACCAAACCTTGTAAGAAGTTCTCCTATAAAATAGGTACACATAAAATAGAGCAGGTACAGACCTTCTCCTACCTTGGCTTGTTATTTGATGGGTTTTTCAATTTTAAACTTGTAATCGAAGAGCGATGCTCCAAATTAGTGGGCTCGACTGGGGCCATAATGAACTACGTAGGCAGGCTGGGACAGTGGTCCCGGAACAGGTCATGAACTTGCATAGCTCAATCTGTTGCTCAAAAGTGGTATATGGGTCTGAAGTTTGGGGTTTTGTAATCACCAACCAGTTATAGATAGAGGAGAACAAATACCTGAGAAAGGTGCTCAAAACCCCACAAAGTACACCTGAATTAGGAAGGGTTTATATTGAAGATTTGATAAAGGTTAGACCCCTCATGGCCTGGTTAAAGATTTGGGCTAACACTGAGGCAGACCTGAGCAGACAAATTATCAGAGACTGCATAGATGGGGACAAAGGATTGAGTATCCCTTGGCTAAAATATGTGAAGACTACACTTGAGGGTATTGGATGTAAGGATCTTTTTACCAACCCAACGGAAATTATCCCTCAAGACAAAGTGAGAGTCAAAAGAATTTTAATGGACATGGTAGCCTCACGTAGAGCCGCTGCGGAAGAAAGTAAATCCAAAGTCCGCGCTCACAGAATGGTGAAGATAGGAGAAGGAATGGAACCCTTTCTCGCTCTTATGTATAACGCACAGGACAGATTTGAATTTATCTGTTTTAGGCTCAACCTTTTACATCACTTACTGGCTGATCCACCAGTTTTACTTTAACTGTTGAGCAGAAGGGTTCCTGCGGCTGCGACAATAGGTCTCCGCAGGATACCCTTCATTTTGTAATATTATGCCCATTCTATGCTTTACTCAGGCGTAGTTTTTTAGTAGGGATTTTAAAACAGGCAAAGTTCAGACATACCAAGGTTACTCTATTATTTTTGCAAAAGGCTAACGATCCTCGCACACAGTTTTGTATTATGAATTTTATTAAGGTTGCTTTAATCTTAAAGAACTCAAGAGGGCTGTGTTGAACGAATTCTCGGTTAACTGTCTCCAATTAATTTTGTTATGAACTGTATTTTATTGTATTTCAATTGTATAACATGCACTTTTATGGTATTTTTTTAAAATACAGAATAAAGGACTTTTGAATTGAATTGAATTGAACTCAGGTCAAAGAGACACACTCTAGGAAAAACAAGGGAGGGGGAGGATTTATGAAACTAACAACAGATGCCAGATATTTCTACCAAATCCGTCCCATGCTTATCCCTTTGTCTTTATGCAACTCAACCTGATTAGGAGTGGCGCATTAGATGATTTGGAAGCTAATGTCTAGTATGACGTGGCTAGGAGGTAATGAAATAAACTTCACTAAGCACCATGTCGATAGGCTGATGGCACCTCCAACACATTACATGTCTCTTTACCATTTTTTGGGCAAGCATACTCTCTCTTGTAACCCAAAGGAGGAGGGTATAAAAACCTATGCATAGTAAATCAAACTGTGGAGTAACCTTGTGCCCAAATAGTAACACAGGTTTTTACCCGCACTCCGCTCTTTATTTACAGATAATTATAAATGAGAGGCAAAAGTTGCAAAAGTTGCTTCTGACAGGCTTCACTTGAGATGTCATCAGTGATGTCATCAGTGATGTCACTGACAATCTCATGAGTGATGTAATATGTGAGGTTAAAAGCAGTGCATTATTGGGGTGCGAGTTATAGTTAGATCAGATAACTATAACTGCTGAATTTCTCTGGTTTTGTACAAGTGAAATATCAGCCTAAATATATCATCCCTGTAACCTTTGGTTTTTTCAGTGAATATCCAAGGCTTTTTTAATCCTATTTCCTAACTATATCAAGCCTGTAACCTTTGGCAGGGCATCTGACCAGCTCTCAGAAATCCCACTAAGTAGGACTTATAGAAAATACCAGAAGAGCTTCTTGGTTCCCAATGTCCTTTAGCATCCAAGACAACTTTATTCCCCAACCAGTAGTGTGCCAGGACACATGTTTGGAGAGTTGTCCAGAAAGGGTGTGTGGCCTCAGAACACTTATTAGCAAACTGACTGTGTGGAACTTGCTGGAGGTAGCAAGAGAGATACTTGGCCCCCATAACCCTCAATAGCAAAGCGCACTTCATCCCCCAACAAGTACTATGCCAGAAGGCACGTTTGCAGAGAAATGCAGAAAGGACATCCTTGGTGATTGCACAGGTAGTGCCTGTATGATTCTATGAGTACCATTGCAAAGTACAGACTGTGAATACTGGGTGTTTTTGACAAAGTAGTGAAGTTATTTAGTAAGATACAAATGGAACTTTCCCCTTTGCATTCATTTGTAGAAATAACTACATCAAGAACAAGTTGGGGAATAAAGTTGTCTTGAATGCTAATAGACCTTGAGGACCAAGAAGCCCTCCTGTACTTTCTATAAGCCCTACTCAGCGGGATTTCTCAGAGCTGGTCAGAGGTCCCGCCCTCTCTCCACACCATTCTGCAAAGACCATTGCTACTTAAATAAACATGGAAATTCACTGAAAAAAACAAAAGTTACAGGTAAGGTATCATTAGAAATTAGCATTTAAAAAACCTTAATAATTTACTGAAATAAACAAAGGTTACAGGGCTGTTATAGTTAGGATTTATTTTAAAAGCCTTGGATATTCAATGAAAACACCAAAGGTTACAGGGGTGTTATATGTAGGCTGACATTTGTCTGATTCAAAACCAGAGAAATTCAGCAGTTATAGTTAGCTGAACTCACTCCCTCACAATGCACTGCTTATGACCTCACATATCACATCACTCATGACATGGTCATTGACATCATTGATGACATTTCAAATGACATCACTGATGACATCATCCACTGAATCTCTGTTGTACCCACTCACACCCCATGTAACCTTTCATGCATCCACTGCAACTTCCACACTACCATTCTCCAAATCATTGACAAACCCATACCAGTACTTACATACCCACTCACTGACTAATAGGTCTACACAAGTCCAGAAAGTCACCCATACAGCCACTCGTACACCAACTCACTCACTAGTACAGCCACTGATATGTCCACTCATACAGCCCGTCAAACACTGTCAGTCACTCATAGAGCTACTCACACACCTACTCACTCATCTATAGAGTCAATCAGACAGCCATTTGCCCACCTATAAAGTTATACACGCACACCCACTTACTTATTCATACAGATTCTAACATATAATTACTAGCCCATACAGACCCTCAGAAATGCACCCTCTAACCCATACAGCCACTATCACAATATCTCACTCCCACATACAATCACTGATATACTCCAGCACTTACCTATATTGCCTTACATATATTCACTTAACCATATACAACTGACACACCCATTTACTTACCGACACAGCCATAGACACACTCAAAGCGGTACAAAAAGGGGTGGTGATGGACGTCCATCACCACCCCCTTTTGTACCGCTTTGTTCGCCATAAGTTGGCAGGGTATGCTCAGACGTGATTCCCTTGCTCACTTTGCCACTGGATTCAAGCAAGCCTGGCTGAAGACAGCTGTAATGCCAGAAACCGGTCCTAGGAAGCTTTTTTCCTGTCCAGGAAAGGCATGGCTTGGCAGTTGGGGCTGGACTGTTCCCATGAGGCACAGGGTCAGACTGATTTGCATATGGCCATGTCTGAACTGGGGTGGCAGAGTGGGATGAAGAACGGTGATGGATTAAACCCAGATCTGTTGACTGGGTGTGAGTGTTTGATTGGTTCAGATGCTCCGTCCATCACCACCCCCTTTTATAGACACACTCAGTCACTTTTACAACCCTTCTCTTACACTCATTAACCCATAAATCCACTGACCCATGCAGTCACTCATCCATGCAGGAAGTTACACACCCGCTCACCTACCCACACAGAAACTCATGTACCCATAAAGGTACTCAGACAAATAATCAATCACCCAAACACCAAGACATGTAAACACTCACCAAGCCATGCAGCCACTTCCACACCAACTGACAGACCAAAATCAGACATTTTGCCAAATTGTTCAGTGACCCATATATTCAATGAGATACCTAGTCTCTCAATTATACAACCAGTCACACACCTACTGAATCATCCATACAGGCACGCATACACCCACTGATTCATCATATACCTTGGTATATTTATTTAACACTCATAAACATTTTAGAAACATAGTCACTGAATGAGGTCATCAGTGATGTCATTTGAGATGTCATCAGTGATGTCACTAACCATGTCATGAGTGATGTAAAAAGTGAGGTCATAAGCAGTGCATTGGGTGGGTATGAGTTATAGTTAGCTCAGCTAACTATGACTGCTGAATTTCTCTGGTTTTATACAAGTGAAATGGCAGCCTCACTATAATGTCCCAGTCATCTTTTTTTGTGAGTATCTAAGGCTTTTTAAATCCTATTTCCTAACCATAACAGACCTTTAACTTTTGGTATTTTCAGTGAATATATACGATATCTGCATTTAAAATGTCACAAGGTACAGGGACAGAGCACTTGTGGGAAACAATTTCTCAGATTTAATGCAAGTAAACATGTTTCAGCTTTCGCCTTTCTCAATACTTACCATTTAACAAGTCATGACTTTGCAGCTGTGCTTTTAAATTAAAGAGTCACATTCCATTGGATAATTAATGGTTCAACACAAAAGAGGACTGCATAAACATCATTGTTCATGACTTTTTGAAAAAAGAAGACTGAGTCAGCAACTTACTGACCACCTGCAGAAGATTCTGCACACATTTCAGCCATTCTTTTAAAGCCCGGAAGCAGCTGAGGATCATTCAACTGGAGCATAGAATGCCTGTTAAAACACTCATACAGAAGGTGCAACACGTTGGAACTCAACTTATTACATATTTGAATGTCTGTTTGAGCAGTATCAATAAATGAATATGTCATGCAAAGAGGGGATGCTACTGTGAAAGGCATGATCATTGAGATGGACCAACAGGGCCTTGTTAAATGCCTGACAGAGATGCTACTTCCTTTTGAGCTTTTCACACGTCAAGTCAGCAAGGAGGACTGTACCATGGGCCAAACTATCCCATTGTTTCACATGCTACAGGAACAGCTGAAGGGGTGTCTGCAATGTACACAGTTGTGGAGGAAAAAAAGAAGAATATGAGTTGGTGGGGAGCTTAACCCTTTGCTTACCTGAAAATACAAGGGTGCAGCCATTACATTTGTGCCACAATTCTGGATCCATGGTACAAAGCCGTACTGAATGCTTTGATTCCTTTTTCAGAAGGGGATGTTGCCAACTATAACACTTAGATAGCTGTGGAAGCCAGAAGCTTAGAAAAAGAACGGCCAGGAATTAGAGGCCCGCTACTCCAGGCCACAACAAGTACTGCAGGGCAGCCGGCCTCAAGTTCAAATTCAGAGCCTGAGGGCAGTGCTGTTGGCTCACAGTAGCTGAAACCCTCAACAACACCAAGAACAACATCAACAACAACAAAAACAGGTACATTAGCTGTACCACAATTGGCACAGGAATGGTTTCTATAGCAAGGGCTTGTTAGGTCTAGTGCTGAGGCTAAGGCAAAAGAGGCCGAGCAAAGCGGAGCCCCCCTGAGCATTAAGCAGATGGTCTAGGCCTATCTGGATGACCCAACAGAGGTCTACATTGATCAAAACCTATTGCTGTATTGGTATGGGAAAAGGCGCCAATGGCCAGTGCTCAGCAGGCTGGCGATAAACTATCTGGCTTGCCCTGTAACACGTGTCTCTTCTGAGTGTATTTTCAGTGCTGCTGGTGCTGTTCTGACAGTGAGAAGGACCAGTCTCTCGCCCCAAAATGTGGAGAGGTAAACCATGATCAAAATGAATCAGCACTTTATACCACCAGTTTACACCATATCTGAAGTAGCACAGCAGGAAGATGATGATGACAGATGACTACGGAATATTATTTACTTTTGCTATTTGTGTGTGTCGCTATCTTTCTGGTTCAAATCACAACAAATCCATCAGCACCATCTTAATCTTTTATTGGTGGATTGGAGTTGCAACTGTGTGCAGTCATTAAAGAAGTACGTCCACTCCTCTGAGTCCTGCTCCAGTCCTGACTCACCCTAAATCCATTTCTGTGAAGCCAGACATTGGATGGAGAATAGTACAGAAATGTAAAGTGTGTGTCTGCCTAGTTGAGTACCTCCAAAGAACCTGACTAAAGCTATCCTCCTTCCCGAGCCTAGAGGGACTGCCCTGTAAGAACAGGTAAATGATGGCATGCATTGGATGCTGACTCTGAGTGATTAGTGTTTGTGTTGTTGTTGTGCATGATGTCTACTAGTATTTAATCTACTCACAAAAAAGGGACTCAAGTCAATGTTTTCCTTCTTGGTACACTACAGAGTTGGACAACATGATGTCCATACCATAAAAGGTAAGCAACAACACCAGACCTACATGTCTGTATAGTGGTGGAGGCGAATGTAGTGGTATGACTGACAGCGGTGCATTGATTTAGTTACTTAATTTGGAATATGCTATGTTGCTGTGTATATGTGGTAAGTTCTGTCTGGCTCCAAAAAAATCTAAGCTAAGTGGAGGTTGGGTGAGCGCTGCTGGCCTGCTCCTATTGTGTTGTTGTAGGCTAATGTTGGAAACAGAGTAGATGTGATTTAGCTATTCCATCTCTGAAAGTTTTCTTGTTGCATGCCTCCTTAATTTATGCAGTTTAACTATACAATTCTCCTTGATTTTTCAATATCCCTTTTGTTTTTCCATCTACAGTTACAAGCCAGCCTTTACTCTGTGCTATACTGGGAAAAACAACTCACACTTACCTTATCAATCGGCATCCTCCAGGCAGGCACCCGTGATTGACGGACAGAGCATCCATGGAAGGAAGGACCAAAACGAATGCTGAGATGCAACTCAACCATAACATAGTTATAGTATCACCAATTCATTTGATTCATTTTGTCTCTTCAATCATTACAACTGTGTCTGTTGTTGTTTATTATGTTTGTTTATATTTGACTCCTACGGATAGTTTTTAATTTTCCTTGCTAGCTTTAAAAGGAAGCCTGTTACAGCAGCAGAACATAACATGTATGTAACATGGTTCTCTCTGGGGGCAGACAGGCAAGGCTATTGCCGAATAATACTAATTAATAATATACTGCTGCCCAGTATTACTAGTCTAGTACTACTCATCATCATGCATGCATTTCCTTTTTCTCCCTTAACAGATGTATGATGGTCATCTACCAAGATGAATGTGTTGTCCATATGTAGTGTTTGCCTTTGTCAAACCTTTCCCTCGAAACCCCCTTACCAACCATTCATCAAACCCTAATCCTCTTCTCCCTGACTGTTTGATTTGAGCGATGACTAAATTAAACTTAAACCAATAATTGATCACACACTTGCTGGGGTGGATGTGGTGACAGCAACACTAACTCAATGCAGGGCGAGGATCTTCTTCTGCTTGCCCACCCATGCTCAGTATTCACAAGTAATTTTTTCAAGAAGTAAAAAATCCATCATAATTAATTGATGGCCTCGATTCATCATCCTTCCAGCACTAAATGTTACACCTGTCCACTTCATAGGTCAAGTCAACTTCAGTTTGGAACTTGTACTAGACAATCCCCGCCACCATTATGTTTTATTTTACTTTAGCATTGCTTATCATCATGGTTTCTTGTTTGCCAGTCTTCTTGTGTACTGTGCTTTTACTACTCGTTCCCGAGTCTCCCTCATGCGACTGACTGTCTCATTTTCTTTTTTTTGCAAATGCTACTGTCAGTGTGTACTACTACCACCATCACCATGGCATCTTGGGAAACGAAATCATCATCACCATGCAGCCATTGCTTTGCCAAAGCATAAATAAACATCATTCACAGGTAAGAGAAGAAGTTTGGGGAGGCATAATTCATTATATGGAAATGAATTCATTAATTCACCTACTCACACCCTTCCGAGTCCAGTTGCAGACTGCATAGACTAGGAGCAGAGACTGACAGTACTAGTAGGATAAGTTATAAGTGAGGGTACTGTATCTATCTGTTGGTGTGTTACAGTATCAACAGATTAATATTTCAATCAAAAACTGGCTGTGGCCCTGCAGCAGCAAAGGAAACCGTGTGAAGTAAAAAAGTAACACCCCAAAAAACAATTACATCATATGTAAAGGAAGTATAAATAATGTATTCCCCTAACGAATGAAAAATACCTGCCTCACCCTCCCCTAACCCCAACCAATGTCCAAAGATAAGAGTCCAATCCAATGTCCACCCCAAAAGTCCATTGTCCATAAATATAAACCCCAAATTTTCCCCAACTCCCAATTCCCACCCTCCCAAAAGAAAAAAGAAAGGGGCAAGGCGATGGAGTTCTAGCTGCGGGCCACCGATATTCTGTGCAGATGGCCTCCAGATTCCAGTGCCGGGCCATGGCTGCTTACTCCTTCCTGTTTGGTTGGGAAGGAGTAGCTACATCAAGAAAGATACCCAACACTCTTAGTAAAACAGAAACATACAATTAATTATACACATAGTGGCACAGTAGCACTAGCAAGCACAGTATGTAACATTTGTGGTATCCTCCTACTTGCTCAGCATCTAAAATGTGTGGGAGTTTCAGGCATTACTACTACTAGGTACTATGGAGTAGACAAGGCAGTCTCTTTTCTCTCTCTTGCTTATCTAAATTAACCTTATATGCATGCCAGCTCAGTCAGCGTGTGCCTTGGACAGACATACTCGTGTCCCAGACTCATGTTATTTTTATTTACTACTGTCTGCAAGTGGGGAGGCTGTAGTCTACAACTACATAATTATCTTATTTGCCTATTATGGCCATACTCTGTTACATCAATGGCAACTGCTCAATTTTACTTTCACCCTGACTACTACAAGGCAGATGATATCTGATCCAAATGATCATTGATTATATATGGGACGATGGCAGCGTATAGGCCACCCATGGCAGGCTGGCACAGCCGAAAAGGATATAGGTAGGGACTAGTGAGTGGGCCTCGGATTTGGAGGGAGGCGTTTTATAATGGTGGGTGGGTATGGGTACATAGATACACAATATATATGCTGTGCTTGCAAACTACTGTGAGTCAAGGGAGTATTCTGGAATACAACCTTGAATCAAAAACCTTGAAAAAACAGTCCTAGTTTCGCTTCCAGCGATTTTTCCATTTATTATTGCATTGCTCTTCTAGCATTATATTTTTTCATTTGAATCTCTTATTCTATTCTCCTTGGCTTTGCTACTCTGCCACAGTTTATTTTTCTTTCACTTTGTGTTCATCCAGTGAAAGTCTCCACCTATGCAATGATGATTGTACCATCCAGGCATCCATCCATTTAAAATAAACATGGCTATCATTCTTCTTGAATAATCGTGCAACAAACCTTTCATCAATAACATACATTTTATAATTAATTTTTAACCACCACCCATGCGTACTTTCTTACTTGCCTTTGAGTGTGTCTCATGAAACCCCAGGAGGATTTTTCCTATCACCCATACAGTTTCACCCACCGAGGCAAGCATCCTTTCTTTCACCTTGCACCCATCCGTTTAACAATCCATGCATCCGATTCCTATCAGCCACCTATACATCCCACACATCCTTCTCTGCCAGTCACATATTACATGTCACCCATCTTTCCTCCTTCCATCCTTCTTTCCCCTTTCGTTCAACCCATCCATCAAGGTCGTCTGACTCTTTGTCTTCTTCATAAAACTTTCCCAGCTGAGTTGATGTCAGATAGAAGAGGCCATTAGATACTCAACTCTTACCCCTAATGCCATTGCTGCTAAGTAAAGGGTGTATTCTTGAAACCGTTGTTCACAAGTTAGTCACTCTCACAAGTACAGTGTACACCGTTGCAGCGACTGTGTAATTATTGTCAATAAGTAAGGAATATAAGTACAATTTACTACCGCCTACCTGTGCTGCTGGCTCACCCACCCCTGCAGCAGCTGCCGCATTTGCTCCATCCTGGCTGGCGTTACCTGCCCCGCCGTTGGCCTTGGCACTGGTAGTCGGTATGCCTAGAAAAAACAATACACATTTTCTAGATGACATATACGCCTCCCCCTATTTAATTTTTTTCGCTAGCAAGATAAAAAATACAATACATACATACATCACTAATACAACTTGGGTACTAAAGTAGAGTAGACAGTAGTATGTTCTATCCTATTAAAACTAGTAAAGTATCTGGTTGGGCATTTTGTTGGTGGCAAATGTCGAAAAGCTTCTCAAGATTAAGAAGCGGACAACCCAAAGCACTGGACACAGTGGAAAGAGCTATTGGTGAATCTAAGTTTTGAGTGGCCAACTTAGCAAGCTACAGACAGACTAATAGTAGTACAGAGTCAGAGGTAATTAGATGATGTAAAAAAAAACAGACACTAAAAAAATTATAACTAAGTAGGTAGGTAATGCAGGGATAACAAGAATTTAGAAACAGATAGATCAAAGAAAATTTGTTAAAAAAGGAATTATGAAACGTAAATAATAGTTCAGAAAAAGTAAGGTGCAGTAAAAGTTAGGGAAATATAATTATTAATATTAACAACAGGAGGACTTACTGGGGCCAGCATCATAGCCCTCAGTAGAGGAGCAATCCTGGGCCTGGGAAGCATTTCCAGTTCCCACCTCAGATGACCCCATCGTCTTCTTGCCCTGGATACTGATCATGTAAGATATAATAAAGAGACAAAAACTGATTGGTCTCTTGGTAATTGGAAATGAATTGCCGAAAAATATATTTGCTTCTTCTAAGTTTTAATCTCATTCAAAATCATCAATGTATCAACCCCCTTTGACGGGCCAATTGATCACTAAATCTGCATTTCCATTTATTTAAGTCCTCAAAAATGCATAGATGTACGCATGCATATTACATACACCAAATTGTTGGTTGGTTGTTGCTGATGTGCTGATGAGTAGTATTCACTCACTAACAAACTACTAAAGGTTCTACTAAGGACTAGATTTAGCAGCACATGATTTAGGATGCGTCACGCCACGGACCGCTAAAAAATCACTAATACTAAGTAACTAAACTACCTACCTACCACCAGTATCTCAGTAACAGGCCAAAGGAAAGGAGTCTTTCTAGCATTACCTAACTTAAGTTCTTTAAACTCTCCTACATAATCAGCCCAAGGGAGCGCAAAGTTGCAAACAATTAAGATTAGTAGGGCTGAGCACCTAACTAGTGTCTAGAAGAATGACAAATACGTGATATGAGATTTTTAAACGTAACTTACCTGCGTGTAGGCAGCAGCATTCTTGCTATTTGGGAAAAAAATTATATTTGCAATAACACAGAACAGCACACACAATAGTACAATAATTAGCTACTCACGAAGCCCCATAACCTCAACACCTACCAGGTCCTACTCCCGATCCAAGATGTCGGATCGGTGCCGTCTTCCGCAAGGAAGGCAGCTCTTCGTCGCACTAGTCTTGACCTTCCTTTAGCTATGCAGCACATTACCCTGGGTGCTGAAATATCCACTGTTCTTTAACATGGAAGGAAAGTAAGCATCAAACTGTGTGACACGCCAGGTATGGAAACACATGGAGAGAAATATTGCATTTCAGCTGGAAATGGTATAGTCCAAAGCTCTGTTTTTAATATAAAATCAGGACCTACAGTGGGCTTATCACTGAAAATACAAGATTTGAAAAAAATATTATTGTTTACGTTTGCTCATGGAAGACAATTTCTATGGACTAGAATCTAGAGAATGCTAAAGCAATTCTGGTATTTTACTGACCTCAACTGGTCGTGTTCTATCAAAACAGTTAAATAAAGGCAGTTGAAGAAACAGAAAGCAATTCTGGTACTTTACTGACCTCTGCTGGTCGTTTTCTATCAAGAGAGTCAAATAGAGGCAGTTGAACAGAAAAAAAAGTCCCTAAGCGGAAACAGACAGGTCCTAGGACTGATTTCCACAGCCCACACAGTACATGCACATATAAGTATATAATAAAGTATATACAAGAGTTCTCGAATGTTCGACCTAAAAATAAAGTCGCTCCACCCGGGCTTGCTCGATATTCAGGGCCAACACTTATCCTTTCTGAAGAGTGTGATGTTATTATAATGATGGACTAGAAATCTCTCTCCTTTGTTATACTCTTCAGGAGCTGTGCCACATTCTGAACAATGAGAGAACACATCAGTAATCCTTTTCTTCGGTGGGAAATGGATCTTGCTGCTATGCGAGACTGCTCATGGCAACAAACCTCATTTCTCCAACACAACAATTTGGAATTTGTTCTCCCTTCCCATGCACACAACATACAGATTACATGCTGCCACAGTTAACAAATAAAAAGAGGAAAAAACATCAAAGACCTAGTCAGAGATCTATCAAATATTTTGAAAAATGTGAAATAAAATAAGATTTTAGCTAAGGATAAATAATTATTACAAACTAACCATAGAACTTAGAAACCATCCAACAATTAATATCTAACAAATAACTCAGTCAACAACACTACATGAAAAAAGGTACTTAACTGATCAGAAGCATCAAAGAAAAGAGGAAGAAGGCTGCTCTGTTGGAGTGTATATAAACTATGTCTTGTGTTCAATTTTTAGATTTTTAATACTGGCAGTATACTTACTTTGAAGTGCTGGGTAAGGAGAAATATGTAAGAGTTTTGTGCATAACACTAGCCTCCTGTCTTGCCATGAAATTCAATCTCAGGTATTGACTGCTGTGACATGCCAAAACTGTGAAATGGCTAAACTGTTGTCTCACCCTCCTGCAGTTCTTCAAAAACCGAACGGTAGTGGTGGAATACCAGGGCATGCTTTGGCATTGCTCACCACGCTCTGATTGAGAACCCTAGCTACAAATTCATAGTGAAAGTGGCAGAGAAGGCCTAAAGGTTAGTAAGTGTTGGAGAAGACCAGATGTCAGTGGGGTCAGAAAACATAAATTCATATGTTTGGGTGAGGCAATCAGGTGGATCTCGAGATTGTGCAAATCATAACATTTATTTGAGGCAGGAGAGCATAACGTGCATGCGCCCACTCGAGTTATTTTCAAATGCAGAGAAATGGACATTAATAAGTGGTTGCTAGGGAATAGCAGCTGTTAGTTACCCCCGAGCTTCTCTTTGCAACTCCTAAGGCCAGATGTAGGTAATTTTTATTTACCGACCTCTTAAATACCGAGTCATACCGACTCGGTATTTAAGAGGTCGGAAAATAAAAATACCGAGATGTAGGTAATTGCAGATGTGCAATTACCGAATCGGAAACAGTCGGTAATTTCCGATGTGGTAAATACCGACCAGTCAATGCCCATGCATTCCTATGGGCTTTGAAGCCCATAGGATTGATTGGGCATATACCGGTCGGTATTTACCACATCGGAAAATACCGACTGTCACAAGGGTGCAGGGGGTGTCACTTTGACACCCTCTGGCACCCCCAAAAGAGGCTCGGGTGCCATGTGGCAGGCATACCTGCCCTAAGGGCAGGTCTGCCTGTCATATGGCATAGGTGTGCATGCACACATGTGCATGCACACCAGAAACGGTATTTTACCATCAAGTAGTATTTGATGGTAAAATACCGATGTTGTACTGCTTGTGGGACTCAGAAGAGTCCCACCTACATACCAATTGTCCGGAATCAGTAATGATACCGACTCGGTATTTTACATACTCGGTAAATTTACCTACCGGTAAATTTACCGAGTCTGTAAATTACAGGGACCTACATGTCAAATTGCTTTTACCGGGTGGTAACGGCCGAATTCGGCCGTTACCACCCGGTAAAAGCCTACCTACATCTGGCCCCTAGTCTCCTTCTCGAGACCCCTGATTATCTATCGATATTGTCCTCAGCTCTTGAGAACATTTAGCAGGTTGTTAAAGCAGTGTTAAGTAAACTAAAAAATAAGACACTGCCTGTAACAAGCGTATTTTTAAATTAATTGCAATGAAACTAGAAAGGCCCTTTCGATGCAAATTTTAGCAAACAAATTCTACAGTTGAGTTTTATAGGAATGGGCAGCGTGTGTCCTTAATTTTTTGCAGTGAAGTACCAAACAACCTTACTGTACACCAAGAAGTGGGGAATGGGAAATTACAAAGACACCTGCCATGGCTTTCCATTCAATCCTCTTGGGAAACTGATTACTTGCAATATAAACGCGCAGTAGGAATCGCAATGGTTCTGATTTTCCAAATTCTTTTAAAAGAGAAAATTAGAAACAGCTTAGTAAAGATAGCATATTGTTTTTTAAATGTTATTTTCTTCTCACTCTCTGAATATGGTTGACTTAAACTAGGGCTGTTTGGCATCTTCATGGACAAATATCCTATTGTGTATGGTATGAGGCCAGAGACGTTAAACGTTTTTTTGGAAAATAAATTATTTGTTCCGAAATGCAATTCTCCGTTCATTCTGCGATTTAGTTGTCCTTAGAAGTAATTTTTGACTACTGAACAAGCAATTTCATTTATATAAGTACAAATGTATATTTTGTCAACCTAAAGCAAATACGAAACTTTTGAATACCCTTTGTGTGTGTGTTTTTTTTATAGTGCATGTATTTAGGTGCACAAGAAGAGAGCCACAGTATTAGGAGGAAAACTACAAAGAGGAAAAACTAAAGGCATCCACATATATTAACTTTGAAAAGTGCATTGGTTTGAAAAATACAAATTGGTAATCTGTTTCCAAATATTGTATTACTCCTCAGAAACAAATCAGTACTAATGCTTAGCAATACAAGGGCAACGTTTGTGCATGTGATGCCATCAGAGGAAAGGGTTCTAGAGAACGGCGGTTCAAAGGAAGTATCAAGTTATAACCTCTGGTATCTGCGGTGGGTGGGGTGGCTTCAAAGGATACATAATGTCAATTCTGCTACCCATAGTTTATTGGTGAATTGATGTCACTGTTCACAGTTTGGTTATGGGTCCAGCTAAGAAAGTGTTAAAGGGGAGGAGTGGCTAATATCCATCTTGATATCTTATTATCTATGTACACAGAGGAAAATGACTGCAGTGCCATTACCAATCCATGTACTTGGCTATATATAATTTGACATGAATATGGGACAACAACAAACAATACAATAAAAGGTTTATTCTTTTTGACCACACAGAATTACGTGGCCAATGAGAACACCAGTGTTAAGTGTATACTGTATGAGATTAAAATAATACAATATATGAGATTTTGCCTGCTTTAATCGGGAGTTCTGGGTGGAAGACTGTGGAGAACATGTCATTTTCTACATGTGATTAGTAGAAAGATATGCCCCATTATTTACCCACCTCTGAAATTACCAGGACCTTTCATAACGGTAAATATGAAAAAAAGGAGATACGTGGAATGAGAATAGGACACTTGTAATGAGGGTCTTAATGACAGTGAAAATCTTCACGTTTAATTTTTTCATGTTAAAAATATGTAGACTACAAAACAAATACATAAAGACAATATTTAACAGACTTTATTTCCACATGTGAAAGGTAATTGAATTCATGTGGAAATCAAGAAATACAAATATCAATCACGAGATACTCTAACTTTGATAAAGCATTTGATAGAATTAACTGAAAGTAACAAACGTCTTGATAACCAAGTTAAGGCACTTTATTAACAAAAGGAACTACACTTCATAAAGTAGGTTTTTAGGGATCTTTAAATTAATTTGTTTACTTTGTTAAATGTTAGCCTTTAGTTACAAATGGAATAAACTGAAATTATGAGCAGTGAAAAAGTGTTTAACTTCTTTAAATAAGTACTTAGCTGAATGTTTGCTCTTATTAATAAGTCAGAAAATTGGAACATTTAAGGCCTTATTACCAGTTTGGCGGTTCAATAGAATGCTGTATTGCTGGTGGCCATCCTAGCATGGTGAGCTTGGCGGTCCAACCAGCAATTACAAGTTGGGCGGATCAGCTTGGCAAAGACTGCTGCTGGACAGCCGAGAGCACTGGCAGACCGCCGACCACTGAGTTCATGGTTGGGGAAAGGCAACCACCATAGGGCTGTACAGGGAAGCTGCATCGCATCTGTATTGCCTGTTCCACAAGCAGACTGCGGCAGTCTGACCACCTGCTTCAAGTTGGGGGTGAAAAAGATTTTGGGATGTGTGCTCACCCCTTTTTCCTTCCAGGCAGATTCTGACATGAATGCCTTTCTTCACGTTGCCCTTCAAAGCAGGATCTTCAAACCGAGGATTATGGCCCTGTTTACGGTGATCTACAAGGGGAGTCCTTTTCGAACCATATACCAATTGACAGGACTGCCCAAGGATGGGCTGAGCCCGGGCAATGGGATTATGGTATTTTTCACATATATCATGAATATGTGTGCATCTGACACTTCTGCAGTTGAAATGCACAGACAGGCATTGATATGCTTGTGAAAAGTACTCACCACAGCTGCAAGATCCTCGCCTCCACACCACCGGCCCGTGGTCAACTCGTAATTGGGCGGTCTTTGGACTGCAAGTGCCGTGGGCTGCTCGGGGGAGTGGTGCAGTTCTATGGCAGTGTGACCAAATTTATGATAAGGCCCTCAGTCAATCGTTGAATCCTTCTTGCATTCGTCCTCTTACCAATGCAAAAAAATTAACAAATCTGCACAGAAATAGAGATACATTTGGAGAATTGGTTTTGTCAACCCTTGTTTCACTTTCTTTTTATTCAGTCAAAATAACTTTATTTTGGGTAACAACCATACAACCATAACATGTAATAAAACAAATGTGATAAATGGCAGGAATAAAATGCAAAAACAGCATTCTAGTGAGTAGTATAAAGGAAATATTTTCAAAATAGGATACGAAAGCAACATGGATTAGTGTTCTGACTTCTTAAAAATTAGTGTGTCATTGATTTATTGTCTTCTAAGCATATTTTGGGATCTATGGGGCATAATAGCAAGAACCTCGTTAAAATTATCACAGTTTTAGCAGCAGGAAACTGCTGCTAAAACGGCAATAATGGGCTTGGTAATATACGTTATATAATTCCAATAGAAGCCCATGTTAGATGTCCTGCATAAAGAGGAGTGAGGCAGGGGTGCATCCTTGCCCCCCTGCTTTTCTCGCTCTATATAAATAGCTTAGGTGAGCACTTGAGCGAGCATCAACATGATTATCCTACTATTAGGGATACCCTCGTCACTATTTTGTTATACGCGGATGATGCTATTATAATGTCACGGACACAGCTGGGGTTGCAAAGGTCTGTCTCAAACTTTGCTGCTTACATGACAGATAGGTGCCTAAAATTAAACACTTCTAAAACTTTCACAATGAGTTGCGGGACTAGAACGAGAAAGACATGTGACATCTTCATTGAGAACAATAAAGTTGAAAGCAAAGACAGATTGTCTTATCTAGGAATAGCTTTTGATAGAAAGGGATACTGGAAAGCGGCCATGAATACTAGGAAGTTGACCCTCTCGAGAGCCATAGGAGCAGTTATTGACTTTTCAAAGAAATTAGGTGGAAGACCCGTTCAAGAGTTGCTGGCCATCTATAAGACCAAATGCATTTCGACAGGGACCTATGGAGCCGGCATATGGGGTATTGAATGTATAGACCAAATTCAATGTTCCGAAAATATCTTTATCCGCTATCTATTGGCGGCTCCCAGCTCCACAGCCACGTTTAGCTGCCACAGGGAACTTGGTCTCTCATACATCTCTGACATAATAAAGATCAATCCACTATTCTACGGCATAAGGTATGGGCATCCAAGGAGACGGGCTTTAATAGAGATGTAATCATGAATTGCCTTAAGTGGGATAGGGTGACGAATATGCCATGGATTAGCTATATAAAAAGTATGGCTCATGACATAGGCCACCCAGAATATTTTGAAAACCCAAGTAGTCTGGAAAAGGTATCACGTAAAGCTCTAAAGGTTCATTGCCTGAACCATCTAGATAGTAAACGCTGGCTCATCGAGAGAGAGAAGAAATCGGTCATGGAATATCATTTGATGTCCACATGCATCGGCTTACAACCCCACCTGGCTTTAGCACAGAGTAGGTATTCCCGTATGCTTCTGGCCCGATTTCGTTGTGGGTCCTTTTTTGGCCTGTATGATTAGCTTGTTCTATTGTAGGTCAGATGAAATTTTAAGCACCATGCAATTTAATATCTTGAACTAGATGCACGCAATTCAACCGAAAGTTGCTTTTAAATCCATTGTGAGGTTTTAAGGACATCAGTTTGGTCTGCAAAGAATAATATAGGCATTCTAAAGATGGGCAATACTGAAGTGTCACATATGCCAGTGCTCACAAACAGCACTACTTGCCTGATATGTTTTTGACGGATCTCCACATCATTCATTTTGTGAGGAACAGGCACATAAATGTCAAACATTACTTTTATAAAAAAGAAGTACAACTCCTGCAGAACAGTTGAATGTATTCTTACATGCCTGTGCATTTGCCCCAAAGTTTCCAACATGGGAATATTCAAGGATTATTTGTAAACATTTAGTGTTAACCCCTTCGATGCTTGTGATGGAACCATTCCGTCATGCCTCACGGTTGAGCTGTGCGGATGACGGAATGGTTCCGTCACGACCACACCCAGGAATGGAATGTCCAGCACCGGGGGGAAATCGGCGCCGCACGCAAGTTGTTAAGAACAGAAAGAAAAGGAGCTTCTTTACAGCTGTAGTAAAAGGTAGTTGATCGTTTCAGGACCGATTCACAAGGGGAATGTAAGAGTATGTAAAAGAGTGCTTATGCTCAACTATGATCTGTAGGGCTCATTACGATGGCGGGCGGACATCAGTCCACCAGCCGTTGTTGCGGTGCTGGGTCCGCCCACCAGACGTGCGGTGGTCCCACAACACATATTAGGATGCGCCTGCCATACTGGCAGGCGCATCCTGAGCTTTCAAAATTGCTGACGGTGCTGCAGCCAACAGCACAGTACGCAATTCTAAAGGAGCATGCACTCCATTTCCCTGCAGCACGTGGCAGGCACCACGCTGTGCCTGCCACTTGGTGCAAGGAAATGCAGAGGGGTACCATGGATAGCCCCCAGTGCAGCAACACCCCCCAAAGAAGGGGGCTCACAACGGGCCCCCAAACCCAATCCCCACCAGCCTTTCCATGGAGGCATCGCCGCCATGGAAAGGCCTTTCTGAAACCAACGTCCTGATATGGCGGACGGTGCCTGCTAGGCACTGCCACCATTTTAGGGGCCCTGAACAGCCTGCCAGGTGATAGGTGCAGCCTGGCGGTGGCGCTCCTTCCGTCATCATAATGACCTCCTGTGTTTTCTCCAGTCACATTTGAAAAGGCCCGCCTTCACAATTGGTGGTGTGAGATCTGACTCGTTTGGTGTGATGTTGAAACACATTATTTGCTTTCACTCCTCCTGTTTTACTGAATTTGTATTTGGTGGCTTTAGGACTCTCCGCACCTTACCACTGCTGACCAGTACTAAAGTACTTGCACTCGTTCCTCCAAACACGGTAAAATTGGGTTACACCTCATTGGCACATTTAATTTGTTTATACATTCTCAGTAAAAGGTACTACATATACACAGGGCCTGTACAATAAATGCTACTAGTTGGTTTGCAATACTCATTGTGTCACCCACTAAACTAGCCTTTCAAGACATTTGAGACCTGCCGCTGCTGACAGTAGTGCAGTTTTAAACTGCCATTTCAAACATGCAAAAAAAACTTTTGTCAGACCTAATCCTCCTTTTTATCGCAAGTAAGTCACCCCTAAGGTAGGCTCCAAAGGGTCATAGAACAGGGTGCATTGTATTTAAAAGAAAGAACATCTGTTTACTTTTCACATGTCCTAGCAGTGACAAACTCCTAATGTCATTTTTAACTATCTCTTCCATCGACTAACAGTGGGTTACCATATTACATGTATTACTTGGGATTGGAAGCCAACAGAGATATACTGTTTAGACTCAAATTATTTGTAATTTAAAATACTATCTAATGGTAAAGTTGGATTTTTAGACACAATTCCCTAAATATCACTTCTCAAAAGCTGACACATTCTTGTTCTAAATTGTTGTACCTTCTGCCAGAACTCTTGGTCACATGATTGTAAATGGCTCTGCTGCTGGGGTTTGTTTATTCCTTCCATACAGTGACACAACAGGAGAATAGGCCTGGCCAGGATAGGTCATCCTGCCAGGATGCTTGAGGCGAAGCTGTGCCCAGCCCCACTTATATTTCAAAGAGCATTGCCTCTTACACACACACAAAGGAACCTGCCAAAAGTCTTTTGTCACACCAGACTTCTTGAAGCACAGACAGGGAATTGGAAGAACTTTCCGGAACCAGATGTCAGGTTAGTGTGTGGAATCCTCCTAGTTTAAAGGCTGGCACCAGGTATACATATTAGACCTCCAGAGACACTCATTAGTACACTCCTGGGCACATTAACATTACAGCAGAAGGATTGCTGTGTTCCACAAAAGACTTCCCTGCTCCTTAAGGCCTTCCCCACTCCCCAGATGACGCCCTGCTGCTGCCAAAGGACTGTCCCACTATTTGAGGACTGTCTTTATCACCAGAGGGCTAACCTGCTGCTTCAGGACTGTCCAGATTTCCAAAAAGGAAGATTGGGGCTGCTCCCTTCAGCCCAAGCTATTTAAGTGACTTCAAGGTTTAGTTGGTGGACCTCCTGTCTGAGCTACAGTCTGCAACTTCCCAGCAGTCCTGCTGCACTGGACCTGCCTGGACCTGAAACTGCACCTGCCTGAGCACAGCTAGCTTCTCCTGGAGTGAGTTCCTGATCCCCAAGTAGTGCCTCAAATCAGTTATCAGTTGAGCTCCTCCTATAAAATGAGGTGAAATCCCACATTTTTGGGCTGCTCACAACCGTGAACAATCTTTTTAATGCCAAACCTCTGTCATACAAGATGCCAGCCAACACAAACCTCCGGTGTACCAAACTTTTGAGTTTCAGCGTCCACCAGCGATGATTGGCAGAGTGAAATCTGCACTTCGTGCTGCAACGACATCCCTCGGTGACCAGCAACGCAAGGCTCCAGCAATGACAGTCTGAAACGCCCGACTGGATCTTTGTGCTACAGCGATGACAGTATCCAACGTCAAGCCTCGTGTTCGAGCTACAGCGACAACCATTCGGAACGCTCTCCTTTCTCGTCGTGTCCCCCTCCACTGCAAACTGAACTCTTCACGCTAGACTTTAAGAAGGCAACTTTTTTCAGCAGGACTAACCTGGTCACTGCATCTTGCTCATGCTCCATCGCGGTCGGCCTAAACGTCTGACTTTCACCCAGTCTACAATGACCAGATGACCGCAACTGTCATTTTATGCTTTTAGGTGCCTAACACTTTGAAGGTATATATCTCCGGTTCTAATGATTGTTTTTTTTGTCACTCTGATATCATTTTATTTATTAAAATGTCCTCCATTTCTGTAAACTGGTTCAGGATTTTTCTTGTGTTGGATTTTCACGCTATTATGAAAACAAGATCAACAAAAAAAAGGACGAAGGCAAAATGTTTAGGGGAAGATCACAGAAAAGCTGACAGTTGTAACACTCCTGAAACCTATCATTGAAAAGTGGAGAGCTTCAATACATCTGAAAATGCAAAATTATTGCACAAATCATTTAGTAGGGAACTGGAATGTTATAATTTTTAGTGTGTGTTACCTAGTTCTTAACAGAATTTCACCCACCGTGCAATGGATAGTGTAATCCTTTATGGGCCTCCATGAAGAAGGCCTGGATATCCTGATCAGTCATTCCTGCTTTCTTCACATCTATTGATCAGATATATACCTGTCATTTTCAGCACATGAATACTTTGATTCAGCTCATTTTATCCTTCAACAGCTGTCAACTGAAAACATGTTTATTTTATTTTCAGAGGATCGACTTAAAGTATCGAAACTTGGAGTGTTTCCAATTATTAAGGAGAGACAATTGTTTATTGCTTCCAATCATGTCAATCCAAGCAACTTCTGGGTGAGCCTGGGAGCACATTGAGCAAGTGAATCCTTTCTGAGGGAAGTTAAAGATTTATTTCCCTTGGATAGAATTAAAACGTGGGTTATAGTTCTGTATTTTTAAACACATTCAACACAAAATTTAACTTGAACTAAAAAGAGCCGAAAGGGTTCTCCTAAAGTTATCCATTGTTTCAAAATATGCCACCGCAGCAGAAATGACGTTTACAGCAAGCATGTATCTGAAAAAAATTATGTTCAGTATAAAAATAAGTGAAAAGCGGGATGGCTTGCAACCGGAGGACAAATGATCCCTATGTGAAAATGATGGCCAAGTACAATTAAGTATGTTAACAAAGGGGAGAGCAAGGGATAGTGTTCACAAGAAGTGAACGGACAGTACTCCTGTTCCCCTGTGGAAGGATTAGATAAACAAAGAGAGGAGTACCATCATTGGAAAATCTGAGAAGATTCCTAATGTAATGGTAAATTCCAAGAGGAAAAAATTCATCCTTTTGTTAAAAACCCCTCACTCACCAGCCTAGTGGTGACATGCTTCATCATCGGGGTCCGCCCTAGCGGCCTAGCGTCACCAGGGTGTGCTACAACACCTGGATTACAGTGGAGCAGGTTGTGAGTGTAGGTGCGGAAAAAAAGTGTTTTAAAAATTGTCCTGGTTTAACTTGGGGGAGGATAAATTTTATTTACAAGTAACTGGACAATATTAAAAAAGTGAGACGAGATACTGTGAGGGTGTATTAAGACCAAAAGTATCTCTTATATGTGTACTGGTCTACATGTTTCAACCAAAGATGGGATGTACCAGGTTTTCATCAGGACCGTTGTGACAGGGAGCTGGACGGTGTATGCCCCCTAAAAGGCACACCCTATCCTCGTTCCCTGTGACCAAAATTAGCAAAAATCGCTAAATGGTAAAAAGACTCACACCTCGTTGGGTGAGTCTAGGAAAAGTGAAAAAGACCTGTGGGAGGAAAGAGAAAAAACAGACATCAATCAGACGTGAACTATGTTACATGCCTGCTACGTAGTGCGGTGTCGTGGTTTCTCTCAATGCCATTCTCATTAGGAAAATATTGTGGGTATCATGGTGAAAATTATCACAACGTGACAAGGCCATCTGTGGGCTTGTTGTTGTTCTGAGTCACGCATACTTATCAAAAGGTGCGTGTATCACGGCAGCGTGCTTGCTGCCATTCGCTATATTTATACAGACTCGCGTACATATCCTACCATTATGGTGAAGTGATATCGCAATCTCGCTCATCCATTATTGTGGTGGCGGTAGAAAAAGTTATTAGGGGTGCGTTGATTATCCGTATTCATACACAGGACTTACATGGACTAACAGACAAAAAACGTAAAGGACACACAAACATAGATGGTTGTAGATTCATGGCTTATTGCTAATCGCATGTCTTTTATCCTCGGAGGGCTGGAGGAGTAGTCCCCACTAGTGAAACATTTCTGTGGAGACATGGGGTTAACTATTATCGGGAGGAAAATGGCTTGGGCCCGCCGCGTTGTGCGGAGAAAAAGAGGTTTGTCTTCGTGGTGGTCTCAAGTCCTGTGAGGAAAACTGATCTACTTACAGTTATCTCGTGGTGGAAAGGCCGATTACCTATGTCTGTCCTCCCCTGCCCTGCTACAAAGCTGCCGTATCTTGTGTGGTTATAAGTACGGATCCGGCTTCCGTGTTGGGCGGGGACTGGTGGTGGACACGTGGTAGTTGCTAGGGAAACGAGTGTATGCCACTAGTTACAGGTACCACGTCTGGCCAAAATGGATGTAATTCAAACTCGTGTTGTCAGGGCAGCTGTGCTGAAATGTGACGCTAGCCGCGTTCCATATGGGAGCAGCGTGGTCGTTTCAAATAACGAGTTCTATTTGGGGCAAAATTGGGTGTATAATCGCAAGTCATGCCGTGTTGCTTTAAACCACGGGTAATTCAAAGAAATGTGCTGGAAAACCAACTGTGCAGAGATGTGATGCTAGCTGCGGTCCTACTCGGAGCAGCGTGGTCATGTCAAGGGGCAAGACCATATGTTATGCCTGGTTATCTTATATCACAAGAGATTGTTGGTAGTTTAATGCTGATCTATTAGGAAGTGTTTAACGTGAACCCTATGAGGATTGTAAGATAGGTGCCTTTAGTCAAACTAGAACATAGACTAAATGTGTCCCTAGATCACATGTAATGCTTGGGCATATCTTAGAATTAACCACATTGTCTTAATGGGCAAGTGGTAGAAGGTGGACTACCCTATGTTGTTAGTAGGGCCAGAGGTAGCTATCATTGACACGGTTGCCGTTGGCGTGTCCTTATTATGGTCAGCAAATAGAGTCTGACAGTGGGTTGAGTTCACTTGTATCTGGGCTCAGTTGCGTAGAGATCTGTGCAGGTGTGGGTTGTACCGACAGGATACAGGTTATGGAGAGTTAGTGCCATAACTTTCAGGTGTGATTTTTGGTAGGTACTCATTTAAGAATAGTAGCCCATGGGACATTGTCATTCAGGCCCACCTTATGTGTCGAAAGCCTATAGATCCATCTCTGTTCTTTTTCAAATAGGCGGTTCTGTGAATTCGGACCTGGTGGTACCTGTTCTATGACTGTCCATTGCATGTCGTTTGGTGTGTGGTGCGCTGTTAGAAAATGGTCTGTGAGTTTGGTGATGTTCTTCTTGCAACGTATCGTGCTCCGGTGTTCGCTTATACGTTGCTTTACTTTGCGCGTTGTCATACCTATGTAGGGTATTCCACATACACATTTGATCATATACACAACATTGGTGCTATTACAATTGGTGTTTGATCGCTGTTCCCAGGTTTTTCCTTCCTCCAAGTTGAGGGTTTTGGTGTTTTCTGTGAGGTGGCATACGCTGCAGTCACTACACTTGGAGTGTCCTGTCACTGGTGGGAGCCCCCATATTTGTGTAAGGCTAGGATTTTTGTTGGAAGTTGTTACCTTGGGCCTGGTGTTGACGAGGCTGTCTTTTAGGCTCCGTCCTTTTCTGTATGAAAAGAGTGGTTTGTCCCATTTGAGGTTTCCTGTATTGAGTATGGACCAGTGCCTGTCTTGCTCACCTTGTTGGATATTGCGTTATAGGTGGTAACGCATGTGAGTGGTGATTCCATTGGTTCGTTTGTCTTGTCCTCCAGTAGGGCATCCCTGGGCTGGTTCCTAGCCCTTTTCTGGCATGTGTTGACAATTCTTGAGGGGTATCCTCGTTGTTTAAGTTTTTTGGTGAGGTCCTCCGCGTGGTTCTTGTAATCTGCTAATTTGCTGCAGTTCCTCCGGAGTCGGAGGTATTGTCCGTAGGGGAGGTTTTCCCTAAGTGGGCGAGGATGGAAACTTTCATACCTCAGGAGATTGTTTTTGGCCGTCGGTTTGAAATGGGTTTTAGTGATCAGGTGTTCCTCTTCCCGGTTGATCTCAATGTCCAGAAAGATAATTTTGTCCTTGTCATGACAATGGGTGAAGCGTAGGTGGGGGGTCACGTGTGTTTAACCATGTTATGAACTCATTGAGTTTTTCTGGTGGGCCTTGCCAGATAGCCAGGATGTCGTCAATATACCTGCGCCAGGATTTGATGTGCATAGCGTACAGGTTGTCAGGTGATAGGATGTATTTCTGCTCAAAGTCATATACGTATAGACCTGCCACACTAGGGGCAAAAACACTGCCCATAGAGGTGCCCCCAGTTTGTAAGAATAGTGATCCTTCATATTCAAAGTAGTTTCTCTTGAGGGCAAGGGTGGCACATTCCAGTATGAACGTCTTGGGTGTTTGGTGTTCCCAGGCAGCTTCCTCCAAAGTTTTTTTGAGTACTGTAATGGTGGCGTCTTGTGGAATGCTTGTATAGAGACTCTCTATGTCAAAACTAACAAGGGTGGTGTCTGTCTCCATTTTGATTTCGTTCAGGAGTACAAGGAGGCTTTTTGTGTCTTTCAGGTATGTTGAAGTGCCTTGCACTATTGTTTTTAGAAAGAAGTCACAAAACCTGGATAGTGGTTCCAATAATGAACCTATTCCTGAGACTATTGGTCTTCCTGGTGGGGGAATTTTGCCTTTGTGCATCTTAGGGACTATATAGAAATAAGGAATTTTGCCTTCCGTTTTGCACAGGTAATCAGCTTCTTGTTTGGAAATCTTGCCAGATGCTTCTGTTGTCTCCACAAGTTGTATGATTTCTATCCTCAAGTCTTCAGTGGGATCCGATTGAAGGGGTTGGTAGTTCCTGACATCTCCTAGGAGTCTTCTGCATTCTGTGTTGTAATACGCTTTGTCCATTAGAACCAGGCCTCCACATTTGTCTGCAGGTTTGATTATGATGGTGTTATCTGATTTGAGATTAGAAATAGCATTTTTTTTCTGCACTGCTGTTGTTCTGGAATTGCTTGGTGACCGATAGCGATTAGATGTCATTGAACACCGCATGTTCGAAGGTGATGATTTCTGTTGGGGTTGTATGAGGTGGTGGCACAAATGTGGATTTTATTCTTAATCCGGTTTCATTGGGTACTTCATCATTTGTGTTGGTGTCATGTTTTTCAAAGAATGCCTTCAATTTGAGATTTCTAAAAAATGACGCCAGTTCACAATGTAGTTTGAATTTATCCAAAGCTGCTGTAGGTACGAAACCGAGTCCTTTGTTCAGGACCCTGGTTTCCGTCTCAGTAAGGGCTCTTGATGACAGATTGGTTACTAGGTCTTCGCATGGCTCGGTCCTGCTTTGTTCTGTCCTGTTTTGCTCCTGGTGTAACTGCCCACAGGGTCTTCCTCTTCCCATTGGACGTTGTTCCCTTGTTTGTTGCGTCCTCTGCCGCGCCTGCCTCTGTTCTGAAAAGGGGGGCAGAATTGATTTTGCTGGAAAGGGTATTGCTGGAATGGTGGCTGCCATCCGTATATTGGGAATTGTTGTGGTGGCTGGAAAGGATTGTGGAAGGGGGCCTGACCATATTGTGGCCATTGGTAGTGTCCCCTGTAACCACCTTTCTGTCTTTGTCTTGGGGTCCCGTTCCCAGACCCCCCACTGCTGTTCGAGGTGTTAGACGCATTGCTTGAGGCATCAGAATCTAGATCTGGTGTTTTGGATGCCTTGTAGTCTGGGTCTGAGTAAGGGTATGCTTTTACAAAGGAAAATCTCTTTAGATCTTTTTGGAATTTCGTTACTTTCTGTTGTGTTAAATGATCTTTGTATTCGTTGATTTCCTTGTTGAGATCGTCCAGTTTCTTTTTGTATCCGGTGATACTGGCTTTGATTTGTGATTCGGTGACCTGTATCTCTATCTGGATTTTTTCAGACAAGCGTAATGCGGTTTTAAGAATCAGCATAATCCAGTCATATGTGCAGTGCCATGCGATGAGGGCCCAATCCTTTCTGAACTCTGCATCATCTAGGAAAATGCGTGGAGCATTGGTGACTAATAGTCCCTTTGGTGCCATGTTGTTTGTTACATACTCTTTTAGCATCGTCCCATGCAATATAGTTCTTATTCGGACGTTTGTCCTCCCGATAATAGTTAACCCCATGTCTCCACAGAATATGTTTCACTAGTGGGGACTACTCCTCCAGCCCCCCGAGGATAAAAGACATGCGATTAGCAGTAAGCCATGAATCTACAACCATGTATGTTTGTGTGTCCTTTACGTTTTTTGTCTGTTAGTCCATGTAAGTCCTGTGTATGAATACGGATAATCAACGCACCCCTAATAACTTTTTCTACCGCCACCACAATAATGGATGAGCGAGATTGCGATATCACTTCACCATAATGGTAGGATATGTACGCGAGTCTGTATAAATATATAAAATGGCAGCAAGCACGCTGTCGTGATACACGCACCTTTTGATAAGTATGCGTGACTCAGAACAACAACAAGCCCACAGATGGCTTTGTCACGTCGTGATAATTTTCACCATGATACCCACAATATTTTCCTAATGAGAATGGCATTGAGAGAAACCACGACACCGCACTATGTAGCAGGCATGTAACATAGTTCACGTCTGATTGATGTCTGTTTTTTCTCTTTCCTCCCACAGGTCTTTTTCACTTTTCCTAGATTCACCCAACGATGTGTGAGTCTTTTTACCATTTAGCGATTTTCGCTAATTTTGGTCACAGGGAACGAGGATAGGGTGTGCCTTTTAGGGGGCATACACCGTCCAGCTCCCTGTCACAACGGTCCTGATGAAAACTTGGTACATCCCATCTTTGGTTGAAACATGTAGACCAGTACACATATAAGAGATACTTTTGGTCTTAATACACCCTCACAGTATCTCGTCTCACTTTTTTAATATTGTCCAGTTACTTGTAAATAAAATTTCCGCACCTACACTCACACCCTGCTCCACTGTAATCCAGGTGTTGTAGCACACCCTGGCGACGCTAGGCCGCTAGGGTGGACCCCGATGATGAAGCATGTCACCACTAGGCTGGTGAGTGAGGAGTTTTTAACAAAAGGATGAATTTTTTCCTCTTGGAATTTACCATTACATTAGGAATCTTCTCAGATTTTCCAATGATGGTACTCCTCTCTTTGTTTATCAAGTACAATTAAGCCCATGGTATTTCATAACCAAACCAATCAGAAGTTTATCACATTCAACAATTCTGATATTCCTAGCGAATATTAGACATTTGGGGGTCCATTAGGATGGCTGGCCAACTTCTGTCCGCCCTCCACCCTAGTGGTGCTGGGACCAGCCTCCAGTGGTGCGGAGGTCCCGCACCAGAGATTAGGATGCCACTGTGACGGTGGCATCCTCCATTCCCAGCATTGTGGTGGCGGTGCTCACTGTCATGCACAAGGTGACAGGCACCAAAAGCAAAATCTGCATGCCTTTCCGTGGCAGCAACGCCGCCATGGAAAGGCATGTTTCCGCCCCCATTCTAATATGAATGGCGGTGTCTAGCAGACACTGCCACCATATTAAACCCTTTTACGCCTGGTCAGCTTGTCGACCGGGCGGAAAAGCGGCGGACGGTCTTAAATGGGTAATGGGTGGCAGGCGGGGAAGGATGTAGGGCGGATCACCACTGCCATGTGGGCAGTGGTGTTCCACCCTACATCCTAATGGACTCCATAGTGTTATACATCGTAAACACATTGCCCTTTCGACCGAGGTTTATTTTTATTCGAGTAGGAGAGTGTGTGAGTTTGTAATGAAATCATAATGTTCCTTAATAGAGTATTTTCAGGGAATTTGATAGGCCTTATAATTGTAAATTTTGATGGTGCTCTCTGTATGGTTTTGCAAACTCTGATCGCCTTCTAGATGCAACAAAGACAATGCAGGGCACTTTTTGTTACAAGTAGAAAGATGGAATACATCGCGCAGCTTGGCAACAATTAGGGGTGTCCTACGAATTTCAAGGCAGAGATTGTGCATTCTATCAAGCACCGTGATATGGACCACAGGTAAGTGATACAGTCCAAGCTTTATGTCACTATGAATAACAACGTGTAATCTGGATTTCACAATATGGTCAAAGGTTGTGCACTATGAGGGATATTCTCAAGAACGTGTGATAATCATTGCAAAATTAGCGGGAAAATAACACTGTGTTAAAGTTGTATTCTCAACATGGCCTTACCATGCGACAGTCTCACGATAACGCATCAAATGACCGCATTAAGAGGCGATGTCCCAAACCGCGATACAAAAATCTGCGATAACCAGCAACGCGCCTGCAATACCCACGTGTCATGCGGGAAAATGCACCATCAAAGTAGAGAAAAAACTGTGAGACGACAATGTATGAGTACAACCTCACATCCGTAATGAAGAACAAATGTCCACTGTCCCCATCAAATAGGGATCTCCTCACAATCAATCACAATGTACATTGTCATGCAGTCTGTATGTAACTTCACCAATGTGTCAACATACATGGAACACACTGTGAACCTGCATCTACCCTTTACATTGCAGAGGGACAATCAACACCTACTGCAGAGCAGACCCTACATCACATTAGTGATGATGGAGACGACCCCCAGGAAATCAACCTAGATGTACTCCAACGGTTCATGGACAACTTTCACACCCCACCTCCAGTAGCAGGTCAGCCCAGCACCATTGAGGTGAGCCCAGCCCTTGCACAGACCACACAGCAGGAAGCACCCACCACCACTTCTGGCTCCCAGCACCTTACCGAAGGCGTTCCAACTCTGTGTGGTAGACTGCCAGAAAGAGCTGGCTGACCAAGTGCGGGTAGGGTTTGAACTCATGGCAGCCAAACTAGATGCCATACGTGGGTGTCTAATTCCCATCAGGGACCACTTACACTCCCTAACAGACACCCACAGTCTGCCCCATGCCCACCAACAATCCATGGCTGGCGTTGCTGGAGTCATGATTTGGAGACAACAACAACTGTCTAGTCAGAGTGACTACAGCGTTGTCATCCGTGACTTGGGAAACATGAGGAGGGTCATGGAGTACATGGAGCGGATGCAGCGCAAAGAATGGCTAACTTGGCTGCACACGAGAAAACTTCCATGCCATGTAGATCCTCATTATGGGAATGATGCCACAAAGACACTGCGCATGAATGCTGCTGCTACTTCTACATCCACATCTCCGGCCCCTGATGTGTCAGTGTCACACAATGCTGCAGACCAAACACCACCACCCACGTGTGAGGCACCTGAAATGTCAGAGGCCGAAGACGAGGATGAATCTGCCTTACTGGTAAGTAGGAAGCAGTAGCATTCATCTCCGCCACATGGCTTCTTTCTGCTTGGTTCTGCCCTCTGCATCATGCCCTGGAATAACACCTTCCACTGTCCCCCTATACACTCTGTGACACTAACCTTGGACCTTGATATGGACTGCCATATATTGTTTGCAAAACAATGACACAGCAATCAGCCTGCGGACTGGACTCTTCCCCTTCCGGGTAACGTGTCAATCCCTTAAGGACTCTGGCTGTCCCTTCACGGAGCAATATTGTAAAGTGTTGTCTGCACGGACCAGTACTAAGACAGCTTCAACACTCCATTGAACGTGAATCATACATACCAATACACACAGACGTGTCATGCCTATGATTAATCAAGTATGAAAGCCTGGACAAATGCAGGGGCAGTGATTCCCCCTTACGTCCATGTTGCTCATTTGTCTCAGGGTGCATCCTTGCATCATGGTGATACATATGTGACCCCAACAAAAGGCCAACAGTCTATTGTAGGTCACAAATGACAGCATGTATGTAATGATTTGGGACAAGTGTGAAATGCTGATGCTTGGGATTCCATACTATCTTTGACAAACAGAAATGGCATTTCAAATACGTGACACCCTAAACAGCCTCTCTGTACAGAGGTGACACACCCACCATCTATGTTCAAATCATAAGATTGTTAGCACTAGATGTTGCACTTACACTTGTCAGAGTGATGTGCTTGTACAGAGGAGTGACATTCACTCAGGGGATGTGTTTTGTAATTAATTTATTTTCACATGCTGTGCCTGTGGTCATTTTGTACTGTCCCCGATTGCTAAGGACTGTGACAGTGTGACGTGCTCATGTGAAGAAATTGTTAATGATGATGTTCCTACGGGCTATTCCTGTTGCATCTGCAGTGGGGTGTGGTCCACCTGCCTCATCTTCCTTATCATCGTCCGGTGCATCTGGCACTTGTATCCATGGCGCATTGGTGCGTACACATATGTTGTGCAACACACAACATGCAACGATCATCTTGCACACGATGTCTGGGCTGTACAGGAGCCTTCCACCTGTGATGTCCAGGCACCTGAAAAGTGACTTCAACACGCCAAATGTGTGTTCCATGATGCGTTTGTGGGCCGCATTGTACTGCCTCTTGGCCTTTGTGTTCGGGGCTCGGAGGGGTGTCATCATCCAAGGGCAGAGTGCATATCCTTGATCACCTGTGAAAGTGCAGAGAGACATGGGTCAATAGTTGGTTCTGCATGATGTGTTGGCAGGCTCACTAGTTCATTGGTGTGTGATATGTGTGACTTAGTGATTCCAGTTTGACATGTACTGCTTGTAGCAAATGAGCAGCATCAATGTGTATTACGTTGCCTCACTGCTGTTCCTCCCTCCCCTGAGACTATTTACTAGTGTGTGCAGCACGGTTGCATCACTTGCACTCCTTTGGCACACCATTGTCATGCCCACAAGCCTGACAACGACACTGTGATGTTGTGCGTTGAAGGTGGGCGGCCATGTGTGGGTAGGCCTATGCTAAGGATAGGGTGGACACAGATGTAGAGTTCATGGCTGGCTGAACTTGCGATGCGGTTGAGAGTAGACCTTTGGCTTATGCTGCAGTAATAGCGATACACACAACAGTTGGCATGTATGATCCCAGACCCCGAGTGGGCTTGCCCTCCCTCATTTACCCCTTCAGCCGAGCCCGCACTCCAGGGTCATGCTACATTGCAACATTGTCCATTGCGGGACGGGTGGCGCTGACACTACAACAGAGACACATGCATTCATTGCTTCCTTGGCAAGGCCAAAACTTAACCATGCCCAGAGCCCCGGGTTGATGAACCACACCCCTACGCTGGACTGTCATACACCAATCCACTCTACTTATGCGTACAGGGGATACAACACAGCTACATGTCCCAGGTCTACCCCACTGCCTGAGGTGACATGGTTGTGTCCGCTGTACACAGCTCAATGTTAAGTGGTAGGGCCTGGGTCCTCATGCATACATAATGACCACACTAACACACTTAGATAGTGTGTGGAACTAGCTACTGGCACGTGTGCCTGGCCCCTTTTATTGCCAGGGTCACATGTCCATTGACGCTTGTGCTGGATGGGTGTGGGGTGAGTGTAGCCAGCCCTCAGGGAGTGGTTGGTATTGGCAGTGATAAGACAATCAGAAGTTCAAAATTTAAACAGCAAGGGGCCATGACTTGAGCTGCACAGAGTTAGTGGCCCCGTATGCACTGCGGCCGGCACAGGCACACCGCCACGGGATGGTGACTTGCGGTGCACCGAGGTAGGGTCACGAGAGCTGAGCAGGTCCTCGTCGATGTCCAAGGTAAATGTCACAGAATGTTTCAGGGGACAGTGGAAGGTGTTCTTCCAGGGCATGATGCACAGGGCAGAACCAAGCAGAAACAGGCAATATGGAGGAGATGAATGCTACAGACTCATCCTTAACACCAAGTCAGTACTATCAGCTACGTGATGAGGAAGACAACCCCCAGGCCATATACTCAGACGCCACCAAAGTTCAACCAGTGAGTGTCCATAAATTTTGTGGCACAGAGTTAGTGGCAGCACAGCTGAAAGTGGATGCAGTCTGTGATGAGGCCTGTACAATGATATCAACTCTGCCATAAATAAATCAAGACTCAGTTCCAAATGTGGACATACTTGACCGCAGTGTAGGCCGAAGGCAGTAGTCAGCAAGGGACCACAGACATGTGTCTTTGGAATGCTATGCACAGAATTGGTGGCACCAGAGCCAAAAGAGGATGAAGTCTGCAATGAGGCCTGTACAAGGATATAAACGTTGCCATAAATAAATCAAGACTCAGTTCCAAATGTGTGACCTACTTGACTGCAGTGTAGGCCTGGAGGCAGCGGTCAGCAGGGGCCACAGCCACGTGTCGTTGGTTAGCTATACACAGAGTTAGTGGCACCAGAGCAGTTGTTGGTAGTGTTCGATCACCTCCGTAACAATGATCCTTTTATCCTTCGGACTGAACTGCGTCTTCCTCCTACTGCTCTTCTTGCGTACAAAGATATGAACTCTGCCATTGAGAAATCAAGACTCAGTTCCAAATGTGTGACCTACTAGACCACAGTGTAGGCCGGAGGCAGTGGTGGGGTACGTCAATGAGAAAGGAGTGCTGGGGGCCTGTGTCGCGGAGGCCAGTAATGGTCTGAGGAGACTGCCAAGGTTTCGGGTCTCGGGCTTGGAGCTTGCACCGGCACATGGTGGGCCCTCTTTGACACTCGCCATTGTCAACAGGTGACCAAGGAGGCCTGGGTGTGCAGGGAGGGCAAGACAGGTCTGGGGACAAGAGGCCTGGGGTGTAGCAGGCACACAGGATCGCAGGCAACACTGCTCATGGTGTCAGCCTCATGGCGGGTGAGAGGCGCCGCCTTGGCAGACACGTTGGCCATTCCGGAAGAGAACTACACCCAGAGCTACATGATTTTTATTCACACCCCTACGCTTGCCTGGTGTACGCCAGGCCAGCCCACTCCGCTCACGCTTACAGGGGGGATGTAACAAGCTACATTTTCACGATCTTCTCCTCAGGCTGAGGTAACATGGTTGTGTCCACTGTCCACTACACTCCAAACACCTGCAGTGCATGTCGACAAGGATATGTCTGTGGTCTGCATGCAGTTTGTGATGTGTGCATTCCCAGAGTTGTGAGTTGCACGATTATGGAGTTGAGGTGTGTGGTGTGTTCATTTGGTACTTACCAACGAGCAGTGCATTTCCATAGGTGCCATCCTGGAAGCACTGGTTGGTGATGGACTGTTTGAAGATGTAGGAATCATGCACACTGCCTGGGTAGTTGGTAACAACATTGGTGAAGAGTCCCAGGTGGTCCACTATTGCCTGCATATTGATGGAATGCGTGGGCATGCTGTTGCGGTAATGGTGTGCAGTGTCGGTAGGGGGCACAAGTAGGACATGTGTGCAGTCAATTGCCCCCAACACGTGCGAGAACCCAACTATGGCGTAGAAGCCTTGCTTGGTCTCCAGCTGTTCCTGCACAGAGTCGGGAAGTGAAGGTGCTGGGGTAACAAACTGATGATGGCATCCAAGATGGTGGTGATGAACTTTGATACTGCCAGCAGCTTTGTCAGAGGAGGGATGTTGGTTGTCCGCTGTGTTGGTACTGTCAGCCTGTGGGCAATGATGGTCAGGATACGGAGGATGGTTGTTCTTTTGAGCCTCTAGTGGGCAATAACATCCTCGGGTTTTAAGTCTGTGAGGCTGGTGCATTTTCTGAAGACCTGCTGTTTTTGTCTTTGCTGCCTCTGTGGTAGTCCGGAGGGGGGACTGGGGGTACAGGGGTGACGGGTCTGGCGGTGGTGGCGGTGGGTGTTGTGGCCCTCTTGTGGCTCTGAGCTGCATGACCAGTAGCTCCATGGCATCTGTTGTTCTTCGGGTGTGCCTCTGGACTGGGCTCCCTTTTATGGTGCAGGTTGTCGTCTGACTTTACACTAGGTAATGGCAGGTGTTAAATACTTGCTGCTACTATGCCTTATTGCCTGTTTTGGGATCTTATCCCTGATCTGGCTGGTCGTTGAGAATGTTGCAAAGTGGTGTTGTTGCGGCTTTTTGCACGAGAACCCCCACTCTGCATATCATCAGCGTTAGTTGCTGGTGTCATCTGTGGTGATTTCCCTTGCGGCTGCTATCGCAGGAAAACTGGTGATATCGACTGTTAGCACCAGCTTGTGAATAAGGCACTACATTTATTGCCACTTTGGCTGCAATAAAGTGCCACTAACTCAGCGATAAGTCCTTGAGAATATGCCTCTACGTCTGTTACAGAATGGATTTTGCATTTTGTCATTCAAAGTGCCATGGATCACAAGCTGTAGCTAGAAACTGCAAACCAAGTTCCCTAAGGCTTTGATAAAGCACACATGATCTCTGGAGGATGACAGTGCACTCTATAATTCCAGCTGTGTGAGCAAAACCCAATGCAGTCTTTCATTCATAGTGGTATGAGTCACAGTGGAATCGGTCTAAATTACGTATCGCAGACAGTGCACCACGGCAGGCCATAGGCTCTGAGAGTCAAAATATCATTAATGGTAGCATTTACAGTGGCATGGGCCAAAGGATGAAGCCAGAGGCAGTGGACCATGATCTATGTCAATTGGCATACAGAGTGTGCTGCCAGAGACTGAGCCTCAGTCATTCATAAAATGGTTAAAAATGTGTACTCTGACATTTACTTTTAGTCCAGGCTAGACTGTTCCTACTAAGGCAGGTCCAAGGCTGATTTCCATATGGCGTGTTTCTGTCTAAGGAGGTATAGTGTATTGAAATATACAAAAATGCAATGGATGGAATGCTTGCAATAAATGCAGCTATTGGAAATTACTTGGGTCTCATCCCAGTCCATTGTTATTTTGCTCACTGTGCCACCTCAATTAGGACCCTGCCATGAGCGAATAAGTCTTTAACCTGCTCCAATAGGAACAATTCAGCTCAGAATGCCAGGCAAGGCCCTCCCTGAACCAGAACTCAAGCAATGTTAGAGTCGTTTCACTCTTACTAATGGCACAATATCCATGAGACAAACGTCGGGGCATTCCTGCCCCACTTGGGGCATCAATCTGAAGTACCCAAAAAGTGATGAATTGAATGTTTTAATTAATCTCAGCCACTGGTAATTATCGAGGCAGCGTCCCCGTCCATCATTATTTTTGCACTCCATGCCACCTCAGTTTCCTGTACCCTCTGAATGAAAATATCAATAAACTTGAGAGGTTAAAGAAAAATTAATTAGGACCAGATTACATGGACACCTTTTGACTAAGTACCTACAGGCAAACATCATACCTGTTGATCTTCAAGTTAACAATGAGCCGGCAATATTTGTTGATTTACCCAAGTTCGAAGAAAGCTTTAGATTTGTGGCTAATAAGTGCTAGTGCCACTGGATGGTGTAGGGTGTGGAAACTGCTTTGGAACAGGTGGAAAAATTGATAAAAGAGATTGCTGATTTGAAATGGGAAATTTCAGATGACAACGCTTTAACCAATGCAAAGTAGACTTTAGAGCGTTTGGGGAAGACCGTTAAGGAATTTGACGTAACCACGCAAGTGAAGAAATTGGATAAACTTGCTAAAGACATCAATTTTTATGATAAGAAACAACCCTATCCCTACCAGCGGGGGCTGTCGGAGGTGAGGCGCCCCCAGTACGAGCCGCTGGCGAGGCGACGGAGCACCGTCCTGCGGTGACCCGCACTTACTCCGCCCAAAACCTTGTGAGGCGGACCCGGCGAGGCCCACCTACGCGATCCCGGGGATCCGGAGGGCCGAGAGGCCTACCTCTGAGCGCCGGCTTCCGGAGCCTCCCACGGCGCCCCAGGCACTCTGGAGGATCACTACGGGGAGCGGAGTGCGCTCCGGGGAGCCCTGCGTAGCCCGGACGAGAAGCGGAGCCCCAGCCCCGACATGACCTATGTGGGCCTACAGAGCGGCGGCAACGCCTAGATCGAGGGCCCTTCCATTCGGGCTCCCCCTCACCGCCCGTGACACCGGAGCTTGACCGTGCCGCTGAGGGCCCCCCAGCGAAGGCCTTTCTGGTGCCGGGACACTTGCATGGGCCGTCCATTGTGGGGCACGAGGACTGCAGTGAAGGGGCGCCGGCCTCAAGAGGGGTCAGCCTGCGCCATTCCTACTACGGCGCGGAGGGGGGCTACCCAGACCCCTCCGAACGGACTATACTGCTGCGGCTGGCCCGGACGACCGGGCGACACAACGCTTTGAGCACGGCGGAGGGGCCCTACTGCCATTGACCCTGGACGCTTTCCCCCGCGAGGTGGGGCAGAGAGGGTGCCCTGCTGTCGGTGGCGGATAATTACACCCAACCTGGTGGGGAAGATACAGGAGTCTGCGAGGCCCTACAGCTACGACTAGGCTGCGGAGTGGCGTGCCGGGGAGTGCTGGCACGTGCATCCCGACCCCACGCTGCTCAGGACCTTATCAGTGCCCTCTCCACCGCGGACCGCTCCTTCTACTACGATGTCGAGCAACCGAGGGGGTAAGAAAGGCGAACACACCTTACCTGATATGTTGAGCAGGACTGCCCGAGACAAGAAAGAAGCCAGACTGCCCCAAGCCCCCCATCCGGCTCTCGAGGGGCAGAGGGAGGGGAACCTCCGGTGACCCGATCGTTTCTAGAGTCGCTGTTTAGCACCCTCAGGGAGGACTTCCAAGCACTGAAGCAGGAGGTGGCCGGGGAGGTCCGCGAGGTGAGAAGGGAGGTCGATTCCCTTGGTGAGCGTGTATCTGCTATGGAAGAAACTGGCCACACCCGTGATGCTGAGATGGAGCATCTGCAGCAGGAGGTACTGCGGCTCAGAGACCAACAAATTGACCTCCAGGCCCACGCAGAAGATCTCGAGAACAGGTCCAGGCGCAACAACATCAGAGTCCGAGGCGTCCCATCTGGAGAAGAAGGGGAGGACGTGGCCGCATACCTGGGAGATCTGTTTCGGGACATCTTGGGAGAGCCTGGAGACTTCCCAGTGAGGATTGACAGAGCACACAGAGTGGGCCTGCAGCGACGGGCTTCGGCGCCAGCCCCGGACATCTTAGCCTTCCTGCCGGACTTCCCCCTGAAGGAACGAATCCTACGCGAGGCACGACGTCGTCAGCCATTGACTTTCCGGAATCATCCGGTGGCGCTGTTTCAGGACTTATCTATGATTACCCTTCAAAAGCGCAAATCCTTTAAAATCGCCACGGACTTCCTAAGAGAGCATGGCACGCAATATTCCTGGGGTCACCCTTTCCGGCTCATCTTCCGCTGGAACGGAACTCTGCGTCAGCTCCGATCCCTTCAGGATACCTGCAAGGTGCTGGGGATCACGGCAACGGATAACGACACCCCCACGCCTTCTCGTCGACGCGCCACTGGAGATGGGTGGCAGAACATTCGTCGGCGCCGGCCCGCTAACCTGCCTTCGAGACCTGACTCGCCCACGGTCAGAGCAGGAATGGACAGCGCGATAAGGGAGGTATCCAGAGACACGTCGTCTGGTGAGGTGGCCTTGACGGCCTGAGCACACTCCGGGGGGAGATCTTGATGGCTTCATCTTCACAGCAGGTGCGAGGGTTCTGGGGGGGAGGGGGCGGCGGGGGGGTGCAGGAGGTGGCTGGACGTCCACTCGAATAACTCACCACAGACTTGTCCGAACTGGACTGGACTGGGACAATGATCCTCGTTCAAGAGAAGTTGAGGGGGGGGAGAAGTTGGGGGACCGGGTGGAGTGTGGGAAGAGGGTGGTTGGAACTGGGGGGGGCAGGTTTTGGGGGAGTGTGCGTCCCGAAGTTGGGGGGGGGGGGGTGGCCGGGAGTTGTGCTGGTTGAGGAACGTTTTGGGGGGACTCTGGTATTTGTGCTGTGCTATCATGTTTTACTGCTGTTTTTGCTTTGACCTCACGCCGCGAGCGCTGGGTTGCGGGTATTGTGCTACTGGGCTCTTACAAATGTTCGGCTTTGCGCCGCTGACGCTCACGGCAGTCACGGCCATCACATACTCATTGAACGCTTTCCTGGGGACGACTATACATGGCCCTTAGGGTAGTCACCCTTAATGTGAAGGGACTGAACAACCCGGTCAAGCGTAGAGCGATATTGTCCCTGCTGGAGAACACCCAGGCAGACATCTGTCTTTTACAGGAAACCCACCTCCTGGCCCGAGATTGCCTTAGAATGAGATCACCGAAATTCCCAGTACAGCTTTTTTCCTCAGGGCCTACTAAGACAGCAGGGGTCGCAATCTTAATATCTAGGAAATTTAAAGGAGAGGTCCTGCACAAAGTTGCGGAGCAGAAGGGGAGGCTCCTAGCTTAGAGGGTCAAGCTTGGGGGTTTCTTGTTTACTGTGGGATCGATCTATAGCCCGAATGACCGCCAAGACCTGTTCCTACACTCAGCCCTAGAAGACGTGGCGACAACACCAGACAGACACATAGTCATTGGGGGGGACCTGAATATGGTCTTTGATTCACTCATGGACAGATCTACGCAGAGACACCCGCACACCGGGGAGTTCTCGCAACTGAGTCTCTCCCGCCTTGGTGATCTCGATATGCATGACTTATGGAGACGCCTACACCCCACCACTCGGGCCTACTCCTACTACTCCCATGCGCACAAGACATACGCGAGATTAGATCATCTCCTGGTTACGGGACCGATGGCCGCACTGGCGACGGCTTCCGACATAGGGGTTCTCACGTTGTCGGATCATGCCCCGGTGTCGGGTTCCTTTCAGCCGCCGCCGGTGTCTCCCTCACGGGGGGTCTGGCGCCTCAGAGACACCTTGTTGCATAGGCAGTCGGTGGTGCAGAAGATACGCGACGCGATTGCCGAATACCGGTCCCATAACGATAATGGAGATACCACCCGTGCGACACAGTGGGCCGCCTTGAAGGCGGTGCTCCGTGGAGAATTCATCGCCATCTCCTCTGCGGAGAATAGAGAACGACAACAAAAAAGGGATGAGCTTACGACCAAGGTACGGGAGCTGGAACAGATGCATCAGAGAACAGGGGCCCCCAGAATTTGGAGGCAGCTTAAGGCTGCCCGGAAAGTTCTCTCCGCGCTGGACATGGACAGAGCGGAGTACGCGGCGCTGCGCCTGAAGCATGCGTATTACACTGGCGGCGATAGGTGCGGCCGCCTCCTCGCGAACAAACTCCGGATGAAACATCAGCGTCAGCGGGTTGCGGAGCTGTCGATTCCCGGCGGGGCGACGGCTACGGAAGACCCCCAAATCGCAGAGGGATTCCGTCGCTATTATGCCGACTTATACGCAGGCGACCCCCCCCTCAGCATTGGCTGAGGCTGATTACCTCGATTCGGTCAAACTCCCCGCTCTCGCCCCGGAACAAGCGGAACACCTGGAGCGGGACATTCGACCTGAAGAGGTGATTGCGGCTATCTCCCGGCTTAAGCATGGGAAGGCCCCGGGACCCGATGGTTACACCCCACTTTTCTACAAAACGTTCTGTCAAGAACTGGTCCCACTGTTGACGCAACTCTATAACTCTTTCGCGGAACCGGGAGCTATCCCTCCGGATTTGCTCCGGGCGACGGTATCGGTCATTCCCAAGCCAGGGAAAGACAAGACTGACTGCGTCTCCTACCGGCCAATTTCACTGTTGAACGTGGACCTCAAGCTCTATACAGGGATATTGGCAACCCGATTGGCGCAATATCTGCCGGGACTTGTGGACTCGGATCAGGCTGTGTTTGTCCCTGGTAGGCAAACGGTGGACAACACTAAGAGAGTAGTCCACGTCCTAGAGAAGGCCTCTTGTGTCCCCGGGGAATGCATGCTATTATCGGTCGACGCGGAGAAGGCGTTCGACCGCGTGTGCTGGTCTTACCTGGAGAGAGTGCTCTGCAAAATGGGTATAGGGGAGAAATTTCGAACCCTCACATTTAACTGTTATAAGTACCCGGCCGCGGTGGTACGGGTGAACGGGTGCAGCTCCGACCAATTTGCGATAAAAAGAGGAACCAGACAAGGGTGCCCGCTGTCCCCGCTTCTCTTCGCCCTTTACATGGAGCCGTTTGCCCAGAGGATTCGTCAGAACCCAAAGGTGACTGGCGTCCGGATGGGGGGCTACGTTCACACCATTAGTCTGTACGCGGATGACGTGATCCTCCTGCTTGATGACCCGAAGGATGCGCTCCCAGCCTGCATTGCCAAGATGGACGCCTTTGCCACGGCAGCGGGCTTCAAAATGAATATGGGGAAATCGGCGGCCCTGGACCTCTCGCTCTCCACCGCAACGCGATCTGAGTTACAGAGATGTTTCCCCATGAGGTGATCTAAAGATCTGATCCCGTACTTGGGCGTCCTGTTGGCACCCTCCTTGCCCGCTATGGTGACAGCGAACTATACGGCTTTAGGCAGAAAGATGAAGGAGGAACTGTCCCGTTGGAACAAGGGCACATTGTCGCTGCTAGGACGGGTCGCCGCGGTGAAGATGACTCTCTTGCCGCAGGTCCTGTATTTGTTTCGGGCCCTACCGCTTCAGCCACCGAAGGGTTGGATCCGACAAGCTCAGGCTGACATCGCCCGCTTTGTCTGGCAGGGCCGCAAACCCAGACTTAAGAGAACTCTGTCCACGCTAGCTCCTGAATCCGGTGGCCTTGGCATACCGGATCTCCACAAGTACTTTCAAGCGGCGCAATTACGGTATTTCGTGGAGTGGAGTCAATGGGAATCTGACAGGCACTGGCTGTTTCAGGACCAGGCGGTGGCAGGCAGAACCTTACAGGAGATACCCTTCATGCGCAGAGCTCATCGCCCCCCTAATCTTTACGCGTCCTTTGTCACGCAAGTTCCGCTCAGAGTATGGGATGCCGTGAATGCTACACATGAACTTACCACCTTCCCGTCGCCACTTACGCCATTGATTGGGAACCCTGACTTTCAACCTGGGATGGAACCTGGCGCGTTCGCACTCTGGCGGGCTGCTAAGTGCTGCGCTTTGTTTCACATGTATGGTGCGGAGGGAGTAGTGTCATTCCAGGACCTCAGACGAGATTACCACCTGCCCGAGACTGAACGCATGCTGTATTTACAGGTTCGCCACTGGGCGCTGCAGCGGCAAGTGAGGGACCTAGCCGACCGGAAACTTACACCTTACGAGATGTGGCTGGCGACACGCTCTTCAGATGCCAAGCTCATCTCAGACCTGTACCGACTTTTACAGCCCCCCACCTTCCACATCCACAACCCCGGCCGGGATCGTTGGGAGCGGGAACTGGGGAGTGACCTAAGCCACAAAGACTGGGACGACATCTCCTATCGCGCACGTCACTCGGCTTACCACACTGGGCTCACCGAGACTTTCACTAAAATAACCACATACTGGTACTACACTCCGCAACGACTGCATGAAATGAATCATAACATCCCAGACGCCTGCTGGCGCGAGTGCGGACAGACTGGTACACTTACGCACGTCTTGTGGGACTGTCCGTTGCTAGGTCCCTACTGGAAGGAGGTCTTGGATGAGATAGACCAGTGCTTTGACATTGAACTGCCTCGCTTCCCCGCCTATGTCCTATTAGGGTTACCTAACGGGTTGATGTATCCTCTAAGGTCCAGGAGAGGTAGACAGATAGCGATTGCATTAGGCTCTGCGTTACAGAACATACTCATATATTGGCGCACCACCACCGCTCCCACCATTATAGGCTGGCTACACAGGTTATGGCACGTTCTGGGTATGGAGAAATTGTCCCTTACGGTGGCGGGTGAGGTGGATAAGTTTGAGGGATTGTGGCAGCCTTTCCTCACCTTACTACAGTCGGAATTCAGGGAAATTACTTGCCCCCGATACCTCAGGCTCATGCGACTGACATCCCTGACTACCCCGCAGACCTAGTTAACCTGAAGGATATGCGTGAGGGGGGGTGTGGTTCCGCCGCAGAGTTGTAGGAGGTGTGAGACATTCGCTCAGCACAAAGGGGGAGGGGAAAGGGGGGGGAAAAGGAGGGTGGGGGGTTTGGGGGTTTGGGGGGAGGGTAAAGTGGGGGTAGTTGGGGGGGGTTGTTGGGTTTTTGGTATCAGTCGTCATCACCCTTACGCCTAGCATGTGGCTCTACAACATGTTCTCATTGTAATGTCTGTCATTTTGATGGCGCTCATGGAACAGAGACTCTGAAGAGCACCTTTCTGACGACAGTATACATTGTATGTATTGTTTTTCTCGTTTATAAACTTGCAATAAAATGCTTTAAACCTAAAAGATTCATTAATTCATTTTACAATCTCATGGCGTACAGGAACAAGAAAAAATAACAATAAAGTGCTTCATAATTCATAATATATCATATATCTTAAAGTGCATCATGTAGGCATAATATTTCTGCTAAGCATCACATTTTTCAGATACAACGTAATTGTTGCAACACATAGATGGTTGTCTAAGTATTGAAGGCTAAGCATCGCCACACGAGATTGCCAATTTATTTATTTATTTATTTATTTATTTATTTTTTAAATTTCTAAAGCGCGCAAATACCTTTCGGTGTCTCGGCGCTGGAGTTTGCAGATTGCAGGGGTTCCACTGACGTCTTACTGGTTAAAGAGCCAGGTCTTGAGGTGTTTGCGAAATGAGAGTAATGATGATTGATTTTTAACAGAGGAGGGGATCTGATTCCATAGTTTTGATGCTGCCACTACAAAACGTCTGTCTCCCCAAGATACTTTTTTTGTGCATGGGATTTGGAGCTGTTGGGCCGAAGAAGAGCGTAGTGTTCGACTGGGTTTGTACAGTTTGAATGCTTTTTTGAAGAAATCAGGTCCATTATTGTTTAAGGCCTTGTGAATGATACACATGGCCTTAAACTTTATCCGGCTTCTTATTGGTAACCAGTGGAGATCACGAATTGTGGGAGAGATAGAAGCGTGCTTAGGTATACCCGTGAGAATTCTTGCAGCAGCGTTCTGGACAAGCTGTAATTTGCTCAGAACTTGCTCTTGTGCGTTAAGCAGTAGACCCTTGCAATAATCCACCCTAGATAACACCAGGGAGGACATTAAGGTTTTACCTGCGGTTGGGAGAAGAAAAGGGAGCAGTTTCTTCACCATTCTCAGGGTAAAGAAGGAGGCTGACACCACCGCGTTGGCATGGCTTAAAAACGTAAGCTTATTATCAAAAAGCACGCCCAAGTTTTTCACCTTGGTTACAGGTGATGGTCCATCTCTCTAAGCAAAGGCAATAAAACATTATGTCTAATTATGCGATAAAATTAAAAAAAAAGAACAACATGTAATGTACTCTGGGGTGATACATTATCACAGTGATAGGGAGGTAATTCATGGATCCAATTGTTTGTTGTTGGAAAACTAACAAGTCTGTGGAAACTTACAAATCTAAAACGAGACAGTAGAAATCTATCATAATTATCAGGCACATAGATCAAATAGGGTTGAATATTAAAAGTTAATAAAATCATTTGATGATGCAGGACAGTAGGTTTTATAACCTCAGATGAAACTCTTAAAGAATCCAAAAAAGTCAAACCCTCCTTCTTTAGTTCTTTGCGCGAAATGGCTGAGATAGTAAGAGGATTTAGAAAGTAATCTAACTTTCCAATATCTGTTAGAAATTTACATACATAGCTCAGCCATGGTATCCTCATGGCTCCTTCTAATTTTGAAATATCTGTCAAAATATCTCTATTAAGCTTGGTTTCATCCTCTGTCCATAGTCTGTGCCATAATAGCACAGGCTCCAGCTTAATTAAATCAGATATAAAGGCAAGACCAAATTCTGCATGGCAGCTATAATTCGGGGTGCTCTTGGGAACTGCAAGGATAAACTTTAAGAAGGAGTTTTCCACCACCTGGATAGATGTGGGGTCAGCAAGGCCCCACACTCCACTGCCATAAGTTGCACCAAGCGATACAAAAGGGGATGATGGACGGAGCGCTTGAACAAATCAAACACTCACCCCCAGTCAACTGATCTGGGTTTAATCCATCACCATTCTTTAGTTCACTCAGCCACCCCAGTTCAGACATGGCTATATGCAAATCAGTCTGACCCTGTGCCTTATGGGAACAGTCCAGCCCGAACTGCCAAGCCATGTCTTCCCTGGACCGGAAACAAGCATCCTGGGACCGGTTTCGGATTCATAATCCTCATCAGCCAGGCTATCTTGAACCCAGTGGCCAAGTGAACAAGGGACTCACGTCTGAGTATACCCTGCCACACTTAGGGCGAACAAAGCGATACAAAAGGTGATGATGGACGGAGCGCTTGAACAAATCAAACACTCACCCCCAGTCAACTGATCTGGGTTTAATCCATCACCATTCTTTAGTTCAATCAGCCACCCCAGTTCAGACATGGCTATATGCAAATCAGTCTGACCCTGTGCCTTATGGGAACAGTCCAGCCCAAACTGCCAAGCCATGTCTTCCCTGGACCGGAAACAAGCATCCTGGGACCGGTTTCGGATTCATAATCCTCATCAGCCAGGCTATCTTGAATCCAGTGGCCAAGTGAACAAGGGACTCACGTCTGAGTATACCCTGCCACACTTAGGGCGAACAAAGCGATACAAAAGGAGATGATGGACGGAGCGCTTGAACAAATCAAACACTCACCCCCAGTCAACTGATCTGGGTTTAATCCATCACCATTCTTTAGTTTACTCAGCCACCCCAGTTCAGACATGGCTATATGCAAATCAGTCTGACCCTGTGCCTTATGGGAACAGTCCAGCCCGAACTGCCAAGCCATGTCTTCCCTGGACCGGAAACAAGCATCCTGGGACCGGTTTCGGATTCATAATCCTCATCATCCAGGCTATCTTGAATCCAGTGGCCAAGTGAACAAGGGACTCACGTCTGAGTATACCCTGCCACACTTAGGGCGAACAAAGTGATACAAAAGGGGATGATGGACGGAGCGCTTGAACAAATCAAACACTCACCCCCAGTCAACTGATCTGGGTTTAATCCATCACCATTCTTTAGTTCACTCAGCCACCCCAGTTCAGACATGGCTATATGCAAATCAGTCTGACCCTGTGCCTTATGGGAACAGTCCAGCCCGAACTGCCAAGCCATGTCTTCCCTGGACCGGAAACAAGCATCCTGGGACCGGTTTCGGATTCATAATCCTCATCAGCCAGGCTATCTTGAATCCAGTGGCCAAGTGAACAAGGGATTCACGTCTGAGTATACCCTGCCACACTTAGGGCGAACAAAGCGATACAAAAGGGGATGATGGACGGAGCGCTTGAACAAATCAAACACTCACCCCCAGTCAACTGATCTGGGTTTAATCCATCACCATTCTTTAGTTCACTCAGCCACCCCAGTTCAGACATGGCTATATGCAAATCAGTCTGACCCTTTGCCTTATGGGAGCAGTCCAGCCCGAACTGCCAAGCCATGTCTTCCCTGGACCGGAAACAAGCATCCTGGGACCGGTTTCGGATTCATAATCCTCATCAGCCAGGCTATCTTGAATCCAGTGGCCAAGTGAACAAGGGACTCACGTCTGAGTATACCCTGCCACACTTAGGGCGAACAAAGCGATACAAAAGGGGATGATGGACGGAGCGCTTGAACAAATCAAACACTCACCCCCAGTCAACTGATCTGGGTTTAATCCATCACCATTCTTTAGTTCACTCAGCCACCCCAGTTCAGACATGGCTATATGCAAATCAGTCTGACCCTGTGCCTTATGGGAACAGTCCAGCCCGAACTGCCAAGCCATAAGTTGCACCAGGCACACATTTGGCTTTATAGATCTTAATTAACTCCACTGGAGGTCTGGTGCCTAGTTTCTTTGAGAAATTCTTGAGGGCAGCACTGCCTGCGACCAAGAATCACTCGGAGTGAACAATATACCCAGGTACGAAAATTGCTTAGTGGATTCAAGCTTCTGGCCTACTATAAAAATGGCCTTCTTGGGTTTATGGTACCTGCCGCAATGCATGGTAAAAGTTTTAGATGTATTGACTCTTAAACCCAACTCCTTCATGTAGAGGAAAAAACTGAGTCCCACTTGAGTACGTGACATCAGCACAGCATCGTCAGCGTACAAATGCGCCGGGATTGGGCGGCCGGCAACATATGGGGGATCTAAGCTATTATTGCACAGATCTTTTTCCAGTCCATTAATGTACAAATTAAAAAGGAAGGGGGCCAGGACACAGCCCTGTCTGACACTGCTCCTGATTGGAATTTTATCAGTGCGTTCACCCTTCAGGCCATAGCGAACCCGGGCTGATGCGTCGCTATAAAAACGTTTAAGATAATAAATAATATTTTCATCAACCCCAAGTTGTCCCATTCATATCCAGAATTTGGAATGAATTACAGAATCAAATGCGGCCGAGAGGTCCACAAAGGCCAGGAACAAGTTCCCTTTTTTGGCCCTTGTGTACTTCCCGATCAGCATTAGGAGATTTATGCCTTGTTCCACTGTATCCAAACCAGAACGGAAGCCTTCCTGTAGGTCAGATAAAATAAAGTTTTCTCTGGCCCAAACCAAAAGCCGATCCAGAATTATCCGACCCACTATTTTTGTAAAAGAATTTAAAAGGGAGATGGGTCTATAACTACCCGGGACATGTCTATTCCCCTTTTTGTAAATGGGCACTAATATCACTTTAGGCATTCACCCTCCTTGGCTACAAAGTCTCACACAGGATTGCTGGTCCCATCAAATTTGATTCAAACTTCTCAGATGGTCTCTCACCGAATCCTCACTTATGAAAGTATGGTCTTAAAGGAGTCGCTCAAGACATGCTCAACCAAGAAATATGTGAGACACAATGTGACGGTGGCAGAATGTATGGCACTCAATGACCTCAAGAATAACCTTTCAATTTTGATCAAATCCACCGATAAGGGCAGGGCGATTTTGGTCCAAGATATGGATTCCTACAAAAGAGAATTCTATTCCCAATTGAATGACGGGGTCAGCTATGCGAGATTGAATCACAACCCGACAAAGAAGATAAGCTCCCTGATCCTTTGTACCACTGAAAGGGGCAAGAAAGCTCGCTTTCTATCGTATTTAGAATTTCAATATTTGAACTAAAAACAGCCTTGGTTGTCTACTGTGTACACCTTACCTAAGGTTCATAAAAATTTGGAACAAACACTGGGCCGGCCCATTATATCCGACTGCTGCTACATACTTGAGCCTGTCTGCAAGTATGTGGAATTTTTTCTTAAACCATTAGTGGAAAAAAACGTTTTGTTCTGTAGTGGTGAGCCTCAGCAAGGCCTAACAGTGCAAGGTATTCGCCCTTCTCTGCCCAGAGTCCTCAGAGCAATAGGAAGAAGTTATATAGCACCCTTCGGTAATGTATGAAGTAGCACACTGAATGGAAGGAGCTTGGTCCTTTTATACCCACACAGGGGCTCAAATGAAGGTGTTACAACTACAGATTGCTGTCTCCTGCCACGACAGCCCATAGGGACGCCCGGGGTACCGACTGACAGAGCGGTGCCCCGTTTTACCTGCGCCGCAGCCAGGTGAGGTGGGACTTTTCTCTCCTGCCAAATTGTCAGGAGAAGGATGTTGTCACTATATCTCAGGTGATATTTTATCTTTTTCATAAATTTTTCACAAGCAGTAGCGTTAATGGTCCTGAGGAAGCAGCTAGATACCAGCTGGATCTAATTAGTCTGCAGAAACATGTCGACCTTTCATCTTTATTAGTGGTTATTTGTTTAGACCAATACGCACTTTTTTACTTTGGGATTGAAGAGAAGCCCATTAAAATCCTTTTCTCTTCTCGACCTAATTTTATCGTTATTCACATTCACATAACTTCACTTTGCATTTCATGTTTAGAGCACTGCTTGCAGTCACCCTATGATATACTACTTGATTTCCATTCACTGGGTACCACATGTAGGACTAGGCTTTAACAACTGCCAGTCCGCAGTGGGTCTCACAATCTACCTTCAATGGTGAAGGATCCAAGATGATGAAGGGCGGATCCGAGTGGTGACTGATGGGAATCTTTTCACATAGAAGAGCGACCCTATGCGTGACTTCTACAACACATCATTAGTTTAACTTCATCTTCCTGTGATCACCACATTATAATTAATCTTGGTATGCTGTGAATTATGCAATGCTGCCTGTTCCTTCTCGGTTTGTTTCTTTGCTGAGGCATGCTAGACACATGACATGTTGCTTCCATGAAGAAAAAACCCAATATGTACCCTCTTCATCTTCAAAGTCAACGTTTGTCTGGCGCAGCCCACTAGTCTCAGCTGTTGTGCTGCCCTGCTGTCAGTCTCTACATACTCATGTATATTTTGCTCTTAAGTGTCCTCTGCCAATGCACATTTTCCTTAAATGCATTATCCCCAATTGAAAGCTAGAGATGTCTCATTGTGTTTTATCCCAGAGAATGAGCATCACCCATATTCCCATGCCCAGGTATGCATGAAATCCTGCTCACCCACACCTGTAGCCCTTCCCACCCTTCTAATTCAGAGACTCAGCATGAACACTGTCCTGTGTTTTTCCTTTCCTCACCACCGTTGTAGGAAAGGCTCCTTTCTGCATGGCTGCCCCCCACTTTTTGCCTAAATGTTGATGTATTTTGACCAAGTGTGCCATGGGTTCCTGCCAACCAGGTACCCAAGGCCCATGTTCTTTGCCTAAACTAAGATGTTGCAAAACCCAATTGGCCACTCTGTGGCCACATGTAAGTCCTTTGTAAAAGGTACCATGGTTACCAAGGGCGCTGTGACCAGGAAAGGTCCCTTAAGGACAGGAGCACTATTTGTGCCACCCTTAAAGGTCCTGCACCTTTACACACACACTGCCATTGCAGGCTGCATATGTTGGTGCAGAACAAAGTGAAGAGTCAACATGACACAAATCTGTGTGTGCCAGGCCTACAAATCACTGCTCTGGCTTAGGTAAGCCACCTCTCTATCTGGGTGCACTATGCCAGTGGTGAGGGACCAGGTGCATGAGCCCTGGACTCTTACACTGACTTAGTCAATTCTTATACATTGTAAGTGCAGTACTGCCATAAGAGTATACGTTATAGGAGTTACGAACTCCACAGCACCATAATGGCTTTACTGAAAACTGGGGAGTTTGGTACCAAACCTCTCAGCACATTAAACCCACACTAATGCCAGTGCAGGATTTAACAAAAAATGTACTCGGAGGGTCTTCTTAGGGAGCTCCCCTCAAAACGACTTACCTCTAGTGTCCTAGCTGAGTGGCTGCTCACCAGCTGACACAGCCAAACATGTTTCAGGACCCCTGCATTGAGAGCCTGCCACTCTCAGGGTCCTAAAACAAAGCAAATCCTGGGATGAGGTGCTAAGTCTCCTCCCCAGGATGGGCAGGGACCCCAAAGGGGAAGCTTCAAAGGCTTGCTGCCTATGTGACTTACCCTCAGCCCTTTACTGCTTGCAGCAATTGCTCCCCGCCAGTTCTGATTCCTAGTTTGGGCAGAAAAATCGATGGAAAACCAAGTTAAGGGGCAGAGTTATGCCTACCTTTTCCAATCCCACCCCTCAGGTGGGGGAGGCGAGGTGAAGAACACTTTTCAGTCCCTGCTGTCTTGAAAATGGGTGGACCAAGCCAACCACAGTGAGCCTTATGCCCCATCCCACTGACGGTGGCATAATAAGGGGTGTACACACTCCAAGGTAGGGACCTTTGGTCCTGACTGCTACCTACCTGCAACGCCCCCAAATGTAGTATTTAGGGGCACCCCCGAACCTTGCCTCCTCAGCCCAGCATCAAAAGGAAGAAAGAAGAAGGACTGAACAGCTGCAATGAAAGAGGAAGAGGAAGACACCAACTAACTTGACCCCAGCTCTACTGGCCTGTCCCGACCTCTGACTTCTCCAGCAGAACCTCTGGAATCCTGCAGCCAGCAGCCCTCAAAAACCAAGAGAACCTGCACTGCCTTTGCAAACTCAAATAATTTTTCTCTGGTGAGCAAAACCAACCAACTCTGACTCTGGCTGACTCTGTGAGTCCCCACCACTCAGCTCCCGGTTCCCTGAGCCTGAGTGGTCCAAGAACCTAAGGAGGTCTCCACGTCCATCCTAGCCTGGATTCCAGTGACCCCTGAACATCCACAAGCTTCTAACTCAAGCCTGCAGCCATTATCTGGGAGGTCCTTTTCAACCCCGAAGATGACACCTCAACCAACTCTCTAACCAAAGTGGTCCAAAAAGATCAATCGGACCTACTCCGACTGAGAATGTTTAGGGTCACCAGATGCCAACTCCCAAAGACCCCACTCTCCTAGTCAGCTGTTGACTGACTCCCAGGAATCCTCAACTGAAAATGCAGCATAGACGAAGACCGACGGTCTTCACTGAGAAACCTTGGGAACCCCGACAACTGCATCCTACACCTGGCAGCCTCTGTGCCACTGGTGATGTAGTTCCTGCGTTGGCCATTGGGCCTGACAGTGCTGACCTCGACCCCAGTAGCATTGTGTTCAACTAACCTGGTGGCCTGCTTGTCTGCAGTCCCAAACCCATGACCTTAATTAGCCCGTTGGGGAATGTACGGTTCCTTCACTCCGCACCCGGTCACTTTCGTGCCGCTGCTGGTGCGATTCGAGTGCCCATCTGACCGAGCCTCACTCCCGGACACGTAACCTCATTTCTGTTTGTGAGTAATACTGCAAACTGTAATATTACTGCAAAACTGTAATTATACTGCAAAACGTATTACCTTCTGTTCCTTTCTCTTAGGAAATGTACCAACTTGGATATACTTCGCTGTTTAAGAAATGTAACAATAAAGTCAATTTGACTATTTGCCAAAGTTTACAAACCCGTAACAAAACCAAGTTAATGACAAATGTGTATTGCCTTGGAAAGTACGATTCTGCCTATGATTTGGTTCTAGTAATAAAATAGAAAGAAAATAATAGTTTTTATACAAGCAAATCGGTCTGAGTTCAGTCTTCGAGTGTGTTACATCATTTCTTGCCTGAGTGCGTACAGTAAATGTTTAGCACTATCCTCTCATAAAGCCTTACTGCTCACCCAGACTACCACAAATAGAGAGTAAGGTATTTACTTTTACCTCTACCTGCCTTTAGGATTCGACTGGACTCTGCTCACACTATACCTGCTTTGGTATCGTATATCGGGAGCCAGCTTCTGACAGCCGTGGTCTGGTGAAATATTTGACTTAGGTAGTTATTTTAAGCTTGATTACTCAACCTGGCATGCACAGACACTGCAGGGGGTGCAATAGGGAATTGTCAAGGACATCATGATAGTGTACCAAAGGGGGTGCATTTGGCCTCTGATACGAGACAAAATATCATAAGCGTAAAGGCAAATACATTTAAAATGCTAAAAAGTTAATACGTGCAGGGACACATGTATCTTGTGGACATTATGAAACCCGGGTATGTAATTGTATATTTGTAGGGCAGATAACATCATCATGGCACAGTGCTTGTCAAGTTTATCCCTGGTCCTTGAAGTGGCAGACACCTATTAGCATTATCAAAAAGAAGACTACAAGTGTTCTATACAAACCAGGACACTGGTTAGTCAGTCTGTTACGTAAAAGGTGACACTCAAGCCTTTAGGAAAGCTTAGTCCGGTAGACAAAGTCTAGCATAAAGGTAATGTGAACAGTAAGACTTGGAACAGCATAACGCAGTCATCAAAGTTACAACAAGGATATGATATTCAGCCATATTTTTTATTTTTTTTGTTAAAAAATGACAATTTAATATTTAATATAAACAACTATGTGACCAGTAAAACATAGCTTCCAAACATGGATTAAAAATTTCAATAAGCAACAATCCACCACAAATGACATGCAGGCAGCAACCTTTGGCATCCACATGGCGTTCACTATATACTTCTCATGGACACTAATCCTTCTGTAAGGTTGAAAGAACTGTACTATGGTAATAATGTTCTCTTTCACCCTAGCACGGTCGTAATAAATATGTGAATGTAGGTTTATTAGTGCTCTTGCTTTCAATAAGGCCTTTTATTAGGATACAGTTGTCTTCACTGACATGGGAGTCGTGAAAAGTTATTATAGTTAAGTTGCACAAAATTTGGCAATTACTTGATGGGTATAGCTTATTTTCCTCATATGGAATATTTTGTAGGTCGGTGAAAGGAAGCGATGTTGTATAGGGATGATCTAAAAATATCATTTTCGATTTTACGTCACAAAATAATTTTATTCTCCAACATTTGCAGGAACACGGCTTTGTACTTAACGTATGCCCTTTGTTAGTGTGGGTCTATAAAATGTGCAGTAAAAAAATGCTGGGTGAGCTTTGAAGGTTAATTCCTTTGCATCTTAAATATTTGAGTTTGGTAATAGTTTGAGAACAACGATTGAAGAATCAATTTTAAATTGGAAAGCAGTTATGATGGGCTGTGCAATCTGTTCTTCCTGTCAGATTTGCAGTTCTCTAATGGGTTCAGAATAGTTTGAGCATCACTGCAATCTGATTAGCTTTCACAAACTGAACATTTTCTCTGTTCATTATCTCAAGATGAAAGCTCGTTGTAAACTGACCGTGACATTAAAAAAATTCATAGAGAGGCGAATGACTAAAAGGGGGGCACGCCTCTCAACGTCGGGGTATCAGCGACATCCCTTTTTGGAACAATAGGATATGTTTGTTAATCTTGAACCAGATGTAAAGCTAGCAGTGACAACGCGTAACACATCAAATGATAACTGAATTCCATGGGTTAGTGTTTCTGTTTTATGGCCTGAGGCTGATCTCTGACCTTGGACTTCCGCACGTCAAAGGCTTTGCACAGCAGACTTTGGGGATAGGAGAACCTTTCAGAGGGTGGGGGCAAAGGTCTTGTCATGCAGGCTTCGCCTTGAAGCCAGTGACGCTACACATGACAAACGTTGTGTGTTGTGCTACCCTGGTGAGTGGGGTTGAGTTTATGGGCATAGTTAAAGTCTTCAATTAAAAATATGCTCACAACTGAAATCCATGTGAAATAGGTTTTATGAGCACAGGAACTAAACACATAACAATGACAAAGGCCATGTCATTCATCCAAACCCCTTTAAATGACCTACATTCATGCACAGCTAGCTATACATCCACGAGGTGTTTATTCTGTTCGGGGCTGCAGGCCTTGCAGTACATTAAATGTCTGCCACATATCGGGAAAGGCCACATAGAGTATGCTTTAGTTATATGGGGACGGGACACAGTTCTTGGCCAAAAGCAACATCCTAGGCTATTGTGCTTGACCAAACGTTATGCTCAGTGGGCTGTGGGCCCAAGGGAGTAGCTGCATGGTGTGGCCAGGGCCATACCATGTAACAACACTCTCCTATGCATAACTGAGTTGTGTATGCAATTGATTGCAAGTGTTTCAAGTGTGCCCACAAAGACCAATGAACTTTCACCTTTTCCTAAAGGCCCGTTAACCCACATTGCATAATGTAACCGGAGAGCATTGCTTCTCAAGCCTTACATGGTAAGGTTTAGTTGTTACCATATTCTGCTTCTTAATGCAGTTTATATACTGATATCATTTCTTTTTAATATGTATGAGATAAAAAACATATTGCCCTCTCACACTACTCGTGTATACATGCTCCTACACATCATGAAAAGCAATTCCTTGTTCCACAATTTGTTCACCCAGTGTGACCTATTTTAAAATAATTTGGTATTCTGTTAATGAGCAAAAAAAATCTTTTCATCAAATGTAGCCAATCTGAAGGACATTTTATCTGTGTCCCTGTGCCATCCTGTGCATGTTCAAAGGCTGTGAACAGCCAGGTCCGGGATAGTGCGACTAGACACATATTCAGTCTGAAGGCAATGCCGTGGCTTTTAAAGACAATCAAAGGGAGTGAACAGCTGCTCTGCAGCCCATGAAAAAAGAGGGCATGGCCACAGCCAGGCACTATGACTAAAGCTAATTTCAAATGGTCTAAGGAAACAAATAGGGTCTCATTACGATATCGGCGAGAAAGCAATCCAACCGACTCCTTGTCGTAATCAGTTCCGACCTACTCGCGTTTAGCGAGTCTGACCGACCGATTACGATGGTTCTGAACACATTTCGGGAAGTTTTCCACTGACTTCAATGGGAGCATGTTTTCTGACCGACAACATAGGCTCCCATTGAAAAAAAAGGGTGCTTGCGGAAAACCTTGCACACTGTCGCAGGCACCCCATGGCACCTGCCACACTGTGCATGGTTTCAATGGGAGACCCTTGGATATCTCCATGGGCCACAACCAGAGGCCTCAGGGTGAAGGGGGGCCTGCAATTGGCCCCCAAAGTCAGTTTCCTACAGCCATTACGTGTCGACAGAAAGATTCTGAAAGGCTTTTCGAATCCGACAATGTAATACGTCGGTCAGAAATGCAGTTCGTAGAGCTGCACGATTTGGCTTCGACTGACTCGGAGTCTCTGAATGCCAGTCTGAACTGATTCGGAATGACTGAACGGTTACCTTTCCTTCATTATTGGTCGGTTGGAAATGTTTCAGAGTAGGTCTGAAACATAGGTTCTGATATGGTTTAGGAGAATCTGACTGCCGTTCAGAGCTTTTCCTACTGACATCGTAATGGGGCCCAAAGTATGCTTCACTCTAATTAGCACAAACCTCGTCACATGGACTCTGAAGTGAGCCACTGCAGTCTTTTCCATGCAGAGGCTCTGCTGACAGGTCAAAGGCTGGTCCAACCACTCCTGAGTGACCGTTCACACAGACTCCTTTCAAACTCATATGCCTGTGGACCCCACTACTGCACCAAAGAAGGGAATTCTGGCAGTCTGAAAGCTGTCCAAGGCATAGCAATGACCAGAAAGCAAATGTAAGCCTATATGAAAAGGTGTGATTGTTCGAGGGGGGTGGAAGCCCCACTCAGGCAACAATCACAAACCTTGTCCGGGTGAACCTTGAAACTCATTAAATTAACCTGTGCTTAAGAGTCTGCTAGCTTGGCACGAAAGCGTTCAGGCTCAACTTACAAGCAATGTGTAATGTATTTCTGCATCATCCAAACAGTATTAAAGTGAAAACAAAACACAAGAAAAAATGTACAATAATTCAGAAAAATAGAGAAAAGTGTGATCAATAAAAATGACACTGGAACCACAAAAATCCAATCGGTAGAGCCAGAGATATACAGTTTTAAAATTGTAGGCAAGTATAGCATCTAAAAGCACAAAGAACCCCTCATTGTCATCTGCTTGCGCTAGATCAGGGGAAAGTTACAAGGTGAGGCCGACTACAATGGAGAGCAAGCTGGATACAGGGGCCAGTTTAGTCCTGCTAAAAAAGTTATCTTCACAAAGTCCAGTGTGAAGAGTTTAAAACTTCTGGTCTTCTTCTTTTCTTGAAGAGGAGTGCACTCTATTACCATCCAAGTGTCCATAACCTGAGGAGGCATTTCTTAGGAACGAGGGACTCACTCTAGCAGAGCCCAGCAGGGCTCAAGCTGGTCCAGTCGCAGATCCAGGCAGGTCCAATGTAGCAGGCCAGCTGTGAAGTTGCAGGGAGGCCTCTGGAGCTTGTTGTCTCCCTGATGCTCCGAAGAGATCAGCCAATAGAAACGTGGAGTCAGTCAGGTAACATGGGATGAAGGGTGTGGGTCCAGTCTTCCTTCACAGAGATCAGGGCAAGCCTCAAGCAACAGCAAAGTCCTCTGGGGAGCAAGGCGGGTCGCAAGCAGCAGGATAGTCCTCAACGGAACAAGGCAGTCATTCCTCTTATAATGTTTACAGGTCTAGGTGTGTCCTGTAGAGGAGTTTCAGGAGGTCCAATATTTATACCCACTGCCAGCCTTTGAAGTGGGGTGATATGCTGGCTACTACTACATCTTATTCTGAGACGTTTTTCTCTTCCCCTGCTAAGGCTCCAACTAGTCTGGGATAACAAAAGACAAGTGTCAGGTTAATTCTGTGTCTATGCTTGAGGCAGCCCTTTGAAAGGTAAGTGGGGCATGCAACATCTCCGTCCTATTCATTCCAGCAGGATGGTCCATCCTGCCAACACCTTATCCCCCTTTCGTCTCACTGTCTGGGACAAATACACAAAGTCCATCAGATAATCTATTAACAATAATGTGGCCAAGGACACAGGCAACAGGCACCAAATAATAAGGACAAGAAAATGTCAACTACCATTTTAGAAGATTTTAAATTACAAATAATTTGAAATCAAACTTGACATTCCTATCAGCTATAAACTAGTTCAATGTTCTCCAATGGGACAAATAGACCTTACAGGAGTGAAAAATAAATGTAGGGGTTTTCACTACCAGGACCTAAAAAACTCAAAACACATGCCCTACTTTTACAATTCAATGCAACCTACCCTGTGGGCTTTTTAGGGCCTACCTTAGGAGTGACTTGTATGTTTTAAAAAGGAAGGTTAAGGCCTGACAAAAGCTTGAATTTACTGGCCAAATTGCCAGTTTAACACTACACTACAGGCTGCAGTGAGACTCCAGAGACATGTATCAAAGGGCTACGTGGGTTGTACGAGTGCTGCAGGCCCACTAGTATCATTGATTTTACAAGCCCCTGGACATGCACTACCCTAAACTAGGGAGTCATAATTAAATTACATATGCCAATCAGGTGTAAGCCAACTGTACCATGTTTTTAAGAGAGATCACTATCATTTTAGCACTGGTGAGCAGTGGAAATGTGCACAGAGTCATAATGCCAACAAAAACGAAATTCATAAAACAGGACAGGTGAAGGCAAAATGTTTGGGATAGGACCACACCAACGATCACGGATCAAACGATGCCCCACACATTGAATCAATAATGTGTGGTGGCTACTGAAGGGCTCAGCATGGGAATGAGTCTGCCACCAGTCCTGACATAGTTAAACACAAACAGACATATCTGCTGGTACAATATAAAACAAGGAAAAAAATGCACAAAATATCACAATAAATTACTTAAATCCAATAAATTATTAACAAATAACTTAGGCAAAGACCACGATGGGGCTTGTAACCGCATTTTAATTGAATTAGATGCAACTTGGAATTACGAAGTGAGTGCAAATCATGTGTGTTTTTCCCTTTATTTTGTACCAGGTGGAACCTACTGTAAAATACAAATGTAAATAGCTCACCAGCACTGTTTGTTGACCACAAATAGTGAAATTACAAGTGGTATTGGCATGGTATTCCTCATTTGAAGATATGCACCTTTTGCATCACTTTTGAGCCCGCTCTGCTCTAATGCAAATCATTGGAGGAACAACGTGTGCACCTGCATTTTGCGGCACCATACTGACCACTACTTCTGTCAAGGATAAGCAGGGACTATCTACCAGTGAATGAGTTATACTGGTTCTGCTGTCCGTAGATTACTGTTTGTTGCAGTTTTATGTTGCTGTTGTAATAAATATTTAAGTAAGGGAGAATGCTAATATAATCCTCCAGGCTTTCCATGAAACTGGGTTGAGCTGGAATAATTGCATCAGAAAGATAAATTTTTCACTGTGATTTTAAAACTATGACAAAGTTCAACAACACCAAGGCTTGTGTACAATATCCCTGTCTAGTGCAGCTATATGATCTGATGCGTCAAAAACCTGCATACATAAGCATATTGCATTTATATGCCTGCTTATGTTTCCAATAAGTAATAGAAAAAGATTTACACACTAGTCCATCAATAATGCACACCCTGAGTTCTTTTCTGTTCCCTTTTCACAGGATTTAGGATTAACCGGCCTTAAATCATGCTTTTAAAATCTAGGAAACTTACAAAGCTGCAAAGCTTTAAGCCATCCGACAAAAGTCCACTTGACTGCCAAACAAAATGCATATATGATTTAGAGAACATGTGAGCTTATTGAAGATGAGAAAGTACTTTTACTGCGTATATACCTGATAGGCTGAAGTTGTACATAGAGGGGCAATAAGTACATAAAGTAGTACTCCTGTATGTCTAATTTACAAACTTTTAAATGCCTCCTGCGAATTGATCCCAAAATATCTAAAATGTGAATGAAATAAGAACATTCAGGGGATATTCATATACAATTAGTACACATAAAAAGGAACACAGATTCGTCTACCTATGATTCCTTTGTGGATGAGCCCTAAAATGTCTAATGCCTTCTTAGTCTTAATAGTCCAAGTGCAAAAACGGAACAGCCCTCGCATTGGAATACCACTGCCCCAGCACTGAAAGCTCCGCCCTGGATTTCTGTACGCTGTAGAGTTTATTGAAATGCCTTATTTGTTGCATTTCTCTTCCCTACATGGTTTTAGATCTACTTCTATTGAATAAGACTCATTTTCCTTAACCTAGAACTCCCCATCAATTTAGAGGCTCATTATTTCTGTGCAACCTTTGCAAATAAGGGCTCTCATCTGCCATTTTCATTATCAAGGTGCCTTCTGCAGGGCCTAGTATGTGATTGATTCTACATCAATAAATTTCATTGTTGGAAGGTGGTCTATTTGTAGGTGCAGTTAGGTACCTACAGCTAGTAATAAACACCACAATTACACAAATAATCCAGGCAAATCTCATTAAATTAGTTTTTGCTCAACCCTTTCTAGCTTGGCTGATGAGCAGTCAGGCTTAACTTAGGAGAAAGGTGCTTAAAGCATTTAATGACACCAAAACAGTAAATAAGTAATGAACACAACACAATAAAAACCAACACTGATTTATAAAAATAGAGAATATTTGTATAGCTGAAAATGGCACCCAGGTGCCAAAAACACAATGTTGGGGGCCAGCGATATGATTTGTAAAGATTGAATGCAAAAATGTGCTTTCTAGTGCCTAGGAGTGAAAAGGGACTACCATGGCTATCTGGTCGGGCTGGACCAGGACCACATCAAAGTTTAAGGCTGATGGTGAGGGCCTGCTGCATCACAATGCCTCTGTAAATCCTAGAGTTATGTTTACAAAGTGTAGTCCAAAAGTTCCCACACTTTCAGAATTTCTTCTGAAAGGTCCTTTGAGAGTTTTGAAGGGCCCACAACACCAGCCGAGAGTCCAGAAACTCAGATTTGCATCGTGGTGTTTAGGGACTACAATTCCCATAATGAACCTGGTCAATCCAAGTAAAGTCCATGTGAAGCTGGTCGGCAGGGCCTGTTCCTTGGTAGTTGATGCAGGGACTTTTTCCAGCACTTTCCTCCTTTTGGATTTCAGGAAGTCTACTTCTTGACCTTTAAAGACAGGCATCCTCTTTTGCGAAGCCTTGACAGTGCAGGAGGTGCTGTCCTTCTAGGTGCAGCCCTTCTAAGTGCAGTCCTTGTATGATGCTGAGTGGCCATTGCAAACCCTGCAACCTGTGCTCTTGCCCTCATGCCCTGGACCTTACTGCTGGTCTGATAGCCATTTATGATTGGGACCTCTATCTCAGGCCTTACTGACTGCCGGTGACCTTCTTGGATTTTGGAGGCCCAATACTTTACAGCCTGAACCATTTTACAGCCTCAGCCTGTTTACTCTGGGTGGACATCTTGGATTGGGAGACGCCTCATGTTCCAATGTACTACTTGGTCTGGATGCTGTTCAATACCCACTATTCCTGACACTGCAATGCTCCTGGCTGTTCCACCTCTTGATATGTCACCGACTGGTGCCCACTACTTCTGGTGTGGCATGCATACTCCTTGTCTTCTCTCCTACACTATGAGTGCACAGTCTACTGTGTGTTATCATGTCCGCTGACAGGTGACCTGCATCCGATGCTGCTGCATTCTGAAGCCACTGCCCCATCTGATATGGCTAAAAAGCACAAGATAGGGGCATGTTGGACTGACTGGATTCAGAAATTTGAAGACTCCATCGAGGCTTTCGATGAGTCTGATAACACCAAGGTAATTCACTATCTCAATACCCTTACAGGGGATGGCATCAAAGAGGCCCCAAAGAACAAGCTGAGACCTATCACATGCTCAAAGACAAACTCACCAAAATGTTTGATCCTACCACCATTGTGGACTATGCACAGCACATGTTTGTCAAGGCTAAACAACAGCCAACAGAGGCGATGAATTACTTTGTCAAGCAACTGAAAACCCTCATTAAACGCTGCCATTCTCTAATGAACAGGCCATGTACCTTAGCTGGCTACTGTCAAAACCGAAGCCTTCCAAAGGTGAAACCCTTGTGATGCGTCTCATTGAACAAAACAAGTGAAGCATAGCAAGGTTTAGAATCATCCTTCAGGCAAGACCAGTGCATTCTTAGTCAGAGATGAACTAGCAGTCACTTGTAAAGGACCGGTCTCTAAAAAGGGCATTGAAACTGATCCCCTAAGACACTCCGCAAATAAGTTGGTGACCTTGTCCATGAAGGACACCGAGGGATAGTTGTCATCAAGAGGGCACTGCAAAGTAGACTGTGGTTCCCTGGACTAGACATCATGGTGGAAACGTAACTTTGGAAATCCCACCAATGCATCTGCCTAGTGCCAGTCACACATCCCCTCCCACACACCGAAAGGTGTGTGGGAGAGTGTAGCAGTCAACTTCTTTGGCCCGCTGGAATATGGTAAATACCTCCTAGTAGTGATTGACGAATGCTCCATTTTTCCACTGGTCAAGATGGTCTCCACCACCAGTGTAGTCAAGGTCCTCAAAGTTCTGAATGACATCATTGAAACCTGGGGTTCTCCCATGGTTTTAAAGTCTAACAATGGGCTGCCATTCACCAGCGGTGAATTCAAAAGTTCCCTAAAATGCCTTGATATTAAACACCAACGTTCTTTTGCCCATACCCAATGCAATTGTGTAACGGTTCATTGGAACCCTCAAACGACCTGTGCAAAGAGGCACAAAAGAGGGACATGAGCTGGAAGATGCTCTCTGGAAGGTTCTGCAGGCATTCCAGCCAGCCCATCTCTCAACAAAGGGAAAACATATAGCCATACTCATGCTTGGGCATTCTATGCCACAGTGGAAATTAGAGTGATATGTGAGCTCGAATGTGAACAGGGCCACGGATCATGAGGAGAAGAAGAAAATGAAAGTTCATGCTGACAGAGAGGCCCTCTTTGAACCAGGTTACTGGGTGGTAGCCTAGTAAAAGCAACAGAAGAAAGCAGACACCCCTTTCAACACCCCATTCTGCACACACAATGATTAAAGGATTCATGGTCCCAGCTTCTTGCCCTGGAAAGTTCGTAACCTGAAATTCATCACATCTCTGGTCCACCTAGCACAGACAAAACCCTGATGACCTCTCAACTACGGCATGGAGACCCGATGTGCCAACTCCCATTCCAAGTGATCAGACGCCTTCAGTGTGACCACCTCATCTGTCAGAGGGTGTTTAGACATCGCACACTTATTGAAGACATCTGCTTTTTATTTATTTTTATTTTATTGCCTCATTAGCCTTTTCTCCACCCATTTCTAACCAAACGATACCGCCCATGGGCTTTTATCTCATATGCCAGCTTTTAAGGCAACGAAACATGCAATGCCACTCCGAACTCAACTTTTATACGTACCGGCCCTTGTGTATAAGTTTGTAAATAGGCACCACTGCCCCGTCGCTTCAGCCTCCTAACCGTAAAGGAAGAGGAAACCACCAGCGAGATAGGCCAAGACCTTAATCATTGGATTATTATTTAATAAATCGCCTTATCCTACCCGAGACTCCCTCCCTCACCCAAAATGTGTCAGAAATAGTGTCCAAAATGTACGTTTCTTTTTTGTCTGATCCATTGTATTCATTTTAGCAGTATATCTCATAGCTCGTAACCAGTCCAAAATCACTGGTGATAAGGGGGACACCCAAAGTTTACAAAGCTCCCTCCGAGCCAAAAGAATCCCATAAAACAACAGTTTAGTTCTATCATCAATAACTTTACTCTGCAAATTATACCTTCCAGTTATAATTAGTTCAGGGCTTACCTTAATACTTTGATCAACAGCCTGTGATAGACAGCTACTGATGGCCTCCCAGAACTCCCTGATATTCGGACACTCCACAAACATATGCATGTCATCCTCGTTAGGGCTCCTACATTTAGGGCACTCCACCAGCCCATCGGGCTTAAACTTCTAAAGTCTGTGAGGAGATCAATATGCCCTGTGGAGTGTAAAGAGATGGTTTCACCTTAAATTTGCAGATTTGACTATTTTATATAGCATAGCCATAGTTACTTGCCATTGAGTATCTGTTGCGACGTCCGGCAAGCAATCACCCCACAGAGCCCCTGGAAGTAGAAACCGGCCATCTTCCATGAAGTTGAAGTTGAAGTTGAAATTATGTGTAAAGCGCACTGTGGCCAAGCGGCTTCCTGGCGCTGGAAGATTGACAGTAACAGATGGAAGGAGCACCAGGGAATTACTGAGTTGAAAAGGCTTGGGCAAACAGGTGGGTTTTGAGCACCTTACGGAAGTGCAGATAAACGGTGATGGACCTGATGGTAAGTGGGAGACTATTCCAGAAGCGGGGGGCAAGAGTAGAGAACCTGGTGCCACCTGCTCTGGACTTGCGGAAACGGGGAACACTGAGGAGTGCCTGGCTAGAGGAGCGGAGATTGCGGCAGGGGAGATAATGGGGGATCATAGAATTAATGAAAATAGGAGCAGTACGGGCGCGGGCCATAAAGACTATACATCCCATCTTGAAGAGAGTTCTCTGCAGGATGGGAAGCCAATGGAGGGACTTGAGAAGGGGGGGGATGTGGTGAAACTTAGGAAGACGATGGATAAGGCGAGCGGCCTGATTCTGGATGGTCTGAAGGCGCCGCAGCTCGTAGGCAGGAAGGCCCACGTACAAGCAGTTCCCGTAGTCCAACCGTGAAAGAATCATAGCCAAAACAATTATTTTAAGGGCGTCAAGGGAAAAAAACTACAAATCTTGCGAATAATCCTAAGGGACAAAAAGCAGGATGAAACAACAGAGCTAACCTGGGGACGCATGGAGAGGTCCTGCTGATTTTGATACCCAGGGTTCTAACTGACACGGAGGGAACCGGAGGGAGGCCAAAGGTGGAAGGCCAAAAGGCAGGAGTCCAAGGGCTGGTGGCACCGCCAGTCAGGACTAACTCCGTTTTGTCCGGGTTAAGCTTGAGGTGGTTTTGATTCATCCAATCAGAAATAAAAATAAGTGTGGTTTGAAATTTAAGAAGAGAATCAGGAGCGGGAGAGAGATTGAAAATAAGCTGAAGGTCGTCAGCGTAATTGTACACGGAGACCTCCATATTAAGCAGAGAAATAATAAGGGGATAGATATAGAGATTGAAAAGAAGAGGTGAAAGGGAGGAACCTTGGGGAACCCCGCAAGACACCGAACGGGCAGGGGCAGAGAAGCCGGAGAGACGGACGGCCTGCATCCTGCCTTGGAGGAATGAGGAGAGCCAGGAAAGAGCGGTGCCCTGGATGCCCGCTGCCCTGACACGGTCGAGAAGGATGGAATGGTCGACCGTGTCAAAAGCAGCGGACAAGTCAAGGAGCACCAAGGCTTGAGGAGAATTGGAACCCGCCTTGCTCTTCAGCTCATCTAGGACGGAGAGGACCACAGAATCGGTCGAGTGGACCGGGCGAAAGCCCGCTTGATGAGAGGCCAAAAGATGGTTGTCCTCAATATAGGCCGACAGGCATGAATTAATGTGGCTTTCCAGGATCTTGCTTAGGTAAGGGAGCAGGGAGATGGGCCTAAAATTAGGAGGGAGAGTAGGGTCAGAGCCAGGTTTTTTTAAAAATAGGAATGACTATGGCCGATTTAAAGAGGGAAGGAACTATGCCCTGAGAGATGGATGCATTAAGAAGGGATAGGGGGGGATCGGGGCAACCAGAAAATAGCTCCCTTAAAATGCGAGCCGGTCCATAGTCAACAGGGGAGCCTGACTTGAGCTTTTTGAGCAGGGGAATGAAGGATTCCTTCGAGATGGGAGAAAAATGGTTGTGGGCGGAGGACAGAGGGGGGAGGGAAAGTGAGGGAAGGATAGAGGATGGCGGGGGAATGTTCCGTTTGATATTAGCAATATTCTCGAGGAAGAAATCGTTCAAAGAAAGGCAAATGGCTTGGGGGGGGACAGGGTTAGGACCAATACCATAAAGCTACTTCCTTTTTGTAGACTTGGGTTGAGTACATATTTTCTTCTAATTCATTCTGCAGTCCAACAATGTTTTCCACTTTACAGGCCCAGCTGTGGATTTGCAAATATTTTAATTTTGAAAAGCCCCAACCCCAAATAGCCTCACCTTGACTCCACCCAATCAACTTTCCATCTAGAAAGAGGTCACCCCATAACTCTAGACCCGGTGATCTCAAACGGGTAGCCAATACATCCTTAGTCCATAGGGGTGCCCCCGGGCTATCCCATATCGGGGCCCTATGCCGATAATAGGGAATTTTTAGTACTCTCCTTATCCTGTACCAAAGTTCCGCTACATCATGTAATACCTTAAGCCTCACTTTTTTAAAATACATTGGATCAGAAAATTTAAACAAGAAGCCACTTTCATTATATTTACAAGACTTCAGCATTGCCGCAAACAATAACCCTATAGTTGTAGTCGTCGGAAAGTTCAACAAAGTTCTAAAGTTTTTTAACTGAAAAGCCCAAAAATACAACTGAAAATCCGGGGCCGCCAATCCCCCTTTAAGCAGTTTTCGCCTTATCTTGTTCCAGGAAAGACGGGATCCTTTCGAGGTCCATATAAATGAGCAGAACTCAATCTGCAGCCTTTTAAACCATTCTTTTTTAAATACTAGAGGGATAGTTTCAAACAAAAAAGTCAGATTTGGCAGAACCACCATCTTCACCAAATTTGTGCGGCCATACAAATTAAGCGGTAAATGTCCCCAGCCCCGCATCATAACTCCTATTTCTCTTTTTATCCTTAAAAGGTTTGTTTCCGCTAGGTCAACAAGATTCTGTGTAAAATCCTCACCCCCAGATACCTCATTTCAGGTTTGCAATTTAAAGGACATGCATCAAGATTCCATACCATGATCTCAATTTTGTCTTCATTGATCTCATATCCTTAGACAAGGCCAAACTCTTTAGATATCTCTAACAGACCTTGCATTGTTTGTTGCAGATTAGGTGTATAAATAATTATGTCGTCCGCATATAATCCGATTTTTTTGGACCACCCTTCTAACACAAAAGGAGGAATATTTTCAGTGTTCCTGATCCTACAGACCAGGGGCTCTATATAAAGATCGAACAATAAAAGGGATAATGGGCATCCCTGCCGTGTACCCCGCATCACTTTAATGGACTGAGTTAAGATCCCATTAAACAATACCCTAGAAGTAGGGGAGTTGTACAATGCTAGCAATGAATTAGTGAAGTGCGGGCCTAACTCTAAATGGCTCAAAAGGGCCTTTAAAAAAAAACAATTTACCTGATCAAAAGCCTTGGCGGAATCAAGCGCTATAGCCGCCAAGGGAAGTTTGTAGTCCGTGGCCATGTCTATTGCACCTATCAAAGAAAAAGTAAGTTCCTTTAGGAACCTACCCTTGATAAAACCCCTTTGATCTTCATGAACTAGTTTAGGAATAACCAGACTCAACCTATCAGCCATTATTTTTGCAAAAGGTTTATAGTCGCAATTTAGTAGCGAGATAGGTCTATAGGAATTTAGGTATCTTGGCGATTTCCCTGGTTTTGGAATCAAAACGATGGTCGCCTCATTCCATGAGTCCGGCAAAGCCGCATCACCCCGAAAAATGCTGTTAAATAGTTGTAGAATTATGGGCGCAATCTTTCCACTCAAAACTTTATAAACCTCAACCGGTGCCTTCCCTCTCTTTCCTGACTTAATGGCCTTTTCCACTTCAGTTAAAGATATTTCCCCATTTAAGACCTGTTTAAACTCAGTTGGAAGTTGATCTACCAGCTATAACCATCCCCTTATTGCTGAAATTTCTGGGTTTAAATCTTCCTTATAAACTTTTGAGAAATAGCCAAAAAAAGCGTCTGCTATTCCTTTACTCTCTGTAATAACAATGTTAGGCTCTGCTAGCTTCACTTCCTTAATGAAGTTACGGGCCTGATCTTTCTTTGCCTTCCATGCTAGAAGTTTCCCGCAACCCTCCTCATAGCAAAAGTGTGCCAACTGACTAGCTTCCCATTTTTCTCTAATTCTGTGGGTAAGGACTGCCATTAATTCCGATTTCAACTCCTCCAAATCATACAAGACCTGGGGGCATATTATCAAGGGATTTATCTCCGCTTTTTTGGCTTTAAAAGCCAAGAAAGCGGAGATAAAATTATCTCCCTATTACCTAGCTGTCGCTAACACCAGTTAGCGACAGCTAGTAGGAGATAGCGACCATCTTGGGCCCCGCTTTGCATGTCAGAGAAATTTATCACTAATGACATGCAAAGTGGGCGTGCCAAGATGTTAGCGACTGGAAACAGTCGCTAACATCGCTATCTCCTATTACCAACTTTTGGAGATATTCACGCTAAGCGCGAATATCTCCAAAAGCTAACACCTGCCCTGAGCAGTTCTTAGTCATGTTATCCAAACGGAGGTGGATAACATGGCTAAGAGCATTTGCTCGGTAATGCATGAATATCGCTGACTTTTCAGCAATATTCATGCATTTCGGCCGATTTTTATCGCTTAGGAGATAAACCTTGATAATATCAAGGCTCCTAAGCGATAAAAATCATCACTACATGGCGATAAAATTATAGCCGCTAAGCCAACATAGCGTTAGTTATCGCTAGTTGTTGGTAATATGCCCCCTGGTCTTCTATTGTGGATTCACCAGAATTAATATTAGCCTCCAACAATCAAATCTTTCCTTCCAATTCAGTAACTTTGTTATGATAGGATCTTCGCTTTTTCGCCCCCTGAGCTCCCAATCAAAAAAGCTTTACAGGTCTCCCAAACTATCTCGATCCTTGCCGTGCCAATATTTTTGTCCAAGAAAACCTCTAGCGCTTCACGAATTACTTGTAATCATTCTTGATCTGAAAGGACTGTGTGGTCTAGCCTCCAAATTGAGTCTGCTTTGCTCGATTTTACCTTCATATTTAGTGAAATGGCCGAATGATCTGAAATGTGAACACCCACATGCCCTACCGTCATCAGAAAATCCTTTAATCTAGAATCCACCAAAACATAATCAATTCGGGATCTATGCTTATATTTCTTATTATAATATGTGTATCCTAATTGTTGACCTTGCTTAATCCTCCAAATATCACACAACCCAAACTGAGTCATCAATAGCCTTACTCTATTGGACATTTTGGGGTTCATAAGTCCTCGCGAATTTACTGAACGATCTAGAATTTATAGTCCAATCCTGCGTTAAAATCCCCGGCCATAATTTTTTTCCCGGTAAGTCCTAACAGTTCCCTAGCCAGAATATCCAAAGGTCCTTCATCATCCAAATTTGGACCATAATACTCAACTATAATTAGTAGCTCACCTGCCACTTTTGCATTCAAGATCACTCATCTACCTTTTGGGTCTGCCATCGTGAATTCCACACATAAATGTACCCCCTGCCTAACCAAAACAGCAACCCCTTTTGTAACCAAAGTTTGCGGGGTGTAAAACGAATGGGCGAACCACCTTTGGCCCAACAAAATCTCCTTGCACTCAATTGCGGTTAAATGTGTTTCTTGTAAAATAATAATGTGAGCCCTCTAAGTACTTTAATATTGCCCGTCTCCTGGATCTTACACGCAACCCGTTGACATTCCATGACAGTAATTTCAATTCGCTTATATTAGCCCCACTCATACAAATCTCTACAAAACTTAACACAAATCTTGGTGGAAACTAAACTTCTGAGGAATTTTTTTAACTAATATTTCCCCCACCCAAGCCCTCCCCCCCTGCCTTCCCCCTACCCCCCTTCTACTGCTACAGCCCCCTCCCGTGGAAAACCCATCCAGCCTCCCTATGGCCTCAGCCCTGTGAGTGCCTATCATGGTGGTGCAGCTAAGTAAATACATTTCACTAGTTAACATACTATATACAGGCATCATACTAGTGGAAAAAAAAAAAAAATGAGTGCTATTTTTCCCCTTTTTTTTCTTTTTTTTCTTTGCTTTTTCCTTTTTATATGTATTCTCCCTTCTAACCCATAAGTCTCTTCTTACTATTTCTTACACACCTGCCTGACGTCCCATCTCCTGACATTGTTCAATAAATATGTCTACTTCCTCAATCACTCGAAAATGATGCATCTTGTTTCGCCACATTACTTTCAAAAACGCTGGAAATTTGAGCTGAACCGTGGCCCCCAAAGCTCTGAGATGCTCTATACGTTTTCCTAACTCCCATTGTCTGTTAGCTGTAACAGGTGACAAGTCCGACCTTACTTCAATTTTTACCCCGTCAACTAAGATACTCTTCTTCTTCAGAGCGATTGATAGAATTTTCACCTTCAAATTAAATGTCAAAAAGTTTACTGGAATCTTTCTTGGCTTGGTGCGATTCGAATTCAACCTAAAGGGATCCCGGTGCGCCCTCTGAATGTTTGCTAGGATCACCTCCTCGTCCTCATCTAACTCCAATTCACTCTTTAGGAGATGGACCACATATTTTCTAATATCTGACCCTTCCTTCCCTTCTGGCAGTTTCAGAATTTTTAGATTATTCCCTCTTTGCATATTCTCAAGTCTCTCCATTCTGTCTTCCTGCGCCCTCTCTCTGAATTTGATTTCCTCAATCTCTCTAAAATTGTCCGCAACAGGCTCTCGGAGCTCCTTTGCCTCGGCCTCTAATACTTCAGTGCGAGAACTTAATTAATTAAATTTGGCCTCCAAAATGCTACATGAAGCACGGATACTCTCTTGATTTAATTTGGATACTTCAAACCCCTTATGCATGTCCAGATCCAGCTTTTTTAATAATGCTAATATTGGCATATCTGGATTTCCTAAATCTTCCTTAATGAACTCCAAGGGATTTCCCTCGGCACCCCCAGCCCCAGCACCCACATCCACCTCCTCTGACCCACCTATCGCCCCTCCTACTGCCTTGGGGTAAACCAGATTAATTGCACCCTGGTCTGACGATACAGGCTCATTCTCCGGCTCAACTGGGTCCATTTCTAATGCAAGGGCTTGATACCGATTAGGACTCAAGTGACAGGGCCAATCCGATGTACTCTCAGCTGTCAGAGCCACCCCACTTCCCTCGCCCTCCGAGATTTTACTCTCGCTGGATTTCACAAAATTGGGCTTTAATATCAAAGTCTTAGGGATGGTCTTAAAAAATGAATTAAGGGACGGAGTGGTTTTAAGTTTACGCTCCAAAATGCAAGGCTTTTTACTGTTCTGGTTAGGGCAGTTCTTGTTTTTGGTGCTTTTTTCAAATTTATCTCCTGCTAATTTTTATTTTTATTTTTAAACTTAGAGGGAGGGGAGACTTCCTCTGGCACCCTGTCAGTCACCACTGCTACCCTTCCAGTGCTCCTCAGAGTGTAGCCAGAAGCCCCCGAACTAGCAACTTCACTCGATGGTTTTGGTTCCGCTGAGCCCACACAAACAACAGTACCTTCGCTACTTTTAGCCTCCAGCAGATTCCCTCTCCCGGGGGCTACGTCTACTTCTCTTCCGAGCCCCCCAGTACCTTTGTAACCGAGTCTTGCTGCTGCTCGGCATCCTCTCCCTAACTCGTGCGCCGCTCTCCCCCAACAGCCTGAATTCCTTTTGCCTACCGCTACTGCAGCCTTTGCTCCTACCGCCGCGAGCTCCACCCCCGGCTCCAATTCCACTACTGCCTCGCTCCGAGGTCTATCCGAGATTTCAGCCGCCATGCGGTACCGGAGCACACAGCCGCAGAATCCGTGCTTCCACACTGCCTCAAATCTTCTGTATCGTTGTTATATGCCGTAGAAAACAGAACCTGCTCCAGCCGCGATATTCAATACTGGAGCCTCGTACAACCGGAGGGGGGAAAAAACACCAATTAGCACTGCCTGCACGCTACTGACACCACCACTTCCACCAGCACCCGCAGCCCGCTACTAGCCGGCCCCCATGTTTTCCCCTCCGAAGACATCTGCTTTTGTAAGAATGTTGTGCCATGTTTAACTAGGGGGAGGTGTAGAGTCAGGCTCTCTAGGATCCTGACTGTACCTTCTGCCAGCTGTGTCATAATCGCCTTAGCCAGAGGCGGGAGATATAAAAGGGACAGACATCAAATGGAAAGTAGTACATGCAGCAGAGAGATCAGTGGAGGTGTAGCATGTGGCTAGCTTGCACTAAAAGGCTATAATAATAATAAAGAAGGTTTGCCACACTCCTCGTGTTGTCCATTTCTTTTCCCTCAGATGGCAGTATTTCTGGTCACCATGAAGGATTTAGATTTTTTGGAATGAATCTATGTGTTCACAGTCTTGAGCATCGGCTTCCCCAGTAGCTTTATAAAGTAGGTGAAGCTACTGTACAGAAAGTCCACTGCTAAGATTCAGATGAACAGTTAATTTCTAAAATGACACTCATTAGAGCTTCTCATTCTTCACACTTATATATGCGCTGGCGGCATTACCCAAAGCATAAACAATCAGACAGCTGCACACCGATAGAGACCTGCATTTTATCTATCTATCAACCAGAGTCTGTAAAGAGAGGCTACACACCTGTGATGGTCTGAAGGTGCTGGGAGGGGGCGGCTGCTGATCTATCTGCACTGAGGTGCCTGGTTTTGAGGCCCTTCCTGAATTGGATCTGCGACTGGGCTTATCTAAGGTGGGTTGGAAGGGTGTTCCAGGTCTTGGCAGGGAGGCAGGAGAAGGATCTTCCTCTGGTCCTTGACTTGTAGATCCAGGGGACGGTGGACATAGCCATCTGGGCAGAGCGAAGGTGTTTGGTGTGGACAAGGAATGAGAGGCACTGGTTCCGGTATTCTGGTCCTGCGTCGTGGATGGCTTTGTAGGTGTGTGTCGAGAGATTGAAGGTTATCCTTTTGTTGAGTGGAAACCAGTGGAGTTCTCTGAGGTGTTCCAAGCTGTGGCAGCAGCAAGGGATGTCGAGAAACAGTTTGGCTGTGGCATTTTGAACACACTGAAGTTTTCTGAGGAGTTTCTGGGTAATGCTGGCATAGAGTGCATTTCCGTAGTCGAGTCTGTTGCTGATGCGTGTGTGAGTGACTGTTTTTCTGGATTCTCTGCGGATCAATCTGAATGTCTTTGGAAGCAAGCAGAGCATGGGGAAGCATGATGAGGTGAAGGCATTGATTTCATGGTTCATTGTGATAGAGGAGTCCAATATGATGCCAAGGTATCATGCGTGGTTGTTCTGTGACAGTGGCAGGGGTCTCAGAGTGGAGGACCACCAGGAATCTTTCCATGCTGACGGTGAGGGTCCTAGGATGAGGACTTTGGTCTTGTCTGAATTCAATTTGAGACAGCTGCTCTTCATCCAGATGGCGATCGCCTTACATTCCTCTATGAAAGTTGTTTCTAGTGGTTCTTAGTTCATTGGTGACAGAGAGGATCAGTTGGGTGTCATCAGCATAGGTGACGATGTTGAGTCTGTAGTTTCTGATGACGGTTTGCAAAGGGAGTCATGCAGATGTTGACAAGGGTGCTTAGAAAGGAACCCTGGAAAACTGTGCAGCTGATCTCTGGTGGTTCCTAGAGGAACGGAGGTAGTCTTACTCACTGTGTTCATCTGGAAAGGAAGGAGTGGATCCAGTCAAGGGCCTTGCCGCAGATGCAGGCATCATGGAGTCTCTTGATTAGGGTGCGTGGGAGGCGGTGTGGAAGGTGGATGAGAGGTCCAGGAGGATGAGGGCTACGGTTTCGCCTCAGTTGAGGAGGGAGCGTATGTCATCACTGATGGTGAGGATTGCACTCTAGGTGCTGTGGTTGTTCCTGAAGCCGGATTGGGAGGTTTGCATGAAGTAGTTTGCTTTAATGAACTCTGAGAGTTGGTAATTGATGGCCTTCTCGATGATCTTGGCTGGAGAGGGGAGCAGGGAGATGGGTCTGAAGTTCTTAAGGTCTGTCGGGCGGCAGATGATTTCTTTAGTAGAGGGTTGATCTCAGCATGGATCCAGTCATAGGGAATGGTGGCGTTCTCGATGGAGAAGTTGATAGAGCAGCAGAGCTTGGGGCAATGGTGGTGGCTGCTCTGTGGAAGATGCGGACATGGGTATGAGTAGGGTCCACAATGGGTGCTCTTCATGGTCTTGAGAGTGTCCTCAGAGGTGAGCAGGATCCAGTTGTGCTGGATCTGTTGCAGTGCTGTGTGGTTGATTGTGGTGGTGTTGGGCTTGGTAGGAGGGTCTTGGATGTTAAAGCTGTCATCGATAAGCTCGATCTTGGATGGAAGAAGGGGCCTTTGTGTTGCAGAGGTCTTGGGAGGGTGGGACTTGGGTGGTCTCGCAGTTGGGCTTGGCGAACACATTGATTATGGCAATAGTTCTTTACTGTTGTGTGTGTTACTGTTTATTCCGTCTTGGAGGGCCGTCTTCTTAGTGGTTTTGATCAAATGCCACTGGCTCTGCTCTGGTTTTCCAACCCGGGTTTTCCAGGTCACAGTTGTTCCTGCCAACAGAAGCCCACTCACCCCAGGGCCTACTTAATGCAGGGTGCACGTAGCACGACCGCGCTAGCAGTAGGGGGTGAGTGGAATCTGCATAATTTTACTGTGTGGAATTCTGTGGAGTTACATTTAAACTCTGTGAGATTCCAAGGAGTTCCGCCCACCTCTGCTTAAGTTACATACCAGAGCAACACCTCTGGGGTTCATTTACAGCCCTGACAAAGAGCTATGTACCCCTTTCATTTTCCCACCCTCGGAATAGAAAGAGCATGTGACCCAACAGACGTAGTGAGAGGAGGAGGGCACACTGCAGAACACTATGTGCTTCTGGCAGCTTCCAGTCTACAGTACATCGCATGCCATTTGCTTTAGTGGAAAATATGCTGCATCATTGTTGTTGCAGCAAAAGGATCTGACATTTTACTGTTTCCTACAAGTCTCCATCATGCCCCTGGAAGGTGCTATTTTGAATTTTATATCCTAAAATAAAAAACATGTGTGTGCATGTTTTTGCTTAATCTCCCATGTTAATATTACTATCCAAATCTTGGTACGAAAAGGAGATCCCCAAAATCTGGTACGGATGTCTCTGGTTCTCCGGACCTCTGTAGAACAATCCAAATCTAATGTATTTCATTAGAGAGCTGGAATATGTTCATTGCTAGTGCCAGAAAGGTAATCACCTTCTTTGTTTGAATTTGTTAAAAAAAAAATCTTTGAAGTCGACAGTATGTAGCATGTTCCATCATAGCCCAATACGCACAAAAGCCACCTGCCTATATATGAGGATTACAGAAGGCCCAAGGAAATGGTCACAATATTATACAACAGCAGCTCAGGCTGACAACTGCATATATTAATAATGTTTTTATCATTATTTCAACTATTGTTATCAAACTTCACATAGTAAATAAATAAATACATGAAGTATAATCAATAAATATATACAGGTCCCACACGTAACATTCATAACCATCAGACATGCTTACATTCACTCATAATCATATACACATTCATTCAGCAATAACATTCCTAGAACATCAAAAAATCAATCCAGGTGGTGAGGCTGCCACATGATGTCAGGGTGGGAAGCTCTCGTGTGTCCTCCTGATGGTTGATAACAATAGTTGAAATAATGATACAAAAAGAAAAATACATTTGCTAAAGCAATTTAATCTTTGAATTCTTTGAATATATGCGGTTGTCAGCCCGAGCTGTTGTTGTATAATTTTGTGACCCTTTCCTTGGGCCTTCTGTAATCCTCATATATATGCAGGTGGCTTTTGTGAGTATTGGTCTTCGTAACTTTCCCCTGCTCCACCTGCCAATCATTTGCCTCAGGGGTCCACCTATGTATTGGATGTTCCATCATAGCACCTGATGACCCTACCCGTTGAGTTACACGCTATATTAATGATGGTACTTTAGGCAGACAGTTTTGGTTCCTTTTTTGAATGCAGAACCAACAAACCTGACATTTCGGCTTCTTCCATCGGCCAAAATGTGTTATTCTGCCCTAATCAATACGTTTTCATTTGCCTTGGTTCTGAAAATGAATAGCAGGGCTTATTTGCAGATTAAACTGAAGTATTCAGTGCTATTTGACATCAGGAAATATACATAGTTTATCATAATTTTCAACCTTGTCATATTTTGAGGCACATCTTCAAATAATGGTGTACTTGTTCTCACCTATTTATTATTTGTATCTCATTTTCAAGTTACCCTGGCATCAGGAAAGCTGTACAATATGTAGAAAGTGTTTCTTTAAAGACAAATAATGTGTTCTGCTGTGCATAAGGATTCATGCTATATCAATTAAATTAAATTCAATATATTTATTAAAGATTTGGAACTCCTAGGAGGTCCGTATAAAAGGCATTCATAGAATTACAAATAAAACAGAAACACATAACAAGCATAATCACAAACCATCATAAAATTATCAAGAGCCTGCCTTCGATTAGCTAAATTTCAATAAGTAGAAACAAACAATATTATCAGAAAGCCTTGATCATACAGTACTTGAGATTTTGCACATTACAACTCCTAGGATGATATAATGGACGTTATATAAGCTGACAGTTCATTTAATAAAAACTCAAAAGTTCCATTTCAACTAGAGAATAAATTTAAAATTAGAGACAAAGTAAAACATGGGCATAATCAGACCTGTGCAAAAGGCAATTCTGTAACAACCTGTTCACAACCTCCTGAATCCCACTGCATATACGTTTTTAGAATTAACAACAGAACATTGTGGGAAGCAAAAAGCAACCTAACCCTAATTATGAGAAAATAGCAGTTAATAGCTGCCTATCAATGTGCAAAATACAAATTAATAAAACTAAAGACTACTACAGATGGAGAGCTAGCTAAAAGGCTGGCTAAGAGGATAGCCACCCGTTTGAAAAGTGTACTAAAAAAGGCAAAATAAATAAAAAAGTTTTAGTCCCACTGCTTCGTTTTTTGTCGAAAATTGATAATCTCGGGTTCGTGCTATATTTTATACACAATCTTATAAAAACATCATTACAGCGTTAAAATATATACATGAATTCCTTAAAATAATTAAATAATTTTTCGCACACTGCTTCGTTTTTAGGACAAAAGAGATAATCTCGAGCTGATGCTTCGTTTACGGAGTTTTGTAAAAACATCGGACGGAGCCAACGATAACGGCTCAATACCAGTACTGGACATACAAACAAAACATGGTCCAGAGTCTGGGTGCTCAGCATACACAAATTAAAAATGCTCCCATTATTCAGATTCTGAGACCAGTTTGCTGTAAGGTCATTTAAGGGCAGAAGATTGATGCGCCCTAAAATAAGTAAGCGACAAATGCTGTGTTCTAAATTCCAAAATAAATATTTTTGTGCAATTCTCGGAGAGTTTGTCCTAATTATTAGTTTTTATCTTTCTTTAGAGTTACAGGATTGAATGTCTCTATCGAAACTAATTCTGCCACTCAGAGTTTTTAGGAGAGACTTAAATCCTAATGATGGAAGGGTAAGCACTGATTCTTCTTGTATACTAAAGACTTTTAGAGCCAAAGATAAATCACGGTGAAAGGAGTAGTTACCTGCCTTAACGTCAAAGATTTCATGGCCTTAGACACCTCTTAGTGAATCAGGGTCGCTATGTTTTAGCTGATAACCCCAATGTAGAACCCTGGATAAGCCTTGAGTATAGGAGCTTATCAAACCAAATTCCAATCTGATTGCTGCAGTTGGAACTAAGGTAATAAAATTACATATTTTTGTAGTATCAGGCCTTCAAACTTGTCCAAAAAACTCCAGTTCTTAACAGGAATTGATTCTATCGCATAAAGCAGGGTTGGGGGGATTTTTGCCTTAAAAACCGTCAATAAATGTACGAAATGTCACTTACCCATATCGCTGTAAAAAATGCGCAAGCCGTTGGCATGTGAAGTAGCTTTACTAGAGCAGTGTGAAATGTGAGGATTATTTTTCAAGCTGCTTGTTAAAAGTTTCCCTAAATAGAGGTATGATTCTACTACCTCCAGTCTTTCGGGACCGATTTGCCAATTAAAATTATATGATTTTCTACTTTTAGAACTTTTCAAAATAAAATTTTTACTTTTGGATACGTTTATTTTCAAAAAGTGGTCTACAGTATATTTTTGTAAGGAAGCCAACTTTCTATTCAACCCAATAGGGGTTAAGTCCATTACTACTATATCGTCTGCGTATAGTAGACATGCAAAAGGACGGGTACTGATCTTTGGGGCATTTCCATCATCTTGAGCAAAGCAATCGGGTAAGTCTGCTATATAGAAGGAGAATAGCAGCAGTGCTAACAAGCAACCCTGTTTGAGACCGTTTTCACTAGGGATTACATTTGATAATCCTTGATTTCCACCCATTAATATCTTGCACCAGGTTTGCGAGTGTAGTGCTATGATCAAGGATAGCAGAGGGGGAGGCAAATCCATTTTTTGCAGTTTTCTCCATAGTAAAGGTCGAGCTACCTTATCGAAGGCTGTAGAAAAATCAATGAAAGCCATAAACACATTTGAATTACGATAGATTGTGTATTATTCCTCTATTAATTTCAACATAAAAATATTATCTAGCGTAGAATGGTTTTTCCTAAAGCCTGCTTGCTCAATGGGGAGTACTTTCTTCTCTACCACCCATTCTGTAAGGTGATCGAGAATTCTACGTGCAAATATTTTCCCCGTTGCATCCAGTAAGCTATTTATCGGTAATTACCTGGATGCGATCTAAGGCCCTTTTTGTATAGTGGAATTAAAATACTTCCTGACCATGAAGATTGAATTTTTCCATTAGAATAGCAAAAATTAAATAATCGAGCTAAATAGGTAGCCCACAAAAGAGGCTCCTTTTTTATTAGCGTCATGGGAATTTCATCAGGGCCCATTGCTCCTAAGGATCTTATTTTTTAAATAGCCCGACCACTTCATCGATAGAATGGACATAGTTGGGTACTGAAATTAACGGCTGATCCAGAGCCCCAATATCAGATCTGCAAGAATCGAGATTCCCAGAATACAATTCCAGCAGATAACGTTTCCAATCTTCTTCTTTTATGGGTATGGGAAGAGATTTCACCCTAGTGCCGCAGCAATCGGTGATTATTTCCCAGTACCTTTTTGAGTTGTTTTTTGAAGCTGCCTCTTTTAACTGTGTCCATACACCATCTTCCTTCATTTGCCTTAGGGAGCGTTTTTTCCTCTGTCTTTTTCTCTTTAGCAGGTTTATTAAATTGCTTCGCTCATGCGAAAAGTACTGGAACTGAGCCCTCACTAGTTTGTTTATTTCCCTATTTAAAGTGAGCAATGGGTTAAAGTATGGTCTCCGTTGAGCAGGAACATGAGTAGGTTTGCCAGATTTGGCCAAAAGGCCAATATTAAGGGAAAAACCTTCAAGAAAATCAGGTCGAATATGATCACACTCAACTGATTCTAAGAACTGCTGATCTCTTAATAATAATGATAGGTGCGCTTTTAATTTAGTGGTCGCTTGGGTGTTCCAGTGGCTTCTACCATTTGTTACATTAAACCCTACTGAAGTACCTTTAAAATTCCAGGAGCCTACCTCATTTTAAAGCAAATCAACATGTGATCACTAAAAACATTTCCCAATACTTCCATATTTGTAAGTTTGTGAAAACAATCTGCAGAGACGATTACATAATCAGGAATTGAGGAGCCTTATGGGTATAGTTCGCTGGAATATCTTTCCCCAACCTCCCATTAGCCCTCCCATTAGCAATTACAAGATCTAAGCTTCTAAGACCTTCTAGAAGTACGACTCCTCTTTTGTCTATCCTGCTATTATTCGGGAATTGAGCGGAGGGAATATTTAGGGCTTAAATTTTTTCGATGTTAGATAATACCCTTAGACTATGCGTAGAGTCTTTGGAATTCAGATCTCCCACTAATATTGTGGACCTATAGTCTTCAGATTCCAAGATAGAGGAGATAAAGGAAAAAAAATCTTTTCATAAATGTGAAGAGGATGTGTCAGGAGGTAAGTATACATTTATTATCAACAACGAATCCAACAGAACCTGGCCGACCTTATAATCTGTATAAAGAAGGTCAAAGAACCCTGCCCAACTAGTTTAGATACGGTCCTTCCAGAGGATCCTAGAATTCAAAAACTCGGGTGATCCTTGACAGTATCAAAGCCAAACGCGCATAGTTTTTTATTCAATTTATTTTATTATATTTCATTTTAGAACAAATACATTTTTAACATGATATATACATAAAAAAGGTGTGTCCTTTTTGTGTTCGACATGATTCATTTTGGACACTAAACACATCTAAAAAAGGGGTAAAAACAACACAGTAGGTGTTTGTAGTAGTCCCACACACTCAACGTACATCAATCTCTCTAACCATTCATACTGACTCCACTCATCTAAAAACTCGTTCATTCAAACATGTATACATTATTACATCAAAGGTACGTCAATGCCTTGGGGCGAAATACAGTTAGAAAATAATTGCGTCACTTTAAATGAAGGAAGCTGGGCAGGCTAGAGATAGGTGTAATCATCAAATTCAAGGTGTTATACTGCCACACGCTAGAAATACGCCTTATACGACCTTATAATCTAACTTAACCACCTGAATTAAGTTAGAAGCATGAGGGAATGTATTATAGGACCAACTGAGGCTTGTACTTAACAAGATTGCAATACCTCCTTTAGCATGACCTCTATTTACATGGAGTGCCGGCCGGTTCAGCACTATATAGTCTTCAGTGGACCAATTCTCGGTTATCCAAGTCTCTTGGAGACAGATTATATCGGGTTTCTGCTCTTTCAAGAATATAAGTTTCTTTTTATTTGTGCTAAGGCCGGCTGTGTTCCAGGATATCACATTAATATCCTTGCTAGGAAGAATTCCCGCATTTTAGGCCTAAGGGTCTATTTGAATTAAGAGCACCTGCAACTCAGCTCCATTTCTTATCCTCCTCATCTGAGGGGAGCACTTGTTGAATATTTTTTTCGGTATGGAGCGAAACCCTCCTGCCATCTTTACCAAGAAAGACCTGCAAAGTACTTTCTTTTTCCGGAAATGGTGTTCCTCATCCGGAGGATTCTACGGCAATATAAGGCAGCTTAATCTCGGAAATATTTTTGAAGATAGCTCCACATTAGGAATTATAACGTCAATGCCACAACAGCGCAATTTATCGCTATGTGCCAAAATCAGGTGGGAAATTGTTTTGGATGAGAATGTAACTCTTGCACCCCTCAGATTATTATATTTTTGTACCTCCACCAGGGCAAGTCATTACTCTCAATCATCCGCAGGCCCACTATTTCAGCAAAGCAACCCAACAAAAATGACCTATTCATAAATAATTCAGAGTCAAAGATAAACGAAAAATCCAGGCTATATGGGGCAGGCTGGAAGTTATTATCAGAGCTGGGTGCCTCAGAGATGATGTTATTGAAGCTATAAATAACATTCGTACCCAGAGAGGAAGCAAACTGAGAAGCATTAGGGTTCAATGTACCACATCTTTGGTCGATTTGATAGATTTATTAGGAACACATAAGTTCAGAGAAGGAGAGAAAGAACCCAATAAATTGCGCTCTTCTGATCCATCTTCTGTCTTCGGGACATTTTAATCCAGCTTTGGAGATGTAATATGGGTAAGTTGGGGATCGAAGCGTAAATGTTTGGATCTTTTTTTGTTTATCCTTCATTGTTTTTCCCTTTTTCCCTTCTTTTTTGTCTTATGAACAATGCTACTTTTGTTCTTAGAAACTTTTTCCTTACTCGGAATGCATCCAACCTTAGAGTCTGCCTCTATAAGCTGCTTTGTGGAATTAAAACCAGATTTGAGAAAAATAGGGAAGACCTATTGGGTTATATTTGTATTTGTATTTTCCGTCGTAGTTTGCTAGCAAAACGAAGATGCAGCAACTGTAGCTAAAGGTTCGGAGTTGAAAAGCTGCCGTAAGGAAGAAGAGAGTGATTTAATCGAAAATATCACCGTTTTCTTTCATCTTAATTTTGGTGTTTCTACCAGAGAAAGGTTCACCAGTCTGAGTGCCAAAGTCCCGAACTTTAACATGTGGAAAAGAGTCTGTTTGGGTAGAATAAGACTTGTCAGAGTCGACCTTCAAACGAAGGGGAATGGAAGATCCTTTCTCTAGGTTAGGTACACCAAGGGGAAATGCACAAGCTTTTCCTGACAATAGATTATGTTCAGAGGCAATATGCTTTGTCAGGGCTAAAACAGAGTCCAAAATAACATCAGAATTATTTACTGATTTCTCCATTAGGGCTAAAATAGAAACCAACACTCTTTCTAAACAAAGCAGTGATTCCGACATCGGCCTTTGTGATTCTAGATTATGTATTGAAGGGAGAAAATCCCGGGAGAGATCAGGAGTAATTGAACCCCTTGAGTCTAATAAGCTTGTTCTGCAAGGTGTACTACTGAACAGTTGTAGTTTCACAGGCTGATCCTTAGAGGACGGTAGAGTGGTGGGAGTAAAAACCTTAGATGATTCTTGGTTATGAACGTGGAACCTTTTTAATGGCTGATCTAAATTTATATCAGGTAAAGTGAAATCTTCCATTATATATTCTCCCACTTTTAATCCTGGTTGCGAAACTCCTTCCAGTTCAGAGACCCCGTTCACAAAAGGGTGAATAGTTAGATTTGCCAGTAGAGTGTCAGCCACGCCAGATACTGAACATTGAAGATCGGGATGCCATGATCCCCTGATTGTGAGGATACTACTGGGAATGGATTTCCAGAACTTACATTTATCTCTACTTGAACATCATATTCTTTTTGGGGAAACTCCGGCATTCCTGCAGATTTAAAACGTATTTCTTTTTTAGGAAAAAAGGAAGGGATGGTATTAAAGCACTTCAGAGAGTGTATTTGAAGTGAGTTGTTCCTTAAGGGGTTAGCTCTGGTTTTTGTGCAAGCTCTTGTATATACTAATCTACCAGAGCGTAATTTTTTAACAGTCATAGCTTTATTCTGGAATAACTCCCAAAGCTTGATGCGCCAGAGCGCCGATGTACTGGTGCCCCGCCTATGCTACACCGTGCACCAGGCACTATTTTAGCTCTACTTAATTAGCGACCCCCAACTGGGTGGCCAGAATAAACAAAGTCTAGAGAGCCTTTAGAAAATATTTGAAGTGTTTGCGATTCAACAGTACAAGCACAAGGAACAACAGGCCAGATGCCTACACACACGGTGGGGCCCTGTATCCTCTACTGCTCTAGAGACATGCTGCGCTTAAACCAAACATGTGTACCCAACATACAAGAAGGGACACAGCAGAAAATAGGTTTAGGCTTTCTCCTACAGATCCAGGAATCCAGGAAGCATCCCTCCGCTTAATTCTGCTCTGCAGCGCTCAGATTACATGACTGCTGCCTGAGCAGGCTCCTTCTCTGTTCTGGTGGGGAAACTCACTTGACAAGGCTGGAGGGGAATCCGATGTACCTTGGTGGTAAAATACACAACTACAAGTCCCAGATTGCACCAGGTACAAAAATCAGGATAGTGCAAGGAAAGGAGCTGCAACGTCCGTGGGGGCCACAGGTTGCAAGTCTCTGGCCGCTCCACACAATGCTCCACACAATGCCTCCAGAGCCCCAATGCCTCGACTATTATCCAGCACCCTGCTCTGTCTGTTCGTCTGAGCCCACAGTCCCCAACACTCCACTCAACTGTTCTTCTGATTTTCCACTTGCTGCTCTCTGGAATTGTCTTAGCTACACAGGGGGCAGAGACTCAACACACTCAGCCCCACTTGGTTACCTGGCTGCCCGCTGCACGCAATCCACAGCTTGATCCCAACCTACCCCAAGAAGAATGGGAGAAGGAAAGACAGCCAGTATCAGCTGGGGAGCCGCGGCTCGGAGTCTTCCCGCCTGCTCTGCTCACTCAGCCCCACTCAGCTCCACGTTGTTGCCTGCCACCGCCACGCAGAAAAGAGGCAGCCGTAGTCACCGGTGTCAGCAAGGATCAGCGTGGGAGCCGTGGTTTGATGGACTCGACGGAGCCGCGGTACAGCGTCTTCCCGTCCTCCCGCTTGCTCCGCTCCAGCTCCAACCACCGCTCACTCGGCATTCCGTAATCTCCAAACAGCGGCACTAGAATCACTATTACAAATTTTTTGAGCTGCTGTCAATATTTTACTGTTTTTCTCTCTGTTCAGACTCGCAATGCCACTGCTCCCCACGCAGCTGTTTGAATCCCGCAATGCCAGATTCATGCTATAGATAGAGTTGGGAGTCACACTATGTTTTTGCTGTATCTGTTTTGTCGCTCTCCAGCTCTCTTTCAACAGGTGCTTCTAAAGGCTGCTTTTGGTCAGATGAGACATTGACTTCGCAAAGGTAAAATATCTATAGCAAAGTGACCATGATAGGTGTGGGGCCTGATTAAGCCTATCAAAGGCCCTGGCACATGCTGTTCATGTAGTGCCGGCAGGTCAGACTCACACCTGCTGGCATTCTAAAAGTCAGCAGTAGATTAAGCCCTAGGTGAAAAACTCTGCTCAGCTCGAGAAGTTTGCAGAGTTTTGGCGATTCTGTTTTCCGCGTAGAACCAAATTCACCGAAATACTCCACAATCTGCAAAGCAGCAGAGGTTTTTTTGTGTTAGCGCACATGAAATGCATTTTCAAATGCACGAGTACAACTTACCCGGTGCCCCCGATCGCCAATGAGATTTCTGAGAATCTTGCGAGCACCACGAGATTTGCTAGGGGATTGCATTATCCCACAAGAGTTTGCGGTCACCAACAAGTTATTTGTGCGCACCCGCGAAATTCAGGCGGGGCTTTTGTGACAAATGCGATCCTGAACACACAGCATCTACCACAACTGCAATCTGGAGAAGGTTCTCACCCAAGCAGCATCCAAACCTTTTAGAAATGATGATTTGAAGTAAGAAAACTCCTCGAATTGACATTTGGCCATAGTTCTTTTGTGCAAGAAGTCCTTTTTCTTTTTTCACTTTTTCTTCAAGAGGAAGGAAGTGCCCTAGAGTCTCCAACTTCCTGTTCCTGTCCAGCAGGCTCCTCCCAGTGCTTTGCCCATCTTCTGGTCACTTTTCATTTGGATTTGGAGCTGCATAATATGTCATTGGATTTGCGGGCTTCCAATTTGATATTTCACAGTTGGAAACTAGTGTCTTTGTTTAATTGGAACTATGCACCTAGATTTATTTGCAGTGTTCATCAATTTTTACAATGTATTGTGGTAGGTGGCCTGCAGTTTCAGTAGAGACCTAGTTGTTTCTTTGTAAGTAAGTTTTCTTCTTTAATAAAGGAAACATGTAAAGTGCACTACATTTTCTCCATGTTTTGAAATCAATTTGCAATATTGATTTAATTCACTATGTCGTCCAGTAATCTCCAAACAGGCCTTTCAGCCATTAGGCCCAGAGTTACTCATAGGTGCATAAAACAACTGTTTCTGTAGTGTCTGTTGAATTTAAAACATAATTTAGGCCATGGTTGGTATTGGATGAAATACAAAATGTGGTTTTTGTGGTATTTCACTTTTATTAATGTGTGTTAATGCATTTGTTGTATGTGTGTGGTTGTAACTTGCAACCCTTTTTAGGACTTGTGGATTATCATTTTTGGCATTATTGCTTCACGGATGTGATGTTTAGCATGCCTCTTTTGTCTGGCCAGTGTGTGAGTGTGTTTGCATTGCGATAGTAGGCCAGCAAAGCATTTGCCTTGGTTACACAAGTGATGGGGGCCATTTTGTAAAGTCTGTGTCCTTAGGCTTGTTTGTGTTCATTGTTTTCTAGGTCTCCTGCTTGTTGTTGCTGTGACCATGTGGCTGGTGGCCATTTTGTGAAGGAAGTCAGTGTGCTTTTGCCATAGGCCTGCATGTCTTCACTTCGTTCCCCTTGGCCTGTTGTTTCTTGTTTTGGCCTGGCCATGTGGCAGGTGGTCTCTTTTTCTTGAATGCCTTCTTCATGATTATTGTTGTTACCATGTTGCACTGGCTGGCAGCCTTGTTGTGCATTCAGTGAGTGTGTCCCTTTGCCATATGTTTGCATGGATGGTTGATCAATTAAATAATAGCCTAATAAATTAATAATTAGATTACTAAGGGTATTTTGTATTTTTTTAATTATTTATAATTATTTCTCTTTTTTTAAATCAAATTGTTTTTGTTTATTTTAATTTCTCTTTTTCTTTTTCTATTTCCAATATTTTCTTTTTTATATTTAACATTTTAAAAATATTTTGGTTAACATTTTTCAAAGTTTTGTTTTCTTTTTCAAACTTTTTTTTTAGTTTCATAAGTAACATGATTTGGCATCATTGAACCATTAACCTCATGTCTGCTACATGACGTGCACAACAGTACAGGGATTGTTCCATTGCCATTTGTCAGCTGCAGCTGCCAGAGTGCTGCATCCCACGTGATACATTGCACATGCACATTAAGCAAACCGTTACATTTGTATTTTGTTGTTCGTCTTTGTTCTTTCCACTCCTTTCCGAGTGTACTATACAGTACACAATGAACGCTTTGTTGTTGTCAAAGTGTTACAAAGGGGTACAGAGTATTGTTAATTTTTTTAATAACTGAGTTAACATGTGTGAAAGAAGCCTATTATGATTGCGGTTTTTCCGCATCCTCCGGGCCGGCGGAAGCCACCGCCGGCCCAGAGGATGCGGAATAACCGCAGCAGACCCACCAAAGACCCACCGCCACATTAGGATGGCTGGTGGGTCCTGGTTTCCGTCCGCAGCTTTTCCGCCGCGGTTGGCTTACAACCGCGGCGGAAAAGCTCTATATGGTGGCGGTGTCTCTCAGACACCGTCCGCCATATTAGGAAGGGCTTTAAAAAATGCTTTTCCGCGGCCGGTTTTCCGCCGTGGAAAAGCATGTGTAACTTCACTGCGGGGGCCCGTTGCGGGCCCCCTAGGTGAAGGGGGGTGGGGGGTGCACATGGGGGGTACCTATGGTACCACCCTGCATTTGTATGCAGAAATCGACAGGCACCGCAGGGTAAAAATAGAGGATGTGACCGCCAGGGTGGCGGTCACATCCTAATTGCACAGGAGGGAACTTCGCAGGCAATGCGGAGGTTCCCTCCTGCTCTATGGTGGCGGACGGACTCAGGTCCGTCCGCCATCATAATCGGCCCCTAAGTGATATTATATTTTGTGTACTAGTATTTGAAGTACAACAATGCCACGTTTCACTGATGTTCTTCTTGCTTCTTTGCTTTTAGGTGCACAAGTGAAGTAGCAGACAACATCACCCATAGCACAGCCAGACAGAAGGCCTGCGCCCAATGTGACGTGTGTCCAAAGACATCTCTTAAACTTGTGAAGCTAAGTGCCTCTGCTAACTGACAGCTTCAAGATGGCCCCAAAGAAGAAAGGTACCAGAAGCAAGATGTTTGCCAGTAAGAACAAGGAACTTACCACCACCAGTATGTCACCCAAAATCTTCTTTGAGAATCCAAAAATTACTCTTGCAGCAGGAGTTTCCGGGAGCAAGCTGAGAGCAGCACCCCAACATCAGCAGATCAATCCCACCAATGTAGGCCCAAGCCCAAGTCTGTCTCAGAGGCAGCCTGTCTAATCACGGCAACGCCAAAGAGCAGTGATATTGAAATTGACTTATCGTTATCGCCAAGTAGTACACAATAAATGCAGGAAACTCAGATAGGTGGACAACAACAGCCACAACCACCAATAGTAGTTTCTCCTGAAGTAGGGTCAGTTTAGGAAATTGAGCTTGCTGCTGAGAAAGAAATGCAAGCCACTCTTTCCGAAGATCCAGTGTGTTCCTGATCCCAAGCAAGAAAATGGATGGTTAGTCCTTCAACTTCTTCTCCAAGCCCCCCTTCTGATGATCCAGACACCACTTGGATCCTGCCTTAGTCGAGAGTGAGACCCACCGCGAGACAAGGCTAGGGAAAAGGTAGGTTCCTGAAAGCCTTAGAGTTATGAAGGTAGATGTAAAAGAGGAGGATGATGATGAGCCAGTCATCATGGATGTTAGCCCCACCCCAGTGGAGATCGACATTATACCATCCAAAATTGCGGTGAGGGATGTGGCACCACAGATACCACCAATACAGATACCACCAATACTACCTCCATCTGCCATATTTACAAAGTCCTGCAGCAACCTATATTCACCGCAACCACTTCAGTAGAAGTAAGGTAATGCAGAGAGTCAAATGTCACGCCCACCTACGAGTTCATCCGACATTGTAAGTGGCACCAGCAGCTTCAGAAAGCTGACCTCCCCAGCTTGGAACATCTTTTCGGTTAGCAAAAAGAAGGTGTACATTGCTATATGCTCCATTTGTGGAACAAGTGTTAGACGAGGTAAGCTTGGTACAAACTTTGGTATCAGAGGCCAAACATCCCATCTGAAAAAACACCACTTGATCCATTGGGAGGCGCACCTGAACACGCAAAAAACTTCAAGTATTGTTGGTGGAAGGGGTGAAAGGCTGAGCAGGAAATCAGATCCGAGTACGTGAAATGGGAAGAAAAAAAAGATATTTTTTCCAGTACACAAAGCAGCCCTGTCCCCAACAGTGCAGTTGTAACACCCACATTTGTCAGGTTAAGATAGCAAGGCAGGAGAGAACAGTGACTGCCGCACCAAAAAATGCATTAAGCCTACCGATGTCTGCTCTCAAGAAGTCACCTGCATCAGTGGCAAAAGAAAAGAAAACAATCCAGGCTACCATTCGCGGCATGTTTAGGTCAATACGAACGCAACCACCCAATGTCACGTTTGTACAACGCGAAACTGGCTAAAATGTTAGCGCTGGACCTCCTCCCTTTTTTTTGTGGAAGGGGTAGGTTTTCTAGAATTTGATGCAGCTATCCTTCCTATTTTGACAGAGTTGCTGTTCCAGCGCTATATCACGATGTGCTGGAATTGCTTGAACCAGCTCTGCAGCTGAGTTCTGTTCCCACTATCCACCTGACGACAGACATGTCGACAAGTTGCCAAGCCACTGATTACATGTGCATCACTGCACACTGGATCTCTTTTGTAGGGGTAATAGAAAATATATCTGCAGGTGTGCACACTGCTGAGATGTTTAATTCCGCTAGCAAGCATGTGACAGTAGCCATGTTCGCCATGGAGAAATCCCATACTGCTGCAAAGATTTTGGAAGACTATAACAGTAAGGTCTTTGAATGACTGCAACCAAGAGGGCTTAACATGGGATTTGTTGCCACGGACAATGGCAGTAATACAGTTAAGGCCATGGTCGATGGTGGCTATTTTAGGGTCCTGTGCTTGGCGCATGGCATTCAAATTATTGTTTAAGACTTTCTCAAAAAAGAAGACAGAATCTGCAACTTACTGTCCACCTGCAGAAGAATCTGCACAAATTTCAACCAATCTTTTAAAACCCAGAAGCAGCTGAGGATCATTCAACATGATAATAGAATGTCAGTTAAAGCACAATGTCTGTTTGAGCAGTACAGACCGATCAAAGAATATGCCATGTAAAGAGGGGATGCAACTGTGAAAAGTATGATCATTGAGATGGACCAATGGGGCCTAGTTAAATCCCTGCCAGAGATGCTGCTTCCCTTTGAGGTGTTCACACATGATGTCAGCAAGGAAGACAGTACGATGGGCCAAGCCATCCCATTGTTACAAATTCTACAGGAACAGCTAAAGGAGGTGTCTGCCATGTACGCAGGTGTAGAGGAAAAAAAGAAGCATATGAGTTGGTGGAGTGCTTAATCCTTCGCTTATCTGCAAATACAAGGGTGTAAAGAGACATTGTGTCATCCAACAACTACACGTGTTCCACAATTCTTGATCCATGGTACAAAACTTTACTGGCTACTTTCCATTCCTTTTCCAGACGGGGATGTTGCCAACTGCAAAACTTAGATAGCTGTGCAAGCCAGTCAGCAAGAAAAAGAATGGCTGGGAATTAGAGGCCTGCTCCTCTAGGCTATAGTACTGTTTTATGGCGTTTTAGATTCCGAGTGGATTTTCCCCATTCATGCCCTTATAAAGGTACAATTCACGTTGCCCTAAAATAAGCATATACATCAAGCCCTTATTTAGGAATAGCCCATGCTACCCAAATACAGGTGTGGCTACTTCCATCCATTCACCAAACATCACAACGATTTATTTGAAAACCAGCTTAAGCCGTTAGGGACTTCCCCTTGCTTGAATATTGGTTTCTCCAAGAACTCAGTTAGTTTTACAATGAAAAACTATTCCTCAGGGGTTCATTCATGATGTTCATATGCCCGACTTTACGTCAAACATGGCATTCCTAAATATCTTCAAGGTATAAATATACCTTCACTTGCTATAGCAAAGCACGGTGGTTTGGAGCAGTTAGACTGCCTGCTTGCCCGATGCAGCTCGCTACAGCAAGTGCCGAAGGAAGCCGACTCTCCAGCTGACGCACAGATCAGGAAGCTGCCCTCCTCTGCTGAGAAATCCAGCTCCAGTATTTCTGACTCCCTTGCGGGGTGTTGGGAAATCGAGTCCCGAGACAGAGATAACAGACCTCTTTCATTTTAAGATATGGAGCTGATTAGAACCTAGTGAAACCTTTGGTAGATTCTTGGCAAAAACTAAACCTATTCTAAAGACAATACTTACTTCTTCCCTCGTACTAGACCTAGGTTAGGTACATTGGGGTAGGCGTATTTTAGAAGCACCAGTTAAGTATTTTAGCCTATGTTATTTATGTATGTATTTTTAAATGGCTTAGAAACCATACAATGCTATTACAGTATTATTTAATAATACTCTTCTTGCTGTACACAATATACTTTGCATTCTGTCTAACGATTGTAGCACTTTACCTCTCTTGCATGAGAAAGGAGACTATTCAATAAACCTTTTATTGAAAACGTCTCTCTATTTCTCTGCAGCTCTGTAGACACGAAGCATGCACGATTGACTGAGTAAAATACTTATCTATTGGTTCTAAGACTCTAAAGATAGTTATTCCAGTCCTAGGGAAACAAAGTTGTCATGTTTATGCGGTTGTCAGAAACTAATCCCTTCTTGTGTATTCGAGAAAGTTTCTAGTGACCTCTGAGCTATCTGGCACTCACAATTAGGTTTAGTATATCTGATAGAGACCTACTGACCTAAGTCCTACGTCATATCTATAGGATATATTATTCCAATGCGCAGAGCCTATTGGGAATATAGGAACTACACTACATCACTACATGGCGCCTAACGTTTGGTAAGGGACTAAGGTAACCCTAGATACTAAAGTAACTCAGTTGTGCTTTTCTCAGAGACCCCTTTTTCCGTAATTCTCCAATAGACGTCTGGAGTGGGTAAAAGGATAATATCCGCCATAGCTGAGTAGGACAAAAAAATCCAATGTATTAGTTTTTAGTTTGTTCAACGTTGAAGGATACAGTGTTCCAAAATATTGTGCACCTTATCTTTGTTTCCTAGGAAACTTGCTTTGAAAACTTTCAATCAACAAAATGACGGATAGCGACACCGAGAACGGTGGAGCTGCAGCTGATCTGGTAGCTTTTACCATAACAGGTTTCCAAGAAACCAACGAGAATGCTATAATCATTCCTACAAATTTAAGGAAAGCCATCACTATAAAACTTGGCCTATCAGCAAGAGGTTGTAGGGTAGTTTTTGTGATAGAGGCACATGAATACCACCAGACAGAGGTATTCTATTCATGGATAGTCTTTCTTGAAGCAAATCCAGTAACACAGATGTTTCACTTCTACAAAGAAGATGAACCACCAATGGAATACAATCCTTATGAGAATATTGTAATTCCACTAACATGTCAGGAGCATGCGCTCTGGTTTAACCCCTCCGCAGCGCTGAACGTTCCGCGCTGATGCGGAATGTTCTATTGCACGAGCGGGGCCGGAACATTCAGCGGATGTGCGCAGCACTACCGAGGTAGTGCACGTGATGTCCGCTGAACGTGGCCAGCACTGAAGGGGTTAAAGGCGCCCTAAAATATATAAATCACATTACTAGGCTCAGTCCACTAGGTAGACCAGTAGCAACATGGCCGGTCTTAGCCAGCTATACACCACATCCTGTTATTAATGAAATATCAGATGCAGAGTTACTAACTCCACTTAAAGAGTTAATAAAAATGTATAGACAATTGGTTCAATATGTCATGCGGACTCTAACAGTCCAACCTGCAATAATGATTCCACAACACTCCCCTCACCAGGGGAACACAAATAACATTACACCACAGACTCTACATTCGGTCGTTGGTAAACTACCTGCAAAACGGGAACAAATTCAATACGGGATAGCTCAAAAATTACTCAAATCGAGGCAGTATTTCCGAATACTACCCCTCATGAGAAACACAGAATTTTAGCAATCTGTTTACCAATAGGGATCGCACCACATCTGGAGGACTGCAACACTTGGGGTACAGTCTTTGCTGCTATTTACACCAAAACACATGGTGTTTCGTATATGGCGGTAATACCAGACGTCCTCAAACAAATTCAAAATGAATATGGGGCAGAGTCTGCTTTAAATCTAAGTATGAAATTACTGAAATATTTCAAACAGGTGTCAACAATAATATTAGGTAATATTAAAGGTGAAGAAGCATCCGTGTCGATTCGCCAAAAATTATGGGAATTTGATGTAAGTCAGCAACAACAAGAACTGGCCAGAATAATTGGGAAATCCTATGAAGAATTAGGCAGAGACAGTCTGGGTGGGAAACCAGTGAAACCCCAACTGTCTGAAAGTGCTGATAAGGTCTTTACTAAAAACACTCCTACTCCTTCTAAAAAGAAGTGGGAAAACACTAAAGAAACTTCTAAAGAGAAGCGTTCTCATTTCCGAGATAGGTCTCCTCAAAAGGAGCCCTCTGAAAGGAGGAACAACCTCTGGAATAGGGATAATTTGAGAAAACCTGATAAATATCAAGATACTGATACAGGTTCCTCTCGTACCTTTCATACTTCCGAAAGAAGAGGACGGTCAGAACATCAGGAAGAACGCGTGAAGTCCAAAGACGATCAACACGTTCAGAAAAACAAGAAGCCTCAATTTATCAAAAAGAAGGTAGCAAGTCTAAAAATCAGACATGCCGAGGATCTTGAAGACACAACTCAAGAACGGGGAATGGGCTCAGACAATGTTAGAAGTCACCATAGCTCGCAATAACTTGGAGGATCATCTAAAGACAGTGGAAGTTGAAACTGCAGATACTAGGGTTAGTTGTCCACATAAGTTATATGAAATAACACTCCGGATGGAGGGGGACATACCAAGAAAAGTGAGAGCACTCTTTTGGCAGTGACTTTCAAAGGGTTTTGACATTCTTCTAGCTGAACAAGACTGGCCACCACAATTGGTCAGGGAGTGCCCACATGGCAAAGACATCATTATGCCAGCCTTTTCCAACCACATTCCAATTCATTTAAAATATACCTATGCCAGGAAATGGGCAGTAGCCCAGGCTCCTGCATTATACAAAAATCATGTAGGATGGGATGAGGATTCTCTTCACCATAACATCCAGTTGAAAAATCAACCAACTGCACAAAGGCAGTACCCAGTTAAGCAAGAAGCTAAAAAACTGGTCAGGGAGCTATTAGATCAACTTGAATACCAAGGGGTGATTGAAATATGCACCTCGTCAATGAACAATCCATTGTTTCCTGTCTCCAAATCAGACAATACGTATCGTCTAGTATTGGATTACAGACATCTAAACTCTTGTTGCAAAATTTTTGCAGTACAAAATGCACACAGTGCATCATTAATAATAACATTGTGCGTAAAAAGTATAAAACCACATTAGATATTTCTAACGTTTTTTTTCTGTCAAAACATTGCACCAGAAAGTAAGTATTTGTTCGCTTTCTCAATTATGGGGACACATCGTCACATCTGTGGTCTCCCTCAGAGCTTCAAGAATAGTCTGTGGTTATTTTCAGTGAGAGAAACAGAGTTACTACAAATGTATGAAGATGAAGCCTTGTCATATGTGGATGACATCCATCTGACAGACGATGACTTGGATAGGCACTTGAACAGGGTGAATACACTGATATTGGGATTCGCCTCTAAAGGGTACAAAGTCATTTAAAAACAATCTAGAATTGCCCATTTAAACGTCTTCTTTCTAGGATATGAACTTTCAAGTGAAGGCAAAAACCTGGCAACAAACTGTCTAGAGAAATGTGCGCTGCTCCAACCTCCAAAAACACTGAAAAACTTACAGTTGAATCTAGGATGCTTAAATTTCGGTAGAACTTAGATTCTAAATTACGGAGAAAGGGTTAAACCTCTCTACAAATTATTCAAACCTGATTTCAAAACAGTTAATTGGACACAAAAGCACACACAAATGTTGCGTTCACTCCAAACAGATATGTTAGCAACAAAACATTTTCAAACATGCAAAAACGTACGCAACTTAGTGATCCGAATCATTCCAGGACAAAGCGGATTCACTTACCTAACTTTTAATGAAGGTGAAAAAGTACCAATAGCTTACAAATCACACTTGTACACACAAGCAGAAATAAAATTCACTTCGACAGAAACAATTCTGACAGCGGTTCAAACTAAGCATGAGCGGATTTTGCGTATTGGCAATCCGCGGATCTGCGAATTTGCGTATTTGCGGATTGCGACAATACGCAAAATCCGCGGATCCTAGCGTATTTTTTTTTTTGCGTGTTCGCACGGGTTTCTGCAAGTTCGCGAGGGTTTTATTGTACAAAACGCTCGCGAACGTGCAGAAACCCGTGCGAACACAATGTGCCTACTCATGGCCAAACGGACGGGGCTTCCATGCGAGTGCACATGCCTCTTGTGTGTATGAAAGGTCAGAGGCCGATCAGAGCAGCAGATGAAGATACAGAGACTCCTGGTCACAGGAACAGCACAGGGATTGTGCTCGTGAAAGTCAAGGATGCAAAGGCCTCTATCCAGCATCACAGCTGACTTTCGACGGTAGATGTGGGGCTGATGAATGAGTCACTGCATTTGAGCTTCAACTAGTTCCAGCGACCATGTGTGTGTTTACAATGGCGCCAGCAAGCTGCCAGCGCCGTTGTAAAATAGTTACAAAGTTAGCTTGCACCAGAAGCACTTAGATAAAATAAAGCAGCACCTGCTTCGTTTTATCTAAGTGCTTCCTGTGCAAGCTAACTTTGTAACTATTTTACAACGGCGCTGGCAGCTTGCTGGCGCCATTACATGAGTGGGTGGGGGTTCAACTTTTGAACCCGTTACATCCCCTGATTTTTTCGGATTTTTGGGAAAATACGTAAAATACACGGATTGCGTATTCACCAAAAATCCGAAAAATCCGCGGATGTAACGGATTTGCCGCCCATGCTTAGTTCAAACTGCAGTAGCAAAAGAGAGAGCCCTCACACCGGTTAAGCGCATTATGGTCGTTACCTGTACCTGCCTTAGAGGCAGTGACAAAAGGGAGCATTCCAAATGCTAAAGCTTTACATCCAAGATGGATACAATGGGTTAATTCTCTTGCTGTAATAGACGTTAATACGTTTTTGATCCATATTTGAAAACATAAGCATTTCTACAGTACGAACACCCTGTCCTCTGCCTACTGAAATCCTGCCTCTAGATCAGTATGAATGTATAATTTACACTGACGGATCAGCTCAACCCGCTACGGGGGTAAACAAGCCTATTGAGCGGCATGCGCGATCGTTAAAGGTCATTGGCGCGATGGCAAATTCCGACCAATGGTCACTAAAACACAATCTCTAGGAGATTGTACAGCTCAGCGAGCTAAACTACAAGCATTCAAGATCGCGCTTGAGAATACGGACCGCGAATTCCCCACACTCATAGTGTGCGATTCGTATTATTGTGTTCAATCTTACAATAAATACTTGCAAAACTGGATTCAAAACGGTTACAAAGATGCAAATGCTGACACAATCAATAATAAATTGTTTTGGGAACAAGTAGTTCAGTTACGACAAGGACTACAAAACACTCATGTGATACATACGCTGAGTTATCAACGTGATGGCGTTTACGTTGAAGGGAATTCATTGGCTGATAAAGCCGCAAAGGCATCTGTGCAAACAGCTTCCGTAGCTGCAATCACTCGTTCAAAAACAAAAATAGACAGCGAAATAATGCTAGCTGTCAATGCTTCATGCAAAGACAGTCATAAAACATCACCGAAAGGTTATCCACTCAAATACTCGTATATAACTGATGTGAACAATGTTCCATTTGCTCAAATCCCTGGAGTGGGGGATAGGGTATTTCCAAACATGGAACATAGATTAGGACTAATCTTAGCAGCACATGAAGGGCTTGCCTCTGCAAATGCAGGTGTTTCTGCCACAGTATGATTATTAAAACAGAGATATTGGGGGCTGTGCATGAGGAAACAGACCAGAAACTATGTTTTCGTATGTGAAATCTGCCAAAAAATGAAAGTCTCTACAGTGAAACGTCCTGCGCAGACACCCCTGTTAATTTCAGATAAACCATTAGCTTGCGTTTACCTGGACTACTGCGGTCCCTTACTGAGGGATAGTAACTATAAATATATCATGGTCACAGTGGATTTGTGTTCAAAATTCATTTGGATATGGCCTCAGCACTCGGCTGACGCTCAAACTGTTATAAAAGGTTTGCGAGTCTTTATCGGCACATACACAGTCGGCTTGCTATATTCTGACCAGGGTCCTGCGTTTAGCACTCGATCTTACAAGGAGGCCATGGCCAAATTGGGCGTTGCATTGCGGTACTCTACTCCATTCAATCCTGAGGAAAATTCGGTAGTGGAGAGAAAAAAACGGGACATAAAGCAATCTATAACAGCTAGGGTATTAGGCTCGGGTGACGGGAGGCTCAAACATCTAATAAGTGTCCAATGTATTCTTAACAATCTACCAAGAAGTTCTCTAGGGGGTGTCACTCCATAAGAAGTCCTTTTTGGGACCAGAATGTTAGTATCGGACCACAATTGTCAGACTTCAGTGGTAGACCAAAAACCCTTTGATATCAAAGACTGTTTGGCTGTTTTACAGGACTCGAATGAAATAAGAATCAAACAAACTAACGTGTTCCTGAAGCCAACCACCACTGAAGAGAAACCGACCATCCCAGCAAGGCCTGTCTGGATTCCTAAGCTTGGGGATCTAGTCAAGTAGAAGATGGCGGACAAGAAGGAATTTGGGCCTTCTTACAGACAACCAGTACCTCTCCTAGCAATCCATGGATCAAGAGCAGCATTACTGCCTCCCCTTGCTGGTAAAAAGGAGATCAGATTCGGGTCCATCGACCTGGTCAAACAACATCATGTGGCCGATCATAGGTAGTAGCCAATGTGGACTCCGCCAATGTAGCACATGCCCAGCTCTGACTACTATCCAAGAGATTTAAACTGAGAGACTCATCACCTTTGAAGAATCTGCAGTGCGAAAAGAAGGACTAAGCAACAAATCTATGGAACTTATACCTCTCGAGACCCAAATAACATTTTGTCAAGAAACACCTGTCTACAACGAAGTAGCATCAGACTACACAAATGTATCAAGTGATCAAGTGGTTCCAGTGATTTCAATGAATCCTGATGCAATCCCAACAATTGACAGAACTGCCTCTGGCTATTTCATTATCTTTGATACGTTTTCCGAGGATCACAGCGAACCTGAAACAACGCCAGTAAAAAGAACTTTGAAAGAATAAGCAACAGACCTTTTTCATCACTTGGAAAAGACTTATCTGGTTTCACCATGGATTGAACTTTGGATTGTGTTCAGTGTACCTTTTCTTCTACTTTGGCTGACTCTGTTAATAACTTTGGGAACACTGATAAATGGAGGATATGTTAAAAAGGACACAGCAAGTAAGAACATCAAATTACTACTCAAGCCACACAAATCATCTCATCGTGAACAAAGAGACTTGTCATCAGTGAACTTCACAGCCGTTCCTATACCTGGTGGTATAGCTTGGGACAGAACTGATTATGACATTTTTGGCCTGTCGTAGCTGTTGAAGAGTCCACACCTGTTCAAGATTTCCTTGAATGACCTTGATTCATCTAGTACCTTTTCTGATGATTGGGACTTCAAGACTGTTAATAATATGATGTCAGACTTAGAAATGGCTGCTGTATTTACAAATCATGAATACTTAGAAGGTTCATCAGTTTATGAACAAATGTATTGTTATAATCACTATGGTCCTCATTTCTTGCACAAATCTGCAAACCCTAGAAATGTATTCATGTATAAACAAAAGGAACATTGCCACCAAAGGGTAGCTCAAAAACATTTTTGGGAAAATGTCCATACTTTTCAGGGTTCAATGCATCCAATGCTGAATCATGTTACTTTAAAAATGTTAATAAGACAGGAATGAAAAGAATGTTGACAAATACCAAGCACATTTATTTTGCAGCCTTTTATTCTCAGCTGTCTTGACTAGGTTTTGACTTTTGGAAAGACCATATTGAGACAAAAACTGTCTGGGGCACAAAAGATTGGCAAGTGCTGGTGATAGAAGCTTTATTTAAAGCCTGCATTATCCCAGAGCAAATTATGTTTTTGAATGACACTGTCCAACAGACATGGGTTAGCCAAGAGAAAATACCTAAGCAATCTGTCCATACCTACACCTACACCTGCTAGTGATAACAGTTCAGATGGGGAAGTCGATGTACATACTATTTTGCATCACAACAGAACAGATCCAGATTGGAAAAAATGGTTAATCTGGCCTACAGACACAAACAACTGTCAAGATAGATTCCTGAATAAAACACGGGGTTCACATTCACTAGGCCAGATCCAAGATATGTTCAGAGACAGCATCCAGGAATAGTAACAACATACAGTGTAGGGAAAATGTGCCTTGAATGGGTACATAGATCTACATTCAAGGATGTAGAACAACACTTAGCTTTACTTAAAGATGGAGCTGATCTTAGGGAATTCTTGCTAGGACCAAGAAAATAGCATCATAAACGATTTATATATGCCGGTATCTATGCTGCTTATAATGAATCATGGAAGATTACGCAAGCAGAGACTGCAGAAAGAATAGGAGAAATTGATCGTATTAACTTAGAGAAAACTCTCTCTGTAGTTGACAATGGGTTAACAACTCCATCGTCCAGGATATATTCTTTGGACAGCATAGTATCCTCTGCCATAGACATCATGGAACAGGACTTGGTCATGTTGCAACATGGTCAGTCGCAATTACGTTCTATCATGCTATTAGGCTGGACGTCTCAAAACCTACGTTCAGGCTATGTGCCTTGGCGTTTTATCAATACTACAACACTGTTTTAGGATTCCAATCTCACTGATAAACAGATCAAACTGGCACAGAGGGGAGCAGACTATACGGTGCTTAGCATTGAAAAATTGGAAAGATTGCCATTTACAGTTGCTGAAAAGCCAGCTACTGAATGGATTATACATGGAACAATCCATGACTGTTACAATTTTCCATTTTCAGTATTGCTTAAAACACATGCCAACAGGCACATATGAAAGGTTGGGTAAAGTATACATCAAGACATCCTGGGAATTACCGTACACACACAGATGTTGGAGTGGGGGTCGTGAAGTGTTTCTTAGCAGGAAAATCTGTGAAAACGCACTCCTTTGTCAGGATATAAGCCTACACGGGGCCTGCGATGGTTCCTCTCACAACTTATCCTGCCACCTGCAAGGTTCTCCGTCTGCGGTGATTGATCCACTTTTTGGACAACTTTTAAACGGAAGTTACATTATGTTGAAGGATCACAGCTGCTGTGGCATGTTGCCAGGTTTATCCTATCTAGTAACTGTGTCAGCCAGGGTCACTTGCTGAATGCAAATATTGTTTACATAAACCAAGACAGAACGGGAGTCACCGTTATGACCTTCACTGAACATCTTTCCTATACGAATTGATACTTTAAGCAGAATGAAAGAAATTATTTTTTTAAAAACGGTGCCACTGACCTAGGCCAAAGAAACCTATGTTCTGCAAGCCACAAGGACTTCTGCAGAGATACATGTTCAATTAACTACAAATTGCCCTATACATTTCTAGGAAATGTTAAATTGTATCCTAAACATGTCTGATACGAGTGGTATTGTACATGTATTTAAGACAGTATTTTCTGGACTGTCAGCACCTTTTGGAGCAGTCCTAGGAATATTTCCAAACTTCGTGCACTCTGTGTTTGGCGGATTGCCTCTCATTTTGTGACTCGCTGCAGGGATACTATTTTTGCTCCTACTGCTACGATATGGCAAGTCAAATCACCAACGACACCCAGTTCTCCATGGAGACAACTCTACTGGCAATGAAGTGTCGTGAGTGCATTAACCAAATTTTAGGACTACCTCGTCTGAGAGAATTGAATAACACATGGTTTCTATCATTCAGACCAATTTGGCAAGATTGCATCTTACCTGTTCTACGCTGCCTGCTATGCGGAGAAGAATGTGTGCTAGACACATGTCTCACATTCTCATCAGTCATGCCAAACGGATGTTGATACTTTGCTTGAACCAGTAACGGCCCATGCACTGTGTTGTCCCCAGCGGCTACCAATTCTGATGACGGCATTCTTTGAGATCTCACAGACGCAAAATGCTAATGGTGAGGTACGAGAGGAAACAGGCACACAGGTATCATCCGCTACGAACATTGCTAATGCGACCAATGCTGACGGCGAAGCTTCACATCTATATGCGGTTGATCTTCTTAACGAGGTAATCCAACTTTCACCTACAATGGTAGACAAATTCTTTATAGACTTAGAAGATTGGATGTTTTCTCCAAACAATAACACTGACTTTTGATTTGGCACACAGTGTTCAGAGAGAGTCTGAATTCGACCTTCATTTTTTCAAAACAAAGTTCTAGCTTTGGGACTCTTTTTTCTATGATTATTAATTTTTCCAAATTTGTATTTTTCATTTTTTGGGCACAAAGTAATCTGCTTAAAGTAGAACTAGTCATAGAGAACTAGAATTCTTTGAGAAACTTCCAGAGCCAATATCTAACCTTGTCCTCATACCAACAGTTATATGTAATATGACATGAAATGGTGTTGGCACCTTTTTCTTCTGTATTTACGAACCATTTCATAAATGTATTTTCATGATTCATTCAGATAGCATCTACAAATGTCAACTTTATGCTTAGAATGAAACATTGCTTTGAATGCATGCAGCACCAATGCGCTTTTGTGTACAACCAGTACCATTGCATTTTTATGTGTTTTGGGTGGGTTTTAACACATCATGTTTAGATATGTTTAACGTGTTTAAAACTTAGTAATATCGTACATAAGAAAGTGGAGTGGGTGTTGTATGGCGTTTTAGATTCTGAATGGATTTTCCCGATAAATGACCTTATATAGGTACAATTCATGTTGCCCTTATATAAGCATAGAAATTAAGCCCTTATTTAGGCATAGCCCATGCTACTCAAATACAGGCATGGCTACTTCCATCCGTTCACCAAACGTCACAAAGATTTCTTGGAAAACCAGCTTAAGCCGTTAAGGACTTCCCCTTGCTTGAATATTGATTTCTCCAAGAACTCAGTTAGTTTTACAATGAATAACTATTCCTCAGGGGTTCATTCATGAAATTCATATGCCCGACTTTACGTCAAACATGGCATTCCTAAACACCTTCAAGGTATAAATATACCTTCACTTGCTATAGCAAAGCACGGTGGTTCGGAGCAGTTCAATGACCTACTTGTCCGACGCAGCTCGCTACAGCAAGTGCCGAAGGAAGCCGACTCTCCACCTGATGTACTGATCAGGAAGCTGCCCTCCTTTGTTGAGAAATCCAGCTCCAGTGTTTCTGACTCCCCTTGCAGGGTGTTGGGAAATCGAGTCCCGAGACAGAGATACCAGACCTCCTTCAGTCTAAGGTATGGAGCTGATTAGAACCTAGAGAAACCTTTGGTAGATTCTTGGCAAAAACTAAACCTATGCTAAAGACCATACTTACTTCTTCCCTCGTACTAGACCTAGGTTAGGTACATTGGGGTAGGTGTATTTTAGAAGCACCAGTTGAGTAATTTAGCCTATGTTATTTATGTATGTATTTTTATATTGCTTAGAAACCATACAATGCTATTACAGTATTATTTTATAATACTCTTCTCGCTGTACGCATTTTACTTTGCATTTTGTCTAACGATTGTAGCAGTTCACCTCTCTTGCATGAGAAAGAAGACTGTTCAATAAACCTTTTAATGAAAATGCCTGTCTCTCTATTTCTCTGCAACTCTGTAGAAACGAAGCATGCAGGATTGATTGAGTAAAATACGTATCTATTGCTTCTACGACTCTGAAGATAGTTATTCCAGTCCTAGGGAAACAAAGTTGTCATGTTTATGCGGTTGTCAGAAACTAATCCCTTCTTGTGTATTCGTGAAAGTTTCTAGTGACCTCTGAGCTAGGTGGCACTCACAATTAAGATTAGTATTGAATGAATGAATGAATGAATGAATACTTTATTGTATGATTACCTAAAATCATTTACAAAAGCAAGACATATTACGACCATAGCAAAAACAAAAAAACAAAGAAAAAAAATTGGATTAATAAAAAATTGCATTTAAAGTGCAAAAAGATTTTTTTTTAAAAAGAAGGAGTTAAAAAAAAACATGTACATATACATCGGGTTGGACAATCAGTTCCCTAATGTCAGATCATCTTAGCTTATCAAGCTTGGTACTGAGTCACCAATGGCCATGTAATACTTTGTTTATTAGACTGTTCAATTAGGGTGGCAATGTTCACGACCATAGGAATTAGTGAAGCATCACTATTGATACCATAGATGCTTGTTGATGTGACAATTGTAGTTAAGCTGTAGTTTTTCTGGACTTTGCGTTTGACATAAAATCTGACTAGCTGAGACAAAGAACTTCCCGGCACGTGCTAACTCCATTGTCACTGTTGTTGTGTAAATGTGCGTTAAGGCCTCCTTACATGTTCTTACTTTATTAAGATTGAATATTGCCCTTAAGTATTTGCGCCTCGGACTTTCCAACGCTGGGCAACAACAGATGGTATGCTCTGCCGATTCTCTGTAGTATTGACACAGTCGACATCCTCTGTCTCCAGTTGGTATGGTTGACCAGTGAGCCCTGTAGTCCTTTATTGGTAGGGTTAGCAGCCTGGTCTTCAAGACATATTGAAGGGCAAATATCCCCATGCCGGCATTCAGGTATGGTTAGTAGCTTCTTGGGATTTTGCGAGGTCCTCAGCGCCACAAATTGTTCTGATCGTATCTATATCCCGGAGCCTTGAGATGGTCTTTCCCTGTTTTTTTAACAGGTTTTTTAGGCTAACTGTTGGCAATTTTAATATTTGATCAGTTGTCAGGCATAGTGTTTTATTAGCTGAAACAAGGTACCTGGCCCAACGACTGATTTGATCTATGAAAAGTGTTTGAAGTGCTTCCATTAGGGTGCCCGGGCTAGCCTTGTACACACAGTGGTATAGCTTCTCTATGTCTTTTTTGCATTCTATGTCCATTGATGTCAAGTTAAACTCAAGTCTGATCAGTGTACGCCTTGTCGAAAATGGTAGCCTGAATATTTTCCTGAAAGCCATAATATGTAGATGCTCCAGTTTATCGGACAATAAGCCCGGGAAAGCCATGTGACCATAGCTGATTGTTGAAAATAGCTTGGCTTGTATTACTCTTCGAATGCCCTTGGTTGAGTGACTCACAAGGGTCTGGTGAATTTTACATAGGGCGTATGTGACCTTAGCGGATTTTGTCTCCAATGATTTGGCCTGAGATGTTGTTCTGCCGGTATCTAAGAATTGTACACCCAAGTAGGTATATTTATTTGCAGTAGCAATCCTGAGTGGTCCGATGTTCCAACCCAACAGAGATTTTTTTGGTTTATGTCCAAAGACCAATACCTTGGTTTTATTTGCATTAGTTTGGAGCTTGTTTTCTGAGTTATATAAATGAAGAGACTCCAATGCCCTTTTCATGCCTACTGGTTTGGTCCAAGATGTCAAGATCGTCCGCATATTGCATGATGGGTATTCTAAGGTAGCCCAGTTTAGGTGGAAAGATAATGGTTTTAGAGAGTGCCGCTCCCAGGTCCGCGGTGTATAGGTTAAACAGTGTTGGTGCAATCACACAGCCCTGTTTTAGCCCTTTATTCGTATAAATCTTGGCAGGTGCATGTGACTGTGTGAGTTTTGTGCGGACCCATATGCCAGTATGGAGGGAGATGATGGCTGCCAGAAGTTTCCCTGGAATCCCCCACTTTGCAAGCTTTACCCACAGTATATTGCGGTTGATGCCATCGAAGGCAGCACTGTAGTCAACAAAACAGGCGTTCAGGGGTGGGTTTATCCCCTCTGTGGCCTTAGTTACCAGGTATGATAGTGCTATGGCATTATCCATTGTTGAGGAGTTCGCCCGGAATCCAGTCTGGTATTATGGTATTATTTGGTTGTCGAATATCCATTCCTCTAATGCTTTCAGTAAGACTTTAGCGTATGCCTTCCCGTCCACGTCAAGTAGGGCGATTAGTCTGTAATTCTCAGGCTGTAAGATGTTACCTTTCTTATACATTGGTTGCAAAATGGAGCCCTTCCACGAGGCTGGTACTCCTGAGGTATTGAAGCAATGGTTGAATAGACAGTACATATGTGGTGCCCAAAAGGCACGATCTTCATTAAAAACACTGCCCGGTAGCCCATTCGGTCCTGGGGCCCCATCCTTCCTTATGCCTTTCAATGTGAGCAGGGTTTCTTTTTGCTGAGGGCCTTATTCTCGTTTCCCTCTAGACAATGGTTTGAAACTGCCACTGATTTTCGACTAGTTTTTTCCTGGTCAACATACAACTTAGTGGCATAGGGTACCAATTTCTCGGCAGGTAATGCATTGTGTATATTGCTTCTACCATTGAGATTATTAACGTAATTCCAGAATCCCCTGCTCTTGCTGGGGGCAAGCAATGCATAAATAAATTTCCATTTATCTTCAATGATTCTCTGTTTCAATTCCCAGACTATTTTTTTATGCACTCTCCTTGCTGCTTTCAAACGTAATTCGGACTTTGGACATTTTTTCCTCCGATACTGTTGCTCAGCAAAGCGACACTGCTTTTTGCTCTCTTTGAATTCTTTAAGGTCGGAAAGGATGACAGGCCCACTTCTACAGTGTTTTCCTTTGCATGCCAATTGTTTTCCTGTAGTCATAGCATTGGATATTGACAAAATGATTTCTGACCAGTTCGTATGTGGATTAATTACGCGTGTTGCCTTTTTCCAGGCATTATATTTCTTTTGGCTAATAGGACCCCATTTTATACGTCTTATCCGTGCAGTGTCCGTGTTCGTATTGATAATTTTGCCCGCCGTGAAGCGGATTTTTTTGCTTGGTCGCACTTGCCAAATAGATTACTATACAATTTTGCGGCGCGCAGCGTTCACTTACCGTCATTCAGCGTTTGAAGAGTTGTTTTTCTCCATGTTTGCCTGTGCTGCGCCATTTTGGATCTTGCTGCGGGATACCGCGGGAGTTTGTCGACCGCTATTACGTCATCGCGGCTTGCCACCTTGCACAGCAAGAGTTTGGCAATGCGAGTACGTCATAAAGGCCCATGATCACGCATCGCGGGAGTAAACACTTGCGAACACGTAGATGCGGCAGGCAGCGACAATCTCGCAATTGCGAGATTGCAAAATTTGCAATTTCGCTCAAGAAATCCACCAGCAGGCAGCATAAACCTTGAAAATGATGATTTTTATCAGAATAACGCCTCAGGTTGACATTTGCCTGCACTTTTTTTTGGGGGAGTGGGAGGAAGGTAGTGCCCCACAGTCTCCAACTTCCTGTTCCTGTCCAGCAGGCTCCTCCCAGTGCTTTCTTCATGTGCTGGTCACTTTGATTTGGATCTTGACCTGGAAGGATTACTTTTTGTGGATGCTGCTGGATATTTGGACTTGAGGCCTTTTTGACTTTCTTTGGATCACTTTTGGATTAGAAATTTCACAAGTAAGTTGATGTTGTTTGTTTGGGGCATTACAGTTGCTGCAACAACAATTTTGAAACTTTTTCAGAACATTAAATAAAATATATTGTGGGTAGCCACAGTATCCAGTAGGACCAGGGTTAGTTATGGGTGCATGATGCAACTGTTTTGTTGAATTTCAACATCATTTAGGGCATGGATGGCATTGGATTGTGGTGATTTTTGTGTGTTTTTCGACTTTTGGGGGTGTTGTTGGGGCCTTTTGCCCAGGGGTACTTACTCAGTGGTGCATGGGCCTAGTCTTTCTGCGTGGTCTCTTTAATGTAAACATCATGGAGGGCATGGATGGCATTGGATTGTGGTGAATTATGTGTGTTTTTTGATTTTTTTGGCTGTTGGGGCCTTTTGCCCAGGGGTACTCACTCAGTGGTGCATGGGCCTATTCTTTCTGTGTGGTTTCTTTAATGTAAGCATCATGGAGGGCATGGATGGCATTGGATTGTGGTGATTTTTGAGTGTTTTTCGAATTTTGGGGGTGTTGTTGGGGCCTTTTGCCCAGGGGTACTCACTCAGTGGTGCATGGGCCTAGTCTTTCTGTGGGGTGCCTTGAATGTAAACACCATGGAGGGCATGGATGGCATTGGATTGTGGTGATTTTCTGTGTGTTTTTTGAATTTTGGGGGAGTTGGGGCCTTTTGCCCAGGGGTACTCACTCAGTGGTGCTTGGGCCTAGTCTTTCTGTGGGGTGTCTTGAATGTAAACATCATGGAGGGCTTGGATGGCATTGGATTGTGGTGATTTTTGTGTGTTTTTCGATTTTTGGGGGTGTTGATGGGACATGTCCATGTGGGTGGGGGCCATTTTGAGGCCTGGTCCAGGGCCATGTGGTGGGGGTGAAGGGGCCATTTTGAATCCAGGCAGTGTGCTTTGTGCCATAGGCCTGCATCCAATGTGCCTTGCTTTCATCCATTATGCCCAGGGGTACTCACTCAGTGGTGCATGGGCCTAGTCTTTCTGTGGGGTGTCTTGAATGTAAACATCATTGAGGGCATGGATGGCATTGGATTGTGGTGATTTTTGTGTGTTTTTCGATTTTTGGGGGTGTTGGGGCCTTTTGCCCAGGGGTACTCACTCAGTGGTGCATGGGCCAAGTCTTTCTGTGGGGTGTCTTGAATGTAATCATCATGGAGGGCATTGATGGCATTGGATTGTGGTGATTTGTGTGTGTTTTTTGATTTTTGGGGGTGTTAATGGGGCATGGCCATGTGGGTGGGGGCCATTTTGAGGCCTGGTCCAGGGCCATGTGGTGGGGGTGAAGGGGCCATTTTGAATCCAGGCAGTGTGCTTTGTGCTATAGGCCTGCATCCAATGTGCCTTGCTTTCATCCATTATGCCCAGGGGTACTCACTCAGTGGTGCATGGGCCTAGTCTTTCTGTGTGGTTTCTTTAATGTAAGCATCATGGAGGGTATGGATGGCATTGGATTGTGGTGATTTTTGAGTGTTTTTCTATTTTTGGGGGTGTTGTTGGGGCCTTTTGCCCAGGGGTACTCACTCAGTGGTGCATGGGCCTAGTCTTTCTGTGGGGTGTCTTGAATGTAAACATCATGGAGGGCATGGATGGCATTGGATCGTGGTGATTTTTGTGTGTTTTTTGATTTTTGGGGGTGTTAGGGCCTTTTGCCCAGGGGTACTCACTCAGTGGTGCATGGGCCTAGTATTTCTGTGGGGTGTCTTGAATGTAAACATCATGGAGGGCATGGATGGCATTGGATTGTGGTGATTTTTGTGTGTTTTTCGATTTTTGGGGGTGTTGATGGGGCATGGCCATGTGGGTGGGGGCCATTTTGAGGCCTGGTCCAGGGCCATGTGGTGGGGGTGAAGGGGCCATTTTGAATCCAGGCAGTGTGCTTTGTGCCATAGGCCTGCATCCAATGTGCCTTGCTTTCATCCATTATGCCCAGGGGTACTCACTCAGTGGTGCATGGGCCTAGTCTTTCTGTGTTGTTTCTTTAATGTAAGGATCATAGAGGGCATGGATGGCATTGGATTGTGGTGATTTTTGAGTGTTTTTCGATTTTTGGGGGTGTTGTTGGGGCCTTTTGCCCAGGAGTACTCACTCAGTGGTGCATGGGCCTAGTCTTTCTGTGGGGTGTCTTGAATGTAAACATCATGGAGGGCATGGATGGCATTGGATTGTGGTGATTTTTGTGTGTTTTTTGATTTTTGGGGGTGTTGGGGCCTTTTGCCCAGGGGTACTCACTCAGTGGTGCATGGGCCTAGTCTTTCTGTGGGGTGTCTTGAATGTAAACATCATGGAGGGCATGGATGGCATTGGATTGTGGTGATTTTTGTGTGTTTTTCGATTTTTGGGGGTGTTGATGGGGCATGGCAAGAGGCTGGGGGCCATTTTGAGGCCTGGTCCAGGGCCATGTGGTGGGGGTGAAGGGGCCATTTTGAATCCAGGCAGTGTGCTTTGTGCCATAGGCCTGCATCCAATGTGCCTTGCTTTCATCCATTATGCCCAGGGGTACTTGCTCAGTGGTGCATGGGCCTAGTCTTTCTGTGTGGTTTCTTTAATGTAAGCATCATGGAGGGCATGGATGGCATTGGATTGTGGTGATTTTTGGGTGTTTTTCGATTTTTGGGGGTGTTGTTGGGGCCTTTTGCCCAGGGGTACTCACTCAGTGGTGCATGGGCCTAGTCTTTCTGTGGGGTGTCTTGAATGTAAACATCATGGAGGGCATGGATGGCATTGGATTGTGGTGATTTGTGTGTGTTTTTCGATTTTTGGGGGTGTTGGGGCCTTTTGCCCAGGGGTACTCACTCAGTGGTGCATGGGCCTAGTCTTTCTGTGGGGTGTCTTGAATGTAAAACATCATGGAGGGGATGGATGGCATTAGATTGTGGGATTTTTGTGTGTTTTTCGATTTTTGGGGGTGTTGATGGGGCATGGCCATGTGGGTGGGGGCCATTTTGAGGCCTGGTCCAGGCAGGACTTGGCCATGTGGGTGGGGGTCTAGGGGCAATTTTGAACCCAGGCAGTGTGCTTTGTTGTGTCATAGGCCTGCACCCAGTCTGCCATGTTTTCATCCATTATGCCTAGGGGTACTCTGTCAGTGGTGCATTTTATTGGTCTTTCCATTTTGGGGGGTGGGTATAATAAAAATGCTTACTTGCAAACTATTAATTGAAGCGCTACATATGCAACATTTATTTAACTGATGTTCCTCTGGCTTCGTTTGCTTTTAGGTGCGGAAAGACGAATCATCAGCCTCATCGTTCCTCATCAGTGCCCGGAAGAAGTCCTGCTGCGGTGTGTGCAGCACAACGTCACGTGTGGCCACAGACAACTCTGCAACTTGTGCAACTGCGGCCTGCTGTTCTGACATCTGAAGAAGATGGCCCCAAAAAAAGTTGCCCGTAGCTCCTCTAGCAAGAAAGTTGCCATTAAGGAGCAGAAGAAGCAACTGGCGCCACTTACCAAGGAGACTGGTGTGACGACCGCCACATTTTTTGGGGGAAAAAAAAGTACGCCTGCAGCAGCAGCGGGGTCTGCTGGGGACCAAGCTGGGAGCAGCACCTTCGCTCCATTGGGCTCAGTGTCACCACCACCACGCCAACTTAGGTCCAAGCCCTTGAGTGCTGCAGAGGCAGCCAGTATAGTTGTTCAATCACCATCGACCAGTGATGTTGGCTCATCGCAAGAAAGTAACAGCATCCCTCAATCAACACAGGTTGTTGTAACTCATCTGACAAGTGTTCAACAACAACCACAGCCGCAACAACAACCACATGTGCAAGTATAAGCCCAAGTACATGTGGAAGGAGAGGCGGCGCAAGGGTAGGAGCAAGCAGAGGTGCATGGAGCGGCACAAGTGCCCACAATAGTTGTTCCTCCCGAAGTAGGGGCACATCAGGAAATCGACATTCAAGCCGAGGTATCACATGAGGAAGCCACTCCTCCTGATGATTCATTGTCTTCCAGATCCCCAGCAAGGAAAAGATCAAGGATGGTGTCTACTTCTTCTTCAAGCCCCCTTCCTTCTGATGATATGGATGAAACTTGGGAACCACCACGGCCGTCTGAGAGTGAGGCACACCATGATCGGACATAGGTAGCTAAGCGTAAAAGGAAGGTCCCCGAAAGTCTCAGAGTTATGGAGTGTGATGATGACGCTGAACAAGAAGGGGCGTATACTCCTGCTGATGAAGACTCTCACAACGACGACGCAGTCATCATAAACGTCACTCCAGCCTCAGCGGGCATGCAGCAAACAGACATTTTTACCCTATCCCGAAATGCTGCTGAGCGTGATGTTGGCGACGTGGCAATGGGACCACCACCAATGCAGTTAACTAGTACACCAACACCACCAACTACAGCTTCCATATTTTCTCGCCAGAAGGAACCTCCATCCACCTCGACCTCCATTTCCTCAATTAGTGGTGCTGTAAGTGCACAACGTACTAAATTTCAGCAACACATCCTCCAGTTCATCTGGCATTAGCAGCATTCCCAGAATGGCCTCCTCCGCCCCCCACAGACATTTGAAGTCCGCAGTTTGAGACTTCTTTAGTGTTAGCCCAACAAGGGAAAACATAGCCATTTGTACCATTTGTAAGGTTCGAGTTATCCGTGGTAAGCTTGGTACCAACTATGGTACTGGAGGCCAGAGAGGTCATCTTGAGAGACAGCACACTGTCAAATGGCATGCGCACCTAAGGGAGATCAAGGATGCCCGAATTGCAAGTCAACAAATTGTATCCGTTGATGTTTCATCTGCTGATGACGAGGAGGAAGAAGAAGCGTCAAACATTTCTTCAGTTACACCCAGTACCCCTGTCAGCAGCACACCCCCTGCAAGATATATGAGCCACACTAAGAATGTGGGAGAGAGTGAGACACCGATGTGAAAAAGTTCCTCACGGAGCGTAACTGGGTCGCAGAAGTCATCATCATCCCGTAAAATGGTCCAGCCCACCATTAGAAGCATGTTGTTTTCAGAAGCGCCATATGAACGCAACCACCCAATGGCGCGTCTGTATAACACTAAGCTGGCTAAAATGCTAGCGCTGGACCTTCTCCTTTCTTCTTTTGTGGAAGGGGTGGGTTTTCTTGAAATAGTGGCAACGCTCTGCCCTAAATGGAAGGTTCCTAGCCGGTTCTATTTTGCCAGAGTTGCGGTTCCAGCACTACATGAAGATGTGCTGGAGGTGATTGGGGCAGCTTTGCAGAAGAGTGCTGTTCACACTATACATCTGACAACAGACATGTGTAGCGCCCAATTTTAAAGTGCTGATACACCCCTAATTTGGGTTTTTTGGATTGAGCAAATTGCTCTCCCAATTTTTAAGCACTTTTTTCACTTTTCCTTTTCACTTTCACGCCCCCAGGTTAGGGTGGACTATTAGAGTGTCCATACCGCCGGGGTTATAGTCCTGAAGAATGCCATGGTGAATATATACCACACTGAAGGCAGAAACATGTTGACTGATTAATTTTAATAAATTTGTGGTATTTAGCTGAATTTAAACAAAATCCTAATAACCTTGGCTTTTAAATTCAGACACATATACCACTCACACGTGTCTTAGGGATCACTCATTAAAGTTTTTTTGATACCCTGTTAGTCACTTTTAATTTGAGAATTTTCACAACACTTCCTCCCCACACAACCAGCTCCGCAGTCTTTCTGGCGTCGTAGCACACCGAAGAGACACTCGGTCTCTTCGGTGGGGCCCGATGATGAAGCATGACACTGACTAGGTCGGTGTGTGAGGGCTTTCATACTCAAATAGAGTGACTGTGATCCCACTCAACTAGAGTGACTGTGATCAATACTATCCACTTATCCTTTTGCTCCACATTTCTGGTAGTCGTGTACTTGACCAGATTAGACCTCTCTCTTTTTTTGTTGTTTAACAGACATGTGGACCAGTTGCGCAGCCACTGATTACATGTGCATCACTGCACACTGGGTCTCTTTTTCAGGGGTTAAAGCAAAGATAAAGGTTGGTGTTGACGAGGAAAAAGTTTATAAAGCTGCTCGGTAACATGCAACAGTAGCCATGTTTGCCATGGGGAAAAGTCATACAGGAGAAAACATTTTGCATGAGTTTAACACAAAGGTCTTTGAATGGCTGTCCCCAAGAAAACGCATGATTGGTTATGTTTCCACGGATAATGGCGCCAATGTAGTTAAGGCCATGGATATGGGTAACTATTTCAGAGTGCCGTGTCTGGCGCACTGTAAAAAGCTGGTTGTTAAAAAATTCTTGAGTGAAGAAAGTCCAGTCTCCGAGTTACTGACCACCTGCCGAAGAATGTGCACACATTTCAACCATTCTTTTAATGCCCGGAAGCAGCTGAGGTGCCTGCAACATGAACGTAAATTGCCAGTGAAAGAACTCATCCAGGAGGTGGCAACACGTTGGAACTCAACCTTCTACATGCTTGAGCGTCTGTATGAGCAGTATGCGGTAGTCGATCAGTATTTCTTCAAACAGGGTACACCTATGATGGACATGAGGATACAGGTGGAGCAATGGGACCTAGTTAAAAGCCTGACAGACATGCTTCGTCCTTTTGAGGTCTTCACGCGTGCAGTCAGCAGGGAGGACTGTAATTTGGGAAAAGCTATCCCATTGTTGAGCATGCTAGAGCACCGACTGAAGGCGGTGTGTTCTAAGTTTAAAAAAGATGGAAAGGAAGAAGCATTAGAGTTGGCGGAGAAGTTATTACACCGCCTACTTGGCGATGATCGTCTTGAAATGATCAACACAGAACAGCATTACATTTGTGCTACTATTCTGGATCCACGGTTCAAAAAGGCAGTACCAGGCAGAGTATTCTTTCCTTTTGATGACGCAGATGTTACAAAGTACAAACATTGGATAGCTGTGTCAGCCACTCGGTTTGAAAGAGAACGGCAGGAAATTGAAGGAAAAGGCATCAGCATCAGCAGGCCGTTCGCAGTCAAAAAAATCTACCTCTGCATTTGTGGCTATGCCAGAAGTGAGTGATTTTCCCTCTCAGCCGTTAACGACACCAGCAACCGTATCATCTGCACCAGACTCAACAGTAATATTGTGTGATGAAGAGGATTGGCTAACTCAGCTTGGGTTTGCTTCTGAAATGGTCCCAGAAAAAAGTAAGCGAAGTGGAGGAACCCTGGAGAACCTTGAGTCGATGGTGCAGGCCTATCTGAATGACTCAACAGAGGTCCATCTTTCTCATGACACATTGGCTTATTGGCATGGGAAAACAGTTGTGTGGCCAGAGATAACCAACCTGGCTATAAATTACTTGTCTTGCCCACTCGCAAGTGTGTCTTCTGAACGGGTTTTCAGTGCTGCTGGTGGCATTGTAACTTCCAAAAGGACCCGCCTCTCGCCCAAAAATGTGGAAAGGTTAACAATGATCAAGATGAATCAGCACCTCATACCACCAGATTACAAAATACGAGAATGCACGCAGGAAGAAGACGAGGAGGACACCAACTTAGATGAGGGAAGTTCTTCTCTGTTAAGTGACCTACTCCTGTCTGATTTCGCAGAGTTTGAGGACAAGCTCTTCTTTCCTGACACCGAGCCCTGAAAATGAGTGAATGAATCACTAACTTTCTTTTTCGTCCTTTTTCACTTTTATTCCTGTGTTTCTGTCTTTCTTTGTTTTGCAAAATCTATATAAAAAAACTTTAGTCACCTAATCACAAAAACAAGCCCATCCGCAGAACTGTCTTCACTTATTTGCTTATTGATTTGAAGGTGCCGCAGTCTGCATTCCTCAGGTTCACAAGTTCACAAGAACATGCTCCTCTATCCTCCACCTCCTCCAGACTCCTATTTCCCTCAAAGCAGATGGCTGGATTACGCCCAATGAAGAAAGACTCTGCAATTTTGGGGGTGTTCTACTTCTTTGCGGGTGAGTTGACGTGTCTGGGGCCATTGCTGGGAAGGTCTAATACCGGATAAAAGTGGTTTGGACAAAATCGGAGGTGAATTTTTTTTGCGTTTTTGCTGACTTGCTTGTCTTTGAGGTGCTGTTTGGGGGGGTTCCGGGTGTTTGTGGGTGGGTTTTGGGGGCTGGGAGCACTGCTGGCACAGTATAATGTTGATTGCATTTGTTTTTTAGGAAATCCATGGTGGAAAAGGGGTGTTAGGGCCAAGCTACAGAGCGCATTTGGACTGAATTCCAGGTAGGCCCATAGTTTTTTAAGTGTGGCTTTTCCCGGGTTTTTCCTTTTAGCTTGCTGGGGGGGTTAAACTTGTTTTTGCCCAGGTTGAGAGTTCTGGGGCCATTGCTGGAAAGGTCTAATACCCGAAAGAAAGTGTTTTGGAGACAATCCCTGGGGAAAAAGTTTTTGCATTTTCTGAGATTTCGCTCACTCTACCGTTTTCGGGAGGCTGTTTGTGGGGGTTCTTGGTGTTTGTGGGGGGTTTGCGAGTCTTGGAGCAATGCTGGGTATGGATAATTTTGCTTGCTTGCAAGTGGTTTCAATACAATCCATGGTGGGTAAGGGGGGATTTTTCCAATTACGTTTTGTCACCATGTTCTACTAGGCCTCGTTGTTGGAGATCTGATTGGGGGTCTTCTACATTTTTGCGACTGGGTTTAGTAAGGGTCTGGGAGCACTGCTGGGAAGATCTAATTTTGTTCTAAAACACAGTTTACAGTACACCTAGCTTGAGGGGAAGGATCCGCTAAATTAATTCGCCCAAACTTATTTATCCTTCAAAAGGAGACTCAGACAGAGTAGGCACTTTCAAAAATATTGTACTGTCTATTAGGAAACTCAAAGTGTGACTTTTTGCACTACACAGCGTACATACCTTATATTTATTTGTCAGTGGTGTTCTAATATCACTTCCTGTTTTTCCATCAATAATTACAGGCCGGGTTTCAGCCTGTGCAATGAGATAAAAAGGATGAAGTCAGGCTTCACATTAGCAAGCCGCAATTCAGCATGCGCCAGTCAGGCAGTGGACAGGGTGTCTTCTGGTCACCAACATTGATGGACGGAGCGTCAGATGGAATGGAGGAGTCCCGCTAATAAGAGGAATGGTTGGATGCATGCAACTTACCAAATTCAACAGGACAACTACAAAAACATACAAATACAGTATCCGTTCTTTTCTAATTATATTTTAAGTAATGTTATTGCTGTGAACTTCTATGAGTGTGACTCTGCATTTCTTTGATCTCTGCTTCTAAATTCATCCCTACTGCCATTCTATAGGTTTTACTTCTGCTATTTTTTAAACCTAATTTAATGTAAGCAGTGTTTCTCTGAGTGCAGGGATAGGCAAGTGAAAACGCATAATTATTGCTGCAGCCCTGTACTGTTGCATTCTTTCATTCACGGTTGTCGAAAGTACTACTTACTTTTCAGTAACCATGCATGCAGTAGTGCATGCACTTCCTTTATGTCACTTACAAGATTTATGGATAGCTTTGTACCCAAAGATTTGTTTATCTTCAATTATTGTTTGTCCATGCTGTGCTTTTTTTTCTTCTCTCAACAAAACTTTCCAAAAAAAACCCATTCCCATCGATTTTCCAAACCCTAACCCTCTTCCCCCTGGCTGTGTGGTTTTGATTGATGTGTGACTAAATGACAGCAATATTTCCACACACTTGCTGGGGAGGATAAGGTCATAGCAACAAGCTGGTGAAGGAATCAGAGGATATATTCTTACTCAGCTTGACACTGAGTCACTATTGGCAAATGAAGGCAGATTTTCATGTGCGCCATCAACTTGATTGGTCATCAAGAACATCCTCCTCCTAGACGTGGCAAATTAATATTACGCTGCTGTGTCCTTCACCTTCAGTACTATTTCTTGTAGTAGTAGCCAATGTCAAAGAAGTTCAACGCAAGTACTTTCAATACTTTACCATTTGTTCGGCTACATTGTGGCACTGTTCTAGTGTACTGTCACCTGCTATATTCTCTATCGTACCGTTCTAATGCTACGGTAAGGACAAACAAGGTTTCATTTTCTTTTTTTTCAGATGCTGCAACTGCCACTGTGTAACACCACAAGTACCACCGCAATGATGACATTTCATCCGCCCAGGATTACCAACCTTAATCGCCATTTCCCGTGCAGCCAGCCCTGTGCCTAGCCCTATATCCAAACACAAATTACAGGTAAGATAAGCGTTTGGGGGGAGGTAGTATAATGGAGTATTAGGAGAGACAATAGACTGAAGGTCCTAGGACTATTGAATTCACTTACTCTGTGACAAGCACTTAGTTTTAAAAACATTTGGGCAATTACTAGTACTTACACAACTTGCATCAAGATGCCACTTAAGTTTCAGGAAAACAAACTTACTGTTAAACCCCCACCCACCAGCCTCAAAAGCAGTAAAAAACACGTATGCTAAGATAAAGTTTAAAATATATTTATATATCCCTAACATAAATAATCTCCCGCAAGACCCAACCCACCCCCCTCCCAAACCCCAACGAATGTCTGTGAAAACTAAGTCCAAAAAAATAGAAAACCCCACTCCCAATTCCCACCCCCCAGAAGTCTTTAAAAAAGGGGCAAGGGACAGTCTCCTCCTACTGCTGGCTGCTGCTGTTGACTTTTCGGGCCAGGTCGGCATGCTCTTTGCGGAGGGTCTCGAGCAGGGTTTTGGTGTTGAGGAGCTCCTGCTCGAGGTAGGACACCCTCAGTGAAAGGCGGTTCATGCGTGCCTTGCACCTGCTGTTGGGGCAGCTGATTTCTTTGCTGCTCGGCGGTGGCGGGCGGCTGCGGTACCCCGGCTCCGTACTGCTGGAGACCTGCTGCGCTGATTGGCTGACCCAGGGAGCGCGGAGGAGGATGCACGTGTCGCCGTAGATGTTGTCGACATACTGTGCGTGTCCTCCTCCTCCTGGGCCACCAGCCGCCAATATTCGGCGACAGTGGCCTCCAGCCTCCGTTGCCGGGCCCCTTTAGCCAGCTCCTTCCGTGTTGGTTTGGAAGGAGCATCTATATGAAGAAAGAAAGACATAGTCTGTAACCAATGCTCTTTAAGATTAACACAAAATGATTCAGCAGAAAGTTGTGTCACAGTAGAACTAGCAACTTGCAAGCGCAGTACGTAACTATTGTGGCCAGTATCTATCTAACCTCCCACTTCTTCATCCTTGCTCTAACATTAGTGGGTGTTTAAGGAATCAATTCTACGAGCACTATGGACTCACTCCATTAGAGTCGACTATGACAGTACACCAGTCTTATTCTTCTTCATCTCTCTTGTTTAGCAAAATTGGTACGTTAACTTCTGCAAGCCGGCATAATGCCAGCGCAGACAACTTGCACCCGAGAAAAACCGACGCCCGCCATGATGAGTGAGACAGACTTGCGTTACTGTACCAGTCCAGTACATGCAGGTGGTGATGCTCTTACTTTTCTATTACGGGTGGCACTGAGAATACTCTGTTACAAGGCTACTGCTTAATTAATTTAACTTTCACCCTACAGTGCCAATGAATAGTAGAAAAGGAAAGTGAAGAAGATAAATAATCTGATTATCTATCACTGCACATGGTATGTATTTGCTTACATATGGGATGACTTTAGGTGCTTTGCTTTTTATTGAGTGAACAGTGTGATACATCCACACATGAATGACCGAGTTCTACTAAACTTATTAACAGAGGTAGTGAGTGGCCATCGTAATAGCCGGATATATGCTGTGCTTGCAATACAAACTACTGCTACTATTCATGGTAGTATTCGGACAAAATTACAACTTCTTTTCCTTGCCTTTCCTACACTGGGACGGACTTGCGGGTGCGGTGTTACATGCTCTTCAAAGTAACACTTAGTTCATCCAGTGACCGTCTACTCTCTCTAGATACACATATGCTATCTAAGAGTCAGATAGTGCCATGATCCAGGCATCCATCCATTCAAACTATTTGTCAATCATTCTTCTTCATGTCTCTCATCTGGAAAAACCTTACGTTTTCTCACGGGAAATCAACCTTTTCATTTTATTTGGGAAACCACAAGCCATACATCCGTGCTTGACTTGCATTTGAATTTCAACCAAAACATATATTGCGCACACATACAGTTTCTGTTTTACCCACCCAGGCTGTTCTCCTTCCACCCATCCTTGCTTCATCCTTCACCCAGCCATGCATCATATTCCTTCCCAGCCACCTCGGGCACCAATCAAACACGTATCATTCTTCTTTGTCAGTCATCATTACTTTTAACTTGCTCGTCCTTCCACACTTACTTACACCCTTCTTTCGCTTTTCGTTCATCCCATCCATCAAGTTCATCTCAGATCAGATTTGGATTCTCGAAAAAAAATTCACCGCTGAGTTGAAGTAAATTTAGAGGAGGCTACTACCTGGTTGATCAAAAACTTTGTTCTAAATTTGAAAGTCTGCTCTGCTTAACAGTATAGTAACTTAACTGTAGAATATATATACTACACCAGTGCAGAGAGCACACTATGCTGTCTGCAATCTCAATAAGTAAGGAATATAAGAGCTTACCACTGCCCGCCACTACCGTTGCAACCCGCACAGCAGTTTCGTCCGGCACTTGTACCGCCTCCACACCAGAACTGTCCTTCTCCACCTCCGCGCTGGGCCCAGCACCAGATGTTCCACCTACAAAGTACATTTAAGAATGTTAGATGTCATAGACATACACCACTCACTAGTATTTTGTCTAGGAATGAAGAAATGTGAATATAGAAACCAATTTAATAATTTGTGACTGTCTACTCTAAAGTAAAAATGTCCTTTTTTCCAGGGAAGGGTGTTGTCTTGCTGCACTTTTTGGCACAACTGATGAATGCTTGCTTTTTAACACGCACCATTTTTCTCATAACAGACAGAAGCTTCACTTCTAAGAACAAATCATCATCACTAGGATGGAGTGACCAACTATTCAGCACCAAAAAGAAAAATTAAAGTTCAAACCAGGTGAGGGCTCGGCTCGCCCACAATAAATGTGTGAAATAAATCACTAAGCACTTTCCCATTTTTAATCAACCGTTTATGTTTTATGACAAGCTTGATTTTAATAAATATTTTTACTTTGAATAAAGCTTTAAAACTTAAATAGACTCTGTGGTTTTTGGTCAAGAGTGACTGAGCAAAAGGTTTTGCAATTTCCAAGCATGAGTCCGTGCCTCTGACACTTCTGGACTCTGACTCCGTACTCTTGCCCTGCGTTGGATAATCATCATTGGGGATCAATCATCGATGAATTCGGGAGCTAAATGACTCTGCCACACTATCTAGTCAGTAAGGAGATTGGGGGTTCTTCAAAGTCTGATATCACTGAGGAAAGTCTACCTGCGCTTATTATAATTGATAAACAATGCACTATTTAGTGTCCATAGTTCTGTTTGTGCAGATTTATCCCTGCAACAGTAGTAGTATGGATTGTCCTCCTATCCAAACCAAAAGTAGAGTAGTATCTTATTCTTTCTTGGTGGTCATTCACCTTTTTATTGTTGGTAATTGTCAAAGCATAAACATTTAGAAGACTTGAAAAGACATTATGGACAATCCCAGAGGACTGCACTCAGTGCATAGAGCTATTGCTGACTAGAATGGGAGTTTCGTTTAACACCTTTTGCCAACTGTGCAATCTTAGTTATCTACACAGACAGACTATTAAGAATAATCTAGTAATACCACAGGGAGTCATAGTAGAGGCAGGATAACAATTTAGATACAGTCTACAAGAAGATCAAAGACGATTTAGAAAAAATCTAATGAGGAACGCTAGGAAAAAATAGGTACTCTATATTAAAATTAAAACCTACCGGGGCCAGCAAAGGAGCCCTCGCCTGACCGATCCTGGCCTTGAACAGCAGCAGCAGCCGATAACCCCTCCTCCTCTGTCCTCTTGCCCCTGGGGGGAGCTGATGTATAACATGAAAGAAAGAAAGACCCGGAAACATGGATGATTGTTGTCAACCAAATCAAACATTTCAAAAGAACAATGACAAAATATTTTGGCGAAATAGCAAATAGACAACTATTCCACGGGATATATTGACCTATCTCATGTGGTCTACTACGATATTAGTATTGCTTGATTTGCGGACCGTCGACTTGGAAAGTTATGTAACTCACTAAACAAACTACTAAAAAGGTTCGCCTAGGACTGGCAGGCAGCAGTCCGCAGCACGCGAAGTGACAGACAAACTCCATCGTGATTGCAGATCAGCGACAACACTAAAAAGTTTCCTACTACATTAACCAGTCATTAAAATACTCAAACTATCAATCCACCACCACTATTTCTTCTTATTGCCAGGTGTACAAAGGAAGGACTGGACTTGAGTCTGTAGGGGCAGATTTACAAGCCCCTTGTGGCTCTTTTGCTCCATTGTTGCGTGACTTTTGTGACGCAGCGGCAGAACAAAAGAGGCACCATGGTGCGGCGTATATTAACAACGTGACGCATACGGGAGATGCATCATGTTGTAAAGCCCTGCGTCATCAGGGGGCCTTCCGGCGCAAAGGAGGGCGTTCCTGCGCAGGAACGCATCCTAAAAGTGGCTGAGGGAAATCTACAAGATTTCAATCAGTCACTTGTAGGACAATGATGCGTGACTCAAACCCTGCGCCTGCTTGAAGCAGACGTACGGCTTCACGCAGCATTGGGGAGATAGGGCACCCCAGAGCATTGCTGGAGCTGCGCCATCGTTGCGACGCAACTCCAGCAATGCGCCGCCTTTACGGCACAGATGCGTAACGCTTCGGTGACGTTTTGGGCCCATGGTGCGCCGCATTGTAAATACGGCGCACCATGGTGGTGGTGGCGTGGCGCACAATTACTGGCGCATCCCTGCTTCTTTGCAGGGATGCGCCGGTAATTGAAAATCTGACCCTTAGTGTCTAGCATTACGCAGTTCTTTACACTACACTCATACATAATTTCTCAGGCCAATGAAATGAACACAAAATAGAAAACAAATAAGCATAGTAGCAACGCTACTGAGAAGGAGAGCAGTGCACCTGAAATGCACAGTAGATTTTGAAATATAATTCACCTACAATGTAATCGGCAGCATTATTGCTCTTGGTAAAAAACAAAAATTTGCAATATAATAACACACTGAGCGGGAGAAAACAGAGTAGTGATGAAATAGCTAGAAATAGCTACTACTACTCACCAAGCCCGGGGATCTCGATGCCGAGCACGTCCAGCAAGTCGCGTTCCCGGTCCAGGAGATCCGTCCAACGGTGGGTGGCCTGGTTGTAGGTGCGCCGGACTCCAGAGTGTTGAAACATGGCCCGGCACACCTTCTCCCACCGCTTCCGGCGCTCCCGGAGCCCGGAGCCGCAAGCAATCTTGCCGCCTTCCATGATGGTCCTGGGGAGGCGGCGCTGGACATAAAAGACTAGTGCAGCCACCTCCTCCGCACTAAAAATCTCCCGAGCTATAACTTGCTCCCCCCTCAAATGCCCGCACGGGAGCCGGGCACGGGGTGCGGGACCCTTCCCCTTCTCGGGCTGCTTCCCGGCTCCCTTTACCATGGTCTGGGCAGAAAGGAAGGTAAGAAGAAATAGAATAGGGAAGAAGAAAAGAAAAGAGTTCAAAAAAGTAGTTTAAAATAACCAAAAGTAGCAAAAAACACAAAAATATAGAGCTAGAAAAATAGAGGGATAGATAATAAGTAAAATAGATCAAAAAAAACTTCAAGCAAGCAAAGGATGGCAGAGATTGACAGAGGATACAGAAAGCATGCCCAGAACCATAGCAATGAATGAAAAACAAGATGGCCGCGTCCGTTCACGACCGCGTGGGTAAGTTTGCGCGAGATTTCCCCCTCGATCACACGCGAACATGTACTAGCGAGCCGCACACTTTGCGAGATTACACATAGCGCCCGGAAACGGAATTACGTCACGCAAACAAGATGGCCGCGCCCATGTACAACCGCTAGGGTAACTTCGCAAACGTTGCGCTACAAGCGGCTTGCGAAAATGCAAAAAATCACGCAAACTAACACGCCGCAAAAAAAACAAATGTATTCGCACGAATTCGCGGCTTCCGAAATCGATCTCGCCCGAATTCGCGCCCCGCGAATCGCGCGAAATTGCAGAAAAACGATTTTTGTAAAACTGAAAGCACTCAGCAGGTGCAAAAGTTCAATCTTATCATTAGTAACCATTCCCTCTAGTGCTTCCTGAGGGGCCCCTCCAGAGTTCAGTTGCCTACTTGCAACTATTCTATGACCCTACTCTGACCCTCACAGCAGGCTCAGAGAATAGCTACAAGTATGCCACAAAGGTCCTGCTAAAAAAAATTACACTGCAACAGAAAGCAATTACAGATAAGGAAGCAGGTGCCAGACTGGAAGTTCAAATTCAGTGACACATTAATCAATCAGCCCCTAATTCATTCATGTCAGTTGAGGCAGGGCAAGTGTGCTTTTCCCCCCATAATCTACAGTGATGAAACAGAGGGTGGCATGGGTGAGCCAGAGGGTGGCAGTGGTGAAACAGAGGGTGGCAGTGGTGAAAAAGAGGGTGCTGTGATGAACCAGACGTAGAAACAACATAGTCGCGACCGTTGCTACTCGACAAGTAAGTTCGCGTTTGCGAACTGGTAAAAAACCCTCGCGAAACGGCAGAAACACTTGCGAATACAAAAAAAAAATCCGCGAGAGTTTGCGAATTTTGCGGATTGCGAATCCATAAATACACAATTTCGCGGATTGCGAATCCGCAAAATTCGCCCATACTTACTGCTTTGTTTTGTGTATTGTGCTGAAATTCCGTTATGAGAGAGCCTTCTTTCATTAGACTAGTTTCCTGCATAGGTGTGCTTGTTTTCTTTTCTGCCTTTTCGCAAGGTTGAGTTTCTGTGGCGTTACGTCCTAACTGTTGGCTTATCTTGTTTTTGTTACTCTTAAGTAATGTCTTTGCCTCCGGGCTTTCTGCTGTTCTGATGTCTTTGGTCAAAACGACTTTTGTAACCTCGCCATACGATTGAGTTTGCAGATTGACGACATTTCTCGTTTTAGGCTTTGTGGTGGTTGCCTAAGCCCTCAGTTAGATTTTCATTTAGAGGATTTGGATCCGGGGTTTCCGGGCTGATGTTTTTTGGAATAAAAATGGGATAGTACCTCAGATCCTTATTGGTGCTTATTGTACCCTTATCCCTAAAGACTCAGGTCAGTAGTGTGTTAGATGACCTACATCTGGCCGCACCACCAGAGTTTGAGGACAAGCACTACTTCCCTGACTTGTAGGTTTTTCTAGTTTCGATGATGATAACTTTGAAATGGCCTAAAGGTAATCAACAACACCAGTCCTACACATGTCTGTGTATTGGTGGCGGTGAGTGTGGTGTGATAGTGTTGCATTGAAACCTAATTAGGAACACGCTATGTTGCTGTGTGTGTGTGCGTGCTCAGTGCTGTCTGGCTCAAATTCAAAGTTAAGTGGAGGGTGGGTGGAAGGCCTGTTGTTGGGGACAACTTCCGGAAACAGACATTTATTCATGCTTCCTCAGAAAGTTTTCATGTTGCACTCCTTATGCAGTTTAAGTTTTCTACTTGATTTTTCAATATCTTTTTTGTTTTTTCATCTACATGCCCTTTACCTTGCGCCATACTGGAAAACAACTCACTCTAACCTTACTGAACTGCATCTGCCAGGAAGTCAAGATCAAAAGGCAGCCCTAGAGGAATGCAGAGATGTAATTCCCAATCTGGCAATACAGTATATTTTTTTCTCTTTAATCATTACAACTGTGTATGTTGTTTATGTTTGTTTACTTGATTCCTACAGATATTCTAATGTTATTTGCTATCTTCCCAAGCCCGTTACAACAGAACATAATGTAACTTGGGTCTCTATGGGGCAGACGAACAATTTGATTTACCTGTACTAGTCTAGTACTCATCATCAGGCATACATTTCCTCTTCCTCATATGACAGATGTATGATGGTCGGCTGCCAAGATGAATGTTTTGTTCTTGTGTAGTAGTGTTTGTCTTTGTCAAACCTTTCCCTCTAATCCCCCTTCCCATTCATTCATCAAATCCCTAACCCTTTCCCCCCAAGCTGTGTGATTTATTGAGGTGTGACTAAATTATATAATTTACACCATTGATTGAGCACACACTTGGTGGGTGGATGTGGTAAAGGCAACACCAACTCAAGCCAGGTCGAGGATCTCTGCTCTAAGTATAGCCCATACTGGCAATATTATATATATTAGATTGTCCATCCGTAGTATTCGATATTCAAATTTTTCAGAAGAACATTATCCATCATAATTGCTAGCCTCATCATCCTTCCTGCACTAAAGCTTACACTAGCCCACTCCTCTTCATAGCACAAGTCGAGTTCAGATTGTAAATTGTACTAGCCAATCCTTCTGATTGTTTTTTATTTTACTTTAGCATTGCCTATCATGTTTTCTCATTTGGCAGTCTTTTTCTTGTTTACTACTACTAGTCGTACTCTAGTCCCCCTCAGGTGACTGTCTCATTTTGTTTTTGCAAAGCTTGCTTATAAAATGACTTTGACTCAGTAATATTTCAATTTGATTAATCCTTGGTGATGCATATTCCTCATCCTACAGTTTGAGTTTGACTAGGAGAGAGTGGAACCGTGCTGCAGAATTTGGAGCTAGTTTTCTACTAGTCCGCTAGCATGCTGCTACGACTACCACCACCATGGCACCTGGGGATACCATCACCATGCAGCCATCACTTCTCCTAATCACAGGTAAGAGAAGAACTGTGGGGAATGCATTAAAGATGCAATAATCGATATACTAAGGAAATACATTTACATACCCACACCCCTTCTGAGTCCATAGTGGCTAATATATAGTTGCAGACTGCATGGACTGGGAGGAGAGACTGAGAGTAGTAGGACAAGTGATGGTACTGCATCTATCTGTTGGTGTGTTACACTGTCAGCAGATTTCAAATCTGGATGCGGCACTGCGGCAACGGAATCAGTGTTAAATGAAAGAGTAACCTCCCAAAAAAGATTTACATCATATGTAAAACTATACATGTATTCCCCATACAAATATAAACAAAAAGGAAACCCACAACACCTGACCCACCGCTCTCCCTAACCCCAACCAATGTCCAGTAGAGCAAGTCCAAAATTAAAATTATCCATATCAATCAAACATACATTAAAAAATAACATACCCCCAAGTTTTCTCCAACTCCCATATTCCCACCCTCTCCCAACAATTTCAACCCCCCAAGCAAACAGGTTCTAAAAGGGGCAAAAGAGGTCTAGTGGTGGGCAAGGAACTGGATCTTCCTCTCCAGCTGGTCAAAACGCTTTTCCATCCTGGCTTCCAAGCACACCATCCTAAGGAGCAGGCAATGCTGAAATGAATGTCTAAGTGAAATGGAGGGGGCAGGAGTGGTTTTATGTCGGTGGGTGGCTCCCAGACCACAGCACCACTGGGTGGGCCTGGCTCAGGCCTGAGGCATTGGAGGCCACAGCTGCTGCCTCCTTCTACTTCTCCAAGGCCACCAGCCACCTATATTCTGCCCTGATGGCCTCCAGCTTCTATTGCCGGGTCTTGTCTGCTACCTCCTGCCTGGTAGGTTGGAAAGGACTAGCTATAGCAAGAAAAAAAAAGACAATTGTAACCAATAATCTTCGCAAAACAGTAACACCTAAAATTATATAGTGGCACAGTAGCACTAGCAGTACATACCATTTGTGGTATCCTCAACTCCTCTGCCCCAAAGATTTGGATGTGATTAGAGTTTCAGGTCTTAGGCACTATGGAATAGACAACTATTCTTCTTTTCTCTCTTTTTTAGCCAAATTAATCTTGTAGAAATGCCAGCACAACTTGTGCCCTAGACAGACCTACTTGTGTTGCAGAAATGCGTTACCTTCCTACTGTCTGCAGGTTGTGCAGCTGTACTACACAATTATATTTTTCTATTATGGCCATGCTCTGTTAAATCATGGCAATTAATCAATTTCGCTTTCACCTTGACGACAACAAGGCAGATGATATGAAAAGTTACTAATATGAATGATGATATACAGCACAACATCACATGAGGTACTACTATTGTAACCTTTCAGCCGATAGGCCACCCATGGCTGACACTGTCGAAATGCCATGGGTATGGAGTGGGCCTTGGAGAGAGGGATTGATAATGGGTGGGCACATAATAAATATGTTGTGCTTGAAAACTACTGTGAGTCAAGGGAGTAGTCGGAAATAAAATCTTAACCCTTTGAATCAAAAACCTTGATAAAAAAAAATACTTGTTCATTCTTTTTCACACTGATTTTTTCATTTATCATTGCATTGTTCTTCTGGCACTATTTTTGTTCTTCACCCTTGGCTTTGCTACTCAGGCATGGTTTAAGTTTCTTTTACATTCTCGTCATCCAGTCTTCACCTATGATTGAATACCATCCATCCAAACATGAGTATCATTCTCAACAAACCTTTCACCAACCTACATTTGTCATTTAACCACACATGCTTCTTTGCTTGCCTTTGACCCATCAAACCCCACAGAGGATTCCTTTCACCCGTACACTTTCTCACACCCAGGCAAGCATCCTTTCAACCATCTTTCAACCACCTATGCATCCTATCAACCACCTATATATGCATCCCTTCACCCATGCATCCTTCACTGCCAGTCATATTACATTTCACCCATCCTTCCATCCTTCTTTTCCTTTTCTGTCAACCCATCAAGGTCTGACTCTTCTCCATAAAACTTTCTCTGCTGAGTTGAAGATAGAAGAGACCATTAGTTACTCAACTACCACTAAATATGCTAATGCTAATTAAAAGATGTCTTCAATTGTTCACAACTTGGTTTCAACAGTACAGTGCACAGTGTACGCCCTTGCAGCGAGTGTATAAATTGGTAATAAGCAAGCAATATGATTTACCACTTTCTGCCTTCAGCTGCCGCATCTGCTCCCTGCTGGCTGGCGTCGCCGGTCCCCTGGATCCTGCACTGTTGGTCGGTACGGCTAGAAAACATTGCACATTATTTAGATGCCATATAGCCTCACCCTATTTCTTTTTTTCCGTAGTAAGATTGAAAAAACATACACCACACTGTGGGCCCGATTCACAGAATAAACTTAAGACTAAATCCTAAACTTACTAATATTTGGTATTCACAGAATGCACTTACTACTTTCGGGATTCACAGAGTGAACTTACTACTTTCGGGATTCACAGAATAAACTTACTACTTTCGGTATTCACAGAATAGATTTAAGACTACTAACTCTAAGTCCGAAATCGGGGAGTAAATTCCGGCCCGGAGGCGGAGCTTACGGGCCGGAGGCGGAGCTTGCGGCCCAGAGTTGGAGATTTCAGCATGGCAAAAATCCCCACCTCCGAGCCGTAAGCTCCGCCTCCGGCCCGTAAGCTCCGCCTCCGGCCCAAAAGCTCCGCCTCCGGCCCGTAAGCTCCGCCTCCGGGCCGGAATTTACTCCCCGATTTCGGACTTGGAGTTAGTAGTCTTAAATCTATTCTGTGAATACCGAAAGTAGTAAGTTTATTCTGTGAATCCCGAAAGTAGTAAGTTCACTCTGTGAATCCCGAAAGTAGTAAGTGCATTCTGTGAATACTAAATAGTAGTAAGTTTAGGATTTAGTCTTAAGTTCATTCTGTGAATCGGGCCCACACTCTTGTTAATTTATGACTGAGATGCTTTTTGGGAATTAATAATTGTTTCATTATACCTCATGAACTGTATATAATGAAGCCCAACACTTTGTACACAGAGAGACTTTGAGCAGACACACACTGTCAAGGCTCTAACGGCCGCAGTGTTTAATTAAACCAACGTGTCCCTGTTTTGCCAAATGCCTCTTGTCTTTTCATTTCAGACAGTATGTTCTATCAAAAATAATAAAATATCTGGTTGGGCATTTTGTTGGTGTCAATTTTTGAAAAGCCCCTCGAGAAGACAACCTGTAAATGACTGAACTCACTGGCTAGAGCATTGGTGAATCTGAGTTTTCGAAAAGAAATAAGAGTGGCCAGCTTGGAAGACAATTGAACTAAACATAAGGTCTTCACTGTTGGAAAATGTATTGGTGCTGTCGTCCTCCTCCTCATACTTCCCTCCAGCTATGGCACACGGTAATCAGTTCACCATCATCTGCTGCCAATGATACTAGGGCTAGGTGAGAAGAATACACAACTTTGGGGTGTTCAACGTTACCTTCATTTACTGATTTAACATGAGAAAGTAAAAGAGAGCTAACTCATCTCAACAAACATGCATTGAATACCTTAATTGGGCTTGCAATCTGCAAGGCAGAGTAGAAGTATTAGTAGTACTAGTTCAATGTGTGTACCATTTCACAACTCTTTAAAAATAACTGCGTCAAACTAATTTTACTATATTTTGTATTTTTATACCAGTTCAAGGGTTCTGTTATTTGCGTTCACATGTCCAGCATTGGTTGTTACCAAAGTGGTTACATTTGAACAAAAACATTAGTGAATATTACATTTTTATAGATTGAGCACATTTAATGGTGGCTATTTCAAACGTGTGAACCTTTAAAGTTTTTTTTTCTTAATTGTTGGATATCTGTTTTTACATATCTTTGCCTCTCAGCAGCTCTGAAACAAAGCCTTGAAATGAAAAGATAGCTAGTCACTGAAAGAATCACTTGATCACTCTTCATACTAACTATCCACGCCAGATTGTGACAGGGTCACTGAGCTGGCACCCATCTACACTGTCATCACTCTAAATGAGAGTTAAAGAACCTCACAACAGATGATTTATATTATCCCGCTGCTTTTTAACATCTCTGTTTTACGCAGTTTGTTTTTACTTTTCCTATCTTTTGCCAATTTCTAGTTATAAGCTGTTGATTTCATTTGCTTTGCAAGAAATTATTTTATTTTTTAAGTTTATAAAATATGATTTATAGAAACCAATCTCTTTTCGCTCATACCTATTCTGCTTTGCTGGAATTTAGTATAGAGCTAGAAAAGTCAAGGTATCAAAAGAGCTGTCTAGTAAGTTCAAATTAATTAGATACAATATGCTGTGCAGCAGCACCAAATTGGAGCTATCATTGATTAATGAACATGTGCACAGAATGCTCAGTTACAGAGAAGCTGCTGTCATGACCCCTTCGGACATTTTGGCAGCCTTTAATTCTCTAGAGCAATCATGTGTCTTAATAGACAGCTTTAGATAAAGGATCGAGGGCACCACATTCAATTACTTCTGATCTTTCCTTCTAGACAGAAGACAGTAGGTGACTGCTGGGGACATTGTTCATCTTGCGCCAGTAACTTTATTGTCTGCCAGAATGATGTACTCAATCTCTTTTACAATGTGTGCCTTCCTGAGACAAGTTGTGAGGTCTTGCAAAAAATGATTGCTTGTTCTAGCAGCCTCAGGGAGTTGTCAAGCAATCTACTGAAAGGTATCTGATGTATTTTATGCAGGACAACTCTCTCAGCTCTTGCGCAAATACTGCGAGATATGAAGAAGACAAATAGGTATAAATAAAAGTCATATGCTAATTCTTGAAGCTAAAAATCATAATTTTGAAAATAAATGTTGTCCACATGTTTTCAACAATTGATGGAAATCTCTGAACAACATTCAATCCAATAGAAAACATCAGCTGCCATCCTAGTTGGCATACAGTCATAGATTCATAAGTCGATGTAGTTTGGGGAGGGGGTAATTTCCATCCATGCACATCAGTGCAGACCAGAGACCAAGAGACCGATCAGATGGCTGTGCCACCATTACAAATTTGCATGCCACTGCACTTTAAATAAAGTAGGTGAACTAATGTTAGGAGTGAATGGATATCCAACAATTATCAGATGCCATATGACTGTCCCATTCCAAATCTTGTTTTAAAACTACACACAGACACTTCTCAAGGAATTCTTTAGAGATTCCAATGTATAATTTAAAAATCTCATTCTATATTTATTCAAAATGTGTTTTATTGAGTTTTCCATGAAATATTGAAATAACATGAAAACGAAATTAAAAGGGTTCACATTGCAGTCAAAACAGGTGGAACAGAAAATCCAAAGTAAGGACAGCTGTGCAAAGAAATCTTTAGCATGGGAATCAACAACATTATACTGAAGCAGGAGTTAAGCTAAAAACATGTTGTGCATTGATGTAGACTGCCTGAGAGACTAAGAAGAGGAAGTTGAGATGTTGTCCTCTGGAGAGATTTCCCTACCCCCAAGCAAAGGGATGAGGGTGTTTGTGAGGCTGCCTCGGGCTTATGAGGAAAGCAAGTAAACCCAAGGGGAAGGGGGCCGGGAGGGAAGAGGAGAGGACAACAACCCTCTACTTCTGGGGGGTAGGAGTAGAAAGAGGGTGGGAAACACAATATTGAAATCAATAGGAGGTGCATAAGGTGGAGAGGGGAGATGGAGGAGCAAGTCATAGAATGAAAGTGTGGAGGAGGCAGCAATGTAAATGAGGAAAAGGGGGTATCAAAAATAGGGTTCCGGCCTAGAAGAGGAAGTGCCCCCCCCCACCACCTAAATCGATGGGTAAGGCTATAATATGCCCTCCTTCCGCTCATTCACCTAAACAAGTTAGTGGAAAGTACAAAGTTTGGGCAGGTAGAAATATAGATGTTCAAAACTAGAGATGTACTCAATAAGGGGCTACCAAAGGCATGTAAATTTCTTGTCAGAGTTAGCCAAATTTGGGAGTCAGTAATTCCAGTGCTACGGTGTGCTAAAGCTTAATGTACTAGGAGGCTATTGGAGGAGTGTTAGGGGACTTCCAGGCCAGCGCAATAAGTTGTTTGGTTGATTCCGTGATATGATGCGTCAGAGATTAAGCTGAGTGGGTCATAGCTTTAAGTGTTGGGGGCCGGAGCCATAAGATGAAGACACTATAGTTGACTGGGATTGGATAGCCCACAGTGTTTTTGATGCGACTAGGATTGCGAGAAAGCGCAAGGGGACCCACCATATGTGTTGAAAGTCTCCCTTGTGGCCAACACACTGCCAGCAGGTTGGCGAAGTGTTCGCGTATATAGCGTGTAGGCGAGTCGGGGTATAGTACCACTGGACCATAACCTTATAGGCCGTTTCTTGCTGGGGAATGCTCCTATAAATCTTTGTGATATCATACCATGAGGTTTCCCTCTGTTTACTCATAATGTTTTAGTTACTGTCTGGTTCCCACGTCCGTTGGTAAAAATGGCTGATTAAGAGGTAGAATTGTTGTAGTTCTGCATAGGTCTCAGATATAGGTCCACAGGTGTCCTCGAAATTGCAAACAATGGATTCAAAAGGAGTGAGGTGGAACGCAGCAGCTAAAGCATTGGAAGAGTTTAGGGCCCAGTGGCTCAACTGAAAGTATTGATGTCTGGCAGAATCAGGGAGTGGAGCCTCGGTCTTGCATTGCTCTAAAGATTTTATGGATTCGCCTTGGAAGAGATCTTGCAGTATTCTGCTTTCACCCTTAACCCATGCTGGAAAGGAATCTCGGGGGACTGGGAGTCTAAAATCTGGATTGTGAGCGACGGAGTATTTGGAGAGGGAAACAGGTGAGGTTCCTATGAAGTGCAAGTCTGGACCACACCTCCAAGACAATTCACATTGGGGTAGCAATGTATGCACTCTGAGGATGCAAGTGTTTTTAAAGGTAGGCCAAGTCCAAAAGTGGCCTACAAGCCACTGATCTGTCCATATGCACCCAATGCTTTTTGATCTCCCTAATTACTCATTCTAAAATAGAGCAGAGGTGGACAACCCAGTTATAGCCTTGAAGCTGCCCTGTGCCTGGGGAGTAATATGAAGGGCACTGGAGATGCAAGGTTGTTTCCCCTTCCAAATAAAGGCATGCAAGTTCCTTTGTAGTCTTTTAATATCGTCTGCAGGGACCGGAGACCAGCGATTCTGGCGGTGACCTTGTGACGTGATCCATCCGTCCCGCGAGTGCCCCTACAACATGCGACCCAGGACGGGAGACTGAAACGGCCACAGACGACTGCAGGGAGCGAGGTGAGAGCCGAGGATGAGCTCCGTAGTGCCTGCCTTCAAGATGGCCGCTCCCAGCCCCGAAGATCTATAGCACCCCTTTTAAGCATGCAGCCCGGATCTTGGGGGGCACGACCTTGGATTCCTCAGACCCTAAGTCTTGGCAATTTACTCTGGCTTTGAATTGTGCACAATTTACAAGACTCGCTCAGGAATCCCAAATGCCTGACCTTATGATGGCCTCCCCCTGGGACTGATCTTGGAAGGATGACCCATGGCGCCTTATCTCGAACTGTAGCGCTGATCCAAGGATGCCTACCCCTGACTCTGAGTACCCCAACGCGCCGAGGAATCTCTCTCCATCTCCCTGCACCAGAGTCTTATGGCCACACGCTGCTGCGCCGCAAAGTCGCATGGGGATTCGGGACAATGGTGAGGTTTCCCGGTTTAGCAGATTTCTTGATGGTTTGAATGAGAAGAATGTGGATAAGAGGGAAGGAAGTCTGCAGATATGCCAACTGCCTGAGAATTACAATGAGCATATAAATAAGTCTTCCCACCATTTTGGATTAACTAATATAGGACGAATCACTCAACCCACATAAGATGGCGCCCCCCAGATATCCGAATTGAGAAAAACAATACTAGAAACAAAAAGAAGACTGCTCCATATACCAATGCAAAGACACCCTAGAAAACGGGCAGACATCTTCAAATGGCACATTAATCATTACCAACCATTCTAATTCGGAAACTGACACCTGTAAACTTTGGGAACAAGCTAGTTAACAAGAAAAACTCCAAATTCCCCACAACTCTAAATTAGCACTAATCACAATTATTAGCAAAATTGTACTTGTTCCCCGACATTATTTGGATTTTACTTGTCCCCGGACATCGGATGGTCGGGAGCGTCTGACGCTGTGGCCGCCGTTCCTATCGGTCATAGCAACACATGATTTCTGGCGTATTTATCATCCGGCTTTTTAACCTCAAGATGGCGCCTGCGAAGAAATGGACCTGCTTTTTGAATGCCATGCAGCAGATCCATGGGAACTTTTACCGAACTACCTACCCCCTACCTTCCCTGCTCTACCCCTCTTATCTTTCCTGCTACTGACCTTTGCCCTCACCTGTCCTTGCGCTAGTCCCCACCCTGTTTACCTGTGATTTTCCCACATCATTTGAGAGCTAGCTATTTTGTCTGATGCCCGATGGAGCTACCTGGTTAACTATAGGGGAGACAGGTCGGGAATTCCCTCCTTGGATGTCACCTACCCAGTCTGTCTTTAGCCAGACTTCCTTTCGTCTCTCCTGTCGCCTCTTCCCGCATCCTCCCTCTTTTTATGTCTCTCCTTCTCTCCTCTCTCAATGTATTGAGACTGAACTATTTTGTCTGATTCCCGATTGGAGCTACCTGGTTTAGCTATAGGGGAGATGGGCAGTGGATTCCCTCCTTGGTCGTCACCTACCCAGTCGGCCTTTAGACAGATTTTATTTTGTCTCACCTTATTGTCTCTTCCCCTATCCTCCCTTTCTCACCTTCCCTGTTCCCCTCCCCTCTATGCTCCATTTATTTTGCCCTCCATGTTATTTAATTGTTTCCCATTGAGACCTAGCTATTTGGCCAAAGCCCGGTGGAGATACCTGATAGCTATAGAGTAGATGGGTTTTGGGACTTCCCCCTCAACCGTCACCTACCCAGCCGGACTTTGGGCAGACTTTCCTTCGTCTTCCTGCCGTATCTCCCTCCCACCCTGTTTTTCTGTGAACCTCTTCCCTCGACACTAGAAACCAAACTACTTTGTCTGATGCCCGATAGAGCTACCTGGTTTAGCTATAGGGGAGATGGGCCGTGGATTCCCTCCTTGGTAATCACCTACCCAGCCGGTCTTTAGACAGACTTCTTTTCGTCTCTCCGTATTGTCTCTTCCCTTATCCTCCCTTTCTCACCTCCCCTGCCCCCTCCACTACTTTTCTCTCACCTTTCTCTCCTCTCCTAATTGTACTGCCTATTTTTTGGGATTTATTGTGTAATTGTTGAACTTTTGCTGTTACATTTTTGATTCTCATGTAAAGCGCTCTGATACCTCCGGGTCTAGCCAGCGCTATATACAACTCTTTAAATAAATAAATAAGTAAATAAATAAATAAAAATAAAAATATTCATCTTAACCACATTAAGGCAACCTAACTTGGAAATATGGAGAGAGCACCACCATTGGATGTCTTTAAGGATTGCTCTGCTGCAGAAGGGCAAGTTGACCTTCATCCACCTGTTAAGGGTGCTAGTAAATATATGGCCTAGTATAGGATGGAGTGTGTGGCCCACTGGAATTGAGCGAGGGTCTAGGGCTGTGGGAGGTGGTCCCACATGACAGTGAGATAGAGCACCTAGGATTTAGACATGTTGATTTTATAACCCAATATTGATTCAAAGGCCTGTATTGTCCATTCCACTGCAAGAAGAGAAGACTCAGGCTTAGACAAAGCAATGAGTAAGTCATCTGCCAATAATAGGACTTTATGGTCTTGCTCACAGAACAGGATGCCTGCAATATTGCTGTTTTGTTGAAGACTGATGGCTAATGGCTCAATGGGCAAGGCAAAGTGAAAGCGGTACAGGGAACAATCCTGATGAGTGCCTCGGGCAACAGGGAAGGGCCGTGTCAACTAGCCCTTGAGCCTAATGGCCGCTGTTGATCCTGTATAAGAGGCCATTATCTTATTAACCATCTGTTTATGCAAGACCGCTCTTAGGAACTTCAAGCGCAACCTTTCTAAAGCCTTCTTAGTGTCTAGGGCAAACATGAACCAGGAAAATCGTGCCTGTGTGCCTTCTCGACCAAGATTGCTAGCAGGTGAATACTGTGCTGGCCCTGCCTATGTTTGATGAAGCCAACCCAGTCTGGGTCTAACAGTGTCAGAGAGCAACAATGCGGAGCTTACCTTATAGCCTGCTCTGTCTGATTCCGCAGGGACAATATGAGCCCAACTCCGCGCACCCCACCTTACTACCTGTGTGTAGGTATCCACAAAGGAGCTTGATAAGGGCCAAATACTTTAGGTAATTTAGGTAATTGACGATCTTTAAGACAAGAACAAAGGGGGGTTCAATGTGAATGACCTATTCAAACCGTTCATTCTCTAGCTACATGATGCATTGGGTCGTCTTGTGCTCTTTCCACCCCACCTACCTACAAGTCAATTACTGGGCTTGGGACATCCTAGGGATGATGTGGTTTTTGTCTTGTGGCATGTCCTTTTGTCTAGATACTGCCCTGGTGGTTGTGGAGAAATGACGTTGGTGACACTTGCGATCTAATGACAATACCAACACATAACATGCCAGCCACTGCACCCACAATCAACTCCTCCTCTACGTACCACCCTTATGTGTTTTCAATGGGCTGGCAGTCAATGTACATCAATTTCCAAAGATGCCGTAATCTATGGCCCTTGTAGGAAGCACGACATTCACAACATGACACTCTGATGGCCTGTTTTAGCAGCACAGAATCCCAATCCTCACAACTTGAAGATACGCTAATTGCTGCCAGGGAAGAAGGAAGAAGAATAAACACAAGTGTTAAGCATAGTTGAAACCGAATTTAGAGCCTGATTACAATGGCAGAAGGACCGCCACTGACAGACTGTCCATGGCGGGTCCTCTGCCATCATACAGTGCTTTTCCGCCTGCCATATTATGATGGCAGGGGAAGCATTGGGGAAGTGTGGCAGTCATAAAGACCGACCGCCACAGTTCAGACAGGCGGCCCTTTTCCCACCGATTGTCAGAACACTCACATTGCCCAGCATTGCTGCACCACGATTATGATATCCCTTTCCGCTGGTCGTTTTACAGTTTTCAACCTGTCACAAAAAGGCAGGTGGAAATGGATTTGGCGGCCAGGAGGGCACCCATTAATCCCTGGGCCTGGGATAGGGGTATTCGAGGCACCTAAGGTACTCAATTACATATACCCTGCACCATATGGCAGGTACTGCATGGTGCCTGTCACATAGTGCAGGGATAAATGCCTTTTTTATGCATTGAGTTGGGGCTGCTGACTGCATCCCCGCCACAATGCAAAGTATTGATGATGCAACCACCGTGGTGGCGGTAGCATCATCATTTGGACTGTGGGGAAGCCGTCTCATAGGCAACTGGTCCCAAATCTGAACCAATGGCGGACAAACTTCGTAATGAGCCCCTTAGTTTTGGCATACACCAAGACTTTGGACCGGAGTTAGTGCCAGGAATATTGCCAAGCATTAGTGCCAGGAAGTAGTGCCGAAGTATCGGGAAACAGGATAGAAAATGTCATGCACATTAAGTTATTTAGTGCAGCCAACAACGTTCTTGCAACCAGAAAAGTCACTAGTACCACTAGACTCTCATGGTAGTCCTTGCTTGCGTTGGGTACCTTTTTGTCTGTGCACCGTGCTGACCTCTGAATTGGATGTTACTTACAGTTGTGCTTTATCTTCCCAAATCTTCAGGAGGCTGAGCGGAAGCGCAAGGAGTCCTGCAGAGGCTCCATATCCATTCAGGGACCCAGAGGCGGAGCTATAGAGATGGGGACAAACACACAGATCAATGCCTTGATCTAATCTGAAGGCAAAGCAACTTCTGGAAGGTGGGCTCAGCTTAAATACAAAGACCGCGACAATCATGGCTGTCAAGGTTTGTGAAGCTTGAGTGAGAGCCAGTGCCCTGAGACCCTCACAAGTGACTAACCGTGCTTAACAAACTCCAGATTAATTGACTGATTGATTTAGTCCAGGGAGTTCCTGCAAAAGGTTGACAATGAGGACGTCATTGTCCTTGCTGCACAGGTTGTAAACAGATCATTTAAGTGATCACTCTGTTATGCCAGCAGTGAGAACATAATGCTGGATCAGTGAAAACATTTTAGATGACACAGAACAAAACAAAACACAGCAAGCATTTAACACCACCAGTGGTGGTGGTGCACAGGTGAGCGGCTGGGCTTTTAAGTAGTCAACAGTCTCTGGGCAAGTTGTGGGTTTGGCGGGACTATGACAATAAGGCTGGGTAGGAGTGCCTTGAGGTAGTTGGTTAGCATTTTTGTGTCGATTTGTGCATCTGTGTTGAGGAGGGCTAGTGGATGAAAGGAGGAACAACGAGTATGGTCTCTACCAGGTTTTGGGATGAGAACAATCTCGGTGGCAGGCATTGTAACCGGTGGTTTGGGAGAAAGAGTTGTAGAGCTTGAGAAGATGGTCTGGCAGCTGAAGGAAAAACATTGTGTAAAAAGCAATTTTTTTGAGAGTTCTCTGGAGTTTGCCAAATGAGAAGGGTTCCTTCAAGTCACAAATGACCTCGGGGACAAAAGGGGCCACGGTAATCTGCAAATTATGATTAAATGGCAGTTTGATCCCCTATCTCCGTATACAGGTTTTGGTAGAATGTTCATAGGTTCCCCAGTTTATCAAGTTCCTTCACAGCCCAGTTTTCCACTTGAATCCTAGAGATGTGAGATCAGGCCTGTTGTTGATGCAATTTGTGTGCTAAAAGAGTGCCCACCTTATCGCCCCTTTGTAAAATCTTTGTTCAAGTACAAGAAGCAACCTTTCTGTTGGTGGGTAGGATCTAGAGTTGACCCCAGAGGGTGGATAGTTGCCGCTAGTGCATTAAGTGGGGAGTTGCTTGTCGGTATGTTTGAGAGAGTTGATCTCCTACATGAGTTTGGCCACTATTAAGTAAGCCTCAGCGGAGCTGCCAGAGCAGCATTACGCCGAGGTCCACGGAGTTGAGGACCAAATCTGTGGAATTTCTGCTCCACTTCGCCACCTGCCTCCACCCCACCCCCAGGAAGAATTACAATAATTATACTTTAAGGGTAAAAGAAATCAACACTTAACTTAACTGCGGTGTCCCCGGGCTGCCGTCCTCCTCTTCCTTGGTTTCACGATGATCTGCGCACGCACCCCTGCATGCACATTTCTTGCCAGGAATGCAACAGTTAAGATAAGTGTTTCTTTTTTTAACCTTTAGAGTATATTTAATGTAATTCTCCTGGGGGGTGGAGGCGGGCTCTGGGTACCTCTGCTCCGCTGGTGAGTGTGCTGAGTTGTGCCTACTCCGCGATCTCTGTGGAACGCGAAGTAGGCACAACTCTGCCCACGGTTACTATTGAGTAGGCTTCACTGGCTCTGGCTATGGAGGATATGACTCCGCGAATTATGGCTTTGAAGACATCCCATAGTGTGTGAAGGGGAATTTCAGGGAGTGTATTGAGTGTAAAATATTCATAATTGGCCTCCTTAAAAGGATCCCGAAGAAGATGGGGAGGGAGGCACCAATGTATAGGAGTACGAGGGTTGTCAGAGCATCATGCTCAAGTAAGTCCAACATGCGCATGGTCTGATATTGAAATGTCAGCTATTCGGGTGGATTCCAAGCCTTTTAGGAGGAAGAGGGAAATGAAGATATAATCTATGCAAGAATAAGAGAGGTGTGCATGGGAGTAAAAGGAATAATCTCTCAACTATGGGTGGAGGTATCGCCAATCGTCAACAATCCCACTTCATATAATTCCCCTTTGAGAAATCATAACATGGCTTCTGCGCTTTGAAAATATGCTGTGTTACTATCAAGGTTAGAATCTCACACCAGATTAAAGACGCTGCCCACCTCAAGACTCCGTCCCGCATAATCCAACTGACTCTTGGGTACTTGTCGGAGGAAGGTATCTTGTGCCTGGTTAAGGGCATATCTATTGAGGAATGTCAAGGTGTCTCCGTTCCTCTCAGCCTTTGATGCTAGGTATCACCCCCCTAGGTCCCTGGAGCGTATTACTACCCTGTAGTAGAAGACCCATTTAAAGAGGATAGCAACTCTCAATATTTTTGTGGTTGTGTAAGCCCAGTGTTGACAGGGGGATTTAAGGTGAAGCATGCAGCGGCAGTCTTCCCTGAGGAGATGAGTCTCCTGCAAAGAGATTACGTCAGGATCCTGCTGCATCAGGTATCTCAATTCATAGCGACACTTATTAGGTGGAGGGGTGGGTGCAAACTCTGCACCACCAGCAGAGTTTTTGGAGCTATACCACTCTGTGCTCTGTTCTCTGCTTGGAGTGTGGAGTTCAGCAAAAACTCAGCCATCCACAGCATAGCAGAGTTTCCTTACACAGCCATCCAACCCCTAGCTCCCCGCGTCCAGCCTGAAATTGCAGTAGTTTTGCCATTATGGCTAGAATGCCAGGGTCGTCCCTTCTGGGGTTACAGGGCAGCCCTTCTGACTCTATTGAGTAGCATCAGACAGTCATTGGGACATTGCTTTTCCGGGGGCGTGGCCACGGATTGTGCGCAATCCCTATGATTCCATTAAAGAACTAACCTTACTGTAATGCTGATGGATGACATAAGTGATGATCGCTGGGCCTGCACTCCAGACAGCCACTGCCAGAATGTGAGGAGGAAGGGCGACATGAGCGACCACCGCCAACCACTGAGCCCATGTGTGCATCGAAACCGCACTGTCAAAATTCCATCATTCACTACTGCCTTTCCTCTTGTTGTATTCACACTCCTACACCAATTGGTAAGGAGCCTGGGGTGCTCTTGGCAGAGGACGGGGGAGTGAGAGTGGTGTAGGTGCAAGCTCTTGTTGTTTGAATAGGGGAGGCTAATTAAAGTGACGTGAGCGGGAGTGGAGGTAGTACTTTTGAGAGACCGCAAGGAGACCCACAAGGAGGTTTGGTCAGACAGACTCAGACCCAGTTTGCCACAGTGAGTGAGTTATGGCGGCAGCAGCAAGAGCAAGAGTTTTTATGCAACTCTAAGAAATTCCACATGGTGTAACTCCACGAGCCCCACCCACCCTTAATTAGGAGAGTTAAGCCCACATACATTTAGAGATAGAGGTTAAACTGCCACAATTGTACCCATAAATGTGTGTGGGTGTAGAGCGATGCTGTGTCAGGGTGAACACCCCCCTGAGTTCTGGTTCTGTAGCCGGTGAATCTAAGTCCCACTTTGGGTTGTCTCCTAGGGCACAGAAGATTGTTAGGAGACTTGCTAGGGAGGTGTTGGTTGTCGTAAGCGTGCAGCTGTGAGAGACTTACTGATTTATTATTAGCAGAGACTTATTAATAACGAGACCATCAATCTACCATGGAAGAACAGGGCCCCTCCTTTTCAAAAGAAGAGGTGGTTGCTTTGCTTGGTGACAACATGCCTTATTTCTCGACCCTTTTCTAGCGCATACCATATCCCAGACAGGTGACTGGGTGGATCAAGGTGAACCAAGAATATAACCGCACTAGAGCCATTTCATATGGCATCATGATCTAAGCATATTTTAATAATAATACAGTACTAAAGGGGCCATTAGTTATCAATGCCCCAGAAGATTCTATGACAATGCATTATTTCGGAAGGTATGGGCGCAGACAAATTGGCTGCCTACCATATAGTATCAAGGCGTAGCCTCCCACTCAGGACTGGCTCGTTTTAATCGACGCACGTCTTTGCCTTAATCGTTATCGTTATGAATATTAATCACATTTTTTGGAGAGAACTACTGTTCCTCAAAATTAACATCTTATTCCCCTCAACTTATTGGTTCACCAACGAGGCGGAACGGGGATTCGAACCGCATTACCTGTAGGGTGACCAAAGGGGCTTTGTCCCTTTAAGGCTTCTCCGCCTCGCCCTTTGTGACGCCCCGTGTCACGCCCCCCTTTTCATGTCCGGGCACGCCAGTCACGTGGCCGGAACAACTATGTTATTTAAAAGAGCTCACATGGGTTTCTCTACTACCTCCGGGCAGACGGCAGTCCTGTAGCATAGGTTTTGGACGGGGAGTCGCGAGTGGAAAAGTAAGTTTTTAAACTGCTTGTCTACCGTGCAGCTGCTTTCTGCCTCAAAGACTGTCGAACTACGGAGGGTTTGGTAACATCTTGTTTTCCTCCTTACACGCTAGATTTTACACCGCGTGAACAATTCCCGTGCTGTCTTGACCCATGAAGAGAATTTCCCTCCTTCTAGCTGTAAGTGCTTTGAGCTCCTTGCTGACACGCTATTGAACCTTGCAGATTAATGCATGTTGTCGCTCTGGTTTCCACATTGTGAGGCCCCCCCTTTTGCCGTTTTATGAGTCTCCAAAATAACATATTTTGTCTGCTTTAATTATTTATTATATACCCGGCTTAAGTATAAACTATGGAGGGGTAAGAAATCCTTAGCCTTTCTAAAACTTTAGCCCAAAATACGCTGATTTAAATAAATCTACTGCGTTTCAGGAACCTCCCTCTTTGGTTCCACTATTCTAATATGAATAATTTTTGTTTAGAAGTCTGTAACTAGACATCCCTCTATATCGAATTCATGATCATGAGGGTACTTTATCCTACCACTCTAATAGGGTGTTAAGGAAACAGAGGTGATGTGATAATTCTCACGTTACCTTGCTACATGTTGTAAAAATGGATAACATGTTGATTTGTGTGTCTATGTGTTAGTGTGTCCCTCTCCTCTCTCTACAGGTAACTCGGGCTGCTGTGAATCACAGTGTGCCGACACGGGCAATATCCGTGAGTAATTACATCATACTCTTTCAATTTTTTACATCAAGTGCCTCACGGGAGGGTGTACCTTAGTGTGTACATACCACCGGAGTGCTATTGGTCTATGGTCCTGACGAATGCTGTGCGATCCTGCATTTTTACAGCAGAAACATGTTGACCTTATATCTCACTCAAGGACACAGGTCTCCAAATTCAGAACCTATTTTGTCCGCCTTTTTAATCTGGATACAGGTTGGCCCACATTGAAGATTTTGTTTGGGTTTCAACCTAGTAATTTTTAAATTCTGCACTCACTTATTTTGCAACAATTTCTTTTGAGTTAAACCACTGTCACACTCAACACCAACCCGCTCCGCTGTAAATCAGGCGTTGTAGCACGCTGGGGGGGCATTCGGCCACCCCAGCGGGGACCCTATGATGAAGCATGTCACCAACTAGTGGTGAGTGAGGGTCCTTTTAACAAAGAGGTTTACTTGTCCTTTCCAGTTATGTGTAGTTATACTACTTTTCTGGGTTGCGACCTCCTGATTGTTAGGATTGGATTTTTCCAACCTTACAGTTACGCCAACCGGGTAGGGACCATTGCATAATCTAACACACCTTGTTTTGTCTTATTTTGTTTTCATTAAGTCACTCCTTCGTTGTTTAAAATTTAAAAAAAGTAAAAACAAAAGAGCCAACAGGGCCCAACAATGGGAACCTCTCCATTGAGAAATGGGTAGAAAGAGCCATCCCAATTTCGCTCGAGGTGTAACCCTGAACAAAGAAAAATCCAGCAGGGAAGCAGTCTGGTCGCTCGACGAATAAAACATGAGTTAGAAGGTTCCTGTTTCATATTGTGGAGATGGGCAAGTATTTTTTCTTTGGTGGAGTGGGAAGCTGCAGCTGTAGTGCCACGGTTCAGGGATTTCCCTTGGATAGTCTTTCAAGTGGACCGCCAATTGCCAGAATCAGTGAATTGACAGGGAGGAAGGTCCTCATCAGGAGCATCTTCCGGTTCGTTGTGCTCTCCCCCAAGCAACTGCACTTTTAAGGCTCTGCCCTTAGCAATGCTTGAGCTTCTTGCCAGGTAGGTGTGTGAGGCAGTCCTCCAGCCACAGGCTCCTACCTGCCCCTCATCCATGGTGGTCTAGTGGAAGAGTAACCTGCTCTACTGCTATTTTGCTCTGTTCTATGCCTTTTCCATAATTTTTTCCATCTTTTGTCTCTGTTTATTTTCTATTTTTTCTCTCTATTTGCCTCTTGTTTCTATTTCCCTTTATTGCATCTTTCTCCCCTGCGTCTCTTTCCCTCTCTGCTCCCTTTTCCTGTGCTCCCTGCCACTTCTGCCTCTGTGGCCCCTCCCCCCAGCATGTTGCTCCTGCCTCCTGCCTCCCAGCTGATAGCCCTCCTCTGGACCCCTGCTTAATGGCAGACTTGCCAACGGCACACCAAAGGCAAGGCCATCTGCGCCCGTTCGTCACTCGCCCACGACCAGCACCAGGGACCCAAGTTCCCCAACCACCTCCCTTTACAACCCCAGCACTCTCTTCACACTCAACCCCGAACACAAGAATAACTGCCAGCTCTTGACGCTGAGCAACACCCAAGGCCAGATCTCCTGCCGATACTGCTGCCGCGCCTTTACCAACCTCCGGACACCAGCAGGAACCCTCAACCCACCAGCCGTAACCCCACACAAACCACTGAGCTGCATCCTCCTCAATGTATGCTCCCTGCACAGACACCGTAGAAATCTGGGAACTCTTCAGCACTCACAAGCCTGACTTTGCCTTCCTGGCAGAGACCTGGACCAACACCAGACATCGCAACCACCATCCCGACCGATTCAAAATCCTGAGAAAAGACAACCCCAACTGCCCAGGAGGATGCCTCACCCCCCCATGGAACACGTTCACTCCTAGAACCAGCCCATCCGTGGAACACTCCCCTACAGACCTCCTGGACCCCGCACCCCCTTCACCAATGTCACTGCCAGCCGTGCACATCACACCCCACACCATCTCCACTACAGACTACATACTACTCAGAGACCTGTACTTCCACCTGGACAACCACAGCGACCCCACCACCACCACCTTCCTGGAAAACCTCTCCAACATAGGACTGAAGCAACTCTCCACCCTCACTCACACAGCAGGAAACACACTCAAACCCATCTTTGCCAGAGGTTACAACATTCACAACCACACAATGGAACTGCTATGTACCGACCACCACTGCATTCATTTTTCATTTATTAAACCCACCGCAAACAAGCACACACACCGCCTTCCACACAGAAGCTGAAACAAAGTCTCCAAAGAACACCTCATGTCCACCCTCATCTGCACTCCACCCCTAATTATGACAGACGATAACACAGCAGCAATCAACCTCCACCAATGGATCGCAAACTGAGCCAACACTCTAGCTCCCCTCCAGAACAGCACGAGATGACACAACAAGTTAGCCAACTGGTTCACCACGTATATCAGAGAATCCAAGCAGTCCTACTAATGACTGGAGAAGATGTGGAGAAACAGCAAAAGCCCGGAAGCATGCTCCGTTTACAAAACAGCCATAACGGTACACCACTAACTAATCAGATCAATAAAGGAAATCTTTATCCAAGACAGAATCCTCTTCAACTTCCACAACTCCAAGAAACTCTTCGTGATCAAATAGAATTTCGCCAAACAAACAACTGAAGTATCTCCCTCCCAGGACCTCTGCAACAAACTCAGTGCCTTCTTTCACCGCAAGGTCAAGATGCTCTACGACAGCTTCAGCTACCAAAGTCACTGCACCACCTCAACTCCCAACTGCAAACGTGCCACCCAACAGACCCTTCTCACCTGGAGCCCTCGCATAAAAGAAGATACCTTAAAGACAATGAAGAGCATCAACTCCGGAGCACCTTCTGACCCTGCCTGCCGCAAATTTTCCAAAGAGCCGCCATTGCAACCAAGCTAAGCAGAACCATCAACTGCTCCCTCAAGACAGCCACATTCCCTGACAACTGGAAGCATGCTGTAGTAAACCCATTCCTAAAGAAGCCCTCAGCAGACCCGACGGACCTCAATAACTTCAGGCCCATCTCACTGCTTCCTTTTGTGGCCAAAGTCCTCAAAAAAACCATCAACACAGAGCTAACACACTTCATAGAAACCAACAACATCCTAGACACCTCTCAATCTGGATTCCAGAGCACCCACAGCACAGAAACAGCCCTAATCGCTGCCACCAAAGACATCCAAACCCTCCTCGATCAAAGACGTATGGCATCCTTCATCCTTCTGGACCTATCAGCAGCCTTTGACAACGTCTCCCACCACACATAAGCCACCTTGCTCCACGATGCCGGCAACCAAGGAAAGGCCTTAGACTGCATACGATCTTTTATCTCAGATAGAATACAGAGAATAAGACTCCCACCCTTCCTCTCAGACCTGACAGAAATCAGATGTGGAGTACCACAAGTATCCTCCCTCAGCCTCACACTGTTCAACATCTACATGACACCCCTCGCAACCATTGTCAGAAACCATGGGCTCAACATTGTCTCCTATGCTAATGACACCAAGCTCATCCTCTCCCTCACCAAGGAACCCAACATCACCAGGCAGAACTTCCAAGAAGGGATGAAAGCCATTGCAACCTGGATGAGGAACAGTTGCCTGAAGCTTAACTCGGAGAAAACAGAAGTCCTCTTCCTCCAATAACGTCCTCCAATAACTCACTGGGGCTAGTGATCTTCCATGGGGGGCGCTATGCCCAAGTCTGCTGCTGCTCCCAAGGCTGCCAACACTGCAGGAGAGGCCCTTGCCTGGGTCAGCCAATAAGCAATTTCACATCAAAGGAACAAAATGGCACCTCCTCTCTGGAGTGGGCGGGCACAGAGAATCAGGTGAGCTTCTTTCAGTGTTGGTGGCATCACTGGGTTCGTCTTGGGATCTGCAGAAGTGGCCTTTAAAGGCGGTCAGGACCCACATGAACCCAGAGCTCAGACAAGTTGGTCTCACTTCATTACCGGTCAGCATGCATGCTGTATTTAGAAGTGATATCTCAAGGAATTAGAACAAAAAAACTGAATTAATTATTCCTTCCACAAAGATATGGAAATAATGAATACTACTGATGTAATTATTTTCCCACATAGATCTGTTACATTATAAAAGGGAAAACTGAAATGCTTTTTCAGTCCTAGGACATCAATGATCCTCTATGTTCATTCTTGGAAAATATTCACTTGTGGGATCTTTGTAAAACAATTATGAAAATTGGGGCATTCGCATAGTGTCTGCATTCACAGGTTTATATTTAGGATTCTCCAATCGTCAATTCTCATCCACTCAAAATCAAGACCTAAATGACAATACTGCATGTTAAAAAGGTTTTTATTGTTTTGGAAGTGATTCTTTTAGAATGGAAACTGTTTCCAATGTCTCAGGTATGTCAACCAAAGAGTTATGCCAAGTCATTTTCAAGTCAATTTTAAATCAGTATCATGAACATGGATATATCCCGATTTACTTGGTGTACTTAACTCAGGGTTCTAGGTAACGTATGAAATCTGATACCGACTAGGGATGTGCAAAGATGGTAAAACTTACTTTCACACAATTTTGAAAGTCCTATTTTTAAACTTCACTAACATTGGGAGCTTGATGAGGTGGCAGAGTTCTTCATGGTGGCAATGATAGCACTAATTACTCTGGCATCAGCCAACCAGTTAACTACTAGAAAGACCCAGTATGAGTGAAATAACAATGTTAATTTTTCAAGCTATAGTTTGACATAAGGTTTGTATCCTAAACATTGTTTACAAATATATATCCAATGGAGTGATTTTTATAAAAATTATATTTCTGACACAATCATCTGATACCACTTTGAGAAAGGCTACAATCATTGTGATGCCTTCTTTAGAGGCAAGGGATTTTCTTGTCATAGCAGTCTATAATTAGAATTTCTCTCTAGAGGAACAGTACAAGATTCTCACAACACACATTTTTCACTTGTTGGCCATGCATGGTGTTCTTAGTTTGATAATGTAGTGTCTTTCAGAAATTTGAATTTTTGCCCTTCATAGTTGTGGCAAATAGTCAGCTGGCAAGTGCCACAGCATCTTGGAAGCATAAAATCAATGCCCACAACTCAGCAGACTAGCCAGCTTTAGCAACATCTAGTTTAGATATCTGTACACCCTGGGATCTGTTTACAAGTAGCTTATGCCAATACTGCATCACTGTTTGTGATGCAGAGGCAGCACACTTTGTAGTGTAGTTCCTATATTCCCAATAGGCTCTGCGCATTGGAATAATATATCCTATAGACTTGACGTAGGACTTATGTCTACTAGGTCTCTATCGAATATATTAGACTTAATTGTGAGTGGCAGCTTGCTCAGAGGTCACAAGAAACTTTCTCGAATAAACAAGAAGGGATTCGTTTCTGACAACCGAATAAACATGACAACTTTGTTTCCCCAAGAAAAAAACTGATCTTCAGAGTCGTGGAAACAATAGATAGATATTTTACTCAGTCAATCGTGCATGCTTTGTTTCATCAGAGGTGCAGAGAAATAGAGAGACGGTGTTTTCAATAAAAACAGTCTTCTTTCTCAAGCAAGTAAAGTGAACTGTTACAATCGTAATACTGGTTGCAAAGTATAATGAGTACAGTAAAAGAAGAGTATTATAAAATAATACTGTAACAGCATTGTATGGTTCCTAGACCATAGATAAATACATACATAAATAACAAAGGCTAAAAAGTACTCAACTGGTGCTTCTATAATATGCCTACCCCGATGTACCTAACCTAAGTCTAGTACGAGGGAAAGAAGTAAGTGAGGTGTAGCAAAGGTTTAATTTTCTTTGCCAAGAATCTAACCAAGATTTCATTTAGAGTCTAATCAGCTCTGTACCTTGGTTTTAGAATGAAGGAGGTCTGGTATCTCTGTCTCCAGACTCGATTTCCTAACACCCCGCGAGGGAAGCTTGAAAACACTGGAGCTGGATTTTCAGCAAGAGAAAGGAAATCTTCTCTGTCACTGCGTCAGCTGGAGGGTCGGCTTCCTTCGGCACTCGCTGTAGCGAGCAGCGTCGGGCAAGTAGATAGTCGAGCTGCTCCTAACCACCGTGTGTTTGCCAGGGCAAGTTTAGGCATATTTATACCTTGAAGGTGCCTAGTTTGACGTGAGGTTGGACATAATAACATCACCAAAGAACCCCAAGGAAATGGTAGCTCTTTGAAAACGCCATGATTCCTAGGACAAATCAATATTCAAGTAAGGAGATGTCCCTGACGGCTGAACCTGAGTTTTCCAAGAATCGTTGTGGCTTTTTGGAACTAGTGGGAGCAGCCATGCCTGTATTTGGACTGGATGGGTTATGTCTAAATATGGGCAGGATTTCTATTGCCTATATAAGGGCAATGTGAATTGTACCATTATAAGGGCATGAATCGGTAAAGTACGCTTGGATCCTAAAATGTTGCACAACACCCACTCCACTTTATTATGTTCTATATTACTAAATGTTAAGCATGTAAAACATATCTAAAGCATGATGTGGTATAAATCCCTCCCAAAATACATAAAATGCATTTGAAATGGCTGTACACCAAAGATGAGCATTTGTGCCGTACGCATTTTTAAAAAAGCAATATTTTCATTCAAAGTATGTAGTGTGTCATGGAAAATGCTTATCAGAATGAATCACGAAATTGCATTCATGAAATGGCTCTTAAATACAGAAGACAAAAAGTTGAGACCATTCCATGCCAGAATATACTGTTTAGGTTGTGGACGAGGTTAAATATTGTCTCAAAGAATTCTTGTTCTCTAAGAATAGTTCTACTTTAAGCAGATTACTTTGTGCCAAAAAAGTTCACTTTTGGAAAAAGTCAAATCGTAGAAAAAAATAGAGTTCTTAAAGTGGGAAGTTTTGTTTGGAAAAGTGAAGGTCGAATACAGAGTCCCATAGAACGCTGTGTGCTAACTTCAAAAGTCATTCTCGTTATTAGGAGAAAACATTAAGAGCCAGATGTAGGTAATCTCAATTTACCTATTCTTAAATACCGAATTTTACTGATTTGGTATTTAAGAATAGGTAAATGGGATGCAGATAATTTTTCTGTAAAAATTACCGAATTGGTAAGATTCTGTAATTAAGAATCGGTATTGTAAATACCGAATCAGTAATAGGGGAACCCTTTCAAGGGTAGCAGGGTGTCACATTGACACCCTGTTGCACCCCTGAATAGTACATGGGTGTGCATGTGGCAAACATACATGTATACAGGGCATTTATGTCTGCCACATGGCACTAAAAAAAAAAAAAATTGCTTTTTAAAAGGAATTCGTTATTTACCACCAACTAATAGTTGGTGGTAAAAACCGAATCCTTAAATGTAAGAAGCACTCACTTGAGTGCTCCCTACATTACGGATTCAGTAATTTACAGAATCGGTATTTTAAGAATTCAGTAATTTACCGATTTCTTAAATTACCGATTCGGTAAATTACCAAATCCTGAAATGTGGCCTTCTACATCTGAAAAGCCTAATACCGGTCGGTAACGGCCAAAATTCGGTAATTTTGGCCGTTACTGAACGGTATTAGGCTTCCTACATCTGGCCCAAAATCTTCTAAGCTGGCAAAAATCGTCTACCACAGTAGGTGAAAGTTGGACCACTTCATTAAGTAAACCGATAGCACAGAAATGTGAAGCATCGCCATCAGCGTTAGTCGCATTAGCAATGCTTGTCGGAGATGGAGATGAAGGTGGTACCTGTGTGCCTGTTGATCCATGTATCTCATGTCTTTTGAGATGTCATCAGTGATGTCATGAGTGATGTCACTGACCATGTCATGAGTGATGTAATATGTGACATCATCAGCAGTGCATTGCGGGCGCGCGAGTTATAGTTAGCTGAACTAACTATAACGGGGGAATTTCAAAGGTTTTGTATGAGTGAAATGTCCAGCTAACTATAACATGTGTGAAACCTATGGTTTTTTCAATGAATTTGCAAGGTTTTTTAAATGCTAATTCCTAACTATAACGTGTGTGAAACCTATGTTTTTTTTCAGTGAATTTCAAAGGTTTTATAAATGATAATTATTAAATGCATTAATTATTATATTTCTTTCTTTTTATACTAATTTCTTAGATGTTTAATATAAATATTTATATTTATTTTATTATTTAAATTATATTTCATATTCCTAAAGTAAAATAATAACACAACTAAATTGAAAAATATTTTTTTTATTAATTATTTTTTTTTCAATATATTAAAATTGAATTCTATATAATTCCTTTATCATTATTTTTTTTTTATAATTGTACCGTACGCATACGCTAATGTAATTACACCAAATTTGGCAGAGAGGTAGAGTTTGGTTCGCAGATTGTGCTTTTTGTTAAATGGAGTAAATCCGTTCTGTAGTTCATGAGAAAACCCAAATAGACTATGCATGTAGTCTTCTATGCACCGGCAAACTTGTCTTCATTTCCCCAACCTGTATCCTTACACTTCCAGTAAACACTATCACACTTCTGTTTCAGTATTGTAGTGACATACAGCACTATGTGCTTATCTGTACAGTATTCTAAAAGATTCCATTCACTACATTAAAACACTAATCAGCAGATGTACAATAAGTGGTACATTCCCATAGATATGACAGTTATTGTGTACTGTGATTTCACCTCTTTCTGGCGCAGGGCTTTGTAATGTGATGCACCTTCCACACACCATGGCACATATTTTGCACTACCACTGCATCACAAAAGTGACGTAACGGCTGTGTTAAAGAGGCACAAGGGGGTTGTAAATCCACCCCTAAAACATACAAATTCACCCAGGCAGTTTCACCAGCAGTGCAAATTGAAGCTACACTTGTAACATATTTATGTACATATTATACATTCAAGTGCTTCGGACATACTACAGTATACTATAGATAAACACTTTATAGATTAATGCTGTAGCCCTTCCTTATAGTTCTGCAGTTTCACATTCACCATACACTAGTAATGTATTAATTCATTCATTTATGAACTACACATTCATTCTGAGAAACTTTTATACACTAACATAGAAATATGGTTCTTTCTTTGACCAGTGAAGGTAGTTCTAAAAAGAACTGGGTTTTTTTGTGTTTTTAGTTTTCTATTTTTTTGTGTTTTGTTAACAAGTTTTTTTTAAAACCAAAAACTGGAACTCAAAAAGTGTACAACAGGAACAAAAGAATGAAAAAAAAAACTAATGTTGAGGACAGAGATGCTCCTGCATCCTGCATTTTATCAGGTCAATAGACTGTTACCTATAACACAAAAGTGTATCACAATAAATGCATACAATTTTAACGTCAGCAAAATCAGGATCAATTTGTGGGTGTGAACTGCTTGCTGAAAATTCTGATGCAGTAGTTGATGTGCTTGGTGCAATAGTAGGTAGGTTGTCCTGCAACCTCCGTGTTGCTACTCGAGCAAAGTAGTTGGGGTGCAGGTTCTTCACGTGTCGCACCATATTTGCTGCGCCAAAGGAGTATTTTTTAGATGGATCATCCCTTGAAATAGTTGTTTGGCAATTTTACAGGTTACTTTTGGAGCATTAACCTTTTTTTGCCCTTCTGGAAAAGTAAAAAACTGTCAAATTAGAGCTTCTTTCCTCTTGTTTGGAGGTTCTTCAGGAATGAAATATTACACTGAAGAATGGCTGGAAGATGAGTCCATTGCTGTTATTATGGTAAACTTCCTTCTATTTGACAGGATTCTCAGAAGAGATGCTTCTTCTTAGAAAGTCAAAGTAGAATGATTAGAATGGGACAGAACTTTCAACAATTGGAATATGAACTATTATGAACCAATCAAATCCCTTCTTTTAAAGTCAAATGGCTTTGCGTACGCTTACGGTGAGCTTACGGTGCTCTTACGATGTGAGTACACATAACGTTCCACCGCGATTTGTGTAATTGCTTTTAAAAGTAATATACGAATGTTTAAAGTTAAAAAAAACTTTTTTCATAACTATTCTACATAATGTATTCTGTTAGTATGTTCCTTAAAAACATAAATATATGTTTTTACAATTAAAAACATTTGCGCCTTTCGCGTACGGGACGCCATACATGACGTCACACGGAAGCTTTAATGCGACGCATAATGTCGAAGTGTATTCGTAGCGCATGCGCGAGTATGTGCTAAGAAAGATTAGCAATGCAAACTATGGTGCAATCACTCTCACACTGTCAAATCAGAGGACAGGGCGCGCTACAAGAATAGTTACAAGTGGTCACTCATTGGAGATCGGATTCTGGGTCTGCCTCTGCGCACATGAAAACCCCGCCCAGTCTCTCTCTGTTGTTAATTATTGGTGCACACACTCACACTTGCGAAGTGCATGCCCGCCCACACTATCCCTCATATCACCACGTACCTTTTTTGCTATTAATAAGCCTGGAACCCAATACATTAGCCAATGGGAGGTCCCCGGGGTCCGTCATTCTTCTAGACTGCGAAAACGCTACCAATGACGACCCTGGACTTAGGAGCCCATTAGGATCGCGGACGGACTTGAGTCTGTCCGCGACCCTTGAGGAGGAGGGAACGTCCACATGGGCTGCGGCGTTCCCTCCTCTGCAATTAGGATGTGACTACCACCCTGGCGGTCACATCCTCTATTTTTAACATTGCGGCGGGTGCGGCTTCAAGCTGCGCCCGCCGCAATGGTAAAAAAGCACGCATTGCATTTACATGCAGACAGCTGCAGGCACCGCGTGGTGCCTTCCGCTGTCTGCATGTAAATGCAGGGGGGTATCATAGGTACCTCCCATGTGCACCCCCCACCCCTTCACACTGGGGGCCCGCAACGGGCCCCCGAAGTGCACATCTGTATGCTTTTCCACGGCGGAGAACCCACCGCGGAAAAGCATATCAGATACGCAATCCTAATATGGCTGGCGGTGTCTGAGAGACACCGCCACCATATAAGAGCTTTTCCGCCGCGGTTGTAAGCCAACCGCGGCGGAAAAGCGGCGGACATAAACCAAGACCCACCAGCCATCCTAATTTGGCGGTGGGTCTTTGGAGGCTCCGCGGTGGTTTTCCCGCATCCTCCAGGCCGGCGGTGGCTTCCGCCGGCCTGGAGGATGCGGGAAAACCGCGATCCTAATGAGCCCCTACGTTTGGTCAGCCCCCGCGGTACCCATATAAAATGGATAGTGACCTAACTACGCTCTATTTTGCCTCCGCTGCGGTGATAGACAGACTCTCATCGTCGTCGATTGTACTACGAACTCTTTGCTCGTGACACTCGTCGTGGTGTCACTGCTGCTGCCTTTTAGCCAGGCCATCATAGCCGCAGTGCCGGCGTCACCCACGCCCACCCACCCAGGCCCAGCCAAAGCCCCAGCCATTGAAGACAAGACAAGAGACGACAAAAGCAAAGGTAGGAGAAGCCTCTATAAATTGTACCTGCATGATAGTATTTTTTTTTTTTTAAAAATGTTATTGTCAAGTGGCCCTCGAAGCTCTGGTTTGCTTTATCTTTGTGCGACACATACTTTGCACTTCATTTTATTTGCTCCCTCCTAATCCTCCCGTGACTTTTAATATTTATTGCTACCTCACGCGGCCTTCCCAGGCCTCTATTCGTATTGATCGTATAGGGTTGATCGTAATATTACCTTCTGCGTCACGGGGCCCTACTATGCCTTTTCTAAATGAATTGCACATGCATGAATTTCAGTGTCGTATTTTTGAACTGTCCCCCGTTCTTTAGCCTGTATTGTTACAATTTTTGTATTAGTATTATGTTTTTTACTGCGTCACGTGGCTCTCCCAGCTCTGTTTTGCTTTTTTTTCTCCCATGAATTTTGATATTCATTACTGCCTCACATGGCCTTCCCAAGCCTGTTTTCTTACATATTGTGCTTTCATAAATATGTATGTTGCATTTTTGTGCTACGCCACATGCTTTGTGTTTTAACATACGTACTCTCTCTTAAACATCATATTTGCTTCCTTTTAAGCCTCCCCAGACTTAAAATTTCTTGCTTCCTCACGTGACCTATAGTTGTTTTTTTCTGTGCTCTAGTTGGCCTGCGAAAGATTTATTTCATAGTAATTGTTGGACTTATAACTTTGACACAACAGTGTTGTACTAGCCCTTTATTTGGCTTAGGTTACCAAACCATTTTTCCCTCTACCGTACATCTTTTTATGACGCTTTCACCAAAATACATGTTTTTGACACTTCACCACTTCATGATCAGTCTTTAAGTGCAATTGCTCCCTTTATTGAAAGGGTAATGGTAATTGTTTCTCTATGATAAAAATGTTAATGTTGATAGTTACGTATACCAAGGCTGCTCATCTAAATGCTACTACTAGGCCTACAGCAGTAATTGTGCCACCCACACAAGAAACTCTAAATATAAAAATCACGCCTATCACTGCAGGGCCTGATCGCCCTTTGTTAAACTGTTATGTTTTCAAACTGCATCCATTTCACAGCCCTTACCTCTGTTTTTGTGTAGACTGTATTCTATATCCCTCGCTTAAAGTTTCTGCACACAACATATTTTTCAAACTACATTAATATAAGAAAGTTATTTTGCACAACGTGATCCATCTTCACAAGGTGATCAATCTTCACAACCTGTACCAGGTACACCACGTTCTGTTACATGTAAATTGTGTATTCTATAGCTAATAGCGTATGATGTACATATTGGTTCCTCTTTAGAAGCTTGTGTGCTTTCATATATTTTTACAAATAATCAATGCCTTCCTAAATATATGTCTCTCAACACTAAATATATGTATATTTTCATTTCTATTACAGTTACTTATCTTTAAGTAATAATTTCCCATAAAAGTGTGTGCTGAAATTCTCTACTCTGAAACCTATGATTGGTTTAACATTCAGGTTCGACTTTTGCTCAACATATACATTTGTTATTATGTTTTCAGTTTGCAGAATGCTACCCAACTCAGCAACCAGTAGCCCAGATTTTTACTAATGTAATATTTCTGAAGAATTATGGACTGAAAATTGCAATGAACCTAATGGAGTCATCACGTTTGACTTTAAACAATAATATGACACAGGTCTATATATCCAGTGTATAATCCTATTGGTTGGAGGTGCTCAAAAGATGGTGTTTACGTATCCACCAACCAGGGTAACGATAATATTCAAGACCAAAGAAGGCCCAGAACACAACATTATTACAGCTACACCAAAGCACACTCTATCATTATGTCTGTAATCCTAAACACAACCCAGGTCAGTCCAGAGAACAGAGATCACTGTGGGGCAGTCTCCCACCAGAAGTATACTGGTGAGAGATTGCCCCACAGTGATCTCTGTTCTGTGGACTGACCTTGGTTGTGTTTAGGATTACAGATATAATGATAGTGTCCTCTGGTCTAGCTGTAATAAATATGTTTTGACTTTAACATTTCAATGATAAATAAGGTCTCACACTCTAGTGTTGTCCTGAACATTGGATTCTTCTTTATTTTGTTTTTTCATCCACAATCTTTTCATAGATAAAGACATATCATTGCTTTTTAACAAAGTATTTATAGTTGTGAATTTTCAATATTGTTTGTAGTAAAGCCATTTCAATATATTAGTTGTAACTGTCTCTAATCCTGGATCTAAAAACATCTAGACTCATGCATAATATATTGCAAACTAAGTTTTTAATTGTTAGCATTGCTGTTACGATGTCCTAATGTACATCTTTTTTTACATTTAGAATAATTGTTGTCTGCAACCAAGATACTTCAACAACATACGTGCAAAAGTTAATGGTATTTACCCTCAATAAGAGTAAATACACAATATCATAATTAAGTGATATAATTCCTTGGAGTCTTTAGAACACATTAACTCTCCAGTTCACATTTGTCTAACTCTCACTCAGATAACTGAGGCATTTGCAAGGGTCTTTTTAGAGTTACGTCCACCATGTTGGAAAGCTGCCTATGCACCCTTCCAAATTATGGAGTCATTACCACGTTTCCACTAAGTGATGAGAGATAACTATGTTTACCATGTAAATACATATAAAGTTTTCATTATAAACAGCTATTGACCTTTAAACAATGCAATGTTAATAACAAATTACTTTTCACTCTTTTCCCAACAGCCCAATGTTTCGAATGCAGCAGATGACTCCACCTTAACTTTCTAAAATCAAATGTAAATCTTACTTACCTTTTACTGCTTAGATATGTAAAAAAAATTATCTTTTTAAGGAACATATGATCACCTGCAACACGTCTAACTGCATATTTGCACACTCCTGCAATCTACTGTTGTGTCTGAATTATCATAAAAACTAATGTTGAGACAAACTTCTTTCAGCTGTCACGATTTGCACAATCCTTTTAGAGTTGGACCATACTTCCTCTAACATTCTGACTTAATTGTCTTTTTAAAATTCAGCAATTATTTTGTTTAGGTGTTGAAATATAAATTTAAATCTTCCTCCTCTTTGAAGGTCAAGAAGCAATACGTCTCCTCTACACTTGATTGTTCAATGGTAGTCTAAAAAGTAGTGGTCATTCCACTATTACTATGGTAGATATCTGACAATAGAATCTATGATATAGTTACAACACTGTTCCATGGTCATAATCAAAAAGGTGTGTTTACAAAAAAAAACAATCGTGCACTTTTTATGCTGAACAGTATTACTTCTAAACACCATTTCACTGCTTTCTTCCATGCCTTCAAAAAAGATTTCATGGATTTACATGCATAGTCTTTTAAGTCTGTATATCTCTAATGTAAAACAAACATACTTGTTTTTCTTTTCTTTTCTCACTGACATGTATAAACTCATCAGTCACTCCTATGGCAAGCTTTTACAATCCTGAATACTGAGTGCTACGTTTTGTGTGAGAGGGTGCCCATGTATAACCATGCTAAGTTTTCTTTAGCTGCATGGGCACATGTAGTGTAACCTGTCAAACACTTTAAAATGATACCCTCCCACTAGTCCTAAAGGCGGATGTAGAATTCAACTGTTCATCATAAAATAGAATGGATGTCAGTAAGTACAACGTATTTCTGTATTATGTAAGCCCTAATGTGTCCCTTAAAGATTCCAGCGAAGTCCAGACACATACTAACTGAAACACACCAACCATTAGTAATCTGTAAAATTTGCCAAACAACTGTTTCAAGGTGTCATCAATCCAAAAAATACTTCTTTGGCACAGCAAATATAGTGCAACACGTAAACAATGTGCACCCCAACAACTTTGCTTGAGCTGCAACACAGATATTGCACAACAACACACTTGCTGCTGCACCAAGCACATCAACTGATGCAACAGCATCTTCAGCAAACAGTCCATACTGACATATTGATCTTGAATTTGGTAAACTTACATTTCTACGCATTTATCGTGATCAACTTTTGTGTTACGTGAAACAGTTTATCAACCTCATCAAAAACAAGAAACGGGAGCATCGCTGTCCTCAACATTAGTCATTAGACATTTATCCAGCTTTTTTGTTGTAACTACCCCGGCCAAAGGCAGTAGGAAATTTTCACACTTGCTACCTTTCTTGCGTCCTTTCTATCACACAGTGTGTGTACTTTGTCTACTTGCATTGGTAACTTAGCTGTGCTACCCATTTCTCAGGTTCCCACTGTGGATTCCGACGCACAGTCTGTGTAATGGACTGGAAATCCAAACATCCAATTCCCTCACAAGGCAGTGGGTTATTTGCGCATCTGTAGCCTTTCCTATTGTTCACCTTTTTTATCTTCCACTCAATCAACACCTCATCTACACATACACACACCTACTTGCTCCCTTTCTTGGCTGGGGTTATCAATTATTCTTAAATTTCATACTCTAATTCAAAGTCATGGCCCTTTATCGAGCCTTTTTGTTGTAACTACTTCCCCGCTAAAGGCAGTGGTTAATTTGCTCACTTGCAGCCTTACTTATTTTTGATATTATTCATCTTCCACTCAATCAACACATCATCTACACATACACACACCTACTTGCTGCCTTTCTTGGCTATGGTTATCAACTATTCTTCTATTTCATATTTGTATTCAGAGTGCAGGCCCTTTATCAAGCCTTTTTCTTGTAGCTACTAACTTGTCCGAAGGCAGTGGGAAATTTGCACACTTGCTGCCTTCCTTGGCTGGGGTTATCAATTATTCTTGAATTTCATATTCTGATTAAAAGCTTAGGAACAATATTTTCATTTAGAAACAAATTTCAAAGTAATCATCTCTGTAAAACTTATTTGCCATGATCAGTAATTTCTCCAATTCTTATATCTTGTAGAATACTTTCATAATTAGCAACATTTGCTTGTCGCATATTTGTAATAAATTCCTTATATTCAAAATATGACCAAATGTTAACATATCCAATCCTACATTACATCGTTTACTTATACTACCTGTGGAGCATCACAACAAATTGCAATACCACAAACTATCTGGAGTAGCTTGTTGTGAACACTCTTGAAGAAAATTAAACTTCTCATTATTGATGACCTAACCATGGTATCAAACTTAGGGGCCTATTAGGATGGCGGACGGAAACGGGTTCCGTCCGCCATGGTCGCGGCAAAATCACTCCCGACCGCACCGCGGAGAATCCGTGGTTTCGATTGGGATATTTATGTCAAGAAACTACGACCGCGGCGGACGGATCACATCAAACACCGTCCGCGGCGGACAGAGCACACCAAAGACCGCCGTAAGCGTACGGTACCGAAGAAACACCCTCCGCAGCGGACGAACATGACCGCGGAAACAGGCCCAACCGCCGCTATACGGAGGGTCCGGCCACGCGATTAGGATAACGCCACTATTCCAATGAAACTCACCACTGTCCTCGACCGCCGCGGAAACAATGCATCGCCAAACGGTCCATGACTGCAGAAGTACCACACAAACACCATCCCTGCCGTCAAACCGATTACACAATGGCAGACGGAAGTAAATAGAAAACACACTAAACAGGATACCCAACCACCTGAAACACCCACCCCCAGCAACTACACGCCCCAATGACACCCCCCCAAGCACCGAAAAATGCACCAAAATCACCACACCCACAGAACACCTGATTGCCAACAACCACTGGGACACCACCACCACACAGAGTATAAAATGAATCCCTCCCACTACCACAGTCCTTTGCATCACAGCATAGCTGCAAGCAAGAGCCACAATACCACTAACAGCAGACACACACAAACACACATACAACCTGCACACAAACACACCCGCCACACAAACCCCCACAACACCATCCCTACACACCACACACCTGCACACCCTACCCCACCACACCAACACCTTGCACATCACACACCATGGCACCAAAGAAAAATCCAACGTTCACAAACAGTGAGTTGAAGGTCATGGTGGATGAAATCATCCGTGTCAAACCACATCTTTTCGGGGCCCTAGTCCAGCAGACCACCTTGGCAACCAAAAACAACATGTGGGACAGGATAGTGACCAGAGTGAATGCGTCAGGGACCGTGCCACGCACCAAACACGAGATCCAGAGGCAGTGGCACGACCTCAAGGCAAGGGTGAAAGGCATCAGGGCGAAGAACCACCTGCGGGCACAACACACTGGCGGCGGCACTCCCCCGGAGCCCATACCATTTGCAGAATGGGAGGAGAAGGTGCTAGGCATACTGCACCCTGAGAGCCTGGAGGGAATCGAGGAGGGATTAGAGGCTGGTAAGTACAAACCAATGACCACTATCACACTGCCATGGTCTGCCTTGCACAACTGCCAACACACATCTCCCTGGCTCCAATCCATGCATGTGTGCCACATAGTCCCCCAAATGTGAAGTCCTGGGCTCAAATGCACCCACCATGACCAAACACAAATGTTGCCTCCTACGTTCCCAGCCTTGCATGTTGTCAAAGCAGCTAGCACCACAACTCCCAAGAGGCCCCCATGTCTACAGGGAGGGTGGTGGTGGGTGTGGGGTGTGAGAGAGGTGGTTGGGGTGTGTGAGAGAGGTGGGTGGGGGGTGAGAGACCAGCACTACAACTCCCAACAGGCCCCCATGTCTACAGGGAAGGTGGTGGGGGTGTGGGGTGTGAGAGAGGTGGGTGAGGTGTGTGAGAGAGGTGGGTGGGAGGGTGTGAGAGACCAGCACTACAACTCCCAACAGGCCCCCATGTCTACAGGGAGGGTGGTGGGGGGTGTGGGGGGTGAGAGAGGTGGGTGCGGTCTGTGAGAGAGGTGGGTGGGGGTGTGAGAGACCAGCACTACAACTCCCAACAGGCCCCCATGTCTACAGGGAGGGTGGTGGGGGGTGGGGTGTGTGAGAGACCAGCACTACAACTCCCAACTGGCCCCCATGTCTACAGGGAGGGTAGTGGTGGGTGGGGTGTGTGAGAGACCAGCACTACAACTCCCAACAGGCCCCCATGTCTACAGGGAGGGTGGTGGTGGGTGGGGTGTGTGAGAGACCAGCACTACAACTCCCAACAGGCCCTCATGTCTACAGGGAGGGTGGTGGGTGTGTGGGGTGTGAGAGAGGTGGGTGGGGTGTGTGAGAGAGGTGGGTAGGGGGTATGAGAGACCAGCACAACAACTCCCAACAGGCCCCCATGTCTACAGGGAGGGTGGTGGGGGTGTGGGGTGTGAGAGAGGTGGGTGGGGTGTGTCAGAGAGGTGGGTGGGGTGTGTGAGAGACCAGCACTACAACTCCCAACAGGCCCCCATGTCTACAGGGAGGGTGGTGGGGGTGTGGGGTGTGAGAGAGGTGGGTGGGGTGTGTGGGAGAGGTGGGTGGGGGGTGTGAGAGACCAGCACTACAACTCCCAACAGGCCCCCATGTCTACAGGGAGGGTGGTGGGGGGTGGGGTGTGTGAGAGACCAGCACTACAACTCCCAACAGGCCCCCATGTCTACAGGGAGGCTGGTGGTGGGTGGGGTGTGTGAGAGACCAGCACTACAACTCCCAATAGGCCCCCATGTCTACAGGGAAGGTGGTGGGGGGTGGGGTGTGTGAGAGACCAGCACTACAACTCCCAACAGGCCCCCATGTCTACAGGGAGGGTGGTGGGGGGTAGGGTGTGTGAGAGTCCAGCACTACAACTGCCAACAGGCCCCCATGACTACAGGGAGGGTGGTGGGGGTTTGGGGTGTGAGAGAGGTGGGTGGGGTGTGTGAGAGAGGTGGGTGGGGTGTGAGAGACCAGCACTATAACTCCCAACAGGCCCCCATGTCTACAGGGAGGGTGGTGGGGGGTGTGGGGTGTAAGAGAGGTGGGTGGGGTGTGTGAGAGAGGTGGGTGGGGGTGTGAGAGACCAGCACTACAACTCCCAACAGGCCCCCATGTCAAAAGGGAGGGTGGTGGTGGGTGGGGTGTGTGAGAGACCAGCACCCATGTCTCACCCCAGAGCAAGTTTGAGTCCGCCAACCATTTGGTGACCAGTGCATCTCCTCCTGCAAACTGACAGATAGATAGAAATCTTCTCAGGGTGAACATCCAATAGCAGGATAGGACCACACATATCCAAGTATTGCCTTCCCACCTCCAAGCCACCATATTGCCCTGTACTGTCAACCACAACAACATGATGACAACAACAACCATGTCCTGATTCCATAGTGATTTGTAATGTTGCTACCAAAAACATGTCATGTCCACAGCATTAATTGTGAAAATCTTGTTCCTCAGGTGATCGCAACTTGACCGGCGAAAGCAGCAACCGCCAGCACCAGTCGACCCCCTCACAGCCAGGACTCTCTGGGGACGATCCCATTGACAGCTCGGGTGCAGAGGACGATGTTGGCCCAAGCAGACTCCCAGGGCCATCAGGCTCCCAGAACATTCCGACCTCCACCACCTTGGCCTGTGTCACTACATCAACACCTGCCATTGTGAGCTGTGCAGCTACCACCACCACCACCACCACCACTCCTGCCTGTGCCAACCTGCCTGACCCATCACCCGATGATGGGCCATCGACAACCCAGGCTAGCAGGGAGAGTGGGCGGGAGAGGCCACAGGTGAGGCCACAGCTCACAACCAGGAGTGTAGTTGCTAGGTGAGGTCGGGAAGGAGACCCACCCCATCCTGTGGCCGAGACCCTGGAAGTCATCGCCAGAGTCAATGCCTCCTATGAGCGGTCGCAGGCCCAGTCTGATCGGGCCCACCAAGACTCGCAGGAGAGCAGCCAGCTGTTGCGGTCCACCGACACTCGCATTGGCCAAATTGTAGACCTCATGGGCCAGCAAACTGCTCTGTGGAGGGATGGTTGTTCCGCGCCACCCCACCACCCCTCACCCAAGTGCTCAGCGGGACAGGTCACCAACACCACCGCCACCATCACCTGAGGCCACGGACAGGGAGGTGGACCCTGACCAACCTGCCCCCACAGCTGTCTCCGCTCCGGTTCCAAGACGGAGGGGCCGTCCGAGGCTGGATGCAGCTGAGAGCAGTGGAAGTGCACCATCTACCCGCTCGAAGAGGGGCCGCCACTGGCTTCACCCTTCCTTGAGCCTGCCATTCACCCTGTCAACTATCCTGCCCCACAATGCCAAGCATTGGCACACGTCTGTTGGACTAGGTGGACATCACACAATGTGGTGTCCCCTAGGTGTTTTCATCTGCCATGACCTTCAAATCTCACTTCCCCCAACACCTACTTATAAATATGCACCAACATCAATCCACAACCTGTAAATAAACACCACGTTAACACTCTATGCTGTGTGACCCCCATGTTTTAATCACATGTTTGTCTAATAAATTGTCATTACTAGGTGCAGGGATCAATGTTCTAGAGAATCATGCCTCTGTGGGAGTGACCTAGGGATAATGAGAGAACAAGCACAGGTCAGGAAAGTGATTCAGACCCATCACAACACACTGTACTGCAACATCCCACAAACCACACTCATCACCAATTAAGTGGATCACAGGACACACATCAGGGAGCATTGCATGTACAACATCTCACACACACATTTGCAAACAGAACATACCAGAACAGGCAGCATAGACACACCACACCCACACATCACCAGCAAACATCCATCACGCATTCTCTAGCTGCACAAGAGGTAGCTACTCACATTCACGGAAAATAGCGATCAATGAGCTGACGCCTCTGGTCCACACCTTCTTCCTCCCCACTATCCTCATCAGTGGACATGGGTGGGATGGGAGGCGGGGCAACCTGTTGGTCTTCAGGGTCCATGATCAGTTCAATGTTATTGCGCAAGGCCAGGTTGTGGAGCATGCAGCAGGCAATCACGATTTGGCATGCTTTGCCTGGTGAGTATGGCAGGGCCCCTCCGGTTTTATCAATGCAGCGAAACCTAGACTTCAGCAGTCCAAAAGTACGTTCTATCACTCGACGTGTCCTCCCATGGGCATCATTATAACGCATTTCACCAGGGGTAGTAGGATTCCGTATGGGGCTCAGCAGCCACGGCCGGTTTGAATACGCAGAGTCGCCTAGGTGGGGGGATGACAGACACAAATATCATTACCAGGATTGGTGGGAACACCATGCCACACATACAACACAATTGTCCTCACAGCACACTCACCTACAAGCCACGCACGTTCTGGACGCAGATTAGCCATCAGTTGGGGGACAATGCTGCTCCGCAGGATGTGTGAGTCATGGGCGGAGCCGGGAAATCTGGCACACACGTGAGATGATGTTGTCAGCCAGGCACACCACTTGCACGTTGATAGAATGGTAGTGCTTCCAATTCAGATATACAGGTTCACGTGCCTGGGGTGGAATGAGACCAATATGTGTGCCATCAATGGAACCCACTACGTGTGGTATCTGAGCCAGGGCATAGAAGTCCCCTTTGACTGCGGCCCACTCTGCCGGACGTGGGAAATGGATGTAATCATCCATGTAATGCATCATGGCATTCAGAACATCCCGTAGTACCATGCTGAATATGGATTGGGACTTCCCCCCGGCATGACCAACTGTGTACTGGAAAGTGCCAGTTGCAAAGAAGTGAAGTGCCGCCATCACCTTTGCTGTGGGTGTAATAGCTTCTGGATATGTCCTGCGTGGCTGCAGATGAGGTGCCAATTGTGCTACAAGCTCCTGCAATCTACGCCGATCAAGCCGGAATTTGCGGATCACCTCCTTGTTAACCATGTCCTCCAGCACAGTGTATGGTCGATGCATATTTGGAGCCCTCCTGTGTGGGAGTAGATGGTAGCAGATGTCAATTGACCAACAACGCATAGCTGTGCCACACTATCACATCTTGACCAACACAATGCAAATAATACATGTTGCAGACAGTGATTATATGTGTGACATGACCAATATATAAGGCAATACAGCTAACTACACACACAATGTTCAACCACAAACAACATCCTGTGTGCAAACATGTCCAATGTAACGTGCACACATGTTGAAATATCTGGCAACAGCACATGACTGAGGGCCCAAATGTGGACAAGTGTCCCCACAGACACACATGTACGTGCACACATAACACGAACATGGAACACACCCTCCTTGTCTTCATGCACCCATGACCCCACCTACAATGCTGGGCATCCTCACATGAAATGCATGGGCACACAACAACAGACACACATACACAGAATGCATGTACACCCCCATCATTGTTACTTGCACACACAAACCACACACTCACAGCAGCTTCTAAATATGGGTACACACCCTTGATGTACTGTGTAGATGTGTACAAATGGAAACGTGTGTCAGCAAAACCAAGACGTCAACACATCGCGGTGCACATCACTAGCCTTTGTTAACCACTGGCAAGGTCAACAGTATGAGCACACATGCAACAAATGAACATCAATGTCACACGTGGACACGGGCCATTGACTTGACATCATTATTCTTGCAGCATTCCGGACATGGTGACCTCAATGCACAGGCCGCTCACCCACCACCAGCACCCGGTGGTGGGTGACCGGCCTGGACCGGCGGTGGGTGACCGGCCAGGACTGGCGGTGGGTGACCGGCCAGGGCCACCCATGCCATGGTGACCTCAATGCACAGGCCGCTCACCCACCGCCGATTCAGAAAAGGGGGTGGTGATGAACAGAGTGCCTGAATTAAGCAGACCACTCTTACCCAGTCCAAAGATCAGGGCTTGATCCATCACCGTTTTTTAGCTCACTGCACCATCCCAGCTCAGAACTTGGCTATATGCAAATTAGTCTGTTCCTGTCCCAGTGCATGATGGGAACAGGGCAAACCAAACTACCAAGCCAATTCTTGTACTGGGAAGGAAACAAGCTTCCGGGGACCGGTTTCTGCCATTTCAGGCGTCTTCGGCCCGGCTTGCTTGAATCCTGATGGTGCAATGAGCAAGGGACTCACATCTGAGTATACCCTTCCACGCTTATGGTGGACAAAATGATTCAGAAAAGGGGGTGGTGATGAACAGAGTGCCTGAATTAAGCAGACCACTCTTACCCAGTCCAAAGATCAGGGCTTGATCCATCACCGTTTTTTAGCTCACTGCACCATCCCAGCTCAGAACTTGGCTATATGCAAATTAGTCTGTTCCTGTCCCAGTGCATGATGGGAACAGGGCAAACCAAACTACCAAGCCAATTCTTGTACTGGGAAGGAAACAAGCTTCCGGGGACCGGTTTCTGCCATTTCAGGCGTCTTCGGCCCGGCTTGCTTGAATCCTGATGGTGCAATGAGCAAGGGACTCACATCTGAGTATACCCTTCCACGCTTATGGTGGACAAAATGATTCAGAAAAGGGGGTGGTGATGAACAGAGTGCCTGAATTAAGCAGACCACTCTTACCCAGTCCAAAGATCAGGGCTTGATCCATCACCGTTTTTTAGCTCACTGCACCATCCCAGCTCAGAACTTGGCTATATGCAAATTAGTCTGTTCCTGTCCCAGTGCATGATGGGAACAGGGCAAACCAAACTACCAAGCCAATTCTTGTACTGGGAAGGAAACAAGCTTCCGGGGACCGGTTTCTGCCATTTCAGGCGTCTTCGGCCCGGCTTGCTTGAATCCTGATGGTGCAATGAGCAAGGGACTCACATCTGAGTATACCCTTCCACGCTTATGGTGGACAAAATGATTCAGAAAAGGGGGTGGTGATGAACAGAGTGCCTGAATTAAGCAGACCACTCTTACCCAGTCCAAAGATCAGGGCTTGATCCATCACCGTTTTTTAGCTCACTGCACCATCCCAGCTCAGAACTTGGCTATATGCAAATTAGTCTGTTCCTGTCCCAGTGCATGATGGGAACAGGGCAAACCAAACTACCAAGCCAATTCTTGTACTGGGAAGGAAACAAGCTTCCGGGGACCGGTTTCTGCCATTTCAGGCGTCTTCGGCCCGGCTTGCTTGAATCCTGATGGTGCAATGAGCAAGGGACTCACATCTGAGTATACCCTTCCACGCTTATGGTGGACAAAATGATTCAGAAAAGGGGGTGGTGATGAACAGAGTGCCTGAATTAAGCAGACCACTCTTACCCAGTCCAAAGATCAGGGCTTGATCCATCACCGTTTTTTAGCTCACTGCACCATCCCAGCTCAGAACTTGGCTATATGCAAATTAGTCTGTTCCTGTCCCAGTGCATGATGGGAACAGGGCAAACCAAACTACCAAGCCAATTCTTGTACTGGGAAGGAAACAAGCTTCCGGGGACCGGTTTCTGCCATTTCAGGCGTCTTCGGCCCGGCTTGCTTGAATCCTGATGGTGCAATGAGCAAGGGACTCACATCTGAGTATACCCTTCCACGCTTATGGTGGACAAAATGATTCAGAAAAGGGGGTGGTGATGAACAGAGTGCCTGAATTAAGCAGACCACTCTTACCCAGTCCAAAGATCAGGGCTTGATCCATCACCGTTTTTTAGCTCACTGCACCATCCCAGCTCAGAACTTGGCTATATGCAAATTAGTCTGTTCCTGTCCCAGTGCATGATGGGAACAGGGCAAACCAAACTACCAAGCCAATTCTTGTACTGGGAAGGAAACAAGCTTCCGGGGACCGGTTTCTGCCATTTCAGGCGTCTTCGGCCCGGCTTGCTTGAATCCTGATGGTGCAATGAGCAAGGGACTCACATCTGAGTATACCCTTCCACGCTTATGGTGGACAAAATGATTCAGAAAAGGGGGTGGTGATGAACAGAGTGCCTGAATTAAGCAGACCACTCTTACCCAGTCCAAAGATCAGGGCTTGATCCATCACCGTTTTTTAGCTCACTGCACCATCCCAGCTCAGAACTTGGCTATATGCAAATTAGTCTGTTCCTGTCCCAGTGCATGATGGGAACAGGGCAAACCAAACTACCAAGCCAATTCTTGTACTGGGAAGGAAACAAGCTTCCGGGGACCGGTTTCTGCCATTTCAGGCGTCTTCGGCCCGGCTTGCTTGAATCCTGATGGTGCAATGAGCAAGGGACTCACATCTGAGTATACCCTTCCACGCTTATGGTGGACAAAATGATTCAGAAAAGGGGGTGGTGATGAACAGAGTGCCTGAATTAAGCAGACCACTCTTACCCAGTCCAAAGATCAGGGCTTGATCCATCACCGTTTTTTAGCTCACTGCACCATCCCAGCTCAGAACTTGGCTATATGCAAATTAGTCTGTTCCTGTCCCAGTGCATGATGGGAACAGGGCAAACCAAACTACCAAGCCAATTCTTGTACTGGGAAGGAAACAAGCTTCCGGGGACCGGTTTCTGCCATTTCAGGCGTCTTCGGCCCGGCTTGCTTGAATCCTGATGGTGCAATGAGCAAGGGACTCACATCTGAGTATACCCTTCCACGCTTATGGTGGACAAAATGATTCAGAAAAGGGGGTGGTGATGAACAGAGTGCCTGAATTAAGCAGACCACTCTTACCCAGTCCAAAGATCAGGGCTTGATCCATCACCGTTTTTTAGCTCACCGCACCATCCCAGCTCAGAACTTGGCTATATGCAAATTAGTCTGTTCCTGTCCCAGTGCATGATGGGAACAGGGCAAACCAAACTACCAAGCCAATTCTTGTACTGGGAAGGAAACAAGCTTCCGGGGACCGGTTTCTGCCATTTCAGGCGTCTTCGGCCCGGCTTGCTTGAATCCTGATGGTGCAATGAGCAAGGGACTCACATCTGAGTATACCCTTCCACGCTGATGGTGGACAAAATGATTCAGAAAAGGGGGTGGTGATGAACAGAGTGCCTGAATTAAGCAGACCACTCTTACCCAGTCCAAAGATCAGGGCTTGATCCATCACCGTTTTTTAGCTCACTGCACCATCCCAGCTCAGAACTTGGCTATATGCAAATTAGTCTGTTCCTGTCCCAGTGCATGATGGGAACAGGGCAAACCAAACTACCAAGCCAATTCTTGTACTGGGAAGGAAACAAGCTTCCGGGGACCGGTTTCTGCCATTTCAGGCGTCTTCGGCCCGGCTTGCTTGAATCCTGATGGTGCAATGAGCAAGGGACTCACATCTGAGTATACCCTTCCACGCTTATGGTGGACAAAATGATTCAGAAAAGGGGGTGGTGATGAACAGAGTGCCTGAATTAAGCAGACCACTCTTACCCAGTCCAAAGATCAGGGCTTGATCCATCACCGTTTTTTAGCTCACTGCACCATCCCAGCTCAGAACTTGGCTATATGCAAATTAGTCTGTTCCTGTCCCAGTGCATGATGGGAACAGGGCAAACCAAACTACCAAGCCAATTCTTGTACTGGGAAGGAAACAAGCTTCCGGGGACCGGTTTCTGCCATTTCAGGCGTCTTCGGCCCGGCTTGCTTGAATCCTGATGGTGCAATGAGCAAGGGACTCACATCTGAGTATACCCTTCCACGCTTATGGTGGGTGACCGGCCAGGACCGGCGGTGGGTGACCGGCAAGGACCGGCGGTGGGTGACCGGCCAGGGCCACCCATGCCATGGTGACCTCAATGCACAGGCTGCTCACCCACCACCAGCACCCGGTGGTGGGTGACCGGCCAGGACTGGCAGTGGGTGACTGGCCAGGACCGGCGGTGGGTGACCGGCCAGGGCTACCCATACCATGGTGACCTCAATGCACAGGGCGCTCACCCACCACCAGCACCCAGCGGTGGGTGACCGGCCTGGACCGGCGGTGGGTTACCGGCCAGAACTGGCGGTGGGTGACCGGCCAGGGCCACCCATGCCATGGTGACTTCAATGCACAGGCCGCTCACCCACCGCCAGCACCCGGCGGTGGGTGACCGGCCAGGACCGGCGGTGGGTGACCGGCCAGGACTGGCGGTGGGTGACCGGCCAGGGCCACCCATGCCATGGTGACCTCAATGCACAGGCCGCTCACCCACCGCCAGCACCTGGCGGTGGGTGACCGGCCAGGACCAGCGGTGGGTGACCGGAAAGGACCGGCAGTGGGTGACTGGCCAGGGCCACCCATGCCATGGTGACCTCAATGCACAGGCCGCTCACCCACCGCCAGCACCCGGCGGTGGGTGACCGGCCAGGACTAGCAGTGGGTGACTGGCCAGGACCGGCGGTGGGTGACCAGCTAGGACCGGCAGTGGGTGACCGGCCAGGGCCACCCATGCCATGGTGACCTCAATGCACAGGCCGCTCATCCACCGCCAGCACCCGGCGGTGGGTGACCGGCCAGGACCGGCGGTGGGTGACACAATTTGACTGTAAGGGGGGTTTTAACTGCCATTTCAAATTGCATACTCAAATGTATGTGTTAGCCTGCACCACTCCCGCGGAATGCGTGCACTGCCATAGCGACGCCAGTGTGTGATTATTTTCAAATGATGTACCGTCGCGGTAGCGCGCACATGCGGTTGCCGGTGTGTGACCGTGACGGTCCGTGCACATGTAGCCAATGGAAACAGGTTACGCGGGGCGCGTAAGCGCATTCAAGAATAGCGGAAGCCGTGCACCGCCACACCAGGGCGAGTCATTGGCTCTTTTTGAATGATGCATCCAGGGAAAACCAATTGCTGCAGACGTGTGCCACAGATATGAGCTCAGGGCCCTATATATGTGTGAAATTCTTCTGCACACATTCACTGCTTCCAGCCACTGCTGCCTGCTACCGTCACCTCGACCTGCTGCTCCTGAGCTATCCAACAACTGCTGCCTGCGACCGTCACCTCGACCTGCTGCTCCTGAGCTATCCAACAACTGCTGCCTGCGACCGTCACCTCGACCTGCTGCTCCTGAGCTATCCAACAACTGCTGCCTGCGACCGTCACCTCGACCTGCTGCTCCTGAGCTATCCAACAACTGCTGCCTATGACCGTCACCTCAACATGCTGCTGCTGAGCTATCCGAACAACTGCTGCTGTTGTGCCACAGTCCTGGACCTTGCCATGCAGAGAGGGCGAGAGATCCGGTCTCGTCCCTTCACCGCAGCGGAGCTGGATGTCCTTGTGGACGGTGTGCTCAGACACTATGAACGGCTCTACGGTGCCCCCGGACAGGTGGTAAGTGCAGTGTGTAACATGTTGGTGGGAATGAGGTGGTCACTGACTCCTGGATTGTGCAAGCTTGGCGGTGTGCTGTGGGACCTTCACATGTGTTGTACTGAGCATGGCTGCATGAAGATACGTGTTTCTATGATGTTTGTGAATGTCAAACTGTCCACTGACGTTCCCCTCTTATCTCCCATCATGGTAGGTCAAGCTGCACCTTCGCAAGGCCGTGTGGAGGACCATAGCACGTGATGTACGGGCAGTGGGGGTGTGCAATAGATGACACACACACTGCCACAAGCGCTGGGACGACTTATCCAGGCTCAGCAAGAATGTTGCGGAGATGACACTGGGGCTTATTCCAAGATCAAGCCGCCTTGCCCGACGCACCATGACTCCTCTAATGCACCGTATAATTGCTGTGACGCATCCTGACCTGTCCGCCCGGCTGAGAGGGGATCAACAGCAAACTAGCGGTAAGCAGACTGTATGTGTCTGTAACTTGTGAGTGCATGCATGTATTGGTGCTCAGACACAGTAGTGACATCCGTGGTGCGTATGTTTTGCAGCAATTGCATGTTGGTGCCATTAGCGGAGTGAGCGTTAGCACCCATGTCCGCGAGGTGGACATACCAGTTGATTTGTAGTTGAGGGTTCCAGGACATGCTGTTGAGGTCTGTGGTCCCATGGCATGACATGTGTGGTGGTCTGCATGCACTTGCACTGTTTGTATGATGTACATGTTTCACAGGCACCCCCGGTTCTTTGATATGAGGATGTCTGGTAGGGGTGGTTCGTGTGCAGGACGGGTGCTACATGTCACTGTAAGGAAAGGTGTGAATTTGTAACCTTCAGTACGTGAGTCTGGCACTTAGGTTAACATCTCTTCCCTCTCTTCCAGCTTTGGCCGAGGGCACTGACACACAGACGACGGAGATGAGTGGTGGCAATGCATCCGGATCCGAGATGACACACACGGAGACTGACACTGAAGGGGGCAGCCCCGGAGAGGGGGACAGAACCGTCCCTGAGGACTCACATGTGGAGACACCATCATCTTCATCCTCAGACAGTGGTGGTGAGTCAGCACTGTTGTCACAGACAGGGAGTGGGCAATCAACACCTTCAGTCGCTACACAGCACACAGGTCCCACAGTGCCACCAACTGCAACAAGTACTGCTTGTGCTCGCCAGAGTAGGAGGAGCAGAGTTGCCTTCGGCGCAGGCACCGCTGCCCCTGCCCCTGTGCCACAAAGTGCACTTTGTGCTGAGGCTGTTGATCTGCTGCGACAGCTGTGTGTAGGGCAGACCAACATGATCAATGCATTCCAAGACCACGATAGGAAGTTGGGGCAGGTGGTAGCATTCATGGAGGGGATGCATGGCGATGTTGCTGGTCTCCACAGAACAGTTCAGTCATTAGCAAACACTGTGTCTTCAGCCATTCTCCAGTCGCATGGACAGGGTGCTGCTTCTGTTTCCCCATCCACACCACTAGATGTCTCAGGGGAGAGTGAAATTTCAGGCCAGGCGTCATTTTCGGAGTATTGCACTAGAAGCAGCCACAGGCAGCAAGGCAGGGCACAGAGGGCACAAACACCATTCCCTAGGACAGGGAAATCTTTCACCCATCACGACATGAGCTACACTGGAGTTGACACACAGGATCCTCAAGGGGTGTTGGGGGAAAGGGATTCACATGTAACAGACGCATCCCCCTCAAAAGGTACTCCCAAGGCAAGGTCACCTCCCACGTCCAGGGACACTCCCAAGGACAAGGACACTACAAAGGAAAGGGCACCTCCCAAGGCCAGGGACACTCCCAAGGACAAGGACTCTACACAGGAAAGGGTACCTCCCAAGAGCAGGGACACTTACAAGGACAAGGACACTACACAGGAAAGGGCACATCCCAGGAGCAGGGACACTCCCAAGGACAAGGACGCTTCAAAGGAAAGGGCAACTCCCAAGAGCAGGGACACTCCCAAGGACAAGGGCACTACAAAGGAAAGGGTACCTCCCAAGAGAAGGGACACTCCCAAGGACAAGGATGCTTGAAAGGAAAGGGCACCTCCCAAGAGCAGGTTCACTCCCAAGGACAAGGACGCTTCAAAGGAAAGGGCACCTCCCAAGAGCAGGGACACTCCCAAGGACAAGGACACTACAAAGGAAAGGGCACCTCTCAAGAGCAGGGACACTACCAAGGACAAGGACGCTTCAAAGGAAAGGGCACCTCCCAAGAGCAGGGACACTCCCAAGGACAAGGACACTACAAAGGAAAGGGCACCTTCCAAGAGCAGGGACACTTCAAAGGACAGGTACACTACAATGGACAAGTCTGCTCCCAGGGACAGGGCACCGCCCAGGGATCAGGGACAGGACACCTCCTTCGTCCAAGGCACATCCCAGGGCCAAGGGTTCTCCCATGGACACGAGCTCCATCAAGGACAGGCATACATCACCCCTGGCTGCCCTGAGGCTGATGTTGTTGAAGGAACGTAAAACACATGTGTCAGCGGTTGAGTCCCCACATACCCCAACTCCCATCCACACCCCGCAGATGCAGAATAAGGAGTACACTGTTGTTGCATCCCCCATTACACATGATGCAGAGGGCAGGGCCACAGCAAATGTCAAGCAGGGTCCAGCACGTCCCCAGAGAGCAGACCACCACAAGCACATGATCCTTCTTTGATGTCTGATGAGGCCACAACACTTACCAGTCCAGTCATGTCCAGGGTGCCCCTACATTTCACAAAGAAACGGAGACACACACCAGTGAGACCTGACCACCCCAATGTCGCTCCAGTACAGCTGTACCCAGCTCCAAGAGCCACCCTGCCTCCTGGCCCATACAGCCCTGTGGCTCATCATTTCAGTGGTCCTAGTGGGTCAGCTACCATTCACTCTCATGTGTCAGATAGTGGCGCTGTGTCTGTTGTTCGCTGTCATGCATCATGTAGTAGCACTGTGTCAGTTGTGCCCTCTCCTGTTTCAGGTACTGGCACTGTGTGTGTCAGCCACTCTCATGTGTCAGTTGCTGGCATGGTATTTGTTGGTCACTGTACAGGGACATGTCCTGGCAGTGTGTCTGGGTCTATGGCTCATGTATCAGTCACTAGAGCTGTGGCTGTGTCTCACACTCCTGTTTCTGGTGCTGGCAGTGTGTCTGGGTCTATGGCTCATGTGTCAGTCACTACATCTGTGGCTGTGTCTCACACTCCTGTTTCTGGTGCTGGCAGTGTGCCTGGGTCTATGGCTCATGTGTCAGTCACTCGAGCTGTGGCTGTGTCTCACACTCCTGTTTCTGGTGCTTGCAGTGTGTCTGGGTCTATGGCTCATGTGTCAGTCACTCGAGCTGTGGCTGTGTCTCACACTCCTGTTTCTGGTGCTGGCAGTGTGTCTGGGTCTATGGCTAATGTGTCAGTCACTAGAGCTGTGGCTGTGTCTCACACTCCTGTTTCTGGTGCTGGCAGTGTGTCTGGGTCTATGGCTCATGTGTCAGTCACTAGAGCTGTGGCTGTGTCTCACACTCCTGTTCCTGGTGCTGGCAGTGTGTCTGGGTCTATGACTCATGTGTCAGTCACTCAAGCTGTGGCTGTGTCTCACACCCCTGTATCTGGTGCTGGCAGTGTGTCCAAGGCGACTAGTTCACGCAGTCCACCAGATTCTGTGCTGTGAGGTGTAGCTCCCATCACTCACATGTAATTTGACTTTGTGTCTCGATTGTCCATTGTAACCAGCCTTGCATTGTTACTGTCCTTGGGACGGGGCGCTTGACCCACGTACTTGTGTTGCGTCCGATGTACCTGTGCCTTGCCATGGACTGTTGATGCACTTAGCCCCTCTCATGTGTTGCCTCTGATGTACCTGCTCTGTTGTAAACACTGCCCTGTTGCTGTGATGATACTGCATTGTGCCCTCATGTGCTGCCTCTGATGTACATGCTCTGTTCTCTGCCATGGACTGTTGATGCACTTAGCCCCTCTCACGTGCTGCCTCTGATGTACCTGCTCTGTTCTAAACACTGCCCTGTTGCTGTTCGGATACTGCATTGTGCCCTCTCATGTGCTGCCTCTGATGTACCTGCTCTGTTGTAAACACTGCCCTGTTGCTGTTATGATACTGCATTGTGCCCTCATGTGCTGCCTCTAATGTACCTGCTCTGTTGTAAACACTACCCTGTTGCTGTTCTGATACTGCATTGTGCCCTCTCACGTGCTTCCTCTGATGTACCTGCTCTGTTGTAAACACTGCCCTGTTGCTGTTATGATACTGCATTGTGCCCTCATGTGCTGCTTCAGATGTACCTGCTCTGTTATACCCAGTGCCCATGCTCTTGGGTAGTGTACGATTATACCCCTATTATGTTTAATAAAGCAAGTCAATCATGTGTCGTGGTTTGTCGTTGTCATTCCTGGTTGTGTACTTGAATTGTTGATATATTGGTGCGATCGTAAATACAGTTTCTCAAACATGACACTCCCCCTCCCTACGTCACAGCCCTGGCAGGTATTCCCCTTCCAACAGCAATTGTTGTTTTGGCGTACCTGCGTCGTCGTCCGAGAAGGGCCATGACTTTCTGGTGGTGGAGCACGAAGAGTATCGGGAATGCGTGTAGCGCTGGGTCCATGACGGCGATCTGCTTGTGGTGGGTATCTCTGCAATGTGTTGTATCTCCGCTGTGGTGATTCCGCCGTGTTCAGGCAGGTTGTTTTTCCGCAGCCAATTGATGTGTGTTTTCCGCCATCGTGATTTGGAGGACGGTCGGAGACGTCATTCCGTACGGCGATGTCTCTGGATTGGTTCCGTCCGCCGCGGGGTCGGGTGTATTTCCGCGGCGGTGCGTGCTTTTCCGCCGCGTATGGACATTTGACAGTGTTTCCCATCCTAATATGGCGGACGGAGTGCCCGCGGCAGGCGGACTGAAAAAAGGCATTTTCCGCCTACTCCAGGCCAGCGGTCGTCCTTCCGTCCGCCATCGTAATCAACCCCTTAATGCTTGCCTTTGTGCATTTAAGAATGCAGCAAATTCTTAAAACAGAGTATGACATATTACCTTTCCTCCCCCCCGATCATGTATCATCACAGGGTATGTTCAACGTCAGCGCCAAAGGTATTACTAACTCAGTGCACCAAAAATCATCACCACATGACCTTATTGATTACCATGACTTATTTAGAAGAAAAAAAATCCTACTTTTTGGAGATATAGTTCAACTTCTGTGAATGGACAACCAATAGTTATTAAAAAACTTGATTTTAAAGCCTTTGCTACCAATGCGTCCTGCTTGGACCGCGCATAATCGCAGACTCCACAGAACTTTGTTCCGTCAGGTGGCACTAACTCATTCCACCACTTATCATCGCTGCATTCACACACACTACATTACCAATATTGTGCAGCTGTAATCAATGCCACGTAGTCATGAAGTCTTGGTAACTTCTACCTCCTACCATCACCACATGTCCATATTCAGCCAGAATTTAACTGATTCTTCATTCATTATACATATAGTACAGTACCAAATAAACTAATCTCCCTCAAACCTACACAAAATCACCAATTGACCATACTAAGCTAGAATTCACAAGACCAAAAAAATGACTATCAGTACGTCCTGCCCGGACCACACATCTTCACAAGCTCCACAAACCTTGTTGTTTCACGTACCACTAACTCAGTGGAAACTAAACTAGGTATAACAGCTTTTTTATATCCTGATTCAAACTCAAGACCATTTATCAAGCCTTTTTGTTGTAGCTACTACACCGGCCGAAGGCAATGGGAAATTTGCACACTTCCAGTCTTTCTTTGCTGTGGTTATCAATTACTCTTGAATTTCAAATTCAAACTCATGTCCCTTTTTCAAGCCTTTTTCATGTAGATACTGCACTGGCAGAAGGCAGTGGGAAATTTGCGCACTTGCTACGTTTCTTCACAGGGGTTTTGAATTATTGTAGAATTTCATATTCATATTCAAAATGCAGGCCCTTTATCAAGCCCTTTTTGTTCTATCAAGGGGAAATACTTTATTGTACAGTTAATAAAAACCATTACAAAACCAGCAACGATAAAAACAATTATAAATATCTATAGCAGCATGGGGAATAATACTTGTGGTAAGTTATTAAAAATACTTTGATTAGACAATACTAAAAATGAGAGTTTAAGAAGTAGTTAGGAAGGAATGTTCATCCGCCGCTAAGGCACTTCTGTGTTCCTCATGGGGGGTTTCTTATGGTTGGCCTGACCTACTTTCCCATTCTGAGTGCGTTGCAGTCCACATTCCATATAGGAGACAAAATGTTCTTTTCCCCGTTGGCTCATAATTTATGTTATTTTATAAATGTTTTATATCGCGCTTTGCTACTACAGAGTATCCTGGCGCGAAGAGTGAGGTTATCCAGAAGAAAAAAAAAATGCGCATAGGAAAAATGATTATATGGTAATGTTAAACAAATGTGTTTTGAGCCCCTTCTTAAACATAGAGATTGTCGGAGACGCTCTTAGATGCAGCGGGAGAGCATTCCAGGCCCTGGCAGTCTGGACAGAAATGGATTGACCGCCCAGTCTTGAATACTTAAATTTGGGCATGGTCATTTGGTACAAATTTGCAGAGCGAAGAGCGCGACGGGGAACATACATGACAAACCTTTTTTGCAGATACATCGGACCTAATTTGTGGGTGGCCCGAAACGCGAGAACCAAAGATTTAAACAGGATTCGATGGGCGACTGGGAGCCAGTGAAGACTGCGAAGGTGAGATCGCACACTGGCTCTCCTAGGAAGTTGGAATAAAAGCCGCACAGCAGCCTTTTGGATGACCTGAAGCCGCTGAATAATATAGGCAGGTAGGCCACTGAACAGTGCGTTGGCATAATCGAGCCTAGACAGAATGAGGGCGCGCAAAACCGTTTCTTTAGCCTCTCTCGGGAGGAGTGGGAAGAACCTTTTTAACGCCTTAAGAGTGGCAAAGCAGATACCAGTCAGTTTTTTTAGATGGTCTTCAAACTTAAGATCCTGCCCGAACCAAACCCCTAGATTTTTTGCCGGGCCTCCTATTGATTTAGGGCAGGGCAGATCGACTGGCCAGATGAGGTCCCTGAAATTGTCCGGGAAAGGTACCATAAAGAAGAACCTCTGACTTTTCCTCATTACACTTAAGCTGTGCCAGGGCAAGCCAGCGGAAGACAGAGGCGAGACACGAGCGCACCACCGAGGTATCCAGATTGTCCTTTGGCCAGGTGACCAACAACTGGGTGTCGTCGGCGTAGGCCATTATTTTTGCCCCCAGCTGCTCTGCCAGATGAATTAGGGGGGTCATGTAAATGTTAAACAGCAGGGGGCTCAATGTGGACCCCTGGGGCACACCTGTAGTAAGATTCTTTGGCCGTGAGTGATCTGTCCTTGTTTGTTCCTATGAGCCAGCTGTGCCTCTGTATAATCTGAGTGTTTTAGCTCTGGGGATATGGACAATGCGCTGTCTTTAACCGTTTATTCTTTCTTTTTGTTGATTCGGGCTTCTGCGGCTTCGATATATTTTACCAGTTGACAAGCCATTTGGACTTCGTCACCTGAGAAGCAAGCCAGGACCGCTTGCCTGCAGGACCTGATCCCTTTTTTGTTAAATAGTGGTCTCAAAAGGTTCCTGCGGTCTTGCTGCAGCTCCTTGCAGATGGTGATGAGGTGTAAGATGTTTTCCTCATCATTCCCGCACAGGTAGCATTTTGCTGGTTTTGGAGGATGCAGTCAGGGGGCCATATGGTCTGCTGAGGGCAATACTCCTAGTCGATATTTTAGGAATGACTCTTTTGGTTTTTTGGTAAAGTTGGTAAGGTTGTTCTATCAACTACCACGGCCGAAGGCAGTGGGAAATTAGCAAACTTGCAGCCTTGTTTAGCTGGGGTTATCAATTATTCTTCAAGTAATTCAACTTCAAAGTCCAGGCCCTTTATTGAAACTTCTTGGTAACTACTACCCATTGAATGGCAGTGGATAATTTGCACAATTGCATCCTTTCTACCACACAGTGTGTGTACTTTGTGCACTTGCTTAACTCCTTAGATGAGATACCCATTTCTCAGGCTCCCACTGCGGAATCCAATTCAGTCTGTAATGGACTGCAAAACCAAACACCCACTTCCCTTACAAGGCAGTGGGTACTTTGCACGTCTGCAGCCTTTCTTATTTTTCACCTTTTTTATCTTCCACTCAATCAACACATCATCTACACATACACACACCTACTTGCTGCTTTTTTTGCCTGGGGTTATCAATTATTCTTCAATTTCATAATCTGATTCAAAGTCAAGGCCCTTTAACTAGCCTTTTTGTTGTAGCTACTACCCCGGCCGAAGGCAGTGGAAAATGTGCTCACTTGCTGCATTTCTTGGCTGGGGTTACCAATTATGCGCTCAGAGTTGACAACTAGATACCAACAGCGCCAGCACTACAGAAAACATTCAATACAATCTTGATTTATTTAAAACAGAGACAATTTCACAATGTCCTCAGATTTTCCTAAAGTTTGAACAGTAGGAAATTCAGCCTTCATTTTTTTTAATTTAGAGATGTTTCTACTGTATGTCTTCAGATTTTCTTTAAATAAGTGACAACAAACATTCCTCCATATCTGTGTCAACTACTGCCTTCGATTCACACTATGGACAGCAGGGTTCACAACTTGAATTCAGCTTTCCATCTACACTATGCACAGCATTCAAATTAGCCTTCATTTATGTAAGGCAGATACAATTTTATTAATGTGTTAATGGATGCTACAAGAAACATTCCTCAATGTCTGTACTAAGGGGCAGATTATGATAGAGGATTTTCCGCCTCCTCCGGGCCGGCGGAAGCCACCGCCGGCCCGGAGGAGGCGGAAAATCCTCTGCGGAGTCACCAAAGACCCACCGCCGCATTACGATGGCTGGTGGGTCTTGGATTCTGTCCGCTGCTTTTCCGCCGCGGTCGGATTACAACCGCGGTGGAAAAGCTCTCCTTTGGCTGGCAGTGTCTATCAGACACCGCCAGCCAAATTAGGAAGCATTAGTAAACATGCTTTTCCGCGGCGGTTTTTCCGCCGTGGAAAAGCATGTGTACTTTTGCTTTTGGGGGCCCGTTGTGGGCCCCCAGGGCGTAGGCGGGTGGGGGGTGCACATGGGGGGTACCTATGGTACCCCCGAGCATTTACATGCACAAAGCGGCAGGCACCGCACGGTGCCTGCCGCTTTGTGCATGTAAATGTTACACATGCACTTTTAACATTGCGGCGGGTGCTGCTTGAAGCAGCACCCGCCGCAATGTTAAATATCCAGGATGTGACCGCCAGGGTGGCGGTCACATCCTGATTTGCATGGAGGGACCTCCGCAGTCCATGCGGACGGTCCCTCCACCTCTGGGATGGCGGACGGACGCAAGTCCGTCCGCCATCCTAATCGGCCCCATAGTACTAAGGGGCAGATTTATGTTAACTGGCGCATCCCCAGGGATGCGCCAGTTAACATGCGCCACAGTGCGCCACTGCTCCGCCACCCATGGTGCGCCGCATTTATGATGGGCGCACCATGGTGCAAGGCAGTGAAGATGCGTGACGCATCTCTCGGCGCACGGGCGGCGCATTGCAGGAGTCATGTCGCAAGTGCGACATGACTCCTGCAATGCACAGGGCCCACCTGTTCAATGTATGGTGCGTCACCCTTACGCCTGCTTCAAGCAGGAGTAGGGAATTGACGTAGAAAGTGACTGAGTTAAATCTCATAGATTTCACTCAGCCACTTTTAGGAGGCGTTCCTGGGCAGGAACGCCCCCCCTGCGCAGGAACGCCTCCTTATGGCGCAGGGGTTTCCAACGTGACGCATCTCCTAGATGCGTCACGTTGTAAATAGGGCGCATTGTTTGCGCCGCCGTTGCGTCACATTACGTGACGCAACTGCGGCGCAAGGAGGCGCAAGAGCCTCATAAATCTGCCCCTAAATACTACCTTCAAATGTACACTACGAACAACAGTTTTCCTCTTCATACCACGAGCACATCAGTACTACAGTAAACATTGAATCCAGCCTTCCTTTATTTAAGGTAGAGACAAATGGATTCTATGGGCCTGATTCACAGAACTAACTTAAGACAAAATCCTAAACTTATCACCATTTTGGTATTCACAGAAGGCACTTACTCATTTTGGTATTCACAGAAGGCACTTACACATTTCGGTATTCACAGTATTTAGGAGTCCTATCTTTAGGACTCCTAAATGCCTTCTGTGAATACTGAAAGTCTTAAAGTTAGGATTTTCTCAGTTTAGGAGTAGTAAAGTTAGGACTCCTAACTTTAGGACACCTAAATGCCCTCTGTGAATATCGAAAGTCTTAAAGTTAGGATTTTTCTCAGTTTAGGAGTAGCAAAGTTAGGACTCCAAATTGAGAAAAATCCTAACTTTAAGACTTTCGGCATTCACAGAAGGCATTTACAAGTCCTAAAGTTAGGACTCCTAACTTCTCTGAATACCGAAATGAGTAAGTGCCTTCTGTGAATACCAAAATGAGTAAGTGCCTTCTGTGAATATCAAAATGGTAGTAAGTTTAAGATTTTGTCTTAAGTTAGTTCTGTGAAAAAGATTTTGTAAAAGAATGTGACAAATAGCATTCATCTATAACTGTACTCACTAAACCCTTCAATCTACACTGCGGAGAGCAGGTTTCACAACTTGAATTCACCTTTACAGCTACACTAAGGACAACATTGAATCCAGCCTTGCTTTATTTAAGACATACAAGTGTACTGTATCCTCAGATTCTGTTAACTGTGACAAAATAGCATTCATCGATCTTTGTGTCAACAACTGCGTTCAATCTACACTGCGGACAGCAGGGTTCACAACTTGAATTCAGCTTTGGAACTAAATTTGTCTTCTATATCTGTGCTGACAACTGCCTTCAATCTATTATGCGGTCAGTAGAGTTCAAAACTTGATAGCAGGAGCTTCACTACTAAGCATGGGCGGCAAATCCGTTACGTCCGCTGATTTTTCGGATTTTTGGTGAATACGCAATCCGTGTATTTTACGTATTTTCCAAAAAATCCGAAAAAATCCGCGGATGTAACGGGTTCAAAAGTTTAACCCCCACCCACTCATGTAATGGCGCCAGCAAGCTGCCAGCGCTGTTTTAAAATAGTTACAAAGTTAGCTTGCACAGGAACCACTAGATAAAACGAAGCAGGTGCTGCTTTATTTTATCTAAGTGCTTCCTGTGCAAGCTTACTTTGTAACTATTTTACAACGGCGCTGGCAGCTTGCTCGTGCCATTGTAAACACACACATGGTCGCTGGAACTAGTTGAAGCTCAAATGCAGTGACTCATTCATCAGCCCAGAAACAATCGAGAGCGTCGTCGAGGCTGGGTAATGTGCCTTCTTTACCGTCGAAAGTCAGCTGTGATGCTGGATAGAGGCCTTTGCATCCTTGACTTTCATGAGCACAATCCCTGTGCTGTTCCTGTGACCTGGAGTCTCTGTATCTTCATCTGCTGCTCTGATTGGCCTCTGACCTTTTATACACACAAGAGGCATGTGCAGCACAATCCCTGTGCTGTTCCTGTGACCAGGAGTCTCTGTATCTTCATCTGCTGCTCTGATCGGCCTCTGACCTTTTATACACACAAGAGTCATGTGCACTCGCATGGAAGCCCCGTCCGTTTGGCCATGAGTAGGCACATTGTGTTCGCACGGGTTTCTGCACGTTCGCGAGCGTTTTGTACAATAAAACCCTTGCGAACTTGCAGAAACCCGTGCGAACACGCCAAAAAAAAATACGCTAGGATCTGCGGATTTTGCGTATTGTCGCAATCCGCAAATCCGCAAATCCGCAGATCCGCGGATTGCCAATACGCAAAATCCGCTCATGCTTATTCACTACTACAGAAAACATTCAATACAGCCTTGCTTTATTTAAGGTAGCGACTAATGGATTCTATCTCTTCCGATTTTGTAAAACAATGTCACAAATAGCATTCATCTATAACTGTGCTCACTAGAGCCTTCAATCTACACTGCGGACAGCAGGTTTCACAATTTAAATTCAGCTTTCCTTCTACATTAAGGACAGCATTACATTCAACATTGCTTTCCTTATCGCAGGTACAATTCTACTCTGCCATCAGATTCTGTTAACTGTAAAAAATTCCATTAATCAATGTTTCTGTCGATTACCACCTTCGATCTACATTACAGACAGCAGGGTTCACAACTTCAATTCAGTTTTCCATGTAAATTTCTCTTCACTATGTGTGCTGAGAAGTGCCTTCAATAAATTATGCGCTCAGTAAATTTCACAACTAGATACCAAGAGCGCCAGCACTACAGAAAACATTGATGTCAGCCTTGCTTTATTTAAGGTACAGACTAATGGATTTTAAGTCTTCCGATTTTGTAAAAAAATTTCACAAATAGCATTCATCTATAACTGTGCTCACTAGAGCCTTTAATCTGCACTGCGGACAGCTGCGTTCACAACTTGAATTCAGGTTTCCTTCTACATTAAGGACAGCATTGTATTCAGCCTTGCTTTCCTTAAGGCAGAGACAATTATACTGTGTCCTCAGATTCTGTTAACTGTGACAAAATAGCATTCATCGATCTTTGTGTCAACAACTGCCTTCAATCTACACTGCGGACAGCTGCATTCACAACTTGAATTCAGCTTTCCTTCTACATTAAGGACAACATTGAATCTAGCCTTGCTTTATTTAAGACAGGCATTTGTACTGTGTCTTCAGATACTGTTAACTGTGACAAAATAGCATTCATCGATCTTTGTGTCAACAACTGCCTTCAATCTACACTGCAGACAGAAGGGTTCACAACTTGAATTCAGCTTTAGAACTAAATTTGTCTTCAATATCTGTGCTGACAACTGCCTTCAATATATTCTGCGGTCAGTAAATATCAAAACTTCATAGCAAGAGCTCCACTACTACAGAAAAAATTGAATTCAGCATTGCTTTATTTAAGGTAGAGACAAATGGATTTTACGTCTTCCGATTTTGTAAAAGAAAGTCACAAATAGCATTCTTCTATAACTGTCCTCACTAGAGCCTTCAATCTACACTGCGGACAGCTGTGTTCACAACTTGAATTCAGCTTGCCTTCTACAATAAGGACAGCATTGTATTCAGCCTTGCTTTATTTAAGACAGACAATTGTACTGTGTCCTCAGATTCTGTTAATTGTGACAAAATAGCATTCATCGATCTTTGTGTCAACAACTGCCTTCAATCTACACTACAGACAGCTGCATTCACAACTTGAATTCAGACTTCCTTCTACATTAAGGACAACATTGAATCTAGCCTTGCTTTATTTAAGACAGACAATTGTACTGTGTCCTCAGATTCTGTTAACTGTGACAAAATAGCATTCATCGATCTTTGTGTCAATAACTGCCTTCAATTTACACTGCGGACAGAAGGGTTCACAACGTGAATTCAGCTTTGGAACTAAATTTGTCTTCAATATCTGTGCTGACAACTGCCTTCAATATATTCTGCGGTCAGTAAAAATCAAAACTTCATAGCAATAGCTCCACTACTACAGAAATCATTGAATTCAGCCTTGCTTTATTTAAGGTAGAGACTAATGGATGTTATGTCTTTCGATTTTGTAAAAGAATGTCACAAATAGCATTCATCTATAACTGTGCTCACTAGAGCCTTCAATCTACACTGCGGACAGCTGCGTTCACAACTTGAATTCAGCGTTCCTTCTACATTAAGGACAGCATTGTATTCAGCTTTGCTTTCCTTAAGGCAGAGACAATTATACTGTGCCCTCAGATTCTGTTAACTGTGACAAAATTGCATTCATCGATCTTTGTGTCAACAACTGCCTTCAATCTACACTGCGGACAGCTGTGTTCACAACTTGAATTCAGCTTTCTTTCTACATTAAGGACAGCATTGTATTCAGCCTTGCTTTCCTTAAGGCAGAGACAATTATACTGTATCCTCAGATACTGTTAACTGTGACAAAATAGCATTCATCGATCTTTGTGTCAACAACTGCCTTCAATCTACAATGCGGACAGCTCGGTTCACAGCTTGAATTCAGCTTTCCTTCTACATTAAGGACAGCATTGTATTCAGCCTTGCTTTCCTTAAGGCAGAGACAATTATTCTGTGTCCTCACATTCTGTTAACTGTACAAAATAGCATTAATCGATGTTTGTGTTAATTAGTACCTTCGATGTACATTACGGACAGCAGGGTTCACAACTTCAATTCAGTTTTGCATGTAAATTTCTCTTCATTATGTGTGCTGAGAAGAGCCTTCAATCAATTCTGCGCTCAGTAGAGTTCACAACTAGATACCAAGACTGCCAGCACTACAGAAAAAATTCAATACAATCTTGATTTACTTAAAACAGAGACAATTGCACAACGTCCTCAGACTTTCTTAAACTTTGAACACTAGAAACTTCAGCCTTCATTTATTTAATGCAGACACAATTCTACTATGTGTTCACATTTTGTTTAAATAATTGTCAAAAACCATTCGTCTATGTCTGTTAACAACTGCCTTCAATCTACACTGCACAGGAAACGTATAAGCTCAATACCAAAGATACTACTTACTCAATACAAAATAATTCATCACAAAGAAGAGTGAACAGTTTTATGTCACAGTGAGACAAACTGTCTTTTTAAATAGAATTGAAGGAGAATTCTATCAACAAAAGACATTACTTCAATTACTGTACCTCCCCCCGACCACACATCATCACAGGGTACATTCAAGCTCAGCGCCAAAGGTATTACTAACTCAGTGCACCACAAATCATCACCACGTGACCATTTTCAATGAGATGACTTATTTAGAAAAAAATATATATTACTTTTTGAAGATATACTTCAACTTCTCTGAATGGACAACCAATATTTATTAGAAAATTTGATTCTAAAGACTTTGCTACCAGTGCATCCTGCTTGGACCACGCATCATCACACACTCCACAGAACTCTGTGGCTTTAGATGCACACTTGCTGCCTTTCTTGGCTGGGATTATCAATTATTCCTCAATTTCATATTCTTATTGAACATCAAGGCCCTTTATTGAACCTTTTTGTCATAGCTACTACCCCAGCCGAAGGTTAATACACCAAAAGTAATCTGTAAAATTTGACAGACAACTCTTTCAAAGGGTGATCCATACAAAAAATACTTCTTCCCCAGGTAAAGATAGTGATTAATTTGCACACTTGCAGCCTTTCTTATTTTTGACATAATTCATCTTCCATTCAATCAACACATCATCTACATGTACACACCTACTTGCTACCTTTCTTGGCTACGGTTATCAAATATTCTTATATTTCATATCCGTATTCAAAGTACAGGCCCTTTATCAAGCTTTTTTTTTTAACAATTCCCCCAGCCGAACGCAGTAAGAAATGTGTACACTTGCTACCTCTCTTGGCTAGGGTTATCAATTATTCTTGTATTTTATTATACAGTTGTGCCAAATTTAATTAAGAAAGTGAAGATTTTTTTATGCGTTTTATAAGAAAACTATAGAAAATCTACTTCAGAAGGCTTTCAAATTAATTTTTTTTATTTGTTAAAGTAATCAATACAATTCGATCACTAGATAAACCAATCCCTTTAATGAAGGGCAAAAGTAAGTGGAAAAGAGTAACTAACAGAAGTAATTTTTCAGAGGTTTTATTGGGTGAATGGAACCACAATTCAAGTTCTTAGCCTTTTTTTAAGGATGAGAGTTATCTTCAGAGTAATAATTTGTTGCATGCACTTCACACTAGTGGTCGTGCCTATAAGGTTAGAAATGGTTGTGCTATTGTGAAAGAGAAAATGTTCCTAGATATGCAAAAGAGGGGTTAGCTGAGGAAGTTTTAGGGAGACGTCCTAAAACTCCAGTGAACACTTGCAACTGTAGTAGTATTTATACTGTAACTCAAGAATCTATAAAAAATGTTATGCAATTTCTTACATAACTATATTACCCAAAGTGTTAAACAAAAGATTAAGATGTGGCAAGGACTAGACTCTTGTAAAGTGAGAGAAAATATGGGTTTGCAAGGTCATTCTCTGGCTTGTCTTTCTAAAAAAGTATGGCGAAGTGTTTTTCAACAATTCAGAATGTTACCAGTTCATCATACTCAAATGAGGAAATTAGTCAGAACATTGTATTACGCAAAAATTCCAGTACTAATGTTAAAAAAAGTTGAACAGTACTCTTTTCCGTGAATCTGTATCAGATGTAACAAATGTCTCTGATAAAATTCAGCTTAGATACTTTGGTCCTCAGGAAGACAGTGCAGAAATTGAGATATTAATAGAAGAAAATGTGGAACAGAATGTACAATGTTGTACTGTAGAAAATGTTGAGCAAGATATTACAAAGTTTAAGGTGATTTCACTTTAAACATAACATTATTCTTCTACTTGTTTTCAAAGAACTCATTATAAAAATCAAACCAGGACTATTTATCTGTATTTAAAAAAGGAAAAAGGAAAATAATAATGAAAGGAAGCATTTTGCAACTTATTTGTTAGTGGAGAATTCTTTTGATTTGGGTTCTCATCAGCGTATTTGTAAATATTGTTATAACAAATTAGATGAGAACAAAATGCCTGCTAGAACTGTGCATAATTATTTTGAAGTGGTAAATATTCCTCCTGAACTGATGGATTTAAATACCTATGAGTCTATTCTTATTCAAAGTGTGCATCCATTTCAGACTATTGTTCGTATAGAGCCTAAGACAGGAAAATTGCCTCCTTCAGATTTACAGAGAGGATTAAAGTACAGCAGAAAGATGTTTTGGAATCTCACCTAATTAATCTCATGGCATGTCAACGTGGTACTAATGAGTACTGGTACCGTCGTCATAGAGAACTTAAATGTATGCTAACGAACTTAGGAACTCCTACATGGTGCTTTACTCTAAGCTGTGCTGAATATGCTGGGATGATTTACCTCAATTTATTCGAGAAGCAAATCCAAATATACTAAATATTGAATACAAGATACTTGGAGAATTGTGCTCTTTGGATTCAGTTAATGTATGCAGGTATTTCAATCTTAGATTTGAAGCTATGATGTCTTTTATCACAAATAAAAAAAATCCTTCTCTTGGAGAGGTTTTGGATTTCTTTTGGAGAAAGGAGTATCAAGCGAAACGTGCTCCTCCCATACATATGCTAATATAGATCAAATATGCTCCCAAATTTGGAACTGAGTCAGATGATACTGTACTGTCTTTCATTGAAGAATATGCTACATGTGATATTCCCAAAAGTACACAAGATAAGGACTTAACACAACAAGTCTTAAGATTCTAAAGGCATCATTGTGGGAAATACTGTTGTCGAAAACACAAATCTAAGGACAAGTTCTACACCAAATGTCGTTTTGGATTTCCACGTCCTGTAATATCGAAAGGAAGAGCGAACAGTTGTATGTCATCTTTGCGACATCCCATCGCAAGAAAGTCTCCAAAAAATGCCTACAACTTAAAAAGAAATGAAGAGTCAAAATACATAAATGACTACAACCCACTCATTTTATCCATGTGGAATGCTAACATGGACATTCAATATGTTGCAGACATTTCCAATGTTGTTGCTCGATATGTGACATCCTACATAACAAAATCAGAAAAGACAGAATTGAAGTAGATGTGGAAAGAGATTTCCCACGAGAAGAGTCTAAGTAAAAAATTATATAGTTATAGTTTAAAGATGTTATCTCATAGAGAAATTGGAGCTTATGAATGTTCAGATCGCTTATCATCTGCAAGTCTTTACTCCAAATATAGAAGAATCATTTGGGTGAGTCTAAGTCTTCATGCAACACGAAATCGAGTACTTAAATCTGTACTAGAAATTGAATATTTAACTGAAAAAAAGCCAGAAAGTATATGTATTATAGTGTATTAGTTCATAACACGCCCTATTCCAACTGTTCAAAGATCCCTCCCTTTTTATTCATTCTACTTTGAGTTCCTAAAAAGGACCATCTCTTCTGAGAATCCTGTCAAATAGAAAGAAGATCACCATAATAACAGCAATGTACTCATCTTCCAGCTTTTCTTCAAAAAGAGATTTCATTCCTGAAGACCCTCCATAGAAGAAGAAAAAAGCTCTAATTTGGAACTTATGCACTAACCCTGAAGAGCAAAAAAAGGTTAATGCTCCGTTAGTAACCTGTACAATTTGTCAAACAACTCTTTAAACGACTGAAACATCCCAAAAATACTCCTTTGGCACACCAAGTATGATGCAACATATCAAGAACTTGCACCCCAATAACTTTGCTCGAGTTCCAACACGGACGTTACAGGAAAACCCACCTGCTCCTGTACCAAGCACATCGATTGCTGCATCAGCATATTCAGCAAGCCATCCACACCCACAAATTGATCCTGATTTCGGTGAAATTAACATTCTATGCATTTATTGTGATGAACTTTTGTCTTACGGGAAACAGTCTATCGACCTAATAAAATTCAGAGAGCAGGACCATCACTATGCTCAACATTACTTTTTTTGACCTTATCTTGTAATTGGTATCAACTACCTCAGCCGAAAGCAGTGCTTAATTTGCACACTTTCTTCCTTTCTTGACTGGGAATATCAAGTATTCTTCAATTTCAGATTCTGATTGAACGTCAAGGCCCTTTATTGAACCTTTTTGTCATAGCTACTACTCCAGCTGAAGATTAATGCTCCAAAAGTAATCTGTAAACTTTACCAAACAACTCTTTCAAAGGGTAATCCATCCAAAACAGACTTCTTTGACACAGCAAATATAGTGCGACATGTGAAGAACTTGCACCACAACAGAGTTGCTTGAGCTGCAACACTTAAATTGCAGGGCAACCAACCAGCTGCTGCACCAAGCACATAAACTGCTGCAACAGCATCTTCGACAAGTAGTCCATACTCACATATTAATCTTCATTTTTAGTAAACTTAAATTTCTATACATTTATTGAAATGAACTTTTCTGTTACATGAAACAGCCTATCAACATCATAAAAACAGGAACATATCTGTCGTCATTAGACATTTATCAACCTTTTCTTGTTGTAACTACTCCAACCGATGGAAATTCGAAATATGCACACTTACTGCCTTTCTTAAGTGGGGTTATAAATTACTCTTCTTCTAATACAAATTCAAAGTGCACACCCTTGATTCAGCCTTCTTCTTTTGAACTACTTCCCGTAAATTGCAGTGCGTAATTCCACACTTCCATCCTTTCTTCCAACGCACAGTCTATGTAATGAGCTCGGTATCCAAATATCTACTTCCATGATAAGGCAATGGTTACTTTGCGCATCTTCAACATTTCTAACTTTTTACCTTATTCATCCTCCATTCAATGAACACATCATCCACATGTAAACACACTTACGTGCTGCCTTTCTTGGCTGCGGTCATCAATTACTCTTCAATTTCATATTCTGATTCAAACTCAAGGCCCTTTATCGAACCTTTTTAATGAAGATACTACCCCGGCCAAAAGCAGTGAGAAATGTGTGCACTTGCTGCCTTTCTTGGCTAGGGTTATCAATTATTCTTGAATTTCATATTCTGATTCAAAGTCATGGCCCTTTCTCGAGCCTTTTTGATGTAGCTACTACCCCGGCCGGAAGCAGTGGGAAATTTGCACTCTTGCTCCCTTTCTTGGCTAGGGTTATCAATTATTCTACAAGTAATTCAAATTCAAAATGCAGGCTCTTTATTCAGCCTTTTTGGTAACTACTTCCCGTGAATGGCAGAGGATAATTTCCACACTTGCATCCTTTCTTGTGACGCAGAGTCTGTGTAATGAGCTGCGTATCCAAAGATCTACTTCCCTGATAAGGCAGTGGTTACTTTGCGCGTCTGCAGCCTTTCTTACGTTTTACCTTATTCATCTTCCACTCAATCAACACACCATCTACACGTACACACACCTACTTGCTGCCTTTCTTGGCTATGGTTCTCAACTATTCTATTTCATATTCGTATTCAAAGTGCAGGCCCTTTATCGAGCCTTTTTATTGTAACAACTACCCCAGCCAAAGGCAGTAAGAAATTTGCACACGTGCTGCCTTTCTAGAAGTGTGTTAGTGTTTTCTGGAAGTTTAAGGATACAGACTGGGCAATTAAAGGTATAAAACACACATTTTCCGGTGCATGGAAGGGTGCATACTTAGTCTATACGGGTTTGAAGCAGTCCATGCCCTAAGGCCCACTTTGCAACATGAGTACTACCTGCATGATTAAATTTCTGAAAGAAGAATGTCTCAAACCATTTTAATAAATGTATTCTTATAACATCTCATAACTTAATAGAGCTTCTAAAATAATTTAATCATGTATTTCATATTCCTGATTATCAATTTCAAAAGCCACATGATCATACTCGATGTTATCTAATGCTTCCAGAAAATCAACATCTAAGGTTTAGTCTAGGAAATCACAGCTAATATCTGCAGCATTTATATCTTCCTCTTCATTCTCGCTACTTGTAAAAAGTATGTTCAGCTCTTCTATGACACTGTTACTAATTTCGAAACTGTCTTCCAAATTGTTTTGTTGATTTTCCATACTGAATTTGTTATGTTGTAGGTCCTTGTACAACAACATAAACACTACATTTTATCTTTACTGTAATTTCAGCATATGTGGTAATTCATATGAATTATATTAAATATTTATCTTGCAAATAAAGCAACAATATTTTGTTCATCAGTGCAACTGTCTTCCAAATTGTTTTGTTGATTTTCCATACTAAATTTCTTATGTTGTAGGTCCTTGTACAAAAACATAAACACTTCATTTTATCTTTACTGTAATATCAGCATATGTGGTGATTCATGTGAATTATATTAAATATTTTTTTTTAAATAAAACATAAATATGTTGTATATGAGTGTATTTTATTCTAAAAACATTGGGAAATTAAATAGTGTCACTCTGCATTGTGTCAAGTGCTTTATTTATTTATTTATCCTACCTACTGTGTTGCAAATAAAACAGTGACAACAGCAGGGCCTTAGTTTGACTCACCCCATTACGTTGTCAATTAGGGTGTAGGGAGGCAAAGAAAAGGTGTAAAGTGCATGTCTACAGATGTACTGCTATATTCAGAACACTGGATGAAGCACTGAATAAACAAAGTCAGATTCAAAAAAACATACACAAAAGAAGTCTGCACAAAAGATACACAAAGGAAAGCTACACAAATAGGACACCAACTCTTGAAAACAAACTGGTAAGTAGGCAAAAGAACAAAAAAGCTAACAACACTGCAATGGACGCTATGCTGTGGAACTCATTCTGAAGAGAGGTAGGATGACAAAGTCACTGGAGTAATACTCTGTTCCCCAACACAAAAATGGATTTTGCAAAAATTATATGTACGAATGTTTAAGGAACTGCAAAGGAACCCATTCCCCGGGACTCAAAAAATATAATTAGGGACCGTGTGGGGAACATCAATGCCCCCATGGTTCCAGCCGCCTCGCCGCGTCCTTCGAGAGCCGGCATTGCTTTGTCAGAGAGAGCAGTTTATATGCTGCTCTCTCTAACGAAAAGCAATCTGCTTTCCTACTGGAAAGACACAGCAGCTTAACTTGCTCTCTCTTTCAAATAGGAAACCGGTTTGCTGTGCTAAAGTGGGAGCATCCATCCTTTTACTTCCTCCAGGCATTTCATTAGCCCCGATGTAGACACCCCGGGACACTGCAGTAGTTGGCCCTGAGAGATGGTGGTCCCCAGAGCCATCAAGAGCTCCAGGACGGAGGCTGCGCGACCCCCTCCCAATATTAAAAAGCCCCGAAAACTGGTAATCCCCGGGGCTGGAAGGTCCGTGCAGTCACAGAACCCCCCTATTTTAAATATGACTGCCCCAGGAAGGTGACAGTCCCCGGGGCATGAATGAGGGCCATGAGCCCCCCCGCAGACTTCAAAATAAAAGATGGCTGCCAACACTCCCTAGTTCGGAGCGCTGCCAATACTTCCTAGTTTGAAGCGTTGACAGCCAATCAGCATGCAGCTCCTGATTGTACGGATTTCCGTACGCGTATTCCGCGATTTTTCTATAAAAAAAAAAAATCCATGAACAACCCCCTGAGCAAGCCTAGAGGATCAGTATGTTTCTACCCTGCCCCTTTTCCTTATTTCTCAACTTTGTTTTACTGATTTCTTTTGACTCTGTTCTAGCGACCAACAACACGGCTGCCAACACTTCCTTGATTGGAGTATTGACAGACAGTTGACAGCCAATCAGCATGCAGTTCGTGCTCGTAATTGTACGGATTTCCGTACGTGTACCCCGCGATTTTTCTATTTAAAAAAATAAAATAAAAAATAGCCTAAAAATTCATGAACGACCCCCTGAGCAAGGCTAGAGGGTCAGGATGTGTCTATCCCGCCCCCTTTTCTTATTTCTCAACTTTGTTTTACTGTTTTCTTGTGACTCAGTTCTACCGACGAACAAGATGGCTGCCAATACTTCCTGGTTTGGAGTGTTGACAGACAGTTGACAACCAATCAGCATGCAGCTCGTACTTGTACTTGTACGGTTTTCCGCATGCGTGCCGTACTCCGTCTCTAAATATCGCTATGATTTTACTTGCAAACCAAACTCTACCTCTCTGCCAAATTTGGGGTAATTCCGTTTAGCCGGTCGCCAGTAGGTAGTTACAGTTAGGACCTACTTTCCATAGGAAATCCACAACATTCTATTTGGAATGACTTTGGCGCTGGCGAATCTTCGCGAATTTCTCCAAGAAAATGGCCTGCTTGGTATCGCTCCTTCCCTGAAAGTTTGGGGGCGATTTGTAAAGTGGGGGCTGGAAAAAAAGGGGGGTCCCAAAACATGTTTTCCCCATGCAATTTTCCATATGGACCTTTAGCCAAGGCTACAGCCCGAACGGCTGAACGGAATTACACCAAATTTGGCAGAGAGGTAGAGTTCGGTTCGCAGATTGTGTTTTTCGTTAAATGGTGTAATTCCGTTCAGTAGTTTCTGAGAAAATTACAAGCAAAATCATAGCGATATCTAGAGACTAATTACGGAACGCGTACGGAAATCCGTACAATTACGAGCACGAGCTGCATGCTGATTGACTGTCAACTGGCTGTCCTCCTTAAGCCCTGCACTACTTAACATCTACATGAGACCACTGGCTGAGGTTGTCCGTCTGTATGGCATTAAAATCATCTCATATGCGGACGACACGCAGCTAGTGGTCTCCCTGGCGCAGGAGGATGGCCTATCAATGACATCGGGGCTAATGAAATGCCTGGAGGAAGTAAAAGGATGAATGACGACATCCTCCCTTAAACTTAACGGGGATAAAACGGAGCTGATGCTCCTGGGCCCCCCAACCCCTACACACTTTGACTCCTTCATGCCCTCATTCCTAGGTACCGCCCCAGCACCCAAGGACAGCATAAAAAGCTTATGGGTCTGGCTGGACAAAGACCTGTCCTTTAACACCCAGGCCACTAAACTCTCCGCAACCTGCTTTGGCCTCCTTAGGATGCTGAAAAAAGTCCTCCCACTCCTACCTATGGAAGCCAAGCAAGTGGCCGTCCAGGGCTTGATCCAGTCCCGACTGGACTTTAGCAATGTCCTGTATCTCGGTGCCCCTGACTACACACTACGTAAGTTGCAGATAGTCCAAAACTGCGCGGCCCGCACACTGCTCCAGGTGCCCCGTAGACTGTCAGCTAAACCTGGGCTGAGCAGCCTGCACTGGCTGCCGGTACGGCAAAGAATCGCCTTTAAGGCGATGTGCATATCCCATCGGGCCTTTTGGCTCACAGGACCGGCAATTAGCCGCAAACGAATAACACATTACCACCCCAGCAAAAATCTTCACTCTACCCAGGCTTTCCTGGCCACAGTCCCTAGAATAAAAAGAGCAAGAGCTGGCGGCAGGATGTTCTCTTACAATGCCGCCAAGCTGTGGAACACGCTTCCCCTTCTCCTCAGGTCTAACCCCAACTTGTCCTCTTTCCGGAAGCAATTGAAGACTTTTCTTTTTAATGCTCACCATTAACTCTTCTCCCAGCTTCATACTTTGTTAGGCAACCACAACAACTGTCAGCGCTTGGACGCCCCAGGGCAGCAATCGCGCTTTACAAGTGTATGTTTCATTTCATTTCATTTAATTTCATATGGATTTTTAGGCTCAATTTTTATTTATTTTTTAAATAAAAAATCACGGCGTACGCGTATGGTACTCGTACGCGGTGGAAAAGTGAAAAAAAAAGTAGAAGTCTGTTTTATTCATTAGGTCTCGGGGGGGCAAATTGCGGGGGCAATTTTTTTCATAATGGGGGGCTTGTAAGGTGCCCGAGAACCGGGGAACGCCACCCCTCTGTTGTTTTATTTTGAAGGATGCGGGGGGGTTAAGGTCCTCCTCCCCTCAGTCTCGGTGACCGTCACCCAGACGAGGCTTATTTAAAAAAAAAAAAATGTAAAAGTATGTTTTCAGCTCTCCCTCTCTCTTTCCCCGTACACGTCGCGGGGACCACCACCTTCCTGGGGCAGTAATATGTAAAATGACTTTCCAGTCCCGGGTACGTGGACTCCCTGGGGTTTTTTAATGTTGGGAGGGGGTCGGGCGGCCCCCTTAGTGGAACCCTTTGATGGTCCTGGGGACTACCATCTCCCAGGGCCGGTGTTCTAACTATATGCTCACCCCCGTCGTTTTGTACACCCCCTACGTCAGAGAAGTGCCGATACATGCAGATTCTGTCTATTCGTGCTCCCCCGTCTGGCTGTGCACACCTTACGCTTGGAGAATCCAAAATGCGGTTGTTGGACGAACAAAATATATTTAATAATGGTGGAATATTCAGCATTAAGTCCGTGCCCTAGAGAGACATGCTTAAAATATAGAAAGAAACGGCCTTTTAAATCCAGTTTTATGTACGCGGGCCACCATTTTGAGCTGTAGCATGGATGGTGCCATGGCATAGCCTCGGAACCTACAAAAAATATTGTTTAATTGTAACTAACATAAAAAGGTTCCAGGGTGAAAATATTTATAATCTGTATTGCGAATTAGCTATTGGTCCCTTCTCCAGCTCTTTGTTAATTTAACGCATTTGAACTTAAATCGCAACCGACAACAGTCTTAATGAACTCCAGTTGTATACTTTAACTCTGAGTGGGGATCTTAAAAATACATGCATCTAAGACATGGACCATTGTGCAGCTGCGCAGAATTACGCGCATGCGTGGAAACGCGGGGGATGTACAGACAGATGGGGTGAGGCTATCGATAGAACACCGGCTCTTGCAGTGTCTCGGGGTGCGTACTTCCGGGACACTGCTGTTTGCTATGGTATGGCGGTACCGTTGCCGCTCCCACTTTACCATAGAAAAACCCTTTCTTATTTGAAACAAAGAGCAAGTTAATCTGCTGTCTCTTTCAAGTAAGAAAAAAAGATTGTTTTTCATCAGAGAGAGCAGCATGTAAGCTGCTGTCTGTGGTAAAAGCAATGTGGGCTGTCGAAGGACGCGGGGAGCCGTCTGGGATCGTGGGGGCATTGGGGCTAAAAAAAAGAAAAAAGTTATTTTTGAGAACTTACTTTACTGCTCAAAAAAAGAGCTATATTTCTATGATAGTATGTAAAACTTTCTGTTTATTTTTTCTGCACCAGTTGTACTCTCTACGCATGCGCAGCCTTGTTTCCAGGCGCACGTTTTTTTTCTTCAAATTTGCCAAGCAAACCTCTCCTCATTTCAGGTAATAAATTTACCGCTTTCTTTTCTCGGATCGTGTGTGTCATCCGCTGCTATACTTTTGTAATATATTAATAAACACATTCTATCTATATTTATTTGAAACGTATTGCCGAGGTGCCAAACGTTGATTACATACTCCGTCCACCGCCATTTTAGTAGTTTTCCTCCGTTATTTTTATTATACCAGTTACTTTCATTTTACCCTCCGCTTATTTTTGATCTTATCAATGAGATTTCCTGTCACAGACACCAAGGTGTTTGTCCTTGGCCTCTGATCTTATCAGACTTGGTCACAAGTATACCTAGAAACTAATTTGAAGGCCTAAGCCACAGCCATTACAACGCGTGTTCGTCAACACAAAGATATTATTAAGATTATGCGTTTATCATGCATGGTAAATGCATACTAGTTGTAAAAGCATGTGTGGTAAAGCCATATGCGTGCTAATGGTTTTTGTGGTGACGATCACGCGTGCTTATGACCGCGTTGTAATGGCTGGTTCCCCCCAGTACACTGCAGCAACCGGGTCCGGGCGTCGGGGACTCCAGGGCACCAGGCGGAGTTCCACGCAGCCCGTCTCATACAATATAGTCTTTGTGGGGTTATTGTTTGCGTGGTTTGAGGGGCGTCATTGAGGCCCACACAATTAATTTTGTAGAGGTTTGTAAATGTGGTACACATAGTTTCGTATTAGTTTGATTTCTTTACCATGTTGTAGTGTATTAAGAGAAAATATACCTCAGTACTTTTCAATCCTAGTCTTGAAAATCTTACTATAATACTTCAACATTATAAATATTATTTTTATTGTGGACCGTCACCCCCCAAACAAAAAGAAGTATGTATTTTTTTTATTAACTTTTATTAAAAGAATAACTGTAAACGAAACTTAATGATAACTATATAATAAACAAGTAGAAAAATAACTTTAAAAAAACAATAGTATAAACAAATTGTGAAGTTGACTCCAAAAGACGTACGATTGGTAATCTGCAAAACAAAAAAGAAAATTAGAGTTTAGAATTATGTAGATATGAGTAAATGCGCTGAAGCATTACAAGTCAAGGTAACACTACGATTTTATGTGTGCAGTGTGCCTGGTACATTTCACTTCTGTTATAGTGGCACGTTCAAGTGGTGTCTATATGGAAGTACGTACTGCGTTACTAACACAAAAGTAGCACAACCGGATTGTAAATACGCCGACTTATTTCTAATGCATTGCAATGAAGGCATCGTATATCTAGGCCTCTGTGCTTACCGTTGTATAAACACTGCGGCCAAACTCTTCAGCCAGTGCAATTCACAACTTCACTCCAGGTGTTGTTCTACAAGTCAAAGGAGACAGCAGCGTCTATAAGATTAAGGGCCAGATGTAGGAGCCATTTACCGACCGGTAACGCCCGATTTCGGCCGTTACCGACCGGTAAATTGGTTTTTAATATGTAGGGAGCATATTTTACCGATTCGGTAAATTTACCGATTCGGTAAATTTACCGAATCGGTAAAATACCGAATCGGTATTTTTACCGAATCGTAAACTTTCAGATGTAGGTGGGACTCTTCAGAGTCCCAAAGGCCCTACAAATTCGGTATTTTACCACACAATCCAATTGTGCGGTAAAATACCGAATCCAGGTGTGCATGCACATGTGTGCATGCACACCTAGCCATGTGACAGACAGGCATGCCCTTAGGGCATGTCTGTGTGCCACATGGCTCACATGCCCGTCTTTGGGGTGCTAGAGGGTGTCAAAGTGACACCCCCTGCACCCTTGCTAAAATCGGTATTTACCGATTCTGTAATTACAGAATCGGTATTTCCCATTGATTCCTATGGGCTTCAAAGCCCATAGGAATCAATGGGAAATACTGATTCTGTAATTACAGAATCGGTAAATACCGAATCTTAACGTTTCGGTATTTACAGAATTTGTAATACCTACATCTCCCCCCTTCATATTTACCGACTCTTAAATACCGAATCGGTAAAATTCGGTATTTAAGAGTCAGTAAATATGAATTACCTACATCTGGCCGTAAAAGAGAAAGAGAAATGATGTCACAGAGAGTGAGAGAGAGAAAGAGAGAGAAAACAACATTAAAACTGTCTCCCAGAGTTTGGAGTTGAGATTTGTTCTTGAAAAGTAAAACATAGATTTCGAAGCTGCTTGTGTCACTTTTCCCATGTTAAAAGTGATAGAAAAATGGCATATTAAGCTTGTAGATCTGTTTGTCAGACTGTTGTAACCTATCTGTTGTCACTGCTCGGAGGTAATTATACATTTTACACAGCTGCTGCAAACTACGGACTATCTCCTTTCACAAATGAAGGTAACACTACAGTTTTACATGTGCAGTGTGCCTACTACATTTCAGTTCTGTTATAGTGCCACGTTCAAGTGGTGTGTATATGGAAGTGCCTACTGCGTTACTGACACAAAAGTGGCACAACGGTATTGAAAATATGCCGACTTTTTTTCTAATGCATTGTAATGAAGGCATTGTATATTTAGGCCTCTGTGATTACCGTTGTATAAACACTGCGGCCAGTGGAATTCACAACTTAAAGACACCTTTGCTTCTACACGTGAAAGCAGACAGCATTTTCTATAAGTTTAAAAGAGAAAGAGAAATGATGTCAAAGAGAGTGAGAGAAAGAAAGAGAGAAAAAACAACATTAAAACTGTGTCGCAGAGTCTGGAGTTGAGATTTTTTCTTGAAAAGTCAGACGGAGATTTAAAAGCTCCTTGCGTCACTTTTCCCATGTTAAAAGTGACAGAAAAGTGGCGTAATAAGCTATTGCAACCAATAGTCACTAAGGCAACTAGCTACATCAAGGACACAACTGAATTCTTACTAAAGCTGGCCAGCCTTCAAATTGATGAGAACCAATCATACATACTGTGTACTGCTGATGTTAGCTCGCTATATACATCCATACCTCATGAGGGTGGTATTGAAGCTATTGAACAAGCTTTACTACACAGCGATATTGAAAATCCTATGCAATCTTTCCTGATGGAATTAATGGTTTACACATTGTATCATAGTTACTTTCAAGTCCACAACGAATGGTTTCTACAACTTTCCGGAATGGCGATGGGAAATTGTGCTGCCCCCACATATGCCAATATATACATGGAAAACTTCGGGAAAAGACACATTTACGGTGACACCAATTTCCAAGAAAAGACTAAACTCTATGTCAGATACATCGACGATTTATTTTTCGTCTGGACGGATTCCAAAGAATCCCTGGAACAATCTCTGCATCGGCTTAATTCAAAAGATGAACGCATCAAGTTAACCTGGCAAATCAGCAATTCGGAAATATCATTTTTGGATGTCAACATAAAAATTTCTCCCACTGGCATCATCACGGACCTTCACAGAAAAAGTACTGACCGGAACAATACTTTGCACTATCACAGCTACCATCAAGAGTCCCTGAAAAAGCACTTGCCTTTTTCTCAACTACTACGAGTCAAACGTATAGTATCTGATGAAGACACCTTGAAAACACGCCTGCAAGAAATGCATAATCGATTTTTGGACAGAGGATACCCTACACAGATTCTATCTGAGGCAAAAAATCGAGTGACACACATATCACGACAAGAGGCTCTTACCAAACAACCTATGAAGGACCAACAACGAATAGTTCTGGTATCTAAATACTCTACCATCAGCCACATCTACAAAAGAATTATCCTCAAACATTGGCCCATCCTTCAAGTTGAACCAGATTTTGGTGACATGTTTAAACCTTTACCTTTGTTTGCTCATACAAGAAGCAAAAACATCAAAGAAATCTTGTCTACACCAACTTCCACAGTCCAAAACTACAAAGGTACTCAACCTTGTCTCAACTGTAGTCACTGTAATTGTGTCATTAAGGGTAACATCATTCGGCACCCTATGAAAGGCAACGCAATTAAACTACAAGTTAATGGGACATGTGACTCTTGCAATCTAATTTATGCTTTGAAATGTCCGTGCGGCAAACTATATGTCGGCAAAACAGAAAGAAAAATTAAGACACGCCTAAATGAACATAAATCCAACATCCGACTTAAAAACACAAAATCCAACATTGCCATACATTTTTTGGAAGCCCGACATACCATTGCCCAACTGCAATTCATTATTCTTGAAATAGTGAACAAAAAAGAAGGGATTGATAACAACAAATTCCTATTGAAAAGAGAACTTGAATGGATGTACCGTTTACAGACCCAGAAGCCGTTTGGCCTTAATGATCGTCTTGAATATAGCTGTTACCTGTAATTTGTTCTAAATGTATTACATTGCTTCTTTATTGCTTATGTTTCGTTTAATTTTCACTGCGTTTCATTCATCTTCTTTGAATTTACTTCACTTCACATTTGTTATCTTTTTTCCTCACTTTCCCTTTCTATTTTCCCCACTTCAAAATGGCGTCACCTCTTGCACTCATTTCAGTCTGTTTTATAGTCCACTTTCTATCTCATGGCTTTACTCCACGTTCATATCAGTTGCACCCAGCGCTTTCACCCTGCACTGAACCTGAAAGTAACGCTCCGCGTTACATCGAACCACAAGTAAGTTTGTTTGTCGTCTGTTTACCTTCCGTTTATAATTATTTGCCATTCACGTCCAGATACCGGTAAATTTCACACCCCGCTTTAGTCACCAGCTAGCATCACTTCCCATTCACTCCGCCGCTTTTAATGACGCTTTCATACCCTCACACATTGATAGACACTTTAAGTTATTTGGTCCCACACCACGCGCCTCATTTCCCAATCCTCACACACTGTTGTCTTCTTTCCAGCACTCCTTGAGAAAGGGCTCCGCCCGAAATGCATCGGAGTGAATTCATGCATCTTGAATGTTCCTCATTTTGACAATGTTCAACAACATTGTACCGATATGAATTGAATATCGACTGTTCTACGATAAAATATGCTGTTCCAATAAACTTCCTACACTTGGAATTGAAAAGCATTTCGCCTAATTGGTGTGCCTGAGAGGGGATGTATCTGCATATCCTTATGCATACACAACTTCGTTCATGTCTATAGTGTTTCAGCCGGAGACACCGCCCACCAGTGCACCCACTACACCATTTACCCTAACTGAACTTATCTAACCATTGCTGTGCACCACCAATTACCCCTTTGATTATTCCGCAATCCGCCTCTGGAGGTCGCACGCACAGAATGCAATATGAAGAAATCAGTCGAAGCACTGAAGCTCGAGGACATACCCTTGCGTATGATGATGAGGAACGTCAACGCATTTATGCTCTAATTGATGAAGACATCACCCCAGCTTCTACCACTCGCAATAAAGAACAATGTATACAACAACTTCTATATCTTTCCAAAAGACACATCAACCAAAAGCTCCATGCGAGCACATTACTGAAATACCATCGGGCACTCAGAATCCCTCGCGGTTTAAGGATCGCATTGAAACCTTCTTTGTGCAAAAACTCCAAAACCTTCAAAGATAAATGGGATGGAATATTAAATAAATGCAGTTTGGATCTCATCCTCCTAATAGTCGAAGAACTCTCCGGCATTTTGAAGGAACTTGAACACGAAATCAAAGACATCGATAAAGAACTCAAAGAAATGCTGACCCCAGAAGAATTAGCTAACACACTGGAAGATTTGAAAACTACTCTCGACAAACATCAGAGAGAAATCAATGAGCGCAAAATTAGAAAATTCCGCAGGGATACGCTTGATTACAAGCTTGATGAAGTTTACTCATGGGCTGATATTTATGCCCAACGACGACGTAACCGGCCTTCCAACATGCAGACCGACACATCATCTTCTGGCAGTGACACTTCAATCCGCCAACCTCGCAAAAACATTGCGTCAAGATCAGCTCAAGAACAAGCCAGTACTTCCACTACCCCACACATCCAAACTTCTGCGGTTCATTTTTTAGAGTCAGACACGGAGACCGTCGAAGACTCAGGAGGAGCAAAAACAAAAGAAAAAGAATCCACCGCCCCCACCACACGGAGCAAAGCGATTGTGAAGGATCCAAAACCAAAAAAGAACATTTAGTCCTTAATATTTCAAGCACTACCATTAGTCCACATCAAATGAACCTACTTGAAAGAGGCACATCTTTCGTTCCAACAGCACACAGTAATCAATTGGAACTCGAAGTCAGCACCTTCAAATTCGTCAGAAAACTCAGATTGCGCCACTTTTTTGAAAATGTTTTGCCTCCTACTCAAGGCGATAAACCTGATCAACTCAAAGGCCTCCGACCCCCTAGCTCATATCAGGCTCCTATCAGTCACAAATCTATTGACTTATTTGAAAAACTCGTCCACAACGATGTGGCAAAAATCAATTTCAATAGAAGAACTAGAAATCAGAATCTCACCATCAAGGACCGTGACACCCTGAAATCCTTAGCCAATAAACCAGACATCAAATGCATCAAGGCGGACAAAGGAGGAGCGTTAGTCATATTGGACACTGCTTTATATGCACAACGACTTCAAGAACACACACAAGATACCTCTCTTTATATGAGGCTTGAAAACAATCCCACCAGGGAGTTTCAGAACACTCTCAAAGACATCGTCATGCGAGCTTTTCAAAACGATATCATTCAAGAACGCACCAAGAATTTTTTGTTGGTGGAACATCCAAGGAGCCCTACTCTACACATGAGCCCTAAAATACACAAGGATCTCAAAAATCCCCCGTTTCGACCAATAGTTTCAACTAAGGGTTCAATACATGAGTCCTCTGGGAAATTTTTAGATCGCTATTTGCAACCAATAGTCACTAAGGCAACTAGCTACATCAAGGACACAACTGAATTCTTACTAAAGCTGGCCAGCCTTCAAATTGATGAGAACCAATCATACATACTGTGTACTGCTGATGTTAGCTCGCTATATACAGCCATACCGCATGAGGGTGGTATTGAAGCTATTGAACAAGCTTTACTACACAGCGATATTGAAAATCCTATGCAATCTTTCCTGATGGAATTAATGGTTTACACATTGTATCATAGCTACTTTCAAGTCCACAACGAATGGTTTCTACAACTTTCCGGAATGGCGATGGGAAATTGTGCTGCCCCCACATATGCCAATATATACGTGGAAAACTTCGAGAAAAGACACATTTACGGTGACACCAATTTCCAAGAAAAGACTAAACTCTATGTCAGATACATCGACGATTTATTTTTCGTCTGGACGGATTCCAAAGAATCCCTGGAACAATCTCTTCATCGGCTTAATTCAAAAGATGAACGCATCAAGTTAACCTGGCAAATCAGCAATTCGGAAATATCATTTTTGGATGTCAACATAAAAATTTCTCCCACTGGCATCATCACGGACCTTCACAGAAAAAGTACTGACCGGAACAATACTTTGCACTATCACAGCTACCATCAAGAGTCCCTGAAAAAGCACTTGCCTTTTTCTCAACTACTACGAGTCAAACGTATAGTATCTGATGAAGACACCTTGAAAACACGCCTGCAAGAAATGCATAATCGATTTTTGGACAGAGGATACCCTACACAGATTCTATCTGAGGCAAAAAATCGAGTGACACATATATCACGACAAGAGGCTCTTACCAAACAACCTATGAAGGACCAACAACGAATAGTTCTGGTATCTAAATACTCTACCATCAGCCACATCTACAAAAGAATTATCCTCAAACATTGGCCCATCCTTCAAGTTGAACCAGATTTTGGTGACATGTTTAAACCTTTACCTTTATTTGCTCATACAAGAAGCAAAAACATCAAAGAAATATTGTCTAAACCAACTTCCACAGTCCAAAACTACAAAGGTACTCAACCTTGTCTCAACTGTAGTCACTGTAATTGTGTCATTAAGGGTAACATCATTCGGCACCCTATGAAAGGCAACGCAATTAAACTACAAGTTAATGGGACATGTGACTCTTGCAATCTAATTTATGCTTTGAAATGTCCGTGCGGCAAACTATATGTCGGCAAAACAGAAAGAAAAATTAAGACACGCCTAAATGAACATAAATCCAACATCCGACTTAAAAACACAAAATCCAACATTGCCATACATTTTTTGGAAGCCCGACATACCATTGCCCAACTGCAATTCATTATTCTTGAAATAGTGAACAAAAAAGAAGGGATTGATAACAACAAATTCCTATTGAAAAGAGAACTTGAATGGATGTACCGTTTACAGACCCAGAAGCCGTTTGGCCTTAATGATCGTCTTGAATATAGCTGTTACCTGTAATTTGTTCTAAATGTATTACATTGCTTCTTTATTGCTTATGTTTCGTTTTATTTTCACTGCGTTTCATTCATCTTCTTTGAATTTACTTCACTTCACATTTGTTATCTTTTTTCCTCACTTTCCCTTTCTATTTTCCCCACTTCAAAATGGCGTCACCTCTTGCACTCATTTCAGTCTGTTTTATAGTCCACTTTCTATCTCATGGCTTTACTCCACGTTCATATCAGTTGCACCCAGCGCTTTCACCCTGCACTGAACCTGAAAGTAACGCTCCGCGTTACATCGAACCACAAGTAAGTTTGTTTGTCGTCTGTTTACCTTCCGTTTATAATTATTTGCCATTCACGTCCAGATACCGGTAAATTTCACACCCCGCTTTAGTCACCAGCTAGCATCACTTCCCATTCACTCCGCCGCTTTTAATGACGCTTTCATACCCTCACACATTGATAGACACTTTAAGTTATTTGGTCCCACACCACGCGCCTCATTTCCCAATCCTCACACACTGTTGTCTTCTTTCCAGCACTCCTTGAGAAAGGGCTCCGCCCGAAATGCATCGGAGTGAATTCATGCATCTTGAATGTTCCTCATTTTGACAATGTTCAACAACATTGTACCGATATGAATTGAATATCGACTGTTCTACGATAAAATATGCTGTTCCAATAAACTTCCTACACTTGGAATTGGAAAGCATTTCGCCTAATTGGTGTGCCTGAGAGGGGATGTATCTGCATATCCTTATGCATACACAACTTCGTTCATGTCTATAGTGTTTCAGCCGGAGACACCGCCCACCAGTGCACCCACTACACCATTTACCCTAACTGAACTTATCTAACCATTGCTGTGCACCACCAATTACCCCTTTGAGTAACCTATCTGTTGTCATTGCTTGGAGGAAATTATACATTTTACACAGTGAAGCTGCAGCACACTACCCACTGTCTTCTTTCACAAATGAAGGTAACACTACAGTTTTACATGTGCAGTGTGCCTAGTACATTTTAGTTCTGTTATAGTGCCGCATTTAAGTGGTATCTATATGGAAGTGCCTATTGCGTTACTGACAGAAAAGTGGCACAACGGTATTGTAAATACGCCGAATTATTTCTAATGCATTGTAATGAAGGCATTGTATATTTAGGCATCTGTGCTTACTGTTGTATAAACACTGCGGCCAAACACTGCGGCCAGTGGAATTCACAACTTGAAGACACCTTTGCTTCTATACGTCAAAGCAGACAGCATTTTCTATAAGTTTAAAAGAGAAAGAGAAATTATGTCACAGAGAGTGATTGAAAGATGGTGCTCTACGTGTGGAAGAAGTCTTCACTGTAATGAAGAGAGTTAATCATTTCTATTCAGATAAGGTTGTATAGAGCAGAGTGGAGATAGCAGCGTCCAAAACTTTAAAAAAGAAAGAGAAACGATGTGAGAGAGTAAGAAAGAGAAAGGGAAAAAAGGACATTAAAACATGGGAGAGACAAACAGGACAGGGGAGGGGTACGTGAAGCCAGAGGCGCAACCACAGTAAAAAATATCGGGGGTGGGGGAGCTAGAAAAAATGTGGGGTGGGGGCTTAAGTTCAAGCAAAAAGAAGAGTGGAGCTGCAGGGGCTGTAAGCGGGGGGGGGAATATCAAAGCCTCATTACCAAGCAAAATGTGTTTGAAAGACTGTGTGTGGGCCCAGGAAGCTACATCATCCTAGATGAAGCCCCGTTAGCCCAATGTTTTTTTGCGCTTGCTGCATACTACAGATTCTCCCGTTTGACAGATAACTTGTCGTTGTTTCAGAAACTAGCTTCTTTGCTCACCTTGTGCTATTGCCGTCGTCCTTGTTACATAATCCGTCGTGAAGCTGTACATCTAATAGATATTAAAAGAAAGATGTTATGATTGGTAATTGTTGCTATATTAATTTGGAGTTAGATAATATCGCGCTTTTATAGACGTTGATTGTCACATTTCTACAAACTGTTTGTATTGTGAATATATTCCGGACATTTCAGCGATTATAAAAACATTACTGGTATGGGGAAAAAAAATTAAACATGTAAATTAATACATTATGTAGGAGTGCATTCGTCTAAAATAGTAAGTTGCATTTTTGTAAGAAGTCAGCTACAACCCTTCGACTCCTTCCGATGCATACTCAAGCCTCACTGCTCACCTTTTCGTGGAAAAGACAGCTTCTTCATGATGTAGTCCCGATCTCCAACAAAGAAGTCTCATATATGGTGCTGAATCTTGATATCTGTATGGCTAACGACATACTCGTGCTCCCATCATCATCATTGCAGGTTCTTCACCCGCTCAGTGCTTCGGGCGCCACTAATGCATGTGGTAGTGGGACCCTTGTTCGGTGGTTTGGGAACAACTCTAAAATGGCGTACAACATGTGCGCTTCGTCTTTTTTATACATAGGGTCACGTGTGTAGTGACGAATGTGCTGTATGGGTGTGGTGTGGGTGTATACCAGCTATGAGGGAGTGTGTGTGTCGATCTGACAACTAGACCTGTAACTAAGAAATCACTACAATGGAAATTTGGGCCTCATAGTGTTGTTGTGTTTTCCTGGTAGCGTAAGAGTGGCTTTCTTTTTTCTATGTGACGTTACGATACAGTCACTATGTATGTAGCCTATTTTGTGACGCATTTTATTGAACAATGCGTTTCAAAAACTAGTTGTGGTAGGGTGCTCTTAAATTAAACTGCGAAGTCTGCTTACAAGTTTGTTGAGTGTAGAAGTATTTTGTTTTCTATTTTCTAATCTATTATAATTGTGCTGAGTTTTCTCCTTTAGCGTGCAGTACAATAATATTTTATAAAATGTATAACTGTTGAAATCATCTTTGAAAGTAAAATGGAAGCATGTCAGCTGCTCTCTGTGACGAAAAGCAATGCCTGCTCCCGCAGGAAGTGGGGAGCCGGCTGGGACCGTGGAGGCCTTGGGGCTCTTCCCACGGTCCGCAACATTACATTTGAGCCCCTGGGATGGGGTTCTTCGGGGATTATAAAAAATTTGTGATAACGGCTATTTTTTTTATGTTAGATTTATCGTACGCGTACCACGCATGTGTGGACGACATACTGTGCGGAGATTGGAAGTCGTCCCATAAGCGTACTTAAGGAAGAAAAAGAAGAATATTTTTAAGATATTTATGAAGTGTAAGTGTTTAGATGTTGGGTGGCTCTAAAAAGAGCTCTTGTGTTTATTGGTAGATATTAGTACCTACAAGTAAATACCAATGCAGAGTCTAAAGTTCAAGAGGAAGACTCTGTTTCCCTCATCTGTAAAATGTACACCGTCTCTCCTATAGATGTCATGGATATTGAAACGTAGATTGTTGTGGTAGATGGACCCCATTTTAGAGTCTCGGAGACAGGCAGAAACAGATTTATTCACATGTTTCCTATCTTTTTCAATCTGTGGACAATAGTGGTTGGACCACTTCCATTTCTGCCAATGGCATATATTAGAATATACAAAGGCAGTTTTGGGGAACAGTGTCATCAATTGTGCAAAGGTGTCCTTCATAAGCATTTCCAGACCTACCCCTGTCAAAGTGCCTAGGTCATTGCCACCACAGTGCACAATTATGAGGTCAGGGTGTTGGAGATGCAATAAGCATTTCATCAATGGTATCAATTGGTGCCACTTTATTCCTCTCTGTCCAATCCATTTAATGTCTACGTAGGTATTTGTGAATTCCTTTCTGTTCTGACTCCAGAAAATATAGCTGTGTCCTACAATCCACACTGTAAGCATCTTGAAGAGAGGTCTGGATGCACTCTGAAGGTCTCTGTAAATGAAATGGCAGTTTGAAAAGTAAGATTTTTTCAGAAATGGTGGACAAAATTCAGTTTTGAACAAAGAAAAGGAATGATTAGTTGTTCGAGAACATTCTACACTAAGCTAGGATGAATGTTTCTGTTTTTTAAAAGCCTGATTTTTATTGGTTAAGAAAAACTGATAGAAAAGAACTTTACATTCTCAAGTGAAGCACACTTGCTGTTTTAATTTGCAACAATGTATGATGAACTTTTCACCTGTGTGCTGAGTTAGGTGTTCTCTGAAGTATTTCTATGCTAACTGGCAGATTGTGGAATGGGGGAAGTGTTGAAAGTTGTGTCAGTTGGAAAGGGTGCAAAAGTTCAAGCAATATAAAAGTGTGTTTCGTTTTGATGTAATGTGGGAATAAATGTGATTTTTTATTTATTTGTATATGTGTGTAGATTGAGTGCGTAGATTGACAGGAAAAGTTTGCTATTTGCTATTGGACTTCCTGTCCCCCTAGGACTGCATATTGGGGTTTACAATGATCCCCAAGGTCAAAATCTTTGATGGCCCTTGTTGAGCCTTTGACGGCCCTGGGGACCACCACCTACCAGGGGCAGCTCCTGTAGTGTTACGGGGTGCCTATCCCTGAGACACTGCCAGGCGCGCAACACCCTTTGGTCTCACGGGGCTTCAGCCCCCCTCCCCGTTGTGTGTGTCAGCCCGGGCAGAGACAGCTTCGCGGGCTGGCGAGCATCTAATTGAGCCACACCCGAGTAGTTAACATGTCTTTTAAAGACCATTTACTTCTAAATGAGGATTTTGTTGTGTGTCAAGCTACGCGAAGACGTTCTCGCACTACGCGAGCTTCGCGTAGCTTCGTGAGCATGCGTAGTAGCTTGCTGGTCCCGTTCGTGAGCCGTTTTTCTTGCTCGGGAGCGCGTTATGCGTGTTCCGGGCGCTGTCTGCATGTTCGGGGGATTGTAGCGTGCGACCTTACCCATGTGGTGGGCTATTGGCGTGGCCATCTTGTTTTTTCAATTGTCCCGCCTGCTCGCGTCCCCTATTTCCTCTTCCGGGCCGCGTATATCGTGTTTGCGCGGTGCACATCCTGTTCGGGAACACAACTACTTGTTCACGCTGACAAAGTGCGTGTTCGCGTGAAATTGCGCGCAAACTTACCCACGTGGTCGCGATGGGTGCGGCCATCTTGTTTTTCACACTCTATGCTATGGTTCTGGGCCTAGTCTTATATCTGTGCAATCTTTACCTATTTTCACAGTTTTTCTTACTTTTTTTACTCATCATCTATCTCTCTCTGTCCCTAAGTTTATATTTTGCATTTTATTTCTACTTTTTCACCTTTTTTTAAACTTTTCTACTTTTTTATTTTACTCCTACTTCTTCCCCCTAACTTTTTTCCTTTTGTTCTAACTTTTCTTTTCCACCTCCACCCCATAACCATGGCAAGGGGGAGCAGCAGAATCGGCTCGAAGGGCAAGGCGCCTGCCCCAAGAGCCGGCTGCCTTGCGGCAGAATGCGACCTTCAGGGGTGAAGGCCCGGAATCTTTTCGGGGAGGCGGAGGTGGCCAGTCTTGTTTTTTTTATCCAGCGCTACCTCCCCTTGACCTTGGCAGCAGGCGGCAGGCCAGGCTCTGGTTACCGCCCAGAGGAGCATCACCGCCGGTGGGCGAAGGTGCGCCGGGCAGTCTTCCACCACACGGATATCCGGCGCACCCACCAGCAGCTGGCCCACCGGTGGGCAGACATTCTGGACAGGGAGCAGGACCTGTTGGACCTGCTAGGTGTCGAGGTCGTGGGGCTTGGTGAGTAGCTAGTAATATCAATATATGTATATATAGTAGTATAAGTATTGTGTATAATTCTTGGACGAATAAGTAACACGATTACTTGGGCGCTTAGTTACATTGCAGATCAATTCCGTCTCAAAATCTTCTGTTACCGTATGACACAGGTGCTGCTCGCTCGCCACTTCTCTTACTGGTTTGTAACTGTGCGCTAGCTTGGGCTGGTGATTATTGATGTTAGAGTTAACTTTAGAGAACTGAAGTTAGTTAATGCTATTGCTAGAGTCTAGTCCTTACATTGTCCTTTAGTGAAATAGTGGTAGATGAATAGTATTAGTTCATATTTTCTTAACGGTCTGCATGACGCGGCGCCTCCTCTGTCACTGAATGCTTAGTTAGTTCTTATTTATCCCACCCCTCCATTGAACCGGTTTGCAGTTTGTTTACTGAGTGGTAGGCTTAGCAGCAATAGCATTGTCACGTCAGTCAGTAGCACTTCATATGACGCAAGCAACAAACAATTTCGTGTACGCATAAACTTATGCATGTGTCCTACTCCTCCATCTCATCTATGCATGTTTGTGGGCAAAAATAAATTGGAAATGCCGACTTACTGAACAATTGGCCCGGCTGAATTCTGGAATAGGTGGTGTAGGTCAGGAGGAACTGGCTTCGTTAGTATATTCTGCAATCACAATGTTTATGGAACATTTGATTAGTGTTCTATAAGTAGACAGTCTGTGAATCCTGCAAGCCAGTAGTCATTTAGACTTTGAATTACATTTTATTGCAATTGTTGTTTCCTAAAATGTTTGAGAGGATTTTTGAATGATGTATTTGTTTCACAGCACTCAATGTTTCTCTTTCTTTATTATTTCTTACATGATCAGCACCACCCAGGGGCACGAAGACGGGGTCCGAGTCGGCGGGACAACCACCAGAGGAGCGCTCCTCTACTGAGGATCCTGCTGCTGGCCCCAGTAAGTCCTCCAGTGCTAATATTATTATGAATTATATTTCCCTAACTTTTTAACGCACCTTATTGTTTCAAACCTATTAAGCCTCCTTCCTAATTAAATGTTAGCTAAACCTTCTTTGGTCTTCAATTTGTTTTCCAAATGTTGGGTATCTAATGCCATCCCTGACTAGTTTAAATTCCTTCAAACTGCCTCTGCCCGATGACTCTTTGTGCTACTACTATTAGACTGTCTTTAGCTAAGCTTGCCCTTTTGGCCACTCTTTAGTTAAGGTATTCTTTTCTTTGGAATAAAGCTGTGATAGAATAGCTGTAGCCACTGGGTCCACTCCTGTCTTTTGCGTTGTCATCTGTAATCTCTAGTCTTTGTCAATTCCCACCCCAAAAATGCGCAACCAGATGTTTGCCTACTAATTTTTGTTAGGGTATTATACTACTACTACTGTTGCGGTTATTCTCTGCACAGGCACATACAGAACTATGCACAAGAAAATAGGATGTTGGTGATAGGGAGGTTGGACCTTACTTACACCCTAGTCACAGAACTCAGTCAGAAGAACCCACAATTCAACGACAGTCTACCTACCTAAGTGTCTCAGTCATAGTCATTTGTCCCACTCCATCCCGACCCACACAAGAAGATAGTTAGATAAACCCAATGATTTTCTTACACAACCCAGAACAGAAGAACACCCTTTCGCTCACTCACTCGTTTAAGTCCACAACACCCCAGACACTCAAAATATACCACAGAGTCTATGTGCAAGTTCAAAAACTTTATTTTTTTAACAACAAGCTTTGTATTGTTGTAACTTGTAAGTTGTTCCATGAAAAACATCCAGCTCCACCATGCACAATAAAGAAGATTAAATACTATACATTTTTGTACAACTAGTGCACGATAGAGAACAGTGGGAATTGTGGGAGACCCCTCACCGTTGAACGTATACTGGTTACACATGCATCTTTTGAAAGCTCTGCTAATCTCTGGTTCGTAGAAGGGAATCTTCTCATCTGCCTAGGAGAAAAATGTTGCACGTTAGACAGTGAATAACTATGCCAGGTTATAGCAGTAATGCCAAAAAAGTGTAACATTATGGATAAGCAAAAGGGATTAACAATACTGTAAGTACGTAAATCAACCTCTTTAGTTGTATGCAACACTCATGTGGCCTCAAAGGTGTCTTTCTTACTGCAACAAGCTGCAAGGTAACAACATGGGCAAAACAGTAGACCCGGATCATTCTAAAATGGTTACATGGCTCAGGCTAACGCTCCAAAGACTAGAGTAGGAGTAGAGATTAGATGACCCTAGGGACCATCTAATAAAGTAAAACTAAACTCTGTCTAATGACTGCTGTACAGTAGTACGCAATTTGGACTAGTCACACTTACAATGCTTTATGTTGTACGTAACTGTATTTTCAATCTTCCTTCCTGGTAAAGTACAACTAGTAAAATAGGGGAAGTTATGCAGGCATCTCAAAAGGTGTACTTGCTTTTATAGGTGCACAGTCACTACCAACGACCAGTGCCACTGCCGACGGGGCCAGCGGCGATACTAATGCCACCCAGGAGGGGACAGTGGCTGCGGCACCTGCAGTAGCAACAGTGGGGGAGGAAACTTCAGCGGTGGGCGGTGGTAAGTTATATTCATTACTTATTTGCATTACTAGGTGGAAGGGGAACATTTCCCTCACTGTGCTATGAGACTTAATAAGAAAGTATGAATTTGAAATTGTACTGGACAATATACAATGGTTGAAGAAGACACCCTTTGCAGCATTACCAGCGTGAGTTGAGTAAACAAGGCCTCTTCTATCAGACTCCAACTCAGCTGTGAAAGATATGGAGAAGACTAAAAATCAGATCAGATGACCTTGAGGGATGTGTTGAACAAAAAGGGAAAGAAGTGAACTAGGGAGGAAGGAGGAAGGACGAAAGACCATAGAAGGATACTTTGGAAGGTTCATGCACGTGGCTGATATGAATCTGATGCATGGGTTGTTGAAGGATGGGTAGAACTGGAAGGTGAAAGAGAAGATGCAGGCCTGGTTGGGCAAAACAATATGGGTGCATGGATATAGTGGATAGCAAGAATCATGAGCGGAGTTTGTGACAATGAAACCCAAGGCAAGGAAGGAGTGGGCGCATGGGTGGTTGTTGGTGAAAGTAAAACCAGCTAAGGCGATAATAAAGAATGATAGACATTTATTTTTATTGGTTGTTTTCCCCCTAAATATATTGTATTCATCATAGGTGGAGACTGTCACTGGAAGCAGAGTCTTACTTTGAAAATATAAAAGGAGATACAAAAAAGACTGGTGTTCTTCTGTGTACTCAAGTCCACCCATAGTACTAGGGCCAGAATAATGCCAGAAAAAACTTCAACAAAAGTTACAGGCAGGGGAAGCAGGAGGATAGATTAGCTAGATACTAAAAGTTGCCACCATTTGTATGTACTGCGCTTGGTAGTGCTACTATGCCACTATGTGTTGAATTAATTTGGAAGAGTTTCAGTTACAATTCTGTTCCTTTTTTTATATATACTCATACTCCTTCCCAGAAACCATCAAGGAAGGAGTTGGCAGCCAGGGCTCGGCAAAGGAAACTGCAGGCCATTGTTGAGGAGTACCGCCGGCTGGTGGCTGAGGCCGAGGAGGAGGAAGAGGCAGAAGCTGCTGCTTCTACCAATGCCCCAGGCCCCAGCCAGGCCCCACCTGCAGGAGTACAGCGCCGTGGTCAGGCATCCGCTCACCGCCGGCATGTAACAACATCTGCCGCCCCCCCACATGGATGCAAATGTAGGTGCCGTGCATTTCGGCAAACGATTCTCCTCCGGGTGTCAAAGTTGGAGGATCAATTAGAGGAGCGTGTGAAGATATTGGTGGACAAACACCTTAAAGCCCGCCGATTGTGATGGACCCTGTTAATTTGCCCCTTTTTTAATACTTTTGTTGGTGGGTGGGAATTGGGTGTTGGGGTTAACGTATTTTTGTGGGACATTCTTTGGACTTGGACATTGGTTGGGGTTAGGGTGTGGATAGGGGTGGGATAGGAGAGGACTAGGAGGATATTTTTTTATGTACATCAATAAATGTTATTTATTTTCGACGTACACATATGATGTTGTTTTGTGGTGGGGTTACTGTTGTACGTCACAAGGTTTACTCTACATACAGGGCAGCGGCCAGTGTTTGATTGAAATATTTATTAATTGACCACATGTAACAACATCATGCCAACAGATAGATGCGGTACCCCTCACTGAGTCATATTTGTCCTATTTGTACTACCAGTCTCTCCTCCATTATACCTCCTAGCAAACTTCTCTTCTTACCTTTGATTGATGATGATTAAGTTTAGCACTGCAAGCAAAGCCTAGTGGTCTGGGAAGAGGAGCTCGTCCTCAAACCCTGGTGGTTCTTCCGACAGATGTAGGTCCTGTAACCCACTAATTATTTCTTCCGACTCGCTCTAATCTTCCAGCTCTGATGCACGTACTTTGTAGTCTGGTGGTATCAAGTGCTGATTCATTTTTATCATGGTTAACCTCTCCACGCTTTTGGGCGAGAGACTGGTCCTTTTCACAGTCACAATGGCACTAGCAGCACTGAAAACACGCTCAGAAGAGATACTTGCAACAGGGCAAGCTAGATACTTTATCGCCAGCCTGCTGAGCAGTGGCCATCGGCTTCTTGTCCTATACCAATACACCAATGGGCTTTGCTCCATGAACACCTCTGTTGTGTCATCCAGATAGGCCTGGACCAACCGCTCAATGTTCATTGGTGCTCGGGTTTGCTCGTCCTCTTTTTGCTTTGCGACAGCAACGGACTTACCCATCCCTTTCTGTAGAAACCAAGCAGCTATTTTTTTGCTTGTGTCTGATGAATCAGATCCTGTTGGTGCGGTTGTTGTTATTGTTTGTGTTGGTGACTGCTGGGAAGCAAACACACTGCTCGCATGCTGTGAAGAAGAACTTGACTCTGTAGGATGCTCAGTAGTACTTGCACTGTCCTGGGCTGGCACTGGCAGGCCTCTAATTGAGAGCCGTTCATTTTCTAAATCAGTGGCTTTCTCGGCTATTACAGTTTTGTACTTGGCAACATCCCCTTCTGCAAATGGAATTACTGCATTACTGTTCACAAATAATTTGTACCGTGGATCCAAAATTGTGGCAGTAATGTAATATTGATGCGATACAATCTTATTTTGAATCCTTGTATTCTGAGATAAGCGGCCGGCTAAGGACTTCGCCAAATTACATGCTTCAAGTTTTCCTTCAACACCTTCGTATGTTTTAGACACCTCCTTCAGCTCTTGGTCCAGCATGTACAACAATGGGATAGCTTGGCTCATAGTACAGTCCTCCCTGCTGACTGCACGTGTGAATACCTCAAAAGGAAGTAGCCTCTCTGTCAGGCATTTAATGAGGTCCCATTGCGACATCTCAACTGTCATGGCTTTAATAACACCAGTTGGATCCCCTGATCTTCTTGTCATGACATAAGCATTAAGTGGTATGTACTGCTCAAACAGCCGATCAAGCATGTAATATGTAGAGTTCCAACGTGTTGGTACCTCCTGGATGAGTGCTTTCACTGGCATTCTATGCTCACGTTGAATGACCCGTAGCTGCTTCCGGGCTTTAAAAGAATGATTGAAATGCGTGCAGATTCTTCTGCAAATGGTCAGTAAGCTGCTGACTTTGCTTTCACTTTTCAGAAAGTCTTGAACCACAATGTTAATGCAGTGTGCCAAACACGGGACCCTAAAATAGCCACCATCTTCCATGGCCTTAACTACATTACTGCCATTGTCGGTGGCAACAAAACCAATATTGAGGCCTCTTGGTCGCAGCCATTCAAAGACCTTGCTGTTGAACTCATCCAAAATGTTTGCAGCAGTATGCGGTGTCTCCATAGCAAACATGGCTACAGTAGCATGTTTGCGAGTATCATTAAAAATCTCAGAAGTGTCAATGCCTGTAGATATCTTGTCTCTAACACCTGTAAAAGAGCTCCAGTGTGCAGTGATGCACATGTAATCAGTGGCTTGGCTACTGGTCCACATGTCTGTTGTCAGGTGAATACTATGCACAGCACTCTGCTGCAAGGCTTTTCCAAGCAATTCCAGCACGTCGTGGTGTAGTGCTGGAACAGCAAATCTAGCAAAATAGTAGCGGCTGGGAACATTCCATTTTGGGCAGAGGGTTGACACAAATTCCAGGAAACCCACCCTTTCAACAAAAGAAAAAGCGAGAAGGTCCAGAACTAACATTTTAGCAAGCTTAGCATTGTACAAACGTGCTATTGGGTGGTTGCGCTTATACTTTCCTTCCTGCCTAAACATGCTAACAATGGTACGCTGCTTGGTATTTCTTTCTGTTGTGCCCGATGCTGTCATTCGCGTCGCAGACTTTGCACCCGTACTCCTTGGTGTCTCCGGGTTACTCTTACTCTGGTGCCACAGAGATGTTGCTGATGCGGAGGATGTGGGATCTACCACTGCAGTGCTGGGGAGTCAGACAGGGGTACTTAGTGTATTACTACCAGATAGAATGTCTCCCTCTTCTTCCGGTTCGACCTGTGGACCTTCTACTGCTTCCACACCAACAATAATGGTTCCTGCTTTTATGAGACGTAGGTGGTCCTCCCACTTGATTGCGTGGTGTTTTTTCATATGGGTCATTTGGCCCCCGGTACCATAGTTTGTACCAAGCTTACCACGACTAACAGAGGAATGACAAATGGAGCATATAGCAATGTTCTCCTCATTTGCGCTAACTGTAAAGAAGTCCCACACTGGGGAGCTTAACTTTTGTCTCCTGCTAGAGGTGCCACTTCCAATGCCGGATGAACTGGAGGTTGTTGTGTGGTGAATTTCACTATGTGGCTGCGCAGTAGTACCACTACCTACTTCTGCTGAGGTGGAACTTGTGCTGGATGTAGGAAGCTGCCGGCTGTGTGCAAATGTAAAAATGTAAGCTGGAGGTAGTTTTGGTGTGGCCTGTGTTGGTGTTATGCGTGCTACATCCCTAGTCGCAGCCATTCTTGATAGGGTTAAAATGTTGGTCTCCATGTCCTCAGGGCCGGGAGTAATGCTTGTGATGACTGGGTCTGACTCATCATCACCATCATTATCTGGCTGCTCAACATCACACTCCATAAGTGGTAGGCTTCCTGGAACCTTCCTTTTCCCTAGCCTGGTCTTCTTGGGATGTCTCCCCCTCTCATGCTGAGATTGTTGTGGCTCCCAATTGATATCAAGATCATCAGAAGGGATGCTTGGCGAAGAACTCAATGGACTAACCCTCCTTTTCCTTGGTGGGGATTTGGAAAACAATAGATCTCCTGCATGAGGTGCTGCCTCGTCTTCTTCCTCAGCATCAGGCTCAATTTCCTGAACTGCCCCGACTTCGGGAGGAACAACAACTACTATTGCCGGGGGTGGTTCTTGAACAACAACTATTGCAGGCGGTGGTTGTGGTTGTTGTTTTCGTTGAACATCTACTATTGAGGGTGGTGGTTGTGGTTGTTCTTTTCATTGAGCATCTACTATTGCGGGAGGTGGTTGTTGTTGAACAACTACTATTGCGGGTGGTGGCTCAGGTTGAACATGTACTATTGCGGGCGCTGGTTGTTGTTCACTACTTTTCAGCTGTGTTCCCTCTTGCGTGGAATGTGTACTACTTTGAGATAGCGATAAGTTCAGCTCAGGCTCAGTATCACTGCTTTCCACCATTAGGCTGGCTACCTCTTCCCCACTCATCTGCTTGGGCCTGGGTTGGTGGCTTGGGCCCACTGATGCGGAGGTGCTGGCCCCAGCTTGGACCCCGGTCACTGCTGCTGCAGGTGTACTTTTTTTTGCCCAAAAAAGGTTTTCGGGTCAACACCAGACTTAAGTGACACTTCCTTCTTCTGTTCTTCCTTCTTCTCAGCTACTTTCTTGGTCTTGGTGGACCTGGTACCTGCTTTCTTTGGGCCCATCTTCTTCAGATGTTAGCAGCAGCACTCAGTTGCACAAGTTGCTGAGAATGATGTCTGGTCAGGTTAGTCACACCACACGTGATGTAGTACAGAAGGACGTCCGTCTGGCAGTAGAACAGGCGATGAATGATGACACCTCCTCTTCAGCACCTACAAGCAAAGAAGGCAGAAGTTTGTTAACAACATCAGTCGAATGTGGATTTTTTTTAGCTTTAATTTTAATTACTACTAGAAGTATTAGTACAACCAGTAAGAGTAAGAATAGCAAAGAACTAAAAAGCTAATGTAGTGGAAGTGGAACTTGTTTATCCTTAATTTGTGCATCATTTCGGATGGATGCAGCATCAGTGACCTGCAGCAGATAGCAATGGGGATGTGAACAGTAGTAAGCCAACAGGAACAATGGCAAGACACAGGCCAATTTGTCAAAAACAAAACAGCACACTACTACTACCACCCCAGCTCCACATGGGCACTCTCATCACAGGTACATGGGTAAAGGGCAAAGGCCAGAAAACAATAAAGTCAAGCAGGCCTATATCCCTCCCTATATGGACAGAAAAAGGAGGATGCCTGCATCACAGCTTAATGCAAAAAAGAAAATCCCCATGGCTACAAGGTTTGAAAGTTACACAACAACACAAACAACAAAGGCATTTAGAGTTGTTTTCACCCAAACAAATAACACCCCAAACACCACATTTGAAAATTCAATGCATTGCCACCCATGCCCTAAATTATGTTAAAATCAACAGACAAAATGGACAACGCTACATCAATCATCCTGCTGACTATCTCTGGGACTCTAGGCCTACTGGCAGAAAAAAATCACACAAGTTTGTAGGCCTGCGGCAAAAAAACTAAACCACGATGGAAGGTCACACAAAATGGCCGCCCCCACATGGCCTGGCCACCCACAAAAACATGAAAATAAAGAGAAGACAGACAATACATTCCTATGGCAAAAGGACAATGGTTGGCTGCTTGACAAAATGGCCGCCAAGCCACCCACATGGTCAGGCCACCCTCAAATAATAACCAAGTACATAGAGGACAGAAACAGTAAGTGGTCCATGCTCCAAAAACTACAAGCAAATGACAACCTGAGGAGTTTCTTTTAGCAAAATGAACAGCATCTACATTTTCAGGAACGTTTTAGGCAACTTGGGAGATATAGCTCGCAAAAATGCAAATTCGGCGTGTTCGGCAGCGCGAACTGTACAAAACGTCGTTATCGCGTGCCCGAGCACGCACATTGAGCGAGCAAAGAAGACAAAAACTGTATGGTCGCGTTGTAGCACTGTGCAAAGTTACCAAAATTACGCGAGCTGAATTCTAGGGTTACCTAGTGTGCATATTATCCAACACATACCCAAAACCTGCAATTCAACACCCAAAAAACATTTTGCTAATCAATCCAAAGCCATCCATGACCTATGATGTAACACTTACAACTTAAACACCCAAAATCAGTTGAACAACTTTCATGCACCCACATGAGGACTCTAGTAGTACCCTTGGGCCTACTGGCAGAGTAGGCCACAAGCTTGGAGGCCTATGGCAAAAAAAACACAGTGGCTCCAAATACAAAATGGCCACCACCACCTGGCCAAGCCACCCACAGAAAGTAAATGAACTCAAGCAGTCCTACACACTACATGAACTACTAGGGTTACCTAATTTTAGAAAAAAATTAAATTCCACTACAACAGAGTATGCAATGCAATCCACACGCTGGGTATTATTACACTGATCTTCCACAAAGCAACGGGCCAGCTTTAGCTATCACATTAAATGCGTTGGTTAGTAAAAGGGCCCACAAATATTGATGCTTCAAGAAGAAGTCAATAGGGACCCCATCAGAGCCCGGAGCCTTCCCAGAGCTACAAGTGCCCAACCCACTCCCTACTTCTGCTAGGGAGAATGTTAAGTGTTCCTTAGAGGTTATATCTGGGGTGGTGGTACACTTCTAAAATATGATGTACTTAAGCCAAAAAGGATGTTCTTTTTTGTGCGTAAGAGATTGACAGATGTCCTTTTGAGCTGAATAAGTTAATTGAGCACTCGCAGGCCCCTGTGCGTCTGTGTAAGAGATTGACAGATGTCTTTTTGAGCTGACAAAGGTTAATTGAGCACTTGTAGACCCCTGTGAGAAGTACTACATAGATTATGCACCCCTAAAAGAACTGATATACATGTTCACAAAAGCATAGACCCTCGCTGCAACCTAATCTGACAGCTAAAAAAGTACACGTACATTCAGTCACTTACTAGAAACCTCTTATGCCTGCAGCAGAATTAAAGGTAGTAGCAGTCTCACATTCATAGCTATCTATTCCATTACAGAGGTACTGAAGTATTTGTGCAGCCACTTACATACACATTTTGAAAGCCTGCACTGTTACATACCAGCACATTTACTTAAACATCTTATGGCACTCATACAGGTTCACATCTACACTCACTTATATTTGTAGGAAAGTACACAACCTTCTGAACCATGCAGAGAAATAGTTCATGAATCATGAGTGATGGCTACTAGAGCAGACATGCCATAGGTCTTTTTAAAGTATTAACCCTATGTTTTAGTGCACATCTAACACTTCTATGATATGCTATAGGTATGCAATTAAGAGTGATGCTTTGTGCTTAAGAGATTGAGAAAAGTCCTTTTGAGTTGTAAAAATCACTTTCAGGTCGCTATTCGAAATACTGTATAGAGTATGCCAACACTAAAACAATTGACTCAGATGTTCACAAAAGCATAGAGCCTGTGTTTTAGGTACAGAGACAGCTACAGAAGCACTTGTACATTAATTCACTCACCAGCAACTATTTATGCATGCAGAAGACTCAAAGGTAGTTGCAGTGACACCTACAACACACTCTAATGCCTAACACAGGCACTGCATTATTTGTGCAGCCACTTACATGCACATTTAGGCAGAATTGATGTAATATAGCAGGCAGTTATCTACCAGCCCATTTACTTAAATTTGTCATGCCATTGATAGAGGTGTTCTCCTACACTGACGAAGATATGTAGGTAAGCAGTTATACAAACCTTCTCAACCATGTACAGAAATATGGGTGCTGACTACTAGTGCAGACCCTGTCTGTGCTGTCTCACTGCGAACTTTACTTGGCATGTTTTAGATCTTTCTCAAGTGTCAAATCTTCTCAAAAACATATGCACCCACTCACTGACCCACTCAGGCACTCACACACCTACTTAGACATCAACTCAAACAGTCAGTAATGCACCTGGACAGGGATGTACCCACGCACGCACCCAGTGAGACACTTATACAGGAAGTCCCAGACAAATTCAGACACACACACACACACACCCAGTCACACACCCATTACGACACTCACATACTCAGTCACACACCCACTGAGGCACTCTTGCATTCACTCACATGCATTTTCAAAGGTAACAGGTTACAAATTACAGGTAGGAAATATAATTTAATAAACCTTAGCCATTCACTTAAAAATTAAGGTAACAGGGACATTATAGTTAGAAAACATAATTTAAAAACTTAGAAATTGACTGAATTTACATGATCGTTATATTTAGGCTCACATGTCATTCGTACTAAACCAGTGAAATTCAGCAGTTACAGTTACCTAAGGGAACTATACTTTATGCCCCCAGAATGCACTGCTTATGACCTCACATATGACATCATTCATGACATGGTCAGTATATACATATATATGTAGGTAGTTATAATTAGGACCTTGTTTCTATTCAAAAAATGTTTTTTCTTTTGCCGATATCTTTGGCGCCGTTTGACGAATCCTCGCAATATTTTCAAAACTAATGGTTCACTCAGGTCAGCTCCTGTCTTGAAAGTTTCAGGGTGATTCGTCACGTGGGAGGTCAAGAAAAAAGGTGGGTCCCAAACCACGTTTTCCCCATGTAAATTTCCATAGGAACTTTAGACACGGCTATAGCCCGAACTGCTGAAGGGAATTACACCAAATTTGGCAAAAAGGTAGCACTCAGTTCAGAAAGTGTGCCTTTTTTTTAAATGGTGTAAATCTGTTCAGTAGTTGCTGAGAAATTAAAAAAATAAAAATATCGATACCTGAGGGCTGAGGAGGATTCGTGAACCCTCCAGTACTCAAGCTTCCTTTTGATTGCCTGCCAACACTCCAAACCAGGAAATGTTGGCAGGCATCTTGTGACTCAGTAAAACCGAATCACTAGAAAACAGTAAAGAAAAGGATTAAAAATAAAAAAATGGGGCAGGGTAGAAACACCCTGGCCACCTAGGCCTGCTCAGGGGGTCGCACAAGGACCCCCAGAACAAAAAAAAGCTTCTGTGAGGTAATCCGTACAAAAAAAACAAAAAAAACAGAGTGTGGACTCCCGAGCTTTGTTTCTTTGAGACCCCGGGTAGGCCAGGCCCCAGGGACAATGAGTAAATTATATGCAAGCCCCTGGGACTGCCAATTCCTCGGGGCTTTATTTATTATGTGCAGGGGGCTCGTGGTTCCCCTGCTGCCCCAGGGACCGCCACCTCCCTGGGGCTCATTAACAAAAAAATGTGTGGGGGGCTTCTTCCCCCCACGCTGCCCCAGGGACCACCACCTCCCCAGGGCTTTACTTTAATAGGGGCAGGGGGGCCTCAAAGGCCCCCCTAGGCCCCGGAGACCACCACCTCCCTGGGACTCCAATTAAATTATAGGAGTGTGGACCTCAGGACTGAAGTGTACTTCATCCCCCGAGCAGCAGTGCACCAGGCGGCACGTTTGAAGAGTGGTGTAAAAAGAGGGCATGGCCTCAGACCACTCTCAGCAGTCCACCTGTGTGCGGCTTACTCGAGGTAACAGGATGGCTAGTTTAGTTGGCCCCAGGGACCCTCAGGCCGCAAGGGGACTTCACCCCAATCAAGAGCATGCCAGGAGGTGCATTTGCAGAGTGTTGGACAAAGGGGGCGGGCCTGTATCCACCTCTCAGCAATCCCACTGTGTGGGGCTTATCGGAGGTAACAGGTAGGCTAGTTGGCCCCTAAGGAGCCCCAGCAGTAAAGGCAACTTTAATCCCTATGCAAGAGCTTTGCCAGGGAGAGCGTTTGCAGAGTGTTGGGGAAAAGGGGCGTGGCCTGCTATGAGAACTTAGCAATGCTGCTGTGTGGGACTTATTGGAGGTAATAGAAGGGGTAGTTGGCCCCCAAGGTTGTCCTTAAAGTAATATTTAAAGCTGCTTTTGCACTAAGCTTATGCTAGGTAACATTAATGGGGAATAGTACAAAGTGGGTGGTAAACAGTGAAGGGTTTATTATCATATAATTAATAAATGTTTATTTGCAGTTGCTTTAGTGTACTGGATGAAGCAGACAATTTTATAAAGTTGGCTAATGGGGGAGGGAGAGCTTGAAGGAGTGAGGCTTCTGTCGTGAGTCAAGAAAAAATGCTCTGTGCACCACAGATGACATGAAAAGGGTGAAGGCCAGAGTATCAGATGACTGCAAAATGCTGTACCCAGGCTTGGGACCGGAGATGCACCATGCAGATGATGTTAATTTGTGAAAGAGAATTGTTAAAATGTGTATCTTATGTGGTGGAAATGAAAACAGACTAATATTCAGACCCTGGGAACTAATATGCAATAAAGTTGTTGAATTAAAGGTGAAATCATGTTGGTGTGACAGCGCCTCCTCCCAAGCCCACCAATCCCTGTACAAGTTTGATGATAGTTTGCAACAATTGTGGGATGGACATATCAATTTTAGAGTATAATTGGGGTGCCTTTAGGGGTGTGGTTAGAGCTTAGGCTGGCAGTAGAAAAGAGGGGAGATGTGTCGCTTTCTGTTGGTTTGCAGAGAAGCCTAGCTGTTCCTGACCTGTCCTGTTCCTGTCCTTATAACCTTTGTTCCCTGATTCTATTTCGGGAAAACCCACCAATTCATAGGCAGAGGGGGCGGTTTTCCTACAGACCAATAGGTTTGTATTTAGCCTAAATCATTCTCTGCATCTAAATATTTATGAATTAATTTCTGAAAAATTATTTGTCTCCCCACTTATCCATTCCATCAATGATTTATTAAAATGTATTATTTAGATTAAACTATTGTCTCTTCAACTATCCCCTCCATTAGGTGTATTAATTTGGCATAAATATTTGCTGAAACTTTTGTCTCTTACTCTATCCACTCCTCTCATTACATAATGTCAATGTTTAACTTGGATGAGTTTGTATTTTATATATAAATTCTCCTTTCATGAGGTTCAGTGTTGTAATCTGTGACCTAATGCAACTGAGCATTAACCCTTTATATTTGAGATAAAAATTTAGTTTAACTTTATCGAGAGACTGTGATCATTTATTAGTTAAATGGTTTGTAAGTTACCAGTTATCAGTGCCATCAACTATTCAACTAATTGGTCCATCGACCAATTAGGAGGAAAGCTGATTATTTATTAAAAGATGTCTCATTTGAACCTATAAAAAAGAAATCATTGTTGGAACGTTTACATTGACCCCAGGGCACGAGGAATTCTGGGTGAATGTATATCGGCCATTGTGTTATATTGTTAGTGATTATTGATCCCTGATCAATTTTTGGTATTGGCGCTGGATCAGTAGTCTGTGTTCTGGAGTGGTAACCTCTGGTTTAGTCTTCCTCTTTTCCATAGAAGCTAAATGATGAACTCAATGAGACGAAAAAAAGAAGGAATCAGTGAGGAGTACTTCTGGACCTAGTCAGAGGTATGAGCAGAGCCACTGGAATTATGCGACTGTTTGGCTGCACCCACTTTTGCACAATTATACATTTTCCGCATTTGCCACATAATCCATGATCTGCTGACTAATCTGCAGTTTTTAAAAAAAGCCTTGTTTCTAGCTCAAATGGGTCAAATGTTACAAAAAATGCAGCGGCAGGTGTTACATCGTGGTGGAAGGTCCTTTGCAAACCTAGAATGGTCACCTTTTACTTATTGCTAAATGAGAGTGTTAAATTCATACTGATTTTGTGCTAGCCACTCTTGCTTCTTTCTGCACCTCCCTTGCGTCTGTCTTCATTTCTGTTGCTTCTGTCTGCACTTTTCTTTTGTTTTCTGCTCTTCTCTTGACTTTTCTGCACATCATATCTACTTTCTGAACCTCTTTTGCCTCTTTCTACAACTCTGTTGCTTCTTTCTGCAACTCAATTGCCTCTCTTTGCACCGTCTTGCCTCTTTCTGCACCTCTAGTGCCGCTTTCTGCAGCCCTCTTCCCACTTTCTGCACCTCTGTTAATTCTTTCTGCACTTCTATTGGTTCGTTCTGCCTCTCTATTGCTTCTTTCTGCACCCCTATTGCCACTTTCTCCACCCCTGTTCCCCCTCTGTTTCTTCTTTCTGTACTTCTCTTGCCTCTTTCTCCACCCTCATCCCTCTTTCTGCACCTGTGTTGCTTCTTTCTGTACTTCTGTTCCTTCTTTCTGCACTTCTTTTGTTTCTTTCTGCACCTCTATTGCTTATTTGTGCACCCCTCTTGACACTTTCTACACCCCTGTTCCCCTTTCTGCAACTCTCTTCTTTCTTTCTCTATTTCCTCTTGCCTCTTTCTTTAACCCACTTCCCCCTCTCTGCATGTCTTTTGCTTCTTTATGCATTTCTCTTGTCATTTTTGGCACTCCTCTTCCCTCTTTCTGCCCCCTCCTGCCTCTTTCTACACCTCTGTTACTTCTTTCCTCACTTCTTCTGTTTTTTTTCTGTACCTCTCTTGCTTCTTTCTGCACCCCTCTTGCCTCTTTTTCCCTCCTCTTCCTCCTTTCTGCATCTCTGTCGCTTCTGTCTGCACTTGATTGGGGGTGAAGTCCACTCTTGCTCTTTCTCTAGCCCTTATCGCACTTTATGTACTTCTGTTGCTTCTTTCTGTACCTCTGTTCCTTCTTTCTGCACTTCTTTTGTTTCTTTTTGCACCTCTCTTGCTTATTTTTGCACCCCTCTTGATACTTTCTACACCCCTGTTCCCCTTTTTGCATCCCTGTTTCTTCTTTCCGCTCTTCTCTTGCTCTTTCTCTACTCTCATCCCACTTTCTGTACCTCTGTTGCTTCTTTCTACAATTCTCTTCCTTCTTTCTGCATCTCGGTCCCTTCTTTCTGCAACCCTTGTGCTTCTTTCTGCTTCTCTCTTCCCTCGTTCTACACTGCTCTAGCCTCTTTCTGTACCTCTGTTCTTTCTTTCTGAATTTCTTTTATTTCTTTCTTTAACTCTCTTGCTTCTTTCTGCATGTCTCTTGCTTCTTTCTGTACCCCTTGTGCCTCATTCCCACCCCTCTTCCCTCTTACTGCACCAATCTTGCATCTTTCTGTACATCTGTTCTTTCTTTCTACACGTCGTTTCTTTCTTTCTACAACTCTCTTTTTTCTTTCTGTAGTCCTCTTTCTCCAACCCACATCCCCCTTCCTGCATCTCTGTTGCTTCTTTCTGCATTTTTCTTGCCTCTTTCTGCATCTCTCTTGCTTTTTTCTATACCCCTCGTACCTCTTTCTGCACCCTCATCCCTCTTTCTGCACTCCTCTTGCCTCTTTCTGCACCTCTGTAGCTTCTTTCTGTACTTCTTTTGTTTATTTCTGTACCCTTCTTGTCTCTTTCTGCACCTCTGTTCCTTCTTTCTCCAGTTCTTTTGTTTCTTTCTGCACCTCTCGCTACTTTCTGCACCTGTTTGACTCTGTATGCACCCCTCTAGTCTCTTTCTGTACCTCTGTTCCTTCATTCTGCATTTCTTTTGTGTCTTTCAGCAACTCTCTTGCTTCTTTCTGAACGCCTCTTCCTTTTCTCTGGATCCCTTGTGCCTCATTCACACCCCTCTTTCCTGTTTCTTCACCCTGTTGCCTCTTTCTGCACCTCTTTTCCTTCTTTCTGAACTTCTTTTGAGTATTTCTGCACATCTCTTGCCTCTTTCTGCACCCCTCTTCCCTCTGTACCCCTCTTCCCTCCTTTTGCTTCCCTCTTGCCTCTCTCTGCGCCCCTGTCGATTCTTTTTGCACTACTCTTGCTTCTTTCTGAACCATTTTGCTTCTTCCTGCAGCACTCGTGCTTCTTTCTTCACCCCTCTTCCATATTTCTACACCCCTCTTGCCAAACTAAAACAATTAACTAAGATGTTCACAAAAGCATAGAGCCTCTGTTTTAGGTACAGAGACATTTACAAAAGCACTTGTACATTAATTCACTCACCAGAAACTATGTATGCATGCAAAGCATAAGGAGATTGGTAGTAGTGTATCCAAAATTGGATAGACCCGCACATATACAAATGTAAGTGAAATATACACAGTACTGGATAGAAACAATTTAAGAAAATCTTTATAGTCTTTTTAGAGACGGAGTGCTACATAGACGACTATCCCCCACTACTAAGAGGGATCAATGTCAATCAAAAGACTGACAACAGTACAGCATAAGAGAAGGGGTCAAGGAGAGCACAATCCTAGAACACATGTAAACATAGACTAGTTGGTCATGTATTGTCCACAATATCTAAACTGTATATATCATATACTTTCAATTTCAGGACAAACAAAGGAGTAGATGAAGTTCATGTTCATATTTTCATTTTTCTTTATTTGTAGATCCAAAAAAGTTCAAAGTTGATAAAAACAGCCGACACGTGTTTCGTCAGTACTAACAATCAGTACTCAGACTTTTTCAAGGCTGTGAAAAAGACAAAATATATACATAACATAACATAAGTGTGTATTTATTCCCCTAGAAAAATAGCATTTGAGGGCCTAAAAAACAAGAAGAAATGTTGTAGTAATAGTAGAAAAGACGTTAAAAACCAAACAATCAGAAACGTAATAGGTGAAGGAGAGAAAAGATATGGTGCACTGGAAAAAAGAGATAGAAGGAAGATCTGGTGTAAATGACCAAGTGTCTGATAAATCATGAACATCACATCAAACTCATAATGCAGAGTGTGATCAGAAGTGAGTGAAGAACCATCACCAAGTAAGTCAATGATGTTGAGTGACCGCTCAGCCCTCCACAGGGCTTGGTCGCCCCACTCACTGCTGCCGCTCCTGCCTGCCTTTGCCACCTCCTGCCTGCAGATTCCTTCGCTCGCTGCCCGCTGCTCCTGGGAATTTCCCGCTGCTCCTGGGAATTTCCCGCTGCCCGCTGCTTCTTGGAATTTCCCGCTGCTGCCTCCCTGCGGCCCCGCCCCCCTGTGATTCCATTCGCCGCCCCGCTCCCGCCACCCAGCTGCTCCTCCCTCCCGGCTCCTTACTTATGACGCCCCTAGAGCGACCGCGCAGCGGACGCGCGCAGCGGGAGCGCCGATTGAGCGCCGAAGGTGCGCCAAAGGTAAGCCCGTCTGCGCCTGTCCGCGCCTGGCCCGCGCCCAGCGCCAGGACCCCCGGCCCTCCCCGCCGAGGCAAGACGACCCGACTGACCTACGACGCCGCCACTCTCAACGCACTCAATGCCGGCCGGACCCACGCCTGCTGCCGAGCCACCCCGAGACGCACCCACGGACCCTTCACCTGCTGCACCTGCAAGTTCACCTGCCTCCGAACCTGCCCCGCACCTGCCAAGACAAACACCAGCAGCAACCACCTCAAGTGCATCCTGATCAACACCCGCTCCGTCCACAGACGTGGAACTCTGGAACCTCCTCGACGCTACATCACCGGACGTCGCCTTCCTCACGGAAACCTGGATGAACGCCTCCTCTGCACCCGACATCGCCATCGCCATCCCGGACGGGTACAAGATCATCAGGAGGGACCGCATCAACCAGACCGGAGGTGGCATCGCCATCGTCCACAGGAACACCATCCGCATCACGACCGACGCCAACGACTCCTTCGCCGCAGCCGAACATCTCCACTTCCAGATTCACACCGACCCTAAGACGACCCTCAGAGGCACCCTCGTCTACAGACCCCCGGGACCACGCACACAATTCAGCGAAGACATCACAGACTTCATCAGCCCGCACGCCCTCCCCTCCACTGACTACATCCTCCTCGGGGACCTCAACTTCCACCTGGAGAACAACAAAAACCGCAACACCACCGCCCTGCTGGAAAACCTCGCCAACCTCGGACTCAAGCAACTGGTCAACACCCCCACCCACTACGCCGGCCACACGCTTGATCCCGTCTTCTCTTCCAGCAAGTACATCACCTTCAGCCACGCCACCGGACTCCACTGGACCGACCACAGCTGCGTCCACTTCAGCTTCAAAAGATCCACGACCCACCACCACCCGCAACAGGTACCTCACAGGAATTGGAGCAAGATCACCGCAGACCAGCTCACCACCTTCCTCAGTCAGAGCCCACCCGCCAACACAACGGACCCCAACGAAGCAGCCCGCAACTTCACACAGTGGCTGACCGCCTGCGCCGACGACCTCGCGCCACTAAAGAACCCTCCCAGCAGACCCAGAAGCAAGAAGGCATCCTGGTTCACCGACGACCTCAAGGACTCCAAGAAGACCTGCCGCACCCTCAAGAAAGCCTGGCTCCTCGACCGGACCACCGACAACATGACCGCCCTCAAACACGCTACCCGCAAGCACCACCAGCTCATCCGCACCACCAAGAAGAAATCCCTGAAAGAACGACTGGACAACAACGCCCACGACGGCAAAGAGCTCTTCACTATCGTCAAGGAGTTCTCCAACCCCAGGACAGGCACCAACGACATCACTCCGTCACAAGACCTCTGCGACTCCCTCGCCTCGTTCTTCCACTGCAAGATCGCCGTCATCCACAACAGCTTCGGCGCCCCACCCACGCACCCAACCATCGAACCAATGCCCCCCACCGCCACCCTTCGCACCTGGACCACGGTGACCACCGAAGACACAGCCCACACGATGAACACCATACACTCCGGATCACCGACCGACCCCTGCCCACACCACGTCTTCAACAAGGCCGACTCCACCATCGCACCCCAACTCCGGAACATCATCAACGCCTCCTTCAACACCGCCACCTTCCCGGAGAGCTGGAAGCACGCCGAGATCAGCGCCCTCCTGAAGAAACCTACAGTGGACCCCACCGATCTCAAAAACTTCCGCCCCATCTCGCTCCTCCCTTTTCGTGCTAAAGTCATCGAGAAGATCATCAACAGACAGCTGACCGCCTTCCTCGAGACGAATGGATCCCCCGACCCCTCGCAGTCCGGCTTCAGAGCCAACCACAGCACCGAGACCGCCCTCATCGCAGCCACCGACGACATCCGGACCCTGCTCGACAAGGGGGAAACAGTGGCCCTCATCCTCCTGGACCTCTCCGCTGCGTTCGACACGGTCTGCCACCGCACCCTAGTCCAGCGCCTCAGCAACATCGGTATCTAAGAGAAGGCACTGGAGTGGACCATCTCGTTCCTCGCCGGAAGAACACAAAGAGTCCGCCTCCCCCCGTTTCGCTCCGAGGCCACCGAAGTCATCTGCGGCGTCCCGCAAGGATCTTCACTCAGCCCCACCCTCTTCAGCATCTACATGAAACCTCTTGCAGCCATCGCACGCCAGCACAACCTCAACATCATCTCTTACGCCGACGACACCCAGCTGATCCTCTCCCTCACCAGAGACCCCGACACCGCCAGAACCTGCCTACACGAAGGGATGAAAGACGTCGCCGAGTGGATGAAGGACAGCCGCCTGAAACTAAACTCGGACAAGACGGAAGTCCTCATCCTGGGATCTTCGCCCTCCGCCTGGGACGACTCCTGGTGGCCCCCAGCCCTGGGCACCGCACCCAAGCCAACCGACCACGCACGCAACCTGGGCTTCATCCTGGACCCCTCCCTCTCGATGACCAGACAAGTCAACGCCATCTCCTTATCGTGCTTCAACACCCTGCGTATGCTTCGCAAGAACTTCCGCTGGATCCCGACCGAGACCAGGAAGACTGTCACCCAGGCACTCGTCACCAGCCGACTGGACTACGGAAACGCCCTCTACGCCGGAACCACAGCCAAGCTACAGAAAAGACTCCAGCGCATCCAGAACGCCTCCGCCCGACTCATCCTGGATGTCCCCCGACGCAACCACATCTCCAGCCACCTGAGGAACCTGCACTGGCTCCCCGTCGACAAGAGGATCACGTTCCGGCTCCTCACCCACGCACACAAGTCTCTCCACGACCTGGGCCCCAAGTACCTCAACGACAGCCTGACCTTCTACACGCCCACCCGCCAGCTACGGTCCACCAGCCTCGCCCTCGCAGCCGTACCACGCATCCGAAGAGCCACCGCCGGAGGACGATCCTTCTCTTACCTGGCTGCCAAGACTTGAAACTCCCTCCCCATCCACCTTCGGCTGACCCAGGACCATCTCGCCTTCAGGAAACAACTCAAGACCTGGCTGTTCGAGCAGTAGCATACCCCTCCCCCCAAGCGCCTTGAGACCCTCCCGGGTGAGTAGTGCGCTATACAAATGGCATGATTGATTGATTGATTGAGTAATCTTTGCACACTAACCAATGAGGTGTAAGTATCACGTTTGACCTAATGTCATATGCATATGACAGTAGTTGTAAGACTAAGGAATCTAGCGAGGAAAAATAAAAATAGTAAATGTCTAAACGTGTATAAAACCACGAGAACCACAGAGTGGTTCTAACGTCTAGGGATTTTAATACAAAATATGCATTATTTCTCTTAAACTCAAAAAAGTATAACTCAAATATAAAAAGACACAACAATTTATGCATGCAGCAGACTCAAAGGTAGTTGCAGTGACACCTACAACGCGCTCTAATGCCTAACACAGGAACTAAATTATTTGTGCAGCCACTTATATGCACATTTAGGCAGCATTGAGGTAACATAGCAGGCAGTTATATACCAGCACATTTAATTAAATTTGTCATGCCATTGATAGAGGTGTACTCCTACACTGACGAAGATATGCAGGTAAGAAGTTATACAAACCTTCTCAACCATGTACAGAAATAGTCCTACAAATATAGGTGATGGCTACTAGTGCAGACCCTGTCTGTACTGTCTCACTGCAAACTTCACTTGGCATGTTTTAGATCTTTCTCAAGTGTCAAATCTTCTCAAAAACCTATGCACTCACTCACTGAACCACTCAGACACTCACACACCTACTTAGATATCGACTCAAACAGTCAGTAATGCACCTGGACAGGGATGTACCCACGCACACACCCAGTGAGACACTCATACAGGTGGTCCCAGACCAATTCAGACACACACATACACACCCAGTCACACACCCATTATGACACTCACGTACTCAGTCACACACCCACTGAGGCCCTCTTGCACTCACTCTCATGCATTTTCAAAGGTAACAGGTTACAGATTACAGGTAGGAAATATAATTTAATAAACCTTAGACATTCACTTAAAAATTAAGTTAACAGGGACATCATAGTTAGAAAATATAATTTAAAAAAACGTAGAAATGCACTGAATTTACATGATCATTATATTTAGGCTCACATGTCACTCGTACTAAATCAGTGAAATTCAGCAGTTATAGTTACCAAAGGGAACTATACATTATGCCCCCAGAATGCACTGCTTATGACCTCACATATGACATAATTGATGACATGGTCAGTATATACATATATATAGGTAGTTATAGTTAGGACTTTGTTTCTATTCAAAGAATGTTTTTTCTTTTGTCAATATCTTTGGTGCCGTTTGACGAATCTTCGCAAAAACTTTATAACAAATGGTTCACTCAGGTCAGCTCCTGTCTTGAAAGTTTCAGCGTGAATCGTCAAGTGGGGGGCCAAGAAAAAAGGTGGTCCCAAACCACGTTTTCCCGATGTAAATTTCCATAGAAACTTTAGACACAGCTATAGCCTGAACTGCCAAACGGAATGGCAAAAAGAAAGCTCTTAGTTCAGAAAGTGTGTTTTTTGTTAAAATGGTGTAAATCAGTTCAGTAGTTGCTGAGAAATTCAAAAAATAAATAAAATATTGATACCTGAGGGCTGATGAGGATTCGCGAACCCTCCAGTATACAAGCTTCCTTTTAATTGGCTGCCAACACTCCAAACCAGGAAATGTTGGCAGGCACCAAAACCGAGTCACAAGAAAACAGTAAAGAAAAGGATAATAAAAAAGAAAAGAGGGCAGGGTAGAAAGACCCTGACCGCCTAGGCCTGCTCAGGGGGTCGCACAAGGACCCCCAGGACAAAAAAAAGCTTTTTTTTTTTAATTCTCACTGGGTGAGTGAATCCGTCCCAAAAAAACAAACAAAAACAAAGCGTGGACTCCCGTGCTTTGTTTCTTTGAGACCCCGGGTGGGCCAGGTCCCGGGGGCAATGAGTAAATTATATGCAAGCCCTTGGGACCGCCACCTCCCTGGGGCACATCAACAAAAAAATCTGTGGGGGGCTCCTTCCCCCCATGCTGCCCCAGGGACCCCCACCTCCCCAGGGCTTTACTTTAATAAGTGCAGGGGGGGCTCAGGGGCCCCCCCATGCCCCAGGGACCACAACCTCCCTGGCACTCCAATTAAATTATAGGAGTGTGGACCTTAGGATTGAAGTGTCCTTCATCCCCCAAGCAGCAGTGCACCAGGTGGCACGTTTGCAGAGTGGTGTAAAAAGAGGGCGTGGCCTCGGACCACTCTCAGCAGTCCATCTGAGTGTGGCTTACTGGAGGTAAGTTGGCCCCAGGGACCCTCAGGCGGGAAGGGGACTTCACCCCCAATCAAGAGCATGCCAGGAGGTGCATTTGCAGAGTGATGGCCAAAGGGGGCAGGCCTGTGTCCACCTCTCAGCAATCCCACTGTGTGGAGCTTACTGGAGGTAACAGGTAGGCTAGTTGGCTGCTAAGGACCCCCAGCAGTAAAGGTGACTTTAATCTCTATGCAAGAGCTTTGCCAGGGAGCGCATTTGCAGAGTGGTGGGGAAAAGGGGCATGGCCTGCTATGAGAACTTAGCAATACTGCTGTTTGGGATTTATTGGGGGTAATAGGAGGGGTAGTTGGCCCCCAAGGTAGTTCTTAAAGTAAGAATTAATGCTGCTTTTGCACTAATCTTATGCTCGGTAACATTAATGGGGAATACTGCAAGGTGGGTGGTAAACAGTGAAGGGTTAATTATCATATAATTAATACATGTTCATTTTCATTTGCTTAAGTGTACTGGATGAAGCAGCCAATTTTATAAAATTGGCTAATGTGGGAGGGAGAGCTTCAAGGAGTGAGGCTTCTGTCACGAGTCAAGAAAAATTGTTCTGTGCACCGCAGATGACATAAAAAGGGTGAAGGCTAGAGTGTCAGATAACTGCAAAATGCTATACCCAGGACCGGAGATGCATACTGCAGATGATGTTAATTTCTGAAAGAGATTTGTTACAATTTGTATCTTATGTGGGGAAAATGAGAACATACTAATATTCAGACCCTGGGAACTAATATAGCACTAAAGTTGTTGAAGTAAAGGTGAAATCATGTTGGTGTGACAATGCCCCTTCCAAGCCCACCAATCCCTGTACGAGTTTTATGATAGTTTGCAACAATTGTGGGATGGACATATCAATTTTAGAGTATAATTGGGGTGCCTTTAGGGTTGTGGTTAGAGCTTAGGCTGGCAGGAGAAAAGAGGGGAGATGTGTCACTTTCTGTTGGTTTGCAGAGAAGCCTAGCTGTTCCTGACCTGTCCTGTTCCTCTCCTTATAGCCTTTGTTCCCTGATTCTATTTCAGGGAGCCCCACCATTTCATACGCCTAGGGTGCTGTTTTCCTACAGACCAGTAGGTTTGTATTTAGCCTAAATCATTCTTTGCATCTACATTTTTATGTATTAATCTCTGAAAAATGTGTCTCTCCACCTATCCATTCCATCAATGATTTATTGATATGTTTTATTTAGATGGAACTATTGTCTCTTCAACTATCCCATCCATTAGGTGTATAATTTTGGCATAATTATTTGCTGAAACTTTTGTCACTTACTCTATCCACTCCTCTCATTGCATAATGTCACTGTTTAACTTGGATGACTTTGTATTTTATCTATAATTTCTCCTTTCATGAGGTTCAGTGTTTGTAATCTGTGACCTAATGCAAATGAGCATTAACCCATTATATTTGACATAAAAATTCAGTTTAACTTTATCGAGAGTCTGTGATCATTTATTAGTTAAATGGTTTGTAAGTTAGCAGTTATCAGTGCCATCAACTATTCAACTAATTGGTCCATCAACCAAATATGATGAAAGCTGATTAATTATTAAAATATGTCTCATTTGAATCTATAAAAAGGAAATATTTGTTGGAATATATAAATTGACCCCATGGCATCAGGGATTCTGGGTGAATGTGTATGGGCCATTGTGTTATGATGTTAGTGATTATTGATCCCTGATCAATTTTTGGTATTGGCCCTGGATCAGTAGTCTGTGTTTTGGAGTGGTAACCTCTCGTTTAGTCTTCCTCGTTTCCATAGAAGCTAAAATATTAACTCAATGAGACAAAAAAAGAAGGAATCACTGAGGAGTACTTCTGGAACTAGTCAGAGGCATGAGCAGGGCCACTGGAATTATGCGACTGTTTGGCTGCACCTACTTTTGCACAATTATACATTTTCCGCATTTGCCACAAAATCCATGATCTGCTGACTAATCTGCAGATTAAAAAAAAGCCTTGTTTCTAGCTCAAATGGGTGAAATGTTACCAAAAACGCAGAGGAAAGTCTTACATCATGGTGGAAGGTCCTTTGCATACCTAGAATGGTCACCTGTTACTTATTGCTAAATGTGAGTGTTAAATTCGTTCTAATGGTGTGTAAGCCACTCTTGCTTCTTTCTACACCTCCCTTGCCTCTGTCTTCATTTCTGTTGCTTCAATCTGCACTTTTCTTTACTTTTTCCGCTCTTCTCTTGACTTTTCTGCAAATCACATCTACTTTCTGCATCTCTTTTGCTTCTTCCTGCAACTCTGTTGCCTCTCTGTGCACCCGTCTTGCCTCTTTCTGCACCTCTAGTACCTCTTTCTGCGGCCCTCTTCCCACTTACTGAACCTCTGTTCATTCTTTCTGCACTTCTAGTGTTTCTTTCTGCCTCTCTCTTGCTTCTTTCTGCACCCCTATTGCCACTTTCTCCACCCCTGTTCACCTTTTTGCAGCTCTATTTCATCTATCAGCACTTCTCTTGCCTCTTTCTCCACCCTTGTCCCTCTTTCTGTACCTGTGTTGCTTCTTTCTGTACTTCTGTTCCTTCTTTCTGCACTTCTTTTGTTTCTTTCTGTACCTCTCCTGCTTATTTCTGTACCCCTCTTGACACTTTCTACACCCCTGTTCCCCCTTTCTGCAAATCACTTGTTTCTTTCTTTACCCCTCTTGCCTCTTTCTCTACCCCACTTCGCCCTCTCTGCATGTTTGTTGCTTATTTATGCACCTCTGCACACTTCCTGATACTTTCTACACCCCTGTTCCCCCTTTTTGCATCCCCGTTGCTTCATGTTGCACTTCTCTTGCTTGTTCTCTACCCCTCATCCCACTTTCTGTACCTCTGTTGCTTCTTTCTACAATTCCCTTCCTTCTTTCTAAATTTCTGGCCCTTCTTTCTGCAACCCTTGTGCCTCGTTCTGCACCTCTCTTCCCTCTTTCTGCACTCATCTTGCCTCTTTCTGAACCTCTGTTTTTTCTTTCTGCATTTCTTTTGTTTCTTTCTGTAACTCTCTTGCTTCTTTCTGCACGACTCTTTCTGTACCCCTGGTGCCTCATTCACACCCTCTTCCCTCTTTCTGCATCCTTCTCGCATCTTTCTGTACCTCTGTTCTTTCTTTCTACACTTCTTTTCTTTCTTTCTACAACTCTCTTGTTTCTTTCTGTAGCCCGCTTGCCTCTTTCTCTAAACCACTTCCCCCTTCCTGCATCTCTCTTGCTTCTTTCTGCATTTTCTTGCTTCTTTCTGCACCCCTCATCCCTCATCCTGTACCCCTCTTCCCTCTTTCTGAACCTCTGTTCCTTTTTTCTCCAGTTCTTTTGTTTCTTTCTGTACCTCTCACTACTTTCTTCACCCCATTTGCCTCTGTATGCCCCCTCTAGCCTCTTTCTGTACCTCTGTTCCTTCTTTCTGCACTTCTTTTGTGTCTTTCTGCAACTCTCTTGCTTCTTTCTGAACACCTCTTGCTTTTTTCTGGATCCCTTGTGCCTCATTCACATCCCTCTTTTGTCTCCCCATTGCCTCTTTCTGCACTTCTTTTCCTTCTTTCTGGACTTCTTTTGTTTATTTTTGCACATATCTTGCCTCTTTCTGCAACCCTTTTCCCTCTGTACTGCTCTTCCCTCTTTTTGCTTCCCTCTTGCCTCTTTCTGCACCTCTGTTGATTCTTTTTGATTACTCTTGCTTCTTTCTGACCCTTTTTGCTTTTTCTTGCAGCACTCATGCTTCTTTCTTCACCCCTCTTCCCTCTTTCTGCAACCCTCTTGACTCTTTCTGCACCTCTGTTCCTTCTTACTGCTCTTCTTTTGTTTCGTTCTGCACCTCTCTTGCTTCTTTCTGCATCCCTCTTGCTACTTTCTCTACCCCTGTTCCCCCTTTTTGCATTTCTGTTGCTTCTTTCTTCACTTCTCCTGCCTCATTCTCCACCCCTTATCCCTCTTTCTGCACCTCTGTTGCTTCTTTCTACAATTCTCGTGCTTCTTTCTGCACCTCTGTCCCTTCTTTCTGCAACCTTTGTGCCTTTTTCTGCACCCAGATTCCCTCTTTCTGCACCTCTCCTGCCTCTTTCTGTGCCTCTGTTTCTTCTCTCTGCACTTCTTCTGTTTATTTCTGCATCTCTCTTTCTTCTTTCTGCACCCTCTTGCCTCTTTCTCCACCCTATCTACCCTATTTCTGCACACCTGTTGCCAGTTTCTACATCTCTGTTCTTTCTTTCTATACTTCTTTTGTTTCGTTCTTGCTTCTTTCTATACACCTTGCATCTTTCTCTACCCCTCTTCCCTCTTTCTTCACCCCTGTTGCCTCTTTCTGCACCTCTGTTACTTCTTTCTGTACTACTTTTGTTTCTTTCTGCACATCTTTTGCTTCGTTCTGCACCCCACATGCCTCTTTCTGCACCCCTCTTCCCTCTTATTGTACCTCTGTTCCTTCTCTCTGCACTTCTTTTGTTTCTTCTGCACACCTTTTGCCTCTTTCTACATCTATGTTCTTTCTTTCTGTACTTCTTTTGTTTCTTACTTGCTTCTTTCTGTACACCTTGCATCTTTCTCTATCCCTCTTCCCTCTTTCTTCACCCCTCTTGCCTCCTTCGGTACCTCTGTTCTTTCTTTCTGCATTTCTTTGTTTCTTTATGCTACTCTCTTGCTTCTTTCTGCATGTCTCTTGCTTCTTTCTGTACCCCTCGTGTCTCTTTCACTCACTTCTTCTCTCTTGCTGGACCGCTCTTGCCTCTTTCTACACCTCTGTTCCTTTTTTCTGTACTTCTTTCTTTCTTTCTGTACCTCTTGCTTCTTTCTGTATCCCATTTGCCTCTTTCTATACCCCTCTTGCCACTTTCTACACCTCTGTTTCTTCTTTCTGTACTTCTTTTGAATCTTTATGCAGCTCTCTTGCATCTTTTGGTACCCCCTTGCCTCTTTCTCCACACCTCTTCCCTCTTTATTCACCCGTGTACCCTCTTTCTGCACCTCTGTACCTTCTTTCTGTACTTCTTTTGTTTCTTGATGCACATCTATTGCTTCTTTCTGTATCCCTCGTGCCTATTACTGCCCATATTTCCTCTTTTTGCATTCCTCTTGCCTCTTTCTCCTTTGTTGCTTCTTTTTGTACTACTCTTGATTCTTTCTGCACCTCTCTTGCTTCTTCCTGCACCACGTGTGCTTCTTTCTGAATCCCTCTTCCCTCTTTCTACACCTCTGTTCCTTGTTTCTGCTCTTCTTTTACTTCTTTCTGCACCACTCATGCTTCTTTCTGCGCCAATCTTGACACTTTCCCCACCCCTGTTCCCTGTTTTTGCATCTCTGTTGCTTCTTTCTGCACTTCTCTTGCTTCTTTCTCCACCCCTCATCCCTCTTTCGTACCCCTCTTGCATCTTTCTGCACCTCAGTTGCTTCTTCCTGCACTACTCTTGCTTCTTTCTGCACATCTCCTGCTTTTTTCTACACCTGTCTTACCTTTTTCTGCAACCCTCTTACCTCTTTTTGCACAACTCTTCCTTCTTTCAGCTTTGCTTTTATTTATTCCTCCACCACTCTTGGTTCTTTCTGCACCCTCTCACCTCTTTCTCCACCCCTCTTCCCCCTTTCTACATCCATGTTGCTTCTTTCTACATTCATTTGTATCTTTCTGTACCTCTCTTGCTTCTTTGTGCACCCTCTGAATCATTCTCCACCAATCCACCCTATTTCTGCACCCCTGTTGCCCCTTTCTGTACCACTTGTGCTTCTTTCTGAATCCCTCTTTCTGCACCTCTGTTCCTTGTTTCTGCTCTTCTTTTACTTCTTTCTGCACCACTCATGCTTCTTTCTGCACCAATCTTGACACTTTCCCCACCCCTGTTCCCTGTTTTTGCATCTCTGTTGCTTCTTTCTGCACTTCTCTTGCTTCTTTCTCCACCCCTCATCCCTCTTTCGTACCCCTCTTGCATCTTTCTGCACCTCAGTTGCTTCTTTCTGCACTACTCTTGCTTCTTTCTGCACATCTCCTGCTTTTTTCTACACCTGCCTTACCTTTTTCTGCAACCCTCTTACCTCTTTTTGCACAACTCTTCCTTCTTTCAGCTTTGCTTTTATTTATTCCTCCACCACTCTTGGTTCTTTCTGCACCCTCTCACCTCTTTCTCCACCCCTCTTCCCCCTTTCTACATCCATGTTGCTTCTTTCTACATTCATTTGTATCTTTCTGTACCTCTCTTGCTTCTTTGTGCACCCTCTGAATCATTCTCCACCAATCCACCCTATTTCTGCACCCCTGTTGCCCCTTTCTGTACCACTGTTCTTTCTTTCTGCACTTCTTTTGTTTCTTTCTGTACATCACTTGCTTCTTTCTGTACCATTCGTGCCTCTTTCTCCACCTCTCTTCTCCCTTTCTGCATCTCTGTTGCTTCTTTCTGTACCCCTTTTGCCCTTTTCTACATCCCTCTTCTCTTTTTCTGTACCCCTTGTTCCTCATTATGCACCTATGTTCCATCATTCTGCACTTCTTTTATTTCTTTCTCAACCTCTCTTGCTTCTTTTTGCACCATTTGCCTCTTTATCTACCAAAACACCCTCTTTCGACACCCCTGTTTTCTCTTTCTGCACCTCTCTTCCTTCTTTCTCTACTACACTCCTGTTCTTTCTGCACATCTCTTGCTTCTTTCTACACCACTCATGCTTCTTTCTGCACCTGTCTTCCCTTTTTCTGGAACCCTCTTGCCTCTTTTTGCACTTCTGTTCCTTCTTTCTGCTTTTCTTTTATTTATTCCTCCACCACTCTTGCTTCTTTCTGCCACTCTTGCCTTTTTCTCTACCCCTCTTCCCCCTTTCGGCATCCCTGTTGCTTTTTTCTGCACTTCTCTTGTCTCTTTCTCCATCCCTCCACCCTCTTTCGGTACCCCTTGTGCCTCTTTCACAGCCCTATTTCTGTACCCCTCTTGCCTCGTTTTGCACCTCTGGTCCTTCTTTCTGTACTTTTTTTTGTATCTTTCTGTACCTCTCGCTTCTTTCTGCACCTCCTGCCTCTTTGTAGACCAATTCACCCTCTTTCTGCACTCCTCTTTTTTCTGCACTCCTGGTGCCTCTTTCTGCACCTCTGTTCTTTCTTTCTGTACTTCTTTTGTTTCTTTCTGCACATCTCTTGCTTCTTTCTGCACCCCTCTTGCCTCTTTTTCTGCCTCTCTTCCCCCTTTCTGCATCTCTGTTGCTTCTTCCTGCACCCATTTGACTCTTTCTACACCCCTCTTCCCTTTTTATGCACCCCTTCTGCCTCTTTCTCCACCAATATGTTCCTTCTTTCTGCACTTCTTTTGTTTCTTTCTGTACCTCTCTGTCTTCTTTCTGCACCCCCTGCCTCTTTCTCGTCAATACACCCTCTTTCGGCAACCCCGTTTCCTCTTTCTGCACCTCTGTTCCTTAATTCTGCACTTCTTTTGTTTCTTGCTGGAACTCTCTTACCTCCTTCTGCACCCCTTATCCCTCTTTCTGTACCTCTGTTGCTTCTTTCTGCAACCGTTGTGCCTCTTTCTGCACCCTATTCCCTCTTTCTGCACCACACTTGACACTTTCTGCACCTCTGTTTCTTCTTACTGCACTACTTTTGTTTCTTTCTGCACATCGCTTGCTTCTTTCTGCACCTATGTGCCTCTTTTTGTACCCCACCTCCCTCTTTATGCAGCTCTGTTCCTTCCTTCTGCACTTCTTTTGTTTCTTTCTGCTACTCTCTTGCTTCTTCCTGCACTCCTTTTGCTTCTTTCTGAACCCTACAACTCTTTCTTTACCTCTGTTCCTTCTTTCTGTACTTTATTTATTTATTTCTGCAGTTCTCTTGCTTCTTTCTGCTCCCCTTACCTCTTTTTCCACCCGTCTTCCCTCTTTCATCTACCCGGTGGCCTCTTTCTGCACCTCCGTTTCTTCTTTCTGTACTTCTTTTGTTTCTTGCTGCATATCTCTTGTTTCTTTCTGTATCCCTCATGCCTCTTTCTGTCCCCTCTTCCCTCTTTTTTCACCCCTCTTCCCTCTTTCTGCAGTACTCCTGCTTCTTTCAATCCCTCACTTGCTTCTTTTCTACATCACCCGTGCTTCTTTCTGCACCCCTATTTCCACTTTCTGCAACCCTCCTGCCTCTTTTTGCACTTCTATTCCTTCTTCTTGTTCTTTTTTATTTATTTCTGCACCACTCTTGCTTCTTTCTGTGCCACTTTCTTCATCCTTGTACCCTGTGCTTGCCTCTCTGTTGCTTCTTTCTGTACTCCTCTTGCCTCTTTCTCCACCCCATCCCTCTTTTTGCACCTCTGTTCCATCTTTCTGAACCTATTTTGTTTCTTTCCGCACATCTTTTGCTTTTTTCTGCACCCACGTGCCTCTTTTTGCACCCTTTTCCCTCTTTATGCAGCTCTGTTCCTTCTTTCAGCACTTCTTTTGTTTCTTTCTGCTACTCTCTTGCTTCTTTCGGCATGCCTCTTGCTTCTTTCTGTACCCTATTACTCTTTCACAGCTCTCTTCCCTCCCCCCTCGTCCCTCTTTCTGAAACCCTCTTGCCCCTTTCTGCACCTCTGTTCCTTCTTTCTGCATTTCCTTTGTTTCTTGCTGCACATCTCTTGCTTCTTTCTGCACTCTTTTTGCCTCTTTCACATCCCTCTTCCCTCTTCATGCTTCCCTCTTGCCTCTTTCTGCACCGCTGTTCCTCCTTTCTGTACTTCTTTTCTTTCTTTCTGCAGCTCTCTTGCTTCTTTCTCCACCCCTTTACCTCTTTCTCCACCCCTGTTCCCTCTTTCTTCATCCCGGTTGCCTCTTTCTGCACCTCTGTTCCTTCATTCTGCACTTCTTTTCTTTCATGCTGCACATCTCTTGATTATTTCTGTATCCCTCATGCCTCTTTCTGTCCCCTCTTCCCTCTATTTGCACCCCTCTTCCCTCTTTCGGCACTACTCTTGCTTCTTTCTGTACCTCACTTGCTTCTTTTCTGCACCACCCATGCTTCCTTCTGCACCCCTAATTCCACTTTCAGTAACCCTCTGGCCTCTTTCTGCACTTCTATTCCTTCTTTTTGTTCTTTTTAATTCATTTCTGCACAACTCTTGCTTCTTCCTGTACCCCTCTTGCCACTTTCTTTACCCCTGTTCCTTGTTTTTGCCTCTCTGTTGTTTCTTCCTGACTCCTCTTGCCTCTTTCTCCACCCTCATCCCTCTTTCTGCACCTCTGTTCCTTCTTTCTGTACTTCTATTGTTTCTTTCTTCAGCTCTCTTGCATCTTTCTGTACCTCCTTGACTCTTTCTCCACCCCTCTTCTCTCTTTATTCACCCTTGTTGCCTCTTTCTGCACCTCTGTTTCTGTTTCTCCATTTATCTCTAGGAGAAATTTTAGGAAGATATCGGACGAGGCCCTTATTCCGCTTGTCACTACCCCCCAATCCCTGTCATCTAAAGACGCAGCTGCTGCAGCACAACACCTGATGGATTCGATATCTATGGCAGTGGAACATCTTGCCCCCCAGACTTTGCGCTATGTCGCTATGTCGCACGTCGAAAGCCTACGTCACCTTGGTTTTCTGATCAGCTGAGGCTCTTGAGGCAGAGAGTCAGGGGTAGTGAGAGAAAATGGAGGAAATCTTGGGACGCTAAAGATCGGGAGGCCCACAAAATCGCACTGCGGGATTATAAACGGAGAGTAGTGATAGTGAAGCAGGATTATTTTACCAATCTGACCAGCTCACTTTCCTCCTCCAGGGAGCTCTTTAAAATCGTTGACTCCCGTAGTCAGTTCGCAAGATCTTTGCGACAAGATCTCCGACTTCTTCCACAACAAAATTCTGGATATCCACATATCCTTGGAAGCTCACTGTCTTGCTTTGGATCAAGGTGTACAGTCTGAAATCTCTAGCCTTGATTCCTTATGCACAGTTTCCCCTTGCTCTTTTACGGACTTTCCATCTCTTTCCTTGGAAGAACTGAACCTGTTGCTCGACAGGATTAAATCTGCTTCCCCCCTGGATCCCCTTCCTCTGAAAAAACTTAAAGAGTGTAGGGGTAGCCTTCTTCCTCCTATGCTTGAGGTAATGAATATGGCTATTACCCAGGGCTCTTTTCCAGCGGTGTGGAAGAGGGCGATTGTAAAACCCCTCCTTAAGAAGCCGTCCCTTGATCCGGCCTTACTGAAGAACTTTAGGCCCATTTCCCTCCTTCCTGCCCCGGCTAAGATGCTTGAGGCACATCTTAATTTCCATCTGTCCTCTTTCCTTGAGTCATCTGAATACCTTGACAACACGCAACACGGCTTTAGAAAACATCACAGCACTGAGTCCGCTCTCACTTGTGTGGTCAATAACATCCGGCTTAAAGTGGACTCAGGCCAAACCGCGGTCCTTGTGTTGTTGGACCTCACGGCCGCGTTCGACACCCTCTCCCCGGCCATTCTTACATCTCGGCTTAGGGAAGCTGGAGTCAGTGGACCGGCCTTGAGTCTCGTAAACTCCTTTCTGTTGGAAAGGGAGCAGAGAGTGATGCTGGGGAACCACCTCTCCCCTGCTAAGTCACTGCAGTGTGGGGTGCCACAAGGGTCGGCCTTAAGTCCGACCCTGTTCAACATCTATGTGGCTCCCCTGGCAAGACTAGTAAGATCGCAGGGGATGGAGGTGGTGTCCTATGCAGATGACACCCAGATCATGGTGTCACTGGCTCAATCCTCTGTTAGGTCATCCGCCGCCTGTTTCAGGGTATGCATGCAGTACGTGGCAGACTGGATGACTATAAATTCCCTGAAACTGAACGGCGAAAAAACGGAGGTGTTGATTTTTGGGAAGGACAAAGATGCTTGGTCAAGTGAGTGGTGGCCTTCTTCTCTCGGCATCTGCCCCACCCCCTCCCAATCTGCCAGAAATCTTGGCGTCATCTTTGACTCCTCGCTTTCCCTTTCCATGCAAGTGAACAGGACCGTGGCCACCTGTTGGGGTGTGATTAGGATACTCAACAAAATACGTGGGTATCTCTCCCTTCAGGCTCGTAAGCAGGTTGCGGTTGCCTTGGTAGGATCGAGACTTGATTATTGTAATTCCCTTTACACGGAAATCAATAAAAGCCTCTTGCACCGACTGCAGGTTGTGCAGAATGCTGCAGCTCGGTTAGTTTTAGCCCTTCCTAAAACCTGTTCTGCTACTGCAGCTAGGAAGGAACTTCACTGGCTACCTGTGCAGCACAGAATCTCTTTTAAAATTCTGTGTTTAGCCTACAGAGCGGTGACAGAAGGCTCTTCTAGTGCCATGGGTTCTCTTCTCACGCGCTATGTCCCTACAAGAGGCCTTCGCTCTGCGGGACTCTGTCAATTGGTTGTTCCACGATTTAAACTAGCCAGATGGGGAGCCAGAGCGTTCTCTGTGGTGGCCCCTCAGCTCTGGAACTCTACCCCTCTGGATATAAAAACCCTCCCCACAATTGAGCTATTTAAAAACGCTCTTAAAACTTTTCTATTTAAGAAGGCCTATCTATAAGAGCTTTGTTGTTGGGTGTACTGCAGGGAGCTTAGCTGATACTCTTTACTTAGGCGCCTTGACGCCCGTCGGGCTAAGTTTTGCGCACAACAAGATCCGTTTCATTCATTCATTCATTCTGTTGATAGCTAACTTAACTGTAGTGAGGTATTTCTGTTTCATTGTGTGCAAAATAAATACTTTGGTGGCTATCTCGTATCTAAAATGGTTGCATTATGTTTTTCTCCAGGTGCAAAGACCACTACCATGAATACTATCACAGCTGACACGTCAGTAAAGGTACAGGTGTCCTGAGGGAGAGGGAGATGGTTTCCTAGTGGTGGCAGAAATAAGTGGTAAGTAACCTTGCTTTCTTATTGGCAATGTATTGTACTGGTGAAGTGAGGAAGATATCCTGCCCATCATCACCTTCAAAGTCCATTCCCTGCTCTTGGCATCTTGCCACCTAAAGCTGCAGGCGGTATAATCTATGGTGCTGCTGCTGCAGAAAGGGCCAGCAGTGATGGAATTCATGTGTGTTTGCTGCATCACAGCAACATGATGGACTGAGGTGTTGTTCCCAGTGACCACTAAGTAGCCTAATAGTGCTTCACTTAATCACTCTTTCTTTCTATCCCAGCCTACCTAAACAAGTCAATTCTATCTTAGCATATGATGTATGTGCCACATTTCTCTGCTCATGTGAAGTTATCCTTCTGTTTGGATTGGCAGTTCCAACAGTTTTCCTCCCAGCAATCAATGTGACTTTGAAGATCTTCTTCAGATCGATTAATGGGAGGAAAACTATTTGAACCATCAATCTGTGGTATACAATCCTTTATTGACACCCAACCAACCATTCCATAGCTAAACATCTACCTAGCCCAATCCCTATAATGTACCTCCATGTGGACACATTTTCCTCACTGCCAAGTGAAGGTATTTTGGAGAATAATCTGTGTTGGAGGCCTGGGTGCAATGTCGGACTACAGGTCTGATATAGATTTTGGTGGATGGGATACTCTGTGACATAAAAAAGATCCTGTTCACTGCACTATAGTTCATCATATTTTTCTATGCACTGTCTACTGTGATATGACAGACATGATATCTGTTATCTGCCAAGTGCGGCCCAGCGGCCAGACTATCAGCCTAAGCCTATAACCTAAGTTTGGATACAGGATAGTAGAATGAAGCAGGGAGTTGGAGAAAAACAGGAGCATTGGAATTATATGTTTATATAACATGCTATAACTGTGGTGCCCAAAAAACATGCTGTAGAGTATCCAGACTCACCAGCAATTTTCTGTTAGGTTGCATAGACAAGTATTAATTGTGCAGCATACATACTTATATGCCTTGCTCATTATGGCAGGTGTAAGGTGTGTGCTCTATTTCAAAATTAAATTCTATCAAAACAATCAATTTTCTCTCTTTCTTTTGATTGTATGTTGGTGTTCTGGATTAAAATTATTCCTTGGAATCAGTGCTATGAAATGCCTAGCTATGATGTGTTTCATAGATGGGAAACATATGGCCCAGGTTGTGGGTGTCTGACTAGTACCTCAATGACCATATCCAAATAGAAGCAAAAGGCCTTAGGTGAACATCAATGTTCTGCTAATGTACTAGGCCACTGTACACAGTATAATCACGTTTTTGATGTGAGCTTCACAATTAGTGTTTTGTATGTTGCTCTTCTCTTACTTCCTTAATACAGCTGCTCCTCGTGATGGTGGTTCTTACGATCGGCAGCAAACAGCGCCAACCCATCCATCAACACAGCAGAAAATAGCCACCCGGCAGAAAGATTTGGAAGCAGTGGCTGCTGAATATCACTGGCTGGTGGCCCTGGAAGTTGAGGATCAGGAGGTAGAGGCCCAGGTCTAATAACAGAATACCTCAGGCTGTTAGCCAGGCCTGCCTCAAATGAGCCACTCGACTGCTGTTGACTGCACTGCTGCCCTTACCACTGCCACCCTTCCCTCCTTGGATGTAACTCACCACCTCTTCCACCGTATCCTGTAATGACTGGCACAACATACATGCGAGACGGTACTGATCCAGCAAGGGCAGCAAAAAGTGTCCAGCAAAGTTGATGCCCTCAAGGTTATTATTCAATGATTTTTGAGTTAGTGATAGGGCATTTTGTGTGTGGAAAGTGTGGAGGAACAAAGTTGGAGAAAAGGTTTAATTACATTGGACTTTTGGACTTGGTTGTACTAACTTTTTTGGTACATTTTGGCTTCAGGAGGGGGAGGGCCTGTTGCAAGGAGAGATGGTAGGTTCTAAACAATTGCCTTTACTTTTTAGTCATCAATAATGATCTGTCTTTCAAGTGCTTGTTGGCATGGTATACTTTATTATAACAATGTTGAATGTACTATTGTTCCCCCAAACCTTCCCTACCTGAAGTCCTTTGCCATATATTATTCTTCAGTAGGTTACTTACTTCTTCCTGCATTGTCTGGGAACAGAACACTGGTTAATTTAAATTTGTTTCTCTTGATGAGGTTTTATAGCACACAGTAACCAGTTATACTGTATAGTACAATATTAGTTAGTGTAGTATCTGCCCTTGTCCTACCTTCTGTAACAATTTGCCTAGAATATGACCTCTGTCCAAAGAACAACATAACTAATCAGTTAACTAGTTTTTCTAGTTCTTTCTTAATTGGATTGATTAGGCGATGGTACCACTTGAAAATCTTCCCAAACCTTATTGCAGGGTTTCCCAAAAGGGCCTTATTATTAATGATGGTGGCATTAGTGTTCTCTTCTCTTCTTGTAATACCAGGGAAGACATCAGAAAACAAGGTCCCACTCTCACCTATTCCGATGAGTCTAACAGCTGTCAGATTCATCAGAAAGACTATGTATCACAGGCAACTAGACTGAAAGAAAAGTAAACACAGAGTTAGTGACTTATTAAAGACTGGGACCACCAGAACAATATGATAAAAGAAACTATGGTACTAATGTACACTATAGTGGGACACTGGAACAGAGTCAGACATTGTTCTGACGCTTCTACCCTATGAGGATGTGTTATTATATTATCCCTTTCATGCCTGGATGGGTAATTGGAGCTGATGTGGTCTATTGTATTGTTCAGGTAAGAAAATACTGCAGTGAGTTTGTGTTGCTTTCACCATACACATCGGGGGGATAAGTGTTAGGGGTTTAATGAATGGATGAGAATGGGAGTTGGGGCACGGTGTGACAGAGACAAACACTACACAACAACAATATTCATCAGGGGGTGAGCAGCATGTCATCTTCATTAAATCTGTTGTGAAAGGAAATTAAGGACTGACAGTTCTAACCAATGCACTGCAAACAGTTCTTCAGCCCCAGAGACCCAAGTTAATGATAAATCTAAGCGTTCTGTCATCTAGGTTTTAAAAATTCTAATTATGGAGAAGTGAAAGCACAAGGTACTAAATATTATGGTTGTTAAAAGAAAAATGATACTGTACATATGAATGCCAAGTTGGGTGGTGCATCTGGCTTCTTCTCAGAATAGAATGGAGACAGGCAATGTGTCCAATGTCCTTGAAGGGAGTGGGGAGGCGTATTTACTGCACACTGGCCCAACTACATTCTGGCCATACATGTGCCTAAAATGGTTGGTCAGACAAGAACAAAATATATAATGTTTCTGTATCTATATACATTAAAAAACAAAGTTTTGGCAATGCAGTTTGAAGATAATTAAAAGGTTCTATAGTGGCCTACTCAGTCAGGGAAGTGGAGTTGTCCTCAAACTCAGGTGGTTCACCCAGAAGTTGGAGAGCTAACGCACTTGAGTCTGACCAATTGCCCTCCTCCTGTGGTATTTTAGGAACAGTGAAATTGTTTGGTGTGAAGTGTTGGTACATTTCGATCATGGTCCAACTCTCCATGTTTTTAGGTGAGAGACTTGTCCTTCTGACTGTGACAACTGCACCAACTGCACTGAACACATGCTCAGCAGCAATGCTGGCTAGCGGACAAGTCAGATATTGTATTGTCGACCTTTTGCACTACGGCCATTTGTGCATCTTCCCATGCCAATAGACCAATAGGTTATGCAGATAGTCCTGGAACATCCTCAGGAGGGTCATGTGCTTCCACATGCTTGATCTCTTTTGCCTTTGCCTCTGTACTTGACTTAAGCCTTGCAAATTGAAACTAAGTCATTGCAAAGGCTATGTTCTAGTCTTCTGTTGATGTTGTTGTCGACAGATTTCTTGTTGCTGTTGTTGGCTGCTGTGAAAGAACCGCACTGCCCACTCTGGAGGTTGAAGACTGCTTGTCAGATTTGGTGCCTGGGTCTCACATTTTAAGCTATTCTTCTTCCCGGTTTCTCGCTTGATCAACAAACCACATTTTGTATAGTAATACATTCACTTCAGAAAAAGAAAAATGAAAGTTGCTCCTGTAGATCAAGTATTGTGGCACAGATGTACTCTTTGGAGGACACAACCTCTCTTTGCAGCCTTGTATTAACAGTCAAGTGTTAGATTAAGCTCTCAAGCAATTCATATGATTCTTTTTTCACACTGGGGACCTTTGAAACTAATGTAAATGGTCCTATAGCATATGCAATAAAACGATAGCTTGGCTCATTGTTGACTTACCTTAGGAAGGACTCAAAAGAAAGTACCATCTGTGTCAAGCATTTGTCTATGCACCATTTGTCCATCTCTAAAGTCATGCTTTTCCCAGTTGCATCCTCTCCTCTTTGAATTACATAGTCATTGATTGCTTTGTTCTGCTCAAACAGACATTGCAACATGTAATAAGATGAGTTCTAACATGTTGGCACCTCCTGTATGAGGGCTGCAACTGGTACTCTATTAACACGCTGAATGATCCTCATCTGCTTCTGCCCTTTAAAAGAATAGCTAAAGTTAGTGCAGATTCTTCTGGAGGTGGTCAGTATGCCGGCTATCTCTTCTTTTTTTAGAAAGTCCTGCTCAATCAGGTTGATGCAGATGCTTCTCAACACAAGACCCTAAAATAGACTTTATCTAACATGGCCTTAACTATATTACTGCCGTTGTCTGTGGCAACTAATCTAATTCTGAGACCTCCAGGTCGCAGCCATTCAAATACGTTGCTGCTAAAGTATTCCAAGATGTTTGCAGCTATATGGGATTTTTCCATGGCAAACATGGCTACTGTTGCATGCTGCTGAACATCCTTAAATGTTTCTTCAGCCCTGAGACCTATAATAGCTGTTGCCTAACCCCCACAATAGAGATCCAGTATTCAGTGATTTACATGTAATCAGTAGGTCCATCAGGGAACCTTCCATTTCCGGCAGATGGCCGACACAAATAGTAAAAATCTCACTCCTTCCTCAAAAGAAACATGGAGGATGTCCAGCACTAACTTTTTAGAAAGCAGTTCCATTGTTCGAATATGCCATTGGGTGGTTCAGTTCATAGGACCCCTCCTGCCAAAACAAGCCCGGAATAGTAGCCCAGATCTTTATATTTTCTGGTGCCACTGATGCAGGTGACTTCTGGAGAGAAATAGTAGATGGTAGACTCAATGTGCAGCTTCGGGGCAGTCACAGTATGCTGTGGTGCCTCCCTCTGACTCCTGTGCCATCCATTTTGAGGTTGATAATGACATACTCCTGGGAACAGGGCTGCTTTGTGTAAAGCTGTCACCCTCTTCTTCATAACCTCCCATCTCCTATTACCACCTGCAGCAATTTAGTTAGGGTGCATCTCCCACCAGTTTGCATGATGTTGTTCATATGGGTTGTTTGGCCTCTGGTATTATATTGTTAACTTAAATCAACAATCACTTTTGTGGTATATTGAGCATATTGCAATGTTATCCTCCTGCTTTTTTTTCAGAAAGAAGTTCTAAACTGGGGAGGAAAACTTTTTTAGTGGGCCGCTGGTGCCACCGCCAAATCCATACGAACTGGATGTAGAATGGACTCCGCAATTTTAATGACCCAGCAAGTGAATGCCGTCTCCTCCTTCTGCTTCAACACCCTCCACATGCTCTGCAAGATCTACAGATGGATCCCTACCGGTACCAGAAGGGCAGTCACCCAGACCCTCGTCAGCAGCAGACTGAACTACGGCAATGCTCTCTACTCAGGAACATCAGCCAAACTCCAGAAATGACTACAACACATACAGAACGCCTCTGCACGCCTCATCCTCAACATCCCCCACCACAGCCACATCACAACCCAACTGCAAGATCTACACTGGCTCCCCATCAACAAGAGGATCACCTTTAAGGGGAGAGGTGTGGCGCCGTGGCCAGGGCGATTGATGCTGGAATCTGGGGATCACAGTTCGATCCCTGGCACTGGCAGCAGATTAGCCCAGCACCATGTGACTCTGGGCAATAGCTTGCTTAATCTTCCCGATAGCCCCCAGCGCCTGGAGACCCTTACGGGTGATTGTTCGCTCCTTATAAATGTGGATTATTATTATTATTCAAGCTCCTCACCCATGCTCACAAAGCTCTCCGCAACACAGGACCATCGTACCTCAATGAACGACTCATCTTCTACACCCCAAACCACCACCTTCGCTCCGCTGACCTCACCCTTGCCACTGTCCCCCACGTCCATTGAATGACCGCCGGCAGCAGATCATTCTCTCATCTCGCCGCAAAAATCTGGAACACCCTCCCCATCCGCCTAGGACAGACCGAGGACCTGCTGGCCTTCAGGAGACTCCTCAAGACCTGGCAGTTCGAGCAGTAGCAGCACACCCCGCCCCCCCCCAGCGCCTTTGAGACCTTCACGGGTGAATTGTGCACTCTACAAATATACTGATTGATTGATTGATGGGAGAACACTGTGGTAGGTAGGGACGTGCAGGAGAATTTGAATATTCCTTGAAAAATTAATGCTAGTGTGCACCTATGGCAGGCATGGGGCTCAAGGAGAAAATGGAGAAACCCTTAAAAAATGAATGGTGGTGTGCACCTATGGAAGGAAAGGGTCCAGGGGAAAATGAAATAATCCTTAAAAAATGAATGCTGGTGTACACTTATGGCAGGCAGGAGGTCCAGGGGAAAATTAAATAATCTTTAAAAAATGAATGCTGATGTGTGACTGTGCACCTATGGCAGGCAGGGGGCCCAGAAAAAAATTAGCAATGCAAAATCCTTAAAAAATAAATCCTGGTGTGTGTGGCATATTCCTATGGCAGACAGAAGATGAATGCAAGGAAAAAAAAATAACAAAATGTTTCTTTTTAATCAATAAATATAAAATCAATAAATACATAAAAGAAACAAAAATAAAAACATAAATTAATTGCGGGTGTAGGTGAATATGAGAAACTCATTAGGAGGCAAGCATGAGCAGGGGAAAAATAAAACAAACTGCATATAATATTAAACCCTGCTCATATATATATTCACAGAAAAAACCATAGGTTATAGACCATATATAGTTAGGAATTAGCATTTACAAAACCTTGAAAATTCACTGAAAAAACCATAGGTTATAGACCATATATAGTTAGGAATTAGCATTTAGAAAACCTTATTTTACTCACACAAAACCATTGAAATTCCATATATAGTAGTTGCACTAACTATATATCGCGCACCCGCAATCCACTGCTGATGATGTCACATATTACATCATTCATGACATGGTCAGTGACATCACTGATGACATCACTGATGACATCTCAAATGACATCACTGATGATATCTCATTTGACATCAATGGTCACATCAATGATGATATCATTAATGTGACAATACAATGCATCTCCTCACACTTTAATATAACCTCTGTTACACCCAGTGTTAAATACAGAGTATAATTTTTGAAACCATTGACACACCAATACTAGTTACTACATACGCACTCACTGATTCCTACGTCTACACACACATTCACTCATTCACCCATACAATCATTCATACATACAATCACTCATCTTTACAACACTATCATATGCACTCATACACCTATACAGACACTCACACTCTGCCACTCATCCATGGAGTTACTCACACACCTAGTCAGTCCTGTAAAGAATCAATCACACTTCCATTTTCTAATCTATACAGTTAAACATAGAGCACCTTACGTTTTCAACCATATACTAACACATACTTAGTCTCTTATACAATCATTGATACAAGTACACATTGATCTGCACAGAGTCACACACCTCCCAGCCAGCCACACACACACTCAGTCTCCCATGCAAATACTTGGGCAATCAATCAATAACCCATATAGTTACTCATATAGCTACTGATCAACACATGCTGCAGTTTACAGAACAACAGACATAATGATGCACAAATTAAGACAGTTTAGTCACTAACCCATGCACTCAGTGAGACACATTTAATCACTCACTCATACATTCAGTCATGCACCTACTAAATCCTTCGTCCAGACACTTATACTTCCACTCATTCTTCAATATGTAAGACATATTTTAACTTTACAGAAACACACAGTCACTGGATGTTGTCATCAGTGATGTCATCCGTGATGTAATTTGAGATGTCATCAGTGATGTCATCAGTGATGTCACTGACCATGTCATGAATGATGTAATATGTGACATCATCAGCAGTGGATTGCGGGTGCGCGATATATAGTTAGTGCAACTAACTATATATGGAATTTCAATGGTTTTGTGTGAGTAAAATAAGGTTTTCTAAATGCTAATTCCTAACTATATATGGTCTATAACCTATGGTTTTTTCAGTGAATTTTCAAGGTTTTGTAAATGCTAATTCCTAACTATATATGGTCTATAACCTATGGTTTTTTCTGTGAATTTCATTGGTTTTTTAACAGCTAATATCTGTAGCTGTAAAATGTATTCTTCTTTAAATCCAAAAATATATTTTATATGTTTATGAATAATTTTTTTTTTAAATATTTTTTTTTCTTCGTTCCCGCTTCGCGAATCGGGAAGCTTCCCGTTAGCTGACCTTGATGCCGCGAAATAGACCGCGAGCCGGTAAACGTTTCTTTACCGCAAGTGCCGCGTTAGAAAACAACATCGTGACGCCTCCCGTCCGCATGACGTTTCACGTTGTCGCGTGATACGTCATATGACGTGCTACGTTAGCGAACTGGTACGCGAAGCGAGTCGCAAAGCGCAGGTTTCTGGAAGCAAACCGGGAGGCCCTGCAAAGCGCTTAACGTAAACACAGCAAGTCATGTGACTTGGTAATAACACTTTTCATTGGTTCATTTCACTTTTGGTTTCCTAATGATGTAAGACTAGGTCATATAATCTAAAATGAACACTTTTGATTGGTTGAGAACTCTTGTTTTTCCCAAATGATGAAAATCCCTCCTTCTTTCCTCACTCTGACTTTCATCATTGTGAGAGAAAGACCCTTTGTGATCACTGAGCAATGGCTTCTTTAGTAGCTTCAGCTGGTGCTTCCCCACCACCTCCACCACATCCAAGGAAGAGTGGACCACCTGCTCAAGTTGTAATTCAACAAGAAGAAGAAGAAGAGGAACAGGAGGACGAGCACGAAGAGAGGCAGTTTTTGCCTGAGCAGCCCAAGACGTCTCACCGGAAAGAAAACTTCATTTGGCAATTTTTTAAAATTCCCAAAGGTCAGAAAAAAGTAAATGCAAGATACGTAACTTGCCTTATATGTCAAGATAGACTGTCCAGAGGGACCGACAAAAAATACAGTTTCGGAAACTACACAATGCATCGCCATATGACTAGGTGGCATCCTAACAACTACAGTGCTGCACAGTTTCGGAACGACCTAGATAATCTCCCTATTATGGCCAGAAGATCTGTTGTACCGGAAGTAACGGGACCAGAGGGCAGGGAGATGGTGCCAAATATACAAATGAGATTTGGTGATGTAAAACACATCTGCGCATTTTGCGATGGATTCATTTCCTACGGAGAAAAAAGCATCACTCTGATCAACAGAGCTATTGACTATCATATGCAAGTTTGTCCGAAACGCCCAAAATAATAAATACTTCTTTTTTTTGTTTTGTTGCTCCTGTTGAGCCCTTTACAATGAATCGTTTTCATTGCCCCCTCCAAGAAAAACCCAAAAAAATATAAAACTGTTCCGAAAATTCAAAAACAGTAAAAAAATGTTCAGAAAAATAAAAAAAAAAGTTCTTTTCAGAACTACCTCCCCGTTATTAAAAAATTGGTACAATATTTGGAACTGTGCCAACCTCTATTTCTCTTAGTTCGCTTCCTAGTTCGCTCGCCGGTACGCGAACCGGAAGCGAACCAAAAACAGTAAGTATAAGGGAAGGAAACAGACACTTATGTTAAAAGAAACACAGCTATAAGGGAGTAAACTAGAGATACCATTACCCGTAATCCACTGCTGATGATGTCACATATTACATCATTCATGACATGCTCAGTGACATCATCAGCAGAGGATTGCGGGTTTTTTGGCAACATGCCTTATCCACGGTTTAATAACGCTGCCTTTTGCTTTATATAAGTTTTCAAATTGTATGAAATATATACCAATAGGTCGTTATGAACCTTTAGGTAGTGCTTTTCTTCATGAGGTCTGGTCGCTTCCATACACATACAGATGTTTCAAAGATGATCAAGAAGTTTATCTGAATGGAGAGGAATGCACTGAGACGCCAGATCATTCACTAATGTGTAGGCACATACAGTTACACGGTTCATGCAACAAACACCGACCAAATATGGCTTGCGTGTTGCAAGGCACGCCAGTTCCTGCTATCATCCCCACGTTCAAGTTGTTGGAAAATGGTAGTTATTTGATGCTCAATAATGAAGATTGTTCTGAGTTAATTAAAAGTATTCCTTTTATCGTAACAGTAAGTGAACGGGTTATTTGCTGCAGAAATGTTCTATTTCCTCCCACACATGAACATAGGGAGTTTTCAATCTGGCCACAAATACCAACCTTGGGACACGTTTCAACGGCATGGCAAGAATAAGAGCTCTTTTGTCTCAGAGAGAGGTGGCCTTGAGTTCGGCCCGTGAAACTTTCGTACTTCACATAGCGAACACCCATACAGAGGTGCACACCCTTTTCAATTAAGATTTGCCTTTCAATTTCAGCAACATGTTTCCGACTATCTTTAACGCATCCTCCACAAAGTCCCTGGCACACTTTTTTAAAGTTGTTACCAGTGGTCTCGTGACTTCATTTGAGAAAATCTTTGGAGTCATCCCTGCTTCCTTTCATTGTATTTTCTGCACTCTGGTTCGTAGATTGGCATTTTTACTTGCATTACCAGCGGACGCTCTTGTGCTTTTTTACATTTTTAAATATGGATGTCCCTCCTATGCAACCTCCGACCCTGCAGCTGCTGACACTGTTCCGCAATCGCATGCTAGAATATTATGGCACAATGCCGTTGGCGATATTAAGCACGGCATATGGATTATCTTTTCGGTTCTCCTACTTCACCTGTGTCCAGCCTGTATTTCACTGCCTGACCTGTGATTTCGATTGGGCCATTGATTTGTGTCTCTGCGGACCGGTTTCTCCTGACGTCGACTTTAATCAGCTGATGACTCCTATCATTACTCATGAGTTGGTTTGTCCTGGCGAAAGGATTATGGCTGTGGCATTGATGCATGGACTACTTGGTCCCTGGAATTTACTGGCGGCAGCACAGTCTTTCTTGGAACAGAGCTTTCTTGAAAACCCACCGAGCTGTCCTCTGATGGTGATAGAGGATCCGGTGCTGGGAGAGCACGTATGTTCTTTTCCGCTTTTAAATTGGATGGCTGAACTGTTTTCGGATGAAGACGGTGACTTCCTATTGGAGGCTGTTGCAGCTTATTTTGCATACACAGTTATGTCATAGACCTTTTTCATGTTTGATATGCTGAGTACTAGCATTTCATTGACAATTCATTGACTTATTTGTCAAGTTTTTATTATTTACCTTGCCTATTGGCTTAAGACTCGATAAAGTACTTGGCTGTTTTATTTTTCTTTAGCATTAAATTTTCCTAGTTTTTAATGCTTTACCTTGCGGACCGTCCACATATAAACTTGCAATCTGCTCTCATGAGATGGCACTTCTATTATCTTATTCAGTTCGTTTCCGGATCATGAGGAGGTGTCATCTAGGTCCTGGATATCTTTACACCGTGTTAAGTTAGCATGGGCTCATTACCGGTTTAAACGCCATTTTTCCTTTTTTGCAACTTCTGCACACGACACTTAGTTGTTGCTTTAGCTTTCCACCTAGTAGTTCATCGTGGTTTACATGAGAATAATATGTTATTGGTCTACTATCTGCTTTACTTGTTAAACTATATCTGTACAGCGAGTGCTAAAGTTTCAAGAACAACACGATACAGAATTGTTATGAGGTCTGATCTCCACGACTTCATACTCATAACATAAGTGCAACTTCTGCCAATTCTGGGCATGAGGCGGGTTTTATATTGCTTTGCCGAACACACATACACAACAGTTGATGCGGTTCACATGAAGAGAGAGCTGGTGTATGCTGATGTGATTCCTTCAAATCTAAGACACTAAAGTATGGGCACGCCCTAAACCAACACAAAGAGACCTTCTTAGCAAATAATATAATATGTGTATTAGGGAGGGTGAGATATAAGCAGCCGCGGGCCGTGGAGGGAGTTACGATGGGGCAGGGAGGCGGGGAGGGGGAGAAGCAGGGTGGAGCCCTCTCTACCTTGCCCCTCCCGCTCCCCGCCTCCCTGCCCCACCGTAACTCCCTCCACGGCCCGCGGCTGCTTATAAGTGTTGCTAACTCTTATTCATTTACAGCATGTTAACATACTGTCACCATTCGCTTTTTATGTACTAGTAACTATGCTGGTAATTTTGCTACTGATAATATGTGTACTTGTATTCTCCACCCTGCTTCTCCCCCTCCCCGCCTCCCTGCCTCACCGTAACTCCCTCCACGGCCCGCGGCTGCTTATAAGTGTTGCTAACTCTTATTCATTTACAGCATGTTAACATACTATCACCATTCACTTTTTATGTACTAGTAACTATGCTGGTAATTTTGCTACTGATAATATGTGTACTTTTATTATCTAAGGTACTACGCCTGAGAAGACGGCATTAGTAAATAAACATTTCAAATACACATCTGTTCTTCTTAACTCCATGTTCTGGTTTCTAAGAAATCTATAACGACCGACTGTTCATGAGTTCCACGTATCCTGAGGTACTATAAGTTCATATTCTGGATTGTCTAAACATTGAGAGTTTGTTATATCCAATGTGACACTGTACCTAGCTTGCTAAGGAGTTTTTGATTACTAACGTGAGTTTTGGGACACCCTAATTCGCCGAGGTTCCAATCCTCTGTCCACAGTTCTGTGTGAGAACAGAAACCCTGCGACAGGGGCACCCCCGACCCTTGCTGGAGCTTCATCACACTTGCGATACAACTCCAGCAATGCATTCGCCGAGGTTCCAATCCTCTGTCCACAGTTCTGTGTGAGAACAGAAACCCTGCGACAGGGGCACCCCCGACCCTTGCTGGAGCTTCATCACACTTGCGATACAACTCCAGCAATGCGCCACCTTTACGGCACAGATACATCACGCATCTGTGCTGTTTTTGCCCCATGATGCGCCGCATTGTAAATGCAGCACACCATAGGTGACGGAACAGCGGCACAGAATGACTAACACATCCCTGGTGATGCGCCAGTCATCATAAATGTATCCCTATGCTTCTTATCTTGTTAGAGATGAACCGCCATATGTATCATCAAAGTTATTTGCATTTCCTAAATAGCGAACTTTAAGGAATAAATAGCGATTCTTTACCATTCCTAGTTTGCGATGAGCTATTTGCTAATTAGCCGAATGTAGCCCAATGAAGCCCAATGTAGCCCAATGTAGCCCAAAGATGGCCGCCAGACACACAAAAAAACAAATGTAGCCCAAATATCAGCCAGATGTAGCCCAACTATAGCCCAGTGACAGAATGACCAATCAGCTTCGCAAACCTCCGTTACGCGAAGCGGAGCGCTGTTACAGATATATATCTTTTTTTGAACGTTAATTTCTCAAAATCCACTGGAGCACATATATTGAGACCTAGCAAAGGCACATCGGGCTACCAGTCCCTAATATTTTGCCAAGTTTCGTGCAAATCCATTCAGCCGTTCAATTATTATTATTATTATTTTTTTTTGCCCCGCGGGGCCCTTTTAAAACCTCCACATCAAACCTAGGGGGTCAGCGAGGATCTACTATGCCCCCTTATAGTTATTTCCCCCTTTGTTTTGACCTCCTCTTGTCTCTCGATCCTACCGAGAGACAAGATGGCGGCCGCTACGGACTGTTTGGAATGTTGACAGACGCCGGAGAACCAATCAGCTTCGCTTCACAAAGCTCCGTTGCGCGAAAAGTCCGCGAACCAGTGCGCTGCCCGGTCCGCTGTTACAGATATATATCTTTTTTTAAACGTTAATTTCTCAAAATCCACTGGAGCACATATATTGAGACCTACAAAAGGCACATCGGGCTACCAGTCCCTACAATTTTGCCAAGTTTCGTGCAAATCCATTCAGCCGTTCGGGCTAAAAGTGAGGCCAACCGCCCTATGGAAAACTCAATGTTAAAAACACGTTTTGGGACCCCCCTTTTTTCTCGGCCCCCACTGGACGAACCCCCCCCAAATTTTCAAGGGCTGCTCAGAAACAAAATGTGCCATTTTCCTGAAAATTTCAGCCAATTCCGTCCACAAACGCCAAAGTTATTAGACATAGAATTTTCAAAAAACCCATAGAGAAAAAATCCTAACTATATATACCTACTGGCGACCGCCAGTAGGTAATATATATATATATATATATATATATATATTCACTGAAAAAACCATAGGTTATAGACCATATATAGTTAGGAATTAGCATTTAAAAAACCTTATTTTACTCACACAAAACCATTGAAATTCCATATATAGTTAGTTGCACTAACTATATATCGCGCACACGCAATCCACTGCTGATCATGTCACATATTACATCATTCATGACATGGTCAGTGACATCACTGATGACATCACTGATGACATCTCAAATGACATCACTGATGACATCACTGATGACAACATCCAGTGACTGTATGTTTCTGTAAAGTTAAAATATGTCTTACATATTGAAGAATGAGTGGATGTATAAGTGTCTGGATGAAGGATTTAGTAGGTGCGTGACTGACTGTATGAGTGAGTGATTAAATGTGTCTCACTGAATGCATGGGTTAGTGACTAAACTGTCTTAATTTGTGCATCATTATGTCTGTTGTTCTGTAAACTGCTGCATGTGTTGATCATTAGCTATACGAGAGGCTATATGTGTTATTAATTGGTTGCCCAAGTATTTCTATGGGAGATTGAGTTTGTGTGGGGGTGGCTGGAAGGTGTGTGACTCTATGCATAGATGTGTGAGCAGTTTATTCACTAGGTGTATGAGTTCAAGAGTGCATGTGGAAACAGCTACATGGGCAGTTGACTGTGTGCATGAGTGTATTGATGAGTGAATGGATATCTCAATGCTACATGTCATAGTAAGTACATATGTAAAACACAGTACATGTGAGAGTTGGCATATATAAATAACTGTGCATGAGAGCCACTGAATGAGTGAGTGGTTGTATCGATCATTGTGAACTTGTATCAGGGATTGTATAAGAGAGTAAATATGTGTTAGTATATGTTTCAATAAGTAAGGTGTGTTTAACTGTATAGTTGAAGAAATGGAGGTGAGATTGTTTCTTTGCATGACTGACTGGGTGTGTGAGTAACTCCATGGATGAGTGGCAGTGTGTGAGTGTCTGTATACACTGAGTGTATCTAAGGTTATATTAGAGTCTGAAGAGGTTTATCGTATTAGCACAAGAATGATGTCAAATGAGATGTCATCAGTGATGTCATCAGTGATGTCATTTGAGATGTCATCAGTGATGTCATCAGTGATGTCACTGACCATGTCATGAATGATGTAATATGTGACATGATCAGCAGTGGATTGCGGGTGCGCGATATATAGTTAGTGCAACTAACTATATATGGAATTTCAATGGTTTTGTGTGAGTAAAATAAGGTTTTTTAAATGCTAATTCCTAACTATATATGGTCTATAACCTATGGTTTTTTCAGTGAATTTTCAAGGTTTTGTAAATGCTAATTCCTAACTATATATGGTCTATAACCTATGGTTTTTTCAGTGAATTTCAATGGTTTTTTAATAGCAAATATCATAAGCTGTCGAATGTCAAGTACGTGGTAAGTGAAAACATTTTCGTGTTTATGCACACTGATCTGCTTTGAATGGTGCCCCCCCCTCATTTCTATTAGGAGTACTCTCTCTTTGCAGATAGTGAAAGGTAGTTAACGCAGGCCTTTGCCCCCGTTGTAATCCGTCGTGCCTGCTTCTCTCTCCATTTCATTGATTGTTATCCAAGTATTTACTGTTTTAGAATTAGTTCTCTTTGGTTCATTCTCTATTTACAAACAAACACAGAGTCGCAATACTCTGTTTAGTCTTTGCAGATAACGAAAAATCGTGTAAAAAAAAAGAAAAGGAATCGAGCAAAATCAGTAGGCCACTAATGGGATCTCTTTTTGACCTCGCTAAAATAGAAACATTAGGAACAACCCCTCATGACAAATACAAAACTAGTGAGATGAACTGAACTCCACACAATGATGGCTGCAAAACAGTTCGGCTCCGCCACCCACCCCGCCCAAAATAACGATAAAGAACGGCTGCCATGATTGGTTGCGGAATGACCACGACGGAGCTACGAAATGGTGCTGCTCTCATGCTAACCCCAGCTTCAGTTTGAAACATCCAGAAACACTGTAGACTACCAATTCGATCAGTTCCGGTAGCGCCCCAATGTAACCCGGTAGAGAAGAACTAGCCCTCCCCTCTTTGACTGATGGTTCTTGTTGCCTGTCCCTTCTGTTGTCATTTAACAGAACTATTTAGCCTGCTGAAAGGGGTTGTGTTCCGACCGCTGGTTGGTGGAGACATTTTGACTATATTCTGTACCTGCGTTGTCGCGTAATGCGTCATATGACGCGCCGCGTTAGCGCATCCGGAAGTCATCCAGGGCGCGCAGCGCGTAACGTAAGCATAACAAGTCATGTGACTTGTTAATAAAACTTTTCATTGGTTCATTTTACTTTTCTTATTGTAATGATGAAAGGCTTGGTCATATGACCTAAAAATTACGCTTTTCATTACTTCCGAACATTATTTTTTCTTAAATATATGTTATAATGTTCCAGGCTAATGTACTTTCCCGGAAATTTTACAACTGTCCTGCAAGTAAAATATATTCTTTTTTCGAGAAAAAGAGCGTTTCTTCGTCCCATGACGGAGCCGTTGAGCAAAAGAGGGTCGACCTGCTGTCTTAGTCGCCAATACGCCTGAATATGAGATTCTTATCGATCACTTTATGTTGCAGGAATAGAAAACACAACAGCCCTTGACCATTTATCTTTACTGCGTTCCTTCGTATTATACCTTTTACCCTTCATGTAATTGGTCTGCTTTATTTCACTTGCCTTTTAATGATTCTAAAACAGTCACTATTATTAAAAACTTTACCAATGTATATACTACTACCATGTTTTCTTTTAAAAACCTTTATTGTGAAAATTTCATTATACAAATCCGAGCCTATAACCACGTGGGCCTGCCACAGAGCAAACTGTAATCGTATATGATGAATAGACATTTACACTGTAGAGGAACGTAACGGGCGGGCCATTAGGTTGCAAGAACTAAGGTGTCTAACAGTTACGGAATCGGTGGACGTACATTTTATAATTAAAATACGACAGGGGCAGTTACAATAAAATTATCTAGATATACATTTGCGGGCAAGTACCATGGGTGACGTTAATTCGAACTTTCAACAGTACAGTAATCAATAACACATCAGAACTTAATATCAATAGGGATGTCGAAATAGTCAATCAATTCTCGTCCCCGCCCGCCATGTGCTTCAAAACTGCATACGTATCTCGTGATTTCAAGGTTCTGCAACCAGTACACAACAAGGAGTTACGAGTCCCATTTATTCCGGCGCCATTTTGGGCGAGGACGGGCAGGTCCAGGATATAGTCAAAATGTCTCTACCAACCATCGACTATGATGATGTTCATATGCTGTATTTATTAGAGTAACACTCATCTGTCCACATGAAATTAATTTGCCACAATCTAAACATGTCATTTTAATCTTTCCAAAGTTCTTCTAAATATTTGGGACCGTTTCCCTTGCCTCTGAAGCTCTCAGTGCCACTTCTTTGATGAATGTACTAGCAGGTCAGGGGTTCTCCTCCAAATCTCTCTTTTATGCAGCACTATAATTAATTGGTGCCACCTCTCCATATGACGATGCATGGTATAGTTACCACAACTATATTTTTTTTCGGTTCCTCTGGAGAGTTCATCGTGGCAGATGAAGCGTGTAACGTACCGGGCATTTACCTTTTTTTGCATGTACAGGAAAGGAAAAAAAAATCGAGCGTCCGAGTTCTAAGGTGTCCCAGGGCCATTTTAGTGGACCAGGCCCAAATCCAAAGAAAAGCCATCTCACAGGCTAATGGGGCGACCCACGCCGACTTTCAGCATTGTAGAATGACCACACCAGTACAGCACCTTGCTAGACATCACCTCGGTGCCATCCGGATCTCGGCGCCCCACTGCAGGTGAAGTGCCTCTCAACTATGAAACCACCACGGTGACATCCGGATCTTGGCGCGTTGTGCTGCCTTCGGCCTATTCGCACATCGGTCCGCTACTGACGCCATCTCACAGGCTAATGGGGCGACCCACGCCGAGTTTCAGCATTGTAGGATGACCACACCAGTACAGCAACTTGCTAGACATCACCTCGGTGCCATCCGAATCTTGGCATCTCAACGCCTAGTGGTATCTTCCATACAAAAAATATTGATACGCTGCCTTTGGCCCCATTCGCACATCAGTCCGCAACTTAGACATCACCTCGGTGCCATCCGGATCTTGGCATCTCAGCGCCTTGTGGTGTCAGTCAGAAAATATTGTTGCGCTGCCTTTGGCCCCATTCGCACATCGATCCGCTACTGACGCCATCTCACAGGCCAACGGGGCGCCCCACGCCGACTTTCAACATTGTAGGATGGCCACAGAAGTGCGACAACTTACTAGACACCACCTCGGTGCCATCCGGATCTTGGCGCGTTGTGCTGCCTTCGGCCTATTCGCACATCGGTCCGCTACTGACGCCATCTCACAGGCCAACGGGGCGCCCCACGCCGACTTTCAGCATTGTTGGATGGCCACACCAGTGCGGCAACTTACTAGACACCACCTCGGTGCCATCCGGATCTTAGCGCGTAGTGAAGCTGCAGCAGCTGCAAATAAGCTTCAGACAGTGTTACAACCGCTGCTCAGAACTCTCAACTATGACACCACCTCGGTGCCATCCGGATCTTGGCGCATTGTGCTGCCTTCGGCCTATTCGCACATCGGTCCGCTACTGACGCCATCTCACAGGCCAACGGGGCGCCCCACGCCGACTTTCAGCATTGTTGGATGGCCACACCAGTGCGGCAACTTACTAGACACCACCTCGGTGCCATCCGGATCTTGGCGCGTTGTGCTGCCTTCGGCCTATTCGCACATCGGTCCGCTACTGACGCAAACTCACAGGCCAACGGGGCGCCCCACGCCTACTTTCAGCATTGAAGGATGGCCACACCAGTGCTGCAGCTTGCTGGACACCACCTCGGTGCCATCCGGATCTTGGCGCGTTGTATTGCCTTCGGCCTATTCGCACATCGGTCCGCTACTGACGCCGCCTCACGTGCCAACGTATTTTCTCCGCATTTTATACCCTATGCCGCATAACAGGCCATGTGACTTGTTTATAAAACTTTTCATTGGTTCATTTTACTTTTGGTTTCCTAATGATGGAAGGCTTGATCATATGACCTAAAAACAACACTTTTCATTGGATGAAAACTTTTTTTTTTTCCCAAACGATGAAAGCCCCACCTTGTTTCTGGATGTTTCAGACTAAACTGGCGTCAGCATGAGAGCACCACCATCTCGTAGCTCCATCGTGGTCATTCCGCGAGCAATCATGGCAGCCGCTCCCCACCAGAAGCCTGCAGGAGTCGGGGCCCCCAAAACTTTTGATGAATTCTCAAGGCGGAGGGGACGCTTTTGAGAATGGGGTCCAAGACCTAGCAGACAAGCGTCCGATTTCCAAGGTGTCCCAGGGCCATTTCAGTGGACCAGGCCCAAAAAGGAAAGAGCCTGCCGCCATTTTGAGAGTCCTGTGACAGCCGCCTATTGCTGCACCGCAAGAGTGGGCGCAACTCAGCTGAATTGCGGCTTTTGACACAGTGGACCAAAAACGGACGGAATGGCAACTGAAACGGTAAAGGGGCGCCCCACTACAACAGATGACACTCCACCTGGAGAGGCCCGTTCACGCCGCCTCCCCCGGGGCGCCCCACGCCGTTATTCGGAGCAGCATTGTAGGATACCAAAACCAGTGCGGCAACTTACTGGACATCACCTTGGTGCCATCGTTCTGCTGCCTTGGAACTATTCGCACAACAGTTTGCTACTGATGACCCACCCCCCGCGACGCCCCACGCCGTTATTTGCTGGGTGGCAACTTACTAGACATCACTTTCGTGTCATCTAGATTTCGGCGCGTTCTGCTGCCTTGGAACTATTCGCACAACAGTTTGCTACTGATGACCCACCCCCCGCGACGCCCCACGCCGGAAATCTGGACGTTGTGCTGCGTTGGGACTATTCGCACAGCCGACCGCTACTTCGTTGTTTTTCCCTAAAAATGTTTATATGTTATTACTATTTTTGTTTTCTTGTATATATTTATAAATTATTAAAGTTTTATAATCTTACTACTTTGTCGGAGTGCTATATATTTTTAATGTGACACATAATTGTAAAAACTTTGATGTACAAAGAGTCATCCCTGGAATCTTCCGCTTCACGCTTGGTCCCCTCCCCAATCACAATACAGGATGGTTTTCAGATAATAGCAACGCTTCTGCTGTGACGGATCTCATCGAGTGTGGGCCTTGATCTACTATAACTCCTTTGAAGAGGGGTGATTCTTTACAGCTGTGGCCATAAACTACATCTGCAGGGCTAGCTGATAGCCTAGGACCGGCCTGGACAATCGGACACAGAGGAAAAGGAGTGTCAGAGGGTGCGGTAGTGAATAGGGCGAAAGGGAGGTGTCGGGCGGGCACAGGGTGTGATTCTCAGGGAAGAGCAGCGCAGATGGGGGGAGGTTTATTACCCATGCATAAGACAGAGAGCGGGGGGAGCACTGCCTGGGTGAGATGCTTGCGAGGGTGGGGAGCCATGCTAAGGATCGACAGCGTGCACAGAGTGGGTCTGGTCAAGGCATCTAAAATGGCTGCCGTGCACGACAAAAGTGTGGCATTTGAAAAAAGACAAGATGGCGCAGACAATGTTTTTCAACACTTCCTGATTTCCTTCGAATCGAACGTTAACAGACGTTGGGGCATATTACCAAAGTTAAGCGATATTTATCCCTAACGATGCATTGCAAAGATTTTTTTACCGTCAGAAATTATCGCAGATAAACCTTGCTATTATCAAGGTTTATCGCAAATACGATAAAAAACGACCGCAATGCATTAATATCGCTGAAAACTCAGCGATATTCATGCATTACCGAGCTAATGCTCTTAGCCATGTTATCCACCTCCCATTGGATAACATGGCTAAGAACTGCTCAGGGCAGCTGTTACTTTTTGGAGATATTCGCGCTTATCTCGAATATTTCCAAAAGTTGATAATAGGAGATAGCGATGTTAGCGACTGTTTCCAGTCGCTAACATCTTGGCATGCCCACTTTGCATGTCATTAATGATAAATATCACTCACATGCAAAGTGGGGCCCAAGATGGTCGCTATCTTCTACTAGACGTCGCTAACTGGTGTTAGCAACAGCTAGGTAATACACATATAATTTTATCTCCGCGGAGCGCTGTTACAGATATATATCTTGTTTCTGAACGTTAATTTCTCAAAATGCACTGAAGCACATATATTGAGACCTAGCAAAGGCACATCGGGCTACCAGTCCCTACAATTTTGCCAAGTTTCGTGCAAATCCATTCAGCTGTTCGATCCTACCGAGAGACAAGATGGCGGCCGCTACGGACTGTTTGGAATGTTTACAGACACCGGAGAGCCAATCAGCTTCGCTTCGCAAAGCTCCGTAACGCGAAAAGTACGCGAAGCGGTGCGCTGTTACAGATATATACCTTTTTTTGAACGTTAATTTCTCAAAATCCACTGGAGCACATATATTGAGATCTAGCAAAGGCACATCGGGCTACCAGTCCCTACAATTTTGCCAAGTTTCGTGCAAATCCATTCAGCTGTTCGATTATTATTATTTTTATTTTTTTTTGCCCCGCGGGGCCCTTTTAAAACCTCCACATCAAACCTAGGGGGTGAGCGACAATGTACTATGCCCCCTTATGGTCATTTGCCCCTTCGCTTTGGCCTCCTCTTGTCTCTCGATCCTACCGAGAGACAAGATGGCGGCCGCTACGGACTGTTTGGAATGTTGACAGACGCCGGAGAACCAATCAGCTTCGCTTCACAAAGCTCCGTTGCGCGAAAAGTACGCGTAGCGGAGCGCTGCCCGGTCCGCTGTTACAGATATATATCTTTTTTTAAACGTTAATTTCTCAAAATCCACTGTAGCACATATATTGAGACCTACAAAAGGCACATCGGGCTACCAGTCCCTAAAATTTTGCCAAGTTTCGTGCAAATCCATTCAGCTGTTCGGGCTAAAAGTGAGGCCAACCGCCCTATGGAAAACTCAATGTTAAAAACACGTTTTGGGACCCCCCTTTTTTCTCGGCCCCCCCTTGACGAACCCCCCCCAAATTTTCAGGGGCTACTCAGAAACAAAATGTGCCATTTTCCTGAAAATTTCAGCCAATTCCGTCCACAAACGCCAAAGTTATTAGACATAGAATTTTCAAAAATCCCATAGAGAAAAAATCCTAACTATATATACCTACTGGCGACCGCCAGTAGGTAATATATATATATATATATATATATATATATATATATATATATATATATATATATTAATATATATATATATATATATATTACCTACTGGCGGTCGCCAGTAGGTATATATAGTTAGGATTTTTTCTCTATGGGTTTTTTGAAAATTCTATGTCTAATAACTTTGGCGTTTGTGGACGGAATTGGCTGAAATTTTCAGGAAAATGGCACATTTTGTTTTTGAGCAGCCCTTGAAAATTTGGGGGGGGTTCGTCCAGTGGGGGCCGAGAAAAAAGGGGGGTCCCAAAACGTGTTTTTAACATTGAGTTTTCCATAGGGCGGTTGGCCTCACTTTTAGCCCGAACAGCTGAATGGATTTGCACGAAACTTGGCAACATTGTAGGGACTGGTAGCCCGATGTGCCTTTTGTAGGTCTCAATATATGTGCTCCAGTGGATTTTGAGAAATTAACGTTTAAAAAAAGATATATATCTGTAACAGCGGAACAGTTAGCGCACTGGTTCGCGGACTTTTCGCGCAACGGAGCTTTGTGAAGCGAAGCTGATTGGTTCTCTGGCGTCTGTCAACATTCCAAAAAGTCCGTAGCGGCCGCCATCTTGTCTCTCGGTAGGATCGAGAGACAAGAGGAGGCCAAAGCGAAGGGGCAAATGACCATAAGGGGGAATAGTAGATCCTCGCTGACCCCCTAGGTTTGATGTGGAGGTTTTAAAAGGGCCCCGCGGGGCAAAAAAAAAAAATTATAATAATAATCTTACGGCTGAATGGATTTGCACGAAACTTGGCAAAATTGTAGGGACTGGTAGCCCGATGTGCCTTTGCTAGGTCTCAATATATGTGCTTCAGTGGATTTTGAGAAATTAACGTTCAAAAAAAGATATATATCTGTAACAGCGGACCGCTTCGCGTACTTTTCGCGTTATGGAGCTTTGCGAAGCGAAGCTGATTGGCTCTCCGGTGTCTGTAAACATTCCAAACAGTCCGTAGCGGCCGCCATCTTGTCTCTCGGTAGGATCGAGAGACAAGAGGAGGCCAAAGCGAAGGGGCAAATGACCATAAGGGGGCATAGTAGATCCTCGCTGATCCCCTAGGTTTGATGTGGAGGTTTTAAAAGGGCCCCGCGGGGCAAAAAAAATAAATAATAATAATAATCGAACGGCTGAATGGATTTGCACGAAACTTGGTAAAATATTAGGGACTGGTAGCCCGATGTGCCTTTGCTAGGTCTCAATATATGTGCTTCAGTGCATTTTGAGAAATTAACGTTCAAAAACAAGATATATATCTGTAACAGCGCTCCGCTTCGCGGAGATAAAATTATATCTGTATTACGTAGCTGTTGCTAACACCAGTTAGCGACGGCTAGTAGGAGATAGCGACCATCTTGGGCCCCACTTTGCATGTGAGTGATATTTATCACTAATGACATGCAAAGTGGGCATGCCAAGATGTTAGCGACTGGAAACAGTCGCTAACATCGCTATCTCCTATTATCAACTTTTGGAAATATTCGAGATAAGCGCGAATATCTCCAAAAAGTAACAGCTGCCCTGAGCAGTTCTTAGCCATGTTATCCAATGGGAGGTGGATAACATGGCTAAGAGCATTAGCTCGGTAATGCATGAATATCGCGGAGTTTTCAGCGATATTAATGCATTGCGCTCGTTTTTTATCGTATTTGCGATAAACCTTGATAATAGCAAGGTTTATCTGCGATAATTTCTGACGGTAAAAAAATCTTTGCAATGCATCGTTAGGGATAAATATCGCTTAACTTTGGTAATATGCCCCAACGTCTGTTAACGTTCGATTCGAAGGAAATCAGGAATTGTTGAAAAACATTGTGTGCGCCATCTTGTCTTTTTTCAAATGCCACACTTTTGTCGTGCACGGCAGCCATTTTAGATGCCTTGACCAGATCCACTCTGTGCACGCTGTCGATCCTTAGCATGGCTCCCCACCCTCGCAAGCATCTCCCCCAGGCAGTGGTCACCCCCGCTCTCTGTTTTATGCATGGGTAATAAACCTCCCCCCATCTGCGCTGTTCTTCCCTGAGAATCACACCCTGTGCCCGCCCGACACCTCCCTTTCGCCCTATTCACTACCGCACCCTCTGACACTCCTTTTCCTCTGTGTCCGATTGTCCAGGCCGGTCCTAGGCTATCAGCTAGCCCTGCAGATGTAGTTTATAGCCACAGCTGTAAAGAATCACCCGTCTTCAAAGGAGTTATAGTAGATCAAGGCCCACACTCGATGAGATCCGTCACAGCAGAAGCGTTGCTATTATCTGAAAACCATCCTGTATTGTGATTGGGGAGGGGACCGAGCGTGAAGCGGAAGATTCCAGGGATGACTCTTTGTACATCAAAGTTTTTACAATTATGTGTCACATTAAAAATATATAGCACTCCGACAAAGTAGTAAGATTATAAAACTTTAATAATTTATAAATATATACAAGAAAACAAAAATAGTAATAACATATAAACATTTTTAGAGAAAAACAACGAAGTAGCGGTCGGCTGTGCGAATAGTCCCAACGCAGCACAACGTCCAGATTTCCGGCGTGGGGCGTCGCGGGGGGTGGGTGATCAGTAGCAAACTGTTGTGCGAATAGTTCCAAGGCAGCAGAACGCGCCGAAATCTAGATGACACAAAAGTGATGTCTAGTAAGTTGCCACCCAGCAAATAACGGCGTGGGGCGTCGCGGGGGGTGGGTCATCAGTAGCAAACTGTTGTGCGAATAGTTCCAAGGCAGCAGAACGATGGCACCAAGGTGATGTCCAGTAAGTTGCCGCACTGGTTTTGGTATCCTACAATGCTGCTCCGAATAACGGCGTGGAGCGCCCCGGGGGAGGCGGCGTGAACGGGCCTCTCCAGGTGGAGTCTCGTCTGTTGTAGTGGGGCGCCCCTTTACCGTTTCAGTTGCCATTCCGTCCGCTTTTGGTCCACTGTGTCAAAATCCGCCATTCAGCTGAGTTGCGCCCACTCTTGCGGTGCAGCGATAGGCGGCTGTCACAGGACTCTCAAAATGGCGGCAGGCTGTTTCCTTTTTGGGCCTGGTCCACTGAAATGGCCCTGGGACACCTTGGAAATCGGACGCTTGTCTGCTAGGTCTTGGACCCCATTCTCGAAAGCGTCCCCTCCGCCTTGAGAATTCATCAAAAGTTTTGGGGGCCCCGACTCCTGCAGGCTTCTGGTGGGGAGCGGCTGCCATGATTGCTCGCGGAATGACCACGACGGAGCTACGAGATGGTGGTGCTCTCATGGTGACGCCAGCTTCAGTCTGAAACATCCAGAAACAAGGTGGGGCTTTCATCGTTTGGGGGAAAAAAAAAGTTTTCATCCAATGAAAAGTGTTGTTTTTAGGTCATATGATCAAGCCTTCCATCATTAGGAAACCAAAAGTAAAATGAACCAATGAAAAGTTTTATAAACAAGTCACATGACCTGTTATGCGGCATAGGGTATAAAATGCGGAGAAAATACGTTGGCACGTGAGGCGGCGTCAGTAGCGGACCGATGTGCGAATAGGCCGAAGGCAACACAACGCGCCAAGATCCGGATGGCATCGAGGTGGTGTCATAGTTGTGAGTTCTGAGCAGCGGTTGTAACACTGTCTGAAGCTTATTTGCAGCTGCTGCAGCTTCACTACGCGCCAAGATCCGGATGGCACCGAGGTGGTGTGTAGGAAGTTGCCGCACTGGTGTGGCCATCCTACAATGCTGAAAGTCGGCGTGGGGCGCCCCGTTGGCCTGTGAGTTTGCGTCAGTAGCGGACCGATGTGCGAATAGGCCGAAGGCAGCACAACGCGCCAAGATCCGGATGGCACCGAGGTGGTGTCTAGTAAGTTGTCGCACTTCTGTGGCCATCCTACAATGTTGAAAGTCGGCGTGGGGCGCCCCGTTGGCCTGTGAGATGGTGTCAGTAGCGGACTGATGTGTGAATGGGGCCAAAGGCAGCGCAACAATATTTTCTACTATATTTCCGGTGTAGAAGAGACCACAAGGCGCTGAGATGCCAAGATCCGGATGGCACCGAGGTGGTGTGTAGCAAGTTGCCGCACTGGTGTGGCCATCCTACAATGCTGAAAGTCGGCGTGGGGCGCCCCGTTGGCCTGTGAGATGGCGTCAGTAGCGGACCGATGTGCGAATAGGCCGAAGGCAGCACAACAATATTTTCTGACTGACACCACAAGGCGCTGAGATGCCAAGATCCGGATGGCACCGAGGTGATGTCTAAGTTGCGGACTGATGTGCGAATGGGGCCAAAGGCAGCGTAACAATATTTTTTGTATGGAAGATACCACTAGGCGTTGAGATGCCAAGATTCGGATGGCACTGAGGTGATGTCTAGCAAGTTGGTGTGGTCATCCTACAATGCTGAAACTCGGCGTGGGTCACCCCATTAGCCTGTGAGATGGCGTCAGTAGCGGACCGATGTGCGAATAGGCCGAAGGCAGCACAACGCGCCAAGATCCGGATGTCACCGTGGTGGTTTCATAGTTGAGAGGCACTTCATCTGCAGTGGGGCGCCGAGATCCGGATGGCACCGAGGTGATGTCTAGCAAGTTGCTGTACTGGTGTGGTCATCCTACAATGCTGAAACTCGGCGTGGGTCGCCCCATTAGCCTGTGAGATGGCGTCAGTAGCGGACCGATGTGCGAATAGGCCGAAGGCAGCACAACGCGCCAAGATCCGGATGTCACCGTGGTGGTTTCATAGTTGAGAGGCACTTCATCTGCAGTGGGGCGCCGAGATCCGGATGGCACCGAGGTGATGTCTAGCAAGTTGCTGTACTGGTGTGGTCATCCTACAATGCTGAAACTCGGCGTGGGTCGCCCCATTAGCCTGTGAGATGGCGTCAGTAGCGGACCGATGTGCGAATAGGCCGAAGGCAGCACAACGCGCCAAGATCCGGATGTCACCGTGGTGGTTTCATAGTTGAGAGGCACTTGATCTGCAGTGGGGCGCCGAGATCCGGATGGCACCGAGGTGATGTCTAGCAAGTTGCTGTACTTGTGTGGTCATCCTACAATGCTGAAACTCGGCGTGGGTCGCCCCATTAGCCTGTGAGATAGCTGTTCTTTGGATTTGGGCCTGGCTCGTCTGCTGTAGTGGGGCGCCCCTTTACCGTTTCAGTTGCCATTCAGCTGAGTTTCGGCTGCTCTTGATGCTACAGCGACAGGCGGCTGCAACAGGACTCTCAAAATGGCGGCCTGTTCTTTGGATTTGGGCCTGGTCCACTAAAATGGCCCTGGGACACCTTAGAACTCGGACGCTCGATTTTTTTTTCCTTTCCTGTACATGCAAAAAAAGGTAAATGCCCGGTACGTTACACGCTTCATCTGCCACGATGAACTCTCCAGAGGAACCGAAAAAAAATATAGTTGTGGTAACTATACCATGCATCGTCATATGGAGAGGTGGCACCAATTAATTATAGTGCTGCATAAAAGAGAGATTTGGAGGAGAACCCCTGACCTGCTAGTACATTCATCAAAGAAGTGGCACTGAGAGCTTCAGAGGCAAGGGAAACGGTCCCAAATATTTAGAAGAACTTTGGAAAGATTAAAATGACATGTTTAGATTGTGGCAAATTAATTTCATGTGGACAGATGAGTGTTACTCTAATAAATACAGCATATGAACATCATCATAGTCGATGGTTGGTAGAGACATTTTGACTATATCCTGGACCTGCCCGTCCTCGCCCAAAATGGCGCCAGAATAAATGGGACTCGTAACTCCTTGTTGTGTACTGGTTGCAGAACCTTGAAATCACGAGATACGTATGCAGTTTTGAAGAAAATGGCGGGCGGGGACGAGAATTGATTGAATATTTCGACATCCCTATTGATATTAAGTTCTGATGTATTATTGATTACTGTACTGTTAAAAGTTCGAATTAACGTCACCCATGGTACTTGCCCGCAAATGTATATCTAGATAATTTTATTGTAACTGGCCCTGTCGTATTTTAATTATAAAATGTACGTCCACCGATTCCGTAACTGTTAGACACCTTAGTTCTTGCAACGTAATGGCCCGCCCGTTACGTTCCTCTACAATGTAAATGTCTATTCATCATATACGATTACAGTTTGCTCCGTGGCCGGCCCACGTGGTTATAGGCTCGTATTTGTATAATGAAATTTTCACAATAAAGGTTTTTAAAAGAAAACATGGTAGTAGTATATACATTGGTAAAGTTTTTAATAATAGTCACTGTTTTAGAATCATTAAAAGGCAAGTGAAATAAAGCAGACCAATTACATGAAGGGTAAAAGGTATAATACGAAGGAACGCAGTAAAGATAAATGGTCAAGGGCTGTTGTGTTTTCTATTCCTGCAACATAAAGTGATCGATAAGAATCTCATATTCAGGCGTATCGGCGACTAAGACAGCAGGTCGACCCTCTTTTGCTCAACGGCTCCGTCATGGGACGAAGAAACGCTCTTTTTCTCGAAAAAAGAATATATTTTACTTGCAGGACAGTTGTAAAATTTCCGGGAAAGTACATTAGCCTGGAACATTATAACATATATTTAAGAAAAAATAATGTTCGGAAGTAATGAAAAGCGTAATTTTTACGTCATATGACCAAGCCTTTCATCATTACAATAAGAAAAGTAAAATGAACCAATGAAAAGTTTTATTAACAAGTCACATGACTTGTTATGCTTACGTTACGCGCTGCGCGCCCCGGATGACTTCCGGATGCGCTAACGCGGCGCGTCATATGACGCATTACGCGACAACGCAGGTACAGAATATAGTCAAAATGTCTCCACCAACCAGCGGTCGGAACACAACCCCTTTCAGCAGGCTAAATAGTTCTGTTAAATGACAACAGAAGGGACAGGCAACAAGAACCATCAGTCAAAGAGGGGAGGGCTAGTTCTTCTCTACCGGGTTACATTGGGGCGCTACCGGAACTGATCGAATTGGTAGTCTACAGTGTTTCTGGATGTTTCAGACTGAAGCTGGGGTTAGCATGAGAGCAGCACCATTTCGTAGCTCCGTCGTGGTCATTCCGCAACCAATCATGGCAGCCGTTCTTTATCGTTATTTTGGGCGGGGTGGGTGGCGGAGCCGAGCTGTTTTGCAGCCATCATTGTGTGGAGTTCAGTTCATCTCACTAGTTTTGTATTTGTCATGAGGGGTTGTTCCTAATGTTTCTATTTTAGCGAGGTCAAAAAGAGATCCCATTAGTGGCCTACTGATTTTGCTCGATTCCTTTTCTTTTTTTTTACACGATTTTTCGTTATCTGCAAAGACTAAACAGAGTATTGCGACTCTGTGTTTGTTTGTAAATAGAGAATGAACCAAAGAGAACTAATTCTAAAACAGTAAATACTTGGATAACAATGAATCAAATGGAGAGAGAAGCAGGCACGACGGATTACAATGGGGGCAAAGACCTGCGTTAACTACCTTTCACTATCTGCAAAGAGAGAGTACTCCTAATAGAAATGAGGGGGGGGGGGCACCATTCAAAGCAGATCAGTGTGCATAAACACGAAAATGTTTTCACTTACCACGTACTTGACATTCGACAGCTTATGATATTTGCTATTAAAAAACCATTGAAATTCACTGAAAAAACCATAGGTTATAGACCATATATAGTTAGGAATTAGCATTTACAAAACCTTGAAAATTCACTGAAAAAACCATAGGTTATAGACCATATATAGTTAGGAATTAGCATTTAAAAAACCTTATTTTACTCACACAAAACCATTGAAATTCCATATATAGTTAGTTGCACTAACTATATATCGCGCACCTGCAATCCACTGCTGATGATGTCACATATTACATCATTCATGACATGGTCAGTGACATCACTGATGACATCACTGATGACAGCTCAAATGACATCACTGATGACATCACTGATGACAACATCCAGTGACTGTATGTTTCTGTAAAGTTAAAATGTGTCTTACATATTGAAGAATGAGTGGAAGTATAAGTGTCTGGACAAAGGATTTAGTAGGTGCATGACTGAATGCATGAGTGAGTGATTAAATGTGTCTCACTGAGTGCATGGGTTAGTGACTAAAGTGTCTTAATTTGTGCATCATTATGTCTGTTGTTCTGTAAACTGCTGCATGTTTTGATCAGTAGCTATATGATTAACTATATGGGTTACTGATTGATTGTCCAAGTATTTGTATGGGAGACTGAGTGTGTGTGTGGCTGGCTGGGAGGTGTGTGACTCTGTGCAGATCAATGTGTACTTGTATCAATGATTGTATAACAAGGTAAGTATGTGTTAGTATATGTTTGAAAATGTAAGGTGCTCTATGTTTAACTGTATAGACAAGAAAATGGAAGTGTCATTGATTCTTTACAGGACTGACTAGGTGTGTGAGTAACTCCATGGATGAGTGGCAGACTGTGAGTGTCTGTATAGGTGTATGAGTGCATATGATAGTGTTGTAAAGATGAGTGATTGTATGTATGAATGATAGTATGGGTGAATGAGTGAAGGTGTGTGTAGACGTAGGAATCAGTGAGTGCGTATGTAGTAGCTAGTATTGGTGTGTCAATGGTTTCAAAAATTATATTCTGTATTTAACACTGGGTGAAACAGAGGTTATATTAAAATGTGAGGAGATGCATTGTATTGTCACATGAATGATATCATCAGTGATGTGGTCATTGATGTCAAATGAGATGTCATCAGTGATGTCATCAGTGATGTCATTTGAGATGTCATCAGTGATGTCATCAGTGATGTCACTGACCATGTCATGAATGATGTAATATGTGACATCATCAGCAGTGGATTGCAGGTGCGCGATATATAGTTAGTGCAACTAACTATATATGGAATTTCAATGGTTTTGTGTGAGTAAAATAAGGTTTTTTAAATGCTAATTCCTAACTATATATGGTCTATAACCTATGGTTTTTTCAGTGAATATATATATATATATATATATATATATATATATATATATATATATATATATATATATATATATATATTCACTGAAAAAACCATAGGTTTCACACCAGTTATAGTTAGGCATTAGCATTTAAAAAACCTATTAAATTCACTGAAAAAACCATAGGTTTTACACCAGTTATAGTTAGCTGGAAATTTTACTCGCATAAAACCATTGAGATTCCCACGTTATAGTTAGTTAGACTCACTATAACTTGCGCGTGCAATGCACTGCTGATGACGTCACATATTACATCACTCATGACATGGTCAGTGACATCACTCATGACATCACTGATGACACCATCCAGTGAATGTGTGTCTTTTTGAAAAATAAATATTAGTGAGTAATATTTAAATATTTAAATATATTAATTAGTGTTTCACTTTGTGTATAAGTGGCTGCATGGGTTGGTGAGTAGGTACATGTGTATGTATATAGGTTATTAGATGTTTTTCTTAGTATCAGTATGAGTGTTTGTATAGTTTGGTGGAGGTATTACTTAGCACATAGATGCATGAATGACTGACTCTCTCTTTGTATGTGTTTTGAAGACAGCATATGTGCAGGACTGTATGGGTGGATGACTGTGTATATGTGTGTGTTACTGACTGAATGAGTGCCTCACTAGTTTCTTTATCAGTAACTACATATGTTTTAATCTAGTGTATGTGAATATTGATGTATATAAGTGAGTATATCTAAGAGTAAGAGATTGTAAGAGTTCCTATTTAAATTAGTATGTGTTTCTATAAGTGATTGTTTAAGAGAGTAAGTATGTGTAAGTTTTCTTTGAAATAAAGTGGTAGTGTGTGTGTAGCTGTATATGCAAATAAATGGATGTTCAATAGTTTATTTGCATGTGTGAGTATGTGTGTGAGTAACTTTTGGATGACTGTCGGTGTGTAACAGGATGTATAGGTGTATCACTACATATGATGAGTGAGTATATGTATGAGTGACTATATAGAACTGTTGGTGAATCAGTGCATGTGTATATAGATGGTGGAATTATTCAATCGGTTGTAGTAACTGTTATGGGTATCTCCATTTTTTTGAAAATGTTACTTTTTATTTTTGAATATGTGTTTCAAGGGTTACATTTCAGTGAAAGGTCTGTCACTCTGTCACAAGGATGGTGTCATCAGTGATGTCATGAGTGATGTCACTGACCATGTCATGAGTGATGTAATATGTGACGTCATCAGCAGTGCATTGCACGCGCAAGTTATAGTGGGTCCAACTAACTATAACGTGAGAATTTCAATGGTTTTATGCGAGTAAAATTTCCAGCTAACTATAACTGGTGTAAAACCTATGGTTTTTTCAGTGAATTTAATAGGTTTTTTAAATGCTAATTCCTAACTATAACTGGTGTGAAACCTATGGTTTTTTCAGTGAATTTCAATGGTTTTTTAATAGCAAATCTCTATAGGTATGAAAAGTAATATTTTTTATAACGAATTTTATATTGTATAATTATGTCATTTTTTTTTGTCATTTTTTAAAAAAATAATTCATTTTTTGTCCTGGGGCGCTCCCGGGGCGCGTACCGGTGAACGCACGGGTAAGTCCAATGTTACGGCGCACCCTGGGGCGCGTACCGGGGAGCGTCCCGTTAGCGCTATTGCCGCGATAAAAAAAAACACATTGTGACGCGTCGCGTAAGCGTGACGTAGTGCGTTGCCGCGCAATGTGTCTTATGACGCGCTTCGTAAACGCACCCGGAAGCGCTCCGCGGCGCGGCCCGGTGCGCATAGCGTAAGCGCGCCGGAGGGTGTAACGTAAGCGCACCGGGTCATGTGTCGGGTCATGTGACCTGAAAATACCACTTTTCATTGGTTCTCATCATTTTTTTTCTCCAAATGATGAAAGCCCCCTCCTTTTTTCCTCATTCTAACTTTCTTCATTGAGAGAGCAAGAGCTATTTTTGATCACTGCAATGGCATCACTTGTAGCTGCAGCTGGTGCACCCCCACCACCACCACCACCACCAAGAAAAGAAGGTCCACCACCACAGTTCCTTGGGGGAGAAGAAGAAGAAGAGAAAGAAGAGGAGTAGGAGCAACAATCAAGGCGCTTCCTGCGTGAAGAACCAAGACAAAGGCACGTTAAAGTGCACTATATTTGGCAATTCTTTTCCATTCCTGAAGGCCAAAATAAGGTGAACGCCCCCAAAGTCACCTGTCTAATTTGTGGCTCAGTCCTCTCCAGGGGCAATCCCCTAAAGAAATATTCATTTGGTAATTTTACAATGATCCGCCACATGGAGAGGTTTCATCCCAATAACTTAGCCCATGCTGAAGTACAGGAACTTCAGAACAACCCACCCCCTGTGGCCAGCACCTCCTCTACTGAAAACTCACTTTCTGGTCCTGAAGCACGCCAAATGGTGCCAAATATACAACCAAAATTTGGCACCATAAAACATGTTTGCATTTTCTGTGGCAAAACATTATGTTATGGTGAACTTAGTGTCACCTTAATAAATAATGCTGTGGACAACCACCAATGCAACAAGAAAGGAAGCACTAATTCTTTTCTTTTTTTTGCTCCTGTTGAGCCATTTCCACTTCCCTGTTTTTTGTTTGTTCCCTTAAAAAACACCAAAAAATATAAGATTGTTCAAAAATAAAAAAAAATAAAAAAATGTTCAGTTAAATAAAAAAAATATAAAACAACAAAAACAATAAAAAAAAGTTATTTTCAGAACTACCTCACATTTATAAAATGAAACCTATATTTTTAAAGGATCTCTGTCAATTTTTTGTCCTTAGGGTACGCGTACCGGGGCGCGCCCCCCCTCCAAAAAGAAAAAAAATCATTAATTAAGCAGTTAGCATGAGGGAAGGACACAAACAGAGTTATGTTAAGAGAAAAAGAGCTACAAGATGACCACAGAGGGATTGTTTATTACATAGTAAAAAATAGAGAAGGTGTAATTGGATGAAAGTGAGAAAAGTAAAATGACTAAAAGAGCGAAAGAAAGGAAGAGAGAGGAAGAACACTAAAGTAGAGATAGTGTGAGACTGTGATTGGCTGTTAAAAGAAAAAGAAAGGACAGTAAAAAATGGAGAATGAAGGGTAGTGGCTGAACCACGATAAATGAAGAACGATGAGGGAAAGTGAGAAAAGACCAGGTAGTATAAGTAAAGAGGGAGAAAAATTGAATTAGGATAACACATGGGGAGTGACAAAGAGAGAGGACAAAGAGAGTAAAGGAAACTGTCCCTGAATGGGCTCGAGTAAAACAGCAAAAATAAGTAATGCAGTGTGTGTGACTTATAGGGAGTCAGTGGGTGTAGGTCGCGGTGTGGGTGTGTAAGGTGTGTCTGTGGGTGTGGCTGTGTGGGGTGTTTCGGTGTGGGTGGAGGTGAGGGTGTGTGAAATATGTTCGAGGAGTGTATGAGTGTGGGGTGTATATGTGTGCGATGTATGTGTGTGTATGGAATGTGTGTGTGTGGGAGGATTTTTTATGTGTATGAGGTGTGTGTGTGGTGTGTGTGGGGTGTATGTTACAGGTGTGTGTATGTGTTGGAAGGGGGATGAGGTGTATGTGTAGGAGTAAGGTAAATAATTAAGAAAAATAGAATGAGTGAAGAAGCAAAGGAAGGGAACAGAGGGTAAGTGAAGTAAAGAAAAGGGATTGAAAGAAGTTGAATATGAGATGGGAAATCGAAAAAGGGGAGTAAACATGTAGAATAAGAATAAGTGAGGGAAGCAGAGTAAAGACACAGGAGTGTGGTAGATTGAGAAAATGTTAGTGAGCTTAAAGCAAAGGGTGATGACGAACTACTTTTTTTAGTCATACTTACCATATAATAAATATAACTTTAATTAATTTTTTTAACTACACTTTGTATCTGTGAAAGAGAGAAGAAAAAATAAGTTATAATTAGTAAAATATGTATTTTAAATTAAAAGATACAAATGAAGAGGTTAAAAATCATAACGCTCTATTTAGAAATAAAGTTAGAGTGAAGAACACAGAAAGGGAAATAAACTAAGGTAGAAGGACAAAAAGAGAGAAAAAGAAATAGAAGAAGAGGAAATTATAAAGAGTAAGGCATATAGATTCACTGACAAAAAGAGAGAGAAGAACAGAGAAATGAACTGAAGGTAAGAAAGATACTAAAACAATGTGAGTTAGCAAAACTAAATCAGGAAACAAGTAAGTAAAACGATAATCGCTGAGACAGAAAACAGTCTAATTAAGCATGCATTTAGAAGAATGAGGAATAGAAGATAACTGAGAGTAAGTGAAGAACAGTCATAGAGTGAAAGGATGAAGGGAGACAGGATAATATACAACGATTGAGGGAAATGGACTGAGGAAGTTATAAGGTAGACACACTAAGACAAAAACTGAGTGAGGTGGAGTACAATGAGTGAGAAAAGAAAATGAGTAAGTGAGCAAAAAGAAGGAAAGAGAGGAGAAGACGACTAAAACAGTGGTACTGAGAGAAAATAATTTGGTGATGAAAGTAAAGAGAAGGACATTGAAAGAAAGGAAATGAGGAATAGTAATGGAACCAGAGTAAAAGAAATGGGATGAAGAACGATGAGAGAGGAGCAGTGAAGTTGTTGTAAAAGAAGTGATAGAAGGTAGATAAACACAAGTGAAAATAACACAAGTAGAGTGAGGCACTGAGGACATAGAAGTAGTGAACGAAAAATAGAGAGAAGAGGACAAAAGTAAGGAGCAAACAAAGATAAGCTAGGGAGAGTGGGTGATTTATAGTGATAGAGTGCAATAATACTACTGAGTGAGTAAACAGGAATTACTAAAAGAGCAAAGGAGGAAAATACGGAAAAGAGAAGTAAAGCAGAGAGACTGAAAGCTGAAAAGTTATGCAAGGGAGAGACGGGATACACACAGTTGAAATGAGAATGAGGGGTTGTCAAAGAAGTGGAGTAAGGGAACGGGGGTTACAGAGAGTGAGAGAAAGACATTATAAATGAGTAAAAAGAGATGAAAGGAAAAAGGAAAGTAAGTGTCACAGAATGGGAATACAATTTAATTTACACAATCCAAAGTATAATATAACTTGTACAACATGTTACATAGTTTATTTTTGCTGTTCTCGGAATATATTGAATTTCACTTAAAACAGTGAGTTCAAATTACTCATCATATGACAGCGGGAAAAAAAACACAATCTAAAAGATTGTGTTTAAAAAAAAACTTAAATACTGACAAATGACAAATGTACGCTAAAGTTAGATTGACTTACTTTTCCTTGAGGCCAAATACTGTATCATGGTGGTCCTTTTCTCGTTGGAAAGTACTTTGCTGTTCACTTAAAAATCCATTTCATCGACTTTCTATAAGATAATGCTCCAAGAACATCTGAAATATTTTCAATATTTCATATACTCCTTTTTTTCAGTCATGACTCTTTACTCATTCCTGCACCTTTCCATTTGGCCAAATAGTGTCAGATGTATGAGTATATGTTCAAATTAATTCTAAGGCACTCTGAAATGACCTTTTTCCCGACGTTCTGAAAGAAAGGCTCTACAACATTTTCACAATATTTAAGTATATGTAAAACCATCTCTGACTCACTCATGTTCATCATTTTGTATAATACTAACATCACTTACTATGACATCCACTTACAGTACCTATATGACAAGTCAATTTTTTATATTGCCTGGATCACTTTTACTCAAAATATATTTTTAAACAGCAAAATAACCTTTATTAACTGCTCCCGTCTTCATTAGCCAATTACTTTTACCCAAATTTTGGCTGTAAAACCCCTAGGTATGAATTTATAAAGCCAAAAGGCAAACGCTGTTTGAAAGTCAAATGAGTGTCATTACATTGGGTCCAACCTTTAGAAGTTTTTAAATAGCATGTGTAATGCCCTGATGTTGTAGAAGGACCATCATGAAAAATAATAGCTGCAGTTGCAAAGGTTCTTCCTGATATCGATAACTGAGAAGCCACAAAATTTTTAATAGAAATTGTCAATTTAGTTCCATCAGGTCTACATCGTTGGAACATTAAAATGACATAGTGACCATAATTTTGTAGAAATAATGTGGACAGCATTGCAGACTTACATTGGGTACACACCATATTGTGATCCGCTGCTTCAACTAGATTATTAAAAGACACTGATTTGCAGTCTGGTAAAGTCAAATATATAAATCTTTCAGAGTCTATTCTAGTACTACTTGATGAAGCACAGTTATCACAGTCATGTTGCCATTGATAAGAAAGGTTAAAAAGATTTTTTATATCTACTCCTTCATCTTCCAATACATCAAACATATACATTAAAAATTCCTGACAATCCTGCTGAATTATCTGTGAAAATTGATTTTGACCTGAACATATGTCTACAAGATTCCTAATTTCTGGAACACTTTCTATTTTTCCTCTATCACTACTACATTTCTCTAACACAGAATTCAATAAACAGCACAATGTTTGTTCCCGATTTTCGACAATCTGTTTTTGTAAATTTTGAAGAAAAAAAACAACATTAACTACTACATTAGCATAGCAGTTGACACCAGAACTGTTTTCAAACTGAAATCCAACAACATCCTCAACAGAATCCTTTTTCCTTCTGCTTACAATTACAGTTTCATCTACTTTTTGTCTTTTTGCTACTACCTCACTGCAATTACTCTCATTTCTTCTTTTTCGGCCTACCACACGTTTTTCAATCAGAGGATATTGAGGCAAATGTGGGGCATACTCTCTTCTTAACCTATTGTATTCTTTAACACAATCTAGATCAGCACAAATCTTTGTTTCATCACACTCAATCAAGTACAATCCTGATAAAGTTCTGACTCGTGATAAAGACACATATGCCATACCCTCTTTAAACACAGAACTTCCAATGTTCACCAAAGCACTATCTACACTTAAACCTTGAGATTTATGAATTGTCACTGCATATGCCAAACAAATAGGAAACTGTTTTCAGCGAACATATAAGTCTTTCACGAGCAAAAATCTAGCTGAACAATGACAAATTTGTTCTATTTCATCAATGCCATCAAATTTAATTTTTATAATTTCAATTCCATCTCTATTTTTGTAATTCACAAAACCAACAACATGACCCATTGCTCCATTTACCAGACATTAAATTCCTTCGCAAAATGACACGACAATTCAAACACACATTCAGAGTCTTTTCAAAACCAGCAGTTTTAGATATACTCTTCTCTAATGAATCCAATTTTGATTTAAAATTTTCAGACAAAACAATTGTTGCTCCCATATGCTCTATTTTATCTGTAGCTTCCAGTTTCACTATCTCTTAATTTTCTAAATTTAAAATGTTGTTGTTGAACATGGAACATTCTTTCAGAGTTGGCATCAAACATATGGCAGATTTCCTCTCGTTAATTTTCTTAAAAATATTCTCTGGTAGAATGTTTTCATTTGGGTACAAATTTGAAATTAACCGTCCATGTAAAGCTTCTTTCCCTTGCTGACTTATTTTTCCTACTCTTACGTCTTGTAAAATATTTTTATAATTTTCATCCTTTGCCTGCCGCATATTTTGAAGCAGTTCTGCATATTTGAAGTTTAACCATATATTAACGTTTCCAATGCTTCCTAGGCACTTCCTGGTATCTTCATGCATGAGCATTTTGAACACAGGTTGTCCTTTCACTGGAGTCAACTGCATAAGATCTCCAAAAACAATAATATGTTTTCCTCCAAATAAAACATCATAGTCTGTTCTAAGAATTTCTTGCATTCTCAAATGCACAAAAGCAAGCATTATATTTGACACCATGCTTACTTCATCAATGATAAGAAGTTTTATTTTCTTCAGGACTCTCGAAACTTCGGAACACGCATCTCCAGATAGCTTGTGATATTGCAATTTCTTATCATGCTCTACTGGCAGCATCAGTAAACGATGTAAAGTAATCCCTTTAATATTATGTGCTGCCAGCCCAGTTGGAGCGGTAACAACACAAGACAGCGGTGATTCAGTCCTTTTCTGCAGATAAGATGCAATTGCTTTAATCAGAAAACTTTTTCCAGTTCCCGCTTCTCCACTCACGTACAGTTGGACAGGCTTAAATGATGTACATGAGCACTCTTTCTTCTCATGACTCAATCCATGTTCAACCTGTTCTGTGACTTCGTCATATATCAGTTTCTGCTCAACGTTTAATTGTTTCACCAAATCTTCTAAATTAATTACATCCTCTTGAGCTTGCTCCATAGCTCTTTCCACCTCATCCATGGCAGTGGCAGCTTCATTTTGGATAATTGGTCCTCCTAGTGGATCCTGACTCAATGAAGCAGAACTCTGACTGCCTTGAGAACTGTCTCTCGCAATCTCTGCAGCAATTTTTGCTTCTTGCTCTATTTCTTCATTCAACATTTGCAGATAATTTGGAAAAACAGGACATTCTATGGTATCCTTCGTAGCATTAAAAGAATCTTCATAACAGAGAAAATCTCCAAGTAGTTCCTCTTTTTCTCGCCATGGTTTAAAGAGTTGCAAAAGAGCCTAATAGTAAAATTCTCTTTTGTCTGGATTTTCACAACTCAATTTTCGATGATTAATCAAATGACCTTTTCTCTGTTTCACTAGACATTCTTCACATCCAATGACAGCATATATTCCATTATTGATATCTTCTCTGATGTTCCTCTTATAAATATAGCTTTGAAGAACTTCATAGAGACAAGCGTTTTCAAGATGAGGACTTCTATTTGGATAGTATGTATCCAACATGTTTGTCTTCAAAATATCTGTACTTTCTGGTTCTTTCTCCGCCAAATACTCTATCTCTTGTACAGATTTCAAAACTCGATTTCGTGTTGCAGCAAGACCTAGACTCACCCAAATGATGGTTCTAGATTTGGCATAGAGACTTGCTGACGACAATCGATCAGAACATTCATATGCTCCAATTTCTCGATGCGACAACATCTTCAGACTGTAACTGTATAATTTCTTGCTTAGACTCTTTTCATGTGAAATGTCCTCCCACATTTCCTTCAGTTCTGTCTTTTCTTTTTTTGTGATGTAAGACGTCACATATCGAGCCACAGCAATAGAGTTGTCAGCAACGAACTGAATATCCATGTTAGCATTCCACATGGACAAAATCACTGGGTTGTAGTCGTTGATGTACTTGGACTCTTCGTTTCTTTTTAAATTGTATGTATTTTTTGGTGATTTCCTCGTCACAGTATGTCGCAGAGAAGATATCAAATTATTTACTCTTCCTTTAGAAATCACTTTTCGTGGAAAGCCGAAACGACATTTTGTGTAGAACTTGTCCTTGTTTCTGAATTTTCGACAACAGTACTTTCCACAACGATGGGATTGAAAGCGTAAAACTTGTTGCCTTAAACTGTTTTCCTCTGTAGTTTTCAGAACAGCACATGTTGAATACTCTTCAATGAAGTTCATCACTGTCTCATCCGAATCTGTTCCAAATTTGGGTGCATCTTTAATCCATAACAACATATGTATGTGAGGAGCACCTCTCACTTGATACTCCTTTCTCCAAAAGAAATCCAAAACCTCTCCAAGGGGAGGATTTTTTTTGTTGGTAATAAAAGACATCATAGCTTCAAATCTATGATTGAAATATCTGCATACATTCACTGGATCCAAAGAACACAGTTCTCCAGGTGTTTTGAATTCTATATTTTGTATATTTGCATTTGCCACTCGTAGAAATTGAAGTAAGTCGTCCCATGCATACTCGGCACAGCTAAGAGTGAGAAACCATGTAGGAGTTCCTAAGTTTCTTAGCATACATTTCAATTCCCCATGACGACGGTACCAATACTCGTTTGTACCACGCTGACATGCCATGAGATTGATTAGATGAGATTCTAAAATATTACCTTGCAGATTCACTTTCTCCATAAAGTCCCTTGCCGCAACATTTTGCAGATGTGCTCCACTTTTCAGTATATGGTTTACTGCATAAGAAAGCCCAGACAAGTCACTTTCATACGGTAGATGAAACAAATAGGGAATGCATTGACGAAACCTTGGATCTTCAGCATATAATCTTACAGTTCGATATTCAGATGCAGGAATTTGAAGTGGTCGATCGTCATATCGTCCACCTCGACCTGTTGGAAATAGCTGTGGAAAACAACGAGCTTACAAACTTTGTTCCCATACACTAATGGGACTTCCTTTTGCTACTTTCATTTGAAACAATTCAATTGCATTTCCCATTACTTCTTTGGAATGCAAAGGATGAAAAGTATAATGTTCATATATTTCTTCACTTCTAGACACATCAACTTTTTCAATTTGGCCGCCTGAACAATCACTGTCTTCATCTGCAGCTGTTTCCTCTGCTGCAACACATACATCTTTGTAATACTCATTGTTTTTGACTAAATACAACGTTGCCTTTTTGACTTTCCTAACATCCACTAAATCTTGCCAGATTTTTTTACTCTTTGTCGGAACCCCATTAACTAGAATAACTAAAGGTTCCTCTTCTACTTTTTCTATACCAATTGTACCAATATTTTGTTTTTAAATCTAGGGGCAAATAAACAACTCTTTCCTTTAATCCTCTCTGCAAATCTGTCGGAGGCAATTTCCCTATCTTAGGCTCCATGCGAACAATTGCCTGAAAAGGATGGACACATTGAATCAAAATAGACTCATATGTATTTAAATCCATCAATTCACGGGGAATGTCTACCAACTCCAGATTATTATGAACAGCTCTAGCAGGCATTCTGTTTTGATTTAATTTATCATAACAATATTTACAAATACGCTGATCAGAACTCAAATCAAAAGAATTCTCCACCCACAAATAAGTTGCTAAATCTTTCCACTCATAATTATCCATCTTTTCACTTTTTGCATATAAATCAACTAACCTAGTCTGAATCTTATAATGACTTCGTCGACAACACACACAAGTAAAATTCGGCCTTTCACTTGATTTCACCTTAAACCGGGTAATTTCCTGCTCAAACTTTTCTGTATTCAAAATCTGTACATTGTCTTCCACATTACCTTGAATTGCTGTCTCAATTTCTACACTGTCCTCTTGTTCACGAAAATAACAAATCTCAATTTCTTCACAAATCTTCTTCACATCTAATTCAGTTCCATGCAAAAGAGCACTGTTTAATTGTTTAAGCTTAAGTGCTGGACTTTTTGCATAATACAACATTCTCACTAATTTCCTCATTTTGGTATGATGCACTGCTAACATCCTAAAATGATGAAAAATACTCTGACAGACGTTTCTAAAAAGACAAGCCAGTGAATGCCCTTGCAAACCTGTTTTCTCTCACTCTGCAAGGATCTAAGTCTTGAAACACTTTCTGCTTTAGACTTTTCTTACTATATGTACGTAAGAAATTACAAAACAAATCAATTGATTCCTGTCGCACACTACAAATACTACTACACTTACAAGTGTACACTGGACCCTTAGTACGTCTCCCTAAAACTTCATCAATTAACACCTCTTCTGGTTCTCTAGGCACAAGTTTCTCTTTTTCAATCGGACAACCGTCTTTCACTTCATACGCTCGACCACAGGTGTCAACTGCATGCACTAAATCATTATCCTGGAAGTAACTCTCCTCATTAAAAAATGGCTCACAACTTGAACTGTGCATCCATTCTCCCGAAAAAACTTTACAAAAATTTGTCCGATTAATTACTCTTTTTCATCTACTGTTTGATTTGAAAACATCATTGTCTTGTTAAGTGTCCTAATTCTATTGATTATTAAAATAAATAATTTTTTCTTAACTTCAAAAGCCTGATCAACAATCTTCTTTACACTTTTCTTTTTCTTATAAAAAGCAGCTCTCTGTTTACCTTTCCTAATGTTTTTTAACACATTTAAAACCACCCTATTGCGAAACATTCATTTACGAATGTCTATAAACTGATTCTGCCTTCTATTCCTATACATATTATTCTCTCCTGCTCCAGTTATAGAATTCTTTGAGGGTCTCTCCTTCCTTTTCAAATTTACTCTCTCATTCTCTTTTTCTACATGCTGTCCATCGTTTTTTTGCGATGTACATATGTTACGTCACTTAGTTCTCTTACCAGGAGCTTTGTTCCTGTTTTTTGAAGTATTTGTTGTGGAAGAGTGCTGTAATTCCGTTGCTCTTTTTGTTTTTTTGCGGTTATCTTCTTTTCTTCGCCTTTCCCTTGAAGGCATTTTGTCTTACTCTTGAAATCTTGATTTCAATCTGTGTTAAATAAAAAAATAGCACATTATAGATCACTATTACCAAACAACAAAGCAATGACAAAAACCAAACAGTCTATTCAGGGTTACAGATCAAGTCAGGATTCTCCAGGGGTGCAGAAGAGGTGAGGCCTGTATTGAAGAGTGTAGTAGAACACAGCTCTGTCCACAGGTACAAAGTAGGTGAGACCTGTGTCTAAGAGTCCAGTAGGGGATAGACTTCATGAAGTCTAGTCGACTGCACTCTTATACACAGGCTTCACCACCTATGCTTCCCAGGAAAGGCCTCTCTCCCACTACAGTCTTTAACATAGATCTCACCTCTTCTGTCCCTCTGGATATGCCTCACCTCATCTCCACAATCTACTTCCTAATCTCAGGTGAAACAGGTGACATGATTGTGAAAAGGTCAATTTTGTTTATGTAATCATGCACACACAATTTATTCTGTCTCAAAAATGTAAAACACATTACTTTGCCCTATAAATGTTTCAGTAGTGTAATGAAAAGCTTATACATATCACCTTATCTCTGTTTTTCAAATTTAATTCTAAAAAAAGATTATGAGGCCTAAGCAGGACTGCTCATGTGATGAATCCTGTCCAGGGGAGCACAAAACGTGAGGCTTCTGTCCAAGAATGCAGTGGCCAGGACTAAACTGGAGTAGTGTGCAAGAAAAAGATGAGCCTCATTTATAAAACCATGGGTCAGTTTTGCGCTACTGATGCGTCACTTTTTGTGACGCATTGGCGGCATAAAACATATGCCTTGTTGCACCATATTTTAAAAGTGACGCATGTAGGTAGATGAGTCATTTTTTAAACCTCTGCACCACATTATACCTCTGTCAAGTGTAATGTACTTTACAATGATGTTACCTGTGTTAACTCAGTGTAGTAAGCATATTGAGTTTGTTTGCATAGAGGAATTGTATGTTGTAAAATAGTGAGGTTTCAGTAATGACATGGAATGCTTGTACATAGGACCTGTGCTGTGTTTCCTAAATGTGATATCAAAAACGATTTTGAGGAAATTGAATGGCTTTTACATTTTTGAGTATAATGTGGCGCAGAGGTTTAAAAAGTGATGCATCTACCTACATGCGTTACTTTTTAAATATGGCGCAAAAAGGTACATGTTTGGGCTTTCCTGGGGAGCGTAGGTGGTGAGGCTTGTATCTAAGAGTGCTTTCTCCCACTATATTATCTCCAATGTGTATTTGACATCTCTTTTTCATCTCCTGCCTCCATGTTCTTTCTGCTTTCCTGACAGACTATGGTATGGATTCCATATACAACAATAACTTCTATAACAACATGCAAATTATCTACAGAGGAGACAGTGTACATTAAATTTAAGACTCAACATTGGTACCTACATGTTGGTACTTAAAACACCCAAACAACACAACAACTCTATGCAGAGCTACCCTACCTCTAATCACTTTGAATTATTATTTTCCTGTTTCACTCTGTTTTCCCTGTAGTACGCTCCCCATGTGTGGGGGGGAGGTGTGTGTGGGGGATGTGCGGGGTGTGTCTGTGAGGTGTGTATGTGTGTGTGTGTGTGTCTGGGGGGGATGAGGTGTATAGGTGTGTTGGGTATGTGAGTGTGGCTGGGGATGTAGGTGTGTAAGGTGTGTGTGTGGGTGTGGGGTGTGTGGGGTGTTTGGGTGTAGGTGGGAGTGTGGGTGTGTGAGGTGTGTGTGGGGTGTGTGTGGGTGTGGGGGGTATGTGTGTAGAATGTGTATGTATGTGTGGGATGTGTGGATGTGTCTGTGAGGTGTGTGAGTGTGTGGGGGGAGGTGTGTGTGTGGGATGTGTGGGGTGTGTCTGTGAGGTATCTGTGTGTGTGTGTGTTGGGGGGGTGAGGTGTGTGTGTGAGTGTGGGGGTGTGGGATGTGGGTGTGGGTGTGGATGTGTAAGGTGTCGGTGTGGGGGTGTGGGGTGTTTTGGTGTGGGTGTGGCTGGGGATGTGGGTGTGTAAGGTGTGTGTGTGGGTGTGGGTGTGTGGGGTGTTTGGGTGTAGGTGGGAGTGTGGGTGTGTGAGGTGTGTGTGGGGTGTGTGTGGGTGTGGGGGTATGTGTTTAGAATGTGTATGTATGTGTGGGATGTGTGGATGTGTCTGTGAGGTGTGTGTGTGTGTGTGTGGGGGGGAGGTGTGTGTGTGGGATGTGTGGGGTGTGTCTGTGAGGTATCTGTGTGTGCGTGTGTGTGTGTTGGGGGGAGGTGTGTGTGTGAGTGTGGGTGTGTGGGATGTGGGTGTGGGTGTGGATGTGTAAGGTGTCGGTGTGGGGGTGTGGGGTGTTTCGGTGTGGGTGTGGCTGGGGATGTGGGTGTGTAAGGTGTGTGTGTGGGTGTGGGTGTGTGGGGTGTTTGGGTGTAGGTGGGAGTGTGGGTGTGTGAAGTGTGTGTGGGGTGTGTGTGGGTGTGGGGGGTATGTGTGTAGAATGTGTATGTATGTGTGGGATATGTGGATGTGTCTGTGAGGTGTGTGTGTGTGTGTGTGTGTGGGGAGGTGTGTGTGTGGGATGTGTGGGGTGTGTCTGTGAGGTATCTGTGTGTGCGTGTGTGTGTGTGTTGGGGGTGAGGTGCGTGTGTGAGTGTGGGTGTGTGGGATGTGGGTGTGGGTGTGGATGTGTAAGGTGTCGGTGTGGGGGTGTGGGGTGTTTTGGTGTGGGTGGAGGTGTGCGTGTGTGAGGTGTGTGTGGGGAGTGTGTGGGTGTGGGGGTGTGGAGTTGTGTGCGTGTGGGTGGGACGTACTTGTAGGTACCTAAAACAGCCACAGAACCCAAAAGCTCTTTTCAGAGCTACCTTACCTGTAATCACTCAAAATGAATATTTTACACTATTATTTTCACTATTTTTCACCAAAGTACGCTCCCCGGTACGCTTCCCGGTGCGCGTACCGGGCGCTCCCCCCGTGAAAATCGAAAAAAAAATAAAAAAATGTTTAGTCCCGCGGGGGTCAGGGGGGTGTACCCTGCCCTCTTTTGGTCATTTCCCCCTTTTGTTTTTAGACACCTCTTGTGTTTCGGTCTCGGTCCTACCGAGACACAAGATGGCGGCCACTCCAGACTGTTTCGAATGTTTACAGACACCCGAGAGCCAATCAGCTTCCCGTGCGCAAGTCGCGTGGCGCGCCCGGAACGCTCCCCGGTGCGCGTACCGGGGCGCTGCCATAGATATATACACTTTTTTGAACGTAAATTACTCAAAATCCTCTGGAGCACATATCTTGAGACATAGCAAAGGCACATCGGGCTACCAGTCCCTACAATTTTGCCAAGTTTGGTGAAAATCCATTCAGCCGTTCGAGCTAAAAGTGCGACCGACCGCCCTATGGAAATTAACATGGGGAAAACATGTTTTGGGACCCCCCTTTTATCTCGGCCCCCATTTGACGAATCCCCCCCAAACTTTCAGAGAAGGAGCGGAGCGCCGCGAGGCAAAGTTGCTGGAACATTCAGGCCAATTCCTCAACCGGCGCCAAAGTTATTTCAAATAGAATGTTGCGATTTCCCTATGGAAATCAATCCTAACTATAACTACCTACTGGCGACCGCCAGTAGGTAATATATATATATATATATATATATATATATATATATATATATATATATATATATATATATATATATATATATATATATATATATATATATATATATATATATATATATACTCAGAGCGAAGGGGGAATACGGCAAGTTTGATTTTTGGTAGTTGCGGCTGCGCTACCACTAACCATGTTTTGTGAGGCGGAGAGAAGAGAGGCCGAACAAGGGATGTTCAAGAATAAGAAAAAATCTAATGGGACTCAAAAAGCAGGCACTAGTCAGGCTAGTGGGGGCGGCACCTCCATGAACACCAAATTAAATACACTAGAACGTCTATATGAGCGTGAAATTAGAAAGTGGTGGGAGGCCACATCACTGCAAAATTATATAGACGTTGACCGTGTCCCCAGGGGATTAAGGATATACACTATCCCCGCATACGAAAATCCTGACCCGGAGTTGCTGGATGCTTGGGCGGAGCACACCGCAGCATCCTGCAAAGGGAGTTTAAGGATACTAGTACTAGTACGCTTTGCCTGGAGTGATAGGGAGAAGGCCTTGACACAAATCAAAGAATTGGAAGAGGAATTACTCAAGGAGGAAGACCAGGTTACTCTTGGGGAAAAACGTGAACAAATCAAAAAACGTCTCAAAAAATACGAACAAAAAATAAAACAGCGCAAGGAAGAAAAATTTGAGAGGGATGAGAACGATTATCAAATGGGTAGGGTGTTAACTTTTGCAAAAAAATATGATCATACAAGGAAACAACTGAAGCAAAAGATAAGTGCACCTACCTCTGTAGAGCCCGTAACCTCCGAATCAGACGTCAACGCAGATGATGTAATAAGCGATGATGGAAGCGTTGAAGCTCCTTCTTTTCACAGGGAGTTCCAAGTCATGCGCAACCAACAACTAGAGGGAGGCAGGGGCAAACCCCCGGACAATGCAGGAGCAAGAGGAAGACGAGGCGCGGCGGCGGTGGGAAGAAATCCATTAGGTTCCCCACCTGTTACACGGAGCAAGAAGAACTTCTATCGGAAGAAGACATAAGAGAGGTTCCTGTAGATAAAGATTTTCTGTCCGTCATCAACTTGACCAATAAAACATTGAGTGAGGAAGAAAATTCAATCTTAAAATTGGGCTTATCCTTCTGTCCATGTAAGAACTTTGACTTCGCGCAAACCAGAATCGACGTTTTTAAATTCACGAGGAAATTAAAACTGCATAAATTCTTCAAACTTAAGTCTCACAGTGCCAACTCCATGCCTTCTGTGAACCATGAAGGAGACGGTTTGAGATGCCGGGATTTGGGTGGCCTATGTGCCATAGAAGGTTTACATCAGGAAATCAACAGAGGTGAAGATGGCAATATCACCAATACTCAAACATTGATGCATCTGGATATACAACAGAAGAGTGGGGGCAGCATGTTCAAACCGGCCTCTACATTCATGCCTATTATGGGCTCAGATGCTATAGATACTTTCTCTGATGCAGTTTTAATGGATCTTTCTAGACTAAGAAAATCGAAGTCGTATGCGTTCTCTGGTGAGAATTTGACCAAACATCAACAGAATGCATTACAGACTTTATGCAAAAACTCTGATCTGGTGTATAAACCCTCCGATAAGGGAGGCAACATTGTCCTCCTTACCACTACACAATACGAAACTGAGGCTCTTCGCCTACTGGGTGATGTCAACACCTATAGGCTTGTGGACAACAAAGTGTACAACCAAAGCGTGGTAGATTACCACGACATGATATCCAAGTGGTATAAAGTCAATATGCTTAGTACCGATGAATATCTGTATTTACGTTGTCTCAGCCCTGTAATTCCAACATTTTACTACCTTCCTAAGGTTCACAAAGACTTACATAATCCACCAGGTAGGCCTATTGTGGCCTCGAATGGAAGTCTTACTGAGAACCTTTCGATTTATGTTGACTCATTCCTTTCACCTTTGGTTATGTCTCTGCCATCCTATCTGCGAGATACTAAACATTTTTTGTCCATTATTGATTCAGTCATTTGGAAGGACACTTATTGCATGATGGTTCTCGACATCGCCAGTCTATACACCTGTATAGCTCATGGCGATGGACTTAGAGCTATGGCCAATTTTTTGGAGAAACGTCCTGTTTGTTTCTACGAGCATAACAAAATGCTGATGGAATTTATGAATTTTGGCTTGAATAATAACATCTTTCTTTTCAGCAATCAGTTGTATAAGCAAACGTCTGGAGTGGCTATGGGAGCCTGCTCGGCTCCGAGCTTTGCCAATCTGTTTGTAGGCCATTGGGAAGAACAGGCACCTTGGTGTCACAATGAGGAATGGGCCAACATAACTATAGGCTGGCATCGTTATATAGATGATTTGTTTATCATTTTAAATTGCTCGGTGGAAACTGCTAATGTGTTTGTTGAGGTACTCAATAACAATGACAAAAATCTGAAGTTCTCAGGTGAGATTAGTAAGACTGCTGTCAATTACCTTGACCTTACTGTGTATGTTGATGAGGATGGTTCCTTACAGACTAAATTGTTCAGGAAAAAGACTGCGGGAAATTCCACTCTTTATGCGACCAGCAGTCATCCACGCCAACTAATTGAAAGTATCCCTTATGGAGAACTTTTAAGGTTGAGGCGAAACAATTCCAATGACACTGATTTTGAAATGGCAGCGGCTGCTAGCCTTCAAAGATTCAAAAGAAGAGGATATAAAAATGGGGTTTTGACACGTGCTTTGGAGAGAGTTAAAAAGATTAAGCGGAAAGATTTGTTACAACCCAAACACACCAAACCATCAAAAAACGGGGCATTTCGTCTCATTACAACTTTCTCGCGTAACGCTGGTCAGATCAAGAAAATCTTGAAAAAGAATTGGAATATTCTTTTGTCGGATAATGTCATCAAAGCTGACCTGCCGACCAATCCATTGGTCACTTATAGGAAGGCTAAATCCCTTAACCACTTGGATGCTAAGCACATTTCTGTGCTTCCATTGAATTTCCATTGAAATCAATGGAAACTCCATGACGAGTTACCCTTGTCATTAGCACTGAAGGGGTTAAGGATCATTTAGTCTCCAGTCATTACTCTCCCCCTGCTATCACCCCTAAAATGCCTGTTCTCAGCGGTTTTTACCCCTGTGGTCGGTGCAAGGCCTGTAAGCATAGTAAGCGGACGCTTACTTTTAAGATACCAGGTCTGGCTACACCGAAAAAGATTTTGAAATTTTTGACATGCTCTACCCCCTTCGCAATTTACTGCCTCACTTGCCCGTGTGGTTTAAAATATATCGGCAGTACCACCAATGCTGTAAAACTGAGAATATTAGAGCATATGCGTGCTATTGCCAAGAAGGATGAGTCTTACCCTGTGGCAAGGCATTTCGAGAAGATGCATAATAGCAACAGGGATCTGTTGTCGTACATCTGTCTCGATAGTGTACCAGTTAGCATTAGAGGAGGGGATCGCCTTCTAAAGCTCAGACGCCTGGAATCCAGGTACATAATCGACCTACAGACCAAGATTCCGAGGGGTTTGAATATGCATGAAGAGCTATCAGTACATTTGGGATAGGTTTAGTATAATTACATCTGAGCAACGTGTCTGTTTGGATTCTTTTGTTAAAATGGTGACCATCATGTTTTCATTATATATTTGTGCCTTCCTTCCAAATGATGATCTATTGGATTCTTTGAATCCGTAACTGTGACTGTTTTCTTTAATTTTGAATATTTGAATATGTAATTTGGCTAACAGATGTTGTTTGTGGAGATGGCATTGGACTTGTTATTTTTGTAGGCATTGCACCCAATAATAGCCCATCGGTGGGCAATATTTTGGTAAAATTGGAGAGTGTATATGCTTAATTTACCCTACAAGCATTTTTGCTCGTAATCGCTGTGATTTCACTTTGAGGGGCATAGCATGTTTCTTATAAGTTCTATTCTCCTACTGGGGTGCTACTTTACATCAGCCTTTATTTTATTCAGGATGTCAGTAGGATCGTTTTGCCCATATAGGGCTATATTTCATGTGGACATTAGGATCCATGTGTCGTTAATGACACAGTTATAAAATTGCTCTTGTGTAGTAATATATGCGCATTGCATTGAATGTATAGACGTTCTAAGATGGCGGCCGTTTTATCTAAAAATATGCAGTCCGTCTTTGATTTTCATGACATTCTGACAAGTATTAAATGTTTGTTGTCCTTGCTTCTCTCATAATTTGACAAAGCCCTACGGCGAAACGCGTCGTTGCTGTTTGATCCACCTCGAATAAATTGGTTGGAACAACCCCCTGCGAGTGCTGCTTTTCTTTATGGATCGTATTATCCTGGAATGCGTGTGATGAACATATATATATATATATATATATATATATATATATATATATATTACCTACTGGCGGTCGCCAGTAGGTATATATAGTTAGGATTTTTTCTCTATGGGATTTTTGAAAATTCTATGTCTAATAACTTTGGCGTTTGTGGACGGAATTGGCTGAAATTTTCAGGAAAATGGAACATTTTGTTTCTGAGCAGCCCCTGAAAATTTGGGGGGGTTTCGTCAAGGGGGGGCCGAGAAAAAAGGGGGGTCCCAAAACGTGTTTTTAACATTGAGTTTTCCATAGGGCGGTTGGCCTCACTTTTAGCCCGAACGGCTGAATGGATTTGCACGAAACTTGGCAAAATTGTAGGGACTGGTAGCCGATGTGCCCGATGGTAGCCCGATTCGTAGCGCGCACAGCATCGCATTTTGCGATGCAGTGCGCGCTACGAAATTCGTTTGAATAATTAAATTGTGTACTTACCTGCAATTATTCATATGCCAGTTTTTAGGTCCCTCCACCCTGCCCCTCCCCCTTCCCGCCTCCCTGCTCCACCGTAACTCCCTCCACGGCCTGCGGCTGCCTCCTCAGCATCGTTGGACATGGTTAAATAATAGCTGCAAAATGTTACTCTTGTTAAACAATTTTACTATTATAATCTCTGAGATTTGTCTCTTACTCTGCAACATCTCATTGTTGTTATCTTTCTTTAAAGATAAAGACAACATCAACATGAGCGACAATCAGCAATCAGTTGATTTCGACCTCATCATTGAACTCGTAATTGAAACATCAGTGGATGTTGATCCCTTGGATGATTTCAATCCTGAGGATGAAGAACAACGTGATGAGGATGCAGATTTGTCAGAATTGTATGACATAGGATGGGAAGCTGACGTGCTTGAGCCTATGGAACTATAAACATTTATTTTATAAATTTATAATAAATAAAAAGTAAAAATGTAAACCGTTTAATTTAAAAATAAAGACACCTTCAAAAACAGGTTATGTGTAGTGTCTTCAATAAAATATTAAAATATGGTCATAAAATTAGATCAGATTCATATATAAAACAGCACAGGTAAAATGAATATAAATTCCATTTCTTTTCTGCTATTTCTGTATTCTAAATTTGCCATGTACAAAAAAATCTTCTATGTAAAAATGTTAAGTAGGGTGTTAAGTTTTTGATGACTGTTATTAATTTACTGTTGGGTAATAGTGGTTAATAACATTTTTTATTATATTTTACCACAGATTCAACTGCAGATCATTTCAAGATTTCAGCATGCCAACCAAAGAAAGAGTGAGAAAGGCTGTTAAACGTCAAAGACAGCAGGTGAATGAAAAAAAGCAGCAGTCCTCTAACAAAAAGATTTGTCAAGTCACCAAGAAAGCACCGGGTAAGAGTACAAAAACATTCATAAGAAATATCTGTAGTAAAAAAAATATTACTACAGAAAATGTTTCAGTCCAGAAAAGGAGAAGCAATTCAAACGGTAAGGAAAGGCCAATGAAAAATGTTACTGCTAGAGTAAGAGATAACTCTATGCATGAAAGTAGAAGGAAACAACAGTTTAGGGACATTCGTAAACGAATGTTCCGCAACAGGATAATTGGCAATTTGTTAAAAAATATTAAGAAAGGTCAACAGAAAGTGGTTTTTTATAAGAGAAAAAAAATAGTTGAGAAAGTTATTGATCAGGCATTTGAAATTAAACGTAAGTTATTTATTTTGACAATCAATAGAATTAGGAAGCTAAACAAGGCAATTTATGATTTCAAAAGAAATAGTAGATGGAAGAGAATAGGTAATCGTACTAATTTTTGTGAAGTTTTTTCTGGAGAATGGATGCATAGTTCAAGCTCTGAGGCATTCTTTAATGAGGAGAGTTATTTCCAGGATAATGATTTGGTGCATGCAGTTGACACCAGTGGTCGAGCTTATGAAGTGAAAGATGGTTGTCCAGTTGAAAAAGAAAAACTTGTGACAACAGAGATAGAAGAGGTGTTAGGTAATGAGGTTTTAGGGAGACGTCCTAAGGGTCCTGTGTACACCTGGAAGTGTAGTAGTATTTGCAGTGTACGACAGGATTCCATCAATTTGCTTTGTGATTTTATACGGTCATTTAATAAGAAAAGTTTGAAGCAGAAAATGAAGTTGTTGCAAGAATTAGATCCTTGCAGAGTGAGAGAAGTGATAGGTTTGCATGGTCATTCACTGGCTTGTCTTTCCAGGAGAGTATGCCAGAGTGTTTTTCATCATTTCAGGATGCTAGCAGTGCATCATAATAAAGTGAGGAAATTAGTTAGAATGTTGTATTATGCTAAGAGTCCAGCAATTATGCTTAAACAATTATGCGCTGCTCTTTTGCATGGTTCTGAAATAGATGTGAAGAATATATGTGAAGAAATTGAGTTTTGTTACTTTGGAAGTAAAGAGGAGAATGTTGAAATTGACCAAGAAGAAGAGAGTAATGTGGAAGATAGTGTACAGGTTTCCAGTACAGATAATTTCCAGAGGGAAATTGCGACGTTTGAGGTGAAATCAAGTGAGAGGCCAAATTTCACTTGTGTGTGTTGTCGACGCACTTATTATAAGAATCAGACTAAGTTAGTGGATTTATATGGAAAAAGTGAAAGGGAAAATAATAGTGAATGGAAGGATTTTACAACATACTTGATGGTAGAAAATTGTTTTGATTTGGGATTGGATCAACGTGTGTGTACTTATTGTTGTAACAAATTAAATCAAAACCAGATGCCTGCTAGAACAGTTCATAATAATCTGGAATTGGTTGAGATTCCTTCTGAATTGAAGGATTTAAATACTTATGAATCTATTTTGATTCAAAGTATCCATCCCTTTCAGGCTATTGTAAGAATGGAGCCAAAGACAGGGAAATTGCCTCCATCAGATTTACAGAGAGGATTAAAGGGAAGAGTTGTTTATTTGCCTCTAGATTTGAAGAAAAACATTAACACAATTGGAGTAGAAAAAGTGGAAGAGGAACCTCTTGTTATCTTAGTTAATGGGGTTCCGACAAAGAATAAGAAAATATGGCAAGATTTAGTAGATGTTAGGAAAGTCAAAAGGGCAACATTGTATTTGAAAAAATATAACAAATACTATAAAAATGTATATGTTGCAGAAGAGGAAGTAAGTGAGGAAGAGGATAGCGATTTGTGTGCTGGTCAAATTGAGAAAGTAGAACCCTGTACTAGTGAAGAAATATATGAACATTATAGTGTTCATCCTTTGCATTCCAAGGAAGTCATGGGGAATGCTATTGAGTTGTTTCAAATGAAACAAGCGAAAGGGAGTCCCATTAGTGTTTGGGAGGAAAGTTTGGAAGCTCGGTGTTTCCCACAGCTTTTTCCAACAGGTCAGGGAGGAAGATATGATGAGCGACCTCATCAAATTCCTGCTTCTGAATACCGGACTTTGCGATTGTATGCAGGAGATCCTAGGTTTCGACAATGCATTCCTTATTTGTTTCATCTCCTGTTTGAAAGCGATCTGTCTGGACTGTCATATGCAGTGAACCACATCTTGAAAAGTGGTATACACATGCAAAACATCTCGGCAAGTGACTTTATGGATAAAGTCAATGTCCAAGACAGTATTTTGGATTCTCACCTGATTAATCTCATGGCGTGTCAGCGTGGTACTAATGAGTACTGGTACCGTCGTCATGGTGATTTAAAATGTATGCTGAGGAACTTAGGAACTCCCACATGGTTCCTCACTCTGAGCTGTGCTGAGTATGGCTGGGAAGACTTACTTGAATTTCTACGAGAGGCAAATGCTAACGTAGAAAACATCGAATTCAAGACACCCGGAGAACTGTGCTCTTTGGATCCAGTCAATGTATGTAGGTACTTCAATCATAGATTTGAAGGTATGATGTCTTTCATCATGAATAAGAAGAATCCACCTCTTGGAGAGGTGTTGGATTTCTTCTGGAGGAAGGAGTACCAAGCAAGAGGTGCTCCTCATATACATATGTTGCTGTGGATCAAGGATGCACCTAAATTTGGAACGGATGCAGAAGACTCAGTGATGAGTTTCATAGAACAGTATTCTACGTGTGCTGTTCCAAACGCAAAGGAGAAAAAAAGCCTAAGAGAAAAAGTTCTACGTTTCCAAAGCCATCGATGTGGAAAGTACTGTCGTCGTAAATTCCGGAACAAAGACAAGTTCTACACCAAATGTCGTTTTGGCTTTCCACGACCGGTGATTTCTAAAGGAAGAGTGAACAGTTTGATGTCTTCGCTGCGACATAATGTGATGAAGAAATCACCTAAAAACACATACAATTTGAAGAGGAACGAAGAGTCTAAGTACATCAACGACTACAACCCGGTGATTTTGTCCATGTGGAATGCTAACATGGATATACAGTTTGTGGCTGATAACTGTATGGCTGTGGCTCGGTATGTGACATCTTACATCACCAAAAAAGAGAAGACAGAATTGAAGGATATGTGGGAGGACATTTCCCATGAAAAGAGCCTCAGCAAGAAGTTGTACAGTTTCAGTCTGAAGATGTTGTCGCATCGAGAAATCGGAGCTTACGAATGTTCTGACCGGTTGTCTTCAGCAAGTCTCTATGCCAAGTCCAGGAGTATCGTTTGGGCGAGTGTTGGTCTTGCTGCAACGCGTAATCGAGTTCTCAAACCTGTGCGGGAAATTGAGTATTTGGCGGAAAAGGAGCCAAACAGTACCGACATTTTGAAGTCCAACATGTTGGATACATATTATCCAAATCGAAGCAGTCACCTCGAGAATGTTTGTCTGTATGAGGTTCTGCAAAATTACATATTCAAGAGGAACATCAAAGAAGATACTGAGAAAGGAGTGTATGCTGTAATAGGAAGTGAGGGATGTCTGGTCAAGCAAAGAAAATGCCACTTGATAAACCATCGAAAATTGAGTGGCGAATCTCCTGAAAAAAAGGAGTTTTTCTATTTAGCACTTTTGCAACTTTTAAGCCTTGGCGTGCAGAAGAGGAACTGCTTGGAGATTTCCTTTGTTACGAAGACTCTTTCAATGCTGCCAAGGAGACCATAGAATGTCCTGCTTTTCCCAAATATGTAGAAATGTTGAATGTGGAAATTGAGCAGGAAGCAACGATTGCAGCCGAGATTGTCAGAGACAGTTCTCAGGACAGTCAGAGTTCTGCTTCATTGAGTCAGGATCCACTAGGAGGACCTGTTATCGAAAATGAAGCTGCCACTGCTATGAATGAAGTGGAAAGAGCCATGGCACATGCTCAGGAGGATGCGGTTAACTTAGAAGAGTTGGAAAGACAACTCAACGTTGAGCAGAGGAAAATATATGACGAACTTACCATGCAAATTGATCATGGATTAAGTCATGACAAGAAAGAGTGCTCATGTACGTCGTTGAAGCCTGTCCGACTGTACGTGAGTGGAGAAGCGGGAACTGGAAAAAGTTTCTTTATTAAAGCAATTTCATGTTATTTGCAGGAAAGGACAGAGTCATCGCTGTCTTGTGTTGTCACCGCTCCAACTGGACTGGCAGCACATAACATTAAAAGGATTACTTTACATCGTTTACTGATGCTGCCAGTGGAGCATGACAACAAATTAGAATATCACAAGCTATCTGGAGATGCTTGTTTTGAAGTTTCAAGAGTCTTGAGGAAAATGAAACTTCTTATCATTGACGAAGTAAGCATGGTTTCCAATATCATGCTTGCCTTTGTGCATTTGAGAATGCAAGAAGTTCTCAAAACAGAGTATGATGTGTTATTTGGTGGCAAACACATCATTGTTTTCGGAGATCTTCTGCAGCTGACACCAGTGAAAGGGCAACCTGTGTTCAAAATGCTCACGCATGAAGATACCAGGAAGTGCTTAGGGAGCATTGGCAACGTCAATATATGGTTAAACTTCAATTATGCTGAACTGCATGAAAATATGCGTCAGGCAAAGGATGAAGTTTACAAGACTATTCTACAAGATGTTAGAATTGGAAAAGTGACCGAGCATGGGAAAGAAGCTTTACATGCACGATTACTGACAAATTTATATCCAGACCAAGATGTTGTGCCTGAGAATATTTTTCAGAAAATTACTGAGAAAAAATCTGGAATATGTTTGATGCCAACTCTTGCAGAATGTGCCAAATTCAACAACAAAATGTTGCATTTAGAAAAGCAAGAGATTGTGAAACTGGAAGCTTTTGACAGAGTAGAGCATATGGGATCAACAATTATTTTGTCTGAGAATCTGAAAACAAAATTGGATTCATTAGAGAAGAGTATATCTAAAACTGCAGGTTTTGAAAAGACTCTGAATGTGTGCTTGAACTGCCATATACTTTTAAGAAGGAATTTACATGTTGAAAGAGGTCTGGTAAATGGATCAATGGGTAATGTTGTTGATTTTGTGAAATACAGAAATAGAGATGGAATTGAATTTTTAAAAATTAAATTTGATGGCATTGAGGAAGTACAGCTAATTGGTTGTTGTTCTGCTAGATTTTTGCTTGTAAAAGACTTATATGTTCGTCGTAAGCAGTTTCCTGTTTGCTTGGCATATGCGGTGACAATCCATAAATCGCAAGGTTTAAGTGTAGAATGTGCATTGGTGAATATTGGCAGTTCTGTGTTCAAGGAGGGTATGGCATATGTGGCATTGTCACGAGTTAGAACTTTATCGGGATTGTACTTGATTGAGTGTGATGTCACAAACATTTGTGCGGATCTAGATTGTGTTAAGGAATACAATAGGTTAAGAAGAGAGTATGCGCCACATTTGCCTCAGTATCCTTTGTTTGAGAAACGTGTGGTAGGCCGGAAACGAAGAAATGTGACCAATACTGGGGAGGTTGTAGCAAAAAGACGAAAAGTCGATGAACCTGAAATTATAAGCAGAAACAAAAAGGATTCTGTTGAAGATGTTGTTGGTTTTCAATTTGAAAACAGTTCTGGTGTCAACTGCTATGCTAATGTAGTGGTTAATGTTTTGTTTTCTCTAGAAAATGTAAAAGAAGAGATTGTGGTCAATTCTGATCAAAGATTTTGCAGTTTGTTAAATTCTGTGTTAGAGAAATGTAGCACTGATAGAACAAACATAGAAAGTGTGTCTGAAATTCGAAATCTGTTAGACAGATGTTCAGGCCAAACACAATTCTCTCAAAATAGTCAGCAAGATTGTCAGGAGTTTTTAATGTATATGCTTGATGTATTGCATGATGAAGGTGTAGATGTAGATCACCTGTTTGGGCTTTCTTATCAATGGCAGCATGACTGCGAGAACTGTAGGGTATCAAGTACTACTAGTGTAGACTCAGAAAGATTTATATATTTAACTTTGCCAGACAGTAAATCAGTCTCTTTTAATAAGCTAGTAAAAGCAGCTGATCACAACATGGAGTGTAGCCAATGTAAATCTGAAATGACGTCCACATTATTTATACGAACATATGGCCAGTATGTCATTTTAATGTTCCAACGATGTAGGCCTGATGGAACAAAATTGACAACTTTAATTAAAAATTTTGTGGCTTCACAGTTGTCAATATCAGAAAGGACTTTTGTAACTGTAGCAATTATATATCATGATGGTCCTTCAATAACATCAGGACATTACACAGCTTATTTAAAGTGTAGAAATGGCTGGTCATTCTGCAATGATTCTGTTTTAATTTAAAAAAAAAAATTGCCGTATGACCTTAAAAACTCTTACCTGGTGTTTTTAAAACCAAAATTTTAGGGAAAGAATCTCGGGATGTGCTCTGAGGAATTTCAAGAAGTTCTAATGGCTCCTACACGATTTGGCCTTGAGGATAAGTGTAGTACAGAGACATAACTTCTTACCATAACACTGGATGTCATGGAGAAATACGTGCACTTTGAATGAGTTCAGAAAAACTGTTTCTTTTTATAAGCTAATTGAAGCAGCCAATCAAAACATGGAGTAGAGGGAATGTAAGTCTGCAATGCTGTCTACTGTTTTACATTGCTTTGTGATTAAAAGTGATGTAGAGAATTAAATAATTGTACTAGTCATAAAGGTAGTGTAAGTCTGCTTCATAGTAAGCAGTATCAGTGTGATAGGAAATGTAGAACATGATTGAGCAAGAAGGGGAAGATATTACTAGTCCAGGATTGTGAAAATGATCTTCAACATTTTAATTGTGAAAGTTGCGGAAATACAACATGACGGGATTGGCTTAAAAGAATTCTAAGAGTTATAAATGGCTCAGACACGATTTGGCCTTGTGGAAACGTGTGGTAGAGAGCGAGAAGTCATTTATTGTATGTAACATGTTTTTGAAAACGATGGAGGTTTTCTTTCAGAAAGTGGCGGGTTGAAAGTAATAACAGCACAACAGAGTGTAAGCTGTTCATAGGACATCCTTCGCCGTCATGGAAAGTAAGTTAACTTTAAGGAGTTCTGAATTCTGATTTGTTATGTTGTATGGGTTTTTTAAACACAATCATTTTGATTGTGGTTTTTTTTCCCCGCTGTTATATGATGAATACCTTCAAGTCACTGTTTTAGTGAAATTTGATACATTCTGAGAACAGCAAAAATAAACCATTTAACATGTATAATTAATTCTGTTCTGTTTGCATTTATGATGTACATGTAGAACTGTGTAGGAGGCATGGAGAAGGTGAGGCTTCTGTAAGTGTCAAAGTTGTTGCATACAGTGCTCATATTCTACGTAGTCTTTTATATTTCATTACTTTCACTGTTTCTGACTGATCTAAAAAACTTTTTTTTAAAAAGAACAGTAAGTATAAGGGAAGGAAACAGACAGTTATGTTAAAAGAAAGACAGCTATAGGGAGTAAACTAGGGATACTGTTACCCGCAATCCTCTGCTGATGATGTCACTGACCATGTCATGAATGATGTAATATGTGACATCATCAGCAGTGGATTACGGGTAATAGTATCTCTAGTTTACTCCCCTATAGCTGTCTTTCTTTTAACATAACTGTCTGTTTCCTTCCCTTATACTTACTGTTCTTTTTTTTAAAAAACATTTTTTGGTTCGCTCCCAGTTCGCGTACCGGCGAGCGAACTGGGAAGCGAACTAAGAGAAATAGAGGTTGGCACAGTTCCAAATATTGTACCAATTTTTTAATAACGGGGAGGTAGTTCTGAAAAGAACTTTTTTTTTATTGTTTTTGTTGTTTTATATTTTTTTTATTATTTTTCTGAAATTTTTTTTACTTTTTTTGAATTTTTCTGAACGGTTTTATATTTTTTTGGGGGTTTTTTCGGGGGGGGGGAACGAAAACGATTCATTGTAAAGGGCTCAACAGGAGCAACAAAAAAAAAAAGAATTTATTATTTGGGGCGTTTCGTACAAACTTGCATATGATTGTCAATAGCTCTATTGATCAGAGTGATGCTACTTTCTCTGTAGCAAATGAATCCACTGCAATGTATGCAGACTTGTTTTACTTCACCAAATCTCATTTGTATATTTGGCCCCATCTCCCTGCCCTCTGGTCCCGTTACTTCCGGTACAACAGATCTTCTGGCCATAATAGGGAGATTATGTAGGTCGTTACGAAACTGTGCAGCACTGTAGTTGTTAGGATGCCACCTAGTCATATGGCGATGCATTGTGTAGTTTCCGAAACTGTATTTTTTCTCGGTCCCTCTGGACAGTCTATCTTGACATATAAGGCAAGTTACGTATCTTGCATTTACTTTTTTCTGACCATTGGGAATTTAAAAAAATTGCCAAATGAAGTTTTCTTTCCGGTGAGACGTCCTGGGCTCCTCAGGCAAAAACTGCCTCTCTTCGTGCTCTTCCTCCTCTTCCTCTTCTTCCTCTTCTTGCTGAATTATAACTTCAGCAGGTGGTCCTCTCTTCCTTGGATGTGGTGGAGGTGGTGGGGAAGCACCAGCTGAAGCTACTAAAGAAGCCATTGCTCACTGGTAACAAAGGGTCTTTCTCTCACAATGATGAAAGTCAGAGTGAGGAAAGAAGGAGGGATTTTCATCATTTTTGGGAAAAACAATAGATCTCAACCAATGAAAAGTGTTCATTTTAGATTATATGACCTAGTCTTACATCATTAGGAAACCAAAAGTGAAATGAACCAATGAAAAGTGTTATTACCAAGTCACATGACCTGCTGTGTTTACGTTACGCGCTTTGCGCCGCCTCCCGGTTTGCTTCCAGAAACCTGCGCTTTGCGCCTCGGTTCGCGTACCAGTTCGCTAACGTAGCACGTCATATGACGTATCACGCGACAACGCGAAACGTCATGCGGACGGGAGGCGTCACGATGTTGTTTTCTAACGCGGCAGTTGCGGTAAAGGAACGTTTACCGGCTCGCGGTCTATTTCGCGGCATCAAGGTCAGCTAACGGGAAGCTCCCCGATTCGCGAAGCGGGAGCGAAGAAAAAAAAATATAAAAAAAAAAAATTATTAATAAACATATAAAATATATTTTTGGATTTAAAGAAGAATACATTTTACAGCTACAGATATTAGCTGTTAAAAAATCCAATGAAATTCACTGAAAAAACCATAGGTTATAGACCATATATAGTTAGGAATTAGCATTTACAAAACCTTGAAAATTCACTGAAAAAACCATAGGTTATAGACCATATATAGTTAGGAATTAGCATTTAGAAAACCTTATTTTACTCACACAAAACCATTGAAATTCCATATATAGTTAGTTGCACTAACTATATATCGCGCACCCGCAATCCACTGCTGATGATGTCACATATTACATCATTCATGACATGGTCAGTGACATCACTGATGACATCACTGATGACATCTCAAATGACATCACTGATGACATCACTGATGACATCTCATTTGACATCAATGATCACATCACTGATGATATCATTCATGTGATAATACAATGCATCTCCTCACACTCTAATATAACCTCCGTTGCACCCAGTGTTAAATACAGAGTATAATTTTTGAAACCATTGACACACCAATACTAGTTACTACATACGCACTCACTGATTCCTATGTCTACACACACATTCACTCATTCACCCATACAATCATTCATACATACAATCACTCATCTTTAAAACACTATCATATGCACTCATACACCTATACAGACACTCACACTCTGCCACTCATCCATGGAGTTACTCACACACCTAGTCAGTCCTGAAAAGAATCAATCACACTTCCATTTTCTCATCTATACAGTTAAACACAGAACACCTTACATTTTTGAAACATATACTAACACATACTTACTCTCTTATACAATCACTGATACAAGTACACATTGATCTGCACAGAGTCACACACCTCCCAGCCAGCCATACACACACTCAGTCTCCCATACAAATACTTGTGCAACCAATCAATAACCCATATAGCCACTCATATAGCTACTGATCAACACATGCAGCAGCTTGCACAACAACAGACATACTGATGCACACTTTCAGACAGTTTAGTCACTAACCCGTGCATTCAGTAAGACGCATTTAATCAGTCACTCATACAGTCAATCACGCACCTACTAAAACCTTCATTCAGACACTTATACATCCACTCATTCTTCAATATGTAAAACATATTTAAACTTTACAGAAACACATAATCACTGGATGATGTCATCAGTGATGTCATCAGTGATGTCATTTGAGATGTCATCAGTGATGTCATCAGTGATGTCACTGACCATGTCATGAATGATGTAATATGTGACATCATCAGCAGTGGATTGCGGGTGCGCGAGATATAGTTAGTGCAACTAACTATATATGGAATTTCAATGGTTTTGTGTGAGTAAAATAAGGTTTTCTAAATGCTAATTCCTAACTATATATGGTCTATAACCTATGGTTTTTTCAGTGAATATATATATATATATATATATATGTGTGTGCATATGTATATATATTCACTGAAAAAACCATAGGTTATAGACCATATATAGTTAGGAATTAGCATTTACAAAACCTTGAAAATTCACTGAAAAAACCATAGGTTATAGACCATATATAGTTAGGAATTAGCATTTACAAAACCTTGAAAATTCACTGAAAAAACCATAGGTTATAGACCATATATCGTTAGGAATTAGCATTTAAAAAACCTTATTTTACCCACACAAAACCATTGAAATTCCATATATAGTTAGTTGCACTAACTATATATCGCGCACCCGCAATCCACTGCTGATGATGTCACATATTACATCATTCATGACATGGTCAGTGACATCACTGATGACATCACTGATGACATCTCAAATGACATCACTGATGACATGACTGATAACAACATCCAGTGATTTTTTGTTTCTGTAAAGTTTAAATATGTCTTACATATTGAAGAATGAGTGGATGTGTAAGTGTCTGGACGAAGGATTTAGTAGGTGCATGACTGACTGTATGACTGAGTGATTAAATGTGTCTCACTGAGTGCATGGGTTAATGACTAAACTGTCTTAATTTGTGCATCATTATGTCTGTTGTTCTATAAACTGCTGCATGTGTTGATCAGTAGCTATATGAGTAACTATATGGGTTATTGATTGATTGCCCAAGTACTTGTATGGGAGACTGAGTGTGTGTGTGGCTGGCTGGGAGGTGTATGACTCTGTGCAGATCAATGTGTACTTGTATCAATGATTGTATAAGAAGGTAAGTATGTGTTAGTATATGTTTGAAAATGTAGGGTGCTCTATGTTTAACTGTATAGACAAGAAAATGGAAGTGTCATTGATTCTTTACAGGACTGACTAGGTGTGTGAGTAACTCCATGGATGAGTGGCAGACTGTGAGTGTCTGTATAGGTGTATGAGTGCATATGATAGTGTTGTAAAGATGAGTGATTGTATGTATGAATGATTGTATGGGTGAATGAGTGAAGGTGTGTGTAGACGTAGGAATCAGTGAGTGCGTATGTAGTAACTAGTATTGGTGTGTCAATGGTTTCAAAAATTATACTCTGTATTTAACACTGGGTGAAACAGAGGTTATATTAAAATGTGAGGAGATGCATTGTATTGTCACATGAATGATATCATCAGTGATGTGGTCATTGATGTCAAATGAGATGTCATCAGTGATGTCATCAGTGATGTCATTTGAGATGTCATCAGTGATGTCATCAGTGATGTCACTGACCATGTCATGAATGATGTAATATGTGACATCATCAGCAGTGGATTGCGGGTGCGCGATATATAGTTAGTGCAACTAACTATATATGGAATTTCAATGGTTTTGTGTGGGTAAAATAAGGTTTTTTAAATGCTAATTCCTAACGATATATGGTCTATAACCTATGGTTTTTTCAGTGAATTTTCAAGGTTTTGTAAATGCTAATTCCTAACTATATATGGTCTATAACCTATGGTTTTTTCAGTGAATTTTCAAGGTTTTGTAAATGCTAATTCCTAACTATATATGGTCTATAACCTATGGTTTTTTCAGTGAATTTCAATGGTTTTTTAATAGCAAATATCATAAGCTGTCGAATGTCAAGTACGTGGTAAGTAAAAACATTTTCGTGTTTATGCACACTGATCTGCTTTGAATGCTGCCCCCCCCCCTCATTTCTATTAGGAGTACTCTCTCTTTGCAGATAGTGAAAGGTAGTTAACGCAGGCCTTTGCCCCCGTTGTAATACGTCGTGCCTGCTTCTCTCTCCATTTGATTGATTGTTATCCAAGCATTTACTGTTTTAGAATTGGTTCTCTTTGGTTCATTCTCTATTTACAAACAAACACAGAGTCGCAATACTCTGTTTAGTCTTTGCAGATAACGAAAAATCGTGTAAAAAAACAAAAGGAATCGAGCAAAATCAGTAGGCCACTAATGGGATCTCTTTTTGACCTCGCTAAAATAGAAACATTAAGAACAACCCCTCATGACAAATACGAAACTAGTGAGATGAACTGAACTCCACACCATGATGGCTGCAATACAGCTCGGCTCCGCCACCCACCGCGCCCAAAATAACGATAAAGAGCGGCTGCCATGATTGCTCGCGGAATGGCCACGACGGAGCTACGAAATGGTGGTGCTCTCATGCTAACGCCAACTTCAGTCTGAAACATCCAGAAACACTGTAGACTACCAATTCGATCAGTTCCGGTAGCGCCCCAATGTAACCCGGTAGAGAAGAACTAGCCCTCCCCTCTTTGACTGATGGTTCTTGTTGCCTGTCCCTTCTGTTGTCATTTAACAGAACTATTTAGCCTGCTGAAAGGGGTTGTGTTCCGACCGCTGGTTGGTGGAGACATTTTGACTATATTCTGGACCTGCGTTGTCGCGTAATGCGTCATATGACGCGCCGCGTTAGCGCATCCGGAAGTCATCCGGGGCGCGACGCGCAGCGCGTAACGTAAGCATAACAGGTCATGTGACTTGTTAATAAAACTTTTCATTGGTTCATTTTACTTTTCTTATTCTAATGATGAAAGGCTTGGTCATATGACCTAAAAATTACGCTTTTTATTACTTCCGAACATTATTTTTTCTTAAATATATGTTATAATGTTCCAGGCTAATGTACTTTCCCGGAAAATTGACAACTGTCCTGCAAGTAAAATATATTCTTTTTTCGAGAAAAAGGGCGTTTCTTCGTCCCATGACGGAGCCGTTGAGCAAAAGAGGGTCGACCTGCTGTCTTAGTCGCCGATACGCCTGAATATGAGATTCTTATCGATCACTTTATGTTGCAGGAGTAGAAAACACAACAGCCCTTGACCATTTATCTTTACTGCGTTCCTGCGTATTATACCTTTTACCCTTCATGTAATTGGTCTGCTTTATTTCACTTGCCTTTTAATGATTCTAAAACAGTGACTATTATTAAAAACGTTACCAATGTATATACTACTACCATGTTTTCTTTTAAAAACCTTTATTGTGAAAATTTCATTATACAAATACGAGCCTATAACCACGTGGGCCGGCCACGGAGCAAACTGTAATCGTATATGATGAGTAGACATTTACACTGTAGAGGAACGTAACGGGCGGGCCATTAGGTTGCAAGAACTAAGGTGTCTAACAGTTGCGGAATCGGTGGACGTACATTTTATAATTAAAATACGACAGGGCCAGTTACAATAAAATTATCTAGATATACATTTGTGGGCAAGTACCATGCGCGACGTTAATTCGAACTTTCAATAGTACAGTAATCAATAACACATCAGAACTTAATATCAATAGGGATGTCGAAATACTCAATCAATTCTCGTCCCCGCCCGCCATGTGCTTCAAAACTGCATATGTATCTCGTGATTTCAAGGTTCTGCAACCAGTACACAACAAGGAGTTACGAGTCCCATTTATTCCGGCGCCATTTTGGGCGAGGACGGGCAGGTCCAGGATATAGTCAAAATGTCTCTACCAACCATCGACTATGATGATGTTCATATGCTGTATTTATAGAGTAACACTCATCTGTCCACATGAAATTAATTTGCCACAATCTAAACATGTCATTTTAATCTTTCCAAAGTTCTTCTAAATATTTGGGACCGTTTCCCTTGCCTCTGATGCTGTCAGTGCCACTTCTTTGATGAATGTACTGGCAGGTCGGGGGTTCTCCTCCAAATCTCTCTTTTATGCAGCACTATAATTAATTGGTGCCACCTCTCCATATGACGATGCATGGTATAGTTACCATAACTATATTTTTTTTCGGTTCCTCTGGAGAGTACATCGTGGTAGATGAAGCGTATAACGTACCGGGCATTTACCTTTTTTTGCATGTAGAGGAAAGGAAAAAAAAATCGAGCGTCCGAGTTCTAAGGTGTCCCAGGGCCATTTTAGTGGACCAGGCCCAAATCCAAAGAACAGGCCGCCATTTTGAGAGTCCTGTTGCAGCCGCCTGTCGCTGTAGCATCAAGAGCGGCCAAAACTCAGCTGAATGGCAACTGAAACGGTAAAGGGGCGCCCCACTACAGCAGACGAGCCTCCACCTAGGAAGGCCCGTTCACGCCGCCTCCCCCCCCCTTCGGGCACCCCACGCCGTTATTCGGAGCAGTATTGTAGGATGGCCACACCAGTGCAGCAACTTGCTAGACACCACCTCGGTGGTAACCGAATCTCAGCGCCTTGTGGTGTCTTCTATTCAGAAAACATTGTTGTGCTGCCTTCGACCTATTCGCCGCAAGTGCGCACGCAACTCAGCTGCATAGCTTGCTAGACACCACCTCGGTGCTAACCGAATCTCAGCGCCTTGTGGTGTCTTCTATTCCAAAAATATTGTTGCGCTGCCTTTGGCCCCATTCGCACATCGGTCCGCTACTGCCGCCATCTCACAGGCCAACGGGGCGCCCCACGCCGACTTTCAGCATTGTAGGATGGCCACACCAGTGCACCTTACTAGACACCACCTCGGTGCCATCCGGATCTTGGCATCTCAGCGCCTTGTGGTGTCTTCTATTCAGAAAATATTGTTGTGCTGCCTTTGGCCCCATTCGCACATCGGTCCGCTACTGACGCCATCTCACAGGCTAAAGGGGCGCCCCACGCCGAGTTTCAGCATTGTAGGATGGCCACACCAGTACAGCAACTTGCTAGACATCACCTCGGTGCCATCCGGATCTTGGCATCTCAGCGCCTTGTGGTGTCTTCTAGTCAGAAAATATTGTTGCGCTGCCTTTGGCCCCATTCGCACATCGGTCCGCTACTGACACCATCTCACAGGCCAACAGGGCGCCCCACGCCGACTTTTACCATTGTAGGATGGCCACACCAGTGCCACAACTTGCTAGACACCACCTCGGTGCCATCCGGATCTTGGCATCTCAGCGCCTTGAGGTGTCTTCTATTCCGAAAATATTGTTGCGCTGCCTTTGGCCCCATTCGCACATCGGTCCGCTACTGACGCCATCTCACAGGCCAACGGGGCGTCCCACGCCGACTTTCAACATTGTAGGATGGCCACACCAGTGCGGCAACTTACTAGACACCACCTCGGTGCCATCCGGATCTTGGCGCGTTGTGCTGCCTTCGGCCTATTCGCACATCGGTCCGCTACTGACGCGAACTCACAGGCCAACGGGGCACCCCACGCCGACTTTCAGCATTGTAGGATGGCCACACCAGTGCTGCAACTTGCTGGACACCACCTCGGTGCCATCCGGATCTTGGCGCGTTGTGTTGCCTTCGGCCTATTCGCACATCGGTCCGCTACTGACGCCGCCTCACGTGCCAACGGATTTTCTACGCTTTTTATACCCTATGCAGCATAACAGGTCATGTGACTTGTTTATAAAACTTTTCATTGGTTCATTTTACTTTTGGTTTCCTAATGATGGAAGGCTTGATCATATGACCTAAAAATAACACTTTTCATTGGATGAAAACTTTTTTTATTCCCAAACGATGAAAGCCCCACCTTGTTTCTGGATGTTTCACACTGAAGCTGGCGTCACCATGAAAGCACCACCATCTCGTGGCTCCGTCGTGGTCATTCCGCGAGCAATCATGGCAGCCGCTCCCCACCAGAAGCCTGCAGGAGTCGGGGGCCCCCAAAACTTTTGTTGAATCCTCAAGGCGGAGGGGACGCTTTCGAGAATGGGGTCCAAGACCTAGCAGACAAGCGTCCGATTTCCAAGGTGTCCCAGGGCCATTTCAGTGGACCAGGCCCAAAAAGAAAAGAGCCTGCCGCCATTTTGAGAGTCCTGTGGCAGCCGCCTATCGCTGCACCGCAAGAGTGGGCGCAACTCAGCTGAATTGCGGCTTTTGACACAGTGGACCAAAAGCGGACGGAATGGCAACTGAAACGGTAAAGGGGCGCCCCACTACAACAGACGAGACTCCACCTGGAGAGGCCCGTTCACGCCGCCTCCCCCCCCCCCGGGCGCCCCACGCCGTTATTCGGAGCAGCTTTGTAGGATACCAAAACCAGTGCGGCAACTTACTGGACATCACCTTGGTGCCATCGTTCTGCTGCCTTGGAACTATTCGCACAACAGTTTGTTACTGATGACCCACCCCCCGCGACGCCCCATGCCGGATGCCGAAATCAGTGCGGCACCCAGGCAACATCACCTGGGTGCCGTCCAGAAATCTGGACGTTGTGCTGCGTTGGGACTATTCGCACAGCCGACCGCTACTTCGTTGTTTTTCCCTAAAAATGTTTATATGTTTTTACTGTTTTTGTTTTGTTGTATATATTTATAAGTTATTAAAGTTTTATAATCTTACTACTTTGTTGGAGTGCTATATATTTTTAATGTGACAGATAATTGTAAAAACTTTGATGTACAAAGAGTCATCCCTGGAATCTTCCGCTTCAGGCTCGGTCCCCTCCCCAATCACAATACAGGATGGTTTTCAGATAGTAGGAACGCGTGTGCTGTGACGGATCTCATCGAGTGTGGGCCTTGATCTACTATAACTCCTTTGAAGAGGGGTGATTCTTTACAGCTGGGGCCATAAACTACATCTGCAGGGCTAGCTGATAGCCTAGGACCGGCCTGGACAATCGGACACAGAGGAAAAGGAGTGTCAGAGGGTGCGGTAGTGAATAGGGCGAAAGGGAGGTGTCGGGCGGGCACAGGGTGTGATTCTCAGGGAAGAGCAGCGCAGATGGGGGGAGGTTTATTACCCATGCATAAGACAGAGAACGAGGGTGACCAGTGCCTGGGGGAGATGCTTGCGAGGGTGGGGAGCCATGCTAAGGATCGACAGCGTGCAGAGAGTGGGTCTGGTCAAGGCATCTAAAATGACTGCTGTGCACGACAAAAGTGTGGCATTTGAAAAAAGGCAAGATGGCGCAGACAATGTTTTTCAACACTTCCTGATTTCCTTCGAATCGAACGTTAACAGACGTTGGGGCATATTACCAAAGTTAAGCGATATTTATCCCTAACGATGCTTAGCAACGAATTTTTTACCGCTAAGCATCGTCAGAAATTATCGCAGATAAACCTTGCTATTATCAAGGTTTATCGCAAATGCCATAAAAAACTACCGCAATGCATTAATATCGCTGAAAACTCAGCGATATTCATGCATTACCGAGCTAATGCTCTTAGCCATGTTATCCACCTCCCATTGGATAACATGGCTAAGAACTGCTCAGGGCAGGTGGTAGCTTTTGGAGATATTCGCGCTTAGCGCGAATATCTCCAAAAGTTGGTAATAGGAGATAGCGATGTTAGCGACTGTTTCCAGTCGCTAACATCTTGGCATGCCCACTTTGCATGTCATTAGTGATAAATATCACTGACATGCAAAGTGGGGCCCAAGATGGTCGCTATCTCCTACTAGCGGTCGCTAACTGGTGTTAGCAACAGCTAGGTAATACAGAGATAATTTTATCTCCGCGAAGCGGAGCGCTGTTACAGATATATATCTTTTTTTGAACGTTAATTTCTCAAAATCCACTGAAGCACATATATTGAGACCTAGCAAAGGCACATCGAGCTACCAGTCCCTACAATTTTGCCAAGTTTCGTGCAAATCCATTCAGCCGTTCGACTATTATTATTATTTTTTTTTTTGCCCCGCGGGGCCCTTTTAAAACCTCCACATCAAACCTAGGGGGTCAGGGAGGATCTACTATGCCCCCTTATGGTCATTTGCCCCTTCGCTTTGGCCTCCTCTTGTCTCTCGATCCTACCGAGAGACAAGATGGCGGCCGCTACGGACTGTTTGGAATGTTTACAGACGCCGGAGAACCAATCAGCTTCGCAAAGCTCCGTTACGCGAAAAGTACGCAAAGCGGAGCGCTGTTACAGATATATATCTTTTTTTGAACGTTAATTTCTCAAAATCCACTGGAGCACATATATTGAGATCTAGCAAAGGCACATCGGGCTACCAGTCCCTACAATTTTGCCAAGTTTCGTGCAAATCCATTCAGCCGTTCGATTATTTTTTTTTTTTTTTTTTTTGCCCCGCGGGGCCCTTTTAAAACCTCCACATCAAACCTAGAGGGTCAGGGAGGATCTACTATGCCCCCTTATGGTCATTTGCCCCTTCGCTTTGGCCTCCTCTTGTCTCTCGATCCTACCGAGAGACAAGATGGCGGCCGCTACGGACTGTTTGGAATGTTTACAGACGCCGGAGAACCAATCAGCTTCGCTTCACAAAGCTCTGTAACGCGTAAAGTCCGCGAACCGGAGCGCTGCCTGGTCCGCTGTTACAGATATATATCTTTTTTTGAACGTTAATTTCTCAAAATCCACTGGAGCACATATATTGAGACCTAGCAAAGGCACATCGGGCTAGCAGTCCCTACAATTTTGCCAAGTTTCGTGCAAATCCATTCAGCCGTTCGGGCTAAAAGTGAGGCCAACCGCCCTATGGAAAACTCAATGTTAAAAACACGTTTTGGGACCCCCCTTTTTTCTCGGCCCCCCCTTGACGAACCCCCCCCAAATTTTCAGGGGCTGCTCAGAAACAAAATGTTCCATTTTCCTGAAAATTTCAGCCAATTCCGTCCACAAACGCCAAAGTTATTAGACATAGAATTTTCAAAAATCCCATAGAGAAAAAATCCTAACTATATATACCTACTGGCGACCGCCAGTAGGTAATATATATATATATATATATATATATATATATATATATATATATATATTCACTGAAAAAACCATAGGTTATAGACCATATATAGTTAGGAATTAGCATTTAAAAAACCTTATTTTACTCACACAAAACCAATGAAATTCCATATATAGTTAGTTGTACTAACTATATATCGCGCACCCGCAATCCACTGCTGATCATGTCACATATTACATCATTCATGACATGGTCAGTGACATCACTGATGACATCACTGATGACATCTCAAATGACATCACTGATGACATCACTGATGACATCTCAAATGACATCACTGATGACATCACTGATGACAACATCCAGTGACTGTATTTTTCTGTAAAGTTAAAATATGTCTTACATATTGAAGAATGAGTGGATGTATAAGTGTCTGGATGAAGGATTTAGTAGGTGCATGACTGACTGACTGTATGAGTGAGTGGTTAAATGTGTCTCATTGAGTGCATGGGTTAGTGACTAAACTGTCTTAATTTTTGCATCATTATGTCTGTTGTTCTGTAAACTGCTGCATGTGTTGATCAGTAGCTATATGAGTAACTATATGGGTTATTGATTGGTTGCCCAAGCATTTGTATGGGAAACTGGGAGTGCGTGTGGGTGGCTGGGAAGGTGTATGACTCTGTGCATAATGTATGGGTTCAAAAGTGCATGTGGAATCAGCTGTATGGGTGGTTGACTGTGTGCATGACTGTATTGGTGAGTGAATGGATATCTCAGTGCTACATGTCAAAGTAAGTACATATGTAAAACACAGTACATGTGAGAGTTGACATATATAAATAACTGTGCATAAGAGCCAGTGAATGTGTGAGTGGCTGTATGGATCATTGTGCTCTTGTATCCAGGATTGTATAAGTGAGTAAATATGTTTAGTATATGTTTGAATAAGTAAGGTGTGTTTAACTGTATAGTTAAGGAAATGGAGGTGTGATTGATTGTTTGCATGACTGACTAGGTGTGTGTGTAACTTCATGGATGAGTGACAATCTGCGAGTCTGTGTTTACACTGAGTGTATCTAAGGTTATATTAGAGTCTGAAGAGGTTCATCGTATTATCACATGAATGATGTCATCAGTGATGTGATCAGTAATGTCAAATGAGATGTCATCAGTGATGTCATCAGTGATGTCATTTGAGATGTCATCAGTAATGTCATCAGTGATGTCATTTGAGATGTCATCAGTGATGTCATCAGTGATGTCATTTGAGATGTCATCAGTGATGTCATCAGTGATGTCACTGACCATGTCATGAATGATGTAATATGTGACATGATCAGCAGTGGATTGCGGGTGCGCGATATATAGTTAGTACAACTAACTATATATGGAATTTCATTGGTTTTGTGTGAGTAAAATAAGGTTTTTTAAATGCTAATTCCTAACTATATATGGTCTATAACCTATGGTTTTTTCAGTGAATTTTCAAGGTTTTGTAAATGCTAATTCCTAACTATATATGGTCTATAACCTATGGTTTTTTCAATGAATTTCATTGGTTTTTTAAAAGCTAATATCTATAGCTGTAAAATTTATTCTTCTTTAAATCCAAAAATATATTTTATATGTTTATTAATAATTTTTTTTTAATATTTTTTTTGTTTCGCTCCCGGTCCGCGAACCGGGAAGCTTCCCGTTAGCTCAATTTGATTCCGCGATCCGGTCCGCGAACCGGTAAGAAATCAACATAGTGACGGTATCGCGTTGCCGCGTAATGCGTCTTATGACGTACTGCGTTAGCGCACCCGGAAGTGCCCCGGGGCGCGGACCGAGGCGCGAAACGCAGCTCCCCGGAAGCGATCCGCGGCGCGAAAGCGCGACGTATCGCGTTGCCGCGAAATGCGTCTTGTGACGTATCGCGTTAGCGCACCCGGAAGTGTCCCGGGGCACGGACCGGGGCGCGAAGCTTAGCGACCCGGAAGCTAACCGGGGCGCGTTCCGCAGCGCGTAACATGAGCGTGAGAGGTCATGTGACTTGTTAATAAAACTTTTCATTGGTTCATTTCACTTTTAGTTTCATAATTATGGAAGGCTAGGTCAGGTGACCTAAAAATAACACTTTTCATTGGTTGAGAAGTATTGTTTTTTCCAAATGATGAAAACCCCTCCTTCTTTCCTCACTCTGACTTTCATCATTGTGAGAGGAAGACCTATTTTGCTTGTTGGAAGACCTATTTTGCTTGTGTGAAAATGGCTTCATTGGTTGCTTCAGCTGGTGGACCCCCACCACCACCTCCACCTCCTCATGGGAAGAGAGGACCACCTCCCCAGGTGATTACCAACACTGAGGAGGAAGATGAAGAAATGGATGAGGAGGGAGAAGAACCACAATTCCTGGAAGAGTTGCCCCGGGTTTCCAGAAAGAAAGCCAGTTTCATCTGGCAGTTTTTTTCGATGCCTCGTGGACAAAAAAAAGTCAACGCGAGGTATGTCACCTGCCTCATATGCAAGGAACAATTGTCCAGAGGGACGGACAAAAAATACAGTTATGGTAATCACACCATGCATAGGCACATGACGAGGAAACATCCCCTAAATTACAGCCGGGCGGAATTAAGGGATATGCTGGACAATCCTAGACCAACTCCTGTGGCCAGACCAACAATACCGGTTTCTTTAACACCAGAGGAGGCACGGGAAACTGTGCCAAATATCCAAGAAAATTTTAGTCATATGATACATTTATGTATGCACTGTCGTGCATTATTAGCTTGTGGCAACATGAGCATCAATGCACTCAACCTTTCATATGAACACCATGATTGCCCTAATCGCCCCCAGTAATTTTTTTTTGCTCCTGTTGAGCCCTTTTCAACGCCTGTTTTTTGTTGTTTCCCCCCCCAAAAAAACAAAAAAAAATATAAAATCGTTCAAAAAATACAAAAAAAACAAAAAATGTTCAAAAAAAAAAAAAAATATATAAAACAACAAAAATATTAAAAAAAAAGTTCTTTTCAGAACTACCTTCCCTTTCAAAAAAAATTGCTACAATGTTTAGCACTCTGACAAGCTCTATTTCTTTTGGTTCGCTCCCGGGTTAGCTTCCCGGTACGCGGACCGGGAGCTAACCAAAAAATATATTTTTTTTTTTTAAAAGTGTAAGTATAAGGAAAGTAAACAGAGAGTGATGTTAAAAGAAAGACAGCTATAGGGAGTAAAGAAGAGATACTGTTTAATAGATCTATTTACCGAAGAAAAGACAGAAGAGGGTATAATTGTGAAAAACAAAATAGATAACGAAGTGAAAGAAAAAAAAAGAGAGTATAACATTAACAAAGAAGAGTTTCTTGGAGAATGTGAGTGAATGTTCAAAATAAGATTAAAATATGGGGAATAACAGAGAGAAAAAATAGAAAACAGAAAACAAAAAATAACAGAAAAAGATTAATTGAAACAGCAAAGAAATGTAAGTAACATAGAGCCATATCATCAACATAGGCAATAAAAGTTTTGCAGCTTTTATTGGCAGAAATGTGTCGCTAAAGCCGCTTTTGCGGCAGAAAACTGCCGCTAAAACCACTTTTTAACCAGTTTTCTGCCAATAAAAAGAGCAATAATTTTATTGGCTGTGTTCATAATATTCCCCTTAGTGTGCTTCAACTACACAGAGAAAGCATTATGAACAAGTAGTGATAGAGTGATCAGTCAAAGACACTAAGAGTAATAGAGACGGAGTGAGTGAACAAGAGTGAGGAACTATGAGAAGAGAGGGACTGAGAAAAAGAGTGGAAGGAGTTGAGTAAGTAGATAATAGAGAAAGGAATGAGGGAAGTAGCAAAGGCAGGAAACTGAGGGTTAAAGAAATGAAGCAGTGGAACTAATAGAAGTTCAATGTGATAGAAATGTAACGAAAAGAGTACAAAATATTTACCTTATAATTGTCGTTAAATTACTCACTTTTTGTTTTTATACTTTCAATCTGTGAAAGAGAGAACAAACATTTGAAAAATATTAAAACATGTATTTAAAAATTACAAAAGACAAGGGCAAAGATTGAAGGACAAACAGTTTTTCAACAACTTTGACACTTACAGAAGCTTCTGCTTCTCCAGTCCCCCTACACAGTCCTAAAGATATACATTTTAAACTAACAGTATCTTGATGCAGATGAAGTGAGGCCTATCTTAAAACATGGTGCATATTTTGCATTGCTGTTGTTTCAGAAAAGTGTCGCAAGACACTAAAATTTTAAATAATTGCTTCAGGATGCCAATAAGATGTCTACTATCCAGAGTTTTGTTTCAGGTGAGGCCTACTCAGGGTTGCAGATGAAATTTCGAGTTGTTGAAGAGAATAGAGGACATAATACATGTGAAGGTCTACCAATGAAGTGAGTCATGTCCACTGCACTCTTCAACAAAGTCCAAACCTCCTATGTTTCCCTGGACAGACCTAAACTTGATCTGCACAATGTGATTCGTAATGATAGGAAACACAGGTGATCTAATTGAAATACATGCAATTTATTTTGCTCATTTCTCAATCACATCACTTGCGTTTCCTTTGCTTAGGTATCTCATTGTGCAGATGTAGTCTAGCATATGAAAGAATACGCAGAAGTGCAGCACTGCATGCAACAACTTTGACACTTACAGAAGCCTCACCTTCTCCATGCCTCCTACACAGTTCTACATATACATCATAAATGCAAACAGTACAGAATTAATTATACATGTTAAATGGTTTATTTTTGCTGTTCTCAGAATGTATCAAAATTCACTAAAAACAGTGACTTGAAGGTATTCATCATGTAACAGCGGGAAAAAAAAACCACAATCAAAATGATTGTGTTTAAAAAACCCATACAACATCAGAAATCAAAATTCAGAACTCCTTAAAGTTAACTTACTTTCCATGACGTCCAAGGATGTCCTATGAACAGCTTACACTCTTTTGTGCTGTTATTACTTTCAGCCCGCCACTTTCTGAAAGAAAATCTCCATCGTTTTTAAAAACACGTTACATGCAATAAATGACTTCTTGCTCTCTACCACAATTTTCCTCAAGGCCAAATCTTGTCAGAGCCATTTATAACTCTTGGATTTCTTGTAAGCCAATCCCGTCATTTGGCATTTCCGCAACTTTCAGAATTAAAATGTTGAAGATCATTTTCACAATCCTGGAATAGTAATATCTTCCACTTCTTGCTCAGTCATGTTCTACTTTTCCTATGACACTGATACAAGCAGACTTACACTACCTCTATGACTACTACAATTATTTAATTCTCTACATCACTTTTAATCACAAAGCAATGTAAAACAGTAGACAGCATTGAAGACTTACATTCCCTCTACTCCATGTTTTGATTGGCTGCTTCAATTAGTTTATAAAAAGATACAGTTTTTCTGAACTCATTCAAAGTGCACATATTTCTCCATAATATCCAGTCCTATGGTTAAAAGTTATGTCTCTGAACTACACTTATCCTCAAGGCCAAATTGTGTAGGAGCCATTAGAACTTCTTGAAATTCCACAGAGCACATCCCGAGATTATTTCCCTAAAATTTTGGTTTTAAAAACACCAGGTAAGAGTTTTTAAGGTCATACGGCAATTTTTTTTTGAAAATTAAAACAGAATCATTGCAGAATGACCAGCCATTTCTAGACTTTAAATAAGCTGTGTAATGTCCTGATGTTATTGAAGGGCCGTCATGATATATAATTGCTGCAGTTACAAAAGTCCTTCCTGATATTGACAACTGCGAAGCTACAAAATTTTTAATTAAAGTTGTCAATTTTGTTCCATCAGGCCTACATCGTTGGAACATTAAAATGACATACTGGCCATATGTTCGTATAAATAATGTGGACATCATTTCAGATTTACATTGGCTACACTCCATGTTGTGATCAGCTGCTTTTACTAGCTTATTAAAGGAGACTGATTTACTGTCTGGCAAAGTTAAATATATAAATCTTTCTGAGTCTACACTAGTAGTACTTGATACCATACAGTTCTCGCAGTCATGCTGCCATTGATAAGAAAGCCCAAACAGCTGATCTACATCTACACCTTCAGCATGTAATACATCAAGCATATACATTAAAAACTCCTGACAATCTTGCTGAATATTTTGAGAGAATTGTGTTTGGCCTGAACATCTGTCTAACAGATTTCGAATTTCAGACACACTTTCTATGTTTCTTCTATCAGTGGTACATTTCTCTAACACAGAATTTAACAAACTGCTAAATCTTTGATCAGAATTGACCACAATCTCTTCTTTTACATTTTTTAGAGAAAATAAAACATTAACCACTACATTAGCATAGCAGTTGACACCAGAACTGTTTTCAAACTGAAAACCAACAACATCTTCAACAGAATCCTTTTTGTTTCTGCTTGTAATTTTAGGTTCATTGACTTTTTGTCTTTTTGCTACAACCTCTTCAGTATTGTTCTCATTTCTTCGTTTCCGGCCTACCACACGTTTCTCAAACAAAGGATACTGAGGCAAATGTGGCGCATACTCTCTTCTTAACCTATTGTATTCCTTAACACAATCTAGATCCGCACAAATGTTTGTGACATCACACTCAATCAAGTACAATCCCGATAAAGTTCTAACTCGTGACAATGCCACATATGCCATACCCTCCTTGAACACAGAACTGCCAATATTCACCAATGCACTGTCTACACTTAAACCTTGCGATTTATGAATTGTCACCGCATATGCCAAGCAAACAGGAAACTGCTTACGGCGAACATATAAGTCTTTTACAAGCAAAAATCTAGCAGAACATCGAGCAATTAGCTGTACTTCCTCAATGCCATCAAATTTAATTTTTAAAAATTCAATTCCATCTCTATTTCTGTATTTCACAAAATCAACAACATTACCCATTGATCCATTTACCAGACCTCTTTCAACATGTAAATTCCTTCTTAAAATTATACGGCAGTTCAAGCACACATTCAGAGTCTTTTCAAAACCTGCAGTTTTAGATATACTCTTCTCTAATGAATCCAATTTTGTTTTCAGATTCTCAGACAAAATAATTGTTGATCCCATATGCTCTACTCTATCAATAGCTTCCAGTTTCACAATCTCTTGCTTTTCTAAATGCAACATTTTGTTGTTAAATTTGGCACATTCTGCAAGAGTTGGCATCAAACATATTCCAGATTTCTTCTCAGTAATTTTCTGAAAAATATTCTCAGGCACAACATCTTGTTCTGGATATAAATTTGACAGTAATCATGCATGTAAAGCTTCTTTCCCATGCTCGGTCACTTTTCCAATTCTAACATCTTGTAGAATAGTCTTGTAAACTTCATCCTTCGCCTGACACATATTTTCATGCAGTTCAGCATAATTGAAGTTTAACCATATATTGACGTTGCCAATGCTGCCTAGGCACTTCCTGGTATCTTCATGCGTGAGCATTTTGAACACAGGTTGCCCTTTCACTGGTGTCAGCTGCAGAAGATCTCCGAAAACAATGATGTGTTTGCCACCAAATAACACATCATACTCTGTTTTGAGAACTTCTTGCATCCTCAAATGCACAAAGGCAAGCATGACATTGGAAACCATGCTTACTTCGTCAATGATAAGAAGTTTCATTTTCCTCAAGATTCTTGAAACTTCAAAACAAGCATCTCCAGATAGCTTGTGATATTGTAATTTGTTGTCATGCTCCACTGGCAGCATCAGTAAACGATGTAAAGTAATCCCTTTAATGTTATGTGCTGCCAGTCCAGTTGGAGCGGTGACAACACAAGACAGCGATGACTCTGTCCTTTCCTGCAAATAGCATGAAATTGCTTTAATGAGGAAACTTTTTCCAGTTCCCGCTTCTCCATGATCAATTTGCATGGTAACTTCGTCATATATTTTCCTCTGCTCAACGTTGAGTTGTCTTTCCAACTCTTCTAAGTTAACCGCATCCTCCAGAGCATGTGCCATGGCTCTTTCCACTTCATTCATAGCAGTGGCAGCTTCATTTTCAATAACAGGTCCTCCTAGTGGATCCTGACTCAATGAAGCAGAACTCTGACTGTCCTGAGAACTGTCTCTGGCAATCTCGGCTGCAATCGTTGCTTCCTGCTCAATTTCCGCATTCAACATTTCTACATATTTGGGAAAAGCAGGACATTCTATGGTCTCCTTGGCGGCATTGAAAGAGTCTTCGTAACAGAGGAAATCTCCAAGCAGTTCCTCTTCTGCACGCCAAGGCTTGAAAAGTTGCAAAAGTGCTAAATAGAAAAACTCCTTTTTTTCAGGAGAATCACCACTCAATTTTCGATGGTTTACCAAGTGGCATTTTCTTTGCTTGACCAGACATCCCTCACTTCCTATTACAGCATACACTCCTTTCTCAGTATCTTCTTTGATGTTCCTCTTGAATATGTAATTTTGCAGAACCTCATACAGACAAACATTCTCGAGGTGACTGCTTCGATTTGGATAATATGTATCCAACATGTTTGTCTTCAAAATGTCGGTACTGTTTGGCTCCTTTTCCGCCAAATACTCAATTTCCCGCACAGGTTTGAGAACTCGATTACGCGTTGCTGCAAGACCAAGACTCGCCCAAACGATACTCCTGGACTTGGCATAGAGACTTGCTGAAGACAACCGGTCAGAACATTCATACGCTCCGATTTCTCGATGCGACAACATCTTCAGACTGAAACTGTACAACTTCTTGCTGAGGCTCTTTTCATGGGAAATGTCCTCCCACATATCCTTCAATTCTGTCTTCTCTTTTTTGGTGATGTAAGACGTCACATACCGAGCGACAGCCATACAGTTATCAGCCACAAACTGTATATCCATGTTAGCATTCCACATGGACAAAATCACCGGGTTGTAGTCGTTGATGTACTTGGACTCTTCGTTCCTCTTCAAATTGTAAGTGTTTTTAGGTGATTTCTTCATGACATTGTGTCTCAGCGAAGACATCAAACTGTTTACTCTTCCTTTAGAAATCACCGGTCGTGGAAAGCCGAAACGACATTTGGTGTAGAACTTGTCTTTGTTTCGGAATTTACGACGGCAGTACTTTCCACATCGATGGCTTTGGAAACGCAGAACTTTTTCTCTTAGGCTTTTCTTCTCCTTTGCGTTTGGAACAGCACACGTAGAATACTGTTGGATGAAACTCATCACTGAGTCTTCTGGATCCGTTCCAAATTTAGGTGCATCCTTGATCCACAGCAACATATGTATATGAGGAGCACCTCTTGCTTGGTACTCTTTTCTCCAGAAGAAATCCAACACCTCTCCAAGAGGTGGATTCTTCTTATTCATGATGAAAGACATCATAGCTTCAAATCTATGATTGAAGTACCTACATACATTGACTGGATCCAAAGAGCACAGTTCTCCGGGTGTCTTGAATTCGATGTTATCTACGTTAGCATTTGCCTCTCGTAGAAATTCAAGTAAGTCTTCCCAGCCATACTCGGCACAGCTCAGAGTGAGGAACCATGTGGGAGTACCTAAGTTCCTCAGCATACATTTTAAATCACCATGACGACGGTACCAGTACTCATTAGTACCACACTGACACGCCATGAGATTAATCAGGTGAGAATCCAAAATACTATCTTGGACATTGACTTTATCCATAAAGTCACTTGCCGAGATGTTTTGCATGTGTATACCACTTTTCAAGATGTGGTTCACTGCATATGACAGTCCAGACAGATCGCTTTCAAACAGGAGATGAAACAAATAAGGAATGCATTGTCGAAACCTAGCATCTCCTGCATACAATCGCAAAGTCCGGTATTCAGAAGCAGGAATTTGATGAGGTCGCTCATCATATCTTCCTCCCTGACCTGTTGGAAAAAGCTGTAGGAAACACCGAGCTTCCAAACTTTCCTCCCAAACACTAATGGGACTCCCTTTGGCTTGTTTCATTTGAAACAACTCAATAGCATTCCCCATGACTTCCTTGGAATGCAAAGGATGAACACTATAATGTTCATATATTTCTTCACTAGTAGAGGGTTCTACTTTCTCAATTTGACCAGCACACAAATCGCTATCCTCTTCCTCACTTACTTCCTCTTCTGCAACATATACATTCTTATAGTATTTATTATTTTTTTTCAAATACAATGTTGCCTTTTTAACTTTCCTAACATCTACTAAATCTTGCCATATTTTCTTATTCTTTGTCGGAACCCCATTAACTAAGATAACCAGAGGTTCCTCTTCCACTTTTTCTACTCCAATTGTGTTAATGTTTTTCTTCAAATCTAGAGGCAAATAAACAACTCTTCCCTTTAATCCTCTCTGTAAATCTGATGGAGGCAATTTCCCTGTCTTTGGCCTGAAAGGGATGGATACTTTGAATCAAAATATATTCATAAGTATTTAAATCCTTCAATTCAGAAGGAATCTCAACCAATTCCAGATTATTATGAACTGCTCTAGCAGGCATCTGGTTTTGATTTAATTTGCAAGAACAATAAGTACACACACGTTGATCCAATCCCAAATCAAAACAATTTTCTACCATCAAGTATGTTGCAAAATCCTTCCATTCACTATTATTTTCCCTTTCACTTTTTGCATATAAATCCACTAACTTAGTCTGATTCTTATAATAAATGCGTCGACAACACACACAAGTGAAATTCGGCCTCTCACTTGATTTCACCTCAAACGTCGCAATTTCCCTCTGGAAATTATCTGTACTGGAAACCTGTACACTATCTTCCACAAGACCCTCTTCTTCTTGCTCAATTTCAACATTCTCCTCTTTACTTCCAAAGTAACAAAACTCAATTTCTTCACATATATTCTTCACATCTATTTCAGAACCATGCAAAAAGAGCAGCGCATAATTGTTTAAGCATAATTGCTGGACTCTTAGCATAATACAACATTCTAACTAATTTCCTCACTTTGTTATGATGCACTGCTAGCATCCTGAAATGATGAAAAACACTCTGGCATACTCTCCTGGAAAGACAAGCCAGTGAATGTCCATGCAAACCTGTCACTTCTCTTACTCTGCAAGGATCTAATTCTTGCAACAACATCATTTTCTGCTTCAAACTTTTCTTATTAAATGACCGTACAAAATCACAAAGCAAATTGATGGAATCCTGTCGCACACTGCAAATACTACTACACTTCCAGGTGTACACAGGACCCTTAGCACATCTTCCTAAAACCTCATTACCTAACACCTCTTCTGCCTCTGTTGTCACAAGTTTTTCTTTTTCAACTGGACAACCATCTTTCACTTCATAAGCACGACCACTGGTGTCAACTGCATGCACCAAATCATTATCCTGGAAATAACTCTCCTCATTAAAAAATGCCTCAGAGCTTGAACTATGCATCCATTCTCCAGAAAAAACTTCACAAAAATTACTACGATTAACTATTCTCTTCCATCTACTATTTCTTTTGAAATCAAAAATTGCCTTGTTTAGCTTCCTAATTCTATTGATTATCAAAATAAATAACTTACGTTTAATTTCAAATGCCTGATCAATAACTTTCTCAACTTTTTTTTTGTCTTATAAAAAACTAGTTTATGTTGACCTTTCTTAATATTTTTTAACAAATTGCCAATTATCCTGTTTCGGAACATTCGTTTACGAATCTCCCTAAACTGTTGTTTCCTTCTACTATCATGCACAGAGTTATCTCTTGCTCTAGCAGTAACATTTTTCATTGGCCTTTCTTTTCCATTTGATTTCCTTCTCGTTTTATGGACTGAAACATTTTCTGTAGTAATATTTTTTTTATTACACATATTTCTTATAAAGTGTTTTGTGCTCTTACCCGGTGCTTTCTTCGTGACTTGACAAATCTTTTTGTTAGAGGACTGCTGCGTATTATTTTTCACCTGCTGTCTTTGACGTTTTGCAGCCTTTCTCTGTCTTTCTATTGTAGGCATGGTGAAATCTTGAAATGATCTGCAGTTGAATCTGTGGAAAAATATAATAAATAATGTTATTAACCATTATTACCAAACAGTAAATCAGTAACAGTGATAAAAAACTTAACACACTACTTGACATTTTAATTAGAAGATTTTTTAGTCGTTGGCAAATTTACAATACAGAAATACCAGAAAAGAAATGACATTTATATTTATGTTACCTATGCTATTTTATATGTGAATCTGATCTAATTTTATGAGCATATTTTAATATTTTATTGAAGACACTACACATAACCTGCTTTTGAAGGTGTCTTTATTTTTAAATTAAACGGTTTACCTTTTTACTTTTTATTAATTATAAATTTTAAAAATAAATGTTTATAGTTCCAAAGGCTCAAGCAGGTCAGCTTCCCATCCTATATCATATAATTCGGACAAATCTGCATCCTCATCACGCTCTTCTTCATCCTCAGGATTTAAATCATCCAATGGATCAACATCCACTGATGTTTCAATTACAAGTTCAATGATGAGGTCAAAATCAACTGATTGCAGATTGTCGCTCATGTTGAGGTTGTCTTTATCTTTAAAGAAAGATAACAACAATGAGATGTTGCAGAGTAAGAGACAAATCTCACAGATTATAATAGTAAAATTGTTTAACAAGAGTAACATTTTGCAGCTATTATTTAGCCATGTCCAGCGATGCTGAGCAGGTGAAGCCTATGTCTAATTTTTCACTGAACAGGACTCATCTGTTCTTAACCTTGGATAAGCCTCACCGACTCTGTGTCCCCTGCACATACTTAAATGTAAAGGGGCAGATTTATGTTAAATGGCACATCCCCAGGCATGCACCAGTTAACGTGCACCACTGCTCTGCCACCCATGGTGTGCCGCATTTACAATCAGATAGGAGAAACCTGTGTCAAAACCCTGCGCCTGCTTGAAGCAGGCATAGGTCTTGACGCAACATTGTGGAGATGGTGCACCCCTGAGCCTTGCTGGAGCTGCATCGCACTTGCGATACAACTCCAGCAATGCGCCACCTTAACGGCACAGATGCGTCAAGCATATGTGCCGTTTTTGCCCCATGTTGCGCCGCATTGTAAATGCAGCACACCATGGGTGGCGGAACAGCGGCGCAAGATGACTGGCACATCCCTGGTGATGCACCAGTCATCATAAATCTATCCCTAAGCTTCTTATCTTGTTAGAGATGAACTGCCATATGTATCATCAAAATATTTTGCATTTCCTAAATAGCGAATTTTAAGGAATAAATAGCGATTCTTTACCATTCCTAATTTGCGATGAGCAAATTGCTAATTGCAAGTTACCCATTCATTTCCATGGGCTAGGAGGCTCATAGGAATGAAGGTTTAATTTGCGATTAGCAATTTGCTCATCACAAATTAGGAATTTTTCCAAGGGTGCAGGGGTGTCTCAAGAACACCCTGCTGCACCCCTGAAAAAGAAATTTGGGGGCATATGGCACACATACATGCCCTAAGGGCATGTGTTGGCATCATATGGGACCTTTTGTTTTTTTTAAAAAAAGCTTTTTGAAAAGAATTCACAAATTACCACCAATTTACCACAATAGTTTCCAAATCCTTAATGTCATTTTTTACATATTTTTTGTTTGATACATTGCATTTAAGTAGTCACAAAATTTGCAAATCCTTCAGTGCAATTGCAAAATAAGGAATAGCAAATTTTGCTACTCCTTATTTTGCATCAAACTTGTTTGATACATACCATTTGTCTAATTAACATTCGCAAAGGCCAAAATTCGTAGAATTTTGATCTTTGCGAATGCTAATTAGCTTGATACATATGGCCCCAAGTGAGGCCTGTCTTACGACATGGTGCATCTTTTGCATCACTGCTGCATCGGTTTCATGTGGTACGTTTTTTTTACACCATGACATATCTGCCTAAATGCATCAATTTGTAATGTTGTCGCCTCATAGCAAATCTTTTGCACCACCGCTGCATCATAAAAGTGACGCACAGTGGCACAAAAGAGGCATACACCTATCATAAATCTGTCCCTAGCATTTTAAATGATTAATCCAGGATGACGATAAAGTGTGGCCTATCCAGAGGTTTGTTTAAGGTGAGGCCTACTCAGGAATGCAGATTAAAGTTACGCTTGATGAAGAATACAGAGGAGATAATACATGTAAAGGCCTACCAATGAAGTAAGTAATGTGCACTTTATTGCGCCAGTCATCATAAATGTATCCCTAAGCTTCTTATCTTGTTACAGATCAACCACCATATCTACCATCAAACTATTTTGCATTTCCTAAATAGCAAATTTTAAGGAATAAATAGGAATTCTTTACTATTCCTAATTTGCAATGAGCAAATTGCTAATTGCAAATTACCCATTCATTTCCATGGGCTAGGAGGCTCATAGGAATGAAGGTTGCAATTTGCGATTAGCAATTAGCTCATCACAAAATAGGAATTTTTTCAAGCGTGCAGGGGTATCTCAAGAACACCCTGCTGCACCCCTGAAAAATAAATTTGGGGGCATATGGCACACCTACATGCCCTAAGGGCATGTATGGGCGTCATATGGGACCTTTTGTTTTTTGGAAAAAAATGCTTTTTGAAAAGAATTCGCAAATTACCACAGACTAGAAGTTGGTGGTAGTTTCCAAATCCTTAATATCATGTTTTACATATTTTTTGTTTGATACATTGCATTTAAGGAATCGCACATTTTGAATTAAGGACATTTTAAGTCATTTCCACATGTGCAGTGTTTTCAAATTATGATTTGAAAATCGTTTTTGGGGGAAAGTAAAGGTTTGCAAATTTATGACAAGGACATAATGGTGTATGCTTCTCTATAAGGCATTTCAGTGTCTCTGATGTCATTTTTCCCATATTACATTATAAGACCTTTCCCCATGGAGCACATTCCTTGTAAATATGCTCCCACCTGTGCATGGCGAATTTAGATTTTGACTGTTTGAGTCACATAGCCATGTTAAAAGTGACCCAAAAAAATTGCAAACGTTTTAAAAAAACACATTCATGTGTCTTAAGGACATTTTAAGTCATTTCCCCATGGACAATGTTTTCTAAGTGGCGCAAAAGAGGCATACACCTATCATAAATCTGTCCCTAGCATTTTTAATGATTAAATCAAGATAACAATAAGATGTGGCCTATCCAGAGGTTTGTTTAAAGTGAGGCCTACTCAGGATTGCAGATTAAAGTTACGCTTGATGAAGAATACAGAGGAGATAATACATGTAAAGCTCTACCAATGAAGTAAGTGATTTCTACTTCATTGCGCCAGTCATCATAAATGTATGCCTAAGCTTCTTATCTTGTTAGACATCAACCGCCATATGTATCATATAACTATATTGCATTTCCAAAAAAGCGAATTTTAAGGAATAAATAGCGATTCTTTACCATTCCAAATTTGCGATGAGAAAATTGCTAATTGCAAATTACCCATTCATTTCCATGGGCTAGGAGGCTCATATAAATGAAGGTGCAATTTGCGATTAACAATGTGCTCATCACAAATTAGGAATTTTTCCAAAGCTGCAGGGGTGTCTCAATAACACCCTGCTGCACCCCTGAAAAAAGAAATTTGGGGGCATATGGCGCACATAAATTTTAACAACATTCCTTTACCTCAAAAACGATTTTCAAATCATAATTTCAAAACACTACACATGGGAAAATTACTTAAAATGTCCTTAAGACACATAAAAGCGTTTTTTGATTGCCTTTCCTGCATGGTTGGGTCACTTTTAACATGGCTATGTATCACAAACATTCAAAATCTAAATTTTCCATGCACATGTGGGAGCATATTTACAAGCAATTTGCGCCACAGAGAAAGGTCTTACACTAAAATGAGAAAAATAACATCAGGGACAGTCAATTGCCTTATAAAGAAGCATACACCATTATGTCCTTGTCATGAATTTAAAAACAATTCCTTTACCCCAAAAACGATTTTCAAATCATAATTTCAAAACACTGCACATGGGAAAATGACTTAAAATGTCATTAAGATACATGAAAGCGTTTTTTGATTGCCTTTCCAGCATGGTTGGGTCACTTTTAACATGGCTATGTAACACAAACATTTAAAATTTAAAATTACCATGCACAGGTGGGAGCATATTTACAAGCAATTTGCGCCACAGAGAAAAGTCTTACATTAAAATGGGAAAAATAACATCAGGGACAGTCAATTGCCTTATAAAGAAGCATACACCATTATGTCCTTGTCATAAATTTAAAAACAATTCCTTTACCTCAAAAACGATTTTCAATTCATAATTTCAAAACACTGCACATGGGAAAATTACTTAAAATGTCCTTAAGACACATAAAAGCGTTTTTTGATTGCCTTTCCTGCATGGTTGGGTCACTTTTAACATGGCTATGTAACACAAACATTCAAAATCTAAATTTTCCATGCACAGGTGGGAGCATATTTACAAGCAATTTGCGCCACATAATTCATAATTTTCTCCTTAAAGCACACTATTCTCTATCTAAATTAAAGAAATATTTTCTCACCTTAGCAAATACTTTGAGTTTGAAAACAGTCTCAGAAACACACCAATTTGTCTTCAGCAGAGCAAAAGGTATGCACTCCAGAGTCTGCAGCTATCAAAAGCACAGAAATGCTGTAATTCTTCACACATATTTCTCATGTCACCCAATCAAAACTCTTCCCTCACTTTTTTTCAAATGAAAACCCTTCCCCCCTCTGCCCTTTCTGTCTTTTCTGCATGGCAACCACCTCATTGGAAGACTTCTGGTGTTTGCAAGTTCACACAACTTTGTTGCAATTGAACTCTGAACTCTCAGTGCACCTGCATATCCAGTGCATTCTTTCATTTAATGATTTTTTATTGACCATTCAAAATACATCTTTCAAAGAACACATCCGTGCACCCTAACTTTCTGTTTTCAGCAATCAAAATCCACCAATCACTGTTAATGCTTCATGAACACAGAAACTCCACAGTTTTTTTCATTTTAAACTCTCATTTTTTCAACTGCCATTTCATTGCCACACTTCATCTGACTGCAGGAGAACCTTCTCTCACCATGTTTTCTGTCTGGATTGTTGGACATAGTTATATTCACTGGGCTCAAAGGTACGTTGAAAACAGGAAATTACCTAACCTCAATTTACAAGATGTGGAAATTAAGTGGTTTGGCCACAGAGGATTAAAATGTCACCAATTGATACCATTGGTGAAAACCTTTATGCATTTGCCCAAACCTGACCTGTTAATTGTGCACTGTGGAGGTAATGACTTGGGCACTTTGACTGGTGTAGGTCTGGAAATGCTTTTAAAGGACACCTTTGAGCAATTAATGGCACTTTTTCCTCAGACTGCCTTGGTATATTCAAATATATGCCAAAGACAGAAATGGAGGTGGTCAAACCAATTTTGTCCACAAATTGAGAAGTCGAGGAAGCATGTAAACAAATCTGTTTCAGCTTACATGAGAGACCATGGAATGGGCTCCCTGTACAACAATAACTTGCGTTACTACATGCAAGATATCTACAGAGGAGATGGAGTTCACTTCTCAGATGAGGGCAACAGAGTTTTCACTCTGAATTTAAGAATGTGCATTGGTACCTACTTATAAGTACCTAAATGTACCATAAACCCAAAAGCTCTTCTCAGAGCTACCCTACATCTAATCACTCACAATTATTATTTTACTCTAACATTTTCACTAATTTTCAACAAAGTACGCTCCCCGGGGCGCTACCCGGTACGCGAACCGGGAGCTAATCTCGCGAAATTTTTTAAAAAAATGTTTTTTTTTCGCACATATGGGCCTCCTCAGCCACCCTCACAAAACCTAGGGGGTCAAGATAAGTCTACCGTGCCCCCTTCTACCCATTCTGAACATTATTTGCCCTCCATCTTGTATCTAAATTCGACCGAAACACAAAATGGTGGACTCCCGGAACGCTTAAGGTTCGCGAACCGGGGCGCTCAACGGTTCGCGTACCGGGTCGCTCCCTGGGAAGCGCACCATCAAAAAAGGTGGGAAAGTAGTTCACAGAAAAGCCACTGGAGACAATTTCACCAAATATAGATTAGCTCATACTACATACCAATCCCTACCATTTTCACAAATTTGATTGGAATTCCATTTAGTCATTTAGCCTGTAGACCTCTCTAAATACCCTGAGGTAAATTACTTCACAAAACACATCTGAAGTGTTGGAATTGACAACCAATGAAAATGTTACTTTCATTTTCTATTTTTTTTACCTGACATTTCATTGGTTATATACCTGAATATATATAAAGGAAGAGAAGAAAACACAGCCATTTTGACTACTACTTCTTGCTGTACATTTCAATAGGATTTTCACTAATTCCTTCAACTTCTTTCTAAAGGTAAGTTTTTATTTTTAAAACTGAAGTATATTGTGCACTATAAGTTAATATGGTAAACTTTTTCTGATAGATATATACTATCCCTCTGTAGTAGTTATAGATTTAGAGAGACTTCTCTGTTATAGTTAAGGATGGAGTTAGGCTTCTCTTGTATAATTATGAATTTACTTACGTTAAATCACATACACATTTTTATATTCCTACTTCCACTCTGATACTATACACTGCCCAAAGATAAATTCACTGATAAAAAATGCCTATCTAAAATTATTCCCAACATTGCCCTATCTCTACTAATATATATTTTTTTAATTCAAATTTCAGGCAAAATGGAAGGCGAAAACCAAGTTTCTTTTGAAATGGACCTGCAAGACAGCAGCCAAGAATTGATTGATACAATTGATCAAATTGACATTGAATTTTTCGATGAAACTTGGGACAATGAACTACTGCAATGTGTACAAGCAGTAGATAACCTCCTTGCAAATGAGGACATTTTACACCCTCAGAGACTACAATGTATATTCCATGATAATTATGAAATTTCTGACAATGAAATGTTAGAAAGTTTAATAAATTATGAAACCCAATCACATTAAAAAAAATGCTTAAAAAATAAAGAAAATAAAAAATAATCAACAAAAACAACAATCAATTAACATACAGCATTTGAAAAGTCTATCATTCATTTTTCATTGCAGTACGCTGCCCAGAACGCTTCCCGGTTCGCGGACCGGGCGCTCCCCAGGCAAAAAAAAAATAATTTCTTTTTTTTGTTTTTTTTGCCCCGCGGGGCCCTTTTAAAACCTCCACATTAAACCTAGGGGGTCAGGGAGGATCTAGTATGCCCCCTTATGGTCATTTTCGCCTTTGTTTTGGCCTCCTCTTGTCTCTCAATCCTACCGAGAGACAAGATGGCGGCCGCTCCGGACTGTTTAGAATGTTGACAGACACCGGAGAGCCAATCAGCTTAGCTACGCGAAGTTCCGGTACGCTTAAGGTCCACGGACCGGAGCGCTGCCCGGAGCGCGCTTACAGATATATATCTTTTTTTAAACGTTAATTTCTCAAAATCCACTGGAGCACATATATTGAGACCTAGAAAAGGCACATCGGGCTACCAGTCCCTACAATTTTGCCAAGTTTCATGGAAATCCATTCAGCCGTTCGGGCTAAAAGTGAGGCCAACCGCCCTATGGAAAACTCAATGTTAAAAACACATTTTGGGACCCCCCTTTTTTCTCGGCCCCCCCCTTGACGAAACCCCCCCAAATTTCCAAGGGCTGCTCAGAAACAAAATGTTCCATTTTCCAGAAAATTTCAGCCAATTCTGTCCACAAACGCCAAAGTTATTAGACATAGAATTTTCAAAAATCCCATAGGGAAAAAATCCTAACTATATATACCTACTGGCGACCGCCAGTAGGTAATATATATATATATTCACTGAAAAAAACATAGGTTATAGACCATATATAGTTAGGAATTAGCATTTAAAAAACCTTTTTTTTACTCACACAAAACCATTGAAATTCCATATATAGTTAGTTGTACTAACTATATATCGCGCACCCGCAATCCACTGCTGATCATGTCACATATTACATCATTCATGACATGGTCAGTGACATCACTGATGACATGATGACATCTCAAATGACATCACTGATGACATCACTGATGACATCTCAAATTACATCACTGATGACATCACTGATGACAACATCCAGTGACTGTATGTTTCTGTAAAGTTAAAATATGTCTTACATATTGAAGAATGAGTGGATTTATAAGTGTCTGGATGAAGGATTTATTAGGTGCATGACTGACTGTATGAGTGACTGATTAAATGTGTCTCACTGAGTGCATGGGTTAGTGACTAAACTGTTTTAATGTGTGCATCATTATGTCTGTTGTTCTGTAAACTGCTGCATGTGTTGATCAGTAGCTATATGAGTAACTATATGGGTTATTGGTTGATTGCCTAAGTATTTGTATGGGAGACTGAGTGTGTGTGTGGGTGGCTGGGAGGTGTATAACTCTGTGCATAGATGTGTGAGCAGTTGATTCACTAGATGTATGGGTTCAAAAGTGCATGTGGAAACAGCTGTATGGGCGGTTGACTGTGTGCATGAGTGTATTGGTGAGTGAATGGATATCTAAGTGCTACATCTCAAAGTAAGTACATATGTAAAACACAGTACATGTGAGAGTTGACATATATAAATAACTATGCATAAGAGCCAGTGAATGTGTGAGTGGCTGTATGGATCATTGTGAACTTGTATCAGGGATTGTATAAGAGAGTAAATATGTGTTAGTATATGTTTGAATAAGTAAGGTGTGTATAACTGTATAGTTGAGGAAATGGATGTGAGATTGATTCTTTGCATGACTGACTAGGTGTGTGAGTAACTCCAGTCTGAAGAGATTCATCGTATTATCACATGACTAATGTCATCAGTGATGTCCTCAGTGATGTCTTTTGAGATGTGATCAGTGATGTCATCAGTGATGTCATCGGTGATGTCATTTGAGATGTCATCAATGATGTCATCAATGATGTCATCAGTGATGTCATCAGTGATATCATCAATGATGTCATTTGAGATGTCATCAGTGATACAAAAGGGGATGATGGACGGAGCGTTTGAGCAAATCAAACACTCACCCCCAGTCAACTGATCTGGGTTTAATCCATCACCATTCTTTAGTTCACTCAGCCACCCCAGTTCAGACATGGCTATATGCAAATCAGTCTGACCCTGAGCCTCATGGGAACAGTCCAGCCCGAACTGCCAAGCCATGTCTTCCCTGGACCGGAAACAAGCATCCTGGGACCGGTTTCGGATTCATAATCCTCATCAGCCAGGCTATCTTGAATCCAGTGGCCAAGTGAACAAGGGACTCACGTCTGAGCATACCCTGACAACTTAGGGCGAACAAAGCGATACAAAAGGGGATGATGGACGGAGCGTTTGAGCAAATCAAACACTCACCCCCAGTCAACTGATCTGGGTTTAATCCATCACCATTCTTTAGTTCACTCAGCCACCCCAGTTCAGACATGGCTATATGCAAATCAGTCTGACCCTGAGCCTCATGGGAACAGTCCAGCCCGAACTGCACCATCAGGATTCAAGCAAGCCGGGCCGAAGACGGCTGTAATGCCAGAAACCGGTCCCCGGAAGCTTGTTTCCATTCCAGTGAAGAATTGGCTTGGTAGTTTGGTCTGCCCTGTTCCCATGATGCACTGGGCCTGGGACAGACTAATTTGCATATAGCCAGGTTCTGAACTGGGATGGTGCAGTGAGCTAAAAAATGGTGATGGATCAAGCCCTGATCTGTTGACTGGGTAGGAGTGTTCTGATTAACTCAGATACTCTGTCCATCACCACCCCTTTTTGAAATTATTTTGGCCACCATGAGTGTGGAAGGGTATGCTCAGACGTGAGTCCCTTGCTCATTGCACCATCAGGATTCAAGCAAGCCGGGCCGAAGACGGCTGTAATGCCAGAAACCGGTCCCCGGAAGCTTGTTTCCTTTCCAGTGAAGAATTGGCTTGGTAGTTTGGTCTGCCCTGTTCCCATGATGCACTGGGCCAGGGACAGACTAATTTGCATATAGCCAGGTTCTGAACTGGGATGGTGCAGTGAGCTAAAAAACGGTGATGGATCAAGCCCTGATCTGTTGACTGGGTAGGAGTGTTCTGATTAACTCTGATACTCTGTCCATCACCACCCCTTTTTGAAATTATGTCATCAGTGATGTCATCAGTGATGTCATTTGAGATGTCATCAGTGATGTCATCAGTGATGTCATTTGAGATGTCATCAGTGATGTCATCAGTGATGTCACTGACCATGTCATGAATGATGTAATATGTGACATGATCAGCAGTGGATTGCGGGTGCGCGATATATAGTTAGTACAACTAACTATATATGGAATTTCAATGGTTTTGTGTGAGTAAAAAAAAGGTTTTTTAAATGCTAATTCCTAACTATATATGGTCTATAACCTATGGTTTTTTCAGTGAATTTTCAAGGTTTTGTAAATGCTAATTCCTAACTATATATGGTCTATAACCTATGGTTTTTTCTGTGAATTTCAATTTTTTTTAATAGCAAATATCAAAAGCTCTTCTTTAAATCAAAAAATATATTTTATATGTTTATTAATAAAAAAAAATGTATTATTATGTTTTGGTTCGCTCCCGGTCCGCAAACCGGGTAGCTTCCCGTTAGCTCAATTTGGTGCCGCGACTCGGTACGCGAACCGGTAAACGTTCCGTTTGCGCAACTGCCGCGTTAGAAATCAACATCGTGACGCGTCGCGGAAGAGCGACGTATCGTGTTGTCGCGTAATGCGTCTTATGACGCGCCGCGTTAGCGTACCCGGAAGTGCTCCGGTACGCGAACCGAGGCGCGAAGCGCAGCTCCCCGGAAGCGATCCGGGGCGCGGCCCGCAGCGAGTAACGTAAGCGTAACAGGTCATGTGACTTGTTAATAAAACTTTTCATTGGTTCATTTCACTTTTGGTTTCCTAATGATGTAAGGCTAGGTCATGTGACCTAAAAATAACACTTTTCTTGGTTTAGAACTATTTTTTTCCCAAAATGATGAAAGCCCCCACCTTTTTTCTCACTCTGACTTTCAACTTTGTGAAAGGAAGACCTATTTTGCTTAGTAGAAAATGGCTTCAGTAGTAGCTGCAGCTGGTGCACCCCCACCACCACCACCACCACCAAGGAAGAGAGGACCACCTCCACAGTTCCTTCCCAACACAGAGGAGGAAGAGGATGAAGAAGAGGAAGAGGAAGTACAGCCAAGACAGTTTTTACGTGAGGAGCCCCGGATATCTCACCACAAAAATAGTTTTATTTGGCAGTTTTTTTCTTTTCCTCAAGGACAAAAAAAAGTGAATGCTCGCTATGTGACATGCCTCATATGCAAAGAAGATTTATCTAGAGGCACAAATAAAAAGTATAGTTTCGGCAATTATACTATGCACCGTCATATGCAGAGGTGGCATCCACTGAATTACAGCATGGCAGAGATGCGTGACCTCCAAGACAACCCACCAACTCCTGTGGCCAGTACATCGGCATAGGTCACTCTGTCGGGGCCAGAGGCACGGGAAACAGTGCCAAACATTCAAGAAAATTCTGTGCACATGAAGATAGTGTGTCTTTATTGTGGTAACTTACTCTCATGTGCAAATATGAGTATCAATTTGATAAACAGAGCATATGAAAACCACAAATGCTCAAAACGCCCCAAAAAATAAAAAAATGTTTTGCTCCTGTTGAGCCCTTTCTAATGCCTGTTTTTTGTTGTTTCCCCCCAAAAAAAACAAAAAAAACCATAAAATTGTTCAAAAAATACAAAAAAAGCAAAAAAAATTCTGAAAAATAAAAAAAAATATAAAACAACAAAAACATAAAAAAAAAGTTCTTTTCAGAACTACCTCCCCTTTATAAAAAAATTGCTAGAATGTTTAGCACTCTGGCAACCTCTATTTCTTTTGGTTCGCTTCCCGGTTCGCTCCCCGGTACGCGAACCGGGAGCGAACCCAAAATTTTTTTTTTAAAAAAGAAGATTAAGTATAAGGGAAGTAAACAGAGAGTAATGTTAAAAGAAAGACAGCTATAGGGACTAAACCAGAGATACTGTTTAATAGATCTATTTACCGAAGAAAAGATGGAAGAGGGTATAATTGTGAAAAACAAAATAGATAAGGAAGTGAAAGAAAATAAGGAGAGTAGAAGAATAACAAAGAAGAGTTTCTTAGAGAATGTGAGTGAATGTTCAAAATAAGATTAAAACATGTGGAATAACAGAGAGAAAAAACAGAAAGCAGAAAAGAAGAAGTAACAGAAAAGGAATAATTGAAACAGCAAAGAAATGTAAATAACATAGGGGCATATTATCAACATAGGCAATAAAAGTTTCGCAGCTTTTATTGGCAGAAATATGTCGTTAAAGCCGCTTTTGCGGCAGAAAACTGCCGTTAAAGCCGCTTTTGCAGCAGTTTTCTGCCGATAAAAGCAGCAATAATTTTATTGGCTGTGTTCATAATTTGCCCCTTAGTGTGCTTCAACTACACAGAGAAAGCATAATGAACAAGTAGTGAAAGAGTGATCAGTCAGAGATACTAAGAGTAATAGAGACGGAGTGAGTGAACAAGAGTGAGGAACTATGAGAAGAGAGGGACTGAGAAAAGGAGTGGAAGGACTAGAGTAAGTAAGTAATAGAGAAAGGATTGAGGGAAGTAGCAAAGGCAGGAAAGTGAGGGTTAAAGAAATGAAGCAGTGGAACTAATAGTAGTTAAATGTGATAGAAATGTAACGAAAAGAGTACAAAACATTTACCTTATAATTGTCGTTAACTTAGTCACTTGTTATTTTTATACTTTCAATCTGTGAAAGAGAGAACAAACATTTGAAAAATATTAAAACGTGTATTTAAAAATTAGAAAAGACAAGGGAAAAGATTGAAGGACAAACAGTTTTTCAACAACTTTGTCACTTACAGAAGCCTCTGCTTCTCCAGGCCCCCTACACAGTCCTAAAGATATACATTTTAAACTAACAGTATCTTGATGCAGATGAAGTGAGGCCTATCTTGGAACATGGTGCATCTTTTGCACTGCTGTTGTCTCACAAAAGTGACGCAATGGCAGCGCAAAAGAGGTGCACAATCATCATAAAACTGTTCCTAACATTTGAAATGATTATTTCAGGATGGCAATAAGGTGTGTCCTATCCAGACGTTTGTTTCAGGTGAGGCCTACTCAGAGTTGAAGATGAAATGTAGGCTTGTTGAAGAGTACAGAGGAGATAATACATGTGCAGGCCTACCAATAAAGTTCAGACCTCCTCTGTTTCCCTGGACAAGCCTAAACTTCATCTGCACAATGTGATTCGTAATGTTAGGAAACACAGGTAATGTATTTGAAAAACGTGCAATTTCTTTTGCTCATTTCACAATCACATCACTTGTGTTTCCTTTGGTTAGGTATCTCATTGTGCAGATGTAGTCCAGCATATGAAAGAGTACGCACTGCATGCAACAACTTTGACACTTACTGAAGCCTCAGCTTCTGCATGCTCCCTACACAGTCCTAATTATATACATTTTAAAGTGACGGTATCTTGCTGGAAATGAACTGAGGCCTATCTTGCAACATGGTGCATCTTTTACACAAAAGTGACGGAACAGCAGCGCAAAAGAGGCACACAGCCTTCATAAAACTACCCTTAACATTTTAAATGATTGTTTCTAGATGCTGATAAGGTGTAGCCTATCCACAGATTTCTTTCAGGTGAGTCCTACTCAGTTTTGCAGATGAAATTTAGCTTCTTGAAAAGTACAGAGGAGATAATACATGTGCAGGCCTACCAACAAAGTGAGTCATGTCCACTGCACTCTTGAACAAAGGCCAGACCTCCTCTATCTCTCTGGACAGGCCTAAACCTCATCTGCACAATGTGATTCGTAATGTTAGGAAACACAGGTAATGTAATTGAAAAATGTGGAGTTTCTTTTCCTCATTTCACAATCACATCACCTGTGTTTCCTTTGCTTAGGTATCTCATTGTGGAAATGTAGTCTATCATATGAAAGACTACATAGAATGTGAGCACTGTATGCAACAACTTTGACACTTACAGAAGCCTCAGCTTCTTCATGTCTACTACACATTTCTAAATGTATATCATAAATACAAAAAGTACAGAATTAATTATACATGTTAAATGGTTTATTTTTGCTGTTCTCAGAATTTATCAAATTTCACTAAAAACAGTGACTTGAAGGTATTCATCATATAACAGCGGAGAAAAAATAGACAAAATCAAAATGATTGTGTTTAAAAAACCCATACAACATGACAAATCAGAAATCAGAACTCCTTAAAATTAAATTACTTTCCATGACGTCGAATGATGTCCTATGAACAGCTTACACTCTGTTGTGCTGCTATTATTTTCAGCCCGCCACTTTCTGAAAGGAAACCTCCATCGTTTTGAAAAATATGTTACATACAATAAATGACTTCTCGCTCTCTACCACACGTTTCCACAAGGCCAAATCGTGTAAGAGCCATTTATAACTCTTGGAATTCTTCTAAGCAAATCCCGTCATTTTGTATTTCCGCAACTTTGAGAAAGAAAACGTTCAAGATCACTTTCACAATCCTGGACTAGTAATATCTTACCCTTCTTGCTCACTCATGTTCCACATTTCCTATGACACTGATACTGCTTACTATGAAGAAGACTTACACTACCTCTATGACTACTACAATTATTTAATTCTCTACATCACTTTTAATCACAAAGCAATTTAAAACAGTAGATAAAATTATATCAACCCCTAGAATCATTATAGACCAGTTACCTACCCTAAATTCTCTTTTCTGAAAACAGAAAGTAAGAATATTTTTAAGTAAAAAGGCAACATTGTATCGTAGTCAAATAGGAATCATTTACGAAACAGCAGCTTTTTTTTACATTTTCAATAACCTGTGTAATAAGCGGATCTTGTCAAAGGACCATCATGTCATATAATAGCTGCAGTTAAAAATGTTCTTCCTAAAATAAACGACTGTGTAGCCAAAACATTTGTAATTAAAGTTGAAGACTTACTTTCATCAGGTTTATATAGTTGGAATTTTAAAATGACATTATAACCAAAAGTTTGGTCAAATAATCTAGACAGCATTGCAGACTTACATTACCTCTACTCCATGTTTTTATTGGCTGCTTGAATTAGCTTATAAAAAGAAACAGTTTTTCTGAACTCATTCAAAGTGCAGCTATTTTTCCATGACATCAAGTGTTATGGTAAGAACACCATTTGCTTTGGGAAATACTCTGTTGTCCTTTAACTAATCCGTGCCCACCACTTTCTGTAAGAAAACCTTCTTTTTTTCCAGGAACTATTTAAAACTCAAAAATAACTTTTGACTCTGTACTACACTTATCCTCAAGGCCAAATTGTGTAGGAGCCATTAGAACCTCTTGAAATTCCTCAGAGCAAATCCTGAGATTCCTTCCCTAAAATTTTGGTTTTAAAAACACCAGGTAAGAATTTTTAAGGTCAAAAGGCAATTTTTTTTAAAAAGTTAAAACAGAATCATTGCAGAATGACCAGCCATTTCTAGACTTTAAATAAGCTGTGTAATGTCCTGATGTTATTGAAGGACCGTCATGATATATAATTGCTGCAGTTACAAAAGTCCTTCCTGATATTGACAACTGTGAAGCCACAAAATTTTTAATCAAAGTTGTCAATTTTGTTCCATCAGGCCTACATCGTTGGAACATTAAAATAACATACTGGCCATATGTTCGTATAAATAATGTTGGCAACATTTCAGACTTACATTGGCTACACTCCATGTTGTGATCAGCTGCTTTTACTAGCTTATTAAAGGACACTGATTTACTGTCTGGCAAAGTTAAATATATACATTTTTCTGAGTCTACACTAGTAGTACTTGATACCCTACAGTTCTCGCAGTCATGCTGCCATTGATAAGAAAGCCCAAACAGGTGATCTACATCTACACCTTCATCATGCAATACATCAAGCATATACATTAAAAACTCCTGACAATCTTGCTGAATATTTTGAGAGAATTGTGTTTGACCTGAACATCTGTCTAACAGATTTCGAATTCCAGACACACTTTCTATTTTTGTTCTATCAGTGCTACATTTCTCTAACACAGAATTCAACAAACTGCAAAATCTCTGATCCGAATTGACCACAATCTCTTGTTTTAAAGTTTCTAGAGAAAACAAAACATTAACCACTACATTAGCATAGCAGTTGACACCAGAACTGTTTTCAAATTGAAAACCAACAACATCTTCAACAAAATCCTTTTCCTTTCTGCTTATAATTTCTGGTTCATCGACTTTTCGTCTTTTTGCTACAACCTCCCTACTATTGGTCACATTTCTTCGTTTCCGGCCTACCACACGTTTCTCAAACAAAGGATATTGAGGCAAATGTGGCGCATACTCTCTTCTTAACCTATTGTATTCCTTAACACAGTCTAGATCCGCACAAATGTTTGTGACATCACACTCAATCAAGTACAATCCCGATAAAGTTCTGACTCGTAACAATGCCACATATGCCATACCCTCCTTGAACACAGAACTGCCAATATTCACCAATGCACTGTCTACACTTAAACCTTGCGATTTATGGATTGTCACCGCATATGCCAAGCAAACAGGAAACTGCTTACGGCGAACACATAAGTCTTTCACAAGCAAAAACCTAGCAGAGCAACGACCAATTAGCTGTACTTCGTCAATGCCATCAAATTTAATTTTTAAAAATTCAATTTCATCCCTATTTCTGTATTTCGCAAAATCAACAACATTACCCATTGATCCATTTACCAGACCTCTTTCAACATGTAAATTCCTTCTTAAAATTATACGGCAATTTAAGCACACATTCAGAGTCTTTTCAAAACCCGCAGTTTTAGATATACTCTTCTCTAATGAATCCAATTTTGATTTCAAATTCTCAGACAAAATAATTGTTGATCCCATATGCTCTACTCTGTCAATAGCTTCCAGTTTCACAATATCTTGGTTTTCTAAATACAACATTTTGTTGTTGAAGATGGCACATTCTGCAAGAGTTGGCATCAAACATATTCCAGATTTCTTCTCAGTAATTTTCTGAAAAATATTCTCAGGCACAACGTCTTGTTCTGGATACAAATTTGACAGTAATCGTGCATGTAAAGCTTCTTTCCCATGCTCGGTCACTTTTCCGATTCTAACATCTTGTAGAATATTCTTGTAATCTTCATCCTTTGCCTGACGCATATTTTCATGCAGTTCAGCATAATTGAAGTTTAACCATATATTAACGTTGCCAATCCTCCCTAGGCACTTCCTGGTATCTTCATGCGTGAGCATTTTGAACACAGGTTGTCCTTTCACTGGTGTCAGCTGCAGAAGATCACCGAAAACAATGATGTGTTTGCCACCAAATAACACATCATACTCTGTTTTGAGAACTTCTTGCATTCTCAAATGCACAAAGGCAAGCATGACATTGGAAACCATGCTTACTTTGTCAATGATAAGAAGTTTCATTTTCTTCAAGACTCTTGAAACTTCACAACAAGCATCTCCAGATAACTTGTGGTATTGTAATTTGTTATCATGCTCCACTGGCAGCATCAGTAGACGATGCAAAGTAATACCTTTAATGTTATGTGCTGCCAGTCCAGTTGGAGCGGTGACAACACAAGACAGCGATGACTCAGTCCTTTTCTGCAAATAACATGAAATTGCTTTAATGAGGAAACTTTTTCCAGTTCCCGCTTCTCCACTCACGTACAGTCGGACAGATTTCAACGACGTACATGAGCACTCTTTCTTCTCATGACTTAATCCATGATCAATTTGGTTGGTAACTTCGTCATATATTTTCCTCTGCTCAATGTTGAGTTTTCTTTCCAAGTCTTCTAAGTTAACCGCATCCTCCTGAGCATGTGCCATGGCTATTTCCACTTCAATCATGGCAGTGGCAGCTTCATTTTCGATAACTGGTCCTCCTAGTGGATCCTGACTCAATGAAACAGAACTCTGACTGTCCTGAGAACTGTCTCTAGCAATCTCGGCTGCAATCGTTGCTTCCTGCTCGATTTCCGCATTCAACATTTCTAGATATTTGAGAAAAACAGGACATTCTATGGTCTCCTTGGCGGCATTGAAAGAGTCTTCGTAACAGAGGAAATCTCCAAGCAGTTCCTCTTCTGCACGCCAAGGCTTGAAAAGTTGCAAAAGTGCTAAATAGAAAAACTCTTTTTTTTCAGGAGATTCGCCACTCAATTTTCGATGGTTTACCAAGTGGCATTTTCTTTGCTTGACGAGACATCCCTCACTTCCAATTACAGCATACACTCCTTTATCAATATCTTCTTTGATGTTCCTCTTGAATATGTAATTTTGTAGAACCTCATACAGACAAACATTCTCGAGGTGTCTGCTTCTATTTGGATAATATGTATCCAACATGTTGGTCTTCAAAATATCAGTACTGTTTGGCTCCTTTTCCGCCAAATACTCAATTTCCCGCACAGGTTTCAGAACTCGATTACGCGTTGCAGCAAGACCAAGACTCGCCCAAACGATACTCCTGGATTTGGCATAGAGACTTGCTGAAGACAACCGGTCAGAACATTCGTAAGCTCCGATTTCTCGATGTGACAACATCTTCAGACTGAAACTGTACAACTTCTTACTGAGGCTCTTTTCATGGGAAATGTCCTCCCACATTTCCTTCAATTCTGTCTTTTCTTTTTTGGTGATGTAAGATGTCACATACCGAGCCACAGCCATACAGTTATCAGCCACGAACTGTATATCCATGTTAGCATTCCACATGGACAAAATCACTGGGTTGTAGTCGTTGATATACTTGGACTCTTTGTTCCTTTTCAAATTGTATGTGTTTTTAGGTGATTTCTTCATCACATTATGTCGCAGCGAAGACATCAAACTGTTCACTCTTCCTTTAGAAATCACCGGTCGTGGAAAGGCGAAACGACATTTGGTGTAGAACTTGTCCTTGTTTCTGAATTTACGACGACAGTACTTTCCGCAACGATGGCTTTGGAAGCGTAGAACTTGTTCTCTTAGGCTTTTGTCCTCCTTTGCGTTTGGAACAGCACATGTAGAATACTGTTCTATGAAACTCATCACTAAGTCTTCTGGATCTGTTCCAAATTTAAGTGCATCCTTGATCCACAGCAGCATATGTATATGAGGAGCACCTCTTGCTTGGTACTCCTTTCTCCAGAAGAAATCCAACACCTCTCCAAGAGGTGGATTTCTCTTGTTCATGATGAAAGACATCATAGCTTCAAATCTATGATTGAAGTACCTGCTTACATTCACTGAATCCAAAGAGCACAGTTCTCCGGGTGTCTTGAATTCGATATTTTCAATGTTTCCATTTGCCTCTTGTAGAAATTCAAGTAAGTCTTCCCAGCCATACTCGGCACAGCTGAGAGTGAGGAACCATGTGGGAGTTCCTAAGTTCCTCAGCATACATTTTAAATCACCATGACGACGGTACCAGTACTCATTAGTACCACGCTGACACGCCATGAGATTAATCAGGTGAGAATCCAAAATACTGTCTTGCACATTGACTTTATCCATAAAGTCACTTGCCGAGATATTTTGCAGCTGTACACCACTTTTCAAGATGTGGTTCACTGCATATGACAGTCCAGACAGATCGCTTTCAAACAGGAGATGAAACAAATAGGGAATGCATTGTCGAAACCTAGGATCTTCTGCATACAATCGTAAAGTCCGGTATTCAGAAGCAGGAATTTGATGAGTTCGCTCATCATATCTTCCTCCTTGACCTGTTGGAAATAGCTGTGGGAAACACCGACCTTCCAAACTTTCCTCCCAAACACTAATGGGACTTCCTTTGGCTTGTTTCATTTGAAACAACTCAATAGCATTCCCCATGACCTCCTTGGAATGCAAAGGATGAACACTATAATGTTCATATATTTCTTCACTTTTAGAGGGTTCTACTTTCTCAATTTGACCAGCACACACATCGCTATCCTCTTCTTCACTTACTTCCTCTTCTGCAACATATACTTTCTTATAGTACTTATTGTTTTTTTTCAAATACAATGTTGCCTTTTTGACTTTCCTAACATCCACTAAATCTTGCCATATTTTCTTACTCTTTGTCGGAACCCCATTAACTAAGATAACCAGAGGTGCCTCTTCCACTTTTTCTACTCCAATTGTATTAATGTTTTTCTTCAAATCTAGAGGCAAATAAACAACTCTTCCCTTTAATCCTCTCTGTAAATCTGATGGAGGCAATTTCCCTGTCTTTGGCTCCATTCTTACAATAGCCTGAAAGGGATGGATACTTTGAATCAAAATAGATTTATAAGTATTTAAATCCTTCAATTCAGAAGGAATCTCAACCAATTCCAGATTATTATGAACCACTCTAGCAGGCATCTGGTTTTGATTTAATTTGTTACAACAATAAGTACACACACGTTGATCCAATCCCAAATCAAAACAATTTTCTACCATCAAGTATGTTGCAAAATCCTTCCATTCACTATTATTTTCCCTTTCATTTTTGCATATAAATCCACTAACTTAGTCTGATTCTTATAATAAGTGAGTCGACAACACACACAAGTGAAATTAGGCCTCTCACTTGATTTCACCTGAAACGTGGCAATTTCCTTCTGAAAAGTATCTGTACTGGAAACCTGTACACTATCTTCCACATTACCCTCTTCTTCTGGGTCAATTTCAACATTCTCCTCTTTACTTCCAAAGTAACAAAACTCAATTTCTTCACAAATATTCTTCACATCTATTTCAGAACCATGCAAAAGAGCAGTGCATAATTGTTTAAGCATAACTGCTGGACTCTTAGCATAATACAACATTCTAACTAATTTCCTCACTTTATTATGATGCACTGCTAGCATCCTGAAATGATGAAAAACACTCTGGCATACTCTCCTGGAAAGACAAGCCAGTGAATGACCATGCAAACCTGTCACTTCTCTCACTCTGCAAGGATCTAATTCTTGCAACAACTTCATTTTCTGCTTCAAACTTTTCTTATTAAATGTCCGTACAAAATCACAAAGCAAATTGATGGAATCCTGTCGCGCACTGCAAATACTACTACACTTCCAGGTGTACACAGGTCCCTTAGGACGTCTTCCTAAAACCTCATTACCTAACACCTCTTCTGCCTCTGTTGTCACAAGTTTTTCTTTTTCAACTGGACAACCATCTTTCACCTCATAAGCTCGACCACTGATGTCAACTGCATGCATCAAATCATTATCCTGGAAATAACTCTCCTCATTAAAAAATGCCTCACAACTTGAACTATGCATCCATTCTCCTGAAAAAACTTCACAAAAATTACTACGATTAACTGTTCTCTTCCATCTACTATTTCTTTTGAAATCATAAATTGCCTTGTTTAGCTTCCTAATTCTATTGATTATCAAAATAAATAACTTTCGCTTAATTTCAAATGCCTGATCAATAACTTTCTCAATTTTTTTTTTCTCTTATAAAAAAACACTTTCTGCTGACCTTTTTTAATATTTTTTAACAAATTGCCAATTATCCTGTTGCGGAACATTCGTCTACGGATGTCCCTAAACTGATTTTTCCTTCTACTACCATGCACAGAGTTATCTCCTGCTCTAGCAGTAACATTTTTGATTGGCCTTCCCTTTCCGTTTAAATTGCTTCTCTTTTTCTGGACTAAAACATTTTCTGTAGTACTACTTTTTTTTCTACAAATATTTCTTATGAATGATTTCTTTATCTTACCCGGACCTTTCTTGGTGACTTGACGAGTTTTTATTGTAGAGGTCTGCTGCAATAATTTTTTAAGCTGCTGTCTTTGATGTTTGGTAGCCTTTCGCCTTCTGTCCTTCGAAGGCATTCTTTAATTTTGAAATGATCTGCAGTTGAATCTGTGGTAAAATATAATAAAAAATGTTATTAACCACTATTAGCAAACAGTAAATCAATAACAGTCATCAAAAATTTAACACACTACTTGTCATTTTTAGTGCATTGGAAAATTTAGTATTCACAATAGTAGCAAAGAAATTGAATGCTTCTACATTTGACCTGTGCTGTTTTATATGTGAATCTGAACTAATTTTATGAGCATATTTGAATATTTTATTAAAGACACTACACACAACCTATTTTTGAACTTTTGTTTAATTTTAAATGAAACGGTTTACATTTTTATTTTTCATTTTTCATTTCCAGTAACTTTTAAAAATAAATGTTTATAGTTCCATAGGCTCAAGCAGGTCAGCTTCCCACCCTATGTCATACAATTCTGACAAATCGGCATCCTCATCATGTTCTTCATCATCCTCAGGATTTAAATCATCCAAGGGATCTACTTCCACTGACGTTTCAATCACAATTTCAATGATAAGATCGAGATCAACTGATTGCTCATTATCACTCATGGTTGATGTTGTCGTTATCTTTAAAGAAAGAGAACAACAATGAGATGTTGCAGAGTAAGAGATAAATCTCAGAGACTATAATATTAAAATTGTTTAACAAGAGTAACATTTTGCAATTATTATTTAGCCATGTCCAGCGATGCTGAGGAGGTGAGGCCTATGTCCAAGTTTTCAGTGAACAGGACTCATCTCTTCTTAACCTTCGATAAGCCTCACCAACTCTTTTTACCCTGCTCATACTTAAATGTAAAGGGGCAGATTTATGTTAACTGGCACATCCCCGGGGATGCACCAGTTAACGTGCACCGCTGCTCTGCCACCCATGATGTGCCGCATTTACAATGTGGAGCACCATTGAGCAAAAACAGCACAGATGCGTCACGCATCTGTGCCGCAAAAGCAGCACATTGCAGGAATCACGTCGTAAGCGCGACATGTCTACTGCAATGCACAGGAGGAAGCCTCACATTGCATGGTGCATCACTCCTTATGCCTGTTTCAAACAGGCGTAAGGATTTGATTCAGCAATGCTATAAAGCTGACTCAGTGAAATCTTCTAAATTTCACTGTATTAGTTTTACAGGGCTTTCATGCAAATGAATGCCCACCCTGCAACAAAACACCTATATGAAACCTGACGCAGGTTTCATGTGGCACAGGACTTTACAGCATGACACATCTGCCTAGATGCATCAAGTTGTAAATATGTCACAACATAGCAAATCTTTTGCACCGTCGCTGCGTCACAAAAGTGACGCACAGCGGCGCAAAAGAGGCACACACCTATCATAAATCTGTCCCTAACATTTTAAATGATTGATTTAGGATGACGATAAGGTGTGGCCTATACAGAGGTTTGTTTGAGGTGAGGCCTACTCAGGTTTGCAGATGAAATTTACGCGTGTTGAAGAATACAGAGGAGATAATACATGTCCAGGCCTACCAATGAAGTGAGTCATGTCCACTTCACTCTTGAACAAAGGCTAGACCTCTTCTGTGTCTGTGGACAGGCCTAAAGCTCATCTGCACAATGTCATTCGTAAAGTTAGAAAACACAGGTGATGTAATTGAAAAATGTGGAGTTTCTTTTCCTCATTTCACAATCACATCACCTGTGATTCCTTTGCTTAGGTATCTCATAGTGCAGATGGAGTCTAGCATATCAAAGAGTACACAGAAGTTCAGCTGTGTATACAACAATTTTGACATTTACAGAAGATTCAGCTTCTTATCTTGTTGGAGATGAAGTGAGGCCTGTCTTGCAACATGGTGCATCTTTTGCATCACTGCTGCATCGGTTTCATGTGGCACGGGACTTTACAGCATGACACATCTGCCCTGATGCATCAAGTTGTAAATATGTCACCACATAGCAAATCTTTTGCACCGCCGCTGTGTCACAAAAGTGACGCACAGTGACGCAAAAGAGGCACACATCCATCATAAATCTGTCCCTAACATTTTAAATGATTGATTCAGGATGACGATAAGGTGTGGCCTATCCAGAGGTTTGTTTAAGGTGAGGCCTACTCAGGGTTGCAGATGAAATTTACGCTTGTTGAAGAGTACAGAGGAGATAATACATGTGAAGGCCTACCAATGAAGTAAGTCATGTCCACTTCACTCTTGAACAAAGGCCAGACCTCTTCTGTGTCCGTGGACATGCCTAAACCTCATCTGCACAATGTCATTCGTAAACTTAGGAAACACAGGTGATGTAATTGAAAAATGTGGAGTTTCTTTTCCTCATTTCACAATCACATCACCTGTGTTTCCTTTGCTTAGGTATCTCATAGTGCAGATGGAGTCTAGCATATCAAAGAGTACACAGAAGTTCAGCAGTGTATACAACAATTTTGACATTTACAGAAGATTCAGCTTCTTATCTTGTTGGAGATGAAGTGAGGCCTGTCTTGCAACATGGTGCATCTTTTGCATCACTGCTGCATCGGTTTCATGTGGCACGGGACTTTACAGCATGACACATCTGCCTAGATGCATCAAGTTGTAAATATGTCACCACATAGCAAATCTTTTGCACTGCCGCTGCGTCACAAAAGTGACGCACAGTGACGCAAAAGAGGCACACACCTATCATAAATCTGTCCCTAACATTTTAAATGATTGATTCAGGATGACGATAAGGTGTGGCCTATCCAGAGGTTTGTTTAAGGTGAGGCCTACTCAGGGTTGCAGATGAAATTTACGCTTGTTGAAGAGTACAGAGGAGATAATACATGTGAAGGCCTACCAATGAAAGAGTCATGTCCACTTCACTCTTGAACAAAGGCCAGACCTCTTCTGTGTCCGTGGACAGGCCTAAACCTCATCTGCACAATGTCATTCGTAAACTTAGGAAACACAGGTGATGTAATTGAAAAATGTGGAGTTTCTTTTCCTCATTTCACAATCACATCACCTGTGTTTCCTTTGCTTAGGTATCTCATAGTGCAGATGGAGTCTAGCATATCAAAGAGTACACAGAAGTTCAGCAGTGTATACAATAATTTTGACATTTACAGAAGATTCAGCTTCTTATCTTGTTGGAGATGAAGTGAGGCCTGTCTTGCAACATGGTGCATCTTTTGCATCACTGCTGCATCAGTTTCATGTGGCACGGGACTTTACAGCATGACACATCTGCCTAGATGCATCAAGTTGTAAATATGTCACCACATAGCAAATCTTTTGCACCGCCGCTGCGTCACAAAAGTGACGCACAGTGACGCAAAAGAGGCACACATCCATCATAAATCTGTCACTAACATTTTAAATGATTGATTCAGGATGACGATAAGGTGTGGCCTATCCAGAGGTTTGTTTAAGGTGAGGCCTACTCAGGGTTGCAGATGAAATTTACGCTTGTTGAAGAGTACAGAGTAGATAATACATGTCAAGGCCTACCAATGAAGTAAGTCATGTCCACTTCACTCTTGAAGAAAGGCCAGACCTCTTCTGTGTCCGTGGACAGGCCTAAACCTCATCTGCACAATGTCATTCGTAAACTTAGGAAACACAGGTGATGTAATTGAGAAATGTGGAGTTTCTTTTCCTCATTTCACAATCACATCACCTGTGTTTCCTTTGCTTAGGTATCTCATAGTGCAGATGGAGTCTAGCATATCAAAGAGTACACAGAAGTTCAGCAGTGTATACAACAATTTTGACATTTACAGAAGATTCAGCTTCTTATCTTGTTGGAGATGAAGTGAGGCCTGTCTTGCAACATGGTGCATCTTTTGCATCACTGCTGCATCGGTTTCATGTGGCACAGGACTTTACAGCATGACACATCTGCCTAGATGCATCAAGTTGTAAATATGTCACCACATAGCAAATCTTTTGCACCGCCGCTGCGTCACAAAAGTGACGCACAGTGACGCAAAAGAGGCATACACCTATCATAAATCTGTCCCTAACATTTTAAATGATTGATTCAGGATGACGATAAGGTGTGGCCTATCCAGAGGTTTGTTTAAGGTGAGGCCTACTCAGGGTTGCAGATGAAATTTACGCTTGTTGAAGAGTACAGAGGAGATAATACATGTGAAGGCCTACCAATGAAGTAAGTCATGTCCACTTCACTCTTGAACAAAGGCCAGACCTCTTCTGTGTCCGTGGACAGGCCTAAACCTCATCTGCACAATGTCATTCATAAACTTAGGAAACACAGGTGATGTAATTGAAAAATGTGGAGTTTCTTTTCCTCATTTCACAATCACATCGCCTGTGTTTCCTTTGCTTAGGTATCTCATAGTGCAGATGGAGTCTAGCATATCAAAGAGTACACAGAAGTTCAGCAGTGTATACAACAATTTTGACATTTACAGAAGAATACGCTTCTTATCTTGTTGGAGATGAAGTGAGGCCTGTCTTGCAACATGGTGCATCTTTTGCATCACTGCTGCATCGGTTTCATGTGGCACGGGACTTTACAGCATGACACATCTGCCTAGATGCATCAAGTTGTAAATATGTCACCACATAGCAAATCTTTTGCACCGCCGCTGCGTCACAAAAGTGACGCACAGTGACGCAAAAGAGGCATACACCTATCATAAATCTGTCCCTAACATTTTAAATGATTGATTCAGGATGACGATAAGGTGTGGCCTATCCAGAGGTTTGTTTAAGGTGAGGCCTACTCAGGGTTGCAGATGAAATTTACGCTTGTTGAAGAGTACAGAGGAGATAATACATGTGAAGGCCTACCAATGAAGTAAGTCATGTCCACTTCACTCTTGAACAAAGGCCAGACCTCTTCTGTGTCCGTGGACAGGCCTAAACCTCATCTGCACAATGTCATTCGTAAACTTAGGAAACACAGGTGATGTAATTGAAAAATGTGGAATTTCTTTTCCTCAGTTCACAATCACATCACCTGTGTTTCCTTTGCTTACGTATCTCATTGTGCAGATGGAGTGTAGCATATCAAAGACTACGCAGAAGGTGAGAACTGTATGGAACATGGCTAAGTAAGTCAAATAATCAAAATCTAAATTTGCCAAGCACACATGGGGGTGTATTTACAAGGACCTTCCACCACGGGGAAATGTCTTTAATTAAAATGGGAAAAATAACATCAAAGGGACTCAAATGCCTTTTAAATATACCCCAAGCAACCTATGAAACTCTAGCACTACATATCAAGAAACCTAATTGATTTCAAAAATCGTTTTTAAACACATCATCTAAATCAATTATATACCTACATTCAAGGGGAAATGACTTAAAATGGCCTAAGACACATGAAAGCGTTTTTTTAAGGCCCTTGCAACATTTTTGGGTCACTTTTAACATGGCTATGTTAGTCAAAGAATTAAAATCTAAATTTGCCAAGCACAGATGGGGGCATATTTACAAGGACCTTGCACCACGGGGAAAGGTCTTAAATTAAAATGGGAAAAATTACATCAAAGGAACTCAAAAGCCTTGAAAATATGCCCCAAGCAACCTATGAAACTCTAGCAGTACATATCAAGAAACCTAATTGATTTCAAAAAACGTTTTTAAACACATCTTGTAAAGCAATTATATTCATACATTCATGGGGAAGTGAGTTAAAATACCCTAAGACACATGAAAGCATTTTTGTAAGACCCTTGCTCCATTTTTGGATCACTTTTAACATAGCTATGTAAGTCAAATAATCAAGATCTAAATTTGCCAAGCACAGATGGGGGCGTATTTCCAAGGACCTTGCACCACGGGGAAAGGTCTTAAATTAAAATGGGAAAAATAACATCAGAGAGACTCAAAGGCCTTATAAATATGCCCCAAGCAACCTATGAAGCTCTAGCAGTACATATCAAGAAACCTAATTGTTTTCAAAAATCGTTTTTAAACACATCATCTAAATCAATTATATACCTACATTCAAGGGGAAATGACTTAAAATGGCCTAAGACACATGAAAGCGTTTTTTTTAAGGCCCTTGCAACATTTTTGGGTCACTTTTAGCATGGCTATGTTAGTCAAAGAATTAAAATCTAAATTTGCCAAGCACAGATGGGAGCATATTTACAAGGACCTTGCACCACGGGGAAAGGTCTTAAATTAAAATGGGAAAAATTACATCAAAGGAACTCAAAAGCCTTGAAAATATGCCCCAAGCAACCTATGAAACTCTAGCAGTACATATCAAGAAACCTAATTGATTTCAAAAAACGTTTTTAAACACATCTTGTAAAGAAATTATATTCATACATTCATGGGGAAGTGAGTTAAAATACCCTAAGACACATGAAAGCATTTTTGTAAGACCCTTGCACTATTTTTGCGTCACTTTTAACATGGCTATGTAACACAAAGAAACACAATCTATTTGTAAAACACTTGACACAAAGCAACATTTTAAATACACAACTTTCTTCATAATTTTCTCCCTAAACCATACTATTCTCTATCTAAATTAAATGAATCTTTTCTCACCTTAGCAAATACTTTATGAGCTTCAAAACAGTCTCAGAAACACACCAATTTGTCTTTGGCAGAGCAAAAAGTATGCACTCCAGAGTCTGCAGCCATAAAAAGCACAGAAAAGCTGTAATTCATCACACATATCTCTCATGTCACCCAATCAAAACTATTCCCTCACTTTTTTCAAATCAACACCCTTCCCCCTCTGCCCTTTCTGCCTTTTTTGCATAGCAACCACCTCCTGAAAGACCTCTGATGTTTGCAAGTTCACACAACAATGTTTCAATTGAACTCTGAACTCTCAGTACACCTGCATGTCCAGTGCAATCTTTCATAAAATGATTTTTTCTTGACCATTCAAATTACATCTTTCAAAGAACTCATCCATGCACCCTAACTTTCTGTTTTCAGCAATCAAAATCCACCAATCAATGCTACTGCTTCATTAACACAGAAACTCCACAGTTTTTTTCATTTTAAACTCTTATTTTTTCAACTGCCATTTCATTGCCACACTTCATCTGACTGCAGCAGAACCTCCTCTCACCATGTTTTCTGTCTGGATTGTTGGACATAGTTACATCTACTGGGCTCAAAGGTATACTGATAACAGAAATTTACCTAACCTCAATTTACAAAATGTGGAAATTAAGTGGATTGGCCACAGAGGATTAAAATGTCACCAATTGATACCATTGGTGAAAACCTTTTTGCATTTGCCAAAACCTGACCTGTTAATTGTGCACTGTGGAGGTAAAGACTTGGGCACTTTGACTGGGGTGGGTCTGGAAATGCTTTTAAAGGACACCTTTGAGCAATTGATGGCACTTTTTCCTCAAACTGCCTTGGTATATTCAAATATATGCCAAAGACAGAAATGGAGGTGGTCGAACCAATTTTGTCCACAAATTGAGAAATCGAGGAAGCATGTAAATATGTCTGTTTCAGCTTACATGAGAGACCATGGAATGGGCTCCATGTACAACAATAACTTGCGTTACTACATGCAAGATATCTACAGAGGAGATGGAGTTCACTTCTCAGATGAGGGGAACAGAATTTTCATCCTCAATTTAAGACTGTGCATTGCTACCTACTTGTAGGTACCTACATCAGCCACAGGACCCAAAAGCTCTTTTCAGAGCTACCCTACATCTGATCACTCACAATTATTATTTTACTCTAACTTTTTTCACTAATTTTCAACAAAGTACGCTCCCCGGAGCGCTACCCGGTACGCGCACCGGACGCTAACCGCGCAATTTTTTTTTAAACACATTTTTTTTTCCGCACATATGGGCCTCCTCAGCCACCCTCACAAAACCTAGGGGGTCAAGATACGTCTACCGTGCCCCCTTCTACCCATTCTGAACATTATTTGCCCTCCATCTTGAATCTTAATTCGACCGAAACACAAAATGGTGGACTCCCGTAACGCTGCCGGTTCGCGTACCGGGGCGCTCACCGGGAAGCGCTCCATTAAAAAAGGTGGGAAAGTAATTTACAGAAAAAACCCTGGAGACAATGTCACCAAATATAGATTAACTCATACTACATATCAATCCCTACCATTTTCACAAATTTGGTTGGAATTCCATTTAGCCATTTAGCCTGTAGACCTCTCTAAATACCCTGAGGTAAATTACTTCACAAAACACATCTGAAGTGTTGGAATTGACAACCAATTAAAATGTTACTTTCATTTTCTACTTTTTTTACCTGACATTTGATTGGTTATGTACCTGAATATATATAAAAAAAGAGAGAGAAACACAGCCATTTTGACTACTACTTCCTGAACTACATTGCAAGATCATTTTCACTCACAACTTAAACTTGTTTTTAAAAGGTAAGATATTATTTTATAAATTTGAAAACATTTTCAGGTAGTTATATACTATCCCTCTGTAAGAGTTAGACATTGAGAAAGGCTTGTTTATTATAATTATGGATTGATTTAGGTTTCTGTGGTATATTTATGAATTTACATAGGCTTTTTCACAGGCACTTTTTAATAGTACTACTTCATGCCTCAAAAGTACCTGTCTGAACTTAAACCCAACAGTGCCCTATCTCTACTGATATATTTATTTTTTATTCAAATTTCAGCACAAAAATGGAAGGAGAACAGAACGTTTCCTTTGAAATTGTCCTAGAGATTAACAAAGAGGAAATCATTGAACCCATTGACTTGGAATTCATGGATGAATCACGGGACCATGAACTTCTACAATGTGTAGAATCTGTGGATTTCTTACTTCATTATCTGGACGGTCAAATGTGGGAAGTTATGTTCAGTCAACAAGAAGACATATCAGACAGTCAAATGTTAGACGTTCTATTAAATTTTGAAAAAGAATCAGAAAAATAAAATTATATTTAATATTAAAAAATTGTTTGAGTCTTTAATCATTTTTATATGTAATTCATAAACTAGTACCAAATTGATTATAATGTAAAGTCAGACTTATAGTATAATGTGCACAATTCCAAAAATACATTTATATTTAATAATCATTAATACTGCTACTTAAATAAAAAAAAAATAAAAAAACAACAAAAAGAACAATCAATAAACATACAATATTTCAAAATATCATAGTCTATCATTCTTTTTTCCTTATAGTACGCTCCCCGGACCGCTTCCCGGTGCGCGTACCGGGCGCTCCCCACGCAAAAAAAACAAAAAAATATTTGTATTTTTTTGCCCCGCGGGGCCCTTTTAAAGCCTCCACATCAAACCTAGGGGGTCAGGGAGGATCTACTATGCCCCCTTATGGTCATTTCTTTCTTTGTTTTGGCCTCCTCTTGTCTCTCGATCCTACCGAGAGACAAGATGGCGGCCGCTCCGGACTGTTTAGAATGTTGACAGACACCAGAGAGCCAATCAGCTTCTCTTCGCGAAGTTCCGTTACGCGTCAGGTACGCGAACCGGGGCGCTGCCCGGAGCGCGCTTACAGATATATATATTTTTTTGAACGTTAATTTCTCAAAATCCACTGGAGCACATATCTTGAGACCTAGCAAAGGCACATCGGGCTAACAGTCCCTACAATTTTGCCAAGTTTCGTGCAAATCCATTCAGCCGTTCGAGCTAAAAGTGAGGCCAACCGCCCTATGGAAAATTGCATGGGAAAAACGCGTTTTGGGACCCCCCTTTTTTCTCGGCCCCCCCTTGACGACCCCCCCCAAATTTTCAGGGGCTGCTCAGAAACAAAATGTTCCATTTTCCTGAAAATTTCAGCCAATTCCGTCCACAAACGCCAAAGTTATTAGACATAGAATTTTCAAAAATTCCATAGAGAAAAAATCCTAACTATATATACCTACTGGCGACCGCCAGTAGGTAATATATATTACAAAACTGGCAAAGCCCTCTCCCATTAAAATCCCTGGAAAATGGCTTTAAAAAAACTGGAAATAAGTATTTACACACTGGCTGGCTACATAAAATGCCCACCGGCCATACAGTCAAACAATAAGAACAAGCAAGGAGGCAGGGACAACAAAGAACACATGCGGGCCTCAGACAAAAGCACACTGGCTGGCTAGGCAAAATGTCCACCAGCCACATGGCTGATCAACAACAGCAAGAAAGGAGGCATGGCCATAAAAAAGAATACATCCAGGCCTATGGAAAAAGCACACTCCCTGGCTGCACAAAACAGCCTCCGGCCACATAGTCAAGCAACAACAACAAGAAAGGTAAAGTGGTGGACTTAACAAAAAACTCATGCAAGTCTATGGCAAACGGACACTGGCTGGCTATATAAAATGGCCACCAGCCACACGGTCAAACAACAACAAGCAAAGAGGCAGGGGCACAGTCAAGAACACATGCAGGCCTGTGTCAGAATCACATTGGCTGGCTACACAAAATGGCCACTAGCCACTCGGTCAAACAACAACAACAAGCAAAGAGCTGGGGCACAGCAAAGAACACATGCAGGCCTATGGCAAAAACGCACTGGCTGGCTACACAAAATGGCCACCGGCCATATCATCAAACAACAAAAATAAGCAATTAGACATGGACACAACAAAGAACACATGCAGCCTTATGGCAGAATCACACTGGTTAGCTACACAAAATAGACACTGGTCATATTGTCAAACGACACCAATAAGAAAATAGGCATGGCGATGACAAAGAACCCATCCAGGCCGATGGAAAAAGCACACTGGCTGTTTACACAAAATGGCCTCCGGCTGCATGGTGAAACAAAAACAACAAGCAAGGTAGCATGGTGAACACAACAAAAACGTATACAAGCCAAATAGCAAATGGACACTGGCTGGCTATGCAAAATCGCCACTGGCCATATCATCAAACAACAACAACAAGCAATTAGGTATGGACACAACAAAAAACACATGCAGGCCAATAGAAGAATCACACTGGCTGCCTAAACAAAATGCCCACCGGCCATATCGTCAAACAACACCAATAGGAAAGGAGGCATGACCACAACAAAGAACACTTCCAGGCCCATGGTAAAAGCACACTGGCTGGCTGCACAAATCGGCCACATGTCACATGGTCAACCAACAACAACAAGCTTGGAGGCATTTTAACAATAAAGAACACATGCAGGCCTATGGCAAAAGCACACGGGCTGGCTAAACAAAATGGCAGCTGGCCACATGCTCAAGCAACAACAACGAGCAAGGAGGCAGGGACAACAAAGAGCACATGCAGGCCTATGACAAAAGCACACTGGCTCATTGCCGTAAATGGCTGCCAGCCACATGGTCAACCTACAGCAATAAACAAAGAGGCATGTACCCAACAAAGAACACATGTGTGCCTAGAGGAAAAGCACACTGGCTGGCTACATAAAATGGCCTCCAGCTGCATGGTCAAGCAACAACAACAAGCAAGGTAGCATGGTGGACACAACAGAAAACTCATGCAAGCCCATGGCAAACAGACTCTGGCTAGCTACACAAAATGGCCACTGGCCAAACAGTCAATCAACTACAAAAAAAGAGGCAGGGGCACAGCAAAGAACACAGTAATAAGAAAGGAGGCATGACCACAACAAAGAACACATCCAGGCCTATGGCAAAAGCACACTGCTGGCTGCACCAAATGGCCACATGTCACATAGTCAACCAACAACAACAAGCTTGGAGCCATTTTCACAACAAAGATCACATGCAGGCCTATGACAAAATCACACTGGCTCATTGCTGAAAATGACTGCCAGCCACATGGTCAACTAACAGCAATAAACAAGGAGGCATGGACCCAACAAAGAGCACATGTATGCCTAGGGGAAACTCACACTGGCTGGCTACACAAAATGGCCTCCAGCTGCATGGTCAAGCAACAACAACAAGCAAGGTAGCATAGTGGACACAACAAAAAACTCATGCAAGCCTATGGCAACCAGCTCTCTTGTTAGACCCCCTGGCCTCCTGTGGATTGTTACAAGGAGTAGGAAGTCCCACCCATTCAGCTGGACATACCGTAGATGGGGTATTTTCCAACGATTCTAAGCTAGAAATAGGTTCCCCCCTTCCCCTGTCCTGGTCAGACCATATGGCCATCCCACTTGAATTTACACCCGACACCTTTCTGTGCCCATACTGGACCCCACCAAGTGGCAACTGAAAAGGAATTTCAGGGGTGTGAACAATGAGACACTTGCACCATTGATGTCCAGTCTTAGGCCCCCTCCAATGAGGGACACCGACACGGCTGCCCTTGACCTTTTTAAAATAATTGCGAGCGCCGTGGATACTCTAGCCCCGGTCAAGCAGCATTACTCTGCCAGGAAACGACCTTCGGCTCCCTGGTACTCAGATTCTCTCAGACTGCTAAGGCAGGGTTGCAGGAGGCAAGATAGACTTTGGAGGTCTCATCTTGATCCGAAGGAAAAAGATAAACACAAAAGTCTGCTAAAGGGGTACAAAATTGCGGTTATAGAGGGAAAGAAAGCACACTTTGCTAAGTTGACTGCCTCTCTTAGCTCCCCTGGGGAACTGTTTAAAATCGTAGACTCTCTGTCCCTCCCCCAGTCACCGGATCCCATAATGGCAACCCAGGAACTATGTGATCAGATCTCCTCTTTCTTTTACACTAAGATAATGGATATTCACAACGCTCTAGAAGCCCTCAACTTAGATTTAGAGGCTTCACCCCCTCCAGTGGTACCCCCTCTGGAAGGTCAGGTTAATGGACCTTGTAGTAAGTTCTCTAACTTTCCCCCTCTCACACTTGAACAACTGAGTCAGCTCTTGGATAAGCTTAAATTAGGGTCCCCTCTGGACCCCTGCCCTGTGAAGACTCTCAAAGAGTGCAGGGAGGTAGTGCTGCCTCCCCTCCTGGAGGTGATGAACTTGGCAATCTCTGAAGGTGTTTTCCCTACCTCATGGAAAATAGCAATTGTCAAGCCCCTCCTGAAGAAGGCCTCCCTAGATCCCGGGGTCTCGAAGGATTTCCGCCCCATATCCCTGCTTCCTGCCCCCGCTAAGATGTTCGAGGTCCATCTCAATTACCATCTGAGTGCCTTCCTGGACAACTCATGCCTGTTGGACTCCTCTCAGCACGGCTTCCGGAGGGCACATAGCACTGAGCCTGCCCTTACAGTGGTTATCAACAACATCCGCGCTAAGGTCAACAGTGGTCAGACTACCCTTCTGGTCCTGCTCGACCTTACAGCTGCATTTGATACCCTGTCCCCCTCCATTCTGGCTACTCGCCTTAGTGAGATGGGAATGGATGGACCTGCACTGACCCTCTTGACATCTTTCCTTAATCAGCGCAAACAAAGGGTCAAGCTGGGTGACTTCCTCTCCCCCGTTAAGCCTGTGCAGTGTGGGGTTCCTCAGGGCTCGTCCTTGAGCCCCACACGTTTTAACATCTATGTGGCCCCCCTTGCCAAGCTAGTAAGATCTTTCGGGCTGGAAGTTCTGTCATATGCTGACGACACCCAGATTATGGTCTCCCTCTCTCAATCTGTGAACATCACGGCCCTTAATTTCAGAAACTGCATGGAAGCAGTTGCGTGCTGGATGATTAAGAACTTCCTGAAATTAAATGGGGAGAAAACTGAAGTCCTTATCTTCGGAGGGAAACAGGAGATCTGGTCGATGGACTGGTGGCCTTCTGCTCTCGGAGCCTGCCCTATGCCCTCCCAATCTGCCCGCAACGTGGGTGTAATCTTGGACACCACGCTCTCCTTTGACAAGCAAGTCAGCAGGATGGTCTCAACCTGTTGTGGTGTTATAAGAATCTTGAGAAAAATCACACACTACCTTTCCCTCGAAGCACGTAAACAGGTCACGGTGGCTCTTATCTCCTCAAGGTTGGATTACTGCAACGCACTATATTTAGGTATAAACAAAGGTTGATCCAACACCTACAAATAGTGCAAAATGCGGCAGCCAGGTTTGTTGTCGATGCCCCTAGACATCTGGCTCCTCAATTAGGAAAGATTTACACTGGCTCCCTATGCAGGCCAGGATAAATTTCAAGGTTCTATGCCTTGCTCATTGTGCTCTGTATGGGGCTGGAGCCGAAAATATCAGGTCCCTTGTGTCCTTCTATGCTCCGGGTAGGGCTCTTCGTTCTGCCAATAAGAACCTTTTGTCTGTCCCCCGAGTTGCTAAGGCTAGATGGGGAGGGAGGGCCTTCTTCTCCCTCGCTCCAAGACTGTGGAATATGCTTCCTGCCGAGCTCAAGGGCCAAACCACCCTTGCCCCCTTCCGTAAAGCATTAAAGACCTGGCTCTTTTTAGAAGCCTACCTGTGGCCGGCGCACTTCCCTTAACCGGTAAACAGCTGGTTCATCTTTATGCGCCTTGATGCCCTTGGGCTAAGTTGCACTTTTATAAATCCTCACTCACTCACTCACTCACTCACACAAAAAGGCCACTGGCCACACAGTCAAACAAAAACAACAAGCAAAGAGGCAGGGGCACAGCAAAGAACACATCAATAAGAAAGGAAGCATGACCACAACAAAGAACAAATCCAGGCCTATGGCAAAAGCACACTGGCTGCACATCATGGCCACAGGTTATATGGTCAACCAACAACAACAAGCTTGGAGGCATTGTAACAATAAAAAAAACACATGCAGGACTATGGCAAAAGCACACTGGCTGCCTACACAAAATTGCCTCTGGCTGCGTGGTCAAACAACAACAACAAGCAAGGTAGCATGGTGGACACAACAAAAAATACATGCAAGCCCATGGCAACAGACACTGGCTGGCCATACAAAATGGCCACTGGCCACATGGTCAACCAGAAATATCAAGCATAGAGGCATGGGCACAGAACATAACACATGCAGGCCTAAGGCAAAAGCACAGTGGCTGGCTACACAAAATTTCCAATGGCCACATGGTAAAACAACAACAAAAAGTAAGGAGGCATAGACACAACAAATAGCACATGCAGGCCCATGACAAAAGCACAGTGACTGAGTCCACAAAATGGTTGCCGGCCACATAGTCAAAATACAAGCAAGGATGCATGGACAGCAAATAACACATGGAGCCCTGAGGACACTAACTACACAAATTGTCCTTTGGCTACATGACATGAAGAACAAGGACAAATGGTGGCCGAGGGCGAACATACACACACACAAACACACACACACGCACACACTAGTCAGACAAAGGAGGCATGGTAACAATGAAGAAATCACTACCAATAATTCAGCAATGCCAAAAACAAAAATTAAGCGAGCTATAACATTTTACAATGACACACATCTTCCAAAGTCCTCAAATATTACCCCACAAAAATACACTTTTTGAAGAAAAAAACATAAAATGCAAAAACAAAAACCCAAATGTCTAATTTATTCCAATGTGTTTCCTGGCCTAAATTATGTTTTGAAACACCATATATACACAGAAACAGTTGTTTCATGAACCCAGTAATTAGTACAAGCAGGATCGCCTGTGGGCAGACTAGGCCACATAGTAAAATTAAAGCTTTGCACTAAAAGAAACTACCTAGAGGTAGAGCTCTCTAACGCTGCGGTTATCCTCCCGACCCAAACCCTGCCGAGGAGCGAGGCCGGTGGGTCAACAGAGAGTATTAAAACAAAGAATGAAGCAATCTGGGACACATTTGAATTATACGACCAGGTCAAGATCGCCAAAACATTGTCAGAAATCAGACCAAACAACCACTATCAAGACCCTTTACCTGCAAAATGTGTAAGAGAAATCAGCCACATTGTGGTTCCAATATGGACCGAAATCATAAACGCCTCACTTACTCAAGGGATCCTCCCTGACTGCCTAAAAACAGGACAAGTAGTGCCAATAATCAAAAAACCGACAGCGGACGCATCAGATACGAATAACCTTCGACCAGTAACCAACATCCCTTTACTGGCCAAACTAACTGAGAAATGCGTGCAGAGCCAATTGAAGCAACACATCACCAAGTTCTCCCTACTAGACGAATGCCAATCAGGGTTCAGAGCAGGGCACAGCACAGAAACAGCGATCCTGCATATCGTTGATGACGCGCTTCAAGCACTAGACCAAAATCAAGCATGCCTATTGATTCTCCTAGACCTGTCATCTGCTTTTGACACGGTAAACCACGAAACACTACTCTCCAGGCTACAGGACAGGATGGGATTGGCCGGCAATGTACTGAGATGGTTCAAATCGTTCTTAAGCAACAGAACCCAACGACTCCGGGTTAACCAAGCAATTTCAACCCCATGTCCTAACGCAATTGGGGTCCCGCAAGGCTCATCTCTATCCCCAGATCTATTCAACTTGTATGTCGAACCTCTTACAGACATTCTTCGGAAATCAACGATATCCTACCACATGTATGCTGACGACACGCAAATATACTTAAAGATCGCCTCCCTTGATGACATAGATCTAATGAATAAGACACTAAAGATGGCTATGCAATGGTTAACGACGAACCATCTGAAATTAAATGCCCAGAAAACAGAATTCATGCTAATTGCACCTCCAAGGAGCCATCCAGAAGTAAAGGAATGGACCAAATTGGTGACTGCGCTTAACTGCACACCAACCCTTGTCAACTCAGCTAAATCATTGGGAATCATATTAGATGAGAACCTCGACATGAAAGCCCACATCAATTCAATGGCCAAAAGTGCCCGCTTCCATCTGAGCTACCTAAGGAAATTAAAACCATTCATCTCAAAAGCAGACTTAAAATTGGCTATACAGTCCCTAGTCATATCCAGGATCGAATATGGTTGCTCTACATTAACTGGTCTACCTAAAACATCTACAGCACCGCTAAAAGCCTGTCTCAATGCTGCGGCAAGACTTATCACCGGATCGAGGAAATTTGATCATATATCTCCTCACCTGAAAGCACTAAACTGGCTACCTTATGAGGCCAGAATTCAAATGAAGACAGCATGTATCACTCACAAAGCGGTGCACTATAACACGCCAGGATACCTAAGCAAGAAAATAAAACTATCGGGAGGAAACAGACCAACGAGAAGCGCCAAGGAGCTGCTGTTGAGGCCGGCCTTTTTTCGAAAGAAAAAGACATATGATCGAGCATTCACTGGAGCTGCCCCTAGAGTTTGGAACTCACTCCCTCCGAGCATTAGGAAGATCCAAAATATCGCAAGATTCAAACGGGAATTGAAAAGCCATATGATGAGTAAATACTTGGCATAGGGAAGCCGACGGATCGCCAGTATGAACTACTACATCAGCTGAAGAGTGATCCCTCTTCATGACTACTATCTTTATCAAGAAACTGACTCCACCGACTAGCCTCGGCTGTACCCCTATCAATACCACAGTCCTGTGTGAACCAACTGCTGGTCTCTGAGCCAAACTATATAACCTCTACCTCACCTTAGCTACTGATATGGACGGTGCTATAAGCTAAGCCTCTCTCACCTTTATTACTAATTGCACATGTATTTGATATATACTTATTTTTTTTAGGCATCCGTTATAGCCTCAACTTCTTCCACCTTATATCTGTTGGTTGTTAGTATGGATATATGACTGTCAATACGTAACCTACCTCGATGTAATGTGATGTAATGTGCGGAGAGGGTTTAAGCCATTCCTATGCAATAGAACTCAACGAGTACAAGTTACTAAGCAATCTCAACCCCTGTCCTCATGCAATCGGGGTCTCGCAAGGCCCACCTTATCTACTGATATGGCCATGTTAGGAACCAGGCCTCTCGCACCTTTATTACTAATTTGCACATATGTTTGTAAAAGGTTTATTTAGGCACCCCTTATAACCACTGCGCCTTTTACCTTATATCTGTTTGTTTTTATAATCTGATATTGGACTGTTAATGTGTAACCTACCTCGATGTTAAGCGCTCTGATACCCACGGGTCTTGTTCGCGCTATACAAAACTCTATAATAAAATAAAATAAATAAATACCTAAACTGTTGGTTTATGTAGAATATTCACTCAAACAGGTATTTTTTAGTTGATTTTGCTACTGCTTGAGTAGAAAATTGACTTGAGAAGTAGCCCTCACCGCTCATGACCGCCGACATTGAAGAATGGCACAAGAAAGCTCCCTGGTAATAGGACATTGCGTCAGCGGCTGGATAATCTTGCACGCACTCGCAAGGGCACTTGATGGAGCCTAGCAGTATTCCCATGAACATGACACTGCTCATTTGGGAGAATAATTCAGCAATATGGCAATTTGCAGAATTTGGAAGGAACTTCACATTAAAAGAGTAACGCAGAGTCACCAAATTCTGCCACTTCCACTAGTGAAATCATAAATCCATCCACTCATAGTCTCTTCCCTTGACTGTTCCTCATGAGGCATAAGGTAGCCAGTACTACTGCGCTGGAGAGACCCATTCTTGTCCTGGAGGTTAGCTGGAAACAAAGTCCCAAAGTGCATTTTTGCAGGGTATCAGGTGTCTCCTTATTCCAGCTGGGCGTCCTTACTTGTCTGTCAGCTCCTAATTCCAATGTCTTCTCATTGGTCTCTCCCTTATGCAGTCAGTGATTGTTAGCCAGGGGTGGGAATTTCTAAAAGCCAGGCACCCCGAACAAATATTGGGATGCAACATCACTTCTACCCCAACCCTCCTGCCCTGCATTCTGGACAGTCAACAATAGTGACTTCGGGTTTATATGTGGAAAGAGCACCCTGAGATCCTCAGCTCCACCGCCTACCCAATCCCTTAATACCAAAAGTTCAAATTGGAACCTCGTGTATTGGTTCCAGAGGTCTAGCCCTCCTACTTTGATCAAGTGGATCTTGACTGTTCCAGCCCAAGTTCAGTGAGACAAGCTAATTAACATATCCAGATTTCTCCTCACCCCTTTCTTTCCCAGCAACTGATTTAAGCACTGTTAACTGCTTCAGTGTGGGGTGAGACTTTTAATCCTTCTGCTGTCGAGCAGAATATTTGATGTGGCCCAGTAGGTTGGGACAAAGGACTTGCATCTGAATCTGAGGTCAACAAGGGAAATGTTAGTATGTTAGCGACTATTCATCCACTTTCACTAATGATGCTCACTCACACTACAAGGCTATCCCTGGTCAGTACCAATCTATGAAGAGTCCTTTCTGTGACAGGCTACCTGTGCACAGAAACAGGGCTTCACAAGACAATAGTCTCACACATGTAGCAAAACACGAGCGCAGGAACCTTATCTTAGAAGGTGGGCATTGGTTGTTAGCATCACTTAAGTCCAAGTACTGTGAATTTACTGTGAGTGAGATGCAGGTGGTGAGACTCTCTCCCAACAAAAGTCCAAACACCAGGTAGTTAATTGTAAGAAATCCAGGGGGTCTAAATTGTCTAAATCTAATTTCCTACACATCATAACTCGTGCCTCAGTCAGTATATCTGACAAGCTCACCAAGTTCAGTGGCACTTAGCACATCAGCATCCCGGTCAACATTAGATTGGAGAAGATGTGCAAAAAAGTAAAAGAAGGCAAAATGCCTTCTCCAATTATGTAACTCAGAGTCTGAAACGATATCCTTGTAACCCTCAAGACTTCACCAGACACTGCTTCAATTGTGGAAGGGTCTGAGGACAAGTCGCTTTAAAGAACATTTCAACACAGTATGTACCAGTTCTCCTACCTACCTATTTCATCAATCACTCAGTGTGTCTATGCAGTGTACCATGTAAAGCGCTACATTTAGTTATAGGTAGGGTTGCATTACATTAACACCACATACATACATACATAAACACATAGGTGCTTATTTACAAGCCCCGTGCGTCTCCAGTGGGCCACTTTTAATATGGGGAAAAGTGACGTACAGGTGGCGCAAGGGGTTTGTAAATAAGCCCCATAATATCTTTACATAACATACACAAACTATCTTAAACAGATGTGCTATTATTGAAACTTATGCATAATAGTGTGATAACATGTATTCAATTATTTAAAAGCAATGGCCATATATCAGATGGTGGTGGCCATAAGCTATGCCAGAGGTCACAGAGACTTGACACTATAGGGAATAACAATGTGCACATAACACCCAGACATCTATTTTGTTGTGCTGTAGGTATCTTCTGTTGGGGTCTTTGGATCTGTGTACTGCGTCATCAACCATGGCATCACGGGGTAACCCTAGTCAACCCTTTCAAGAAGTTGGTTAATGGTGCACTGTTGAATATTTATAGGCTGTGGGGTTTTAGGTTTAAACCTATAATAACTGATAAAACCCCACTGAAAGAAAAATAGCCCTCACCGGTGAAAACATATAAACACTGAAAAAACACCTGCACCACCGCAAACTAAATGCCATTCAAAGAAAGGAAAAAGAAAGTGAAAGAGTCATTTTGTTCTTACTGAAGGTGTGGTGTTGGGTTCAAATCAGGCCTACATACTCTGCTAAACTCTCGAACACCTTAGTATAGAAGTTGGCACGGACACTGGAAAAGGTAAAAGACAATTTTATTAAAACCCCATGGGGTGGTGATACATTCCTACAGCACCCTTCGGCAATGTAAGAAGTAGCACACCGAACATCGGTGCGCGACCTCTTTTATATGGTTTAATAGCAATAAAAAGATAGGCGGTTACAAGTTACACATTTTAGGTACATATAAGGTCATTTTTGGAACACAGCCAACACGTGGGAGGAGTTACAACAGCACTGGTCAGTTAGCGTGAACATTCCTGAAGAGTGACCAAGTAGTGCGTAATGCGCATGTGCGCTTGACCAGTACTAAAAATAGCCTGTTGCCGAGCAAACTAGTGACCATGGGTATCGAGAAAGGACGAAAGGACACACTGACCACGAGGCAGCGTGTTCATTGAAACGGAAGTCAAAGGGATTCAAAATGGCCCCCGTTCGTTTTGGTCAAGTTAACAGAAAAGACCGTGTAGCTGTGCTAAACGCTAACTCAGGAGCTGCAAAAACACGACAGACGGCCCTTTTAGCGTTTAGCAAAAGCTACCTCATAGTGGACATAGTCAGAACGTTCATCCTCAATGTTAATAGCCATAATTTTTAATACTTCATCATTGCTCAGTTTCTCTTGCTTGACAATAGTTCGTTTGGACGGAATGCAGGCTGTGATACATATAGAACATAATGTAGGGCCACATTGAATACATAGACAAAGGAAAAATAGTACTCCAATAAAAACACAGAGAATTGTTAGCAATTTCCAGCCCCAAGTACTAAGCAGGGTCCAGAACCAACCAGAGAAAGTCCATGTTCCATTCTCTGGGTGGATCTCAGCAGCTATCTTGTGTAATTTTGTAATCGATTCATATACAGAAGGTGAGTTATCTGGCACGTACACGCAACAACTACTTCCGATGACGCGGCATGCTCCACCTCTATCAGCTAGTATCACATCTAGAACCATTCTATTCTGGAGCGCTACAATTCTGGTAATTTGCAATTCCTCAGTAATGTTCCCTAAAGCAGAAGCAGTTTCGTTGGCAACGGCTTCCACCACACGTGTAAGCCGCCTTATCTTTCTACTATTTAATGCAGCTCCTACAAATGAAAATAACCCCAAATTGAAATCTACATATTGTTGCAAAGTGGTATCAGTCTGGTCTATTTCGTCAAGGTCTATTGATCGTTTCGCTCTATTCAATATGAAATCATGGTACAAAACATAATCATTGTGATACATAGGAGGAGCAATAAACACAGGTGGTAATACAAATGCTATATAACACGTTCCCAACCATCCCAATGGTAGACGATGGTATCCCTTATTTCCACAAACGAAATATGTGTTATGCGAAGCTACAAATGCAATTCCAGTTGGTGTATCAAAGGTAAGTGTAATATTACATTCACTGCGACCTACGGGAATTGTACCTTTATTTCTAATACACAAATCTGCTTTTGTATCAATCACGGTTATTATATGCATGTTCGTAACATTTATAAGTCTTTGATTCGTATATACACGAGGCGTAGAAATATTGTCCGGACGATATTCTTCCCATTCAAATTTAGTTCCTTCAGCGTGTGGATAGCCATCTTTATCGTTATAGCATATTTTATTCAACCGAAAAAGTAATCCACCTTTCGTTGGCCATCGCAGAGTAAAAAGAAGAGTGTACCAAGCATGACAAGAACCATTATGAGAAAACGGGAGAGGAATGAGTGGTGTTCCTCCCTTCTTCTGATGTCCGGGCAACATTCCACATACCCAACAATTGGACGTATTGGTCATGTTATGAGTATGATGCAAAATCTTAATAAAACTGTTGTTCAAATAGGTCTGCCTATGTCTTTCTTCATGGAAAGGCAGAGTGAAATGAAAATGTTCAGACGGACTTGGAGTGGTGGGCAGTAAATGTTCTCGTGCAGGAAACAACAGTTCTATAGTCCAAGCTAATACTGCGATCACCACTACAGTCAAGACAAACAAAACAGCACCAAGAATTCTCCCTTTTCGTGTCGAAGGAGATGCCATGGTTCATAAAACAATACTCTTCAAAAAAAAAAACACTAAGCGAGAAAAAGGAAAACCGATGGTTCTGAACCGAGGCTGCCGTTGAGTTGTTCTCCGGGATTCAAGACGGGTGTCGCTACACTGGGCAGAACTGATCCCCCCCCCTTGATATTCCCGGCTTCCGTTTCACAAACCTCAGAGCGGTTACCAACCAGTTTCAAAAAGAACACAAAAGGAAGCTTATTTCCTGGGGCGTAGATTATATTTCACTTTATCAGAAACAACGTGGTCCGGGAAGGCTCCCTCCAATTCATCAGGCGTGACAGCTGGGCTCTTTTCTGTATCCAAAATCTTTCTGTAGTCGGATAGTACCACAGGGCTCACCAGATCCGGAGAGACACGTCGGCAGTGCGTTGAATGAATCCACCGCTTCTTGTTGGTGACTCTCACAGCAGTCCGTGTAGCCAGCAGCACTTGCTCAGGGCCATGCCATCTCGGTTCCAAACTGCTGGATCGCTCAAAGATTTTGACCATCACGTGGTCCCCAGGGCGGAGATCGTGAGCCTCACCAATGGAGTTATCAGGGAGCGCCTCTCGAACCTGTTGATGAATAGAAAGCAAATCATTTGTCAATCGTGCCAGATAATCGTTCATCATTATACAAGGCATATCATGTATCAAACGAGGTTTTGGAACTCCCCAGATATTCATAGGCCTTCCAAACACTACTTCATAGGGTGTGAGGCCAGATCGAGAATGTGGCACTGATCGAATGGACAGCAATGCCAGAGGCAAAGCGTCCGGCCATTTCAGAGACGTCGATGCCACTATCTTTGCTAGCTTCAGCTTCAGAGTTGCATTGTATCGTTCTACTAAACCTGCTGATTGCGGATGAAAGACAGCATGGAATCGTTGTTTGATTCCCAATCCTTTCAGGACATATTCCACTACTTTTCCAATGAAATGAGGACCATTATCACTCCACATAAGTTTACAAACACCATAGCGCGGGAAGTACTCCTTCAGTAACACCTTAGCCGTTGTCAACGCTGTATTGTCTTTCGTAGGGTAAGCCTCAATCCATTTGCTGAAGGCACACACCACTACTAAAACATACTTGAGATTATTACAGCGTTCCAGCTGGATGTAATCCATTTGTAGTACTTCGAATGGTGCAGTAGGTGGAACAAACCCACCTTTAGGAGTATGAGTCCCTTGTCCAGGATTATGCTGCAAACATATCAGACAGGTCTGCACTACTCTCTTAGCCGTGCTAGCAATGTCAGCATTTTCCCAAACTCGTGTAAGCAATTTAGTAATTGCGAGAGCTCCAATGTGTGCCAGTCCATGTGTCATTTGCACCATTGTTTGTAAATAGGCCATGGGTAGTTTCCATCTCTCCATATCTTTACTACGCCAGCAACCCTCATCATCCAATACTCCCTCGGTGGCCCATTTCACAAGTTCTGCCTCTGATGCTGACTTCTGTATATCGAGTATTTCTTCTCTAGCATCATGCCACCGCTCAGCCTGTGACTTCACCACATACATGGGGAAATTATTTTGTAGCATAGCGGTCTCTCTTGCAATGCGATCTGCAAAAGCATTGCCCTGTCCTATTTTGTCCGTCACCTTTTTATGTGCACTGCACTTGACTATTGCAACTTTCTTTGGGCACAACAGTGCATTCAGGAGATCGCGTACTAATTCTCCATGCATGATGTGAACTCCGTGTGAAGTCAGGAATCCTCGTTCCTTCCAAAGTAGGCCAAAATCATGCACTACTCCAAAAGCGTAACGACTATCCGTGTAAATGTTCACACATAGTCCAGTACTTAACTCACATGCCTTCGTTAAGGCTATCAACTCAGCCGCTTGAGCTGATTTTTGAGGTATCCGTGCTGCTTCTACCACAGTCTTAAGTGTCGTGATGGCATAAGCTGCGGAAGTCGTACCATCTGGTAGCCTCACACATGACCCATCAACCCACAGTTCCCCATCCACATCTGGAAATGGCGTATCCTGTAAATCAATACGACCCTTTGTCTGTTCCTCAGTCAGAAAAACACAATCATGTTGTTCTTCCTTCTGGGTTTCAGCAACAGGATCCGGCAATAAAGTAGCAGGATTTAGTGCTGCACATCGTTTTAGTGTGATGTGCGGTGCCAACAACGTCAGCTCATATCCTGTCAGACGGGCACTGGTTAGATGCTGTGTTTTCGTTTGGTTCAGTAACGCATCTACTGCATGGGGAACTAGCACCAACAATTTGTGTGACAAAACTATTCCCTCACTTTGTCGTATTGCTACTGCTGTTGCTGCAACTGCTCGAAAACATCCAGGCAATCCTCGAGCCACAGGGTCGAGTACCGCCGAGAAGTATGCACAAGGCCTCTGTTTGTCTCCGTGTGTCTGCACTAACATTGACAATGCACACCCATCCTTCTCGTGTACATATAATGTAAAGATCTTCGTGTAATCAGGTGTACCCAACACTGGTGCAGAACAAAGAGCCTGTCTCAATTGCTCAAAAGCATTCTGACATTCATTCGTCCATTCAATGGGAATCGGTGTATCTTTAGACAACAAAGCTAACAATGGTTTAACGATGTGTGAAAAACCCAATATCCATTGCCTACAAAAAGACGTCAAACCTATAAAGGCGCGAACATCCTTCTGGGTGCGAGGGACTGGAGTATCTAGGATTGCTTGAATTCGATCTGGTGTCAATGCACGGCCCTCCTTAGACAAAAGATGACCGAGGTAGGTCACCTTTGGTCTACAATATTGCAGCTTTTTCTTCGAAACTTTATGATTATGTTTGGCTAGGAAGGAAAGCAAAGAAAAGGTACTCTTCTCACATTGTTCTGGCGTGTCTGCAGCTAGTAAAATATCGTCTACATATTGAATGAGAACCACTCCCTCCTGTAAGTCAAAAGAATCAAGCTGTCTTTTTAATGCCTGACTATAAATGCTAGGACTTTCAGTATAGCCTTGAGGAATTCGACAGAATCTGTACGATTTATTATTTAATGTAAAGCCGAATAGATATCGACTGTCAGGATGTACAGGGATCGAAAAGAAGGCATTCTTCAAATCGATAACTGTAAAAGTAGTTGCCGTCGATGGAACCAACGTAAGCAAAGTGGTGATGTCAGACACCACTGGGTACTGAGGCACTACTATCTTGTTTATTTCCCTCAAATCAATAATGAAACGATAAACCTTAGTATCTGTGTCTCTCTTAAGGATCGGTAAAATTGGGCTATTGCAAACATTATAAGAAACTTCCTCAACTACTCCTGCAGAAATCAAATCATTGACAATGTGTATTAATGCAAGTTCCCCTTCTCTAGAAATCTTGTATTGTGGGACACGTGGTAAAGATACTCCCTCCTTTACAGTAATTCGTACTGGAGGGATTAACATCTGCCCCACATCCGTGTCAGAAGTGGCCCATAACGTATTTGGTAAGGAGGCCAATACTTCAGATTCATGGAGAAAACACACTCGCTCAAAGTCTGGGTAATTCTCATTCAGCACAACTCGCACTCCTTCTGGGGCACAGCGAATAGTAGCTCGAAAGTGTTTTAACATATCGAGGCCAATAATATTATCGGGTGTATTTGGGGACAACAAAAAGGGACAAGGGGCAGCAAATTTATCAACATGAAATGCAACTGGTTGAGACAGTGGGCTAGAAGTAGGTGTTCCATCGAACCCTATTGCTGTAATTACCTCGCCAGACAGGGGAGCCCTTGGAACCAAGTATTTGGACAAAGCGCTACAAGTAGCTCCTGTATCGACCAGAAATTGGTCAGTAGAACCCAAAACATGTGCTTCTATGTATGGACCCCTCTGATCAACTGGTACCTCAACCGATTCCACACCCCATCCTACGCAATCCTATGCGTAATGCTCATCCTGTAGTTCAGCAGGACCACCCTCATTTATCTGATATTGATTGCGATTATCAAACGTATTATAATCTGACTGACCACGACCCCTTGCTCCATATCCTCCACGATCATTCATGCCAGAACCTCCTCGATCATTCGTGCCATAACCTCCTCTCGACCCTCCATAATAATTCCTAGATCTCCCACTTCCTCGTCCCCTCAAATTACGCTGCTCTCGAAACACCGGACAGTCTGTAATCCAATGCCCAAACTGTTTGCAGTATGCACATTGATTCACAGAAATGTCAGAACGAGGGGGAGGAGCATTACTGTATGATCCTCGCCCTCCTCTATTGTTCCCTCTCGTAGCCTGAACCTGAGCTAACATTACCTTCGTCTTCAAATCCTTCGCCTTCTTATCACTACTTTCTTTCGTCTCTAATTCCTGTCTTTCGTAATATTGAGCCATAGTCAATAAAGAAGCAGGGGTTGCTGTGGTCCATGAACTTTCACTCGCTTTTAATCGTTTCGCAATCTCCGGTAGGAGATTAGCTACATACTTATCAACGAATAGATGCCTGCCAGTATCTTCTGTCAATAATTGACCACTGTAATCATGGAACGCTTCCTCGAAGCGGGAGAAAAAATCAGAAACTGATTCATCCGCTTTCTGCTTACACGAGGCTAATATAGTCCAATCAATCTTTTTAGCGGGAGCAAGAGTCTTTAATTTTGTTAGTATGGCACCAGGAAGATCTAATATTAATTTACACGGTTTACATGCTGGTTCTCTATCTAAATCAGCCTGAACAATATCTTTCCAAGTGGCCCCGAGAGTCGCCTGGTCATCAAACCTACGAATTACTCTCCACATATCAGGGGGCAATATCAGCCCGAAAAATAGATCAATATCAACTAACGTCATGATACATGAAGAAATTGCACTTTCAACATTTTCATAAAAAGCCGCAGGGTTTTTACGGGGATCAGGTAACGCATTCTTAAGCGCCATAACATCTGCTCTATTCCAAGGCGTATAAACCCAATTATATACAAAATACCCTTTCGCGTCTTTAGAGCTTTTATCATCATCTGTGCCATCCCCTTTATGAGGGACATATAAAGGCGCAGCTTCTCGCATAGGTCTAACATTAATCGCAGCGATCTTATCTGTTTCAAAGATAGGGCATTCTTTGGATATCCCCGTCGCTCCGGACGTAGACGAATTCTTCGATCTTTCCAACTCCCGTAGCCGTGTCGTCTCACTACGCAGTTCAAGCAAACGCTTGAAGAAGTCGTCCGCATCTGAAAGAACAAAAAGACCTTTACGAAAATTCTCACGAGTCTTAGATATCTCCTTAGGTTCTAACTCGAGAGAATATTTTCTATATCGCTCAACAACTTCATCTCCAAAATGATCTAAAAAATACAGTCGTTCCTTATCAGACCACTGCTCCATTTGTTTAGTAACATCAGAAACAGTAACAGTATTACTATTTAGCTTTCGCGCAATCGAGCGCAATTCCGTAGCTCGTTCCGTATATAACCTGGTACGCTGTGTTCGATCACTATCCTCGTCCGAGTCCTCGTTCGGAGCCGTAGGTGCGACGTACGGAGGCGGACAACGATCTAGCAATGAAAAATCATCTGTTTCATTAGTAAGAACTGGATAGAGAGGACGCCTGATAGGGAATTGACCATTAACCTGCAGATTACGTTCTCGTCTCTCCCTCTCTTTCTTTTCCTGTAATTCCTTCTCCTGTAGCTGTAAAGCTTTGTCATGTGCAGCCTTCCGCTGCACTTTCTCCGCCAAGGCTTCCTCACGCTTCGCTCGTTCACGCACCTCTTTCTCCCACGTACGCACACAATCAAACATATCTTGTCTAGACCTTCGCTGAAACAAACACTGCTCGACATACTGTACCTTTCGAAGGTCAAATGACCCATATAGTGGCCACTGTAATTCACGATCAGTCTTAGTATACTTATGCCATAATGCACTATACATTATAGGTGGAATACCGTATTTAACATACATTTCACGATTTGGAGTCCCCTCTGGGGGAGCCGGCTGTTTTTCACTCAATCGATAATTGGTACCATTTTCAGAACAGCACATCCTACGGAGTGTGCTAAAAACAGGCATGTTTCAAAAAGTACCACGAAACCGCGATACTACAAAATGACACCTAACACGGTGCACTCATTCAAATCAAAATAAATCAGAGAAATATCCCTACATGCCTGCCTATGTGAGGTGCACTTCACATATTCAAATTCAATATTCAAATTCAAAATTCAAAGATTCAAAACGTTAGCTAACAGATTCAAATTCAAAATTCAAAGTTTCAAAATTCAAAGTAAGTGTCAGTAGACTACCTCACCACTCAAAAGCTTACCAATTTCTTTTCAAACGTCCAAAGTCCAACTGCCAAGTTCTGTAGTCGAATCAGCCAAAACGGCACATCACGACAATCCAAGATCAGAATCTCAGTCGAGGACCGGCGCCACCTGGAAGGTCAGATCGGAAGGAAGGGAAAACACACCGTGGGTGCCGAGACTCGGGTCACTCAATGGCAGCGATCGCGTCCATGGCGAGTTTCCTAACCTTCGTCACGACCTCTCCTTCGGGCCTCCGAGTCGCCGATGAGTCCCTTCGTGGTCGCCAATTGTGGTGTTGGGTTCAAATCAGGCCTACATACTCTGCTAAACTCTCGAACACCTTAGTATAGAAGTTGGCACGGACACTGGAAAAGGTAAAAGACAATTTTATTAAAACCCCATGGGGTGGTGATACATTCCTACAGCACCCTTCGGCAATGTAAGAAGTAGCACACCGAACATCGGTGCGCGACCTCTTTTATATGGTTTAATAGCAATAAAAAGATAGGCGGTTACAAGTTACACATTTTAGGTACATATAAGGTCATTTTTGGAACACAGCCAACACGTGGGAGGAGTTACAACAGCACTGGTCAGTTAGCGTGAACATTCCTGAAGAGTGACCAAGTAGTGCGTAATGCGCATGTGCGCTTGACCAGTACTAAAAATAGCCTGTTGCCGAGCAAACTAGTGACCATGGGTATCGAGAAAGGACGAAAGGACACACTGACCACGAGGCAGCGTGTTCATTGAAACGGAAGTCAAAGGGATTCAAAATGGCCCCCGTTCGTTTTGGTCAAGTTAACAGAAAAGACCGTGTAGCTGTGCTAAACGCTAACTCAGGAGCTGCAAAAACACGACAAAGGGGTCAATAAAATGTAACTTTGTTATACAAGCTAACAGTAAGAAAGACTGGCTAACATTATTCTGCTTGAGTTTTGTTCTTTAGGGAGAATCAGGACATATCAAACTCACATTTGATATTTTGGCTGCATGTGATTTTTTCACTGATAGGTAAAATGGCTAGTTTCATAAAAATCCTTCCTAATATGTGTCATCACTTTTACCCACAGAGAATGGGTAAAAACCCTTAATACATCAGACCATAGTTTCTAGTGGGTCAGTATTGATAGTAGGTGAATTGCCAACACCTCAGGCTTTAAACATTAAATGCAAGGTATAGTGACAAGTATATATATCACCAAGCATCTGGAATAGTGGTGAAAATGTGACACCAGACTTTTGGAAAACATGGAATGGCTCTGCAAAAAAAGTTCTTTCCAAGTTCAACAAAGATTGGAGTGATATTGTTTGTATTTGTAGTGATTCAGCTACGTATATAAAAAATGTGTGTGATGACCTGTCAAAATTGATACCCGAGCTGAAGTGATTTCCTGTAGGAGATCCTTGCCACTTGTTAGATGGTATGCTGAAAGCATCTTTTTAATCTTCAGAGTTAATGAGGGATGCTATTGACTTTTTAGTCCATTCTGGTGCACTGTTTTCCTATGCCCAGGAACTAAAACACAAATATTTATCATTTCGTGCTTTATGTGGCATCAAAGAAAGAGTCATCTCAACTGTGTCCCTTAGCTGACGGTTCTCAGCCCAAGGGGCTATGAATGCTGAGTGGGCCTTTTCACAGAAGTTTACATGGGAAGGAAAGCGCGAGCGCACATGACCAAAGACTCACTGAAGAAGTATTGTATGGTGTACTACAATAAGATTAATTTGCAAAAATCTCTTTGGACCTCATATACACTATACGTACACTGTCTACATACCATGTTCTATCAGTGCAGAAAGCAAGCAATGATAAAAGCAAAACGTTCCATAAACACCGGAAAAACACTTTTTCTGTTGTTTTTAGTGGCATGAAAATGTGTAACCACTGATAACGACTGTTTTTTAAGATATTGAAAAAAACTGAAAAAACCCCACCAGAATTTACCAAAAATAGAAACTGAAAACAGGACAGCCTAAATATGTATGAGTCATGTGTATTTTCACTTGGTGAAGCAAAAGTAAAGTTGTACTTGGTATCATAGAATGCCCGTGAGGTTTTCATTTTCTGTGAAGTTACAAATAGCATAACAGAACAATTTTTAGTTCTTGCTAATTTGAACTGGTTTCTTGGAACCTAAGGTGCTGCGGCATGATGGAGAGGATAGCATTAGGCAGAGTTGGAAATAGTAGATTAGATACCTGGCTACTCCTGTACATATGCTCTAAAAGGAATATCATGCCACTAATGTGCAGCAAGTGATTATGAGTGAGCCGATATTGCATGTGGCCTACCTGATGTAAGTTCAAGTGGAAGTGCCATTTGTCCAAGGATCTTCACTATTATATCACTGATTAGTTAGACACGTATTTGATCTCACATTTGCCTAACATCGGCACCCTCACTTTGTAGATGATTGTTTTCATATGCAGTCTTCACTTGATATAATTCCTTATAAATGGAAGCATTTCCGACCTCTGTTGCGCTGTAACTTGCATTATCGCCACTTTGCATTAGACAGTTCAGTCCGGGTTGGTGCTGAAATCTCCTCATCTTTCAGCACAAAAATCCTCTTGAGCACAAAAGTTGAACAGTACTACAATTTACACCCTTTTTTGCCAGGCAAACGCCCGTATGAAACTATAGTGTATCTGGGAATGAGAGGCTTATGTTGACACAAACGGGGATGTACGCAAAACATTTAAATTTACAACACCATACACAGATGCGCTTAAAGCAATAACATTTGCTGTTCCTGAGCAATAATTCACCCTTGACTCAAAACATTAAATTATGTGTGTGTATGCTAAATTTTACCTGTGTAAAACATAAAGCGTGATGATGAATATTGATAGAGAGAAGAAGTATTTTACGCTGACAAGGAAACAAGCCCATGGAATGTGCTTCTAATAAAGCTGTTATCAAAACTTCAGTTTTTGTTAAACTACAGTTTTAATACAAAAGAACGTGAACACAAAGTGAATTTTTGTTTGTGCAATAAAAAAAGGAATTAGGTTGATAGAGCTCCTAGCGAACAGCTAATACAACACTAATATGTCATCGGCATGTCTCATTAGCAACAACTCATTGCGAACAACAACAACAACAACAAGCAAAGAGCTGGGGCACAGCAAAGAACACATGCAGGCCTATGGCAAAAACGCACTGGCTGGCTACACAAAATGGCCACCGGCCATATCATCAAACAACAAAAACAAGCAATTAGACATGGACACAACAAAGAACACATGCAGCCTTATGGCAGAATCACACTGGTTGGCTACACAAAATAGCCACTGGTCATATTGTCAAACAACACCAATAAGAAAATAGGCATGGCGATGACAAAGAACCCATCCAGGCCGATGGAAAAAGCACACTGGCTGTTTACACAAAATGGCCTCCGGCTGCATGGTGAAACAAAAACAACAAGCAAGGTAGCATGGTGAACACAACAAAAAACGTATACAAGCCAATGGCAAATGGACACTGGCTGGCTATGCAAAATCGCCACTGGCCATATCATCAAACAACAACAACAAGCAATTAGGTATGGACACAACAAAAAACACATGCAGGCCTATAGAAGAATCACACTGGCTGCCTAAACAAAATGCCCACCGGCCATATCGTCAAACAACACCAATAGGAAAGGAGGCATGACCACAACAAAGAACACTTCCAGGCCTATGGCAAAAGCACACTGGCTGGCTGCACAAAACGGCCACATGTCACATGGTCAACCAACAACAACAAGCTTGGAGTCATTTTAACAATAAAGAATACATGCAGGCCTATGGCAAAAGCACACTGGCCGGCAAAACAAAATGGCAGCTGGCCACATGGTCAAGCAACAACAACAAGCAAGGAGGCAGGGACAACAAAGAGCACATGCAGGCCTATGACAAAAGCACACTGGCTCATTGCCGTAAATGGCTGCCAGCCACATGGTCAACCTACAGCAATAAACAAAGAGGCATGTACCCAACAAAGAACACGTGTGCCTAGAGGAAAAGCACACTGGCTGGCTACATAAAATGGCCTCCAGCTGCATGGTCAAGCAACAAAAACAAGCAAGGTAGCATGGTGGACACAACAAAAAACTCATGCAAGCCCATGGCAAACAGACTCTGGCTAGCTACACAAAATGGCCACTGGCCAAACAGTCAATCAACAACAACAAGCAAAGAGGCAGGGGCACAGCAAAGAACACAGTAATAAGAAAGGAGGCATGACCACAACAAAGAACACATCCAGGCCTATGGCAAAAACACACTGGCTGACTGCACCAAATGGCAACATGTCACATAGTCAACCAACAACAACAAGCTTGGAGCCATTTTCACAACAAAGATCACATGCAGGCCTATGACAAAATCACACTGGCTCATTGCTGAAAATGACTGCCAGCCACATGGTCAACTAACAGCAATAAACAAGGAGGCATGGACCCAACAAAGAGCACATGTATGCCTAGGGGAAACTCACACTGGCTGGCTACACAAAATGGCCTCCAGCTGCACGGTCAAGCAACAACAACAAGCAAGGTAGCATGGTGGACACAACAAAAAACTCATGCAAGCCTATGGCAAACAGCTCTCTTGTTAGACCCCCTGGCCTCCTGTGGATTGTTACAAGGAGAAGGAAGTCCCACCCATTCAGCTGGACATACCTTAGATGGGGTATTTTCCAATGATTCTAAGCTAGAAATAGGTTCCCCCCTTCCCCTGTCCTGGTCAGACCATATGGCCGTCCCACTTGAATTTACACCCGACACCTTTCTGTGCCCATACTGGACCCCACCAAGTGGCAACTGAAAAGGAATTTCAGGAGTGTGAACAATGAGACATTTGCACCATTGATGTCCAGTCTTAGGCCCCCTCAAATGAGGGACACCGAACCGGCTGCCCTGGACCTTTTTAAAATGATTGCGAGTGCCGTGGATACTCTAGCCCCGGTCAAGCAGCATTACTCTGCCAGGAAACGACCTTCGGCTCCCTGGTACTCAGATTCTCTCAGACTGCTAAGGCAGGGTTGCAGGAGGCAAGAGAGACTTTGGAGGTCTCATCTTGAGTCGAAGGAAAAAGATAAACACAAAAGTCTGCTAAAGGGGTACAAAATTGCGGTTATAGAGGGAAAGAAAGCACACTTTGCTAAGTTGACTGCCTCTCTTAGCTCCCCTGGGGAACTGTTTAAAATCGTAGACTCCCTGTCCCTCCCCCAGTCACCCGATCCCATAATGGCAACCCAGGAACTATGTGATCAGATCTCCTCTTTCTTTTACACTAAGATAATGGATATTCACAATGCTCTAAAAGCCCTCAACTTAGATTTAGAGGCTTCACCCCCTCCAGTGGTACCCCCTATGGAAGGTCAGGTTAATGGACCTTGTAGTAAGTTCTCTAACTTTCCCCCTCTTACACTTGAACAACTGAGTCAGCTCTTGGATAAGCTTAAATTAGGGTCCCCTCTGGACCCCTGCCCTCTGAAGACTCTCAAAGAGTGCAGGGAGGTAGTGCTGCCTCCTCTCCTCGAGGTGATGAACTTGGCAATCTCTGAAGGTGTATTCCCTACCTCATGGAAAATAGCAATTGTCAAGCCCCTTCTGAAGAAGGCCTCCCTAGATCCCGGGGGTCTCGAAGAATTTCCGCCCCATATCCCTGCTTCCTGCCCCCGCTAAGATCTTCGAGGCCCATCTCAATTACCATCTGAGTGCCTTCCTGGACAACACATGCCTGCTGGACTCCTCTCAGCACGGCTTCCGGAGGGCACATAGCACTGAGTCCGCTCTTACAGTGGTTATCAACAACATCCGCGCTAAGGTCGACAGTGGTCAGCCTACCCTTCTGTTCCTGCTCGACCTTACAGCTGCATTTGATACCCTGTCCCCCTCCATTCTGGCTACTCGCCTTAGTGAGATGGGAATGGATGGACCTGCACTGACCCTCTTGACATCTTTCCTTAATCAGCGCAAACAAAGGGTCAAGCTGGGTGACTTCCTCTCCCCCGTTAAGCCTGTGCAGTGTGGGGTTCCTCAGGGCTCGTCCTTGAGCCCCACACTTTTTAACATCTATGTGGCCCCACTTGCCAAGCTAGTAAGATCTTTCGGGCTGGAAGTTCTGTCATACGCTGACGACACCCAGATTATGGTCTCCCTCTCTCAATCTGTGAACATCACGGCCCTTAATTTCAGAAACTGCATGGAAGCAGTTGCGTGCTGGATGATTAAGAACTTCCTGAAATTAAATGGGGAGAAAACTGAAGTCCTCATCTTCGGAGGGAAACAGGAGATCTGGTCGATGGACTGGTGGCCTTCTGCTCTCGGAGCCTGCCCTATGCCCTCCCAATCTGCCCGCAACGTGTGTGTAATCTTGGACACCACGCTCTCCTTTGACAAGCAAGTCAGCAGGACGGTCTCAACCTGTTGTGGTGTTATAAGAATCTTGAGAAAAATCACACACTACCTTTCCCTTGAAGCACGTAAACAGGTCACGGTGGCTCTTATCTCCTCAAGGTTGGATTACTGCAACGCACTATATTTAGGTATAAACAAACGTTGATCCAACACCTACAAATAGTGCAAAATGCGGCAGCCAGGTTTGTTGTTGATGCCCCTAGACGTTCATCTGGCTCCTCAATTAGAAAAGATTTACACTGGCTCCCTATGCAGGCCAGGATAAATTTCAAGGTTCTATGCCTTACTCATTGTGCTCTGTATGGGGCTGGAGCCGAAAATATCAGGTCCCTTGTGTCCTTCTATGCTCCGGGTAGGGCTCTTCGTTCTGCCAATAAGAACCTTTTGTCTGTCCCCCGAGTTGCTAAGGCTAGATGGGGACGGAGGGCCTTCTTCTCCCTCGCTCCAAGACTGTGGAATATGCTTCCTGCCGAGCTCAAGGGCCAAACCACCCTTGCCCCCTTCCGTAAAGCATTAAAGACCTGGCTCTTTTTAGAAGCCTACCTGTGGCCGGCGCACTTCCCTTAACCCGTAAACAGCTGGTTCATCTTTATGCGCCTTGATGCCCTTGGGCTAAGTTGCACTTTTATAAATCCTCACTCACTCACTCACTCACTCACACAAAAAGGCCACTGGCCACACAGTCAAACAAAAACAACAAGCAAAGAGGCAGGGGCACAGCAAAGAACACATCAATAAGAAAGGAAGCATGACCACAACAAAGAACAAATCCAGGCCTATGGCAAAAGCACACTGGCTGCACAACATGGCCACAGGTTATATGGTCAACCAACAACAACAAGCTTGGAGGCATTGTAACAATAAAAAAAAAACACATGCAGGACTATGGCAAAAGCACACTGGCTGCCTACAAAAAATTGCCTCCGGCTGCGTGGTCAAACAACAACAACAAGCAAGGTAGCATGGTGGACACAACAAAAAATACATGCAAGCCCATGGCAACAGGCACTGGCTGGCCATACAAAATGGCCACTGGCCACATGGTCAACCAGAAATATCAAGCAAAGAGGAATGGGCACAGAACATAACACATGCAGGCCTAAGGCAAAAGCACAGTGGCTGGCTACACAAAATTTCCAATGGCCACATGGTAAAACAACAACAAAAAGTAAGGAGGCATAGACACAACAAATAGCACATGCAGGCCTATGACAAAAGCACAATGACTGAGTCCACAAAATGGTTGCCGGCCACAGGGTCAAAATACAAGCAAGGATGCATGGACAGCAAATAACACATGGAGCCCTGAGGACACTAACTACACAAATTGTCCTTTGGCTACATGACATGAAGAACAAGGACAAATGGTGGCCGAGGGCGAACATACACACACACAAACACACACACACTAGTCAGACAAAGGAGGCATGGTAACAATGAAGAAATCACTACCAATAATTCAGCAATGCCAAAAACAAAAATTAAGCGAGCTATAACATTTTACAATGACACACATCTTCCAAAGTCATCAAATATTACCCCACAAAAATACACTTTTTGAAGAAAAAAACATAAAATACAAAAACAAAAACCCAAATGTCTAATTTATTCCAATGTGTTTCCTGGCCTAAATTATGTTTTGAAACACCATATATACACAGAAACAGTTGTTTCATGAACCCAGTAATTAGTACAAGCAGGATCGCCTGTGGGCAGACTAGGCCACATAGTAAAATTAAAGCTTTGCACTAAAAGAAACTACCTAAACTGTTGGTTTATGTAGAATATTCACTCAAACAGGTATTTTTGAGTTGATTTTGCTACTGCTTGAGTAGAAAATCGACTTGAGAAGTAGCCCTCACCGCTCATGACCGCCGACATTGAAGAATAGCACAAGAAAGCTCCCTGGTAATAGGACATTGCGTCAGCGGCTGCATAATCTTGCACGCACTCGCAAGGGCACTTGATGGAGCCTAGCAGTATTCCCATGAACATGACACTGCTCATTTGGGAGAATAATTCAGCAATATGGCAATTTGCAGAATTTGGAAGGAACTTCACATTAAAAGAGTAACGCAGAGTCACCAAATTCTGCCACTTCCACTAGTGAAATCATAAATCCATCCACTCATAGTCTCTTCCCTTGACTGTTCCTCATGAGGCATAAGGTAGCCAGTACTACTGCGCTGGAGAGACCCATTCTTGTCCTGGAGGTTAGCTGGAAACAAAGTCCCAAAGTCCATTTTTGCAGGGTATCAGGTGTCTCCTTATTCCAGCTGGGCGTCCTTACTTGTCTATCAGCTCCTAATTCCAATGTCTTCTCATTGGTCTCTCCCTTATGCAGTCAGTGATTGTTAGCCAGGGGTGGGAATTTCTAAAAGCCAGGCACACCGATCAAATATTGGGATGCAACATCACTCCTACCCCAACCCTCCTGCCCAGCATTCTGGGCAGTCAACAATAGTGACTTCAGGTTTATCTGTGGAAAGAGCACCCTGAGATCCTCAGCTCCACCGCCTACCCAATCCCTTAATACCAAAAGTTCAAATTGGAACCTCGTGTATTGGTTCCAGAGGTCTAGCCCTCCTACTTTGATCAAGTGGATCTTTACTGTTCCAGCCCACGTTCAGTGAGACAAGCTAATTAACATATCCAGATTTCTCCTCACCCCTTTCTTTCCCAGCAACTGATTTAAGCACTGTTAACTGCTTCAGTGTGGGGTGAGACTTTTAATCCTTCTGCTGTCGAGCAGCATATTTGATGTGGCCCAGTAGGTTGGGACAAAGGACTTGCATCTGAATCTGAGGTCAACAAGGGAAATGTTAGTATGTTAGCGACTATTCATCCACTTTCACTAATGATGCTCACTCACACTACAAGGCTATCCCTGGTCAGTACCAATCTATGAAGAGTCCTTTCTGTGACAGGCTACCTGTGCACAGAAACAGGGCTTCACAAGACAATAGTCTCACACATGTAGCCACACAGGAGCGCAGCAACCTTATCTTAGAAGGTGGGCATTGGTTGTTAGCATCACTTAAGTCCAAGTACTGCGAATTTACTGTGAGTGAGATGCAGGTGGTGAGACTCTCTCCCAACAAAAGTCCAAACACCAGGTAGTTAATTGTAAGAAATCCAGGGGGTCTAAATTGTCTAAATCTAATTTCCTACACATCATAACTCGTGCCTCAGTCAGTCTATCTGACAAGCTCACCAAGTTCAGTGGCACTTAGCACATCAGCATCCTGGTCAACATTAGATTGGAGAAGATGTGCAAAAAAGTAAAAGAAGGCAAAATGCCTTCTCCAATTATGTAACTCAGAGTCTGAAACGATATCCTTGTAACCCTCAAGACTTCACCAGACACTGCTTCAATTGTGGAAGGGTCTGAGGACAAGTCGCTTTAAAGAACATTTCAACACAGTATGTACCAGTTCTCCTACCTACCTATTTCATCAATCACTCAGTGTGTCTATGCAGTGTACCATGAAAAGCGCTACATTTAATTATAGGTAGGGTTGCATTACATTAACACCACATACATACATACATAAACACATAGGTGCTTATTTACAAGCCCCGTGCGTCTCCAGTGGGCCACTTTTAATATGGGGAAAAGTGACGTACAGGTGGCGCAAGGGGTTTGTAAATAAGCCCCATAATATCTTTACATAACATACACAAACTATCTTAAACAGATGTGCTATTATTGAAACTTATGCATAATAGTGTGATAACATGTATTCAATTATTTAAAAGCAATGGCCATATATCAGATGGTGGTGGCCATAAGCTATATGCCAGAGGTCACACAGACTTGACACTATAGGGAATAACAATGTGCACATAACACCCAGACATCTATTTTGTTGTGCTGTAGTTATCTTCTGTTGGGGTCTTTGGATCTGTGTACTGCGTCATCAACCATGGCATCACGGGGTAACCCTAGTCAACCCTTTCAAGAAGTTGGTTAATGGTGCACTGTTGAATATGTATGAGTCATGTGTTTTTTCACATGGTGAAGCAAAAGTAAAGCAGTACTTGGTATCATAGAATGCCCGTGAGGTTTTCATTTTCTGTGAAGTTACAAATAGCATAACAGAACAATTTTTAGTTCTTGCTAATTTGAACTGGGTTTTTGGAAACTACGGTGCTGCGGCATGATGGAGAGGATAGCATTGGGCAGAGTTGGCAATAGTAGATTAGATACCTGGCTACTCCTGTACATATGCTCTAAAAGGAATATCATGCCACTAAAGTGCAGCAAGTGATTATGAGTGAGCCGATATTGCATGTGGCCTACCTGATGTAAGTTCAAGTGGAAGTGCCATTTGTCCAAGGATCTTCACTATTATATCACTGAATGAGTGGGTCGGAAAGATGGTTTCTTCTATTGCACCAGCCTCACGAGCACTATCAAAGAGAGATTCCCCCTCAGCCCCCTGGTTTTCACAGGACCTGAGAAAAGAGAAAGCAGCCTGTAAAAAACTGGAAAGGCTATGGAGAGCAAGTTACGGGTTGGAAGAAAAAACTATATATAAGGAAGCATCCAAAAAACTACGGAAAGCAATTAGGAAAAATAAAAAACAATTTTATGCGGACTCTATTCAACAGGCAGAACAGTCTAGCAAACAGATTTTTTAAGGTGGTACAGTCCTTTTTTAAACCCAAGTGCATCGAGAGGGAGGTTTCGCCATCACCTACTCTATGTGAACACATCTCTGAGTTCTTTGACCAAAAAATCAAAAAGGTGTATGAATCTTTTGGGCCAGAAACAAAAACGGTGAAACAGGACCTTGTGATTAATAATGAGCTGGGTGAGACCTTCACCCAATTCATGACTATATCCCTGAGTGAGGTGAGACAAGAACTTACCCGATGCAAATCAGGCTCCCCAGACGACCCGTGTCCAGCTAAATTATGGGGCCCCTTAGCTGAGTTTGTAGCCCCCACATTACAACATATCTGGAACTCATCCAACGCTTCGGGAGTATTCCCTAACGTCTGGAAACATGCTACTCTCCTCCCGCTGAAAAAAAAACCTAACGGGGATCCAGATGACCTCAGTAATCTTCGCCCGATCTCGCTGTTAGCTGCCCCTGGAAAAATGTTTGAGAAAGTAATACAGCGCCAACTGAGCAAATTCATAGAAGTAAATAAGATACTGCATGAGACACAGTCAGGCTTTCGTCCCGGCTTTAGTAAGGAGACAGCGCTTATTGAGGTAGCCGAGTCAGTAAGGTGGTCGAGGGATGCAGGTAACTCAGCGATGCTGGTACTCCTGGATCTGTCGGCCACCTTCGACACTACTCAGACGCCTGGCCGAGATAGGTATCCAGGGTAAAGCACTGGGATGGATACACTCTTATCTGTCCCAGAGAACTCAGAAGGTGGCACTTGGGACGGTCTCCTCAGCACCCAAAGTTCTCAGTTGCGGAGTCCCGCAAGGGTCGGCTCTCAGCCCCCTTTTGTTCAACATCTACCTCGCTCCTCTCTTTACGTTGATTGCCAACTGGGGTGTCAAGGCAATTTCTTATGCCGACGACTCCCAGTTGGTATTTCCGTACTCAGAGGTGTCACCGGAGTCCTTCTCGAACTTCAAAGGATGTCTCCAAGACATAGCCTACTGGATGAATACGAACAAATTAAAATTAAATGCTAATAAGACTGAAGTAATCTTCTTTAGCAAAGGCCCTACCCCCGCCTCAGAACTTTGGTGGCCCACGGAGATGGGCCAAGCCCCCTCACCCAGCCGCACGGCAAAAAACCTTGGAGTGAGATGGGACGATAGCATGTCCTTTACCTCACATATCCAACAAGTTGCCGGCTGCTGCTTGAGTAAACTGAGGAATCTCCGCAAGATCCTGAGACTCCTCCCGGAGAGCTGTCGGAAAACGGTAATCCATGCCACTGTTACATCCAGACTGGATTACGGCAATGGACTCTACCTGGGCCTACCAAAATACCTGACACAAAAACTTCAGGGAGTTTAAAATGCGGCTGCAAGACTGCTACTGCGAATTCCTCTCAAGCAGTCAGTCTCTCCGCATTTACGTTCATTGCATTGGCTTCCAGTTGCCAGCAGAATAAAATTTAAAGCACTCACGCTAGCCTTCAGATCTCTGTATGGTTCCTGCCCAGAGTACTTGAAAAGCCGGCTCCCGAGATATTCCCAAACCCGCGCACTGCGCTCCAATTGCCGCGTTCAACTGGCTGTCCCACGAACAAAAAAGGCTCGACTAGGTGGTCGAACTTTTTCGGCAAATGTTACCTCCCTATGGAACACTTTACCACAAGCAATCCAGCAGGCCCATTCTGAACCTTGCTTCAAGAAGATGTTGAAGACATGGCTCTTCACTCAACCGCGCTAAACTTTCTTACTTCTCACTTCTAGGTCAATTGTGTTCTCCTAGCGCCGGGACACCTCCTAGCGAGGTAGCTGTTCACGCTTTACAAAATTCTGTATTATTAGTTAGACACGTATTTGATCTCACATTTGCCTAACATCGGCACCCTCACTTTGAAGATGATTGTTTTCATATGCAGTCTTCACTTGATATAATTCCTTATAAATGGAAGCATTTCCGAAATCTGTTGCGCTGTAACTTGCATTATCGCCATATTGCATTAGACAGTTCAGTCCGGGTTGGTGCTGAAATCTCCTCATCTTTCAGCACAAAAATCCTCTTGAGCACAAAAGTTGAACAGTACTACAATTTACACCCTTTTTTGCCAGGCAAACGCCCGTATGAAACTATAGTGTATCTGGGAATGAGAGGCTTATGTTGACACAAACGGGGATGTACGCAAAACATTTAAATTTACAACACCATACACAGATGCGCTTAAAGCAATACCATTTGCTGTTCCTGAGATAATTCACCCTTGACTCAAAACATTAAATTATGTGTTTGTATGCTAAATTTTACCTGTGTAAAACATAAAGCGTGATGATGAATATTGATGGAGAGAAGAAGTATTTTACGCTGACAAGGAAACAAGCCCATGGAATGTGCTTCTAATAAAGCTGTTATCAAAACAGTTTTTGTTAAACTACAGTTTTAATACAAAAGAACGTGAACACAAAGTGAATTTTTGTTTGTGCAATAAAAAAAGGAATTAGGTTGATAGAGCTCCTAGCGAACAGCAAATACAACACTAATATGTCATCGGCATATCTCATTAGCAACAACTCATTGCAAAATAGGACCCTTGGCTCTAAATTAAACATGCTGTACAGAAAAAAAGTCACACACCAGAATATGTGCGAAAATTAATTTTACCAGTTTAAATGTTTAATTTGCATCCCTCTGTGCCGTACATTTCGAAGAGGATAAATCTGTTGCCTCACATTGCTTGTTAGTAGATAGTTAAAATGTCCCTAATAAAGCTAGTCGCTTACCATATGCTATTGATCATGTTTATCTTTCAAATAAACGCCTTGCTAAAACCTTTGAAGAACTTTTGAATGCACAGAGGAAGTATGAAAGGAATAAAATGATTTTGTAATCTTGACTTTACAGCAAGTGAAACCTGCACTGCTCCAGATCTGCTTCCATCTGTGTGGTGCCCCAGTCTGAGTTCCATCTCAGGAAAGCTGGGAAAGCTGTTTCAATGCTTCTTTAATTTGTGTCTGGTTACTGAAATGCTTTCTTTACAATTGAGCAACTGGGAGACAATGAAATCAAGGTGAGGGCAAAAGTGGGTGGAGTTGGGAAACTATGCCCTTAAAAAGCTGGGTAACAGGGAGCGTGGCTTGAATGCCGAGACAACATGGCGGTCCTGCCGTGAGCTTCGTCCGGTTGCAGAGCTTCTTCTCTTCAAAAGTGCCTCTTGGCTCGGAGTTTCTAAGCTCCAATCATGCTGTCTCACTTGTGCAATGTAGCAGTGAGTCTCCTTGCCGCGTATGGCTTCCCCGGCAATGTTTTTAAGCCATGGAGCCCCAGCGGTGTTTATCTCCTCTTGACCCCTCCCATGCTCATGACGAGCTGAGTTCGTCATGAGCCACGGCGCTCCGGTGCTCATGATGAGCTCAGCTCGTCATGAGCCGTGGAACGCTCACATGCGGGGATAAGTCCCCTGCTGTGCGAGCGTTCCACGGCAGGTAATGCACCTGTGACGAGCTGAGCTCGTCATGAGCACAGGAGCGCCGTGCCTCATGACGAGCCCAGCTCGTCATGAGCGTGTGGGCGCTGTGTGCGCCCCCCTACCCCACAGCGCTGCAGGGGAATAACCCCCGCAGCGAAGGGGTTAAAAAGGCGAGAGCCCGCCATTTTGAATTACAGCACTCGCGCTCCAATTTTTCTTCACAGTTGGGCTTCCCTAATAACTTAAAACACCATACAGTCTTTTTTTTACTTCAGGAATATACGTTTTACATGAACTCCTATTCATGCCTGCATTTTATATCATAATGAGCTGTACACTGTGATTGTGACTCCCTCGCTGTATGTCACTCCTTTTGGTTACCTGAATCAATCTGGATTATCTATATTTCAGAGTGCTCCCACCTCATTATTGCGCACTGAATGAGCTTTTCTTCTTTGTGACTTGGATGGTGAAATACACTATATTTCGGCTGGTGCTGGTCACTTTCTGATGTGGCGATTCCTCTCCTCATTGGGGTGAATATTAAGAGACACTTTTCAGTGACTAATATACTTTCCCTCTGTCCCTCCGTTGTATTCCCAATCTGGCTACCTGCTTTTGCTTGTTCATTGCGTGTTACACTGTCTGTATTGTATGTTTTACACACGTTTTTTTCCACTGCACTTTATTTGTATATACACATTTATGTTTATTTGGACACATTTCATTTAAAGCTTGATGACTGACGATGATGAGAACAGGGCAACTCTGGTGAGTACCTACCAGGTTCCCCGTTGGTGGTTCGCCCGTGAGGGGTCATCTTGCTTGCGCACATCTTTTTCACTAATACACTTTGTAGTATGGTGTTTAGAGGTTATGACTGTCTGACAAGGAACTGTGGCTTATTTTAAATTTGGCATGATTACGATGTACTCTCTGCCATTGAGATAGGGGAGTTATTTGAAAAGAAGAAAACTTTTTTCGAAATATTGTACATCCATTAAAGGAATTAAGAATAGTGCCTCAATTGGACCAGGTCATTGCAGTTTGAATGACTTTGTGAGTGGAGGGCGACCTGGGTCCTTTCTTTCCCTCTGTGCTCCTTTTTGTGTTGATGGTATGAACGGCGGCTCAGCCGTGAGAGCATTTCTAACCCACAGTGGTTCCTTTTTAGTATCCACTGCACTTGCCATTATATACTCTCTTTTTGTAGTGACGCCCATTTGTACAGAACTGGTGTGAACAGCCATATATAGAATGGATAAGAATTGCTTGGCGTTCACAGATGAACAAATAGCCGCAATTTTAGCTGGTCCGTCACTCTTTCCAGATACCCCGTTACTTGGGAATACCTCGGTAAGAGAAGAGTGGGAGAAGCTAAGCAACCTAAAGAAAAAACATGTTAGGATAGCCCTGCATGGGGCTTTAATGTCAGAGTATTATAGAGCAGGAGCATCGTCCGCAAGCCTACTTGTAAGGATCGAACCAAGGATTTTTTTGGATCATACCAAGTTAAGGCTTGACTGGAGCTATATTGCAAATAAATGTACAAGAGACTGGCTCATTTTAGTTATAAGCAATGCACAGAGACTTAGCGAGGATCTTTTAAAAGAAATCTTGGAACATGAGGAAAGGATTAATCGTGATAACACTTTCACTGATGCCAAAGAGCACTTGCGTAAAATTCAAGACGACCTTGATGATTATAAAAACTAGATGGTAAACCAAAAAAATCAAGGGTCTGCAACATAACTTACAAAGATACACACACGAGGGGAAACAACCATTATAACGCAACTTTTACAACGCACTACCATTACAACGAAACTTTTACAACGCAAAAACCATTACAACGCATGTATTTACAACGCATGTTTTTACAACGCAGGTACCTTTACAACGCATACCATTACAACGTAAGTATTGGTAAGTATATAATTATATTTTAAATTTTATATGTTTGGGTTTTTTAAGGGGTATTTTTAGGGTTCAGGGTCAGTTTTCAGTTTTTGGGTAAAGGGGCATTTTTAGGGTTCAGGGTCAGTTTTCAGTTTTTGGGTAAAGGGGTATTTTTAGGGTTCAGGGTCAGTTTTCAGTTTTTGGGTAAAGGGGTATTTTTAGGGTTCAGGGTCAGTTTTCAGTTTTTGGGTAAAGGGGTATTTTTAGGGTTCAGGGTCAGTTTTCAGTTTTTGGGTAAAGGGGCATTTTTAGGGTTCAGGGTCAGTTTTTAGTTTTTGGGTAAAGGGGTATTTTTAGGGTTCAGGGTCAGTTTTCAGTTTTTGGGTAAAGGGGTATTTTTAGGGTTCAGGGTCAGTTTTCAGTTTTTGGGTAAAGGGGCATTTTTAGGGTTCAGGGTCAGTTTTCAGTTTTTGGGTAAAGGGGTATTTTTAGGGTTCAGGGTCAGTTTTCAGTTTTTGGGTAAAGGGGTATTTTTAGGGTTCAGGGTCAGTTTTCAGTTTTTGGGTAAAGGGGTATTTTTAGGGTTCAGGGTCAGTTTTCAGTTTTTGGGTAAAGGGGTATTTTTAGGGTTCAGGGTCAGTTTGGGGTTTTTGGGTAAAGGGGTATTTTTAGGGTTCAGGGTCAGTTTGGGGTTTTTGGGGTACAGGGGTATTTTTAGGGTTCAGGGTCAGTTTGGGGTTTTTGGGTAAAGGGGTATTTTTAGGGTTCAGGGTCAGTTTTGGGGTTTTGGGGTACAGGGGTATTTTTAGGGTTCAGGGTCAGTTTTGGGTTTTTGGGGTACAGGGGTATTTTTAGGGTTCACGGTCAGTTTTGGGTTTTTGGGGTACAGGGGTATAAGGTAAAAATAAAATAAAATAAAATTTAAATTAAATCAATTAAATAAAATAAAATTAAATTAAATTAAATTAAATTAAATTAAATTAAATTAAATTAAATTAAATTAAATTATATTATTTTCAATTATTTTAAATTAAAAAAAAATAATATATACTTACCAATACTTACGTTGTAATGGTATGCGTTGTAAAGGTACCTGCGTTGTAAAAACATGCGTTGTAAATACATGCGTTGTAAAAGTTTTTGCGTTGTAAAAAATTCGTTGTAATGGCATGCGTTGTAAAAGTAGGAGTTGTAACGTCATACATCCCACACGAGTGGGCCTTCCCTTATATTAGTGACTCCTATTACCAGCCTGGAACTGAACAACTTAATTTGGGTGGTCAACGTAGAGGGCATGGAGGTAGACAGCAACAAAGCGGTACCCCTAATAATTGGACCTTCGATAACACATCAAGCGAAAAAGAACAAGAAGGTCCCCAGCCAAATAGAGTAAGATTTAATCCACAGGAGCACAGTAATGTAGATCTTGGAGTGCTCCTACGATCTTTTTTAGGACAGGGGCAAGCGAACAAGAGGGGAATTGGCCAAATAGGAAGGGGAAGAGGACACGGAAACCAACCGGCGCCACAATGGCAATCTTACTCCCCACGAGTGACCCGCAGCAGAGGGAGACAGCAGTTGTAACCAGTATTGTCATCAATCTCTCTGATCACACTCTATCTAGTAGTGAAGAGAGGGTGTTGAATAAGGGATTAGGCTTTGTCCCGACACCGACACCGACTCATGACTCATTTAAGTGTAGGGTTGAGTTGCATGAAACAATTCGCAAAATAAACCTTAACAAATTCTTTGCTAACAAACCTCACGATGATAAGGGTTTGTTTAATACTAACTTAAAAAGACCCTCAGGTTTCTGTCCTCCAAGTGGGGCTATGGGCCCTGAAATTGCCGTGGTTGAATCGAAGGAACTTCAGGATATCGAAAACTTAGAAGTTAACAACCTCATTTCCAACTATAAGAATATGTCCAAGTTTGATTGGGACGCTGTGAAAAGTTTGCAAAATAATCCTTTACTGACTATAAAAAGAGCAGACAAAGGTGGGGCAGTAGTTGTGCTTAATACCAGCGACTACGAAGCAGAAGTTAACTGGCTGCTGGGTGCCCGTACTAATTATCAACCTCTTAATAAAGATCCCACACCAGAATTACTAAAAATTATACAAGAGATGGTTGGTGAGGCTAAAGGAAAAAAGTGGATAAAACCGAAGGAGACGGAGTTCCTGGTGAATAATAATCCCAGGACCCCCGCCTTCTACATCTTACCCAAGATACATAAGCCCATCCGTCCTCCGCCGGGTCGGCCTATAGTGTCGGGATTCAATCGGTCTTATAACCATTGTCCCAGTTTGCTGATTACTTTTTGCGGGAATCAGTGATCATTTGTGAAAGATACTATGGATATTCTGAATGTAGTGGGCGAAATGGTATTTGATCCTGAAAAAGAGTTCCTAGTTACCATCGACATTGAGTCCCTATATTCTTGTATCCCCCAAGATGCCACGCTGGTGGCAGCAGCGCATGCTCTTGCAGTGCAAGAATGGTTCTACGACGCACCCCAGACTTTTGTCCTACAATGTATAGAACTTGCCTTAACAAGAAACTTTTTCAGCTATAAGGAAAAGCTTTTCTTGCAAACTACAGGGACATCCATGGGTGCTACTATGGCACCCAGCCTGGCCTGCATCTATGTGGGCCAGTTCGAGGAGCACGTCGTCTACCCTTCCACCAATCCCTTCAAGGGGCATTTGCGCCTTTGTTGGAGTTCCTCAACTGGTTAAACTGCCAGGATCATAGCCTACGGTTTACATGGTCCTATAGCCGGGACTCGGCTGTATATCTGGAACTTGATATTGAGGCCAATGAAGGTGGCTTGATGACTCGTGTCCACCAGAAACCCACCAACAGGAACTCCCTGCTCCTATATGAATCTTACCACCCTAGGGCACTTAGGGACGCCTGCCGGTGGGACAGTTCCTCAGGTATTGTAGGAATTGTTCCTCCACAGCTGTATACAATGAACAGGCGCAGGTACTAAGTAAAAAATTGCAAGAAAGGAAATATCCTGCCGAAATTATCAAGCAGGAGTGAAAGAGGGCAGTGAATACCCGCAGGAGTGCTTTATTGGAAGTAAACCCTAGAAAGAAAGACGACTGTATTCCAGTCGTTATGACATATGATCCTCTGGCAACTAGGATTAGGCAGTCGATCCGGAAACACTGGTCACTGCTTTCGACTAAAGACTTCAAGATGCCTCCCCCGAGGTTTGCATTTAAAAGAGCAAGCAACCTTAAGGACAAGTTGGTGCATACTCGGTCACCACCAATTAGAGACCCGAAAAGTGATTCTATCCCTAAAGGACATTTTCCATGTGGAACATGTTTCGTCTGCCCATTGACTAAAAAAACATTGTGTGTGATTTTAAAATCAGGAAGAGAGTGGTTCATAGGACAGTTTAGTAACTGTAATACCACGAATGTGGTATACAGGTTACAATGTGAGTGTGGTCTGCATTATATAGGCCTCACTACACGCAAGATAAAAACAAGGATCCAGGAACACCTTAGCACGATAAGAGTGGGCAAATTAACAATGAAACTGGTTCAACATTGCCATACCACCAAGCACAGATTCACGTGGGTAGTACTTGAAAAAGTGGTAGGGGAGTCCCAGACTGTTGAAAGATTGCTCATATCCAAGGAGGCAAGATGGATTTTCCAAGAGAAGAGTGAACAAGGGGGGGCTTAACGTACTTTTGGAATGGAACAAGGTGCATTAATTAATCTTCTGGTCCCTTGTTCTAAATAATAAACTAACATGCCCCTTAAGTTAGCATATCCATAGGTCGCCTGTGTTTGGCATCAGTGAAGGTGCTGTTTGACTTGGTTTGTGTACCCTTGGGTTCCACCTCAATTCTTGGGTCTCACTTCTTTTCACTCCATGACTCCTTTAGAATAAATATCTTCTGCAGGGGGAGGATTGTGAGTAATTTCTCCATTGTTGGAAATGGTCAGTGCACCAATATATAATTACAGCCAGCAATAGTGAATTGGGTGTTCTTTTGAGATACTTCTGTTCGAGGATGGAAGGGGCAGTATGGTTATGCCCTTTGGTTTGCAAATGCCCTGCGTTGTATGCAATTGGCAATTTTTTGGCCCCTACTATGAACCTATGAATTTTAATATTGAGCATGATTCGGCACATTGCTGCGTGATTATAATAACACTTCTAGAGCTGTTCTGCTCCATAATAAAGCCCCATTGAATATGAATCTAGGAGTAAGACCGTGTTATTTTGCAAGAGTGGGCCCGCCCGAGTTTGACCTTTAACCACAATGGGAGTTCCCCATTGCAAAAGCAAGCAGGAGTAGGCACTCGTGAAATTAATAATATTTTAGAGTTGCTGTGCTTTACAATAAAGTTTCACTTATTATGAATCTCGGAGTCAGGTCGCGTCCTCTCGCGAGAGCGGACCGGCCCGAGACTTATTATTAACCATAACGGGAGCTCCCCATTTCAAAATGGCGGACTCGTTTCTCTTGCGAGAGTTTGGGCGGCAGCCTCTTTGATTGTGTATTGAACAAGCGTTAAATAAGCAGCTCATTGTAATGACCGGCTCGCAGGACGAGTTAACGCTGTGGTTTTCTCCCGATAGTGGTAAGGAGAGGGGGCCGTTAATTGTGGAATTGAGATAAATGCCAACGGGCGACTGTCTGGAGATAGTCAGCCCAGTGAGATTTTCTTTTAAGGTGCAATCGGTATGTAAGGCGTTTACAATGTGCGAAATTGTCTCCTGCAGTTAAAATACAACAGGAGACTTGAGACAACCCACAGAAGGGTTGGTCGCTACATTTTACTTGATACCTCAGGGCCGGTAGGAGTCACATTGGCCGTTTGGGGGTAAATATCATAAGCCAGTGGCTTTTTTCTGTACATTTTGGGTTGTCTTCATTGAGTGTTTAATGTGCTCGAGCAAGTTGTAAAGATGTGTTATATGTGTTTTCTCTTGACAGTCATGAAGAAAGGTGTGTCCAGCTTGAATGCAGTGGCTAAATAAATAATTAATGCCCTGAAGAAATTGCCATTAATTTATACGGCAATGAAACATGTTGGCGAGTGGTGTGTGGCTTTACAGGTAACAGCCACGCCCAGCATTTTAATCAGATAATGCTGCACGAAAGAACAGAATAAAGGTCGCATATACGTGCAGGGTATCCTATCTTTTGTTTGTGTGTTACACTGTCTGTATTGTATGTTTTACACACGTTTTTTCCACTGCACTTTATTTGTATAAACACATTTATGTTTATTTGGACACATTTCATTTAAAGCTTGATGACTGCCGATGATGAGAACAGGGCAACTCTGGTGAGTACCTACAAGGTTCCCCGTTGATGGTTCGCCCGCGAGGGGTTATCTTGCTTGCACACATTTTTTTCACTAATACACTTTGTAGTATGGTGTTTAGAGGTTATGACTGTCTGACAAGGAACTGTGGCTTATTTTAAATTTGGCATGATTATGATGTACTCTCTACCCCGGGAACCTTTGAGATAGGGGAGTTATCTGAAAAGAAGAAAACTTTTTTCGAAATATTGTACATCCATTAAAGGAATTAAGAATAGTGCCTCAATTGGACCAGGTCATTGCAGTTTGAATAGATTCTCATTGTGACAAAAAATGTAAATACAAATTTAAAACTGATAAGACCAACAATTCATTTCAATCTGCCATTGCCTCTTGTCCTTTGTTTATGATGTATGGAAAACAAGTAATCCAGATATTTGTGAATTTTCTTTCTTTTCACCTGTTCATACTATGTCCCATATTGATTATATTCTGGTTTCTAAATCATCATTCCCTTGTGTACTTTCCTCGGAAATTGGTTCTATTTGTATTTCTGACCACGCCCCTATGTCTGCCTCTTTCGATATGTCTCTTAACACTTGCAAACAAGGCCGTTGGCGTTTTAATAATCACTTACTGTCAGACTAAACCTTCATTTCAGAAGCAACATCCTTTATTAATGATTTTTTTCAATTCAACAAACCTTCGAATGCCTCAGTACATAACAACTGGGATGCTTTTTAAACATCAGTTAGAGCCTTTACCATTGCTTAGTCTGCAAAGAAAAAGAAATTGCTTAACGCTAAATATCAGGAAACTCTTCAAAAGATAAAGTCCCTGGAACACAATTACTTTTCCTCTAAACCCTTCTCCACTCTGCAAGAATTGATTACAGCCAAATCTACCTTGAATAAAATTGCCATTGTTGATAGTTGTAACATTCTCCTTAAGATTAAATCAAAATGTCATGGAGGCCACAATAAGGCAGGCAAAATGTTAGCCACCGATTTGAAAATCAAATCAGAATGTAAAAATATTGGTCCTATCCACTCAGAGACAACCAATAAACTTCTTTTCTCCGATTCAGATATATTAGATACATTTCAATCCTATTATGAACTTTTATATACAGAAGTTACAACTTCTGCCGAAAAGGATTTTGACACTTTTTTCCAGGTATCCCTAAATCCCCCCCTTCCCTGATACTTTTTTACCTCTTGAAAATGTTATCTCTCTTCTAGAGATAACCAATGCTTTTGAATCTTTAAAAAAGGCCAAAGCCCTGGACCTGATGGTTTCTCAATTGAACTATTCTTAACTTTTTCTACAATTTCTGCCCCAAAATTATTGGACATTTTTAATTAATTTATTTCCAATTCTAAAGCATGTGGTTCTTAGAAGCCCTTATTATTATTATTCCCAAACCGGATAAAGACTCTTCTTTCCCGTAAAATTGTTCGACCTATTTCACGGATTAATTATGATTGTAAAATGTTTGCAAATATTTTGTCTTCCCGCTTAGAAAAGATTATTCCTCATCTCATCAAACCAGATCATACTGTAGTGTAGTTCCTATATTCCCAATAGGCTCTGCGCATTGGAATAATATATTCAGCAGTGTAGACGTAGGACTGAGGTCGACTAGGTCTCTACTGACTATATTAGACTTAAGTTTTGCCAGCTAGCTCAGAGGTCACTAGAAACTTTCTCGAATAAACAAGGAGGAGTTTAACTTCCCTGGATAGACAAGAAGGGATTAGCTTCTGACAACCATATAACATGACAACTTTGCTCCCTCAGAATAAGAGTGTATCTCTAGAGTAGTGTGAAAACAATAGACAGCTATTTCACTCAGTCAAGTGTGCATACTTAGTTTCACCAGAGTGCAGAGAAAAGAGAGACGGGCGTTTTCAATAAAAGGTGTTATTTATTCAGCAGTCTTCTTTCTCATGCAAGAGAAATGAATTACCACAATTGCAATACTCATAGTAAAGTAAAGTGCGTACAGTAAAAGGAGGATTAAGAAATAATACTGTAAAAGCATTGATATGGTTTCTTAGCCATAAGATACTTAAAATAGATAAAATATATACATACTTATATACATTGACTAACGTACTCAACTGGTGCTTCTAAATACGCCTACCCCGGTGTACCTGACCTAAGCCTAATATGTGGGAAGGAGTAAGTAAGTAGCAGTTTAAGTTAAGTTGGTTTTGCCAAGAATCTGAGTCAAGAATTCTCTCTAAGGTTTTAGTCAGCTCCGTACCTGGGTATTAGAAAGCAGGAGGTCTTGTATCTCTCTCTCAGGACTCGATATCCCAGTAACCCGCGAAGGTATCTGGAAACACCGGAGCTGGATTTCTCGGCAGGAGAAAAGACAGCGTCAAAAGGGAGGGGCAGTGTCCGTGGGCTCTCGCATCAGCTGGGCACTCGGGCAAGTAGATAGCTGCTCTGCTCCAAAACCACCACTGTGTGTTTGCTTAAGGCAGCATTGGTATATTTATACCTGAAAGGTGCCGGGTTTGACGTAAGGTTGGACATAAGACGTCAATAAAGATGTCACTAAGAACTGGCCTTTCTTAGAGTGCTCACAGGAGTTCTAGGACAAAATCAAAACAAAAGCAATGGGGAATTCCCAGGTTGCTGGAGGTTTGGTTTGTTTACAGAACTCGTTGTACTTTCTAGGAGCCTGGGAAAGTAGCCTTGCTTAATTTGGACAGCATGGGCTATGACTAAATATGGATATGATTCTTATGCCTTTATAGGGATATTATTTATTATAACCACATAAGGGCATAAATCAGGACTATCGAATTTAGGGTCCTAGATAGAACTACAACAATACGGTCTTTGTTAAAGGCCGACTTACCTCTGATAATGCTAGAATGTTCTCAAAATTTTCTTGCCCTTGGAAAAAAGTTCTCTTCTCCTTTAGCTGCCCTCTCACTTGATGCTGAAAAAGCCTTTGACTGAATAAACTGACAATATATGCTATATACTCTTAAATGGTTTGGTTTTGGTCAAAGGTTTATTTCTTATATCAAACTACTATATACTGCCCCGCGTGCTTCTGTTTTTGTCAACCGGCTTTTTTCTTCATATTTCCCCTTACAAAAAAGGCACCCATCAAGGTTGCCCTCTTTCCTTATTTTTCTCCTCTGTTTAAAACCCTTTCTTGAACCTATTAGAAATAGCTCTAATATTACTGGTTTTAACCTTAACTCCCATTAAATTAAACTTTCTGCCTATGTAGATGATATTCTTATTTACATGTCCAATCCCTACAACTCCCTTCCCCCTTTTTTACAAGAGATTGCTTTGTTTTTTACTGTCTCTGGTTACGAACTGAATTTTTTCAAAACTGAGATCTTACCTTTAAGTTCATCATGTTATCATTACATTTTTGAAACAACCAACTTCACTTGGTGCAACTAAAAGAATAAATACTTATGATCATGGCTTTCTTCAAATATTCCTGATACTTTAACCCATAATGTTTCTGCTTTAAAACTTAAACTTACCGATTTACTGTCTTCTTGGTCCCCATTAATTTTAACCTGGTGGGGCAGACTTGATACCATCTAAATGATGATTGTTTCCCAGGTGCTTTTCACGCTATCAATGTTACCTTTTAAAATTCCTAATTATTATTTTTATCAGATTATTTCTATTAGTACCAAATTCTTATGGAATAACAAACAAACTCGTATTGCTCTATCTAAAGCAACTCGTCCAAAGTCAGAGGGCATTGTCCGCTTTCCTGATTTTAAATTATATCACTCTGCTTTTTTGATTTGTCAATTCTATGCCATGTCTAAAGATTATGAAGATTCATGTATGGCAACATGGGTTGCTGTTGAACGCTCACTGATAAATTACTTTTCTTTTCAGGACATTATGTTTATGACCAACTGCACTTTTATTTTCAAATACCCTATTACCCTATCTTAAAATATTCTCACCATTTACTACATACCCTTTTCCACCAAGGTTTTGATCCATATCAATCCTTATTGTCCTCTTCCATATGGTTTAATAAAAATATTAAATTCCACAAAAAATCTTTCTACTACAAGCACTGGAAGGAAAAGAGCAGTTCTTATGTACATCAGTTGATTCTAACCTTTACCCAATTACAAAAGAAATGTAACCTTCCTGACTCTTGTATACATCAATATAATATATTATTTTCTGATCTCCAAACCTTTTTACAAAATGTCAACTCCAACCCTATTCCTATTTCTTTTGCTCCTGCTACACCCTTATTTAAAATTTCCCCTGACCCAATTCCAAGTGCCCCTTTTATGTATAAAACATTATCATCACCTACTAGCACTCTGAGTAGGATCACTGAAAAAATATCGAGGGACATAATATCGAGTTGAAAAAATATCGTTGACAAAATATCGACTGACAAAATATCGAGTTTGTATCTACAAACAAGTAAGTACAAAAATATCGACAACAAAATATCGTTTACAAAAATATAGTTAATTAAAATATCGACTTTATTAAAAACAGTGTTAAATTAAATTAATATTAAAAATTAATTACTAAAATATACTTTAAAATACTTAAATTACCTTATAATATTTAAATAATTAATGAAAGTTATAAAACATTTTTTACAATCATATTTGTTAAAACATATATATATAGTAACATAATATAATTAAATAATAATCAATATTATTATCGTAGGACAGCGTAAGTGTAAAAATTACAATTCCCACTCCAGAGGGTGCAACAGTAGGGAAAGCGTTGGATAGCGTAGGGGTAAAAATTACTATTCCCACTCCAGTGAGTGCAACACTATGGAAAGCGTTGGATAGCGTAGGGGTAAAAATTACTATTCCCACTCCAAAGAGTGCAACAGTAGGGAAAGCATTGGATAGCGTAGGGGTAAAAATTACTATTCCCACTCCATTAAGTGCAACAGTAGGGAAAGCGTTGGATGGCGTAGGGGTAAAAAATGACTATTCCCACTCCAGTTGGTGCAACAGTAGGGAAAGCGTTGGATAGCGTAGGGGTAAAAATTACTATTCCCTCTCCAGTGGGTGCAACAGTAGGGAAAGCGTTGGATAGCGTAGAGGTAAAAATTACTATTCCCACTCCAGTGGGTGCAACAGTAGGGAAAGCATTGGATAGCGCAGGGGTTAAAATTACTATTCCTACTCCAGTGAGTGCAACAGTAGGGAAAGCATTGGATGGCGTAGAGGTAAAAATTACTATTCCCACTCCAGTGGGTGCAACAGTACGGAAAGTGTTGGACAGCGTAGGGGTAAAAATTACTATTCCCACTCCAGTGAGTGCAATAGTAGGGAAAGCGTTGGATAGTGTAGGGGTAAAAATTACTATTCCCACTCCAGTGAGTGCAACAGTAGGGAAAGCGTTGGATAGCGTAGGGGTAACAATATCTTTTCCCACTCCAGTGGGTGCAACAGTAGGGAAAGTGTTGGATAGCGTAGGGGTAAATATTACTATTCCCACTTCAGTGGGTGCAACAGTAGGGAAAGCGTTGGATAGCGTAGAGGTAAAAATTACTATTCCCACTCTAGTGGGTGCAACAGTAGGGAAAGCGTTGGATAGTGTAGGGGTAAAAAATACTATTCCCACTCCAGTGGGTGCAACAGTAGGGAAAGCGTTGGATAGCGTAGGGGTAAAAATTACTATTCCCACTCCAGAGTGTGCAACAGTAGGGAAATTAAATACTTCATATATTATTTTTAAAAATATAAATTAATATCTATTACAAATTATTTTAAAGTAATTACCAATATATTTTAATATAACAATTAATCAATTAAAATTATAAATTAAAATTAATTATTATTATTTCTTACCTTTTAATCCAAATTAATTACAAATTAAAATGTATTTAATTAACAATTAAAACTTATTTATCCATTTTTTCTAATTAAATACAATTAAATAAATTGAATTATTTAATTAATTATAAATAAATTACTTCCCACCCTATTCCCCTATAAACCCAGAACCCGCTATTGAAAATAAATAAGTAAAATTAACATAATTAGCAATTAATCAATTAAATAAAAATAATTGCCAATTAAAATTTAATTAATTACCCATACATTTTTAATTAACAATTAATTCTAAAAAAACTACCAATACATTTTTTAACATATTTAATTAAGTTTAATTAAATTACTTCCCACCCAATTCCCCTAAAAACCCACAACCCGCTACGGAAAACAAATTAGTAAAATTAACATAATTAGTAATTATTCAATTAATTAAAATTAATTGCTGATTAAAATTTAATTATTTACCAAATATAAATTAATTAATAATTAATTAAAAAATAATACCAATACATAAATTTACATATTTAATTAATCATAATTAAATTACTTCCCACCCTATTCCCCTATAAACCCACAACCCGCTACAGAATTTAATTACGCAATAAATAAAAAATACAAATTAAAATTAATTATAACATAAATACACAATTTTCACACATATAATAACATAAAAAACATTATAAAAAATGAGATACTATTAAAAATTAGATATTTTTAATTACCTATATTATATACTTCGATATTTTAACTATCTATATTTTTAACATTCGATATTACATTACTTACCTTAAAAACGATATTTTTGATGTCTATATTCTGTCCAGTCGATATTTTGTCCAGTCTATATTTTGAACTCGATATTATGTCCAGTCGATATTTTGGAGTCGATATTATGTCTGTTTACCCTCTGAGTAAATCTCCAATTGAATTGCTTTGGGAACAAGATTTTCAAAACCTCCAAAGCTGCTAATAGTATACAATCCCTATATTTTATTTGTGACAGGGTTGTAATTACTCACCTCTTTCTACTCAAAATTGACCATTCTATTTCTCCATTATGTTGGTCCTGTCTTTCCTCTGAAGGCTCGTTGATGCAGTTACGTTATTACTGTCCCAAGGTTCATGACTTTTAGAAAGCTATATAGTCGAAATGTGTATTGATTTTTACTTGTGATGTTCCATTTGATATTCACAATAACTTTTTAGGTACCACATCTGCAGATTTCGACCACCTCCCTTCCAAAACTATTTTATTTGACCTCTTTATTGCTATTGCCTTTAAAGCTATATTAACATGTTGGAAAGATAACTCTAAATCATCCTTTTTGATTTGTGATGAACATCGAACTGCTTCTGTCTTCCATTCTTCTATTTATTTAAAGATTACATCTGATTTATTATGGTCACCTTTTACTACATTTCTATCCTCACACTCATCTTTCTTATAACACCCATTTTTACTCTACTCATTTACCTTTCCTTTCTTCTCTCTCTCTTCTCCCCCTTTTTCTCCCCTTTTCTTCTGCTTTTTTTCTTTCCTCTATTTCTTTATATAACAAAACATGCAAACATGACATTTTCTTTTTTTTTCTAATGGAACACATTATTTTATTATGTTCATGTACATTTTTACCCTTACTACTCTTCTCCTCTTACATATTGCTTTCTTTGTATTATAATATTTGCCAATGGTATTATGTACTATTCTTGTTCCAAAATATTTTATTAGCCTTTCTTTATTTATTTTTCTTTTTTTCTACATCTTTTTCCAATTATTTAATGTTTTAAATCTGTGTTCATTCTCTCAATAAAAAATTATTTAAGAAAAAATGCTGAGTAACATTTTCAAGTTTTGCTTAGGTGAATTTGAAGCTTGACATCATCCCTATTCTGTGAGATGAATGTCCTAGATATAGTGTCTTGCAAGTTTTGTGACAGAACCCTTTTTGGCTCCTAACAAACCCGTGAAGCTGTGACATAGGTGTCAGAGCAGAAAGCAATGAAAGCTTATTATAGAATGTACAGTTTGAAGTTACACGCAAATGAATAAAGACTTCTAATATTAAACTTTGTGTGTGGTGTAGTCATTGGTGGGTACACGGGCTGGGGAGGACACTAAAACTGGCGATGAGGGAGGGAAAAGTAACCTTGAGAAAATGGTGCTCTCCCAGAGAGTTTGCCTTGGTTCAAGAAATCTGCTTGTGCAAGCCACATGTGTCACTGTTGATGTACGGATTCAATGCTTCATGCATGTGGAGTCTTAGCGCAACTTCAGCTTCACAAACGAAGGTGAAGGCAACGGAAGCCATTAATAGAAGATCTCTCATCTACTACTCATGAGCGAGCCATTGAGAGACTTGGTGGCATCGTTGAGACATGGGGCGTTCCAGACATTTTGAAGTCTGATAATGGCCTGCCTTTTAAAAGTCGAGGAATCAATTTCCCAGATCACCTGAACATAAAACATCAGTAGAGTACACCTGGAAGGCAGCAAGCAAACTGACGCGTTGAACATTTTATAAGTACGAATAAGAAAGCAGTACAGAGTGCAGCTCTTGAAAGGATTCAACACCTCACTTGACAAAAGGCGAAAGTCCTGTGACGTTGATGTTCAGGACAGCAACGACAGCCAAGTTGCAATTAGGCGTGGGGCGTAGTTCGTGGAGTTTTGATATGCAAAACTACGCAAAGTTACAAAAAACTCTGCGAAGTTCCACGAGTTGCAGAGGGCAGTGCGAGCTGCAGTATGTGCTGGGATTGCTGCCACTCGGGTAAAAAATCTACCCGAGCGGCAGCTTACGCTCACAAACGTACTGTTCGCGTTCATGAACTTACCGTTCACAATCCTGAGCGGGGAAAAAACTCTGCAGCACATCAAAAAGCTGAGTTTTCTGCACTCTGCGAGCTCAGCGTAGTGGGAAGTGCAGAAAACTCTGCAAACTCAGCGAACAGAACGAAATTTACTGCCCAGGCCTAGTTACAATAAATGGACCAACAATGAGAGCACAAATTGTACGAAGGACTTGGTTAAAAAGCTGAAAATGAAAGCCTATACAAACAAGAGGCAACATGCACAGAGAAATGAGTTTAGGGATGAAGAGTTGGTAATCGCCCAAAAACTAGGAAGAAGGAAATCTTATGCTCCCTTTGATAGTGAAACTTTCCACATTGTATCCACAAAGGGGCCCATGTTGACTGTACCGCATCCTGGAAATTCTGGTACCAGAGACCATTCTCACTTTCAGCAATTAATTCATTGGGATTTTGATTAAGATGGTGAAGGAAAGATTGAACCTGGAAACTCAATGCCTGCTGTTACTTTTTTATCGTCTTCAGAAATTCCTGAAAATGAAGATGACAAATAACCAATCAGGTTGAATAGTTAAAGCACCAAGAAGGTTGATTCAAGAGATGTAATTGTGTGTGTGCGTATAGTAGGTAGTTTTAGTTAGGACCTAATTTCCATAGGAAATCAGCAACATTCTATTGGGAATAACTTTGGCGCCGGTTAATGAATCTTTGCAAATTTCTCAAAGAAGATGGCCCGCTCCGCTCCTTCCCTGAAAGTTTTGGGTGGGTTTGTCAAGTGGGGGCTGAGAAAAAAGGGGGGTCCCAAAACGTGTTTTCTCTATGTTATTTTCCATAGGACGATTAGACACGGCTACAGCCCGAACTGCTGAACGGAATTACAAGAAATTTGACAAAATGGTAGAGTCTGATTCGCAGATCACGCTTTTGCTCAAATGGTGTAAATCCCTATAGTAGTTCCTGAGAAAATCAAAAGAAAAAAATATATATATCTAGGCGCGCGAACCGTACGCGCACCGTACATGCTGATTGGCTGTCAACTGTCTGTCAACACTCCAAACCAGGAAGTGTTGGCAGCCATCTTGTGCTCGGTAGACCAAGGCACCAGAATGCAGAAAAACAAATGTGTAGAACGCAAAAAGCGAGCAGGGTAGAAACACCCTGACTCCTTAGGCCTGCTCAGGGGGTCCCACACGGACCCCCAAGGCCCCAACATTTTTTTCAAAAAACCCGGTCTGCTTTCTTCCAAATTACCACCCTTTGGGACCAAATCCCGGGGGCATAGTGAAAAAGAAGTGTGAGGGGGCCCCAACCCCCCCACACTGCCCCAGGGACTGCCACCCACTGGGGCGTTGCAGAGAGGTGTAAAAAGGGGCATGGCCTCATTACACCTCTCTGCAATGCAGTCCCCTGGATCGTACTGGAGGTTCCTGGTGGGCTAGTTGGCCCCCATGGACCGCCAATATGCAAGGGGAATTAGTTCCCCCTCTGTAAACGCGCCCAGGGGCTGCGTTGCAGAGAGGTGTAAAAAGGGGCATGGCCTCATTACACCTCTCTGCAATGCAGCCCCCTGGCGCATACTGGAGATTCCTGGTGGGCTAGTTGGCCCCCAGGGACCCCCAGTATGCAAGGGGAATTAGTTCCCCCTCTGCAAACACGCCCAGGGGCTGCGTTGCAGAGAGGAGTATAAAAGGGGCATGGCCTCATTACACCTCTCTGCATCGTAGCCTCTTGGCATATACTGGAGGTTCCCAGTGGGCTAGTTGGCCCCCAGGGACCTCCAGTATGTAAGGTTACTTAATCCCCCAACTTAGAACACTCTACAGGGCGCGTTAGCACAGTGGTGAAGGTAGGGGGCAGGGATTGAGGTGATGTGAGTGCAAACATGCCCTGAGGCACATTTTAAGTTGGCGAATTAATTCCTGTTCAATCTAGAGGTCCCATAGGGGGCAACTAGTCCAACAGGTATCTCCAGTAAGCGCCACAGAGCTGTGTTGCAGAGTGCTGTAAAAAGGGGGCGTGCCCTTTGAACACCACTCTACAAAACCGCTGCCTGTCGCATACTGTAGGTACCTGGTGGGCTAGTTGGCTCACAGGGGACCTCAGGATTGAAGAGGAATTAATTCTCCAATCTAGCTCACTACTATTCCTGAAAAGTAATTTTAACTGTACCAGTAATTTGAATTTCCTTCCGTAGAATATCATTGCCTGCGGCTACTATGAAAACGCAAAAAAAGAGCAAAGGTTCAGGCGAGCCAGAGGGGGGCAGGCAATATTCATTTCTAATGCGTTGCACATCGACCATGAGCAAGTGGAGATAGATGATTCGAACATTCTGATGGTTAAACTTAGCTGCAAAATAAACAATCAAAATCCTAGAACACTATATTTGACTACTGTTTACATACTGCCCACTAACAAGAGTAGGGAGACAACATGTGGAACCCTGAACAATGTTCTAACTGATAGAATGCTCGAGGATCCGATAGCAGATTTTCTGACTACCGGGGATTTCAACCTCAATCTAATGTCATCACAGATGAAACCACGCAACTTAAAAACCGTCAATGGTTAATACCTGAGCAGGATCTAGGGATTGATAATAACTGCAACAAAAATAAAACGGGACAGAAATTCGTAAAGGATATGGAAGCTATGGGTCTCCGAATACTTAATGGTAGAGTAAAAACGGATGTTCCACCAAGATACAGTTATTTCGGGCACAAGGCAAAATCCAGGATTGATTACACCATGACAATATTATATATGTTCCATAACATCACCTCATACCAAGTAATGAAAGTAAACGAAAGTGATCATGCGCAGCAGTCAATACTAATGGGTATTAGAATAACTAAGAAAAAGACTTACCAGACGGTCCAAGGGCATTTTGGTACTATTAACTATAAAAAACTGATCTGGAACATTGGTAGCAAAGATGTAATGAATGATCAAGTGGAAAAGATGTTGGAAAAATGCCTAAAAGACACTGCATCAAAAACAGCAATTGAACAATGGGAAAATTGACTGGGATGCTGACTAAAACACAAGGGCAAACAAAAACAAAAAAGTTCAAATACGGGAATGAACCTAAAAAGGAAAACGAAGCTAATTTAAACCTGCCGCATACAATAAGGTCACTGAAGAAAGAACGAAATAGGATTATCAGACTAAGGAAGAAACCGGATGCAAAAGCAGAAAACCTTGGAAACCTAAAGTTAATAAATCCGAATATGAAAAAATTATTATGGGGTGAGAAAAACAAAGCGAAACAAGCTATCTGGGCAAAAATATTCCCTGCCAGTAAAGAGAAGAATTCAAGAGACTTCTGGTACATTATCAATGGCCTTGCTAGACCCAACAAGCAAGCAGTCTCATTACCTTTAACTGAGCAGGAATGGGAGAAGTTCCTGAGGAGACATTTGAATCAAGACTCTATATACACATTTTCACTGGAATTGCAACAGGTGCGTAAATCAGACAATGAGAATGACATTACTTATCAAGATAGTGATACGGACATGCAATTTCCCATAGAAAAAGAAGAGATAATTAAACTTATAAAACAACAGAAGAACGGTGCTCCGGGACCAAATGGGATTCCGTTTGCACTCTTGAAAGAAAATCCAGAATTATGAGCAACAATCCTAGAGAAATTGTATTAAGAAGTCGCGCTGACAGGAAATGTACCCAAGTCATGGCGTGGATCCCTAATAACCCCAATCTTTAAAAAAGGAAATTGAGCACTGCCAGAAAACTACAGGTTGATTACACTGCAAGACTCTGATGCCAAGCTATTTGCCAGAATAATACTAACTAAACTAACTGACTGGGTGACGGAAGAAAAAAGAATGCCCTTAAACTAAACAGGCTTTATATGAGGATTAGGAACTACTACTAATATACGGGTTCTCGCCCTACTTATGAACAAATCGCTTAGATTAAAGCAACCCTTGTATCTTTGTTTTATAGATTTTAAATCTGCTTTCGATTGCGTCAACCGAAAATTACTCTGGGAAAAGGTAGAAAAAATGAAAATTCCAGTTCCCCTACTTAAGCTAATTCGCCTTCCATACTCAGAGACATGGGTGAGGGTGAGGATGGGTGACGGGCATACACTATCCAGGGAGATTCCAGCAAATGAAGGTTTGAAGCAGGGCTGTATTTTAGCCCCTCTTCTTTTTAATTAGTTTCTTGCTGACCTACCAGGAATATTGGACAAAGAAAACGCACATCCGTCGACACTAGCTGACAAGTGGCTCACAAGCTTGATGTATGCGGACGACGTCATACTCATGAGCCACACAAAAGTGGGCCATCAGCGCTTAATGAGAAGGACCTATACCTACTCAAAAGAGAATGGAATGGTTATAAACGAGACCAAAACTAAGATTATGGTAGTTGCCAAAAACGCTAAGATGAAACATAAAAGCCAATGGTTCATGGGTAAAAATTAGCTTGAACAAGTAGAGGTCTATAAATACCTTGCCGTATTATCGGATGCAAAGGGAAATTACCATCTACAAAAAACTGACGCTCAAAGAAAAAAGAACGCATTAACTGCTGCATTTAGAACTGTGCAGAAGTCTCTTCCCAGCCTGACCTATGGTCCTCTCTTGAGCATTGTTGGGGCAAAACTCTTACCCACTATTACATATGATAGTGAAGCTTTGACCCATGTCCCCACCACATTTTCAACAAAGCAAACTCCATCATCGCCCCCCATCTCCGAGACGTCATCAACTGCTCCCTCAACTCCGCCACCTTCCCGGAAAGCTGGAAACACGCCGAACTCAGCGCCCTTCTGAAGAAACCCACAGCAGACCCCACTGAACTTAAGAACTACCGTCCCATCTCTCTCCTCCCATTCCCTGCCAAAGTCATTGAGAAAGCCGTCAACAATCAGCTTGCCGCCTTCCTCGAATCCAACAAATCCCTCGACCCCTCACAGTCCGGTTTCCGAGCCAAACACAGCACCGAAACCGCACTCATCGCAGCAACAGACGACATTCGAACACTTCTGGACAACGGAGAAACAGTTGCCCTCATCCTACTTGACCTCTCCGCAGCCTTTGACACAGTCTGTCATAGCACCCTCATACAACGCCTCAACAACGTCGGAATACAAGGAAAAGCACTGGACTGGATCATCTCGTTCCTCGCCGGAAGAACACAGAGAGTCCGACTCCCCCCTTTTAGATCAGAAGCCACCGAAGTCACTTGCGGCGTACCTCAAGGATCATCACTCAGTCCCACCCTCTTCAACGTATACATGAGTCCCCTTGCATCCATCGCGCGCCAACACAACCTCAACATCATCTCCTACGCCGACGACACCCAGCTGATCCTCTCCCTCACCAAAGACCCAAACACCGCCAAAACCAACTTACACGAAGGAATGAAAGATGTTGCCGAGTGGATGAAGGACAGCCGTCTAAAACTGAACTCAGACAAAACGGAAGTCCTAATCTTAGGCTCATCCCCCTCTGCGACTCATGGTGGCCACCGGCCCTGGGAAACGAACCCAAACCAACGGACCACGCACGTAACCTGGGCTTCATCCTGGACTCATCCCTCTCGATGACCAGACAAGTCAATGCCGTTTCCTCATAATGCTTCAACATCCTACGTATGCTCAAAAAAATATTTCGTTGGATACCCACCGAAACAAGAAAAACGGTCACCCACGCACTAGTCACAAGCCGACTGGATTACGGCAACACCCTCTACGCCGGAACCACAGCCAAACAACAGAAAAAACTCCAACGCATCCAAAACGCCTCAGCCAGACTCATACTTAACATTCCCCGCCAGACTCACATTTCCGGTCACCTGAAAGACCTCCACTGGCTCCCTGTCAACAAGAGGATAACGTTCCGACTCCTCACCCACACACACAAAGTCCTCTACGACCTTGGACCCGAATGCCTAAACACGCTCCTGTCCTTTTACTCCCCCACCCGCCAACTACGTTCGTCCAATCAGGCCCTTGCTGCTATTCCGCGCATCAACAGATCCACCATGGGGGGAAGATCCTTCTCCTACTTAGCGGCCAAAACCTAGAATTCTCTCCCCACCCCCCTCCGCCTTACACAGAACCACCTTTCCTTCAGAAAGCAACTTAAAACGTGGATATTCGATTAATAAGTACCCCCCCTCCCCTCCCTCAAGCGCCTTGAGACCCTCTGGGTGAGTAGTGCGCTATACAAATTTCTGAACTTGAACTTGAACTTGAAGCTTTAATGAGTAAAGATAGTCATACTTTGAACAAAATCATAACCAGAGTATACCGAGCACTTTTCCATCTCCCAGTGAACGCTTCCCCGGCGCAAGTAAGGTTGGAGTTTGGCCTAACAAATCAACGGTTTGCAAGGCAAGGCCATTTTATTAAAGTCTGAAACCAAAAAACAAGTGACCACCAAAATGAGATATCGTTGCTCCTATGGAGAGAAAAAAGAAGGACACTAACTCTAGTGCAACTCTTTACCTTAGAGATGCAATTAATGAGTTTGGGGTCATGTCTATATGGGAAACGAATATAACCAAGTCATCATTCAAGAAAATCTTTAATAAAACCGTAGACCACCTATCCATTCTAAAGGATAAGGCTACCCTTATTAAGAGAAAACATGCCTGGACGGTGCTAAATGGCTATAAAAAGAAGGAGATACAACAATATCTAAAAACCCCGTGGACGGAAAAAAACAAGCAGGTGCTCCTTAAAGCGAGATTTGGATCCATGCCAGGGCTATGTCATCTCCCCCATGGGAATTTCAAGAAACCCAAACGAAATGTAGACTATGTAACAGGGGCGAGGAAGACATTCAACATCTTCTGTGTACCTGCCCTGAACTCCCTCAAGAGAGAAAAACATTGCTTAAGGTTCCTCTCAAGTCACGCGGCATACGGACATGCAGGCAGGCCGTGATTAAGTGTATGGCCTCAAATGATATTGTTTTAAACGCTTCCTTTGCAAAGTTCTTACTGTTAGTTAAAAGGAAACTCGGAGACGTAATTATTGCAAATACTTAACTGTTTGTAAAGGTCACGCAATTACATTTTATGTGATTTTATGCTGGAATATATATTTTATATTTTTTCTTTTAGATGTGTAATGTTGTAAGATTTTAAATAATCATCACAACAAACTACTTTGTACTTTGTATATCATTGCCTGCTATATAAAATATATATAAATTAAAAAAATATTAAATTAATAAAATATATATTACAATTAAAATATTTTTTTAAAACACTTTTTTTCAATGTATATTAAAAATATGTAATGTAATTTAAAAAATAAAATATCTAAAAATAAATAGTTTAAAATAATGTAGTAAATCGGTATTAAAAAATATAACAAGTAATACATTTAATAATTATCATTTACAAAACCTTTGAAATTCACTTAAAAAACCATAGGTTTCACACACGTTAAAGTTAGGAATTAGCATTTAAAAAACCTTGCAAATTCACTGAAAAACACCATAGGTTTTACACACGTTATAGTTAGGAATTAGCATTTAAAAAACCTTGCAAATTCACTGAAAAAACCATAGGTTTCACACACGTTATAGTTAGGAATTAGCATTTAAAAAGCCTTTGAAATTTACTGAGAAAACCATAGGTTTCACACCAGTTATAGTTAGCTAGACATTTTACTCATACAAAACCATTGCAATTCCCCCGTTATAGTTAGTTGTACTCACTATAACTCGCGCGCGCACAATCCACTGCTGATGATGTCACATATTACATCATTCATGACATGGTCAGTGACATCACTGATGACATCACTGATGACATCTCACATGACATCACTGATGACATCACTGATTACATCATCCATGTGACAATGAAATACACCTCATCACACACTAGTATAATATTTCATCACTCACTGTAAAATAGAAAGTTCCATATTTCAAACCATTGACACACCAATAGTAATTTCTAAACACCCACTCAGTGATTCATAGATCTTTACACACATCTAATCACTTACCTATAGATTCAGAGTTATATGCAGTGAATAATTAACAGAACACTATCAAATATACTTATACGCCTATTTCAAGATTACACACCAGCGCACATTGAATTCACTTATAAAGACAACCTTCTGACTTTTGCAAACAATTGATTATACTTACATTTACTCATCTACACACTTATACAAACACTACTTCATCTATTTATATAAATAGTAACAGACATTTAGTGTGTTATATAATCACTATTACAAGTATACAGTTATCCATATAGTGACTCATACAATCACCTAGTCTTAAGCACACCTAATTAGATATAACTGTCACATACACTGCCTTTTTTTTAAATTTTAATGGAGATGTACCATTGAGAGAAATATTTTATCACCACCACACCCATAAACATATACACTCACTGAAAAAACTGTTATAACATGTAGTCTTAACCTCATATACCTACTGAATGAACTATTCACACATTTTTGAGCAATCACACACCCCCACCAAACCACATAGACATTCATTTAGCCATACAAATACTCAGTTAAGAAACAAATAACAAATATAGTCTTTCACATATCAATTAGGACAAAGCAATAAAGACTTTCACACAGTTTAATAACTACACATTATATATAGTGAGACTCTACAAATTAGTCAAGGAAATAATCAATGACACTGTTACTAAATCCACCAATCACACATTTATATGTATATAGCCACTCATTCTTCAATGCAAAGTAGTGTATTTATAATACATATTTAAATATAAAAGCAAACCACATTCACTGGATGATGTCATCAGTGATGTCATCAGTGATGTAATTTGAGATGTCATCAGTGATTTCACTGACCATGTCATGAATGATGTAATATGTGACATCATCAGCAGTGGATTGCGGGCGCGCAAGTTATAGTGAGTACAACTAACTGTAACGGGGGAATTGCAATGGTTTTGTATGAGTAAAATGTCTAGCTAACTATAACTGGTGTGAAACCTATGTTTTTTTCAGTGAATTTCAAAGGTTTTTTAAATGCTAATTCCTAACTATAACGTGTGTGAAACCTATGGTTTTTTCAGTGAATATATAGATGTGTGTGCAGAAAGAGACAACAGGGGTGCAAAAAGAAGCAAATGGGGTGCAGAAAGAGACAACAAACGTGCAGAAAGAGGGAAGAGATGTGCAAAAAAAGGTAAGAAAAATACAGAAAGGCAAATGAGGTACATAAAGAGACATACATTTGTAGCTGTCCTATAAGTGATAGGGCAGTCTCCTCGGGCACTGGTTTGTTGCTGCGTGAGTCAGCTTAACTTAATAAATCGTTAAAATGAAAAAATAAAGTGAAGATTGAATTAATAGAATAACGAGTGGAATAAAGTGATTTATAAAGTTAAGCTGACTCACGCAGCAACAAACCAGTGCCCGAGGAGACTGCCCTATCACTTATAGGACAGCTACAAATTTATGTATCAGTATCACACTCCAGGCGGGGAGTGGTTCCTAAGGAGCACGGTAACAAACAAGAACATTAACAATACAAGCAGTGCACAACCTAATAAATAGGCCTATCAGTACATAAAAAGACAACAGGGGTGCAGAAAGAAGCAGGACATTTGCTGAGAGAAGCATGGAAAGTGGAGAACGAAGCAACAGGGTTGCCGACAGAGGCAAGAGAAGTGTAAAAGGAACAAATGAGGTGTAGAAAGAGCCAACAGAGGTACAAAAAGAGGCAAGAGAGGTACAGAAACAGGCAAGAGAAGTGCACAAAGAGGCAAGAGAATTGCTGAAAGAAGCAACAGAGGTGTAGAAAGAAGCAAGAAACGTGCAGAAGAAGGCAAGTGAGATGCAAAAACAGGCAGGAAAGGTACAGAAAGAGGGAAGACGAGTGCAGAAAGAGACAACAGGAGTGCAGAAAGAAGCAAGTGAGGTGCAGAAATATGCAACAGACGTGCAGAAAGAGGGAAGAGAGATGCAGAAAAGGGCAAGAACAGTACAGAAAGAGGCAAAAGATGTACATAAAGAGACAACAGGGGTGCAGAAAGAAGCAAGACAGGTGCAGAAAGAAGCATGCAAAGTACAGAATGAAGAAAGAGGCAAGGGAGGTGCAGAAACAGGCAAGAGAAGTGCACAAAGAGGTAAGAGAATTGCTGAAAGAAACAGCAGAGGTGTAGAAAGAAGTAAGAAAAGTGCAGAAAGAGGCAAGTGAGATGCAAAAACAGGCAGGGAAGGTACAGAAAGAAGGAAGACGAGTGCAGAAAGAGACAATAGGGGTAAAGAAAGAAGCACATGAGGTGCAGTAAGAGGCAACAGATGTGCAGAAAGAGGGAAGAGAGGTGCATAAAAAGGCAAGAGAAGTGCAGAAAGAGGCACAAGAGGTAAATACAGGGACAATATGTGTTCAGAAAGAAGCAAGACAGGTGCAGAAAGAAGCATGGAAAGTGCAGAATGAAGCAACAGGGGTGCAGAGGGAGGCAAGAGAAGTGCAGAATTAAGCAACAGAGGTGCAAAAAAAGGCAAGAGACGTACAGAAACAGGCAAGAGAAGTGCACAAAGAGGCAAGAGAATTGCTGAAAGAAGCAACAGAGGTGTAGAAAGAAGCAAGAAACGTGCAGAAGACTACAAGTGAGATGCAAAAACAGGCAGGAAAGGTACAGAAAGAGGGAAGACAAGTGCAGAAAGAGACAACAGGGGTGCAGAAAGAAGCAAGTGAGGTGCAGAAAGATGCAACAGACGCGCAGAAAGAAGGAAGAGAGGTGAAGAAAAAGGCAAGAAAAGTACAGAAAGAGACAAAAGAGGTACTTAAAGAGACAACAGGGGTGCAGAAAGAAGCAAGGCAGGTGCAGAAAGAAGCATGGAAAGTACAGTATGAAGCAACAGGGGTGTAGAAACAGGCTAGAGAAGTGTAGAAAGGAGCGAGTGAGGTGCAGAAAGAGCCAACAGATGTGCAAAAAGATGCAAGAGAGGTGCAGAAACAGGCAAGAGAAGTGCAGAAAAAGGCAAGATAATTGCTGAAAGAAGTAACAGAGGTGTAGAAAGTAGCAAAAAAAGTGCAGATAGAGGTAAGTGAGATGCAAAAATAGGCAGGAAAGGTACAGAAAGAGGGAAGACGAGTGCACAAAGAGACAACAGGGGTGCAGAAAATAGCAAATGAGGTGCAGTACGAGGAAACAGACGTGCAGAAAGAGAGAAGAGAGGTGCATAAAAAGGCAAGAGAAGTGCAGAAAGAAGCAACTGACGTGTAGAAAGAAGCAAGAAACGTGCAGAAGAAGGCAAGTGATATGCAAAAACAGGCAGGAAAGGTACAGAAAGATTGAAGACGAGTGCAGAAAGAGACAACAGGAGTGCAGAAAGAAGCAAGTGAGGTGCAGAAATATGCAACAGACGTGCAGAAAGAGGGAAGAGAGATGCAGAAAAGGGCAAAAAAAGTACAGAAAGAGGCAAAAGAGGTACATAAAGAGACCACAGGGGTGCAGAAAGAAGCAAGACAGGTCCAGGAAGAAGCATGGAAAGTACAGAATGAAGCAACAGCGGTGCAGAAAGAGGCAAGAGAAGTGTGGAAAGGAACGAGTGAGGTACAGAAAGAGCCAACAGAGATCTATAAAAAGAGACAAGAGAGGTACAGAAACAGGCAAGAGAAGTGCTCAAAGAGGCAAGAGATTTGCTGAAAGAAGCAACACAGGTGTAGAAAGAAGCAAGAAACGTGCAGAAGAAGGCAAGTGAGATGCAAAAACAGTCAGGAAAGGTACAGAAAGAAGAAAGACGAGTGCAGAAAGAGACAACAGGGGTGCAGAAAGAAGCAACAGACGTGCAGAAAGAGGGAAGAGAGGTGCAGAAAAGGGCAATAAAAGTACAGAAAAGACAAAAGAGGTACATAAGAGATAACAGGGGTGCATAAAGAAACAAGACAGGTGCATAAAGAAGCATGGAAAGTCCAGAATGAAGCAACAGGGGTGCAGAAAGAGGCATGAGAAGTGTAGAAAGGAACGAGTGAAGTGCAGAAAGAGCCAACAGATGTGCAAAAAGATGCAAGAGAGGTTCAGAAACAGGCAAGAGAAGTGCAGAAAAAGGCAAGATAATTGCTGAAAGAAGTAACAGAGGTGTAGAAAGAAGCAAAAAAAGTGCAGAAAGAGGTAAGTGAGATGCAAAAACAGGCAGGAAAGGTACAGAAAGAGGGAAGACGAGTGCACAAAGAGACATTATGGGTGCAGAAAGAAGCAAATGAGGTGCAGTAGGAGGCAACAGACGTACAGAAAGAGGGAAAAGAGGTGCATAGAAAGGCAAGAGAAGTGCAGAAAGAGACAAAATAGGTAAATACAGAGACAATAGGTATTCAGAAAGAAGCAAGACAGGTGCAGAAAGAATCATGGAAAGTACAGAATGAAGCAACAGGGGTGCATAAAGAGGCAAGAGAAGTGCAGAAATAAGCAACAGAGGTGCAAAAGGAGGCAAGGGAGGTGCAGAAACAGGCAGGAGAAGTGCACAAAGAGGTAAGAGAATTGCTGAAAGAAGCAGCAGAGGTGTAGAAAGAAGTAAGAAAAGTACAGAAAGAGGCAAGTGAGGTGCAAAAACAGGCACGAAAGTTACAGAAAGAGGGAAGACGAGTGCAGAAAGAGACAACAGAGCTGCAGAAAGAAGCAAATGAGGTGCAGAAAGAGGTAACAGACATGCAGAAAGAGGGATGCAGAAAATACAAGATATTTGCGGAATTATGTCAAGAGAAGTGCAGAAAAAAGAATGAAACGTGTACAAAGAAGCAACAGAAATGCAGAAAGTGACAAGAGAGGCGCAGAGGGAATAAAGAGTGGCTTGCACGCCATTAGAACCAATTTAACACCACTTTTAGCAATAAGTAACAGGTGACCATTCTAGGTTTGCAAAGGGCCATCCACCAAGCTGTAACACTTGTCTCTTAAGTTTTGGCAACATTTGACCCAATTCAGCTAGAAACAAGGCTTTTTTTTGTCCATATATGCAGATTAGGGTGCAGATGATGAATTATGTGGCTAATGCAGAAAATGTATAATTGTGCAAAAGTTGGTGCAGCCAAACAGTCACATAATTCCAGTGGCCCTGCTCATACCTCAGACTAGGTCTACAAGTGCTTCTCAGTGATTCCATCCTTTTTTGTCTCGCTGAGTTCATAGTTGAGCTTCTTTGGAAATGAGGAAGAATAAACCTGAGGTTACCACTACATTTAAAACAGTAATAGCTAAAATTCTCACAAATGCAAAACCTATTACATTGCAAACACTTTTTTTAACTAGTATTTGCGTTTGCAGAGTGATGGAGAAAGGGTTCTGGGCCTGCAACCAGCGCTCACGAATTCCGGTGCATAGTGCTTACAGAAGGTACCAGTAGGGACCCTCAGCCCCCAAAGTCCCTCAGGAGTAAATTTGACTTCATCCTATATATATATATATATTACCTACTGGCGGTCGCCAGTAGGTATATATAGTTAGGATTTTTTTCCCTATGGGATTTTTGAAAATTCTATGTCTAATAACTTTGGCGTTTGTGGACGGAATTGGCTGAAATTTTCAGGAAAATGGAACATTTTGTTTCTGAGCAGCCCCTGAAAATTTGGGGGGGGGTTCGTCAAGGGGGGGCCGAGAAAAAAGGGGGGTCCCAAAACGTGTTTTTCCAATGTTCATTTCCATTGGGCGGTTGGCCTCACTTTTAGCCCGAACGGCTGAATGGATTTGCACGAAACTTGGCAAAATTGTAGGGACTGTTAGCCCGATGTGCCTTTGCTAGGTCTCAATATATGTGCTCCAGTGGATTTTGAGAAATTAACGTTCAAAAAAAGATATATATCTGTAAGCGCGCTCTGGGCAGCGCTCCGGTTCGCGTACTTTACGTGTAACGGAACTTCGCGAAGCGAAGCTGATTGGCTCTCCGGTGTCTGTCAACATTCTAAACAGTCCGGAGCGGCCGCCATCTTGTCTCTTGGTAGGATCGAGAGACAAGAGGAGGCCAAAACAAAGGGGGAAATGACCATAAGGGGGCATAGTAGATCCTCCCTGACCCCCTAGGTTTGATGTGGAGGCTTTAAAAGGGCCCCGCAGGGCAAAAAAAAAAAAATATATTTTTTTTTGCGTGGGGAGCGCCCGGTTCGCGAACCGGGAAGCGTTCTGGGGAGCGTACTATAAGGAAAAAAGAATGATAGACTTTTCAAATACTGTATGTTAATTGAGTGTTGGTTTTGTTGATTATTTTTTAATTTCTTATTTTTTAAGCAATTATTTATTATTGTGATTGTGTTTCAAAATTTAATAACATTTCTAACATTTCACTGTCTGAAATGTCGTCATTTTCATTGAACATAGTTTGTAATCTCTGAGGGTGTAAAATGTCCTCATTTTGAAGGAGGTCATCTACTGCTTGCACACATTGCAGTAGTTCTTGGTCCCAAGTTTCATCCATAAATTCTATATAATTTGGATCAATTAATTCTTGGCTGCTCTCTTGCAGGACAATTTGAAATGAAACTTTCTGTTCGCCTTCCATGTTGCCTGAAATTTGGATAAAAAAAAATATATTAGTAGAGATAGGGCACTGTTGGGATTAATTTTAGATAGGCAGTTTTTATCAGTGAATTTATCTTTGGGCAGTGTATAGTATCAGAGTGGAAGTAGGAATATAAAAAAGTGTATGTGATTTAACGTAAGTAATTTCATAACCTAACTCCATCCATAACTATAACAGAGAAGTCTATCTAAATCTATAACTACTACAGAGGGATAGTATATAACTATCAGAAAAAGTTTACCATATTAACTTTTGGTGCACAATATACTTCAGTTTTAAAAATAACAACTTACCTTTACAAAGAAGTTGAAGTGATTAGTGAAAATCCAATTGAAATGGACAACAAGAAGTAGTAGTCAAAATGGCTGTGTTTCCTTCTCTTCCTTTATATATATTCAGGTATATAACCAATCAAATGTCAGGTAATAAAAGTAGAAAATGAAAGTAACATTTTCATTGGTTGTCAATTCCAACACTTCAGATGTGTTTTGAGAAGTAATTTACCTCACGGTATTTAGAGAGGTCTACAGGCTAAATGGCTAAATGGAATTTCAATCAAATTTGTGAAAATGATAGGGATTGGTATGTAGTATGAGCTAATCTATATTTGGTGAGAGTGTCTCCAGTCGTTTTTCTGTAAATTACTTTCCCACCTTTTTTGATGGTGCGCTTTCCGGGGAGCGCCCCTGTACGCGAACTGGCGAGCGCCCCGGTACGCGAACCTGAAGCGTTACGGGAGTCCACCATTTTGTGTTTCGGTTGACTTAAGATTCAAGATGGAGGGCAAATATTGTTCAGAATGGGTAGAAGGGGGCACGGTAGACTTATCTTGACCCCCTAGGTTTTCTGAGGGTGGCTGAGGAGGCTTATATGTGCGAAAAAAACATTTTTTTAAAAAAATTCGCGAGGTTAGCTTCCGGTTCGCGTACCGGGTAGCGCCCCGGGGAGCGTACTTTGTTGAAAATTAGTGAAAAAAGTTGGAAAAAAATAATAATTGTGAGTGATCAGATGTAGGGTAGCTCTGAGAAGAGCTTTTGGGTTTATGGTACATTTAGGTACTTATAAGTAGGTATCAATGCACAGTCTTAAATTCAGAATGAAAATTCTGTTGCCCTCATCTGAGAAGTGAACTCCATCTCCTCTGTAGATATCTTGCATGTAGTAACGCAAGTTATTGTTGTACATGGAGCCCATTCCATGGTCTCTCATGTAAGCTGAAACAGATTTGTTTACATGCTTCCTCAACTTCTCAATTTGTGGACAAAATTGGTTTGACCACCTCCATTTCTGTCTTTGGCATATATTTGAATATACCAAGGCAGTTTGAGGAAAAAGTGCCATCATTGCTCAAAGGTGTCCTTTAAAAGCATTTCCAGACCTACCCCAGTCAAAGTGCCCAAATCATTACCTCCACAGTGCACAATTAACAGGTCAGGTTTTGGCAAATGCATAAAGGTTTTCACCAATGGTATCAATTGGTGACATTTTAATCCTCTGTGGCCAAACCACTTAATTTCCACATCTTGTAAATTGAGGTTAGGTAAATTTCTGTTCTCAGCATACCTCTGAGCCCAATAGATGTAACTGTGTCCAACAATCCAGACAGAAAACATGGTGAGAGAAAGTTCTGCTGCAGTAAGATGAAGTGTGGCAATGAAATGGCAGTTGAAAAAATAAGAGTTTAAAATGAAAAAAACTGTGGAGTTTCTGTGTTAATGAAGCAGTAACAGTGATTGGTGGATTTTGATTGCTGAAAACAGAAAGTTAGGGTGCATGGATGAGTTCTTTGAAAGATGTATTTTGAGTGGTCAAGAAAAAATCATTAAATGAAAGAATGCACTGGATATGCAGGTGCACTGAGAGTTCAGAGTTCAATTGAAACATTGTTGTGTGAACTTGCAAACACCAGAGGTCTTCCAAGAGGTGGTTGCTATGCAAAAAAGGCAGAGAGGGCAGAGGGGGGAAGGGTTTTGATTTGAAAAAAGTGAGGGAAGAGTTTTGATTGGGTGACATGAGAGATATGTGTGAAGAATTACAGCATTTCTGTGCTTTTGATAGCTGCAGACTCTGGAGTGCATACCTTTTGCTCTGCTGAAGACAAATTGGTGTGTTTCTGAGACTGTTTTGAAACTCATAAAGTATTTGCTTAGGTGAGAAAAGATTTCTTTAATTTAGATAGAGAATAGTGTGCTTTAAGGAGAAAATTATGAAGAAAGTTGTGTTTTTCAAATGTTGCTTTGTCTCAAGTGTTTTACAAATAGATTTTGTTTCTTTGAGAAATTGTAATTGGAGAAAATGTGAAGTATTAGTACTGACAGGGTTTTTTTGTGCATAGGAGCTGTGGAGTGTTTTCAAATTATGACTTGAAAATCGTTTTTGAGGAAAAGGAATGGTTTTAAAATTTATGACAAGGACATAATGGTGTATGCTTCTTTATAAGGCAATTGAGTGTCTCTGATGTTATTTTTCCCATTTTAATGTAAGACCTTTCCCTGTGGAGCAAATTGCTTGTAAATAGGCTCCCACCTGTGCATGGCAAATTTAGATTTTGAATGTTTGCGTTACATAGCCATGTTAAAAGTGACCCAAACATGCTGCAAAGGCAATCAAAAAACGCTTTCATGTGTCTTAAGGACATTTTAAGTCATTTCCCCATGTGGAGTGTTTTCAAATTATGACTTGAAAATCGTTTTTGGGGAAAAGGAATGGTTTTAAAATTTATGACAAGGACATAATGGTGTATGCTTCTTTATAAGGCATTTCAGTGTCTCTGATGTTATTTTTCCCATAATAAATTAAAAGACCTTTCCCCGTGGAGCAAATTCCTTGTAAATATGCTCCCACCTGTGCATGGTAAATTTAGATTTTGACTGTTTGAGTTACATAGCCATGTTAAAAGTGACCCAAAAAAGTAGCAAAGGCTTTAAAAATACACTTTCATGTGTCTTAAGGACATTTTAAGTCATTTCCCCGTGGGCAGTGTTTTCAAATTATGACTTGAAAATCGTTTTTGAGGTAAAGGAATGTTTTTAAAATTTATGTGCGCCATATGCCCCCAAATTTCTTTTTCAGGGGTGCAGCAGGGTGTTCTTGAGACACCCCTGCACCCTTGGAAAAATTCCTAATTTGCGATGAGCTAATTGCTAATTGCAAATTGCACCTTCATTCCTATGGGCCTCCTGGCCCATGGAAATGAATGGGTAATTTGCAATTAGCAATTTGCTCATCGCAAATTAGGAATGGTAAAGAATCGCTATTTATTCCTTAAAATTCGCTATTTAGGAAATGCAAAATAGTTTGATGATACATATGGCGGTTCATCTCTAACAAGATAAGAAGCTTAGGGATAGATTTATGATGACTGGCGCAATGAAGTGGACATCACTTACTTCATTGGTAGGCCTTTACATGTATTATCTCCTCTGTATTCTTCATCAAGCGTAACTTTGATCTGCAATCCTGAGTAGGCCTCACCTTAAACAAACCTCTGGATAGGCCACACCTTATCGTCATCCTGAATTAATCATTTAAAGTGCTAGGGACAGATTTATGATAGGTGTATGCCTCTTTTGCGCCACTGTGCGTCACTTTTGTGATGCAGCGGCGGTGCAAAAGATTTGCTATGAGGCGACAAAATTACAAATTGATGCATTTAGGCAGATGTGTCATGCTGTAAAAAAACCGTGCCACATGAAACCGATGCAGCAGTGATGCAAAAGATGCACCATGTTGCAAGACAGGCCTCACTTGGGGCCATATGTATCAAGCTAATTAGCATTCGCAAAGGCCGAAATTCTGCGAATTTCGGCCTTTGCGAATGCTAATTAGACAAATGGTATGTATCAAACAAGTTTAATGCAAAATAAGGAATAGCAAAATTTGCTATTCCTTATTTTGCGATTGCACTTAAGGATTTGCAAATTTTGCGATTCCTTAAATGCAATGTATCAAACAAAAAATATGCAAAAAATGCCATTAAGGATTTGCAAATTACCACCAACTTCTAGTTGGTGGTAATTTGCGAATTCTTTTCAAAAAGCTTTTTTTCCAAAAAACAAAAGGTGCCATATGACGCCCATACATGCCCTTAGGGCATGTATGTGCGCCATATGCCCCCAAATTTCTTTTTCAGGGGTGCAGCAGGGTGTTCTTGAGACACCCCTGCACCCTTGGAAAAATTCCTAATTTGCGATGAGCTAATTGCTAATCGCAAATTGCACCTTCATTGCTATGGGCCTCCTGGCCCATGGAAATGAATGGGTAATTTGCAATTAGCAATTTGCTCATCGCAAATTAGGAATGGTAAAGAATCGCTATTTATTCCTTAAAATTCGCTATTTAGGAAATGCAAAATAGTTTGATGATACATATGGCGGTTCATCTCTAACAAGATAAGAAGCTTAGGGATAGATTTATGATGACTGGCGCAATGAGGTGGACATCACTTACTTCATTGGTAGGCCTTTACATGTATTATCTCCTCTGTATTCTTCAACAAGCGTAACTTTGATCTGCAACCCTGAGTAGGCGTCACCTTAAACAAACCTCTGGATAGGCCACAGCTTATCGTCATCCTGAATTAATCATTTAAAATGCTAGGGACAGATTTATGATAGGTGTATGCCTCTTTTGCGCCACTGTGCGTCACTTTTGTGATGCAGCGGCGGTGCAAAAGATTTGCTATGAGGCGACAAAATTACAAATATATGCATTTAGGCAGATGTGTCATGCTGTAAAAAAAACGTGCCACATGAAACCGATGCAGCAGTGATGCAAAAGATGCACCATGTTGCAAGACAGGCCTCACTTGGGGCCATATGTATCAAGCTAATTAGCATTCGCAAAGGCCGAAATTCTGCGAATTTCGGCCTTTGCGAATGCTAATTAGACAAATGGTATGTATCAAACAAGTTTGATGCAAAATAAGGAATAGCAAAATTTGCTATTCCTTATTTTGCGATTGCACTTAAGGATTTGCAAATTTTGCGATTTCTTAAATGCAATGTATCAAACAAAAAATATGAAAAAAATGCCATTAAGGATTTGCAAATTACCACCAACTTCTAGTTGGTGGTAATTTGCGAATTCTTTTCAAAAAGCTTTTTTTCCAAAAAACAAAAGGTGCCATATGACGCCCATACATGCCCTTAGGGCATGTATGTGCGCCATATGCCCCCAAATTTCTTTTTCAGGGGTGCAGCAGGGTGTTCTTGAGACACCCCTGCACCCTTGGAAAAATTCCTAATTTGCGATGAGCTAATTGCTAATCGCAAATTGCACCTTCATTGCTATGGGCCTCCTGGCCCATGGAAATGAATGGGTAATTTGCAATTAGCAATTTGCTCATCGCAAATTAGGAATGGTAAAGAATCGCTATTTATTCCTTAAAATTCGCTATTTAGGAAATGCAAAATAGTTTGATGATACATATGGCGGTTCATCTCTAACAAGATAAGAAGCTTAGGGATAGATTTATGATGACTGGCGCAATGAGGTGGACATCACTTACTTCATTGGTAGGCCTTTACATGTATTATCTCCTCTGTATTCTTCAACAAGCGTAACTTTGATCTGCAACCCTGAGTAGGCCTCACCTTAAACAAACCTCTGGATAGGCCACACCTTATCGTCATCCTGAATTAATCATTTAAAATGCTAGGGACAGATTTATGATAGGTGTATGCCTCTTTTGCGCCACTGTGCGTCACTTTTCTGATGCAGCGGCGGTGCAAAAGATTTGCTATGAGGCGACAAAATTACAAATTGATGCATTTAGGCAGATGTGTCATGCTGTAAAAAAAAACGTGCCACATGAAACCGATGCAGCAGTGATGCAAAAGATGCACCATGTTGCAAGACAGGCTTCACTTGGGGCCATATGTATCAAGCTAATTAGCATTCGCAAAGGCCGAAATTCTGCGAATTTCGGCCTTTGCGAATGCTAATTAGACAAATGGTATGTATCAAACAAGTTTGATGCAAAATAAGGAATAGCAAAATTTGCTATTCCTTATTTTGCGATTGCACTTAAGGATTTGCAAATTTTGCGATTCCTTAAATGCAATGTATCAAACAAAAAATATGCAAAAAATGCCATTAAGGATTTGCAAATTACCACTAACTTCTAGTTGGTGGTAATTTGCAAATTCTTTTCAAAAAGCTTTTTTTCCAAAAAACAAAAGGTGCCATATGACGCCCATACATGCCCTTAGGGCATGTATGTGCGCCATATGCCCCCAAATTTCTTTTTCAAGGGTGCAGCAGGGTGTTCTTGAGACACCCCTGCACCCTTGGAAAAATTCCTAATTTGCGATGAGCTAATTGCTAATCGCAAATTGCACCTTCATTCCTATGGGCCTCTTGGCCCATGGAAATGAATGGGTAATTTGCAATTAGCAATTTGCTCATCGCAAATTAGGAATGGTAAAGAATCGCTATTTATTCCTTAAAATTCGCTATTTAGGAAATGCAAAATAGTTTGATGATACATATGGCGGTTCATCTCTAACAAGATAAGAAGCTTAGGGATAGATTTATGATGACTGGCGCATCACCAGGGATGTGCCAGTCATCCTGCGCCGCTGTTCCGCCACCCATGGTGTGCTGCATTTACAATGCGGCGCACCATGGGGCAAAAACGGCACAGATGCGTGACGCATCTGTGCCGTAAAGGTGGCGCATTACTGGAGTTGTATCGCAAGTGCGATGCAGCTCCAGCAAGGCTCAGGGGTGCCCCATCTCCACAATGCTGCGTCAAGACCTATGCCTGCTTCAAGCAGGGGCAGGGTTTTGACGCAGCTTTGTCCTATCTGATTGTAAATGCGGCACACCATGGGTGGCAGAGCAGCGGTGCACGTTAACTGGTGCATCCCTGGGGATGTGCCAGTTAACATAAATCTGCCCCTTTACATTTAAGTATGTGCAGGGGACACAGAGTCGGTGAGGCTTATCCAAGGTTAAGAAGAGATGAGTCCTGTTCACTGAAAAATTGGACATAGGCTTCACCTCCTCAGCATCGCTGGACATGGCTAAATAATAGCTGCAAAATGTTACTCTTGTTAAACAATTTTACTATTATAATCTCTGAGATTTGTCTCTTACTCTGCAACATCTCATTGTTGTTATCTTTCTTTAAAGATAAAGACAACATCAACATGAGCGACAATCAGCAATCAGTTGATTTCGACCTCATCATTGAACTCGTAATTGAAACATCAGTGGATGTTGATCCCTTGGATGATTTAAATCCTGAGGATGAAGAAGAACGTGATGAGGATGCAGATTTGTCAGAATTGTATGACATAGGATGGGAAGCTGACGTGCTTGAGCCTATGGAACTATAAACATTTATTTAAAAAATGTATAATAAATAAAAAGTAAAAATGTAAACCGTTTAATTTAAAAATAAAGACACCTTCAAAAACAGGTTATGTGTAGTGTCTTCAATAAAACTCTCATCGAAGGATTGGGCTAAAGCACTGGACTCCTCCACCCCTAGCCTCGTGGAGGACCCGTCCGAGGCTGACACCCAACTAAGAGATTGGATATCCTCCTCCCTTGACAGTATTATCCCTCAAAAAAATCGTGAGGTCAAAAACAGGATAAAGGGCCATGCCCTATGGTACACCTCGGAACTTCGTGACCTTCGCAGAGAGTGTAAAAAGGCTGAGAGGCAGTGGAGGAAAGACTGGCTCCATAGTGACAAGGAGACTTACAATAGCTCGGTAAAAAGATAAAAATCAGCCATCAAACTAGCTAAGGCCACATTCTATGACAATAGAATAAAAAATGCGACTAATTCTGCTAAAGAATCTTACCTTATAGTCAAGGAACTACTTTACATTCCTACAACATCGGCTGTTCTTCCCCATCCCCCGGATAGAAGCAAGGACCTAGCGGCTTACTTCAATTCCAAAATTTCGCGGATCTTGGATTCCCTCCCCCCAATCAGCCCGCTCATACAGGATGATACTGACACCTGCACTAACAGCCCGCGGTTGATCTCTTTTAGAACAGTCTCCCTCACAGAGGTCACCGCCACGATGGCCAAATTGAAAAGTGGTTCCCCCCTTGACCCGGCCCCTGTCAGACTCCTAAAAACTGTGTCACCAAGCATATCCCCCACCATCAGGGATCTTATTAACACCTCCTTTCAGCAAGGCTCGGTCCCTTCCAACTGGAAGAGCGCTGTCGTCAAGGCCCTGTTGAAAAAACCTCAAGCAGACCCGGGCGACATGGCTAATTACAGACCCATTTCGCTCCTTCCCTGTATCAGTAAGATGGCTGAGAAATTGGCTAACGTACAACTTTCCCAATTCCTTGAGACCAACAAAATTCTGCGGCAGTCTCAAACAGGATTTCGGCCGGGCCAGGGCACGGACACGGCCCTCCTCTCCGTCATCGAGGAGGCCAGATGTATCCTGGATTCAGGAGGATCAGTGGCAGTGATCCTCCTGGATCTCAGTGCCGCCTTCGACACGGTGGACCACCGTGTCCTACTCCATCGCCTGGCCAGGGCAGGAATTGGGGGAACAGCATATACATGGATTGAATCCTTTCTAGCCGGACGGTCATTTCAGGTGTGGGACGGCAATTTTCGCTCTGACCCCTTCCCTCTCACGTGTGGAGTTCCCCAGGGGTCCTCGCTTAGTCCCACCCTGTTTAATGTTTACATGGCCCCCTTGGAAGATGTCGTGACCCCTTACGGGATTAAAATAGTAAACTATGCTGACGACACACAACTCGTCGTCTCTCTTTCGCACCTTGACAAGCACCCAGATAATCTTTTGAACTGTCTGCAGGATATCCACACCTGGATGTGCGAATCCTCCCTTATGCTCAACGGTGCGAAAACCGAAATCATGCTCCTAGGCAACAAATGGTCTTCCATCCCCCCATCAGTGTGGCCGGAGGCCTTTGGGAACATCCCCACGCCAAAGAAAGAAATTAAAACACTAGGTTTCTGGCTGGAGCAGGACCTCTCCATGAAGACCCAGGCAGCAAAGACCGCTGGAACGTGCTTTGGCCTCATGAGGTCAATCCGTAAGATTCTCCCACTCCTTCCCCCCCATCAAGGAAAACTATTGGTCCAGGGGCTGATACTTGCCCGGCTTGACTATGGGAACGCCGCCTACCTTGGAGCTCCTGATTTCACCTTGGCCAAGCTCCAACGTGCTCAGAACGCCGCGGCAAGGCTCATTCTGAACCTCCCGCCCAGAGCCTCGACCAAGCCGGCCCTCAAAGCTCTGCACTGGCTCCCTGTGCGCCAGCGTGTAGAGTTCAAGGCCCTGTGCACCACGCATAAACTTATAAACGGGGCTGGTCCAGCTGCCCTTAAAAACCTGATCATCCCCTACAAAGCCCCCAGAAATCTCCGCTCTGACAGCGAACACCTGGCCATAGTTCCTAAATTCAAGAAGTCGCGTACTGGTGGCCGCCGCTTCTCGGTCAATGCCTCCGCAAAATGGAATGCTCTCCCTCGCAACTTGCGTCTGGAACCTTGTCTCCCACACTTCCGGAAAAAACTTAAAACCTTCCTCTTCCCTAAATAGTCCCCTCGGTCTTCCTCTCCAGGATCTCACAACTCGATAGCGCGGGGATGCCTTCGGGTCACCAGGCGCTCTACAAAACACAAAAAAAATAAAAAAAAATAAATAAAATTAAAATATGCTCATAAAATTAGATCAGATTCACATATAAAACAGCACAGGTAAAATGAATATAAATTCCATTTCTTTTCTGCTATTTCTGTATTCTAAATTTGCCAAGCACTAAAAAATCTTCTATGTAAAAATGTCAAGTAGTGTTTTAAGTTTTTGATTACTGTTATTGATTTACTGTTGGGTAATAGTGGTTAATAACATTTTTTATTATATTTTACCACAGATTCAACTGCAGATCATTTCAAGATTTCAGCATGCCAACCAAAGAAAGACTGAGAAAGGCTGCAAAACGTCAAAGACAGCAGGTCAATGAAAAAAAGCAGCAGTCCTCTAACAAAAAGATTTGTCAAGTCACCAAGAAAGCACCGGGTAAGAGTACAAAAACATTCATAAGAAATATCTGTAGTAAAAAAAATATTACTACAGAAAATGTTTCAGTCCAGAAAAAGAGAAGCAATTCAAACGGAAAGGCCAATGAAAAATGTTACTGCTAGAGCAAGAGATAACTCTGTGCATGATAGTAGAAGGAAACAACAGTTTAGGGACATTCGTAAACGAATGTTCCGCAACAGGATAATTGGCAATTTGTTAAAAAATATTAAGAAAGGTCAACAGAAACTGGTTTTTTATAAGAGAAAAAAAATAGTTGAGAAAGTTATTGATCAGGCATTTGAAATTAAACATAAGTTATTTATTTTGATAATCAATAGAATTAGGAAGCTAAACAAGGCAATTTATGATTTCAAAAGAAATAGTAGATGGAAGAGAATAGTTAATCGTAGTAATTTTTGTGAAGTTTTTTCTGGAGAATGGATACATAGTTCAAGCTGTGAGGCATTTTTTAATGAGGAGAGTTATTTCCAGGATAATGATTTGGTGCATGCAGTTGACACCAGTGGTCGAGCTTATGAAGTGAAAGATGGTTGTCCAGTTGAAAAAGAAAAACTTGTGACAACAGAGATAGAAGAGGTGTTAGGTAATGAGGTTTTAGGAAGACGTCCTAAGGGTCCTGTGTACACCTGGAAGTGTAGTAGTATTTGCAGTGTGCGACAGGATTCCATCAATTTGCTTTGTGATTTTGTACGGTCATTTAATAAGAAAAGTTTGAAGCAGAAAATGAAGTTGTTGCAAGAATTAGATCCTTGCAGAGTGAGAGAAGTGACAGGTTTGCATGGTCATTCACTGGCTTGTCTTTCCAGGAGAGTATGCCAGAGTGTTTTTCATCATTTCAGGATGCTAGCAGTGCATCATAATAAAGTGAGGAAATTAGTTAGAATGTTGTATTATGCTAAGAGTCCAGCAATTATGCTTAAACAATTATGCGCTGCTCTTTTGCATGGTTCTGAAATAGATGTGAAGAATATATGTGAAGAAATTGAGTTTTGTTACTTTGGAAGTAAAGAGGAGAATGTTGAAATTGACCAAGAAGAAGCGGGTAATGTGGAAGATAGTGTACAGGTTTCCAGTACAGATAATTTCCAGAGGGAAATTGCGACGTTTGAGGTGAAATCAAGTGAGAGGCCAAATTTCACTTGTGTGTGTTGTCGACGCACTTATTATAAGGATCAGACTAAGTTAGTGGATTTATATGCAAAAAGTGAAAGGGAAAATAATAGTGAATGGAAGGATTTCACAACATACTTGATGGTAGAAAATTGTTTTGATTTGGGATTGGATCAACGTGTGTGTACTTATTGTTGTAACAAATTAAATCAAAACCAGATGCCTGCTAGAGCAGTTCATAATAATCTGGAATTGGTTGAGATTCCTTCTGAATTGAAGGATTTAAATACTTATGAATCTATTTTGATTCAAAGTATCCATCCCTTTCAGGCTATTGTAAGAATGGAGCCAAAGACAGGGAAATTGCCTCCATCAGATTTACAGAGAGGATTAAAGGGAAGAGTTGTTTATTTGCCTCTAGATTTGAAGAAAAACATTAACACAATTGGAGTAGAAAAAGTGGAAGAGGAACCTCTGGTTATCTTAGTTAATGGGGTTCCGACAAAGAATAAGAAAATATGGCAAGATTTAGTGGATGTTAGGAAAGTTGAAAAGGCAACATTGTATTTGAAAAAAAATAATAAATACTATAAGAATGTATATGTTGCAGAAGAGGAAGTAAGTGAGGAAGAGGATAGCGATTTGTGTGCTGGTCAAATTGAGAAAGTAGAACCCTGTACTAGTGAAGAAATATATGAACATTATAGTGTTCATCCTTTGCATTCCAAGGAAGTCATGGGGAATGCTATTGAGTTGTTTCAAATGAAACAAGCCAAAGGGAGTCCCATTAGTGTTTGGGAGGAAAGTTTGGAAGCTCGGTGTTTCCCACAGCTTTTTCCAACAGGTCAGGGAGGAAGATATGATGAGCGACCTCATCAAATTCCTGCTTCTGAATACCGGACTTTGCGATTGTATGCAGGAGATGCTAGGTTTCGACAATGCATTCCCTATTTGTTTCATCTCCTGTTTGAAAGCGATCTGTCTGGACTGTCATATGCAGTGAACCACATCTTGAAAAGTGGTATACACATGCAAAACATCTCGGCAAGTGACTTTATGGATAAAGTCAATGTCCAAGACAGTATTTTGGATTCTCACCTGATTAATCTCATGGCGTGTCAGCGTGGTACTAATGAGTACTGGTACCGTCGTCATGGTGATTTAAAATGTATGCTGAGGAACTTAGGAACTCCCACATGGTTCCTCACTCTGAGCTGTGCCGAGTATGGCTGGGAAGACTTACTTGAATTTCTACGAGAGGCAAATGGAAACATCGAAAACATCCAATTCAAGACACCCGGAGAACTGTGCTCTTTGGATCCAGTCAATGTATGCAGGTACTTTAATCATAGATTTGAAGCTATGATGTCTTTCATCATGAATAAGAAGAATCCACCTCTTGGAGAGGTGTTGGATTTCTTCTGGAGAAAGGAGTACCAAGCAAGAGGTGCTCCTCATATACATATGTTGCTGTGGATCAAGGATGCACCTAAATTTGGAACGGATCCAGAAGACTCAGTGATGAGTTTCATACAACAGTATTCTACGTGTGCTGTTCCAAACGCAAAGGAGAAGAAAAGCCTAAGAGAACAAGTTCTACGTTTCCAAAGCCATCGATGTGGAAAGTACTGTCGTCATAAATTCCGAAACAAGGACAAGTTCTACACCAAATGTCGTTTCGGCTTTCCACGACCGGTGATTTCTAAAGGAAGAGTAAACAGTTTGATGTCTTCGCTGCGACATAATGTGATGAAGAAATCACCTAAAAACACATACAATTTGAAGAGGAACGAAGAGTCTAAGTACATCAACGACTACAACCCGGTGATTTTGTCCATGTGGAATGCTAACATGGATATACAGTTTGTGGCTGATAACTGTATGGCTGTGGCTCGGTATGTGACATCTTACATCACCAAAAAAGAGAAGACAGAATTGAAGGATATGTGGGAGGACATTTCCCATGAAAAGAGCCTCAGCAAGAAGTTGTACAGTTTCAGTCTGAAGATGTTGTCGCATCGAGAAATCGGAGCTTACGAATGTTCTGACCGGTTGTCTTCAGCAAGTCTCTATGCCAAGTCCAGGAGTATCGTTTGGGCGAGTCTTGGTCTTGCTGCAACGCGTAATCGAGTTCTGAAACCTGTGCGGGAAATTGAGTATTTGGCGGAAAAGGAGCCAAACAGTACCGACATTTTGAAGACCAAAATGTTGGATACATATTATCCAAATCGAAGCAGTCACCTCGAGAATGTTTGTCTGTATGAGGTTCTTCAAAATTACATATTCAAGAGGAACATCAAAGAAGATACTGAGAAAGGAGTGTATGCTGTAATAGGAAGTGAGGGATGTCTGGTCAAGCAAAGAAAATGCCACTTGGTAAACCATCGAAAATTGAGTGGCGAATCTCCTGAAAAAAAGGAGTTTTTCTATTTAGCACTTTTGCAACTTTTCAAGCCTTGGCGTGCAGAAGAGGAACTGCTTGGAGATTTCCTCTGTTACGAAGACTCTTTCAATGCTGCCAAGGAGACCATAGAATGTCCTGCTTTTCCCAAATATGTAGAAATGTTGAATGCGGAAATTGAGCAGGAAGCAACGATTGCAGCCGAGATTGCCAGAGACAGTTCTCAGGACAGTCAGAGTTCTGCTTCATTGAGTCAGGATCCACTAGGAGGACCTGTTATCGAAAATGAAGCTGCCACTGCTATGAATGAAGTGGAAAGAGCCATGGCACATGCTCAGGAGGATGCGGTTAACTTAGAAGAGTTGGAAAGACAACTCAACGTTGAGCAGAGGAAAATATATGACGAAGTTACCATGCAAATTGATCATGGATTAAGTCATGACAAGAAAGAGTGCTCATGTACGTCGTTGAAGCCTGTCCGACTGTACGTGAGTGGAGAAGCGGGAACTGGAAAAAGTTTCCTTATTAAAGCAATTTCATGTTATTTGCAGGAAAGGACAGAGTCATAGCTGTCTTGCGTTGTCACCGCTCCAACTGGACTGGCAGCACATAACATTAAAAGGATTACTTTACATCGTTTACTGATGCTGCCAGTGGAGCATGACAACAAATTACAATATCACAAGCTATCTGGAGATGCTTGTTGTGAAGTTTCAAGAATCTTGAGGAAAATGAAACTTCTTATCATTGACGAAGTAAGCATGGTTTCCAATGTCATGCTTGCCTTTGTGCATTTGAGAATGCAAGAAGTTCTCAAAACAGAGTATGATGTGTTATTTGGTGGCAAACACATCATTGTTTTCGGAGATCTTCTGCAGCTGACACCAGTGAAAGGGCAACCTGTGTTCAAAATGCTCACGCATGAAGATACCAGGAAGTGCCTAAGGGGCATTGGCAACGTCAATATATGGTTAAACTTCAATTATGCTGAACTGCATGAAAATATGCGTCAGGCGAAGGATGAAGTTTACAAGACTATTCTACAAGATGTTAGAATTGGAAAAGTGACCGAGCATGGGAAAGAAGCTTTACATGCACGATTACTGTCAAATTTATATCCAGAACAAGAATTTGTGCCTGAGAATATTTTTCAGAAAATTACTGAGAAGAAACCTGGAATATGTTTGATGCCAACTCTTGCAGAATGTGCCAAATTCAACATTGTGAAACTGGAAGCTATTGACAGAGTAGAGCATATGGGATCAACAATTATTTTGTCTGAGAATTTGAAAACAAAATTGGATTCATTAGAGAAGACTATATCTAAAACTGCAGGTTTTGAAAAGACTCTGAATGTGTGCTTGAACTGCCGTATAATTTTAAGAAGGAATTTACATGTTGAAAGAGGTCTGGTAAATGGATCAATGGGTAATGTTGTTGCTTTTGTAAAACACAGAAATAGAGATGGAATTGAATTTTTAAAAATTAAATTTGATGGCATTGAGGAAGTACAGCTAATTGGTCGTTGTTCTGCTAGATTTTTGCTTGTAAAAGACTTATATGTTCGCCGTAAGCAGTTTCCTGTTTGCTTGGCATATGCGGTGACAATCCATAAATCGCAAGGTTTAAGTGTAGACAGTGCATTGGTGAATATTGGCAGTTCTGTGTTCAAGGAGGGTATGGCATATGTGGCATTGTCACGAGTTAGAACTTTATCGGGATTGTACTTGATTGAGTGTGATGTCACAAACATTTGTGCGGATCTAGATTGTGTTAAGGAATACAATAGGTTAAGAAGAGAGTATGCGCCACATTTGCCTCAATATCCTTTGTTTGAGAAACGTGTGGTAGGCCGGAAACGAAGAAATGTGACCAATACTGGGGAGGTTGTAGCAAAAAGACGAAAAGTCGATGAACCTGAAATTATAAGCAGAAACAAAAAGGATTCTGTTGAAGATGTTGTTGGTTTTCAATTTGAAAACAGTTCTGGTGTCAACTGCTATGCTAATGTAGTGGTTAATGTTTTGTTTTCTCTAGAAAATGTAAAAGAAGAGATTGTGGTCAATTCTGATCAAAGATTGTGCAGTTTGTTAAATTCTGTGTTAGAGAAATGTAGCACTGATAGAACAAAAATAGAAAGTGTGTCTGAAATTCGAAATCTGTTAGACAGATGTTCAGGCCAAACACAATTCTCTCAAAATATTCAGCAAGATTGTCAGGAGTTTTTAATGTATATGCTTGATGTATTGCATGCTGAAGGTGTAGATGTAGATCACCTGTTTGGGCTTTCTTATCAATGGCAGCATGACTGCGAGAACTGTAGGGTATCAAGTACTACTAGTGTAGACTCAGAAAGATTTATATATTTAACTTTGCCAGACAGTAAATCAGTCTCTTTTAATAAACTAGTAAAAGCAGCTGATCACAACATGGAGTGTAGCCAATGTAAATCTGAAATGATGTCCACATTATTTATACAAACATATGGCCAGTATGTTATTTTAATGTTCCAACGATGTAGGCCTGATGGAACAAAATTGACAACTTTAATTAAAAATGTTGTGGCTTCACAGTTGTCAATATCAGGAAGGACTTTTGTAACTGCAGCAATTATATATCATGACGGTCCTTCAATAACATCAGGACATTACACAGCTTATTTAAAGTCTAGAAATGGCTGGTCATTCTGCAATGATTCTGTTTTAATTTTCAAAACAAAATTGCCGTATGACCTTAAAAACTCTTACCTGGTGTTTTTAAAACCAAAATTTTAGGGAAAGAATCTCGGGATGTGCTCTGAGGAATTTCAAGAAGTTCTAATGGCTCCTACACGATTTGGCCTTGAGGATAAGTGTAGTACAGAGACATAACTTCTTACCATAACACTGGACGTCATGGAGAAATAACTGCACTTTGAATGAATTCAGAAAAACAGTTTCTTTTTATAAGCAAATTGAAGCAGCCAATCAAAACATGGAGTAGAGGGAATGTAAGTCTGCAATGCTGTCTACTGTTTTACATTGCTTTGTGATTAAAAGTGATGTAGAGAATTAAATAATTGTAGTAGTCATAGAGATAGTGTAAGTCTGCTTCATAGTAAGCAGTATCAGTGTCATACGAAATGTAGAACATGACTGAGCAAGAAGGGGAAGATATTACTAGTCCAGGATTGTGAAAATGATCTTCAACATTTTAATTGTGAAAGTTGCGGAAATACAACATGACGGGATTGGCTTACAAGAATTCTAAGAGTTATAAATGGCTCAGACATGATTTGGCCTTGTGGAAACGTGTGGTAGAGAGCAAGAAGTCATTTATTGTATGTAACATGTTTTTCAAAACGATGGAGGTTTTCTTTCAGAAAGTGGCGGTCTGAAAGTAATAACAGCACAACAGAGTGTAAGCTGTTCATAGGACATCCTTCGACGTCATGGAAAGTAAGTTAACTTTAAGGAGTTCTGAATTCTGATTTGTTATGTTGTATGGGTTTTTTAAACACAATCATTTTGATTGTGTTTTTTTTTCCCCGCTGTTATATGATGAATACCTTCAAGTCACTGTTTTTAGTGAAATTTGATACATTCTGAGAACAGCAAAAATAAACTATTTAACATGTATAATTAATTCTGTACTGTTTGCATTTATGATGTACATTTAGAACTGTGTAGGAGGCATGGAGAAGGAGAGGCTTCTGTAAGTGTCAAAGTTGTTGCATACAGTGCTTATATTCTACGTAGTCTTTCATATGATAGACTACATTTCCACAATGAGATACCTAAGCAAAGGAAACACAGGTGATATGATTGTGGAATGAGCAAAAAAAATTGCACGTTTTTCAATTATATTACCTGTGTTTCCTAACATTACACATCACATTGTGTAGATGAGGTTTAGGCCTGTTCCTGGAGACAGAGGAGGTCTGACATTTGTTCAAGAGTGCAGTGGACATGACTCACTTCGTTGGTAGGCCTCCACATGTATTATCTCCTCTGTATTTTTCAACAAACCTAAATTCCATCTGCAACCCTGAGTAGGACTTACCTGAAACAAATCTGTGCATAGGTTACACCTTATTGGCATCTTGAAACAATCATTTAAAATGTTAGGGTCAGATTTATGGTGGCCGTGCGCCTCTTTTGCTCCATTGTGGGTCACTTTTGTGTAAAAGATGCACCATGTTGCAAGATAGGTTTCAGTTCATCTCCAGCAAGATACCATCAGTTTAAAATGTATATAATTAGCACTGTGTAGGGGGCATGCAGAAGCTGAAGCTTTTGTAAGTGTCAAAGTTGTTGCATGCAGTGCTGCAGTTCTGGGTACTGTTTAATATGCTGCACTACATCTGCACTATGAGATACCTAAGCCTAGGCAACACAGATGATGTGATTGTGAAATGAGGAAAAGAAACTCCACATTTTTCAATTACATCACCTGTGTTTCCTAAGTTTACGAATGACATTGTGCAGATGAAGTTTCGGTCTGTCCACGGACACAGAAGAGGTCTGGCCTTTGTTCAAGAGTGAAGTGGACATGACTTACTTCATTGGTAGGCCTTCACATGTATTATCTCCTCTGTATTCTTCAACAAGCATAAATTTGATATGCAATCCTGAGTAGGCCTCACCTTAAACAAACCTCTGGAGAGGCCACACCTTATCGTCATCCTGAATCAATCATTTCAAATGTTAGGGACAGATTTATGATAGGTGTATGCCTCTTTTGCGCCACTGTGCGTCACTTTTGTGATGCAGCGGCGGTGCAAAAGATTTGCTATGAGGCGACAAAATTACAAATTGATGCATCTAGGCAGATGTGTCATGCTGTAAAAAACCCGTGCCACATGAAACCGATGCAGCAGTGATGCAAAAGATGCACCATGTTGCAAGACAGGCCTGACTTCATCTCCAACAAGATAAGAAGCTAATTCTTCTGTAAATGTCAAAATTGTTGTATATACTGCTCAACTTCTATGTACTCTTTGATATGCTAGACTCCATCTGCACTATGAGATACCTAACCAAAGGCAACACAGGTGATGTGATTGTGAAATGAGGAAAAGAAACTCCACATTTTTCAATTACATCACCTGTGTTTCCTAAGTTTACGAATGACATTGTGCAGATGAAGTTTAGGTCTGTCCACGGACACAGAAGAGGTCTGGCCTTTGTTCAAGAGTGAAGTGGACATGACTTACTTCATTGGTAGGCCTTCACATGTATTATGTCCTCTGTTCTCTTCAACAACTCGAAATTTCATTTGGAACCCTGAGTAGGCCTCACCTCAAACAAACCTCTGGATAGGACACATCTTATTGGCATCCTGAAACAATCATTTAAAATGTTAGTGTCTTGCGACACTTTTGTGAGACAACAGCAGTGCAAAAGATGCACCATGTTTTAAGATAGGCCTCACTTCATCTGCATCAAGATACTGTTAGTTTAAAATGTATATCTTTAGGACTGTGTAGGGGGCCTGGAGAAGCAGAAGCTTCTGTAAGTGTCAAAGTTGTTGAAAAACTGTTTGTCCTTCAATCTTTTCCCTTGTCTTTTCTAATTTTTAAATACATGTTTTAATATTTTTCAAATGTTTGTTCTCTCTTTCACAGATTGAAAGTATAAAAACAAAAAGTGAGTAAGTTAACGACAATTATAAGGTAAATGTTTTGTACTCTTTTCGTTACATTTCTATCACATTCACCTACTAGTAGTTCGACAGCTTCATTTCTTTAACCCTCAGTGTCCTGCCTTTGCTACTTCCCTCATTCCTTTCTCTATTACCTACTTACTCTACTCCTTCCACTCCTTTTCTCAGTCCCTCTCTTCTCATAGTTCCTCACTCTTGTTCACTCACTCCGTCTCTATTACTCTTAGTGTCTTTGACTGATCACTCTTTCACTACTTGTTCATTATGCTTCTTCTGTGTAGTTGAAGCACACTAAGGGGCATATTATGAACACAGCCAATAAAATTATTGCTGTTTTTATTGGCAGAAAACTGTTGCAAAAGTGGTTTTAGCGGCAGTTTTCCGCCGCAAACGCGGCTTTAGCGACACATTTCTGCCGATAAAAGCTGCAAAACTTTTATTGCCTATGTTGATGATATGACTCTATGTTATTTACATTTCTTTGCTGTTTCAATTAATCTTTTTCTGTTATTTTTTCGTTTCTGTTTTCTGTTTTTTCTCTCTGTTATTCCACATGTTTTAATCTGATTTTGAACATTCACTCACATTCTCCAAGAAACTCTTCTTTGTTATTGTTCTACTCTCTTTTTTTTCTTTTACTTCCTTATCTATTTTGTTTTTCACAATTATACCCTCTTCCATCTTTTCTTCGGTAAATAGATCTATTAAACAGTATCTTTGGTTTACTCCCTATAGCTGTCTTTCTTTTAACATTACTCTCTGTTTACTTCCCTTATACTTACTCTTCTTTTTTTTTTTTTTTTTTTTTTTTTTTGGTTCGCTCCCGGTTCGCGAACCGGGAAGCGAACGGGGAAGCGAACTAAAAGAAATAGAGCTTGCCAGAGTGCTAAACATTCTAGCATTTTTTTTTTGAAAGGGGAGGTAGTTCTGAAAAGAACTTTTTTTTACTGTTTTTGTTGTTTTATATATATATTTTTTTTTTAACATTTTTTTTTTTTTTTGTATTTTTATAACAGTTTTATGTTTTTTTTTGTTTTTGATGGAGGGGAAACAACAAAAAACAGGCATTGAAAAGGGCTCAACAGGAGCAAAAAAAAAATTACTGTCTGGGGCGGTTAGGGCAATTGTGATTTACATAAGCTAGGTTGATTAACGTAATGCTCATGTTACCACATGACAGCAATGCACCGCAATACATACAAGTAAATTTCATATGAGCAAAGTTCTCCTGTATGTTTGGCACGGTTTCCCGTGCCTCTGCTCCTGTCAACGATATCAGTGATGTTGACCTGGCGACAGGAGTTGTTGTTGGGTTATCTTGCATGTCACGTATCTCCGCCTGGCTGTAGTTCAATGGATGCCACCTGTTCATGTGACGATGCATTGTATAGTTACCGTAGCTATACTTTTTATCAGTGCCTCTAGATAACCGGTCTTTACAAATGAGGCAGGTGACATACCTAGCATTTACTTTCTTTTGCCCTCGAGGGAGTGAAAAAAACTGCCAAATAAAGCTGGCTTTCCGACGGGAAACCCGGGGCACCTCTTGTAAGAACTGTGGTCCTTCTGTCTCCTCTTCCTCTAGTTCATCCTCTTCCTCCTCTGTGTTGCTGATGAACTGGGGAGGTGGTCCTCTCTTCCCATGAGGAGGTGGAGGTGGTGGTGGGGGTGCACCAGCTGTAACAACTAATGAAGCCATTGCTCAACTATCAAAAATGGTCTTCCTCTCACAAAGATGAAAGTCAGAGTGAGGAAAGAAGGAGGGGTTTTCATCATTTGGGAAAAACAATAGTTCCAAACCAATGAAAAGTGTTATTTTTAGGTCACCTGACCTAGCCTTACATCATTATGAAACCAAAAGTGAAATGAACCAATGAAAAGTTTTATTAACAAGTCACATGACCTCTTACGCTTAAGTTACGCGCTGCGGAACGCGCCCCGGATCGCCTCCGGGTCGCTGCGCTTCGCGCCTCGGTTCGCGCTCCGGAGCGCTTCCGGGTGCGCTAACGCGGCGCGTCATAAGACGCATTACGCGGCAACGCGATACGTCGCGCTTTCGCGCCGCGCTTTCGCGCCGCGCTTTCGCGCCGCGCCGCGGATCGCTTCCGGGGAGCTGCGCTTCGCGTCTCAGTTCGCGTACCGGAGCACTTCCGGGTGCGCTAACGCGGCGCGTCATAAGACGCATTACGCGACAACGTGATACGTCGCGCTTCCGCGACGCGTCACGATGTTGATTTCTAACGCGGCAGTTGCGCTAACGGAACGTTTACCGGTTCGCGGACTGGGTCGCGGCATCCAGATGAGCTAACGGGAAGCTTCCCGGTTCGCAAACCGGGAGCGAACAAAAAAAAAGTATTAAAAAAAAAAATTATTAATAAACATATAAAATATATTTTTGGATTTAAAGAAGAATACATTTTACAGCTACAGATATTAGCTTTTAAAAAACCAATGAAATTCACTGAAAAAACCATAGGTTATAGACCATATATAGTTAGGAATTAGCATTTACAAAACCTTGAAAATTCACTGAAAAAAACATAGGTTATAAACCATATATAGTTAGGAATTAGCATTTAAAAAACCTTATTTTACTCACACAAAACCATTGAAATTCCATATATAGTTAGTTGTACTAACTATATATCGCGCACCCGCAATCCACTGCTGATGATGTCACATATTACATCATTCATGACATGGTCAGTGACATCACTGATGACATCACTGATGACATCTCAAATGACATCACTGATGACATCACTGATGACATCTCAAATGACATCACTGATGACATCACTGATGACTACATCCAGTGACTGTATAATTCTGTAAAGTTAAAATATGTCTTACATATTGAAGAATGAGTGGATGTATAAGTGTCTTGATGAAGGATTTAGTAGGGGCATGACTGACTGTATGAGTGACTGATTAAATGTGTCTCACTGAGTGCATGGGTTAGTGACTAAACTGTCTTAATTTGTGCATCATTATGTCTGTTGTTCTGTAAACTGCTGCATGTGTTGATCAGTAGATATATGATTAACTGTATGGGTTATTGATTGGTTGCCCAAGCATTTGTATGGGAGACTGAGTGTGTGTGTGGGTGGCTGGGAGGTGTATGACTCTCTGCATAGATGTGTGAGCAGTTGATTGACTAGATGTATGGGTTCAAAAGTGCATGTGGAAACAGCTGTATGGGCAGTTGACTGTGTGCATGAGTGTATTGGTGAGTGAATGGATATCTCAGTGCTACATGTTAAAGTAAGTACATATGTAAAATACAGTACATGTGAGAGTTGACATATATAAATAACTGTGCATAAGAGCCAGTGAATGTGTGAGTGGCTGTATGGATCATTGTGAACTTGTATCCAGGATTGTATAAGTGAGTAAATATGTTTTAGTATATGTTTGAATAAGTAAGGTGTGTATAACTGTATAGTTGAGGAAATGGAGGTGTGATTGATTCTTTGCATGACTGACTAAGTGTCTGAGTAACTCCATGGATGAGTGACAGTCTATGAGTGTCTGTTTACACTGAGTGTATCTAAGGTTATATTAGAGTCTGAAGAGGTTCATCGTATTATCACATGAATGATGTCATCAGTGATGTGATCAGTAATGTCAAATGAGATGTCATCAGTGATGTCATCAGTGATGTCATTTGAGATGTCATCAGTGATGTCATCAGTGATGTCATTTGAGATGTCATCAGTGATGTCATCAGTGATGTCACTGACCATGTCATGAATGATGTAATATGTGACATCATCAGCAGTGGATTGCGGGTGCGCGATATATATTAAAATGGGAAAAATAACATCAGAGAGACTCAAAGGCCTTATAAATATGCCCCAAGCAACCTATGAAACTCTAGCAGTACATATCAAGAAACCTAATTGATTTCAAAAAACATTTTTAAACACATCATGTAAAGCAATTATATACCTACATTCATGGGGAAGTGACTTAAAATGCCCTAAGACACATGAAAGCGTTTTTTTAAGGCCCTTGCACCATTTTTGCGTCACTTTTAACATGCCTATGTAACATGGCTATGTAACTCAAAGAAACAAAATCTATTTGTAAAACACTTGACACAAAGCAACATTTTAAATACACAACTTTCTTCATAATTTTCTCCTTAAAGCATACTATTCTCTATTTAAATTAAATGAATCTTTTCTCACCTTAGCAAATACTTTCTGCCTTTTTTCCATAGCAACCACCTCCTGAAAGACCTCTCATGTTTGCAAGTTCACACAACAATGCTTCAATTGAACTCTGAACTCTCAGTACACCTGCGTATCCAGTGCAATCTTTCATAAAATGATTTTTTCTTGACCATTCAAATTACATCTTTCAAAGAACTCATCCATGCACCCTAACTTTCTGTTTTCAGCAATCAAAATCCACCAATCACTGCTACTGATTAATTACTACAGAAACTCCACAGTTTTTTTCATTACATACTCCTACTGTTTCAACTGCCATTTCATTACCACACTTCATCTGACTGCAGCAGAACCTCCTCTCACCATGTTTTCTGTCTGGATTGTTGGACATAGTTATATCCACTGGGCTCAAAGGTTTGCTGATAACAGAAATTTACACAACCTCAATTTACAAAATGTGGAAATCAACTGGATTGGCCACAGAGGATTAAGATGTCACCAATTGATACCATTGGTGAAAACCTTTTTGCATTTGCCAAAACCTGACCTGTTAATTGTGCACTGTGGAGGAAATGACTTGGGCACTTTGACTGGGGTAGGTCTGGAAATGCTTTTAAAGGACACCTTTGAGCAATTGATGGCACTATTTCCTCAAACTGCCTTGGTATATTCAAATATATGCCAAAGACAGAAATGGAGGTGGTCAAACGAATTTTGTCCACAAATTGAGAAATCGAGGAAGCATGTAAATAAGTCTGTTTCAGCTTACATGAGAGACCATGGAATGGGCTCCATCTACAACAATAACTTGCGTTACTACATGCAAGATATCTACAGAGCAGATGGAGTTCACTTCTCAGATGAGGGGAACAGAATTTTCATCCTCAATTTAAGACTGTGCATTGGTACCTACTTGTAGGTACCTACATCAGCCACAGGACCCAAAAGCTCTTTTCAGAGCTACCCTACATCTGATCACTCACAATTATTATTTTACTCTAACTTTTTTCACTAATTTTCACCAAAGTACGCTCCCCGGAGCGCTACCCGGTACGCGCACCGGACGCTAACCGCGCGAAAATTTGAAATAAAATGTTTTTTTTTCGCACATATGGGCCTCCTCAGCCACCCTCAGAAAACCTAAGGGGTCAGGATACGTCTACCGTGCCCCCTTCTACCCATTCTCAACATTATTTGCCCTCCATCTTGTATCTCAATTCTACCGAAACACAAAATGGAGGACTCCCGTAACGCTGCCGGTTCGCGTACCGGGGCGCGCACCGGGAAGCGCTCGCTCAAAAAAGGTGGGAAAGTAATTCACAGAAAACCCACTGGAGACACTTTCACCAAATATAGATTAGCTCATACTACATACCAATCCCTACCATTTTCACAAATTTGATTGAAATTCCATATAGCCATTTAGCCTGTAGACCTCTCTAAATACCCTGAGGTAAATTACTTCACAAAACACATCTGAAGTGTTGGAATTGACAACCAATTAAAATGTTACTTTCATTTTCTACTTTTTTTACCTGACATTTGATTGGTTATGTACCTGAATATATATAAAGAAAGAGAGAGAAACACAGCCATTTTGACTACTACTTCCTGAACTACATTGCAAGATCATTTTCACTCACAACTTAAACTTGTTTTTAAAAGGTAAGATGTTATTTTATAAATTTGAAAACATTTTCAGATAGTTATATACTATCCCTCTGTAAGAGTTAGACATTGAGAAAGGCTTGTTTATTATAATTATGGATTGATTTAGGTTTCTGTGGTATAATTATGAATTTACTTAGGCTTTTTCAAAGGCACTTTTTAATAGTACTACTTCACGCCTCAAAAGTACCTATCTGAACTTAAACCCAACAGTGCCCTATCTCTACTGATATATTTATTTTTTATGCAAATTGCAGCACAAAAATGGAAGGAGAACAGAATGTTTCCTTTGAAATTGTCCTAGACATGAACAATGAGGAAATCATTGAACCCATTGACTTGGAATTCATGGATGAATCACAAGACCATGAACTTCTACAATGTGTAGAATCTGTGGATTTCTTACTTCAATATGAGGATGGTCAAATGTGGGAAGTTATGTTCAGTCAAAAAGAAGACATACCGGACAGTCAAATGTTAGACGTTCTATTAAATTTTGAAAAAGATTCAGAAAAATAAAATTATATTTAATAATAAAAAATTGTTTGAGTCTTTAATCATTTTTATATGTAATTCATAAACTAGTACCACATTGATTATAATGTAAAGTCAGACTTATAGTATACTTTGCACAATCACAAAAATAAATTTATATTTAATAATCATAAATACTGCTACTTAAATAAAAAAAACAAAAAAAACCAACAAAAACCAACAAAAAGAACAATCAATAAACATACAATATTTCAAAATATCATAGTCTATCATTCTTTTTTCCTTATAGTACGCTCCCCAGACTGCTTCCCGGTGTGCGTACCGGGCGCTCCCCACGCAAAAAAAAAAAACCCAATTTTCTTTTTTTTTTGCCCCGCGGGGCTCTTTTAAAGCCTCCACATCAAACCTAGGGGGTCAGGGAGGATCTACTATGCCCCCTTATGGTCATTTCCCCCTTTGTTTTGGCCTCCTCTTGTCTCTCGATCCTACCGAGAGACAAGATGGCGGCCGCTCCGGACTGTTTAGAATGTTGACAGACACCGGAGAGCCAATCAGCTTCGCTTCGCGAAGTTCCGTTACGCGTCAGGTACGCGAACCTGGGCACTGCCCGGAGCGCGCTTACAGATATATATATTTTTATGAACGTTAATTTCTCAAAATCCACTGGAGCACATATATTGAGACCTAGCAAAGGCACATCGGGCTACCCGTCCCTACAATTTTGCCAAGTTTCGTGAAAATCCATTCAGCCGTTCGAGCTAAAAGTGAGGCCAACCGCCCTATGGAAAATTGCATGGGAAAAACACATTTTGGGACCCCCATTTTTTCTCGGCCCCCCCTTGATGAAACCCCCCCAAATTTTTAGGGGCTGCTCAGAAACAAAATGTGCAATTTTCCTGAAAATTTCAGCCAATTCCGTCCTTAAACGCCAAAGTTATTCGACATAGAATTTTCAAAAATCCCATAGAGAAAAATTTCCTAACTATATATACCTACTGGCGACCGCCAGTAGGTAACATATATATATATATATATATATATATATATATATATATATATATATATTACCTACTGGCGGTTACCAGTAGGTAGTTGTAGTTAGGATTGGCTACCATAGGAAATCCGCAACATTCTATTGGGACTAACTCTGGCGCCGGTTGAGGAATTTGCGTATAATTTTCCAAAATTTTGGGCAGCTCCGCTCCGTTCCTTCCCTAGAAGTTTCGGGGGGATTCGTGGAGTGGGGGCTCAGAAAAAAGGGGGGTCCCAAAAAGTCTACAGCCCGAACCGCTGAACGGAATTGCGCCAAACTTGGCAAAAATGTAGGGACTGGTACGCAGATGTGCCTTTGCTATGTTTGGTGAAAATTGCTCCAGTGTTTTTTTTTAAAATTAACTTTAAAAACACATATATATCTATAGGCGCACTCCGAGCGCTCAGCAGTACGTGCACCCGACGCGCTACGGGAGTGCGCGAGCAGAACGCTGATTGGCTGTCGGGTGTCTGTTAACATTCTAAACAGTCCGGAGAGTCCGCCATCTTGTGTCTCGGTAGAATCGAGACACAAGAGGTAAAAAATGAAAGGGGGAAATAATTAAAAGAGGGCTGAGTAGACACCCCCTAGGTTTTCTGAGGGGGGCCTAGAAGGACATTGAAGGGCAAAAAAACGTTTATTTTTTTTTATTTTTCGCGGGGTAAGCGCTGGGTGCGTTCCCAGGTACACGCACCCTGAGCGCACCACAGGGAAAAACAGTGTAAAAAAGATTTTGTCGCAACAGCGTTCTAAAAGTGACGCAGTGAAATCTCAAAGATTTCACTGCGTCACTTCTACGACCCTTCCTTGCGTCAATATGCCCCCTTTGCATACATTAAACCTGGCGCAGGTATAATATGGCGCAGGGGTTTACAAAGTGACACATCTACCTAGATGCGTCACTTTGTAAATATGACTCAACAAGACCCTTTTTTTACACCACTGGTGTGTCACAAAAAGTGACTCACCGGCGGCGTAAAAGTGACGCATGGCCTCATAAATGAGGTCCTCAGTCTTCTACTCTCACTTTTTCTTTCACTTTCTCTGTCTCTTTACTCCCTTACTCACCTTGTCTCACACACTCACTTGCCTTTATCCAGTCTGTATCTCCACTCTTGCCTAAACATCACTGCTCTTTTCTTACCCTTCCACACCCCGTTCCTTTACTACATTTTCTTCACTTATCCTCATTCCCCATGTTCACTCTCCTTCTCCTCACTCACCTCCCACACTCACCTTCTTTGAGTCCCCCTACTTCACTTCCCTTCCCCTCTCGTCCCTTTCTTTGCTTTCTCACTCATTTTCCTCTCCTCTCTCACTGCACTCCTCTTCAGTTACTCTTTTTCATTTTTTTAAGAATACAGCTCTTTGATGAGAATTGGAGGTAGTTCTGAAAAGAACTTTTTTTTTCTTCTTATTTCCTTTTTTTTTAACAAAAACAGGGAATGGGAAACTGCTCAACAGGAGCACAAAAAAAAATCAAAATTAGGGCTGGGGACGGCAGCGGTGGTTCTCTAATGCTCGAACCATGAGCTTAACACTTTGTTCCCCATAACAAAGTAGCTGATCACATTGTCTGCATTTAATTATGGCTTCATTAAAAGCAGGCTGAATATTAGGGATCAGCTCTTCTGGTTGCCCCCTCACCGATGCAGTTGCTCCTCGAGTTGAAGTAGAGGCACCAACTCTTGGAGCCTCTCGTGCCAGAGCCTGACACTCTCCCGGGCATAGTTCTGGGGATGCCTTCTCTGCACGTGTCGAATCATGGTAGAATTTCCAAAACTGTACTTCCTTGTGGGGTCTCCTCTGGAAATTACAGTATGGCAGATCTTACATTCCACCTTTGGAGCATTTACTTTCTTACGTCCCTCAGGTATATAAAAAAAATTCCAGATAAAATGCTCCTTAACTCTAGGCTGAGGAACCTCTTCATCTATAAATCCATATGTATCATCACTGCTGCTGGATGCTCTGGCAGCCATGATAATCCAACAAAGATTAAGCAGCAACAAGACAGGTCTTGCAGTCACAAAAGTGAAGGAAATGGTTGGGGGTTTTATTCTTTGTAAAAAAATAACTGTTAGCAACCAATGAAAAGAGTTATTTTAAGGTCACATGACTTGCCGCGCTTACGCTGCTCGCACTGGAGCGCTTCCGGGGGCGCTTAGGCGGCACGAACGTAGGCTCTTTTGATAGCTTTACGGAAATGCAAAATCATTTTCATTTCGTAAATCAAAAATACTGCTTTTATAAGTATGGTACTAAATGTCTTGCATTATTATTTACTTTTCATATATATATTTTTTTACGAACGCAGAAATAGCGCTCTCGCTGCGCTCTTGTGAGAGCTTACCGGTGCGTGCACCCAGAGCGCTCCAAGACAAAATGGTACGGGTAAGCTTATCGGTGCGCGCACCCTGAGCGCAACCAGAAAAAAATATACATTGAACAAATATTTTCTTTTTTTTAAATATAATTAATACTTATAAAAAACAGCTAATAAAAAAAAATCGTAGGCTTTTTAAAAAACAATGAAATTCACTGAAAAAAAACATAGGTTTCACAATCGTTATTGTTAGGAATTAGTTTTTAAAAAAACCTTTGAAATTCACTAAAAAAACATAGGTTTCACAATCGTTATAGTTAGGAATTAGCATTTAAAAAACCTTTGAAATTCACTGAAAAACCATAGGTTTCACACTCGTTATAGTTAGGAATTAGCATTTAAAAAACCTTTCAAATTCACTGAAAAAACCATAGGTTTCACACCAGTTATAGTTAGTTGAACATTTTACTCATACAAAACCATTGAAATTCCCACGTTATAGTTAGTTGGACTCACTATAACTCGCGCGCCCGCAATCCACTGCTGATGATGTCACATATTATATCATTCATGACATGGTCAGTGACATCACTGATGACATCACTGATGACATCTCAAATGACATCACTGATGACATCTCAAATGACATCACTGATGACATAACTGATGACATCATCCATGTGATAATACAATGCACCTCCTCACACTCTAATCTAACCTTTGATATACCCAGTGTTAAATACAAACTATCATTCCTGAAATTATTGACACACCAATACCAGTAACTACATACGCACTCACTGATTCCTAGGTCTACACACACATCCACTCATTCACCCATACAATCAATCATACATACAGTCATTCATCAATAGAACACTATCATATCCACTCATACACCTATACAGACACTCACACGCTGACACTCATCCACAGAGTTACTCACACACCTAGTCAGTTATGCAAAGAATCAATCACACTCCCATTTCCTCAACTACACGGTTATACACACTAAACCTTACTTATTCAAACATATACTAACACATACTTACTCTCTTTTACAATCACTTATTCAAGTACACATTGATCCATACAGTCCCTTACGCAATCACAGGCTCTCATGTATAGTCATTTATATATTCCAACTCTCACATGCACTGTGTTTTTCATATGTACTTACTTGAACATGGAGCATTGAGATAGCTATTCACTCACCAACACACCCATGCAGACAGTCAACCAACCATACAGCTCTTTCCACATGCACTGTTGAACCCATATACCAAGTGAATCAACTGCTCACACATATATGCACAGAGTCACACACCTCCCAGCCACCCACACACACACTCACCCTCACATACAAGTACTTGGACAACCAATCAATAACCCATATAGCCACTCATATAGCCACTGATCAACACATGCAGCAGCTTACACAACAGACATAATGATGCACACCTTCAGACAGTAGGGAAAGCGTTGGATGGCGTAGGGGTAAAAATTACTATTCCCACTCCAGTGGGTGCAACAGTAGGGAAAGCGTTGGATAGCGTAGAGGTAAAAATTACTATTCCCACTCCAGTGGGTGCAACAGAAGGGAAAGCGTTGGATAGCGTAGGGGTAAAAATGACTATTCCCACTCTAGTGGGTGCAACAGTAGGGAAAGCGTTGGATAGCGTAGGGGTAAAAATTACTATTCCCACTCCAGAGTGTGCAACAGTAGGGAAATTAAATACTTCATATATTATTTTAAAAAATATAAATTAATATCTATTACAAATTATTTTAAAGTAATTACCAATTTATTTTAATATAACAATTAATCAATTAAAATTATAAATTAAAATTAATTATTATTATTTCTTACCTATTAATCCGAATTATTTACAAATTAAAATGTATTTAATTAACAATTAAAACTTATTGATCTATTTTTTCTAATTAAATACAATTAAATAATTGGAATTATTTAATTAATTATAAATAAATTACTTCCCACCCTATTCCCCTATAAACCCAGAACCCGCTATTGAAAATAAATAAGTAAAATTAACATAATTGGCAATTAATCAATTAAATAAAAATAATTGCCAATTAAAATGTAATTAATTACTTATACATTTTTAATTAACAATTAATTCTAAAAAAATACCAATATTTTTTAACATATTTAATTAATTTTAATTAAATTACTTCCCACCCAATTCCCCTATAAACCCACAACCTGCTACGGAAAATAAATTAGTAAAATTAACATAATTAGCAATTATTCAATTAATTAAAATTAATTGCCAATTAAAATTTAATTATTTACCACATACAAATTACTTAATAATTAATTAAAAAATAATACCAATAAATACATTTACATATTTAATTAATTATAATTAAATTACTTCCCACCCTATTCCCCTATAAACCCACAACCCGCTACAGAATTTAATTACGCAATAAATAAAAAATACAAATTAAAATTAATTATAACATAAATACACAATTTTCACACATATAATAACATAAAAAACATTATACAAAATGAGATACTATTAAAAATTAGATATTTTTAATTACTATATTAGATACTTCGATATTTTAACTATCTATATTTTTAACATTCGATATTACATTACTTACCTTAAAAACGATATTTTTGATGTCTATATTCTGTCCAGTCGATATTTTGTCCAGTCTATATTTTGAACTCGATATTATGTCCAGTCGATATTTTGGAGTCGATATTATGTCTGTTTACCCTCTGAGTAAATCTCCAATTGAATTGCTTTGGGAACAAGATTTTCAAAACCTCCAAAGCTGCCAATAGTATACAATCCCTATATTTTATTTGTAACAGAGTTGTAATTACTCACCTCTTTCTACTCAAAATTGACCATTCTATTTATCCATTATGTTGGTCCTGTCTTTCCTCTGAAGGCTTGTTGATGCAGTTCCGTTATTACTGTCCCAAGGTTCATGACTTTTAGAAAGCTATATAGTCGAAATGTGTATTGATTTTTACTTGCGATGTTCCATTTGATATTCACAATAACTTTTTAGGTACCACATCTGCAGATTTCGACCACCTCCCTTCCAAAACTATTTTATTTGACCTCTTTATTGCTATTGCCTTTAAAGATATATTAACATGTTGGAAAGATAACTCTAAACCATCCTTTTTGATTTGTGATGAACATAGAACTGCTTCTGTCTTCCATTCTTCTATTTATTTAAAGATTAAATCTGATTTATTATGGTCACCTTTTACTACATTTCTATCCTCACACTCATCTTTCTTATAACACCCATTTTTACTCTACTCATTTACCTTTCCTTTCTTCTCTCTCTTCTCCCCCTTTTTCTCCCCTTTTCTTCTGCTTTTTTTCTTTCGTCTATTTCTTTATATAACAAAACATACAAACATAACATTTTCTTTTTTTTTCAAATGGAACACATTATTTTATTATGTTCATGTAAATTTTTACCCTTACTACTCTTCTCCTCTTACATATTGCTTTCAATTTTATTATAATATTTGCCAATGTTATTATGTACTATTCTTGTTCCAAAATATTTTATTAGCCTTTCTTTATTCATTTTTCTTTTTTTCTACATCTTTTTCCAATTATTTAATGTTTTAAATCTGTGTTCATTCTCTCAATAAAAAATTATTTAAGAAAAAATGCTGAGTAACATTTTCAAGTTTTGCTTAGGTGAATTTGAAGCTCGACATCATCCCTATTCTGTGAGATGAATGTCCTAGATATAGTGTCTTGCAAGTTTTGTGACAGAACCCTTTTTGGCTCCTAACAAACCCGTGAAGCTGTGACATAGGTATCAGAGCGGAATGCAATAAAAGCTTATTTTAGAATGTACAGTTCGAAGTTCCACGCAAATGAATAAAGACTTCTAATATTAAACTTTGTTTGGGGTGTAGTCATTGGTGGGTACACAGGCTGGGGAGGACACTAAAACTGGCGATGAGGGAGGGAAAAGTAACCTCGAGAAAATGGTGCTCTCCCAGAGAGTTTGCCTTGATTCAAGAAATCTGCTTGTGCAAGCCACTTGTGTCACTGTTGATGTACGGATTCAATGCTTCATGCATGTGGAGTCATAGCGCAACTTCAGCTTCAAAAAGGAAGGTGAAGGCAACGGAAGCCATTAATAGTAGATCTCTCATCTATTACTCATGAGCGAGCCATTGAGAGACTTGGTGGCATCTTTGAGACCTGGGGCGTTCCAGACATTTTGAAGTCTGATAATGGCCTGCCTTTTAAAAGTCGAGGAATCAATTTCCCAGATCACCTGAACATAAAACATCAGTAGAGTACACCTGGATGGCAGCAAGCAATCTGACGCGTTGAACATTTTATAAGTACGAATAAGAAAGCAGTACAGAGTGCAGCTCTTGAAAGGATCATTTTAAAAACTGTATTGAATCCACCTCTATGAGCCTGTCATTCAACACCTCACTTGACAAAAGGCGAAAGTCCTGTGACGTTGTTCCACGAGTTGCGGAGGGCAGTGCGAGCTGCAGTATGTGCTGGGATTGCTGCCACTCGGGTAAAAAATCTACCCGAGCGGCAGCTTACGCTCACAAACGTACTGTTCGCGTTCATGAACTTACCGTTCACAATCCAGAGCGGGGAAAAAACTCTGCAGCACATCAAAAAGCTGAGTTTTCTGCACTCTGCGAGCTCAAAGTAGTGGGAAGTGCAGAAAACTCTGCAAACTCAGCGAACAGAGCGAAATTTACTGCCCAGGCCTAGTTACAATAAATGGACCAACAATGAGAGCACAAATTGTACAAACGACTTGGTTAAAAAGCTGAAAATAAAAGCCTATACAAACAAGAGGTGACATGCACAGAGAAATGAGTTTAGGGAAGAAGAGCTAGTAATCGCCCAAAAACTAGGAAGAAGGAAATCTTATGCTCCCTTTCATAGTGAAACTTTCCACATTGTATCCACAAAGGGCCCATGTTGACTGTACCGCATCCTGGAAATTCTGGTACCAGAGACCATTCTCACTTTCAGCAATTAATTCATTGGGCTTTTGATTAAGATGGTGAAGGAAAGATTGAACCTGAAAACTCAATGCCTGCTGTTACTTCTTTATCGTCTTCAGAAATCCCTGAAAATGAAAATGACTAATAACCAATCAGGTTGAATAGTTATAAAGCAGCAAGAAGATTGATTCAAGAGATGTAATTGTGTGTGTGTGTATAGTAGGTAGTTTTAGTTAGGACCTAATTTCCATAGGAAATCCGCAACATTCTATTGGGAACAACTTTGTCGCCGGTTAATGAATCTTTGCAAATTTCTCAAAGAAGATGGCCCGCTCCGCTCCTTCCCTGAAAGTTTTGGGTGGATTCGTCAAGTGGGGGCTGAGAAAAAAGGGGGGTCCCAAAACGTGTTTTCTCTATGTTATTTTCCATAGGACGATTAGACACGGCTACAGCCCGAACTGCTGAACGAAATTACAAGAAATTTGACAAAATGGTAGAGTCTGATTCGCAGATCAGGCTTTTGCTCAAATGGTGTAAATCCCTATAGTAGTTAATGAGAAAATCAAAAGAAAAAAATATATATATCTAGGCGCGCGAACCGTACGCGCACCGTACATGCTGATTGGCTGTCAACTGTCTGTCAACACTCCAAACCAGGAAGTGTTGGCAGCCATCTTGTGCTCGGTAGACCAAGGCACAAGAAAGCAGAAAAACAAATGTGTAGAACGCATAAAGGGAGCAGGGTAGAAACACCCTGACTCCTTAGGCCTGATAAGGGGGTCCCACACGGACCCCCAAGGCCCCAACATTTTTTTCAAAAAACCCGGTCTGCTTTCTTTCAAATTACCACCCTTTGGGACCAAATCCCGGGGGCATAGTGAAACAGAAGTGTGGGGGGGCCCCAACCCCCCCCACACTGCCCCAGGGACTGCCACCCCCTGGGGGGTTGCAGAGAGGTGTAAAAAGGGACATGGCCTCATTACACCTCTCTGCAATGCAGTCCCCTGGCGCATACTGGAGGTTCCTGGTGGGCTAGTTGGCCCCCATGGACCGCCAGTATGCAAGGGGAATTAGTTCCCCCTCTGTAAACGCGCCCGGGGGCTGCGTTGCAGAGAGGTGTAAAAAGGGGCGTGGGCTCATTACACATCTCTGCAATGCAGCCCCCTGGCGCATACTGGAGATTCCTGGTGGGCTAGTTGGCTCCTAAGGACCACCAGTATGCAAGGGGAATTAGTTCCCCCTCTGCAAACACGCCCGGGGGCTGCGTTGCAGAGAGGTGTAAAAAGGGGCATGGCCTCATTACAACTCTCTGCAACGTAGCCTCTTGGCATATACTGGAGGTTCCCGGTGGGGTAGTTGGCCCCAGGGACCTCCAGTATGTAAGGGGACTTAATCCCCCAACTTAGAACACTCTACATGGCGCGTTAGCACAGTGGTGAAGGTAGGGGGCGGGGCTTGAGGTGATGTGAGTGCAAACATGCCCTGAGGCACATTTTAAGTTGGGGAATTAATTCCTGTTCAATCTAGAGGTCCCATAGGGGGCAACTAGTCCAACAGGTATCTCCAGTAAGCGCCACGGAGCTGTGTTGCAGAGTGCTGTAAAAAGGGGGCGTGCCCTTTGAACACCACTCTACAAAACAGCTGCCTGTCGCATACTGTAGGTACCTGGTGGGCTAGTTGGCTCACAGGGGACCTCAGGATTGAAGAGGAATTAATTCTCCAATCTAGCTCACTACTATTCCTGAAAAGTAACTGTACCAGTACCTTGAATTTCCTTCCGTAGAATATCATTGCCTGCGGCTACTATGAAAACGCAAAAAAAGAGCAAAGGTTCAGGAGAGCCAGTGGGGGGCAGGCAATATTCATTTCTAATGCATTGCACATCGACCATGAGCAAGTGGAGATAGATGATTCGAACATTCTGATGGTTAAACTTAGCTGCAAAATAAACAATCAAAATCCTAGAACACTATATTTGACTACTGTTTACATACTGCCCACTAACAAGAGTAGGGAGACAACCATGTGGAACCCTGAACAATGTTCTAACTGATAGAATGCTCGAGGAAATTGGGCACTGCCAGAAAACTACAGGTTGATTACACTGCAAGACTCTGATGCCAAGCTATTTGCCAGAATAATACTAACTAAACTAACTGACTGGGTGACGGAAGAAAAAAGAATGCCCTTAAACCAAACAGGCTTTATACGAGGATTAGGAACTACTACTAATATACTGGTTCTCGCCCTACTTATGAACAAATCGCTTAGATTAAAGCAACCCTTGTATCTTTGTTTTATAGATTTTAAATCTGCTTTCGATTGTGTCAACCGAAAATTACTCTGGGAAAAAGTAGAAAAAATGAAAATTCCAGTTCCCCTACTTAAGCTAATTCGCCTTCTATACTCAGAGACATGGGTGAGGGTGAGGATGGGTGACGGGCATACACTATCCAGGGAGATTCCAGCAAATGAAGGTTTGAAGTAGGGCTGTGTTTTAGCCCCTCTTCTTTTTAATTTGTTTCTTGCTGACCTACCAGGAATATTGGACAAAGAAAACGCACATCCGCCGAAACTAGCTGACAAGTGGCTCACAAACTTGATGTATGCGGACAACGTCATACTCATGAGCCACACAAAAGTGGGCCTTCAGCGCATAATGAGAAGGACCTATACCTACTCAAAAGAGAATGGAATGGTTATAAACGAGACCAAAACTAAGATTATGGTAGTTGCCAAAAACGATAAGATGAAACATAAAAGCCAATGGTTCATGGGTAAAAATTAGCTTGAACGAATAGAGGTCTATAAATACCTTGGCGTATTATTCGATGCAAAGGGAAATTACCATCTACAAAAAACTGACGCTCAAAGAAAAGCGAACGCATTAACTGCTGCATTTAGAACTGTGCAGATGTCTCTTCCCAGCCTGACCTATGGTCCTCTCTTGAGCATTGTTGGTGCAAAACTCTTACCCACTATTTCATATGATAGTGAAGCTTTAATGGGTAAAGATAGTGATACTTTGAACAAAATCATAACCAGAGTATACCAAGCACTTTTCCATCTCCCAGTGAATGCTTCCCCAGCGCAAGTAAGGTTGGAGTTTGGCCTAACAAATCAACGGTTCGCAAGGCAAGGCCATTTTATTAAAGTCTGGAACCAAATAAAAAGTGACCACCAAAATGAGATATCGTTGCTCCTATGGAGAGAAATAAAGAAGGACACTAACTCTAGTGCAGCTCTTTACCTTAGAGATGCAATTAATGAGTTTGGGGTCATGTCTATATGGGAAACGAATATAACCAAGTCATCATTCAAGAAAATCTTTAATAAAACCGTAGACCACCTATCCATTCTAAAGGATAAGGCTACCCTTATTAAGAGAAAACATGCCTGGACGGTGCTAAATGGCTATAAAAAGAAGGAGATACAACAATATCTAAAAACCCCATGGACGGAAAAAAACAAGCAGGTGCTCCTTAAAGCAAGATTTGGATCCATGCCAGGGCTATGTCATCTCCCCCCATGGGAATTTCAAGAAACCCAAACAAAATGTAGACTATGTAACAGGGGCGAGGAAGACATTCAACATCTTCTGTGTACCTGCCCTGAACTCCTTCAAAAGAGAAAAACAATGCTTAAGGTTCCTCTCAAGTCACGCGGCATACGGACATGCAGGCAGGCCGTGATTAAGTGAATGGCCTCAAATGATATTGTTTTAAACGCTTCCTTTGTAAAGTTCCTACTGTTAGTTAAAAGGAAACTCGGAGACGTAATTATTGCAAATACTTAACTGTTTGTAAAGGTCACGCAATGACATTTTATGTGATTTTATGCTGGAATATATATTTTACATTTTTTCTTTTAGATGTGTAATGTTGTAAGATTTCAAATAATCATCACAATAAACTACGTTGTACTTTGTATATCATTGCCTGCTATATAAAATATATATAAATTAAAAAAATATTAAATAAAAAAAATATATATTACAAATAAAATATTTTTTAAAACACTTTTTTTCCAATTTATATTTAAAATATGTAATGTAATTTAAAAAATAAAATATCTAAAAATAAATAGTTTGAAATAATGTAGTAAATCGGTATTAAAAAATATAACAAGTAATACATTTAATAATTATCATTTACAAAACCTTTGAAATTCACTTAAAAAACATAGGTTTCACACACGTTAAAGTTAGGAATGAGCATTTAAAAAACCTTGCAAATTCACTGAAAAAACCATCGGTTTTACACACGTTATAGTTAGGAATTAGCATTTAAAAAACCTTGCAAATTCACTGAAAAAACCATAGGTTTCACACACGTTAAAGTTAGGAATTAGCATTTAAAAAGCCTTTGAAATTTACTGAGAAAACCATAGGTTTCACACCAGTTATAGTTAGCTAGACATTTTACTCATACAAAACAATTGCAATTCCCCCGTTATAGTTAGTTGTACTCGCTATAACTCGCGCGCGCACAATCCACTGCTGATGATGTCACATATTACATCATTCAGGACATGGTCAGTGACATCACTGATGACATCACTGATGACATCATCCATGTGACAATGAAATACACCTCATCACACACTAGTATAATATTTCATCACTCACTGTAAAATAGAAAGTGCCATATTTCAAACCATTGACACACCAATAGTAATTTCTAAACACCCACTCAGTGATTCATAGATCTTTACACACATCTAATCACTTACCTATAGATTCAGAGTTATATGCAGTGAATAATTAACAGAACACTATCAAATATACTTATACGCCTATTTCAAGATTACACACCAGCGCACATTGTATTCACTTATAAAGACAACCTTCTGACTTATGCAAACAATTGATTATACTTACATTTACATCACTGATGACATCTCAAATGACATTACTGATGACATCACCGATGACATCATCCATGTGACAATGAAATACACCTCATCACACACTAGTATAATATTTCATCACTTACTGTAAAATAGAAAGTGCCATATTTCAAACCATTGACACACCAATAGTAATTTCTAAACACCCACTCAGTGATTCATAGATCTTTACACACATCTAATCACTTACCTATAGATTCAGAGTTATATGCAGTGAATAATTAACAGAACACTATCAAATATACTTATACGCCTATTTCAAGATTACACACCAACGCACATTGTATTCACTTATAAAGACAACCTTCTGACTTATGCAAACAATTGATTATACTTACATTTACTCATCTACACACTTATACAAACACTACTTCATCTATTTATATAAATAGTAGCACACATTTAGTGTGTTATATAATCACTATTACAGGTATACAGTTATCCATATAGTGACTCATACAATCACTAAGTCTTAAGCACACTTAATTAGATATAACTGTCACATACACTGCCTTTTTTTCAATTTTAATGGAGATGTACCATTGAGAGAAATATTTCATCACCACCACACCCATAAACATATACACTCACTGAAAAAACTGTTATAACATGTAGTCTTAACCTCATATACCTACTGAATGAACTATTCACACATTTTTGAGCAATCACACACCCCCACCAAACCACATAGACATTCATTTACCCATACAAATACTCAGTTAAGAAACCAATAACAAATATAGTCTTTCACATACCAATTAGGACAAAGCAATAAAGACTTTCACACAGTTTAATAACTACACATTATATATAGTGAGACTCTACAAATTAGTCAAGGAAATAATTAATGACACTGTTACTAAATCCACCAATCACACATTTATATTTATATATCCACTAATTCTTCAATGCAAAGTAGTGTATTTATAATACACATTTAAATATAAAAGCAAACCACATTCACTGGATGATGTCATCAGTGATGTCATCAGTGATGTCATTTGAGATGTCATCAGTGATTTTACTGACCATGTCATAAATGATGTAGTATGTGACATCATCAGCAGTGGATTGCGGGCGCGCAAGTTATAGTGAGTACAACTAACTATAACGGGGGAATTGCAATGGTTTTGTATGAGTAAAATGTCTAGCTAACTATAACTGGTGTGAAACCCATGTTTTTTTCAGTGAATTTCAAAGGTTTTTTTAAATGCTAATTCCTAACTATAACGTGTGTGAAACCTATGGTTTTTTCAGTGAATATATAGATGTGTGTGCAGAAAGAGACAACAGGAGTGCAAAAAGAAGCAAATGGGGTGCAGAAAGAGACAACATACGTGCAGAAAGAAGGAAGAGATGTGCAAAAAAAGGTAAGAAAAATACAGAAAGGCAAATGAGGTACATAAAGAGACATAAATTTGTAGCTGTCCTATAAGTGATAGGGCAGTCTCCTCGGGCACTGGTTTGTTGCTGCGTGAGTCAGCTTAACTTAATAAATCGTTAAAATGAAAAAATAAAGTGAAGATTGAATTAATAGAATAACGAGTGGAATAAAGTGATTTATAAAGTTAAGCTGACTCACGCAGCAACAAACCAGTGCCCGAGGAGACTGCCCTATCACTTATAGGACAGCTACAAATTTATGTATCAGTATCACTCCAGGCGGGGAGTGGTTCCTAAGAAGCACGGTAAAAAACAAGAACATTAACAATACAAGCAGTGCACGACCTAATAAATAAGCCTATCAGTACATAAAGAGACAACAGGGGTGCAGAAAGAAGCAGGACATTTGCTGAGAGACGCATGGAAAGTGGAGAACGAAGCAACACGGGTGCCGACAGAGGCAAGAGAAGTGTAAAAGGAGCAAATGAGGTGTAGAAAGAACCAACAGAGGTACAAAAAGAGGCAAGAGAGGTACAGAAACAGGCAAGATAAGTGCACAAAGAAGCAAGAGAATTGTTGAAAGAAGCAACAGAGGTGTAGAAAGAAGCAAGAAACATGCAGAAGAAGGCAAGTGAGATGCAAAAACAGGCAGGAAAGGTACAGAAAGAGGGAAGACGAGTGCAGAAAGAGACAACAGGAGTGCAGAAAGAAGCAAGTGAGGTGCAGAAAGATGCAACAGACATGCAGAAAGAGGGAAGAGAGATGCAGAAAAGGGCAAGAAAAGTACAGAAAGAGGCAAAAGAGGTACATAAAGAGACAACAGGGGTGCAGAAAGAAGCAAGACAGGTGCAGAAAGAAGCATGCAAAGTACAGAATGAAGAAAGAGGCAAGGGAGGTGCAGAAACAGGCAAGAGAAGTGCACAAAAAGGTAAGAGAATTGCTGAAAGAAACAGCAGAGGTGTAGAAAGAAGTAAGAAAAGTGCAGAAAGAAGCAAGTGAGATGCAAAAACAGGCAGGGAAGGTGCAGAAAGAAGGAAGACGAGTGCAGAAAGAGACAACAGGGGTAAAGAAAGAAGCACATGAGGTGCAGTAAGAGGCAACAGACGTGCAGAAAGAGGGAAGAGCGGTGCATAAAAAGGCAAGAGAAGTGCAGAAAGAGGCACAAGAGGTAAATACAGGGACAGTATGTGTTCAGAAAGAAGCAAGACAGGTGCAGAAAGAAGCATGGAAAGTGCAGAATGAAGCAACAGGGGTGCAGAGGGAGGCAAGAGAAGTGCAGAATTAAGCAACAGAGGTGCAAAAAGAGGCAAGAGACGTACAGAAACAGGCAAGAGAAGTGCACAAAGAGGCAATAGAATTGCTGAAAGAAGCAACAGAGGTGTAGAAAGAAGCAAGAAATGTGCAGAAGACGGCAAGGGAGATGCAAAAACAGGCAGGAAAGGTACAGAAAGAGGGAAGACAAGTACAGAAAGAGACAACAGGGGTGCAGAAAGAAGCAAGTGAGGTGCAGAAAGATGCAACAGACGCACAGAAAGAAGGAAGAGAGGTGCAGAAAAAGGCAAGAAAAGTACAAAAAGAGACAAAAGAGGTACTTAAAGAGACAACAGGGGTGCAGAAAGAAGCAAGACAGGTGCAGAAAGAAGCATGGAAAGTACAGTATGAAGCAACAGGGGTGCAGAAACAGGCTAGAGAAGTGTAGAAAGGAGCGAGTGAGGTGCATAAAGAGCCAACAGATGTACAAAAAGATGCAAGAGAGGTGCAGAAACAGGCAAGAGAAGAGCAGAAAAAGGCAAGATAATTGCTGAAAGAAGTAACAGAGGTGTAGAAAGAAGCAAAAAAAGTGCAGAAAGAGGTAAGTGAGATGCAAAAATAGGCAGGAAAGGTACAGAAAGAGGGAAGACGAGTGCACAAAGAGACAACAGGGGTGCAGAAAATAGCAAATGAGGTGCAGTAAGAGGCAACAGACGTGCAGAAAGAGAGAAGAGAGGTGCATAAAAAGGCAAGAGAAGTGCAGAAAGAAGCAACTGACGTGTAGAAAGAAGCAAGAAACGTGCAGAAGAAGGCAAGTGATATGCAAAAACAGGCAGGAAAGGTACAGAAAGATTGAAGACGAGTGTAGAAAGAGAGAACAGGGGTGCAGAAAGAAGCAAGTGAGGTGCAGAAAGATGCAACAGATGTGCAGAAAGAGGGAAGAGAGATGCAGAAAAGGGCAAGAAAAGTACAGAAAGAGGCAAAAGAGGTACATAAAGAGACAACAGGGGTGCAGAAAGAAGCAAGACAGGTCCAGGAAGAAGCATGGAAGTACAGAATGAAGCAACAGCGGTGCAGAAAGATGCCAGAGAAGTGAGGAAAGGAGCGAGTGAGGTACAGAAAGAGCCAACAGAGATCCAAAAAGAGACAAGAGAGGTACAGAAACAGGCAGGAGAAGTGCACAAAGAGGCAAGAGATTTGCTGAAAGAAGCAACAGAGGTGTAGAAAGAAGCTAGAAACGTGCAGAAGAAGGCAAGTGAGAAAACAGGCAGGAAAGGTACAGAAAGATTGAAGACGAGTGCAGAAAGAGACAACAGGGGTGCAGAAAGAAGCAAGTGAGGTGCAGAAAGATGCAGCAGACTTGCAGAAAGAGGAAAGAGAGGTGCAGAAAAGGGCAAGAAAAGTACAGAAAAGACTAAAGAGGTACATAAGAGACAACAGGGGTGCAGAAAGAAACAAGACAGGTGCAGAAAGAAGCATGGAAAGTCCAGAATGAAGCAACAGGGGTGCAGAAAGAGGAATGAGAAGTGTAGAAAGGAGCAAGTGAAGTGCAGAAAGAGCCAACAGATGTACAAAAAGGTGGTGCAGAAACAGGCAAGAGAAGTGCAGAAAAAGGCAAGATAATTGCTGAAAGAAGTAACCGAGGTGTAGGAAGAAGCAGAAAAAGTGCAGAAAGAGGTAAGTGAGATGCAAAAACAGGCAGGAAAGGTACAGAAAGAGGGAAGATGAGTGCACAAAGAGACATTATGGGTGCAGAAAGAAGCAAATGAGGTGCAGTAGGAGGCAACAGACGTACAGAAAGAGGGAAGAGAGGTGCATAGAAAGGCAAGAGAAGTGCAGAAAGAGACAAAATAGGTAAATACAGAGACAATAGGTGTTCAGAAAGAAGCAAGACAGGTGCAGAAAGAATCATGGAAAGTGCAGAATGAAGCAACAGGGGTGCATAAAGAGGCAAGAGAAGTGCAGAAATAAGCAACAGAGGTGCAAAAAGAGGCAAGGGAGGTGCAGAAACAGGCAGGAGAAGTGCACAAAGAGGTAAGAGAATTGCTGAAAGAAGCAGCAGAGGTGTAGAAAGAAGTAAGAAAAGTACAGAAAGAGGCAAGTGAGGTGCAAAAACAGGCACGAAAGTTACAGAAAGAGGGAAGACGAGTGCAGAAAGACACAACAGAGGTGCATAAAGAAGCAAATGAGGTGCAGAACGAGGCAACAGACATGCAGAAAGAGGGAAGAGAGGTGCAGAAAAGGGCAAGAAAAAGGCAGAAAGAGGCAAAAGAGGTACATGAAGATACAACAGGGGTGCAGAAAGAAGCAAGACAGGTGCATAAAGAGGCCTGGAAAGTGCAGAATGAAGCAACAGGGGTGCAGAAATAGGCAAAAGAAGTGCAGAACGAAGCAACAGAGGTGCAAAAAGAGGCAAATAGAGGTGCAAAAACAGGCAAGAGAAGTGCACAAAGAGGCAAGAAAATTGCTGAAAGAAGCAACATAGGTGTCGAATGAAGTAGGAAAAGGGCAGAAAGAGGCAAGTGAGAATCAAAAACAGGCTGGAAAGGTACAGAATGAGGGAAGCAGAGTGCAGAAAGAGACAACAGAGGTGCAGAAAGAAGCAAATGAGGTACAGAAAGAGGTAACAGACATGCAGAAAGAGGGAAGAGAGGTGCAGAAAATACAAGAGATATGCAGAATTAGGTCAAGAGAAGTGCAGAAAAAGAATGAAACGTGTACAAAGAAGCAACAGAAATGCAGAAAGTGACAAGAGAGGCGCAGAGAGAATAAAGAGTGGCTTGCACACCATTAGAACCAATTTAACACCACATTTAGCAATAAGTAACAGGTGACCATTCTAGGTTTACAAAGCGACATCCACCAAGCTGTAACACTTGTCTCTTCATTTTTGGCAACATTTGACCAAATTCAGCTAGAAACAAGGCTTTTTTTTGTCCAAATCTGCAGATTAGGGTGCAGATGATGAATTATGTGGCTAATGCAGAAAATGTATAATTGTGCAAAAGTTGGTGCAGTCAAACAGTCACATAATTCCAGTGGCCCTGCTCATACCTCAGACTAGGTCCACAAGTGCTTCTCATTGATTCCATCCTTTTTTGTCTCGCTGAGTTCATAGTTGAGCTTCTATGGAAATGAGGAAGAATAAACCTGAGGTTACCACTACATTTAAAACAGCAATACTAAAATTCTCACAAATGCAAAACCTATTACATTGCAAACACTTTTTTTAACTAGTATTTTCGTTTGCAGAGTGATGGAGAAAGGGTTCTGGGCCTGCAACCAGCGCTCAGAAATTCCGGTGCATAGGGCTTACAGAAGGTACCAGTAGGAACCCTCAGCCCCCAAAGTCCCTCAGGAGTAAATTTGACTTCATCATATATATATATCTATTCACTGAAAAAACCATAGGTTATAGACCATATATAGTTAGGAATTAGCATTTACAAAACCTTGAAAATTCACTGAAAAAACCATAGGTTATAGACCATATATAGTTAGGAATTAGCATTTAAAAAACCTTATTTTACTCACACAAAACCATTGAAATTCCATATATAGTTAGTTGTACTAACTATATATCGCGCACCCGCAATCCACTGCTGATGATGTCACATATTACATCATTCATGACATGGTCAGTGACATCACTGATGACATCACTGATGACATCTCAAATGACATCACTGATGACATCACTGATGACATCTCAAATGACATCACTGATGACATCACTGATGACGTCATCCAGTGACTGTATAATTCTGTAAAGTTAAAATATGTCTTACATATTTAAGAATGAGTGGATGTATAAATGTCTGGATGAAGGATTTAGTAGGTGCATGACTGACTGTATGAGTGAGTGGTTAAATGTGTCTCACTGAGTGCATGGGTTAGTGACTAAACTGTCTCAATTTGTGCATCATTATGTCTGTTGTTCTATAAACTGCTGCATGTGTTGATCATTAGCTATATGATTAACTATATGCGTTATTGATTGGTTGCCTACGTATTTGTATGGGAGACTGAGAGTGTGTATGGGTGGCTGGGAGGTGTATGACTCTGTGCATAGATGTGTGAGCAGTTGATTCACTAGATGTATGGGTTAAAAAGTGCATGTGGAAACAGCTGTATGGGCGGTTGACTGTGTGCATGAGTGTATTGCTGAGTGAATGGATATCTCAGTGCTACATGTAAAAGTAAGTACATATGTAAAACACAGTACATGTGAGAGTTGACATATATAAATAACTGTGCATAAGAGCCAGTGAATGTGTGAGTGGCTGTATGGATCATTGTGAACTTGTATCAGGGATTGTATAAGAGAGTAAATATGTGTTAGTATATCTTTGAATAAGTAAGGTGTGTATAACTGTATAGTTGAGAAAATGGATGTGTGATTGATTCTTTGCATGACTGACTAGGTGTGTGTGTAACTCTATGGATGAGTGACAGTCTGTGAGTGTCTGTTTACACTTACTGTATCTAAGGTTATATTAGAGTCTGAAGAGCTTCATCGTATTATCACATGAATGATGTCATCAGTGATGTCATCAGTAATGTCAAATGAGATGTCATCAGTGATGTCATCAGTGATGTCATTTGAGATGTCATCAGTGATGTCATCAGTGATGTCATTTGAGATGTCATCAGTGATGTCATCAGTGATGTCACTGACCATGTCATGAATGATGTAATATGTGACATCATCAGCAGTGGATTGCGGGTGCGCGATATATAGTTAGTACAACTAACTATATATGGAATTTCAATGGTTTTGTGTGAGTAAAATAAGGTTTTTTAAATGCTAATTCCTAACTATATATGGTCTATAACCTATGGTTTTTTCAGTGAATTTTCAAGGTTTTGTAAATGCTAATTCCTAACTATATATGGTCTATAACCTATGTTTTTTTCAGTGAATTTCATTGGTTTTTTAAAAGCTAATATCTACAGCTGTAAAATGTATTCTTCTTTAAATCCAAAAATATATTTTATATGTTTATTAATAAATTTTTTTAAATATTTTTTTTGTTTCGCTCCCGGTCCGCTAACCGGGAAGCTTCCCGTTAGCTCAATTCGATTCCGCGATCCGGTCCGCGAACCGGTAACAAATCAACATAGTGACGGTATCGCGTTGCCGCGTAATGCGTCTTATGACGTACTGCGTTAGCGCACCCGGAAGTGCCCCGGGGCGCGGACCGAGGCGCGAAACGCAACTCCCCGGAAGCGATCCGCGGCGCGAAAGCGCGACGTATCGCGTTGCCGCGAAATGCGTCTTGTGACGTATCGCGTTAGCGCACCCGGAAGTGTCCCGGGGCGCGGACCGAGGCGCGAAGCGCAGCGAACCGGAAGCTAACCGGGGAGCGTTCCGCAGCGCGTAACATGAGCGTTAGAGGTCATGTGACTTGTTAATAAAGCTTTTCATTGGTTCATTTCACTTTTAGTTTCATAATTATGGAAGGCTAGGTCAGGTGACCTAAAAATAACACTTTTCATTGGTTGAGAAGTATTGTTTTTTCCAAATGATGAAAACCACTCCTTCTTTCCTCACTTCCTCCTTCATTATTGTGAGAGGAAGACCTATTTTGCTTCTTGGAAGACCTATTTTGATTGTATGAAAATGGCTTCACTGATTGCTTCAGCTGGTGCACCCCCACCACCACCTCCACCTCCTCATGGGAAGAGAGGACCACCTCCCCAGGTGGTTACCAACACTGAGGAGGAAGATGAAGAGATGGATGAGGAGGGAGAACAACCACAATTCCTGGAAGAGTTGCCCCGGGTTTCAAGAAAGAAACCCAGTTTCATCTGGAAGTTTTTTTCCATCCCTCGTGGCCAAAAAAAGGTCAATGCCAGGTACGCAACATGCCTCATATGCAAGGAACAATTGTCCAGAGGGACGGACAAAAAATACAGCTATGGTAATCATACCATGCATAGGCACATGACGAGGAAACATCCCCTAAATTACAGCCGGGCGGAATTAAGGGATATGATGGACAATCCTCGACCAACTCCTGTGGCGAGACCAACAACATCGGTTTCTTTATCAGCAGAGGAGGCACGGGAAACTGTGCCAAATATCCAACCAAATTTTGGGCACATGATTCACTTATGTATGTACTGTCGTGCATTATTAGCTTGTGGCAACATGAGCATCAATGCACTGAACCTGGCGTATGAACACCATGATTGCCCTAACCGCCCCCAGTAATTTTTTTTTGCTCCTGTTGAGCCCTTTTCAACGCCTGTTTTTTGTTGTTTCCCCCCCCAAAAAAACCAAAAAAAATATAAAATCGTTCAAAAAAAACAAAAAAAACAAAAAATGTTCAAAAAATACAAAAAAAATATAAAACAACAAAAATATAAAAACAAAAGTTATTTTCAGAACTACCTTCCCTTTCCAAAAAAATTGCTACAATGTTTAGCACTCTGGCAAGCTCTCTTTCTTTTGGTTCGCTCCCGGGTTAGCTTCCCGGTACGCGGACCGGGAGCTAACCAAAAAATTATTATTTTTTTTTTAAAAGTGTAAGTATAAGGAAAGTAAACAGAGAGTGATGTTTCAAGAAAGACAGCTATAGGGAGTAAAGAAGAGATACTGTTTAATAGATCTATTTACCAAAGAACAGACAGAAGAGGGTATAATTGTGAAAAACAAAATAGATAACGAAGTGAAAGAAAAACAAGCATTGGCATAGCCAATAGGTATCGACTTTGGGACCTTCTAAGTATTTAGTTATGCAGCATAATATCCTTGGTGCAGCAACATCAACTGTTGCATGGCTAAACACGTATAAGGTCCCAAAGGCGAGACCTATTGTCTATGCCAATGCTTGTTTCTTAAGTAGAATTGCAATACGTCTGGCTCTTCCATGTGAAAAGATCTTATCTTGTGCTCTAAAGATTGCTAAAGTCTCGACAGAGAACAGGCTAGATTGTAAGTAGGGTAAATTGCGCTTGGTGATCTGTTTGAGGGAGCGTCTGCTTTGCCTGGTGTCTTTGGAGAGCAATTTTGATTGTTATACTGGACAATATAGCCCTAATGTAAATAACATAGGGGCATATTATCAACATAGGCAATAAAAGTTTTGCAGCTTTTATCGGCAGAAATGTGTCGCTAAAGCTGCTTTTGCGGCAGAAAACTGCCGCTAAAGCCGCTTTTGCACCAGTTTTCTGCCAATAAAAAGAGCAATAATTTTATTGGCTGCATTCATAATATGCCCCTTAGTGTGCTTCAACTACACAGAGAAAGCATTATGAACAAATAGTGATACAGTGATCAGTCAAAGACACTAAGAGTAATAGAGACGGAGTGAGTGAACAAGAGTGAGGAACTATGAGAAGAGAGGGACTGAGAAAAAGAGTGGAAGGAGTTGAGTAAGTAGGTAATAGAGAAAGGAATGAGGGAAGTAGCAAAGGCAGGAAACTGAGGATTAAAGAAATGAAGCAGTGGAACTAATAGTAGTTCAATGTGATAGAAATGTAACGAAAAGAGTACAAAATATTTACCTTATAATTGTCGTTAAATTCCTCATTTTTTATTTTTATACTTTCAATCTGTGAAAGAGAGAACAAACATTTGAAAAATATAAAAACATGTATTAAAAAATTACAAAAGACAAGGGCAAAGATTGAAGGACAAACAGTTTTTCAATAACTTTGACACTTACAGAAGCTACACAGTCCTAAAGATATACATTTTAAACTAACACTATATTGATGCAGATGAAGTGAGGCCTATCTTAAAACATGGTGCATCTTTTGCATTGCTGTTGTCTCAGAAAAGTGTCGCAAGACACTAAAATTTAAAATAATTGCTTCAGGATGCCAATAAGATGTCTACTATCCAGAGTTTTGTTTCAGGTGAGGCCTACTCAGGGTTGCAGATGAAATTTCGAGTTGTTGAAGAGAATAGAGGACATAATACATGTGAAGGTCTACCAATGAAGTGAGTCATGTCCACTGCAATCTTCAACAAAGTCCAAACCTCCTATGTTTCCCTGGACAGACCTAAACTTGATCTGCACAATGTGATTCGTAATGATAGGAAACACAGGTGATGTAATTGAAATACATGCAATTTATTTTGCTCATTTCACAATCACATCACTTGTGTTTCCTTTGCTTAGGTATCTCATTGTGCAGATGTAGTCTAGCATATGAAAGAATACGCAGAAGTGCAGCACTGCATGCAACAACTTTGACACTTACAGAAGCCTCACCTTCTCCATGCCTCCTACACAGTTCTACATATACATCATAAATGCAAACAGTACAGAATTAATTATACATGTTAAATGGTTTATTTTTGCTGTTCTCAGAATGTATCAAAATTCACTAAAAACAGTGACTTGAAGGTATTCATCATGTAACAGCGGGGAAAAAAAACACAATCAAAATGATTGTGTTTAAAAAACCCATACAACATCAGAAATCAAAAATCAGAACTCCTTAAAGTTAACTTACTTTCCATGACGTCCAAGGATGTCCTATGAATAGCTTACACTCTTTTGTGCTGTTATTACTTTCAGCCCGCCACTTTCTGAAAGAAAATCTCCATCGTTTTTAAAAACATGTTACATACAATAAATGACTTCTTGCTCTCTACCACAAGATTCCACAAGGCCAAATCTTGTCAGAGCCATGTATAACTCTTGGATTTCTTGTTAGCCAATCCCATCATTTGGCATTTCCGCAACTTTCAGAATTAAAATGTTGAAGATCATTTTCACAATCCTGGAATAGTAATATCTTCCCCTTCTTGCTCAGTCATGTTCTACATTTCCTATGACACTGATACTGCTTAATATGAAGCAGACTTACACTACCTCTATGACTACAACAATTATTTAATTCTCTACATCACTTTTAATCACAAAGCAATGTAAAACAGTAGACAGCATTGCAGACTTACATTCCCTCTACTCCATGTTTTGATTGGCTGCTTCAATTAGCTTATAAAAAGAAACAGTTTTTCTGAACTCATTCAAAGTGCACATATATCTCCATGATGTCCAGTCCTATGATTAGAAGTTATGTCTCTGAACTACACTTATCCTCAAGGCCAAATTGTGTAGGAGCCATTAGAACTTCTTGAAATTCCACAGAGCACATCCCGAGATTATTTCCCTAAAATTTTGGTTTTAAAAACACCAGGTAAGAGTTTTTAAGGTCATACGGCAATTTTTTTTTGAAAATTAAAACAGAATCATTGCAGAATGACCAGCCATTTCTAGACTTTAAATAAGCTGTGTAATGTCCTGATGATATTGAAGGGCCGTCATGATATATAATTGCTGTAGTTACAAAAGTCCTTCCTGATATTGACAACTGCGAAGCTACAACATTTTTTATTAAAGTTGTCAATTTTGTTCCATCAGGCCTACATCGTTGGAACATTAAAATGACGTACTGGCCATATGTTCGTATAAATAATGTCGACATCATTTCAGATTTACATTGGCTACACTCCATGTTGTGATTAGCAGCTTTTACTAGCTTATTAAAGGAGACTGATTTACTGTCTGGCAAAGTTAAATATATAAATCTTTCTGAGTCTACACTAGTAGTACTTGATACCATACAGTTCTCGCAGTCATGCTGCCATTGATAAGAAAGCCCAAACAGCTGATCTACATCTACACCTTCAGCATGTAATACATCAAGCATATACATTAAAAACTCCTGACAATCTTGCTGAATATTTTGAGAGAATTGTGTTTGGCCTGAACATCTGTCTAACAGATTTCGAATTTCAGACACACTTTCTATGTTTCTTCTATCAGTGGTACATTTCTCTAACACAGAATTTAACAAACCGCAAAATCTTTGATCAGAATTGACCACAATCTCTTCTTTTACATTTTTTAGAGAAAACAAAACATTAATTACTACATTAGCATAGCAGTTGACACCAGAACTGTTTTCAAACTGAAAACCAACAACATCTTCAACAGAATCCTTTTTGTTTCTGCTTGTAATTTTAGGTTCATTCACTTTTTGTCTTTTTGCTATAACCTCCCCAGTATTGTTCTCATTTCTTCGTTTCCGGCCTACCAGACGTTTCTCAAACAAAGGAAACTGAGGCAAATGTGGCGCATACTCTCTTCTTAACCTATTGTATTCCTTAACACAATCTAGATCTGCACAAATGTTTGTGACATCACACTCAATGAAGTACAATCCCGATAAAGTTCTAACTCGTGACAATGCCACATATGCCATACCCTCCTTGAACACAGAACTGCCAATATTCACCAATGCACTGTCTACACTTAAACCTTGCGATTTATGGATTGTCACCGCATATGCCAAGCAAACAGGAAACTGCTTACGGCGAACATATAAGTCTTTTACAAGCAAAAATCTAGCAGAACAACGAGCAATTAGCTGTACTTCCTCAATGCCTTCAAATTTAATTTTTAAAAATTCAATTCCATCTCTATTTCTGTATTTCACAAAATCAACAACATTAGCCATTGATCCATTTACCAGACCTCTTTCAACATGTAAATTCCTTCTTAAAATTATACGGCAGTTCAAGCACACATTCAGAGTCTTTTCAAAACCTGCAGTTTTAGATATACTCTTCTCTAATGAATCCAATTTTGTTTTCAGATTCTCAGACAAAATAATTGTTGATCCCATATGCTCTACTCTATCAATAGCTTCCAGTTTCACAATCTCTTGCTTTTCTAAATGCAACATTTTGTTGTTAAATTTGGCACATTCTGCAAGAGTTGGCATCAAACATATTCCAGATTTCTTTTCAGTAATTTTCTGAAAAATATTCTCAGGCACAACATCTTGTTCTGGATATAAATTTGACAGTAATCGTGCATGTAAAGCTTCTTTCCCATGCTCGGTCACTTTTCCAATTCTAACATCTTGTAGAATAGTCTTGTAAACTTCATCCTTCGCCTGACGCATATTTTCATGCAGTTCAGCATAATTGAAGTTTAACCATATATTGACGTTGCCAATGCTGCCTAGGCACTTCCTGGTATCTTCATGCGTGAGCATTTTGAACACAGGTTGCCCTTTCACTGGTGTCAGCTGCAAAAGATCTCCGAAAACAATGATGTGTTTGCCACCAAATAACACATCATACTCTGTTTTGAGAACTTCTTGCATCCTCAAATGCACAAAGGCAAGCATGACATTGGAAACCATGCTTACTTCGTCAATGATAAGAAGTTTCATTTTCCTCAAGATTCTTGAAACTTCAAAACAAGCATCTCCAGATAGCTTGTGATATTCTAATTTGTTGTCATGCTCCACTGGCAGCATCAGTAAACGATGTAAAGTAATCCCTTTAATATTATGTGCTGCCAGTCCAGTTGGAGCAGTGACAACACAAGACAGCGATGACTCTGTCTTTTCCTGCAAATAGCATGAAATTGCTTTAATGAGGAAACTTTTTCCAGTTCCCGCTTCTCCACTCACGTACAGTCGGACAGGCTTCAACGACGTACATGAGCACTCTTTCTTATCATGACTTAATCCATGATCAATTTGCATGGTAACTTCGTCATATATTTTCCTCTGCTCAACGTTGAGTTGCCTTTCCAACTCTTCTAAGTTAACCGCATCCTCTTGAGCATGTGCCATGGCTCTTTCCACTTCATTCATAGCAGTGGCAGCTTCATTTTCGATAACAGGTCCTCCTAGTGGATCCTGACTCAATGAAGCAGAACTCTGACTGTCCTGAGAACTGTCTCTGGCAATCTCGGCTGCAATTGTTGCTTCCTGCTCAATTTCCGCATTCAACATTTCTACATATTTGGAAAAGCAGGACATTCTATGGTCTCCTTGGCGGCATTGAAAGAGTCTTCGTAACAGAGAAAATCTCCAAGCAGTTCCTCTTCTGCACGCCAAGGCTTGAAAAGTTGCAAAAGTGCTAAATAGAAAAACTCCTTTTTTTCAGGAGATTCGCCACTCAATTTTCGATGGTTTACCAAGTGGCATTTTCTTTGCTTGACCAGACATCCCTCACTTCCTATTACAGCATACACTCCTTTCTCAGTATCTTCTTTGATGTTCCTCTTGAATATGTAATTTTGCAGAACCTCATACAGACAAACATTCTCGAGGTGACTGCTTCGATTTGGATAATATGTATCCAACATGTTGGTCTTCAAAATGTCGGTACTGTTTGGCTCCTTTTCTGCCAAATACTCAATTTCCCGCACAGGTTTGAGAACTCGATTACGCGTTGCAGCAAGACCAAGACTCGCCCAACGATACTCCTGGACTTGGCATAGAGACTTGCTGAAGACAACCGGTCAGAACATTCGTACGCTCCGATTTCTCGATGCGACAACATCTTCAGACTGAAACTGTACAACTTCTTGCTGAGGCTCTTTTCATGGGAAATGTCCTCCCACATATCCTTCAATTCTGTCTTCTCTTTTTTGGTGATGTAAGACGTCACATACCGCGCCACAGCCATACAGTTATCAGCCACAAACTGTATATCCATGTTAGCATTCCACATGGACAAAATCACCGGGTTGTAGTCGTTGATGTACTTGGACTCTTCGTTCCTCTTCAAATTGTAAGTGTTTTTAGGTGATTTCTTCATGACATTGTGTCGCAACGAAGACATCAAACTGTTTACTCTTCCTTTAGAAATCACCGGTCGTGGAAAGCCGAAACGACATTTAGTGTAAAACTTGTCTTTGTTTCGGAATTTACGACGGCAGTACTTTCCACATCGATGGCTTTGGAAACGCAGAACTTTTTCTCTTAGGCTTTTCTTCTCCTTTGCGTTTGGAACAGCACACGTAGAATACTGTTGGATGAAACTCATCACTGAGTCTTCTGGATCCATTCCAAATTTAGGTGCATCCTTGATCCACAGCAACATATGTATATGAGGAGCACCTCTTGCTTGGTACTCCTTTCTCCAGAAGAAATCCAACACCTCTCCAAGAGGTGGATTCTTCTTATTCATGATGAAAGACATCATAGCTTCAAATCTATGATTGAAGTACCTACATACATTGACTGGATCCAAAGAGCACAGTTCTCCGGGTGTCTTGAATTCGATGTTATCTACGTTAGCATTTGCCTCTCGTAGAAATTCAAGTAAGTCTTCCCAGCCATACTCGGCACAGCTCAGAGTGAGGAACCATGTGGGAGTACCTAAGTTCCTCAGCATACATTTTAAATCACCATGACGACGGTACCAGTACTCATTAGTACCACGCTGACACGCCATGAGATTAATCAGGTGAGAATCCAAAATACTATCTTGGACATTGACTTTATCCATAAAGTCACTTGCCGAGATGTTTTGCATGTGTATACCACTTTTCAAGATGTGGTTCACTGCATATGACAGTCCAGACAGATCGCTTTCAAACAGGAGATGAAACAAATAAGGAATGCATTGTCGAAACCTAGCATCTCCTGCATACAATCGCAAAGTCCGGTATTCAGAAGCAGGAATTTGATGAGGTCGCTCATCATATCTTCCTCCCTGACCTGTTGGAAAAAGCTGTGGGAAACACCGAGCTTCCAAACTTTCCTCCCAAACACTAATGGGACTCCCTTTGGCTTGTTTCATTTGAAACAACTCAATAGCATTCCCCATGACTTCCTTGGAATGCAAAGGATGAACACTATAATGTTCATATATTTTTTCACTAGTAGAGGGTTCTACTTTCTCAATTTGACCAGCACACAAATCGCTATCCTCTTCCTCACTTACTTCCTGTTCTGCAACATATACATTCTTGTAGTATTTATTATTTTTTTTCAAATACAATGTTGCCTTTTTGACTTTCCTAACATCTACTAAATCTTGCCATATTTTCTTATTCTTTGTTGGAACCCCATTAACTAAGATAACCAGAGGTTCCTCTTCCACTTTTTCTACTCCAATTGTGTTAATGTTTTTTTTTAAATCTAGAGGCAAATAAACAACTCTTCCCTTTAATCCTCTCTGTAAATCTGATGGAGGCAATTTCCCTGTCTTTGGCTCCATTCTTACAATAGCCTGAAAGGGATGGATACTTTGAATCAAAATAGATTCATAAGTATTTAAGTCCTTCAATTCAGAAGGAATCTCAACCAATTCCAGATTATTATGAACTGCTCTAGCAGGCATCTGGTTTTGTTTTAATTTGTTACAACAATAAGTACACACACGTTGATCCAATCCCAAATCAAAACAATTTTCTACCATCAAGTATGTTGCAAAATCCTTCCATTCACTATTATTTTCCCTTTCACTTTTTGCATATAAATCCACTAACTTAGTCTGATTCTTATAATAAGTGCGTCGACAACACACACAAGTGAAATTAGGCCTCTCACTTGATTTCACCTCAAACGTCGCAATTTCCCTCTGGAAATTATCTGTACTGGAAACCTGTACACTATCTTCCACATGACCCTCTACTTCTTGCTCAATTTCAACATTCTCCTCTTTACTTCCAAAGTAACAAAACTCAATTTCTTCACATATATTCTTCACATCTATTTCAGAACCATGCAAAAGAGCAGCGCATAATTGTTTCAGCATAATTGCTGGACTCTTAGCATAATACAACATTCTAACTAATTTCCTCACTTTGTTATGATGCACTGCTAGCATCCTGAAATGATGAAAAACACTCTGACATACTCTCCTGGAAAGACAAGCCAGTGAATGACCATGCAAACCTGTCACTTCTCTTACTCTGCAAGGATCTAATTCTTGCAACAACATCATTTTCTGCTTCAAACTTTTTTTGTTAAATGACCGTACAAAATCACAACGCAAATTGATGGAATCCTGTCGCACACTGCAAATACTACTACACTTCCAGGTGTACACAGGACCCTTAGCACGTCTTCCTAAAACCTCATTACCTAACACCTCTTCTGCCTCTGTTGTCACAAGTTTTTCTTTTTCAACTGGACAACCATCTTTCACTTCATAAGCACGACCACTGGTGTCAACTGCATGCACCAAATCATTATCCTGGAAATAACTCTCCTCATTAAAAAATGCCTCACAGCTTGAACTATGCATCCATTCTCCAGAAAAAACTTCACAAAAATTACTACGATTAACTATTCTCTTCCATCTACTATTTCTTTTGAAATCAAAAATTGCCTTGTTTAGCTTCCTAATTCTATTGATTATTAAAATAAATAACTTACGTTTAATTTCAAATGCCTGATCAATAACTTTCTCAACTTTTTTTTTCTCTTATAAAAAACTAGTTTCTGTTGACCTTTCTTAATATTTTTTAACAAATTGCCAATTATCCTGTTGCGGAACATTCGTTTACGAATCTCCCTAAACTGTTGTTTCCTTCTACTATCATGCACAGATTTATCTCTTGCTCTAGCAGTAACATTTTTCATTGTCCTTTTCTTTCCATTTGATTTCCTTCTCGTGTTATGGACTGAAACATTTTCTGTAGTAATATATTTTTTTATTACAAATATTTCTTATGAAATATTTAGAGCTCTTACCCGGTGCTTTCTTCGTGGCTTGAGAAATCTTTTTGTTAGAGGACTGCTGGGTTTTTGTTTTCACCTGCTGTCTTTGACGTTTTGCAGCCTTTATCTGTCTTTGTATTGTAGGCATGGTGAAATCTTGAAATGATCTGCAGTTGAATCTGAGGAAAAATATAATAAAAAATGTTAATAAACATTATTACCAAACAGTAAATCAGTAACAGTGATCAAAAACTTAACACACTACTTGACATTTTAATTTGAAGATTTTTTAGTCATTGGCAATCTTACAATACAAAAATACCAGAAAAGAAATGACATTTATATTTATGTTACCTATGCTATTTTATATGTGAATCTGATCTAATTTTATGAACATATTTTAATATTTTATTGAAGACACTACACATAACCTGTTTTTGAAGGTGTCTTTATTTTTAAATTAAACGGTTTACCTTTTTACTTTTTATTAATTATAAAATTTAAAAATAAATGTTTATATTTCCAAAGGCTCAAGCAGGTCAGCTTCCCATCCTATATCATATAGTTCGGACAAATCTGCATCCTCATCACGCTCTTCTTCATCCTCAGGATTTAAATCATCCAAAGGATCAACATCCACTGATGTTTCAATTACAAGTTCAATGATGAGGTCAAAATCAACTGATTGCAGATTGTCGCTCATGTTGAGGTTGTCTTTATCTTTAAAGAAAGATAACAACAATGAGATGTTGCAGAGTAAGAGACAAATCTCAGAGATTATAATAGTAAAATTGTTTAACAAGATTAACATTTAGCAGCTATTATTTAGCCATGTCCAGCAATGCTGAGCAGGTGAAGCCTATGTCTAATTATTCACTGAACAGGACTCATCTCTTCTTAACCTTGGATAAGCCTCACCGACTCTGTGTCCCCTGCACATACTTAAATGTAAAGGGGCAGATTTATATTAAATGGCACATCCCCAGGCATGCACCAGTTAACGTGCACCACTGCTCTGCCACCCATGGTGTGCCGCATTTACAATCAGATAGGAGAAAGCTGCGTCAAAACCCTGCGCCTGCTTGAAGCTGGCATAGGTCTTGACGCAGCATTGTGGAGATGCGGCACCCCTGAGCCTTGCTGGAGCTGCATCGCACTTGCGATACAACTCCAGCAATGCGCCACCTTTACGGCACATATGCGTCACGCATCTGTGCCATTTTTGCCCCATGCTGCGCCGCATTGTAAATGCAGCACACCATGGGTGGCGGAACAGCGGCGCAGGATGACTGTCACATCCCTGGTGATGCGCCAGTCATCATAAATGTATCCCTAAGCTTCTTATCTTGTTAGAGATGAACTGCCATATGTATCATCAAAATATTTTACATTTCCTAAATAGCGAATTTTAAGGAATAAATAGCGATTCTTTACCATTCCTAATTTGCGATGAGCAAATTGCTAATTGCAAGTTACCCATTCATTTCCATGGGCTAGGAGGCTCATAGGAATGAAGGTTTAATTTGCGATTACCAATTTGCTCATCACAAATTAGGAATTTTTCCAAGGGTGCAGGGGTGTCTCAAGAACACCCTGCTGCACCCCTGAAAAAGAAATTTGGGGGCATATGGCACACATACATGCCCTAAGGGCATGTGTTGGCGTCATATGGCACCTTTTGTTTTTTTGAAAAAAAGCTTTTTGAAAAGAATTCACAAATTACCACCAATTTACCACAATAGTTTCCAAATCCTTAATGTCATTTTTTACATAGTTTTTGTTTGATACATTGCATTCACGTAGTCACAAAATTTGCAAATCCTTCAGTGCAATTGCAAAATAAGGAATAGCAAATTTTGCTACTCCTTATTTTGCATCAAACTTGTTTGATACATACCATTTGTCTAATTAACATTCACAAAGGCCGAAATTCGTAGAATTTTGATCTTTGCAAATGCTAATTACCTTCATACATATGGCCCCAAGTGAGGCCTGTCTTGCGGCATGGTGCATCTTTTGCATCACTGCTGCTTGGGTTTTATGTGGTACGTTTTTTTTACACCATGACATATCTGCCTAAATGCATCAATTTGTAATGTTGTCGCCTCATAGCAAATCTTTTGCACCACCGCTGCATCATAAAAGTGACGCACAGTGGCACAAAAGAGGCATACACCTATCATAAATCTGTCCCTACCATTTTAAATGATTAATCCAGGATGACAATAAAGTGTGTCCTATCCAGAGGTTTGTTTAAGGTGAGGCCTACTCAGGATTGCAGATTAAAGTTACGCTTGATGAAGAATACAGAGGAGATAATACATGTAAAGGCCTACCAATGAAGTAAGTAATGTGCACTTTATTGCGCTAGTCATCATAAATGTATCCCTAAGCTTCTTATCTTGTTACAGATGAACCACCATATGTACCATCAAACTATTTTGCATTTCCTAAATACCAAATTTTAAGGAATAAATAGCAATTCTTTACTATTCCTAATTTGCAATGAGCAAATTGCTAATTGCAAATTAACCATTCATTTCCATGGGCTAGGAGGCTCATAGGAATGAAGGTTGCAATTTGTGATTAGCAATTAGCTCATCACAAAATAGGATTTTTTTCAAGCGTGCAGGGGTATCTCAAGAACACCCTGCTGCACCTCTGAAAAAGAAATTTGGGGGCATATGGCGCACATAAATTTTAACAACATTCCTTTACCTCAACAACGATTTTCAAATCATAACTTCAAAACACTACACATGGGAAAATTACTTAAATTGTCCTTAAGACACATAAAAGCGTTTTTTGATTGGCTTTCCTGCATGGTAGGGTCACTTTTAACATGGCTATGTAACACAAACATTCAAAATCTAAATTTTCCATGCACATGTGGGAGTATATTTACAAGCAATTTGCGCCACAGAGAAAGGTCTTACACTAAAATGAGAAAAATAACATCAGGGACAGTCAATTGCCTTATAAAGAAGCATACACCATTATGTCCTTGTCATGATTTTAAAAACAATTCCTTTTCCCCAAAAACGATTTTCAAATCATAATTTCTAAACACTGCACATGGGAAAATGACTTAAAATGTCATTAAAACACATGAAAGCGTTTTTTGATTGCCTTTCCAGCATGGTTGGGTCACTTTTAACATGGCTATGTAACACAAACATTCAAAATCAAAATTTTCCATGCACACGTGGAAGCATATTTACAAGCAATTTGCGCCACAGAGAAAGGTCTTACACTAAAATGAGAAAAATAACATCAGGGACAGTCAATTGCCTTATAAAGAAGCATACACCATTATGTCCTTGTCATGATTTTAAAAACAATTCCTTTTCCCCAAAAACGATTTTCAAATCATAATTTCTAAAAACTGCACATGGGAAAATGACTTAAAATGTCCTTAAGACACATAAATGCGTTTTTTGATTGGCTTCCCTGCATGGTAGGGTCACTTTTAACATGGCTATGTAACACAAACATTCAAACTCTAAATTTTCCATGCACATGTGGGAGCATATTTACAAGCAATTTGCGCCACAGAGAAAGGTCTTACACTAAAATGAGAAAAATAACATCAGGGACAGTCAATAGCCTTATAAAGAAGTATACACCATTATCTCCTTGTCATGATTTTAAAAACAATTCCTTTTCCCCAAAAACGATTTTCAAATCATAATTTCTAAACACTGCACATGGGAAAATGACTTAAAATGTCAATAAAACACATGAAAGCATTTTTTGATTGCCTTTCCAGCATGGTTGGGTCACTTTTAACATGGCTATGTAACACAAACATTCAAAATCAAAATTTTCCATACACATGTGAGAGCATATTTACAAGCAATTTGCGCCACATAAATCATAATTTTCTCCTTAAAGCACACTATTCTCTATCTAAAGTAAAGAAATATTTTCTCACCTTAGCAAATACTTTGAGTTTGAAAACAGTCTCAGAAACACACCAATTTGTCTGCAGCAGAGCAAAAGGTATGCACTCCAGAGTCTGCAGCTATGAAAAGCACAGAAATGCTGTAATTCTTCACACATATCTCTCATGTCACCCAATCAAAAGTCTTCCCTCACTTTTTTCAAATGAAAACCCATCCCCCCTCTGCCCTTTCTGCCTTATCTGCATGGCAACCACCTCCTGGAAGACCTCTGTTGTTTGCAAGTTCACACAACAATGTTGCAATTGAACTCTGAACTCTCAGTGCACCTGCATATCCAGTGCATTCTTTCATTTAATGATTTTTTATTGACCACTCAAAATACATCTTTCAAAGAACACATCCGTGCACCCTAACTTTTTGTTTTCAGCAATCAAAATCCACCAATCACTGTTACTGCTTCATGAACACAGAAACTCCACAGTTTTTTTCATTTCAAACTCTCATTTTTTCAACTGCCATTTCATTGCCACACTTCATCTGACTGCAGGAGAACCTTCTCTCACCATGTTTTCTGTCTGGATTGTTGGACATAGTTATATTCACTGGGCTCAAAGGTACGTTGAAAACAGGAAATTACCTAACCTCAATTTACAAGATGTGGAAATTAAGTGGTTTGGCCACAGAGGATTAAAATGTCACCAATTGATACCATTGGTGAAAACCTTTATGCATTTGCCCAAACCTGACCTGTTAATTGTGCACTGTGGAGGTAATGACTTGGGCACTTTGACTGGTGTAGGTCTGGAAATGCTTTTAAAGGACACCTTTGAGCAATTAATGGCACTTTTTCCTCAGACTGCCTTGGTATATTCAAATATATGCCAAAGACAGAAATGGAGGTGGTCAAACCAATTTTGTCCACAAATTAAGAAGTCGAGGAAGCATGTAAACAAATCTGTTTCAGCTTACATGAGAGACCATGGAATGGGCTCCCTGTACAACAATAACTTGCGTTACTACATGCAAGATATCTACAGAGGAGATGGAGTTCACTTCTCAGATGAGGGCAACAGAATTTTCACTCTGAATTTAAGAATGTGCATTGGTACCTACTTATAAGTACCTAAATGTACCATAAACCCAAAAGCTCTTCTCAGAGCTACCCTACATCTGATCACTCACAATTATTATTTAACTCTAACATTTTTCACTAATTTTCAACAAAATACGCTACCGGGGCCGCTACCCGGTACGCGAACCGGGAGCTAACCTCGCGAAATTTTTTTTAAAAATGTTTTTTTTTCGCACATATAAGCCTCCTCAGCCACCCTCAGAAAACCTAGGGGGTCAAGATAACTCTACCGTGCCCCCTTCTACCCATTCTGAACATTATTTGCCCTCCATCTTGTATCTTAATTCGACCGAAACACAAAATGGTGGACTCCCGGAACGCTTAAGGTTCGCGAACCGGGGCGCTCAACGGTTCGCGTACCGGGTCGCTCCCTGGGAAGCGCACCATCAAAAAAGGTGGGAAAGTAGTTCACACAAAAGCCACTTGAGACAATTTCACCAAATATAGATTAGCTCATACTACATACCAATCCCTACCATTTTCACAAATTTGATTGGAATTCCATTTAGCCATTTAGCCTGTAGACCTCTCTAAATACCGTGAGGTAAATTACTTCACAAAACACATCTGAAGTGTTGGAATTGACAACCAATTAAAATGTTACTTTCATTATCTACTTTTTTTACCTGACATTTGATTGGTTATGTACCCGAATATATATAAAGGAAGAGAAGGAAACACAGCCATTTTGACTACTACTTCCTGGTGTACATTTCAATAGGATTTTCATTAATAACTTCAACTTCTTTTTAAAGGTAAGTTGTTATTTTTAAAACTGAAGTATATTGTGCACTTTAAGTTAATATGGCAAACTTTTTCTGTTAGTTATATACTATCCCTCTGTAGTACTTATAAATTTAGATACACTTTTTTATATTCCTACTTCCACTCTGATACTATACACTGCCCAAAGATAAATTCACTGTTAAAAACTGCCTATCTAAAATTAATCCCAACAGTGCCCTACCTCTACTAATATATATTTTTTTTATGCAAATTTCAGGGAAAATGGAAAGTGAACAAAAAATTTCATTTGAAATTGTCCTTCCAGAGTCCAACACAGAAATCATTGATCCAAATGAGATTGAATTTATGGATGAAACTTGGGACCAAGAACTACTGCAATGTGTACAAGCAGTAGATAACCTCCTTGCAAATGAGGACATTTTACAACCTCAGAGACTACAATGTATATTCCATGATAATTATGAAATTTCTGACAATGAAATGTTAGAAAGTTTAATAAATTATGAAACACAATAAAAAATGCTTAAAAAATAAAAAAAAATAAAAAATAATCAACAAAACCAACAATCAATTAACATACAGCATTTGAAAAGTCTATCATTCATTTTTCATTGCAGTACGCTGCCCAGAACGCTTCCCGGTTCGCGGACCGAGCGCTACCCACGCAAAAAAACAAAAAAAAAATTTTTTTTTTTTTTGCCCCGCGGGGCCCTTTTAAAGCCTCCACATTAAACCTAAGGGGTCAGGGAGGATCTACTATGCCCACTTATGGTTATTTCCACCTTTGTTTTGGCCTCCTTTTGTCTCTCAATCCTACCCAGAGACAAGATGGCGGCCGCTCCGGACTGTTTGGAATGTTTACAGACGCCGGATAACCAATCAGCTTCGCTACGCGAAGTTTTGGTACACGCCCCGGTCCGCGAACCGGGAGCTGCCCAGTCCGCTGTTACAGATATATATCTTTTTTTAAATGTTAATTTCTCAAAATCCACTGGAGCACATATATTGAGACCTACAAAAGGCACATCGGGCTACCAGTCTCTACAATTTTGCCAAGTTTCGTGCAAATCCATTCAGCCGTTCGGGCTAAAAGTGCGACAGACCGCCCTATGGAAAACTCAATGTTAAAAACACGTTTTGGGACCCCCCTTTTTTCTCGGCCCCCCCTTGACGAACCCCCCCCAAATTTCCAGGGGCTGCTCAGAAACAAAATGTTCCATTTTCCAGAAAATTTCAGCCAATTCCGTCCACAAACGCCAAAGTTATTAGACATAGAATTTTCAAAAATCCCATAGGGAAAAAATCCTAACTATATATACCTACTGGCGACCGCCAGTAGGTAATATATATATATATATATATAGACCACCCTCAAACACGCTACCCGCAAGCACCACCAGCTCATCCGCACCACCAAGAAGAAATCCCTGAAGGAACGACTGGACAACAACGCTCATGACAGCAAAGAGCTCTTCACTATCGTCAAGGAGTTCTCCAACCCCAGCACCGGCACCAACGACATCACTCCGTCACAAGACCTCATTGACTCCCTCGCCTCGTTCTTCCACTGCAAGATCGCCGACATCCACAACAGCTTTCGGCGCCCCACCCACGCACCCAACCGTCGAACCAACGCCCCCCACCGCCACCCTTCGCACCTGGACCACGGTGACCACCGAAGACACAGCCCGCACGATGAACACCATCCACTCCGGATCACCGACCGACCCCTGCCCACACCACGTCTTCAACAAGGCCGACTCCACCATCGCACCCCAACTCCGGAACATCATCAACACCTCCTTCAACACCGCCACCTTCCCGGAGAGCTGGAAGCACGCCGAGATCAGCGCCCTCCTGAAGAAACCTACAGCGGACCCCACCGATCTCAAAAACTTCCGCCCCATCTCGCTCCTCCCTTTTCCTGCTAAAGTCATCGAGAAGATCGTCAACAGACAGCTGACCGCCTTCCTTGAGACGAACGGATCCCTCGACCCCTCGCAGTCCGGCTTCAGAGCCAACCACAGCACCGAGACCGCCCTCATCGCAGCCACCGACGACATCCGGACCCTGCTCAACAAGGGGGAAACCCTGGCCCTCATCCTCCTGGACCTCTCCGCTGCGTTCGACACGGTCTGCCACCGCACCCTAGTCCAGCGCCTCAGCAACATCGGTATCCAAGAGAAGGCACTGGAGTGGATCATCTCGTTCCTCGCCGGAAGAACACAAAGAGTCCGCCTTCCCCCGTTTTGCTCTGACTCCACCGAAGTCATCTGCGGCGTCCCGCAAGGATCTTCACTCAGCCCCACCCTCTTCAACATCTACATGAAACCTCTTGCAGCCATCGCACGCCAGCACAACCTCAACATCATCTCTTACGCTGACGACACCCAGCTGATCCTCTCCCTCACCAGAGACCCCAACACCGCCAGAACCTGCCTACACGAAGGGATGAAAGACGTCTCCGAGTGGATGAAGGACAGCCGTCTGAACATGAACTCGGACAAGACGGAACTCCTCATCCTGGGATCTTCGCCCTCCGCCTGGGACGACTCCTGGTGGCCCCCAGCCCTGGGCACCGCACCCAAGCCAACCGACCACGCACGCAACCTGGGCTTCATCCTGGACCCCTCCCTCTCGATGACCAGAAAAGTCAACGCCGTCTCCTCATCGTGCTTCTACACCCTGCGTATGCTTTGCAAGATCTTCCGCTGGATCCCGACTGAGACCAGGAAGACTGTCACCCAGGCACTCGTCACCAGCCGACTGGACTACGGAAACGCCCTCTACGCCGGAACCACAGCCAAGCTACAGAAAAGACTCCAGCGCATCCAGAACGCCTCCGCCCGACTCATCCTGGATGTCCCCCGACGCAGCCACATCTCCAGCCACCTGAGGAACCTGCACTGGCTCCCCGTCGACTAGAGGATCACGTTCCGGCTCCTCACCCACGCACACAAGTCTCTCCACGACCTGGGCCCCAAGTACCTCAACGACCGCCTGACCTTCTACACGCCCACCCGCCAGCTACGGTCCACCAGCCTCGCCCTCGCAGCCGTACCACGCATCCGAAGAGCCACCGCCGGAGGAAGATCCTTCTCTTACCTGGCTGCCAAGACTTGGAACTCAATCCCCATCCACCTTCGGCTGACCCAGGACCATCTCGCCTTCAGGAAACAACTCAAGACCTGGCTGTTCGAGCAGTAGCATACCCCTCCCCCCAAGTGCCTTGAGACCCTCCCGGGTGAGTAGTGCGCTATACAAATGGCATGATTGATTGATTGATTGATATATATATATATATATATATATATATATATATATATATATATATTACCTACTGGCAGCCGCCAGTAGGTAGTTATAGTCAGCATTGGCTACCATAGGAAATCCGCAACATTCTATTGGGAATAACTCTGGCGCCGGTTGAGGAATTTGCGTGTAATTTTCCAAAATATTGGGCAGCTCCGCTCCGTTCCTTCCCTTGAAGTTTCGGGGGGATTCGTGGAGTGGGGGCTCAGAAAAAAGGGGGGTCCCAAAACGTGTTTTCCCCATGTTAATTTCCATAGGACGGTCTGACAAGTCTACAGCCTGAACCGCTTAACGTAATTACGCCAAACTTGGCAAAATTGTAGGGACTGGTACGCAGATGTGCCTTTGCTATGTTTGGTGAAAATTGCTCCAGTGGTTTTTTGAAAATTAACTTCAAAAACACATATATATCTATAGGCGCGCTCCGAGTGCTCACCGGTACGCGCACCCGATGCGCCACGGGAGTGCGCGAGCGGAAAGCTGATTGGCTGTCGGGTGTCTGTCAACATTCTAAACAGTCCGGAGAGTCCGCCATCTTGTGTCTCGGTAGAATCGAGACACAAGAGGTAAAAAAGAAAGGGGGAAATAATTAAAAGGGGGCCGAGTAGACACCCCCTAGGTTTTCTGAGGGGGACTTAGAAGGACCTTGAAGGGCAAAAAAGCGTTTTGTTTTTGAAAATTTTTCGCGGGGTAAGCGCTGGGTGCGTTCCCAGGTGCGCGCTCCGGTACGCGCACTCTGAGCCCACCACAGGGAAAAACAGTGTAAAAAATTATAAGATTTTGTCGCAACGGCGTCCTAAAAGTGACGCAGTGAAATCTCATAGATTTCACTGCGTCACTTCTATGACCCTTCCTTGCGTCAATACGCCCCCTTTGCATACATTATACCTGGCGCAGGTATAATATGGCGCAGGGGTTTACAAAGTGACACATCTACCTAGATGCGTCACTTTGTAAATATGACTCAACAAGGCCCTTTTTTTACACCACTGGTGCGTCACAAAAAGGGACTCACCGGCGGCGTAAAAGTGACGCATGGCCTCATAAATGAGGCCCTCAGTCTTCTACTCTCACTTTTTCTTTCACTCTCTCTGTCTCTTTACTCCCTTACTCACCTTGTCTCACACTCACTTGCCTTTATCCAGTCTGTATCTCCACTCTTTCCTAAACACCACTGCTCTTTTCTTACCCTTCCAAACCCCGTTCCTTTACTACATTTTCTTCACTTATCCTCATTCCCCATGTTCACTCTCCTTCTCCTCACTCACCTCCCACCCTCACCTTCTTTGAGTCCCCCTACTTCACTTCCCTTCCCCTCTCGTCCCTTTCTTTGCTTTCTCACTCATTTTCCTCTCCTCTCTCACTGCACTCCACTTCAGTTACTCTTTTTCATTTTTTTAAGAATACAGCTCTTTGATGAGAATTGGAGGTAGTTCTGAAAATAACTTTTTTTTTCTTCTTTTTTAACAAAAACAAAAACAGGGAATGGGAAACTGCTCAACAGGAGCAAAAAAAAAAGATCAAAATTAGGGCTGGGGACGGCAGCGGTGGTTCTCTAATGCTCGAACCATGAGCATAACACTTTGTTCCCCATAACAAAGTAGCTGATCACATTGTCTGCATTTAATTATGGCTTCATTAAAAGCAGGCTGAATATTAGGGATCAGCTCTTCTGGTCGCCCCCTCACCTATGCAGTTGCTCCTCCAGTTGAAGTAGAGGCACCAACTCTTGGAGCCTCTCGTGCCAGAGCCCTGACACTCTCCCGGGCATAGTTCTGGGGATGCCTTCTCTGCACGTGGCGAATCATGGTAGAATTTCCAAAACTGTACTTCCTTGTGGGGTCTCCTCTGGAAAGTACAGTATGGCAGATCTTACATGCCACCTTTGGAGCATTTACTTTCTTACGTCCCTCAGGTATATAAAAAAATGTCCAGATAAAATGCTCCTTAACTCTAGGCTGAGGAACCTCTTCATCTATAAATCCATCTGTATCATCACTGCTGCTGGATGCTCTGGCAGCTATGATAATCCAACAAAGATTAAGCAGCAACAAGACAGGTCTTGCAGTCACAAAAGTGAAAGAAGAAGTGAAGGAAATGGGTGGGGATTTTATTCTTTGTAAAAAAAACTGTTAGCAACCAATGAAAAGAGTTATTTTAAGGTCACATGACTTGACGCGCTTACGCTGCTCGCGCCGGAGCGCTTCCGGGGGCGCTTACGCGGCGCGAACGTAGGCGCTTCCGGGGGCGCTTACGCGGCGCGCCTGAGTGACGTTTTGATAGCTTTACGGAAATGCAAAATCATTTTCATTTCGTAAATCAAAAATACTGCTTTTATAAGTATGGTACTAAATGTCTTTCATTATTATTTACTTTTCATATATATATTTTTTTACGAACGCAGAAATAGCGCTCTCGCTGCGCTCTCAGGAGAGCTTACCGGTGCGTGCACCCTGAGCGCTCCAAGACAAAATGGTACGGGTAAGCTTACCGGTGCGCGCACCCTAAGCGCAACCAGGAAAAAATGATTAAAAAAAATATACATTGAACAAATATATATATATTTTTTTAATTTAATTAATACTTATAAAAAACAGCTAATAATAAAAGTCGATATACAAAGGAATTGGCTTTTTAAAAAACAATGAAATTCACTGAAAAAAAAATAGGTTTCACAATCGTTATAGTTAGGAATTAGTTTTTAAAAAACCTTTGAATTTCACTAAAAAACCATAGGTTTCACAATCGTTATAGTTAGGAATTAGCATTTAAAAAACCTTGAAATTCACTGAAAAAACCATAGGTTTCACACTCGTTATAGTTAGGAATTAGCATTTAAAAAACCTTTCAAATTCACTGAAAAAACCATAGGTTTCACACCAGTTATAGTTAGCTGAACATTTTACTCATACAAAACCATTGAAATTCCCACGTTATAGTTAGTTGGACTCACTATAACTCACGCGCCCGCAATCCACTGCTGATGATGTCACATATTTGCTCAAACGATCCGTCCATCATCCCCTTTTGTATCGCGATGTCACATATTACATCATTCATGACATGGTCAGTGACATCACTGATGACATCACTGATGACATCTCAAATGACATTACTGATGACATCACTGATGACATCTCAAATGACATCACTGATGACATCATCCATGTGATAATACGATGCACCTCCTCACACTCTAATCTAACCATTGATACACCCAGTGTTAAATACAAACTACCATTCCTGAAATTATTGACACACCAATACCAGTAACTACATACGCACTCACTGATTCTTAGGTCTACACACACATCCACTCATTCACCCATACAATCACTCATACATACAGTCACTCATCAATAGAACACTATCATATCCACTCATACACCTATACAGACACTCACACGCTGACACTCATCCACAGAGTTACTCACACACCTAGTCAGTTATGCAAAGAATCAATCACACTCCCATTTCCTCAACTACACGGTTATACACACTAAACCTTACTTATTCAAACATATACTAACACATACTTACTCTCTTTTACAATCACTTATACAAGTACACATTGATCCATACAGTCACGTACGCAATGACAGGCTCTCATGTATAGTCATTTATATATTCCAACTCTCACATGCACTGTGTTTTACATATGTACTTACTTGGACATGGAGCACTGAGATAGCTATTCACTCACCAACACACCCATGCAGACAGTCAACCATCCATACAGCTCTTTCCACATGCACTGTTGAACCCATATACCAAGTGAATCAACTGCTCACACATATATGCACAGAGTCACACACCTCCCAGCCACCCACAAACACACTTACCCTCACATACAAATACTTGGACAACCAATCAATAACCCATATAGCCACTCATATAGCCACTGATCAAGACATGCAGCAGCTTACACAACAGACATAATGATGCACACATTCAGACAGTTTAGTCACTAACCCATGCATTCAGTAAGACACATTTAAACTCCAACTCATACAGTCAGTCACACACCTACTAAATCCATTATCCAAATACTCATACATACACTCATTCTACAATATGTTAAACACATTTTTAATTTTTAATTTACAGGAACACACATTTACTGGATGATGTCATCAGTGATGTCATAAGTGATGTCATTTGAGAAGTCATCAGTGATGTCATCAGTGATGTCATTTGAGATGTCATCAGTGATGTCATCAGTGATGTCACTGACCATGTCATGAATGATGTAATATGTGACATCATCAGCAGTGGATTGAGTGCGCGCATGTTATAGTGAGTCCAACTAACTATAACGTGGGAATTTCAATGGTTTTGTATGAGTAAAATGTTCAGCTAAGTATAACTTGTGTGAAACCTATGGTTTTTTTCAGTGAATTTGAAAGGTTTTTTAAATGGTAATTCCTAACTATAACGAGTGCGAAACCTATGGTTTTTTCAGTGAATTTCAAAGGTTCTTTAAATGCTAATTCCTAACTATGACGATTTTGAAACCTATGTTTTTTTTAGTGAATATATATATATATATATATATATGTATATATATATATATATATATATATATATATATATATATATATGTATATATATATATATAAATATATATATGGAACACACCCAATCCACAAATCCTCGAACTCCCACGTCCACAGGAGCACTTCAAGGCAAGGAAAGAGGAGCTGACCCACTATAACTTGCGCGTGCAATGCACTGCTGATGACGTCACATATTACATCACTCATGACATGGTCAGTGACATCACTCCAGTGAATGTGTGTCTTTCTGAAAAATAAATATGTGTTATATATGTATATGTAAAAGTTGATGGAAGAATACATGTTTAAATAAGTGTTTACATGGATTTAAAAAAAAAAAATTAATTCGTTAACTGGTTTATTAAGTGTATCTTAGTGAATACATATATTAGAGAGTAATGTTTAAATATTTAAATATATGTATTAGTGTTTCACTTTGTGTATAAGTGGCTTCATGGGTTGGTGAGTAGCTACATGTGTATGTATATGGGTTATTCGATGTTTTTCTTAGTATCAGTATGAGTGTTTGTATGGTTTGGTGGGGGTATTACTTAGCACATAGATGCATGAATGACTGACTCTCTCTTTGTATGTGTTTTGAAGACAGCATATGTGCAGAACTGTATGGGTGGATGAGTGTGTATATGAGTGTGTTAGTGAGTGAATGACTGTCTCACTAATGTCTTTATCAGTAACTACATATGTTTTAATCTAGTATATGTGAATATTGATGTATATAAGTGAGTATATGTGAGAGTGAGGGATTGTAAGAGTTCCTGTTTAAATTAGTATGTTTTTCTATAAGTGATTGTTTAAGAGAGTACGTATGTGTAAGTTTCCTTAGAAGTAAAGTGGTAGTGTGTGTATAGCTGTATATGCAAATAAATGGATGTTCAATAGTTTATTTGCATGTGTGAGTATGTGTGTGAGTAACTTTTGGATGCCTGTCGTTGTGTAACAGGATATATAGGTGTTTTACTACATATGATGAGTGAGTATATGTATGAGTGACTATATAGAACTGTTGGTGAATGAGTGGATGTGTATATAGATGGTGGAATTATTGAATTGGTTGTTGTAAGTGGTATGGGTATCTCCATTTTTTTGAAAATTTTAGTTTCTATTTTTGAATATGTGTTTCAAGGGTTACATTACAGTGAAAGGAGGTCTCTCACTCTGTCACAAGGATGGTGTCATCAGTGATGTCATGAGTAAGGGTGGGCGTAGTTCGCGAAGTAGCGCTACGTGAAATTACGCGAAGTGCACTTCGCACTACGCGAACTTCACGTAGCACTACGCGAGCTGCGTAGTAGCATGTGCACACTGTGCAAGATGCGTTTTCAATGATTGCACAGCGAGGACAAGCATCCGGCACTGTGCAAGCATTGAAAACGGCATCTTGCACAGTGCGAGCTGTAGTTTTCTGCTGCTCGAGTAGATTATTACTCGAGCGGCAGCTTTCTCAACGCGAACAGGTAGTTTCTCATTGAGAGCGTTCGCGAGCATGCGCAACCACTCACAATGAGAAACCTGACCTCCTCGCGTTGAGAATCTCGCCCGGATGTCATTTTGCTTGCTCGCGGTCGCGAACATGACGTTCAGGACCGTGAACAAGCAAAAAATGAGCGCTGCACTACGCTACGCTGCACTACGCATGTTCGCACTGTGCTAGGTGCCGCTCGCGTAGTGCGAAGGTGCAAAAACTTCGCAAACTCCGCGAGCGTAGCGTAGTGCTTCGCCCAGGGTTAGTCATGAGTGATGTCACTGACCATTTCATGAGTGATGTAATATGTGACGTCATCAGCAGTGCATTGCACGCGCAAGTTATAGGGAGTCCAACTAACTATAACGTGGGAATTTCAATGGTTTTATGCGAGTAAAACTTCCAGCTAACTATAACTGGTGTAAAACCTATGGTTTTTTCAGTGAATTTAATAGTTTTTTTTAATGCTAATTCCTAACTATAACTGGTGTGAAACCTATGGGTTTTTCAGTGAATCTTTATAGGTATAAAAATAATAAATTTTAAAACGAATTTTTTATTGTATGATTATGTCAATTTTTTATGTTTTTTTTTACCCCTGGGGCGCTCCCGGGGCGCGAACCGGTGAACGCACGGGTAAGCGCAATGTTACGGCGCGCCCCGGGGCACACTACCGGGGAGCGTCCCGTTAGTGCTATTCTCGCAAACAAAAACAACATCGCGACGTTTCGCGTAACCGCGTGATGCGTCATATGACGCACTGCGTAAGCGCACCCGGAAGCACGTGAGCGCATACGATCGCGCAACGTCCTGATGCGCTTATGCCGCGCGCCGCGGGGCGCGCCCTGGAGCGCGACTACGGACGCGCCCCGGGGCGCGTAGCGTAAGTGCGTCGGGTCATGTGACCTGAAAATAACACTTTTCATTGGTTGCTAACATTTTTTTTATAAAGAATGAAATACCCACCCATTTCCTTCACTTCTTCTTTCACTTTTGTGACTGAAAGACGTGCCTGTTTTGCTGTTGGTTCTTTGTTGGATATCTTGGATTATCATGGCTGCCAGACCATCCAGCAGTGAAGATGACTCCAATGAATTCATCGATGAAGAGCCTCCTCAGCCAAAATACAAAGAACATTTCATCTGGAATTTATTTTCCATACCTGATCACCAATCCTGTCACGGGGTAACCCCAATAAAAAATATTCTTTTGGGAACTCCACAATGATTCGCCATGTGGAGAGAAGGCACCCCCAGAATTTTGCCCGGGAAAGTGTCAGGGCTCTGGCACCAAAGGTTCCCATTGATGGGGCCTCTACATCAACCGGAGGACGAACACCATCGGTGAGGGGGAGATCACAAGAGCCGGTTCCGAACATTCAGCCTGCATTTAACAAAGGCTCCCTTAAATGCAGATACTGTGATCAGCTACTTTCCTGTGGGGAGCAAAGTGTTCTGCTCATGGTTCGAGCATTGGAGAACCATCACTGCCGTTACCAGCCCTAATTTTGTATTATTTTTTTTTTGCTCCTGTTGAGCAGTTTCCATTCCCTGTTTTTGTTGTAGTTCTAAAAAAAGAAAAAAGAAGAAAAAAAAGTTCTTTTCAGAACTACCTCCAATTCTCATCAAAGAGTTATATTCTTAAAAAAACGAAAAAGAGTAAGTGAAGTGGAGTGCATTGATAAATGAAAGGAAAATGAGTAAGAAAGAACAGAAAAGTATGAGAGGAGAAAGGAAGTGAAGTAAGGGGACTGAAAGAAGGTGAGTGTTGGGAACGAAAGTAAGAAGAAGGAGCGTGAACATGGGGAATGTGGTTATTCAAACAAAATGTGGAAAAGGAACGGGGGTTTGGAAGGGTAAGAAAAGATGCATTGCTGGAGTTGCATCATTTTTGTGACACTCTCCAGCAATGCATCACTTTTGCGCTTACAGATACGTCTGAAATACTGACGTATCTAAAAGTACTTGCGACATAGTACGTCATATATTTAATATGACGCATGAGTAGAAGACTGAAGGCCTCATTTATGAGGCCATGCGTCACTTTTACGCCACCGGTGCGTCACATTTTGTGACGCACCAGTGCTGTTAAAAATGCACCTTATTCAGTCATATTTACAAAATGACGCATCTAGGTAGATGCATCACTTTGTAAACCCCTGCACCACATTATACCTACGTCAGGTGTAATGTATGCTAAAGGGACGTATTGACGCAAGAAAGGGTCGTAGAGGTGACGCAGTAAAATCTATGAGATATCACTACGTCACTTTTATGACGCTGTTGCGTCCAAATCTTGCGCCTGTTTCACAGCAGGCGTAAGACTGATGCAGGCCCTTTCACATGGGGCCTGGCCCCATGTGAAAGGATGCATTCCTGGAGTTGCATCATTTTTGTGACAGACTCCAGCAATGCATCACTTTTGCGCTTACAGATACGTCTGAAATACTGACGTATCTAAAAGTACTTGCGACATAGTACGTCATATATTTAATATGACGCATGAGTAGAAGACTGAAGGCCTCATTTATGAGGCCATGCGTCACTTTTACGCCACCGGTGCGTCACTTTTTGTGACGCACCAGTGCTGTTAAAAATGCACCTTATTGAGTCATATTTGCAAAGTGACGCATCTAGGTAGATACGTCACTTTGTAAACCCCTGCGCCACATTATACCTAGGTCAGGTGTAATGTATGCAAAATGGGTATATTGACGCAAGAAAGGGTCGTAGAGGTGACGCAGTGAATAAACGGTGTGTGTGGGACGTACTTGTAGGTACCTAAATCAGCCACAGAACCCAAAAGCTCTTTTCAGAGCTACCCTACCTCTAATCACTCAAAATGCTTATTTTACACTATTATTTTCACTATTTTTCACCAAAGTACGCTCCCCGGTACGCTCCCCGGTGCGCGTACCGGGCGCTCCCCCCGCGAAAACCGAAAAAAAATTAAAAACATTTTTTTACCCGAGGGACCCTTTTTGGCCCCCACATCAAACCTAGGGGGTCAGGGGGGGTCTACCCTGCCCCTTTTTGGTTATTTTCCCCTTTGTTTTTACCACCTCTTGTGTCTTGATCCTACCGAGACACAAGATGGCGGCCGCTCCGGACTGCTTCGAATGTTTACAGACACCCGAGAGCCAATCAGTTTTCCGTGCGCAAGTCGCGTGGCGCGCCCGGAGTGCTCCCCGGTGCGCGTACCGGGGCGCGGCTATAGATATATAATTTTTTTTTAACCTAAATTACTCAAAATCCTCTAGAGCACATATCTTGAGACATAGCAAAGGCACATCGGGCTACCAGTCCCTACAATTTTGCCAAGTTTGGTGAAAATCCATTCAGCCATTCGAGCTAAAAGGGCGACGGACCGCCCTATGGAAATTAACATGGGGAAAACACTTTTTGGGACCCCCCTTTTATCTCGGCCCCCGCTTGACGAATCCCCCCCAAACATTCAGGGAAGGACCGGAGCGCCGCGAGGCAAAGTTGCTGACAATTTCAGGCAGATTCCTCCACCGGCGCCAAAGTTATTCCAAATAGAATGTTATGATTTCCCTATGGAAAACAATCCTAACTATAACTACCTACTGGCGACCGCCAGTAGGTTATATATATATATATATTACCTACTGGCGGTCGCCAGTAGGTATATATAGTTAGGATTTTTTCCCTATGGGATTTTTGAAAATTCTATGTCTAATAACTTTGGCGTTTGTGGACGGAATTGGCTGAAATTTTCTGGAAAATTGAACATTTTGTTTCTGAGCAGCCCCTGGAAATTTGGGGGGGGTTCGTCCAGGGGGGGTCAAGAAAAAAGGGGGGTCCCAAAACGTGTTTTTAACATTGAGTTTTCCATAGGGCGGTTGGCCTCACTTTTAGCCCGAACGGCTGAATGGATTTGCATGAAACTTGGCAAAATTGTAGGGACTGGTAGCCCGATGTGCCTTTTGTAGGTCTCAATATATGTGCTCCAGTGGATTTTGAGAAATTAACGTTTAAAAAAAGATATATATCTGTAAGCGCGCTCCGGGCAGCGCTCCGGTCCGCGGACCTTAAGCGTACCGGAACTTCGCGTAGCTAAGCTGATTGGCTCTCCGGTGTCTGTCAACATTCTAAACAGTCCGGAGCGGCCGCCATCTTGTCTCTCCGTAGGATTGAGAGACAAGAGGAGGCCAAAACAAAGGGGGAAATAACCATAAGGGGGCATACTAGATCCTCCCTGACCCCCTAGGTTTAATGTGGAGGTTTTAAAAGGGCCCCGCGGGGCAAAAAAAACAAAAAAAAAATTGTTTTTTTTGCGTGGGGAGTGCCCGGTCCGCGAACCGGGAAGCGTTCTGGGCAGCGTACTGCAATGTAAAATGAATGATAGACTTTTCAAATGCTGTATGTTAATTGATTGTTGGTTTTGTTGATTATTTTTTATTTTCTTTATTTTTTAAGCATTTTTTTTATTGTGATTGTGTTTCATAATTTATTAAACTTTCTAACATTTCATTGTCAGAAATTTCATAATTATCATTGAATATACATTGTAGTCTCTGAGGGTGTAAAATGTCCTCATTTTCAAGGAGGTTATCTACTGCTTGTACACATTGCAGTAGTTCTTTGTCTAAAGTTTCATCGAAAAATTCAATATCATTTTCATCATTGATTTCTTGGCTGCTCTCTTGCAGGACAATTTGAAATTCAACTTTCTGTTCGCCTTCCATTTTGCCTGAAATTTAGATTAAAAAAATATATATTAGTAGAGATAGGGCACTGTTGGGATTAATTTTGGGCAGTGTATAGTATCAGAGTGGAAGTAGGAATATAAAAAAGTGTATGTGATTTAACGTAAGTAAATTCATAATTATACAAGAGAAGCCTAACTCCAGAAAAAGTTTACCATATTAACTTATAGTGCACAATATACTTCAGTTTTAAAAATAAAAACTTACCTTTAGAAAGAAGTTGAAGGAATTAGTGAAAATCCTATTGAAATGTACACCAAGAAGTAGTAGTCAAAATGGCTGTGTTTTCTTCTCTTCCTTTATATATATTCAGGTATATAACCAATCAAATGTCAGGTAAAAAAAGTAGAAAATGAAAGTAACATTTTAATTGGTTGTCAATTCCAACACTTCAGATGTGTTTTGTGAAGTAATTTACCTCACGGTATTTAGAGAGGTCTACAGGCTAAATGGCTAAATGGAATTCCAATCAAATTTGTGAAAATGGTAGGGATTGGTATGTAGTATGAGCTAGTCTATATTTGGTGAAATTGTCTCCAGTGGCTTTTCTGTGAACTACTTTCCCACCTTTTTTGATGGTGCGCTTCCCAGGGAGCGACCCAGTACGCGAACCGTTGAGCGCCCCGGTTCGCGAACCTTAAGCGTAACAGGAGTACACCATTTTGTGTTTCGGTCGAATTAAGATACAAGATGGAGGGCAAATAATGTTCAGAATGGGTAGAAGGGGGCACGGTAGACTTATCTTGACCCCCTAGGTTTTGTGAGGGTGGCTGAGGAGGCCCATATGTGCGAAAAAAAAACATTTTTTTAAAAAATTTCGCGAGGTTAGCTCCCGGTTCGCGTACCGGGTAGCGCCCCAGGGAGCGTACTTTGTGGAAAATTAGTGAAAAATGTTAGAGTAAAATAATAATTGTGAGTGATCAGATGTAGGGTAGCTCTGAGAAGAGCTTTTGGGTTTATGGTACATTTAGGTACTTATAAGTAGGTACCAATGCACATTCTTAAATTCAGAGTGAAAATTCTGTTGCCCTCATCTGAGAAGTGAACTCCATCTCCTCTGTAGATATCTTGCATGTAGTAACGCAAGTTATTGTTGTACAGGGAGCCCATTCAATGGTCTCTCATGTAAGCTGAAACAGATTTGTTTACATGCTTCCTCGACTTCTCAATTTGTGGACAAAATTGGTTTGACCACCTCCATTTCTGTCTTTGGCATATATTTGAATATACCAAGGCAGTCTGAGGAAAAAGTGCCATTAATTGCTCAAAGGTGTCCTTTAAAAGCATTTCCAGACCTACACCAGTCAAAGTGCCCAAGTCATTACCTCCACAGTGCACAATTAACAGGTCAGGTTTGGGCAAATGCATAAAGGTTTTCACCAATGGTATCAATTGGTGACATTTTAAGCCTCTGTGGCCAAACCACTTAATTTCCACATCTTGTAAATTGAGGTTAGGTACATTCCTGTTTTCAGTGTACCTTTGAGCCCAGTGAATATAACTATGTCCAACAATCCAGACAGAAACCATGGTGAGAGAAGGTTCTCCTGCAGTCAGATGAAGTGTGGCAATGAAATGGCAGTTGAAAAAATGAGAGTTTAAAATGAAAAAAACTGTAGAGTTTCTGTGTTCATGAAGCAGTAACAGTGATTGGTGGATTTTGATTGCTGAAAACAGAAAGTTAGGGTGCACGGATGAGTTATTTGAAAGATGTATTTTGAATGGTCAATAAAAAATCATTAAATGAAAGAATGCACTGGATATGCAGGTGCACTGAGAGTTCAGAGTTCAATTGAAACATTGTTGTGTGAACTTGCAAACACCAGAAGTCTTCCAAGAGGTGGTTGCCATGCAGAAAATGCAGAAAGGGCAGAGGGGGGAAGGGTTTTCATTTGAAAAAAAGTGAGGGAAGAGTTTTGATTGGGTGACATGAGAGATATGTGTGAAGAATTACAGCATTTCTGTGCTTTTGATAGCTGCAGACTCTGGAGTGCATACCTTTTGCTCTGCTGAAGACAAATTGGTGTGTTTCTGAGACTGTTTTCAAACTCAAAGTATTTGCTAAGGTGAGAAAATATTTCTTTAATTTAGATAGAGAATAGTGTGCCTTAAGGAGAAAATTATGAATTATGTGGCGCAAATTGCTTGTAAATATGCTCCCACCTGTGCAAGGAAAATTTAGATTTTTAATGTTTGTGTTACATAGCCATGTTAAAAGTGATACAAACATGCTGCAAAGGCAATTAAAAAACGCTTTTATGTGTCTTAAGGACATTTTAAGTAATTTTCCCATGTGCAGTGTTTTGAAATTATGATTTGAAAATCGTTTTTGGGGAAAAGGAATTGTTTTTAAATTTATGACAAGGACATAATGGTGTATGCTTCTTTATAAGGCAATTGACTGTCCCTGATGTTATTTTTCCCATTTTAATGTAAGACCTTTCTCTGTGGCGCAAATTGCTTGTAAATATGCTCCCACCTGTGCATGGCAAATTTAGATTTTAAATGTTTGTGTTACATAGCCATGTTAAAAGTGACCCAACCATGCTGGAAAGGCAATAAAAAAACACTTTCATGTGTCTTAAGGACATTTTAAGTAATTTCCCTGTGGGCAGTGTTTTCAAATTATGAATTGAAAATCGTTTTTGAGGTAAAGGAATGTTGTTAAAATTTATGTGCGCCATATGCCCCCAAATTTCTTTTTCAGGGGTGCAGCAGGGTGTTATTGAGACACCCCTACACCTTTGGAAAAATTCCTAATTTGCGATGAGCTAATTGCTAATTGCAAATTGCACCTTCTTTCATATGGGCATCCTGGCGCATGGAAATGAATGGGTAATTTGCAATTAGCAATTTGCTCATCGCAAATTTGGAATGGTAAAGAATCGCTATTTATTCCTTAAAATTTGCTATTTTGGAAATGCAAAATAGTTATATGATACATATGGCGGTTGATGTCTAACAAGATAAGAAGCTTAGGGATACATTTATGATGACTGGCGCAATGAAGTGGACATCACTTACTTCATTGGTAGAGCTTTACATGTATTATGTCCTCTGTATTCTTCATCAAGCGTAACTTTAATCTGCAATCCTGAGTAGGCCTCACCTTAAACAAACCTCTGGATAGGCCACATCTTATCGTCATCCTGAATTAATCATTTAAAATGCTAGGGACAGATTTATGATAGGTGTATGCCTCTTTTGCGCCACTTACAAAACACTGTCCATGGGGAAATGACTTAAAATGTCCTTAAGACACATGAATGTGTTTTTTTAAAGCGTTTGCAATTTTTTTGGGTCACTTTTAACATGGCTATGTGACTCAAACAGTCAAAATCTAAATTCACCATGCACAGGTGGGAGCATATTTACAAGGAATGTGCTCCATGGGGAAAGGTCTTATAATGTAATATGGGAAAAATGACATCAGAGACACTGAAATGCCTTATAGAGAAGCATACACCATTATGTCCTTGTCATAAATTTGCAAACCATTACTTTTACCCAAAAACGATTTTCAAATCATAATTTGAAAACACTGCACATGTGGAAATGACTTAAAATGTCCTTAGTTCAAAATTTGCTATTCCTTATTTTGCGATTGCACTGAAGGATTTGCAAATTTTGCGATTCCTTAAATGCAATGTATCAAACAAAAAATATGTAAAAAATAACATTAAGGATTTGGAAACTACCACCAACTTCTAGTTTGTGGTAATTTGCGAATTCTTTTCAAAAAGCATTTTTTTCCAAAAAACAAAAGGTGCCATATGACGCCCATACATGCCCTTAGGGCATGTATGTGCGCCATATGCCCCCAAATTTTTTTTTCAGGGGTGCAGCAGGGTGTTCTTGAGATACCCCTGCACCCTTGAAAAAATTCCTATTTTGTGATGAGGTAATTGCTAATCGCAAATTGCAACCTTCATTCCTATGAGCCTCCTAGCCCATGGAAATGAATGGGTAATTTGCAATTAGCAATTTGCTCATTGCAAATTAGGAATGGTAAAGAATTGCTATTTATTCTTTAAAATTCGCTATTTAGGAAATGCAAAATAGTTTGATGGTACATATGGTGGTTCATCTGTAACAAGATAAGAAGCTTAGGGATACATTTATGATGACTGGCAAAATAAAGTGCAAATCACTTACTTTATTGGTAGGCCTTTACATGTATTATCTCTTCTGTATTCTTCATCAAGCGTAACTTTAATCTGCAATCCTGAGTAGGCCTCACCTTAAACAAACCTCTGGATAGGCCACACCTTATCGTCATCCTGGATTAATCATTTAAAATGCTAGGGACAGATTTATGATAGGTGTATGCCTCTTTTGCGCCACTGTGCGTCACTTTTATGATGCAGCGGCGGTGCAAAAGATTTGCTATGAGGCGACAAAATTACAAATTGATGCTTTTAGGCAGATATGTCATGGTGTAAAAAAAACGTACCACATGAAACCGATGCATCAGTGATGCAAAAGATGCACCATGTTGCAAGACAGGCCTCACTTGGGGCCATATGTATCAAGCTATTTGGCATTCGCAAAGATCAAAATTCTGCGAATTTCGGCCTTTGCGAATGCTAATTAGACAAATGGTATGTATCAAACAAGTTTGATGCAAAATAAGGAATAGCAAAATGTGCTATTCCTTATTTTGCGATTGCACTGAAGGATTTGGAAATTTTGCGATTACTTAAATGCAATGTATCAAACAAAAAATATGTAAAAAAATGACATTAAGGATTTGGAAACTACCACCAACTTCTAGTTGGTGGTAATTTGTGAATTCTTTTCAAAAAGCTTTTTTTCCAAAAAACAAAAGGTGCCATATGACGCCCATACATGCCCTTAGGGCATGTATGTGCGCCATATGCCCCCAAATTTCTTTTTCAGGGGGTGCAGCAGGGTGTTCTTGAGACACCCCTGCACCCTTGGAAAAATTCCTATTTTGTGATGAGCTAATTGCTAATCGCAAATTGCACCTTCATTCCTATGAGCCTCCTAGCCCATGGAAATGAATGGGTAATTTGCAATTAGCAATTTGCTCATTGCAAATTAGGAATGGTAAAGAATCGCTATTTATTCCTTAAAATTCGCTATTTAGGAAATGCAAAATATTTTGATGGTACATATGGTGGTTCATCTGTAACAAGATAAGAAGCTTAGGGATACATTTATGATGACTGGCAAAATAAAGTGCAAATCACTTACTTCATTGGTAGGCCTTTACATGTATTATCTCTTCTGTATTCTTCATCAAGCGTAACTTTAATCTGCAATCCTGAGTAGGCCTCACCTTAAACAAACCTCTGGATAGGCCACACCTTATCGTCATCCTGGATTAATCATTTAAAATGCTAGGGACAGATTTATGATAGGTGTATGCCTCTTTTGCGCCACTGTGCGTCACTTTTATGATGCAGCGGCGGTGCAAAAGATTTGCTATGAGGCGACAAAATTACAAATTGATGCTTTTAGGCAGATATGTCATGGTGTAAAAAAAACGTACCACATGAAACCGATGCAGCAGTGATGCAAAACATGCACCATGTTGCAAGACAGGCCTCACTTGGGGCCATATGTATCAAGCTAATTAGCATTCGCAAAGATCAAAATTCTGCGAATTTCGGCCTTTGCGAATGTTAATTAGACAAATGGTATGTATCAAACAAGTTTGATGCAAAATAAGGAGTAGCAAAATTTGCTATTCCTTATTTTGCGATTGCACTGAAGCATTTGCAAATTTTGCGATTTCTTAAATGCAATGTATCAAACAAAAAATATGTAAAAAATGACATTAAGGATTTGGAAACTATTGTGGTAAATTGGTGGTAATTTGTGAATTCTTTTCAAAAAGCTTTTTTTCCAAAAAACAAAAGGTGACATATGACGCCCATACATGCCCTTAGGGCATGTATGTGCGCCATATGCCCCCAAATTTCTTTTTCAGGGGTGCAGCAGGGTGTTCTTGAGATACCCCTGCACCCTTGAAAAAATTCCTATTTTGTGATGAGGTAATTGCTAATCGCAAATTGCAACCTTCATTCCTAAGAGCCTCCTAGCCCATGGAAATGAATGGGTAATTTGCAATTAGCAATTTGCTCATTGCAAATTAGGAATGGTAAAGAATTGCTATTTATTCCTTAAAATTCGCTATTTAGGAAATGCAAAATAGTTTGATGATACATATGGCGGTTCATCTGTAACAAGATAAGAAGCTTAGGGATACATTTATGATGACTGGCGCAATGAAGTGGACATTACTTACTTCATTGGTAGGCCTTTACATGTATTATCTCCTCTGTATTCTTCATCAAGCGTAACTTTAATCTGCAATCCTGAGTAGGCCTCACCTTAAACCAACCTCTGGATAGGCCACACCTTATCGTCATCCTGAATTAATCATTTAAAATGCTAGGGACAGATTTATGATAGGTGTATGCCTCTTTTGCGCCACTGTGCGTCACTTTTATGATGCAGCGGCGGTGCAAAAGATTTGCTATGAGGCGACAAAATTACAAATTGATGCATTTAGGCAGATATGTCATGGTGTAAAAAAAACGTACCACATGAAACCGATGCAGCAGTGATGCAAAACATGCACCATGTTGCAAGACAGGCCTCACTTGGGGCCATATGTATCAAGCAAATTAGCATTCGCAAAGATCAAAATTCTGCGAATTTCGGCCTTTGCGAATGTTAATTAGACAAATGGTATGTATCAAACAAGTTTGATGCAAAATAAGGAGTAGCAAAATTTGCTATTCCTTATTTTGCGATTGCACTGAAGCATTTGCAAATTTTGCGATTACTTAAATGCAATGTATCAAACAAAAAATATGTAAAAAATGACATTAAGGATTTGGAAACTATTGTGGTAAATTGGTGGTAATTTGCGAATTCTTTTCAAAAAGCTTTTTTTCAAAAAAACAAAAGGTCCCATATGACGCCAACACATGCCCTTAGGGCATGTATGTGTGCCATATGCCCCCAAATTTCTTTTTCAGGGGTGCAGCAGGGTGTTCTTGAGACACCCCTGCACCCTTGGAAAAATTCCTAATTTGTGATGAGCAAATTGCTAATCGCAAATTAAACCTTCATTCCTATGAGGCTCCTAGCCCATGGAAATGAATGGGTAACTTGCAATTAGCAATTTGCTCATTGCAAATTAGGAATGGTAAAGAATTGCTATTTATTCTTTAACATTCGCTATTTAGGAAATGCAAAATAGTTTGATGGTACATATGGCGGTTCATCTGTAACAAGATAAGAAGATTAGGGATAGATTTATGATGACTGGTGCATCACCAGGGATGTGTCAGTCATCCTGCGCCGCTGTTCCGCCACCCATGGTGTGCTGCATTTACAATGCGGGCATCATGGGGCAAAAATGGCACAGATGCGTGATGTATCTGTGCTGTAAAGGTAGTGATTGCTGGAGTTGTATCGCAAGTGCGATGCAGCTCAAGCAAGGCTCAGGGGTGCCCCATCTCCACAATGTTGCGTCAAGACCTATGCCTGCTTAAAGCAGGCGCAGGGTTTTGACGCAGCTTTCTCCTATCTGATTGTAAATACGGCACACCATGGGTGGCAGAGCAGTGGTGCACGTTAACTGGTGCATGCCTGGGGATGTGCCATTTAACATAAATCTGCCCCTTTACATTTAAGTATGTGCAGGACACACAGAGTCGGTGAGGCTTATCCAAGGTTAAGAAGAGATGAGTCCTGTTCACTGAAAAATTAGACATAGTCTTCACCTGATCAGCATTGCTGGACATGGCTAAATAATAGCTGCAAAATATTACTCTTGTTAAACAATTTTACTATTATAATCTCTGAGATTTGTCTCTTACTCTGCAACATCTCATTGTTGTTATCTTTCTTTAAAGATAAAGACAACATCAACATGAGTGACAATCTGCAATCAGTTGATTTTGACCTCATCATTGAACTTGTAATTGAAACATCAGTGGATGTTGATCCATTGGATGATTTAAATCCTGAGGATGAAGAAGAGCGTGATGAGGATGCAGATTTGTCCGAATTATATGACATAGGGTGGGAAGCTGACCTGCTTGAGCCTATGGAAATATAAACATTTATTTTTAAAATGTATAATTAATGAAAAGTAAAAATGTAAACCGTTTAATTTAAAAATAAAGACACCTTCAAAAACAGGTTATGTGTAGTGTCTTCAATAAAATATTAAAATATGCTCATAAAATTAGATCAGATTCACATATAAAATAGCACAGGTAACATAAATATAAATGTCATTTCTTTTCTGCTATTTCTGTATTGTAAATTTGCCAAGGACTAAAAAATCTTCTATTTAAAATGTCAAGTAGTGTGTTAAGTTTTTGATCATTGTTATTGATTTACTGTTTGGTAATAATGGTTAATAACATTTTTTATTATATTTTACCACAGATTCAACTGCAGATCATTTCAAGATTTTACCATGCCAACAATAGAAAGACAGAGAAAGGCTGCAAAACGTCAAAGACAGCAGGTGAAACAAAATAAGCAGCAGTCCTCTAACAAAAATATTTGTCAAGTCACGAAGAAAGCACCGGGTAAGAGCACAAAATATTTCATAAGAAATATGTGTAGTAAAAAAATATTACTACAGAAAATGTTTCAGTCCATGAAAAGAGAAGCAAATCAAATGTAAAGGAAAGGCCAATCAAAAATGTTACTGCTAGAGCAAGAGATAAGTCTGTGCATGATAGTAGAAGGAAACAACAGTTTAGGGACATTCGTAAACGAATGTTCCGCAACAGGATAATTGGCAATTTGTTAAAAAATATTAAGAAAGGTCAACAGAAACTGGTTTTATAAGGAGAAAAAAAAAGTTGAGAAAGTTATTGATCAGGCATTTGAAATTAAACGTAAGTTATTTATTTTGATAATCAATAGAATTAGGAAGCTAAACAAGGCAATTTATGATTTCAAAAGAAATAGTAGATGGAAGAGAATAGTTAATCGTAGTAATTTTTGTGAAGTTTTTTCTGGAGAATGGATGCATAGTTCAAGCTGTGAGGCATTTTTTAATGAGGAGAGTTATTTCCAGGATAATGATTTGGTGCATGCAGTTGACACCAGTGGTCGTGCTTATGAAGTGAAAGATGGTTGTCCAGTTGAAAAAGAAAAACTTGTGACAACAGAGACAGAAGAGGTGTTAGGTAATGAGGTTTTAGGAAGACGTGCTAAGGGTCCTGTGTACACCTGGAAGTGTAGTAGTATTTGCAGTGTGCGACAGGATTCCATCAATTTGCTTTGTGATTTTGTACGGTCATTTAATAAGAAAAGTTTGAAGCAGAAAATAAGGTTGTTGCAAGAATTAGATCCTTGCAGAGTGAGAGAAGTGACAGGTTTGCATGGTCATTCACTGGCTTGTCTTTCCAGGAGAGTATGCCAGAGTGTTTTTCATCATTTCAGGATGCTAGCAGTGCATCATAATAAAGTGAGGAAATTAGTTAGAATGTTGTATTATGCTAAGAGTCCAGCAATTATGCTTAAACAATTATGCGCTGCTCTTTTGCATGGTTCTGAAATAGATGTGAAGAACATATGTGAAGAAATTGAGTTTTGTTACTTTGGAAGTAAAGAGGAGAATGTTGAAATTGACCCAGAAGAAGAGGGTAATGTGGAAGATAGTGTACAGGTTTCCAGTACAGATAATTTCCAGAGGGAAATTGCGACGTTTCAGGTGAAATCAAGTGAGAGGCCTAATTTCACTTGTGTGTGTTGTCGACGCACTTATTATAAGAATCAGACTAAGTTAGTGGATTTATATGCAAAAAGTGAAAGGGAAAATAATAGTGAATGGAAGGATTTTGCAACATACTTGATGGTAGAAAATTGTTTTGATTTGGGATTTGATCAACGTGTGTGTACTTATTGTTGTTGCAAATTAAATCAAAATCAGATGCCTGCTAGAGCAGTTCATAATAATCTGGAATTGGTTGAGATTCCTTCTGAATTGAAGGATTTAAATACTTATGAATCTATTTTGATTCAAAGTATCCATCCCTTTCAGGCTATTGTAAGAATGGAGCCAAAGACAGGGAAATTGCCTCCATCAGATTTACAGAGAGGATTAAAGGGAAGAGTTGTTTATTTGCCTCTAGATTTGAAGAAAAACATTAACACAATTGGAGTAGAAAAAGTGGAAGAGGAACCTCTGGTTATCTTAGTTAATGGGGTTCCGACAAAGAATAAGAAAATATGGCAAGATTTAGTAGATGTTAGGAAAGTTAAAAAGGCAACATTGTATTTGAAAAATAATAATAAATACTATAAGAATGTATATGTTGCAGCAGAGGAAGTAAGTGAGGAAGAGGATAGCGATTTGTGTGCTGGTCAAATTGAGAAAGTAGAACCCTCTACTAGTGAAGAAATATATGAACATTATAGTGTTCATCCTTTGCATTCCAAGGAAGTCATGGGGAATGCTATTGAGTTGTTTCAAATGAAACAAGCCAAAGGGAGTCCCATTAGTGTTTGGGAGGAAAGTTTGGAAGCTCGGTGTTTCCCACAGCTTTTTCCAACAGGTCAGGGAGGAAGATATGATGAGCGACCTCATCAAATTCCTGCTTCTGAATACCGGACTTTGCGATTGTATGCAGGAGATGCTAGGTTTCGACAATGCATTCCCTATTTGTTTCATCTCCTGTTTGAAAGCGATCTGTCTGGACTGTCATATGCAGTGAACCACATCTTGAAAAGTGGTATACACATGCAAAACATCTCGGCAAGTGACTTTATGGATAAAGTCAATGTCCAAGACAGTATTTTGGATTCTCACCTGATTAATCTCATGGCGTGTCAGCGTGGTACTAATGAGTACTGGTACCGTCGTCATGGTGATTTAAAATGTATGCTGAGGAACTTAGGTACTCCCACATGGTTCCTCACTCTGAGCTGTGCCGAGTATGGCTGGGAAGACTTACTTGAATTTCTACGAGAGGCAAATGCTAACGTAGATAACATCGAATTCAAGACACCCGGAGAACTGTGCTCTTTGGATCCAGTCAATGTATGTAGGTACTTCAATCATAGATTTGAAGCTATGATGTCTTTCATCATGAATAAGAAGAATCCACCTCTTGGAGAGGTGTTGGATTTCTTCTGGAGAAAGGAGTACCAAGCAAGAGGTGCTCCTCATATACATATGTTGCTGTGGATCAAGGATGCACCTAAATTTGGAACGGATCCAGAAGACTCAGTGATGAGTTTTATCCAACAGTATTCTATGTGTGCTGTTCCAAACGCAAAGGAGAAGAAAAGCCTAAGAGAAAAAGTTCTGCGTTTCCAAAGCCATCGATGTGGAAAGTACTGTCGTCGTAAATTCCGAAACAAGGACAAGTTCTACACCAAATGTCGTTTCGGCTTTCCACGACCGGTGATTTCTAAAGGAAGAGTAAACAGTTTGATGTCTTCGCTGCGACATAATGTCATGAAGAAATCACCTAAAAACACATACAATTTGAAGAGGAACGAAGAGTCCAAGTACATCAACGACTACAACCCGGTGATTTTGTCCATGTGGAATGCTAACATGGATATACAGTTTGTGGCTGATAACTGTATGGCTGTGGCTCGGTATGTGACGTCTTACATCACCAAAAAAGAGAAGACAGAATTGAAGGATATGTGGGAGGACATTTCCCATGAAAAGAGCCTCAGCAAGAAGTTGTACAGTTTCAGTCTGAAGATGTTGTCGCATCGAGAAATCGGAGCGTACGAATGTTCTGACCGGTTGTCTTCAGCAAGTCTCTATGCCAAGTCCAGGAGTATCATTTGGGCGAGTCTTGGTCTTGCTGCAACGCGTAATCGAGTTCTCAAACCTGTGCGGGAAATTGAGTATTTAGCGGAAAAGGAGCCAAACAGTACCGACATTTTGAAGACCAACATGTTGGATACATATTATCCAAATAGAAGCAGTCACCTCGACAATGTTTGTCTGTATGAGGTTCTTCAAAATTACATATTCAAGAGGAACATCAAAGAAGATACTGAGAAAGGAGTGTATGCTGTAATAGGAAGTGAGGGATGTCTGGTCAAGCAAAGAAAATGCCACTTGGTAAACCATCGAAAATTGAGTGGCGAATCTCCTGAAAAAAAGGAGTTTTTCTATTTAGCACTTTTGCAACTTTTCAAGCCTTGGCGTGCAGAAGAGGAACTGCTTGGAGATTTCCTCTGTTACGAAGACTCTTTCAATGCCGCCAAGGAGACCATAGAATGTCCTGCTTTTCCCAAATATGTAGAAATGTTGAATGCGGAAATTGAGCAGGAAGCAACGATTGCAGCCGAGATTGCCAGAGACAGTTCTCAGGACAGTCAGAGTTCTGCTTCATTGAGTCAGGATCCACTAGGAGGACCTGTTATCGAAAATGAAGCTGCCACTGCCATGAATGAAGTGGAAAGAGCCATGGCACATGCTCAGGAGGATGCGGTTAACTTAGAAGAGTTGGAAAGACAACTCAACGTTGAGCAGAGGAAAATATATGACGAAGTTACCATGCAAATTGATCATGGATTAAGTCATGACAAGAAAGAGTGCTCATGTACGTCGTTGAAGCCTGTCCGACTGTACGTGAGTGGAGAAGCGGGAACTGGAAAAAGTTTCCTCATTAAAGCAATTTCATGCTATTTGCAGGAAAGGACAGAGTCATCGCTGTCTTGTGTTGTCACCGCTCCAACTGGACTGGCAGCACATAACATTAAAGGGATTACTTTACATCGTTTACTGATGCTGCCAGTGGAGCATGACAACAAATTACAATATCACAAGCTATCTGGAGATGCTTGTTTTGAAGTTTCAAGAATCTTGAGGAAAATGAAACTTCTTATCATTGACGAAGTAAGCATGGTTTCCAATGTCATGCTTGCCTTTGTGCATTTGAGAATGCAAGAAGTTCTCAAAACAGAGTATGATGTGTTATTTGGTGGCAAACACATCATTGTTTTCGGAGATCTTCTGCAGCTGACACCAGTGAAAGGGCAACCTGTGTTCAAAATGCTCACGCATGAAGATACCAGGAAGTGCCTAGGCAGCATTGGCAACGTCAATATATGGTTAAACTTCAATTATGCTGAACTGCATGAAAATATGCGTCAGGCGAAGGATGAAGTTTACAAGACTATTCTACAAGATGTTAGAATTGGAAAAGTGACCGAGCATGGGAAAGAAGCTTTACATGCACGATTACTGTCAAATATATATCCAGAACAAGATGTTGTGCCTGAGAATATTTTTCAGAAAATTACTGATAAGAAATCTGGAATATGTTTGATGCCAACTCTTGCAGAATGTGCCAAATTCAACAACAAAATGTTGCATTTAGAAAAGCAAGAGATTGTGAAACTGGAAGCTATTGACAGAGTAGAGCATATGGGATCAACAATTATTTTGTCTGAGAATCTGAAAACAAAATTGGATTCATTAGAGAAGAGTATATCTAAAACTGCAGGTTTTGAAAAGACTCTGAATGTGTGCTTGAACTGCCGTATAATTTTAAGAAGGAATTTACATGTTGAAAGAGGTCTGGTAAATGGATCAATGGGTAATGTTGTTGATTTTGTAAAATACAGAAATAGAGATGGAATTGAATTTTTAAAAATTAAATTTGATGGCATTGAGGAAGTACAGCTAATTGGTCGTTGCTCTGCTAGATTTTTGCTTGTAAAAGACTTATATGTTCGCCGTAAGCAGTTTCCTGTTTGCTTGGCATATGCGGTGACAATCCATAAATCGCAAGGTTTAAGTGTAGACTGTGCATTGGTGAATATTGGCAGTTCTGTGTTCAAGGAGGGTATGGCATACGTGGCATTGTCACGAGTTAGAACTTTATCGGGATTATACTTGATTGAGTGTGATGTCACAAACATTTGTGCGGATCTAGATTGTGTTAAGGAATACAATAGGTTAAGAAGAGAGTATGCGTCACATTTGCCTCAGTATCCTTTGTTTGAGAAACGTGTGGTAGGCCGGAAATGAACAAATGTGACCAATACTGGGGAGGTTGTAGCAAAAAGACGAAAAGTCGATGAACCTAAAATTACAAGCAGAAACAAAAAGGATTCTGTTGAAGATGTTGTTGGTTTTCAATTTGAAAACAGTTCTGGTGTCAACTGCTATGCTAATGTAGTGGTTAATGTTTTGTTTTCTCTAGAAAATGTAAAAGAAGAGATTGTGGTCAATTCTGATCAAAGATTTTGCAGTTTGTTAAATTCTGTGTTAGAGAAATGTAGCACTGATAGAAGAAACATAGAAAGTGTGTCTGAAATTCGAAATCTGTTAGACAGATGTTCAGGCCAAACACAATTCTCTCAAAATATTCAGCAAGATTGTCAGGAGTTTTTAATGTATATGCTTGATGTATTGCATGCTGAAGGTGTAGATGTAGATCAGCTGTTTGGGCTTTCTTATCAATGGCAGCATGACTGCGAGAACTGTATGGTATCAAGTACTACTAGTGTAGACTCAGAAAGATTTATATATTTAACTTTGCCAGACAGTAAATCAGTCTCCTTTAATAAGCTAGTAAAAGCAGCTGATCACAACATGGAGTGTAGCCAATGTAAATCTGAAATGATGTCAACATTATTTATACGAACATATGGCCAGTATGTCATTTTAATGTTCCAACGATGTAGGCCTGATGGAACAAAATTGACAACTTTAATTAAAAATTTTGTAGCTTCGCAGTTGTCAATATCAGGAAGGACTTTTGTAACTGCAGCAATTATATATCATGACGGCCCTTCAATAACATCAGGACATTACACAGCTTATTTAAAGTCTAGAAATGGCTGGTCATTCTGCAACGATTCTGTTTTAATTTTCAAAAAAAAATTGCCGTATGACCTTAAAAACTCTTACATTGTGGTGTTGCGTTCAAATCAGGCCTACATACTCTGCTAAATTCTCGAACGCCTTAGTATAGAAGTTGGCACGGACACTGGAAAAGGTAAAGGACAAGTTTATTAAGACCCCATGGGGTGGTGATACATTCCCACACCACCCTTCGGCAATGTAAGAAGTAGCACACCGAACATTGGTGCGCGACCTCTTTTATACAGTTTAATAGTAATAAAAAGATAGGCGGTTACAAGTTACACATTTTAGGTACATATAAGGTCATTTTTGGAACACAGCCAACGTGTGGGAGGAGTTTCAACAGCACTGGTCAGTTAGTGTGAACATTCCTAAAGAGTGACCAATTGGTGCGTAATGCGCATGTGCGCTTGACCAGTACTAAAAATAGCCTGTTGCCGAGCAGACTAGTGACCATGGGTATCGAGAAAGGACGAAAGGGCATACTGACCACGAGGCAGCATGTTCATGGGAAACGGAAGTCAGAGGGATTCAAAATGGCCCCGTTCATTTTGGTCAAGTTAACAGAAAAGACCGTGTAGCTGTGCTAAACGCTAACTCAGGAGCTGCCAAAACACGACAGACGGCCCTTTTAGCGTTTAGCAAAAGCTACCTCATAGTGGACATAGTCAGAATGTTCATCCTCAATGTTAATAGCCATTATTTTCAATACTTCATCATTGATCAGTTTCTCTTGCTTAACAAGAGCTCGTTTGGACGGAATACAGGCTGTGATACATACAGAACATAATGTAGGGCCACATTGAATACATAGACAAAGGAAAAATAGTACTCCAATAAAAACACAGAGAATCGTTAATAATTTCCAACCCCAAGTACTAAGCAGGGTCCAGAACCAACCAGAAAAGGTCCATGTTCCATTTTCTGGGTGGATCTCAGCAGCTATCTTATGTAATTTTGTAATTGAATCATATACAGAAGGTGAGTTATCTGGTACGTACACGCAACAACTACTTCCGATGACACGGCATGCTCCACCCCTATCAGCTAGTATCACATCTAGAACCATTCGATTCTGGAGCGCTACAATTCTGGTAATTTGTAATTCTTCAGTAATATTCCCTAAAGCAGAGGCAGTTTCATTAGCAACGGCTTCTACCACACGTGTAAGCCGCCTTATCTTCCTGCTATTCAATGCAGCTCCTACGAATGAAAATAACCCCAAATTGAAATCTACATATTGTTGTAAAGTGGTATCAGTCTGGTCTATCTCATCAAGATCTATTGTTCGTTTCACTCTATTCAATATGAAATCATGGTACAAAACATAATCATTGTGATACATGGGAGGAGCAATAAACACAGGTGGTAATACAAACGCTATATAACACGTTCCCAACCATCCCAATGGTAGACGATGGTATCCCTTATTTCCACAAATGAAATATGTGTTATGTGAAGCTACAAATGCAATTCCAGTCGGTGTATCAAAGGTAAGCGTAATATTACATTCACTGCGGCCTACAGGGATTGTACCTTTATTTCTAATACACAAATCTGCTTTTGTATCGATAACGGTTATTATATGCATGCTCGTCACATTTATAAGTCTTTGATTCGTATATACACGAGGTGTAGAAACATTGTCCGGACGATATTCTTCCCATTCGAATTTAGTTCCTTCAGCGTGTGGATAGCCATCTTTATCGTTATAGCATATTTTATTCAATCGAAAAAGTAGTCCACCTTTCGTTGGCCATCGCAGAGTAAAAAGAAGAGTGTACCAAGCATGACAAGAACCATTATGAGAAAACGGGAGAGGAATGAGTGGTGTTCCTCCTTTCTTCTGATGTCCGGGCAACATTCCACACACCCAACAATTGGACGTATTGGTCATATTATGAGTATGATGCAGAATCTTAATAAAGCTGTTGTTCAAATAAGTCTGCCTATGTCTTTCTTCGTGAAAAGGCAGAGTGAAATGAAAATGTTCAGACGGGCTTGGAGTGGTGGGCAGTAAATGTTCTCGTACAGGAAACAACAGTTCTATAGTCCAAGCTAATACTGCGATCACCACTACAGTCAAAACAAACAAAACAGCACCAAGAATTCTCCTCTTTCGGGTCGAAGGAGAGGCCATAGTTCATAAAACAATACTTCTTCAAAAACAACACTACGCGGGAAAAATAAAACGATGGTTCTGAACCGAGGCTGCCGTTGATTTGTTCTCCGGGATTCAAGACGGGTGTCGCTACACTGGGCAGAACTGATCCCCGCCCCTTGATATTCCCGGCTTCCGTTTCACAAACCTCAGAGCGGTCACCAACCAGTTTCAAAAAGAGCACAAGAGAAATCTTATTTCCTGGGGCGTAGATTATATTTCACTTTATCAGAAACAACGTGGTCCGGGAAGGCTCCCTCCAAATCATCAGGCGTGACAGCTGGGCTCTTTTCTGTATCCAAAATCTTTCTGTAGTCAGATAGCACCACAGGGCTCACCAGATCCGGAGAGACACGTCGGCAGTGCGTTGAATGTATCCACCGTTTCTTATTGGTGACTCTCACGGCAGTTCGCGTAGCCAGCAGCACTTGCTCAGGGCCATGCCATCTCGGTTCCAAACTGCTGGATCGCTCAAAGACTTTGACCATCACGTGGTCCCCAGGGCGGAGATCGTGAGCCTCACCAGCAGAATTATCAGGGAGCGCCTCTCGAACCTGTTGATGAATAGAAAGCAAATCATTTGTTAATCGTGCCAGATAATCGTTCATCATTATACAAGGCATATCATGTATCAAACGAGGTTTTGGAACTCCCCAGATATTCATAGGCCTTCCAAACACCACTTCATAGGGTGTGAGGCCAGACCGAGAATGGGGCACTGATCGAATGGACAGCAATGCCAGAGGCAAAGCGTCCGGCCATTTCAGAGATGTCGATGCCACTATCTTTGCTAGCTTCAGCTTCAGAGTTGCATTGTATCTCTCTACTAAACCTGCTGATTGCGGATGAAAGACAGCATGGAATCTTTGTTTTATTCCCAATCCTTTCAGGACGTACTCCACCACTTTCCCAATGAAATGAGGGCCGTTATCGCTCCACATAAGTTTACAAACACCGTATCGCGGGAAGTACTCCTTGAGTAGCACCTTAGCTGTTGTCAATGCTGTATTGTCTTTCGTAGGGTAAGCCTCAATCCATTTGCTGAAGGCACACACCACCACTAGGACATACTTGAGATTATTACAGCGTTCCAGCTGGATGTAATCCATTTGCAATACTTCGAATGGTGCAGTAGGTGGAACAAACCCACCTTTAGGAGTATGAGTCCCTTGTCCAGGATTGTGCTGCAAACATATCAGACAGGTCTGCACTACTCTCTTAGCCGTGCTAGCAATGTCAGCATTTTCCCAAACTCGTGTAAGCAATTTAGTAATTGCGAGAGCTCCAATGTGTGCCAGTCCATGTGTCATTTGCACCATTGTTTGTAAATAGGCCATGGGTAGTTTCCATCTCTCCATATCTTTACTACGCCAGCAACCCTCATCATCCAGTACTCCCTCGATGGCCCATTTCACAAGTTCTGCCTCTGATGCTGACTTCTGTATATCGAGTATTTCTTCTCTAGCATCATGCCACCGCTCAGCTTGTGACTTCACCACATACATGGGGAAATTATTTTTCAGCATAGCGGTCTCTCTCGCAATGCGGTCTGCAAAAGCATTGCCCTGTCCTATTTTGTCCGTCACCTTTTTATGTGCGCTGCACTTGACTATTGCAACTTTCTTTGGGCATAACAGTGCATTCAGGAGATCGCGTACTAATTCTCCATGCATGATGTGAACTCCGTGTGAAGTCAGGAATCCTCGTTCCTTCCAAAGTAGGCCAAAATCATGCACTACTCCAAAAGCGTAACGACTATCCGTGTAAATGTTCACACATAGTCCAGCACTTAACTCACATGCCTTCGTTAAGGCTATCAACTCAGCCGCTTGAGCCGATTTTTGGGGTATCCGTGCTGCTTCTATCACAGTCTTAAGTGTCGTGATCGCATAAGCTGCGGAAGTCGTACCATCTGGTAACCTCACACATGACCCATCAACCCACAGTTCCCCATCTACATCTGGAAATGGCGTATCCTGTAAATCGATACGACCCTTTGTCTGTTCCTCAGTCAGAAAAACACAATCATGTTGTTCTTCCTTCTGGGTCTCAGCAACAGGATCCGGCAATAAAGTAGCAGGATTTAATGTTGCACATCGTTTTAGTGTGATGTGCGTCGCCAACAACGTTAGCTCATATCCTGTCAGACGGGCACTAGTTAGATGCTGTGTTTTCGTTTGATTCAGTAACGCATCCACTGCATGGGGAACTAGCACCAACAATTTGTGTGACAAAACTATTCCCTCACTTTGTCGTATCGCTACTGCTGTTGCTGCAACTGCTCGAAAACATCCAGGCAATCCTCGAGCCACAGGGTCGAGTACCGCCGAGAAGTATGCACAAGGCCTCTGTTTGTCTCCGTGTGTCTGCACTAACATTGACAATGCGCACCCATCCTTCTCGTGTACATATAATGTAAAGATCTTCGTGTAATCAGGTGTACCCAACACTGGTGCAGAACAAAGAGCTTGTCTCAATTGCTCAAAAGCATTCTGACATTCATCCGTCCATTCAATGGAAATCAGTGTATCTTTAGACAACAATGCCAACAATGGCTTAACGATATGCGAAAAACCCAATATCCAATGCCTACAAAAAGACGTCAAACCTATAAAGACGCGAACATCTTTCTGAGTGCGAGGGACTGGAGTATCTAGAATTGCTTGAATTCGATCTGGTGTCAATGCACGGCCCTCCTTAGACAAAAGATGACCGAGGTAGGTCACCTTTGGTCTACAATATTGTAGCTTTTTCTTCGAAACTTTATGATTATGTTTAGCCAGGAAGGAAAGCAAGGAAAAGGTACTCTTCTCACATTGTTCTGGCGTGTCTGCAGCAAGTAAGATATCGTCTACATATTGAATGAGAACCACTCCCTCTTGTAAGTCAAAGGAATCAAGCTGTCTTTTTAATGCTTGACTATAAATGCTAGGACTTTCAGTATAGCCTTGAGGAACTCGACAGAATCTGTACGATTTATTATTTAATGTAAAGCCGAATAGATATCGACTGTCAGGATGTACAGGGATCGAAAAGAAGGCATTCTTCAAATCAATGACTGTAAAAGTAGTTGCCGTCGGTGGAACCAACGTAAGCAATGTGGTGATGTCAGACACCACCGGGTACTGAGGCACTACTATCTTGTTTATTTCCCTCAAATCAATAATGAAACGGTAAACCTTAGCATCTGTATCTCTCTTAAGGATCGGTAAAATTGGACTATTGCAAACATTGTAAGGAACTTCCTCGACTACTCCTGCCGAAATCAAATCATTTACAATGTGTATTAAAGCAAGTTCACCTTCTCTAGAAATCTTATATTGCGGGACACGTGGCAGAGATACTCCCTCCTTTACAGTAATACGCACTGGAGGAATTATCATTCGCCCTACATCCGTGTCAGAAGTGGCCCACAACGTTTTCGGTAAGGAGGCCAATACTTCAGATTCATGGAGAAAACACACTCGCTCAAAGTCTGGGTAATTCTCATTCAACACAACTCGCACTCCTTCTGGGGCACAGCGAATAGTAGCTCGAAAGTGTTTTAACATATCGAGTCCAATAATATTATCTGGTGTATTTGGAGACAACAAAAAGGGACAAGGGGCAGCAAATTTATCGACATGAAATGCAACTGGTTGAGACAATGGGCTAGAAGTAGGTGTTCCATCGAACCCTATTGCTGTAATTACCTCGCCAGACAGGGGAGCCCTTGGAACCAAGTATTTGGACAAAGCGCTACGAGTAGCTCCTGTATCGACCAGAAATTGATCAGTGGAACCCAGAACATGTGCTTCTATGTATGGACCCCTCTGATCAACTGGTACCTCAACCGATTCCACACCCCATCCTACGCAATCCTATGCGTAATGCTCATCCCGTAGTTCAGCAGGACCACCCTCATTTATCTGATATTGATTGCGATTATCAAACGTATTATAATCTGACTGACCACGACCCCTCGCTCCATATCCCCCACGATCATTCGTGCCATAACCTCCTCTTGACCCTCCATAATAACTTCTAGACCTTCCACTTCCTCGCCCCCTCAAATTACGCTGCTCTCGAAACACCGGACAGTCTGCAATCCAATGCCCAAACTGTTTGCAGTATGCACATTGATTCACAGAAATGTCAGAACGAGGGGGAGGAGCATTACTGTACGATCCTCGTCCCCCTCTATTGTTCCCTCTCGTAGCCTGAACCTGAGCTAACATTACCTTCGTTTTCAATTCCTTCGCCTTCTTTTCACTACTTTCTTTCGCCTCCAATTCCTGTCTTTCATAATATTGAGCCATAGTCAATAAAGAAACTGGGGTCGCTGTGGTCCATGAACTTTCACTCGTTTTCAATCGCTTCGCAATCTCCGGTAGGAGATTAGCCACATACTTATCAACAAATAAATGCCTGCCAGTATCTTCTGTCAATAATTGACCACTGTAATCATGGAACGCTTCCTCGAAGCGAGAGAAAAAATCGGAAACTGATTCATCCGCTTTCTGCTTACAAGAGGCTAATATAGTCCAATCAATCTTTTTAGCGGGAGCAAGAGTCTTTAGTTTTGTTAGTATGGCCCCTGGAAGGTCTAATATTAATTGACACGGCTTACATGCTGGTTCTCTATCTAAGTCAGCCTGAACAAGATCTTTCCAAGTGGCCCCGAGAGTCGTGAGGTCATCAAACCTACGAATCGCTCTCCACATGTCAGGGGGCAATATCAACCCGAAAAATAGATCAATATCAACTAACGTCATGATACACGAAGAAATTGCACTTTCAACATTTTCATAGAAAGCCGCAGGATTTTTACGGGGATCAGGTAACGCATTCTTCAGTGCCATAACATCTGCTCTATTCCAAGGCGTATAAACCCAGTTATATACAAAATATCCTTTCGCGTCTTTTGATCTCTTATCATCATCTGTGCCATCCCCTTTATGAGGGACATATAAAGGCGCAGCTTCTCGCATAGGTCTAACATTAATCGCAGCGATCTTATCTGTTTCAAAGATAGGGCATTCTTTGGATATCTCCGTCGCTCCAGACGTAGACGAATTCTTCGACTTTTCCAACTCCCGTAGTCGTGTCGCCTCATTACGCAGTTCAATCAAACGTTTGAAGAAGTCGTCCGCATCTGAAAGGACAAAAAGACCTTTACGAAAATTCTCACAACCCTTGGATATCTCCTTTGGTTCTAACTCGAAAGAATATTTTCTATACCGCTCAACAACTTCATCTCCAAAATGACCTAAAAAATACAGTCGTTCCTTATCAGGCCACTGTTCCATTTGTTCAGTAACGTCAGAAACAGTAACAGTATTAATATTTAATTTTCGTGCAAATGAACGTAATTCCGCAGCTCGTTCCGCATGTAACCTGGTACGCTGTGTTCGATCACTATCCTCGTCCGAGTCCTCGTTCGGAGCCGTAGGTACGACATACGGAGGCGGACACCGATCTAGTAATGAAAAATCATCCGTTTCATTAGTAAGGACTGGATAAAGAGGACGCCTGATAGGGAATTGACCATTAACCTGTAAATTGCGTTCTCGTCTCTCCCTCTCTTTCTTTTCCTGTAATTCCTTCTCCTGTAGCTGTAAAGCTTTGTCATGTGCAGCCTTCCGCTGCACTTTCTCCGCCAAGGCTTCCTCACGCTTCGCTCGTTCACGCACCTCTTTCTCCCACATACGCACACAATCAAACATATCTTGTCTAGACCTTCGCTGAAACAAACACTGTTCTACATACTGTACCTTTCGAAGGTCAAACGACCCATATAGTGGCCACTGTAATTCACGATCAGTTTTAGTATACTTATGCCATAATGTACTATACATTATTGGTGGAATACCGAATTTGACATACATGTCACGATTTGGAGTCCCCTCTGGGGGAGCCGGCTGTTTTGCACTTAATCGATAATTGGTAACCGTTTTCAGAACAGCACATCCTACGGAGTGTGCTAAAAACAGGCATGTTTCAAAAAGTACCACAAAACGTGGTACTACAAAAATGTCACCTAACACGGTGCACTGTTCAAATCAAATAAATCAGAGAAATATCCCTACATGCCTGCCTATGTGAGGTGCACTTCACATATTCAAATTCAAATTCAAAGATTCAAAACGTTAGCTAACAAATTCAAATTCAAATTCAAAGTTTCAAAAAAACCACAGTAAGTGTCAGTAGACTACCTCACCACTTAAAAGCTTACCAAATATTTTCAAACGTCCAAAGTCCAACTGCCAAGTTCTGTGGTCAAATCAGCCAAAACGGCACATCACGACAATCCAAGATCAGAATCTCAGTCGAGGACCGGCGCCACCTGGAAGGTCAGATCGGAAGGAAGGGAAAACACACCGTGGGTGCCGAGACTCGGGTCACTCAATGGCAGCGATCGCGTCCATGGCGAGTTTCCTAACCTTCGTCACGACCTCTCCTTCGGGCATCCGAGTCGCCGATGAGTCCCTTCGTGGTCGCCAATTGTGGTGTTGCGTTCAAATCAGGCCTACATACTCTGCTAAATTCTCGAACGCCTTAGTATAGAAGTTGGCACGGACACTGGAAAAGGTAAAGGACAAGTTTATTAAGACCCCATGGGGTGGTGATACATTCCCACACCACCCTTCGGCAATGTAAGAAGTAGCACACCGAACATTGGTGCGCGACCTCTTTTATACAGTTTAATAGTAATAAAAAGATAGGCGGTTACAAGTTACACATTTTAGGTACATATAAGGTCATTTTTGGAACACAGCCAACGTGTGGGAGGAGTTTCAACAGCACTGGTCAGTTAGTGTGAACATTCCTAAAGAGTGACCAATTGGTGCGTAATGCGCATGTGCGCTTGACCAGTACTAAAAATAGCCTGTTGCCGAGCAGACTAGTGACCATGGGTATCGAGAAAGGACGAAAGGGCATACTGACCACGAGGCAGCATGTTCATGGGAAACGGAAGTCAGAGGGATTCAAAATGGCCCCCGTTCATTTTGGTCAAGTTAACAGAAAAGACCGTGTAGCTGTGCTAAACGCTAACTCAGGAGCTGCCAAAACACGACAACCTGGTGTTTTTAAAACCAAAATTTTAGGGAAATAATCTTGGGATGTGCTCTGTGGAATTTCAAGAGGTTCTAATGGCTCCTACACGATTTGGCCTTGAGGATAAGTGTAGTACAGAGACACAACTTTTTACCATAACACTGGACGTCATGGAGAAATACATGCACTTTGAATGAGTTCAGAAAAACTATTTCTTTTTATAAGCTAATTGAAGCAGCCAATCAAAACATAGAGTAGAGGGAATGTAAGTCTGCAACGCTGTCTACTGTTTTACATTGCTTTGTGATTGAAAGTGATGTAGAGAATTAAATAATTGTAGTAGTCATAGAGTTAGTGTAAGTCTGCTTCATAGTAAGCAGTATCAGTGTCATAGGAAATGTAGAACATGACTGAGCAAGAAGGGGAAGATATTACTATTCCAGGATTGTGAAAATGATCTTCAACATTTTAATTCTGAAAGTTGCGGAAATGCCAAATGACGGGATTGGCTTACAAGAAATCCAAGAGTTATAAATGAGTCTGACAAGATTTGGCCTTGTGGAAACTTGTGGTAGAGAGCAAGAAGTCATTTATTGCATGTAACATGTTTTTAAAAACGATGGAGATTTTCTTTCAGAAAGTGGCGGGCTGAAAGTAATAACAGCACAAAAGAGTGTAAGCTGTTCATAGGACATCCTTTGACGTCATGGAAAGTAAGTTAACTTTAAGGAGTTCTGAATTCTGATTTCTTATGTTGTATGGGTTTTTTAAACACAATCATTTTGATTGTGTTTTTTTTTCCCCGCTGTTATATGATGAATACCTTCAAGTCACTGTTTTTAGTGAATTTTGATACATTCTGAGAACAGCAAAAATAAACCATTTAACATGTATAATTAATTCTGTACTGTTTGCATTTATGATGTATATGTAGAACTGTGTAGGAGGCATGGAGAAGGTGAGGCTTCTGTAAGTGTCAAAGTTGTTGCATGCAGTGCTGCACTTCTGCGTATTCTTTCATATGCTAGACTACATCTGCACAATGAGATACCTAAGCAAAGGAAACACAAGTGATGTGATTGTGAAATGAGCAAAATAAATTGCACGTATTTCAATTACATCACCTGTGTTTCCTATCATTACGAATCACATTGTGCAGATCAAGTTTAGGTCTGTCCAGGGAAACATAGGAGGTTTGGACTTTGTTCAAGAGTGCAGTGGACATGACTCACTTCATTGGTAGACCTTCACATGTATTATGTCCTCTATTCTCTTCAACAACTCGAAATTTCATCTGCAACCCTGAGTAGGCCTCACCTCAAACAAACCTCTGGATAGGACACATCTTATTGGCATCCTGAAGCAATTATTTAAAATTTTAGTGTCTTGCGACACTTTTCTGAGACAACAGCAATGCAAAAGATGCACCATGTTTTAAGATAGGCCTCACTTCATCTGCATCAAGATACTGTTAGTTTAAAATGTATATCTTTAGGACTGTATAGGGGGCCTGGAGAAGCAGAAGCTTCTGTAAGTGTCAAAGTTGTTGAAAAACTGTTTGTCCTTCAATCTTTTCCCTTGTCTTTTGTAATTTTTAAATACATGTTTTAATATTTTTGAAATGTTTGTTCTCTCTTTTACAGATTGAAAGTATAAAAACAAAAAGTGAGTAATTTAACGACAATTATAAGGTAAATGCTTTGTACTCTTTTCGTTACATTTCTATCACATTCACCTACTATTAGTTCCACTGCTTCATTTCTTTAACCCTCAGTTTCCTGCCTTTGCTACTTCCCTCATTCCTTTCTCTATTACCTACTTACTCAACTCCTTCCACTCTTTTTCTCAGTCCCTCTCTTCTCATAGTTCCTCACTCTTGTTCACTCACTCCGTCTCTATTACTCTTAGTGTCTTTCACTGATCACTCTATCACTACTTGTTCATAATGCTTTCTCTGTGTAGTTGAAGCACACTAAGGGGCATATTATGAATACAGCCAATAAAATTATTGCTCTTTTTATTGGCAGAAAACTGGTGCAAAAGTGGTTTTAGCGGCAGTTTTCTGCCGCTAAAAGCAGCTTTAGCGACACATTTCTGCCAATAAAAGCTGCAAAACTTTTATTGCCTATGTTGATGATATGGCTCTATGTTACTTACATTTCTTTGCTGTTTCAATGAATCTTTTTCTGTTATTTTTTGTTTTCTGTTTTCTATTTTTTCTCTCTGTTATTCCTCATGTTTTAATCTTATTTTGAACATTCACTCACATTCTCCAAGAAACTCTTCTTTGTTAATGTTATACTCTCTTTTTTTTTCTTTCACTTCGTTATCTATTTTGTTTTTCACAATTATACCCTCTTCCGTCTTTTCTTCGGTAAATAGATCTATTAAACAGTATATCTTCTTTACTCCCTATAGCTGTCTTTCTTTTAACATCACTCTCTGTTTACTTTACTTATACTTACTCTTTTTTAAAAAAAAAAAAAATTTTGGGTTAGCTCCCGGTCCGCCTACCGGGAAGCTAACCCGGGAGCGAACCAAAAGAAATAGAGCTTGCCAGAGTGCTAAACATTCTAGCAATTTTTTTTGAAAGGGAAGGTAGTTCTGAAAAGAACTTTTTTTTATATATTTTTGTTGTTTTATATATTTTTTTTTTTTTGAATTTTTTTGTTTTTTTTGTATTTTTTGAACGATTTTATATTTTTTGGGGTTTTTTTTGGGGGGGGGGAAACAACAAAAAACAGGCGTTGAAAAGGGCTCAACAGGAGCAAAAAAAAAATTACTGGGGGCGGTTAGGGCAATCATGGTGTTCATACGCCAGGTTTATAGCATTGATGCTCATGTTGCCACACGCTAACAACGCACGACAGTGCATACAAGAGTGTATCATGTGGCCAAAATTCTCTTGTATATTTGGCACAGTTTCCCGTGCCTCTTCTGGTGTTAACGCAATTGGTAATCTTGGTCTGGCCACAGGAGTTGGTCTTGGATTGTCCTGAATATCCCTTATTTCCGCCCGGCTGTAATTTAGTGGATGCTTCCTTGTCATGTGCCTGTGCATTGTGTGATTTCCGTAACTATATTTCTTGTCCGTCCCTCTTGATAATTGTTCTTTGCATATGCGGCAGGTGACATACCTTGCATTGACTTTTTTTTGGCCACGAGGGATCGAATAAAACTGCCAGATGAAACTGGCTTTCTTTCTGGAAACCAGGGGCACCTCTTCTAAGAACTGTGGTTCTTCTCCCTCCTCATCCATTTCTTCATCTTCCTCCTCAGTGTTGGTAATGACCTGGGGAGGTGGTCCTCTCTTCCCATGAGGAGGTGGAGGTGGTGGTGGGGGTCCACCAGCTGAAGCTACCAATGAAGCCATTTCTCATATAGTAGTAAAGGTCTTACTCTCACAATGATGAAAGTCAGAGTGAGGAAAGAAGGAGGGGTTTTCATCATTTGGGAAAAACAATACTTCTCAACCAATGAAAAGTGTTATTTTTAGGTCACCTGACCTAGCCTTACATCATTATGAAACCAAAAGTGAAATGAACCAATGAAAAGTGTTATTAACAAGTCACATGACCTGTTATGCTTACGTTACGCGCTCCGGTCCGCGCCCCGGATAGCTTCCGGGTCGCTGCGCTTCGCGCCTCGGTCCGCGCCCCGGTGCACTTCCGGGTGCGCTAACGCGGTACGTCACAAGACGCATTACGCGGCAACGCGATACGTCGCGTTTTCGCGACGCGCCGCGGATCGCTTCCGGGGAGCTGCGTTTCGCGCCTCGGTCCGCGCCCCGGGGCACTTCCGGGTGCGCTAACGCAGTACGTCATAAGACGCATTACGCGGCAACGCGATACCGTCACTATGTTGATTTCTTACCGGTTCGCGGACCGGGTCGCGGCTTTAAATTGAGCTAACGGGAAGCTTCCCGGTTCGCGGACCGGGAGCGAAACAAAAAAAATATTTAAAAAAAATTATTAATAAACATATAAAATATATTTTTGGATTTAAAGAAGAATACATTTTACAGCTATAGATATTAGCTTTTAAAAAACCAATGTAATTCACTGAAAAAACCATAGGTTATAGACCATATATAGTTAGGAATTAGCATTTACAAAACCTTGAAAATTCACTGAAAAAACCATAGGTTATACACCATATATAGTTAGGAATTAGCATTTAAAAAACCTTATTTTACTCACACAAAACCATTGAAATTCCATATATAGTTAGTTGTACTAACTATATATCGCGCACCCGCAATCCACTGCTGATCATGTCACATATTACATCATTCATGACATGGTCAGTGACATCACTGATGACATCACTGATGACATCTCAAATGACATCACTGATGAGATCACTGATGACATCTCAAATGACATCACTGATGACATCACTGATGACATCACTGATGACATCTCAAATAACATCACTGATGACATCTCAAATGACATCACTGATGACATCACTGATGACATCTCAAATGACATCATTGATGACATCACTAATGACATCACTGATGACATCACTGATAACATCTCAAATGACATCTCAAATGACATCACTGATGACATCTCATTTGACATTACTGATCACATCACTGATGACATTATTCATGTGATAATATGATGAACCTCTTCAGACTCTAATATAACCTTAGATACACTCAGTGTAAACACAGACTCGCAGATTGTCACTCATCCATGAAGTTACACACACACCTAGTCAGTCATGCAAACAATCAATCACACCTCCATTTCCTTAACTATATAGTTAAACACACCTTACTTATTCAAACATATACTAAAACATATTTACTCACTTATACAATCCTGGATACAAGTTCACAATGATCCATACAGCCACTCACACATTCACTGGCTCTTATGCACAGTTATTTATATATGTCAACTCTCACATGTACTGTATTTTACATATGTACTTACTTTGACATGTAGCACTGAGATATCTATTCACTCACCAATACAGTCATGCACACAGTCAACCACCCATACAGCTGTTTCCACATGCACTTTTGAACCCATACATCTATGCAGAGAGTCATACACCTCCCAGCCACCCATACACACTCTCAGTCTCCCATACAAATACTTGGGCAACCAATCAATAACCCATATAGTTAATCATATAGCTACTGATCAACACATGCAGCAGTTTACAGAACAACAGACATAATGATGCACAAATTAAGACAGTTTAGTCACTAACCCATGCACTCAGTGAGACACATTTAATCACTCACTCATACAGTCAGTCATGCACCTACTAAATCCTTTGTTCAGACACTTCTACATCCACTCATTCTTCAATATGTAAGACATATTTTAACTTTACAGAAACATACAGTCACTGGATGTTGTCATCAGTGATGTCATCAGTGATGTCATTTGAGATGTCATCAGTGATGTCATCAGTGATGTCATTTGAGATGTCATCAGTGATGTCATCAGTGATGTCATTTGAGATGTCATCAGTGATGTCATCAGTGATGTCACTGACCATGTCATGAATGATGTAATATGTGACATGATCAGCAGTGGATTGCGGGTGCGCGATATATAGTTAGTACAACTAACTATATATGGAATTTCAATGGTTTTGTGTGAGTAAAATAAGGTTTTTTAAATGCTAATTCCTAACTATATATGGTGTATAACCTATGGTTTTTTCAGTGAATTTTCAAGGTTTTGTAAATGCTAATTCCTAACTATATATGGTCTATAACCTATGGTTTTTTCAGTGAATTATATATATATATATATATATATATATATATTCCTGCTCAGATTTTCCCCATTACAGGGAGAAAAACGACAGCACTCGCGGGATGCTTTCAGCAAGCAGTGTTCTTTATTCCACTGACAAAAACAAAAACTGACGCGTTTCGGTGATTCCCTTCTTCTGTGTCTACCCGTGCAAAGCAACGGAGCGCCATTTGTAACTCATAGTTATGGAAACAGAAACAGGACTATTCGCGACCCTCAAAATTGTGGGCGCCATCTTAGAACGTTACTTGGTTCATTATATACAGTTTAAACATAATTTCAATGTCATATTTCATAAATATCATTGTACTTTAAGAAATTATTTAAACAGCCCCATGGGCACATCAGATCTCGCCGTGGATCGGCAATGGCAACCTATCCGGTTGCCGTGCAGTCCTATTCTAGTGACCTAATATTTGGTATTTGAGTTACATGATTTGCAAATTATACCACACATTAAAGCTACCTCAGTTAGTCTCTTAATATTGAATTTCATTCATAGTCCCTTCTATGCAGCTGGGATGGAGCTAAACATCACTGGAAAATCAACACATCAACCAATAAGTCTTAAAAAAGTCTTAAAAAAAGTTTCAAGAATACAGATTCCACAGTACAGTTCTTCTCTTATCATTGTTGTCCTTATCCATGTTACGTGCCCAAGTGTACTGACAGTTCTTCTCCCCCATTCAGGCCTTCCGGGCTCTTAGTCTGGAGATCTACTATATATCTGGACTCTAACCTGTATTCTTGAAACTTTTTTAAGACTTTTTTAAGACTTATTGGTTGATGTGTTGATTTTCCAGTGATAGAGCGGGGGAAGATGGCGGCCGAGTAGGAAGCTCGGTCGGAGAGCTCCCGGTGCACCCGTGATTTACCGCAACAGCGGTTGGAAAAAAAGCTCAAGCAAGCATGCAGTTGTGAATTAAGATGCACGGAATGCATGGATGATGCACGGAATACATTGCGGTGCATAAACAGAGCATAGCAGAGATCTACCTCAAAACGAGACAAACAAACAAATAAGTGCCTAAGACGGAGCCTCCTACCTGTGAACTGTGCCTGGTATGGTGCTTTTTTGGGACTTCCCTCTCTCTCTTTGAACGGCGGAGAGAAGGGTGAGGCCTGGGGTTCCACTCGTGGTGCCTTGGAGGCGGACGCCACACTTTTTGATCTGGATCTGGACCTGGACCCGGTTTCCCTGAGAGCTGTCATCAGAGCGGACGGGAGCCTCAGAGCGAACCACAGAGCGAGTGAGGCGGTGAAAAATCCCGGAGATCGCTTCATAGCGGAGACAGGTACGGAGAAGTGGAGCGCTCCAAGGAGAGCGAAGTCGCGCTGCCGCCGTGCCTCCGGAAGACTGAGATTTCAGTTCCGGGGCACGAGCGACAGAGTCAGGGAACAGAGGCGGCAGTTCGAAAACGGCAGCAAGGGAAGTTCTGTCTCGATAGCGGGTGTACTGAGAGACACAGTGGAAAACACGACGGGGCAGAAGAGTGATTACAGGAACACGTCAAGACTCTCAAAAGAGTACAAAAGGGCAGGACTGAAAAGATTAAAGTGCGAATACGAGGGAAAAGAAACAAACAGTTTTTTCAGAGCAGAGAGTGTTTGGGTATTGGAAAAACCTGCAACGCAAAGCTCAACAAACAAACACATGTTACAATACAGGCTATAACTTTAGCAGTGTCAATAGTCAGCTTTATCAATATTTCCTGCTCTGTCAGACATATAAACATTTTCAACCTTGCCAAGTTACAAACATAAACATAAAAGAGAAAAACTCTACAAACAATCAGCATATGAGTAAAATCACAGAATCGATACAGGAGGAAACAGAAGAAAAAACGCCTCAAGATTCAAAAAATCTTCCAAAAAATCAAGCCAAATCCAAATTCGAAGTAGAACCCCTGCAATCAGAAAGTCAGCCTAGCACAGCGGAATCCTTCTACAGTTTGCGGAATAGAAAGTTGTTGAGTCAGGAGCAGTTTCCAAAAGGCATTACTCCAAGAGTGAGCAGAAAAAACAAAAAACCTCACTCAGAGGCCACCTAAAGAATAATTTAGAGAAAGAAGAAAACAACTTGGAGTCTATTCAGAAATCCAAAGTAAAAATAAAAGTTACTCCCTCTCTTAGGTCTTATTTTAAAATTCAGCAGCAAGAGCTGAACTCGGAATCTTTTAGCTCCTTAGAAGCACAAAGAACATCGGAAGTTTTGGAAAGAGAGAAAGAGGATACAACAACCAAACTTACAACCAAACCACCAGATACCCACTCATTAAGAAAAGAGAAACAACGAGCAGTCCCTATCCTAGCTGGAAAACCGAGCGCAGGCAGCGTAAAGAAAGGGAGAAAACCTTGAACTAAGAAAAAGAATTTGGTAGAAAACATAAGTTTGGAAGAAATTTGGAAAATTAAAGAAAGCAGTTCAGAAGAGAGAAGAGAAGAGAGAGCGGGAGTTTATATGGCGGAGGGAGGCGCTGATTCTTCTGCAGCAGCAGCAAATATAACTGCAAATATAACCGAAGAGGTTGAAGATAAGGAAGATGACGACTCAAGGTCTGTAGAATTTAACAAGGATATAACAAAAACCCATACAGACGAACTTCTTGAAAAAATATGGGTAGAAATGAAAGAGAAGTTCTCCATCTCCGAATCAAAACAAAATAAAATACAGGAGGTCTGCGAGAAATTGGACAGCAAGCTGAACGCACTAGGTGACAGAGTAACAGCAGTAGAAAATGAAGTTGCCAGTTTGGACAAAAAGGTGGAGAAAAACAGAAAGGAAATAAACTCCCTGAGATTGGAAAATAAAACCATGAATGAAAAACTGGAATCCTTAGAAAATCAAGCAAGGAAAAACAACATAAGGATTCTAAATGTGCCGGAGAATCAAGAAGGTAATGATGTAAAAGCATTTGTAGTGGCACTTTTGATGGAACATTTCCCATGGGCAGATAAAGGAACTCTAGATGAGGATATACAGAGAGTACATAGAGATCCTTATGGAAAGAGTAAAGAAAGGAAAACCCCTAGAAAGATCCTAGTCAATTTCAAAACATATATGCTGAAGGATAGGATCTTGGGAGAGGCATTGAAAAAAGGGACGTACAACAAAGATAGTTGGAATTTTAAAATAAGATCTGATATGTCAAAAGCCTCTCAGACCAGACAATGGGAACTGGGAAATCTAATGTCTGAACTGCAACAACTAGGTGCCACGGTGCAAATGAAATTTCCACCCTCATTACGGATTATGTGGAGAAATAAAATGCGTAATTTAAAAGAGCCTGAAGAGGTGAAAAACTTGATAGAGCTAATCAGAGAACAAATACGTTCAGAAAAACCTCTGAGTTAAATATCCACATATTCACATATAATCATATAGATAACTTGATAACTTGTAACTTGTAACTTCATATAATCTTGTATAAACTCAAAAAAGTATATAATAAGAGTATAAGGAGAAATAGATCTAAACAACACTTAAGGACAAGACATAGAATAAATATGAAGGAGCTATAAACCAACCAACTAATTCTTTTTTTAAATGTACATAGATAAAAATCACGGGGATGGGATCGGGAAGCCAAAAGGGTTACGAAGATAACCGAAGGAGAAGAAGATGGAGGCTTCCCCGGGGAGGGTAACTTTAAAGCACAATTTGGAAAGTATAAAACTACACGAAAAAGGGTGGGGAGCAAAATAGGGAAAAAAATCCAAAAAATTCCTCATCTGCGAACATTCAGAAAACTAAAACAACTAGGAGTGAAATATAATTCTCAACAATTGAACAGAATAAATGGGGAGTGCATGTAGGGATGTAAAAATCCTATCCTGGAACGTGAATGGGTTGAGGACAAAAAGCAGAAGGAATAAAATCTTAGAGTATATCAGAACTGGGAAAAGCGAGATAATAATATTACAAGAAACTCACCTGTTAAAAGAAGAATGGGATCAAATAACTAAGAACCTATGGTGGGTAGATACCTTAATATGCACAACACAACAGTGTAATATTAAGGGAATAGCGATAATCTTTAAAAAGTCCTTAAAAGCCATTATAACCAGTTCAGAAGTAGATAGTAAAGGAAGATGGGCCATAGCTAATATTAAAATAGGAAATTCTCCCATTACTATCGCAGGGTACTACGGTCCGAATTTGGATGATGCTGATCCGCTGCGAAAATTGTACTCACAACTACTACTAGCTACTTCTCCCATAATATTGGGAGGCGATTTTAACCTAGTAATGGATTTAAAATTAGACAGATCACCACCGGGTAGACATACTAACTTAAAGAAAATGAGACAATGGATTGTGTCTTATAAAAGGGATCTCAATCTGGTAGACATCTGGAAAAACAAAGGAGAAAAATCACACCTGTTCACTCTGTACAACAAAAAACTGGGACATAAATCCAGGATCGACTTCTTTTTGGTCAGCAACGAATTATTAAAGAAAGTGAATAGAGTATCTCACCTACCAGCTCACTTGTCAGATCACTCAGCAGTACAACTAGAACTACAAATCATAGAAAACATAACTGAAAGGAGATTCACAGTCGAAAGAGCTTTGCTGGAAGACGAAGAAATTATAAAGGAGCTGGAAACTGAAGCAAATATCTTCTTTGAGTTAAATGCGTCAGGTACCACAGAACAGATAACGTGGGATACTTTTAAAGCTGTCATAAGGGGTAAACTCTTGAGTTTAGGGGCACATAAAAACAAACAAGTATAACAAGAGATCTCAGACTTGGAATCAGAGATCAGCTCCTTAGACATCGCTATATTCACAGAGCAAGAGGAGGAAAAGAAACAAGATCTTCTTAACAAAAGACAGACGCAAAAAGATAAAATTGATCAAATTTTGGAAGAGAGGTTACAGAAAAAATGGGATTCTAGCAAACTGGCGAAACATGAGTTTGGTGAAGGTTGCGGAAAATGGCTGGCATGGAAGCTTAAATCAGATCTAGCTAAAAATAAAGTGGAAAGTATTATCCCGGACGATCAAACAATTCCTACCTTTGATGAAAACACTATCAAGCATGAATTCTGGAAATTTTTTAAGGATCTATACACGGAAGATATAAATCCCTCAGATCAAATGATTAATTCTTACCTGAAAGATGCATTACTTCTAAAACTTGCAGAGAATGAAAGAGAAGCTCTGGATAAAGAAGTTCAAGAAGAAGAAGTGGCAGATGCCATTAAAAGTTTGAAAAAGGGAAAAGCAGCAGGGCCGGATGCCTTACCAAACGAATTATATATGAAACTGAAAAACTCTATAGTCCCTCATATAACCAAACTAATCAACCTAATTTTAACACAACAGAAAACTATACCAGACTCTTGGAATGATGCCATAGTCACAATCATTCTGAAACCCGGTAAGAACCCTCTTAAATGTGAGTCATATCGTCCAATATCATTATTAAACGCAGACTACAAAATATTTACTAAAATAATGGCAGCTCGACTAGGGAAAGTACTATCAAAATTACTACATCAAGATCAAAAAGGCTTCATTAAAGGAAGATATTTACATGAAGTAACACAAGAGCTCCTAACTGCAATAGATATCGCAACAAATGAGAAAATTCCACTTACCATACTTGCTGTTGATGCCGCAAAGGCTTTTGATAGGGTCAATTGGGCCTTTCTTGAGAAGGTTATGGTCAAGAACAATTTCGGACCTCACTTTATTGGTATGGTAAACCGGATTTATAAAGATCCAAGATCTAAGGTCCTAATCAATGGTAGCTTAACAGAAAATATAAAGATAACCAGAGGAACGAGACAGGGTTGTCCACTCTCCCCTTTGCTATTCAATTTATATATTGAACCACTGGCAAATAAGCTAAGAAACAATAACAAAATCACTCCATTCAAATATGGCACATGGGAGAAAAAAATCGCTCTTTACGCGGACGACTTAATGATTTTTACTGATAATTATCTAAAAGCTAAAGCAAGAATCGAGAAAACTTTAAAGACATTCGGGAAAATCTCAGGATATCTGGTGAATCAAACGAAGACAGAGCTCATGACATGGAATACGACCTTTCAAAGCAATTTTATAAAAAACGAAATAAGGTACTTAGGAATTCTAATAAATCATGATATAGCGAAGATTGCAAACAGAAACCTAAATAAAGTTGCCGGAGACGTAAGAAAACTGCTTGAGACATGGACCTCTCTACCGTTGAGCTTGATTGGGAGATCGAATATAATCAAGATGACCGTCTTACCAAAGTTTACCTTCCTATTTAATGTGATACCAATAGAATTTGGAAAGACGGAATTAGCTAGAGCACAGAGAAACATAACAAGCTTCATATGGGCAGCAAAAGGATCGAGGATTGCATGGAAAAAGATCAGGAGGAGTAAGAAAGATGGTGGGTTGGCCAGCCCAGACTTGGTGGAGTATTGCAGAGCTTTCCAATTCAAAAATATTAAAGTATTACTAAAAAAACACGAATACTACCCTACCTATTTTAAAGTAATTACAAAATCAGAGGACCATGCGTTGTTTAAGTTCGGACACCCCAAATACTTCAAAAAAATAAAGCTCAAGATATTAAGAGATGCAGCAAAGATGTGGACACAAATTAGAGGCATTCTAAAAATATCGTACTATAGCAAGTGGGCTCCTATCTGGGAATCTCCTGGAACCCCAGAATGCTTAAAAGACACTCTCGCACTGGCATTAAAAAGAGCCGACATCAAATATTGGGGACAAATACTAAATGGTCCAAACTTAAAAACATGGTTAGAACTGCAAGAAATGACAAACAATACTCTATCAAAATTTAAATATTATCAAATGTTAAGCTGGTCTAGAACTTTACCCAGTATAAATGGTAATGAAAAACTGGAAGATGACATGATCAAAACAGCGCGATTACCAAAAGAAGTAGCAAAGTGGTACTGGGCTTTGATAATGGCCAATGATACTAACGTCAATATGGAAACCCAAATATGGGGGAAAGACATTGTAATTATGGATTTGGACTTAATTTGGGAAAAATCAATAGATAAATGCTGGTCCAACTTGAAATCCGCAGCTCTGAAGAGGAATCATTTGTATACAATCCATAGGGCGTACTGGACACCAAAAAAACTCTCCAAATTTAGAAATGCTGGAATAAAGAAATGCCCCAAATGTGGGGAGGAAAAATCAGACGACATCCACATGTTTAAAAACTGCCCTGAATTGAAAAAGTTTTGGGATCAAGTCGGTAAGACCCTGAACACTATCCTGTCCAAACAACTAACTGTGAGTATTACTCTTATTCTTTTTGGGATTTTAGACTCAGGTAATGAAGGGGGGCTTACTAAGGAGCAGGAGAATCTCCTCTTTGTGTTAATAGTTCTTGCAAGGAGAGAAATTTGTATCAAATGGATAGGATCCTCTTGCCCAACTCATGCAGAATGGCTGAACTCGGCAATAAGAATCAACAAACTTGATAAGCTAAGAAATATAAGCAAAAGATTTAAGTTCTGGGATAGTTTTGAAACCTTCTTAAACCCCAAATAAGAATCAAACTTAAGTCCTATGATTAAAGCGATACATCTTCTGGTGGACAAGTATGGTACTTGCCGAGTAGCCAAGTTGGCTAGCTCCCCTCGATCCAAGCCAGAAGCATTGTTATGTAACGAGTAAAGGAAACTCCTCAAAACCAACAAGAGGTCAAAACTCCCCAGCCAAGACAGATCAAGGGGCAGTGTCGGAAAAGAGCAAAGAGGCAGACACCTGATACTCCGTAAGCATACAGTAATCGCAAGATGAGGACAAAAAAAAAAAAATATATGACATCGGCAGCAGTGGATTGCGGGTGCGCAAAATATAGTTAGTACAACTAACTACATAGGAGCAATTTCAATAGTTTTGAATGAGTGAAATGTCCAGCTAACTATAACACCCCTAAAACTTATAGTTTTTTGAGTGAATTTTAAAGGTTTTTTAAATGCTAAATCCTAACTATATAAGACCTGAAACCTATGGTTATTTCAGTGAATTTCAAAGGTTTTTTAAATGCTAATTCCTAACTATATAAGGCCTGAAACCTATGGTTCTTTCAGTGAATTTGCAAGGTTTTTTAAATGCTAATTCCTAACTATATAAGGCCTGAAACCTATGTTTTTTTCAGTGAATTTCAAAGGTTTTTTTAATGCTAATTTCTAACTATATAAGACCTGAAAGCCCACCAGGAATCTCCAGTATGCGCCAGGGGGCTGCATTGCAGAGGTGTAATGAGGCTATGCCCCTTGTTACACCTCTCTGCAACGCAGCCCCTTGGCGCGTTTGCAGAGGGGGAACTAATTCCACTTGCATACTGGGGGTCCCTGGGGGCCAACTAGCCCACCAGGAGCCTCCAGTATGCGCCAGGGGGCTGCATTGCAGAGAGGTGTAATGAGGCCACACCCTTTTTTACACCTCTCTGCAACGCAGCCCCGTGCATGTTTGAAGAGGGGGAACTAATTCCTCTTGCATACTGGGGGTCCCTGGGGGCCAACTAGCCCACCTGGAACCTCCAGTATGCGCCAGGGGGCTGCATTGCACAGAGGTGTAATGAGGCTATACCTCTTTTTACACCTCTCTGCAACGCAGGCCACTGGCGCGTTTGCAGAGGGGGTACTAATTCCCCTTGCATACTGGGGGTCCCTGGGTCATATCTGCCCAAACGCCGAAATTCCGAACGATTGAAAATGACTTTTGTTGAGAAACATTTGGATTTGGATTATCATGTCCTATACTTTGGAAGTTTTGAAAGACTGACTTTGAGGATGCTATAAATTATTCAAGTCTGCCCGAATTGTGTGGGTAAAATTGATACCTAGTCACTTTGAATAAGAATGTACTTATATCTCGTCTAACATTTGGAAGAAATATCTAGTTATATGACAACAGGATACTGACATAACTTGAAGGAAATAAGAACGCCCTGAAGAAGTTCTGTTGTACAGAACGAAACGCGTCAGCTGGCTGTGGTACATAAACTTAAGGAAAATAAAATCATTTGAATATACACCAAGATTCAGCGCATCAATAAGGACTCTAAGTGATATGATTTGATTCGACTTATTGTGCAAGTGGTGCTGTGCCAAACTTTGGAATATTCTCCACTACTCTCTACTACTTACTCTCTACTACTCACTCCCTACTACTCACTATCTACTACTCTCTACTACTCACTCTCTACTCTCTACTACTCTCTACTACTCACTCTCTACTCTCTACTACTCACTCTCTACTACTCTCTCTCTACTACTCTCTACTACTCACTCTCTACTACTCAATCTCTACTACTCTCTGCTACTCACTCTCTACTACACTCTCTCTACTCCTCTCTACTACTCACTCTACAACCCACTCTCTACTACTCTCTACTATTCTCTCTCTCTGCTACTCACTCTCTACTACTCTTTACTACTCACTCTTTACTACTCTCTACTACTCTCTACTACTCACTCTCTACTACTCAATCTCTACTACTCTCTACTACTCACTCTCTACTACTCTCTCTCTACTACTCTCTACTACTCACTCTACAACTCACTCTCTACTACTCTCTACTATTCACTCTCTCTGCTACTCACTCTCTACTGCTCTCTACTACTCACTCTACAACTCACTCTCTACTACTCTCTACTATTCTCTCTCTCTGCTACTCACTCTCTACTACTCTTCACTACTCACTCTTTACTACTCTCTACTACTCTCTACTACTCACTCTCTACTACTCAATTTCTACTACTCTCTACTACTCACTCTCTACTACTCTCTCTCTACTACTCTCTACTACTCACTCTACAACTCACTCTCTACTACTCTCTACTACTCACTCTCTGCTACTCTCTCTACTGCTCTCTACTACTCTCTACTACTCACTCTCTACTCTATTACTCACTCTCTTCTCTCTACCTCTCTAACTCTCTCTACTTCTCTCTCTACTAGTCTCTACCTCTCTACCTTTACCTCTCTACCTCTACCTCGCTACCTCTACACCTCTACCTCTCTACCTCTCTCTACACCCACACATATACACATATATCTTTGCATATATATGCATATGCATTTATGTATGTGTATATATATTACCTACTGGCGGTCGCCAGTAGGTATATATAGTTAGGATTTTTTCTCTATGGGTTTTTTGAAAATTCTATGTCTAATAACTTTGGCGTTTGTGGACGGAATCGGCTGAAATTTTCAGGAAAATGGCACATTTTGTTTCTGAGCAGCCCTTGAAAATTTGGGGGGGGGTTCGTCCAGTGGGGGCCGAGAAAAAAGGGGGGTCCCAAAACGTGTTTTTAACATTGAGTTTTCCATAGGGCGGTTGGCCTCACTTTTAGCCCGAACGGCTGAATGGATTTGCACGAAACTTGGCAAAATTGTAGGGACTGGTAGCCCGATGTGCCTTTTGTAGGTCTCAATATATGTGCTCCAGTGGATTTTGAGAAATTAACGTTTAAAAAAAGATATATATCTGTAACAGCGGACCGGTTAGCGCTCTGGTTCGCGGACTTTTCGCGCAACGGAGCTTTGTGAAGCGAAGCTGATTGGTTCTCCGGCGTCTGTCAACATTCCAAACAGTCCGTAGCGGCCGCCATCTTGTCTCTCGGTAGGATCGAGAGACAAGAGGAGGTCAAAACAAAGGGGGAAATAACTATAAGGGGGCATAGTAGATCCTCGCTGACCCCCTAGGTTTGATGTGGAGGTTTTAAAAGGGCCCCGCGGGGCAAAAAAAAATAATAAAAATAATAATCGAACGGCTGAATGGATTTGCACGAAACTTGGCAAAATATTAGGGACTGGTAGCCCGATGTGCCTTTGCTAGGTCTCAATATATGTGCTCCAGTGGATTTTGAGAAATTAACGTTCAAAAAAAGATATATATCTGTAACAGCGCTCCGCTTCGCGTAACGGAGGTTTGCGAAGCTGATTGGTCATTCTGTCACTGGGCTATAGTTGGGCTACATCTGGCTGATATTTGGGCTACATTTGTTTTTTTGTGTGTCTGGCGGCCATCTTTGGGCTACATTGGGCTACATTGGGCTTCATTGGGCTACATTCGGCTAATTAGCAAATAGCTCATCGCAAACTAGGAATGGTAAAGAATCGCTATTTATTCCTTAAAGTTCGCTATTTAGGAAATGCAAATAACTTTGATGATACATATGGCGGTTCATCTCTAACAAGATAAGAAGCATAGGGATAGATTTATGATGACTGGCGCATCACCAGGGATGTGTTAGTCATTCTGTGCCGCTGTTCCGTCACCTATGGTGTGCTGCATTTACAATGCGGCGCATCACGGGGCAAAAACAGCACAGATGCGTGATGTATCTGTGCCGTAAAGGTGGCGCATTGCTGGAGTTGTATTGCAAGTGTGATGAAGCTCCAGCAAGGGTCGGGGGTGCCCCTGTCGCAGGGTTTCTGTTCTCACACAGAACTGTGGACAGAGGATTGGAACCTCGGCGAATTAGGGTGTCCCAAAACTCACGTTAGTAATCAAAAACTATTTAGCAAGCTAGGTACAGTGTCACATTGGATATAACAAACTCTCAATGTTTAGACAATCCAGAATATGAACTTATAGTACCTCAGGATACGTGGAACTCATGAACAGTCGGTCGTTATATATTTCTTAGAAACCAGAACATGGAGTTAAGAAGAACACATGTGTATTTGAAATGTTTATTTACTAATGCCGTCTTCTCAGGCGTAGTACCTTAGATAATAAAAGTACACATATTATCAGTAGCAAAATTACCAGCATAGTTACTAGTACATAAAAAGTGAATGGTGATAGTATGTTAACATGCTGTAAATGAATAAGAGTTAGCAACACTTATAAGCAGCCGCGGGCCGTGGAGGGAGTTACGGTGAGGCAGGGAGGCGGGGAGGGGGAGAAGCAGGGTGGAGAATACAAGTACACATATTATCAGTAGCAAAATTACCAGCATAGTTACTAGTACATAAAAAGCGAATGGTGACAGTATGTTAACATGCTGTAAATGAATAAGAGTTAGCAACACTTATAAGCAGCCGCGGGCCGTGGAGGGAGTTACGGTGGGGCAGGGAGGCGGGGAGGGGGAGGGGCAAGGTAGAGAGGGCTCCACCCTGCTTCTCCCCCTCCCCGCCTCCCTGCCTCACCGTAACTCCCTCCACGGCCCGCGGCTGCTTATATCTCACCCTCCCTAATACACATATTATATTATTTGCTAAGAAGGTCTCTTTGTGTTGGTTTAGGGCGTGCCCATACTTTAGTGTCTTAGATTTGAAGGAATCACATCAGCATACACCAGCTCTCTCTTCATGTGAACCGCATCAACTGTTGTGTATGTGTGTTCGGCAAAGCAATATAAAACCCGCCTCATGCCCAGAATTGGCAGAAGTTGCACTTATGTTATGAGTATGAAGTCGTGGAGATCAGACCTCATAACAATTCTGTATCGTGTTGTTCTTGAAACTTTAGCACTCGCTGTACAGATATAGTTTAACAAGTAAAGCAGATAGTAGACCAATAACATATTATTCTCATGTAAACCACGATGAACTACTAGGTGGAAAGCTAAAGCAACAACTAAATGTCGTGTGCAGAAGTTGCAAAAAAGGAAAAATGGCGTTTAAACCGGTAATGAGCCCATGCTAACTTAACACGGTGTAAAGATATCCAGGACCTAGATGACACCTCCCCATGATCCGGAAACGAACTGAATAAGATAATAGAAGTGCCATCTCATGAGAGCAGATTGCAAGTTTATATGTGGACGGTCCGCAAGGTAAAGCATTAAAAACTAGGAAAATTCAATGCTAAAGAAAAATAAAACAGCCAAGTACTTTATCGAGTCTTAAGCCAATAGGCAAGGTAAATAATAAAAACTTGACAATTAAGTCAATGAATTGTCAATGAAATGCTAGTACTCAGCATATGAAACATGAAAAAGGTCTATGACATAACTGTGTATGCAAAATAAGCTGCAACAGCCTCCAACAGGAAGTCACCGTCTTCATCCGAAAACAGTTCAGCCATCCAATTTAAAAGCGGAAAAGAACATACGTGCTCTCCCAGCACCGGATCCTCTATCACCATCAGAGGACAGCTCGGTGGGTTTTCAAGAAAGCTGTGTTCCAAGAAAGACTGTGCTGCCGCCAGTAAATTCCAGGGACCAAGTAGTCCATGCATCAATGCCACAGCCATAATCCTTTCGCCAGGACAAACCAACTCGTGAGTAATGATAGGAGTCATCAGCTGATTAAAGTCGACGTCAGGAGAAACCGGTCCGCAGAGACACAAATCAATGGCCCAATCGAAATCACAGGTCAGGCAGTGAAATACAGGCTGGACACAGGTGAAGTAGGAGAACCGAAAAGATAATCCATATGCCGTGCTTAATATCGCCAACGGCATTGTGCCATAATATTCTAGCATGCGATTGCGGAACAGTGTCAGCAGCTGCAGGGTCGGAGGTTGCATAGGAGGGACATCCATATTTAAAAATGTAAAAAAGCACAAGAGCGTCCGCTGGTAATGCAAGTAAAAATGCAATCCACGAACCAGAGTGGAGAAAATGGAATGAAAGGGAGCAGGGATGACTCCAAAGATTTTCTCAAATGAAGTCACGAGACCACTGGTAACAACTTTAAAAAAGTGTGCCAGGGATTTTGTGGAGGATGCGTTAAAGATAGTCGGAAACATGTTGCTGAAATTGAAAGGCAAACCTGTGTACGGGTGTTCGCTATGTGAAGTACGAAAGTTTCACGGGCCGAACTCAAGGCCACCTCTCTCTGAGACAAAAGAGCTCTTATTCTTGTCATGCCGTTGAAACGTGTCCCAAGGTTGGTATTTGTGGCCAGATTGAAAACTCCCTATGTTCATGTGTGGGAGGAAATAGAACATTTCTGCAGCAAATAACCCGTTCACTTACTGTTACGATAAAAGGAATACTTTTAATTAACTCAGAACAATCTTCATTATTGAGCATCAAATAACTACCATTTTCCAACAACTTGAACGTGGGGATGATAGCAGGAACTGGCGTGCCTTGCAACACGCAAGCCATATTTGGTCGGTGTTTGTTGCATGAATCGTGTAACTGTATGTGCCTACACATTAGTGAATGATCTGGCGTCTCAGTGCATTCCTCTCCATTCAGATAAACTTCTTGATCATCTTTGAAACATCTGTATGTGTATGGAAGCGACCAGACCTCATGAACAAAAGCACTACCTAAAGGTTCATAAAGACCTATTGGTATATATTTCATACAATTTGAAAACTTATATAAAGCAAAAGGCAGCGTTATTAAACCGTGGATAAGGCATGTTGCCAAAAAACCCGCAATCCTCTGCTGATGATGTCACTGAGCATGTCATGAATGATGTAATATGTGACATCATCAGTAGTGGATTATGGGTAATAGTATCTCTAGTTTACTCCCCTATAGCTGTCTTTCTTTTAACATAAGTGTGTGTTTCCTTCCCTTATACTTACTGTTTTTGGTTCGCTTCCAGTTCGCGTACCAGCGAGCGAACTAGGAAGCGAACTAAGAGAAATAGAGGTTGGCACAGTTCCAAATATTGTACCAATTTTTTAATAACGGGGAGGTAGTTCTGAAAAGAACTTTTTTTTTTATTTTTCTGAACATTTTTTTAATGTTTTTGAATTTTTCGGAACAGTTTTATATTTTTTTGGGTTTTTCTTGGAGGGGGCAATGAAAACGATTCATTGTAAAGGGCTCAACAGGAGCAACAAAACAAAAAAAAGAAGTATTTATTATTTTGGGCGTTTCGGACAAACTTGCATATGATAGTCAATAGCTCTGTTGATCAGAGTGATGCTTCTTTCTCCGTAGGAAATGAATCCATCGCAAAATACGCAGGTGTGTTTTACTTCACCAAATCTCATTTGTATATTTGGCACCATCTCCCTGCCCTCTGGTCCCGTTACTTCCGGTACAACAGATCTTCTGGCCATAATAGGGAGATTATCTAGGTCGTTCCGAAACTGTGCAGCACTGTAGTTGTTAGGATGCCACCTAGTCATATGGCGATGCATTGTGTAGTTTCCGAAACTGTATTTTTTGTCGGTCCCTCTGGACAGTCTATCTTGACATATAAGGCAAGTTACGTATCTTGCATTTACTTTTTTCTGACCTTTGGGAATTTTAAAAAATTGCCAAATGAAGTTTTCTTTCCGGTGAGACGTCTTGGGCTGCTCAGGCAAAAACTGCCTCTCTTCGTGCTCGTCCTCCTGTTCCTCTTCTTCTTCTTCTTGTTGAATTACAACTTGAGCAGGTGGTCCTCTCTTCCTTGGAGGTGGTGGAGGTGGTGGGGAAGCACCAGCTGAAGCTACTAAAGAAGCCATTGCTCAGTGATCACAAAGGGTCTTTCTCTCACAATGATGAAAGTCAGAGTGAGGAAAGAAGGAGGGATTTTCATCATTTGGGAAAAACAAGAGTTCTCAACCAATCAAAAGTGTTCATTTTAGATTATATGACCTAGTCTTACATCATTAGGAAACCAAAAGTGAAATGAACCAATGAAAAGTGTTATTACCAAGTCACATGACTTGCTGTGTTTACGTTAAGCGCTTTGCAGGGCCTCCCGGTTTGCTTCCAGAAACCTGCGCTTTGGCACTCGCTTCGCGTACCAGTTCGCTAACGTAGCACGTCATATGACGTATCACGCGACAACGTGGAACGTCATGCGGACGGGAGGCGTCACGATGTTGTTTTCTAACGCGGCACTTGCGGTAAAGAAACGTTTACCGGCTCGCGGTCTATTTCGCGGCATCAAGGTCAGCTAACGGGAAGCTTCCCGATTCGCGAAGCGGGAACGAAGAAAAAAAAATATTTAAAAAAAAAATTATTCATAAACATATAAAATATATTTTTGGATTTAAAGAAGAATACATTTTACAGCTACAGATATTAGCTGTTAAAAAACCAATGAAATTCACAGAAAAAACCATAGGTTATAGACCATATATAGTTAGGAATTAGCATTTACAAAACCTTGAAAATTCACTGAAAAAACCATAGGTTATAGACCATATATAGTTAGGAATTAGCATTTAGAAAACCTTATTTTACTCACACAAAACCATTGAAATTCCATATATAGTTAGTTGCACTAACTATATATCGCGCACCCGCAATCCACTGCTGATGATGTCACATATTACATCATTCATGACATGGTCAGTGACATCACTGATGACATCACTGATGACATCTCAAATGACATCACTGATGACAACATCCAGTGACTGTATGTTTCTGTAAAGTTAAAATATGTCTTAGATATTGAAGAATGAGTGGATGTATAAGTGTCTGGATGAAGGATTTAGTAGGTGCGTGACTGACTGTATGAGTGAGTGATTAAATGTGTCTCACTGAATGCATGGGTTAGTGACTAAACTGTCTTAATTTGTGCATCATTATGTCTGTTGTGATGTAAACTGCTGCATGTGTTGATCATTAGCTATACGAGAGGCTATATGTGTTATTAATTGGTTGCCCAAGTATTTCTATGGGAGATTGAGTTTGTGTGGGGGTGGCTGGGAGGTGTGTGACTCTGTGCATAGATGTGTGAGCAGTTGATTCACTAGGTGTATGAGTTCAAGAGTGCATGTGGAAAAAGCTACATGGGCGGTTGACTGTGTGCATGAGTGTATTGATGAGTGAATGGATATCTCAATGCTACATGTCATAGTAAGTACATATGTAAAACACAGTACATGTGAGAGTTGGCATATATAAATAACTGTGCATGAGAGCCACTGAATGTGTGAGTGGCTGTATGGATCATTGTGAACTTGTATCAGGGATTGTATAAGAGAGTAAATATGTGTTAGTATATGTTTGAATAAGTAAGGTGTGTATAACTGTATAGTTGAGGAAATGGAGGTGAGATTGTTTCTTTGCATGACTGACTAGGTGTGTGAGTAACTCCATGGATGAGTGACAGTGTGTGAGTGTCTGTATACACTGAGTGTATCTAAGGTTATATTAGAGTCTGAAGAGGTTTATCGTATTAGCACAAGAATGATGTCAAATGAGATGTCATCAGTGATGTCATCAGTGATGTCATTTGAGATGTCATCAGTGATGTCATCAGTGATGTCACTGACCATGTCATGAATGATGTAATATGTGACATCATCAGCAGTGGATTGCGGGTGCGCGATATATAGTTAGTGCAACTAACTATATATGGAATTTCAATGGTTTTGTGTGAGTAAAATAAGGTTTTCTAAATGCTAATTCCTAACTATATATGGTCTATAACCTATGGTTTTTTCAGTGAATTTTCAAGGTTTTGTAAATGCTAATTCCTAACTATATATGGTCTATAACCTATGGTTTTTTCTGTGAATATATATATATATGCATACATATATAAACATATATAATCTGCATATCTATATAAATACAAATATAAATGCATGCATACATATACATATATGTATACATATGCATATTATTTACATGAACGTATTAAAAACACGAATAAAAGCAAAGCTAAAAAGCCAGCTCATTACAACAGAATGGCTTTAACTTAAACGAGGGCGAGATCTATTCCATTTTCAATGCTTGTTTACTTTGATTCCATCAAGAAGGCATCAGATGTGTCACACATTTGCCATAAATTCTGAATGTTAGCACTCTAGTTGCTCATTAGATCACTGTAGTAAAGCTACTGCTCACCAGGGAAATCTGCTGCTAATCATACTTTCTATGGCAAAATGAACCCCCACATTTTGTTCCTTTTTAAAATAAATGTTTTCAGACTTACCACTTCATTCCAATCAAGATGGCTTCTGGTGTGCCATACTTTTGTCATAAGTAAGACTGTTAGCGCTCTAGTTGTTCTTTAGAACACTCTGGGACATTCTGTCATTGGGATATACTTGGGCTACATCTGGGTGATATTTGGGCTACATTTGGGCTCTTTTGTCTCTGGTGGCCATCTTGGGAGACTGCATGTCAGAATTTTTTAATGAAATAGAAGAGGATTTGGGAAGTCATTCAAAATGTGCCCTAATTTTTCTTTCTGCAGCACTAATCATACTTTCTATGGCAAAATATACCCCCTCATTTTGTTCCTTTTTAAATTAAATGTTTTAAGAGTTACCACTTTATTCCAATCAAGATGGCTTCAGGTGTGCCATACCGTTGTAATAAGTAGGACTGTTAGCACTCTAGTTGTTCTTTAGAACACTCTATGAGGCTGCAGTAGAACACAAAGGAATCAACTGACAGTCTCTGTCCTTGTTGGATGTACATGTTTTACTGAGAATGTCAGACTTCATGCTCACATGACTGAGAAAGATAATGTGAATTTACAGAAAATATGCTTTCAGTTTAGCTTATAGATCCCCTTCCAAACCACTGTGGGAAAAGCATGAGATAATAGTTTTCTTTCAAACATGATTCATGATATCCCAGCAGAAGGCTTTTTCACATGGTAAAATCACCTTAGAACACACCACAATTCCTAAAATGAGTATGGTACCATCAACAAATGATTTATAATGTAACTAAAGTCCTAAAACCCTCTATTAACTACAATGCTTTTTAATGAGGTGCTATCATGTATATTGGTCCCAAGATGGCTGCCAACACTTCTTGGATGCAATGCTGACAGTCAATCAGATCTCACGATGAGATGTGTGGTTAGGCTCCGCCCAGAAATATATGTATATTTGAAGTTAATTTTCATAAAAACCACTGGAACAATTTTCACCAAATATAGCAAAGGCACTTCTGTGTACCAGTCCCTACAATTTTGCCAAGTTTGGTGTAATTCCGTTCAACGGTTCGGGCTGTAGCCTTGTCAGAACGTCCTATGGAAATTAACATGGGGAAAACATGTTTTGGGACTCCCCTTTTTTCTCAGCCCCCACTTCACGAATCCCCCCGAAACTTTCAGGGAAGGAGCGCAGCAAAGCTGGCCAAAATTTTGGAAAATTACACTCAAATTCCTAAACCGGTGCCAAAGTTATTCCCAATAGAATTTTGCGTATATCCTATGGTAGCTAGGTCCTAACTATATATACCTACTGGCTATTACCTACTGGCGGTCGCCAGTAGGTATATATAGTTAGGATTTTTTCCCTATGGGATTTTTGAAAATTCTATGTCTAATAACTTTGGCGTTTGTGGACGGAATTGGCTGAAATTTTCTGGAAAATGGAACATTTTGTTTCTGAGCAGCCCCTGGAAATTTGGGGGGGGGTTCTTCAAGGGGGGGCCGAGAAAAAAGGGGGGTCCCAAAACGTGTTTTTAACATTGAGTTTTCCATAGGGCGGTTGGCCTCACTTTTAACCCGAACGGCTGAATGGATTTCCACGAAACTTGGCAAAATTGTAGGGACTGGTAGCCCGATGTGCCTTTGCTAGGTCTCAATATATGTGCTTCAGTGGATTTTGAGAAATTAACGTTCAAAAAAAGATATATATCTGTAACAGCGGACCGGGCAGCGCTCCGGTTCGCGGACTTTACGCGTAACGGAACTTCGCGTAGCGAAGCTGATTGGCTCTCCGGTGTCTGTCAACATTCTAAACAGTCCGGAGCGGCCGCCATCTTGTCTCTCGGTAGGATTGAGAGACAAGAGGAGGCCAAAACAAAGGGGGAAATGACCATAAGGGGGCATAGTAGATCCTCCCTGACCCCCTAGGTTTAATGTGGAGGCTTTAAAAGGGCCCCGCGGGGCAAAAAAAAAAAAAAAAAATGTTTTTTTTCGTGGGTAGCGCCCGGTTCGCGAACCGGGAAGCGGTCCGGGGAGCGTACTATAAGGAAAAAAGAATGATAGACTTTTCAAATACTGTATGTTAATTGATTGTTAGTTTTGTTGATTATTTTTTAATTTTTTTATTTTTTAAGCAATTATTTATTATTGTGATTGTGTTTGAAAATGTAATAACATTTCTAACATTTAACTAGTTTATGAATTACATATAAAAATGATTAAAGACTCAAACATTTTTTAATATTACATACAATTTTATTTTTCGGATTGTTTTTCAAAATTTAATAGAACATCTAGCATTTGACTGTCCGATATGTCCTCTTGTTGAGTGAACATAACTTCCCACATTTGACCGTCATCATAATGAAGTAAATGATCCACAGATTCTACACATTGAACTAATTCATGGTCCCGTGATTCATCCATGAAATCTGAGTCATCATTGTCCTCAATATCTTTTTCTGTGTTGTTCTCCAGAACAATTTCGAAGGAAACATTCTGCTCACCTTCCATTTTATTGCTGTAATTTGCATAAAAAATAAATATATCAGTAGAGATAGGGCACTGTTGGGTTTAAGTTCAGACAGGTACTTGTGAGTTTATAACAGAGAAGTAATCTATGGGCACTGTATGGTTTCAGGCGTGAAGTAGTTCTATTAAAAAGTGCCTGTGTAGAAGCCTAAGTAAATTCATAATTATACCACAGAAACCTAAATCAATCCATAATTATAATAAAGAAGCCTTTCTCAATGTCTAACTCTTACAGAGGGATAGTATATAACTATCTGAAAATGTTTTCAAATTTATAAAATAATATCTCACCTTCTAAAAACAGGTTTAAGTTGTGAGAGTAATTGATCTTGCAATGTAGTTCAGGAAGTAGTAGTCAAAATGGCTGTGTTTCTCTCTCTTCCTTTATATATATTCAGGTACATAACCAATCAAATGTCAGGTAAAAAAAGTAGAAAATGAAAGTAACATTTTAATTGGTTGTCAATTCCAACACTTCAGATGTGTTTTGTGAAGTAATTTACCTCAGGGTATTTAGAGAGGTCTACAGGCTAAATGGCTAAATGGAATTCCAACCAAATTTGTGAAAATGGTAGGCATTGGTATGTAGTATGAGCTAATCTATATTTGGTGAAATTGTCTCCAGTCGCTTTTCTGTAAACTACTTTCCCACCTTTTTTGATGGTGCGCTTCCCAGGGAGCGACCCAGTACGCGAACTGGCGAGCGCCCCGGTTTGCGAACCTTAAGCGTTACGGGAGTCCACCATTTTGTGTTTCGGTCGAATTAAGATACAAGATGGAGGGCAAATAATGTTCAGAATGGGTAGAAGGGGGCACGGTAGACTGATCTTGACCCCCTAGGTTTTCTGAGGGTGGCTGAGGAGGCCCATATGTGCGAGAAAAAATTTTTTTTTTTTTAAATTTAGCGAAGTTAGCTCCCGGTTCGCGTACCGGGTAGCGTCCCAGGGAGCGTACTTTGTTGAAAATTAGTGAAAAAAGTTAGAGTAAAATAAAAATTGTGAGTGATCAGATGTAGGGTAGCTCTGAGAAGAGCTTTTGGGTTTATGGTACATTTAGGTACTTATAAGTAGGTACCAATGCACAGTCTTAAATTCAGAATGAAAATTCTGTTGCCCTCATCTGAGAAGTGAACTCCATCTCCTCTGTAGATATCTTGCATGTAGTAACGCAAGTTATTGTTGTACAGGGAGCCCATTCCATGGTCTCTCATGTAAGCTGAAACAGATTTGTTTACATGCTTCCTCGACTTCTCAATTTGTGGACAAAATTGGTTTGACCACCTCCATTTCTGTCTGTGACATATATTTGAATATACCAAGGCAGTCTGAGGAAAAAGTGCCATTAATTGCTCAAAGGTGTCCTTTAAAAGCATTTCCAGACCTACCCCAGTCAAAGTGCCCAAATCATTACCTCCACAGTGCACAATTAACAGGTCAGGTTTTGGCAAATGCATAAAGGTTTTCACCAATGGTATCAATTGGTGACATTGTAATCCTCTGTGGCCAAACCACTTAATTTCCACATCTTGTAAATTGAGGTTAGGTAAATTCCTGTTCTCAGCATACCTCTGAGCCCAATAGATGTAACTATGTCCAACAATCCAGACAGAAAACATGGTGAGAGAAGGTTCTCCTGCAGTCAGATGAAGTGTGGCAATGAAATGGCAGTTGAAAAAATAAGAGTTTAAAATGAAAAAAACTGTGGAGTTTCTGTGTTAATGAAGCAGTAACAGTGATTGGTGGATTTTGATTGCTGAAAACAGAAAGTTAGGGTGCATGGATGAGTTCTTTGAAAGATTTATTTTGAGTGGTCAAGAAAAAATCATTAAATGAAAGAATGCACTGGATATGAGGTGCACTGAGAGTTCAGAGTTCAATTGCAACATTGTTGTGTGAACTTGCAAACACCAGAGGCCTTCAAGGAGGTGGTTGCTATGCAAAAAAGGCAGAAAGGGCAGAGGGGGGAAGGGTTTTGATTTGAAAAAAAGTGAGGGAAGAGTTTTGATTGGGTGACATGAGAGATATGTGTGAAGAATTACAGCATTTCTGTGCTTTTGATAGCTGCAGACTCTGGAGTGCATACCTTTTGCTCTGCTGAAGACAAATTGGTGTGTTTCTGAGACTGTTTTGAAACTCAAAGTATTTGCTAAGGTGAGAAAAGATTTCTTTAATTTAGATAGAGAATAGTGTGCTTTAAGGAGAAAATTATGAAGAAAGTTGTGTTTTTCAAATGTTGCTTTGTCTCAAGTGTTTTACAAATAGATTTTGTTTCTTTGAGAAATTGTAATTGGAGAAAATGTGAAGTATTAGTACTGACAGGGTTTTTTTGTGCATAGGAGCTGTGGAGTGTTTTCAAATTATGACTTGAAAATCGTTTTTGAGGAAAATGAATGGTTATAATATTAATGACAAGGACATAATGGTGTATGCTTCTTTATAAGGCAATTGAGTGTCTCTGATGTTATTTTTCCCATTTTAATGTAAGACCTTTCTCTGTGGAGCAAATTGCTTGTAAATATGCTCCCACCTGTGCATGGCAAATTTAGATTTTGAATGTTTGCGTTACATAGCCATGTTAAAAGTGACACAACCATGCTGGAAAGGCAATCAAAAAACGCTTTCATGTGTCTTAAGGACATTTTAAGTCATTTCTCCATGTGCAGTGTTTTGAAATTATGATTTGAAAATCGTTTTTGGGGAAAAGGAATGGTTTTTAAATGTATGACAAGGACATAATGGTGTATGCTTCTTTATAAGGCATTTCAGTGTCTCTGATGTCATTTTTCCCATATTACATTAAAAGACCTTTCCCCGTGGGGCACATTCCTTGTAAATATGCTCCCACCTGTGCATGGCAAATTTAGATTTTGAATGTTTGTGTTACATAGCCATGTTAAAAGTGACCCAACTTTGCTGGAAAGGCAATTAAAAAACGCGTTCATGTGTCTTAAGGACATTTTAAGTCATTTCCCCGTGGGCAGTGTTTTGAAATTATGATTTGAAAATCGTTTTTGGGGAAAAGGAATGGTTTTTAAATTTATGACAAGGACATAATGGTGTATGCTTCTTTATAAGGCATTTCAGTGTCTCTGATGTCATTTTTCCCATATTACATTAAAAGACCTTTCCCCGTGGGGCACATTCCTTGTAAATATGGTCCCACCTGTGCATGGTAAATTTAGATTTTGACTGTTTGAGTTACATAGCCATGTTAAAAGTGACCCAAAAACTTGCAAAGGCTTTAAAAAAACACTTTCATGTGTCTTAAGGACATTTTAAGTCATTTCCCCGTGGGCAGTGTTTTCAAATTATGACTTGAAAATCGTTTTTGAGGTAAAGGAATGTTGTTAAAATTTATGTGTGCATTATGCCCCCAAATTTCTTTTTCAGGGGGTGCAGCAGGGTGTTCTTGAGACACCCATGCACCCTTGGAAAAATTCCTAATTTGCGATGAGCTAATTGCTAATCGCAAATTGCACCTTCATTCCTATGGGCCTCCTGGCCCATGGAAATGAATGAGTAATTTGCAATTAGCAATTTGCTCATTGCAAATTAGGAATGGTAAAGAATCGCTATTTATTCCTTAAAATTCGCTATTTAGGAAATGCAAAATAGTTTGATGATACATATGGCAGTTCATCTCTAACATGATGAGAAGCATAGGGATAGATTTATGATGACTGGCACAATGAAGTGGACATAACTTACTTCATTGGTAGGCCTTTACATGTATTATCTCCTCTGTATTGTTCATCAAGTGTAACTTTGATCTGCAATCCTGAGTATGCCTCACCTTAAACAAACCTCTGGATAGGCCACACCTTATCGTCATCCTGAATTAATCATTTAAAATGCTAGGGACAGATTTATGATAGGTGTATGCCTCTTTTGCGCCACTGTGCGTCACTTTTCTGATGCAGCGGCGGTGCAAAAGATTTGCTATGAGGCGACAAAATTACAAATTGATGCATTTAGGCAGATGTGTCATGGTGTAAAAAACACCGTGCCACATGAAACTGATGCAGCAGTGATGCAAAAGATGCACCATGTTGCAAGACAGGCCTCACTTGGGGCCATATGTATGAAGCTAATTAGCATTTGCAAAGGCCGAAGTTCTGTGAATTTCGGCCTTTGCGAATGCTAATTAGACAAATGGTATGTATCAAACAAGTTTGATGCAAAATAAGGAATAGCAAAATTTGCTATTCTTTATTTTGCGATTGCACTGAAGGATTTGCAAATTTTGTGATTTCTTAAATGCAATGTATCAAACAAAAAATATGCAAAAAATGCCATTAAGGATTTGCAAATTACCACCAACTTCTAGTTGGTGGTAATTTGCGAATTCTTTTCAAAAAGCTTTTTTTCCCAAAAACAAAAGGTGACATATGACGCCCATACATGCCCTTAGGGCATGTATGTGCGCCATATGCCCCCAAATTTCTTTTTCAGGGGGTGCAGCAGGGTGTTCTTGAGACACCCATGCACCCTTGGAAAAATTCCTAATTTGCGATGAGCTAATTGCTAATCGCAAATTGCACCTTCATTCCTATGGGCCTCCTGGCCCATGGAAATGAATGAGTAATTTGCAATTAGCAATTTGGTCATTGCAAATTAGGAATGGTAAAGAATCGCTATTTATTCCTTAAAATTCGCTATTTAGGAAATGCAAAATAGTTTGATGATACATATGGCAGTTCATCTCTAACAAGATAAGAAGCATAGGGATAGATTTATGATGACTGGCACAATGAAGTGGACATAACTTACTTCATTGGTAGGCCTTTACATGTATTATCTCCTCTGTATTGTTCATCAAGTGTAACTTTGATCTGCAATCCTGAGTAGGCCTCACCTTAAACAAACCTCTGGATAGGCCACACCTTATCGTCATCCTGAATTAATCATTTAAAATGCTAGGGACAGATTTATGATAGGTGTATGCCTCTTTTGCGCCACTGTGCGTCACTTTTCTGATGCAGCGGCGGTGCAAAAGATTTGCTATGAGGCGACAAAATTACAAATTGATGCATTTAGGCAGATGTGTCATGGTGTAAAAAAAAGTGCCACATGAAACCGATGCAGCAGTGATGCAAAAGATGCACCATGTTGCAAGACAGGCCTCACTTGGGGCCATATGTATCAAGCTAATTAGCATTCGCAAAGGTCAAAATTCTGCGAATTTCAGCCTTTGCGAATGCTAATTAGACAAATGGTATGTATCAAACAAGTTTGATGCAAAATAAGGAATAGCAAAATTAGCTATTCCTTATTTTGCGATTGCACTGAAGGATTTGCAAATTTTGCGATTCCTTAAATGCAATGTATCAAACAAAAAATATGCAAAAAATGCCATTAAGGATTTGCAAACTACCACCAACTTCTAGTTGGTGGTAATTTGCGAATTCTTTTCAAAAAGCTTTTTTTCCAAAAAACAAAAGGTGCCATATGACGCCCATACATGCCCTTAGGGCATGTATGTGCGCCATATGCCCCCAAATTTCTTTTTCAGGGGTGCAGCAGGGTGTTCTTGAGACACCCCTGAACCTTTGGAAAAATTCCTAATTTGCGATGAGCTAATTGCTAATCGCAAATTGCACCTTCATTCCTATGGGCCTCCTGGCCCATGGAAATGAATGGGTAATTTGCAATTAGCAATTTGCTCATCGCAAATTAGGAATGGTAAAGAATCGCTATTTATCCCTTTAAATTCGCTATTTAGGAAATGCAAAATAGTTTGATGATACATATGGCGGTTCATCTCTAACAAGATAAGAAGCTTAGGGATAGATTTATGATGACTGGCGCATCACCAGGGATGTGCCAGTCATCCTGCGCTGCTGTTCTGCCACCCATGGTGTGCTGCATTTACAATGCGGCGCAGCATGGGGTAAAAATGGCACAGATGCGTGACGCATCTGTGCCGTAAAGGTGGCGCATTGCTGGAGTTGTATCGCAAGTGTGATGCAGCTCCAGCAAGGCTCAGGGGTGCCCCATCTCCACAATGTTGCGTCAAGACCTATGCCTGCTTCAAGCAGGCGCAGGGTTTTGACGTAGCTTTCTCCTATCTGATTGTAAATGCGGCACACCATGGGTGGCAGAGCAGCGGTGCACGTTAACTGGTGCATGCCTGGGGATGTGCCATTTAACATAAATCTGCCCCTTTACATTTAAGTATGTGCAGGGGACACAGAGTCGGTGAGGCTTATCCAAGGTTAAGAAGAGATGAGTCCTGTTCACTGAAAAATTAGACATAGGCTTCACCTGCTCAGCATCGCTGGACATGGCTATATAATAGCTGCAAAATGTTACTCTTGTTAAACAATTTTACTATTATAATCTCTGAGATTTGTCTCTTACTCTGCAACATCTCATTGTTGTTATCTTTCTTTAAAGATAAAGACAACATCAACATGAGCGACAATAAGCAATCAGTTGATTTTGACCTCATCATTGAACTCGTAATCAGTGGATGTTGATCCCTTGGATGATTTAAATCCTGAGGATGAAGAAGAACGTGATGAGGATGCAGATTTGTCCGAATTATATGACATAGGATGGGAAGCTGATGTGCTTGAGCCTATGGAACTATAAACATTTATTTTAAAAATTTATAATAAATAAAAAGTAAAAATGTAAACCGTTTAATTTAAAAATAAAGACACCTTCAAAAACAGGTTATGTGTAGTGTCTTCAATAAAATATTAAAATATGCTCATAAAATTGGATCAGATTCACATATAAAATAGCACAGGTAACATGAATATAAATTCCATTTCTTTTCTGCTATTTCTGTATTCTAAATTTGCCAAGCACTAAAAAATCTTCTATGTAAAAATGTCAAGTAGTGTTTTAAGTTTTTGATTACTGTTATTGATTTACTGTTGGGTAATAGTGGTTAATAACATTTTTTAATATATGTTACCACAGATTCAACTGCAGATCATTTCAAGATTTCACCATGCCAATGAAAGAAAGACTGAGAAAGGCTGCAAAACGTCAAAGACAGCAGGGCAATGAAAAAAAGCAGCAGTCCTCTAATAAAAAGATTTGTCAAGTCACTAAGAAAGCACCGGGTAAGAGTACAAAAACATTCATAAGAAATATTTGTAGTAAAAAAAATATTACTACAGAAAATGTTTCAGTCCAGAAAAAGAGAAGCAATTCAAACGGAAAGGAAAGGCCAATGAAAAATGTTACTGCTAGAGCAAGAGATAACTCTGTGCATGATATTAGAAGGAAACAACAGTTTAGGGACATTCGTAAACGAATGTTCCGCAACAGGATAATTGGCAATTTGTTAAAAAATATTAAGAAAGGTCAACAGAAAGTGTTTTTTTATAAGAGAAAAAAAAAGTTGAGAAAGTTATTGATCAGGCATTTGAAATTAAACGTAAGTTATTTATTTTGATAATCAATAGAATTAGGAAGCTAAACAAGGCAATTTATGATTTCAAAAGAAATAGTAGATGGAAGAGAATAGTTAATCGTAGTAATTTTTGTGAAGTTTTTTCTGGAGAATGGATGCATAGTTCAAGCTGTGAGGCATTTTTTAATGAGGAGAGTTATTTCCAGGATAATGATTTGGTGCATGCAGTTGACACCAGTGGTCGTGCTTATGAAGTGAAAGATGGTTGTCCAGTTGAAAAAGAAAAACTTGTGACAACAGAGGCAGAAGAGGTGTTAGGTAATGAGGTTTTAGGAAGACGTGCTAAGGGTCCTGTGTACACCAGGAAGTGTAGTAGTATTTGCAGTGTGCGACAGGATTCCATCAATTTGCTTTGTGATTTTGTACGGTCATTTAATAAGAAAAGTTTGAAGCAGAAAATGAGGTTGTTGCAAGAATTAGATCCTTGCAGAGTGAGAGAAGTGACAGGTTTGCATGGTCATTCACTGGCTTGTCTTTCCAGGAGAGTATGCCAGAGTGTTTTTCATCATTTCAGGATGCTAGCAGTGCATCATAATAAAGTGAGGAAATTAGTTAGAATGTTGTATTATGCTAAGAGTCCAGCAATTATGCTTAAACAATTATGCGCTGCTCTTTTGCATGGTTCTGAAATAGATGTGAAGAATATATGTGAAGAAATTGAGTTTTGTTACTTTGGAAGTAAAGAGGAGAATGTTGAAATTGACCAAGAAGAAGCGGGTAATGTCGAAGATAGTGTACAGGTTTCCAGTACAGATAATTTCCAGAGGGAAATTGCAACGTTTCAGGTCAAATCAAGTGAGAGGCCAAATTTCACTTGTGTGTGTTGTCGACGCACTTGTTATAAGAATCAGACTAAGTTAGTGGATTTATATGCAAAAAGTGAAAGGGAAAATAATAGTGAATGGAAGGATTTCACAACATACTTGATGGTAGAAAATTGTTTTGATTTGGGATTGGATCAACGTGTGTGTACTTATTGTTGTTGCAAATTAAATCAAAACCAGATGCCTGCTAGAGCAGTTCATAATAATCTGGAATTGGTTGAGATTCCTTCTGAATTGAAGGATTTAAATACTTATGAATCTATTTTGATTCAAAGTATCCATCCCTTTCAGGCTATTGTAAGAATGGAGCCAAAGACAGGGAAATTGCCTCCATCAGATTTACAGAGAGGATTAAAGGGAAGAGTTGTTTATTTGCCTCTAGATTTGAAGAAAAACATTAACACAATTGGAGTAGAAAAAGTGGAAGAGGAACCTCTGGTTATCTTAGTTAATGGGGTTCCGACAAAGAATAAGAAAATATGGCAAGATTTAGTGGATGTTAGGAAAGTTAAAAAGGCAACATTGTATTTGAAAAAAAATAATAAATACTATAAGAATGTATATGTTGCAGAAGAGGAAGTAAGTGAGGAAGAGGATAGCGATTTGTGTGCTGGTCAAATTGAGAAAGTAGAACCCTCTACTAGTGAAGAAATATATGAACATTATAGTGTTCATCCTTTGCATTCCAAGGAAGTCATGGGGAATGCTATTGAGTTGTTTCAAATGAAACAAGCCAAAGGGAGTCCCATTAGTGTTTGGGAGGAAAGTTTGGAAGCTCGGTGTTTCCCACAGCTTTTTCCAACAGGTCAGGGAGGAAGATATGATGAGCGACCTCATCAAATTCCTGCTTCTGAATACCGGACTTTGCGATTGTATGCAGGAGATGCTAGGTTTCGACAATGCATTCCTTATTTGTTTCATCTCCTGTTTGAAAGCGATCTGTCTGGACTGTCATATGCAGTGAACCACATCTTGAAAAGTGGTATACACATGCAAAACATCTCGGCAAGTGACTTTATGGATAAAGTCAATGTCCAAGACAGTATTTTGGATTCTCACCTGATTAATCTCATGGCGTGTCAGCGTGGTACTAATGAGTACTGGTACCGTCGTCATGGTGATTTAAAATGTATGCTGAGGAACTTAGGAACTCCCACATGGTTCCTCACTCTGAGCTGTGCCGAGTATGGCTGGGAAGACTTACTTGAATTTCTACGAGAGGCAAATGCTAACGTAGAAAACATCGAATTCAAGACACCCGGAGAACTGTGCTCTTTGGATCCAGTCAATGTATGTAGGTACTTCAATCATAGATTTGAAGCTATGATGTCTTTCATCATGAATAAGAAGAATCCACCTCTTGGAGAGGTGTTGGATTTCTTCTGGAGAAAGGAGTACCAAGCAAGAGGTGCTCCTCATATACATATGTTGCTGTGGATCAAGGATGCACCTAAATTTGGAACGGATCCAGAAGACTCAGTGATGAGTTTTATACAACAGTATTCTACGTGTGCTGTTCCAAACGCAAAGGAGAAGAAAAGCCTAAGAGAAAAAGTTCTGCGTTTCCAAAGCCATCGATGTGGAAAGTACTGTCGTCGTAAATTCCGAAACAAGGACAAGTTCTACACCAAATGTCGTTTCGGCTTTCCACGACCGGTGATTTCTAAAGGAAGAGTAAACAGTTTGATGTCTTCGCTGCGACATAATGTGATGAAGAAATCACCTAAAAACACATACAATTTGAAGAGGAACGAAGAGTCCAAGTACATCAACGACTACAACCCGGTGATTTTGTACATGTGGAATGCTAACATGGATATACAGTTTGTGGCTGATAACTGTATGGCTGTGGCTCGGTATGTGACATCTTACATCACCAAAAAAGAGAAGACAGAATTGAAGGATATGTGGGAGGACATTTCCCATGAAAAGAGCCTCAGCAAGAAGTTGTACAGTTTCAGTCTGAAGATGTTGTCGCATCGAGAAATCGGAGCGTACGAATGTTCTGACCGGTTGTCTTCAGCAAGTCTCTATGCCAAGTCCAGGAGTATCGTTTGGGCGAGTCTTGGTCTTGCTGCAACGCGTAATCGAGTTCTCAAACCTGTGCGGGAAATTGAGTATTTGGCGGAAAAGGAGCCAAACAGTACCGACATTTTGAAGACCAACATGTTGGATACATATTATCCAAATCGAAGCATTCACCTCGAGAATGTTTGTCTGTATGAGGTTCTTCAAAATTACATATTCAAGAGGAACATCAAAGAAGATACTGAGAAAGGAGTGTATGCTGTAATAGGAAGTGAGGGATGTCTGGTCAAGCAAAGAAAATGCCACTTGGTAAACCATCGAAAATTGAGTGGCGAATCTCCTGAAAAAAAGGAGTTTTTCTATTTAGCACTTTTGCAACTTTTCAAGCCTTGGCGTGCAGAAGAGGAACTGCTTGGAGATTTTCTCTGTTACGAATACTCTTTCAATGCCGCCAAGGAGACCATAGAATGTCCTGCTTTTCCCAAATATGTAGAAATGTTGAATGCGGAAATTGAGCAGGAAGCAATGATTGCAGCCGAGATTGCCAGAGACAGTTCTCAGGACAGTCAGAGTTCTGCTTCATTGAGTCAGGATCCACTAGGAGGACCTGTTATCGAAAATGAAGCTGCCACTGCTATGAATGAAGTGGAAAGAGCCATGGCACATGCTCAGGAGGATGCGGTTAACTTAGAAGAGTTGGAAAGACAACTCAACGTTGAGCAGAGGAAAATATATGACGAAGTTACCATGCAAATTGATCATGGATTAAGTCATGACAAGAAAGAGTGCTCATGTACGTCGTTGAAGCCTGTCCGACTGTACGTGAGTGGAGAAGCGGGAACTGGAAAAAGTTTCCTTATTAAAGCAATTTCATGTTATTTGCAGGAAAGGACAGAGTCATCGCTGTCTTGTGTTGTCACCGCTCCAACTGGACTGGCAGCACATAACATTAAAGGGATTACTTTACATCGTTTACTGATGCTGCCAGTGGAGCATGACAACAAATTACAATATCACAAGCTATCTGGAGATGCTTGTTTTGAAGTTTCAAGAATCTTGAGGAAAATGAAACTTCTTATCATTGACGAAGTAAGCATGGTTTCCAATGTCATGCTTGCCTTTGTGCATTTGAGAATGCAAGAAGTTCTCAAAACAGAGTATGATGTGTTAGTTGGTGGCAAACACATCATTGTTTTCGGAGATCTTCTGCAGCTGACACCAGTGAAAGGGCAACCTGTGTTCAAAATGCTCACGCATGAAGATACCAGGAAGTGCCTAGGCAGCATTGGCAACGTCAATATATGGTTAAACTTCAATTATGCTGAACTGCATGAAAATATGCGTCAGGCGAAGGATGAAGTTTACAAGACTATTCTACAAGATGTTAGAATTGGAAAAGTGACCGAGCATGGGAAAGAAGCTTTACATGCACGATTACTGTCAAATTTATATCCAGAACAAGATGTTGTGCCTGAGAATATTTTTCAGAAAATTACTGAGAAGAAATCTGGAATATGTTTGATGCCAACTCTTGCAGAATGTGCCAAATTCAACAACAAAATGTTGCATTTAGAAAAGCAAGAGATTGTGAAACTGGAAGCTATTGACAGAGTAGAGCATATGGGATCAACAATTATTTTGTCTGAGAATCTGAAAACAAAATTGGATTCATTAGAGAAGAGTATATCTAAAACTGCAGGTTTTGAAAAGACTCTGAATGTGTGCTTGAACTGCCGTATAATTTTAAGAAGGAATTTACATGTTGAAAGAGGTCTGGTAAATGGATCAATGGGTAATGTTGTTGATTTTGTAAAATACAGAAATAGAGATGGAATTGAATTTTTAAAAATTAAATTTGATGGCATTGAGGAAGTACAGCTAATTGGTCGTTGTTCTGGTAGATTTTTGCTTGTAAAAGACTTATATGTTCGCCGTAAGCAGTTTCCTGTTTGCTTGGCATATGCGGTGACAATCCATAAATCGCAAGGTTTAAGTGTAGACAGTGCATTGGTGAATATTGGCAGTTCTGTGTTCAAGGAGGGTATGGCATATGTGGCATTGTCACGAGTTAGAACTTTATCGGGATTGTACTTGATTGAGTGTGATGTCACAAGCATTTGTGCGGATCTAGATTGTGTTAAGGAATACAATAGGTTAAGAAGAGAGTATGCCCCACATTTGCCTCAATATACTTTGTTTGAGAAACGTGTGGTAGGCCGGAAACGAAGAAATGTGACCAATACTGGGGAGGTTGTAGCAAAAAGACGAAAAGTCGATGAACCTGAAATTATAAGCAGAAACAAAAAGGATTCTGTTGAAGATGTTGTTGGTTTTCAATTTGAAAACAGTTCTGGTGTCAACTGCTATGCTAATGTAGTGGTTAATGTTTTGTTTTCTCTAGAAAATGTAAAAGAAGAGATTGTGGTCAATTCTGATCAAAGATTTTGCAGTTTGTTAAATTCTGTCTTAGAAAAATGTAGCACTGATAGAACAAACATAGAAAGTGTGTCTGAAATTCGAAATCTGTTAGACAGATGTTCAGGCCAAACACAATTCTCTCAAAATATTCAGCAAGATTGTCAGGAGTTTTTAATGTATATGCTTGATGTATTGCATGCTGAAGGTGTAGATGTAGATCAGCTGTTTGGGCTTTCTTATCAATGGCAGCATGACTGCGAGAACTGTAGGGTATCAAGTACTACTAGTGTAGACTCAGAAAGATTTATATATTTAACTTTGCCAGACAGTAAATCAGTCTCCTTTAATAAGCTAGTAAAAGCAGCTGATCACAACATGGAGTGTAGCCAATGTAAATCTGAAATGATGTCCACATTATTTATACGAACATATGGCCAGTATGTCATTTTAATGTTCCAACGATGTAGGCCTGATGGAACAAAATTGACAACTTTAATAAAAATTTTGTGGCTTCGCAGTTGTCAATATCAGGAAGGACTTTTGTAACTGCAGCAATTATATATCATGATGGTCCTTCAATAACATCAGGACATTACACAGCTTATTTAAAGTCTAGAAATGGCTGGTCATTCTGCAATGATTCTGTTTTAATTTTCAAAAAAAAATTGCCGTATGACCTTAAAAACTCTTACCTGGTGTTTTTAAAACCAAAATTTTAGGGAAAGAATCTCGGGATCTGCTCTGAGGAATTTCAAGAAGTTCTAATGGCTCCTACACGATTTGGCCTTGAGGATAAGTGTAGTTTAGAGACATAACTTCTAACCATAAGACTGGACGTCATGGAGAAATAAGTGCACTTTGAATGAGTTCAGAAAAACTATTTCTTTTTATAAGCTAATTGAAGCAGCCAATCAAAACATAGAGTAGAGGGAATGTAAGTCTGCAATGCTGTCTACTGTTTTACATTGCTTTGTGATTAAAAGTGATGTAGAGAATTAAATAATTGTAGTAGTCATAGAGGTAGTGTAAGTCTGCTTCATAGTAAGCAGTATCAGTGTCATAGGAAATGTAGAACATGACTGAGGAAGAAGGGGAAGATATTACTAGTCCAGGATTGTGAAAATGATCTTCAACATTTTAATTCTGAAAGTTGCGGAAATGCCAAATGACGGGATTGGCTTACAAGAAATCCAAGAGTTATAAATGGCTCTGACAAGATTTGGCCTTGTGGAAACTTGTGGTAGAGAGCAAGAAGTCATTTATTGTATGTAACATGTTTTTCAGAACGATGGAGGTTTTCTTTCAGAAAGTGGCGGGCTGAAAGTAATAACAGCACAACAGAGTGTAAGCTGTTCATAGGACATCCTTTGACGTCATGGAAAGTAAGTTAACTTTAAGGAGTTCTGAATTCTGATTTGTTATGTTGTATGGGTTTTTTAAACACAATCATTTTGATTGTGTTTTTTTTTCCCCGCTGTTATATGATGAATACCTTCAAGTCACTGTTTTTAGTGAAATTTGATACATTCTGAGAACAGCAAAAATAAACCATTTAACATGTATAATTAATTCTGTACTGTTTCCATTTATGATGTACATTTAGAACTGTGTAGGAGGCATGGAGAAGGAGAGGCTTCTGTAAGTGTCAAAGTTCTTGCATACAGTGCTCATATTCTACGTAGTCTTTCATATGATAGACTACATTTCCACAATGAGATACCTAAGCAAAGGAAACACAGGTCATATGATTGTGGAATGAGCAAAAAAATGTGCATGTTTTTCAATTATATTACCTGTGTTTCCTAACATTACACACCACATTGTGTAGATGAGGTTTAGGCCTGTTCCTGGAGACAGAGGAGGTCTGACATTTGTTCAAGAGTGCAGTGGACATTACTCACTTCGTTGGTAGGCCTCCACATGTATTATCTTCTCTGTATTCTTCAACAAACCTAAATTCCATCTGCAACCCTGAGTAGGACTTACCTGAAACAAATCTGTGGATAGGTTACACCTTATTGGCATCTTGAAACAATCATTTAAAATGTTAGGGTCAGATTTATGGTGGCCGTGCGCCTCTTTTGCTCCATTGTGGGTCACTTTTGTGTAAAAGATGCACCATGTTGCAAGATAGGTTTCAGTTCATCTCCAGCAAGATACCATCAGTTTAAAATGTATATAATTAGCATTGTGTAGGGGGCATGCAGAAGCAAAAGCTTTTATAAGTGTCAAAGTTGTTGCATGCAGTGCTTCACTTCTAGGTACTGTTTAATATGCTGGACTACATCTGCACTATGAGATACCTAAGCAAAGGCAACACAGGTGATGTGATTGTGAAATGAGGAAAAGAAACTCCACATTTTTCAATTACATCACCTGTGTTTCCTAAGTTTATGAATGACATTGTGCAGATGAAGTTTAGGTCTGTCCACGGACACAGAAGAGGTCTGGCCTTTGTTCAAGAGTGAAGTGGACATGACTTACTTCATTGGTAGGCCTTCACATGTATTATGTCCTCTGTTCTCTTCAAACAACTCGAAATTTCATTTGGAACCCTGAGTAGGTCTCACCTCAAACAAACCTCTGGATAGGACACATCTTATTGGCATCCTGAAGCAATCATTTAAAATGTTAGTGTCTTGCGACACTTTTCTGAGACAACAGCAGTGCAAAAGATGCACCATGTTTTAAGATAGGCCTCACTTCATCTGCATCAAGATACTGTTAGTTTAAAATGTATATCTTTAGGACTGTGTAGGGGGCCTGGAGAAGCAGAAGCTTCTGTCAGTGTCAAAGTTGTTGAAAAACTGTTTGTCCTTCAATCTTTTCCCTTGTCTTTTGTAATTTTTAAATACATGTTTTAATATTTTTCAAATGTTTGTTCTCTCTTTCACAGATTGAAAGTATAAAAACAAAAAGTGAGTAATTTAACGACAATTATAAGGTAAATGTTTTGTATTCTTTTCGTTACATTTCTATCACATTCACCTACTATTAGTTCCACAGCTTCATTTCTTTAACCCTCAGTTTCCTGCCTTTGCTACTTTCCTCATTCCTTTCTCTATTACCTACTTACTCAACTCCTTCCACTCTTTTTCTCAGTCCCTCTCTTCTCATAGTTCCTCACTCTTGTTCACTCACTCCGTCTCTATTACTCTTAGTGTCTTTGACTGATCACTCTTTCACTACTTGTTCATAATGCTTTCTCTGTGTAGTTGAAGCACACTAAGGGGCATATTATGAACACAGCCAATAACATTATTGCTGTTTTTATTGGCAGAAAACTGGTGCAAAAGTGGTTTTAGCGGCAGTTTTCTGCTGCAAAAGCGGCTTTGGTGACATATTTCTGCCGATAAAAGCTGCAAAACTTTTATTGCCTATGTTGATGATATGGCTCTATGTTATTTACATTTCTTTGCTGTTTCAATTAATCTTTTTCTGTTATTTTTTCTTTTTTGTTTTCTGTTTTTTCTTTCTGTTATTCCACATGTTTTAATCTTATTTTGAACATTCACTCATATTCTCTAAGAAACTCTTCTTTGTTATTCTTCTACTGTCCTTTTTTTCTTTCACTTCCTTATCTATTTTGTTTTTCACAATTATACCCTCTTAAATCTTTTCTTCGGTAAATAGATCTATTAAACAGTATCTCTGGTTTACTCCCTATAGCTGTCTTTCTTTTAACATCACTCTCTGTTTACTTTCCTTATACTTACTCTTCTTTTTTTTTTTTTTTTTTTTTTTTTGGTTCGCTCCCGGTTTGCGAACCGGGAAGCGAACTGGGAAGCGAACTAAAAGAAATAGAGCTTGCCAGAGTGCTAAACATTCTAGCAATTTTTTTTGAAAGGGGAGGTAGTTCTGAAAAGAACTTTTTTTTTAATGTTTTTGTTGTTTTATATATTTTTTTATTTTTTGAACATTTTTTGTTTTTTTTGTATTTTTTGAACAATTTTATATTTTTTTGGGGTTTTTTGGGGGGGAAACAACAAAAACAGGCATTAAAAAGGGCTCAACAGGAGCAAAAAAAAAATTATTTTTTGGGGCGTTTAGGGCAATTATGATTTTCATAAGCTACATTTATTAATGTTATGCTCATGTTTCAACAGGAAATCAATGCTCCACAATACAAACAGGTGAACTTGAAGTGTGCAAAGTTCTCTTGAATGTTTGGCACGGTTTCCCGTGCCTCTGCTCCTGACAACGATATTTGAGAAGTTGACCTGGCCACAGGAGTTGTTGTTGGGTTCTCCTGCTGGTCACGTATCTCTGCCCGGCTGTAATTCAATGGATGCCATCTGTTCATGTGCCGATGCATGGTATAGTTCCCATAGCTATACTTTTTATCAGTCCCTCTTGATAATTTCTCTTTGCAAATGAGGCAGGTGACATACCTCGCATTTACTTTCTTCTGCCCTGGAGGGATTGAAAAAAACTGCCAAATGAAACTGGCTTTCCTATGGGAAACCCGGGGCACCTCTTCCAAGAACTGTGGTCCTTCTCTCTCCTCTTCCTCTAGTTCTTCCTCTTCCTCCTCTGTGTTGGTGATGACCTGGGGAGGTGGTCCTCTCTTCCAATGAGGAGGTGGAGGTGGTGGTGGGGGTGCACCAGCTGAAGCAACTACTGAAGCCATTGCTCTACTATGAATAAAGGTCTTCCTCTCACAATGATGAAAGTCAGAGTGAGGAAAGAAGGAGGGGTTTTCATCATTTGGGAAAAACAATAGTTCTAAACCAATGAAAAGTGTTATTTTTAGGTCACCTGACCTAGCCTTACATGATTATGAAACCAAAAGTTAAATGAACCAATGAAAAGTTTTATTAACAAGTCACATGACCTCTCACGCTTATGTTACGCGCTGCGGAACGCGCCCCGGATCGCTTCCGGGTCGCTGCGCTTCGCGCCTCGGTTCGCGCTCCGGAGCACTTCCGGGTGCGCTAACGCGGCGCGTCATAAGATGCATTACGCGGCAACGCGATACGTCGCGCTTTCGCGACGCGCCGCGGATCGCTTCCGGGGAGCTGAGCTTCGCGTCTCAGTTCGCGTACCGGAGCACTTCCGGGTGCGCTAACGCGGCACGTCATAAGACGCATTACGCGACAACGTGATACGTCGTGCTTCCGCGACGCGTCACGATGTTGATTTCTAACGCGGCAGTTGCGCTAACGGAACGTTTACCGGTTCGCGGACCGGGTCGCGGCATCAAATTGAGCTAACGGAAAGCTTCCCGGTTCGCGTACCGGGAGCGAAACAAAAAAAATATTTACATTTTTTTTTATTAATAAACATATAAAATATATTTTGGGATTTAAAGAAGAATACATTTTACAGCTATAGATATTAGCTTTTAAAAAACCAATGAAATTCACTGAAAAAACCATAGGTTATAGACCATATATAGTTAGGAATTAGCATTTACAAAACCTTGAAAATTCACTGAAAAAACCATAGGTTATAGACCATATATAGTTAGGAATTAGCATTTAAAAAACCTTATTTTACTCAGACAAAACCATTGAAATTCCATATATAGTTAGTTGTACTAACTATATATCGCGCACCCGCAATCCACTGCTGATCATGTCACATATTACATCATTCATGACATGGTCAGTGACATCACTGATGACATCACTGATGACATCTCAAATGACATCACTGATGACATCACTGATGACATCTCAAATGACATCACTGATGACATCACTGATGACATCTCAAATGACATCACTGATGACATCACTGATGACATCTCATTTGACATTACTGATCACATCACTGATGACATCATTCATGTGATAATACGATGAACCTCTTCAGACTCTAATATAACCTTAGATACACTCAGTGTAAACATACACTCACAGACTGTCACTCATCCATGGAGTTACTCAGACACCTAGTCAGTCATGCAAAGAATCAATCACACCTCCATTTTCTCAACTATACAGTTATACACACCTTACTTATTCAAACATATACTAAAACATATTTACTCTCTTATACAATCCTGGATACAAGTTCACAATGATGCATACAGCCACTCAAACATTCACTGGCTCCTATGCACAGTTATTTATATATGTCAACTCTCACATGTACTGTATTTTACATATGTACTTACTTTGACATGTAGCACTGAGATATCCATTCACTCACCAATACACTCATGCACACAGTCAACCGCCCATACAGCTGTTTCCACATGCACTTTTGAACCCATACATCCATGTGAATCAACTGCTCACACATATATGCACAGAGTCATACACCTCCCAGCCACCCACACACACACTCAGTCTCCCATACAAATGCTTGGGCAACCAATCAATAACCCATACAGTTACTCATATAGCTACTGATCAACACATGCAGCAGTTTACAGAACAACAGACATAATGATGCACAAATAAAGACAGTTTAGTCACTAACCCATGCATTCAGTGAGACACATTTAATCACTCACTCATACAGTCAGTCACGCACCTACTAAATCCTTCATCCAGACACTTCTACATCTACTCATTCTTCAATATGTAAAACATATTTAAACTTTACAGAAACACACAGTCACTGGATGATGTCATCAGTGATGTCATCAGTGATGTCATTTGAGATGTCATCAGTGATGTCATCAGTGATGTCATTTGAGATGTCATCAGTGATGTCATCAGTGATGTCACTGACCATGTCATGAATGATGTAATATGTGACATGATCAGCAGTGGATTGCGGGTGCGCGATATATAGTTAGTACAACTAACTATATATGGAATTTCAATGGTTTTGTGTGAGTAAAATAAGGTTTTTTAAATGCTAATTCCTAACTATATATGGTCTATAACCTATGGTTTTTTCAGTGAATATATATATATATATATATTACTTACTGATGGTCACCAGTAGGTAGTTATAGTCAGGACCTTGTTTCTATTCAAAAAGCATTTTTTTCTTTCCCCAATAACTTTGACGCCGGTTGATGAATCTTTCTGAAATTTTAAAAACGTATGGCCCGCTCCAGTCAGCTCCTATCTTGAAACTTTTTGGGTGATTTGGCAAGCGGGGGCTGAGAAAAAAGGGGGGTCCCAAAACATGTTTTCTCCCTGGTAATTCCCATAGGAAATTTTAGACACGGCTACAGGCGAAACTGTTGATTGGAATTACAGCAAGTTTGGCAAAAAGGTAGCTCTTGGTTCAGAAAGAGACCTTTTTTCTAAATGGAGTAAATCCGTTCAGTAGTTCCTGAGAAATAAAAAAAAAAGAGGTCAGAAAATCAATTTCCCTTAGGAAACTTTAGACACAGTTATAGCCGAAACTGCTGAACAGAATTACTCCAAATTTGGCACAAAGGTAGCCCTTGGATCTATTTTAAAACGGTGTAAATCAGTCCAGTAGTTACTGAAAAAATCCCAAAATAAAAGTTTCAATATATAGAGGCACGGTGGATCCGCGCACCCTCCTGAGCTAATTGACTGTCAACACTCCAAACCAGGACGTGTTGGCAACCATCTTGTGACTCGGTAGAACCGAGTCACAAGAAAACAGAAAAACTAATGTGCAAGAAAAGTGGGCAGGGTAGAAACACCCTGTCCCCCTAGGCTTGCTCAGGGGGTCCCACAAGGACCCCCAGGGCCCAAAAAAGGATTTTCGCGAATCCCGCTGGAATTAAAAAACAATTTTTTTTACCCTGGGCGTAGTTCGCATAGTTGCGCCAAACGTAGCTACGCGAAGTGCACTGCGCACGACGTGAGAAACGTGTAGCACTACGCGAACTGCGTAGTGCCCTGTTGGCAATGCTTACACAGTGCAGGATGCTTGTCCGCACTGTGCAATAATTGAAAACGGCATCTCCCACAGTGCGAGCTGTCGTTTTCTGCTGCTCGAGTAGATTTTTTACTCGAGCAGCAGCTTTCTCAACGCGAACTGGTAGTATCTCATCGTGATCGGTTGCGAGCATACGCGACCACTCGCAATGAGAAACCTGACCTCCCCGTGTTGAGAATCTCGTCGGTAGGTTTATTTTCCTCGTTTACGATCGCCAACTTGATGTTGCTGACTGCGAACGAGGAAAATGTCTTGCCGGTATGTTATTTTGCTTGCTCGCAGTCGCCAACTTGACATTGAGGACTGCGAGCCAGCAAAAAATGCCAACTACGCTACGCTGCGCGATTTTGCGCTGTGCTTCTTGCAATTCGCATAGCGCGAGGTAGCACAAACTACGCAAACTTCATGAGCATAGTGTAGTTGGCCGCCTAGGGTTAATTTAATTGAGGCCCCTGGGTGGGCCAGGTCCTGGGGGCATTTGCTAAAAATGGGGCCCCCGCAGCCCCCGGGACGGCCACCCCTGGGGCTTGATTACAGAGTTAAAGGGGGGCACACAGCTTTCCCGCAGCCCCGGGGACCACCACCCACGGAGCTTCTTTTTTAATGGGTGGGGGCCTCCAAGGCCCCCCAAGCATCGGGGACTACCACTCTGGGGCTTTTATTATTTATAATCGCGGGGGCACATGGCCCCCTGCTGACCCAGGCCCACCACCCAACTGGGCTTTTTTTAAATGTACCTGTTTGGGGGGCTCAAGCCCTCCCACATGCCCGGGGACCACCAACTCCCCGGGACACTGATATACATCGCAGCTCTGTGGCCCTTTTTACACCTCTCTGCAATGCAGCCCTGTGGCGCTTACTGGAGGTACCTGGTGGGCTAGTTGGACCACAGGGATCCTTAGGATTGAAGGGGACTTAATCCCCCAACTTAAACTGTGCCACAGGGCGTATTTGCACAGTGGTGAAGGGAGGGGGAGGGCCTGGTGTGACATGTGTGCAAACAGGCCCTGTGGCACAATTTAAGTTGGGGAATTAATTCCCCTTCATTCCTAAGGTTCCCTGGGGGCCAACTAGCCCACCAGGTGCCACCAGTAAGTGCCACAGGGCTGCATTGCAGAGAGGTGTAAAAAGGGACATGACCTCGGACCACCTCTCTGCATCGCAGCGCTGTGGCGCTAGCTGGAGGTACCTGGTGGGCTAGTTGGACCCCAGGGACCAAAAACCTTTGAAATTCGCTGAAAAAATCATAGGTTTCAGGCATGTTCTAGTTAGAAATTAGCATTTAAAAAACCTTAGAAATTCAATAAAAAAAACCCTAGGTTTCAGGGGCGCTATAGTTAGTTGGACAATTTACTCATACAAAACCAGTGAAATTCATTCCCCCGTTATAGTTAGTTCAGCTAACTATAAGTTGCGCCCCCGCAATGCGCTGCTGATGACATCGCATATTACATCACTCATGACATGGTCAGTGACATCACTGATGACATCATTGATGACATCTCAAATGACATCAGTTGTAACTTTGGTTACGAAATTATTCAAAAAGTTTCTCTTTTTTTGATTAGCTCTTATATTGAAAGTTTGGGGGTGAATGGTGTAGGAGGGGCTGTCCCTTTGCGAGTTAGACCCGAGCTCTCCCTCTGTGAGCCAGCACGCTGGTGTGGGTTTGCGAGCCAACGACCCGTAGCTAACACTGTGCGAACTGAACCCACGAGCCGCCGGTGTCCCTCTGCGAGGCTGCTCAATGGGCGGCAGGTCTCCCTGTGCTAGCCGGATGGGAGCTATCACTCTGTGAACCGAGATTGGGAATATAAGGTGGCTCTAAAAAGAGCCCTTGGGTTTATTAGTTGGAGCTACATATAAGTGCGGTTGCACAGCTTCCGGTTATTCAGAAGAACTTGATTTCCCTGATCTGTGAAGTGTACTACATCACTTTTGTAGATATCAGTTTCAACCAAAGGCAGCAATTGGTGCCACTTCAATCCTCTCTGTCCAAACCATTTAATGTCCCCATTTTGTAAACCTAGTTCTAAGTCAATACGTCTCTGTTCTGCTTACCTCTTGAACCAGAAAACATAGGTATGTCCTATGACCCACACTAGCATTTTGAAGTTATGGTTGGTAGGAATGGATAGATGTCTGTAGCTCATCAGTCCATTCATAGAATAAAAGATATGTTTAAAGATGGGGAACTACTATTTTTTGCCATACAAAACGCTACCTGATTGGGATATGAAAAGCATTGTTTTTTAAAAGTAGGATGCACATTCGTTTTGTTGAAAAGCATCTTTGTGATTGGTTAAGAAAAAGCAGGTTAAACGTGGAGTACATATCACAGGATAAAATTTGCTCAACTCAACCACACCTGCTACTTACATTTGGAAGGCACTGTTCGAACTTAAAACAATGGTGAACTTTTAACCTGCAGGTGCTGTTAAATGTTCGAGAAAATGATGCAAAAAAAATATTGTTAGGTTTAAAAACAAGTGATGAACTTTTAACCTGCACGTGTTGTAGAATGTTCTAGAAAGTGTGTTAATAGTATACGTTGCACTTCTGACTTCTATGTGTCCTTGAATATTAAAAAAACTGTTTATATGGAAAATAAAAAAAAAACAAGAGAGAAGTTTTGAAACCTAAAAGAATCATAGAACTATTCTAATGTGTTCATTACATGTATTTATGTGTGGAGCAACAAAATTACAGACACAACAGCACCAGGAAGAGGAAGAAGCTGGGAGTGGGGGGACGGGGGAGATGGGCACAATGGCACACATGCACAATTAAGTACTGCAGAATTATAGACAAACCATAGCCAAAATGCAACACACCAACAAGGAGAACAGGTCACACAACCCGCCAACATCACACCACTGAATGAACATAGAAGTAAAAACCACACTGCCTGAAAGGGAGACGGGTAAACAAAAGCTCACATGAAGGGACATCTCACTCACAATGCAGCACACACACATAGGAAGCAGAGTACACCAACATCCAACACAATGTTGTCCAAACACAAACATTCGCACAATCGATCACAGGACACAAATGCAATCGCCTGTGGCGAATAAGCGTCCAAAAGCGTCCGTACGAAAGAGGCACATGAGAACGCATAAGTACAAACCCACAGTCCGGATGGTGGAACAATTCACATATGGCACGCAGCCAGAGAGTGCGTGACACACAAATTGGCATACAAACGAAGACAACACATTTGGAGACAAGTGAAAATGTGGATACTTTATTTAAAAAGTGTGTGTCAGTAAGACCAAGAGTAGTGTCATGATATGCAGACAAATGCAGCAGCATGCCTGAATATGGAACGTAGGAAAACGTTCATCTTCACCTTGGGGTATGCCATCACCAACACACGTCAGTGTCAAGCAGCCTTGGTTGTCCATCCCTCGGACATAGTTTGAAGCCAATGCAGCCATGTCCACTGTTGTTTTGGGATATGTGACCAGATGCACAGTCTGCAATGATGCGGCTGGACACATGCAATGTGGCATATTGAGTCGTGGTTGCAGGTACCTTATCACTCGTCCATGAACATGAGTGCAGCTGTGTAAGGCACAATCTCTAATGAGTGATGGTTGGCCACAATATTTGACATGTCGTCAACGTAATCCATCAGCTGACCGGGACAGATGTGCTGACTCCAACCACTGTATCCAATGTGAATGAAAGCAGAATTGGGAAGTGGGTCAATTTGCTCACTGCATACTACGACACGTGCAATCTCTCAGGCCCAGTTCCCAACATGCATGCAAAACATCCATGCATGCCATAAAAGGGCATCATCATGACACTCCTGGTCACATCACCTCCAATGTGTCATTGGCAACAAAGAAGCAAATATGGAAGTCTATCTTGGACCCTGTGAATGCAGTTGCAGCGTTGAGGAGGACAATGGAAGAGGTAAAGAGGTGCTGGCTATGGTGTATAAGCTTTGCTTGGTCTCCAGCTGTTCCTGCGCAGTGTGGGGGAAGTGAAGGTGCTGGGGTACCAAGTTGATGATGGCATCCAAGACAGGTGTAAGGAACTTTGATAGGGCTGGCTGTGGGACTCCTCTGACTCTGGCCGTTCTTAGTTGTAAGGTACCAGAGGCCAACAGGTGCAGCACAGCCAGCAGCTTTGTCTGCGGAGGGATGTTGGCTGTCTGCTGTGTTGGTACCGTCAGCCTGTGGGCAATGATGGTCAGGATGTGCAGGATGGCTGTCCTTTTGAGCCTGTAGTGGGCAATGACATCCTCTGGTGTTAAGTCTGTGAGGCTGGTACATTTTCTGAAGGTCCGCTGTCTTTGTCTGCGCTGCCTCTGTGGTAGTCTGGGGGTGGGGGCGCCAGCCTGGGGGTGGTGGCAGTGGTTGTTGTGGCCCTCTTGGGTGTCCGAGCTATATGATCAGTAGCCCCATGGTATCTGTTGTTCTTCAAGTGTGGCTCTGGGCTGGGCTCCCTTTTATGGTGCAGGTTGTTGTCCGACTTAACACCAGGTAAGAGCAGGCATTAAATCCCTGCTGCTAATATGCCTTATCTCATGTTTTGGGATCTTATGGCTGATCTGGCCGGTCATTGAGAATGTTGCGAAGTGGAGTGTTCATCGCTTTTTGCACAGGAACGCCTACTCTCCATCTCATTAGCAATAGTTGCCGGTGTCATCTGTGGCGATGTTTTTTGCGGCTGCTATCGCAGGAAAACTGGTGATATCGGCTGTTAGCACCAGCTTGTGAATAGGGCAATACATTTATCACCACTTAGGCTTCGATAAAGTACTGATAACTCGGCGATAAGTCCTTGAGAATATGCCCCTCAATTTTAAAAGCTGCTTACAAAGTATGGAGGCAGGTAAGGGGCAAATTAAATATCCCAACATCAAATGTATATACACTATTCTTGGCTGTAGGTACCCTTCTGTCCATTTTCCAGGATCAAGTAACATTTAGATGGGGGAGGTGGGATATCAAATTCCAGGGTGATTTAAATAGGGAGGGAGAGTTACTATCCTTCCTGAGTTTGCAAGAGCTGTACAGGTTAGATAAACAAGATCTTTTCAAATATTTGTTATTACAGTGCTACCTTGTTAGAAGCATGAATGGGGCTAGTTCGACATCAAAAAAATTTGTGTTGGAGGCAGTAAAGACTAAGGCTCGGATTGGGAAAATCTCTGAGATAATAATACAAGCAGTCCCTGATGATATAGAGGTACAGAATGCAAAGTGGGAAACTAAGCTGGAAATTAAAGGAATATATATTGAACATTCGCTTGAATTGGCAAACCATGCGTTAATAACAGGGAGCCTCAGAAGCCAACATTTGATGTCTATTTTCGATCTTTACTATACACCAGAAAAGGTAGCTAAATGGGGCGCTAGGAGGGGGGTATGTAATAGATGTGGACTACAGTCAGCCTATACCCTTAATATGTCCTACTCTTGTCCTAAGCCGATTACTTTCTTGCACCATCTTGAGGAATTCCTAGACAGGGCTCTAGGTTTATCGGTGTCCATCACTACCGCTTTAACTATCTCGGGGATATTAGATAGCACAGAAGCAAATGAGGTGGTAAGGGTGGAGACCTCATAGTGGCTAAGTGTGGCTCATCCTATTTTCAGTATTTGCCGGGCAAAGAATTTAGCTATATGCAATATAGAAACTCATTTATACAAATTGAAAGGACGAAGGAAAAAGGATTTAGGATGAAAAATCTGGTCCCCAATTGCTAGGTGGGTGATTGAGGCAAGTGTTAGTGGAGGCAAAACTTGAGTACTTTGCTTGGGCATTCTATCTAGGGACTATTCTATCTGGCTTTAATTTGTATGATTGAGATCCCAAGTAACATATAATCTGCTTTTCAGCTCTGCCCTCCTCAGGGTGATAAAGTAAGGGGGAGAAGCATGTCCACATTATATATTTTATTCTTTATTCCCCATCATGCCTTCTTGTAATGGGGCAAAATGGACCCATTCAAGATAATGGTATTCTATCTAAGGCATGTGAACTTTATCAGTATAAGGATTCTCTCTGAAGCTGCTGTGTAAGAAAAGAGAGATACTGTATCTTTTTCTCTTTGGTACTCACCAGGTTTGGATGGGTACCCCACCGACCTCAAAAACTACAGACCCATCTCCCTGCTCCCGTTCCCAGCGAAAGTCATCGAGAAAGCCATCAACAGCCAACTCGCCACATTCATTGAAGAACACAACATCCTCGACTCCTCCCAATCCGGCTTCAGAAAAAACCACAGTACGGAAACCGCCCTCCTCGCCGCAACAGACGACATCCGCACCTTACTGGACAAAGGAGAAACAGTAGCCCTGATCCTCCTCGACCTATCAGCGGCGTTCGACACAGTCTCCCACCGCACCCTAATACGCAGACTCTACGATGCAGGAATCCAGGACAAGGCCCTCGACTGGATCTGCTCCTTCCTCTCCAGCAGGACGCAGCGGGTCAGACTCCACCCCCTTTCCTCTCGGACCCCACACCTATCACCTGCGGAGTCCCCCAGGGCTCCTCCCTCAGCCCGACGCTCTTCAACGTCTACATGGCTCCACTTGCCCCCATCGTCAGAACCTACGGACTCAACATCGTGTCATATGCAGACGACACCCAGCTCATCCTCTCCCTATCCAACGAGCCCAACACCGCCAGACGCAACTTTCGAGAAGGCATGGAAGCCGTCGCCAAATGGATGAAAAACAGCTGCCTACAACTAAACACCAACAAAACAGAAGTACTCATCATGGGCCCAAACCCCGACGCCTGGAGTGACACCTGGTGGCCCACCGCCCTCGGAAACCCGCCAACCCCCACAGACCACGCACGCAACCTGGGAATCATCCTGGACTCCGAGCTCAAAATGGACCGCCAGATCAACTCTGTCTCATCTTCCTGCTTTCACACCCTCCGCCTCCTTCGTAAGACCTTCAAATGGATCCCCCTCGAACACCGAAAGACAGTCACTCACGCCCTGGTCACCAGCAGACTCGACTACGGCAACGCACTCTACGCCGGAATAAACAAAAACCTCATCCGCAAGCTACAGAACATCCAGAACGCCGCCGCAAGACTGGTCCTCAACCTGCCAAAACACTGCCACATCTCCCAGCACCTGCGCACACTCCACTGGCTCCCCGTCGAGGCGAGAATCACCTTTAAGATGCTCACCCACGCACACAAGGCCCTCCACGGCACCGGACCAGCATACCTGAACAGCCGACTCAAATTCCACGCACCCCAAAGGACCCTACGATCAGCCCAGCTTTCCTACGCTGTGGTCCCCCGCACCAGAAAGACCAGATCGGGAGGCCGCTCCTTCTCCTTCCTTGCGGCCAAAGCATGGAACGCCCTTCCGCTCCACCTCAGACAGACAACATCGCTCCCCATCTTCGCAAGAAACCTCAAAACCTGGCTCTTCGACAGACCCCCTCCTTGATGGAATGGAACCTGCACCCCCCAACCCCCCCCCCACCCCTAGCGCCTTGAGACCCTTACGGGTGAGTAGTCGCGCTTTAACAAACTCCTGATTGATTGATGGGTACATATATGTGTGAATTATTTATTTGATTATTTATAGCACTTGCATTTTCTTCAGAGGCCGGATTTTTCTTTTAATTATTGGATGAGATATGATCTTCAGCATCTTTTGCTCTACAGTTGTCTGCGAGGACAAAGCTATTTAATAATATTTATGTTATTATTTATCACTTGTCTAATGAAATGTGCTCTTAATAGAATAATGTCTCTGTATAAATCTGCTGTAAAAATTGCCATTACATGTATTAATTGGTTTTGTCTGCAAGAAAAATAAAAAATATATGAAAAAATAAATAAAAAGACATGGCTTGATTTTAAGACTGCACCACTTACATATAGCATGACATAGTAGTATATTTGTAAGTAACAATACAGAAATGCTATGATACAGCGATAGTAGTGGCAGGTTCACAACATCCAACTGCTGTGTGCCACAGGCAGGATGCATGTCATGTAACAATTAACAAGAAAATGTGTAACCAATAGCAGGACTCAGTGTCTCCCAGGTAGCCCCAGATCCATCTGGCTGCCTTCGAACCAAAGCATGTTGGGGCCCCTCTGGTGGGGGTGGAGGATGAGTACCTAGCTAGGGCAACTGTTGTGGTCACAGATGAGCTATCTAGTCAAAGAGTTATAGTACTTTTAGTGTGGGCAGCATGTAGCAACTATGTTCACGGGGAGAGAGATAGTCAATCAATGACTGCCAGTTATCTGCAAATGTTTTAATCAATGTGAGCCAACTTATGATATAGCTGTTCCAGTTGTGGTAGTTTAGCAAATCAATAAGTTAAGCATTAGCAGAAGACATCCCATTTTTCGACCTATATTGCCCGTTTTACAGAATCGATTTTTTTCTTTCTGTCGGCCATTTTGTATGCAATGTGCTCTGTCCTACCTTCCTTTCAACTGCTCTTGAAATCTGCCTAGAGACAAGATATGTTTAATCTCCTCTACTTTGCACGTGCTCAGAAGAGCATACAGCTGTCCATAGCATGTAACTGTCAGGATGTGTTTACTCCATCTAGCTAACTGTTAGCTCCTCCCACTTGTCGACTGTGCATTTTCTGTATGACCTTGTATGTGCCTAAGAACAGCAGCTTGTACTTGTACCGCCTTCTTTTGAGCCCCTCTGTGGGTATAAAAGGACCCAGCTCCTTCCATTCAGTGTGCTACCTCATACTATACCGAAGGGTGTTGTGTGAATGTAGTTCCACCTCATGAGGTTAAATTAACTCTGTCTTTTCTATTCCAGTTTCTGTGCCAACTTCTTACTATTGGTCTAAGGACTCTGAGCAGAGAAGGGCGAATCCCTTGCACTAGTAGGCCTGGCTGGGGCTTGCTACTACACAGTGACATAACATGCCAGAGGCTCGTAAAACAAAGGGAAATGGGAAGGGCGATGAGTTTCTTCCCAGCAAGAGCAATGTGCTGTTTCTCTAGTCTGCATGTGTCATTGCCCCATGTGTGAGGGGCCATATACCTAATATGATAGTGTTGTAGAAGGCAGGATTAGGAACCGTAAAGTGCCCTTTATTTGTCCAAGAATCTCCGTCCAGTATGTGGTCATAAGAGAGCAGGACCACCAGATGTGGCAGAAGTCTCCTGGATCTACTCCACATTGCCAATAGAAATTGTAGGGCATCTGGTGTGCAGGCATTTTGGGGTGAAGTACCATTGTGCTGTAATTGTATAGGCTGTCTTTTGTGGTGGTATACTTCTGTATGTATTAGGTGTGTCACACCAAAGTGTTATCCATTGTTTTTGCAGAATACCCTCTGAAGTCCTAGTATACCATTGTGTTTGGTACGGGTGGGTGCAGACGGGTAGAATATTGGAGAACTTGGTAAGTTCTGGATATTAGCCCCCTGGATCCATCATAAGACCCGACTAATTTCTCAAAGGGTGTCTAGGTCTGTGTGGCTCCCTAGTTGTTGGTGCGGTGAAGTGCCTAGTGGCACAGTTGACAGTATTGCAGATGAACTTTTTCGGGCATCTGAAATCTATATTGCTCCTACAAAGAAGGGACACAGAGTGCTACACTCATCGACTTCCCAGCTGGGTAACGTATGGGGGTCAAGGGCAGAGAAAAGTCTTGATTACTTGTAATTTGTGTGTTGGGGAAAAGGAAGGTGGTGAGATTCCACCTGCAATCCAGTTTTTCCTAAATCTCTAAAACTGTTCTAGCGTGAGCAGCAACATATGGACTTCTTTTTCTGGCATGCTTGGGGAGTTGTGCTAGGTCCCCTCTTGTTCCATTTGAAACCAGTGTTTGTCACTTTTGTGAATGACCTATTCAGGGAGAAATCAGAGATGAGCTGCCCAATAGTGTTAGAGTAGGTTAGGGCATGCCAGGCCACCCCTGTCTTTAGGCAAAATTAACAGTTGGATAGCCTGGGACATTTACCTCCCCAGATAATGAAGCATATGTCCCACTATAAGCATATGATATCGTCGGAAGGGATAGCTGTGGGTAGGAATTGGAAGAACGGAAGAATTCTGGGGAGTGCATTAATTTAATAACATTAATTCAACCCAGTGATGATATGCACAATGTCTTCCAGCGGCAAAGGTCTTTCAAAATGGACCGTTGGTGTTCTGGACAGTTAGCTTGAGTCCAAGATTACAATGCAGGGATTACATTAAGGCCTAGGTAGCATATTGCACGTGATACCTATTAGAATGGGGCTAGCGCTTGAAGAGCGCGAAGGCCTTGTGGGGTATGGTGAGGTTCAAAGCATATGATTTGGTCATGTTAACTTTAAAGCCCGATACATCCTCAAAGGCTGAGAGGCAATTAACATCCGAGGTCAGAGAGGTAGCATGCTGTGTCAGAGTAAGTAGCAGATTGTCCACAAATAGAATATTTTGTAGGCCTGACCATTCAAAGGTATGCCCACAGTGTCTGCCTTCTGTTGATGGTGTTACGGACACCCCTGTTGGGTGCATTTGCTGTCTGTCAGGTCAGAGTGAGTTAGTCTGGCTTATATAGGATGACATGATTTTGGGAAGTATTCTTGGGCCAAGCCTAATTTTGTCTAGAAGCTCACTGTGGAAGGCTCAGCTTACACTAACAAAGGCCTTCTTTGTATCGAGCGAGAGAAGGCATGCTGGAATATTGTGATGTTGGAAAATCCAGCATATATTATATTCACCCAATCAGTGGTGAATTATTCCAACCTGGTCCAGGTCTATGAGGCCAGGAAGATGCTTGTTGTAAGGTGGTTTGTGGTTTGTTAGTAGGTGCAGGTAGGTACCTACAGCTAGTAACAACAGCACAATTACAAATAAGGTCCAGTAAAGTCTCAATAAATTAGTACTTGCTCAAAATTCGGTAGCCAACTTAGGAGACAAGTGTGTAAAGTATATATATACAAAAACACCAATAACAGTAAATAAGAAAGTCACAACACACAACAAAAATCTAACACAAACTGATAAAAATAGGAAATATTTCTATGATTAAGATGACACCAAGTCGACAAACATTGTAGGTAACCGGAAATATGTATTTTCAAAGACAAAATGTAATGTAAAAGTGTGCTTTCTAGTGCTGAAAATCAGAGACATCTGGTTGTGCTTGAGTGCGACCCAATCAAAAATTCAGGCTGAACGTGATAAGCACAGATCAGATACGATGGGGTGGTTGGGACATTCAGATGGAGTCACTTTTTTGGTTCTTTTTCCCTCAACATTGAGCAAGTCTCCTCTGCAGGCCATGTTGCAGTTCAAAGACAGCGGCTTGCTTCAGCACTAGGCCTCATGATTTCTGTAGGTCTTGGTTCTCATCACCGATGAAGAAGCACTCCACAGCTTTCAGCCAGCGAAACCCGAAGTTCAGTCATGGTTCGAGGTCGCCAGCTTGACACTCGACAATGGGTCACTAAACTCGATCTTTTTACCAATAATTCTTCAAATGATTCCAAACTTCTGGATTTTCTTCCAGAAGGACCTTTTGGGGTGCACAACACCAGTCAAGTCTCCAGAATGGGTGAATTTCATGGTTTGTTTTTATTTTTAAGCATTTGTTTTCGACTCATTTCAACAGCTACCTATAACTTGACTTTAATATTAGTTGTTTTTACCATAAGCTATGATTCTATTAGCAGACCTAACCATTACCGCATTTGAACCTTTGATTTTTTTCTATGAATTTCTGAGATTCTTTTAAAACATAAGGAAAAATCATTTGACCACACCTAAATATAACATCTCCTTAACTTTTCTTTTTTCTTTGATTTTCTGACTTGCTTGATCATATTAAGTCAACACCCCCACTGTGCATGGCTTTTGGCCATGTGCAGCAGAGGTGGCGCCCCAGGGCCATCGTCCAGGGTGGGTGTTCAACTCAACACATCCTGATATCCATGGTCAGCTTACTACAACTGCCCCATCTCGCCTAACCTCTGCTCTGCATCAGGATGCCCCTGCCCACTCTCACCTGTCATCTGTATTCAGCTTGCTGCCCCTGCCCCTCACCTCTACCCTCCGTTCTTGCTGTGTGTGCCCCTGACCCTCTCTCCCTGGTCCATTGTGCAGCCCTCTGTTGCTGCTCCTGACCTTGTCCTATTTCTCCCAGTTTTTCACGTGTGCATCCCTCCCTCCATGGACCATTGTGCAGTACAGCCCCTGTACTGCCACTGCACTCTGTTGCTGTCGCAGTCCTCCTCCCCCCTTTTCTATGGGTGTGCCACTGCAACTTCACTCCTTGGGCTGTTCAGAAGCCTCTACCCCTAAGCTGCCACTTACCTCCATTGGTGCTTCCCACATTTCCCCTCTCCCTTCTCACCTCCCCTCCCCTCTCCTCCCCATCCCATCACATTCTTTGTGTTTGTGCCCCTTCCCCTCCCTTGTGTCACTCCTGTGCTGTTACTACTTGCAGTTGGTGCCCCTGCTCCCTTCCTCTAACACATCCATTCTCTGTGTGCGGACCTTCGGCCTCTCCTTCCCTAGTCCATTGTGCTATCACTGCAACTGTACTGACACTGTACTCTGTTGATGCCCTTGACCCTCTGCCCCCACACCTGGCTCTCCCTGTGCGTCCCCACCTCTCCTTTTTTGGTCCACTGGGCTGCGCCAATGCCCATGTGCTGCCACTACCCTCTGTTGCTGCCGCTGCCCACTTTCCCACTCTCCATGTGCATGCTCTTGCCTCCTCCCTCCGGGGCGGGTTGTGTTGCCACTGCCCCTCGACTGCCATTTGCATCAAGAGACTCGTCCCATGGCAGTTGCCATGGTCGCAGAAGAATGAATAGCATCAAAACAGTAAAAATCGAGAATGAGGACATCCGTCCATTTCTGAAGAAAACAATATACATCTTTGCTAAGGAGAGTGAATGCATGAAACGGATGCATGAAAGTATTACAGTTTAGAAAATATATGTAGTCTTCTATGCCTAAATGATGTTTTAAATACCGCTAAGTTATGGTCCGTTAACATTCATCAAATAAAAACTCTCTTTCTCTTCCCTGTTAATTTTCCACTGAGATGATGTGCTGATAAAACCTCTCGTTAACCCAAGTCCGGCTGAGAAATTGCTACGCTCCTGTGATGAAGTTCAGTGAATCCTAATGACTTTTAACTCTATTGGATTCAATGTAATGTATCTATTATCGAGGAAACTAATTAAACTTTCCGGAGCACTTCAGAGAATGTGTACACTAAACTCTAACTCAACCGAAGGAGTTTACACAATGTTTAGATGCTATTACAGTCGCAAACAATGCAATAAAAGTGTTACCTCATTATCTTAAGTCTTTTTCTGTTCCTGTCCATCTTATTACATTTTACTTTAGTAGAAAGAATGGTTTTCAGTTTATCGTGGGCCTAGCAAAGTATGTTTTGAAAATATATTAGCAATCAACTTATGTTGAGCAGTATCTGAACACGAAATGTTGATTATCAGTTAAATGCTGCAGGAATTACGAAACGAAAAGATAACGAAAAGGAATTCTTTTCGTTATCTTTTGATTTCTTGGACGCCTTGCATTCTGAACTGTTATTTTATAGTGATTCATCTAAACGGCGTTACTTCTAACAAGCAGTGAATTCATTTTTCAAAATGAGGATAAAAATGTGTAAGCTGTGTTTGTATTTTTATGGGCTTCCCACCACCAAATCACAATGTCAGCATCTCAATTAAGATTGTCATTTAATGAAGTTAGCAATTGAGGAGAAAAAGTGTTCAATGAATAATTTACAATGTTGGTTGGTGATTGCTCGGAAGACAGGTCTAATGTCTATGGCATTCCCTAGCAAACCCTCTGAAAATAAACCAGGGTTCTACTAATCTAACTTAACGGCTCCCAATTGCAATAGGTCATAATAAATACTGTAATATTGCTAATATTCCTCCTGTGAACATAAACGACACCATGCCATGTTTGCCCAAGTAAAATATTGTGAACATTTATTATTCCTTCAAGTATTGTGAAGGGCTGTTATGAACCGCTCTCCCGCACAAACTACAACTCTACAACCCATGCAGTATGATGCCATGAGGGAAAACTGTGGAGTCAAATCTTGAAGTTGAGGTTGTACTTTTGAATGGAATCTCTTCTTCAGTGTTGTACTCCTATTGAAGTTGAGGGTTCTTCAGCTTTGCATTTCCTTCTTTCTGCTCTCTTCAACTCCTCTTATGAAATGTACAAAAAAGAATAAAATGGGGGGAAAGTACCATGTATGATGTGTGGCAGCATTGTGAATAGCTGTAACACACTGCTCACACTTTGTGTAAAATATGTCTGTATATCTGTTTTATTCTATTTGTGACACTCCGGTGTTGCTGTGAAGAAAGAAAATGCATTTTTGATGTAGTTATTTTGAGAAAATGAATACAAAAGGGAAAGTTATGTGCAATCACCGGTACGATAGTACCTTAATATAATGAAAATGGATGAGCTGGCCCGAGAACACATATTGACGTATGGAAGGACCCATAGTTCGTCATTAGTCAAGAGTCAGGTCGTGAACAGTACAGTTGATTGCACTCATCGCTTTGGAGAAATGAACACGATAAACATTTTTGATGTAGTACTTATTTATAGTCCGGTATCGGTAACACCTCAGATGCAGTATCCATGTACACATGTCTGCTTTGGCCTGTTTTTCTCGCATTGGCTACACATGCACTCGGTTGAAGCCAATAAAGAAAAATTCTTTCTATCATCTGAAGACTCAAGAACATTTCTTTGGTCATTTAACTGCCTATTTCTGTTGCCTCTCTTTCAACAGGTTTTGTTATTAATAGGGATATAGTAATTTAAGTGGATTAATTAGATGATTTAGGGTGTGTTGGACATGGGTGCCTGTTAGTGGGTTGAATTGGATGGAATAGAGTGAATGTATATCTTCACATTGCGGGGGCATGAGTTATAGTTAGATCAGCTAACTATAACTGCTGAAATTCACTGGTTTTTTACGAGTGAAACCTGAGCCCAACTGTACCATCCCTGTAATCTTCATTTGTTTTTCAGTGAATTTCTAAGGAATTTACATTCTAATTCATAACTATAATGTCTCTTGAACCTTTGGTTTTATCGGCGAATGTCTATGTTTTTTCAAGTAGTACTCACATTTGCAGAGTGGTGGAGAAAGGAGAGCTTCTTTGACCCCAAGGTCCCTCCGGAATAGACTGGACTTCATCCCCCAACAAGTAGTGCACCACGAGCTACGTTTGCAGAGTGGTGGAAACAGCGGGCATGTCCTCCGAAGACCTCTTAGCAACTCCAATGTATGGGACGTACTTGGGGGCCAACTGCCTTTCCAGTTACCTCCAATAAGTCCCACACATCAGGATTGCTGGACCTCATATGATGCCACGTCCCCTTTCACCACCACTCTGCAAATGTGCCTCCTGGTGAATTACTAGAATGGGAATGAAGTACCCTCAGCTATTGATCAGTGATGTTATCAGTGGTGTCACTCACCATGTCATGAGTGATGCAATATGTGAGGCCAAAAGCAGTGCATTGCAGAAGTGTGAGTTATAGTTAGCTCCGTTAACTGTGACTGCTAACTTTCACTGTAAAATGTGAGCCTAACTATTAGGTTCCTTTAACCTTTGATTTTATCAGTAAATATCTGTATTTATATTATTATCTATATCTATATATGATAGCCAGTAGGCAGTTATAGTCAGTACCAAAGTTTTCATAGGAAAAGCATTTTCTGTTTTGCCAATAACATTGGCGCCACTTGATGAATCTTCACGAAATGTGCACAAAACGTTACACAAAACTTCCTGTTTTTGGTTCTGCTGCTGTGTTGAAAGTTTTAGACATGGGGAGATTAAGTGATTTGCCCAGAATCACAGGATGTCGAGCTGATGCCAAAACTCAAACTTGGATCACCATTTGCAAAGTCTGGAGCTCTGGCTGTAACGCCACATCATCTCCCTTAAGTATAGCATATAATCATGTGGTCAACTGGATAAAAAAAAATAAAGATAGAAAATTATTTAAAAGTGCTTTGTTGCTATTTGAGAACTCATAGCATGTGTCCTCATTTTAGTTGTATAGAGCACTAACCCTAATTTCTATGGGAATAAGATCCTCTCATGGAGGAGGGGGGCAGGGGCAACAAACCAGCGATCCAGTACAGGAAAAAAGAGGCTGTGGCAATGTAAAAGACGTTTGAGGGCAGAAGGAAGAGGCAGTGGAAGTAAAACCATACATGCCAACAGACCCGATTATGGCAGGAGACGCCCAATGTTTTTAAGCCCAAAGGGGCTTTAATTTATTTGTCTTCAGCATATAATCTCCTCTTTTTCAATGTAAATAAATTCCCTCATTTGTTTTTCAAAGTCTCCCTCTTACCAAGTTGCAAATGATGTCAAGTTTGGTACATTGGATCACAGAGGGCCAGAGGAATGGGGAGGGACACAGACTTAGATAAGAGAGGGCAGGAGGGATATTGGCAGGGGCACCAAACTGACCCTATAGGGCAGGCAAGACAGACAGACAGACAGACAGACAGACAGACAGACAGACAGACAGACAGACAGACAGACAGACAGACAGACAGACAGATAGATAGATAGATAGATAGATAGATAGATAGATAGATAGATAGATAGATAGATAGATAGATAGATAGATAGATAGATAGATAGATAGATAGATAGATAGATAGATAGATAGATAGATAGATAGATAGATAGATAGATAGATAGATAGATAGATAGATAGATATTCACTAAAAAAAACAAAGGTTACAGGGATGCTATAGTTAGGCTTACATTCAACTCATACAAAACCAGTGCAATTTAGCAGTTAGAACTACCTGAGCTAACTCTTCTACAATCACTGAAACAAGAACACACTCACTCACCCATATTGCTACTCTCACACTCACTTACTCACACATATATGCACTCATATACTCAAACACTCACATAAACTACCTTTCACAAAAGCAGTTACTCACTCATATACCACTGAGACATCCATACCCTCACAAATAAAGCCATACATACACTCACTCACCCATACAGCCTCTCACAGATGCACTCATGAACCCATACACTCAGTGAATCACACACTCACATGTTCATGCAGGGAGTCAAACCCACTCCCACACAGACACTTAGTCACCCATACAGGTACTCAGACAACCAACCATTAACCCATATAGACACTCATAGATCCATTTAAAGACCAACTGACAGACTAATACATACATTTCACAGATTAGTCATTCACCCATGCATTCACAAAGACATGTTAATCACTTACTTATACAGTCAGTCATGCCCCCACTAAATTATCCATTCAGACACTCATGCACCCACTATTTCTTCAATACACCATGGCATATATATATAACTGGATGATGTCATGAGTGATGCCATTTGAGATGTCAGGAGTGATGTCATCAGTGATGTGACTGACCATGTCATGAGTGATGTAATATGGGACGTCATCAGAAGTGCATTGGTGGGGAGCAAGTTATAGTCAGCTCAGGTAACTCTAACAACTGAATTTCTCTGGTTTTGTATTAGCAAAATGTCAGCCTAACAATAACATACCTGAAACCTGTGTTTTTTTCAGAGAATTTCTATGGTTTTTCAAATGCTAATTCCTAACTATAACGTCCCTGAAACCTGTGGTTTTTTCAGTGAATTTTAAATTTTTGTTGGTCATTTTATTGATGAATAGATGTTTGTAACTATTTTTTTCTCTATATCTTTTTAAGTATTTTTATAATGTTTTAAAATGTTTAAAAAATATATAACATAGCTGATGAAAGATTTATAGTGTTATCTATTTGAATTAACACTGTTTTATTGTTTCTAATTTAATCGGTGTGATATTCCATAATAGAATTTTCAATTGAAAAAGTTAAACTTTTAAAAAAGAAAATGTCAAGTATTTTTTGTTAAGTTAAATGTTGTAAGATTGTTTTAAAAACTATGAAAGTTGTTGTTTTCTTATAAAAACTATCAATTTTTTTAATTTAAAAAAGGGGCATGCATCGTACGCAATTCTGTGCATTTGGTGCGTGGATCGGGTATACAAATCTGACTCTCACAAACACATTTAGAACAAATGAATACATCTTCTAGATGTAGAGGTTTAAAAATAGTATTAAAGGTGTTTTAAATTTGTCTTCAGATGTTTTTAACAGATTTTTGTCAATGCGCTGGTATTCCATACGTGACGTGGATCTACGTGTGGCGTGTGAATCCGTAACATATACATAATTACAACTAAATAATATATATTTTAAAGGAAGAGGTTTAATACTGAGTGTAAAAAAATAGTATTAGTGTATTTGTGAAATATCTTTTACTTATTTAGAGCACACTTTTATCTATGTGACTCGTTCGCGTAGGGGTCGCAAACTATGCTGGCACGTATTTCCGGGATCCCGCAGGGGGTCGCAACTTCAGCGTAATTTTTAAAAGTATGAAATATCACTGTGGAAACTCTAAATATTCGTTTTGCTTAAAGACTTTAACTAACATACTTTACAAAACTATTTATAAACAGTAGTTTATACTTTAGAATTAAGTGTAGCAGATTTTACGGGTGAGTGATGTATACGCGACGGGTGCACGTCCAGTGTGCGCATCTATTTCACATGAAACGAAAGCTTTTGATTGGTTTAAAAACTTTTCATTCTGTTAGAGGCAGTTTCCAACACTTGTTTTATTCCTCTTATTTTGGGTGTCTTCCTGTGAGGACATCTGTTTTGTAGGCTCTTCCGATTCCTTATTTGTTTGGGCCTTTTGACTTTTTTCATTGCCATGGCATCCAGTCATCTAGAGGAAGAACTGCTGGGCAATGCAGAGGAAGTTGAGGAGCCTGTTAAAAAAAGATAAGAGAGTATCATGTGGGTGTTTTTCACAGTGCCTGAGTGGGAGAAAAAAGTAAGTGCCAGAAAGGTTACGTGCACTGTGTGTCAAAGAGTGCTTTCACGTGAATTGGACAAAAAATATTCATGTGGGATGCCATCGATGAAAAAGCAACTTGAAACGATGCATCCTAATTGAATGGCCAAAAAAGTGATGGCACGTGAAAAGAGGGAGCAAGCTGCAGAGGCTGATCCTGATCAACCTTCTGCATCAGGTGCAGCAGTTATACCTACACCTCAGCCGCATTTCATTTCTGAGCTAGCAGATGCTACCATGCACTGCAGGAAATGTCAAGCAAACCTGTGTGTTGGAGAGCAATGCATTTGTGCCATAATTGATATGATAAAATCACACAAGTGTTCATTTTTAGTTTCACAATCTTGTATTTCTTTTTATGAACCAGTCATGTTCGACTCTTTAAGTTTTTTCTGTTTTTAAAAATGTCAAAAATACCCCAAATAATAAAAAAAGTTTGAAAATAAAAAAGCTCTCAAAATAGTTTTAAAAAAAAGTTTCTTACAGAACCACTTATACTAGTTAAAAATAGAAACATTGTATGTAGTAATACTGATTGCTTGGATGGAATTTTTACATTTCCAAAACTCCACATTTAAAAAAAAATCCAAGTGAAACCAGCCAATGTTAGCCTGGAAAGGAAATTCAAGTTACTGTAACTACGATTAGAATTACTTTTCATGATCAGTAGTGGGCTGAAAGATGCAGCACTGAGGTCTCTCCTGATAACAGGTGAGTTAATCGGAATTCGTAGTTCGGCGGATTTTAGAGGAATATTTGTACGTTTCAAAAATAGACACTTTGAAACTTTTCTGGTGAAAACCACACAATATGTTCCTATGGAAGGAAACACAAGTTACTCGTAAGTACGCTTAGATTTACTTTTCAGGGTCCGTACTGGGCTCAAAGATGCAGCACTGACGTCTCTCGTGATGACAGGTGAGTAAATCGGAATTCGTAGTTCGCTGATTTTAGAGGAATATTGTGCTCAATGGTGAAGGAAGGGGGTGGGGCCTGAGGTGACATGTGTGCAAACACGCCCTGTGGCGCAATTTAGATTGGGGAATTAATTCCTCTTCAATCCTGAGGTACCCTGTGAGCCAACTAGCCCACCAGGTACCTCCAGTATGTGCCAGGGAGCTGTGTTGCAGAGAGATGTTCAGAGGGCACGCCCCCTTTTTACAACACTCTGCAACGGAGCTCCGTGGTGCTTAATGGAGGTACCTGTTGGACTAGTTGGCCCCTAGGGACCTCTGGATTGAAGAGGAATTAATTCCCCAACTTAAAACACGCCACACGGCATGTTTGCACACATATCACCTCAAGCCCCCCCTTACCTTCACCACTGTGCAAACGCGCCCCGTAGCGCGTTTGCAGAGGGGGAACTAATCCCCCTTGCATACTGGGGGTCCTTGGGGCCAACTAGTCCACCAGGAATCTCCAGTATGCGCCAGGGGGCTGCTTTGCACAGAGGTGTAAAAAGGGGCTTGGCCTCATTACAGCTCTCTGCAATGCAGCCCCCTGGCGTGTTTTCAGAGGGGGAACTAATTCCCCTTGCATATTGGCGGTTCCTGGGGGCCAACTAGCCGACAAGGAACCTCCAGTATGCGCCAGGGAGCTGCATTGCAGGGAGGTGTAATGAGGCCACGCCCCTTTTTACACCTCTCTGCAACGCAGCCCCCTGGTGCATTTACAGGGGGGGTACTAATTCCCATTGCATATTGGGGGTCCCTGGGGGCCAACTAGCCCACCAGGAACCTCCAGTATGCACCAGGGAGCTGCATTGCAGAGAGGTGTAATGAGGCCATGCCCCTTTTTACAACACTCTGCAAAGCTGCTCCCAGGTGCTTACTGGAGGTACCTGGTGAGCTAGTTGGCCCCCAGGGACCCCCAGTATTCAAGGGAAATTACTTCCCCCTCTGCAAACTCGCCAGGGGGCTCGTTTGCAGAGTGGTGCAGGGAGGGGGTAGGGCTTGAGGTGACAGATTGCACCACTCTGCAAACGCACCCCCTGGCGCGTTTGCAGAGGGGAAACGAATTCCCCTTGAATACCGGGGGTCCCTGGAGGCCAACTAGCCCACCAGGAACCTCCAGTATGCGCCAGGGGGCTGCGTTGCAGAGAGGTGTAAAAAGGGACGTGGCCTCTTTACACATCTCTGCAAGTCAGCCCCCTGGCGCGTTTGCAGAGGGAGAACTAATTCCCCATGAATACTTGGGGTCCCTGGGGGCCAACTAGCCCACCAGGAACCTCCAGTATGTGATAGAGGGCTGTGTTGCAGAGAGGTGTAAAAAGGGGCATGGCCTCTTTACACGTCTCTGCAAGGCAGCCCCGTAGCGCATACTGGAGGTTCCTGGTGGGCTACTTGGCCCCCAGGGACCCCCAATATTCAAGGGGAATTATTTCCCCCTCTGCAAATACGCCAGGGGGCACGTTTGCAGAGTGGTGCCTTAATGTTTTTTTGGGGGAATCGGCAGGGTACGCGTACGTGCACGTATCACGGGATTTAAAAAATAAAATAAAAATTGGGTGGCCTTGAAGGTCCTTGTGGGACCCCCTGAGCAGGCCTATGGGGTCAGGAACCTCCAGTATGCACCAGGGGGCTGCCTTGCAGAGAGGTGTAAAAAGGGCCATGGCCTTCTTACCCTTCTCTGCAAGGTAGCCCCCTGGCACGTTTGCAGAGGGGGAACTAATTCCCCTTGAATACTGGGGGTCCCTGGGGCCCAACTAGCCCAACAGGAACCTCCAGTATGCGCCAGGGGGCTGCGTTGCAGAGAGGTGTAAAAAGGGGCGTGGCCTATTTACACATCTCTGCTAGGCAACCCCCTGGCGCATACTGGAGGTTGTTGGTGGACTACTTGGCCCCCAGGGACCCCCAGTTTTCAAGGGGAATTGTTCCCCCTCGGCAAACGCGCCAGGGGGCGCGTTTGCAGAGTTGTGCCTTAATTTTTGGGAGGGGCTCGGCAGTGTACGTGTACCATACGCGTATCCCGCAATTAAAAACAAATATTTATTTTTTGGGGCCTTGGGGGTCCTTCTGGGACCCCCTGAGCAGGCCTAGGGGGTCATGGTATTTCTATCCTTCCCCTTTTCTTCGTTTTCACCTTTGTTTCCCTGTTTTCTTGTGACTCGGTTCTACCGAGGCACAAGATGGCTGCCAACACTTCCTGGTTTGGAGTGTTGACAGACAGTTGACAGCCAATCAGCATGCAGCTCGTGCTCGTAATTGTACGGTTTTCGGTACACTTACTGTATGCATACCATACTTCGTCTCTAGATATCACTATGATTTTACTTTTGATTTTCTCAGGAACTACTGAACGGCTTTACACCACTTAACAAAAAGCACAATCTGCGAACCGAACTCTACCTTTTTGCCAAGTTTGGTGTAATCCCGTTCAGCAGTTCAGGCTGTAGCCCTGGCTAAAGGTCCTATCAAAAATTGCATGGGGAAAACATGTTTTGGGACACCTCTTTTTTCTCAGCCCCCACTTGATGAATCACCCCCAAACTTTCAGGGAAGGAGTGGAGCGGAGCAGGCCATTTTCTTGTAAAATTTCGCATGTATTCTTCGACCGGCACCAAAGTTATTCCAAATAGAATGTTGCGGATTTCCTATGGAAACTAGGTCCTAACTATATATACCTACTTTGTACCGCCAGTAGGTAATATATATATATATATTTATATTGTTAATGTTTCTAAAAAATAAAGATTAAATAAAAGAAAGTTTCTGAAAAAATTCTCAAAAAGAAGTTACAATTTAAAAAATATAATTGGTTATGTACTTGGAGACTACCATGAGAAACCCATTGAGATTTGGGAGGCAAAGAGTGGTGCAGGTGAAAAATGCAAAGAAAAAGATAATAATATAAAACACTGCTCACCTAGTATGTTTAATATGATCATTCAGCTACTCGGCCTCAAACACATTAGTTTATTAAACTGATATCAGGGGAAAGTAAAAAAATAAAATGAGCTCAAACAAAAAGGCTTCTACAAGCAAAATGACCTTAATTACTGTTGCTTGCACTGCATAGCAACATGGTCAAACAACGAGCAAGGAGCCATGGCCACAACAAAGAACACATGCAGGACTATGGCAAAAGCACACTGGCTGCCTACACAAAATAGCCAGCAGCCACATGGAAAAATAACAACAGCAACCAGCAAGGAGGCAGGGCCACAACAAAGAACACCTGCAGGGATATGGAAAAAGCAAACTGGCTGGCTACACAAAAAAATGGCCACCAGCCACATGTTCAAACAACAAGCAAGAGGCATGTCCACAACAAAGAATACATGCAGGCCTATTGCAAAAGCATACTGGCTGGTACACAAAAAGGCTGCCAGACACATGGTCATGCAACAACCAGCAAGGAGGCAGGCCCCAACAAAGAAAACACGCAGGCCTATGGCACAAAAGCACACTGGCTGCCTATACAAAATGGACACGAACGACATGGTCAAACAACAAGCCAGAGGCATGGCCACAGCAAGACATGCAGGCCTATGGCAAAAAGTACACTTGCTGTCCACACAAATTATCTGCTACCACATGGTCAAAAAACAACCAGGAGGCATGGAAAACAAAGAACAAATGCAGACCTATGGCAAATGTACATTGGCTACCTACACAATATGGCCACCAGCAACATGCTTAAACAACAAACAGGAGGCATGGTAAACAGCAAACACATACACACCTATGTACACTGACTATACAAAATGGTCGCATGACCACATGGCATGAGGAAGAAAGACAAATGGGGGCCTATAGCAAACACACTCACACACTGGCCAGAAAAAAGAGGCATGGTAACACAGGAAAAAAACATCATTAATTCAGCAGTGCCAAAAATGAAACTAACTGGGCTAATACATTGTACAACAACACACATCTGCCAAAGGCATCAAATATAATACCCCACCTATACCCTGTTTGCAGAAAAAACAAACATGAAATACCCTGAAAAGCAAATTTCGTAATGTAATTCAATACCATCCATGACCTAAATGATGTTTCAATTCAACAGACACTACAGAAATGGTTGGATAATGTACCGGTGACTAGAACTGGGCTTACGGGCTGGAAGGCTACCGTGGGCAGACTAGGCCACATTGTGAATTAAATGAATATTGCACATTTATTAAAAAACATGAAGAAAATGTCCTGATCTGTGCAACATTTTTTCCTAATAGAAGAAGAAAAATTACATGCAACTGCAGGTCACCCACCACAATTATTTTTTTTAATCTAATAAACAAATAAATGCTGGTGCATTACCTCTGCCAACCAAACAACACCCCTATACAACAATATTTGAACTTACTTGTGATATCACAAAAAAAGTCCTCAAATACAATGGTATATATGCAGCAGATGAACAGAGTGATGCTTTTGAGCTCCAAATCCAAATAAGAAGTGACCAGGAGGTGGACAAAGCACTGGCAATAGTCTGCTGGACAGGAACAGGGAGTTGGAGTCTGTGGGGCACTTCCTCATTGTTGAAATCAAAAAGTAAAATAAAAAAAGGGCTTTGGGCACAAAAAACAATGTTAACGGTCAATTTGAGAGGTTATTACCTCCAAATTGTCTTTTTGAGGAGATTTGTCTGCTTCTCTAGGAGAAAATCGTCTCAGGTTGCAGCCGCTGTCAATCGTGCTCAGTCACCCTCACCTACAACACAAAACAAGCGCCTGAAGTCGCTGGCATGTCCTAAAGCAGTGCTAGCAGCTGCAAAATCACTTATGAGCACCCGACAAGTCTCATTGCACTCCCTGCATGCGTAGAACGACATTACAAGCACACAAATGGAAAAAACCTCTGTTGCGAAGTGCTGAGTTTATTGGTAACTCCGTATTCTCTGCAGAATGCGGAGTTGCTGAGTTTCACACACTTCACGAGTGGAGTTGAGTTTTACACCCAGGTCTACCTAAAACCCATCCTTTAGAAAGTCTAGTGAACAGGCTATTGTGAAACCTCTATTTAAAAGACCATATTTAAGTCCAAACGATAACACCTATATGCCCTTTTGTTTGCTCTTATTTCTAGAAAACATACTTGACAAATGGGCCTTCAATCAACTGAACAGTTATGCAGAATCCAAAGACATTCAGAACAACTACCAGGCTCGCTCGCTTCTGCCCCAGCAGTGTTACCAAATTAGAGGTGGTGTTAGTGCTAGGTGATTGAAAAAGACTAAGTGACCAAGTTCATTTGGAGCATTCATTTTATTACATTTCTCTGCTACCTTTGATAAGTTTGACCAGGTCTCCACATTTAAAAAAAAATCCAAGTGAAACCAGCCAATGTTAGCCTGGAAAGGAAATTCAAGTTACTGTAACTACGATTAGAATTACTTTTCATGATCAGTAGTGGGCTGAAAGATGCAGCACTGAGGTCTCTCCTGATAACAGGTGAGTTAATCGGAATTCGTAGTTCGGCGGATTTTAGAGGAATATTTGTACGTTTCAAAAATAGACACTTTGAAACTTTTCTGGTGAAAACCACACAATATGTTCCTATGGAAGGAAACACAAGTTACTCGTAAGTACGCTTAGATTTACTTTTCAGGGTCCGTACTTGGCTCAAAGATGCAGCACTGACGTCTCTCGTGATGACAGGTGAGTAAATCGGAATTCGTAGTTCGCTGATTTTAGAGGAATATTGTGCTCAATGGTGAAGGAAGGGGGTGGGGCCTGAGGTGACATGTGTGCAAACACGCCCTGTGGCGCAATTTAGATTGGGGAATTAATTCCTCTTCAATCCTGAGGTACCCTGTGAGCCAACTAGCCCACCAGGTACCTCCAGTATGTGCCAGGGAGCTGTGTTGCAGAGAGATGTTCAGAGGGCACGCCCCCTTTTTACAACACTCTGCAACGGAGCTCCGTGGTGCTTAATGGAGGTACCTGTTGGACTAGTTGACCCCTAGGGACCTCTGGATTGAAGAGGAATTAATTCCCCAACTTAAAACACGCCACACGGCATGTTTGCACACATATCACCTCAAGCCCCCCCTTACCTTCACCACTGTGCAAACGCGCCCCGTAGCGCGTTTGCAGAGGGGGAACTAATCCCCCTTGCATACTGGGGGTCCTTGGGGCCAACTAGTCCACCAGGAATCTCCAGTATGCGCCAGGGGGCTGCTTTGCACAGAGGTGTAAAAAGGGGCTTGGCCTCATTACAGCTCTCTGCAATGCAGCCCCCTGGCGTGTTTTCAGAGGGGGAACTAATTCCCCTTGCATATTGGCGGTTCCTGGGGGCCAACTAGCCGACAAGGAACCTCCAGTATGCGCCAGGGAGCTGCATTGCAGAGAGGTGTAATGAGGCCACGCCCCTTTTTACACCTCTCTGCAACGCAGCCCCCTGGTGCATTTACAGGGGGGGTACTAATTCCCATTGCATATTGGGGGTCCCTGGGGGCCAACTAGCCCACCAGGAACCTCCAGTATGCACCAGGGAGCTGCATTGCAGAGAGGTGTAATGAGGCCATGCCCCTTTTTACAACACTCTGCAAAGCTGCTCCCAGGTGCTTACTGGAGGTACCTGGTGAGCTAGTTGGCCCCCAGGGACCCCCAGTATTCAAGGGAAATTACTTCCCCCTCTGCAAACTCGCCAGGGGGCTCGTTTGCAGAGTGGTGCAGGGAGGGGGTAGGGCTTGAGGTGACAGATTGCACCACTCTGCAAACGCACCCCCTGGCGCGTTTGCAGAGGGGAAACGAATTCCCCTTGAATACCGGGGGTCCCTGGAGGCCAACTAGCCCACCAGGAACCTCCAGTATGCGCCAGGGGGCTGCGTTGCAGAGAGGTGTAAAAAGGGACGTGGCCTCTTTACACATCTCTGCAAGTCAGCCCCCTGGCGCGTTTGCAGAGGGAGAACTAATTCCCCATGAATACTTGGGGTCCCTGGGGGCCAACTAGCCCACCAGGAACCTCCAGTATGTGATAGAGGGCTGTGTTGCAGAGAGGTGTAAAAAGGGGCGTGGCCTCTTTACACGTCTCTGCAAGGCAGCCCCGTAGCGCATATTGGAGGTTCCTGGTGGGCTACTTGGCCCCCAGGGACCCCCAATATTCAAGGGGAATTATTTCCCCCTCTGCAAATACGCCAGGGGGCACGTTTGCAGAGTGGTGCCTTAATGTTTTTTTGGGGGAATCGGCAGGGTACGCGTACGTGCACGTATCACGGGATTTAAAAAATAAAATAAAAATTGGGTGGCCTTGAAGGTCCTTGTGGGACCCCCTGAGCAGGCCTATGGGGTCAGGAACCTCCAGTATGCACCAGGGGGCTGCCTTGCAGAGAGGTGTAAAAAGGGCCATGGCCTTCTTACCCTTCTCTGCAAGGTAGCCCCCTGGCACGTTTGCAGAGGGGGAACTAATTCCCCTTGAATACTGGGGGTCCCTGGGGCCCAACTAGCCCAACAGGAACCTCCAGTATGCGCCAGGGGGCTGCGTTGCAGAGAGGTGTAAAAAGGGGCGTGGCCTATTTACACATCTCTGCTAGGCAACCCCCTGGCGCATACTGGAGGTTGTTGGTGGACTACTTGGCCCCCAGGGACCCCCAGTTTTCAAGGGGAATTGTTCCCCCTCGGCAAACGCGCCAGGGGGCGCGTTTGCAGAGTGGTGCCTTAATTTTTGGGAGGGGCTCGGCAGTGTACGTGTACCATACGCGTATCCCGCAATTAAAAAAAATATTTATTTTTTGGGGCCTTTGGGGTCCTTCTGGGACCCCCTGAGCAGGCCTAGGGGGTCATGGTGTTTCTATCCTTCCCCTTTTCTTCGTTTTCACCTTTGTTTCCCTGTTTTCTTGTGACTCGGTTCTACCGAGGCACAAGATGGCTGCCAACACTTCCTGGTTTGGAGTGTTGACAGACAGTTGACAGCCAATCAGCATGCAGCTCGTGCTCGTAATTGTACGGTTTTCGGTACACTTACTGTATGCATACCATACTTCGTCTCTAGATATCACTATGATTTTACTTTTGATTTTCTCAGGAACTACTGAACGGCTTTACACCACTTAACAAAAAGCACAATCTGCGAACCGAACTCTACCTTTTTGCCAAGTTTGGTGTAATCCCGTTCAGCAGTTCAGGCTGTAGCCCTGGCTAAAGGTCCTATCAAAAATTGCATGGGGAAAACATGTTTTGGGACACCTCTTTTTTCTCAGCCCCCACTTGATGAATCACCCCCAAACTTTCAGGGAAGGAGTGGAGCGGAGCAGGCCATTTTCTTGTAAAATTTCGCATGTATTCTTCGACCGGCACCAAAGTTATTCCAAATAGAATGTTGCGGATTTCCTATGGAAACTAGGTCCTAACTATATATACCTACTTTGTACCGCCAGTAGGTAATATATATATATATATATTTATATTGTTAATGTTTCTAAAAAATAAAGATTAAATAAAAGAAAGTTTCTGAAAAAATTCTCAAAAAGAAGTTACAATTTAAAAAATATAATTGGTTATGTACTTGGAGACTACCATGAGAAACCCATTGAGATTTGGGAGGCAAAGAGTGGTGCAGGTGAAAAATGCAAAGAAAAAGATAATAATATAAAACACTGCTCACCTAGTCTGTTTAATATGATCATTCAGCTACTCGGCCTCAAACACATTAGTTTATTAAACTGATATCAGGGGAAAGTAAAAACATAAAATGAGCTCAAACAAAAAGGCTTCTACAAGCAAAATGACCTTAATTACTGTTGCTTGCACTGCATAGCAACATGGTCAAACAACGAGCAAGGAGCCATGGCCACAACAAAGAACACATGCAGGACTATGGCAAAAGCACACTGGCTGCCTACACAAAATAGCCAGCAGCCACATGGAAAAATAACAACAGCAACCAGCAAGGAGGCAGGGCCACAACAAAGAACACCTGCAGGGATATGGAAAAAGCAAACTGGCTGGCTACACAAAAAAATGGCCACCAGCCACATGTTCAAACAACAAGCAAGAGGCATGTCCACAACAAAGAATACATGCAGGCCTATTGCAAAAGCATACTGGCTGGTACACAAAAAGGCTGCCAGACACATGGTCATGCAACAACCAGCAAGGAGGCAGGCCCCAACAAAGAAAACACGCAGGCCTATGGCACAAAAGCACACTGGCTGCCTATACAAAATGGGCACGAACGACATGGTCAAACAACAAGCCAGAGGCATGGCCACAGCAAGACATGCAGGCCTATGGCAAAAAGTGCACTTGCTGTCCACACAAATTATCTGCTACCACATGGTCAAAAAACAACCAGGAGGCATGGAAAACAAAGAACAAATGCAGACCTATGGCAAATGTACATTGGCTACCTACACAATATGGCCACCAGCAACATGCTTAAACAACAAACAGGAGGCATGGTAAACAGCAAACACATACACACCTATGTACACTGACTATACAAAATGGTCGCATGACCACATGGCATGAGGAAGAAAGACAAATGGGGGCCTATAGCAAACACACTCACACACTGGCCAGAAAAAAGAGGCATGGTAACACAGGAAAAAAACATCATTAATTCAGCAGTGCCAAAAATGAAACTAACTGGGCTAATACATTGTACAACAACACACATCTGCCAAAGGCATCAAATATAATACCCCACCTATACCCTGTTTGCAGAAAAAACAAACATGAAATACCCTGAAAAGCAAATTTCGTAATGTAATTCAATACCATCCATGACCTAAATGATGTTTCAATTCAACAGACACTACAGAAATGGTTGGATAATGTACCGGTGACTAGAACTGGGCTTACGGGCTGGAAGGCTACCGTGGGCAGACTAGGCCACATTGTGAATTAAATGAATATTGCACATTTATTAAAAAACATGAAGAAAATGTCCTGATCTGTGCAACATTTTTTCCTAATAGAAGAAGAAAAATTACATGCAACTGCAGGTCACCCACCACAATTATTTTTTTTAATCTAATAAACAAATAAATGCTGGTGCATTACCTCTGCCAACCAAACAACACCCCTATACAACAATATTTGAACTTACTTGTGATATCACAAAAAAAGTCCTCAAATACAATGGTATATATGCAGCAGATGAACAGAGTGATGCTTTTGAGCTCCAAATCCAAATAAGAAGTGACCAGGAGGTGGACAAAGCACTGGCAATAGTCTGCTGGACAGGAACAGGGAGTTGGAGTCTGTGGGGCACTTCCTCATTGTTGAAATCAAAAAGTAAAATAAAAAAAGGGCTTTGGGCACAAAAAACAATGTTAACGGTCAATTTGAGAGGTTATTACCTCCAAATTGTCTTTTTGAGGAGATTTGTCTGCTTCTCTAGGAGAAAATCGTCTCAGGTTGCAGCCGCTGTCAATCGTGCTCAGTCACCCTCACCTACAACACAAAACAAGCGCCTGAAGTCGCTGGCATGTCCTAAAGCAGTGCTAGCAGCTGCAAAATCACTTATGAGCACCCGACAAGTCTCATTGCACTCCCTGCATGCGTAGAACGACATTACAAGCACACAAATGGAAAAAACCTCTGTTGCGAAGTGCTGAGTTTATTGGAAACTCCGTATTCTCTGCAGAATGCGGAGTTGCTGAGTTTCACACACTTCACGAGTGGAGTTGAGTTTTACACCCAGGTCTACCTAAAACCCATCCTTTAGAAAGTCTAGTGAACAGGCTATTGTGAAACCTCTATTTAAAAGACCATATTTAAGTCCAAACGATAACACCTATATGCCCTTTTGTTTGCTCTTATTTCTAGAAAACATACTTGACAAATGGGCCTTCAATCAACTGAACAGTTATGCAGAATCCAAAGACATTCAGAACAACTACCAGGCTCGCTCGCTTCTGCCCCAGCAGTGTTACCAAATTAGAGGTGGTGTTAGTGCTAGGTGATTGAAAAAGACTAAGTGACCAAGTTCATTTGGAGCATTCATTTTATTACATTTCTCTGCTACCTTTGATTAGTTTGACCAGGTCTTTTTAGTTAGGAAAGTTGTGCATATAGATATCTTAGGATTAGTTCTTAAGTGGTTAAAATCTTTTATCAAAGACTGCCATCAAATGATCCAATGACCCTTCCATAATAATATTAATAATAATAATAATAATATTAATAATAATATATAATAATAATAATAATAATAATAATAATAATAATAATAATAATAATAATAATAATAATAATAATATATTAACAATACCATTATAATGACCCTTCATTTATCAAATGACCCTTCCTCCTTACTTCTCAGAACATAGGATGTTCAACTGTAGTATCCCTCAGGACCCTGTTCTGCTCCCTTCTTTTTTAATATGTAAGTGATTTCTCTTTTTGCTTTGAAGTGAAAAGAGACTTAACCACCTTCCATTATTTTGGCGAGGACAGCAGAATGGCATAGATTTGGTAGTTCTCATATTGTTCAATCTTAGAGCAGCTTTCTCTGACATGTGAGTGTTTCGAAATAAAAACAGCTTTTATTGAACCCTCTATATGTTACTTTCATTCGTGTTTCCCCTGCCTGGTCCAGTCCTTTTTTTTTCTGTCACTCTTGTCACACGTCTAGCAAGAGGCCTTGAATTCAAAACAGTAGTAGCCAATAGATCACTTTCTGTTCAGGGCAGCTTTTAATATAGCCTATCTTAATGCCAGCTCCAGCCAGCAAATTGTACTGATTGAGTCTGTTGGTTAATCTAGCTCAATTCTGCCTTGGAATAGCAAAGCATATGTCCGCCATGTCCCTTCAAGAACTCTGGCAGTGGGCTCTGTAGGAAGAGGTCAGTGAAAAAGAAAAGTTCTGCCTACTATTTCAAGGCTAGTTGCAATGTCTCAGCCCTTTCTTTCTGGGTGTATTTCATTGCATTACAGCATTTCTAAAGCAGTTCATACACCATTATGGGATGATAATACACATTTTCAGAGGGTAGTACAATACACCATGTAGGTTGTGATCCTATCTGAGACATATTTTGGTGTTGTGCATGAGTAACCAGAGAGATACTCAAATCATGTCTTGGTATGCAGTACCTAGCCATGTGATAGAAGACTTAGACATAGGCATAAACAAAAAATAATTTTCTGCACATGCTTGTGTTATGCTTCATAGTTTCTAATGTTCTCGAATCGGGTGGCAGAGGAAGGGATTTAACTGATGATATTTGTTATAAATTGTCTAGTTGGGAAAAGAGAGAGTGGCAAGAAAACATAAAGAAGGCTACACTGCACCTCTTAGAAGATGGACAGTGGGGTGCTGTGTGCGTGTACACCAAAAAGGGGCCTCTCAGCGGTTGCCGCAAAACCGACCACATATCCAACCTCCTCCGTGATCTTCACTGGTTGAAGGTTGAAAACAGAGTGAAGTTTAAGGCTCTCACCTACATGCATAAGATCAGGCATAAGTTGGCTCAGAGTTATCTACAGACCTTAGTAAAAACGTATTTTCCTTCCAGTTCCCTCCGTTCTTCCTCTCAATGCCTTTTCTCCATTCCCAGGATCAAGCTCTCCAGAATGGGAGGTCGCTCCTTCTCTTACTTAGGCCCCAAGTTATGGAACTCCCTTCCTCTGGCCATCCGGTCTGAGGACAGCATCATATGTTTTCGTAAAGCCGTTAAGACCCGGCTTTTCGATCTATAACTACTTGGCCAACCATCTCTTGTTAGCTGCAGTATCTTAGCGCCGGGAGACTCTTATGGGTAGCTGTCGCGCTCTACAGGCTTAAATAATAAATAAATAAATAAAATAAATAAATTTGGAGAAGCCCCAGTTTTCCTCCTGTAAACATGCAAGGATGAAATGCTATGAAATGTGTAAAATATACGTAGTGGGCGAGAATGAAAGCTGGTAACGTGTCCAGTAGTCATGCACCTATCCCCAGGCAAGGATACTGCCTACTACTGTATAATTATATAAAATCCTGCTGATCCATGGAGAACCGATTACCTCAACCTTTTTTTACTGGAATTTGAAGTGACAGAATGTTGAGGCCTACCAACTAGGAACAATAAGCATCACCGCCTAATTTAAGGAGGGCCACAATATATTGGGCTATCTTCACTAATTTCTGGCTAATTACATTGATCAGTATTCGTAAAGCGCGAACTACTCACCCTTACGGGTCTCAAGGCGCTGGGTGACACCATCGTGGAAATTATGTGAGCAATTGCCCAGAGTCATATGGTGCAGAGCTGTGCTGCTATGGGAACCGAACTGTGCTCCGAAAGCAGCTGCCCTGGCCGCTGCACCACACCTCTCCACTTAGGCCCATCTTGCTGACCATTAGTATTGAGACGATATGAGCAGCAACCTACTTTTATAGGCGTTAGAAGTCCCTAGTTCTACTAATTTAAGGTTAGTCGCTGCAGAAGGACAGGGGCAGGCAAAAACATGAACTCTTGCACGCCACACACCACAGTCATGGAGAAAATGAGTAGCGCATTTCAGGAGGGGGCTAACATGAGCATTTCATTTTTATGGTTCTTGAGTTCTCCCTCTGCTCTTGAAGTTCTGCATTAATAATGCAGGTGATCTTCCTTTGCTGAAATGGCAGCGGAGAACCTGAACGTCATAAGAGAGGCTTTTGACCATGCCATGCCAAAATAGAACAAGCATTTGCAATGCAATAGGTCTCGCATTTGCAAAAGTTTGAGATATTGGTATTGTAAATGACAAACCTTTTATCTATGTATTGGTTTTGAAAACAGATTTTAAAAAATGGTATTGTTATTTATAATGCCAATAGCTCAAAGTTTTGCATTGTAAATGACAATGCTTTTTATTTATCGTTTTAAAAAACATAAATAAAACGCACTGTCATTTATAATAGCAATAGCTCAAACTTGTGTAAATGCGAGACCTATTGCATTGTAAATGCTTGTTGTTATAGTTTTCAAACACCAATGAAAGAAAACAAGCTTTGGCAAAGTCAATAGCCTGATTACCAATGCTTGCTCCTTCAGTAATTTGAGTGGGATCGTGTACCAATAGTTTTTCCCCCAATCTTGCCCATGCCTGAAGCAAATATTTCCTCATAATTCATTTTGCAGGCATGTTTCCCCAACTTCTTTTGTTGCTTGGGCTTCAAAGTGTGCACTATCTGTGTATATGAGGGGATTTATTATGTTTTACCTGCAGTGGATGTCGAGATGAGGGATAAGGAAGTCAGACAGGAGGGAGGGATAAGGAAGTCAGACAGGAGGGAGGGATATGGATGCCAGAGTGGAGGAAGGGATATGGAGGTCAGAGAGGAGGGAGGGATATGGAGGTCAGAGAGGAGGGAGGGATATGAAGGTCAGAGAGGAGGGACATGGAGGTCAGAGAGGAGGGACGTGGAGGTCAGAGAGGAGGGATGTGGAGGTAGGAGAGGAGGGGTGTGGAGTTCAGAGAGGAGGCATATGGGGGTCAGAGAGGAGGGATGTGGAGGTCAGAGAGGAGGGATGTGCAGGTTAGCGAGGAGGGATATGGGAGTCAGAGCTGAGGTCGGAGGGATATCGAGGTCAGAAAGGAGGGAGGGATATTGAGAGCCAATCAAGGCTCAGTTTTAAAAACCTTTTCCTTTGGACCCTTTCTGCTGCACAGGCTCTGTGTTGTGCAATAATCCCATCACATGCCAAATTGAAAGGGATACATTTTGTTGATAACACAGCGGCAGAAAGATGCATACTAAAATAACTTAAAGCAGAAAGAAATAACTACGTTGATTTCTTTTTCAATGCCTCATTCACATTTTATAGTTATAGAAGGGGGGTTAAGGCCCGAAAGACCAGAACCAGGTAGAGCCTTCGTATATAGTATAAACAATGATTAACCTGGTTTCCTTGTCATTTACATTTGTTTTACTTCAAACAAACCACGCTATCTTCCTTTCGTGATTGGGTTTATTTAATCAACCTTTTTTTCATAATTTCATCATTTTTTGGGGGAAGGAATCTGGTCTTCACATAGCTACACAACCAATTTACAAACATATATACATTTAGATATAACACAATTTACTTATATATATATACAAAAACAACCAAATTATGACCTATGAAAAAGACTGTTACAATACTTTTCACAATACAACCACATAAGTACAAAACCAATGTGGAACAAAGATTAAACTCTTTTTTATACACAACAATTAAATAAGGGTTCTTTCTTTAATTAGAACACTAGTGTATGTTTATCAGGTATCAATCCTATTCCTTTATGTTGTTCTTTTGTTTAAACCAGAGAAAACAATCGCTGAACCGACGCGTTTCAAGCCTCACTGTTGTCTCTGTGGGATCCCATCAGGGCATCTTATTTTCCCACATTGGGACACCTGTCACTATTTTGCAGAATTCTTTGGACTCTTTGCTAATACCTTTGGAAGAATGAACACATACCTGCCAATATGGTAAAGCTTTTTTTCGTATTAAGGATCTTTTAGTCTTCAAGTGAACCTTATTTCAGGTGGACCTGCAATTCATAAGATTTTGTTTTATATAGGCCACCTATATATAGTACTGCTAGTTTCAAAACTAACATTATTATCATTCTAATTGGACATACCTGCACTCCTGATTATTCGATAGAAATTAAGATTTCAAATTTATAGGCGTTCTCTATAAGAAAAAGAGAAAAAGGGCGCACCCTTAGTGAATATTCACTATTAGCTGTAAACTGAATTGTTTATTACATATGAGCATGGGGTACACATACCTCTAGGCGTTTTTCACTATTCACTGCCCGTTCTCTTTATCAGTCCACTCCCATCAATTAACTCTCTTTCCTGCAACGGTAATACATACTGGGTATCAAGCTTCCATAGTGTGTGTCATGTTCGCGCTATCTGGCTTGTTTAGGTGGCCGCTTACCTGCGTGTGTTCTCTTTTCTGCCCACTATTCTGGCTCGTTTCTGCCTTGGAAGTCGCGTCTTTGCTGACGCCTAAAAAGAGCGCGTCCGTATACTGCTGGGAAATGTAGTTCTTTATCCTGAATGTCCGTCCTACAGCGGCTTTGTGTTTACATCATTTTACGGAATTCGATTTTAAGTTGTTTTATTCCCGCATTGAGATAACAATGTATTGTTTATCATTTACGTGCATTTGAAAATATATTAGCTATCAATTGACTGAACTAGCCATATCTGATACTTAAGTCAAAATACCAAAACTTTATTATTCCCTTGTTGGAAGTTGTATGAACACACGCTCCTCAGCTTGCCTTTAGTGCAGGAAATTTAAATATTTTATGATGAAAATTCCTACTAGGTAAGGGGCAAATACTCTCTTCCATTCATTCCCGGCTCATATCTATGTCCTGGCGATGACTAAACCATCCAAGATGCTTCATGCAGCCGTGGAGCTTCGTTGCTATCATGTGATTTAATTAATACATTTATTAAGTTTTCAATTAGATGCTATTGAAAGTGACAGCCATGCCCCGACTTTCTCTTATTACCTATCGGTGGGATGTGAAATTAGAAATGGAAACTGTAACTCCAATATTTTATGTGTGGTGGCAAAAGACAATTTACACTCATGGCAAGAACAAGGTGTATGCAATAGTTTGCCCGTGTGCGAAACTATATATTGGGAAGACCTGCCAACAGATCAATCAAAGGATAACCCAACACAGGTCCCTAATTAAAAAAAAGGTGCTGACCGCCCTTATGGTGAAGCATTATGTATATACTGGCCATTCTGAGAGGGATTTAAAATGGACAGTGCTACTAGCATTGAATGTGTCGAAAAAGGTGGCTAATGTTAAGTCTCTTTTACTTCAAAAAGAAGCCTACCTGATTATGAAGTTCAACAGTGTACAGACAGGATTAAATGAAATATCCGAAGTCTCAAGGATTTGAAATATGGCCCCAACAATCTCTGAGAAACCGCCATGAGTGTAAACTGTCCTTTGCCACCACACATAAAATATTGGAGTCACACTTTCCAGGCGAAAGGGGGTCTGAGTTGAGGTCGGAGGGATATCGAGGTCAGAAAGGAGGGAGGTATATGGAGAGCCAATCAAGGCTCAGTTTTAAAAACCATTTCTTTCCGACCCTTTCTGCTGCACAGGCTCTGTGTTGTGCAATAATCACATCACATGCCAAATTGAAAGGGATACATTTTGTTGATAACACATCGGCAGAAAGATGCATATTAAAATAACTTAAAGCAGAAAAAAATAACGAAGTTGATTTCTTTTTTAATGCCTCATTCACATTTTAACATTTTCCGTGTACATAAAACAGTATAACCTTTAACAGGTTGACACAGGAGGAATGCCGATATTGATATAAAATATATAAAAGATTATTAAGAGATTACATTCCCCTCATACGGGAGCAGGCACGTCGAGACCGGAGCTTTGCTTTGACTGGAGGAAGCAGATGAGCAAACGTACGTGTCACCCTCTGACTGCAAAGAACAGCGATAACCTTGGCGCCCACATGCTGGCTCCCACTTAAAACGTCGCCTTTCTCCTACGTCCCTACACCATTTCACAGCTCCCCTTGGGGCGGGACTTCCGCCTTCTGCGGGAAGCCCGCCCCCTTGGAGTGCCTGGCCGAGAGGAGCAGTGGTGACACGGGGCTCCCATGCCTGAGGGAGAGCCCCGCGGTGGCTGCTAACGTAAGGAGGAGCAGAAGTGGCAGCTGAGGCCGCCGAAGCAAGTGCGGGGCTCCCATGAGTGAGGGAAGCCCTGCGTGTACCAGGAGATGCGGCGGAGATGACACCAGGGGAGTCCTGAGCATGACGGAGCCTGTACCAGAGACAAAAGAGCACGGTGAGTGGGGCTTAGTTGTACCATTAGGGTGTGTGTGTGTGTATGTGTGTGCGTGCATGCACGCTCTATTGTAGGAGGCTGACTTGCCTCAGAAGAGGGACAGGAGATGTGCACAGCACGTGGCTGTACGTGCACGTACACCTGCTCAAATCGCCAAAAGCTCTGTTCATGCCCATCTCCTGTCCCACTTCCGAGGCAAGTACACAGCAATAAGCCTCGCTGGCGACAGCGCTTTGCGCTGCATACGCCAGGCTTGACCTAAAAAAACAAATGTATGTGCCTGACATTGAAGTCCAGGGTCAAGGATCCTATAATTTTAAAATATCTAAAAGGTTACCACAATTTTCACCCCAAAAAAACATTTGAAAGGTAGAATAGTTTTGAAAGTAAATAGACTATTAATGATTTAGCCCAAAAAAGAGAACATGTCAACTTGGACTGCCTGTGTTCAGCGCGTTCAGTGCCGACCAAGAATGAACAGGGGAGGAGGTTGAGTGGAGAAAGCAGCAGGAAGTTCGACTTGATAAATAAGACAGGGATTGGGAGCTATGAAGGAAGCAGTGGTGGAAAAATATAAAACAGTTTAGAACAGTTAGAATAGATAGGCCACACGGTCCAGGTGGATCTGGTCAGGAGAGGGTGAATTGATTTTGAGGCAACTGATGATGCTATGTCTCACAAAGGTCGGTAGAGAAAAAGGGGATTAAAAATGTGAGAGAAAAAAAATAAGTAGCACTGAAAAAACATATTTTTTCAAGGATTCTGCTCATAAAGAAAGAAGTAACAAACTTTGCCGAGCGTGGTAACAAGTGCTTAGGTGCACTCAAACCTGAAAGGAAGAGAGACAAGAGCCTTAGAGGAATATTCACAAGCCCCTATCGCCACCACAACGTCACAAAATGTTGTGGTGGAGATAGGGGGCTTCGCCTTATTCACAAGGCAGCGTTAAGCCACTTAACGTGGCTTAACGCTGCCTTGTGAATAGGCCCCCTTTCACACTGTGTTTAGCGTGAAAGGGACATGCTGTGGTCGTTGTGGTGGGAGTTCCACCGCAACACCCATTGATATTTACGCTGCTCCCTATTCACAAGGACAGTGTAAATAGGATCTAACGCCAAACTTAAGACCAGGAAAACCCTGGTCTTAAGTTGGGGTTATGAGGAGAAATGCTTTGGGGCAATTTCTCAAGGAGTTATCATCGAGTTATCAGCACTTTATCGCAGCCAAAGTCGCGATAATGTATCACCCCATTCACAAGCTGGTGCTAACAGCCTGTAGAATCAGTTTACCTGCGACAGCAGCCTCAAAAAACATTGCCACAGATGACCCCTGCAATGATCGATAATGAGATGCAGAGTAAGCGTTCCCGTGCAAAAAGCTGTGACAACACCACTCCGCAACATTCCTAATAACCAGCTAGATCGGCAATACAACCACAAAACATGCGATAAGGCACGTTAGCGGCAGGAAATTAACACCTTCTCTGACCTGGTGTAAAGACGGACTACAGCCTGCACCAAATAAGGGAACCCAGCCCAGAGCCACACCTGAAGAGCAACAGATGCCATGGAGCCACTGAGCATGCAGGCCGGATACCCAAGAAGGCCACAATACCCACTGCCACCACCTCCAGGACCCCCCTCCCCACCCCCCCGGCCAAAGACATGCCACATGAACTACTAGGAATCATGTACCAAATAATCCGCCTGATGTCGCACAATCACATCTAGTGACATGCATGTGTCGTCACAAAAATGATCATCACACAGTCAACAAATAAAAATGTATTAAAATAAACACAGAACAGAGGAGGTCACAGCCTGCAAGACAAAAATCATGATGAGAAGGTGTACCTTTTGGTATGCGACTAATGGTTCATTGGAAGCACGACTAAGGTTATAAATAAAAGGCGTCACAGGTCGAAAGACGCCACCAAAGGAGCACCTAAGATTGTGAATTTCACGAACATAAAAATTTGCAGTAATCAACCTAGGCTGTGCACCTGGAGTGCAATCTCTTCAAGGTGTGCCCTGTGCACATCAAGGGACAGAGGGAGAGAGCGAAGGAGAGAGAGAGAAAGAGAGAGAGAGAGAGAGATAGACAGACACAGAGGGGTAGAGACGGAGCGAAGGAGAGAGAGGGAAAGAGTGGGAGAGAGATAAATGGACAGAGAGGGGGAGAGAGAGTGCCGACACTGCACACCCGGGCCACACTGCTCACCTGCTGCCACCGGTGTGTCTCCAACCATGTACAGATATGTAGTGCAGTTCACCAGGTCCCACATCTAAGACGGACCTGTCACCTGAAACAGAGTCCAGATACATGAATAGCACAGTACATACAATTGCACACAACACCATCGCCTGTCTGTCCTTGCGCACACAGGCAGCTGCACCACAGCCCCTCTGGCCACCAAGTGGTGCATGCCCGCCCATGCGCACCAAGGTAGCTGCACCCCAGCCCCTCCCACCACCCAGGGGTGCATGCCCACCCCTGCGCACCCAGGCAGCTGCGCCCATGCCCCACCCACCACCCAGTGGTGCATGCCCACCCCTGTGCACCCAGTCCTCACTGCTCACCTTCCGCCACTGGCATGTAGAAAAGAGGGCCCACCACGTGCCGCTGCAAGCAACAAGCCCGGGGCTCACGGACATGGCACCCTCCACATCATGCAGCCCTGCTCCACAGGACACCAGGTCTCACTTTTGATGCTGGGTCTTGATTTCGCCATGGCAGAGGAAATACCAGTGCACAGGGCATCATCGCAGGCAGCACACCCGCTCAGCCCTTGAGGTGCCACTAACTCTGTTACCCACAAGGCCACCCCACGTGGCGGTAGGCCCCTGCTGTCCGCTGGCTCAGGCCTAAACTGTGGTCCAGCAGGGCACACAAAATCTGAGCAGTCCGGACTGCCGGGACGGGGCATCATCGCAGGCTGCACACCCGCTCAGCACTTAAGGTGCCCCTACCTCAGTGCACCAAAAGTCACAGTCCTGTGGCAGTGTGTCTGTGCCGGCCGCAGTGTATCCAGTGCCACCAAGTCTGTGCCCCGCAAGTCATGGACCCTCTATGATTGGGTGTCGTAGTGCGGACGCCATCATGTCACCTCCAGGCAGGCGGAATGTGATGTCGCAGGCCACTGGGCCCCCATGCCTACATGCACACCACACGGATACACCCCGAGAGAGGTTGGAAATAGCATCAAGCACGGCCCTTTTTATTGGCAGGGTCACATGTCTTGTGAAGAGTGTGCTGGATGGGTGTGGTGTGGGCTGGCCTGGCGTATGCCAGTCCAGTGTAAGGATTTGAACAATGACCCCGGGTCTCTGGGCGTTGTTCCATATGGGGCTGGACAAGGAAATAACAAATGCGTGTGTCGCTGTGGTAGCATCGGCGCCACCCGGACAACATTTGGCAATGTGTCACCCATACTTCCACACTTGAAAGACCATAGACACGACCCATCTGTGTGATTCAGAATGTTTAATGCACATTCAGTGGAGTGTTGTATCTGGAGCAGTACAGGGCCATGCAAATCCCACTTTACAATTTTGGCCTGTGGAGGGCCAGCCCTGTCCTTCAGGGAATGACAGGTCCAAAGGAAGAGGAAACGTTCAGTCCGCAGTCTGGTTGCTGTGTCATTGGTAACCAAACAGATTATGGCAGTCCATTACAAGGTCCAAGGTGAGTGTCACAGAGTGCATCGGGGGACAGTGGAAGGTGATGATGCAGAGGGCAGAACCAAGCTGAAACTGGCCATATGGTAGAGATGAATGCTACTGCGTCCTTCTTACCAGGAAGGCGGTTTCATCCACATTTTTGACCTCTGCTGTTCCATGTCCCTCACATGTGGGTGGTGCTGGCCTTTTTCCAGCACTGTGTGGCAGTGAAACCTCAGGGGCCGAGGTGGAATGTTTGCCGCACTGTGTGGCACTGACACTTCAGGGGCAGAGATGTGGATGTAGTGGTGGCAGCAGCATGCATCAGCGCCAGGCCTTGTGGCAGCAATGCCATGAGGATGGTTTTGAGGTCATTGAGGAACCCAGCAATGGAGTGCAGCCATGGCAGCCGCTCTTTCCGTATTGGCACACTCCATGGTCTCCATTAACCTCTCCATGTGTCCCAACTCCTGGGTGACATCGCTAGAGCCACTCTGACTGTCAGGGCTCCAGTGATGTCAGTCATGGTCCGTTGGAGCGCATGGATTGGACTGTGGGTGTCCGTTAGGGACCTTGAGTGGTCCCTGATGTATGACAATGTTCTGCATTCTGTCCATCAACTGTTGTTTTTGCATTTGTCACCCGAGTGGGATGGGTATGCTCAGACGTGAGTCCCATGCTCTCCACACCACTGTAGTCAAGCTATCCAGGCTGATGACGGCTGATAGCCAGAAACCGGTCCTTGGATGCTTGATTCCGGTCCGGGAAAGAAATGGCTTAACAGTTCGGGCTGGACTGTTCCCATGAGGCACAGGGTCAAGGCTGATTTGCATATGGCCATGTCTGACCTGGGGTGGTGTGAAGTGCAAAAAAACGATGGATTTAGGCCCAGATCTCTATACTGGGTGAATGTATGACATTGTTCTGCATTCTGTCCATCAATTGTTGTTTTTGCATTTGAAGGAATGTAAAGCAGCATTTTTTTACTAGTCTATATCTCATGAGTGACCAAATGAAAAGAGAACCACACCAGGTATATATATATATAAAAATATGTATTCATTCTAAACACATCCCTCTAGTCTCTTTATGAGGCTAGAGGCATAAGTACATTCAGTAAACTTATTTAGCACACAGTAAATTAGCACAGTATACGTTTAGCCCTAGGGGCGTCACAAACCATATACTAAGAAAGTGATATGAGAACCACGATTGACATAGATACAAGGCAAAGAGCCTTTAGAACCGCTGGGGCCACCAGGAACCACCCAAGGTGGTTTCACAGGGGACCCACGGGGCCGCGTGCACTGTCTAAACACAGGCGCGAATCACCATTTACTTCCATGAGGAAAGTCACGGTTGGAAAATTACAAAGGAAGGACACTTAGAAGAGGACCTGCAGCAAACCCCTTTAGAACTAGGCAGTTCTAGAGTCAATACCCGCGGGAGCACCAGAGTACTTGAGTTACCTCACCCGGGGAAGCCTGGTGCATAGGTGTCTTTTGGTGTTGGGTTTCGTCGACGTTTTCTATGGCGATCTCCTAAAAAGTGCTGCTGGCGACCAAGTAGAAAGTGTCTGGGTGGATCGAAGATCTGAAGAACCTGAAAGCAGAGGGGACAGAGTCTGGGTCACTAGCCAGTGACCAGGAAGGCGATGAGAAGATGCCAACCAATGTTGAGTGATTTCAGGTGAAGAAGGTGAAGCTTGACTCTTCAGTCTTGAGGACCAGGAGGCGTCGACGACAACCAGGAGCTGGATTGGAGCTGTCCCACAAAGGATGTCGAGTGCTGTGGTGTCGGATTCCAGATGGGACCCAACAAGCCTTGGCAACAGCAACCCACCCAGAAAGCATAGATTGGCTTCAGTGCAGACCAGCAAGGTCTAAGGGACTTACCCTTTGAAGGGGAGTCAGAAACAACTGGAGCAATCAGGAAAGCCCAAGAAACAGAAGAGTTACCTCTGTGGGGACCCACCAGTCGACAGACCAGGGATCGCAAAGGAGCCTAAAGCGGAAATGCTAGAAGCGGGCCCACGCAGCACTCGTGGAGTGTAGGCCCACAATTTTTGGTGTAGATGATGCTTGGGGCTTTCGGCTACACGTAACCCAAAGCACAACTTCGGGAAAGCTTGGGAAGTTGATGCACTTGCAAATGTGCACAGTGTCCAGGAGTTCTGGTTCCACGTCACTCGTTCGGGCTGCGGGTCTCAGCTTTACTGGGGACGCGGGTCGGCCTTAGAGAAGTCTGGAAATCCTCTTCCTGGGCTGCAGGTACTTCGGAGTACGGCGGGAGCAGCAAAGATGCAGACCAGCAATTGTTTTATTGGTGCCTGTTTGAACAGGGGAGTCACTCCTTGACCCCAAGGGAGATTCTTAATCTTCTTGTCAAAATAGAACATGTCGAAGTTCCAGGATATATGTTGCAGATTTTCATCCAGGTGTAATCTAAAGTCCTAAGGACTGGGTTCCTATACTTATACTAAGTTTAGGGGTTAGACTTACTCTAGGGTCCCACCTATGGGAGGACACAGGGAGGGGGTGGTTACACCCCTTTCCCTTTGCACATTTTCATGCCAGAGCAGGGGATGAGCACCCTTGCAACCTGTTTGAACTGGAGTATGCACAGGGACACCAAGTGTGCCCCCAGCACTGTCTGAAAAGCATTCACTGAATGCACACACCCAGCCCCAATACACTAAATCCTGTCTGGGAAGTGGTTACAACTCCCTGTGACAGGAAAGCTATTGTCCGGGCCTCCCCTGCCAGAGTTTCATCCAGCAGCAGGAGGTCAGACTCGTGTCTGTGGCTGCAGCATCCGTTTTGTGATGCTGGGGCTCTTTTAAACTATTACCGGTCAGATTAGTGTATACATTTCTCCTCCCTCTAGAAGGGTGGAACTCTAAAGTTCTTGACACCAAACACGACATGTTTCCACGCAGTCATTGCAAAGTTAGCATTTAACGCGAGGTTATAATGCACTTAAGAGTATATGGTCTGGCTGCATAACAGAACAGCTACAGAGAATGGATTCTGAAAGCTGCAGAGGGGTCCTACTCATACATGGGCACCCTCTCACAAAACCAACCACTCTGCCTTCAAGATTGATAAGGCCTGCTATAGGAGTGACTTATAGGTTTATATGTGTGAGTGATTAAGGCCTATGTCGTAGTAAGGAGTGCAGGCGCCACCTTAGCCAGACTGCAGTAGCAGACCTGTGGTGCCATTTTGGAAGGCTACCCAGGGGTGGCATAATACATGTTTCAGCCCCTGGTAGGCCTCTGTGGTACCTCTGCTCTTAGTACCTAAGGTACAATACACTAGGGTCTCACAAGGGTAACCCAGTAACCAATCTGGAGTGTACCTAAAGTACATGCAATCAATTTAGAGAGAAAGCAGCTAGGCTGGGGTCCTGGTTAGCAGGCCCACAGCCAGACTAAAGTCGAGAAACAGTGAAACACCAGCAAAAAGTGGGGTTATCCATAGTAAGCAGATCCTACTCTCCTACAACTGTGGACACCATTTCCTCCATATCCTCCAGCTGCTCCTGAGGCACAGGACTCACATCTCCAGTTTGCATTGCTGCCTTCCGGATGTTGGCGAGTTTCAGCTTGGTTTTGCGCTTGACGTCATTCCAGCGCCTCTTGACCTCTTCCATTTTCCACTTCAGCACTACCACTGCATTCACCTTGTCCACGATGGACTGCCATAGTCCCTTTTTGTTGCCAACGACACAGTGGAGGTGACGAATAGTTTTTGATGGTGTTCGACCACCTCCGTTATCAGGATCTGGCTTTCCTGCTGACTGAAGTGCTTCTTCCTACTCTTCTTCCCCTTGGCCTTCCCTGACCCCGAGTTCCCTGGCAGGTTCTCCGGGGAGCTTGTGGGGTTCTGGTTCTCCTCTGTATTTGCTCTGGACACATCCATTGTGTTCCGCTGTTGTTTGGCATTTGTCTGTTTTTTCTTACTTTTATGGTGATTTTTCCTGCCTGACGTGTGTGAATTGCAGGCCTGTAGCTGGTTTTCACAGATTTTTGTATCGTGATTGGCCTCATTGCAGCTTTTTTTGCATTCGTGTTTGCATTTTTGCACATGGGGTTGATTTTTACGCGTTATCTGGAGAATATTGCATGGTGCCGCCGTATTGAGAATGCTTCATTAACACGGCATAATTTTCCAGCAATAGACTGCGATGCTGGAATGTACTTTAAGTTATTTTTGTGAGGGTTACCACAGGTTCTTGAGAACACGCCCATTTATTCCACCTCGTTTTTGCATTTTCCATGTGGGCTGCCTTGTGCAACACACATGGAAAATGCCAAATGCCATGGTTTGTTTATGTACAGGAAGGTGTCCCTTCCTGTACATAAACAAACCTTTTTTTCGAAATGCCGTTTTGTAACTTACATGTGTGCTGCATGAAGCAGCACACATGTAAGTTACAAATTGGCATTTTAGGTTTGTTTATGTGCAGAAAGGGACACCTTCCTGTACATAAACAAACCACCGTTGCAATCAGGTGCACTCAGCTGCAAGGCTGCCTGCGTTGGCGCTAAGTTGTGAAACTTAGCGCCATCGCAGGGGGGAAAGCAAGACTGCATCATGTCCTTGTGAATATGGTGCAGCCTTGCTTTTCCGAAGTGGCGGAGAGAGGCGTTAAGCCAAGAGGGCTAACTCCTCTCTCTGCCACTTCCTTGTGAATATCCCTCTTAGAGTAAGGTAGGCGATGTGGGGTAGATAAGGCAAAGATTACAGAAAAATTACATTAGTGTGTTTTAGTATAGCAACAAAGGCATTACAAAAAGAAGATCCTAATTTAAATTCAACATCAAGAAATATATGCTACCTATACCTTTGCTTTTATATCAATGGTTAACATTTTTTATACACTCTTGAATACATGTTCAATTAGCAGACAAACCGTGCAGGAAAGCGTCAGCAATGCAATTCTAATGGGGGCAGTGTGTGTGATTGGAAGACGACATTGTCAGCTTCTTTAGTAATTCATTTTTGATTAACTATACTTTGCTGTGCTGTACTTTTGAATATGTTCAGTTCTACATGGTTTACTGTTGTGAAATACAATGCACTGATTTTAAGCAGTCAGAATACTGTATATGGTGTCAAAGAAACAATACACAAAAATAATGCTTTGCACATAAGTGATTTACTTTTCCGCCAGATGTTAATACCCAGTTTATCTCGGGAACAAATTCAATTTTAGTTGTCAGTTGGCTTTAAGCGGCTCTTGACATTTGATTTGTGCAGTGTGATGTGGTGTTCGCTTTTTACGGCAATAGTTCATCTTCTTCTCAGCCTGCCTCTGGTCTGGCTAAAACATTCCAAACCAACTAATGAGAAACATTGCCATTGGTAGGCCTGGTCCTCGAGGATCACCCTGCAAGACTATATGCTACTTATAGTTCAATCTGTCTCCTTAAACAAGTAAAACCTGTCAACCTGTCTCTTTAGACAAGTCAACCCTGTGGTGAAACCCAAGACAATACATTTTCCTCTCTACGTCTGCTTGACTGGGTAGCATTTACACTGGGGAAATGTAGGAAAAAACCGTGATCTAAAGTGATGTTTATTGCAACCTTACCCAAAGTCATAACAAGAGTGCCACTAGCCCTCATCACAGGCAATGATATTGCCACTATTCCCTGCATATACAGTAAAAGGAAGCCATAGCGGGGGTTAAGCTGTCATTCTAAACCTCTGGCCTCCAGTGCCAATGGGAATCCTGTACAAATGACAGTCACGCCCCTCACCTCACTGAGTACCCTTGGAGTCTAATGTTAATGAGGTGTACATTCTAATGGCATAGCTATCTATCTATCTATGTATCTATGTATCTATCTGTCTATCTATCTATCTATCTATCTATCTATTTGCTAAAAAAAATAAAGGTTAGAGTAAAATTACAGTTAGGTGGCAATGTCAGTTAAAACATATTGTTTTAAAATACCAAAAGCACTGAAATGAACCAGTAATTAGTTTCTCAAGTAAATGCCCTAAAGTAACTTTAGCAGGCCGTCCCACAATGCATAATGTTGTTATCATTGATGTAATTTCAATGTGACTAAGAATGTTATGAATTAAGTCATTGCACTTGTCATAAGTGATGTAATATCTTGTTGCAGGGAAACCAGGACCTCGGTGTGTAGTGGTGTACCAGAAAACCCACCTCGGTGCCCAGAACCCCAATCCGACTAGCTGTAGTATCTCATTCGTTCCCCGTACTACAGCAAAGCTGCCAATGATTAGACATCCTAGAACATGTCACTCCATTCCTCTCAGGAATTTGGGGAAGAAGAGCACTCTTTTGTTCAAACACTCATACTTGTCCATTTTGTGAGTAAACAGAGACGCTGTATAGTTTAAAATGTTTAATTTTTATTAATGTGCTCTATAATGAAGTACACAAGCCAATACTAGCTGCAAAATTCATAAGAACAATATAATCAGCATGTCAGGGGGACTCTATACCTCCAAGTTTAGAAGCAAGGAATTACATCTCAGGACAAGCACAGCCCTTCTTTATTGGAATGAGGGTACAAGCAGTGCACGGTGAGGGTGCAAGATACTATAGGGCACCAGCCATAGTTACTTGAGATAACTATAACTGGTGAATTTCACCTGAGTTTTGTTATGTTTTATCTTTAACCTTTGTATTTTCCGTAACATATTAATGTAAAGTAAATTATTATTACAATTTGTAGCTATAACAATACTGTAACTTTTTGGTTTTTTTTGCAGTAAATTTCTACATTTTTATTAATGTATTTATGTATCGAGTTTTGTATAGCACAAACTTGACACAAAGGTATCAGAGTGCTTCACATCATTTGTTCATCGGCATGAGTTACATTTGGAGTAAGTATAGATATATAGTGACCGTACGTGAACAAAATATATGATAGACATCATGATGTAAAGGGGATACTGTTTTGAGGAAGATATAGTATAAGTGCATGTGGTGCTTTACAGTGTTGGCACATCATCGAGTGCAACAAGATCCAGGTGAAGTAAGAGAAATACATAATACAGGTATATATGATGATATTTGAGGTAGCTATGGGATATATATATATATGTGTTTGTATATATATATATATATATATATATATATATATATATATATATATATATATATCGAAGTCCACAATCCTGCAGCGCAACGAACACCAGCGCGAAATCAGGTACAGACCACAATGACGGGAAAGAGTTGAAATAAGTGCTTTAATCCAAAATGGGCAGCAGCATGACGCGTTTCGTCCGGGGAACCCGGACTTGATCACACAACATACACAGAGACACAGGTGATTTAAATACTGCATACATCACGAATGACTCCGCCTTTCAACTACCATATTCCCCGCCTCGGCGGGTCTTGGGCTCAAAATTCCACGGACCTGATAATTCTCGCCTCGGTGCCTATTCCAATCATGGAGTCCCACTCTGCAACTCTGGGCAATAGCTTGCTTAATATCCACAACGGCCCCCACAACGCTAAGAATGCCTGGCCTCCACCTTGCGGGTGCCCAGAAGTGGACACCTAACAGGGAAAGCCAGGATGGGTTCCACAGCGGTATTCGTACAAGCGCCTTGAGACCCTTGCGGGTGAGTAGTGCGCTATACAAGTATCAATTTACATTTTACATTTAACATGAACTTTATTCAGCAGCAGCCTTTTCACTCTGACCTTTTAAACCTTTCTTGGCGCATTTCGGGGCTCCGCCCCTTATTCATAGGAAGCAGCTGTCAGGTCACGGGGTACTACGTAATGAATGCATGCTTCTTGCTGGTAAGTCTTTTTACTGCATGCTGGGTAAAATAGTTCCCTCCAAGGGGGTCTGTGATTCCTGTAATCAAATTCATCTGCTTTCAGCCACATTAATGTTTCATGCCCTCCAGTGGGCCTCAGGGTGCAAAGGGTGCCGTCATTTCGATAAGAACCCCACGCTGTATCTCAGCTTGGCAAAATTCCAAACCCGCAGTCCCGCATCTTCGATGGGCGGGTGGTGCAATCCTCCACGGCCGGAGTCGCCGTGTTGAAAATGTATCCAAGATGCTCAGAGCTTAAGGACGCGACTCACAGGGATTCAGTTCAACATAAACTTTATTCAGCAGCAGCCTTTTCACTCTGACCTTTTAAACCTTTCCTGACGCGTTTCGGGGCAAGTGTAAAAATTACATGTGGTGTACTTAAAACTAATAATAACATCATATAAGGACATTTTTGATGGTCAATAGCCTAGAGGGATGAAGGAGATATTGAGGTACCTAAGGTAGGTTGTTGTGATGCTGAGGTGGGTAGAGGAAACATTTTCTCTGAGGTAGTGCTGCTCACATTTATTTGAAGATTTTGGGGTGTTAGCTAAAAAAACAGTCACATGGTTTAAGGTTGTTGGTTAAAGAATTTGTTAAAGAGAAAAAGTTTCAGTTTCTTCTTGAAGTGCAGGAATGATTGATTGTCATGTAGATTTTGTGCCAGAGAGTTCCAGATTGTTGGAGCATTCCCCTGGAAGGAGCTGGTGTGAGATTTCTCTGTCTTAAAGTTTAGTGGAATCAATAGTAGACTGTCGGAGCTTCACCGAGGTCTCTTTAGATAAGAAGGAGCTCAGTTTTGTTGGGGTTAAGTCTAAGAGGGTTGTTGGCCAGCCAGGAATGAACATTGGAGAGCAAGCTATTTAAGTGATGGATTATTTTGGTTTACAATATTTATATGCAGAGTTGAGTGTCATCTACATAGAGATTATAGGCAATTGTGGCTTGTTTCACAATCATTGCAAGGGGTTCTATATAAATATTGAATAGAGCAGGAGGCAGTATTGATCCTTGCAGGACTCCTTGTGATACAGGGACTGCTTTTGAGGTTGAGTTGTTTAATTTGACTCTTTGACATCATTGGTTCAAGAAAGACGCAAACCACTAAAGGACTATTCCATTGATACATGCCCGATGCGTGAGCATCTTGAGGAGGATGTCATGGTTGTAGGTATCAAAGGAAGCCGAGAGATCCAGGAGGACTAGGAGGCAGGCCGGGCTACCATCAAGAGATTTGTGCAGGTCTTCTATGATGTTGTATTTTTGTTGTTGTAGTTGTTGACTTGTGCAAGCACACATTTTTCATTTGTTTTGACAAGGCGAGGAAGATTACTTATGGGTCCGTAGTTCCTAAGATCATTTTAGTTGGCGTCTGGTTTTTTGATGAGGGGTGTGACTTTTCCAAGTTTTATGGGGTTCAGAATTGAGCTGCTCAATAAGGAAGAGTTAATTATTGTGGTCCTTATAGGGGAGATGATGTGCCTAAGATTTTTGACGACCAAGTAAGATATCTTGTCTGTTTGAAGCTAGGCCAAGCACCCAACCCCTTGGGTGCCCAACCCCCTTATTTATTTATTTATTTATTTATTTCTAGTACAGTGGACCCACAGTTCCACAGCATTCTATATTTTGTACTCAATATTTTAGTACTTACCTGTTTGTAGATAGGCATTCTATATTCTGCCCCTCGATATTTTTTGTCGATATTTTGGACAGTCTATATTCTATCCCTCAATATTTATTCACTGAACCTTTACTAACGTTCAAGTAGAACGTTTCTTCTATTATTCAATGTCAATTGAGGTAGAAAAAGCATCTGATCTAGACATAATTTATTTATTTAATCAACATTACCGATTTCTGCTCAGCAATAAGGATTTTTTAGATAAGGTCCCCCTGTTAATATGTTTTGCATCACTGATATACTTCTTAAAGTCCACACAAAAAATGAAGTTCTGGTCACCTGAAAATGAATCTTTAGACAACTACCTAGTGTTAGAAATATCAGTTGTATTATCCATAAAAACACAATAGATCGCAATCACATATATTAATGTGCCACTAGGCACTTGTCATGACTTTACAGGGATTACACAGATCACTTTGCCAATCGGGAAATTGTCGTAAACATCACAGTTAAGATAACCAGTAACTACTGGTAGAATTGCGTTTAGCATTAAACATTATGAATAAACATCATCAGCAGTGCACTATAGTAAACACTTGTAAAGTGCACACATTAGAAAATCACCATCACTGTGAATATCCCCGCAATATGCAACATGACATCAAGGCACAACACATCCACATTACCAGTGTACACACTGCCATAGGTGAGAACAACAGTTAGCGCAGCACCTGCACTACTATGAGGGTACCTGGTGTCCTTACCATAGGCTTCTGGGCCACATGCCCGCCTACAAAAGGGAATGCAGCAATTCCTGATGGTTACCTGCTGCTCAGCAATCTCTAATACTACTCCTCTTTCTGGATGAGGAGCGGGGGCCTCCATCGAGGTTTACCCCGAGATTGCCCGTGTAACAATGTCACAAAACACAACAGTGTTCCCAGATCAGGGAGGCACCAGATCTGTTCACGTTGGCTGGGGACCTCCCTTTTTATTTATTTATTTAATGTGATTTTATATAGCGCGAACATTACCCGAAGGTGTCAGAGTGATTTACAAAAGAACCAGTTGTGTTAAATAAGGACTTTGAAAAACCTGAGTTACATAAGAGATACAAACTGAAAAAATTGCAGATGTACAAGTTGTAAGGTCACAAACAGATACACTCTAAAATCACATAGGAATGGGTGTAAGTACAAAGGTCTACTACATATACTAGTGGTTAGAGTAATATATACATTGCTAATTCTTGCCATCCTTCAGCCAGTTGTTCAGGTGGTGTGGCACTCAATGGTGGTGGTCTTGGGTCTGGAGGGATCCCGCAGTTGGAGATGACCATAGGGGTTGAAGGCCAGATTGTGGTGGGGGAAGCAGCATGCTTTCCACACCCAAATCCCTTCACTCTTCCCTTAACTCCACCCCATTCCTTCATCCAAAGGACTGACCCCGGGAGCACACAGCCCCATGACTTAGCGCAGTGAAGCTCAGGCCCACTCACCTCTCACTGGGGGGCCATCCGCTGCGACCGAACAAAGTGGGTGGCGGCACTGGTGGTGCCCCGATCCGGCCCTTCAAGACCGGGTCAACACGGGGCATCATCTCTGTCCTCCTCTGCAGTCCTGTTTGGCCTCGACCACACCCAGGCTCGGCCACGTTGCCTGTCACCTCTTCCAGGCCTCTGGTCGCTGCAGGGGCTTCCTGCTGGGTGGCAGCAAGCCGTGGCTCCTCTCCCCATTTTCGGCCAGGCTGCTAGGCAACACCTAGTGCTCCTGCAGCAATTGTTCAGATGGTGTGAGCGTTTGATTGGTTCAGATGCTCCGTCCATCACCACCCCCTTTTGTACCACTTTGTCTGCCATAAGTTGGCAGGGTATGCTCAGACGTAAGTCCCTTGCTCACTTTGCCACTGGATTCAAGCAAGCCGGGCTGAAGACGGCTGAAATGCCAGAAACCGGTCCTCGGTAGCTTGTTTCCGGTCCAGGGAAGGCATGGCTTGGCAGTTCGGGCTGGACTGTTTCCATGAGGCACAGGGTCAGACTGATTTGCATATGGCCATGTCTGAACTGGGGTGGCAGAGTGGGCTAAAGAACGGTGATGAATTAAACCCAGATCTGTTGACTGGGTGTGAGTGTTTGATTGGTTCAGATGCTCCGTCCATCACCACCCCCTTTTGTACCACTTTGTTCGCCATAATTTGGCAGGGTATGGTGAACAAAGTTCTTAAAGAACGTGATGGATTAAACCCAGATCTGTTGACTGGGTGTTAGTGTTTGATTGGTTCAGATGCTCCGTCCATCACCACCCCTTTTTGTACCACTTTGTTCGCCATAAGTTGGCAGGGTATGCTCAGACGTGAGTCCCTTGCTCACTTTGCCACTGGATTCAAGCAAGCCGGGCGGAAGACGGCTGAAATGCCAGAAACCGGTCCTGGGTAGCTTGTTTCTGGTCCAGGGAAGGCATGGCTTGGCAGTTCGGGCTGGACTGTTCCCATGAGGCACAGGGTCAGACTGATTTGCATATGGCCATGTCTGAACTGGGGTGGCAGAGTGGGCTAAAGAACGGTGATGGATTAAACCCAGATCTGTTGACTGGGTGTGAGTGTTTGATTGGTTCAGCTGCTCCGTCCATCACCACCCCCTTTTGTACCACTATGTTCGCCATAAGTTGGCAGGGTATGCTCAGACGTGAGTCCCTTGCTCACTATGCCACTGGATTCAAGCAAGCCGGGCTGAAGACGGCTGAAATGCCAGAAAACTGTCCTCGGCAGCTTGTTTCCGGTCCAGGGAAGGCATGGCTTGGCAGTTCGGGCTGGACTGTTCCCATGAGGCACAGGGTCAGACTGATTTGCATATGAGTGTTTGATTGGTTCAGATGCTCCGTCCATCCCCACTCCCTTTTGTACCACTTCTAAAAGTGGCATTACTAAAATAGTAATAATAAATCTGCTTTTACCAATAAGCAGGATTTATCACTATTATTCTAAACATACCAAACATGGTCGCGTTACCCCTTTCAGATCAGAAATTACCACTGAAACACAAATAAGGGACTCACCAATGCAACCCTATGAGAGGGCAGCCTCTCAGCAGTGAGAAACTAAATAGGCTGGATGTCCCATCACAATTGACTCACTCTGTTCCTAGGCTCATACAGGTAGCAGCTACTGCTTTTAGGCAGCCAGGTAATGCTGAAGCCACAGGATCCATAGTAGCATAAAAATATGCGACTAGACGTCGGCTTAATTCATGACTCAGTCAGGACTGAAAGCGCACAACCTTCTCTTTCAGAACAGAACAGTGCACATTCTTTGGAATATTAAGGCATACATAAAGCAGAGGCCTCACATAGACAATTTCGCAATTTTACAAATGCTTCCACACTTTCATCATCCCAATCTGTTATATCCTTTATTTTCTTTCGTGTTATCTGAATCAATGGTTTCGCTATTAAGGAAAAACCTACAATCCTGAACACAGCATCTTACCCCCAGTCGGTTGACTAAGTATGAAAGATTAATCCTGGGAGCAGAAAATGTGACAGTAATCAGGTGTATAATGGTGAACCCAGCTACTCTATTGCCAGACTCACGTTGTGAAGAAGTGAAAGGTGAAGTAGACCATGATTGCTTAGAGGTAACTGAAATTTGTACTAAGCCTCGCCCGACATACAGGAAGAGCCTCTGAAAGAGCCAGACCATGAACTATTTGTCGATGGCTCTTTTTTAAGACTTGAAGGAGGAGGGCTGAGTGCAGCTTATGCTGTTTGTAAATTATCTGGGATCATTGAAGCATCCGTTTACCGGAGTCAAGTCTGCGCAAGTAGCTGACTTGATAGCTTTAATAAAAGCATGCAAAATTGGGAAAAATTGGAAAGTGACCATATTTACTGATAGGCAAGATGGTTACGGGGTTGTGCATGACTTTGGCCAGCTTTAGATGCAGAGGGGATTTCTGACTTCCTCAGGATCTCCCATAAGGAACTGGAAATGTGTGGAAGAACTGCTGGAAGCAATACAATTGCCAAAGGAAATAGCTGTGGTCAAGGGTGCTGCTCATCAGTCAGGAGATGACTATGTAGCAGCTGGTATTCGATACACTGACCAGGTTGCTCAATACTGTGCAAGATATAATATGGCATTAAATAAGAAAATTGAAACAAGTGGAATCAGCTGCCAACTTATGCTATTCTCAGCTTTCAAAACATGGGATGAGTGACCACTGCGCCTCGGCCTGGTCACCCCCACGCTCCCAGGACCTCCTGCTCCTGCCTCCTGCCTTCTGCTGCTGTGCCTGCCTGCCTTCTTCATCAGCGAGCGCCCCAGCCTGCCTGCCTTCTCCATCAGCGAGCGCCCCAGCCGCCGCGGGGCCGCCCGCCAAGCCCGCAATCGCTTTCCCGCCGCTGCCTGCATGCGGTCCCGCCCCCCGCCAGCCGATTGGATCCCACGCTCCCGCCTCCCAGCTGACCCGCCCTCCCGGCTCCCTTCTTAAGGGGAACCCGTCTCCGCCTCGGGAGTGACCACTGCGCCTCGGCCTGGTCACCCCCCACGCTCCCAGGACCTCCTGCTCCTGCCTCCTGCCTTCTGCTGCTGTGCCTGCCTGCCTTCTCCATCAGCAGGCGCCCCAGCCTGCCTGCCTTCTCCATCAGCGAGCGCCCCAGCCGCCGCAGGGCCGCCCGCCAAGCCCGCATTTGCTTTCCCGCCGCTGCCTGCCTGCGGCCCCGCCCCCCCGCCAGCCGATTGGATCCCACGCTCCCGCCTCCCAGCTGACCCGCCCTCCCGGCTCCCTTCTTATGACGCCCCCAGAGCGACGCGCGCAGCGGGAGTGCCGATTGAGCGCCGAAGGCGCGCCACAGGTAAGCCCGTCTGCGCCCGTCCGCGCCTGGCCCGCGCCCAGCGCCAGGACCCCTGGCTCCCGCAGTCACCTGCCCTCCCGCCGGACCTATGTCACCACCAACCTCCACTCACTCAACGCCGGCAGACTCCCGGGCTGCTACCGAGCCACCCCGAGACGCACCCACGGACCCTTCTGCTGCAACTCCTGCAAGTTCACCTGCATCCGGACCTGCACCACTCCAGCAGTGCCCAAGACCTCGACGAGCAACAGCAGCAGCCACCTGAAGTGCATCCTGCTCAACACCCGCTCAGTCCACAGACACGCCGTCGAGCTCTGGAACCTGCTCGACACCACATCTCCAGACGTCGCCTTCCTCACGGAAACCTGGATGAACACCTCCTCAGCGCCCGACATCGCCATCGCCATCCCGGACGGCTACAAGATCATCCGGAGGGACCGCGTCAACCAGACAGGAGGAGGCATCGCCATCATCCACAGGAACTCCATCCGCATCACGACCAACACCGACGACACCCTTGCACCCGCCGAGCACCTGCACTTCCAGATCCACATCAACCCCAAGACCACCCTCAGAGGCACCCTCATCTACAGACCCCCGGGAACACGCACACAATTCAGCGAGGACATCGCCAACGTCGTCAGCCCGCACGCCCTCCTCTCCGCTGACTACATCCTCCTCGGGGACCTCAACTTCCACCTGGAGAACAACAACCACCGCAACACCACCGCTGGACAACCTCGCCAACCTCGGACTCAAGCAACTGGTGACCACCCCCACCCACTACGCCGGACACACACTCGACCCCGTCTTCTCATCCAGCAAGGACATCGCCTTCAGCCACGCCACCGGACTCCACTGGACGGACCACAGCTGCGTCCACTTCAGCTTCAAAAGGACCACAATCCACCACCAACAGCAAAAGGTTGCACGCAGAAGCTGGAACAAGATCACAGCCGACCAGCTCGCAACTTCCCTGAGCAAGAACCCACCCACCAGCACAACGAACCCCAGCTAAGCGGCCACCACCCTCACGAAGTGGATCAGCGACTGCGCAGATGACCTCGCCCCTCTGAGGACCCCGCCTAGCAGACCCGGCAGCAAGAAAGCCCCATGGTTCACCGACGAACTCAAGAACTCGAAGAAGAACTGCAGAGCCCTTGAGAAAGCCTGGCGCAGAGACCCAACACCGGACAACATGACTGCCCTCAAGCTCGCCACCCGAAAACACCACCAACTGATCCATACCACCAAGAAAACTGCATTCAAGGAACGACTGGACAACAACGCACACAACAGCAAGGAACTCTTCCACATCGTCAAAGAGCTCTCCAACTCCAATGCCGGAAACAACGACATCACCCCTTCGCAAGACCTCTGCAACTCCCTCGCCTCCTACTTCCACAACAAGATCGCGGAAATACACAACAGCTTCAGCACTCAACCGACGCACGCCACGACCGACTCACCGCCCCCCACCACCAACCTCCGCGCCTGGACCCCGATCAGCACCGAAGACACCGTCCGCATGATGAACTCCATCCACTCCGGATCTCCGACCGACCCTTGCCCTCACCACGTCTTCAACAAGGCCGACGCTGTCATCGCACCCCACCTGCGGGACACCATCAACACCTCCTTCAACACCGCCACCTTCCCAGAGAACTGGAAGCACGCCGAACTCAGCGCCCTACTAAAGAAGCCATCAGCCGACCCCTCCGACCTCAAGAACTACCGACCCATCTCGCTGCTCCCGTTCCCCGCTAAAGTCATCGAGAAGACCGTCAACAAGCAGCTGGCCGCCTTCCTCGAGACGAACGGATCCCTCGACCCCTCGCAGTCTGGCTTCCGGGCCAACCACAGCACCGAGACCGCCCTGATCGGAGCCACCGATGACATCTGAGCTCTGCTCGACAACGGAGAAACAGCGGCCCTCATCCTCCTAGACCTCTCCGCGGCCTTCGACACTGTCTGCCACCGTACCCTAGTACAGCGCCTCAGCAACGTCGGAATCCAGGAGAAGGCACTGGAGTGGACCATCTCCTTCCTCTCCGGAAGGACACAGAGAGTCCGCCTCCCCCGTTCAGATCAGAAGCCACCGAAGTAATCTGCGGCGTTCCTCAAGGCTCCTCGCTCAGCCCAACCCTCTTCAACGTCTACATGAGTCCCCTCGCAGCCATCGCACGCCAGCACAACCTCAACATCATCTCCTACGCCGATGACACCCAGCTGATCCTCTCCCTCACCAACGACCCCGCCACCGCCAGAGCCAACCTACACGAAGGGATGAAAGAGGTAGCCGAATGGATGAAAAACAGCCGCCTGAAACTGAACTCGGACAAGACGGAAGTCCTCATCCTGGGATCCTCACCCTCCGCCTGGGACGACTCCTGGTGGCCCCCCGCCCTAGGCAGCGCACCCAAACCAACAGACCACGCACGCAACCTGGGCTTCATCCTGGACTCCTCCCTCTCCATGACCAGACAAGTCAACGCCGTCTCCTCGTCGTGCTTCAACATCCTACGCATGCTACGCAAGATCTTCCGGTGAATCCCCACCGAGACTAGGAAGACGGTCACCCAGGCCCTCATCACCAGCCGACTGGACTACGGCAACTCCCTATATGCCGGAACCACCGCCAAACTCCAGAAGAGACTTCAGCGGATCCAGAACGCCTCAGCAAGACTCATCCTGGACATCCCCCGTCGCAACCACATCTCCGGACACCTGAGAGACCTGCACTGGCTCCCGGTCAACAAGAGAATCACCTTCCGTCTCCTCACCCACGCACACAAAGCCCTGCACAACCAAGGCCCAGGATACCTCAACAGCCGCATCAATTTCTACGCTCCCAAACGCCAGCTTCGATCGACTGGCCACGCCCTCGCTGCCGTCCCCCGCATCCGAAGAGCCACCACAGGGGGAAGGTCCTTCTCCTACCTCGCCGCCAAGACCTGGAACTCCCTCCCGACTCACCTCCGCCGGACCCAGGACCACCTCGCCTTCAGGAGGCAGCTCAAGACCTGGCTGTTCGAGCAGTAGAGGACCCCCCCTCCCCAAGCGCCTTGAGACCCTCCGGGTGAGTAGCACGCTATACAAATGCTTTGATTTGATTTGATTTGATTTGATGAGGTGAGCCAGTTGCAGGATGAGGTAGAAGTGAGTGAAAAGGAAACCTGGATAAAATCAGGATGTGAAAGAAGGACAGAAGGTGATGTGTGGGTGTACGCTGATGGAAGACCAGTCATGCCAGACTGCTTGCTCTCTCAAATGGCAAGAAAGTATCATGGAGACACTCATGTAGGCAGGGACGCTATGATCAGAATATTTTAACAAGATTGGTATAACCCAAGGTTTAGGGTAGTCGCAGAGAGTTTTTGCCAGAGATGTTTAGTATGCCAACAAATAAATCCAGGTAGGAAGACAGTGGTCAGTTGGGGAAAAATTGAAAAGGCAGAAGGACCATTCATAACATTACAGCCTGACTTTATGTAGTTACCACCATGCAGGGGAATGAAGTACATCCTTGTCATAGTGTGTTTGTTTTCACAATGGGTGGAGGCATTACACACTAGGAGAAATGACAGTATAACACTTGCCAAATTGTTGTTGAGAGAGTTAATTCCATGTTTTGTTTTTCCAGTAACTTTGGGATCAGATAGAGGAGCTCATTGTAATAATGAAATTCCCGAGTTAGCCCCGTATAGAGAGGAATTAACTGAGATACTGGGGCTGAACTGGGCGAGTAAGATACCCTGGTTGAGACATTTAAAATTGCTATGTGTGGAACTGGGACGGGTGGATTTGTGGGGGGAGCCTCAAATTGTGCCACAATCCATTACTAGGAAGGCCCTGGTTAAGGCTTACAGGGAACATCGGCTGTCCAATCTGATGAGTAATGGTTCAACTGGTCGGCTGACTAATGCTTTTCTTACAGTTAAAAGTAGTTATTGGGCCGAGACCATTTTGGATAGTATTCAACCAGAGTTGGCCCAAAATTTTTTTTACAATTTAGATATGGGTGCCTCCCACTTTGTTCGTTTGTTAAAAACTGGGGGGACCATGATGCGATTGAATGCCCTGCCTGTGGTGAAGTAGAGGAAATGGAGGTGCACGTTTTCTTCCGCTGCCACTCTTACAGGACAACTTGGCGACGCTGGTTAGTACAAGTATGCAAGAATATGGGCACAAGACACTCAAATGAGGCTTTTAGAATACTCAAAACTGAGTTGCAGCCCCCAATTGTCTATTCAGTCTCCCATTATTTATTTTCCATGTGCTGCATAGGAAGGAAGGTTTTGGAGCCCGATCCCTAACGGTTGATCCCAGTATATGTTCCTTCCCTTTTTTTAGAAACAAAATAAGATTTATTAATTATGTCCCATGATTGAACAAATTGAATTGTAATTTTATTACCAATGAAGCCTTAGCTTCTGTTTTAATAAGTTATTTTATTATATGTGTGTGGGTCTCTAGTATGGTTTTGTTCTAACAATTGCACAAATTATTTGCACTACCACTTTATGCCCATTGCTTATGTGTACGGTAATTGAATGGAAGAACTGTATTAATGTTTTTACCAAGTTTTTATCCAAGTTTTTATGTGCTGTGGAAATTTATATGCTTTTATGGTCAATGTACCGAAATAAAGCTTTTTAAATGAAATAAAATGAATAATGAAATAATTTGATTAATCTGTGAAGCATTTAAAATTGAAGAGAAACTGCACTGTGCATAACCTCCAGAGGCTTCTCGAGTGGTCGAGCAATTGAATGGCACAATCGATGCAAGACTAGCAAAGGTGTGTGCATCCACATCAATGAGTTGGCCAGACGCATTGTCTCTTGTATTGATGGGACTCAGAACTACATGATTGAGTCCCCATGAGATTCTCATGAAAAGGGCAATGAGACAAGCATTTGTGACATCAAAGTAGTGTGACAGCAGTGTATGCTGTGGACACAAGTCGTGCTGTGGTTGTTCTTTCCTGCAGTTGGTGGAATATAGGGGCATATTATCAAGAACGGCGTTAAAATTATCGCTGGTCTAGCGGCAGAAAGCTGCAGCTAATGCGGCGATAATGGCTTGATAATATGCCCTTGAGTATTCCAATAGAAGCCCATGTTCACACCAGAACATGAACTTCTATTGGATTTCTCAAGGGCATATTATCAAGCCCATTATCAATGCTTTAGCGGATGTTTTCTGCCGCTAAACCTGCGATCATTTTTAATGCTGTTCTTGATAATATACCCCATAGTTCTAAAAGTATTAAATCTTTAAGCCCCATATCTCCATTCTTTTACTGACCGAATTGCCATTAATGCATGGTTACTCTATTTCCACAGCTTGCTCTTGTGTCTTAGTCCATGTTTTGAAAGTCACAAAAGGAAAATAACAGGAGCTTTCCGTTGTATTGTCTGTTTATCCCTGCGCAAATTCCCCTCGGAGAACACCTGGAGAAATGTGCTTCCTATAAATCCTGGGTTCGAGTGCAATTTTGGCTCAAGTCGGAACCTAAACCCGCACAAACAACATATTCGCCTCATTTTACATTTAACGCTGGCCTCCAAAGTGTCAATGATAACTTTTTGAATTTAATAATAATCGATATAGTGATCTTTTTAAATACTTTGTTAATTTGAGATATTAAAATTCTACATCTTGTAAACTTAAAAGAACAAATAGACCTGCTCATAAAATAACCAAATTGTATTCTATTATAACAGTCCTTTGATTTAAATGAACAATGTACTCCAACACATACTTTCAATTAAAATGAGAGCCATTAATCAAAACATCGAATTTTTTTTTATCAAGGTGATAGCCCTGTGTAGAAATATAACAATAAAGTAAATGTAACAGTGGTGTTGTTCATTTAACAACCCCATACCTTTAATAGCGACTAAAGAAAATAATTGTCCTTTACCTTCACCTACACTCATGGATGTCTTATACAAATGATTATTGAAAGATTGCTTTGACGAGTATTTTCCGGTTTTGCAGTATCGAACAGAGTGGAAGGCCTGATAGTGTGTGAAAGGGCGTCTATTTGGAATTCAAACAATATCAATTCTATTCACCTTTCTATTAGTCGCCCGTAAATTGACACAATTATAAATATTGGAACCTTTTCCAACTGGATAGGTAAACACATCTGTAAAGAAATGTGATGAGTAATATTTACTCAGATCGACAAAATGTTGCAAGGAGGACACCTTCTTGTAAATAGGTGCGCAATTTTATACACGAACCACAAAAGGATTCTTCACATTTGTAATTTATTTTTTATTGATTCGTAATCCTTCATTATATATTTCTGTGTTATTCCAATTTTCGTAGATTATTTCATTTCATAATCATTGAATTCATACATCATATTATGATTTAATCATCTGCTTATCCACACCCAATGCATTTCGGTCATAAAACAAATTGACCCTTTGTCAGGGGTCTGCAACGAAATAGAAAACAGGACCATTAAGTTCATTACCCTATTAATAACCAAAAACACTCTGAAATATATACATTGACATTCTCAAATGAATTAGCACATCGTTGTTAAAGTAGTGATCACTTCAGGTCTGACTAAGTGACTACAGTGGTTGGAACGAAGCTTAACAAGCTCTAAGGATGCAAGGAATGTATCTAAACATTATTCAACAAACGAGCTTTACGAACGCTGCTGCTTGAACATGACAGGTCTACATCAAATGATATACGGGTTTAAGTAAAGCACAACAGTCTTTACGTGCAGTGAACATCACAACACTTACATGCGGATCAGCCGATCTCTAGCCTGGTTGCGACGAACGCCAAAGCTGGTTTGTTTTAGCGCGCCAAATTCTGCTTCCTGACTTTACTGACCTATCGGGACACGTGACCGGCAAAACAGCCATCAAAGTGGTTTAGCTTCAAGTGACAGTGTCATGTGACGGGGGAATGCGCTCGCTGTTCGGTGCCGGGCCCATTTGTATTAAATAAAGTTGTTTGAAACATAGATGTGTGTGTCAATCAAATAGTGGAATCGAAACATAATACAAAATGAAAAAAGCCTACAGAAATAAACATTTTATGGCACTATTTACATGAGCAATTTGAGACCCAATGTTCCTTAAACTCATGGCATCACTTATGCAGTCTATCATAAAAAACATGAATGCTCAATACGATCATTAAGCCCTATCGGATGGGCAGAATTTAATTTTTTGATCCAAAAGAATTCATTCCTCAATCTTTGTTTAGTGGGATCCTGGTCATGGCGTATGGTGAGCTTTTCCAGAACGAGAAATCTGAGTTGGGAAATCTGATGGTTACATTCCATCCAATGAGTAGCAATTGTTGATTTTGGATTTTTTAAACGAATGTTGCTTTTGTGTTCCGTTATGCGTATCTTTACTTGTCTTTCGGTCTGGCCTACATAAACTTTTCCACATGGACACTTGATCATGTAGATACAGTTCGTTGTGTCGCAAGTACTTGTGTGTTTAAGTTGGATTGGAAACCCCTTGGTGGGATGTGTAATTGTAAGACTCTCAATCACGTTTCCACAATGCGTGCAGTTGTGGCATTTAAGCATCCCTCGATGTTGTGTGACACTTTCTTTGGTGGTACTCAATATTTCTTTGATATTTCTTGACCGTTGAAAAGCGTATGTAACTCTCTCATTATATAATCCGGTGAGATCAGGTTCTAACTGGATAAGTTTCCAATGTTTGTTCATAATTGCTCTGATTCTGGAAGCATCACTCGAATATTTCATGATGCATACAGTTTTTTTGTCTGATGATTTACTTTGCTCTTCCAACCATTTCTCTCGAGATTGATTTGCAACAGTTTTTAGAGACACATCTAGCACATCTTTAGGATAACCTCTTAAATGATATTTCTCAGTTTGGGTTTCCAATGCACTTTTGAGATCTTCTTCATTGGAGGTAATGCATTTATTCCTGATAAATTGGGATGTGGGAAGATGTTTCTTAAGTGAGTCAGGATGGAAGCTTTGAAACAATAGTGCTGAATTTTTATCTGTAGGTTTAATGTGAACTCTGGTGGTGATTATATTCTCATGAATATTTACTTGTACATCTAAAAATGATATTGACTTTGCATCGATAGTGTGGGTGAATTGAATCCGTGGATTGCGAGTGTTCAAATTTGCAATGTTCTGTTCCAATTGTTGAGAGGTCCCTTTCCATATTAGGAATAGGTCATCGATGTATCTTTCGTACGTTATCAAACCTTCAGTCCATTTGGTATTTTCCAATATATAGTCTGTCTCAAATTTATTCATGAAGATATTAGCATATGAGGGGGCACCCACAAATCCCATGGATGTCCCACTGCTTTGATTGTAAAATTTGCCATCCCATTCAAAGTAACTGCTATACAAAGAGAATTGCATCAGGTTAGGATCAACATTTTTTGGTGCTCTTCCAAAGAGCTTTTTAATAAGATCCATTCAAGTGCTTCAATCCCCTCGTTATGAGGGATTGATGTGTACAATGCTGTGACATCGATGGTACAAAGCAAATATGACTGGTCTGTCTCCAATTGAATTTTCTCCAAAAGTTTCAAAAATGCCGTAGTGTCTTTTAGGTATGTGCTACAGCCTTGTACAATAGGTTGCAAAAATTTATCAATGAACTTACCGATGGGTTCTGAAATAGATCCACACGCCGAGACGATGGGTCTGAATGGAGGATTGGTTAAACTCTTATGAATTTTTGGCATCATATAAAGTTTTGGTCTTCTCGGATATTTAGTGTCAAAAAACAGTTTAGTTTTTTCAGTAATCCAGTTCATTTCGAACGCGTGCTGAATGATCTTGTTCAACATTGTCTGGTATTCAAATGTGGGATCCATATCCAAAGGAAGATAAATATCTTTATTCTTGACGTGATCATTCACATTTTGTATGTAAAATTCAGTGTCCTTTACCACAAGGGCTCCTCCTTTGTCTGCTTTTTGAAATGTTAATTTTGGATCATGACTTAAATTTTTCAATGTATTCCATTCACTGGCTGATAAGTTGCTTTTTTTAGGTTTCACAAACTTAATAGATTGTATTTCTGAGAGTACTGAACGTTCAAACGCTTCTATAGTTTTATGTGTGAACGGTGCACAAAATGTACTCTTGGGTTTGAAGTCTTTGTCCCATGTTGTTACTGATGAAGTTTGTGGTGTATCTTTAAAGAAATATCTTAGTCGCAATGTTCTTAAGAATTTAAATAAAGCAATGTCCGTCTCAGCTGAATTAGATCGATATGTAGGCACAAATGTCATCCCTTTGTTCAAAACTTTGGTTTCCATTGTGGTTAGATTTTTTGAAGAAATATTCACAATTAGTTCATTTTTACCATCTGGCTCCTGGTTCTTTCTGCTATACTTCGATACAGATCTGCAATACTTCGATACAGATCGAAGGCGTGCAACTCCAGTAGGTACATAAAAAGAATCAGTGGTGGGGATGGATTTGGTTGTGGTTTTTATTTGCAGTTTTGCACTAGAAAGCCATTGTTAATAAGAAAATAACACAAATAAAGGAAGGGAGAAAGTAACAATTTAAAAGCCTAGTTGTCAGGGAAGAGGAGATCGTCCTCAAACTCTGGGGGCTCGGACAGAAGTAGGTCATGTAACCCAGTAGTGATGATTTCTTCGGACTCGCTTTCTTCATCCTGCTCTGATTCACGTACTTTATAGTCTGGTGGTATGAAGTGTTGATTCATTTTTATCATTGTCAGCCTCTCCACGCTTTTGGGGGAGAGACTGGTCTTTTTCGCTGTCACAATGGCACCAGCAGCACTGAAAACCCGCTCAGAAGAGACACTGGCTACAGGACAAGCCAGATACTTTATCGCCAGCCTGCTCAGCACTGGCCACTGTCTCCTTCTTTCATACCAATAGACCAATGGGCTTTGCTCCATGAACACCTCTGTTGTGTCTCCCAGATAGGCCTGAACCATCCGCTCAGTGTTCATTGGTACTCGGCTTTGCTGGTCCTCTTTCCCCTTTGCAACAGCAACGGACTTACCCATCCCTTTCTGTAGAAAAAAAGCAGTTATGCTTTTGGTTGTGTCTGCTGAATCAGATCGTGTAGGTGCTGCTTTTGGTACTGTTGGTGCCTGCTGGGAAGCAGACGCACTGCTCTCATGCTCTGAAGAACTTGCCTCAGGAGGATGGCCTGGAGTACTTTGACTGTCCTGGGCTGGCACTGGCAGGCCTTTAAGTAACAGCCGTTCAGTTTCTAAATCATTAGCTTCCGCAGCTATGGAAGTTTTGTACTTGGCAACATCCCCATCTGAAAAAAGGAATTACTGCGCTACTGCTGACAAATAATTTGTACCGTGGATCCAACATTGTTGCAGTTATGTAATGTTGACCTGACACAATCATTTGAAGCCTTGCATTTAGAGATAAGCGGTTGGCTAAGGCCTTGGCCAAGGTATATGCATCAACTTTTTCTTCGTCACCTTCGTATGTTTCACAGACCTCCTTCAGCTGTTGCTCAAGCATGTACAACAATGGGATGGCTTGGCCCATAGTACAGTCCTCCCTGCTAACTGCACGTGTGAAGACCTCAAAAGGTAGTAGCATCTCTGTCAAGCATTTAATGAGGTCCCACTGCCACATCTCAACGGTCATGGCTTTAAGATTAACAGTAGGATCCCCTAATCTTCTTGACATGATATAAGCATTCAGTGGTATGTACTGCTCAAAGAGACGCTCACGCATGAAATAAGTAGAGTTCCAACGTGTTGGGACCTCCTGGATCAGTGCTTTGACTGGCAATTTATGCTCACGCTGAATGACCCGTAGCACCTTCCGTGCTTTAAAAGAATGGTTAAAATGTGTGCATATTCTTCTGCAGATGGTCAGTATGTTGCTGACTTTGGCTTCAGTTTTCAGAAAGTCTTGCACGACTAAGTTAATGCAGTGTGCCAAACAGGGTGTCCTTCTCTCATTGCCTTCACTACATTACTGCCATTGTCGGTGGCAACAAAACCAATCTTAAGGCCTCTTGGTTACAGCCATTCAAAGACCTTGCTGTTAAACTCAGACAAAATGTTTTCAGCAGTATGACTTTTCTCCATAGCAAACATGGCTACAGTTGCATGTCTGCGAGTATCATTAAAAATCCCAGCAACGTCAAGGCCTGAAGTTAACTTGTCTTTAACACCTGCAAAAGAGATCCAGTGGGCGGTGATGCACATGTAATCTGTAGCTTGGCAACTGCTCCACATGTCTGTTGTCAGGTGGATACAATGGACAACACTCTGTTGTAAGGCTTTCCCAATCAATTCCAGCACGTCGCGGTGTAGTGCTGGAACAGCAACTCTGGCAAAATAGTAGCGACTGGGAACGTTCCATTTTGGGCAGAGGGTTGCCACTAATTCCCAAAATTCCACAGCCTCAGCAAATGAAAATGGGAGAAGGTCCAGTGCCAACATTTTTGCAAGTTTCGCATTGTACAAACGTGCTATTGGGTGGTTCCGCTCGTACTTTCCCTCCTGCCTAAACATGCTAGTAATGGTACGCTGCTTGGTATTTCTTTCAGTTATGCTAGACGGACCACCTTGCATCGCAGACTTTGCACTCCTTGGTGTCTCCGGCTGACTCTGGTGCCACTGAGAAGTTGCTGATGCGGAGGATGTGGACTGTACCACTCCAGTGCTGGCGACAGGGCTCATTTGTGTACCACTCCCAGATAGAAGGTCATCGTCTCCCTCTTCTTCTACCTCCTGGTCAACCATGAGTGGACCTTGTAGTACTGTATCCCCACCAACACCAGTGCTTACCTTTTTTAAGCTTGCAAGGTGGTTCTCCCACCTGATTAAGTGTGTTTTTTCAAATGGGTCGTTTGGCCTCCAGTACCATAGTTTGTACCAATCTTACCACGACTAACATTTACATGACAAATGGTGCATATAGCAATGTTCTCCTGACGTGGGTGAACCGTAAACAAGTCCCACACTGGGGAGTTAAACTTTTGTCTCCTGCCATAGGAAGAGGACCCACTTCCAGTGCCGGATGGACTGGAGGATTTTTGTTGAATTTCCCTATGTGACAGCTCAGTCCTAGTACTGCCACTACATCCTTCTGTTGAGGTGGCGCTTGTGCTGGATGTCGGACGCTGCCGAGCCTTCGCTGATGAAAAAATGGGAGCTGGTGTTACTTTGGGTGTTGAGTGTGTAGGAGTTATGCATGCTACCTGCTCATCACTAATCGCAGCCTTTCTGGATAGGGTGAAAATGTTGGTCTCTACATCCTCTGCACCAGGAATAACGCTCGTGATGATGACAGTGTCAGACCCGTCTTTATCACCAGCAGTATCCTGCTCACCTACATCGACCTCCATAAGTTCAAGACTTGCTGGATACTTCCTTTTTCCTAGCCTGGTCTTGGGATGTCTCTCCTTTGAATGCTCAGATAGTTGTGGCTGCCAATCCTTATCAAGGTCATCGGAAGGGATGCTTGGCGAAGAACTCGATGCACTAACCCTCCTTTCCCTTGGTGAATTGAAAGACAATAGATAACCTCCAGAAGTGGCTTCCTCTTCTTCTTGCTCGGAATGAGGCTCTACTTCCTGAACTGCCCCGACTTCGGGAGGAACAACTACTACTATTGCGTGCGGAGATGGTGGTTGTTGTTCTTGAGGAAGTACTATTGCGGGCTGTGGTTCTTCAACAACTACTATTGTGGGATTTGGTTGTTGTTGTTGTTGAACAACTCCAATTGCGGGCGGTGGTTGTGGTTGTTCAACAACTGTTGCGGGAAGTGGTTGTGGTTGAACAACTCCTATTGCGGGCGGTGGTTGTGGTTGTTGAACATCTACTGCTGGCGGTGGTTGTTGAACACTTCCATCTTGCGTGGATTGTGTACTACTTTCAGACAGCGATGAGTTTAGTTCAGGCTCAGTATCACTGCTTCCAAACATTAGGCTGGCTACCTCTTCGACCCTCATCATGTGCTTGGCCCTGGGTTGGTGGCTTGCCCCCACTAATGCGGATGTGCTGGCCCCAGCTTGCACCCCGGACACCGCTGCTGCAGGCGTACCTTTTGGGGGCCCAAAAAAGTTTTGGGGGTCCATACCAGACTTAAGTGACACTTCCTTCTTCTGTTCCTTCTTCTCAGCAACTTTCTTGGTGGTGGAGGACCTGGTACCTGCTTTCTTAGGGCCCATCTTCTTCTGATGTCAGCACACAGCAGCACTCAGTAGCACAAATTGCAGAGATGTCTGGTCAGATGAGTCACACACCACACGTGGCGTACAACTGAAGGACGTCCGTCTGGCAGTAGAACGGGCGATGGATGAAAACAACCAGCACCTCCTCAGTCTTTTTTTGTACACCTACAAGCAAAGAAGGCAGAACAACATCAGTCAAACAAGCAGTAAGCCAACATGAACAATTGAAAGACACACAGGCCAATGTATAAAAGACAAAACAGAAGACTAATACTACCAGCACCACAGCTCCCAGCCACATGAAGTCCAGAAAGAACCAATAAAGTCAAGCAGGCCTATATATATACCAATATGGACAGAAAAAGGAGGATGCCTGCTACACATGACAGGTTAATGCAAGGAATAAAAATACCCCATGGCTAACAGGTTGTTGTAAACCTACACCGCAAAAACACATACAAAGGCATACAATTATTACACACACAAAAAGCTACCTACACCCCTGCCCAGACAACACATTTGGGAATGCAATGCCATACACACATGCCCTAATGATGTTAATTGAATAGACCGAATGGAAACAGCTACATAAAGCACCCCCGCTAACTACTACCTCTGGGACTCTGGCCTACTGTCAGATCAGACCAAAAGCTGGGAGGCCAATGATAAATGCACAAAGGAAGTACCTACAAAATGGCCGCCCCCACATGGCCTGGGCACCCACAGCAACATGAAAAGAAAGAGAAAAGAGAAGACAGACAATAAATGCCTATGGGAAAGGGACAATACTTTGCTTCACAAAGTAGCTGCACCGCTGCCCACGTGGTCAGCCCACCCAGAAACCAGAAGACAGACACAGGAATTGTTCCATGCTCCAAAAACTACAACCAAATGACAACTTCAGTTTTTGTGGGTGCACCAGAAACACATTCAACATTTTGAGAAACTTTTATGCAACTCGGGACATATTGTTCGCGAGATTGCAAAATCGGCGTGTTCGGCAGCGCGAATTGAATAAAACGTCGTTATCGCGTTCCCGAGCAAGTACATTGAGCGCGCGAACAAGACAAAAAATGTAATGTCGCGTGTCCACACTGTGCGAAGTTACCAAAAGTACGCGAGCTGTATTCCTAAGGTTACCTACTGGCAGGGAGTGCCATATTACTTACACACACCCAAAAGCTGAAAAGTACCCACATAAAAAAAATTGAAGCAATCCAAAGCCATACACGATGTACAAATTAAAGATACACCACAAAAAGAGTTGATTAACTTTAATGCACCTATGGCTATGAGTAGTAGTACCTCTGCCCTACTGCCAGAATAGTCAAAAACATTGGATGCCTATGGCAAAAGCACAAAGGAAGCATACACAAAATGGCCGCCAGCACATTGCCTGGCCACCAACAACAACATGGAAAAATCACAAAGGATGTATACACAAAATGGCCTCCACCACATGGCCTGGCCACCAACAACAACATGGCAAAATCACAAAGGAAGCATACACAAAATGGCCGCCACCACATGGCCTGGCCACCAACAACAACATGGCAAAATCATCACAAAGGAAGTACACACAAAATGGCCCCCACCACATGGCCTGGCCACCCACAACAGCATGAACAGAAAGAGAAGACAGAAAATAAATGCCTATGGCAAAGGGACAATGCTTTGCTTCACAAAATGGACACACCACCGCCCAAATTGGTCACCCCACCCATAAACAAGAAATCATTACATAGAGGACAGAAACTGGAAGTGGTCCATGCTCCAAAAAGAGAAAACTAAAACCAAATGACAACATAAATGAGGACTTTTTGTAGCACAAGAAACACATTAAACATTTTCGAGAAACTTTTATGCAACTCGGGAACAAGACAAAAAATGTAAGGTCACGTTCTCACACTGTGCGAAGTTACCAAAACTACCCAAGCTGTATTCCTAGGGTTACCTAATGGCAGAAATTGACAGATTAGTTAAACACACCCAAAACCTGAAATACCCCACACATAAAAATAAGATTTTCTAAATCAATCCAAGCCATCCATGATTTTCAAATTAAGGGTACACCACAAAAACAGTTGATTAACTTTCATGACCCTATGAGTAGTACCTCTGGCCTACTGGCAGAGTAGGCCACAAGGTTGGAGGCCTATGGCAAGAGCAAAGTGGCTGCATAAAATGGCCGCCAACACATGGCCAGGCCAACCACAGAAAGTTAATACAATGAACTCAAGCATGCCTACACACTAACTACATGGAGTACTAGGGTCAGCTATTGGCTTAAAAAAAATAAAAACATTTAAATTACACAAACAGAAATTTCACAACAGACATTGCTGTTGCATAATGACCATAATCCAATGCCATCCATGATGTTTGTTTACAAACTGGAATAAAAATTTAAACACAGACCACAGAAACATGATTGGACCCATGGGTACCTCTCTATGTAGCCTGGATGAAATTTAAAAAAAAATACAAGTTGGGACCTCATAAAAGTACAGGCCTCCATCAATAATTTAAATCCAGGATTGAATACTGTAGTTAAAAAAAATCTCAAATCAAACAAACACAAGTCTACATCATACTCACTCATACATTACTCAAACCTACTTGAAAAAGAGAATTCCAAATCCAAAAGTCCTCAATAAATCCAAGAAAAAGCAGTAATGCAGCCAACACACACAGAAAGTGATCCTTCCAGCTCAAAATCCAAATGAAAGTGAGCACCACATGGACAAAGCACTGGGAGGAGCCTGGTGGACAGGAACAGGAAGTTGTAAACTCAAGGGCCCTTCCTCCTTACTCTTCAAAAAAAGAGTAGAAACAAAAAGAGGACTCCTTCCCCCCAAAAAATACAGCCAAAGGAACAACTTTAAGGGGTTTTTCACTTTTTTGCTAACAAAATGGTAATTTATTATGGTTTTAACATGCTCGCGAGTTATTCTGTGCAAGATTGCAGTTTCTGCGTGTTCGGCAACTCGATCTTACCAACAAGCATCCTCGCGCGTCCTTATGACGCTATCGCGCATCCAAATGACGTTATCGCGTTCGCACAGTCGCATGGATTGTGCGGGAGGGTTTACAAACATGGTGGCACACGCGACCGGGAAAAAGCGAACGCAGAACCAAGGTAAGCCATTGCCACGCACGCGATAATGTTATTCAGCGCGCGAGAACTACGCTAGGCACCGGATCGCGGAGTAATCGACAGGTACGCGTTCTCCGCGGAACGCGGAGTTGCCGAAACTCCGCAAGCTCCGCGAACGGAGCGTAGTTCTTCGCCCAGGGTTAGTTGATTTACAAAACAGAACCCAAAGCATTAACATATGCATAAATGGTTTGACAGAGGGTTCTGAAGGGTTTCTTGGCACTTACTTACTAACTAAACTTAAACTATAGCATAGGATATCGTATAAGGTGGGCTCGCACACTGCTCACTCATCAGCGGGATTGCCCCAAAGGATCATGGTAATTGTAGTTACCTTTGTTCAGAACGTCGTATCTGCTATTGAATTTAAATATCTTCATCTTCGCCGTCCCTGGACACGTGTTTCGTGGTATTTGCCACTCGTCAGCAGGGAGCAGGTCAGCTTCTGGGGTTGCCGATGGCTGCCGCATATCACCAGGTATAGTACCAATACAGAGGCGCGCAGGTGCAGAGTCCCATGCTCGTCAGCCAAAGAACAGGATATCGTATAAGGTGGGCTCGCACACCGCTCACTCATCAGCGGGATCGCCCTAAAGGATCATGGTAATTGTAATTATAGTTACCTTTGTTCAGAACGTCGTGACTGTGGATCCTTGCCATCTTTTTGGATGAGGCAGATGATACCATCTAGGAAAAAGCAAGATGACTGACCTTTGTGAAGAAATGAAGAAGTGAGAAAAGATCATTGAGGAAGAAGCAATTTAGAGAAATGTGTGAAGAATTCTGGAGTGAATCCATCAGAACGACTGATTTAATATCAGATTTGAGGGAAGATAATGCGATGTGAAGACCTGTCAATAAGATGTCTACCTCTAGGTTCAAGATATCTAAGTTAGGATCAAAATATTTGTGCATGGTTGAGAGACTATTGATGTATCTGGATCCTTCAGAATGTTTTTGGGAGAATCTTATTCATTTTTACACATTTTTGCAGTATGTCATGATAATTATGCAGAAAGGTTGAATGAGTTTCATTGGTACGTTTTTAATTTTGAGATAACATGCCAGTAGGTTGCCTGATTTGTTTTGACCTTCATAATATCTAGCACTGGATTTAAGTAAGGAAGAGGAGGCATTGACAGTAGACAATTTGGTGTTAAAGAGTTCTTGTAGACCGTAGTGTAGTTCCTATTTCCCTTATAGGCTCTGCGCTTTGGAATAATATACACTATAGTTTTAGCATAGGACTGAGTTCAGTATGATCCTATCGAGTCCATTCAACTTAATTACTTGTGTGTGCCAGCTAACTCAGAGGTCACTAGAAACTTCTGGAATGAACAAGAAGGGATTAGTTTCTGACACCCGCATAAACATGACAACTTTGTTTCCCTTTAGAATCGGAACTTGTCCCAGAATCGTGGAAACAATAGATAACAGTTTCACTCAGTCAATCGTGCATGCTTAGTTTCTGCAGAGTTGCACATAAAGTATAGACGGGCATTTCAATAAAAGGATTTATTGAACAGTCTTATTTCTCATGCAAGAGATATAAGCTGTTACGATCTTTAGACAGTATGCAAGATATAAAATGTACAGCGTGAGCAGTAAGAAGAAATAATACTGTAATTGCATTGTCTTTCAGCTATGACCTATATTCATATACATACACATAAATAACACAGGCTAAAAGTGGATACTCATGTGGTGCTTCTAAATAGTTCTACCCCAGTGTACCTAACCTAAATGTAGTACGAGGTAAGAAGTAGGTGCTGTTTTCTATAGTATCCTATGCTATTCAGCTTATGGTTCTATCAATCACTCAAAACTTCTATCTCATTAAGCCTTGAGGAATGTACCCAAAACTATTCACATTAGTCAACTCTTGGCACCCAGTACATCTTTCCTGGTGGAGTCACATTGACACCATAGAAACAATGGTGGTACCTATATTTTATTCACTATTTCTAATATTCCATTATCCATCCCGGACAGATTTTTTAAACAAATAAGTTCTATATTTTCTTCCATCTTTATTGAAACTGAAACTCCCTATATATGATTTTGGCATGAATTTCCCTGGCTTTTTGAATTAACTCTCACCTTTTACTCTAAAACAATATATCTATTCGACTTTGGAGCCCTGGGAACAACACCCTCTGTGAATAGACTTAGAGAATTTATTTTCTCTGTCTTCCCTTTTCATTAATATTTGACTTTCTCACAGAAACCTCAAATTCTATCCCAATTAAAAAAACAGCTCTGTAAACTGTTGGAGACACTGCTATCATATAATCCTACTGATACTACTTCTTTTTTAAACTCTACAATATAGCATAATGCTTCACTAATATATAAGAATAGTTCTATTTATTGGAAAGCTTGAAGGAAGGCTGCTTTATTTTGAATTACTCAACTTTATTCCATTGACCCATTTTTTAGATGTTCATAGGCCAGAATTTTACGAATGTCAATTTTATTTATTATGTTTTTGGCTCTCAAAAGAGGGCCACATAAAAGTGTACAAACTTCAACACACAGCAAATACATTTACAAAAAGGAAGAGAAAAGCAAGCACAAAACATATACCGTTTGATAAACCTAGGATAAATACAATACTGACATGTAAACAAAAACTACACAAAGTCGGAACGTCAAAACATCTCCCGGAACATATTAATAAATAACTAGGAAGCCTTTAAAAAAATTAAAAATATGAAAGCAGAACATTTCATTGGGAGGACAATAAAGTGCAGAGAGGAAGCCATTCAATGTGACAATGCCCAGACGAAGACAGATAGTTTTTAACCATCTGAAGCGCAATTTACGAAGCGCAGGGCAGATCAGTAACACATGCATACAGTCCTGAATATTCACTTTACATAAATTGCACAGAGGAGATGAACCATTCCATTTAGATAACAATCGATTAAGAGGTATTAAATCGTAGCGTAGAAGAAACCAAAATCTACGTATACCATGCGGTAGGGACCATAAAACATAGGGTTGAGGTTGTTTCAACTGATAAGAATCAAGGAGAAGATCTACATTCCTTTTTTCACAAATTGATTTTTTATCAGATAGAAAACATAGGTCCCATGAGGCTGCTTTCAACACCGACTTTAACTGTAATGGAGAGTACAGGAAAAGAGTAGTTTCATCTAGATTTAACAGAGTTACAGCTTTTCTAAAATTACAAACAAGTTGAGAGAACTCATTAAAATTACCCAACAATTCATTTCGGAGGAGAGCTCTCATTGTCCCTTCTTCAGCTCTAGCAAGGCAAGCCACCCATCTTACAAGGGCACATAATCCCTGGACCCAACTACTCCTAAGACCAAAGTCGAGCCTACAGGCTGCCAGCGAGCACGCAGTATTTAAGGAAGTGAGAGATCTTAGGAGCTTCCCCTCAATCTTATGGCAAAAGTCCCATTTTTTCACCTCAATAAGTTCGATACCATACAGTATTGTAGCGGGGATTTTGGATCTATATACTTCCAATAAGCTCGGAAAGTGCCTTTTCCCCGTTGCATGGTATAGGGAATTTAAACCTTTGCCATGGGCAATAGCTTTACGTGTACAATGCTCTATATGGAGCTTCTCACTCAAGTTAGCTGTAACAATTTTCCCTAAAAAAGTATAGGACTTTACCACCTCTAGTTTTTGATCCCCAATAAACCAACCATAATCTACAGATCGGCACCTCTTCCTGCCAGCTATACACATGACTTTACTTTTGGTAATGTTAATCTTCATGGCATGGGCTGCCGCAAAAAAATGCAAAGCATGAAGCCGATTGGCTAATCCCTTAGGAGTTAAGTCAAGGATGAGGACATCATCGGCATACATTATGCAGGAGATCGGTGCCCCCCCCCACCACCGGGGCAATGCCCTCCCCGGCAGCCAAGGCAGCAGGTAAGTCTGCCGTATATAAGGAGAACAAAAGGGGAGCCAATAAACAGCCTTGTTTAAGGCCATTCGAAGTTAAAATTGTATCAGATAACCCCCTTTCGCCCCCCAACAAGACCCTGCACCAGGTCTCTGTGTGTAAAGCCTTCACCAACTCCAACAAATAGAGTGGGAGCCCAAGCACTGCCAATTTTCTCCACAGCGTTCCACGATCAACTTTGTCGAACGCTGTGGAAAAATCAATAAAGGCGGCATACACAACCCCTCCTCTCACCTGAACATACTTATCTGTAACCACATGAAGGGCTGTAAGGTTATCTAACGTACCGTGGTTCCTACGGAAACCGGTCTGTTCTATTGGCAGAATATTGTTCTCCTCAACCCACTCGGAGAGGGATGTTAAAATACATTTCGCAAATACCTTTCAGATAGAGTCGAGGAGCGCAATCAGACGGTAGTTACTAGGACTATCCCTAGTACCCTTCTTAAAGATAGGGACCAAGATACTTCACCTCCAAGAGGCAGGTACCATTTTAGACAAAAAACAGGCTCTATACAGCGGATACAAGATTTTACTCCACCTTGCAGGATCAGATTTCAAAACCGTCATTGGGAGTTCATCAGGGCCCATTGCCCCTGAGACACGCATGGTTTTTATAGCCATCTCGATTTCTTTTTCAGCGGGGTAATTAATAAGACCCACAGAAGTGGCACCGCTGTCAGTATCATTACCAATGGAAGCACCGTTGGTAATATCATCAATTAAACTCCCATTCCCTGAGTAGAGATCCCGAATATAGGTAGTCCATACCTCTTCCGCTATAGGGATAGGAGATGGGCTTACTCTAGAGCCACACCCCCTGCCGATTATTGCCCAAAATTCTCTGATCCTGCCGTGGACAACAGCTTCCCTCAGGCTAATCCATACCTTATCCTCCCGTTCCTTTTTTATTTTTTGCCGGAGTCTACTTCTCTTTCTTTTTAGCCTGGAAATTTCTTTTCCGCGTTCCATGACTCTGTCGAGATATTGTTCACGGACTAATTTGTTTATTTCCCCATTCAGGCTACGCAAAATACTGGGGACCACCACTCCGTTTTTGGGTCGGGGAGTTTTTTTTGCATAAGAAGTAATTTTTCGCATAAATTCTACAAAGTAAACCATTTCATTCCCACGCCACTCATCTAAAACTAATAGGGTATCGGATAAAAAATCCTGCACCCCATTAATGGCTGAAGGATTCCAAAAGCACCTTCCAGAAGAAACATGGAAGGCCGCATCACTGCCGTGCATAGACCAAGGTGCAATTGTCAAAGGATTTAAAGAAATGGTTACAAACAATATGCTATGATCACTCAGAGAGGTAGCTATGACCTTAAGGTCCAGAATAGAAGGAAACAAACCATAGTCTGTGATTACATAATCTAGGATAGAAGACCCAAAGGGAGACTTGTGAGTAAATTTAGCAGGCACATCCGACGGAAATCTCCCATTTAATATGAGTCCGTCGACATCCGCTAGTTCCTTTAGCAAAATCTTCCCACGTTTATTTCATAGGCCAGAAGTATTTTTAGTCTTCCACCCTACTTTTGCTTTAAATTCTTGTTACTTCAAATAGTCATTACAAATGATATTAGCCATATCCAATTCCACTTGCAGTCCCTAGCCCCACAACCCCAACACCCCCATCTAACTTGAGTACTCTTCTTTGCACATCTCTTAAAGCCTCAGCTATATTTTGCCAAATTAAACAACCATATATAGATAGAATAAAAAATTACAAAGTTGGCATGGGAGTCAACTGGAGCTGCTTGGCCTATATCCACTTGGAGATCAATTTGGACTACATTACAAAAAACCTCACATGCCTCTAGTATGAACCAAACTATATTTGACATGTATAGCAGATGTTTATTTTCTCCTTCTTCTCTTCATCGCATATACAATGATCTTTCTTTCTAATAGCTGTTGGTAATGCCACTCACCACACGCAGATTTATCACATCTATTATTTACCTATTCCTTAGTGTACACTTACTAGACACAAGCTTGGAACCAATTAAATTGGAGACATGTTTCACTATGCACAAAAATGATAGAGCTAATGTTGGCAGTGGCATTCCAACAAATAGAAAATAACTGGAAGGTTTTGACTCAATTATCTGTTCAGGCCTGCTGGTATGCTGTTAGTTGCAATCATAGACCTGAATTGGCATATATACTCACTCTCTAATTTGTTGTGAAATTTTCTGTGTTATGGCCTCCTGTTACCACTTTTTCAGATCGACAAGCCAGGCCCTCTTTTCAATGTCAACTGTTCATAGAAGAAGTGTGTCAACCCCTTTGAATTTCCTATCTCTTCTACATATAACATGTGTGTTTTTTCTCTTTCAAATGCTTAAATACTTAAAGATGTATATTAAATTGTAATCTCATTAGATTTATTTTAGACCATGTATATTATTCTTGCCTTATTACTCAATTCCTCTACCCTGCCCTCAATTGTATTTTTACCATGTTATTTGACTGTTTATCTTGTTGTACATTGTTTATTCAAATCAACTTCTTTAAATAAACAAAATATATCAATGTATTAAACAAAATAAATATTCAACGGCAAGCTAAAGTAAAAGATTTCAATTTATTTTTGTTTTATGATTTGATGAATTACATATTAATAAACATTTATTTTACAATATTTATTCCTTAATAAATGTTGTAAAAATATTTTTTAATGGAAAAATTTATCTGTTTTACTTTTAAATGTTTTTAACATTAAAATATATGTATTTATATTTGTAAATATTTTAAATACCTCATTTCAGCATTATTTCATTTGGGGCTTTATTTTAAGTTCCCAACTCCATTATTTTTTATGGGAGGGTGTTGCAGTGGTAGTGGTTGGCCATGTGGTGTGCTAGATGTGCTCCAAATCTAAGCTGGAGTATTTTAGTACTTTTTTGTATCTCTTTGTGGCTGTAGTAACATTAGAACCACAGTTGGTGAACAGAACTGTGCTTACTCTTTTGTGAGTGGGTGATTGCACCGCCAAGCCCCTACCTAACCCTTGGTAATTCTCTCCATACTGCTCTCTAACCCCCTCCCATTTAGGGCCTGATTCTGATGTGGTTAGGAAGGCATCCTAATAGCATTTACTCTGTCCAAATTGGATCGGGAATGTGTCTTTCCAACAGAGAGCCCAATTATGATGCGGTTAGGAAAGCATTCCCACCTAGGGCCGGATAACGATGCAGTTAAGAACATAGGCTCCCATTGAAGTCAAATGGAGTCCAAACAAATCGTATCTGGAAGCATCCGGATGCATTGTACTTGGCCGGTTGGACTCTCCAAATCCGATTCGGTTGGAAACCATTCCCAAACCCATTTGGTTGGGAAGCTTTCCAAACCGCATCAGAATCGGGTCCTTAGTAGTAAGTATACACCTTTTTCTAGCCACTGGGGCACCCGCATTTACTTTTATGTAGTACACTTACATGTGTGAGGATCTCCCCATAGAAAAGATAGGAGAGGTGGAGATTTACACTCATAGATTTGTGAATAGCATTTTGTAGTACTTTGGAAGTAACATTAGTGTAATATTAAAGCAATACAAAATGCAGTTATTGAATTGGCCCAAAAGTATCTAACTCACTTGATCAGTATAATGATCATAACTCCAGATAGTATTAACAAGTACCTCAACCAGCTCCCGATAAACAAAGTGAGCTCAATTCAAACTCTTCACCTACACATTCAAAGCACTCCACAGCACTGACCCAGCCTACCTGAAAATTATTTACACCAACTGACCAGACACATCTGCTCAGCCAGACTCTTATTCACACACATCCCACATATTCATAGCAACAGTCTGAGGTCACGCCTTCTCATACACTACTCCGAAAATGAGAAACGACCTCCCACATCACAACAGAGACTCCTCCTTGCTTCTTGAGTTCTGTAACAAGCTAAATACTTGGCTATTCAGCTCACCCCTCCATGCCCTTCCAGGTGAGGCTCTCACACTTGCTCAGCGCAGGGACACTCTAACATGTGATAGTGCACTCTAAACATACACATAACATAACATAGTATAACATAACAACACCTTACTTTAGGGAAGAATATACATGGAAATGCCTTTTATGAATGATGAGTAAACTCTAACAAATCAATGTAAGATCCTGCAATCAGATATTATTAGGCAATGATAGGTTCTCAGACTACATAAAATATTGCAAATAGTGATCTTTTGGTGATCGTGAAGTAGAGGAATATAGGGGCAAATTTACTCATATTTCACACAATGCAGCAAGGCAACTTGCTGTTTTGCATGAAAAGGAGAGAGAACAAATGTGCACTAGCTACTAAGATATGAGCACTCCTGCTCTCTCCGAATGCTGCCTAGCACCAATGCCGGGACCTTTACACAATGCTGCAAGTGTGCCAGCCTTACAGGCAGGTTTGTGTTTTTGTTGGAGGGGATACCCCTAGCACAAAAACAATCATTAGTGGCAAATTCTTCCTTCTATGTGTGCTGCAGAATAAACAACACATGGACTGCATGCATTTTTGCTGGGATGTGTGTTTGTTTGCATGCATAAGTGATTATATGTTGTTTGAATTTTCTGGAACTAATCTGTAGGTCTACTGGCCTGGGTACATCTTTGAATACTGTAATGGAATATGTTGGGTCTATGTGCTGTGTACTTCTACGTGCAAACAATATACAAAAGCCGATGTGCTCTGCCTTGTGTTATTTAATATGCTATGCATCACACCATGCTGTACTTAACAATGTCTCTTAATTTTTCTAACACTAATAGCACAAAACGAATCCTGATGAGATGTAAGGAGAAAAGTATAATTATCTTGTGCTGTCACCTGCTAAAATGGGTTAGTAACTTGCAATCTGAAGGAAAACGAAATCAATCCAGTGTTCCTTTTAACGGCCAGAACATGTATTAAAGGAAATGCAAACACACCGTAAATATGCAAAACATGAGGTTTATAATTATCTTGCTCGGAACAACAGCAGATGCTTTAAACAGATTATTTGTTTCAAATGGAAGTCTCCGTCCAGATGTTATGTAAGTCCCAGAGTATCATGTTCACATTAAAATAAGCTCTTTAGGAATGTTTTCTCATGTTTTGCCAGCGGTGTGTTTTTAATGCTGTCCCTATTGTTTAGGGAACACCGTTCCATAACACATCGCCAATTAAATTCTGTATCTAAAGAGAGAACCTTAACTTTTTGGCAAAAGTCAGTGTTCTCATAGCTGGTATACTATGTTCTTTGATAATAATAGGTAATGTTATGTAGACACTGTCAATGGTTTTCAGCGAGGTAATCATTTTGTCAGTGCCTTCCAAGGATTTACGTATGGTATGGTCATAGTCCTGCCATTATGATCTAAGCAGTGGGTCTTCAGCACGAACTCCTGTACTAGTATATATTCCAATTAGCAAAAACCTACCTAAAGGCATTGGGGTATGTGTACATCAGAGGTAAAAGAAAATAAGAACTATAGCATCAAATGGACAGGGAGTTGCAGGAGGTGCATACATGTGCCCACTTTCCTCTGGGAACTTTTTAACATTAGTGCTTTAATAGTTCTGTGTTCTTAAAATGCATTTTCCATTGTGTTGCAGTTCGCTTGACATATTTGACACAACTGGTGGAAAAATATTGTTATGGAAGCAGCAAAACGATGGACTTGTTCCTGCCTTAGCTGACTGGACTCATCCCCAAGCATGGAAGCCTTTAAACAGCTCTGCTTTAGGAATGAAGAGAAGAGGTATGAACACGTTATTTCACCAGCAAAGTTTAGTGAAGTGGCTGATTTTTGCTTTTGACGAAGGTCACAAAGTTTATTCTTCTGCTTCTCCACCAGCCTGGCACCAATCATTGTCACTGTCGCTGCATACTACTGTAAAGCAGACATATGTCCATAATCACTGAGGCGCTTCAAGATTCCTGAACAACACATATTGCTACTTCTCACCACCTCCCTAAACAGCCTTCACAATATTTACTGTTTATATGGACCAAAATGACCCAGAAGTACTTAATGACCTGTGTCCGGGTCTGAGGAACCCCCAAACCCAGAATCGTCAGAATGTTAAGTTGGAGAGTTTGTACATGACCTCCACCTACAAGGGGCCTGAAGTACACCAGTGAACTCTGCCCTATCAGGTACTTGCTTGCCTTGATATTCAAGCCTCCTTGCTGCAGGGTCCAAAGAACGTCCTTCAGGGACCCTGGTATTTCTCTCAGGAGGAGCAAAATTCAGCTATCTTATAAAAATAAGAATATGGCAGGTGCATTCTTCAACACAAAGGGCACCACCTTGAAAGCAGTCATCTGGAGTGGAAAATGCTGACCTCTACTTTGCTACTGGATGTAGAGCAAACTGCCAGTAACCTGAGGCCAAGTCAAATGTGCTCAGGTACTAAGCTCATCAGCTATAGGTAGAAGGTCAGGACCATTCTTAGTGACTGCATTCAAACCTCCGTAGGGCACACATAACCTTAACTCCTTCTTTCCCACTTGGGGAATACGTTCCGGTACCAGCACCACTGGCTACCCTCAATTGCAGCATCTTAGCTACTTCAGCTTTGATGCTGGCTCTGCCCAGGTCAGACAACCTGTACAACTTATTTTTGGTAGATAGGTTGTCACCAGTGTTAACATCATGTACGCACCAAGTAGTAATACCAGCGCAGCAAACTGTTCCAGCACTTGCTTTCAATATCTGTGCTGCTGGCCTGTCGACGTGGGAGAGAATACAACTCCATCCACCGACCTATCTTGCACATTTTTGGAGAAGAAGTATGCCAATGGTTAGTCGCCTCTTCCCCCCCTTCATCAGTGACCATCGACATGGCCATATCTGCCCGGTCTTGGTGGGGTTTCAATTTGTTCACATTCAGTATCCTGTGGGAGATCGTGTGGGTGCCAAGGTCCACCATATAGGTGACCTTATCCTTTTTTTCTAAGATTAGATAGGAGCCACACCAACCGTCTTGGATGGTACTCAGGCATAGTAGTCTTTTGGTCAAACGAGAATTTCAAGAATTCTTGGTTGGCCTCCATGTTACTGTTTGCTTTGCTCATGTACTCAGCCATCCGAGATCTCTGGCCTAGTAAATAGTCCAGAATATTCGGTTTGGCTTCCTTGAGATGCTTCTTCCAAGACTCTCTTACCAAACACAAAGTCAATCTAACAGGAAGCCAAAACAGTAATTCAAAGGGGCTAAAACTAACTCCTTTCTGTAGCACTTTCCTGTATGCAAACAGCAGGCATAGGAGGCGAACATCTCACCTCCTTCTGAGTTTGTCAACCAATAATCATGCCTTTCAGGGTCTTATTGAATCTTTCGACTAGACTATTTTTCTGGGGATGATATGGCATGGTGAACTTGTAGGTAACACCACATTCATCCCAAATCCCTTTCAGATCGCAAGACATAAAGTTTGTGCCCCAATGTGATACCACCTCCTTTGGGAAACCCACTCTGGTGAACACCCAAATAGGGCCCAGCCACTGTTTGAACAGTGACTTTCCTGAGAGGTATTGCCTCTGGATATCTGGTGGCATGGTCCACTACCACCAAGATATTCCTATTGTATGAGGCAGTTAGTAGGTCTAGGGGACTAACAATGTCAATCCCCACCCTTTCTACCGGAGTCCCAACTACTGGCATTGGCATAACATATCATAACATAGCATGTGTATTTGTAACTTGCATGTTCACCCCTGAAGGGGCATCTTGGCACTGAATAACAGATATGTATTGTTACCCAACTCAATGGTACCCATGTTATCTACCTCAGATGGATGATAGGCTGAGTGGACCCGCTGGGATTTGAACCTGTGACCATGAGGTCGAACACAGGCCCCTGCAGTGGATACATTTGTCCACTGAGCTACCAGACCCAGCATCAAGGGATACTTTGTTTGCTCCCTGTCTTGCCACTGGCTTCACAGGTTGCACAGGAGCTACAGAACTCCTTTAATTTGGCAGACATGTTGGGCCAATACAAATGGTTGGCCAACCTATTCCATTTCTTGGTCTGTCCCAAATGTCCTGGCGCAGGGATGCCATGACTCAAAGTGAGGAGGAATTCTCTGTCTTCCTGGAGGACCACAGACCTCCTGGGGGGCCCTTGCTTAAGGTACCTGGCCTAAGTATAGAGAATTCCATCCATTCACTAGACTTATTGGAATCCACTGACATCACCCTGCACTTGCCTCTCAAGAGCAGGACACAACTCCTTTTTGGAGGGTTAACCAGCGCCTTACAATTCTGCCATGTTGGACACATTTACAAGGGCGGTATCCATACCTCAGAGGTCAGATACTCCCCCTCAGGGGTAGATACCTCCTGTACCTCTGAAAGTTCTTTGGGCTAGCTCACCACACCCTGTGCCCTTTCTCTTGTTCTTGGAAGCTTGGCCCATTGTTCCACGGTTCAAGTGTCCAGCATTTCCCTTCTGTGCAGTCTGTGATGTAGTCACAGCGCGTGCCCACTCAGGGAAATCCAGCATCTGTGCATGGACCTTTCTCTCCTCCCCTGACCAATCAGAAACGTCAAGACCATTTTCTAGTCTTCTGGGAGTGCATGAGACACAATTACCGTCTGCGAGCCTGTCACAGCTCCATATCCCAAGCTCACCATTGACAAGGGATAGAGCTTGGCTCTGCAGGCTGCAAAAGTTACCTGGTGGTATACACCAGGTATGTACTGCTCTGGAGAAGCAGTCTGCATATGACTATGGTCACACTGGCTCCTGCATCTCTCAGAGCCTCAACCTCAGTACCATTATTTTAGAACTCTGCCAATTCCTCGCTGGGAGACAAGGAGGCCAAGGATGCAATTTCCAACCCATCCACGGAAACTAAGGTTACCATGTCTGGGAGAACTTACACACCACACTTATACTAGCAATCCCTGTGGAATATATACAGTAGGGAGCTTCTTTAGTCAGAGAACATCTCTTTTGTGTGCTCACTGATTACAATGCATAACACATCCCTGCCTTTGAAGGGTCATAGAACCTGTCAACCTTAGCCGGGTCAAAATACTTTTCCTGATACACTCCCCCCCTTTACAAGAGGTTTGGCTCATGGACCCTCCCCATTGGGCAGGTGTTTGTGGATCTTTAGAGAACTCTTTTATTTTTTTACCTTTGTTACCCAGGGCATTCCCCAGGGAGGGGTCTTCCTTCCTTTCTTTTGATCACCCCCCTGGTGTTTCTTGGATACCCTGGTTCTAGCACACTCATCTGCTGTCCCTCCCTGTTCCTTGGGACCAGACAATTTAGAGTCAACTAGATACTGGTGTAACTTCTCTGAGGGATAATTACTCAAAAGATGCTCCCTCATTAACAAATTATAGAACCCCTCATAGGTACTTACCTCGCTACCCTGTATCTAACCCCGGAGTACTTTACTGATACGTCAACAAAGTCCACCGAAGATTGGGTGCTGACTTTCTGGGCATCTCTGAACGCCTTCCTGTACTGCTCTGAGTTGAGACCAAACTTTCTGATCAGACACTGTTTCATGTGGTGATAAGATTCTTATTCTCCACCCTCTAGGGTCAGGGGCCTATCCCTTCCAGCTGCTGGCATAAACTCCCACAGGAGTAAGCCTCAGTATTGAGAGCTAACCCGCCACATCCTAATGACACTCTCAAGTGCTGTCAGCCACTTGACTTTGTTGTCTCCCTACTAGTACGTATGGACAATCCCCTTGGGCAGCTTTGGGTCAAGCCCATCACCCTAAAACATCTCTACCTCCTCTTTCCTGCCACCTTGTCTCTTTTCTTCCTTTTCCCACTTTTTTTCTCTGTAGGCTAACTTGGCCTCAAGCTCTCTTTCCCTAAGGGACAGACCTAATCCTCCTGTGGTGGATCCTCTCCCCACACTGGTTCTTAGAGGTGCTCTGGTTACTGTGTAGTGGACATGCATTCTGCCTCGTCTTCACTGAGGTCAATGGGGTCTTCCTCGCTGGAGGTTGGAGGGGGTCATCCTCTACCTCCCCTTTCATCTCTGGAGCTTCCTCTGTTACTACTAGCTAGGGACTTTGTCAGCTCTCCTTTTCTAGTGGTGGTAGAAGCTAGCAACCCCTAGCCCTATACAACCCTCAAAGCTGCACTACAGTGAGTGTGGGTAGGAGAGACAAATCAAACTCCACAGTATTCCTAGTTTTGGGTCACACAAACATTTTACCAAAAATTGAATAAGAAATTTTTTGAAAAATGAAGTAATTTAAAATGTCCAAAATTTCAAAAGTCGATTGTGATCTAGGCCAATTTAATTGATGTATTAAAGATCTTCACTTGAACAAGTAATGGATCCAACCACTGCGCACCAAATATTGAAAGATGATTTGTTAGTAGGTGCAGGAAGGTACCTACAGCTAGCAACTACACCACAGTCACAAATAAGATCTAGTAAAGTCTCAATAAATGTGTCCTTGCCCAACCCTTGATAGCTTGGCTTATGAGCATTCAGGCTTGACTTAGGAGGCAGATGTGTAAAGCAGTTAAAACCCCCAACAACAGTAAATAAGTACCACACAGCACACAAAATTCAACTTATAACAATAGGAAGTATTTTTCTGATGAAAATGATACCATAATAACCAATAGCCAATGTAGTGAACCGAAGATATGATTAAATGTAAAAATAAATTTTTGTGTTTTTAAAATCATACAGCGCCAACTGTGAACATCTGGTCGCATATGATGAGTAGCAAGTCAAAGTTTTAGACTGACCTTGAAGTATCTGGATGCGATGGGATGGTTGCGGCTGGTCAAAATTGTACCTTCACACTTACTCACTTTTTTGGTTCTTTTTCTCTCGATGTCGAGTAAGTCTTTTTGGGAGGCCACATTGAGTTTGACGATGGCAGCTTGCTTCAGTGCAAGGCCTCAGAGATTCGTTCAGGTCTTGGCTCTCGCCATTGATGGTGAAGAGCTCCAGAGCTTTCAGCGGGGCATGCCTGAAGTTCAGGCCGAGTCGCAGCTTGACTCTCGATGACGGGTTGGTCAACTTATGGATTTTGTTACCAAAAATTCTCCAAATGATTGCAAAGTTCTGGATCTTTTTCCAGAAACTCTTTTCAGAGTCTTAGGGGTCCTCAACACCAGCCACAACTCCAGCCAAGGTTCCAGAAGTTCTGAGTGTCTCCTTAGAGAGTTGGGACTATAATTTCCACAATGCACCTGATAAACTCTGTAAATGTCCACTAGCCGCTGGTCAGCTGGACTGTTCTTGGTGGAGTTGGTGCAGGTGACTTCTTGAAGCTCCTTTGTACCTGTGGCTTTCAGGGAGTCAACTATTAACTTATTTAAAGCAAGGCAAATTCCTCTTTTGTGAAACGCAGAGTGTGTGCAGATGCAGTCCTTAGTGTGCAATCCTCTCTGGGTGCAGACCATGAGTTTAGCAGAGAGGCCCTTCTTCTCTTAATGTTTCCAGGAAGTGATCTGAGTTGCTAGGCAGCCTTCCCATATTTATCCATGTTTCTGGGCTAGCAAGAAGGGGGGTACCCCTGACCAATGGAGTGGGGGGTACTACCCTCTGTGATGACCGCTTCCTCAGAAAGCACTGCTCCAAAAAATTTAAATGGAGAAAATCTCTACTGGAGTTTCAGTTCTGGATAACCCAACCCACAGGTGTGGCTACCTGCATTCTCCTTCCAACCTCTCTCCTAATTCAAGTACATGGCCTCTTATCTGGAAGTGCAGGAAGTTGTGGTAGGCTTTGTTCTTGGTCCAATGTCTTTCTCCCTTTGAAGACCAGTTTGGCTAACCAGCCCCTTGTCTGTCTTGTCATCTGGTACTTTTGCTCTCCTCCCACCAGAGGTTTCCTTTGCATCAGCCCAGGCCACTTCACACTCATCAGAGGAGCTTGGCTCAGCCTGTCAACGACTGATCAATCAGAAGTGGATGCTACAGGGCAGATTTTAGTTAAATTTAGTAAAGAGGTTTTAAATATACTTACCAGCAATAGTTATAATAAATCTAACCTTGGCAAGTTGTTGAATTGTTTTTAACTTTTATATTAACACTCTGAATTAATATTTTAGCTCACTCAGGTCAACTGTTAAACTTTATTAAGTTTTAAAAAAAGCCTTCCCATGTTAGCATATTGAGCCAATGGGAAACATCTATTTCTGTAGTTGATGTGTATGAGTAACTAAGTCCAAATAACTCATCAGCAATTATTTCCTCTTCTACTAAAACAACAAACATCACCAATAAAAAAGTCTGCACACCCTCTTCAGTGTTTGGAGAAAACTGTACAGCTCCACTAGATATATCTATAAAGTCTTGAATGTGTGACGCACAATGTGGTTTAGTTCTGTCACTATGCAGACATTCCAACAAAGCACACAGTGCAGAACACAATGCCTCCTGTTATTTCTATTCAATTGCATCTACGACATGAGGTAATGCAAACCGTATGTTTAGCACAACATTAGCATAGCAGTTCACGCTACAGTGGTTTGACAATTGTTAACCAACAATATCGCCCTAATTTCATGTTTTTGTTTCTTAACAACTTTCCACTTCTCTTTCATTTCCTTTTTTGCAACACCATCACAACTCTTCTTCGATACTTTCCGCTTTGGACAGATGACGTTTTGAAAAGTGGGTAATTAGTAGTGGTCAGTGTACACCTACCACTGGCAATAAGTCCACTAACTAAATTAGCCCCTTGGAAGCTGACACCGAGCAATAAGGCATAGCTTAGGATACAGGCATGTAAAGCATTTATAAAATACCATACAGTAAATAAGTAAGACACAACAGATAATACAAATCTCACACCAATTTATAAACATAGGAAATATTTGTATGGCACCAAAAGAGGCTATATCTAATGTAGGGAACCCGAGATATTGATTTTTAAAGAAAAAATATGTTCTAGTGCTTATAAACCAATAGTGCCACCTTTGGACATCTGGGCATGCTTGCCCCAGACAAAGTCACAGATTGAGGCCAACCACGATGGAGCCCTGCTCAGATACCCCAAGTGGAAGGCGTCAGTCAAAGTTTTACCTTCACACTTAGAAACTTTTCTGGAGCTTTTCCCCTAGGATTAAACAGTTTACAGTCCACTAAGTACTGGGGTATAATCTCTTGCACACAATGAGTCAAAATATGTTCTTTCATACACAAATTATACAACCCCTCATATTTGTCTACTTGGTTACCTTCAATCTAGCTTCCTAGTGCCTTCTCTGAGAGATCCAGATAGTCCTCCCAGGACTGGGTGTTCATGTTCTTGGTGCCCCTAAATTTCACCCTGGACTGCTCAGGGTTCAAACCAAATGTCTCAACTAGGCATTGCCTCATGTGAGAGTAGGATTATTCTTCATCCCCCTGCATGGTCAGGAGCTTATCCCTCCCAGCTACTGGAATCAGTTCCCACAAGAGTGAACCCCAATGCATGGGGCGGTCCCCCACATCTCATGGGCCCTCTCAAATGCTATGAGCCATTTGTCAATGTCATCCCCCTCTGAGTACCTGGCCTCTATTTTCTTGGGGATCTTGGAGGTAAACCCACAACACCAGGACACCTCAACCTCTTCATCATTATCACTGCTGCCATTTCTTCTGTCTCGCTCCTACCTCTCCCACTTCTTCTCAGCCAGGATCAACTCCCTTTCTCTTTGGACTAGCTCCCTCAAATTAAGGGACCACTGAGAGCCCTGCACAGGGGAACCCATCCTCCTCCCTTATGAACCTAGTGCTAAGGAAATAGATAGGAGATCATCCTTCACCTTCTAGTGGTGGTTGGAGAGGTCACCTGCCTCATCAGTTTCTGGAGATGACCTTTCCCGGACCTTAAGGGACCTAAGCAGCTCTGCATTCCTAATATTGCTAGTAGCAGGTAGCCCCCCTTCGCTTTACAAAGAACCCTAAGCTCAGCCACTGTGGGTTCAGTTAGTTTAGTCAGATCCGGCTCCGTTGTATCCCTAGTTTAGGGTCATGACAATGACAAAACATACTTTAAACAACTTTAGAAAATCAAAACAATGGATTAAAAATCAGTTCTAGTCCAAAGGATTTTTAAAGAGCTCACTTACCCTACTATAAAGTGTTTAAACACAAGTCCTCATCCCATTGCTGCCACCAAATGCTGTAAAGTGGGTTATTAGTAGTGGTAAGTGTACACTCACCATTAAAGTAAATAAGTAAGACAAACACAAAACAAAATTTCCACCAATTAATAAAAACATGAAATATGTTTGTCTTTAAAATGACACCAAAACAACCAACATCCCATGTAGGGAACCAGAGATATGTATTTTTAAAGAATAGACACTTTCTAGTGCTTAAAAAACAATAGCACCACTTCTGGACATGGTCACGCTTGACCAGAATAAAGCCAAAGTTTGAGGCTGACTGCGATGGAGCCCACCTTGGATACCTCATGCGGAAGGCCTCAGTCAACATTTTATCAAGGGCCCGCTCTGCTCTCAACCTGTCGGGATTCATGGAGGGTTTGCCGGCTGCACTTTCAGGCTGCTCCTAGTCAAACTCTGGAATGCGGACCTCTGAAAGTCTTCAGTGGGATGAACCAGGAATCCAGGCAGGTTAGCGGTTGAAGGGAGTCGGCTTGGCTTTCGCGGTTGAGTCGGTCACCTTATGCAGCTTTTGCCAAAAGGTTTCCCAAACTTCGGGAGGTTCTTCTAGAAGGTCTCTGGGTGGGTTCCAAGTGTCCAAAACACAAATACTAGGAACTGGACTCTCCTAGATGGTCCTTAGCAGGCCTAGATTTTACTTCCCACAATGCACTTAGTCAATCCTTTAAAGCTCCAGTGGACACACTCCAGGAGGAGGACTCTGTCTGGAAGGGCCAGTTAAGCTCTGTTAACCAGTAGTCCACTCTTTACTCTTTCTTGAAGCGAGGTAAAACCCTCGGAGGTCTAGTTCCAGATAGTGCAGCAGACTCAGTCTTCACCAGACTGGTGCTTTGGGACAGATAAGAATTTCAGCAGGACAATCCTCCTTCTTTCAGTAGTTCAGGTAGCAAAACTGAGAGGCTATTCAGCTCTCACATATTTATTCAGTGGTCTCTGGTGATAAACAGGGAAGCATCCCTGTCCAACGAGGTGAGGAGTTACACACCAAGCATGAGAACTTCCTCCAAAGTGTGGCATAGTCTTGTCCAACAAAGCACAATTCTTCAAAAATCTATGATGGCTGAAACTTCAACAGGGCAGCAAGAGCAAACTAAACCAGCTCCCAGTGTGTCTCATTTCCATAGCTCTCCTCCATCTGACATCCGCGAATTCCTTCCTCCCCATCTGTCGGGAAGAGGAGGCAGGCCTGCCCTGCTCTGCTTTGAAGCTCATGCTTTATAGGCCACCCCACCCCCTGCTCTGGCATTACTGTGCCCCAGAGAGCCTGGCCAGGTTACAAATCACCAAATCAAATCAGCTTGGCTAATCCCCTCAGGGCTGACAAATAAGGGATGAGTATTAGAGGCTGGATTTTGTTTTACAGAAAATAAAGTCTTAGAACTAGTTTTCTGTACGTGTTAGGATAGAATTAGCAATGGCAAATTGTTAGATTTATCAATACGATTCTGATCAGTCCTTGAATGGTATTTTCATACGTTCCTAACACTAATTATGCATCCATAACATATTGCTATGCAAGCCTAAGAGTTCTTCCTCTCCAGGGTATATTAAACCTCTTTTATAAAGATACTGCTCAAAATTAAAGAACTCCAGGAGAGACCTGGGGGTATATAATATATAAAATGAGTAGATTAATACCTCACAGTGCCCCAGCACCAAAGTCGACTTTGCAGTGAATTTTCTACACTGGGGAAAAACAGAATTGGCAGCTTTCACTCACCTGGATTTATAAAACACCTTTTATAGGGGCACTGCATATCTTTACATTACCCCCACTCCTAAAGGAGACATGGTGGGTATCCAACATGTAAAATAAGGTAGATTATCACTTTTAAAGTGTCCCTACCACTAAAGTCGATGTTGTAGTAAATTTACTTTTAAAAATACAACCCAGGGCTTCTTTTAAAATGACCTCAGGCTCTCAGCAAGTGCAACAAAGTTTGCTTGCCTCTAAACTGCCATGCCCTATTATATCCTAGCAGTCTCGAGATAGTTTCTGTCCCCTTGCCTTTTTATCTACTAGGGACTTATAAGTTAGTCAATCATAAGTGTACCTTAATGTTTGTGTTTGTGTTTGATATAGCACTGGCCATGGCTAACAGAACCCAGGGCAGAGTCAGAGTCAGCTACCACCAGAGTCAGTCAGTCCCTTTTAAATAATAATAATAATAATAATAAGGGAAATTTGTAGAGCGCCTGGTTACGCGCAACGGCGTGTCCCCGCGCTGTAGTGAGTGGAATCAGCAGAGTCGCAACCGAAGGGGGTTCACCGGCAAAATAGTGACTTTCTAACATGGAGCATTTCTCATAAACCTGAAACTGTCCTAAATAAGGAGCATAATGACTTCTTAATTGCTTGAATTCTTTTACACAACTTGACTCTGCATTTACTCTGCTGTCATCAAATGCAACTAAATACAAATCAGACAATAACCTACCCAGACACAAGGCTATATGAGACATAACTTCCTTAAATACTGTACTACAAATATTAATAAAGTCTACATCAACACTTAAACCTTGTGATTTATGTATAGTAACAGAATATGCTAGAAAATCTGGAAACTGTTTTTTTCAAATATATAGTTCTTTCACAAGCAAAAAACATGCAGTATATTGTCCAATTTGATTTGCCATGTTCATCTGATCAAATGTAATGTCAAGGTATTCCACCTCATTCCTATTAGGAAAATTAATGAAATGAACACATTTTCCAATAACATCATTACCTTATTCAATATATAAAATTTTGAAGCAAAATCACTGTTTGCATGCACTTAAACATTTCTCCAATCCCGCTGCTCATGAAACAGATGTATCTAAGAATACAGTTTTGCTTGTACATTTTAATTTAGCAATACAGTGACACTGTGATGTTTCATTGTATCTATTGCCTTCAGTTACAAAATGTCTTATTTCTCCAGTTCCAGCAATTCATTGTTGAAAGATGCACAATTCTTCAGAGTAGGCTTTAGGCACACATTATGTTTACCTTCTTTTATAAACCTGAACATTAATTCTGCTGCTGTCTTTTGTTTTTAAAAAGAAGACTTTCTTGAACACACCTTACCTCTATTATCCTTTAGAATATTTCCACGCTCAATGTCAGATGCTTGTCGCATATTCCTAATAAATTCTTTGTATTTGAAATGTAACCAAATATGCACATTCCAATACTCCCCAAAGAACTCCTAGTTTCATCATGGCACTGTTTTGACAACAGGCTGACCCGTCCTATTTGCAAGTTGCAGTACATCCCCAAAAACCTTCAAATGTTTTCCTCCAAATAGAATATCATAATCTGTTCTGAAAACTTCTTGCATTCTCAAATGCACAAAGGCAAGCATTACATTTGAGACCATGCATACCTTATTGATGATTAAAAGTTTTAACTTTTTGGACACTCTTGACACTTCATAACAAGCTTCACCAGATAACTTTTGGTAATCCAGAATCCAGAAAGGATCCATCTTCCCCATGGACGTCTGGCCACCCTGTCTAGGTCCCCCCCCTGACCCTAAACAAGAAGTAAAAAGCCTGGGAGTATGGATCGAAACTGATCTCTCATTCACCACGCAGGCAAAAAAAGTAGCCGGTACCTGCTTCGGACTACTGAAATCTATGAGAAAGATCCTGCCCCTACTTCCACCCATATCCCAAAGACTTCTTGTTCAAGGCCTCATACTCTCCAGGCTCGACTACAGTAATGCAGTCTACCTGGGTGCACCCGAGGCAACCTTAAGCAAACTTCAGAAAATCCAGAATGCGGCAGCCCGGATCCTCACCAACACCCCCGCCAGAGCTTCAGCCAAACCGGCTCTTAAGCACCTGCACTGGCTTCCAGTGAGGGAACGCGTAACTTTCAAAGCCCTTTGCTTAGCACATAAGCTACTGCAGAACCAAGGCCCTCCTATACTGAGGAAATTCATAAAGCCTTACAAAGCCCTTAGACCCCTGCGATCAGACACGGAAGCCCTTATCACTCTGCCCAGATTCAAGAAAGCCCGCTTGGGCGGAAGGCGCTTCTCGGTTCATACCGCGCACCTCTGGAATGCTCTTCCCCGGGACCTGAGAAAAGAACCCAACTACCTACGATTCAGGAAACGGCTCAAAGCCCATCTGTTTCCGTAATTCTTATCCCCTCCCTGCTGAATTCTGTCCTTCCCTCCCCTCCGACGCCGAATCCACAGAAGTAAGGGTCTTCAGCGCTGGGATACCTAAGGGTGACTACGCGCTTTATAAAATTTTTTAATAATAATAATAATAATAATAATCCAATTTGTTGTTGTGTTGCTCATGCAGCATCAGAAGATAATTTAAAGCAATACTGTTGATATTGGGTGCAGCTAATACAGTAGGTGTGGTAACCTCACATGATAAATTAGTTTGCAGTCTTCTGGAGAAAAGCTGAAAGGACTTTTATTAAGAAACTTTTACCACTACCAGCATGACCACTGACGTACAACAGTATAGGCCTAAATGTTGAACATGCACACTCGTTCTTGTCATGAAGTAATCCATTCTCAACTGAAGCTTTCACTTCAATATGTCTGTCAATTTGCTCATCATTTAGTTGTCCAAATAAATACACCAAATCAATTGTTTCCTGTCTTACTTGCTCCATTTCAGTGTTCACGTCATTCATTGCGAAAGCAGCCTCATTCTTAATGACTGGTTACCCAAGTGGGTCCTGACTTTGAGGACCTGAACTTTGGCTGCTTTGTGAACTCTCCTTAGCTACCTCTGCAGAAATGATATCTTCCTGATGAATGTAATCATTCAACATTTGCAAGTAGCTTGGAAATACTGAGAATTCAATGCTATCCTTTAAAGCATTTGAAGAATCGTCATAGCAGTCAAACTCACCTAGTAATCCTGTTTAGGAACGCCATGGTTTAATTAGCTGCAAATTTGCCAAATAGAAAAATTCTCTTTTTCAGCAATCTGGCAGCTGAGTTTTCTATGGTTAATTAGACTGGCATTGCTGTGTCATACCACACACTCATTGCAGCCAACTACTGCAAATTTATCTTGATGTACATGTTCTGCCACATTGTTTCTATATGTGTAGCACTGGAGTACTTCTTATAGACAGACATTTTGTAGATGTTCACATATTTTTGGATAGTGAGTATCTTCACAATGTCTGTACTACCAGGCTCAAATTCTGCATGATATTCATGTCCTTTTTTATGTGCTTTTGCCGTTGGGCAGTGCAGTATGCCTTCTTGCTACGCTGACCTACGGCAAAAGAAAAGGGGAGGAATGTGCTGTATCTATGAAATACAGTGCATTCCTGTCCTTTGCCCCTGCGCCAGAACACAATGGGCTGCCGTGCGCCAACACAGGGACCTTTGCACCATGGTGCAAGGATGCCTGTGTTAAGGGGAGGATTGTTTCTGTGCAGAAAGGTAAAGGTGGATCTAATGCTTGCAATATTACAATTTTCTGCTTCACACTTCAATTTGGAAATTGCCATAGAAAATGTCTTAATATATCAAATGATTCCTGGAGAATGCTTCAAATACTACTGCAGTCCCATATATACACAGTGGCATGTCTACACCTTCCTTGTACCTCTTCACATCTCTCTTCTTCCACATTTCTATGAATCAGCTCGTCTTCTGCAATTGGAGTATGCTCTTTTACCTCATAGTATTGGCCATTTGTTTCAACTGCATACAGTAATTAATTTTGTTGTTAGTAGCTTTTTTAATTAAGGACAGAATCAGTACTAGACGTATAGTTCTGTTTTCATTTCAAAATACTTTTAAAATGTATTTTATTTAAAGCCTTTTTTGGCTTATTCTTGTCATAGACAGCACTGTTTTATCCATTGTTCTAATTCTGAGTAGTATCAAAATAAACATCTTATGTTTCATTGCAAATGCTTTATCAAACACACGCTCAATATAATGCTTTTGTTTTACTGCTGCCCTTCTCTGCTTATACTGCTTCATGTTTCGTATCAAATTCTGTATTACCCTACTTATAAACATTCTCAATCATATTTTTTAAAATTCTTTCAGACTCTTTGTCAAAGTAGGTGTTTTCTTATAACATTTTTCACTTTCAATATGACTTACTCCTTCTACCTTCTGAGTTGATGTTAAACCTTTAAGTTCTTCCACTATTTTGCATCTTGCACATACTGTTTTAAGAAACTCCTAAGTTGTCTTACCAGCAGCTCTTTTTTCTCCACATTGTGTGCTTTTTTACTCTCACTTTCAAGCAGATAGTACTGTTTCATCTGTTTTTTCCTCTTTTCTATCTTTATCAGCATTATAAATCCTCCTCTTTAAACACAAGTAAATATCTGAAAAGCAATTATAGAAAGCATGTACCATTATAATTATATAGTATTTCATTACATGCTATAAGCAAATCAGTAGCTATATTAATGTTTATGTGAGTTTATACCAGGCTCTCTAAGTGTCCAATTATAAGTGTATGCATCTGTATAAGTGGCTTTACCGGTAGTTGACTCGGTATGTCACTGGTTCAGTGGATATGTGAGTAAATGTATCAGTGCCTCTGTGTGTGTGCCACTGGATGTGTAAGTAGCTGTTTGGATATCTCAGTATGTACTAATGTCTCTGTTAGTAGAGGTTAGCTAGAGATAGAACATTTACAAAATAACTATATTTTCAATATACCAATTCCTCTTTCGCCTTTCCTGGTCATTATGTTTTAGTTGATGTACTCATCTAACCTCCCTTCTAATTTCCCTTTTACTGTAAAGTACACATTTTCTCCCAGCCTATATGCAGTTATATTTTCTTCACGTATAGTTTTTTATACTACACCCTCATTCACATACCAATAAAATCTCTTTGCTGTTTTCCAACTGCTATTCTCCAACTCTTCACTTAATGTCATTTAATATCTCTTTTTGTGCAAATCTCAAATCAGAAATATAGCAATGCTCTTCGACTCTCAGTACAAGAACTAAAATGGCTAACATTTCCACTCTCCTCTCACTGATACTGCTGTCCTTAGCAAATCACTGGCTTCATTTCATGTTTAAGTTTTTTGGACCACTTCTAAATGGTCAGTATTTTTAAACTCTTTCTAGGTCTCCTGTAAGGAAGCCCAAGTTGGTAATGTTTTTGGCAGATCTGCTGCCACACTCAGCATGGCTACTCATGTAAATTTGAGTCAGATCCGTGGATCCACACATAATCCTTTACAATCATGTAGAAAGCTGCTGTTAATAATTTGTTTTTATATTTTACTTTGAAAAAAATATTCTATTAGAAGCCAAGAACTCCCTAACGAGCAATGTTTGTACACCACTGTGCTTTTAAGTATCACAGTGCAGTCTCTTTTGTTCCCTTCACCCCACACTCTCTTAGCTACAAGTCCATAGTAACCCTGTTTAGAACACTCTCTGCTTGCACTAGGTGAAAAGTTCACAAGACTTTGTCTGAGAAGCATACTATCTACAAAGGTAACTGTAGCAGGTGTGGTTGATGTTTTTGCAATTCCTAGCATATCCCGAAATCCTCAACAACACTTTTTTTTATTTTTTCAAAGCCAAACACACAGTTAATTACTTTTTTCTTAAAGTCACAACCTAATTTTACTTCCCTGCTTATCTCCACCATCCTGTCAAATATGGAATTTTATATTTTAGGTGCTGTCCTCCATTTTAACTCCCTGCCATCTTCAAAACTGCCTCATTCTGCTCCAACCTTTCTCTTGTGCGCTACTCCTGCTTGTCTTCAAATTGGTCAGATTGTGGATTGTGAACCACAGTTTTGTGTTTTGGACCAGAGAGAGTGCTAGAAGGAGTGGCAGTGACAGGGACATCTGTTTACCTAATATAGGGCCATATGTATCAAAAAAGAGTTTTGCGATTCTCAAATTGCAATTTTTAGCGAATCGCAATTTAAAGAATCTCAAAATGCAATGATTGTAGGATTTGCAAACATTTTTATGAATCCTACATATTCCTTATTTGCGAATCGCGAATTGAGATTCACAATTAAGGAATACCTTCCCATTCATTCCTATGGGCTAGGAGACCCATAGGAATGGGTTGTCTGACATAATATCGACAGACAGAATATCTACATACAAAAATATCGACACAAAAATATCGAAATCAAAAATATCGAAATTATATCTACATAATGGTAAGTACAAAAATATCGAAAAAATAATATCGTAGTACAAAAATATCGAAATTAAAAATATCGTTTTTTTAAATGTATTAATAATAATGTAAAAATAATTTTAAAATACATATAATTTAACAAATATTAAATAAAAACATTAAAACATAATAAAAAAATTAAAAGTAATACATATACATTTAAAATAAATTAAAACTTAATAATTTAATGTCATTTTTTTTTTTTATTTCATTTAATTGATTTAAAAAAAAATTAAATTTATTTTATTTTTACCCTGTACGCCTGTACCCCAAAAACCCAAAACTGACCCTGAACCCTAAAAATACCCCTGTACCCCAAAAACCCAAAACTGACCCTGAACCCTAAAAATACCCCTTTACCCAAAAACTGAAAACTGACCCTGAATCCTAAAAATACCCCTTTACCCAAGAACTGAAAACTGACCCTGAACCCTAAAAATACCCTTTTACCCAAGAACTGAAAACTGACCCTGAACCCTAAAAATACCCCTTTACCCAAAAACTGAAAACTGACCCTGAACCCTAAAAATACCCCTTTACCCAAGAACTGAAAACTGACCCTGAACCCAAAAAATACCCCTTTACCCAAGAACTGAAAACTGACCCTGAACCCTAAAAATACCCTTTTACCCAAGAACTGAAAACTGACCCTGAACCCAAAAAATACCCCTTTACCCAAGAACTGAAAACTGACCCTGAACCCTAAAAATACCCTTTTACCCAAGAACTGAAAACTGACCCTGAACCCTAAAAATACCCCTTTACCCCAAAACTGAAAACTGACCCTGAACCCTAAAAATACCCCTTTACCGAAAAACTGAAAACTGACCCTGAACCCAAAAAATACCCCTTTACCCAAGAACTGAAAACTGACCCTGAACCCTAAAAATACTCCTTTACTCAAAATTAATTAACATTATTTAATTACCAATTAATTATTAATTAACAATAACAATAAAGTAAATATATTAGCACATTAGCTATAATTAATTTAATTTACTATTTAATATTAATTTTTCACAAATAATTAATTAACAATAAAAATTATATATATTAAAAAATTACTCTAATTAATGTAATTAACTAATTAATATTAATTAATTACCAATTAATTATTAATTAAAAATATGTACAAAATTATATTAATTAATTAACTAATTAATATTAATTAATTACCAATTAATTATTAATTAAAAATATGTACAACATTATATTAATTAATTCACTAATTAATATTAATTAATTACCAATTAATTATTATTTAAAAATATTTACAAACATATATTAATTAATTAACTAATTAATATTAATTAATTACCAATTAATTATTAATTAAAATATTTACAAACATATATTAATTAATTAATTATTATTAAATTACTTCCCACCCTATTCCCCTATAAACCCACAACCCGCTCTAATACTAAAACGCAAAATGTTAACAAAATTACACATTTTCAAACATACATTTCTAAACATATTTAGCAAACATATAAACAACAAAATAAAATACATAACACTAAACAACAAAATTTCGATATTACTAACATACATACCTTAATCTCGATATTCTGTCTGTCGATATTATGGCACCTTAAACTCGATATTCTGTCTGTCGATATTATGGCACATCGATATACTATACCATCGATATTAAAACATCGATATTATTGTATGTCGATATTTTAATTTCGATATTTTGTCTGCCTACCCATCGGAATGAATGGGAAGACATTCTCAATTTGCGATTACTAATTAGGGAATCACAAATTGAGAGTACAATTTCAAGGTTGCATGGTTGCCAAAAGGACACCCTGTTGCACCCCTGAAATATGCATGTGTGCACATTTTGTGCACGTAGGTTCGATATATATGGCACTTTCAAAAAATCCAAAAATTGCTTTTTTAAAGAAAATCTAATATTACCACCAACTTGAAGTTGGTGGTAATTTGCAATTACTTAAGGCCAAATAGCACATTTCTGGTGCTTCCAGAATTGCATTTAAGGAATCGCAATTTGCAATTCCTTAATTGCATTAGCAACATAGAGAATTGCAAATTTTACAAGTCTCTATTTTGCGTTGGCCTATTGATATGATACATCCCCAAAGGGTTTTTCCAATTCGCAAATTTGCCAATTCTGAGAATCTGCCTGTTTGCAAACGGGAAAAAGGCTTGATACTTATGGCTCATAGACATTACTTGGGTTGGCCAGAGAGGGTTAAAGTGGGATTGATTCCTTTATGTAGTTGAAAGCATATACGGGTCTCTGAGGAGTGTTTTACTAGCTGTATGAGTGTGTAAGTGAATGTGCAAGTAGCAGTATGGGGTTGTGAGTAGGTGAGTGAATGATTTTATCGGTCTGTGAGTGAATGTGTAAGGGGCTGTGTAGTGTTTTATCTAGGACCCTGAATCGATATTCCTATTTTATGCCCTTGTCCGGTTATAATCAATACTATCCATACAACGGCATAATAATCATATCCATAATTCAGTCGTATCACATGCTGTCACATTAAGCAGGGCTACTTCTCCGGCCCCCTAGTAAGCACACCGAGTTCTCTAACCAAAACCAAGCCTCCAGCAACCTGGGAAATCCCCCTTGCTTTTGTTTTGATTTCGTCCTAGAACTCCTGTAAAGCACTGTAAGAACGGTCAGTTCTTAGTGACATCTTTATTGATGTCTTATGTCCAACCTTACGTCAAACCCGGCACCTTTCAGGTATAAATATACCAACGTTGCCTTAAGCAAACACACAGTGGTGATTCTGGAGCAGATCAGCTATCTACTTGCCCGAGAGCCCAGCTGATGCGAGAGCCCACGGACGATGCCCCTCCTCTTTGACGCACTGAGAGAGACGCTGTCTTTTCTCCTGCCGAGAAATCCAGCTCCGGTGTTTCCAGATACCTTCGCGGGTTACTGGGATATTGAGTCCTGAGAAAGAGATACAAGACCTCCTGCTTTCTATTACCCAGGTACGGAACTGACTAAACCCTTACAGAGAATTCTTGAGTCAGATTCTTGGCAAAACAAACTTAACTTAAACTGCTACTTACTTACTCCTTTCCACGTATTAGGCTTAGGTCAGGTACACCGGGGTAGGCGTATTTAGAAGCACCAGTTGAGTAAGATTAGTCAATGTATATATGTATGTATATATTTTATCTATTTTAAAGTATCATATGGCTAAGAAACCATATCAATGCTTTTACAGTATTATTTTACACTCTTCCTTTTACTGTACGCTCTTTACTTTACCATGAGTATTACAATTGTGGCAATTCATTTCTCTTGTATGAGGAAGAAGACTGCTCAATAAATACCACCTTTTATTGAAAACGCCCGTCTCTCTTTTCTCTGCATTCTGGTGAAACTAAGTACACACATTTGACTGAATGAAATAGCTGTCTATTGTTTTCACACGACTCTAGAGATACACTCTTATTCAGGGAGAGCAAAGTTGTCATGTTTTATGGTTGTCAGAAGCTAATGCCTTCTTGTCTATCCAGGGATGTTAAACTCCTCCTCGTTTATTCAAGAAAGTTTCTAGTGACCTCTGAGCTAGCTGGCAAACCTTAAGTCTAATATAGTCAGTAGAGACCTAGATAACCTCAGTCCTACGTCTACACTGCTGAATATATTATTCCAATGTGCAGAGCCTATTGGGAATATAGGAACTACACTACAAGTCAATGGGTGTATGAGAGGCTATGTGAGTAGCTGTATGGATATGTGAGTGGGTGAGTGAGTGGTTTTGTGGGTCTGTGTGTGGTTATGTGAGTGGCTGTGTTGATCTGTCATTGGATGTGTGAGTGATTGCTTGAGTGTGTCAGTGGCTGTGTGAGTGGCTGTGTGAGTTTATGAGTAGGTGGGTAAGTGGTTTGGTGGGTCTGTGAGTGGGTGTGTGAGTGGCTATGTGGGTGTGTGAGGGGCTGTATGAGTGGCTTGTGAGCACTGTTCCCTCAAACCTGCGCTCCTGGGCGCGCGCACACCTATCTCATCTCGAGTGCACAGTGGGGTGTTTGAAGCACACAGAGGTGAGTTCAGCAGCTACCTTTCTTTTGTTAAAAGGGCACAGCTGCCGGACAGATTGTATGCCTTTGTGAAGGTATTTATGTTAACCGCGGCACCCATCATGCGCTGCAATTAGCATGATTACTTTATCAAAGGCATACTATCTGCCCGGCAGGCGCGCCCTTTTAACGAATGAAGGCAGCAATATTAAAAGACCACAACGTGTACTTTCAGGGGATTCTGAAAGCACTCATGTGCTTGTTGACTTGCTGTATTTCCTCTGGTAATAGAGCGCAATATGGCCCGCTCTATTACTAAAAGAAATGCAAGTCTACAAGCACACATGTGCTTTCAGAATCACTGCCTGCTACAGCTCCAATAAACACCTCTCCTTTGTCTTCCAGCTCTTCCCATGGTGCAGTGTAAGGCAGCTCCTAGAAGTGGCTGGCAGCTCCTGGAAAGAGGGGTGGGGGCGGCTGGCGCAAGAGGAGCCTGACAGCTATAGTAGAATAAAAGTTTGCCTGCTCCATTGGGCTCTGACAGATCAGGAAGAGTTTTATTTAAACTGTTTCAGAGCAGGGGTTGGCATGGCTAAAAAGCTCCAAGGGGTGATAGGGGAAGACATGCTTGTGTGCACTGCACTCTACTCTGCACTGTACTACAGTGCAGCCCTCCTCAGTTTCCTCACCCCGCACAAGACTGCCAATGCTTGGTAAAAGTTTGAGCTGTGGCGTGGGTAGTGCAGTCAGATCTCCCATGTCAGCATTGTGCTTTCACTCTAGTGATTTAAATGGCCACCTCGGTGCAGTATGGGAGTTGTAGTTCTTTACTTTGGCTTAAGAATTGTTTTAAAGGCATGGAAGTGGTATTCTGTCAGAAGCAGCACATTTGCTCCCTTGATTTAAGGAAGCGCAATTGGCGTGCTTGGTGTTGGCAGCATGTATTGCATTGTAATTGCATTTATATAGTGTTGAAGCATGTAAGTTGATGCATCCTGTCACGTATATAAACGGGCCATGGAGCGTGTTTGGGTTTGGTAAATGGTAGGGGCAGGGGGGTGTATGTCCCAAGTGTCTGATATAAATGAACTAGGCCACACAAGACTCTTCAGATAGATTGGAGGCTCGCAAAGGCTGTGCACATTTGATGCCAGGGTGAGACCGGGCATATGTGGAGAGTGAGAAAGGGCTCGGACACACATAGTTTGGACATACGAGACAAGGCCTTACCGGGGAGAGGGGCAAGTCGAGCACATGGGGCACAGTAGAGGAACTGAACAAAAAAATAGGTGTAAAGGGATTATACATGTGCACACAGACACAGCTCGAACACACAGAGGCGGTGTATCAGGATACTACACACAGCGCAGAAGTTGGGGCACATTTCAGAACTGTGTTGCACAAAAGTTCAAACACCCTGGCATGCAGGGGTCTACAAACAAGATGCTAGCGCAGTAAAAACAAGCATCTGTGTGTTCACAGCAAAGCGTTATGAAAGTGGGGCACCTTTATTTTAGTGTCAGCGGTGGTAAGTGCCTAGAAAATACCTGTGCGTGCTATTTACCCTGGGTCAATTACCAAATATACAGAGGTGGGGGAAAAACATGGAAAATAAAATGAGCATTTGGCCTACATCTGTCAACCCGCTTACCTTTTCCCAAATGAATTCCACTTAAACACGATTTTATTGTTTCTCTCTGTGGTTGCAGCAAAGTGGGAGAGGGCCACCTGCTGATTAAACTATCACCCTATTTTCAAAGCCCTTAATCCCCTTCAGAGAATTGTGTTGAACAGATAAGAAAAAAACACATTACTGGTCGATCAATATACAGGGTATCACCTTCTTCCATCTCCGCTGGGCAGATATCATCAAACTGCCCCCACAAACTCATGCTTCATTCCCATTGTATGTCATACACACTGGAACAGATCTCCCAAGAACATTTGATCGAAGTGTGGAGGTGGGACGTTCATTGTGTGTTTTTTTTTTAAAACCTCTAGTTTCTTGGGAAGGCGGTGAGATAGCTATTGGAATCGAGTGCCCGCTGGGGAGAACGCTATGGCAACTGCAGGAATTCTGGTGAGGCTGACTCAGCCTTTCATCTTTCCATGGATGAGAAAATGTGCGGAAGTTTGTGGAGTATTCTCAACATGTTTTATCTGTATTTACAAGTTTCGTGAGGTAGAATCATGAAAATATTGGTTTGTTTACTCTGCTTATCTACATATTAATGACTGTGTCAGAAATTGCATCTGAGCCCTCAACTTACGAGAACATGGAATAACAGATCTTGTGTAGATCCTAAAGTCATTAATGTTATTTAATGCTTTGAAAATATATGACCCCAAGTCCCAGCATTTTATAAATCTTAGAGAAGATCTGAGTATGATTTTTAGGGCATGTAATCACTGTGGACATCAGCAGATTCTATAGTGAATCTCTTGCCAATCCCCAAATCAGGAACTTAGTTACTTAAGGACAGCATCCTATGTCTATTTTGAGCCTCACAGAGCAAACACAAGCCCCATACACCCATAAAAACTTGTATATGTACCCGGGGCTGTATTTCCTATTGTCGACACTGTCCAGGTTCTGTGCATGGTGCACTCAGTTACAGAGGTTGCATGTCAGAATACTGACTACAGAAACCTTGTGCTATGAGAATATTGTCGCCAAAATATTGAAAACCAAATTACAAATTATATAAATGTATATTGGTAGGTTTAGATTTACTATTCTTAACCCAACATCTGTGTACCTTGAAGTTATGTACATGTCAGATACTTGTATATGATTACCTTGTTGATATATTGGTTGTTGACGCTATTCTATTTTTGAAGCAGAATATTTAAAAGTCAACCAATCACTCAATCAGGGTTCTTGTAGAGTGTGACTAATCACCCGTAAGGATCTCAAGGCACCTGTGAGGGGGGTGGGCTGGGGGTGGTGGGTTCTGCAGTTCATTCAAAGAGCCAAGTCTTGAGGGACGGTGATTGCCTGAGATGCAGAGGCTGAGAGTCCTAGGTCTTCGCAGCAAGGTAGGAGAAGGACCTTTCTCCAACCGAGTTCTTGTGGATCTGTTGGACAGTGGCCAGGGTGGAGCAGAGAGGTCTGGTCAGTGTGTAAAAGGAGGGATGGTGGTTTAGGTATTTGGGTCCTGGAGTGAGATCTGAGTTTTGTTTAGTGGAAGTTTTGACTCAACCAAAAGTAGCACAGTGGGTTAATATGCCTGATGTAAAGTATGTGTACTGTGCAGATCACAAAGTGCATATAACGTAAAGAGGTCAGTGCTTTTGGCAGAGAGATCCTTTTTTCCTTGCAGTGTATAAGTTAAACTCCTAATATAGAACAGTGAGCTAATAACTGACATCAAAGAGCTGCAAGCAAACTGCAAGGTATACTATTATTATTATTATAGCATTATGCTTTTCTTCCCAGCCTTTAATTATTTTAACCTTGCAAAATAGGTTCATTTCTGTAAAAAAAAAAAAGAAATAGTAAAATGTAACCTTCAACTATGGTGTTATGTTTAAAATATTGAGTTTGTGCTTCTAAAGGCCAAGTGCTCTTACACTATACTGTCTACCAAGAGCACAACTTTCTGGCAGTGGGGGCATAGAACAAGTGCGCACTGGCGTGTTTTCCTGATAATCTATGGCAAAGTTACAATCACGCTCAACTTATTGTGGGCCCACTGCCAATGGGCCACGTCTAATGAAGATCCAACTTATAAACAAGGAGTGTGTAACATATCTATCTTTCGTTAATGATGTAATGTCCGAAATATATGCTCTTCCTCCAAACAGAGAAGATCTTGTGGGAGTCTTGTTAGTAGATATAGTTCCAATTTTTATTCAATCCATCAGGTATTAAAAGTACAAATTCAAAACAATCCAGTCAGTAGTCAAATTAAATGAGCCGTACAAATTCAAAATAATCCAGCCAGTAGTCAAATTAAATCAGCCGACATGTTTTGTCCAGTGCGGACAACATCAGGGCTCATAATCACATGTGAAAAATATTTTCTTTCTTTTCATGTAAATTATCTAAACAATTTGTAACATCGTATGCCCATCCTGGTGCATTCACTTCAGTGTGTACTAATGTACAATTGAATGTACTAGGATGGGCATACAATGTTACAAGCCCTGATGATGTCTGCACTGGACGAAACGTGTTGGCTGATTTAATTTTGTGACATTTCCCCTGAGGTGGAAGCCGGGGGATAGGTACTGCTCTTGTTTTAAAAAAAATGTTATGCTACGAATTTGTTTTAGTGTTATTTGCCCATTTCAAAAATGTAACTTACTTGCTGCTGATACCAATTCTGCCCCATCTTGAACCCCCGCTCCTCGCGTAGCAGACTACGTACTCACGCAGTTGGAGTCAGGGGTGGACGCCATCTTGGGTGGACACCAAGGACAGTGTTCTAGCTGCTGGCTGTCTTCCACCCTCCCTCCCCTCGTATAAATGACCTTAACCACCCGGGCGCGTCAGGACCCTTGGTCATTTTTCCCCAAACCATCAGTCCAGGAGAGTTTACAACTGTGAGCTGCTGTTGAGTCTAAGGGGAAGGGTGGAGGATGACTGCACTTGTATAATCCCAGACAAGAACATGCTGACTGGACCTATTATTTGCCCAGCATGCCGCTCTTGCCTACCTGCTATTTCATGTACTCCTATTAAGGGACTCATCAGGTCCTACTATTTTAGGGAGGATAGGGAGGAGAATACAATCAATTGTATACTTATCAGTACCAGGTCCCTGGTTAAACATAGTACAGAACGCGCAGAATTAATTCTGGATAAAAAGGCTAAAATTGCATTTATTATGGAGACCTGGACAGATGCGGCATCGGGACCGGATCTAGTCAGTGCAACACCTGCAGGCTATTATAGCCGTGTTCTGGAACGAGCCGGTAAAAGAAGGGGTGGGCTTGCTATTATCTATCATGCTTCTATCCAGGGATCATTTCAGGCGGCGTCCTCACAGACTTATGAGGCACTGGGATTTAAGCTTTCTATACCTAATCATTACACCTTTCAGGGCTGCCTTATATATAGACCAACCGGATCGAGGCCTCAGTTCCTCGATACGGTGGGTACCTTGTTGGAGAAAGCCCTATGCACTAAGTCCTTTACCGTTCTAGGAGATTGTAATTTTCATTTAGAAGGAGGTTCAGTCCCGGACACTTTAGCTCTGGCCGAAGCAATGCAGGCGGCAGGCCTGACTCAGGTGGTAAGGGGAGCCACATATACAATAGGGCATACTTTAGATGGCATTTTAACAAATAATTCAGACCTACATTTTCTCCATACAGAGTCCATGGCCTGGTCAGATCACTCAGTGGTGCTTTTTAACATTCAAATGCCCCAGCTGGTCAGGGCCAGGCAGGATAGGAAGTCTGCCAAGCTATATAGACCTTGATAAGAGCTTGATGGAAGGGCGTTGGAGGATCAGTTAACATCCTCTATATTTACACTACCTACAGATGTCAATGAAGCCGCTGAAAAGTACACAGACTGGCTATACCGAGCATGTACTATTTTAGCTCAGCCCAAACTCTGTTGCCCTACTCGTACAATACCATCTGCTCCCTGGTTTACCCAGGAGCTCCGAGACCATAAAGTGATCTGTAAAAAACTAGAGCACGCTTGGCGCTCAGACTACCTGCAGGCAGATAAAATTAAACTAATTAAGCCAGTCAAAGGATCTACAAAGAAATGATCAGGAAGGCTAAAAGTACTTACTTTTTTGATCGGATTGAGGGAGCCAAAAACTCCTCCAGAGAACTCTTTGACACAGTTGCCAGTCTGGTTACCCCTAAATCAGTTACTATTCCCCCAAGTTTTGAACTTTGTGAGACCCTCGCCAAGTTCTTTTTAAACAAAGTGGAACTGATTTTCTCAGCATTGGAACACCAAGTGGGGCTGTCTCTCCTTGAAGGGGCTTACAGGACCACTCCGGACAATCCACACGCAGCGAAACTTGCCTGTGAATGCGGATGAGATAAAAAATCTGCTTCAGGCATCTAAATCAGGTTCGCCTCAAGATCCATGCCCAGCCTCAGTGGAAAAGTTGGCAGCTATCCCCATTTCATGTATTCTGACGGAGTTATTCAATCAGATGTTTGTCATCGGAGAATATCCAACATGCTGGAAACGAGTCTCGATTGCCCCACTGCTTAAAAAACCAGCACTCGACATCTCAGACCCCAATAGCTTTCAGGCCATAGCCAGGTTACCACTTCCGGCCAAACTCATTGAGAAAGTCATGAATGCACAGCTATGTGACTTTCTCAGATCCTCTCAGTGTTTGGAAATAGCCCAACACGGGTTTAGGGAAGGCCATAGCACCGAGACTGCCCATATCAAGTACACGGAAGAGATCAGGAAGGCGCTGGATGCAGGAGGAGGGGCAGCTCTGGTTCTCCTCGATCTTTCCGCAGTCTTCGATACGGTCCATCACAGCATTTTGGTGGATCGTTTAGAAGGCTGCGGAATTCAGGGGACAGCCCTGAGCTTACTGAAGTCCTTCCTAGCCGATAGGGTCCAGGTGGTGGCCTTGGGAGATTTTGAATCTAGACCTTTCAAACTCCCAGGGGGGTCCCTCAGGGCTCCTCCCTAAGCCCCACTTTATTTAATATTTATGTTTCTTCCCTCGCCCCGGTGATTCAGTCATTTGGATTTGAACTAACATCTTACGCAGATGATACACAAATTGTGGTATCTCTGCTCCCGGGGAGAGAAGAAGGAATAGCGGCTAGGTTCCAGGACTGTATGTCTGCGGTGAGCTCATGGATGGCTGGTAACTGTCTTAAATTGAACTCCTCTAAAACTGAGGTTCTTCTTTTCGGTGCCGACGTTAGCTTCTGGAGTCCCAAATGGTGGCCCCATGATTTGGGAGCCCCACCCATTCCAGCAACGAAAGTAAAGAACCTAGGAGTTCTTATTGACAGCCAGCTTTCTTTTAAACCACAGGTCAATGCTTTAACATCTTCCATCCACTGGATTATGAAAACCATTAGGAAAGTTCTCCCTTTTTTATCAGACAGTAGCAGGAAAACGGTGGTGACAGCACTTGTGCTGTCCCGCCTTGATTACTGCAACAGACTCTTTTTGCAAGCCCAGCAAGGGCTACTCAATCAACTACAGACGCTGCAAAATGCAGCTGTTCGATTAATTACTGGCCTGCCCAAGTTTGCACCGGTGGCACAGGAACTGAGAAAATTGCACTGGCTCCCGGTACGCAAGTGGATTATGTTTAAATCGTTTGGTTATGGTGTACAAGGCAGTGAATGGACTGGGTCCATCCTTTCTTCAACAACACTTTTAACGATACACGCCAAGTAGACAGCTAAGGTCGGCAAATAAAGCGCTAGTCAAGACCTGTCGGATCAGGAAAGCACGATGGGGAGGCCGTAGTTTCATCTCTGGAGCCTTAAACATCTGGAATAAACTGCCCCTGGCCGTGAAACAAAGCACTAATCTGATGGCTTTCAGGAAAAACATTAAAACATGGCTTTTCGGCCTTTAGAAATCAACGGACATCTTAGGGGAGACTTCACATTATTTCAGCGCCAGGACACCGCTCGGTAACAGCGCGCTTTATGAATGGTATAAATAAATAAATAAATAAATTTGACTACTGGGTGGGTATTTTGAATTTGTACGTCTGATTTAATTTGACTACTGACTGTATTGAATAAAAATTTGAACTATTATATCTACCAACAAGACCCTTAAGATCTTCTTTGTTTGGAGGAAGAGCATACAGCACAGACATTGATCATTAATGAAATATAGATACATTACATGCTCCTTGTTTATAGGTTGGATATACCGTCTACCACTATGGATGACATGTGACTCCTACACCTTGCATTCCTCTGTCTGATGTAACACTTACTGTACACTGATTTACACACATGTGATTGATTGTCTCTGTGTAATGTGTGTGATGTAAAGTGCTCTGACACCCTACACTGGTATGAGTGGTGCTATAAACCTAATTAAATGCATCTCGGAGAGTATGGTAATGAAGACTTGAGGGGCACTGTTGAATGGTAATAGTAAGGGAATCACTGCCAGAGGTGGTCATTGGGGGACACCAGCAAACATTGTTACACAGGCCGCCACCAGCACTAAGGCCGTCCCTGTGTGCGGCATGTTGTGTGCGTCTGAGTCAAGTCAAGTCAAGTTAAAATTTGTATAGCGCACTACTCACCCAGAGGGTCTCAAGGCGCATGAGGGAGGGGGAGTATGTTATTTGTCGAATATCCAGGTCTTGAGTTGTTTTCTGAAGGAGAGGTGGTTCTGTGTGAGGCGGAGGTGGGTGGGGAGAGAATTCCAGGTTTTGGCCACTAAGTAAGAGAAAGATCTTCCTCCCATGGTGGATCTTTGGATGTGAGGAATCGCGGAGAGGGCTTGGTTGGACGATCGTAGTTAGCGGGTGGGGGTGTAGAAGGTCAGGCGCGTGTTGAGGTATTTGGGTCCTAGGTCATAGAGGGCTTTGTGTGCGTGAGTGAGGAGACAGAAAGTTATTCTCTTGTTGACGGGGAGCCAGTGGAGGTCTCTCAGGTGACCGGATATGTGATTGTGGCGGGGGATGTCTAGGATGAGTCTGGCGGAGGCGTTCTGAATGTGTTGGAGTTTTTTCTGTAGTTTGGCTGTGGTTCCGGCGTAGAGGGTGTTACCGTAGTCTAGTCGGCTTGTGACAAGTGCTTGGGTGACCGTCTTTCTTGTTTCGGTGGGGATCCAGCGGAAGATCTTTTTGAGCATACGTAAGATGTTAAAACATGAAGATGAGATGGCGTTGACTTGTCTGGTCATCGAGAGGGAGGAGTCTAGGATGAAGCCCAGGTTACATGCGTGGTCAGTAGGTCTGGGTGCACTGCCCAGGGCTGGTGGCAACCATGAGTCGTCCCACGCAGAGGGGGATGATCCTAGGAGGAGGACTTCCGTCTTGTCTGAATTCAGTTTTAAGCGACTGTTCTTCTTCCACTCGGCTACGTCTTTCATCCCTTTGTGTAGGTTGTTTTTGGCGGTGTTTGGGTCTTTGGTGAGGGAGAGGATCAGCTGGGTGTCGTCGGCGTAGGAGATGATGTTGAGGTTGTGTTGGCGCGCGATGGATGCGAGGGGGCTCATGTAGACGTTGAAGAGGGTGGGGCTGAGTGAAGATCCTTGTGGTACGCCGCAGATGACTTCAGTGGCCTCTGATCTGAACGGGGGGAGACGGACTCTCTGTGTTCTTCCGGAGAGGAACGAGATGATCCAGTCCAATGCTTTTCCTTGTATCCCGACGTTGCTGAGGCGTTGGATGAGGGTGCTATGACAGACCGTGTCGAAGGCTGCGGAGAGGTCCAGTAGGATGAGGGCAGCTGTTTCTCCATTGTCAAGTAGTGTTCTAATGTCGTCTGTGGCTGCGATGAGGGCGGCCTCGGTGCTGTGTTTGGCTCGGAAGCCGGACTGTGATGGGTCGAGGGAGCCGTTTGATTCGAGGAAGGTGGCGAGCTGACTGTTGTCGGTTTTCTCAATGACTTTGGCAGGGAATGGGAGGAGCGAAATGGGGCGGTAGTTCTTAAGTTCGGTGGGGTCTGCTGTGGGTTTCTTCAGGAGGGCGCTGAGTTCGGCATGTTTCCAACTTTCTGAGAAGGTGGCGGTGTTGAGGGAGCAGTTGATGGCATCTCGGAGATAGGGTGCGATGATGGAGTCGGCTTTGTTGAAGATGTAGTGGGGGCATGGGTCGGTTGGCGATCCGGAGTGGATGGAGTTCATTAAGCAGATGGTGTCATCAGTGCTGATTAGGTTCCAGGCGTGAAGGTTGGTGGTGGGGGGGTTCGGTTCGGAGGTGGGGGGGTGGACTGGTAGCTGAAGCTGTTATGTATGTCCGCGATTTTGCTATGGAAGAACGAGGCTAGAGAGTCGCAGAGGTCTTGAGAGGGGGTGATGTCGTTGGTGCCGGCTGTGGGGTTGGTAAATTCTTTGACGATGTTGAAGAGTTCCTTGCTGTTGTGGGCGTTGTTGTCGATTCGATCTTTAAATGCTGATTTCTTGGTGGATCGGATCAGCTGGTGGTGTTTGCGGGTGGCGTTCTTGAGGGCGGTCATGTTGTCTGAGGTTGGGTTTTTTCGCCAGGTTTTCTCGAGGGTGCGGCAGGTCTTTTTGGATTGTTTAAGGTCGTCATTGAACCAGGGGGCTTTTTTGCTACCTGGCTTGTTTTTATGGTTTTTCAGGGGAGCTAATTTGTCAGCGCTGTGGGTGATCCATTGTGTGAGGTTGATGGCTGCTTGATTTGGGTCCAATGATTTGGCGGGAGGGTTTTGGTATAGTGATGTGGCGAGCTGGTCGGTGGTAATTTTGTTCCAGTTTCTGCGGGGGATTTGTTGTGGCTGGTGGTGGGTCGTGGTTTTTCTGTAGTTGAAATGGACACATCTGTGGTCCGTCCAATAGAGTTCTATGGCGTGATTGAAGGAGATGTGCTTGCTGGAGGAGAAGATTGGGTCGAGCGTGTGTCCGGCGTGATGGGTGGGGGTGTCTACCAGTTGTTTGAGTCCTAGATTGGCGAGGTTGTCCAGAAGGGTGGTGGTGTTGCTGTCGTTGTTCTTTTCCAGGTGGAAGTTGAGGTCTCCTAGTAGAATGTAGTCCTCGGAGGGGAGGGCGTGTGGGCTGATGAAGTCGGTGATGTCTTCGCTGAATTGTGTGCGGGGGCCAGGTGGTCTGTAGATGAGGGTGCCTCTGAGTGTGGTCTTATTGTCGGTATGAATCTGGAAGTGAAGGTGTTCGGCGGTTGCGAGGTTGTCGTCGGAACTGGTCGTGATGCGGATGGTGTTCTTATGGACGATGGCGATGCCTCCTCCTGTTTGGTTGATGCGGTCCTTTCGGACGATTTTGTAGCCGTCCAGGATGGCTATGGCGATGTCGGGCACTGATGAGGCGTTCATCCAGGTTTCTGTAAGGAAGGCGACGTCCGGCGTTGTGGTATCTAGTAGGTTCCATAGTTTAGTGGTGTGTTTGTGTACCGAGCGGGTGTTGAGTAGGATGCACTTAAGGTGGTTAGTATCGGAGCTCTGTTTGGCGTTTGTGGATTTGGTGTTGGTCTTGATGCAGTCGAACTTGCAGGATTGGCAGGAGAAAGGTCCCTGGGTGTGTCCTGGGGCGGCTTGGTGGCAGTTTGGGAGACGGCCGGAGTTGAGTGCTGAGAGGGTGGCGGTGTCATACGTAATGCGGGTGGAGTGGATTTTGCGGGGACCAGGGGGTCTAGCGCTGGGCGCGGTCCAGGCACGGATGGGTGTAGACGGGCTTACCTTTGGCGCGCCTTCGGCGCGCATACGGCGCGTCCGCTGCTCCTGAACGCTGCACGTATGTTGCTCCGACATAAGAGGATAGTGGAGGGGGTGGAGCGAGGGAAGAGCAGCTGGGAGGCGGGAGCGGGGTGGAGAGCCGGGCTTGGAGGCACAACAACAAAAATGGCCGCAGAACCAAAAGCGAAACAGGACGAGATTGGGGCACAATCTTAATTATCGCTATGAAATGGGCAGTGGCGCCGGCACAATCAGGCACAAATAATTTGAGCAGGCAATGCGAGCAATGCACAATTGAATATTGATTAATGAGCAGTCTAGCAATATAGCGCTACGATATTAATTAATGAGCAGTCTAGCAGTATAGCGCTACGATATCAATATAATCAGGCACAAATATTTTCAGTAAGCAATGCGAGCAATGCGCACTTGATTAATAGGCAATGAGTAGTCTGGCAGTTATAGCGCTATGATACCAATTTGTGAGCAGTGAGAAGCGTGAGGAGCGACCGCTTCTGAGCAAGTCGAGTGAGAAAGTATTCATGTTATTTGCAGCTCATGACTGGCGCTGCGATACACATGAATACTCACACAATCTGCTCTTGATATTTGTCGCTACACCCCCACGCCCATTCGGGTACCTGGCACACATAGCCTTGGCTGCAGCACACAGAGACGTAACACTGCGCACACATAGGAGTGAGTGAGTAGTTTTTTGGGTCTGTGAGTGGGTATGAGAGTTGCTGTGTGGGTCTGTGAGTGTGTTTATGACTGGTTACTTGTGTCTCTGAGTTGGTAGGTTTCCCTAGATGGCCGCCGAGCCCAGGGCCAAAAACTCATGGGATAACCCTTGCAAAACCAGGTTGTTTTGTGATAGGTAATTTTGATGTCGCCTAAATAGGTTTTGGGCCCTTGCCTGTTGCGGGTACTTGGCCCACCCACGTGAGTGAGGTATCATTTTTATTGGGAGACCTGGGGGAATGCTGGGTGGGAGGAAATTTGGGGATCCACATAGGTTCCAGAACTTTCCCACACAAAAATTTGAGAAAAAAAGTGATTTTTTTCAGCTAAATTTGAGGTTTGCAGGAGATTATGGGTAGGAAAACGTTAGGGGACTCACGCAAGCCATAACTTGCTAGACTCCCCAGGGTGTCTAGTTTTCAGAAATGTGTGGGTTTGATAGGTTTCCCTAGATGGCCACCGAGCCCGGGGCCAAAAACTCATGAGACCCCCTTGCAAAACCAGGTTGCTTTGTGATAGGTAATTTTGATGTCGCCTAAATAGGTTTTGGGCCCTTGCCTGTTGCGGGTACTTGACCCACCCACGTGAGTGAGGTATAATTTTTATTGGGAGACCTGGGGGAATGCTGGGTGGGACGGAATTTGTGGATCCACGTAGATTCCAGAACTTTCCCACACAGAAATTTCAGAAAAAAGTGATTTGTTCAGCTAAATTTGAGGTTTGCAGGTGATTGTGGGTAGAAAAACGTTAGGGGACTCAGCAAGTCATACCACGCTGGACTCCCCCGGGTTTCTAGTTCCCAGAAATGTGTGGGTTTGGTAGGTTTCCCTAGATGGTCGCCGAGCCCAGGGCCAAAAACTCATGGGACCCCCCTTGCAAAACCAGGTTGGTTTGTGATAGGTCATTTTGATGTCGCCTCAATAGGTTTTGGAACCTTGCCTGTCACGGGTCCTTGACCAACCCATGCAAGTGAGGTACCATTTTTCTTGGAAGTCTTTTGGGAACGTGGGGTTAGTGGAAATTTGTGGATCCACGTAGATTCCAGAGCTTTTCACCACAGAAATGTGAGGAAAATGTGTTTTTTAAAAATAATTATTTAGGTTTCCAAGGGATTCTGGGTAACAGAAACTGGTGAGAGGCAGTCAAGTCACCCTATCCTGTATTCCCCTGGGTGTCTAGTTTTAAAAAATGTATAGGTTTGATAGGTTTCCTTAGGTGCCAGCAGAGCTAGGGTTCAAAAACTACAGCTAGGCACTTTGCCAAAAAAGGGTCATTTTTCACTGTGAAATTGTGGTGTGTCCACGTTGCGTTTTGCGCCGTTTCCTGTCATGGGCACTAGGACTACCCACACAAGTGGGGTGCCATTTATATCGTAAGACTTTCAGAACTCGGGGTGGGTAAAAATTTGTGGAACCACGCAGATTCCAGAACTTTCCACCACAGAAATGTGAGGCAAATGTGTTTTTTTTTACAATTCTTTAGGTTTGCATGGGATTCTCTGTAATAGAACCTGGTGAGAGGCAGTCAAGTCACTCCATCCTGGATTCCGCTGGGTGTCTAGTTTAAAAAAATGTATAGGTTTGCTAGGTTTCCCCAGGTGCTGGCAGAGCGAAGGTTTATAAACTACAGCTAGGCACTTTGCAAACAAAAAGGTTCATTTTTCATTGGGAAAATGTGGTGTGTTCACGTTGCGTTCTGAGCCATTTACTGTTGTGGGCACTAAGCCTACCCAGACAACTAAGGTGCCATTTTTATTGGGAGACGTAGGGTAATTCAGATTTGTGAAGCAACTGTTATTACCTATTGACTTTTGATGCATTACTGCCTTCCAAATGAAAGGCAATGTGTAAAAAAGAAGTAATTTTTAATAATGATTGATAATTCTCTTGCTAGTATGAGCATTCCCAATTTCGTAAATGTGCAAATATCTACTGTTTCTAAACTCTATATTTTGTTCCCATTTCAGAAATACATAGGTGTCTTTCATACCGATTTTTCCATATATACATTTTCCCAGAATAATTGCTATATATCCAGTACATAATAAGAAACCATTGCATGTCACTGCTCAGTTTTTGGCCCTGGATTTGTAGGGTTCTTGGTGAACCTACAAGTCCTATACAGCCCCACAACCATGAAGGTCCAGCAAATCTAACGGTAAATTGCTTTCAAAGAGTTGTCATAATTAGAAGAAGTTACATGTGAAAACGTTGACACAAAAGGCTGTTTTTTTCAACTAATGTTCAACTTTTCCTATATTTAACTGTTAGTTTCTATAACGAAATCTTGAAGGATCTACACAAATAACTCCTTGCGGAATTTAGAATTGTGTCTACTTTTCCAAAATGTATAGCTTTCCTGGATCCATTATTGCATTCATACCCATTTCTACCATTGACTGGAAGGAGGTTGAAAGCATAAAAAATAGCAAAAATAGGCAATGTCCCAGAAAAATGCCAAAACTGTGTAAAAGATTTTGGTTTTCGTCTGCTCGTCCCAGAAAGCTGGGAAGATGGTTTTGTCAGCACCACAACCCCTTTTTTGATACCATTTGCAGGGAAAAAACTAGACACTTTCATCTGTAGCCCTTTGTTCGCATTTTTCCCCCAAAAAACAAAATGTAGCTGAAATTTGGCTAATTTCTGGGTCCCCTCCAGGGGAATACACAAATCCTGGGTACCTTTAGAGTCCCCATGATGTTGGAAAAAAATTACGCACATTTGGCGTGGATACCTTACTTGGTCAAAAAGTTACAGGGGCCTAAGTGCAAACTACCCCAAATGGCCAAAAAAAGGCTTGGCACAGGGGTTGAAAAGGCCTAGCAGCGAATGTGGTTAATATAAGATTCAGCATATGACCTCCTATATGCGCAGGACCCTGAACCATTTGCTCCAGTTGAATAGCAGCTAAGTCAAGCGTAAAACTTGTAGCTTGGGTGTCTCCTGCTTCCTATAATTACAGGTTTAAATCCTCCAATATCGTAAAATGGTTTTGCTAAGTGACACAGATTCACAAGAGCTTCATGAAAGAATTGAGTAAATTGGCTTGAGGGGCCTGGAAGGTTGTAGACTAAGATTCCCGCAAATGTAGATGTATGTGAAACTGAAATGGCAAACAAGACTTTCACAACCTGGATTTGCAAGGGAGTCAATTCGGCAAGTTAGACTGGACTTCAGAAAAATGGCCAAGTCTCAGCCCTTTTTATTTTCTCTGTCCTTATGCTGCGTGAAGAGCCTGAACAATGTCAGGACTAGATTCCCCATGGAACAAAGCCTGACATTTGACATGTATGCGTGACATTTGTCAAGCATTTGGTACATTTTGAATAGAATTGGTATTTATGAATATGTGTATATCCATCAATGAGAGGCAAGATGAAAAAGGTGGAGGTTGAAAACGTTTTAGTTTACTAATACATTTAGCACTATGTGATGAATCGGTACAAAAGCTGGCAAAATCTAAGAAGTTTTCATTTTCTATTGATATGTCAGGTTTTGTGCTAATACAATTTTCAACTACTTATAACTTTAGCACTATTTGATGAATCTGCACTAAATGTAGTAGCCAGTTAGCAAGTTTCACCTTGTGCAGGTATGTCAGATTCTGTGCAGCTCCAGTGAGGAGGGGCTAAGGCATTTTTGATTACTAATACCTTTGACCCTGTCTGATGGAGCTGCACAATATTTAGCTGAGGTTTAGCATGTTTAGCCAACTCTTGTTCTTTTCAATTTCTCGGTGAGTCATCAGTGTGGTGGGGTGTGGGTGATGTGTTTCAAGGGGGATTGAAAATGTGTTCTTCAAATAACGTTGACACTGTTCAATGCTTCACACAACATTTGGCAGATGTTTAGTAGATTTAGCTTACTGTTGGTTAAGACTAGTTCTGGGTGCAGAAACATTATAGGGGGGGGAAATAAATGTGATGATAATTAGCTTCATTCTATGATAACTTTTGTCCTGTTCAACTAATCTGCTTTTGACAGCCGGCAAATTAAGTCCGGTACAAGTCCGGGCAAGCCCTACAGTCAACCCATGACACACACACTCCACAGATAGTTAGGCACACGACCTGACCAAAGGCTGGTCACAACACAGAATGGGTACAAGGCAGGCCATGCACAGTGGGGGCTAGGAGACCACCATGGCAATTGGCAGTGGTGAGTTGAAAATATTTAATAATTGAGTAAATCTAAATTAAACAGTAGGCAAATCATAATAAATTATGAAATTTGAATGCAGAAATCACAGTTAATAAGTTTTAATTTTTATTGGCCAGTTTGTTGTCCATAAAACTTTCTTTGACTACTTTGGGTGCAGTTTGAACTTGTGTTTATTATTTTTTATACTTATCTTTTATTAAATGGGTTTGTGATTTAAAGTATATTTTCCCTATTTTTTGTAATATTATTGTTCACAATATTGTGCTAGTTTTCATATTCTGTATATATTTAAATAGTAGACAATATTGAGTGTTTCAATATTTGTTTGTTTGATATTGTTACATTTAGATATTTTTCACTGCAATATTTTTGTCATCGATATTTGTGCTTTATTTTTAGTTAAGTATACAATAGCAAATTTTTTTTAACCAATATTCATTATTGCGAATTTGGGTGAATCTATGTTGCTTTCAACAATATTCTGTCATGGAACCATCGGAAGGTATTTTGGACATAATATTTAGAAAGGACTCACGTCTCCCTTCTAATAACCCATGTTCCTACATTATGTCAAACTCCACCATATTAAAGTCAGCATCATGGGCGGATGCTGATCCCAAGCTACTGAAAACATGGCACCTTATATTTGACCAATTACTCCTTCATCTGTTTTATTGTCTAAAAATAATAACCTGCCACAGTGAACAACAAACAACGTTTAACAACAATGTTGCACCCTCAAATTTTCCCGATTGGTGCCCTCCCAGAAGAATGTTACAATCTCAGACATAGGGACATACAGCATCCCCAGCTCAATCCCTCAATTGCATGCTCTATTCAACAGAGCAGCAAGGAAAACCAGCTCATCTAACACAGAAATCCCAGCACATTGGTACTTTTAGGAGCTTTGTGATACAAATGGATTGAGGAGGAAAAAGTTCTCTCCCACTACCAAGTAGGTTTTAGACAAAAAGTTGGCACAACGGATCAGATTTTCAGATTCTTTTTGATTAACTGGAAAGTTGTGACAATTGGGAAGGGCAGTTTGTACCTGGCATTCATCGATTTAAAAACCGCTTTTGATTTAGTGCCATGGGACAAGCTCTGGCTGGTGCTACAAGAAATGGGTATTTCTCCACAGATCCTTGATTTTGTCATACGCCTGCACAAGGATAACTACGCCAGAGTCAGGTGGGGTTCACAGGGCCAGCTAACAGGGAGGGTAGAAGTGAGCGGGGGCGTGCGCCAAGGGTGCCTGCTAGCACCCACCCTGTTCTCTCTATATATGAACGGGGTAGTAAGCCACCTTAGAGAGGACCCGGCAGATGCCCCCCTCTTGGCAGGGGAGAAAACACCAACGCTCCTCTTCGCCGACGATACTCTCCTGATGTCCAAAACACCTGGCGGCCTTCAAAAACTTCTAAATAGGTTTAGTTCCTTTTGTGTATCCCGCGGGCTGACAATAAACACGAACAAAACAAAGCTCATGACAATTAACCCATCTAAACGCTTTAGGAATAATATCACCCTAAATTACACCATATTAGACACTGTCAAGTCTTTTGACTACCTGGGAATTTGGGTATCCAAAGATATGAGATGGAGTTCCCATCTAGCCAAAATGCTCCTCAGCCACAAAAGGGTTTCCGGGGCCATAGTGCAAGAGCAACACCTTTCCTTGAGTAGACCAATAGCCACCGCACTCGCTGTCTACGAGGGTAAAGCGCTGCCTTCGGCCCTCCAAGGGGCGGAAATATGGGGTTTTGAAAATGCTGGCGATCTTGTTAAATCAGAGAACAAATTTCTTAGAGATCTCGTCTCCCTTCCGATATCTAATCCGCTAAAACCCCTATACTATGATATGGGAAGGCGTTCCATCCAGGATATCGCACGTCTTCGCCCATTACTTTTTTGGGCCCGTATCAGAAGGGTCCCAGAGCTTGCCAACTATGCAGTAGCACTCAATGAAGTGATTCTAGCTGATACAGAGAACAGGTTGCGATGGTTGACTAACCTTAGGCAGCTCCTAGCCGATATCGGGTTTGGAGAGGCTTGGGCCAGCCAGATTCCTCCGAAATAGCAGGAGCTCAAAAATGCCTATTGTAAATGGGTACAGAGCAGAGAGATATGTAACCCCAAACTTGGGAAACTCACTGAGGAGTTCTTTGAGCATAAATCCATTCAAAAGCTAGAACCCTACCTAGATTTCATACAAATTCCCAGGGATAGGGCTCTGTTCATGAAGTTGAGATTAGGGACACTCCCACTCAACAGCATGACCGCAACATGGATTAAATCCAATACACTATCTGAATCTTACCCAGGCTGTGCCGCTCCCAAAGAATCTCTTGCTCACAGTCTTTTTGCGTGTCGTGGGCCAAATGGCTCAAACCAGTTTGCAAAGAACTTGGCTGCACGAATTACCGTGTTGCATTATGCATTTTAAAAACTGACACTGCTTCTTTACCTTTGGTTTGTGGAGTGGCCAAGTACCTGGCTATGCTTGGATAATAAGACATAAGCTCCAGTCTTCACTTCCTCAGTGAGTGACCGAACCCTTATTTCTGCTTGTTCTCTTCCCATAGCTGCTACTTATGGTCCTAATCTCATGTTTAACTCTGTAAAACTGCAAAAGCCCTCATAGTCATGATGAATTGGTTTACCCTATTTTAAAGATTTTAGAATGTGATTTTTATATATGTTGCATGTCTTCATGAAAATTGTTTTTACAAATTTTACAATGTGACTTTTTATACATGTAGCATGCTTTTATGATAATTGTTTTATCGAATAAAGCAAATTTGAATTGAAAAATTGATACAAATGTGCCACCCTGAGGACGCAGAATAAATTCATAAGCTTACTGGTCAAGGAAGACCTCAAAGAAGGAGGGCTTTTTGTACAAGCAGGACAATAATCACTGCTGCCAAGATGTCACATTTTACCATCATAATCCATGGATTATCCAATTGAACCTTCTTTAATGCCATCACGTACTGTATCCACACTGCATAGACCTCGACATTGTATACTGCATCAAAGTGCAACCAAGTGCACCAATATGAAAAGTAAAGGATAAAATCAACATGATCTGGATGCACAAACATTACACAGTGTTTTAGCTTGCACACTACCTACACCACACTGAAATGTTACGAAGTAGACCGACTTCAATAAACTGTTCTTTATATCAGGGCTCCTCAGCTCCATAACAGTTATCCATTAATATGTGGCATCGTCCCTTTGCCCAGAGGGAAATCTTTCACGGGCTTAATGCTTAGACATTTGCTAACTATATCAGTGTCTTCCTCGACTCCCCCAGCAATCGATGCAACTCTTACCTAGAATCCTCTGCTTCATTCCTAGGAAACAAATGGCCATTGCTACCAAGCTTCATGAAACTATCAGTTACAACCTACTTCAGGATTAACCAATCAAGTTTCATGCATCAGTGCGGCACAGAGGCAACAACCATCCAGGCAACTGACAATATCCTTCAAATCACTGATAACTGTGCCCCCTGTCTCATCTTTCTTGATCGCTCACCCGAGTATGATATGGTCAGCTATTAATCCCTGATCAACACCCTCAATCGTAGCATTAGTTTTGAAAGTATCATACTCTAATGCATTGTTACATCCCTGAATTATATTGTACATTTATACTTGCAATACAGTATGTTGACAGTTTGCAGGTGTGGATGGGGTTGACTCGTTCTGCTGGGCGCAATGTAGTGTGAAATCCATGGTTCTGAGATGTACTGATGGTATTGTATTTCCAAAGGTACGATTTACAAGTGAGTCTGATATTGAGTCGCTTGTCTGATTTTTTGAAGATTAAACAGGAGGGTAGGGTCCCTTGAAATCATAAATCAGAAATGTGGCAAGAGAAAACAATATATATTTCCGCTCAATCCCCTTTGAATGTACGAGAAAAAGAGCAAATTGGACAGTTCGATGATTAGGAAATCGAGATCAAACAGAGAAAGAAAGGATCATGTGATGAGAGAGAGTGCAATCAGGTAATTGGGCGATGTTGCTTGGATGTGCAGGTGTCACGGTGAAGATGATTCAACATACTTTGTGTATGGAGAACAGTGTTCCTCGAGCTGTAGGAGCAAGGAAATGAGTTGTGAAGAAAGATGGACCGTATTAATGGTGAGGGAGATGGAATATGGTGCAGAAGAGTGGTGGTAGTTGGAAAGTGCAAAGGTAACATCACGATTATAACACAAGTATTTTTGTAAATGAAGCAGGTGTATGTTGATGTGCTTAAAAGTTAGCGTGGACTAAAAGATGTATGCAGGAGGTGTTAAGGTGTCATGTGTGTACACATGTATAATGGATAAGTAGGATCATTTATAAGATTCACAGGCGTTAAGGCTTCAGTGAAATTGGTTGATGGAGCAGGTTTGTCATGGGTGTGTCCGCTCAGGGTAGCTTTGTCCAGCATAATGCAATAACTGCCTATATTTGTTTCTCACATAAAGTGCCCTCCTCATACTTCCTCGATATGCTTGCACACTGCATTTGCAAGAAGAATGTGGCCACAATAACAGTTTAAGGGCCCGATATAGGTAGCCAAATACCGGTCGGTAACGGCCGAAATTCGGTAATTTCGACCCTTACCAACCGGAATAAGAGTTTCGAGATGTATGTGGAAAAAAAGTGTCTGAATCGGTAAAAACCAGTCGGTAAAATACCGATTTGGTATTTCACGAATCGGAATATACCGAATTCTTATTTACCGAGTCGGTAAATAAGAACTGGGTATTTTCCGAATCGGAATATACCGAATTCTTATTTACCGAATCGTTAATTCAGAAATGGTAAAAATGGCATATCGAGATGTAGGAAACCCAAAAAATACCGAATACCATGAAAACCGGTATTTAAGAGTCGGTATTTACCACGGAATGAAAGCAGGTGGAAACCAGGTGCAGAATATAAAAGAAGGCCCCAAAATGCAACAGTGCAACCACAATGGCGGCTTTCTACATAATGGCAAGGCGGCTATGGATACAGACAGCAGGAAAGAGGGTCTGGCTAAGGGAGGAGCAGATGTATAGGCAGAGGATCACCCTGTTCCAACTGACTGAACCAGAGATCCTGCAAAGGTACAGGCTGCACCCCAGAACCATCCTGGACTTGATCAGGGACCTCCACCCATATCTGGAACACCCAACCCCAAGAGCACATGCCATCCCACCCCATGTGCAGGTGCTGTGCTGTCTACACCTTCTTTCTTCTGGGAGCTACCAGAATGTGATTGCTGTGGCAAGTGGGGTGTCCCAGAGCTGCCTGTCACGTTTCTTCAGGAAATTCCTTGATGCCATGATGCAGAGGATGGGACACTACATTGAGTTCACTGACACACCTGCTGAACTAGCAAAGACCAAAACCAATTTCTACCAACTTGCACACTTCCCGCACCCCATAGGCTGTATCGATGGCACCCACATCCCACTATGCCCACCTGCAGCAACAGAACACATTTATAGAAACCGGAAGTTTACGCATTCAATCAGTGTGCAGGTGATCTGCAATGCTGCCAACATCATTACCGACATTGTTGCCAAATTTCCAGGGAGTACCCACGACTCCTACATCTTCCAGAATAGTGGGATATACACACGCCTTGTTGCTGGTGATTTTGGGGATGGATACCTGCTAGGTAAATAACTGTGAGACACCCTGATAGTCAATGCAGAAGGGTCAATCATGAGTATGTGACTATTCATTATTTAATTTTCCACCCAGGTAAATGTAAATGTAAATGTAGCCGTACTTGTAAAGCGCACTGATACTCCTGAGTGTCCTGTCGCTGTACTCATACCGCTAGGGAACCCTTCCTGGTTTTTCCCAGTGAAATGTCCACTCCTGGGCATCCCCAGGGTGCAACCAGGCATCCCTAGCGCTGTAGGGGGCCGTTGTGGAGACTAAGCAAGCTATTGCCCACAGTTGCAGCGTGGGACCCGTGTTTAGAGTAGGCACCGAGGCGAGAAATCAGGTCCAAGGAATTATGAGCCCAAGATCCACCGAGACCAGCCAAGGCAGGAATTGAACCCTGGGCCCGGGCCAGACCTCTGCATCTAACCATTGAGCCACACTTCTCCACTGTGACAGTGCATATGCCCTGCGTTCATTTGTTCTCACCCCCTACCTGAATCCATCCACCAGGAGTGAAAGGCGTTACAACGTGGCACACAAAACAACACGTTGTGTGGTGGAACGCACTTTTGGACTACTTAAAAGCATATTTCGCTGCCTTCATAAGAGTGGAGGTGCACGGCAGTGCACGCCAATGATCTGTTGCAAAATTATTGCGACCTGTGCCATGCTGCACAATCTTGCCACCAAGGAGGGCACAGAGGTAGAAATCACATATCATGAGGATATAGATGATGGGACAGAACAAGCCGATCACAATGCAGCAGGAGCAGCACCAGCAACAGATGGCAGACTGAGATGCGCAGAAATCACAACCAGTCATTTCTAATAGAGTGAGGAGACACAGGCATGTTTAGTTCCTGAAGCACTCAGTTTAATATGCACTACTGCACTTCACATATACCAGACCACATGAATCAAACAATATCCGCATTTCACACTGGGTGGCCAAAGTTCACATCACTGTGACCTGTCCTGTGTTCAGGACTATTTGTTAATGCCTGCGCTTACGCAATATGGTGTGGGAGCTACGGGGCAGGGGGTCAACTTGCACAGTGGTGCCAGGGTCTTCTGCATGGAGCCTGCTGCTCTGACGAACGTCCTGTACAGGCGTGCTAGATCCACTCCTGCTTGTGGACTCCTCTGTGTCCCCGACACACATGTTACCAGCAGTGGCTGTCTGCTGTGTCAGCAGTACCTCCATAGCAGAGGTCACTCTCCCCATCCCCCTGGACAAGTCACTGCAGCAGTGCACAATGTTAGTCTGCATGTTCACTGACCGGCGGCATAGAAGGGTGGTTGCAGTTGCCAGCCGGTTGATGGTCTTATTCTGCTGCTTAAGTATGTGCCTATTCCTGCGGCTTTCTGTCTGGTCAATCTCCAGCATGTCACAGAGGGAACCCATGCGCACACCAATTTCCCTCACCCCCTCTGCCATGGACTTCATTCCTTTTGCCATGGACTCTATTCCTAGGGCCATGGAGCATATCCCCCGATCAATGTTTGACATCCTGCTGTTCAGGATGCGCACCTGTCTGTGCACTGCCATGATCCCTTTGGCCTGCATGTGCTGGATCTTCACCATAGTGGTTTCCAAACCAGCAAAGATCCCCTGCATATACTGCCCCTCGTCTCGCTCACGTGCCCTACGACCACGGAAACTTGCACGCACAGATCCTGATGACCCCTGTTGCCCTGCGTTGCCAGACAGTGGTGGAGTGCTAGGTGTGTGAACCTCCACCTCTTCTTCATCAGAGCTTTCTAGGATCCTGAGTGGTGGAACATCCTGCCTCCTTGGCCTCACATGCACAGAGGACCCTGAGGTTGGTGTTGTGGCAACTGCAGGTGCTTCCGGAGTCTGTGTCACAAACAGCAGGGGTGACAGTGGTTGTGCTGTGGTGTCGTCCTCCAATGCTGTGGGTGCCTGCACTGTGGAAGTGTCCTCAGGGACAGTGCTGGGTCCTGATGTGTCTGAAGGCTTCTCCCTCGCAGCCGTTGCTGGTGCACTCGCCTCCCCTCCCTGCGCTCCACTGCGCGATGACACTCCTGTGGGCAGACATGGACTATGATCACCTGTGTGTCTTCATTAAACACATTCCTATCACACAATTTCCTAAGCCTCAACTGCTTGTGTATGGGGAGTGTGGCATGGCATGCTGAATTCTGTGTTGGCTGCTTTGATGTATGTTCCTATGACTACGACTACCATGATGCATTGCTGGTGAGTACTGACATGTGTTCTGGATTGTGATTCAGTCACCCACATTGGGGAAGGGGCCAGGGAATGGGTGGGGATTCATGCATCTTACCTTTCTTTCTTGCAGCTCTGGCTGAGCTGTCAGCATCCCCAATCCCGTGTATGCATTCCGAGTCCATGGTGGATTCCACCAGCTGCTCCAGTTCAGTGAGGCTTGGTGCATGGCCCTTCCCTCCACCTGTGGCTGAGGATTCTTTCCTCTGGTTTGCAATCTTCTTTTTGGTGGTAATCCTCAGATCATACCACCTTTTTATGATATCTTCAATTTCTCGATGTGTGACCCCTAGGGCATTTACTTTGCTCGGGATCGAAAGCCAGGTGTTTCTTTTGACAGACTCTGCTACTTGCAGGGACTGTCTCCCAAAAAGCTGGCTGCAATGCTGCTCTACCTCATCCACCAGCACCTGGAGCTCAGTTGTTCTGAATTTTAGCTTCCTTTTTCTATCACCTCCATCCTTCTGGCCTTCCTGGGACTCCATGGTGATGCTCTGCTGGGCTCAGTGCAGCCTGCTCCTCTGTCTCCCCTCCAGCTCTCCAAACAGTTCTGTAGCTCTGCACCTGCATGGGTGTGGCCACCTCCAGGTACCGGGGTGTGGTACTTGCATCTGATTGGTTGATTTCTCAGTTGCTTTGTTGTGGGGTGTGGTGGGTGTCCCTGATTGGTTAACTGGTTCACATGTCTTCTATTCGAATTTTCGAGATCGGATTTTACCGATTCGGTAAATATCGATTCGGTAATCTCCGATTCAGTAATATACGATTCGGTATCTCCCATTCATTTCTATGGGCCTGGAGGACCATAGGGTTGAATGGGTGATACCGATTCGGATATTACCGATTCGGAGATTACCGAATCGGTATTTACCTAGTGTGGATTCCGATTGTTACCAATTCTTTATTTTTTACCGATTTTTTAGCTACATTCAGTTTTCCGATTCATAAATACCAATTCAGTATGAATCGGTACTTAAGAACCAGAAAAATGAACTTACCTACATCGGGCCCTTAGTCTTAAATTTGTTTTTGTTGTATTGTTTGTTTTCGATCATATTTGTGAATAGTTAACACACTTGTTTCATTAATTTGAAGAGTTGTAAACTACATAGCTTTGCAGGAGGTTATAATGAAGAAAAATATCTATTTCACTTTGATCATTATTGGGGTGAGTTTAAAACTGAGGGACAGATTTACTGACAAGTCACAAAATGCAACGCAGCAAAACAACGTGTTTGCTGTGTTGTGTGACAGAGAGATATGGCCATTCTTGCTCTTTCCCTACGTTGACACACTGAGTGCCACCTCGGGGTAATACATACACTATTGTGCCATAGCTGGCGCAAGGGTGCCTGCGTTACAGGCAAGTTTGTTGTTGGGCAGGAAGGAACACCTTCCTACACAAAAACAATTCTCTGAGGCTTTTTTCCCTTTTCTACTTATGCTGCAGAATGAACCCAGGAAGAAGGAGGAATAAACGAGGAGAAATAAACATATTTCGACTTGTTATGCTTCACCTGGGAAGGATAGGTTTACTAGAGGCAACACAAGGGCTTTGCAAATCAGAGCCTGAATAGCATTCAAAACCAGTCTGCGAACAGTTCAGAAAATACATTAGGGGCCATATGTATCAAGCCTTTGTCCCGTTTGCAAATGGGCTGATTCTCAGAATCGGCTGGTTTGCGAATTGGAAAAAGCCTTTTGGGATGTACCATCCCAAAAGGCCATCGCAAAATAGAGAATTGCAAAATTTGCGATTCTCTATTTTGCAAATGAAATTTATGAATTGCAAATTGCGATTCCTTAAATGCAATTCTGGTAGCACCAGAATTTAGCTATTTAGCCTTAAGGAATTGCAAATTGCCACCAACTTCAAGTTGGTAGTAATTAGCCATTTTCTTAAAAAAACACTTTTTTGATTTTTTAAAAGTGCCATATGTTGCACATGTATGTGCGCAAAATGTGCACACATGCATATTTCAGGGGTGCAACAGGGTGTCCTTTTGGCACCCTATAACCTTGAAATTGCATTCTCAATTTACAATTCTCTGATTGGTAATCGCAAATTGAGAATGTCTTCCCATTCATTTTTATGGACTTCTAGCCCATAGGAATGAATAGGAAGGTATTCCTTTTTTGAGAATCTCAATTTGCAAATAAGGAATATGTAGGATTCGCAAAAATTTTTGCAAATCCTACATATATAGCATTTTGCGATTCTCTAATTGCGATTTGCTAAAAATTGTAATTTGAGAATCGCAAAACTCTTTTTTGATACATATGGCCCTACATATGAGAAAATCCAACAACTGTTACGTTTTCCAACATCATCCAGGCCTTAATTAAGAATTAAGGAGAAATTCTTTTGTAAGGCTCAGAATATAGAAAATACAAATATTGCTTTTGTTTCCATTGAACTCGTCAGCCTCGTATATAGTGAGGGTTATAGATATCAATTATGCACCAGATGCAGATGTACCAAGGCCCCAGAAGTGTTGGAAGCCCTGGCACTGTCTTCCACTATCTAACTGGGATCACAAGGCCTTTTTCTTGCGTAAAGACCCTTGTAGCCTTCCAGCGCCACTGCGCACATGTACAGGATGTACACATGATTCCCTCAGTCCATTTTCATTAGATATTAACTGGCTGTTTTTTTTTAACAGTTTCATTATTCCTGAAACATACGGAGAATGCAGTGGAACCAGAGAAACACACATCTTCAGAACGCAATTCAAGTTGCCCTTGGTCTTTCAAGTGAGCGTCTGCTCATATTTACTGGAATTTCATGAGGTTAATGAGAATAGAGAATGCAGGGCAGCTTCGGCTCAGAAGGTCAACTGTCAGGGTGAAGAACAAATACTGAAATAAAATGGTTTGGGGACATTTGAGCGTGGAAGTGAAGAAACGGATAAAGGAAAGTAACAAGGAGAGCAAGAAATGCGGATGTAGTTGGGTAAAACAGGAGGGGTCCGGAATCTTTCGTATAGTTATGCAAACATTATATCTGCTTCCGCTGGTCAGGAATTTCTGTCTTTCACCACTGCTACCGTGAAAAACTGCGAAATGAGGTGGTTGACATCTTTTCAAATCAACTACTATATTGACCGTTAGTTACCTCAAAATTGAAAGCTTTAATTGTCTCGTCTATTACCGAATTTGGTAATATATTCTAACTCCAAGCTGACAAGACGGTCTGTGTTGGCTTATTATATAGCCTCAGAAAACATTTGATAACAAGAAACATCTGAACTATAAAATGCAGTGCGATGAGCAATCACAGTTTAAACCCTAAGAACAAAATATAATAAGCTAATTTGCAGTCGCAAACTCTGTGATTCACAAATTTTTAAGGTTTTCAACAATAAAGTGATACTCACTAAATCCTTTTTGCAATTCAGTAATGGCTTACCAAATCAAAAAATGGGTATAGAAATGTATGGCACATCACAATTTGGAAGTGACGTGTCTACGGCATCCACTTCAAATAGCGAATTGGATTCATATGTGTTAATGATTGTCATTAATTCCTCATGTATGTAGGTCATGACACTAACTTTGATGGCGTTGACAAACAAAACAACAGTAGGTAGCATAACAACAGTAGGCAAATGCAGCATTAGGAACTCTATGGTCATGTGATGACGTAGTACGCATACTCCCTAATATAACCTTTGATAGATACATACAAAAATAGAAACTAAGATTTTCAAAACAATGGACAAATACCAGTTACAACAACCTATTCCTTAATTCTAAGATCTACATGCACATCCACTCATTCACAAACTGTCCTATATACTCACTCATACATGTACTCACTCATCATATGTACTCATACACCTATACATCCTGTTACACACTGCCACTGCCACTCATCCATAGAGTTACTCACACACATATAGTCATTCATGCTAATAAAGAATCAAACATCCATTTACTTGCATATACAGTTATACATACACCACCACACTTACTTCTACAAAAACTTACACATTTTTATTGTTTTGAACAGTCACGTAGAGAAACACATACTTATTCATACAAGAACTCTTCCAATCTCTCACTCTCACATATACTCACTTATATACACCAATACTCGCATATACTAGTTTAAAATATATGTAGTTACTTATAAACACACTATTGACACAGTCATTCACTCACTAACACACCCATACACACACTCATCTACCCATACAGTGCCTCACACATACTGTCTTCAAAACATACAAATAGTGACTCACTCATTCATGCATGTATGCACTAAGTAATACTCGACACTGAACCATAAAGACACTCAGACACTCATACTGATACTCGAAAAACAAAGTAATAACCCATATAGACACTCATGTAGCCAGGGCTGGACTGGCTACTGGACAGTTGTGTGTGCTGCCGAGCAGAGGGGTCATTTCGTTGATGGGGACCTGTGTGTGCAAAACAAAATTCGTTTTGCTTTTTTTATTTCAAAGCGCACGCAGGTCCCCGTCAACGAAATGAGCTCACACCACGGAGAAATCCTCCCTCTGCTCGGCAGCACACACAACTGCCCGGTAGCCAGTCCGGCCCTGCATGTAGCTACTCACCAACCCATGAAGCCACTTATACACAAAGTGAGAGACTGTTACAGATATTTATATATTTAAACATTACTCACTAAACCATGTATTCACTTAATCAGTCAGTTATACAATCAATTTTTCAATAAAAAAAATCAATTTAGACACTTATATACCCATTTATTCTTCCATTGACCTTAAGATGTACATATATAAAACATATTTAGCTCTGTGGAAGTAATCTGTGCGGGGCATTTTTTGTGCTGGAACTTCACTAACCTGACCTGCTGCTCACGAGGACATCTGCTGTTGGTGTCCCCCGCCGCTGCTGCCCGTTCCAACCGCGCATCCGCCGAGGGGGGAGACTACAGCTCCCAGGATTCCCTGCGGCCAGACGCAGCACACACCCACGCCACGCCCACTTCCACGCCCGGTGGCGCTGAAAAGAAAGGCAGTACTCCCACGTCGCGGGACGTGCGCGGGCAACGCCGGGAGAAGGCCAGGACAAGGGCGGGGCCGTCTTAGGCCGTCAGGGGCTGTAGGAGGCTGGGTTGGGCCACCCCTCTTAGCGCCTCATTAAGGTGAGTGGCACTTAGCATTATGGGGAGACATACAGCAATATTAGACTACTACTACTACTATTGAAAGTATGCTTGAAAAAGCTGTTAGTATGGTCTCATCGGAGATCAAACTAACAGAGAGGAGACTTTCCTTGGGCCTATCAGCTTCCCAGCTGCATTTGTTTGGAGGAGCCGAGCGGGGTAATTCATTTCCCCCTCTCCCCCTATCACCTAATGTACTGATTACCACCACCAGCCATCGAGAAACGCTGCCAGTGGGTTCTGAGATGAATGTGGAGGATGTGGAGTTTCCTGATAGTCAATACTGGAAATCTGGCCCCAGTCACTAAAGCAATGGGGGCAAAAAGGAAGAGAATTACGCTAAAACCCACTACCAGTAAGAGGAAACAGCCACCTCGCCTAAAAACCCAACCCACACCTTTGAGCCTGTGGATACAAGGGCCTACTGCTGTGACTGCTGTGACTGGGACCCCCATTGAGCAAACAAATGACAGTACCGTAGATCTGACTACACCAGAAGCTGCAGTTAACTCTATCCACACCCAAACTGAGCACATAATTGCCCCCAGCACTCGTGTAAGGTCGGGGGATATTTCAATTCACACCATAGTGAACTCTGTTTATCATCGCTTAAAAAAAATTGTAGACAAACAATTTAATGCACTTTTTAAACGTTTGGGCAGATTGCAAAATTTGGTTAAGAAATCTGGCACTCATAAAAAAGCAGTCACTATTGTTGATAAAATTAGGGGGGAACAGCATTTAAAACCAATGGAAACAATTGACCAGGGTATGTCACAGGAGATTGGCGAGCGTATGCTGTTAACACTGCTTGTAATATGTGTGGCAATTTTAAGAGCAATTCCCTCCCCAAATCTATTCCTAGCTTGATGCCTCTGTCAAATGTAGCATTTGGCAACAAGGCCATTAGTAATAGTCTGCCTTGCAATTTAATATCAGCCACCTCTGTGCCGCTGGATCCCGCTCCCACAAGTACAGTAACTGCCCCAAATACGCCTCCTATTTTTGATAAAACTGATAATAGCCCATCTGCAGACGTTCCCCACTTACCACCTGAAGCATGCCCCTATGTCGTAATTTTAGCTGGCGTTCCTCCTCTGAAGAAAGACCAATCTGAGTCCTGGGAACAACTTAGGAGTAAGAGCATTGATTGGTTATCCAAGCATAAGGGCCAAGGGATGGTAAACTCCAGTGAAATTTTAATGGTTTGACGTGTAGGATGGGTGGGACCCTCCGACAAGAATATCATAGGAGACTGCATTGTTGTGAATTTTAGACGTCCTCCATTGGTGAAATGGTTACTGCGAGCACAAACGCACCACAATACCTCCCCAACTCTTATACACTCACTACCTCTGGGTTTTTTCTATAAACCTCCTTTGGTTCCACGTAACCTTAATATTCCTGCACACACTTCACAGAATCGGTTTGCTGTTCTGTCCAGTCTGGAGAGCCTGGACTGACTATTGAATCAATCATCGATTGTTGCACCTGAGCTTACGGAACTCTCAATAGCGTGTCTCGCTGTCACTGAAACCAGATCCCAAGAATCTATTCTAAACATGCTTATTTATTTTATTCAGAGTTTTATATAGCGCGAACAAGATCTTTGCAGATATCAGAGCGCTTCACAGAGGCAGGGGGTGAACAGGAGGGTGACTAAGCTTAATATTAGGTACAGTATAATATTTAACATAGCTTTCATGTGCTGATAAAGTAACAATAAACATTCAAATAAACGTTAATATAAGACGGTACAGAGTCTTTGGTCCAACTATACAAGAGATCAGGCGAGCTAGGCTATAAGGCTGGCTTATACCACTTTCTAATAGTTACTGAGAGACCATGGATAGGGACATCCAGTTTCAACAAACTAACGTGTACAATATGGTGATAGGTAGTGGGTGAGTAGTATAAGAGGCTCGCAATCAAGTAAGAAAATGATATCATTAGACGTTAGACAATGAGGTAGCCAGTGTTACACAAGCGGTGTAAAGTCTCTAATCCAACAGCAATGAAGTTCAGGTGAACTTGGCCATAAGAATCTTTCAGTTTGAAAGATTTTAGGGTGGGTGCTGATATCCACTGGTATGCCATTGGCTTCATTGCTGCTTTTGCCTATTTAATGTAGTGCTGGTGGACATGGAGTCAGAAAGGGGTTCCTTGCAGTTCAGTCTTCGAACACTAGGAGAGAGATGGAACTAATGTTTGGTTCCCTCTCTGGTTTGTAGAGTAAAGGAATCTTTAAGTGTTTTTCAGCCTCTTGTTTTATTTGATTCTGATATTTATTAGAACAATATCCATTGATGGAGGGCATTGCCTGATTTACACATTTAGGGTCTTATTTATAGTCTGGCAGACAGGGTACTCTGTTGAAAACATGGTGGATGTCTGCCATCGTAACGTAAGTGCATTATAGTCAAAAGCATTTTAAATACAGTGAATGGAAGATCTGCCACGTACAATGCACTCAAAACTGTAAATATAGAGCCTAGTCATTTAGAGTTGTACTTCCTTTTCAGAAACTATAGATAGGACTCTTGGATATCAAAACTCTCCTTATGAATGTGCAGCTTATCATGCATTTTATCGTATTTTTTATGTGTATGTTGCAAATTGTCCCATTCTATAGCTTGGAAGAACTATTGGTCAATGCAAACAACAATCAGATGCTTAGTTGAAATATCGCAGGATTAGCATCCAAGCTAAATTCCACGGAGTGGGCTGATCTGGTTAGCAAATTTGACATTCTGATGTTCCAGGAAACATGGTGCACAAAGGAACTGTTTTTAGAAGGATTTGCGTGTCATAATAGCATTGTACCCAGTCCCAAAATAGGCCATCCATGCGGGGGTTTAACAACATGGATAAAGATTTCAGCTGGGGTAGTACAAAACCCCTGGTCACAAATGATGAGAACTTCCAAGCCATGATCTATTCACGGGGGGTTTTGATATGTTTAATTAATTTTTATAATAATGATTTTACATCACTACCTAATAGGAATTTTATTAATTTGTTTGAGTTTATTCATAAACTAGAAGATGAGCAGAAGTATGACAAATTGGATGGAATCTGCCTAGGAGGGGATTTTAATGCACAACTTTTTAGTGGCACTGACAATATCACCATCGCCCGGGTTAGGGTGCCTGCATGTAAAAGAGGGGAGGAACTTCGCAACCAATTATCTTCGCGTAATTTAATTAATGTAATGGAAAGGGTTGGTGTTGATTCAAACAATGGTCCATTGCCTACCTATAGAGTACATGGCTGTTCATCTACTATAGATTATGTTTTTATATCATCCTCACTGGCAAATCCTTTAATAAAGACTGAGGTTTTAAGAACTAGTCAAGGCAACCATAACCCAATTGTGTTAACTATTAGATTTTTTTCCAAAACTAGCACCCAAAGAGAAATAGGGGCCAAACACTTAGTGGCATCCACTGACAAACTCCGAGTGATTTGGAAGGGCTTAGATAACAAAGCTTTATTTGTAAGCATGATAAAATTGTATCCCTCATTCATAGAGACATGCTTATCAAGCAGCACTTTGAGTGCAGATATCATTGAGGCTTTTAGTAGTTTATGCGCTGGTATCAAACATATAATCTCAAGACCAGTTACCAACACGAGCAAGAATCCCAAATGGTTTGATGGCACATGCTTGCAGGCTAATAGAGAACTGCGTGTAGCGTTAGCGACTACACCCAGGGATATAACTCTAGTTAGATCACTAAGAGCACGCTACAAGAAAGCCACCAAACTACGCTCAGACGAGATATTGAAAGAACGCTGGGATAATCTGGCTAGTGCTGCCTCATTTAAGGATGGATTCTGGGAAGAAGTTAAAGCCATGAGGTCTATGGGCTTGAACATTACTCCCATAAGTTGTAACATAACGAGTGAATCATGGGAGTCGCACTTTGCCAGAATCTATACAGTGCCTACAATGACCCCTAATATTAACATCTGCTCGCCAGTCCTAAAGGTCGCTATAACAGTAACTGAAGTTGAGGATGCCATATATCAAAGTATATGGAATAAAGCCCCAGGCTCGGATGGGCTACCAATCGACCTTATAAAACATGAAACGGATTTTTGGGCTCCCCTTTTATGTAGAGTTTTTAATAACCTGACTAATACAGCTATACCGAGCACTTTGTCGACTAGTATTATTGTGCCCATTTTTAAAAAAAGGGACAGATCCAACCCCAGCTGCTATCGCCCAATTTCCTTCATAGATAATACCTTGAAGATCTTGCGCAGGGTTGTCTTCAATTAGATCAGGACTTGGGATGAAGACAACCAAATTTTAAATTGCTGTCAGCTGGGCTTCAGAAGTAATGTTGGAACTGTCGAACAGTGTTTGAATTTAAATCTTATCCTGGGCAAATATACGATTGCAAAAAAAGCACCAGTCTATTCGGGTTTTATGGACTTGACCTCAGCTTTATATTTTGTTAATAGATCGCGTGTGTGGGAGATTCTTTTAAATTATGGGTTGGACGAGGCATTGGTTTATTTTTTGGCACATTTGCACAGGGATCTGAAGGCATGGGTGAGGACTAGTAATGACGGGGAGGTCTCTGGGGTTATTGTCATTGGTAGAGGGGTTAGACAGGGTTGTGTTCTAGCCCCTCTACTTTTTATTCTCTATATAAATGAATTACAAAATTCCCTGTCTAAATTGACCAGTGACGTCCCCAAAATTAATGGTAAATTACTCCCCGCGCTTTTATACGCAAATGATGCGGTCCTCATGGGCCGCACCGCTAATGCACTTCACACTTTAGTCACGGGGTTCGTGTCTTTTATGGCTGATTTGAAGCTTTGTACTAATTTAAAAAAAATCTTACATAATGACCTGTGTCCGAAAAAACACTACATTAATTCTATAACATCGGGCAGTGAATCCCTAACACGCACAAGCACTTTTCCTTACCTGGGCCTAGTTTTTTCAGAATCAGGTTCCTGGCAAGCCCACGTGGCCCATAGTAGAAGCAAATTCTCTAAAGAGGTTAACTCTATCATTAGCCTCCAGAAGCCAAAACAAGCAGAGGTGGTGTTATCCGTAACCCAGATATACAAATTGCAATGTGTCTCAATGGCCACTTATGGCGCAGAAGTCTGGAGATATGCAAATTGCAGCGGGATCCAAATAGAAGAGAATAGATTTTGTAGAAAAGTTCTCGGGGCTCAATTCTCATCTCCAACTTACATATGTCACAAGGAATTGAACCTACACTATGTGGAGGATTTTATTAGGTCCGGTCCAGCTATATTCTGGCTAAAAATATGGCAGAACCCTGCTGCAATCTTAACGAGAGAGATAATCACAGATTGCCTTAAGTGCGATAAGGGTGGTAGCATACCTTGGCATGCTGCAGTTAGAAACAGTTTAGTTAGTGTTAAGTTGGAACATATTTTTTCATGTTCACTAGCACTAGAAGGCATAAGCACAAAATCACTTAGGGGGGCACTGTATGATCTGTACTATAAAGAAAGACACAACAATGAGTGCCTCAAACCATCGATCGTCAGGTATATGCCCCTCCTGGAGGTACCGGGCATCCAACATCATATGCCACCCAATTATCTGAGGAAAAACATAGGGGGATGGAAAAGGAGCTTACTTTTCTGCCTTAGGGATGGCAGTATAAAATATTTACTCTGTTTCCAGATAGGATTTAACAGCAACCTTGAGCAATTGTGCTGCCCCTGCGGCACCTGTAGTAAACAAATGGTGTTACATTTTCTACTCTTTTGTAAATTCTATGCAAGATATACCAAACGGTATTTAATTCCGTATTTCAAGACATGGGTTATTTTGGACTTTAAACTAGCATATTTTGAAATCTTACAGCTTGGAAGCAACGATCTGATTTTTCGCATAAGTGCGTTTTTACAAGCTGCAGCACGCTCACGTGCATCCATGATTTAATTTTAATGTGCCAAAAATTCAGTAACATTGCCTAGTGAAATGCATTTATCACCATTTGTTTTCATGTTGGTTATCAACATTGCCCGCAACCAAACATTTGATTATGTTGCTACTAGTATTGCCACATTTGGAAATGTGGTCTTAGTTTAATCATACTTGCACTTTGATGCCAACCACCGTCCGACTTATTGCATGTAATATACTGCTGATTTTGCACATTGGCCTCAATCTCATATTTACACTTTGCTGTTAATGCTAGATCTCGTATGCCAGTCCAACCTTTTTAATGTGATTTTATCATTTTTGTAATATCTCATTTGTATTGGATGATAATGTGTATTTAGGTGTTTTTTAAACTTGTACTGTATTTGTTTACTAGTGGTGATGAATTGTACTTTTATGGATATTTTTATCCGAATAAAGATTATTTGAATTGAATTGAATTAAACCATGTATTCACTTAACCAATCAGTTATACAATCAATTTTTCATAAAAAAAATCAATTTAGACACTTATATACCCATTTATTCTTCCATTGACCTTGAGATGTACATATATAAAACATATTTAATTTTCAGAAAAACACAACGTTACTGTATGATGTCACCAGTGATGTCATCAGTGATGTCATTTGAGATGTCATCAGTGATGTCATGAGTGATATCACTGACCATGTCATGAGTGATGTAATATGTGACGTCATCAGCAGTACATTGCAGGCGCGCGAGTTATAGTTAGCTGAACTAACTATAACGGGGGAATTTCAATGGTTTTGTACAAGTAAAATGTCCAGCTAACAATAACGTGCCTGAAACCTATGTTTTTTTCAGTGAATTATATATATATATATATGTATATATTGCTTTGTCTCTTCTCACCACAATTTACCATGGATGAAGTCACGGCACAGCAACAGGTCAGTTCACAGATATTTTATTTACACACCATGTGCAAAATAACGTGCATCAAATAACGAACGGCCTACGCGTTTCGGCTACTCCTAGCCTTCTACTGGACCATAGAGTCCTCGACTCTAGACCTCATTTTTAAAGTGCTCAGTGTAAGTACCCTTTACCCTTTCCATGGTCATCTAGACCAACAACCCTGCATAGTTCATTGTCGGCATACTAAAGCAGCCATTTTACATTCTAGTATTTACGTAAAGAACTCTATTTGTTCAAACCCAATCTAAACCAGATTATAATATGTACATATTGACATTTTTACAATTTTACAATGTTTACATCCCCAATTCTATTTGCAATTATGGTTACATTATAGTTAAGGAACACATTGTTACTCGACTATATTGAGTGAAGTACTCTGTTGAATCCACAATCTCGGACAAAGTTATATTTCAATATACTTTTAAAGCCAATTTCTAGTTCCACTGGTATATATGTACACTATTTACATATTGATGATTACAATTTGTTCAATTTTCCATAATTATGTACATATTCCTTAGTTGCTAGTTTATATGGCAGTATTTGATTGGGTGGCACAAATGAACATTCAAGATTTTGTAAAGTACAAGTTCTATATCCACTTTGTTCATATCCCAAGTACCCATTCATTCTATGTTGTTCCATTATTGTCCGTTTCCTCTGTAACAATGATTTATAGTAATTCCGTACAAACTCTGTGATGCTACAATATTTTGGTTTATGGGTTCTGGCTAATGTGTTATGTTCAATTTCAAATTTCCTCACATCTATTTACATTATTTGTACCGTTCTTACACTTCTCTGTTTTGTGAAATAGATTTCTCGTTTTCTCTCCCATTTCATCTTACAGATGTACAAACAGTTTGGCATCTAAATTATGTCCAAATGGGACCTCAGTTCCCATGCCTAATATCATTCTGGATTCCAGCTTTCGAAGTTGAAGAGTTCGATTTCCACCTCTCTCCGAGATTTTACTCAATTTGATTCCTGAATATTTCAATAAGGCAGGGTTGCTCTGATGGTGTTTGGCAAAATGTGTGGCCATCGGGTAGCTAGGGTCTTTGTTCTTAATTGCCCTTAAGTGTTGTAATATTCTTAATTTCAACTTGTTGATCGTGCTCCCGATATAAGATTTGTCACAGGGGCATTGTAATCTATAGACCACACATTTGGATTCACATGTAATATGGTCCCTTATTTTCTCTGTTTTGCCGTTTTGAAGTTTGTACTCCTTGATGTTCACGCCATGTTCACAGGCTTTGCATATATATATATTGGCTTCCGTAATTTTGTCCTTTATAAGTTTAACTGTAGTTGGCCAGGACAAACATACATGAAAGAAAGAACTTAGTTGTTTGGTCCACATCTGTTAAAAAAATTTGTTCCATACCTGGAGGTATAGCTGGTTGTGAATATAAAGCAAAAAAACTAACTGAGCTAAACTATTCGTTTTTAATCACTTGTTTAGAAATGCATTCTAATCTCACAACGTATAGGGGCTTTGTTTTGTGCTAACCTTTGATTGTGAAATGACATTTCTCAGGTTTAACCAATGGGTTCCTAGCATGTCAGGTTTAGCACAAGCCGTTAATACAGTAAACAGCGTATTTTGCACATATATCCGAACAATGGAGACAATGAATTGTACACATTAACTTATTTTGCAAAAGTAATCATTACTTGCATACTATGTAAATAGCTGTAAATATATGAAATACTTTGTACAGACATATATATATTTTTCTATTATAAGAGTATATTTTTATTCTCTAAATAATTGTTTGGTGTGTCGGATATACAAATTGTATTTAAAACATTTATCAATGCAATAGCTGATACAAAAGATGAATTTGTAGTCCAACAGAAAATGCATTACGCTGTGTATGGCTTTAAGGACACTCCCCTATGATGAAAATAGTTAACCAATCAAATTGTTGTTTGTTGAATGCATTAGCACTTTAAATTTCACGCAACTCTGTCAGTGCGCCATGTGACCAAGGCCTCTGTGTAGGCTGAAACGTTATGCTGCCGTGGCGTGCTAAGAAAATAAAGTAACTCACTTGCATCTGGGTCTTCCGTTTTTCCTCTGGTGTGATGGCTCTGGACTACGGGCGCGTCGTTGTGAGGATAACGAGTATGCAATATATATATATATATGCCACAAACTCCTTCCAAAAGAAAAGACAGAGGCCACTGCGGGGATAAACGGAAATTCTTTAATCTGCAGCCAACACAGAGGGCGAATGCATTTCGGCGTCTTGCCTTCGTCAGCGCCATGTGAATGTAGGGAAAGTGTCCACGCTTGTAATTGTCCCGCTGCTTGTGGATAGGCTACGGCAGTTCCTCCCTCTTTAGGCTCCGCCTCCGGTAGAAAGCACAGTCGGTGCAGAAACTACAGGACCCAGAGTGGACCAATTTCACTCGGGATCCTAAGACGATGATGGCAAAGGGACCAGCCAGAATACGGGACAGCATGCGACCTTGACCCTCAATTCCAAAGTTGCAGATACAGTCATTTCCTTCGTCCCCTACCGCATCAACCAACTCCGCCCAGGATTTTCTTCCGCGGGGGCACGTGGAAGTCCAACTAGCCCAATGTGAGGCACAATGGCCTCAGCACCGCTTCTCTCCATCCCGGACATCGTGGTGGGCCAAAACCTGGTCAATAACTTGACTGGAACAAAGATGCCGAAGCGTTGTCAGGAAAGGTAAGGCCACTTGGAAATGCGGGGGCCTCTGAACACGTCTCCTGCAGACGTGAATTTATGCCACAAACTCCTTCCAAAAGAAAAGACAGAGGCCACTGCGGGGATAAACGGAAATTCTTTAATCTGCAGCCAACACAGAGGGCGAATGCATTTCGGCGTCTTGCCTTCGTCAGCGCCATGTGAATGTAGGGAAAGGGGAAAGTGTCCACGCTTGTAATTGTCCCGCTGCTTGTGGATAGGCTACGGCAGTTCCTCCCTCTTTAGGCTCCGCCTCCGGTAGAAAGCACAGTCGGTGCAGAAACTACAGGACCCAGAGTGCACCAATTTCACTCGGGATCCTAAGACGATGATGGCAAAGGGACCAGCCAGAATACGGGACAGCATGCGACCTTGACCCTCAATTCCAAAGTTGCAGATACAGTCATTTCCTGCCGTCCCCTACCGCATCAACCAACTCCGCCCAGGATTTTCTTCCGCGGGGGCACGTGGAAGTCCAACTAGCCCAATGTGAGGCACAATGGCCTCAGCACCGCTTCTCTCCATCCCGGACATCGTGGTGGGCCAAAACCTGGTCAATAACTTGACTGGAACAAAGATGCCGAAGCGTTGTCAGGAAAGGTAAGGCCACTTGGAAATGCGGGGGCCTCTGAACACGTCTCCTGCAGACGTGAATTTATGCCACAAACTCCTTCCAAAAGAAAAGACAGAGGCCACTGCGGGGATAAACGGAAATTCTTTAATCTGCAGCCAACACAGAGGGCGAATGCATTTCGGCGTCTTGCCTTCGTCAGCGCCATGTGAATGTAGGGAAAGGGGAAAGTGTCCACGCTTGTAATTGTCCCGCTGCTTGTGGATAGGCTACGGCAGTTCCTCCCTCTTTAGGCTCCGCCTCCGGTAGAAAGCACAGTCGGTGCAGAAACTACAGGACCCAGAGTGCACCAATTTCACTCGGGATCCTAAGACGATGATGGCAAAGGGACCAGCCAGAATACGGGACAGCATGCGACCTTGACCCTCAATTCCAAAGTTGCAGATACAGTCATTTCCTTCCGTCCCCTACCGCATCAACCAACTCCGCCCAGGATTTTCTTCCGCGGGGGCACGTGGAAGTCCAACTAGCCCAATGTGAGGCACAATGGCCTCAGCACCGCTTCTCTCCATCCCGGACATCGTGGTGGGCCAAAACCTGGTCAATAACTTGACTGGAACAAAGATGCCGAAGCGTTGTCAGGAAAGGTAAGGCCACTTGGAAATGCGGGGGCCTCTGAACACGTCTCCTGCAGACGTGAATTTATGCCACAAACTCCTTCCAAAAGAAAAGACAGAGGCCACTGCGGGGATAAACGGAAATTCTTTAATCTGCAGCCAACACAGAGGGCGAATGCATTTCGGCGTCTTGCCTTCGTCAGCGCCATGTGAATGTAGGGAAAGGGGAAAGTGTCCACGCTTGTAATTGTCCCGCTGCTTGTGGATAGGCTACGGCAGTTCCTCCCTCTTTAGGCTCCGCCTCCGGTAGAAAGCACAGTCGGTGCAGAAACTACAGGACCCAGAGTGCACCAATTTCACTCGGGATCCTAAGACGATGATGGCAAAGGGACCAGCCAGAATACGGGACAGCATGCGACCTTGACCCTCAATTCCAAAGTTGCAGATACAGTCATTTCCTGCCGTCCCCTACCGCATCAACCAACTCCGCCCAGGATTTTCTTCCGCGGGGGCACGTGGAAGTCCAACTAGCCCAATGTGAGGCACAATGGCCTCAGCACCGCTTCTCTCCATCCCGGACATCGTGGTGGGCCAAAACCTGGTCAATAACTTGACTGGAACAAAGATGCCGAAGCGTTGTCAGGAAAGGTAAGGCCACTTGGAAATGCGGGGGCCTCTGAACACGTCTCCTGCAGACGTGAATTTATGCCACAAACTCCTTCCAAAAGAAAAGACAGAGGCCACTGCGGGGATAAACGGAAATTCTTTAATCTGCAGCCAACACAGAGGGCGAATGCATTTCGGCGTCTTGCCTTCGTCAGCGCCATGTGAATGTAGGGAAAGGGGAAAGTGTCCACGCTTGTAATTGTCCCGCTGCTTGTGGATAGGCTACGGCAGTTCCTCCCTCTTTAGGCTCCGCCTCCGGTAGAAAGCACAGTCGGTGCAGAAACTACAGGACCCAGAGTGCACCAATTTCACTCGGGATCCTAAGACGATGATGGCAAAGGGACCAGCCAGAATACGGGACAGCATGCGACCTTGACCCTCAATTCCAAAGTTGCAGATACAGTCATTTCCTTCCGTCCCCTACCGCATCAACCAACTCCGCCCAGGATTTTCTTCCGCGGGGGCACGTGGAAGTCCAACTAGCCCAATGTGAGGCACAATGGCCTCAGCACCGCTTCTCTCCATCCCGGACATCGTGGTGGGCCAAAACCTGGTCAATAACTTGACTGGAACAAAGATGCCGAAGCGTTGTCAGGAAAGGTAAGGCCACTTGGAAATGCGGGGGCCTCTGAACACGTCTCCTGCAGACGTGAATTTATGCCACAAACTCCTTCCAAAAGAAAAGACAGAGGCCACTGCGGGGATAAACGGAAATTCTTTAATCTGCAGCCAACACAGAGGGCGAATGCATTTCGGCGTCTTGCCTTCGTCAGCCCCATGTGAATGTAGGGAAAGGGGAAAGTGTCCACGCTTGTAATTGTCCCACTGCTTGTGGATAGGCTACGGCAGTTCCTCGCTCTTTAGGCTCCGCCTCCGGTAGAAAGCACAGTCGGTGCAGAAACTACAGGACCCAGAGTGCACCAATTTCACTCGGGATCCTAAGACGATGATGGCAAAGGGACCAGCCAGAATACGGGACAGCATGCGACCTTGACCCTCAATTCCAAAGTTGCAGATACAGTCATTTCCTTCCGTCCCCTACCGCATCAACCAACTCCGCCCAGGATTTTCTTCCGCCAGTAGGTATATATAGTTAGGATTTTTTCCCTATGGGATTTTTAAAAATTCTATGTCTAATAACTTTGGCGTTTGTGGACGGAATTGGCTGAAATTTTCTGGAAAATGGAACATTTTGTTTCTGAGCAGCCCTTGGAAATTTGGGGGGGTTTCGTCAAGGGGGGGCCGAGAAATAAGGGGGGTCCCAAAACGTGTTTTTAACATTGAGTTTTCCATAGGGCGGTTGGCCTCACTTTTAGCCCGAACGGCTGAATGGATTTGCATGAAACTTGGCAAAATTGTAGGGACTGGTAGCCCGATGTGCCTTTTCTAGGTCTCAATATATGTGCTCCAGTGGATTTTGAGAAATTAACGTTTAAAAAAAGATATATATCTGTAAGCGCGCTCTGGGCAGCGCTCCGGTCCGCGGACCTTAAGCGTACCGGAACTTCGCGTAGCTAAGCTGATTGGCTCTCCGGTGTCTGTCAACATTCTAAACCATCTTGTCTCTCGGTAGGATTGAGAGACAAGAGGAGGCCAAAACAAAGGCGAAAATGACCATAAGGGGGCATACTAGATCCTCCCTGACCCCCTAGGTTTAATGTGGAGGTTTTAAAAGGGCCCCGCGGGGCAAAAAAAACAAAAACATTTTTTGGTTTTTTTTGCGTGGGGAGCGCCCGGTCCGCGAACCGGGAAGCGTTCTGGGCAGCGTACTGCAATGAAAAATGAATGATAGACTTTTCAAATGCTGTATGTTAATTGATTGTTGGTTTTGTTGATTATTTTTTATTTTCTTTATTTTTTAAGCATTTTTTTTTATTGTGATTGTGTTTCATAATTTATTAAACTTTCTAACATTTCATTGTCAGAAATTTCATAATTATCATTGAATATACATTGTAGTCTCTGAGGGTGTAAAATGTCCTCATTTTCAAGGAGGTTATCTACTGCTTGTACACATTGCAGTAGTTCTTTGTCTAAAGTTTCATCGAAAAATTCAATATCATTTTCATCATTGATTTTTTGGCTGCTCTCTTGCAGGACAATTTGAAATTCAACTTTCTGTTCGCCTTCCATTTTGCCTGAAATTTAGATTAAAAAAATATATATTAGTAGAGATAGGGCACTGTTGGGATTAATTTTGGGCAGTGTATAGTATCAGAGTGGAAGTAGGAATATAAAAAAGTGTATGTGATTTAACGTAAGTAAATTCATAATTATACAAGAGAAGCCTAACTCCATCCATAACTATAACAGAGAAGTCTATCTAAATCTATACCTACTACAGAGGGATAGTATATAACTATCAGAAAAAGTTTACCATATTAACTTATAGTGCACAATATACTTCAGTTTTAAAAATAAAAACTTACCTTTAGATAGAAGTTGAAGGAATTAGTGAAAATCCTATTGAAATGTACACCAAGAAGTAGTAGTCAAAATGGCTGTGTTTTCGTCTCTTCCTTTATATATATTCAGGTATATAACCAATCAAATGTCAGGTAAAAAAAGTAGAAAATGAAAGTAACATTTTAATTGGTTGTCAATTCCAACACTTCAGATGTGTTTTGTGAAGTAATTTACCTCACGGTATTTAGAGAGGTCTACAGGCTAAATGGCTAAATGGAATTCCAATCAAATTTGTGAAAATGGTAGGGATTGGTATGTAGTATGAGCTAGTCTATATTTGGTGAAATTGTCTCCAGTGGCTTTTCTGTGAACTACTTTCCCACCTTTTTTGATGGTGCGCTTCCCAGGGAGCGACCCGGTACGCGAACCGTTGAGCGCCCCGGTTCGCGAACCTTAAGCGTAACGGGAGTCCACCATTTTGTGTTTCGGTCGAATTAAGATACAAGATGGAGGGCAAATAATGTTCAGAATGGGTAGAAGGGGGCACGGTAGACTTATCTTGACCCCCTAGGTTTTGTGAGGGTGGCTGAGGAGGCCCATATGTGCGAAAAAAAAACATTTTTTTTAAAAATTTCGCGAGGTTAGCTCCCGGTTCGCGTACCGGGTAGCGCCCCAGGGAGCGTACTTTGTTGAAAATTAGTGAAAAATGTTAGAGTAAAATAATAATTGTGAGTGATCAGATGTAGGGTAGCTCTGAGAAGAGCTTTTGGGTTTATGGTACATTTAGGTACTTATAAGTAGGTACCAATGCACATTCTTAAATTCAGAGTGAAAATTCTGTTGCCCTCATCTGAGAAGTGAACTCCATCTCCTCTGTAGATATCTTGCATGTAGTAACGCAAGTTATTGTTGTACAGGGAGCCCATTCCATGGTCTCTCATGTAAGCTGAAACAGATTTGTTTACATGCTTCCTCGACTTCTCAATTTGTGGACAAAATTGGTTTGACCACCTCCATTTCTGTCTTTGGCATATATTTGAATATACCAAGGCAGTCTGAGGAAAAAGTGCCATTATTTGCTCAAAGGTGTCCTTTAAAAGCATTTCCAGACCTACACCAGTCAAAGTGCCCAAGTCATTACCTCCACAGTGCACAATTAACAGGTCAGGTTTGGGCAAATGCATAAAGGTTTTCACCAATGGTATCAATTGGTGACATTTTAATCCTCTGTGGCCAAACCACTTAATTTCCACATCTTGTAAATTGAGGTTAGGTAAATTCCTGTTTTCAGTGTACCTTTGAGCCCAGTGAATATAACTATGTCCAACAATCCAGACAGAAAACATGGTGAGAGAAGGTTCTCCTGCAGTCAGATGAAGTGTGGCAATGAAATGGCAGTTGAAAAAATGAGAGTTTAAAATGAAAAAAACTGTGGAGTTTCTGTGTTCATGAAGCAGTAACAGTGATTGGTGGATTTTGATTGCCGAAAACAGAAAGTTAGGGTGCACGGATGAGTTATTTGAAAGATGTATTTTGAATGGTCAATAAAAAATCATTAAATGAAAGAATGCACTGGATATGCAGGTGCACTGAGAGTTCAGAGTTCAATTGCAACATTGTTGTGTGAACTTGCAAACACCAGAAGTCTTCCAAGAGGTGGTTGCTATGCAGAAAAGGCATGAAATGGCAGAGGGGGGAAGGGTTTTCATTTGAAAAAAAGTGAGGGAAGAGTTTTGATTGGGTGACATGAGAGATATGTGTGAAGAATTACAGCAATTCTGTGCTTTTGATAGCTGCAGACTCTGGAGTGCATACCTTTTGCTCTGCTGAAGACAAATTGGTGTGTTTCTGAGACTGTTTTCAAACTCAAAGTATTTGCTAAGGTGAGAAAATATTTCTTTAATTTAGATAGAGAATAGTGTGCTTTAAGGAGAAAATTATGAATTATGTGGCACAAATTGCTTGTAAATATGCTCCCACCTGTGCAAGGAAAATTTAGATTTTTAATGTTTGTGTTACATAGCCATGTTAAAAGTGATACAAACATGCTGCAAAGGCAATTAACAAACGCTTTTATGTGTCTTAAGGACATTTTAAGTAATTTTCCCATGTGCAGTGTTTTGAAATTATGATTTGAAAATCGTTTTTGGGGAAAAGGAATTGTTTTTAAATTTATGACAAGGACATAATGGTGTATGCTTCTTTATAAGGCAATTGACTGTCCCTGATGTTATTTTTCCCATTTTAATGTAAGACCTTTCTCTGTGGCGCAAATTGCTTGTAAATATGCTCCCACCTGTGCATGGCAAATTTAGATTTTAAATGTTTGTGTTACATAGCCATGTTAAAAGTGACCCAACCATGCTGGAAAGGCAATAAAAAAACACTTTCATGTGTCTTAAAGACATTTTAAGTAATTTCCCTGTGGGCAGTGTTTTCAAATTATGAATTGAAAATCGTTTTTGAGGTAATGGAATGTTGTTAAAATTTATGTGCGCCATATGCCCCCAAATTTCTTTTTCAGGGGTGCGGCAGGGTGTTATTGAGACACCCCTACACCTTTGGAAAAATTCCTAATTTGCGATGAGCTAATTGCTAATTGCAAATTGCACCTTCTTTCATATGGGCATCCTGGCGCATGGAAATGAATGGGTAATTTGCAATTAGCAATTTGCTCATCGCAAATTTGGAATGGTAAAGAATCACTATTTATTCCTTATAAATTCGCTATTTTGGAAATGCAAAATAGTTATATGATACATATGGCGGTTGATGTCTAACAAGATAAGAAGCTTAGGGATAGATTTATGATGACTGGCGCAATGAAGTGGACATCACTTACTTCATTGGTAGAGCTTTACATGTATTATGTCCTCTGTATTCTTCATCAAGCGTAACTTTAATCTGCAATCCTGAGTAGGCCTCACCTTAAACAAACCTCTGGATAGGCCACATCTTATCGTCATCCTGAATTAATCATTTAAAATGCTAGGGACATATTTATGATAGGTGTATGCCTCTTTTGCGCCACTTACAAAACACTGTCCATGGGGAAATGACTTAAAATGTCCTTAAGACACATGAATGTGTTTTTTTAAAGCGTTTGCAATTTTTTTGGGTCACTTTTAACATGGCTATGTGACTCAAACAGTCAAAATCTAAATTCACCATGCACAGGTGGGAGCATATTTACAAGGAATGTGCTCCATGGGGAAAGGTCTTATAATGTAATATGGGAAAAATGACATCAGAGACACTGAAATGCCTTATAGAGAAGCATACACCATTATGTCCTTGTCATAAATTTGCAAACCATTACTTTTCCCCAAAAACGATTTTCAAATCATAATTTGAAAACACTGCACATGTGGAAATGACTTAAAATGTCCTTAATTCAAAATTTGCTATTCCTTATTTTGCGATTGCACTGAAGGATTTGCAAATTTTGCGATTTCTTAAATGCAATGTATCAAACAAAAAATATGTAAAAAATGACATTAAGGATTTGGAAACTACCACCAACTTCTAGTTGGTGGTAATTTGTGAATTCTTTTCAAAAAGCTTTTTTTCCAAAAAACAAAAGGTGCCATATGACGCCCATACATGCCCTTAGGGCATGTATGTGCGCCATATGCCCCCAAATTTCTTTTTCAGGGGGTGCAGCAGGGTGTTCTTGAGACACCCCTGCACCCTTGGAAAAATTCCTATTTTGTGATGAGCTAATTGCTAATCGCAAATTGCACCTTCATTCCTATGAGCCTCCTAGCCCATGGAAATGAATGGGTAATTTGCAATTAGCAAATTGCTCATTGCAAATTAGGAATGGTAAAGAATTGCTATTTATTCCTTAAAATTCGCTATTTAGGAAATGCAAAATAGTTTGATGGTACATATGGTGGTTCATCTGTAACAAGATAAGAAGCTTAGGGATACATTTATGATGACTGGCGAAATAAAGTGCAAATCACTTACTTCATTGGTAGGCCTTTACATGTATTATCTCTTCTGTATTCTTCATCAAGCGTAACTTTAATCTGCAATCCTGAGTAGGCCTCACCTTAAACAAACCTCTGGATAGGCCACACCTTATCGTCATCATGAATTAATCATTTAAAATGCTAGGGACAGATTTATGATAGGTGTATGCCTCTTTTGCGCCACTGTGCGTCACTTTTATGATGCAGCGGCGGTGCAAAAGATTTGCTATGAGGCGACAAAATTACAAATTGATGCTTTTAGGCAGATATGTCATGGTGTAAAAAAAACTTACCACATGAAACCGATGCAGCAGTGATGCAAAAGATGCACCATGTTGCAAGACAGGCCTCACTTGGGGCCATATGTATCAAGCTAATTAGCATTCACAAAGATCAAAATTCTGCGAATTTCGGCCTTTGCGAATGCTAATTAGACAAATGGTATATATCAAACAAGTTTGATGCAAAATAAGGAATAGCAAAATTTGCTATTCCTTATTTTGCGATTGCACTGAAGGATTTGCAAATTTTGCGATTACTTAAATGCAATGTATCAAACAAAAAATATGTAAAAAAATGACATTAAGGATTTGGAAACTACCACCAACTTCTAGTTGGTGGTAATTTGTGAATTCTTTTCAAAAAGCTTTTTTTCCAAAAAACAAAAGGTGCCATATGACGCCCATACATGCCCTTAGGGCATATATGTGCGCCATATGCCCCCAAATTTCTTTTTCAGGGGGTGCAGCAGGGTGTTCTTGAGACACCCCTGCACCCTTGGAAAAATTCCTAATTTGTGATGAGCAAATTGCTAATCGCAAATTAAACCTTCATTCCTATGAGGCTCCTAGCCCATGGAAATGAATGGGTAACTTGCAATTAGCAATTTGCTCATTGCAAATTAGGAATGGTAAAGAATTGCTATTTATTCCTTAAAATTCGCTATTTAGGAAATGCAAAATAGTTTGATGGTACATATGGCGGTTCATCTGTAACAAGATAAGAAGATTAGGGATAGATTTATGATGACTGGTGCATCACCAGGGATGTGTCAGTCATCCTGTGCCGCTGTTCCGCCACCCATGGTGTGCTGCATTTACAATGCGGGGCATCATGGGGCAAAAATGGCACAGATGCGTGATGTATCTGTGATGTAAAGGTAGTGATTGCTGGAGTTGTATCGCAAGTGCGATGCAGCTCAAGCAAGGCTCAGGGGTGCCCCATCTCCACAATGTTGCGTCAAGACCTATGCCTGCTTAAAGCAGGCGCAGGGTTTTGACGCAGTTTTCTCCTATCTGATTGTAAATACGGCACACCATGGGTGGCAGAGCAGCGGTGCACGTTAACTGGTGCATGCCTGGGGATGTGCCATTTAACATAAATCTGCCCCTTTACATTTAAGTATGTGCAGGACACACAGAGTCGGTGAGGCTTATCCAAGGTTAAGAAGAGATGAGTCCTGTTCACTGAAAAATTAGACATAGTCTTCACCTGATCAGCATTGCTGGACATGGCTAAATAATAGCTGCAAAATATTACTCTTGTTAAACAATTTTACTATTATAATCTCTGAGATTTGTCTCTTACTCTGCAACATCTCATTGTTGTTATCTTTCTTTAAAGATAAAGACAACATCAACATGAGTGACAATCTGCAATCAGTTGATTTTGACCTCATCATTGAACTTGTAATTGAAACATCAGTGGATGTTGATCCATTGGATGATTTAAATCCTGAGGATGAAGAAGAGCGTGATGAGGATGCAGATTTGTCCGAATTATACGACATAGGGTGGGAAGCTGACCTGCTTGAGCCTATGGAAATATAAACATTTATTTTTAAAATGTATAATTAATAAAAAGTAAAAATGTAAACCGTTTAATTTAAAAATAAAGACACCTTCAAAAACAGGTTATGTGTAGTGTCTTCAATAAAATATTAAAATATGCTCATAAAATTAGATCAGATTCACATATAAAATAGCACAGGTAACATAAATATAAATGTCATTTCTTTTCTGCTATTTCTGTATTGTAAATTTGCCAAGGACTAAAAAATCTTCTATTTAAAATGTCAAGTAGTGTGTTAAGTTTTTGATCATTGTTATTGATTTACTGTTTGGTAATAGTGGTTAATAACATTTTTTATTATATTTTACCACAGATTCAACTGCAGATCATTTCAAGATTTCACCATGCCAACAATAGAAAGACAGAGAAAGGCTGCAAAACGTCAAAGACAGCAGGTGAAACAAAATAAGCAGCAGTCCTCTAACAAAAAGATTTGTCAAGTCACGAAGAAAGCACCGGGTAAGAGCACAAAATATTTCATAAGAAATATGTGTAGTAAAAAAAATATTACTACAGAAAATGTTTCAGTCCATAAAAAGATAAGCAAATCAAATGGAAAGGAAAGGCCAATCAAAAATGTTACTGCTAGAGCAAGAGATAACTCTGTGCATGATAGTAGAAGGAAACAACAGTTTAGGGACATTCGTAAACGAATGTTCCGCAACAGGATAATTGGCAATTTGTTAAAAAATATTAAGAAAGGTCAACAGAAACTGGTTTTTTATAAGAGAAAAAAAAAAGTTGAGAAAGTTATTGATCAGGCATTTGAAATTAAACGTAAGTTATTTATTTTGATAATCAATAGAATTAGGAAGCTAAACAAGGCAATTTATGATTTCAAAAGAAATAGTAGATGGAAGAGAATAGTTAATCGTAGTAATTTTTGTGAAGTTTTTTCTGGAGAATGGATGCATAGTTCAAGCTGTGAGGCATTTTTTAATGAGGAGAGTTATTTCCAGGATAATGATTTGGTGCATGCAGTTGACACCAGTGGTCGTGCTTATGAAGTGAAAGATGGTTGTCCAGTTGAAAAAGAAAAACTTGTGACAACAGAGGCAGAAGAGGTGTTAGGTAATGAGGTTTTAGGAAGACGTGCTAAGGGTCCTGTGTACACCTGGAAGTGTAGTAGTATTTGCAGTGTGCGACAGGATTCCATCAATTTGCTTTGTGATTTTGTACGGTCATTTAATAAGAAAAGTTTGAAGCAGAAAATGAAGTTGTTGCAAGAATTAGATCCTTGCAGAGTGAGAGAAGTGACAGGTTTGCATGGTCATTCACTGGCTTGTCTTTCCAGGAGAGTATGCCAGAGTGTTTTTCATCATTTCAGGATGCTAGCAGTGCATCATAATAAAGTGAGGAAATTAGTTAGAATGTTGTATTATGCCAAGAGTCCAGCAATTATGCTTAAACAATTATGCGCTGCTCTTTTGCATGGTTCTGAAATAGATGTGAAGAACATATGTGAAGAAATTGAGTTTTGTTACTTTGGAAGTAAAGAGGAGAATGTTGAAATTGACCCAGAAGAAGAGGGTAATGTGGAAGATAGTGTACAGGTTTCCAGTACAGATAATTTCCAGAGGGAAATTGCGACGTTTCAGGTGAAATCAAGTGAGAGGCCTAATTTCACTTGTGTGTGTTGTCGACGCACTTATTATAAGAATCAGACTAAGTTAGTGGATTTATATGCAAAAAGTGAAAGGGAAAATAATAGTGAATGGAAGGATTTTGCAACATACTTGATGGTAGAAAATTTTTTGATTTGGGATTTGATCAATGTGTGTGTACTTATTGTTGTTGCAAATTAAATCAAAACCAGATGCCTGCTAGAGCAGTTCATAATAATCTGGAATTGGTTGAGATTCCTTCTGAATTGAAGGATTTAAATACTTATGAATCTATTTTGATTCAAAGTATCCATCCCTTTCAGGCTATTGTAAGAATGGAGCCAAAGACAGGGAAATTGCCTCCATCAGATTTACAGAGAGGATTAAAGGGAAGAGTTGTTTATTTGCCTCTAGATTTGAAGAAAAACATTAACACAATTGGAGTAGAAAAAGTGGAAGAGGAACCTCTGGTTATCTTAGTTAATGGGGTTCCGACAAAGAATAAGAAAATATGGCAAGATTTAGTAGATGTTAGGAAAGTTAAAAAGGCAACATTGTATTTGAAAAAAAATAATAAATACTATAAGAATGTATATGTTGCAGAAGAGGAAGTAAGTGAGGAAGAGGATAGCGATTTGTGTGCTGGTCAAATTGAGAAAGTAGAACCCTCTACTAGTGAAGAAATATATGAACATTATAGTGTTCATCCTTTGCATTCCAAGGAAGTCATGGGGAATGCTATTGAGTTGTTTCAAATGAAACAAACCAAAGGGAGTCCCATTAGTGTTTGGGAGGAAAGTTTGGAAGCTCGGTGTTTCCCACAGCTTTTTCCAACAGGTCAGGGAGGAAGATATGATGAGCGACCTCATCAAATTCCTGCTTCTGAATACCGGACTTTGCGATTGTATGCAGGAGATGCTAGGTTTCGACAATGCATTCCCTATTTGTTTCATCTCCTGTTTGAAAGCGATCTGTCTGGACTGTCATATGCAGTGAACCACATCTTGAAAAGTGGTATACACATGCAAAACATCTCTGCAAGTGACTTTATGGATAAAGTCAATGTCCAAGACAGTATTTTGGATTCTCACCTGATTAATCTCATGGCGTGTCAGCGTGGTACTAATGAGTACTGGTACCGTCGTCATGGTGATTTAAAATGTATGCTGAGGAACTTAGGTACTCCCACATGGTTCCTCACTCTGAGCTGTGCCGAGTATGGCTGGGAAGACTTACTTGAATTTCTACGAGAGGCAAATGCTAACGTAGATAACATCGAATTCAAGACACCCGGAGAACTGTGCTCTTTGGATCCAGTCAATGTATGTAGGTACTTCAATCATAGATTTGAAGCTATGATGTCTTTCATCATGAATAAGAAGAATCCACCTCTTGGAGAGGTGTTGGATTTCTTCTGGAGAAAGGAGTACCAAGCAAGAGGTGTTCCTCATATACATATGTTGCTGTGGATCAAGGATGCACCTAAATTTGGAACGGATCCAGAAGACTCAGTGATGAGTTTCATCCAACAGTATTCTACGTGTGCTGTTCCAAACGCAAAGGAGAAGAAACGCCTAAGAGAAAAAGTTCTGCGTTTCCAAAGCCATCGATGTGGAAAGTACTGCCGTCGTAAATTCCGAAACAAGGACAAGTTCTACACCAAATGTGGTTTCGGTTTTCCACGACCGGTGATTTCTAAAGGAAGAGTAAACAGTTTGATGTCTTCGCTGCGACATAATGTCATGAAGAAATCACCTAAAAACACATACAATTTGAAGAGGAACGAAGAGTCCAAGTACATCAATGACTACAACCCGGTGATTTTGTCCATGTGGAATGCTAACATGGATATACAGTTTGTGGCTGATAACTGTATGGCTATGGCTCGGTATGTGACGTCTTACATCACCAAAAAAGAGAAGACAGAATTGAAGGATATGTGGGAGGACATTTCCCATGAAAAGAGCCTCAGCAAGAAGTTGTACAGTTTCAGTCTGAAGATGTTGTCGCATCGAGAAATTGGAGCTTACGAATGCTCTGACCGGTTGTCTTCAGCAAGTCTCTATGCCAAGTCCAGGAGTATCGTTTGGGCGAGTCTTGGTCTTGCTGCAACGCGTAATCGAGTTCTGAAACCTGTGCGGGAAATTGAGTATTTGGCGGAAAAGGAGCCAAACAGTACCGACATTTTGAAGACCAACATGTTGGATACATATTATCCAAATAGAAGCAGTCACCTCGACAATGTTTGTCTGTATGAGGTTCTTCAAAATTACATATTCAAGAGGAACATCAAAGAAGATACTGAGAAAGGAGTGTATGCTGTAATAGGAAGTGAGGGATGTCTGGTCAAGCAAAGAAAATGCCACTTGGTAAACCATCGAAAATTGAGTGGCGAATCTCCTGAAAAAAAGGAGTTTTTCTATTTAGCACTTTTGCAACTTTTCAAGCCTTGGCGTGCAGAAGAGGAACTGCTTGGAGATTTCCTCTGTTACGAAGACTCTTTCAATGCCGCCAAGGAGACCATAGAATGTCCTGCTTTTCCCAAATATGTAGAAATGTTGAATGCGGAAATTGAGCAGGAAGCAACGATTGCAGCCGAGATTGCCAGAGACAGTTCTCAGGACAGTCAGAGTTCTGCTTCATTGAGTCAGGATCCACTAGGAGGACCTGTTATCGAAAATGAAGCTGCCACTGCCATGAATGAAGTGGAAAGAGCCATGGCACATGCTCAGGAGGATGCGGTTAACTTAGAAGAGTTGGAAAGACAACTCAACGTTGAGCAGAGGAAAATATATGACGAAGTTACCATGCAAATTGATCATGGATTAAGTCATGACAAGAAAGAGTGCTCATGTACGTCGTTGAAGCCTGTCCGACTGTACGTGAGTGGAGAAGCGGGAACTGGGAAAAGTTTCCTCATTAAAGCAATTTCATGCTATTTGCAGGAAAGGACAGAGTCATCGCTGTCTTGTGTTGTCACCGCTCCAACTGGACTGGCAGCACATAACATTAAAGGGATTACTTTACATCGTTTACTGATGCTGCCAGTGGAGCATGACAACAAATTACAATATCACAAGCTATCTGGAGATGCTTGTTTTGAAGTTTCAAGAATCTTGAGGAAAATGAAACTTCTTATCATTGACGAAGTAAGCATGGTTTCCAATGTCATGCTTGCCTTTGTGCATTTGAGAATGCAAGAAGTTCTCAAAACAGAGTATGATGTGTTATTTGGTGGCAAACACATCATTGTTTTCGGAGATCTTCTGCAGCTGACACCAGTGAAAGGGCAACCTGTGTTCAAAATGCTCACGCATGAAGATACCAGGAAGTGCCTAGGCAGCATTGGCAACGTCAATATATGGTTAAACTTCAATTATGCTGAACTGCATGAAAATATGCGTCAGGCGAAGGATGAAGTTTACAAGACTATTCTACAAGATGTTAGAATTGGAAAAGTGACCGAGCATGGGAAAGAAGCTTTACATGCACGATTACTGTCAAATTTATATCCAGAACAAGATGTTGTGCCTGAGAATATTTTTCAGAAAATTACTGATAAGAAATCTGGAATATGTTTGATGCCAACTCTTGCAGAATGTGCCAAATTCAACAACAAAATGTTGCATTTAGAAAAGCAAGAGATTGTGAAACTGGAAGCTATTGACAGAGTAGAGCATATGGGATCAACAATTATTTTGTCTGAGAATCTGAAAACAAAATTGGATTCATTAGAGAAGAGTATATCTAAAACTGCAGGTTTTGAAAAGACTCTGAATGTGTGCTTGAACTGCCGTATAATTTTAAGAAGGAATTTACATGTTGAAAGAGGTCTGGTAAATGGATCAATGGGTAATGTTGTTGATTTTGTAAAATACAGAAATAGAGATGGAATTGAATTTTTAAAAATTAAATTTGATGGCATTGAGGAAGTACAGCTAATTGGTTGTTGCTCTGCTAGATTTTTGCTTGTAAAAGACTTATATGTTCGCCGTAAGCAGTTTCCTGTTTGCTTGGCATATGCGGTGACAATCCATAAATCGCAAGGTTTAAGTGTAGACAGTGCATTGGTGAATATTGGCAGTTCTGTGTTCAAGGAGGGTATGGCATATGTGGCATTGTCACGAGTTAGAACTTTATCGGGATTGTACTTGATTGAGTGTGATGTCACAAACATTTGTGCTGATCTAGATTGTGTTAAGGAATACAATAGGTTAAGAAGAGAGTATGCGCCACATTTGCCTCAGTATCCTTTGTTTGAGAAACGTGTGGTAGGCCGGAAACGAAGAAATGTGACCAATACTGGGGAGGTTGTAGCAAAAAGACGAAAAGTCGATGAACCTAAAATTACAAGCAGAAACAAAAAGGATTCTGTTGAAGATGTTGTTGGTTTTCAATTTGAAAACAGTTCTGGTGTCAACTGCTATGCTAATGTAGTGGTTAATGTTTTGTTTTCTCTAGAAAATGTAAAAGAAGAGATTGTGGTCAATTCTGATCAAAGATTTTGCAGTTTGTTAAATTCTGTGTTAGAGAAATGTAGCACTGATAGAAGAAACATAGAAAGTGTGTCTGAAATTCGAAATCTGTTAGACAGATGTTCAGGCCAAACACAATTCTCTCAAAATATTCAGCAAGATTGTCAGGAGTTTTTAATGTATATGCTTGATGTATTACATGCTGAAGGTGTAGATGTAGATCAGCTGTTTGGGCTTTCTTATCAATGGCAGCATGACTGCGAGAACTGTATGGTATCAAGTACTACTAGTGTAGACTCAGAAAGATTTATATATTTAACTTTGCCAGACAGTAAATCAGTCTCCTTTAATAAGCTAGTAAAAGCAGCTGATCACAACATGGAGTGTAGCCAATGTAAATCTGAAATGATGTCCAAATTATTTATACGAACATATGGCCAGTATGTCATTTTAATGTTCCAACGATGTAGGCCTGATGGAACAAAATTGACAACTTTAATTAAAAATTTTGTAGCTTCGCAGTTGTCAATATCAGGAAGGACTTTTGTAACTGCAGCAATTATATATCATGACGGCCCTTCAATAACATCAGGACATTACACAGCTTATTTAAAGTCTAGAAATGGCTGGTCATTCTGCAATGATTCTGTTTTAATTTTCAAAAAAAAATTGCCGTATGACCTTAAAAACTCTTACCTGGTGTTTTTAAAACCAAAATTTTAGGGAAATAATCTCGGGATGTGCTCTGTGGAATTTCAAGAAGTTCTAATGGCTCCTACACAATTTGGCCTTGAGGATAAGTGTAGTTCAGAGACATAACTTCTAACCATAGGACTGGACGTCATGGAGAAATACGTGCACTTTGAATGAGTTCAGAAAAACTGTTTCTTTTTATAAGCTAATTGAAGCAGCCAATCAAAACATGGAGTAGAGGGAATGTAAGTCTGCAATGCTGTCTACTGTTTTACATTGCTTTGTGATTAAAAGTGATGTAGAGAATTAAATAATTGTAGTAGTCATAGAGGTAGTGTAAGTCTGCTTCATAGTAAGCAGTATCAGTGTCATAGGAAATGTAGAACATGACTGAGCAAGAAGGGGAAGATATTACTATTCCAGGATTGTGAAAATGATCTTCAACATTTTAATTCTGAAAGTTGCGGAAATGCCAAATGACGGGATTGGCTTACAAGAAATCCAAGAGTTATAAATGGCTCTGACCAGATTTGGCCTTGTGGAAACTTGTGGTAGAGAGCAAGAAGTCATTTATTGCATGTAACGTGTTTTTAAAAACGATGGAGATTTTCTTTCAGAAAGTGGCGGGCTGAAAGTAATAACAGCACAAAAGAGTGTAAGCTGTTCGTAGGACATCCTTGGACGTCATGGAAAGTAAGTTAACTTTAAGGAGTTCTGAATTTTGATTTCTTATGTTGTATGGGTTTTTTAAACACAATCATTTTGATTGTGTTTTTTTTTCCCCGCTGTTATATGATGAATACCTTCAAGTCACTGTTTTTAGTGAATTTTGATACATTCTGAGAACAGCAAAAATAAACCATTTAACATGTATAATTAATTCTGTACTGTTTGCATTTATGATGTATATGTAGAACTGTGTAGGAGGCATGGAGAAGGTGAGGCTTCTGTAAGTGTCAAAGTTGTTGCATGCAGTGCTGCACGTCTGCGTATTCTTTCATATGCTAGACTACATCTGCACAATGAGATACCTAAGCAAAGAAAACACAAGTGATGTGATTGTGAAATGAGCAAAATAAATTGCACGTATTTCAATTACATCACCTGTGTTTCCTATCATTACGAATCACATTGTGCAGATCAAGTGTAGGTCTGTCCAGGGAAACATAGGAGGTTTGGACTTTGTTGAAGAGTGCAGTGGACATGACTCACTTCATTAGTAGACCTTCACATGTATTATCTCCTCTGTACTCTTCAACAAGTGTAAATCTCATCTGCAACCCTGAGTAGGCCTCACCTCAAACAAACCTCTGGATAGTAGACATCTTATTGGCATCCTGAAGCAATTATTTAAAATTTTAGTGTCTTGCGACACTTTTCTGAAACAACAGCAATGCAAAAGATGCACCATGTTTTAAGATAGGCCTCACTTCATCTGCATCAAGATACTGTTAGTTTAAAATGTATATCTTTAGGACTGTGTAGGGGGCCTGGAGAAGCAGAAGCTTCTGTAAGTGTCAAAGTTGTTGAAAAACTGTTTGTCCTTCAATCTTTTCCCTTGTCTTTTCTAATTTTTAAATACATGTTTTAATATTTTTCAAATGTTTGTTCTCTCTTTCACAGATTGAAAGTATAAAAACAAAAAGTGAGTAATTTAACGACAATTATAAGGTAAATATTTTGTACTCTTTTCGTTACATTTCTATCACATTTAACTACTATTAGTTCCACTGCTTCATTTCTTTAACCCTCAGTTTCCTGCCTTTGCTACTTCCATCATTCCTTTCTCTATTACCTACTTACTCAACTCCTTCCACTCTTTTTCTCAGTCCCTCTCTTCTCATAGTTCCTCACTCTTGTTCACTCACTCCGTCTCTATTACTCTTAGTGTCTTTGACTGATCACTCTATCACTACTTGTTCATAATGCTTTCTCTGTGTAGTTGAAGCACACTAAGGGGAATATTATGAACACAGCCAATAAAATTATTGCTCTTTTATTGGCAGAAAACTGGTGCAAAAGTGGTTTTAGCGGCAGTTTTCTGCCACAAAAGCAGCTTTAGCGACACATTTCTGCCAATAAAAGCTGCAAAACTTTTATTGCCTATGTTGATGATATGGCTCTATGTTACTTACATTTCTTTGCTGTTTCAATTAATCTTTTTCTGTTATTTTTTGTTTTCTGTTTTCTATTTTTTCTCTCTGTTATTCCTCATGTTTTAATCTTATTTTGAACATTCACTCACATTCTCCAAGAAACTCTTCTTTGTTAATGTTATACTCTCTTTTTTTTTCTTTCACTTCGTTATCTATTTTGTTTTTCACAATTATACCCTCTTCTGTCTTTTCTTCGGTAAATAGATCTATTAAACAGTATCTCTTCTTTACTCCCTATAGCTGTCTTTCTTTTAACATCACTCTCTGTTTACTTTCCTTATACTTACACTTTTTTTTTTTTTTTAATTTTTTTGGTTAGCTCCCGGTCCGCGTACCGGGAAGCTAACCCGGGAGCGAACCAAAAGAAATAGAGCTTGCCAGAGTGCTAAACATTCTAGCAATTTTTTTTGAAAGGGAAGGTAGTTCTGAAAAGAACTTTTTTTTTATATTTTTGTTGTTTTATATTTTTTTTTTATTTTTTGAACATTTTTTGTTTTTTTTGTATTTTTTGAACGATTTTATATTTTTTTTTGTTTTTTTTGGGGGGGGAAACAACAAAAAACAGGCGTTGAAAAGGGCTCAACAGGAGCAAAAAAAAATTACTGGGGGCGGTTAGGGCAATCATGGTGTTCATACGCCAGGTTGAGTGCATTGATGCTCATGTTGCCACAAGCTAATAATGCACGACAGTGCATACATAAGTGAATCATGTGCCCAAAATTTTCTTGAATATTTGGCACAGTTTCCCGTGCCTCTTCTGGTGTTAGAGAAATCGGTATTGTTGGTCTGGCCACAGGAGTTGGTCTTGGATTGTCAAGCATATCCCTTATTTCCGCCCGGCTGTAATTTAGTGGATGCTTCCTTGTCATGTGCCTGTGCATTGTGTGATTTCCATAGCTATATTTTTTGTCCGTCCCTCTGGACAATTGTTCTTTGCATATGCGGCAGGTGACATACCTCGCATTGACTTTTTTTTGGCCACGAGGGATCGAATAAAACTGCCAGATGAAACTGGCTTTCTTTCTGGAAACCCGGGGCACCTCTTCTAAGAACTGTGGTTCTTCTCCCTCCTCATCCATTTCTTCATCTTCCTCCTCAGTGTTGGTAATGACCTGGGGAGGTGGTCCTCTCTTCCCATGAGGAGGTGGAGGTGGAGGTGGTGGTGGGGGTCCACCAGCTGAAGCTACCAATGAAGCCATTTTCCAACAAGCAAAATAGGTCTTCCTCTCACAATGATGAAAGTCAGAGTGAGGAAAGAAGGAGGGGTTTTCATCATTTGGGAAAAACAATACTTCTCAACCAATGAAAAGTGTTATTTTTAGGTCACCTGACCTAGCCTTACATCATTATGAAACCAAAAGTGAAATGAACCAATGAAAAGTTTTATTAACAAGTCACATGACCTCTCACGCTCATGTTACGCGCTGCGGAACGCGCCCCGGTTAGCTTCCAGGTCGCTAAGCTTCGCGCCCCGGTCCGCGCCCCGGGACACTTCCGGGTGCGCTAACGCGGTACGTCACAAGACGCATTACGCGGCAACGCGATACGTCGCGTTTTCGCGACGCGCCGCGGATCGCTTCCGGGGAGCTGCGTTTCGCGCCTCGGTCCGCGCCCCGGGGCACTTCCGGGTGCGCTAACGCAGTACGTCATAAGACGCATTACGCGGCAACGCGATACCGTCACTATGTTGATTTTTTACCGGTTCGCGGACCGGGTCGCGGCATCAAATTGAGCTAACGGGAAGCTTCCCGGTCCGCGGACCGGGAGCGAAACAAAAAAAATATTTTAAAAAAATTATTAATAAACATATAAAATATATTTTTGGATTTAAATAAGAATACATTTTACAGCTATAGATATTTGCTATTAAAAAACCATTGAAATTCACTGAAAAAACCATAGGTTATAAACCATATATAGTTAGGAATTAGCATTTACAAAACCTTGAAAATTCACTGAAAAAACCATAGGTTATACACCATATATAGTTAGGAATTAGCATTTAAAAAACCTTATTTTACTCACACAAAACCATTGAAATTCCATATATAGTTAGTTGCACTAACTATATATCGCGCACCCGCAATCCACTGCTGATGATGTCACATATTACATCATTCATGACATGGTCAGTGACATCACTGATGACATCACTGATGACATCTCAAATGACATCACTGATGACATCACTGATAACAACATCCAGTGATTTTATGTTTCTGTAAAGTTTAAATATGTCTTACATATTGAAGAATGAGTGGATGTATAAGTGTCTGGACGAAGGATTTAGTAGGTGCATGACTGACTGTATGAGTGAGTGATTAAATGTATCTCACTGAGTGCATGGGTTAGTGACTAAACTGTCTTAATTTGTGCATCAATATGTCTGTTGTTCTGTCAACTGCTGCATGTGTTGATCAGTAGCTATATGAGTAACTATATGGGTTATTGATTGATTGTCCAAGTATTTGTATGGGAGACTGAGTGTGTGTGTGGCTGGCTGGGAGGTGTGTGACTCTGTGCAGATCAATGTGTACTTATATCAATGATTGTATAACAAGGTAAGTATGTGTTAGTATATGTTTGAAAATGTAAGGTGCTCTATGTTTAACTGTATAGACAAGAAAATGGAAGTGTGATTGATTCTTTACAGGACTGACTAGGTGTGTGAGTAACTCCATGGATGAGTGGCAGAGTGTGAGTGTCTGTATAGGTGTATGAGTGCATATGATAGTGAGGTAAAGATGAGTGATTGTATGTATGAATGATTGTATGGGTGAATGAGTGAATGTGTGTGTAGACGTAGGAATCAGTGAGTACATATGTAGTAACTAGTATTGGTGTGTCAATGGTTTCAAAAATTATACTCTGTATTTAACACTGGGTGAAACAGAGGTTATATTAAAATGTGAGGAGATGCATTGTATTGTCACATGAATGATATCATCAGTGATGTGGTCATTGATGTCAAATGAGATGTCATCAGTGGAGTCATCAGTGATGTCAATTGAGATGTCATCAGTGATGTCATCAGTGATGTCACTGACCATGTCATGAATGATGTAATATGTGACATCATCAGCAGTGGATTGCGGGTGCGCGATATATAGTTAGTGCAACTAACTATATATGGAATTTCAATGGTTTTGTGTGAGTAAAATAAGGTTTTTTAAATGCTAATTCCTAACTATATATGGTGTATAACCTATGGTTTTTTCAGTGAATATATATATATATCCAATCACACAGAGTTGCCTCAACGAAGGAGCCCAAACATGGGTAGAAATTGCAAACATTTATTCCAGGCTGCCATGCGGGTAACATCGGAAAAGCACAGCAATGTCACTGCAGCCAGACGCGTTTCGGGCCACTGCCCTTAATCATTGACTTGATGAAAACTAGAAAGTACAAACGAGTGGTGCACCTGTTTTTAAGTCAGTCCTCTGCCCTTGTGGGCTTGGCCGCTCGCACGGCCCTCTGGACCTTGTGGTGTCTTCACGTATTACTCAAGTGAGCCGCTGTTCTTCCAGTGATAAATTTCATTAAAATACCCAAGTGGGTCGCTCAGCCATCCTTTCTCACCACACAGGCACCTCACTGCCTTGGAATTACTGCTCCCGTCCTGATGCGGTGGCTGCCATTTAGGCATCACCCAGGTCTGCTCAGCTGCAGCGGGGATCTCCTCCACGGCTAGGTGAGCCGTCCAATATCCAATCACACAGAGTTGCCTCAACGAAGGATCCCAGACAGGGGTAGGTATTGCAAACATTTCTTCCAGGCTGCCATGCGGGTAACATCGGAAAAGCACAGCAATGTCACTGCAGCCAGACGCGTTTCGGGCCACTGCCCTTAATCATTGGCTTGATGAAAACTGGAAAGTACAAACGAGTGGTGAGCTGTTTTTAAGTCATTCCTCTGCCCTTGTGGGCGTGGCCGCTCGCACGGCCCTCTGGACCTATATATATATTACCTACTGGCGGTCACCAGTAGGTAGTTATAGTTAGGACCTAGTTTCCATAGGAAATCAGCAACATTTTATTGGGAATAACTTTTGCGCTGGTTGAGGAATTTGCGTGTAATTTTCCAAAATTTAGGCCAGCTCCGCTCCGCTCCTTCCCTGGAAGTTTTGGGGGGATTCGTCATGCGGGGGCCGAGAAAAAAGGGGGGTCCCAAAACGTGTTTTCCCCATGTTAATTTCCATAGGACGTTCAGACACGGCTGAATGGAATTACACCAAACTTTGCAAAATTGTAGGGACTGGTACGCAGAAGTGCCTTTACTATATTTGGTGAAAATTGCTCCAGTGGTTTTTACGAAAATTAACTTTAAATTTTTTTTATATATCTATATGCGTGCTCCGAGCGCTTTGGGGTACGCGTACCGGTAAGCGCACCTGGCGCGCCACGGAAGTGCGCGAGCGGAAAGCTGATTGGCTGTCGGGTGTCTGACAACATTTCAAACAGTCTGGAGAGTCCGCCATCTTGTGTCTCGGTAGAATCGAGACACAAAAGGTGAAAAAAAAGGGGGAAATGATTAAAAGGGGGCAGGGTAGACACCCCCTGACCCCTAGGTTTTCTGAGGGGGGCCTAGAAGGACCCTAAAGGGCAAAACAACAAAATTTTTTTTGAAATTTCTACGGGGTAAGCGCTGGGTGCGTTCCCATGTACGCTTCCAGGTACGCGTACCCTGAGCGCACCACGGGGAAAAACAGTAAAAGAAAATAGTGTAAAATAAGAATTTAGAGTGCTTAGAGGTAGGGTAGCTCTGAAAAGAGCTGTTGTGTTATGTGGGTGTTTTTTGTACCTACAAGTAGGTACCGATGCAGAGTCTAAAACTCAAGAGGAAGACTCTATTCCCCTCATCTGTAAAATGTACACCATCTCTCCTATAGATGCCTTGCATGTTATAACACAAGTTGTTGTGGTATATGGAACCCATACCATAGTCTCTGAGGAAAGCAGAAACAGATTTATTCACATGTTTCCTTGCTTTTTCAATCGGTGGACAAAATTGGTTGGACCAGTTCCATTTTTGCCTTCGGCATATATTAGAATATACCAAGGCAGCTTTTGGAAAAAGTGACATCAATTACCCAAAGATGGCCTTTAAAAGCATTTCCAGACCTACCCCAGTCAAAGTGCCCAGGTCATTTCCACCACAGTGCACAATTATGAGGACAGGGTGTGCTAGATGCATAAAGGATTTTACCAATGGTATCAATTGGTGACATCTCAATCCTCTCTGGCCAATCACATAATATCCACATTTGGTAAATCAAGGTTGGGAATACCTCTGTTTGCTGCATACTTTTCACTCCAGTGGACAAAGCTATGACCCACAATCCAGACTTTTGGCATCTTGAAGGCAGATGTGGTTGTACTCAGATGGGTTGTGGAAATGAAATGGCAGTTTGAAAGTAGGAGTAATGAAAAAAAAAGTGGTTGAGATTCAGTGCACTTGAAAAAGAAGAAATGATTGGTGGTTTCTTTTAATTTTCCACTGAGAATTAGGGTGCATGCTTTTGTTTTTTGATAGAAGTAATTCTAATGGTTGAGAAAAGGTAATTGAAAGAAACATTGCACATGATTAGCTAGTATATTGAGAGCTCAAACACCCTTGCTGGATTAATTTGCAACATAGTATGATGAACTTTTCACCTGTGTGCTGAATTAGGTGGGAGTTACCATGGTAACAGGCTGAATGAGCACTGAGGGGATGGTTGAATATTATGTGAGTTTGAAAGTGTTGAAATGTAGAACCAATTAAAATGTCAGTTTTGTTTTGAAATAGTGTGGGAAGAATTTTGATTGGTTAAGTCCAGGGATATGTGTGAAGAATTATAGGGAATCCGGGCCATTTATGGTTGCAGTGTTTGAGGTGCATTTCAGAGATTCTGCTTAAGAAAATCTGGTGTGTGTGACTGACACTGTTCTAAATCTTCAAAAGCATTTTTAAAGGTGAGTAATGATTCATTTAATATAGATAGAGTGCTGTATGCACTATGGGGAAGATTAAGAAGCATATTGGGCTTGTTTTTTCTTGCATTGTGTCTCACGTTTCTATGTAATGCTGGCAAAAAAATAAATGGTGCATATTGGAATTGTATTTTGAAAATTAGTCAGGTTTCTTTCTTGTAATGTAGTGATCATTTAAATGGTCTGTGCTCTGTGTGTAAAACGATTTACTATGCTACATGTTTTTTGTAAAAATGTAATATGGTGAGAGATGGTATGAGCACAGACACACATAGTGGAGGCAGAGACAGACATGGTAGATTACATGTAACATCCTGGTCATGTGCCTAAGATCACACTGTGAGTCAAGCTTGATTTTAAATGAATCTGGGTGAATATTTTGCTTAGTTTAAAAATATGGGAAAACATGTATCCTTGAAGTCAGTTAGGCTTTAGGCTTTAGGATATGTACTAGTAGAGAATCTTAGGCAGTATGCCTGTTAGGCCTCTTAGTTCACAAATAGGCTCTCAGCTGTGCAATAAAGATCCAGGGTATGCTGTTAAAATGAATAAGGAATGTTATGTCTTGCCTATATATATATATATATGGTCTGTTTTTTGCCCCTAGAGACAGTGAGATAGTATGAGCAGAGACACACATATTGCATGCAGAGACAGACATGGTAGATTACATGTAACATCCTGGTCATGTGCCTAAGATCACACTGTGAGTCAAGCTTGATTTTAAATGAATCCGGGTGAATAATTTGCTCAGTTGATGTGTTTAAAAATATGGGAATACATGTATTCTTGAAGTCAGTTAGGCTTTAGGATATGTACTAGTAGAGAATCTTAGGCAGCATGTCTGTTAGGCCTCTTAGTTCCCAAATAGGCTCTAAGCTGTGCAATAAAGATCCAGGGTGTGCTGTTGAAATGAATAAAGAATGTTATGTCTTGCTTATATATATGGTCGTTTTTTTGCCAGTAGAGACAGTGAGATAGAATGAGCACAAACACACATATTTCATGCAGAGACAGACATGGTAGATTACATGTAACATCCTGGTCATGTGCCTAAGATCACACTGTGAGTCAAGCTTGATTTTAAATGAATATGGGTGAATAATTTGCTTAGTTGATGTGTTTTAAAATATGGGAATACATGTATGCTTGAAGTCAGTTAGGCTTTAGGATATGTACTAGTAGAGAATCTTAGGCAGCATGTCTGTCAGGCCTCTTAGTTCACAAATAGGCTCTAAGAGTGAGATGAGACACGGGCACAGAGTGGGATGAGACACAGGCACAGAGTACCCTTTAAGCTAAGAGATGCAAACTGTGAGCAGACACAGGTGACATTATTGAAAAATTTGAAAATATAATTCCTTATTTCACACAGGCACTCAGTGTGATCCTTGTCAAAAATGAGTGAGATGAGACACAGGCACAGAGTGAGATGAGATACAGGCACAGAGTGAGATGAGACACACAAAGAGAGAAATGACACACAAAAAGAGAGAGATGAGACACAGGCACAGAGTGAGATGAGACACAGGCACAGAGTGAGATGAGACACAGGCACAGAGTAGCCTTTAAGCTAAGAGATGCAAACTGTGAGCAGACACAGGTGACATTATTGAAAAATGTGAAAATATAATTCCTTATTTCACACAGACACTCAGTGTGATCCTTGTCAAAAATGAGTGAGATGAGACACAGGCACAGAGTGAGATGAGACAGAGGCACAGAGTGAGATAAGACACAGGCACAGAGTGAGATGATACACAGGCACAGAGTACCCTTTAAGCCTCACTCATCTCACTCTGTGCCTGTGTCTCATCTCACTCTGTGCCTGTGTCTCATCTCACTCTGTGCCTGCCCCATCTCTGTCTTTGTGTGTGTTATTTCTCTCTTTGCGTGTCTCATCTCACTCTGTGCCTGTGTCTCATCTCACTCTTTGCCTGTGTGAAATAAGGACACTCAGTGTGATCCTTGTCAAAAATGAGTGAGATGAGACACATAGTGAGATGAGACACAGGCACAGAGTGAGATGAGACACAGGCACAGAGTACCATTTGAGCTAAGAGATGCAAACTGTTAGCAGATACAGGTGACATTATTGAAAAATGTGAAATATAATTCCTTATTTCACACAGGCACTCAGTGTGATCCTTGTCAAAAATGAGTGAGATGAGACACAGGCACAGAGTGAGATGAGACACAGGCACAGAGTGAGATGAGACACACAAGGAGAGAAATGACACACACAAAGAGAGAGATGGGGCAGGTACAGAGTGAGATGAGACACAGGCACAGAGTGAGATGAGACACAGGCACAGAGTGAGATGAGACACAGGCACAGAGTGAGATGAGACACAGGGACAGAGTGAGATGAGACACAGGCACAGAGTGAGATGAGACACAGGCACAGAGTGAGATGAGACACTGGCACAGAGTACCCTTTAAGCTAAGAGATGCAAACTGTGAGCAGACACAGGTGACATTATAGAAAAATGTGAACATATTATTCCTTATTTCACACAGACATTCTGTGTGATCCTTGTCAAAAATGAGTGAGATGAGACGCAGGCACAGAGTGAGATGAGCCACAGGCACAGAGTGAGATGAGACACAGGCACAGAGTGAGATGAGACACAGGCACAGAGTGCTCTTTAAGCTAAGAGATGCAAACTGTGAGCAGACACAGGTGACATTATTGAAAAATGTGAAAATATAATTCCTTATTTCACACAGACACTCAGTGTGATCCTTGTCAAAAATTAGTGAGATGAGACACAGGCACAGAGTGAGATGAGACACAGGCACAGAGTGAGATGAGACACAGACACAGAGTGAGATGAGACACAGCCACAGAGTGAGATGAGACACAGCCACAGAGTACCCTTTAAGCTAAGAGATGCAAACTGTGAGCAGACACAGGTAACATTATTGAAAAATGTGAAAATATAATTCCTTATTTCACACAGACACTCAGTGTGATCCTTGTCAAAAATGAGTGAGATGAGACACAGGCACAGAGTGAGATGAGACACAGGCACAGAGTGAGATGAGACACAGGCACAGAGTATCCTTTAAGCTAAGAGATGCAAACTGTGAGTAGACACAGGTGACATTATTGAAAAATGTAAAAATATAATTCCTAATTTCACACAGACACTCAGTGTGATCCTTGTAAAAAATGAGTGAGATGAGACACAGGCACAGAGTGAGATGAGACACAGGCACAGAGTGAGATGAGACACAGGCACAGAGTGAGATGAGACACAGGCACAGAGTAAGATGAGACACAGGCACAAAGTGAGATGAGACACAGGCACAGAGTGAGATGAGACATGCAAAGAGAGAAATGACATACACAAAGACAGAGATTGGGCAGGCACAGAGTGAGATGAGACACAGGCACAGAGTCAGATGAGACACAGGCACAGAGTGAGATGAGACACGCAAAGAGTGAGATGGTGCAGGCAGGAGTGAGATTAATAATGAAACTGTACTGTACTGTTGCTGTGACACAGTTGCTGTGCTATAAACTTACTTATGTTGTTAAATAGTGTTTATATTGTTCACTTATTGTAATTGCTATGTAGTATGTTAGTAGTGGTCTATAATGTGTTATTTATTCTTTACCACAGATTGTAATCATCTATAGAAAGATAAAAGAATATGCCGACGAAGGAAAGAAGAAGAAAAAGTTACAAACATGGTATATTGGCCAAGAAAACACAATTAGAAGATTCATCCAAAACACAATCTTCAGTGAAAAAAAGAATGCTCCTGGTAAGCAAACAAAGGAGTTTTTTAGGAAATTAAGACAATGCAAAAAACCTATGGATGTTGTTTCAAAGAAAAAAAATCATCTGTAAATACAAAGAAAAAGAAAGCTCTCCAAAAAATGTTAGACCTGTAAAAGGAGATGATATTCTCTATAGTAATAGACGGAGAAATCAATTTATTGACATTCGTAGACGAATGTTTTATAACAGAATTGTTTTAAATTTATTAAAAAATGTAAAGATTTTTAAAAAGAAGACTGATTTTTACAAGAAAACAAAGTATAGTGAAGATTGTGGATCAGGCATTTGAAGTGAAAAACAAGTTATACGGTTTAGTAATCAATAGAATTGGTACACTAGATAAGGTAATCAATGTTTTGAAATCAAGATGTAAGTGGACAAGAGTAATTAATCGGACTCATTTTTGTGATGTTTTTTCTGGAGAATGGAAGCATAGTTCAAGTTGTGAGCCATTTTTTAATGAAGAGAGTTACTTTCAGGATAATGATTTGGTGCATGCAGTTGACACCAGTGGTCGAGCATATGAGGTTATCCGGTTGAAAAAGAAAGAATTGTGCGTAGAAATGCAGAACAGGTGTTAGCTGATGAAGTTTTAGGGAGATGTCCTAAGGCTCCAGTGTATACTTGGAATTGTAGTAGTATTTGTAGTGTGCGACAGGATTCAATTGATTTGTTTCTCAATTTCTTACGGACATATAGTAAGAAAAGTCTAAAACAAAAGATGAAGATGTTGCAAGAATTAGATCCATGCAGAGTGAGAGAAAAAACAGGTTTGCAAGGGCATTCACTGGCTTGTCTTTCAAGAAAAGTATGTAAGAGTGTTTTTCACCATTTTAGGATGTGAGCAGTGCATCATAATAAACTGAGGAAATTAGTGAGAAGGTTGTATTATGCAAAAAGTCCAGTACTTAAGCTAAAACAGTTAAACAGTGCTCTTTTGCATGGATCTGATTTAGATGTGAAGAACATTTGTGAAGAAATTGAGTTTTTTTATTTTGGTAAAAAAGATGGCAGTGCAGAAACTGATACAGTAATAGAAGGTAATGTGGAAGAGAATGTACAGATTTCAAGTACAGAAAAATTTGACCATGAAATTACAAAGTTTAAGGTCAATTCAAGTGAAAGGCCTAATTTTTCTTGTGTGTGTTGTCAACGAACTTATTATAAGAATCAGACTATGTTAGTTGATTTATATGTAAAAAGTGAAATGGAAAATAATAATGAGTGGAAGGATTTTGCAACTTATTTGGTGGTAGAAAACTGTTTTGATTTGGGTTCTGATCAACGTATTTGTAAATATTGTTATAATAAATTAAATGAAAACAGAATGCCTGCTACAGCTGTTCATAATAATCTGGAGTTGGTAGACATTCCTTCTGAATTGATGGATTTGAATACCTATGAGTGTATTCTGATTCAATGTGTGCATCCTTTTCAGGCCATTGTTTGCATGGAGCCTAAGACAGGGAAATTGCCTCCTTCAGATTTACAGAGAGGATTAAAGGGAAGAGTTGTTTATTTACCTCTAGATTTTAAGAAAAATATTGATACAATTGGTGTAGAAAAAGTAGAAGAGGAACCTCTGGTTATTCTAGTTAATGGTGTTCCGACAAAGAGTAAGAAAATCTGGCAAGAATTAGTGGATGTTAGGAAAGTCAAAAAGGCAACGTTGTATTTGGTAAAAAACAATCACTACTACAAAAATGTATATGTTGGAGAAGAGGAAACAACTGTAGAAGAGGACAGTCATTTCTCAGCTGGGAAAATTGAAAAAGTTGATGTCTCTAGAAGTGAAGAAATTTATGAACATTATAGTGTTCATCCTTTGCATTCCAAAGAAGTAATGGGGAATGCTATTGACTTGTTTCAAATGAAAGAAGCAAAAGGAAGTCCCATTAGTGTATGGGAAGAAAGTTTGGAAGCTCGTTGTTTTCCTCAGTTATTTCTAACAGGTCAAGTTGGACGATATGACGACCGACCTGTTCAAATTCCTGCATCTGAATACCGGACTTTAAGATGATATGCAGAAGATCCAAGGTTTCGTCAATGCATTCCATATTTGTTTCATCTACTGTTTGAGAGTGACGGATAAAGTCAAACTGCAAGACAGTATTTTGGAATGTCACCTAATTATTCTCATGGCATGTCAGCGTGGTACTAACGAGTATTGGTACCGTCGTCATGGGGAATTGAAATATATGCTAAGAAACTTAGGAACTCCTACATGGTTCCTCACTCTTAGCTGTGCTGAGTATGCTTGGGAAGACTTACTTCAATTTCTACGAGAGGCAATTGCAAACATTGAAAATATTGAATACAAGACACCTAGAGAACTGTGCTCTTTGGATCCAGTTAATGTATGCAGGTATTTCAATTGTAGGAGAAAGGAGTATCAAGCAAGAGGTGCTCCTCACATACATATGCTGCTATGGATCAAAGAGGCAACCAAATTTTGAACAGATTCGGATGACACAGTGATGAGTTTCATTGAACAGTATTCTACATGTGCTCTACTGAAAAGTACATAAGAAAACAATTTAAAACATCAATTTTTATGCTTTCAAACCCATTGTTGTGGAAAATACTGTAGTCGAAACTTCAAATCCAAGGACAAGTTCTACACAAAATGTCGTTTTGCATTTCCACGTCCAGTAACAACGAAAGGAAGAGTGAACAATTTTATGTCATCTTTACGACATACTGTGACAAGAAAATCACCCAAAAATACATACAACTTAAGAAGAAATGAAGAGTCCAAATATATAAATGACTACAACCCAGTTATTTTGTCCATGTGGAATGCTAACATGGATATTCAATATGTTGCTGACAACTCAATTGCTGTGGCTCGATATGTGACGTCTTACATCACAAAATCAGAAAAGACGGAACTGAAAGATATGTGGGAGGAAATTTCACATGAAAAGAGTCTAAGTAAGAAGTTGTACAGTTACAGTCTGAAGATGTTGTCACATCGAGAAATTGGAGCATATGAATGTTCTGATTGGTTATCATCGGCAAGTCTATGTGCCAAATCTAGAATAATCATTTGGGTGAGTCTAGGTCTTGCTGCAACACGAAACCGAGTTTTGAAATCTGTACAAGAAATTGAGTATTTGGCGGAGAAAGGACCAAACACTACAGATATTTTGAAGACAAACATGCTGGATAAAAACTATACAAATAGAAGTAGTCATCTTGAGAACGTTTGTCTCTATGAAGTTCTCCAAACCTATACTTTTAAGAGGAACATCACAGAAGATATCAATAAAGGAGTAAATGCTGTAATTGCATGTGAAGAATGTCTTGTGAAACAAAGAAAAGGCCATTTGATTAATCATCGAAAATTGAGTTGCGAATCTCCTGACAAAAGGGAATTTTACTATTTAGCTCTTTTCCAACTCTTTAAGCCTTGGCGTACAGAAGAGGAACTACTTGGAGATTTTCTCAGTTATGAAGATTCCTTCAATGGAACCAAGGATACCATAGAATGTCCTGTTTTTTCAAAATATCTGCAAATGTTGAACGAGGAAATACAGCAAGAAGCTACAATTGCAGCAGAGATTGCTAGAGACAGTTCTCAAGACAGTCAGAGTTCTGCTTCATTGAGTCAGGATCCACTAGGAGGACCAATTATCCAACATGAAGCTGCCACTGCCATGGATGAAATGGAAAGAGCCATGGAACAAGCTCAGGAGGATGTAGTTAACTTAGAAGATTTGGAAAAAGAAATAAACGTTGAGCAGAAACAAATATATGACGAAGTCACAGAACAGATTGAGCATTGTTTATATAATGAGAAAAAAGAGTGCTCATGTACATCATTTATGCCTGTCCGACTGTACGTGAGTGGAGAAGCAGGAACTGGAAAAAGTTTTCTGATTAAAGCAATTGCAACTTATCTGCAGAAAAGAACGGAGTCATTGCTGTCTTGTGTTGTTACCGCTCCAACTGGGTTGGCAGCACATAACATTAAAGGGATTACTATACATCGTTTGTTGATGCTGCCAGTAGAGCATGATAATAAATTACAATACCACAAGCTATCTAGAGAAGCTTCTTGTGAAGTTTCCCGAGTCCTGAAGAAAATGAAACTTCTTATCATTGATGAGGTAAGCAGGGTATCAAATGTAATTCTTGCTTTTTTGCATTTAAGAATGCAAGAAATTCTTAAAACATAGTATGATGAGCTATTTGGAGGCAAACACATCATTGTTTTTGGAGATCTACTGCAGCTAACTCCAGTGAAAGGACAACCAGTGTTTAAAATGCTTACGCATGAAGATACCAGGAAGTGCCTAGGAAGCATTGGAAATGTTAATATATAGTTATATTTCAAATATGCAGAACTGCTTCAAAATATGCGACAGTCAAAGGATGAAGATTATAAAAATATTCTACAAGATGTAAGAATTGGAAAAGTAAGTGAGCATGGCAAAGAAGCTTTACATGCATGATTAATTTCAAATTTGTTTCCAAACGAAAATATTCTCCCAGAGAATATTTTTAAGAAAATTCCTGAGAACAAATCTAGGATATGCTTGATACCAACTCTGCAAGAATGTTCAATCTTCAACAACAAAATATTAAAGTTAGAAAATCAAGAGATTGTGAAACTGGAAGCTATTGATAAAATAGAGCATGAAGGAGCAACTATTATTTTGTCAGAAAAGTTGAAATCAAAATTGGATTCTTTAGAGAAGACAATATCTAAAACTGCTGGTTTGGCAAAGACTATGTATGCATGTTTAAATTGTCGTATACTTTTACGACGAAATTTACATGTGGAAAGAGGTTTAATAAATGGAGCAATGGGTCATGTTGATGATTTTGTGAATTACCGAAATAGAGATGGAATTGAATTTTTAAAAATTAAATTTGATGGAATTGAAGAAGTACAACAAATCAGTTGTTTTTCTGCTCGATTTTTGCTTGTGAAAGATTTATATATCCGCCGAAAACAGATTCCTGTTTCTTTGGCATATGCGGTGACTATTCATAAATCTCAAGGTTTAAGTGTAGATAGTGCTTTGGTGAATATTGGAAGTTCTGTGTTCAAGGAGTGTATGGCAAAGGTTGCTTTATCTCGAGTCAGAACTTTTTCTGGATTGTACTTGATTGATTTTGATGAGACAAAGATTAGTGCAGATCTAAATTGTGTAAAAGAATATAATAGGTTAAGAAGAGAGTATGCTCCAAATTTACCTCAATATCCTCTATTTGAAAAGCGTGTGGTAGGCTGAAAAAGAAGAAATGAGAAAAATTGTAGTGAAGGTGTCAACTGCTATGCTAATGTAGTGGTTAATAAAGTTTTTTTTCTCCAACTGTACAAGAACAGATTGTTGAAAATAGTGATCAAAGATTTTGTTGTTTGTTGAATTCTGTGTTTCAGAAATGTAGCAGTGATAGAACAAAAATAGAAAGTGTTTCTGAAATTCGAAATGTTTTAGACATATGATCTGGTCTAAATCAATTTTCACAGAATATTCAGCAAGATTGTCAGGAATTTCTAATGTATATGCTTGTTGTATTGCAAGATGAAGGTATAGATGTAGAAAATCTTTTTGGCCTTTCTTATAAATGGCAGCATAACTGCGACAATTGTTCCTTTTCAAGTACTACTACAATAGACACTGAGGGGCATATTATCAAGGGATTTATCTCCGCTTTTTTGGCTTTAAAAGCCAAGAAAGCAGAGATAGAATTATCTCCCTATCAGCAACAGGGTGCTAACACGCAAATTCGGATGTTAGCACCCTTTTTCTCTACGCTTCCCCTTACATCTCTAATGAGATGCAAAGGGGGCCTTCCAGAGAAAAATAATAGGAGAAATGTTGTTAAGCGACATTTCTCCTATTAGCAAGGATTTCGTTAACCCTGTTTGTGATAAAAAAAAAAAGCAGCGCGGTCAGCACTGCTTTTTTTACACCTGGTATTTTCCTGACTTAGCCATGATATCCTATGGAAGGTGGATATCATGGCTAAGTTTGTGAGCCCCTATCATCAAGCTAACGCCAAACTTCTAGAGATTATCGTTGGTTTTCCAGCGATAATCTCTCATTTGGCAGTTAGCGCGAGGATTTTTATCACTTCTGAGAAAAACCTTGCTAATAGCAAGTTATCTCTGCGATAATTTCCGGCGATGCTTAGCGTTAAAAAATTTGTTGCTAAGCATCGTTAGCGATAAATATCGCTAATCGTTGGTAATATCCCCTGAAAGATTTATATATTTGACTTTACCAGACTGCAAATCAGTGTCTTTTAATAATCTAGTTAGAGAAGCAAATCAAAACATGGTCTGTACTCAATGTAAATCTGCAATGCTATCAACATTATTTATACAAAGATATGGACAGTATGTAATTTTAATGTTCCAACGATGTAGACCTGATGGATCTAAATTGACAACTTTAATTAAAAATGTTGTGGCTTCTCAATTATCAATTTCAGGAAGAACCTTTGCAACTGCAGCAATTATTTTCCATGATGGTCCTTCGACAACATCAGGACATTACACAGCTTATTTAAAATGTGAAAAAGGCTGGACTAATTGTAATGATACTCAATTGACTTTCAAACAACGTTTGCCTTTTGACTAACCAAATTCTTACCTAGTGTTCTTACAACCGAAATTTTAGGAAAGGTAATTGGCCTATGAAGATTGGAGCAGTTAATAAAACTTAGTATGCAGTTCAAAATTACTTTGTGAGTGAGAGTGATCAAGATAATAAAAAACTTGTAGTTGTCAGAGAGGTAGTGTATGCGTATCACATAGTGAGTGATATCAGTATTATAAGAAATGTTAATCATGAGTGAGCCAAAGTTGAAAATATAAGTATTGTTACATGATAAAAAAGATGTTGCAGCTTTTCTTTCAGAAAGTCGGGTAAATGGAAGTTTAAGTTTACTATTGAGTAATTTCGAAAGAAAAGGACTTTCCATATACTATTTGGCCTCGTGGAAAAGTAAGTGGATCACAAATGAGTTAAGATATGTTTTTTCTAAGTTTGACATTATTTATTGAAACGTTGTATGGGTTTTTTAAACACAATCTTTTTGATTGTGTTTTTTTTTTGCCCGCTGTCATATGATGAGTACTATTGAACTCACTGTTTAAAGTGAAATTCAATATATTCTGAGAACAGCAAAAATAAACCATATAACATGTTGTACAAGTTATTTTGTATTTTGTATTGTGAAATATATATTTTACTCCCCTTGTCTCACGCTCACTCACCTTTTTCCACCCTCTATCACCCCTCTTTACTCACCCTCACTGCCCTTCTCTCAGTCTCCTTCACCCCGTTCCCTTACTCCACTTCCCTCACTACCCTCATTCCCCATTCCTTTACTCCCCTTTCCCTCTCTCCCATCCACCACTTTCCAGCTCTCAGTCACTCTACTTCACTTCCCTTCCCCTTCTTTCCTTCCTTTGCTCCCTCAATAATTCCTCTTCCCTCACTCACCTTACTCCACTTCACTCACTCCTTCTCTCACTCCCTCTGTCCTCTCACATCCTCAGTCCCCTTCCCTCACTCGCTCACTCTTACCATCACTCCCTCTATCCCCTCACTTTGTCACTCCCTCTTCCCTCACACTCACTCCCTTTAACTCACCAACACTCCCTCATTTGCCTTTCTATGCTCCCTCACTTAGTCTCCTTCTCTCACTCCTTCCATCACTACCTCTATGTTCTCACTCCCTCACTCCCCTTAACTCACGCTCACTCGCCTTTATCCACCCTCTATCACTCGTCTTTCTTCAACCTCACTTCCCTTCTCTCACCCTCCCTCACCCCCGTTCCCTTACTCCAGTTCCCTCACTTATCCTCATTCTCCATCCTTAACTCCCCTTCCCCTTTCTCTCCTCAAGCACTCACCTTTTCCCAGACATTACATTTCTTACAAATATGTCACTAAGTTTACATTACTTATAAGGTAAGTTTTACAAACAAAATTTACTTTCTCATCACTCTTTTCCTTAACCTCACTACTTTTCTCTCACCCACCCACACCCCGTTCCCTTACTCCGCTTCCCTCATTTGTTCACGTTCCCCATGTTTACTCACCTTTCCTTCACTCCCCTCCCACACTCACCTTCTTTCAGACCCCCTGCTTTACTTCCCTTCCCCTCTCTTCCCTTACTTCGCTCCTTCACTCATTCCCCTTCCCTTACTTACCTTACTCCATTTCACTCACTCCTTCTCCCACTCCCTCTGTCCTCTCACTTCCTCACTCCCCTTCCCTCAGTCGCTCTCTCTTAGTCTCCCTCTCTCCGTCCTTTCACTCTCTCACTCCTCTACCGTCACGCTCACTCCCTATAACTCACCCACACACCCTCACTTACCTTTCTTTTCTCCCTCACTCAGTTCTTTTCTCTCACTCTTTCCTTCACTACCTCTATGTCCTCACTCCCTCAGTCCCCTTGTCTTACACTCACTCGCCTTTATCCACCCTCTATCATCCCTCTTTCCTCTACCTCACTGCCCTTCTCTCACCGTCCCTCACCCCTGTTCCCTTACTCCAGTTCCCTCATTTATCCTCATTCCCCATACTTAACTCCTCTTCCCCTTTCTCTCCTCACGCACTCACCTTTTCCCAGTCCCTCTGCTTCACTCCCCTTCCCCTTCTTTCCTTCCTTTGCTCCCTCAGTCATTCTCCTTCACTCAGTCACCTTACTCAACTTTACTCACTCCTTCTCTCACTCCCTCTCTCCTCTCACTTCCCCCCTCCTCTTCCCTCATTCCGTCTCTGTTACTCTCACTCCCTCTGTCCTCTCACTCTCTCACTTCCCCTTCCCTGTCACTCACTCCACTTCCCCTTCTTTCCTTCCTTTGCTCCCTCAGTAATTCCCCTTCCCTTACTCACCTTACTCCACTTCACTCACTCCTTCTCTCACTCCCACTGTCCTCTCACATCCTCACTCCCCTTCTCTCACTCTCTCTCTCTTAGCCTCACTCGCTCCATCCTCTCACTCTCTCACTCCTCTTCAGTCACGCTCACTCCCTATAACTCAGCCACACTCCCTCACTTATCTTTCTTTGCTCCCTCACTCAGTCCCTTTCTGTCACTTTTTCCTTCACTCCCTCCATCCCCTCACTCCCTCACTCCCCTTGTCTTACCCTCACTCACTTTTATCCACCCTCTTTCACCCCTCTTTACTCACGCTGTCTGCTGTTATCTCACCCTCCTTCACCCCCGTTCCCTTACTCCGGTTCATTCACTACCCCTCAGTCCCCATCCTTCTCTCCCCTTCCCTTTACTTTCATCCCCCACTCACCTTCTCTCAGTACCTATGCTTCAGTCCTCTTCCCCTCAATTCCCTTCTTTCACTCACTCACTTATTCCCCTTCCCTCACTCACCTTACTCCACTTCACTCACTCCTTCTCTCACTCCCTCTGACCTGTCACATCCTCATTCTCCTTCCCTCACTCCCTCTCTCTTAGCCTCACTACCTCCGTCCCCTCACTCTCTCAGTCCCCTTCACTCATGCTCACTCCCTTTAACTCACCTACATTCCCTCACTTACCTTTCTATGCTCCCTCACTCAGTCCCCTTCTCTCACTCTTTCCTTCACTCCCTCTGTCTCCTCACTCCCTCACTCCCCTTATCTCATGCTCACTTGCCTTTATCCACCCTCTATCACCCCTCTTTCCTCAACCTCACTGCTCTTCTCTTATCCTTCCTCACCCCCGTTCCCTTACTACGCTTTCCTTACTTATCCTCATTCCCCATGTTCATTCCCCTTCCCCTCACTTACCTCTCACACTCACCTTCTTTCAGTCCCCCTGCTTCACTTCCCTTCCCCTCTCTTCTCTTCCTTCGCTCCCTCACTCATTCTCCTTCCCTCACTCATCTTACTCCACTTCACTCACTGCTTCTCTCACTCCTTCTGTCCTGTCACATCCTCATTCTCCTTCATCAATTCACCCTTACTCACTCCCCTTCTGTCATTTGTTCCTTCACTCTCTTTCTCCCCTTCACATACATTCTTTTTTTTTTTAAAAAATAACAAAAAATATAAAGAATATAGCTCTTTTTGGAGAATTTGTGGTAGTTCTAAAAATAACTTTTTTTTTCTTCTTTTTTTGATGTTATATTTTTTTAACTTTTTTAGAACGATTTTAAACTTTTTTGGGGAGAAAAACAAAACCAGGGAATACAAAACTGCTCAACAGGAGCAAAAAAAAAAAGGGAAAAATTAGTGGTGGGTGGAGCAGCGGTGGTCTTTTTTTTTACGAGCAATAAGTTCTATGCTCCGCTCCCCATAGCAAAGCAGTTTGTCGCAGTCCATGCAGACAATCTTGATGCCTGCAAAGACCAGCTGTATATTCAGGATCAATCTTGCAGCTTGACTTCCCGAAGGTGTTGCTCCACCAGTCGAGGTGCTGCCGTCATCTGCTGGGGGATTGCGTTCCAGGTCCCTGACACTCTCCCTTGCATAGTTGATGGGGTGTCTCCTTTCAACATGCATTAATAAAGTGGAATTCCCAAAGCTGTATTTTTTATTTGTATTCCCACGTGATAAGGTGGTGCCACAGATCTTGCACACCTTTGACTCATTCACCTTCTTTTCTCCTTCGGGGAAGGTGAAAAAATTCCAGATGAAGTGTTCCTTGACTTTGCGTCGAGGAGGGTCCTCAGGCAAAAAATCTTCTTCTGAGTCACTCGAGGTTGATTGTCTTCCAGCCATTGTTGTGAAAAAGAAAAGATGCTGCAGATCTAAATTGTGTAAAAGAATAAAATAGGTTAAGAAGAGTGTATGCTCCAAATTTACCTCAATATCCTCAATTTGAAAAGCGTGTGGTAGGCCGAAAAAGAAGAAATGAGAATAATTGTAGTGAAGTTGTAGCAAAAAGAAAAAAAGTAGATGAACCAGTAATTGTAAGCAGAAAGGAAAAGGATTCAGTTAAAGATGTTGTTGGATTTCAGTTTGAAAACAGTTCTGGTGTCAACTGCTATGCTAATGTAGTGGTTAATAAAGTTTTTTTCTCCAACTGTACAAGAACAGATTGTTGAAAATCGTGATCAAAGATTTTGTTGTTTGTTGAATTCTGTGTTTCAGAAATGTAGCAGTGATAGAACAAAAATAGAAAGTGTTTCTGAAATTCGAAATGTTTTAGACATGTGTTCTGGTCTAAATCAATTTTCACAGAATATTCAGCAAGATTGTCAGGAATTTCTAATGTATATACTTGTTGTATTGCAAGATGAAGGTATAGATGTAGAAAATCTTTTTGGCCTTTCTTATAAATGGCAGCATAACTGCGACAATTGTTCCTTTTCAAGTACTACTACAATAGACACTGAGGGGCATATTATCAAGGGATTTATCTCCGCTTTAAAAGCCAAGAAAGCAGAGATAGAATTATCTCCCTATCAGCAACAGGGTGCTAACACGCAAATTCGGATGTTAGCACCCTTTTTCTCTACGCTTCCCAAGGGGGCCTTCCGGAGAAAATAATAGGAGAAATGTTGTTAAGCGACATTTCTCCTATTAGCAAGGATTTCGTTAACCCTGTTAGTGATAAAAAAAAGCAGCGCGGTTAGCACTGCTTTTTTTACACCTGGTATTTTCCTGACTTAGCCATGATATCCTATGGAAGGTGGATATCATGGCTAAGTTTGTGAGCCCCTATCATCAAGCTAACGCCAAACTTCTAGAGATTATCGTTGGTTTTCCAGCGATAATCTCTCATTTGGCAGTTAGCGCGAGGATTTTTATCACTTCTGAGAAAAACCTTGCTAATAGCAAGTTATCTCTGCGATAATTTCCGGCGATGCTTAGCATTAAAAAATGTGTTGCTAAGCATCGTTAGCGATAAATATCGCTAATCGTTGGTAATATGCCCCTGAAAGATTTATATATTTGACTTTACCAGACTGCAAATCAGTGTCTTTTAATAATCTAGTTAGAGAAGCAAATCAAAACATGGTCTGTACTCAATGTAAATCTGCAATGCTATCAACATTATTTATACAAAGATATGGACAGAATGTAATTTTAATGTTCCAACGATGTAGACCTGATGGATCTAAATTGACAACTTTAATTAAAAATGTTGTGGCTTCTCAATTATCAATTTCAGGAAGAACCTTTGCAACTGCAGCAATTATTTTCCATGATGGTCCTTCGACAACATCAGGACATTACACAGCTTATTTAAAATGTGAAAAAGGCTAGACTAATTGTAATGATACTCAATTGACTTTCAAACAACGTTTGCCTTTTGACTAACCAAATTCTTACCTAGTGTTCTTACAACCGAAATTTTAGGAAAGGTAATTGGCCTATGAAGATTGGAGCAGTTAATAAAACTTAGTCTGCTGTTCCAAATTACTTTGTGAGTGAGAGTGATCAAGATAATAAAAAACTTGTAGTTGTCATAGAGGTAGTGTAAGTGTATCACATAGTGAGTGATATCAGTATTATAAGAAATGTTAATCATGAGTGAGCCCGAGGTGAAAATATAAGTATTGTTACATAATAAAAAAGATGTTGCAGCTTTTCTTTCAGAAAGTCGGGTAAATGGAAGTTTAAGTTTACTATTGAGTAATTTCGAAAGAAAAGGACTTTCCATATACTATTTGGCCTTGTGGAAAAGTAAGTGGATCACAAATGAGTTAAGATATGTTTTTTCTAAGTTTTACATTATTTATTGAAACGTTGTATGGGTTTTTTAAACACAATCTTTTTTATTGTGTTTTTTTTTGCCAGCTGTCATATGATGAGTACTATTGAACTCACTGTTTAAAGTGAAATTCAATATATTCTGAGAACAGCAAAAATAAACCATATAACATGTTGTACAAGTTATTTTGTATTTTGTATTGTGAAATATATATTTTACTCTCCTTGTCTCACGCTCACTCACCTTTTTCCACCCTCTATCACCCCTCTTTACTCACCCTCACTGCCCTTCTCTCAGTCTCCTTCACCCCTGTTCCCTTACTCCACTTCCCTCACTACCCTCATTCCCCATTCCTTTACTCCCCTTTCCCTCTCTCCCCTCCACCACTTTCCAGCTCTCAGTCACTCTACTTCACTCCCCTTCCCCTTCTTTCTTTCCTTTGCTCCCTCAATAATTCCCCTTCCCTCACTCACCTTACTCCACTTCACTCGCTCCTTCTCTCACTCCCTCTGTCCTCTCACATCCTCAGTCCCCTTCCCTCACTTGCTCACTCTTACCCTCACTCCCTCAATCCCCTCACTTTGTCACTCCCTCTTCCCTCACACTCACTCCCTTTAACTCACCAACAGTCCCTCATTTACCTTCTTTATGCTCCCTCACTTAGTCTCCTTCTCTCACTCCTTCCATCACTACCTCTATGTCCTCACTCCCTCACTCCCCTTAACTCACGCTCACTCGCCTTTATCCACCCTCTATCACTCTTCTTTCTTCAATCTCACTGCCCTTCTCTTACCCTCCCTCACCCCCCGTTCCCTTACTCCAGTTCCCTCACTTATCCTCATTCCCCATCCTTAATTCCCCTTCCCCTTTCTCTCCTCACACACTCACCTTTTCCCAGACATTAAATTTATTACAAATATGTCACTAAGTTTACATTACTTATAAGGTAAGTTTTACAAACAAAATTTACTTTCTCATCACTCTTTTCCTTAACCTCACTACTTTTCTCTCACCACCCACACCCCTGTTCCCTTACTCCGCTTCCCTCATTTGTTCGCATTCCCCATGTTTACTCACCTTTCCCTCACTCCCCTCCCACACTCACCTTCTTTCAGACCCCCTGCTTTACTTCCCTTCCCTCTCTTCCCTTACTTCGCTCATTCATTCATTCCCCTTCCCTAACTTACCTTACTCCATTTCACTCACTGCTTCTCTCACTCCCTCTGTCCTCTCACTTCCTTACTCCCCTTCCCTCACTCCCTCTCTCTTAGTCTCTCTCTCTCCATCCTTTCAATCTCTCACACCTCTACCGTCACGCTCACTCCCTATAACTCACCCACACTCCCTCACTTACCTTTCTTTGCTCCCTCACTCAGTTCTTTTCTCTCACTCTTTCCTTCACTACCTCTATGTCCTCACTCCCTCAGTCCCCTTGTCTTACACTCACTCGCCTTTATCCACCCTCTATCATCCCTCTTTCCTCTACCTCATTGCCCTTCTCTCACCGTCCCTCACCCCTGTTCCCTTACTCCAGTTCCCTCATTTATCCTCATTCCCCATACTTAACTCCCCTTCCACTTTCTCTCCTCACGCACTCACCTTTTCCCAGTCCCTCTGCTTCACTCCCCTTCCCCTTCTTTCCTTCCTTTGCTCCTCAGTCATTCTCCTTCACTCAGTCACCTTACTCAACTTTACTCACTCCTTCTCTCACTCCCTCTCTCCTCTCACTTCCTCACTCCTCTTCCCTCACTCCGTCTCTGTTACCCTCACTCCCTCTGTCCTCTCACTCTCTCACGCCCCTTCACTCACCCTCACTCACCTTCCATCACTCATTGTCGTGAATACACCCTCACTCACTCCTCCTTCCCTGTCACTCACTCCACTTCCCCTTCTTTCCTTCTTTTGCTCCCTCAGTAATTGCCCTTCCCTTACTCACCTTACTCCACTTCCCTCACTCCTTCTCTCACTCCCGCTGTCCTCTCACATCCTCACTCCCCTTCTCTCACTCTCTCTCTCTTAGCCTCACTCTCTCCATCCTCTCACTCTCTCACTCCTCTTCCGTCACGCTCACTCCCTATAACTCAGCCACACTCCCTCACTTATCTTTCTTTGCTCCCTCACTCAGTCCCTTTCTGTCACTTTTTCCTTCACTCCCTCTATCCCCTCACTCCCTCACTCCCCTTGTCTTACCCTCACTCACATTTATCCACCCTCTTTCAGCCCTCTTTACTCACGCTGTCTGCTGTTCTCAAACCCTCCTTCACCCCCGTTCCCTTACTCTGGTTCATTCACTACCCCTCAGTCCCTATCCTTCTCTCCCCTTCCCTTTACTTTCATCTCCCATTCACCTTCTCTCAGTACCTATGCTTCAGTCCTCTTCCCCTCTATTCCCTTCCTTCACTCACTCACTTATTCCCCTTCCCTCACCACCTTACTCCACTTCACTCACTCCTTCTCTCACTCCCTCTGTCCTGTCACATCCTCATTCTCCTTCCCTCACTCCCTCTCTCTTAGCCTCACTACCTCTGTCCCCTCACTCTCTCAATCCCCTTCCCTCATGCTCACTCCCTTTAACTCACCTACATTCCCTCACTTACCTTTCTATGCTCCCTCACTCAGTCCCCTTCTCTCACTCTTTCCTTCACTCCCTCTACCTCCTCACTCCCTCACTCCCCTTATCTCATGCTCACTTGCCTTTATCCACCCTCTATAACCCCTCTTTCCTCAACCTCACTGCTCTTCTCTTATCCTTCCTCACCCCGTTCCCTTACTCCGCTTTCCTTACTTATCCTCATTCCCCATGTTCACTCCCCTTCCCCTCACTCACCTCCCACTCTCACCTTCTTTCAGTCCTCCTGCTTCACTTCCCTTCCTCTGTCTTCCCTTCCTTCGCTCCCTCACGCACTCCCTTTCCCTAACTCACCTTAATCCACTTCATTCACTCCTTCTCACACTCCCACTGTCCTCTCACATCCTCACTCCCCTTCTCTTATTCTCTCTCTCTTAGCCTCACTCTCCCTTATCTCATGCTCACTTGCCTTTATCCACCCTCTATCACCCCTCTTTCCTCAACCTCACTGCTCTTCTCTTATCCTTCCTCACCCCCGTTCCCTTACTCCGCTTTCCTTACTTATCCTCATTCCCCATGTTCACTCCCCTTCCCCTCACTCACCTCCCACACTCACCTTCTTTCAGTCCCCCTGCTTCACTTCCCTTCCCTTCCCCTCTCTTCTCTTCCTTTGCTCCCTCACTCATTCCCCTTCCCTCACTCATCTTACTCCACTTCACTCACTGCTTCTCTCACTCCTTCTGTCCTGTCATATCCTCATTCTCCTTCATCAATTCACCCTTACTCACTCCCCTTCTGTCATTTGTTCCTTCACTCTCTTTCTCCCCTTCACATACATTCTTTTTTTTTTAAATAACAAAAAATATAAAGAATATAGCTCTTTTTGCAGAATTGAAGGTAGTTCTAAAAATAACTTTTTTTTCTTCTTTTTTTGATGTTATATATTTTTTTACTTTTTTAGAACGATTTTAAAATTTTGGGGGGGTTTTTTGGGGTAGAAAAACAAAACCAGGGAATCCAAAACTGCTCAACAGGAGCAAAAAAAAAAGGGAACAATTAGTGGTGGCTGGAGCAGCGGTGGTCTTGTTTTTTACGAGCAATAAGTTCTATGCTCTGCTCCCCATAGCAAAGCAGTTTGTCGCAGTCCATGCAGGCAATTTTGATGCCTGCAAAGACCGGCTGTATATTCAGGATCAATCTTGCAGCTTGACTTCCCAAAGGTGTTGCTCCACCAGTCGAGGTGCTGCCGCCATCTGCTGGGGGATTGCGTTCCAGGTCCCTGACACTCTCCCTTGCATAGTTGATGGGGTGTCTCCTTTCAACATGCCTTAATAAAGTGGAATTCCAAAGGCTGTATTTTTTATTTGGATTCCCACGTGATAAGGTGGTGCCACAGATCTTGCACACCTGTGCCGCATTCACCTTCTTTTCTCCTTCGGGGAAGGTGAAACATTTCCAGATGAAGTGTTCCTTGACTTTGCGCCGAGGAGGGTCCTCAGGCAAAAAATCTTCTTCTGAGTCACTGGAGGTTGGTTGTCTTCCAGCCATTAATGTGAAAAAGAAAAGATGCTGCAGATGATCCAAAAATCACCTCTTGCTCTCTCCAAGTTCAAAGTGATAGTGAGGCAAATGGGTGGGGGATTTCAATATTTGGAAAAAAAAACTGTTATGAACCAATGAAAAGTGTTGTTTTAAGGTCACATGGCTTGACGCACTTACGCTACGCGCACCGGAGCGCTTCCGGGTGCGCTAATGCGGCACGTACGTAGGCGCTACCGGGATCGCTTCCGGGGGCGCTTACGTGGCGCGTCAGAATGACATTTTGCTAGGTTTTCTTAAATGCGTTTAAAGGAGAAATACGGTTATTAAAAATGAAATTTAGTACTATTATGAGTATGCCTCTAAATGTCTTGCATTATTATTTACTTTAAAAAAATAATTATATCTTTTTTTCGCATGCGGAAATAGCGCTTTCGCTACGTGTACGGGTGTGTTAACGAATGCGCGTACCCTGAGCGCTCTGGGTGCGTTTACGGGTGCGCGTACCCTGAGCGCTCCGGGGTAAAAAGTAAAAAAAAAAGGAAAAATACATTGAAAAATAATGTTAGAAAAAAATATATTATTTAAATAATTTTATAAAAATTATAATAATTAATAGCTATAAAAAATAGCTATTAAAAAAACATAATAATTCACTTTAAAAACCGTAGGTTACAACTTCGTTATAGTTAGGAATTAGCTTTTAAAAACCTTTGAAATTCACTGAAAAAACCATAGGTTTAACACTCGTTATAGTTAGGAATTAGCATTTAAAAAACCTTTGAAATTCACTGAAAAAAACATAGGTTTCACACCAGTTATGGTTAGCTGAACATTTTACTCATACAAAACCATTGAAATTCCCACGTTATAGTTAGTTGGACTCACTATAACTAGGCTGCTTACCACATTGTTTGCAAATTCCCTGCCGTTATCAGACTGTAGAATCGTTGGAGCACCAAGCAACGTAAATATGTCGACGAGCTTGTAGGCTACTTCTTCTGCTCTTTTTGATTTCAGAGCCCTAAGAACTACAAACTTAGGGCCCGATTAGGATGGCGGACGGACCCCCGAGGTGGAGGGACCGTTCGCAGGGGCTGTGGTGTTCCCTCCCTCAGAATTAGGATGTGACCGCCACCCTGGCGGTCACATCCCCTATATTTAACAATGCCGCGGATGCTGCTTCAAGCAGCAACCGCTGCAAGGTTAAATGTGCATGTTTTCCTTTGCATGCACGAAGCGGCAGGCACCGTGCGGCTTCGTGCATGCAAAGGCAGGGGGGTACCATAGGTACCCCCCCATGTGCACTCCCCACCCCCCAACACCCCTGTGGACCCGCAACGGGACCCCATACTCAAACTCCACATGCTTTTCTACGGCGGAAAACCAGCCGTGGAAAAGCATGTCTCCGCCGACATCCTAATATGGCTGGCGGTGTCAGATAGACACCGCCACCATATTAGAGCTTTTCCGCCGCGGTCGGAAGGCGGCCGCGGCGAAAAAGCGGCGGACGGAAAAATGACCCCCCAGCCATCCTAATCTGGCGGGCGGTCTTTTCTGTGTCCGCCGCGGTGAATCCGCATCCTCCGTGCCGGCAGTGGCTTCCGCCGGCCCAGAGGATGCGGATTCACCGCAATCCTAATAGGGCCCATAGTGAGATCGTCTTGGTACACCATTATAAACTTGTACTCTCTGTCAGGATGGGACTGAAAATCGACGAGATCGACCTGACAACGGAAGTTGAATTCAGAAAAAACCATTAGCTTGACCACAACACCTTTTTTAACACCTTTTTGCTTCTTCTGGCAAGGCTCACAGAGGTGAATGTACAGCTCAATATCATGACGGGTAATCTTCTTATACTTGGGTGAAAGTTCTTTCAACATCCTGTCCCGTCCTCCATGACCAATAGCCAAATGGGCCTTATGGAGTACGTCAAATAACTCGGAGTCCGCGACGTAAAACTGAATAGCACTCGTACCTTCTTTAACAGGATAGATCAACTTAGTCGTATTCCTGACCATCATTACGTCATAGTGTTTCACCAGTCAATAGTCCTGTGGTTCCTTCTTAATGGTCGTCTTAGCCTTTTTCACATTGTGCACTAACTTTTGGTAACTGGTTTCGGTTAGGAAAACACAGTTTTTAGCAGCATTGGCTCTTACTTGAGATAATTCATCGCAGAACCATCGTTGCATGTCAGCATGGCGTGATTCCTGGCTTGGCACTACACTCCCTTCTGACATGGTGATACAAGAACCACGGGAAAGGATGATGGCAGAGCGTCTGTGGAACCTCAGCCGGATGCTATACACGACCTCTGACCCTGCTTGCAGGCAGGTCACTCCCCACACCACCGCACGGCTGCTACCTGCTCTTTGCCTGGTTACTTGTGCTGTCTCTGCCCCTCGCTTGCTGGCAACATGTGCTATCTCTGCCCTCACTTGCTGATAACCTGTGCTGTCTCTGCCCCTCGCTTGCTGATAACTTGTGCGGTCTCTGGGATTAGGTGTATTATATACTTTGCTGGCAGACAATCCGGCAAAGTATACAATGCCTAGGCAATGTATAAAATATCAATCATTTCATACTTTGACGTTCGATTTTCAGGCATTCTATACATTACCTAGCCATTCTATAGAATGCCGTATTTCACACATTGCCGGGCAGGAATAAAATGGCGGGATTAGGCGTATTATATACTTTGCCAGGAGACAATCCGGCAAAGTATACAATGCCTAGGCAATGAATAAAATATCACTAATTTCATACTTTGCCGTTCGATTTTCAGGCATTTTCAGGCATTCTATACATTACCTAGGCGTTCTATAGAATGCGGGATTTCACACTTTGACTGTAATATATAGTAGTTATAGTTAGGATTGTTTCCATAGGAAATCCGCAACATTTTATTGGGAATAACTTTGGCGCCGGTGGACAAATCTTCGCGATTTTCTCAAAGAAGATGGCCCGCTCCGCTCTGCTCCTTCCCTGAAAGTTTGGGGGGGATTCGTCAAGCGGGGGCCGAGATATTTGGGGGGTCCCAAAACGTGTTTTCCCTATGTTAATTTCCATAGGGCGGTTGGACTCACTTTTAGCCCGAACGGCTGAATGGATTTCCACCAAACTTGGCAAAATTGTAGGGACTGGTAGCCCAATGTGCCTTTGCTATGTCTGAAGATATGTGCTCCAGTGGATTTTGGGTAATTTAGGTTAAAAAAATATATATATCTATAAGCGCGCCCCGGTACGCGCACCGGGGAGCGCACCCGGCGCGTAACGCGAGTACGCGAGCGGAAAGCTGATTGGCTCTCGGGTGTCTGTCAACATTCCAAACAGTCCAGAGCGGCCGCCATCTTGTGTCTCGGTAGGATCGAGACACAAGAGGTGGCAAAAACAAAGGGGGAAATGACCAAAAGGGGGCAGGGTAGACCCCCCTGACCCCCTAGGTTTGATGTGGGGGCCATAAAAGGGCCCCGTGGGGCAAAAAATATATATTTGTTTCGATTTTCGCGAAGGGAGCGCCCGGTACGCGCACCGGGGAGCGTATCGGGGAGCGTACCATGGGGACAACCAAGTGAAACAGTAAAATAATAATTTTAAGTGCTTAGAGGTAGGGTAGCTCTGAATAGAGTTGTTGTATTGTGTGGGTGATTTAAGTACCAACATGTAGTTACCAATGCAGAGTCTTAAATTCAATGTACACCGTCTCCTCTGTAGATATCTTGCATGTTGTTACAGAGGTTATTGTGGTATAGGGAATCCATACCATAGTCTGTCAGGAAAGCAGAAACAGATCCTTTAAGGACTCCCTGAGAAGGCCTAGGGGATCATGGGTAGTCCACCCTGCTCCCTTATGATGTTTTCAAGTATTACATTTTACTCTCTTCTGAATCTACACAAAATTGTCGGTGATATGGTGCATTAGAGATAGACAGTGAGAGAAAGGAGGCAGGAGATGAAAAAGAGATGTGAAAAACACATTGTAGATAATATAGTGGGAGAATGGAAGTAACTATGAGCAAACTTACTATGTAACACAAAAAAGTTGCACAGTATACTGTAAGTCTCAGTTTATATTATAATCATTTTGGTAGTATTTCATGAATTACATATAAAAATGAATAATGTCTCGAACAATTTTTAATTATTAAATATAAATTTATTGTTGAGATTTTTCATAATTTAATAACACTTCTAACATTACATCATCCGGAATGTCCTCCAAATTTTCATTACATGATTCAATTGCTTCAAGACAGTCAATTAGTTCTTGATCGTCAGACTCATCCATGAAATCCAAGTCTTCCTTAGGAATGTCCTTATCCATAATTTCAAAAGAAATTGTATTGCTCCCCTCTTTACCTTCCATTTTTTTGCTGTAAATTGCATAAAAAATAACTATATCAGTAGAGTTAGGGCACTGTTGGGTTTAAGTTCAGACAGGTACTTCTGAGTTTTTAACAGTGAAGTTATCTTTGGGCAGTGTATGGTATCAGGCAGGAGGTAGAAATATAAAAAAGTGCATGTGATGAAGCCTAAGTAAATTCATAATTATACCAGAGAAGCATAACTCAATCCATAACTATAACAGAGAAGCCTATCTCAATCTATAACTATAACAGAGGGACAGTAAAAAACTATCAGAAAACGTTTTTCCAATTTAAGTTAAAGTGCAGAACATAGTTGCCCTTACAAATTAACAACTTACCTTTCAGAAAGGAGTTGATGTTTTCAGAGGAAGTCTTTTATAAATGTACCTCAGGTAGTACTAGTCAAAATTGCCGTGTTTCCCTCTCATTTTTAATATATATTCATGTCTATAACCAATGAAATGTCAGCACATAAAAATACAAAATGAAAGTAACATTTTCATTGGTTGCAAATTCTAACACTTTCATATGTGTTTTAGTCATGTAATTTACCTCAGGATATTTAGACAGGGCTACAGGCCAAATGGCTCAATGGAATTCGACAAAATTTGGGAAAATGGTAGGGACTGGTATGAAGTAGGGCCTATTCTATATTTGGTGAAAATCTCTTCAGAGGTTTTTATGTAAATTAACTTTTAAAATTTTTGGGGAGCGCTTACCGGTGAGCGCCCCGGTACGCGTACCGGTAGCGCTACGGAAGTCCTCCATCTTGTGTTTCGGAAGAATTGAGACACAAGATGGAGGACAAAGAACGTTGGGAATGGGTAAAAGGGGGCACGGTAGACACCCCCTGACCCCTTAGATTTTCTGAGGGGGGCTTAGGAGGCCCATATAGGCCAAAAAAAACAATTTTTTAAAATATTTTTCGCGGGGGGAGCGCCCGGTACGCGTACCGGGGAGCGTACTTTGGTGAAAAACAGTGAAAAAAGTTAGAGTAAAATAATCATTTTGAGTGATCAGAGGTAGGGTAGCCCTGAAAAGAGCTTTTGGGTTCTGTGGCTGATTTAGGTACCTACAAGTAGGTTCCAATGCACAGTCTTAAATTTAGGTGGAATATTCTATTCCCCTCATCTGAGAAGTGCACACCATCTCCTCTGTAGATATCTTGCATGTTGTAACGCAATTTGTTGTTGTATATTGAACCCATTCCATAGTCTCTCATGTAAGCAGAAACAGATTTATTCACATGTTTCCGTGCTTTCTCAAATTGTGGACAAAATTGGTTGGACCACTTCCATTTCTGTTTTTGGCATATATTGGAATATACCAAGGCAGTTTGTGGAAAAAGTGTCATCAATTCCCCAAAGGTGTCCTTTAAAAGCATTTCCAGACCTACCCCAGTCAAAGTGCCTAGGTCATTTTCACCACAGTGCAAAATTATAAAGTCAGGGTGTGGCAGATGGTAAAAGGTTTTCACCAATGGTATCAATTGATGACATTTCAATCCTCTCTGGCCAATCCACTTAATGTCTACATTTGGTAAATCAAGGTTGTGAAAATTTCTGATAGCTGCATACCTTTGAGCCCAGTGGATGTAGCTATGTCCAATAATCCAGACAGAATACATGGTGAGAGGAGGTTCTGGTGCAGTCAGATGAAGTGTAGGAATGAAATGGCAGTTGGAACAGTAGGAGTTTGCAACAAAAGAAACTGTGGAGTTTCAGTGCTCTTGAATCACAAGCAATGATTGGTGGATTCAGATAGTTGAAAACTGAAAGTTAGGGTGCATGCTTCTGTTCTGTGAAAGAAGTAATTTGAATGGTTAAGAAAAAGTTATTTAAAGAAACATAGCTCCGGATAAGCTGGTGTATTGAGAGGTCAAACATCCTTGCTGAGTTCATTTGCAAAATTGTAGAATAAACTTTTAAACCTGAGAGCTCAGTGAGGAGGGAGTTGCTATGGTAACAGGTAGAAAGGGCTGAGGGGGGGAAGGGTGTTGGTTTGAAAATAGAGAGGGAAGAGTTTTAATTGGTTAACATGAGGTCTATGTGTGTACAATTAGAGGTTTTCTGTGCCATTCATGGTTGCAGTGCCTGGAGTACATACCTTTTGCTCTGTTAAAGAAATATTGGTGTGTGTGTCTGACACTGTTCTCAATCTCCCAAAGCATTTGTAAAGGTGAGTAATGATTCATTTAATATAGAAAGAGACTTGTATACTCTATGGAGAAGATTTGGAAGCAAAATGTGTTTTTTTAATGTGACTTTCTTCATGTATTTTGAACATGCTTGATAAAAAGTTGTTGCTGGAAAGAGGAATTGTATTTTGTAAAAATGTGAAGTTTCAGCAGTGACCTGGAATGCTTGTGCATATGACCTGCGCTTTGTTTCTAAAATGTTATTTAAAAAACCATTTTGGGGGAAATGAATGGCTTTTACATTTTTGAGAAGGAATAAATAGTGTCTGCATGATTAAATAAATATATTTGAACCATTCACAATCATGTCACCTGTGTTACCTCAGATTAGGAAGCACGTTGAGCTTCTGTGCTGTTGGTTTGTGTCATGTTTTTTGATAATGCTTGGTATCAACATTTGCAAGATAGAGGATTTGTATTTTGTGAAATAGTGAGGTTTCACTAGTGAAAATGAATGCTTATACATAGGATCTGTGCACTGTTTCTTAAATGTTATTTAAAAAACGATTTTGGGGGTAAAATGAATGGCTTTTACATTTTTGAGAAGGAATAAATAGTGTCTGCATGATTAAATAAATATATTTGAACCATTCACAATCATGTCACCTGTGTTACCTCAGATTAGGAAGCACGTTGAGCTTCTTTGCTGTTGGTTTGTGTCATGTTCTTTGATAATGCTTGGTATCAACATTTGCAAGATAGAGGATTTGTATTTTGTGAAATAGTGAGGTTGTTTTTGGAGATCTACTGCAGTTGACTCCAGTGAAAGGACAACCAGTGTTTAAAATGCTCACACATGAAGATACCAGGAAGTGCCTAGGAAGCATTGGAAACGTTAATATATGGTTAAAATTCAAATATGCAGAACTGCTTAAAGATATGCGACAGGCAAAGGATGAAGATTATAAAAATATTCTACAAGATGTAAGAAACGGAAAAGTAAGTGAGCATGGGAAAGAAGCATTACATGCACAATTAATTTCAAATTTGTATCCAAATGAAAACATTCTTCCAGAGAATATTTTTAAGAAAATTACTGAGAACAAATCTGGGATATGTTTGATGCCAACTCCGCAAGAATGTTCCATCTTCAACCACAAAATGTTAAAGTTAGGAAATGAAGAGATTGTGAAACTGGAAGCTATAGATAAAATAGAGCATATGGGAGCAACAATTATTTTGTCTGAAAATTTGAAATCAAAATTGGATTCATTAGAGAAGAGTATATCTAAAACTGCTGGTTTTGAAAAGACTCTGAATGTGTGTTTAAAATGTTGTATCATTTTGTGAAGGAATTTAAATGTTGAAAGAGGTCTGGTAAATGGAGCAATGGGTCATGTTGTTGATTTTGTGAATTACAAAAATAGAGATGGAATTGAAATTTTAAAAATTAAATTTGATGGCATTGACGAAATAGAACAAATTTGTCGTTATTCAGCTAGATTTTTGCTTGTGAAAGACTTATATGTTCGCCGAAAACAGTTTCCTGTTTGTTGGGCATACGCAGTGACAATTCATAAATCTCAAGGTTTAAGTGTAGATAGTGCTTTGGTGAACATTGGAAGTTCTGTGTTTAAAGAGGGTATGGCATATGTGGCATTATCACGAGTCAGAACTTTATCAGGATTGTATTTGATTGAGTGTGATGAAACAAAGATTTGTGCTAATCTAGATTGTGTTAAAGAATACAATAGGTTAAGAAGAGACTAGCTCCACATTTGCCTCAATATCCTCTGTTTGAAAAACGTGTGGTAGGCCGAAAAAGAAGAAATGAGAATAATTGCAGTGAGGTAGTAGCAAAAAGACAAAAAGTAGATGAAAATGTAATTGTAAGCAGAAAGAAAAAGGATTCTGTTGAAGATGTTGTTGGATTTCAGTTTGAAAACAGTTCTGGTGTCAACTGCTATAGTAATGTAGTGGTTAATGTTGTTTTTTTTCTTCAAAATTTACAAGAACAGATTGTTGAAAATCGGGATCAAACATTCTGCTGTTTATTGAATTCTGTGTTTGAGAAATGTAGCATTGATAGAGGAAAAATAGAAAGTGTTTCAGAAATTCGAAATCTTCTAGACATATGTTCTGGTCAAAATCAATTTCCACAGAATATTCAGCAGGATTGTCAGGAATTTTTAATGTATATGTTTGATGTATTGGAAGATGAAGGTGTAGATATAAAAAATCTTTTTAGCCTTTCTTATCAATGGCAGCATGACTGTGACAACTGTAGTTTATCAAGTAGTACTACAATAGACATCGAAAGATTTATATATTTGACTTTACCAGACTGCAAATCAGTGCCTTTTAATAATCTAGTTAAAAAAGCGGATCACAATATGGTGTGTACCCAATGTAAGTCTGCAATGCTGTCCACATTATTTATACAAAATTATGGTCAGTATGTCATTTTAATGTTCCAACGATGTAGACCTGATGGAACTAAATTGACAACTTCTATTAAAAATTTCGTGGCTTCTCAGTTATCAATTTCGAGAAGAACTTTTGCAACTGTAGCTATTATTTATCATGACGGTCCTTCAACAACATCAGGGCATTACACATGCTATTTAAAATGTCGAAAAGGTTGGACTAACTGTAATGATACTCATTTGACTTTCTAACAACGTTTGCCTTTTGACATACCTAGTGTTTTTACAACCAAAATTTAAGTAAAGGTAATTAGCTTATGAAGACGGGATAAGTTAATAAAAGTTAGTCTGCTGTTTAAAATTATATTGTGAGTAAAAGTGATGAAGATAATATAAAAATTATAGTTCTCATATAGGTATGGTAAGTGGATCGCATACTAAGTGATATCAGTATTATAGGAAATGTTCAACATGAGAGAGCAAGATATGGAATTATGAATATTTAAATATTGTGAAAATGTTGTTTGAGCCTTTCTTTCAGAATGTCGGGAAAACGGTAATTTTAGAGTTTGTTTTAAGTAATTTGAAAATATACTGCTACATCTGACACTATTTGGCCTTAAGGAAAGGTGAAGGAATGAGCAAAGAGTCATGACTGAACACAAGGAGTATATGGAAACATATTTCAGATGTTCTTGGAGCTTTTCTTCTAGAGAGTCGATGAAATAGAATTTTTAGAGAACAGCAGAGTACCTTACAATGAAAAGGACCTTCATGATGTACTATTTGGCCTAAAGGAAAAGTAAGTGAATCAAAGATTAGTGTACATATGTGATTTTTAAGTTTATATGTTTTTTTTAAACACAATCTTTTTGATTGTGGTTTTTTTTCCGCTGTTATATGATGAATAGTTTGAACTCACTGTTTTTAGTGAAATTCAATATGTTTTGAGAACAGCAAAAATAAACTATCTAACATGTTGTACAAATTATTCTATAGTTTGTATTGTGTAATTTATATTGTATTCCCATTGTCTCACACTCATTTTCCTTTTTCCTCTCTCTTTCAGCTCTCTTTACTCACTCACACTGCCTTTCTCTCATTCTGTTTCACACCCATTCATTTACTCAACTTCTTTCACAACCCCTCATTTCCATTTCAACTGTCTGCTTCCCCTCTCTCCCTTGCACCACTTTTCAGCTTTCAGTCTCTCTGTTTTACTTCCTTTTTCCGTCTTTTCCTCTTTTGCTCTTTTAGTAATTCCTCTTTACTCACTCAACAGTATTGTCACACTCTGTCACTATAACTCACCCACTCTCCCTCGCTTATCTTTGTTTGCTCCTTTTTTTACCTCTTCTCTCTATTTTCCGTTCACTACCTCTGTGTCCTCAGTCCCTCACTCTCCTTGTGTTATGTTCACTTGTGTTTATCTACCTTCTATCATTTCTCTTAGAACAACTTCACAGCTCCTCTCTCATCGTTCTTCACCCCATTTCTTTTAGTCCGGTTCCATTACTACCCCTCATTTCCTATCTTTCAATGTTCTTCTCTTTACTTTCATCACCGAATCACTTTCTCTCAGTACCACTGCTTTAGTCCTCTTCTCCTCTCTTTCTTTCTTTTGCTCCCTTACTCATTTTCCTTTCTTCACTCATTGTACTCCACTTCACTCAGTCCTTCCCTTAGTCTCTCTGTGTACTAAATTCCTCACTCCTTTTCCCTCAATCCTTCTATATTATCCTTTCTCCCTGGAACTCTCTCCCCACTCACCTCCCCCTTACACAGACCACCTCTCCTTCAGAAAGCAACTAAAAACGTGGTTATTTGATATGTAATACACCTCCCTCCCTCAAGTGCCTTGAGACCCTCTGGGTGAGTAGTGCGATATACAAATGCTGGAACTTGAACTTGAACTTGAACTTCATCCCTTCACTCTATGACTCTGCTTCACTTACTCTCAGTTATCTTCCATTCCTCATTCTTCTAAATGCATCCTTAATTAGACTCCTTTCCCTCTCAGTCATTGTCTATTTACTTACTCCTGTTTCCTGATTTAGTTTTGCTAACTCACATTCTTTTAGTATATTTCTTACCTTCAGTTCATTTCTCTCTTCTTATCTTCCTCTCTGTCAGTGAATCTATATGCCTTACTCTTAGTAATTTGCTCTCCTTCTATTTCTTTTACCCTCTTTTTGTCCTTCTACATCACTTTATTTCCCTTTCTATGTCTTTCACTCGTACTGTATTTCTTAATACACTGTTATGATTTTTAACCTCTTCATTTGTATCTTTTATTTTAAAATATATATTTTACTAATTATAACTTATTATTTCTTCTCTCTTTCAAAGATACAAAGTGTAGTAAAAAAATGTAATTAAAGTTACACTAATTATATGGTAAGTGTGACTAAACAAATGTAGTTTGTCATCACCCTTTGCTTTAACCTCACTATTATTCTCTCAGCCTACATCACTCCTGTTTCCTTACTCAGCTTCCCTCAATTATTCTTATCCTCCATGTTTACTCCCCTTTCCCTAACTCCCCTTCCACATTCAACTTCTTTCAGTCCCCCTTCTTTACTTCCCTTAACCTCTGTTCCCCTCTCTTTGCTCCCTCACTCATTCCCTTTCCCGTAATCATTTACTTCACTCCTGTCACTCCTTCTCTCAGTCGGTCTGTCCTCACAGTTCCTCACTTCCGTTCCCTCAGTCTGTCTCTCTTACCGTCGCTGTCTCTGTCCCCTCATTCTGTCAATACTCTTTCGTCATGCTCACTCCCTACAACTCACCCACACTCCTTCACTTACCTTTCTTTGCTGCTTCACTCACTCCCTTTCAGTCACTCCTTCCTTTACTCTCTCTCTCCTTTCTCTCTGTCACTCCCCATGTCTTACCTTTATTCACTTTTATCCACCGTCTTTCACCCCTCTTTACTTACAGTCACTGCTTTTTTCTAATCCTCCCTCACTGTTTTACTATCTAATACACAGTCCCTTTGTGTTGCTCCCTCTAGCTCTCTTTCTCTTAACATCACTCTCTCTGTCCCTTTCCCTCATGCTCACTCCTTCATTCTTTTTTTTCTTTTTTTTTTGGTGCGCGCAACGGTGCGCGCCCCGGTGCATGTAACGGTGCGCGCCCCGGTGCACCTACCTGTACGCGTACCCTGGAGAAAAAAGAATGACATAGTTTTTAAAAAATGTTTTTTTTTTATAAATTAGAGGTAGTTCTAAAAAGGACTGTTTTTTTTATTCTTTTTGTTGTTTTATATTTTTTTATTGTTTTTTGATTTTTTTTTACTTTTGTTGGCTTTTCTGAACAGTTTTATATTTATTTTGTATTTTTTATGGGGAGAAACAAAAAACAGGGAATTGAAAACAGCTCAACTGGAGCACAAAAAAAATCAGGAAAAATGATGGTTTCCTCGGGCATTTGTGGTTATCCATAGCAACATTGATTAGTGTAATGCTTTGCTGACCATAACTAATTGTTTTGTTACAATATATACAAACAATTTTGTATCCTCCAAACTTTGTTTGTATATTTGGAATCACCTCACTTGCCTCTGGACCCGATGGAGTGGGTTCTTTGGATGTTGAGGGTCTGGATGATGATTGGGGTAGGTTTCTGCAGAGGTCCCTTACCTCTGCTGCAGAATAGTTGTTAGGGTGCAAACGAATCATGTGCCGAATAATAGTAGGATTCCCAAAGGAATATTTTTTTTTAGGGTTCCCCCCTGGATAGCACAGCAGCACAGATGAGACAAGTCACCTTTGCAGCATTTACTTTTTTGAAACCCCTTAGGATTTTGTAAAACCCCCATATAAAGTGCTCTTTTGGTTTGTATGGGGGATTGTCTTCAGGCAGGAACTGCCTTCTCTCTTCCTCCTCTTCCTCCTCCTCCTCCTCTTCTTCTTGACCACCAATGTGATCTTCTGGTGGTCCTTTTGATGGTGGTGGTGGTGGGGCAGATGCTCCAGCTGCTGATATGACTGTAGCCATATCTGTAAGAAAAAAGCAGGTCTTCCTCACTCAAAGAACAAAGTGAGAATGAGGAAAAAAGGTGGGGGCTTTCATCATTTGGAAAACAAAACTGTTCTGAACCAATGAAAAGTGTTATTTTCAAGTCACATGATCCGGGCTTTCATCATTTGGAAACCAAAACTAATCTGAACCAATGGAAAGTGTTATTTTCAGATCACATGACCCGACGTGCTTACGCTACGCGCCCCGGTGCGTGCCCGGGGGCATGCCCGATGGCGCTTACGTTGCGCGATCGTATGCGCTCGGGTGTTTCCGGGTGCGCTCACGCCGTGCGTCATATGACGCATCATGCGGCTACGCGATACGTCACGATTTTGTTTTCGTTCGTGGCAATAGCGCTAACGGGACGCTCACCGATACACGCCCCGGGGCGCGCCGTAACAATGCGCTCACCGGTGAGCGCATCGGTACGCGCCCCAGGAGCGCTCCAGGGCAAAAAATAAAAAAGAAACATAAAAAAATAGTATAACATAATTATAAAATATAAAATTCATTATAAAAAATATTACATTTCATACCTATAGAGATTTGCTAAACCATAGGTTTGACACCAGTTATAGTTAGCTGGAAATTTTACTCGCATAAAACCAATGAAATTCCCACGTTATAGTTAGTTGGACTCACTATAACTTGCGCGTGCAATGCACTGCTGATGACGTCACATATTACATCACTCATGACATGGTCAGTGACATCACTCATGACATCACTGATGACACCATCCTTGTGACAGAGTGACAGACATTTTTTCACTGTAATGTAACCCTTGAAACACATATTCAAAAATAGAAATTAAAATTTTCAAAAAAATGGAGATACCCATACCAGTTACAACAACCAATTCAATAATTCCACCATCTATATACACATCCACTCATTGACCAACAGTTCTATATAGTCACTCATACATATACTCACTTATCATATGTAGTGATACACCTATACATCCTGTTACACACCGACAGTCATCCAAAAGATACTCTCACACATACTCACACATGCAAATAAACTATTGCACATCCATTTATTTGCATATACAGCTATACACACACAACCACCTTACGTCTAAGGAACCTTACACATACTTACTCTCTTAAACAATCACTTATAGAAACACATACTTATTTAAACAGGAACTCTTACAATCTCTTACTCTCACATATACTCACTTATATACATCAATATTCACATATATTAGATTAAAACATATGTAGTTACTGATAAAGACACTAGTGAGATAGTCATTCAGTCACTAACACACACATATATACACTCATCCACCCATGCAGTCCTGCACATATGCTGTCTTCAAAACACATACAAACACAGAGTCAGTCACTCATGCATCTATGTGCTAAGTAATACCCCCACCAAACCATACAAATACTCATACTGATACTAAGAAAAACATCTAATAACCCATATACCTACACATGTAGCTACTCACCAACCCATGCAGCCACTTATACACAAAGTGAAACACTAATCCATATATTTAAATATTTAAACATTACTCACTAATATATGTATTCACTAAGATACACTTAATAAGCGAGTTAACCAATCAATTTTTTAAAAAAAAACATCCATGTAAACACTTATTTAAACATTTATTCTTCCATCAACTTTTACATATACATATATAACACATAATTATTTTTTTAAAATACACACATTCACTGGATGGTGTCATCAGTGATGTCATGAGTGATGTCACTGACTATGTCATGAGTGATGTAATATGTGACGTCATCAGCAGTGCATTGCACGCGCAAGTTATAGTGAGTCCAACTAACTATAACGTGGGAATTTCATTGTTTTTATGCGAGTAAAATTTCCAGCTAACTATAACTGGTGTCAAACCTATGGTTTTTTCAGTGAATTTTATAGGTTTTTTAAATGATAATTCCTAACTATAACTGATGTGAAACCTATGTTTTTTTCAGTGAATATATATATATATATATATATATACATACATATATATATATATATAGCAGCACAATCAACCAATCTTGGTCGATAAACGGCAGGCAAAAAAATAAATAAAAAATAAAAAACATATATATATATATATATATATATCTTGTCACGCTACCCTGCGTATAAACCAGAGAAATGTGGCTGTTATAGTTAGTTGAGCTAACTATAACGGGGGAATTTCAATGGTTTTGTATGAGTGAAATGTCCAGCTAACTATAACATGTGTGAAACCTATGGTTTTTTCAGTGAATTTCTATGGTTTTTTAAATGCTAATTCCTAACTATAACGTGCCTAAAACCTATGTTTTTTTCAGTGAATTTCATAGGTTTTGTAAATGCCAATTTTTAAATGTATTAATTATTACCTTTTTTTATACTAATTTCCTACATTTTTATCATAATTATTATTTTTTTTTATTTTGTATTTTTTAAGCTATATTTCATATTCTTAATGTAAAATAATAACAACACAAAATCCAAAAATATTTTTTTAATAATTAAAAAAAAATTTAAATATATAAAAATGTAATTCTATATATTTTTTTCTTTTTTGGCAATTGTACCGTACGTGTACGGTGATTGCACCATACTTTGTATGGCTAATCATACTCTGCGCGTACCCGTGCATACGTTACGAATGCGCTTTGACATTACGTGTAGCATCGGCGCTTCCGCGTGACGTCATGTATGTTTGTACGGTGACCCGTACGCGTACTGCATGAAAGTTTCTCATTGTTTAAAAAGATATATTTATGTATTTAATGTAATTATTAAGGGAAGACATTATCTGGTATAATCATGAATTTTCTTTTTTTTTTACTTTTAATAAGCGTATATTACTTTTAAAAGCAATTACGCAAATCGCGGCCGTACGTCGTACGTACCCGCATCATAAGAGCACCGTAAGCGCACTGTAGGCATACGCAAAGCCATGTGACTTTAAAAGAACAGATTTGATTGGTTCATAACTCTTCCTATTCCAACTGTTGAAAGACCCCACCCATTTTAATCATTCTTCTTTGACTTTCATTGAAGGAACACCTTTTTTTTGTGAAGTAGCTGTGTCTTCATTGCTTTAAAATGGCTGCCCAGCAAGAATCCACTTCAGAACACTCTTCTGAGGAAGAATTTGTGGCAGAAGATCCACCCAGAAAAAAAAGGAGGCACTAATTTGGAATTTTTATTCAGTTCTAGAGGGTGAATAAAAGGTAAATGCTGCAAAAGTAACCTCCAAATCTGCTCTGTTGGGCTCTCTAGAGGAAATCCGAACAAGCATTATTCATTCGGGACTGCAAGCATGGTGAGGCATGTCAAAAACCTAGACCCTGTAAATTTTGTCCGTGCTGCATGCACCAGAGTCAGGGAGGAGATTCCACCAGCTCAAGCAAGCACATCAACCGGATCTGCAAGTCCACATCCGCACATCCGTCCTGATTTTGCCGATTTAATTATTCTTTGCAAATTTTGTAAAGAAACATTATGCTACGGCGAGCAGTCAATTGATTTAATTTGCAGGAGGAAACATCAGCACCAATGCTCTTACCGTTAATTTTTTTTGTTTATTTGTTCCTGTTGAAGACTTTTTTGTTTGCAGTTCCTTTTTTTCCTTAAAAAAAGAAAAAAACTGTTAAAAAAATACAAAACAAATTACAAAACTGCAAAACAAAAAAAAAATTATTTTCAGAACTACCTACTCTGGTTAAAAGAGAGCTAAAGTTGTATGCTAGTGTGTGAAAGTTTAGATGTATATATGTGTAGTGCATAATTGCCTGAAAGAATACATTAGTAGTGTATGGTGAATGTGAAAGTGTAGAACCATAAGGAAGTGCTACAGCATAAATCTATAACGTGTTTACTTATAGTATTCTGTAGTACTTCCGAAGCACTTGAATGTAACATATGTACATAAATATGTTACACGTCTGTGCTTCCCTTTGCACTGCTGGTAAAACTGCCAGGGTGAATTTGTATGTGTTAGGGGCGGATTTACAACCCTCTTGTGCCTTGTTTACACAGCCGTTGTGTCACTTTTGTGACACATCGGTGGTGCAAAAGATGTGCCATGGTGTGTGGTATTTACAATGTGATGCATCTGGAAGGTGCATCACATTGTAAAGCCCTGCGCCAGAAGGAAGCTTTCCTGCGCAGGGGAGGGGCGTTCTGGCGCACGAACGCCTCCTAAAAGTGACTTAGTGAAATCTATAAGATTTAATTCAGTCACTTTTGGGCTTATGCTGCGTCAAAACCCTGCACCTGCTTGAAGCAGGTGTAAGGATTGACACAGCATTGTGAGCATAGGGCCCCAAGAGCATTGCTGGAGCTGCATTGCACTTGCAACGCAAGTCAAGCAATGCGCCGCCTTCACAGCACAGATACATCACATATCTGTGCCATTTTTGCCCCATAGTGCACCACATTGTAAATAGGGTGTATCCATGGTGCTGACGTCACAGTGCACAATAACTGGCATATCCCTAAGGATGTACCACTTATTGTCCATAAGCCGATTAGTGTTTTAATGCAGTGAATGGATTACTACACACTGATCAATGAGTCACTACAAAACTATAACAGGAGGGACAGAGTGTTTGGTGGAACTGTAAGGATAGAGACTGGGGAATTGAACATATATAAGACAAATTTGCAGGTACATAGAAGACTGCATTCATAGTCTATAGGGGTTTAAAGCAGTCCATGGCCTAAGGCCTACTTTGCTCCATGATTACTTGGGTACTGACTGGATAATTACAGGTTTTTTTTGGTAATCGCACTGTACGCGTACCGTGTTCGCACCAACACTTTGTACGGTAAATCATCCTCTGCGCGTACGTTACGGATACGCTTTGACGCTGCGCGCCGCATCAGCGCTTCCGCGTGACGTCATGTACGGCGCACCGTATGGGCATGCCGCGAAATGTTCTAATTGTTCAAAAACATATATTTATGTTTTTAATGTACATATTAAAGGAAGACTTTATCTGGGATAATCATGAAACAAGTTTTTTTTAACTTTTAAGAAGTGTATATTACTTTTTAAAGCAATTACGCAAATCGCAGTGGTACGTCGTACGTACTCCCATCGTAAGAGCACCGTAAGCGCAGCGTGAAAGATCTGTAAGCACAACGTGAGCATACGCAAAGCCATGTGACTTTAAAAGAAGAGATCTGATTGGTTCATAACACTTCCTATTCCAACTGTTGAAAGATCTGTCCCATTTTAATCATTCTACTTTGACTTCCACAGGAGAAGGATCTGTTCTGTAGATCTTTAGCCATTTGTAAGCATGGGCTGAAAATTCGTCCCGTTCGCAAAATGTGCAGATTTTTGGCAATTTTGCCATCCGCGAATTGTGCGAAATTGCCAAACAATCCGCAATTCGCAAATTTTTTTTGCTTGTTCGCGCTTCAAAAATACAATATCGCGCGCGCTGCATTGACTTACCTTGATTCTGAGTTTGCTGAGTTGTTTTCCTCCCGCGAACAAGATGGCCGCGCCCAAAAACGACCACATGGGTAAGTTTGCGGTAGCCGTGCTGAAAAAAAGCCCCGCAAACACGCCAAAATAAAAAAATTTGCAAGTTCGCACAAATTCGCGGAACGCGAATTCGCAAATTTCGCCCATACTTAGCCATTTGGAAGAAGTAAGCACCATGACTGCACGGGATGACTCTTCTTCAGAATATTCCTCTGAGGAATATTTTGTACCTGAGCAGCCTCAGAAAAAGCAAAAGGAAGCAATAATCTGGAATTTTTTTACATTTCCCCAGAACAAAAAAAGGTCAATGCTCCCAAGGTGACCTGCACAATTTGTGAAGTTACTCTTTCAAGAGGAGACCCGACCAAAAAGTGCTCTTTCGGCACTGCAAGCATGGTGCGCCATGTCAAGACTCCACATCCAAATAATTACGCTAGAGCTGAAACTAGAAGGTTGGAGGAGGACCAGGAATCTGCTCTTCCCAGTACATCCAGCGCAGCACCACCACCACCACCGAGCGGTATGGTTGCAAATATACAACCCAAATTTGGAGACCTGACTATTTGTTGTAAGATTTGCAACGAACTACTGGGCTATGGCAAACAATCCATTGAACTTATTCTCCTCAAGAAAAGGAACCACCGTTGTTCTCGTCAATGTATATTTTTTTACTGTTTTGTTGATGTTCCACACTTTTTTGGGTTCTAGTTTCATTTTTTTGTTAAAAAAAAAACTTTTTAAAAAAATACAAAAAAAATCGAAAACTACAAAGACAAAAAAAAGTTCTTCTCTGAGCTACCTCCACTGGTCAAAGAAAGAGCTATATTTTTATGATAGTGTGTAAAACTTTGTCTGAATGAATGTGTAGTGCATACATGAATGAATGAATACATTACTAGTGTATGGTGAAAGTGAAAGTGCAGAACTATATGGAAGTGCTACAGCATACATCTATAAGGTGTTTACCTATAGTATACTGTAGTAACTCCAAAGCACTTGAATGTAGCATATGCATATAGATATGTTACAAATCTATGCTTCAAGTTGCACTGCTGGTGGAACTGCCTGGGTGAATTGGTATGTGTTAGGAGCGGTTTTACAATCCCCTTGTGCCTCTTTTACACATCTTTTGCGCCACTTTTGTGATGCAGCGGTGGTGCAAAAGATGTGCCATGGTGTGTGGTATTTACACTGAGATGAGTATGGAAGGTGCATCACATTGTAAATCCCTGCGCCAGAAGGAGGCTTTCCAACGTACAGGGGAGGGTGGAGGTGTTCTGGCGCAGGAATGCCTCCTAAAAGTGACTGAGTGAAATCTATAAGATTTCATTCAGTCACTTTTAGGCTTATGCTGCATCCATAACCCTGCTTCTGCTTGAAACAGGTGTAAGGATTGACACATCATTATAAGCATAGGGCCCCAAGAGCATTGCTGGAGCTGCGTTGTGCTTCCAACGCAAGTCAAACAATGCGCCACCTACACACCACAAATACATCACATATCTGTGCCGTTTTTGCCCCATAATACACCACATTGTAAATACAGTGCATCCATTGTGGTGATGTCACAGTGCACAATAACTGGCATATCTCTGCGGATGTACCACTTATTGTACATCTGCTGATTACTGTTTGAATGTGGTGAATGGATTACTACACTCTGATCAATGAGTCACTACAAAACTATAACAGGAATGACATAGTGTTTGGTGGAAGTATAAGAATAAAGATTGGGGAATTGAACATATAAAAGGTAAATTTGCAGGTGCGTAGAACAGTGCATGCATAGTCTATAGGAGTTTGAAGCAGTCCATGCTCTAAGGCCCACTTTCACCATCAGTACTTAGGTACTAGCTGAATGATTACAATTCTGCAAGGAGAGTGTGTGGCTGAATGTATAGCAGCTTTACTTTTACAACGGTGTATAGAAAAGGACATACTGCTGTATGGTTCACTTCACTGCAATACTAAAACAGTAGTGTGAGAGTGTTTAGTGAAAGTGTAATGATACAGACAAGGCAATTGAAGGTATAAAAGGCAAGTTTGCTGGTGTATAAAACAATGAATGCATAGTCTATAGCGATTTGAACCAGTCTATGCCCTAAGGCTGGGATACTCATAGTACGGCCCGCGGGCCAGGGGCGGCCCGGCAAGCCTTCCCTGGCGGCCCGCGGACCCCCGAGACATCACACCTGTGATTTACGTTTTTTTTTTAAGTGTCTGCAGCAGCGGGAGAGACTCTGCTGCTCTGTGGGGGCTGCCGGCCGGGCGATCCTAGCAATGGCCAGAGTACAGCTGCAGGGGCCTAAGAAGAGGTGAAATACAAAGGCCTCATTAACATGCAAATGGTCTTTTGAAGACCTGTGAAGTGGGGGGTGTGGCTGTGAGTGTGTGTGTGTGCCCCGGCTGGCACACAGGCAGGGTGAGGTGACAGAGGGTGACAGAGGGAGTGGGAGGGAAAGGGAGGGGGAGGGGGATGGAGAGGGAGAGGGAGTGAGAGGGAGTGAGAGAGAGTGAGAGGGAGTGCGTGAGTGAGTGAGTGAGTGGGAGGGAGGGAGAGAGGGAGTGAGTGAGTGAGTGATTGAGAGGGAGGGAGTGAGTGAGAGGGAGGGAGTGAGAGGGAGGGAGTGAAAGGGAGGGAGTGAGTGAGAGGGAAGGAGTGGGAGTGAGTGAGAGGGAAGGAGTGGGAGTGAGTGAGTGAGAGTGAGAGTGAGAGGGAGTGAGAGGGACTGAGTGAGAGGGAGTGAGTGAGTGAGAGGGAGGGAGTGAGTGAGGGAAAGGGAGTGAGGGAGTGAGAGGGAGTGAGAGGGAGGGAGTGAGAGTGAGTGAGAGTGAGAGGGAGGGAGTGAGAGGGAGGGAGGGAGTAAGAGGGAGGGAGGGAGTGAGAGGGAGGGAGTGAGAGGGAGTGAGAGTGAGTGAGAGGGAGTGAGAGTGAGTGAGAGTGAGTGAGTGGGAGGGAGTGGGAGGAATGGAGTAAGTGAGAGGGATGGAGTGAGTGAGGGAGTGAGTGAGAGGGAGTGAGTGAGTGAGAGGGGGGGAGTGAGAGGGAGTAAGTGAGTGGCAGTGAGAGGGAGGGAGTGAGTGAGAGGGAGGGAGTGAGTAAGTGGGAGGGAGTGAGTGGGAGGGAGGGAGGGAGGGAGTGAGAGGGAAGAAGGGAGTGAGAGGGAATGAGAGAGTGAGTGAGTGAGAGTGAGAGTGAGAGGGAGGGAGTGAGTGAGAGGGAGGGAGTGAGTGAGAGGGAGGGAGTGAGTAAGTGGGAGTGAGTGAGAGGGAGGGAGGGAGTGAGTAAGTGGGAGGGAGTGAGTAAGTGGGAGGGAGTGAGTGAGAGGGAGGGAGTGAGTGAGAGGGAGGGAGTGAGTAAGTGGGAGGGAGTGAGTGAGAGGGAGTGAGTAAGTGGGAGGGAGTGAGTGAGAGGGAGGGAGTGAGGGAGGGAGGGACTGAGTGAGAGGGAAGGAGTGAGTGAGCGAGAGGGAGGGAGTGAGAGAGATGGAGTGAGTGAGAGGGATGGAGTGAGTGAGAGGGAGTGAGTGAGAGGGAGTGAGTGGGAGAGGGAGGGAGAGGGAGGGAGTGAGACGGAGAGGGAGTGAGACAGACAGGGAGGGAGAGGGAGTGAGACGGAGACAGAGAGGGAGGGAAAGGGAGGGATAGGGAGGGAGACGGAGAGGGAGGGAACGGGAAGGAGAGGGAGGGAAAGGGAGGGAGATGGAAAGGGAGGGAGACGGAATGAGAGGGAGGGAAAGGGAGGGAGACTGATAGGGAGTGAGATGGAGGGAAAGGGAGGGAGACTGATGGGGAATGACATGGAGGGAAAGGGAGGGAGACTGATAGGGAATGACATGGAGGGAAAGGGAGGGAGACTGATGGGGAGTGAGATGGAGGGAAAGGGAAGGAGACTGATGGGGAGTGAGATGGAGGGAAAGGGAGGGAAATGTAGGGAGAGGGAGGGAAAGGGAGGGAGACGGAGAAGGAGTGAAAGGGAGGGAAAGGGAGGGAGACGTAGAGGGAGTGAAAGGGAGGGAGACGGAGAAGGAGTGAGAGGGAGTGAGAGGGAGGGAGACTGATAGGGAGTGAGAGGGAGGGAGAGGGAGGGAAAGGAAGGGAAATGGAGGGAGAGGGAGGGAAAGGGAGTGAAAGGGAGTGAGACGGAGAGTGAGTGAGAGGGAGGGAAAGGGAGGGAGGGAGAGAGAGAGAGAGAGGGAGGGAGGGAGAGAGAGGGAGGGAGAGAGTGAGAGAGAGGGAGTGAGAGAGAGGGAGTGAGACAGTCCGAGTGAGACAGAGTAAGACAGGAGAGAGGGAGAGAGAGCTAGAGAGAGGGGGAGAGAGCTAGAGAGAGGGAGGTAGACCGAGAGAGAAAGAGAGAGAGAGAGAGATGTGTGTATGCTGGGACGGCTCAGTGGACAAAGGGGTCCGCTGCAGGGACCTGTGATCAACCTCATGGTCAGTTTTATGTTGTTGCTCTAGCCCCGCCCCCTCCCCCACTGACCCCGCCCCCCACCGATGCGGCCCTCGGACACAAACCAAACTGTAAATTTGGCCCCCGAGAGAAAGTTTGTGAGTACCCATGCCCTAAGGCCTACTTTGGTGCGTGACTACTTGGAAACCGACTGAATGTTTACACTTCTACAAAGAGCATGTCTACCTGAATATATAGCACCTTCACTTTTAGAACAGTACATACATAAGAACATACTAATGTATAACTCACTACAATACTAAAATAGTAGTAATAAAATGTTTGGAGGAAGTGTCAGGATAGAGACTGTTCAAGTCAAAGTTTAAAAGCCAAGTTTCCAGATGTTTAGAAAAGTGCATTTATTATCTATAGCTCTTTGAAGCAGTCCATGCCCTTAGGCCTACTTTTCTGCATGACTACTTGGATAGTGGCAGAATGATTACATTTCTCCAAGGAGGGTGTAAAGTTGAATGTATAACAGCTACACCTTTTGTACAGTGTATAGACAAGCATATATTGCTATATGACTTAGTGCAATACTGAAACAGTAGTGGCAAAGTGCTTGGGCAGAGTATAAGGATAGAGACTGGGTAATTAAAAGTTTAAAAGACATGTTTTCAGGTGCATAGGAGAGTACATGCATAGTAAACTAGAGTTTGAAGCAGTCCATATACTAAGGCCTACTTTACTACATGGATATTTGAGTACTGACTGGATGATAAGACTTCTGCAAGCAATGTCAAGCTGAATGTGTAGCTGTTTAACTTTTAGAACAGTGTATAGATAAGTACAGCAATGTCAGAGGGTTTGCAGTAAGTATAATGATATAGAGTGGGGAATTGAAGGTATAAAAGACAAGTGTGCAGGTGCATAGAAGACTGAATGCATAGTCTATAGGGGTTTAAAGCACTCCATGGCCTGAGGCCTACTTTGCTCTATATTTACTTGGGTACTGACCGTATAATTACAGTTCTGCAAAGAGGCTGCATGACTGGATTTATAAGAGCTTCATTTTTTGCACAGTGCATAGATAAGAACATTCTGATGAATACCTCAGTGCAATACGGAATCATCAATGACAGAGTGTTTGATGGAAGTGTAAGGATAGAGACTGGGGAATTGAAGGTATAAAACACATGTTTGCGGGTACGTAGAACAGTGCATGCATAGTCAAAAGGGGTTTTAAGCAGTCCATGCCCTAAGGCCCACTTTACCTCATGAGTACTTGGGTACTGGCTGAATGATTAGAATTCTGCAAGGAAACTGTCTGGCTGAATGTATAGCAGCTTCACTTTTAGAATAGTTTTTAGATAAGCACATAGTGCTGTATGGCTAAATATAATACTGAAACAGTAGTCTGATAGTGTTTGCTGGAAGTGTAAGGATACAGACTGGGACAATGAAGGTATAAAAGAAAAGTTTACCAGTGTATAAAAGACTGCATGTAAAGTCTATAGGAGCTTGAAGCAGTCTATGACCTAAGCCCTATTTTAATGCATGAGTACTTAGATACTGAGTGGATAATTACAGTTCTGCAAAGAAAATCCCTCACTCAATTTATAACAGCTTCAGTTTTACCACAGTACATACATAAGGAAATACTGCTGAATGGCTCAGTACAATATTGAAACAGTAGAGTGAGAGTGATTGCTAAAAAGTCTAATGATACAGACTGGGAAATTGAATGTATAAAAAACAAGTTTGCAGGTGCATAGAAGACTGCATGCATCGTCTAGACAGGTTTAAAGCAGTCCATGGCCTAAGGCCTACTTTGCTCCATGATTACTTGGGTACTGACTTGGTAATTACAGTTCTGCAAGGAGAGTGTCGGGCTGATTTTAAAATAGCTTCATTTTTAGCACAGTGCATAGATAAGGACATTCTGCTGAATAGCTCAGTACAATACGGAATCAGCAATCACAGATACTTTGCTGGAAGTGAAAGGATCTAGACTGGGAAATAAAAGCTATAAAACACAAGTTTGCTGGGGCATAGAAGAGTGCGTACATAATCTATAGGGGTTTGAAGCAGTCCATGCCCTAAGGCCCACTTTGCACCAGGAGTACTTGAGTACTTGCTGAATGATTACAATTCTGCAAGAAGAGTCTCTCAAACCATTATTATTATATAATAATAAATGTATTCTTGTAACATTTGATAATTTAATAGAGCTTCTAAAATAATTTCATCAGGTATTTAATTTTCTTGATTATCAATTTCAAAAGTCATATGATCGAACTCGATGTCCTCTAATGCTTGCACAAAATCAGCATCCAACGTTTCATCTAAGTAATCACAGCTGATATCGGAAGTACTAATATTTTCATCTTCATTCTCGCTGCCCATGAAAGGTATATTTAGCTCTTCTATGAGAGTGTTACTAATTTCGAAACCGTATCCTATATTGTACTGTTCTTCTTCCATAGTGAATTGTTTATGTTGTGGATCCTTGTAGAAAAACATAAACACTTAATTTTATAATTTTTCCTATTACATAGTACAAATCTAGCTTTATCAACTATTTTTCCCTTTAAAAAATATTATGCAAATACCATTCTAAACTACTTTATAAGATTATATCAATAAAATTACTTATATGAAAATGTTCTTAAATTTTCATACCAGTCACTCCTTATCACTATAGGAAAAAACTAAGGCTGTTATAATAAAATGCAGTACTAAAAAAGTACAATATATCTATTTACCTTACCAGTTCCAAAGTAGTAGATGTGTTGTAGTAAAATGCAAAGAATACAGGTACACTCAGTATATATATTTTAATTTCTTCAAATGTGTTTAAAAGATACAAACCATCTTTACACACTTATGTACTCCATCCACGTTCTGTTACTTCAGCTCTGTAGAAGTACATCCCATCGATCATTTTTAACACTTACTTATACTTACCTTCAAAATAATATATACAAAAATAAAAAATATTATAAAATTAGCATCTGTAGAAGACAAAAACATACAGTTACAATATATCTTTTACAACACAAAATAATTTGTAAAGCATTTTATTTGCCTTTTTTGCTGTTCTCAGAATATATTGAATTTCACTAGAAACAGTGAGCTCAATAGTACTCATCACATAACAGCGGGCAAAAAAAGACAATCAAGAAGATTATCTTAAAAAAACATTCAACATTCTCAATAACAATCTAAAAAATAGAAAAAAACATATGTTAAATGTTTTTTTCTAAGACCAATTTCTTACGTAACTATGAGGTATGTCAAACAATCTTAAACTAACAAAACACTATCATTCATTTTCATACACTGTAAATAATGTGACAAAATATACAACAAAAAGTCCTTAATGGTTTCAGATACTATTCCTCATGGCCAAATAGTATGTGTGAAATTCTTAGTTTGAAAGTTGTTCAATAGTAATCCTGAGTGCCTGCCTCCCAGCCTTCTGATCCAAAACCACTGACATAATTTGCACCGTCCCCCAGTGCTCATCCCTCAGCCGACGCTATTCAACATCTCCATGGCCACCCTCACACAAGTGACCCGCCATCACAACCTCCACATCATCTCCGACGCCAACAACACCCAGCTCATCCTCTTCCTCACCAAGGAGCCACATACCACAAAAGCCAACCTCCACGACGCAATTAAGGACGTCCCCAACTGCATAAAGAGCAGTTCCCTAAACCTGAACTCGCACAACATGGAGGTACTCATCCTCAGACCCACCCCCTCAGCCTCGGATGACGCCTGCTGGCTACCTACACTGTGAACAGTACCAACACCTACCGACCATGTACACAACCTATGATTCATCCTCAACTCCTCCCTCTCCATGTGTAAGCAAGTCTACAGTTTCTCCTCATACTGCTATAACACCCTCCACATGCTCCGCAACATTTACAAGTGGATCCTAACCAAAAGAAGAAGAACAGTAACATATGCCCTCATGAGCAGCAGACTACACTGTGGCAAAACACTCTACACAGGAATTCCAGTCAAACACCTACAACGACTACAACAAATCCAAAACACCTCCACCTGACTGATCTTCAATCTCCCCTGCTGCAGCCACATCACCCACCACCTGATATACCTACACTGTCTCAACATCAACAAGAGGATCACCTTCAAGCTCCTCACCCTCACTTACAAAATACTCTACAACACCAGACTAATCTACCTTAACAGCAGTAATCCTGAAAGGCCAAATTTTGGGGCATATTATCAAGCAGGGCGATAGGCAATTATCGCCGCTTTCACGGTTGTTTTCGGCCGCTAAGCGGCGATAATTCTATCGCCCTATTTGCAAGCTGTCGCTAACTGATGTTAGCAATAGCTTTTAGGCAAAAGCGAGCGGTTTGGAGGCCGCTTTGCATGTCAGCGATGTTTATCGCTAATGACATCCAAAGTGGGCATACCCAACCAGTTAGCGACTGAAAGCAGTTGCTAACGTCGCTATCGCCTATTAGCAAGGCAGGCGTAGCGATGGAAATATTCGCACTAAGCTCCAAATACGAACACCTGCCCAGATCAGTTCTTAGCCATGTTATCCAATGGGAGGTGGATAACATGGCTAAGAGCATTTTGTCGCTACTGCGTGAATATCGCTGTATTCTCAGCGATATTCACGCATTTCGCCACTATCGCTGGATGTGTTAGCACAATGGAGAAAAACGTTGCTAATAGCATGTTTTCTCCGCTAACATATACATTGATAGGCAGCGATAAAAAAATCATCTCTAAGCCTATTTAGCGATAATTATCGCTACTTGTTGGTAATATGCCCCAATGTTCTTAAAATTTTGGCTTTAAAAATATTAGGTAAGAATTTGGTAACTCTTTAGGCAAACGTTGCTTAAAAACTAATTGACTATCATTACAATGTATCCAACCTTTCAGACATTTTAAATAAACAGTGTAATGTCCAGATGCTGTAGAAGGTCCATCATGAAAAATAATTGCAAAAGCTACAAAAGTTCTCCCTGATATTGATAGTTGAGTAGCTACAACATTTTTAATTAAAGTTTCCAATTTTCTTCCATCAGCTCTACAACGTTGCAGCATTAAAATTACATACTGTCCATATCTTTGTATAAATTAAGTATGGGCGAAATTTGCGAATTCGCGGTCTGCGAATTAGTGCGAAATTGCAAAAATAGTCAGCGAGTTCGCGAATTTTCTCGCGAACTCGCGAATCTTTGGGCCAATTGCACAAATATGTGACCACGTATGCCTGTAACTTTGCCAGCGCACCAAAATGCGCCGAGGTCCCTTGAGTGAGCTGGCCATTGTAGGGGGGATGGGTGGGAAGACGTTTCATACCGCTAGTGTGTGGTGGATGGGGCCAAACGGGCGAGGTTTCTATGCGAGTTCACATGCATCTTGTTTATAAAGGGTCAGAGACCGAGCAGAGCAGCAGATGAGGAGAAAGCAGCCTCCTGGTCACAGGAGCTACACAGGGATGGCGCTCGGGAAACACATGGATGCAAAAATACGTTTGGCTCAGGACCCCAGAATCCTTCAGATGTCCAAGATAGCTCTGCTGCGCGTGTTGGTACAAAGCCATTCTGATCCTGCTCAGTGGGTTCAGGCGCATGCAGCTGCTGCTGCTGGACAATGTCCCATCTCATACTAAACTGCCCTGTACAGGCATATGCTGGCGCTGGGTAGTAGGGTGCAGTGGCATGCGGGTGCTCCACGCCTGGTACATGCGCATACCGGTGCTAGGGGACACATGTGTTTATTGGTGCTGTGTAGCAAGTTATGACTTTACATTTTGACTGCACCAGACGGTGGTACCACCTACACGGATCAGGAGCATCCAGGCACCAGACTTCATGGTGTAAGACCATAATGGTGCTGTGCGGTACGGGTATATATATACTGGGGGCAGGGGGACACTTAGCACAATGTGTGCTCACACCCAGAGGGATCCCAGGCAATTGAGCACGAATGATTTTCACACTGAGAGGGCTCCGGGGCAGATCAGCAGCATGGGGGCTCAAACCCACTGGGCCCCGGGGCAGTTCAGTAGCACGTGGGCTCACAACCCCTGGGCAGGTCAGCAGTGCAGGGGCTCACACCCACAGGCCTCCCGGGCAGTTTAGCAGCGCCACCCTCTGGTTCATAACTGCCACCCTCTGGTTCATCACTGCCACCCTCTGGTTCACCACTGCCACCCTCTGGTTCATCACTGCCACCCTCTGGTTCACCACTGTCACCCTCTGGCTCATCACTGTCATCCTCTGGTTCATCACTGCCACCCTCTGGTTTGCCACTGCCACCCTCTGGATCATCACTGTCACTCTCTGGTTCATTACAGCTCCCTCAGGTTCACCACTGCCACCCTCTGGTTCATCACAGGACCCTCTGGTTCATCACAGCACCCTCTGGTTCACCACAGCCACCCTCTGGTTCATCACTGCCACCCTCTAGTTCATCACTGCCACCCTCTGGTTCATCAATGCCACCCTCTGGTTCATTACAGCTCCCTCTGGTTCACCACTGCCACCCTCTGGTTCATCACTGCCACCCTCTGGTTCATCACAGCACCCTCTGGTTCACCACTGCCACCCTCTGGTTCATCACTGCCACCCTCTAGTTCATCAGTGACACCCTCTGGTTTACCACGGCACCCTCTGGATCATCACTGTCACCCTCTGGTTCATCACTGACACCCTCTGGTTAATCACTGCCACACTCTGGTTCATCACAGCACCCTCTGGTTCACCCCTGCCACCCTCTGGTTCATCACTGCCACCCTCTGGTTCATCACTGCCACCCTCTGGTTCACCACTGCCACCCTCTGGTTCACCACTGTCACCCTCTGGTTCATCACAGCACCCTCTGGTTCACCACTGCCACCCTCTGGTTCACCACTGACACCCTCGGGTTCACCCCTGCCACCATCCGGTTCATCACAGCACCCTCTGGTTCATCACTGCCACCCTCTGGTTCATCACTGTCACCCTCTGGTTCATCACTGCCACCCTCTGGTTCATCACAGCACCCTCTGGTTCACCACTACCACCCTCTGGATCACCACTGCCACCCTCTGGTTCACCACTGTAGATTATGGGGAGAAAGCACACCTGCCCAGCCTCAACCGGGGGCTGGTTAATGTGTTACTCAATTTGAGCTTCAAGTCCGGTACCTGCTTCCTTATCTGTAAGTGCTTCCTGTTGTGTTTTACACCCATGCGTAGTATAAATAATGTTGATGACATTTCTGATTTACATTGGCTACACTCCATGTTTTGACTTGCTCCTCTAACTAGATTGTTAAAAGACACTGATTCACAGTCTGGTAATGTCAAATATATGAATCTTTCAGTGTCTATGTCAGTGCTACATATAAACAAACAATTTTCACAGTCATGTTGCCATTTATAAGAAAGGCCAAAAAGGTTTTCAATATCTATATTTTCATCTTCCAATACACCAAGCATAAACATTAAAAATTCCAGAACATATGTCCAAAACATTTCGAATATTAGAAACACTTTGTATTTTACTTTTATCACTTTTATCTCATGAACAGAATACAACAATGAACAGAATCTTTCGTCCCGATTTTCAACAATTTGCTGTTGCAAACTTTCAAGAAAAAAAACAGCATTAACAACTACATTAGTATAGCAGATAACCAACATTCTCTTCAACACTGTCCTTTTTCTTTTTGCTTGTAGGCGCAACTTCATCTTCTTTTTTTTCTTTCTGTACAGTTTCACTACAGATATTCTCAAATCTTCTTTTTCTACCTACCACACACTTTTCAAATACTGGATATTGACCTAAATTGGGTGCATATTCTCTTCTTAACCTATTATACTCTTTCACACAATTTGCATCTGCACTAACCTTTGTCTCATTAAAATCAATCAAGTACAATCCAGAAAAAGTTCTCACTCGAGACAAAGCAACATATGCCATACCCTCTTTAAAAACGGTACTTCCAATATTCACTAAAGCACTATCCACAATTAAAACCTTGAAATTTATGAATGGTCACCGCATATGCCAAAGAAATAGGAAACTGTTTTCTGCGTACATACAAATCTTTTACAAGCAAAAACCGAGATGAACAACGACTAAATTGTTGTACTTTAGCAATTTCATCAAATTTGATTTTCAAAAATTCAATCGCATCTCTATTTACATATTTAACAAAATCAACAATTTTACCCATTGCTCCATTTACTAAACCTTTTTCCGCATTCAAATTACATCGTAAAATTACCCTACAGTTTACACATGCATACAAATTCTTTTCTAAACCAGCAGTTTTACTTATCGATTTCTCTAAAGAATCCAATTTCCTTATCAACTTTTCAGTCAAAATAATAGTGATTCCTTCATGTTCTATTTTATCAATAGCTTCCAATTTTATAATTTCTTCATTTTCCAACTTTAACATTTCTTCATTGAATATAGAACATTCACGCAGTGTTGGAATTAAGCAGATTACAGATTTGTTTTCAGCAATTCTCATATATATTTTCTCAGGAACAATATTTTCATTTGGAAACAAATTGGGAAGTAATCGTCTCTGTAAAGATTGTTTGCCATGTTCTGTCACTTTTCCAATTCTTATATCTTGAAGAATATTTCCATAATCAGCATCATTTGCCTGTCGCATATTTGGAATAAGTTACCTTTTATTGAAAAAATGACCAAATGTTAACATTTCCAATACTTCCCAAAGACTTTCCGGTATCTTCATGTGCCAGTGTTTTAAACACTGGCTGTCCTTTTACACGAGTAAGTTGTATTAGATCTCTAAAAACTATGACGTGTTTTCTTCCAAATAATATGTCATACTCCGTTTTAAGAATTTGCTGCATTCTTAAATGCACAAAGGCAAGCATTAAGTTTGATACCATGCTTACCTCATCAATAATGAAAAGTTTCATTTTCTTCAAGACTCTTGAAACTTCACAACAAGCTTCTCCAGATAGCGTGTGGTATTCCAATTTGTTTTCATGCTCTACTGGTAGCATTAATAAACAATGTAAAGTAATTCATTTAATATTGTGTGCCGCCAACCCAGTTGGAGCAGTGACAACACAAGACAAATGCGACTCAGTTGTTTTGTGTAGATAAGTTGTAATTACTTTAATTAAAAAACTTTTTCCTGTTTCAGCTTGTCTACTCACGTACATTCAGATAGGTTGAAATGATGAGCAAGAGGACTCTTTCTTTTCATGAAGTTATCCATGGTTAATCTGTTCTCTCACTTGCTTATATATTCCTTTCTGCTCAACATTTAGTTGTTCTTCCAAGTTTCCTAAATTTGTTACATCTTCTTGAGCTTGATACATTGCTGTTTCCACCTCTTCCATAGCAGGTGCTGCTTCATTTTGAATAATTGGTTCTCCTAATGGATCCTGACTTAACGGAGCAGAAGTTTGACTGTCTTGAGAACTGTCTCTAGCAATCTCAGCTGCAAATGTAGCTTCTTGCTCAATTTCGTCATTCAACATTTTCACATAATTAGCAAAAACAGGACATTCTATAGTATCTTTACTTGCGTTAAAGGAATCTTCATAGCTCTCAAAATCTTCAAGTAATTTCAATTCTGAACGCCATGGCTTGAAAAGTTGCAAAAGAGCTAAATAATAAAATGTCCTTTTGTCAGGTGTTTCGCAACTCAGTTTACGGTGATTAATCAATGTCCTTTTCTTTGTTTCACCAAACATCCTTCAGAACCAATCATGGCATATGTACCATTATTGAAGTTTCCTGTAATATTCCATTTAAAAATATAGTTTTGCAGCAGTTCATAGAGACAAATGTTCTCAAGATGATGACTTCTATTTGGATAATATGTATCCAACATATTTGTTTTTACAATATCTGTACTTTCTGGCTCTTTTTCAGCTAAATATTCAATTTCTTGTACAGATTTAAGTACTCGGTTTCCTGTTGCATAAAGACCTAGACTAACCCAAATGATTCTTCTAGATTTGGAGTATAGACTTGCAGATGATAAGCGATCCGAGCATTCATACGCTCCAATTTATCAATGAGATAACATCTTCAAACTGTAAGTATATAATTTCTTACTTAGACTCTTCTCGTGGGAAATCTCTTCCCACATTTCCTTCAATTCGGTCTTTTCTGATTTTGTTATGTACCAGATTACATATCGAGCAACAGCAATGGAATTGTCCGCAACATATTGAATTTCCATATCAGCATTCCACATGGACAAAATGGCTGGTTATAGTCATTTATGTATTTTGACTCTTCATTTCTTCTTAAGTTGTTATATTTTGGAAACTTTCTTGTGATAGTATGTCGCAAAGATTACATAAAACTGTTCACTCTTCCTTTCGATATTACAGGACGTGGAAATCCAAAACGGCATTTGGTGTAGAATTTGTCCATGGATTTGTAATTTCAACGACAATATTTCCCACGACGATGGCTTTGGAATCGTAAGACTTGCTGTCTTAGTCCTTATCTTGTGTACTTTGGGGTATATCACATGTAGCATATTCTTCAATAAAAGACAACACAGTATCTTCTGAGTCTGTTCCAAATTTGGGAGCATCTTTGATCCATATTAGCATATGTATGTGAGGAGCATATCTTGCTTGATACTCCTTTCTCTAAAAGAAGTCCAGAACCTCTCCAAGAGAAATATTTTTTTTATTGGTGATAAAAGACATCATAGCTTCAAATCTATGTTTGAAATACCTGCATACATTAACTGGATCCAAAGAGCACAATTCTCAAGGTGTCTTGTAATCAATATTAAGTATATTTGAATTTGCCTCTCGAAGAAATTGAAGTAAATCATCCCAAGCATATTCAGCACAGCTTAGAGTAAGGAACCATGTAGGAGTTCCTAAGTTCCTTAGCATATATTTAAGTTCTTCATGATGACGGTACCAGTACTCATTAGTACCACGCTGACATGCCATGAGATTAATTAGCTGAGATTCCAAAACATTATCTTTCTGGTGTACTTTATCCATAAATTCCTTTGCCAAAACATTTTGCAGATGTACACCTGTTTTCAAAATATGGTTTACTGCATAAGAAAGTCCAGACAAATCACTCTCAAACAAAAGATGAAACAAATACGGAATACATTGTCGAAATCTTGGATCTTCTGCATACAATCTTAATGTCCGGTATTCAGATGCAGGAATCTGCACAGGTCGGTCATCATATCGTCCTCCTTTTCCTGTGGGAAACAAATGAGGGAAACAACGAGCTTCCAAGCTTTTTCTCCATACACTAATGGGACTTCCCTTTGCTTCTTTCATTTGGAATAACTCTATAGTATTCCCCATCACTTCTTTAGAAAGAAGTGGATGAACACTGTAATGTTCGTAGATTTCTTCAGTTCTGGACACATCCACTTTTTCAATTTGTCCAGATGGCAAGTCACTATCTTCTTCTACAGTTATTTCTTCTTCTCTCAAAAACACATTTTTATAATATTGATTATTTTTTACCAGATACAATGTTGCCTTTTTCACTTTCCTAACATCCACTAATTCCTGCTAGATTTTCTTACTCTTAGCAGGAATGCCATTAACAAGAATAACTAAAGGTTCATCTTCTACATTTTCTACACCAATTGTTTCAATATTTTTCTCCAAATCTAGAGGCAATTATACAACTCTTCCCTTTAATCCTCCCTGTAAATCTGAAGGAGGCAATTTTCCTGTCTTAGGCTCCATACGAACAATAGCCTGAAATGGATGCACACATTGAATAAGAATAGACTCATAGGTATTTAAATCCATCAGTTCAGAATGAATATTTTCCAATTCAAGATTATTATGCACAGCTCTAGCAGGCATTTTATTCTCCACTTATTTGTTATTTATTTATTTTATTTTTTTGGTCCTCATTATCTACCCTGGTCCGTTGTAAGAGTCAGTCGAGAGTGGCTCACTACCTCAGAAATCTGGTTCGGAGGGAATGATATATACCAGCCTACCAATTAGTGAGGTCCAGCTCCCTTCGGCCCTCACTCAGGCACCTTTGGGGTAATAATTTGCTGCACCAGAGTACCCACTCGGGTCGGGGTTCTGCTCGCAGAGAGAATTGGGAATAACGAAAAGCAGCGTAATCATTGTACCAAACGGGGAAAAAAAAACACAAAAAAAACCTGTCTTTCGTCTTAGAACTATGCCCACTTTAAGAGATGAAAGAATGCTCTTTTGTTCGGGTTTCCTGATCTTAATAAATCGAGTTTTGATACCTGCAATATTGAGGCCTGCCAATCGAAGAAGGAGGGGGGGAGCTGAATCTTTCCACTTCATGCAGATCTCCCTCCTAGCTAGAAGAATGGAATAAAAAAAAAAACTTTTTGAAGGACCCACTACCCCCTCCGTAACTCCAAAAATAATTAACGCAGGATTAAACGTGACCGGGTAACCCAAACTGGCTGTAGGAGAAATACTAATAGAATGCCAAAAAGAAGTTAAAAGTGGACAATCAAAAAACATGTAAATCAGATGCTGCTATTGCCCCACACTTTGCACAGGAAACTTGACGATGTGTTGAAAATTTAGAAAGCCTTTGGGGCGAATAGTAGGCCCTATGCAGAACAAAGAGATGATTTCTTCGAAGCCAGGCTGGCTTGACAATGTCCCTTAACAATTTAAAGGAAGTGGGCCAAAGGCTTCCCACCTCCAGATCTGAAAAAGATGTTGTCCAAAGCTTTTCTGGCAGTTGGAAATCACCTTCCATCTCCTCCAAAATTAGATGATACCACAATGATACTTCCTTTTTAGTTGGGGGTTTATCGACAAGTTGGGATTCTATCATGGTGCTACCCCCCAGTAGATGTTTAGACCTAGGGGTGGCCTGGGTACGTGTCCAGCTAGCTATTTGAATGTATTTAAATCTGGAAAAATTAGGGCCAACTGTAGTACTTAAAGCTTCCCATGGTAATAATACTTCATCCACAAATAGATCACCCCAAACTGACAGGCCGGCCTCCCTCAAGGGCAACGCAAGACTGTCCATAAGCCAGCTGGGGCTCCCGGGTAAATCCCATAGGGGCCCTCTACTTGAAAAGTAACCCGACATTGTGATGGCGTTAACCTTGGCCCATGTTTAAGCGAGCCCTTGTAGAACCTTCAATTTAATTTTTTTGAAAGAATTTTGGGTTCCCGAACTTAAAAAGAAACCCATCCTGTGCAAGGCCATCCCCACTGAGCATTGCTCTGAACATATCCCCAATCCCACCTCAAGTGGGTACTTTAAGCAGCATTCGAGAGTGACTTAGTTGAAATGCCCATTGCAAAAAACAACAAGTGATGGACTGAATGTGGATCAATGTCACACACTCCCCCAGTCAAAAGATCTGGGCCCAAATCCATCGTTTTTTTGCACTCCACACCACCCTGGGTCAGATAATGGCTTTATGCAAATCAGCTCTGACCCTGTTGCCCCATGGGAACAGTCCAGTCCGAACTACAACAGCCATATCTTTCCCAGACCGGAATCAAGCATCCGAGGACCGGACCGGTTTCGAGGTAACACCTCTCTTCAGCCCGGCTAGCTTGACTCCAAGTGGTGTGGAGTGCCTGGGACCCACGTCTGGGCATCCCCAGCGCACTTAGGGCGGCAATTGCAAAAAACAACAAGTGATGGACTGAATGTGGATCAATGTCACACACTCCCCCAGTCAAAAGATCTGGGCCCAAATCCATCGTTTTTTTGCACTCCACACCACCCTGGGTCAGATAATGGCTTTATGCAAATCAGCTCTGACCCTGTTGCCCCATGGGAACAGTCCAGTCCGAACTACAACAGCCATATCTTTCCCAGACCGGAATCAAGCATCCGAGGACCGGACCGGTTTCGAGGTAACACCTCTCTTCAGCCCGGCTAGCTTGACTCCAAGTGGTGTGGAGTGCCTGGGACCCACGTCTGGGCATCCCCAGCGCACTTAGGGCGGCAATTGCAAAAAACAACAAGTGATGGACTGAATGTGGATCAATGTCACACACTCCCCCAGTCAAAAGATCTGGGCCCAAATCCATCGTTTTTTTGCACTCCACACCACCCTGGGTCAGATAATGGCTTTATGCAAATCAGCTCTGACCCTGTTGCCCCATGGGAACAGTCCAGTCCGAACTACAACAGCCATATCTTTCCCAGACCGGAATCAAGCATCCGAGGACCGGACCGGTTTCGAGGTAACACCTCTCTTCAGCCCGGCTAGCTTGACTCCAAGTGGTGTGGAGTGCCTGGGACCCACGTCTGGGCATCCCCAGCGCACTTAGGGCGGCAATTGCAAAAAACAACAAGTGATGGACTGAATGTGGATCAATGTCACACACTCCCCCAGTCAAAAGATCTGGGCCCAAATCCATCGTTTTTTTGCACTCCACACCACCCTGGGTCAGATAATGGCTTTATGCAAATCAGCTCTGACCCTGTTGCCCCATGGGAACAGTCCAGTCCGAACTACAACAGCCATATCTTTCCCAGACCGGAATCAAGCATCCGAGGACCGGACCGGTTTCGAGGTAACACCTCTCTTCAGCCCGGCTAGCTTGACTCCAAGTGGTGTGGAGTGCCTGGGACCCACGTCTAGGCATCCCCAGCGCACTTAGGGCGGCAATTGCAAAAAACAACAAGTGATGGACTGAATGTGGATCAATGTCACACACTCCCCCAGTCAAAAGATCTGGGCCCAAATCCATCGTTTTTTTGCACTCCACACCACCCTGGGTCAGATAATGGCTTTATGCAAATCAGCTCTGACCCTGTTGCCCCATGGGAACAGTCCAGTCCGAACTACAACAGCCATATCTTTCCCAGACCGGAATCAAGCATCCGAGGACCGGACCGGTTTCGAGGTAACACCTCTCTTCAGCCCGGCTAGCTTGACTCCAAGTGGTGTGGAGTGCCTGGGACCCACGTCTGGGCATCCCCAGCGCACTTAGGGCGGCAATTGCAAAAAACAACAAGTGATGGACTGAATGTGGATCAATGTCACACACTCCCCCAGTCAAAAGATCTGGGCCCAAATCCATCGTTTTTTTGCACTCCACACCACCCTGGGTCAGATAATGGCTTTATGCAAATCAGCTCTGACCCTGTTGCCCCATGGGAACAGTCCAGTCCGAACTACAACAGCCATATCTTTCCCAGACTGGAATTAAGCATCCGAGGACCGGACCGGTTTCGAGGTAACACCTCTCTTCAGCCCGGCTAGCTTGACTCCAAGTGGTGTGGAGTGGAGTGCCTGGGACCCACGTCTGGGCATCCCCAGCGCACTTAGGGCGGCAATTGCAAAAAACAACAAGTGATGGACTGAATGTGGATCAATGTCACACACTCCCCCAGTCAAAAGATCTGGGCCCAAATCCATCGTTTTTTTGCACTCCACACCACCCTGGGTCAGATAATGGCTTTATGCAAATCAGCTCTGACCCTGTTGCCCCATGGGAACAGTCCAGTCCGAACTACAACAGCCATATCTTTCCCAGACCGGAATCAAGCATCCGAGGACCGGACCGGTTTCGAGGTAACACCTCTCTTCAGCCCGGCTAGCTTGACTCCAAGTGGTGTGGAGTGCCTGGGACCCACGTCTGGGCATCCCCAGCGCACTTAGGGCGGCAATTGCAAAAAACAACAAGTGATGGACTGAATGTGGATCAATGTCACACACTCCCCCAGTCAAAAGATCTGGGCCCAAATCCATCGTTTTTTTGCACTCCACACCACCCTGGGTCAGATAATGGCTTTATGCAAATCAGCTCTGACCCTGTTGCCCCATGGGAACAGTCCAGTCCGAACTACAACAGCCATATCTTTCCCAGACCGGAATCAAGCATCCGAGGACCGGACCGGTTTCGAGGTAACACCTCTCTTCAGCCCGGCTAGCTTGACTCCAAGTGGTGTGGAGTGCCTGGGACCCACGTCTGGGCATCCCCAGCGCACTTAGGGCGGCAATTGCAAAAAACAACAAGTGATGGACTGAATGTGGATCAATGTCACACACTCCCCCAGTCAAAAGATCTGGGCCCAAATCCATCGTTTTTTTGCACTCCACACCACCCTGGGTCAGATAATGGCTTTATGCAAATCAGCTCTGACCCTGTTGCCCCATGGGAACAGTCCAGTCCGAACTACAACAGCCATATCTTTCCCAGACCGGAATCAAGCATCCGAGGACCGGACCGGTTTCGAGGTAACACCTCTCTTCAGCCCGGCTAGCTTGACTCCAAGTGGTGTGGAGTGCCTGGGACCCACGTCTGGGCATCCCCAGCGCACTTAGGGCGGCAATTGCAAAAAACAACAAGTGATGGACTGAATGTGGATCAATGTCACACACTCCCCCAGTCAAAAGATCTGGGCCCAAATCCATCGTTTTTTTGCACTCCGTTCTGGGAAGGACATGGCTTTTGTAGTTCGGACTGGACTGTTCCCATGGGGCACAGGGTCAGCGCTGATTTGCATATCGCCATTGTCTAACCCAGGGTGGTGTGGAGTGGAAAAACGATGGATTTGGGCCCAGATCTTTGGACTGGGGTGAATGTGTGACATTGATCCACATTCTGTCCATCACTGTTGTGTTTGCAATTACCGCTCTAAGTGTACTGGGGATGCTCAGACGTGAGTCCCAGGCACTCCACACCACTGGAATCAAGCTAGCCGGGCTGATGAGAGGTGTTACCTCGAAACCGGGCCGGTCCTCGGTTGCTTGTTTCCGTTCTGGGAAGGACATGGCTTTTGTAGTTCGGACTGGACTGTTCCCATGGGGCACAGGGTCAGCGCTGATTTGCATATCGCCATTGTCTAACCCAGGGTGGTGTGGAGTGGAAAAACGATGGATTTGGGCCCAGATCTTTGGACTGGGGTGAATGTGTGACATTGATCCACATTCTGTCCATCACTGTTGTGTTTGCAATTACCGCTCTAAGTGTACTGGGGATGCTCAGACGTGAGTCCCAGGCACTCCACACCACTGGAATCAAGCTAGCCGGGCTGATGAGAGGTGTTACCTCGAAACCGGGCCGGTCCTCGGATGCTTGTTTCCGTTCTGGGAAGGACATGGCTTTTGTAGTTCGGACTGGACTGTTCCCATGGGGCACAGGGTCAGCGCTGATTTGCATATCGCCATTGTCTAACCCAGGGTGGTGTGGAGTGGAAAAACGATGGATTTGGGCCCAGATCTTTGGACTGGGGTGAATGTGTGACATTGATCCACATTCTGTCCATCATTGTTGTGTTTGCAATTACCGCTCTTAGTTGAAATGCCCAAGCATATATTTGAAGGTCGGGAGCTGCCAAACCTCCCTTCTCTCTATGGCGTCTCAACTTTTTCCAACTTATTCTCAATGCTTTTTGTGCCCAAATAAAGGAAATGATATCACTCTGTAATTTGACAAACATTGAAGGTTCAAAATAAAGAGGGATAGTATTAAACAAAAAAGTAATCTTTGGCAAGATCGTCATTTTTACTAAATTAACCCTTCTTATAACTGATAATGGCAACGAGGTCCAGGATCTCATAAGTTGCCTCCACTCCCTAGCAATACGAGAAAAGTTGGTATCGATAATTCTATTAATGTCCTGGACAATTTCCAAACCCAGATATCGCATTTGTGAGCTAGGTTGAACCCCAACTGGTAGGTGCTCATGGTTCCAGGTCATAATCTCCGTTTTAGAGGCATTAACCTCATATCCGGAGATTTTGCCAAAGTTCTGAGCTAACTTGATGACAGCCGGCAAGGCAGAACTAAGCTCACAAGAGAAAATCAAAATATCGTCCGCTTATAAGGCCACCCTCTTATCCCAACCACTGTAACTGAACATTTAATTTGTTATTACAATATTTACAAATACGCTAATCAGAACCCAAATCAAAACAATTCTCTACCAACAAATAAGTTGCAAAATCCATCCACTCATTATTATTTTCCTTTTCACTTTTTAAATACAGATCAACAGTCCTGGTCTGATTTTTATAATGAGTAAGTCGACAACAAATACAAGAATAATTTGTTGTTTCACCTGAAATCACCTTGAACTTTGTAATTTCTTGCTCAAATTTTTCTGTACTACAATGTTGTACATTCTCTTCTACATGTCCTTCTATTAACATGTCAATTTCTGCACTGTCTTCTTCAGGACCAAAGTAACTAACCTGAATTTCATCACAAACGTTCATTACATCTGATACAGATCCACGCAAAAGAGCACTGTTCAACTTTTTTAACATTAGTGCTGAACTTTTTGCATAATACAACCTTCTGACTAATTTCCTCATTTCAGTATGATATACTGCTGACATCCTGAAATGGTGAAAAATACTTTGACATTCTTTGTTAGAAAGACAAGTTAGAGAATGACCTTGCAAACCAGTATTTTCTCTCACTTTGCAAGGGTCTAATCCTTGCAACATCTTAATCTTTTGTTTAACACAATTGCGTAAAAAATCAATAGATTCCTGCCATACACTACAAATGGTACTCAGACAAAATATCGAAAATAAAATATCGTAAAGACAAAATATCGAAGTTAAAATATCGAAGGTAAAAAATATTGGGAAGCAAAAATATCGGATACAAAAATATCGTAATAGGTAAGTAAGTATAAATATCGATAATAATAATATCGTATGACAAAATATCGCCAATACAAAATATCGTGTAGTATGGAAAAAATAAATAGTATAGGAAAAAATATAATAATTGTTCATAAAAAATTGATAAAAAGGTCTATATTAAAAAATTAAAATATATTTAATACATTTTTTTTTTTTAAAACATATCTAGTTTTAGGAGCGGGTAATTGGGTTTATAGGGGATAAGGGTGGGGAGTGTATTAAAATGTATGTAAAAATACATAAAATAATAAAAAATATGAATAAAAAGATAAAATTTAAAATAATATTTAAATTATTAATATTAATAAATAATAATAGATATCAAGTTTTAGGAGTGGGTTTTGGGTTTATAGGGGATAAGGGTGGGAAGTAATTTAAAAATAATTAATAAATTAATATATGTTTGTAAAAAAAAATATTAATAATTAATTGGTAAATAATTAATATTAATTAGATAATTAATTAATATAATTTTGTACATTATTTTATATAATAATTAATTGGTAATTAATGAATATTAATTATTTAATTACTAATTATAATTTTGGACATAATTTTAAATAATAAATAATTGGTAATTAAATATTAATAATTAATTGGTAATTAATTAATATTTTTTTGTTAATTAATTAATATAATTTTGTACATAATTTTAAATAATAATTAATTGGTAATTAATTAATAATAATTAGTTAATTATATTAATTAGCTTCATTTAGTTAAATATATATTTTTTACTTATTGTAAATTAATTTGGAAAAAATAATATTAATAATTAAATTTATTTATTTACAGCTAATGTGCTAATATATTTACTTTATTGTTATTGTTAATTAATAATTAATTTGTAATGACATAATAATAAATATTTTTGGGTAAAGGAGTATTGTTAGAGTTCAGGGTCAGTTTTCAGTTTTTGGGTAAAGGGGTATTTTTTGGGTTCAGGGTCAGTTTTCAGTTTTTGGGTAAAGGGGTATTTTTAGGGTTCTGGGTCAGTTTTGGGTTTTTGGGTAAAGGGGTATTTTTAGGGTTCAGGGTCAGTTTTCAGTTTTTGGGTAAAGGGGTATTTTTTGGGTTCAGGGTCAGTTTTCAGTTTTTGGGTAAAGGGGTATATATTAAGCATGAGCGCAAAATCCGCTCCGATCGCGGATTTTGCGGATTTTCGGTAAATCCGCGATCCGCGAACTCTCGCGGATTTACCGAGAATCCGCAATCCGCGATCGGAGCGGATTTTGCGGTCAAAAGTTCAAGCCTGCATAATTTACGATGGCGCCGGCAAGCTGCCAGCGCCATCCTCAAATGGTTACTTAATTAGCTTCGACAGGAAGCTCTAATAGATAAGATACAGCGGGGGCTCGAGCGCCTGCTTTATTTTAACAGTTGGAGCTTCCTGTTGAAGCTAATTAAGTAACTATTGCAGGAAGGCGCTGGCAGCTTGCCGGCGCCATGGTAAATTATTTCAACGGTGCCCTAGTTGAAGCTTTAATTCAGTGACTCATTGATCAGCCCAAAAATTAATCTGCTGCTCTGATCGGTCTCTGCCCTTTTATACACACAAGAGGCATGCTCGCATGGACGCCCCGTCCGTTTGGCCCCGCTCACACACTCGAGGTGTGCACTGTCTTCCCGCCATTTACCCACTATGATGGACATTTCACTAAAGGGACCCCTGCGCACTTCGGCGCGATTGCATAGTAACACACACTTGGTCGCTGGAACTGGTTGAAGCGCAAATGCAGTGACTCATGCATCAGCCCCAAAAAAATCGTGAGCGTTGGGAGGCTGGGCAGATGTGCCTTCTTCCCAAATATACCATCGATGCTGCTCTGACCTTTTATACACACAAGAGGCATGCTCGCATGGACGCCCCGTCCGTTTGGCCCCGCTCACACACTCGAGGTGTGCACCGTCTTCCCGCCATTTACCCACTATGATGGACATTTCACTAAAGGGACCCCTGCGCACTTCGGCGCGATTGCATAGTAACACACACTTGGTCGCTGGAACTAGTTGAAGCGCAAATGCAGTGACTCATGCATCAGCCCCAAAAAAATCGTGAGTGTTGGGAGGCTGGGCAGATGTGCCTTCTTCCCAAATATACCATCGATGCTGCTCTGACCTTTTATACACACAAGAGGCATGCTCGCATGGACGCCCCGTCCGTTTGGCCCCGCTCACACACTCGAGGTGTGCACCGTCTTCCCGCCATTTACCCACTATGATGGACATTTCACTAAAGGGACCCCTGCGCACTTCGGCGCGATTGCATAGTAACACACACTTGGTCGCTGGAACTAGTTGAAGCGCAAATGCAGTGACTCATGCATCAGCCCCAAAAAAATCGTGAGCGTTGGGAGGCTGGGCAGATGTGCCTTCTTCCCAAATATACCATCGATGCTGCTCTGACCTTTTAGACACACAAGAGGCATGTGCGCTCGCGTGGAAGCCCCGTCCGTTTGGCCCCGCCCACACACTCGAGGAAGCCCCGCCCCCAATCCGCAAATCCGCTGAATCCGCTAAATAGGCGGATTTTGCGGATCCACGATCAGTGGATCCGCTAAATCCGCGAATCGTGGATCCGCAAAATCTGCCCATGCTTAGTATATATAGGGTTCAGGGTCAGTTTTGAGTTTTTGGGTAAAGGGGTATTTTTTGGGTCCAGGGTCAGTTTTGAGTTTTTGGGTAAAGGGGTATTTTTAGGGTTCAGGGTCAGTTTTGGGTTTTTGGGTAAAGGGGTATTTTTAGGGTTCAGGGTCAGTTTTCAGTTTTTGGGTAAAGGGGTATTTTTTGGGTTCAGGGTCAGTTTTCAGTTTTTGGGTAAAGGGGTATTTTTAGGGTTCAGGGTCAGTTTTGGGTTTTTGGGTAAAGGGGTATTTTTAGGGTTCAGGGTCAGTTTTGGGTTTTTGGGTAAAGGGGTATTTTTAGGGTTCAGGGTCAGTTTTCAGTTTTTGGGTAAAGGGGTATTTTTTGGGTTCAGGGTCAGTTTTCAGTTTTTGGGTAAAGGGGTATTTTTAGGGTTCAGGGTCAGTTTTGGGTTTTTGGGTAAAGGGGTATTTTTAGGGTTCAGGGTCAGTTTTGGGTTTTTGGGTAAAGGGGTATTTTTTGGGTTCAGGGTCAGTTTTCAGTTTTTGGGTAAAGGGGTATTTTTAGGGTTCAGGGTCAGTTTTGGGTTTTTGGGTAAAGGGGTATTTTTAGGGTTCAGGGTCAGTTTTCAGTTTTTGGGTAAAGGGGTATTTTTTGGGTTCAGGGTCAGTTTTCAGTTTTTGGGTAAAGGGGTATTTTTAGGGTTCAGGGTCAGTTTTGGGTTTTTGGGTAAAGGGGTATTTTTTGGGTTCAGGGTCAGTTTTCTGTTTTTGGGTAAAGGGGTATTTTTAGGGTTCAGGGTCAGTTTTGGGTTTTTGGGTAAAGGGGTATTTTTAGGGTTCAGGGTCAGTTTTCAGTTTTTGATGTGAAAACATATAACACGTTAATTAATTATGCAAACAGATGCATATAAAAAGTCGATATAGCTGATAATCCGATATTGAAGTGCACGATATTTTTGATGTCGATATTATAGTTAATGTCATTATTTTTTGTAGATAGCGATATTTTTGTTTTCCGATGTTAATGTAGTCGATATAAAAGTAAACGATGTTTTTGTATATCGATATTAAAATATCGATATTTGTGTATATATCTAGTTAAGTATAGGAAGCCGATATATTTGATTTCGATATTTTTGCTCCGATATTTTTGTACGTCGATATTGTGAATGTCGATATTTTGTCAGACATTCACTACAAATACTACTGCAATTCAAAGGGTACACTGGAGCTTTAGGACGTCTCCCTAAAACTTCATCAGCTAACACCTCTTCTACATCTCTAGGAACAATTTTCTCTTTCTCAATAGGACAACCATTTTTAACCTCATAAGCAAGACCAGTAGTGTCAACTGCATGCAACAAATCATTACTCTGAAGATAACTCTCTCCATTAAAAAAAAGACTCAGAACTTGAACTATGTTTCCATTCACCCAAAAAACTCAGAAAAATTACTTCTGTTAATTACTCTTCTCCACTTACTTTTGGCCTTCATTAAGCCCTTCGATGCTCATGACGAGCTCAGCTTGTCATGAGGTATACCTCTAGGGTGCTCATGACAAGCTGAGCTCGTCATGACCACACCCATTAACATTATGGCCCAGCACAGGAGAAGGACTTCAAGCAGCCAAGGTGTTAAATGGATTGGCTTATCTAGTGATCGAATTCTATTGACTACTAAAACAAACAGGTTTTTTTCAATTCAAAAGCTTTCTCAACTACATTTTCAATACATTTCTTTTTCTTATAAAATGCTGTTTTTTTTACAATTCTTTACTACCTTAGTCAAAATTCAACACAACTCTATTATAGAACATCTTCTTCCTTATTTCCTTATATTGTTTTTTCCTCCTTTTACTAAACACGTTTTTTTCACAAGATGATTTTCCATGGTTCTTCTCTTTTCTCTTAGTTGCAGATACACTAATACTATTTTTAACTTTGTACACACTCCTTTTAGCGTTTAACAATTTCCACAGAAAAGTCTTAGGGGTCCATTAGGATGTCGGGCGGTGGCACTACCGCAACGATGGCGGGGCGGAAAAACAGCTTTTTCCGCCCGCTAGCAGTGGAAATCACGTCCGCCACATTAGGATACGTAAACACAGGTCATTTCCCGTCCGCCGCGGAGCGCCGCGCTCCGCCATCAAGGTGCGCCCGCCACCGCGCCGGCTGCAGCCAATCGAGACCCTCCGCCGCGGCCGATGACGTCCGCCCCGCTCGACAAATTAGGATGGCCCAAACAAGCTGACGCACCGCACCGGAGACACCGCACAGCTCTAGCAGGCGGAAAGTCTACAGCGGAGCACGCACGCCGAGACCCGACATGAACCCCATGGACCCAGCCCTCCACATGCATCCGGTCATGTACCTGCTGCAACACTATCGCCAGATGGGCCGCCGCAGACGCCGCCGCAGGTACGTCACTACACATATACACCACACAACACACATGCCGACACAGGTCCCAAGCACCACACTGGCATCCTGCTGGGGGGCACAACACATCCACATGGGCACCCACACATCACCCACCTCAGAACAAGGCACCCCACGGCATCCGGAACACACAACGTCGGCCAACCTGCAGCAACGTCACGGTCACGGACACGTCACCGCCGCGGTCAACACATGCGCACTATGCAGAAGGCAGGGCAACACCAAGGCATGGACACTTTCCAAACATCACAGCGACACACCACCCCGACCAACACTGCACACCACCCGAAGTAGTCACAGGCCAGGTGCCAATCCCGTGCACCCCCTTGCACATCAACAAGCACTGTAACAACAAGCACAATACACACACACTGCGACACACAACCAGGGACAAAGGCACAGCAGGATTGCCTGACAACGGACACACAACACCAGTGCACTCCCCACAGCCCACACAATTGTATACAAACATCCACACAGGGCAAGACAAAACATACAACAGGCATACAACTCCTGCCTGACACATGTGTGTCTCACACCATACAGGGGCACACATACATACACTACAAACTAACACCCTTCACACTGCACACCTCTGCCACACACATGCCATGTAAGCCATGCCACCAGGACCAAGGGCCAACACAAGACGACCATACACATACACCCCAGGGCACACAGAAAGGGAAACACACACCTCATCACATCATAAACATCGACTACACCACAGCACAGCTGCACACCCTGTGCTGCCAGTGTCCCCCAAGGTGACCTGTGAACAGTGTATGCAGCAATAGCAATTCACCCCCACGAAAACTGCATGGCCTGCCAAATAACCATCACAGAGTACAACATCAGCAGGGCCACAATGGACTGAAGACCCTGTCCCCCTGTCTAAAAATCATATGGGCACATAGAACCTTGCGATGGTGATGTACAAAATAGACCATGGAACTCAGTCAAACTAGAAAATGACTTTAATCAGTAAGGAGACAGAGAAAACACACCATAATGTACTGTATTTATTCACATATTGCACAGATGTAGCTACACAACATAAGTAGACACCAGCAAGTCTCAAAATCATGTGCAAATGCCATAGACTATGCACTGGTGAATCACAATCGGGAAGTGCAAAGTCCTTGGCAGGGCAGGGTACAGCACATCAGAGCAACAGGCCCAGTGTCCTTGGCAGGGGAGAGCACATCAGAGCAACAGGCCCAGAGTCCTTGGCAGGGTACAGCACATCAGAGCAACAGGCCCAGTGTCCTTGGCAGGGCAGGGGAGAGCACATCAGAGCAACAGGCCCAGTGTCCTTGGCAGGGCAGGGGAGAGCACATCAGAGCAACAGGCCCAGAGTCCTTGGCAGGGGAGAGCACATCAGAGCAACAGGCCCAGAGTCCTTGGCAGGGTACAGCACATCAGAGCAACAGGCCCAGTGTCCTTGGCAGGGCAGGGGAGAGCACATCAGAGCAACAGGCCCTGAGTCCTTGGCAGGGGAGAGCACATCAGAGCAACAGGCCCAGAGTCCTTGGCAGGGGAGAGCACATCAGAGCAACAGGCCCAAAGTCCTTGGCAGGGCAAGGGAGAGCACATCAGAGCAACAGGCCCAGAGTCCTTGGCAGGGGAGAGCACATCAGAGCAACAGGCCCAGAGTCCTTGGCAGGGTACAGCACATCAGAGCAACAGGCCCAGTGTCCTTGGCAGGGCAGGGGAGAGCACATCAGAGCAACAGGCCCAGAGTCCTTGGCAGGGGAGAGCACATCAGAGCAACAGGCCCAGAGTCCTTGGCAGGGGAGAGCACATCAGAGCAACAGGCCCAAAGTCCTTGGCAGGGCAAGGGAGAGCACATCAGAGCAACAGGCCCAGAGTCCTTGGCAGGGGAGAGCACATCAGAGCAACAGGCCCAGAGTCCTTGGCAGGGTACAGCACATCAGAGCAACAGGCCCAGTGTCCCTGGCAGGGCAGGGGAGAGCACATCAGAGCAACAGGCCCAGAGTCCTTGGCAGGGGAGAGCACATCAGAGCAACAGGCCCAGAGTCCTTGGCAGGGGAGAGCACATCAGAGCAACAGGCCCAAAGTCCTTGGCAGGGCAAGGGAGAGCACATCAGAGCAACAGGCACAGAGTCCTTGGCAGGGGAGAGCACATCAGAGCAACAGGCCCAGGAACACACCCACATCGCTAACAATGGTGTAATGTAGCACACCTATGTGTGGCACAGGCGTCTGAGGGTGTTGACAACTCACTCCTGGCTGTCATGTGGAGTGGAACCTGGCTGTGTGTCAGGGACTGCAGGTCAACTTGACTGGTGTGACAGAGGGACATGTGGTGTGGCTATACCAGAGGGCCTGCAAGGTGGAGGGCTGTGCGGACCAGGTGGCACCGTGGCACGTGGAGGTGGAGTCATGCACGCCCTTGACACAGTGTGGGTGGGAGAGGTTGGAGGGGTGCCCTTCCACTTCTTTGGAATATGAATTTGCTTCCCTGTCATGGGGTTGATGGGAAGTGGCGTTGACACCACCTGCACACCCCCCAACTGTTCCACTTCAGGGGCAGACACTGCCACTCCCTCTGGAGAAGTGCTTGATCCTGCAGTACGCTTGTGCTGGCTATGCCCCTGGACCACTTTAGCCTCTCTGGAAGGTGTACCCCCCACAGTGACCACCTTCCCACTTACCCCAGGGGTGGTGTCTACACTGCCCTCCTGTCCCTTCTTGCCAGGGATGGCCACTACACTGCCCTCCTGTCCCTTCTTGCCAGGGGTGGTGTCTACACTGCCCTCCTGTCCCTTCTTGCCAGGGATGGCCACTACACTGCCCTCCTGTCCCTTCTTGCCAGGGATGGCCACTACACTGCCCTCCTGTCCCTTCTTGCCAGGGATGGCCACTACACTGCCCTCCTGTCCCTTCTTGCCAGGGGTGGTGTCTACACTGCCCTCCTGTCCCTTCTTGCCAGGGATGGCCACTACACTGCCCTCCTGTCCCTTCTTGCCAGGGGTGGTGTCTACACTGCCCTCCTGTCCCTTCTTGCCAGGGATGGCCACTACACTGCCCTCCTGTCCCTTCTTGCCAGGGATGGCCACTACACTGCCCTCCTGTCCCTTCTTGCCAAGGATGGCCACTACACTGCCCTCCTGTCCCTTCTTGCCAAGGATGGCCACTACACTGCCCTCCTGTCCCTTCTTGCCAAGGATGGCCACTACACTGCCCTCCTGTCCCTTCTTGCCAGGGATGGCCACTACACTGCCCTTCTTTGCCACAATGACTGGGTTGGTCACGACAGGGGTCTCCACTGCCACAATGACTGGGCTGGTCACGACAGGGGTCTCCACTGCCACAATGACTGGGCTGGTCACAACAGGGCTTCCCTCCACCTGCCTCGATGTACTTTGTTCTGGGGTTGATGTGGTAGGTGGGTGTGTCCCTGTGTTCTCCCCAGGTGTAGTCATGACATCCCACACATCCTCTGTGGGCATAGCAGAGTCAATATCTGGTGATGGCTCAGCAGCATGTGAGCCTGATGTCTGACACAATGCTCTTCTGGCCTTGCTCTTCTGTGACTTCACCTTGTCTGTGCATATTGGGGGGTCCCTGCCCTTCTTTGGGGATGGAGTCTGTGGACGGGATTGTTTGCTTTGGGTCTGAGCTGTGCTCCTAGTGTTGTAACATTTACTTGATGTATGTCCCAAGTGCTCACTGTCATCTGATGTGGCCACTGACTGGATGGACGTCACAGGCACCTGAGCTGCAAAGGGGGCATGTTGGAGGGCTGACGTCACTGTACCTGACAATGACAGGAGTGTACAATGTAGGCCACCCACGTCAGAGTGTATGCCCTCCATGAATGCCAGAACCTGCCCTATTTTGTAATCGTGGGCACTGAAGGCATTCAGCAGGGCGGTCTGGCCCACGCAAAGTTGCCGCAGGAGCTCTACGCACTCTGCACTGAGGGCAGCAGGGGGGACAGGTGCAGGTGCTGCGGTGCCATGTGTGAATGTCACACGTCCCCTCTTAGTGACACGGATACGGCCAGCCCCAGAGGAAGTGGATGGGAGGGTGGGCAGTGGCCGTTGGTAGTCAGATGCAGCAGCAGAGTCCCCATCCCCTGTGGCTGCTAACAGGGACTCATCCCCCCTGCCATCAGATGAAGTGGTACTCTGTGTCTCAGCCATAGATTCCTCATGCATACTCCTGTCACCCTCATCAGCGCTGGTGTGGTCAGTGTCACTTTGCTCCGTCTCACCCTGCTCTGCTGCCGCTGTCGTGCTGGTCTCGCCACCACTTTCAGGATCATGTTCCGCCGTGGTGTCTTCCGAATCTGCATTAGCGACAGAAACATGGTTGTATAAGTGTCATAGTCTGGTCACACGATATCAGAGCAATGCAGCACATGAGAGGCCTAGAGCTACATGGTAACCACCACACCCTCAAATCATTGTGCTGCTACACACCAGTTACACCACAACTGTGCCTGTCATGCGGACAAACAGGCAGGAGTGGACCAATGTCGATGACACACAGCACTACACCCTGCCCATGGATGGTGTTCCCCTAGCCCACATGGACCTGCCCCACGGACATGATGTAGCCACAACTAACATCACCACTTCCAGAGCCTAAAGGGATCCAGAGGGGAATACACACACCTGTTTTGTCTACACATGCCACATTGTCAAATAGGCCATTACAATCACCATGTGCCAATGTGGGTTCACATTGTTGTCAGATGTGTGGGCCACTACCATGCAGGTGCATGCAAAGTAGACTGACATGGTGTAACACTCATTAAGTGGACACAGCTGTACTGCATAATAGGGACTACACCCACCATCACAAAGAAGAGTGACCATGTGGACAACAAAATATATGTCAAGGACAGAAAACTGCAGCCAGGAGCTGCAGAGTAAGGCCATGGTGGGCCAATGCCTCATACAGACACACATCACAGTTGCCACTCACATCACATATCACAGCATGGCAGCACAGGCACATCACATGTGTCACCGCAGACACAGGCACTCTACACATGCATCCACTCCCAGACAAACTATCCCTCCCCGGATACTCACCATCTCTGTCTTGCTGCTGAAGCCCCTTCAGACGTGCATCCAGGTCTGGATAGGTCACTGCCAGTATGCGTGCCATCAGCGGAGTCATGGTGCGGCGTGCCACACGCCCTGTGCGTGGTACCATCCCCAAGTTCATCTCTGCCACTTGCTTAGCCAGCCGGCTGATGTCGTCCCACCTCTTGTGACAGTGTGTGTGTCGTCTGTTTGATACCCCCAGGGCTCGCACCTTTGCTGCTATGGCCCTCCAGACAGCCTTACGTTGGTGTACTTTGAGCTGCAGGTATGAGAGTAAAGAAGGACTAATGAACATTTACACATTGTCATATGTCAGCATCTATCAGTACAGCAGCCAGACACTGAATCTGGATGCACAGTGACCTCCCTCCCTCCAGAACTGGGGGTACCCTCACAAGGCCACTCTGCATGGCATAAACTTTAGTGAATGCATGCACACATTGAGCTTCGTAGTCTCCATGATTATCACACTGAAGAATGATGATTCAACACAAATGCATCGACAGCACTGTGTAAATCATAAATTGTACAGGGCATTGATGTGGCATATCCACTAATCAGTGTGCAGCAACTGTAGCATGTAAGTTGGCTGATGGACAAACTTTGGAAGGGCAGCCACTGAACCTACTCTGTGGGGCACACTGACTATGACTACAGGGGCACCCTGAAATTACATCACAAGCGGACACTGTCCAACCAGCTACAAGGCAAACAACCGTTGGTCATGTCTGCCCCAAAAAGTAGCACATCCCACTCACACATACAAGTATAGGCCTAGGACTGATTCATAATGCAAAACACACACTCCCACCACCTGCAAACATCTTGTCTGTCAGTGTTTGTCTGCACCACACATCCAAAATAACATACAGCTGCATCATGAATACACGTCTGACACCACCCTGCCCTACTGCTCCCTACATGGTGACTTACCACGACATTGGGGCCACCAAACAGCCGTGGGTACTGTGCCAGCACCTCGTTCACAAGGACATCCAGCTCCTCACTCGTGAATGGACTGGCACGGATCTTATCTGTTCTTGACATCCCTGTGGATATGGCAGACCTGTGGCGGAAGTGAGTTGTGAGGTGTCCCAGGCAGCAGGCTCTGTGAGCAGTAGGAGAGGGTCCCAGGCAGCAGGCTCTGTGAGCAGCAGGAGAGGGTCCCAGGCAGCAGGCTCTGTGAGCAGCAGGAGAGGGTCTCAGGCAGCAGCAGGAGAGGGTCCCAGGCAGCAGGCTCTGTGAGCAGCAGGAGAGGGTCTCAGGCAGCAGGCTCTGTGAGCAGCAGGAGAGGGTCCCAGGCAGCAGGCTCTGTGAGCAGTGGGAATGTGTGGCTCACTCCCACAGATTTATAGGCCCATGGGGTCGTTAGGAAGCTGATAAGGTGCTACAATTGGTTGTCTGGGTCAGCCTTATTCAAAAGCATCCAATGACCGGCTCCGCGGCGGCGGTGTGCCGCTTCCGCATTATTCAAATCTGCATCATGCCACATTGAACACCCATGCCATTGGCTGTATGCAATGCACCATGGCGGTGACGCACCGCGGGTGTCCGGGGTGCGCTACCGCGATGGTGCATCATTCAAAAGCATCCAATGACCGGCTCCGCGGCGGCGGCGCGCCGCTTCCGCATTTTTCAAATCGGCATCATGCCACATTGAACACCCATGCCATTGGCTGTATGCAATGCACCATGGCGGTGACGCACCGCGGGTGTCCGGGGTGCGCTACCGCGATGGTGCATCATTCAAAAGCATCCAATGACCGGCTCCGCGGTGGCGGCGCGCCGCTTCCGCATTTTTCAAATCTGCATCATGCCACATTGAACACCCATGCCATTGGCTGTATGCAATGCACCACGGCGGTGACGCTCCGCTGGGGACCGGCGGTAGGTACCGCGACTGATGCGGCGGAGCCTAGCCAGCGGCATGGACACCAGTCCATGTGCCAATGGCTACCTTGGCTGGGTAGATGGTGGTGCTGGGGTCACACCGCCGGGGACCGGCGGTAGGTACCGCGACTGATGCAGCGGAGCCTAGCCAGCGGCATGGACACCAGTCCATGTGCCAATGGCTACCTTGGCTGGGTAGATGGTGGTGCTGGGGTCACACCGCCGGGGACCGGCGGTAGGTACCGCGACTGGTGCGGCGGAGCCTAGCCAGCGGCATGGACACCAGTCCATGTGCCAATGGCTACCTTGGCTGGGTAGATGGTGGTGCTGGGGTCACACCGCCGGGGACCGGCGGTAGGTACCGCGACTGATGCGGCGGAGCCTAGCCAGCGGCATGGACACCAGTCCATGTGCCAATGGCTACCTTGGCTGGGTAGATGGTGGTGCTGGGGTCACACCGCCGGGGACCGGCGGTAGGTACCGCGACTGATGCGGTGGAGCCTAGCCAGCGGCATGGACACCAGTCCATGTGCCAATGGCTACCTTGGCTGGGTAGATGGTGGTGCTGGGGTCACACCGCCGGGGACCGGCGGTAGGTACCGCGACTGATGCGGCGGAGCCTAGCCAGCGGCATGGACACCAGTCCATGTGCCAATGGCTACCTTGGCTGGGTAGATGGTGGTGCTGGGGTCACACCGCCGGGGACTGGCGCTAGGTTATGGCATTTTCGTACACATTGCTGTGTATGTCAATCATGGACAATGTATAAGTGCCATGCAGCTACATGGTGTAGGGCACATCATTGTACACACGATGCCACAGAGCCATTGCATCCACAGGAGGACGCACGTTCAGTCTGAGCCACTTTAGCATGTGTTTGTGCCTTTTTAGTAAGGCTTTTGATGGGTGATGATTGCCAGACGTCATGCTCTACATAGATGTAGTGAGGTTTAATGTGTTGTTGCTCAGTGCAGACCTTGACCGGGCTGGGGGCACTGCATTGTATCGTACCTGACTTGTGCATTCAGAACTGATCATGCACACAACCAGAAGTGTCCCTGCTATTGTGATCATTGTGTTGATGAATGCTTCCACAATGTACATGATGCATTGAGGTCTGGCAGGTACGGCAGATGGGTATGACAGACATGTTAAGTCACATTAGATTTGTGGCTCTTGTAGCTCCATGTCTGCGCATGTCACTAGTTCAATCATTGTATCCACATTATTGTCACTTGGGTATTGTCACTGGAGAGGCCTGCCCTCTGTGTGTAGCTATTGGGCAGCCATGTAACCAGATGTGCCATGCATCTTTCTGGCCATTGTTTTTTACCCATTACATCATTGATGTTTTGTGCTATGGCCATCTCATGATGCTTGTCATTGACCTATTGTTTTTAATCCTAAACTAGGAGGAGGCCAAATCTCCTACGTCAGGTGATTGTGCTTGAGGACATGGAGAATGAGGCAATCATCAGGAAATTCCGGTTGGACAGACCGACATTGAAGATCTTGTGTGATCTATTGGAGCCCCACCTGCAGCCTCGCCGTCACTATCCTACGGCATTCACACCCGCCCACAAGGTAATGGCAGCACTACACTTCTTTGCGACTGGTTCCTTCCAGGAGACCGTGGCTAATGCTGGGGGAATGTCGCAGCCCATGTTCAGCATGGTGCTGAGGGATGTACTCGAGGCGATGATGATCTATCGGAATCGCTACATCCATTTCCCCCGGGGACGTGAATTGGCTGCCGTTAAGGGGGACTTCTATCCACTTGGGCACATCCCACATGTAGTCGGTGCGATCGATTGCACCCATGTGGCTCTGGTGGCACCGCAGGCGACGGAGCACATTTATCGAAACCGGAAACACTACCACTCAATGAATGTGCAGGTGGTGTGCCTTGCAGACATGACAATTTTACATGTGTGTGCTAAGTATCCCGGTTCGGCACATGACTCTTTCATCATGAGGAACAGCATGGTGCCACGGATGATGGAGAATCTGCATCCCGAACGTGCCTGGATTGTGGGTGAGTTACACAACTGCTATCACGTGCTGTGTGTCACTGCCTTTACTGTGGCCGTACAACATTGCAATGTGTGTTTTTTATTCACAGGGGACTCTGCTTATCCCAGTAGGCCATGGCTGTTGAGCCCACTCCGTAATCCCCAGACACCTGCAGAGATCCGCTACAATGAGGCCCATGGCAGGACACGACGGGTAATTGAACGTACTTTTGGGCTGCTGAAGGCAAGGTTCCGGTGCCTTGACAGGACTGGAGGCGCACTTGCATACTCACCTGGGAAGGTGTGCAAGATCGTTGTGGCATGCTGTATGCTACACAACCTGGCCATCCACAAGGGGGTCCCCCTGCTCCTGGACGACGGTGAGGAACCAAGGCCACAACCTGCTCAGGGACCTGAATCCAGTGATGAGGAGAGTGGAGAGGAGGAAGGAGTTGACCAACGGCAGCAGCTAATCCAACGCTACTTCACTTGAAGGTGTGTGACGAGTTACAGCGTCTACATAGTCTAGTGTGTTAGCTTATGTTGTGAATGGTTATGCGCAGATGTTCCCAATAGCCACATGTTCTGTCACCTATGTATGGTATTGTTGGAATGGACGTTACGTCCGGAGATGTATTATGGACGGCATTACAGCATTTCAGATAGACACTGTGTAGGGTACCTGTGATAATTAGGATATTTGTGGATCAGTGATCTGTGTGTGTTGCCACGATGAGACCAGTGACTGTAGTTCTGTTGTGTCTCCCTAGGTTCTCCAGCGTGTTCCTGCCCTGCATACTGTACATCATGTTTACATATCATGGACATTATCATCATTGTAAATAATGCACTAAAGAATTCACTACACAAAATCTGGATTGTAAGGTATTTTATTTACGGGGTGGACATGTGAATTGTGTGTGAATATTTACAGGAAGGTGGTGAATGAGCAGTGAGTTGACAGTCATGGTCGCTGAGATGCAAGAGTAGACACCACATGAATGTGGTGACCCAGTCCAACAGACAGGTGCCATTGCCAAGGCAATGTGGGGAAAGATAGTCCAAAAGAGTCAATGCAGTTGGGGAGAGGGTTGTCTTCAAGGCTGGCTCCGTGACTGGCGTGTGGCAGGTGCTTGGCTTCCAGAGACTCCCAGGCTCTTCTTCGGACGCCCCCTAGATCTTTTGGCGGTGGGGGGCCTGCTGAATGGCCAGCGGCGTCAGAGGACTCGCCCCTCTCTGTTGGCGCAGGGGAGGATGGTGGACTGTCATCCTGCTGCACAACAGGAGGGGATGGCGGTGATGGTTGGGACACAGGCCTGTCCCTCTGCAACGCCACTTGCTGGCCCATGAGGTCCACCATCTGTCCCAGGTGGTTATTGATGGACCTCATCAGCAGGATGAGCTCCCTGAAAAATTCATCCGACCGGCCACTTTGTCCCTGGACCTCTTGGTAGGCATCCACAACTCTGGTGAAGTGGTCCAGGGATGGTGTCCACTCCTCCCGAGGTCTGGTGTTGGCCCTGGCCCTCCCACCTGCTCTGCTGCCACGGACCTCTTCCCTCGCCACTGGTGCGCCACGCACTGGCTCCCTGCCCTCCACAGTTGTTGGTGTGGGCTGGTCATCCCTAGGGACAGGGAGGGTGCTGCAGGTGGTACTGGTGGTAGTGGTGGTGTTGGTGGCAGTGGCTGCGGTGGTGGTTGCGGTGGAGGCAGAGGCCGTGACAGCAGGGGTCTGCTGCGTTGTCGTTGCAGCAGAGGTGGTGGTGGGGAGGATGGGGGCCTGGGACCTCTGGGTGTGTGGAACACCGGATGGGCCGGCCTGGAGCTCATCGTCCAAACTGTCCTGGGAGTCTGCATCTGTGAGTCCATGTGCCGGAGGTGGAGACTGGCTCTGCAGGTCGTTGGTGTTGTCCCCAGCAGTGAGTTCTTCATCACCTGCGGAGTAGATGGGGAGTGGTCAGTGTTTGTGTCATCTGTGTATCTTCAGCTGTCTGTACACTAGTGCATTGTGCTGTCATCAGTTGTACAAATCATGGCAACATCGTGTTACATTACATAGTGGATAGTTAGATCATGGTGTCCTAAAGGTTGATTGTCTATGCATTTTGTACAATAGTAAATAGATTAATACACACACCTTCATGAAGATAAACGGTAGTTACATACCTGTAAGGTGAGCGTGCAGGGTATAATGGCTGACACTTTCTCCTGGGTGGGGGAGGCCTCCATGCTGCTGGGCTGTGGGCCAGGGGGCATGCTGGGAGTAGTGGTACAGGCCTCACCCCCACAAACACCCTCCAAGTGAAGATGGCTACCTACCTGTAAGTTTGTTTGTTAAACAGTGCAATGGCTGACACTTGCTCCTGGGTGGGGGAGGCCTCCATGCTGCTGGGCTGTGGGCCAGGGGGCATGCTGGGAGTAGTGGTACAGGCCTCACCCCCACAAACACCCTCCAAGTGAAGATGGCTACCTACCTGTAAGTTTGTTTGTTAAACAGTGCAATGGCTGACACTTGCTCCTGGGTGGGGGAGGCCTCCATGCTGCTGGGCTGTGGGCCAGGGGGAATGCTGGGAGTAGTGGTACAGGCCTCACCCCCACAAACACCCTCCAAGTGAAGATGGCTACCTACCTGTAAGTTTGTTTGTTAAACAGTGCAATGGCTGACACTTGCTCCTGGGTGGGGGAGGCCTCCATGCTGCTGGGCTGTGGGCCAGGGGGAATGCTGGGAGTAGTGGTACAGGCCTCACCCCCACAAACACCCTCCAAGTGAAGATGGCTACCTACCTGTAAGTTTGTTTGTTAAACAGTGCAATGGCTGACACTTGCTCCTGGGTGGGGGAGGCCTCCATGCTGCTGAGCTGTGGGACAGGGGCTATGGTGGGAGTTGTTGTACTGACATTCGGGCCCCATACAGGCATCCTCAGCAGCATGGGTGGCTACATGTTGGTTAGGGATGGACAGTGTATTGGTGGTTGGGTATTGCAAGGAGGTAAAAGTCAATGTGGTCTTTAACATATGTCTGTACTTACCAGCCTCCGCTCCCCCGGCTACTCCTGTGTAACTCTCAGGTAGCAGGATAGCAAGCACCTTCTCCTCCCATGGTGTGAATGTCTTCAGTGGGATGGGAGGGCCACTGCCAGTCACGTTTGCCAGATTCCAGTTCTTGCATTGCTGCGGTGCTTTGACATCGACCGCCATGGATTTCGTGTTTGTCCACTGCGGTGACTTTGCTGGTGCTTGTCCGTCATTTATCCCATGCAATCCTGCCTTCCACCGCGGCGGTCGGTGCCTGCCGTTCCGCCCGCGCCACCCTCGGGGATATCGTAATTTCCTGTGCGGTGTCTCCGCTTTCCCTGTGGGCGGTTTTGTATTTCCAGCTGCTTTTCCGACCGCCGCGGTCGGAGTTTTGTCATCACCGCACACGTCGGGCGGTTTCTTTTTCACCGCTACCGCCGCGGTCGGTCTCCAGTGGCGGTCGATCCTAATTTGTCTGCCGGTTGCACCGCCTCCATGGCGGGCGGTTGTTTCCCGCATCCATGGCGGGTGGGGTGGTTTTCCGCCCGCTATCCTAATGGGGCCCTTAGTTTTCTTACCAGGAGTTTTTTTCTTTTTGTTAACACATTGTTCTTCAGGTAAATCTTGTAGATGACTTCTCTTTAAATAAACTGCTTTCTTTCATTCTCTCTCGTTCAGTTTTGTAGGCATGATGATTTTTTTTCAGTGTTGATCAAAAGAATCTATTATGAAAAATATATATCACTTTAGAAAAATAAATATATGAAATACACTATTATATTACTTATAAGAAGAGAGGGGAGATTATGACGACAAACGTGGGAGTATGAAAATAGAAACAGTTACAACAAGAGAAAGAGGACTATGAGACAACTGGAAATATAAATAGAAAAGAGAATATAAGCAGACACTGCAGTATAAGGGGATAAAGAGAGTATGAAAAGACTGGAAAGTATGAAGAGATAAGGAGGAGTATGAGGAGAAAGGTGGCAGTATGACGAGACAAAGGAGAGTATAAGAAGAAAGAGACAGAGTGTGAGGAGACAGGGGGCAGTATAAGAAGAGAGACAAAGACTATAAACAGAAAACAAGAAATATGTGGAAGCAGGCACTAGTATAAGGACAAAAAAAGAATATAAGGAAAGAGGGGTCTATATAACAAGAGACAGAAGAGTACCAGAAGAGAGCAGGGATAATGTGAGGAAAAGTGGTGCATAAGAAGAAAAGGGGTGTACAAGAACAGAGGTTACACTATGAGGAGAAAGGAAGGAGCATAAACAGATAGTGGATTATGAAGAGTGAAAAGAGTATGACGAAAGAGGGAAGAGTATGACAAGAGAAACAAATATAAAGAGAGAGGGCAGTATGAAAAGATGGGGAGAATGAGGAAAGTGCTGCAGAGTATTCACAGGGAGTCAAGGAGGAGTAAGAGAAGAGAACAGGCAATATGAACAGAAACGGGAAGTATAAAGAGAGACAAGACAAAATGAAAAAAGAAAAAGAAAATTAAGAGAGACAGGAGAAGATGAACACAAAGAGAAGAAGTATAGGACAAAAGGGAATATAGGAAAAAGGGAATAGTATGAGGAGACAGGGAAAAGTAAGAGAAAAGAGAGCAGAATATGAAAACAGGGGGAGTATAAGGACGGCGAGAATGATGAGAGGAATATGACAATAAGAAAAGAGAGGAATATCAAGACAGAATTGGGAGTACAAGAAAAGAGAGGAGAAGTGTGAGCAGAGAGAGGAGAGTATGAGAAGAGAAAGAAAAATAGGAGAAAAGTATGTGCAAAGAACAGCGAGAATAAGAAGAAAGCGAGAATATAAGGAAAAAGGAGTTTATATGAGAAAAGAAGAGGAATATAAAGAGAGAGAGAGAGACAAAAATGTGGAGAAAAGAGAAATTTAAGAGAAGACTGCTTGTATAAGGAGAGAGAGAGTACTATGAGGAGACAGTAAAAACTATGACGACAGGGGTGAATACAAAGACAGGAGAGATTATGAAGAGTTGGGGAACTATGCAAAAAGAAAAGCAAGTATGAAGAGAGAAGAGAAGTATAAGGAGAGAGGAGAATATAAGAAAAAGTATAATCAGAGAGGAAGGAGTAAGAGGATAGAAGAGGGAGTATGACAAGAGAGTGTAGAAAATATGAAAAAAGGGGCAAATATAATTCCTTAATCTACACAGAGACACAGTGTGATATTAGACAACAAAAATGACACCATGCATTTTACCAAAACACATTTACAACTGTAAAAAATTAAGTGACTATACAAATTCCATGTATATAACTAGTACATTTCAGTGAACAACCCTGACTCATTTTGCAAATACATTTCCAATTTGCTGAATTATTTTTTGCCAACATTACATCCACAAATGTGACACAATAGAACAAGAAAGAGGCCCAGGGTCAGGTATAGACTACCCCCTTCCAGAACGACATGCTTCCAGTACAATAGCTGGAGTCTAAATAGCTGATCTATTGTTGACGTTCTGGCCCTGAAGCCCGCTTGTAATGGAGTCAAAATGCCATAGTCACTAATCCAGTCCTGTAAACGCTGTAATAAGACCCTCGCGTAAATTTTCTGTGAAACGTCGATAAGGCTAATAGGCCTATAATTAGCTGGTTCCAAAGGGGGTCCCATTTTATAGATGGGAACAACCTCTGCTCCAACTCACGTAGGGGGAACCGGTAAGCCCTCTAGAATTGCATTAAACAATGCTAGAAAGTAAGGTACCCATACCTAAACCAACAACAAAAGACCCTGTCCACAGGACGTTAATTGTGTCAGTTACTTAAATAATAGAACAGTCTGTGCGCACTGATAACTATTATCTTCCCCTACATATTTTTATACTCGTAAGGGGACAGTTCACTGCACCTCGCCCATAGGTTTCTAAATTCAAACTAAAAGGCCAATCTTCCCTGACAGATACACAGAACACCATGTAAATAATGTCTGACACCTCTAATCAATACCGGACATCCACACCATCAGTGTTGGACCAAGTTCTACTTAGAAAAAATGTGCAAGAAACGAATGACACCTCACAGAAACACCACCAACGGGGTAACTGGTATGTAATCTCCAGACAAGCCCCTGTCTCATCATTGGTTGTCATCCGATTCTCAAAGAAAGAGGAACGAAAGTGTCCAAAACAAACAACCAATACGTGCAACAAACAGTGGAAGCAGAAAGCATCTGCTGGTGACAAACAATAACATAAATTAGTGCATAAAACACAGCATCCAAATCTCTTCAATAACTTTATTCATAGAGAAATGAATGTCTGCTGTTGAGATAAAAAGGCTGGTAGCTATTCATGCATACCATTACCTATTGCCAATGCCGAAATTTTCACTGCCACAACAATTTTGGCAGATTCATCAGGGCTGCACTATATGCTGCCACTCCACTCTTGGACACTTGTTCTGTGTTAACTGCCAAGGAAACAGGCACATATAAAAAGTTAAAAGCATGCAAGCACACCCTAGAATGCCGTATATATTTAAGGCCATATGTGAACATTATTTACCCAGAAACAGCCTGACTGGTTATACCGGCTGCCTGGGAATCAAAGGGGATGCAGAAGTACTCCTAACGTGAGTCTCCGCCTTCACTTAGCTTGTAGCAATCTGGCGGTGTAAAAACAAAAGATAATGCCAACTGTCAGCAATATTCCAATGTTATAACATTATATTACACCACCCGGGGACATCCACGCTCTGCTGTGAATCGCATTGTTATCTACCATGGTTTTTTAGCTACATTTCTAATTGTAAAAGGAGCCTTGCACACCCACATTCAAGCTGCTAAGTGGGGCCCCCATCCATACTTGTGACCCAGAAATAATGCGGTTGCTTGAAACATTTCATTAGCGGTATAGAATATCAACCCAAACCGTCACCATACTCGTGACCAAGAAATGATGCCGTTGCTTGAAATATTTCATTTGCGGTATAGAAGGTAATCCCAAGTCGCCAACACTCGCTCACGGTGTAGGCAAGACACACCTCTTTCAAAAGAACGTTATCGTTCCGTGTGCCCCATTTGCACGCTGTGTTTAAAACAAGGCAGTAACCCCTTAGGCCACTATCTCATTCACTCCGACCCCAAAAATGATACTTCTCACCGTGGAATCGTATGTCGAGCACCTCGTCTCGTTCTAAATGTCTTTGCTACGAGATCCCGGGGATATACAACCATAGCGTGTACACACGCCCCCTTCATCTAGTCACATGTGTGTCTGTCTCTACCAGGGTGGCCATCTTAGAACGGTAGTACAAACAGAAGAAATGTGGCCAGTACTGTTGACATAAAGCGCCGACCCCAGTGCACCCTAGTCAATATCATTACTTATCATTCTCAAAACTGCAAAAAGGGGATTGCCTACAAATGGTAAAATAGTCTATTTAATCCTCTCCAAAAGCGATCACAGGACCCAGTATTGGGTATGGCGGCCATCTTAGACTAGTCAAAAATTGAAATAGAGCGTTTCCTCAACGCAAAATACAGAATTAGACTACAAACTAAGCGGGCTTATGTTTGATAAACATAGCAGGTCCTATGTAGTATGTGCATGAAAGTAATTCCTTTCTTTCATCTTTCTTCAAGAAAGAAAAACTATTGTGGCTAAAAGTAGAGCAGATACATCACCAGGTATTATACATAACCTCCATTATATATAAAAGGGGCTGCACAATACATGTAGATACCAAGGGGCAAAAGAAAAACGATCAATGTAGTCCCTGTCAGTCCAAGTGTGTGTGTCACATTACCCTATCTAGGAACATTGCTTCCACTACCTGGTTGAAGTGGAGGGACATATAGACAGGAGCTGAAGGGAACAGACCGCTACAGTGCTCAACCCATTACAGTTTAATTCTATTCCATTCAATAATTTCGTTAAGCCCCTATTGATCTGTCTTCTCACTGAAAATCCAGCGGGCTTCCTTTGAGAGCAAAATGCTCTCCATGTTCTGTGGATTCCCTTTCACCTTTACTAACACTGTCCAGGTGAAGGTGTGTTTGTCATTAAAACAGTGTTGTACCAATTTTGTTGTTAATTTACCTGCCCTTATGATACTTAAATGCTCTTGCACTCTGACTTTGATTTTGCGTGATGTTAATCCTATGTAGTGTGAACCACATTGGCACGTGAGTCTGTACACGTGGAATTACAATTACTGAATTGGTTGAGGAACCATTCTTTCCCTGATGTCAGCATCACACTAATGTTCTTCTTAGTGAGTGGACAGACAGAACAGGTCCCACAAGGATAGTGACCCTTTGGAACCGTAGATGCCGAGGTGGTTCTTTGTACAGGTTCACAAGAATGTACAAGTTTGTCCTTAAGATTGCATGCGCTTTTGAACGCGAATCTAGGTGGCGGCGTTTGAAATTCTTTGTTCGATAACAGGGACCAATGTTTTTGAATAGATTGTCTTATTTTAGTCACCATCGGGTCGTATGTCATTACCACTGGAACACATTCTTCTCTTTGCCTAACAACTTTCTCCAGAAGGGCACTTCGTGGTGTATTGACAGCTCTTTGTTTGGCTTGTTTTACAACTTTTTTGGGGTAATTCCGATTTGTCAGTTTAGTGGACAGTTCTTCTGATTGATCCAAAAAAGTGTTGGTCGAGGAGCAATTACGCCTGTATCTCAAAAACCGCCCCACGGGTAGGTTGTCTCTCAATGCCCTGGGGTGGAAGGAGTCATAGGAGAGTAAATAGTTCCTGTCCGTGGGCTTTTGGTGTACACCGGTATTAATCATGTTGTCTCTATATTCAATATCCAGATCCAAATATAACGCCTTGTGTCTGTCATAGGTCCAGGTAAATTTAAGATTAGCATCTTGCTCATTGAGCCAAATCAAAAATTTAAGCAGGTTCTCCTCCGTGCCTGACCAAATGCAGAGCACGTCATCTATATATCTCTTCCAGAGGCGTAAAATGCTCTGGAAGGGGTTGTTATTAGGATAGATGACATGCTCCTCAAACTGCCCTACGTAGATACAGGCCAGACTAGGAGCCATCGTGGCCCCCATTGAAGTCCCCGAGACCTGGAGATAGAGCTGGTTCTTATAGCTAAAATAATTTCTTGTGAGGGCCAATTCAATGCACTGAAGTACAAATGCCTGGGTGGTATCATAAAACCAATCCTGGTCACCCAGGGCGCGGCCTGCTGCCACCAGCACCGCGTCCTGGGGTATGCAAGAGCACAAGGATTCAATGTCAATCGTGACAAAGAATTCTTCAGTAGGATCATACTGTATATCCTCCAAGATGTTAAGGATATCGGTGGTGTCCTTAACAAAAGATTTCTGATTTACCACTGATTCTCTCAGAAAAAAATCTGCAGCTGTTCTAGGACAGATTGGATCCCAGAAACAATGGGGCGTCCAGGTGGTGGACGTGTGAGTTTATGGATTTTGGAGAGTATGTAAAAGGACGGAGTCCTGGAGTTGGTATTAACCAGGAACTCCGCCTCTTTCATCGAAATCCATTTCTTTTCTTTGCTATCCCTACCATCTCATGTATAATTTTCAGTAGGTCTTCCAAAGGATCACGGCTGAGTGGCTGGTAGTTAGTCCTTACGCTCAAAAGGCGCATTACTTCAGCATCGTAGTCTGCAGCATTAAGGAGGACAATCGCCCCACCCTTATCTGCTGACTTTATTGTCAGGTTGTGATTGTTTGGGAGGCTCTTAACCGCCTCCCAGTCGTCCTTGGTCATATTTTTGTATTCAAACTTTTTTTGTGTTTTCTCAATTCTCTCTATGTCCTGCAAAACCAGGGATTCAAAAACTACCACCTCCGGACCAATGGAAGAAGATGGTGGACAAAAAGTGGAAGTTTTTCTTAAATCAGTCCCAAAAAATGCGGCCTCATCAGTTTTTTTATTTTTGAAAAACTTTTTGAGTTTAATCTTCCTCGTGGTTTCGTGGAATTCGAGCCTGCATTTAAAGGCATCATGAGAGGGGGTGGGAATAAACCCAAGCCCTTTGTTAAGTACTCTCTCTTCATTCTCCGTGAGTATGTGATCTGAGAGATTCACTACGATATTATTCCTTATTTCTGTATCCTGCCTCTGCTGCGGGTCATTCTGGGTGAGAATGCTTGCCATTGTGGGCGTTGCTGGTTGGGCAGGTTGGGCTGGTTGCCTCGGCCTCGGCCCCCTCCAGTCTGGCCTCCCCCATACCCCCTGTTCATCTCTATAAAGATCTCCAGGGATCTTGTCTAAGTCAGGCGCTTTGTTCCATTTTAGCTTAGTTACAGCTAATTGAACCTCTCCTATTGTAAAAGGTGGGGTGTTCCACATAGGATCTAGAGTTAAGAGACTAATTGGAGGTTCACTTGCCTCAATTTCTAAGATTGAATATAAATCTTTAAAATATGTGCGCCATGCTTCCTCCGATATATTTGGGTCGATGGTAGTCTTGCCCTCTGGTTTCCCTGTGTAGACTACGTTCCAGAAGGTCCTCCCATCCTTCTCAGCAAGGGCAGACTTAATAGCCTGCCAACGTTCATCTTCGCACTCAGATTTGGCATTGGAAATAGTTTTTTTATATGCTAGCCTTGCTTCAGCAACACATAACCGGTTGCCCTGTTTGAGAGCCGCCAGGAGGGTACGCTTTGATTCCCTTCATCCCCGGGTAAACCAGGGATTTCTATCACCAATGGGTTTACGCTTTATGGACTTCGAATTATGGAAGAAGTCCGCTAATGTTGCAACAAGTTCCTGGTGGATACCACCCATATCCTCAGCCACACTGCTAGGGTTTTCCTGCAATCTACTTGCCTTTTCAAGGGTGGAGATTATGCTCCTATAAACTTTTGCCATGTTTTCTTTAGATTGTTTGATGGTAGCCCATCTAACGCGCCTTCCTCCCTCTATTATTCTAATATTACTTCTCGGAGAGCTCGAACCTTGTTCTGGATCATTCGTGCAATGATCCAGCTGAATAATAAGGGGATTATGGTCACCTTCCGTTCTCTGGGCAACACTAAAATCGAGATCTTTGTGCCACAACTCTATGCTAATTAAAAGATAGTCAATTACGGATGTGTGACCCTGTCCTCTGTAGGTTGGTTGGCCAGGATTATCACTTGGGAAGCGACCATTGCAGGCCCTTAGGGAGAACAGATGGGTAAGGGAAATCATTTGCAATACAAATGGGGACCAACCTTTTACTGGATAAGTATTTGGGGGTGGTACTGACCAAATTTCATCTTCATCAGTAGTGATCTGTGGGACTCCATTAAGAGGTTCATAGTGGCAGTTAAAATCTCCACCAATCATGAAGAGAAGATCACCCATCAGTGAGTTCAACAAAGTTATCAGACAATCCACGGCCACAGAACTTCCAGCATACCGTACTGGTCGGGAATAGATATTAAAAAGTGCCAAATTTTGGAGTTTTTTATGGGTCAGTAGGATACAGGTTAAATCAGAAGAGTTTGTTTCAACTCTTTTTACCTTGAATCCAAAATGGATCCCTACCCAAGCAAACAGACCACCAGAGGGTCTGCCTTTTGGGCCCTTATTAGCAGGTTCATGGACTGTAACAAAGCCCATTCTGTGGACGGGGTCTGTTGCCCAGGTCTCCTGAAGAAGGCAAATCCCATGGTGATCAACAAATTCACACCATTCGGGTATATCTAATTTAGCTGCAATATCCGCAATATTCCAAGACAGCACTTTCAGGCCTCCACTCAGGCCTGCTGCCCATCTGGCCATACTCAGGACCAGCCCCGTACTCTCAAATCCACTGGCTGGATAACTGTGCAGACCAGGGGTACATATAACTTTTAATGATCTATTAGTTTTCCTTGTGGTATCTATTTTGTCAATTGGTGGAACTTGGGAATGGTAGTCAACCTGTAGCACTGTATCCACTGATGATAATCTTCCTCTTACATTTCCTTCTGTCTTCAAGGTTGTTGAAAGCTCTTTCACCACCACAGTCCCTCCGTTCATCCTAATCCGTTGTTTCTCTATAGTGGGAAATATTAAGGGGGACAATAATGATGGGGGCACTAGTGGTCAGTCCACCAGGTCTAGTACACTATACCTATTGCTTACTGGGAAACCTAGCTGGTACTCGTTTCCTCCCAATCCCTCACTATAGCTCCTATTCTCATATTGGGTATGACACCCAGTCTCGTTTCCTAAATAGGGTCTAGACCAGATAGGGGCAGGTGAAGGATAGAAATAACTTAGATCCAAGGATGCAATTGTCAATATGGAGCTCCTAAAAGAGCTCTCACAGACGTGCTCAACTGCCCTAGGGTCTTTAAAGTTAATAACAATGCAATCCCCATCCCTATCTTTGGGTTTACGACCCACCCAACCCACTCTTCTAACAAACAAGATTTGGCTTTGCACATTAATTGGAAGAGGTCTATTAGTGTTCAGCCAGTGAATTGATTTATTTTTTAATTCTGTGTATGTTTCAACTCTATTATCAATCATTTTAGGGACCCCTACTAAAACGATCACATAAGGAGCACTTTCGGGTGGTAAATCAATATATGGTAGACCTGGCTTAGGGAAGTCAGCCTTAGTTTACTTCGATTGTTCTCTACCTGGGGTTTTCTGCTTTGGTTCTCCTAGCTGACGTGACTTTCGTGGTATTTCATCATTACATGGTCGGACAGTTATTGAGTGTTGGGGAGGAGCAACTATAGAGCTAGCCATCGGGTGTGATGGAGAGTTATTAGTTTGAGTGGAATTGGTTAATGAGGACCCATGTACTTTAGTAGTTATCTGTGTTTGCACAGGGTTTGTCATCATATTCTTTATAAAATCCAAATTCAGCCTGGCTAGTTCCTCAATTCTCTCGAGTCTTTCTTCTATCAGCAACAATCTCCCTTCTAGGGGCTGTAGTGTAGAGATTATGACCCCGCTCAGTTTTGTCATTAGTGCTTCTTCACCTACGGAGAATACAGGTAGAGTGGTCACAGATTCAGCAAGGGCTCTCTTTGGGTGATGCTCACTCTCATCATGTTCTTGCGTTGGGTTACACCTTGAATTGTTAAGTTTTGGCTGCTTAGGAATTCTGCCCCGTAAAGGTGCGCCCATCCTTTTCCTTTTAGGAATGGCTCCTTCATCAATAACATTAGTATCGGAGTGGTTGAGGGGCTCTTGACAGCAGGTACTACCACATTTATATCCTGGTTGGGCAGTGGACAGTCATTCAGATCTATAGTCACTACAAGGTTATTATTATCCAATTTACGCCCACCAGTAAGCCTTGCCAAAACACCCATTCCTCGTAAGTGCTCAGGTGAGCAAGCTTGAACCAAGGTGCCCAGTGAGGATCTCTTGCTTGCAGCTGGGCCCAAAGAAAGGCGTCGTTCCGTTATAGCTATTTCATGTTACAGTACGGAAGATGCCTGTAGAATAAATTGGTCCAGTGTTCCAGCTACGTGGCCTACCGGAGTAGGTTTCATCCCCCTGCGACCTGCCATTTTCCCTAGGGGTACAGTTAGATTTTGTAAGTACTTACAGCGTGTTGCCCCACTTGTAGACTTAAAGGGGAGGCCCGGCCTGGTCTCCTCCGGGCTACAACTGGCTTAAACGGGCCCGCCCTTGGCCCGGGCTTTGCCCGGCGCACGTCTGCGCGTGTCCCGCGGGACGGAAGTGACGAGGTCCTTTTATCAGGCAGCCAGGTGCGGGCGTGGTCAGCGGCCCTCTGGGACAGCGAGTCCGGGTGTGGCAAGTAAGTGTGCTCGTAATCTCCCTCGAGCGCGAGGTCCTTTTATCAGGCAGCCAGGTGCGGGCGTGGTCAGCGGCCCCCTGGGAAAGCGAGTCCGTGTGTGGCAAGTAAGTGTGCTCGTAACCTCCCTCGAGCGCTGCGGCTCCCACGAAGCGGGAGCGGCGAGGTCCTTTTATCAGGCAGCCAGGTGCGGGCATGGTCAGCGGCCCCCTGGGACAGTGAGTCCGTGTGTGGCAAGTAAGTGTGCTTGTAATCTCCCTCGAGCGCTGCGGCTCCCCACTGGGGAATTGTTAAGAGGGAGGTATGATGAGAGAGGGAGGACTAAGAGGACAGAGCAGGGAGTATAAAAAGAAGGGGGAGTATTAGGTGAAGGAGGAGACAATGAGGACAGAGGGGGACTAAGAGGACTGGAGGGACTATGAGAACAAGCAGCACTATGAGGAAAGACAAGTGAGAATACGGAAAGAGGGGAAATATCAGAAGAGAGGGGACAGTATAAGCAAAGAGAGGTAGAGTGTGAGGAGAGACAGGAGAGATTATTGAAAAAGTATTATTCCTTAATGTACACAGACGCTCAGTGTGATTCTAGATAAAAAAAATAAAACCATACTTTTTACCAAAACACACTTACTTCACTAAAACGTTTAGGTGACTGAACACATTCCATGTGTATAACTACTACATTTCAGTGGACAACCCTGACTCATTTTGCAAACACATTTTCAATTTGCTGCATTATTTGTTGACAACATTACATCCAAAAATGTGACACAATAGAACAAGAAAGAGGTCCAAGGGGCTTGTAAATCTGCCCAAGAGTGTATGCAGCAGTCTATGTATACTGACTAGGGAATTGTTAAGAGGGAGGTAAAATGAGAGAGGGAGGATTAAGAGGACAGACGAGGGAGTATAAAAAGAAGGGGGAGTATTAGGAGACAGAGGAGACAATGAGGACAGAGGGGGACTAAGAGGACAGGAGGGACTATGAGAACAAGCAGCACTATGAGGAAAGACAAGTGAGAATAAGGAAAGAGGGGAAATATCAGAAGAGAGGGGACAGTATAAGCAGAGAGAGGTAGACTGTGAGGAGAGTCAGGAGAGATTATTGAAAAAGGGGCAAGTATAATTCCTTAATGTACACAGACGCTCAGTTTGATTCTAGACAAAAAATGTAAAACCATACATTTTACCAAAACACATTTACTACACTAAAACGTTCAAGTGACTGAACACATTCCATGTATATAACTACTACATTTCAGTGGACAACCCTGACTCATTTTGCAAATACATTTCCAATTTGCTGCATTATTTTTTGCCAACATTACATCCAACAATGTGACACAATAGAACAAGAAAGAGGCCCAAGGGGCTTGTGTATCTGCCCAAGAGTGTATGCAGCACTGTATGTGTACTGACTACAAAATTGTAGATTTAGAACACAAGCCTAATTCTAAACAAGCAACACTATTAACTACTCTACAACTAAAAAGAGACTGCACACTTTCTAGATTTTTTAGTACTGCACTTTATTGCACAAAGGTGACTCACTAAACACATTAACTTACCAAATGATTTTATCACAGTAGTTATCCAAATGCAGACAAACTCCCAACATTGAAAAGCCCCGGGGGATGTTGGTCCAAATCAAAATGAAACACACTTTTCTATTGCTTGAACTTTTGAACCCTTTCCAACTGACAAAACTTTCAACCCTTCCCCCATTCCACATTCTGCCAATTACCATAGAAACATTTCAGGGAACACCTAACTGACAACACAGGTGATACATTGTTGCAAATCAAAACAGCAAGTGTGCTTGACTATACCAGCTTATCCTAAGTAATGTTCTTTTCTATCACTTTTTCTTAACCAATAAATAACAGGCTTTTAAAAAACAGAAAATTGCACACTAGTTTTGTAGCTGATAACGTTTTCAACAACCAATTAGGTCTTTGCTTTTTTCAAAAGTCCACTTATCCACCATTTCAGAAAAAAAAGATCTTCAAACTGCCCTTTCATTTACAGAAATCATCTGAGTGCATCTAGACCTCTCTTCAAGATGCTTAGAGTGTGGATTGTGGGACACAGCTACATTTTCTGTAGTGAAAGGTACGCAGAACAGAAAGAAATTCACAAAGACCTAGGTTTACCAAATGAAGACATTAAATGGATTGGACAGAGAGGGTTAAAGTGGCACCAATTGATGCCATTGGTGAAATCCTTTATGCATCTCCAACACCCTGACCTCATAATTGTGCACTGAGGTGGCAATGACCTAGGCACTTTGACTGGGGTAGGTCTGGAAATGTTTATGAAGGACACCTTTACAAAACTGACGTTACTTTTCCCCCAAACTACCTTTGTCTATTCTAATATATGTCAAAGGCAAAAATGGAACTGGTCCAATCAATTTTGTCCACAGATTGACAAAGCTAGGAAACATGTGAATAAATCTGTTTCTGCGTTTCTCCAAGACTGTAGAATGGGGTCCATTTACCATAACAATCTGCGCTTCAATATGGATGGCATCAAGAGGAGTTTTACAGATGAGGGGAACAGAGTCTTCCTCTTGAACTTTAGACTCTGCATCGGTACTTACTTGTAGGTACTAAAATCTCTCTCTTAGAGCCACCCAACATGTAAACACATACACTTCATAAATATGAAAAAATATTTTTATTTTTCTTGCTTAAGTATGCTTACGGGACGACTTACAGACTTTGCACCGTACGTCATACATATATGCATGGAATGCGTACGGTAAATCTACCGTAAAAATAAATAGCCTCTATCACTAATTTTTTTAATCCCCGGGGACCCCATCCCCAAGGGCTGAAATATAACGTTGGGGACCGTGGGGGGAGCCCCGAAGCCCCCACGGTCCAGCCGGCTCCCCGCGTCCTTCGGAAGCCGGCATTGCTTTTCGTCAGAGAGAGCAGCTTACATGCTGCTCTCTCTGACGAAAAGTAATCTGCTTTCCTACTTGAAAGAGAGAGCAGATTTCCTTTCAAATAGGAAAGCAGTGTGCTATGGTAAGGTAGGAGCCGCAAGGCTCCTGCCCTACCATAGCAAACAGCAGTGTCCCGGGGGTAGGCACCCTGGTACACTGCAGGAGCCGACCCTGGGGGGTCGCAGTCCCCAGAGCAACCACAAGGCTCCAGGAGGGGGGCCCCACGGCCCCCCTCCCAACATTGAAAAGCCCCGGGGTGGTGGTCCCCGGGGCTGGGGGGTCTGTCACGGTTTAGTCTTAATTTGTGCATCATGTGGGATGGATGCAGCATCAGGGACCTGCAGCTGGCAATGGGGATGGAAGCAGTAAGCCAAGAAGAACTCTGGAAATATACATATGCCTATGTGGCAAAAACAGCACTCTACTACTACCACCACAAAATGGCCCCCAGCCACATAGTCACTCATCATCACAGGCACATGGCCCGGAAAACAATGAGCTCAAGCAGGCCTATATCCCTATATGGCCAGACAAAGGATGCCCGTTACACATCACAGATTCGTAAAAAGAAAATCCGCATGGCTAAAAAGGTTGGAAAGTTACACAACAACAATACATTCACATCCAACAAAGGCATTTATTAACACACATCCAAAAAGTTAACTACATCCCAAAAAACACATTTTGGAATTCAATCCAATGCCACCCATGCCCTAAATTATGTTTAAATTCAACAGACTGGTAGTCTTGGCCTAGTGGCTGAATAGGCCACAAGTTTGGATGCCTATGGTAAAAGCACAGTAGATGCTCCCACAAAATGGCCACCACCACATGGCCTGCTCACCCGCAAAAACATGAAAAGAAAGAGAAGACAGAAAATGCAGGCCTATGGCAAGAGCACAATGCTTGGCTTGACAAAATGGCTCATTAGGATACGAGGGTTGCCACTGAAAAAGCTGGAAATCATCTTGGCTTCATGCTGGCAATTATTTGCTGTTAGTTTTAAAATCTTCACCTTGTTTGCATTTTTAAAAAGCCTTCGTCGTAAAATTAGCAAGTGTAACTTTAAAATTGATCCTGCTGACTACTAGCATAGTCTCTTACCTGCACTATAAAAATACTGAATTCACACATCTCGCTGTTTAGCGAGAACAGCTAGGAAGCAGTTCCTTCTAACGCCATTTTGGGTGTAGGGACAGGGGCTCAGCCGCACTTCCGGGGCTGCGCTCTAGTGGTTGGACACTCCTCTTGCTATTTAGAGCAGGAAGTGCAAGCGCGCGATTATTAGGATACGAGGTTTGCCACTGAAAATCCTGGAAATTATCTGCGCTTCATGCTGGCAAATATTTGCTGTTAGTTTTAAAATTGTCACTTTGTTTGCATTTTTAAAAAGCCTTTGTCGTAAAATTGGCAAGTGTAACTTTAAAATTGCTCCTGCTGACTACTAGCATAGTCTCTTACCTGCACTATAAAAATACTAAATTCACACATCTCGCTGCTTAGTGAGAACAGCTAGGAAGCAGTTCCACCTAACTAACCGTGGGCGGCCAGCTACGCTCCGTGCACGGAGTGCGCGTAGTGCCGTCTCCTACGCATTTTGCGTAGCGGGCGTAGCCAGGCGACACTACGCGCTCTCCGCAGACGGTGCGTAGCCAGCCGCCACCCACCCGCCTCCCTCCCGCCCTCCCTAAACTTGTAAATAAAAGGATAGAAAGGTTTTAAAGACACTTACCTTGTCCGCCGCGTCCCCGGGGCTCCCTCTCGCCGTCCCTTGATTCGCGCCGCCATTTCAGATACTAATGTGCATGCGCGGGCGGCAGCGCATGCGCATTTCTCATGAGAAATGCGCATGCGCGGGCACCCGCGCATGCGCATTAGTATCCGAAATGGCGGCGGCGCGAATCCAGGGACGGCGAGAGGGAGCCCCGGGGACGCGGCGGACAAGGTAAGTGTCTTTAAAACCTTTCTATCCTTTTATTTACATATTTAGGGAGGGCGGGAGCGGGGCGGGCGGTGCGTAGTGGGGCTACGCGGAGTGCGCGGGTGGGCGCAAAACTACGCCCACTTCGCGTAGCTCCGCGGAGCCCCACTCCGCACACTACGCCCAGGGTTACTTCTAACACCATTTTGGGTGTAGGGACAGGGGCTCAGCCACACTTCCGGGGCTGCGCTCTAGTGGTTGGACACTCCTCTTCCTATTTAGAGCAGGAAATGCAAGCGCGCAGCATGTGCGCCGATGGCGCGCAAGAGGCAAGCCCGTCTGCACCCGTCCGCGCCCCGGTTGCGCACAGCGCCAGCCACGCTGCCCGCTGCACCACTCATCAGGCTAGAATTAACTACTTCAAAGAACAGTTACTTCTCCTGGGTAAGAGAGATGAAGGGGTAATGTGCCAAGGTCCCAATCTCGAGGCTCAAGGTAATAACACTATGCTGGAAAATATGGAACTGGATGCTCTTTTTTTAACCAAAACCTGGACTACATCAGAGTTATTGGTGCAGTTGGGTTTTGCATGCCCAGTTGGTTACAAAATATTCCATAAACCAAGGACTACTGGGAGAGGTGGGGGTACCCCTACAAATAGATGAGATTCATGGGATTGAACGGCTGGGCTTCTCACTACAGGGGGCTAAGGGCAGCTTACTCACAGGGGTGCTCTGCTATAGACCCCCGAGGGCGGATAGCCAGTTTCAAGACCTTTTCAGCTCTATTATTGATTTGAGTATTACTCATGCACATCTGATGGTATTGGGAGACTTTAATCTCTGGGACAACGGTAGTCTAGATAACCACTTGAGGGACCTAAGACATACTTGTGAGAACCTTGGCCTCTGTCAAATGGTAACTCAATCAACGCACCTAGGAGGCCATACTCTAGACCTCTTGTTTGCAAAGCAAGCTAAGACAGAGGTAGTGGATGTCTTGCCCCAAAATTGGATGGACCACTCGCTAATCCACTTTGCTATCATGCTATCTAGCTTAGAGGGCACTAGTAATCTTCCACTGAGTTTCCGAAAGGGAAGAGAATGGGCCAAGCTGATAAAAAATAAGACCTTATTGCCTCTTCAGGGCAGGATGTCCTTCATCCCTTCCTCTTCTGTAGGTGAAAACTATCAGACCTACTGCAAGATTATGGCGGACTCCCTTGATACAGTGGTGCCAATAAAGCACCTAAAAAATAGCAGTAAAATTTCTGCCCCTTGGTTCAATAACGAATTAAAACAGATACGGGTAACATGTAAAAAGGCAGAGAGGAAATGGAGGAGGGCATATTTGGATCTGGATAGGAAAGCTTTGAAACTGGCACAGACCCATTAAAGGGAATCTATTGCCAAGGTCAAGGCTGATTTTTATGCCAACTCTATCCTGCAAGCCCCTAACAGTACTAAAGCACTTTTTGATATTGTTAGGAATCTATCTAGTCCAGCATGTGCTAGTAATAAGGTAATAGCTTCTCAGAAACTATGTGATGATATCGCTGACTTTTTGGAAGACAAAATAACTAAAATTGTTGGGAATTTGCAATCTGATGGTGCGGCTGGCTCAGCTGAGAAATCTGACTCTGAACCCCAAATAGCTACCATATTGGATATCTTCCACTCTCCTACAGAGGACTCTTTTAACCAGCTGGCTCAAAGTGTGACCTCAGGTTCCCCGCTAGATCCTTTTCCTCATAAAATCTGGAAAACCCTGGGGAAAGAAACTCTACCATGGCTATGGAAGATCTGCTGCCAGTCATTGGAGGAAGGTGTGGTACCAGACGCTTGGTAGCAAGCTATTATAACTCCACTACTTAAAAATCTTCCCTGGACCCTTTCGACCCAGCAGGTTTCAGACCAATCTCCTTACTGCCCTACCCAGTTAAAATCCTTGAAAAGGTAGTTAGTAAAAGTTTATCTTGCTATCTAGAGGATAACATACTGCTGGATAGGGATCAGTTTGGCTTCCGCCTGGGACATGGGACTGAGACCGCACTGGTAACGGTAATGGATAACCTTCGAATACGCGCTGACAATGGGGTTTCATCTGTCCTGGTATTATTGGATATGTCAGCCGCATTTGATAGGGTTAACTGTGCAGTGTTGGTTGAGAGACTGGAAGACATAGGGGTAAAAGGACAGGCTTTAAAATGGCTACGATCATGACTGTCAGGAAGACAACAGGCGGTATCTTTATCGCCATTTACCTCTGACATGTCCCCAGCACTCCATGGGGTTCCACAGGGTTCGGCAATAAGCCCGATCCTTTTTAACATTTATCTATGCCCTCTATTTCCCAATATTAAATCTTTTGGGGTAGATCTCATCAACTATGCAGATTACACCCAACTGGTGTTCTCACTGTAAGGGAAAAGAGCGGTATCTATTGACACCCTCCATGAGTGCATGTGTCAAACTGCAGGCTGGCTTAAGAGAAATGCCCTACAATTAAATGAGGGAAAAACTGAGGTAATATACTGTCCCGCCACGAAAATGTCCTGCCACTTTCCGATAGAGTTTAAGCTCACTCCTGATGGTGACGCTTTGGCCTCGGCTAAAGTGGTGCGCAATTTGGGAGTCATGGTAGATGAAAACCTCCAAATGGATGCACAGACCAATAAAACTGCCAGTACCTGCATTTCCTTGCTCCAAACTTTACGGAAAATCCTTCCCTTACTCGCCGATGACACCCATCCTCTTGTAGTGAGGAGCATAATCTTGAGTGGATTGCACTACTGCAACTCCCTGTACTTGGGAGCACCACAATATATTGTACAGGGGTTGCAGAGTTCAATCGATGGCAGCTAAACTGGCCCTAAATAGACAACGCAGATCCTCCACGACGCTGGCCCTAAGAGACCTTCACTGGCTGACCATCAGAGAGAGAATCTGCTTCAAATCCCTCTGTATTGTATATAAGGCAGTACATGGTCAGGGCCCTGTTCCCCTACAAGAAACATTTACCTGGTACAATCCAAGCAGGCAGCTCCGTTCTTCAAACTCTAGTTTGATAACTACCACCAGATTTAAGAGGTCTCGGAAAGGTGGTAGAGCCTTTGGAGTGATGGCCTCCCGTATCTGGAATGAACTGCCCCTAATGCTTAGACAGGCTAGCTCGTTCATTGGCTTAAGGAAGAGCCTGAAAACTTGGCTCTTCCCAAGCGATGGATTTTAAGTATATCTTTTAAATAGCTGATTCTGATTTTTCTTTTTCCGGGCTTCTGTCTGCTCTAAGCGCCAGGATACCCATAGGGTGACAGTTTTGCGCTATATAAGTTTCTAATACTATACAATACAATACAATGGTGGAAATCAGTGATGCTGAGTCTGACCTATCTCTAAGCAGTACACAATCGACGCAGGAGGGAACACAGCAGATAAGTGGTGAACAACAACAGCCGCAACCGCCGCCAAAGTAGGGGCAGTTCAGGAAATTGAGCCTCATGCAGAGGAAGAAGAAGTGGAAGCCACTCATTCAGGAGATCCATTCTCTCCCAAATCCCCAGCAAGGAAAAGGAGGGTTAGTCCATTGAGTTTTTCACCAAGCATCCCTTCTGATGATCTAGATCTCACTTGGGAGCCACAAAAATCTGAGCATGAGAGGGAGGTACATCCCAAGACCAGGCTAGGGAAAAGGAAGGTTCCAGAAAGCCTTAGACTTATGGAGGTCGATGTAGAACAGCAGGATAATGGTGATGAAGAGCCAGTCATCACGAAGATCACTCCCGGCCCCAAGGACATGGAGACCAACATCATAAACCTATTCAGAATGTCTGCGACTAGTAGCGATGTAGCACGCATACCTCCAACACAGGTAACACCAACACTACCTCCAGCTTCCATATTTACATTAGCAAAGGGCCGGCAGCTTCCAATATCCAGCACAAGCACCACCTCAGCAGAAGTAGGTAGTGGTGCTGCACAGCCAGAGAGTCAAATTCAACACACACCCTCCAGCTCATCCGGCATTGGAAGTGCCAACTCCAGCAGGAGACAAAAATTAACCTCCCCAGTGTGGGACTTCTTTACGGTTAGCGTAAAGGAGGAAAACATTGCCATATGCTCCAATTGTCATACCTCTGTTAGTCGTGGTAAGCTTAGTACAAACTATGGTACCGGAGGCCAAATGACACACCTGAAAAAACACCACGCAATCAACTGGGAGGACAACCTTCGTCTCATAAAACTGGAACCATTGCTGTGGGTGGGGATAATGGATTAAAAGGTCCACTCACGGACAGGAACAGGAAGAAGAGGGAGACATTGTCTCTGGTAGTAGTACACAAAGTAGCCCTGTCCCCAGCACTGCAGTGGTACCGCCCGCATCCTCAGCATCAGCAACATCTCAGTGGCACCAGAGTAAGAGACACCAAGGAGTACTGCAATACAAAAAAGTGCTGCGTCAAGCCGAACAGAAAGGAATACCACGCAGCGTACCATTCTTAGAATGTTTACTAGGCAGGAGGGACAGTACAAACGCAACCATCCCAATAGCACGTTGTATAATGCAAAGCTGGCTAAAATGTTAGCACTAGAACTTCTTCCTTTTTATTTTGTTGAAAGTGTGGGTTTTCTGGAATTTGTGACAACCATCTGCCTAAAATGGAAGGTTCCCTGCCGTTACTATTTCACCAGAGTTGCTGTTCCGGCACTACATAACGACGGGCTGAAATTGCTTGGAAAAGCCTTCAAAAAGAGTGCTGTTCACGGTATCCACATGACAACAGACATGTGGACCAGTTGCCAAGCCAATGATTACATATGCATCACTGCACACTGGATCTCTTTTTCCGGTGTTAGAGAAAAGATATCTGCATACGTTGACACTGCTGAGATGTTTAATGACACTCGCAAACATGAAACTGTAGCCATGTTTGCCATGGAGAAATCTCATACTGCTGCAAACATTTTGGATGAGTTCAACAGCAAGGTTTTTGAGTGGATGCGACTAAGAGGGCTTAACATTGGTTTTGTTGCCACGGACAATAGCAGTAATGTCGTTAAGGCCATGAAAGATGGTGTCTATTTCAGGGTCCCATGTTTGGCACACTGCATTAACATTGTTGTTCAAGACTTTCTAAAAAATTAAAACACAGTCAGCAACTTACTGACCACCTGCAGAAGAATATTCACAGATTTCAACCATTCTTTTAAAGCCCGGAAGCAGCTGAGGGTCATTTAACGTGAGCATAAAATGCCAGTCAAAGCACTCATCCAGGAGGTGTCAACACGTTGGAACTCAACATATTACATGCTTGATCACCGTTTGACCAGTACATACCACTTAATGCTTATGTCATGACAAGAAAATTAGGGGATCCTACTGTGAAAGCCATGACCAATGAGATGGGCCAATGGGACCTCATTAAATGCCTGACAGAGATGCTACTTCCTTTTGAGGTCTTCACACATGTAGTCAGCAGGGAGGACTGTACTATGGGCCAAGCTAGCCCATTGTTGTACGTGCTAGAGCAAAAGCTGAAGGAGGTGTCTGAAACGTACAAAGGTGTGGATGACAAAGTAGACACATGTTATTTGGCGAACGCCCTTGCCGTTCACTTATCTGAAAATACAAGGATTCAAAATAAGATTGTGTCACATCGATATTACATTACTGCCCCAATTTTGGATCCACTGTACAAATATTTCTGAACAGTAATGCAGTAAATCCTTTTTCAGAATTGGATGTTGCCAAGTACAAAACTTTGATAGCTGAGGAAGCTACTGATTTAGAACACAAACAGCTCTTAATTAGAGGCCTGCAACCCCAGGACTGAGCAAGTACTACAGGGCATCCAGAGTCAAGTTCTACTTCAGAGCTTGAGAGCAGTGCATTTGCCTCCCAGCAGTTACCAACACTACCAATAATAACATCAACAACAGCATCAACAGGATCATCACCAGCCACATCAATCCAAATGGTAACTGATTGGCTTCTATGGAAAGGGATGGGTAAGTCCATTGCTGATGCAAAGTCGAAAGAGGCCAATCAAATCGGAGCACCCCTAAACATTGAGGGGATGGTCCAGGCCTATCTGGATGACACAACAAAGGTCTTCATGGAGCAAAGCCCATTGGTGTATTGATATAGGAAAAGAATCCAATGGCCAGTGCTCAGAAGGCTGGCGATCAAGTATCTGTGAAAAGGAACAGTCTCTCGCCCAAAAGCGTGGAGAGGTTAACCATGATCATAATGAATCAGCACTTCATACCACCAGAGTACAAAATACGTGAATCACAGCAGGAGGAAGAGGAGAGTGACTCCAAAGAGATAAGTGGTAGGTTACATGACCTACTTCTGTCCGAATGAATGAATGAATGAATGAATTCCGATTTGTAGAGCGCACATAGCTGCCCTGAGGCGTCCAAGCGCTAAGCATACCGTCTGAGGTTTGGGTTAGAGGAGGCAGGTTCAGCTCCATCATTAAGTAGTGAATAGGAGCGTTTTCAGGTGTTTACGAAAGGAGAGAATATTGGAATTAGATCTGAGATGCTGGGGCAGAGCGTTCCACCTCTTAGCTACATTGTAGGAGAAGGAGCGGTCTCCTGACCTTGACTTCTTTATTGGCGGCACAATGGCTAGATTTGCAGAGGTGGAGCGCAACTGTCTTGTGGGGAGGTAGGGTGTAATGAGAGGGATATTGATTGCCGGTCCTGTAGACCAGAAGGTCTGGTGGGCAATACAGAGTGCTTTGAAGTTTACTCTTTCCTTTATAGGGAGCCAGTGCAGTGTCCTCAGTCCGGGTTTTGCTGATGATCTGAGGGGGAGTTGTAAGAGTGTTCTAGCTGCGCAATTCTGTATTAATTGCAGTTTGCGCAGGGTGAAGTCAGGGGCTCCGAGATACAAGGCATTTCCGTAGTCCAGTCACGACTGAATTAGGCCCAGAACCACGGTCTTTCTTGCTTCAAAGGGGAGAAGAGGCAGGATCTTCCTGATAACTCTCAGGATGCCGAAGCAAGTGGCAGAAAGTTTTGTTGCCTGTTGATCGAACGACAGGGATCTGTCAAGCCAGACACCCAAACTCTTGATGGCGTCTTTGGGAATAGGGGCAGGGCCCAAGCTGGGAGGCCAGAGAGTGTCTATGGTAGATGGTACGGTATGACCCAGGAGCATGAGCTCAGTCTTGTCTCCGTTAAGTTTGAGACAAGACTTGGTCATCCAGCTCTTGACCATCACCATGCAGCCAGCGAGATCTACATTGGCTGAGGGTCCGCCTGCCCACCACAGTTTGAGCACTAGCTCCTCTTCCCTGACAACTAGGCTTTCAAATTGTTACTTTCTTCCTTTATTTGTGTGTGTATCTGTCTTTCTGGTTCAAATCAAATCACAACAAATCCCTCACCACCATCTCCTATTTTTATTTACCTAGTGGAGTTGCATGTCTGTGCATTTAACTGACCATTCCACTCCTCAGAGTCCTGCTCCATCTTCCTAACTCGCCCTAAATACATTTCCATCAAGCCAGACATCGGATGGAGATGGAGAATAGTACAATAAATGTTGCCTCTAACAGTCCCTCCATAAGAAGTGAAACGAACATAACTACTGTAGCTATCTTCTTTTTTGAAATTTCCAAGCTGAAACTCCAAAACTCATCACTGTCCTAAGCCTACCGCCTCTATCTGCAGGCATCCACAAATCTTGACTGTCAGAACTTGAGCAGGCATCCAAAAGTAAACTCATCACAGTCAGAAGGCTCAGCATCTGATCTGACAGCCAAAGAGAAGAGCAAGACAGGTATGGTTAATGAATGATTCCATGCATTGCATTGGATTCTTGCTGACTCTGAGCGAATGTGCATGAAGTCAAATTATACTAGTTAATCTACAAAGTAAAAGTGACTCAAGTGACAGTCAATGTTTCCTTGTTGTTTAATAACCACATTACTTCTACAACTGCAGGTGCAGTCTGGACTAAATCGGAGTCACTCACTACAGACTGAATTGGTGTTGGACAACACGTACACGTATCACACCATGATGATGATGACCATGCTATCTTTGCACGCAGTCAGTCAGTTGGATCAGAGATGATTGATGGAATAACTGCTTTTCATGAACTGCATGAAAGGTAAACACAACAATTCAATAAGAACCACAGCAGACCTAGGCTACATGTCCATGTAGTCGAATAGTGGTATGACTGACAGTGGCGCATTGATTTAGTCACTTGATTTGGAAAATGCTAGGTTGCTGTATATGCCTTTTGTCTGGCTCTGTCAAAATTTAAGGTAAATGGAGGTTGGGTCACGGGCCAGCCCGGTGCCGTGGGCCTGTTCTGTGCTGGCTCCTGTCCTGTTGTTGTTGTAGCTTAATGCTGTGTAAATACTAGAGTAGACACGATGTATCCAAGCTGCCTCAGTCTGAAAGAGTTCTCGCTCAAGAGTTTTGTCTTCTTGCACTACACCGTAATACCCCATTTGTTTTTCCATCTACACTTACAAGCCGGCCTTTACCCAGTGCTATTATACTGGGAGGAATAACTCACACTCACCTTTCCAATCCGCACAAGGCAGGCAGTGGCACCCAAGAATGATGTGCAGAGTGTCCATGAAAGGGAGGAGGACTAAGATGAATGACGAGATGCAACTACACAATTGGACCTGGATAAGACAGTAACTTTAGTATCATATTCCTCATTCGTCTTTTAAATAAATTGATTCTTTTTTTCTCTTCAATCATTATGACTGTGTGTTTTGCATTGTTGTTTGTTTGCTAATTGATCCCTACAACTATTTTTTAATTTTCTATGCTAGATTTAAAAGTAAGCCCGGTACAGTCTCTCTGACGGCATAAAGCCAAGGCAAATTTGTTTAATAATACTGCTGTCCTGTACTCTCTAATTGCATAGTAGTAGTTAGTAAGTACTACTTATTAACCATCAAGTTATCATGCATGCATTTCCTTTTTCACCCTTTATAGATTTATTGGGTAGTGGATCATCGTCATCTTCAAAGATTGTGTTTTACTTTTGTTGTGTCCATGCATACTGTTTTTATTTTTCAAACCTTTCCCCAAACCCCCCTTCTCATCCATTCATCAAACCCTAACCCTCTTCCCCCGGGCTGTGTGATTTATATTGAGGTGTGACGTGACTACATTAAATGTACACCAACAATTGATCACATGCTTGCTGGGGCCGATGTGGTGAAAGCAACATTAAATCAATTTCAAGGCAGGGCGAGGATCTTCTCTGCTTGCCCACCCATGCCCAGTCTGGTATGTACAAGCCAATTTTTTTTCCAAAGGGACCCACCTAATACATCATAATTAATTGCCGGCATTAATTGTATTCATCATCCAATTCAACACCCTACCACATAGCAGTAAAGTATATGAATTACGATTGTGTTAAGTCACTCGCTTGATCCAAATACAGTTTATTATAACTTCTTAACTTCTTGTACTAGGCTGTGCCCGCCACCATTATGTTTTATTTTACTTTAGCAGTTGCAATATTGTTTGTTTGGCAGTCTTCTCCTGTACTGTACTTTACTTCGTTCTACTACTCCCACAGTGACTGTCTCGTTTTTTTTTTGTTTGCAAATGCAAGTGCCAGTGTCTACTAACACCACAACCATGGCATCTTCTCCATTCTCTTGGGAAACCATGCAGCCATTGAGGTGCTGAACTTAATCATCATCAATCATAGGTAAGATAAGTTTGCTGGGAGGTATAATGGACTAGGAGGAGTGACTGACCGTACTAGTAGGACAAATATAACTCAGTGAGGGTTACCGCATCTATCTGTTTGCGTGTTACAAAATTGGCAGATTGTTTAAATCCAACACTGGATGCTCCCCTGCAGCAGCAAGGAAACCATGTCACGTAAATAAATTTGTGAAACAGTACCCCCCACAAAAAATTAACATCGTATATGTAAGTATAAATAAAATGCATTTCCCTCACAAAAATAAACTATCCCACACCTGACCCACGCCTCTCTCTAACCCCAACAAATGTCCAAATTGAAAAAAGTCCAAATGTCCAGAGAGTCCGAAGAAACCCCAACACCCAATTCCCACCCACAAACAAAAGTAATAAAAAAGGGGCAATTGAACGGGGTCCTACATTTGGCAGGCTTTCAGGTGTTTGTCCACTATGATCTTCACTCGCTCCTCTAACTGGTCCTCGAGCTGTGCCACACAGAGGAGAATTCCGTGTCAAAATGCCAGGCACTTGCATTTGCATCCATGGGGGGCAGCAGTTGTTGGAAATGTGCGGCGGTGAGTGCCTAACCGCGGTACCGTACCACTGGAGGCAGGGCCTGGCTGGGGCTCGGGGCATTGGAGGAGGCTGCAGCTGCTGCCGCCTCCTCCTGCTCCTCCTCTGTCTGAGCCACCAGCCGGCAGTATTCTTCACAGTTGGCCTCTAGTTTACGGCGCTGAGCCCTGGCTGCCAACTCCTTCCGTGTTGTTTTTTCATGGGAAGGAGTATCTATAAAGAAGAAAGAAACAGAATTGTATGACGTGGGGATGTGGAGGGGCATGGTGGTGGGTAGTAAACTATGGATTGTGGACAATTACTGGTAAGTAAACATATAAATAAATAAAACAAATTGTGTTGCACGCACTGCATTCATAATCCAAAGTTTGCTACCCCCACCCTACCCCTCCCGTCCTCGCCACATCACTGCCCGCCAGCACTCCTACCACCGACCGCTACTGCATAAGGTACTTTTGTTCTTTGATTGTGTAACCAACAGATAGGCCACCCTTTGCAGGCTGGCTGACACAATCGAAAATACATTAACATAGGTAGGAAGTGGTCCTCAGATTCAGAGGAAGGCACTTGATAATATACATGATGTGCTTGCAAACTACTGAGTCAACTGCATTCTGAAAATACTACTTTTATATTCCCCTCTGCTTTGCTACTCTGGCACAGTTTCTTTTACATTCTCTTCAAAGTAAGACTCTGTATTCAGTGACAGTCTCCACCTATGCTGTCTATGATGAATACATCCAGGCATCCATCCATTAAAAGTAAATGTCTATTATTCTTTTTTATATATCGCTTAATAAACCTTAGCTGGTTTCACCAAAAACCACCCATGCGTCCACTCCTTCCTTCCGTGCCTTGGTTTTGAGTTTGACCCGGACACCACTGATGTTTCTTGCTATCCAGTATCCACCCATACTGTGTCGCCCACCCAGGCAGGCATCTTCTTTCACCTTACACCCATCCTTCAACAACCCATGTATCTGATTCCTATCAGCCACCTGCATGCTGCTTCCAAAGTATCCATCTCTGCTAGTATAATTACATCTCGCCCGTCCTTCTTCCTTCCGCCCTTCTTTCCCTTTTTGTTCAACACATCCATCAAGGTCATTTGATCTGACTTTTAGTCTTCTGCATGAAAGTTTCACAGCTGAGTTGGAGTCAGATAGAAGAGGCCACTGGTTACTCAACTCACGCTGGTAATGCTATTGCTAATGCATTGGGAATGCTAAATAAAGGGTGTCTACTCTTTTTCAACCATTGTATATTGTTCACTACAACTTCAAGTTCATACTTAATGAATAAGTCTCACAGTACAGTGAGAGAAGTGTTCCCCTCCCAGCTCGTAGTAATGCCAATAAGTAATGAAAATAACTTACCACCGCCCACCACTGCTGCTGGCTCCGCCCCTGGAGCTCCTGCAGGTGCCGCATCTCCTGACACCTCTAGAATGGCAGCATCACCATCGCCGCTGGCCCCGCCGGCACTGGTGGTTGGTACGGGTAGTAGGCCTACAAAAAAAAATACACATTTTTAGATGCCTTTACACCTCCCCCTATTTCATTTGTTTTCTTGGAAGATTGAAAAAACAGTTAAAGTGAAACATACATCATCACAAGTCCAAATTGTGTACTAGAGTAGAGTTAGTAGACAGACATTAGTAGTATTATGGTCCCTGGGGTCATCTCTACTCCTACTCTACACTTTAGAAAGTTAGCCTAAGCCATGTAACCATTTTAGATTCATGTCTACTCTTTTGCGCATGTTACCTTGCAGCTTGTTGTGCAGTATGACGCCTTTGAGGCCACATGAGTGTTGCATACAAGTGAAGAGGTAAAAAAACAATCCACTTTTTTTATGGAGTTTGCTTAGCCATAATGTTACATTTTTTGGCATGACTGCGAAATGCTTGCATAATCGCATTATACTGTCTAACATGCACCATTTTTCTCATAATAGGCAGACGATTCTCTTCTACAGAGTAAACCAGAGATTTGCAGAGCTTACGCGATGATGCATGTAACCAGTATTTCTACGTTCAACGGTGAGGGGTCTCCCAGAATTCACACCGATCTTTTGTCTTCTATCATGCACTTGTAACAAATGTTTATCGTTTTAATCTTATGCATTTTTGCATGTTGGAGCTGTCTGTAGTAATTGCATAGAACAACGTACAAAGCTTGTTGTTTGAAAATAAATAAACTTTTTGAACTTACACATAGACTCTGTGGTATTTGGTGTGGTGTTGTGGACTTACACGAGTGAGTGAGCGAACGGGTGTTATGTTCTGGGTTTTGTAATCATTGGGTATCTTAGTGTGGGCGTTCAGGACCTAGGGCCAGATGTAGGTAGGCCAATACCGGTCGGTAACAGCCGAATTTACCGATTTTTCGGCCGTTACCGACCAGTATTGGGCATTTGGGATGTAGGGGACCCGAAAACCTCTGAATCAGTAAATTTACAGAATCGGTAAAGTTACAGAATCGGAAACCTTACCGATTCGGAAAAAATACCGAATCGGAAAAAATACCGAATCTGTAAATTTACCGATTCGGAAAATATACCGATTCGGAAACATTACCGAATCGGTAAATTTACCGAATCGGAAAATAAGAAATGGTAAAATGAGTTTTTGAGATGTAGGAAACCTCTTAAATACCGATTTTGCATTTAAGAGTCGGTATTTACCATGGATTCAAATCAGGTGGTAAACAGGTGCATGGTATAAAAAAGGCCCCAAAATGCAACATTTTCACCAGAATGGCGGCATTCTATGTCATTGCGAGGTGGATACGGCTACAGGCAGAAGGAGAGAGGGTCTGGAGGAGGGAGGAGCAGGTGTACAGGCAGAGGATCACTCTATTCCAGCTTACTGAGCCTGAGATCCTTCAAAGGTACAGGCTGGCTCCCCAAACTATCCTGGACCTAATCAGGGACCTTCACCCACTATTGGAACATCCAACCACAAGGGCACACGCCATCCCACCCCATGTGCAGGTGCTGTGCAGCCTACACCTGCTTGCTTTTGGGAGTTACCAGAGTGTGGTTGCTGTGGTAGGTGGGGTGTCCCAGAGCTGTCTGTCACGTTTCTTTAAAAAATCCCTTGATGCCATGTTGCAGAGAATGCATTTGTACATCAGCTTCCCTGCAACGCATGCAGAACTGCTAAGGACAAAGACAGACTTTTATCAGATGGCGCATTTCCCAAACATAATTGGATGTATTGATGGTACCCACATACCAATATGCCCACCTGCTGCACAGAGTTCATTTATCGGAACCGGAAGTCCACCCACACCATAAATGTACAGGTGATCTGTGATTCCAAGTACATGATCACTGACCTAGTAGCCAAATTCCCCGGGAGTACCCACGACTCCTACATCTTCCAAAACAGTGGGATCTACGCACGCCTGACAGCGGGGGAATTTGGAGAAGGATACTTGCTAGGTAACACACTGTGTGAAACTCCCTTGATGCGTATTACAGGTGGATGTGTGTGTGTGCATGTGTAATGTTTTTTCTCTTGCCATTAGGGGACAGTGCATATGCCCTCCGGTCCTTCATCCTCACTCTCTACCTCAACCCTACTACACCAAGTCAGAGGAGATATAACAGGGCACACAAAACAACCCATAACATTGTGGAGCGCACCTTTGGCATGTGCAAGAGCAGGTTTCGCTACCTCCACAAGAGTGGAGGTGCCCGCCAGTACACACCAATCATCTGCTGCAAGATGATTGCAGCCTGTGCTATGCTGCACAACCTTGCGGTCAAGAAGGGCACAGCAGTGGAACTCTCAGATTACGAGGACCATGATGATGAGGAAGCAGTGCCTGAACCACACGCATCTGGAGTTGCAACACCTACTGATGGCAGACACAGGCGGGATGAGATCACACGCAACTACTTTTAAGTGAGTTAAGATACACAGACAGGTGGAGTATGCACCAAATGTAGTTTAATTTGGTAAGGAGGAAGATTTTTAAAGCACAACTGTGCAACAAAAAGTATTTAACAGCAATCATGTCAGTCCTGGTTCATGTCACCATGAACTTTAAAAAGTAATTTCCTTCCTCGCTTCCCTGTTACACCTGTAGGTTGCTCACCCTGCTCACTGTCTTTTGGCAGATACTGCCACAGTGAGGGACTGCCTGCCAAACAGTTTGTAGTGCACCTTCACCACCTCCTCCACAAGGACCTGCAACTCCATGCTGCTGAATTTGTGTTTCCTCTTCCTCTAAGGCTGCTCTTTTTCCTTGCTGCTTGCCATTTTACACTTTTAAAAGTGCACCAAACCCTTTCTGCTGGTCAGTGACTAGGCTCTGCTCCAACTGCCTTTCCAGGAGCTTCTAATTAGTTGCAGATGCCTGTGTAGCCACTTCCTGGGAGGGAGGGGGAGGGTGGTAGCACCTGATTGGCTGCCTGCCTAAGTTTCACTTTTGTTTGCTTTCCGATTCTGTATTTACCGAATCGGTATTTACCGATTCGGTATTTACCGATTCGGTATTCCCAATGCATTCCTATGCGGCGAAAGGCCCATAGGAATGTATGGAGGATTCCGATTCGGTAAATACAGAATTGGTAAATACAGAATAGGTAAATACAGAATTGGTAAATACAGATTCGGTATTTTCCGAATGTCCGATACTGATTTTTACCGAATCTGTATTTTTTACCGATTTTTTATCTACATACCATTTACCGATTCTAAAATACCGATTCAGTAAAATTCTGTATTTTAGAATCGGTAAAATCGGTTTACCTACATCTGGGCCCTAATGAAACACTATAGCTAGTCGGTCAGGGGATTATGGGTTCTGAGTTCTCACTGAGGTGTGATTAAAGTCCAACCTCCCATCACCAACATTCTATTTTCTTGTGCATAGTTCTGTATGTGATTTGCATATGGCCAGGTCTGAACTGCGGTGGCAGAGCGGGCTAAAGAACGGTGATGGATTAAACCCAGATCTGTTGACTGGGTGTGAGTGTTTGATTGGTTCAGATGCTCCATCCATCACCACCCCCTTTTGTACCGCTTCGTTCGCCATAAGTTGGCAGGGTATGCCCAGACGTGAGTCCCTTGCTCACTTTGCCACTGGATTCAAGCAAGCCTGGCTGAAGACGGCTGAAATGCCAGAAACCGGTCGTAGGAAGCTTGTTTCTGGTCCAGGGAAGGCATGGCTTGGCAGTTCGGGCTGGACTCGTCCCATGAGGCACATGGTCAGACTGATTTGCATATGGCCATGTCTGAACTGGGGTGGCAGAGTGGGCTAAAGAACGGTGATGGATTAAACCCAGATCTTTTGACTGGGTGTGAGTGTTTGATTGGTTCAGATTCTCCGTCCATCACCACCCCCTTTTGTACCGCTTTGTTTGCCATAAGTTGAAAGGGTATGCTCAGACATGAGTCCCTTGCTCACTTTGCCACTGGAGTCAAGCAAGCCTGGCTGAAGACGGCTGAAATGCCAGAACCGGTCCTTGGAAGCTTGTTTCCGGTCCAGGGAAGGCAAGGCTTGGCAGTTCGGGCTGGACTGTTCCCATGAGGCACAGGGTCAGAATGATTTGCATATGGCCATGTCTGAACTGGGGTGGCAGAGTGGGCTAAAGAACGGTGATCGATTAAACCCAGATCTGTTGACTGGGTGTGAGTGTTTGATTGGTTCAGATGCTCCATCCATCACCACCCCCTTTTGTACCGCGTATTTTGGGATAGCATTGCTTCATTATTTTTACATTTTTTAGACACAGTAACACAGTGTGCAAATATTTCACCCCATCAGTACCCGTTTATAACCAACATACAGCAATTAACATCAGAAAGATTTTTAGTCAACCTTTAAGAAGGGCCTTCCACTCCGCAGGAATTCCTGCTGCCAGATTAGAAGCCCACTTGGCCCTGGCCAGGAGAAGCAGGGGTCCCTAAAAACCTGGCAGTTTTGTGCAGAGCTAAGCAGTTTACCCATACAGCTTTCCTCTCACCCCCTCCCTTCCATTCCTCTCTCCTCTCCCAACCCTGGATCCCTCTCTCACTTTGCAGGCCATTTTCTTTCACCCCTTTTTACAACATCTGAACTCTCCCCATTCAACCTCTCACTTCACCTTTATTCACCTCTTGCCATTTTGTCTTTTCACTGCCCTCATCTCAAACAGTCTCTCACCTTTATCTCATGGCCTCTCTGGTCCCGTCACCTCCCGGGCCCCTCAGCACTTCTCATTCACCTCGTCTCTCCATTCAAATTTGTGTCTATTTATATCTTACACCTCTCCAGTCCCCCCATTCAACTTTCACATCTCCCCTTTGTTCTACAGAAGCCCTCACCTTTGGCTCACACTCACTTCTTGCGTGTCCACGCTTCTCTTTGGCAATTCACATTTCTCCTCATCCCTGTTCTCTCCAATCGATTTCTCTCATTCCCTTGCTGTCCTCTTTCATCCTCTCATCTCTCCTCACCAAGCATATATGTCGGACTCCGCTTAATGTTCCCTAATTCAAGAAGGCATGAGTTGTCTGTCTCGCTGTTTTGGTGCAGGCCGCGCAGTTATGGAACTTGCACTCTCCTTTGCTTCGCTCCACCAAGAATCTATTATCCTTTAGGAAGGTATAAAAACCTTTCTCTATGCTCTGTAGGTTACCCCATTTGGCTGGTTCTCCTTCTCCTTCTGTGTGTTTCTCATTTGCCTACAGGCAGCAGATGATTATTAGCCTCAGGACATCTTTTGGTAACAGTAGCGCACTTCAAATTTAAATAATAATAATAGCCAGAAGCAGGGGAGTCACTAGACCAGAAATTCGGAGGGGACTAACAATCCCAGCCAGGGCTGGCCCTAACGCTGGTCGCACACGGTGCAACAGTCTTTTTTGGTGCCCCACCCCTGTTTCCTCCTTCTCCATGAATTCCTTCGCTGCCACTCACCAACAATGCACCTTTCTGACAAACATTTCATTTTTTGATAGCGCTATTCACAGTTTACTCACACTCAGTTCTGTGATCTGCATGGTGCACATTATTTGTAGCAGGCACAGTAACCCTCTGCCAACTGTGTGGGTGACAAGAGTGCCCATGTGAGTGCACTGTGAGCAATGCAACAGTGCGAGAGTAGGGTAAGAGGAGTGACTGCAGGGTGAGTGAGGTGGCGTATGTATTTGGGTGCGGATGCAAGTTCAGAATGGGACAAATTAATGTATGATTACTGATGGGCTTGTTTGAGTGCGTTGCATATTGAGCAGTGAGTGGGTCAGGTGAGTGAAGTGTCACATGAGTGCAGGATGAGTAGTGTACACATATGACTCCAGGGTGAGGTATAGGGTAAAGAGCGCAAGTGCATTGTGAGTGCAGAGTGATCACTGTGAGTGCAGGGTGAGCGGGTGAATGGTGTGAGTGCATGGTGATCAGTGTGAGTGCATTGTGATCACTGTGAGTGCTGGGTGAATTGTGTGAGTGCATGGTGATCAGTGTGAGTGCAGGGTGAGCGTGAAAGTGAAGGGCGAGAATGAGGAGCGAGTTGTCTGAATGCAAGGTGCATTCCCAGACACTTGAAGTAACTCAGCATGTTATTGATGGCAGCGTAGGGTTTAAGATCTAAGTTAAAATACTGCGGCATTAATCGGGGATCGAGGGTGGAGAAAACAAATAATGTGCTGGTCCTGCAACAAACGTACAGTCCTATTGGTTAGGGTTGCCAGCAGATTATTTTGATGGCCCAGTCGGTACAAAAATGAGCAGTCACCTAAAGCTGTATTTTCAGCACTTATGTGCATACTTCGAACAGCAAATATAAATAGAAAGCACTTTTAATTGTGTTCTAGGGCTGCCTCAATGATCCATGACTGACAAAGAGAAAAAAAGACAGAAAAGTCACATAAATAATGCATACATACTTTTGTATTTAAAAGTCTTTTTAGTGTCAAGAGGAGGTCTTTGCAGGCTCTTAAAACAAATCAGGCAGGCATTTTTATTTTGGCAACCCTACTTCATATTCCTTTTCATTAAATGCATTCTCACACTACAGCAGTAATTGTAAAGTACAAATGTAAGGCACAGGCACAGTGGGGGCCCAGGGGGTACTGAAACTAGGAAAAAAACTAAGCCTCTATAACCAGTTTAAAGACCATTTGCATATTTACATGCCTTTGTAAAGATCTGTGAAAAACACAGGCCTGCCGGAGATGACTCCAGACACTGCCCAGCCGAGCCCCCAGCAGATCAAGTTGCACTGAAGCAGCAGCCGGGCTGAGAGGCACGATGAGGGAGGAGAGGGCTGAAGCCCTTGGGCATGGGCAGAAGTATGACTGTGAAGGCGCGACCCCCTTTGCATCGCTCCACGGCCCCCCTGGGGGTCGCGCCCCACAGTTTGAAGACCCCTGCCTTAAACAAAGAGTGGCCAACTGGGCATGCTTAGCTACAGACAGACTGATAGTAGTAGTACAGAGAGCCATAGCAGAGGCAGTTATAAGGAACTTAAAGGCAGGGATAACCAGAATTTGGAAACAGATAGTCAAGGTCAAAGAAGCTTTTGTAAAAAATTGAATTAGGAAGTGGAACTGTAATTATTAATAGTTCGGAAAAATAAGGTGCAATAAAAGTTAGGGAAATATGATTGTTAATATAACCACTGGAGGACTTACTGGGGACAGCAGCAGGGCCCTCGGTAGAGGAGCAGTCCTCTGGTGGTTGTCCCGCCGACTTAGATCCCGTCATCTTGCTCCTGGGTGCTGATCATGAAAGAAATAATATAGAAAGAGACACACATTAATGAGTGCTGTGAAACAAATAAATCATTTAAAAAATTGCTCAAAAAACATTTTCGGAAAACAATTGCAGTAAAATTGACCTATCTAATCTGATCGACTACTGGCTTGTAGGATTCACGGACGTCTACTTATTTATGAACACTAATTAAATGTCCCATAATCATTCTGATTCCAGAATACTAACGAAGCCTAAGTACCACCTGACCTAGACCACCTACTCCAGACGTGCCAATTCTTCAGTAAGTCTGCATTTCCATTATACCTTTTCCTTAAAAAATGCATAGATGATATGGAGGACACATGCATACATTTGTGCATACACCAAATTGTTGGTTGGTTGTGTCTGATGTTGTTCTGATACTGACTGACAATGCTAGGCCTACCACTCACTAAACAAACTACAAAAGGTTCTACGGAGGACTGGGGTAAGCAGCACTCAGTGACAGAGGAGGCGTCAAACAGACCGTAAAAAAAAAATGAACTAATACTAAGTAAACCTAGTATCCATCCACCACTATTTCACAGAGAGACAATGGAAGGACTAGACTCTCTCTAGAAATAGCATTAACTAACTTCAGTTCTCTAAAGTAAGCTCTTACATTAATCAACCCAACCTAGCTCAAAGTTGCAAACAAGTAAGAGGAGCACCAAGCACCTGTGTCCTACAATCACAGAAGATTTGGAAATGAAATTTACCTGCAATGTAAGCACCAGCAATCGTGTTATTCATCAGCAAATTATACACAATACATATACTACTATATATTAGCTACTCACAAAGCCCCATGGCCATGACCTAGACACCTAGCAGGTCCAACAGGTCCAGCTCCTGGTCCAGGATGTCGGACAACCGGTGGGCCAGCTGGTTGTAGGTGCGCCTGATCCCTGAGCTGCGAAACACTGCCTGGCACACCTTCGCCCATCGGCAGTGACACTCCTGGGTAGGCCTGCCGCCTGCTGCCAAGGTCAAGGGGAGGTGGCGCTGTATGAAAAAAACAAGGGCAGCCACCTCTGCCTCTCCAGAAAGCTGCTGGCCTGCACCCCTACAGGGCACATTCTGCCGCAAGGCAGCCGGCTCTTGGGCGCGGGCGCCTTGCCCTTGGAGCTGGTACTGCTGCCCTAGGCCAAGGTTCTGGGGTGGAGGCGGACAAGAAAAGATAGAACAAAAGGAAAAAATAAAGTTAGGGGGAAGAAGTAGGAGCTTAATGAAAGAAATAAAATAAAACAGTAGAAAAGTTAAAAAAAAAACACAGTAAAAGTAGAAATAAAATGCAAAATTTGAACTTAGGGACAGAGAGAGATAGATGAAGGGTAAAAACTGACCCATGATCGATCTGCAGACCTTAAGAGATGTATCAAAGATTTGGTTGTGTATACAGAAGAGAATGGTCACATTTCCAGAAATGAGGCAGCCTTCCTGACCAAGGGCATCGTACCGTATTTCTATCTGTTGCCCAAAATACATAAAGGCAAGACACCCCCGCCTGGCAGTCCCATTATCTTGGGCATCGGCTCACTTCTTGAGCCTTTGTCACGTTTTTCTGATAATTTTCTAAAACCTTTAGTCCAATAGACTCCAACGTATTTGAGGGACATTAAGTGTCTTCTGAATCTCTTACACAATTTAAAATGTGACATAGAACAAACCACATTGGTAACTCTGGACATCGAGAGCCTTTATACGAGCATTCCCCAGGATGATACCATCAGAGTCCTGGGTGAAGCTCTCAATGCTACCACGTGGGAGTACAATACACCCAAGGAGTTCATCCTGAAGTGTGCCACTCTGGTCTTCAAAAAGAACTTCTTTGAATTTAAGGGGAGTATGTGCCTCCTGTCCACTGGAACTTCCATGGGCAGCACTTTTGCCCCTAGTGTCGCTGGGCTATATGTTCATGATTTTGAACACAAATACATCCAAGACGCCGCAACCCTTTTATCTCTTCCATAGGTCTCTGGAAGAGATACATCGATGATGTGCTGATGATTTGGCAAGGTTCAGGGGAGTCACTGCAGGACTTCCTTCTCTGGATCAACAACCTTGACCTTAATTTAAAATTTACTCACACAGTAGATAGGCATGAAGTCATCTTCCTGGATGTTGTAATTTCTAAACAGATTGGTCACTTTTCGACTAAAACATACTATAAGCAAACAGACAAGAATAAACTAATGGAGTTCACGAGCTTCCACCCAAGGCCTTTGTGGGAGAATCTCCTGTATGGATAATTTCTGCGGCTTAGGAGAAATTTTATTCATTTGGAGGACTTCCGACAACAGTCTATTGATCTAACTGCTAAACTCAAAAACCGGGGCTACCCTACAACGATACTTACTAAAGGCTACAAAAGAGCAAGGAACCAACCTAGGGAAGCACTCCTTGAGGCAATCCCCATGGAATCGAGTGCAATCTCTTTGACATGTGTCACCACTCACAGCTCAGCGTCCAATGGCATGGAAAAAACCCATCAATAAACACTGGCGTATTATAAACAGCAACAACAGAAAATGGGAAAAACCCTTTTAAAAAAGGCCGCAGTCTCTGGGACACCTTGGTCAATACACGCCCCAGAGAGACAGAAGCGAGATGACTTCCATCTGTCACTGATGCCTGGGGTCTGCCGAAAGTAACAGGGCATTATCCTTGTTCAAACTTCAGCATCTGCCACTTTCCATAACATACAAAAACCTTGGATCTTGAACCAAATAAAGTGTTTACACAGAGAGTGCATTCAAACTGCAACTCTGCAAATGTGGTATATCTAATAACTTGCCCTTGTGGTTTGTGGTATGTTGGAATGACTACGTGCAAAGTTATGCTGCGAATATCTGAATATAGCAGTAACAGTAGATGTCACCGAGCAACTACCAAACTGAGCAAGCACTTTCTACAAAGTAACCAAACAACCAATGACATGTGGTGGACTGTTATTGAGCAGGTTGGCACCAAAAGGAACATACAAAAAACTTAGTTTGACAAAGAGCAAAGGTGGGTGTACCGTCTTGGGACATGCATGCATTAACTGAATGACACTATCCCCTGGCCTTCAGATATACAGAACTAATCCCCTGCCATAGGTTAGCTTATCGTGTATGAATGGAATGAAATGAATGAATGAATGAATGAATGAATGGAATGAAATGAAAGTGTTTTTTGTATAGCGCGATAGCTACCCTGAGGCGTCCTAGCGCTGCGGACTAGCGTGTGTGATTGAAAGGTGGGGCTGAGTTTATTTATTGAATAATAGGGTTTTTAGGTTTTTACGAAAGGATAGCAGGTTGGGCTCTGATTGGAAGTAGAGAAGGAGGGAGTTCCAAAGTCCTGCTGAATTAAAGGAGAATGTACGGCCCCCGCACCTGACTCTTCGAATCTTGGGTACTGTGACACGGAAGGTATAGGCAGATCTAAGCTGCCTGTTAGGGTGGCAGGGGGAAATCAGGGAGTGATTAATAATGGCCCCTTTCTCCAGAAGGAATTATTTTCCTCATTGGAAGCCAGTGGAGATCTCTTAGTTCTGATTTTACAGGAAGGCGACGAAGAATCTGGAGGAGAGTTTTTGCAGCACAGTTCTGGGTGACTTGAAGCTTTTTTAGAGTTGTTTGGGGGACCCCTAAATAGAGGGCATTCCCAAAGTCCAAGCGGGAAAGAATGAGTCCCTGGATCATGATCTGTCTTGCCTTGAACGGTAGGAGGGGGAGGATTTTACGAATGAGCCTGAGTATACCGAAGCAGGTAGCCGAAAGTTTGACTGCTTGGTAGTTAAAGTTCAGTGACTTGTCCAGCCATATTCCCAGGCTCTTAATTGTATCCTTGGTCCAAGACAAGGTGGCCACATGGAGTCAATAGAGTGATGTGGGGAGTTGCCCAGAACCATCAGCTCGGTCTTGTCTCCATTCAGTTTGAGACAAGACGATGTCATCCATGAGGTAACAGCTTCTAAACAGCTCCTCATGTTACTGGGCCTGGATTGGGGGTGGTTCAGGGCCACCACTAGCTGAGTATAGTCTGCGTAGGAGATGATTTTTAGCCCAAATGGGCGGACGACCTCAGCCCGGGGGCTCATATACACCTTAAAGAGTGTAGGGCTCAGGGAGGAGCCCTGTGGCACACCGCAGCTGAGCGGTTTGCTGACGGAGTTGATTTCGCCCTCGAAGACTTGGAAGGAGCGACCCGACAGAAAGGACTCGAACCATGTGATAGCTTTTGTCGATATTCCTAGAGTGATAAGCTGGCGCAGCAGGATGTTCTGGTTTACGGTGTCAAAGGCGTCACTGAGGTCCAAGAGTATAATGGGAGCAGTACCTCCTTGATCCGTAATCATCCTGGCTTCCTCTGTCACGGCGAGGAGAGCGGTCTCCGTCCTGTGCATGGGTCAGAACACTGTCTGGGAGGGATCTAGCAGGTGACTGGTTTCGAGAAACTCTGTCAAGGTGTTGTTGACGTGTTTCTCAGTGATTTTGCTTAGCCAGGGCAGTAGGGAGGTGGGTCGGTAATTCCCTGGGTTTTCTGGGTCTAGGTTATTTTTTTTTTAAGGAGGGCTTTGACCATTGCCCGTTTCCAAAGGGGTGGGACGATGCCTGTAGCTAGAGAGGCAGTAATCAGGTCAAGGATGGTGGGGAGAATATGCATGGAGACAGTACGCAGGGAGTGCGGGGGTGCTGGGTTGTTAGGGGAGCCAGATTTAACCTGAGCCATGATGGATTGTAATATGATTAGGCCTGGGCGGTAAATTCCGTTCCACTCACGGAATTTGCGGAACTTGGGTAATTTTGCGTTCCACGGAGAATGAGAAATTGCCCAAAATACTGCGTTCTGTGACTTCGCGAAATTTTTTGCTTGTTTTCGTTCTCAAAATGCGTGTTTGTGAGATATTTCCACCCGAGAACGCAAACAGCAATTGCGAACAGGAAAAAACATTGCGAACAAGCAATTCCGCGCGTTCCCAGAATTTCTGAATGTTCGCGGAGATTTTTTACCATTTCGCAGAGATTTGCGTAACGCAATTGTGTAAAGTGTCAAGTGTTTCTTTATTCGGTTTTTGGCAGGTAAAAAAACATAAAAGCAGTCACATTAAAAACAAAAAGTTACATTTTATACACATATATGTGAAATGTTTTAACAAAATTTGTCATTCACATTTTATTCAATCAGGTTAATTTGGTTAGTGCCCCTTTACAGATTTAGAAAAACCAAAGGTGGTGATGGACGGAGCGTTGACAATACAAACACTCACCCCCAGTCAACTGATCCGGGTTTAATCCATCACCGTTCTTTAGCTCACTCCACCACCCCAGTTCAGACATGGCCATATGCAAATCAGTCTGACCCTGTGCCTCATAGGAACAGTCCAGCCCGAACTGCCAAGCCATGTCTTCCCTGGACCGGAATCAAGCTTCCCAGGACCGGTTTCTGGCATTACAGCCGTCTTCAGCCGGGCTAGCTTGACTCCAGTGGCAAAGTGAGCAAGGGACTCACGTCTGAGCATACCCTGCCAACTTAGGGCGAACAAAGAAAAACCAAAGGTGGTGATGGACGGAGCGTTGACAATACAAACACTCACCCCCAGTCAACTGATCTGGGTTTAATCCATCACCGTTCTTTAGCTCACTTTTGTACCGCTTTGGCCGCCATAAGTGTGGCAGGGTATGCTCAGACGTGAGTCCCTTGCTCACTTTGACACTGGATTCAAGCAAGCCGGGCTGAAGACGGCTGTAATGCCAGAAACCAGTCCTCGGAAGCTTGTTTCCGGTCCAGGGAAGGCATGGCTTGGCAGTTCCGTCTGAACTGGGTTGGCAGAGTAGGCTAAAGAACGGTGATGGATCAAACCCAGATCTTTTGACTGGGTGTGAGTGTTTGATTGGTACAGATGCTCCGTCCATCACCACCCCCTTTTGTACCCCTTTACAGATTTAGGCGGTGCCGAAAAATGCATTTTAAGATTATTTTTTTTTTGTTGAAACCTTTATTGATAACAAAGGAAAGGTCAGTACACAGCTTCACGCCTACAACCTGCGGTGGCAGGCCGGCAGCTACCATGGAAATAGGCCAGGATGGACTCAACATCAGAAATGCAAGACTACAGAAGTTAGACACAGCATGTCGCCTACAACCCTGCTGGGCCGGCCGCGGTATAAAAGTGGTATAGTTAGATGACATGTGCATTATAATTATAGCAAGGAAGCACTGTGTATACAAGCAGCATGCCTTTGAGGTTTCTTTTATCATTTTTTTAAAACCAACAGCAAAACACCAAACAAAACTGACCCCTCCCATGATATACCACCATACATTGTATGTGGATTAAAGGACCTTGAGGTGAGGAGCTATGCGGTGGTGACAAGTAGAAGATAAAGCAACCTTCGTCGGGGTTAATGTTGCTCCGCACCCGCATTTTACGTCAGGCTGACATGGGAGGGGAGGGGCAGAGAGGGGGGGGGAGGAGGGGGACATTCCAAATCAAATATGTGAGGGAAATGAAGTGCAAAGGCCATAAATGCATTTTAAGAATTTGACAATGCGCCTCGGCATCCACTCCTCCTCCATCGACTGTAGGAACAACATGGCCAGACGGCACCTTCTTATTCTGACATGGTTAAGTAAGGGGATCAGCCAGATCTTCCTGTGCTCACTATAGAATTTACAAAAGGATAAAGTTTGCATAGTGGCCTGGGTTGAGCTCTCATCGCACCGGCATAAGGGTAGAGATATATCCCACTTGTTTCGTTCCGGGAAGGCAACCAAACGGTAAAACATATTTAATCTAAATCTCACAAGGAGAAATCTCTCAAATGTAGTGAGATCCTGGATCAAATACGGCTGGATGGAGAGACTGGTTTGGACAGCAACACTATGTTACACAGAGAGTTTCGAGGCTTCCTTAGTTAGGCGAATTTCTTCTAGATGGGCCAGTGAAGTCGCCTGTAATGCCTTTCTGGATAGTGACTGGATTGTGGTGGGGGCCAGATAATACTTTTCCAATCCTAGGTCAGATAGGAACCTTTTTATGTAGGTTAGCCAACCAATTTTGGATGAGTGATCTAAAGCGATACAGTCTAGGATAATTTGCTGGGTAAATGTATTTTTATCCCCGGACCATATACAATGCCAGAGAAGAAGTGGCTGTATTTTTACCATATCCGTGATATATGAGATTCCCAGCTCTGTGTGACATGCAAAAGTGGATGTGCTTTTGGGTACCGCTAGGAGAAAGCGGAGGAATGTGTTTTCTACCCCCACACTCCTGCTCCATATAGGGCGACAGACTGACATTTAGCTCTATAGATTTTTAGGAGCTCTACTGGTGGTCTTCTGCCCAGTCTTTTTGAAAAATTAACCAAAGACTTGGTGGTCCTGACTAAATGGAATTTTCTTGACTCTATAGCGGAGGACCAGTTCAGTTTATCGTCGATAATGATTCCCAAATATGGATATTGCTGTGTTACATCCAATTTCTCATTATTTAAGGATATGCACTTTGGCCTTTGCCTCATTGACCCGACGCTCATGAGAAAAGTTTTTTTGATATTAATACGTAGGTTCAACTCACCCATAAACTGGGAATACCTATTAAGGGCCTTCTGAAGTTCTAGGGGAGTTCGGGCCAATATCACGGCGTCGTCCGCGTAGAGCAACGCCGGAATTGGATGGTTGTTAGCTCGGGAAAGGTCCTGGCTCCCTTTCAACATGGCCTTCTCTAGGCCGTTGGTATAGAGCGTGAAGAGAAAGGGAGCCAGGACACAACCCTGTCTCACACCCTTTTCCACCCAGATAGCTCTCCCCTTACACCATATCTCACCCTAGCTGTAGCGTTTGTATACAACTCTCGCAGAAAGTTTACTAAAGGTAAGTCCACCCTCATATCCAACAGTACTGCCCATAATTTAGCGTGACTGATGCAGTCAAAAGCGGATGACAGATTCACATAGACCATGTGGATACTGCCCCCCTTTGCACATACGTACTTTCCCAGAAGTAACGTGAGGATCAGGGCCTGCTCAACTGTCCCATGGCCCTCACAAAATCCAAATTGGATATCTGAAAGTATCCTACCATCCTCCGCCCACCGCTGGAGACGCTCCAAGATAATTCTACCTGCAATCTTACCCAGCGAATCCAGCAGGGAGATCGGACGGTAACACGAGGGCTCTTGGCGGTCACCCTTTTTAAAGATTGGGACCAATATAGATTTTGACCAAGAGTCCAATAGTCCCACCTCACAAACTGCCCTTGGTACCCTGGTAAGTAGTGGTGTCCACAGCTCCTCATTTAACTTAAATAGGTCTATTGGAACACCATCAGGTCCAGGTGCATTAATGTTTTTGCCGGCTTTGATGGTTCGTTGAACTTCACTGATGTCTATATCTATTTCTAGGGGATATGTAGTATTGGATGGAACAACAGTTTGAGTTACACCTGTAACTGCTTGACCCCCTCCAAATATCTTAGCGAAGTAATTTACCCAAGTTGGTTCATCTATTGCCACATCAATAAATGATTGGTTCCTTTGGTCTTGTGAAAAAGGGGATTTTATCACTGCCCATAAAGCAGAACTATCTTTGAGAGTACAGCTTTTATGCAGCTGATCCCATAGGGCCTGTTTGAGTTCTGTTTTTCTTTCCTTTAGGGCAATTTTATACTCCCGCCTTAGGTCTGATATTTCTTTGACCTCCCTATTTGGATTTTGCAGGGCGACTTTCAATGTAGAGTGCGCTACTGTACATCGATGATTAAACCAGCCTGCTTTCTTTTCTTGAGTATTATTTAATTTTACAGACAGAGCTGAATGTATTGCTTTAATGACCATCTCGAAGTTACTTATTAGTTCTGCACTGTGTACCGATAGATCTAAGCATTTCACAATTGAACTATATGCTATTTGGATAACTTTCTTAGTGATTTTATGGGGGTCTGTTTTTCCCCATTTCAACGAGTAACCATTTAATCTATCTAGCTGTAGAGTGTTCTGCCTCAGTGCACTAAATATAATTTGAGTGCTGTCCTCTCGGGTTAGTTGAAGTGTCATAACAAGAGCACAGTGATCCCTCTGTGTATTAGCAAGGGAACGGAAGTTAGTGGCCCGGGTCACTGAAGAATTAGAAATTAAAATGTAATCTATAGTGGTTTGGCAGCCTCTCCCGATATAAGTTGGATCTAATCTCTTGGTTGGCGGCCTCGTTTCATTCATAATTTATAAATCCAGATCGAGTAGGGTTTCGTTTAGGCAGTTTCCTATAATTGTATGGGAGAAGTGTACCAAAGGTTCTTCGTTTTCATCCATGAGCCCACACAAGTTTTGATTGCGGTATTCACAGGGATGTTGGTTGAAATCGCCTCCCCACAAGATTGTGGCCCCTTTTATAGAGTCTCTAGTCAAAATAGATAATTGAGAGCACATCTGTTGGACGATGGTTTGTAGTTCCCTTTCTGGCATGTTATTATAAAAGTTTACTAATAGAACAGACTCATCTTTGCCAAAACAGAGGAGTAGGATTTGATAATTGGCTTCCGAGGCTAGTGAAGTAACAAGCAAACCCCCTATGGTATTTGAGATATATACTATCAACCCTCCTTTTGATCTACCTGAGGTTGTAGGTATTGCAGGGGAGAAAAAGGTTTTATATCCCACTAAATGGATTGCATTTATCAGCCAGGTCTCCTGTAGGGATATTATTTAAAATTTCTCCAAGAAGTTTATCCCTGTACCATTTTCTATTTTTGAGCGTAGACCGGCGATGTTCCAAAAAAGGAATACAATTGAAGAGTCTTCCTTATGTGTGGTCATTTCCACGCGGTATAAGGGTTTATCTAATAAAGGCTCTTCAATGTTTTCCACGAGATCTACTTTTTTGCTCGGTCTGAGGCCCAAAGATATGTCCCCAGCGGTAGGGCACTGGTTGTCTGCTTGATGATAGAATGTCGGCCTATGTACAATACAGTTCAATAATTCCGACTGATCGTCCGGCTCGTTACCGCCCTATGGTTTATCCTCCAGGGTTGGTACACATCTAAGTTGGCTCAATGCAGGATTTATCCCGTTATCTCATTTAGGCAGTCAATCGACTCCTTCTAGCCCTGAGAGCAAAGAGAAATGGTTAAAAGTGGGAAACGTTATAACCGGGACCACTTGGACCAAAATTCGGACCAAGAACTGGTCTACTGCGCCAGTTGAAGGTACTCGATCTTGGAGGGTGGGCCAAAAGGGAATGTGGATAGAAACAATTAAGGGCGTGAGTAGAGATTTCTCCCCCTCCTTTCTCAGAGTACCAATCACCAATGTGTTTGGTTACTCTGCGATCCCTGAAATGTATTATATTTACGTCACCACTAATGTCTTTGGGCCTGCACCCTAGCCACCCTAATCTTCTAACATGTAAAATATCCCCGTTGATATTAGATGGCAGTGGCCTGTTATTCCTTAACCAAAATATGACTTTATTTTTAAGTTCCTGGTACCCCTCAAATTTACTCGGTGGTAGTTCCGGAACCCCTGTTAAAACCACGAAATATGGTATTGCTTGTGGTGGTAAGTCAATTTGTTGTTGATGTGGTAGCCCAGATTCGAGGGGAAGGGACTTACTGACAGAACCAATCTGGGGTTTCTATATCTTGTTATATGGCCTGTCCACTCTGTCAACCTTATTTGTGGTATAGAGCTTAGTTGGAGGGGCCTTCGAAGGAGAGTTAGCCTTAGGGTTAGCTATTAGATTGACTTGGCTCTCCAAACTCGCTTCCTGTGATCTAGATTGATTATTCTCTCTTGTCAAGGGGGCTGGAGTTTTCCTAATTGGGGTTACTGTCGTGGTATTACTTGAACTAATCGTCACTGCTTTTGGCCCACGTACGATCTTGCGGGCTTGTTGATTGGGCTTAGCCCTACCAATTTCTTTGAGTAGATCTGTATTTGATGTGACCACTTTTTCTATACTCTCCAGTTGTTCGGCCACCCTTTACATTCTCTCTATTAGTGGTATTATTAATTATTTAACCAAAGTCTCCATACTGCTCATTAAAACGCTGGTGAGTTCGGTGAGTTGGTTTTGATTATCCTGTATTCTCTTTCCCTTGGTTGTTTTAATATTTTGTGAGTTATTCCTTACTGGTTTGGGAATATTTATATATTTTTGACCACTGTGTTTTTCCCTACACTTCCTTTTACCTATTGTCTTTCCAGTTTTTTACATTGGCGTTTCTTTTCTCGTAGATCCAAGGAGTACCAGGGGGCCGTCGTGGTGCTGCGTTTGGATTCAATGTGATTTATTGGGAGTATTGAGTCTAATGATTGTGTAATCCATCTTTTATAGTTCCCGTTAATTAAAATGGGGTCGGGTTGCAGAGTGGTCTAGAGGATTCAAGGGTTGCTGCCCACTCGGTCCGGTGAGTTTTGTTCAGTTACGGTCCCTCTGGAGAGCTGGAGAGGGAGAAGAGTGGGGGATAGGGGTCACCCAAGAGATGGGGATCAAGAATTGATCCATCCACGGTAGGGGGGAGGGTGTTCCAACTAGGAGGTCCGTACAATTACTAAAGTTGGGATCGAGGAGGTGACCCTTAGAGTGAGTAGGTTTCAGTACTAGTTGTAGGAGTTGTATTGCCTCGAGACTGGTGGTTAATTCTATGGCTGTGTGGTCCGTGAGGTCATCGAAATGAATATTATGATCCCCTAGAAGGGTGAAGTTAAATAGGCTGCAAGCTCTATTGCTATAGAGGAGGGCAGACAATCGAGAAATTGGCCAATGGCCCCAGGTGGGCGGTATATGAGTGTTCCTGAGAATGTCCTGGTGGGGGAGAAGTCTAGGGAGAAGGAAAGGCTTTCACAGTTGGATATTGGGTTGGGGGAGCTGCGGCAGTCATAGCATTCTTTATAGATGATTGCTAAGCCACCACCTCTTCCTCTTGAGTGCTCTTTATGCATGATTTGGTATCCTCTCGGTAGAGCTTGAATGATGTCAGGGTCTGACTCTGAATGTAGCCAGGTTTCTGTTAGGAACGGCGCATCGGGGTTAAGTTCGTCTAAGATTAGCGAGATCGCTAGGGAGTGTTTAGGGAGAGATCTACAGTTCACAAGAAACATGTGACACTGTATGGTTGTAATTGGGGGGTCAGGGTAGGGCTGGAAGCCGCAGTGTGGGCAGGTGTAGCTATTTTCAACTGGGTTCCATGAGGAGAGGCAAGGGGCGGGAATCTTTCCCCTGAGTTTTATTAGGGAACTGGGACTCTAATTTATTACCCGGGAAGAAGGACGACCAGGGGTCGTGGCCCCTGGCCCCGGCCAGGCGCGGACAAACGCAGACGGGCTTGCCTTTGGCGCGCCGGCTGCGCACGTCGCATGTGATATTGGGCTTTTATGGAATGGAGTAGGTGGATCAGTAGGCTTTGCCCTCCTCCCCTCTAGCCCAGAATAAAGTTACGATGATTTTAAAATAGAATGATGGCAATAGCTGCAGTACCGTGATAGAGTCAGCTTTCAGTAACAGCGAGCATCCTCAAACCTTTGGTCATGGGCTTATCTATGTTTTTGAGTGAGCCCCTATTGTACCATATCATCATTCATCTAGTCTGTTGACCTAACAGTGTGTGCTATGTTTCACCACCTCATTTTTGTCATATTGACATTAATTCCCACTGCTCTGTCAGATAGCTTACCATGTATGGCCTTTAAGTGGGCGACCTTTGTCACCATCCAGCTCTACCTATCCGCTTTCCCTAACTGGCTTTGGGGTTGATGACCTTCACCCCTTCCTATATACTATATGTGTACCCGCCTCTCCTATTTGTCTTTAGTGAGTGGCTTGTGCTACCTACATCTTTGACTTTGCTGTTGCGCTCACATTATCAGACGCTGTCTTCATTTGTTCCCTGTTCCTCTCTAGTAGTGACTAGTCATCCCATCACTCTAATTTGTGATACTTTCCCCCTCTCACCACATTGCCTTGACAATCCTACCGAGTACGGGGGTGATTGATCACTATTTTGTTATGGTATTTACGGTTCACACCGGTTCCTATGACAAGCCGCTTCATATTTTTCTAATGACGACTCCGATAGGGTAGTCGTATCTCTGTGCACTAATGATGGACAGTATTGGCTCATTAATGGGTCATGTGGCCGCGTCTCCCCTGACGCTCCTTGAGTCAGCCACATCAGTTATGGTGCTCGATATCTACTGGCCCCGTCTCTTTCACTCCACGCCTAGCTACGCCCATGGTGCGTCCCGTTTGCTTTGGCGCTTTTTCCTTCCCCTCCGGGCTTTACGAATGCCGGCCTCCGTATGCATGGTGATATTTGGGGTCCGGTATTAGAGGGACGACGCAGGTTCCAAATGGGTGCCTAGCAACAAGGGCGTGAGTACGGCGACCGGCAGATAAGTACATTTGTGTGTTGTCTTTGAGTTGTCTAACTCTTCCTTCCCTCATTTTGTACTTACAGGGTGTGCCATTTTGCTACCACCCCCCTCCTGAAACCCATGGTGCTCAGATTGTTTGCACCTACAGTAAGAACCCATTTCCATTGGCAATTTTAGTGTTATGCTGATTTTTTGCCCCATAGCAGAGTCAGCTCGTCTGACCTCTTTCCACTTGTTATTTTTGCACGTGTTAGACAGTGGTATTAGATGGACATACTGACACCCTTTGCCCGTGAGTTGCATTACCTTATCCATGACATTCAGCTTGATAATGGACAATGGTCCTTTGTTTATTTCATGCTGTTCTTGTTAATCCTGTATGTGTATTCCTAGATTTAAACTGGCTAGAGTAGGAGGGAAATCCTTCTCCCATCTGGGACCAGTCCTTTGGAACTCCCTTCCCCCAGCTCTACGAAAGGAGGAGAACTTTGCCAGTTTTAAGAAAAGCGTTAAAACCTGGCTTTTCAATAAATAATTGTGGTCTCTGGCCGTTTTGCTTTCTGTGTTGTTGCTCTCTTAGTCCTGGCGCCGGGAAACCCTTTGTGGGTATCTGCGCGCATTATAAATGCAAAAAATAAATAAATAAATAAATAAATGTATGAGTTCACTGATACTGGCACTCGTGTCATTATTATGGTCATATGGGTACCTCTAAGAGCACTCCAGCATGCTATTTCTAGTGTTTCACAACCGACAATGGCATATTGAAATAATGTTTATTTTTGTTTGTCAATTTGTATACCAGAATAAACTCAGTTCCGCTCCATTGTGAAGGAATCCAGATACCGTGTTTTTATACCTTTTTAACACTAGCAACCTCTGGTTAGGGTGGGTCTTAGCACGTTCATACCGACGAAGTTCACCACCAGACTACATTGGTCCTGACGAACGCCTGACTAATTGCTCACATATAGGCAGAAACATGTTGAACACACCTCATGGATAAATGTGGACTAATTTTGGTCCTTTATCCTACACCTTTGTTTTTATTCATGTCCAATTGTCAAAATTAATAAATACATTTTTTTAAAACAATTTGGATATTTTAACTCACTTATTTCACACTTCATGAATCACTCAACCAGCTCCGCAGTAGAGTGGTGTTGAAGCACACTAGGGTGGCATTCGGCCACTCCTGGTGGGGCCCGATGATAAAGCATGTCACCAACTAGGTTGGTGAGTGAGGGCTTTCTGAATAACCTGAATTGGTTTCCCTCACAGGTAATTTCTACTGTGAGTGTAGGTTCATGCTTGATCTTTTTTCTTCTTTTTTGACCTTTATGGTAATACACTCCGTTGTTGATTTCTTGATAAGTAAAAACAGTCAGAAAAACAGTGTCAAAAACTGAGGATTGCAAAGATAAAGTATGGATAGAAAGCTAGGCCCACAACTATAGCATAGAGTGAAAAAACAAGATGGCCGCGCCCATCGCGACCGTGTGGGTAACTTCTCGCGATATTTCTTGCGAGCACGCACTAGTCGTCGCAAACAAGTAAATAGCATCCCCGAACATGACATGCGCATCGTGAACACGCTAGACGCGACCCGGAACAGGAAATAAGGCATCGCGAGCAGGCGGGACAATTAAAAAAACAAGATGGCTGCGTCCATAGGCGACCGCATGGGTAAGTTCGGGAGCTACTATCCCCCGAGCAAGCAAACAGCACCCCAAACACGCACAATGCACTCCCAAAAAAGAAAAACGCATCGCGAACGGGCGCGACAGCCTGCTACACATGCTCGCGAAGCTACGCGTAGCTTGCGTGGTGCAAGAACATCTTCGCGAAGCTTCGCATAGCGCGACTACGCGCACTACGCCCAGGCCTAATTCCAGAGTGGGTATATCAAAGGTTATATTAGGGTGTGAGGAGGGGCATCAGATTATCATGTGGATGATGTAATCAGTGATGTCATTTGAAATGTCATCAGTGATGTCACTGACCATGTCAGGAATTATGTAATATGTGACATTATCAGCAGTGAATTGTGGGGCGCGAGTTAAAGTTAGCTCAACTAACTATAACAGACAGATTTCTCTGGTTTTGTATGAGTGAAATGTCCAACTAACTGTAACGTCCCTAAAACCTGTGGTTTTTTTCAGTGAATTGCTAAGGTTTTTTAAATGCTAATTTCTAAGTGTAACATCCCTGAAACCTGTGGTTTTTCAGTGAATTTCAAAGGTTTTTTTAAATGCTAATTTCTCACTATACCTACATAGGTAGGACATCTCTGACTATCTCTAAGTGAAAGGTGCAGAAAGAGGCAAGAGAAGTACAAAAAAAAGCAACAGGGGTACCAAAAGAGGCAAGAGAGGTCCAGAAAGAAGCAAGTGAAGTGCAGGAAGAGGCAACAGAGGTGCAGAAAGACACAACATAGGTGCAGAAACAAGCAAAAGAAGTGCAGAAAGAGGCAAGTGAATTGCTGAAAGAAGCAACAGAGGTGTAGAAAGAAGCAAGGGAAGTGCAGAAATAGGCAAGTGAGGTGCAGAAAGAAGCAAGAGCAGTGCAGAAAGAACCACCAGAGGTGCAAAAAGAGGCAAGAGGGATGCAAATGAGGTAGGAGAGGCGGACAAAAAGGTAAGAGGGGTACAGAAAGAAGCAAGAGGGGTGCAGAAAGAAGGAAGAGAAGTGCAGAAAGAAGCAACCATAGTGCTAAATGAGACAAGAAGGGTGCTGAAAGAGGCAAGGGTAGTGCAGAAAGAAGCAACAGAGTTGCAGAAAGAGGCAATAGAGGTACAGAAAGAGGCAAGAGAGATGCATAAAGAAACAAGTGGGGTACAGAATGAGGCAAGAGAGGTCCAGAAGGCAAGAGAGGTGAAGAAAGAAGAGAGTGAGGTTCAGAAATTTGCAAGAGAAGAGCAGAAAGTGTCAAGTGGGGTACAGAGAGAGTCAAGAAATGTATAGAAAGAGGCAAGATAAGTATAGAAAGAGGCAAGAGAAGTGCAGAAAGAGACACTTGTGGTCCAGAAAGATGCAATAGAGGTGCAGAAACAAGCAAGAGAAGTGCAGAAGGAGGCAAGAGAATTGCTGAAAGAAGCAACAAAGGTGCAGAAAAGTCAAGTGGGGTACAGAAAGAGGTAAGAGAAGTGCAATAAGAAGCAAATGAGGTACAGAAAGAGGAACAAGGGGTGTACAAAGAGGCAAGAAGGGTACAGAAAGATGTAAGAGGGATGTGGAAGGAAGCAAGAGAAGTCCAGAAAGAAGCAACAGAGGTGCTGAAAGAGGCAAGAGAGTTGCAGAAAAAAACATGAAAGGTGCAGAAGAAGGGAAAAGGGGTACAAAAAGAGGCAAGAGGGATACAGAAATGTGCAAAAGAGGTAGAGAAAAAGCAAGAGCAGTGCAGAAAGAACAGTCAGAGGTGCAGAAAGAGGCAAGAGGTGTGCAGAAAGAGGTAGGAGAGGTGCACAAAGAGGCAAGAGGGGTACAGAAAGAGGCAAGAGGGGTACAGATAATGGAAGAGAAGTGCAGAAAGAAGCAATAGAGGTGCTGGAAGAGACAAGAAGTGTGCAGAAAGAGGGAAGAACGGTGCAGACAGAGGCAAGAGGGTCTAGAAAGAAGCAAGTGAGGTGCAGAAAGAGGCAACAAGGATGCTGAAAGAGTCAAGAGAGGTGCATAAAAAGAAAGAAAAGTGCAGAAAGAAGCAACAGAAATGCAGAAAGAGGCAAGAGAGGCACAGAAGGAAGCGAGATTGGCTTGCATACCATTAGTACCAATTTAACACCCACATTTAGAAATAAGTTCTAGGCTTGCAAAGGGCCTTCCACTACACTGTAATACTTGTCACTGAATTTTTGGTAACATTTGAGCTAGAAACAAGGCTTTTTTTGTTAAAATCTGTTGATTAGGGAGCAGATGATGGATTATGTGGCTAATGCGGTAAATGTATAATTGTACGAAAGTTGGTGCAGCTAAACAGTCTCATAATTCCAGTGGCCCTGCTCATACCGCTGACTAGGTCCACAAGTGCTCCTCAGTGATTCCTTCTTTTTTTGTCTCTCTGAGTTCATAGTTGAGCTTTTATGGAAATGAGGAAGACTAAACCTGAGGTTACCACTCCACAACAAAGACTACCATATCACATAACTACTCTTCATAACACATGATCCCATTGTACATAATTCCTACACACTAAATACCACATACTTTCTATCCACATAATTTCACTACACAATTTACCACATAATTCCACTACTCACAACGTACATCCATTCCACTCCAAAAAACATTAGTAAAAATCTTTTACATTTTCAACACCAACAAGCTCTAACTCTCGCAAATGTGAAACCTATTGCATTGCAAACACTTCTTTAACTATTAGACATGTTTGCAGAGTGGTGTTAAATGGGTGCTGGGCCTCCGTCCAACCTTCAGGAATTCCGCTGCATAGGACTTACAGGAGGTACCAGGAGGGGTTCTTGGCCTTCAAAGTCCCTCAGGAGTAAAGTGGACTTCATCCTCATCCCGTAGTCTGCTAGGAGATGCATTTGCAGAGTGGTGGAAAAAGGGGAGAGTGGCTCCCAAAGACATCTTAGTAATCCCACTGTGTGGGACTTCCTGGAGGTAACAGGGGGGGTAATTGACCTCCAAGGACAACCATGGGGCCAACTACCCCTCCTACTACCTCCAGTAGGTCCCACACAGCAGGATTGCTAAGTTCTCATAGCAGGCCACGTCCCTTTACCGCGCCCCTCTGCAAATGCACTCCCAGGCACACTCTTGGATGGGGATTGAAATCCCCTTCACTGCTGGGGGGTCCTTAGGGGTCAACGAGCCAGTCTCTTACCTCCAGTAAGCCCCACAAAGTGAGATTGCTGAGAGGTGGACACAAGCCACTGCCCTTTCTCCACTACTATGCAAACGTGCCTCCTGACATGTTCTAAGTTGGGGTATTAAGCCCCCTTCATTCCTGGGGGTCCCTGGGGACCAACTAGCCCACCAGGTACCTCCAATAAGCGCCACACACCTGGATTGCTGAGAGGGGTCCAAGGCCATGACCTCTTTTTACATCACTCTGCAAACGTGGCTCCTGGTGCACTTCTGGTCGGGGTATGAAGTCCACTTGTGTCCTGAGGTCCTCAGGACACAAGAGGACCTCATCATCCCACCAGCAGGGCACCAAGATGTGTGTTTCCAGAGTGCTGTAAAAAGGGACCACCTCTCTGTAATCCAGCTGTGTGGCACTTACTGGAGGTACCTGGTGGGCTAGTTGGGCCCCCAGGGACCCTCAGTATACAAGGTGACTTAATTCCCTAACTTAAAAAACGCGCCGGGCGCGTTTCCAGAGTCATGCAGGGAGGGGGCAAGGCCTCCGGTGAGTTGGCGGTTTATTTTTTCAAATGTTTTTATTTTCTGGGAGGGCTGCGTGCCCCCCTTCCCTGGGCCCTGTGGGACCCCCTGACCAGTCTAGGGGGGTCAGGATGCTTCTACCCAGCCCCCTCTTCTTGTTTTTTATCCTTTTGTTAACCTTTTTCTCGTGACCCGATTTTACCGAGTCACAAGATGGCTGTCAACACTTCCTGGTTTGGAGCGTTGACAGCCAATCAGAGTGAAGCTCGTCCCTGGGAGGGTTCGCAACTCCTCCTCGGTGCTCAGATTTTGATATTTTTATTTTTGGAATTTTTCAGTAACTACTGAACAGATTTACACCATTTATTACAAGCATGCTTTCTGAACCATGACCTACCTTTTTACCAAATTTGGTGTAATTCCATTCAGTAGTTCAAACTATAGCCTCTTTCAAAATTCCTATGGCACTGAACATGTAGAAAATGCGTTTTGGGACCCCTTTTTTCTTGCCCCCCGCTTGACGATTCTCCCCTAAACTTTCAAGACAGGAGATGACCTGAGTGAACCATTAGTTTTGAAAATTTCACGAACATTCGTCAAACGGTGCCAAAGATATTGGCAAATCAAAAAGCTCTTTTCCTATGGATAATAGGTCCTAAGTATAACTACGTTATATATATCACTGAAAAAACAATAGGTTTCAGGGCTGTTATAGTTAGCTGGACAAAACTATTGAAATTCCTCCGTTATAGTTAGCTGTGCTAACTATAACTCGTGTGCCCGCAATCCACTGCTGATGATGTCACATATTACATCATTCATGACATGGTCAGTGACATCACTGATGACATCTCAAATGACATCACTGATGACATCATCCAGTCAATGTGGTTTGATTTGTTATTTAAATATGTATTATATATATAGCAATGTGCATTGAAGAATGAGTGGATATATGTTATGTTATGTTATGTTACAGCCACACTTTTTGAGCGCACGGCTACCCCAAAGGGTGTCCCGGATATATACATATAAATATGTAGATGGAGGATTTAGTAGCAGTGTGATTGACTGTTTGCTTGACTAATTTATAGTGCCTCACTAAATATATTGGCTAGTGACTAAACTGTGAGAATATCTGTATCACTTTGTCAGTTGTTGTGTAAACTGCTGCACCAGTTGGTTACTAGCTATGTGAAATTCTATATTAGTTATTGATTAGTTAACTGAGTATTTGTATGGGAGAGTGAATGTGTGTGTAGTTCGGTGGGGGGGTGTGACTGCCAAAAGATGTGTGAATGGTTGATTCAGTAGGTATATGAGGTTAAGACTACATGTTAGAACAGTTGTTTGGGTCAGTAAATATCTTTATGGGTGTGGTGATGAGCAAATATATCTCTCAATGGTACATGTCACACAAACTAGAAAAATAAAAGGCAGTGTATGTGACAGTTGTATATAAATAAGTATACATAGGACTCAGTGATTGTATGAGTGACTGTATGGATAACTGTATACTTGTAATAGTGATTTTATAACATGAGTTACTATCTATATGAATAAATGAAGTGGTGTTTGTAGAAGTGGGTAGCTGAATAAATGTAAATATGATCCATTGTTTGCATAAGTGAGTAGGATGACTGCATAAGTGAATAGGATGTCTGCTGGTGAGTGAGTGTATTTGTTAGTGCTTTATTGATCATTGACTGCATGTATGAGTGAATCTATAGGTAAGTGATTAGCTGTGTGTGTTGATCTAGGAATCACTGAGTGGGTTTTAAGAAACTTGTATTGGTGTGTGAATGGATTCCAATATGGTACTCTGTATTCTACAGTGAGTGATGAAAGGTTATACTACTGTATGATGATTGTCACGTGGATGATGTAATCAGTGATGTCATCAGTGATGCCATTTGAGATGTCATACGTGATGTCATCAGTGATGTCACTGACCATGTCATGAATGATGTAACATGTGACATTATCAGCAGTGAATTGCGGGTGTGCGAGTTATAATTAGCAGAACTAACTATAACGGAGGAATTTCAATGGTTTTGTACAAGTGAAATGTCCAGCTAACTATAACAGCCCTGAAACCTATGTTTTTTCAGTGAATTTCTATGGTTTCTTTAAATGCTAATTCCTCACTATAACATGTCTGAAGCAAATGTTTTTTTTCAGTGAATTTCGAAGGTTTTTTAAATGATCATTTTTAAATGTAATAATAGTTATATGTATTTTTTATACTGATTTTCTACAGTTTTTAACTGTTTATATTTTTAATATAAATGAAAAAAATGTTTTCAAATATTGACACTGATTTTTTTTGTTTTATATTTTTATTTTAATATATTTATATTATTTACTTATTTTTTTTCAGTTGGAATTACCAATGTTATCCTATGAAAGGAAAGTCAATTTACAGGTAAAGTATGTTCACGTTACTTTTGTAATCCACTGCTGGACTCCTAGGTTCAGCACTGGAACCTCTATCTAAAACAGACAAGTAATTACGTTTTTATCGTTGGCCCGATTTTTACAGTATGTTTGTAAGTTTCAAAAATTAACACTTAGAAACTTTTTCAGCAAAAAGCAGGCAATGATATCCTATGGAAAGAAATTCAAGTTACTGGTAAGTACGGTTAGAATTACTTTTCAGGATACGTACTGGGCTCAAAGATGCAGGACTGAGGTCTCCCCTGATAACAGATGAGTAAATCGGAATTCGTAGTTCGCCTGATTTTAGAGGAATATTTGTAAGTTTCAAAAATCGACACAGAAACTTTTTCAGCAAAAAGCAGGCAATGATATCATATGGAAAGAAATTCAAGTTACTGGTAAGTACAGTTAAAATTACTTTTCAGGATCACTACTGGCCTCAATGATGCAGCACTGAGGTCTCCCCTGATAACAGATGAGTAAATTGGAATTCGTAGTTCGCCTGATTTTACTTCGGTCCAGTATATATAGAGCCACTTTCCTACACCATCCCCTCACTTCACCACTGTGCAAACACACCCTGTGGTGCGTTTTAAGTAGGGGAAATAATTCCCCTTCAATCCTGAGGGTCCCTAGAGTCCAACTAGCCCACTAGGTACATCCAGTAAGAGCCACAGCGCGCGTAGCAGAGAGAAGTAAAAAGGGGCAAGGCCTGCACCACCTCTCTGCAACGCAGCGCAGTGGCACTTCCTGGAAGCACCTGGTGGGCTACTTGGCCCACATCGTCCCTCATGATTGAAGGGAAATTTTTTGCCCAACTTAAAACGTGCAGCAGGGCGTGTTTGCACACATCACCTCACGCTCCGTCCCCTCCCTTCACCACTGTGTAAACGCGCCCTGTGGCCATTCTAAGTTGAGAGATTAAGTCCCCTTCTATGCTAAGGGTCCCTAAGGTCAAACTAGCCCACTAGGTACATCCAATAAGAGCCACAGAGCTGCGTTGCAGAAAGGTGTAAAATGGGGGGTGGCCTCTGAACACCGATCTGCAACGCAGCTCCCTGGCGCATGCTGGAGATACCTGTTGGGTTATTTGGCCCTCAGGGACCCTCAGTATTGAAAGAGAATGAATTCCCAACTTAAAACGCGCCACAGGCGCTTGCTCTCAGTGGGGAAGGAAGGGGGCATGGTCTGAGGTGACATGTCTGCAAACACGCCCTGTTGTGCGTTTTAAGTCAGAGAATTAACTCCTGCTCAATCTTGTGGGTCCCTGGGGGCCAACTATCCCACCAGGTACCTCCAGTATTCGCCAGGGGGCTGCTTTGCAGAGAAGTGTTCAGAGGCCATGCCTCTTTTTACAACACTCTGCAACGCAGCTCCATGGCGCTTATTGGAGGTACCTGGTGGGCTAGTTGGCCCCCAGGGACCCTCAGGATTGACAAGGAATTATTTCCCCAACTTAAACCACACCACAGGGTGTGTTTGCACACATGTGAACTCAGGCCCCGCCCCCTCCCTTCACCACTGTGCAAACGCACCCCAAGGCGCATTTTAAGTTGGGGGATTAACTAGCCTTCAATACTGTCCCTCGGGTGCAACTAGCCCAACAGCTACCTCCAGTAAGCGCCAAAGACCTGCATTGCAGAGAGGTGTAAAAAGGGGCGTGGCCTCAGAACACCTCTCTGCAACGCAGCCCCCTGGCACATCCTGGAGGTTCCTGGTGGGCTAGTTGGCCCACAGGGACCCCCAGTATTCAAGGGGAACTAAGCCCCGGGGTATGGCAGACCCCCGGGCTGCGGGGAGCGATTTGGCCCCCCCACACTTTATTTTTAACATGCCCCCAGGATTTGGCCCCCGTGGGGGCTAATTAGCATTAAAGCGTGGGAGCCCGCGCTTCAGTTTGTTTTTTATTGGCAAGACCCGAGCACCTTACGAGGATGTTGCTGATTTTTAAACAAAAAATAAAATAATTTTGGCCTTGGGGGTCCTTGTGGGACCCCGTGAGCTGGCCTAGGAGGTTAGGGTGTTTCTACCCTGCCCCATTTTTGTGTTTTGAGTGTATTTTTATTAGGTTTCTTGTGCCTCGGTTCTACCGAGGCACAAGATGCCTGCCAACACTTTGTTTGTGCTCGGAAGGGTGCGCTTAGGGTGCACGGATCCACCGCGGCCATAGATATAAATGTGAATTTAATTTTGATTTTCTCAGGATCTACTGAACGCTTTAACATCATTTAAGCAAAAGGCATGACTCTAAACCAAGGTCTACCTTTCTGCCATATTTGGTGTAATTCCGTTGAGCAGTTCGGGCTGTAGCTGCTATTAACGATCCCTATGGAAAATTGCATAGTAAATACACATTTTGGGACCCCCTTTTTTGTCAGCCCCCGCTTGACGAATCACCCCGAGACTTTAAGGGTGGGAGCGGACCAAAGCTGGCCATAAGTTTTGAGAATTTCAATAACATTCGTTAACCGGCGCCAAAGTTATTCTAAATAGAATGTTGCTGATTTCCGATGTAAAATAGGTCCTAACTATAACTACCTACTGGCGACCGCAAGTATATCTATATATATATATATATATATATTCACTGAAAAAACCATAGGTTATAGACCATATATAGTTAGGAATTAGCATTTACAAAACCTTGAAAATTCACTGAAAAAACCATAGGTTATAGACCATATATAGTTAGGAATTAGCATTTAAAAAAACCTTATTTTACTCACACAAAACCATTGAAATTCCATATATAGTTAGTTGCACTAACTATATATCGCGCACCCGCAATCCACTGCTGATCATGTCACATATTACATCATTCATGACATGGTCAGTGACATCACTGATGACATCACTGATGACATCTCAAATGACATCACTGATGACATCACTGATGACATCTCAAATGACATCACTGATGACTACATCCAGTGACTGTATAATTCTGTAAAGTTAAAATATGTCTTACATATTGAAGAATGAGTGGATGTATAAGTGTCTTGATGAAGGATTTAGTAGGGGCATGGCTGACTGTATGAGTGACTGATTAAATGTGTCTCACTGAGTGCATGGGTTAGTGACTAAACTGTCTTAATTTGTGCATCATTATGTCTGTTGTTCTGTAAACTGCTGCATGTGTTGATCATTAGCTATATGATTAACTGTATGGGTTATTGATTGGTTGCCCAAGCATTTGTATGGGAGACTGAGTGTGTGTGTGGGTGGCTGGGAGGTGTATGACTCTCTGCATAGATGTGTGAGCAGTTGATTGACTAGATGTATGGGTTCAAAAGTGCATGTGGAAACAGCTGTATGGGCGGTTGACTGTGTGCATGAGTGTATTGGTGAGTGAATGGATATCTCAGTGCTACATGTCAAAGTAAGTACATATGTAAAACACAGTACATGTGAGAGTTGACATATATAAATAACTGTGCAAAAGAGCCAGTGAATGCGTGAGTGGCTGTATGGATCATTGTGAACTTGTATCCAGGATTGTATAAGTGAGTAAATATGTTTTAGTATATGTTTGAATAAGTAAGGTGTGTATAACTGTATAGTTGAGGAAATGGAGGTGTGATTGATTCTTTGCATGACTGACTAAGTGTCTGAGTAACTCCATGGATGAGTGACAGTCTATGAGTGTCTGTTTACACTGAGTGTATCTAAGGTTATATTAGAGTCTGAAGAGGTTCATCGTATTATCACATGAATGATGTCATCAGTGATGTGATCAGTAATGTCAAATGAGATGTCATCAGTGATGTCATCAGTGATGTCATTTGAGATGTCATCAGTGATGTCATCAGTGATGTCATTTGAGATGTCATCAGTGATGTCATCAGTGATGTCATTTGAGATGTCATCAGTGATGTCATCAGTGATGTCACTGACCATGTCATGAATGATGTAATATGTGACATGATCAGTAGTGGATTGCGGGTGCGCGATATATAGTTAGTGCAACTAACTATATATGGAATTTCAATGGTTTTGTGTGAGTAAAATAAGGTTTTTTTAAATGCTAATTCCTAACTATATATGGTCTATAACCTATGGTTTTTTCAGTGAATTTTCAAGGTTTTGTAAATGCTAATTCCTAACTATATATGGTCTATAACCTATGGTTTTTTCAGTGAATTTCAATGGTTTTTTAATAGCAAATATCAAAACCTTTACAATGTATTCTTCTTTAAATCGAAAAATATTTTTTACATGTTTTTAATACAATTTTTTTTAATTATTTTTATTGTTTCGCTCCCGGTACGCGAACCGGTTAGCTTCCCGTTAGCTCAATTCGGAGCCGCGACCCGGTCCGCGAACCGGTAAACGTTCCGTTTGCGCACCTCTCGCGTTAGAAAACAACATCGTGACGCGTCGCGTCAGCATGACGTTTCGCGTTCTCGCGTGATACGTCATATGACGTGCTACGTTCGCGTACCCGGAAGCGCAGCGGTACGCGAACCGGAAGCGATCCGAGGCGCGGCGCCGACCGCGTAACGTAAACACAGCAGGTCATGTGACTCGGTAATAACACTTTTCATTGGTTCATTTCACTTTTGGTTTCCTAATGATGTAATACTAGGTCATGTGATCTAAAATGAACACTTTTCATTGGTTTAGAACTTTTGCTTTTCCCAAATGATGAAAACCCCTCCTTCTTTCCTCACTCTGACTTTCATCTTGGTGAGAGAAAGACCCTTTATTTACACTTTGACATGGCTTCATTAGTAGCTTCAGCTGGTTCTAACCCACCACCTCCACCAAATCCAAATAAGAGAGGACCACCTGCTGAAGTAATTTTGCAAGAAGAGGAAGAACAGGAAGAGGAGGAAGAGGAGGAAGAGCCAAGGTTTTTGCCAGAGGAGCCCAGGAGGTACAATCGAAAAGAGAATTACATTTGGCAATTCTATAGATTTCCTGAGGGGCAAAAAAAAGTGAATGCACGCTACGTGTTTTGCCGTATATGCGGTGATAGATTGTCAAGGGGAACTGAAAAAAAATACAGTTACGGCAATCACACTATGCATCGGCATATGAGTAGGTGGCACCCAAATAATTATAGTGCTGCCCAGCTACGTGATGAGCAACAAAATCCCCTCCCAATGGCAAGAAGATCGGTTGTTCCAGAGGTGTCGGGACCAGAGGCGAGGGAGATGATCCCAAACATTCAAATGTTGTTTGGGCACGTGAAGCAAGTGTGCGTGCACTGCGGCGATTTCATCTGCTACAGGGAAAGTAGCATCATTTTGATTATGAGAGCTATTCAGAATCATGTTAATGTTTGTCCGAGACGCCCCAAAAAATAAATTCTTTTTTTTTTGTTGCTCCTGTTGAGCCCTTTACAATGGATCGTTTTTGTTTCCCCCCCCCAAAAAAACCCCCAAAAAAATATAAAAACGTTCAGAAAATACAAAAAAAGTAAAAAAATGTTCAAAAAATACTAAAAAAAATATAAAACAACAAAAACATAAAAAAAAAGTTCTTTTCAGAACTACCTCCCCGTTATAAAAAAATTGGTAGAATATTTGGAACTCTGCCAACCTCTATTTCTCTTAGTTCGCTCCCCGGAGCGCTACCCGGTACGCGTACCGGAAGCTAACCAAAAAAAATATTTTTAAAAAAAAAGAACAGTAAGTATAAGGTAAGCAAACAGACAGTTATGTGAAAAGAAAGACAGCTCTAGGGAGTAAACAAGAGATACTGTTACCTACAATCCACTGCTGATGATGTCACATATTACATCATTCATGACATGGTCAGTAACATCATCAGCAGTGGATTGCGGGTAACAGTATCCTTAGTTTACTCCCTATAGCTGTCTTTCTTTTAACATAACTGTCTGTTTCCTTCCCTTATAGTTACTGTTCTTTTTTTTAAAAAAATTTTTTGATCAGTCAGAAACAGTGACATTAATAGAAACAGAGAGAGTGAACAAGAGTGAAGAACTATGGTCCTCCTCAGCCACCCTCAGAAAACCAAGGGGGTCAAGATACATCTACCGTGCCCCCTTCTACCCATTCTGAACATTATTTGTCCTCCATCTTGTATCTTAATTCGACCGAAACACAAAATGGTGGACTCCCGTAACGCTGCTGGTTTGCGAACCGGGCCACTTCCCGGGAAGCGGTCCAAAAAAAAAGGTGGGAAAGTAATTCACAGACACTAAGAGTAATAGAGACGGAGTGAGTGAACAAGACTGAGGAACTATGAGAACAGAGGGACTGAGAAAAAGAGTGGAAGGAGTTGAGTAAGTAGGTAATAGAGAAAGGAATGAGGAAAGTAGCAAAGGCAGGAAACTGAGGGTTAAAGAAGTGAAGCAGTGGATCTAATAGTAGGTGAATGTGATAGAAATGTAACGAAAAGAGTACAACTATTTACCTTATAATTGCCGTTAAATTACTCACTTTTTATTTTTATACTTTCAATCTGTGAAAGAGAGAACCAACATTTGAAAAATATTAAAACATGTATTTAAAAATTACAAAAGACAAGGGAAAAGATTGAAGGACAAATAGTTTTTCAACAACTTTGACACTGACAGAAGCTTCTGCTTCTCCAGGTCCCCTACACAGTCCTAAAGATATACATTTTAAACTAACAGTATCTTGATACAGATGAAGTGAGGCCTATCTTAAAACATGGTGCATCTTTTTCATTGCTCTTGTTTCAGAAAAGTGTCGCTTCAGGATTCCAATAACATGTCTCCTATCCAGAGGTTTGTTTGAGGTGAGGCCTACTCAGAGTTCAAGATGAGATTTACACTTGTTGAAGTGTACAGAGGAGATAATATCTGTGAAAGTCTACCAATGAAGTGAGTCATGTCCACTGCACTCTTCAACAAAGTAGAAACCTCCTATGTTTCCCTGGACAGACCTAAACTTGATCTGCACAATGTGATTCGTAATGATAGGAAACACAGGTGATGTAATTGAAATACGTGCAATTTATTTTGCTCATTTCTCAATCACATCACTTGCGTTTCCTTTGCTTAGGTATCTCATTGTGCAGATGTAGTCTAGCATATGAAAGAATACGCAGAAGTGCAGCACTGAATGCAACAACTTTGACACTTACAGAAGCCTCACCTTCTCCATGCCTCCTACTCAGTTCTACATATACATCATAAATGCAAACAGTACAGAATTAATTATACATGTTAAATGGTTTATTTTTGCTGTTCTCAGAATGTATCAAAATTCACTAAATACAGTGACTTGAAGGTATTCATCATGTAACAGCGGGGAAAAAAAAACACAATCAAAATGATTGTGTTTAAAAAACCCATACAACATCAGAAATCAAAATTCAGAACTCCTTAAAGTTAACTTACTTTCCATGACGTCCAAGGATGTCCTATGAACAGCTTACACTCTTTTGTGCTGTTATTACTTTCAGCCCGCCACTTTCTGAAAGAAAATCTCCATCGTTTTTAAAAACACGTTACATGCAATAAATGACTTCTTGCTCTCTACCACAATTTTCCACAAGGCCAAATCTTGTCAGAGCCATTGATAACTCTTGGATTTCTTGTAAGCCAATCCCGTCATTTGGCATTTCCGCAACTTTCAGAATTAAAATGTTGAAGATCATTTTCACAATCCTGGAATAGTAATATCTTCCCCTTCTTGCTCAGTCATGTTCTACTTTTCCTATGACACTGATACAAGCAGACTTACACTACCCCTATGACTACTACAATTATTTAATTCTCTACATCACTTTTAATCACAAAGCAATGTAAAACAGTAGACAGCATTGTAGACTTACATTCCCTCTACTCCATGTTTTGATTGGCTGCTTCAATTAGTTTATAAAAAGAAACCGTTTTTCTGAACTCATTCAAAGTGCACGTATTTCTCCATAATGTCCAGTCCTATGGTTAGAAGTTATGTCTCTGAACTACACTTATCCTCAAGGCCAAATTGTGTAGGAGCCATTAGAACTTCTTGAAACTCCACAGAGCACATCCCGAGATTCTTTCCCTAAAATTTTTGTTTTAAAAACACCAGGTAAGAGTTTTTAAGGTCATACGGCAATTTGTTTTTGAAAATTAAAACAGAATCATTGCAAAATGACCAGCCATTTCTAGACTTTAAATAAGCTGTGTAATGTCCTGATGTTGTTGAAGGACCGTCATGATATATAATTGCTGCAGTTACAAAAGTCCTTCCTGATATTGACAACTGTGAAGCCACAAAATGTTTAATTAAAGTTGTCAATTTTGTTCCATCAGGCCTACATCGTTGGAACATTAAAATGACATACTGGCCATATGTTCGTATAAATAATGTGGACATCATTTCAGATTTACATTGGCTACACCCCATGTTGTGATCAGCTGCTTTTACTAGCTTATTAAAAGAGACTGATTTACTGTCTGGCAAAGTTAAATATATAAATCTTTCTGAGTCTACACTAGTAGTACTTGATACCATACAGTTCTCGCAGTCATGCTGCCATTGATAAGAAAGCCCAAACAGCTGATCTACATCTACACCTTCAGCATGTAATACATCAAGCATATACATTAAAAACTCCTGACAATCTTGCTGAATATTTTGAGAGAATTGTGTTTGGCCTGAACATCTGTCTAACAGATTTCGAATTTCAGACACACTTTCTATGTTTCTTCTATCAGTGGTACATTTCTCTAACACAGAATTTAACAAACTGCAAAATCTTTGATCAGAATTGACCACAATCTCTTCTTTTACATTTTTTAGAGAAAATAAAACATTTACCACTACATTAGCATAGCAGTTGACACCAGAACTGTTTTCAAACTGAAAACCAACAACATCTTCAACAGAATCCTTTTTGTTTCTGCTTGTAATTTTAGGTTCATTGACTTTTTGTCTTTTTGCTACAACCTCCCCAGTATTGTTCTCATTTCTTCGTTTCCGGCCTACCACACGTTTCTCAAACAAAGGATACTGAGGCAAATGTGGCGCATACTCTCTTCTTAACCTATTGTATTCCTTAACACAATCTAGATCCGCACAAATGTTTGTGACATCACACTCAATCAAGTACAATCCCGATAAAGTTCTAACTCGTGACAATGCCACATATGCCATACCCTCCTTGAACACAGAACTGCCAATATTCACCAATGCACTGTCTACGCTTAAACCTTGCGATTTATGAATTGTCACCGCATATGCCAAGCAAACAGGAAACTGCTTACGGCGAACATATAAGTCTTTTACAAGCAAAAATCTAGCAGAACAACGAGCAATTAGCTGTACTTCCTCAATGCCATCAAATTTAATTTTTAAAAATTCAATTCCATCTCTATTTCTGTATTTCACAAAATCAACAACATTACCCATTGATCCATTTACCAGACCTCTTTCAACATGTAAATTCCTTCTTAAAATTATACGGCAGTTCAAGCACACATTCAGAGTCTTTTCAAAACCTGCAGTTTTAGATATACTCTTCTCTAATGAATCCAATTTTGTTTTCAGATTCTCAGACAAAATAATTGTTGATCCCATATGCTCTACTCTATCAATAGCTTCCAGTTTCACAATCTCTTGCTTTTCTAAATGCAACATTTTGTTGTTAAATTTGGCACATTCTGCAAGAGTTGGCATCAAACATATTCCAGATTTCTTCTCAGTAATTTTCTGAAAAATATTCTCAGGCAAAACATCTTGTTCTGGATATAAATTTGACAGTAATCGTGCATGTAAAGCTTCTTTCCCATGCTCGGTCACTTTTCCAATTCTAACATCTTGTAGAATAGTCTTGTAAACTTCATCCTTCGCCTGACGCATATTTTCATGCAGTTCAGCATAATTGAAGTTTAACCATATATTGACGTTGCCAATGCTGCCTAGGCACTTCCTGGTATCTTCATGCGTGAGCATTTTGAACACAGGTTGCCCTTTCACTGGTGTCAGCTGCAAAAGATCTCCGAAAACAATGATGTGTTTGCCACCAAATAACACATCATACTCTGTTTTGAGAACTTCTTGCATCCTCAAATGCACAAAAGCAAGCATGACATTGGAAACCATGCTTACTTCGTCAATGATAAGAAGTTTCATTTTCCTCAAGATTCTTGAAACTTCAAAACAAGCATCTCCAGATAGCTTGTGATATTGTAATTTGTTGTCATGCTCCACTGGCAGCATCAGTAAACGATGTAAAGTAATCCCTTTAATATTATGTGCTGCCAGTCCAGTTGGAGCAGTGACAACACAAGACAGCGATGACTCTGTCCTTTCCTGCAAATAGCATGAAATTGCTTTAATGAGGAAACTTTTTCCAGTTCCCGCTTCTCCACTCACGTACAGTCGGACAGGCTTCAACGACGTACATGAGCACTCTTTCTTATCATGACTTAATCCATGATCAATTTGCATGGTAACTTCGTCATATATTTTCCTCTGCTCAACGTTAAGTTGTCTTTCCAACTCTTCTAAGTTAACCGCATCCTCCTGAGCATGTGCCATGGCTCTTTCCACTTCATTCATAGCAGTGGCAGCTTCATTTTCAATAACAGGTCCTCCTAGTGGATCCTGACTCAATGAAGCAGAACTCTGACTGTCCTGAGAACTGTCTCTGGCAATCTCGGCTGCAATCGTTGCTTCCTGCTCAATTTCCGCATTCAACATTTCTACATATTTGGGAAAAGCAGGACATTCTATGGTCTCCTTGGCGGCATTGAAAGAGTCTTCGTAACAGAGGAAATCTCCAAGCAGTTCCTCTTCTGCACGCCAAGGCTTGAAAAGTTGCAAAAGTGCTAAATAGAAAAACTCCTTTTTTTCAGGAGATTCGCCACTCAATTTTCGATGGTTTACCAAGTGGCATTTTCTTTGCTTGACCAGACATCCCTCACTTCCTATTACAGCATACACTCCTTTCTCAGTATCTTCTTTGATGTTCCTCTTGAATATGTAATTTTGCAGAACCTCATACAGACAAACATTCTCGAGGTGACTGCTTCGATTTGGATAATATGTATCCAACATGTTTGTCTTCAAAATGTCGGTACTGTTTGGCTCCTTTTCCGCCAAATACTCAATTTCCCGCACAGGTTTGAGAACTCAATTACGCGTTGCAGCAAGATCAAGACTCGCCCAAACGATACTCCTGAACTTGGCATAGAGACTTGCTGAAGACAACCGGTCAGAACATTCGTACGCTCCGATTTCTCGATGCGACAACATCTTCAGACTGAAACTGTACAACTTCTTGCTGAGGCTCTTTTCATGGGAAATGTCCTCCCACATATCCTTCAATTCTGTCTTCTCTTTTTTGGTGATGTAAGACGTCACATACCGAGCCACAGCCATACAGTTATCAGCCACAAACTGTATATCCATGTTAGCATTCCACATGGACAAAATCACCGGGTTGTAGTCGTTGATGTACTTGGACTCTTCGTTCCTCTTCAAATTGTAAGTGTTTTTAGGTGATTTCTTCATGACATTGTGTCGCAGCGAAGACATCAAACTGTTTACTCTTCCTTTATAAATCACCGGTCGTGGAAAGCCGAAACGACATTTAGTGTAGAACTTGTCCTTGTTTCGGAATTTACGACGGCAGTACTTTCCACATCGATGGCTTTGGAAACGCAGAACTTTTTCTCTTAGGCTTTTCTTCTCCTTTGCATTTGGAACAGCACACGTAGAATACTGTTGGATGAAACTCATCACTGAGTCTTCTGGATCCGTTCCAAATTTAGGTGCATCCTTGATCCACAGCAACATATGTATATGAGGAGCACCTCTTGCTTGGTACTCTTTTCTCCAGAAGAAATCCAACACCTCTCCAAGAGGTGGATTCTTCTTATTCATGATGAAAGACATCATAGCTTCAAATCTATGATTGAAGTACCTACATACATTGACTGGATCCAAAGAGCACAGTTCTCCGGGTGTCTTGAATTCGATGTTATCTACGTTAGCATTTGCCTCTCGTAGAAATTCAAGTAAGTCTTCCCAGCCATACTCGGCACAGCTCAGAGTGAGGAACCATGTGGGAGTACCTAAGTTCCTCAGCATACATTTTAAATCACCATGACGACGGTACCAGTACTCATTAGTACCACGCTGACACGCCATGAGATTAATCAGGTGAGAATCCAAAATACTGTCTTGGACATTGACTTTATCCATAAAGTCACTTGCCGAGATGTTTTGCATGTGTATACCACTTTTCAAGATGTGGTTCACTGCATATGACAGTCCAGACAGATCGCTTTCAAACAAGAGATGAAACAAATAAGGAATGCATTGTCGAAACCTAGCATCTCCTGCATACAATCGCAAAGTCCGGTATTCAGAAGCAGGAATTTGATGAGGTCGCTCATCATATCTTCCTCCCTGACCTGTTGGAAAAAGCTGTGGGAAACACCGAGCTTCCAAACTTTCCTCCCAAACACTAATGGGACTCCCTTTGGCTTGTTTCATTTGAAACAACTCAATAGCATTCCCCATGACTTCCTTGGAATGCAAAGGATGAACACTATAATGTTCATATATTTCTTCACTAGTAGAGGGTTCTACTTTCTCAATTTGACCAGCACACAAATCGCTATCCTCTTCCTCACTTACTTCCTCTTCTGCAACATATACATTCTTATAGTATTTATTATTTTTTTTCAAATACAATGTTGCCTTTTTAACTTTCCTAACATCTACTAAATCTTGCCATATTTTCTTATTCTTTGTCGGAACCCCATTAACTAAGATAACCAGAGGTTCCTCTTCCACTTTTTCTACTCCAATTGTGTTAATGTTTTTCTTCAAATCTAGAGGCAAATAAACAACTCTTCCCTTTAATCCTCTCTGTAAATCTGATGGAGGCAATTTCCCTGTCTTTGGCTCCATTCTTACAATAGCCTGAAAGGGATGGATACTTTGAATCAAAATAGATTCATAAGTATTTAAATCCTTCAATTCAGAAGGAATCTCAACCAATTCCAGATTATTATGAACTGCTCTAGCAGGCATCTGGTTTTGATTTAATTTGCAAGAACAATAAGTACACACACGTTGATCCAATCCCAAATCAAAACAATTTTCTACCATCAAGTATGTTGCAAAATCCTTCCATTCACTATTATTTTCCCTTTCACTTTTTGCATATAAATCCACTAACTTAGTCTGATTCTTATAATAAGTGCGTCGACAACACACACAAGTGAAATTCGGCCTCTCACTTGATTTCACCTCAAACGTCGCAATTTCCCTCTGGAAATTATCTGTACTGGAAACATGTACACTATCTTCCACAAGACCCTCTTCTTCTTGGTCAATTTCAACATTCTCCTCTTTACTTCCAAAGTAACAAAACTCAATTTCTTCACATATATTCTTCACATCTATTTCAGAACCATGCAAAAGAGCAGCGCATAATTGTTTAAGCATAATTGCTGGACTCTTAGCATAATACAACATTCTAACTAATTTCCTCACTTTGTTATGATGCACTGCTAGCATCCTGAAATGATGAAAAACACTCTGGCATACTCTCCTGGAAAGACAAGCCAGTGAATGTCCATGCAAACCTGTCACTTCTCTTACTCTGCAAGGATCTAATTCTTGCAACAACATCATTTTCTGCTTCAAACTTTTCTTATTAAATGACCGTACAAAATCACAAAGCAAATTGATGGAATCCTGTCGCACACTGCAAATACTACTACACTTCCAGGTGTACACAGGACCCTTAGCACGTCTTCCTAAAACCTCATTACCTAACACCTCTTCTGCCTCTGTTGTCACAAGTTTTTCTTTTTCAACTGGACAACCATCTTTCACTTCATAAGCACGACCACTGGTGTCAACTGCATGCAACAAATCATTATCCTGGAAATAACTCTCCTCATTAAAAAATGCCTCACAGCTTGAACTATGCATCCATTCTCCAGAAAAAACTTCACAAAAATTACTACGATTAACTATTCTCTTCCATCTACTATTTCTTTTGAAATCAAAAATTGCCTTGTTTAGCTTCCTAATTCTATTGATTATCAAAATAAATAACTTACGTTTAATTTCAAATGCCTGATCAATAACTTTCTCAACTTTTTTTTTTGTCTTATAAAAAACTAGTTTATGTTGACCTTTCTTAATATTTTTTAACAAATTGCCAATTATCCTGTTCCGGAACATTCGTTTACGAATCTCCCTAAACTGTTGTTTCCTTCTACTATCATGCACAGAGTTATCTCTTGCTCTAGCAGTAACATTTTTCATTGGCCTTTCTTTTCCATTTGATTTCCTTCTCGTTTTATGGACTGAAACATTTTCTGTAGTAATATTTTTTTATTACACATATTTCTTATAAAGTGTTTTGTGCTCTTACCCGGTGCTTTCTTTGTGACTTGACAAATCTTTTTGTTAGAGGACTGCTGCGTATTATTTTTCACCTGCTGTCTTTGACGTTTTGCAGCCTTTCTCTGTCTTTCTATTGTAGGCATGGTGAAATCTTGAAATGATCTGCAGTTGAATCTGTGGAAAAATATAATAAATAATGTTATTAACCATTATTACCAAACAGTAAATCAGTAACAGTGATAAAAAACTTAACACACTACTTGACATTTTAATTAGAAGATTTTTTAGTCGTTGGCAAATTTACAATACAGAAATACCAGAAAAGAAATGACATTTATATTTATGTTACCTATGCTATTTTATATGTGAATCTGATCTAATTTTATGAGCATATTTTAATATTTTATTGAAGACACTACACATAACCTGCTTTTGAAGGTGTCTTTATTTTTAAATTAAACGGTTTCCTTTTTACTTTTTATTAATTATAAATTTTAAAAATAAATGTTTATATTTCCAAAGGCTCAAGCAGGTCAGCTTCCCATCCTATATCATATAATTCGGACAAATCTGCATCCTCATCACGCTCTTCTTCATCCTCAGGATTTAAATCATCCAATGGATCAACATCCACTGATGTTTCAATTACAAGTTCAATGATGAGGTCAAAATCAACTGATTGCAGATTGTCGCTCATGTTGAGGTTGTCTTTATCTTTAAAGAAAGATAACAACAATGAGATGTTGCAGAGTAAGAGACAAATCTCACAGATTATAATAGTAAAATTGTTTAACAAGAGTAACATTTTGCAGCTATTATTTAGCCATGTCCAGCGATGCTGAGCAGGTGAAGCCTATGTCTAATTTTTCACTGAACAGGACTCATCTGTTCTTAACCTTGGATAAGCCTCACCAACTCTGTGTCCCCTGCACATACTTAAATGTAAAGGGGCAGATTTATGTTAAATGGCACATCCCCAGGCATGCACCAGTTAACGTGCACCACTGCTCTGCCACCCATGGTGTGCCGCATTTACAATCAGATAGGAGAAAACTGTGTCAAAACCCTGCACCTGCTTGAAGCAGGCATAGGTCTTGACGCAACATTGTGGAGATGGTGCACCCCTGAGCCTTGCTGGAGCTGCATCGCACTTGCGATACAACTCCAGCAATGCGCCACCTTAACGGCCGTTTTTGCCCCATGCTGCGCCGCATTGTAAATGCAGCACACCATGGGTGGCGGAACAGCGGCGCAAGATGACTGGCACATCCCTGGTGATGCACCAGTCATCATAAATCTATCCCTAAGCTTCTTATCTTGTTAGATATGAACTGCCATATGTATCATCAAAATATTTTGCATTTCCTAAATAGCGAATTTTAAGGAATAAATAGCGATTCTTTACCATTCCTAATTTGCGATGAGCAAATTGCTAATTGCAAGTTACCCATTCATTTCCATGGGCTAGGAGGCTCATAGGAATGAAGGTTTAATTTGCGATTAGCAATTTGCTCATCACAAATTAGGAATTTTTCCAAGGGTGCAGGGGTGTCTCAAGAACACCCTGCTGCACCCCTGAAAAAGAAATTTGGGGGCATATGGCACACATACATGCACTAAGGGCATGTGTTGGCGTCATATGGGACCTTTTGTTTTTTTAAAAAAAAGCTTTTTGAAAAGAATTCACAAATTACCACCAATTTACCACAATAGTTTCCAAATCCTTAATGTCATTTTTTACATATTTTTTGTTTGATACATTGCATTTAAGTAGTCACAAAATTTGCAAATCCTTCAGTGCAATTGCAAAATAAGGAATAGCAAATTTTGCTACTCCTTATTTTGCATCAAACTTGTTTGATACATACCATTTGTCTAATTAACATTCGCAAAGGCCAAAATTCGTAGAATTTTGATCTTTGCGAATGCTAATTAGCTTGATACATATGGCCCCAAGTGAAGCCTGTCTTACGACATGGTGCATCTTTTGCATCACTGCTGCATCGGTTTCATGTGGTACGTTTTTTTTACACCATGACATATCTGCCTAAATGCATCAATTTGTAATGTTGTCGCCTCATAGCAAATCTTTTGCACCACCGCTGCATCATAAAAGTGACGCACAGTGGCACAAAAGAGGCATAAACCTATCATAAATCTGTCCCTAGCATTTTAAATGATTAATCCAGGATAACGATAAAGTGTGGCCTATCCAGGGGTTTGTTTAAGGTGAGGCCTACTCAGGATTGCAGATTAAAGTTACGCTTGATGAAGAATACAGAGGAGATAATACATGTAAAGGCCTACCAATGAAGTAAGTAATGTGCACTTTATTGCGCCAGTCATCATAAATGTATCCCTAAGCTTCTTATCTTGTTACAGATCAACCACCATATCTACCATCAAACTATTTTGCATTTCCTAAATAGCAAATTTTAAGGAATAAATAGGAATTCTTTACTATTCCTAATTTGCAATGAGCAAATTGCTAATTGCAAATTACCCATTCATTTCCATGGGCTAGGAGGCTCATAGGAATGAAGGTTGCAATTTGCGATTAGCAATTAGCTCATCACAAAATAGGAATTTTTTCAAGCGTGCAGGGGTATCTCAAGAACACCCTGCTGCACCCCTGAAAAATAAATTTGGGGGCATATGGCACACCTACATGCCCTAAGGGCATGTATGGGCGTCATATGGGACCTTTTGTTTTTTGGAAAAAAATGCTTTTTGAAAAGAATTCGCAAATTACCACAAACTAGAAGTTGGTGGTAGTTTCCAAATCCTTAATATCATTTTTTACATATTTTTTGTTTGATACATTGCATTTAAGGAATCGCACATTTTGAATTAAGGACATTTTAAGACATTTCCACATGTGCAGTGTTTTCAAATTATGATTTGAAAATCGTTTTTGGGGAAAAGTAATGGTTTGCAAATTTATGACAAGGACATAATGGTGTATGCTTCTCTATAAGGCATTTCAGTGTCTCTGATGTCATTTTTCCCATATTACATTATAAGACCTTTCCCCATGGAGCACATTCCTTGTAAATATGCTCCCACCTGTGCATGGCGAATTTAGATTTTGACTGTTTGAGTCACATAGCCATGTTAAAAGTGACCCAAAAAAATTGCAAACGTTTTAAAAAAACACATTCATGTGTCTTAAGGACATTTTAAGTCATTTCCCCATGGACAATGTTTTCTAAGTGGCGCAAAAGAGGCATACACCTATCATAAATCTGTCCCTAGCATTTTAAATGATTAAATCAAGATAACAACAAGATGTGGCCTATCCAGAGGTTTGTTTAAAGTGAGGCCTACTCAGGATTGCAGATTAAAGTTACGCTTGATGAAGAATAAAGAGGAGATAATACATGTAAAGCTCTACCAATGAAGTAAGTGATTTCTACTTCATTGCGCCAGTCATCATAAATGTATGCCTAAGCTTCTTATCTTGTTAGACATCAACCGCCATATGTATCATATAACTATATTGCATTTCCAAAAAAGCGAATTTTAAGGAATAAATAGCGATTCTTTACCATTCCAAATTTGCGATGAGAAAATTGCTAATTGCAAATTACCCATTCATTTCCATGGGCTAGGAGGCTCATATAAATGAAGGTGCAATTTGCGATTAACAATGTGCTCATCACAAATTAGGAATTTTTCCAAAGCTGCAGGGGTGTCTCAATAACACCCTGCTGCACCCCTGAAAAAGAAATTTGGGGGCATATGGCGCACATAAATTTTAACAACATTCCTTTACCTCAAAAACGATTTTCAAATCATAATTTCAAAACACTACACATGGGAAAATTACTTAAAATGTCCTTAAGACACATAAAAGCGTTTTTTGATTGCCTTTCCTGCATGGTTGGGTCACCTTTAACATGGCTATGTAACACAAACATTCAAAATCTAAATTTTCCATTCACATGTGGGAGCATGTTTACAAGCAATTTGCGCCACAGAGAAAGGTCTTACACTAAAATGAGAAAAATAACATCAGGGACAGTCAATTGCCTTATAAAGAAGCATACACCATTATGTCCTTGTCATGAATTTAAAAACAATTCCTTTACCCCAAAAACGATTTTCAAATCATAATTTCAAAACACTGCACATGGGAAAATGACTTAAAATGTCATTAAGACACATGAAAGCGTTTTTTGATTGCCTTTCCAGCATGGTTGGGTCACTTTTAACATGGCTATGTAACACAAACATTTAAAATTTAAAATTACCATGCACAGGTGGGAGCATATTTACAAGCAATTTGCGCCACAGAGAAAAGTCTTACATTAAAATGGGAAAAATAACATCAGGGACAGTCAATTGCCTTATAAAGAAGCATACACCATTATGTCCTTGTCATAAATTTAAAAACAATTCCTTTACCTCAAAAACGATTTTCAATTCATAATTTCAAAACACTGCACATGGGAAAATTACTTTAAATGTCCTTAAGACACATAAAAGCGTTTTTTGATTGCCTTTCCTGCATGGTTGGGTCACTTTTAACATGGCTATGTAACACAAACATTCAAAATCTAAATTTTCCATGCACAGGTGGGAGCATATTTACAAGCAATTTGCGCCACATAATTCATAATTTTCTCCTTAAAGCACACTATTCTCTATCTAACTTAAAGAAATATTTTCTCACCTTAGCAAATACTTTGAGTTTGAAAACAGTCTCAGAAACACACCAATTTGTCTTCAGCAGAGCAAAAGGTATGCACTCCAGAATCTGCAGCTATCAAAAGCACAGAAATGCTGTAATTCTTCACACATATTTCTCATGTCACCCAATCAAAACTCTTCCCTCACTTTTTTTCAAATGAAAACCCTTCCCCCCTCTGCCCTTTCTGTCTTTTCTGCATGGCAACCACCTCATTGGAAGACTTCTGGTGTTTGCAAGTTCACACAACTTTGTTGCAATTGAACTCTGAACTCTCAGTGCACCTGCATATCCAGTGCATTCTTTCATTTAATGATTTTTTATTGACCATTCAAAATACATCTTTCAAAGAACACATCCGTGCACCCTAACTTTCTGTTTTCAGCAATCAAAATCCACCAATCACTGTTACTGCTTCATGAACACAGAAACTCCACAGTTTTTTTCATTTTAAACTCTCATTTTTTCAACTGCCATTTCATTGCCACACTTCATCTGACTGCAGGAGAACCTTCTCTCACCATGTTTTCTGTCTGGATTGTTGGACATAGTTATATTCACTGGGCTCAAAGGTACGTTGAAAACAGGAAATTACCTAACCTCAATTTACAAGATGTGGAAATTAAGTGGTTTGGCCACAGAGGATTAAAATGTCACCAATTGATACCATTGGTGAAAACCTTTATGCATTTGCCCAAACCTGACCTGTTAATTGTGCACTGTGGAGGTAATGACTTGGGCACTTTGACTGGTGTAGGTCTGGAAATGCTTTTAAAGGACACCTTTGAGCAATTAATGGCACTTTTTCCTCAGACTGCCTTGGTATATTCAAATATATGCCAAAGACAGAAATGGAGGTGGTCAAACTAATTTTGTCCACAAATTGAGAAGTCGAGGAAGCATGTAAACAAATCTGTTTCAGCTTACATGAGAGACCATGGAATGGGCTCCCTGTACAACAATAACTTGCGATACTACATGCAAGATATCTACAGAGGAGATGGAGTTCACTTCTCAGATGAGGGCAACAGAGTTTTCACTCTGAATTTAAGAATGTGCATTGGTACCTACTTATAAGTACCTAAATGTACCATAAAACCAAAAGCTCTTCTCAGAGCTACCCTACATCTAATCACTCACAATTATTATTTTACTCTAACATTTTCACTAATTTTCAACAAAGTACGCTCCCCGGGGCGCTACCCGGTACGCGAACCGGGAGCTAACCTCGCGAAATTTTTTAAAAAAATGTTTTTTTTTCGCACATATGGGCCTCCTCAGCCACCCTCACAAAACCTAGGGGGTCAAGATAAGTCTACCGTGCCCCCTTCTACCCATTCTGAACATTATTTGCCCTCCATCTTGTATCTAAAATCGACCGAAACACAAAATGGTGGACTCCCGGAACGCTTAAAGTTCGCGAACCGGGGCGCTCAACGGTTCGCGTACCGGGTCGCTCCCTGGGAAGCGCACCATCAAAAAAGGTGGGAAAGTAGTTCACAGAAAAGCCACTGGAGACAATTTCACCAAATATAGATTAGCTCATACTACATACCAATCCCTACCATTTTCACAAATTTGATTGGAATTCCATTTAGTCATTTAGCCTGTAGACCTCTCTAAATACCCTGAGGTAAATTACTTCACAAAACACATCTGAAGTGTTGGAATTGACAACCAATGAAAATGTTACTTTCATTTTCTATTTTTTTTACCTGACATTTCATTGGTTATATACCTGAATATATATAAAGGAAGAGAAGAAAACACAGCCATTTTGACTACTACTTCTTGCTGTACATTTCAATAGTATTTTCACTAATTCCTTCAACTTCTTTCTAAAGGTAAGTTTTTATTTTTAAAACTGAAGTATATTGTGCACTATAAGTTAATATGGTAAACTTTTTCTGATAGATATATACTATCCCTCTGTAGTGGTTATAGATTTAGAGAGACTTCTCTGTTATAGTTAAGGATGGAGTTAGGCTTCTCTTGTATAATTATGAATTTACTTACGTTAAATCACATACACATTTTTATATTCCTACTTCCACTCTGATACTATACACTGCCCAAAGATAAATTCACTGAAAAAAAATGCCTATCTAAAATTATTCCCAACATTGCCCTATCTCTACTAATATATATTTTTTTAATTCAAATTTCAGGCAAAATGGAAGGCGAAAACCAAGTTTCTTTTGAAATGGACCTGCAAGACAGCAGCCAAGAATTGATTGATACAATTGATCAAATTGACATTGAATTTTTCGATGAAACTTGGGACAATGAACTACTGCAATGTGTACAAGCAGTAGATAACCTCCTTGCAAATGAGGACATTTTACACCCTCAGAGACTACAATGTATATTCCATGATAATTATGAAATTTCTGACAATGAAATGTTAGAAAGTTTAATAAATTATGAAACACAATCACATTAAAAAAAATGCTTAAAAAAAAAAGAAAATAAAAAATAATCAACAAAAACAACAATCAATTAACATACAGCATTTGAAAAGTTTATCATTCATTTTTCATTGCAGTACGCTGCCCAGAACGCTTCCCGGTTCGCGGACCGGGCGCTCCCCACGCAAAAAAAAAAAAAATGTTTTTTTTGTTTTTTTTGCCCCGCGGGGCCCTTTTAAAACCTCCACATTAAACCTAGGGGGTCAGGGAGGATCTAGTATGCCCCCTTATGGTCATTTTCGCCTTTGTTTTGGCCTCCTCTTGTCTCTCAATCCTACCGAGAGACAAGATGGCGGCCGCTCCGGACTGTTTAGAATGTTGACAGACACCGGAGAGCCAATCAGCTTAGCTACGCGAAGTTCCGGTACGCTTAAGGTCCGCGGACCGGAGCGCTGCCCAGAGCGCGCTTACAGATATATATCTTTTTTTAAACGTTAATTTCTCAAAATCCACTGGAGCACATATATTGAGACCTAGAAAAGGCACATCGGGCTACCAGTCCCTACAATTTTGCCAAGTTTCATGGAAATCCATTCAGCCGTTCGGGCTAAAAGTGAGGCCAACCGCCCTATGGAAAACTCAATGTTAAAAACACGTTTTGGGACCCCCCTTTTTTCTCGGCCCCCCCTGGACGAACCCCCCCCCAAATTTCCAGGGGCTGCTCAGAAACAAAATGTTCCATTTTCCAGAAAATTTCAGCCAATTCCGTCCACAAACGCCAAAGTTATTAGACATAGAATTTTCAAAAATCCCATAGGGAAAAAATCCTAACTATATATACCTACTGGCGACCGCCAGTAGGTAATATATATATATATATATATATATATATATTACCTACTGGCGGTCGCCAGTAGGTATATATAGTTAGGATTTTTTCCCTATGGGATTTTTGAAAATTCTATGTCGAATAACTTTGGCGTTTGAGGACAGAATTGGCTGAAATTTTCAGGAAAATGGAACATTTTGTTTCTGAGCAGCCCCTGGAAATTTGGGGGGGATTCATCAAGGGGGGGCCGAGAAAAAAGGGGGGTCCCAAAACGTGTTTTTAACATTGAGTTTTCCATAGGGCGGTTGGCCTCACTTTTAGCCCGAACGGCTGAATGGATTTGCACGAAACTTGGCAAAATTGTAGGGACTGGTAGCCCGATGTGCCTTTGCTAGGTCTCAATATATGTGCTTCAGTGGATTTTGAGAAATTAACGTTTAAAAAAAGATATATATCTGTAAGCGCGCTCCAGGCAGCGCTCCGGTTCGCGGACTTTACGCGTACCGGAACTTCGCGTAGCGAAGCTGATTGGCTCTCCGGTGCCTGTCAACATTCTAAACAGTCCGAAGCGGCCGCCATCTTGTCTCTCGGTATGATCGAGAGACAAGAGGAGGCCAAAACAAAGGGGGAAATGACCATAAGGGGGCATAGTATATCCTCCCTGCCCCCCTAGGTTCAATGTGGAGTTTTTAAAGGGCCCCGCGGGGCAAAAAAAAAATAATTTTTTTTTTGTTTTTTTGTGTGGGTAGCGCCCGGTTCGCGAACCGGGATGCGTTCTGGGCAGCGTACTATAATGAAAAATGAATGATAGACTTTTCAAATACTGTATGTTAATTGATTGTTGGTTTTGTTGATTATTTTTTAATTTTTTTATTTTTTAAGCAATTATTTATTATTGTGATTGTGTTTCAAAATTTAATAACATTTCTAACATTTAACTAGTTTATGAATTACATATAAAAATGATTAAAGACTCAAACAATTTTTTAATATTACATACAATTTTATTTTTCGGATTGTTTTTCAAAATGTAATAGAACGTCTAGCATTTGACTGTCCGATATGTCCTCTTGTTGAGTGAACATAAGTTCCCACATTTGACCGTCATCATAATGGAGTAAATGATCGACAGATTCTACACATTGAAGTAATTCATAGTCCCGTGACTCATCCATGAATTCTAAGTCATCAATGGGTTCCATAACTTGTTCATTGTTGCTGTCCAGAACAATTTCGAAGGAAACATTCTGCTCACCTTCCATTTTATTGCTGTAATTTGCATAAAAAATAAATATATCAGTAGAGATAGGGCACTGTTGGGTTTAAGTTCAGACAGGTACTTGTGAGTTTATAACAGAGAAGTAATCTATGGGCACTGTATGGTTTCAGGCGTGAAGTAGTACTATTAAAAAGTGCCTGTGAAGAAGCCTAAGTAAATTCATAATTATACCACAGAAACCTAAATCAATCCATAATTATAATAAAGAAGCCTTTCTCAATGTCTAACTCTTACAGAGGGATAGTATATAACTATCTGAAAATGTTTTCAAATTTATAAAATAATATCTCACCTTCTAAAAACAAGTTTAAGTTGTGAGTGAATATGATCTTGCAATGTAGTTCAGGAAGTAGTAGTCAAAATGGCTGTGTTTCTCTCTCTTTCTTTATATATATTCAGGTACATAACCAATCAAATGTCAGGTAAAAAAAGTAGAAAATGAAAGTAACATTTTAATTGGTTGTCAATTCCAACACTTCAGATGTGTTTTGAGAAGTAATTTACCTCAGGGTATTTAGAGAGGTCTACAGGCTAAATGGCTAAATGGAATTCCAATCAAATTTGTGAAAATGGTAGGGATTGGTATGTAGTATGAGCTAATCTATATTTGGTGAAATTGTCTCCAGTCGCTTTTCTGTAAACTACTTTCCCACCTTTTTTGATGGTGCGCTTCCCAGGGAGCGACCCGGTACGCGAACTGTTGAGCGCCCCGGTTCGCGAACCTTAAGCGTTACGGGAGTCCACCATTTTGTGTTTCGGTCGAATTAAGATACAAGATGGAGGGCAAATAATGTTCAGAATGGGTAGAAGGGGGCACGGTAGACTTATTTTGACCCCCTAGGTTTTCTGAGGGTGGCTGAGGAGGCTTATATGTGCAAAAAAAAACATTTTTTTAAAAAATTTCGCGAGGTTAGCTCCCGGTTCGCGTACCGGGAAGCGCCCCATGGAGCGTACTTTGTTGAAAATTAGTGAAAAATGTTAGAGTAAAATAATAATTGTGAGTGATCAGATGTAGGGTAGCTCTGAGAAGAGCTTTTGGGTTTATGGTACATTTAGGTACTTATAAGTAGGTACCAATGCACAGTCTTAAATTCAGAATGAAAATTCTGTTGCCCTCATCTGAGAAGTGAACTCCATCTCCTCTGTAGATATCTTGCATGTAGTAACGCAAGTTATTGTTGTACAGGGAGCCCATTCCATGGTCTCTCATGTAAGCTGAAACAGATTTGTTTACATGCTTCCTCGACTTCTCAATTTGTGGACAAAATTGGTTTGACCACCTCCATTTCTGTCTTTGGCATATATTTGAATATACCAAGGCAGTTTGAGGAAAAAGTGCCATCAATTGCTCAAAGGTGTCCTTTAAAAGCATTTCCAGACCTACCCCAGTCAAAGTGCCCAAATCATTACCTCCACAGTGCACAATTAACAGGTCAGGTTTTGGCAAATGCATAAAGGTTTTCACCAATGGTATCAATTGGTGACATTTTAATCCTCTGTGGCCAAACCACTTAATTTCCACATCTTGTAAATTGAGGTTAGGTAAATTCCTGTTCTCAGCATACCTCTGAGCCCAATAGATGTAACTATGTCCAACAATCCAGACAGAAAACATGGTGAGAGAAGGTTCTCCTGCAGTCAGATGAAGTGTGGCAATGAAATGGCAGTTGAAAAAATAAGAGTTTAACATGAAAAAAACTGTGGAGTTTCTGTGTTAATGAAGCAGTAACAGTGATTGGTGGATTTTGATTGCTGAAAACAGAAAGTTAGGGTGCATGGATGAGTTATTTGAAAGATGTATTTTGAGTGGTCAAGAAAAAATCATTAAATGAAAGAATGCACTGGATATGAGGTGCACTGAGAGTTCAGAGTTCAATTGCAACATTGTTGTGTGAACTTGCAAACACCAGAAGTCTTCCAAGAGGTGGTTGCCATGCAGAAAAGGCATGAAATGGCAGAGGGGGGAAGGGTTTTCATTTGAAAAAAAGTGAGGGAAGAGTTTTGATTGGGTGACATGAGAGATATGTGTGAAGAATTACAGCATTTCTGTGCTTTTGATAGCTGCAGACTCTGGAGTGCATACCTTTTGCTCTGCTGAAGACAAATTGGTGTGTTTCTGAGACTGTTTTGAAACTCAAAGTATTTGCTAAGGTGAGAAAATATTTCTTTAATTTAGATAGAGAATAGTGTGCTTTAAAGAGAAAATTATGAAGAAAGTTGTGTTTTTCAAATGTTGCTTTGTCTCAAGTGTTTTACAAATAGATTTTGTTTCTTTGAGAAAATGTAATTGGAGAAAATGTGAAGTATTAGTACTGACAGGGTGTTTTTCTGCATAGGAGCTGTGGAGTCTTTTCAAATTATGACTTGAAAATCGTTTTTGAGGAAAATGAATGGTTATAATATTTCTGACAAGGACATAATGGTGTATGCTTCTTTATAAGGCAATTGACTGTCTCTGATGTTATTTTTCCCATTTTAATGTAAGACCTTTCTCTGTGGCGCAAATTGCTTGTAAATATGCTCCCACCTGTGCATGGCAAATTTAGATTTTGAATGTTTGTGTTACATAGCCATGTTAAAAGTGATACAAACATGCTGCAAAGGCAATCAAAAAACGCTTTTATGTGTCTTAAGGACATTTTAAGTCATTTTCCCATGTGCAGTGTTTTGAAATTATGATTTGAAAATCGTTTTTGGGGAAAAGGAATTGTTTTTAAATTTATGACAAGGACATAATGGTGTATGCTTCTTTATAAGGCAATTGACTGTCTCTGATGTTATTTTTCCCATTTTAATGTAAGACCTTTCTCTGTGGCGCAAATTGCTTGTAAATATGCTCCCACTAGTGCATGGCAAATTTAGATTTTGAATGTTTGTGTTACATAGCCATGTTAAAAGTGACCCAACCATGCTGGAAAGGCAATCAAAAAACACTTTCATGTGTCTTAAGGACATTTTAAGTCATTTCCTCATGTGCAGTGTTTTCAAATTATGATTTGAAAATCGTTTTTGGGGAAAAGGAATGGTTTGTAAATTTATGACAAGGATATAATGGTGTATGCTTCTTTATAAGGCATTTCAGTGTCTCTGATGTCATTTTTCCCATATTACATTAAAAGACCTTTTCCCGTGGGGCACATTCCTTGTAAATATGGTCACACTTGTGCATGGTAAATTTAGATTTTGACTGTTTGAGTCACATAACCATGTTAAAAGTGACCCAAAAAAATTGCAAAGGCTTTCAAAAAACACTTTCATGTGTCTTAAGGACATTTTAAGTCATTTCCCTGTGGGCAGTGTTTTCAAATTATGACTTGAAAATCGTTTTTGAGGTAAAGGAATGTTGTTAAAATGTATGTGCGCCATATGCCCCCAAATTTCTTTTTCAGGGGTGCAGCAGGGTGTTCTTGAGACAACCCTGCACCTTTGGAAAAATTCGTAATTTGTGATGAGCTAATTGCTAATCGCAAATTGCACCTTCATTCCTATGGGAATCCTGGCCCATGGAAATGAATGGGTAATTTGCAATTAGCAATTTGCTCATCGCAAATTAGGAATGGTAAAGAATCGCTATTTATTCCTTAAAATTCGCTATTTTGGAAATGCAAAATAGTTTGATGATACATATGGCGGTTGATCTCTAACAAGATAAGAAGCTTAGGGATACATTTATGATGACTGGCGCAATGAAGTGGACATCACTTACTTCATTGGTAGAGCTTTACATTTATTATCTCCTCTGTATTCTTCATCAAGCGTAACTTTAATCTGCAATCCTGAGTAGGCCTCACCTTAAACAAACCTCTGGATAGGCCACACCTTATCGTCATCATGAATTAATCATTTAAAATGCTATGGACAGATTTATGATAGGTGTATGCCTCTTTTGCGCCACTTACAAAACACTGCCCACGGGGAAATGACTTAAAATGTCCTTAAGACACATGAAAGTGTTTTTTTAAAGCCTTTACAATTTTTTTGGGTCACTTTTAACATGGCTATGTGACTCAAACAGTCAAAATCTAAATTTACCATGCACAGGTGGGAGCATATTTACAAGGAATGTGCTCCATGGGGAAAGGTCTTATAATGTAATATGGGAAAAATGACATCAGAGACACTGAAATGCCTTATAAAGAAGCATACACCATTATGTCCTTGTCATAAATTTACAAACCATTCCTTTTCCCTAAAAACGATTTTCAAATCATAATTTGAAAACACTGCACATGTGGAAATGACTTAAAATGTCCTTAATTCAAAATTTGCTATTCCTTATTTTGCGATTGCACTGAAGGATTTGCAAATTTTGCGATTCCTTAAATGCAATGTATCAAACAAAAAATATGTAAAAAATGACATTAAGGATTTGGAAACTACCACCAACTTCTAGTTTGTGGTAATTTGCGAATTCTTTTCAAAAAGCTTTTTTTCCAAAAAACAAAAGGTGCCATATGACGCCAATACATGCCCTTAGGGCATGTATGTGCTCCATATGCCCCCAAATTTCTTTTTCAGGGGTGCAGCAGGGTGTTCTTGAGACACCCCTGCACCCTTGAAAAAATTCCTAATTTGCGATGAGCTAATTGCTAATCGCAAATTGCACCTTCATTCCTATGAGCCTCCTAGCCCATGGAAATGAATGGGTAATTTGCAATTAGCAATTTGCTCATTGCAAATTAGGAATGGTAAAGAATTGCTATTTATTCCTTAAAATTCGCTATTTAGGAAATGCAAAATAGTTTGATGATACATATGGCGGTTCATCTGTAACAAGATAAGAAGCTTAGGGATACATTTATGATGACTGGCGCAATAAAGTGGACATTACTTACTTCATTGGTAGGCCTTTACATGTATTATCTCCTCTGTATTCTTCATCAAGCGTAACTTTAATCTGCAATCCTGAGTAGGCCTCACCTTAAACAAACCTCTGGATAGGCCACACCTTATCGTCATCCTGGATTAATTATTTAAAATGCTAGGGACAGATTTATGATAGGTGTATGCCTCTTTTGCGCCACTGTGCGTCACTTTTATGATGCAGCGGCGGTGCAAAAGATTTGCTATGAGGCGACAAAATTACAAATTGATGCATTTAGGCAGATGTGTCATGGTGTAAAAAAAAGTGCCACATGAAACCGATGCAGCAGTGATGCAAAAGATGCACCATGTTGCAAGACAGGCCTCACTTGGGGCCATATGTATCAAGCTAATTAGCATTCGCAAAGATCAAAATTCTGCGAATTTCGGCCTTTGCGAATGCTAATTAGACAAATGGTATGTATCAAACAAGTTTGATGCAAAATAAGGAATAGCAAAGTTTGCTATTCCTTATTTTGCGATTGCACTGAAGGATTTGCAAATTTTGCGATTCCTTAAATGCAATGTATCAAACAAAAAATATGTAAAAAATGACATTAAGGATTTGGAAACTACCACCAACTTTTAGTTGGTGGTAATTTGCGAATTCTTTTCAAAAAGCTTTTTTTCCAAAAAACTAAAGGTGCCATATGACGCCAATACATGCCCTTAGGGCATGTATGTGCGCCATATGCCCCCAAATTTCTTTTTCAGGGGTGCAGCAGGGTGTTCTTGAGACACCCCTGCACCCTTGAAAAAATTCCTAATTTGCGATGAGCTAATTGCTAATCGCAAATTGCACATTCATTCCTATGAGCCTCCTAACCCATGGAAATGAATGGGTAATTTGCAATTAGCAATTTGCTCATTGCAAATTAGGAATGGTAAAGAATTGCTATTTATTCCTTAAAATTCGCTATTTAGGAAATGCAAAATAGTTTGATGATACATATGGCGGTTCATCTGTAACAAGATAAGAAGCTTAGGGATAGATTTATGATGACTGGCGCATCACCAGGGATGTGCCAGTCATCCTGCGCCGCTGTTCCGCCACCCATGGTGTGCTGCATTTACAATGCGGCGCAGCATGGGGCAAAAATGGCACAGATGCGTGACGTATCTGTGCTGTAAAGGTGGCGCATTGCTGGAGTTGTATCGCAAGTGCGATGCAGCTCCAGCAAGGCTCAGGGGTGCCCCATCTCCACAATGTTGCGTCAAGACCTATGCCTGCTTAAAGCAGGTGCAGGGTTTTGACGCAGCTTTCTCCTATCTGATTGTAAATGCGGCACACCATGGGTGGCAGAGCAGCGGTGCACGTTAACTGGTGCATGCCTGGGGATGTGCCATTTAACATAAATCTGCCCCTTTACATTTAAGTATGTGCAGGGGACACAGAGTCGGTGAGGCTTATCCAAGGTTAAGAAGAGATGAGTCCTGTTCACTGAAAAATTAGACATAGGCTTCACCTGCTCAGCATCGCTGGACATGGCTAAATAATAGCTGCAAAATGTTACTCTTGTTAAACAATTTTACTATTATACTCTCTGAGATTTGTCTCTTACTCTGCAACATCTCATTGTTGTTATCTTTCTTTAAAGATAAAGACAACATCAACATGAGCGATAATCTGCAATCAGTTGATTTTGACCTCATCATTGAACTTGTAATTGAAACATCAGTGGATGTTGATCCCTTGGATGATTTAAATCCTGAGGATGAAGAAGAACGTGATGAGGATGCAGATTTGTCCGAATTATATGACATAGGGTGGGAAGCTGACCTGCTTGATCCTATGGAACTATAAACATTTATTTTTAAAATTTATAATAAATAAAAAGTAAAAATGTAAACCGTTTAATTAAAAAATAAAGACACCTTCAAAAACAGGTTATGTGTAGTGTCTTCAATAAAATATTAAAATATGCTCATAAAATTAGATCAGAATAACATATAAGATAGCACAGGTAACATGAATATAAATTCCATTTCTTTTCTGCTATTTCTGTATTCTAAAATTGCCATGCACTAAAAAATCTTATATGTAAAAATGTAAAGTAGTGTTTTAAGTTTTTGATTACTGTTATTGATGTACTGTTGGGTAATAGTGGTTAATAACATTTTTTAATATATTTTACCACAGATTCAACTGCAGATCATTTCAACATTTCACCATGCCAACGAAAGAAAGACTGAGAAAGGCTGCAAAACGTCAAAGACAGCAGGTGATTGAAAAAAAGCAGCAGTCCTCTAACAAAAAGATTTGTCAAGTCAACAAGAAAGCACCGGGTAAGAGTACAAAAACATTCATAAGAAATATTTGCAGTAAAAAAAATATTACTACAGAAAATGTTTCAGTCCAGAAAAAGAGAAGCAATTCAAATGGAAAGGAAAGGCCAATCAAAAATGTTACTGCTAGAGCAAGAGATAACTCTGTGCATGATAGTAGAAGGAAACAACAGTTTAGGGACATTCGTAAACGAATGTTCCGCAACAGGATAATTGGCAATTTGTTAAAAAATATTAAGAAAGGTCAACAGAAAGTGGTTTTTTATAAGAGAAAAAAAAAAGTTGAGAAAGTTATTGATCAGGCATTTGAAATTAAACGTAAGTTATTTATTTTGATAATCAATAGAATTAGGAAGCTAAACAAGGCAATTTATGATTTCAAAAGAAATAGTAGATGGAAGAGAATAGTTAATCGTAGTAATTTTTGTGAAGTTTTTTCTGGAGAATGGATGCATAGTTCAAGCTGTGAGGCATTTTTTAATGAGGAGAGTTATTTCCAGGATAATGATTTGGTGCATGCAGTTGACACCAGTGGTCGTGCTTATGAAGTGAAAGATGGTTGTCCAGTTGAAAAAGAAAAACTTGTGACAACAGAGGCAGAAGAGGTGTTAGGTAATGAGGTTTTAGGAAGACGTGCTAAGGGTCCTGTGTACACCTGGAAGTGTAGTAGTATTTGCAGTGTGCGACAGGATTCCATCAATTTGCTTTGTGATTTTGTACGGTCATTTAATAAGAAAAGTTTGAAGCAGAAAATAAGGTTGTTGCAAGAATTAGATCCTTGCAGAGTGAGAGAAGTGACAGGTTTGCATGGTCATTCACTGGCTTGTCTTTCCAGGAGAGTATGCCAGAGTGTTTTTCATCATTTCAGGATGCTAGCAGTGCATCATAATAAAGTGAGGAAATTAGTTAGAATGTTGTATTATGCTAAGAGTCCAGCAATTATGCTTAAAAAATTATGTGCTGCTCTTTTGCATGGTTCTGAAATAGATGTGAAGAATATATGTGAAGAAATTGAGTTTTGTTACTTTGGAAGTACAGAGGAGAATGTTGAAATTGACCAAGAAGAAGCGGGTGATGTGGAAGATAGTGTACAGGTTTCCAGTACAGATCATTTCCAGAGGGAAATTGCCACGTTTCAGGTCAAATCAAGTGAGAGGCCAAATTTCACTTGTGTGTGTTGTTGACGCACTTATTATAAGAATCAGACTAAGTTAGTGGATTTATATGCAAAAAGTGAAAGGGAAAATAATAGTGAATGGAAGGATTTCGCAACATACTTGATGGTAGAAAATTGTTTTGATTTGGGATTGGATCAACGTGTGTGTACTTATTGTTGTTGCAAATTAAATCAAAACCAGATGCCTGCTAGAGCAGTTCATAATAATCTGGAGTTGGTTGAGATTCCTTCTGAATTGAAGGATTTAAATACTTATGAATCTATTTTGATTCAAAGTATCCATCCCTTTCAGGCTATTGTAAGAATGGAGCCAAAGACAGGGAAATTGCCTCCATCAGATTTACAGAGAGGATTAAAGGGAAGAGTTGTTTATTTGCCTCTAGATTTGAAGAAAAACATTAACACAATTGGAGTAGAAAAAGTGGACGAGGAACCTCTGGTTATCTTAGTTAATGGGGTTCCGACAAAGAATAAGAAAATATGGCAAGATTTAGTAGATGTTAGGAAAGTTAAAAAGGCAACATTGTATTTGAAAAAAAATAATAAATACTATAAGAATGTATATGTTGCAGAAGAGGAAGTAAGTGAGGAAGAGGATAGTGATTTGTGTGCTGGTCAAATTGAGAAAGTAGAAACTTCTACTAGTGAAGAAATATATGAACATTATAGTGTTCATCCTTTGCATTCCAAGGAAGTCATGGGGAATGCTATTGAGTTGTTTCAAATGAAACAAGCCAAAGGGAGTCACATTAGTGTTTGGGAGGAAAGTTTGGAAGCTCGGTGTTTCCCACAGCTTTTGCCAACAGGTCAGGGAGGAAGATATGATGAGCGACCTCATCAAATTCCTGCTTCTGAATACCGGACTTTGCGATTGTATGCAGGAGATGCTAGGTTTCGACAATGCATTCCTTATTTGTTTCATCTCCTGTTTGAAAGCGATCTGTCTGGACTGTCATATGCAGTGAACCACATCTTGAAAAGTGGTATACACATGCAAAACATCTCGGCAAGTGACGTTATGGATAAAGTCAATGTCCAAGACAGTATTTTGGATTCTCACCTGATTAATCTCATGGCGTGTCAGCGTGGTACTAATGAGTACTGGTACCGTCGTCATGGTGATTTAAAATGTATGCTGAGGAACTTAGGTACTCCCACATGGTTCCTCACTCTGAGCTGTGCCGAGTATGGCTGGGAAGACTTACTTGAATTTCTACGAGAGGCAAATGCTAACGTAGAAAACATCGAATTCAAGACACCCGGAGAACTGTGCTCTTTGGATCCAGTCAATGTATGTAGGTACTTCAATCATAGATTTGAAGCTATGATGTCTTTCATCATGAATAAGAAGAATCCACCTCTTGGAGAGGTGTTGGATTTCTTCTGGAGAAAGGAGTACCAAGCAAGAGGTGCTCCTCATATACATATGTTGCTGTGGATCAAGGATGCACCTAAATTTGGAACGGATCCAGAAGACTCAGTGATGAGTTTTATACAACAGTATTCTACGTGTGCTGTTCCAAACGCAAAGGAGAAGAAAAGCCTAAGAGAAAAAGTTCTGCGTTTCCAAAGCCATCGATGTGGAAAGTACTGTCGTCGTAAATTCCGAAACAAGGACAAGTTCTACACCAAATGTCGTTTCGGCTTTCCACGACCGGTGATTTCTAAAGGAAGAGTAAACAGTTTGATGTCTTCGCTGCGACATAATGTGATGAAGAAATCACCTAAAAACACATACAATTTGAAGAGGAACGAAGACTCCAAGTACATCAACGACTACAACCCGGTGATTTTGTCCATGTGGAATGCTAACATGGATATACAGTGTGTGGCTGATAACTGTATGGCTGTGGCTCGGTATGTGACGTCTTACATCACCAAAAAAGAGAAGACAGAATTGAAGGATATGTGGGAGGACATTTCCCATGAAAAGAGCCTCAGCAAGAAGTTGTACAGTTTCAGTCTGAAGATGTTGTCGCATCGAGAAATCGGAGCGTACGAATGTTCTGACCGGTTGTCTTCAGCAAGTCTCTATGCCAAGTCCAGGAGTATCATTTGGGCGAGTCTTGGTCTTGCTGCAACGCGTAATCGAGTTCTCAAACCTGTGCGGGAAATTGAGTATTTGGCGGAAAAGGAGCCAAACAGTACCGACATTTTGAAGACCAACATGTTGGATACATATTATCCAAATCGAAGCATTCACCTCGAGAATGTTTGTCTGTATGAGGTTCTTCAAAATTACATATTCAAGAGGAACATCAAAGAAAATACTGAGAAAGGAGTGTATGCTGTAATAGGAAGTGAGGGATGTCTGGTCAAGCAAAGAAAATGCCATTTGGTAAACCATCGAAAATTGAGTGGCGAATCTCCTGAAAAAAAGGAGTTTTTCTATTTAGCACTTTTGCAACTTTTCAAGCCTTTGCGTGCAGAAGAGGAACTGCTTGGAGATTTTCTCTGTTACGAAGACTCTTTCAATGCCGCCAAGGAGACCATAGAATGTCCTGCTTTTCCCAAATATGTACAAATGTTGAATGCGGAAATTGAGCAGGAAGCAATGATTGCAGCCGAGATTGCCAGAGACAGTTCTCAGGACAGTCAGAGTTCTGCTTCATTGAGTCAGGATCCACTAGGAGGACCTGTTATCGAAAATGAAGCTGCCACTGCTATGAATGAAGTGGAAAGAGCCATGGCACATGCTCAGGAGGATGCGGTTAACTTAGAAGAGTTGGAAAGACAACTCAACGTTGAGCAGAGGAAAATATATGACGAAGTTACCATGCAAATTGATCATGGATTAAGTCATGACAAGAAAGAGTGCTCATGTACGTCGTTGAAGCCTGTCCGACTGTACGTGAGTGGAGAAGCGGGAACTGGAAAAAGTTTCCTCATTAAAGCAATTTCATGCTATTTGCAGGAAAGGACAGAATCATCGCTGTCTTGTGTTGTCACCGCTCCAACTGGACTGGCAGCACATAACATTAAAGGGATTACTTTACATCGTTTACTGATGCTGCCAGTGGAGCATGACAACAAATTACAATATCACAAGCTATCTGGAGATGCTTGTTTTGAAGTTTCAAGAATCTTGAGGAAAATGAAACTTCTTATCATTGACGAAGTAAGCATGGTTTCCAATGTCATGCTTGCCTTTGTGCATTTGAGAATGCAAGAAGTTCTCAAAACAGAGTATGATGTGTTATTTGGTGGCAAACACATCATTGTTTTCGGAGATCTTCTGCAGCTGACACCAGTGAAAGGGCAACCTGTGTTCAAAATGCTCACGCATGAAGATACCAGGAAGTGCCTAGGCAGCATTGGCAACGTCAATATATGGTTAAACTTCAATTATGCTGAACTGCATGAACATATGCGTCAGGCGAAGGATGAAGTTTACAAGACTATTCTACAAGATGTTAGAATTGGAAAAGTGACCGAGCATGGGAAAGAAGCTTTACATGCACGATTACTGTCAAATTTATATCCAGAACAAGATGTTGTGCCTGAGAATATTTTTCAGAAAATTACTGAGAAGAAATCTGGAATATGTTTGATGCCAACTCTTGCAGAATGTGCCAAATTCAACAACAAAATGTTGCATTTAGAAAAGCAAGAGATTGTGAAACTGGAAGCTATTGACAGAGTAGAGCATATGGGATCAACAAATATTTTGTCTGAGAATCTGAAAACAAAATTGGATTCATTAGAGAAGAGTATATCTAAAACTGCAGGTTTTGAAAAGATTCTGAATGTGTGCTTGAACTGCCGTATAATTTTAAGAAGGAATTTACATGTTGAAAGAGGTCTGGTAAATGGATCAATGGGTAATGTTGTTGATTTTGTAAAATACAGAAATAGAGATGGAATTGAATTTTTAAAAATTAAATTTGATGGCATTGAGGAAGTACAGCTAATTGGTCGTTGTTCTGCTAGATTTTTGCTTTTAAAAGACGTATATGTTCGCCGTAAGCAGTTTCCTGTTTGCTTGGCATATGCGGTGACAATCCATAAATCGCAAGGTTTAAGTGTAGACAATGCATTGGTGAATATTGGCAGTTCTGTGTTCAAGGAGGGTATGGCATATGTGGCATTGTCACGAGTTAGAACTTTATCGGGATTGTACTTGATTGAGTGTGATGTCACAAGCATTTGTGCGGATCTAGAATGTGTTAAGGAATACAATAGGTTAAGAAGAGAGTATGCGCCACATTTGCCTCAATATCCTTTGTTTGAGAAACGTGTGGTAGGCCGGAAACAAAGAAATGTGACCAATACTGGGGAGGTTGTAGCAAAAAGACAAAAAGTCGATGAACCTGAAATTATAAGCAGAAACAAAAAGGATTCTGTTGAAGATGTTGTTGGTTTTCAATTTGAAAACAGTTCTGGTGTCAACTGCTATGCTAATGTAGTGGTTAATGTTTTGTTTTCTCTAGAAAATGTAAAAGAAGAGATTGTGGTCAATTCTGATCAAAGATTTTGCAGTTTGTTAAATTCTGTGTTAGAGAAATGTAGCACTGATAGAACAAACATAGAAAGTGTGTCTGAAATTCGAAATCTGTTAGACAGATGTTCAGGCCAAACACAATTCTCTCAAAATATTCAGCAAGATTGTCAGGAGTTTTTAATGTATATGCTTGATGTATTGCATGCTGAAGGTGTAGATGTAGATCAGCTGTTTGGGCTTTCTTATCAATGGCAGCATGACTGCGAGAACTGTATGGTATCAAGTACTACTAGTGTAGACTTATATATTTAACTTTGCCAGACAGTAAATCAGTCTCCTTTAATAAGCTAGTAAAAGCAGCTGATCACAACATGGAGTGTAGCCAATGTAAATCTGAAATGATGTCCACATTATTTATACGAACATATGGCCAGTATGTCATTTTAATGTTCCAACGATGTAGGCCTGATGGAACAAAATTGACAACTTTAATAAAAAATGTTGTGGCTTCGCAGTTGTCAATATCAGGAAGGACTTTTGTAACTGCAGCAATTATATATCATGACGGTCCTTCAATAACATCAGGACATTACACAGCTTATTTAAAGTCTAGAAATGGCTGGTCATTCTGCAATGATTCTGTTTTAATTTTCAAAAAAAAATTGCCGTATGACCTTAAAAACTCTTACCTGGTGTTTTTAAAACCAAAATTTTAGGGAAAGAATCTCGGGATGTGCTCTGTGGAATTTCAAGAAGTTCTAATGGCTCCTACACGATTTGGCCTTGAGGATAAGTGTAGTTCAGAGACATAACTTCTAACCATAAGACTGGACGTCATGGAGAAATAAGTGCACTTTGAATGAGTTCAGAAAAACTATTTCTTTTTATAAGCTAATTGAAGCAGCCAATCAAAACATAGAGTAGAGGGAATGTAAGTCTGCAATGCTGTCTACTGTTTTACATTGCTTTGTGATTAAAAGTGATGTAGAGAATTAAATAATTGTAGTAGTCATAGAGGTAGTGTAAGTCTGCTTCATAGTAAGCAGTATCAGTGTCATAGGAAATGTAGAACATGACTGAGCAAGAAGGGGAAGATATTACTATTCCAGGATTGTGAAAATGATCTTCAACATTTTAATTCTGAAAGTTGCAGAAATGCCAAATGACGGGATTGGCTTACAAGAAATCCAAGAGTTATAAATGGCTCTGACAAGATTTGGCCTTGTGGAAACTTGTGGTAGAGAGCAAGAAGTCATTTATTGCATGTAACATGTTTTTAAAAACGATGGAGCTTTTCTTTCAGAAAGTGGCGGGCTGAAAGTAATAACAGCACAACAGAGTGTAAGCTGTTCATAGGACATCCTTTGACGTCATGGAAAGTAAGTTAACTTTAAGGAGTTCTGAATTCTGATTTGTTATGTTGTATGGGTTTTTTAAACACAATCATTTTGATTGTGGTTTTTTTTCCCCGCTGTTATATGATGAATACCTTCAAGTCACTGTTTTTAGTGAATTTTGATACATTCTGAGAACAGCAAAAATAAACCATTTAACATGTATAATTAATTATGTACTGTTTGCATTTATGATGTATATGTAGAACTGTGTAGGAGGCATGGAGAAGGAGAGGCTTCTGTAAGTGTCAAAGTTCTTGCATGCAGTGCTGCACTTCTGCGTACTCTTTCATATGCTGGACTACATCTGCACAATGAGATACCTAAGCAAAGGAAACACAAGTGATGTGATTGTGAAATGAGCAAAAGAAATTGCACGTATTTCAATTACATAACCTGTGTTTCCTATCATTACGAATCACATTGTGCAGATCAAGTTTAGGTCTGTCCAGGGAAACAGAGGAGGTTTGGCCTTTGTTCAAGAGTGCAGTGGACATGACTCACATCATTGGTAGGCCTGCAAATGTATTATCTTCTCTGTACTCTTCAACAACTCTAAATTTCATCTGCAACCCTGAGTAGGCCTCACCTCAAACAAACCTCTGGACAGGACACATCTTATTGGCATCCTGAAGCAATCATTTAAAATTTTAGTGTCTTGCAACACTTTTCTGAGACAACAGCAATGCAAAAGATGCACCATGTTTTAAGATAGGCCTCACTTCATCTGCAACAAGATACTGTTAGTTTAAAATGTATATCTTTAGGACTGTGTAGGGGGCCTGGAGAAGCAGAAGCTTCTGTAAGTGTCAAAGTTGTTGAAAAAATGTTTGTCCTTCAATCTTTTCCCTTGTCTTTTGTAATTTTTAAATACATGTTTTAATATTTTTCAAATGTTTGTTCTCTCTTTCACAGATTGAAAGTATAAAAACAAAAAGTGAGTAATTTAACGACAATTATAAGGTAAATGTTTTGTAATCTTTTTGTTACATTTCTATCACATTTAACTTCTATTAGTTCCACTGCTTCATTTCTTTAACCCTCAGTTTCCTGCCTTTGCTACTTCCCTCATTCCTTTCTCTATTACCTACTTACTCAACTCCTTCCACTCTTTTTCTCAGTCCCTCTCTTCTCATAGTTCCTCACTCTTGTTCACTCACTCCGTCTCTATTACTCTTAGTGTCTTTGACTGATCACTCTATCACTACTTGTTCATAATGCTTTCTCTGTGTAGTTGAAGCACACTAAGGGGCATATTATGAACACAGCCAATAAAATTATTGCTGTTTTTATTGGCAGAAAACTGGTGCAAAAGTGGTTTTAGCGGCAGTTTTCTGCCGCAAAAGCGGCTTTAGCGACACATTTCTGCCGATAAAAGCTGCAAAACTTTTATTGCCTATGTTGATGATATGGCTCTATGTTACTTACATTTCTTTGCTGTTTCAATTAATCTTTTTCTGTTATTTTTTGTTTTCTGTTTTCTATTTTTTCTCTCTGTTATTCCCCATGTTTTAATCTTATTTTGAACATTCACTCACATTCTCCAAGAAACTCTTCTTTGTTATTGTTCTACTCTCTTTTTTTTTCTTTCACTTCCTTATCTATTTTGTTTTTCACAATTATACCCTCTTCCGTCTTTTCTTCGGTAAATAGATCTATTAAACAGTATCTCTTCTTTACTCCCTATAGCTGTCTTTCTTTTAACATCACTCTCTGTTTACTTTCCTTATACTTACACTTTTTTTTTTTTTTTTGGTTAGCTCCCGGTCCGCGTACCGGGAAGCTAACCCGGGAGCGAACCAAAAGAAATAGAGCTTGCCAGAGTGCTAAACATTCTAGCAATTTTTTTTGAAAGGGGAGGTAGTTCTGAAAAGAACTTTTTTTTTTAATGTTTTTGTTGTTTTATATTTTTTTTTTTTTTTTTTGAACATTTTTTGTTTTTTTTGTATTTTTTGAACGATTTTATATTTTTTTTGGTTTTTTTTGGAGGGGGAAACAACAAAAAACAGGCATTGAAAAGGGCTCAACAGGAGCAAAAAAAAATTACTGGGGGCGGTTAGGGCAATTATGATTGTTGTAAGCTAGGTTTATTGAATTGATACTCATGTTGCCACATGCTATCAACGCACCACAGTGCATACAAGTATGTTTCATGTGGCCAAAATTCTCTTGGATGTTTGGCACAGTTTCCCGTGCCTCTGCTGGTGTCAATGATATTGACGATCTTGACCTGGCCACAGGAGTTGATGTTGGATTTTGTTCCATATCCCGTATTTCCGCCCGGCTGTAATTGAGTGGATGCCTCCTGGTCATGTGCCTATGCATGGTATAGTTCCCATAACTATACTTTTTATCAGTCCCTCTTGATAATTTATCTTTGCAGATGAGGCAGGTGACATACCTCGCATTCACTTTCTTTTGCCCTGGAGGGATTGAATAAAACTGCCAGATGAAACTGGCTTTCCTATGGGAAACCCGGGGCATCTCTTCCAAGAACTGTGGTTCTTCTCTCTCCTCGTCCTCTATTTCTTCTTCTTCCTCCTCTGTGTTGGTCATGACCTGGGGAGGTGGTCCTCTCTTCCCATGAGGAGGTGGAGGTGGTGGTGGGGGTGCACCAGCTGAAGCAACTACTGAAGCCATTTCTCAAGTATTAATAAAGGTCTTCCTCTCACAATGATGAAAGTCAGAGTGAGGAAAGAAGGAGGGGTTTTCATCATTTGGGAAAAACAATAGTTCTCAACCAATGAAAAGTGTTATTTTTAGGTCACCTGACCTAGCCTTATATGATTATGAAACCAAAAGTGAAATGAACCAATGAAAAGTTTTATTAACAAGTCACATGACCTGTTATGCTTACGTTACGCGCTCCGGTCCGCGCCCCGGATAGCTTTCGGGTCGCTGCGCTTCGCGCCTCGGTCCGCGTCCCGGGGCACTTCCGGGTGCGCTAACGCGGTACGTCATAAGACGCATTACGCGGCAACGCGATACGTCGCGCTTTCGCGATGCGCCGCGGATCGCTTCCGGGGAGCTGCGTTTCGCGCCTCGGTCCGCGCCCCGGGGACCGAGGCGCGGACCATGTCATGAATGATGTAATATGTGACATCATCAGCAGTGGATTGCGGGTGCGCAATATATAGTTAGTGCAACTAACTATATATGGAATTTCAATGGTTTTGTGTGAGTAAAATAAGGTTTTTTAAATGCTAATTCCTAACTATATATGGTCTATAACCTATGGTTTTTTCAGTGAATTTTCAAGGTTTTGTAAATGCTAATTCCTAACTATATATGGTCTATAACCTATGGTTTTTTCAGTGAATTTCAATGGTTTTTTAATAGCAAATATCATAAGCTGTCGAATGTCAAGTACGTGGTAAGAATTTTTTTTTTCGTGTTTATGCACACTGATCTGCTTTGATTGCTGCCCCCCACCCCTCATTTCTATTAGGAGTACTCTCTCTTTGCAGATAGTGAAGGGTAGTTAACGCAGCCCTTTCCCCCTTTGTAATCCGTCGTGCCTGCTTCTCTCTCCATTTGATTGATTGTTCTCTTTGGTTCATTCTCTATTTACAAACAAGCACAGAGTCGCAATACTCTGTTTAGTCTTTGCAGATAGCGAAAAATCGTGTAAAAAAACAAAAGGAATCGAGCAAAATCAGTAGGCCACTAATGGGATCTCTTTTGACCTCGCTAAAATAGAAACATTAGGAACAACCTGTTGAAAATAGCAATGCGTATGTATATAAGCGGCGTTCATTTGTGTTCACAGTACCCCTTGTTGATTGTTTCAATCGAGCATTGAATTGTTCGAAGTTAATTCTCTTAACGATCTTCTCTACCTGCAAACGAGGAAGAATAGGAATATTCTATCTCCCTTTGCAGATAGTGAAGGGTAGGTAACGCAAGCCTTTAACACGTCGTACCTATTTCATTCCTCATTGATTGATTGATTGTCCGAACATTGACTGTTTGGGAATTAGTTCTTTTTGGAGGTATTCCCTGTTTGCAAATAAACGTAGGAAAATCTTTGCAAGTAGTGAAAGGGTACGTAATGCGGACCGTTCTCCCCCGTTGTAATCTGTCATGCCTATCTACTCCCCACTGATTGATGCACCTTTTTCACCCGGACCATTTACTAGAGATACGTCATCTGGCCCGACCAGAGAGCACCCCTAGTGAAAAGGACATATGCAATAATAACGAAGTGATCACTGTATCCTGTTAACAGAAACTTTACCATGAAACAACCTGGAAAGAAAAAAATTGGAAAACGAAAATCAGTAGGCCACTGATGAACATGAACTTTTATTAAACAACGAACAAAGAAACAATAACATAACGTAATGATAAAACCTATTAATGTCCTAGAAACAAGAAAACGTTAAAATATGCCAGTGGTGAGAGACCAGAAAAACAGTAAGAGAAAGCAAATCACCCCTCGCTGTCCCACCGCCTGCCACGCCAAAAAAATCGATAGACTAGGGAAAATGCAAGTCAGTAGAACATCCACCCCCACTCTGGAAACTTCCAAGGTGGGGCAGGGTTCCGGCTACGCCCAGCCGGGAGCAGCCCATATAAGGCAGGTCCTGCTGCCACGCCTCGGCCAGGAGATCCTAACGTAGGGTGTAGCCGGAGGAGAGGCCGAGACCAGCGGGACCCGGCCAGGGGATTGCCTTTACAACGCTGAACAGTTGCAGGGGGGGGGAATGTCTCCTCGACCCTCCCCTCTCTCTCCCAGTCCGGCCGCGGTGGCCCTTGAGAGTTGCAGGTAGTCCCGCCACATGCTCTTCCGGTCCGACCACCAACGGTCGGGGGGCCGAGGCCGACGGGATCCGGCTGCAGCCGATAAACCAAGAAACCCGTTCATGGGGCCAGAGCCAGGGGCGTCCGGCCGACATCCACCGGAAGCCCGGCCCGAAGACGGACGGGACACTTCTTTCTTTTATAATGGCTGCGACAACACTGGAGGGGGATGTCTTGCACATGCCTCCGACCCCCCCCTCGTCCTCATCGCCTGGTCTGGCCATAACAAATCTCAAGCGAGACGCCGTGGGGTGCACTGGGAGGGAGAGACGGTGCGAACAGGCCTCACCCGCCTCCCCAGGTGGAGGCTTCCCAGCTGCACCCTCAGCGCTCCAGGCGGTGGCATCCTAACAACTACAGTGCTGCACAGTTTCGGAACGACCTAGATAACGGTTCTTCCACTGTGGCCATGCTGCAACGTCTCGCCCGGCAGGGTGGAGCCCGTCCGCTCATGTGACCCCGCGATCGCCGGTAGCTGCCGAACTCTCAAAATGGCGGTCGACCTGGCAAGAGCGGGCCCGACATAAAGAAATGGCCCGGTCACTGGTTGACTCCACCACCGTAGTCCTCCACGACCTTGAAGATTCTAGAGGAGCCGCGGGAGTCTCCGACCCCCGATGGGGAATGACTGCCATGATCGCCCGTGGAGTGACCAAACTGTATCCGCGGGACGTCGGCGCTCCCATGCTGGCGCCAGCCTCACTTTGAATTACTACAATCCTGCAGACCTCACTTCCGGTGAAAGCACAGTGTGACCCGGTAGGAAAAATTATTGCACCCCCTCCCCTTTTTGACTGATAGTTCAAACCACCGATCCTTTCCTTTGCCCTTTTAACGGAACTTTGGACTGCCTCCCCCTCTTTTACATTTTCTAGAGAAAACAAAACATTAACCACTACATTAGCATAGCAGTTGACACCAGAACTGTTTTCAAATTGAAAACCAACAACATCTTCAACAGAATCCTTTTTGTTTCTGCTGTGACCCTGCTACAGCACAGGCATTGTCCCCAGCAGTAATTCTGCAATGCCGGTAAGAATAGCTGTGGTGCCTACTGGACTCACTCACCCCCGCGGCGCCCCACGCCGTTTTTTGCTGGGCGGCAACTTACTAGACATCACTTTCGTGCCATCTAGATTTCAGCGCGTTCTGCTGCCTTGGAACTATTCGCACAACAGACCGCTACTGACAAGAATATTTCATTATTGGTGCTGTCAATTTCAATAAATCTATTGGATAATTAAAAAGAAATTGCCACGGTCTCTTCGTTGTTTAAATGTTTTTACTGTTTTTGTTTTGTTGTATATATTTATATGTTATTAAAGTTTTATATTCCTACTACTTTGTTGGAGTGCTATATATTTTTAATGTGACACATAATTGTAAAAACTTTGATGTACAAAGAGTCATTCCTGGAATCTTCCGCTTCAGGCTCGGTCCCCTCCCCAATCACAATACAGGATGGTTTTCAGATAGTAGGAACGCGTGTGCTGTGACGGATCACATCGGGTGTGGGCCTTGATCTACTATAACTCCTTTGAAGAGGGGTGATTCTTTACAGCTGGGGCCATAAACTACATCTGCAGGGCTAGCTGATAGCCTAGGACCGGCCTGGACATTCGGACACAGAGGAAGAGGAGTGTCAGAGGGTGCGGTAGTGAATAGGGCGAAAGGGAGGTGTCGGGCGGGCACAGAGTGTGATTCTCAGGGAAGAGCAGCGCAGATGGGGGAAGGTTTATTGCCCATGCATAAGACAGAGAGCGGTGGTGACCAGTGCCTGGGGGAGATGCTTACGAGGGTGAGGAGCCATGCTACGAATCGACAGCGTGCAGAGAGTGGGTCTGGTCAAGACATCTAAAATGGCTGCCGTGCACGACAAAAGTGTGGCATTTCAAAAAAGGCAAGATGGCGCAGACAATGTTTTTCAACACTTCCTCATTTCCTTCGAATCGAACGTTAACAGACGTTGGGGCATATTACCAAAGTTAAGCGATATTTATCGCTAACGATGCTTACCAACCAATTTTTTACCACTAAGCATCGTCAGAAATTATCGAAGATAAACCTTACTATTATCAAGGTTTATCGCAAATGCGATAATAAACGGCCGCAATGCATGAATATCGCTAAAAACTCAGCGATATTCATGCATTACCGAGCTAATACTCTTAGCCATGTTATCCACCTCCCATTGGATAACATGGCTAAGAACTGCTCAGGGCAGGTGTTACTTTTTGGAGATATTCGCGCTTAGCGCGAATATCTCCAAAAGTTGGTAATAGGAGATAGATATCTTGCATGTTGTAATGCAAGTTATTGTGGTATATGGAACTCATACCATAATCTCTCAGGAAAGCAGAAACTGATCCTTTTGGGACCGCCTAAAAAGGCCTAGGGGGTGAGGAGTACTCTACTTTGCCCCCTTTTCACGTTCCGAACTATTTTATTTTACTCTCTTCTGTAATTACACAAAATACCAGCGATAAGATGCATCGGAGACACACACTGAGAGAAAGGAGGCCGGAGATGAAGAAGACATGTCAAATACACATTGGAGATAATATAGTGGCAGAAGGGAAGTAAATATGAGTAAACTTACCATGTAACATAAAAATGTTGCACTCTATACTATAAGTCTCATTTTATACTACAATCACTTCGCTACAACCTCATAAATTAAAAATAAAAATAAATAATGTCTCAAACAATTTTTGATTTCTAAATATAAATTTATTCTTCAGAATTTTCTAAATTTGAAACAACTAGTAACATGTCCTCATCAGTAATTTCCTCTTCAATCATCTCATCTGGAATCTCCTCATTAAAAGTCTGCAATGATGATTCTTGTAACTCTATGGTCTCCAAACACTCGATAAATTCGCCATCAAGAGATTGATCAAAAAAATCATTCAAGTCATCTCCTCCTTCTGACAATATTTCATTATTGGTGCTGTCCATTTCAATCAATGTACTGGAATCATTCAAGTCATCTCCTCGTGACAATATTTCATTATTGGTGCTCTCAATTTCAATCAATGTAGTGGAATCATTCAAGTCATCTCCTCCTTGTGACAATATTTCATTATTGGTGCTGTCCATTTCAATCAATCTAATGGAATCATACAAGCCATCTCCTCCTTGTGACAATATTTCATTATTGGTGCTCTCAATTTCAATCAATGTAGTGGAATCATTCAAGTCATCTCCTTGTGACAATATTTCATTCTTGGTGCTGTCCATTTCAATCAATCTAATGGAATCATACAAGTCATGTCCTCCTTGTGACAATATTTCATTATTGGTGCTCTCAATTTCAATCAATGTAGTGGACAATTCAAAAGAAATTGCCACGGTCTCTTCATTGTGAGCCATTTTATTTTGAAATTGCTTGCTGTAAATTGCAGAAAAAAATAATCACTTTCATTTATCGTTTTTAGTAATACATAATATAAAACTAACTTCATCAAGTATTTAGTATAACAGAAGGACTGCAAATAAATAACAGAAAACATTTTTCAAATTATCTTCAAGTGTACAACATAGTTCCCCTTACAAATTAACAACTCACCTTTTTAAAAGTAGCAGAAGTGTTAGTACTGTGTAAATCAAACACCAGAAATTCACCACCAAAAATTCCTCACAAATGTACCTCAGACAGTAGTATCACAAAATGGCTGTGGTTTCCTCTCATTTGACATATATACATAACCAATTAACTTTCATCACACACAAATACAAAACCAAAGTAACATTTTAATTGGTTCTAAATTTCAACACTTTCAAATGTGTTTTCCCCATGCAATTTTCCATAGGACATTTACATACGTCTACAGCCTGAATGGCTGAACGGAATTACACCAAACTTGGCAAAATGGTACATCAAACCTAAGAGGTCAGGAAGGATCTACTATGCCCCCTTATGGTCATTTCCCCCTTCGCTTTGGCCTCCTCTTGTCTCTCAATCCTACCGAGGGACAAGATGGCGGCCGCTACGGACTGTTTGGAATGTTGACAGACGCCGGAGAACCAATCAGCTTCGCAAAGCTCCGTAACGCGAAAAGTACGCGAAGCGGAGCGCTGTTACAGATATATATCTTTTTTTCAACGTTAATTTCTCAAAATCCACTGGAGCAAATATATTGAGACCTAGCAAAGGCACATCGGGCTACCAGTCCCTAATATTTTGCCAAGTTTCGTGCAAATCCATTCAGCCGTTCGATTATTATTATTTTGTTTTTTTTTTGCCCCGCGGGGCCCTTTTAAAACCTCCACATCAAACCTAGGCGGTCAGCGAGGATCTACTATGCCCCCTTATAGTTATTTCCCCCTTTGTTTTGACCTCCTCTTGTCTCTCTATCCTACCGAGAGACAAGATGGCGGCCGCTACGGACTGTTTGGAATGTTGACAGACGCCGGAGAACCAATCAGCTTCGCTTCACAAAGCTCCGTTGCGCGAAAAGTCCGCGAACCAGAGCGCTAACCGGTCCGCTGTTACAGATATATATCTTTTTTTAAATGTTAATTTCTCAAAATCCACTGGAGCACATATATTGAGACCTACAAAAGGCACATCGGGCTACCAGTCCCTACAATTTTGCAAAGTTTCGTGCAAATCCATTCAGCCGTTCGGGCTAAAAGTGAGGCCAACCGCCCTATGGAAAACTCAATGTTAAAAACACGTTTTGGGACCCCCCTTTTTTCTCGGCCCCCACCGGACGAACCCCCCCCAAATTTTCAAGGGCTGCTCAGAAACAAAATGTGCCATTTTCCTGAAAATTTCAGCCGATTCCGTCCACAAACGCCAAAGTTATTAGACATAGAATTTTCAAAAAACCCATAGAGAAAAAATCCTAACTATATATACCTACTGGCGACCGCCAGTAGGTAATATATATATATATATATATATATATATATATATATATATATATTACCTACTGGCGGTCGCCAGTAGGTATATATAGTTAGGATTTTTTCTCTATGGGATTTTTGAAAATTCTATGTCTAATAACTTTGGCGTTTGTGGACGGAATTGGCTGAAATTTTCTGGAAAATGGAACATTTTGTTTCTGAGCAGCCCCTGGAAATTTGGGGGGGGTTCGTCAAGGGGGGGCCGAGAAAAAAGGGGGGTCCCAAAACGTGTTTTTAACATTGAGTTTTCCATAGGGCGGTTGGCCTCACTTTTAGCCCGAACGGCTGAATGGATTTCCACAAAACTTGGCAAAATTGTAGGAACTGGTAGCCTGATGTGCCTTTGCTAGGTCTCAATATATGTGCTTCAGTGGATTTTGAGAAATTAACGTTCAAAAAAAGATATATATCTGTAACAGCGGACCGGGCAGCGCTCCGGTTCGCGGACTTTTCGCGGTACGGAGCTTTGTGAAGCGAAGCTGATTGGTTCTCCGGCGTCTGTGAACATTCCAAACAGTCCGTAGCGGCCGCCATCTTGTCTCTCGGTAGGATCGAGAGACAAGCGGAGGCCAAAGCGAAGGGGCAATGACCATAAGGGGGCATAGTAGATCCTCGCTGACCCCCTAGGTTTGATTTGGAGGTTTTAAAAGGGCCCCGCGGGGCAAAAAATAATAATAATAATAATAATCGAACGGCTGAATGGATTTGCACGAAACTTGGCAAAATATTAGGGACTGGTAGCCCGATGTGCCTTTGCTAGGTCTCAATATATGTGCTCCAGTGGATTTTGAGAAATTAACGTTCAAAAAAAGATATATATCTGTAACAGCGCTCCGCTTCGCGTACTTTTCGCGTTACGGAGCTTTGCGAAGCTGATTGGTTCTCCGGCGTCTGTAAACATTCCAAACAGTCCGTAGCGGCCGCCATCTTGTCTCTCGGTAGGATCGAGAGACAAGAGGAGGCCAAAGCGAAGGGGCAAATGACCCTAAGGGGGCATAGTAGATCCTCCCTGACCTCTTAGGTTAGATGTACCATTTTGCCAAGTTTGGTGTAATTCCGTTCAGCCATTCAGGCTGTAGACGTATGTAAATGTCCTATGGAAAATTGCATGGGGAAAACACATTTGAAAGTGTTGAAATTTAGAACCAATTAAAAAGTTACTTTGGTTTTGTATTTGTGTGTGATGAAAGTTAATTGGTTATGTATATATCTCAAATGAGAGGAAACCACAGTCATTTTGTGATACTACTGTCTGAGGTACATTTGTGAGGAATTTTTGGTGGTCAATTTTTGGTGTTTGATTTACACAGTACTAACACTTCTCCTACTTTTAAAAAGGTGAGTTGTTAATTTGTAAGGGGAACTATGTTGTACACTTGAAGATAATTTGAAAAATGTTTTCTGTTATTTATTTGCAGTCCTTCTGTTATACTAAATACTTGATAAAGTTAGTTTTATATTATGTATTACTAAAAACGATAAATGAAAGTGATTATTTTTTTCTGAAATTTACAGCAAGCAATTTCAAAATAAAATGGCTCACAATGAAGAGACCGTGGCAATTTCTTTTGAATTATCCACTACATTGATTGAAATTGACAGCACCAATAATGAAATATTGTCACAAGGAGGACATGACATGAATGATTTTTTTGATCAATCTGTTGATGGCGAATTTATCGAATGTTTGGAGACCATAGAGTTACAAGAATCATCATTGCAGACTTTTAATGATGAGATTCCAGATGAGATGATTGAAGAGGAAATTCCTGATGAGGACATGTTACTAGTTCTTTCAAATTTAGAAAATTCAGAAGAATAAATTTATATTTAGAAATCAAAAATTGTTTGAGCCATTATTCATTTTTATTTTTAATTTATGAGGTTGTAGCGAAGTGATTGTAGTATAAAATGAGACTTATAGTATAGAGTGCAACATTTTTATGTTACATGGTAAGTTTACTCATATTTACTTCCCTTTTACCACTATATTATCTCCAATGTATATTTGACATCTCTTCTTCATCTCCGGCCTCCTTTCTCTCACTGTGTGTCTCTGATGCATCTTATCGCTGCTATTTTGTGTAATTACAGAAGAGAGTAAAATAAAATAGTTCGGAACGTGAAAAGGGGGCAAAGTAGAGTACCCCTCACCCCCTAGGCCTTCTCAGGCGGTCCCAAAAGGATCAGTTTCTGCTTTCCTGAGAGATTATGGTATGAGTTCCATATACCACAATAACTTGCATTACAACATGCAAGATATATATCTCCTATTACCAACTTTTGGAGATATTCGCGCTAAGCGCGAATATCTCCAAAAACTAACACCTGCCCTGAGCAGTTCTTAGCCATGTTATCCAATGGGAGGTGGATAACATGGCTAAGAGTATTAGCTCGGTAATGCATGAATATCGCTGACTTTTTAGCGATATTCATGCATTTCGGCCGTTTTTTATCGCATTTGCGATAAACCTTGATAATAGCAAGGTTTATCTTCGATAATTTCTGACGATGCTTAGCGGTAAAAAATTTGTTGGTAAGCATCGTTAGCAATAAATATCGCTTAACTTTGGTAATATGCACCAACGTCTGTTAACGTTCGATTAGAAGGAAATGAGGAAGTGTTGAAAAACATTGTTTGCGCCATCTTGCCTTTTTTGAAATGCCACACTTTTGTCGTGCATGGCAGCCATTTTAGATGCCTTGACCAGACCCACTCTCTGCACGCTGTCGATTCGTAGCATGGGTCCCCACCCTCGCAAGCATCTTCCCAAGGCACTGGTCACCCCCGCTCTCTGTCTTATGCATGGGCAATAAACCTCCCCCCATCTGCGCTGCTCTTCCCTGAGAATCACACTCTGTGCCCGCCTGACACCTCCCTTTCGCCCTATTCACTACCGCACCCTCTGACACTCCTCTTCCTCTGTGTCCGATTGTCCAGGCTATCAGCTAGCCCTGCAGATGTAGTTTATGGCCCCAGCTGTAAAGAATCACCCCTCTTCAAAGGAGTTATAGTAGATCAAGGCCCACACCTGATGAGATCCGTCACACCACACGTGTTCCTACTATCTGAAAACCATCCTGTATTGTGATTGGGGAGGGGACCGAGCCTGAAGCGGAAGATTCCAGGGATGACTCTTTGTACATCAAAGTTTTTACATTTATGTGTCACATTAAAAATATATAGCACTCCAGCAAAGTAGTAGGATTATAAAACTTTAATAACTTATAAATATATACAACAAAACAAAAACAGTAAAAACATTTAAACAACGAAGAGACCGTGGCAATTTCTTTTGAATTATCCAATACATTTATTGAAATTGACAGCACCAATAACGAAATATTCTCACAAGGAGGAGATGACTTGAATGATTTTTTTGATCAATCTCTTGATGGCGAATTTATCGAATGTTTGGAGACCATAGAGTTACAAGAATCATCATTGCAGACTTTTCATGAGGAAATTCCTGATGAGGACATGTTACTAGTTCTTTCAAATTATGAAAATTCAGAAGATGTTGCCTGGGTGCCGCACTGATTTGGGTATTCGGCGTGGGGCGTCCCGGGGGGTGGATTGTCAGTAGCGGTCTGTTGTGCGAATAGTTCCAAGGCAGCAGAAAGCGCTGAAATCTGGATGTCACGAAGGTGATGTCTAGTAAGTTGCCGCCCAGCAAATAACGGCGTGGGGCGCCGCGGGGGTGAGTGAGTCCAGTAGGCACCACAGCTATTCTTACCGGCATTGCAGAATTACTGCTGGGGACAATGCCTGTGCTGTAGCAGGGTCACAGCAGAAACAAAAAGGATTCTGTTGAAGATGTTGTTGGTTTTCAATTTGAAAACAGTTCTGGTGTCAACTGCTATGCTAATGTAGTGGTTAATGTTTTGTTTTCTCTAGAAAATGTAAAAGAGGGGGAGGCAGTCCAAAGTTCTGGTAAAAGGGCAAAGGAAAGGATCGGTGGTTTGAACTATCAGTCAAAAAGGGGAGGGGGTGCAACAATTTTTCCTACCGGGTCACAGTGTGCTTTCACCGGAACTGAGGTCTGCAGGATTCTAGTCATTCAAAGTGAGGCTGGCGCCAGCATGGGAGCGCCGACGTCCCGCGGATACAGTTTCGTCACTCCACGGGCGATCATGGCAGTCATTCCCCATCGGGGGTGTCTGCGGGGGTCGGAGACTCCCGCGGCTCCTCTAGAATCTTCAAGGTCGTGGAGGACTACGGTGGTGGAGTCAACCAGTGACCGGGCCATTTCTTTATGCTGGGCCCGCTCTTGCCAGGTCGACCGCCATTTTGAGAGTTCGGTAGCTACTGGCGATCGCGGGGTCCCGCTGGCCTCGGCCTCTCCTCCGGCTACACCCTACGTGATGATCTCCTGGCCGAGGCGTGGCAGCAGGACTCGCCTTATATGTGTTGCTTCCGGCTGGGCGTAGCCGAAAACCTGTTGCCCTTTGGAAGTTTCTAGAATGGGGCGGATGTCTGCTGACTTCTATCTTTCCCAGTTTGCCGTTATTTGGCCGTGGCAGGCGGTGGGACAGACAGGTTTTGGGGCAGTGAGGGGCGATGTTTTCAGGTTTCTTATTACAGGCTTACTTCTAACGTTTCTTGTTTCTAGGACAATAATAGGTTTTATCATTACGTATTGTTATCGTTTCTTTGTTTGTTATTTAATAAAAAGTTCATCAGTGTCCTACTGATTTTCGTTTTCCTATTCTTTTCTTTCCAGGTTGTTTCATGCTAAAGTTTCTGTTAACAGGATACAGTGATCACTTCGTTATTATTGCATATGTCCTTTTCACTAGGGGTGCTCTCTGGTCGGGCCAGATGACGTATCTCTAGTAAATGGTCCGGGTGAAACAGGTGCATCAATCAGTGGGGAGTAGATAGGCATGACAGATTACAATGGGGGAGAAAGGTCCGCATTACCTACCCTTTCACTACTTGCAAAGATTTTCCTACGTATATTTGCAAACAGGGAATACCTCCAAAAAGAACCAATTCCCAAACAGTCAATGTTTGGGCAAACAATCAATCAATGAGGAACGAAATAGGCACGACGTGTTAAAGGTTTGCGTTACCTACCCTTCACTATCTGCAAAGGGAGAGAGAATATTCCTATTCTTCCTCGTTTGCAGGCAGAGAAGATCCTTAAGAGAACCAACTTCGAACAATTCAATGCTCGATTCAAACAATCAACAAGGGGTACTGTGATCACAAATAGACGCCGCTTATGTACATACACATTGCTATTTTCAACAGGTTGTTCTTAATGTTTCTATTTTAGCGAGGTCAAAAAGAGATCCCATTAGTGGCCTACTGATTTTGCTCGATTCCTTTTGTTTTTTTACACGATTTTTCGCTATCTGCAAAGACTAAACAGAGTATTGCGACTCTGTGCTTGTTTGTAAATAGAGAATGAACCAAAGAGAACAATCAATCAAATGGAGAGAGAAGCAGGCACGACGGATTACAACGGGGGCAAAGGCCTGTGTTAACTACCCTTCACTATCTGCAAAGAGAGAGTACTCCTAATAGAAATGAGGGGTGGGGGGCAGCATTCAAAGCAGATCAGTGTGCATAAACACGAAAATGTTTTTACTTACCACGTACTTGACATTCGACAGCTTATGATATTTGCTATTAAAAAACCATTGAAATTCACTGAAAAAACCATAGGTTATAGACTATATATAGTTAGGAATTAGCATTTACAAAACCTTGAAAATTCACTGAAAAAACCATAGGTTATAGACCATATATCGTTAGGAATTAGCATTTACAAAACCTTATTTTACTCACACAAAACCATTGAAATTCCATATATAGTTAGTTGCACTAACTATATATCGCGCACCCGCAATCCACTGCTGATGATGTCACATATTACATCATTCATGACATGGTCAGTGACATCACTGATGACATCACTGATGACATCTCAAATGACATCACTGATGACATCACTGATGATATCTCATTTGACATCAATGTTCACATCAATGATGATATCATTAATGTGACAATACAATGCATCTCCTCACACTTTAATATAACCTCTGTTACACCCAGTGTTAAATACAGAGTATAATTTTTGAAACCATTGACACACCAATACTAGTTACTACATACGCACTCACTGATTCCTACGTCTACACACACATTCACTCATTCACCCATACAATCATTCATACATACAATCACTCATCTTTACAACACTATCATATGCACTCATACACCTATACAGACACTCACACTCTGCCACTCATCCATGGAGTTACTCACACACCTAGTCAGTCCTGTAAAGAATCAATCACACTTCCATTTTCTATTTTTTCCATTTTCCATTTAAACATAGAGTACCTTACATTTTCAAACATATACTAACACATACTTACTCTCTTATACAATCATTGATACAAGTACACATTGATCTGCACAGAGTCACACATCTCCCAGCCAGCCACACATACACTCAGTCTCCCATACAAATACTTGGACAATCAATTAATAACCCATATAGTTACTCATATAGCTACTGATCAACACATGCAGCAGTTTACAGAACAACAGACATAATAATGCACAAATTAAGACAGTTTAGTCACTAACCCATGCACTCAGTGAGACACATTTAATCACTCACTCATAAAGTCAGTCACCCACCTACTAAATGCTTCATCCAGACACTTATACATCTACTCATTCTTCAATATGTAAAACATATTTAAACTTTACAGAAACACACAGTCACTGGATGATGTCATCAGTGATGTCATTTGAGATGTCATCAGTGATGTCATCAGTGATGTCACTGACCATGTCATGAATGATGTAATATGTGACATCATCAGCAGTGGATTGCGGGTGCGCGATATATAGTTAGTGCAACTAACTATATATGGAATTTCAATGGTTTTGTGTGAGTAAAATAAGGTTTTGTAAATGCTAATTCCTAACGATATATGGTCTATAACCTATGGTTTTTTCAGTGAATTTTCAAGGTTTTGTAAATGCTAATTCCTAACTATATATAGTCTATAACCTATGGTTTTTTCAGTGAATATATATATATATATATATATATACCAGGAGGGGCGGGCACCAACAATGTGCCCCGACACCACCCCCACCAAGTCAGGATGGAGCCCCACTCACTGGGCTCTCTGGAGGACTCCTCGCGCTACTCCGTCTCATCTCTTTGCTGGTGCTCATGCTGCAGATCTCCTCAGGTCTAGATGGCAGGCACAGGAGAGTACCCACTCCTCGGGGGCTCTCTCTCATCTACAAGGCAGCAGGGACAGGCACCACACCGCAGGCCTCTCGCTTGCACATGGAAGCCCCTCATCTAATGACCTCCTCCTCTTCAGGCAGGGCTCTCTCCCGCTAATGGGAGCCCTGCTGCACTCTTGCCTGTCTTTTATTGTTGTAATTGTTTATTTTTATAGTATTGTACATTTGCTTCTGTTTCCTGTCCTATAGCTGCCCACCGTCTTTTTCCCTCCCCGCTTCCCGCCACCAAAGCTAACCCCGCCCCTTTTTTTCCTTCTGTACCCTCCCCGCTCCCGCCTCCCAGCTGCTCCGCCCCCCCTCGCACTTGGCCATATATGGCGACCGTGCGATGCGGGTGAGTGTGACCTAATCTAGGACACCCCCGCGCCGCACGGCCACCAGCTGCGGCGTGTGCCTCCCCGCCTGACTGCCTCGTTGCCCGGCTGCCGCCTCGGACCACGCCCCCTGCCTGCGAGCAGCGTGGTCCGTGATCGCCTGACCTGCAGGCTCCTGGGCGCCGCTTCTTGCCCTGTGCCCCTGTTTTATTGTTGTAATTGTTTATTTTTATAGTATTGTACATTTGCTTCTGTTTCCTGTCCTATAGCTGCCCACCGTCTTTTTCCCTCCCCGCTTCCCGCCACCACCGCTAACCCCGCCCCTTTTTTCCTTCTGTACCCTCCCCGCTCCCGCCTCCCAGCTGCTCCGCCCCCCCTCGCACTTCGCCATATATGGCGACCGTGCGAACGCGCAGCGGTCACGCGCAGCGGGCGCGCCGATTGTGCGCCGAAGGCGCGCCATAGGTAAGCCCGTCTGCGCCCGTCCGTGCCTGGACCGCGCCCAGGGCCTGGCCCCCACCGACAGAAGACGACCCGTCGGACCTACAACGCCGCCGAACTCATCGCACTTAACACCGGCGGCATCCCTGAATGTCACCATGCCACCCCGAAGCACACCCACGGACCCTTCAGCTGCCACGCCTGCAAGTTCACCTGCATCCGGACCAACCCCGCCCCAACACCCGCCAAGCCGAACACCAACAGCAACCACCTCAAGTGCATCCTGCTCAACACCCGCTCCGTCCACAGACACGCCATCGAACTCTGGAACCTCCTCGACACCACAGCCCCTGACGTCGCCTTCCTCACGGAGACCTGGATGAACGCCTCCTCAGCGCCCGACATCGCCATCACCATCCCAGAGGGCTACAAGATCACCCGGAGGGACCGCACCGCCAACCAGATGGGAGGAGGCATCGCCATCATCCACAGGGACACCATCCGCATCACGACCAACACCGACGACACCCTAACCACCGCCGAACACCTGCACTTCCAGATCCACACGGACCCCAAGACCACCCTCAGAGGCACCCTGATCTACCGACCCCCGGGATCACGCACACAATTCAGCGAGGACATCGCCGACTTCATCAGCCCGCTTGCCCTCCCCTCCGCTGACTACATCCTCCTGGGGGACCTTAACTTCCACCTGGAGAACAACAGCGACCGAAACACCATCACCCTGCTCGACAACCTCGCCAACCTCGGACTGAAGCAGCTGGTGTCCACCCCCACCCACCTCGCCGGACACACACTCGACGCCGTCTTCTCATCCAGCAAAGACATCGCCTTCAGCCACGCCACAGGACTCCACTGGACGGACCACAGCTGTGTCCACTTCACCTTCACAAGAACGACGACCCACCACCACCAGCAACAGGTTGCCCGAAGAAGCTGGAACAAGATCACAGCCGACCAGCTCACCGCTTCCCTGAGCCAGCACCCTCCTGCCGGCTCAGCGAACCCCAGCCAGGCCGCCGACAACCTCACGAAGTGGATCAGCAACTGCACGGACGAACTCGCCCCTCTGAGGACCCCGCCCAGCAGACCCGGCAGCAGAAAAGCCCCATGGTTCACCGACGAACTCAAGAGCTCCAAGAAGAACTGCCGAGCCCTCGAGAAAGTCTGGAGAAGGGAACCAACACTGGACAACATGACCACCCTCAAGCTTGCCACCCGGAAGCACCACCAACTGATCTGCGCCACCAAGAAAACCGCATACAAGGACCGGCTGGACAACAACGCACACAACTGCAAGGAACTCTTCAACATCGTGAAAGAGCTCTCCAACCCCAACGCCGGAAACAACGACATCACCCCATCGCAAGACCTCTGCAACTCCCTCGCCTCCTACTTCCACACCAAGATCGTGGACATACACAACAGCTTCAGCATCCAACCGACGCACGCCACGACCACAGCAACGCCACCCACCACCACCCTCCGCGCCTGGACTCCGATCAGCACCGAAGACACCGTCCGCACAATGAACTCCGTCCACTCCGGATCTCCGACCGACCCCTGCCCTCACCACGTCTTCAACAAGGCCGACGCTGTCATCGCACCCCACCTGCGGGACTTTATCAACACCTCCTTCGACACCGCCACCTTCCCTGAGAGCTGAAAGCACGCCGAACTCAGCGCTCTACTCAAGAAACCTACAGCGGACCCCACCGAACTCAAGAATTACCGCCCCATCTCGCTCCTCCCGTTCCCGGCCAAAGTCATCGAGAAGACCGTCAACAAACAGCTGGCCGCCTTCCTCGAGACGAATGGATCCCTCGACCCCTCACAGTCTGGCTTCCGAGCCAACCACAGCACCGAGACCGCCCTCATCGCTGCCACCGATGACATCCGAGCCCTGATGGACAACGGAGAAACAGCGGCCCTCATCCTCCTGGACCTCTCCGCGGCATTCGACACTGTCTGCCACCGCACCCTAGTACAGCGCCTCGGCAACGTCGGAATCCAGGAGAAGGCACTGGAATGGATCATCTCCTTCCTCGACGGAAGAACACAGAGAGTCCGCCTACCACCGTACAAGTCAGAAGCCACCGAGGTCATCTGCGGCGTCCCTCAAGGATCCTCGCTGAGTCCCACCCTCTTCAACGTCTACATGAGCCCCCTCGCGGCCATCGCACGCCAACACAACCTCAACATAATCTCCTACGCCGACGACACCCAGCTGATCCTCTCCCTGACCAACGACCCCGCCGCCGCCAGAGCCAACCTGCACGAAGGGATGAAAGATGTAGCCGAGTGGATGACGACCAGCCGCCTGAAACTGAACTCAGACAAGACGGAGGTCCTCATCCTGGGCTCCTCGCCCTCCGCCTGGGTCGACTCCTGGTGGCCCCCCGCCCTGGGCACCGCACCCAAACCGACGGACCACGCACGCAACCTGGGCTTCATCCAGGACTCCTCCCTCTCCATGACCAGACAAGTCAACGCCGTCTCCTCGTCATGCTTCAACATCCTGCGCATGCTACGGAAGATCTTCTGGTGGATCCCCACCGAGACCAGGAAGACTGTCACCCAGGCCCTCGTCACCAGCCGACTGGACTACGGCAACGCCCTCTACGCCGGAACCACCGCCAAGTTCCAGAAGAGACTCCAGCGGATCCAGAACGCCTCAGCCAGACTCATCCTCGACATCCCACGAAACAGCCACATCTCCGGACATCTGAGAGACCTGCACTGGCTCCCCGTCAACAAAAGAATCACCTTCCGTCTCCTCACCCACGCACACAAAGCCCTACACGATCAAGGCCCGAGCTACCTCAACAACCGAATCAACTTCTACGCTCCCAAGCGCCACCTCCAATCAACCAGCCACGCCCTCGCCGCCGTCCCTCGCATCCGAAGAGCGAGAACAGGAGGAAGGTCCTTCTCCTACCTGGCCGCCAAGACCTGGAACTCCCTCCCGACCGACCTGCGCCTGACCCAAGACCACCTCTCCTTCAGGAAGAAGCTCAAGACCTGGCTGTTCGAGCAGTAACGGCACCCCCCACCCCCAGCGCCTTGAGACCCTACGGGTGAGTAGTGCGCTCTATAAATGTCTTTGATTGATTGATTGATTGATTGATTGATTGATTCCTCGTCTGATATGCCTTCCTGGGACCGGGACTTCTCCCAGGAGCTCAATGAGGCAGGGTAGGCTCCCGTCCTCCTGGTCACATGCAGGCTTCTCCTGGCTTCCGCTCGCACTCCTCTGGCAGGCCCCACCCCCAGTCAGGTACAGGTTTCTGACTTCTTTTTTTTTGTGCTCTCCCCTCGGCAGGGGCGATTACAAGCAATTTAAAAGTGTGGGGTGGCCTCCCGCAATGCACACACTGCGGAGTGGGCACTCACTGCTTAGTTCTGCACAAAAAGCGGGGTGCGTACCTGCTGAATAACGCTCACATGCTGGGTGGGCACCCTCTTGCCAATCGAAATGCGGGGTGGGCTACCGCTGGCATTAGAGAACCCAAGGGTAGCAGAAATGCAGGGTTGGCTCCCACCAAAGCACACCATAACATGGGGTGGGCTCCCGCTCTTTTTCAACAGCAGCAATGCAGGGCGGGCTCCTGCCCTGCTGCCGAAGTGCTAAAAATGTTGGGGAATCCCATGTCGCAGCCCAGTGCTGCAGATCAATATCAGAAGTGCTCTCCTCCCCTGGAGAAATCATAGCGCTCACAAGGCGCTAGGTGCAACCAAAAGAAAATCTTTTCAGAATCAAAAGGGCAATGTTAGTCCCAGAGAGGCAGCCCTCCTGGCAGGTCCTCCTGGGCCCCAGCAGCAGCACCCCCCCCCTCAGCGTCAGGAACAGCACCCAGGACTGAACAACATTATGGGGTCACAGCCCCTGCTTTTATACACCCTATTCCTTTGTCTGTGGCAGAACAGGGCTTCGGGAACCAGCAGAAACTGGTTCGGGGGAATTGGAGCACTCTGTTGACAGGGCTCCTCTTCCCCATTGATAGGTGGGGCTTGCCATCAGACACACCACAGGGGGGCAGAGCCAGCATTCACTAGGGAAGCAGCACCCTATTCAGAGTCACGGGATTACCCCTCCTACCACTCCTCCTCCAGCAGTCCCATTCAGCTCAGTGCTGACTCACCCTGCCCCTCCTGGAGCCACCCACAACTCTCAGCCCCTGTCAATCACAAGTCAGATATGCAATTCACACCAGGCAAGCAGACACACAGCACACAGAAATGCCAAATTTGTTTTCTCTTCCATTGAATGGTCACTTTGTATTGTTTCAAACCTCAATACTCGGTCAATTTTAAAAGTCTTCATTACACTGACTCTAATCCTGGTTTTCTGTCGGTGCAACTCCATTATTTTTTATGTTGGTATGCTGCAGTATGGGATAGGTAATCCTGCTGAGGTCAAAGCACGCGCTGGGAAGCTGACTCACCAATTAATATTCACATTTTGTGCCTAGTTGCATTCCGGAGGAAGCGGCTGCCTTATGTCCTGTCCCGATGCCTTCCGTTTAACTTGTTTTGATCGGAGATCTCATAGAATGGGCAGATGTGAACTTTTTTCGGAACTCAGGTCAGAGGCCCCAGGCTGGCGTATCGGTTACCAGTGTTTACACATTTTCGGTATCAGAGGTTCCGATTAAGTGACTTTAATAATATATTAATATTAATATTTGTATTTGTATTTGTATAGCGCACATATCACCCCCAGGGGGGTCTCAAAGCACTGGTACACATACCGCTGTGGAACCCATCCTGGCTTTCCCTGTGAAGTGCCCACTCCTGGGCACCCCCAAGGTGAGGCCAAGCATCCCAGCGTTGTTGGGGCCGTTGTGGAGATTAAGCAAGCTATTGCCCAGAGTTGCAGAGTGGGACCCATGATTAGAGTAGGCACCTAGGCGAGAATTATCGAGTCCGCGGACACTAAGCCCAAGATCCTGCCGCGTCGGGTCTTGAACCCTGGTCCCAGGCCTGACCTCTGCTTCAGGGTCTGCTGCCTCTAACCAGTGAGCCACACTTCTCCACTTTGAAGGGGATACTCAGCAGCATGTCTCTTTTAAATATATGCGAATTAATTTGCTTTTGTATATTTTCAGGCGACACATAATGAGGGTTTTGGTGGGGCAACACACAAATAATCAAGTTCCCGACCAGAGTAGAGGGCTTGTTTATTATATATCGTGAGATAGACATGCAATCACAGAAGTGGAATATTTGCACTATACAATGCATTATTGAATGTCTTTAATTGTTACACTGTTAACATCACGTATAGAAATCTTGTATAGATATTAAAGGGTTTTCACTGTGATTTTGTGTTTTGACAGTATGCTCTCTATGTCTATTGAAGCCTTAGGTGGGAAGGGCTATATAGACTGCTGTTGTAATAGTGCCAACCAGATTGACAAAGGATTCGAGTAAGCCGAAACACGTCTATCTTTTTAATTTTGGGATTGAGGCTGATCTGATCAAATAAAACATATTCTGTATCCTAACATAAGGAGTCAGGGTGGAGATACTCTGACCCCATGTTTCAGAAATGGGGGTATTAGTGACACAAGATATGTGTCCAAAAATGCTTTTTTAATTGTGCACAATATTCACAATGACACTGCATCCCATGTGTACCATTGTGGGAACATTGCAACTATCCCAGTGACATCACGAATATTGGTGACAAATTCCTACATTTTTACACACTCGCCAGTCACTGTCACAGACTCTTGTACACACAGACCCACTGAGAGAGTGTACCCAGTCACTGACACACTCAGAGATCATGTACCCACTCACAGTCCTACTCAGAAATAAGCATGGGCGGATTTTGCGGATCCACGATTCGCGGATTTGCGTATTCACGGATCGTGGATTTGCGTATCCGCGGATTTGGGGCGGGTCTTCCATGCGAGTGCACACGCCTCTTGTGTGTATAAAAGGTCAGAGACCGATCAGAGCAGCAGATGAAGAGACAGAACCTCCTGGTCACAGGAACAGCACGGGGATTGGGCTCGTGAAAGTCAAGGTTGCAAAGGCCTCTATCCAGCATCACAGCTGATTTTCGACGGTAGATTTGGGAAGAAGGCACATCTGCCCAGCCTTGACAACGCTCACGATTGATTTTGGGCTGACGAATGAGTCACTGCATTTGAGCTTCAACTAGTTCCAGCGACCATGTGTGTGTTACTATGCAATCGCGCCGAAGGGCGCAGGGGTCTCTTGAGTGAGCTGACCATCATAGAAAGAAAGTAATGCAAAACTAGAAATGCCTCAACGAGAATTATTTTTGGTGTGTACAAAAATGTTCCGAATTTAGTATATTTGGCAGGAATATTTACGCTCTTCAGCCTCCTGGAGATTACAAACTGTCTCCCAATCCTGGCCACCACGTGCTATATTCATGTTTGGTGAGATGCTGTAGCAGGTTCCTGATGTAGGCCTACCAGGGAGTGTTTTGTTCTTTCATATTAGGTTCGTTTCACTGTGTTTAGCTGCTCTTCATATCATCTTGAATGCCCCCAGATTCTCACTGAATTTGACACTTTTCATGATTTGCTCCTTCAAGTTTCTAATGAAATGCCCAGGCGCAGTTTTGGCCCTGACCCTTGAAAGAGTGAATTGTAAATTTGCAAGTAGAAGGTGATTCATGAAAAGACCAAGATATAAATAAACCGATAACCAGAACACAGTGGTGTCTATAAATGCACGCCTGGGCAGGAAGTGAACTGATAAATGCTCTCTGGTAAGTTCTCTGTCTATATGAGAAATCTTTTGTTTAAATGTCTTGACGGAACCACTGCAAGTAGCAGTCCAGACAAAAAAAGTGAAAACATTAAAGAAGCCGAAGAAATATTTGACCCCGACTTAACCCAAGCAAGTATGAACAAATTGAACAAGGTCTTCCGCACAAACACTCTTGCCTCAGGGAAACATACAATGTCTATTTGACTTTTAAATGAAGCGGGAGAAGCACTGCTGTCGCTCACACATAGGGCTAATCTGATTATATCTGACTGATGCATTTTACAAAACGGATGGTCTGAGGTCGGAACAAAAGAGCGCTTCATGTTGCAGTGATCCGGAAGGCAACAAGTTGCTGTGGCTTCCTTTTCAGAATGGTGACTAGCTCTGCAGAATGAATGGCTATTACGTACCAGGCACGTGCAGCGCTAGAAGCCAATGGGGAGAAACCAGTAGATTCGCACAGCATTGGGCTGACGAATGAGTCACTGCATTTGAGCTTCAACTAGTTCCAGCGACCATGTGTGTGTTACTATGCAATCGCGTCGAAGGGTGCAGGGGTCTCTTGAGTGAGCTGACCATCATAGTGGGTAAATGGCGGGAAGACGGTGCACACCGCGAGTGTGTGGGCGGGGCCAAACGGGCGGGGCTTCCATGGGAGTGCACATGCCTCTTGTGTGTATAAAAGGTCAGAGACCGTTCAGAGCAGTCAAGGATGCAAAGGCCTCTGTCCAGCATCACAGCTGATTTTCGATGGTAGATTTGGGAAGAAGGCACATCTGCCCAGCCTTGACAACGCTCACGATTGTTTTTGGGCTGATGAATGAGTCACTGAATTTAAGCTTCAACTAGGGCACATGCTTTATTGATATCTGTAAGTGCCTCCGGTTGAGGTTTAATTTTTGTGCCAGGACCATCGTGCCAGAATGAACCCTGCCCTTCATATTTATTCACCTTCCTGGCCTGTTGTAACTATTTTACGATGGCGCCGGCAAGCTGCCAGCGCCATCCTAAAATAGTTACTAAATTAGCTTCAACAGGAAGCTCTAATAGATAAAATAAAGCAGGTGCTCGAGCACCTGCTTTATTTTATCTATTAGAGCTTCCTGTTGAAGCTAACTTAGTAACTATTTTAGGATGGCGCTGGCAGCTTGCCGGCGCCATCGTAAAATAGTTACAACAGGCCAGCAAGGCTTGAACTTTTGCCCCCGGAATCCGCCGCTCGCGGATTTGCGAATTCGCGGTAAATTCGCGGAAGTTCGCGGATCGCGGATTTACCGAAAATTCGCAAAATCCGCGAGCATAACGGATTTTACGCTCATGCTTACTCAGAAACCCATGCACCTGTACATAGAACCACTCAGACACTCATGCTTCACTCAGGCAGTCATATACTTACTTTCAAAAGCACAAAGGCACTCATGCACCTACTCACAGATCAACTGAGAGATTCATGCAACCAATCACAGACTCATTGAGATACTGATGCACCCAGTCATAGATGTATTGAGACCGTCATGCAGTTCTTTACAGATCCATTGATAGACTGATGCACCGTCTCACAGATCCACTGAAATACTTATACGGTAAATGAGAGACTTACTGATACAGTAGAACACTGTCCACTAACCTGGGGCTAGATCCGACTTGCAGACAGAGAGCATGTGTACAATGGGGTCCGCAACCTGGAGGGCAATGGCCCTGTGCTTGTGGAGGACCCAAAACTCCAATGACCCCAGCCACCCTGCAACAAGAAATATATGCATGCAGGCCAGCAAGCACCGAAGCAACCAAATGCCGATGGGGTCCCACACCCTAACAGGGTGGGCAAGAACGGCAGTGCAGCAATAGGGATCGGACCTGACTCCACCAACCAGGCCTAATATGAATCAATGCTAAAGACCAAGGATTGTTGGAGTCTCCAGAGAATCTTGCTAGTGCAGGCATTTCACACCCCGTGCCAAATCTGAAAAGACAGAGGCCCAGCCTAGAAGAGGGGGTTCACCCCACAGGCTGGTGTGACCCGACTGTGGTGGGACCCAGAGCGACAGGCTCGTGCGGGGGTAGGCCCGGGACTGCAGTGATTCGGGACACCTCCGCTGAATGGTGGCAGGGACCCACAGGCAGTGGGAATCTCTAGAACACCCAGACACCAGAAGAATCCTACACCCAAACCATCTGCAGGGTTGAGCAGAGGGGACTGCTGGTGAGACCTTTCTTCCCCCCTCCTTCTCTTTCCAAGAATGGGCCTGGGCTGGGGGACCGGGCACATGACCCACAATGCTCATTGGGTGCACTGGGACTGGGATACCCCCTTCCTGCAGACCCGCCTCCATCCCTCGCTGCAAGCTACAAAGCACATGGCCCCATAGTTCTAGAGAGACCTGCGGTTGCAGGGCTGATCCCCCCGCAGCGGTAAAAAAGTTTATGGGCATGGAGAGCAGCATAGCAAGGCCCCACAAGACATGTATAAACACAATACTCCAGATAGCGGGATCCCGCAGACACCAAATAAGGCATTGGCCTCAGGGAACCACATTCTGAACCTAAGGTCCTGTAGCAACATCGGCTAAAGCGCAGGGCACAAGCACTCATGATCTCCAGGCTGGGCAGGTGAGGTGGATGGCGGGGAGAGAGTCAAGGGGTCCACTGTGTAATCCGTATCGCTGCAAAGACTAAACAGGGGAAGACCCGTGGTACAAAATATCACCTGGATAGCTGATGATTCTCTCCCCATCCACAGTCTAGGGGGAGACGAACCGTTCACCAAGAGGACAAAAAGAGGCATTGAGGGGACCACGCTGGTTCTCCCTCTCGCAGGCCCGTCGACCATGGGTAAAGATAAAGCAACAAAGCCTCCCACAACATAAACCCGAATGGAACAATACACCACGAGTGGGACTGATGAGGGAGTCTCACCGCAATCCTGCAAACCATACGATACTCACGAGAGTCAGTGAAGAATAAAATCGGTGAGGTATGGGTTGACATGACCCTCATCAGACAGGACCTTTGCAATGCCATGGCTCATCTAACGGGGCAGAATCCTGTTTATCCACAGTGGAGGATTATGTTCACTGTCTAAAAGAACAGATTTCACAACTCCAATCCCACACAAGAGAATTGCACAGGTGTGCAGAAGATGCAGACAACTACTCACGGTACATCAACCTCCGCCTTGTAGGCATCCCCGAGGGAGCAGAGCCTGGGCAAGTGGCAAACTTTGTGGAGACTTAGATCAGGTCTACGGACGGACTCTCAGGATGGTTTGCTGTGGAACGAGCCCACGAGATGTGGCACCCAAACCACCGCTGGGCACCCCACACTGGCTGATTATAGCTTGAATCCACAACTTCAAAGACAGTGATGCTATCCTACAGACGGCTCACTCCCAGAAAACCCTGTCCAACAAGAACCACAAGGTCATGATCTTCCCAGACTATACTAAAGAGGTCCAGTCAAGGTGCCCCTCTTACTTGAGAGTAAAGCAGAAACTGCTCAAGCTCCTGAGTCTCAATGACCTGCTGCAGGGTCAGGGGTTGGAGCGGTCAGGAGCTGAGGGCAGGCCACATCAGCCACCAATTACTGGATCAGAAAACACTGACCTATTGCAGAACCTGATGATGTAAGTTACACCAAACTGGGTCCAGCCCCTGCAGTCATCTGTGAAAGACATTCACTAATTGCTGCTCTTAACACTTATGGCTCTAGTGTAATTACTGTGACTTGAACGAAGTTCAACCCCATCCTACCTTATTGAGGAGTCCACTATGCATCTCATACACTAAGCCTATAGTTTAGTCTTGTAACACCCTATTCTAGTTAGGGCTTCCATTCAAGAAGTATGAGGAGGGGGATTGGTTGTGGAAAGGTCTGGCACCACTGTCCCAAAGTTAAGCTTACTTCTGCTGCACAGATTCTGCATTTACCCCTCCACACCAGATACAGGCCAACATCACCGTTAATGTGAGATGACTAGACCTCTTGACAGAGCCGACCTCAGGCACCATAACCCGCCAACTGCACTGCCGCTGCCCCCTAGTCTCACACACGCAACATACTTTAACCCAACACCAGGGACAATGAATCCTCTCATGAAAGCCAAACTGGCTCCTGGACAAACTGAATAGCACAGCAGTACTGACACACACTAAAAGGGAGGCCCCTGATTGCCTCTTGCTCCTGGAGACCCACTTCATGGGCAACCACTGCCCCTTCCTCGCGTGCAAGGGTTTAGATAGGGTCTGGCATTCTGGGTTTGCGAGGGGATCTCAAGGAACTGTGATTCTCTTGCACTGTACCCTCCTTTCACTTCCACTAGCATACCCAGGCAGCTACAAGGCTGCTTTGAGGCCCTTCTGGAACCCTGGGAGACACAAGCAGTAACCTGGAATCTCACAATATTTCCCTCCATAAACCCCTGTACCCATTCTTTAAACCACAGGAGGCGACATCTCCTCACTCCGCCGGGCCTCACATTAATTGAAGGCGACTTCAATGCAGTCATGCAACCATCCCAAGACGCATTGGTACCATAACTGCATTTAGGACTCAACCAGTGAGGCGAATGATGGAGGGGCAGCACAGATGGGATTGTGCTATGTCTGACTGACTTGGCACCCTAGAACCCAACTGTATACTCACACCTCAGCAGCACATCACACCCACATGTGCATTGATCTATTATTTATGCCAGCTCCCGACTGCTGCATGGTCATAGATGTCCTTTCTCCCTTGAGGAATATCAGACCATTCTCCCCACTTCCTCCACATTGGAGGCCGGCAGCCACCCCACAGCCCCTCTGGAGACTCAACGCCTGGTTGCTGCAGAAGGACAAGTTCCGCCCCACACTTCAGAAAGATGTCAAACACTACTTCCAAGATAACCAAAACTCAGTCCCCTCACAAGGCACGTTATGGAAAGCAGGCAAAGCCGCAATATGTGGGTTCACCAAGAACAATCTTAAAGTTAAATGACCGGCAAAAAAAAAAGCTGACTTTCCCTCCTGGAGGCCCAGACTACCCGCCTTGACCAAACTGTGGCAGAGGCAGGGACAGAACGAGAAACTTGACAACTTGAGCTCAAAGGGAAGAGATAAACACATATCGCTTGAATCTGCAAAGCTCCCATGACTGTCCTCCGACTCTGGTGTCTACAGATGGGGAGACAAGAATGGCAAGCTGCATCACTGGCTGGCCTCCCAACCCTTGGTGAACCAGATAGTCCCAGAGATTCATGACCACCAAGGCTAAACTCATTGTGTGCCTACCTGCATCTCCCAAGCCTTCGCCAATTACTATTCCAGGTTGTATGTGTAAAACCGGCCCCGCAGCCTTGATCCTAAGATGCTGGACCTCACTCTCCTTCCCCGTCTCACAGGCCCCAAAAGAACCCTGTTGCACCAACTTATCATGATTGAGGAAACAGGCGAGGACTTCTCCTTAATGCTGCTGGAAAGATGTCTGAGCCCAACGGGTTCCCAGCGGAATACTATGCAACTTACTGTGACACTTTCATGCCATACCTACACGTACTTTATGAGGAAGTGGTTGAGGCCGGAGCCTTCCTGTCAGAGACGGATGTGGCAACAATAGTAGTCATACCCAAGACACAACCCCCATCAGCCTCCTACTCTGATAATCACCCAATCTCATTGTTCAAGACTTAGGTCAAAATGTATGCAACAGTCCTGTGCACGTACCTTAAATCAGTCATCAACAACATCCTCCGCCCAGACCAATTCGGATTTATTCCACGTGGCAGCACTAGACGTTGCATATGTCTTCACTTGGCACCAGCCCATCACCACCTCCTCACCCTGAACCTTGCCCTTTTACTGCTTGATTTTGAAAAAGCCATTGACACCATTGACTAGCATTATCTGGAGGCAGTACTAGTTGTGGTGGGCATGGGAAACTACTTCTTCAGCCTAGCCTCATAAATGGAGCCCTCTCAGACTCCTTCCCGATTTGGTAAGAAGCAAGGCAGAGAAGCCCTCTGTCACCCCTCTTTTTCACCCTGGCCATTGAGCCTCTGGCATGCCATGTCTGGCCAGATCCATGGGTGGCGCTGGCAGGGATCGTAGAAGGACCGCTTTGCTCTCTATGTGGATAACGTCCTCCTTTTCCTTGCGGACCGGCTCGCTTGGGCCCCAGATGCCTCCTGCTCCTCCACTCCTATGAAGTGGTTTCAGGCTTGCATATAGACCCAGAAAAATCGAGTCTGACCCACTGCACGTGTCCAGTGAGTGCATAGACTAGCAGGCAAATATCCCTGTAAAACACCTCTCCTTCAATTATCTGGGCATTTGGGTGGCATTGCTCTCGGAGCTCACCTGGTCACTCAATATCACCATTCTACTCCCGAGAACCAAAACTGACCTCCGCAAATGGCTATCCCTTTCTTTCAACCCGATGGGTAGAGTCACCTTATTTAAAATTATGGTTCCTATACATAATCCAGAACCTTCCACTACACCTCTCTTGTGGATGGCTCCGATCAGTCGACAGCATGGTAACGGCCTTCCTCTGGAATACCTTGAGACCACCTATGGCACTCGCCTCAAGTCAGAAAGTCCCCATTGATGTTGGGATGGGCATGACAAATCTCTTTCTATACTATCTGGCCACTCGCCTCCTGGTGATACACGACTGGTTCATGAGCGGCTGGTCTGGTCTGGCGTATCGAGTTGAGTTGGAGGGCTTTGGATTCTCTCAGAACCAATCCAAGCTTTATGGAGCCCGATCCCTCACACATTCCCCACAGTCATTACAGCGGTCCTATTCACCTGGCGCTCGGCGCTACGCTACACACATTGGGACAATAAACTGACACCACAAACCCCTCTATGGCATGACACGTTGCTTGGTGAGGTAGACACATTGGAGGGTTTTCACAAATGGGATTTGATTGGTATTTCGCAGCTGAGATAGGTATGGAGAGGTAATCACATGGGCTCCTTCCATGGCTAACACAACTCACACACACTGCATCCCACCCTGTTTTACAAATATTAGCAACTTCGGCATGCCCTCACTCCCTACTAAGCATGGGCGAATTTTGCGAATTCGCGATCGGCGAATTTGCGGATTTGCGAATTCGCGATCCGCAAAATTTGCGAATTTGTGCGAATTTGCCGTTTTTTTTATTTTTGCGTGTTTGCGGGGCTCTGGTTCATCACTACAACCCTCTCGTTTTTTTGTGCCCTTCTGCCCTCTGCCCCACTCGTTTTTGTGCCTTTGTGCCCCTTGCCCCACTCGTTTTTGTGCCATTCTGCCCTCTGCCCCACTCGTTGTTGTGCCCTTGTGCCCCTTGCCCCACTTGTTTTTGTGCCATTCTGCCCTCTGCCCCAATCGTTGTTGTGCCCTTGTGCCCCTTGCCCCACTCGTTTTTGTGCCATTCTGCCCTCTGCCCCAATCCTTCTTGTGCCCTTGTGCCCCTTGCCCCACTCGTTTTTGTGCCATTCTGCCCTCTGCCCCACTCATTGTTGTGCCCTTGTGCCCCTTGCCCCACTCGTTTTTGTGCCATTCTGCCCTCTGCCCCAATCGTTGTTGTGCCCTTGTGTCCCTTGCCCCACTCGTTGTTGTGCCCTTGTGCCCCTTGCCCCACTCGTTTTTGTGCCATTCTGCCCTCTGCCCCAATCGTTGTTGTGCTCTTGTGCCCCTTGCCCCACTCGTTTTTGTGCCATTCTGCCCTCTGCCCCACTCGTTGTTGTGCCCTTGTGCCCCTTGCCCCACTTGTTTTTGTGCCATTCTGCCCTCTGCCCCAATCGTTGTTGTGCCCTTGTGCCCCTTGCCCCACTCGTTTTTGTGCCATTCTGCCCTCTGCCCCAATCGTTGTTGTGCCCTTGTGCCCCTTGCCCCACTCATTTTTGTGCCATTCTGCCCTCTGCCCCACTCGTTGTTGTGCCCTTGTGCCCCTTGCCCCACTCGTTTTTGCGCCATTCTGCCCTCTGCCCCAATCGTTGTTGTGCCCTTGTGCCCCTTGCCCTACTCGTTTTTGTGCCATTCTGCCCTCTGCCCCAATCGTTGTTGTGCCCTTGTGCCCCTTGCCCCACTCGTTTTTGTGCCATTCTGCCCTCTGCCCTCTGCCCCACTCGTTGTTGTGCCCTTGTGCCCCTTGCCCCACTCGTTTTTGTGCCATTCTGCCCTCTGCCCCAATCGTTGTTGTGCCCTTGTGCCCCTTGCCCCACTCGTTTTTGTGCCATTCTGCCCTTTGCCCCACTCGTTGTTGAGCCCTTGTGCCCTTTGCCCCACTCGTTTTTGTGCCATTCTGCCCTCTGCCCCACTCGTTGTTGTGCCCTTGTGCCCCTTGCCCCACTCGTTTTTGTGCCATTCTGCCCTCCGCCCCACTCGTTGCTGTGCCCTTCTGCCCTCTGCCCCACTATGTGACCTTCTGCCCTCTGCCCCACTCCTGTTTTATTTTAGAATGGCGCCGGCAAGCTGCCAGCGCCATTTTAAAATAGTTACTAAAGTAGCTTCATCAACCAACTGAGTCTTTATTGAAATATTCTTTAATAAATCATAAAGTGGCAAACTATGCTCTGGGTGCGGATTTGTATATTTCTTAAATCTTTAGAATGACAGTCTTGACAAAAATGCCGAAGTACACAATATTTGTTTTTGTTCACTTCATTGTCCAGACAATAGTTCGATGCATGCACTACATTTTAAGTTAGTATACAAACACATCTTCTCTATATCTACTAATCACATTAGAACGCAACTTTTTTGGAATGAAAACTGTTTTTTTTCCCTCACTGTTTAATTAATAATTTCATGATTATTATGCCTCCGCCGACTAGAAGGATCCACTCCAAAAAAAGAAAAGGTACAAAATAACTTGACGTTTGTAAAGTTATACATAAATGCAGCTAACTGTTTAATAGCTCACTATGAATGGGACACCTTTCCTAACATATTAGAAACATGGGGCTACTTGTTATAATTGTGTCACTTGTGTTGCACTATGTTATACCTGAGATATATATTTTAGTCAGTTGTTTATCTCATGGTTATATTCTACCATAATACTACTGAATGTTTTCTTGCTGATTTGTCAATCTTTGCTTAGAAGATCCTATTAGTGTTTGTCTGAATAGCAACCTATTTGCTCTTGTAGGTAATGTCTTGTGTTTGCCTCCATCACATACCTTAAAAAGTCCCATTTATTTCACCAATGTACACTCTGAATCAAATTTGAATCAGTATGTATGAAAACTCTCAGTAAGTATATCATTCTGCTCTTCACTACCTACACCTTGTTTATCTTTTAAAACATTTCTCAATCTGACAAGTTTCTGTTGCTCTGATAAATAAATCCTTCAATATTTCCTGAAACAAGTGTTTCCTGTGGGGCTTGTGGTACTTGTAGAAAATCCTCCTTCTCTTGACATTCACCAGAATTTTCCATATTTTTATCGACTCTATTTTGGCTGGTGTTATGATTCTGTGCACTGGGACACAGCAATTTAAAGACAATCCTACTGAAAGGCACCTGAAGCAGGAAGGCAGGGATCGTGTAAATAGTGGGTATCTAGCAAATATGTAGTGGAAACAGCAAATAGGCCTATCAGGAACTTCATCTATTGATTCCCAGTGCCACCCTAGACTGTTGGTAAGCCCAGCAGAAGGCAACAGTTCTGGCATAGATAGAGGGGAGGACAACTCATTTACACAGGGAAGTGTCTAGAGAGAGTGTAAGACTCCTGCTAGTGAAAGTTTGGGGCAATATCGATTGAGGTATTCTGAGAAGGTTTGCGTATCCTGCTAGTGAAAGTTTGGGAACATATTGATAGACGCGCTCTTGGAGGGACCGGTGCTGGGCAAGGGAATTGCAATCCCCAGACTGCCCGCCACTGTGACACACCACGAGGCTGCGCAAGGAGGCATTTAAAATCACCTGTAAAGCCCCGCGTGAGGCACACGCTCTTGGAGGGAGCCCTGCTGGGCAAGGGAATGTTATATTCCATGTAGGTACCATAATATAGGCCTCGGTAATGTCATTATGCTTCATCTATATTCTTCCCTACATTACACTTGTCACGGATTACAGGGACTGACCTCTTACCTAGTTACTACACTGCATTCAGAACACAGGTTTTCCCTAGTTCGAAATCTCATACATTATGCATGAGGATTCTTGGTAGCACAGCAGGACTACCATCTCCTGTATAATATCTATGTATAAAGTTCATACCCAACATCATCCTTAGGCCGACACAGTAATACAGCAAGGTAGGACCCTTGGGGAGGGCTATGGGTATATATACATGACATCTTGCTAAGATAGATAGAGGATACCAAGACTTCCCAGCAAACACACTGACCAGAGATGCTGAGGTTCCTGTATGCAGACAGTCCAGCTCGCAGTGGTCTAACATCCCTTGCGGGTTGTCCAGCTCGATACCAGGATGGGGTCCCATAGTCTTTCACTTCAGGTAATGGGGTTGACTAAATCCTAGAGGGATTCCTGGCTTAACACATATACACATTCTAGGTACATTTAGGTACATTTAGTTAGCGAGACATCGTAGGAGTACACATCTTTTTATCATGTGTTTTATATACTCGCGTGTATTCATGATTATTATAAGATGGTAGAGCTATACCATCCATGTACGTTTAGAGAACTGCTAATCATGCATATCTTATACTGTCTAATGGTTGTTGCAGCTCATCTATTATACACCAGAGTAATGACTGTTCAATACATACTTATTGAAAACACTCAGCGTGTTTATTCTGTGTATCTTTCAGAAACAGACGAAGTAAGCATCTGTGACTGAGCGAAAGGTAGTACATTGTTTTCACAGTTCTGAGGAATCAGGGGTGTCATGTTCAATGGTTGCCAAGAACTATTCTCTCATTGGTAAAAGGAGATTCTAGTGGTACTGTGAGCTAGTTGGTACAAGAAGCCAACATTCCCCGTTGGGGTGTTCCGAATCACAGTGTATGTGGTCTAAACACGCAGATCCTGTATATTTTCCATGGGAGCTACACAACAGGAACTGCAATCTCCAGACTGCCCCGCTGCTGTGACACACCACGAGGCTGGACCAGGAGGCGTTTAAAATCACCTGTAAAGCTCCTTGGCGCTAGACGTGCGAAAGCCGCTCCCAAGTTCAAGTTCAAGTTCGAAAATTTGTATAGTGCACTACTCACCCAGAGGGTCTCAAGGCGCTTGGGGGAGGGGGGGTACTTTACTTATCGAATATCCAAGTTTTTAGTTGCTTTCTGAAGGAGAGGTGGTTCTGTGTAAGGCGGAGGTGGGTAGGGAGGGAATTCCAGGTCTTGGCCGCTAAGTAGGAGAAGGATCTTCCTCCCATGGTGGATCTGTGGATGCGCGGAATTGCGGCGAGGGCTTGGTTGGACAATCGTAGTTGGCGGGTGGGGGTGTAGAAGGACAGTCGCGTGTTGAGGCATTCGGGTCCTAGGTCGTAGAGGGCTTTGTGTGCGTGGGTGAGGAGACGGAACGTTATTCTCTTGTTGACTGGAAGCCACTGGAGGTCTTTCAGGTGACCGGAAATGTGAGCTTGACGGGGGATGTCCAGTATGAGTCTGGCTGAGGCGTTTTGGATGCGTTGGAGTTTTTTCATTAGTTTGGCTGTGTTTCTGGCGTAAAGGGTGTTTCGTAATCCAGTCGGCTTGTCACCAGTGCATGGGTGACCGTCTTTCTTGTTTCGGTGGGGATCCAGCGGAAGATTTTTTTGTGCATGCGTAGGATGTTGAAGCATGATGATGAGACGGTGTTGACTTGTCTGGTCATCGAGAGGGAGGAGTCCAGGATGAAGCCCAGGTTACGTGCGTGGTCGGTAGGTATGGGTGCGGTTCCCAGGGCCGGTGGCCACCATGAGTTGTCCCAGGCAGCGGGGGATGAACCTAAGATGAGGACTTCCGTTTTGTGCGAGTTCAGTTTTAAATGGCTGTTCTACATCCACTCGGCTACTTCTTTCATTCCTTTGTGTAAGTTGGTTTTGGCGGTGTTTGGGTCTTTGGTGAGGGAGATGATCAGCTGGGTGTCGTCTGCGTAAGAGATGATGTTGAGGTTGTGTTGGCGTGCGATGGGTGCGAGGGGACTCATGTATATGTTGAAGAGGGTGGGACTGAGTGATGATCCTTGTGGTATGCCGCAGATGACTTCGGTGGCCTCTGATCTAAAAGGGGGGAGGCGGACTCTCTGGGTTCTTCCGGCGAGGAACGAGATGATCCAGTCCAATGCTTTTCCTTGTATTCCGACGTTGCTGAGGCGTTGTATGAGGGTGTTATGACAGACTGTGTCGAAGGCTGCGGAGAGGTCAAGTAGGAAGAGGGCAACTGTTTCTCCGTTGTCTAGTAGTGATCGAATGTCGTCTGTTGCTGCGATGAGGGCGGTTTCAGTGCTGTGTTTGGCTCGGAAGCCGGACTGTGAGGGGTCGAGGGATTTGTTGGATTCGAGGAAGGCGGCGATCTGACTGTTGACGACTTTCTCAATGACTTTGGCAGGGAATGGGAGGAGCGAGATGGGGCGGTAGTTCTTAAGTTCAGTGGGGTCTGCTGTGGGTTTCTTCAGGAGGGCGCTGAGTTCGGCATGTTTCCAGCTTTCCGGGAAGGTGGCGGATTTGAGGGAGCAGTTGATGACGTCTCAGAGATGGGGTGCGATAATGGAGTCTGCTTTGTTGAAAATGTGGTGGGGGCATGGGTTGGTTGGTGATCCCGAGTGGGTGGAGTTCATCAGGCGGATGGTGTCTTCAGTGGTGATTGGGTTCTAGTCGCAAAGAATGTTAGAGGGTGGTTTAGGTTCGGAGGTGGGTGGAGTGGACTGGTCTTCGGACTGGTTTCCAAAGCTGTTATGTATGTCGGCGATTTTGTTGTGGAAGAATGAGGCTAGGGAGTTGCAGAGGTCTTGGGAGGGAGTGATGTCGTTGGTGCCGGCGGTGGGGTTGGTAAATTCTTTGACAATGTTGAATAGTTCCTTGCTGTTTTGGGCGTTGTTGTCAAGGCGACATTTGAATGCTGATTTCTTGGTGGATCGGATCAGTTGGTGGTGTTTGCGGGTGGCGTTCTTGAAGGTGGTTATGTTGTCAGTGTTTGGGTTTTTTCTCCAGGCTTTCTCGGGGGTACGACAGAGCTTCTTGGATTTCTTAAGGTCATCGTTGAACCAGGGGGCTTTTTTGCTGCCTTGCTTGATTTGATGGTTTTTCAAGGGTGCTAGTTCGTCGGCGCTGTGGGTGATCCATTGTGTGAGGTTGGTGGCTGCTTGGTTTGGGTCCGATGATTTGGCGGGGGGGTTTTGGTGAAGCGATGTGAAGAGCTGGTCGGTGGTAATTTTGTTCAAGTTTCTTCGGGGAATAGGTTGTGGGGGGTTGTTGGTCGAGGTCTTTTTGTAGTTGAAATGAACGCAGCTGTGGTCCATCCAGTGGAGAGCTGTGGTGTGTTTGAAGGAGATGTGCTTGCTGGAGGTGAAGATTGGGTCGAGCGTGTGTCCGGCATAGTGGGTGGGGGTATTGACAAGTTGTTCGAGTCCGAGGTTGGCCAGGTTGTCCAGAAGGGTGGTAGTGTTGCTGTCATTTTTCTTTTCCAGGTGGAAGTTGAGGTCTCCCAGTAGGATGTAGTCCTCGGAGGGGAGGGCGTGTGGGCTGATGAAATCGGTGATGTCTTCGCTGAATTGTGTGCGGGGTCCTGGTGGTCTGTAGATGAGGGTGCCTCTGAGTGTGGTCTTGGGGTCGGTGTGGATCTGGAAGTGAAGGTGTTCGGCGGTTGCGAGGTAGTCGTCGGAACTGGTCGTGATGTGGATGGTGTTCTTATGGACAATGGCGATGCCTCCTCCTGTTTGGTTAGTGCGGTCCTTTCGGATGATCTTGTAGCCGTCCGGGATGGCTATGGCGATGTCGGGCGCTGATGAGGCGTTCATCCAGGTTTCTGTAAGGAAGGCAACATCCGGCGATGTAGTGTCGAGGTGGTTCCAGAGTTCAATGGCGTGTCTGTGGACCGAGCGGGTGTTAAGCAGGATGCACTTTAGGTGGTTGGTGTCGGAGCTCTGTTTGGAGTTTGTGGATTTGGTGTGGGTTCTGATGCAGTCGAACTTGCAGGAGTGGCAGGTGAAGGGTCTATGGGTGTGTCCTGGGACGGCTTGGTAGCAGTTGGGTGGGCGGCTGGGGTTGAGGGCTGAGAGGGTTGCGGCGTCGTACGTAATGCGGGCGGAGTGGATTTTGCGGAGGCCAGGGGGTCTGGCGCTGGGTGCGGTCCAGGCGTGGACGGGCGTAGACGGGCTTACCTTTGGCGCACCTTCGGCGCGCATGGGGCACGACCGCTGCGCGTGAACGCTGCGCACGAAAGCATCTGTCATATGTAGAAAGTGGGGGGGAGGGGCGAGGGAGGAGCAGCTGGGAGGCGGGAGCGGGGTGGAGAGCCGGGCAGGGAGGCACAACAACAACAACAAAATGGCAGCGAGCCCAAAAGCGAAACAGGACGAGATTGTGGCACCACCTGAAATCGCTATGAAATGGGCAGTGTCACCGGCACAATCAGGCACAAACAGCAAAAGCAGGTAAAGCGAACAGTGCACAGCTCCTAAACAAATGCGGAGCAGTCTACCAGCACAGCGCTACGATGTTGATATCACCAGGCACAAAAATTAAATACAGCAGGCAGAGCAAGCGGTGCGAATCAGGCACAATAATTGAATACAGCAAGCAGAGCGAGCAGTGCGATACAGGCACAATGATTAAATATAGTAACCAGAGCGAGCAGTGCGATTCAGGCATAATAAATAAATACAGTAAGCAGAGCAAGCAGTGCGATTCAGGCACAATAAATAAATACAGTAAGCAGTTCGAATTAGTGGCAGTGAGCAGTCTGGCAGAAGCGCTACGATACCACTTCTTTTAGCAGGGAGCAGCGTGAGGAGCGACCGCTTCTGGGTTAGGCAGGACAGTCAAGCAAAGCTCCTCGGTCGGCTCCTCCATAAACTGCCCGGCACAGCAAGAGTGGGCCCGTCCTTGCCCGTCATCACCAGCAAGAGGCAGGGCTTGGCCACCACCCTTACACCTGGCTTCTCCACAGTTCCCCCTCGATCTGGCTGTCTGTATTACGAGGTACTGTTTTTTTCAGTCTGTTTGGATGCTGGCTCAGTCGTACGCTTTGTCCTTGATTTTGTCAGCCCATTTATCTTTTCAGATGCCCCTCAATCCACCATTTGGCACCTGAGCACCTGACATTGTGTGAGACTCTTGTCTTCGGTCCACTCAGTTACTCGATTGCTTGCAAAAGCTCCTTTAACTTTTGGAACTAGATCACTGGCTGTCACTTGGTTTCCGGAGCATTTCCTTCTCATTTGGGTTTTTCTTATAGTAACTTTCCAAGTGACTCTTTGTTTGGTCTTGTTTGGTTTTGCTATTTGGTCTAAAAGAGAGGGCCAAAAGCTCCCAGGTGGCACGTATTCATTCAGTAGGCCAAGTACTTCTGCTTACCTTGCACAGTTCAGATAGTTACCCATTTAACTTCTAAGGTTTGTCCTCCTGTTTTTTCTGTCCCAGACTGTGCCCTTGAGGCCTGAGGCCCTGATGGGGAAGAGGAAAGTGGTGGAGGGCAATGGTAGTGGGCCAGCAGGGAAGGGGAAAAAGCTAAAAAATCTCTTAAACACCCAGGCAGCAACCGTGTCTTAGACCTGTTCGATAGCCTGGTAAATGAATGTGAAAGAATATTAGACGTGGAGCCAGCCAACAAGGCAAGCACTGCTCCTAGTAAACCTCCGACCAACATCACCTGCCCTACCAGTACACCAGTTATTCCTGACATGTTTAGGAGAACGCTACCTAAGTGGCTGTTCTCGAGCGAGCAGGGGAAACACTACATAGTGTGAGAGTCCATGCGCTGCTTTCCATCCTTCTGTGCTCTCCCACCAACCAGTCCAACCCAGCTCTTGTATGCACCAATAGGTATGCCCCCCTCCTGAACCTAAATAATGACTCGAAGGGTGACATCACCTGCCAGCTTTCTGATAAATCAGGTGAAATGCTATCTGCACCTAGCTTAGATTGCCAGAACAAGTGCACTTATCAGCTCATCATCGTTCCTGGAACAGAAGTAGGTGCGATGCGATCTGTGATGGAAAGCCTTACAACAATTATTTAACAACTACTGCAGACTGCATCACAAGTCCCTTTGCTCACTGAGACCAACCAGGGAGCAGAAAAGAAATCTATTCATGCCCGACCCACCCATTGCTCACTAAGCACACCAAAACTCGACCTTCCTCTGCGCAGGCTCCCCAACAATATCCTGCCATTATTCCGTGCACATAAGTACCACCTGGACCCAACACTATCCAAACATATTATCCCATGAATGTAACAACAGAGCTTAGTAACTACTCCTACCCATGGGTTAGAAGCAATAACCTGCATCAGGGGAATGAGTCACGGAAACAAGAAAGGTCTCAGCCAATACTACTAGCTCCCCCCCACCTGCTATCTGCTAGGAAAATTTATATGGTTAATTTCCTCAAACTTGGTAGCAGAGTGGGCTATGAGGGATCCACATTCGGGGATGCCGCTCCATGATTCGTGATGACATCATAGGAGCAAGAAGGTGTACCTTCTCTGACCAGCCCTTTGACTTTATCGGACTTACGTTCAAGGGGGCAGAGCTGGCCGAGAACCTTCTTGCCCTCGAATACCGAACCTTCTACCCTGTTGTATCTTTCAATCCAATTTAAACGCTGTTCACCCCAAGAGCAGAAAAACGCTAACCCCTTATTCCCCCTGGGTGAACTGACCAAAGGCTCTCAATTAGGGATGATCAATGATTGACTCTTGGGAAGAGACCGTCACCACCCCAGATCCCACACTAACCACTCCCCCAAAGCAGCCTTTATTGATACCCCATCAGCCTCACCGAAGCTGGTCCATATAAGGGGTATTGGACCCCAGCCAGCAGTAGTTGAGTGAAGCCACTAGTTAATCTCAGAGGGTTATACCCCGGTACAAACTCTTACCTTCATGCATTGCCCCTGGCTCCCAGTAACCACTACTCTGCCAACACCAGTATTGTACCATTTTCTAGCTCTGAATCCTCTCGTCAGCTCAGAATTGTCTATTGGAATGTGGCAGGGCTAAGTAACAAAATTCCACTTCCCCATTGGAACAACCTAATTGAAGGATACGATATTTGTATCTTTGAGGAGACATGGAGCTTTGTACCTTTCTGTAAATCTGAGTTTCCTGCTACTGTTCATCGGTGACTACCAAATGGAGAGGGGACTAATCATTTGGGTGAGGATATCACGGAGATGCCAAATCACCCTTCTCCCAAGCTCTAGCCAAGATATTCAGGGGATCTGTATCAAGGGATCTAGGGGGAGAGATTCCATGGATTTGTTTTCCATCTATGTGAGGGGGACCAAAGGGGGAGACAGTTGCCAGTGCTTACTCACTTTGAAGAGAGCCTAGCAATCTGTCCTCCATACTTGAGATTAATAGTATCAGGCAATTTCAACACCTCCTTTTGAACCTCTCGACAGGGAGGACTTAATGGGCACACAAGAGGACGACCTTAAATGGGCTGTCCCGCCTTAGAACTTTACCCAGTCAAATAAATGGTCACAGCTGGCGCTTCAAGTGAATGCCCTATATGTGGAACACGGACTGAGGGCAGTAAATGGCAGATCACCCTCAGACAGACAGGGCTCAAACATTATCAACAGAATTAGTGACCAATCCCACATTGACTACATCCTTCTTGATGTGAGCCTCTGGAAGGATCTGGTCGACATTAAAGTGGGTTCCACAATCGATAGCGACCACAACCCTCTGTGCCTCAAAATAAAGCGAAGGTGGGATGTTCCCCCAAACCCCACACTATCAAGATCTATCCATCTAATGATAGGCGCACATTAAAATGGCCGAAGATCATTTTGCATGGAGACAAGATCAAGGGCATGCAGCACAACTTGGCAGCAGGTACCCTCGAGCTCCAGTCCATGGCTGCAAGTATGGCTGGAGAGGCTAAAGTAGTCTCCGTTCATTCACATATTTTTGAAGGACTTAGCTCTTACTTCACAGTCCTGAGGGGAGCGTTTAAATCTAGCCTCTGCAATTAAGGCCAAAGATAGTGCCCAAATCAAAGCAGCCAGGAAGCGCTACAAGGCCACTATGCACCAGGCGAGAAAAGCGTGGGATGAATCCCGCTTGAACCTATTAAAAGAAACCTGCACTGAGAAATATTCCAAAGCATTCTGGTCTTTAGTTACCTGGGGCAACAATTCAGGGGCCCAATCACCCCTAACCATATCGTAGGCCTGATATGGCTAGAGCATTTCTCAAAGCTTTACACTGATCCAGGGGACATGATCCTCTTGGAGGTGGATGTGTTCACAAGCCCATTCCGACGGATGAATTGTGCACATTGGGAGAGATTGAGGACTCCATTGGTTGAATAATGCGATCCAAGGCAGCAGGTCCTGACGTTATCCCGGGGGACCTCTTCTTATTAGATACCAAAAGTTGGGAGCGCTACACATTCCTTCTATCAAATGCCATATACATAAAAAAGGCGATAAATAGGAGCCCTATAATTACAGCCCATTAGCCTGATCAATGCCCTTGAAAAGATTGTTTGTAGAGCCCTCTTGTGGAAGATCCAGTTATGGATTGAAGACAATGCTATCTGAGCTCAATACCAAGCTGGCTTCAGAGCAAAGATGGGGACAATCGACCAGGCATTCCGCCTCTTGATTCTCTACTGGAAAACTGTAGTGATCTGTAAAGGCACCTGTTATTTGGCCTTTATTGACTTGAAGACAGCCTTTTATTTAGTTCTCAGGTTCAAACTTTGGCAAGTTTTTGAAGGTATGGGTATTGTGCTACCCATACTTAGTTTGGTAGTCCGCCTTCATGAGGGAAATTATGCCCAGAATCTGCCAATGCACCCTGCCGGGGGGGGGGGGGGAGGGGGCAAGGTACCAACCCTACTGTTCGCAGACGACATCCTGCTGGTGTTGGAAACACCGGCTGGGCTACAGCACCTGCTCAACAGATTTCATCTCTTTTGGAACACTAGGGGTCTGGTTATTAACACCACAAAAACCAAATCCATGGCCTTTAACCGCAAAAAGTCCTATAAAGGTTATTTATCGCTGGGCCGAACTCCGCTGGAGAGAGTCAGTACATTTAATTATCTGGGCGTCCGACTCTCCGTTAAAATAACATGGCGGCCCCACCTAACTAAGTTCCTCATGTACTAGACCCAGAGCCGCTGCTCTGCAGGTTTATGACTCAGAAGCAGTTAGTGCTGCCTTATACAGTGCAGAGCTGTGGGGACTCGACAAGATCACTGAGCTCACTAGATCTGAGCACAAACTCCTCAGGAACCTAGTAATGTTGCTGCAAAGCACACCACTCACTCCTTTAATGCTCGACATGGCCAGGAGCTCTATCAGCGATATAGCGAGGCTCCACCCACTGCTTTTCTGGGAATGCATAAGGAGGACCCCAGAACTTCAGTATTACGCAGAAGCCCTATCAGAGGTTATCCACTTGGTTACATGTAATAAGGTAGGAAGGATCAGAAACGTTAAGAAAATGGTGTCAGATATAGGGCTATCAGCCCTATGGAAAACCGTGATCCACTCTTGTTCAGAAAAGAGGTAGTTAAGAAATATTATTGGGAATATGTTGAACACAAAGAACTGCTATGGCCCAACCAGGGGAAACTGACCACAGAATGTTATTTCCGCAAACAGGTCAGGCTTTTGGAAACCTAGATTTAATCCAGGTCTCTCAGGATAGGAAGCTATATATTCAATTCAGGATTGGCACTCTTCCTGTGGGTGAGGTAACAACCATGTGGCACTTGAATGTTCCAAGTCCGAGCACCTATTCTGGAAGCAAGGCACCAGTGGAGTCTATTGCCCACGCATTGTTTGCATGTGCGGCATATGCGCAACCTAGATCTAAGTAAATAAAACCGATCTACCGGCAATTGGGCACACAGAAGCATCGGGAAGCCCTCCGCACTTTAAAATCGGACCATACATCTCTTTTTATTTGTGAAATGGCTAAGTGCCTAAGCCACATGTGGGGCATCAGGAGGAGGGCACTAACGGTAGAACACCCTTGGTAAACACTAGGTTGCCTCCCAGACCAAGATGGCCTACGGTTCATTAACCTCCCCTTCCATGCACTCTGGGATCCCTATAGATTCAACGACCAGGCACTTTATTGCACATATCTACCCTGCAGTTTTTCTTTGTGAGGGTCTTAGAGAGAATTAACTTGTTAGCAGGTTACAAAAAGCATGTTATCATATTGTTATTTTTTTATATCTCACTGGACCTTTTTCTAAATCGAGGATGCTCAGAGTCAGCATACTTCACTTCTCGAAATAAATTGCCTGTCCCTTATAAATTACATTTTTATCTTTTTCTTTTATTGTTTTTAATGTTGCACTTTTAAAACGAAATAATTTTGATCGTTTTATGCAAATTGATTCGAACTGTTTTCCGATCAGTTTTTGCCGCAATAGCACGGTTTCTCTTAAATGGTTTATATTTTAGATTGTCTCCCTTCTAAAGTTTTTTATGTACCCGCCTTGCGCGTCTTACATCACTGCACATGCTCAACTGCTGCATCTGTATAGGAACAATGATGTGGAATTAATATTGTTGTGGAAGGAAGAACGCATATGTTTTAGCAATATGTGTTGTATGTACTGCTCATTTTGAATTCTAATACCTTATTTGTACTTAATTATTTTTTAGCGTTTATGACACATGTGTCGAAATAAAGTTTATACATACAAGATTGAGGTATTCTGAGAAGGTGTGCATGAACCTAGAACTGAAGTCCCAATAGACAGTTCTTCAGAACATTCCTAGCTCTTAGAAGAAATCAGCATGGATAAAGAAGACTTTTTTTGACCGCTGGAAGACTACACTCACTTACTCTGGCTAGTACCCAAAGAATGAAACTGTTCTTCAAGATGCAAATTGTAGATCACCTCTTACTTGCTTTTAGAAACAAAAAGCAAAATGGCTCCAGAATCCGCGAAGGCCTGCCTGACCACCGACCTGTTTAAGCCCTAGCTGACAGAAAACCCGGTACCAAGAAGCCTGCCCTGAGAGTCTTAGTGCTACTAGGGCGGTGAGGAGGAACTATACAAGCAGTTAAAGAAATTTGGGACTTGGTCACTACTTCTACTTCCGGAAGATCAGAACAAGTTACTGAGGGTGCGCCCAAGACAAATGAGAAAACTAGGTGGTCCATGCTTGGAACTTTTTGCATCATTAAAAAACCCTTCAGCTGGACCTCGCGGCAAAGATGTCCATCTTCTTGGAGTCTTGACTGGGAACAACTTTCAGCCCTGCTGCTTTGAATACCAAATAAATTACTACATCCAAACATACATTCTTGGACAGACCTGTTGAGGAAAATCTATAATCACCTTCTCACCTTACCCTTCTGGAGGACTTGAAAGGAAATAAACTTTGACTGTTAGGACCCTCTAGGCCTACCTGACCACCAATCCATAATGCTTAGCTTGGAAACCCACCTAAGTCCTGCTCAACTGCAAACTATTACTTTTGATTGGTGCTCTGACTGTTGTTGATTATTTATGCTGCAAAACTTTAAAAATCCATATCTTCATTCCCTCTACTAAATATTGATTGTTTTGGTGTATTTTTGATGATGCAATTTTTCTATATTTTAGTAAAGTGGTTTGGAATTTTTATTGTATTTTGTTCTTGACTTTAAAGTTGTTTGCTGTTGTCAAAACTTACATGTATTTCTCTGGGGGAATTGCTTGTTGTTTAGGGCAGAGCTGTAGGGGGTTGTGTAGAAATTAACTTGGAAATATGATATTACTTGACCAAATTGTGTTTAAGTTGCCAGGGTCTCCCTATCCTAAATTACAACCTACTACAAGGTTTGCATGATGCGCTTGTTCATATTTACCCACAACAATGTCGGTGCTTATTTATATGTACTCCTATGTGATTGCTTTCACAAGGAGAGTTCTCCAACTGTGACATAGCTTGTGGTGTTTTAGTTAACAGCCCTGGACAAAAGTACAAGTTGGACAATGGCTTTACTGAGTTGCTTGTCACTTGTGTCTTGAACTTCCTCCCAGGTAACAGTGGTAAAGTTACATGCACTGGTCCAAACTCTTCACTTTCACGTCACTTCACTTTCTCACAGATTTTCAGCCACTGGCTTGTGTAAACTGCCAATCGGAGCAGGTACAGAAGGAACAGTAGCATGTGCTTCAACCAGTCTGATTGGTTTGATGAAAATCCTGTGACAAGCCAAGGCTTCATTGATCATGAGAAATGTCAGATTACAGAAAGTCCCAACTGCAAATTATGGTGTTCATAAGGTGAGCAGTTAGCAGTCCATACCTCTGTATATTATTTAAAGCTCTGCCTGCAATTGATATTGTCTAGCCATGGTGTACCCTTACACATAAGGCTTCTTCTAGGATATTGTTGCTTCACTCTGCCACTCATTTACATTTGACTTGAAGGGGTTTGCGATTTGAAAGTGAAGACTCAGTTCATTAAGTGTTTCTGCTAAGATATTAAAGCTGGCCCCTGGTCCAAGGGGAAGGTTAACATACCATCCATTGAAACAAGGCACAATGGGCCAGATGTACAACCATTGTTTGCAGTCACAAATGGGAAATTGGCCTGTTTGCAACCTCAAAATAGGCCTGCCATATTTACAAACCCTATTTTACGAGTCTCTAACTTATTTCCGACTCATAAATAGGGTTTGCAACTCACTATTTGGAAGGGGCATGCCAATGGCACCCCTTCCTAAATAGTAACACTGGAAAAACACCATAAAACCGACTCCACACCAGTTTGAAAAGTAACACACATATATACTTTGTCATCAATTCGATTTGGCCCATGAAAAGAGGCGGGGATCGAGACGCGAGGCTTCGCCTACTTGAAACTAGATACATCTTAGAATTAGACAGCAAACAACCTCATGGGTTGAATGCAACGGAGGACCTCTACACATGCTTGTGAGTTGTCCTTCCTGGTTTTCATCTCAGGGCCCGTCTATATACATAATAACTAGGGGATACCTTTGGGTTACAATGCGAGTTGATACCCTTGGGGGGACAACAGATACGATTGGGAATGATAACAAACTACCCCCCTTTCGTTTGTAAGGTATTTATACACATAAGTAACAAATGTCTTCCAATATAGTCTTGTACAGTTTTAACAAGATGAGACAGAACAAAAAGTTCTCCTATTATCAGGGAGTCCGCACTTCCTCACTTATTGATTAACTGAGCTATTTTAAGAGGGCTACCCCAGGTGTGATCCTGGGGGTATCATCATTAGCTCGATATTTTAAATATTAATTTTTCTAATTTTGCACTAGCACTTTTTCACTGATATATTTTTCACCTCTTTGTGTGCCGGTAACAACAAGAGCAAATTCCTAATAGTTCAATACCAGGTCTTAGCCCACTTGGGCTTGATTTTCTCAAATGTTTAGTTTGCACTTGAATAAGTGAGAAGTTCCAAGATGTAGAGTATCATGTTTTGGGAATGTGAATGATTTCATCACCCTCACTTAATGTCTTTCCTGTATTTAAACAGAAATGTATAATGATTTTTTAAAAATATTTAAATACTTATTTATGTATTTTATAATGTGTTCGTTTGTGTAAATACCATTGTTTCACAAATGCCTGAAATGCACAACATGTATTGAAAGTATTTTTTCTATGTTGTTTGCAGTAACTTGGAAATTGCCCGCGCACTAGCACTTTAAATACCGGCATTAGCTTTTAGCAACTTGCAATGTGATCAAGCTTTGTGGAAAGCGAAACGCATAATGGTGGCTGGCTTGCTGGAGAAAATAAAACACCTTGATTGAGCACTTAAAAACGGGTCTGTTCTTTCGTCATTGAAGATTGGGCTGGGGCGGCTGCCTCAGTTTGTGTGGCGAATTTACGTGTATATATATATATATATATAGGAATTCACAATCCTGAGGTGTCAGAAACAGCAAACGGACACAGACCAGGTACAGACCACAGGACGAGGAGTTTAAAGGTGAATGGTGTGCTTTATTCCATCGATGGGGACGGCAACATGACGCGTTTCGTCCGGGAAACCCGGACTTGATCACATGACAAAACCCAGAGATTTGTGTGGTTAAATACTGGTAATGACGAGACTCCTCCCATAAATAAACTAACATAGTAGAAATACCCTTCAACATAAACTAAGGTCAACCAGTATACATTTCAAATACAAATTTATGCGTAAAATGCAAAATATCAAACAATCAATTTAAAAAATTGAAATAAATAGTTTTGTATATAAAGGGCAAGTGCCCAAAGGTCAATCACAGTAAAAACTATGTCTCATACTCAAGCAATGTAAATTGATTTCATGGGGTCATGGCGATAAACCAGTAAAAGAGTAGAAACCACATGAGAACATTAGTGCAAGAGTTGTAGTGCAAAATATGTTATCCCAAAATTTTTTTTTTTTTTTTTTTTTGGGGAGAGAGCAATGTATATCCAGGTCGAAACCTGGAACAAGATGTAAACAAATGTGATAAAGTGCATAGTGCAAAAAGGTGTAAAGTGCGGCAGTGCATATATCTATAAGGGGGATATATACGGGAAATATGGGGGGGATAAAGTGATCAATAACTAGCAGCAGGAAAACGGGCATACCTAAAAAAGTCATAACAGTACAGCTAGATTGTTGTGTAAATAAGTCCAATATGGCCAAATCACAGAGTAATAACAATACATTCAATCTTAGACCATCCTCAACATGAATAAAATAGATTAAAACCAAATAAAAAGGTGTAAAATCTATTTAAAAGGATCATGCATATGGTAAGATAAAATATTTACAGAAAGTTATTTAAATCTTCCCCCATGTTGAGGCCATTAGGAATCTTGCTGTTTAGCCTCAAGATGTATTGACTTTCCAACTGTCTTAGTCTTTTTTCTCTATCTCCACCTCTTTTGTGTGGAGGGACTGCATCAATAACAAAATATTGTAAGTCATTAAGATTGTTATTGTGTACCAACTTGAAATGGCGTGCCACAGGGTAATTGGGGTCTGAATTTACTATGGCACGAAGATGCTGTAAAATACGTTGTACACGTGCAGCTTTGTGCTACCAACGTATTGCAGCTCGCACGTGCATTTCAACACATAGACTGCATGGTCAGTTTTGCAAGTGTACACATTGATTTGGATTACAGCATCCGTCAAGCCCTCAACAAATTCGGTGGTATTAACACCAAATTTGCATGCCCTGCACAAACTACACTTTCGAAAACCTGTTTTATTTGAGAACCAAATAGGTTTTGTAATGGTCTCAGGACTAGTTCTAACTAGAGCATCCCTCATCGAGGGTGCTCGACGAAAAGTGATGCTGGGCATATCTTCCAACAGTGGGCCTAAGATAATATCAGATTTCAAGATGGGCCAATTGGACTTAATGATTTGCTTCATCTTTTTTTGTTGATTATTAAAGGTAGTGATGAGACGAATGGTAGGTTTTTCAGATGTAACAGCAACCTCCTCTGATGTTACTATAGTGGGTTGCTCTGCCGTTACCACTATTTGATTAGACACAGCCCTTTTGAGAGAGTTGGTGGGGGTATTAACATCATAGCCTCTGCGTAAGAATCTCTGATAAGATCCATTAAGACAATTCATGAGGTCAATCTCGTTGTTACATATGCGTCTAATTCTTAAAAACTCCCCATAAGGGATGCTTTTGATAAGATGATGCGGATGGTTACTCTGAGCATGTAAAATAGAATTTCCAGCTGTGGATTTTCTGTACATTCTAGTCATGATCTTATTTTCTCTAATGTAAACCTCCACATCTAGGAAGTTAACACTAGTATTGTTGATGTTGGCAGAAAATTCTAGATTTAAAGAATTGTTATTGATGTTAGTAACAAATTCTTCGGCTGATGTTTTGCAACCTTGCCAGATTATAAAAACATCGTCAATGAAGCGCCACATTTTCACAATGCCTGTTTCATCTTCATCCAAACAGTCGCGGATCCCGCCCAGGACGTGCCTCTCCCACCAGCCCACGTGTAAACACGCGTAGCTGGGGGAGAAGCACGCACCCATGGCGACACCACGCAACTGCTGGAAGATCTCATTATTAAACAGGAAAAAATTGTTTTTAAGGCACAAATCAATCATACTGATAAGCATTTTGCTATGTTCAAAATATCTGATGTCCCTTTTAGACAAAAAATATTCAATTGCATTTAAACCATCAACATGATTAATAGAGGTGTACAGGGATGTAATGTCCATGACTAGAAATAAATAGTTAGGTTTCCACACAACTTCTTTCAATTTCATCAAAAAGTCACCAGTGTCTTTTAGGTAACTAGGTGAGGCCTCCATATAATCATGTAAAAAGAAATCAACATATTTTGAAAGGGGTTCCAACAATCCATTTTGGGCCGAAATAATTGGTCGCCCCGGTATAGGTGTAGTACCTTTATGGATCTTGGGTAACAGATATAGAGTCGGAGTGATAGGGAAATCCTTTTTAAGGAAATCAAATTCTTTCTTATTAATCAATCCTTCCCTCTTCCAAGATGCCAAATTAGAGTGTACAAGTGATTTTACTTTGTTGAGTTCATTGAATGAGGCCTTCCTGTAACAAGCAGGGTCACTTAATTGTCTTTCAGCTTCTTTTAGATACAGAGTACGTGGCCATAGAACGATATTTCCACCTTTGTCAGCTTTATTGACTATAATATCACCTTTGGATTTGATTTTTCGCATCAGTAGAGAATATTGTTTGTCTCTAAAGCTTCTACATTTTTTATTTTTTGCCACAGTTTTATTTAATTCCTTTAGGTCTTCCACGACCCTATCGCTAAAAATGTCAATGGCATCCCGGGGCATCAACGGGACAAAAGTAGATTTAGGGCAAAACGGACAAGCACTGCCACTGCTGATTCCCATAGAGTTTAATGCATCCTGCGTGTTAACGGGGGCATTGTCATCATTAGCAAGAGAATGAGCAATCTTTAAAACCTCAGTGTCAGCAATAGAGAAGTTCCTATGACTTAGAGACTCGTTCAAAATAATTTTGGCTTTTTCACTTTTCTTGTTGGTAGTATGAAATTTGAGAAGCTTAAGTTTCCTTATAAACTTAAAAGTGTCAATTCTCGCTTGCACATATTTGAAACCATTGTTGGGGCAAAAAGAAAGGCCCAATGAAAGAAGCTGGGTTTCTGCTGCATTAAGATCAAGTTCAGTTAAATTGATCACAGTATTCTCTTTATTGGAGTTACATTGATGGTAAGTAGCATTCAAAAAAATTCTGTCTTTTTCTTGTGTGTTTTTTTCTTTTATATATTTATCTTTTTCTTTTTCTTTTGTATTTTTTTCTCCTTTTGTATTTATTTCTTTCGTTACAAATTTTTCATTATTATCATGTTTACCATCGTTGGTCTCAAATTCAGAAGACGAAGTTATGTCATTACATGATGATATGGTGGGTAGCTTCATAATTCTACTTATGATTTTGTTTGGGCATTCCCCCTTCCTCTTCTCTTTCTCCCGTAGTTGTTGGCGTTTCCTCCACTCTTTACGGGATTTGTTTCGCCTCTTCCTCTTGCTGGCTGTGTCCCTCTCGACCTTAAGGTGTTTCGCCGATCTTCCACCATAAAAACCAATTCCTCAGATGGAGTAAAGCTGCTAACCCCAGTTTGCCGTCCATTTGTTTCTTCATCGGACCCCCCACTGCTGTAGATAGAACTCAACTCAGTGTCTGATCCTTCGGGGACTCCCACCTGTTGGTTTTGGGGAGTTTGAGATGTTGTTACTGACACCGACACCGATGAAGTTAGTGCTTGTCTTTTGGCCGACTCGAACTTTCTTGAGAAGGTGAATATTCTCCCATTTTCGTAGTCAGCCTTGTCTCTAGCAAATTTAGAGACTTTGCGGGTCTTAATGGTCTCCTCATATTTGTCAAGACGTTTTTTGATATCTTCCCGCCCTTTAGTTATCACCTCCTGTTGTTCCATGGCATTTAATTCGAGGTTGAGTTTCTCAATCTGGGACATTAGTTCGCCTCTATCGATTTCGGCGTATTTAATTAGCATGCAAACCATACCCATGGATGCATCGAGGTTGTGTTGTGCCCACTCCTTCAGCATAAGGGGGTTGGGGTTTCAAAGGATGGTGCAATTAAAACTCTCAAGCCACGAGGAACTCTATTAGCTTCCTTGTATTTTTCAAGACTCTTCTGTTCCCACCATTTAGTGAGCTCCGTCCGGAGCAGTTTTTCAAGTTTTTTCAATTTAGACTTCACATCGTCTCCTTCAGTAATTTTCTCCTTAGAATTCCCCCCAAGGGTAGCGACTGCCAGTAAATTTAAAAAAAGAGCATCTAATGCTTGCTCTCTATCTCTGAAAATGCCAGCTGCCATCGCCATCTTAATTACGGAACGTTTGTAAAAATTAGCACTGGTTCAAAAGTCTTTCCACGTGTATTGTTTTCCACGTACTGGAAAAGATGAACAAATATCTCCTTAGATCTCGTAAAACCCACGTATAACCCAACGGTAGCAACAACGTACAACGGCTCACCTAAGAATGCTGCCAGCGAAGAAAAACTCGGGTCCTCCGAACCAAACGATTCCTCACGGAAACCAGCAAACTTCCAGCGAGCCAAGACGCGTAGCAAATCCGTATTCACTTCCAGGTCGTGGGGGGCTGGCACACGCAATACTCCTTCCGGGTAGAAACAAATCGCCGAAGGCGAGGGCGGCCAAAACTGTAAACCAGCCACAGTTTGAAAAACGAGAGGGTCTGTAGAAGACGAAATCAGCCAATTCGTCAAATGAATAGGAATTCACAATCCTGAGGTGTCAGAAACAGCAAACGGACACAGACCAGGTACAGACCACAGGACGAGGAGTTTAAAGGTGAATGGTGTGCTTTATTCCATCGATGGGGACGGCAACATGACGCGTTTCGTCCGGGAAACCCGGACTTGATCACATGACAAAACCCAGAGATTTGTGTGGTTAAATACTGGTAATGACGAGACTCCTCCTATAAATAAACTAACATAGTAGAAATACCCTTCAACATAAACTAAGGTCAACCAGTATACATTTCAAATACAAATTTATGCGTAAAATGCAAAATATCAAACAATCAATTTAAAAAATTGAAATAAATAGTTTTGTATATAAAGGGCAAGTGCCCAAAGGTCAACCACAGTAAAAACTATGTCTCATACTTAAGCAATGTAAATTGATTTCATGGGGTCATGGCGATAAACCAGTAAAAGAGTAGAAACCACATCAGAAAATTAGTGCAAAATATGTTATCCCAAATTTTTTTTTTTTTTTTGGGGAGAGAGCAATGTATATCCAGGTCGAAACCTGGAACAAGATGTAAACAAATGTGATAAAGTGCATAGTGCAGAAAGGTGTAAAGTGCGGCAGTGCATATATCTATAAGGGGGATATATACGGGAAATATATATATATATATATATATATATATATATTTATATTACCTACTGGCGGTCGCCAGTAGGTAGTTATAGTTAGGATTGGCTACCATAGGAAATCCGCAACATTCTATTGGGAATAACTCTGGCGCCGGTTGAGGAATTTGCATGTAATTTTCCAAAATTTTGGCCAGCTCCGCTCCGCTCCTTCTCTGGAAGTTTCGGGGGGATTCGTGGAGTGGGGGGTGAGAAAGAAGGGGGGTCCCAAAACGTGTTTTCCCCATGTTAATTTCCATAGGACGGTCTGACAATTCTACAGCCCGAACCGAAGAACGGAATTACGCCAAACTTGGCAAAATTGTAGGGACTGGTATGCAGATGTGCCTTTGCTATGTTTGGTGAAAATTGCTCCAGTGGTGTTTTTGAAAATTAACTTCAAAAACACATATATATCTATATGCGCTCTCCGAGCGCTAACAGGTGCGCATACCGTGGAGCGCACCCGGCGCGCTACGGAAGTGCGCGAGCAGAAAGCTAATTGGCTGTCGGGTGTCTGTCAACATTGTAAACAGTCCGGAGAGTCCGCCATCTTGTGTCTCGGTAGAATCGAGACACAAGAGGTAAAAAAGAAAGGGGAAAATAATTAAAAGGGGGCAGAGTAGACACCCCCTGACCCCTAGGTTTTCTGAGGGGGGCCTAGAAGGACCTTGAAGGGCAGAAAACCTTTTTTTATTTTTTTATTTTTTTTTCGCGGGGTAAGCGCTGGGTGCGCTCCCAGGTGCGCTCTCCGGTACGCGCACCCTGAGCGCACCACGGGGAAAAACAGTGTAAAAAAATAGAGTAAAAAAATAATGTAGAGTGTTTAGAGTTAAGTTAGCTCTGAAAAGAGCTGTTGTGTTAAGTGGGTGTTTTTTGTACCTACAAGTAGGTACCAATGCAGAGTCTTATATTCAAGAGGAAAACTCTATTCCCCTCATCTGTAAAATGCACACCATCTCTCCTATAGATGTCTTGCATGTTGTAACGCAAGTTGTTGTGGTAAATGGAACCCATAACATAGACTCTGAGGTAAGCAGAAACAGATTTATTCACATGTTTCCTTGCTTTCTCAATCTGTGGACAAAATTGGTTGGACCAGTTCCATTTTTGCCTTTGGTATATATTAGAAAATACCAAGGCGGTTTTTGGAAAAAGTGACATCAATTGCCCAAAGATGTCCTTTAAAAGCATTTCCAGACCTACACCAGTCAAAGTGCCTAAGTCATTTCCACCACAATGCACAATTATAAGGTCAGGGTGTGGTAAATGCATAAAGGATTTTACCAATGGTATCAATTGGTGACTCCTCAATCCTCTCTGTCCAATCCATACAATGTCCACATTTGGTAAATCAAGATTGTAAATACCTCTGTTAGCTGCGTATTTTTGACTCCAGTGGACATATCTATGACCCACAAACCAGACTTTTGTCATTTTGAAGGTAGATGTGCTTCTAGTCGGATGAGTTGTGGAAATGAAATGGCAGCTTGATTATGAAAAAAAGTGGTTGTGAATCAGTGCAGTTGAATAACCATAAATGATTGGAGCGTTGTTAAAAATCTCCACTAAAAATTAGGGTGCATGCTTTTTTTTTTGTTTTAAGAAGTAATTTCAATGGTTGAGAAAAATTCATTTAAAGAAACATTGTGTTTCATTAGCTAGTAGATTGAGGGGTCAAACAGCCTTGAAGGATTGTTTTGCAACATAGTATGATGAACTTGTGAACTGTGTGCTGGTTTAAGAGGGAGTTACCATGGTTACAGGGTAAATGAGCACTGGGGGGATGGGTAAATGTTATGTGAGTTTCAAAGGCTTGAAATGTACAACCAATTAAAATGTGCAGTTTGGTTTTGAATTTGTGTGGGAACAATTTTTATTGGCTATGTACAAGAATATGGGTCTGAAATGAGAAAGAATATGTGCCATTATTGAAAGGCTCCAGTGAAGGTAGCATTATTCAGAGATTCTGCTTAAGAATATCTGTTGACTGTGACTGACACTGTTTTACATCTTCCAAAGCATTTTTAAAGGTGAGTAATGATTGTTTTAAAAAAGATAGAGAGCTTAAAGATTTTTGACAAGTATCATAGTGAGTGTCTGTGTGAATTAAGGAATTATATTTTTACCTTTTTCCATAATGTTTGCTGTGTCTTTATAAGGTAGTCTTCTTTATACATTGTTTTTTATGCTTGGATTCAATGCTGGTTTAGAAATTGTGTAATGGTTTCATTGGACTTGTAAATATGCTATATAAAGTATTTCAGTAATGGTATCAATTGTGATGGAATATAAGATAAAGAGGGGCATATTTACAAGACTCTTGCGCAATGTTTGAAATGGGTGCAAGCAGAAAATGCATGCAGAATAATACAATTGGCACCCAGAGAAGAATATGAAATGCTGTGAGAGATGTTAAAGCTTTTTTTTAATGGCATAAATTGAGATAGAATATACAAAAAAAGAGAGGCATATTTACAAGCTGCGTGCGCAATCTTTGACATAGCTGTGTGTTTATAAGGTAGATTTCTTTATAAATTGTTTTTTATGCTTGGATTTAATGCTGGTTTAGAAATTGTGTAATGGTTTTATTGGACTTGTAAATATGCTCCTTTTTTTGAAGCGCCTTGTGCCACCTTTAGTATGGGTGGAAGCAGTGAATATATGGAGAGGGATAGGAATAGCAGACAAAAAACCATATGAAATGGTGTGGGAGATGCGTAAAGTATTTCAGTAATGGTATCAATTGAGATGGAATATAAGATAAAGAGGGGCATATTTACAAGACTCTTGCGCAATTTATAAAGAAGTCTACCTTATAAACACACAGCTATGTCAAAGATTGCGCACGCAGCTTGTAATGCTGGTCCAGAGATATGTTTAAAGGTTTCTTTTAATGGCAAATTTATAAATTTAAAAAGATAAAAAATGCAATAGATCTCGCCCTCGGTGTCACACATACTTTTGGCAGAGACAGACATGGTACATTATATCTAAAATCCTATTAATCTGCTTAAGATCACACTGTAAGTGAAGCTTGATTCACCCATCATTGTAATCTTAGGCAGAGTCACACATACTGTTGGCAGAGACACATATGATACATTATATCTAACATTCTGATCATGTGCCTAAGATCACACTGTGACTGAAGCTTGATTCACCCATCACTGTGATCTTAGGCAGAGTCACACATACTGTCAACAGGGACAGACATGGTACATTATGTCTAATATTGAGCACACAGCTCGTAAATATGGCAATGAAACCATTACTTTATCTCTGGACCAGCATTAATGTCAAACATTGTGCACGCGGCTTGTAAACATGCCAATGAAAGCATTACATTATCTCTGGACCTAGATTATTGTTAAACATTGTGCACGCAACTTGTAAATATGCCAATGAAACCATTACACTATCTCTGGACCAAGATTAATGTCAAAGATTGTGCACACAGTTTGTAAACATGCCTCTCTTTTTTTGTATATTCTATCTCAATTTATGCCATTAAAAAAAACCTTTAAACATCTCTCACGGCAGTTCATATTCTTGTCTTGGTGCCAATTTTATTATTCTGCATGCATTTTCTGCTTGCACCCATGTGAAACATTGCATCAAGAAGGCATTCAGATGTGTCACACATATTTCTAAAATCCTATTAATCTGCCTAAGCGATCACACTGTGAGTGAAGCTTGATATAATGAGCAACTAGAATGCTAACATTCAGAATTCATGGCAAATGTGTGACATATCTGAATGCCTACTTGATGGAACCAAAATAAACAAGCATTAAAAATGCAATAGATCTCGCCCTCGGTGTCATACATACTGTTGGCAGAGACAGACATGGTACGTTATATCTAAAATCCTACTAATCTGCCTAAGAGCACACTGTAAGTGAAGCTTGATTCACCTATCATTGTAATCTTAGGCAGAGTCACACATACTGTTGGCAGAGACACACATGGTACATTATATTTAAAATCCTATTAATCTGCCTAAGATCACACTGTGACTGAAGCTTGATATAATGAGCAACTAGAGTGCTAACATTTAGAATTTATGACAAATGTGTGACACATCTGAATGCCTTCTTGATGGAGCCAAAGTAAACAATCATTGAAAATGCAAAAGATTTGGTGTGATGTTAGGCACATGTCCACCATAATACATGTAATCTACCATCTCTTTCTCTGCAAGCAGTCTGTGCGTCTCTGCTCATATTATTTCAAAGTATGTACAGGGCAAAAACAGACCACCTATATATAAACAAGACATAAAAATTAATTAGTTAATCGTTTTTGACAGAAAGCAAAGCACATGTAATGTAAATGAGCCTTTTGTTGTATACTAGTGTTTATATTGTTTACTTATTGTAATTGATGTGTAATATGTTTGTAGTGGTCTATAATATGTTATTTTTTCTTAACTACAGATTATAATCATCTATGCAAACAAACTAAAAGATGCCTTCTAAAGAAAGAAGAGAAAAAATTCATAAAAGAAAATTAAGGACTAAGGAAAAAGAAAATCAACAACCAAGCAAAATAAAATCTTCAGAGAAAAAGAAAAATGCTCCTGGTAAGCAAACTAAAAATTTTCTCAGGAAGTTATTGAAATGCCAAGAAAAAAAAAGTTTTTTAAGAAAGAACAATGAAACACCTGTAATGTCAAAGAAAAAAGGATGTCCTTCTGTACAAGGAAATGATATTTTGTATACCAAACTAAGGAGCAAGCAATTTTCTGAAATACGTAGACGAATGTTTTACAACAGAATAGTATCAAATTTATTAAAAAATGTAAAAAGGTATAAAAAAAGACAGCTTTTTACAAGAAAAAAAACATAGTTAAGATTGTGTATGAAGCATTTAAAGTGAAAAATAAATTGTTTAGTTTAGTAATGAATAGAATTCGTACACTTGATAAAGTAATCAATGTGTTTAAATCAAAATGTTAGTGAAGGAGAGTAATTAATCGAACTAATTTCTGTGATGTTTGTTCTGGAGAATGGAAGCATAGTTCAAGTTCTGAGACATTTTTTAATGAAGAAAGTTACTTTCAGGATAAAGATTTGGTGCATGCAGTTGACACCAGTGGTCGAGCATATGAGGTGAAGGACGGTTGTCCGGTTGAAAAAGAAGAGATTGTGCCTAGAAATAAAGAAGAGGTGTTAGCTGATGAAGTTTTAGGGAGATGTCCTAAGGCTCCAGTGTATACATGGAATTGTAGTAGTATTTGTAGTGTCCAACAGGAATCAATTGATTTGTTGCGCACTTTTTTACGGACATATACTAAGAAAAGTGTGAAACAAAAAAATGAGAATTTTCCAAGAGTTAGATCCTTGTAGAGTGAGAGAAAAACAGGTTTGCAAGGGCATTCACTGGCTTGTCTTTCAAGAAAAGTATGTCAGAGTGTTTTTCACCATTTTAGGATGTTAGCCGTGCATCATAATAAAGTGAGGAAATTAGTGAGAAGGATGTACTATGCAAAAAGTCCAGCACTTAAACTAAAACAGTTAAACAATGCTCTTTTGCATTGAACTGAATTAGATGTCAAAAACATTTGTGATGAAATTGAGTTTTGTTACTTTGGTGAAAAAGAGGTTAGTGCAGAAATTGATACAGTAATAGAAGGTAATGTGGAAGAGAATGTAGAGATTTTAAGTACAGAAAAATTTGAAAATGAAATTATAAAGTTTAAAGTGAATTGAAGTGAAAGGCCTATATTTTCTTGTGTTTGTTGTCGACGGACTCATTATAAGCATCAGACTAGATTAGTTGATTTATATGTAAAAAGCGAAAAGATAAATAATAATGAGTGGAAGGATTTTGCAACTTATTTGTTGGTTGAAAATTGTTTTGATTTGGGCTCTGATCAACGTATTTGTACATATTTCTATAATAAATTAAATGAAAACAAAATGCCTGCTAGAGCTGTTCATAATAATCTGGAGTTGGTAGACATTCCTTCTGAATTGATGGATTTAAAAACCTATGAGTCTATTCTGATTCAATGTGTTCATCCTTTTCAGGCTATTGTTCGCATGGAGCCTAAGACAGGGAAATTGCCTCCTTCAGATTTACAGAGAGGATTAAAGGGAAGAGTTGTTTATTTGCCTCTAGATTTTAAGAAAAATATTGATACAATTGGTGTTGAAAAAGTAGAAGATGAACCTCTGGTTATTCTAGTTAATGGTGTTCCGACAAAAAGTAAGAAAATCTGGCAAGAATTAGTGGATGTTAGGAAAGTCAAAAAGGCAACGCTGTATCTGGTAAAAAATAATCAGTACTATAAAAATGTGTATGTGGGAGAAGAGGAAACAACTGTACAAGACGACACTGATGTCTCTGCTGGACAAATAGAAAAAGTGTATGTCTCTAGAAGTGAAGAAATTTACGAACATTATAGTGTCATCCATTGCATTCCAAAGAAGTAATGGGAATTGCTATTGACTTGTTTCAGATGCAAAAAGCCGAAGGAAGTCCCATTAGTGTATGGGAAGAAAGTTTAGAAGCTCGTTATTTTCCACAGTTATTTCCAACAGGTGAAGGTGGACGATATGACGACCGACCTGTTCAAATTCCTGCATCCAAATACCGGACTTCAAGATTATATGCAGAAGATCCAAGGTTTCGTCAATGCATTCCATATTTGTTCCATCTACTGTTTGAGAGTGACTTGTCTGGACTTTCCTATGCAGTAAACCATATACTGAAAAGTGGAGCACATCTGCAAAATGTTTCGGCAAGGGATTTTATGGATAAAGTCAAACTGCAAGACAGTGTTTTGGAATCTCAGCTAATTCATCTCATGGCATGTCAGCGTGGTACTAACGAATATTGGTACCGTCGTCATGGAGAATTGAAATGTATGCTAAGAAACTTAGGAACTCCTACATGGTTCCTCACTCTTAGCTGTGCTGAGTATGCTTGGGAAGACTTACTTGAATTTCTACGAGAGGCAAATAAAAACATTGAAAATATTGAATACAAGACACCTGGAGAACTGTGCTCTTTGGATCCAGTTACTGTATGCAGGTATTTCAATCATAGGTTTGAAGCTATGATGTCTTTTATTACAAACAAAAAAATCCTCCGCTTGGAGAGGTGTTGAATTTCTTTTGGAGAAAGGAGTATCAAGCAAGAGGTGCTCCTCATATACATATGCTGCTATGGATTAAAAATGCACCTATATTTGAAACAGATTCAGATGAGAAAGTGATGAGTTTCATTGAGCAGTATTCTACATGTGCTGTTCTGAAAACTACAGAAGAAAACAATTTAAGACATCAAGTTTTACGCTTTCAAAGCCATCGTTGTGGGAAATACTGTCGTCGAAAATACAAATCCAAGGACAAGTTCTACACGAAATGTCGTTTTGCATTTCCACGTCCAGTAACATCGAAAGGAAGAGTCAACAATTTTATGTCTTCTCTGCGACATACTGTGACAAGAAAATCACCCAAAAATACATACAACCTAAGAAGAAATGAGGCATCCAAATTCATAAATGACTACAACTCAGTCATTTTGTCCATGTGGAATGCTAACATGGATATTCAATATGTGGCTGACAACTCTATTGCTGTGGCTCGATATGTGACGTCTTACATCACAAAGTCAGAAAAGATGGAACTGAAGGAAATGTGGGAGGAAATTTCACATGAAAAGAGTCTAAGGAAGAAATTATACAGTTACAGTCTGAAGATGTTGTTGCATCGATAAATTGGAGCGTATGAATGTTCTGATCGGTTGTCATCAGCAAGTCTATATGCCAAATCTAGAACCATCATTTGGGTGAGTCTAGGTCTTGCTGCAACACGAAACCGAGTTTTGAAATCTGTACAAGAAATAGAGTATTTGGCGGAGAAAGAACCAGACAGTACAGATATTTTGAAGACAAACATGTTGGATACATACTATCCAAATAGAAGTACTCACCTTGAGAACGCTTGTCTCTATGAAGTTCTGCAAGCCTACATTTTTAAAAAGAACGTCACAGAAGACATCAATAAAGGTGTATATGCTGTAATTGGATGTGAAGGCTGTCTAGTAAAACAAAGAAAAGGCCATTTGATTAATCATCGAAAATTGAGTTGTGATTCTCCAGACAAAAGGGAATTTTATTACTCACGGCCATAGAGGCAGGTGAGAGCTATTTGAGTAGACACTACCAGGAACTGTTTGATTGACCTTCACGAACATTGCCTCTGAGGAAAGGGTCATCCCTGAAACGCGTCAGGCTTTTATGTTCAAAGGAGACTCTACGTTTTCGCTGCTACAAGTGCGCTTCCTGACAGGTTCCAGTGCTCTCCTCGCTCCACTGGGAGAATATTGGTTCCAATTGCAAGGTTGAAGAAGCAGCCCCACTGTGGGTGAAAGGGTAGTGCACTACAAAGCCCAGGATGCAGTGCGCCTAAGACACGCTCATAGAGGCAGGTGAGAGCTATTTGAGTAGACACTACCAGGAACTGTTTGATTGACCTTCACGAACATTGCCTCTGAGGAAAGGGTCATCCCTGAAATGCGTCAGGCTTTTATGTTCGAAGGAGAATCTGAAATCTGCTGGGGATCGAGCAAGTGAAATGGATTCAAATAAACGTGCTTATTGAAAAACTTCGTGTGGCAGTGCTTCGCTTAAGGCTACCTGTTCTGATTGAATAATTTTTGGCTGTTGCCCAGTCGAGAAGTAAGTCCCACCTTGAATGACGGTCCATGCAGGCTTTTGGTTAGAGCTTGCAGTGTTGGAACGAAGGCAGGCGCAGCGCCAACACAGGTGGTGCTGCCTTGGACACGTTTTCGCTGCTACAAGTGCGCTTCCTGACAGGTTCCAGTGCTCTCCTCGCTCCACTGGGAGAATATTGGTTCCAATTGCAAGGTTGAAGAAGCAGCCCCACTGTGGGTTAAAGGGTAGTGCACTACAAAGCCCAGGATGCAGTGCGCCTGAGACACGCCCATAGAGGCAGGTGAGAGGTATTTGAGTAGACACTACTAGGAACTGTTTGATTGACCTTCACGAACATTGCCTCTGAGGAAAGGGTCATCCCTGAAACGCGTCAGGCTTTAATGTTCGAAGGAGACTCTGAAATCTGCTGGGGATCGAACAAGTGAAATGGATTCAAATAAACGTGCTTATTGAAAAACGTCGTGTGGCAGTGCTTCGCTTAAGGCTACCTGTTCTGATTGAATAATTTTCGGCTGTTGCCCAGTCGAGAAGCAAGTCCCACCTTGAATGAGGGTCCATGCAGGCTTTTGGTTAGAGCTTGCAGTGTTGGAACGAAGGCAGGCGCAGCGCCAACACAGGTGGTGCTGCCTTGGACACGTTTTCGCTGCTACAAGTGCGCTTCCTGACAGGTTCCAGTGCTCTCCTCGCTCCACTGGGAGAATATTGGTTCCAATTGCAAGGTTGAAGAAGCAGCCCCACTGTGTGTTAAAGGGTAGTGCACTACAAAGCCCAGGATGCAGTGCGCCTGAGACACGCCCATAGAGGCAGGTGAGAGCTATTTGAGTAGACACTACCAGGAACTGTTTGATTGACCTTCACGAACATTGCCTCTGAGGAAAGGGTCATCCCTGAAACGTGTCAGGCTTTTATGTTCGAAGGAGACTCTGAAATCTGCTGGGGATCGAGCAAGTGAAATGTATTCAAATAAACGTGCTTATTGAAAAACTTCGTGTGGCAGTGCTTCGGTTAAGGCTACCTGTTCTGATTGAATATATATATATATATTCACAAAATATCCACAAAACTCCTCCCGAACAAAGAAGGGCAGAGACCCAGGGGAACAGTTGGAGGCATTTTAATGAATACAGTGGCGGATGCATTTCTGGTCGATGTTAGCCGTCGTCAGCGCCCAAAGCCTCCACAGGTGAAATAGCACTCTGCTAGTGAACGCCGCCTCTTAAAAACTCGTTGTCATGAGTCCGCACCGCCCCCTCAATGCAGCACACCTGTGTAGCGTCCCGTGAGTGAATGGAAACTACAAGTCCTAGAGTCCCATGTAGTAGGTCCTTGGGGGCGTTGCTCGGGAGAAGGAATGATGACATACCCAAATGTGCGTAGAGCGGAAATTCAGCAAAGTGTGCCCAAAATGAAAAAAAAACAAAATTTGATGATTTTATTCCTTCAGCTTTGCAGTTCACCAAAAGGCCTCCTGAGCTCCCCTGTACTGCCTCGGCCTCAGTTACCACGGGGTCCATATGGCAGGGACTGCACTGGCAATGCAAGCAGCCCAGTGCGAGGTTAGGATAACCTTGCAACCACCAACTTATCTCCCCGGGCTCCAAGGCGGACTTTAGACCATTCAAATACCTTTGAAAAAAATAGCGAAGAACTGCAACAGTCCGTGCCAGTAACGTCCAAGCTCAAGTGAAGCAGGGGTCTCTGTAATGCGTCTCTGGCTGGCGCAAAAGTAAATGCCACAAAACTCCTCCCGAACAAAGAAGAGCAGTGACCCAGGGGAACAGTTGGAGGCATTTTAATGAATACAGTGGCGGATGCATTTCTGGCCGATGTTAGCCGTCGTCAGCGCCCAAAGCCTCCACAGGTGAAATAGCACTCTGCTAGTGAACGCCGCCTCTTAAAAACTCGTTGTCATGAGTCCGCACCTCCCCCTCAATGCAGCACACCTGTGTAGCGTCCCGTGAGTGAAGGGAAACTACAAGTCCCAGAGTCCCATGTAGTAGGTCCTTGGGGTTGTTGCTCGGGGGAAGGAATGATGACATACCCAAATGTGCGTAGAGCGGAAATTCAGCAAGGTGTGCCCAAAACGAAAAAAAAACAAAGTGTGATGATTTTATTCCTTCAGCTTTGCAGTTCACCAAAAGGCCTCCTCAGCTTCCCTGTACTGCCTCAGCCTCAGATACCACGGGGTCCATATGGCAGGGACTGCACTGGCAATGCAAGCAGCCCAGCGCGAGGTTAGGATGACCTCGCAACCACCAACTTATCTCTCCGGGCTCCAAGGCGGACTTTAGACCATTCAAATACCTTTGAAAAAATAGTGAAGAACTGCAACAGTACGTGCCACTAACGTCCAAGCCCAAGTGAAGCAGGGGTCTCTGTAATGCGTCTCTGGCTGACACATAAGTAAGTGCCACAAAACTCCTCCCGAACAAAGAAGAGCAGAGACCCAGGGGGAACAGTTGGAGGCATTTTAATGAATACAGGTATATATATTACCTACTGGCGATAGCCATTAGGTATATATATTTAGGACCTAGCTACCATAGGATATCCGCAACATTCTATTGGGAATAACTTTGGCGCTGGTTGAGGAATTTGCGTGTAATTTTCCAATATTTAGGCCAGCTCTGCTCCGCTTCTTCCCTGGAAGTTTCGGGGGGATTCGTCATGCGGGGGCCGAGAAAAAAGGGGGGTCCCAAAACGTGTTTTCCCCATGTTAATTTCCATAGGACGAATAGACAAGGCTACAGCCCGAACCGCTGAATGGAATTACACCAAACTTTGCCAAATTGTAGGGACTGGTACGCAGAAGTGCCTTTTCTATATTTGGTGAAAATTGCTTCAGTGGTTTTTATGAAAATTAACTTAAAAAACATATATATCTATATAAGCTTACTGTAAGCTTACTGTACTCTGTACCTTCCCGAGTACGAGCTGCATTCTGATTGGCTGCCAATGTCTGTCAACATTCCAAAACAGAAGTTGTTGGCAGCCATCTTGTACCTCGGTAGACTGAGGCACAGGAAAGCTGAAAAACAAACGTGTAGAACTCAAAAAGGAGGCAGGGTAGAAGCACCCTGACCCCCAGGCCTGCTCAGGGGGTCCCACAAGGACCCCCAAGGCAAAAACATTTTTTTTTTTTCAAAATTCAAATTCTTCATCCAAGAAGTGTTGACAGCCATCTAGGGACCAATATATATGATAGCACCTCATTAAAAAGCATTGCAGTTAATAGAAGGTTTTAGGACTTTAGTTACATTATAAATCATTTGTTGCTGGTACCATACTCATTTTAGGAATTGTGGTATGTTCTAAGGTGATTTTACCATGTGAAAAAGCCTTCTGCTGGGATATCATGAATCATGTTTGAAAGAAAACTATTATCTCATGCTTTTCCCACAGTGGTTTGCAAGGGGAACTATAAGCTAAACTGAAAGCATATTTTCTGTAAATTTACATTATCTTTCTCAGTCATGTGAGCATGAAGTCTGACATTCTCAGTAAAACATGTACATCCAACAAGGACAGAGACTGTCAGTTGATTCCTTTGTGTTCTACTGCAGCCTCCTAGAGTGTTCTAAAGAACAACTAAGCGCTAACAGTCCTACTTATTACAAAGGTATGGCACACCTGAAGCCATCTTGATTGGAATAAAGTGGTAACTCTTAAAACATTTAATTTAAAAAGGAACAAAATGAGGGGGTATATTTTGCCAATAGAAAGTATGATTAGGGCTGCAGAAAGAAAAATTAGGGCACATTTTGAGTGACTTCTCAAATCCTCTTCTATTTCATTAAAAAATTCTGAAATGCAGTCTCCCAAGATGGCCACCAGAGACAAAAGAGCCCAAATGTAGCCCAAATAGCACCCAGATGTAGCCCAAGTATAGCCCAATGACAGAATGTCCCAGAGTGTTCTAAAGAACAACTAGAGTGCTAACAGTCTTACTTATGACAAACGTATGGCACACCAGAAGCCATCTTGATTGGAATGAAGTGGTAAGTCTGAAAACATTTAATTTAAAAAGGAACAAAATGAGGGGGTTCATTTTGCCATAGAAAGTATGATTAGTGCTTCAGAAAGAAAAATTAGTTCACATAGTGAGTGACTTCTCAAATCCTCTTCTATTTCATTAAACAATTCTGACATGCAGTCTCCCAAGATGGCCACCAGAGACAAAAGAGCCCAAATGTAGCCCAAATAGCACCCAGATGTAGCCCAAGTATAGCCCAATGACAGATTGTCCCAGAGTATTCTAAAGTACAACTAGAGCGCTAACAGTCTTACTTATGACAAAAGTATGGCACACCAGAAGTCACTTTGATTGGAATGAAGAGGTAAGTTTGAAAACATTTAATTTAAAAAGGAACAAAATGAGGGGGTTCATGTTGCCATAGAAAGTATGATTAGTGCTTCAGAAAGAAAAATTAGGGCACATTTTGAGTGACTTCTCAAATCCTCGTCTATTTCATTAAAAACATTCTGACATGCAGACTGAAACATGCACTTTGAATACCAGCAGCAGACTTCCCTGGTGAGCAGTAGCTTTACTACAGTGATATAATGAGCAACTAGAGTGCTAACATTCAGAATTTATGGCAAATGTGTGACACATCTGTATGCCTTCTTGATGGAACCAAAGTAAACAAGCATTGAAAATGCAATAGAAATCGCCCTCGTTTAAGTTAAAGCCATTCTGTTTGTAATGAGGTGGCTTTTTAGCTTTGCTTTTAATAGTGTTTTTCAAACTTTCATGTAAATAACATGCATATGTATGCATATATCCACAACAAACTCCAGCATACGAAAATAACTTCACTGGTGCCGTGGCCTCATTTTCAAAATGGTATTTATTTTCAGCAACGGGAAAACCCGACGCGTTTCGCAGTTAACCTCACTGCTTTATGACGGGTGAGTTAATAAAGGGCAATACATGTATTTAAAGGTGCAGGGTTCCATTACGTCACAATCATAGACATAGTAAACATACTTCAATGCATATATGTATATGTATGCATGCACTTATATTTGTATTTATATAGATATGCAGATTATATATGTTTATATATGTATGTATATATATATTCACTGAAAAAACCATAGGTTATAGACCATATATAGTTAGGAATTAGCATTTACAAAACCTTGAAAATTCACTGAAAAAACCATAGGTTATAGACCATATATAGTTAGGAATTAGCATTTACAAAACCTTGAAAATTCACTGAAAAAAACATAGGTTATAGACCATATATCGTTAGGAATTAGCATTTAAAAAACCTTATTTTACTCACACAAAACCATTGAAATTCCATATATAGTTAGTTGCACTAACTATATATCGCGCACCCGCAATTCACTGCTGATGATGTCACATATTACATCATTCATGACATGGTCAGTGACATCACTGATGACATCACTGATGACATCTCAAATGACATCACTGATGACATCTCAAATGACATCACTGATTACATCACTGATGACATCTCAAATGACATCACTGATAACATCTCAAATGACATCACTGATGACATCTCAAATGACATCACTGATGACATCACTGATGACATCTCATTTGACATCATTGGTCACATCACTGATGATATCATTCATGTGACAATACAATGCATCTCCTCACACTTTCATATAACCTCTGTTACACCCAGTGTTAAATACAGAGTATAATTTTTTAAACCATTGACACACCAATACTAGTTACTACATACGCACTCACTGATTCCTATGTTTACACAAACACTCACTTATTCACCCATACAATCATTCATACATACAATCACTCATCTTTACAACACTATCATATGCACTCATACACCTATACAGACACTCACACTCTGCCACTCATCCATGGAGTTACTCACACACCTAGTCAGTCCTGTAAAGAATCAATCACACTTCCATTTTCTAATCTATACAGTTAAACATAGAGCACCTTACATTTTCAAACATATACTAACACATACTTACTCTCTTATACAATCATTGATACAAGTACACATTGATCTGCACACAGTCACACACCTCCCAGCCAGCCACACACACACTCAGTCTCCCATACAAATACTTGGGGCAATCAATCAATAACTCATATAGTTACTCATATAGCTACTGATCAACACATGCAGCAGTTTACAAAACAAAAGACATAATGATGCACAAATTAAGACAGTTTAGTCACTAACCCATGCACTCAGTGAGACACATTTAATCACTCACTCATACATTCAGTCATGCACCTACTAAATCCTTCGTCCAGACACTTATACATCTACTCATTCTTCAATATGTAAGACATATTTTAACTTTACAGAAACATACAGTCACTGGATGTTGTCATCAGTGATGTCATCAGTGATGTCATTTGAGATGTCATCAGTGATGTCATCAGTGATGTCACTGACCATGTCATGAATGATGTAATATGTGACATCATCAGCAGTGAATTGCGGGTGCGCGATATATAGTTAGTGCAACTAACTATATATGGAATTTCAATGGTTTTGTGTGAGTAAAATAAGGTTTTTTAAATGCTAATTCCTAACGATATATGGTCTATAACCTATGGTTTTTTCAGTGAATTTTCAAGGTTTTGTAAATGCTAATTCCTAACTATATATGGTCTATAACCTATGGTTTTTTCAGTGAATTTTCAAGGTTTTGTAAATGCTAATTCCTAACTATATATGGTCTATAACCTATGGTTTTTTCAGTGAATTTCAATGGTTTTTTAATAGCAAATATCATAAGCTGTCGAATGTCAAGTACGTGGTAAGTAAAAACATTTTCGTGTTTATGCACACTGATCTGCTTTGAATGCTGCCCCCCACCCCTCATTTCTATTAGGAGTACTCTCTCTTTGCAGATAGTGAAGGGTAGTTAACGCAGGCCTTTGCCCCCGTTGTAATCCGTCGTGCCTGCTTCTCTCTCCATTTGATTGATTGTTCTCTTTGGTTCATTCTCTATTTACAAACAAGCACAGAGTCGCAATACTCTGTTTAGTCTTTGCAGATTGCGAAAAATCGTGTAAAAAAACAAAAGGAATCGAGCAAAATCAGTAGGCCACTAATGTGATCTCTTTTTGACCTCGCTAAAATAGAAACATTAGGAACAACCTGTTGAAAATAGCAATGTGTATGTACATAAGCGGCGTTCATTTGTGTTCACAGTACCCCTTGTTGATTGTTTGAATCGAGCATTGAATTGTTCGAAGTTGGTTCTCTTAAGGATCTTCTCTGCCTGCAAACGAGGAAGAATAGGAATATTCTCTCTCCCTTTGCAGATAGTGAAGGGTAGGTAACGCAAGCCTTTAACACGTCGTACCTATTTCATTCCTCATTGATTGATTGATTGTCCGAACATTGACTGTTTGGGAATAAGTTCTTTTTGGAGGTATTCCCTGTTTGTAAATAAACGTAGGAAAATCTTTGCAAGTAGTGAAAGGGTACGTAATGCGGACCTTTCTCCCCCGTTGTAATCTGTCATGCCTATCTACTCCCCACTGATTGATGCACCTGTTTCACCCGGACCATTTACTAGAGATAGGTCATCTGGCCCGACACGAGAGCACCCCTAGTGAAAAGGACATATGCAATAATAACGAAGTGATCACTGTATCCTGTTAACAGAAACTTTAGCATGAAACAACCTGGAAAGAAAAGAATAGGAAAACGAAAATCAGTAGGCCACTGATGAACTTTTTATTAAATAACAAACAAAGAAACGATAACAATACGTAATGATAAAACCTATTATTGTCCTAGAAACAAGAAACGTTAGAAGTAAGCCCGTAATAAGAAACCTGAAAACATCGCCCCTCACTGCCCCAAAACGTGTCTGTCCCACCGCCTGCCACGGCCAAATAACGGCAAACTGGGAAAGATAGAAGTCAGCAGACATCCGCCCCATTCTAGAAACTTCCAAAGGGCAACAGGTTTTCGGCTACGCCCAGCCGGAAGCAACACATATAAGGCGGGTCCTGATGCCACGCCTCGGCCAGGAGATCATCACGTAGGGTGTAGCCGGAGGAGTGGCCGAGGCCAGCGGGACCCGGCCAGGGGGATTGACAACACTGGAGAGTTTCAGGGGGGGGAATGTCCGTGTCCTCGACCCTCCCCTCTCTCTCCCAGTCCGGCCGCGTGGCCCTTGAGAGTTGCAGGTTGTCCCTCCACACTCTCTCCCGGTCCGGCCACCAACGGCCGGGGGCTGGGGCCGACGGGATCCGGCTGCAGCCGATGAGCCAAGGAACCCGTTCATGGGGCCAGAGCAAAGGGCGTCCGGCCGCCATCCACCAGAGGTCCGGCCCAAAGACGGACGGGACATTTCTTCTTTCTTGAATTATTGCTGCAACAACCCTGGGGGGGGGATGTCTTGCACATGCCTCCGACCCCACCCCCCCTCTCGTCCTCATCGCCTGGTCCGGCCATAACAAATCTCAAGCGAGACGCCGTGGGGTGCACTGGGAGGGAGAGACGGTGCGAACAGGCCTCTCCCGCCTCCCCATGGTGGAGGCTTCCCAGCTGCACCCTCAGCGCTCCAGGCGCCCGGAAAAGGGTTCTTCCACTGTGGCGATGCTGCAACGTCTCGCCCGGCAGGGTGGAGCCCGTCCGCTCATTTGACCCCGCGATCGCCAGTAGCTACCGAACTCTCAAAATGGCGGTCGACCTGGCAAGAGCGGGCCCAGCATAAAGAAATGGCCCGGTCACTGGTTGACTCCACCACCGTAGTCCTCCACGACCTTGAAGATTCTAGAGGAGCCGCGGGAGTCCCCGACCCCCGCAGACACCCCCGATGGGGAATGACTGCCATGATCGCCCGTGGAGTGACGAAACTGTAGCCGCGGGACGTCGGCGCTCCCATGCTGGCGCCAGCCTCAGTTTGAATGACTAGAATCCTGCAGACCTCAGTTCCGGTGAAAGCACAGTGTGACCCGGTAGGAAAAATTGTTGCACCCCCTCCCCTTTTTGACTGATGGTTCAAACCACCGATCCTTTCCTTTGCCCTTTTAACGGAACTTTGGACTGCTTCCCCCCCATCCCACAGCGCCCCACGCCGTTATTTGCTGGGCGGCAACTTACTAGACATCACCTTCGTGACATCCAGATTTCAGCGCGTTCTGCTGCCTTGGAACTATTCGCACAACAGACAGCTACTGACAACCCACCCCCCGGGACGCCCCACGCCGGATACCCAAATCATTGCGGCACCCAGGCAACATCTTCTGAATTTTCATAATTTGAAAGAACTAGTAACATGTCCTCATCAGGAATTTCCTCTTCAATCATCTCATCAGGAATTTCCTCATGAAAAGTCTGCAATGATGATTCTTGTAACTCTATGGTCTCCAAACATTCGATAAATTCGCCATCAAGACATTGATCAAAAAAATCATTCAAGTCATCTCCTCCTTGTGAGAATATTTCATTATTGGTGCTGTCAATTTCAATAAATGTAGTGGATAATTCAAAAGAAATTGCCACGGTCTCTTTATTGTGAGCCATTTTATTTTGAAATTGCTTGCTGTAAATTGCAGAAAAAAATAATCACTTTCATTTATCGTTTTTAGTAATACATAATATAAAACTAACTTTATCAAGTATTTAGTATAACAGAAGGACTGTAAATAAATAACAGAAACCATTTTTCAAATTATCTTAAAGTGTACAACATAGTTCCCCTTACAAATTAACAACTCACCTTTTTAAAAGTAGGAGAAGTGTTAGTACTGTGTAAACCAAACACCAGAAATTGAGCACCAAAAATTCCTCACAAATGTACCTCAGACAGTAGTATCACAAAATGGCTGTGGTTTCCTCTCATTTTAGATATATACATAACCAATTAACTTTCATCACACACAAATACAAAACCAAAGTAACATTTTAATTGGTTCTAAATTTCAACACTTTCAAATGTGTTTTCCCCATGCAATTTTCCATAGGACATTTAGATACGTCTACAGCCTGAATGGCTGAACGGAATTACACCAAACTTGGCAAAATGGTACATCAAACCTAAGAGGTCAGGGAGGATCTACTATGCCCCCTTATGGTCATTTGCCCCTTCGCTTTGGCCTCCTCTTGTCTCTCGATCCTACCGAGAGACAAGATGGCGGCCGCTACGGACTGTTTGGAATGTTTACAGACGCCGGAGAACCAATCACCTTCGCAAAGCTCCGTAACGCGAAAAGTACGCGAAGCGGAGCGCTGTTACAGATATATATCTTTTTTTGAAGTTAATTTCTCAAAATCCACTGGAGCACATATATTGAAACCTAGCAAAGGCACATCGGGCTACCAGTCCCTAATATTTTGCCAAGTTTCGTGCAAATCCATTCAGCCGTTCGATTATTATTATTATTATTTTTTTGCCCCGCGGGGCCCTTTTAAGACCTCCACATCAAACCTAGGGGGTCAGCGAGGATCTACTATGCCCCCTTATGGCCATTTGCCCCTTCGCTTTGGCCTCCTCTTGTCTCTCGATCCTACCGAGAGACAAGATGGCGGCCGCTACGGACTGTTTGGAATGTTTACAGACGCCGGAGAACCAATCAGCTTCGCTTCACAAAGCTCCGTACCGCGAAAAGTACGCGAACTGGAACGCTGCCCGGTCCGCTGTTACAGATATATATCTTTTTTTGAACGTTAATTTCTCAAAATCCACTGGAGCACATATATTGAGACCTAGCAAAGGCACATCGGGCTACCAGTCCCTACAATTTTGCCAAGTTTCGTGCAAATCCATTCAGCCGTTCGGGCTAAAAGTGAGGCCAACCGCCCTATGGAAAACTCAATGTTAAAAACACGTTGTGGGACCCCCCTTTTTTCTCGGCCCCCCCTTGACGAATCCCCCGCCAAAGTTATTAGACATAGAATTTTCAAAAATCCCATAGAGAAAAAATCCTAACTATATATACCTACTGGCGACCGCCAGTAGGTAATACACATACATATATATAAATGCATATATATGCATATATATATATGTGTATATGTGTGTGTGTGTAGATAGACCGAGGCACAAGAAAGCAGAAAAACAAACGTGAAGAACACAAAAAGGGGGCAGGGTAGATACACCCTGACCCCCTATGCTTGCCCAGGTGGTCCCACAAGGACAAAAAAGGCCCACATTTAAAAAAAAAAACCTGGTCTGTTTTTTTAAAAATGACCCCCGGGGGACCAAATTGCGGCGGCATAGTGATAAAGAAGTATGGGGGGTCCACAATCCCCCCTACACTGCCCCGGGGACCGCCGCCCCAGGGCAAAGCAACGCAGCCCCTTGGCGCATACTGGAGGCTCCTGGTGGGCTACTTGGCCCCCAGGGACCCCCAGTATGCAAGGGTAATTAGTTCCTATTCTGCAAACACGCCAGGGGTTGCGCTGCAGAGAGGTGTAAAAAAGGGTGTGGCCTCATTACACCTCTCTGCAATGCAGACCCCTGGCGCATACTGCAGGTTCCAGGTGGGCTAGTTGGCCCCCAGGGACCCGCAGTATGCAAGGGGAATTAGTTCCCCCTCTGCAAACACGTCCGGGGGCTGTGTTGCAGAGAGGTGTAAAAAAGGGCGTGGCCTCATTACACCTGTAATGCCGCTCCCTGGCTTAAACTGGAGGTTCCTGGTGGGCTAGTTGCCCCCCAGGGACCCCCAGTATGCAAGGGGAATTAGTTCCTCCTCTGCAAACGCGCCAAGGGTTGCGCTGCTGAACATTGTAAAAAGGGGGCGTGCCCTCTGAAAACCTGCCTGCAAAAATGTAGTAAATCACTATATAAAAAATAACAATTAATACATTTAAAATTGTCATTTAAAAAACCTTCGAAATTCAATGAAAAAACCATAGGTTTCAGGCCTTATATAGTTAGGAATTAACATTTAAAAAACCTTGCAAATTCACTGAAAAAACCATAGGTTTCAGGCCTTATATAGTTAGGAATTAGCATTTAAAAAACCTTGCAAATTCACTGAAAAAAACATAGGTTTCAGGCCTTATATAGTTAGGAATTAGCATTTAAAAAACGTTTGAAATTCACTGAAAAAACCATAGGTTTCAGGCCTTATATAGTTAGGAATTAGCTTTTAAAAAACCTTTGAAATTCACTCAAAAAACTATACGTTTTAGTGGTGTTATAGTTAGCTGGACATTTCACTCATACAAAACCATTGAAATTGCTCCTATATAGTTAGTTGTACTAACTATATTTCGCGCACCCGCAATCCACTGCTGATGATGTCACATATTAGATCATTCATGACATGGTCAGTGACATCACTGATGACATTTCAATGGTTTTGTATGAGTGAAATGTCCAGCTAACTATAACACCCCTAAAACTTATAGTTTTTTGAGTGAATTTCAAAGGTTTTTTAAAAGCTAATTCCTAACTATATAAGGCCTGAAACCTATGTTTTTTTCAGTGAAAATATATATATATATAATATCAAAACAAGCCAAAAATGCCCAAAACACAATAAGTATAATTGGAGTAATGACATTTCTAAAGATTCAATACTATTGTATTGATTAAAAGCCTAAAACACCATCCGGGACTATCTGGTCAAGCTAGACCGGGGTAAATCTGAAAGTTCAGGCCAACTGCAATACTGCAATGACCATGGGTCAGATACAGAGACCAGCCATGGCCTGCTGAAAAAATTGCTACATGCTTTGTAGACAAAGTCGAGATGCAGGAAGCAAGGAGGTGATGAGTCATCAAACCTCTTTCTTAACCACTTGGCTGCTAAGGGGTTTTCCCCTCCTGTGCTGCATATTTATGAATCCCATTACACATGACGAGTTGACCTTGTCATGAGCATGCAAGTGGTTAAAGGCGATGTATAAGCATCAAGCAGCTCAAAGTCAGAGATGAGTTGGAAACAGGAGATGAAGCACCACACAATGAGTGATAAGATGTCCATGTTACATGCCGAAGTGTATGCAGAACATTGTTGATGCATGGATTCTTGTGGTTGCAGCACTTTATTCCTACTTCCAAAGGCCCAGGCCTGGATTGGCACCACTTGGCAGGGCAAGACTTGCAGCAAGCAAAGTCCAGGTGCGGTTGAAGGTTGATGAGAAGTGTTTGACGTCCCTGAGACTTAGGACAGGGGACAAGCCAGCTTGTACTTGGAGTCACTCCGGGTAAAGTGAGATAGGTCCAGTCCTTCCTCTGGAGGGCAGAGGTTAGCAGAAAGCTGGGCAGCACAGCTGGAAAGCAGTTCTTCCATAGCAGCAGTACAGCAGGGTGATAGTTCTTGTAGCAGCACAGCAATCCTTCATCCTAGAAAATTTCTTCACAGGTTTAATAGTGTCTGAATCTAATTTGATGGAGGTTAGAGACTGAGTAGTGCCTTTGAAGTAGAGGTGACTTTAAAGTGCACAGAGGTCCTCACTTCCAGCTCTGGCTCCACTATAGAGGGGGATCCAGCCCTTCTGTGAAGTCAGGAACCAGTGTATTCAGGTGGTGTAAGTGTCAGCTCCTCCCTCCCATCCTGCCCACCATGGCACATCAGGATGAAGATAGCTCATCAGTCACACCTAGGTTTCCTTTATGTGTGACTATATAGCGGGAATGAGCAAAGTCCAGCTGTCACTCACCCCAGAAGTGCATTGGACACAATCTGCAGGCAGACATGACTAAGAGCAGAACAATGACATCTTTCTTAAAGTTGGAACCTAAAAAAGGCTTGGGTCCTAAGCTGACTGGATGGGACTACTAGTAATGTGTATACAAAAAAAGTATCCAGTACCTTTGATTCAAACTTATTCAGTAATGTTAATTCTAAAACGTCACTATTTTTGGTTTTCCTTTAATGTTTGACATGATTTGAATGATATTGATTCTTATGGAATAATTAAAAAAAGTGTGAAATAAATCACACAAGCCTGTGAATTGACTCCATTGGCCCGTTACTAAGTAAGTTCGAATCAAAGCTACTGGATACTTTTTTTGTATACATGTTTCTTAAAGTGTCATTTTTAAAAGGGTAGTAATAAATTCATCTTCGCCATTAAATATGATTTATCATTACCATTCCAATGATTTGAAACATGGCAGAGCTACTCCTTCTCAATCAGGAATTACAGATTATACATGTAAAAAGGAATTCCCAAAGGTAACCTATGAGAGAGGTGGGCCTCAGAATAGTGGAAAATGAATTTAGGTGTTATTCCCTACCAGACCATGCAAAAATTAAAAGTAAATGTCCTACTGTTTCATTGCACAGCACCCTGCCCCTATGGGATACATACAGCCTACCTTAGGGGTGTGTTATATGTAATAAAAGGGGAGCTTATGGTTTGGCAAGGAGTTTTCAATGCAAAGTCGACAGGGCCGTGAAAACTGCACACACAGGCTCTTCAGTGGCAGGCCTAAGAAAGGTTTAAAGTACCACTTGCATGGACGGCTCAATCAGTGCTGCAGGTCCTCTAGCAGAATTTAGTTTAAAGGCAGTGGGCACATGTAGTAAAACATGTTTTGGGGAAATTATTATTATTATTTGATGCTTGTAAAGGGCGCAGCTACCCACAACGGGGGTGTCCCGCCGCTAGGACAGGCAGTAGATAAAAGAACTAATAGGCAGGCTAAGGATTATAAAAAAAAAGGTTTTCACGTTGTGTCGAACAATAGATTTGGATTCGGCCATCCGCAAAGACAGTGGCAGGCTATTCTAAGTTTTGGCCGTGACTACTGCAAAAGCTCTGCCGCTCATTCTGGCACGGCGGAAACAGGGAGTCACCAAAAGGCGGAGATAATGAGATCTAAGTAAGCAAGTTAGTCTGAGAATGCTTCAGTCGGGCTCTTAGGTAAGCCGGGCCCTTGACCTGCAATGCTCTAAAAGCCAAAACCATTGATTTAAACTGAATCCGCTTGGCCACTGGAAGCCAGTGAAGCTTCTTCAGGTCTGTAGGTGGCTTATCAGGTACGCAGGAGCCCCGGCGTACAGACTATTAGCATAGTCCGGATGTGAGGTGATCAGCGCGTGAACAATAGTCCGACGAGAATCCCCAGTCAGAGAAGAGGGAGAATTTTATGAATCATGTGCAATTTACCGAACCAGGCCGCAGAAACCTGCGCGATTTGCACTTTGCATGATAACTCATTATTGAACCAGAATCCAAGGTTCCTGGCTGAAGCCACCGATTCTGGAGGGGGGTTCCACTCCGATGGCCACCATAGTAGAGCTGGAGAAGGTTTTTTTATTGAAAAACAACACCTCAATTTTATCAGAGTTAAGTCTAAGCGTATTGAGGGCCATCCAGTTGGAGATATTGCACAGGCAGCGTCTAAAATTCGAGAAAGTAGCTTCCAAGTTATCCTTAAATGAGAACACCAATTGGGTGTCGTCAGCATAGGAATTCACTCTGACTTCATAAGATTCCACCACTGAAGCCAGGGGAGAAAGATATACATTAAAAAATAGCTGTCTCAACGCGAAGCCCTGGGGGACTCAGCAGTTTAGTGGTTTCTCCTCTGAAGGGCTGGAGGGAGACCTGTTCAGAGCGACCGCATAGAAAGGATCTGATTCAGGATAAAGAGGTTGCTTGAATCCTGAGGCTGAAGAGTCTCCCAAGCAAAATAGCATGGGAGACATATCGAATGCCGCGGACAGGTCGAGGAGCACCAGCCTTGCCGCTTCACCTGTATCCACACATTCACGAATGGTTTCAGAAACCTACAGCAATGCCATCTCTGTACTATATCTGGATCTAAACCCGGACTGTGAGTCGTATAAAAGAAGATATGACTCAAGATAGTTGGATAGTTGCTCCTGGACTAATTTTTCTAGAACTTTGGCTGGTTTAGGTAAAAGGGAGATAGGGCGATAGTTTATAAAAAATAGAAGGATCAGCATCCGATTTTTATAAAATAGGTATTATCATGGCCTGTTTCCAAGCTGCTGGAAAAACCCCAGTGCACAGTGAGGAGTTCCAGCTCGAATTCAGGTAAGAAATAATAAGGGGGGGCACAGCACTAAATAAAAGGAGGTAAAAGCACCACTATTGTTAGCCACAGAGTTTAGCTCTGGGCAATCTCGAGTAGGACCAAACGTAGAGAAAATATCTAAAATGTTGTTATAAAGAAATCCTATAGTCCATTACAGAGTTCCTGAGTAGGGGGAGTAATACTAGAAAGTGTGGCTGGTTTAGTAAACTCGTTCACAATTTTTAAAAGGGTTTAGAAGAGTTAACAGCAGAGTTCACTTTTGTGACAAAGTACTCTCTCATTTCTGGGCGCTTTAGTTTATGAAAGTTCTTAATAGCCGCTCTGTAAACAGATTTAGCCTCTATATTGTAGGATCTTCACCATTCCAGTTTCTTGCACCAACTTTTTTCAGCACGCAGAGCGGGAGTAAACCAAGGGGCCGAAGGTTTTTGTCTAGCTGAGACAATAGGTTCAACAGGGGCCACCATATCAAGGGCCGAAGAGAGCCAGTTATTGAAATTGGAACCATGCAAATCTAAATCCCCCCCACCTGCACTTGGGAATGAGATAGAAAGGGGGCCAGTGAGTTGCACGCAATTTTGAACCATTTCCTACTTCGATCCCGAGCCAGAGAAGACTTAGTGAATTGAGAGAGAGTAGTCACACTAAACGGGATTAAAGAATGGTCTGACCATGTGAGTGGTAGAGGTGGTGTCATGGACAAATTGTTTTTTTTCGTAAACAGTACATCAACTGTATGGTCGGCGCGGTGTGTAGGACCTCTAACCCTCTCGGTAAGATTAAGGCCTTTCAAAGTTTCTAATAGCTGGCCGGCTTTTGTGCACCGTGAGTCATACACATGTAAGTTAAAATCACTGAGCACTATAAAATGAGAATGTTTGAGTGACAGATCATGTATCAACAACAGGAGCAAAAACCAATCAACCGTGTTGGGATTGGGGTATAAAATGATCAGAACATATGGTATCCCAACTGGTATTATTCAAAGGCAATTAGTAAGGATATGAGTAAAACATTATCCACAAGGAAGCATGGAGACTCTATATGATTGTAGCATGTGCTCATGGCATCATTTATATAAACATTTGGGAAAAAAGGGAAAATAAATGCAATTGACAGTTGTAACAGCACTGCAATACACAAATATTACAATTGAAAACAACCTAAATTGCACGTGGTGTTCGAGGTGTGTGAGTGAAAACCAAGGTAACGACGTAGGTGACAATGTGATCAGCGTGGGCGGCGCAAAATGACTGGTGCATGAATATACAGTGAGTAATTGGCACAATGTGATTCCAGGTAACTTCAGGAGTTTGTTTCTATTTCGGTTTGATGTACTGTTTGTGAACCACTTTGTGTAACGCGCCTATGATCGCGCAGGACTGGGTTGGGTCAAAGGCAGTGCTGTACAAGGGGGCAAAGGAAAGGCGTAAGACAGGGAGGAAAGGGAGAGGTGGAAGCAGTTGGACATGGGCGTGCCGAACTGGCTGGCTGGCGGCATACGCCCTGGGGTGAGGGGTGAGACGCTCGGGAAGGCGGTATAGAACCCTGGGGAGAGGTATCCAACCGGAGGTTGGTGGTGAAAAGAGATGGGGTACTGGAAGTGTTAAGTCATAAGGCATAGGAGGGCTCAATATAGCAGGGTCGCGAAAGACACGATCTTGGTGAACAAGGAGGAGAGAGAGGAGGTGGGGGTTCTGGGCTAACGGGTGGAAGGTGGCATGACGAAGCAGGCAGTAGGAAAATGAGTGGTGTTGTCTGTTGGCCCTCAGTGGGAGACTACCGGGGGACTGACTCTCACGTGATTGCAAAAGGTGCGAGCTGGTAGGCAAGGGAAGGAGAGGGAGGGAAGGGACGGGAGGGGGGTGTGCGCTGGAGTGTTGGGTGCGGGGTAGCGAAGCGGCAAAGATAGACAGGGTGGAGAGTCCAGGTGGACACGGTGTCATCGGATCACATGTGGCCCGAACTGGTGGGGGCAGAAATGAGGAAGGATGGGAGGCTGGTAGCGGCAAGGCAAAGCGGCGGTGGGCGGCAATTAACTCAATCGAAATGACACCTCGGTGAGGGAGGCTCAAGGGGCATGTCACCAAGTGGAAATTACCTGGATGGCAGGAAACAGGTGTTAGTGGCCATGGACTGGAACGTCATGAGAGGTAAATTAGAATCAAGGGGCCAATTAGGATCTGGGGGGGCAAGAGGGAGGGGAAAAGGAAGTTGAGTGGAGAGTGGTAAGGCTGGGCAGGGTCACCTGTATAAAGACTGAAGACTCACCGGTATCAGCGAGCAATCTGCTGTTGTGGGGGAACGGAGTCCAAGACGTGTGGAAGAAGAGGTCATCTGGGGGAAGAAAAAAGGGGGGGTTGAGCAACATGTGCGGTGGAGACGGGAAATCCCGGAGTGGAAGGGGAGGAGAAAAGACTTACCCAGGGCTGCGGATCAAGCGCGAGTCATGGGGGGTCCCAGAAGTAAAAAAATGCTTGGAGCCGATCCGGCTGTGATCGGTGTGGAGAGACTGGATCTGTGGTGATAACTAAGTCCCCCATAGCCAACCTGATGAGACATCATAGGAGGCCCTCTGCACATGGGCCCCTTGGGGTACTACTTGTCGGGGACTGAACTCTTCATGCCTGCAGAAGGTAGTTTGGGGCCAAGAACCCCTATTGTTGCGACAAGTAAGTCATCCACAGCTGGATGCTGAGAACCTTTCTCAACTACTCTGCAAACAGGCCTCGTGGTGCATTACTGGTAGGGGGATGAAGTCCTCTTGGATGCTAAGGGTCCTTGGAGGCCAATACCCCATCCTGTTACCTCCAGTAAGTGCAATACAGCGGGATTCCTAAGAGCTGGTCAAAGGCCTGCACTCTTTCGCCCCTACTCTGCAAACGCGACTAGTAGATAAAAACCCATAGAAATACACTTAAAAAACCAAAGGTAGGGGGCATGGCCAGCCATCATGGCCGCTCAGATGTGACTCCGAATGGCTCTGTCCCAGTCCCCTTGAAATATCACTTACACAGGGTACTGAATCCACCTCTGACCCGTGCCCCAGCTGTGTAAGAGGTGGTGCATTCGCAGGAATGCTGAGGCGAGCCCCCGGGAGCTTTTAATTGACCATAGCAGAGGGCCAGAGTGGCGGCCTCCGGAGCACCGCAGCGCTACACAAAATGGCGGCAGAGTGAGGTCAGCGGTAAAAGGTTGCCACTGAAGATCAAGCCTGAAGCCCATTCATTCCCATTCGACTCCCGCTAGTGCTCTCACCGGGTGGCACCCTAGAGACAGGCAATTTCCCCCAGGACCGGGCGTAGGATCTTCGCCGAGTTCCCGAATCAAGTAAGGGTGCGCCAGGGGCCTCATAATCTGCAGGCAGGAGTTGGAGGCTAAGGGGTCCCCCCTGGGCTGTGGGGGCTCCCCTACATGAGTGAAGAGTGAGGCTGAGAGATCTGTACCGGCCGCCTGACCACCGAGTTTACTGCCTGACCCTAAAATGGCACCGTCCTCCCGCTACGCTTCAACGGCCCTGCGCGGGGGACAACAATGACTTAAGCTAAACCAACCAAGCTAAACTTCGGGGGCAAGCACTTTTTCCACCCCGGTGGTCCCTTACCAGAGGCGCTGTTGTGAGGAGCAGGGGTGGCTCCTGACCACTACATGGATCTGACAACCCGCGTGGCAGAACAAGCATGGTGCGGGTGAGTTTTGATCAACCCCCAACTACAATAGATCACCTGAGAAGCAAGCGCAGTGACCTCCCTTGGCGGTCCCAGCGCTAGTGTGGATTCCAGGAAGAAAGGGAAGGAAGTGAGAGCCTAGCACCCAGAGGCGATCGGTGGGGTCATGCTCAACACCCCCTAATGAACAGTTAGGAATGGGGACCGGGAGATCAAGTGGCCTGCGATGAAGCACACCAAGTGTAGCAACCACTTAATCCAAGTGCAGGCCAGTAGTGGGGCGGCCCTGTGTTGACCGTTCCTCCGACACCCATATGCCACCCAAAAAAGCCATCACCAACAAAGTCTCCAACTATTTTGCCCTGCCTGTTGGCATCCCTCAGGAGCTGAGGGAGGATATCATAGCCAACATGGATGCCTCCTTCGTAGCCTTCAGAGGGTGAATATGGTGGCCCTGCAAGCTGACGTGGACTCCGTGGGCTCATGCACCCTGGACTTGGAAGCAACATGCCAGGATCTGGAAAAACGCTGGGGGTCATTGGAGGAGTGCACAACAGTACTTTGAGACCAGCTACGGGCATCCGCCCTCAAGTGAGAAGATTTGGAGAATCGCTCCCACGAGAAAACATAAGGGTCAGAAGCCTGAAAGAATGCTGCAAGGGCCCTGACCTGGAGGCATTCCTAGTGGGTCTCTTCTCCACAGTCATCGGGGAGGGAGGCCCGGAGGTGAGACTAGAGCGGGCTCATAGAGAGTGACCGAAGGTGCCGAGAACCAACAGGAGACCAAGAGATGTCCTAGAGAAATTCGGCTCCATTCAAAACAAGAGAACTGGTGCTCCAAAAATCGAGAGGATCCCATAAAATTACTTTCCAAAATGCCACATGTTCCCTGTTCCAAGACATGGCTCAGGCCACTCTAGCGCGATGGCAGCAATTCCAGCCTATCACAGAAGCCATGCGTGAGCGACAAATAAGGTACCGTTGGACTTATCCCTTTGATATTGCCTTCCAAATGGACAACAAGCAGCTCCACTACACAGAGATGGAGGAAGCGGTGGCTCTATTGGGAATTAGTCCTCTTCTTCTAGCATGAGAGTCCACTTCAAAGTACGGTGAAGGGGAATAGCCAAAGGAAAGGAGTGACGGAGGCCCATGGAGATCGGTTGGGCGTGGTAGCAAAGAAGCTCATGACTGAGGGTGGGGGAGCCTGGCTTTTCTGGCTAAGCTCCATACAGACAGGTCACCCAAGGTTGTCCTGGTACAGAAGTCAAGGTAATGGGGGTTAAACAAAAAAAGGGGGAAACAAAGGGATGGTGCGCCCTTACAGACACTTCAAGAACTAAGACTATCAGTCAGCCGGACATCTTGCGTCCTTGGTTCACGATACAATTGAAGGAAACGGGGGTTCGAAATGACTGTGGAGTCAAAAGAGTTGTTACCCTAAGAACATGACAATAGGGGTTTATGGGAGGAGAAGTGGGCTCGCTCCCAGAGTTGGACATAGTGAGGCCGTCCTCTGGGCTGGAAGTCCCCACAACTCTCAGTTCTAGTTTTTACTTGTTGTATTCGTTGTGTATCATGGTGTTTTTAAAAATGCTTTTGGCAGGTGGGGCCGAGAAATGGGTGGGACGGATTGGGGCGGTGTACCTGGGAAAGGCAAAAGGGGGGTGCATATACTGAAACATGGCAGTTAACTGCCTTTACTGGAATGTAGGGGGCTTAGTTAACTCCACCAACAAGAGGCAAGACCTATGGCAGTACCTAACTGATCACTAGGTCCTGATAGCTGTTCTACAGGAAACCCACCTAAAGAAATGTGATGAGGGCAGGCTGAAACACAAGTGATACCCCCAGATTTTTCTCTCCTCAGCCCCAACGAAACAAAATGGAATGGCTCTACACTCCTCGATCCCCTTTAACCACCAAGCTACTAAAGCCGTTGAGGCAGGGCCCTTTTTAATGGTACGAGGGGAGATCAGGGGGCAAGCATGCACCATTGCCACAATATATGCACTTAACACAGGGCAATTGGAATTGTTGGACTCCCTTTTACCTACTAAAGAGGGGACATTTTACTGATGGGAGACTGCATATGGGACCCCACACTGGACACGACTCACCCTCATAGAGGGACGGGAGGGACATTCAGTAAGGCTCTCTAAACCTCTCTTCCGCACCTGGGCTTACAGGACGCCTGGCAGGAAGACCATCCTATGACGAGGGATTACTCCTTTTATTCCCACTCCCATAGAACCCACTCTAGGATAGAACATATTTTTCTCAGTCAATCATTTCTCTTCACAGTAGTCGATGCTAGGTTCCCCTGGATGTGCCTCTCAGATCACGCCCCCCCTGGAGTTATACTAAACTGGCCAGCTCCACACGCAAAACATAGGAGATGGTATTTCCCCAATTTTCTCACCAGGGATAGACTCCTTAGAGATGACTTAAGAACGGCAATCACAGACTACTTTAAAAACAACCATCCCACCCTCACCTCTTTTGCCACAAACTGGGGCACCTTTAATGCATTTATTAGGGGCAAATGCATAGAATTAGCCACCACACTTAGAAACCAGCAGAGGGGGGGGCTCATGTTAGAAAAGGAACTACAATTGGGGGAACAAAGTTACCAAGAGTCCCCATCGACCCAAACAGTCAAATACCTGAAGGATAAGCTAAATGCAATATATACTAATAGAGCCGAGAAATCTGGCTCGTGGATACGAAAGTGGCAACAAGATAGGCACCTTATTGGCATTACAACTAAGGGAATAACAAGAAAAAGATTAGATTAAGTAGATAGTGAATAATACAGGCATCTCCCCTCAAACTGAAGAGAGTAAAGCGAATGCCTTTGGGCAGTTCTATTCCACAGCCCCAGTCGATGTCCAAGCCCAGGGATACTACTTGTTGTCCCTGAATTTACCTCAGATTTCTGCCCACTCCAATGAGGAACTTAGCCAGCCCTTCACTAGGGAAGAGGTGCAGAAAGCGATAGACTCTTTGAAAAGTGCAGAAGGCCACGGGCCCTGATGGGCTTAATGCCCACTTCTATTGTACGTTTGCTCCCGAATTGACTCCCAACCTGGTGATCCTTTTTAACTAAATAGAGACTGGCCAAAGGGTGACTGATTCTATGGAGGAGGCATTAATCTCAGTAATTCCCAATCCAGGAAAAGACCCGAAAGCTTGTGCCTCATATAGGCCTATTGCACTTTTGAACCTGGACGCCAAATTGTACTCAAAGATTTTGCCCACCCACCTAGAAAATCACCTCCCTGCACTGATCAACCCTGATCAGTCGGAGTTTATTAAGGGAAGGCAGACCCTCAACAATTTATGTAAAATAGTACATATAATTGAGAAAGTGCGGAAGAAAGGTGTCCCCGCAGCACTGCTGTCATTGGATGCAGAGGAGGGCTATGATCGGGTCGACTGGGCCTTCCTACTTTGAACCCTGAGAAGATTCGGCATCAATGAAACTTTCATTGGTATGGTGCGGGTCAACTGTCACTTCCCCAGTTCGAGAGTCCTTGTAAACATGGCAGCTTCAGATGCCTTTACGCTCTTGCGGGGGACAAGATAGGGTAGTCCTCTGTCCCCCATGTTATTTGCTCTCAGCATAGAGCCCCTTGCAGAGAGGATCAGAGTGAACCCTGACATGTCAGGTTTCAAAGTGAACCACACAAAGGGGCCGATTATGATGGCGGACGGACCTGAGTCCGTCCGCCACCATAGAGAAGGAGGGACCGTCCGCAGGGGCAGCGGCGGTCCCTCCGTGCAAATTAGGATGTGACCGCCACCCTGGCGGTCACATCCTGTATTTTTATCATTGCGGCGGGTGCTGCTTGAAGCAGCACCCGCCGCAATGATACAAAAGTAAGTTGTGCATTTGCATGCACAAAGCGGCAGGCACCTCGCGGTGCCTGCCGTTTTGTGCAGGCAAATGCAGGGGGTACCATAGGTACCCGCCATGTGCACCCCCCACCCCCCCTTCACCCCTGGGGGCCCGCAACGGGCCCCCAAACACAAATCCGTATGCCTTTACACGGCGGAAATGCTGCCGTGTAAAGGCATCTTTCCGCAGACATCCTAATATGGCTGGTGGTGTCTGATAGACACCGCCAGCCATGTTAATGCTTTTCCGCCGCGGGCGGAATCCGCCCGCGGCGGAAAAGCGGAGGACAGATAGTAAGACCCACCAGCCATCCTAATATGGCGGTGGGTCTTTCAAGGCTCCCCGGCGGATTTTCCGCATCCTCCGGGCCGGCGGTGGCTTCCGCCGGCCCGGTGGATGCGGGAAATCCGCAATCGTAATAGGCCCCTAAGTCTTTCTTGCTCAACCTCACCCTTCCTGGAGATGTGTTGGATCAAATACAAGAGACCTCCCCTTTTTGTTCTACGGTTAAATACATCACATAGCTTTGGATCAACCTCACTCCAAAAATATCAGGGGGCTTATTTATGAGTGTTTGCATCCATTTTGCGCCTCCGGTGAGTCACTTTTTGTGACGCACCAGCAATGTAAAAATATGCCATGTTGCGTCATATGTACAAAGTGACACATCTCATTAGATGCGTCACTTTTTAAACCGCTGTGCCGCATTATACCTGTGGCAGGTATAATGTATGCAGGGTGGGCATTCTGACGCAAGTAAGCCTCATAGAAGTGATGCTTCTACTGCGTCACTTCTAGGACGCAAATGCGTCAATATCTTGCGCCTGCCTCACAGCAGGAGTAAGACTGATGCAGGCCCATTTGAAATGGGACTTGCATATGTGTAATGACCCATTGACGGAGTTGCGTCACTTTTGTGACACACTCCAGAAATGCGTCATTTTTGCGCCTACAGATGCGTCAGAAATACTGACGTATCTGTAACTCCTTACAACTTGATGCATCATAGTGTAAATATAACACACCCAGCATGTCGCAAGGAGGGTGCAATGAAAAGTGACGCATCCCTATTTTCACACAGCAGTGCGTCACTTTTCATAAATGAGGCCCTGGGTCTTTACAAGGCCAATTACCAACCCTTGATCACTCAATCAATCAGTACAATTGTAGAGCACACAACTCACCCATGAGGGTCTCAAGGCGCTGGGGGAGCGGGGGTGCTGCTACTGCTCGGAGAGCCAGGTCTTGAGGAGTCTCCTGAAGGTCAGCAGAACCATAGGCAGAAAGGGAGGGTGTTCCAGGTTTTTGCAGTGAGGTGGGAGAACGATCTGCTGCCAGCGATCGCTCGACAGATGCGGGAGACGGTGGCGAGGGTGAGGTCAACAGAGTGAAGCTGGTGGTTCGGGGTGTAGAAGGTGAGTCATTCGTTGAGGTGCGCTGGTCCGGTGTTGTGGAGAGCTTTGTGAGCGTGGGTGAGGAGCTTGAAGGTGATCCTCTTGTTGACGTGGAGCCAGTGTAGGTCTTTCAAGTGGGCTATGATGTGGCGGGTCCTTCTTACTAAAACAATCTCTGTGACGACTTTCCCCTCGCCCTACACCCCCATGCACTTCACCCCAGATTTCTCCCATGCAATGCAGGAGAGACCCTTTACGCAGTGGAGAATGGGTGGTTGCCTCATTATCTCCCACCGATACAAGAAAGGGGAACTCCTGACTATCGTCAAATGTGTTAAACCCTTCCACCTCCAGCCCTCAGAGGGCTTCCACTACACACAGCTCAAAAACTGGGTGCAGCAACCCCTGGAGCGGCAGGCCACTACCGGAGACCTGCTCCCAATTGAGAATTCGCCCAATCGAGGGCATCCACCAAGGGATCTGTCTTCTTTCTCTACTCCCTCTTTAGGGCGCTGAGCCTACAGACGTTGTCAAGACACAGGGTTTTTTTAGACACTACCCTAGCAAGACCAGTGGAGGAGAAGCAATGGAGCAGTCAGTCAAACCACTTTATTTAATTAATTAAAATCATACAAAGCAAAAAACACATACATTTTTTTAAAAACACAAAAACTGAATTAGTTACAAATATTTACATCAGAGAGGCACCATATTTTTGAAAAATCAAAAAGAATCATCCACTGTTATAAAATCCCTATAAATCTCAAATAAAATGAACATGGATCACATAATGCTACAACTCTAAAATAATTCATATCATAATAGCACTAGGAAATCTTTTTTTCCTTAACCTCACAGCAGCAACCAAAAAACTGGCAATATTAAAAATGGACCATAAATCATCTAACACTTGGAAATATAATAAACCCTTCCACCTCCAGCCCAGAGGGCTTCCACTACACACAGCTCAAAAACTGGGTCCAGCAACCCCTGGAGCGGCAGGCCACTACCGGAGACCTGCTCCCAATTGAGACTTCGCCCCATCAAGGCCATCCACCAAGGGATCTGTCTTCTTTCTCTACTCCCTCATTAGGGCGTTGAGCCTACAGACGTTGTCAAGACACAGGGTTTTTTTAGACACTACCCTAGCAAGACCAGTGGAGGAGAAGCAATGGAGCAGTCAGTCAAACCACTTTATTTGATTAATTAAAATCATACAAAGCAAAAAACACATGCATTTTTTTTTAAAAACACAAAAACTCAATTAGTTACAAATATTTACATCAGAGAGGCACCATATTTTAAAAAAATCAAAAAGAATCATCCACTGTTATAAAATCCCTCTAAATCTCAAATAAAATGAACATGGATCACATAATGCTACAACTCTAAAATAATTCATATCATAATAGCACTAGGAAATCTTTTTTTCCTTAACCTCACAGCAGCAACCAAAAAACTGGCAATATTAAAAATGGACCATACATCATCTAGCAATTGGAGATTTAATAAAGCTGGTTTAACTTGTTGAAATCCCTTTCCTCTCAAAAGAGGAACTAAAAACCGCCGTCGGATGGAATCATAAAAACCACAAAACATGATGAAATGCAGTGTATCTTGAATAGAACAATCATCACAATGACACACAGCTAACTCTTCTGGTTTACACCATCCAGACAGGTTCCCCAATGAAAAGTGAATTAAGTTAAAATGAAACCTCGTGAACAGCCATCGGTGATAAGGTTTGGTCACAATTATTAGGTATGGGTCAATCAGGGGGGAAGTATTTAATAAAAAATGAGCCCTAACCGAGGGTTTTTGTAACTCTAAGTCCTCCCGCTCTAACATTTGTAAATTCAAAAACTGTGATCTTACCCATTTTACATCTTCCTTTACAATCCCGTCTGGGTTGTTGTAGATGTCAACCCGCCCCAGTTTTTTAAACGTAGATTTAATGTATGACAGCCAAGGAATTCTCCTGGCCTCATCTATAGCAATACAGTCCCTTAAAATGTAATGATTCAATGTTATCTCAGGATTAAGCCAAGTTTTAATCCAACATACTAGAGGGGCCAATCTCAGCTGGTCAGTCACATACCCCTGGCCTAATTCCTGATGAATGGAAAAAGTCGGGGTAGATTGAGGTACCGACAAAAGGGTGCGTAAAAACTTATTTTTCAGCCAATTGTACGCCTCGTAAATACTTATAGCCCCAAATGGCAGCGATAGCCAGACACTTGGATCTGTAAATAGCAAGATTTGCATCAAAAGGCCGTGCTCCCAACCTCTGTGAGAACCCCACTAAGGCTGATGTCGATCTAACCACCGCATTTTTCTTTGCTCTAAATTGGGGAACCCAGGACCCCTTATCATCAAATAGGCAATGGAGCAGTTTCTACAAAGACATTGCCAAACACAACCATTCCATGTACCTCACTATAAAATAATGTACGAATGTACGATTGGTACTTGTACCCTCAGAAACCCCATAAAATTTCCCTTATACTGCGGACAGTGCTGGAGAGGATTCAGACTGTTGGGGGACTTCCGACATATATGGTGGGACTTTCCCTTGGTTAAGCAATTCTGGAAAAAAATGATCTTGCAGATACCCCATCTTAGAGACCATAGAACACACCCTCCTGGTGCTTAGAGACCCACATATGAAAAGACAAACATCTGGTGACCCAGCCATCTTGTGGCTGTGCCTAGGTGCTGCCAAGATGGTGATCGCAGCTGCATGGAAAAAGACAGAAGCACCGTCCACTACGCAGTGGCACGCTAGACAATGGCAAGCACTAGCGCTAGAACACTTGGCGGATATTACAGAGGGTACAAGGAAGGGCTTTGAATACATCTGGTCACCGTTTGTGGAATACATGCCAGAGGGGTTGCCCTTATTTTCATGTATCCCTAGACTGCAAGCACTCCACCTATTCCACATTAATCCAAAGAGAGAACCCAACAGGGATACATAATCATGTGGGCACCCGACCCAGGCCTCAGCACACAAGACCATCCCACAAAGATACCCGCCCTGGATTACACCCACCATGATACACCTGTTTGGCTTAGTCTTACTTTTTCTGTTTTCTTCTTTTTCAGCTTTGGGCTCACAGTTCGGGCACGACACTTCAGTACACCTGAGCAGAGGTCCCACAACAGGGTAGTTGAACAAGGGGAACACTAGGCGATGCTGAAGGTTTAGATTGGGACCTAGAAGTGCAGTCACCTATTGGGCCGATCCCTCGTTAACAAGCTGTGTATACCTGGTAGCCATCTGTAAACCATTCTGGCAATCAACATAGGCTCTAAATTGTGAGCCCTACTGTTTGTCATCTACGAAAGGGATCCATGAGGTGTACACTCTCCTGCAATCAACACTTCATCTGAATTGTGAGCACTGCTGCCCGTAGTGTTTGCTCACACAACAGTGACTGCAGGTAAGCAGAGCGGTCTTGGTGCACAGGGCCTCCAATTGAGCTCCGTGCGGCGGGAGGGGTGGGGACTTCAGCCTGGCTGCACAGGTGTGAACAAACAATATTACCGTGCAAAATGATGTGGTCTCTGGCCTCATTCAGTCTCATGTCTGTCTCATTTTAAAGACCTGTTGGACCGTACTGTAAGCCTGAGCCAGGGGGCAGCGCTGCCCTACAGACACCTCTTGAGCGCAGTGCTGCAGGAGGGGTTGGATGCATCAGCCAGAGTGCGCAGGTGCGAATAAGTGATATTGCCATGTGTAATGATGTGATCTCTGACCTCATTCAGTCACATCTCTGACTCATTTTAAAGACCTGCTGTACCATAAGGTAGGCCTAAGCCTACGGGCAGCGCTGCCCTACAGACACCTGTTGAGCGTGATGCTGCAGTAGGGGTGGGGTGCATCACCGTGAGTGTGCACGTGCAAAAAAGTGATGTTGCCGTGCGTAATAATGTGATCTCTGACCTCATACAGTCACATCAGTCTCTGTAGTGTACTGTAGGCCTGAGCCAGCGGGCAGCGCTGCCCTAGAGACACATGGCGTTGGCTTTTAGGACACTGTAGTGAGCTTGTTACTAAGTGTACATGCACACAGCCTTCGACCACTGCATTACACGCGCACATTATGCTTCAAGCATGCGCTCTGTTCCTTTGCATGTAAACATTGGTATAACATATTATTATTTAACCATGCGTATTCACGTGCACTCCAACTCGTCTCTGAACCACGATTACCTCTAACAGTTGGTAGTTTGTACTTCAAAAACGAAGGATGCACTCAACTCCTATTATCTATCAAGCTTGAAATAAACCTTCATTTACCTCCAGACGTTTCCACCATTAAATTCTTTCTCCCTTTTCAGACATTCGATTGATTGCCTCAAGAACGGCGGAGTGGGAGCTCACCCCGCAATGATGCCTAGGCCTTCTAACACCTTCCATCATGGTATCAAGACACCGTCCCCGACCGGAGACCTGGTCTACCGTACAAACATACCCCGGACTCTGAGCTTGCACCAACATTTCGTGGGACACTCCGGTGGTGGCAGGTGAGCAGTGAAGCCTCAGTGTGCAAGACCTACAATTGAGCACAGTGTGGGGGAAGCAGCTGGGGTGCAGCACCCCGGGTGCACAGGTGCATGCAAGCGCTTTTCCCATAGCTAATAATGTAGGACTATATTATCAAAGAACGGCGATAACATTATCACCACTTTAGCGGCAGGAAGCTGCTTCTAAAGCGGCAATAATGGGCTTGATAATATACCCTTGTGAATTCCCATAGAAGCCCAGGTTCACACTAGAACCTGGGATTCTATGGGAATTCACAAGGGCATATTATCAACCCCTTATCGCCAATTTAGCTAAAGTTGCGATAATGTTATAGCCATTCCTTGATAATATGGCCCATAATCTCTGGCCTCATGTGTTTCATTTTAAGGACTGCTGAACCACACTCTTTCTCACAAACCCCAGCGTCCTAGACAAACGGGTGATGGGAGGGTAAACACTAAGGGGTGGGTGCGGTAGGTTGACGCTCTGTCTCCTCCTCCCTCTCATCTTTTGACTCTCCCTCCCCCCTTCCACCCACTCCCCCTCCCTTCCATTCTCACTATGGTCCTTTCATTTGGACTACCTTTCTTTACCTCTTCCACATAGCACACATACTTATGCTTAATTTTTGTGTTGCAGGTTTCCTACGCTGCTTCCACTGGACTACAACCCATGTTTTTTTTTATTGTACAGTTTCTTCTATTAACGTTACACGTCTATTTATTTGTGTTTTAACAAAGGTTACTTTTTTTCAAATAAATAACTGAAGGTATAGGTCTTCTTTTTCTGACAAAACTTGTCTATTATGTATTGTGTAAATCATCTGTTTATAGATTTTAAGGACCAACTTATTTAATATTAGAGTGCACCTACCACACATAATCTAACTGACTATTAAACAAGTGAAGCCTGTGTAATTGTACAACTGCAAGTGTTCTATACATGTATCACTTAATAACACCATAAGTAATGCTTGTGTGATTACAGAACAAATAAGGCACTGCCTAGGACCACTGAGGCTTCAGGGACTGCTGTGGCCCACCATGCGTATTTAAATAAAGCCCCGGAGTGTGGCGATCCCCGGACTACAGTTGGCCTCGAACCCCCCGAACAATTAGTAAACAATACCCGGGAAGGTGGCGCTCCCCTAGGCTGCAAAATGTCTCTGTGCACTTCCGTGCTTAATTTACATGTGACATTAAGATCCCCAGTTCTACAGAGATCCTGCAATATAATAATTGGATTGGCCACGGAAGATTAATTTTTTTATTTTGTTTCTTCTTTTCTCTCCATTTTTACCATCCACATCCCCTCTATTACAGCGATACAAGATTTTCCTCCCCTCGTTTCAATTAGATGAACAAGTATTTGCTATCACAGGGTGGAAGCCATGCACCACCCTCTAATAGCAAACACAAATGTCCTGCGAATGCACACCCCAGGACATTTTATGAGCTGCGCCTGAGAGGTCGCCCTCCCTAGGACCATGATGCATTTGTTAGTATAAACGCATACTAACACTACTTACACATGTGTAGTACAGCGACCAGAATTTGTGAAGAAGCAGAGGAAGCGCAAAATCTAAAAATATACATCCTACCAGAAGTCGGATGACATAGTTCAATGAGCCAACGACCCTGGCATGAGTAGAAACAGCTACACGAAGAAAATGGGTCTTCAGCACAGCAATTTTGAAATATTGGTGAGCGGTGCCGTCTTTTTACCTTCTCCCGCTTTTTGCCAAATTTATGTAGTGAAGAGGCAGACAGCAGTGGATCCAATAAGTAGATTTATTACAAGAAAACAAGACACCTGAAACAACCACCAACAGGAGCAGACAGCAAAGCAACTATCCAATTCAGCACCATGTACAAACTGTGCAAGGTTCCCCTCATGACAGCCCTCCATTCTAACATTACATACTTAGATTCTAGTAGAATTACATACTAACATTCTACTATGACTTACATTGGAATACTACACAGAGTACATGACTTTAAAGCAATGAGCTCATGGTTTCATCCATGAGTCTTGAGACCGGTACGGGTAAGTATTTCGCTTCCCACTCCTTATATTGTATAAATGTAAATGAACACTGAGCTCACAATTTAGGCTCAGAGTTTAATCAGAGTCTTCACACCAGTAGGGGTGAGTAGTTCGCTTCCCACTCCCTATATATTATAAACATATACTAACACTACTTACACACTTATACTACAGCGGCTATTATCCTGCAGCACCCAGAGCCCATCACTTTACAGCAATCAGCTTGGTTTCATCCTCAAGTCTTCACACCGGTAGCCGTAACTACTTCGCTTCCCGCTTCCGGTATACTATCAACACACAGTAGCAGTCAGTAGTTCTCTTCAAACTCCCTGTATGGTATAAAAGCCTACTAACACTACTTGCACACATATGCTACAAACACCCTACCACATCACTTTACAGCAATGACCTCACGGTTTAGACTCTCGGTTTTATACCCAAGTGCAGCACCATATCAAATCAGCACCATGCCACTCTGAGCAACACCGCACTTTCAGACCGGTAACAGTGATAACTACCTACTGGTGACCACCAGTAGATAATAAAGAACACATTACAATAGCTCCTTGATTCTTGTAGTTGTCAAAACTTCTCTCTAGTACTGTCTTTCTACTTTTCCATATGAACAGTTTTTTTAATATTCAAGTACACATCGAAGTCAGAAATACAACGTATTCTATCAACACACTTTCTAGAACATTCCACAACCTAACGATTTTTTTTGCAACATTTTGTCGAACATTTAAAGGCACACGCAGGTTAAAAGTTCACAATTGTTTTAAGTTCGAACAGTGCCTTGCAAATGCAAGTAGTAGGTGTGGTTGAGTTGAGCAGATTTTAACCTATAATATATACTCCAAGTGCAAACTGCTTTTTCTTAACCAATCACAAATATACTTTTCCACAAAATGAATGTGCACCCTACTTTTAAAAAACAATGCTTTTTATCTCCCAATCAGGTACTCTTTTGTATTTGAAAAGAAACTAGTTCCCCATCTTTAAACATATCTCTTATTCTACGAAGGAATTGCATGAGCTACAGACATCTTTCCATACCTTCCAGCCATACCTTCAAAATGCTACTGTGGCTCGTAGGACACAGCTATGTTTTCTGGTGCAAGAAGTATGCAGAACAGAGACATATTGACTTAGACCTAAGTTTACAAAATGTGGACATTAAATGGTTTGGACAGAGAGGATTGAAGTGCCACCAAGTGTTACCTTTGGTTAACACCTGCTTACATGTCCAACACCCTGACCTCAAGATTGTGCACTGTGGTGGAAACGACCTAGGCACATTGACTTGGGTAGGTTTGGAAATGCTTATGAAGGACACCTTTGGACAATTGATGTGACTTTTGCCTCAAACTGTCTTTGTATATTCCAATATATGCCAAAGACAGAGTGGAAATGGTCCAAACAATTTTGTCCTCAGATTAAAAAATCTCGGAAAAAGTCAACAAAGCTGTATCTGCATACCTCAGAGACCACAAAATGGGCTCCATCTACAATAACAACATACGTTTTTATATGGCGGATATATACAGATGTGATGGAGTACACTTCACAGATCAGGGTATCCGAGTTTTCCTGAATAACTTGAAGCTGTGCATCCGCACTTATATGTAGCTCCAACTAATGAACACAAGGGCTCTTTTTAGAGCAACCCTATAATTTACAACTTAGGCCAGCTATTTTAGGGCCATATAACGGCAACTCCCAGACCACCGCCAAAATATATTCTCCACACAGCTGTGGTGCAGCGGCCCTCACTTTGCAGCACAGACATCTCGCATTGATCCCCAGCTATACTCACCCATAGGGGTGAGTAGTTTGCGCTTTATAAATACTGTATTGATTTACCTTCGCACTCCCTATACAACATCACCTAAGCACCATACAAAAGCTACAATGCTCAAAACAAAAGTTCATCCAAGTAGCTATAACTATATGATGACACTACTTGCACAGATGTGGCACAGTGGCCAGAGCACATGACTCCGGCAGCAGCTCATCTTAGCAGCATGAGACTCTAGACAATACCTCACATATATTCCATACCCCAGGACTTTGAGACCAGTACGGGTCAGTAGTTTGTCCTAGTAGTTATAAACACATGCTGACACTACTTCCACAACTGTAGTGCAGCGGCCACAGCAAATGACTTCACAGCATAAGACACACAATTTGGGCTCATGCTTTAATCCCCGAGTCCTGCACCAGCTCACTTTTCCCTGCATCAGACTCTATACAATACCTCACTTAATTTCCGTAGCCCACCTCTTACACACCAGTAGGGGTGAATACTTTGCTTTGCACCCCCTCTATAGCACACCCTAAACATCCCACAGAGGTTATAGTGCTCCTACCCTCCTATTTCCCACTTTTTTCCCCCCTTTTTTCCCCTTACTCGCTTCAACGGAATCACAAAATGGAGGCCAACACGTACTAGTTGCAACCGCTTGCTCCGCTCACAGCCAATCAGCAGCAAGCTCGTGCTTGTAACGCCTCAGCCAATCAGATGGCAGAATTTGAAAATATCGATATCTGTAAATTTCGATATTTCTCAAAACTACTGAATGAATTTACACCAAATAAACAAAAGTGTGCTTTCTAGTCCAAGACCCTTCTCCCTGCCAAATGTGGGGTAATTCCGCTCACCCATTCGACCTGTAGCCGTGTCTAAAATTTCCTATCAAAATTAACATGAAGAAAACATGTTTTGGGGCCCCCTTTTTCTTGGCCCCCCCTTAACGAATCACCCCCAAACTTTCAACATAGGAGCTGATATCAACAAGGAATTAGTTTTGAAAAATTTGCGTAGATTCGTCAATCAGCGCCAAAGTTATCCTGAAAAGAATGTTGCCATTTTCCTATGGTAACTAGGTCCTAACTATAACTACCTACTGGCTATCGGCAGTAGGTCATATATATATATATATATATATATATTATTTTTTTTCTCCACTTTACTAGTACAATCAGTAAACAAGAAGTGCCATATCTAGATTTGCTAGTTTATGCTGATGGTGGCACTTTAAAGACCCACAGCGGCTAATGCAACTTTGCATTTTTCTAGTCAACATCTGCGCTGTCTAGTGAATAGCCTTCCATATGGTGAATGTCTCTGTTTCAAAAGAAATAACACCACTAACTAAGACTATAAAAAACCCACCAAAAAAGCTGAGGATCGCTTTAAACAAAGAGGGTATACCCAGCGGGTCCTGGAGACAGCAGTAACTAGGGCAGAAGAGCGTAAAAGGGAAGATCTTTTAAATAAACCTGTAAAAAAGGACAGGGATGGTACAACTAGACTTGTTTTACCTTTTTCTTCATATTCAGGACATATCTGTCAGATTTTAAAGAACCATTGGAGTATACTCCAGGCAGATATGACTGTTGGCCAGCACATCACTAAACAGCCAATCATAACCTATAGGAAAAATGTCTCACTTAGGGATATGCTAGTGCATATCCATTTTACTCAAATGTTTCATACAATGATGTTATCAGTGATGTCATTTGAGATGTCATCAGTGATGTCATGAGTGATGTCACTGACCATGTCATGAGTGATGTAATATGTGACGTCATCAGCAGTGCATTGCGGGCACGCGAGTTATAGTTAACTATAATGGGGGAATTTCAATGGTTTTGTATGAGTGAAATGTCCAGCAACTATAACATGTGTGAAACCTATATTTTTTTCAGTGAATTTCTAAGTTTTTTTAAATGCTAATTTTTAACTATAATGCGGGTGAAACCTATGGTTTTTTCTGTGAATTTCTAAGGTTTTTTAAATGCTAATTTTTAACTATAATGCGGGTGAAACCTATGGTTTTTTCTGTGAATTTCTAAGGTTTTTTAAATGCTAATTTTTAACTATAACGCGGGTGAAACCTATGGTTTTTTCGGTGAATTTCTAAGGTTATTTAAATACTACTTTTTAACTGTAACATGGCTGAAACTTGTGGTTTTTTCAGTGGATTTCAAAGGTTTTGTAAATGATAATTTTTAAATGTATTAATTGTTATATTTTTTTATACTGATTTACTACATTATTTTAAATTATTTATTTTTAGATCAATTATTTTTTAAATTACATTACATATTTTTTATATCAATTGAAAAATAAATGTTTTTAAAAATATTGAAATTGTAATATATATTTCTTTTAATTTATATATATTTTATATAGCAGGCAATGATATCCTATGGAAGAAAATTCAAGTTACTGGTAAGTACAGTTACATTTACAGGAACAGTAGTGAGCTGAAAGATGCAGCACTGAGGTCTCTCCTGAAAACAGCTGAGTAAATTGGAATTTGTAGTTCGGCTGATTTTAGAGGAATTTTTTAAAGTTCCAAAACTCCACACTTAGAAGAATTTCCAAGTGAAACCAGCCAATGTTAGCCTATGGAAGGAAATTCAAGTTACTGTAATTACGGTTAAAATTACTTTTCAGGATCAATAGTGGGCTGAGAGATGCAGCACTGAGGTCTCTCCTGATAACAGGTGAGTAAATCAGAATTCGTAGTTCGGCTGATTATAGAGGAATTTTTTAAAGTTCCAAAACTCCACACTTAGAAGAATTTCCAAGTAAAACATGTCAATGTTAGCCTATGGGAGGAAATTCAAGTTACTGTAAGTATGGTTACATTTACATTTCAGGGTCCGTCCTGGGCTTAAAGATGCAGCACTGACGTCTCTTCTAATACCAGGTGAGTAAATCGGAATTCATAGTTCGTCTGATTTTACAGGAATTTTTAAACTTCCAAAACTCCACACTTAGAAACATTTCCATGTGAAACCAGTCAATGTTTGCCTATGGAAGTACTTTGGCTGATTTTAGAGGAATATTTCGCTCAATAGTGAAGGAAGGGGGCGGGGCCTGAGGAGTCATGTGTGCAAACACGCCCTGTGGTGCGTTTTAGGTTGGGGAATATATTCCTCTTCAATCCTGAGGTCACCTGTGAGCCAACTAGCCCATCAGGTACCTCTAGTTTGCGTCAGGGAGCTGCATTGTGGAGAGGTGTTCAGAGGGCATGCACCCTTTTTACAACACTCTACAGCGCAGCTCCATGGCACTTACTAGAGGTACCCGTTGGGCTAGTTGGCCCCTAGGGGACCTCTGGATTGCAGAGGAATATATTCCGCCACCTAAAACGCACCACAGGACGTGTTTGCACACATGTCACCTAATGCCCCGCCCCCTACCGTCACCACTGTGCAAACATGCCCTGTAACGCGTTCTAAGTTGGGGGATTGAGTCCCCTTGCATACTGGGGGTCCTTGGGGGCCAACTAGCACACCAGGAACCTTCAGTATGCGCCAGGGGGCTGCGTTGGGCAGGGGGCTGCGTTGGGCAGCCCCCCCTGGTGGGCTAGTTGGCCCCCAGGGACCCTCAGTATGCAAGGGGAATTAGTTCACCCTCTGAAAAAGCGCCAGGGGGTTGCGTTGCAGAGAGGTGTCAAAAGGGGCGTAGCCTCTTTACACCTCTCTGCAACGCAGCCGCCTGGTGCACACTGGAGGTTCCTGTTGGGCTAGTTGGCCCCCAGGGACCCCCAGTATGCGAGGGGAATTAGTTCCCCCTCTGTAAACGCGCCAGGGGCTGCGTTGCAGAGAGGTTTAAAAAGGGGCGTGGCCTCATTACACCTCTCTGCAACGCAGCCCCTGGCGCATACTGGAGGTTCCTTGTGGGCTAGTTGGCGCCCAGGGACCTCCAGTATGCAAAGGGAATTAGTTCGCCCTCTGCAAACATGCCAGGGGGCTGCATTGCAGAGAGGTGTAAAGAGGTTACGCCCCTTTTTACACCTCTCTGCAACGCAGCCCCCTGATGCTTTTTCAGAGGGGGAACTAATTCCCCTTGCATACTGGGGGTCCCTGGGGGCCAACTAGCCCACCAGCAACCTCCAGTATGCGCCTGGGGGCTCCATTGCAGAGAGGTGTAAAAAAGTGGCGTTTATCCAAAGCACATACTAATAGTTAAGGAAGGGCGAAATCTGTTTTAAAATGTACTATTCCCAAGAAAGGATGGTAAAGGTGAAACTCAAACTCTTGGAAGCAAGTTGTTACTTGAAGAATAAATTGGCAACTGCACACACTTAAGTATTTTGCAACAGAGTGATTTTTTGGGGTTGTTAATGTCAGAAGGAATTAGCTTACAAGAGATGCATTATAATGAGCAAAACATTACCCTATTTAATGCTATGTTTGTAGTAGACACTATGGGGTCAGAAAACCATTCCGACCGCCGTGGTAGCAGAAATTAACCGCCTGCATGCACCGCAGGAAAAATGGCAGTCAGATTAGGATGAACCACCAGAAAAATCTGACCCCGGCGGACAGATTCCACAAAAGATCACCGGAAGGGTGCGGAGGATGTGAAAATGCATATGTGGCAGTCAAATTTGCTGCGGAAAGACCCAAAACTGCCGCACGGCCAGCAGAATGACCACATCAAATTATGATACCATTGGGGTGACAGTGGAACGATCCGCTGTTTCTGACCACCGCAAACGCAACAATAGATGAATGGGCGAGCTGGCGGAAGGGCTGTTGTATTCCCACCGCCGCGGTCGTTCCAGAACAGTAATGGAGGTCGACAAAAAAAACACACCACAAGGCTACCAAGTGTGGCCATAAACCTAGCTCTGCCTCACAAACACCAAACACTCCCCAATGACACATCCCCATGGCAAGTAAAAAATACAAATCCCAGGTCAACCCACACAACACACCTGACAGGAATACTCCATTTTGACCCACCCACGTAGCTGAGTATAAAACGGCCTCTTGCCTGACCAGAATCCTTTGTACAACTCAGCTATTGAAGGAACCAACCCGATAGCAGAAAGGAGAGGCACATCACCACACATCTCACAAGCACAACAACACACACAACACCACCACCACCTTCACAACTGCACTTTTCACACATTTGCACATCATGTCACAGAAGAAAATGCCCAAATTCACTGACAATGAGTTGTCAGTGATGATAGATGAGGTAATCAGAGTAGAACAACATTTGTTTGGAAGCCTGGTCCAACAGACACCACAAGTCAGAAAAAAATCAAACGTGAGAAAGGACAGTCAACAAAGTCAATGCAGTAGGGACGGTCCCCCACTCCAAGAAGGAGATCAGGAAGCGGTGCAATGATCTGAAGAGCAAGGGGTAAGAGAGGAACAACAAGAACAATAAGCTGGCTCAGATGATTGGCAGTTGCCCTCCCATTCCACCACGAACATTCACTGAATGGGAGGCGAAGGTGCTTGGCACACTTCATCCAGAGAGTTTCTCAGGAATACTCAGGAATACTCGGGGGAATACTCGGGGGAGTGGAAGCTGGTAAGTACCAACAAATGTCTACCAATGTCTACCAATACACTGCTATGTACTGTCTTGCACAACTACAAAGCAACACTTCCCAGGCCCAATTGCAATCATGTGTACCATACTTTCCCCAAAACATGTCTCTTACTTCCAGATTACCATGGGGGCATGTGCACAGGCAGCCAGAACTACAACTCTCGCCAGGTACCCCGGCCCCAAGCTGAGCAAGATGTAACACATCCCCCCACACCCACGACCATGTGTCAGCCATTTCAATGCTCACCTTCACCTAACAGGTAGGTAGCCATCTTCACTGGGAGGGGTGTGTGGGTGGGAAGACTGACCTACGACCTACGACTCAAAGGCCCCCTTGTCCCACAGCTGAGCAGGATAGAGCACTCCCCCAACCATGTGGCAGCTATTGCAGTGCTCTCTTCAAACTCACAGGTAGGTAGCCATCTCAACAGGGAATGGGGTCTGTGGATGGAAAGACACTACAACTCCCACCAGGAAGCCTGTCCCAAAGCCCAGCAGGATGGAGCATTCCCCCCACCCCCAACCATGTGGCATCTATTGCAGCACTCTCTTCAAACTCACAGGTAGGTAGCCATCTTTTGCTCGCTTGTCCCACCCCTGAGCAGGATGAAACACTCCCCTATCCAAGAGCCATGTGTAACCTCTTTCCTTCCTCTGCCCCACTTCACAGGGAGCTAGCCATCCTAACAGGAAGGGGTGTTTGTGGGTGGGAAGCCAGCACTCCAACTCCCACCAGACCCCTTTGTCCCACAGCTGAGCAGGATGGAACACTCCTCACACCCACAACCATGTGGAGCAATTCACCTCAACCATGTCCCAGAACAGGTAGGTAGACTGTGTATGCACCCTGCCATTCCTCTAAAAAAGCATTGATCCATATTGTCAGGATTCTCCTCCCTGCGTCTGCATGATACGTGCAAATGTAAGGACAGGGGCGGAGGAAAAGGAGGCTTAGATTGGAGAGGGGTAAAGAACTACATTCCCCAGAATCCCCGGCACGGGGGAAGTACTTGAGCAGTGATCACACGTATCCAGTTGCGTGTTATTCCAGCATTTCCGGTGTTCATAGTTGGTGGAAGTCGAGTAACGCTACACGTCGCGGTTGCCTGGTGAGACGTGCAGGAAAGCCGTCGGAGTTCGTCGGCGGGTGCCGATTCAGGTAGAACAGCGCTGATAGCGCGTCGCGTAAGCAGGCGATCGCCTGCCTCTGTGTCTTTACGTATTGGACATTGGAAGAGCGGAGCGCGGTGGTAGTCAGCCACGCGCTACCGTTCTAAACAGCCCCGAAGTGACGTTAACTTCGGCTAGGACTGCGGAGACAACTAAGATTTCTTTTGTGTCTTAGGGGAAAGGATACTTGGTGTATTAGTACGGGGCGCTGTGGTGGTCACAACTACGCGTCACCGTGCACTGCTGTTCGATTCTTCATTGACAGTGACAGCTCATTTAATGTTTATTCTTTTATTGGTTCTGACCAGTCAAGACACTACGTTTGGATACCCTGTTTGGGAAGGGTTTATAACCAGGTCCTTACATTATGCTGCAGAGAGCGGAGTGTTGTGGTTCTTGCTTCCCACACACTACCGTGATCTGTAAATAAGAACACTTTGCATTTTCTTTTCATTCTTGTGGATATCATTTTTCTTTGTCTTTGCACAGCCTTGTGCTGTGCCACCATGGAATCCAGTTATATCGTCTCTCGCCTGTAGTCGTGGTATGTGCACCTACAGGGATTAACTATTTGATGTAATTGTGTTCTTGGAAGTGTGTTTTGTGTCTGACCTATGATTGTGTTTCCAATCGGCTATTTGCGTGACAGGAGGCGATATAGGAGACGTGAGGCCAGTATCCTTTGACTGCCTTACTGCAAGGTATAAAACAGCCCTTTAGCGAGAATATATGAGACTAGCCATTTATTCACATATGCATGACTAAGTATATTGTAATTGTCATTACAGGCATATCCCTTCCCTGCTGGCCCTTCCCTTTCCCTTCCCTGTTCTTTTTTTTCCCTCGCCCAACGGCTCAATCCCTCTGTGTGTTACAACAAGAGGCATTGTGACGTTTGGAGGTGGACCATTATAAGCATCAATCGGATCCCGTGGAGCAAAGCTTGACACATATGACCACATTAGCCTCACATGTCATCCAACTTGGCTTAGATCCAATAGGCACTTCCAGTGTGCAGACAGCTAAGCGTATGTAACTGTCACAGAAATTAAAGTTTGAACCACAAAGTTACATGTTGAAGACATTCAGGGCACAATCATGCACATCACTGAATACCATGTGCAAGTGCCATAGGGGAAGAGCATCAAGGCCCATAGGAACACACAATATGCATGGTCAGTTGGTAAAAAAAAGTAAAGTACATGATATGACAAAGGTATGAATAAGATTACAATGTCAAGTCCTTGCTCAGATGTAACGTCTTCCATGCAGAGTAAACAAAAAAATGCCTCACACAAAGCTGTCGTGCTGCTAGTCGTTAGATGACAACATGTCCTTGTAATAGCTCAATCTGTACATGGAGCATTGTATCTATTGACATGTCACACCATGGACAAGTAATGTATGTACCTCATTATCATGTCATGATGATCATTACCGTGCAGCCAAACAAAGTATTATTAATGTAAACTGTGTGGTGTATCATATGTAACATCCAAATATCTAACACTAAGCTTTTGCGGTGTACTTCAATGACCATTCCAACTCTGCCCACTAGGAGATCAACAATTGACTGCAACAGAAGAGAACACCAATCTGCAGAGCTAGTCTCCCTCAGGAACATGGACCCTCCGGTGCAGACTCCCTCAGTTTCTCAGTTGCGGAGAACGAACCTGGCCCATCTGGACTGCCAGGGGGGGCACCACAGCCCCATGCCCCCCACTGTCCCCACCAGCACCACCTCAGCCACAACAACCGTGCCCAACCCTGCTGCAATGACCAGTGTGGCCTCATCCACCACCACCAGTGCTGTCTGCAGCACTCTCCCTGGTTTAGAGGATACGAACACCACCCAAAAATCTGAGGAGGGCAGGGAGAGACGGCAGGTGCATAGAGTGGCAACACCACAGATCCGGGACAGCAGAGTAGGTGGGAAGGCAACTGGGGACAAAATCAACAGGACACTGGTGCCGAAGCCCAGGCCAACATTGCCCCAGTTCTTGGGCATATGAACAAACCCTGGGACACATGGGCCAGGTTCTGGAAGAAGTGCGTGAGCTCCGCCTGCTGCTGAGGTCCATAGACACACGTATGGGCCAAATCGAGGACTTCATGGGCCAGCTTGTGGGTGTTCTGAGGGACAGACATGCGGCCTAGAGGACAGCTCTACCTCCCTCCAGTGGCCCACAGGATGTTACACCACCTTAGCAGCAGCCACAGAGAGGGGTGAACTGGAAAATGTGCTGTCTGAGAAACCCCTACGGGAGGATCACATGGCAAAGCACCAACCACATGCAACTCATGAACCCTTTACGATAGAATCTTCTGTGTATTATTTTATATGTAGTGCTCCTATGTTTGAGCAGCAGAAGTCACAAACCGTTTATGATTAAATATATGTGTATGATGTCATAATTACTATTGTACTTGATACTAACAACAATGTAATAAAATGGAGTCGAGCGCATGTGCCCGTACCCACTTCAACTATCTGTCTGTGTCTGTGTATTTATTATGTTTGTAAAATTCTGCTCCTGGGCCCTACCACATTATGTTGTGCTGTAAACAGTATATGCAACAATCTTACCTCTGGCAGTAACAAAAACTTTGCTTATATAACTTTCTCTCGCTCATTCTACAAATACAAACATAGAAACTGGATCATTACAATACTGCAAGCAAAGTGTACAGTAAATTTATAAGTGTGTGCTATTGCTCAAGTTTTGCATATTTATATAGCGCAAAGTCGACCCAAAACTATGTCTTCAATTTACATGAGCACCGTATTTACAGAACATTTTCAGGCACGCATATATTACGTCATTTCTCTACAATAACAGGATGTGGATGCGACTACAAAGCTCGAACACTGATTTCCAGCACCAAGTCGACAGTATACCCGAATGACCACATACGTATATATAATACCTGCCCTTCATATGCCAACAAGTGCAAGCTGAAGCTTTTATACCCCTGCATTACTACAGCTACAACACTCCACTGAATGAACAACAAACATTTATATTCGCAGAAATGTGTCATGTCCACCATCTTTTATTTGTGCAACTATGGATGAATGTAGGATCAGTGATTCCCCGTACCTTCCATGTTGGCCATGTTGTGGGACTTTACAGACACAATGACACATTTACGTGTAAGACACGGGTGATGGCAGCACTACAACACAGACACCCAAATCAGTTGATTTCTCATATAGCTCACGACGGAACCATGCCCATAGCTCCGGAGTCATTGTTCACATCCTCGCGCAGCACTGGCATACATCAGGCCAGCCCACTCCGCTTACGCTTCCAGGAAAACACAACAGCGCTACATGACCCAGATTTCCATTGTAGTGATTTCTTTGTTCCAGGTATAGTTGTCAGAATGGAAAACACACACTCCCTCATTGCTGGTATACACCCACACCACACCCATCCAGCACATGCGTCACAACACAAGTGTCCCTACCAATCAAAAAGACAGGGCGCATGGGCTCTACGCCATTTTAGAGTTGCTCCCATTGCAAGCGCTGTGATGGCCCATCCTGGTGGCTCGGACGCCTCATGTAGGCCCGAACTACCGAACAGGGGGCCCACCACCACGTGCGTGGCCTCTTTGGTCACTGAATTAGTGGTACCGCAAGGACTGAGCGGGTGTGGAACCTGCGATGATGATGGGTGCACGAGTATATCCTTTCCCATAGCGATATCAAGACTCAGCACCAAATGTGAAAATTCTTGGTGGCAGAGCGGGACTGCATAATGTAGAATATGCCCTGTCCGCTAAAAGGTGAGCAGTAAGGCCTGGGTGCGCAGTGGAGAGAGTAGATGGGGTGTAGTAGACTGGATACAAAAGGGCGACGCAGCAATTTAGGTGCACGCAGTCCTATATACAGTATCTTATTGCATTTGTATTTTTTTTCCTATAGCAGGAAAGTTTTTATAGTCGGTCAAAAGTCAGTCGCTCGTAATGATTGAAACCACGTGTATCCCTGTGCACTACTTGTTTTCTATAACCGGATGGAAAGCATTACTAATTCTTCATAAATTGAAGCCCATTAAACAAGTTGGAACTGTACAAATTTGTATTTTTAATGCAGGAGGAAAGGTGTGTGAAAGGGCGATGTTATTCTACTTGCAATTACTAATCATAACATCCTTATTTTGCGATCTTTCAGATGTAGAGCTTCAGGGTGCACTATGTCCCGGCACGTGGTAGAAGACACACCGGTGACAGAAAGGTGAGCTGTGAATATTCTTTTCAGTCACTCTCGCACATCCTCTCTTCTTTGATAAACAAATGACGCACAGTCTTATCTCCCTATTTATCTAACAGGCTTTGTTTCACATATAGGCGTTCCCCCCCAACACCTCCAAAGCGCAACGTTTGAGGATTCTGCGATGATGCGTGGCCATCGTAACAACGCATAAGAAGGCTGCTTTGACACGTGGTGGACCCTCTTTGAATCACGCCAATGGCACAAGGTGAGCAAATAAGCTTGTTTCTGAAGCAATGAGAAGTCACCTGCAGGCGGAGAGAGTGGATAGTGTGCAGCAACTTGACTGCATACAAATGTACAATTACCTCAGGGCAGTGGGAGTGGATAGGTTGCAACAGTCTGGGTGCGCAAGAAAGGGCACTCACCTCTGGACACTGGGAGTCAATAAAGTGCAACAGTCAGGGTACGCAGTAATGAGAACTCACCGCTATGCAGTGGGAGTGCATGGGTATAGTACTCTGGGAGAAAAAGAGAGCACAGACACCTCCTTGCAGTGGAAGTTGATGTAATACAGTATCCTGCGTGTCTAAAGGCATAATGCAGAAATATACGTGTGCAGTTGTATGTACTCTGCTATTACTAACTCTATACTATCTTTCAGATCACTAAACTTGAGGGTGCACTATGAACCGGCACGTGCTTGGACACACACCGGAGGCAAAAAGGTGAGCTACGAAGATTTTCTCCAGTATCAACACTACCTCTCCTGTTCCATCTATTACTTTCTCTCCCTCACACTTTCAATGTTGTTTTTCTCTCTTTCTCTCTCTCCCTCTCTCTCACATTGTTTCTCTTTCTCTTTTCAAGTTATGAACGGTGCTGTCCACTCTGCAGATAAATACATCAAGGCTGAATTTAACACAGTCTGCAGTATAGAACCAAAGCAGAATTGAAGTTGTGAGCTCTGCTGAAAACAGTGTTTGCAAAAGTTAAGTAGAGCGGCCTAGATACAAAATGCCTCCAATTAAACACGCTGCAAATCAGCAATATTGTCCTGCATAATGATGCGATCTCTCACCTAATTCTGTCTCATCTCTGAATAATTTTAAAGACCTGCTGGACCATATAGTAGATCTGGCCCAGCGGGCACTTACCTATGGACACCTGTTCAGCACAGGCCTATGAGAGGGTTGGGATGTATCAGGCACAATGCTCACGTGCGAATAAGCAATATTGCCAAGTGTTATGTTAATTTGTGATCTTTGACCTCATTCAGTCACATCTCTGTCTCATTTTAAATACTAGCTAAACCATAAGATAGGCCTAAGCCTACAAGCAGCGCTGCCCTACAGTCTCCTGTTGAGGGTGATTCTGTGGGAGGGGTAGGGTGCACTACCCTGAGTGTGCATGTAAGAAAAAACAATCTTACCTTTCTTAAAGATGCAATCTCTCACCTCATTTAATCACATCGATCTAATTTTAAAGTCTTATTTTTGTTTTGCAGGTTACCTACGCTCCTCCTATTAAGTCCATCTCACATTTTGTTCATTATACTGTTATACTAAAGTTACGTTTCTATTTATTTATTTTTGTTTTGATAAAAGTTAATAAAAAAAAAAATGAGTGTATGAGCCTTCTTTTTCTAACAAAATTTAGTGTGATAAATGTAATCATATGCTTAGAGAAGATTTAAAAATCAAAGGTAGAAATGATGTTTATTATTAGAAGTATAATACTGAGGCTAACTCTTTTCCAGAGTCTGTGGCTGCTATTAACGGTTCCTATGATAATTTGAAAAAGTCCAGCGCACTTGCTGTTTGGATTAGCAACATTGTGTGGTGAACTTGTGACCTGTGTGCTCAGTTAAGTGTTCCATGAACTGTTACTATGGTAACAGGCAGTAAGCAGTTTGGGGGTAGGGTTGAAAGGTACCGGCTGTACAGAAGCTGTTATATTTACCCAGGATCCTCTACATGACAAAGGGGAAAGCAAACTGAGACGACAGAACACTATGTACATTATGAGCAAAAGAAGTACACAACTCTTCGAATTAACCTCAAGAGAGGGCCCGAGGAATAGCCACTGACGTTACAAAACCCCATGTACAATTTGCCTACTCTGTACTCAATAATGGGCAATTCACAGTGAGCACTTCACTAAATACTTTGTGCCTATTTTAATGGGAGATGGGATTGTTGACATTCCAAAACTTAGGGGCATGTTTACAAGGACAGCGTTAAAATTATCGCCGCTTTAGCGGCAGTAAACTACAGCTAAAACGGCGATAATGAACTTCAAAATCCTTTGTTGTCTTACCGGAACATTTGTTCAACACTGCTGTTTGCTATGGCAGGGTGAGAGCCGAGGCTCCGGCCCTGCCATAGCAAATTGGGTTGCATTTTGAAAGAGAGAACACGAATACCTACTCTCTCTTTTAAAATGCAAAGCAGAAGGCTTTTCCCCACGGGGTGCTGCATATTGACAGGTCCCTGTCTACAAAAGTAATGGTGGCTTCCAAAGGACGCTGACTGGCACCGTAGGGACATTGGGCCTAAACCCAGAGTCCCCCACGTTGAATATACGCCCATTGGGATGGGATCCTGAGGAAGAATAAAAATTAGTAGTAGGTTATATTTTTTTTTACGTTAAAATTAGGAGTCTGTAATGGGTATATTTACGAGGACAGCGTTTAAATATTCTGGTGTAAACCTGGGCTTCTATTGGAATTCTCACAAACTCTCAAAGGCCTATTATTAAGCCCATTATGGCCGCTTTAACTGCCCTTTCCAAACGCTGTCCTTGTGAATATGCCCCCAATATCATAAGAAATACAGTGATAATTCATGTTCGCAAGTGAAAAGCTTGTTAATATAAGACTGTGGACTTAACATATCAATCCACCGTGCATATTAAACATGCTTAAGTCTACTACAAAACAGATGTTAGGATCCGACATGAATCGCAATTACCAAGAGTTTTGCTATCGGTCCTCAAATTCAGGGCCACCTTGTAAATAGAACGCTTTTGTCATAGCTCCCTCTTCCATGTTATAATGTCATAGGAACATCTACCTTGCCACTGGGAACGCCTACATTGCAACTCATTGGAGATACGAGGCAAGCCATTAGCAAACCGGCTGCTAACATGCGTTAATGCATCTTAGTGTCGCCTAATAAATAGGGCGATTTCATTTTCATCAAATTTTTGGCTTTTTAAAAAAAATTGCGCGACAGAGAGGGAACCTCGACTCCCACCCTGCCATAGCAAACAGCAGTGTCCCTGGGGTAGGCACCCCAAAACACAGCAGGAGCCGCTCCTTGGGGGTGGTGTTCCCCAAGGCTTTCGACTGCTCCAGAATGAGGACCACGTGGCTCCCCTCCCAAAATATAAAAAGACCCAGAGGGTGGTAATCCTCGGTGCTTAGACGGACCTTTGAGCTCCCTCACCCATTTATCTTGTAGAACTGAGGAATGGCGGTCCCTGGGCTACAGGGCCCCTCTGAACCCCCATCAAATGTAATATTTTACCCTCCAAGGTAGCTATATTTTAAACAAGCACAGGAGCCCGCTCTTCTGTTTTATTTTTTTAATGGAGGATCCATGCACCCAGGGCACATTTCTCAGTTTTTTCAACAATTTTTTTGTTTGTTTTGGGGCCCTAGGGGTCCTTGTGGGACCCCCTAAGCAGGTCTAGAGGGTCAACATATTTCTAAGCTGCCCCCTTTATACGGTTTGAACACTTGTTCCACTAATTTCTAGATCCTCACTTCTACTGAGGCACAAAATGGCTGCCAACACTTCCTGGTTTCAAATGTTGACAACCACTTAGCATTCAGCGTGCGATTGGCACGGTGCGCTTAGGGTGCGGTCAGGATGATCGGATCCACCGCGGCCATAGATATATATGTACTTTTAAATGTGATTTTCTCAGGAACTACTGAACGGATTTACACCATTTAAGCAAAAGGCACAAGTCTGAACCAAGGACTTCCTCTTTGCCAAATGTGGTGTAAATCCGTTCAGCAGTTCGGGCTGGAGCCACGATGAACGGTTCCTATGGAAAATTGCATGGGGAAATCACGTTTGGGACCCCCCTTTTTGTTTCGCCCCCACTTCATGAATCACCCCGAGACTTTCAGGATAGGAGCGTCCCGGAGCGCCCCACTATCTTTGAAAATTTTGTGAAGATTTGTCAACCGGCACCAAAGTTATTTCAAATAGAATGTTGCAGATTTCCTATAGAAAATAGGTCCTACCTATAACTAACTACTGGCGACCGCCAGTAGGTAATATATTTAATAATAAAAATGTATTAAACAAATGAATACTATTTGTGAAAAAACTAAAATATTTTGTATGCATTATAATATTTGTAACAGAAAAAAATTATACATTTTACACTGCTTTGAGAGTTTAGTGTACGCTTTTAACAACTATTGCTAGGTATTCTAGGCCTCTTGTTGTAGGGTATAGTTTATCTTGTTGTTATAGGTATTCAAACATTTGCTTAGTTTGTTTGGATAGTTTAGGCCTGATTTGTGTAACAGAGTGCTCCATTCTTAGCTGTTGGTAGCACTGTTCTTTTTGGAGAGAGAGTAGGAGTTTGTGTAGAGTAGGTGTAGCTTGTCCTGTTGATGCTTGGAAAGCATTATGCCAAGCTTCAACAGCATTGTTTGTTTTTGCCTCTTGGTTTAGTGTGCTATGGTAGAAATCCCACCATGGAAAGGGTTCTTCATTATGAGTTATAGACAGTTTTGGGGGAATTACCACCTCTTTAAATGTTTTTGGAGTAGGTGTGGTAGTTGTTGTGGCTTTTTTGTGCAAGCTATCTTTCTTCTTAATGAAGAAATAGAGGGCATTTGCCCAGTAGCATATTTGGGCACTCTAGGCAGCATTTCTTTCAGTATTTGACTGGTAAGTTTCTGTGAGCTAGTGCTAGCTTCTGTAATGACATCAAGGGCATTCCTAACCTCTATTTCAGTAACATTTGGAGGGTGGGTATGCTCCCTTGTATACAAAACAGTTGTTTCTCTAGTTGTTGCCCAACCATAACATTTATTTGAATAGTACTTGCTACATTTCCAATTGACTTTTAGTCCACTTTGCCTTTCCTGGGTGTAGACATACACCATGTAACATAGCACACATTTTCCTTTTTGGGTTGTTATAAATTAGGTGCCTTCTGTCATTGTGATCTGGTAAATTCTACAAACAAATGTATGCCAAACTTATTAAAATGAATATTGTACATTGTTATAAATATACTTACAATGTTGGTTTTGAGCTGCTTTTAAATGGAAATGTTCTTTCTTTGTTTGATGAATCCTGTTAAGTTGTTGATTTTTTGTAGGAAGAGTAAAACATATTTTTACCTATTTTGTTAAATATGTAAATGGGGTGGGTATTTGGGATGGAGTTGGGGTTTGGGTGGGTGTTTTATGTGTTTTTAAAAGATGTTTTGCTGAATACATACTTTATTAGTTAGATGGGTTTAGAAGCTGATCTGTTATTTTCTGAATGCTTTGAGAATTATCTGATGAGGAGAAATAAATTGAAAATATATATTTATTAATTAAGTATGATAAATAGTAGTTTTTGAAGATTAGCATTAGTGTTATTTTATAGACTCTAATTTACTTTTTGAAGAATGCAATAGCTTTTTCTTTGATGAAGACCTTGCTTCTGATAGAAATCCGGCAGAGTTTCGGCTTCCTTATTGTGTTTGGTTTAAGGTGTAAATTAAGAATATATTTTCTTTCTTTATATAATGTTTATTTAATTGTTTGGTTAACCTCATTGGTTAATTTTAATATTGTGTATTTTTATTGGTTGATCTTTATTGTTTTCATTGTTTTGCTTGTTGTTTTCCACATATGGAAAATGCTAATTAGGAGTCAGTTCCTTTTTCATTTTCTTGTTACATGTTTAATTATTTAAATGTGTATTATATTATATATGATTTTAAAAAATGTGTGTAGGTAATTGAAATGTAACATTTAAATGGTTATTATTAGTGTAGTTATCGTTTAATGTTTTAAGATGTGTTTTACTATTTTCTAAACTGATGTAATTGCTTGTATTTTATATGCAGTGTATGTTGAGTTGGCGATATTTTTACAAAAGCGAAAATATTGCTGTCTATATTATTGTGGTCGATATTTTAGACATGTATATTTTTAAAGTATGTTCAATATTTTACATAACGAGATTTATGTGTTTGATATCACTGTAATCGATAATTATGTTTGACGATATCTTGAGTTTGATAAAAATGTACTTTTTAAATTAAGTATAGGGTATCGATATTAGTGTTGTCGATATTTTTTTGACGATAAAAATGTAGGTCGATATTGCGTCTGTCAATGTTATGTCAGTGAATCTAGTTCATTAAACCGAATAACATTTCTAATAACATGCACAGTAAAATAAAATCCACCCTTTCAGCATGGTCATCCCAAATTTTTGAAAAGCCTGTGCATGAGATTTTGCTCTGCTCGTGGAGTTTGCAGAGATTCCTCACACCGTGCTACACATACAGCGTGAAGTTCTAATAAGCTCCACATAACAGCAAAGAGTTTTTCCTCTTGCGCAGCACATCAATGTTAAGTTGGCAAAAATGATATTCCAGACCTCCTTCCAGCATGATTTCTCAACACAGCGGTTGCTGCAGGTCACTGCTGCTCATGTTGAGACGATACATTTGCATTAAGGGAGCTGGAGCTCAAGTACAAAATCTACTCAAGTGGCAGAAAGAAGCAGAGCTATGGTGCCTCCGCTAGAAATCAGCATGAGGTGTGCAACATATCGCACTCCCCCGCTTGCAGTAGTCTGTGTGGGACAGTTGACTTAGCTCTAGTGACTAGGATCCAAAATCAATTTTTACTGGCAGGGCTGTTGGTGAATCGTAGAATGTGTCAGTTGGCCCTCAGTGAAAGGGCTGCCGATCCTGTGGAAACCCTTTGGATACAAACTACCTCCGTCTGAGCTCCAATTAGAGCCTGATTTAGAACTTGGTGGATGGGTTACTCCATCACAGCAGTGATGGACATCTCGTCCGCTGAAATATAAATCCCACTACATCCTGTTGGATTTATATTTTGGCTGACAGGATATATGTCACTGTTGTGATGGAGTAGCCCATCAGTTACGTTCTAAATCAGGCCCCTAGGCTCAAGATACAAATCTTGAGTGGGCAAAGGTGTCAAAAGTATCTGACCTATTGAAAATTGGCGTTAGAGCAATATTTGACCTTTCCCACTCTGAACTTTTCCTACCAAATTCAATGGATTCAGAAGTGCCTCACTCAATGGCTTTCTGATTTTGGTGAGCCCCTCCCTGATACAGTCTCCTACTTTGCCATGCTGAAAGATTCTGACTTCCTTTTTGAAGACTGAGTTCCTGATTTAAATATTGGTATTATGGAAACTCAGTTGCAGTGGCCACAGTTCCCCTATACTGCCAAGACTTTGGTATGCCTTCCCGATTTAAATGCATAAGGAGCTTAGGTTTATTCATGACGGAAACCACTCTATAACTACTGTTATTAAAGCCCTTTGATGACCCTACAGAGTAATGGCCATCAGAGGCAGTCCTCTAATTCTGTCTACCTAATTTAGGTGGTTGGAATTAGAGGTCAGTTTTTACTGACGGTCACCACCGTGAAGACCCGAGAGGTAAGGAGCAATGAAAAGTGTTAAATGCTCCCCTCCGGGGACTCTCATGGCATGGTAGCATTGTCTTTTTATGTTCAAAAAGACAATACTGCTATGGGATTTTCTTTTTTAAAAATTTAAAGTAAAGTAAGTTGCTGCATGGCTCCGTCAAGGTGACAGAGCCCTACACTATACTTTAAAAAGCATTGACAGGAACTTCTATGACAGCGATTCTTGTCAATACTTAAAAAATGACCGCCAACTTGGTGGCCATTGCTGATGGGTGGAAGAACAGACCATCCACCAGCTCTAAATCAGGCAGTAGGTCTGAAGGTAAAATCCTTCACCAGGACAGCCTGCATGGTGTTTCCGACCTCGGGATACATAATGGTCAGCCCTAAAGCATGCCTGGGTCCCAGTCTACCCCACCTCAGACTATCATAGGGCTAATATAATGTAAAACTTTAGAAGATCATATCTCTGGTTCCCCTTATAGGAGTTTTGTCATTTTGGTGTCATTTTGTTTATTAAAATTTACTCTTTTGAGTTTAGGTTTTTATTGACTGGGGCTTGGACTTTATTACTGTTTTGGAACTGCACTATTACTTAAACCCATTCTCCTTAATTAACCCTCTTTGCTCTGTGACATAGATAACAGGGGGTTGAACTCAGGTTAAAATAGTGACTTTTGGAGTTCATCCTGACTGGACAAGCTTATTATTCCGTGAGGTGGGAAACTGCCTACCCCAAGAAATAATCCACTCTCAATGTGTGCATTAAGATTTTTATTGTCTGGGGGAGACGCGCGAGCGCGTCAAACAAGATGGCTGCCGCCGTTAGAGCTCCGTGAATTCATCGGCCCGTTTTCAGCTAAAACGACGACTTTTGTGTCAAAAATTCAGCGCAAATGAGAGCGCTTGCATGCTAAAGTGAATTCTTACCTGTGTGGCGATTTTTGGGCAGTTTCACTCTTCGGAAGCCTTGTTTCCTGCCTCCTGGTTGCTGCTCCCAACCTCTCACAAAGGTACTGCCTGCTCTGTGTGCTCAGGGGGAGGAGTGTTTTAAAGGACAGGGCCTGGCTTGGGCCTATCCATGCCCACAGTCGAATATAGCTGCTGCACCAGTAGTTTTGAAGAGTTTTTCATTGCTCTCTTCACTTATTAACTCATTTATTCCACATTTGTGTGTTATTTTCCACATGTATGTGTTATGTACGACTAATTGTGGATTTTTTCACCTCAAAATGGAGAATACAAATCTAGTCAACAATAAAAGGAGACAGCAAGTTTCTCCTCCTCCAGTTAAGTCTAAGGTGGTGGAGTCATCTGAACCTTTTCTTTCTTTAATTTTGGAAGAAATTCAAGCATTACGTATTAATACTGACACTATTGCCTCAGATGTTCAAAGTGTGCGTAAAGACATGGCTTCTCTGTCAATGACAATTTCTGACAATTTCATCAAATTACAAGATAATATAAACAAAGTGGACGCTTTAACACCTTTAGTGGCTAAAATACTTCCTATGCATGTTCAACTTTTGGATATGGAAAATCGAAATAGACAGTACAACCTTCGTATTTTTAATTTGCCTGAAGAAGTTGAAGGTTCTATTTGTCGATTATATCTAGAATCTCTGCTTCCTGGTCTTTTGAATATCAAGTTTCCAGAAAAATTTGAAGTGGATAAAGCCCATAGAATCCCTTCTCATCGTAACCCTCGACATACTAAACCTAGGCAAATGATATTCAAAGTACTGCGTCATCACCATCTTGTCTTGATAAGGAAAGCTGCAAGAGAAATTCCCTCACTAATGGTGAATGGTAACAACATTTTTATTCAACAGGACTTTGCCAAAGAAACGGTTGCTATACGTAAGGAGTTCTCTGCTTGTCGTCCACAGCTCAGAAGCCTTGGTTTCAAATATGGACTTTTTGATCCTTCTACAATGCGTATATGGAAAGATAACTTTTCCAAATCCTTTCAAAGTCCTGAAGAATTGAGGCACTTTCTTGATCAACAAGTTCCACCTTCAATGGATACTCACGATCCTAACACTTGACTCCTTCTAGTCAGAAATTAAATGACACATATATGAATAATCTTATATTTATGGGCTTCAACGGTTCTGGTCATGCTTGTAGAACTTGTGTGCGTTTCTATGTTTCTATTTATGTATCTTGTTTGTTCTTCTCTCCCTATTTTCTTTTCCTCCTATTCTGTTGTTAACTATAGAGTTGCTATTCCAATCTATATTTCAATTATGCTTTTCTTCATCTCTTCTTGTTTCAGTATCTGTTTTCCTTGTTTTCTTATTCCTAATGGCTACTGTTCACAATATTAAAGTTATTTCTCTTAATGTGAAAGGTTTGAGACACCCAGTCAAACGTACAAACATTTTGGATTTTTTAGGTAGTTGTAAAGCTGATATTTGTTATGTTCAGGAGACTCATATTGATGATAAGATATTACAGTATATGAATAAAAAGTGGATTGACACTATTGTATCTTCACCTGCTAATGGAAAGAAAAATGGGGTTGCTATTTTCTTTGCGAAAAGGTTACATTGTCAGGTTTTAAATAAAATTTCAGATTCTGAGGGTAGGTATATAATAGCTAAAATTAAAATTCATGACTCTACTTTATTTTTGCTTAATATTTATGGCCATACGACAGATGATCCCACTTTCTGGTCTAATATCACTACTGAAGTTTTAAAGTTGGGTAAAGTTCCAATGATTGTTGGGGGTGATTTTAATATTATTGTTGACCCATTGTTGGATAAGTTATCTACAACTAGATTTTGTCCCCCTAAGGTGTTTCATGCCTTTAAATCTTTTATTCAAACTACCAAATTAGCTGACATTTGGCGGCTGCACTTCTCTACTGAAAAATGTTTTCCAACCCCCATAATTCCCATTCTAGTATTGATTATTTTTTTAATTTCCCTATCTCTTATCCAAGCTGCAACTTCTCCGGTCATTGGTAATATTGATATATCAGATCACACTTTAATTTCTTTTGTTTTAAACATTTCATCCACTTTCACTAAGGAAACCAGATGGCGTATGAATATTGGTATTGCCCTCAACGAACATAATAAACCTAAATTATTACAAGCTATTCAGGACTATTTTTTGTTCAATCCGGAAAATTCTACTTCTATAGTGAATAGATGGGACCCATTTAATGCTTACATTAGAGGTACTACAATCTCTATTATGGCTCATGAGGATAAACTGTTCAACACTAGTATTAAAAACCTAGAGAAACAAATAGCAAAATTAGAGCAAATATTTATTACATCCAATAATCCCCAATACAAAATTAAACTACAAAAACTTCAATATGAATTTTAATTCTATCCTCAGTAAAAGAGCTGGGGTTCAACTTGCTAAATCAAATGCTAAATTTTGTTTCAATTCCAACAGGTCTGGGAAAATCCTTGCTAATTACTTTCGCATTAAAAGAGATACAACACAGATTGCGTTGTCCCACAATGATATTGTTAAAGAATTTCTAGATTTGTATTCAAACTTATATAACAAACCAGATCTTTGTGACAGTTCATTAATTGATGCCTTTTTAAACACTTGTGATTTACCCCAAATTTCTCCTTCAGATAGACTTGGATTAGATTTGCCCATTACTAATGATGAAATTCTTAAATCACTTCAAAAAAATAAGTCTCCAGGCCCTGATGGTATCCCTGCTGAATTTTATGAAGAATTCCAACTTCATCTTGTACCTTATTTATTTCAAATGTTTTCATATTTTGGCTCTTCTGGAACCATTTCAGGCTCTTTTGCTGATGCTTTAATTATTGTACTCCCCAAGCCTGATAAAGATCCTACCCTAGTTTCTAATTATCGTCCTATATCCTTAATAAATCAAGACTGTAAATGATATGCTAAAATCCTTGCCTCCAGATTAGCTCCTGTACTTCATTCTATTGTCCACCCCGATCAATCAGGATTCATGAAATATAGATACTCCGCTAACAACACAAAAACCCTACTACATGTTATTGAACAGAGTCCTACCCTTCTTATTCCCGCAGGAGTTATGGCTTTAGATGCAGAAAAAGCCTTTGATAAAATTCATTGGCAATTTTTATTTAGAACTTTACTATCATTTAATTTTGGTCCCTCTTTTATTCGTATGATATCTGCCTTATATTATGCTCCCAATGCTCGCTTATTTACCAATGGCCAAATTTCTACTCAATTTTCCCTTTTTAGAGGAACACGACAGGGTTGTCCCCTTTCACCACTTTTATTTCTGTTGGGAATTGAACCTTTTCTTAATTATATACGTAATTGTGATGATATTCAAGGTATTACAATTAAAGATGTTACTATCAAAACTTTAGCCTATGCGGACGATGTGTTATTTTTTATTAGTAATCCAAGTTTGTTTCAAGTTTGTTTATTATGTTTTGGAACTGCAAAGAGGTCCACATAAAGAAAAAATACATAATACAAAGTACTCATACAAATACAACAAACATTAACAAGTTTACAAAATTACCAAGTAATCAGCACAACACAGTTGGATAAAACCTTCTAATAAATATCTAAAAAAAACATTTAAAAAAGTTAAAAATGCTAAAACAGAACATTTCATTGGGAGGATTATATAAAGCACATAAGAAAGAATTGGCTGTAAGGATATTCAATTTCAAACAAATTTGTCTAAGCCACTTACGACGAAATGAACGAAGTGCAGGACATACAAAAAGAACATGTATAAAGTCCTGAATAGACAAATTACAAAAATTACAAATTGCGGAGCAACCATACCACTTAGCCATAAGCTTATTAAGAGGGAGAAGATCCTGCCTCAAGAGAAGCCAGAAACGCCGTATACCGTGGGAAATGTTCCAGGTGACATAGGGTTGCATGCGCTTTAATACGCACTTATCAGTGAGGGGGGATACTTTTCTCTTTGCAAGTATAGATTCCCTGTCCAGCCTAAAGCTGAGATCCCACGAAGCCTGTTTCAGAAGTGATTTTAACTGTACGGCAGGTAAAGTGAAAAGAGTGCTCTCCTCCAATTGCAGAAGAGCAACAGCTTTCCTGAAATTCCTTACAATAGAGGAGAACTCCCTTAAGGTGCCCAACAATTCCGACTTCATTAGGTGTCTCAAAGTACCCACATCCCCTCTGGCCAGGCTGGTTACCCAACGCACGAGCCCTGCCAAGCCCTGCACCCAACTACTACGGATGCCAAACTCAAGTCTCAGGGATGCCACTGTGCAGGCAGTATTAGTGGAGGCTAAAAACCGTAAAATGTTTCCTTCTGCAACATGTAAAAAACCCCATTGCCCTATTTCAACTATTTCAATACCGTACAGAAGGGATGACTGGATTTTTGCCCTGAAAACCTCTAGCATATGTGGAAAGTGTCTTCTCCCAGTGGCAGAGTACAATGCACTCAAACTTTTACCCTGAGACAGGGCCTTCCGGGAGTTGTTAATGATGTGGGCCTTGTCGCTTAGGTTATCAGATATTATTTTCCCCAGGAAGACCACCTCCAGTTTATGACCTCCCACGGACCAACCAAAGTTCTCATATTTTGTTTTTTTCCTCCCTGAAATACTCATAATTTGACTTTTAGCCGTATTTATCTTTAAATAATGAAGTTCTGCAAAATGGTGTAGGGCATGCAGACGATTATTTAACCCCTTGGGCTTAAGGTCCAATATAAGAATATTGTCCGCATATAACAGACAGGAGATTGGGGTTCCCCCTAATGACGGAGCGATACCTTTACAGGCAGATAAAGACATAGGGAGATCTGAAATGTATAAGGAAAAGAGCAGAGGCGCCAAAAGACAACCCTGCTTTAGTCCGTTGATAGTCGGAATAATTTGGGATAACCCCCTTTCCCCTCCTTGTAGGACTTGGCACCAAGTATCCGAATGAAGGGCCTTAACCAAATCTAACAGGAGAGGAGGAATACCTAGAGCCGCTAGTTTTCTCCACAGCAACGGCCGATCCACTTTGTCGAACGCTGTGGAGAAATCTATAAACGCCGCATATACTCTTCCTCCTCGAACCCTAACATATTTATCCGAGATTATCTGGAGTGCGGTGAGGTTGTCCAATGTGCCATGGCCCTTGCGAAAGCCTGTCTGTTCTAGAGGTAAAATATGATTTCTCTCCACCCAGTCATTTATAGTATATAGGAGACATTTGGAGAAAATTTTACCGATTGCATCGAGAAGGGCGATTTGCCGATAATTCTTAGGTTCGTTCCTATCTCCCTTCTTGAACAATGGCACCAAAATGCTCCCTTTCCAGGACGAGGGGACAGATTTATTCAGGAAGCAAAATATAAATATAAAAAAACAAAATTTCACTCCAGGAAACTGGGTCCTGCTTCAGGACAGATATAGGGAGCTCATCAGGCCCCATTGCACCTGAAAGACGGAGTTCTTTTATAGCCAATTCAATGTTTTTTTCGGACGGGAAATCTATTAGAGGATCTCTATCATTGCAAAGGCTCAGATTCTCAGCCGCAGGCCCATTACTGGCATATAAATTAACAATATAATTAACCCGGGTTTGCTCACATATATGGATAGGGCGAGGACTAACTCTCGTTCCACAACCCTCCCCGATTATAGACCAGAACAATCTAGCGTGCCCGTTCACTGTGGCTTCACGCAGATTGATCCAGAAAGAGTCCTCTTTTTCTTTTTTTATTTTAATCTTGGCCCTTCGTCTCCTTCTTTTTAAGAGGGCTATTTTTCGATATCTTTCAGGGGATCTGAACAAGTATTGTTCCCTCACCAATTTATTTATTTCCTTATTTAAGAAAATGACCGAACTAGGGAGTATGGGCTTTTTTATAATTGAATTGGATTTCCTTGCAGCCAGAGTAACCTCCTTCATAAAAACCTCAAAAGAAATCAGTTCGGCCCCTAGCCAATTATGGAGATCTCTGAGTGCTTTATCTAGAACGTGTTCCAGACCCTTCATGGCTTTTGAGTTCCAGAAACATCTTCCAGATTTAGCCCCAAAATTGACCAGATCACCGTTAAGAGTCCAAGGGTCAGCCGGGGCGGAGTTATAGAAAGAGTTAAAACAATTACCTTATGGTCACTAAAAGGAGTCTGTGAGGCCACTAGATCACTTAGAAGATAGAAAAAGCAATAATCAACGATTATGTAGTCCAATATCGACTCACTGACGTTGGATTTGTGTTTAAAAAGTGCAGGTGTGTCAGAGGGAAGCCTTCCATTAGCTATTATACCCTCGGTTTCAGATCATTCTTTTTGGAGCAATTTCCCTCTCTTAGTCTTTCTAATTTTTACTGGAAAAAGAGCTTGTGGGATCTGAAAATATTCCTCTTTAGGCCTGTTTCTAAATAGATCCAAGCTTAAATTAGAAACCTTACAGTTAAGGTCCCCCAGTAAAATTATATGGGGGGAGGGTAATGTATCCTTAATTTGTTTAATAAAGACAAAAAAAAATTTTAAATTAGTTTTAACACTCCATTGAAACAGTCATCAGGGGGATATATGCATTTATTAATACCAGGGGGTGTTTCTTTTCCATATTTTCAAAATTAAATAGTGTCACAGCCTGAAAAAGGTTACTGGGATCTAAGTGGTGTGAATATTTCCACTTTATCCGATTAGATAACAGGCATGCGATTCCCCCTTTAGCGTGTCCCCTCTTAGAGGCGACAGCCCCTCCTTCTAGGACAATGTAATCCCTGCTCACGATCAATTTGTCCACACACCACGTCTCTTGAATACAAATCACATTAGCCTTCAAGGAATAAAGATACTGCATCTTTTCAGGGCTGTTCCTGATTCCAGCGGCATTCCAAGAGATAATTTTTAAGCTGCTGCTAAAGATGAGAAAATAATTTGGGATTGTCCGTAGATTTACCTGATAAAGCGCCTGGTAACCAGTTCCATTGGTGACCGTCATCTACTCTATTTCCATTTAAGGATAAAGAGGGAGGGATTACATGTGTTACCAGATGTTTAGATTTAGAAAAGCTGATCTTTAAATCCTCGAAAGGGAAAGAAGGACCGGCGTGTCTCAAGCCAGAGGGCCTCTTATCAGAGGAATCCACTCTACAGATGGAAAAAAAGGCATTACATCGATCCCACAACTCTGAAAATTCTCAGCCTGCTTCAAAATATGGTTCACAATAAGTTTGGAATAGAACCTTACCCTAGTACAAGTACCTGCCTCAACATTCAACATTGAGACCAGATCAATGTCACTAGTTTGGATTAGCTTCAAACTCTCCATCTCCTTAAAACATCTAAGGAGCCAAGATCTATTCATTATTAATTCAGTGTCAAAGAGAGGGAGAAAATCAAACGTCAGTGTATCTATACTATCCTCTATTGGGATTCCAGAGGATTTATTGGAGCAGACTGCATCTTCTATCGGAGCAAAAAAGGGGAGAGCAGTAGGATTGAGGGCCGATACCAAACCAGGAGCAGATTTTATCATCTTCACAATCGGAAAAGGGATTGTTGACCTCCCCAATCCGATAATGGGGCATCCTACATTGGGATCGGTACAACTAGAAATGATATCGTTGTACTCAACAGGGGAAGCTGGAACATCATCTCTTTGCATAATGGGTCCCTGCTTCAGGTTTCCATCTTCAGTCCCAACGGTGGCCGGCAAAGAAATATTATCATCACTCTTAACATGTTGGTCTGAAACATCATCAAAGATTATTTGTCTCTGCCTCCTTTTTTTGATTCTGCGGAGGGGTTTCCTCTTTTTTCCTCTACGCTTTTCTGGCTTTTCCATTTTTTCTTTTTCCCCCCCTTTCTTAGACTCTTGGGCAAAGATAGGAAAAAATTCTTTAACAGAATTTAAATCAACTCCTTTACTGGTATCTTCTGCAATTTCAAGTGCCACGTCCGTAATACAATTATATGCTGAAGATTTAGGGATTGACAAAAGCACATTTGATAAAAGCTCGTTTCCAACGGAAACAGGCGGGATGTTCTGGGTTGAATTGAGAGGAGAGTCTACGGGCCCAGTTCCAGGCGAAACATCACCACCGGCTTTAGGCCCTTGCAAACCACCTCGAGGGTCAATACTGGGTATCTTTTCCCAATTTAAAAGGACCTTCAATACCTGGGTAACTGTTTCCAGAACACAATCATTGCTACCCACAAATTTACCCAATAGCAGTAATATAGAGGACAACAGATGTTCTAAAGCAATCAGGGACTCAGAGATCGGTTTATCAAGGCTCTCTGGGCGAGGAAAAACAGTTGGGTGGACACCTGATATATTCATCTCAGGGCTATTTGAGTTGTTAGACAGGGAGGTAATATCTTGGGATTTAATAGAAGGGGTGCTGCTATAGAGTCGGAGACCCGAGGGAATGGAGCCAAGCGGGGTTTTAGTAGACTCGAATAGCTTCAAAGATCCATCTGCTAAGTAGCGCCCACAAAGATCCAGATCAATATCCAACATTTGAGAGTCCTCATTTCCCACTTCCCTTTGGTTGGAGCCAACTGCAAAATCTTGGCTCAGGTTGACCCCAGGCATTGTAAGGGTATTATTCTGCAACATACGCTCAGCACTAGGGGCGAGTAATTTAGTATAAAGGGGAGCAGTAGATTTTATCGAATTATTTTCCTCACAGCTCATGTCTGATTTTTTCCCCATATGCGGACCCTCCAATACCAGCTTGGGAGATCCTACAAGGGAACCTACTACACCCATATCTATAGTCATATTCTTATCTTTAGTAATCCAATTTCCTCTGTCCCATCATTATTAGACATTATTGCCAAATATTCTGTAGTCTCGGGATACAAACTTAAAGTTAGTAAAACAGAATTTTTTCCTTTAAATATTCTTTGTACCTCTGATATGTTACCTGTGACAGATATTATTTGGCAAAAAAACAAACTGAAATACCTGGGTATTTTATTTTCATCATCCTTACCATCAACATAAAAATTAAATAGTAATTTTATATTTGATTACGTTAAAAATAAAACTTTTAGATGGTCTTCCCTTCATCTCACTTGGCGGGGGAGAATGGACTCTATAAAAATTAATATTGCCCCTAAAAGTTTTCTACTCCCTTGCTATGATCCCCACTCAATTTCCACAAAATTTCTATAACGATATTGATAAATTGTTATCCAAATTTCTCTGGAACAACAAGCCTCCTCGAATTGCTTACAAAAAATTAAAAATACCTAAATGTCATGCAGGATTTGGCCTTCCTCACTTTTTCTTTATCATAAAGCAGTCATATTGAAACAAAGCTCCTTTTGGTTAATGCTTCCCCTGTAGTTAAACCTCCTATTTGGTTTGATATATAAAAATCACTTGTTGAACCTTTTCCATTACCCTCCTTGCTTACAATGTCTCATAAATCTACTGTTGTACACCATTCATCCATAATCAAATCTTCAAGATTGATATTGAATGATTTAGATTTAAATGTTGCTTCTCTCTTAAGTTCTACAATGGATTTATCACTATGGCATAGTGCTATTATTAAATTGAATAGAAATATGAATTTCTGGATTTCATGGATTAAGGCGGACATATTCTATCTTAATGCTTTTATTCCTTTTGACAAATTTCAATCGACATTCAAGTTACCTAATACTGATTTGGTTAAATATCAATTTCTATGCAACTTAATTTTAGACTCATTCCCGAATGGTATTCCTTCTACGGTTACAACTGATTTGATAATTTATCTTCACGCTGTTTCTAAATCTTCAAAAGCTGTTTCTATTTTGTATAAATAAATTGCTACTTCAATAGGTACCAATATTAATATAATTTCAACATTTTGGAACACTGAACTTTCCATTTCTATATCTAATGACTCTTGGAAAGTTATTTGCTCAATAGCATTTCTGGTTGGTTACCGGTGTCTCTTTATCAGACAAATGCATATATTTTGTTTAATTCCTTATGGACACCACTACGTTTGCATCGTGCTAAATTACTTCTGTCAGATATTTGTTCGCACTTTAAATTACTTCCTGGGTCCTTACATCACATGTTATTTGATTGCCCTATAATTTTGAAATTTTGGTCTGAAGTTTGGGACATTATATTGAAAATATTACCTATTCAAGATGTTCTTTCTTATAAATTGTTAATTTGTAAATCAGTTTTGCTTGTACAACCTCTTAATGACTCTGAAGCAAAGTTGTTTAATTTCTTAATTTCGGCAGCTTTAAAATCAATCACTTGTTGTTGGAAAGACGCTTCTTCTCTATCTGTTCATGCTTGGTGGTCATGGATCATCTTTACAAGAAGCGGTGCCCAATTATCATTACATGGAGTTAATCATAATCTGCTTTCTTATCAATCCTTCTGGTCACCTATAGATTCACATTTGTTGTTATGACAATAATTGTCACTGTTATTCTGTTTTAACTTTACAATTTGTATATATTCAATATTTTTATGTTAATAGTAACTCTATGTTTCATATAAGATGATATAATATGTACCCTCCATTTCTTCCCCCTTCCCTTGTCCTTACCATGATTTTATTTTTCCCTTGATTGACTATTACTTTATTATATCTAATGATCCATTATAATTTGTTCATAATTTGTATTACTCAATTGATTAGATTTTTTGCTATTTCATGTATTTTTGTATTGTCTATTTATGTCACTTTTTGAAAATTCAATAAAATTATTCTGAACTAAAAAAAAAAGATTTGTATTGTCTTTAACAGTTGAAGTTGAAAAGATATTCTATATGCTTATTTAAATTAGATTAAAAAATATGATCAAAAGAATAGCTGCCAGGTAAATCTACAAGCACTGACGGAATGCATCACTAACTGTTTCCCTGTTCACCTCTGTGACCCATTTACCTATACCCCCTGCTTCACATGGTTATATGTGACAGTTTGTTTATGTGCACATGTTTGTTAATCTGTGTGCATTGAGCACAGGGCCTGTAGGACCTATTTATAGATGTGTCTGCTGCAGTGTTGATCTGTGTGCAAGGGTGACTCTGTTGTGTACTTCAGCGTGGATGTAATTCAAATGCAAGGGTGCACCATATGTTGATTTGATAATTTCATTAGAAAAATATATCTAACAAAACACTTCAGAATGATTCTTGAGAAGGTATGTATAATTATATTTGTATAGTCCTGCTGATGGACTGCACCCAGGCAGCCGGTGCGCTATTCAGTGCACATATCAGATATACACGTTTTATGGTAACTAATTGGGGAGAATAGGTTAGGTGCGGCACTCTCTTGAGATCCTGCGGTCACTTCCTTTTTTCTGTGTTGATGTACTCTCCAAAAACCAAACCTATTGGCTTTGACACTATTTTTCCTATATTGGCACAAATATTCTTCTGTAAAAACTGAGGATTGTATTATTGTTCTTGACATAAATAATATATGATATTATGTATTTCTTAATGTACATCTGAGCTTGTAGGCCTGTCTCGAGTTGGAGTAAGAAACCTTATATTTCTTTTATTTTTTACATTATTTGACTCATTCAACCCTGTTGTTCAGAATATTCTAATGACAGTGTTATCATGTTACACTCTTTATTTCGGAAACTAATATTTGTATAGGCTTGGTATTTTTGCCGCAGACAGCTTTATTCAGTTCTTTAGCATGCCTTCTTAAGCCTCACCTTTTTGAACGGGTTACATGATTTTTTCTGAGTTCTGCTATTTTTTTCCCTGTGCATTATGATTGTGCTTGTCTGCATTACATGCCTTCTGTGTTTTTTTTTCAAAATATGAATCAAAACAAATTATATATTTTGGGCTTCATGCATGATTAATAGAATACACTTTTGAAGAAACGTTGGTACAGGTCGACTGCTTGAATAAACGCTACAAATGATGCAAATACGTGATTAATGAATGGTATCAGCAGATCGTAAAATTGACTAGTTGGTCCTGAAATGGACAGCTGGGTGTCATGATGCAAACAGACGCTAGAATGGAAGCTTTACTGAGCGAAAGCTGAATCCGCAAGTGGGTAATGCTGTCTTAAATGTTATCCTAATTATGATGTAATCAATGATTCCAAGAGTCAGCCAACTAGAGACTATTTACAAATACAAATCAAGATAATTTCACAAGTTCCAGAACATAATGATCTCGTGTTGTGAGAGTTGGTTTTCCTGGCGTTAATATAATTGTATTGTTTAAAACGCTTTTAAAACGACTACCTCACAGCTCACACCACTAGGACACATTCAAAGCTGTAGCATTAACAGAATCATTGTTACATTTCATTGTGGTTATCCTTTGTTGTGTTGCTTTTTCAGGGGAGCTAATTCGTCAGCGCAGTGGGTGATCCATTGTGCAAGATTGATTGCTGCTTGATTTGGGTCCGATGATATGGTGAGAGGGTTTTGGTTTAGCGATGTGGTAAGCTGGTCGGTGGTAAGTTTGTTCCAGTTTCTGCGGGGGATTTGTTGTGGGTGGTGGTGGATCGTGGTCTTTCTGAAGTTGAAGTGTACGCATCTGTGGTCCGTCCAGTGGAGTCCTGTGGCGTGATTGAAGGAGACGTGCTTGCTGGAGGAGAAGATCGGGTCGAGTGTGTGTCCGGCGTAGTGGGTGGGGGTATTCACCAGTTGTTTGAGTCCGAGATTGGAGAGGTTGTCCAGAAGGGTGATGGTATTGCTGTCGTTGTTCTTTTCCAGGTGGAAGTTGAGGTCCCCTAGGAGAATGTAGTCCTCGGAGGGGAGGGCATGTGGGCTGATGAAGTCAGTGATGTCTTCGCAGAATTGTGTGCGGGGTCCTGGTGGTCTGTAGATGAGGGTGCCTCTAAGTGTAGTTTTGGGGTCGGTGTGTATCTGGAAGTGGAGGTGTTCGGCGGCTGTGAGGGTGTCGTCGGAGCTGGTCGTGATGCGGATGGTTTTCTTGTGGACGATGGCGATGCCTCCTCCTGTCTGGTTGATGCGGTCCTTTCGGATGATCTTGTAACTGTCCGGGATGGCTATGGCGATGTCGGGCGCTGATGAGGCGTTCATCCAAGTTTCTGTAAGAAAGGCGATGTCCGGCGTGGTGTTGTCTAGTAGATTCCATAGTTCAATGGCGTGTCTGTGGATCGAACGGGTGTTGAGCAGGATGCACTTCAGGTGGTTGTTGTCGGAGCTCTGTTTGGCGTTTGTGGATATATTGTGGGTCTTGGAGCATTTGAACTTGCAGGATTGGCAGGTGAAGGGTCCATCGCTAAACCAAAACCCTCTCGCCATATCATCGGACCCAAATCAAGCAGCAATCAATCTCGCACGATGGATCACCCACTGCGCTGACGAATTAGCCCCCCTGAAAAAGCAACACAACAAGCCAGGTAGCAAAAAAGCCTCTTGGTTCAATGACGACCTCAAGAACTCCAAAAAGAACTGCCGCACCCTCGAGAAAGCCTGGCGAAGAAACCCAACCACAGACAACATGACCGCCCTCAAGGAGGCCACCCGCAAACACCACCAGCTGATCAGATCCACCAAGAAATCAGCATTCAAGGAGCGACTCGACAACAACGCCCACAACAGCAAGGAACTCTTCAGCATAGTCAAAGAGCTTACCAATCCCAGCGCCGACACCAACGACATCACTCCCTCTCAAGGCCTCTGTGACTCTCTAGCCTCGTTCTTCCACAGTAAAATTGCTAACATACATAACAGCTTCGGCGACCAGCCCACCCCCCTTACCACCGAACTGAAGCCCCCCACCACCACCCTGGACGCCTGGAACCCGATCAGCACCGAAGACACCATCCGCTTGATGAACTCCATTCACTCTGGATCACCAACCGACCCATGCCCCCACCACATCTTCAACAAGGCTGACTCAATCATCGCACCCCACCTCCGGAACATCATCAACTGCTCCCTCAACACCGCTACCTTCCCGGAAAGCTGGAAACATGCCAAACTCAATGCCCTCCTGAAGAAACCTACAGCAGACCCCACTGAACTTAAGAACTACCGCCCCATCTCGCTCGTCCCTTTCCCTGCCAAAGTCATAGAGAAGGCCGTCAACAATCAGCTTGCCGCCTTCCTCGACTCTAACGGCTCCCTCGACCCCTCACAGTCCAGTTTCCGAGCCAAACACAGCACCGAGACCGCCCTCATCGCAGCTAAGCATGGGCGGATTTTGCGGATCCACGATTCGCGGATTTGCGTATTCACGGATCGTGGATCCGCAAAATCCGCGGATTTTGCGGATTTGCGTATCCGCGGATTTGGGGCGGGTCTTCCATGCGAGTGCACATGCCTCTTGTGTGTATAAAAGGTCAGAGACCGATCAGAGCAGCAGATGAAGAGACAGAACCTCCTGGCCACAGGAACAGCACGGGGATTGGGCTCGTGAAAGTCAAGGTTGCAAAGGCCTCTATCCAGCATCACAGCTGATTTTCGACGGTAGATTTGGGAAGAAGGCACATCTGCCCAGCCTTGACAACGCTCACGATTGATTTTGGGCTGACGAATGAGTCACTGCATTTGAGCTTCAACTAGTTCCAGCGACCATGTGTGTGTTACTATGCAATCGCGCCGAAGGGCGCAGGGGTCTCTTGAGTGAGCTGACCATCATAGAAAGAAAGTAATGCAAAACTAGAAATGCCTCAACGAGAATTATTTTTGGTGTGTACAAAAATGTTCCGAATTTAGTATATTTGGCAGGAATATTTACGCTCTTCAGCCTCCTGGAGATTACAAACTGTCTCCCAATCCTGGCCACCACGTGCTATATTCATGTTTGGTGAGATGCTGTAGCAGGTTCCTGATGTAGTCCTACCAGGGAGTGTTTTGTTCTTTTATATTAGGTTCGTTTCACTGTGTTTAGCTGCTCTTCATATCATCTTGAATGCCTCCAGATTCTCACTGAATTTGACACTTTTCATGATTTGCTCCTTCAAGTTTCTAATGAAATGCCCAGGCGCAGTTTTGGCCCTGACCCTTGAAAGAGTGAATTGTAAATTTGCAAGTAGAAGGTGATTCATGAAAAGACCAAGATATAAATAAACCGATAACCAGAACACAGTGGTGTCTATAAATGCACGCCTGGGCAGGAAGTGAACTGATAAATGCTCTCTGGTAAGTTCTCTATCTATATGAGAAATCTTTTTGTTTAAATGTCTTGACGGAACCACTGCAAGTAGCAGTCCAGACAAAAAAAGTGAAAACATTAAAGAAGCCGAAGAAATATTTGACCCCGACTTAACCCAAGCAAGTATGAACAAATTGAACAAGGTCTTCCGCACAAACACTCTTGCCTTAGGGAAACATACAATGTCTATTTGACTTTTAAATGAAGCGGGAGAAGCACTGCTGTCGCTCACACATAGGGCTAATCTGATTATAGCTGACTGATGCATTTTACAAAACGGATGGTCTGAGGTCGGAACAAAAGAGCGCTTCATGTTGCAGTGATCCGGAAGGCAACAAGTTGCTGTGGCTTCCTTTTCAGAATGGTGACTAGCTCTGCAGAATGAATGGCTATTACGTACCAGGCACGTGCAGCGCTAGAAGCCAATGGGGAGAAACCAGTAGATTCGCACAGCATTGGGCTGACGAATGAGTCACTGCATTTGAGCTTCAACTAGTTCCAGCGACCATGTGTGTGTTACTATGCAATCGCGCCGAAGGGTGCAGGGGTATCTTGAGTGAGCTGACCATCATAGTGGGTAAATGGCGGGAAGACGGTGCACACCGCGAGTGTGTGGGCGGGGCCAAACGGGCGGGGCTTCCATGGGAGTGCACATGCCTCTTGTGTGTATAAAAGGTCAGAGACCGTTCAGAGCAGTCAAGGATGCAAAGGCCTCTGTCCAGCATCACAGCTGATTTTCGATGGTAGATTTGGGAAGAAGGCACATCTGCCCAGCCTTGACAACGCTCACGATAGTTTTTGGGCTGATGAATGAGTCACTGAATTTAAGCTTCAACTAGGGCACATGCTTTATTGATATCTGTAAGTGCCTCCGGTTGAGGTTTAATTTTTGTGCCAGGACCATCGTGCCAGAATGAACCCTGCCCTTCATATTTATTCACCTTCCTGGCCTGTTGTAACTATTTTACGATGGCGCCGGCAAGCTGCCAGCGCCATCCTAAAATAGTTACTAAATTAGCTTCAACAGGAAGCTCTAATAGATAAAATAAAGCAGGTGCTCGAGCACCTGCTTTATTTTATCTATTAGAGCTTCCTGTTGAAGCTAACTTAGTAACTATTTTAGGATGGCGCTGGCAGCTTGCCGGCGCCATCGTAAAATAGTTACAACAGGCCAGCAAGGCTTGAACTTTTGCCCCCGGAATCCGCCGCTCACGGATTTGCGAATTCGCGGTAAATTCGCGGGAGTTCGCGGATCGCGGATTTACCGAAAATTCGCAAAATCCGCGAGCGTAACGGATTTTACGCTCATGCTTAATCGCAGCCACAGATGACATCCGATCACTACTCGACAACAGGGAAACAGCTGCCCTCATCCTCCTGGACCTCTCCGCAGCGTTTGACATGGGCTGTCATAGCACCCTTGTACAACGCCTCAACAACATCGGAATACAAGGAAAAGCATTGGATTGGATCATATCGTTCCTCGCCGGAAGAACCCAGAGAGTCCGCCTCCCCCTTTTCAGATCAGAGGCCACCGAAGTAATCTGCGGCGTTCCCCAAAGCTCCTCGCTCAGCCCCACTCTATTCAATGTCTACATGAGCCCCCTTGCATCCATCGCACGCCAACACAACCTCAACATCATCTCCTACGCCGTCGACACACAGCTAATCCTCTCCCTCACCAAAGACCCAAACACCGCCAAAACCAACCTACACGAAGGGATGAAAGACGTAGCCGAATGGATGAAGAACAGCCGCATAAAACTAAATTCAGACAAGACGGAAGTCCTCATCCTAGGATCAGCACCCACCGCTTGGGACGACTCATGGTGGCCACCAGCCCTAGGCAGCGCGCCTAAACCAACGGACCATGCTCGCAACATGGGATTCATTCCAGACTCCTCCCTCTCGATGAGCAGACAAGTCAACGCCATCTCATCATCATGCTTTAACATCCTACGCATGCTCAAAAAGATCTTCCGATGGATCCCTACTGAAACAAGAAAGACGGTCACTCAAGCACTTGTCACAAGCCGACTGGACTACGGAAATACCCTCTACGCTGGAACCACAGCGAAATTACAGAAAAAACTCCAACGCATTCAGAACGCCTCTGCCAGACTCATCCTAGACATACCCCGCCACGACCACATTTCCGATCACCTGAGAGACCTTCATTGGCTCCCCGTCAACAAGAGAATAACGTTCCGTCTTCTCACCCACGCACACAAAGCCCTCTACGACCTAGGACCCAAATACATCAACACGCGCCTTACCTTTTACACCCCCACCCGCCAACTACGATCGTCCAATCAAGCCCTCGCCACGATTCCACGTATCCGTAAAACCACCATGGGAGGAAGATCTTTCTCCTACCTGGCGGCCAAAACCTGGAACTCCCTCCCCACCCACCACCGCCTTACACAGAACCACCTCTCCTTCAGAAAACAACTCAAAACTTGGCTATTTGATAAGTAACAACCCCCCCCTCAAGCGCCTTGAGACCCTCCGGGTGAGTAGTGCGCTATACAAATCTTGACTTGACTTGACTTGTCCTTTGCATTGTTGCAGCAAACTGTTCTTCAATATAGGAAAGTGGTCTTAGGGACAGTGCTTGACCTAAGATACCAATGGTCTTAAAATATTTAAAAACGTTTTGTATGCAGTTAATTATGCCCCGAACTACTCAACTTGGATGCCTATTATGTGTTTCTATAATGACGTTTTCATGCATTTACCATGTATGTCTGTTGGTGAAGCACATCCCTAGTAGTAAAGCAAGCAAGAGAGTGAGGTGCCAGGGGAATTATGGGGTACAAAGTTTTTTTCCCTAACATCCGGCGGATTTTAAAGGTGCTCAGGGATTGCTCTGGAGAGAACCGAGATTATAACCAAAATATAGCAACATTTTGAGATTTTGGAGAGAAACAGGAAGAAAAAGTGCTCCTGATTAAAGTATATGTTTTAAACTAAAGTTACCATCTTCCCAGCCTTTAACAACATGCACAGCTGAATCACAAAAAAACTAATTTTGGACGACAGCTTTGGAAGCCCATTTTTCCTATTTTATTATTGTTCTTAACCTACTACCAGTTTGTGGAGGAAACCAGTGTGAAACACATAGATGATCCATAAAATCAATTGATTTCTAAAAATTAGACACAATTTCGAAATTAGCAAGGGATTATATGTGTAGATCCTTCAAAGTTTTCCCAAATAAAATAACTGTTGAAATAAAGAAATAAAAAAAAATGATTAGTGAAAAAAAGCCCTGTGCTTATGCGATCAGAAAGATTCTCCAGAGGACAAACTAAAATCAATATTTAGAAACATTTCAACATTAGTTGACATTTTTTTGTGTCAGCCCTTGGTAACAAAATGTCAGGGATATCATGTAAGTGTAAAACAAGACAAAGACCCCTTGCTTTAAATTTAGAAAACAACCTTAGTAGAGAAAGTTTGGGGGCCATAATTAGAGAACTGCATGCAGCATTAACCTCCAACAAAGTTGAAACAAAATCTCAGCCGCTGATGAGACTTATATTCCCATTATATATCAGACAAAGAGTTTAAGCAATGCAATAGGATATGTCAGCTGGTCGAATTAAGACATAGATGGCAGAAAGGCCCCAACTATTTAGAGGCAAAAAGAATAGATAGCCTCTGCCTTAAAACAAAAATACATAGAATATGAATGGAAGCACACGCACATACACACACACACACACACACACACACACACACACACACACACACACACACACACTACTTGCCCCATGCAAGTCACAAGAGTTCTGGTGATATATTAATCAGGGGTGGCTCCTCCATTTGGGCGGAGGAGTGTCACCCACTGCATTCTCGCAGTGCGAGAAGCAGAAACATAAAATTGTATTTATTTTCTTCATTATATATATATATTTTTTAATACATTTTTTCCATTTTTATTCCCAAGGCATCAGCACATGTCTATCTCAAAGCAAAGCAATAAAGAAAATTAAAGGCTTCGTAGAAGATAACAGCCAGATTAAATAAGAAGAAACATGTGTACATTCATCAGTTAAGGCTTAAACAAACACATATTAGACAGTTAAATCAATGAGGAGAGATACAGAGAATTGCACAATAAATGTATCACATTTCCTTATGATGTTTGACCAGGTTTCCTATTACTTTCAATAAACTGATGCCTTCCATTTTACGAGGGGGGCCCAGATTTGCTGCCCCAACTTTTTACCTTTTTTTCCCTTCCTCTCAAATATCGCTCTCTCAAGCATAAATATAGGGAGCAGTCACGCCAACCATTGATGGAATGTGGGGGGAGAGGGTCTAGCCAAGCTGAGGCAATGCTAATTCTTAGGACTGCCATAGAGACAAATAGAAAATAGCAGGCGGGCCCTATCTGACTCTCACTACTTACTCCTAACAGAATTAGTTCAGGTGCTAATATAACTTTTTCCCCAAGAGAGCAATTAGAGTATTCAGTAATTGCTTCCAGAACTCCCTTTAAACGCGGACAAGAGGCGAACATATGAACCAGATCAGCCTCCAGCCCCCCACATCTGGGGCAATTAGTACCGGATATTCCGCCCCACTGTACTATTCTAGCCGGGGTATAGCATGGGGGAATACCATTTTATAATGATGAGCCTGGAGGCCGGCAGAACATAAAACCAATTGAGCCAACTCCAAAGATATTGAAACTACATTAGGTACCGTACCTACCCGTTCCCCCCCTTTGGCCTCATGTTTCGGCAAATCATCAGGTTTTAAGTTTATCAATTCTCCATATAACACCTTAACAGCCCTCTTAGTGCACCCTTTAATAGTATCAACTATTACATTGCTATGAAACCCGCTCATCCCCCCCAACTTATTTGGTAAAAAAGCTTTGCAATTGTAGATATTTGAAAAAATTGTCTCTGTCTAACCCAAACTCCAGCTGTAGATCACTAAATTGACGAAACCCTACATTATTAATTAAATCTCCAACCTTTCGAATCCCCTTGGTCCCCCAGTCTGCCATGGTCTCATCTGAGAAAATTCCTGGAAGTGTAGGGTTAGTATAAAGACATGTATAATAATTGAATCTCCCCAGGCTAATCTTCTTCTTTATTCCCCCCCCCCCAGATCTTAAAAGCCGCTATTAAAGTCTTACATTTTGTTCTTTTGTAATAACTTGGCTCAGTAAACTTAAAAAAGCAATTCTCCGCATTTTCGCCCAATAATAATTTATAAACATCCGGCAGGTCATTTTGTCCTTCTTCGCCCAAGTCCCCCGGAGATGAGCCAGCGAGTGTCCCATTATATATCCTAAGGCTGCTGCATAATAATAACTTTGAAAATCAGGGACCGAAAATCCCCCTCTTTCTCATGGTAATGACATAAACCTAAGTGCCCGCCTTGTTTTCCCCTGTGCCCAAATGAACTGATTAACTAAACCCTCCAACTTAACAAACCAAAATCTCTGGAATTCCAATGGGTCTGCCCTAAAGAAATACAAAAGCTTTGGTAAAAACAGCATCTTGACAATATTACATCTGCCAACTAGGGAGAGATGAAGATTATTCAGTTCATCAAAATCTGCCCTTGCATTCTTGATCACAGATTCCATATTATTGTCAACCAATTTTCCTAAATCCGCAGTGATCCGTATGGCAAGATATATTGCCGACTCAACAACATGAGGATCCTTGCATCTAGCCCACCGATTCTATATTACTTGGGTCTTAGACCTATTAAGTGCGTACCCTGAAAATGACCCATACTCTGCAGCGATTGACTCAACTTATTCCAATGCCACATGTGGATTAGTAGTAATAATAGCTACGTCGTCGGCGTAGGCGATGGCTTTGGTTTCAAACCCCTGACTTATAACTGGGCTAATTCCGTTATTAGTCTCGAAAAGCCATAGGAGGGGGTCCATATATATGGCAAATAGCAAAGGGGAGGAGGGGCACCCCTGACTTGTCCCCCTATGTATGTTAAAAGAAAGAGAATAATTGCCATTTACTTTCAGCTGAGCACTGGGGTCCCTATATACCATCTCATTGTCCCCCAAAGGAAATCCCAGGAGACGCTACCAAATGCTTTTTCAGCATCTAGTGATAAAACAGCCATAGGGTCTTCTGAGCTCTCCATCATGTCAAAAAGAGTAATCACCCTACGTATATGTTGGGTTATACCACGCCCCCTAAGAAACCCATGCTGAGTCGGATGTATGGACTTCTATAAAATAGCATTTAGTCTGGTGGCCAGAATTTTAGAAAAAAATTTAACATCGCTATTCATGAGGGTGATCGGGCAGTATGACCCCGGTTCTCTGGCAGGTTTATCTTTTTTTAAAAATACAACTATATCAGCACTCGCCCAAGATTCAGGAGTAGGTCCACCCTTCTGGGCTAACATCATTACCTCTGTTAGATCTTTTTGGATGGAATTTCTAAAGATCTTATAAAATTCCAACGGAATCTGGTCCCAGAGGGCAGCTCCCGCAGGGCCCCCATGATCTCATCTTGAGTAAACGCTCTCTCAAGTTCCTCCCTATCGTTAGGGTCTACTTTCTCATTAGATACCATGTCAAAGTAATCAACGACCCCACCTAGCGCTGGTGCGGAGCCTGCAGCGTATAGCTGTTGGTAAAAAAGCCTGAAAGTTTCTCGTATTCCCGTTGCTTTTGTAATAACATTCCTTCCAGCATCATAAATTTCAGTGATTTCCCCGGCTGATGTTTTTTGCCTGGCTCTTACAGCTAAGGTATGCCCCACCCGCTCATTAAATTCATAGCAATGTTCCTTTTTGGATAGATAAATCTCAGCAGCCTTCTTAGCAAAATGATCCATTGCCTCCACTTTTTTCAGAGCCAGCTGCATCAATATCCCATCTACTTCTCACCCAGCACCCACAACCCTAGCTAGCGTTTCTTCCAGTTTATTTAATTCCTCTCTGGCTTGCTGTTCCGCCACTTGCTCCCTCTTTTGACGTCGTAAGCTATAGCTTAATGTCTCCCCTCTCACCACGCCTTAAAATCATCCCAAACAATTTCCAACCTAGTGCTCCCCCGATTAAAATCCCAAAATTCCTTAATCCACCCCTTCATATATATAACATAGTCAGGGTCAAACAACAGTCTCCGTTTGAATGTCCAACCAATATTCCTTTTTTCACTCCTTAGAAAATTAACAGTCAATAGTAGAGGGTTATGATCCGAAAGGATGCGCAGATGCATCTCGATACCTAGATTACTATTTAGTTCATTAGAGACAAAAAAAATAGTCTAAACGAGACACGTTTTTATGTGGTGCGGTAAATAAAGTAAAACCAGCTTCCGCAGGTTTCAGGTAAGCCCAAACATCAATCAAGCCATTATTACGGACTAAATTAGAAAGGGCATTAAAGTTAAAATCCCTACATAGAATTATTGGAGCCGACCAAATCGCTAAGGTGGAATCTAGATATTCTAACAACTCTGGATCATCCCGTTTTGAGCCGTACACTGTACCAAGTGTAAAGTTCTGGTTATTTACCTGGCACTCAATGAGGGCCCATCGCCCCCACTGATATACTGATTTTTTAAAGACCTTAACATCATTCCTCCGAGTGAGGATTGCCACCCCCGATTACGGGAACCCTGTGTTGTGTATGACAAAAGTTTGAATCTAAGTTGTGCTATAATGCGTGCCCTACAGCCCTCAACAGGTGTTTTCTGAATGCAAAGGAAATCTAAGTGAAGAGTTTTCAACCAAACTGCTACCTTATTTCTCTCATGCTGATCATTGAGCATATATTAACTGTCAAGAACCGTAAAGTCATATTGCATAGTTATTACATTCCCTGTGCTCAGACCTATCTATCACTGATTTCTCGCTCCTCAAATTATCTTTCATTCTGATAGAACATAATACTCCAAATAAAGAATTAGAGCAAACTTGAACCCATAAACAACATTCCTTCAGATGCCTCGCAACTTGGTATATTTCCTGTTGTGCTGATGCCGTTACAAACCCCCCCAAAAGCCACCCCACTACCACCACCCACCCCCACCCCCTACCTCCCGTACAGGCAATTAGGTCATACATGATCTAGGTATGACCACTGAGTTTGCTTCACTCCAGTGCCATGTGCCCATCTGCATATTGTGGTAACCCTTCCTAACAGAAAAACATTTGAAAGGGTAAAGAAGCCCTATATCCACAGTGCACAAACCAAAACCCAATTTCACCAATAGGGTAACCACACAGCGTCTCACGCCTTTACCCAGCTATTGCCTTGTCCCCCCACCCTATCATACTATAAAGTTAGCTTCCAGTTAGCTTTCAAGTTTTCAAACTAGCGTCACCCCTTCCCTTCAGCTCCCTTTTCCCCTTCAATCCCAACTACAGTCCCCGGTGGCCTTTCCCCGCGTGATTCAGTAATTTCAGTTAAAAAGTCCTGGGCTTTAATCTCAAAAAAGAACATTCTGACCTTTCCTCTATAAATAACCTTAAGTCGAGGAGGAAAAAGCAGAAAAGCTTCGCAACCCATGGATTGAAATGGAGTGATCATCTGGCATAGCCGCCATCTCCGCTCGACAGTTGCATGACAAAAATCTGGCCGAGCGAAGAATGTATGTCCCTCATAAGTTTTTTTTAGAATCTGGTCTAGCACGATCTATGATTGCCTGCCTTAACAGAAAATGTCCAACATAAATCAAAATGGTTCTGGGTCGCCCTTCTTGATTCTTTGGCTGCATTCTCTGTACCATTGGGAAGTGATGTGCTTGTTGTATTTCAGTTTCCCAGTTCCAATTGGCCAAGTCCGGAAAAGAGCCCTTCAATAACTTCACCACGAAGAGGAGAATATTATCCCCCTACACGTTCTCCTCTATGCCAAGAAGACGTATATTATTGTGATGTTGTCGGTTTTCAAAATCCTTGAGATTCCAATCTATGTCACAGGAGTGTTTCTCTTGGGTAGCCTTACAGACCTGCAATTTCTCGACCTCTTCTTCCACTGCAATTGTTCGTTCTTCTATATGCATAATTCGGTCAGCCATGTCAGAGCATAGCTTACTTGTTTTCCAAATGGCACCCTGAAGTTTCTTGGTCGCCAGTTGTGATCTCTTGCTTTCCTGCCTGGCCTCCCCCTGCATTTGTCTAAGGGTTGTGTAAACAGTTCTAATGTCGGTGTAGGGGAGGTGTTTCAACCTACGCTCACACTTAGAGCCTCTCCCCCAGGGCCATTACTGGATCAGCCAGCCAATGTTGATGCTGTATAATCCCACTCCAGCTGCTTTTTAGGGGACTCCGATATCCTACACCTGATCCTGGCCTGGCGTCCAGAGGCCCCTACGTAGCTATTGTGCCTTTTCTCTTCTCCTAAATCATCTTCTGAAGCACTCTCCTGTGTTGTGTCAATTTCGCTAGATTGCGTCGTATCCGCCTCTTCGTTTACAGAGAAAAATGTATCTGCATATGGAGAGAACATGGAAGCACCTGGCCCATGTCGAGATTATCCCACTGTCCTCCTGTCCAGAGGATATACCACCTGTGGCTTTGATTTGGGGCACCGCAAGCCCCGCATTAGACCATGCCTTAGCAGTTAAGTTCATCTGTCCAAGTGTTCTGGGGGGGTACCACCCCATCTGCCGCATTCATTGTTGTTGTATCATCATTAACGGAGGGCTCATATTTGCGATCAGCCATACTTCTTCCTTCCACATCCTGTAGAGGGATAATCTGTGTCATCCCATTTCCGGGTATAATATTCCCCCCATCATTCTTTGTGGCAACTCTTTTATCATTATCATTAGGCTTATCCCCTTCTTCCTCTAGACGGTTTTCCCCTCTACTTAGTTCAGGTCTCTCCTCAGAATATTCAATTCCCTGGAAGACTGCCTACCCCAGGATGCAGCGATTCCATTGTTAGTGGGCCAGATACCTGAACAATGCTTGTAGGGCTTTCTATTTGTGAGGGCTCCAGAGCCTCGGTAGTTACATTCAATCTGACAGAAGTATCCGAGGGGGAAGCTGTTTCAGGAGCACTCCTCAAACCGCTAGCTAGTACTGATGTCATAGCAGTACCAGAAGCATTGAGGCCCCCAAATGCTTCTACCACTGACATCTGGTGCATTAGACATTCCCCGGCAGCGGCCATTCCTGTCTTGTCCCACCAGCCACTCCGGATTCAGGTCCCCTGTGCTCCTCACCTTTCTTTTTTGAGACCCCGCGCCGTATCTGTCCAGAGTTTCCACAGGAGTCAGACCCCCCCAAAAGGTCTTTTTTCTCCCTTTTCTTTTGTTTCTCCCATTTTTTTCTGGTCCCTTGGGCTGTCTCCTTAGTTATTTCCTTAGCATCCTCCTTATCTCCCTTATCTCTGCCATCCAGACCGATGTTCCAAGTAGTCTGATTCTTCGACGCCCTACTTATTTTCGGTGCCATAGCAGAGCGCCACCAACACTTCGCAGATACTACTATTCCGTGAATAACCATCAAAAGCCAGGGTCGGTTGTGCCCACTGCCAACGAACTCCTCAGGTGGGTGGCCAGAGGTGCAATGATTCCATAGGTGCTGCTGGCCGGTTGCTAGTACACACCGATTAACTGTGCCCCCCGGGGGGGAGCCAACACCAACCGAGGCCAGCAGTGTCCGAACAAACCTCAGCATAAGGCAAGTCCGACCCGACACAGATTAAGCAGAGTTCAGCTTCACTTGCCGTACAGGTAAGGGGATGTACACCTATAGCTTTTTGCCTTTAATATAGATGTGTCACCTTTCAATTTTCTTTACTCTTCTTAACTTCAGCCACATTCACTTCTGAGAAAAAAAAAACAGGAAAAATGACTCCTCTGCCAAGCCAAACAACTTCATCAAAAACGTTACTTTTATCCAGTAAACAGTTCAAATTCACCTGGAAGCCGGGGGCAGTGATGCAGATAATCCCTCGAGTAGTTGACCTAAAGGCGCGCCATTCCTGGTAGCACCCTGGTAAACCGTGAGGAGTTATCCTGAGGTGTGTGCCGATCCTGTTAACACACCGGTAACGCCGGTAACCTGAGAGCCCCTGAGAGGAACCGGCACCAGCACCAGCACCGGCAGAGGCAGAAGCATAGGTCAAAATGCAGCAGTGTCCATGCAAAAACCTGGCATGACCTGAGCGAGCAATCCCACACGCATCCAGCCCCCGTCCCGGGCCGAGCAGAGTCCAGTGCTCAAGGCGGCGAGGGAGAGGGATCAAACTGACGTAGGCCCAGCGTTCTCATACCTCAGAGGCCAAGCAAAGTTCAATCACAGCTGCAGCAAGAAAGAGAACCAAAACGGCATAATTCCAGCGTTTCTTGAATCCCCGAGGTTGAGCAAAAACCAGCGCCACGGCGGCAGTAGAGAGGACCAAACCAGCGTGAGTCCAGCGCCCTTGGGTCTTGAAGCAGGAGAGACAGGTCAGTACTGCCCACAGTGAGCTTAGTCAGTGGCCATCTTGCCCATAAAATTGTATTTTAAATACCATTTTATGTTTCTGCTTCTCGCACTGTGAGAAAGCAGAAGGGTATGCCAGGTTCGGGCGGGTCGGCTCTGCGGGTCGGGGAGCAGTAGCTTGCCCAATGCTGTGGGCCCTGACTGTTTGGTTGGCCCTCTGGGGCTGACCAAACCAGTCATGCGCAATCTGCCTTTTCTCTATGTAGGCCGCATGCAGCCTACATGAAGAAACTGGCCTCCACATAGGTGCCGGACTGGGCGTCATCTGCAACAATGACACTCTGTCATTGCAGCATTGCGATCCGCTTAGGGGAGTTTGTAGTGTAGTTACTATATTCCCAATAGGGTCTGCGCATTGGAATATTATATCCTATAGATTTGACGTAGGACTTAAGTCAATAGGTCTCTTTCGAATATACTAAAGTTAAGAATGAGTGCCAGCTAGCTCAGAGGTCACTAGAAACTTTCTTGAATTCACAAGAAGGGATTAGGTTCTGACAACCGCATAAACATGACAACTTTGTTTCCCAAGAATAAGAATATATCTGTCAGAGTCATGGAAACAATAGATAAGTATTTCACTCAGTCAATCGTGCATGCTTTGTTTCTACAGAGTAGCAAAGAAATAGAGAGACGGGTGTTTTCAATAAAAGGTTTATTGAACAGTCTTCTTTCTCATGCAAGAGAGATGAACTGCTACAATCATTAGACAGAATTCAAAGTATAATGCCTATAATGCCTACAGCGAGAATAGTATTATGAAATAATACTGTAAGAGCATTGTATGGTTTCTAAGCCATATAAAAATGCATACATAAATAACATAGACTAAAATACTCAACTGGTGCTTCTAAAATACGCCTACCCCAATGTACCTAATATAGGTCTAATACGAGGGAAGAAGTAAGTATTGTTTAGCATAGGTTTTGTTTTTGCCAAGAATCTACCAAAGGTTTCTCTGGATTCTAATCAGCTCCAAACCTTAGAATGAATGAGGTCTGGTATCTCTGTCTCGGGACTCAATTTTCCAACACCCCGCAAGGGGAGCCGGAAACACTGGAGCTGAAATCTCGGCAGAGAAGGGCAGCGTCCTGATTAGTGCGTCAGCTGGAGAGTCGGCTTCCTTTGGCACTTGCTGTTGCGAGCTGCGTGGGGCAAGTAGGTCTTTGAACTGCTCCGAACCACTGTATCCTGCTATAGCAAGTGAAGGTATATTTATACCTTGAAGGTGTTTACGAATGCCATAGTTGACATAAAGTCGGGCATATCAACGTCATGAATGAACCCCTAAGGAATAGATGTTCATTGTAAAACTAACTGAGTTCTTGGAGAAATCAATATTCAAGCAAGTGAAAGTCTGTAAGCGGCTTAAGCTGGTTTTCCAAGAAATAGTTGTGACGTTTGGTGAACGGATGGATGTAACCATGCCTGTATTTGAGTAGCATGGGCTATGCCTAAATAAGGGCTCGATTCCTATGCCTATATAAGGGCAGTGTGAATTGTACCTATATAAGGGCTTGAATCGGGAAAATTCAATCAGAGCCACAACAAGGTAGGCTGCCTGTGGCTGCTTCCTGTTCAGCAGGAGAGCAGCAGGAAAACGCAGGGTCCGACCAGGAGCTGAGGCCGTGCAGGACCCAGTAAGGTACGTTTTTAAAACCCCCCTGCAAACCCCCACGCAAAACACCACCTTCCCCTACCCGCGAGTCATGCCTGCCTTGACTGATATTAATGGCCTAACAAGTACATCTATTTGCAATGAAAAACATTGATATGCCACGTATCAAGCTTATATGTAGATGCCGAGAATCCCAGCATTTGGACGATCTACTTACTGGAGCTGCAGAGGGGCCCGAAGAGAACTGATTCAAGCTAACTGAAAAGGAAACAGCACATATCCTTAAATCAGGTTTCAGGTTCAGGTTTTAAAGTCTTTATTTCGATTTTTACATCATAAAAGACAACTAAAAGAATAAAATACAGTACTGAGTTTAAGAACAACATAATTACATGGTACAAATGGTCATTAAGAAAGAATTAAACAGTATAATAAAGACCACATATACAAAAACCCATTAGAGAATTAAAAATCAGGATACCTGTAACTGTCTTGCTCTAATAACCCATGCCCACCCCAGGAATTTGGCAACACCTACAACCACCACCTCAGAGCTGGTGGTACGTACCGCCCACAGCACCTCAACACTCCCTCGTACTTTGAGAAGGAGGCAGATGGGCCTAATCCATTTGTTTCTTGGTGCATAATAGGCAGGGCATGCAAATAGAAAATGACCAACACTCTCCTTGTGGTCGATACACCAAGGGCAACGGTCAATAGAAAGGGCGGACCATTTCTTAGTGAAAGACCTTAAAGGCAAGGACCCGACTCGAAACTGGTGATACAGCTTTTTGTCTAATGTCTTGGTTATAAGGTCCCAATAATTCTCAAAGGAAGGGTCTAATTTGTGGGACAGAAATCTACCAGTTAGACTGGTGGCATCTGAAGTAATAACAGACTCCTGTCGAACAGAGGCCCAGTATAGTGCTTTGTAGTCTTGCTTGGAGGGAAAGGTAGTGGACTGCGGAGAGACCCACAGCTGGTTACAGCCCATGTCTTCTAAAATTATTTTGACTTCGCGCAGCCAGGGTATGTTGTCAGACCCCCAAGCTGATCTCACTTCCTCTAATTCCCTAGCAAAGAGGCTTAGATCTGGTGATGTCCAAATGCGTCTCCACAGGGCTACTAACCGATATCGGGCCATCTCGTTGATTGGTACACACCCCATATCCAAACAAAGTGGTTTTGTCGGAGTGGATTGGGGAAGTCCAACCAACCGTCTCGAAAATTTATTTTGAGCTCTTACCAGAGTTGATAGGTCCATGAACCCCCAAAGATCCGCCCCGTACAAAATTGCGGAGCTGATCTTAGCTTCATAAATCCTGAGGGCGGGTTTAACCCGTTTAGTTAGGGACCTTTTTTGCTCCTGCAGAAGACAGCCAGTAAGACGTGCAAGTCTTAGGTAAATTGTGTCAACCTGTGGTTTCAAGCTGAGGCGGTGGTCCAAGGTTACTCCTAGATAGGTCATGACCTCTACTTGTTCGAGACTTACTCCATTCATGCTCACATAACTTTTGATTGGGCGGCTTTTAGTTAACACCATGAATTTGGTCTTGCTCACATTGATTTTCAAATCGTTGACCAAACAGAACTCCTCAAATCTATTTAATGCAGTTTGCAAGCCACTGCGGGTCTTTGAGAGGAGCAGGGTGTCATCTGCAAAGATGAGCATGGGGAACTTACTCCCACCCAGTAAGGGGGCATCAGTGGGGGTATCGGCAAAGAACTTCACCACTTGATCGATAAACAACAAAAAGAGCGTGGGTGCCAATACACACCCCTGACGGGCACCTCGGGTTACGGGGAAGCAATCCGTCACCTGCCCTTGGCCTCCCCACCTCACCCTAGCGAAGTTGCCCTCATGTAATCTTACTACCAAGTCAAGCAATTCCGGCGGCAGTCCCAGATTTTTCAGGACAGCCCACAGTTTAACCCTAGGCACAAGGTCGAAGGCCGACTTCAGATCTACAAAGGCGGCATAGATGGATCCACCGCCCAGCAGCACCACCTTCCAGTATATCAGAGTAAATCTGAATACTTGATCGATGGTGCTGGCGCCTGATCTGAAGCCGGCCTGCATGGGAGAAAGAATGCCTTCCATCTCCATCCAGCCCTGGACTCTAGCTAGGACCATCCTAGCGATGATTTTTTGAAGGGAGTCTATTAAGCTTATGGGGCGATAATTCCCCGGGACCGAACGGTCCCCTTTCTAAAAGATGGGAAGAATTTCCGCGCCCTTCCAGGAATCTGGGATCCGTGCCCCCTTTGCAATGGCATTCGCTACTGATGTTATGTAAGGGACCCAGAGTTGGAGATTGATTTTAAATAGATCAGCCGGGATGAAATCCATCCCTGGCGCTTTCCCACGCTGAACCAAGGGGATTGCAGACTCAGTTTCTAGGGGCGAAAACTTTAACACTTGGTTGTGAGTGTGGAGGGAAGTTTCCCACGTGGCTTGTCCAGTACTAGATTCTAAGTCAGGATCCAAAAACTGGCTGGAATATAATTCAACCAATGCTTCCACAGACACATGGTTAGCAGGGATTTGTGAATCGGGGTTTCTACCCCACTTCACTAATTCCCAAAATTTGACCTGGTTGGAGGAACTGCAAGCCTCTAAGAGATCTAACCAATGGCGTTCATCCCACTCTTTTTTCGCCTCCCACTGAACTTTTTTGTACCTTAAACATGCTTCTTTTAAGTCACTAGTGATCCTAGATTTAACAGCTTTGATTAAGTCGCTATGCGCGACCCTACAATTTTTATTATACCATTTTTCTTGACAACTCTGTGCCTTCGCCTTTCCTCGTGTTAATGGGAGGGTTAGAAGGGCCTTAAGTTTGTCAAAGCACTGTTCGTATAGATCACAGATCCGATCTATGGCAGCCACAGCGGGCGATACTTTCAAAATATCACTCAGAGTCGATGATACTACCTCCGTTATGCCATCTAAGAGGGAGGGATTCTCCACAACCCTTGACCATTTAAGCCTTCTTCTGTCATTAGTCAGAATGCCATCGCCCGTTATATATACAGCAGAGGTAAGCCTACCGGGGACACCAGGAAGTCTTAAACTAAGTGACAAAGGATTATGATCACTTTCGGGGCAAACCTTGACTTCCATGTCGTCCAGAAATGACCAATATTCCATTTTTAAGAGGATATAATATATTCTGCTTTTACTAACCCCATTGTCAAAAGTGGGTTTGCCGGATTTATCGGAGGCCGTACGACCATTGACGGCTCTCAGACCCCAGTCCAGACACAATCCCGCCCAATGTAGTGCCGCCTCTGTGCCCCTTTTAATATTATTCAAGGACAACATCGGGATGTTCCACACGGTGTCATCCTCCAACCCCAAGTACTTCCCCGCACTAAGCAAGGGTTCAAAGGTGCAGTTGAGGTCACCCGCTAAAATTAGAAACTTGTCTCTCCCAATCCCTTCGAGGTACGAATCAAGTATATTTAATATAATGGGACTGCTGGGCGGCCTCGAGCATAGATGTTAATAACCACAACATCGTGACAGTTTTCCATGCGTAATTTAATTCCCAGCATATCCGGGTTATCCACAGCAATTTCCACTGGCCGATAGCCAGTAGACTGTTTGACCCAGATAACTAGGCCCCCTGAGGCTCTACCCCTGTGACCCTTCACTGCTGGTTTGAAAAAGTTCACAAACCCTACCCTGTGGATTGGACCAGGTGCCCAGCTCTCTTGGAACAATAGGATGTCATAGGTGTCGATGAACTCTACCCAATACTCTGAGCCCAAGCACCCCTTTAGCCCCGCTATATTCCATGAAGCTAATTTAAGCGACACCACTTGACTAGAGGATGCCATGGCGTTCTGAACACAATGGGCCACTCCCGAGTTCTCACACTTAAAGGGGTGAGGGCCCCCCTCCAAATTAGCATCCATATTATATATTGGGGCAGTCCTATTCTCTATCTCCAGGGTGCCTCCCCCCGGACTCGGTGCCATAGTACAGACTACTTCTGCCCCACCTACATAGTAGCTGGAATCATTCCTGCTTCCAACAACAGAATGAAGTCAATTGATACCCTCTAGGCCAGAAAGGGATTCGAAGCGGTTGAACAAAGTGGGATAATACGGGGTAGAGGGAATTCTATCCGCATGGTATCTCCTAATAGATCTTTTTGGGATCATACAATTGGGGGGGAGCTCACAAAATCGATGAGGATAAAAATACCCAAGTCCCAATGTCTGCACATCACCCAGTCTGCCAAACCTGGCTTCCCTGTGTATGAAGTCCACCACCCAAGGGTCCTTGAAGGATATGATAATACAATCCCCTTCTAAGTCCTTAGTACAGTGGCCCACCCAATCAACTCTTCGCACATTCAGTATGTCTGTGGATGAGGAGGGAGGAAGAGGACGATGTTTATTTAACCAAAATATTCAGTTTGGTCCTCCCTAAGTGGTGCAACACCTGTTAGGACAATCGTATATGGGGTGGCTTCAACAGGTAGGTCTGTGCTCGGGGGACCCCGGTTTTTTACCTTTAAAGAGGGAGTGGAAGAATTGGTAGATCTACTCCCCAGTACTCCGTTACCTCTTTTGGACTGTGTAGATAAATTAGAATCGCCCCTCACAAGGGCTTGGGCCTGCGTGGCCACAGCGGGCTTGGGGATACTTAGCTGACCCAAGGGGTTGGATTTAAAGCTAGCCTTCTTTGGGACCTGTGTGGTTTTGGCCAATGTAGGTGAGTTTACGCTATTCACAATTCTGCCCCCTACCCTCGTCCCATCGGGTTTATTTGGAGCAGGTCTTATGGATGCTGGCTTAGCGGGTACTATGGAAGGCAACTTACCCGTGGCCACTGCTCCCTGTAATTTAGAATTACTAGAGGGAATGGAATTCGCCATAGCACTTTGTGGATTAAATAGTTTTTTTAAAAGACCAGTGTTGGTGTTAACAAGATTCTCACGTGCATCCAGTTTTGCGGTCATCAATCTAGTTCTTTCCACAACGGGCAGTAAAAGAGTTTTAAATAAAGCTTCCATTTTGCCCAACAAGCCATCATCGCTACTGTAACACGTAGGACAAGGATCTGAAAGCCCAAAAGGATGCTTTGGGGGGTGCGGAGGATCGTCTAAAACCAAGGCAGGGAGTGCAGTAGGGATCGCTTCGGGAGTGGTGGTTAGGTGAGATAGGCCATTTGTTTTTGGAATCTTGGTTGCACCTCCCCTCTGACGGCCCTTGCGTCTCTTCCTCTTATGTGATAGGTTTCTCGTGGAGTCCTCGTCCGAGGAAGAGTCCGGCTGAGATTGGCTAGCCAGAAGCACACTACCCTCAGCCCCACTGCCTTGTGAATTACCATGGTTGATCTCACTATCAGAGGAGATCAGAGACAAGATCTCCCCCTCCGCCTCTCGATGCACGTCCACCGGTGCGGCAACCAGAAAGAGGCTAGCACTCGGTACCGGTGCATCTGGGCTAGGTATTGTAGCAATTGTGCCCAACGAGGAGCGTTTCCCACCGACTAAATCAATTGAGAGCCGTTTTTCGGCCATAGCTATCTCTTTTTCCAAAATGCCTGTTACCCTAGTGATGAAGGGGTCCAAGGGGCCAGAAACCACTCCCTTAGGTGTCTGCAACTGAACAGTTTGTTCCTTTCCAGAGCGTAAAGGCATAATTATACCAATAACATTGGATGGGGATATAATTAATTAATAGGACAGATCAAGGGGGATGGCCCAACCCAACCTCGTCCGACCACTGACGGCCACAGACGGTCCCGCCCTTGTCCCGGGCTTCTCCCGGGACGCTCCCACGTGCTCCCGCGCAGCGGTATGCGATACTACTGATAAGGACTGAGTGACACATTAGGGGTGGGGCTTGCAGGGAGAGCGGTCCAGGTGTCGACAATTGGCCAGGCAGGGACTCCTGGGAGATGGAGTCCCTGCAATAGTGCTCATAGTCCTGCAGTGATGCCCCTGAGCTCCCCTGCCACCACACAAAGTCCAAAAGCCCCGCTGCCTTTTCCAATGATGCGGGACCCGCGGAGCAGCCACGGCGAACAGTTGGTGTTCAATCCGGGGAACAGCCCAGCACGAAATCCAAGGGAGAATGGTCCTCTCCGGCCAAATTCAGAGTCTCTGCAGTAAGCAACCCACCAGTACAGGGGCTGAGGATTTCTTTTAAAACGACCTGTGCACTGGGGGTGGGGCTTGCAGGGAGAGCGGGCCAGGTGTTGGCAATTGGCCAGGCAGGGACTCCTGGGAGATGGAGTCCCTGCAATAGTGCTCGCAGCCCTGCAGTGATGCCCCTGAGCTCCCCTGCCACCACACAAAGTCCAAAAGCCCCCCTGCCTTTTCCAATGTTGCGGGACCAGCGGAGCGGGTCCGGCGAACAGTTGGTGTTCAATCCGGGGAACAGCCCAGCACGAAATCCAAGGGAGAAGGGTCCTCTCCGGCCAAAATCAGAGTCTCTGCAGTAAGCAACCCCTTCATATCCTTAAATCAATTTGGACGGTCAGGCCCCAGGGCCAAATTGCCTTCCTGGAAGCATCTTCAGGTAAGACAGTGAGCTCTGGGCACCCGATATGCACCCTCTTTTCAATTAATGCTTTCTCTTGTCCAAAATTCTGGAGTCATGGAGAGGCTATATTCAGCCTCCAATCTACAAAAAAGGAATCAATACAACACATGAAAACTACAAACTAATCACTCTATTGGATGTAGAGGGAAAAGCCTTTGTGAAAGTACTTCTGTATATATGCGAGACCTTTGTCTAGGAAAACGTCATCACCCCATACTACCAAATAGGATTTTAAAGGGCCTGCAGGAAGGTTTTATCTAATTGACCTTCGCTCCTTTTTATTGGACTTATTTTATGTGCAGGAGATTGGTCTAATCCTCAACAGTTTATGCCGCTGTCTTAATGACTTCCCATTCTTGTTTACATCCGTGATCTGCTCTGCTAGCTCGGCAATCCTGACTTCCCAAGTTCTACATTTATTAGTTTTACAAACATGCTTCTCGAGTTTTATGCTTTGCAAACCATGAAATAAAAATGTTAAAAAATGCATTAACTTCTTTGAAACGCTGGCTACTTGGTTTCTCATATGGCTTATTGCACTTTCAATAAAATGTATTTGTACTTGTTTTAATTATATGTGCTTTAAACAATGAAAAGAAAAGTAATAATGGCACCAATTGTGTTAAATTAATGGTGTGAATGTATGTCATCTAGACATTGATTGGGTTGGGTTGACCGCACTGCACGAGACACTTTTATTGAAATGCTTTTTCATTAACGCTTGGAATGGTCTGGATACTGCTCCATGGAAGGCTTATTAAATTAATGCTACTTGGAAAGTTCATTATATTAATCTCCCTTGCATGACACACTAAAAAATCCTTTCATGTGCAATGCTGTTATGCATAGATGTATCATGCTGATTATATATATACTTTTTGATTACTGAATGACTTTTTTATGTAACCTGATGTTATGGTGAAGATTTTAACTAACCGTACAATAAAGTTTTCTTACTTACTTTGTACTTACTTACTGACTTAAAGTTGCACGGACTGGAGAGAGAATAGTAAATCTTTGAATTTATTGTTGGCCAAACTAACCCAATCCAGTTTGCCGTCTACACGCCTTGATCACGGGAAACCAACAGAGATATTGGCTAAGCTTACGTGCAAGTGCATTGTGTGAACATGAAAGATGGACTCTCTTTGTACACTTTGTCAATGGCATCCGCCTTATAATGTGCATTTTAACAATATGAAATACGTAGCAATATTAATTTAACAATGTCTCATCGATGTAAATAAAATAATGAGCATTGCATAATGATAACTTCTATTAGCAACCCAATATCCATAAGGAAAACATTCAAATGTATATTATTATAATGAAATGTATCATTATTAAAGTAACACGCATTTAGATTGCATTATTCTCATAGGATATTCACCTGTAAATAACTGCAGATGTATTGCAGATGTATTGTTTAAGGATATAAACTCCAAATTACACAAACTGAAATACCTCTTACCACAAAAATCAATCACTGTTATAGTATATATATATATAAATATATATCCAATGAAGTTCGCCAGTCCCCCAGCCGTCTAGCAGCGGCGGGCTCGAGCGAGGAGGCGACCCTCTAGTATTTCAAAGCAGCAACTTTACCATCAGAAAGAAGTCAGCTCGAGCCCAGATTCGTTAGCGTGAAGTGTTTATTCAACACACAGGATGCCAAAAACACCAGACGCGTTTCGGTGCAGCCGCACCTTGGTCACGGGTAACAGTGCTTTTTTCTTTCAAAGTTTTTAAAGTGAATAAATCAAAAACATCAAAAACATAAAGGTAGGACTACTAGTCCACACACAAGTGTTTGTAATACCACAACTCGGCGGCCATCTTTGAGTATAATACAAATTAATGCATCTTAAATTCTCTGTATTTAAGAGAGACATTTGAAGAACTAATGAAGCCTGGATTAAAGACTTATTATCAAACCATTATTTTTTGATTTAAAAAAAATCATATAGGTATATACTGATCAATACGCTGCACAATTCTGCCCAAGTGGGCTTTTAAACATGTCAGTATTCCAAATTGACTTTGTTTGTCAAACAAAATAAATTCAAAGGTGAATGTACTCTATTTCACCACACAGTTTTGCCCCAGTGGGCTAAACATACAAAGTCAAAATTCACTCTCATAATGTCTGAATACTCAAAAAATCAAACAGAGAAGATGCATTTGCTCATGTTGATCCAAATCATTCCGCAGCCAGTGGTTTCACATCCTCACTGTGTAGCGACATATATGTCTCCTACAAACATAAAAATATATAATCACTTAAATATACAAACAGATTTTATAAAAACAACATAAACAGCTTCAATTTGGTATTTCTGTAGTGTTCAGCCTCTAGTATTGGTTACAATTTTAAGGTTTGTTAGGGAAGGGTGATAACTCCTTTAACCTAAGTGGACAGACAGCTCCTCATGTTTATTCAACCCCAGTGGTTGCACGGTATCATATTTGATTATGAGCTTAGACTCTAGTTGACGTAACTGTTTGAGTCTGTCACCTCCTCGTTCAGTCAGTGAAATCCTGTCTAACGCGCAGAATTTCAATAAACCTAGATTTTTCTCGTGAAAGTCTTTAAAATGTTTGGCAATGGGATAATTTTTATCCTCATTGGTGATCGCCCTCATGTGCTCAAGGACACGTTTTTTTACTGGATGTTTAGTGCTTCCAATGTACGTCAATGGACATGAACATTGTAACGCATACACACAGTAATCAGATTTGCATGTCAGGTGTTTCTGGATACAGAAAGCTTTACTATTTTTAGATAGAATAAGTTCTTTTCTATTGACACTGTTCTTGCAGGCTTTGCAAGATCGACAGGTAAAAAAGCCTTTGATCGCTTTGGTATCTTTCTTATCTTTCACCATATTACTGCAAAGCATGTCTTTTAGCGCTGGGCACTTTCTGAAGGTGATCATAGGTTGACTGCCCACAGCATCTTTCAAAGCGCAGTCTAATTTTAACACATGCCAACATTTTTTAAGGCTTTTTCTCACTTGCCAGGTTTGGTTGGAATAGGTGGTGATAAATCTAATCGGTCCTTCCTCATTATCAATTGGTGGTTTGGGGATAAGAAGATCACTCCTATTGACATTTTTAACCTTTATGCAAGCTTGTTCGACCACTTTTGCCAAATAGCCCCTTTCTTTAAATCTCTCCTTCATTACATTGAGTTCTTTGTTAAAGTCTGCAACCATTGCAGACTTTAACAAAGAACTCAATGTGGGTAGTCAACCTATGATCACTGATCACTGGGGTTGAATAAAGATGAGGAGCTGTCTGTCCACTTAGGTTAAAGGAGTTATCACCCTTCCCTAACAAACCTTAAAATTGTAACCAATACTAGAGGCTGAACACTACAGAAATACCAAATTGAAGCTGTTTATGTTGTTTTTATAAAATCTGTTTGTATATTTAAGTGATTATATATGTTTATGTTTGTAGGAGACATATATGTCGCTACACAGTGAGGATGTGAAACCACTGGCTGCGGAATGATTTGGATCAACATGAGCAAATGCATCTTCTCTGTTTGATTTTTTGAGTATTCAGACATTATGAGAGTGAATTTTGACTTTTTATGTTTAGCCCACTGGGGCAAAACTGTGTGGTGAAATAGAGTACATTCACCTTTGAATTTCTTTTGTTTGACAAACAAAGTCAATTTGGAATACTGACATGTTTAAAAGCCCACTTGGGCAGAATTGTGCAGCGTATTGATCAGTATATACCTATATGATTTTTTTAAAATCAAAAAATAATGGTTTGATAATAAGTCTTTAATCCAGGCTTCATTAGTTCTTCAAATGTCTCTCTTAAATACAGAGAATTTAAGATGCATTAATTTGTATTATACTCAAAGATGGCCGCCGAGTTGTGGTATTACAAACACTTGTGTGTGGACTAGTAGTCCTACCTTTATGTTTTTGATGTTTTTGATTTATTCACTTTAAAAACTTTGAAAGAAAAAAGCACTGTTACCCGTGACCAAGGTGCGGCTGCACCGAAACGCGTCGGGTGTTTTTGGCATCCTGTGTGTTGAATAAACACTTCACGCTAACGAATCTGGGCTTGAGCTGACTTCTTTCTGATGGTAAAGTTGCTGTTTTGAAATATATATATATATATATATATTCACTGAAAAAACCATAGGTTATAGACCATATATAGTTAGGAATTAGCATTTAAAAAACCTTATTTTACTCACACAAAACCATTGAAATTCCATATATAGTTAGTTGCACTAACTATATATCGTGCACCCGCAATCCACTGCTGATCATGTCACATATTACATCATTCATGACATGGTCAGTGACATCACTGATGACATCTCAAATGACATCACTGATGACAACATACAGTGACTGTATTTTTCTGTAAAGTTAAAATATGTCTTGAGTGGATGTATAAGTGTCTGGATGAAGGATTTAGTAGGTGCATGACTGACTGTATGAGTGAGTGATTAAATGTGTCTCACTGAATGCATGGGTTAGTGACTAAACTGTCTTAATTTGTGCATCATTATGTCTGTTGTTCTGTAAACTGCTGCATGTGTTGATCATTAGCTATACGAGAGGCTATATGTGTTATTAATTGGTTGCCCAAGTATTTCTATGGGAGATTGAGTTTGTGTGGGGGTGGCTGGAAGGTGTGAGACTCTATGCATAGATGTGTGAGCAGTTTATTCACTAGGTGTATGAGTTCAAGAGTGCATGTGGAAACAGCTACATGGGCAGTTGACTGTGTGCATGAGTGTATTGATGAGTGAATGGATATCTCAATGCTACATGTCATAGTAAGTACATATGTAAAACACAGTACATGTGAGAGTTGGCATATATAAATAACTGTGCATGAGAGCCACTGAATGAGTGAGTGGTTGTATCGATCATTGTGAACTTGTATCAGGGATTGTATAAGAGAGTAAATATGTGTTAGTATATGTTTCAATAAGTAAGGTGTGTTTAACTGTATAGTTGAAGAAATGGAGGTGAGATTGTTTCTTTGCATGACTGACTGGGTGTGTGAGTAACTCCATGGATGAGTGGCAGTGTGTGAGTGTCTGTATACACTGAGTGTATCTAAGGTTATATTAGTGTCTGAAGAGGTTTATCGTATTAGCACAAGAATGATGTCAAATGAGATGTCATCAGTGATGTCATCAGTGATGTCATTTGAGATGTCATCAGTGATGTCATCAGTGATGTCACTGACCATGTCATGAATGATGTAATATGTGACATGATCAGCAGTGGATTGCGGGTGCACGATATATAGTTAGTGCAACTAACTATATATGGAATTTCAATGGTTTTGTGTGAGTAAAATAAGGTTTTTTAAATGCTAATTCCTAACTATATATGGTCTATAACCTATGGTTTTTTCAGTGAATTTTCAAGGTTTTGTAAATGCTAATTCCTAACTATATATGGTCTATAACCTATGGTTTTTTCAGTGAATTTTCAAGGTTTTGTAAATGCTAATTCCTAACTATATATGGTCCATAACCTATGGTTTTTTCTGTGAATTTCATTGGTTTTTTAACAGCTAATATCTGTAGCTGTAAAATGTATTCTTCTTTAAATCCAAAAATATATTTTATATGTTTATGAATAATTTTTTTTTTAAATATTTTTTTTTCTTCGTTCCCGCTTCGCAAATCGGGAAGCTTCCCGTTAGCTGACCTTGATGCCGCGAAATAGACCGCGAGCCGGTAAACGTTTCTTTACCGCAAGTGCCGCGTTACAAAACAACATCGTGACGCCTCCCGTCCGCATGACGTTTCACGTTGTCGCGTGATACGTCATATGACGTACTACGTTAGCGAACTGGTACGCGAAGCGAGTCGCAAAGCGCAGGTTTCTGGAAGCAAACCGGGAGGCCCTGCAAAGCGCTTAACGTAAACACAGCAAGTCATGTGACTTGGTAATAACACTTTTCATTGGTTCATTTCACTTTTGGTTTCCTAATGATGTAAGACTAGGTCATATAATCTAAAATGAACACTTTTGATTGGTTGAGAACTCTTGTTTTTCCCAAATGATGAAAATCCCTCCTTCTTTCCTCACTCTGACTTTCATCATTGTGAGAGAAAGACCCTTTGTGATCACTGAGCAATGGCTTCTTTAGTAGCTTCAGCTGGTGCTTCCCCACCACCTCCACCACATCCAAGGAAGAGTGGACCACCTGCTCAAGTTATAATTCAACAAGAAGAAGAAGAAGAGGAACAGGAGGACGAGCACGAAGAGAGGCAGTTTTTGCCTGAGCAGCCCAGGACGTCTCACCGGAAAGAAAACTTCATTTGGCAATTTTTTAAAATTCCCAAAGGTCAGAAAAAAGTAAATGCAAGATACGTAACTTGCCTTATATGTCAAGATAGACTGTCCAGAGGGACCGACAAAAAATACAGTTTCGGAAACTACACAATGCATCGCCATATGACTAGGTGGCATCCTAACAACTACAGTGCTGCACAGTTTCGGAACGACCTAGATAATCTCCCTATTATGGCCAGAAGATCTGTTGTACCGGAAGTAACGGGACCAGAGGGCAGGGAGATGGTGCCAAATATACAAATGAGATTTGGTGAAGTAAAACACACCTGCGTATTTTGCGATGGATTCATTTCCTACGGAGAAAGAAGCAACACTCTGATCAACAGAGCTATTGACTATCATATGCAAGTTTGTCCGAAACGCCCAAAATAATAAATCTTTTTTTTGTTTTGTTGCTCCTGTTGAGCCCTTTACAATGAATCGTTTTCATTGCCCCCTCCAAGAAAAACCCAAAAAAATATAAAACTGTTCCGAAAAATTCAAAAACAGTAAAAAAATGTTCAGAAAAATAAAAAAAAAAGTTCTTTTCAGAACTACCTCCCCGTTATTAAAAAATTGGTACAATATTTGGAACTGTGCCAACCTCTATTTCTCTTAGTTCGCTTCCTAGTTCGCTCGCCGGTACGCGAACTGGAAGCGAACCAAAAACAGTAAGTATAAGGGAGGGAAACACACACTTATGTTAAAATAAAGACAGCTATAGGGGACTAAACTAGAGATACTATTACCCGTAATCCACTGCTGATGATGTCACATATTACATCATTCATGACATGCTCAGTGACATCATCAGCAGAGGATTGCGGGTTTTTTGACAACATGCCTTATCCACGGTTTAATAACGCTGCCTTTTGCTTTATATAAGTTTTCAAATTGTATGAAATATATACCAATAGGTCGTTATGAACCTTTAGGTAGTGCTTTTCTTCATGAGGTCTGGTCGCTTCCATACACATACAGATGTTTCAAAGATGATCAAGAAGTTTATCTGAATGGAGAGGAATGCACTGAGACGCCAGATCATTCACTAATGTGTAGGCACATACAGTTACACGGTTCATGCAACAAACACCGACCAAATATGGCTTGCGTGTTGCAAGGCACGCCAGTTCCTGCTATCATCCCCACGTTCAAGTTGTTGGAAAATGGTAGTTATTTGATGCTCAATAATGAAGATTGTTCTGAGTTAATTAAAAGTATTCCTTTTATCGTAACAGTAAGTGAACGGGTTATTTGCTGCAGAAATGTTCTATTTCCTCCCACACATGAACATAGGGAGTTTTCAATCTGGCCACAAATACCAACCTTGGGACACGTTTCAACGGCATGGCAAGAATAAGAGCTCTTTTGTCTCAGAGAGAGGTGGCCTTGAGTTTGGCCCGTGAAACTTTCGTACTTCACATAGCGAACACCCGTACAGAGGTGCACACCCTTTTCAATTAAGATTTGCCTTTCAATTTCAGCAACATGTTTCCGACTATCTTTAACGCATCCTCCACAAAGTCCCTGACACACTTTTTTAAAGTTGTTACCAGTGGCCTCGTGACTTCATTTGAGAAAATCTTTGGAGTCATCCCTGCTTCCTTTCATTGTATTTTCTGCACTCTGGTTCGTGGATTGGCATTTTTACTTGCATTACCAGCGGACGCTCTTGTGCTTTTTTACATTTTTAAATATGGATGTCCCTCCTATGCAACCTCCGACCCTGCAGCTGCTGACACTGTTCCGCAATCGCATGCTAGAATATTATGGCACAATGCCGTTGGCGATATTAAGCACGGCATATGGATTATCTTTTCGGTTCTCCTACTTCACCTGTATCCAGCCTGTATTTCACTGCCTGACCTGTGATTTCGATTGGGCCATTGATTTGTGTCTCTGCGGACCGGTTTCTCCTGACGTCGACTTTAATCAGCTGATGACTCCTATCATTACTCACGAGTTGGTTTGTCCTGGCGAAAGGATTATGGCTGTGGCATTGATGCATGGACTACTTGGTCCCTGGAATTTACTGGCGGCAGCACAGTCTTTCTTGGAACAGAGCTTTCTTGAAAACCCACCGAGCTGTCCTCTGATGGTGATAGAGGATCCGGTGCTGGGAGAGCACGTATGTTCTTTTCCGCTTTTAAATTGGATGGCTGAACTGTTTTCGGATGAAGACGGTGACTTCCTATTGGAGGCTGTTGCAGCTTATTTTGCATACACAGTTATGTCATAGACCTTTTTCATGTTTGATATGCTGAGTACTAGCATTTCATTGACAATTCATTAACTTATTTGTCAAGTTTTTATTATTTACCTTGCCTATTGGCTTAAGACTCGATAAAGTACTTGGCTGTTTTATTTTTCTTTAGCATTAAATTTTCCTAGTTTTTAATGCTTTACCTTGCGGACCGTCCACATATAAACTTGCAATCTGCTCTCATGAGATGGCACTTCTATTATCTTATTCAGTTCGTTTCCGGATCATGAGGAGGTGTCATCTAGGTCCTGGATATCTTTACACCGTGTTAAGTTAGCATGGGCTCATTACCGGTTTAAACGCCATTTTTCCTTTTTTGCAACTTCTGCACACGACACTTAGTTGTTGCTTTAGCTTTCCACCTAGTAGTTCATCGTGGTTTACATGAGAATAATATGTTATTGGTCTACTATCTGCTTTACTTGTTAAACTATATCTGTACAGCGAGTGCTAAAGTTTCAAGAACAACACGATACAGAATTGTTATGAGGTCTGATCTCCACGACTTCATACTCATAACATAAGTGCAACTTCTGCCAATTCTGGGCATGAGGCGGGTTTTATATTGCTTTGCCGAACACACATACACAACAGTTGATGCGGTTCACATGAAGAGAGAGCTGGTGTATGCTGATGTGATTCCTTCAAATCTAAGACACTAAAGTATGGGCACGCCCTAAACCAACACAAAGAGACCTTCTTAGCAAATAATATAATATGTGTATTAGGGAGGGTGAGATATAAGCAGCCGCGGGCCGTGGAGGGAGTTACGGTGAGGCAGGGAGGCGGGGAGGGGGAGAAGCAGGGTGGAGCCCTCTCTACCTTGCCCCTCCCCCTCCCCGCCTCCCTGCCCCACCGTAACTCCCTCCACGGCCCGCGGCTGCTTATAAGTGTTGCTAACTCTTATTCATTTACAGCATGTTAACATACTGTCACCATTCGCTTTTTATGTACTAGTAACTATGCTGGTAATTTTGCTACTGATAATATGTGTACTTGTATTCTCCACCCTGCTTCTCCCCCTCCCCGCCTCCCTGCCTCACCGTAACTCCCTCCACGGCCCGCGGCTGCTTATAAGTGTTGCTAACTCTTATTCATTTACAGCATGTTAACATACTATCACCATTCACTTTTTATGTACTAGTAACTATGCTGGTAATTTTGCTACTGATAATATGTGTACTTTTATTATCTAAGGTACTACGCCTGAGAAGACGGCATTAGTAAATAAACATTTCAAATACACATCTGTTCTTCTTAACTCCATTTTCTGGTTTCTAAGAAATCTATAACGACCGACTGTTCATGAGTTCCACGTATCCTGAGGTACTATAAGTTCATATTCTGGATTGTCTAAACATTGAGAGTTTGTTATATCCAATGTGACACTGTACCTAGCTTGCTAAGGAGTTTTTGATTACTAACGTGAGTTTTGGGACACCCTAATTCGCCGAGGTTCCAATCCTCTGTCCACAGTTCTGTGTGAGAACAGAAACCCTGCGACAGGGGCACCCCCGACCCTTGCTGGAGCTTCATCACACTTGCGATACAACTCCAGCAATGCATTCGCCGAGGTTCCAATCCTCTGTCCACAGTTCTGTGTGAGAACAGAAACCCTGCGACAGGGGCACCCCCGACCCTTGCTGGAGCTTCATCACACTTGCGATACAACTCCAGCAATGCGCCACCTTTACGGCACAGATACATCACGCATCTGTGCTGTTTTTGCCCCATGATGCGCCGCATTGTAAATGCAGCACACCATAGGTGACGGAACAGCGGCACAGAATGACTAACACATCCCTGGTGATGCGCCAGTCATCATAAATGTATCCCTATGCTTCTTATCTTGTTAGAGATGAACCGCCATATATATCATCAAAGTTTTTTGCATTTCCTAAATAGCGAACTTTAAGGAATAAATAGCGATTCTTTACCATTCCTAGTTTGCGATGAGCTATTTGCTAATTAGCCGAATGTAGCCCAATGAAGCCCAATGTAGCCCAATGTAGCCCAAAGATGGCCGCCAGACACACAAAAAAACAAATGTAGCCCAAATATCAGCCAGATGTAGCCCAACTATAGCCCAGTGACAGAATGACCAATCAGCTTCGCAAACCTCCGTTACGCGAAGCGGAGCGCTGTTACAGATATATATCTTTTTTTGAACTTTAATTTCTCAAAATCCACTGGAGCACATATATTGAGACCTAGCAAAGGCACATCGGGCTACCAGTCCCTACAATTTTGCCAAGTTTCGTGCAAATCCATTCAGCCGTTCGATTATTATTATTATTTTTTTTTTTTGCCCCGCGGGGCCCTTTTAAAACCTCCACATCAAACCTAGGGGGTCAGCGAGGATCTACTATTCCCCCTTATGGTCGTTTGCCCCTTCGCTTTGGCCTCCTCTTGTCTCTCGATCCTACCGAGAGACAAGATGGCGGCCGCTACGGACTGTTTGGAATGTTGACAGACGCCAGAGAACCAATCAGCTTCGCTTCACAAAGCTCCGTTGCGCGAAAAGTACGCGTCCTGGGCCGCTGCCCGGTCCGCTGTTACAGATATATATCTTTTTTTAAACGTTAATTTCTCAAAATCCACTGGAGCACATATATTGAGACCTACAAAAGGCACATCGGGCTACCAGTCCCTACAATTTTGCCAAGTTTCGTGCAAATCCATTCAGCCGTTCGGGCTAAAAGTGAGGCCAACCGCCCTATGGAAAACTCAATGTTAAAAACACGTTTTGGGACCCCCCTTTTTTCTCGGCCCCCACTGGACGAACCCCCCCCAAATTTTCAAGGGCTGCTCAGAAACAAAATGTGCCATTTTCCTGAAAATTTCAGCCAATTCCGTCCACAAACGCCAAAGTTATTAGACATAGAATTTTCAAAAAACCCATAGAGAAAAAATCCTAACTATATATACCTACTGGCGACCGCCAGTAGGTAATATATATATATATATATATATATATATATATATATATATATATATATATATATATATATATATATCAACAACAAAGTTCGCCAGTCCCCCGGCCTCACTGCGACGGCGGGCTACAAGCGAGGAAGTGATCCCCAATTATTGTTTGTACCGATTTTTTCAAAAAAGCAAGCTTGAGCCCATATCCATATAGCGTGGTATGTTTATTCAAACAAAATAGTCAAAAAACCACCTGACGCGTTTCGGTGCAGCCGCACCTTGGTCACGGGTAAATTAGGTTGTGAATAAGTGTTTCAACATAAACATAAAACTAGGACTACCCGTCCCGACACTACTGCATGAACATAAACATTGGCAGACATCTTTTAGTGGTGTTCGAAATTTGTCTGAGTTGTAAATACCTATTGTGGTTATTCAATAACATAGAAGCCTGATATTTTCACCGCAGTTGTAATTATATTAATACTAAGTAAACAGTCAGTTTACCTAACATAATGAGTTCTCTTATTGTCCAATGAATATCTGGTAGCAATTCAGCCCCAGTGGGCACATTTTGATCAGCAATCAAGCACAATTCCGCCCTAGTGGGCATACTGACCCGTAGCGGTATTAACAAGGATTCCATGCAGCCCAAGTGGGCATAAGCTTACACAAAATTTTGCCCATGCGGGCTTTAAATCCTCTTTACTTATAATATATTGATTGTTAAACCATATTTCATGTACAGAACATTCGATACATCTCATAGAGTTGCTATAGAATTTTCATCCCAGGTGTGTGCGGACTACATTGTCTCCTACAAAAAATAATAAAACGTGAAATCACTATAGTGTAAGTGCATATTAAAAACTAATACTTCACTTCATAGACAGAATCACTATACATCGTATAAGTATCCTACGTATAATACATTATTACTATTAACCCAAATGTACTGCCATTTCCTCGTCCTTATTGGGACCATTAGGTTATACTGTGTCATACTTGATTATAAATCTGGACTCTAGTTGGCGCAACTGTCTAATTCTATCTCCGCCTCTTTCTGAGATTGGAACCCTGTCCAGGGCACAGAATTGTAATTGGCCAACATCCTTGCCATGACAATCTTTGAAGTGTTTAGCAATAGGGTAATTTTGTCTTCATTCAAAATAGCCCTAGTGGGTTCAAGGACTCTTTTTTTGACCTGATGTATCATACTTCCAATATACACTAATGGGCATGGATAGCGTAATGCATAGACACAGTAATCCGACCTGCAAGTCAGGTGTTTCTGTATTAAATAAGGTTTCTGAGTGTGGGAAATCTGCAACTCCTTCCTGTTTACACTGTTCTTGCAGGCTTTGCACGCCCGACACGTAAAGAAATCTTTCACAGCCCTTACATCAGTTTTTTCTTTGGGAGTATTGCTACATAGCAGGTATTTCAAGGCTGTGCATTTTCTAAATGTGATCTGTGGTTGATTTCCAACCAAACTCTTCAATGTTGGATCCAAATTCAGTACTTGCCAGTACTTTTTTAAACTCCTCCTCACTTGCCAAGACTGGTTACTATAAGCTGTGATAAACCTTACGGGTTCTCTCTCCTCTGTAATTACTACCTTCGGATGTAACAGGTCACCCCTATCAATGGTCCTTACTTTCACGCAGGCTTGTTCTACCACTTTATTAGAGTATCCTCTCTCTTTAAAACGTTTCTTCATGTTCATCATTTCATTATCAAAGTCACTGTCTGTTCCACAGTTACGTTTGGCCCGTAACAGTTCGCCGAACGGGATGCTATCAATCAATTTTTGTGGATGGCAACTAGCAGCATGTAATAGGCTGTTGCCTGCAGTGGGCTTACGGAATAACCTACTCCTCAACCTGCCCCCTTCAGCATACACTACCACATCCAAAAATTCCACCGACCTTTTGTCTATATTACAAGTGAATTTTAGATTACATTCATTCATGTTTAAGTCGGTCACAAATTGTATTGCATCCTCTCTACTGCCTCTCCAGACACAGAACACATCATCTATATACCTGGCCCAGAGGACCACATTCTGGGAAAAGGCCAAGATGTTACTGGCCACCTGCTCCTCCCACCAGCCCAGGAACAAACCTGCATAACTGGGGGCGAAGCAGGTTACCATCGCGGTCCCCCGGGCCTGGCAATAGACAACATGATTGAAAAAGAAGTAGTTGTTCATAAGGCAAGTCGCATCATGCTTAATAGCATCTTGGTGTGTGTTGAGTATTTCCCTTCACGTTGTTGTAAAAATTGTTGGTTGGCCGCTAATCCTAAGTTATGCGGTATGCACGTATGAAGACTGTTGACATCCAGTGTCAACAGCCACATATCGTCATTCCACTGGATTGTGTCTTGCAGATATGACGGCAAGTTCTGGACATATGGGCGTAAGGAGTGGTCAATGTATCTAGAGGTATTTTCATACGTACTACCCATGGACGAGACAATTGGTCGTCCAGGGGGATTTGAAGCATCTTTATGTAGCTTGGGTAATAAATATAAAACCGCTAGCTTCGGGTATTCACTCTTCAGGAATTTGAACTCGTATTCCGACACTAGCCCCTCTAATTTCCACTCCAACAATTGGCATTGGTACTTGTAATTACTTTTCTCGTAACTACTTCTGTTACTTCGAACATAGCTTTCCTTATCAACTAGTTGTCGTAGGCCTTCATTGAGGTACATATCCAAAGGCCACACCACCACATTCCCGCCCTTATCAGACATTTGTATAACAATATCACTGTTAATTTTCAATTCCTGCAGGGCTTGGCGTTGTTTGATATTTAGATTGTCATGTGTCGTTTTGCTCATTTGATTTAATTTCTTAAATTCCTTGATCATTCCCTTCTCAAATACGTCTATAACCTCGCTGTGGATATGTGGTAAAAATCTTGATTTAGCTTAAAATCCACTACCTCTCTCAGCCTCCAAACTCACTTCCCCATTAGCGATATCAGTTATTCCCCATGCAATTTCCCATAGGACCTTTAGCCACAGCTACAGCCCGAACGTAATTACACCAAATTTGGCAGAGAGGTAGTGCTCAGTTCAGACTCATGCCTTTTGTTTATTTGGTGTAAATCTGTATAGTAGTTACTGAGAAAATGACATTTAAAAGTACATATATATCTATGGGCGAGGTGGATCCGGGGATTGTGCGAGGATTGGCATCGTAGCATAAGCACACCGTCCCGATCACGCGCTCAATGCTAATTGGCTGTCAAGTGGTTGTAAAGATTCGAAACCAGGAACTGTTGGCAGCCATTTTATGCTTTGGTAGAAGCGAGTGGATTATGTGTACAAAAAGGAGAAAGGGTGCAGGGTAGAAATAATTTTACCCTCTAGACCTGCTTAGGGGGTCCCAGAAGGACCCCCAGTGCCCACATTTTTTATTTTTTAAACCGTGATGTGTGTAGGGTGCGGGGACTGTGCCATAAAATAAATAATTCGTCTCCAGGGGGTTAAATACCGGGGCAAAATTATTACATTTTATGTAGGGCCCAGAGGGGCCCCCAGCCGCGGGAATCGTCAGCGCCCGGGGCTAAAAGGAAAGAAAATGGTGGGGGGAGGCGTTGAAGGTCTTGAAAAGCACGGGGACCATCACCCGTCGGGGATTTATGTATTTTGGGAGGGGGACTACGTGGCTCCCCTCCTGGAGCACTCGAGGGCACCAACCACCACTCCCGGGGCTTTATGTATTGTGGGAGGGCCTGTTCCTGCAGTGTTCCAGGGTGTCCATGCCGCCCTCCCATAGCAAGGAGATCTTTTCTCTCTTTCAAAATCAAAATCAGATTGCTTTTCCACATGGGGAGTTGTGTGTTAGTAGTTTGTGATGTTGAAAAGTAATGCCGAGTCCCAAATGCGTAAAAGTTGTGCATCAAAGGCGCTGGAGTCGCGCACCCTACAGATTATGAGTCGTGCATCCAGCACGTGCACACCAGGGGGCCACACTGAGCGCTGCGCTGGGTGCGCGACTTGTAATTTTACAGTTAAAAAATAGCCCCTATCAGTAATTTCTAATATCTCCGGGGACCCTATTCCCCCGGGTCTTAGAACAAATGTTGGGGACCGTGAGGGGAGCTACAATGCCCCCAGGGTCCTGCGGGCTTCCCGTGTTCTTCGGGAGACGGCATTGCTTTTCCGCAAGGGGAGATGCTAACTTGTATGTGGAAATGCAATCTGCTTTTTATTTTGAAAGAAAGATTTCTCTGCTCTGTCTTTCAAAATGCAAACTAAGTTTGCTATGGGAGGATGGGAGCCATGAGATGCCCACCCTCTCAAAGCAAACAGCATTGTCCCGGGGGTAGGCACCCTGGGACACTGCAAGAGCCGGCCGCCGGGCGTTGCGGTCTCCAGGGCTCTCGAGGGCTCTAGGCATGGGGTCACAGAGTCTGTCTCTCACAATACACAAATTTCCGGGGGTGTTGGTTCCCGGGGCTTGAGGGGAGTCGTTGAGGCTCACACACTTCTAATTTTGTAGGGTGGGGGCCTTGGACACGAAAGTGGTGCAAAGGGGTTGTCTGGTACACAGTGTTTTGTTCTACTTTGCTTTCCTTTTTGGTCTTGTAGAGGATCCAGGGTAAATATAACCATTTTTGTACAGCCAGCACATTTCAACTCTACTCCCAAACGACTTTCTGCCTGTTACCATAGTAACAGTTCATGGAACACTTAAATGAGCACAGAGGTTAGAAGTTCACCACACTATGTTGGTAATGGAAAAAAGTTACTGTGCTGGAGTTTTTAAACTTTTCCATAGGAACCGTTAGTCGTAGGTATAAACTCTGGTAAAGATCTGGTGAAGAGCCTCAGAATTATACTTCAAATTATAAATATAATTTCTATTGGGGACCGCTACCCCCCAACCCCCCCAAAAAAAGACGTATATACTTTTTTCAAATTAACTTTTATTAAAACAATAAATAACTGGAAACGTAACTTAAAGATAACAATACAGTAAATAACTAGAAACATAACTTTAACAAAACAATATAATAAACAAAATGTGATATGGACTCCAATAGAAGTACGGTAGGTAATCTGCAAAACAAAAAAGAAAATTAGTGTTTAAAATTAGATCGATGTGACTAAATGAGGTCAAAAATTACAAGTCAAATTAACAGTTGAAGATATTTCCTTCTTTTAACGTGTGCAGTGTGCCTGATACATTTCACTTGTCTTATAGGCTTGCGTTCAAGCGGTGTCTGTATGGAAGTGCGTAATGCATCAGATTTACATTACAGATCAACATGTCTTTAAAATGATTCAGAGATGAGACAGAATTAGGTGAGAGATTAAGCGATTAAGCAGGACAATATTCTTTAGGGCATATTTACAAGACTCTTGCTACCGTTTTGTGTTACTTTTCTCATGTTGAAAGTGACGCAAAAGAGGCGCAAGGGGCATGTAAAAAAAGGTCTTTCATTTTTAATGCATTTAATCAGAGGCATTGTATATCTAGGTCGCTCTGCTTACCTTTTGTAAAGACTGTGGCCAACAGAGTTCACAACTTGAACTCAGCTTTGGTTGGTTACGGCAGAGTGGACAGCAGCGTCCATAACAAAAGAGAAAGAGAAATTATGTGAGAGGTAGAGAGAGAAAGAGAGAGAGAAATGACATTAAAGCTGTGAGAGAGTGAAAGTTATAGATGGAGCAGTTAATAGTGGAGAAAATACTCGTAGCTCACCTTTTGCCTTGGTTGTGTGGCCAAGTATGTGCTGGTTCATAGTGCAGCCTCCAGTTTAGTGATCTGAAATATAGTATATAGAGTTAGTCATAGTATTGTACATACAAAAATGGCATATGGGGCTTGTAGATTTGCCTCTCAGATTGTTGTAATCTATCTATTGTCACTGGTCGGAGGTAATTGTACATTCCTACGCAGTGAATCTGCTGCACACTACCCACTCCCTCCTTTCACAGATGACTTGTTATTGTTTCGGAAAGAACCTTTTTTGCACACCTTGTGCAATTGGCGTGATTCAAAGAGGGTGCACCACGTATCGTTGCAGCCTTCTCAAACGTTGTTACGATGGCCATGCATCATCACCGAATCCTCGAACGTTGAGTTTTAGAGGTGTTGACATTGTGTGTAATTTTTTATCAAAGGAGAGAGGAAGTGAGAGAGCAAAGAATATTCACAACTCAACTTTCTGTCACCAGTGCTGGGACATAATGCACTCTGAAGCTCTACATCTAAAAGATAGCAAAAGAAAGATGTTATGTTTGGTAATTGTTACTATCTTAATGTAGAGTTGAATAACATCGGCCTTTCACACACGTTCCCTCTCACATTTAAAAGAACTATTTGTATAGTTTATATTCCGGACTTTTGAGCAATTATAAAAACGTTCCTGCTATTGGAAAACAAAATGTACATGTAATTTGATAAACTATATGGGACTGTGTTTGTCTAAATCACTGCCTCACTTTTTTGTATCCAGTCTGCTACAGCCCTTCTACTCCCTCCGATGCGCACTCAGGCCTCACTGCTCACCTTTTCGTGGACAGGACACCTTCTGCATCATGTAGTCGTGATCTGCCACTAAGAAGTCTCATATATGGTGCCGAGTCTTGATATCGGTATGGCTAACAACATACTCATGCTCCCATCATCATCTCATGTTCCTCACCCGCTCAGTGCTTCTGATACCACTAACTCAGTGACCAAAGAGGCCACAAACGTAGATGGTGGACATGACGCATTTCTGCGATTATGAATGTTTGTTGTACAGTCAGTGTTGAAGCTGAGTAATACAGGGTTATGAAAGGTTTAGGTTGCACTTTTTGGCACATGAAGGGCAGCTAATATATATATATATATATTTATACGGCTTGATCTTTTTGCTTACGTTGCAAACAATTCTAATAACAACAATATCCCACCTTTTCTGAGGTGCCTCTGCCCATCTATGGGTCTAAATAGCGTTTAAAAGCCTCCTAATGTGGAATAATACGATGTATTGTGCATCATTCCAAGATGGCGCGCACTGTGATCAGAGTGGGGTCAGTCCTTTGTTAGTTTTCATGAGCATTGGGAAACTTTATTAACATGCCTGTGTTTGTTTGCTTTGTGACACACATTGACGAAGGCAGCATGCCGAAACGCGTCTGTGTGAGCTTCTCCGCAATAAAATCTAGCGTGGTTGGCATATAACCCTCGAGTGCTGTTTTGTCTTCTTTTGCCAAATGGAGGAGAATTGGAGCGTCATATATATATATATATATATATATATATATATATATATATATATTCACTGAAAAAACCATAGGTTATAGACCATATATAGTTAGGAATTAGCATTTACAAAACCTTGAAAATTCACTGAAAAAACCATAGGTTATAGACCATATATAGTTAGGAATTAGCATTTACAAAACCTTGAAAATTCACTGAAAAAACCATAGGTTATAGACCATATATAGTTAGGAATTAGCATTTAAAAAACCTTATTTTACTCACACAAAACCATTGAAATTCCATATATAGTTAGTTGCACTAACTATATATCGCGCACCCGCAATCCACTGCTGATGATGTCACATATTACATCATTCATGACATGGTCAGTGACATCACTGATGACATCACTGATGACATCTCAAATGACATCACTGATGACATCACTGATGACATCATCCAGTGACTGTGTGTTTCTGTAAAGTTTAAATATGTTTTACATATTGAAGAATGAGTAGATGTAGAAGTGTCTGGATGAAGGATTTAGTAGGTGCGTGACTGACTGTATGAGTGAGTGATTAAATGTGTCTCACTGAGTGCATGGGTTAGTGACTAAACTGTCTTAATTTGTGCATCATTATGTCTGTTGTTCTGTAAACTGCTGCATGTGTTGATCAGTAGCTATATGAGTAACTATATGGGTTATTGATTGATTGCCCAAATATTTGTATGGGAGACTGAGTGTGTGTGTGGCTGGCTGGGAGGTGTGTGACTCTGTGCAGATCAATGTGTACTTGTATCAATGATTGTATAAGAGAGTAATTATGTGTTAGTATATGTTTCAAAATGTAAGGTGCTCTATGTTTAACTGTATAGATTAGAAAATGGAAGTGTGATTGATTCTTTACAGGACTGACTAGGTGTGTGAGTAACTCCATGGATGAGTGACAGAGTGTGAGAGTCTGTATAGGTGTATGAGTGCATATGATAGTGTTGTAAAGATGAGTGATTGTATGTATGAATGATTGTATGGGTAAATGAGTGAATGTGTGTGTAAACATAGGAATCACTGAGTGCGTATGTAGTAACTAGTATTGGTGTGTCAATGGTTTCAAAAATTATACTCTGTATTTAACACTGGGTGTAACAGAGGTTATATTAAAGTGTGTGTGAAGAGATGCATTGTATTGTCACATGAATGATATCATCAGTGATGTGGTCATTGATGTCAAATGAGATGTCATCAGTGATGTCATCAGTGATGTCATTTGAGATGTCATCAGTGATGTCATCAGTGATGTCACTGACCATGTCATGAATGATGTAATATGTGACATCATCAGCAGTGGATTGCGGGTGCGCGATATATAGTTAGTGCAACTAACTATATATGGAATTTCAATGGTTTTGTGTGAGTAAAATAAGGTTTTTTAAATGCTAATTCCTAACTATATATGGTCTATAACCTATGGTTTTTTCAGTGAATTTTCAAGGTTTTGTAAATGCTAATTCCTAACTATATATGGTCTATAACCTATGGTTTTTTCAGTGAATTTTCAAGGTTTTGTAAATGCTAATTCCTAACTATATATGGTCTATAACCTATGGTTTTTTCAGTGAATTTCAATGGTTTTTTAATAGCAAATATCATAAGCTGTCGAATGTCAAGTACGTGGTAAGAATTTTTTTTTTCGTGTTTATGCACACTGATCTGCTTTGATTGCTGCCCCCCACCCCTCATTTCTATTAGGAGTACTCTCTCTTTGCAGATAGTGAAGGGTAGTTAACGCAGCCCTTTCCCCCTTTGTAATCCGTCGTGCCTGCTTCTCTCTCCATTTGATTGATTGTTCTCTTTGGTTCATTCTCTATTTACAAACAAGCACAGAGTCGCAATACTCTGTTTAGTCTTTGCAGATAGCGAAAAATCGTGTAAAAAAACAAAAGGAATCGAGCAAAATCAGTAGGCCACTAATGGGATCTCTTTTGACCTCGCTAAAATAGAAACATTAGGAACAACCTGTTGAAAATAGCAATGCGTATGTATATAAGCGGCGTTCATTTGTGTTCACAGTACCCCTTGTTGATTGTTTCAATCGAGCATTGAATTGTTCGAAGTTAATTCTCTTAACGATCTTCTCTACCTGCAAACGAGGAAGAATAGGAATATTCTATCTCCCTTTGCAGATAGTGAAGGGTAGGTAACGCAAGCCTTTAACACGTCGTACCTATTTCATTCCTCATTGATTGATTGATTGTCCGAACATTGACTGTTTGGGAATTAGTTCTTTTTGGAGGTATTCCCTGTTTGCAAATAAACGTAGGAAAATCTTTGCAAGTAGTGAAAGGGTACATAATGCGGACCGTTCTCCCCCGTTGTAATCTGTCATGCCTATCTACTCCCCACTGATTGATGCACCTTTTTCACCCGGACCATTTACTAGAGATACGTCATCTGGCCCGACCAGAGAGCACCCCTAGTGAAAAGGACATATGCAATAATAACGAAGTGATCACTGTATCCTGTTAACAGAAACTTTACCATGAAACAACCTGGAAAGAAAAAAATAGGAAAACGAAAATCAGTAGGCCACTGATGAACATGAACTTTTATTAAACAACAAACAAAGAAACGATAACATAACGTAATGATAAAACCTATTAATGTCCTAGAAACAAGAAAACGTTAAAATATGCCAGTGGTGAGAGACCAGAAAAACAGTAAGAGAAACCAAATCACCCCTCGCTGTCCCACCGCCTGCCACGCCAAAAAAATCGATAGACTAGGGAAAATGCAAGTCAGTAGAACATCCACCCCCACTCTGGAAACTTCCAAGGTGGGGCAGGGTTCCGGCTACGCCCAGCCGGGAGCAGCCCATATAAGGCAGGTCCTGCTGCCACGCCTCGGCCAGGAGATCCTAACGTAGGGTGTAGCCGGAGGAGAGGCCGAGACCAGCGGGACCCGGCCAGGGGATTGCCTTTACAACGCTGAACAGTTGCAGGGGGGGGGAATGTCTCCTCGACCCTCCCCTCTCTCTCCCAGTCCGGCCGCGGTGGCCCTTGAGAGTTGCAGGTAGTCCCGCCACATGCTCTTCCGGTCCGACCACCAACGGTCGGGGGGCCGAGGCCGACGGGATCCGGCTGCAGCCGATAAACCAAGAAACCCGTTCATGGGGCCAGAGCCAGGGGCGTCCGGCCGACATCCACCGGAAGCCCGGCCCGAAGACGGACGGGACACTTCTTTCTTTTATAATGGCTGCGACAACACTGGGGGGGGATGTCTTGCACATGCCTCCGACCCCCCCCTCGTCCTCATCGCCTGGTCCGGCCATAACAAATCTCAAGCGAGACGCCGTGGGGTGCACTGGGAGGGAGAGACGGTGCGAACAGGCCTCTCCCGCCTCCCCAGGTGGAGACTTCCCAGCTGCACCCTCAGTGCTCCAGGCGGTGGCATCCTAACAACTACAGTGCTGCACAGTTTCGGAACGACCTAGATAACGGTTCTTCCACTGTGGCCATGCTGCAACGTCTCGCCCGGCAGGGTGGAGCCCGTCCGCTCATGTGACCCCGCGATCGCCGGTAGCTGCCGAACTCTCAAAATGGCGGTCGACCTGGCAAGAGCGGGCCCAACATAAAGAAATGGCCCGGTCACTGGTTGACTCCACCACCGTAGTCCTCCACGACCTTGAAGATTCTAGAGGAGCCGCGGGAGTCTCCGACCCCCGATGGGGAATGACTGCCATGATCGCCCGTGGAGTGACGAAACTGTATCCGCGGGACGTCGGCGCTCCCATGCTGGCGCCAGCCTCACTTTGAATTACTACAATCCTGCAGACCTCACTTCCGGTGAAAGCACAGTGTGACCCGGTAGGAAAAATTATTGCACCCCCTCCCCTTTTTGACTGATAGTTCAAACCACCGATCCTTTCCTTTGCCCTTTTAACGGAACTTTGGACTGCCTCCCCCTCTTTTACATTTTCTAGAGAAAACAAAACATTAACCACTACATTAGCATAGCAGTTGACACCAGAACTGTTTTCAAATTGAAAACCAACAACATCTTCAACAGAATCCTTTTTGTTTCTGCTGTGACCCTGCTACAGCACAGGCATTGTCCCCAGCAGTAATTCTGCAATGCCGGTAAGAATAGCTGTGGTGCCTACTGGACTCACTCACCCCCGCGGCGCCCCACGCCGTTTTTTGCTGGGCGGCAACTTACTAGACATCACTTTCGTGCCATCTAGATTTCAGCGCGTTCTGCTGCCTTGGAACTATTCGCACAACAGACCGCTACTGACAAGAATATTTCATTATTGGTGCTGTCAATTTCAATAAATCTATTGGATAATTAAAAAGAAATTGCCACGGTCTCTTCGTTGTTTAAATGTTTTTACTGTTTTTGTTTTGTTGTATATATTTATATGTTATTAAAGTTTTATATTCCTACTACTTTGTTGGAGTGCTATATATTTTTAATGTGACACATAATTGTAAAAACTTTGATGTACAAAGAGTCATTCCTGGAATCTTCCGCTTCAGGCTCGGTCCCCTCCCCAATCACAATACAGGATGGTTTTCAGATAGTAGGAACACGTGTGGTGTGACGGATCTCATCGAGTGTGGGCCTTGATCTACTATAACTCCTTTGAAGAGGGGTGATTCTTTACAGCTGGGGCCATAAACTACATCTGCAGGGCTAGCTGATAGCCTGGACAATCGGACACAGAGAAAGAGGAGTGTCAGAGGGTGCGGTAGTGAATAGGGCGAAAGGGAGGTGTCGGGCGGGCACAGAGTGTGATTCTCAGGGAAGAGCAGCGCAGATGGGGGGAGGTTTATTGCCCATGCATAAGACAGAGAGCGGTGGTGACCAGTGCCTGGGGGAGATGCTTACGAGGGTGAGGAGCCATGCTACGAATCGACAGCGTGCAGAGAGTGGGTCTGGTCAAGACATCTAAAATGGCTGCCGTGCACGACAAAAGTGTGGCATTTCAAAAAAGGCAAGATGGCGCAGACAATGTTTTTCAACACTTCCTCATTTCCTTCGAATCGAACGTTAACAGACGTTGGGGCATATTACCAAAGTTAAGCGATATTTATCGCTAACGATGCTTACCAACCAATTTTTTACCACTAAGCATCGTCAGAAATTATCGAAGATAAACCTTACTATTATCAAGGTTTATCGCAAATGCGATAATAAACGGCCGCAATGCATGAATATCGCTAAAAACTCAGCGATATTCATGCATTACCGAGCTAATACTCTTAGCCATGTTATCCACCTCCCATTGGATAACATGGCTAAGAACTGCTCAGGGCAGGTGTTACTTTTTGGAGATATTCGCGCTTAGCGCGAATATCTCCAAAAGTTGGTAATAGGAGATAGATATCTTGCATGTTGTAATGCAAGTTATTGTGGTATATGGAACTCATACCATAATCTCTCAGGAAAGCAGAAACTGATCCTTTTGGGACCGCCTAAAAAGGCCTAGGGGGTGAGGAGTACTCTACTTTGCCCCCTTTTCACGTTCCGAACTATTTTATTTTACTCTCTTCTGTAATTACACAAAATAGCAGCGATAAGATGCATCGGAGACACACAGTGAGAGAAAGGAGGCCGGAGATGAAGAAGACATGTCAAATACACATTGGAGATAATATAGTGGCAGAAGGGAAGTAAATATGAGTAAACTTACCATGTAACATAAAAATGTTGCACTCTATACTATAAGTCTCATTTTATACTACAATCACTTCGCTACAACCTCATAAATTAAAAATAAAAATGAATAATGTCTCAAACAATTTTTGATTTCTAAATATAAATGTATTCTTCAGAATTTTCTAAATTTGAAAGAACTAGTAACATGTCCTCATCAGCAATGTCCTCATTAAAAGTCTCCAATGATGATTCTTGTAACTCTATGGTCTCCAAACACTCGATAAATTCGCCATCAAGAGATTGATCAAAAAAATCATTCAAGTCATCTCCTCCTTCTGACAATATTTCATTATTGGTGCTGTCAATTTCAATCAATGTAGTGGAATCATTCAAGTCATCTCCTCGTGACAATATTTCATTATTGATGCTCTCAATTTCAATCAATGTAGTGGAATCATTCAAGTCATCTCCTCCTTGTGACAATATTTCATTATTGGTGCTGTCCATTTCAATCAATCTAATGGAATCATACAAGCCATCTCCTCCTTGTGACAATATTTCATTATTGGTGCTCTCAATTTCAATCAATGTAGTGGAATCATTCAAGTCATCTCCTTGTGACAATATTTCATTCTTGGTGCTGTCCATTTCAATCAATCTAATGGAATCATACAAGTCATGTCCTCCTTGTGACAATATTTCATTATTGGTGCTCTCAATTTCAATCAATGTGTTGGACAATTCAAAAGAAATTGCCACGGTCTCTTCATTGTGAGCCATTTTATTTTGAAATTGCTTGCTGTAAATTGCAGAAAAAAATAATCACTTTCATTTATCGTCTTTAGTAATACATAATATAAAACTAACTTTATCAAGTATTTAGTATAACAGAAGGACTGCAAATAAATAACAGAAAACATTTTTCAAATTATCTTCAAGTGTACAACATGGTTCCCCATACAAATTAACAACTCACCTTTTTAAAAGTAGCAGAAGTGTTAGTACTGTGTAAATCAAACACCAGAAATTCACCACCAAAAATTCCTCACAAATGTACCTCAGACAGTAGTATCACAAAATGGCTGTGGTTTCCTCTCATTTGACATATATACATAACCAATTAACTTTCATCACACACAAATACAAAACCAAAGTAACATTTTAATTGGTTCTAAATTTCAACACTTTCAAATGTGTTTTCCCCATGCAATTTTCCATAGGACATTTACATACGTCTACAGCCTGAATGGCTGAACGGAATTACACCAAACTTGGCAAAATGGTACATCAAACCTAAGAGGTCAGGAAGGATCTACTATGCCCCCTTATGGTCATTTCCCCCTTCGCTTTGGCCTCCTCTTGTCTCTCAATCCTACCGAGGGACAAGATGGCGGCCGCTACGGACTGTTTGGAATGTTGACAGACGCCGGAGAACCAATCAGCTTCGCAAAGCTCCGTAACGCGAAAAGTACGCGAAGCGGAGCGCTGTTACAGATATATATCTTTTTTTCAACGTTAATTTCTCAAAATCCACTGGAGCACATATATTGAGACCTAGCAAAGGCACATCGGGCTACCAGTCCCTAATATTTTGCCAGGTTTCGTGCAAATCCATTCAGCCGTTCGATTATTATTATTTTGTTTTTTTTTTGCCCCGCGGGGCCCTTTTAAAACCTCCACATCAAACCTAGGGGGTCAGCGAGGATCTACTATGCCCCCTTATAGTTATTTCCCCCTTTGTTTTGACCTCCTCTTGTCTCTCGATCCTACCGAGAGACAAGATGGCGGCCGCTACGGACTGTTTGGAATGTTGACAGACGCCGGAGAACCAATCAGCTTCGCTTCACAAAGCTCCGTTGCGCGAAAAGTCCGCGAACCAGAGCGCTGCCCGGTCCGCTGTTACAGATATATATCTTTTTTTAAACGTTAATTTCTCAAAATCCACTGGAGCACATATATTGAGACCTACAAAAGGCACATCGGGCTACCAGTCCCTACAATTTTGCCAAGTTTCGTGCAAATCCATTCAGCCGTTCGGGCTAAAAGTGAGGCCAACCGCCCTATGGAAAACTCAATGTTAAAAACACGTTTTGGGACCCCCCTTTTTTCTCGGCCCCCCCTTGACGAACCCCCCCCAAATTTTCAAGGGCTGCTCAGAAACAAAATGTGCCATTTTCCTGAACATTTCAGCCAATTCCGTCCACAAACGCCAAAGTTATTAGACATAGAATTTTCAAAAAACCCATAGAGAAAAAATCCTAACTATATATACCTACTGGCGACCGCCAGTAGGTATATATATATATATATATATATATATATATATATATATATATATATATATATATATATATATATATATATATATATATATATATATATATGTATATATATATGTATATATATATATTCACAGAAAAAACCATAGGTTATAGACCATATATAGTTAGGAATTAGCATTTACAAAACCTTGAAAATTCACTGAAAAAACCATAGGTTATAGACCATATATAGTTAGGAATTAGCATTTAGAAAACCTTATTTTACTCACACAAAACCATTGAAATTCCATATATAGTTAGTTGCACTAACTATATATCGCGCACCCGCAATCCACTGCTGATGATGTCACATATTACATCATTCATGACATGGTCAGTGACATCACTGATGACATCACTGATGACATCTCAAATGACATCACTGATGACATCACTGATGACGTCTCATTTGGCATCATTCTTGTGCTAATACGATAAACTTCTTCAGACTCTAATATAACCTTAGATACACTCAGTGTATACAGACACTAACACACTGCCACTCATCCATGGAGTTACTCACACACCCAGTCAGTCATGCAAAGAAACAATCTCACCTCCATTTCTTCAACTATACAGTTATACACACCTTACTTATTGAAACATATACTAACACATATTTACTCTCTTATACAATCCCTGATACAAGTTCACAATGATCGATACAACCACTCACTCAGTGGCTCTCATGCACAGTTATTTATATATGCCAACTCTCACATGTACTGTGTTTGACATATGTACTTACTATGACATGTAGCATTGAGATATCCATTCACTCATCAATACACTCATGCACACAGTCAACTGCCCATGTAGCTGTTTCCACATGCACTCTTGAACTCATACACCTAGTGAATAAACTGCTCACACATCTATGCACAGAGTCACACACCTTCCAGCCACCCCCACACAAACTCAATCTCCCATAGAAATACTTGGGCAACCAATTAATAACACATATAGCCTCTCGTATAGCTAATGATCAACACATGCAGCAGTTTACATCACAACAGACATAATGATGCACAAATTAAGACAGTTTAGTCACTAACCCGTGCATTCAGTAAGACGCATTTAATCACTCACTCATACAGTCAATCACGCACCTACTAAAACCTTCATTCAGACACTTATACATCCACTCATTCTTCAATATGTAAAACATATTTAAACTTTACAGAAACACATAATCACTGGATGTTGTCATCAGTGATGTCATCAGTGATGTCACTGACCATGTCATGAATGATGTAATATGTGACATCATCAGCAGTGGATTGCGGGTGCGCGATATATAGTTAGTGCAACTAACTATATATGGAATTTCAATGGTTTTGTGTGAGTAAAATAAGGTTTTCTAAATGCTAATTCCTAACTATATATGGTCTATAACCTATGGTTTTTTCAGTGAATTTTCAAGGTTTTGTAAATGCTAATTCCTAACTATATATGGTCTATAACCTATGGTTTTTTCTGTGAATTTCATTGTTTTTTTAACAGCTAATATCTGTAGCTGTAAAATGTATTCTTCTTTAAATCCAAAAATATATTTTATATGTTTATGAATAATTTTTTTTTAAAATATTTTTTTTTCTTCGTTCCCGCTTCGCGAATCGGGAAGCTTCCCGTTAGCTGACCTTGATGCCGCGAAATAGACCGCGAGCCGGTAAACGTTTCTTTACCGCAAGTGCCGCGTTAGAAAACAACATCGTGACGCCTCCCGTCCGCATGACGTTCCACGTTGTCGCGTGATACGTCATATGACGTGCTACGTTAGCGAACTGGTACGCGAAGCGAGTGCCAAAGCGCAGGTTTCTGGAAGCAAACCGGGAGGCCCTGCAAAGCGCTTAACGTAAACACAGCAAGTCATGTGACTTGGTAATAACACTTTTCATTGGTTCATTTCACTTTTGGTTTCCTAATGATGTAAGACTAGGTCATATAATCTAAAATGAACACTTTTGATTGGTTGAGAACTCTTGTTTTTCCCAAATGATGAAAATCCCTCCTTCTTTCCTCACTCTGACTTTCATCATTGTGAGAGAAAGACCCTTTGTGATCACTGAGCAATGGCTTCTTTAGTAGCTTCAGCTGGTGCTTCCCCACCACCTCCACCACATCCAAGGAAGAGTGGACCACCTGCTCAAGTTGTAATTCAACAAGAAGAAGAAGAAGAGGAACAGGAGGACGAGCACGAAGAGAGGCAGTTTTTGCCTGAGCAGCCCAAGACGTCTCACCGGAAAGAAAACTTCATTTGGCAATTTTTTAAAATTCCCAAAGGTCAGAAAAAAGTAAATGCAAGATACGTAACTTGCCTTATATGTCAAGATAGACTGTCCAGAGGGACCGACAAAAAATACAGTTTCGGAAACTACACAATGCATCGCCATATGACTAGGTGGCATCCTAACAACTACAGTGCTGCACAGTTTCGGAACGACCTAGATAATCTCCCTATTATGGCCAGAAGATCTGTTGTACCGGAAGTAACGGGACCAGAGGGCAGGGAGATGGTGCCAAATATACAAATGAGATTTGGTGAAGTAAAACACACCTGCGTATTTTGCGATGGATTCATTTCCTACGGAGAAAGAAGCATCACTCTGATCAACAGAGCTATTGACTATCATATGCAAGTTTGTCCGAAACGCCCAAAATAATAAATACTTCTTTTTTTTGTTTTGTTGCTCCTGTTGAGCCCTTTACAATGAATCGTTTTCATTGCCCCCTCCAAGAAAAACCCAAAAAAATATAAAACTGTTCCGAAAAATTCAAAAACATTAAAAAAATGTTCAGAAAAATAAAAAAAAAAGTTCTTTTCAGAACTACCTCCCCGTTATTAAAAAATTGGTACAATATTTGGAACTGTGCCAACCTCTATTTCTCTTAGTTCGCTTCCTAGTTCGCTCGCTGGTACGCGAACTGGAAGCGAACCAAAAACAGTAAGTATAAGGGAAGGAAACACACACTTATGTTAAAAGAAAGACAGCTATAGGGGAGTAAACTAGAGATACTATTACCCATAATCCACTACTGATGATGTCACATATTACATCATTCATGACATGCTCAGTGACATCATCAGCAGAGGATTGCGGGTTTTTTGGCAACATGCCTTATCCACGGTTTAATAACGCTGCCTTTTGCTTTATATAAGTTTTCAAATTGTATGAAATATATACCAATAGGTCTTTATGAACCTTTAGGTAGTGCTTTTGTTCATGAGGTCTGGTCGCTTCCATACACATACAGATGTTTCAAAGATGATCAAGAAGTTTATCTGAATGGAGAGGAATGCACTGAGACGCCAGATCATTCACTAATGTGTAGGCACATACAGTTACACGATTCATGCAACAAACACCGACCAAATATGGCTTGCGTGTTGCAAGGCACGCCAGTTCCTGCTATCATCCCCACGTTCAAGTTGTTGGAAAATGGTAGTTATTTGATGCTCAATAATGAAGATTGTTCTGAGTTAATTAAAAGTATTCCTTTTATCGTAACAGTAAGTGAACGGGTTATTTGCTGCAGAAATGTTCTATTTCCTCCCACACATGAACATAGGGAGTTTTCAATCTGGCCACAAATACCAACCTTGGGACACGTTTCAACGGCATGACAAGAATAAGAGCTCTTTTGTCTCAGAGAGAGGTGGCCTTGAGTTCGGCCCGTGAAACTTTCGTACTTCACATAGCGAACACCCGTACACAGGTTTGCCTTTCAATTTCAGCAACATGTTTCCGACTATCTTTAACGCATCCTCCACAAAATCCCTGGCACACTTTTTTAAAGTTGTTACCAGTGGTCTCGTGACTTCATTTGAGAAAATCTTTGGAGTCATCCCTGCTCCCTTTCATTCCATTTTCTCCACTCTGGTTCGTGGATTGCATTTTTACTTGCATTACCAGCGGACGCTCTTGTGCTTTTTTACATTTTTAAATATGGATGTCCCTCCTATGCAACCTCCGACCCTGCAGCTGCTGACACTGTTCCGCAATCGCATGCTAGAATATTATGGCACAATGCCGTTGGCGATATTAAGCACGGCATATGGATTATCTTTTCGGTTCTCCTACTTCACCTGTGTCCAGCCTGTATTTCACTGCCTGACCTGTGATTTCGATTGGGCCATTGATTTGTGTCTCTGCGGACCGGTTTCTCCTGACGTCGACTTTAATCAGCTGATGACTCCTATCATTACTCACGAGTTGATTTGTCCTGGCGAAAGGATTATGGCTGTGGCATTGATGCATGGACTACTTGGTCCCTGGAATTTACTGGCGGCAGCACAGTCTTTCTTGGAACACAGCTTTCTTGAAAACCCACCGAGCTGTCCTCTGATGGTGATAGAGGATCCGGTGCTGGGAGAGCACGTATGTTCTTTTCCGCTTTTAAATTGGATGGCTGAACTGTTTTCGGATGAAGACGGTGACTTCCTGTTGGAGGCTGTTGCAGCTTATTTTGCATACACAGTTATGTCATAGACCTTTTTCATGTTTCATATGCTGAGTACTAGCATTTCATTGACAATTCATTGACTTAATTGTCAAGTTTTTATTATTTACCTTGCCTATTGGCTTAAGACTCGATAAAGTACTTGGCTGTTTTATTTTTCTTTAGCATTGAATTTTCCTAGTTTTTAATGCTTTACCTTGCGGACCGTCCACATATAAACTTGCAATCTGCTCTCATGAGATGGCACTTCTATTATCTTATTCAGTTCGTTTCCGGATCATGAGGAGGTGTCATCTAGGTCCTGGATATCTTTACACCGTGTTAAGTTAGCATGGGCTCATTACCGGTTTAAACGCCATTTTTCCTTTTTTGCAACTTCTGCACACGACATTTAGTTGTTGCTTTAGCTTTCCACCTAGTAGTTCATCGTGGTTTACATGAGAATAATATGTTATTGGTCTACTATCTGCTTTACTTGTTAAACTATATCTGTACAGCGAGTGCTAAAGTTTCAAGAACAACACGATACAGAATTGTTATGAGGTCTGATCTCCACGACTTCATACTCATAACATAAGTGCAACTTCTGCCAATTCTGGGCATGAGGCGGGTTTTATATTGCTTTGCCGAACACACATACACAACAGTTGATGCGGTTCACATGAAGAGAGAGCTGGTGTATGCTGATGTGATTCCTTCAAATCTAAGACACTAAAGTATGGGCACGCCCTAAACCAACACAAAGAGACCTTCTTAGCAAATAATATAATATGTGTATTAGGGAGGGTGAGATATAAGCAGCCGCGGGCCGTGGAGGGAGTTACGGTGAGGCAGGGAGGCGGGGAGGGGGAGAAGCAGGGTGGAGCCCTCTCTACCTTGCCCCTCCCCCTCCCCGCCTCCCTGCCCCACCGTAACTCCCTCCACGGCCCGCGGCTGCTTATAAGTGTTGCTAACTCTTATTCATTTACAGCATGTTAACATACTATCACCATTCACTTTTTATGTACTAGTAACTATGCTGGTAATTTTGCTACTGATAATATGTGTACTTGTATTCTCCACCCTGCTTCTCCCCCTCCCCGCCTCCCTGCCTCACCGTAACTCCCTCCACGGCCCGCGGCTGCTTATAAGTGTTGCTAACTCTTATTCATTTACAGCATGTTAACATACTATCACCATTCACTTTTTATGTACTAGTAACTATGCTGGTAATTTTGCTACTGATAATATGTGTACTTTTATTATCTAAGGTACTACGCCTGAGAAGACGGCATTAGTAAATAAACATTTCAAATACACATGTGTTCTTCTTAACTCCATGTTCTGGTTTCTAAGAAATATATAACGACCGACTGTTCATGAGTTCCACGTATCCTGAGGTACTATAAGTTCATATTCTGGATTGTCTAAACATTGAGAGTTTGTTATATCCAATGTGACACTGTACCTAGCTTGCTAAATAGTTTTTGATTACTAACGTGAGTTTTGGGACACCCTAATTCGCCGAGGTTCCAATCCTCTGTCCACAGTTCTGTGTGAGAACAGAAACCCTGCGACAGGGGCACCCCCGACCCTTGCTGGACCTTCATCACACTTGCGATACAACTCCAGCAATGCGCCACCTTTACGGCACAGATACATCACGCATCTGTGCTGTTTTTGCCCCGTGATGCGCCGCATTGTAAATGCAGCACACCATAGGTGACGGAACAGCGGCACAGAATGACTAACACATCCCTGGTGATGCGCCAGTCATCATAAATCTATCCCTATGCTTCTTATCTTGTTAGAGATGAACCGCCATATGTATCATCAAAGTTATTTGCATTTCCTAAATAGCGAACTTTAAGGAATAAATAGCGATTCTTTACCATTCCTAGTTTGCGATGAGCTATTTGCTAATTAGCCGAATGTAGCCCAATGAAGCCCAATGTAGCCCAATGTAGCCCAAAGATGGCCGCCAGACACACAAAAAAACAAATGTAGCCCAAATATCAGCCAGATGTAGCCCAACTATAGCCCAGTGACAGAATGACCAATCAGCTTCGCAAACCTCCGTTACGCGAAGCGGAGCGCTGTTACAGATATATATCTTTTTTTGAACGTTAATTTCTCAAAATCCACTGGAGCACATATATTGAGACCTAGCAAAGGCACATCGGGCTACCAGTCCCTAATATTTTGCCAAGTTTCGTGCAAATCCATTCAGCCGTTCAATTATTATTTTTATTTTTTTTTTTTGCCCCGCGGGGCCCTTTTAAAACCTCCACATCAAACCTAGGGGGTCAGCGAGGATCTACTATGCCCCCTTATAGTTATTTCCCCCTTTGTTTTGACCTCCTCTTGTCTCTCGATCCTACCGAGAGACAAGATGGCGGCCGCTACGGACTGTTTGGAATGTTGACAGACGCCGGAGAACCAATCAGCTTCGCTTCACAAAGCTCCGTTGCGCGAAAAGTCCGCGAACCAGAGCGCTAACCGGTCCGCTGTTACAGATATATATCTTTTTTAAAACGTTAATTTCTCAAAATCCACTGGAGCACATATATTGAGACCTACAAAAGGCACATCGGGCTACCAGTCCCTACAATTTTGCCAAGTTTCGTGCAAATCCATTCAGCCGTTCGGGCTAAAAGTGAGGCCAACCGCCCTATGGAAAACTCAATGTTAAAAACACGTTTTGGGACCCCCCTTTTTTCTCGGCCCCCACTGGACGAACCCCCCCCAAATTTTCAAGGGCTGCTCAGAAACAAAATGTGCCATTTTCCTGAAAATTTCAGCCAATTCCGTCCACAAACGCCAAAGTTATTAGACATAGAATTTTCAAAAAACCCATAGAGAAAAAATCCTAACTATATATACCTACTGGCGACCGCCAGTAGGTAATATATATATATATATATATATATATATATATATATACGTATGTGGTTATTCAGGTACACTGTAGAAACTTGGTGCTGGAAATCAGTGTTCGAACATCTGAGTTGCGTCCACATCCTGTTATTGTAGAGTAATGACGTAATGTACGTGTGCCTGAAAATGTATTAATTTTGGGTTGAATTTGCGCTATATAAATATGCCAAACAAAAAAGGATGAATAGCCCACACTTACTGACACAGGTAAGATGGTTGCATACGCTATTTATAGCACAATATAATGTGGTAGGGCGGAGGAGCAGGATTTTACGAATACAATAAATACACAGACACACATAGATAGTTGAAGTGGGTACGGGCACGTGTGCTCGACTCCGTTTTATTACGTTGTTGTTGGTAAGAAGCAGAATAGTAATCATGATATCATATACAGATATTTAATCATAAACGGTTTATGACTTTTGCTGTACAAAGGTAGGAGCATTGTATGTCAAATAATACACAGAAGGTTCTATCGTAAAGTGTTCATGAGTTGTGGTGCACTGAGGTAGGGGCGGTTTGTGTGGAGCCTGCGATGATGCGTGGTCCAGGCAGACCGCACTGGTAAAAATGTGTTTTGTCTATTGAATTTTGCCTTAACAATGGCACGTGGCAATTATTTACAGTGTACTGAGTTCGTGATACATCTGGTGTTTATCATGTGCTCACCTTGCGATGATGCGTGGTCTGAATGGGCTGCACTGAAATCATTCACTGTTGCATACAGGACTATATGAACTTTGAGGGGGAAAAAAAAACTAGCATCGATGGTTATTAATTGCGGTGAAAACTAGGTGTACTGATTGCTCCCCATAACAAATTAAACAATTCCTCTTCATGCAGTGCATTGTAACTTTCACAAATTGGGGACGTATGTCTGGTGGCGATGTTGAAGGTGATAACCCAGAGGTACTTGGTATTGCTGGTGGTGATGATTTATGGTGCACTGAGTTAGTAGTATCTTTGGCGCTGACCTTGTAAGTACCCTGCGATAATTCATAATGCAGGGGGGCTGTACTGGGAGCAATGATTTTTGCCTAGTGAATTCTGCTTTAATAAGGCTATGGGGAAATGACTTGTGGTGTAGTGATTTAGTGGTACTGAAAGAGCTCAGCGTGTGTGTACCCTGTGATGATTCGTGGTTCGGGGGGGTGGCAGTGGTATAATGTCTCTTGTCTACTGGAATGCCTCATGTACAATCGTCATTCTGTCTGAAAAAATCTGAACACATACAATACAATTGCATTAAATTAATCAAGGTTGAATTCCTTATTGTCCATAGTATACATGAAAAGGCGACTTCAAGTTGTGAACTCTGCTGTCCGCAGAGTACATCGAAGGCTGTAGTTGAAACAGACATCGGGGAATGCTTTTTTTTGTTACATACTTTAACAAAATCTGATGTCACAGTACTATTTTTCTACCTTAAATAAATCAAGACTGAATTTTATGTTGTCTGTAGTGCACATGCGCCACTGATATTAATCACAGTGTACATTTGAAAATAGAACTCACTACAGTCATTGAGGAATGTTTTTTTGTGGCATCCTTTAACAAAATAAACTTTGCCTTATATAAATCAAGGATATCATGAATGCTGTCCGTAGTGTAGATGGAAAGCTGAATTCAAGTTGTGAACCCTGTTGTACGCAATGTAGATTTAAGGCAGTAGTCGACACAAAGATCGATGAATGCTATTTTGTCACAGTTAACATAATCTGAGGACACAGTACAATTGTCTCTGCCTTAAATAAAGCAAGGCTGGATTCAATACTGTCCGTAGTGTTGATGCAAAGCTGAATTTAATTTGTGAACCCTGTTGTACGCAGTGTAGATTGAAGGCAGTCATCGACACAAAGATCAATGAATGCTATTTTGTCACAGTTAACAGAATCTGAGGACACAGTACAATTGTCTCTGCCTTAAATAAAGCAAGGCTGCATTCAATGCTGTCCATTGTGTTGATACAAAGCTGAATTCATGTTATGAACCCTGTTGTATGCAGTGTAGATTGAAGGTAGTAGTCGACACAAAGCTCGATGAATGCTATTTTTTACAGTTAACAGAATCTGAGGACACAGTACAATTGTCTCTGCCTTAAATAAAGCAAGGCTGGATTCAATTCTGTCCGCTGTGTTGATGCAAAGCTGAATTCAAGTTGTGAACCCTGCTGTCTGCAATGTAGATTGAAGGCTGTAGTCAGCACAGTTATAGATGAATGCTTTTTGTCACATCCTTTTACAAAATCGAAAGACATAGTTTCCAATTGTCTCTACCTTAAATAAAGCAAGGCTGGATTCAACGCTGTCCGTAGTGCAGATGCAATTCTGAATTCAAGTTGTGAACCCAGCTGTCCGCAATGGAGATCGAAGGTAGAAGTCGATACAGACATAAGTCTGCAGTGCTGTGGTGTTGAGTTCGGAATGGGCCTGTATCGAGGTGGCACGGTGAGGACCTTTGCTGTGGCAGTGTCTCTTGTCTTTGCAGAAGTGAACCACAACCAAGCCGTAGCTTAATTATTTATAGTCGTACGTTGACGTTGTTTACATTGGACTAGCCCACTATGCTTCTGTTTCAAAGGGGAAGGTGAACACAGCTACATGACCGAAATATTCCCAGTGTCTGAGATAATATGGTTGCGTCCACTATTCAGTACACTACACGTAGGAATGGTATGTCTACACACTGAAAAGTGTTTGATTTCTATAGTGAATTGTGTATAGTATTTCACTGGTAGTCTTAGCGTTGTGTACATTTTTGTTGATGTTTGAGTTATTTCCCTTATACATACTTGGTTGCCACATCTCTGTAGATTAAGCTAGTGTGCTGTTGAGGGGATATATTTTTTTGGAAAGGTTTGTTGTCCTGTTTTGCTCTGCCTTTGAGGTAGTAGGAAGGAGGGGTCCATGGGGGTGGTTGTAGTGGTAGTGGCGCTGAGTATTGTGATTTTGTTGGGTGTCGGAAATGTATAATTACAATCTCTAACACATATTGCTCTTTAAACATGGGTGTGAGTTGGATGTATGCACGTAGTACATGTTCGACGTTCTTACAGTACTTAAATATAGATGTTAATTTGTTAGTTGTAAGTGGAACTATTGCCTGATTTTTTAGGTAGCATTGCAGATTTGGTTTCTTGTTGAAAATATGGGAAAGTGGTCAACATAATGAGTAGAAATTGTCATTTAAAAAACCTTTGAAATTCACTGAAAAAAACATGTTTCAAGCAGGTTTTAGTTAGGAATTATCATTTAAAAAACCTTTGAAATTCACTGAAAAAACCATAGGTTTGAGGCAGGTTATAGTTAGGAATTAGCATTTAAAAAGCCTTAGAAATTCACTGAAAAAAACATAGGTTTTAGGAATGTTATAGGTAGTTGGACATTTCACTCATACAAAACCATTGAAACTCCTCCGTTATAGTTAGCTGTACTAACTATAACTTGTGCGCCCGCAATGCACTGCTGATGACGTCACATATTACATCACTCATGAAATGGTCAGTGACATCACTCATGACATCATCCAGTGAATGTGTGTTTTTCTTAAAATTAAATATGTTTTATATATGTATATCTTAAGTTCGATGGAAGAATAAATGGGTATATAAGTGTCTAAATGGATCTTTTTTGTAAAATGTATTGTATAACTGACTGATTAAGTGTATCTTAGTGAATACATGGGTTAGTAATGTTTAAATATGTAAATATCTGTATCAGTCTCTCACTTTGTGTATAAATGACTGCATGGGTTGGTGAGTAGCTACATGAGTGTCAATATGGGTTATTAGTTGTTTTTTTGAGCATCAGTTTGAGTGTGTGAGTGTCTGTGTGGTTTGCTGGGGGTATAGATGCATGAATGAGTGAGTTGCTGTTTGTATGTGTTGAAGACAGTATGTGTGCAGGACTGTATGGGTGGATGAGTGTGTCTATGGGTGTGTTAGTGAGTGAATAACTATCTCAAGGGCATCTTATGAGTAACTACATATGTTATAAACTAGTATATGTCAGTATTTGTGTATATAAGTGAGTATATATGAGAGTGAGAGATTGGAAGAGTTGCTGCATAAATAGAAATGTGTTTTTATAAGTGATGGTTTAAGAGATTAAGTAGGTGTAAGTTTCTGTAAAAGTAAGTGTGGGGCTGTGTGTATAACTGTCAATGCAAGTAAATGGATGTTTGATACTTTGCTTGCATGTGTGACTATATGTGTGAGTAACTCTATGGATGAGTGGCAGTGTGTAACAGGATGTATAGGTATATGAGTAGATATGATGAGTGAGTACATGTATGAGTGGCTGTATAGGACTGTTGGTGAATAAGTGTATGTGTGTATAGATCTTGGAATTACTGAATACGTATGTTGCAACTGGTATCCATATGTCCATTGGTTTGAACATGCTAGTTTGTATTTTTGAGTGTGTGTATCAAAGGTTACATTAGGGTGAGAGGATGTTTGCCACTCTATCACAAGGATGATGTCATCAGTGATGTCATTTGAGATGTCATCAGTAAAGTCATGAGTGATGTAACTGACCATATCATGTGTGATGTAATATGTGACGTCATTAGCTGTGCAATGCGGGCGCGCAAGTTATAGTTAGCTGAACTAACTATAAAGGGGGAATTTCTATGGTTTTGTACGAGTGAAATGTCCAACTAACTATAAGGCCTCTGTAACCTATTGTTTTTTTCAGTGAATTTTTAAGGTTTTTTAAATGCTAATTTCTAACTATAACATCTTTGAAACCTATCTTTTTTGTAAGTAAATTTCTAAGGTTGTTTAAAAGCTAATTTCTAACTATAACATGCCTAAAACCTATGTTTTTTTCAGTGAATATATATATATATATAAATATATATATATATATATATATATATATATATATATATATATTAATTCGAACAGGAACCCAAATTTCGAATCGAGGCCACAGGAAGTGAGTTTGTTCGTATTTAATTTTCTTAAGATTCACATCTTGCTGGCAGGCATGCAACACAAAAAGTACACCAGAAATTCATGCGCTGTACGCGTTACAGGAGTCCATCCCTTCATCAGCAGCGTCACTTCATGGGGGAAATTGCAAGCCTCGTTCTTGGCGCACACTTATACAGATAACAGCCTCAATGGGCGTGGTCGATTTCACGGCTTTCTGGGAGCCGTAGTGTAGCCAAATGTATTCCCACAGTGGGTGTGCTTGCATTCCCCATTTACGAATAATAATTAAAGCCTCAGTGGGTTGATGCGCCTCAATGGTGAACGCCTGCCCTGCTTTGTAGATGCAAAAACGAATGTCAGGCTGGCGACTCCCTGTAAGTGGCCAGTCTGTCTTCCTCCCAAAGTGCAAACACCCCAGTGGTGTTTGAACGGGTCCGCAGCTGCAATGAGCCTCAATTCCCGACCTAGGCAGGCCGTTGCAACATTAATTCGAACAGGAACCCAAATTTCGAATCGAGGCCACAGGAAGTGAGTTTGTTCGTATTTAATTTTCTTAAGATTCACATCTTGCTGGCAGGCATGCAACACAAAAAGTACACCAGAAATTCATGCGCTGTACGCGTTACAGGAGTCCATCCCTTCATCAGCAGCGTCACTTCATGGGGGAAATTGCAAGCCTCGTTCTTGGCGCACACTTATACAGATAACAGCCTCAATGGGCGTGGTCGATTTCACGGCTTTCTGGGAGCCGTAGTGTAGCCAAATGTATTCCCACAGTGGGTGTGCTTGCATTCCCCATTTACGAATAATAATTAAAGCCTCAGTGGGTTGATGCGCCTCAATGGTGAACGCCTGCCCTGCTTTGTAGATGCAAAAACGAATGTCAGGCTGGCGACTCCCTGTAAGTGGCCAGTCTGTCTTCCTCCCAAAGTGCAAACACCCCAGAGGTGTTTGAACGGGTCCGCAGCTGCAATGAGCCTCAATTCCCGACCTAGGCAGGCCGTTGCAACATTAATTCGAACAGGAACCCAAATTTCGAATCGAGGCCACAGGAAGTGAGTTTGTTCGTATTTAATTTTCTTAAGATTCACATCTTGCTGGCAGGCATGCAACACAAAAAGTACACCAGAAATTCATGCGCTGTACGCGTTACAGGAGTCCATCCCTTCATCAGCAGCGTCACTTCATGGGGGAAATTGCAAGCCTCGTTCTTGGCGCACACTTATACAGATAACAGCCTCAATGGGCGTGGTCGATTTCACGGCTTTCTGGGAGCCGTAGTGTAGCCAAATGTATTCCCACAGTGGGTGTGCTTGCATTCCCCATTTACGAATAATAATTAAAGCCTCAGTGGGTTGATGCGCCTCAATGGTGAACGCCTGCCCTGCTTTGTAGATGCAAAAACGAATGTCAGGCTGGCGACTCCCTGTAAGTGGCCAGTCTGTCTTCCTCCCAAAGTGCAAACACCCCAGTGGTGTTTGAACGGGTCCGCAGCTGCAATGAGCCTCAATTCCCGACCTAGGCAGGCCGTTGCAACATTAATTCGAACAGGAACCCAAATTTCGAATCGAGGCCACAGGAAGTGAGTTTGTTCGTATTTAATTTTCTTAAGATTCACATCTTGCTGGCAGGCATGCAACACAAAAAGTACACCAGAAATTCATGCGCTGTACGCGTTACAGGAGTCCATCCCTTCATCAGCAGCGTCACTTCATGGGGGAAATTGCAAGCCTCGTTCTTGGCGCACACTTATACAGATAACAGCCTCAATGGGCGTGGTCGATTTCACGGCTTTCTGGGAGCCGTAGTGTAGCCAAATGTATTCCCACAGTGGGTGTGCTTGCATTCCCCATTTACGAATAATAATTAAAGCCTCAGTGGGTTGATGCGCCTCAATGGTGAACGCCTGCCCTGCTTTGTAGATGCAAAAACGAATGTCAGGCTGGTGACTCCCTGTAAGTGGCCAGTCTGTCTTCCTCCCAAAGTGCAAACACCCCAGTGGTGTTTGAACGGGTCCGCAGCTGCAATGAGCCTCAATTCCCGACCTAGGCAGGCCGTTGCAACATTAATTCGAACAGGAACCCAAATTTCGAATCGAGGCCACAGGAAGTGAGTTTGTTCGTATTTAATTTTCTTAAGATTCACATCTTGCTGGCAGGCATGCAACACAAAAAGTACACCAGAAATTCATGCGCTGTACGCGTTACAGGAGTCCATCCCTTCATCAGCAGCGTCACTTCATGGGGGAAATTGCAAGCCTCGTTCTTGGCGCACACTTATACAGATAATTTCTATGGTTTTGTACGAGTGAAATGTCCAACTAACTATAAGGCCTCTGTAACCTATTGTTTTTTTCAGTGATTTTTTAAGGTTTTTTAAATGCTAATTTCTAACTATAACATCTTTGAAACCTATCTTTTTTGTAAGTAAATTTCTAAGGTTGTTTAAAAGCTAATTTCTAACTATAACATGCCTAAAACCTATGTTTTTTTCAGTGAATATATATATATATATAAATATATATATATATATATATATATATATATATATATATACACACACACATATATATGTGTGTATGTTTATATAAGTATACATTTATATATCGTATTAAATATTATTTAAAGAAATTTAATCTACATTATATTATTGTTATATATAAAAACATTGAAGACTTACCCTTTTAAACTATATATATATATTAAAATACATGTGTTCTGTATGTTCTTTAACAATACTAGTATCAAACGATATTTTTAAAAATATTTTGGAAATATATAACCCTTCTGAGTATGTCTTTCATTTCTATCATACTTAGTGACCTTATTGTTACACGCTATGGCCATGATTACGATGTCTGGTGGAACTGTTGCAGGCTTGGGACTCATTGACCTCTGGCCAACAGTCCGGACACAGCAATTACAATGTGACCGTACATGTGCCCATAGCACAGGCTCCCATAGAGAAATGGGAGCCTATGTAAATCAGTGCACCATGTGTCAGGCACCTCCAGTTGCCTCCTACATGTTGCAGGAATTTACAGGGGGCACCACAGGTGCCCCCCAAGCGCCCAACCGGAGGACGATGGGGGAAGGGGCTCCTGCTATAGGCCCCAAAGGCAAGTTTCAATGGCAAATCCATGTCAAAAAGGCCCACATGGATTTCCTCATGGGATTATTCATCACTTCTGACTGGCCTGCGGCTCCTCAAGCCCATCGTAAGTCAGCCGGATTGACCGGCCTGTTCGAATTCCCAGTGCCGTAATTGTAATTCTGCAGTCAGAAGTCAAGCTAGAGATGTCAGTCTGAAATCCTTTAGCCAACTGTTGGAGGCCTTTCGACTGAGATCCTAATTAACCCGTGAGTTTCTTATAGGTTGGTTCTCTACTCTTCAACTCCCAGCATTTTACAGAATATGTTACTTGAGCCAGCTTACATCAAAACTGGAAGATGTGTGAATTGATATTGCCAAAAGGATGGCTTAACTAGGAAAGCTTTCACATATTGTAATTCTACAAAAGAATATGTTTGTTGGTCCTTTAGGAGTTGCCATGGGTGGCTTGCCCCTTGCTACCTTTGGCACTGCCATTGCAAACCCTAGCCTTCTCACAATACATGACTCTGTAGACCATAATGTTCATTGCACCTCAGAAGGTATTTTTTGTGAGAAATGACATTCTTTTTTTTTTTTTTTTTTTTAATACCTTTATTGACATTTCAACCAAATACAAGTATGGGCCTACAACCCCCGGGGCTGGCCGCTAAGCAGTTAGATTAACAGAGAGCAATTTTAATCACATGCAGCACCTCGGGGAGCAGAATCACCATGCTAGCGTACTCTTGGTCACTGAACTGCACAATTAGAAAAACAGGATATAAAAGGTTTTCATTTTATAGTATAGGATGGAAGGATAAGGTGCCGAACAATTGCCCAGCAGCAAAAAACGGCAGGCAGAATAGTAAACGTGTCAACAGTAAACAGTAATCGGTCAAATCAATGGCGCTGGAACAGGCGGTTCAGGGTGTGAGGGAATATTACGATCAATTCGCGCCTGCTGGTCACCTGCCCTAAGACCCAGAGAACACCACGAAAATTGAGGCACAGATGAAAAAGCAGTGATTGATACCAAAGGAAACTCACTGCACTGACCCAGAAAAAGAAAAAGACAAAGAAAGATAAGAGAAGAGAAAAAAGGCCATAGAAACAAAAATAAAAACGAAAAATCCCCTCCCCCAACCCCCCACCCTGCAGCCCTGCAGATGGCTACGGCCCCCCCCCCCAGCAGTGTGCCTGTCGCCCGAGAACCAAACCCGAAATATAGAAGAAACAGAGAAAAAGTAGAAAGAAAGGAAATCCCACCCAACGGGGAAGTAGAGGAGGGCGATAGTCTATGCGCTCCCGGTCTCTCCCCCCCGCCCTAACAAAGGGGGCCCCCCTAAGCCAGCACAAATAAAGTTGTCCACCATACAAAAATGCCCCGGGGGAAACCAGAAACCCCCCGCCCCGGAATCCGTCTGTTAATGAAGCAGTCCCGTTACCAATAGATCCACCGTAAACAATTCAACCCACAATCTCAGCCTTGGCCCCGTCTATCAAAGCTGCCGAGTCCCTCGGATAAGTAAAGCCCCATCCACGGGAAGTCAAAAGTCACACAGAAGCAGCCGGAGCTTGGGCCAGCAAACGGGAGAGGAATAGCAGAACCCAACGCACACGGCTTGCACAAACGATGTCCCTCCCCGTCTCCAAAGCCAAGCATCGCTACATCCGCCATGTTGGGAGACCGATTGGGGAGGGGGTGCGACTCGTTCCGATACAGATTATAGTGTGGGCCAACAATGTCCAGGATGAGGGAAGCAGTGAAATGTTCCGATAACTGAAGGACCGATGTTTCCGAAAATGTAAGAAAGTCACCAATCTCAGCACACACGATAAGGTCCATTTCTTCGGGGGCAGGCACAGCTTCCAGCACTGGGTCCAAATGCGCCACTAGGGCGCCCAACAGGAGGCAGGTTGGCTGCCAGGTCTCAAAAATCAAGTCAGGGCCTGCTCCCGGTCCTATGATCCCATCGGCTGCCGACAGTAAATGATTGACCTGGGCCCTCACCGTCGCGTGAAGCGCCGCAAGTTCCGCCATTACCATCCGCAAGGAAGGGCCACATTGGGTCCGTTCCGCCAAGTTCCATACGTCCGCAGACATAACGATCCCCACGGAGAGGCGCCTTCTCCATGGCAGGATACGCCAGAGCAGAAACAAGCCGTGAGGGACGGGCCAACAGCACGCAGCAACGCGCGGCGGGACCCCCACCCCGGGGCACCAGCGGTGCTAGTGCCGGGCCTCCTGGCCGGGGCCCCCCGCGACGCAGCACCGCGCGCCACCCGTCACCTCACCTCAGGTACAGCACCAGGCAGCAGATGGTTGCAAAGTAGTCCAGAGAAATTTTCAAAAGTTCCAAGGACCGGACCCAACCACTCTCCTCAGTCCGATGTTGTTCACTTTGGACCCGGGTAGACCAGCAATCGAGTCCCCGGCTTCCAGTCTGGGTTAGGCCTCAAAACATTTTCGGTGTTACTTCACCCCAGCACATCAGAAAAATTCCGTGGTCACACCATCGGGGTGCCGACTAGTTCACCCACACGAATCCGGGGCAGGAGATCAGGATAGTCGACAGGATAAGCGAGCGTAGGACGGAGGTCAGCGGAGCCGGGAGACTATGCTGCCATCTTGGTTGGTGTTGTAGCTCCTCCTCGAAATGACATTCTTAAGTACATGTGATGCACACTCTTATGAATTAGCATTTTATCCTGCAGCAGCATCAGAGATCTGCCTGATTTGACTTGCATATGCAGTGGAATGCCTCTCTATGTGCTGATATAATGCAGTTAGGGACCCAAGTTGATGTTTTTCTCTAGACCCCAGTGACTCCTGCTAAATGTAAATCTTTATTTACATGGTCCTTCAGTAACTAGATTACTTGCTTATAGCCTTGGCTCCTACTGATGTCCATTGGAAATATTAACCAGCATTGATGAACTGGGCTACCTGTAACTGCAGTTCTTTTTTGCCTTTTGCATTGCTTGTGTTTCTTTGGAAATTGTCTTTGTTAAGCATTGTCACAGAGGCAGTTCAAAGGCTGTGTAAGGATGAGTACCAATATCTACGGATGTGTATACACATGTTTTTTATATTAAAGTTTTGCAGAAACCATTTAGGTGGGCACTAGTCGGTGCACATGCAGATGCAGAGTCTAGTTTTGGGTGACATTTTATGGAAAAAACTGTGAAAGAGAAGAAAAGAAGAGAGCAAAAAGCGAGGGCAAGTGTACTCTGGAGAAAGATATCAGTCATTGGTCCTCACTGCATTACAAACACCTGACACAATGTAGCAGGACAAAGCACCAACATTCTTCCATGCTAGCCCTGCTCCTTGGTAAACATCGAGTCCTGTTATGTCACTTCCTATGACATCAGTCTTATCAAGGGAATGTCACTTTTGCTAATCCTGGCTTTTTGGTAAATCGACAGCCATGAATATGATAGGCTTTAGTAATCTTCTTTGAATTCTTAAATCATAAGAGCATCATTTGTTAGGCCCTTATCAACAGAGCTGTTCCCTGTTTAAAAAGTGTCGGCCTGATTTAGAGTTTGTCGGATCGGTTACACCATCACACATGTGATCGATATCTGTTGAAAGGTGGATTATTAGCAGTGGTAAGTATGCACCTAGCACTAGCAATAAGGCCGCCAGCACACTATAAGGTCCAGTCAGGGTCTCAGTACGTTAGCCCCTGGCTCAACCCATGGTAGCTGGCTGCATGTAGGCAGACTTAACTCAGGATAAAGGTATGTAAAGCATATAAATCCACCAGCAAATTAAATAGGCAAATCACAACACACAATGAAACTCCCACACTAATTGATAAAAATACAAAATTTCTTTAACATTAAAATGACACCATAATCACATAAATCCAATATATCAATTGGAGATGTGAAATTTTAAAGAATAAACACTTTCTAGTGCTCAAAAACATATAGCGACAATGTGGGACATCTGGCCGCGCTTGACTGGGACAAAGTCAAGTTTGAGGCTGACCTCGATGGAGCCCTGGTCGGATGCACTAAGCGGGAGGACCCGGTCAAATTTTTACCTTAACACTTAGAAACTTTTCTGGAGAATTTTCTCTTGACGATTTGTGGCCCCCTCCAACAGGCTGATTTCAATGCAACATCATCTGATTGCTACTCTGTGAGGCCCCGGTCACATCCTGAAAGTGTGGAGCTCCAGAGCTATCTGCAGGATAATTTTTAAATCCAGGCCGGGTCTCTGTTGAAAGTAACCAGATTGACTCAACGTTGGTTCAGCTCGTCGTATAGATTTATCCAAAAGTTGTTCTAAACTTCTGTAACTTCTTCCTGAAGTTCTCATCAAGGGTCCAAAGTGTCCAAAAAACAAATCCCTGGATCTAGAACTTCTGAGACGGTCCTTGTAGGTTTGGAACTGCAATTCCAGAAATGCACCAGTCCAAATCCTCAAAAGTCCACTGGGCGAGATCCAGGCTGGGGACTTCTTGAGGAAGATGGTGCAGGGAAGCTCTGTTAACCTATTACTTTCAGGGAGTTCACTCCTTAATCCACTTTGAAGCAAGGCAAAGCCCTCAGGTCTGTAATTACAAGTGTGCAACAGATGCAGTCTGTAGTATTCTCATTTAGAATTGTTATTGTATCTCTGTTCTCTAACATTCTTTTATGTGGGAGCTGGGCAGAAGGATCTGGACTTGGATGCGCTGTAGATGTCTAAGCTGTAACTGGAATAAACTTCTTCCCTTATGAATGAACTCTGCCTACCTATTTACTACATAATTCTGCCAACAAAGATGTTTTTGCTTTGGTATTAATTGATTACTTTTCTAAATGAGTTGAAGGTGGTGGGTAGGATTGGTTCTACACAGGTAATTGAATTTTTTGGATGAGGATTTGTGTAGAGAGGGCATTCCTGCGGAAATTGTTTCGGACAATGGTCCCCAGTTTATCAGCAAAGAGTTTAGTTTATTTATTGAACGTTGTGGCATAGTACATAAAAGAGTGTCCAATTACAATCCTCAAGCCAACGGTCAAATAGAACGCTTTAATAGAGTAATTAAGGAGTCTATTCAACTTACAGTTAGAAGTGGTTTGGAGTCGAAAAAAGCGTTACGTGCGACCATGTTGTCATACCGAACTTCTCCCAATTCTGTGACTGGTTTATCTCCTTTTTTGAAATGATGCGAGGTAGGAAACCCGGATCTGGATGAAAGTTAATGTTCCTTGTGAGTCTTTATTTGATCTTTCTCAAGTAAGAGACACAGTTCTAAGGTATCAAGAAAAGATGAGAGGCAATTCCTTGCAAGTGGCTAGTCATGGTTCTAAGATTAGAGTAGGTGATTTTGTTTGTGTCAAGTTTGGTGGTGTTCGTGGCAATAAGTGGGCTAAATGGTCTGATCCATGCAAAGTGTTAGAAGTTTTTAGTAAGGCAGTAAGAGTAAAAGGTGGTAGAATTTGGAATTATAGGTGTATCTCGTTATGTAAAGCTGTACATTTTAAGGATGTTCCTCACTCCAAGTCTTGTGATAATTATGACAGCTACCCCACTATGTTAGACACTTTTGGTTATGATCTACCAATGTCAGATACTGCTGTGCATGTTTCTGTTAATGCAGGTGTTGTTCATGATTCTACTTTGTGTGTATCACATGGCAATGATAAAAATGTGGGTAGTGTGGTTTCAGATTCCAGTAATGTCAATTTGAGGAAAAGTTCTCGTATCAAACATATTCCTGTCAAATTGCGGGATTTTGTTCATTTATTTTATTATTATTTTATTTTTTTGTTGTTTTTTTCTGAAAGGGGAAGGTGTGTAGTATTCTCATTTAGAATTGTTATTGTATCTCTGTTCTCTAACATTCTTTTATGTGGGAGTTGGGCAGAAGGAACTGGACTTGGATGCACTGTGGATGTCTAAGCTGTAACTGGAATAAACTTCTTCCCTTATGAATGAACTCTGCCTACCTATTTACTACACAGTCCTTCAGTGAGAAAGACTTTGGGATGCAGACCAGGGTTCCACCACGGGAGTTCTTCTCCTTGTAGTTGCAGTCAGCAGAGTTGCTATGCAATTCTCACATATTTATTCAATGATCTTGGATGGCAAGCAGGAGGGCACCATTGTCAAATGAGGTACAGGGTGCTTCCCAAATGCATAATAGCTTCCTCCATAGCACAAATCACTGCACTTTAAAATATTAAAAGATGGATAATTCCTCTCCAGGGGAGTAAGACCTGGCTCAACTAACCTACTGGTTTGTCTCTTTTCCATTAACACTCCCCCTCCAAACCTTCTGCTAATTCCATTCCTGGGCATTCCATCTGGCTGGGGGTACAGGAAGAGTGGTTAGGTCTGACATTTTTTAATGTCCTGCTCACTTTGAAGCCCAGTTTGATTTTCCCAACCACCATCCTGGCCTATTCTCTGCAGCTGCAGAGCTTGCCCCTCCAGATAAATGCTTCTCTATGCAGGCCACTTACCACCTCATCAAAGCAGCTTGGCTAAACCTATTAAGGCTGATCAACCAGGTGAAGGAGGCTTTTAGAAGGCTGGATTTTGGCTCACAGAAAAGAAAGTTCTATAACATTTCTTCTGTACTAGTTATGATAAAGTCAACATTGGACAGCTGTTGGATTTTTCATTATCAATCGTTTAAATCATTGAATGATATTTTAGCACCTTCCTAGCAATATTTAAAATACAATATTCCAATGTTGGCCAATGGAGCTAAGTATTTATAATGGGGAAAATAAAAGTGGCAGTTTATCCCTCCCTGTGGCATATAAAACAACTTTTGTAATGTCCCTGCTTACAGTTACATTGCACCCCATCTCTGGGGCACCTGCAGGAGACCTATAGGGGACATGTACAAATAAAGTGAATTACCACTTTGGACGTATCTTTAATTCAAATGTAAAATTTGCACATCATTTAAGTTTAAAGACAGTCTGCAAATCAGGGCTGCCTTTAAAAATTATAGCAGGCAAAACAACAGTGCACACTCTTGAACAGGAAATCTACAGGGGTTCTAAACCTCCCTGCCCTAATATATACTAGGGGCTTATAGGTAATTTGTACCTCACTTGCCTTATTATATACTAGGGACTTACAGGTGTCTGTCATTCTGAAGATGGAAAAGGTTTATTGTGCACAATTTTATATTGGAAGCAAAATTCCTGGGTTTAGATTATAGAATGAATTTTGTGTCAGCGGTATTTGAATTTGTCAGCAGTTGTTGCTGTAGTGTTTCACTTTTCTGGACATGATATTCATTAAAATAGCACGGACAACAATTCAACGTATGAAGTATTCCGAATGTGGAACTGTCATGAAGTACTGGCAGTTTACTGCTTAAAAATGCTACCAACAGATTCAAATACCCATATCTGTATATCTGATGTGACCAGTACCACCCAAAAATGTTAAAATCTTAAACACAAAATTATATATGTGAGACGCTGTACCAACAACAACTTTGGCTTACCTGAGAAATGTGTGTATTTTTCTCTGAATCAATTAGTAGCCAAGATACATTCTGATTCAACAGATCTAATTTGCTGCAAAATCAACTGTTCAATTGAGAGGATTTGTAAGCAATATACATCACCCTTGAGCAATGCCTGCTTGAATAATTTCTTTCAAAATAATGTGGGAAATAATTTCCATTTTGAAGGTTTTCTGTTTCCATCTTTGGACATAATTAGCTCGATACTGATTATCCTTCAGATCTGCTAACAATTGCGTGCAGGTAAAGAATTTCACTGCCTGAGGGCCATGACCAATGCATCACACCAGCTAACCTATTAAACATGTTTTTGCTCTAGTGATTGCCCAATTAAAACTCAATTTCTCATTACAGTGTAAGATACAATGTAGAGATTTTCAAGTAAATTAATGGTTGAAAAAATACTCCATCTTAAAATGCATGTATCTATATACACAGTCTTTTGGACGGAATCTTAACTCAAGATTTGATAAATCTCAAATTGCAGGTGCTGGTGGTAGGGCAGACAAATGGGATTCATCGTAAAGGCATAGATACTTATTTCTGAGAGCCCTGAGTCAATGTTATATCACAAAAAGTGGTACATGAGTGATGTAGGGCTCTCATAAAGATTTATGAAGCCATGTAAAGCTACCCTGCATGGCTTTGAGTGACCTCATATATCATGAGTAAGGCGATGCAGAGCAAATCTCTGTGTTGCCTTACTCTGCGCCTGGTATGCATACCTTGGGCATTGCAGTGGGGTTTTCCATGCAACACCCGTGGAATTTGACACTGCACCAGATTCACAAAGTGATGTAAACCTGTGGAAGTCTCAAATTTGTATACATATTTAGGTAAAGTGTAACAAGGCTAAATATGTTTGCGTCTTCTCGTTTTTCCTCTTTACATGTGTGCAATATTCAGCACACACAAAAAGAGGATTGTGTAGGATTGCTTTTGTGCAGTAAGGTGCCCCTTCCTGCGCAAAAACTATCCTACCTGCAATGGAGGCACCCTTCCATGGTGCAAGGATGCCTGTGTTGGTGCTAGGCTCCCATAACAGCACCAGCACAGGTAGAAAGAACAGGAATGCACCTTATTGCTTAAATACGGTGCATTCCTGCCCTTTCACTTGCCACACTGCCCTATTCCAAGATGCCATAAATGAGGCCTCCAGTGTACAGCTTGGGCTCATTTATGAGGAAGTAGCATAGGGCAGTGCTGCAAGTCTTTTCGTGAAACAGCAGAAATATACTGTATTTATGAAATACGGTGCATTTCTGTCCTTTCCTCCTGTAGGTGCACAATTTGCTGCCTAGCCAATGTAGTCACCATTGACCCATGGTGAAAGGATGCCTCTGTTGAAGGCAGGATTCATGCAGGAAGGGGTCCCAAGAGATGTTGTTTTCTTTCTATATGTGCTTCAGAATGCAGCACACATGGAAAGAGGAAAACATGAGGAGAAATTAAAATATTTCTCCTCATGCCTGCTGTGGGGAGGCGTAAAGTTTTGGTGCTTAACTAGGTTTACGTGTTACAAAATTCTAGGGCATGTCAAAATCCATGAGTCTTTCAAGGAAAAACCCACTGCAAAGCACATGGAATGCCTCTTTGCGGCAGAGTAAGGCAAGGCAGGGTCTTACTCCATATCTATGAGGCCATGCAAAGCCACACAGAGTGGCTTTGCATGACCTCATAGACATGATTGAGAGGCTTGCGCTGCTGGATCATAAAAAATGGTGACTCTCCAGCAGCACAATCCACTCATAAATAAGCCCCTTTATTAATAAGAAATAAGTGCTGTACACAACATAATCAATAAAACAGGGCATGATATTGCCTTTTACTGCACAATTTAATTAGCAATTCAGCCTTCTGTTTTCAAGAAGCCAGACCTGTGTAAATGAAATGAATAAACTAGAGAATAAGAATAAGAGAAGAGAAGAGAAAAATACATCTCAATAAATCAAGCACAGTGGTAAGCATATGACACAGAGAAAGATAAAGTTGAAGAGATCAGCTGATTGGAAACTAATTGAGAAGAAATAATGGGACACCCTGCAAACAATACTAAGTCCTAGGACAGGGAAACATACATTTAAGAAAAGAAGATCTAGGCAATTAACTGGTCATATATGGACCTATACTAAACACGTTAATATGGACATTGACTCAGTGTTCTCAACATTCATAATACCAATTTCATTTTATTAATGTAAGTTCATGACAAAAGAGTTATTGTGAAACAAGTGGGACACAATATATTTAACAACATAACATAGACATATGTGTATTATACAGACAAATATAAAACAATTCAATCCAGGTATTTCAAACATAAATACAATAACCAAACATGAATATAAGAATTGGTTTCATGTTGAAACGTAGTGGCTTAATGATAGAAAAATTGATTGTTTCTCTATGCGCGTTTCTGCGTGCTAAGCGCCTTCTTCAGGAAAGTCACAGAAATTCCCTTGTTTAGAAATCAGATCCAACCCATCCACTTAATCTTTCAAAAACATGTCAAATGGCTAATCTTGAGTGAACATTAACTGCAGTTACCTTCTTATTTAACTACATATTTTGCTCCATTGTGTTGGTTTATTCGTGCTTTTGCCACTTTGTACAGCGCTCTGATACCCGTAAGGGTCATGTTCACGCTTTATAAAACTTTAAAAAAAAAAAAATACATAAATAATTATAATTTTAATCATTAATAATAATAGAAAATGGAATATAATTAATTTACTTCCCACTATAAACCCCTATCAAACCCACAACCTGCACATAAAACTTAAAAACAAAAAAAACATTAATTATACAATTAACATGAATGATTATCATTTAAATACTTGATATTAATTTAAAAATAGTCATTAATTAATTATTAGGAATGTACTTTCTACCCTATACACCTACAAAACCCAGAGCCTACACCTAAAATTGAACTAAAACAACATATACAATTAACATAAATAATTATAAATTAAATATTTAATATTAATTTAAAAAATGTGCTAATTATTTTTTATTATTTAACTTGCTACCCTATTCCCCTAGAAGCCGCACAAGCCACTATTGAACTAAAAATAACAAGACATTATTACATTATTAAATTATTACATTCAATTTAAAAAACAAATAATAATTTACAAACCATATTGAAAAACTGACAATATTTAAACAAACATTTTGAAACATATATAATTAACATATATAAAAAATACACAAAATAATTAAAAATGTATATTACTTAAAACAATATTTTTAACATCAGTATTATTTACCTTAAAAACGATATTCTAGTCCTTGACATATTTGCTCTCTATATTTCCGTGTCACGATATTTCCGACTCAATATTTGCGTTAGTCGATATTATTAACTTGATACTTTGTCTGAACACTGATTTTGACTCTGCCCGAGATTTACAACATCACATAAACTGGGGCAGTGCCACAACATTACGCCTCCCCAGTGCAGGTGTAACAAGGAGAAATGTTTTCATTTTGTTTTTTCTTCTTTCCATGTGTGCTGCATTCTGCTGCTCATATGGAACGATGAAAGCACCTCTCATGATTTTTTTGTGCTGGAAGGTGCCCCTTCCTGCGGAAAAACAATCGTACCAACAATGCAGACACCCTTGCATCATGATGCAACGGTACCTGTGTTGGTGCAAGGCTGCCAAAATGACAGGCAGCACAATGGGAAACTACAGAAATGTGCCATATATCATTAATTCGGCCATTTCTGCCCTTTCCTTTTGACTCAGTGCGCCAAACTGTTAGATGTTCTGTCCTGCACCAGAAACTCGTAAATGAGTCCCCAGGTTGTTTAATGCTCTATACTGGCAACTCATAAATGTATCAAAATAGTACCAGTGTCGGCTGACTCGATTTTTATTTTTTACCTGAGGCAGGTATAATCTCTTCAAAAAACGTACTTTAATACAAAACCTTTGCAAAACGTAATACACTTGACACAAATCTCTTTTCTTATATTTACATTGTTCTGTAGCTGTGTGTTAGGAGTTGAGTAGATAGGTTTTCGATTAAGAATAATGCTCACACTAAAAGAAAACATTTTCATATAAACATCGACACGGCAGTTATACAGTAAGAAGTGGATTCAAACTTAGGAAGGTATAGATTTTCACGTGCAAAAGTCTTTATGGTCATTCATTCAAAGCTGAAACTTTTAAAATTCTATTTCATGCGGTATTCTATTATTTATTTTCTTGTTGCATCAATCTCATTCTTAATTAGGCCACACCATTCTGTATGCAAGGTAAGAATACAGGGGTATATTATCAACAACTAGCGATAATTTTTGTCTCTAACTTGTTTAGAGACAAAAATTATCGCCGCACATCGGCGATTTTTATCGCAGATAAACCTTGCTATTAGCAAGGTTTATCGCAAATGCGATAAAAAACGCCCGCAATGCATGAATATCGCTGAAAAGTCAGCGATATTCATGCATTATCGAGCAAATGCTCTTAGCCATGTTATCCACCTCCCATTGGAGAACATGGCTAAGAACTGGTCAGGGCAGGTGTTAGCTTTTGGAGATATTCGCGCTTAGCGCGAATATCTCCAAAAGTTGGTAATAGGAGATAGCGATGTTAGCGACTGTTTCCAGTCGCTAACATCTTGGCACGCCCACTTTGCATATCATTAGTGATAAATATCACTGACATGCAAAGTGGGGCCCATGATGGTCGCTATCTCCTATTAGCTGTCGCTAACTGGTGTTAGCGACAGCTTGGTAATAGGGAGATAATTTTATCTCCGCTTTCTTGGCTTTTAAAGCCAAAAAAGCGGAGATAAAACCCCTTGATAATATACCCCACAGTTCAGTTACTTCTCTTCTTCATCTTTATTCAAGGCTAGTCTATCGGGGATTTCCTAAAAGCCTTTAACGTTGAGGTGCGCACAGTGGCCATTCAATCCTCTGGAGAGGTCCAGCAATGGGAAGGTTCAGGATGTAGCATGTACAATATGTCTAATGGGCTGACTGAAGAAAATGTATTTGTGACCACAGCAGATGACCTACTAATTCTGCAGCAATAGTTTGTAGATAAAAGGAAATTTCTAAAAGCTCATCAATAACTAGTGAAAGCAAGAAATGCATCCACAGGCCTGGTGAATAATGTTCTGGTAGGTCAGCATTTTTACATGTGGATCGTTATGCGAAAATGCTGACAGCGGCTGTGCCGTTTGCTTTTTCAAATACCAACAAAAAAAAACTCTAAACGAGGACGTATATATACCAGCATTCCAGGTACAATGGAATTGGCATCATGTATCCTTTCACTACCAATCCCGTTCACAGGGTTGACCACTAGCTCACTCTTAGTCACTCAACAACTGCTTCTTTGCTGCTCTGGGGCTAGGGCAAGCAGAGCAAATATTGCAAAATAAAAAAGGACTTTTGAAGAATGGTTTTCCTTTGTGTTCTTATCGCTGTCTTCATGCATCTAAGACAATGAGTTGCAAAGGCAGTGCTCCGCACTAGTCATGAGAAATGCAAAGGCAATTTAAACTATTTCTCAATCATCCCTAATGTGAATATCTTTGCGATGAATAAAAATTGCAGGGCCATATTAGCAAGAAGCTTGTTACAATTATCACCGTTTTAGCGGCATAAAACTAACGTTAAAACGGCGATAATGGGCTTGCTAATATGGGTTATAGAATTCCAATAGAACCCCAGGTTAGATGTCCTGCACATCTAACCTGGGCTTCTATTGGAATTCTATAACGCTATTAGCAAGCCCATTATCGCCGTTTTAGAGGCAGTGTCATGCCGCTAAAACGGCGCTAATATGCCCCGAAGTTTTTAAAGTGGTGTACTGCCCAATATTGGTATCAGCCACATGCAGCAAGTAAAGTGTTCTGCCTCCCTGTGAATCTAGTCTGCGCTATACAAACCCACAAATAAATAATTATATATGTAAATCCCATACAACAAGAAATCAGCTGGTCTATGAAAGTTCCAACTAAATTGTTCGGACATGGCAGCATTAAATTGCTGTTAAAGCAGAATTCCATGGGCCATATTAATGAAACAGATCTCACTTCACTTGTTTGCTCATGGTGCACATTTCAAAAGAGTGCTGTATTAGAATGAATGCTCTGCCCCCATAGCAGCAGGTACACGCACTTCCCCGGGGGAGGTTGCACATTCAAGTGAAATACTGGACAGTTGTTTAAATGCTGCTCTGTGTTTCACTGTGCAGGTGAAAACCCTCCTGCACTTTCAAGGGGGATTAGAGATCCCCTTGCAGGTGGGAGTAGTAAATGACAGCGCCTGCCTGCAAGGGGAGGTCTGAGGGGTCCATGGGAACCCGTTTCTCCCACCAAAAGGCCCACAGTTTTGTGGTGCACTTTCAAAGCCCCTCTTAAAGGCATGTTTGCTTCTATGGCCACGTCGGTAATACGGCGCAGGTGCAGAAACAAGTGATTCCCTCATTTGCATGGGGCTATGCCCCCGTGCATTGAGGAAATGCACTCTTATGATAGTGCTGGTGCAATATATGCTCCAGCGCTATCTGTATTACAGAAGGGGACGCACAAGCATATGTGGCCCCTTCTGTAATACCATTGTGTCCCGGGTGCGCTCAAAGTTGGCTCATACACCCATTGATCTCCCAAAGCACAATGTACAATACTGGGCCCAAGTCTCTTCTGGAAATGTGAGTGATTCATGAGTCTTGACCAACACATTTAAATGGCTGAATCTTCCTTGTAAATTCAGTAATCATAGGAAAAATGTCTACAACTGAAACTCTACCATGTTGAGGATTATGGGTATTTGAAATTAGCAAAATTAAATCACACATTAGTTTTTGAAGGTATGTCGCTCTCTTAGCACATTACGTCCCAGAATTTGGAGCTCAGTAGGTAAATGGACTTGATGTAGGGATCGTTCAGCAGGATGTGAGTCAAATGTTTAAATATCTGTAGATAGCACTAAGGTGGCAGACAATCTCTACATGAGCAGACATTGTTCTGGCCCCAGGCTCAGTTGTGCCAGCGATGACAACACACGGAGCTGCCCCAACTGTTATCTCACTTTCGCTACTGACAAAGTGAGCTCATTTGAAGAACCAATGCTCTCCATTGACAGTGGCCACAGGCAACTCACAGACCTGGCATTGTACCCTTGTCAATGCTCGGTCACCCATAAAATGTAGAATTGAATTTGCAGATTGCCTAAAAACACATTCTGTAGATTTAGCTTCTTTGTTACGGAGAACTGGGCAAACTCCAGACGTAGTTGCTGGAATTCCAGCGGTTTTTTCCTCTGCAAAAAAGGATCGGGAGGGGAAAAGGGGAGGGGTTTAACGATAGTGTTGCGCAACAATTTGAGGGTAATTTGTGCAGAGATTCCATCTAGATTTGAATGTGAAGCTACCACTTTTAAGATTGAACTCATGTACATTTATACTTTTAATGGTCTCCTTATATATCACCCTCTGGACTCTAGAGCTAGCTTCATATTACCTCTTGGTCAACTCTTGGAATCAAACATGAACTTTCATGATTTCTCAGTACTTGGTGACTTTAATTCCTACCTGGACATCATGACGGACTAAGACACAAGTGAACTGATGGACTTAATGACCAGCTGGGGCCATGAGGAATTCATCAAAGGCGCCTCCCAAATGGCGGGGCACTTGCTTGCTATTATGTTCATGGACAATCCATTTCTCAGTTCTACCAGGTCACTTCTGCTCTCTTGGTCTGATCATCCAACTATCCTGTTTGTTCTTTCGAATCTGAAGGTATTCTATACGGTGAATATGTACAATGTTTATGGCAAACTATATGACGCCACTGAATTTAGGACCTCTCTAACAAAAAGAGGGCCCCATATCATGATTGATTTAGAGACTATAATTGCGGATTACCATGCCTGGATAGAATCCGTAGTAAGCACCTTAGTGCCTCTGAAATCAGGCAAGACTCATAGAGATAGGCCATCTGAGCCTTCATTTTCCAAAGATCTCAGCAATGAAAAACGGTGCGGTCTTTGCCAGGAACACAGGGGGAGGCAGAATTATTTAATTACTGAAAAACATACAGAAAACAGATCGCAAAATACAAAGAAGTGTTCTTTAATGCAAAAACCACCTACTTTACAGGCCAACTTAATTCAGCTGTTAATTGCCCAAAATAAGTATTTACCATAGTCCAAAAGTTAACCAAACTTCCAAAGAAAAAGAATGTATCCATTGATCAAATGTTCTGTAACTCCTTAGCCTCCGTTTTTCAACACAACGTTTACAACATTTATGATGGCTTCTCTCTAAATAAACCTAAGCAATGGAGTTCGGCCTGATAACACCAGTAGCCACTGGTAATATTACTGGGAGTAACCATACATCGCCTTTGGAGTTGCCTTGTAGCAACTCAGTATCTCTGAACTCCTTTTCTCCTACTGCATATGAGCAGGTCTTCAAACTTCTCAGCTCAGCAAAATCTGGGTGGCTTGCCTATCCTTGCCCTCCTAGAATTATTTGCTTGGCACCTGAAATTATAGCACAACATCGTGCAGGTTTTTTTTATTTCATTTTCAATACTGGAGTTCTTCCAAAGTAATGGGAAAAGGGCCTCTATCTTACCTCTCCTGAAAAAGTATGATATAGATCTTCTAGACCCTAGCAGCTATCGGTCCATCTTGCACCTTCCTCCTGCCTAGAAAAATCCACGAAAAATGAATAAATCAGGCCTTACCTTGTTTATTAACAAGAATCATCTTCTCAATGCAACTCAGTATGGTTTCACGAGCAAGCATGGAACTGGCTCTGTTTTCTTCTACTGAAGGTATCCTGTGGCCGAGATTTGCTTCGGCGCCTCGCTGCTGGTCGCGCTGGTCGCGCGCTTTGAGTGCTCAGCACTGTGATTTTAAAACAACCCGTTTTGGATTTTAGTTCGTTATTCTTTTTATTTAGCCCTTGTTTTTATCCCACTCCTGCCCCCTACCTTGCACCATAATTGACTGGAATAACCACCGCTGTTCGGCGGGTCCGGTTCCCGGGAGGTTGTGGGTGCCGAGCGCCATCTTGCTTTGGGAGGGGAGTTTGAGCGCAATCTTGGAGCGTCCATGTAATCTGGGACGCGGTGAGCACGCTATTTAGGGCGAGCACTTCGAGGGGACAGCCTGGTAAGGTATCCTGTGGCCGAGATTTGCTTCGGCGCCTCGCTGCTGGTCGCGCTGGTCGCGCGCTTTGAGTGCTCAGCACTGTGATTTTAAAACAACCCATTTTGGATTTTAGTTCGTTATTCTTTTTATTTAGCCCTTGTTTTTATCCCGCTCCTGCCCCCTTCCTTGCACCATAATTGACTGGAATAACCACCGCTGTTCGGCGGGTCCGGTTCCCGGGAGGTTGTGGATGCCGAGCGCCATCTTGCTTTGGGAGGGGAGTTTGAGCGCCATCTTGGAGCGTCCATGTAATCTGGGACGCGGTGAGCACGCTATTTAGGGCGAGCACTTCGAGGGGACAGCCTGGTAAGGTATCCAGTTGCAGAGATTTGCTTTGGCGCCTCGCTGCTGGTCGCGCTGGTCCCGCGCTTTGAGTGCTCAGCACTGTGATTTTAAAACAACCCGTTTTGGATTTTAGTTCGTTATTCTTTTTATTTAGCCCTTGTTTTTATCCCGCTCCTGCCCCCTACCTTGCACCATTATTGACTGGAATAACCACCGCTGTTCGGAGGGTCCGTTTCCCGGGAGGTTGTGGGTGCCGAGCGCCATCTTGCTTTGGGAGGGGAGTTTGAGCGCCATCTTGGAGCGTCCATGTAATCTGGGACGCGGTGAGCATGCTATTTAGGGCGAGCACTTCGAGGGGACAGCCTGGTAAGGTATCCTGTGGCCGAGATTTACTTCGGCGCCTCGCTGCTGGTCGCGCTGGTCGCGCACTTTGAGTGCTCAGCGCTGTGATTTTAAAACAACCCGTTTTGGATTTTAGTTCGTTATTCTTTTTATTTAGCCCTTGTTTTTATCCCGCTTCTGCCCCCTACCTTGCACCATAATTGACTGGAATAACCACCGCTGTTCGGCGGGTCCGGTTCCCGGGAGGTTGTGGGTGCCGAGCGCCATCTTGCTTTGGGAGGGGAGTTTGAGCGCCATCTTGGAGCTTCCATGTAATCTGGGACGCGGTGAGCACGCTATTTAGGGCGAGCACTTCGAAGGGACAGCCTGGTAAGGTATCCTGTGGCCGAGATTTGCTTCGGCGCCTCGCTGCTGGTCGCGCTGGTCGCGCGCTTTGAGTGCTCAGCACTGTGATTTTAAAACAACCTGTTTTGGATTTTAGTTTGTTATTCTTTTTATTTAGCCCTTGTTTTTATCCCGCTCCTGCCCCCTACCTTGCACCATAATTGACTGGAATAACCACCGCTGTTCGGCGGGTCCGGTTCCCGGGAGGTTGTGGGTGCCGAGCGCCATCTTGCTTTGGGAGGGGAGTTTGAGCGCCATCTTGGAGCGTCCATGTAATCGGGGACGCGGTGAGCACGCTATTTAGGGCGAGCACTTCGAGGGGACAGCCTGGTAAGGTATCCTGTGGCCGAGATTTGCTTTGGCGCCTCGCTGCTGGTCTTGCTGGTCGCGCGCTTTGAGTGCTCAGCGCTGTGATTTTAAAACAACCCGTTTTGGATTTTAGTTCGTAATTCTTTTTATTTAGCCCTTGTTTTTATCCCGCTCCTGCCCCCTACCTTGCACCATAATTGACTGGAATAACCACCGCTGTTCGGCGGGTCCGGTTCCCGGGAGGTTGTGGGTGCCGAGCGCCATCTTGCTTTGGGAGGGGAGTTTGAGCGCCATCTTGGAGCGTCCATGTAATCTGGGACGCGGTGAGCACGCTATTTAGGGCGAGCACTTCGAGGGGACAGCCTGGTAAGGTATCCTGTGGCCGAGATTTGCTTCGGCGCCTCGCTGCTGGTCGCGCTGGTCGCGCTGGTCGCGCGCTTTGAGTGCTCAGCACTGTGATTTTAAAACAACCCGTTTTGGATTTTAGTTTGTTATTCTTTTTATTTAGCCCTTGTTTTTATCCCGCTCCTGCCCCCTACCTTGCACCATAATTGACTGGAATAACCACCGCTGTTCGGCGGATCCGGTTCTCGGGAGGTTGTGGGTGCCGAGCGCCATCTTGCTTTGGGAGGGGAGTTTGAGCGCCATCTTGGAGCGTCCATGTAATCTGGGACGCGGTGAGCACGCTATTTAGGGCGAGCACTTCGAGGGGACAGCCTGGTAAGGTATCCTGTGGCCGAGATTTGCTTCGGCGCCTCGCTGCTGGTCGCGCCGGTCGCGCGCTTTGAGTGCTCAGCACTGTGATTTTAAAACAACCCGTTTTGGATTTTAGTTTGTTATTCTTTTTATTTAGCCCTTGTTTTTATCCCGCTCCTGCCCCCTACCTTGCACCATAATTGACTGGAATAACCACCGCTGTTCGGCGGGGCCGGTTCCCGGGTGGTTGTGGGCGCCGAGCGCCATCTTGCTTTGGGAGGGGAGTTTGAGCGCCATCTTGGAGCGTCCATGTAATCTGGGACGCGGTGAGCACGCTATTTAGGGCGAGCACTTCGAGGGGACAGCCTGGTAAGGTATCCTGTGGCCGAGATTTGCTTCGGCGCCTCGCTGCTGGTCGCGTTGGTCGCGCGCTTTGAGTGCTCAGCACTGTGATTTTAAAACAACCCGTTTTGGATTTTAGTTCGTTATTCTTTTTATTTAGCCCTTGTTTTTATCCCGCTCCTGCCCCTACCTTGCACCATAATTGACTGGAATAACCACCGTTGTTCGGCGGGTCTGGTTCCCGGGAGGTTGTGGGTGCCGAGCGCCATCTTGCTTTGGGAGGGGAGTTTGAGCGCCATCTTGGAGCGTCCATGTAATCTGGGACGCGGTGAGCACGGTATTTACAGCTCGCCTGTAGCGCGCAGCGGTGACGCGCAGCGGAAGCGCCTTCCCTGCGCCTGAGTCGTGCCAGAGTCCTGCCCGTCTCCGCTCGTCAGCGTCTCGGAGGCGTTCGAGGTGGGACTCTGGCTCTTTTAACTGTGTTTATTTGGTTTGTTCGGTTTTCGCTCTGTGTTTGGTGCCATGCGGTCTGTTTATAGCTGTGCCGAGCTGCTCGCTCTGCGCAACTATTCTCCTTTGTGCCAGTGTGTATTTCCCGGAGTACGTCTCCTGAGGAAAGGTTGTTTGACCTGTGGGTGGCGCCCTGTGGTGTCGTTGGTAACGATGCGGCCTCCTCCTATGCAGTACTGTCTTCGTGCTCTCCTGAACACTAGGGGGCATATTACCAACGTTAAGAGATATTTATCGCTAACGATGCTTAGCAACGAATTTTTTAACGCTAAGCATCGTCAGAAATTATCGCAGATAAACCTTGCTATTATCAAGGTTTATCGCAAATGCGATAAAAAACGGCCGCAATGCATGAATATCGCTGAAAAGTCAGCTATATTCATGCATTACCGAGCTAATGCTCTTAGCCATGTTATCCACCTCCCATTGGATAACATGGCTAAGAACTGCTCAGGGCAGGTGTTAGTTTTTGGAGATATTCGCGCTTAGCGCGAATATCTCCAAAAGTTGGTAATAGGAGATAGCGATGTTAGCGACTGTTTCCAGTCGCTAACATCTTGGCACGCCCACTTTGCATGTCATTAGTGATAAATATCACTGACATGCAAAGTGGGGCCCAAGATGGTCGCTATCTCCTACTAGCTGTCGCTAACTGGTGTTAGCGACAGCTAGGTAATAGGGAGATAATTTTATCTCCGCTTTCTTGGCTTTGAAAGCCAAAAAAGCAGAGATAAACCCCCTTGATAATATGCCCCTAGATCCCTTGCCAGACATTCCACGGACATCTGGAATCTACTCTCCGACTCTAAAATTTCCTGCCTATTTCTAACAGAGACTTGGTTAGGGGAAAGCTCAGACCCTGATTTGGCCGGTGCCTTACCCCCGAATTATACCATCTTAAGGAAGGATAGAGCTGGGGCTAGGGGAGGGGGAGTGGCCCTTATAGTGTACAAGGATCTTGTGTGCACTTCGTTTCCTGTCGAGAACATCTCGGGCTGTGAAGCTCTGGGCTTTACACTTGGCCTGTCGCCTTGTCAGACGTGCACTGGGATCCTTGTGTATAGACCACCCGGGCCCATTGGCACGTTTTTTGATGACCTGCAGGCAGCACTGTCTATACCTTGCATGCGATCGGCGCACTGTGTGTTGCTAGGGGATCTAAACCTGCATATGGATGTGATAGCGGATCCAGATGCGTCTAAACTGGAGGACATTACTGCACTGCTTGGGCTTGTTCCCTATGTTGATAGTCCTACCCATAACAAAGGCCATACAATTGATCTAATTTTTTCTACCAGGCAGATTGTCGTGTCTACGCCACTTCCGGTGTTATGGTCGGATCATTTTATAATACATTTTTGTATCCCTTTTATAACCACGAATGGTCAGCGAGTGAAGAAGGGTGTGATCCGCCAATCTAGAGCTTTTCATCTAGTTACGGCGGAAATGCTGTTAGATGCGCTTCGTCGGTACCCTTGCGAGCTTACAGACGATCTGGATTCTAACATAGACATGGTTCATACGTGGTTGAAAGCCAGATTTGACAAACTGGCACCTGTTAAGTCAGCTAAGTCTGTTCTTGGCCATGTGTCCGCCCCATGGTTTACTCCATCTCTACGGAACATGCGCCAAGAATGTAAAAAGGCCGAAAGAGTGTGGCGGCGCAAATATGAGGTGGAGGACAAAATAAAATATCGCGATGCTATTAAGTCTTATCACAAATGTATTTCTGAAGGAAAAAAATTATTTTTAGAGCGCAGAATTGATGAAGCGGACAATATGAGTAGGGAACTCTTTAGAATAGTAAAGGAGTTTGTTTCTCCAGCTACTTGCTCACCCTCTCACTCTCATACAGAAGAGTGGATTAGTCAACTTGCAGATTTTTTCGCACTTAAAATTAAGACTATTCAGGAGTCTTTTCCTATTGAGGACTCCAATGCGCTGACATTTGAACTAAGGTCTCTACCTTCATTAGTGGAAGAGACAGGGCCCATATTATCGGTCTTTCTGCCAATGTCCTGCACTACATCGCATGATCTGCTGTCCCGGCTTCGGTCTGGCTCACCTCTGGATCCATGCCCAGCGAAATGCTTGGGGAGAGTGGTTTCTGCAGTTAACATCTTGCTGAACCCCCTGCTCAATCTCTCCCTGAGTACGGGAGCGGTTTCGCGGGCATGGAAACATGCGCTGATTCTGCCGTTGCTCAAAAAGCCTACTCTGGATCCCCTGTTGCAGGCTAATTATAGGCCAATCTCCCTGCTTCCTGCTCTGGCGAAGGTGGTTGAGAAACATGTGCAGCTCTCGATTACCAACTTCATCGAGAGCAACAACATCCTCCATGAGTCTCAATCTGGTTTCCGTGCTAATTTTAGCACGGAGACAGCCCTTCTTGAGGTCACCAAAGCTATTAGGGAAATTCTCGATCTTGGGGGAAAGGCTATTTTAGTCATGCTCGATCTGTCGGCGGCCTTCGACACCGTCCCACATGACGGTCTCCTTTTAAGACTCTGGGAGATTGGGTTGAGAGGGACGGTGTTGGATTGGTTTAAATCCTTTTTATCAGGTCGTCGACAGGTGATCTGGGCACCTCCGTTCTCCGCTAAAATGCCACCGCTAGGGGTGGGGGTTCCACAAGGGTCCATTCTGAGCCCCACCCTTTTTAATATCTATATGGTAGCGGAGGCTTTTGGTGCCCAGATCATATCTTACGCTGATGACACCCAGCTTCTGTTCACTTGCAGGAAGGGAGAGGCTTTTGATGGCGCCAGGATCAAAGACTGCTTAAGTGCGGTCTTTGCTTGGTTTCAACGGCACAGCCTAAAATGCAACTCAGATAAGTCTGAGTTGCTTTTCTTCGGATGTGCTCCTGATCCTTGCTGGAAATCTTGGTGGCCCCAATACATGTTTCCCCCTGAGAAGGCGTCGACACAAGCTAAGAACCTTGGTGTCGTGTGTGATGACGGCCTCTCCTTCAGACCCCAAATTATGGGGCTGACCGGGAAATGTTTTGGCATCCTGAAGATGCTTAGAAAATTTCTTCCGCTACTTTCTTTGCAGTATAAAAAAATTATTGTGCAGGCGTTAATCGGGTCGCGACTCGACTACGCCAATGCACTATATTCAGGACTGCCTAAATATTTGATGGCCAGGCTGCAAATAGTGCAGAATTCAGCGGCAAGAGCTATCTTTGGCCTTCCACGGAGAGCAAGAGCCTCGGATCTGCTTAAAAGGCTGCATTGGCTGCCCATCTCCAAAAGAATCGTATTTAAGATTCTTACTTTGGCGTTCAAGGCCCTTCATTCTGTTGGCCCGAACTACATCAGGAAGCGCATGGCTTTTTATGCGCCGCGGAGGATGTTGCGGTCGGCTGGGTGGGCTAAGGCCAATGTACCGCGCATTAGACTTGCCCGGATGGGAGGACGGTCTTTCCGGTACTTGTCGGCATGCCATTGGAACGAGCTTCCAATTACTCTTCGGAAAGCCAACAATCTCCTCTCTTTTAGAAGGGAGTTGAAGACCTGGCTTTTTTCTGTTTAAATTCTTTAGATCACGGTGAGCTGTTGTGTGGTGTTTTTCAGCTTCAGGTCTCTTTGCCAAAGCGCCGGGACACCCTTTGGGGTAGCCGTGCGCTATAGAAGAGACAGTACATAACATAACATAAGAGATCATATGGGTGGTAGACAATAGAGGCAATGCTGCTCTGATTCTTGAAGACTTCTCTATAGCAGACAACACTGTAGACCACTGCTTGCTGATATCCCGACATCAAAGTCTAGGCTTTGATGGCTCAGTTCTAGCCCTTCTTAAATGGTTTCTGATGGATAGACAGCAGGCAAGCTGGTGTCTCCTTCCTTTCAAATACCATATGGTGTGCCACTGGGCTCTTCTCTCAGTCCTTCACTTTTCAACTTGTATGTCACTCCTTTAGCAAAGCGAATCAAATCCTTTTGATTTTTCATGTTGTTGTATGCTGACGACACTCTAATTATTGCCTCAGTTACCAGTAACATTCTTGACACACAAACTAGATTTCATAATTGTATCCAACAGATAAGTAAGTGGATGTTGGAGAACTGCATAACATTGAACGTAGGGAACTCGCAGACTTGTTTTTAGCAAACATACCCCTGTGGTTTCTGCTGCTAACAAACATTTTAAGCTGTTTTGTGGCTCAGGGACCCCCCCCTCCGACTTCTGGAGATTTGTGACAATAGTTCCCATCTCTAAAAAAGGTGTTACTGGCCAATATCCTTACTTGACTGCACCTGTAAGATCATGGGCAGAGTCATTTTTGAAAGGCTGGAGGTGTAGGTAACAGAAAACGGTAAGTTTTTGGATATGCAAAATGGCTTCAGGAGAGACCTAGGCTCTGAAGAACAGTGCCTCAACCTGCATCTGGTCACAGGCAAATACACTATAGCCGAGCCTGAATCCCTCTATTTAGGGTTCATGGACTTGACGTCTGCCTTTGACTGGGTGCAGAGAGGGAAGCTTTGGGAGAAGATGCTGGTAATGGGCACAGAGCCAGCTATTGTGCTTTTCATAGCAGCTATGCATCGGGATGTCACAGGGAGGGTTTGCTATGGAACGGGTGGGGAACTCATTGCCCCAATTAAAATGAGCCGCGGTGTTCACCAGGGCTGCGTACTTGCACCATTTTTATTCTGTCTGTATATACATGATTTAGAAGGCTATATTATAAATGTGAATGTGGTTGTTCCCCAGATAGGCCGACGGTTGTTACCGGCATTATTATATGTAGACGATTGTGTTTTAATGTCCAGAATCGGGGTGGGGTTGCAAAGGCTTTTAACTGGTTTTAATAATTTTATGAATGACCTTGGCCTGAAGACCAATGTAGCCAAATCCCATATCATGGTGGTGGGCAAATCTCCAACAACCGTAAAGACATGTTTTATAGGTGGCTTTATGTACCCTCCTTTCCTTATTTAGGAATTCTTTTTGATTCAAAAAGCACTTGGCTTCCCCTTAATAGAGGCAAGGACTATGGGCTTCAACCAAAATCTAGAGGTCAATTTTAGATTTGCTAAAAAACTAGGCTTGCGCCCAATAGGAGCAACTATTGAAATCTATAAGGCAAGTACATGCGCGGCTACTTTGTATGGAGCTGGAGTCTGTGGCTTTTGTAATACCTTAGTCCTACAGAGAGCCGAAAACATGTTTTTGAAACATTTGTTGACTGTTCCAAAAAGCACTGCCGTCACTATTTGTCACAGCGAGCTTGGCGTGATCAAGCTGTCCTTTCGCATCCAACTAGCGCCTCTATTATTGTGGTATAACATGTGGGTAAAGGAAGAAACTGTTTTGAACTGCGCTGTTATTACAGATTGCCTAAAATTAGAGTGGATGAACAAACTCCCTTTGATTTCTTGTGTTAAAGCCCAGTTGAAGAATTTGGGTTTGTCAAACTGTTTCGACAACACAGGAAATATTGCCAAAATATCAAGGGCCAATGTGAAGAAAGAATTTCTGGCTCACTCCTATCTTAAAAGAGACACTCTGGAGTTGGCAAAAAAGGGTTATTGATCACTCACTTCTAGTTTGTTCCTTAGGTACTGAGCCTCATCTCTCTTTTTATTTTAGCCATACTCAAATGCACTATAAGGTGCAGGTTAGGAACCTCTTATCTGTTTGTTTCATACCTGCGTAACATATATTCTGATGCCAAATTGAATGCATGTCCATGTGACTTAAAATCAGCACAGAGTATGTTGCATTTTATGTTTTTTCTAAACTTCATACTAACCCAAGGCTTGCTTTTTTAACACCACTCTTAAAATTCCTAAACATAAGAAAATGTCAGGCTGCTTTGCACTACCTTCAGCTTTTAAAAGATTAATTTATTTGTTTAATGGTCTATAAATACATTTCATCTGCAGTTCGGCTACGGAATATTGTTCTAAAATGATTCACATGTTTGCATTATAGCTTGTGCACTGGATTTAAGATCCCTTAGTGTGGGATTGCTTACCATAGTGACTAATGAGAAATTTGAAACTATTGCTTATAAGTATTATGCACGTAGTTGTTCCCTTTTTGTTCTTCTACCATCTCTAGTTCAAACACCGTTGTGCCTATATGCCTTCGTAATAATTACATGAAAAGGGATTGTCATCTGGAAATTTGTAAATTATTCCTCTTACTCAGGGAATTTTATTTGATATTTGTAATTTTATCAACTTCATTGTGTTTTTATTCATAAATGCTTTTTTTATGATACATTCTTTCATGGCTTGGAATATAGCTGAATAAAGATTTCTGAATGACTGACTGAACTCAGGGAAGACTGAGGGTTTGGTTTTTGGATCCTTTGGGAACTTGGGAATCTTCCTTTTCCAGCAATAAAATCTAACATTCTAGGAGCATTCTTTGATACAGCATTATCTTCCAAATATTGAGTTAATGCCATCACTTCATATACTTTTTGTGCACTAAAAATGTTTAGAAAATATTTTCCATTCTTAACTCAGGCTCTTCAGAAAACAGTTGTTGCAGCTCTCATCCATTCTAGGCTGGATTATTGTAATGTACTTTTTGTGGGTTTACAGAAAGGTCTGCTTGCCAGGCTTCAGGTTCTACAGACCGTTGCTGCTCGACTCCTGTTAAAAACTCAGAGACAGCAGACCATTAAACAAGCTCTCTTCTCTCTTCACAGGCTATCATTTAGAAAAGCCCTCAAAATGTAGCTCTTTACTCTGTGTATATGGTATGCTAGTTGAGTCAAGTCTTTTTTTCTTAATTCATCTACATTTCATAATCTTCTGATCTTTGGTTGGTAGTGCCTAGAGACCATCGAGCATTAGCTCGTGCTTTATAAACATATATTAAAATAAAATCATATCAAAATATTTTAGAAGCAAACCTGTATCTCATATCAGTCCCATCTATTATTTAGTCTCCTAAATTGATTCAACTGCTCATTCATCTTACCCATCCGTATATTCACCCACACAGGTGCAAAAGCATTCCAAATATGTGGAACAGTACATATAATTGTGAGAAAATGTATTGTTAATTGGTGTAGATGGTAGTCCACCACAAGTATAAAAGGTTCACCATCTGGTTAGGCCTAGTTAATAGTTCAGTATTTTAATCCTGAGCTCAACTACTGGTATCTGTGGCACAGAACAGACAGGCTTAGCTAAGATAGAAAAGCATTTAGAAATACCAAAACAGCTAAAAGGTCAAAAGCACAACACAATAAAAATAGGGAATAATGTAATACCAAAAATGGCACCAAAGAACTAATAAAAGGAACTAAAGATATGAATTTTACAAGATTTAAGAAAAAATAGTGTCAAAAGGCACCAATAAAGATGTGGAGGCAGCTATTTTAGGATTTGATGACTCAGACCCCTATCCTTAAATAAAAAAATAAAAAAACATATAGGGGCAGGGTAGAGATAACCTGCCTTTATAGGCCCGGTGGGTTAGTCCCAGAGGAACACCCTGGGCCAAAAATGTAATTTTTGTATTTATTAGCACCCAAGTCCTGATGAAGTTTTTAAAAAGTAATCCCCCCGGTGTGGACCAGGGCAAGACGGTGGGCAATATTCTTTTTATTAGGGAAGGAGAAAGATCGCCCCCTTCACAAGCCTTTTTGGAGGCCCAAGGAACTCCATCTCCTTCTTTATGGTGATTGGACATGCTGCTCCCTCCCTAAACTGTAGACTAGTCATGGGGACCCCATGTCTCGGGCCTGATCAAAGCAGAGTCTCTGGGACCCCAGTATCTGGGAAAGTTGTATTATCTAGCCGGGAGAGTGTGGGCAGGAAATAATAATTTTACACCCTGTCAAAGTTCTCCCTGACAGGGAACACAACTTTGCACCTACCTGATGGGTACTGGAGTCAGCTTCTGCTTCACCCAGAATGGGCGTGGACTGGGAACCCAGCAAGGGTCAGGAGACTTTGGAGCACCCCCTGTAGCCCCCAATTCCTGGCCATTTTGTGGGTGCTGATGTGCTGTTCTGCTGGCACACAATATGGGTGCTGGCTGGAAAGCCATAGGGGTCGTGGGTCCCTGATACACCTGCAGTGGTCCCCAACAACTAGGCAAATCATATCATTTGATTTGATCAACAACTAGGCATGTTGAAACAATGCTTTCTACCACCAGCAGTGAGTATGGGTGCTGGCAGAAGAGCTGGTGGCAACTGTGAGGGCCTTAGGGCTATCCAAATTGCCCTCAACAGTTGGCATTTTGTGGGGTTCCTGAGTAGGCTCTGCAGCACTTATAACATTAAAATATGAAACAAAAAAGAAAAATGAATGGGTGACACGATAGACTCATTTTATTATTCACTGCTCTAAGCAAGGAGCGTCCCATAATGCAGTGCAAGGGCTTCTATTTATATTTTTGGATACGGGTTGAGCGTCTAGAAAGGGCAGAAAAATCATTAAGCATTTTTGGAATGCTGTGGAGAGCTGCAGGGAGCCAAGAAGCCCCCCATCAACTTCAATAAAAAACACAGTACGTCTCCTGGGTCATTGAATTAATTAACCTTGGCGACCCTACCAACTTATATTTTTTTAAACTCCATATTGGAACTCTATGCTCTTTAGCTGGAGTGCAGGGACTCCTTGCGGTTGATTCTGTGGCTAGAGTTATAGGTCTTAAAATGTTTTAATGCTGTTTTTGGATGTTTTATTGAAAATATTTTGTGACAACCACCATTAATAAACATTTCAATAGGCAAAATTGTATTTGATTACAGTTATTGCTGACGTTTTTACGAAGCAAATAGATCTGCTTTCTATATGTTGATGTGTAGACCCTGTGATAAAGCCAATAGGCCCACCTCTGACAAATACAGTAGGTTTGCCTTACTTAAAATGAGACCCTTTATAATGTACATAGACAGCTGTGCTCCGAACCTCTTGCTGCACATGTCCCATGGGAGTTTGGGTGCATACTATTTCAAATTAACAAAACTGTAGGAATTCATCTTCTTATATCGGTAGCTATAGCTAGCCTGCTTTTTGAAAGATGGAGCATGTTTTGGTATGCTAATGACTTTGCCCTCATTTAATGAATCTTCACAAAATTTTCCTAAAAAAGGTTTATCCATCTCAGCTCCTCCCTGGGAAGCTTCGGGGTGATACAACCAGCGAGGGCTAAGAAAAAAGGGTGATCCAAAAACACAAAACCCCATAAATTTTACAATAGACTTCTTTAGTCGAGGGTACAGTAAAAACTGCTGAATGGAATTGCACCAAATTCTCCAGGAAGCTGGAGCTTTGTCTGCAGATTGTGCTTTATGCAATTTCGCGTAAATCAATTTAGTAGTTTTAAATTTATATTTTGGCAGTTGGGCTCGCAAGAGTCCCGCAAACACTCTGCAAGAGCGCAAAATCAAAAATGGAATCTTGAAATTGGTTGAGAGGCCTGTTTTTACTGGGCGCAATCATGTTCTTGCGGAAGTGAGAGGTTTCCGAGAGTCCCCTGGGAGTGAGCACTCTGGTTGGCTCACTGTTGGAATGTTAGAAATTAAATGGCTGTCATTACAGTTTACCTTGAAAAATTTGTTGTGGAAATAAAGAAAACAAGCTGTATATAAAACGACAGCAGAACGGCGTGCTGCCCTTTCTCGATTTAAAGAGAGGGTGTCTAAGGGATGAGTACTGTGATGAAAATAAATACATATTGTTTTTAATTTATTTTTATGATCTCACTGGAATCTCATGGGATTGCAAATTGTGAAAAAAGAATAGATACATTCTCAATGCACTTTGTTAATAGGAATGCATATTGTGGTCTTTATTTTTTAGAGTAAGTGTGTAAGAGATTAGTACTGTGATGATTAACTAGTTATTTCTTATTTTCAAGAAATGTTACAATCTTGAATACATTGTAGTATGCACACTTGCAACTGTAGGAAGAAGCATTACTGGAGATTGTGTTTATCAGAGTATACTATGAACAACCTTTGGCCGTGTAAGAGTTGTGAGTAGTGTACAGTCTCTTTCCACATCCAACTATGCACACCTACTATCGGAGAGAGGGATGTTAGCAGAGAGGATAGTCTCTCACCATTCACTACCACACACATTTGTCATCAGAGAAAGAGTGTCAACGGAGAGGCCAATCTCTCTGAACAGACCCTACTATGCTCACCGTCATCTGACATACAGAGGTCTGAAAGTACAGGCCTGTCAATATCCACACACTACTACACACACCCGTCATTCAAGAAATGGGTCTCACCAGAGAGGGCAGTCTCTCTCGACAGTCATCTGAGAGAGAGGTCTGGCAAGAGAGGCCTGCTATTCTTCACAGACTACTATTCCCACAGTCATCTAAGACATTGCTCTAAAAGGAAAAGCAAGCCATTCTACACATCCTACTATGTGCACCTGTCATCTGAGAGAGGTCTCGGCAGAGAGACTAGCCTCTCCACATACCCTACCATGCACAACAGTAATCTGAGAGAGGTCTGAAAGTAAAGGGCTGTCCCTTTACACTTACTACTACACACACTCGTCATCTTAGAGAGAGGTCTGAGATGAAAGAGCAGTTCATCCCCACTCCCTACCCCACACACGTGTCATCTGAGAAATAAGTCTCAAAGAAGAGTTTACTCCATCAACACACCTTTCTGCTGAGAAAACTGTGTGATTGGTACGTCACATCTTTCTGCTTAACCTGGCAGGTTCCACTGGGGATACAGATACTCAGCCTTCTACTGTCTCTGGTTTACAATTATCCAGGAATAATCAACAAGGATTTTGTATGAACCTTCAGTGATACCACTATTTAGCCTTCTCATCTTCTGTGTGGCTTACACTTGCCAACAAGAAAACACTAGGAAATCTCTAAACCCTGATGAAGTCCTTTGTCAGGATGAAATGCGTTGGCTGGGCTGCAGTTTAATATTGTGAAGTATAAAGAAAATCTTTTTGGGAATATCCCATAATGGTTCTTGTGTTATATTGGAGCTATAAGAATAATTAATATGTTTGAATAATCTAGATTAATATGTGATCAAGTAAAGTTTCAGTAAAAACATTGGACTTCCTAAGCGCTACTTTTTATATTGTTTTTCACTTTGGTTTATGGTTTTGGAGCAGTAGGACCATTAGAAGGCTGAGTGCTATTGCCTACATATTAACATTACAAAATGCCTGTGCAGTCAGTTATGGCCAATTCTACTCTTTTTTAATTACAAGATCTCAGAGCAGAGTTTACTCTGTCAACACACCCAACTACACACACCCGTAATCTGAGAGAAAAGCTGAAATGAGAGACCAGTCTTTCCCCACAACTACTATGCATACCTGTTATCTGAGAGAGAGGTCTGAAAGGAAAGGCCAGTCCCATGACACACCTTACTATTTACACCCGTTTAGCAAGAGAGTGGTCTCAATGGAGAGGCCAGTCCCTGCACACGCCCTATTATACATAGTTGCTATTTGAGAGACAGGTTTGAAAGCAGAGGATAGTCGCTCCTCATACTCCAGCAAGCACATCCATTATCCAAAAGAGGGATTTTATTGGAGAGGCTAGTGCTTATCTTATACTACTATTTCCCTAAAATTGTGTTGTGATCCCTCAAGAGTAGTGTGCAAGCTTTAGGGAGTGAGGCTTGCCAAATGAGGCTCATGTGATCCTGCCAGCCTCTCGTGAGACCCACATGGACAATTACTGGGCCTGCCATGAGGTGTTTTATGAGGCAGTAAGAGTCTTGCAAGAACATATATGGAGAAGTAGAAAAGAGGGCCAAAGTTCCTGCAATAGTTAACATTCTTATTCCATGATTGACGAAATGCTGAGATGAATTGTAGCACGCACACTTGCTACTGTAGGAAGGAGCATTACTAGAGATTTTCTTTATCACAGTATAGTATTTACAACCATTGACTGTGTGAGAGTTGTGAGTAGTGTACTGTCTCTTGCCACATCCAACTATGCCCTTCTGTTATCAGAGAGAGGGATGGTAGCAGGTAGGATAGTTCCTCTCCATTCACTACTACGCAGTCTACGGTCTACGTTTTCCTTTGTGAATACCAAAAAGTGAAAGTTTACCTTTGTGATTCAGGCCCCATGTTATCAGGGTCCATCAAGAATAGTACAACCGTTATTGTTGCATTCAAAAAAGAGGCAGAAATCAGCAACTTGTTTGTGTGTGTGTGTGTCAGTGTGTGAAGATGGACCTCTGTGGAACATCTCAGCCAGGTATGTAATTCCCAATACATACATACATACCATTAATTCTTTAGTCCACATAACCACCAGGAATAACACATTTCTGAAAGTAGTTGTTTAAATATTGTTCAAGAAAAAAAGTCATGAGTACCTAGCCCTCGGTTAAAAGGTTTTTGTAAGGTCTTTCTTAAAACTGTCTCTATGAATTAGGAAATTTAGGATTACATTGAATCATCTGAACCTAGAATGAAACTCCAAAAGCAGCTTGTGATGCCTTATCCATGCAAACTAATTTTACAGCCTTCTGCTGACCCATTTTCTGCAACACAAAGAGAGTACAATGTTCCCCAGTGGGAATAATAGAACAGAGTGAATGTGCAATGTAGAATAAAGGGAAAAAGGGGAGAAATTCCCTTTTTGGAACTAAAACCCTCACACACCCAGCAAGCTAGGTGTCATGCTTCATCATATGGGTTCTGCTCCTCATCAGACTGGCGCTGCAATGTCTGACAGGCACCCGTAAAGGGGCTCTTTATCTGAGATCTTTTGTTCCAGCCATATGGTGCATGCGTGTGAGAGGGCAAGGGAAGTGTAGTCGTGAAGTGAAGGTGAATTAAAAAAGGGTAAGTCAATCCACAATATGCTTTATTGAGGTGGTAGACTCCCTTGGTTAAAAGGGGTGGGAGGGGAGATATAAACTGGGAAGGCTCACAGTAAATTATCTACAACTCCCTGTCAGGTCAACATGTTTCTTGCCGTCATGGCAATTCTTCAGGACCTAGGTGTAACGTACTACACAATGTGAAAAGAGAGAAGTATTAGGAAAAATTACAACCTCATCCGGTAGGTCAGTAAAGGCAGGCCAATTAGTCCTACTATGATCAAGCGACCTAAAAGTGGGAAAGCAATAAAGATATACAGTCAGTATAAGGCTCTATTGCCTGGTAGATCATTGATACATCTACAAATTGCACACACACAATTAAAAACCAGGATGCTAACAAGCATCATGGAAGAGAATGCTCAAAAGGAGACTGAGGACCAAGGAAATGTGGAGGTATGGAGATGAATCCTTACCCTAAGGGTTGTCCTAGGGTGCCTCGCAGTCTGCTCCCGTGGGACCTGCACAGAGTTTGGTATGGTACCTAGAGGAAAGAATATGCCAGGTTGGATGCCAGTACGGGGCAGGGAGGACTACTCGTTATAAGGCTGATCACAAGGGGCTCGTTGGCAACAACACGGGCAGATGACCGCCTCACAGAAAGCCCCCTACAACCCAGCACCGTGTGAGTATCGTTGTAGCCCCATAGGCGCACTGTAGGAGATGAGGCCAAGAGTGCTGCTAGACGCCACCAGCCCGCCAAAAGGGACGACACGCGAACACCCGATCCCCAGCAGAGGAACCTGCAGAGGGACCGGCGGACGCGGTGCGGCCGAACCCACAGGCCAGTAACATCCACAGTAGACATCCGTGAGCTTTACACGGATAGAGGCATCACTGTAGTGCAAATCACAACAGTGGAGGTACTGGTGCCATCAGGTAGGCAGGAGTTCACGTTGCCCGATCGTTAGCAGCGTGATCCAAGGAGCGGCAAGTACGTTATCCAAAGCTCAGCTTACCTTGTTGGTGTGCGGTCATTACCGTCTACACCTACGCCCACGATCAGCGCCGGGTCAATGCGTAGAGCAGCTGGTGGCGCCCTCCATCGCGGAACGCTGTATATAAAAAAAACACATACTCCCGCCATGTCCGTGCCGAGAGTGGGCGTGGCGGACAGCACCTGACTGCGCAATGCGCCACGCCGGAAACTGGGTGCCGGTAGACCTGAGGACCGTGTGTGGTGCTAGAGGGTAAACGTGGTGGCCATTTTGGGTGTAACGATGGTCTGAAGGAATAGAGGTAAACAACTGTCCAGAAAAGAGTAGTACAAGCCAACCTAATGATAGTTGGGACAGGGCATTGCTAAAAATTATGCTCAAAGTGTCGGTGAGGTGACGAGGTTTAAAGTGCCTACGTACAAGTTAGCTGAAACGGCTAACTAGAGCAGAGAATGTATCGGAAGGCAAGGCAGTAATTGCCAATATATGGTAAAACCATAAATCATGGTGGAGTGGTTCCATACAGAGAGGGTAGCGTTATCATGAGATAGTCAAGATCAAATGGGTTTCATGAAAATACCCAATGGGTATGGACCCTCAATAATAGGAGTAGACCCACTATAACTGACTTAACAGATGTGTAACTATTTAGGGGATAGCAATGATCTAATAACGGGGAGCACAGGGGATTTAAGATACAAAACAATTCAGTATTGGGGTAGCTGTTGGACTCTATAGCTCGGGCTTCGAGGCGTGCACAGGGGAGTAATGTTGGAAATTAGTAATGAAGCTAACAAGTCTATATATTGGTGTATTTCTCGGGTCATCTAAAAGTATAGGGGAGGGTATCCCTATCGTGCCAGGGATGACCAAGGGACTGAGTCGTTCAGACCCATTGTATCCAGTTTGAGCCGGTGCACCCATCTCTGTTCAATCCTGAACAGTGCCTGTTGTGTGATACCCGGATGGGATTCTAATACCAGCCAACGGGCTTCGTCTGCTTGGTGACCATGCTGCATGTAGTGTTCATAAAGTCTTGTGTGTGTCTTAGAGCATCTAATGTTGCTTTTATGTTCCATAATTCTTAATTTGACATGCCTATGTAGTGTTTCCCACATGGGCAGGTGAGTATGTATATGCATCTTGTGCTGTTACAGTTAGTGTGTCTCTGTAGGTGCCACACAAAGTTTTCGGTGAGTTGAATGTCTTTGCATTGAATTGTTTGGGGGCAGACAGCGCACCCGCCACAAGGAAAATGGCCAATTACTGGTGGACGACCCCATAGTGTGTTCTGGTTGGTCATGTTCTGTTTCTTAGGCCTAGTATGGATTAAGGAGTCCTTCAGGTTGGAAGTACGCTTGAAAGCGAAACGAGGACGTGGAATATCTAGGCCCCCTGAATTGACAATATTCCAATGCTTGTTTATTGTTTTCTTTATGAAGGCTGAGTTTTTTGTGAAGCAACTCACACACGTAATCAGCTCCTCAGAAGTTTTAGAGCGTGTTTCAAGTAGAACTTCCCTGGGGTTATTCAAAGCTCTTTTGTTTGGGTTATGAATGAGTCTGGTGGGGTACCCTCTGTCCTGTAATTTGTGTTGAAGGAGCCACGCTTCCTGTTGGTAATCAGATCTGGCAGTACAGTTTCTGCGAACCCTGAGGAACTGCCTGAAGGGGAGATTGTCCCTCAGGGCTTTCGGGTGGTGGTTTGCATAGAGCAGAAGACTGTTCCTGTCAGTATTTTTGCGATAAAGGCTAGTACTAATGCCTGTATCGTTGAGATTAATACTCAGGTCAAGAAAAGGTATTGTTGTGTCAGACATGGTGCCGGTAAATTTGAGAAAAGGATTCTGTTGGTTTACCCAAGCACAAAAGTATTCACAGGTCACACGGTCGCCTCTCCATAGAACCAGAATATCATCTATGTATCGGCGCCAGAGTGGGATGTTGTTACAGAAGGGATTGAGTGCACACCTGATAATCTTCTCTTCAAAAGTGGCCATATAGATACAGGCCAGACTGGGGGCAAAAGTCGAACCCATGGAAGTCCCCCTATTCGGATGGTAGAGTTGTGTACCGTATTGGAATTGCAATTTGTAGATGTATCAACGATCTACCAGGCAATAGAGCCTTATACTGACTGTATTTCTCTATTGCTTTCACACTTTTAGGTCGCTAGATCATAGTAGGACCAATTGGCCTGCCTTTACTGACCTACCGGATGAGGTTGTAATTTTTGCTAATACTTCTCTCTTTTCACATTGTGTAGTATGTTACACCTAGGTCCTGAAGAATTGCCATGACGGCAAGAAACATGTTGACCTGACAGGGGGTTGTAGATAATTTACTGTGAGCCTTTCCAGTTTATATCTCCCCTCCCACCCCTTTTAACCAAGGGAGTCTACCACCTCAATAAAGCATATTGTGGATTGACACCCTTTTTTAATTCACCTTCACTTCACGACTACACTTCCCTTGCCCTCTCACACGCATGTACCATATGGCTGGAACAAAAGATCTCCGATAAAGAGCCCCTTTACGGGTGCCCGTCAGACATTGCAGCGCCAGTCTGACGAGGAGCAGAACCCATATGATGAAGCATGACACCTAGCTTGCTGGGTGTGTGAGGGTTTTAGTTCCAAAAAGAGAATTTCCCCCCTTTTTCCCTTTATTCTACATTGCACATTCACTCTGTTCTATTATTCCCACTGGGGAACTTTGTACTCTCTTTGTGTTACTAGTTGGTTGGACTTGTACACTGGACCCCGTTAAACATAGTCCATTATGGTTCCCCCTTTTTGTTGATTGACGCATGTTCTGCGCCAGGAAGACCGCTTTATCTCTTATCTCTTTTATGTAGGCCGCTCATAGATTTCCCAAAGTACTGACACATTGAAGACAAAACCTAATGAGGATAACCATCAAATACTACCAGCAGTAACTTGTTATCAGCATCAATGATCATACACAAAAGTAAGATATCAGACCGATGATTAGACCCGAGGAACCACAGATAATGTGAAATATCTAAAAATAAACCTGGCCTCCATACAAGTAAGACTGCTCATGTGTGAAGACTGTGGCAGGAAGACAGAGGGGGGTTATCTATGTGCGTTTTGAAACTATCGCTGAGGGATTGGATTACGTCTCCCAGCAGCCCCTTGCCAGCCCTTGAGGAAGGGCTTTTTGCCAGGCTGTGCTCTTAAGTGCTCTCAGCGTGGGACACACATCTTAAGACAATCAAGCTTGGGTGGGCCTGCCCATGTCCAGTCAAGGAGGAAGGGCTTCCTGCCAGCAAGTGATTATAAGTGCTTCTTTGAACCTGTAACATGGGACACGTGCAGGCTGGGCCAAGAGGGGGTCCATCTTCATCCAGGCTCGGCCACCCTCCTAGCTCTTTGGTTTAATCTCTAAATATGGTGATATGGTGAGTAGTCGGATTCGGATTTTGCTGTCCTGCTGGAAATCACCACGTTGGAGGAGACCTGTTTGTATTGGGACCCTGGAACTGTGGCCGTTGAGCCTGAACTCTGCTGGACTGTAGGAGACTGGGACTGCGAGGCCCACCAGGCAGTGCGCTTTGTACATCTCGCGCACCTGTCGCCTCTTCCCGTGACTCCTCCCCTCAGAGCACATTGCCCCTTAAATCACGACTCGCGGCCCCCGCTCCGCGGGAGCCGCTCGTAGTCGGATTTTGCTGTCCTGCTGGAAATCACCGCGTTGGAGGAGACCTGTTTGTATTGGGACCCTGGAACTGTGGCCGTTGAGCCTGAACTCTGCTGGACTGTAGGAGACCGGGTCTGCGAGGCCCACCAGGCAGTGCGCTTTGTACATCTCGCGCACCTGCCGCCTCTTCCCGTGACTCCTCCCCTTCCGTCCTTTCCTGTATCTAAGGTGGAATTAATGCGCGATCGCGGGACGTAGCCCGGGACTAAGCCCGGACAAAGGGCGAGCTCTCTGTGGCCCTCCGAGGCCTGTAGAGACTGGACTGGGCCTGGATCCCTGGCCTACTTTCTATTCTGCTGTATTGCAAGCATATCGCTACTGACCCTTGCACTGGTACCTTTTTATTAACTATTTCCTCATCGTTTATATAAGTCTGCATTATTTTTGTGGAATCCATCAACGTCAGGTACTGTTAATTGCCTCTCATCTTGATAGTAACTCGATCCTACATTTTATTGCCTTCTGCTATTTTTGTTAAAGGCTATGTCTACCCGTGAGACCTGCAGCCAGGCTGCGGCAGGTGCAAAAACTAAAAAACTTACAGGCACTCTGGACAATTTTATTCTTCGCACCAATTCTCTAATTGACCAGGGAATAGTCTTTATGGAAAGAAGGGTCTCGCAGGACCTTGCTCAAGCTAAAAGGTTGTCATTAGGTAATATAGCCTTTGCACATACTCCAATCAAAGTCCTAAGTAATTCCGATCCCCATCCAATGCAGACCGATGGCAGGTCTCACTCCCCTACTAGTACTCATCTAACTCTCTTTGACCCTCCACCCTTGACTACCCCAACCTCGACTCCATTGGTCAACAATTTGATATCCATACCAGCTGTCGTTCACCATGAGAACATCCACACCCAAAGGGGTATTTTGGAAGGTGCAACTCCCAAATTAAAACGAACAACACACAAGGTCAATAGGGTCAACTTAGTCTCTCAAGAGATGTTGGGATGTGATGATGATTTGGCAGGCACTAGTAGCACTATTGAGGAGGGGAGGGATCAACTGGATCACAACACAGGGAGAGACAAGGCTCAATATGTATCCCACCCCTTACCAATGGGCATTCCAGATGATACAGTTTCTAACAGTATTCTGGTTAGTATTCTTGACGACAGTAGTTGTTATGAATCCTCAGAGGATTTAGAGGATAAGAATGCTTCACTTTTGAGCTCCCTATCTGACCTTATCAAATCTCTACTTTTGCCCCTGGAAACTAGACTGCAGGGCATAGAACATCAGCTCCAGGCTCTTTTCCTGGAACTACAATCCAAGGAAATTAACCACGCCCAAAGGACTTCCAACGTACCGGCTCCTGCTCGTAGTCTTCCGTCCATAACTAAGAAGCAATCTGTAGGGGATAACCCCACCCCCAAGAACCGCCCTCCCAAAATTCCTATCCCCAGGGGTAACAAAGCTTGTACAAATCAGCCTTCCACTAATCCACCCATTAATCCTCAGAGTGTAACTGACTCTATCATTTCAGTCCCCAAACCCTCTTTACCCCATCCCGAGAAGTCGAAGTTACGCCGGAATATTAATCTACCACCAGACGCCTGTCCCTATGTGATAGTTTTGACAGGTGTCCCTGAGCTTGCCCCTGCCACTTCTGAACCTTTCTGGGCACTCAAAAACAAAGTATGTCACTGGTTAGACAGAAACTTTCCCCTGCCTCCCAAAATTAACAATAAAATGCTCATGGTGGAGAGAGCTCCATGGGTAGGTGAGAACAAGAAAAGCTTACAGGGAGATTGTGTTGTTGTTACATTTGAGGACCCGCGATTGGTGGAGCATATTTGCTCTGGTCCCCCATGTAACGACAACACCACGAATATGGTTAAACCCCTGTCATATTTCTATATGTCTACGGAACATCATGACAATAGGTGGAGTTGGCTGAGGACTTCCATCTGTGGGAGGGGGAGATGAGGTCTGAGCCCATGAAGGACCAGAATTTTACCAATTGGGGTGGAAATGATGAGGAAGGTTGGAACCTAGTACGAAGAAGAGCAGGGAGGCCCATCCCAGGTGGCAACCAGTTTAACGGGGAATGGCTTGGTCCACAGCTCAACCATCCTCTATTCCCGTGTTATAATCGTTACAGTGGATTGGAAGGGGTGGACTGACTCCCAACCCAGTCTTATGGACAAATCGGTAAGAGAGTGGTGCCTGTTCCCCCTGGGGTACGAAACAAAATTGGTAGGGATGGCCTAGTTAGTTCGGAAACCACTAGTCCTGGTAGAGGAGAAAAGGAACTCAGTACCCCAGACACAATGAAAGAATTATCTGTAACCCCCACCTCCATTATTATTCTGTCCTGGAGCATAGCAGGATTAAAAAAAAAATCTTGTTAATCCTGATTGGCATGCTTTTATAAACACCTTCCATATATGCATGTTCCAAGAAACTTGGTGCTTGACGCCACTATATAAAAATGGGTACTCAACCTATTTTATTCCTACAGTTACAGTGGGGATAGGTCGCCCTTCTGGTGGCCTGAACATTTGGGTAAAGATAAATTTGAATTGTGTTGTCACCTCCCACAATTTTGATTCCAATGACATTTTACATATTTCCTTAAAGAGCCTATCCGGGGGGACTATCTTTGAATGCAAGAGGCCTACAGGGTGGCCTAATCTCGCCCACATTAGAGTTGCTAGACAGAAAGTTATCAGCTCTTCCTCTAAGATCTAAAATATTAGTGGGGGGGACTTCAATTGCACCTTTGAACCCCTGGACGATGAAAAGATATTAGGTTTTAACTCAGAGGATTGGAGGCAGACCATACCACCCTTAGTCCTTGCTCCTATCAAGAAATGGACGGCCAGAGCAATCCAGCTGAATGCTCTGCTTCTAGATCACAATCTGCAGGCTCTGAATGGGCGAACTGCTTCTGATCGCGATGGGGCAAGGACCTTTAACAAGTTAGGCTGCCCATCCCGAATGGACTACATCCTTCTGGATACTCAGTCATGGGTCAGCCTAGTTGACATGAAGGTTAGGCAATCAACAGATAGTGACCATAACCCATTATGTATGGAAATCCACTGAGCAAATGGGATCAGCAAAAGTGGAAATCCAGAGCTGATCACTAAAGAGGTTTTCCCCTCTAATTGTAACCGAAAGTTAAAGTGAAATGTGATTAGGTGCGAAGAGGGGAAACTAAATAGTATTAAAGAGCTAGTTTTGGCTGAAACCCGCAGCTTAGCATCTGTTGCCCTAGCAGCACCCCATCCTCCTGGATCAAAATGGCCTGTTATGTATAAGAACTTAACAGATAAAATAGGAGAGTTCTTTTCCAGGAGGTCAAAGGGGATGTCTATGGCACACCAAAAACCTATTAAGGGTAACCCCTGGTACACGGCAAACTGCAGGAATAAGAGGAAAGCTATTACGCTAGCCATAAAAAGCAAGGATCCCACAGCAGTGAGACTAGCCAGAAAAGAGTACCACAGAAGCATAACATCAGCTAAGAAGGATTGGGAGGAGGAGTACTGGCAGCAGCTTAAGGCAGCAGCCTGTGGGAAAAATTCTATCATTTTTTGGAAACTGATCAATGCTCTTGACAGAAGGGGGGCAAAGCAGATCTTAAATCATATTAATGAACACCAACGGTACTCCCATTTTTTAAGTTTGTATTGCGAGGTCAGTGCCGAAGGTCACCCAAAATCCCCAGTTATGGCAATCGAGAGTGAGCCCAGCATAGAGCTAGGCATCAAGGAAGAGTATTTCTCCCCTCGAGAAGTCCAGGACGCTATTTTAAAAATACTTCCAGGGAAGGCGGCTGGCCCAGATGGCCTGCCGGGGGACCTGCTACTGCATGACCCTAAACTATGGGCAGATCTTATAGCCTGTTTAATGAATCTAATCCAGTCCGGCCACCCTGTACCTGAATCCTGGAAGGGTGCGGAGGTTATCACCATATACAAGAAAGATGACAGAGAGGACCCTGCCAACTACAGACCAATAAGTCTAATTGACACCATTCAAAAAGTAGTTGGCAGGGCCATCATAAACCGGACAGAGATATGGTTAATGGAAGAGGACATCTTGACCCATTTCCAGGCGGGGTTTAGGCGCAATGTAGGCGCTATGGACCAGGTTTTTCAGTTCTGTGCAGTCTTTTGGAAGTCAGTGTCTATTACCAAGGGTAGGTCAGCAAATCAAAAAGGAGAGAGAGGACTAGGTAAGCTAGTCCGGATCCCCTGGTTATATGTAGGAATATCAAAAAGGGACTAGCTAAGTTGTGTTAATGAGGCTCAGAAGGTACGTCTGTAGGCAAACCATTTGGTTTGATCATGAAGCCCTCACACACCAACCTAGTTGGTGTCATGCTTCATCATTGGGCCCACCACAGTGACACCGAATGTGTCCCGGGTGTGCTGCGACTCCAGATTACTGAGGAACAGGTATGCTTACTGAGTGTGCAGTGAATAGTGGGTATGAACGTGATGTTAAAAGCTATGCAGGTGGTCCCAGTTCCCGAGGGTATAAGGATAATTTTAATTCCTGGGCCCCTGTTAGCAAATAAAGAGGCTTGCGGACGGTGTGGAGTGTATTAAGAGCTCCTACGTCCTGTGTGGTCTACATGTTTCAGCCAGGCCTTTTGTTAAAACTGGCTTTCCTCAGGACCAATGAGTATGTGTGGGTGAAGAATAAACTATATTAAGTGATTTTGTGTGTGGTAAAAGTGTCGCACTCGCTAAGGTGCTGTACGTGTTAGAGGGGGATTCCCTCTGCTTTACTGTACATAAAACACATAGACAGACATACAAGGGAGAACCAATGAGTATGGTACATTAAGGTAACACAACGTGATGCCGACTACTAAAGTGCGTGAACGACTTAGAGCGGCAGTTTGAACGTGGCCATGGGCGTTTTCATGGCTAGAGTGATTGTTATAGCGCAGTGGCGGTGGTGGGCTACACAGCGGAATGAGCACAGCGTGAGGTACAGGTAAGTAAAGTACATAATTCCTCACACTTGCTACTTGCTGTTAAAGCCTCCTGGGTCACCTGGCAGGGGGAGAAGGAGACCCTAAGCATTGTAAAAAGGCATGAATTAGGGCAGACCCTGTGGAAGGAAAATGCTGCTTACCCAGAGCTTCGTGGTTGGATCAGCATGTTTACTCACGGTATTTCCGATCAGAGTGCTCCTGCGACCTATCGTCCTGCTCCGGTGTCCCGAGTGAGGCTGCAGAGGTCAGGCGCAGGTTTAAATAGCCGGTTTCATTGGCTACACCTGGAGCGGAGAGAGGAGGGTGTGGTCGCGCGGGCCCTTACCGCGCATGTGTGATAGAACAGCGCTGTTCGTTGCGTGCATGCGCGGGGGACCAGTGCCGCTTGTTGTGCGCATGCGCGGGCGGCAGATACAGTTTAGGTGCGGTCGCGCATTGCGTGCTAATGCGGCTCCATGGGCAGCGCTGGGACAGGCCAGCAGCTATGGCCAATTAGCGCATTGGTCGCTGGAATGAGAGGGGTGATGAATTTAAAAATAGCAACTAAGGAATATAGATAAAAAGATTAAGAATAGCTAACCACAGATATGGGACAGACCACGAGTCAAAGAGTGTACAGAGATACGATAACGGGCTGGTTATTTAGACAGTGCATTCCATGGAATGGAATCGTTAAGCCCCTCTGTATGGGTGGAAAGGCGGTATATCCAGCGCTGTTCTTTTGTGAGAAGGGTTTTCTCGTTGCAGTCTGACACTGCAAATTGTTCAATCACTGTCCATGTGAAGTCGTTTGGGGTATGGTTTTGGGTTAGAAAGTGTTGGGTCAGTTTGCTGAAATTTTCCCACAACGCATGGTACTTCTGTGTTCAGTCATCCTGGTTCGGACTTTACGGGTAGTCATGCCAATGTACCTCAAGCCGCACCGGCATGTGATGAGGTATACTAGATTGGATGAATTACAGTTGGTAAATTGTCGTTGTGTCCAGGTTTTGCCGTTTGTGTCAGACTGCAACGAGAAAACCCTTCTCACAAAAGAACAGCGCTGGATATACCGCCTTTCCACCCATACAGAGGGGCTTAACGATTCCATTCCATGGAATGCACTGTCTAAATAACCAGCCCGTTATCGTATCTCTGTACACTCTTTGACTCGTGGTCTGTCCCATATCTGTGGTTAGCTATTCTTAATCTTTTTATCTATATTCCTTAGTTGCTATTTTTAAATTCATCACCCCTCTCATTCCAGCGACCAATGCGCTAATTGGCCATAGCCGCTGGCCTGTCCCAGCGCTGCCCATGGAGCCGCATTAGCACGCAATGCGCGACCGCACCTAAACTGTATCTGCCGCCCGCGCATGCGCACAACAAGCGGCACTGGTCCCCCGCGCATGCACGCAACGAACAGCGCTGTTCTATCACACATGCGCGGTAAGGGCCCGCGCGACCACACCCTCCTCTCTCCGCTCCAGGTGTAGCCAATGAAACCGGCTATTTAAACCTGCGCCTGACCTCTGCAGCCTCACTCGGGACACCGGAGCAGGACGATAGGTCGCAGGAGCACTCTGATCGGAAATACCGTGAGTAAACATGCTGATCCAACCACGAAGCTCTGGGTAAGCAGCATTTTCCTTCCACAGGGTCAGCCCTAATTCATGCCTTTTTACAATGCTTAGGGTCTCCTTCTCCCCCTGCCAGGTGACCCAGGAGGCTTTAACAGCAAGTAGCAAGTGTGAGGAATTATGTACTTTACTTACCTGTACCTCACGCTGTGCTCATTCCGCTGTGTAGCCCACCACCACCACTGCGCTATAACAATCACTCTAGCCATGAAAACGCCCATGGCCACGTTCAAACTGCCGCTCTAAGTCGTTCACGCACTTTAGTAGTCGGCATCACGTTGTGTTACCTTAATGTACCATACTCATTGGTTCTCCCTTGTATGTCTGTCTATGTCTCTGTGTTTTATGTACAGTAAAGCAGAGGGAATCCCCCTCTAACACGTACAGCACCTTAGCGAGTGCGACACTTTTACCACACACAAAATCACTTAATATAGTTTATTCTTCACCCACACATACTCATTGGTCCTGAGGAAAGCCAGTTTTAACAAAAGGCCTGGCTGAAACATGTAGACCACACAGGACGTAGGAGCACTTAATACACTCCACACCGTCCGCAAGCCTCTTTATTTGCTAACAGGGGCCCAGGAATTAAAATTATCCTTATACCCTCGGGAACTGGGACCACCTGCATAGCTTTTAACATCACATTCATACCCACTATTCACTGCACACTCAGTAAGCATACCTGCTCCTCAGTAATCTGGAGTCGCAGCACACCCGGGACACATTCGGTGTCACTGTGGTGGGCCCAATGATGAAGCATGACACCAACTAGGTTGGTGTGTGAGGGCTTCATGATCAAACCAAATGGTTTGCCTACAGACGTACCTTCTGAGCCTCATTAACACAACTTAGCTAGTCCCTTTTTGATATTCCTACTATTACCAAGGGTAGTCTGTACTAAGCATGGGCGTAAAATCCGTTCCGCTCGCGGATTTTGCGGATTTTCGACAAATTCGCAATCCGCGAACTCACGCGAATTTGCCGAAAATCCGCACACGGCGGATTTGTTTGCTTGGTGATACAATATTGCGGCGCGCGGCGTGGCGCGCGGCGTTCACTTTCCGTCATTCAGCGTTTGCCGAGTTGTTTTTCTCAATATTTTGCGAGTGCTGCGCCATTTTGGATCTTGCTGCGGAATCCCGCGGGAGTTTGGCGCCCGCGAATACGTAATCGCGGCTTGCCACCACCTTGCACAGCACGCATCGCGAGAGTTCGCAATTGCGAACATGTAGGTGCGGCGGGCAGAAACAATCTCGCACTCGCGAAATAGAGATTTTGCAATACTGCACAAGAAATACACCAGCAAACAGCATAAACCTTCAGAAAATGATGATTTTTATCAGAATCACTCCTCAGGTTGACATTTGCCTGCACTTTTTTTTGCAAGGAGTCCATTATTTGGGGGGGGGAAGGAAGTGCCCCACAGTCTCCAGCTTCCTGTTCCTGTCCAGCAGGCTCCTCCCAGTGCTTTCTTCATGTGCTGGTCACTTTCATTTGGACCTTGACCTGGAAGGATTACTTTTTGTGGGTGCTGCTGGATATTTGGATTTGAGGCCTTTTAGACTTTCTTTGGATCACATTTGGATTAGAAATCAACTTTCACAAGTAAGTTTGTTTGGGGCATTACAGTTGCTGCAACTACAATTTTGGAACTTTTTCAGAACATTAAATAAAATATATTGTGGGTAGCCACAGTATCCAGTAGGACATGGGTTGGTTATGGGTGCATGATACAACTGTTTTGTTGAATTTAAACATCATTGAGGCCATGGATGGGCTGGGATTGTGCTGATTTTTGTGTTTTTTGTCGATTTTTGGGGGCTGCTGTTGGGGCCTTTTGCCCAGGGGTAGTGGTGCATGGACTGAGTCTGCCTGTGGGGTCTCACTCTCTTTAATGTAAACATCCTGGATGGCATTGGATTGTGGTGATTTTTGTGTGTTTTTCGTTTTTTTTTGGGGTGTACTGTTGATGTGGACTGGCCATGTGGGTGGTGGTGGTGGCCATCTTGAGTGCTGGTACAGGCAACATGTGCTTGGGGTTCAAGGGGCCATTTTGAAGAGAGGCATTGTCTGAGGCCTGCACCCATTTTGCCTAGCCTTCATCCATTATGCCCAGGGGTAGTGAGTGGTGCATGGTCCTAGTCTTTCTGTGGGGTGGCTTCTTGAATGTAAACACCATTGAGGCCATGGATGGGCTGGGATTGTGCAGAATTTTGTGTGTTTTTTGTCGTTTTTTTGGGGCTGCTGGTGGGGCCTTTTGCCCAGGGGTAGTGAGTGGTGCATGGGCCTAGTCTTTCTGTGGGGTGTCTTCTTGAATTTAAACACCATTGAGGCCATGGATGGGCTGGGATTGTGCAGAAGTTTGTGTTTGTTGTCGTTTTTTGGGGGCTGCTGGTGGGGCCTTTTGCCCAGGGGTAGTGAGTGGTGCATGGGCCTAGTCTTTCTGTGGGGTGTCTTCTTGATTTTAAACACCATTGAGGCCATGGATGGGCTGGGATTGTGCTGAATTTTGTGGTTTTTGTTGATTTTTTTGGGGCTGCTGGTGGGGCCTTTTGCCCAGGGGTAGTGGTGCATGGACTGAGTGTGCCTGTGGGGTCTCACTTTCTTTAATGTAAACATCCTGGATGGCATTGGATTGTGGTGATTTTTGTGTGTTTTTTTTTTTTTTTGGGGTGTACTGTTGATGTGGACTGGCCATGTGGGTGGTGGTGTTGGCCATCTTGAGTGCTGGTACAGGCAACATGTGCTTGGGGTTCAAGGGGCCATTTTGAAGAGAGGCAGTGTCTGAGGCCTGCACCCATTTTGCCTAGCTTTCATCCATTATACCCAGGGGTAGTGAGTGCTGCATGGACCTAGTCTTTCTGTGGGGTGTCTTCTTGAATTTAAACACCATTGAGGCCATGGATGGGCTGGGATTGTGCAGAATTTTGTGTGGTTTTTGTCGTTTTTTTGGGGCTGCTGGTGGGGCCTTTTGCCCAGGGGTAGTGAGTGGTGCATGGGCCTAGTCTTTCTGTGGGATGTCTTCTTGATTTTAAACACCATTGAGGCCATGGATGGGCTGGGATTGTGCATAATTTTGTGGTTTTTGTCGATTTGTTTGGGGCTGCTGGTGGGGCCTTTTGCCCAGGGGTAGTGGTGCATGGACTGAGTCTGCCTGTGGGGTCTCACTCTCTTTAATGTAAACATCCTGGATGGCATTAGATTGTGGTGATTTTTGTGTGGTTTTCGTTTTTTTGGGGTATACTGTTGATGTGGACTGGCCATGTGGGTGGTGGTGGTGGCCATCTTGAGTGCTGGTACAGGCAACATGTGCTTGGGGTTTAAGGGGCCATTTTGAAGAGAGGCAGTGTCTGAGGCCTACACCCATTTTGCCTAGCTTTCATCCATTATGCCCAGGGGTAGTGAGTGGTGCATGGGTCTAGCCTTTCTGTGGGGTGTCTTCTTGAATTTAAACACCATTGAGGCCATGGATGGGCTGGGATTGTGCAGAATTTTGTGTGTTTTTTGTCGTTTTTTTGGGGCTGCTGGTGGGGCCTTTTGCCCAGGGGTAGTGAGTGGTGCATGGGCCTAGTCTTTCTGTGGGGTGTCTTCTTGAATTTAAACACCATTGAGGCCATGGATGGGCTGGGATTGTGCAGAATTTTGTGGTTTTTGTTGATTTTTTTGGGGCTGCTGGTGGGGCCTTTTGCCCAGGGGTAGTGGTGCATGGACTGAGTCTGCCTGTAGGGTCTAACTCTCTTTAATGTAAACATCCTGGATGGCATTGGATTGTGGTGATTTTTGTGTGTTTTTCGGTTTTTTTTGGGGGTGTACTGTTGATGTGGACTGGCCATGTGGGTGGTGGTGGTGGACTTCTTGAGTGCTGGTACAGGCAACATGTGCTTGGGGTTCAAGGGGCCATTTTGAAGAGAGGCAGTGTCTGAGGCCTGCACCCATTTTGCCTAGCTTTCATCCATTATGCCCAGGGGTAGTGAGTGGTGCATGGGCCTAGTCTTTCTGTGGGGTGTCTTCTTGAATTTAAACACCATTGAGGCCATGGATGGGCTGCGATTGTGCAGAAGAATTTTGTGTGTTTTTTGTCGTTTTTTTGGGGCTGCTGGTGGGGCCTTTTGCCCAGGGGTAGTGAGTGGTGCATGGGCCTAGTCTTTCTGTGGGGTGTCTTCTTGAATTTAAACACCATTGAGGCCATGGATGGGCTGGGATTGTGCAGAAGTTTGTGTTTGTTGTCGTTTTTTGGGGGCTGCTGGTGGGGCCTTTTGCCCAGGGGTAGTGAGTGGTGCATGGGCCTAGTCTTTCTGTGGGGTGTCTTCTTGATTTTAAACACCATTGAGGCCATGGATGGGCTGGGATTGTGCTGAATTTTGTGGTTTTTGTTGATTTTTTTGGGGCTGCTGGTGGGGCCTTTTGCCCAGGGGTAGTGGTGCATGGACTGAGTGTGCCTGTGGGGTCTCACTTTCTTTAATGTAAACATCCTGGATGGCATTGGATTGTGGTGATTTTTGTGTGTTTTTTTTTTTTTTTGGGGTGTACTGTTGATGTGGACTGGCCATGTGGGTGGTGGTGTTGGCCATCTTGAGTGCTGGTACAGGCAACATGTGCTTGGGGTTCAAGGGGCCATTTTGAAGAGAGGCAGTGTCTGAGGCCTGCACCCATTTTGCCTAGCTTTCATCCATTATACCCAGGGGTAGTGAGTGCTGCATGGACCTAGTCTTTCTGTGGGGTGTCTTCTTGAATTTAAACACCATTGAGGCCATGGATGGGCTGGGATTGTGCAGAATTTTGTGTGGTTTTTGTCGTTTTTTTGGGGCTGCTGGTGGGGCCTTTTGCCCAGGGGTAGTGAGTGGTGCATGGGCCTAGTCTTTCTGTGGGATGTCTTCTTGATTTTAAACACCATTGAGGCCATGGATGGGCTGGGATTGTGCATAATTTTGTGGTTTTTGTCGATTTGTTTGGGGCTGCTGGTGGGGCCTTTTGCCCAGGGGTAGTGGTGCATGGACTGAGTCTGCCTGTGGGGTCTCACTCTCTTTAATGTAAACATCCTGGATGGCATTAGATTGTGGTGATTTTTGTGTGGTTTTCGTTTTTTTGGGGTATACTGTTGATGTGGACTGGCCATGTGGGTGGTGGTGGTGGCCATCTTGAGTGCTGGTACAGGCAACATGTGCTTGGGGTTTAAGGGGCCATTTTGAAGAGAGGCAGTGTCTGAGGCCTACACCCATTTTGCCTAGCTTTCATCCATTATGCCCAGGGGTAGTGAGTGGTGCATGGGTCTAGCCTTTCTGTGGGGTGTCTTCTTGAATTTAAACACCATTGAGGCCATGGATGGGCTGGGATTGTGCAGAATTTTGTGTGTTTTTTGTCGTTTTTTTGGGGCTGCTGGTGGGGCCTTTTGCCCAGGGGTAGTGAGTGGTGCATGGGCCTAGTCTTTCTGTGGGGTGTCTTCTTGAATTTAAACACCATTGAGGCCATGGATGGGCTGGGATTGTGCAGAATTTTGTGGTTTTTGTTGATTTTTTTGGGGCTGCTGGTGGGGCCTTTTGCCCAGGGGTAGTGGTGCATGGACTGAGTCTGCCTGTAGGGTCTAACTCTCTTTAATGTAAACATCCTGGATGGCATTGGATTGTGGTGATTTTTGTGTGTTTTTCGGTTTTTTTTGGGGGTGTACTGTTGATGTGGACTGGCCATGTGGGTGGTGGTGGTGGACTTCTTGAGTGCTGGTACAGGCAACATGTGCTTGGGGTTCAAGGGGCCATTTTGAAGAGAGGCAGTGTCTGAGGCCTGCACCCATTTTGCCTAGCTTTCATCCATTATGCCCAGGGGTAGTGAGTGGTGCATGGGCCTAGTCTTTCTGTGGGGTGTCTTCTTGAATTTAAACACCATTGAGGCCATGGATGGGCTGCGATTGTGCAGAAGAATTTTGTGTGTTTTTTGTCGTTTTTTTGGGGCTGCTGGTGGGGCCTTTTGCCCAGGGGTAGTGAGTGGTGCATGGGCCTAGTCTTTCTGTGGGGGGGCTTCTTGAATTTAAACACCATTGAGGCCATGGATGGGCTGGGATTGTGCTGAATTTTGTGGTTTTTGTCGATTTTTGGGGGGCTGCTGGTGGGGCCTTTTGCCCAGGGTTAGTGAGTGGTGCATGGGCCTAGTCTTTCTGTGGGGTGTCTTCTTGAATTTAAACACCATTGAGGCCATGGATGGGCTGGGATTGTGCAGAATTTTGTGTGTTTTTTCGACTTTTTGGGGTGTATAACTGATGTTCCTCTGTCTTCCATTGCTTGTAGGTGCACAAGAGAACCACCAGTGCCAGGAAGAAGTCCTGCTGCGGTGTGTGCAGCACAACGTCACGTGTGGCCACAGACAACTCTGCAACTTGTGCAACTGTGGCCTGCTGTTCAGAGTGACATCTGAAGAAGATGGCCCCAAAAAAAGTTCCCCGTAGCTACTCTAGCAAGAAAGATGCCAGAAAGGAGCAGAAGAAGCAAGTTACCAAGCAGACTGGTGTGCCGCCCGCCACATGTTTTGGGAATAAAAAAAAAAGTACGCCTGCAGCAGCAGGATCTGCTGGGGACCAAGCTGGGAGCAGCACCCCCGCTCCATTGGGCTCAGTGCCACCACCACCACGCCAACTTAGGTCCAAGCCCTTGAGTGCTGCAGAGGCCGCCAGTATAGTCAATCACCATCGACCAGTGATGTTGGCTCATAGCAAGAAAGTAGCAGCAATGTCCCTCAATCAACACAGGTTGTTGTAACTCATCTGACGAGTGTTGAACAACCACAGCCGCAACAACAATCACATGTGCAAGTACAAGCCCAAGTACATGTGGAAGGAGAGGCGGCGCAAGGAGAGGAGCAAGCAGAGGAGCATGGAGGGGCACAACAAGTGGCCACAATAGCTGTTCCTCCAGAAGTAGGGGCACATCTGGAAATCGACAATCAAGCCGAGGTATCATTCGAGGAAGTCACTCCTCCTGATGATCATTCATTGTCTTCCACATCCCGAGCAAGGAAAAGATCAAGGGTGTTGGTGTCTACATCTTCTTCAAGCACACCTCCTTCTGATGATATGGATCTTACTTGGGAACCAGCACCACTGCCGTCTGAGAGTGAGGTTGAGGAGGCACACCATGATCTGACAAAGGTAGCTAAGCGTAAAAGGAAGGTCGTCGAAACTCTCATAGTTATGGAGTGTGATGACGCTCAACAAGAAGTGGCTTATACTCCTGCTGCTGAAGACTCTCACGACGACGACGCAGTCATCATCACTAACGTCACTGAAGCCCCAGCGGGCATGCAGCAAACAGACATTTTGACCCTAGCCCCACAAGCTGCTGAGCGTGATGATGAAGTTGACGAGGAGGCAATGGGAACACCACAATCATTGAAGTTAACTAGTACACCACAACCTACCGCTTCCATATTTCTTACTCGCCAGAAGGGACCTCCATCCACCTCGACCTCCATTAGTGGTGGTGAAAGTGCGCAACGTAGTAAAGTTCAGCAATACACATCCTCCACTTCATCTGGCATTAGCAGCACGACCACCACCAGTATCGCCTCCTCCGGCCCCCACAGACATTTGAAGTCCGCAGTTTGGGACTACTTTAGTGTTTGCCCAAAAAGGGAAAACATAGCCATTTGTAGCATTTGTAAGCTTGCAGTTAGTCGTGGTAAGCTTGGTACCAACTATGGGACTGGAGGCCAGAGAGGTCATCTTAAGAGACAGCACACTGTCCAATGGTTGGCGCACCTAAAGGAGATCAAGGAAGCCCGAATTGCAAGTCGAGAAAACGTTGATGTTCCATCTGATGATGACGAGGAGGAAGAAGTGTCACACACTTCACTTACACCCAGTACCCCTGTCAGCACACCCCTTGTGAGCCACACTAAGAGTGTGGGACAGAGTGAGACACCAATGCGAAAAAGTTCATCAGCGAGCGTAACTGGGTCGAAGAAGTCATCATCATCATCCCGTAAAATGGTCCAGGGCAACATTAAAACAATGTTGTTTTCAGACGCGCCATATGACCGCAACCACCCAATGGTGCGTCTGTATAACACTAAGCTGGCTAAAATGCTAGCGCTGGATCTTCTCCCTTTTTCTTTTGTAGAAGGGGTTGGTTTTCTAGAATTAGTGGCAGCGCTCTGCCCTAAATGGAAGGTTCCTAGCCGGTACTATTTTGCCCGAGTTGCAGTTCCAGCACTACATGAAGATGTGCTGGAGGTGATTGGGGCAGCTTTGCAGAAGAGTGCTGTTCACACTATACATCTGACAACAGACATGTGGACCAGTGGCGCAGGCACTGATTACATGTGCATCACTGCACACTGGGTCTCTTTTTCAGGGGTTAAAGCAAAGCTAAACGCAGGTGCTGACCTGGACCAAGTTTTTAAAGCTGCTCGGAAACATGCAACACTAGCCATGTTTGGCTTGGAGAAACGTCATACAGCACAAAACATTTTGAATGAGTTCAACACAAAGGTCTTTCACTGGCTGTCTCCAAAAAAACGCGGCATTGGTTATGTTTCCACGGATAATGGCGCCAATGTAGTTAAGGCCATGGAACTGGGTGACTATTTCAGAGTGCCGTGTTTGGCGCACTGTATAAACCTGGTTGTTAAAAAATTCTTGGATAAAGACAGTCCAGCATGCCAGTTAGTGGTCACCTGCCGAAAAATTTGCAACCATTTCAGCCATTCTTTTAAGGCCCGGAAGCATCTGAGGCGCCTGCTACATGAACGTCGAATGCCAGTGAAAGCACTCATCCAGGAGGTGCCAACACGTTGGAACTCAACCTTCTACATGCTTGAGTGTCTGTATGAGCAGTTTACGGTACTCAATCAGTATTTCTTAACACTGGGTACAGCTGTGAAGGAGGACCTGAGGTTAAATGCGGCGGAATGGGAGCTAGTTAAAAGCCTGACAGACATGCTTCGTCCTTTTGAGGTCTTCACGCGTGCAGTCAGCAGGGAGGACTGTAATTTGGGAAAAGCTATCCCATTGTTGCGCATGCTGGAGCACAAACTGAAGGCGGTGTCTTCAAAGTTTCAAAAAGATGAAGAAAAGCAAGAAGCTTTTGTTTTGGTGGAGAAATTATTAGAGCGCCTACTTGGCGATGAACGTCTTCAAAAGATCCACTCAGAACAGCATTACATTTGTGCTACTATTCTGCATCCACGCTACAAAAAGGCGCTGGCAGGCTGTGCATTATTTCCTTTTAGTGATGAAGATGTTACAAAGTACAAACGTTGGCTAGCCTTGTCAGCCATCAGGTTTGAAAGAGAACGGAAGCAAATTGAAGGAAAAGGCAGTACATCAGCATCAGCAGGCGATCCCCAGTCAAAAGACTCCACTTTTGTACCTGTGGCTGTGGCTCAAGTGACCTCTCAGCCGTTAAAGACACCGGCAACCGCATCATCTGCACCAGACACAACAGAAATATCAGGTGATGAAGAGGATTGGCTAGCTGAGATTGGTTATGGTTCCCAAAAGGTCCGAGCAAAAATTCAGCAAAGTGGAGGAACCGTGGAGAACTTTGAGTCGATGGTGCAGGACTATCTGAATGACTCAACAGAGGTCTATGTTAATGCTGACCCATTGGCGTATTAGCATGGGAAAAAAGAATTGTGGCCAGAGATCACCTGCCTGGCTATACATTACTTGTCTTGCCCACTCGCAAGCGTGTCTTCTGAAAGTGTTTTCAGTGCTGCTGGTGGCATTGTAACTTGCAAACGGACCCGCCTCTCGCCCAAAAATGTGGAGATATTGACAATGATCAAGATGAATGAGCACCTCATACCACCAGATTTCAAAGTACCAGATCGCACGACAGAAGAAGACGAGGCGGACAGCAACGTAGATGAGGGAATTTCTTCTGTGTTAGGTGACACTGACCTACTCCTGTCTGAATTTGCAGAGTATGAGGACGAACTCTTCTTCCCTGACACGAGCCCTGAAAATGAGCCAATGAATTCAGATATGTTCTTTTTCGTACTTATTCACTTTTATTCCTGTGTTTCTGTCTTTCTTTGTTTTGCACAAGTTAATATAATTAAAACTTTAATCACCTGTACTTTTGCTTTTTGGCTGTTTGGGGGTCTTCTACTTGTTTTCGCCTGGGTTGACGGCTCTGGGGCCATTGCTGGGAAGGTCTAATACTGAATAAAACTGGTTTAAACAACATCCATGAGGAAAAAGGTTTTGCATTTTCTGACTTTTCGCTCAATGTAGCATTTTCGGGGGCCTGTTTGGGGGGCTTCCTGGTGTTTGTGGGTGGGTTTCGGGGTCTGGGAGCACTACTGGGTATGGATAGTTTAGATAGCAAGAGGTTTGAAGGAAATCCATGGAGGCAGAGGGGAGTTAGGGCCTAGCTGCAGAGCGCGCGCTGAGTGATTTTGCAAATTTTCAGAAAAGTGACTAAGTCCACATTTTTGTACTTTTGCTTTTTGGCTGTTTGGGGGTCTTCTACTTGTTTTCGCCTGGGTTGACGGCTCTGGGGCCATTGCTGGGAAGGTCTAATACCGGATAAAACTGGTTTAAACAACATCCATGAGGAAAAAGGTTTTGCATTTTCTGACTTTTCGCTCAATGTAGCGTTTTCGGGGGCCTGTTTGGGGGGCTTCCTGGTGTTTGTGGGTGGGTTTCGGGGTCTGGGAGCACTACTGGGTATGGATAGTTTAGATAGCAAGAGGTTTGAAGGAAATCCATGGAGGCAGAGGGGAGTTAGGGCCTAGCTGCAGATCGCGCGCTGAGTGATTTTGCAAATTTTCAGAAAAGTGACTAAGTCCACATTTTTGTACTTTTGCTTTTTGGCTGTTTGGGGGTCTTCTACTTGTTTTCGCCTGGGTTGACGGCTCTGGGGCCATTGCTGGGAAGGTCTAATACTGGATAAAACTGGTTTAAACAACATCCATGAGGAAAAAGGTTTTGCATTTTCTGACTTTTCGCTCAATGTAGCGTTTTCGGGGGCCTGTTTGGGGGGCTTCCTGGTGTTTGTGGGTGGGTTTCGGGGTCTGGGAGCACTACTGGGTATGGATAGTTTAGATAGCAAGAGGTTTGAAGGAAATCCATGGAGGCAGAGGGGAGTTAGGGCCTAGCTGCATAGCGCGCGCTGAGTGATTTTGCAAATTTTCAGAAAAGTGATTAAGTCCACATTTTTGTACTTTTGCTATTTGGCTGTTTGGGGGTCTTCTACTTGTTTTCTCCTGGGTTGACGGCTCTGGGGCCATTGCTGGGAAGGTCTAATAACGGATAAAACTGGTTTAAACAACATCCATGAGGAAAAAGGTTTTGGCACTTTTTGTAACTTAGGGTTCGTTAGGGTTAGCCCTAGCAGCAGGATTGCATGTGTTTCGGGGTGTTCTTGAATTTTGCAACTGAGTTCTGGGGTTTTAGAGCACTCGTGGGAATGTGTAATCTTTGTTGCAAGTGATTTGAAGAAAATCCATGGTGGGAAAGGGGGGATCACTTACTCTGTGAGAGGCACTTAGTGTTGAAAACATTTAGCCATTTACACTTAAAGGAAGAAAATGACACAGACTTAAGTTTCAGGAAAACAAACTTACTGTTAAACCACCACCCACCAGACTCAAAAGCAGTAAAAAACAGGTATCCTCAGATAAAGTTTCAAAAAGTATATGTGTATAGCCCTAACAAAATAATCTCCCTCAAGACCCTCCCTAACCCCAACGATTGTCTTTCAAAAGTCCCAAAAAGAACCCAACTCCCAAATCCCACCCCCTAAAAGTCCCTAAAAAAGGGGCAAGGGACACTACGGTAGGATGCTGTTCACTGTAGCGGCCAGGGCATCATACTCCTTGCGGAGGGTGGCATGGTCGAAGCGGAGGCCCTCCACCAAGTTCTTATAGGTTAAGACCTCCTGCTCCAGGTAGGACACTCTGAGGGATAAGCGGCGCTGGCGTGCCTTGCAACTCCTGTGGGGGGCAGCTGGTGTCTTTGCTGCTCGGCGGTTGGCTTTGGTAGCCCGGCTCCGTACCGCTGAAGCACTGTGCTGGCTGGAAGCCCGTGTGGGCCCGGAGGAGGATGCAGATGTCGCTGTAGATGTACTAGTAGACTGCGTGTCCTCCTCCTCCAGGGCCAGCAGCCGCCGATATTCTGCAACAGTGGCATCCAGCCTCCGTTGCCGGGCCATTCGAGCCTGCTCCTTCCTTGATGGTTTGTTGGATTTGGAAGGAGCAACTATATAAAGAAAGAAAGACATAGTCTGTAACCAATGCTCTTAAGATTAACACAAAATGATTGAGCAGAAAGTTGTGTCACAGTACAAGTAGCAACTTGAAAGCACAGCACATAACTATTGAGGCCAGTATCTATCTAACCTCCCAGTTCTTCATCCTTGGCTTGCTCTAACATTTGTGTGAGTTTAAGGAACAAATTCTACGAGCACTATGGACTTCCATTACAGTCGACTATGACAGTAGTACACCAGTCTTATTCTTCTTCTTCTCTCTTGTTTATGAAAATTGGTACGTTATCTTCTGCAAGCCGGCATAATGCCAGCACAGTGAACTTGCACCCGAGAAAAACAGACGCACACCATGATGAGTGAGACAGACTTGCGTTACTGTACCGGTACAGTACATGCAGGTGGTGAAGCTCATATTTTTCCATTACAGGTGGCACTGAGAATACTCTGTTAAAAGGGCTACTGCTTAATTAATTTAACTTTCACCCTACAGTGCAAATGAGTACTAGAGAAGGGAAAAGAAGAAACTAAATAATCTGATTATCTATCACTTCACATGGGATGTATTTGATTACGTATGGGATGACTTTAGGTGCTTTGCTTTTTTGAGTGAACTGTGATACACCCACACATGAATGACGTACTACTACTAAACTAAAATTATTAAGAGAGGTAGGGAGGGTCCACCGTAATAACCGGATATATGCTGTGCTTGCAGTTGCATACAAACTACTGCTACTATTCATGGTAGTATTTGGACAAAATTACAACTTCTTTTCCTTGCCTTTCCTACACTGGAACGGACGTGCGGGTGCGGTGTTACATGCTCTTCAAAGTAACACTTAGTTCAGGGGTCTCCAAACCGGTCCTGGAGGGCCGGATCCATGCCAGATTTTTTGGATATCCCCATTGAGATACATGTAGTTATTTTAAAAATCTGGCATGTATCCGGCCCTCCAGGACCGGTTTGGAGACCCCTGACTTAGTTCATCCAGTGACCGTCTACTCTCTCTAGATACACATAGGCTATCTAAGAGTCAGATAGTACCATGATTCAGGCATCCATCCATTCAAAGTATATGCACACATACAGTTTCTGTTTCACCCACCAAGGCTGTTCTCCTTCCACCCATTCTTGCTTCATCATTCACCCAGCCATGCACCATACCATATTCTTCTCAGCCACCTTGGGGACCAAGCAAACACATATCATTCTTCTTTGCCAGTCATCATTAAATTTCTCGTCCTTCCACACTTACTTACACCCTTCTTTCGCATTTGGTTTTTTTATGTGCACACTAATAAAATAATCTCTGTGACAAAAGCAGTAACCACAGACATATGCACAGAAAATACTGCTTTTCGTTCATCCCATCCATCAAGTTCATCTCAGATCTGATTGGGATTCTTCTCGCCAAAAACTTCACAGCTAAATCGAAGTACATTTAGAGGAGGCGACTACCTGGTTGATACACCTGTGCAGAAAGCACACTCTGCAGTCTTCAATCTCAATAAGTAAGGAATATATAGCTTACCTCTGCCCGCCACCACCGTGTGAACCCTCACAGGCACATTGGTGTCGTCCGGCACTTGCACCGCCTCCTCCCCAAAAATGTCCTCCGAGTCCTCATCCACCACCACCACCTCCGTGCTGGCCCCGCCACCAGATGTTCAACCTACAAAGTACATTTAAGAATGTTAGAATACACCACTCACTACTATATAACATTTGGTCTAGGAATAAAGAAATGTGAAAAAAAAACGAAAACAATGTAATAATTTGTGACTGTCTAATCTAAAGTAAAAATGTTCCTTTTTCCAGGGAAGGCTCAGTGCATAGAGCTATTGCTGACTAGAATGGGAGTCCAATGGAATTGCCAAATGTGCAATCTTAGTTAGCTACACAGACAGACTAATGAGAATAATCTAGTAATACCACAGGGAGTCATAGTCGAGGCAGGATAAGAATTTAGATACAGTCTAGAAGAAGATCAAAGACGATTTATAAAAAATCGAATGAGGAACGCTAGGAAAAAATAGGTACTCTATATTAAAATGAAAACTTACTGGGGCCACTGCCCTCGCCTGGCCAATCCTGGCCTTCTACAGCAGCAGCAGCAGCCTCCTCCAATGCCCTCTTGCCCCTGGGGGGAGCTGATGTACAACATGAAAGAAAGAAAGACCAGAAAACATGGATGATATTTGTCAACCAAATCAAACATTTCAAAAGAACAATAACAAAATATTTTGGCGAAATAGCAAATAGACAACTATTCCACGGGATATATTGACCGATCTCATGTGGTCTACTACGTTATTAGTATTGCTTGATTTGCGGACCGTCGACTTGGAAAGTTCCTATGTAACTCACTAAACAAACTACTAAAAAGGTTCGCCTAGGCCTGGCAGGCAGCAGTCCGCAGCACGCGAAGTGACAGACAAAGTCCATCGTGATTGCAGATCAGTGAATACTCAAACTATCAATCCACCACCACTATTTCTTCTTATCGCCATGTGTACAAAGGAAGGACTGGACTTGAGTCTGTAGGGGCTTGCGGCTCCTTTGCTCCATTGTTGCGTGACTTTTGTGACGCAGCGGCAGAACAAAAGAGGCGCCGTGGTGCGGCGTATATTAACAACGTGACGCATATGGGAGATGCATCACGTTGTAAAGCCCTGCGCCATCAGGGGGCGTTCTGGTGCAAGTTTATTGCTCTTGGTAAAAAACAAAAATTTGCAATATAATAACACACAGAGCGGGAGAAAACAGAGTAGTGATGAAATAGCTAGAAATAGCTACTACTACTCACCAAGCCCGGGGATCTCTACGCCGAGCACGTCCAGCAAGTCGCGTTCCCGGTCCATGAGATCCGTCCAGCGGTGGGTGGCCTGGTTATAGGTGCCCCGGGCCCCAGAGTGTTCAAACATGGCCTGGCACACCTTCTCCCACCGCTTCCGGCGCTCCCGGATCCCGTAGCCGGTAGCGATCTTGCCACCTCCCATGATGGTCTTGGGGAGGCGGCGTGGGACGTGAAAGACTAGTGCGGCCACCTCCTCCGCACTAGAAATCTCCCGAGCTATAACTGTCTCCCCCCTCAAACGCCCGCACGGGAGCCGGGCACGGGGTGCGGGACCCTTCCCCTTCGCGGGCTTCTTCCCGGCTCCCTTTGCCATGGTCTGGGCAGAAAGGAAGCAAAATAATAAAGAAGAAATAGAACAGGGAAGAAGAAAAGAAAAGCGTTTAAAAAAGTAGTTTAAAATTAACAAAAAGTAGCAGAAAACACAAAAATATAGAGCTAGAAAAATAGAGGGATAGATAATAAGTAAAATAGATAAAAAAAAACTTCAAACAAGCAAAGGATGGCAGAGATTCAGAGAGGAGGATACAGAGAGCATGCCCAGAACCATAGCAATGAATGAGAAACAAGATGGCCGCGCCCGTTCACGACCGCGTGGGTAAGTTCGCGCGAGATTTTCCTCGCAATCACACGCGAAATTGTACTAGCGAGCCGCACACTTTGCGAGATTACACATAGCGCCCTGAAACGGAATTACGTCACACAAACAAGATGGCCGTGCCCATGTACGACCGCTAGGGTAAGTTCGCAAACGTTGCGCTACAAGCGGCTTGCGAATACGCAAAAAATCACGCGAACAAACACGCCGCAAAAAAAACAAATCGTGTATTCGCACGAATTCGCGGCTTACGAAATCGATCTCGCACTGATTCGCGCCCCGCAAATCGCGCGAAATTGCAGAAAAACGATTTTTGCAAAACTGAAAGCACTCAGCAGGTGCAAAAGTTCAATCTTAACATTAGTAACCATTCACTCTAGTGCTTCCTGAGGGGCCCCTCCAGAGTTCAGTTGCCTATTTGCAACTATTCTATGACCCTGCTCTGACCCTCACAGCAGGCTCATAGAATAGCTACAAGTAGGCCATAAAGGTCCTGTGAAAAAAAATTGCACTGCAACAGAAAGCAAATTACAGATAATGAAGGAAGCAGGTGCCAGCCAGACTGGAACTTTAAAAATCAGTGACACATTAATCAACCCCAAATTAATTCATGGCAGTTGAAGCAGGGCAGGTGTGCTTGCTTTTTTTCACCCCCATAATCTACAGTGATAAACCAACCAGAGGGTGGCAGTGATGTACCAGAGGGTGGCATGGGTGTACCAGAGGGTGGCAGTGGTGAAACAGAGGGTGCTGTGAACCTGTGATGATGAACCAGACGTAGAAACAACATAGTCGCGGCCGTTGCGAGCCGACATGTAAGTTCGCAATTGTGAACTGGTACACAAACCTCACGAACTGGCAGAAACCCTTGCGAACACAAAAAAACACAAAAATCCACAAATTTGCGAGAGTTCGCGGATTTTGCGGATTGCGAATCCGTAAATACGCAAGTTCGCGTATGCCAGATTCGCAAAATCCGCCCATACTTAGTCTGTACCTGGCTTTCATAGACTTGAAAACAGCTTTCAATGTCACCCCACGTGCTAAACTTTGGGAGGTCCTCCTGGACATGGGTTTCCCTAGTTATCTGTTGCAGTTTATTATTAAACTCCATGAAGACAATTATGCAAGGATTCGGTGGAGGAATCATGGTCAATTGACAGGGAGGGTACCAGTCAATAGAGGGGTGCGGCAGGGATGTGTGATGGCTCCGACTCTGTTCTCCTTCTTTATAAATGGCGTGGTGGACCATTTGAGGGAGGACCCCGCGGATGCCCCTGTCCTTGCCGGGGAGAAAACCCCCACACTCCTCTTTGCGGATGACACCCTCCTGATGTCCAAAACCCCTAAGGGCCTGCAAAAATTGCTTGATCGCTTCAGTGTTTTCTGTAAAGACCGTGGGCTAACGGTCAACACTGCGAAAACGAAGTTGATGGTATTGTCTGCCTAAAGAAATCGTAGGAAGGCTTATCTCTCTTTGAATGGGTCCCCTCTAGAGGTAGTGGACGAATTCGACTACCTTGGGGTTAGGCTCTGTTATAACATGAGCTGGGACTCCCATTTGTCCAAAATGGTTTTAAATCTCAAAAGGGTCTCTGGAGCAATACTAAAGAATCAGCGCCTTTCAATCAGTAGACCAATAGCCCCTGCCCTGGCAGTGTATGAGGGGAAAGCTTTAGCTTCGGCAGTTTACGGCTCTGAATTATGGGGCGCTGAGAACACTAAGGCATTGGTAGTTGCAGAGAATAAGTTCATGAGAGACATAGTCTCGCTTCCTCCCTCGACCCCTCTAAAACCACTATTTCTCGACATGGGCAAAAGATCGGTCTCTGAAATAGTTCAACTCCGTCCCTTGTTATTCTGGGTGCGCCTCAGAAGGACCCCTGAATTAGCAAAAAATGCTTTAGTGTTGGACGAGCTAATTAGTTTGAATGTTTCCAATAAAATAAAGTGGCTCAACAATTTAAAGAAGCTTGTGGTATCTATAGGTTTGGACGGATCCTGGGACTCACAATCCCCCCCATCCAAACAAACTGTTAAAAAACTATATTGGGATTGGGTAGAGGGCAAGGCCCTGCACAAATCAAACTGGGGTACATTAACAAACAACTTTCTTGGAAAATTAGAACCATTTCTGGACTTCATCCAGACTCCTTGTGATAGATCTTTGTTCCTGAAATTAAGATATGGTATCCTTCCCCTTAAAAAATTCATGGAAGGGTGGAAGGTCAGGAGGGAACATGATCTAAAATGCCTAGGTTTCCCATGTCTGGAAGAATCACTTGGCCACTTTCTGTTTGCATGTAAAGCTTACAAGCAGGCTAGAGTAAAATGGTTGAAACCAGTGTGTAGGGAGTCAGGAGTTAGGGACCATAGATCAGCTCTCCGCATTATTTTAACCAACACTACCTCTATGTACATTGTTTGTGGGGTCGCCAAGCACCTGGCGTGCGCTTGGCTTATTCGGTCAAAGCTGTTATCCAATGCTTGTACAGATCCTTCCCAAGAATGAATTTTAATTATCTTGAGACCCCTCTCATCTCTTAAACTGTTTGTAATGATGACATGTTTTCAGAAGAAACTGTAATACTCGACAAACCTTTTTATGTATTTTGTATTTTTACACTTTTATGATACATATATCGAATAAAGTATTACAAAGTATCCATCAACTAGGTGAATTTAGATTTTTAGCATTCATCAAGTGGTGTCTTCTCAGTGCAAATTTTCTAAACCATTTGGGACTCATCCAGGGTAAATATGGGCAAATATCCAGAGTTAGAGACATTGCTTTTAGATATTAGGAAGGTTCTTAGCTGTCCTCTACCAGGCAATATGGAATATCAATCATGCATATTGAACGGTGGCTTTCTTGTTTTGTGTATCCCACCGCCTAATGTGCCAGAATAACTATCTCATTTCCCCTCCACTGGAACAGTTAATCACTTTGTTACCTTCATTGCAAGTGATTGTTGACCCTTGGTTAAAAGAAAGCAAGAGCCCAGGCAAGAACACTGTGGCTACTATACATCAGTTTGGTTAGTCTCTCAATCCCCTGCAAACGAAGCTCCAAACATTGATTAGGAGCACATTTCGAACAGATTTATATCCATTGTTGTTGCTTGTCACTCTCTGCGATGAGAAGGAGGTGCTGTTTTGGAACTAACTAAGCTGCATTCTGATCTGAAGGCCTCCACTGACTCAGTTAAGATTATTCTGCCTAGTTTAGAAAGGCCTTTGAGTAGGACTACTGCTGCCATTGCTCCCAATTTCGTCATACATTCATCTCACTATGACTCAGTCCTTACCAATGCTTAGCCTTTTATCTCACATGTTGTGGTATTTCGGTGTCTCATAGTGGAGGAAGGGGTTAGCAGGTGGGTTTAAAGGGCCTGTATGCCTTTCCAGAACAGGATATTGGAGCACAAGCTCAGCCCATCACTAATCAGCCATGCTTAAATCTCCCCCAGAATGCTGTCCCTATGTTGGTATCATGAGAGGTGTACCTCCTTTGACCTCCTTTAGGGTGGAATCCATCTCCAGCTCAAAAACAAAGTGTGTCATAATTCAACCGTGAATATCAATGAATAAAATGAAATTATGTTTGTGAGGGGGGTTGGTTGGTTTGGTCCTGCAGCTAAGCATTTGAGGGGGATTGTATTGTGACTAACTGTCGTTTGATCCTATATGGTGCTTGGGAGAAACCCCAGAATGTCAGCATCAGTGTTCTTTCATTAGGCATTTCCAACCTTGAAAGAAAGCAGGGCACCAGAGTTCCCCACCAATAGTTGATGAGTTGGTCAGGCCACCTGTCCCTATCTCTAATAGATTCCACCAACTGTCAGACCTGGACAGTAATGACTGATGCCTAGAGGCCAAAATTGCGACCTCAATGCAGCTAAGATGTGCGTGATTAGCCCTCCCACCAGAGATCTGGCTGTAGAACATGGTTCTGTCCTAAGGTATGTCTGTTGGTATATTGCAGGCATCAGGGCAAAATAAAAGGATATAAATGGTTTGATTTCATTACCCAGTTTGACACAGTCATGATGCAGGAAACTGTGCCCTTGAGCAGAATGCATAGGATGGTTTTGAGAGCTTTACCAAACTGACAATGACCTACTTTGGACAGAGAGCACGGCATGGCCTGGCTATTATGATGTATATTTCTAATGAAGATCGTTCTGATTGCCTTTAACCATGGTGGGATCCAGATTCTGTGTATTTTTTTACATAATGAGTTCAATTTCTATCTTATTATTTTTATAATTCTGTTTATGAACTAGTTTGTCAGAAAGAGACACCTTTTTAGGTGCTGTCAACTGTAAAATCCAAGTAATTTAGTCTTTCTAACAATTTTAATCTTCTACTAGATGGAAATGTTAACACTAAATTGAGCTTTAATTATACTGTGTATGATACTTTTGTTGCTGTGTGATATGCCCATTTGCAGTAAATCAACAGACCAGAGGAGCTGGATGTTGTATAAGGCCCTCTTGTAATTTGAGTTTTCTAGTGCATCAGAAATAGTGAGGGATCCCACAATTGGCCCCTATTTACTTATTTATTCATTTTGAACATTTTATATTGCACGAACATAACCACCGAGGGTATCAGAGCGCTTTACAAATTATGAATCATAAGATTATATTACAGATTATGCAACAAAGGGTATAAACATACAAAACAGAAAAGAACAGGCAACAGAATGAAAGTCTAAAATTGTCAAACAATCTCATGAGGGAAAATAGACATACCAATAGGCAAAATCAGAAGTCTAGAATTGTCCGACCTAATCGTGGCTGAACCCGAGAAAACATGTATGAACCAAGAATCTAATATCTGAGCCATGCTAAGGCAGAAATTTCTTCATCAGGAGCCCTTTGACTTCTTTTTTGAAGAAGACGGTAGAAGGGTTCACCCTGATTTCTGGGGGAAGGGAGTTCCAGATCCTTGGAGCCAACCCAGAGAAGGCTCGGTTATAGGTCCTTTTTTTTTTAATTGTTTAGGTGTAAGCAAAGGGGTGCTGGCACTTCTGGAGGCTCTAGAACCACAAGAGAGTTCCAGTTTCCGCTCAAGATACAGCGGAGTCTTGAAGTGGATGGCTTTGTGAGCCATGCATGCAACTTTTAACTGGATCCAAGCTTCATAAGGAAGCCAATTCAGTTCCTGCAAGTCCGGAGAGATGTGTTGGTATTTCTTTGTACCAGTTAAAAGCCTAGCAGCTGAATTGAGGGTAGCCCTAAGAGGAGCCATCCTCGCTCTAGGCAGGCCACATAGTGTTGCACTACCATACTTTTGTTTTGTTTTAGTCTACCTGACGTTACTCACTTACATGCCATAACCATCCTTTCCCAGAAGGACAAGGGCCTTAGGCTAAAGTGGAGGGCAATTCATATTCCTACTCTGATGCATTTATTAATAGCGTTGAACTTTGATATACTAGTTATTTGCCCATAACCATCAATTCTCCATCTACTGATATTTTAGATGCTTTTCTGATTCTAAACCTATCCACTAGAACAATTATTCTAGAACTATCTGTATACAGCAATTATCTATAAAGATCAGTTCCTCTGCCGAGTTATCCCGGAAACTATCCCTGATCGCGAGAGCTTAGCCTTCAGCCTCGAACTCTCCCCTAACAACAGCTTCTCAGGAACTTTAATCTACCGCCCCCCAGGTCCCCCCAAGTAATTCCACAACCATCTTGCCTCGATCGTGGCTGAACGTGTTAGCACCTCCTCTAATTTCACCCTGCTAGGTGATCTTAACTTTCACTTTGACTCCGTAGCAGATCACACGGCAACTACGCTTACAGACGACCTAGCTGCCTTGCAACTAATCCAACTTGTTAGATCTCCAACCCACGTCAAGGGTCATTTGCTGGACCCATTATTCAGCAACTGTGTAGATCTGGCAACAAGTCTACCAATCCCCCTTCCGTGGACTGACCATTTATTAGTTCCCTTTACTTGGACCACATCCAAGCCCTTAACCATCAGACCCACAGTAAGAATGGCCAGAGCCTGGTCTCGCCTTCCAGTTGAAAAATGAACCACCAAACTGGCTAGCAGTTTACCTCTCTACAATGAGGATCCCTGCCTAGCGAACCAGACATAAGAAGAATGGATCACTCAAACACTTGATAACTCCCTCCCCCCAAAAAAAATCACATTGAAATGTTCCCATAAAACCGCTCCCTGGTACTCAGAGGCCCTCAGGGCAAAGAAACGCCAATGTAGGAAAGCTGAAAGGAAATGGCGTCTGGATTTCTCACCAGTGGAAAAAACTCAATACCGAGATTTAATTAAAGAGTATAAAGAAGAAATCAAAGTCACCCAAGCTGCATACTATTCTAATAAAATTATTTTAGCCAAATCAAAACCCAGAGAAATTTTCCAAATTGTGAAAAATCCTACAAAGTTGCCACCTAGCCTGCTTGAGACCAAATCTACAGAACATTGCAATAAGATGGCAGACTTCTTCCACCAAAAAGTCACCAAAATGTATGCATCTTTCCTCTCCCTAGCCACCCCCCTCCCAGCCCTGACCAACACAATCTTGGCACAACCTTCATCACAGCCTCCTCCCACACTGGACCACTTTCCCCCCCTTAATCTTGTGTCCCTGGAATCTGTGGCTCGGAAAGTTAAATCTGGTTCCCCTGACGATCCAGCCCCGCCAGACATTGTTATGTCGGCATCCCAGGTCACCTTGCCCATCATAATGGACTTCCTAAACTCCTCTATCATCTCCGGCACGGTCCCGCCTGGATGGAAACGGGCCATGGTTCTAGCCCTGCTAAAGAAACCCAGCTTGGACCCCTCAGACTTTAGCAACTACCGGCCAATCTCCCTACTGCCCTGGCTGAGTAAAGTCTTGGAGAGATACATCAACGGCCAATTGGTCGCTTTCCTAGAAAACAACCAACTGTTAGATTCCACCCAGACAGGCTTCAGACCCAAGCATTGAACTGAGACCGCCCTTCTCATGGTCACCGAGGAATCCAGAAACATCCTGTACCAAGGAGGATCAGTGGCAGTGATCCTCCTCGACCTCAGCGCGGCCTTTGACACGGTCAGCCATGACATCTTGCTGAATCGTCTGACTAGTATTGGTATCCAGAACAAGGCATGGCTATGGTTCAAGTCCTTCTTGAAGGACAGATCCTTTCGGGTATTTGACAGTGAGTCAGTGTCCACTAGCAGACCATTAAGATGTGGGGTCCCACAAGGCTCCTCATTAAGCCCCGCGCTTTTTAACATTTACATGAGGCCACTGGCTGAGGTTGTCCGTCCGTTTGGAGTTAAGATCATTTCTTATGCGGACGACACCCAGCTGGTGGTCTCATTGGCGCAGGAGGCCAACATGCCAATGGGAGGAGGGCTCAGAAAGTGGTGTCTAGAGGAGGTAAAGAGCTGGATGTCCTCCTCATCACTCAAACTAAACGGGGACAAGACAGAGCTGATGCTTCTGGGCCCTGCTGAGCCTAGTTCCTTCAATGCCCTATGGCCTCCCTGCCTGGGCACCCCCCCAGTACCTAAGGATAACATCAAGAGCCTTGGGGTGTGGCTGGACAGATCCTTTTCATTTGACATCCAGGCTACCAAACTCTCGGCTACCTGCTTTGGCCTTCTCAGGATGTTAAAGAAAGTTCTTCATCTTTGACCCATGGAGGCTAAGCAGGTAGCCATCCAGGGTTTGATCCAGTCCCGCCTGGATTTTAACAACGTCCTCTACCTTGCTGCTCCAGACTATACACTGCGGAGACTTCAAACAGTGCAGAACTGTGCAGCTCGCACTCTGCTTCAGCTCTCTCGTCGACAATCAGTTAGAGCTGGCCTGATCACCCTACACTGGTTGCCAGTTCGCCAAAGAATCCACTTCAAAGCCATGTGTATCGCCCACCAGGCCTTCTGGGACACAGGTCCTCTGATCACCCGTGACCTAGTCTCCCACTATCAACCGAGCAGAAACCTCCGCTCAAACCAGGCCTTCATGGCCACCGCACCCCGAAAAAAAAAGGCCAGATCAGGCGGTAGGACCTTCACCCATAATGCTTCCAAGACGTGGAACGCCCTTCCCCTTCATCTGAGAGCCAACTCCAATCTCTCCTCATTCCGGAAACAGCTCAAAACATTCCTCTTCAACTCCCCACAGTAACTCTCTGTTAAGCCCCCCTGCTTCCGCCAATCTCCTCTGTTGGTTCCTAGCGCTTGGACGCCCCCGGGCAGCAACCGCACTCTACAAATCCACATACAAATACAAATAGAAATACAAATACAAATACAGCAGGTAAAGCAAACTGGGATGGTTTGATAAGGAGTGTAGGATCACTAATAGTAGCCTCCAAGAAGTTCTTAATGCAAGAGCTATTATTTTAGAATATTTGTTGAGTGCACAGCTACCCATGTATGGCATTCCCAGCTCTTGCGGCAAACAGGTGAGAGGATGTGAAGGAATTACTCTGCATTTAGGGAAAATTTGAGTTTTTGACTGTTTCTTAAAACAGAGTAAGTTTTAATCAGACCTCAAGTTGATGTGGAGATTATTCCAGAGCTTTGAGACAAGGTATTCCACGGACCAACCACCCCCTCTTGCTCTCCTGACTCTGGGCACAGTTAACAGAGAGAGAATAGTTGATCTCAAATCCATTAGCTGCCTGTGGAGGGAGTGCTGTGGGGCAGTGGGGCGGGGGTAGTAAACTCCAACTCACGGCCGATCGGAGTAATCAGCTGGTGAAGATGTGATAGTGGAGAGGGCAGTTCTTTTACATACATTGTTATAAATGCTTGTGACTGTGCGTCGTCGTTCTGAAAATCGCTTGGAGCCAGACTACAACTACTGTTCTCACCAGCTCGCTCTGTTGGAGTTTAACCAGCGAGTAACCCACGGCTTGCCCCATCTGATCAAAATCAATCATCTGCTCAGCTGCCGCGGTGCTGAAAGGCTGCAGGGGTGTAGCGCTGCAGGGACTCACTGTTCCAGGAGTCCCTGCGAGACCTGACGACATCCGGTCTGCGCCCGGTCTGCGCCCCCTGCCTGCCCCGCCCTCGGCCGGCTGATTGAAGAAAAGGGGCTTGCTCTGTTCACCCAGTGATCTAATCGTTCTGAAAATCGCTTGGAGCCAGACTACAACTACTGTTCTCACCGGCTCGCTCTGTTGGAGCTTTACCAGCGAGTAACCCACGGCTTGCCCCATCTGATCAAAATCAATCATCTGCTCGGCTGCCGCGGTGCTGAGAGGCTGCAGGGGTGTAGCGCTGCAGGGACTCACTGTTCCAGGAGTCCCTGCGAGACCTGACGACATCCGGTCTGCACCCCCTGCCTGCCCCGCCCTCGGCCGGCTGATTGAAGAAAAGGGGCTTGCTCTGTTCACCCAGTGATCTAATCGTTCTGAAAATCGCTTGGAGCCAGACTACAACTACTGTTCTCATCAGCTCGCTCTGTTGAAGCTTTACCAGCGAGTAACCCACGGCTTGCCGCTCCCGCTGCGCGGGAGCCGCTGCGTGCTGTCTTGCCCCATCTGATCAAAATCAATCATCTGCTCGGCTGCCGCGGTGCTGAGAGGCTGCAGGGGTGTAGCGCTGCAGGGACTCACTGTTCCAGGAGTCCCTGCGAGACCTGACGACATCCGGTCTGCGCCCCCTGCCTGCCCCGCCCTCGGCAGCCCTCACAAGTATAAACACAGATTAAGGTCCGTCTCGCGGGACGCCGGGCGAAGCCCGGGCAAAGGGCGGGCCGTCTGTGGCCGTCCGGGGACGTACAAGGACGGGCCACCCTATTAACGTTTACATCTACATATTTCATGTACCGGGGAACTGTGTGACAAGTAACATACCCGACTGCCATAGCGGTAAGTGTAATAACAAGGTCCCTGAGACTGACACAAAGGGTCATGGTGAATTGCGTTGTAGACTTTATAATAAACGCACTAAATTCACTGGAGAAAGTACCATTGTCTATAACTATCAGGCCTATTCCAGGAAAGCCTAATGGGATTCAAGAAATTAAGATCTCGTACTATATTTATGAAGCGAATGGGCACCGAAGAAGCAGTCAGGAAATCCTCTGCCAAAGCAGTAAAACAAGGCCGGATAATCGGGACCCCGGCAATTACTAATTATTTTTCTGCCTCATCATTAAACAGGGAATTATCTACCTATGTCCCGGAAATGGAAAAAAACTCGGATCCGATTGAAAATAAGGAGGAAAAAATGCTTTACTCGTTGAACCAACAATCCACTGATAATCTAAGTGTGCTTGCTCTGGAATCTAACCAAAAGATAAATTGCTCATCACAGGAATTACAAGCCCTGGAGTGTGATCTGATCCACTTAACATCTTCAACTCCGATAAAACGGCCAGGGAGTCCAGATCGTACTGACGTTACTCAAGCATCCAACTTGAAGTCAGTGGACTATATATCTGAAGTACATTTAAACCCAGATAAACTTTCAAATAGTTCTGAGAAAAAACTACCAGAACTAGATCTTGCACTTGACTCCTCACTGGACCCTTTCTTTCCTAAATACGTCAATAACACAAACTCCGAAAACCCAATCTCAAAAGCTCTTTTTTCTCTACAGGAAATCTTGGAATCAGTCCTTTCTTTTCTAGGACACATCCTGGAAAATTCGGATCAAACTTTAGATGTACAAATTGGTATACTAACGTTCTTAGTGGAGGAGAAAAAGAAAAAAGAATCAGCCGAAGCAATGAAAAAACAACAAATCTCTGATACGACGCTATTGCAAAAGAATAACTTAATTAAAAATCACGCAAGTATTCAGATACAAACAAAATGTGACGCTAGTACCCAAACATCAAAAATAGAAAAAATAGGAAAACAAACAAAGGTAAATCCAGAAACCCAAAAAGATACTGCTATATTCTCCCTAAAAAACTCTTCAAAGAAGATCTTTCAAAAAATGTAAAACAGTATGCTATTTTTTCTAACTCCATCAAAAAAACGGATTTGCACAAAGTTGTTCTTGATAAAGATGACCAGGAAAACACCTCTCAACATAAACCTGACGCTGACAAAGGCGAAATAATTTCTATAACAACAGAAATCCAAGAAGAAGGAAGGAAAAAAAGGAGAAAAAAGCCAACAAGGAGAATCCATAAAAAGAAAACTCGTAAGCTCCGATTTCAAAAACCTACTACACCTCAAAAAATTTATGAGAGGCAAGAGGAAACTCCAATTCTCTGTACGGACAAAAAACAGGAAACCAGTGACATAAAAATCTCACGGAAAGTTCAAACTTTGAATCCGAGAGCTCACGAGTATTTACCATCCACACTGTTCTTTGAAATAGAGCATAGAAATAAAAGATTAGGAGAAGATGATGATAAGAAATATATACGTGGGGACACAAAACCGTCTAAACTTTTACAATTCGAAGAACTTTTTCCTACTTACAATGTGCCACTGAATCGTGGAAGGATAATAAATCTTCTCCAACAAATACTACCATTGCAATCCTTGACCAGCAAAGAAATAGATCTGGTGATCTTTCCCAAAAAAGAAAATAATAAAATAGCAACGGTATCTTTTTGGTCATCAGTCCTACCCGGGATTATTCTTAGAGAAAAGGAGATACTTCACAAATGTGGTTACGACGTAATTGAAATATCTGATCTGGAAGAAAATAAATCCAACAAAAGGTCAAGCGGACCTCTTTGGCCATATATGAACATGAACAAAAACATTCTAGTATCAGAAGACCTAAGGTCGATTCAGACAGGGAAGGACACCCTGAAAATCCTTGTGAACAATGGTGAAAGGGTAGTTTGGTGCAAAGATATAGAAGTGAAAGAGTCTGAAAAAACTATAAAGTCTTGGGCCTGGGTATCGGAGACATTAAACAGCAATAAAATCATTGACGGCCAAAAACCTACTGTTTAACAAAGGCTTTAAGATTACCTCGTGGAATATGGCTGGAAAATCTAAAAATAAAATGACTGAAGCTACTATAAATCAACCAGATATCTTGATACTACAGGAAACCTGGGCAACAAAATCTTTCCTCCACAAAGGCTATTATGTTTATGATATTCCGGCTAAAGCAACTAAACGGGGCCATGCAAAGGGGGGTCTGGCAATTCTACTCAGGGAGGAATACTTATGGGATCAAAGGATCGTTGAGACCAACTCTGCGAATCTTCAATGCATTAAGGTATCACTAAAAACACACATCTCGGCCCCACCTAAGACTATCTTGCTCTTTAATGTATACGCCCCACCTGGCACAAACCAAGATGCACTATTTGTTGATACAATGGAAAGAATTTCTCAGTTAATAGAAGACCGATCACATTTGCCATATCTAATCATGGGCGATCTTAATGGAAAAATATCCAATTCTGAAATTAGAAAGTGGATAAATCTATATAAAGAAGAGTCACTTGAAATATCCTCTCCAAAATTTCCCAAAGGAATAACCTCGGATAAAAGAGGTAAATTGCTATTATCATTTCTTCCAAATCTAAACGGGACAATATTGAATGGCAACGTAGAAGGAGATATACCGGCATCGTACACTAGACGAGGAAACGGAACCCTCTCAATCATTGATTATATAATCTGTGGCCTAGAACTACAGGAGACAGTTGTGTATTTGCACTCCAACTTCACCGAAGAGAGCGACCATGCACTACTAAATGTATCCACTCAATGGATAGCTAAGCACTCCTCTACAAGCCTGATTACATTTCATAATAGCACTATCCTGATAAATGCTGATCGGAGGCGGATATTTTGTACTCCATCAACTTTGGTCAATATAACCGCTTTGATTACAAACACTCAACTTCTAACAAAATAAACTCAGATGACCCTATAATAAACTTTGAATACATTGTCAACAAACTTAAACGTGCTCTTTTAGAGAAGTTACAATGGGACTCATCAATAAATAATAATAAGAATAATAAAAATAAGAATCGGAATACACCAACTGCTAAAATACTCAACAAACTTATACGTGCACAATATTTGAGTTATTCTTCATCAACCAAGGCAGAAATAAACAAACTAAAAAACCAATTAAGCAGAGAGAAGCACAGTCACAAAAGAATGCTCCAAGACCGAAATTGGGTTGATATCCAAATAGCTGCCAAAAAATACAATCAGAGAGAATATTGGTCTTTAATTGCAAAAATAACTGGAACGAAAAAGTAACTTCAAGCTATTCCGGTCTCTCCCTAACACTGGGAAATTTACTTGAATGAACTTTATAAGGTAAATCCAACTAAGCATGAAGAAAAGGAGGCCGATATTAACATGGGAAAAAATAATTCCCAGATCACACATACCACAGCATTCTCTATAGCAATGCATATTCGTAAAGCGAAAAGTACTGGTGCTTCCGGCCCTGACCAGATACCCATCAAGGTCCTGCAAGCAGACCCCAAGGAGTGGAGTCAGTTGCTATCACCCCTTTTTAATTATATCTTCATTACTAGAAAAATACCAAAGTCGTGGCAAGGGAGTATTATTATTCCTATATATAAAAAGGGGAACAAAAACATCGCCGGCAATTACCGCCAAATAGCACTGATGGACGCTACAGGGAAAATCTTCGCCGCAGAGGTATTAGATCGACTAAAAGATTGGGCCTTCTCGTCAGGCCTAAAACCCATGTTTCAAGCAGGTTTTAGACCTAATCATTCTGTCATTGACAATATTTCAACTCTCCAGACCATCTTTGACAAATATATAGTGCGGAAATCCCAGAATGTATATGCAGCATTCATCGACTACTCTACTGCCTTCGATCGTGTCGATAGACCAACTCTATGGAATAAACTAAGGAGATTAGGAATACCTGAACAACTGTTGCAGATCATAATTAATCTCCATACTAACACATGGTGTAAAGTACAAATGGGGTGTGAAAAAGGTTTGACTAGAACAATTAAAACTGCAAATGGACTCAAACAAGGGTGCCTTTTAGCTCCGATATTATTCTCTTTATATCTCAGTGATTTACCTTATCAATTACAACAAGGTTCAAGTTTGCCTCCAAAGATCGCTGCACAAAGTGTACACGCCCTACTTTATGCCGACGACATTGTGATGTTGGACCTTACGCCCTTTGGCTTACAAAAGCTCCTAGACATCCTACATAAATGCTCAAAGGACAATTTCCTAATTCCTAATTTAACAAAAACAAAAGTAGTTTCCTTTTCTGGCAAAAAACAAAGTGCTAAGTACTGTTGGAGGCTTGGCAGAGAAAAGGTCGAAGAAGCTGATGAATACACCTATCTTGGTAGGATTTTTTCAAAGAATCTAAAAAATACAAAGCAAATAAATAATTTAAAAAGGAAATCAGAACTACATGCTGGTGCCCTCTCAAGACTTTACTCTGCTACAGGGAACAGGCATTTCTCTTCACTGTTAAAAATATACAGAGTAAAAATCCCACCTGTTTTATCTTACGCTACGGAGCACATCCCCATTAAACAATGGGCATATATGGACGAAAAAGAAGGGAAAATCCTGAAAAAAATCTTGAAGGTCTCACAATCTACACCTGTCCAAGCTCTAAGATTAGAACTCTCACTCACAAGTTCCTATGCGGTAGCCGTGGCTAATGTCATTAGATGGGCTTACAATCTTCTTCATGCAAAAAAAGAATCATTACGCTCTTTGCAAAAAATCGAGACTTTTGAATCAGATGCCTCAAAGCAAACATTCTACCAGAATATGACTACGGTATTTCGAATTGCTAAACTTAGTCCGGATCTTTTGCTTACCTGGTCAACCCTGCAACGGAAACATTTTTTAAAATGCTTTACTCCTAAACTGAGCTTCGATCTTGACCACGCTCATTGCAACAAATTATCTACCTACAAATTCTTCGCTGAATCATTGGAGTACAAGCAGGGGCAGCCATACATAGGGTTTTCCCTCACACATGGAGCAAGGAGAGCAATTATAATGTTGCGATTAGGAATTCTACCAGTGTTAACATTTACATCAAGATGGTCACCTGGAGGATCCGCACTATGTACCCTATGTCAAGGGGGTGACCAGAACATTGAGCATCTCCTATTTGCATGCCCGAGCCCTAAAGTCGTAAAAGCTCGGTCAAGATATCTAGATCTCATATACCGCAAATCTAGAATTTCAACAGTAAAGGAACTACTACTGGTGTGTAAATATCCACCAAATGAACTTGTATGTTATAATTTTTATAAATTTTTTAAATCATTTTTAACGCTGTATTAATTTTGTAACGAATCTTTCTGTAATTTGTTTTACATAATATTTGTGGTCCTCAGTTGAGTACCGAAACAAATAAAAACTCTTTTGACTTTTTGACTTTTGGCTTGTGACTGTGCAGAGAACTTCCAGGGGAGAAGTATGTGCCAGTGTACCACCTACTATGCCTCATTGTCCTCATGAGGAGAGGTCTGAGGAAGAGGTCAGTGTCCTTACATATTCAACTATTCACTCCTGTTCACTATTGTGAATACCCAAGAGCAAGCTATGAGAGCCCAATTTGTTAGTCAAGATCTCATGCCAGAATTAAATCCCATAGCACTAAAATTAAAAAATACTGGCTCAACTAACAGTCCACCATAAGATATGTAGACTCAAGTGCAGCGTCAATAGTACAAATTAACCCTCACATTTCTTTTAATGCGCTTAAGATAATTTATCTTTTTTCCACATCCTATGATCCCTTGAATCAATATGAGATTTTAAAGATATTACAAAGCCTATCTTCTCTACAGTCACTTACATCTTCAGATATAAAGTTGGTGACTTTCCCTGACAGTCGGATACCACCATGGTAAAGGTGGAATTCTGGTTTAATGAGATTCCTGCTATACTCTTGAAGGAAAGTGAAAATCTACATTAAAAGGGGTTTGATGGAATAGCTGTAAGAAAAAAACCCATGCCAGTACCAACTGGCCAGACCCGATAAAGTCCAAAGTAAATTATCAGGCTACTAGAACAATTACTTTAAAAGGACAGTGTAATCTGGGTCTGCCAGATAAACTAACAATAAGCATTGAGGATGGAGGGTAGACGAACATAGAACCATGATAAAAGCTTTATAAGTGACAGTCAAAATGACAATATATGGCTGTGGCAACCAAACAACTTAAATAGAAACAAATACTATACTAGAGTTTCAGTTGCTTGAGCAAATTGACTGAAGAGTCAAACCAATTTCCTCTTTTGAAAGCACTAAAATGTTGGTATCTAGTACTCTGCAGAGGAAGCCCCCTTTAACAAAAAAATAGTCTCCTACAAAAAGAAACACTCTATAGTGAATCTTCCTTCTAAAAAATTAAATACGTTAATTAGGCTTCAATTAATTAATGTCTCATCGGCCTGGAAATCTGAAATTCCCAGCCTAAAGAAAATACGAAGTATGATCTGCATGAAAGAACATATAACAAAAATGGACAGACACCGGATACATCTTCAAAAAGCAGTGTGACAAAAAACACCAAGGCCATCTGGGGTATAATTGCAGAAGCCAGTGGAAATAAAATACCCCGACAGCAACACCAGTCCCACAAAAAGAATGGGTGGTTTATCCGTCTTAACTGTATGGAAAGAGACTATCAACTATAGACATTGGAAAATCTTTAATGGATGGAACCTGCAGCAAGATCGTTCAGCAGATAAAGCCGCCTACTGAAAAGTAAATTGACTTATATATAAGGAAAGTGAAAGACACAGCAGCACTGGGACCTGACAGGATTCCGGTCAAGGTTCTAAAGCAAAACATCTAAAGATGGAGTAAACTCTTGGCCCCTCTATTTATGTACTGTTACCAAACTGGCCATATTCCAAGCTCTTGTTTGGGCAGTATAGTTGTCCCTCTCTTGAAAAGAGGTCCCGACTCTCCCTAAGTAATTATCAACAAATTGCCCTCCTGGACACTACAGGAAAGATATTTGCGGCCAGCATTTTGGATCATTCATCAAAAGAGGGAAGAGGAGTAGAAGTCCATTCAGTTCCCCTGTATAGATACTCAACAATCAAAATTGGAATGGACACTGGTATCTACTATAACCATTGGTTATATTTGAAAACCCTCATAGACGCTATGATCTTAATGATGCGGTGTATATTTATTATCCGCCCCTTATCCAGCGTCATGGCATAGTCATCGGGTGATCAAATGACGTGCTATATGCCTGCCTCACCCGGGGCAACCTCTGGTAAGTGTAGAAGTGTCCAGAAATTTTAGGGACATCAACAGAGGGATGATGCGTAGAGCAGACAAAAATAATTAAAAAACAGTGTCTCACCAAAAAAAAAATTATTTTAAAGAGGTGGGCACTGGTAGTTAAAAGATGCTGCGATATATAGGGTAACCGAGTGACTGGATTACCATATGTCTCTATAAGTAGGTCGACATGTTTCAGCTCCCTTTGGCCCTTCAGGGTCTGTGGAGCTTTCGTCAGGACAAGAAAACAATACAAAAAATAGTGGTACTCACACAACTTGTGTCGTTTCCAATTTTTAGTATGAAATTCTCATACTGAATTTCCTGCATTATGGGAACATAAACAAACATCATCTTTTTCAACGAGTAAGTCACAATTGCATATAGCACAGATTCAAACGCTCATTATAAATTCGCAAAGAGCTAATTTTGGTGGTGTGCAAAACACTGTGAGCACTAAAACAGTATGGAGCTAAGAAGAGAAGAACAAATGTGTCTGAGTCAAAACACTGTGTGTCACAATTGAACAAAATTAGAAGTAGGTCTGGTTGGCGGGTAATTACTCTCACAGGGAGAATGAGTGAATTCACACATCGTAAAAGCCTGCCAAAGTCTCTCAAGGAGCTAATCAGGTCGTACAATACTCTCCATGCATATCGTCATTCACCAGTTGCATAGGGATCAGCGTGTAAGCGATATAATAGTAAACTATTTAGCCCGCATACTCCAATAGTAGTCGGCGCAGTGATCTAAATGTAAGTTGAGTAATACGAATTTATTCAACACGCATACTGTAAACGTGTGCCTAGTATAAATACCTTTATTGGGAGTAAATTCCTCCTCATCAGGGGGCTTAAGGTCGCATTGTGTGGTCCGTGCTAGGGTAATAGAGACATAAAAAATTGCTAGCAAAGCCCCAATAAGCGTATAGATCGAGAAATCTTACCGGAAGTCTTGTTACTTAAAACGCCATTCTTACCCACGAGAGGGAGATCGCTTGTGCTCCTTGTGCTGACTCTGCCCCTGGTTGAGGGGGTGGCCACTCCTCCCCACCTTTATCAAGTGGCATGAAAATAGACGAGGGGCTGACATTAAGCCACGAAAATACCAAAAGATTGTGGCTGTTGAAGTGAGAAACTTTATTCATACTAACCATTAGCGTCGAGCCTTAAGATATTTTCATTTTGGATCACCTGAACAACTGGGCCACATCCAGGAAGGTATTTCCAATGATCCAAGCAGGTTTCCTTGCAAATCAAACTGTGATTGATTCTATTGCTATTCTGCAAACTAGTATTGAAAATATGTAGTTAGTACAGCCCAGGTAGCCTATAATTTACTTTCTACAGCTTTTGAGAAGGTGGATCGACCTTTCTTGTTGAGAAAACTGTTGAAACTTGGAGTTCCGGGCAACCTTATTAAGAATAATAATAGCCCTTCATACACCTACATGGTGTAAAGGTACAGATGGGAGGAGGTAAGGGTCTAACTCAAGAGATTCCCACACAGAATGGCCTGAAACATGGATGTTTACTTGCTACCCTTCGCTTCTCACTACTGCTTAGCGACTTGCTGGAATGTTTTCAGGATGTAAATAATTTCCCCCCTCAACTAGCAACTCAAAAAATCCATCTTTTAATGTACGCTGATGACGAGGTCATATTTGACTTTACCCCAATATGTCTGCAGTGTAATATGGCGACTCTTTTTAATTACACAGAGAAATATTTTTTAAGACTAAACATCTCAAATACAAAAATAGTACAGTTTAGTGGCAGGAAAAAGGCTAAATCTTTTACCTGGAAATGAGAAGGAATTCCAGTAGATGTAGATCTATTTGTGTGTCTAAATAGCTGCTTGGTTGATGCACGTTCCCGATTTTTAAAACCTATTTGCACAAAATATAATATATCAAAAAATAGGGATTTGAATGAGCTAATAAGTGCCCCACCATATGAATTTCTATGTTATACAGTTTTTAACTTTTTTAAAGTATTTCTTCCATTATTTTAGTGATGTTTAAACCAGGAGTGATAATATCTTCGGTATATATTTTGTTTTATATTTTGGCAGTGTGGAACTGAATAATATGTATATATTTGTTTTAACATATTGTGGATCTCTGAAGAGGTCTATATCAATAAGTATTTTATCTCATTACATCATTACTCCAATCAACCAAGACACAGTTCTGAGCGGAGCGCATACTCCATCTACTATTCACAGCCTACTTTGCACATATAGTACTCTGGGGAGATGTCTTAGCCAACAGGGAAGTGTGTATAAAGACCATATTCTTTATAGTTGTTCTGCAAAACAGACTTCTCAACATAGAGGTAATTTGATTTTCACACCTTACTTGTACATCTGTCATCCTGGGGAGAGTGGGTCCAAAGACATAAGCTTGTTTTCACAGCATAATATGCACACAAATTACTCAAGACACAGGTCGCAAGAGAGGGAACAGTCTATCCCCACATTGTACTAGGAAGCCTTATCACGCAAGAGAGATGTGTCAGCAAACAAGGCACTTCCTCACCATTGTCTACTATGCATACCATTCAGCATGGGAAGAGGTGTGAGTAGAGAAACATTTTTCTCAAACCCTACTACAGACACCTCTCACTCTGGTAAGATGTGTTAATGGATATGTCACTCTCTTCCCAGATGCCACTGTGTATCCGTGTTGCCCCCCCTAGGGAGAAGGGTCTGCAGGGAGGCCACTCCTTGCTTGTTATACTTACTATGAAATACTAAGGTCTAACATATGAAGTGTGTACTTTCCCCACCCTACTAAGCATGCTGCTGAGCCTGGGGAATGATTTGTGTTGAAAAGCAGTGTCTCTTTATACTGTCCTCTCCAAACTGGTTACCTTAATACAAGGTCTCAACGGAGAGGCCAGTATACATAGTTACTATACACAGTTGTTAGGCTGTGGAGAGGTGTCAGTGTTATCCCAATGTCTCCTTAGGCCCTACTGTGCACTGTTGTAATACTGTAAGAGGTCTCATTCAAGAGTCTACTTTCTCCTCACATCCTATATTAATGGGGACTATAAGGCATAAGTTCAGTAATAAGGAAAATGTAAACTCGCTCTGCAATCACTGCAATCATTTGTTTGGCCCTACCTGCTTGGCCCTGCCTGCTGCCACCAGTTATCGCCATGAGGGGAATGGCTACTAGAGGACCCTCTTCTCCCTGGACACTGCTTCCTGCACCGGGCCTCATGTTTCTGCGCCCGCAGCCCCCGTGCCTACATCTCCCAGGGGGCTGCGTGAGGTGCCTGCACTGTACGTCATCGGAGCGCACCGGAGGCCTTCAAAGCCAGCCCGGCCCTCCCGGAGCGAGGGACGTGCGCTGACGTGCCCGGGCCAAGCCCGGAGGAGGCTGGGCTGGGCTACCCCCCTTTTCAGCATTCATTGGACAATAATTTTGTTTATGGTTAGTGTCTTTTTGATGTCAGTATAACTATTGTTCAACTGTATTTTTATGTTGTTGCTGCTGCTTCACTCTTTTTCAACATGAGTAAAGACGTAAATCATGAAATCATACTTGCAGAAAGACGGCTGTCTCTAGAGCCTTGTCGCGTATCGTCTGAAGCTCTCGTAGCTAGCTCTCTGTTAAACCCTAATCCAGCTCAAGAACCCCAGCAAAATCTGAATACCACGCCTCCTATAGCCTTATCATCCTCTACCAATGGGTCCACTCTTTCCCCGTCACCACCAGCTAAAATTCTCACTCGAAACCAGCATCTATGCCAAGCTAAGGGTAAGGGTAAGAGTAAGACCCTTGTCTCTGCTCCTGTGTCAAAGAAAAGGAAAGCGGGGGGATGCCTCATACTACCCAGCAGGCCAACAAAATTGCTAAGACTAGGGGAGCGGTGCAAGGGAAATCTCAGGGAAATATAGAATTGTGTATACCTATTGCAACTGAGAATACTGCACAGGCCTGCGGGTGGTCAGGTGACTCTACAGCTAGTCTATTGAGTAAAATTTAAGACAAATTATTATTAATGCTCAATCCAATATTATTACTGCTGTCTAAAATAGAACAGAGATTTAACAAAAGAGAACAGGGTCTATCGGTATCCAATCCTATCCCCACAAACCAAGTAATCAGGAGTCAGAATACCTGTGGAGCAAGTGCACTATCTGTAGCAATCCCAAAAGGCACCGTCCTTGCCCCCGGGCACTCACAAAGCGGGTCAGTCTTATCCAATGACCCCTAACTCCCACTACCCAGTATATCAAACGGGGTCCCCGTAGGGGTGAGAATAGTAGAACCAAACATTGGTAATGCCTGGGGTGGTTTGGCTGGCCACAAAGAACTTTTCAATCTAGTGGCTGAAGCCACTCCCTACACTTTGGTATTGACGAATGTTCCCAGATTATCATTAGATAATGAAGAACACTGGGCATCATTGAGAAATAAGACTCTCTTTAACCTAAACAACAAAACTGGGTTGGGAGGCCATTTATTTAGGGAGTTTAAAATGGTTCGCAGGGTCTCGTGGATTGGCAGGTCACCCAAAGCTTGCAGAGGTGATTGTGTGGTCCTGAACTTTGGTTCTCCTCTTATAGTAAAAACGATTCTAGAAAGAGCTGGTTCTAGGCTCTTTAGTGAGGCAGACATTAGTATCTTACCGCTGGGTTTTTTCGATAGGAACAATCCATCACTGCCCTCCACACAGGGTGATTCACAGGCCCTGTGTGCAGCCCATGGTTTATATGAATATAATGTACCAACACATAACGCTTTTAGTTTACTCTCAGGTTTGGAAAATAATGACTGTCTGGGTAATCCTATAGATCACTTGGTCTCATTTTTACCAGTTGTTTCTGTGACCAAGGGTTCCCTGCTAATATCGCAAACCGAAACTGCTCAGTCTCTCGCCATTGGTGCTGTAGGTCCAGTACAGAGCAATAACCAGGATGTGCCCATTGTCTGGATAGCAAATGCACACAGTATACCATGTATTGAGAATGACAAGCCCCAAGTGTTGGACCTTGTTTTGATCAGGAATAATTTAAGTCTCTATAAAAACATTTCTGAGTTGACGACACAATTTGCAGGGCAAAGGATTGGATCTTGGAATATAGCGGGACTAGCAAATAAGACTGTCTCAAGTGAATGGTCCTCTTTTGTTGAAAAGTTTGACATTTTGTCTTTTCAAGAGTCCTGGGCGGTAGATCAAGTTGTTCGCCACTGTTATGTTAATTTTTACAAAAAAGCTGTTCAGGATATCCTTATCATTAAGGTTAACAAGTGTGTATTTCCCGACTTCCTCCTAATTACTGTTTATTCTAGAGACCTGCAAGGAGGGAAGGCCACACAACTGTAGCGTTTCTCGATGATTTTTTAACTAATTACGGTGGAGGAATTCATATACTAATGGCTGGTGATTTTAATTGCACTTTTGAACCCCTGGAGTTTCGCGATATGCTTTTAACCCTAGAGGAGGATGACAAGTGGTCAATCCCTCCTCTTGATCTGGAGCCTAATAAGAGATGGTCTGGGGCAGCTCTACAACTTAACGTATTGTGCTTAGAACACGGTTTGAGAGCTGCCAACGGTCGCTCCATATCAGATAAAAAGGGGTTACCCACATATGTCTCAGGCTCGCGTACTAGTCATATTGACTATTTTCTTTTATCCATGGAGCTCTGGGTTTTTCTGAAAGACATGAAGGTCATTCCACGTCTGGAGAGTGATCATAATCCTTTACTCCTTTACATGGAGGTGAGAATTCCCAATATAGACCTAATACAGGAACCAGAGGTAGATTGTCCTGAGGTATTTTTATCAAATGACACACGTCGGCTCAAATGGTCTTTGTGGCCAGCAAGGCTGATCAATTGGTTCAGATGAATAGTATGCTAGCCGAAGCCATAGTTACTCTTCAGGATGACAAAATAAAGGGTTCCATCTCGCCTACAGTTACACAGGTCCATGAATTTCTTTTTAACAGTCTTAAAAAATGTTTTACTGTACATTTGAAACCAAGACACACTGCTATGGTCCAGAAGGCTGCTGACTGGTATAACTCTGCTTGTCGCTCTGCCTATAAACAATTAGCAGCTTCTATAAAAAGCAAGGTTGGTATTTTGATACATGAGAAAAGGGTGGCCTACACGGTAGCACAATCTGAAGCCAAGAGGGATTGAGACGAAGAACATTGGAGGGATCTGCTAAATTCCTGTATGGGTAGGGACATGACTGCTTTCTGGCACTTAGTTAAGTGGGGCGATAGGGACCAATGTAATATACCTTCTAATAATGTGACCCCCGACCTATGGATAGACCACTACAAGGGTCAGTTTGCAGCCAGTCAAATAGACTCAGGGCCTTTTGTGATGCCTTCCTTTGTTTCTGCAGTATTTTTCACCAAAAAGGAAGTAGAAATTGCTCTCCTTCAGGTCCCAAGAAGTAGAGCACCGGGGCTCGACTGTATCCCTGCAGACGTATTTCTCCATGAAGTTGATTCTTAGGCACAGTACATTCAATTGTTACTTAATGCTATTGCCCAAAGTGCATCTCTCCCAAGCTCATGTGCAGGTGCGGTATCCTACCTGTCTTTAAAAAAGGAGATCGCTCAAACCCTGGCAATTACAAGCCTATAAGCCTGATTGATTGTATTCAGAAAGTTATTGCCAGGGTGGTGTTAGGCAGAATTCAGGACTGGATGGAGGATTCGAATATCATTTTCAATCTTCAAGCGGGGTTCCGCCAATCAATTAGCACTGTGGACCAGGTCTTAAAATGTATTTTAATATATTGGTGAACTGTTACATTGGGGAAAGGGACGATTTATGCTGCCTTCGTCGACTTGAAGTCAGCGTTCGACCTGGTTCCGCGTCCCAAGCTCTGGTCAACCCTTTTGAAACTGGGCTTCCCACTGGAGCTTTTAGCTCTTGTGGTTAAACTTCATACTGAGAATCATGCCCAGGTCAGGTATGACACAGCAGGTCGGACCACTGGAAAGTTTCCGGTGAAGAAGGGGGTGAGACAGTGATGTGTCCTTGCACCAACCCTCTTCTCTATCTATATAAACGGGGTGGTAAATTATTTTAAAGAGTATCCTACAGATGCTCCATGTTTAGCTGGTAATAAGACCCCTCTCTTAACATTCGCCGACGACACTCTCATATTATCATAAACCAGATTTGAAGAGTTCTGTGCAGACCATGATTTAATAGTTAGTGTTGACAAAACTAAGTACATGGTGCTGCACCACTCAAAGAAAGTCATTGGTGATGTCAAAATGAGAGATGGGTCTCTTGAACAAATGGAGACATTCACATACCTAGGGGTTCTAATTGATAGAAAACTTAATTGGAAAGCACAATTAGATTGTCTCATTGTTAAACATGCCCAACTTACTGGTGTCTTGCTTAGGGAGCATAAGCGCTCGTAAACCAAACCAATAGCCCCAGTTCTTCAGATATATAACACCAAAATTGGGGCATCAATCTTATATGGGGTCGAGTTGTGGGGTCACTCTAATTTGGACAAACTAGTGTGGAGCCAGAATACATTTTTAAGGTCCATTATTGGTCTCCCCCAATCCACACCGACAGTTCCTCTCCTTCTGGACCTAGGCTGCCAATCAATTTGAGATGTGGCCAGATATAGGCTGCTAGCCTACTGGAGGCGGCTTTGGGTTACTCCCGAACTTGCCCATTATGCCCAGGCAGTCCTAGAGGTGAGGGATATGGATACTAAACATAAAATTGTATGGTTTGCTACCATAAAAACCCTGCTATATGATCTAGGGTTGAAACACTTGTGGGACACCCCCTTGGGAAGTATCTTTCCTAGCAAAATGGAGCTGAAGGGAGTTTATTGGAATCAGATCACTGTGAAGCGTTTTTTACTTTGTTCACAAGGTTCTTTGACCAAGGCTTTTATTGAAAAAAAGCATGAAACTAAATGGGAGGATAACTGGGATCTCATTACATCCGCTCGTGACAGAAAACTATTTCATCAGTTAAGGGTTGGAACTTTGCCTCTTCATTCTTTCACTTCTAAATGGTGTATAGCAAAGTCTTGCGATTGTCCCTTTTGTCCTGATGTAAACGAAACAGTGACCCATGTCCTATTTGTCTGTCAAACATACACCGTACCTAGAAGAAAATGGCTTAAACCAATATGTGCTAATATGGGCACCAGATCCAGCCGCGAGGCCTTCAGAATTTTAAAATCTTCTGTTGAAGGCCCAATATTGGTTGGAACTGCTAAATTCCTAGAATGGATGTGGGTGCTTAGACGGAACCATGTGAGACTAATGTAATCACTCATGTGTTTGATTTCCACTATCATGTAAAACATATTAATATGTTGAATAATTTTTTTGACATGTGATCCAAATTTCCCGTATCTTTGTAATAATGAAGCCAATTTTATTTTTTGTAATGAACTTGTTGTGGACTGTTTTAACGGTTTTATTAACTTATTTATTATCAAATTATTGCTGTTTCCAGGTGTCAAATGTATGCCATGTCCCTGCTATTAACAATCTGGCTGTTGTTATTTGTCCATCGTACATGTTGGTTAACCTTTATGGATTTTTTAACAACCGAAATAACGTTTATAAACTGAAACTGTAAACTCTTCCTCTAAAAAAAGTTTACCATCCTACGCGAGGCTCATAGGATTATAAAAAACGTAGTAATTGAACTTTTTCTAATAGCAATAAATGAAGTTAAAGTAAATAAATGAGTATCATTGTGTGCTATGTACCAATGTTCGTCTTATGCAGATAAAACAAATTGTTTTTTAAAATAAATCTAAATGATAATATTTTCTCCACAGTTATATAATGTATTGTATTTCATCAAACTAAACACACTGCTACTATTCTGATGTATATAAATTGTACATACTGCATCAGGATATAGTCAGTGTAAATGAAAAGTCCATTGTAAAAAGTACAATCTCACAAAAAGCTCAAAAGAGCAAACCAGGAAACACTGCCCCCTGGGACTACACACAGGGGATGGCCTCCATGGCTTTCACAAGAGTCTTGCAAGAGCTTTGTAGAAGGGAAAAAGGGAGCTTTAGTACAAACAACATAGATCATGAAACTATAGGGTAGCTCTGAAAAGAGCAATTGTTTTTCAAAACTATAAAAAAAAACTTGTGCTTTCAATTATTTTAAAAATTGTTACGGTATTTGATATTTTTTTTAGAGTGTATGACATATATATGCTATTGGAAATGTTAAACAACTATTAACAGCATTTTCTTAACAACAAAAAGAACAAAATTACAAAAAAACACTGCCTAGGGGAACACTTGTGCTCTTAGACAAGGCTCTCCGGTGCAGACCAGCTTGTCTCTGATATAACAGGCATTGTCTAAGCCAATAGGTATTGCCTATGTGAGATCAAATGGATTTGTCAATGTTTGATTACATGTAGCACAGCAGCGCGAACTGCTGTGCAAAATGCTTAAAGTAAAAAAAGGGCAATATTGTTTTGTAAATACTACGTTAAAGGGTAGTTCAGGGTGATTTGACAAGTCATCATGCACCGGGTACCAACATGTATGTGCATAAAGTCAGATCATTTTCATATTACCTGGTGAGATGCATTTTAAGTCACATCTTGCAGTCTGATAATCTTTTAGTAGGGTGGGTACCGGCTGTGGATGTGTCAGAGTGACCTTTGTCTGTTGTGCCCTCGCCTGTAAGTGTTTTTTGTTGTGGGTAGAGGAGAGACTGAATTGCTGCTATTGTGCTGTCCTCTTTTGTATGCAAGAGAAGCCGGTATTTAATCTGTCAGCGCTGTACCTGTTCTGTGTCAGAGACAAACTTGCACCAGACTCCTGTAGTGCACCTACTCTTTCTGCTCTGTATGTGCAGTAGCCAAGCACCTTAGTCATATGTGATGCACATGTTATCTGTGTTTGACCACTGCTGCTGGTGAGTGCTTGATTCTACAACTGATTTTGTCTGCCCCTAGTTACAACACATTTGTTTTTGGATATCTGTCTATGTATGTCCAGTGGAATAAAGGAAAGAGAATTTCAACTGCTTATAAATATACAGTCAAATCATAAGACACCTTTGGACAGCAATAGCCTTCTCTAATAACAGTTCCTGTCAACTGTTTATTGGCATGTGAGTCTGAGCTCCAAGGACCTGTCGTTCTGGATGCAGTGTCACTGCAGCAGTGCCCTTATGTTTAGTGGTGTAATGCCAACCTGCCATGATTCACTGTAAACCAAGGACGAGGGGTTCTTAACATTCACACTTGTAAAAGAGTAGCTGCCTGACAATACGTATGTTATACATCTTCCAGAAAAACATATTTTCAATACCAGTTGAGTTCCAGCTTGCTGCCATCGTCTTGAGAACCCATGGGCACTGCAGAAGTGTGTGATACAGCCACTAACTATGGAGCCCTGCTTAAAACCATTAGGCAAATGTGTGCTGCAACTCCTAATTCAGCCATCAGAGAGTATGTCTTACAGTAATTATCCGCTGACTTCAGGCTGCGTGTAAAGTGTTTTTACTACAGCCACAAAGGAGAAAAAACAAAATTCAGTGCAGCGCTCAATAACTTTAACTAAAAAAGGTACACCACAAATGGACCTTTAAACAATGCCCTTTATTTATCCCACTCAATGGTACTAATATAATAGTTTGAAAAACAGTAAAAGACACCTAGCAGCCAAGTTGACCCATGTCAAGTGTGATACCTTTTATCAATGTTACCTTTTACACAAAATTAAACTGCATTATGGCTATTGTAGTTTCACTATGTTTCCACTAATTAGGGAGCGCTGAAATCCCCACTATGCAACATGCTATGCATGCGTATCACACATGACAAAGATTCACTTTTGTGCTGTCACTGAATACAACCTGAAATTTACACAGAGATGACTACAGCAGCCATGTTCTTGTTAACTCACTGAGGTACAAACTACATGCAACAATTGCACATTCCAGACAGAGGGAATCTGCAGATACAGTGCCAGGCAGCTGAAAAGCTAGTGCTGAGGTTTTGTTGTTTGTTAAGGTGATGGCGAACAGTATGAAAAAGGGGGTACCAAACCTTCACAAGTGAATGTTGAGGCTTCATTTCTTTCAATTCTCTGGGTCAAAACTACATTTAAGATAATGAGCGCTGCAGAAGTTGAAATGTTGTATAGCATTTTAGGACCCTAGTGTCATTTCCCTGATTCATGCCCTTATATAGGTATAAAATACCGTATCCTTATATAGGTATTGAAATCATAACCATATTAAGACACAACTCCAGTGGTCCTAATATGGCTTGGCTACTTTCACTAGTTTCGAAGATCTACGATTTCTTGGGAAAACCCGCCTTCAGCAGTCAGGGACTTCCACTTGCATGAATATTGATTTATCCAAGAAGTCATGGAGTTTTCAGAGAATTTAGGGGCATATTACCAACCAATAGAGATAATTTTTGTCTCTAACTTGTTTAGAGACAAAAATTATCGCCGCACATCGGCGATTTTTATCGCAGATAAACCTTGCTATTAGCAAGGTTTATCGCAAATGCGATAAAAAACGGCCGCAATGCATGAATATCGCTGAAAAGCCAGCGATATTCATGCATTACCGAGATAATGCTCTTAGCCATGTTATCCACCTCCCATTGGATAACATGGCTAAGAACTGCTCAGGGCAGGTGTTAGGTTTTGGAGATATTCGCGCTTAGCACGAATATCTCCAAAAGTTGGTAATAGGAGATAGCGATGTTAGCGACTGTTTCCAGTCGCTAACATCTTGGCACGCCCACTTTGCATGTCATTAGTGATAAATATCACTGACATGCAAAGTGGGGCCCAAGATGGTCGCTATCTCCTACTAGCTGTCGCTAACTGGTGTTAGCGACAGCTAGGTAATAGGGAGATAATTTTATCTCCGCTTTCTTGGATTTTAAAGCCAAAAAAGCGGAGATAAACCCCCTTGATAATATGCCCCTCAGTCTCTAATGACGTTATTATGTCCAATCTTACGTCAAACTCGGCACCTTCAAGGTATAAATATGCCCACACTTGTCCAAACAAACACACGGTGGTTTGGAGAAGTTCAACTATCTACTTGCCCGACGCGCCCTGCGGCAGGAAGTGCCTAAGGAAGCCGACCCTCCAGCTGACGCACTGAGGGACGCTGTACTTTCTCCTGCCGAGAAATCCAGCTCCAGTGTTTCCAGGCTACCCTTGTGGGTTGCTGGGAAATCGAGTCCTGAGACAGAGATACCAGACCTCCTACATTCTAAAACCAAGGTACGGAACTGATTAGACCCTAAGAGAATTCTTGGAATAGATTCTTGGCAAAGAATACTAAAACTAGGCCACACCTTACTTATTCCTTCCCTTGTACTAGACCTAGGTTAGGTACACTAGGGTAGGCGTATTTTAGAAGCACCAGTTGAGTACTTTTAGTCATTATTTATCACTGTATGTATTTTATGCATTTTAGGTATTTTATTGCTTAGATATCATATCATGCTTTTCCAATATTATTTTATAATACTCTTCGTACTGCGCGCTTTGTACTTTACCACAAGTATTACGATTGCAGCAGTTAATTTCTTATGCTGGAGAAAGAAGACTGTTCAATAAATACCTTTTATTGAAAACGCCCGTCTCTCTTTTTCTCTGCACCTCTGGTGAAACAAAGCATGCACGATTGATTGAGTGAAATAACTATCTATTATTTCCGCGACTCTAGAGATATATTTCTTATTCTTGGGAAACAAAGTTGTCATGGTTTAATCGGTTGTCAGAAACAAATCCCTTCTTGTTCATTCGAGAAAGTTTCTAGTGACCTCTGAGCTAGCTGGCACACACACACTATTAAGTCTAGTATATTCGGTAGAGACCTAGTCGACCTCAGTCCTACGTCTAAACTACAGGATATATTATTCCAATGCACAGAGCCTATTGGGAATATAGGAACTAGACTACAGAAACTCACGTCCAATTACTGAATCTCAAGGTGTTTGAAAAGGGAGTCCAAGGCCCACTGTGCAACATTAGCGCACAGTGGAAGACTTTGCTGATGCCCCAGCCTGTCTTTCGTGAGCAATACAAGAAATAGTTGCACATAAAGATAACCAGCCATCCGAGCAGCCTGCAGCTATGAAGGAAGTGATTTAAAAACCTAGGTGACTGACCGGGGGTCCGCTTGCCTCCAGGGCACTCTTAGGGACACAGCTGCTTAGAGATATTGGGCAGACATGTGCTCCAACTGCAAGTTCAACCATCAGTGAATATGCGAAAGGAAACACGAAGGAATCTAGTGCGTGACTTGAATTTGCTGTGTTCACTAACAGAGCATGGCAGAAGCAGGTGGAAGTGAAAGCTCCATTTCCACTTCATCTAAAAACATGCCAGTCTCAGTGAAGTGAGCAACAGTAGGGAGGAGGGTGGGAAAAATATCAGAAGGCATGGGGGCTGAGGTTGGTGTGTTGCGTAAAATCACAGGGAGTGGGAAGAAGGCAGGGGGTGGATTTGAAAACAAACAGCTCGAGTTTGCACTGGAAAGGGTGACACCACAGCGAGGGCTACACAGAGACAGGGAGGGCTGCAGGAGGGATAGTACAAACACATGCACTCTTGGCACATGCTGGTGAATGCAAGCATTGGTAATGCATTGGTTTCACCTATGTAGCACAAAAAGCGGTTTTATCAATCATCCTCTAGGATGAAGGAAAGAGCTCCCTGACCAATAACACAGGAGTGGAGAGAATGTAGCCTCAAGAGCTGGTGATCTGGTTCGAGTCTCAGCGACGCAGCATCCTGTGATCTTGGGCAAATCAGTTCATCTCTCTGGCTGATAAGTTGCTGTGTAAATCTGCTGCAAGACGAAAAAGCAAAAAGAGCCAAAACGTTATGTAAAAAATAGTTCCACCAAAGCGAATGTTAACAGTATTTCGGTTACAGGAAACTGATAAGAGAAGCAGAGGAGAAACAAGCAATGATAAATGCAGTAAAATATGGTACAGCCAATAGAAATGCATGACAAGTAAGAGGCATGCACCGGAACCAATGAAAAGCCAGGAAAAGCCAGGAAAGTGAAGGGGCGGGAAGTAAGCCCCTTTTAAGTTAATATTAAAAACAATGGATTTCACAAGTACAGCACAAGCACTGTGCAGGCAGACCTAAAAAGTATCTGATTATACAAGCAGCAAAATAGCTTTTTATTAAATAAAGCAAGATTAATGTCCACTTGTGCTCTTAGAACCTGCACAAGGACAGTATCTCCTGGCGCAAATGATGTTGAAGACCCTGTAGAGCTGTCTAGCTCGCAGCTTGAGCCAACTCTGCCCGTGCCAGTCTTTGCAGATGCATTAACCTCAGATGTCTCCACAACCCTGTAGTACTCATGCTGTATGGTTCATTTCTGCTGTCCCGGTAGAACTCTTTGCTTCAAAGTTTTCAGGTAACATGCTTCAAAGAAACTTCCTAGGCACCTGGTCTCATTTCAAAGAATTGCCACACCAAGATTCCTTAGGAGGCTGAGCTGGTGCAGAAGTCCCTGGCTGTTTATCTGAATTTGATAAAGACATCTTTGTGATGAAAGGCAAACAGGAAAGGAGAACAAGTCAAATATGAATACGCTTACCAAAATTCAGTAGTGAAAAAAGTAGGATGGAAACATCTTCTTCTAAATAAAGATATCCATGTGAACCAATCTCAATCCTTCCTTAGGGTGTGCGTCCTCTCCCAGCCCGCTTGTGAGATACCCCATAAGCCTAGTGAGATCACAAAAATATTATTGCTTTATATATTTCATGGAACAATTCATAATCAATGTTTCCAAGCTAATCAACATTTCTAATGCCTTAATTTGTTCAGAATTATAAGAAACCACGGTTACTAACCAAATTCTAAATGCACGATCTCGCAGAAAGTGCAACCCACACGGAGTCCACACTGGGGATGGTATGTTTGACTCCCACTAACACCTCATGAGAGTCATTACCTTCTAAAATAAATGAATAATACAACAATATTTAATTGTCTCTATTTTTACAGATTAATATTCAATAATTGTTGAACACATGAAAAAGAACTTTAAACAGTAGATTAAAACAATATCATGAACTCTAGTTCTAGGATTATATATTGAAACTTAATAATACACAATATTAAAAAGAATGATTATTCTCTATCTGAACTATAATTATGACTTTAATATAGAAACACATTCAAAGGATATGAAAAGTATGCTATTACAGTATTAATTGACTTGCTCGGAAAATATCTCAATAAGAGAATCAGAAGAATTGAGCCGATAGACAATCTCAACACAATTATTAATGCATTACTCTGTTTTGTAATCCAACAGCATAATGTTTTGCAAAGTGTGCAACATTTCCTGTTTAGTTACAATACAAAAGCAGTTCCCTTTCAGAATAAGGTCCACACACTGGATACTTTATTCAGTTATACTACCATACATATACTGCAAAACAATTACTTTTAAAAAAAACTAAAAATTCACTGACAAAACCCCAAAGATTAAAGGAACGTTATAGTTAGGTGTGATAAAGCAATCTGTTTTAGTTTTTTTTTTAAACTTCACTGAACAAGCCAAAGGCTAAAGCAATGTTATAGTTGGGTGAATTTCTCAATGACATCATTAGCGTTTTGAACTAAACAAAACACAAGTTCACCAGTTATACTTAGTAGCACTAACTATAACATGTGTCCCCACCATGCACAGCTTTTTATCTCACATATGACATCACTTATGACATGTTCTATGACATTATTTATGACACCACTGATGGCATAATTGATGACATCACTGATGACATCACTGGTGTCACCAGCCAATCTTTGTTTTGCAGTATATTGCTCTATAAATGACTACATTTTAGAGGCCTGGCAGTAAGTGTAACATAGCTCTGGAGAATATTAGCCATCCTAACTGCCATCACAGACACAACTCTATTAGTTGTAGAAAGCATGCATTAAGTGCAACGTTGGGCGTAGTTCATACACTTTACAGCTACCATAGTTCAGATTAACAATCAACCACAGATATATAGGAAACCCTCATTGAGTTTGGTGTTCAATCTGTATACATCTGTTCAGAGAAAGCCAAGTTGCTAAAAATAGCAAATGTCAGTTCCAAATCAAACGGCCTCATATGGACAGCTTTTATCTGTATCAAATAACTCAAACTCACCCAACCTACACTGAGAAATAAAGTGGATGTATAGGTGTTTGAAGGCTTGTATGGTTGTGTGAATGGGTATGTAAGTTTTATGGATGAGTGAATGAATGAATGAGTGGCTGTATGGGTAAGTGAGACGTTCTGTTAGTAGCTGTATAGTTGAGTAAGTGAGTATGTGAGTGGCTGTATAAGTGAGTGAGTGGGTGTGTGAATAGACGTGTTAGTGAATGTATGGGTAGCTGTGCAAGTGGCTGTATTTGTGAGTGAGTGGTTGTATGGGCGGCTGTATAGGGCAGTGAGTGGGTATGTGAGTGGCTGTATGAATGAATGAGTGGGTGTGTGAGTGGCTCAATGGGTGAGGGAGTAGGCGTGTGATAACTTGTACTGGTCTGTGAATGGGTAGGAATGTAGTCATGTGGGTATGTGAGTAGGTATATGAGAGACAGTATGGGGTAGTGAGTGGTTTTATAGATGATGTCATCAGTGATGTCACAAGTAATGTATTATGAGATGTCATTAGTGATGTCTATCATTGATGTCACTGAGCTTGTCATGAATGATGTGATATGTGAGGTCATAAGCAGTGTATTACAGGGGCGTAGGTTATAGTTCGCTCAGGTAACTATAACTGCAGAATTTCACTTTTGTTCTACAAGTGAAATCTGAGCCTAACTCTAAAGTACCTGTAAACTTTTTTTTCAGTATATTTCTATGTTTTTAATGTTATTTCCAAACTAGAAGGTCCTTGTAACCTTTGCTTTTCTCAGTGGCTTTCTATAGTTTTTTTCATTCTGTATTCTAACTATAATGTTACTGTATGTGTGAATGCACTACTGAAGTCTGTTTTTATAATAAGAGAAACACTGAATTAAATCATGGTTGGAGCAATGGAGAATGGTAGCTTATACATCTGTAGTGCTAATAGGGTTTAAAATAAAATCCCTTGCAAATATATATTTTATTGATACCCAGAGTGTACATGGTGCAATTGTTTTATACCTTTCCTTTAAAAGCAGACACGTCACTGCTCAGCCACTATTTCCCTTCCAATACTAGTCATGAAGAATACATCTGGTCATCAGGAAGCTTCAAGTGGTTCCATCATTTAAAGGAAATACTGACTTCTGAGTAGACACCCCTTCATGAAGGCTTGTATAGTTGTATGCCACTCTCTTAGACTCACTGCTCCTATATTGAAGGTTAAGCATTTCACTCATGTAATTAACCATTCCGGGATGGTTATCTTTCAGCAAGAAGTAGAGGAAGTGGTTTCCATAAAATTAAAAAAAATATGGGCACTTTGTGCCCCTTCAATGCACCCACTTCAACCACTTTTAACAGTGGCAGTCTGGTATTAGCTTTCAAATTAAAGAGTTTATTGAGAGTTTGGTGGGATGTTTGTGTATTTTTTCTGAGATTTTTCAATATATGCAAATGCGTCACAAATGTTGTGATATGTATATTCCAGTATTGCGGTTATTCATGTACACGGCGGGATTTATAAAAAGTGTAGAAAACATATATACAGATATTAGAATTAATGTTGACATCAGTAGTTTACTATTATAACTTGAAAGGGAGATTTTAATAAGTTGTTTTATGGTACATCACTGTTTTATTCAATTTCCCATTTTTGCAACTACATCAGCAATCATGAATATCACATTACTACTCAATACAGGAATTCCATTAGACAAGCCACTTGTATATTATAGATAGCAAGTGCCCACCCAGTATTCTTTTAGTCACACTTCCAATGCTCAGATTGGCAGTACTTCGTGCAGCAGCTGCAATTTTTAAAATTAGCAAATCATTTTTGAGTTTTTGGGAGTGGAGAACAGGAGCAACACCATGAATACCACAATTCTTCAGAGTAGGCACCTCCAGCTAAGCGCCAGTCTATCCCATGGACATTTTTTACCATCACTTTTCTGGAGAAGAAAAGTGTGGCCGAGCATGTGAAATGCTCTCTGTGTGACTAGACCCTGTTCAGGGGAACATCTAAAAAATACTCCTGCAGCACTACCAGTATGTTGACCCACCTGAAGACCTACCAAATCAAGCACTTGACCACAGCCCAGAGGGAGCACACTCAAAAAGATGCATCAACATCAGGTGCAACACCAATTACCCCGTGGGAGCCTGTTCCTACTGAAATTGAGCGTCGTCTCCCTGAGAATTCCCGCAGCTCCAAATAATTGGAACATTTTGCTTGGATTGTAAAAAAATGCTACCTATGGGGTAGCTACCAGTTGTTGCAGTTCTAGAGGCAGGAAAGCACCACAAGTGTTTTTTTTTTTGCTAAAATGAAACTTGTAAATGCAGTTTTGAGTTTTTTAAGGTAATATTTTTTTCCGGGTTCCGTTTGACTTTTTAAAAAAAAAAATCATGTTACCAATTTTTTTTTTTTTAATTCTAAAAAATCAAAAAAGAACAAGGATTCCCATTAGACCAAAAATTCTTGGTTTAAAAAAAGCTAAACTGTATGTGTGGGTATCTATAAGAAAGAGCATGAATGACTGAGTTTCTGTGTTAGTGAGTGAGGCAGTGAGTGCATGAGCGAGTAAGTGGATGTGTAAGAGTTTGAGTGTCTGGGCCAATGACTGTGTGTCAGTGACTGTATGGGTGAGGAGTGGGTCTGTTAGTGACTGTATGATTGAATGAATGAGTGGGTGTGGCACACTGTATGGTTGGATCAGTATGTTTGTTAGTAGCTGTATAGGTGACTCAGAGGGTGTACGAGTGAAAGGGTGAGTGAGTATGTGAATGGCTATATAAGTATTCAGCTAGCTGTGTTAGTAGCTGTGTGGGTGAGTGGCAGGGTGTGTTAGTGAATGTATGGCTGAGTAAGTCAGAGTGTCTGTAACAGTATGGATGAGTGATGGCATGTGGTGAGTGAATGGGTGTGTCAGTGACTGTATAGGTGTGTGACTGGGTGTGTGAGTGACTGTATAGGAGAGTGACTGGCTATGCTATAACCAGTATAGGTGAGTGAGTGGCTGTGGTATTACCTCTATTGGCGAGCGAGTGGCTATGTTAGTGATTGTATGACTGAGTGAGTAGGTGTGTCAGTGACTATATGGGCAAGTGAGTATGTGTTCCAGTGACTATGTGGGTGAGTGAGTGGGAGTGTCAGTGACTGTATGGCTGAGTGAGCAAATGGGTGTGTAACAGGCTGTATGGTTGAGTGAGTTTGTGTGTTAGTAGCTGTATAGGTGACTGAGTGGATGTGTTTGTAGCTGTATGGATGAGTGATTGGGTATGTCAGTAATTACATGGGAGACTGATTGGGTATGTTAGTGATTGTATGGGTGACTGAGTAGATGTATGTGTGACTGTATGGGTGAGTGCATAGATGAGTTAGTACCTGTATGAGTAAGTGAATCGGTATGTGAGTATATGCATGGGTAAGTGAGTACATGTGGTAGTACATGTGTTGGCATATGACTTAGTGTACCAGTAACTCTGTCGCTGGGTGAGTAGGTATGTGAATGGCTGAATGGGTGAATACTGGACATATGAGTGGCTCTATCAGTGTGTGTCTAGATGTCTCAGTGGCTCTATGAGACTGTACCTAGGTGTATACCTGGTGAATATTAGTTTGTTGAACTACACGGAAAGAAGTACTTAGGAAATTACTTTACTCCAATAGATGGTGTCATTTATCTATTTAAAAACATAAAGTACATACATTTAATATAGTACTATTTTTCCACAATAAACTTTCTGTTTCTGAAATGCATAAGTTTGTACTATAAAGCAAACAGTAGACAATTCTTATGCTGTAGTAGTATTTCACATTATGTTAAAGCATTCTAATTTCCCTTTGTTACTGATTTCAGATGTTGTACTTGTGCACCATAATTTATATAATGTATATGGTTTCATCCTTGACCAGTGGGGATAGTGATTGTAAAAAAGAAAACCCTTTCTCATTTGTGCACCTGCTCTCTTTCTTTTCTACTTTAAATTTTGCTGCCTTTTTCAATCATTTGCCAATCAAATGGCATCTGGTGGGAGTGAAAAACAGTCACCACACCCAGCTGAACTTAGTTCTTTGAAGATGGAATCTCTGGCAAAGCAGCAAACAATTGAATGGAAGTTTTTCACCATCCCCTCCAGGCAAACCAAATTGTGTTAGCAACGAATTTCAAGTGCTCTTTATACATCAAGACCCTTTCCAGGGGTACACCAAATAAATATTTTTTTGAAACTACAAGTCTGTTGACACATCTAAAATATATATCTCCAATAAGCATGGGCGGATTTTGCGAATTGGCAATCCGCGAACTTGCGTATTCACGGATTCGCAATCCGCAAAATCCGCGAACTCTCGCGAATTTAGCGGATTTTTTTGGGGGGGTTTCGCAAGTGTTTCTGCCGTTTCGCGAGGGTTTTTTACCAGTTCGCAAACGCGAACTTACTTGTCGGGTAGCAACGGTCGCGACCATGTTGTTTCTATGTCTGGTTCATCACACCCTCTTTTTGACCACTGCCACCCTCTGTTTCACCACTGCCACCCTCTGGCTCACCCATGCCATCCTGTGTTTCATCACTGTAGATTATGGGGGGAAAAGCACACCTGCCCTGCCTCAACTGACATGAATGAATTAGGGGCTGATTGATTAACGTGTCACTGAATTTGAACTTCGAGTCTGGCATCTGCTTCCTTATCTGTAATTGCTTCCTGTTGCAGTCTAATTTTTTTTAGCAGGACCTTTGGCATACTTGTAGCTCTTCTCTGAGCCTGCTGTGAGGGTCAGAGCAGGGTCATAGAATAGTTGCAAGTAGGCAACTGAACTCTGGAGGGGCCCTTCAGGAAGCACTAGAGGGAATGGTTACTAATGTTAAGATTGAACTTTTGCACCTGCTGAGTGCTTTTAGTTTTGCAAAAATCGTTTTTCTGCTATTTTGCGCGATTCGCGGGAAGCGAATTCGTGCGAGATCGATTTCGGAAGCCGCGAATACACGATTTGGTTTTTTTGCAGCGTGTTTGTTCGCGTGTTTTTTTGCGTGTTCGCAAGCCGCTTGTAGCGCAACGTTTGCAAAGTTACCCTCGCGGTCGTACATGGGCGCGGCCATCTTGTTTGCGTGATGTAATTCCATTTCCGGGCGCTATGTGTAATCTCGCAAAGTGTGCGGCTCGCTAGTACATGTTCGCGTGTGATCGCGGGAAAAATCTCGCGCGAACTTACCCACCCGGTCGTCAACGGGCGCGGCCATCTTGTTTTTCATTCATTGCTATGGTTCTGGGCATGCTTTCTGTATCAATCACTGCCATCCTTTACTTGTTTGAAGTTTTTTTTGTTCTATTTTACTTATTATCTATCCCTCTATTTTTCTAGCTCTATATTTTTGTGTTTTCTGCTACTTTGGGTTAATTTTAAACTACTTTTTTTTAACTCTTTTCTTTTCTTCTTCCCTATTCTATTTCTTCTTTATTATTTACCTTCCTTTCTGCCCAGACCATGGTAAAGGGAGCCGGGAAGCAGCCCGCGAAGGGGAAGGGTCCCGCACCCCGTGCCCGGCTCCCGTGCGGGCATTTGAGGGGGGAGCAAGTAATAGCTCGGGAGATTTTTAGTGCGGAGGAGGTGGCCGCACTAGTCTTTCATGTCCAGCACCGCCTCCCCAAGACCATCATGGGAGGCGGCAAGATCGCTACCGGCTACGGGATCCGGGAGCGCCGGAAGCAGTGGGAGAAGGTGTGCCGGGCCATGTTTGAACACTCTGTGGTCCGGCGCACCTACAACCAGGCCACCCACCGCTGGACGGATCTCATGGACCGGGAACGTGACTTGCTGGACGTGCTCGGCATCGAGATCCCCGGGCTTGGTGAGTAGTAGTAGCTATTTCTAGCTATTTCATCACTACTTTGTTTTCTCCCGCTCTGTGTGTTATTATATTGCAATTTTTTGTTTTTTACCAAGAGCAATAATGCTGCCGATTACATTGTAGGTAAATTATATTTCAAAATCTTCTCTGCATTTCAGGTGCACTGCTCTCCTTCTCAGTAGCCTTGCTACTATGCTTATTTGTTTTCTATTTTGTGTTCATTTCATTGGCCTGAGAAATTATGTATGAGTGTACTGTAAAGAACTGCGTAATGCTAGACACTAAGGGTCAGATTTTCAATTACCGGCGCATCCCTGCAAAGTAGCAGGGATGCGCCAGTAATTGTGCGCCACGCCACCACCACCCATTGTGCGCCGTATTTACAATGCGGCGCACCATGGGCCCAAAACGTCACAGAAGCCTTACGCATCTGTGCCGTAAAGGCGGCGCATTGCTGGAGTTGCGTGACAACGATGGCGCAGCTCCAGGAATGCTCTGGGGTGCCCTATCTCCCCAATGCTGCGTCAAGCCGTACGTCTGCTTCAAGCAGGCGCAGGGTTTGAGTCACGCATCATTGTCCTAAAAGTGATTGATTGACATCTTGTAGATTTCCCTCAGCCACTTTTAAGATGCGTTCCTGCGCAGGAGCGCCCTCCCTTGCGCCGGAAAGCCCCCTGATGACGCAGGGCTTTACAACGTGATGCATCTCCCATATGCGTCACGTTGTTAATATACGCCGCACCATGGCGCCTCTTTTGGTATGCCTGTGCGTCACAAAAGTCACGCAACAATGGAGCAAAAGAGCCGCAAGGGGCTTATAAATCTGCCCCTACAGACTCCAGTCCAGTCCTTCCTTTGTACACCTGGCAATAAGAAGAAATAGTGGTGGTTGATTGATAGTTTGAGTATTTTAATGACTGGTTAATGCAGTAGGAAACTTTTTAGTGATGTCGCTGATCTGCAATCACGATGGAGTTTGTCTGTCACTTTGCGTACTGCGGACTGCTGCCTGCCAGTCCTATGCGAACCTTTTTAGCAGTTTGTTTAGTGAGTTGCATAACCTTCCAAGTCGACGGTCCGCAAATCAAGCAATACTAATATCGTAGTAGACCACATGAGATAGGTCAATATATCCCGTTCAATAGTTGTCTATTTGCTATTTCGCCAAAAGATTTTGTTATTGTTCTTTTGAAATGTTTGATTTGGTTGACAACAATCATCCATGTTTTTGGGTCTTTCTTTCTTTCATGTTGTACATCAGCTCCCCCAGGGGCAAGAGGACATTAGAGGAGGCTGCTGCTGCTGCTGAACAAGGCCAGGATCGGTCAGGCGAGGGCTCCTTTGCTGGCCCCGGTAAGTTTTAATTTTAATATAGAGTACCTATTTTTTCCTAGCGTTCCTCATTCGATTTTTTCTAAATCGTCTTTGATCTTCTTGTAGACTGTATCTAAATTCTTATCCTGCCTCGACTATGACTCCCTGTGGTATTACTAGATTATTCTTATTTGTCTGTCTGTGTAGCTAACTAAGATTGAACATTTGGCAAAAGGTGTAAAACGAAACTCCCATTCTAGTCAGCAATAGCTCTATGCACTGAGTGCAGTCCTCTGGGATTGTCCATAATGTCTTTTCAAGTCTTCTAAATGTTTATGCTTTGACAATTACCAACAATAAAAAGGTGAATGACCACCAAGAAAGAATAAGATACTACTTTACTTTTGATTTGGATAGGAGCGGAGGACAAACCATACTACTACTGTTGCAGGGACAAATCTGTACAAACAGAACTATGGACACTAAAGTGCATTGTTTATCAATTATAATAGGCGCAGGTAGACTTTCCACATACCTCAATGATATCAGACTTTGAAGAACCCCCAATCTCCTTACTGACTAGATAGTGTGGCTGAATCATTTAGCTCCTGAATTCATCGATGATTGATCCCCAATGATGATTATCCAACGCAGGACAAGAGTACGGAGTCAGAGTCCAGAAGTGTCAGAGGCACGGGCTCATGCATTGCAAATTGCAAAACCTTTTGCTCATTCACTCATGACCAAAAACCACAGAGTCTATTTAAGTTTTAAAGCTTTATTAAAAGTAAAAATATTTATTAAAATCAAGCTTGTCATAAAACATAAACAGTTGATTAAAAATGGAAAAGTGCTTATAGTGATTTATTTCACACATTTATTGTGGGCGAGCCGAGCCCTCACCTGGTTTGAACTTTAATTTTTCTTTTTGGTGCTGAATCGTTGGTCCCTCCATCCTAGTGATGATGATTTGTTCTTAGAAGTGAAGATTCTGTCTGTTATGAGACAAATGGTGCGTGTTAAAAAGCAAGCATTCATCAGTTGTGCCAAAAAGTGCAGCAAGACAACACCCTTCCCTGGAAAAAGGGACATTTTTACTTTAGGGTAGACAGTCACAAATAAGGCTTGTTTTCGGTATTCACATTTCTTCATTCCTAGACAAAATACTAGTGATTGGTGTATGTCTATGACATCTAACATTCTTAAATGTACTTTGTAGGTGGAACATCTGGTGCTGGGCCCAGCGCGGAGGTGGAGGAGGAAAGTTCTGGGGAGGAGGCGGTGCAAGTGCCGGACCAAATTGCTGTGCGGGTTGCAACGGTAGTGGCGGGCAGTGGTAAGCTCTTATATTCCTTACTTATTGAGATTGCAGACTGCATAGTGTGCTCCCCGTGAGAAAACGTAAGGTTTGTCCAGATGAGAGACATGAAGAAGAATGATTGACATATAGTTTGAATGGATGGATGCCTGGATCATGGTACTATCTGACTCTTAGATAGCATATGTGTATCTCGAGAGAGTAGACGGTCACTGGATGAACTAAGTGTTACTTTGAAGAGCATGTAACACCGCACCCGCATGTCCATCCCAGTGTAGGAAAGGCAAGGAAAAGAAGTTGTAATTTTGTCCGAATACTACCATGAATAGTAGCAGTAGTTTGTATTGCAAGCACAGCATATATCCGGATATTACGATGGCCGCTCACTACCTCTGTTAATAAGTTTAGTAGAACTTGGTCATTCTTGTGTGGATGTATCACTGTTCACTCAATAAAAAGCAAAGCACCTAAAGGCATCCCATATGTAAGCAAATACATACCATGTGCAGTGATAGATAATCAGATTATTTATCTTCTTCATTTTCCTTTTCTAGTATCTATTCATTGGCACTGTAGGGTGAAAGTTAAATTAATTAAGCAGTAGCCCTTGTAACAGAGTATTCTCACTGCCACCCATAATAGAAAAGTAAGAGCATCACCACCTGCATGTACCGGACTGGTACAGTAACGCAAGTCTGTCTCACTCATCATGGCGGGCGTCTGTTTTTCTCGGGTGCAAGTTGACTGCGCTGGCATTATGCTGGTTTGCAGAAGTTAACGTACCAATTTTGCTAAACAAGAGAGAAGAAGAAGAATAAGACTGGTGTACTGTCATGGTCGACTCTAATGGAGTGAGTCCATAGTGCTCGTAGAATTGATTGCTTAAACTCCCACTAATGTTAGAGCAAGGATGAAGAAGTGGGAGGTTAGATAGATACTGGCCACAATAGTTATGTACTGCGCTTCCAAGTTGCTAGTTCTACTGTGACACAACTTTCTGCTGAATCATTTTGTGTTAATCTTAAAGAGCATTGGTTACAGACTATGTCTTTCTTTCTTCATATAGATGCTCCTTCCAAACCAACAAGGAAGGAGCTGGCTGAAAGGGCCCGGCAACGGAGGCTGGAGGCGACTGTCGCCGAATATCGGCGGCTGGTGGCCCAGGAGGAGGAGGACATGCAGAGTACATCAACAACATCCACGGCGACACCTGCATCCTCCTCCGCACTCCCTGGGTCAGCCAGTCAGTGCAGGTCTCCAGCGGTACGGAGCCGGGGTACCGCAGCCACCCGCCACCACCGAGCAGCAAAGAAATCAGCTGCCCCCCACAGCAGTTGCAAAAAAAGGATGCATCACCTTTCCCTGAGAGTTTCCTACCTCGAGCAGGAGCTCCTCAACACCAAGACCCTGCTCGAGACCCTCCGCAAGGAGCATGCTGACCTGGCCTGAAAAGACAACAGCAGCCAGTAGGAGGAGACTGTCCCTTGTCCCTTTTTGAAAGACTTCTGGGGGATGGGAATTGGGAGTTGGGTTTTCTACTTTTTTGGACTTTGTTTTCAGGGACATTCGTTGGGGTTCGAGGGGGTGGGTTGGGTCTTGCGGGAGATTTATGTTACTGGATATATAAATATACTTTAAACTTTATCTTAGCATATGTGTTTTTTACTGCTTTTGAGGCTGGTGGGTGGGGGTTTAACACTAGTCCTGAAACTTAAGTGGCATCTTGATTCAAGTTGTGTAAGTACTAATGGCCCAAATGTTTACAAAACTAAGTGCCTCTCACAGAGTAAGTGAATTATATAGTCCTAGGACTAGTGTCAGTCTCTCATCTCTCCTAATACTTCATTATACTACCTCCCCTCAAACGCTTATCTTACCTGTAATTTGTGTTTGGAAATAGGGCTAGGCACAGGGCTGGCTGCACGCAAAATCGCGATTAAGGTTGGCAATCCTGGGCGGATTAAATGTCATCATTGCGGTGGTACTTGTGGTGTTACACAGTGGCAGTTGCAGCATCTGAAAAAAAAGAAAATGTCCTTACCGTAGCATTAGAACGGTACGATAGAGAATATAGCAGGTGACAATACACTAGAACAGTGCCACAATGTAGCCTAACAAATGGTAAAGTTTTTAAAGTATAACTACTACTTGCGTTGAATTTCTTTGACATCGGCTACTATTACAAGAAATAGTACTGAAGGTGAAGGACACAACAGCGTAATAATTTCATTTGCCACATCTAGGAGGGGGATGTTCTTGATGACCAATCAAGTTGATGGCGCACATGAAAATCTGCTTTCATTTGCCAATAGTGACTCGTTGTCAAGCTGAGTAAGAATATATCCTCAGATTCCTTCACCAGCCTGTTGATATGACCTTATCCTCCCCAGCAAGTGTGTGGAATTATTGCTGTCATTTAGTCACACATCAATCAAAACCACACAGCCCGCGGGAAGAGGGTTAGGGTTTGGAAAATGGATGGGAATGGGGGTTTTTGGGAAAGTTTTGTTGAGAGAAGAAAAAAAAGCACAGCATGGACAAACAATAATTGAAGATAAACAAATCTGTGGGTACAAAGCTAACCATGAATCTTTTAAGTGACATAAAGGAAGTGCATGCACTACTGCATGCATGGTTACTGAAAAGTAAGTAGTACTTTCGACAACCGTGAATGAAAGAATGCGACAGTACAGGGCTGCAGTAATAATTATGCGTTTTCACTTGCCTATCTCTGCACTCAGAGAAACACTTTGTTCATTAAATTAGGTTTGAAATCAAAGAAATGCAGAGTCACACTCATAGAAGTTCACAGCAATAACATTACTTAAAAGATAATTAGAAAAGAACGGATACTGTATCTGTATGTTGTTGTAGTTGCCCTGTTGAATTTGGGAAGTTGTAAGATGCATCCAACCATTCCTCTTATTAGCGGGACTCCTCCATTCCATCTGACGCTCCGTCCATCAATGTTGGTGACCAGAAGACACCCTGTCCACTGCCTGCCGGATGCTGAATTGCGGCTCGCTAATGTGAAGCCTGACTTCATCCTTTTTTTCCCATTGCACAGGCTGAAACCCGGCCTGTAATTATTGATGGAAAAACAGGAAGTGATATTAGAACACCACTGACAAATAAATATAAGGTATGTACGCTGTGTAGTGCAAAAAGTCACGCTTTGAGTTTCCTAATAGACAGTACAATATTTTTGAAAGTGCCTACTCTGTCTGAGTCTCCTTTTGAAGGATAAATAAGCATGGGCAAATTAATTTAGCGGATCCTTCCCTTCAAGCTAGGTGTACTGTAAACTGTATTTTAGAACAAAATTAGACCTTCCCAGCAGTGCTCCCAGACCCTTACTAAACCCAGTCGCAAAAATGTAGAAGACCCTAAGAAGACCCCCAATCAGATCTCAAAAAACGAGGCCTAGTAGAAAATGGTGACAAAACGTACTTTGAAAGTAAAGTAGGCCCAAATCCCCCCTTAGCCACCGTGGATTATATTCAAACCACTTGCAAGCAAGCAAAAGTATCCATACCCAGCACCGCTCCAAGACTCGCAAACCCCCCCACAAACAGCCCCCCGCCCAAACACATGCAATACAATACTACTAACCCTAACGAGCCATAAGTTAAGAATAGTGGCAAACGCTTTCTTTAACTAGGCCAAATCCCCCCTTCCCCACCATGGATTTAATTCAAACCACTTGCAACCAAAATTACACATTCCCACGAGTGCTCTAAGACCCCAGAACTCAGTTGCAAAAATCTAGAACACCCCGAAACACATGCAACCCTGCTGCTAGTGCTAACCCTAACGAGCCCTAAGTTAATGTGCAAAAACGCTTTTCCTCATGGATTTGGTCCAAACCAGTTTTATCCGGTATTAGAGCTTCCCAGCAATGGCCCCAGAGCCGTCAACCCAGGCGAAAACAAGTAGAAGACCCCCAAAAGCCAAAAAGCAAAAGTACAAAAATGGGCACTTTGTCATTTTCTGGGCAATTTCCAAAATCACTCCGCGCGCGCTCTGCAGCTAGGCCCTAACTCCCCTCTGCCACCATGGATCTTCTTCAAACCTCTTGCTATCAAAACTATCCATACCCAGCAGTGCTCCCAGACCCCGAAACCCACCCACAAACACCAGGAAGCCCCCCAAACAGGCCCCCGAAAACTCTAAATTGACGGAAATGTCAGAAAAAGCAAAAACTTTTTCCTCATGGATTTGGTCCAAACCAGTTTTATCCGGTATTAGAGCTTCCCAGGAATGGCCCCAGAGCCGTCAACCCAGGCGAAAACAAGTAGAAGACCCCCAGACAGCCAAAAAGCAAAAGTTCAAAAATGGGCACTTTGTCATTTTCTGGGCAATTTCCAAAATCACTACGCGCGCGCTCTGCAGCTAGGCCCTAACTCCCCTCTGCCACCATGGATTTTCTTCAAACCTCTTGCTATCAAAACTATCCATACCCAGCAGTGCTCCCAGACCCCAAAACCCACCCACAAACACCAGGTAGCCCCCCAAACAGGCCCCCGAAAACGCTAAATTGACCGAAATGTCAGAAAAAGCAAAAACTTTTTCCTCATGGATTTGGTCCAAACCAGTTTTATCCGGTATTAGAGCTTCCCAGCAATGCCCCAAGACCCGCCAACCCACCCGCAAAAAAGCACAACAACACCAAACAGGCAAAAAGCAAAAATGGAAAATCTCATACTTACAATATTTTTTGGCCTTCTGTCCAAACGCGCTGTGCAGCTAGGTCATAACTCCCATTTTCCACCATGGATTTCCTGAAAAACAAATGCAATCAAAATTAGACTGTGCCAGCAGTGCTCCCAGACCACCGTGGATACAGAATAGTAGCACAAATGTAATGCTGTTCTGTGTGGATCTTTTGAAGACGTTCATCGCAAAGTAGGCGCTGTAATAATTTCTCCGCCAAATCAAAAGCTTCTTGCTTTTCTTCATCTTTTTGAAACTTAGAAGACACCGCCTTCAGTTGGTGCTCTAGCATGCGCAACAATGGGATAGCTTTTCCCAAACTACAGTCCTCCCTGCTGACTGCACGTGTGAAGACCTCAAAAGGACGAAGCATGTCTGTCAGGCTTTTAACTAGCTCCCATTGCTCCGCATGTAACCTCAGGTCCTTCACAGCTGTACCCAGTGTAAGGAAATACTGATCGAGTACTGTAAACTGCTCATACAGACGCTCAAACATGTAGAAGGTTGAGTTCCAACGTGTTGTCACCTCCTGGATGAGTGCTTTCACTGGCAGTCGACGTTCATGTAGCAGGCCCCTCGGATGCTTCCGGGCCTTAAAAGAATGGCTGAAATGTGTGCACATTCTTCGGCAGGTGGTCAGTAACTCGCACGCTGGACTTTCTTCACTCAAGAATTTTTTAACAACCAGGTTTATACAGTGCGCCAATCACGGCACTCTGAAATAGTTACCCTTATCCATGGCCTTAACTACATTGGTGCCATTAACCGTGGATACATAACCAATCATGCGTTTTTTGGGGACAGCCATTGAAAGACCTTTGTGTTAAACTCCTGCAAAATGTTTTCTGCTGTATGACTTGACTCCATGCCAAACATGGCTAGTGTTGCATGTTTCTGAGCAGCTTTAAAAACGTTTTCCGTGTCAACACCTGCCCTTAGCTTTGCTGTAACTCCTGAAAAAGAGACCCAGTGGCCAGTGATGCACATGTAATCAGTGCCTGCACCACTGGTCCACATGTATGTTGTCAGATGTATAGTGTGAACAGCACTCTTCTTCAAAGCTGCCCCAATCGCCTCCAGCACATCTGCATGTAGTGCTGGAACCGCAACTCTGGCAAAATAGAACCGGCTAGGAACCTTCCATTTAGGGCAGAGCGTTGCCACTAATTCAAGAAAACCAACCCCTTCCACAAAAGAAAAAGGGAGAAGGTCCAGCGCTAGCATTTTAGCCAGCTTAGTGTTATACAGACGCACCATTGGGTGGTTGCGTTCAAACGGCGCATCTGAAAACAACATGCTTCTAATGGTGGGCTGGACCCTTTTGTTATGGGAAGATGATGACTTCTTCGACCCAGTTACGCTCGGTGATGTTGAAATTTTTCGCATTGGTGTCTCACTCTATCCCACACTCTTAGTGTGGCGCACAGGGGGTGTGCTGCTGACAGGGGTACTGGGTGTAGGTGAAGAAATGTTTGACGCTTCTTCCTCATCATCATCATCAGATGAAACATCAACGGATACAGTTTGTTGACTTCCAATTCGGGCTTCCTTGATCTCCGTTAGGTGCGCAAGCCATTGGACATTGTGCTGTCTCTTAAGATGACCTCTCTGGCCTCCGGTACCATAGTTGGTACCAAGCTTACCACGACTAACTGCAAGCTTACAAATGCTACAAATGGCTATGTTTTCCCTTTTTGGGTAAACACTAAAGAAGTCCCAAACTGCGGACTTCAAATGTCTGTGGGGGGCGGAGGAGGCGATACTGCTGGTCATGCTGCTAATGCCAGATGAAGTGGAGGATGTGTGTTGCCGAATTTTACTACGTTGTGCACTTGCATCACCACTAATTGAGGTGGAGGTGGATGGACGTCCCTTCTGGCGAGAAAATATGGAAGCGGTAGGTGGTGGTGTACTAGTTAACTGCATTTGTGGTGGTCCCGTTGTCACGTCGCCATCATCACGCTCAGCAGCATTTCGGGATAGGGTAAAAATGTCTGTTTGCTGCATGCCCGCTGAGGCTGGAGTGACGTCTATGATGACTGCGTCATCGTCGTGAGAGTCTTCATCAGCAGGAGTAGTATACGCCACTTCTTGTTCAGCGTCATCATCATCACACTTCATAACTCTGAGACTTTCAGGGACCTTCCTTTTACGCTTAGCTACCTTTGTCAGATCATGGTGTGCCTCACTCTCAGACGGCCGTGGTGGTTCCCAAGTTTCATCCATATCATCAGAAGGAAGGGGGCTTGAAGAAGAAGTTGACACCATCCTTGATCTTTTCCTTGCTGGGGATCTGGAAGACAATGAATCATAAGGAGGAGTGGCTTCCTCATGTGATACCTCGGCTTGAATGTCGATTTCCTGATGTGCCCCTACTTCGGGAGGAACAAATATTGTGGGCACTTGTGCCGCTCCATGCACCTCTGCTTGCGCATCTGCTTGCGCTGCCTCTCCTTCCACATGTACTTGGGCTTGTACTACTTGCACAGGTGGTTGTTGTTGCGGCTGTGTTTGTTGAACACTCGTCAGATGAGTTACAACATTCTGTGTTGATTGTGGGACATTGCTGCTACTTTCTTGCGATGAGCCAACATCACTGGTCGATGGTGCTTGAACAACTATACTGGCGGCCTCTATAGCACTCAAGGGCTTGGACCTAAGTTGGCGTGGTGGTGGTGGCACTGAGCCCAATGGAGCGGGGGTGCTGCTCCCGGCAGCTTGGTCCCCAGCAGACCCCGCTGCTGCTGCAGGCGTACCTATTTTTTTCCCAAAAAATGTGGAGGTCGTCACACCAGTCTCCTTGGTAAGTGGCGCCACTTGCTTCTTCTGCTCCTTACTGGCAACTTTCTTGCTAGAGGAGCTACGGGGAACTTTTTTTGGGGCCATCTTCTTCAGAGGTCAGAACAGGAGGCCGCAGTTGCACGAGTTGCAGAGTTGTCTTGTCTCTGGCCACACGTGACGTCGCGTGACGTTATGCTGCACACACACCGCTGCAGGACTTCTTCCTGGCACGGGTGGTTCTCTTGTGCACCTAAAAGCAATGGAAGACAGAGGAACATCAGTTATTCACCCCAAAAAGTCGAAAAACACACAAAAATCAGCACAATCCCATGCCATCCATGCCCTCAATGATGTTTAAATTCAAGAAGACACCCCACAGAAAGACTAGGCCCATGCACCACTCACTACCCCTGGGCATAATGGATGGAAGCTAGGCAAAATGGGTGCAGGCCTGACAACACTGGCTGCATTCAAAATGGCCCCTAGCACCCCAAGCACATGGCCAGGGCCTGCCTGTACCAACACTCAAAATGGCCCCCACCCACATGGCCAGTCCCCATCAACAGTACACCCCAAAAAAATGAAAAACACACAAAAATCACCACAATCCAATGGAATCCATGCCCTCCATGATGCTTACATTAAAGAGACCCCACAGACTGACTCAGTCCATGCACCACTCACTACCCCTGGGCAAAAGGCCTCAACAGCAGCCCCAAAAATCGAAAAACACACAGAAATCAGCACAATCCCATGCCATCAATGATGTTTAAATTCAAGAAGACACCCCACAGAAAGACTAGGCCCATGCACCACTCATCACCCCGGGGCATAATGGATGGAAGCTAGGCAAAATGGGTGCAGGCCTGACACCACTGACTGCATTCAAAATGGCCCCTTGCACCCCAAGCACATGGCCAGGGCCTGCCTGTACCAGCACTCAAAATTGCCCCCACCCACATGGCCAGTCCCCATCAACAGTACACCCCAAAAAAACAAAAAACACACAAAAATCACCACAATCCAATGAATCCATGCCCTCCATGATGCTTACATTAAAGAGACCCCACAGACAGACGCAGTCCAAGCACCACTCACTACCCCTGGGCAAAAGGCCTCAACAGCAGCCCCACAAATCGAAAAACACACAAAAATCAGCACAATCCCATGCCATCAATGATGTTTAAATTCAAGAAGACACCCCACAGAAAGACTAGGCCCATGCACCACTCATCACCCCGGGGCATAATGGATGGAAGCTAGGCAAAATGGGTGCAGGCCTGACACCACTGACTGCATTCAAAATGGCCCCTTGCACCCCAAGCACATGGCCAGGGCCTGCCTGTACCAGCACTCAAAATTGCCCCCACCCACATGGCCAGTCCCCATCAACAGTACACCCCAAAAAAACAAAAAACACACAAAAATCACCACAATCCAATGAATCCATGCCCTCCATGATGCTTACATTAAAGAGACCCCACAGACAGACGCAGTCCAAGCACCACTCACTACCCCTGGGCAAAAGGCCTCAACAGCAGCCCCACAAATCGAAAAACACACAAAAATCAGCACAATCCCATGCCATCAATGATGTTTAAATTCAAGAAGACACCCCACAGAAAGACTAGGCCCATGCACCACTCACTACCCCTGGGCATAATGGATGGAAGCTAGGCAAAATGGGTGCAGACCTGACAACACTGGCTGCATTCAAAATGGCCCCTTGCACCCCAAGTACATGGCCAGGGCCTGCCAGTACCAGCACTCAAAATTGCCCCCACCCACATGGCCAGTCCCCATCAACAGTACACACCAAAAAAACGAAAAACACACAAAAATCACCACAATCCAATGGCATCCATGCCCTCCATGATGCTTACATTAAAGAGACCCCACAGACAGACTCAGTCCATACACCACTCACTACCCCTGGGCAAAAGGCCCCAACAACAGCCAAAAAATCGAAAAACACACAAAAATCAGCACAATCCCATGCCATCCATGCCCTCAATGATGTTTAAATTCAAGACACCCCACAGAAAGACTAGGCCCATGCACCACTCACTACCCCTGGGCAAAAGGCCCCAACAACAGCCCAAAAATCGAAAAAAACAAACAGAAATCAAAACAATCCCATGCCACCCATGCCCTCCATGATGTTTACATTAAAGAGACCACACAGAAAGACTAGGCCCATGCACCACTGAGTACGCCTGGGCAAAAGGCCCCAACAACAGCCAAAAAATCGAAAAACACACAAAAATCAGCACAATCCCATACCATCCATGCCCTCAATGATGTTTAAATTCAACAAAACAGTTGTATCATGCACCCATAACTAACCCTGTTCCTACTGGATACTGTGGCTACCCTCAATATCTTTTATTTAAGGTTCTGAAAAAGTTCCAAAATTGTAGTTGCAGCAACTGTAATGCCCCAAACAAACTTACTTGTGAAAGTTGATTTCTAATCCAAAAGTGATCCAAAGAAAGTCAAAAAGGCCTCAAATCCAAATATCCAGCAGCATCCACAAAAAGTAATCCTTCCAGGTCAAGATCTAAATGAAAGTGACCAGCACATGAAGAAACCACTGGGAGGAGCCTGCTGGACAGTAACAGGAAGTTGGAGACTGTGGGGCACTTCCTTCCTCCAACCCCCCCCAAAATGGACTCCTTGCAAAAAAAGTGCAGGCAAATGTCAACCTTAGGAGTTATTCTGATAAAAATCATCATTTTTAGAAGGTTTATGCTGCTTGCTGGTGGATTCTTGTGCAAAATTGCAAATTTTGAAATTTCGCGAGTGCGAGATTGTTGCTGCTCGCCGCATCTACGTGTTTGCAATTGCGAACTCTCGCGATGCGTGCTGTGCAAGGTGGCAAGCCGCGATGACGTAATCGCGGTCGCCAAACTCCCGCGGGATCCCGCAGCAAGATCCAAAATTGCGCAGCACACGCAAAATATGGAAAAAAACAACTCTGCAAATGCTGAATGACGGTAAGTGAATGCCGCGTGCCGCTAAATTGTATCACCAAGCAAAAAAATCCGCTGCATGCGAATTTGCGGATTTTCGGCAAATTCGCGAGAGTTCGCGGATTGTAAATTTGCTGAAAATCCACAAATTCTGCGTGTGGAACAGATTTTACGCCCACGCTTAATCTCCAACCATCATTAAAAAGAAAAAACACATAAATGTAAGTTAGTATTTTATTTACACAATGACAGAAACAAACCAGTACATATTGTTTTTGCTCTGACTGTATACCACATTACAGTAACACATTTCATTTCCGCTTTTTACTGTTCTTAGCTGTCATACTGGTACACCATAAACAATGGAGTGTGTATAGCTTTATTCTTGAACAGTGGGGAAAAACAATTGCTTAGATTGTAGACAAAACCACAAATGTGGCCAATTTATCACTACTATTAAGTGACACTTTGCGTTGTGCTCAATACAATGAGTTAATCAGTTGTTTTAATAACATTGAGTACACTGATCTAAACAAACATATGCTAAAGAAAATTATTATTCTAACTGACACAATACTAGTATTAGATATAAAGCACACAACTTTTGGAGACCCTTTTAAAAACATCACCCCTTGTACGCCGAATGATGTCCTAAACACTGATGATCCAACAAGAACAAATACTGTACACCACTTTTTTTTATCAGAAATCCTCCTTAGAAATATGCTTGAAGGAACAAGAAGTAATAATTTGGAAGTTTGAAAGGTAGTTTTTTATTTGAGTTTAAGGTTGGTTTAATTGCAATCCATTTGTGTGTATCTTGTTGACTGTTCTGAGTAAATGTTACTGATCCACTAGATATCTCTACAAGATTTCAAATGCCTGAAGCATAATCTATTACAGTCCTATCACTATGTAAACATTGCAGCAAACCACACAGTTCAGAACATAATCTCTTCTGTGGTTTCTGTTCAATTTATAACGTGTGGTAAGTGAAACCGTATATTGAGAACTACATATGCATACCAGAAGTGTTTGACAACTGGTAACCTACAATATCTGCCTCATTATCCATAGAACCTTTTGTAAACTTTCCCTCTGTACAGATTATCAATTTTTCATAAATAGTAAGTAGGGGCGAAATTTGCGAATTCGCGGTACGTGAATTTGCGCGAAATCGAATTTGCGGTCCGCAAAATCTGCGAATTCGTGCAATTTTTTTGTTTTTGCTTGTTCGCGGGGCGCTTTGCGTGTTCGCAGGATTTTTTTCAGCGCAATGACCGCGAAGTTACCCATGCGGTCGTACATGGGCGCGGCCATCTTGGTTCACGTGTTCGTGTTGCGTATTTCCGGTTCCGGGCACCAGTTGCATGCTCGCGTTGTGGATTTCCTACGTGCGGGCCGCAATTACGTGTTCACGTCCGTTTTTGCGTGTTCGCGAGAGAAATATCACGCAGACTTACCCCCGCGGTCCTTAATGGGCGCGGCCATCTTGTTTTTCATTCATTGCTATGGTTTTGGGCATGCTATTTCAATACTTCCCTAATCTTTGCAATCCTTTGTTTCTTTGAACTTTTTTTTATCTTTTTTGCTCATTATCTATCTCTCTATTTTTCTACATCTCTATTTTGTGTTTTTTTCAACTTTTTGTTACTTTAATAACTACTTTATTTGTTTAGCTCTCTCTTTTATTTTTTTATTTTTTTCCCCCTATTCCTTTCTTCTTTCGCCCAGGACCATGGCAAGGGAGCCGGCAAGTCAAAGGAGAAGGGTCCCGCACCCCGTAGCCGGCTCCCTTGTGGGCGCTTGAGGGCAGAGAATGTACAGGCCAGGGAAGTCTTTAGTGCAGTGGAGGTGGCTGCACTCACCTTCTATGTCCAGCGCCCCTCCTGAAGACCGTGGCAGCAGGGGGCAGGCTTGGTTCAGGGTATGGCCTCCGGGAACGTCACCAGCTGTGGGATAAGGTGTGCCGGGCCATGCGTAAGGAGTCCGGGGTCAGGCGCACCTACCAGCATGCGACGCACCGGTGATCGGACCTCCTTGACCGGGAGTAGGACCTGCTCCACCTGCCAGGCTGATGACGGACTGTGTCTGTCACATCGCGTGCTGCTGGGTGCTGGCAGTCGTAGTAGAACCTTTTTGTTGTTGGAGTAGTTAGTGATTTACATAACTTTCCTAGTAGACGTTACTGTACTATCCTCCTAGTTGACCAGATCAGATAGGTCAATACATGTAGTGCAATTTGTTTCCCCGAGATAATTTTAGATAGTGGTCAAAGAAATCGAATATTTAAAAAAACCAATCATCCATGTTTGTGTTAATTCATGATCATCAGCACCTCCTAGGGGCAAGGAGACTACCACAACAGAGACTCGGCGGAACAAGGTGGGCAGCAGGATCGGTCCTCTGCAGGCTCTTCTGTTGGCCCCAGTAAGTTGTTCTATTGTTATATTAATACCTATACTTCCCTAACTTTTACAGCTCCTATTCATTACAAAGTGTTTCCTAATGATATTTTTTACAAAATAGTCTTTGATCTTCTTCTAGACTGTTTCTATATTCTTATCCTGCCTCTGCCATCACTCTCTGTGCTACTACTATTTACTATTATTATGAGTCGGTCTGTGCTGTGTAGGTAGCTAAGCTTGCCCAGTCGTCAAACGGTGTTAAACAAAACTCTGATCCAGCAACAGCTCTAGGCACTGAGTGCAGTCCTCTGGGTTGCCCTTGCTGTCTATTCCATTCTTCTTAATGAAAGTGCTTTGACAATTTCCAACAACAAAATGTCAATGTGTCCACCAAGAATAAGCTAGCAGTTGGCTTTTTTGATTTGATAGGAGCACATACCATACCGCTAGTGTTTCAGGGACTATTCTGCACATACAGAAGTATGGACAAGAGAAATAGGACATTGTTGATGATAGGTGCAGTTCGACTTTCCACATACCTCAGTCCGAGCAGAAGTTGAACCCCCAATCCCCTGACCGACTATCTAGTGTGTCTGACCAATGATTACGACCCAGAAGAACAGAAGAAGACTATCGCCAAGTCCCGACCTCTCAGAGTCGCAGAAACATGCCTGCAAAGTGCAGTAGTTCAAACCCTTCCGCTCACTCACTTGTGAACAAAAACCACACAGTGTTTGTTAGTTTTAAAGTTTTATTTTCAAATAAGAAATAAAAAAAAATGATCTCTTTATTTTTAATAGCGCAGTATTCTGAGCGAGCACTGGTGATAGATGACGTTAAAGTTTAAAAAATATTCCCTTGAATCAATATACTTCAACTTAACACATCAAATTATTAGAATAACTTTGCGGGAGCCCTCACCTTCTTTAAAGTACTTAAAGTACTGCTGGTGATGAGGAGTATGTGGTGAATTGTCCTGTTGGCAGAAGGGCAATGGAATCTTCTGTCTGTAATTAGAAAAATGCTGCACGTTAAAAAGCAAGTATTCATCAGTTGTGCCAAAAAGTGTAGCATTTAATGGCTAACCATATAAAAGGTGAACACCCTCCCCAAAACCGTCACTTTTTTTCATTCCAAATAATTAAAAATTGGTTATATTAAAATTTTCTTCCATTATGAGACAAAATAGGGGGTGGTGTATGGCATCTGAAAATATGACATGTTTTTTCTAGATGTCACAACATGCGGCACCTAACACCACCAGTGCCGGGGCCAGCAGTGCAGAGGGGTCCACTCCAGGGGGTGATGCGGTGGCGCCACAAGTGCCACCAGGAGGAGCTGTTATATTCCCTATTATACTCCTTACTTATTGACATTTTTGGGTAGGCTCGCAAAGGAGTGTATGATGTACTGTAAAGTAGACAGTACACTAGTACAAGTACACTCTACTGTTAAGAACAGTTACTAATTTAGAACTACATTTTTGGCAATCACGGAGAAGACAGTCAACCTTGACTTAGCAATAGCATTAGCTGCGGAAGTTCTCGGGTAAGCAATGGCCCCCTCTATTTGACTTCAACTCAGCTGGGAAACTTTTATCGTGTAGCCAAGTCATATCAGATGAACTTGAGGGATGTGAAGAACGAAAAGGGAAAGAAGGGTGAAAGGAAGGACGAGCGAATGATACATGTATTTGAATGCAGGCAGAGGTGGCTGATAGGAAGTAATCAGATGCATGGCTGCTTGAAGCAAGGATGGTTGGAGGAGAAAGAAAAGATGACTGCCTGTGTGGGTGAATCAGAAAATGCATGTGTGCATTGCAATATATCATTTTGGTCAAACTCAAATTCAAGTCAAGACGGTGGTTTACCAAATAAAACAAAAAGGGTGTTAGTTGGTTGTTGATAAAAAGTAAACTTGGTACAGTTGAGACATTAAGAAGAATGATAGACGTTTACTTAGGAAGCCTGGATGGTATCTTCGTCTTCCTCATAGATAGCAGAGGTGTATGTAGTAGAGCAGACGCTCAGTGGATGAAGAGTGTTACTTTGAACAGCATGTCCGTGCCAGAGTAGCAAAGCTGAGGAAATCCAAATACTAGAATTTGTGATTGTTCAGAAATACTCCCTTGACTAACAGTACAGTAGTTTACTTTCCAAGCACAGCATATATTGTGTATGTATTGTATAGTTGACATTATATCAAGTCAAGTCCCTTCCTCCGGCAATTATGGGTACCACACTCACTCCCTATGTTAACACCTTGGCTGCTTGAGATATTTTCCTCCTGTGCTGGGCCATAATGATAATGGGTGTGGTCATGACGAGCTCAGCTCGTTATGAGCACCCTAGAGGTATACCTCATGACGAGCTGAGCTCGTCATGAGCACCGAAGGGGTTAATAATTTTCTTTCAGCTGTTATGGGTGAACTATCACTGTTGTTCACTCAAGCTATCAAAACAAAGCACCTAAAGTCATCCATCATATAAGCAAAGATCATGTGATCAGCAGTATATATGATCAGAAATGAATAATCTTCATTTTCTTTTTGTAGTAGTCAAGGCCCGGGGGGGGGCAGTGCGAAATATAAATTACATTGAGCATTAGCCCTTGATGTAACGAAGTATGGCCAGTGCTACCCCTATAGAAAAGTAAGAGCTTCCCTATCCCCACCTGCATGTACTGCTTAAAGTAATGCGAGTCTGCGTCATCATGGCTTGTGCCTGTTTTTCTTGGGTGCAAGCTGAGTGAGCTGGCATTATGCCGGCTACCACAAGTTCACGTACAAGTAATTTCTTTTGCAAAACAAGAGAAAAAAAGAAGAAGACTGGTGTAGTCTCTGACTCTCTGACTATGTAGTAGTGAGTTTATAGTGCTGCTAGTAGAATTCCTGAAACTCCCACTAATGTCACAGGCCTACAAAGATGCTGGAAAGATACATGCCAAAATGTTATACTGTGCTTGCAAGTTGCTAGGGTTACTGTGAGACAACTTTCTGTTGAAATATTTTGAGTTAATGTTAAAGACTATTGGCTACAGTATTTTTCTTTCTTTCTTCATATAGATGCTCCGCAACAAAAAAATCTCAATTGGAAGGAGATGGCTGTCCTGGCCAGGGCCCGTAAGCTGGAGGCCATTTGCGCCGAATATCGGCGGCTGTGGGCTCGGGAGCAGGAGGAGGAGGAGGCGGCAACTACTGCATCCTCCCCCCGGGGCCACCAGCCAGCAGCCTCCAGCGAAACGGCGCCATGGCCCAATAGCCTCCCGCCGCCGCCGCACAGCAGCAAAAACAACAGCTGCCCCCCCAGAGCCTGGATGGCACATCTGCGCTGCCTCTGGAAGATAGTGGACTACCTGGAGCGCTCGGCAGAGAAGCAACACCGCCAGCTCCGGGACCTCCGCAAAGAGCTGCGGGACCATCTGTCCACCGGACACTGCCGGAGGAAGTGACTGTCCCTTGCCCCTTTTTTAAAGACTGTTGGGGGGTTGGGAATTGGGCGTTGGGGAAAGGGACTTGAAGAAGGACATTTGGACATTGGTTGGGGTTAGGAAGGGGGGTGAGTTGGGTTAGTATATTTTTGTTAGGGGAAATATATTCATTTATTTTACATACTTAAACATAGTATACACGTTCATATTATTTTGTGGGGTGGTGGGCGGGGGTTACTGTACGTTTGGTTTCTTCAAACTTACCAGCATGAATTATCTAAACGCCCAAAAATGTACAAAAGTGCCACTAACAGAGTTAGTGAATTCAATTGCCCTACTAGTACTTTACTAGGACCACTGTCAGTCTCTCCTCTACTCCGAGTCCTAGTCCATTTTTCTACCTCCCCAAAATGCTTATCTTACCTGTGATTCGTGTTTGAGAATAGAGCTAGGCACAGGGCTGGCTGCATGGCAAATGGCAATTGAGGTTGGGTGTTGAATTGAATCATGGACGGATGAAATATCATCGTAGTGCAGGTAGTAGTAGTGATGCACACTGGCAGTAGCAGCATATGAAAAAAAAGGAAATGAAACATTGAGTGGCCTGAGCATAGAATTAGAAACAGTACGATAGATAGTTCGGTAGAGAACAGCGCCATAAATTGTAGCCTAAGCAGTGCTAAAGTATTCAAAATATAAGTACTAGTTGCGTCGAGTATGGCTACTATAAGAAATAGTATTAAGGCAAAGGACACAGCAACGTAAGCATTAAGCATTTGATTCATCACGTGTAGTAGGAGGATGTTGTTGATGATCAATCCACTATGGCGCACATGAAATTCTGATTTGAATGATTAATCTGTTCCTTTGACCTTATTCTAACCCTGGGCGTAGTTCGCGAAGTAGCGCTACGCGGAGCTACGCGAAGTGCACTTCGCACTACGCGAACTTCACGTAGCACTACGCGAGCTGCGTAGTAGCATGTTCGCACTGTGCAAGATGCGTTTTCAATGATTGCACAGTGCGGACAAGCATCCGGCACTGTGCAAGCATTGAAAACGGCATCTTGCACAGTGCAAGCTGTAGTTTTCTGCTGCTCGAGTAGATTATTATTAGAGCGGCAGCTTTCTCTACGCGAACAGGTAGTTTGTCATTGAGAGCGGTCGCGAGCATGCGCAACCACTCACAATGAGAAACCTGACCTCCTCGCGTTGAGAATCTCGCCGGGATGTCATTTTGCTTGCTCGCGGTCGTGAACATGACGTTCAGGACCGCGAACAAGCAAAAAATTACCGCTGCACTATGCTACGCTGCACTACGCATGTTCGCACTGTGCTACGTGCAGCTCGCGTAGTGCGAAGTTGCGAAAACTTCACAAACTCTGCGAGCGTAGCGTAGTGCTTCGCCCAGGGTTACCTTATTCTCCCCAGCAAGTGTGTGGAATTTATTGTTGTCATTTAGTCACACCTCAATGAAAAAACCACACAGCATGTGTGAAGAGGGTTAGGATTTGAAAATTGGATGGGAATGGGGTTTTTTGGGAAAGTGTTGTGGAGAGAGGAAAAAAAACACAGCATGGACAGATAACAAATGAAGAAAAACAAATCTTTGGATTCGAAGATATCCATAAATCTTTTAAGGGACATAAAGGAAGTGCACTACTGCATCCATTAAGTTGTTTGCTAAACGGATGGTTAGGTTACTGAAAAGTGGTACTTACTACGACTTACTAGTAACTATGAAGAAACAATTTGACAGTACATGGCTGCAGTAATTACGCAACTTCACTTGCCTCTAGGCCCTCAGAGAGAATAAACACGTATTAGTACATTAAATAAGTTTTAAAAATAGCAAAGAAACTTATCAAATAGCTGGAGGGATGAATTTGAAGCAGAGAGCAAACAAACGCACAGAGTCACACTCGTAGAAGTTCAAGTTCACAACAATAACATTTAAAAGATAAGGAGAAGTGAAGAGGATACTGTAACTGTACGTTGTAGTTGTCCTGTTGAATTTGTGAAGTTGCATGCATCCAGCCATTCCCCTTATTCGCGGTACTCCTCCATTCCATCTGACACTCCGTCGATCAATCTTGGTGACCAGACACACTGTCCACTGCCTGCCTGATGCGGAATTGCGGATAGCTAATGGTAAGCCTGAGTTAATCGTTTGTTCCATGGCACAGGGTAAAAGCCGGCCTGTAATTGTTGATGGAAAAACAGGAAGTGATATTAAAACACCACGGAGAAATAAATATAAGGTATGCTCTGTAGTGCAAAAATAACACTTTCAGTTTCAGAGGTTACAGTATTACATACAAGTATCATTTCGAAAGTGCATACCCTGAGTCTCCTTTTCAAGGATAGTAATTTGTAACTATGGCCGAATTTTGCTGTTATGCAGTCCGCGAATTAGTGCGAAATCACCCGAAAATCCATGAATTCGCACGAAATTGCAAAAAAATCAGAGAATTTGTGGATTTACCCGCAAACTCTCGTTTTTTGGGCGATTTGCATAACTATTACTGGAGTACTTTCTACTGGCTAATCCAGTAAGTGCTACCTGTTGGGTAAATGTATAGTGCTTTTCCTACACTACAGCTGCGTAAAGTGCCAGAAGAGTTGTCTTCAGTGACATCTGCAATAACGCATTACCGGCAATGTTAGCCTATGCGCCAAAATGCACCTCAGAAACAGGGCCAAATTCCCCTTTCCCCTCAACCTACGAGCAAACTGCTACTTTTACACAAAATTAGACCTTCCCAGCAGAGCTCCCATACCCCTAAACCCACTCCCAAAAATATAGAACACCCCCAAACAGCCTCCCAAAAACATGCAATACTGCTACTTCGCAGAGGCCTAAGTTAAAATAGTGCCAAACCGCACTCTGAAACTAGGCACAAAACAACCCTTTTCCACCATGGATTTTCTTCAAGCCACTTGCAATCAAAATTAGACCTTCCCAGCAGTGCTCCCAGATGCGTAAACCCACTCCCAAAAATCTAGAACACCCCCAAACAGCCCGCCAAAAACATGCAATACTGCTACCTCGCAGAGGCCTAAGTTAAAATCGTGCCAAAACGCACTCTGAAACTAGGCCCCCAAAATGACCCCTTTTCCACCATGGATTTTATTCAAACCACTTGCAATGAAAATTAGACCTTCCCAGCAGTGCTCCCAGACCCCTCAACCCACTCCCAAAAATATGGAACACCCCCAAACAGCCCCCCAAAAACATGCGATACGGCTACCTTGCAGAGGCCTAAGTTAAAATCGTGCCAAAACGCACTGTGAAACTAGGCCCAAACCCCCCTTTTCCTCCATGGATTTTCTTCAAACCACTTGCAATCAAAATTAGACCTTCCCACCGTGCCTCCCAAACCCCTAAACCCATCCCCAAAAACATAGAACACCCCCAAACAGCCCCCCAAAAACATGCAATACTGCTAAAAAACACCCCTTTTCCACCATGGATTATATTCAAACCACATGCAATCAAAATTAGACCTTCCCAGCAGTGCTCCCAGACCCCTCAACCCACTCCTAAAAATATAGAACACCCCCAAACAGCCCCCAAAAACATGCAATACTGCTACCTTGCAGAGGCCTAAGTTAAAATCGTGCCAAAACGCACTCTGAAACTAGGCCCAAAACACCCCTTTTCCACCATGTATTTTCTTCAAACCACTTGCAATCAAAATTAGACCTTCCCACCATGCCTCCCAAACCCCTAAACCCATCCCCAAAAATCTAGAACAACCACAAACAGCCCCCCAAAAACATGCAAACTGCTACCTTGCAGAGGCCTAAGTTAAAATTGTGCCAAAACGCACTCTGAAATTAGGCCCAAAACACCCCTTTTCCACCATGGATTTTCTTCAAACTACTTGCAATAAAAACTATACATTCCCAACTCTCATACCAGCTAAGCAAATCCACTAAGAACCACCTACAGCACACTCCAATTGCACCCTAAAAACATGCAATAATCAAAAATTAACATGGGTGCCTACGGCAGCGGTTTCCCTTCCTCGACTTTGCCTAAACACACCCTTCCCATCAATTGATTCCTCCCAAATTTCCTACACAACCGCCCATTCCCCCTCCCTACCACTAACATAAGCGCCGTTCCCCTAGCTCAACTGGAACACTGCAAACACACATTCTCCTTGCGCCACCAAACCGCCCATTGGATAACATGGCAAATCGCGCCTTGAAAAAAATTTGCTGTTTTCAGCACTTCCACTACTTCGATCCTCTTGAAATTTACCAGGACACTTGTTCCAGCGATTCCCAAGAATCTCAGCAAGGCGGAACAAAATGGATCCACTGGAAGGTGTACAACTTTTCACACAAACACACGCGCCTGCAAAATTCAGCCATTTCTGGACCAAAAAACGCCAAACCCCCCTAAAACCTTGCCAACATCATTATGAACAAGCCTGCATCAGGCCCTGAGCCCTAGACTCCGGGAATCCTTCCAAATTCAACCCAAAAACCCTAGTAAACAGCACTGAAACCCCAAAACAGCCCTAAACCCTAGATATGCTTTGTCTGTCTGTGTCAAAGAGCCTAGGTATGCTACATCAGGTTGCTTCACTCAGTGGTGCCTGCCTTGACCGTCTGCATGGCCCTGCCGCAAGCATGGGCCAAAATCCGTTACGCTCAAGAATTTGCTAATTTACGGCAATTTTGCGCGGAAAAACTGCAAATTTCGCGAGCGGAACGGATTTTTGGCCCATGCTTGCGGCAGGGCCATGCAAAACGGTCAAGGCAGGCACCTCTGAGTGAAGCAACCTGATGTAGCATACCTAGGCTCTTTGTCACAGACAGACAAAGCATATCTAATTGTATGCAGCAAACCACATAGCCCCAATTTTACATGAACTGCTGTCTGGACTCTGCCTGGCATAACAACACTACACTGCCTCGACCACTCCATACCACGACTAGACAGACATGTAGTTCTGCTGTAGTAGTTGTTGTAGACTGGTTTACCTGTTTGCCACTCACAAATTGGCCATAGTTCTTCCGTAAACCAACGCTGATGATCCATACATCCCAGTGAGTGAATGTAAAGAAAAAAGATATATTATTTAATCAAGACAATCATCATGGTATATTGGCAAACAGTAAGTCCAAGGACATTTTGCATATTGGAAAATGCAACGTAGTGGCCCCTGCAGTTGAAGTACAATTTGAATTAAACAAGGTAAAAAAACAGCAGAGTAGACTTGAGTTACATTTAGTGTGTAAAAAATTAAATAACAACAGAAGACATATGATTCATTTCATCACAACAAACAAACAGCAATTGCTTTCATCCAAGCCAGACGGCCATTGCTGTCCACTGCATGCCATCTTCTTCTCATTATTCATTACCTGTTCCACTTTTTGTCCGCATCTTCTTCTGAAAGTTAGGGCCCACAGGGCAGCCTCTCCTGTCAATTTCAGAAGTAACTGTCAGCAATCAGCAAGCATGTAGTCAGTAATTCCAGTCCCACTTGAGGGGACTTGTCTACGAAGACCACGGGCTAGATGTAGGTAACTTCAATTTACCGACTCATAAATACCGAATTCTACCGATTCGGTATTTATGAATCGGTAAATATGAAGGAGGGAGATGTAGGCAATTTTTAAAATTGAATTACCGAATCGGTAACATTCGGTATTTACCGATTCGGTAAATACCGAATCGGTATTTCCCATTGATTCCTATGGGCTGTGAAGCCCATAGGAATCAATGGGAAATACCGAATCGGTATTTACCGAATCGGGAAATACCGAATGTTGCAAGGGTGCAGGGGGTGTTACTTTGACACCCTCTAGCACCCCAAGTAAAGGCATATGTGACATGTGGCACACATACATGCCCTAAGGGCATGTCTGTGTGTCACATTGCACAGTGTGCACGCACAGATGTGCATGCACACCTGGATTCTGTATTTTACCACACAATAGGATTGTGTGGTAAAATACCGACTCCTAAGGGCCTGTGGCACTCTCAGGAGTGTCACCTACATTTGGATTTACAGAATCAGTAAATTTACCGAATCTGTAAATTTACCGATTCTGTAAAATAATGGCCCCTACATCTGAAAACCCTAATACCGGTCGGTAACGGCCGAATTCGGCCGTTACCGACCGGTATTAGGGCTCCTACATCTGGCCCCACGTTTCTTGATTCTGCGTAATCCAGCCATCTGCCTTGAGGGAAATGGATAGAGGGAGTCTGGAGGAGGAGGATAGAGGAGCATGATTGAGTTGTGAACTTGTGAACCTCAGGAATGCAGACTGTGGCACCTTCAAATCAATAAGGAAATAAGATGAAGACAGTGCTGCTGATGGACTTGTTGTGATTAGGTGATTAGAGTTTTTTTGTTGTGGTAAAAGTTGCAAAACAAATAAAGACACACAGGAATAAAAGTGAATAAGGACGAAAAAAAGGAAGTCATTTTCAGGCATCGGTGTCAGAGAAGTAGAGCTTGTCCTCAAACTCTATGAATTGAGATGGGAGTAGGTCAGCTAACAGAGAAGAACTTCCGTCACTTAAGTCGTGTCCTCTTCTTCCTGCGTGCATTCACTCTGTAATCTGGTCGTATGAAGTGCTGATTCATCTTGATCATTGTTAAACTCTCCACATTTTTGGGCAAGAGGCGGGTCCTTTTTGAGGTTACAATTGCACCAGCTGCTATGAAAACACGTTCAGAAGACACGCTTGCGAGTGGGCAAGACAAATAATTTAGAGCTAGGTTGGTGATCAGTCGCCATAGAGGCCTTTTCCCATACCAATACAGCAATGGGTTCTGATTATCAAAGACCTCTGTTGGGTCATCCAGATAGGCCTGCACCATCGACTCAAGGTTCTCCAGGGTTACTCCACTTTGCGTACCATCTGTGGCCTTTGCATCACTGGAACAAGCAAACCCTTGATGAGTTAGCCAATCAGTTTCTGACAATATTATGGCTGGGCCTGGTGCAGGTGAGGATGATGATACGGTGGCTGGTGTCGTTAACGGCTGTGAGGGAAAGTAACTCCCTTCGGCCACAGATTCAGAAGTGGAACTTGACGCCGGATGGCCTGCTGATTCAGTAGTACTTCTGCCGGTTCCTTCAATTTTCTGCCGCTCTTTTTTGAACCGAGTGGCTGACAGAGCTAGCCAATGTTTGTACTTGGAAACATCTGCTTCATTAAAAGGAATGAATGCTTTGCTGGCCACGGCCTTTTTGTACCGTGGATCCAGAATAGTGGCACAAATGTAATGTTGTTCTGTATGTATTTTTTTAAGCCTTTCATTGTCAACTAGGCGGCTTAATACCCTCTCCGTCAACTGATGTGCGTCTTGTTTTTCGGCATCATCTCGGAACGTTGAAGACACCGCCTTAAGTTGGTGCTCTAGCATGCGCAACAATGGGATAGCTTTGCCCAAAGTAAAGTCCTCCCTGCTGACTTCACGCATGAAGACCTCAAAAGGACGAGGCATGTCTGTCAGGCTTTTAACTAGCTTCCATTCCTCCAACTTTAGCCACATGTCTTTCATAGTAGAATCCAGTGCAAAGACATACTGATTGATTAGGACTCACTGCTCAGACAGACGCTCAAGTATGCAGAACGTTGAGTTCCAATGTGTTACCACCTCCTGGATGAGTCCTCTGACTGGCAGTCTACGTTCACGTTGCATGTTCCTCAGCTGCTTCTGGGCCTTAAAAGAATGGCTGAAATGTGTGCAGATTCTTCGGCGGGTGGTCAGTAACTTGCTGACTGTGTTTTCTTTTTTCAAGAAATCTTGCACAACAATGTTAATACTGTGCGCCAAACACGGCACTCTGAAATAGCCACCTCCATGCATGGCCTTAACTATATTACTGCCGTGGAAACATAACCAATCATGCGCTTTCTTGGATGCAGCCATTCATAGACCTTACTCTGAAACTCATCCAAACTTTTTTGTGCAGTATGAGATTTCACCATGGCAAACATGGCTACTGTTGCATGTTTACGAGTAGCTTGAAAAACGGTGTCTGGGTAAACACCTGCCTTTAACTTGTCTCTAACCCCTTTAAAAGAGACCCAGTGTGCAGTGATGCACATGTAATCAAGGGCTTGGCAACTGGTCCACATGTCTGTTGTCAGGTGGATAGTGTGAACAGCACTCTTCTGCAAAGCTGCCAAAATCACCTCCAGCACATCTTAATGTAGTGCTGGAACCGCAACTCTGGCAAAATAGGACCGGCTAGGAATTTTCCATTTAGGGCAGACTATTGCCACAAATTCTAGGAAACCCACCCCTTCCACGAAAGAAAAAGGGAGAAGGTCCAGCGCTAGCATTTTAGCCAGCTTTGCGTTATACAGACGTGCCGTTGGGTGGTTGTGTTCAAATGGCGCTTCTAATGGTGGTCTGGACCGTTTTACATGATGATGATGATGATGCAGACTTCTTCAAACCAGTTAGGCTCATTGATTTACTTTTTCACATTGGTGTCTCTCCCAGACTCTTATTATGGCTCATACATGTTGCTGGGGTAGAGGGTGTGGGCGCTACCACTGCAGTGCTGCTGCCAGGGGTACTGGGTGTACCAGAAAAAATGTCTGTCGCTTCTTCACTTCCCCCCTGCACGATCAGCCCCTCGTCATCATCAGATGCAATATGAATGGATACATTTGGATTTGTTGTACTTTTGTATTCCCGGATCTTCCTTAGGTGCGCCTCCCAAATGATAGTGTGGTGTTTTTGGAGATAACCTCTCTGGCCTCCGGTACCATAGTTGGTACCAAGCTTACCCCGACTAACTACGCTTTTACAAATCGAACAAACGACCATGTTTTCTGCCTTTTTGCTAACACTAAAGAAGTCCCAAACTGGGGACTGGAGATGTCTGCTGGTGGTGGAGGTGCTAATGTTAATGCCAGATGAAGTGGAGGATGGGCGAGGCTGAATTTGACTCTTGGCACTTACAGCACCACTACTTGAGGTAATGGAGGTCCCTGCCGGCCCTTCTGACGAGAAAATATGGAAGCTGTAGGTCGTGTTGGTGTAGTAGTTATCTGCGTTGGTGGTGCCACGCCTCCCACATCCCACTCAGCAGCACTTTGAGATAGTGTCAAAATGTCTGTCTGCATGCCCGCTGGGGCTGGAGTAACAACTGTGATGACTGGGTCGTCGTCAGACTGTTCATCAGCAGCAGAAGACACCACTTCTTGTTCGTCGTCATCACCCATAAGTGGAAGCCTTGCGGGAACCTTCCTTTTAGGCTTAGCTACCTTTGTCGGCTCATGGCGTGCCTCACTCTCAGACTGCATTGCTGGGTGCCATCAAGATCATCAGAAGGAAGGGTGCTTGAAGAAGAACTTGTAGTAGTAGCCCTCCTTGACCTTTTTCTGGCTGGGGATCTGGAAGGCAATGGATCATCATCAGGAGGAGTGGCTTCCTCGGATGATACCTCTGCTTGAATCTCGATTTCCTGATGTGCCCCTACTTCTGGAGGAACAAGCGGCTGTGGTTGTCGAACACTCGTCAGATGAGTTACACCATGCATTGATTGGATGCCACTTTCTTGCGATGAGCCAACATCACTGGTCGATGGTGATTGAGCAATTACAGTGGCTGCCTCTGCAGCACTCATGGTCTTGGACCTAACTTGGCATGTGTGGCACTGAGCCCAATGAAGCGGAGGTGCTGCTCCCAGCTTGGTCCCCGACGGACACCGATGCTGCTGCAGGCATAGTTTTTTCCCCCCAAAAAACGTGTCTGTGGGCACACCAGTCTCCTTGGTAGGTGGTGCCACTTGCTTCTTCTGCTCCTTCTTACTGGCAGTGGCACTGGCAACTTTTGTCGTAGAGGCGCTATGCCCACCTTTCTTTGGGCCCATCTTCTTCAGCTGTCTGAACAGCAGGCCGCAGTTGCATGAGTTGCAGAGTTGTCTGTGGCCACACGTGACGTCACGTGACGTTGTGCTGCACACACCGCTGCAGGACTTCTTCCTGGCACTAATGATGAATGATGACTGATGTGATTCTCTTGTGCACCTAAAAGCAAAGGAAGCCAGAGGAAGAGCAGTTAAATAAGTGTTGCATATGTCGTGCTTCAATTAATATTTGCAACTAGGCATTGCATTTATTATTATTACACACCCGAAAACGGAAAGACACAACAAAAATATTGCAATTCAAATCCAAAATGCATGTTTAAATTAATAGAAGAGGCACCACACAGAGAGAGTTGGTGCATGCACCACTGACTACCCCTGGGCATAATAGATGAAAGCAAGGCAAACTGGGTGCAGGCCTGAGCCACATGGCCAGGCCCTGCCTGGACCAGGCCTCAAAATGGCCCCCACCCACATGGCGAGGCCCCAACAACACCCCAAGAAGTCGAAAAGCACAAACAAATCACCATAATCCAATGCCATCCATGCCCTCAATGATGTTTAAATTCAAGACACCCCACAGAAAGACTTGGTCCATGCACCACTCACTACCCCTGGGCCCACTGGCTAGTGTGGCTTTACAGGCACCCCCCAAAAAAAATCCACATATAGTGAGTTAAAATTCAATGACATCAATGAGATTTAAGTTCAACAAAACTCACAGAAACAGTTGTATCATGCACCCATGTCTAACCCTGGGCTTTCTGGATACTGTGGCTACCCACAATATATTTTTTTAAAGTTGTGAAAAAGTTTTAAAATTGTAGTTGCAGCAACTGCAATGCCCCAAACAAACAACACCAACTTATTTGTAAAATATCAAATCCAAAAGTGATCCAAAAACTTTAAAGTCCAAAAAGTCCTCAAATAAAATATCCAGCAGCAGCCACAAAAAGTATTCCTTCCAGCTCCAGATGCAAATGAAAAGTGACCAGGAGATGGACAAAGCACTGGGAGGAGCCTGCTGGAGAGGAACAGGAAATTGGAGACTCTGGGGCACTTCCTTTCTAAAAAAAATGGACTCCTTGCACAAAAAGTGCAGCCAAATCTCAATCTGAGGAGTTATTCTTATCAAAATCATCATTTTCAGAAGGTTTATGCTGCCTGCGGTGGATTTCTTGTGCAGAATTGCAATTTTTGCAAGTTCGGGAAAGCGAGCTGTTCAAATCTCCCGCCGGAAGTCAGCTGCGTGCCGCATCTACGTGTTTGCAATTGTTTACTCCTGCGATACGTGATCGCGGGCCCTTATGACGTACTCGCATTGTCAAACTCTCGCTGTGTAAGATAGCGGGCCGCGATGACATACACGCGGTCGAAAAACTATTGCGCGATCATGCAGCAAGATCCAAAATGGCGCAGCAAATGCAAACTGGGAGAAAAACAACTCGACGGACTCAGAATCACGGTAAGTCAATGCAGCGATCGTGATATTGTATTTTTCAAGTGCGACCAAGCAAAAAAATTCCGCCAGCTTGCGAATTGCGGATTTTTGGGCAAATTCGCGTGATTCTCGTAAAGCGAATTTGCCAAAAATCCGCAAATTCCGCGAACGGAACGGATTTTCAGCCCCTTTGCATGAGTGGGGGATGTTACATACGCTCCCATATTAAACAATTTCTAAGCATTCACATAGCTTCTTCGGTTCTGGGGCATCAGTTTGGTCAATATGGAGATTAAAATCTCCAAGTACCAGACATTGGCTAAATCTCGTGGCAATAGGTTCTATAGCATGCTCAAAGGACTCTAAAAAGCGTCCTGCTGGTTCAGGAGGTCTAATAATCAGAACCCCAGCCACGGACTGATGGGCAGAGATGGATAGAAGAAAGCCCAGGCCTTCAGCGCCCTCAAGTCCCAAAAACGGAATCGATGAGCAAGACAGGGAGTTTTTGAATATAATTGCAACGCCACCCCCTCTATTGCCCAATCTGTAATTCCTAATTATCTTATAGTTAGGGGGTAGGGCATTCGCTATAGTGGGGTTAGAGCCCTCATGGAGCCAAGTATCAGTAATAAACAAGACGTCCGGCGTGGCCTCCGCCAGAACATCTAAGATTTGGGATTCATGTTTCTTTACAGATCTGGCATTCATAGGCATAGCCTTAAGCCTTTCCTCCCCAAAAATGGACAAAGACGTTACTAGATAGGGGGCACAGTCCTGTTTCCCTGAGACCCTTCCCTCTCTCCCGGAGCAGACCGTCTTCCATTTACAGATGTCACAACTCAAATGTTCACCGTCAACCGGTAGCTTCATACAAGGCCGACATTCACTTAGTTTCTCCATCTTCAATAAGCTCTCTCTGCTGTATCTAGGCTGCAATAAGAACTCACCCTGGTGGTCTCCTAATGCACGAGCAGCATCTCCCGCGCCAAGCGCTTCCGAGGCGTTGACAGGTGCAGACGGGCTTTCCTTAGGCGCGCCTTCGGTGCGCCAGCGGCGCGCCCGCTGTGCGCTAGCGCCGCATCCCTCTTTATCCCCTCCAGAACGACTAGACCGCCCCGCAGAAGGAAAAATGGCGTCTCAGCCGAGCCGCCTCTAGCTATCTGCCCACGGTTCAATTCCCGGTAATAGCCGTCAGTCGTCAGCCCCACCCTCCAATTCAATTCCCAGCACAGCACAGGTATACATGTGAACACAAAAGATTAATTTTAAGACTAGCAGCAGGTATTTCTAAAAAGATGTGCAAATTCGTCAAATATTTTAAAAACGATCTTTTCAATTGATATCAGTGGTGAGTATCAGCAGGGGAAGCATTTACTCTCAGGCTGGGGTCAAGCGCGCTAGCGCCGCGTCCCTCTTTATCCCCTCCAGAGCGACTAGACCGCCCCGCAGGAGGAAAAATGGCGTCTCAGCCGTGCCGCCTCCAGCTATCTGCCCACGGTTCAATTCCCGGTAATAGCCGTCAGCCATCAGCCCCACCCTCCAATTCAATTCCCAGCACAGCACAGGTATACACCTGAACACAAAAGATTAATTTTAAGACTAGCAGCAGGTATTTTTAAAAAGATGTGCAAATTCGGCAAATATTTTAAAAACGATCATTTCAATTGATATCAGTGGTGGGTATCAGCAGGGGAAGCGTCTGCTCTCAGGCTGGGGTGCTTCAAACGTGTTCCTTGTATTACAAATGAGACCTTATTTAAAATGTCAATTAAATCAATTGAATTTATGTTAGTATAAAAATGTATCATTGAATAAACGGACACCTTGTTAACAAACATCAGAAGTACCTGGTAGTTACTTTCTAATGCCACCACCTCAATTTTTTCCATAGGCAGAGCATTTGATATATACATTATTGGGCCCCATTTTGACCTTCTTGCGGTAGATCGAATAGCCGCTGAAAAGTAGGTTTTATATCCTACTAGGTGAACGGGGGTACTGAGCCAGGTTTCCTGCAGTCCTATAATATTATGCTTCGTCACTAGTGACAGCCAATTTTCATCTGCAATTTTGGAGCGTAGATCTGCTATGTTCCAAAAAACGATGTCCAATTTTGAACCTTTTATCTTAGGGGGTGTGAGCCTTTTCTGCGTAAAGGATTCCCTGTTTGGGGTTGAGGGTGCAGTTGGTGTTTTTGTGATGCATTTTCTAGTCAGATCACCTAAATCATAAGATGCTGTTTTCGGAGCTCCACCCTTTATAGATTGAATACTAGTGATGTCTAGTGGTGAAGCTACTTGTGTGAGCCCGAAGTTTGCAGGATCCTGTCTAGTTAACACCTCCAGGGCACTCGCTGATGCTGCCCCTGCCACCGCCAAATCCAGTCACTCGTTCATCCAGACCTGATAGGGTGCAAAATTTGTTATAAGTGGAGATCGACTGTGGAGGCCACTGAGCTGTACAGGGGTTTCTCACATGTAAAGGAGGGAGATTTAAGTTTTTGGGAGGATAGAAAAAACCCAACAGCAGGATGTTTATCCCTGTGTTATTAGCCATGTGCGTTTGCCCTATATTCAAGACTTCCTTTACCAATCGGGGAGAGATAAATGTCATCACTACGCAGTCCCCCAACATAACCTTTTCCCTTGCCCCCACTGTTAGACCTGTCAGCCCTTTGGGTGGTCCCTCCTATTATTTATTTATTTGTGTCCCCTTTCTGCCTTCCAATACCTTTCATTTTTATGCCCACTTGACTTTTTGGTGTTGTCCTAGGGGTTAGGTGCGTCCTTGACCCTCTAAGGCCTTCTTAGGCCTAGAGGTCCCCCCTTTTTCTCCTGAAAATTTAGTCCCACAAAATGGTGGCTGGTAACTGCCACAACCGACTACCTCAGGGACTGGCCCATAGACTTATATTAGGGAAATCTAGAACCTTCTGGCCCATTCTGGTAACTTGGACCAAAGGTATATAAGGCCAGAACCTGGGCGGCCATTTTAAGACACAGTTGGGCTGGTTGGAGGACAGGCTGTAATGTTAGGGGGATTGGGCGCTGTGGGAGATTGAGTTCTCTTAGGGGTAGCCTTCTTCCTGCTGTCGTTACCCCCCCTGCCTATATATCTAGCCCCACCTTGCAAATCACCTCCTGAACCCAGCTCAGGCATCACCACTTGAGGAGAGTTGACCCTCCCTTCCTAACCAGTGTCATCTAAATTGACAGAGCATATGAATGGTGGTAAACAACACTTACTTGCCCAAAAGCTCGTGTGCTGGGGTAAGCAGGCGTAGAGCCCGGGGAACAGTTCCATTGGGGCTCGGCTGTGGAGAGAGGTGGAGCGCCGTGTCCACGAGTTGGGGCCTCCTCCTGTGAAGCTCCGCGATTGCTGCGAAGAAGAAGGGGGAAAGCTGTCAGACAGACGACCGCCATACTGAGGAGAGCCCTGCAGTGGTAGCGTGGCTGTGGGCAGTGTTCTGTCTCCTGCGCAGGTCAAGTGAGGGTAGGAACTTCACCGCCAGGTAGGCGGAGCCGCCCTGTAGTGTACTTTGTTCCGCACAGGCCTGACAGAGGATCGACCTTCTCCTCAGAGGGGGCGGCGTTGCGCTGTAGTGTCCCGCCTCCTGCGCAGGCCCAGTGAGTTACTCGGCAACGACGGGGAGAGGCAGAACGACGACGGCGTGAAGCCGGACATGCAACAGACTCATCCGATACAAGCTGGCTGTGGGGGTTCCTCCGGCCCTGAGCAGAGCGGAAGGGTGGGGGTGCCTCACAGCTCTGGGGGTCTGAAATATATGTCAGAAATTGACGGAAAGTTTGACGTTTGCCGGTATCGTCTGAATTCTGAAATCCGACTTCAAACCACAAGTAAGCAGGGATCTGGGGGCTGGAGCGGGACATGTAAACAATGAACACGCTGCTGGGCCTAGTGGTTGAACTGCTTACTGGAACCTCATCTAAAGCTATCGTATAGATCAAGGGGAGCTTGGGATGATGGGACTGTCAAACTAATCCCTGAGACCTGCCATATTTTGAGTTACCGCTGGCTCTTTACTGAAGTTAAGCAGAAACCAGAGCCATTCAGGTTATCAAAACCAATACATGAAACTGTGAGAAATTGATGCTTCATTTGACTTTACTAGTGGAAAATAGTTCTGGAAATTGCTAGGTCCTCCCATACTCTAATGTTAATGTAAACAGGAATATGTAAAATAGTCCCTAGATTGGGGTGGTGCATAAACTTACTTCTTTTACTTGATGTAGAATGTTTTCTTCCTTCTGAGTTATTTGACCTACCAAAGTACTGCCGGAAATTTAGAATATTGAGTGAATTATTGAATTCATCTTCGCCTACATTAACAAGGTGTTTGAATTTAATGAATTGTTAAGTTTTCTTTATCAATGCAGACAAACAGAAATATAAATGTGTGATGTGTTCAAACCATTGATGACAGATGGAACAAGATAACTAAAAGAATTTATTTATAAAAGGTATCCGTATTTTTCTACAAACTGGTGTAGTGTCATTTTTGAGTGGATGGACGCTGTGTTACTGTAAGGGTGCGAGGCAAGCTTAACATTGTTTTGCCTTTGGGTTTGACCTTCCTACTTTGTGCCAAGCTACCCTATGAGGTCTGGTAACCCCAGGTCTAACACCCACCCATTGGACTCGCCTGACCATCTTGAAATCTTGAAAAAGGTGGCTGTGCAATCCAACCCTACTACCCAACCAATGGAGCGACTTGTTCTTAAGGGCTGTCCATATTTACTCACTAGATTATTGGTTGGGGGGTACGTTGCCTAAAATGATCACATAGGGGGTAGCTTCCGGTGGAAGGTCCAAGTGAGGATCTACGGCCCTATGTTCTACCTGGAAGGAGATGGTGGGATGATTTTGGGTTGAGTGTTGAAGGGAGCAGGGACTTGTGCACAAGAGGTTGTTGCCTGTGAAGGTGGGTCAGTAGGTGCATTAATGTGCCTTAGTGATGTTTGCGAACCCCCTGTACCGGCCTGAGTGGTGTGGATCCTTTTTTCCAGGGGGGTGCCCAGGGGGGGTGCCTTTTTTGTTCTTAGCCCTTCATTTCCGCAAATATTTTGGTTCACTGGCTGAGTAATTGAAGTCATATTTGGGCCTGGTTCAGTGCATATGGATTGGTTCACTGAGCTAGATTTAGTCAGTCAGTCAGTAGGATGTTTTCTACATTGGTCATTCTAGTGGTTATCTGATCTAACCTGACTCTTATATATGAATCTAGTCTTTCCACTAGAGCTATCAGTTTTGGTATCTCGGGATGGGGCTGTGTGGTAGCAGTGCCCTGGCGATTGCCTCTCTTTTGTGGTTGTATTTTAGGCTGGGCTACATATCTCCTCTTCGATGGGGCAGTTTTCTGTTGTTTGGGCGTACTAGGAGGAGGGTCAATAACAACTGGGCCCGCTCGTTATGGATGTTGTTGTTGCTAGCAGCTGTTTGTCTTGGTTTATTCGTAGTTTTTTTTAGAGGAGGTCGGGTAGGAGACTCACTGCCACTAAACTGAATATCGTCAGAAGGAGATTGAATGCAGCCATTTTAAGTGGTAGGAACCTTCCTCCCTAAATGTGGGGAAGTTGATGAATCTTCACTAGGGGGTAAGTCCTGGATTAAACCGGATGATGACCCCGCAATTGACTCTTCTACTGGATTGATCTGCTTATCTAACACATCGACCGCTCTGGTTAGATAGCTCAGAAGAGTCTGCTGTGTATCAGTATTACGCCTAGTTCCCCCAGGGCTTGCTAGTTTTCTTTTACCCATTGTTCAATACAAAATTCCCGCAATAGAAGTATTTGAAAGATTACTTAGGGAAGAAGGAACAAACAGAGAGGGGTGGATAAAAAAGACACGATATAAGTCTGAATTATGAACCAAGGGAGTTGGCCCAGCCCGGCCTCTTCCGGCCAGTGACGGGCAAGGACGGGCCCGCCCTTAGCCCGGGCGAGCCCGCGCACGTCCCGCGGCACTGGGGCCAGCGATCAATTTAAAGGTCCCGGGGGTAGGGCTACTGCTGAGCACCTCACGCGAGACCGCGCTGCCCACTGGATGTTGTAGTTGGGCACCGAGCGGTCCGCGGATGTCTAGAGGCGCGTCAGAGGGGCAGACTCACCCGCAAAGAAACAGTTGGTCCCCCAGCAACAACGGGTTGGCAGGCAGCAGGGCAGGTACTCTCAATGTCACAGTTTCGCTTCCAAGATGACGGCATTTAGGAGTAGTAAAGTTAGGATTTTGTCTCAGTTAAATATACATTTTACTGAAGTTAAACTTAGGACCAAAACTTAAGATTAACTGAGCAAAATCCTAACTTTACTACTCATAAATGCCCTTTGTGAATACTGAATGTTGTAAATTTCAGGATTTTGTCTCAGATTATTTTAGGAATCGGGCTCTCTGTCTCTGTCTAACTGGCTATTTGAGTATCTCTATACTTTTGTAAATATGTTTGTAACTTACCGACCAGCTGGGACACTAGATCTTTAGCTGCGCTTATGAGTCTAAAAGTGCACATGTCAGTCACTCAAACTTCAAACTACATGCATTACCATTGAAAGATATAACATACTTTACTAAGCCCTACTCACACCCTACCTTAGGGGTGAGTTATATCTACTAAAAGGAAAGTTTATGGCTTGGTAAGTAGTTATCAATGCCAACTCAATTTGGCATTAATACTGCATACTTAGTCTCTGCAGCAGACCCAACACATGTTTAAAGAGCTACTCATCTAGATTGCTGGCTAGGGGTGGCAGTACTTCTGTACTAATCAAAATAAGGGTTTCAGTCCCTTCCTGGGTGTGATACAACATGTTTAAGTAACTTTATAGCTATATGACTAGATGGTTTAATTTCTCTATGGGTCTCTATGTGTGTATTTAATTGACTGTATATATTACTTACTCGTTCTATTAGTGAGTGTTCAGGCTTATAATTGTGTATGCAACTAGTTCTGTTACTGCTGGATACATAAATGCTGCATGGGCATCTGATTGAATGTGCAAGTGCCTCTGTGTGACTGACTAGGTGAGTGACTTTGGTTTTGTAATTACATGTATGAGTTGCAGTATGAATGGTAGACTGCATGATTGACTGTGTATATAGGTCTGGAAGTCCACATGTGAGGCACTGAAACTTCAAACTGCATATGTTACCTTCTAACAGCATAGCACCTTACCCTATGGCCTACCTATACCCTACCTTAAGGGGTTGTACTATATCAAGTAGAAGAAAAGTTTAAGTGTTAGTAAGGGGTTATCAATGCCAAGTAAACCTGGCAGTATAACTGTACACATAGGATCTGCAGTAACAGCCCAACACATATTTAAAGAGCTACGTGTCTGTATTGGTGACATAGAACGTCACTACTTGAGTACAAACCTAAATAAGTGCCTCAATCCCTCACTGGGTGTGTAATTGGATGTTGAAGCAGGGTTTTTTTTAATCATATAGTACCCAAGGCCAATTCTGCCCACACCTGAGGCATGAGACCCTGATAAACCCCCACCAGCTAGCATAAAAGGAATCTGTTAAGTTGACTAAACTGTCCCAGCTGTTCTTTTTCAATGAATAGGCTCCAAAGCATCTCTCTCACACCACATCTCCTCAGCGAGGCCCAGCTCCCCCAGGCCCCCACTCACTTCTCTTACACCCACTTAGATACCGCAAGAATAGGGAACTTCTTGAGCTAAAAGAGACATCAAGCAATACTTGATGGTGGGGCTGCTTGCCATCTGTCATCCTTCATATTATTGTATCTGTTGCTAGCTGTAATGTAACTAAGAAATGCAACCAGTATCTTCCTTAATGTTCTGCTTTCTTATAAAAGTTTCCCTGAAGGGACGCAAATCCTGTTCTATTTTATTAAATATTTCTGAGAAGTGACCAATATGTGCCATGTCTTATAGGTCAACGGCACCTGATAATGTTGTCATTTTGTGGTCAATGGTTCATCATTGAAAGAGCATAAAGATCTGCTCCTCAGTCCATTCGACGGACTACCCCGCTGCCGTAACCTCTTGGGTCACTGATGCCTCTGTGGGCTCCTTCAGCCATCTATCTAAGCATCTTTGGCAGAAGCTCTAATTGCTTATTGTACTTTGAAATTGTCTCTTTCGCTCTCCTCTGCATTGCCCTTATTCTAAAACATTATTGCAATTGCAAAGCAATAATGTTTGTTCCTCCTAACTTAACGTATGCATTCCTAGCATTGCAGTCAAGTGTGTTTTGCATTTTGAAAGTATTTTCATTGATTTAAAATATATTTACATTGCATTACATGAGTTTATTCTTTACTCGAGAAATGTATCTTCAAATGCCTAGACTTTGCTAAGACTCGCAGGCTCATTATTGAATTTTAAAAGGGTTCTTCTTTCATATAAATCAGAAAGCTATTTTTCTCTATTGTTTACAAGTCTATTTTGTCACACATTTGCAGAAGCACCCCCACAAATTAAACTGCCTTGGTTCAGTGCCCCAGGACCACCCTTTTCTTTGCATTTAAAAATACTTTGAAATTGTAAATTCTTGCATAGTTAATTTTCTAATTTAAGGGTTTGCTTTCTAGGCATCATAAACATGTATTGATGTGTTGCTATTTCTGGCTGATTACAATTGTATTTCTAAATATATTCTTTCTAAGGCTAATGAATTGATGAATATAGCTTCTGCTGCGTTAATGACTTGGGGCCAGATTTAGGTAGGCTATTACCGGTCGGTATCGGCCGAATTCGGCCGTTACCGACCGGTAATAGACTTTTCCTATGTAGGAGGCTTTTTTACCGATTCGGTAAATAACATATCGGTATTTCCTGATTTGGTATTTACCGAATCATCATTTACCGATTCGGTATTTACCGAATCGGTAAATGAGATGTAGGAAGCACTGTAAACAGTGCTTCTAGGCTTTAAGGATTCATTATTTACCACCAACTATTAGTTGGTGGTAAATAACGAATTCTTATGTAAATGCAAATATGTGCATTTACACCTGTGCCGTGTGACAGACCTACATGCCCTTAGGGCATGTATGTGTGCCACATGTGCACACAAGCACTAATAAGGCGTGCAGCAGGGTGTCAAAGTGACACCATGCCACCCTTGACTTTTCCCCAATTTTAACGAATCGGTATTTACCAATTCGGTAATTGACATTCATTCCTATGGGCCTCTAGGCCCATAGGAATGAATGGCAAATACCGAATCGGTAATTACCGATTCGGAAAATACCGAATCTTAACGATTCGGTATTTTTTACCAATTGATTACCTACATTGCATTTACCGATTCGAAAATACCAAATCGGTAAAATTCTGTATTTTCGAATCGGTAAATTAAAACTACCTACATATAGCCCTTGATGAATAAAAGTGCTACTTCAACATAATTTCTTCGTTTCACACATGTATTCATTTTTTTTAGATAAGCAGTGTTTAAGTGGCCTGTGACCACACCAGAAGGGAAATATTTACCCTTCGTCAATGTGTAAGTAACTATGATGCTATATGTATAGCTGTCTTAGTATCTCTATGGCTGTCTATATGTGTATGTAACTGCCTGTATATATTACGTGTTGTCTCTATTACTGCCTGTTGAGATTCATAACTATGTGTGCAAGTGGCTGTGTTACTGATGGACACATATATGCTACATGGGAATGTGACTGAATGTTCACATGCTTCTGTCTGTCTAACTGGGTGGGTGAGTGCTTTTGCTTACATTGAATATGAGTCACTGTATGGGTGGTAAGCAGTGAAACTGCAAACAGAGCGTCTGCAGATGCAGGCAGGCCACATATTTAAAGGTCTACTTGTCTTGATGAGTGACTAGGAGTATCACTACTTCACTTTCTGGCTATGTCACTGGATGAGAAAGTAAGTAAGTCACAATTACTTTATGTATATGTAAGTGGCTGTATATATTACTTACTGCCTCTATTACTGACTGTTGGGTTTTACAAATGTGTATGGAACTGCCACTGGTATTGCTGCATACTTAAGTGCTCTATGGGTGCATTGCTGAATATTTACATGACTCTGTCTCTCTCTTACAGGCAAGGTGAGTAACTCTGCTTTTTCTAAATTTGTATATACCATGCCAGATATGTGAAAGACAGCATATTTAACTATGGCTAAGGGGTGTCTATTCATGTGCGTCTGTGAGACTTTAAAGTGCATGTCTAACCTTCTAAGCACATATCACCCTGTGCTATGGCTTACCTACACAATACCTAAGAAGTAACTAGTACATAGTAAAACACAGGATTACATCTCAGCAAGGAATTTTTAATGTCAACTCAACCATGCAGTAAAACACACACACACACACTACAGTTCCAGGGCAAAATATGGTTAAAGAACTTCTCACACACCTACTCTCTGACTCAGACACACACATACTCACTCACACACCCATAGAGACATTCACACACATTCATAAATGCACACAAACACTCAAACACCCACTCGCAGATTACCTCATACACTCACAAAACATTTGTATATATCATATACACTTTTATTAGCATACCTTTAAAATTATATTTTTTTAAACTATACAGTAATTTACATGCCTGTAAATTGAGTAGGTTGTTCAGGTATTTTTGATGCCCTCCGTCAGACTGTGGGCTCAGTGTGAATGTAAAAACTATGCATACGATTGGCACACCACTCTCATACAAAGCAACCATTAATGCAACCAATTCAACTTTGTTCTCAGCGTCCCTGCATATTTTCCCTTTCTAAACCCACTTCTAAATAGTTAGTGTTTTTTAACCCTTTCTTGCAATCCAGTAAAGAAGCCCAATGTGGTAGACTTTTTTGGGCATTTTCACGAATTTGTCACGACCCTCAGCGCTGCTCCTCGTGTAACTTTGCATTGAATTCAGGAATAATTCTGGGAATCGAAAAAAATATTTAGCTTTATACTCTTCGTACTTTGCAACTCCCCTAATTTTCTTTATATGCATGCAACTAAGAAAATAAACGCTCCTTAATAAATAAGAAGTGTAAGTCACTATAAATTTAAGAAACAGACTGCAATCTGTTTAATGCCCTTCCCCCGCACTCTATTAGCACAGTTACCCCTTTAGAACACCCTCATAAACTATTAGGTTATAACTTCAGGACTCATTCTAGAAGCAGTACATTTCTTTCCAACTCAACTGTAGCATGTGTGGTTGACTGTTTCAAATTAAAAGCATATCCAAGAGTTAATTATACTTTTTTTTATTTTCACCAGAGTGAATCAAAGATCTATATACTTTTTCTTAAAATCACAACCTAATTTTAACTAGCTACATATTTACAGCATCCAATCAAATATGTCCTTTTTAAAAACAGGTTCTGCCCTCCACTTTTTACTGCTTTTCATTTTGAAAATTCTCCTACTGCTCAGCTTTCTTCTGTGTGTTACTCCTCCTTGCCTTCAAAATAGTTGGAGTCTGGATTGTGAGTCATAGCTTTGTGTTTTGAGCTAGGGAGTGTGCTAGAAAGAGTGTTATGGACAGAACTTTGGGTTTGCCTAATGCAGAATTTACTGGGATTGGCCAGAGAGGGTAAAAGTTGCATTGATTGCTGCCATTGGTAAAAAAGCAATGTGGATTACCAACACTCTGACCTCATGATTGTGCAGCGTGGGGCAATGACCTAGGCACCATTACAATTGGAAAGACTGGAAATCCTAATGAAGGATACCTTTGCTCAACTAATGGTACTTTTCTCTCAGACTGCATTGATATTCTTCAGCATATACTGTGGTATGTGGTATGGCTGATAGGGTCATTGTCGATATTGCTAAGTTAGCATGAGCTCTGCTGTCATGCTGCTGCTTTTAAGCATTTCACTACATGACTTTATTTTACAAGACTATGTTTGTGCCTTTCACATGAGAACTGTCTGCTTTATGCGTTCTCTGTCTGTTCCTGGAGTTTAGTCTGAACACACTGTGCAAGGTCGATAAACAATGCCCCTTGTTATGCTGTTCTGGTCAGTCCCAGCACTTAGACAAAATATGCTACACAGTTGCAGATGCAGAAAACCCGTGCTTTGATATTATGGAATGGCATATTGGTTTAACACACACTTGAAGAAGAGCTGTGCAGTTCCTATGATGTAACAACTACAGTCTAGGCACTAAGTTATGGGGTCTGCTGACAAAGCCCAGAGATTCTCCTTTATATAATAACACTTCTTCTAGCCAAGGGGAGGGTGGTTAGGTATTAGGGTCCTTTATCTACTATCTGTATACAATTATATCCCCTGTCATAGTCTATGGACTTGCTACAATGCTAACTGTTTTAGGTTTATGCGTTTTGCTCCTGGTAGTGGCTCATAAATTGCATTATAGAGCAAATAGTTAAAATAAACATGTTGAACTATAACCATGACTCTGTCTATTCCTATTGTGTACAAGTATGAGTGAGTGAGTAAAATGGTAAGTCTTGCTACCACGATTCCTGAGAAAGTCAGGAGCATTGTGTTCTGGGTTGTCTAATCATTTGTAGTTTTGTGATTATGTAGGAAAACTAATGAGACACTATAGCTAGTCGGTTCTGGGATTTTGGGTACTGAAGCAGTAGGAATGCTTAGCCCCTACACACTGAGGTCCTGTTTTCCTGTGCATAGTTCCGTGTGTGCAGAATCCCCGCAACAAGGCCAAAGGCAGAAATGGAAGTGATCAAACCAGTTTGTCCACAGAAAGATAAAGCCAGGAAACATGTCAATAACACAGGGGCATATTACCAAGGGCCTTATCGCCGCATTAGTGGGAATTTTTCCCGCTAAAGTAGCAATAATTTAATCGCCCTATTACCTAGCTGTCGCTAACACCAGTTAGTGACAGCTAGTAGGAGATAGAGAGCTTCTGGGGGCCCACTTTGCATGTCAGCGATATATATCGCTAATGACATGCAAAGTGGGCGTGCCAAGGTGTTAGCGACGGGAAACAGTCGCTAACATCGCTAACTCCTATTACCAACTTTTGGAAATAATCGCGCTAAGCGTGATTATCTCCAAAAGCTAACCCCTGCCCAGTGCAGTTCTTAGCCATGTTATCCAATGGTAGGTGGATAACATGGCTAAAAGCATTTGCTCGGTAATGCATGAATATCGCTGACTTTTCAGCGATATTCATGCATTTCGGCCGATTTTTATCGCTTAGGAGATAAACCTTGACAATAGCAAGGCTCCTAAGCGATAAAAATAGGCAAAGCACGGAGATATAAATGTAGCCGCTAACCAAGCTTAGCGATATTTTTCGCTTAAGCTTGGTAATATGCCCCACAGTTTCTTCATTCCTCAGAGACAATAACATGGGCTTTCCCTACAACAACAAGTTGCACTTAACATACAAGATATATATAGAAGTGATGTAGTACACTTCACAGAGAAAGGCAACAGGGTGTTCCTCAGCAATTTAAAACACTGCTTCCTGTTTTATATGTAGACATCATCTACACACAATAAAGACAAAGACTCTTTTCAGAGGCACGCTATTTCCCAAACACATTTTTTTCAAAAAATTCTTGGATATGTCGCAAAATGCAAAACAAAAGCAGACATTCAGTAGACACCAGCATGTTTAAAATTCAAAACTATATAACTGTGTGAATGGGCCAGTGAATGGGTGTAAGAGTGTCTGAGTGGATCTGTGAGTGGGTGCGTGAGTCTCTGAGCGGGACTATGACTGGGTGAGTGTGCCTGAGTGCATTTGTAAGTGGGTGTGAATGTATCGTTTAAAAAAAATTTGTGGTGATATTCACAAATTCATCGTGACAAATTTAAGAATATCATACGTGGTGAAAATAAACAATTTTTTAATATATGTACATGTAAGGGGCATCTGAAACACGCCAATATTGCAACCATGGGGTCAAGGTCACTCTACCCTGACCACTTATACTACTTTCTATCTGTAGTTTCAGCCCCTGGGACTGTGTCCCATTATTTCAAATGGTTGCTGCAGCTTTGCCCACATGGTTGCAGCCAGCCAATCACAGCATTACTGTTGGTGCATATATTTACGATTAGTGGCAAAATCATTGTAAATACTTTGCAGCCACAGATTTGGATTGTCTTTAATATCTCAAAAACTACTGAATGGTTTCACCTCAAATCACAAAAAGGTTGCTTTCTTGACCAAGATCTAGTTTTTTGACAAATTTGGTATAATTCAGTTCAGCAGTTTGGGCTTTAGTCGTGTCTAAAATTCCTATGGAAATTAACATGGGAAAAAGCACATTTTTTTGACCCCTTCTTAACCTCAGTCCTCGTTTGACAGATCACCCTAAATCTTTCCATGCAAAGTAAGACCCATGGGCACACTATTTTGGAAAGATTTCATGAAGATTTGTCAACCTTCGCCAATGATAAAGGTCTGTCAAAAAACACTTTTGCTTTAGAAACTAGGGGGCATATTTACAAGAAATCACACATCACTGTGTAGGGTCAGAAATGTGGCAAAACAAATTGTGCTTCGGTATGACAGAATCCTACGCCATGGATGCATCATATATACAATACAGTGCACCATAGCATCACTTTTGAGTGCAGATTGCATCAAAAAAGTACAAAAACGGATGCCTCGGGTGAAGAACAAAGACACACTTCACTCAAGTCAGACATAAAGTAGATAGCAGGCAGCAGAATCAAGTGCAACAGCCCCAGCACGAGCCAGGATGTCCAGGCAGAGGGGTAGAGGAAGTCCAACTTCAGTGAGGAGGAGAATGATATATTGATCACTGAGATCACACAGCACCAACATCAGCTGCTTCTCACTTCTAAATTGCCACTAGGGAGGAAAGAGGCCATTTGGCAGTCCTTCATGGTGAAGATCAACAGTGTGGGGCAAGTGAAGAGCACTGCCACTGACTGAAAGAAGAGCTGGCATGATTATAAGCATAGAAATGAAGGAGAAACTTGACAATATCCTGAAGGCAACAAGCAGACCAGAGGAGGGAGACCAGCGTACCAGGAGGAGCTGGATTTTATGGAGGTGTCAGCTCTCATCCCAGATAAAATGGTGGCTGGAGTGCCAGGATACAACAGTGCAGCACACAAGGAACCACGGAACAAACACAGCCACAAGGTAAATATTAACAAGGGACAATGTGGGCAAAATGGTTATTTTGTGCAGTGTATACATCTATGTTCCAGCAGACCGCTGCGCTGTGCGCAGTGCTAATGGCAGGAAGCTGGACCATGTCCTGTTAAAAGGCTCAGAAATGTCACTCACACTGCCCACCTACATGTCGCCCAGCTCTGTGCAATGCTGTCATGTTTCTCAATTCCATATGTGAGGTGCATGTGTGAGGTGCAGCAGCAGTCCCAGGTCCAACTTTGCAAAGTGGTATGTCTAATTGATTGCACAAATGAGTGGCACTCATAATGCAATTTGAGCCACGACATGACAATTTGCTGAGCTGCCCAGTGTCAAAAGAAGAGGGCAGGAATTCACAGTATCTATGAAATATGCAGCATATTTGTTCTCTGACACTGTGCTGGCGCACAATTGGTTGCCTAGCGCGAACAAAAAGCACCATTGCACAATGGTGCAAGTGTGCCTATGTTGAAATCAGATTGCATTTGTGCAGAAAAGGACACTCTCTGTAACAAAAAACACCATTACTCCACCCCTGGGGAGGCATAGGGTTTTGACAAATTCCCAGGTGTACATATCCTGTTAATCTGGAAATGCATCAAAACCCATAGATGTTGCATGGGAAAACCGACAGCAACGCCCATAGTACTCACCCCTGACTTGTGCTGCCTTGCCTCATTCCATAATTTCGAGGCCATGAGAAGCCACTTAAAGCGGCTTTGCGCGGCATCATAGATATGGGTCTGCACTGTGCGTGGCCAGTGTGTCACAAAAGATGATGCACCAGCGAAGCAATGAGCTTGTACATAAGCGCATTGAACCATACACAACCTAATGGCGGCAATGCAGGCCACCTTGCACTATGAGGTCGCTGTGTGTTACATGGGCCCATGCACATAAATCTGCACTGTAAAGAAAACGATGCGTTTGGATTGTCAGAGGAGAAGCAGCATGCATGAGAGTGGGTTCAGGTGTGAGGCATGTGAAGTATCAGTACATAGCAACATGCCAAGAGCCACAATTAAATTATCACGGCTGCGTGACATGTGGGGTGAGACAACACAGGTGTAATTTTCCATGGTAGGGGCCATCAGATCTCACACCACGTTCCAAATCTGACTGTATCAGTGTTAATAAAAGTGATGCACACTAGAGGACCATGTATGTTGAAACCAAAGGTGATATGTGGCCCTGGTGGGACGCTGGTTGTGCAGTGCATTGTAAGTGCTGGTTGAGTAACTTGAACCGCCGCTGTGTCTGAATAAGGAGACATTGCATATCAAGGAGGTCATAATGGATATCTGTTTGGCAAGGTGGCCTAATACACATGCACTGATGTGTCTGACTTTGTCATATGTGTATTGCAGCTGGGTAGGGATGACAGAGTAGAGCCCATTGGGGTACAACATCCTACATGTGATGTGGTCCTGGTGAAGATGAAGCATTTGCCAGCGGGGTTCTGAAGAGAAATTGTCTCAAAATGCCACCTTTGTCTCAGTAGGAGTGTGAAATAGGGATCTCTCAATTAACATGAAAAACTAGTCTGCCACGGCAAAGGGCAGGAGTCAGTGAGGGTTAGAAACTGAGGTGGATGTGCCCAGTAATGTTGCAAAACTGGGTAGATACGTGTCACCAATTTCAGCACTACTACCATGTGGGGTACCGATTGATCCATAACCTCAAAAACTGCTAGCCATGTCAATCTATTGGATATAATCACATATATTGATGGTGTTGTAGACACATGAAAGCCAATGTATGATCTGGGTTACATCACTGTGTGGAATTAAATATACTCACTGTCACAAAGTGAGGAGTCCCTGGGGAGGCATGTGCACATACAAGTTGGGGGGCCTGAGTCAAACAATATGTCATACTATGCAGATATGGTGTCCGTGCTAGCAACCTACCTAGTGTGACACGGCCCATCCCCTCAGATTTGGTACACAGTGCCCACTGTCCACAAAGATGAAGCCAAATGTGGATGCAAACAAATCAAATTAGAAGTTGCAAATTCGGAATACATGGTAAGTACATGCCCTCACGTATTCCTGCAATGTAACAAGGTTGTTCGGTGTCTAGAGTTCTGCAGGGTCTGTGCTACAGAATAAACATTTGGTCACATGAATACACAATTTGCAGGCAAGGCAGCAACAAGGCACAGTGCAATAGTGTAGAGTTGTAAAGCCAGACGGCAGGATCATAACTAATTCACGACCAGTCCAACAACACTTGTAGGGAAGCAGTGGCCAGATTACTGGCCACAGGGAATACAGGCAGCCTGGGGATTAACTGGGATGTGACCAATGGTGGTGTCAATATGTCAAAACGCAATCAGCATAGGTATCAGGAAAAGACTGCAAACCATCTTGGCAGAGGTGAATCTGACTTCTTCATATATATCCAGGAATGATAGGCTTCGAGACCTGTGTAACTGTGTATGTGTAATGAGAGAAAAAGTCAGCCTTGTCACACAGTCTTTTGAAATATGCAGAGATACTGCTACTTGAAAGGAAATTACAGTACACCTTGGATTATATACCTCTGTGTAATCGACATTGAATCAATGTTGTGTAGAACGTCAAATATTAGCAAGTAAGATTGTCATTCAGCTCGGTCATGTAAGCATGTAATATACAACACCATTACAATTTCTCTGTCTCATTGCAGAGGATGTACCTACACCTTATGACCAGCTGCCTGTCTGGGATGATGAGCTGGATGATGATGTGAACCTGCCAAACCTTGACCAAGAGGCCTTCCAGCAAATCATGTACTCATTCAGAGCACCCTCTCTAGTTACTGGAGGGGTCAACAGCATTGTGGAGTCACCAAGGGATCCACCAACAATCAACACCTTCCATCCCACCCCCAGGCTTGCACCCCCAATTTGAATTCCAATGTAGTGCAGTAGGAGTCTAGATGGTAGATATGGTGCATATGTAGTTGGAGACCATGTTGGGCACCCTAGAGGCAGTCTGTAGGTGTCTCAGTCCCAATAAGGTCACCTCAGCTGCTATAAGAGGCTCCTACCCTCTGCGCTCAGTGAACTCGAACAATCCCTGGTGTCATGAGGCAGAGACATGTTTGACTTCCCTGCCAAAATGGCACAAGCAAAGTTGCTAATTAGCTGGGGGCGACCTGCAACATCCTTGAGTCCATGGAGCGTAAGCAGGACACATACATCGCAACTATGGGTGCATACCAGCAGCAGCCCATGCAGGTAAGATCTGTGGGGCGGTAGGGCCAGGTGGAGGGGGATTTCGACAGACAATGAAGAGGCAAAATTAATTGTTTATTTCATTTTCTCTCGTGGTCTTCTGTCGAATACCACCCAACCGGGCCCCACCACTCTTACCTAATTTGAATTTTAAAAATATTTGAATTTTAAAATATTTATAAAGCGCTCTTATACCGAAACCGGTTTCATGGCGCTAGATAGCCGAGGGTCAGTGGGAAGCGAGCTAAGCTGCAACAGATCTGGAGAACAAGAGGGTCTTCAATTGCTTGCGAAACTCCAGATAGGAGGGAGACATCCTAAGGGCAGGTGGAAGTGAATTCCAAAAGGATGGAGCCAGCACAGCAAATCTGGCCCCCCCGGCCTTCTGTTTCCTGAAACGAGGAACTGACAGAAGGGCCAGGTGAGTGGAGCGAAGTTCTCTGGACGGAAGGTATGGAGAGATGGATTCGCACAAGAAGGTGGGGGCGGTCCCAGATCTGGCCTGGTAGGTAATACAGCCCAGCTTGAAGAGCGCCCTCTCCCTCACAGGGAGCCAGTGGAGAGACTGAAGCAAGGGGGTCGTGTGATTGGACCTGGGGAGACCAAAAATCAGGCGAGCCGCCTGATTTTGAATCAGTTGGAGCCGGTGGATGAGGTAAGCCGGGGCACCGTTGAGAATAACATTCCCATAGTCAAGGCGCGACAGCACCATGGCCATGAGAATGAGTTTGAGTGCGGCAGCTGAAAAAAAACGTGAAACCTTCCGGATAGTCCGGAGGGAGAAGAAGCAGGCAGACACCACAGAACCGATCTGATCTGAGTGTGGAGGGTAAGCTGTGGGTTAATGAAAATACCCAAAGTTTTGACTTTGAGGGCTGGGAGGGGGGGGGGGCCGAGGGAAGGGGGCCAGAAGGAGGGGGACCAAGGACTGCAACCACCCCCCGTCAAGACCAGCTCGGTCTTGTCCGGGTTTAATTTGAGGTGGTTGCAGTTCATCCACCCTTGGATGAAAAGCATGACCTTCTGGAAGTTGGAAGACGAAGAAGGGGAGGATGAAAGGTTGAAAATAAGTTGGAGGTCATCGGCGTAGTTGAACACCGAGACCTCCATCTGCTGTAAAGAAAAAATGAGGGGTGAGATGTATAAATTAAATAATAAAGGGGATAGGGAGGAGCCTTGTGGAACTCCACAGGTTACCTTCCGAGGGGGGGCCGTGAAATTAGCAAGTTGGACGGCCTGCTCTCTGTCGGTCAAAAAGGAGCGAAGCCAGGCAAAGGCCGTGCCCCCAATGCCCGCCACTTGGACACGGGTTAACAAGATGTCATGGTCCACCGTGTCGAACGCGGCGGACAGATCTAACAGGACTAGGGCCTGTGGTCGGCCAGTGTCAATCCCCTCCCTTAATTGATCCATCACCGACACCACAACCTTCTCGGTTGAATGCAGCGGGCGAAAGCCCGCCTGTCGGGTGGAGAGGGCGCCCGTGGATTCTACGAAGGAACTGAGAGACCTGGTGACGTGAGCCTCTGAGACCTTCGCAAGGTAAGGGAGGAGGGAGATGGGGCGGTATTTGGAGGGCAAAGATGGATCCGCCCCTGCCTTTTTCAAAATGGGGATGACAACTGCCGACTTGTGGGCGGAGGGGACAGTGCCAATGCTAAGGGAGTGGTTGATGAGGGTAAGAGGAGGAGAATAACAATTGGAGAAGAGCTCTTTAAGAGCAAATGCAGGGCCTATATCATGGGGTGATCCCGATTTAATCTGGGCCAGGAGGGGGAGCAAAGAATCTCGGGTGAGGAGGGGAAACTCGGTGAGTGAGGGGGTGGGAAGGGTGGGAAGGGCAGGGGGTGGAACCAAAAGTGAAGGGAGAATGTTGGCCTTGATAAGGGCAATCTTCTCAAAAAAATAAGAATTGAGGGAATTGCATAGAGTTTGAGATGGAGGGATTTTAGGGGTCGCCCTGTCAGAAGCAGCGAGCTCGTGAACAGTGGCAAAGATCTCCTTTGGCTGGTTATCTGCTGTCAGGATCTTCCCTGAAAAGTACTCCATCTTAGCTTTTAGGATGTCATGTTTGTACTCTTTCATAGACTGACAGAAGTAGGTTTTAAGCAGGGGGCAATAGGAACGGCGCCAGGCACGTTCGGCTCTGCGGGTGGCAAGCTTTTTATCCCTTAAGGCAGGGGTAAACCAACGATTCGCCGCGTGAGCGCGTTTAATGGTCACTCTCTTAAGGGGGACGGTAGAGTTACACGCCTTAAGCAGCCAGTTGTTAACGGCAGAGAGCTGGGTGGGGAGGGGGAGGTCGGTGAGCTCTGGACTAGTTGCCGCAAGGGCAGAGCAAACTGCGGGGAGGACCGCCTTGTCCCACTTTCTGGCCCAGATGTTTTTGGGCAGAGGGGGTTTGGGCGGCCGTCCGAGGTCGGCCGTAAAGGAAATGAGCGAATGGTCGGACCAAGAGCACGGGGCGATAGTTGGAGAATCCATGAGAATGTTAAGGGACCAAATTTGGTCAAGTTGGTGACCTTTGATATGGGTAGCCGTGCGTAGCTGAGGAAGGAAGTTTAGGCTGGTGAGCAGAGCCGTAAACTCCTTGGATCTAGTGTCTTCAGCTTGGTCATTCGGCCAATAATTCAGATCTCCAAGTAGTAATATAGCGGAGTTATTCACCACAAGCGTGGCCAAAAGATCCTCAATAGCCTCAATACCTACACAGGCCACTGCTAGTACCTACCACTGCGATGTTACTGCTTTGCCCGCAAACCAGCAGGCCCTTCTCAGTGCATTGCTGCCTCACTTGTTGGCACAGACAAAATTCTGCTGTGAACAGGAGCTCCACATATTCAGCCCCTGATGTCTGTGTGCCTCCGTGGTATCTGGCACTTACAACACCCCCTCACAGGAAGCATTACTCACATCAGAGGAGGAAGATCTTGACTTCAGCTCTTTCTAATATACATTTGCCCAGTAACATTTCTCTTCCCAGTGCTGCTGACCATACACGTGTACTTCCCAAATGGTACTGTTCTCAGTTTGATGGCCCCCCTGTTGATCTCACACATTTGTGGACTGTCATTGTAGCCTTTCTTCCCTATTGGCAACTTGTTCATTTCTTCCTCACTGAAACACCCCTCTCCTCGACATATCACATGCAGCGTATCACCCATGGACTCTGTCTGGACATACAATGGCTCAAAAACAATTTGGGGTTGCTGCCATAAGAACTGTGCCGGTGATCCTACAAATCTTTTACAGTGGCAAAGGGATGGGGGTACCGGAAGGGAGAGAACTATTTCTTAGATTACTAGTGATGCTTCAAGCATTCCCAATCTATGGGGCCCATTATGATAGCGGATAATCCATATCCTCCGGGCTGGCGGAAGCCACCGCCGGCCCGGAGGATTCGGCTGCGTACTGAGAAACGACCCCCCGCCAGATTAGGATGGCTGGGGCATCTTTTTTCAGTCCACCGCTTTTCCACCGCGGTCGCCTTCCGACCGCGGCGGAAAAGCTCTAACATGGCTGGCGGTGTCTATCAGGCACCGCCAGCCATATTAGGATGGCTGTGCTCCTATGCCTTTCCACGGCGGCATTTCCGCCGTGGAAAGGCATACGGTGTTTACTTTGGGGGCCTGTTGCGGGCCCCCAGGGGTGAAGGGGGGTCGGGGTGCACATGTGGGGTACCTATGGTACCCTCCTGCCTTTGCGTGCACAAAATGGCAGGCACCACGCGTTGCCTGCAGCTTTGTGCATGCAAAGGTAAACATGCCTTTTTTAACATTGCGGCGTGTGCTGCTTCAAGCAGCACCCTCCGCAATGTTAAATATACAGGATGTGACCGCCAGGGTGGCGGTCACTTCCTAATTAGCACGAAGGGACCGCCGCTGCCCCTGTGGACGGTCCCTCCTCCTCTGGGGTGGCGGGCGGACGCCATCCTAATAGGCCCCTATGTGTGCTACTCCAAGGTCTTACTGTGTAACATGAAGATCGAATAGAAATCGGTCTTACTGTTATGGCTGTCAGTTTGGGTCAAATTAGAAACTGATTTTTCAAAAGCAGTTATTAAGGATTGTATATTATTGGATAACATGAAAATTACCCCCAGGATCTTATTTGTTAAATAAACCTATGTTAACCATTTTGTGAACTCCTGAAGTATTCAATAACTCAGAATGAATTGATGCCATAACTAAAGTCAGAGTGAAAACCCTGTTTTTCAACTATTATAAAAGAATTTGAGCAAAAAAAGACACCCCCAAGTCAGCAGTGATGAGCCACTCACTTTTATTTACAACCACAGTCGAAGAGTCATGTCTACTGCGGATTAGGAATCCACAGCATAGATTCTATTTGATGTGCATTGAACTTAATACTTTGCACTTTTTAACTGCATTCCCCATGTGTGGATTGTGGTTCACAAATTTTCTCAAAAGCCCTTGTAACAATGTTTCAGCACAAACCACTTTACATCACATGCCTTTTTGAACATTGTACTGTGCTCCCTGGAAAAAAATGAAGTCCAATATTTGGTGCATTACATGTCAAACAACAGAGATCTGCTGTGTTCCTCTTACAGCAGCTTGTTTCTGGATCAATCAGTATTGCTATAATTAACTGTCACCAGTGTGCTTTCAATTCGAAAAATATTTGAAGAAGGGCATTGTACTTGAGTGAGTGAGGTAAAGCTTTTTTTACCTTTTTGTATTTAAACCTTTTTTTATGATGTTTTGACCTTGTTTTATCATCAAAAGGTGACATTTAATGTATTAGATGTAAATACTCTCATGGCTAATTTGTGACCGAATAAAGATTTTTCAGATTCTGATTCTGAATGAATAAAGAAGCATGCTCGTTTTCGGATGAAAACATTGCAACAACCTGTTTAAGAAGTGTAGCAAAATTGTTCAAAACTAATTTATGTAAAAGTTTTTACGATTTTTCAATACTAAATAGCATCCACCTTTGTTCAGACAATGAGAGGATCACACACCAAAAACCTTACAGCATTTGTTCTACTGAAATAGTTTATAGATGAAGGTTTGAGCAGAATTCCAGCAGACAAGGACCTTGATTATAAATTGTGTGACTAATTCCGTCACTTGCGTAAACCACTGTTTACACACGGGGTGAAATTTCAAGATTTGTTTTATTTAACTCATCTGATAGTTGTTGATGCTTTAAATAACCCACCATTCGTTACATTTTGGCAAATCAAACATCCAGAAATTTAACAGCGGAAATATGAATAGTATTTACCGTGCCATTTGGATTTTGGTGTGCTTAATACCAAAATCTGCATGATTATTCCTCAATACCTCGTAATAGATGCTATTTGTTGCACCCAGGGGTATCGTTATTAACCAGTTCTGATAAATAGCACCTTTACTTGTAATCAGGCCAAAGGAAGATAGTTGAGTGTTGCAAAATCTTCTGCATGATACCCCTAATAAGATTCAATGAGAAACCCATACATTTGCACAAAAATGTTTAACTACTGGCTTGGTGACAATAAATTTGCATACCTCAGCAAATCTTACAATACTTTTCCAGTATTCTACACTTTTCTCAAAATGCATTAAAACAATTCCAAACCATTGGGCAAACCAATATTGCCTGATGTGGCTCAATTTTAAAACCTCTGGCTTAATATGTATCCTTTTTCATGAAACCTTTTGTACATGCCATATGATCCAGTCGTAGAATATAACAATTTAACTTGTAGGGTTTTCTTCTGATAACACACTGCAGCTTCTAATCATCATGGACATTGAAATTCTTTATACCAACAATCCACAAACCGAAGCCTTGTCTATCATCCACTTTACACTGGAAAATTGCATCAGACGTCATCAAACACTGACTACTTTCTTTTTGGTTGATGCCTATTTGGCATTGCAGTGCAACTAGTTTATTTCCAAAAATACTTTTTCCCCCACATGCATCATTGTGTCTTTTTGCATTTCTTAATTTGCGAAAAATAAGGAATCGCAAATTAAGAAATGCAAAATGATATGCATCAATATTTTCGGTATTCTTTTGGGATTCGGTAAAAATCGCAATTTTTACCGAATCCCAAAGAAATACTGATTTCTTAACTTAATTTTCGCAATTCCCATTGATTCCTATGGGCCAAAAGGCCCATAGGAGTCAATGGAAATTGCGAGTGGCACTTAGAAAATTTCATGGGTGCAGGGGGGGTCCAAAGGACCCCCCCCTGCACCCCTGAAATGTATTTTTCGCATCATGTTGCACACACACATGTCCTAAGGACATGTGTGTCCGTAACATGAATGTTGAAAAAAAAACATTTTACACATTTTACACACTTTTTCCAAATTTACCGAGTGGTTCAACCACTCGGTAAATTTGGCACCCTATTTGCGAATTTTCACTTTTTAAAAAAATGATGCATTGCTTTTAAGAAATCGCACATCTGCGACTTCTTAAAAGCACCCTAAATTTTAGAATTCGCACACATGTTACGAATTCTAAAAATTGCTTCATGCATCCCAAAAAGCACTTTTGCATTCGCAAACGGCCGATTTTAAGGAATCGCACCGTTTGCGAATACAAAAATGCTTGATGCATGTGGGGGCACGTGAACAAATTTAAGGAGTCGCAATAGGCAAGAGTTTTGCTCCAGACATACAAAACGTATACGATGCAGCCTTTGAGGAAAATGCTATTTATGACACTAATAACCCTTAAAAAAACAATCTAAGGAAGTTGGTTAGATATGGAGATGAAATGCTGATGGTCTGGTTGGATTACATAACTTTGCTAAGCAGCGGCAGCGAAGCAATGCAGGCCGCGATGCAAAACTACTGGAGAGCACCGTAGTCAAAGCGTATAGACCTATGTTCAGCCTCCCAAATACACCTTGCCAGCCCAGTTAAGGCTGAAGTTTGACTTATTAAAGCAATCTCTGTCCAGGCATGGCACTTATATCATCTGCGGGAACAACATCAGATCCTCCACTCCAAATACTTTAAACCAACTTTTATGCGTGGAACTCCAGCAGAGGAATATCTCCCCTGCAAGAACACACCTGCATGAATCTCTGGAAACCGTTGAGATCCACGACCTTTTAAATACACAGCTCCCTCACTCAACTTTCAAAAAACTGGTTTAGCAGTCAGTAAAATGACTCTCACTGATAGATGACAATGCTACTTTTTCAGCCAGATCACCAGCCTGGATGACCCTAAGCACTTACAAAAAGCCTGAACCTTTAAACATTGCTTCCCAAAAACAATAAAAATGAAGTGGCAGATTTACAATCCCCTTGCACCCCTTTTTGCGTCACTTTTCCCATGGTAAAAGTGATACAAAAGTGGCGCAAGGGCCATGCACTCAGAACCTCTCACCTTGGCTTGTATGTATGTATGTATTATGCACTTATATAGCGCGGACTGTCACCCAGAGGGTATCCTGGCGCTTTTGACTCTACTGACCACCTACACAATTACGTTTATTAAACTGTTCTGGGAAACAGGTGGGTTTTTAGATTTTTCTTGAATAGAAGAAAGTCCTTCAGGCTTCTCAGGGACAAGGGGAGAGAATTCCAAAGCCTGGCAGCCACGTAGCTAAAGGATCTACCCCCCATCTGAAGCCTTTGAATCCTCGGAACCACCGCCAGATGAGCTGATGAAGAACGCAGAGGTCTCGCTGCGTGGTACCATGAAAAAAGGTTGTGTAGCATGACAGGACCTTGGTCATGTAGAGCTTAAAAAACCAGGCAGGATGATTTAAAAGGACTCGCTGTTGGACTGGCAGCCAGTGAAGATCTTTAAGTGCAAGGGAGGAAGAGGCAGCACGAGGCCTAGAGAGAGCCAGCTTCGCAGCCATATTTTGAATGCGCTGCAGCTTGTTGATCAAGGTGACAGGTGCCCCCAGAAGCAGTGCGTTGCAATAATCTATCCTACTAAGCATAATGCCACGCACCACTTCTGGCCTAGCCTGGATCGGAAGCATAGGGAGGATTTTCCGCAAGGTGCGAAGTAGCGCCATACAGGTGGATATGGTTTTGTCCACAAAGCTGTCCAACTGAAGATTAGAATCAAACATGACTCCCAGGTTGCGAGCGGAGACCGCCGCCACCACATTGCCCAAAGACGAGGAAGGCCAGAGATCAGATGGTAAGGAGCGCGGAACGCGGTCTAATGAGCAATGAAGTACCTCAGTATTAGTGCTGTTAAACTGGAGTGAGTTGTTTTTTAACCAGTCAGCAGTGGCATTCATGCAGCGGTGGAAGGTCTCTGTGGACACAGCATCTTCTCCTTCTAGGGAGAAGATGAGCTGAGTGTCATCGGCATAGTTGATCACTGAGATGCCGAAAGATTTAATCAAGGCAATCAGGGGACAGAGATACATGTTGAACAGGATGGGACTAATTGCTGACCCCTGAGGGACACCCTGTCCCACTCTCCTGATACCTGAACGAAAAGGAGGTAGAGCCACCACCTGGTGTCTATTCAGTAGATAGGAAATTAGCCAATCTCGTGCAAGTCCTGCTACCCCGGCCTCCACCAGCCTGTTGATAAGAATGGAATGGCTGACCGTGTCGAACGCGGCCGACATGTCGAGCAGCACTAAAAAGGCTGATCGACCACTGTCGACCCGTGATCGAAGGGTGTCCAACACGACCACCAGTGCCGACTCCGTGCCAAGAGCCGACCGAAAGACGAACTGGGCCACATCCAGACAGGTGTTATTTTCCAAGAAGCTGGATAGAGACCGGGTCACAAGCTTCTCCATGATTTTATCTGGAAAAGGGAGCAACGAGATTGGCCGATAGTTAGACAGACAGGTGGGGTCAAGGGTGGATTTCTTCAGGAGGGGGGAGACCACTGCAAGCTTCCAGCTTTCGGGGACCTCGGCAGTACTGAAGGACTGGTGACAGATGGAATATAGAGGCTAGAAGAGTTCATCCTGAAAGGATTTCCAGTGTTTGTGCGGGAGTGGGTCAAGAGGGGAGCCCGAGGACACCCCACATGCTAGGGCACAAAACTCAGCAAACGGAGGGAGAGAGAAACTCTCCAGCCGCCGATGAGCTGCCTGTTCTTCCAACTCGGCTGCAGTATGAGAAAGTACAGGGGTAGCCACAGGCTGCAGGCAAGGAATATCTGAGGTAGAGAGACCACTCAGAATATTCGCGATTTTATCCTCAAACGCTTTCGCGAGTGAATCGCAAAGGGATTGAGAAGCTGGGATGTTGTTGGCTGCGCACGCCGGCCTAGAAAGGTCGTTTACTATTTTGAACAGGGCCTGCGATTTGTTAGTTGCTTGAGTCAACGTGGCCTCAAAGTATTCAGCTTTGGCGCATTTAATCTGGGCTTTGTATTCCAGCAAAACCAATTTGTATCGAGCTTTATCAGTCTCAGAATAGGACCTCCTCCATACCCTTTCTGGCTGCCTGCACCGGTGTTTGAACTGGAGGAGATTGCTCGAGTACCATGGCATGGCAGGCCTTCGCCTGGCTCTAGATTTACGTAGAGGGGCTAGCATGTCCAGCGAGATGGTAATCTGCTGGCACAAGCTTGAATAGCTCGCCTCGACACTCTCCCTCAGTTCAAAACCTCCGGGAAGCAAAGGAGGAAGATTAGGGTTATGCAGAAGTTTGGACCACTGCCTATTGGTCTTAATGGAATCCAGAACATTCCTACTAATAGGGTCTGCGGGCAGATAGAGAGAAAAGTGAACCAATGCATGGTCCGTCCAGCATTGAAAAGCTATTTCCCTAATCACCGCCTGAGAACCTTCTGAAAAAACCAAGTCTAAGACATGGCCTTTCAAATGGGTCTGCGATGGTACCAGCTGTTACAGCTGAAGATTGCTGCAGGCCTGGCACAGTTCCCTAAAGGCCGTATCTAGAGGCCCATTAGGCCATAGATTGAAATCCCCCAAAATAAGTAGTCTTGTATGGGAATTTGAAAACTCATAGATTAGGTCTACCAGATCTGATGTCTTAGAGGATACTGAGCCCGGTGGTCTGTAGCAAAGCAGTCCAGAGTGCAGAACACCTTTGTTCCCTTTAAGTGAAAAGCCCGTGAGTTCGAACCCTTGAATCGCTTTGACCTCAACAAGAGAGAATGTCAAAGAATCTCTTAAAATGAGACCAAGTCCTCCACCTCTATTTCCCACCCTAGGGCAATGCAGGATTTTGTAGCCCGGAGGACAGGCTAGTCCAAGTTCTACATCGCTGTCCGCTCGAGTCCACGTCTCAGTTAGAAAAAGCACATACAAACTGTAAGAATCTATAAGGAGTGCGATTTCAGCATGGTGTTTACAAAGCGAGCGGACGTTAAGCAGGCCACAGGACAGGGACTCCGACTTAGCGGAGTTGGTGTTCCATACCTGACTGGCTTTGGTGTTTTGGCGTAACCGAATTAACTCAGTCCTGGAGTAGGTGACAGGGGAATGAGAGTCAGGGACAGCATGACTGGCGCTGGACGCGGCCGGTGCGCGAACGGGCGCAACGGGCTTACCTCTGGCGCGCCTACGGCGCGCCCGCTGGGCGCCACCGCTGCGCGCTTGAGAGTGGCACAACCTATATAGCCGTTAAGCGCGGGAGTCCTGCGAGGCAGATCTCTGGCCCCACACCCAAGATGGCGCCCGTTACTCGGCACCTCCTGGCTACCCACACCCAAGATGGCGCTCAAAATACCGCGAAGCGGTTTTCCAAAAGGTCCTAGGTCCCGCAAAGTGCGAGTGGCGATACGATTATAGTGCAGGTGAGAGCTACACTAGCTATGACCCCAGAAGATGTCCCCAATGCGCAAATAGGCGCCTGCATCCTAAGTCGAGCAGCGCGGTGCAAGTGCGCGTGAAGTGAATTTAAAATTGTAAAATGGCAAAGAGCAGCAGCAGCTTACGCAAGCGTGCAGTAGCAGGTAAAGTCTACCTGAAACTGGGGAGTTCCTGCTTAAATCCCTCCTCAGAGCGCCGGAGTCCTGCGAGGCAGATCTCTGGCCCCACACCCAAGATTGCGCCCGTTACTCGGCACCTCCTGGCTACCCACACCCAAGATGGCGCTCAAAATACTGCAAAGCGGTTTTCCAAAAGGTCCTAGGTCCCGCAAAGTGCGAGTGGCGATACGATTATAGTGCAGGTGAGAGCTACACTAGCTATGACCCCAGAAAATATCCCCAATGCGCAAATAGGCGACTGCGTCCTAAGTCGAGCAGCGCGGTGCAAGTGCGCGTGAAGTGAATTTAAAATTGTAAAATGGCAAAGAGAAGCAGCAGCTTACGCAAGCGTGCAGTAGCAGGTGAAGTCTTCCTGAAACTGGGGAGTTCCTGCTTAAATCCCTCCTCAGAGCGCGGGAGTCCTGCGAGGCAGATCTCTGGCCCCACACCCAAGATGGCGCCCGTTACTCGGCACCTCCTGGCTACCCACACCCAAGATGGCGCTCAAAATACCGCGAAGCGGTTTTCCAAAAGGTCCTAGGTCCCGCAAAGTGCGAGTGGCGATACGATTATAGTGCAGGTGAGAGCTACACTAGCTATGACCCCAGAAGATGTCCCCAATGCGCAAATAGGCGCCTGCATCCTAAGTCGAGCAGCGCGGTGCAAGTGCGCGTGAAGTGAATTTAAAATTGTAAAATGGCAAAGAGCAGCAGCAGCTTACGCAAGCGTGCAGTAGCAGGTAAAGTCTACCTGAAACTGGGGAGTTCCTGCTTAAATCCCTCCTCAGAGCGCCGGAGTCCTGCGAGGCAGATCTCTGGCCCCACACCCAAGATGGCGCCCGTTACTCGGCACCTCCTGGCTACCCACACCCAAGATGGCGCTCAAAATACTGCAAAGCGGTTTTCCAAAAGGTCCTAGGTCCCGCAAAGTGCGAGTGGCGATACGATTATAGTGCAGGTGAGAGCTACACTAGCTATGACCCCAGAAAATATCCCCAATGCGCAAATAGGCGACTGCGTCCTAAGTCGAGCAGCGCGGTGCAAGTGCGCGTGAAGTGAATTTAAAATTGTAAAATGGCAAAGAGAAGCAGCAGCTTACGCAAGCGTGCAGTAGCAGGTGAAGTCTTCCTGAAACTGGGGAGTTCCTGCTTAAATCCCTCCTCAGAGCGCGGGAGTCCTGCGAGGCAGATCTCTGGCCCCACACCCAAGATGGCGCCCGTTACTCTGCACCTCCTGGCTAACCACACCCAAGATGGCGCTCAAAATACCGCGAAGCGGTTTTCCAAAAGGTCCTAGGCCCCGCAAAGTGCGAGTGGCGATACGATTATAGTGCAGGTGAGAGCTACACTAGCTATGACCCCAGAAGATGTCCCCAATGCGCAAATAGGCGACTGTGTCCTAAGTCGAGCAGCGCGGTGCAAGTGCGCGTGAAGTGAATTTAAAATTGTAAAATGGCAAAGAGCAGCAGAAGCTTACGCAAGCGTGCAGTAGCAGGTAAAGTCTACCTTAGGGGCTTAGGGCGCCGACCCAAATTGCTTGCAGTCTGTGCGGCACAGGAACAGGAGACATTATGCACTTAATCTGTACCTGCAAGGAGCTACTGCAAGAAAGGAAGCAGCTGTGAAAGGGAATTTGCTCGATTAGGCAAGCAGTACTGGCATATTTCGATCCGGGTGACACACAATTGAACTGCAGAGGGGCAAAATATCTCATGCTGGTCGAACAAGAACAAGAAATTCCACAATCACCCGACTATAGAAACAGTTGGGCTATCAGCTGAAGATGCTCCTGGAAGCTATCCACATTGTACACACATGCAAAGAACTTGGCACAAGGCCCTCTTGTCAAGACCCTTACTTTTAAACGAAACCGTCATGTCTGCAACAGCATCAAAGCAAGAACTGTCCTGAATGTACATTGTTCTACATTCTGTCCATCAACTGTGTTTTTTGCAATTTTCACCCCGAGTGGGCTGGGTATGCTCAGACGTGAGTCCCAGGCTCTCCACACCACTGGAGTCAAGCTATCCAGGCTGATGAAGGCTGATAGCCAGAAACCGGTCCTTGGATGCTTGATTCCGGTCTGGGAAAGACATGGCTTGGTAGTTCGGACTGGACTGTTCCCATGAGACACAGGGTCAGAGCTGATTTGCATATAGCGAGTGTCTAACCCAGGGTGGTGTGGAGTGCAAAAAAACGATGGATTTAGGCCCAGATCCTTGCACTGGGGTGAATGTATGACATTGTTCTACATTCTGTCCATCAACTGTGTTTTTTGCAATTTTCACCCCGAGTGGGCTGGGTATGCTCAGACGTGAGTCCCAGGCTCTCCACACCACTGGAGTCAAGCTATCCAGGCTGATGAAGGCTGATAGCCAGAAACCGGTCCTTGGATGCTTGATTCCGGTCTGGGAAAGACATGGCTTGGTAGTTCGGACTGGACTGTTCCCATGAGACACAGGGTCAGAGCTGATTTGCATATAGCCAGTGTCTAACCCAGGGTGGTGTGGAGTGCAAAAAAAGATGGATTTAGGCCCAGATCCTTGTACTGGGGTGAATGTATGACATTGTTCTACATTCTGTCCATCAACTGTGTTTTTTGCAATTTTCTGAATGTCCCTACAGCACATCATGTCAGGAACACAAACCAGGGAGACCTTTTATCTTTCTTCCCCACCTTTTTGCTCTTCTTTCTCTGCTCCTACTCTCTACTCTCCTTAACTGTGAGCACATGGCAAATGTGCTGGTATCAGGAAGAAGGGTCTGATCCGGATTTAGATGTATATGCCCTTTCAAAACCACTTTGCTGCAATAATAAAATGTGCCTCAATGTGCTATATCCCGGCAGCCCTATACCTGCCAGGGATTACTTTCAAAATATGAATTAGCTGTATTGCACTTTACCGCAAGATTTAAGCTGAACGCGAAGAAACTGTCTTATCATCTGACAAAGCTGCAGAGCAAACAAAAGCCTGCTCAAGGATGCACAAACGTTTACTTACTTGCCACCTTTTAGACGGTTTTACCAGATATGAATGTGTGCCACCACACCTCATGGTGTGTATTAATGGTTTTTAACGATGAGTACCAATGGTTTTACTGACTGTTTTAACGTATTGCAATGGTTTTTAGTAACTATGCAAAAATAAAAGAAACTTGAAACTTGATATCTTCCCCAGAAAGATTCCATAACTGGTTATACACTCAAACTAACAATATGCATTTTACCCTAGACTCTTCTATCAGCAAAATCAAATTTCCAGATCTACATATTCAAGAGAAATCAGGTCTAATTTACACCAGTACATACACAAAAACCATACCTTGTAATACATAACTTAAGTATAACAGCCATTGACTCCGCAATTTAAGGGATATTTACTGTTTGGAAAATGTTGAGGCTTCACGAAAATTGCTCAGCAATGATTACTTCAATTAAGTCAAATTCTGAAAGAATAATAATTATTGGGTATATTTGTACTGCTTCAGTTAAGTGAATGCATTCAAAGGATATGCTTCAGAGGATTCACTGATAGCATTTATAATCAACACATACCCTCCCTGATGTTTCATGCTTTTCTTTTTAGTCCCCAGTGTTCATTCCATAATATAATCTATTTCTACTCAGTACATTTGCAATTTTATGTAACTTTAATGCATATACATACTGGCCACACTCCGCAATGGCACGTGGCGGGAATCCTCCTGGTTTCTTACACTCATTTACTCACATCTGGTGTGTTGTAGATCGCTTCAATGCTCCATAGTCGGATGGCTGTGTCTCCTTCTTTTTTAGTGAGCCCCTTAGCCTTCCAGTTATGACTTGTGGACATTCTTTACACACTGTCTATTTTATCTCGGAGACTTATCAGCCTACGGCCCAGAATTAATTCACTGTTTGGATTTTCATGCCACAACTTTTTGTCTCAGATGAATCCCCCTTCTGTTAAGATAGTCGTTGCATCTAGGTTTATTTCCCTCACATCATTCAATTATTTTAGCTTAAACTCACACTTTATTGTTTTTAAAAGTTCTCCTAAAAAATTAGATGTAGACTGTTTGCAGCATAACAGCATTCCTCAAACACCTTTTTCTCAATCTGGTAAAATACAATACGTTATGTATTTACAACTCAGAGTAGTCCCTTGTGTATATTAAATACCTGATCCGATTGGTTACATTTTCAGGGGATTTGTCCAACATTCAGCTCATGTTATGAGCATTTTACATTTGGCATATCAGGCTTATATTTTCATGCGTACCTGAAAAATATTGTTGATTTATCATATGAACATTTGTGTCGAGGACATTTGAGACACATTTTAAGAATATTTAACATTTGTTTGACTCCACATGGTGATGTTTATCCATTTTTCTTGCTATTCTAAAGTCACAACTTGGTTTGTCTGATTCACTGATTCACTATTTGGTGGCATGTTCATGCTGTCTTTCACCATGTTTAGTGTACTACTGTGCCTGTGCATACTAATGATTGTTTGTACATTTTTCTACATATAATATATATTGATTTATCATGTTTTTAATGGTCCACTATTTTGATTCTCTTACATATTACCCTGAGGTTGGTCTCTTCTTTTCTTTTTTATCTGTTCAAAATATTTTTTTAAGAATTATTTAACATATATGAAACACAATACAGAAAATAATACTGAATTATAGAAAATGGAAAAACATACTAGAATATCTAAGAGAAAGAACAATTGCATTGCCGACATTATAAAACAGTATAGCATAATATAAATAATAGAACAAACATAAAAGGGCTATATTAATCAAATATAAACTATTACAAAAATGGAAATAAGTAGCCTAAATTGTAAAACATGTACTAATGTACGAGTCCAAACTAGACCACATACTAGATTTAGAAGAAGAGTCCTTATGAGAATGTGGATAAAAGCATTGCCCACGTCTGAAGAAAATAATCAACTCCGACCATGCATTAACCGAAAGTGAGGTAGCATCCTTCCAATTACAGGTAAAAGATTTGAGTGCAGTGGAAATAAGGAAATCAAATAATTTACAATCCATAGGGGATAAAATAGATTTAAAAAGTGAGGATTTGAGAATTAAAACCTGAAATGATAAAGCTGTTTGGATTTTAAGAATCCGTGTAATACAATGCCATATTTGTAATAAAAACTGATGTATGATAGGACATTGGAAAAATAAATGGTGTAGATAACCATTAACAGATTGACAGTGCCAACAGTTTGGAGTATCTAGGAGTTGAGCTTTAAATGATTTGTCAGGAGTCCAGAAACATTGATGAAGTAAATAAATATTAGATTGTATAAGGGTGGCCGGGAGATAATTAGCTGTGTTGGAATACCAAATGTCCTTCCAAGATATGTTAAGTGTATGAAGATTAAAGTGTGGGGACCATTTTTGAGTCAAATGTGTGAAGGAAGAATTTGAAGTAGTACGTTTTTTATATACTTTAGATGCTGTATGTCTAGAACGGCTAAACACAGAAATACAAAATTCAACACCAGAAGACTGAGACATAGAAAGCAGTTGGGGGTAGGAATTAAGAATAGTATTACATAACAATGTATATTTAGGTAACTCAGACAATGGCAGTTTATAAGTGGCTTGAATAACGTCAAACGTGTAAAACATATCATATTGGCAGATATCAGCAACAAAGAAAATACCAGCAGCAATCCATAATTTCCAAAAAGAAATATGTTTATGATATTGGAGTTAAGGATGGAACCAAAGAGAAACTTTTTTAGTGGAAGACAAAACAATAGAAAATGTACTATCAAATGACAAAAAGGGCAATTTTAAAGAGGGCGAGTGGTCTCTTCTTTTCTGAGACCGAAATGTCCACAACTTTCGCATATTAACCCTTGGAACAAATATCCATTGCTTTGGAACTCTTAATACAGAGACTTTATACTTGGGCTGAAGGGCTTGTAAATCACTGAAGGCCCCAAGACATTTTTGGAGTGTGCTATCTAATGTAGCACTCTAATTTGCTCTACAAACGCTGATACATAAATGCTATTTACTATTGAACAAGCAAATATCGAAAAACCATAAGAATCTTTATGGAAATTATTATTGAAAAAAAGTTTTTGCTTGACGTGTTAAGTAGATAGTTGTAATGTTTTTATCTGACACAGAGTATGCTTCTTTGTTCGTCCATTGTTCATCCATAATTTACATATTGTATGAAATGCAATGTAATTAGTTATTGATGGGATTGGTAATTACCCCGCTGTTCAATTTAAAAACTTAATTACATCAAAAATATGATTTAGGATCCCTTTTATTGATATTGTTCTATTGATACTTTCCTCCAGACGGATGATCATGTTGCCCAAAGTGCGTTTTTTGTAAGAATTAAAGAAATGCATTATGCTTTGATGTAAAAAAAACTGAGGGAAAGAGAAACCAACCTAGGAGCTGAGTTGCACAATATGTACCTTAAAATCTGAGATGAGCCTTGGCTTCCATGCTTGACTAAATTCTATGACCCCAGGCAACTATTCAATTCCTATTTCCTGATTATTATACGTAAAAATACTTTGACAAAATGAGTGCAAGTTGTTGACTGTACAAAACCTCTTGTGTTTTGTGTAATATACTATAATGTTCCTCTATTTATATTAAGAATTTAGGCTATATGTAGGGTATATAAGACAACTGATTTGCCTCTTAGTTCACTATTAGCAAAGTCTTCAGAGTAGGTGTTGGAAATGTTTGTAAGTTCTTGTTTAAAAAAGATCACTTTTAATAATATTTTTCAATGCAGTAATATAATCTTGAGTACTAAGGGAAACACTTCAGTATGTAAAATAATTACGCTAGGTTTTGCATTTTGAAGAGACTGTATCATGTATGTACAAGATGTTTGACACATGATTTACATGCAAAATATTTTCATGGCTCTGCTCATGCACCGGCTCTTAGAGCAATGCAAGATCTGTGGCTCGGCTCTAGCTAAGCTGTCCTTGATAATTTGCTGACTCCACCACCTCAACATTGGCCTACCACACCTGAGCGTCCAATATCGAACTCTTCAATAGGCTGCTGAAGTGCAACCCCTAAGTCTGTCATAGCTCAATTGTTGATGTGAGGCCTGGCCCATCTCAGTTAACTGCAGCGAGAAGCAGCAGTGTGGGGTCCGTAGGCTGAAAAGGGGACTGGTAGCATGTAACAAACGTCAGAGGTCACTCTGATGCCGTTTGTACAGGAGGCTAGCAGTGGAAATGAGTAAGCACTCATAATTCTGTCACAGGTCCCACTGAGTTTGTCTGGGCCTAGGGGTGAAGATTTTCTGTCTCCGTGCCCACAACGGAACATCAGTGATGCACCTGTGTTACTCCGCAGCCATCAGGGTCCATTTCGCTTCAGTGCTACAGTTACCATTCACCATATCATCATTCTGACCTATTCGAGCAGGCACTAAATTGCCCCAAAGAGAGGCTGCTATTCTCCTCGGCACCGAGTTTCCACCGCTCTTGATGTGCTTTATTGGAGGCATCTTCGCAGAAAAGGGGACTCGTTGCTTTTAGGAGTCTTAACCAGATGTATACATTGGCTGTTTCCAGTCACCCTGTCAAGATCACAAAATAGAAGGGCTTTTCTGATTATAATTGACTCTCAATTCATATAACAATTGTTCATTAATTGTAGATAGAATTCTTTGAGGTGTGCTGTCATCTGCCCAAGACTGGTGGTTTGCCACTCCTCCAACATCCCTGCATAATTGGCATACTGGCCCTATGCTATATCAGTGCAGGGTCCGACTGTTCAATTCTGACTTTAGCCATGTAACCTACAAAATACACAGGAAAACACATGGAAAAGTGATTTTAATGGTGGCATAGGGTTTCAACAAACAAATTCTGTAGACAAGGTATGATCCAAATAATAGTTACAAAGTTCTTGAATAGCCAATGCCACGACCACTCTTCCAACGGAATGTTGTCGATTAAGCATTTTCTAACTACTGTCCATGAATACGACTTGTGCCCCCTGAGCCAGTACCCGATTGGTTGCTATAACCTTTGTATTAATGTGAAGAGAGCTTTATTTTTTATTAGCAAGGTTGCAAGAACGAAAATTCACTTCCTATCTGTGAAACTGTAACATCCATTCTATTCTGTATTTGTTCCCTACCATCCCTGGCAGTTTTGCATCTTGGCATAAGACTGTTTTTTATTATATATTCCCCAGTAACTGCGTTACTATGATTTTTATTTCCCGTATTCAGAAGTGTTCATGTGTTTGCTGCTATCTACTGGCTTTGAACAGCATGACATGTTTAGATCATGTAGCCCTGGTTTCATCACTGTATCGTTCTACACTACTGTTTTTTTCTTGGACGCTGTCATTTACTAGAAGATCGCCAATCTTATTCTAAATATGTATTTAAAGATGATTAAACTGTTGTATCTTTGCATAAAGTTACAGTCTCACTATTGTAACTGTGATGATTGGGATTACATACACACACACACACACACATACATATATTTCTATAAATACATACATGTATATTGCCAAATTTGAGCTGGGTCAAGCTATGTATGAAATTATCTGTCGCTGGTTAAACACCTCCTGGCATGCTTGGTGGGAAACACCAGCACTCTCAAATTTGGTAGTTCTCACCGTCTCTGCTAATGAAAGCATAGGGGAACATGCTGACAGCCACCTTAAAAATAGAATCCTGATATTGTGACTTTTTGTTTTAAAAAAAAGTCATCGTTTAGTAGCATTTTTGAAAGTCTGGTAAAATGCACAGCGCACTTGTACATGTAGTAATAATACCCCTACTAAAGAAAATGAAAAAATGACTGATAAGGAAAGGTTATTGTTCTGGAATAAAAATGACTGTGGGTGGGGGTGGTGGATTTCAACCTGCAGAATTGAATCAAAAGGCCTTAGAAGAAATATTTCTTTATAGATCAATGCTAAAGGATGCTACCTTTCATTGGCACTTGAAAGGAAAAAGCGTAGACTATATATATAGAGAGATGTTTGCAGAAAGGCTGTGGCAAATGCTGTGCACTACTGAAATCCTATCACGTTCAGATATTTTTTTTTCACAGAAAATGTACGCACACAGCTGAATCTATCTATCTATCTATTTATCTATCTATCTATCTATCTATCTATCTATCTATCTATCTATCTATCTATCTATCTATCTATCTATCTATCTATCTATCTATATATCTATCTATCTATCTATCTATCTTCTATCTATCTATATATCTATCTATCTGTCTGTCTCAGGCTATCTGCAAGTCTGTCTACTTCTCTATATAATGTTCATCCTTTTTCAGTGTAGCATAATAACGTTTTGACATTAATCCACAGTATCCATCTTTTTCAGGAGCAGCATTTAGAATTAATTATTATCTAATTTTATCCTGAGTACTACATACATTGAACCCTGCAACTTAAACAGAGATTATTCATAGCTGGAGTCTAATTATTACCCTTTGAGTCTTAATTCAAAGACCCTTAATCTAAATATGATAGAAAAACCAATGTTCACCACATTCTGTTATTACAAATTGTGCAAAAATATCGCACACTCGTTATTTTTTCTGGTGCTCATTTTTCCAGATAACACCTGGTAAAATGTGTCTGAGGAAATGACCAGAATGTAATTCCTCCTTCTGACCACAAAAACTCAGAATGAGGTGGTAAAGTCATTGTTGGCTTAAATCACAAAGTATGGGAACCGATTTACCAGGGAAGGATGTTACCATCTGGTCACGCATGTGCATTCATTAAGAAGGCCTAAGAGGTTGGGATTGGTAAAACTGTGAAATTTTGCAAAATGCAATTGGCTGAACTTTTATGTGACACCTCATGTTCAGAGGTCATGTGTGATACCAGCATGGGAATGGTTCACGGGAAAAAGTCCTCGGATGTGGTGTAACTGGTACTGTTTTCTGCGCAAATCAACCTCTGTGAGTGAAAATTACACAAAACTCACGACTTAAAAATCTTGTACAATTTGGGAATCATTAAAGATAGAATATGCATAAGAATAGTGACTAGTGGCTACAAAGTACTCCAGTACGTAATCTTTGAAAACTGTCCCATTTGAAATAATAAATGACATCATCATGATACCTAATATTATTTTTGTTGAATTCCGTTTCCCATACAATTTACGATGTTGTTGTGAAAAAGACAGTTTTTCTAGCCTTACGTGAGGTTCAAGATATTAAAGGCCAGATATATTCGGCTTTCTTTCAAAGGAGGCTGTTGTTATAACTGCTCTTCCACTTGACACACCAACTTTACAATCCATAACAAGAGCACTCTCCTATTTGCTCCAAGCTCTCTCTCTTTTGATCTCTCTATGGATTGGAATCCAACTGAGAACTGCCAGGATAGATGAGAGAAAAGGGAGTTTTACAAAGGCTTTGATAGTGAGAAAAGTGGTGATGAGCCAGAAATTGTTAGCATGGAGCGTGGCATAGAGGTTGTTCAGCTCAACTCTATTCAATTAGAATACCGCCTGCTTCCATCTTTTCAAGGCTCAAAAATCTGCAGCAACCATCACCTCCACCCCACCCACAGCCCACCCCAGAGAGACCAACAGAGATGCCTAGCTCAAGCTCAATGAGTTCTTCAGATTTTGGCACCATAAAAAGCTCTCTGTCCCAGCTTGGAATTACTTTACACTCAGGCCACATATGGAGCACTTCACAGAATGCTCAATAAGCAAAGAAAATGCTTTTTTTTGTGGTAAGCTAGGTGGATATTATAGTACTGGGGTCCAACTAGTTCATATTTAAAATCAAATGCAATCATCTGGATAGAGCTCTGTACCAGTGAGTCCATCAGAAAGTCAATTTATGCAATGGGAGGCTGCCAAAAATGTTAGCATTTAACCTCCTCCCTTTTTTCATGAATTTGCGGAGACCCTCTGTCCAAAATGGAAGGCTCCAAACTGGAGCTATGCTTCCACTGTTGCTGTGTTAGTGCTGCACTATAGGCTGTAATTGGTTGGCAATGCTATGAAAGAGAGGTCGGTTCCATCCATCCTGCTCACAAACGGCATGTGGCCCACTTGTCAAGCAACAGATTACATGTGCATCATTGTGTATTTCATTTCTTTCAAAGGAGTGAAGTAAGTGACATGTTCCCAGAAGCATAATAGTTAATCTCAAGAGATGAAGGTAAGATTAGTGTTATCGACATAAAAGTCAATTTCGGAAATTTAGAAAAGCGGGGAAATCTGGTTATTGGAATGCCAGTAGATGGCGCTAATGCTTGAATGCCTTAATGACGGTCTATTTGAAGCATTACTGGGAACATACCTCCGAAGTTCAAGTTTAAATCAGACCGAAATTCAGCAAGGAGAAATCAAATCCAGCTACAAGAGATAATTATAAGGCAGAAAGAACAGCAACAGGTGTATTAAGAAATATCATATTCAAATTAAGTATGGGTGGTGAACTCCGCTCCGCTCGCAGAGTTTGCTGAGATTTCTGCCTCCACGTTACGCAGAATTCTGAAAAACTTTTTTTTCTTGCTCGCATTCGTCAACGTCAAGTTGGCGAGCGCAAATGAGGAAAATCCACCTCCCGGCATGATATTTCCTCGATCACGATCGTCAACATCAAGTTGGTCAGTGAGATATCTCAACACAGGTGGTCAGATTTCTCAATTCGAGTGGCCGTGTATGCTCACGACCCCTCGCATTGAGAAACTGTCAGTTTGCATTGAGAAAGCTGCAGCTCGAGTAAAAATCTACTCGAGCGGCAGAAAGGGAGCAGCGCCCGCTTGTACTGTGAATGGTGTCATTTGCAATAATTGCACAGTGCAGACAAGCACCTGGCACTGAAAATCACTGCAAAGAGCATTTATCCAATGCACTTATTGCCGCTTGAGTTCCGCGTAACAGAACTCCGCAAACTCTGGTCAGGCTTAATTCCAATAGATCATTGTAATTTTCGAATTTCGATGTCTATGTTGTTTGGGTATTAAAATAGTGCTATCATTGTCTTTTTAAATTCTTTGGGAGAGAAGTAGGGAACATCACTCACTAAAAGATTGCAAGTTTCCATAAAAGAAAAGGATAAAAGGAAGAGAGACAACCATGAGACCCAACAAATTTGACATCTCTTATTATTTATTATTTATTATTTAAAATTTTATATAGCGCACAGTTACCCTAGGGCATCCCAGCGCTTAATAGGACAGCAACAGAATAAAAACCAACAGTAGGGTGCACTCAGACAGGGAACAGATGAGTTTTCAGACATTTGCGAAAGCGCAAAGTGCAGGTCTCAGCGCGCAGTTTTCAAGGGAGTGAATTCCAAAGCTTTGCAACGTTCACTGAGAATCTTCTCCCGCCCATGCGTGCCCTCTTTACTCTGGGGACTAGGAGGAGATGTTTTTGATCAGAACGCAGCGTTCTATTCGCTTTGTATGGCACTACTAAACTTCTCAAAATAGGGGGTCCTGTCCCTTGCAGAATTTTGTGAGCTATACAAAGTGCCTTAAATTTTACTCTTTCCCGAACTGGGAGCCAATGCAATGCCTTTAGGGCAGGTCTGGCTGACTCGGTTCTGGGAGTGCCCATGAGCAGTCTAGCCGCCGCGTTCTGGACCTGCTGAAGTTTGTTAAAAGTAGATTCAGGGGCACCCAGAAAAAGGGCATTACTATAGTCAAGTCGTGATGTTATCAGCCCCTGAATCAACAGCTTCCTAGAAGAAAAAGGAAGAAGAGGGAAGATTTTTCGAGCTGAACGCAACAGGGCGAAGCAAACTCCTGCCGTTTTTGTGGCTTGGGTCCTGAAAGAAAGATCATTTTCCAACCAGACCCCCAAGCTCTTAATCTTTTCTTTCATACTGGGGAGATCGTCCATACAACTAGGCCAGCTGGTCAAAGGGAGTGAGGGAGCTTTATTCCCTAGCAGCATTATCTCAGTCTTAGAGCCATTCAGCTTAAGCGCTGATTGGTCCATCCAGGTATGAACTTCCGACAGGCATGAGTGCAGCAAATCGGGATTCTCTACTAGTTGTGAGAGGGCGACCACTAACTGAGTATCATCAGCGTAGCTGATGATCTTGATGTTGTAGGGGGTCACCACCTCCTCCAGTGGGGCCATGTATACATTAAACAATGTCGGGCTAAGGGAGGAGCCCTGTGGCACCCCCCACTGGAGGGATATCGATGAAGTCCGACTGCTGCCTTCCCACACCTGATAGGCACGGCCGTCAAGAAATGACTTAAGCCACCTCAAAGCGGCCCCTGCCACACCCACCCCTGACAGTCGCCGAATCAGAACCTGATGATTAACGGTGTCAAACGCAGCACTCAGGTCCAGGAGGATCACTGCCACTGAGCCTCCTGAATCCATGATGCGTCGAGATTCTTCAACGACTGCCAGGAGGGCGGTGTCAGTGCCCTGGCCTGGACGGAAACCTGTCTGCGATTCCCGGAGCAATCCGTTCGACTCCAAAAAGCCTGACAATTGATGATTCGCTAGTCTCTCAGCAATTTTGCCGAGGCCTGGCAGAAGAGATATGGGCCTAAAATTTGCCAATTCCGCCGTGTCCAGATTAGGCTTTTTTAAAAGTGCCTTAACCACAGCTGTTTTCCAGCTTGGTGGCACCAAGCCCTGAGAGAAGGAAGCATTCATCAGATCAGTGATAGGAGCCACTATAGAAGTTGCTACCTGTTTTAAGAAGGTCATAGGAACCGGATCCATAGGGGAGCCGCTTTTCATGGATTTAAGGACTTTCACTACTTCAGCCTCTGAGACTGGGCCTGAAGTATCTAGAGAGGAAAGTAACTCACGAGGTTGAATTAGAGAGTTCTGTTCAAGAGTTTGTTGAGGTTGAATAATCTGAGGCAGAGAGCTCAGTATTTTTTCTATTTTTATGTGAAAGAAGTCAGCCAACTCCTTACACTTTTGTTTGTCCTGTGTAGCTACAGGCTCGGGAACTTTCAGGAGTTCTTGCACCACTTTGAAAGTTTCCCTAGATGAATTTGAGGCCAATCTTATGCGTTCCTCAAAAAATTGGGCTTTTGCCAGCCGGAGGGCGGTTTTGTAACCCCTCATAGCCGCACGATATTCCTCTCGCTTATTAGCCTCAAATTTCTTTCTCCACTCCCTCTCTAGTTTTTTACATCCTTTTTTAAGCAGGCGAAGCTTGACAGTATACCAGGGGGCCGAACCGATTCTTTTCTCCCTCTTTTGCACTCTCTTATTAGGAATGAGGGCATCAAGTGAGGCAGTCAACCAATGGTTGAGGTTCGCATCTCCTTTAATTGGGTCTGATTCGGGAGGAGGAATTGATCCTACCAGTTTGAAGGTCCAGTCATTGATCGATAATCTGGACCAAGCTCTGTCCACCAGAAAAACCTTTTGGGCAGGTGTAGGGGAGAGCTCAATTTGCCATTCAGCCGAGACCAAAAAGTGGTCAGACCACGGATGGGGAAGTGCTGACCTGGTCCGAAGACGAGGGATATTAGAAAACATTGGGTCTAGTAGCTGACCCTTCTCATGCGTGGATCCTGCATTAATTAAGGGCAACTCACATGCTTTCAAGTCCCCTTGAAGGTCTCGGGCTATTAGATCTGTGGGATCATTAAAATGGAGATTCAGATCTCCCAACACTATAAAATTAGTAGTCGCTGAGGCCAGCATCGTCACAGTTTCCATTACGGAACTCACAAAGTTGCCCAGGCAGCCTGGGGGACGGTAAATCAGTAACCCTGACAATGCCACTGTGGGGGAGATCTGTAGAGAGAAGTGGCAGCTCTCACAATCAGCAACCAAGCCCTTCTGGGCCTACATACGTAGGTCTCTCTATATAAGATGGCGATACCACCCCCACGCCCCACAGGTCTATCCAGATGAAACAACAGAAAGCCCGGTGGAAGGGCTTGGACGATGTCGGCATCGGAACTGGCCGTTATCCAGGTTTCCGATAAGAATAGGATATCCAAGTCCTGATTCTGAATGAGTAGATTGACCTTCACTGAATGCTTCGGGAGAGACCTGCAATTAAGCAGACCCAGCAACAAGCTCTTCTTACCTTTTTGCGGAGGAGGTAACTGACCCATCCCTACGAGTGGTGGAAAACACAGTCCGCCATCTGACAGGTTGCAGTCCACAAAATGAAGGTGGCGCAATGCGAAAAGCTCCTCACGGAAGTACATTAATATGGGGCCGGGATATTGTACATAGTGCCAGGCCCTAAGCCTGTCTGAGTCCGGACGAGCCCAGACGGGCAGGACTCTGGCTGGACTCCGGCGTGAGTCCCGCCGTCCCGCTGCGCGTCTCCGCTCCGCGTCGTCATTGGGAGGTTGAAATAGGGTGAGTAATCCGGCGAAAAGACTAGGGCGCTGACCGGAATGGCGCCGCGATAACTCCCTACCTCACCCAAGATGCTTGAAAAGGAAAGAAGGTGAGTTGTAGTCCTAAGTGACCCGCTACAACTAGCGGTGAATATTCCAATTAAAGTGCGGGTGAGCGCTATATATAAAAGAAAAGATAATGCAATTTTTAAAAGATACCACAACAAATTTTTAAAATGCGCGTCTAACACTGTCTTTTTGCACCGCAAGCGAGGCTTCACGGCTCCGTGCTGCGTTTGTAGATATTACCTTGTCCAGGGCTGTCAAGCAGATATTCTCGTCTTAAATAGGGCGAGTAATCCGGCGAAAAGACTAGGGCGCTGACCGGAATGGTGCCACGATAACTCCCTACCTCACCCAAGATGCTTGAAAAGGAAAGAAGGTGAGTTGTAGTCCTAAGTGACCCGCTACAACTAGCGGTGAATATTCCAATTAAAGTGCGGGTGAGCGCTATATATAAAAGAAAAGATAATGCAATTTTTAAAAGATACCACAACAAATTTTTAAAATGCGCGTCTAACGCTGTCTTTTTGCACCGCAAGCGAGGCTTCACGGCTCCGTGCTGCGTTTGTAGATATTACCTTCAAACATCTCTCTCAAATACTACCCCCTTTCCTCCTATACATCTTCCTGAAGCGTGAAGCAAATTTCTCTTGTTGTTGTGAAAGGTGAAGGGTGGAGGGTGGTAAAGCTTTTTGCTACCGTTGTGCCAGAAACAAAGGTTTGTCATGAGCAAAATAAGTTATTTAATAATATTGTAAGCGCAAAGAAGACATAGCCAACTGTAAGACTCCTGGGGGCATATTTACAAGCCCCTAACACCACCAGATGGCGTTTTTCTCTATCTCATATTTACAAGGTGGCGTTAGGCCACTTAACATGGCTTAATGCCACCTTTTACATATGCCCTTTCGCACAGCACTCAACTGCAGCAAAGGGGCAGGAAATTGGTGCTGCAGTGGGTGTTCGACCTCAACACCCATTGCTTTTTACAAGGATGGGGGCACCGCAAAAAACTAAGACCAGGTAAACCTGGTCTTAGGATGGTGATATAATGAGAAATTGTTAATTTCTCCTTATATTTTACTCTTTCTATGTGTGCTGTATTCTGCAGCACACATAGAAACAGCAAATTGTCTTCACAGATTGTTTATGTGCAAGAATGTGTCCCTTTCTGCACATAAGCAATCACCCCTGCAGCTCAGGCACCCTTGCAACATGGCACAAGAGGGCCTGCGCTGTCGCTAGGCAGCTTTTCTAGCACCAGTGCTAGGGGAAACTCAGGAGTGTGCCATTTTTCTGTAAATACATAGCATACCTGCATTTAAAAAAATGGAAGAGTGCGGCGTTACCAATTTTGAAGTAACACCGCACTTCGACACATTATTGTAAATATCCCCCTTGGTGTGACTTTAAGTCAAATGGCTTAGCATGGTCTCAGCATTAGATTTGTTGCTACTGACAAAGGCAGTAATATTGTGAAAGTCATGGCTGATAGAGGTTGCTTCAGTCTTGTGTTTTTCGTATTGCATAATTGTGCAGGGCTTCATCAAAAAGGAAGATGTAATCAGCAACATACTGGTCACCTGTCGAAGTACTTGCACTCATTTTAGTCATTCTTTGAAAGGTTGGCAGCAGGTAAGAATCATTCAGCTGCCAAAAAAAATAGTACCAGTAACAGCCCTAATACAGAATGTGCCACACGTTATAACTCAACCTATTACATGTTGAAATGCCATTTTTGAACAGTACACACCTATCATTAATGATGTACTTTAGAGCAAAGTGGATGCATCTGCCAGAACCATTTCAATTGAGGTGGACAAATGGGGGCTAGTTGAGTACTAATCGAAATTCTGCTTTCTTTTGAGATTATGACACACAGGATGTCAGCAAGGAGAAAAGTACAATGAGTCAAGCAATCCCATAGTTGTACGTGCTGCCTGATCAATAGCAGAAGGTGGAACACATGCTTATCAATGTCAATAAAAAAGCAGCAGCTTTGGTGAACAGCATTATCCTTCGTTTTATCACTTATCAAGGGCTACAAAATAGAATTGCTTCCTGCCAAGACTATATCTGTGCCACAATACTGGATCCATAATGCAAAAAAGCACTGGCCACTTTAATGTCTTTCATAGAATTGGATGTCTCTAGTCACAGGACTTGGCTCATCAGCAAAGAAAGTAATATAGAAGAACAACTCCAAATTTGAGGTGAGGGCATTACTGAAGTGCCATCTTGAACCTCCAGAGAGTGTCAAGATTGGGCAAGGCAACTCTGCTTATTTCTCCAAGTTCAAGTTCAAAAGAAGAAAACTGTTAAATTTTCCATGGAATCGCCTTCTCTGATTCGACTCATATTAACAGTGAACTATTAGATCCCGTTTTGCCATCCGCACCCAAGATGGCGACCCGCCAGTAATTCCTTACTCACTTGGGGGTTCTAGTGCTTCTGTGAAGGTTGCGCACTTCAAATGACAACTCTCCTGAGGAGGTAGTGTCTCTGTGCTGCGCTTCTTCGTGACATTCATATTTCACCCAAAACAAAATATTTACAGAGGTTTCCTGTCAGCAAGTTTCGTGTTCAGGTTCTTTTGGAAATTTCTGCGTTTAGTTTTCCCTGCCGGTGAGCTATTTCTAGTCTTTGATGTTCGTCCTCAGTCAACGCTAGGAATTGCACTGACTTTCATTTGGCAGACATCGTTTGTAAGTATCTCATTTATCTTCTATTCCTCACGCTCAGTCTATCTTCAGAAGATGATTCCTTCGGGCGCAATAATAGTTGCCATTCACTCATTCAGACTGAGACAAGTGAAATTATTAAGCCAGCGTTAAAAGAGACAATTTAGTTGTATTTAGTTTTCAACTTGAGCTGAGACATTAAGAGACTGCATGGACTTTTGAAGCAGTGTAGCTCCTCACTAATGAATAATACAAGAGTCCAGTCGGAACTTTATTGAACTGCTAATCTACTAAGGCTGCTGTGCAATAGAATTCCTGCAAGAGCATCATTCAGCAAGCAATGTCACTATTCATTCATCTCTTCAATTCATGTAGGTAGAAATATATGTATATATATATATATATATATATATATATATATATATATATATATATATATATATATATATATATATATATATATATATATAAATATATATATGTATATATATATATATATATATATATATAAAAACGCTCAAAGTTGCCCACAGACGAGGACGCACTCTGGCTGCAGCAAATTGTCCAAATCACCACACCCAAGCCGGGATGTAGCCTGACGCGTTTCGGATAGATTCCTTCTTCATAGGCTGGTTCTAAAGAGTTCACAGCGTTTCAACCACACCCATATTTCAACCATGAGCTGCCTTCCAATAGGCCAACTCTGCTCCAATGAACAGTCCCCCAAGGTGTTGTGGGATATGTAGTGCGGTAATAGTACCCAGTTGGGTGCTGCTTACTCAAGGTCCCCAATCAAAGCCCTCTGATGGGCCCCGAATTGTGCGTGGTTCTGGTGCTGCTGCCACTGGATACGAGCCTGACAAGATTTCAAGCGCCACAGACCGCGCCTTAATTGCAGAGGTGCATTCTCCACGGCTGGACCGCCGTGTAAATATAACGCTCAAAGTTGCCCACAGACGAGGACGCACTCTGGCTGCAGCAAATTGTCCAAATCACCACACCCAAGCCGGGATGTAGCCTGACGCGTTTCGGATAGATTCCTTCTTCATAGGCTGGTTCCAAAGAGTTCACAGCGTGTCAACCACACCCATATTTCAACAATGAGCTGCCTTCCAAAAGGCCAACTCTGCTCCAATGAACAGTCCCCCAAGGTGTGGTGGGATATGTAGTGCAGTAATAGTACCCAGTTGGGTGCTGCTTACTCAAGGTCCCCAATCAAAGCCCTCTGATGGGCCCCGAATTGTGCGTGGTTCTGGTGCTGCTGCCACTGGATTCGAGCCTGACAAGATTTCAAGCGCCACAGCCTGCGCCTTAATGCAGAGTTGCATACTCCACGGCTGGACCGCCGTGTAATAACGCTCAAAGTTATATATATATATATTACTTGCCATCCTACACGCCAGTTGCTTGCAGCATCTGAAATAGAAGATCATTAAGCAGATATCTACATTACAACTGAGCAGGTAGAGCAGAGAGAGACAGAATCTACCTTACAACTGTGCTTGCTAAGCAATAAGAGAGAGGCTAATCCATTGCCCAAAGACAGGTAAATGGTAGGAAGAAAAGATGGAGAAAAGTTAGCAAAGCTAGAGATAGAAAGGCATAATTGAGTATTAATAGTGTTTATTTGTGTTTTCAGATGCCTAAGCAGACTTTCGTGAGATACCAGTAGAAGGAGACATAGCAGTGGAGTCTCTCTTGTCTTTCCCATTCCCCTTTCCCCCTCTTTACTGTTAGCAAATCTATTCTTTGCTGCAGTAGAGTTTCGGGAGATGGGTAGAAATTCTTTTGCTCCTGTGGAAGCTCAAGTATAACAGGTGTGTGGTACTAGCCTTCTGACAGAGAGGGCAGCTTTGTTGGCTCTCAGCCACTACAGCTGGTATCAACACCATCGCTGGTTACTACTAACCAAAATAACAACAACAGCTTCAATGCCAACCTCCTGTCACATGTCCAGGGATACCAAACCTATGCATAGCAAGGGACAGCGCCAATGACAATTCAGAAGATGGTTCAAAACCAAAAAAAGAAAGGAACCGCATTAGCATTTGCACTCAGTTCCATACACAGGAAATTATTTGGCCCGACCTTCGCTCCAACTCTTCAGGAGGGCCAGGTAAAAGTCATTCCAACTCTAACATATGGAAGTGAGGTGCTAAAAGGTCTAGACTGCGGCCAACTAGACAAAATAGTTGCAAAAACCTTCAGAACGACCTTCCAGCTACCAAATCAGGCTGGAATTCAGCATCTGCAAACAGTCAATGGGCCGAAGGATGACTTTTTTAATAAGCTGTCACAAGCTGAGGGCGTCAAAGGAGGGCAGCCTGGCTCACCACCTATGAGCACAGCTGATGCACGAACAATATTTTTAAAAACTGATGCAATTTTAACCTGTATGGTCGCGCATTTTAATAATAGAAATCATTTACTCACTCACTCTCACGACTACTCAGGTGCCTTAGGGGTGTTTTGGGGCCCAGTAATAGTGAGGGAAGTCTGTGCTTGATCTCTAGCCTGCCCGCCTCGGTCCGACTCGGTGATTACCACCGTTGATTGGAGGTTGGACAGGCAGAGCCAGACACTTCCGCCTGCAAGAGCGGTCAGCGCTCTAGCTTTTCCAACTGCGAGAGCTACATAGGCAGCGAGGAGCGGCGGGCCCATTGCGGTAAGGGAGGATGGTGGCAGAGTCTCCCCTGACCCGCTTTGACGCCAGCAAGCGCTGTTGAAGGCAAGACTTTGTTGAAGTGATTGCTGATGCACAAACAATATTTTAAAAAACGGATGCAATTTTAACCTGTATGGTCGTGCATTTTAATAATAGAAATCATTTACTCACTCACTCTCACGGACTACTCAGGTGCCTTAGGGGTGTTTTGGGGCCCAGTAATAGTGAGGGAAGTCTGTGCTCGATCTCTAGCCTGCCCGCCTCGGTCCGACTCGGTGATTACCACCGTTGAGCAGAGGGCGGACAGGCAGAGCCAGACACTTCTACCTGCAAGAGCGGTCAGCGCTCTAGCTTTTCCAACTGCGAGGGCTACATAGCCCTCTCGTCGCTCTGAGCACGCAGCAGTCGCGCGCAGGGGATGCGCCTAAGGATGCGCCTAAGACAAGCCAAAGAGAAGCCCATCTGTGCCCATCCGTGACCGGACGAGGCCAGGGGCCATGGCTTTTACATCTGCTGACCCTGACTGCTATGCCACCACTCGGGTAAGCTATTCATCACAATAACTTTTAGGCTTTTGGACGCCCTCTCACCTGGGCTGTTCTGGGGAGGTGGGAGCTACCCCGGAGGGCCCTTTTTCATGTCAAAACTGTCACTTCCAGGCTCTATGAAAACCGTGTGACGATTATTATGTACCCACAAGGGGGGTAGGACTAAATACGCGACTAGGCTGTAAGAACCTGTTGTGTAATATCAGATCACTACCTAAACATTACCCTGAAGTCTGGGAATTAATTTCATCGCTACAACCAGACCTATGTTTTCTAACTGAAACATGGCTAAAACCCCATTCGGTCCCAGCTATCACCTTAGGGATTCCGAATGGTTATAAAATAGTCAGGTTAGATCGCCCAGTTAAAACTGGGGGAGGTAAAGCCATTGTTTATAGGAGTGACCTATCGATCTCTATCTTAGAGGAATGTAGCACCCCTGAGTTGGAATTACTGATTTTTAAGATTAGCATCTCGACTAAGGTCAGCCGTAAAGGGGCTCTAGTCTACCGCCCCCCCGGCCCGTGTGCTAAATTTTCCATCTCGCTGTTGGAGGCACTGGCTGGACATGTTAACCCGGGAAGCGACTTCATACTCCTCGGAGACTTTAATGTTCATAGCGAGCTGAAGGAGTGTGGGGAGGCACAGTCTTTACTGACTGATCTTTCATTACTCGGCCTAACGCAGATGAACATTGGTCCCACACATCAGGCAGGGCATACCCTGGACCTAATCTTTTCAAATACACCCAATATCAATTGTTTTCCCCCTTCACAGGTAAACTAGACAGACCACTATATCCTGGAATTTCACACACCTAATTTTGGTAAACCTCCCTCACAACCACTAGCATTGCCTAGTAGACGAAGACAATGGCATAAGGTGACCCCTGAAGCCTTTCAGGAGAGGTTTGTTGAGCCCCTCATCAGCCCTACGGAGGGAGTTGAAAAGGCCCTAGCCAAATACGATCAAGCCATCCACGCAGCGGTGAATATTATCGCTCCTATGAAAGTGTTCAAACCACGTCCTGCACACAAGCAGAAAGTGTGGTTTTCTGCACATTTACGGTCCCTAAAACAGTCTGCCAGAAAGCTGGAAAAAGTCTGGAGAGCTTCCCACAGAGAGGACGATAAGAACCACTACTGGTCAGCCCTCACTATTTACCATAAGGCCATTCGAGTAGCACGCAAGAGCCACATTGCATCCCTTCTTTCAGCAGCAGGCAATGCTCCCAGGGCCCTGTATCAAATCCTGCAGTCTTTTGTGAAACCGGTAGCATGTGAGAGTCCTGAACTATCCTCACAGCAACTGTGCGATGAAATATCACAGGTCTTCACAAATAAGATAGATAAGATTTATGATACCATTACTAATGTCAATCTGTCTTCCATAGGAGGTGTACCACTGCCCCTGGTTGAAGAAGAAACATGCTTGACCACCCTTAGCATATTCCCCCCTATCTCTGTGGAAGTGGTAGAATGCTTTGTGAGTCAAATTAAGAGTGGCAGTCCTTCGGATGCCATTCCAGCTAGAATGATGCCGGTGGTGGGAAACACGCTGGGCCCAGGGATTCAGTGCCTTGTGAATCTATCACTGACCAAAGGCCGGGTTCCCGTGGCCTGGAAAAAGGCATCGATAAGACCCATTAGGAAGAATTCCACAATCCCTTGGACGGATCTGTCTAATCTCAGACCGATATCCTTGCTCCCATTTATGGGAAAACTCACAGAAAAGCATGTGAATAGGCACTTATCGAGCTTTATCGAACAGACCGGCAGTCTAGATCACTCTCAATTTGGCTTTAGGCCTAAACACAGTACCGAGTCAGCATTACTGTCAGTGACAGATGATCTACACATGTACCAGGACAGGGGTTATTCTGTTGTCCTGGTCCTGCTAGACTTATCGGTGGCGTCCGATACAGTATCCCACAACATCTTGCTCAGACGGCTTGCTAAGATCGGCCTTGAGAGTATGACACTGGCCTGGTTAAGAAGTTTTCTATCCAATCGGACCCAATCTGTCAGCATGGGCACATTTCGTTCGGTGGAGACTGAGATCACCAAGGGGGTGCCACAGGGCTCTTGTTTGAGCCTAACTCTTTTTAACATCTATGTGGCCCCCCTGGCTAGAATCTTGAGAGAGTTTGGCTTCATCCCGGTATCTTACGCAGATGATACTCAGCACTTGTTTCCATTTAAAACTCTCACCAACGAGGTGAAGACTTCCTTTTCCGATGGCATGAAGGCGGTTGCCAAATGGATGTCATCTAATTGCCTCCAATGTAACATAGGCAAGACGGAGGTCATGCTCTTTGGGGAGGCGAGGATCCTGTGGACCCCGGAATGGTGGCCGCAGGATCTTGGCCCGGTGCCAAAACCTAAGCAGGTCGTAAAAAACCTAGGGGTGCGCCTGGATCGAGAACTCTCCCTTAAGCAGCATGGCAACTTCGTTGTGGGCTCCTGCTTTCATGTCATTGGCCTTTTGCGGAAAGTCTTCCCCTGGCTGCCAGATTTCACCAGAAAAACCTTGGTGCAGGCTCTGATACTTGGTCGTTTTGACTATTGTAACGGGCTCCTGTTGTCGACCAATGAAGGAGTATTGGCCAAACTCCAGGTGGTCCAAAATACGGCAGCCAGGCTGGTGTTAAACTCCCCTCCCAGGACGCCGTCAAAACCCCATTCGGATAAACTACATTGGCTTTCAGTTCGCAATAGGGTAAAGTTCAAAATCTGCTGTCTAATTCACAAGAGCTTAAATGGAATAGGGCCGTCACACTGGACAGATAAATTTATACCGTACAATCCTGTTCGGTCTCTTAGGTCTAGCAATTAACTTCTCCTGAGAGTGCCAGCTGTAAGAAAGGTCAGACAGGGTGGCAAGACTCTGTCCGTAGTCGGTCCGACTCTATGGAACAAGCTCCCCCTGACGCTTAGGCAATGTCTGGAACATTTCAGGTTCAGGAAAAAGCTTAAAACGTTCTTGTTTCAGAACTAATTTACTTCTCTACTGACTGCTTTGACCATGCTTCTGGTGTTTGTGGGCGCAGAGATACTCCTTCGGGAGCCGATTCAAGTGCGATATAAACCCATAAATAAATAAATAAATAAATAAATACAAAATGATGGCAAGCAGCATACCGCTAGTTGTCCAGTGGGATCAGCATCCTCAGCCTGAATGAACTCTGGGACTTACATGTAAGACAAAATGCATTCAAGAGGCTAGCAAAATACAGCGCATAAATGATTTCCTCCGTTGAAGACAGGGCTAGCCTCTCATGTAGAAGTCATGGTTGGATGTCTCTCAGCACCTTTGCTCAGCTTAAACCTCAGAGTTATTTAACCCTCACTTTCAGTGCACGCACCAAGCTCCGATTTCTAAAATTGAGAATGGGGTGATTCCATTGATTTGCCATCTGCCCAAATGGAAAAGAGACTGTACCCTGGAATCATGCCGACTTTGCTGCCAACATAGGGAAGATCTACTGCATGTACCTGTGTCTTTGTCCTAACCTCATCAGGGAAAGAAGGGCTCTTCTATGAAGGGGATGGGTCGACAAGGAGGTCAGATTGTGTAGAGGCACAGTGTTGGCCTGTTTTGATCCGCGGAACACCATCCTAAATTGTGCACTGGTTAGGTTTATGGATCGTGCTGCAAAAAAAGTGGCGGAGGGGAACTGTTCAAAGCTATCCCAACCTGTGACTCAGACCCCCGGCTTACCGTAATAGCTGTTGTTTTCATACCCTATTTTAAACAAGGACTAGAGGATTTTTTTCTTTTTTTTCTTTAACTGAACAGCATTATAGGAACTATGAACAGTGCCCCCATAAGAGAGTTTCATAAATTGTAAATTGGGTTGTTGGACGTTTTTACCTACAGGAATCGCGTTTTATTTATCAAAATTTGAATATTGTAACATTTTTATCTGCAGTGTTTGCAAGGACTTTTAACAAATCATTCAATAAAGTATTTTACTTACATCTAAATGACCCAACAGATGTGTACCTAGTTCAAGACCCAGTGAGAAGGAAACGTGGGAAGAACTCATCAGTCCGTCAATTAAGAATCTATTGTGTTTGGTTGCCAGTTTGACCTCAAAGTTTGTGTCTGGGGCAGTTATCACAGTTGGATGGACAAGCCTTGGAGAGACCTGACTATGAATACATTGAAAAAACACTTCATACCAAAAAATCATTATACTCCTACAGATGCAAGTTTGGATGAGGGCTATGGGTCTGACATCTTAAGTGTTGCGAGTGATCGTCCTCTGGATAATCCCACTGAGTGTGAATATCAACTCTACTGTCCTGTCTAAATACATAGCATAACAACAAAACAAATATAATGACTTTAAAAAAATAATGTTTATATTTCAGGTGATGCTTAAGCCCACTATTGAAAATAAATGTAAATGGACCAGTGTGGCTGTCACAGATAGCTAATCAAAGAGGACACAACATTTTTTTACAAGGCTGACTGAGCTCTGTGAGGTGATAAAGACCTGATACCTACTAAATAATGATTCCACACGGTACGCTATTAATCAGGTTTGATAAATAGCACCTATTATGATTTCCCTGGGGAATAACATGTGGATTTTGATGTTTAATGCATTTTCTCTAACATTAATGAGTTAGTAATATGTGATGTATTGCCCCTTACTTGGTCTGATCATTTTGCCATTATGTGCCATATTCCGGTTACTCGGGCACCTATCCCTAAAAGGGCCCCTCCAACTCAGGAAATGTTTAGAGTTTGAAAGGACATTGACTATGAGATCTTTAGAATGTCGTTGATCAATTCCTGTCCCGATATCTCGGCAGACCCTAATGTTGCGGTGGATCAGTTTTTCACCTGGTTGGGCAATGCGGTGGAGGCGCATGTGCCGCTCAAATCCATTAAAAAAAACAGGAAACTGCCCTCAGCCCCGTGGTTCTCAGACACATTAAGAAAGCAAAATCAGGTCTGTAGGAACCATGAAAGAAATTGGCGAAAACTTATGATAGTAAAAGTAAATCTATATATAAAGAAACATTAGTTGTCTACAAAAAAATGATTCAGGAGGCAAAAAAGAAATATTTTGAGGAACAAAATGAAAATTCTAAAAACTCAAGTAGACAACTGTATGAGGTGGTAAAATCATTGGCCGGATAATCTGTAGACCTGGGTCCTCCTCTTTCGCAGGAATTTTGTGATGCGCTGGCAAACTTTTTCTTTTTAAAAGTAAATGGCATTTACTCGGAGTTTTCAGTAATGAAAAACCCTGTTAAACCAGAATATATTGAACAAAATACTTTGCTTGACGACTCTCAATTCGGGTTTTGCAAAATGGATGGGACCGAGACCGCACTTATCAAGGCCGCTGAGGACATTAGGACCATCAGGGACCAAGGGGGTACAGCGGTATTGGTCCTATTGGATATATTGGCGGCCTTCGACACGGTCAATCACTCCATCTTGATTGACCGTGTCGAGGAATTGGGTATCCATTCTGTGGCCAAGGCCCTGCTGGCCTCTTTTGATTCGGGTAGAACGCAGGCAGTAACACTGGGATCCCTTAAATCTGCAGATCTTGCCCTACCATGTGGTGTTCCTCAAGGCTCATCCCTAAGTCCGACACTTTTTAATATCTACGTGTCGGACTTAGCTAGGGTTATTAAAAACTACCGGATGAGCCTTACCACATACGCTGACGACACCCAGTTGGTGCTTGCCATCAAGAACGATGGAGAAGAGGTGGCGGCTCGGTTTCAGGAAGGCATGTGGGCAATCAAGGAGTGGATGGCTGGGAGCTGCTTAAGACTCAACGCAGAGAAGACTGAGGTAATGATTTTCGGAAAGATATCTCCTCTGTGGTCCTCAGTATGGTGGCCCCCATAAGTTGGAGCCCTACCAACCCCTGTTCATAAGGTCAGGAATCTAGGGATAATTTTCGATGAAAAGCTGAATTTTGCTCATCATGCCAATCAGATAGCATCTTCAGCCTTCTTCAAACTTAGACTCCTAAGAAAAATCTTACCATTTCTTCCAGATAATGCAAGGAAAACGGTGGTGAGCTCCTTGGTACTTTCGTCCTTGGATTACTGTAATGGACTATTTGCGAATGCTCAATCTCGGGTGGTGTCCAAATTACAACTCATCCAAAACGCAGCAGCAAGGCTGCTGTCTGGCACCCCCAAATTTAAGTCCATTAAGCAAGTAATCAGAAACTACCACTGGCTAACTGTAAGAAATCGGATCAGATTTAAAACCTTATGTCTCACCTTTAAAGCATTACATTGTCTTGGACCGGAGTTTCTCAAACAGAAGCTTACCTTCTATCAACCCAACAGATCACTTAGATCTGCACGTCTACACCAACTGACTGTGCCATGGATCAGGACTGTCACTTGGGGTGACAGAAGCTTTAGAAACACCGCCGCCAAACTATGGAATACTCTTCCGATGGTGATAAGATCTACCCCTTCATTGTTTCAGTTTAGAAAGCTGCTGAAGACTTGGTTGTTTGACCAATAACGTCTCTGCTCAAATGTACCACCTTTGAAGTTTGATAATGTTCTCATTGAGATAATTAGTTGAGTCACAGCGCCAAGACACCCACGGGTATAAGTCGCGCTTTACAAATCTTAAACATAAATAAATAAATAAGGTCCACATGATAAGGTAAATACGGAGAGCCCGATTCACAGAATGAACTTAAGACTAAATCCTAAACTTACTACTATTTGGTATTCACAGAATGCACTTACTACTTTTGGGATTCGCAGAGGGAACTTACTACTTTCGGGATTCACAGAATGCACTAACTACTTTTGGGATTCGCAGAGGGAACTTACTACTTTCGGGATTCACAGAATGAACTTACTACTTTCGGTATTCACAGAATAGATTTAAGACTACTAACTTTACGTCCGCACTCGGGCCGGAAATTCTGACCCGGAGGCGGAGCTTCTGGCTTGGGGCGGAGCTTGCAGCCCGGAGGCGGATCTTGCAGCCCGGAGGCAGAGCTTGCGGCTTGGATGCGGAGCTTCTGGCTTGGAGGTGGGGATTTAGCCATGGCTGAAATCTCCACCTCTGGGCCGCAAGCTCCGCCTCCAGTCCGGAAGCTCCGCCTCCGGGCCGCAATCCCTGCCCCCCAGCCGGAAGCTCCACCTCCAGGCCAGAAACTCCGCCTCCAGGCCGGCATTTCCGGCCCGAGTGCTGACGTAAAGTTAGTAGTCTTAAATCTTTTCTGTGAATACCGAAAGTAGTAAGTTCATTCTGTGAATCCGGAAAGTAGTAAGTTCACTCTGTGAATCCCGAAAGTAGTAAGTGCATTCTGTGAATACCAAATAGTAGTAAGTTTAGGATTTAGTCTTAAGTTCATTCTGTGAATCTGGCCCTCTATGCTTTCCCCCTGTTCAAATTTGGAAGATTTAAACCAGCCAAAATATAACAAAAATTGTAGTATTTAATGAATACAATAGTTATTGGATATCTTGAATACCTTCCAACTCATAATTCAGACCCGAGTGTGTGTAAATAGAGGTCTACACACAGATCAGAAAACAGACCGACTAGTAATCGGGTCCTTAGTCTTACTCTTTTTGAATACCCGCAGCATAGTGAAGAGCAAGGTCAATAAATAGGAGGAAGAATGAATCACCTATTTAAAATGTGCCAGTATATTTAATGCATTGCTGGCTCTCAGAGCAAAAAAATGACAGCATAATTATTCATCAAAAGTTTAGAATTGGTACATAATACATTCTTTAATATTATTAACAAAAATCAAATGTAGGTTGCACTTAATAATACCAAACACATGCAATTGCTCTCGAAAGAGCAGTTGCTAAATTAGAATTCAAATAGTGCAGGTATCATTTGCTTTCTACCTATGTTTAATCACTTACCTGCATTTTCCGGCACAGGTGATTGCGGAATTAATCATGTGACGATTCTAATGTCCCTCCAGTAAAATTAGAACATTAGTGCCAAATAATAACTTTGCAACCATAGTTCCACAATAACTTATTCATAAGGATTTGTTGATGAAATGCTCATGCCATGATACTGAACAATTGAGTCAAGGAACTGCATAGTAAAATAAAGAGTTGACTTTTATGTTAAATTCCATCACAGAACGCACACTAGAAGCACTACAAATGGAAACATTTTGCCCCAGGCATTGACAAGTTGTTCAGGTAAAATGCCAAGGGTTTTACAAGAACCGTTTGTGTGATTTGTTGCAGTGCTGAAATTAACTACCTGAAAGCATTATTATATTTCACTTTTCATACCGTTGGGCTGTGTCTTGCAGCACGTTTAAACCAAGAAAGGCTAATTAATCCAAAATGTCTAAAAGCAGAATAGAACATTAGTTCAGTGCAGCAAAGGACAGAACCCGAGAACATTGCTCAAGCCGCCCCCTCTTGCCACCTCAGTGTAACACATTAGTAAGCTTTTTCTCAAAAAAAGTTTGAGACATTCAGGCCTCTTCCTCCTCTACACTCAACTTTAACTGCCATCAGGTACAACTCGCCCTGCCTTGCTTGTTGAGCTCTTTTCAGTCCCTAGATCTCCCTACTTTTCAATCGCTTCTTGCTGACAACAAATCCGTCACACCTTTGGACACCTTCCACCTTTAGTGTTTTTCAAGCTCACCCCACAATCTCTTTGATCCGATTACTTAGCTTCTGAATGCTTCACTATCGGAAGGCATTGTACTAAAATCATGGAAACAGTCAATGGCAATGCCCTTGCTGAAAAAACTACATCTGACATTTTAACCTGGTCCTATTATAGGTCAATCACTCTTTTGCCTACTCTGGCATACGTTCTTGAAAAAACATGTGAATAAAAAGCTCACATCACATTCATAACTAAATGGGCTACTCCAACTCTCGCAAGCAGGCTTCAGAGCAGGCCATAGCATGGAGTTGGCTCTTCTTGGCCTCACTGAAATTCTAAGGCATCAGTTAGATAATGGTGATACTGCTGCATTGATCCTCTTAGATCTAAGCGCTGTGTTTTACGCAGATAACTACACCACTCTTCTCCAAAGAATAGAGGAGATGGGTGTGTAGGGCAAGGCCTTGTCTTGGCTATGCTCTTTTTGCAGGACCACATCTTCCATGTACCCTCTCATCAGCATTGCTCAACGCCTTACCGTTTTTTATCTGTTGTTCCTCAGGGCTCCACCCACAGTTCAACTCTTTTCAATCTTTATGTAAGGCCACTTGCAGGTATTGAAGAAAACTGCAGTCTCAGACTCTTTTCATACACTGACGACACACAGATTGCAGTCTCCCTGTCATCTCAGTAGAATCATAGTGCGGAGGCTCTGAACATCTTCATCTTGGATGATAGCTGACTCACTTAAGCTGAATTGGGATAAGCCAGAGGTTCTGCTAATGGACCACCTCTCCACCTTTGGAAACCTCATCTGTGGCGTTAGCTATGAGTAATGTTTCTACTCCAGTACCTGTGGACAAGAATCTAGGTGTCTGGCTTGATGACAGGTTGTCTACGAGTCATCCGATTACCAAGGCTGCTGCCACGTATTTTTGGTATTTTAACATGGCTCAGGAAAATTCTTGGATATTTTCCTGTTTCAGCCCAAAGAACTGTAATCCAGGCCTTTATTATCTCCAGAATGGATTATGGTAATATTTTCTACCCAGGTGTCCTGCTTAAATGGCTTCAGATGGTGCAAAGCCCTATTGCAAGACTTCCACTTCACCCCTCCCCCCCCCAAATTTACCTCCACAGCCAGCCTGTTCCATGATCTTTACTGGCTGCCAATAAAACATCTAGTGCAATTTAAATCACTATGCGACATACATAAATCTTTATCCTGTTCTGGCCCAATCTATCTCAGGTCCTTGGTGTCACTGTATACTCAGTCTTTGCACTCAGCCGATCTTGATCTTGCTGTAATTCCTAGAGTAAGGAAATCCCATCAATGATGTCAAGCTCCTTACCACCTTTGAGTGTTGCTCTCTCTCTTGGTTTTCTGCAAGCTGTTAAAAACGTGGCTGTTTTAATTTTCTGTGAAAGAGAGGATATGACGTGTATTCGTCAGAATAATAATAATAATAATAATAACATTGAAATGCTAGCAGAGCAAGAACTGGGGCATTTCTGCAACTTGACTTCAGAGATAGGCTTCCCAAACTTGGCTTTGCCATTGAAACTGCAGTTAGATAATAGAAAGAACTGTAGCTGTCATTTTGTCTTGGTCCATCAGCCAATTCACTTGTTGACATGTAATTGCAAATTCTATTATATTGTCTTACCTTTTCGCACTATCCGAACAATACAACTGTCCTCAAACTATTTTTTAAAAATATCTCTGCTGGAGTAGGAATCACTAAAAATAATATGGTTTATCATTTCTCTCACACAGGGCTGATCCCTGCTTTTGGTGTCTTTTGTCTTTCTCGTTTCTCTAGTTCTTGCTGACAATATACGGCCGTCGTATTTGAGAATGAGGCGCAAATTATCACATAAATCATAATCATAATGTCTATTTTTAAGTTCAGTCAATAATGAGAGTTTGAGTTAGTTTTATACTGGAACACTTATGCTGAGATGAATGTATGTGTTCTAGAATGGTCTACAAGACTGTGGTACTAATTAGGCCTGGGCGGTAAATTCCGTTCCGCTCACGGAATTTGGGTAATTTCGCGTTCCGCGGAGAACGCCGAATTACCAAAAATTCCGCAATCCGCTGCTTCGTGGAATTTTTTACTTGTTCGCGCTTTCAAAATGCGTGTTTGCAAGCTATTTCTCCCCGAGCACACAAACAGCGTTCTCAAACAGGTAAAAAGCATCGCGAATGGGCGGAACAAGCAATTCTGCTTGTTCACTGAACTTTTTCATGCTCGCGGATTGTTTTACCGCTTTGCAGAGCTTTGCATAGCGCGACTACGCAAATTCCGCCTACCACTAGTACTAATGTATGATGATACGTCGCATGTGCCACATTGGAACACAACGTTTGTAAAACACCTGCACTAAATTGACTGTAGGATTTGTTTAGATGTAATAAATGAGTTAATACTTGTACAAGGCTGGATCTGTGTGTAACACACATTTCACCTAACACTAATAGAAACATTTGTTCTGTTTCTTTATCTGTATGTACCTTTGATTGGGCAAGCATACCTATTATAACATTGCAGTATGGGACATTAATATATTATATGTAAAAAACACATCAATGGGGTTATATTAGTAAAGCAAATGCACCCTGACGAATGCCTCAGACTGTGTTCAGCCAAAAGCGTAGGCAGAAACATGTTGCCACCATAAGGGTCAAAGGACAATCAAATCCCACTTGCCCCTTATATAGTCTATTTTAATCGTTTCCCATCTACCCCGCTTCTAAAGGGATACCCCTGGAAGTAGATGAGGAATTTTTAACTGTAGCTCATCTGACCAGGTATATACTAAGAGCTCCCTGGAATACACGGTCAAGCCCACCCTAACTTTTAGAAGTTAGTATGAACCTGATTATTAGGCATGCCACTAGTAAAGTGGGTAAGGGTTGTAAATAAAAAAAGGATTCATTTTCCTTTTTCCTACTGGTAACTGGAAGTAAACATCTTGTCCATGAATGAAATAAACTCCTGGAATTGTGGTTTCTCCCCCTAGTATAATTTGCTATGTACCCCCTATTATTTCGATTGTGTATTTGCAACTACTAATTCCCACATGTCTAGTTTTACTACATGCTCTTCTTTTGTAAACACATTGTTTTCCCATTTGTCTTCTGTCTCATTTATGCTTTTGGTAAATCATTTTCTTCTAAAATTCATCTTCTTTCGTCCAAAGATTTTTCAAAACATCATTTTTTTCTTTCCTAACTAAGTGATATGTTAGTATTTCTTCCCTTCAATGTCATAATGAAAACTTTCTCTAAAGGTCTCATTAATCAAGTTAGTTTTTGAAAGCCATAACATTATATGCAGCCGTAGTTGGTCTAAAATATAGCTCAGTCCATTTCTTTTGCTTGTGGCTGTAAATTCATGCTTAAATCTAATGGTACACTAGATAGTATTAACTCATAGTTTGAATAGAAATATTCAAAATGTTCCTGCCTATATACACGTGCAAGCAATATACTACTTGTGATTGCGCATGCCAAGGGAAATTGATGGTAGGTAACCTCTTCTGCAGCTGATGACGGTAAGTGGGAGCAAACATAACCGTCATTTGCATCCATAGCCTATGTATTATTCCAGTATTTAGAATACATTTTAGTTGTATAGGCATCTATCTCGTAGATTGAACATTTTGCTTTTAATCACTCCCCATCTGTTCTGTGTGTAAATGTTGTAGTTACATTAGTAGATCTAGTTTCTTTATTGAGTTTAAAATAGAATCCTACTAATACTATAATAATCATTAGTACTGCTATTACAAAAATCGTACCTATAATAATGCTACCTCTATTTCTAAGGCAACACATGATTGTCTGTAATAAGATCACTTCAGCAAAATCTACAGCAATAGTTCTATTCAGAATTTTCTCCAAAAATAATCTTCTTGCAAACTGTCCATATTCAAATAGTCTCTTTTTCATTTAATATCTTTTAAGTTCAACAGCAATCTTCAAAATATAGACAACATTAGCCCTACACTGTGTTCTTCTAAGATGTTGTCCCTACTCTTCTACTGCAACCTTGTGCCTAGGTGAATATTCTTATAACAAAAAAAATATTTTGTTTGTTGAGCACCTTTTAATAAATGTTTGTGTTTCAAATGTCCCTCAGTACTTTCCAGATATCTTTATCAAACAGCTTTTATTCAGTTCTATTAAAGCAATATCATGGGGGTTCAAACAATTCAGGTTTCACATTACAATCAATCTATCATTGGGTTTGTTTAATTGTACTACTCAACTGAGTGGGTCTCAAGGCCCTGAGAGGGAGGGGAGGGGAGGCTCCCAGAGGTTCACAGCAATCTTTTGAAGAGCCAGGTCTTGAGGTCCATCGTGAACTTGGAGAGTGTTGGCGTCTGTCGGAGGTGGAGAGGGAGTGTGTTCCATGCCTTGACCAAAAGGAAGGAGAAGGACCGACCTCCCTTTCTGGTCTTCTTGATGCATGGCACTGTGGCAAGGTAGAGCTCGGATGAGTGTAGGAATCTTTGGGGTGCATTGAACGAGAGGTGGTGGTTCAGGTATAACCGTTCGGTGTTGTAGAGGGCTTTGTGGGTGTGCGTGAGCAGCTTGAAGGTGATTCTCTTCCCAACTGGGAGCCAATGTAGTGTCTGCAGGTGTTGGGTGATGTGGCAGTGGCCCAGTAGGTTGAGGACTAGTCTGGCAGGGGCATTCTGGATGTTTTGGAATTTGCGTGTGAGGTTCTTGTTGATTCCGGTGTAAAGTGTGTTGTCGTAGTCCAGTCTGCTGCGGATGAGGGCGTGGGTGGCGGTTTTCCTGTGGTCGTGGGGAATCCAGTTGAAGATTTTCCATAGGAGTCAGAGGGTGTGGAATCAGGAGACAGCATTGATTTGGTGGTCCATTTTGATTTCAGAGTCCAGGATGATTCCAAGATTGCGCGCATGGTCCGTGGGGGTGGGCGGGTTCCAGAGGGCAGGGGGCCACCACATGTGATTCCAGGCATTCAGGTGTGGGCCCATGAAGAGTACTTTGATCTTTTCTGTGTTTAGTTGTAGGCAGCTGTTCTTCATCCACCTGGAGACTGCTTCCATTCCATCTTAGAAGTCGTGTTTGAAGATGTTGGGTTAGTTGGATAAGGAGAAGAGGAGTTGGGTGTCATCTGCGTAGGAAACAATGTTCAGTACGTGGGATCTGCCGATGGGTGAGAGTGGGGCCATGTAGATTTTGAACAGGGTGGGGCTGAAAGAGGATCCTTGGGGAACTCCACAGGTGGTCCGTGTGGGATCTGAGAGGAAGGGAGGGAGTCTGACCCACTGCATTCTGCCCTATAGGAATGAGCTGATCCAGTTGAGGGCCTTGTTCTGGATGCCTACATTGTGAAGTCTGCAGGCTAGGTAGCAGTGAGAGACTGTGTTGAAGGCTGCAGAAAGGTCCTGGAAGATGAGGGCCATAGTCTCTCTTCTGTCGAGTGGGGAGCAGATATCGTCTGTCGTGGCCAGAAGGGCGGCTTCAATTCTGTGGTATTTCCTGAATCCGGATTGGGAGGTGTGGAGATGTTGTTTTTTTCTATGAAGGATGCGAGCTGGCTGTTGACGGCTTTTTCGATGACTTTTGCCCGGTAAGGGAGATTGGTCTGAAGTTTTGGAGGTCAGTGGGGTCCGTTGAGAGTTTTTTCAGGAGAGGGTTGATCTCAGTGTGTTTCCAGTCGTCGAGTAAGGAGGCAGTCTCGAAAGAGCAGTTGATGATTCATTAAAGCTAAGAGCAATAATGTCTGCGGCATTGTGAAAGATGTGGTGGGGCAGGGGTCTGTGGGGGCCCCAGAGTGGATTGACTTCATGGTCTTGAGGGTGTTTTTGATGGAGAGGGCAGTCCAGATGTCAAGTGTAGGCTGTGTGGTGTGGGGTGATGGTGTTGGCGCATACAGTGATCCAATTGTGCAGGCTTCGGCGGCAGTGGTTGTGTCGTCATCCGTGGCAGTAGGAGCGAAGCTGCTGAGGAAGGCAGTGAGCTGGTTGTCAGAGATCTTGTCCCAAGTCCTGTGCTGGGGCTAGTGATGGTTGTTTTGAAGGTGAAGTGGATGCTGCGGTCAGGGCCGTTTCTAGGTTTTTTGCCTGCCCTAGGCGAGAATTGAAAAATGCCGCCCCTCCCATTTGCTACCATCACTCTCTCCCCCACCATCCAGGCTAGAAGAAAGACACATCAAACATTAAATACCACTGAAATTCACAACAAAATAAACACTGAAAACCGGACAGGCTGAGGGATGGCTCAGCTTGTGCTCTGATTGATAACCAGACTCTACATTGCCTATCCTCATTAATTTTCTGACCTCTCTCACCCAAGACTGAATGGGTGAAAAAAAGGATGGATTTGGATGATGCACCATTTAGTTACCAGTAGCTGAATTTAATAGAAAGATCCCACCCGTGCCTTTTTTGTTTTTCCATGTGAGATGTTCTGAGTATGATGGGTATTTCCAGAATTAGAACTCGTGCTCTGGTTACAGTATGACTTAAGCTGCTTCTCACTGAGCAAGGAGGCCCTTTAAAGACGACACCAGTTTGGGGTTACTTGTGCTCTCATATAGGTGGGATCTAACCTATTAGTTCAGACTGGACTGCTCCTATTAGAACATGACTATGTATGTTTTGAATATGTCCGGCCTCAATCTGTAAAAGCATTTTGGGCTATTTGATCAATTTGTTTGAAACTCAGATTTGTTTCCAGCGGCTGAGAATAATTCAAACATTTCCTTCATAAACTTTTTCTTTAATGATGTCTTGGCTATGATGAAATAAATATAGTCTTGAAAACTGGGTAACGTTTCTGCTGGAAGCAGAATTGCTTTGTTGGATGTCTATATTTTTAAAGGCATTATTAGTACCTGTGGAGAGTGAAAAATTGTTACCTGAGGAAATTGCCTTTATGAAGACAATGCAGAAAACAAGTTCCTCTTAGTACTTGCTCCTCGAGGCCTAAATGTCCACCAAGGTACAACGATTCGGAATACAGATTGTCACTTCCACACACGACTTCCAGTCTACCTTAATGAGATTATAAGGAAAAGGTTTCAAAGAAATTTTTCTCTTTTACTAGACAAAAGTGAATAATTAACCCAGGTTGGTGTTTAAGCGATTTGTGTTCACTTTTATCATACACTTACGTATTTATCAAATGCAATTACTTGTAAAAGCAAATTTGTACTCAGAATTATGCCCACTTCTGAAATGCTTTCACAGGTGTGTGCCTTTAATATACTTGCTGTTGTTTATTTTCGTTTTTATTTTTAGATTGATATTATATATTTTTTAGAATGTGAATTAAGAAAGTATTTTCAAAGAAAATGCCACATCTACCTTATCTAGATTCAACAAAAGACCAGGAGAACATCACACTCCCTGTGACACCAATAGCATCACAGGGTTGATCTCTTGTCCAACTCTTCACCCCCTATTGGCTACAGAGGGGCTAAAGTAAGTGTAATGGCTGGAAACTATAGAAAGTAAACAAGATTCTTGGGGCGGTATTAGGAGTGTTCATTCGAAAGGGGCTTGCAATTCCTGTTACTGTCAAGTCCACTGGGAGGTCCTCTGTGCCTCAGGATTGTTTGGCTTCTAGACGAGTCAGGGGTGCCTGAAGGTATCCTTGACTCGGCTAGCTATTAAAGGTCAGAGTTGGTACCACGGAGGCCTGATACAAGGAAGGTAACAGGGAAAGGTCAGGTGGAAGGAGACTTGAAATAATTAGTTTGTAAGTTGCGTCCAGCACATCTCCAGCTCCCAAGAACTTCTGCATATTATGTGCTACAAAGTCCATATTTTCCTCAGCGACTGACGTAAACTTATAAATAGCAGGTTCTGCATGTTCAAAAGGCACCCTCGCTTATGAATTAAACAGATATAAAAATAAATGTATGCTGTTTGTCCCTCACAGCACTGCCACCATTAATTAGATTGAGAGCTTGCTTTATTGGATTGCATCTAAAGATAAACGTGTTTTTAAGCAGCGCACATATATTATAGAGTAGTTGGTGATTTGATGCTGTCGATCTAGTACTTCTTATTTCAACATGCAGCCCTGACTCTCTATGTATAAGCAAACCCACGCTGAATGTATCAAGTAAAACAGTTGTGCAATCTGCTGGCTTGAGAGCAATTAGCGCATGCTGAAGTAGGAAAACGTTAATGCCTGCAGGACAGGGCCGGACTGGCTACCGGGCAGTTGTGTGTGCTGCCGTGCTGGGGGCTAATTTCGTTGATGGTGACCTGCGTGTGCAAAACGAAATTCGTTTTGCTTTTTTTATTTCAAATCGCACGCAGGTCCCCATCAACGAAATAAGCCCCCACCACAGAGAAATTAGCCCCTAGCTCGGCAGCACACACAACTGCCCGGTAGCCAGCCTGGCCCTGCTGCAGAAACACATAGGTGTCGGGGTCATGTTTTACCTGTGATGGTATTCTGTTGCCAGGGTATCTCAGTTAATTAACAAAGTAATAGTGACAAGATTGCGCATTTTTTTCGTGAAATGTAGATTAAAACCACTTGCTGAATGTACTAGGGATTCCCAAACACATGTTTTTGCCGCCCTCCCCCTGTTGCCGCCCTAGGCAGCCGCCTAGTCCTGCCTAATGGTAAAAACAGCCCTGGCTGCAGTGGTCCGTCAATGGGAGATTGGAGGTGTGGCTGAAGGTGATGGAGTTTCCTGCTGTGAAGATGGGGTCGATGATGTGTCCTGCTGTGTGTGTGCGTTCAGGTATGATCTGCTTTAGTCCAATGTTGAGGAGGTTGTTCAGGAGGGAGGTGGGGTTGGGGTCTTGAAGGTTGTCGAGGTGGAATTTGAGGTCTCCCAACAGTTCATCCTTTGACGCGCTCAGCACTTGATTCACATTCACAGTAAATGTATTCACGTGCAGAATACCTTCAAAATTGCACTCTCGCTCTTTTTTATCTTCTCAGTCTTTTTTGATCTTCTTCTAAGTTACTTCCACTGCTTGACTCTTTTTCTTCAGTGATAGTTGGGATCCAATCAACTGACATAATTGTTCTCATTCTCCTTTGACCATAGTTTTGTGGCCATTCAACTTTGCGGGTGATTCTTCTTATTTTAGTGCTTGTTCCTTCATTAGTTTTCCCAACTTGAGGTTTAGTCTCTTCTAATGTGTCACAGGCTTCAATGCCAGTTTGTGAAATAATATAAGGCTGTGCGTAGTGGGGCTACGTGGAGTGCCATGGAGACTGACCCAATTTCCGCACACTCCGCATAGCTCCTCTACCCGCCATCCACCTTCCACTCACCTCCCACCCTATTAAAACATTTAAAAACATCTATCAAAAGACCCAGAAAACTCCTTACCTTATCGGCGGCGTCCATGAGCTGCCCTCTTCCTTCATCGCACATTCTTCATGAAAACTGCGCATGCGTGGGCACCCGTGTATGCACATTCCTCGTGAGAATTGCGCAGGCACCCACGCATGCGCAGTTTTCAGGAAGAAGTGGTGATAGCAGAAGAGGGCAGCCTGGGGACACTGCCGATAAGGTAAGGAGTTTTCTGGGTCTTTTAAATAGAAGTTTTTAAACGTTTTAATAGTGCAGGTGGGAGGTGGGTGGGAGGCCAATTCCGCCCTACCGTGAGTATGCGGAGATTTGCCTGCTCAGCCTACTTCGCTGAATGCGGAACAGGCAACATTCCGCACATTCCGTGGGCAGATTGAAGATGTTCGCCTACCCCTAAATATTATGCACTTTATTTGGTGCAACTGTTTGCCGTTCTACACCCCTTTCTTCTCCTAGCTGTAGTTGTGATATTTGTGTCATGGTTCCTTGTTGGTGTTTAACTTGTGGCAAAGCAGTCAGCAGGCACTTTCTTGATGTAGGTCTAGGATGGTGGCTGTAACCTGGTGAGAGGCAGAACTTTCCACTTCAATGTCATCTCTTGCAGTAATCAAGTATCATGTCATCTGTAATGCTCACAATTGCATTTGCAGGTACAGCAGGCAGTCTCATAGCATATCCCACCAAAACCTCATGTGGTGATAAACCCAGTATTACTATTAGGAACATTTTGGATATTCATTAGTAGTAAAGGCAAGGCATCAGGCCATTTTAGGGAGTTTGAAGCACAAACATTTGCCAGACAAAACATGATGGTGCCATTGAGCTGTTCAATGATACCAGAAGCATCAGGTCGATAACTGCAATGCATTCTTTATTAAATCTGTAGTGTTGCACATCACATCCTCAGAACTTTGATCTGACTCCAGAGAAACAGTAATACCATACCTAGGTAATAACTAACGCAACAGAAGTTTTGCTGCAGTTAGGCTGTTGTTTCTTCTTTTTGGGTAGGCTTTCACCCATGGTGATAAGATTCACCCTATCACAATTACATGTCTCAACCCGGTGCAAACAGTCTTATCAATAAAGTTCATCTGCATCGTGTGGAAAAGACCACCTGATCTCCCTATGTGACTGAGTGTAAAAGGTGTTATTTTTCCCACATTCGTTGGCGTGTGACACAGGGAGGGCATGATTCTTCTACAAGCATCAAAAATCTTAGATTGATCCAATTTAGTTTGAATAGTCTTGCCATGGCATTTCTCCCTAGATGTGTGTGCCCATGGAAATGTTGTGTCATTCGGAAAAAACAAACTGTCAGTTAACACTGTTCTCCTTTCAGCTGACAAACATGTCATTTGCATTTTTTTTAACCTTCTGTGACTTAACTTTGCTGTTCTGCTTCTGAGACATTTTCTTCCCATGTGTCAGCTACTGGCATCAACATTGAAAAATCTTCCACAGATTCACATGTGAAAGTTCAGTTAAATGTGTAGGTCACTAGTGCTCATTACCATTAGACTTCGTCAGCGTACCTGTTTCCCCTACAATGTAAATATTGCCCCTTAGGTGAGCTGCACATTTATCTACTGCACCTTCTGTAGATAATTGGAGCGCCTGCAAAAGGGTGTTCACATGTTAGCCATTTCTGATTGGTGTACCAGAAAATGCCATGAAATCTCTCTGTGACCACAATTCCCCAAAGTCATGGACAACACTAAAGCCATACTGACTATCTGTAAATATAGTCATTCTTAATTGGGCTGTCAACATGCAAGCTCTTGTAAGGGGAATCATTTCGGAAACTTGTGCTGAGGAAATACCTCGAAGCCATGAAGCTTCCACAGCATCATTAATTGTGCAGACAGCGACAGCCGCTCACAGGATATCTTCACTGTTTCTCAAGCAAGAGTCCTCAAATAAATCATAAATTCAGGCAAATTCAAAGGTTCATTTTTAATGTTAGGTCTTGGCTTTAATGCATGCATCTGTGACATCTAGACACGCATGTTCAATTTCATCACAAGCATTTTCATTTATCAGCAAGAAGGTATATGGATTCAAAATTTGGCAATGCTTTAAGACTCTTGCTGTCAATAGTTAGTATCTGCTGCTCATACTTTTTAAGTCTGTTGTGAGTGCAGTACCATTACAGTTAAAGGATGTCTCATCACATTGCTCTCACTTCTCTCAAAACTAACACCTACTGCTGCAACCACTTTAAGGCAGCTGGGAAATAAGCCACATGATTAAGCACTGAACAATTGCATCCCTCCCTCTCACTGTAAAACAATTCAAACATCTTACTGTAATCAGGCATTCCTAGTGCTGGGGCAGGGCAGGGACTTTCTCTCAACTCTAGGAAAGCTTTCAAACATTAATTGTCCCACGGAAGTGGATCACACGCATCCTATTTTCCTAGCCTCAGTAAAGGATTAGACACTATGGAAAAGTTAGGTATTCTTTGTCTACAGTAGCCTACCATTCCCAAAAACATCCTGACTTCTTCTGTGTTCAGGGTGGATTCATCTGCAGAATCGCTTCAATCCGTTCTGGTGACAATTTCCCTCCTCCCATCTCAATGTTATGACCCAGAAATTGAACTTCTTTTTGACAATATTGTAATTTGCTTGGGGGGACATATTTGGTCCATACTCAGCCAGGTGGTTTAAAAGTACAATTGTATCCTGTTTACAAGCTTCTCATACTTATTATGCCACAAGTAGGTCATCTATAGATTGCTTGAGAACTGAATTGTAGGGCATATGTGATGATTGCAGATTATTTTTCAGAATATGGTTGAAAATGGAAGGACTCTCTGTATACCCTTATGGAAACAGCACCATGCCAAACATCTGTGCTGAAAGATAAATGAAAAAAGGTATTGGTTATCTTTGAGCAATGGCACTGAGAAGAAACCCTGACATAGGTTAATAACCATGCACCATTCTGCAGTGCACAGGATTTGAAAAAGCATGGTGGCTGGATTTAGTACCACAGGACAACATGGAAGAACAATGCAATAAATCCGTTGTAGATACTGCACAATCCAATAATTACCATTGGGCTTCTGTAAACCCATGGGAGAGTTGCACAGACTCCCAACCAATTTCTTCACAAAATCCGTTTATGGCTATTATTCATGTAACTGTTTCTGGTGTCAAATTATATGGTGGAGTTCTGGGATACCCTGGGTTTTTTTAATGTGACTCTGGCGGGTTCTACACCTTTTATACGTCCAATATCTTCCCCTGGGAGTCCCATACTTCTGGGTTCACTATTTCATTTGAGTTAGGAGGTAACTCTTCAATTTTTCTTACTGGGAACAATCCTACAGCTGAATCTTGTCGGGACATTTTAAATTCTTCATCATGGATCTGAAATTCAACATCATCCAGAGTACAGTAAATTGTGTGATTTAATTTGCACAACAAATCTCTCCCTAATAAGTTTACATTACTTGAATCACATATCCTCAATTGGTGCTTTTCTTCAAATTAACCTATTTTTACAAGGGCTTTCACTGAAACTGGATTTGTGATCTGTTTATTTGGAACTCCCATGACTTGGATCTTCTTTCCTGTGATGGGTTGATCTGGGACTTCCACTGTTCTAGCAGTGAAAAAGGTAGCTCCTATGTCAATAGGAAATGACACTTGGCAGCATTTAACATCTCCTTCTACAAATTAACAACTCTGGTCTACCTCTAGACTGTGCCAAGCACACAATCGTCCTGCCCCTCTGGCACAGTCATTTGGAATTGTCAGAGCTAAAACCATCATTATTAAATACAGGAAAGTGTTGAAAGAGGTTTTTATTCTGATTCTGAAATGGGTTTAAATGTGCTTTAAAAAACTGGTTCAAACTAAATCTGGGGTTTCCCATATTTTGTTGGACAATCAGGGCTTGTGGCGCTTGCATCATTGGGAACTGTTTCTGCACTGGTTCTTGCATCTGCTGAACTGGCACATTTTGCAATTGTATTGGACTTCCTCTCTGCATTTGTAGAATTCTTTTTACTCTGTCAGGTTTAAGTCTACACTCCCTCTTCCAATGCCAAATCTTGTAACAGATAAGACATGGGGTCATTATTCTTCAGAGTTGCAATATCCATACAAGAATTCAGAATAACCGGAATTCCTTTACCTCTGCCAAATCCTCCCTGAATACTTAGAACTCCTGCTTGCACGCCAACACCTTGCATACTACCATCATTTCCTGCAAATGTGTGGTTGAAGAGAGATTTCTGAGCAAACTTATTCTGTGCCAAAATGAATTTCTCTTTGAGTGTTCTCTGCTTCATCCCTTTGTTCATAACGAGAGTATTGCATATCTCAGAATGTCATCCAATGATTTTGTCTGCCAGCAGATCACACTCTGTTGGATGTGCGTGCTAGTCTCTGGTCTTACATCAATAATAAACTGAGATAAAAAGAGTCCCACATTAAGGGGCTCAGGATACTCTGTCCCACTGTGTTTTTAGAAGACTTGTAATAATTGCTCATAGTATTGATGCATTGATTCTTGTAAAATAATCTTTACCAAATCAATATCTTTCAAAGGCACCCTGCCTTTCAGGAAAGCAATCACTGCTTCACATTTCTACATGATTAAAGGAAATGGTGCATTAGTGTGGGTATCTGTTGTTGGCTCTTCATGCGACCATTGTACAACAACCTTACATTAAGGCCACAGATCATTTGGTACTACAATGTCAACTAATGTATTCAAATCAATTGCACAACCTTTTTGAAAATGTTCACAAATCTGTAAACCTGTTTGCACCAGTGCACAGGGTGGTCTCTTAATTTACGAAAATTGTTTAGAACTGCTGTAAGATAACCTCTACTCCATGATACATGGACATACACTCCACCCGCTATCTCTCTCAGTGGCTAGCCGAAGCTTCTTCCTCCGCTTGTGAACCTGTTGTTGACTTTTTATTTTCCCCATCTCCATCTGACTGTTTCTTTTTATTTTCATATTTGAACCATTTATTTTCTAATTTCTCGAAATCACTTCATTTATGATGCAGTTTATCAATTCAGCTATGTGTAAATGCATTCCTGAAGAACACATTATCTCAATTGCTCCATTGTCTAACTAAACCCTGTAACCCCTCCGCAAAGGAAAACGTTTTTGAAAGGTCAACATATTTCGAGCTAAATCAGTCAACTTATCATGTGAAATTGCTGCATGTCTTATAAATTCCTCTCTCAAGTAAATCAATTCGTTTTCTTGATACTTGATTGAACATGTTCAAATTCTAAACAGCGTCTAAAAATTTCCTTGAATTCCACTTTTAGTTTTGAAACATAAAGTGGTCTCTCCCTTTCAGGTTCTGGGGCAACATGTCGCTGTGCACTTTCTGTCTTTCTAAGGGGTATATTATCAACAACTAGCGATATTTATCGGTAAATAAGCTTAGCAAAATTTTTTTATCGCCGTGCAACCCCAGATTTTATCGCAGAGATAACTTGCTATTAGCAACGTTTATCTCCAAAGTGATAAAATATCCGGCGATAGCGGCGAAATGCGTGAATATTGCTAGAAATACAGCGATACTCAGGCATTATCGCTAATAGGGACTTAGCCTGAATATCCACCTCCCATTGGATATACAGGCTAAGAACTGGTGTGAGCAGGCGTTAGTTTTCAGCGATATTCGCAAAAGCGGCAATAATCTCATATCGCCCGTCTTGATAATATGCCCCTAGGTTCTGCCACTTCATCAAAAAATGGTATTAATATCCCATCCTCAAATAGATTTGCCTCTCTGTGGACTATCAGGGTTGTAAACACAATCCTTATCCCTTTTCTCAATCTTTGAACTGTCTGTGGTGGCTTCCATGCAACAATATGTGAATGTTGCTTTGTCAGGATGAACTTTGACACAGCTATTCCTCCTACAGCTCCTTGAGCTACATGTGTTTGGGCAATAGTTATATGAGCAGTTGTACTTGGTCTGGGCACTGTCTGTGCTGTTGTAATTTGTGCTAATTGTACTACAACAGTCATAATTGAATCCTCAACACCGAGTGTGATCATAGTTGGTGTCATACCAACTAGTGGTGGGGCAAACTAAAATGTCTGAAATTGCCTCACAATCTGAATTAAAATCAGTTCAACAAGGGCAAAAGCCACTGTAGCAGCTGTAATTGTATTATCATCTATACTAGTGGCAGGGGTCACTGAGGTGGTAGACGTGCGGCTAATATTCCATCCCCTGAATCACTATCTGCCTTAGTCTTCTTCCCTTTAGTTTTGTTTTCTTTTCCTGTGTTTTATTCTTTTTCAATTTCTCAGTTGTCTCAATAGAAATGGCTGGATATAGTCTAGTTACCCTGACTATAGCTTTCTCCATCTCTATTGTGCCTCATCTCATTGATCATTTGCATAATTACGCACTGCTCTTCTTGTATTATTCTGATATTTCTCACTTTCCCTGTCTCATGCTACCTCCTCCCACATATTCAGTGATTCGTACTGTGTTGGTCTAGGTGGTGGCTTAATTTTGTATAGCTTCTCCTTCTATCTTTCAATACCTTTAATTTTAAAGGTACCATATGTAGGAAAACTGAATGGACCCTTCTTTTCAGTAATCTTCCACCATTGACGAAGCCACAAACATGTATGCCATCCCAACTGTGTTGTTAATATAATGTGCAGGTGTACCCTCTGGAGGTGCTTCTACACCTTCCCATATCAATATTGTAACAGCAGCTGTCACATAGTTGTTATATTCTTTAAAACATGTTATGATTTTCACAAAATAGCCAATAACCATTTCAATAAAGCAATTCAAATTTGGTCATTTTGATTCTGTTCCTTGAACGTCAAATCTCCTTCTCCAATCCTGTCACAGTTTATATCTTGAAGACTTGTTAACCAATCTCAATGCAGCATTCACACAACGACTGACTTATCACAGCACGGCACTCTGTGTCATCATCAACTAATCTTAGTGCAACAATACACCAACCAACCAACCAATCCAAGGGCAGAACACTATGGTGTATGATCTTGCTTCTTGGAGCAGTTCATCCTCCTTTACAATTCTCTTGTACACACAATTCTACAACGTTTTGCCTAAACTCTTTTTATTGCTATGTGCAAACACTCTGTACATACAGGTTATCATCATTTCAGGGTTGCATTACAATTCCGTATGCCTATCTTGTAGTTTACAGTGCTACTTTTTTGTTAATCAGAATCAGGTCTGCACTTTTCCATTTATGCATTCATAGGCCACGATAAATCTGCCAGGCCCCCCAATTTTTTCTCCCTTCTTGAGGCACCCGCTACTCTTATACATCATGAGTTCGGCCTGCCAGCACCAGTCCAGATTGTTTTTCCACTCTTTGAGTGTCAGGACTGCACCTACTCCCCACCTTTTTGCCACATTCCGCTTTGCCACTACTGCTGCCAACATTGACCAGCGTTGCATATGGCTCGGCCAATCTTCATATCCTGCGGATATTAGCAGGACCCATTTAGGTGCAAGCGGAACCTCCATACTCACCACAACAAACATTGTTGAAGCAAAACTCTGCCAGTTTCTCTGTAGGACCTGGCATTCCCACATCAGGTGGTCAAAGGCCCCCTCCAATCCAACCCCTATATCACTGCGTACTGTCACATCTTCCCATCCGCTGTAACACTGACCTCGGGTATTACACCCTACGTAGTACTTTCATCTGATTCAAACAGAACTTTGTCCCTATTACTATCTCCCTTGGCCCCAGAAGTACTTCTGCCATTCCTCATCTTCCACTGAGGCGACGTTGGGTTCCCAGGTGGTTCGCAGATTGCGCATTGGGGCCTGGGGCGTAATTTTTTTGTAGAGTAGGGAAATGGCTTTGGCCTGAAGGTGATCTGTCAGGATATACAACTATTAAAAATAAAAAGAAACAATTGTTGTCGGTTCCACTAAAAAAGAAATAAATCAAAGGCAATTTAACAATCGGAATACTAAGTTTTTGTACACCTTCTGACTTTTTCATAAGAAATTTTTTTCACATTCGCAAGTAAAATCTCAATCAGCGGGATATCACCCTAATCAATATAGCGTCACACTTTGTGCAATCAAGTTCTTCCAACACCAATCAAATTAATTGTACAATCACAACAGAATCTTATATTCCCAATTTCAATTGTGTACTTGACAATCCCTCACAATCTACACCACAAACCTTGAGCAGACGAGAAAACCATAAGGTGTCTTCTACACTTTTTCTTTCAAATTTGATACTGATATCCCTGGATCTTAGGCTACACCAAGCCTTATAACTCTTTAACTCTGCCACAAATACATATAATTTTATCAAATCATTCAACTCACATATCCCAGATTACTCTTCAATAAACATGACAAATAATCAAAAAATCAGGGGCGCAAAACCCTATGAATTCTCACACCTCTAAAACAGCAATCACCTTCCAAAATCGCACCTTTTCAATCTACAATCTCTGGATGCTGGGCAAAGGGACTCGAGCATTACTGTAACTTGCGCAAGTATTTTATATCTCCTCTACTCAAAACGTAAACCTTTCCTCTGCTACTAGCTATTGCTGGAGCAAGAATCAGTTTTAATAATAGGGATTATTGTCTCTTGCACACAGGGTTGATCTCTGCTTCCAGTTTTTCTAGTCTTTCCCATTTCTTTTTTCCTTGATCAGAATATGCAAGAAACGTTGGCCGTCGTATTTGAGAATGAGGAGCAAATTATCACGCAAATCATAATCACAATGTCTATTTCTAGGTTCAGTCAATAATGAGAGTTTGAGTTACTTTGAAAGATTTTATTTTCATTCAAAGTTTAGTAAATACCTTTTTATTCGATTAGTTTAATATCTCAGTTGGTCAAAAGAATTGATAAGATATGGTTAGATTCAAATCTTAACATCCAGCACCTTCCATGAAGCAAAGAATCCCTATTCTAATAATGGAGAGTAAAGGTAACAGTATGAACCTGTAAAGACTTTCATTTCAAGAGATAACAGTGAGATAGAGAATAAAGCTCGAATTAAGTTAATCAATAACAGCAAATCTTCACATAAAGGGCGGTTCATGAAACTCAGTTGAGTCTTAAAGCAATAAGGGCAAAATAATTATGCCAAATCAGTAGCAACTGTAATCAGAAATAAGGTTCAGAAAAATGACAAAATCAACTTCTTGCATTCATCATTAAACCTTCAGCATTCAGCTTCAGGAGTTGATGGCGTATGGAAAAATCATCAGGGTAAAGCTGGGCAAAAAGCATTTCTGCCTCCCTCTCCCTCCTAAGTGCTCTACTCTAGGACACATACACTAATATAAACAGTTGAAAGAAATGTTGCAGTCTATGTTGAATCTTCTTCTCCTCTCGGTATTCTTCTGAGAATAGGCCTGCTCCTTCCTTTCCCAAATACGAGACAATGAGCTACCCGGTCAGTGCCTCGTCTCAGCCTCCTTCCAGTCTCGCCCATCTTGTGTGAACCAGCAAGGTTGGCGGGCCATTCAGGTTCTGCTTACTGCCTGAAGCCTGCCTCAACTACCCCCAGAGCAGCAAGGGCAGTAGTGGTTGAATATCCCCAGATTGTGCCTAGAGCGTAGCTGGCATGAAGACCATGAGCTCCACTAGTGCAAGAGCCATACCTGACTCTTGAGGAGAATTAGCACCTGCAAGCAGCGGAGGCGGCCCGGCTAGGTCCGGGGACAGCCTGCTATTTGTCCGGGTGAGTCTCACTCGCTCGAGCTCCAGCTACATTTCATCTAGGTTCCACCAGCACCTCATCACTCTGCTTGACGTTGATGCTGATTTGGGGTTTGGCCCGGGAGGACCAGCTGGGGACAGCACCTTGAGGCCCGGGCTGGCTGGCGGACTGGCAGTCGTAGGCCTTGTCTCCCTCCTAAACTTTCCTGTTCTCATCTCTGGTCATTGGCAGGTCTACGATCTACACTAAATTCTCATTTTGAGGGATGCGGGTGAGTGCTCTGCTCTAGAAACAAAATTCTAAACGGTCTCCCTTACCCTCTTTGGCCTGTGGCAGCAGACCATCCAAATTTTAAAGCAGATAAGATAGAGCCACAGCCAGGAAATGAAAGGAAAGGAAGAGAACACAGTCAGGCCAAAGTCCACTCCACGATCAGATGGTAATGAAGGAGGAATAGCCCCAAAGAAAATGAATGATGACCTAACGAAGGGGGACTCTATCACACCTCTTCAAATATACCCTACAATAGGCGCAGCCGGGGCAAACCTGGCAGCAACAACAGGAATATTCTCTGTCCAGACCGAGCCTCATATAGGTCAATCGCTCGAACCAACTGTGACAATACTGTCAAGAAGAATCTCAAATGATCGTCTCCACTACTATCTCCTCCTCTATAACCAACAAAGGGGTCCTCACAGAGTCTCCCGTACGACTGGAACTCAGCTCTAAGACAGAAATTATAGAAGTTACCCTTAAAGAGGAACAAAAATGAATTACTGATGGGCCATTCAATTACCAGAGGCACAGAATTCATAGGATCTACATCAGCCCACTACGGAGACAGATCTTGAAATACGGAGTACTCTAATCAGCCCCAGCGGAGGTGGGAGCCAATGGTTTCATGGAATTAGAGGCACACAGCGAGAGAAGCCAGCTATAACGACAGACACCGGTTTTGGCACTCTCAGTACAATCTCCCAAATGCCCAGCAGGCAACCCCCGGGCCTCAGAAAATGGAGGGGCATAGGATTCCAATTATAAAACAACCAATATCCTGGTTGATACACTACATGAACCAGAGTGGCACAAGCCTTCACACACCTTCAATTGCAGGCATGCAGAGTACACCCTCGTCCACAAAAAATGGTCCAAAGAAACTAAACGAATAGACACAGAAAAGATCTGGTCATCTTTATTGAACACCATGCATCTATCCATCAAGACAATGCAGTATCAATCTGACAAGATGGACATTCAATAGTCCATTCTTAATTTGGTGGCCACTCATGTCGCTAATATTGACAACAAACTATCTGATATGAACAATTTGATCAAAAGAGCCCAGGCAGATACACAACTATTGCAAACACATTGCACCGGTTTTACTATAGTAGACAAACTTTCTACTCTACCAGTGGTAATGGGGGACATTCTAGCAGATATTAAGAAAATATCGAGGGAGTTCAACCAACAATCAAAACCACCAAGCCTGACTAATGTTGCAGGAAGAGAAGACCAGAAACAGCCATAAGCAGAGGTGAAAAGGAAGAAAGAGGAAGAAGAATATAATGGACTACTTCCAAACAGGGTGAGCAGGACTCAGGGAAAAAAGCCCACTTGCCAGTATAAATCCAAAACAACTGTCCCCTAAAGTAGACAACAATTCGAGCTTACTAGTTCCAACAATCCCAGGGGGCCTGACTCCAAGCTGAAAAGGGCTGAGGGAGAACTGCCCGAGCCATCTGTCAAAGCACCAGATAATAGCACGGAAACCGCTAGTAATTACAATTCAGCCACTTCAAATTATAACAGACAGGAGACATCCAGTGTTCTCAACAAAAGTAATCTCCATCACAAGGAAAGATCTCGGAGCCCAAGCTGACTCACTTAAATCTCACTTTCAAGAGGAACTGGCCATTCAGGCCAATCCTCAACTACCAATTACTCACAACTTAAAAGTTTCTCAATTTTATTCATTCCTGAATTTAAATCTAGAGGCTGTGGTGATACCCTCAACAGATACCCTCAACAGAGGGAATATTCTACGATTATTTCGATCAAACAGGAGTCTGGCAGATGTATGCTCATCTGACCTTGAAAGAGTAGAGTTCAAAACCATCAAAGATCTCTAGAGCTGAGAAACAACAGAGGCAACCTGGATCTCATAGGAAATAGTGAGGAGGATTCTAGATGAAGAGGACCAACTAAAGGCATGGAGAATTAAAATACTCCTCTATCAAAATCCAGACTACCCAGATCCCCTAATACCCAACAGACTCGATCCAGTATCCTTATGTATACCAACATTGGGCACGATTCAATCTGTGCTCAAAGGGGCCCGTAGTACGGACGCACCATTGATGGAACTAAAAGATCGGAACACAGTAGACTGTACCTGGTTACCCAGAACAATAAATCTGCACAGCAAGATTCTTGTCTTAGAACAAAACAAGCCCCAATAGGTGGTTTCTAACTTTGAATTTGCTCCTGGAATATAAACGGTTTAGGAAATAAAACATCAGATAGAGACCTCCTTGGATATTTCCAAGGCTTCAACCTCATCCTACCGCTAGAGACATGTTTAAAAGAACCTTTGCATCTACTTGGTTTCAAAATACACCACACGCCAGCAGCAAAAAGTGCCAAATTTGGTCACCTAAAGGGGGGGGGGGATGGTCTAACAATGTATTCATCAACTAGAACCATAACGATGACCAAAGAAGTAGACACTATTATAACTCCTACAAATGGAATCAAAGCTCTCAGAGTGAGTATATGGGATGGCAACACAAAACAACAAATAATAGTCCTAAACACATCCATCCATCCATGTGATAAAACCAAAGGAGTCAAAATAGTGGGATCTGAATCAGTTAGGTTATTCTCAGAAGAATTGATGTCCAATCTACTGCTGACAGGTGACTTCAAACTACATCTACTAGGGCCTCAAAAAAAGAGATGAGATATTGAAGAACAATGCACAGCCTGGAATATACCTAGCCAGGTACAGAGCACCAAGATGAATCAGCACTCGCCAGAAATTTAATTTGAGATATGGAACACTTATGCTTTTGTGGCATTAAACGGGTGCTTCCCAGGAGATCAGCCTCCAGCAGGCAACATTTCATAAATCCGCTGCCAGGACATTAATAGATTATACCTTTGTCTCCTTACCACTTTTCAGCAAGATTGAAGACTTTCAGATAGGGACACAAGACAAAAGCCTGGGGCAAGGTGCGGGCCCGGAGGGACACTCTCTCTGCCTCTCGCTGCTGGCAGCTGTGTGACCCTGTTGCTTAGGCCCAGATCTTGGTCCGTGCTGGTCCAGGACAGGGCAGTACAGGGGCAAGGGCCCGGAGTGGAACTTGGGTGTCATTGTTGATCCATGTTGGGGGCAACCGGTCGTACAACTTTTAAAAACAGTTGTATAACACTTTGCATATTTGCTGCTATCAAACTATCGAACTATTGAACAACTTCAGACAGTAGAGGTGCTTAACAAACTCAGGGGTTAGTGCTGTACGCATTATGTTATGTTTCTCTTGCAGGATATTGGATCATAGCATAGCGCACTGCATTGGTTGTTTACTCCACTGTACTGAATTGTACTATGATGCCTTACCTTATTCCTTCCTTGCACAGGGCAATCTGGTGGTGATATGCATTGTATTGTTTTTGTATTGCACTGTACATAATTACAGTGTGATGCATTGCTGTATTCCTTCCTTGAACAGGGCATGCTGGTAGCGAACCAAGTTGCATTATCTTGTTTTGGCTCAGTACATGATCTTGATGCAACACATTGCATTGTTTCACTATGGCACAGTACAGGAACCCATTGTTAAGTAGTGCAGTATTCCTTGTATTTTGCAACATGTGTGAATCTAGTGATACGACGTACCTAACCTGTGAGAACGGTTAAAAGTCAGCGTAACTGTTGGCTAGAAGCGGCGGTTGGGGATTAGAACCACCCAACCCACCGGACACAATATTACCCAGTGTATATATGTGGGAGTTGTATTGTGTGGTCATATTGTATATATTTTTATATAAAGTATACCCGTTTTATACAAACTTGTGTGGAGTCCATTTGTGGTGACATCATTGGGATTGCTGTGGGCGTGGTTGCACATACTGAACACTCGTGCCTTGGAGATAAGCCTGGCTGCTCGTGTCAGCTACTAAGGGAGTGAGCAGGGCTGTTTTGGACGGTGTCCTTTCTTGGCCTAATGTGGGAGCGCGGAGGGCTGGGTTGCACACTTGACAACATCGGTGTGCACGGGCACGCCATCGTATAACATTGGGCCTAGTGCCTGTAATAGAAAAAGCCCAGAAACACTACATGGAGAAATCAGCAATAGTGGTAGCTCCAGTGTTTGGAACAGAACTCAGTGGACACACAGGGAAAACTACCACACCCAGAAATTTCAGAAAACTCAACATCAGGGGGAGTCCAGGGTGGTGTGCCTCATGTGTATCCCAAATTTTCTTACCCACAATGACACGCAAGTCTAAATCCTTGTCAAAAATCACATATTTCCATTGCATTTTTGTGACGGAAACTCACCGAAACATCAGGGATCCACAAAATTCCTACCACCCAGTGTTCTCCCATTTTTCCCGATAAAAATGCTACTGTGCTTGTGGGACTGGGCCTAGATCCCCAACAGGCAGAAACCAAACCAGGGTCAATGTGAGTTGTTCCGTGAAACACCCAAAGACTTTGGTTTGATGTGTGCCTGTCATGGACCCCAAGTCCAACGACTCATGCAGGGTTGTCATTTATTATCAGGACAAGTGGAGGAACCCTAAGTGGTAGGAATTTTGTAGATTTGTGCTGATTCCAGACATTTACGTCACAGGAATATAAGGAAAATCTGACATTTTAGGCAAGGTTTGAGTATTGCAGGGCACTGTAGGTAAGAAAAGCTTCTGGAAGCTACACAAGGCATACCACCTTGTCTCCCCTGGGTGTTCAGTTTTCAGGTATTTCAGAGTTTTGTTACTTTTACCAGGGTGGCCGTCAATCCCCGGACAAAAACAATGGTGTTAATCCCATTCTCAAATCAGGTAAATTTTGGGACAAGAAATGTTGATGTCTCCTCATTGAACTTTGGTGTCTTTCTTGTTGCTGGCACTAGGCCTACCCACACAAGTAATATACCATTTTTATCGTATACTTAGGGAAATAGTATGTGGTTCGAAATTGGTTGCTCCTTGCAGATTCCAAACATTTTCATCAGAGAAATGTGGTGAAGATGTGAGAAAGTTTGAGAATTGCAAGGGTTTTTTGTAAGAAACCCTGGTGAGGGATGCATAGGTTACCCCACACTGGATTTCCCTGGATGTCAAGTTTTAAAAAAATGTGCAAGTTTGCTTTGTTTCCCTAGGTGCTTTCTAAGCTAGGGCCCAAAATCCGAGGGTCAGATTTTTGTGGAAAAATGTGATGTGGTCATGTTGCAATTTGGGGCATATCCTCTCACTGCCAGTAGTCATAATCACAAACTTGAGGTGCCATTGTTATCAGGAGGCTTGGGGAAATGGCATGTAGTAGGGCATTTGTGGTTCCATGCAGATTCCAGTAGTTTCCCTCAAAGAAATGTGAGGAAAATTAAATTTTTGTCAAACCTTGAGATCTGCAAAGGCTTCTGGCCAGGAAAACCTGGTGTGAATCAAAGAGGTCGCCCTATTATGAATTCCGCTAGGTGCATAGCTTTCAAAAATGTACAAGTTTGCTATGTTTTCCTAAGTGCCGGCTGAGCCAGGGCCCACAATCCACAGCCAGCCAAATTGCAAAAAAAGAGTAAATTTTCAGTGGAAACTGTGATTTGTCCATGTCAAGTTTTGGCACATTTATTGTGATGGCTAGGACACCTTTTCCCTTAGTTTAACTCAAAGTAGGACACTTGAATGATATGTTGCATAAGAAAAAAAGTCTCAGAATTCACAGAAGCCACAATTTAACTTGCCTCTTTTCGCCTGCAATGTGCAAATTTAGTGTCTTTTGACGGTATGTATGGGAGCGAGATATGGGGTTATATTGGACAGGAGGCACTGCAAACTGTTGAAAATACTTTTCTGAGACGGTTACTATCTGTACCGCAGTGCATCCCATCATGTGTGGTGCACAAAGAATTGGGAATGGTCTTCCTCTCAGATGAGTTGGTTTTCCACCCCTTAGCTTTGTGGATGAAGACATGGATCAAGAAAGAAAACTCACTTAGTAAGGACGTTTTAAGGGATTGTGGGGCATATTATCAAGGGATTTATCTCCGCTTTTTTGGCTTTAAAAGCCAAGAAAGCAGAGATAAAAATATCTCCCTATCAGCAACAGGGTGCTAACACGCAAATTTGCATGTTAGCACCCTTTTTCTCTACGCTTCCCCTTGCATCTCTAATGAGATGCAAAGGGGGCGTTCCAGAGAAAAATAATAGGAGAAATGTTGTTAAGCGACATTTCTCCTATTATCAAGGATTTCGCTAACCCTGTTAGTGATAAAAAAAAGCAGTGCTAATCGCGGTTAGCACTGCTTTTCTTACACCTGGTATTTTCCTGACTTAGCCATGATATCCTATGGAAGGTGGATATCATGGCTAAGTTTGTGAGCCCCTATCATCAAGCTAACGCCAAACTTCGAGAGATTATCGTTGGTTTTCCAGCGATAATCCCTCATTTGGCAGTTAGCGCGAGGATTTTTATCACTTCTGAGATAAACCTTGCTAATAGCAAGTTATCTCTGCGATAATATTCCGGCGATGCTTAGCGGTAAAAAGTGTGTTGCTAAGCCTCGTTAGCGATAAATATCGCTAATCGTTGGTAATATGCCCCTGTGTTTCCCTAGATTACATTAATTGGATCGGCTGGATAAAGTATGTAAGACCATGTCTCATCAACCTAGGAATGATAGACCTATTTGATAATCCGCAAACGATCTGTGGGAGGGACCTAACTTGGCTGAAAGAGCGCTTTTTCAAAAGGCGTAACTGAGACAGAGAGGAAGCAGAGATAAGAAAGCCAAGTGTGCGTAGGTACATTGTATTGAAAACTGTGCCAACTACTTAACCTTGCCTTTAGGGATTAAAATCAACCATGATCGATTTTTACTAACTAGTTTTCGGCTTGATCTTTTTCATTATACTTTGGCCCAACCACGGAGCATCCACAGAGGCCAGTGTCTCATACCCTGTGGCTGCGACTGACAGTTTCCGCAGGATATGATGCACTTTTTAATGTTTTTTAGTTTTTATGAGGTTCCTACAAAGTCTTTTATTGTCCCCATTCTTAAGAAAGCATCTTTTAAGAGGGTTAGACCTACTTTTATTTTCTTACAAATCCTTTCAAGCGACTCAGTATTGTATACACCTAGCTTTTTATGGGCAGCTGTTAGACTCAGGTCCAGCTGTGATTCACCTTGATGGGGGTCTTTGGTTTTAACTTTGTAAGTTTGGGTTTTAATGTTCTTACTGTACTTCCTGTATTTGTAGTTTTTATCGTCGTTTGTTCTGATTCTTCAAATGTTATGATTTCAACTGTGAAAACCGAATAAAGTATATTGATTGATTGATTGACTCGAAGGCTCAGTTAGATGACCTCCTATTCTGCGCTATGGGACACAACAAGCTATAAGAGGCCTATCTGCAACTACCTGGCTGACCTGCTGCATGGAGCCCTGCTGGCCTCTGCTGGAGTGGGTTCCTGATACACAAGAGCTGCCTCCCCAGGTCCTGGGTCCTTGTCTGGCATCATTTATGCTCCTCCTGTGAAGAAGGGTGAAATCCTGGAACTCTGGACTCTTCGTGCTGGATTTTGTGTGCTGCATGAATACATTTCTTTTAAGTTAAACCTGACTGGTTAATTTAGTGACTTGTGGTTGTCCCTGATAAAGATTGTGGTTGTGGCAAGGAGTTATTTAAAATTATTCTACTCATATGATCACCAAATGTCATGCTAAGTTTAGATGGATTTTCTATATTGGTTGGAAATGTCTTTAATTATATATGTGGCTTAATAAGTATTTTCTCCATTGTTACTGAACAACACAATTGCTCCCAGATTTTGGGATATTTGAAACTCCACAGAGGCATTAGGTTGTATGTCCATTTATTTGATGTTTAAGGAAAAAAAATGAGTATTACATTTGGAAAAGAATACCTTCAGATGCATCCCAGTCACTTCGGATTAATCAAACCCTGTTATTTAATTTGGATTGCTGCATGCGAAAAATAGTTTGATAAATAGTACGCGCACAATGAAACACTCGTTCTCTCACCCTTTTTACACTTCCAGCAACCGCTGAGCCCAAGAATATGCAGAATCTGTTGCGTTGTCAAAGGCGTAGAATTTTATTCACATCAACCAGGTGCTTACATTTGTTGGCCAACTCGGCCGATCCACTCAGCTGCACGTCCTTGTGCTGGCAGGCCCCAATGCGCTACCGCCAACATTGCATTACTTGAATACAGGGCACCGCATAGCTCACCGGCCCACCGAGGTACCTGACCACAGGCCTCCTCCCAAATAGTCCACACAGTCCATATGTTGCGGGATAAGGCAGTAGAAGCAGGACCACCGGCAGGTCAGTCCTATCCCTGTGCCTATCCTCAGCAGTAGAGTCCAGGACAACCAGCAGGTCAGTCCCCTCCCCGTCTATCCAATGTACAGGTCCATCGTACCCCCTCTTGGGGTCCCTCCAGTCGCTGAACCTCCATTGCTGCACATGCCTCCTTTGTGTTTACTGTCAGCGCTCTGCCACAGGGTGAGAAGGTCCCTGACGCACTCGCCCTCCCCCCTCAACCTGGCGCTGATTATGTTCGGCAATAGCCCCCAGTACAGTGTGGATAAATATCGCCATTCCTTTTGCAGACAGATGCACCCCATCCTCATGGAACAACTCTCTCATCCCAGGATGTAGCAATTTATGCCTAATAGTGCCCATGGATGACTTTGCCAAAATGCTATCAATGGACTGGTACAGCTTCTTTGCCGATTCGTTCATGGCTTTCACCGAAACCCAACCTGCCAAGGTCGTCCGCAGAATCACTTCTGACCACAATATTGTTGCCTTTGGTATACAGTGTCTAAATTTAGCCATGACCGAAAACAAGGCCTCACGCACCCTGCGCCTTCCTATGTACGCCATATCCTCCCCGCCCGCGTGTATGACTACTATGTCCGGTTGGGGAAATGCTCCAGATCGTAACGCCTGATCAAAAAGGCCAATCACCTCCTGCAATTTTAGACCCCCAACTAATGGTGCCTAAACCCTGCAGCATTTTATGATTCCTCCAGACTGGACCCACAGAATTGCTGCTCCACTCTGCAAATCAAGGAATGTCCATACCAACATATGTGCACCGGGCTACTGGAATCAACTGAAAGAAAGAGAGAATTGCTGTTACCCACAAATTGCTGTGCCCCCTGGGCGTCTCACTTTCACTACACGAGGTCCGACCTCACGTACCGCTGAAAACATGCTGATTGGCATTGACACACCCTTTTAATTGCTTCTGACGGTAGGCCGATTGCCTACCGTCAGAAAGGAATGGGACGAAAACTGGGAGGCATCCTCCCCCAGGCAGGGTAATGCCCGCTTGCAGACTTTAGTGAATTGATATATCGTCATTGGTGTCCCTTCCTGGTGTACCAGGAACCTCACCGAGGCCACCATTGGCCGTCCTTTGAAATAATCTTCTGCTAGTGCCACAGGACATACAACCTTATTATGCGCTGCAAGCAATTTAACCCAAATGCCTTTCCTCAACCGATCGGTTTTAGACCTACGAATCCTGATAAAGAGCGCTTCTGCTTCAAAGCGGACATCCGTTGCCAACTTATATCGAGACAAAGCGTCAGCCACTGCATTATCCACCCCAGGTACTTGTTTGGCAGAAAAATGAACGATATGCAACAGACATAAGTGAATGAGATACTTTAGCAACCGCAGCACCCAACGACATTTGGCACTTTGATTATTTATGCCCATCACCACAGACATACTATCTGACCAAAAAATAATTCTAGCGTTAGCAATTGATGCCCCCCAGATGTGCAGGGCGACAATAAAGGTAACGTTGTGTGTGAGCCCAGATGCAATCTAGTCCCCAAGCCATTGTTGCATGCACCACCGAGAGCCCAACACCGCCCCAAAACCAAAACCACCTGCTGCATCTGTGTAAAGGGCTATCTTTTTATTTCTCTGAGCTGGTCACTGCAATAAAAGTGTTCCATTGACATTTTTCAAAAAGTCCTGCCATGTTCTCAAGTCCTCTCTGACCTCCTCCGACAATTTGGTATGGTGGTGCTTGACAATTGCTTGTGCTATGTTTTTTGAAAAGACTCTCCCCATCGGAATCACACTTAAAGCAAGATTCAATTGCGCCACCAACACTTGCAGTTGATGAAGTGTAACCTTTCTGGCTGTTAAACAGGCAGTTATCACCTCCCTGAATGCCTGCACATTTGCCTGCGGCAGCCTGCACTGGCCGGCCATGGAATCGATCTCAATACCTAGGAAGCGTAAACAGGTGGTGGGGCCATCAGTCTTATCTTCAGTTAAGGGGACCCCCAATGCTCCAGCTAACTGTTGGAAACCTTGCAAGGCCCTTCCACACGCCTGGTCACCAGGGGGACCCAACAAACAAAAAATCATCAAGGTAATGCACCACATCATCCAATGACACCAAGTCACTCACAGCCCACTCTAAACATCTGCTGAACATCTCAAACACTGAGCACGCTATGGAACACCCCATGGGCATGCATCGATTCACAAAGTATTTAACCTCAAAAGTGAAATCGAGCAAATGAGTGTCCTCTGGGTGAACGGGCAAGAGGCAGAAGGCTGACTGTATGTCAGACTTCGCCATCAAGGCCCCCCTGCCTAATCTCTGTAGTTTCGCTACAGTGTCATTGAAGGTAGTGTATCGGACTGCGCACAGAACTGGTCTAACCCATCATTGACAGACAAGCCCGCAGGATAAGAAAGGTTGTGAATCAATCAGAACTTGCCTGGCTCTTTCTTAGGCACCAAACCCAATGGCGAACGTACCAGGGAAGCCCATGGTGGGGAACTAAAAGGACACACCATCCTTCCGGCATGCACCTCATTCATGATTTTGTCTCGAACCAACTCCTGATGCCGTAAAACTGACAACTGATTTTTTGGAGGGACTGATGTGGGGGGCGTGTGTGAAGGAAAGCAGAAGCCATCTCTGAAACCATAATACAACATATGAGCATCCCTGCTGTTTGCGGCTGAGGAGATGAGTGAGAACATGCAGGCGAATTGGCGTAGGGAGCGTCGCACCATTAGTTGGGCGTTGTTTGTTCCTGCGCTTGCCAATCTTTTTGAAACATTTGAACTCTGGGTGTCCTTGCACTCCACAGAAGGTGCAAAGGTGCTTAAACCTACATGCCGCCCCTTTGCTACACTCTTTCCTGTTATAGAGCCAACAGGCCAGTTTTTTGTCTCCCGAGGTTTTGTCGAATCGAAAGGACTGAACTGCCCTCCCTGGTGACTGTGATATCTGAAACTCTGCATGCCAAATATTGATCTCTCTCTGGTCCCAAGCTATCTCTGGCCTAACCGCTTTCATCTGACGAAACTTAGTGTTGTACTGCATTCAGGCTCAACCTATAAACTCAGAGGCCCCCCCATGTATGAGAGACATGTACCCAAATAATTGTGGGAACAGTGAAGGAGTTTTCTCCGTAAGAATGGTTGCATAAATGGCAAACCCCGTCATCCAGTTTCGCAGGGACCACTCTACCCAAACAGTTTTAGGCTTCGAATCAATCACCTTGTCTGTTCTAGGCCTATTTGGGACCACCCCCGCATTGATCAAATCAAAAACATTCACAATTTCCCCATTTTCTCTCGCGTCTCCACTGGAACATGCCATGAAATTGCTGAGGAAGGGGCCAACACGAGAGACGATGAACCAAATATCAAAGGGAACACTACGGGGGTGATTGGACTACACCTGTTCCTGATGTGGATGTACGACATTACAACGCATGCTTTTACATCGCATGCTTTTACAACACAAGTTTTACAACGCATACCGTTACAACGCATAGTGCTTTGGGGCGCTGGATAGTGATTTATTTAATTTACTATTCCAACTCCAGTCCCCGTGGATAGTAGGGAAGGTGTTGGATAGTAAATTAAATATATTCCCTATCCTAGAGCACCCCCCCAGCGCAATGCGTTGTAATGGTTTGCGTTGTAAAAGCTACGATGTAAAAGCACTGCGTGGTAAAAGTTGCGTTGTAAGTGATGTTCCCCTCCTAATGTAGCTAGGGTGGAGGGAGGCTGCACCCGCCCGTGATTCCTGTCACTGGAATGCCCCTGCGCTGCCACCGTCCCAAGAGCTTCCGGGAGTGATACCTGCCCCGGTGGTGATGACACTGGTGACCCCCCTGGCAATACTGGAACCTGGAGAGTCGGCACACTTCCTGCCACATGTAACCCCCCTTGCGACCCAGTGGATGTGCCTGGCACCTGCGGGGGCGGCACCAGCGACCCGCTGGCTATCACTGGAGGCTGATGAATGGGGGCGCTCCCTGACGCTTGCGTTACCACTGGCGCCCGCCCTCCCGCGATGACGCCTTCGCCACCGCTGTCGTTGAAATAGTCAATTTACTGTGCCCCACCGCACCCATATACATGTTCATTACAGGCCCCTGCACTGCCTGGTCCAAACTGAGAGCAGCCATGCTTTGGGGAATTAACTCACCCCTTACGGTGGCAGTTGCCTCAGGCCGCGCGCCGGTTTTGACCTGTTGCCCCTCTCTAAAATGAGCTGGGACCTTCCTCTGCCGCTTGGGTAATCCCCCTTGAGACCGATTGTCCGGTTCCCTAGCCAACTTATGCAGTGCCACCTCCATGCCAAGCTGCTTTGCTGCCTTCCAAAATTCACTCAGGGCAAGGAAATCCTCCTGTGATGCAGGTTTTCCGGCATTTGCGCGAGCGCGCATCGGCGCCAAGCTTGAACCTACTAATAAGAAAGAAACAACATATCATACATCACAGAAAAATAGTTGAAGAAATACGCATTGTGCTTTCCACTACTGTGCAGATAAATACTTGCCTTCTAGATAGATATAAAATCATTATTCATATTTTTTGTAATATATATTTAAAAAAATAAGATTAAATGGCCTTTGTTTATTTATTATGTGGTAGGGATCGCGCGTAATAAGTGCATTACCCTGGAGTGCTTCATATGGGGGCTTCAACCAAAGTAAATGGCAAAGTCCAAGAGTTGTTTAAGATAATGAGCTTTAGGCAACCTTTGCAATGAGCACCTAGAACGTTAGTAGTGCCCCATATCATCAACCATCATGTTACTACACCGATTACCACCCAAACCACTAACTTTAATTGCCCCCTGAAGGGAATTGAAAGAGGCAATATTCTCACAGAAACATGATGCCAGGAAACCAAAAATGCAACTGAATCCCCACCCACCTTGCCACGATGCGGCCCCCGCTGGAAGGCCGGCCATGCGGCAGATCAAAATGCCCGCTGCGGCCCCAAAGCGCCACAAATCGCGGGACCTGTCCCTCCTTCATGAGCCTGCCACCCCACACTAACAAGCGACCCTCAGAACCATGCTGCACAACGCATCGCGGCATGCAGCACATCACGCTCATCCAACCTAAAAGACGCAGAGAAACTGGCCTTGATGCACTGGGCCAGGGACAGACTAATTTGCATATAGCCAGGTTCTGAACTGGGATGGTGCAGTGAGCTAAAAAACGGTGATGGATTAAGCCCTGATCTGTTGACTGGGTAGGAGTGTTCTGATTAACTCAGATACTCTGTCCATCACCACCCCCTTTTTGAAATTATTTTGGCCACCATAAGTGTGGAAGGGTATGCTCAGACATGAGTCCCTTGCTCACTGCACCATCAGGATTCAAGCAAGCCGGGCCGAAGACGGCTGTAATGCCAGAAACCGGTCCCCGGAAGCTTGTTTCCTTTCCAGTGAAGAATTGGCTTGGTAGTTTGGTCTGCCCTGTTCCCATGATGCACTGGGCCAGGGACAGACTAATTTGCATATAGCCAGGTTCTGAACTGGGATGGTGCAGTGAGCTAAAAAACGGTGATGGATTAAGCCCTGATCTGTTGACTGGGTAGGAGTGTTCTGATTAACTCAGATACTCTGTCCATCACCACCCCCTTTTTGAAATTATTTTGGCCACCATAAGTGTGGAAGGGTATGCTCAGACATGAGTCCCTTGCTCACTGCACCATCAGGATTCAAGCAAGCCGGGCCGAAGACGGCTGTAATGCCAGAAACCGGTCCCCGGAAGCTTGTTTCCTTTCCAGTGAAGAATTGGCTTGGTAGTTTGGTCTGCCCTGTTCCCATGATGCACTGGGCCAGGGACAGACTAATTTGCATATAGCCAGGTTCTGAACTGGGATGGTGCAGTGAGCTAAAAAACGGTGATGGATTAAGCCCTGATCTGTTGACTGGGTAGGAGTGTTCTGATTAACTCAGATACTCTGTCCATCACCACCCCCTTTTTGAGAAACTGACCTCAGCAGCAATTCCCCCCAATTCTCGCCATATTTCTTTTTTTTAAAATATCGATCGGCAAAGTGGATCGAACCCTGCCTAATACCACTGACGCGCAAAAACCTAGCCGCGATGTGACAATCAGAGGGCATTCACACGTCTTAAAAACAAGGTATGAAATACTCAGAAGCGACTAAGGAGCGTGCGCTCTAGCCACGCCCCTATCTTGCGGGACACCACTCGGTTAATTCCTTATCCCTCCACATTTAACTGTAAAATGACCAAAAGAAACATCAAAACCACTATTAATGTAAAGAATTCTACCCCGTCGAGTATATACATATATTTGAAAGTAATCCCGAGTGGCAGAGCGCCAGGGCCCGACTGCATCCCTGCAGATCTGTTTAAGCATGACCAAGGTCTATGGGTCCCATAAATAACCCTAGTAGCACACGCTATAGCTAGTGGAGCCCCAGTCCCAGCATCCTGGTATGGAGCTGAGATTTTACCGATCTACAAGAAAGGTGATCGCTCTGCTCCATCCAACTATAGACCCATTCGTCTAATCGATGCTGTTCAGAAGATCATAGCAAGATTAGTGCTAGGGAGGATACAGGTATGGATGACCGAAGCTGATATCTTAACACCTTTACAGGCAGGGTTTCGTTCACATATAGGAACTCTGGACCAGGCCTTCAGATTCGTACTAATGTACTGGAAGGAGGTGTTTCTAGGTGGGGGCATGCTTTTTGCTGCCTTTGTGGATTTAAGATCCGCCTTCGATATTGTGCCAAGGGCAAAATTGTGGAAAGTATTATTGGAATTGGGGATGCCTAATGAGTTGGTTGCTATCTTGGTCAAACTCCATGAATATACTTATGCACAGGTTCGCTGGGGCAAACCAGGTGAGGTCACAGACAGGTTTGAGGTATGTAATGGCCTTAAAAAGGGGTGTGTGCTGGCCCCCACCCTGGTTTCTTTATTTATAAATGGGGTGGTCCAGTACTTTGTAAATTACCCAACTGACGCGCCAATATTATCTGGCCCCTGCTCATGTTCGCGGATGACACCCTGCTTATATCCAAAACGAGACAGGGATTACAGCTGCACTGTCTCGTTTTGAGGTGTTTTGTCGTGAACATGAGCTGGTGGTCAATGTAGGCAAAACTAAGTTTGTGGTGCTACATGGGTCGAAGTCTGTTAGAGCACGTGTTTATATGGATGGTGATCCATTGGAGCAGACAGATGTTTTCACCTACCTGGGGGTCACATATAGTGAAAAACTGTGTTGGAAGCCCCAAATTGAAATGCTAGCATTGAAGTACACCCAGGTAGCTGGTGCCCTGATTAAAGAGCATAGGTTGTCCTTAACCAAGCCCATTGCCCCGTTGTTAAAATGTATACTACCAAAATCTTGCCTTCCATTATGTATGGTGCTGAAATATGGGGCTTTAGTAACCTGGCCCCACTAACTGCAGCCCAGAACAAATTTATTAAATCGACAGTAGGCTTGCCCCAATCATCACCGCGAATTCCCCTGCTTCTTGACCTTGGTTGCCAGTCTCTTGAGGATGTTGCACGCTATAGACCTTTGGCATTCTGGAGGCGTCTCTGGATTACTCCAGAGCTCTCCTTGTATGCCAAAGCCTTGTTGGAAGTGAGGGTGTTAAGTCGATCATATAAGATCCTATGGTTGTCTGAAATTAAGTCACTGCTGACTAATATGGGGGTGAGGGAACTCTGGGATCATCCAGACACAGCGGAGTTTCCTAAAAAAAAAAGTCTATAGAGCTGTGTACTGGGAGATGATTTAGGTTAAGAGATTCTCCTCCCATATCAGCAGGTCATTGACACGGGTCTTCCTTGATAACAAGGTTGAACCCCTCCTGGAAGGCTACTGGGACCTTATTACGAAGCAATCTGATCGGAAACTCTACCATCAGTTTAGAGTAGGCACATTACCCCTACGATGGTTATCCAGTAGATGGAAGTGGTAAGTGTGCATTTTTCCTAGATCTCACTGAAAACATCGATAATTTGTTATTTGTATGCCCTGTGTACCGTCAACTGAGGCGCATCTGGTTGAAACCAGTATGCTCGCTCATGGGAACGAGATCAGCGATGGTCGCAAGTAGAATACTGAAAAACGATACTTCCAATTTTGATGTAATTGGAGTAGCAAAATTTCCCTTGAAAGATCCAAGTTGCGCCCATTGAAAGTAGGGGCTGGAGTTGGCAATTATCCAATGACTGGAGAGTACTCACCCTTGTCTCTTTTATATTTAATACATGTATTAAGTCTCTTGCTTATTTACATATTTAATCCTTTTTTAGTAATTGTTTTAAAATGTAAATTTGTATGTATTTATTTAATAACTGACGTTGATGGAATTCAGAAATATGTTTTAGAATATTGAAAATGGTGTATTTTAACTTGGAAGGAATTTATATTAATTTGATTTTACTTCGTCTTTTATGATGAAGAATCGCAATAAAGACGACTGAAAAAATTGTTCTTTTTTTGGGGGGGGGGGGAAATAGGAGGATCGAACCACACCAAATGTAGCAACAGAGTACTAACGTCCAACGCTCGCTGAACCGAGCTAAAAGCTTCTCTTACAGCTAAGTCAGGCCTCCTAGACCCACCTTGCCACACACCTCGCTGCTTCAAATGTTCTTGCGGCTTCCCCGGGGTCCCAGGAGACAAAGAGGAGGAGACCCCCGGGGCGGCGCCTTATATAACCGAATAATGTTAGATTTTGGTTTTCAAACCTGGCTCCTACGTCACTGGAAAAAAGGTTGGTGGTCTCAACCAGCCCCTCAACGAAGCTTGGTTTCAACTAAGGGCGCCCCTCCTCTAGGTGAGGGGAGCGCCTGATCATTATAAAACAATATATCTGGAAACAAATGTACGTGTGACGGGCAATCCCCACATTCGGGTGGTATTGTGTTACTAAATGGCAAAGATTCGCAGATGAAGGCGTTTTGTGCAAACCATACACTCACTGATGCTTAACTATTCAAATGCTATTATAATATGTTATATCAAGATAAATATTTCAGTACCACTAAGGAAAATCCTCGCTGTTTGTCACCCATTTGTATTATATCTACCCATAACATAAAAACATTTGCTTGCCCTCTATTCTCGACTGCTTCTAAAGATGTTCTTTCTGTATTTGAACGGAAAATACTAATTTTCCTAAATGCGGATTACCAATGTAATGCTCATGTCCTTACTAGAGTAAAATTAATTGTGTTTTTTTTTAATAGGTAACCGGAGGTTCCTAAATTGTATCATTGGGCAGCATAAGAATGTCACAATTTCATTTTAATACGTTCTCAAAACACATGAAGTGCCGCAGTGTTCAATAAAGAAGTAAATGATATCACAAAGGAATTACTCATTTTTAAATGAAGATCACACTTATAAGTGTTTACTGAGCTTTTAGGAAGATATATTTCTATTTTCGTTCATACCTCATTAAGCGCATTTGTTATTGAGGTGACTGGTCTGAGCTGATTCCTGCCCACGGGTGTTGCCATGTGGCATTTTACTGTGTCCGTGAACTGCCTTTGGGGATGCACACCTCGATAACTTGTTTCAGTGTGACGTTAGTGTCGGACAGGATGCCCTGCAAGAAACTGTGGGGCACATTAGCAAGAACCTCGATAAAATGGGTTTGCTAATATGCGTTACATAATTCCAATAGAAGCCCAGGTTAGATGTGCAGGACATCTAACCTGGGCTTCCATTGGAATTCTATAACGCATATTAGCAAGCCCATTATCGACGTTTTATCGACAGTTTCCTGCCTCTAAAACAGCAATAATTTTAACAAGGTTCTTGTTAATACACCCCTGTATTCAGAGTTTGACCGAAATGAAAGTAGCATTTTGTGAATTAAACTGCCATGTATCCCACAGTTGAAGTCACCAGCATCTAGTTGTTAAATATTGATAAGAAGCTTCTGGTGCTGTTTCAAATGACGGTCTACTGCGCTTTTCCAAAGAATGCAGCGTGTAGTGTTTTTTTTTCTTCTAGATTCACCATTCCAAAGGACAAAGGTACCCACCCACAAGTAGAAACTTGCTAAAAGCTCTGACCGAAATAGTTGTTCTTGTTAAGGCGGAAGCACTGCATAGAAAAACATGTGCTGCTTGATTATATACTACGGGCCTCATTTATGGCATATATGGCATATTGGAGTAAGGTAGCGAAGCCAGCCACCTTGCTGTACTGCCCTACGCCAAAGTGTAAGGGCAGGAATGCACCGTATTTAAGAAATATGGTGCAGTTCTGTCCTTTCGGCCTGCGCTAGTGCTGTTTCCGCAGCCTAGCGCCAATGTAGGCACACTTGCATCATGGATTGTTTTTGTGGAGGACACATGGAAAGAGGAAACAAGCATTGGCATAGCCAATAGGTCTCGCCTTTGGTACCTTGTCAGAAAAAAAAAACTGAAGTGTAAGACTTCACGTTTACATTTACTGCATCCTAAATATGAAGTAAATGTAAACGTGAAGTCTTATACTTCCGTTTTTTTTTACTTACAAGGTCCCAAAGGCGAGACCTATTGGCTATGCCAATGCTTGTTTTCTAGTGTGACTGCTGTTAAAAGCCCCACACGAGTGCCTGGTGGGATTGTGAGTCCTCAAACTAGGGCGAGCGCATATATCTTTTATTAATTGAGCATTCCTCATCTTCTCAGTTAACAACATTAAAGTTATAAGAATATTGGAACGTGATTGTTACGCGGCACACAGCTGCCTTCACCACGCTCTAGACCTAGCGGATATGAGTTCCTCTCTTACACCTGTGTATACATTTGTGTTTGCATTACTTTGGGGCAACCTGGGATCTATTTTTATCCTGCTCCACACAGCCGCCTGCCGGAGTGGATGGTCTGCAGGGAGTGCCCTCAATGTGTCAAGTGGTGCTGCTCCACTGCTGCCCACCAGCCATTTCTAAAGAGGAAGGGCAGGGATTCGGACAGCAACAGGAGAGGGGCACCTGCAGGACGTCACAACACCATAGGGCTACTTTAGATAGGCCTTTTACAGTGCTCTTGTACTGCTCCTGTAGTGCTCTTGTAGTGCTCCTGTAGTGTTTGTGTAGTGCTCTTGTACTGCTGCAGTAGTGCTTCTGACTGTAGTGTTTTTGTAGTACTCTTCGTGCCTTTGTGAATACGTGCCCAAACATTTAAAATGGAACAAAATAGAAATCTTCCCCTGCTTGAAATGACCATGGTCATCCTTGCACTTTACTTCAAAGGAAGTTGGATTCACAAAGACACGTAGAAGCTCTTAAAGAGCTCCCCTCCGTGTTAAATATTGGAGGGATTTGTTAGCATGAGCTAAAAGCCATTTTGTATTTCTGGCAGCCATCTTGTTTGCCATGTGCTCTGTCCTCCCTCAGTGTTGACTGCTCTTGTAATGTGCCTAGAAACGAACTATATTTAGTATCTTCCACCTTCGCACATGTTCAGTTGAGCTTGCAGCTATCCTTGCAACTGTTTCTAGTCTGTAAATGTCAGAATGTGTTCACCAGAATTAGCAACTGTTAGCTCCTCCGACTTTGTTGAGCAAGCAGATCTTGCATGCCCATCTTAGTCATTTTTGCATGCTTAGACGTGCAAGGAATGCCCCTTGGTCTTATGCTGAATATGTAACCCAGGTTCTGAACTGGGATGGTGCAGTGAGCTAAAAAACGGTGATGGATCAAGCCCTGATCTTTTGACTGGGTAGGAGTGTTCTGCTTAATTCAGACACTTTGTCCATCACCACCCCCTTTTTGAATCGAATATGTAACCCTAAGCATATATAAGGCCCCTGTTTTCTGTACTCCTCAGACTACCTCATTCATTTGCTAAGGCTTCTGTGTGACATGGTCTCCCTCATTTGTGGTTAATAAAGATGTTACTTTTATATTTCAGCTTCCGTGCCAATTTCTTCTTTGTTGGTTTAAAAGGACCAAGTATCAGTGAGACCCCTGGGACCTTTTTCTGGGCATACCTGTCCCTATAAGGGCATCTCACTTAATAAAATTTAAAAAAACAGTGATTGGTGAAATGCTTGAATTAATCTCACACTTTGGAAATTAATTGGGGCTGCATCATTATTTTGCTCACTATGCCAACCTTAGATTGTTATGTTATGTTATGTTATGTTATTTTTATACTTCTATAGCGCACGGCCACTCCATGGAGCATCCCGGCGCTTTTTCGAAGGTACCCACCAAGTGAGGGAGAAACATAACACTGAAGGGACATGTAACACACACATAAAAAAACAGCACCAGTCTACGGGAAAAGCCATGTTTTAAGGGCCTTTCGGAAGGACAGCAGGCTAGAAGCCTGTCTTAAAGAAATCGGGAGGTCATTCCAAGCACGAGGAGCCAAAAAACGGAAGGACCGTCCTCCTGCTCTGGCGCGCTTAATAATGGGAACCTTCACTTTAGATAACGCAGCAGATCTGAGAGATCTGGAGGGCTGATACCAAGTCAGTCGTTTGGAGATATATTTAGGGCCAATACCGTGCAAGGCCTTAAAGGTCGTAGTCAGGGTTTTAAAAAGAATCCTTTTGTCAATCGGTAGCCAATATAAGGTTGAGAGAAGAGCAGTGGCTCTGGCTCTTCTTGGGAGGCCGAAGACAGCTCGGGCCGCAGAATTCTGAGCGATTTGAAGACGCCTAACCAGATATTTGGGAAGTCCCAAAAATAACACATTAGCATAATCCAGCCTGGAACCAACCAGTGCCTGGACGATGATTTTCCTATGCTGGATGGATACTAAAGGTAGAAATTTACGCAACATCCGGAGGATGCCAAAGCATTTCCCGGTGAGAGAGGAAATATGTGGTCCAAAAGATAGGTCGCTATCAATGATCACTCCCAAATTTTTGGGAGGAAACATATCCTGCGGCCACCAGGGTTTCCAATCCGGCTCGGAGGTACACCCAAAGAAGAGCAGCTCCGACTTGTCGGAGTTGCATTTCAATCCATGGCGTCCAAACCACTCGAAAACCGCACTCAAACAACCTCTGACCTGATCATCGTCGAACAGACCATTCCTATTACTTACAAACAGGAGCTGGGTGTCGTCGGCATAGGTGACAATCCGGGCGCCGAAAGACTCCGCGACCACTGCCAGAGGGGCCATAAAGATGTTGAAAAGGAGGGGGCTCAAGATGGAACCTTGAGGAACCCCCACTTCTAGCAGCGGCATTTCGGCGGAGTAAGGAGGAGCCCAGATTGTCTGCCGGCGGTCGGCTAAGAAGGATTTAAGCCACCTCCACACCGTTCCCCGCAAACCAAAGTCCCAGAGTCTGGCAAGGAGAAGCGCGTGGGGAACGGTGTCGAATGCCGCCGACAGGTCAAGCATGACCAATACCGCCTTTCTTCCAGCATCCAACTCCTCCCGGATGGCGTCTGTGACTTCGAGGAGCGCAGTCTCCGTGCTAAAATTCGCACGGAAACCGGATTGGGTGTTATGCAGCAGATAATTTTCCTCGATGAAATTAGAGATTGATCTGTGAACAAACCTCTCAGTCACTTTCGCTAGAGCCGGGAGTAAGGAAATAGGTCTGTAGTTGGCATGGACTAGAGGGTCAGTGCTGGTTTTTTCAGCAGTGGCAGGATCATGGCGCTCTTCCAAGCCTTTGGAACTACCCCGGATGAGAGCGACATATTTAAGATGGGATTAACCAAGTCATTTAGCACAGGTGCCAAATTCGCTAAACACTTGGCCGGGCACGGATCCTGTGGAGATCCAGATTTAAGGTTGGACAGGATGTCAAGAGAGCTTGCATGGTCCAGTGAGGGAAAATCACACAACAAAGGACCATGATCTGACATGGGACACCCCAGGCTTACAGGCTGCTGCTGAAAAGTGGAAAGGAGGGAATCTTGAATAGTAGTAATTTTCTGTACAAAATATACAGCCAGATCCCTCAACCAGGATTCAGAGTGAGTATGAATGGGGGTATAAGCCGAGGGAGAGGTAAAATCTTTTACCACCCTAAAGAGTTCTTTACCGGAATGCTCCGCCTAATTTATTCTGGATTCCAAGTAAGCTTTTTTTCCAGCCCAGATTGATTTATGGTAGGCTCTAGTCAGTGCCTTAAAATTCTGCCTCTCAGAATGATCATAAGATCGCCTCCATGCTCTTTCAGCTTTTTTGAGGTCTTGTCTAGCTTTTTTTAGCTGCGGAGTAAACCATGGGGCAGATGTCCTTTTATTGGCAGAGTTTTGTGTCTTGGCCGGGACCAAGCTCTCTAGACACTCTAAGAGCCATTTATGGAAAAGAGCAGTATAATCCTCTACATTGTCAGATGTAGGACAAGGAAAATTGATTAGGGTGTTTGATAGCATCTCTCTAGTGAGCAGATGGAAAGACTTCGAGAGATGCTTTAACGACCCCACAAATTTGGACCGTGTTGAAACCATATTAGGGAGGGAAAAGGAAACAAGAAAATGATCCGACCACAAAACTGGCACGGGAAGGTCTACCCCGATAGGAAGAGTAGAAAAGATCTGATCCAACGTATGGCCCTTCTCATGGGACGGTCCTACCACATATGGGGCTAATCCGAGCACGGAAGTGATATCTAGCAGTTTTTGAGTATCCGGGTCTAAGCTGACATCCATATGAATGTTTAGATCACCTAGCAGGAGGCAGTGATTAGATCTGAGGCAAGGAGTCGAAAGAGCTGCCTGTAGTTCTTCTAAAAACGGCCCCGCTGAGCCTGGTGGTCTATAAACAAGAATCCCTGTACAAGCCTGGGAAGACGAGAGCTGGAGGGTGAAGCCAAGGGCTTCACTGCCCTGTATATTATCAACCGGAAAAGTGCGACATGCTATGCTCTTATTTACTATAATCGCCACTCCACCGCCTCTACCAGACGATCTGTCTTTCCTAAATATATTATAAGCGGAGGGTATGGCATTAGCCAAATCAGGAGCAGACAAGTCAGACAGCCAGGTCTCCGTCAGGAATAAACAGGAAATCTTAGAGTCCTGTAGCAGATTCCAGATATCTATAGCATGGCAAGTTAGGGATCTGGTATTAAGCAGTAAACATTGATGGGTCTTGGGTGTACTAACCTTTGAAAGATGTTTACGTTCAGGAAGGCGCCAGCCGCAGTCGCTGCAGCCTTTCCTTAAAGCCCTTCCTCCAGGGAAGACATGATGGCAAAGACTATACGGAGGACGGAGAGAGCACAGCTCGGAACTAGAATAGATAAGCATAATAAGTCGCAGTGTGAAAATTGACCACGAATCGGTCAGGAAGCCAGCCGTCCTGCCCCGTCCGCCTACGTGCCGCTGACGGGCGCAGACGGGCAGGACTCTGGCGCGGCTCAGGCGCAGAGAAGGCGCCACACCTGCGCGTCACCGCTGCGCGTTGAAAAAGGTGGAGCTTTAAATAGTCCGGCTGAACCTCGGAGAAAAAAATCTCCTGAGTACTTGTACCAAAATGGCGGCGGCGCGCTTCACAAACCTACCCAGGATGGACACCACCACCCCAGAACCGGACCCGCCAAAGTAGCGGTGCTCTTACCAGATTAGAGTGTGGGAATGAGGGCCAGGCGCAGCACGGCGATTTTAAAAACAAGGTAAACTGCACAATGCAAATGAAAACAAACGAAAATAGGCAAAACGGGAGGATTAAAAAGTCGGCTGCTGGCAGCGCGATTACGCGACCCAGCAGCGCTCAGTCACAGCCTCAGCAATGGACACCTTACCAGGCTGCCCCAAACAAGGTTCCGCCTTAAATAGTCCGGCTGAACCTCGGAGAAAAAAATCTCCTGAGTACCTGTACCAAAATGGCGGCGGCGCGCTTCACAAACCTACCCAGGATGGACACCACCACCCCAGAACCGGACCCGCCAAAGTAGCGGTGCTCTTACCAGATTAGAGTGTGGGAATGAGGGCCAGGCGCAGCGCGTCAATTTTAAAAACAAGGTAAACTGCACAATGCAAATTAAAACAAACGAATATAGGCAAAACGGGAGGATTAAAAAGTCGGCTGCTGGCAGCGCGATTACGCGACCCAGCAGCGCTCAGTCACAGCCTCAGCAATGGACACCTTACCAGGCTGCCCCAAACAAGGTTCCGCCTTAAATAGTCCGGCTGAACCTCGGAGAAAAAAATCTCCTGAGTACCTGTACCAAAATGGCGGCGGCGCGCTTCACAAACCTACCCAGGATGGACACCACCACCCCAGAACCGGACCCGCCAAAGTAGCGGTGCTCTTACCAGATTAGAGTGTGGGAATGAGGGCCAGGCGCAGCGCGGCGATTTTAAAAACAAGGTAAACTGCACAATGCAAATTAAAACAAACGAAAATAGGCAAAACGGGAGGATTAAAAAGTCGGCTGCTGGCAGCGCGATTACGCGACCCAGCAGCGCTCAGTCACAGCCTCAGCAATGGACACCTTACTAGCTATAAGTCACCTTTGCAGCTAGTAGCAGTTGAATGTGAACTGCCAAGCCAGGTCCACTCTGTAGAGAAAAACAAGCAACCGAAGATCAGTTTTGCCCTAATTGGAGCCCATAAGTCAGATGCAGCTTAGTTACAGGGGCAGAGTATGCACAGGACTTATGTCTAGGAATACCCTTCCCTCTTATGGTGTAAACAAAACAGTGTTTGGTGGAATGTTTGAATTAATCTCAGCCACTGGTAACTAATTATTTTGCACACTATGCTACTTTAGATGAGACCCAGCTATATACAAATCAACCTTGGTCCTTCTCCAACAGGAACAGTCCAGTCCAAGCTGCCAGGTCACATCCTCTCTGGACCAGAACACATGCCACTCATGTTTTGCGCAGATAGGGGTTGGTTAGTCAGATGCAACTTGGTTTCAGAGACAAAGTGTGCATGGGACCCACATCTGTCATACTCGTCCCACTGAGGGACTTTGATTACAAGTGAGGCAGTGAGGCAGAGATTCTAAGCAATAGAAATTACCACCAAAGGCCAGTTTCTCTACTTTTATTTCAGCCTATTAGAAACCTTTGAAGTGGAAAATAACTGTGTAAACACAGAATTACTGTGTAAAATTCTATAAGATATCCCTTTGACAAGGAGTTTAATGCTCCAATTTACCACCTGCTCTGAGCAGGTGGTACTTGACAGCAATGGTTTCCCTGTGCAGCTAGGGTAGACAGAGGGGGTTGGGAGGCTAGGGGAGTTGAAAGGAAGAATGGTGTTGGCAGGGGCACTATTGCATGCATTTTATGGTCCCTCTCACCAAAGAAAACCATTGCCAGTGTCCATGGATGAGGTTTGTCTACTGTTGCAGCTCAAGCCTCATGCAATTCTACTGGGGAAAACTGGTACAGGAACAAAGGGCAGGTGAAGTGAAATTTCACACAGCAATTCAGCTCTGCCTAACTCGTAATCAAGGCCTTCCATGTGAATTATGTTGACAGGCATAACTGCTGATATGTTATGTATTATGTTATGGTATGTTACAATATGTTAGGTTATGTACTGCTATATTGTGGTGGGCTGTGTTTGTTTTGTTATGTTGTGGTGTTTGTCTTGTGATGTGTTATGTTATTGAATTTTTCTTGTGTTATGTTTTCACTTTATTACTGCTTGAGTGCTGCATAAATATTTTACAAATTGCCTCTAAGTTAAGCCTGACTGGTTTGTACCAAGCTACCCAAAAGTTAAGCGTTGGTTTATTTAGAGACATTTGTGGTCTGTCCTTGTAGGAGAGTAGGATCTGCTTGTTATAGATGCCCCCACTTTTTGCTGATTTGCCACTCTTTTCGACTTAGACTGACTGAGATCCTGTTATCCAGGACCCCAGTCTAGCTGCTTTCTACTCTTAATTGATTGCATGTACTTTAGGTACAATCCAGATTGGATACTGGGGTTCCCTTATCAGTCCCTAGTATATGGTACACCATGTACCCAGGTCATAGGTACCCCATAGGCCTCCCAGGGGCTGCAGCATGTATTATGCCACCCCTGAGAGACTATTCAAACTGACGCCATAGGTCTGCTACTGCAGCCTGTGTATGGTGGTGCATGCACCCCTTACTTAGATATAGGTTACTTATAATTATTCTAAATCACTGCACATATAGTGGTCGCCCCCACTCCGCTGCTCCTGCCCGCTGACTGCCTGACTGCCTGAGCTCTGCTCTGCTGCCTCATTGCTGCCGCCTGTTCTCTCTTCCCCCCTCCTGCTGCCTCGTTATTGCCTTCTGCTAACTTTTTCCCCCTTCTGCTGCTTCGTTGTTGCCTCGGTGTATTCTTTTTCCCCTCTGCTGCTGCATTCGCTTTTCCCTTCTGTTTTTGCCTTTTTTCCTTCAGTGTACCCCTTTCCCCCCTTCTGCTGCCCTCCCCCTTCCTTGTGTGCTGCTCCCTTCCGCCGGACGACCCAGCCACCGCTGAGCCGCCCTCAGACCTCCTTCCCACCACAGACCTCCGCCGACTCCGCCCCCCTCCTGCCCATTGGCCGCCTCGCTCCCGCCACCCAGCTGACCCGACCTCCCGGCTCCTTACTTATGACGCCCCCTGAGCGACCGCGCAGCAGACGCGCGCAGCGGGAGCACCGATTGAGCGCCGAAGGTGCGCCAAAGTTAAGCCCGTCAGCGCCCGTCCGCGCCTGGACCGCGCCCAGCGCCAGGACCCCTGGCCCTCCCCGCCGATGCAAGACTACCCGACTGACCTACGACGCCGCCACCCTCAACGCACTCAATGCCGGCCGGTCCCACGCCTGCTGCCGAGCCACCCCGAGAGGCTCCTCATTTCTCTAGGATGGATGTGGCCAGATAGGGACCCTAGATGTCTCTGAGTTGGTCCTCTGGATTACTCTGTGATCCCTGTGCCCCACGAAGTTGGCACACTGCCCCACTCAGCGGATTCCCTGGACCTCTCAGAGTTGATCCTGTGAATGACTCGGAGCTGGCCTCTTTGAGATGGCCTCTCTGAGCTGGCCTCTCTGAGCTGGCCTCTCGGAGCTGGCCTCTTTGAGCTGGTCTCTCGGAGCTGGCGTCTTTGAGCTGGCCTCTCTGAGCTGGCCTCTTGGAGCTGCCCTCTCGGAGCTGGCCTCTTTGAGCTGGCTCTCGGGGCTGGTCTCTCAGGGCTCTAGCAGGCTCTGTCCCCTCTGCAGCCGGCCGGACCCGCATCCCTTTAGCAGTCAGCTGCACGATGGGGTAGACGGGGCAGGATGGAGTGGCCGGTACCTGGATTATGTCAAGAAAGGGCTCGAGGTATCCAGTTTGTTTATGCATGAGAAACTCTATTGTTAATCTGCCCACATTAGAATTGCTACTCTCCTGATGATCTACCCATTCCCAATAAAGCCGTTTGAGGTTGTCTCTCCCTAGGGGTTCCTGGCTATCCCAATAAGTTTGGAGGCCGATGGATGTTAGCGTTTTTTTGACATTTGAGATCCATCCTATCTTGGTGCCAGCATCCAAACAAACTATTTCAGTAAAGACGTCAGCGTAATGGAGGATCTCTGGGGTCTGTCTAATGCGGGCCCAAAATAGCAGTGGGCACAATCTTGTTATATCTCCAATAGACTTCCTACCCATATCCAACGTTAGGGGAGTAAGGGGGACATTTTTGGGTAACATCCACAAGTCCCTAAAAAATGTGTGCTCAGATGTACAGTGGTCATCGAGTTTGTTGAAACCCCAGATTTCTGCTCCGTAGAGAGCGGCGCTAATTGCCCTAGCATCGTACACTTGGAGGGCCGGGACTACCGGCCTGGTGTGCGAGAGGCAATGTTCTTTTCCTATTACTCCAGCTGCCCAAGAGCGCTCCGTGGGCCTGTACTTCGTGATTCAGCTCGAGGTCCCTTTGGGATCCCTGGTCCGTTGGCCTTTGGGTCCCTGTGAAGGTAACTTTAACTTCTCTTGTGCTTTCCTGGTTGCACCAGACATGGCGTGACTCCCCATAGCATGGATAGTCTCCAGGACCTTGCTGGTCCTCACCGTGACTTGTTTCCTCTGACTGTGTGGGCTGCATTTGCCAAGGCTTGTTGGTGTTCAATCCGGACACTAACCCCTCAGCACTCAACATCCTTAATGAAACAACTCACCTTCGTACTTTGGTCATCATCGACGTCTCCTGGTTCCCGTGGCTGCAGAGTCAAGCATCCAATCTTCACACCTGCAGCACCCAACATTAGTGAACATTCGTCTACCGAGCCCCTGGTCACCCTGAAGTGACCCAGACTGCTTTCAGGTTCTTCTCACCTCGTATCCTGGCTTGGATTCCACCGGACACTTTTCATCTTCCCAGCAGCAGCAATTCTTTGAGTCACACCATTGAAAAGATGAAGGTTTCCGACACCACTCGACCCCTATGCACCGGCTCCTTGGGGATAGGTAACAAGAGTACCTCAGTACTCACAAGGGTGCTGGTCTTAGAACCATCTATGTTCCAAAGGGTTTACTTGAAGTCCTCTCTGAAGTGTCCTTAAACTGTAATTTTCCAACCGCGACTTTCCCATAGAGTTGTACGGAGCTCGCTTCTGTGTTCTCACACTGCACCCGTCCTACGTGTGCTCCCTGTGTCACTCCTTTGGGTGGTTCCTTGGAGTCCCAGCGATACTATGTGCTCTAGGTACTGTGTCTAGTGAAGATGTTGTTGTTATAACATTTTTTTAGTATATGGTTCGGTCTCCCCCTGGAGCTTTCTGTGTATTGTGCTATTTGCTGTTGTTCTATTGATTAAGTATTTTGTGCCTTTTGCTCTAATCTCGTATAGAGGTTTGTAGAGTGTTTAGTGATAAATACATATATCTTATATATCTCTTGTGTGGTTCTCCCTTCATTTGGTTATTCAGGAGGTTGTGATCTGGTAAAACAAGCTGCTTTACATTCCTTCGAGACTTAGCCTGAATGCTCCTCTACACAGCTACCACTAGGATAGCTTTCTATAAAGGTTGTCTTTAATCTAATCATCAATAAGTGCTGTTTGGACAGGTACAAGGTGCCCAGTTTAATTAGTGGACAGCATATACCAGGCCAACTTCTCACAGTCCTGACAGGAATTGTGGTTAATAGGGAGTCGGGCTCTCACCGCCCTCTACAATAACCCATTTTCTTACATTGGTGTTCAGTGGTGGGAGTAAGTACGTGTTTGTGAAGTGACACTCAGTGATTTATCTAAAATCAAACATCCCTAGTAATGATCTGATATCTGAATCATTTCTTTAAATTCTTCTGGATTGGGCATTTCTATCCTTTAATAAACTCAGTCCCTGACTCATATTTGTGCACCTGTTATTCTTGATTGCAAAGATGGGAGGAGTCCTCAACAGCATTGAAAGCTGCACACTGATAGAGTTGAAATAGTTTTTCAAGGAGAGGGCACTGCAGATGCCAACAGGTTCCCAGAAAAAGGAACTCCAGAAAGTCCTCAGAGCCTCAAAGGAGGATCACCAGCTGCAATTTACAGCACACGAGCAGGACGAGGGTAATCCCTAGAGGAGGATGAAATGTGGGAGGAGGGGGAACATACCCACTTTAGCCTCAGAGGAGAGAGGTAAGCCCCAGCAGTGAGGTCACCGGATGACTCCAGAGCAGCAAACAGTGTATCCTTTTGCAATCTGTCCCCTGAGGAATTAGGGGGCAGGAGAGCTGAAAGGGAGCTGATATTGCAGCTTGCCAAACTAAAACTGGCTGCAAAGAAGGAAATGGCTGAGGCAGAGAACGCTCTAACCAAACTAAGGGTTGAGGTAGAGAGAACCTTCGCCAAGGAGAAGGCTAATGCAAAGAGAGACCTCACCAAGGAGAAGACTGTGGCAGAGAGTGCCTATGCAGAAAAGATGTCTGAGGCGGAAAGGGCCTTGGAGAAGAGAAAGCTGCCTCTGAAAGAAACAAAATAAGTCAAAAGAAATGGACCTAAAAACCAAGCAGCTCTCAGACTCCAGCAGCAATGATGGGAGTGTACAGTGGAGACAAGAAGGTCCACATTCATAAACATCTGGTGCATAGTTATGAGGTGGGGTATGTTACTGATAAGTGGTTTGCAGCATAGGGTCCCAGAGGAGGACTGGAGAACTAGCTTGTGAAAGCACATGGCATTTGTTGGGAGCGATAACCTACTGACCCTAGTAGGAACTGGTCAGATGGCCTATACCCTCATAAAAGTAGCCCTTATCACAGAGTGTGGTCCTACCCCAGAGAAATTCCACTCGAGGTTCAAGGACTGTCACAAACCACAAACTGTTTCATCAGTCTTGGTGGATTTTGTGAACTACTCCGATAAGGCACTAAATGGTTGGACAAAGGGCAGCAAAGTGAGTCATGTGAACGGGAGGTATATGCTGTTTTTAAGAGTTGCAACAACACCTTATAGATACCAAGCTCATTGTACCAAAGGAGCTTTCAGAAACTTAGTACCACACTGTTGAAGAAGGTACCTCAGGGATCACGAAAAACAGTGGACAGGGTACCCACCAGAACAAACAGAAAGGGGGAAACAGGGGAAAACTAAGGAGTTCTCTAAAGGCCCCCAAAAGAGTTCTCAGAGGAAGTATTCACAGTCCCATTCTGAAAAAGAAAAGGGTGATTTCTAAGGGAATAAGCTATTTAGCCACTTTACATCAAAGTGCCATGTATGCTATCAGTTTGAGAGCAGGAAGCAGCCTCCAACTGGTGGACAGGGCTCGGGTGCATAGCTACAAGGTGTCCCCAGTTAGTTTTGGGGGTAGTGCATAGGTTACCCTAGTGCCCCTGCTGAATAAAACTAAGACGTGTAGGCAGTGTCTCACCATCAATAGGCAGGTGATGGAACCTCTGCGACACACAGAAAACAGTATGACTATTGTTAGGTGTCATCTAGGTGCTCTGAACAAGTATTCCTAATGTAGTCCACTAGATGTGACTGCTAAAATATACAAGATGCACTTTATTGTGGCTCTAGTTTCCTTTGAATTGAGAGACTCAGGTTCTTTTAGGATAGCTGTGAGTCCGGCAATGCTTGTGGATGTCTTGCTAGAAAATAATCTGAAGCAAACTATCTGGAAAGAGGTGGAGCTCTGGTTCCACTTGGAGATGTTAGGATTGCCTGAGTAGATGTGTCTGACCTCACGGTCCATGGTAGTCTGAGAGGAGAGTCAAAAGCAGGTGAAGCCTGGAACAATGGTGCATGTACCTGCCAAGAAAAGAAGGAGCAGGGGGCATAGGAAACTCTTCCCAGACATCCCCACGGTCTGGATGGTTGCTAAACCTGAGGGTAAACAGTCTGGAGCCTACAGGGGAACAGATTACTGCATTGAGAGACCTGACTGAACTAGCTGGATTGGAACTGGAAGGTGCCCCCTACCAGGCAGAGTTCTGCCTGACACAGAAGGACTGTTGCTCACTGGAGGGCCTAAGGTGGCAGGCTGAGGCCCAGGAAAATAGCGATCACCTCATCTATCCTGCCAATAGATCCTGTAGTGCAAGTTTAAGGTAACTGAGCCTAGGGCTACTCATGAATTGTTGGTTCCCCAGTGCTACCAGAACTTCCGTTTGGAGCTGGCTCATATTTTACACCTGGCAGGGCACCTGGGGCAGGCCAAATACTTGGAAAGGTTGGTCATCCACTTTTATTGGTCCCAGATAGGAATGACCTCAAATGCATTCTGTAGGTCCTTCTCTACCTGCCAGATGAGTGAGAAGTCAGGGGTAAAACTCCCCTGACCCCTTTACCTGCTGTGGGAAAACCCATGGAGAGGGATGGCATTAACATTGTGGGGCCTCTGGACCTAGGCATCGGGTTTATCGTGGCCCTGTTGACCATGGCACCCAGTACCCAGAGGCCAGACCTCTGAGGACAGCGACTGTGTCTGCAGTGACCAATTTCACCGATGGGGACATTTACTTAAGTATGTTTATCCAAGGAGGTTGTGCCTGACTGGGGCACCAACTTCATGTCAGCATTCATGAAGACAATGTGGGATGAGTGTGAGGCAACCTACAAGTTCTCCACACCCAGACCAATGTGCTTGTTGAGACGTTCAGCAAGACCTTCAAAGGTATTGTCGCCGACCTGTTGTTTGCTTACACTGAGATGCCTGGTAAGAGATAGGGTTCAGTCCCTTTGAACTTCTTTATGGCCGCCTAGTCAGAGGACCTGTCCGACTTATGAAGAAGGGGTGAAGGAAGGGTGGAAGTGTGTTCACAAGAACTTCCCCAGGATGTAGTCAGCTGCATGTTGGCTCTCAGGACTCGGTTGAAGCTGTTTTGGAAGCTAGCCAGGAAGTCATGAAGCTCTGGTATGGTCAGAAGGTCACTCTTATAAAGTTTCATCCTGGTTAAAAAGTGTGGCTACAGAAAGAAAAAAGAAATTTAGTTAGTGCACATATACCAATACGTTGTTTGGCGCTCAAAAGATAGTAGGTACAGTAAATAGATATAGTGATTTTTAAGAAGCACAAAGCTCAGTGTGAAAAAAGAACAGGTTTTTAAGGCCTTCCTAAAAAGAGTGTGGCTCTGAATATATTTAGGGCTTCATTTACAAGAGGCCTGCACCACCAGAGCATCAAATTTCATGAAGCCCCTGTGGCACAGGCCTCTCAAACATATTTATGAGGCGATGCAAAGCAACTCTGCATGACTTTGCATGGTCTCATAGATATGGAGTGAGGCAAGGCAGTGCAAAGTACTGTATTACCTTACTCTATATCAAGGAGACGTTCCTTGGGCGTTGCTGTGGGTTTTCACACACAATGAAACATTCACAGAATTACAAGAATTTGTAAACCTGGGAATAAACCCAAACTGTGCGTCTCCCTGTGGGGAAACGTAACAAGAAGATATAACTTTATTTCTCTTCATTTTTCCTTCTTTCTATATGTGCAGCATTCTGTATCATACATAGAAAGAAGAAATCACCTCCATTGATTGTTTATTAGCAGGAAGTTGTCCCTTCCTGCACAAAAATAATTGTGCCAACAACGCAGTTACCCTTGCACCATGGTGCAAGTCTGCCTGCATTCGTGCTAGGCACCAATTTGTGTGCCAGAGCAGGAAGAGAGGACAGGAATGCACTTTTCCTTTTGATGCAGGTCAGCACAGGAAGAAGGTTTATGGCGCTGCTCTATGCCAAAATGTTTTAAATTGAGCCCTTAATCTTTAAAGAAAGATTGTTCCATATTCTGGCAGCTGTCCAAGAGAAACATCTTATAGCCCACGTTGATCAGGACACTATGGGAGTCTTTACGATGGAGGTCAGGCTTTCGTCCGACCGACATCGTCGTGGGGCTTTGGGACTGGCTGCCTGTAAGGCGGCGGTCCTGCACACAGATTGCGATGCGACCGCCACCACAGTGGTCGCATCGTGTATCTCTAACATTGCACCGGATGCTGCTGGCTGCAGCACCTGCCGCAATGTCCAAAATGCACTGTTGGCATTTCTCTGCACTATATAGCAGGCACCATTCGGTTCTTGCTAGCTGGTGCAGGGAAAAGCGACACCCACCTCCCCCCAACACAAGGGGGGGCTGCAACAAGCCCCCAAATGCAATCCCGCCAGCTTGTGAATGGCGGTTGAACCGCCATCCACCGCTGGTGGGGATGAAGCATCCTAATATGGCCAATGGTGCCTACTAGGCACCGCCACCATTCTAGGTATGCTTTCCGGTCCGCTAGACAATTAGTAGGATTGCCTGTGTCGGGCCCCTGGCCGACGGTCTTCCCGTCCGCCAGCAAACTGCATGCCATCCTAATTTGGCGAGCGGAGAATGGCCACAAGTTGGTGGTGAATCCGCGACCGGCAAGCTGCCGGTGGCGGATTCACCGCTATCGTAATTAGGCCCTTTGTGAGTGACAACATTATTTTATATGTCGGACCGAAGTCTTCTTGTGGGGGCATACTGTGAAAATGTGTCTCTAATGCCTGTACAGTATACATTATGTAAGGCTTTATGTGCCACACAAACAGATTTGAATGTGATTTGTTTCCTCACTGGAAGCCAGTGCAACTTAGATAGTACTTTGGAGACAAAATCACATTTTGGAATGTCCAGTATGGATCTGAAAAATAGAGGGCATTACAATAATGAATTTGAGAAAGGATCATAGGAATCACCACTGATTTTTAAAGTTTCAACAGGATAAATTGGAAAAACCACAGCTGATTTCCAAAGTTCCAATGGGATAAATGGGAAAAATAATTTTTAGAATTTTAATGATATAGTAACATGTGAAAGCAACCCGAGCGACAAAGCTGAACTTCTCATCAAAGATTACTCAATTTTTTTTTACTGTTTTTACAGGAGAGGGATGAGAGTCTAACTTACTGGGCCACTAAACAGCAGACCGAACATGTACATTTTTACCAAAAAGTAAAACCTCAAGTTGACCTTTAAACAATTGTACTTCTTCTAAAGTCCCATGTCTTTCAAACAGTTATACAATTTACAAGCATTCTTTTGTTCCTTGCTAGACATGGAGACAATATCTGTGTCATCTGCATATGACACAATTGAAAAAACAAAAGTCTGGATAAGCTTAGCAAGAGGTAAAACATAAAGATTAAAAAGTGGAGTACTAAGGGAAGACCCTTGATGCACTCAACGAGAGAGTGCATAAGTGTTAGAAGAAAAATTGCTTATAATGACCGTTTGTTCTCGGTCTGAAAGAAAGGAACACAAAAGTTCCAGAGCTTGATCCCTAACTGATTGAGATGGGTGATTAACAAAGAGTGGTTAACTGAGTGAAACGCTGCCGACAGGTCAAACAAAATAAGTGCTGATTTCCCACTGCTATCGACAACAGATCTAATTTCATCCATGGCAATGATGAAGGCCTATTCTCTGCTATGATTGCTCCTAAATCCAAACTTAGGGGTAGATTAGGATCGCGGACGGACTTGAGTCCGTCTGCGACCCCAGAGGAGGAGGGAACGTCCGCATGGGCTGCGGCGTTCCCTCCGTGCAAATTAGGATGTGACCGCCAGGGTGGCGGTCACATCCTCCATCTTTAACATCACGCAAATGCAGGGGGTACCATAGGTACCCCCCCATGTGCATCCCCCACCACCCGTTTACACAGGGGGCCCGCAACGGGCCCCCGAAGTGAAGGTCCGTATGCTTTTCCACGGCGGAAAAGCCGCCGTGGAAAAGCATATGAGTTCCTCCATCCTAATATGGCTGGTGGTGTCTGATAGACACCGCCAGCCATGTTAGTGCTTTTCCGCCGCGGTCGAAAGGCGACCGCGGCGGAAAAGCTGCGGACTGATTTCAAGACCCACCACCATCCTAATATGGCGGTGGGTCTTTTGAGGCTCCGCAGCGGTTTTTTCGCATCCTCCGGGCCGGCGGTGGCTTCCGCCGGCCCGGAGGAAGCGGGAAAAACGCGATCCTAATCTACCCCTTAGCTGGATCAAGGATAACATGTTTATCTAAACATTACGCTAGTTCCTGATTTTTTGCTTTCTGTAAGATTTACCTGGCTTGGGTATAAGAAATGGGATGGTAGTTTTTAGGATACAATGAGCTAGCAGATGTATGATTCAACAAAGTAATGACTGTAGCGGACTTCCCAGCTTTCCTTCAGAACTCTACCTGTACTAATTATGGTGCTGAAAATCTCAGTAATATTCTTTGCGAAAATAGAAGGGGCTAGGTGTAAAATTATAGGGGGCAAGGGTCACATGGAGCACCTGAATTAATGGATCAAACGTGATTAGTCCTCTATATTTCTGTTAATTTAGAGAAATTCTGGAACAAGCAAAGAGGCTCATGCTTGAATTGAAAGCAACCGAACCAGGCTCTCCTGGGCTTAGTGATGCAATTTTTTGGCAGACCAGGTTTAATTTGTTTTGAAAGAACTCTGCTAACTGATTACAAAATTATTGGATAATATCCCTATTATGGATTTTAGAGTGATTAGAAAGAGCTTTATTTCTTTGACTAATTATTTGCTTAAGTTATTTTGTTCTCAGTTTTTCTTTTTCCATGAAAAATCAAAACCTTGTACTCTGAATTGGAGCTTTATATTTACCTTTTTCATGGGCTTCTTACATTTTCCGTCATTTTTGTTACTGGGTCATGCATTTTTTTCTATAAATCCTAAGATTATCTGGGAACGAAGGGGCTTCTGGCGTTTGGTCATCATCAATTTAAATGGAGCTATAGAGCCTAGAGCATTGTTGACCAAACATTTATAATCTTGATGAAGTACATCATCAACAAAGTTTAATTTTGCATTGGTTAAGACTTCTTCCAGAGTGTCTGACATAATTTTATGTCAAGGCTGCAGTTTCTACATCAAGTTTCAGTAGGTAATGACGGGCAAGGTTCAGTGTTTTTAAATTTAAATAACATTACTTTATGATCAGACCGAGTGAGAGGTAAAAGGGATCAGTTGAGAAAATACAACCTTGCGTATGATTGGCCACATGAGATTCATTTTTAACCCTTTGTGAGAATCGAAACCTTATCATTAAGTCAATTAAGGTATCATGATTCTCATTACATTCTAAATAAAAGTTAAAATCCCCTAGTATAGGAACATTTGTAATGAAAAGAAAAGGTGCTAATAACATACTAAGTGTTTGTAAAAGGTCTGTTTTAGGACATGGGGTCAGGTTGTGATATGTTAACCAAATAGCAAAAGAAGAGTTGTCCGTTACATTAAGTAGGTAAGATAAATCTTCACAATGATGAGCTGATATTGGTATGAAATTACTTCTTAATTGTTCTTGATAAATGGTAGCTAATCCCCCAGCTCATGTATTCTTGCGGTCATGTCAGAAGATTGACTATTCTTTTGGTATTGTGATGAGCAAATCTTGACCAGAAATATTATCAGCCCAAGTTTCAGTGATGGAAACTACAGCCACCTACTGATTTTCCCAAAATTATGTGAATGCGGCATATAAGCTCTTGTTTCTTTGATACCAGATTAAACTTATCCTCACTCATAGAGCTTTAGATGGCATATGCACCATCATTTCCTCCCTCATTACCTGTTGAAAAATCACATCTTGAGCAAGCAAAATTGCCGAAGAAATCAAGGCAATTCAAGGGATTATTAGCAGAATTACAGTGGTTACCTTTAAGATTAAGAAAATAGAGTCTAGAGTAGCAAGGTTTGATCAGCGAGTAGGATGCTGAAATAAAAGAACCATGGGTCCTGGTGCTCAGCTCAATCCAGATGTGGATGGGCGCAGATGGGCTTGCCTTTTGGCGTGTCTTCTGTGAACCAGCGTTGTGTCCCATATGCACAACCACTGTGCACATGCGCCCCATCTCTGTTTCAAAATCCCACCATAAAAAGGGGCATGGCTCAGGCGGTAACGCCCCAGTGCATTGGTTGAATGAAATAAGAGAGGGCAGATAAAAAGAAGAGTAAAACAAGCTAAGAAACTGTGCTGAAAAGAAACTCATTAACTTAAAATAAGGAAAGTTAAGAACCTTTCAAGATGGTACCCAAACAGAAAGAAGTCTTAGCAATTGTCTATGGTTTGCTTGGGAAAGTGCTGACCCAATGGAGTTATGCTACATCATAAAATTATAACACATGTGCATAAAAAAACATGAAAAATTCTTAAAGCCTTATACAGGGGAAATTCCCTTCAAACAAAAATAATAAAGATCCATGACTTAGTATTCTTATTAATTTGTCCCAACCAGTTCTATCTTTTGTTCAAGCAGTTTTTTCCAATCACAAAATCAGGAGTAAATCTGACCTATGTGGTTTTAATAAAAACAGTCAAAGAATGCAAAGCAACACATATGATACTGATATAACATATATACAGAGAAAATTATGTCTATTATTCAACAATGGCAGTGAACAAATAGTTGAATCCAAGAACTCAAACATCTATAATAGACAGTTATATAGTAAGTTTATGGCAGTACATCTCAATTGGATACCGGACGACATTTCGGTCTAGCGTCAAAATTGACCAAGGCATCATCAAGACAACAAGTGTTGCACAAAATTCAGTCGCAAACAATTAATGTGAACACTAAATAAAAAGGTTGAAAAGGGGTAGTGACACCCTACATCCAAGATGTCTCGATAGGAATGAGATAAATTACAGTTGCACCAAAAACCTGACACACTCAAAGGTACAGGAAAAACAGGAGGAAAGAGAACCTCTTCCATTCACCTGAGCCCATGTAAACAGCCGAGGCTGCCAAAGGAGGAGTGGGGGTATTATTTTACTGAAAAAACATGATTTTAGTGCTTGTAAAGGACATACAATGTGTAACAAATGTGTCACAACATTTAAGGATTGTGGGCAGAAAACACCGGCTCACCCAAACAGTGAGGGGATAATACTTCACAGATTTGTAGTTTAAAGAGCTTACGTCAAACGACACAGCCGGGCTGCATACATGTTATCTCTCACTGTCAAAACACTAAGAAGCCAGGTACCTCCTTTAATGGAGCCAGTGGAGACCCAGGCCTTGCAGGACCAGTGGACTTGGCTCTATGAGGTCAAGGAGTGCAAGGGAGAGGTTGCCTACCTGGTGGAACTCCAGACACCTGAAACCCTTAAGGGTTTTACATGACAACGTTCTCAAACTCCACTTCAAGACATCTAAAGTCACCATGCTTTTTGTGAGAGATTGAGGTGATGAAATCAAACCTCTCCCAGATATTTCCTCTAAAGAACACAATTCTTCAGTAGAGGGCATGAACCTCTCCCTCTCCCTGAATCCACACCAGGAGAGAGAATGCTGCCACTTTCTGGAGCAATTCTTCTCCTTATTCTCACTTACAACTTGGTGTACCCATGATATCGATACGGGAACATCATGCCTGTAAAGGATAAAATCTTCAGGCTCGTCAACAAAGTGAGAGTCAGCAAGAAAGCAGGAAGTGTTCAAGATGCTGGTGTTAGGGGTGATTGAGCACCCTAACAGCAAATGTCCCAGTCCTGTGAGTCTGGTATCCAAGGCTGCCACACCGCGTGCCACCTCAGGACTCCGATTCTGCATGGATTATCGAGGGTTCAACTCAATCAATAAGACTGATGCTCACCTCATTCGCTGAGCTGATGAACGTATTGACGGATTGGGAACTGCCACGTTCCTGAGTGCATTCTCTTTGACAATGGGGTACTGGCAGATTGCCTTAACCAAGGGGCCAAGGAGAAGTGTGCATATTTACCCCAGAGGGCCACTTTTAATTCTGAGTGATGAGAATGCCCAGCTACCTTCCACATGTTGGTCAACTGAATTCTATCTGGACTTCAGTGCTGCCTACGTAGAAGATAGTTCTGTTGTGAGCACCAACTGGGAAGACCACTCCAGGAAGTGCTCCTGGTCCTGCAGATGACAGGCCTGACTATCAAGACCAATGAATGACATATAGGACAGGGATCCTTTGAATACTTGGGCCACCAAGTCGGTGGGGGCAAAGTGTGGGCCCTTCAGACCATGACACAAACCATCATGGCTTGAGAACCCCCACGACCCAGACTTTGGTCACATACTTTTTAGGTCTCACAAAATTATTGTAGCATTTTGTTAGGGGATATAGCATCATTGTAGACCCCTTGACAGAGCTGATTTTCAAGAGGCACCCCGAGAAGATGTTCTGGACAGAGATGTTCCAGAAAGCAGTGCTTAAAGCACCTGATCTCTCCAGAGAGTTCATTGTGCACATGAATGCATCAAAGCATGGCATTTGGACAGTTTTCTCACAGCTGAAATCAATCAATGAATTTGTACAGCACACTACTAATCCGTGAGGGTCTCAAGGTGCTGGAGGGGGCGGGGTGTTGCTACTGCTCGAACAGCCAGGTCTTGAGGAGTCTCCTGAAGGCCAGCAGGTCCTGGGTTTGTCGCAGGCCAATGGGGAGGGTGTTCCAGGTTTTTGCGGAGAGGTGGGAGAATGATCTGCCACCGGCGGCCGCTTGTTGAATGCTGGGGACGGTGGTGAGGGAATGGTTAGCGGCGGTTCGGGGTGTTGAAGGTGAGTCGTTCGTTGAGGTACGCTGGTCTGGTGTTGTGGAGTGCTTAGTGAACGTGGGGAGGAGTTAGAAGGTGATCCTCTTGTTGACAGGGAGCCAGTGCAGGTGGGCTGTGATGTGGTTGTGGCGGGGGATGTCGTGGATGAGGCGTGCAAAGGCGTTCTGTATGCGTTGTAGCCAGTTCTGGAGTTTGGCTGAGGTTGCTGCGTAGAGAGCGCTGCCATAGTCAAACCTGCTGCTGACGAGGGCCTGGATGACCATCCTTCTGGTTCCGGTGGGGATCCATCTGTAGATCTTGCAGAGCATGTGGAGGGTCATTGACAACGCTGCGTTCAGGATGACCCCCAGGTTGCGTGCGTGGTCAGCGGGCGTTGGTGCAGCTCCCAGTGTGGCTAGCCACCATGAGTAGTCCCAGGTAGAGTGAGTGGATCCGATGATGAGGACCTCCGTCTTGTCCGAGTTCAGTTTCAGGTGGCTGTTCATCATCCATTCGGCGATGGCCTTCATTCCTTTGTGGAGGGTGGATTTGGCGGTGGTAGGGGCCTTGGTGAGGGCCTTGGTGAGGGAGAGGATCAGCTGGGTGTCGTCGGCGTATGAGATGATGTTGAGGTCGTGCGATCGGATGATGTTGGCGAGCAGTGCCATGTAAACGTTGAAGAGTGTCAGGCTGAGGGACGATCCTTGAGGTACGCTGCAGATGATATTGGTGTCTTTAGAATGGAATGGGGGAGGCGGTGTTGGAGTTGGCCATTTTGGCAGGTTCACCCCTAAATGTTTTGCCTTTTCTGTGACCTGATATTAGTAGTTTTTGGCCTCTGCGCACTTTAGCACTGTGGCCCAGTGTAAAGTGTGTGCGCTCTCTGAGTGCGTGTGGTGAGATTCGCCTGCCCTCCCATAGGAATGCATGGGGGATATGTGTGTTCCTGGTAAATCCTGGTATGAGAGGAGTGCAGGGGCGAGTTTAGCATGTGCGAACTCGTGAGAATAAATGCTTGCGCAATGGTGTGCGCAGATGTATGGTGACTGGTGGAGAAATGCCACTTTTAGAAGTTGGCATTTCTGTGTGCGGTGTGTCTGCCTGCCTGATGTCAATCGCAAGTCTGGCTTGTGATTGACAGGTGCTGGATGGTGTGGTTGGCTCCAGGAGCCAGGATGAGTCTCCCCAGTGGTGATTAGGGAGATCTACATATAGATGGGAGGGAGGACTTGCACCTGGGACCTGAATAGGGCTATTCCTTCCCTCGACAATGCCAGCTTCACCCCCTGTGGTGCATCTGATCCCTGAGTCCTCACCTGACAAAGGAGAGAGGAGCTGAGTAAAACAAAGTGCTACAAAGCTCCCCTATACCAGTTCTAACTGGTATCCCTAGACCCGGTGATGTGACACAAAGGGGAAATGAAGTATAAAAGAAGGGGCTGTGACCCCATGAAAATGTTCTGGTGTGCTATTCCTGACTTGAGGGGAGGGCGCTGCTGCTGCTGGGCTCCAGGAGAAACCGCCACTAGGGACTGCCTCCCTGCTGGAGGGCCCTGAGAGCTGGCCTGCCTGGGCCCAGCCTTTGCCCCCTTGCTCCTGAAAGGACTTTTTCTAGCTTGGGCACTGTATCCCGGTTTTGCCTGAGAAGCGCTGTGCCTTTATTGCTGAGAGTGCTTCTATTTCTTTTATTTGCAGCTCTTCTGCTTATTTGACCTGAGCAGGTGCCCACCCCGCTGCGGTGTGGCCCCCAAGGGGGCCCCTGGCATAGGGATCCCCCCCCTGTTTGCAGAGGGAAAGCGGGAGTGCACCCTGCTAATTTGTACTAAAGAACCGAGCGGGAGCCCACCCCGCATCGGTGCCTCGAGGATAAGTGCCCACCCCGCAGTGTTGCCTGTTTTTGCACGGGTGCCCACCCCACATCTTTTTCTTTATAGTTGTGTCCTAGCGGGTGCCCACCTCGCTTCATGTCTTAATTAAGAGCGGGAGCCTTCCCTGCATCACCGCTGCGGCCCGAGACAGAAGAAAATCACGCCGCAACCCAGGAAACCCAGGAAGTCAGGCAACCTCGGAGGAGACGTGGGCGGTGCTTAGCCAGGAAGCAGGAAGCCGGCGGTAGCCTACCCCACGCTCCTGCGTGTGCCTGTGAAGACATGCTGGAAGGACTGCAGCTGAGTCACGGGGCTCCCGTGATGAAGGGAGAGCCCCGCGTGTGCTGCCCCAGCCTGTGAAGAGGTGGCTGCCCTCCCGTGCTGTTGGGCAGGAGCCACGCAGGCCACCCAGGACGTACGAAGCCTCGCAGGCTCATGGCTGAGACCAGGTGAGGAACAGAGAAGACCCGCCTGGAGAGCAGCAAGAGGAGTACCCGCGATACTCCGGTGGGTAGGGCAGAACAGGTGCATTTTCAGTGCCGGTCAAGGCACATTGCAGGCTTTCTTTTTTCTTGATTCCCTGAGCGGAGCCGCCGTAGTGGGCCGCTCCAGCGTTAGGGGCAATTGTTTCCAGGAGTACCCCGAGTGGGGCTCCCCCAGGCAAAGTGGTGCCTGTGCTGATTAATTTTGGGGGCAGTTTGTCTTTAGAAGTCCCAGTGGGACTTAGGGCCATTCCAGTTTGAGAGTCCCAGTGTGGTCTCCTGTGCCCCTGAGGTGCCTATTATTTCCCCAGCAGGACCGCCGAGGCAGACAGCAGCAATGTCTTAGGCAGTTTTCGAAAATAACAGTTGATGGACAGAATGCAGAACAATGTCTTACATTCACCCCAGTACAGAGATCTGGGCCTAAATCCATCGTTTTTTTGCACTTCACACCACCCCAGTTCAGACATGGCCACATGCAAATCAGCCTTGACCCTGTGCCTCATGGGAACAGTCCAGCCCAAACTGCCAAGCCATGTCTTTCCTGGACCGGAATCAAGCATCCTACGACCGGTTTCTGGCTATCAGCCGTCTTCAGCCAGGATAGCTTGACTCCAGTGGTGTGGAGAGCATGGGACTCACGTCTGAGCATACCCATCCCACTCGCGGTGACAAATGCAAAAATTACAGTTGATGGACAGAATGCAGAACAATGTCATACATTCACCCCAGTTCAGAGATCTGGGCCTAAATCCATCGTTTTTTTGCACTCCACACCACCCCAGTTCAGACATGGCCATATGCAAATCAGCCTTGACCCTGTGTCTCATGGGAACAGTCCAGCCCGAACTGCCAAGCCATGTCTTTCCTGGACCGGAATCAAGCATCCTAGGACCGGTTTCTGGCTATCAGCCGTCTTCAGCCAGGATAGCTTGACTCCAGTGGTGTGGAGAGCATGGGACTCACGTCTGAGCATACCCATCCCACTCGGGGTGACAAATGCAAAAATAACAGTTGATGGACAGAATGCAGAACACTGTCATACATTCACCTCAGTACAGAGATCTGGGCCTAAATCCATCGTTTTTTTGCACTCCACACCACCCCAGTTCAGACATGGCCATATGCAAATCAGCCTTGACCCTGTGCCTCATGGGAACAGTCCAGCCCGAACTGCCAAGCCATGTCTTTCCTGGACCGGAATCAAGCATCCTAGGACCGGTTTCTGGCTATCAGCTGTCTTTAGCCAGGATAGCATGACTCCAGTGGTGTGGAGAGCATGGGACTCACGTCTGAGCATACCCATCCCACTCGGGGTGACAAATGCAAAAATAACAGTTCATGGACAGAATGCAGAACAATGTCATACATTCACTCCAGTACAGAGATCTGGGCCTCAATTAGTTTTCGGTCATTTCAGAGTCCCAGAGAGGGGCTCAGGGGGCACCTCGGTGCTCGTGCTCATTTTTCACAGCTGCCCAGCACTTAGTGGCAGCTGCCACATTTAGGCTTAGGCATCTGTGCATTTCCCTTTTGCTGCATGCGCAGCCAGCCCGGACCTTCTGGACATTGGGCATTTGAGCCCCTGTGAGAGGCCAATTGGCCTGGGGCCAGGTTCAGTGCATTGTGCCCCTGATTTGGTCATTGAACCGATGGAGAGCTGTTGAGAGCGGTCCTTTATCTAAAAACGCCAAGAAAGAAATCATCTAGAATCGCGGTTACTGCCACCGGCCACCCGCGCCTGACCAAGATATTTACTAAATTGCTGACATGGAATGAGAGGACAGCCATTGCGCATTTCACCTGAATTGCCATATGCACGCCCTCATTAAGGAACCCGGCTGGGTTTCCTAGTGAGTAATTTTAATTTCATCAACACACGGTTTTGCACGCACATCACCAATATTGCAGCAATTCCAAAAACCAGATGTCCCCTTCACCGTAGGTCCTGAAGAGACCCTACATCCACACTAGGGTCGAAACGCCGTCAACAAATGTGAAATCTATCATTATATAGATGTTATGTATTGGGATAAAAGAAAGTGGTCGCTTTTGTAAGCAACAAAGTTTATTTGAAACCTTGCACATATTGTTTCAATGATAAATCTTACTGTTACTTTTTCTACTAAGAGATGATTCTGACAGTGGTCCATGAGGCCCTGTCATGTGTATATTATCCCCTGTAAATACTGCCCAGTGCGCGTTGGCACAGTGTAGATTGCGTTATTACTATTCTAATGTGTTTTATGAAAATACAAAGGCTCTTTTTGATATAACTTTGTGTGGGGTTCCTTTTGTGGTGTGCCTAGTGTGTTGCTGTTGTGTGTGTGTGTTGCACAAACGTTTTACACATTGCCTTTGGTAGAAGCCTGGCTGCTTGTGCCAAGCTACCAAGGGGGTGAGCAGGGGTTATCTTGGCATGTAACTCCCTTGCCCTGGCTAGAGTGGTGGTTTCTGTCTGGCTTTGGTGCAAGCCTTAGCCAACTAGAGATCCCATTTCTTACAGGCGGACACTCTGGGTTCTGCCAGTGAGGAAGGAGGTGGTCCAGTCCACGGCTTTGTCATGGATCCCTGCGTTGTGGAGGCGTGTGCGGAGGGTGTGGTGGCAGACGGTGTCGAAGGCGGCCGAAAGGTCCAGGAGGATGAGGGCCGCAAGGACTTGAAGCGAACTGTAGCATTCATCAGCAGGACGCTACTAGCCAGGTAACAGAGGTGGAGTGCAATATAAAGAGAGGCATTTGCAATGGTCTGGGCACTGAAGAAGTTAGTACCATGCTTGTTTGGGACTCACATTCAAGTTCAGATAGACCACAGTCCCTCAGATGGCTGAAGCAGATGAGTGACGAGAATCCCAATAGTTGAGGTGGTTTATCTCCCTCCAGGGAATGAACTTTATGATGGAACATCACCCTGGGACTGACCAAGCCAATGCTGATGATCTTTCCAGGTTTGTCAGACTTAACATTGAAAACTCCCATGAGGGTGGGTAGTTCTCCCTACTTTCTGCGGTGGAGACACATGCTTGATCCAATACTCTTGGTGTCGTATTCCCTCAGACTTTATCCTTTCAACCCTTATTTTTTCTGAACTAATTTTTGTTTGCATTAGTACCCTGTGCTGTCTACCCCTGATAACCATGGGTAAAGTGCATGTGGTCTCTCCCTTAAACATGGTAAAATGGTCATAAACCTCATTGGCATATTTAATTTACTTGTATGTCCCTGGTAAATGGGACTACATGTACCCTGAGCCTGGAAATGAAATGCTAACAGTGGACAGCAGCATTCATTGGGCCACCTACAATAACATTCCCCTTTGCAGCTGCTGTGCATTAGAGACGTGGGCACAGAAGGAAAGAGGAAGTCAAGAGGTGCACTGACAGTGTTCAAGAAAGAGTTGATGCACTGTCTGCGTGTCCCTCAAGGTTGCTCCTTGGGAAGCGATGAAAAGGATGCCGGGTACACCTCCCAGGGCCTCTCCCCCAGGTATTTCCATGCAGAAGGGGAATTCACTGACTGTCCCTATCTGTGGGGTATCTCTGACCTCCTTTGAAGAGCAGGCCAACCTGCTACCTGCAGTTAAAGGCAAACAGGCAGCTTGAAACAGTCTACAATGTGAACAGCATATTCACAGTAATTGGGAGCTCTGTCTGCCCCCAGGGCACCCAGTCAAGCATGCCCTATTGTGCAGAATGGGCAATGTGCTCCATACATAATATGGCCCCTGAGTGGGAAATCTGATGTTCAGAGTTGTGGTACAATTTGACATGTAATGTAGCTTAACTGTATTTTTTGTGAGGACTGAAATGACCCCAGAAATCGGTACAGTAATGGTAACATTCTCAGAATTCCATGGCAATAGTGCATCTCCAATTTTCCTATCCCTAGGGTATGGGTACATTTGCATCAGAATTCCTGATAGACTCAAAATCATGACCGGAGAGAGCAGAGGCATAATTTCCCACTACTATCAAGATGCCTTGCTTAAAGGAAGTGTTATACTTATGTATAAACGCCCTAAATAATTTGTTTTAATACATGAGAGTTTCAAAGGCACGTTAATCCGGTAGATTTTCACATGATGAAGGCAAATACCTGCAATGCCAGTTATTAATAACATGATGTTGTGATCGACAGATAATTGACGTAAAACAGTCGCAGTTATTCTTTACTTGTGCTGTGAGTTTACTCATGCATTTATGAAGAAAGGCGCGTATTAGCAATACTGGGACTGAACGCCAAGGTAGCCATCTGCACAGTGAATGACATCTTCAATCTTGCCCCCCGTCACTTGGAAATGTGTTCTGACAGTTAGCCTTGGAGGTTGGAGACGCAGTGTACCTCAAACTCCGCTATATACATCTTGTTAGTGTAAGCACAAATTGAATTGCACATCATAATTTCTTTCAGGTCCATTTAATGCATGTTGAATCGATAGGCTATTAAGATCAATCCTCACACCGCAGGCAGAAAAATATGAATCAGAATAACTTGCTAAGAGTAATCACTGTACACCTAGACAGGCTGAGTGTTTGTGCAGTTTAAGAAAATGGCTTCAATAGATATATTGACGAATATTACCCAAGGAAATGATAAATACCAGAAATATGTATTGCTGGTTGAACTAGATGTAGATGAAGACATCTTTTATTTTAATGAGATTTTTTTTCATTTTCTAACACCCAAATTCAAAATTCAAAAATCAAGATTCATTATCTACAATTCTAAGCATTAGTTACCAACTTCAGACAAATCCTTGTCTTGCATTTTAGGTTTTAATATGCATAACTTATTGCAGTTAAGCCGTTAGAATTACTAAAGCATATAAAAAAGGAGAATGTAAGAAGATCACACCAGAAACATAAAGACTCACCATATATGTTTAATTACTGCATACTCACAGCCCACCAAAGAATATGTTTTTGCAGAAAACCTGGGACTGTGAGCTAAGTAGGCTGGCAGAGGTATTTTGCAAACGAACACTGGATAACAATCATCTGTGGTATGTTTGACAAAAGGAAGAGAACGTACAGTAATATGTGGTTGAACTTTAAGGCCCTGATAATAAGAAGTTTGTACTGCTATGTACAGTTTCTTGGTAGGTAGATTTGGCGGTAATGACTGGTTTCACTGCATATTTATTTATTTATTTATTATTTATTATGCATCTTGTATCGCGCAAACTAAAACCCAAAGGTGTCAAGGCGCCTAACAAAAAAAAGATCAGAAGTGCGGGGCACATCTACTCATAAGCTTGTACAAAGAGGCGAGTTTTAAGGGCAGATCTAAAAGTCTGAAGGGAGGGGAGGGACCTAAGTTCTAATGGAAGATCATTCCACCATTTAGGGGCCAGATGGGAGAAAGCCCTACTGCCCCATCTGGTTTTCCTAATACGCGGAACGCGAAGAAGAAGATGGTTAAAGGAGCGGAGGTTTCTGCCAGGATTATAATAGGACAGGATGGATCCAATACCTGTAGGGCTACTTTTCGCCAGCGCCTTGTAGACCATACACATGGATTTAAAGACTATCCGCTCCTTGACCGGAAGCCAGTGAAGCTGCTTTCTTGCCAACGTGGCAGAGGAGCGGCGGGGAAGATCAAGGACAAATCTGGCTGCCACGTTCTGGACTACCTGCAGGCGCTGCAGCTGACTCTTATTCAGTCCAGCATACAGCGCATTGCAGTAGTCCAGACGGGAACCCAAAAAGGCGACAGCCAGTTGCCTTCTTGCCTGCACGGAGAGGTAGTTCCTAATTTTCCTCAGTATGTGAATTATGCCCCAACAGGTGGAAACAGTCCTATTGACCTGTTGGCACATACCAAGGATGGGATCAATCATAACCCCGAGATTTTTGGCCACGGAAGTAGGTTTGGGGCAGGCACCCAATGAATCAGGCCACCACTCCACGGACCAGATCTCCTCCTTTCCGCCGAACACCATCACCTCGGTCTTCTCCCCATTCAATTTCAGTGAGTTGTAAGTCATCCACTGGTTGACAGCCTCCATGCAAGATCTAAACTTGGAGGCTGTCAGCTCGGTTGACTGGGAGAGAGACACGAGGATCTGGGTGTCATCCGCGTAGGAAACTACCTCCATCCCGAAAGATCTAATAAGTCTGGCAAGGGGGGTCACATAGATGTTAAAAAGGGTGGGACTAAGCGCCGACCCCTGAGGGACCCCACATTGCACAGACTGGGATGGAGATAGAAATTTTCCCAGCATTACCCTCTGCTCTCTATGTTCAAGGAAGGAGGAGAGCAATCCCAGGGCTGCACCCCGGACCCCAATCTCACCCAGTCGGGATGTTAAGACACGGGGAGAAAGGGTATCGAAGGCAGCCGTGAGGTCCAGAAGGATCAGGAGGGATGTCCGACCCACATCCACGCTCATACGGATGGAATCGAGCACAAGGGTGAGGGCAGACTCGGTGCTGTGTTCCCTCCTGAACCCATGCTGGGAAGGATCCAGACAGCCTGAATTCTCCACAAAGACGGCAAGATGCCTGTTTAAATGGGCCTCTAACATCTTTGCGGGAGCTGGGAGCAGTGAGATGGGGCGAAAGTTCTTTAAAACCCCTGGATCTAGGGAGGGTTTCTTGAGCAGTGGTTTTACCACCGCATTTTTCCACTGTGGTGGAAAGATACCCTCCCTCATTACCCCATTCATGATGTCAAGCAAAGGGGGTAAGAGAGTTCCTCTACACTGCTTCAGGATCCTAAGAGGGCAGGCATCCAGCGGAGACCCTGACTTAGTATTGTCAAGCAGCGTCTCAAGATCTTGTAGAGAGAGCGGAGGAAAGGATTCCAGACAGCCGGCCGAAGGAAGCTCTGCCGAAGAGGTGTCCAAGACCTCGGTAGCCGGTGACTCAGCCATTAGTAGCCTCTGTGCCTCCAAGGAGGCAGAGATGTCCGTTATTTTGGACTGAAAGAAGAGGGCTATGTCATTGCAGAGCTCCTGAGATGAAATAACGGGATCGGGGACCTGAAGAGATGTAAGAGAGTCCACGATCCTGAAAAGCTCTTTGGGAGATGAAAGGGAAGCAGTGAGGGCCGTGAAGTAGTCTTGTTTGGTCCGAATAACTTCCAGCTTGTATGTTTTAAGCAGGATTTTATGAGCTTCCCTATCTTTTAAGTCCCAACTAGCATGCCATAGGCGCTCCTGCCTCCTTACTTCCTGTCTAAGGAGTCTTAGCTGTTCTGTGAACCAAGGGGCTGAAGGTCTTTTCCTGGCTGAGTAACAGGACCGAGCCGGTGCTAGTTCGTCTAAGGCCTCCGTAAGAGTTTTATCATAATGCGGCACCGCCAAGGGAAGATTCATCTCCCGAATAACAGACAGACTAGGAATCCACGGATCAAAGGAGTGTTCCCCAATGTTCTTGAGATTCCTACGTGCTTCAAAAGTACACAGAGCTTTCCTAGAGATCTCCTGGCTAGGGAAGGCCACGTTAAAAGGAACGGCCAGGTGATCAGACCAGGAAAGAAAAAAAGGATCCATTACTGACAGTCTCTGGTCATTAGAAAAGATCCCATCGAGCGTATGCCCCGCACGGTGGGTAGGTCCTTTCACCAGTTGGGTGAGGCCGCATGCTGTCAGTGCTTCGAGCAAAGCGGAAGTGTCATGCGTCTCCAACAACTCTAAGTGAAAATTAAAATCACCCAGAATCGTTAGATTCTCACAACCAAAATAAGGTTCCAGGAACTGAAGCAGTTTTATGCTAAAGTCAGTTCTAGGACCGGGCGGACGGTAGACCAGAATCCCGTTAAAAGGGGAGATAGAAAAGTCCTGTAATGAAAAATACAGCGCCTGGATAGCGTCCTTGGGATCAGATAGAGGCACAATGTGACATTGGAAGCTGTCTCTATGCAGGATAGCTAATCCACCACCAACCCGGCCTATTCTGTCCTGCCGAGTCAAGCAATATCCGTCTGGGACTGCTTCGATAAGATCTGGGCCCGATGAGTCTTTAGCCCATGTTTCTGTAACAAAGACCCAGGTCGGGTTCCTCTCCAATACAAGCTCCTTAAAAACCATATTGTTTTTAATGAGTGAGCGCGCATTGAGAAGCGGGCAATTTACGCTCAGTTCACTAGGTGCCACTGGCGAGCAGAGCTCTCGAGGGGGGGCAGGGGGGACAGAATTCCAGCCCCCCGGACCTATCTGAAAGCACCTACATCCCATGGGCAAAAGAAGGTCTTCAGGAGTACTTCTATGGAAACACGGTGCCATAGAAGGTTGGAGACGAAAGACATCCTGTAGAGAATATTTCAGCGCACCTTGTACCACTATTTCAGGCCCGCAGGTCCAGCCGTCCAGCCCGTCCTTAGCGCATACAATTACGCCTATTAGTTCTTGAATGAGGAATAACTGTTTGGACTCATAATTATCATACATAATTCTGCAAAGTGTTCCACTGTTCCAAAAGGTTTAATGCATACATTCACCAATTACTTTAAGCAAGTACTAACTGTGTGCTGAGGGCCTGATTCGTGTCAGGTGTTAGGGAGAAGGTTAGATGCAGTATGGGTGAAAAATTAAAGCAGTCATGTCAGAGGAAGCATTCTGTATTCTCCCTTTGCCAAATAAAAAGGTTAGCATGAATAAAAGGACTGACTGCTGCTGTAGCTCATGCTTCTAAAGTAATTTTATTGTCTGTTTTTTCTAGCTCATAAAAGCGTTTCCAGTGTTTCCGCACTTGAAAAATAACGGTTTTGAGTACACTGGGCCATTTGTGACAGAGTGAAGCGGAATTCTGCATCGGAATTCGTCCCTGCCAATACCATGATTGGGCCCACTGTGGAACATAAATGCAGTTGTACACCAGTAGGGCTCTCAGCAGGACTGCTACAGATGACCAAATAGTATAGTTCAGATGCACTTGATGTAAGAGGCCTTATCAATATTGCGCCTAGTATGAAAACCATTTAGGGGCCGATAACGATGTGGCCCAGAAAGGGTCAGACTGACAGTCGGAGCCTTCCGGCTGCATCATAATCAGCGCATTGGTTTACTTTCCAACTGCTGCATTACAATGCTGGCGGTCGGAAACTTAACTGGCTGGTCTTTCCAGCAACCTTCCAACGGACTCAAAGAGCCCGTCGGCTACTCGGAACTGACTTGCAATCCCAAAGGGCAGGCCTTTCCACCCTTGGGATTACGATGACCGGTTTCTGGCATGGTTTCCATGCCGGCCTGTCCAACATGGTAAGTGTGTTTGGGGGCCCCCAGCATGGCCCCCTTGTATGTGCGTCCTCCGGTTGGGGGCTGAGGATTCACATATGGGTGCAGGGGTGAACAGCACCTCCCATTTCCCTATGGGAGCATGTATTACGGCCGGTTTACGTCCGTAATGCATGCTCCCATTGGGGAAATGAAGGAATGTGACCTTTCGGTCACATCCTACTTAGGCAGTCGGGACCACCAATCAGAGGTCGGTCAGTCCCAGTACCGATACGGTCCAACATCGTAATTTGGCCCTTAGTGTTCAATGGGGCATGGAAACAAGGAATATATAGTGTGCAAAACATGCTTCCACTTGTTGCTTACAAAGTAGTATGAAGATGACACACAAAATCAACACTCATTGCAATAGTGGTTACTATTTAATATAATTGTTGAATACAATAATGCTTACAATGTTGCAAATGAATGTGATGTGGATTTTAGATGCACTGCAGGTGGTATAATGTAGCACACCTTAGCTTCCACAAAATAAAAAACAATCACTCAAAATTAATCAAGAAGCACTAAAAAGAGCATTGATACAAAAGGTAAAAGGTTTATCACTGCTTTAGTTAACATATGGTAAGAATCCGGGTCATTAGTTGAGAGTATAAATATCTATCAAAAGTAACAATCCTTTTCAAGATGAACTACCAAAGCTGCTAGGTGAACCTGAACTCAACCTGATACCTATGGTACTGAGCACACATGCTTAAAGTAGAGGCAATATCTAAAGTATTTCTGCAATAGTAAAACAGTAATAAAGCTGAAATGCAAAACAATAAAAATCCCAAAATAAATTCAATCAATCAATAAACTTTATTTCAGTCAACAGACCTTGAAAGTGCAAAGTCTATATACATAGATTAATAAAGATTATGTATACAAAATTCATTGATTTCATTAAAACAATACATTTATACATAATCTCATAAATAAATAACTAAAAACTATGCCAATTAAGATGAATCATTTGAATAAAAGGGATAAAGTACCATAAAACAGTGGAACAATGGACCCCGAACCTTCCACTATTAAAAAGCTATACAATGTTTTACAAGGGTCATTTGGATTGATGTTCGCTGGCGAAAATTAGGGGAATCACATTAGATCAAATCGATGAAATAGGAGATTCAGAGTGTACTTTCCTTCTGATTCCCCACATATGGCCTAGGAATTTAGCAATTGCACAAGCAAACAGAGATCTTGCATTGGATCTTAAAATGTGCAGTGCCACACTATGATTTCTAGTTCCTAACTGTTTGCATATTGGAGTAAGCCATTTGCTTCTAGGGACTGAGTATGCTGGACAGCCAAAGAAAGTGTGGTCTATAGTTTCAGTTGGGGCAAAACAGCAGGGACAACCCTTCTTGCTAGCAGCATGAACTAGTAAAGAGGGATTGTGCCCTGTCTAAATTGATTGTATAACTTTCTATCTGCCGGCACCTGTATGAGATCAAGGAAACCCTCAAGGTATCGCAACAGTTTAAAATCTATGAATTCCCCTGTTAATCTTCCTAATTTGCTATTCCTGGACTTATTCTCAATTACCCAATCCCAATACATAGATTGTAGTTGTTTTTTTGTGGGGAGGTCCAGACGATAGGTGCAGACCCCTTTTAACCCAATGTTCTTAAGTAGAATATTGATGTTCCTTATCCAGCCTATCTTGTTAAATGTATCTAGGGTGCAAACTTCTTCTAAGGCTGTGGCATACGGGGACAATTTGGGGGTCGAATTCAATCTCAGCCAAAAAAGAGGAGGACGTGAATAAAAAAAAAAAAATGAACAACAAAATAGCACCAAAATTACAAAATCCAATATGGGAAACCAGAGATATGAATCTTTAGAAATAGCACCAAAACACATGAAGTGGCAGGAGCATGGCTTGAAGCTGCCTGAAATGGCCGCACACTAGCAGAGCTCTGAGCTCAAAGGTGGCCAATTCCCACAATCCGACCACATATTCGGAGCTGCAAGGTTACCCGTTGCACCATGTAGTGCATCGCCGCGTCAGCAATCATCGGAGGACTGACCTCCCGCCTGGAGCGTCATGGAGACCCAGAGTTGACAGCAGAGGAAATCCGGACTGAAGTTCTTGAGGCCCAGAGAGGAGCGGGCAGCGGTGTCAGGAGAGCTGCACCCACAGGCTGAGTAGTGGCACTGCCAACAGAGAAGGGCATCTGCCAGGTCTCCCAGCCACTTCAAGGTTTTCCGGGTGGGCCACTAATCATGGAAGGGATAGGAGTGTTTGCGATACAGTTGGTACTGGTAGACGTGGGCTGGAAGACTCGCAGCACAGGAGAATGGTGAGGCCATGTAGATGTGCCTGTGGCGAGAGGAGCAGGAGCCGCGCTCCAGAGCAATGTCAGATGACAAGGAAACAACTGCTGTAGGACTTGGGCTACCTGCGGGATTGAATCATCGCAAGGGGACCGCCGACCTTGACAGTGATAGGAGGTGAGAGTCGAACTGCATGCTCAGCGGGCCTGACCGGCACTGGCCTTGCTTTTAAAGAGGTACAGCAGGCTGACCTGAGCCCACAAACCAGCATTATTTTAGGGAGTTGGACGGAGTAGTGACTGTGCCAGCACAGCCAGTATACAGTTGGAACGCAGGACCTGGCACCTGGATGCCACACGCCTTCCTCCATAGATTAGAAGATGAGACTGCTTGGTTGATGCAAGAGTAGGGCCCTGGGGGCAATAATATTGTAGCACCAGAAATGAAGGAGGGCCCATTGGGGGCTTAGATACAGCAGAGGCCCTACACAAACTGAAGGCAGAGGAGCCCTGGAACTTAGATCGCATACTGCACAAGTCTTGCCTCTGAATAATGTGGGAGTGACACAAAAGTCTCCCACTCTGGGCTGCATTTGAAGAGAAAAGGAGTAATTATTACTGGTTGCACATAGGAGACTCTAAGAATTTTAGAAATTTCTCCAGCAACTCTCAACCTAATCAACTGATAAATTATCTTTTAGCATACATACACCCATTGTGCTAAGCAATGTGGATATAAGTATGGTTATAACTGTACTCATCCAAAGGCAGCTCAACAACAGTAAGGTCAGAAATTCAACCTTTGTTCTCCCAATAAATCAGATGGAAAACCAACACCAATGTCCACTGTCTTCTACTAGAGTCCTAGTATCTACATTAATGATCAAGAATATTTATGAAAAGCATACATAGGCCTTGGGTACCTGTATTATAATCAGCATTGGGTGTAACATAAATACTGTTAATAGGACAGACGGAAAGAGGTAAAAAAGAAATACTGAATATAGACATGGCCAACAACATTTCTTTTTGACTAATGTTGTGTCAGGTACTTTAGCATAGCAATAAAAAGTTTACATGGGTCAGGATTTCAATGAAATTCAGTACAGGGACTCCTTCCACCTTCTGTCAAATAAGACCTGTAATGAAATCCAGAATCTGAAGTGACCATATCGTGGAAAAAGGGAAAGGAAGATGAAGGGAAAAGGAACACTCCAGAAGAGTCTTGACCCACTGAACTCAGGAGCTGGTGGAAGGCATGGGTAAAATCCTCAACCTGCAACAGATTGACTGGTGGTCCCCATGAACATATAAAACAAGGTACAATTGATCTAAATAGACTGTTGTCCAAGAGGATAACAAGTACGGTGAGTAACTGTAGAAAGGCTGCTCAGAAGATGGAAGTGGAGAAGTTGTGACAAGCCCCAAGACCGGCATACTGTCTGGGAACTGAATGAGAAGGTCTGCCTGCAAAAATAGAGATGCCAGGATAAATTGGAGTGCGTGAAGCTGGAAGAGGAGTTCTGGAAAGAAAGCAAGCAAAGCTCAGTATTTATGGGGGAATGCTTAACCTGAACTGCCCTAACCACAAGAAAGAAGCAAAAAGGAGCAAAGCAAAGAAAGGTGCAGGGAATGTAAATAGTGTTAACTATGCAACTGGAGTGCGGAACCAATTTAACACTATGTGAGGTGTTAAACTATGACTGGTGCTTGAATCTTCCCAGGTCTCTACTGACCCGAAAGTGTCCAAAAACTTCCAGCCCCTCCAGAATGTTCTGGCTTTTCTAGTATTTTCCAGCTTTTCTGGAATCTTCTGGTTCTTCCCAACTTGCCTCGAAAGTGCTGATCTGTGTTACCCTGTGACTCCATCTTCCTTTGCCTCCCTTAGCCTCTGCTGGGAAGTCAGCCACAATCACAAAGGCTGTCCGATAGAAAGCTTGTATTGTGGGATATGAGAAATGTGACCGCGTTCCTGCAATGCTGGACACAATCCCATGAAAGTACAAACTTCAGGATCCTTGACATTACCTTCTGTCAAAAGACCCCATTATATCCCCTCAAACCACAACGTGGCTTATTAGGAAAACATTGGTGGAGTGACAGGAGTAAGAAAGGTGCATAAATGAATGACTTGGACCCCCAAGTTCTATCTGAGACATCATTCTCTTTCTAAAACCACTAGATTAATTGCCCTCTCACTCTCCAGGAACAACGAATCACCTCCAGTTCATACTCAGATGACCCATCCATTACAGTTGGATTAGGTGGTACCTTGCCTGTGTTTGCTGATTTGTAAACCCAAGAAATGTGAAGTACTGGGTCTAGACTCCATGTTGTTGTACTTTTAGTCATATTTCAGAATTCCTGACTAAACCAGTGATCTTGAAAGGGTTGACAAATTTGGGAAGGAACTTAGGGTGGAGACTAGGAATGATTAGATTCTGTGAGGATAGGCAAACAAAATCATACCTGTTAGTATTTGCGTGCTTTATAAGTTGTTTTAATATTAACAATTTGTGCTCAGGAGTCTGTGCCAATCTGCAAATCTGTGTTGGCTCTCTGAAGATTTTTATTTCATTTTGCAGAGTCTCTCATGTGTTGTTCAGACTATTCAGTTTGGTGGGTACTGAGGATGGAACAAAATCTCCTGGCCAGAATCGAGGAGATTACATTTGTACGCAGAAAGAAGGAGACAAACTTAAAGCTCTCTGAAAAGAATTTGCTATAAAATACTCAACTATTGGGAGCAATTGTGAGCAGTATTGTTGGTCGGTTAAGAAACGAAGGAGATATTGTGGTTCCTAGTAACATGAAATACCTTGAGAAAACAAGAGAAAAGAGGTCTTTGGCAAAATAGGAACAGTTTGTTCAATTAAACAATGCAGCCAGGAGCACCGTTACAGGGATTGGTTCTGACGACTGTCTAAATTTACCGTAGGTCAAATCCAGAATTCTATACAGTTCATTGAATCTAATAGAGTATTTCCAGTGAAATTTTCTGGCAAGGAATGTTTACCTCTGTCTTTGGAGCCACAAATTAGAGTATAAGGTGAGGAATCCAGGTGGACCTTGATCTTGTGTGGACACAATCCTGCCAGTGGGTAACATGTCTAGATGTCCGGCATGGGGAACACGTGATCACTGCATGTACTGTATGTGCTGTGTCTTTTTTGGCTACGTGTTCCTAACTTCATGTGGCACCTGACTTTATGGTGTTTTGGGAATGCGCTTTCCCCTCCGGCCATATGTACTTTATTGGGGCCAATCTTTCTGGACCATTGAGGTGTAGCTGCACTTATCTGTGGGATCAATCTGGGATTTCCTATTTACGCATTTGTATGCTGGATTGTGCTACCCGACCTGGGAACTGTCAATCAGTACCCTCCGGCCTGGGTTTTAGGGCATGCCATAAAGGTGAACAATCTCCATGACGAACACCTGAACTAATTCAAAGGCATTAGGCAACCCATTTATTGGGAGAAAATTAGCAGTCTTGGTTAGATAGCTGGTTGCTACCAGACATGTAGACTATGGTTCAGAACTAGGACATTCAACAATGAAGTCCACTGATAAATGAGTACAGGTTTGACTGGGTCTGGGTAAAGGTTGTAATAGAGCACAGGGCGTCCTGTGAATTGAGTTGACTCCTGCAGCAATGATACAATGGGTTTTCCTTCACATATTGATCCATCCTTTCCCTCCAGAAATGTAGTTTAAGAAAGTTGCCAGTCTTGGTACATCTTGCACATTTCCTATCGGCTACATACTAACAATTTGCATAGAAAAACAGACTTTTCAATGTTTTCCTTTCCAACTGACCCTCCACTATCAATCCTTGATAATTGAAAGAAGCATGTTGATTTGGAGTGCTGTCAAAAATAAGTGCAAAAAGAACAAGTGATGGACGGAATGCTGAAAAGTGTCAAGAACAGTGATCTGGGCCTAAATCTATTGTTTTTTGCCTAGCACGCCATTCCGGTTTGGACACAGCTGTATGCAAATCAGTCTTAACCCTATCTATCTATCTAAGGATGTATGCATGGCTACCCAAAATTGGGTTTCCCAGTGCTGCTGCGTTGCCTTGCCACTTTCTAGGTCTGTACGTTATTTCATGTAGGAATCTAGAGAAGAAAAGAAACCACAATGCATGTTGAGGATTAGAGCACTTCATTGCTCTGAGATAATCCAGGTTCTTTTGGTCTCTCTAGACCAGCAGTCTTAACCTTTTGACTTCTGGGGACCTCAATCAATGACAACTGGACACAGGAGACCCCCATCTAAGTCATTTATATATATTGAACCTCAAAACAATACACACATCTACAAAAACAAGTTAACATTTCAGGAATACATAAATGATTAAATATTTTGTTGTTTCATATACCGAAAACAATATACATAGAATGACATTTTAATTTTAACAGGAAGCTTCGAGCATTTCGAAATTTGGATTAATTTATAAAAGACAAAGTGATATGATAAGCTCTAGCATATTGCTTTGTCTTTTTTGCTCTTAATGGATGCGTTTAATGGTGCATATTTGTACTTTCATTTCGGTCAACAATTTGCCTTACTACTGTTCACTGTAATTGAGCTACTCTCGTGAATCAAGCTAGGATAGCAACACATGTTTAGCTTCTGATTACTAACGTCTTCACATTTACAAAATATATTTACGTTTTCAATTTTACATTTATCTTTTTTGGGTAGATATTCTTTCTGCTAATATTATTTCATTCTTTAAAAATTCTTGGACCCCCTCAAAATGTATCTTGAGGCACCATGGTCCCTTGGACCCCAGGTTAAGAAACATTTGCTAGACTGTAACTAAATGCTCTGCCCCCTGCAGATAGTGGTCCTGACTTACAAAGGTAAACTTACATTTTGTGCAAGTTTCAGGCGGGGCACGAGTAGGTAACAGGAGTGGGGCGGTGGGGCCGGGTGGGGCCGGGTGGGGGTGGATTACGATGGATGATGACAAGGGAAAATTGATTATTTATTTAGTTTTCCCTTGGCATCGTCCCTCGAAATCCCCGTCCACCCAGCCCCACGGCTGTTTTCTGCATGGACTGCGGCTGGTAAGTTCACTACTGTTTGGTATTCACAATGGTAAACTTAAAGTCCACATTTACTACTTTTTGGTATTCACAAAGGTGAACTGAGACCAAAAGTCTAACTTTATTACTTTTCGGTATTCACAAAGGAAAACGTAGACCAAAAGTCTAACTTTACTAGTAGTAACTTAGCTTTGTGAATACCGAAAAGTAGTAAAGTTAGACTTTTTGTCTAAGTTTAACATTGTGTGAAAATCAAAATGTAACAATCTTACACAAAACTGTAAGTTTACCTTTGTGAATAGACCACATGCTTCCAGTGTTGGCATGTTCCTTTTATGGCCACTCTCTATCATAAGTGGTGTATTTCCTCTCCGCTGGATTTAAAGTACAGGAATCGGCTAAAGGATGCAGAGCTGCAGTAGTTGTATGGGGTGATAAAATAGCCTTAATGTAATTAGAGGAGGCATACGTTTCTATGATGAAAGAGAGGGAATGATCTAGATGCCTTACTATTGGAGCAGTCTTTTAATTCACGGAATGCTTTCTCCTGTTCTAGGCCCTATGCAAAAGGAACTCTTATTTGGATTAACTTAGTAAGTAAGAGGACTTGGATGAGAAATCTTGCATGAACTGTAAAAAAAGGCTCCAAGGCTGACCGCAGCTCTCCCACTCTCCAAGCGTTAGAAGACTGTCTTACGGAGAGGGAGCTCCAGTCACCACTAATAATACCAGATGACTTCAATGTCACCTTTAAACCCCTAGACAAAGAAGATGTAACTGATAGTGACAAGGTAGACGAGATGTGCCTCTTCCCCCCTTTTGATTTACCACCTATTAAAAAATGGACACAACGGTGTTACAGCTCCATGCCCTAATGCTTGAGTATGGGCTAAGGGCTGTCAAGGGCCGAACTAAGTCAGATAAGATGGGGGCAAACACCTATAACAGAACTACAAGTACGAGTCGTATTGTCTATATTCTACTTGCTGATAGATTGTGACCTGGAGTAATGGATATGGTAGTAGGGTCTACTACTGTAAGCGACCATAACCCCCTTGTGCTTGATATGACATTATCTTGGGCCAAAAACCCTAACCTCTCAAGTATAACTCTTATAACCAAGGAGGTATGCCCAACCAATGACAATAGGTGACTCAAATGGGCACAAGTAGCTATCAACACTGTGAAACAAGAATCCATAAAGTGTAATCTTTGAGAGAGCACTAGAAAATTATATAGCTTACTTGAGCAACGTGGCGGTTTCCCAAAGATCATGGCTTGTTATTCACATTTTTTTAATCAGTTAATGTCTCACTTTAGAATGCCACAAAGGCCTCAGGGTATGTCAAAATCCACCAGACCACACTCCTCCTGGTTTAATCAGGAGGGCAGGAACCTTAGACCAAAACTGGCCACCGCAATTAGGGCAAACTGTGTGGTGGAATTAAGAGAAGCAATGAGATCTTATAAAACAGCTTTAGCCAGAGCCCTAAGGGAATGTGACGTGAACCGATGGCTCCAGATCAGTGATGCTTGCCAGAGGAAAGATTCTCAATGGTTTGGGCTTTTAGTCACATGGGGAGATGTGGAAAGACCGAGGTCACCGGCTAACTATATTGGCATTGCCACCTGGTATGATCATTTCTCTACAGTATCTACTGGATCTGGGGATTTGGCTAAGGATGTTCCTACCATTGACTACACTTGCCTCCAGACTACTGGGCTATTGTCCCTAGTTGTCACGCACAGCATTAACTCTGGTCTTAGGGATAAAGCTCCGGAGCCCGACGGTGTTCCTGGTGATGTCTTCCTTAATTTCATTGTTAATTGGTCTAGATACATCTGGGCTCTGGTCAACGGAATTGCCACAGGGGCCCTAATGCCATCCTCATGGAAGGGAGCTCAGGTTATTCCGGTTTTCAAGAAGGGGGACTGCTCACTACCCTCCAACTACAGGTCCATCAGCCTGATTGATGGAGCTCAAAAGGTATTCTTCCTCGCACTTCTCATGAAAATTATGGCTTGGATGGAAGACAATAACGTCTTATCCTCCTTCCTAGCAGGGTTTAGATGTAAGGCCAGCACCATCGATCAGGTTTTTTGCTTTTTCTCACTGGCCTGGAAAACTGTGACCATTGAACGGGGAAATCTGAACATACCATTTATTGACCTGAAGTCGGCATTTGAGCTCATCCCTAGGCATAAATTATGGTGTGTTCTACAGGAACGGGGTCTTCCTTCTGAGATCCTTGCATTGGTTGTTCATCTTCATGAGGACAACCATGCAAGGGTCGACTGGGGTAACCAAGGGCAACTGACAGACCTGATCAGAGTCGACAGGGGGGTCCGACAGGGCTGTGTGTTGTCTCCTACTCTCTTTTCACTTTTCATCAATGGAATGGTTTAACACTTAGCGGAAGTCTCTGCTGATGCCCCCTTTCTAGGTGGTGTCAAAGTAACAACCTTATTTTTTGGGGACAACACGCTCATAGTCTCTAAGACCCCCAGCGGTCTGCAACTGCTCCTAGATCGTTTTGAGGACTTTTGTTGAATAAGAGGCTTGGAGGTCAATACTTCAAAGACTAAACTTCTACTGCTGATTCCCCACAAATCAATTAAAGGCAAATTGGTATGGGGGAGATCCACCTCAAGAGAGTGGCCAACTTTGACTATCTGGGTGTAAATCTCTCTGAGGAAATGGCCTGGAAGCACTGCATTATGAAGAGGATTCTTCAACAGAAGCAGACCACTGGGGCTCTGATTAAAGAGCATAGGACTTCCCAGACCAAACCAGTAGAAACCCCACTCCAGATTTACGCCCATAAGTTAGTGGGCTCTGCACATTCACAGATATACCTGAGGAAATCCCAGTTGAGGCGGTGACCAGCTCTAGCATGGCCTCAAACCTAAAAACTAACCTTGAACTTACCAATTTCAGCCCTCTCTCTGAAGGGGACACATACAATTGGCTGGTTAAAACTAAATCAGGTTCCCCATATGACCCTTGTCCGATAGAAGTATTAAAATTAGCTGGTCACACAGTAGCGCGCAAACTCACCTCCATTTTAAACCTTATGTACAACGAAGGATACTTTCTTAGGTAGTGGAAACATGCTTCTATTCTGCCGCTGCTGAAAAAACCTAATTTGGACTCCAACGATCCAAACAACTTTAGGCCTATATCCAGACTCCCTCTCCCAGCAAAACTAATAGAGAAAGATATGAATAATCAACTTAACCAGTACCTTAGTCTTACTCAGGCCCTCGACCCCACCCAATATGGATTTAGAGAAGGCCACAGCACTGAAACGGGCCTTATCAAGTCCACGGAAGAAATCAGAGCTACATTAGATCAAGGAGGCAGGGCTGCCCTTATCATGTTGGACTTATCAGCCACATTTGATACGGTCCACCATGCTTTATTGGTTGACCGTTTAGAGGAGATAGGAATAAAAGGCAAGGCCATCGAACTTTTAAAATCCTTTCTCTCGGAAAGAATTCAAACCGTCAAACTAGACAAATTCGAGGCAGAGTCCTTCTCATTGCCATTTGGAGTCCCACAGGGCTCCTCACTGAGTCCGACACTTTTTAATGTTTATGTCACCTCCCTCGCGCCCCTTATTGAATCCTATGGTTTCAGTTTAACATCTTACGCCGACGATACTCAAATCGTAGTTAACATTCAACCAGAAAGACTGCAAGACACAGCAGCCAAATTCCATGACTGCATGTACGCAATAGGTAACTGGATGGCACAGAATTGCCTGAAGTTAAACTCCAGCAATACTGAGGTTGTGCTATTTGGGAACAATCCAGTTTTTTGGACACCTAACTGCTGGCCGAATTCACTAGAACAACTGCCAGTTCCGACCAGGAAAGTGAAGAATCTGGATATTTGGATAGATGACACTCTTAGTTTTAAGGACCAAGTGAACTCAGTAGCATCCTCTACCGCGCTCACCCTTAGAGCTTGAAAAAAAACATGCCACTAATTCCCAAAGAAGCACAACAAACGGTAATTACAGCATTGGTGATGTCTAAACTGGATTACTGTAACAGCCTCTACCTCAAGTTACAAGCAGGCCTAATGAACAAGTTACAGATCCTGCAGAATGCAGCCGCCAGACTTCTCTCAGGAACATCTAAATATGCCTCAATCAGTGGGACAATTAAAGGCCTACACTGGCTTCCTATGAGGAAGCGCACCAAATTCAAGGCCTTGTGTCTGGTTTTTAAGGCATTGCATGGAACAGGACCTAAAGTCCTGAAACAACACTTCAAGTGGTATCTACCTAAAAGATCTCTCTGCTCGTCTGAGGCCAAACTGGTTGTTACACCTCGGACTAAGAAAGCCAATTGGGGCGGCGGAAGCTTTGTCACCAACGCAGCCATAGCCTGGATCGCCCTTCCCTCGCACTTAAGACATCTGACCAATTTGATGGCCTTTAGAAAGGCCTTAAAAACATGGCTTTTCACAAATTAGGCTGAACCCAAGCATATAGTCCTCCCTCCTAGCGTCTGTCAGCAGGTACGTCACCCCAGCGCCAGAACACCTTTTTTGGTAAGAGCAGCGCTTTACAAATGCAAATAACATTAACATTAACATTAACTGTATGGGGCCGAACTTTGGGGATTTGAACATTTGGAAGGTTTTCTTGTTACCAAGCACAAATTCTTGGGAACCCTATGCTCACTTTCCCAGAACACTCCCCTTCATCCATTAAGGCTAAACATGGGCAGACCCTCAATTGTGGATAAAGCGAGGCTTCTTCCCGTGCTCTTTTGGCTGCGCTTGAAATTAACCCCCAAGCTCTCCCAATATGCTGCTGCTCTTGATAAAGTTTGTATACTTGACCTCTTCAAGAAAATTGGGTGGTTTACTAAGGTCAGGTCACTGCTCTCAGAGATAGGACTGGGGAGCTTGTGCGAGGTTAAAGATCCTAGATTTTTGCCCAGTAAATAACTGGTTAAGACTCAATATTGGAACTGGGTGGCACAGACTACTGTTACTCATCTGTCTGGAGGTCATCTTACATTAGAATTTATGGAATTCAAATTCCGAAGCGCTTATGAACAATACTTGGAGGTCATCACCATTCCACAGGATAGGAAGCTTTATATCCAATTTAGTGTTGGCTCCCTTCCTGTGAACTCCTTTACAGAAGCTTGGCAATGGCCCTCCTCTGCAACCCAGTACTGCCCAGATTTCCCTCTCACTGTTTAGGCAATTAGCCATATTTTCTTGGTCTGCCCCATGTGCAACTCCCCGAGAATTGAATGGCTAGCCCCTGTTTGCTGGTTACTTGGAACTGGATGCCACCAAGTAGCGTTGCGTATTCTAAAATCTGAATCTAGGCTTTTAGTCACTTGTGCATGTGGATCATTAGAAGGTCCGCATCAATGAGGAGATAGCACGCATTTCTTTATCTTTTACCAATTTTCCTAGCCCACATTTTAGACAATATCTATACGTCTTTCATTTTTGTTTACAGTTCTATTTTTAACATTGTGATAGCATGGTGGGTCATGCTGCACAATTTTATTGGGGTTTACGCCTTTGTTCCCACATATCCTATTGTCCAGACAGTTGTTTTAATTGTCATATATTTGGCCGGTATAAATTAATTTGAAAGTGATGTGTTGACCTAATGAACATTTGTCACATATTTTTTAGGATTCATGTACTGTATGCATTAGCACTTTTATGGACGCAATGACCGAAATAAGGTTTTATTATTTATTCAGCGATCAATCATCAGTATTATATTAGTCACACTGAATAGCAATAGGTTTCTCCCTACAATATCACCACTATTTTATTACAATGTGTTACGTACATCAGGAGTATTTCAATAGTATTTTAAAAATAGGACACATCCCTTCTCTTAATGTTTAACAAATAATATGGGCTCAGTTGTACTATCATACAGCCATTCCCAAATTGTGAATTTAATTGAATCACAATTTGGTTATTGCAAAATTTGGTAAAAGCCGTATGTACAAACCTTCTACTACACGATTTTAGGATTTCATAAGGCTGCAGTCGCTATTTACTGATTCACAATATGTGATTTCTAGACAGATGCTTTTAGCAAATCTTATGTTACAAATTGCGAATGTCACCTGTGACACGACTCGTGACATCACAACCAAGAAACAAGGGCCCTGGAGAGCTCTGCATGTGAAAGAGAGTTGGGTTAAAACAAGCACAGGAGGAGGTAACTTGCAAATTACAATCCATGACCAAAACGGAGTGCCAAGACTCTCAGAAAGCTTATAGAGGCAGCAACGGAAACACATTTTCTGATGTTGAATTGGCGATTTTGTTGGGGGAATGAGTTTCGAAAAATTGAAATTAATTAGTGAAATGAATCTGACATGTTTAGAGGCCACAACGAAAAAATATGATTTTGCTTCCAAGATTAATGCTGTTCACCATAGCAAAGAAGAAATATGCAAGAGATGGTGCGGCATAAGGTCTGTACTGCAGAAAAAGTCACTACCAGGTGAAAAGAAGAAAGTAGAATAGGATGAGGCCCGGACTGGACGTTGCGGGCACCGGGCAATTCCCCGGTCGGCCGCAAGGGTGGGGGCCGTTTTTGTGACAGGGCCGTTTTTGCAGCAAAGCTGCAAAATCGGCCCTGTAACAAATTCGGCGGAAAAGCGGCCCTGGTAAAGAGCTTGGTGGCATCCCCCCCTACCCCAGGGGGAGGAGGGGGCCGGCCGAGCACTTTGCCAGGGCCGGTTTTGGTTCCCAGTCCGGCCCATGCGAGAAAACGACTTATTGGTTGAGGGTATGAAAGCATCACTCAGGTAACAACCAAGATCCTTATCAAGGCAAATCAGAAAAAGTCACTAAATTAACCTGTCCTTAAACCTTTGGTGGCTTGGCACGAAAGCAGTCAGGGTTAACATAGAGGCAATGTGTAAACTATTTATACAGCACTCAAACAGTGCTACTAATTGTATACTAGTACTCAAATTGCACAAATGTGTAGTAATGGTCATGCATTTGCAATATTAATCAAGGGGTGCAACCATTTACACAATATGGCAATGGATACTGTAAGGAAGGACATCATTTTTGTTGCAGATCCCTTCTGTTTTGGTGTTCCTTCTAAACCAGATTTTATATATTGGATGTCTCTATTTGACCTTTTTAACATCCTTATAAGTCACACATAAAATGTGGGTTGCAGAGTGACTTTACACCATCCACCTGCAGAAAATAGAAGACAGCAAAATGACACAGCTTCCAGGAGCACCATTGTCCTTTGGCCGAGCTGCAATTTAAAAGCACTCTACTAACACATGGCAAGGAAAACAGGCATTGCCATGTAAGAAGGCCTACGTGTATAGTCATACATCATACCTGAAGTGCACCTTGCAAGCCAGCAGAGCATGACCGCAGAAGAAAGAATTCTTCTTACTAATTATGTAAGAAGAGGACTAACTGATTGACGCAAAGGCGTAAGGACTCCTGACTCCTGATGGCACCCAGGGACCGGAAATGCAAAGCCAGGGTCAAGCAGTGCCTGTCTCAGGAAAACTAAAATGCAGAAGGTCTCCTAACTCCAAGCGAGGGCAGTTGGCCACAGAGAACTGGTCTAGCTAGGACATAACTGGAGAGAGTCTTGGTGCACAGACGCCTGCCCTGCACTGATGATAAGGACGTTTTCAGGCAGTTAGAGGAATGTGAGACTTATGAATGGTATGTACCTCTAAAGGATAGGAACAGCCACAGGATGCTGAGGCTTGCCTAGCTAACTTGTACTCAAGTTGGGCTAGAAAACCAGGTTTGTCCCCCAAGGGATTGTTGAACTCACACCTGCTGCAGATCGGATCACCTGCTGCAGATCGGTTCGGAAAGGGAGGAGTAAGGCGGAAGACGGAGCGCGAGAGCGAAGCGAAGTGAGTGGTTTGGAGCACTGCAGCGCTGCAAGAAGCCGAAAAACCCTGAGAATTGAAAAGTTAAATCTGTAGCCGTAGCCGTAGCAGCGAGAAAAGCAGGGGGGTCTATCCCCGTCCTCACGTTCTTTGGACAAACCTGCGCCGGCACTGGCGTACTGCTGGTAACGGGAGGACGCTGAGTTTGGCAATCAGCGTTCGGATTTTGGAGGAGCTCGGTGGAGAGCTCAGTGCCGCGGAGCGCAGGGCTTCTGAGCGGCGCCTCACTCACTTAAAGCCCCGCAGGAATCTTCATCCTGGCGTGAGCAGCCAGAAAAAGCGAGGTGAGTCACTCTATTGTACCACCTCCCCCCGCCGCTCCCCTTGCTCCCCCACACAGAAGCACAGCAGTATTCTTCCCTCTAAGAGCTGCACACCACATTAACATTGTCACTAATGTGCAGTTTCAGCGGCATTTCTTCTTGATAGGGTTTCCTGTCCACCTGAACTATAGGGAAACGGGACTGAGCATGGAGAGCATGGAGAGCATGGAGGGCTCGTGGTGACTAACGGGCCGCTTACAGAAATCAGCGAAGATAGCTGCAAGAGCTGCAAGAAGAGCTGTAAAAAAGGAACTAATAACTGGTAATAACAACTGTTCCCCTGCCCTAAGCGAGCTCACCAACCAACTGTCTCTTGAGTCCAGTCCGTGTTTTCCTGGTGTAACCGACAGCCTGACATAGTTAAGTAGCAACATAACCATAACCATAACCCAATCACAAACATTACAGTAGCCAGTTCTGGGTCCAGCGTCATCAAGCCACAGTAACCGACGCCTGCTACCGCCCCTACCAGCCCTGATCACAGATCTCCGGGGTACAGGGTTGCTGGGCTCAAAGGAACCAGCGACGTAAGGGTAAGGGTAACCCCTTGTGAAGGAAAAGAAAACAAAAAGAAACAGGAGCAGGAGCTGGAACAGAAGCAGGAAGACAGGTGTTTATCATGAGATCCGGGAGATCTAGGGATACTTTTGTACCCTCGAACCCCACTAAAAAATCTAGGAGAGAAAACAAGGGCAATAAGAAATCTATTACAGATTTTATGAACACTGGCAAAGACGAACTTAAGAAATGGGGACTGGAAGGTGAAAAAGAAGGAGGAGGGGGAAACGAGCGGCTGATCCCCTTGAGACCCTTTCTCCCAGGTCATCTCAGTCCTGAGCTCACACGAAACCTTAAAGGCTCAAGCTTCCAACCCAAAATGTATTCAAAATTCTCATTCATAAAGGACGCAGACGCGGTCCTTTGTTTGAACACTGGGAAGGTCAACAAACTGCCAATTCCGTTACTACTGGTCTCCAACGTATCGGAACAAGAGTTTAAGATAGAGTTAATAAAAGAGCCAACGAGAGGGTTGAAGAGAAAGCCTCCTTAAGAGGCGATGGATGAAGAAGACAGTGAAGTAAGAGAAAAAGAAGACAGCGATGACAGGGAATGCCCTCTTACTAAACTGACAGAAAACCACTGTGAAAACTACAGTGAGTTCTACAGAGGGGTGACCGCCACAACCTCTATGACCATCAGAAAGAGGGCATCCGATTCTGACCTAGACCCGGCCAAGGGGCAAGAATTAAAAACAAAGGCTGATAAGAGCAAGCAGCAAGACTTCTCCCAGAGCGTCCTGAGCAGGATATCTACAACAAACTGCACCCTGAAGGACTTCACTAATCCAAGCGGAGTAAAATCGTTCCCAGAAGACTGGCGCAACATCGCCAGTGACTCTGAGGAAAATCCAGGGACATTAAAGGCTCCTATGGCACCCAGCATACCTGTAGTACCTGACGTTCGAGATACCCTTGCAACACAGGTATTAGTACCTAGAAAACTAAGAAACCTGAATCCATGGATCTTGGGTCCCGAAACAATGACAGGACATGGCACTTCTGGTCTACCACACGATCCTAAGAATGAGAAAAAAACACCCTCATTACAAGATCTTAGGAAAGAGCAATCAAAACTTAGCAAGCGCATACGTACGATCTCCAACGAAGATGATAAAACAAAGGGGCTGTCTATTGCCGGGGAGCTCTCTGCGGCACTGGAGCCGCACTTGCCTCCAGCTCAAGTTCATTATCCAGCACAATTTGAGCAACCTCTAACTCCTCCTCGAGGACACCTTCCAGCACTGGTCACCTCAGCCCCCATCCCACAAAAAGCCATGGACCCAAAGATCTCGTATCCGATGCAAGAGGAGTGGGAGGAATTGGGTGCCTTTTATACTACACCGCCTCATACGGTTCTAAAAGAAGCAGCAACAGGCCCAAATCACAACGCCTCACAACATAGCACCGCGACTATATCACCACAAGCTAAGGAAGACATATGGGAATCTCTCCTGCACACAATGCAACTGTCCGTGAATGCTATCCAATATCAATCGGACAAAATGGACCTCCAGCTAACAGTTCTACACTCATTATCAGCCTTTGTCTCCAACATTGATAAGAAGTTAGCTGAATTGAACAGTCTGGTCAAAAGGGCTCAAGAGGACACAGGACCCATACAATCAAACTGTCCCGGCATAGCAATTGTGGATAAGTTGGCTACACTCCCCGCAACAATGAATAACCTCCTTACAGGTATCAGGAAGGCTATAAAAGAAAACAGTCCTCCAACGGGTCAACTTGAGAAGAATAACAGTGCAGGGAAAATAAACGACAAGGGAATACTGTCCCCAACTGAGGTGCTCTTCCCCCAAGTACAAAAAGAAAAGCGGGCAAGGGAGAAGGAAAACACAATGCTTCCAAGAGCACAAGGACACTCCAGGGAAGGAGATCTCCTATCATCAACAAATATTGATCTAGGAGCCATCCGGGAATCCATCCAAAAGGATGTCCCGCTAGAACATGGGTACTCCCCCAAGCGGGGCAGAAAACAAAGGAGGAAGGACCGTAATCAAACACTAAACACTCAGGGTGAAAGTAAAGTCAAAAATAATCAAATACCCATTCTGTTCCCAGACCCAATGCTTGACAAATCGGTTCTAACGAGCCCTGAAACAGACACGGATTTGGACCCATGCCCCCTCCCCAACCAGGATCAGTGGCATAAGATCCGAAGAAAAAAGAATCGGAAAATAAATACATCCAACATGACGACTCTAAAAAAGCTGACGGCCCGCCCCCAAGAGTGTTGCAAAAGTTGCAAAAGTTACAATATCTTCCACTAGCGAGGATCTGAACGAACGTGGGGATGAAGTTATCACCAACTCGAGCGACACAAGAAATAAAAAACTTCCTCCCAATATAGGCAACGGGGCTCAATTGGATCATCCCCCAGAAGCCACACTAACAGAAAGTTCATCAAACCCAGCCTTAATAGGAGCTGATGAACCAAAGGCCCCTGACCAGAGAAAGCCAGTAGAAGAACCCATCAGGGTCGAGCCCACCCAACAACCTCACAGAGTGGCCCTAATAGGAATACGGTGCATTTAGGTAACCCCATAATTTTATTGATCCCGGAATACACTTCTAGAGGCGCTTTTGATATCTTAAACATGGGCAACCTTCTACGCTTGCTAAAATCCATTGACAGTTTAACAAATATATCCACTAAGGATCTGGAATCAGTGGAATTCATAGTCTCACCGGAACATCCAGGGGTGGAAGTTACTAAAACAGTATGGGCCTCAATTGAGTTGGCTGAGAGTGTGCTTAATGAACTAGCGAAGCTTACTAACTGGGGCATAAGACTTCACCCATTTGTAAAACCTAGATACCCAGATCCCTTGGCCTGGGACCTCTTACAACGGAATGCTCAAAATCAGGCTAACCACAGCCCTCAACCGCTCTTTGTACTGCGAGGGGCTCGCAGCAAAACTCCGGACAGTCTAGAATTAAAAACACATGGGGTTAGAAAACAATATGCTCCGAAAGAGGCAACTAATCTAGACTGGACATGGGTGTCCAGGACCATAAACAACAAACCGGAAAAACATTGACATGACAAAACCGCAACTGGGAAACCACAAAAATATCTTAAATTCTGCTCCTGGAGCATCAACGGCCTAGGGGATGAGCTTAGGGACCCGGAACTAAAACTTTATATGCAAAGCTTTGAGCCAGTCCACAAGATTTGGCCACAAAAAAGGAGGCCTGGTTACTTATGGTTCTTTAAGAAGCATCCGCACAGTAACCCCGCTACCATACAACTTAGATCCTCCAAACGCAATGCAAGCTTTATGAATCTCCACTCGAGAACAGGGAAAGATAGAGGAAATAATTCTAAAAAATCTTTACCTACATCCTCGGGGCAAGAAGCAAGGTTCCCAGCAATTGAAAAACAGAGCTCATAAAGTTATTAACCGCAGAGAATTCAAATAGTTTGATTGTCAGTGGCGACTTTAACCAGAACATGCTCAATAAAACGGCCACAGAAGTCAGTACCGACGAAGATCCATTTGCATTGGAACAGTATTCTCAGGTCAATTCTTCAGGGGGAAGAAGCACAAAAGCAGCGCAGCGACTTTTAGCTACATTTGAAGAACTAGGTCTTCACACGCTTAATGGGAGATTCCCAGGGGATCGACCACAAGCGGCAACATTTCACAGTACAACGACCAGATCAACAATTGTTTCAATCAACAACTAATTTCCATATCGGATTACTTGACTACAGTGATCACTTACCACAAGAAGTGACACTAGAGGCCCTCACAATATTAAGTCCAGAACGTGCTATTGGGCATGAACTAGTTTACACAGGAAACTATAGGCGGTTAAAGTGCAGAACAGATGATCCTCCGGGCCTCCTCCTTCATGCCAAGCTAGTACTTGGCGAAGCCCAAAAAGAAACCATCGACCCAATCGCTAGCTGGGAGATATTTGCAGAAACATTACGCAATAATATGGGAAAAAGACAGAGGAAAAATCAGCTCGAAGGAGGGTGCAATGCTGCAAAACAAATGCGGTATCACAATTATACCTTTACAAACAACATTCATCTAAAACATCTAAAAACTCTTATTGGCCAAAAGTTACGAAGGGTAAGGATAGAACTGTAGTGTAGTTCCTATATTCCCAATAGGCTCTGCCCATTGGAATATTATAAACAGCAGTGTAGACGTAGGACTGAGGTCGACTAGGTCTCTACTGACTATATTAGACTTAATTAGTTTTGCCAGCTAGCTCAGAGGTCACTAGAAACTTTCTCGAGTAAACAAGGAGGAGTTTAACTTCCCTGGATAGACAAGAAGGTATTAGCTTCTGACAACCATATAACATGCCAACTTTGCTCCCTCAGAATAAAGAGTGTATCTCTAGAGTCGTGTGACAACAATAGACAACAATTTCACTCAGTCAATCGTGCGTACTTAGTTTCACCAGAGTGCAGAGAAATAGAGAGACGGGCGTTTTCAATAAAAGGTGTTATTTATTGAGCAGTCTTCTTTCTCATGCAAGAGAAATGAATTGCCACAATTGCAATACTCATCATGAATTAAAGTGCATACAGTAAAAGGAGTATTATGAAATAATACTGTAAAAGCATTGATATGGTTTCTTAGCCATATGATACTTTAAAATGGATAAAATATATACATACATAAAAACATTGACTAACGTACTCAACTGGTGCTTCTAATCTACGCCTACCCCGGTGTACCTGACCTAAGCCTAATACGTGGGAAGGAGAAAGTAAGTTGCAGTTTAAGTTAAGTTGGGTTTTTTGCCAAGGATCTGAATCAAGAATTCTCTCAAGGGTTTAGTCAGCTCTGTACATTTGGTTCTTAGAATGAAGGAGGTCTTGTCTCTCTCTCTCAGGACTCGATATCCCTGCAACCCGCCAGGGTGACTGGAAACACCTGAGCTGGATTTTCTCAGCTGGAGAAAAAGACAGCGTCTTTCTCAGTGTGTCAAAAGGAAGGGGCGGCTTCCTGCGGCTCCTCGATTCAGCTGGGCTTCCGGGCAAGTAAATGGCCGCTCTGCTCCAAGCCACCGTGTCTTTGCTTAGGGCAACGTTGGTATATTTATACCTGATAGGTGCCGGGTTTGACATAAGGTTGGACATAAGACGTCACCAAGAACTAACAGTTTTTTCTGACTCTAGGAGTTCTTGTGCAAATCAAAACAAGAGCAGGGGGAATTCCCGGGCTGCTGGAGGCTTGGTTTGTTTAAAGAACGCGTTGTACTTTCTAGGAGTCTAGGGGAGTAGCCTTGCCGTATTTGGACTGCATGGGCTATTACTAAATATGGATATGATTCTTATGGCTTTATAAGGAAATTATTTATTATAACCATATAAGGGGATACATCGTGAATATCGAATTAGGGTCCTAGATAGAAACACAACACCCACTCCACGAATTAATGTCCATCATTACTAAAAACTAAGCAATATTAAACATAACGATGCGTGTGTGTTTTCCAACCCACCCCAAAATACATGAATTGCATTTGAAATGGTATATGGCAAATACACAAAAATGCTTATTGGTACTGTACGCTTTTCAAGCAGTGTTATCATTCCGTTAAATGCATATATATATCAGCTGAATGAATTGCGAAAATTACACATGAAATGGCTCTGAATACAGAAAAGAAGGTCGAGACCATTCCATCACATATTTATACAAATGCTGTACATGTGCTAGAGGCTGAGGTAAAATATTGTCTCTAGAGTTCCTAAAATAGAAGCTCTGTTCTCTAAGAATAGTTCTACTTTAAGCAGAGTACTTTGTGCCAGAAAAAAGGGTAAATATTTTGGAAGTGAAAAAAAATAATTTTGCTTTCAGGGGAGAAAAAAAAATAGTTCCAATTGTTTTCAGTAGCTGTGTTTATCAAAAAGTGAAGGCCGAATTCAGAGTTCAGGGAACACTGTGTGCTCGTTATTTAAAAAGGTATTCTTTTTGTTCAGGGGAGAACATCATTTCAGACAGGCTTGCAAAAAATTGGTCTACAACATCAGGTGAAAGTTCGATCAAGTTCGAAAATGCTGCAATTGTGCATATGTGAGAATGATTGCTATCATCGATGTCAGGATCAGCAATGCTCACAGAAGGTTGTACCTGTTTGGTGCTGCTTTCCTCTCGTACTTCACCGCCACCTACTCGTAGTGGTGAAGTCTCAACGAATGCCGTCATCAGAATAGGTAGCCGTTGGGGACAACACGATGCATGAGTCGTTACCGGACCTAGCAAAATATCGATATCCATTGGTTCTGCTGATGGTAGTGTAAGACAGACGTCCAACACGCATTCTTCTCCGCATAGCATACATCGAAGCACAGGTAAGATGCAATCTTGCCAGATTGGTCTGAATGAAAGAAACCAAGTTGTACTTAGATCTCTTAGCCGGGCAAATCCGAGGACTTTAGTGATGGGGTCCCGGTAGCATATAGCTAGGATCGTTTCTCCCATCATTGCTGGAGTCTTGTCTGTGGCTTGGCTTGCCATATCGGAGCAGAAGGATCAAAAATAAAATTCCTGCTACGAGTCCCAAAAGAAGAGGCAGACCGCCAAACAATGAATGCACAAAATTCGGGATAATGCCCAGAACTGTTTCAAAGGGTGCTAACAGCCCCGAAAAAATTGTATTAAATACATGTGCGATGCCACTGGTATCAGACATGTTTAAAATTTGACCTAACATTGCTACGAAATGCACGGGGCAATTTGTTGATAATAGGGAATGTATCTTTGCTGCTGTCCTTGCAACTTGCAGATCATACGTCTCTTTGGACGAGGTTAAAGGCACAGTTGTCTGTAAAAGAATGGAGTTCATTCTGCTTAAAGTATCAATTTGAATAGAAGAGTTATTCAAAGAAGGCCATATTGCCGCCTCCATGTCTGGATTGCAGTTTGGATACAATACTTGCATACAGCAAGTGACCATGGAACTAACGCTCACGAGATAGGCTTTTCCTGGCACCATGCCACAACAGCTGTGGTCACTTATTAGAACGTAGCTGCCGTTGGAAAGTTGTCTAAAAATGGCTCTATCTGTGCTGCAGGAGTGCCGTGCAGGTGACTGGAAAGGTTATTTGAAGACCCTTTGCAGGCGCCATGCAAGTTAATACCTTGACACAGGAGTGTTCCGCTTAGTGATTTTTTACAATTGTTACCACTAAGAAGTACCTCTATTTTTCCTTCACTATAACATCTGTGTGTATAAGGTAAATTCCATGTTGATTTGATGTATCCTTTAACCAACCTTTCATACAGGCCTGCTGGTATATATTTTTGGCAATACTTAAACTGGAAAGTTGTTATTGGGATTGTAATCGTTCCATGTATTATCCATTCAATGACAGGTCTTTCTGACATTGTCAATGGAAATCTCTCAAGTTTTTCAATGCTCAGAATCGCATAGTCTGCTCCTTTTTGTGCCAAACTGATTTGTTTATCAGTAAGGTTAAAGATAGAGAATAATGACGTTACGTTGATTAAACGCCATGGCACGTAGCCTGAACGCAGATTTTGCAACGTCCAGCCAAGCTTTACAATAGAACGTAATTGGGACTGACCATGTTGTAACATTAGTAAGTCCTGCTCTATTATACCAATAGCAGATGATACAATGCTGTCCAGTGAATATATTCTGGAGGACAGAGTCGTTAACCCATTGTCCACTACAGAAAGTGATTTTTCCAAATTAATACAATCAATTTCTCGTATTTTTTCAGCTGTTTCAATTTGTGTTACTTTCCAAGCCTCGTTGTAAGCAGCGTATATACCGGCGTATATGAAACGTTTTTGACGCTGTTTGCGTGGTCCCAGTATGAAATCACGCAAGTCAGCACCGTCTTTAAGTAAAGTCAAGTGTTGCTTAATTTCAGCCAGTGTGGATTTCTGTAGCCATTTGAGGCATAGTTTCCCTACACTGTATGTTGTAACTATCCCTGGATGTTGTCTCCGGGAGTATCTAGGGTCTGGCCTGGTCTGTTTAAACCCCTGTGTTTTGTTCAGGAATCTATCTTGACAGTTATTTGTGTCTGTGGGCCAGATCAACCATTTTTTCCAATCAGGATTTGTTCTGTTTTGGTGTAAAATATGGGATACGTCTATCTCCACATCTGTAGTGCTATTACTATCAGGTATGGGCTTCGGAATAGACGGTTTATTTAAGTCTTTTATCTTGGCTAAACCAAGACAGGTTGTTTGCTGAATGGTGTCATTCAGGAATATTAATTGTTCTGGGATCATGCAGGCTCTAAATAATGCTTCTAAACCTTGGACCTGCGATTCCTTTGAACCCCAGATGGTTTTTGTTTCAATGTTGTTTTTCCAGAATTGAAAACCAAATGTAGTCATTTTTTCATAGAATGTTTCAGAATAAATCAATTTAGTATTTGTCAACATTGTTTTCATTCCTGTCTTATTTAACATTTTAAAATAAAACGTTTCTGCATCACTTGTGTTAAAACCTGAGAAGTATGGGAATTTCTCATAAAATGTTTTCGAGCTGCCTTCAGGCGGTGTTGCACAATGTTCCCATTGGTTATAATTAAAAACATTTCTAGGTTGAGCAGTTTTATGCAAATAGTGATGACCAAAATGATTATAACAATATAACTCTTCATAATTTGATGAACCCTGCAAATAATCATGTTCTGTGAATTTAGCTGACATTACTAATTCTGACATCATATTATTAATATTGTCAAAGTCCCAATCATCAGAAAAACTACTTGGTTTTACAAAGTCACCTAACGAAACCTTGAACTGGTTTGGATATTACAAGAGCTCGATCTGGCCATACATTTCATAATCCGTTTTGTCCCTTGCTACCCCACAGGGTATTGGATTGGCTGTGATGTTCACTGATGACAGTTCTCTTTTTGTGATGTGAGAGGATGTGTGAGGCTTTAGGACCAAGTTGATGTTCTGACTTGCTTTGTCCATTGTACTATATGTTCCATCAATAAATCTTCCCAAACATAAAACCATAATGAGCTAAAGCAGGAGGAAAAGTACACCTAACACAATCCAAAATTCAATCCATGGTGAAATCAGATATGTTTCTTTTAGTTGGTGAAAAAGTTCAGTCATTTTTTCTTTGAATTTTTTGTTGCTAGCGTTTCTTCATGTTCGCTTGGATCTTCAGAAAAGTCATCGAAATTGATGAAGTAGCCAGATGCAGTTCTGTCAATTGTTGGAATTGCTTCTGGATTTTCATTATTCTTTGCATCTTTCTTTGTTTCATTAGCATAGTCTGAGGCTACATCGTTGTAGACAGGTGTTTCTTGTCGAACTGTTGCAATTTGGGTTTCAAGAGGCACAAGTTCCATGGCTTTGTTGCATAGTCCTTTTTTATTCACTGCATGTTCATCAAAAGTGATTAGTCTCTCAGTTTGAGCCTCTTAGATTGCAGCAAGATTTGGTCTTCTGCTATTTCTTGGGAGTCCACTGGGCTTACCACTTATTATTGGCCACATGATTGTGGTTTTACAGGGTCGATGGATACAACTCGGTTCTCCTTTTTACCAGTAAGGGGCGGTAGTACTACTGATCTTGTTCTGCTGACAGCTAAGACAGGTACTGCTTTTCTGCAAGAAGGCCCAAATTCCTTCTTCACCGCGATCTTTTCTCTGACTAGATCCCCAATCTTTGGAATGCAGACAGGTCTTGCTGGGACAGGTGTTTTTTCTTCAGTGACTGTTGGCTTTAGCTTTATATTACTCAGACTTCTTCTTGTTTCATTTAAGTCCTGTAAAACAGCCAAACGGTCACTGATATCAAAGGCTTTTTCTTCTACCACTGAAGTGTGACTATCTAATTCCTGGATATACATTCTTGTACCGAACAATAGTTCGTAGGGAGTGAGACCTTTTAGAGAATTTCTTGGCAGATTGTTAAGACTACGTTGGACACTTGTTAAATGTTTGACCCACCCATCACCCGAACCTAATACCCTCGCCGTTATAGATTGCTTTATGTCCCATTTTTTTCTTCCCACTACTGCATTTCCTTCAGGATGGAAGGGAGAAGAGTACTGCAATGCAATGCCCATGCTGGTCATGGCCTCTTTGTAAGCGCGAGAGCTAAACGCGGGACCCCGGTCAGAATGTAGCATACCAATTGCGGATGTGCCGATAAAGGCTCGCAAATCTTTTATAACAGTTCTGGCGTCAGCCGAGCGCTGGGGCCACATCCAAATGAATCTTGTGCAGGAATCCACTGCGACCATGATATATTTATAGTTGCCATCCCTTTGTAAGGGACCACAGTGGTCCAGGTAAACGCATGCTAATGGTTTTTCTGAGATTAGAAGGGGCGTCTGTGCTGGTCGTTTCACTGTTGATACTTTCATTCTTTGGCATATTTCACATTCTAGTACATAGTTCCTAGTTTGTTTTCTCATGCGCAGCCACCAATATCTCTGTTTTAAAAATGATATTGTGGCGGAAACACCAGCATGTACAGAAGCGAGCCCTTCGTGTGCCGCTAAAATTTGTCCTAACCTGTGTTCCAGGTTTGGAATTGTCCTATCCCCCACTCCAGGGATTCGAGCAAAAGGAACATTATTCGCTTCAGTTATGTAGAGTACTTTACTGGAAAGCCTTTCGGGAGTGTTTTTCTATCATCTTTTACTGCAGCACTGACAGCTTGCATTATATCGCTGTCTATTTTGGTTTTTGACCGGGTGATGGCAGCTACGGAAGCCGTTTGCACAGCAGCCTTCGCGGCCTCATCAGCCAATGAATTCCCCGCAACGTGAACGCCATCACGTTGATGAATCAGTGTATGTATCACGTGAGTCTTTTGTAGTTCTTTCTGTAAAAGAACTACTTGTTCCCAAAGCGTTTTATGCTTGATTGTGCCACCTTTCGCATCTTTGAAGCCGTTTTGAACCCAGTTCTGCAATTATTCATTATAAGACTGAATGCAGTAATATGAATCGCATACTATTAGTGTGGGGAATTCGCGATCGGTATTTTCAAGCGCCATCTTAAATGCTAGTAGTTCAGCTCGCTGAGCTGTACAATCTCCTAGAGATTGAGTTTTAGTGACCATTGGTCTAAATTTTCCTTCGTGCCAACGACCTTTAACAATCGCGCACGCAGCACTGTAAGCTTGTTTACCCCCAACTCCGGGTTGTGCTGATCGGTCTGTATATATTATACAGCCGTAATGTTCCAGAGGCAGGATTTCGGTCGGCAGAGGACATTCATATTCATATTGGAGAAAATCTTGTGTTTTTAAATTAGGATCAAATTCGTATACTACGTCTGTTGCAGCAAGAGAATTAACCCATTGTATCCATCTCGTAAGTAGTGCTTTAGCATTAGGAATGCTTGCCTTTGTCACTGCTTCTAGGGCAGATATTGGTGTTCCGATTATTATTCGTTTACCTTGTGCTAGGGCTCTTTCTTTTGCTACAGCAGTCTGAACCGCAGTTAGAATTTTTTTCAGTAGAACTGAATTTCATTTCTGCTTTTGTGTACAAATGTGATTTGTAAGCTATTGGTACCGTTTCTCCATTATTAGAGGTTAGGTACGTGAATCCGCATCTTTCTGGGATGAGTCGGATTACAAGGTTGCGTATGTTTTCGCGTGTTTGCAATTTAGTTGTAGCTAATATGTCTGTTTGCAATGATCTTAACATTTCTGTGTGTTTCTGAGTCCAATTAATTGGTTTGAAATCAGGTTTTATTAATTCATAGAGAGGTTTAACCCTCTCTGCATAATTTAGAATGTATGTTCTTCCGAAATTCAGGAAACCTAGTATTGATTGTAAGTTCTTCAGCGTTTTAGGTGCTTGGAGTACAGCACACTTCTCTAAGAAGTTGTCTGCTAGGCTTTTGCCTTCACTTGATAATTCATATCCTAAAAATAGGACAGTTAGATGGGCAATTCGTGACTTTTTAAAGTTGAATTTGTAACCCTCAGCTGCAAACCCAAGTATTATGGTGTTCACTCTTTTCAAGTGTGTCTCCAGGTCATCATCTGTGAGATTGATATCATTGACATAAGATAATGCCTCATCATCATATATTTGTAGTAATTCTGTTACTCTTGCTGAGAATAATCCTGGGCTATTCTTGAATCCCTGTGGGAGTCGACAGAAGTGTTTTTGCGACCCCATTATTAAGAAAGCAGTCAAATACCTGCTTTCAGGTGCAATGTTTTGACAAAAGAATCCATTAGAGATATCTAATGTTGTTTTATATTTTTTGCGCACGATGTTATTTATTAGTGCTGCACTGTGTGAGTTTTGTACTGCACATGTTTTGCAACAGGAGTTTAAGTGTCTGTAGTCCAAAACTAGACAATAGGAATCGTCTGGCTTGGAGACAGGAAACAAAGGATTGTTCATTTGTGAGGTGCATGTTTCAATCACCCCCTGATATTCAAGTTGATCTAAGATCTCCCTGACTTGCTTTTTAGCTTCTTGTTTTACTGGGTACTGCCTTTGTGCAGTAGGTTGATTTTTTAACTGGATTTTGTGAGGAGGAGAATCCTCATCCCATCCTACATGATTTTTATATAATGCAGGAGCTTGGGCTACTGCCCATTTTCTTGCAAATGTGTATTTTTCATGAATTGGAATATGATTTGAGAAGGCAGGCATAATCATTTCTTCGCCATGAGGGCACTCCCTGACAAACTTTGGTGGCCAGTCTTTCTCAGCTAACAGGATGTCATAGCCTTCCGAAAGGTCAATCCCAAAAGAGACCCCTTATTTTCCTAGTCTTGTCCCCCTCTATACGCAATGTTATTTCGTATAATTTATGGGGTTTGCTAACTCTGGTGTCTGCAGTTTCCACCTGAATGCACTCATTCGTGTCCACTGTCTCCAGAAGATTCATCAAGATCTTGCGAGCTATGTCACTTCTGCTGCGCTGTCTAGCATTGTCTGGGCCCACTCTCTGTTTTTCAGTTGTGTCCTCAGTATCCTCGGCATGTTTTATTATCTTAAAACTGGCTACCTTCTTTCTTGGAAATTGTAATTTTTTACTTTAATGAGCAGGTTCCTTGTCTTTGGACTTGACGTGCTCTTCTTTGTGTTCTGACCGTCCTCTTCTTTCCGATTTCTGTGAGGAAGTCTGAACAGATCGAGAGGTACGTGTATCAATATCTTGATATCTATCAGGTTTTCTCAATTTATCCCTATCTCTAAGGTTGTATCTTTTCTCAGAGGGCTCCCTCTGGGGAGACTTGTGTCCTCTGTCTGGAGATCTTTCTCTCTGTTGAGGAGACCTTCCTCTGGACTGGAATCGTTTTTCTCTGGGAGTGGATTGTTTATTTCCATCCCAACTCTTTTTTGGAGTGTTTAGATTATTTTTAATAAAGGTTTTTTCAGGATTTTCAAGTAGTTGGGGTTTTACTGGTTTCCCACCCAAACTATCTCTACCTAGTTCTTCATAGGATTTTTCTATGATTCTGGCAAGTTGAAAAGGTTGTTCTGCTATATCTGTTTCTTTCAATTTCTGGCGGATCGCCACAGATGCTGCTTCACCTTTTATGTTGGCTAATAATATAGCCGAGACCTGCTTGAAGTCTTTCAGTAATTTCATACCCAGAGTTAAAGCAGGTTCTGGACCGTATTCATTTTGAATCTGTCCTAGTACATCTGGTATAACCACCATGGACGGAACACCATGTGTTTTTGTGTAAATCGAAGCAAAGACTGTGCCCCAAGTGTCACAGTCCTCCACATGTGGTGCGATCCCCATTGGAAGACAGATAGTCAGAATTCTGTGTTTCTCCTGAGGTGTAGTATCAGGAAATACTGCCTCTATCTGAGTGATTTTTTGAGCTAACCAGAATGGTATCTGTTCCCGTTTTGCGGGAATTTTGTCAATGGCCGATTGTATATTCTGTGGCGTGATTTTATTTGTGTTCCCCTGGTGAGGGGTGGTCTGTTGAAGTCCGCATTACATATTGGACTAATTGTCTATGTATTTTAATTAGCAATTTTAGCTGAGCTAAAAGTTCCTGGTTTGACATTGTTTCAATGTCTGGATGTGGTGTGTAGCTGGCTAGAACCAGCCACATGGCTCCTGGTCTACCTCGTGGACCGAGCCTGGTGATGTGATTTTGATGTTTTAGGGCGCCATTAAACCAGAGCAGGTGCTCTTGGTAAGTTAGTGGGATTGCAACGTCCTCGAAAGGAGCGTATTTTTGCGGAGGTTCCCCTATTTTGTAATAGTGGAATTCGTGTGTCACAGCGTGTGCTGCTTGAAAATGTGTCCATGAATAGAATACCTCTGTCTGCCGATATTTATGGGCCTCTACCACAAATATGACTGTACCACCTCGTGATGATACTCCATTTTCTATAAGTTTTTTAGTTATAGTTCTTCTTACATTTACCGGAATGATTATAGCATTCGGGTCTTCATCTTGGAGACTTGTGTCATCCTCTAGGAGTTGAGCTGCTATTCTAGCTCTCTCTGTTTCGTCTTCACTTTCCACCATTTTACTGAAGGAAAGTTTTGTTGCAGATCAAGTTTCAAGGAAAAAAAGATTAGGTGCACAATATTTTGGAACACTGTATCCTTCAACGTTGACTAAACCAAAAACTATACATAGGAATCTCTTCCTACTAAGTTTCGGCGGATATTAACCTTTTACCCACTCCAGACGTCTTTTGGAGTTTTTACGGGAAAAGGGGTCTGTGTGAAAAAGCACGACTGAGTTACTCTAATGTCTTGCGTTAGATTATCGCCTTACCAAAACGTTGGACGCCATGTAGTGTAGTTCCTATATTCCCAATAGGCTCTGCGCATTGGAATAATATAAACAGCAGTGTAGACGTAGGACTGAGGTCGACTAGGTCTCTACTGACTATATTAGACTTAATTTGTTTTGCCAGCTAGCTCAGAGGTCACTAGAAACTTTCTCGAGTAAACAAGGAGGAGTTATACTTCCCTGGATAGACAAGAAGGGATTAGCTTCTGACAACCATATAACATGACAACTTTGCTCCCTCAGAATAAAGAGTGTATCTCTAGAGTCGTGTGAAAACAATAGACAACAATTTCACACAGTCAATCGTGCATACTTAGTTTCACCAGAGTGCAGAGAAATAGAGAGACGGGCGTTTTCAATAAAAGGTGTTATTTATTGAGCAGTCTTCTTTCTCATGCAAGAGAAATGAATTGCCACAATTGCAATACTCATCATGAAGTAAGGTGCGTACAGTAAAAGGAGTATTATGAAATAATACTGTAAAAGCATTGATATGGTTTCTTAGCCATATGATACTTTAAAATGGATAAAATATATACATACATAAAAACATTGACTAACGTACTCAACTGGTCCTTCTAATCTACGCCTACCCCGGGGTACCTGACCTAAGCCTAATACGTGGGAAGGAGTAAGTAAGTTGCAGTTTAAGTTAAGTTGGGTTTTTTCCAAGGATCTGAATCAAGAATTCTCTCAAGGGTTTAGTCAGCTCCGTACCTTTGGTTCTTAGACTGAAGGAGGTCTTGTATCTCTCAGGACTCGATATCCCAGCAACCCGCAAGGGTGACTGGAAACACCGGAGCTGGATTTTCTCGACTGGAGAAAAATACAGCGTCTTTCTCAGTGCGTCAAAAGGGAGGGGCGGCTTCCTTCGGCTTCTCGCATCAGCTGGGCTTCCGGGCAAGTAGATGGCCGCTCTGCTCCAAACCACTGTGTCTTTGCTTAGGGCAACGTTGGTATATTTATAACTGAAAGGTGCCGGGTTTGACGTAAGGTTGGACATAAGACGTCACCAAGAACTAACAGTTCTTTCTGACTCTAGGAGTTCTTGTGCAAATCAAAACAAGAGCAGGGGGAATTCCCGGGCTGCTGGAGGCTTGGTTTGTTTAAAGAACGCGTTGTACTTTCTAGGAGTCTAGGGGAGTACCCTTGCCGTATTTGGACTGCATGGGCTATTACTAAATATGGATATGATTCTTATGCCTTTATAAGGATATTATTTTTTATAACCATATAAGGGCATACATCGGGAATATCGAATTAGGGTCCTAGATAGAAACACAACAGACCCTGCTGCCAAGGATGAACTGAGGTTGTTAAAACGTGACCGCAGGAGGCTGGTCTGGCAACTCAAGCGTGAAGCAGAAGAGTCCCTGTGGGCCAAACTCTCACATGACGCCAAATCTAACAACAGCGCCCAATTCTGGAGAAAGATCAATAATTTGTCTTCGATGCGGAGTCAAGGTATCAATTCCCACGTTCTAGAAGATGTCTGGGTAACCTTTCTTAGCTCGCACTTCAATTGTACTGACACCAACATCCAAGGAATGCTTAAACCCATAAGCGACACACAGGATCGATTAATACCACGTCATGAATGCCTCGACCTTTTGCAGCTAGACCAGTCAATTGTAATTAAGTGTGCACTGATCTGTAATAGAATCTCAAAGGGAAGACGCAAGGGGGAACCGGGACCAAATGGGATACCCCCCATTCTGTTCAAGGAAGTTAGGGGGCTCACAGATCTCTAATTTATTCTACGCCGATGACTTACTACTCATCAGCCGGACCCCTGTTGGCCTCCAGCGGCTGCTAGATATCACCTCAAGATACTCCGCGGCGAATATGCTTACCATCAACCGCGAAAAATCAAAAGTTATGTGCATTAACCTTTCCAAAAAGAAATCAATACGAAACTGGCTTTTGTCATCTCGAAAGCTAGAAATGGTCCGTGAATATCGATACCTGGGAGTTATCATTGACCACAAGGGAAATTTCACGCCGCAGTGCGAAGCCATAAAAAGGAGAGGACTAACATCGCAGCAAGTCTCAGAAACTTAAAAAATATGGTCTCCGGCCCAAGTTTACATCCGCTTATTAAGGTGATACAGGCTAAGTTAATCTCATCCATAACTTATGGCAGTGAATCTATGAGAGGGAGGTATGCTCCTCTAATAGACAGAACAGTGACAAAATCACTACGTACGATCTTTGGCCTCCCAAGCAGGCCCGGACTGGCCGTTGCGGGCACCGGGCAATTCCCCGGTCGGCCGCAAGGGTGGGGGCCGTTTTTGGGCCCCTGGGGGCCGTTTTTGTGACAGGGCCGTTTTTGCAGCAAAGCTGCAAAATCGGCCCTGTAACAAATTCAGCGGAAAAGCGGCCCTGGTAAAGAGCTTGGTGGCATCCCCCCCTCCCCCAGGGGGAGGAGGGGGCCGGCCGAGCACTTTGCCAGGGCCGGTTTTGGTTCCCAGTCCGGCCCATGCGAGAAAACGACTTATTGGTTGAGGGTATGGAAGCATCACTCAGGTAACAACCAAGATCCTTATCAAGGCAAATCAGAAAAAGTCACTAAATTAACCTGTCCTTAAACCTTTGGTGGCTTGGCACGAAAGCAGTCAGGGTTAACATAGAGGCAATGTGTAAACTATTTATACAGCACTCAAACAGTACTACTAATTGTATACTAGTACTCAAATTGCACAAATGTGTAGTAATGGTCATGCATTTGCAATATTAATCAAGGGGTGCAACCATTTACACAATATGGCAATGGATACTGTAAGGAAGGACATCATTTTTGTTGCAGATCCCTTCTTTTTTGTTGTTCCTTCTAAACCAGATTTTATATATTGGATGTCTCTATCTGACCTTTTTAACATCCTTATAAGTCACACATAAAATGTGGGTTGCAGAGTGACTTTACACCATCCACCTGCAGAAAATAGAAGACAGCAAAATTACACAGCTTCCAGGAGCACCATTGTCCTTTGGCCGAGCTGCAATTTAAAAGCACTCTACTAACACATGGCAAGGAAAACAGGCATTGCCATGTAAGAAGGCCTACGTGTATAGTCATACATCATACCTGAAGTGCACCTTGCAAGCCAGCAGAGCATGACCGCAGAAGAAAGAATTCTTCTTACTAATTATGTAAGAAGAGGACTAACTGATTGAAGCAAAGGCGTAAGGACTCCTGACTCCTGCTGGCACCCAGGGACTGGAAATGCAAAGCCAGGGTCAAGCAGTGCCTGCCTCAGGAAAACTAAAATGCAGAAGGTCTCCTAACTCCAAGAGAGGGCAGTTGGCCAAAGAGAACTGGTCTAGCTAGGACATAACTGGAGAGAGTCTTGGTGCACAGACGCCTGCCCTGCACTGATGATAAGGACGTTTTCCGGCAGTTAGAGGAATGTGAGACTTATGAATGGTATGTACCTCTAAAGGATAGGAACAGCCACAGGATGCTGAGGCTTGCCTAGCTAACTTGCAGTCAAGTTGGGCTAGAAAACCAGGTTTGTCCCCTAAGGGATTGTTGAACTCACACCTGCTGCAGATCGGATCACCTGCTGCAGATCGGTTCGGAAAGGGAGGAGTAAGGCGGAAGACGGAGCGCGAGAGCGAAGCGAAGTGAGTGGTTTGGAGCACTGCAGCGCTGCAAGAAGCCGAAAAACCCTGAGAATTGAAAAGTTAAATCTGTAGCCGTAGCCGTAGCAGCGAGAAAAGCGGCGAGTCTCTGCAGGCATCGGCTTGAAGCGCAGGGGGGTCTATCCCCGTCCTCACGTTCTTTGGACAAACCTGCGCCGGCACTGGCGTACTGCTGGTAACGGGAGGACGCTGAGTTTGGCAATCAGCGTTCGGATTTTGGAGGAGCTCGGCGGAGAGCTCGGCGGAGAGCTCAGCGCCGCGGAGCGCAGGGCTTCTGAGCGGCGCCTCACTCACTTAAAGCCCCGCAGGAATCTTCATCCTGGCGTGAGCAGCCAGAAAAAGCGAGGTGAGTCACTCTATTGTACCACCTCCCCCCGCCGCTCCCCTTGCTCCCCCACACAGAAGCACAGCAGTATTCTTCCCTCTAAGAGCTGCACACCACATTAACATTGTCACTAATGTGCAGTTTCAGCGGCATTTCTTCTTGATAGGGTTTCCTGTCCACCTGAACTATAGGGAAACGGGACTGAGCATGGAGAGCATGGAGGGCTCGTGGTGACTAACGGGCCGCTTACAGAAAGCAGCGAAGATAGCTGCAAGAGCTGCAAGAAGAGCTGTAAAAAAGGAACTAATAACTGTTAATAACAACTGTTCCCCTGCCCTAAGCCAGCTCACCAACCAACTGTCTCTTGAGTCCAGTCCGTGTTTTCCTGGTGTAACCGACAGCCTGACATAGTTAAGTAGCAACATAACCATAACCTTAACCCAATCACAAACACTACAGTAGCCAGTTCTGGGTGCAGCGCCATCAAGCCACAGTAACTGACACCTGCTACCGCCCCTACCAGCCCTGATCACAGATCTCGGGGGTACAGGGTTGCTGGGCTCAAAGGAACCAGCGACGTAAGGGTAAGGGTAACCCCTTGTGAAGGAAAAGAAAACAAAAAGAAACAGGAGCAGGAGCTGGAACAGAAGCAGGAAGACAGGTGTTTATCATGAGATCCGGGAGATCTAGGGATACTTTTGTACCCTCGAACCCCACTAAAAAATCTAGGAGAGCAAACAAGGGCAATAAGAAATCTATTACAGATTTTATGAACACTGGCAAAGACGAACTTAAGAAATGGGGACTGGAAGGTGAAAAAGAAGGAGGATGGGGAAACGAGCGGCTGATCCCCCTGAGACCCTTTCTCCCAGGTCGGATGTATGACGTTACAACGCATACTTTTACTCCGCATACCATTACAACGCGGTATTTACAACGAATACCGTTACAACGCATAGCGCTTTGGGGTGCTGGATAGTGGTAAGTATAATTTACTATTCTAACTCCAGTCCCCGTGGACCCTAGGGAAGGTGTTGGATAGTAAATTAAACTTACCTCTTATCCTAGAGCGCCCCCCAGCGCAATGCGTTGTAATGTCATGCGTTGTAATGCCCGCGTTGTAATGGTAGTGCGGAGTAAAAGTTGCGTCGTAACGGGTGTATACCCCCAGGTCATCTCAGTCCTGAGCTCACACGAAACCGTAAAGGCTCAAGCTTCCAACCCAAAATTTATTCAAAATTCTCATTCATAAAGGACGCAGGCGCGGTCCTTTGTTTGAACACTGGGAAGGTCAACAAACTGCCAATTCCGTTACTACTGGTCTCCAACGTATCGGAACAAGAGTTTAAGATAGAGTTAATAAAAGAGCCAACGAGAGGGTTGAAGAGAAAGCCTCCTTAAGAGGCGATGGATGAAGAAGACAGTGAAGTAAGAGAAAAAGAAGACAGCGATGACAGGGAATGCCCTCTTACTAAACTGACAGAAAACCACTGTGAAAACTACAGTGAGTTCTACAGAGGGGTGACCGCCACAACCTCTATGACCATCAGAAAGAGGGCATCCGATTCTGACCTAGACCCGGCCAAGGGGCAAGAATTAAAAACAAAGGCTAATAAGAGCAAGCAGCAAGACTTCTCCCAGAGCGCCCTGAGCAAGATATCTACAACAAACTGCACCCTGAAGGACTTCACTAATCCAAGCGGAGTAAAATCGTTCCCAGAAGACTGGCGCAACATCGCCAGTGACTCTGAGGAAAATCCAGGGACATTAAAGGCTCCTATGGCGCCCAGCATACCTGTAGTACCTGACGTACGAGATGCCCTTGCAACACCGGTATTAGTACCTAGAAACTAAGAAAACTGAATCCATGGATCTTGGGTCCCGAAACAATGACAGGACATGGCACTTCTGGTCTACCACACGATCCTAAGAATGAGAAAAAAACACCCTCCTTACAAGATCTTAGGAAAGAGCAATCAAAACTTAGCAAGCGCATACGTACGATCTCTAACGAAGATGATAAAATAAAGGGGCTGTCTATTGCCGGGGAGCTCTCTGCGGCACTGGAGCCGCACGTGCCTCCGGCTCAAGTTCATTATCCAGCACAATTTGAGCAACCTCTAACTCCTCCTCGAGGACACCTTCCAGCACTGGTCACCTCAGCCCCCATCCCACAAAAAGCCATGGACCCAAAGATCTCGTATCCGATGCAAGAGGAGTGGGAGGAATTGGTTGCCTTTTATACTACACCGCCTCATACGGTTCCAAAAGAAGCAGCAACAGGCCCAAATCACAACGCCTGACAACATAGCACCGCGACTATATCACCGCAAGCTAAGGAAGACATATGGGAATCTCTCCTGCACACAATGCAACTGTCCGTGAATGCTATCCAATATCAATCGGATAAAATGGACCTCCAGCTAACAGTTCTACACTCATTATCAGCCTTTGTCTCCAACATTGATAAGAAGTTAGCTGAATTGAACAGTCTGGTCAAAAGGGCTCAAGAGGACACAGGACCCATACAATCAAACTGTCCCGGCATAGCAATTGTGGATAAGTTGGCTACACTCCCCGCAACAATGGATAACCTCCTTACAGGTATCAGGAAGGCTATAAAAGAAAACAGTCCTCCAACGGGTCAACTTATTTATTTTATTTATTTATTCAAAGTTTTATATAGCGCGAACAAGATCCTTACAGATATCAGAGCGCTTCACAATGAAAGGGGTAGGGGCAGTAGGAATGAACAGAGGTAATGGGAGCAATGTAATAGTCACTAACATGAAAGGATAATAATAACATACATAAAACATATCAAAATACAGTCAGGTAAACAAGAAATATAAGACGGCACAAGTCCATGATCCCACTACAGAGGTGTTCAGGTACACTTTGGGTGTGTGGAAGGCTTATAACAGTGTTTTAGTATAGAGAGAGCACTGAGTGGGGGCACCGGGAGGGTGAAACAGTGACCCAACATGTATCATATATTGGTTGGTAGTAAGAGAGTAGCGTAGTAGTGTCTCTATCAAGTAGAGGTATAGTGCCAAAGGACAAGGTAAGCATTGACACAAAGCAATGCAGAGTCTCTGATCCAACACCTATAACGTTCAGGAGATCTTGGCCAGAAGGATGGTTTTCACCTCTTTCTTGAAGAGTGCAGTGGAGGAGATACGCCTGGTTTCAGGAGGGAGCGCATTCCAGATCCTGGGTGCCATTCCTGAGAAGGAGCGCTTGTAAGTTTTCTCTTTCCGGAATCTACGGGGTTTCAGGAGTAGATTTTTTGAGCTTCTGTTGGATCTCGAACCTCCTGATATAGACAACTTTTGAGCGAGGTAGTTGGGTGCATTGTGGTGTACTGCCGCGTGTGTCATAACTGCAATTTTTAGTTGTATTCTGGCTTCAAAAGGCAGCCATTTTAGGGACTTTAAGTCAGGGGAAATATGCAAATGTTTTCTTGAGCCAGTAATGAGTCTTGCGGCAGCGTTCAGGGAGGCTCTTAAGGGTGCTGTTGTGGATAGAGGGAGTCCGCTGAGGGCCACAATTCCGTAGTCTATTCGAGGGATGACTAACGCTTGTACAGCAGTTTGGAAGTCTTCAGCAGGGAGGAAGGGTTTAATTTTCCTCAGTGTGTTGATTTGGAAATTAGCTGATTTTGTGGCTTTGCTGACGTACTGCTGCATGTTGAGCTTGGCATCCAGTGTGATGCCTAGGGATTTCGCTGAGTCCACGATGGTGGGTTGGACATTGAGTGCTGTTAGGTTGTTGAGCCATGTTTGGGTGGTTGAAATTTTCGCCGGGGGTGAGATGAGAAGGAACTCAGTTTTCAGAGCATTTAGTTTGAGGTGATTATCGGCTAGCCAGGATTGAGTGTTAATAAGCGTGGAATTCAGAAGTTTGATATCTTCCGGGGATTGAAGCTTTAGGTATAGTTGTGTGTCGTCGGCGTACATATGAAATTGGACATTAGACGCTTGGAGCAAGGTGGCGAGCGGTTCCATGACGAGGTTGAACAATGTGGGGGAGAGGGAGGATCCTTGTGGAATCCCTAGATCTGCAGGCACAGGTGAAGATAGCACATTGTCGATCTTGAACTTCTGAGACCGGTTGTGAAGGAAGGACGAAAACCATTTGAGAACCGTTCCCGATAGTCCCATTCTAGTGCTTAGCAGCTCCAGCAAGTTCTCATGTTTGACCGTGTCAAATGCTGACGAGAGGTCAAGAAGGATGAGGAGGCAGGACTCATTGCGATCAAGAATTTGGAGGGCGTCATCAATTATGTGTGTCATAGCTGTTTCCGTGCTATGTTTCGCTCGGAAGCCTGATTGATGAGAGTTAAGGAGGTCAAATTGGTCAATGTGTCTTGTTAGTTGGAGTTGGACACATTTCTCCAGCAGTTTGGCCAGAGTGGGGATATTGGTGATGGGCCGGTAATTGTTTAGGTCAGACGGATCAGCTGTAGGTTTCTTGAGTATAGGCGTGACTTGCCCCACCTTGAGGGAGTCTGGAATGAGACCTTGTTGAAGGGAGCAGTTGATGATTTTGGTCCAGAGAGGGAGGAGCAAATGGATGAAGTCTTTTACAGCATTAGCGGGTAGAGGGTCTGTGAGGTGATTAGAGGGCTTCAAGGTGTAGAGCAGATTGTGTATTGTTTCTTCCGAGTAGGTATCGAAGTACAGCCAAGATGCCATGTTTTTGGGTTGAGTGTTAGCCATTCTGGTGTGGTTGGGGAATCGGCTTACATCCATGATGAGGTCATTTCTTATGTTGTCGGTCTTTAGCTTAAAGAAAGCAGAGAAGTCTTCACAGTGTGGGGAGTCACTTGTTGTGCTATTTGATTGTAAAGGTTGTGCCTTTGTTTGGGTCTTGATTAGTTCAAACAGTTTTCTTGGCCTGTTTTTTGCTTGGTCCAACTGGCGGCTGAAGAAGTCCAACTTTGTGCGCTTTATTTTCCTGAAGTAGGCATTTCTCTTGTTTTTAAGCCTTTTGAGGTGCAGTGCTGAAGGGTCCGCTCTCCAGGTGCGCTCTGCCATTCGCATCGAACGCCTGTCGTCATTGAGTCTGTCGTCATACCAGGGGTTAGAAGTTTTGGTGGAGACTCTCTTCAGTTGCAGTGGGGCGACTTCATTGACTAATGTATTCATGGATTCAAGGTAGTGGTCAGTCAGTGATTGAACATCCGAGGCACCTGAAGGGGGAAGGAGGAGATTGCCGATATGGAGAGGCAGAGTAGAGGGGTTGAGATTCTTCATGTCTCTTTTCCATGTTTTGGATTTGATTGGTTGAGCCGGGTTAGGTTTGACTTTTTCATTGATAAAGAAGGTGATAATGTGGTGATCTGACCAGTCGCAGGGTAGAATCGCCTCCAGTTGTGTAGAATACTCTTTGGCAATGATGAGATGAAGTATCGCGCCTTTGTCGTGTGTTGGTCTATCGCATATTTGGGTGAGGTCAAGCGCATTAAGGAAAGTTTTGAGACTGTTCACCACTGTGTCTTTCTGATCATTCCAGTGGAGATTGAAGTCACCGAGGTAGACTTGGGTGGTCTGCCGACCGGCATTGGAAGTGATCATGTCCATGAGTTGTTGGGTGAATATGAGATAGTCACCAGGCGGGTGATAGATGAGATGTAAAGCACAAACTTGTTTGCCCTCGCTGGTGATGTCGAGGCAGAGGAGTTCACAGGAGGAGAGGGAGGGGGAGGTGGCTTTAGTAACGGAGAGGTTACTTCTAAAAATGCATGCAATTCCCCCGCCCGTCTTGTCTGAAGACCTGTCTAGCCTAATGATGTGATAGTTGGGGGGACTAGTATGTCCATAATCGGGGTAGAGGCTTCAGTGAGCCAAGTTTCTGTTAGAATGGCCAGGTCCAGATCCCTAGCTGAGACGAGATCAGCGATGTCGGAGGCGTGTCTCTGGGCCGATCTGCAGTTGAGTAGGATGCATTTGAGTTTGGGAGAGAGAAGGGTGGTCGAGCTTTCTATAGTGAGGGGAACTTTTCTGAGGTTGTTAGGGACGGAACCTCTGTTGTTGAGTGTTGGGAGCCTCAGAGGGTTTGTAAGAATTGTGGGTATGGGGATGTGTGTGCTGGATATGTGTTTTTCCGGACCTGGGCCATAAGAGTGTAGGAGAGAGCATAGGTCGTGGTCCGACAATGGGTTGAGGACACGGCGGGGGCGGTGGGAGTTGTTGCGAACGGGGATAGTCGGCCAGCGCGTATGTCGTTGGAGGCGAGGGTATGTAGGGCGGGTGCGTCGATTGTAGGGTAGAGGGATGATGGGAGGTAGACTAGGCTGTGATGAGAGAAGGTCTTTGATTGCGTGGACATTTTTTTGATTTGTAGAATATCCTCTTTAACTTGTTGGAGGGTGGGTAAAGTCAGGTCAGGGGGTGCATTGGGGCTGGCGTTAGTGGTGAGAGCCCTTGGTGAATGGTTGTGTAGTGAGCTGGAAAGCGGGCAGGGAATCGAAGGGGGGGATATACTAGCGTTGTTGGAATGTTCTGCGGAGCAAATGGGTGGGATGGCATTCAAAGAGTGGGCGTGTTTGTGGGCGGGGGGTGTGGGTGAAGTAGGCGGTGAAGGCGGTGGATGGGAGGCATAGGTGGTGCCGTCAGTGGGAGCCGGTGCCGGTGAGTGGAAGAGTGAATGAAGGCTGAGGACTGTAGTGTAGTTCCTATTATCCCAATAGGCTCTGCGCATTGGAATAATACCTTCAATAGTAAAGGCCTAGACCAGACGTTAACTAGGTCTACTACTGACGATATTAGACTTAAAGTTTTGGGTTTGCCAGCTAGCTCAGAGTTCACTAGAAACTTTCTCGAATGTTCAGGAAGGAATTAACTTCCCTGATTAGACAAGAAGGGATTTAGTTTCTGACAACCATAGAACATGACAACTTTGCTCTCCCCTAATCAAGAGTGTATCTCGAGAGTCGTGTGAACAAAAGGCAATTTATTTTACTCAGTCAGTACGTGCATTCTTAGTCAGAATGTAGAGAAAAGGAAGAGACGGGCGTGTTCAATAAAAAGGTGTTATTTATTGATCAGTCTCTTTTCTCATACAAGAGAAATGGATCGATATTATTGCAATACTTATAGTTAAGTAAAGTGCATACATTAAAAGCAGAAGTATAAAATAATACTGTAAAAACATTGATATGGTTTCTAAGCCATAAGATGTTTTAAAATGACTAAAATATATTATATACACATATACATTTGACTAAACGTACTCAACTGGTGTTTCTAAATATGCCTACCCCGTGTACCTGACCTAAGCCTAATACGTGGGCGGGAATAGAAAGTTACAGTTTAAGTTAAGTTTGTTTTTGCCAAGTGAATAACTAAAGAATTCTCTGCGAGGGGTTATTCAGTTCTGTACCTGGAATTAAGGATGAATGAGGGATGGTATCTCTCTCTCTGGTCTTGATATTCCAGGCTGCCTGCGAGGGCTACCCGGAAGCGCCGGTGCTGGATTTCTCGGCAGGAGAAAGCAGCGCGTCTCGTTCTCAGCGCGTCAGGAAGGCGGGGCTGTGCCAGCGGGGTCTGCTCTGCTCTGGGCTTCGGCAAGTATGGCTGCTCCGTCTCGTCACCACCGCGTGTGTTTGCATAGGGCAATATCGGTAATATTTATACCTTTAAGGTGCCGAGATTGACGTAAGGATGGACATAGATACGTCAATAAGGATGTCATACGACTTGCTCGTTAGCACATTCTTTTGCTGAAGTTCTCGGTGAAATCAAAACAATGGCCGCAGGGTTTTGCCCAGGTTGTCATAGGTTTGATTTGTTATGAGAACTCCGTATGCCTTATCAGGGGCTGGAGGAATATCGCTTGTCTAATTAGATCGCAAGCGTTATGACCTAATCAGATAACACGTTCCTGTGCCGTAGTGTGACTGCGTCAGATAACGGTATCTGCATCATGGGGGTTTTCTGCCTCATGGGCTGACTGCTAGTTAACTTGTTGGTTTGTTTAACCAGAATAGGGTCAGGAATAGGGGGATCGATTCAGAACCTATAGGAATACATCACACCCACTCCACGCTAACTATGGACATATTTACTAATCTATGCATAGTAAAAACATACTATAGAGTATAGTGTATACCTTACCACCCCAAAATACATAATACATAAATGCATTTTGAAATTTTTCAAATATACGGAAGAAATTGCAATCATTTGTATTGTATGCACTCAAGCTGTAGAATAATGCCAAAGTAATCACGCATTTGTATACATTAATGCTATTTGGTATATGAGAATCTACACATGAAATGGCTCTTAATACAGAAAAAAAGTTCGAGACCATTCCATCACACAATAAAATATTGATGAACATACCAGCGGGCAGCTAATGTCTATAAGCTATCTAAAATTTAGAAACCTTACTTCTCTAAGAATAGTTCTTACTTTAAGCAGAAGATAGTGTCCCGAAAAATATGCAAAAATATTTTGGGGCTGCTGAAAAATTGCTGTCCGTGAACTGGAGGTAAAATTGTTCATGTGACTTTATTTTTAAAGTTGAAGGCCGAATTCAGGGAACGCCGTGTGCGAGCTTGCTCAAAAGTCTCTATTTCTGCTCTGGTGAGAACATCATATCATTTAGGCTTTCGAAAAAGCTGTCAACAGCTTCCTGGGAAAGTTCCACTAACTCGGAAAAAGGTGTAACCATGCATTCGTGCGCATGATTGTCTCCATTGACATTCTGATTCGCATTGCTGACAGAAGGTCGTACCTGTTCGATGCTGCTTTCATCTTGAACTTCACTACCCCTTAATCGTAGTGGTGAAGCTTCCACGAATGCCGTCATCAGGATTGGTAGCCTTTGAGGGCAGCACAAAGCGTGAACCTTGATCGGGCTCAACAATGTTTCTGCATCCATTGGCGCATCCGATTGTAGCATCAGACAGGTGTCTAACACGCATTCTTCTCCGCATAGCAGACACCTTAATACCGGTAAAACACATCTTTGCCACATTGGTCGAAATGATAGAAACCAAGTCATGTTCAGGTCTCTAAGCCGGGAGAGTCCCAGGATTTTTGATATCCGGTCCCGGTATCCAATGGCTAGGATTGTTTCTTCCCTTGTCGCAAGAGTTTGGTCTGTGACATGGGTTGCCATAACGAAAAATAAGGACCAAGAATAGGATTCCTGCAATTAGTCCCAAGATCAGGGGAAGTCCGCCAAAAATCGAATGGACGAAATCTGGAAAAATACCCAGTATGGCTTTGAATGGTGATAATGCCATCGAAAATACTGTCTTAAATACCTTTGAGACCCCATTGGTATCAGAAATATTTAAGATTTCATTCAGGATTTCTGCGAAATGTAAGGGGGAATTAGTCGATAACAATGAATGTATCTCTGCAGTCGTCCTTGCGACTTGTAGATCATACGTTTCTTTTGATGACGTGAGCCTTGTAGGCGTCTGAAGAAGCACTGTTTTCATTCTGCTTAAAGTATCTATTCGAATAGAAGTAATTTTCAAGTTGGGCCATGCCCTTGCCTCCCTGTCTGGAAAGGAGCTGGGGAACAATAAGCGTCCACAGCACTTGACCTTCGCAGTCGTAGTTACGAGATAAGGAGTCCCGGGCATAAGACTACAACATCTGCGATCTACAATTAGAATGTAACTCCCATTATAGAGTCTTTGAAAGAATGGTTCTATCTCTGTTGCAGGTGCGCCTTGCTGGTGACATGAAAGGTTGTATGAATTCCCTTCACAGGCTCCATGCAAACTAATTCCGTTACACAGAAGCGTGCCGCTTAGTGACATCGCACAATTATTGCCACTAAGAAACACTTTCTGTCCTTTATTACTGACGCATGCATGTGAATAGGGCAGGTTCCATGTTGTTTTAATGTACCCCTTTCCCAATTTCTCGTACATGCCAGCCTGTATATATTTTTGGCATATTGAAACCTGAAGGTTGAGATAGGAATATTTATTATCCCATGTATTATCCAATCACTGACAGGTCGTTCTGACATTGTCACTGGTAATCTTTCGAGTTTTTCAATGCTCAAGATTGTATAATCAGCACCCTTTTGTGCCATACTGATTTGTCTATCAGTAAGGTTAAAGATTTGGAATAGTGACGTTGTGTTGATTAAACGCCAAGGCACATAGCCTGAACGTAGATTTTGTAACGTCCAGCCAAGCTGTACAATAGAACGCAATTGAGACTGACCGTGTTGTAATAACAGTAAGTCTTGCGATAATATGTCGATTGCTGAAGACACAATGCTGTCCAAAGAAAAAATTCTGGAGGACCGAGTCATTAACCCATTGTCCACTACAGAAAGTGATTTTTCCAAATTAATACGGTCAATTTCTCGTATTCTCTCTGCTGTTTCAATTTGAGTAACCTTCCAGGCCTCATTGTATGCTGCATATACAGAGGCTGCTATGAAACGTTTCTGACGCTGTTTGCGTGGTCCCAAAATGAAATCACGCAAGTCAGCACCATCAGTAAGTAAAGTTAGGTGTTGCTTAATTTCTGTCAGTGTGGAAGTTTGTAGCCACTGAAGGCATAATTTGCCCACACTGTAGGTGGTTATTATCCCTGGGTGATGTCTTTGGGGATATCTAGGGTCTGGCCTGGTCATTTTGAACCCCTGTGTTTTGTTCAGGAATCTGTCTTGACAGTTATTAGTATCTGTGGGCCAGATCAACCACTGTTTCCAATCTGGATGTGTTCTGTTTTGGTTTAATACATAATTTACGTCTATCTCTTCATCTATAGTGCTATTGCTGTACATTGTTGGTTTTGGAATAGACGGTTTATTTAAGTCTTTAATTTTGGCTAGGCCAAGACAGGTAGTTTGTTGAACAGTGTCATTTAAAAATATCATTTGTTCTGGGATCATGCAGGCTCTAAACAAAGATTCTATACCCTGTACTAGCCATTCTTTTGTGCCCCAAACACTTTTCAATTCAACATTTTTGTCCCAATAATCAAAACCAAAAGTATTCATTTGTTCAAAGAATGAGTCTGAATATATCAATTTTGTGTTTGTTATCATGGTCTTAGTTCCTGTCTTGTTTGACAATTTGAAATAAAATGCTTCAGCATTACTTATGTTAAAACCTGAAAAGTATGAATATTTGTCATAGAAGGTTCTTGAGCTTCCTTTTGGAGGGGTTGCACAATGTTCCCATTGATTATAATTTAAAACATTTCTAGGTTGTGCAGATCTATGTAAAAAATGGTTACCATAGTGGTTATAACAGTACATACTATCATAATTTGTAGAACCCTGCAAATAATCATGTTTGGTAAATTTAGCAGACATTACTAAGTCAGACATCATATTATTAATGCTTTCGAAGTCCCAATCATCAGCAAATGAGCTTAGTTTTGCAAAGTCACTCAATGAGATCTTAATTTGGTGTGGATATTTCAGGATTTCGACCGGACCATAAATTTCATAGTCAGTGTTGTCCCAGGCTACCTACCCCACCCGGTATCGGATTGGCTGTGAAGTTGACTGAAGAAAGTTCTCTTTTCTCGACGTGTGACGATGTGTGTGGTTTGAGGATCAAGTTGATTTTCTGACTTGCTGTGTCCATTTTAGCATATTTTCCCTCAATGAAGCGTCCCAAAGTAAGTACCATGATGAGCCAAAGTATGAGGATAAATGCACCAAAACCCACCCAAAATTCGATCCATGGAGAAATCAGATATGTTTCTTTCAGTTGTTTCAAAAGTTCTTTAGCTTTATCTTTAAAGGTTTTTGATGATGTCTGTGTCTTTGATTCACTGAAGCCTTCAGAGGAATCATCGAAGTTTATGAAGTAGCCGGATGCAGTTCTGTCAATTGTTCCAATTGGTTCAGGATTACTGTTTCCTGCATTTGCACTTGGTACTTCATTATAGATTGGTGTGTCTCTGCTAAATGTTTTTATTTGGGTTTTCAGAGGTCTGAGTTCTATTGCATTATTGCATAGTCCTTGTTGTTCTTCTGTAGGCGTTTCGAATGTGATGAGCCTCTTCGTTAGGACCTCTGTACTGGTAGCAAACCTTGGTGTTCGGCTACTTATTGGGAGTCCACTTGGCCTACTGTTTGTTATCGGCCACATGATTGTGGTTTTACCAGGTCGATGGATACAACTCGGTTCTCCTTTTTACCAGCAAGTGGCGGTAGTACAACTGATCTTGTCCCGTTGACAGACAAGACAGGAACTGCTTTTCTGTAAGAAGGCCCAAATTCCTTCTTTACCGCGATCTTTTCCCTGACTAGATCCCCGACTTTTGGAATCCAGACAGGTCTTGCTGGGACAGGTGGTGGTTCTTCAGTGGTTGTTGGCTGTTGTTTCAATTTTATGTTGCTCAGGTCTTTTCTTGTTTTGTTTAAGTCCTGCAAAATAGCCAAACGGTCTTTGATATCAAAACTTTTTTCTTTCACCACTGAAGTCTGACTATCAATGTCAGAGATCAACATCCTAGTTCCAAATAATAATTCGTACGCACTGAATCCCTTCAGAGAATTTCTTGGCAAGTTATTTAGACTACGTTGGACACTTATTAGATGTTTGACCCACCCAGCTCCCGAACCTAATACCTTTGCCGTTATAGATTGCTTTATGTCACGGTTTTTTCTTTCAACAATTCCGTTCCCCTCAGGGTGAAATGGACAAGAGTACCGCAATGCCACGCCCATGCTGACCATGGCCTCCTTATAAGCTCTAGAGCTAAAAGCAGGACCGTGGTCCGAATGCAGCATTCCAATTGCGTATGTGCCGATAAAGACTCGCAAATCTTTTATAACAGTTCTGGCGTCAGCCGTTCGCTGGGGCCACATCCATATGAATCTCGTGCATGAATCCACTGCGACCAAGATATATTTATAGTTACCGTCCCTTTGTAAGGGACCGCAGTGATCTAGATAAACACAGGCTAATGGTTTATCCGAGATTAGAAGGGGCGTCTGAGCTGGACGTCTCACCGTTGATACTTTCATTTTTTGACATATTTCACATTCTAGAACATAGTTCCTTGTTTGTCTTCTCATTTGTGGCCACCAGTATCTCTGTTTTAATAATGATACTGTGGCTGAGACGCCAGCATGGATGGAAGCAAGCCCTTCGTGTGCCGCTATTATTAGTCCTAACCTATGTTCCATGTTTGGAATTGCCCTATCCCCCACTCCAGGGATTCGAGCAAAAGGAACATTGTTTGCATCAGTTATGTATGAGTATTTTACTGGAAAGCCTTTCGGGAGTGTTTCTATCGAATCCTTTTCTGAAGCGCTGACAGCTTGTAATATTTCGCTGTCTATTTTTGTTTTTGACCGGGTGATGGCAGCTACGGAAGCCGTTAGCACAGCTGCCTTCGCGGCCTCATCAGCCAATGAATTCCCTGCAACGTGAACGCCATCACGTTGATGACTCAGTGTGTGTATCACGTGAGTCTTTGGTAGTTCTTTTTGTAAAAGAACTACTTGTTCCCAGAGCATTTTATGCTTGATTGTGCCTCCTTTTGCATCCTTAAAACCATTTTGAAGCCAGATCTGCAAGTATTCATTATAAGACTGAACGCAATAATACGAATCGCACACTATGAGCGTGGGGAATTCTCGATCGGTATTTTCAAGCGCCATCTTAAATGCCAGTAGTTCAGCTCGCTGAGCTGTGCAATCTCCTAGAGATTGCGTTTAGGGAGGGTTGGTTTAAATTTCCCTTCGTGCCAGCGACCTTTAACAATCGCGCACGCAGCACTATAAGCTTGTTTACCCCCGACTGCGGGTTGTGCTGATCCGTCTGTATATATTATACAGCCGTAATGATCTAGAGGCAGAATTTCGGTCTGCGGAGGACATTCAAATTCATATTGGAGAAATTCTTGTGTTTTTAAGTTAGGATCAAATTTGTATGCCACGTCCGTTGCAGCAAGAGAATTAGCCCATTGTATCCATCTCGGATGGAGCGCTTTAGCATTTGGAATGCTTGCCTTTGTTACCGCCTCTAGGGCTGGTATCGGTGTCACGATTATTATTCGTTTACCTTGTGCCAGGGCTCGTTCTTTTGCTATAGCTGTCTGTGTTGCAGTTAGAATTTTTTCCGTAGGGCTAAATTTCATTTCAGCCTTAGTGTACAAGTGTGATTTGAATGCAATTGGTACCTTTTCTCCCTCATTAGAGGTCAGGTATGTGAATCCGCATCTTCCTGGGATGACTCGAATCACTAGATTGCGTGTGTTATCACGTGTTTCTAATTTTGTTTTAATTAGCATGTCTGTTTGTAAGGATCTCAAAATTTCTGTGTGTATTTGAGTCCAATTGGATCTTTTAAAATCTGGTTTTATTAGATCATAAAGGGGTTTGACCCTTTCTGCGTAATTTGCAATGTATGTTCTTCCGAAATTTAGGAAGCCTAGAATCGACTGTAGGTTTTTTAGTGTTCTAGGTGCTTGGATTACGGCACATTTCTCTAGGAAATTGTCAGCCAGGCTTTTGCCTTCACTTGATAATTCATATCCTAAGAACAGGACTGTCAGATGGGCAATTCTGGATTTTTTAAAGTTGAATTTGTAACCCTCTGCTGCGAACCCAAGTATTATGGTGTTCACTCTCTTCAAGTGAGTCTCCAAGTCATCATCTGTTAAGTAAATGTCGTCGACATAAGATAATGCTTCATCATCATATTTTTGTAGTAATTCTGTTACTCTCGCTGAGAATACTCCCGGGCTGTTCTTGTACCCCTGGGCTAACCGACAGAATTGTTTTTGAGTGCCATTTATTGAGAATGCAGACAAATATCTGCTCTCTGGTGCTATGTTTTGACAAAAGAATCCATTAGAGATGTCTAATGTTGTTTTGTATTTTTTGCGCACTATGTTATTCATTAGTGCAGCACTATGCGAATTTTGCACTGCAAAAGTTTTGCAACATGTGTTAAGGTGTCGGTAATCCAAAACTAGACGATATGAATTGTCTGGTTTGGAGACCGGAAACAAAGGGTTGTTCATTTGTGAGGTGCAAGTTTCAATCACCCCCTGGTATTCTAGCTGATCTAGTATTTCTTTTACCTGTTTTTTAGCTTCTTGCTTAATTGGGTACTGCCTTTGTGCAGTAGGTTGTGATTTTAACTGGATTTTTGTGAGGAGGAGAGTCCTCATCCCATCCCACGTGATTTTTATATAAAGCAGGGGCTAGAGCCACTGCCCACTTTCTAGCAAGTGTGTATTTTTTATGAATTGGGATATGATTTGAGAAGGCAGGCATAATTACTTCTTCGCCATGAGGGCAATCCCTGACAAACTCTGGTGGCCAGTCTTTTTCAGCTAGAAGGATATCATAGCCCTTGGAGAGATTATCCCAAAATAGTCCCCTTATTTTTCTAGTCTTATCTCCCTCTATACGTAATGTTATTTCGTATATTTTGTGAGGTTTGCTAACTCTGGTGTCTGCAGTTTCCACTTGAAGATATTCATTCGTGTCCACTGTCTCCAGATGATTCATAAGAACTTTGCGAGCTATGCTCACTTCTGCTGCGCTGTCTAGCATTGTCTGAGCCCATTCCCCGTTTTTCAGTTGTGTCCTCAGAATTCTCGGCATTGTTAACTATTTTAATGCTGGCTACCTTCTTCTTTGGAAATTGTAATTTCTTTTTTAGCTGAGCAGGTTCCTTGTCTTTGGACTTGGCGTGCTCTTCTCTTTGTTCTGATCGTCCTCTTCTTTCCGATTTCTGCGAGGAAGTCTGAAAAGATTGAGTGGGACGTGTATCAATGTCTTGATATCTATCAGGCTTTTTTATATTATCCCTATTTCTAAGGTTATATCTTTTCCCAGAGGGGTCACTCTGGGGTGACCTGTGTCTTTGGTTCGGAGATTTCTCTCTTCGCCTAGGAGACCTTCCTCTGGCCTGGAATTTCTTTTCTTTGGGATTGGATTGTTTGTTTCCATCCCAGCTCTTTTTCTGTGATGTTGAATTATTATTAAAAAATATTTTTTCAGTACTTTCAATTAGTTGTGGTTTTACTGGTATTCCACCTAAACTATCTCTACCTAGTTCCTCATAGGATTTTTCTATGATTCTGGCAATTTCAGCTGGTTGGTCTGCTATATCTGTTTCCTTTAACCTCTGGCGGATCGCCACGTTTGCTGCTTCTCCCTTTATGTTGGCTAATAATATAGCCGAGACCTGCTTGAAGTCTTTTAGTAATTTCATACCAAGAGTTAAAGCGGGTTCTGGACCGTATTCGTCTTGAATTTGTTTTAGCACATCTGGTATTACCGAAATGGATGGAACACCGTGCGTTTTTGTGTAGATGGAAGCAAAGACTGTACCCCAAGTGTTACAGTCCTCAATGTGTGGTGCGATTCCCATTGGAAGACAGATAGTCAGAATCCTGTGCTTTTCTAGCGGGGTGGTGTCTGGAAACACCGCCTCTATTTGGGTGATTTTCTGCGCTAGCCAGAATGGTATTTGTTCCCGTTTAGCCGGTACTTTACCTAGGCAGGACTGGATGTTCTGTGGTGTAATTTTATTTGTGTTCCCCTGGTGAGGGGTCAGCTGTGGGAGTTTAATCGCTGGCTGAATTGTTGAAGTCCGCATCACATACTGGACTAATTGTCTATGTATTTTTATTAATTGTTTTAGCTGTGTTAACAGGTTAGCTGCAGACATCCCGTCGATGTCTGGATGTGGTGTGTATCCGGCTAGGACCGGCCACGTTGCTCCTGGTCTACCTAAAGGACCGAGCCTGGTGATGTGATTATTATGTTTTAGGGCGCCATCAAATAAGAGCAAATGCTCTTGAAATTTGAGTGGTACTTCCACCTCCTCGAAAGGAGTGTACGTTTCAGGAGGTTCCTCTATTTTGTAATAGTGGAAGTACTTTGTTACAGGATTTGCTGCTGGAAAATTTATCCATGAATAGTATACCTCTGTCTGCCGATATTCGTGTGCCTCAATTACAAATATGACTGTACCACCTCTAGGTGTCAGTCCATTTTCTATAAGTTTTATGGTTATAGATTTCCTTTTAATGACCGGGATGAGTATTATATCCGGGTCAGCTTCCTGTATGGTAGCATCAGCTGCTGCGAGTTCAGTTGCTAATCTAACTGCCTCTCTTTCTTCATCACTGTCTACCATTTTACCGACAGGATGGTTATTTTGTTTGTTTGCAGATCAGGTTTCTTATGGAAACAAAGATTAGATGCACGATATTTTGGAACAGTGTATCCTTCAACGTTGACTATACCAAGAACCATACATAGCCGTTCCCTCCTGCGAGGTCTGGCGGATATAACCTTTTACCCACTCCAGACGTCTTTGGAGTATTATGGGAGAAAGGGGTCTGAGTGAGAAAGCACGACTGAGTTACTTTAAATGTCTTACGTTAGTTTTATCGCCCTTTCCAAACGCGTTGGGCACCATGTAGTGTAGTTCCTATTATCCCAATAGGCTCTGCGCATTGGAATAATACCTTCAATAGTAAAGGCCTAGACCAGACGTTAACTAGGTCTACTACTGACGATATTAGACTTAAAGTTTTGGGTTTGCCAGCTAGCTCAGAGTTCACTAGAAACTTTCTCGAATGTTCAGGAAGGAATTAACTTCCCTGATTAGACAAGAAGGGATTTAGTTTCTGACAACCATAGAACATGACAACTTTGCTCTCCCCTAATCAAGAGTGTATCTCGAGAGTCGTGTGAACAAAAGGCAATTTATTTTACTCAGTCAGTACGTGCATTCTTAGTCTCATCAGAATGTAGAGAAAAGGAAGAGACGGGCGTGTTCAATAAAAAGGTGTTATTTATTGATCAGTCTCTTTTCTCATACAAGAGAAATGGATCGATATTATTGCAATACTTATAGTTAAGTAAAGTGCATACATTAAAAGCAGAAGTATAAAATAATACTGTAAAAACATTGATATGGTTTCTAAGCCATAAGATGTTTTAAAATGACTAAAATATATTATATACACATATACATTTGACTAAACGTACTCAACTGGTGTTTCTAAATATGCCTACCCCGTGTACCTGACCTAAGCCTAATACGTGGGCGGGAATAGAAAGTTACAGTTTAAGTTAAGTTTGTTTTTGCCAAGTGAATAACTAAAGAATTCTCTGCGAGGGGTTATTCAGTTCTGTACCTGGAATTAAGGATGAATGAGGGATGGTATCTCTCTCTCTGGTCTCGATATTCCAGGCTGCCTGCGAGGGCTACCCGGAAGCGCCGGTGCTGGATTTCTCGGCAGGAGAAAGCAGCGCGTCTCGTTCTCAGCGCGTCAGGAAGGCGGGGCTGTGCCAGCGGGGTCTGCTCTGCTCTGGGCTTCGGCAAGTATGGCTGCTCCGTCTCGTCACCACCGCGTGTGTTTGCATAGGGCAATATCGGTAATATTTATACCTTTAAGGTGCCGAGATTGACGTAAGGATGGACATAGATACGTCAATAAGGATGTCATACGACTTGCTCGTTAGCACATTCTTTTGCTGAAGTTCTCGGTGAAATCAAAACAATGGCCGCAGGGTTTTGCCCAGGTTGTCATAGGTTTCATTTGTTATGAGAACTCCGTATGCCTTATCAGGGGCTGGAGGAATATCGCTTGTCTAATTAGATCGCAAGCGTTATGACCTAATCAGATAACACGTTCCTGTGCCGTAGTGTGACTGCGTCAGATAACGGTATCTGCATCATGGGGGTTTTCTGCCTCATGGGCTGACTGCTAGTTAACTTGTTGGTTTGTTTAACCAGAATAGGGTCAGGAATAGGGGGATTGATTCAGAACCTATAGGAATACATCACAGGACAGTGGGGGAGACCGGAGGGTAGTGAGGGCTAAGAATAGGTGGTGGGAGAGAGGGGGATGCTAAGGTAGGGGAGGTGGTATGTTCTGTGTGTGTTGTTGGGAGGGTGTGAGTGTCGTGGGTGGGAGTGGGGAGGGAGCTGGGGGGGGAAATGTGTCCACCGTGGGGGGTATGGGAGGGGGGGTGGATAGACTCCGAGTGGTGATGTTATCAGATGGTGGTGTGTTGTGGGTGAGAGTTGTTCTGACAGGTGTGAGAATGTCGTGGGTGAGAGTGGGGAGGGGGCTGGGGAGGGAGAGGCCTCTGTCGTGGGGGGGATGAGAGGGGGGGTGGATAAAGTCCGAGCGGTGGTGTGTTCAGGTGGCGTGTTGCGGGTTGGGGTTGTTATGTCAGGGAGGAGAGGGATAGGGGGGATGTGAGTGGGAGTAAAGGGGATCATGTTAGAGGGGCGGTTAGTATAAGAGGTGGCGTCGATTGTGTCTGTCCTTGGGGAATGTAGGGCGTCGACAGCAAGTGGGCCATTTACTGGGGCGCTGGGGGTATTTGTCCTTGGGGAGTGTGGGGTGTTAACAGCAGGTGGGCCATTTGCTGGGGTGCTGGGGGTAGAGGTGTTGTAGGTGGGGGCTGCAACGTCAGGGGTGATAGTGCAGGTGGAGATCTGGGTGGGGGTCCGCAGATTGGAGAGGTGCTCTTTGAACTTGGGGAACAGGTTGTCTAGTAGTTCCAGGTTCTTGTCCGTGGATTGAATTAGGGCAATCCAGTTGTTATAGATAGTAATGGTAGTCCTGCCAGGGAAGAGGTGGGAAGGTGTGATAGAGAGAGTTAGGCCATGAGTTGTTTTCCTGGTGGAGGAGACGGTGAGCAGGGTTAGGAACGCTTTTCTCCATTGGGCTCTGCGTGAGGTGTGGAAGATGATATCGGTATTCAGGGCTCCATTGCCCGGTGAGAAGTAGGTGTCGGCAAAGGGTGTTTCAGGGTGTGACCTCATGAAGTTATGTTTAAAACGTTTAGTGGCTTTCTTGGAGAGGGTGGAAGGGTAGTTAATTCTAAAAGTGTGCTCGCCGTTGCGCTCCATATTAGAGGCTGTAATGATGTGTGTAGGAGCTAGGGAGTCAAAAGTGACACTAGTGAGCATCCAAAGGAGATATGAGGTAGCGTCTAAAAGAGATATGAGGTAGTATGTATCTAAATCTAAATCACTGTGTCTAAATACAGTAATCACAATCAGACTCGGCGGTCGTTGTAAACATGGTCAGAATCAAAAACTAAATACAATAACCACAGTCAGACTCAAAATACAATGAAAACAGGATGTAGGAAGTGGTAATAGGTGCAGTCCCAGGAGAGGAGTGGAACGAGATCACCTTACCGCAAAGGATGAAGACAGATAGTAACTCAGAAATCAATCAATGAGGTATATGGATCAGTAGCAAAAAACAATTGCAGCCAGAAATTAAAAATAGGACCTAAAGTGACACTAGTGAGCAACCAGAGTACATGAGGTAGCAATTGGTGCATAGAGTACATGAGGTAGCAATTGGTGCATAGAGGTGAGGAAAAAGTGGGATGTGCAGTATATCATTAGGGGAACTTGAGAAGAATAACAGTGCAGGGAAAATAAACGACAAGGAAATTCTGTCCCCAACTGAGGTGCTCTTCCCCCAAGTACAAAAAGAAAAAAGCGGGCAAGGGAGAAGGAAAACACAATGCTTCCAAGAGCACAAGGACACTCCAGGGAAGGAGATCTCCTATCATCAACAAATATTGATCTAGGAGCCATCCGGGAATCCATCCAAAAGGATGTCCCGCTAGAACATGGGTACTCCCCCAAGCGGGGCAGAAAACAAAGGAGGAAGGGCCGTAATCAAACACTAAACACTCAGGGTGAAAGTAAAGTCAAAAATAATCAAATACCCATTCTGTTCCCAGACCCAATGCTTGACAAATCGGTTCTAACGATCCCTGAAACAGACACGGATTTGGACCCATGCCCCCTCCCCAACCAGGATCAGTGGCATAAGATCCGAAGAAAAAAGAATCGGAAAATAAATACTTCCAACATGACGACTCTAAAAAAAGCTGACGGCCCGCCCCGAAGAGTGTTGCAAAAGTTGCAAAAGTTACAATATCTTCCACTAGCGAGGATCTGAACGAACGTGGGGATGAAGTTATCACCAACTCGAGCAACACAAGAAATAAAAAACTTCCTCCCAATATAGGCAACGTGGCTCAATTGGATCATCCCCCAGAAGCCACACTAACAGAAAGTTCATCAAACCCGGCCTTAATAGGAGCAGATGAACCAAAGGCCCCTGACCAGAGAAAGCCAGTAGAAGAACCCATCAGGGTCGAGCCCACCCAACAACCTCACAGAGTGGCCCTAATAGGAATACGGTGCATTTAGGTAACCCCATAATTTTATTGATCCCGGAATACACTTCTAGAGGCGCTTTTGATATCTTAAACAGGGGCAACGTTCTACGCTTGCTAAAATCCATTGACAGTTTAACAAATATATCCACTAAGGATCTGGAGTCAGTGGAATTCATAGTCTCACCGGAACATCCAGGGGTGGAAGTTACTAAAACAGTATGGGCCTCAATTGAGTTGGCAGAGAGTGTGCTTAATGAACTAGCGAAGCTTACTAACTGGGGCATAAGACTTCGCCCATTTGTAAAACCTAGATACCCAGATCCCTTGGCCTGGGACCTCTTACAACGGAATGCTCAAAATCAGGCTAACCACGACCCTCAACCGCTCTCCGTACTGCGAGGGGCTCGCAGCAAAACTCCGGACCGTCTAGAATTAAAAACACATGGGGTTAGAAAACAATATGCTCCGAAAGAGGCAACTAATCTAGACTGGACATGGGTGTCCAGGACCATAAACAACAAACCGGAAAAACATTGACATGACAAAACCGCAACTGGGAAACCACAAAAATATCTTAAATTCTGCTCCTGGAACATCAACGGCCTAGGGGATAAGCTTAGGGACCCGGAACTAAAACTTTATATGGAAAGCTTTGAGCCAGTCCACAAGATTTGGCCACAAAAAAGGAGGCCTGGTTACTTATGGTTCTTTAAGAAGCATCCGCACAGTAACCCCACTACCATACAACTTAGATCCTCCAAACGCAATGCAAGCTTTACGAATCTCCACTCGAGAACAGGGAAAGGTTGAGGAAATAATTCTAAAAAATCTTTACCTACATCCTCGGGGCAAGAAGCAAGGTTCCCAGCAATTGAAAAAAGAGCTCATAAAGTTATTAACCGCAGAGAATTCAAATAGTTTGATTGTCAGTGGCGACTTTAACCAGAACATGCTCAATAAAACGGCCACAGAAGTCAGTACCGACGAAGATCCATTTGCATTGGAACAGTATTCTCAGGACAATTCTTCAGGGGGAAGAAGCACAAAAGCAGTGCAGCGACTTTTAGCTACATTTGAAGAACTAGGTCTTCACGCGCTTAATGGGAGATTCCCAGGGGATCGACCACAAGCGGCAACATTTCACAGTACAACGACCAGTTCAACAATTGATTTTACCTTCCTCTCCGGTAATTTGTTTACATCAACAACTGATTTCCATATCGGATTACTTGACTACAGTGATCACTTACCACAAGAAGTGACACTAGAGGCCCTCACAATATTAAGTCCAGAACGTGCTATTGGGCATGAACTAGTTTACACAGGAAACGAAAGGCGGTTAAAGTGCAGAACAGATGATCCTCCGGGCCTCCTCCTTCATGCCAAGCTAGTACTTGTCGAAGCCCAAAAAGAAACCATCGACCCAATCGCTAGCTGGGAGATATTTGCAGAAACATTACGCAATAATATGGGAAAAAGACAGAGGAAAAATCAGCTCGAAGGAGGGTGCAATGCTGCAAAACAAATGCGGTATCACAATTATACCTTTACAAACAACGTTCATCTAAAACATCTAAAAACTCTTATTGGCCAAAAGTTACGAAGGGTAAGGATAGAACTGTAGTGTATTTCCTATATTCCCAATAGGCTCTGCCCATTGGAATATTATAAACAGCAGTGTAGACGTAGGACTGAGGTCGACTAGGTCTCTACTGACTATATTAGACTTAATTAGTTTTGCCAGCTAGCTCAGAGGTCACTAGAAACTTTCTCGAGTAAACAAGGATGAGTTTAACTTCCCTGGATAGACAAGAAGGGATTAGCTTCTGACAACCATATAACATGACAACTTTGCTCCCTCAGAATAAAGAGTTTATCTCTAGAGTCGTGTGACAACAATAGACAACAATTTCACTCAGTCAATCGTGCGTACTTAGTTTCACCAGAGTGCAGAGAAATAGAGAGACGGGCGTTTTCAATAAAAGGTGTTATTTATTGAGCAGTCTTCTTTCTCATGCAAGAGAAATGAATTGCCACAATTGCAATACTCATCATGAAGTAAAGTGCATACAGTAAAAGGAGTATTATGAAATAATACTGTAAAAGCATTGATATGGTTTCTTAGCCATATGATACTTTAAAATGGATAAAATATATACATACATAAAAACATTGACTAACGTACTCAACTGGTGCTTCTAATCTACGCCTACCCCGGTGTACCTGACCTAAGCCTAATACGTGAGAAGGAGTAAGTAAGTTGCAGTTTAAGTTAAGTTGGGTTTTTTTGCCAAGGATCTGAATCAAGAATTCTCTCAAGGGTTTAGTCAGCTCCGTACATTTGGTTCTTAGAATGAAGGAGGTCTTGTCTCTCTCTCTCTCAGGACTCGATATCCCAGCAACCCGCAAGGGTGACCGGAAACACCGGAGCTGGATTTTCTCAGCTGGAGAAAAAGACAGCGTCTTTCTCAGTGTGTCAAAAGGAAGGGGCGGCTTCCTGCGGCTCCTCGATTCAGCTGGGCTTCCCGGCAGGTAGATGGCCGCTCTGCTCCAAGCCACCGTGTCTTTGCTTAGGGCAACGTTGGTATATTTATACCTGAAAGGTGCCGGGTTTGACATAAGGTTGGACATAAGACATCACCAAGAACTAACAGTTCTTGCTGACTCTAGGAGTTCTTGTGCAAATCAAAACAAGAGCAGGGGGAATTCCCGGGCTGCTGGAGGCTTGGTTTGTTTAAAGAACGCGTTGTACTTTCTAGGAGTCTAGGGGAGTAGCCTTGCCATATTTGGACTGCATGGCTATTACTAAATATGGATATGATTCTTATGCCTTTATAAGGATATTATTTATTATAACCATATAAGGGCATAAATCGGGAATATCGAATTAGGGTCCTAGATAGAAACACAACACCCACTCCACGAATTAATGTCCATCATTACTAAACACTAAGCAATATTAAACATAACGATGCATGTGTGTTTTCCAACCCACCCCAAAATACATAAATTGCATTTGAAATGGTATATGGCAAATACACAAAAATGAGTATTGGTACTGTACGCTTTTCAAGCAGTGTTATCATTCAGTTAAATGCATATATATATCAGCTGAATGAATTGCGAAAATTACACATGAAATGGCTCTGAATACAGAAAAGAAGGTCGAGACCATTCCATCACATATTTATACAAATGCTGTACATGTGCTAGAGGCTGAGGTAAAATATTGTCTCTAGAGTTCCTAAAATAGAAGCTCTGTTATCTAAGAATAGTTCTACTTTAAGCAGAGTACTTTGTGCCAGAAAAAAGGGTAAATATTTTGGAAGTGAAAAAAAATAATTTTGCTTTCAGGGGAGAAAAAAAAATAGTTCTAATTGTTTTCAGTAGCTGTGTTTATCAAAAAGTGAAGGCCGAATTCAGAGTTCAGGGAACGCTGTCTGCTCGCAATTTAAAAAGTTATTCTTTTTGTTCAGGGGAGAACATCATTTCAGACAGGCTTGCAAAAAATTGGTCTACAACATCAGGTGAAAGTTCGATCAAGTTCGAAAATGCTGCAATTGTGCATATGTGAGAATGATTGCTATCATCGATGTCAGGATCAACAATGCTCACAGAAGGTTGTACCTGTTTGGTGCTGCTTTCCTCTCGTACTTCACCGCCACCTACTCGTAGTGGTGAAGTCTCAACGAATGCCGTCATCAGAATAGGTAGCCGCTGGGGACAACACGATGCATGAGTCGTTACCGGACCTAGCAAAGTATCGATATCCATTGTTTCTGATGATGGTAGTGTAAGACAGACGTCCAACACGCATTCTTCTCCGCATAGCATACATCGAAGCACAGGTAAGATGCAATCTTGCCAGATTGGTCTGAATGAAAGAAACCAAGTTGTACTTAGATCTCTTAGCCAGGCAAATCCGAGGACTTTAGTGATGGGGTCCCGGTAGCATATAGCTAGGATCGTTTCTCCCATCATTGCTGGAGTCTTGTCTGTGGCTTGGCTTGCCATATCGGAGCAGAAGGATCAAAAATAAAATTCCTGCTACGAGTCCCAAAAGAAGAGGCAGACCGCCAAACAATGAATGCACAAAATTCGGGATAATGCCCAGAACTGTTTCAAAGGGTGCTAACAGCCCCGAAAAAAATTGTCTTAAATACATGTACGATGCCACTGGTATCAGACATGTTTAAAATTTGACCTAACATTTCTACGAAATGCACGGGGCAATTTGTTGATAATAGGGAATGTATCTCTGCTGATGTCCTTGCAACTTGCAGATCATACGTCTCTTTGGACGAGGTTAAAGGCACAGTTGTCTGTTAAAGAATGGATTTCACTCTGCTTAAAGTATCAATTTGAATAGAAGAGATATTCAAAGAAGGCCATATTGCCGCCTCCATGTCTGGATTGCAGTTTGGATACAATACTTGCATACAGCAAGTGACCATGGAACTAACGCTCACGAGATAGGCTTTTCCTGGCACCATGCCACAACAGCTGTGGTCACTTATTAGAACGTAGCTGCCGTTGGAAAGTTGTCTAAAAAATGGCTCTATCTGTGCTGCAGGAGTGCCGTGCAGGTGACTGGAAAGGTTATTTGAAGACCCTTTGCAGGCTCCATGCAAGTTAATACCTTGACACAGGAGTGTACCGCTTAGTGATTTTTTACAATTGTTACCACTAAGAAGTACCTCTTTTTTCCCTTCACTATAACATTTGTGTGTATAAGGTAAATTCCATGTTGATTTGATGTATCCTTTAACCAACCTTTCATACAGGCCTGCTGGTATATATTTTTGGCAATACTTAAACTGGAAAGTTGTTATTGGGATTGTAATCGTTCCATGTGTTATCCATTCAATGACAGGTCTTTCTGACATTGTCAATGGAAATCTCTCAAGTTTTTCAATGCTCAGAATCGTATAGTCTGCTCCTTATTGTGCCAAACTGATTTGTTTATCAGTAAGGTTAAAGATAGAGAATAATGACGTTACGTTGATTAAACGCCATGGCACGTAGCCTGAACGCAGATTTTGCAACGTCCAGCCAAGCTGTACAATAGAACGTAATTGGGACTGACCATGTTGTAACATTAGTAAGTCCTGCTCTATTATATCAATAGCAGATGATACAATGCTGTCCAGTGAATATATTCTGGAGGACAGAGTCGTTAACCCATTGTCCACTACAGAAAGTGATTTTTCCAAATTAATACGATCAATTTCTCGTATTTTTTCAGCTGTTTCAATTTGTGTTACTTTCCAAGCCTCGTTGTAAGCAGCGTATATACCGGCGTATATGAAACGTTTTTGACGCTGTTTGCGTGGTCCCAGTATGAAATCACGCAAGTCAGCACCGTCTTTAAGTAAAGTCAAGTGTTGCTTAATTTCAGCCAGTGTGGATTTCTGTAGCTATTTGAGGCATAGTTTCCCTACACTGTATGTTGTAACTATCCCTGGATGTTGTCTCCGGGAGTATCTAGGGTCTGGCCTGGTCTGTTTAAACCCCTGTGTTTTGTTCAGGAATCTATCTTGACAGTTATTTGTGTCTGTGGGCCAGATCAACCATTTTTTCCAATCAGGATTTGTTCTGTTTTGGTGTAAAATATGGGATACGTCTATCTCCACATCTGTAGTGCTATTACTATCAGGTATGGGCTTCGGAATAGACGGTTTATTTAAGTCTTTTATCTTGGCTAAACCAAGACAGGTTGTTTGCTGAATGGTGTCATTCAGGAATATTAATTGTTCTGGGATCATGCAGGCTCTAAATAATGCTTCTAAACCTTGGACCTGGCATTCTTTTGAACCCCAGATGGTTTTTGTTTCAATGTTGTTTTTCCAGAATTGAAAACCAAATGTAGTCATTTTTTCATAGAATGTTTCAGAATAAATCAATTTAGTATTTGTCAACATTGTTTTCATTCCTGTCTTATTTAACATTTTAAAATAAAACGTTTCTGCATCACTTGTGTTAAAACCTGAGAAGTATGGGAATTTCTCATAAAAAAATTTCGAGCTGCCTTTAGGCGGTGTTGCACAATGTTCCCATTGGTTATAATTAAAAACATTTCTAGGTTGAGCAGTTTTATGCAAATAGTGATGACCAAAATGATTATAACAATATAACTCTTCATAATTTGATGAACCCTGCAAATAATCATGTTCTGTGAATTTAGCTGACATTACTAATTCTGACATCATATTATTAATATTGTCAAAGTCCCAATCATCAGAAAAACTACTTGAATTTACAAAGTCACCTAATGAAACCTTGAACTGGTTTGGATATTACAAGAGCTCGATCGGGCCATACATTTCATAATCCGTTTTGTCCCATGCTACCCCACAGGGTATTGGATTGGCTATGATGTTCACTGATGACACTTCTCTTTTTGTGATGTGAGAGGATGTGTGAGGCTTTAGGACCAAGTTGATGTTCTGACTTGCTTTGTCCATTGTACTATATGTTCCATCAATGAATCTACCCAAACATAAAACAATAATGAGCCAAAGCAGGAGGAAAAGTACACTTAACACAATCCAAAATTCAATCCATGGTGAAATCAGATATGTTTCTTTTAGTTGGTGAAAAAGTTCAGTCATTTTCTCTTTGAAATTTTTTGTTGCTAGCGTTTCTTCATGTTCGCTTGGATCTTCAGAAAAGTCATCGAAATTGATGAAGTAGCCAGATGCAGTTCTGTCAATTGTTGGAATTGCTTCCGGATTTTCATTATTCTTTGCATCTTTCTTTGTTTCATTAGCATAGTCTGAGGCTACATCGTTGTAGACAGGTGTTTCTTGTCGGACTGTTGCAATTTGGGTTTCAAGAGGCACAAGTTCCATGGCTTTGTTGCATAGTCCTTTTTTATTCACTGCAGGTTCATCAAAAGTGATTAGTCTCTCAGTTTGAACCTCTTCGATTGCAGCAAGATTTGGTCTTCTGCTATTTCTTGGGAGTCCACTGGGCTTACTACTTATTATTGGCCACATGATTGTGGTTTTACAGGGTCGATGGATACAACTCGGTTCTCCTTTTTACCAGCAAGGGGCGGTAGTACTACTGATCTTGTTCTGCTGACAGCTAAGACAGGTACTGCTTTTCTGCAAGAAGGCCCAAATTCCTTCTTCACCGCGATCTTTTCTCTGACTAGATCCCCAATCTTTGGAATGCAGACAGGTCTTGCTGGGACAGGTGTTTTTTCTTCAGTGGCTGTTGGCTTTAGCTTTATATTACTCAGACTTCTTCTTGTTTCATTTAAGTCCTGTAAAACAGCCAAACGGTCACTGATATCAAAGGCTTTTTCTTCTACCACTGAAGTGTGACTATCTAAGTCCTGGATATACATTCTTGTACCGAACAATAGTTCGTAGGGAGTGAGACCTTTTAGAGAATTTCTTGGCAGATTGTTAAGACTACGTTGGACACTTGTTAAAGGTTTGACCCACCCATCACCCGAACCGTTATAGATTGCTTTATGTCCCGTTTTTTTCTTTCCACTACTGCATTTCCTTCAGGATGGAAGGGAAAAGAGTACCGCAATGCAATGCCCATGCTGGTCATGGGCTCTTTGTAAGCGCGAGAGCTAAACGCGGGACCCCGGTCAGAATGTAGCATGCCAATTGCGGATGTGCCGATAAAGACTCGCAAATCTTTTATAACAGTTCTGGCGTCAGTCGAGCGCTGGGGCCACATCCAAATGAATCTCGTGCAGGAATCCACTGCGACCATGATATATTTATAGTTGCCATCCCTTTGTAAGGGACCACAGTGGTCCAGGTAAACGCATGCTAATGGTTTTTCTGAGATTAGAAGGGGCGTCTGTGCTGGTCGTTTCACTGTTCATACTTTCATTCTTTGGCATATTTCACATTCTAGAACATAGTTCCTAGTTTGTTTTCTCATGCGCGGCCACCAATATCTCTGTTTTAATAATGATATTGTGGTGGAAACACCAGCATGTACAGAAGCCAGCCCTTCGTGAGCCGCTAAAATTAGTCCTAACCTGTGTTCCATGTTTGGAATTGCCCTATCCCCCACTCCAGGGATTCGAGCAAAAGGAACATTATTCGCATCAGTTATGTAGAGTACTTTACTGGAAAGCCTTTCGGGAGTGTTTTTCTATCATCTTTTACTGCAGCACTGACAGCTTGCATTATATCGCTGTCTATTTTGTTTTTTGACCGGGTGATGGCAGCTACGGAAGCCGTTTGCACAGCAGCCTTCGCGGCCTCATCAGCCAATGAATTCCCCGCAACGTGAACGCCATCACGTTGATGACTCAGTGTATGTATCACGTGAGTCTTTTGTAGTTCTTTCTGTAAAAGAACTACTTGTTCCCAAAGCGTTTTATGCTTGATTGTGCCACCTTTCGCATCTTAGAAGCCGTGTTTTGAACCCAGTTCTGCAAGTATTCATTATAAGACTGAATGCAGTAATATGAATCGCATACTATTAGTGTGGGGAATTCGCGATCGGTATTTTCAAGCGCCATCTTAAATGCTAGTAGTTCAGCTCGCTGAGCTGTACAATCTCCTAGAGATTGAGTTTTAGTGACCATTGGTCTAAATTTTCCTTCGTGCCAACGACCTTTAACAATCGCGCACGCAGCACTGTAAGCTTGTTTACCCCCAACTCCGGGTTGTGCTGATCGGTCTGTATATATTATACAGCCGTAATGTTCCAGAGGCAGGATTTCGGTCGGCAGAGGACATTCATATTCATATTGGAGAAAATCTTGTGTTTTTAAATTAGGATCAAATTCGTATACTACGTCTGTTGCAGCAAGAGAATTAACCCATTGTATCCATCTCGGAAGTAGTGCTTTAGCATTTGGAATGCTTGCCTTTGTCACTGCTTCTAGGGCAGGTATTGGTATTAAGATTATTATTCGTTTACCTTGTGCTAGGGCTCTTTCTTTTGCTACAGCAGTCTGAACCGCAGTTAGAATTTTTTTCAGTAGAACTGAATTTCATTTCAGCTTTTGTGTACAAATGTGATTTGTAAGCTATTGGTACCGTTTCTCCCTCATTAGAGGTTAGGTACGTGAATCCGCATCTTTCTGGGATGAGTCGGATTACAAGGTTGCATATGTTTTCGCGTGTTTGCAATTTAGTTTTAGCTAACATGTCTGTTTGCAATGATCTTAAAATTTCTGTGTGTTTCTGAGTCCAATTAATTGGTTTGAAATCAGGTTTTATTAATTCATAGAGAGGTTTAACCCTCTCTGCATAATTTAGAATGTATGTTCTTCCGAAATTCAGGAAACCTAGTATTGATTGTAAGTTCTTCAGCGTTTTAGGTGCTTGGAGTACAGCACACTTCTCTAAGAAGTTGTCTGCTAGGCTTTTGCCTTCACTTGATAATTCATATCCTAAAAATAGGACAGTTAGATGGGCAATTCGTGACTTTTTAAAGTTGAATTTGTAACCCTCAGCTGCAAACCCAAGTATTATGGTGTTCACTCTTTTCAAGTGTGTCTCCAGGTCATCATCTGTGAGATTGATGTCATCGACATAAGATAATGCCTCATCATCATATATTTGTAGTAATTCTGTTACTCTTGCTGAGAATAATCCTGGGCTATTCTTGAATCCCTGTGGGAGTCGACAGAAGTGTTTTTACGACCCGATTATTAAGAAAGCAGTCAAATACCTGCTTTCAGGTGCAATGTTTTGACAAAAGAATCCATTAGAGATATCTAATGTCGTTTTATATTTTTTGCGCACGATGTTATTCATTAGTGCTGCCCTGTGTGAGTTTTGTACTGCACATGTTTTGCAACAGGAGTTTAAGTGTCTGTGGTCCAAAACTAGACAATATGAGTCGTCTGGCTTGGAGACAGGAAACAAAGGATTGTTCATTTGTGAGGTGCATGTTTCAATCACCCCCTGATATTCAAGTTGATCTAAGATCTCCCTGACTTGCTTTTTAGCTTCTTGTTTTACTGGGTACTGCCTTTGTGCAGTAGGTTGATTTTTTAACTGGATTTTGTGAGGAGGAGAATCCTCATCCCATCCTACATGATTTTTATATAATGCAGGAGCTTGGGCTACTGCCCATTTTCTTGCAAATGTGTATTTTTTATGAATTGGAATATGATTTGAGAAGGCAGGCATAATCATTTCTTCGCCATGAGGGCACTCCCTGACAAACTCTGGTGGCCAGTCTTTCTCAGCTAACAGGATGTCATAGCCTTCCGGAAGGTCAATCCCAAAAGAGACCCCTTATTTTCCTAGTCTTGTCCCCCTCTATACGCAATGTTATTTCGTATAATTTATGGGGTTTGCTAACTCTGGTGTCTGCAGTTTCCACCTGAATGTACTCATTCGTGTCCACTGTCTCCAGAAGATTCATCAAGATCTTGCGAGCTATGGTCACTTCTGCTGCGCTGTCTAGCATTGTCTGGGCCCACTCTCTGTTTTTCAGTTGTGTCCTCGGCATGTTTTATTATTTTAAAACTGGCTACCTTCTTTCTTGGAAATTGTAATTTTTTACTTTGATGAGCAGGTTCCTTGTCTTTGGACTTGACGTGCTCTTCTTTGTGTTCTGACCGTCCTCTTCTTTCCGATTTCTGTGAGGAAGTCTGAAAAGATCGAGAGGTACGTGTATCAATATCTTGATATCTATCAGGTTTTCTCAATTTATCCCTATCTCTAAGGTCGTATCTTTTCTCAGAGGGCTCCCTCTGGGGAGACTTGTGTCCTCTGTCTGGAGATCTTTCTCTCCATTGAGGAGACCTTCCTATGGACTGGAATCATTTTTCTCTGGGAGTGGATTGTTTATTTCCATCCCAACTCTTTTTTGGAGTGTTTAGATTATTTTTAATAAAGGTTTTTTCAGGATTTTCAAGTAGTTGGTGTTTTACTGGTTTCCCACCCAAACTAGCTCTACCTAGTTCTTCATAGGATTTTTCTATGATTCTGGCAAGTTCAAAAGATTGTTCTGCTATATCTGTTTCTTTCAATTTCTGGCGGATCACCACAGATGCTGCTTCACCTTTTATGTTGGCTAATAATATAGCCGAGACCTGCTTGAAGTCTTTCAGTAATTTCATACTCAGAGTTAAAGCAGGTTCTGGACCGTATTCATTTTGAATCTGTCCTAGTACGTCTGGTATAACCGCCATGGACTGAACACCATGTGTTTTTGTGTAAATCGAAGCAAAGACTGTGCCCCAAGTGTCACAGTCCTCCACATGTGGTGCGATCCCCATTGGAAGACAGATAGTCAGAATTCTGTGTTTCTCCTGAGGTGTAGTATCAGGAAATACTGCCTCTATCTGAGTGATTTTTTGAGCTAACCAGAATGGTATCTGTTCCCGTTTTGCGGGAATTTTGCCAATGGCTGATTGTATATTCTGTGGTGTGATTTTATTTGTGTTCCCCTGGTGAGGGGTGGTCTGTGGAATTTTTATTGCTGGTTGGACTGTTGAAGTCCGCATTACATATTGGACTAATTGTCTATGTATTTTAATTAGCAATTTTAGCTGAGCTAAAAGTTCCTGGTTTGACATTGTTTCAATGTCTGGATGTGGTGTGTAGCTGGCTAGAACCGGCCACATGGCTCCTGGTCTACCTCGTGGACCGAGCCTGGTGATGTGATTTTGATGTTTTAGGGCGCCATTAAACCAGAGCAGGTGCTCTTGGTAAGTTAGTGGGATTTCAACGTCCTCGAAAGGAGCGTATTTTTGCGGAGGTTCCCCTATTTTGTAATAGTGGAATTCGTGTGTCACAGCGTGTGCTGCTTGAAAATGTATCCATGAATAGAATACCTCTGTCTGCCGATATTTATGGGCCTCTACCACAAATATGACTGTACCACCTCGTGATGATACTCCATTTTCTATAAGTTTTTTAGTTATAGTTCTTCTTACATTTACCGGAATGATTATAGCATTCGGGTCTTCATCTTGGCGACTTGTGTCATCCCCTAGGAGTTGAGCTGCTATTCTAGCTCTCTCTGTTTCGTCTTCACTTTCCACCATTTTACTGAAGGAAAGTTTTGTTGCAGATCAAGTTTCAAGGAAACAAAGATTAGGTGCACAATATTTTGTAACACTGTATCCTTCAACGTTGACTAAACCAAAAACTATACATAGGAATCTCTTCCTACTAAGTTTCGGCGGATATTAACCTTTTACCCACTCCAGACGTCTTTTGGAGTTTTTACGGGAAAAGGGGTCTGTGTGAAAAAGCACGACTGAGTTACTCTAATGTCTTGCGTTAGATTATCGCCTTACCAAACGTTGGGCGCCATGTAGTGTAGTTCCTATATTCCCAATAGGCTCTGCGCATTGGAATAATATAAACAGCAGTGTAGACGTAGGACTGAGGTCGACTAGGTCTCTACTGACTATATTAGACTTAATTTGTTTTGCCAGCTAGCTCAGAGGTCACTAGAAACTTTCTCGAGTAAACAAGGAGGAGTTTAACTTCCCTGGATAGACAAGAAGGGATTAGCTTCTGACAACCATATAACATGACAACTTTGCTCCCTCAGAATAAAGAGTGTATCTCTAGAGTCATGTGAAAACAATAGACAACAATTTCACTCAGTTAATCGTGCATACTTAGTTTCACCAGAGTACAGAGAAATAGAGAGACGGGCGTTTTCAATAAAAGGTGTTATTTATTGAGCAGTCTTCTTTCTCATGCAAGAAAAATGAATTGCCACAATTGCAATACTCATCATGAAGTAAGGTGCGTACAGTAAAAGGAGTATTATGAAATAATACTGGAAAAGCATTGATATGGTTTCTTAGCCATACGATACTTTAAAATGGATAAAATATATACATACATAAAAACATTGACTAACGTACTCAACTGGTCCTTCTAATCTACGCCTACCCCGGTGTACCTGACCTAAGCCTAATACGTGGGAAGGAGTAAGTAAGTTGCAGTTTAAGATAAGTTGGGTTTTTTCCAAGGATCTGAATCAAAAATTCTCTCAAGGGTTTAGTCAGCTCCGTACCTTTGGTTCTTAGAATGAAGGAGGTCTTGAATCTCTCAGGACTCGATATCCCAGCAACCCGCAAGGGTGACTGGAAACACCGGAGCTGGATTTTCTCGGCTGGAGAAAAATACACCGTCTTTCTCAGTGCGTCAAAAGGGAGGGGCGGCTTCCTTCGGCTCCTCGCATCAGCTGGGCTTCCGGGCAAGTAGATGGCCGCTCTGCTCCAAACCACTGTGTCTTTGCTTAGGGCAACGTTGGTATATTTATAACTGAAAGGTGCCGGGTTTGACGTAAGGTTGGACATAAGACGTCACCAAGAACTAACAGTTCTTTCTGACTCTAGGAGTTCTTGTGCAAATCAAAACAAGAGCAGGGGGAATTCCCGGGCTGCTGGAGGCTTGGTTTGTTTAAAGAACGCGTTGTACTTTCTAGGAGTCTAGGGGAGTAGCCTTGCCGTATTTGGACTGCTTGGGCTATTACTAAATATGGATATGATTCTTATGCCTTTATAAGGATAATTTTTTTTATAACCATATAAGGGCATACATCGGGAATATCGAATTAGGGTCCTAGATAGAAACTCAACAGACCCTGCTGCCAAGGATGAACTGAGGTTGTTAAAACGTGACCGCAGGCGGCTGGTCTGGCGACTCAAGCGTGAAGCAGAAGAGTCCCTGTGGGCCAAAATCTTACATGATGCCAAATCTAACAACAGCGCCCAATTCTGGAGAAAGATCAATAATTTGTCTTCGGTGCGGAGTCAAGGTATCAATTCCCACGTTCTAGAAGATGTCTGGGTAACCTTTCTTAGCTCGCACTTCAATTGTACTGACACCAACATCCAAGGAATGCTTAAACCCATAAGCGACACACAGGATCGATTAATACCACGTCATGAATGCCCCGACCTTTTGCAGCTAGACCAGTCAATTGTAATTAAGTGTGCACTGATCTGTAATAGAATCTCAAAGGGAAGACGCAAGGGGGCACCGGGACCAAACGGGATACCCCCCATTCTGTTCAAGGAAGTTAGGGGGCTCACAGATCTCTAATTTATTCTACGCCGATGACTTACTACTCATCAGCCGGACCCCTGTTGGCCTCCAGCGGCTGCTAGATATCACCTCAAGATACTCCGCGGCGAATATGCTTACCATCAACCGCGAAAAATCTAAAGTTATGTGCATTAACCTTTCCAAAAAGAAATCAATACGAAACTGGCTTTTGTCATCTCGAAAGCTAGAAATGGTCCGTGAATATCGATACCTGGGAGTTATCATTGACCACAAGGGAAATTTCACGCCGCAGTGCGAAGCCATAAAAAGGAGAGGACTAACCATCGCAGCAAGTCTCAGAAACTTAAAAAATATGGTCTCCGGCCCAAGTTTACATCCGTTTATTAAGGTGATACAGGCTAAGTTAATCCCATCCATAACTTATGGCAGTGAATCTATGAGAGGGAGGTATGCTCCTCTAATAGACAGAACAGTGACAAAATTACTACGTACGATCTTTGGCCTCCCAAGGTATTCATCCCCTGCCCAAATGCGATTAGAGCTCGAGTTACAAAAAGAAGAGCTGGCACGCAAGGGAGCGCACATAAAAACCTGGCACAAAATAAGCAGGGCAGACCCGAATACTCTAAACGCTCTGCTGTGGAAGGAACTTCAAAACAAAGAAACATGCTTGGCAAGGCTTTACCTGGAGGCCGCTATCGAGGACCTTGGCTTACAGCAACTCTGGGAACTTCCATGCTCTACAGCAGTCTTTAATAAGGTGGTCAACAAGACAGTCCGGAAGGAATCACTGTTGCAGGACAAAGCCTCCTTATCAGGGCGGGCTCACGGCTGGCTTACACTCCAATCATACACTACGTCCTTGCCTCAAACCTATCTCCAGATAGGTTTTACTAAAAAAAATAAAAGAGAAGTTCCTGAAATTTTGCCTAGGGCTGCTGCCGTCAGCGGCCCACTTACCTCCATGGTTACGGCCACACTTACCAACAACATGCCGTCTCTGCGGGAAGGGCAAGGAAAACATAGTTCACTTGATCACTACTTGCTCCAAGCTCGCCCAGGATCGACGCGTCTGCCTGCGACCACTTTTTAATATTCACAAGATACGAACCTGCAGGCAAGCAGTACTTGCCTGCTTTAAAGGAGACAACATCCAATGAGCTGCAGAATGGTAAAATTTCTTGAAAAAGTGGAGGCCTGTTTTAAAACTTTGAAGGAAACTGAACACATTTATTAGCACCGTAAAAAGTCTAAAGGTTGATCCCAATGGATCCCCTGATGATCAACCACCAGAGTGTCACTCTGACTTTCCCACATATTGACCACCATTAACTATAAATTGGAACATTCCGTACTGTTATTATAACTTAACATTGGCACTTTTTTATTCCTCCCTTTGGCCGGCATTGATGGAGAACCTTTCTTGGTTTTAATTTTCTTTTTTTTATGACAAATAGACCATTTAACTAGATGTCAAGCTTCTTTTAAACGTGTTTTTGTTATTACTCCATGTACTCTGTTTTTTGTTTTATAGACAGATCTTTTGTTGTAATATGTTTAAATTTGACTTATGTCTTAGAAATTGAATCTTCTTTTCTCTATATTGTAAAGGTTTTAAATAACCATGCACAATAAAGTATCTATCCAAGGTTTTTTTTGCTACATTGAACACCGCTTCAGTGGGACCTTGCACTGAAGGGACTTTGCCTTGTGGATATATGGAGAATCCTAAAAGAAAAAAAGTGACCAAAGACCTGATTTAAGAGTTTGGCGAACATACGACTCTATCATAAATGTGAAGGTGTGCACTATCCTTCAAACCTTGAGTCCACCCTGTCTGTTTTAGTTAGGTAGACTGTCTCTGCAATCAAAAACCTTTCCCAATGGCCGGATGAAGTACAGGTTGTTGGAGTAAAGGCATCAGATTGACTACCTTATTTAGAGCAGACAGTCTGATTGTTCAGTCCATCCCTTTTTTTTGTTTGTAATCGAAAATGTTTACCTGATGGTCAAAACAAAAAATAAAATAATGATGCCCACACCATGAGACAAAGCTTCAAAGGTGAGAGAGCATTCGTTTTGTTTCACAAACTCCTGCATTTTGAGCTTATTTCTTAAAACCCAAAAGGTTTGAGTGGGGCTGCAGAAAAACTGCTGGTCATGCACCACACTTTCAGTGCCTGTCTAGGCAGCCATGGCTGTGGCTAATTTGAAGGGCTATAGGTCACTGCCAAGCCGGCTGTCTTCTCTAAATATGTTTCTCTTACGTAAGGGTATTGAATGTAATGTTATTGAATTGTTTTCTTTAATACAAATTGCTTTTTACTGCTTGAACTTAACTCACACTTCTCAGGGAAGTGGCTGCAACTTTTTCTATAGCTATCAACGTTTGAGCAGAACAAGGTTTGGCTTAACCAAATTGCGTTTATTAAGTTGGCATGGTCCTCTGCCAAATAAATGACCACATTTCTGACAGATAATAAAAGCACAGTGGTTAGGTGTACCTGCAGGTCAATGTAGAGGCACACAGATAAGGAAAGGGGCATGTTAGAGTTTTCCAGTTTTGATTTATTGTCTTAGTAGGAACTTAGGGCTACATGTAGGTAATTGTAATTTACCGATTCGAATATACCGAATTTTACCGATTCGGTATTTTTGAATCAGTAAATGCAATGTAGATAAAAAGTCGGTAAAAAAAAAACGAATCGTTAAGATTCGTTATTTACCGAACCGGTATTTACCGATTTGGTAATTGACATTCATTCCTATGGGCCTGGAGGCCCATAGGAATGAATGTCAATTACTGAATCGGTAAATACCGATTTGGTAAAATAGGGAAAGAGTCAAGGGTGGCAGGGTGTCACTTTGACACCCTGTTGCACCCCTGAATAGTGCTGGTGTGCACATGTGGCATACATACATGCCCTAAGGGCATGTATGTCTATCACATGGCACAGGTGTAAATGCACAGATTTGCATTTACAGAGGAATTCCTTATTTACCACCAACTAGTAGTTAGTAGTAAATAACGAATCCTTAAAGCACAAAAGCACTCTTTAAAGTGCTTCCTACATCTCATTTATCGATTCGGTAAATACCGAATCGGTAAATGATGATTCGGTAAATACCGAATCGGTAAATACCCATTTGTTATTTAACGAATGGGTAAATATACCACCTACATCTGAAAAGGCTATTACCGGTCGGTCGACCGGTAATAGCCTTCCTACATCTGGCCCTTAGTGGCTTATCTCTTATATGTAGACAGCCTCTCAATCACACTGCTGGCAGCCAGATTCTCAATAGAAGCAATATAGCAGAAAATATTGTTTTTAAATAGTTCTCACTTCTATGGAAACCAACTGTGCTGGCAGGTCTCACCATGCTGGCATGACAAAACGTGCATCACATATGTTAGTTCTGGAGATAGGCCTTTTAGTAGAGTTCTATTTTCAGGACCTTTATGTGTGTCTTGCAGCTAAACACTCCAAGTGGTGGTTCCTTTTCTAGAAGCCAAATAACAAATACCCTGTGGGATATTCGACATGATTTTTGCATAAAATCTCAATGTTTTCAATGGTGGTCCTGAAAAGAAATGAACAACAGCTGGGGGAGTGATTCTTTAGTATTTTATGTGAGTAATCTGCCGGCATCGAAAGGGGGTTTTACATAGAAACAGAGTATAAAAAAGTGATAAAACATGATACTAATTTGGATTTCTGCAGAGAAGAGGATCTTATTATGGATGTTGTATGGAAGAATATCCCTTACACAGGAACTGAGTACCTTAGCTGTAAACATTGAGAGATTAAATATTTTGTTTTTAAGCAGTGAACTGAGTGGAACAGGCAACTACAGAATAACTTTCATTTTGATCTGTTGAATAATTCCAGGCTAACTGACAACATCTTCAGAGAGGTTTATTACTAGCTCTGTATTGAATCTCTTTCCCTATAAAGGGTTTTCCAAGCAGGTCTAGCCTTCTACTGACAGCAAAGGAAAAAGCTCCTTAGGACATCCAGCCAAATGAGAGTAGTATTGATATTCCAAAACAGGGGATAGTTAAAACACTTTTAAAAAAGAAATGCGAAATAAGCCATTGACGTTCTAAAACAAGATCAGATTGCAAACTATAGAGGTAATTCCCAAAGGTAACTTGTATCAAAGGTACCTATGTTCATTGACTCATCGAGCCACAGACAAAGCTGTAGGTTTGAGACACAAACACTGGACCATCTTCAAAGGGATCTACAGGTTCTTTCCTTTTCTAAAATCGAAGAAACATCTATATTCGCTACAAAGAAGAAGCATTTGAAGTGGGATGTCCACCCAAAGGATTATGTCACTCGTGCCTTACAGGAGGCTTCTTCTCTGGCCTGAGATTGTTGGAGATTTTGGAAAAAGGGGATGATGTGGCCAACTTGAAGGCAAATATTGTGCCAATAGCATTAGTCGTGATTGCTATTTTGAAATGCCAGCCCTTTGGGAGCAGAATTCATAATATCCTGTGGACAAAGCGAACTGGTTCTGCTACAGAGAAACCCTAGGAAACGTTTGGAGCTGGTCATTATGATGTGCATCTGAACTGGAGTTGTGCGGAGGCCACCTCCAGTTCATACCTATGGGGGCACCTTTTTCCAAGGGTTGTTGACTTAGTAAAAATCTTGGAAAATGAATAGAATACTTGAAAAAGACACAACCTCAATCGGTTTATCTTTAGGGCTTTCATTGCTGTGAGCTTTAAAATGCTCACCATTCAACAGACGTATGTGACTTGTGGATCCATGCTAGGCTACAGCTTTATGCCTTGATGCTGAAACTTTCCGACGTCACAATCTAAAGATAAAAATGTTGACCCACACGAACCATCACTTTTTTCGCAGTCATGGTCCATTGTGATATAATTGTAAAGGGTGCCTAAGTTCGGAACTATTGTACCACATAAACCAACATTGTTCGTTCACTTCCCATTGCTGTTAGCGGAAATATTTTCATTTTTGCTGTAACTCCTCATAAGTGCATATATTTTCTTCACTTTGGTGTCATTATATTCATAACCCTTTTCACCTTTATTCATCTTGCTTTTGAAATGTTTAAATGCATTAATATTTTGGTGTTGCTGCGTTTGTACCACCTTTTCTGCTTAAATAAAGACATCAATATCGATCAAATTGTTTCTCACGGATTCCAATTTAACCTACATTGTTTGGAAATTGGCAGAGCTCAGCCACAGCTCATGTCAACACGGTGTATCTCTCTTTCTGCCACAGCTTAACTATCACTTTTATTACACTTTTCTTACACTTATTGCGAAAAGTCGGTCTCAATGAGACACGGGGGCATATTATCAAGCCTGTGAGATAAAATTATCGCCGACATCTAACATGGGCTTCGATTGGAATTCCATAGAGCATATTATCAAGCCCATTACTGCCGCTTTATCGGCCGTTTTCGGCTGATTTAGCGGCGATAATTTTATCGCACAGGCTTGATAATATGCCCCACGAACTTTTATCCTTTTCAAAGTGGAAGGGTAATGATCTTGAATAGGACAGAATTTCAGACCCCTGACATTTCGCAGGACAAGGTCTGTCATTGGATGTTTTAGTTCCTGCTTCTCCTGATAGCCATCCAGATTACATTTCTTATGTCTGTGGTGCATGATTCACTGCATGCCTTAATTTCGAGTGTAAAGTAGGCCTAGACAAAAGTAATTTCAGACCTCTGTTTACGCACATTATTTCCAACATTTCATGTTATGCTTGCTATGCTAAATTCCTGAACTTATACTATTTAGCCTAGTTGCATAATTGAAGACCATCAGCACAAATATTCTATTGTGGGACCACATGAACAATGGGAACAACCAGAATGCAAGCAGTTGTTGTTTCCACCTCTTATGTTTTCTTTCCCTCATTTTTTATTGCACGGAATTTCCATTTTGCATAATTTCATGTCAACTTTTTTTGAAGTTTCATGTTTTTCTATAAAAAGGAAATTAAGCATATTTCCCACAACCGTCGGGTTAAGTATGCTGGTTTGTTTGAGTTGACTGCCTTGTAGCAACTCTATTAGAATATGGCAGTGTGGGAAGAAAGACCCAAAGGTACACACACTAAAGTAACTTTGATCAGGCAGGCCTCAAATCTTTATAAGGTTAAAGGCGTTGTTTTGTATGTTTCAAAGTTGGCAGCCGGCGTGCTGGGGCCTCCTTAGAGAAGGAAAATGATGAGTGCCCAAATGGCAGATTGGAGAGTACTCCATTGCTTTCCTGGTCAGCCATGCGCTAATTCCTGTGTGTATATATATATATATATATACATATATATATTTATATTAGTTAGTTATATCCGCAGGGAATGACTAGATGAGTTGATATTGTTACCACTTGGTATGTACTCTAGACTTCGGTTTATAGAGATAAAACGGAGGACTATCATAAGATAAGAAAGTTAGTCCACATTTTACTACATATCGTCGGATTTCCAATATGTTGCTGGTTGGTGAAGGCAAAGCTTTTGCGCAAGTGGTTAATTTTTAGTATGTCATTTTAAATGCTTGCAGAAGAATCCTATAATCAATCTCTAAAGATTATCGGCTAACCCCAAATCAGCTCCTCAGATGCAAATTGGAAAATATCCAACAAAATTTCACCCTTGTGAAAACCTTGACTCTCAAACATATGAACAATTGTACATGTATTCCAATAGTTTTAAGTAGTACAAATAATGTTACTTTATGGCATTTCTGAGCGCTTCTAAAGCAAGACTGATATTTCATTTTGAAGAACAGTAATCCGCCCTCATGGTGCACCTGATCTCTCTGCCCTGGAGCTGCCTAAGTGGAAGGCCTTCGCTGTTAGAAAACCGACTAACATAACAGTGTCCTTTCATTTAATGGTTCCTCTGATGAAGGATTCTGAACATTAGTTCGTCTTTGATTTATTTATTATCTTTGATGGTAAATCTAAAAATGATAAGCTAAAATATATGAAACTAGTGGAGCAATCCTGGAAGAAAGTAATTACCTCTTACTAGAAAATATAGCTTTAATTAGATGGACTAGGTAAAGCAGGAACCGACAGGCGGGTATTAATTATAACTCTTTTTAATCATCTTGAGATGCTTATGCTGAACGAAGATTGTAATATGTCTCTAGATATCAATCAATGCAAAAGTGCCCTTAATTTCCACCCTTGTCTGTCACCTCTTATGTATTACTTAGCAGAGCGTGAACCCTGGCAATGTGACTGAATCACTCTCTCAACAAAGTTAGTAGAAAATGACTTTCCCATTCAATCGTTCTCCACAACAATTACTGAACAGTATTGGTTCACGTCGGAGAAAAGAAAGAAAATTGCAATGTAATATCATTCTCCAGTATTACATTCACAGTGCTGCTTGTTTCAATTTGTTCGTCGGACTTCATCCAAAAGGAGCTAGTGAGAACGTGTCAAGCTGCTTTAAGTTTTCTTTTAGTAGTTATGTACTGCCAGATATATGTTTTTCATGAACAGAGCAGCCAACACCATGCGATGCCTTTGCTAATGGTTAAACAGACTGTTGAAATGTAATTCAGTATTTGCCTTACACAAATTATATAATTGTACAGGTTTGCTTCCATCATCATCATCAAAGTAACTTTATTCGGTCTGAATAAGACCATGAAAGTACAATAAACATGAATAAATGCGCACATTTCAGGTTTGCTTTCACATGAACTTCTCTAAAAAAGTACATAAATACTTAAAAAAAGAGTATGGGCTATAAATCAAGGCCAGTAATCACAAACAATCGTGCACTGTAGGGTAGGACTGAGTCAAAATCGCAGAGCTAGGTTGAATAAGGGAAGCAATTTGTGTTGCTCCGTATTTACAAAGTCAGAGCCTTAATTATGAGGCCTTGTGTCACTTTGACGACGCTGGTTCGTCACTTTTTATGACAAACTTGCTTTGTAAAACATGTGCCATGCTGCCTATTTACAAAGTGACGCATCTCAGCAGATGTGTCACTTTGTAAAGCCCTGCGCTGCATTATACCTGCGTATGGTATAATGTATGCAGGGTTGGCGTTCTCCTGCAAAAAGCATTGTAGAAGTGGACAGTGAAATCTATGAGTTTTCACTGCTCCACTTCTAGGTCACTACTGCGTCAATATGTTACGCCTGCCTCACAGCAGGCGCAAGACTGATGCAGGCCCTTTCACATGGGTTTCTCATGCTTTCAGATACACACCATCAATGCGCCACTTTTGCGCTGACAGATACTTCAGTAAATATGACGCATACATCATGTCGCAAGGAGGGAGCAGTGAAAACTATTGCATCGCTGTTTTCATGCAGAGTTGTGACAGTTTTCATAAATGAGGCCCTCAGTCTTCAATGGCGACATCAGAGGCTGTATCATGACAGTCTTTGATGACGCAGCACCTATTTTCTGAGCCTTTAGGGCATAAATTGAACTAATATAGCGTGATATTTCCCAGACTTAATTCTTTAATTCCACTCACCACAGCTCAGAAACAGAAAGAGGCACACAATGCTCACCGTTTTCTGAGCTGGCATGTATAAAAATAAAGCACTATCTCAAAGAATTATCAGGTAAAATTAATTCACTTTACCCCCTGCGGGATCTATTTACTATAATGTTATAAAGCTTTGTGCTGCACCAAAAATATTTATGTTGTGTTAGTGTCAGTGTAAACGATTAGCATTGCATCATAGTTACAACAACCCCAAGTTTTTTTATTGCAACTTAAAGCTAAACAGTGTTGCGTAAGGACACAAAAGATGACGCAAAGAACAACTTTTCAATGCAAAATGGAACACACAGAAAGAAAGCCGACATTAATTTCCTCCAACGTATGGACAAATGCATGCTCCTGTGGCTGCGTGGTCTCAACATGCTTTACATAAAGTAGGTTGTGAAACATTTTCTTCAAAAGAAGTTGACAATTTATTAGTTGGGTGTCAAAGTATCAGTAACTTTTCGTCATCACCAAAACGTCCTCTCACAAATATAGGCTGCTTTAAGGAAAACTATCCAATGTAAAATTAATGCAGTTGCCTTAACAGTGAGAATAGTTCAATAGGCATAAAATTCAAATTTATCTCTGAAACGTCGTTCTGCAATGCCAACAGGTGAGGATCAGAGTGTAATGTGCCACTAGCACCAATGGAGGGGTAAGTAGCTGCTCTAATTGGTCCAGAAATAGTTGAAGGACTAGAAGGACGAGGTCCAACAGAGCTGCAAGACAATGTTACTCACAGTAAGTGTTTCAGCCACCATATTGTTTAATGGTATGATTACTTCAAATACTTATAAAAATATGTAACATAGGAATTCACACCATCGCAATGGTCACGTATGTGCTGGAAGCATTAAGGATGTAGACTTTCATGGAAGTAATTCTTACAATCTCAATTGAATTACATATTCTTCGTAGTGACTTCATGAATATATTTTTAAAGGCAATGGCAAGGCTCATCTGTCTGTTTTATATATATATATATATATATATATATATATATATCCGTCAAAGACGGTGCCTGATATGGAAGAGCCCACAACCGGTAAGGTTATGCTGAAAATCTTTAATGAAAGCACTGCTCACAGGTAAAAGCGTGATGACCTCAAAATTGTAGAGTCCTGCATTCCGACGCGTTTTGTATATATATTGTTGATGCACCATTTCAGATATTTTTAACACATAGATATTGGTCAGATGTTGGAGATCTCACAATCGGAATGTATAATATTAGGGTACTATAGGTAAATGGTCTGACTGGTCCTGTGTATGCAGTGTGTGTTTCCTAAAGCTCTGTTTCATTTCAAATGTATTATTACATTTGATGATTATTTTGGGGACCCCTTCCCATTTTCGAATGGCTTCCCACCTAATTAGAGTTGATGGTAAAATATTCATGTTTTGCAACCACATTTGTATAACCTGTGTCCTGCATTCACACAAAGGGCTTGTTTATCCCTACTGTACATCTGGCACTGGGGCTGAAGTTGAATTGGGGTGTTGTGTACTTCTAAGATTCCGTTTGAAGTTACCTCCACTTCAAATACATTTTGAGTATAAGTGCAGGGGTTCTGATCCCAAGATTTTAGCACTTGTAACCAGAGCTGCTGGCTCTACATGCTGCAGCCAAGGACAGCTGTGCTGCCAAAAAAGATCACCACTCTGACTGTTTTTTGCTCCGTTGTGCTGACCTGTTATGCCTTTTTTCTTTTTCAAACTCTTTATTCAAGACTGATTACAACAAGGTATCATTGTTACGTATTAGTACATGTATCTTCCATCAGTCCCATTTTCATCTTTTCTCCCCAACCAAGAGCCAAAGAATACAAAACACCTTAACTGTCGTCACAGTGCTTATAGTCCTTCCTGCAACATGTGAGACTGTCTAGAATTTTATGTAAAACTGCGGACGTTGTCGAACGTTCTTGTGTTTGTGTCCAAGATTGTCATGTCCTTCCAGCTCCACTATGAGTAGAGCCTGCATTAGTCGTCTAGCTCCAACATACATATCAAGGATAAAACAGCTCTTTCCCCTCCCTTCCCTCCCCAACATTCCCGCCCAATCCCTCCCTTGTCTCCTGGTTATAGTGAAATAACTGTAGTATAGTGCCTCCTGATTCATATCGTAACCATGTAGATCATAACATAGGTATACCAGTGTCCTGTACGGTGCCCCTGGTGTCATAATATCTTGTCCCTCCAGCTCGAAAGACCGTGTAGGTATCATACCCTATCTCCTTGTGACGGTATAAGGTCTATCCCCTCCAAATCCATCAACATTACCTCCCATTCCTGTGCTATGGGATACTTCCGCTGGCCCTTCTCTTCTTCTCTTCTAAGAGCTGACCCCTCCGCTCGGCCCCATTTCACAAAGTCCGTCTGCCACACGGACGTTTGGGGTAGCCTGGGGGATTTCCATCTCATTGTCAATGCCCTGACCGCTAATAAGAGGGCCAGGTCTAAGAATTTCAATTTGGCCTTCAGCTGTTTGGGCCGTTTACGAAACCCCACTAAGCAGTATAGAACTTCCACCGGTACCGGCATCTGAGTAACGGTCCCCAATACCTGACATATCTCTGACCAATATCCCCGCAGGCGTGCACAGGCCCAGAACATGTGGGGGAATCCGGCCTCATCTTCCCCGCAACGTGGACAAGTGTGGGAAGAGTCTGGGAACATCTTATGCAGTCTTTTTGGAGTTAGATACGCCCTATGCAACACCATTACTTGTATAAATCTAAAGTTAACATTCTGTGACACTCGCCTGGGATGTTCAATGATAGTCTGCCAGGCCTTATCTGTCAGTGCTGGGTCTGTAGTCTGAGCCCAAATATCTCTAAGTGTGGTGAGTGGAATGGCTACGTGATCCCTGATCCCTGTATACAACCATCGTACCAAGTGTCCCCCTGTCCACATATGATATAATAAGTGGACCAACTGGTGTTGTGTGGGCTGGAGTCGCTGTGGTGCCCAAGTGTTCCAGATGTAATGAGATATTGCAGCGTGCAATAGATACAATCTGGGGGGGCGCCTGTGATCTGTTGAAAGGACTAATGGTCCAACAGCGTTCCGTCCCCAAAGAATGCGCCCACCTCCTCTATTCCATTCTCCACCCAGGGGCGCAGCACATGCCATATGGTTCTGCCTTGCGGTGTCGGAATACCCAATAAGGGAATGTTCGCCGCATATGGCTTTGTCGATGAGGTGTATGCCAGTGCTCTTCTCCAGCATATTAAGGCCGTGTGGAGGAGCGGGTGACTGTCCGTGGGGATCCTGCTTTTTGGCAACAGCAGGGAGTGTAACTCTCCTCGTGCCAGTTGCTCCGGTGTGAATTCAATCTCGTAGAGATTCCTACCAGCCACCAAATAGGAAAGCCACTGGAGTTGACTGGCGTAGTAGTACCCCCGAAAGTCAGGGACACCCAAGCCTCCCGATCTGGTCCCCAATTGAAGTTACCGGAGACTGATACGTCATCGACCGGCGCCCCATATAAGGTTAATCAAGATGGTGCTGAGCGTATTAAATATATGTTGGGGGACTATCACTGGCAGGTTTACAAAATATTATAATAAACGGGGGAGCATGACCATCTTAGAGATTGCAACTCTTCCCTGACAGTCAGGGGCAAGGACGTCCAGAATCCCACACTGTTCCTGAGACGTGTTACAGCTCGCTTAAGATTACCATCCAATGTATCCTCTGGTGTTCTGTATACCTGTATTCCAAGGTACTTAAATGTGGCCAGGAACACTGGTATGTGGTACCTTCCAAAGCTTATGGAGGCAGGGTGTTGCGCGTCCCTAAAATAGAAGCCGTTCGATTTTACGGGGTTGATAGCCAAGCCAGATAACTCTTCGAATCGGCTAAATATTTCATAAAGTACCGTGTGATCTGCCTCTAGGTCCTTGAGATATAATAAAATATCATCCGCGTGTATAGATGTTAAATTATGTACGCCTCTGACTGGGATGCCCATCTGATTTCAATGTGCTCAAAGAGTTATGGCCAGGGGCTCCAGGGCAAGTACGAATAGGAGCGGGGAAAGGGGGCAGCCTTGTCTGGTGCCCCTATACACCGGGTAGCTATACCCGTTCGCGCCCTGGCTGAGGGATCCTTGTATAACAGTCTGATCCACTGTAATAAGGTGTCCGGGAAGCCGAACCGTTCCAGGGCAGCAAACATAAATGTCCATGACAGGGAGTCGAACCCCTGTTTTAGGTCCAGAGCTATACAGCCCGCCCGGGGGTGATCTTGTGGCATAGTTGTCATGATTGCATGCAGCCGCCGCGTGTTCAAAGACGTACACCGTCCCGGGAGAAACCCGCATTGGTCTCGATGCACAAGGGTAGGAAGGTGGGATTGTATACGTAAGGCTATTATTTTACTGAGAATCTTATACTCTGTGGAGAGCATAGACAAAGGCCTGTAGTTTCCCATATCCTCAGCATCCCTACCAGGCTTAGGTATCGACGTGACCAGAGCTTGCATCGTCGACGTAGGTAAACGTCCCTCCTCGGACGCGGCCCTGTAGACCTTTTCCAGGACCGGTACTAGGGTATCCGCATAAGCCGAGTAAAACTCCACCGGAAGCCCGTCTAAGCCCGGTGTCTTGTTGCAGTTAAGAGACCTGATGGCCACACGTATTTCCTGCTGCGTGATTGGCCCCTCCAGTTCCTTTCGCACGTCATCAGACAGCGCCGGGAAAGGGAGATCCTGTAAGAACTCAGACACCCTTTCCGGGTCCTCCCGCTCCAAGGGAGCATAAAGTGCTCTCAAGTGGTCATAGAACGCTCTATTAATCTCGGATTGGGAGTAGACCAGGATACCTGCTCTATCAATTATTCGTGTTATCACCGGGGGGTTAGGTTGATCACGTATCAGGCGGGCCAAGAGGGTGCCCGATCTGTCTGCCTCGGTGTGTTGACGGCGTAGTTATTCCTTGTAATCAATGTTCCTCAGTGTTTCCAGTGTGTCTGCGTGTTCAATGTTACCCGCCTGCAACTCCCCCTTTTCCCCCGGGTCCACACTCGCCTCCCTCTCAAGTCTCTTTAAACGGTCTTTCACCTCACACAGTTTTTTGTGGACTTCCTGTCTCGCTCCCACCAGTTGACCTATGGCTGCTCCCCTCACTACCACTTTCACGGCATCCCACACCACTAAATTCAAGGATGCATTGTCCCAGTTTTCTATAAAATACTTATTCAGAGTGTCTGACAGTGTTGCCCGAAAGGGGCCATCCTCCAGGAGGAGAGGGTTGAGCCTCCAGGTAGGTACCGGGGTCGGCACTCTACCCCAAAGGAGGCTGAGCGTAAGGGGTCTGTGATCTGAGAAGGTCTTAGCCAGATACTCTGGGTTTGCCACCGTGGACACCAGTGTTCGCGAACACATAAACCAGTCAATTCTAGTATGTAAGTTATGTATGTGGGAATAGTAGCCATGCATCTGCCAGCCCCCAGCCTTCCGCCCATGTCGTGAACACCTCAGATAAACGGGAAGCTCCGGCTATTTGAAGGGGAGGGTGTGATATATCCAGACCCAGATCCAGTACCATATTCCAGTCCCTACCCAGAAACCAGGGGATGCCTGTCCAATACTCAAGCGCCAGACCCACGGCCTGTAAAAACTTATCCTGATCGAAATTTGGGGCATAGATACAGCCAAGCACTATCAATTCACCGTCTAAGGTGCCCTTCACTAGGACATACCTCCCTTGATCGTCCACCTTCCTCTCTATTTCTTCGAATGGTGTCCCATGTCTAATCCAGATGGTTGCCCCCTAGAGAATGCCGAGTAAGTCGTGGAGTAGATGGTTCCTCTCCACTTTTTCCGTAACTTCTGGACCTCCGATGCTATGAGGTGGGATTCTTGGAGGAACGCTATCTGGGTGTGGTGTCTAAGCAAGAAGGAGTGGATCATATGTCGTTTCTGTAGTGCCCCCAGCCCGCGGACATTCCATGTTGTAAAACGATATGTCCCTTTAACATTAGCTGTGATCATGTGTGAGTAAGTGTGAGAGAATCTGCATATCAGTAGCACAATTCCTTATGCCAAGTGACCCGGAGACTACATACCCTGAACTCCCCTTCAAGAACTGAACAAACTTTGCGCAACAATACAATCTTGCTGAGCCCAACATGATTACAGAGAACAAAATGGTCCTAGCTCCAGTGCATACGCCAATGGGGGGGGTGGCTAAGCACTCTTTTGGTCATCTGATTGGTCGCTTCCGGGTGCCACTGGCTCTACGGCATCCCGCCTTGGGGGCACTATTTTAGGATCATACATGTAGTCTTTTTCTACAGGCCTTACCACGGTATACATTAGTGAACCCACCTGGGTCTAAATTCACCTTAGTATCGCGCTCCCCGCCCTCTTCCCGCCCAAGCAGGGAGAGCAACTCCCACCCATCCCATAAGCAGGCGGAAATCATACTTCCCAGCCATCCATCAATTCTCTCTAGCAGGAGAGAGCAGTTGGAGCATCAAGCAATATGTACAATACAAAGGATATCAATTGGTGTAGTTCAGCCAGTCTGCTCTGAGCGGAGCCATCCACTCCCTCAGTTGTCCAGCATGTCATCTGCCGCTCTGGGCGTAACAGTAGGGAACAGGACCACACTACGATCCGAGTCAGAGTGGATTGTGCTGTCATATGAGTCCGTTGCGACCTTTCCGGAGTCCTATTGAAATGTGCCCATCATCGCCAATGCTCCTAGCTGATCTTCCTTCTGTTGCTCCTGCGATGGGCCGCGTCGTCCCGTTCTTTTCTCTGACCTCAGCGATCCTCCCTCTTCATGTTCCGAGCCTCCTCGCGATCCACCGGCCGCAGATTCTTGAGGGACATCTTGGCTCCCATCTATGCCCATTACCTCTAGCCATTCTTCCACGTCCGCAGGGCTCTCAAAAAAGTGTGTTTTTCTGCCATGGACTCTTCAGTCGGACAGGGAAGAGTAGCGCATATTTCAGCTTGGCCTTTTGTAGCCTTTTCTTCAACGCCACATACGAGGAGCGCTGTTTTTAGACCACGTTGGTGTAATACGGATAGAGGGATATTCTGTAGTTCTCATATTGGATGGGGGAGTTCTCTCGAGCCTTCTGCAATAAGCTGTCCCAGTCTCGGTAGTTGAGTATCCAGACTATCAGGGGGCGAGGTGGGCGGCCTGGTCTGGGCCTCCTGGTCGGGATCCGATGTGCACGCTCGACACAAAAGTACAGGGATAACCACTCCCCAGCAACGTGATCCCTGAACAACTGTTCCATAAAGTCCGCGGCACGGTCCCCCTCGCAGCGCTCCGGTAGGCCTATGATGCAGATGTTGTTGCGGAGATTACGGCCTTCCGCGTCCTCCACACGATCTATGGGGGAGGCGACCTGCTGCTGCAATAGTTGGATAGAGGCGGAGTGGTCAGACACCGTCGGTGTAAGGTCAGCAATAACGAGTCCCTGGTCTTTAACCTTGTCTGCCAGTTTGCCATGGTCCGCTTTCAGCAGTGATAGATTTGCGGAGGGGGGGGAGAAGAGAAAATGGCGCCGATTTTTTTTTCTTCTTTCTTTCTTTCTTTTCCCCCCACCGCTCCTTGCCCTAAAGATGACCCGCTCCCAGCTTTATGCTGTGTGTGCCGTGTTTTCTCGGGGGGGATCTGGGTCCGCCGGAGGCCCCGCACCCAGTCCTCGCTGCAGACGCCTACCTCGGAGTGGTCTTAGGAAGCGTCCAGGTCCTCCACCATCCCTGGATTCCCGTAGTGCGGGACAGGCTCAGTTCACTCGTCGGGCACCCGGTTGGGTCCCGGCCCCTCCAGCAACCAACTGACGTCCTCCGGTGGGCCTCCAGTGCGGGGGGAACGCCCCCGCCTTCCAGGGGATCGCAGTCTGAGCACTTCCGGTTGTATGTATCCCAGCCGCCTTGGGCCCCGAGTCCACTCCAGCCCCCGTCTTCTGCCCTGCCGACGCTGATGTAGGCCCGGGCTTCCTCCACGGCCGATTCCGGGATCGCGGTCACCCCTTCCACAGATCGCAAGATCCCCACGGGTTTCAGACTTGTCCTCCCTTCTTCCGTCGCTGTCAGGGCTCATGCAGGGTCCCTGAGGCAGGATCAGGCCCCCAAGCAGACCCGGAGCTCTAGTGGCAGCCAGCCGCCATCGTGGTTGGCTAGCCATTCCTCCCGTGCTGACTTGTTGTGCCTGCATGGCTACTGGAGACTCTGCCCCCTTTGCTAAACCCGGTGTGCTGGCCTGGTACCTGCCTGCCTGTGCCTTGTGCTCCCCAGTGTTCTTTAGGGACTAGTGGCTACCTTATCTGCTCTGTGAGGACTGGAAAGATTCCAGTAGCTGCCCTAAACTGGCAATGGGACGCAGAGTCCGGCTGCCTAAAACCTTCAAGTTTGTTGTGTAGTTAGCGCTTCTTGAGGCCCGGTGTTTTCACCCAGTGCATGGTGAGAGCTCCTTACCTAACCTTCACAGCTCTGCTAGAGTGCTTCATCAGTAGCCCTAAACCTTAAGTCTTGAAAGAAGTCTCACAGCACGTAGTGAGCACTAAAGTTTTCATCTGCCAGTGCACGTGGAGTACTTCCAACTCCCCAAGACTTCCACATGTGTTCTCTTCAGAGTAGCTCCTTTCATGGAAGTGTGGTAGCTGGCTGACACCCATAACGTCAGCGGCCCTTCGGCAAATGTGGCAACCCGGCACCGACACTGCGGGGAGAGCTACACACAAAGGAATTCAGCTCCTGAGGCCCACTGGGTCTGTGTTGCTATATTGCCCTTATTTCGGCAGCCACACTGTTTGTTTGTGGCCATCAGCCTTGTACGGTTTGTTTGTGGCCATCAGCCTTGAGGTGTGGGACCCGGCAAGGTCTCCCCACAGTGCCCGGAAGGGGTGTGGTCATCCCCGCCTTGTAGTACGTACCTGGGGGCACTTGTACAAGTGGCACAGAAGTGTGGGTGGATCCTCAATGTACTGTATGCACTTTAGTGGGCCCACAGCTGCTTCTGTGCCCTACGGTTGGTGCCCATTTACTGTATATAGTGTGTATAGCTCCCTAATGATTTATGTGGTTTTTGCATCACTGTTACTGATATGCTTATCGTAATTTGTATACAATATTTGGTAATTGTGTGTTTTCTCTCACTAACCTAACTGCTGCATTTCATACCCTAATGTGATGATATGTGTCATTTTTGCCTTACATTGTCAGGATAATGAGTATTATTTCAGTATATTCCTTGTATGCACAGTGAGGGTGTTTTTCATGACGTGTGGCTTTGCAATACAGTTTTATGTAATAAGGTGTAGAGTCTCTTTGTGGTGTATTTATTGTGTCGCTGGTGTGTGTGTTGTGCAAACCCTTTACACATTGCCTCTGTGATAAGCCTGATTGCTCTTCCAAGCTACTAAGGTGGTGAGCAGGGGTAATCTTATATGTGTAGCTCCCTTATCCTGACTAGAGTTGTGGGTACTGCCTGCCTTAGGTACATACCCTAGCAAACCTGAAATCCCATTTCTTACATTTACCAACCTACAAAAGAGGTAACTTGTTCTCACATATAAAGCAGAGCATAGGTAACTACTACATTGGCAATTGGTCTTAAATACTCCAGAAGTGAAAATGTCATCCAGAATGAAATGGGGTTTTACATTCTGTGAGTTGCAAGTACTCATACCCTGCCGAATGAGCCTTCGTGACATAAAATGCATGTAATCTGGTGCAGTACTCCTGTAGTGTCTTATATCTATTTTTTGGGGGGGGCGTTTAGCTGGCTTTATGAAAACTGGAGTCTAAGATACAGCTACCTGTAACATCTTATCGAGAAACAAACTATCCAGGGATTATCAATCAAACAGACTATAATATCTAAGAAAGAGGCTTCATAATATGTGTGAACCAGGGGGAGGGCCAACCCCCCTTTTTCAATATCCAGTTGAAGCACTGGAAAGCTAACCATGGAAGCTTTCTTATACCAAATGAAATATCAAAAAATTCCTTCCAGCTCTTTAAACTATATTGTATTCATTTTAATCAGAACGTTTGTAAAAAAAGAAAAATCAATAAAGGTAAAATAGACATTTTTATGAGAGCTACATGGCCGATCAATGTAAGAGGAAGAAGTATCCATCTGTCTAGTAGGTCTTTACTTTTTTCAACATTGCCTCATAATTCAATTTATATATTTCCGCATAGCATTTGGTAACATATTTCCCCAAATATTGAATTTGGTTGAGGGAGAGACCTTCCCGTTGGAGATTGCACAGGAGAACATCACAAGCACTATTAATCAACAACATTTCTGTCTTATTGTGATTGATTTTATATCCCCCAATTGATTCAAACCGCGCAAATTCTGTCTATGTCATCTCAATATTCCGTTTTTCAGGTCTAAGATAAACAAATGCAGTTTGGACATCCCCACTATTGGTGCTTCTATCTCCAGATGTTCCCTTATCCTGACTACCAATGGTTGAATAAGAAAGGTGAACAACACTGGAATAGGGATCAGCACTGTCGGGTTCCCATTTTATAACAACCACCCCTGCTAAGTTGGAGTTTATGAAGACTTGAGCCTGTTGATACAGCAGTAATTTCATGGTAATATCTCAATGCAAACCTCATCTACCTCTATTTTACCACTGAAAAGGTGTTGGCCCTTGACACCATGTTTTACCTTCAGGAAACTTTACATAAACATGAACAGTCAAAATTGCAATTATTATTTAAGCCAATAAAGAGAGTTGTTGAATATTTTAAAGAATTTTATTTTCTAGTAAAAAAAGAGTAAGGTTTTCTCTAACCCTTTATTCATTATTCAAATAACAATCAGGTTACAGAATTTTGAAAACAGGAAAAATAGCATTAATACTGAACATATTACAGTCTGCATATAAGCATCACATGTAGAAAAGAAAATGTGGCGCAAATGTCGGTCAAAGTTCTTAAAGAGTTTCTAAAAAAAAAAGTGAGTCTTACAAGGCTAATCAATAAGTATTAGTTGGCAAAAATCTTCCATAAAGAGAAATAAATGGATAAGACAAATAAATCTTTTCAAAACTAATTAATTAGTCAAAGCATAAAATTAGAATGTTAGCATCTAAACCTGCTCTAATCAGCTGTCCTCTCTGCTCTGGTGATGCTCAATCTGTCTCTCTCGTTCTCCATCATCCGACAGAAAGGCTGCTCCTTGAAAATGCCCCTCCTTCACAAGTCCTCAGAGGAATGTGATCTGCCTTGCCAAAAATTGACATGCGAGGACTTCTCTGAAATAAATATGAGCAAAGGCCCCCCACCTCCCTCTGTCTCTCCTCGGACACAATCTCCACCCAGGCTGCACCCACGATGATAACATACCTAACCCATATGATGTCTGATCTCATCTGCTGCCTCTCCTCTCTTCTCCCTCTCTGCCAGAAGCCCCCTGGCTTAAAGAGAAAATCCCACATGCCCCCTAAGAGGTCATTATTTATACTCTAATAGACAGACTACACAAAATGTTTTCAAATTCAGTAAAGCTTGTACCTGATTGGTTAGCCTAGATGGCATGAGGGTCTCACTAACCTGATCGCATTAGAAATTCCAAACCATACCGGTTATAACAAAAGAAGCGTTAAAGATTAATACATTTATATGTTTTAGCAACATTTACTAGGAACAATGTTTCATTCTATTTTCCTCCTTCCTGTCACATCGCAGGCAGGAAGGATACTTTAACTAACACTGGTACATTGGCACACTAACAAGAATGTTCAGTTCACAGTGGCCTTGACTCTTTCTGTACTTGAGGCAAGCTGGTATAATCTCAGCATGCTCTCTTCTTTTTACTGCAAGTCACAGCCTTGCTGGGTTCAGAGGCAGCAATTTTATCTTAGGCCAAATAACAAAACAAACACAAAAGAGTATTTACTTTATGTAAATAGACCCATTGTGTGTTTCCACCCCATACTAATACCTTTTGTAAATGATTACCTAGCAAAACTATTAGCTTAAGGCAGCTTTTCTTATTGTGTGTTCACAACATTTAGAAAAATGAATACATACTCACAGCAACATGCTTTAATGTTTTAGATAGCTTTTCATGCAAAAAGCGTTTTGCCCTACGTGTAGTGTTTGGTGCATTGTTAATTAACACACATTATAAAAAGAGGTGTTATAAACTGAAACTGTTTATCCAAATATGCAACAAAGCCAAAGTCTCTTAAGACAGGAATAGTGAATGTAGATTGCAAGGAAAATGATCTGGGAAGAGAGAACATATTCTATGGGTATCATCAAAGCTAAAAAAAGCCACTGAAATCACAAGTTTTCTCTACACTGCAAAAAAAAAAACACGTTAATTCAGCAAAAGCATTTCAGACTGACTAGGCTTCATTTAATATTTTCATGTGCCATGGGTTTTCACTTGCACCAAAATGTGCGTGTCAATTTTTGCAGTCTGTTTGTAGTACAAAAATAAAGCAATGCCGGACTCCAGATGAAATCTGCGCTCTATCAGCCTGTGCCCCTTGATAAATATTCCATAGCATGTTAATATTTGAGAGGGGAACCTCACTCTTCTAAGGCCATAAGAAAGAGCATCCCAATTCACGAGATCAAATGCTTTCTCAGCCATGATCATTGTTATAAGTGTGGATGTTTGATTAGCGTTAAAGAAATGGACTAGGATTCCAGTATTCAATTACATTGACCTTCCAGCCACAAACCCTGTCTGCTCCATATGGACCACCATCTGCGCAACAGGGGTAAATCGATTTGCCCAAATTGTCATTAAAATTTTATAGTCAGAGTTTAACAGACTGATCGGCCTAAATGACTAGATAACTCTAGAAGTCTTACCCCTCTTAACAAAACTAATAATGGTGGATTCTTTAGAAGTTAGTGGGATCTCACCTCCTTTTTTTATGAAATTAAAAAGCTCGGCTAAAATACGGTATTAGCTCTTCCGAAAATGCTTTATAGAACTGTGTTGAAAGGCCATCATTACTGCAAGCCTTCTCTCAGTGCATTGAGGCAAGCGCCTGCTGGATTGCTACCATCCCTCTGTCCGTGTACTTGATAGCTGCGGAAGGTTGATATCTTGAAAATATTGATGAATTACGTTTTTTAAAACAGTATAGTTGGTTCTATATAGCTTGCAATAAAGATCTAAAAAGATTCTAGTGATATTATTCTTTTCAATAACCACGGCCCCTGTCCCTGGTTCCTGCAGTTCAGTGATTATTGATGCTTCCTGCTTTACCCTTGTTGACCATGCTAAAAAGTTGCGTACAATCTGACTTTCCTCATATACTTGCTGGTTTAACATCCGTGAGCTATTTATTTCTTCTATAATGAAAAATCCCCTTAACTCCTATTTGGCTTTGGTTAATTGTGCCTCTGCTGGAGCGTCCCCCCCTACATACCTATTCTTCTGCAATTGAGCTGTGCCCACTTCCAGCTGTAATTCAGCTAAAAGTGTCCCCAAAATCTTGGATTGTGAGGGCATATAGGCCACCATATGCCCCCGTTTTGTAACCTTTAAGGCTCCCCAAACAGAGAAGAGTATCGCAGGCCCCATATTCTCCTGAAAAAGCTCTTTTATCCATTTTTTCATACTGTTTATTCATTGTTACTTAGAAAGAAGAAGAAATTCCATCTGCCACCTGGATCTTTCCCTTGTTTTGACATCTATTTCAATTTTGATTTTCACCAGCGAATGATCGGAGAATGAATTGGCCCTAAGAGAGCAGGAGATTGGAAAAAAAACAATAAGAGATGTAGACTGAAATTGACAAAAATAACAAGTGTACTGGGATGCTTGCAAATGGGCAATGTGCCATGGATGAATTAATTGGTAGTCTTGTTTCATTACATCCAATGACCCTTCTGTCCTATGCGTCAATTGTTATTTTGTTCTATTCAACATATTACTTGCCAAGTATTGGATATACTTAAGGACCCTCCCTAAAATGATGGGGCTCACAGTCCCTCTTGCTAAATCATTGATCTTCATAATAGCTTTTGGGGTCAGCTACAATTGGTGCATAATAATTCACCAAATTAAAAAAAAACATTTATCCACGCTGTGACCCATATCCTTCAGCCTCAGGTCCCTCCTGACTTGAGTAATCTCCCAATCTATCCCTCGCCCGAGATAGATGGCTATCCCCCTTATTGCCATCCCGATGGAGGCAAAGAATACCTTGGAAAAGTATTTACGGATAAAGGGCTTAGGTTAATTTGTTTGTAAATGGTCAACCATCTTATTAGACTACCATATTTCTCCTTATTGGTCACTCCATTAACATTGACCGATACTATACGTACTTGCACTCCCATCCTCCCCAAAATTCTTTTCGACATGGACTCTTTTCCATCAAAAAGACATCCAATATTTCCTTTCCCTCTATGATTCAGCTTTTTTTTTAATTTGCTATATGTGCATCCCACCTCTGTGCTCTCCCTCAACCCCCCAACCCCTAGGAGAAGGGGTCCCACACTGCCCCTTGCCTCCCACCCCTGGTTCCCCCACCCACTGTGCTCTCCCTCATCCTCCCAGCCCTTGGCAATTGGGGAATTGCCCACCATACCCCTTGCCTCCCTCTCTGTTTTCAGCTATGAATGGTTCCACTTGGACTACATTTAGTGGCTGCTATTTTTCAGCACCTTATGATTAGCTTACTAAAAGATGTTACAAATGTAATTTTGCTTCAAGATAATATGTTGCAATGTGGAAATCTAGAGAAGAGCATCACACTATTTTGAGTATTTTGCGTGAGAATTGTCTGGCTACAGAGATGAAGAAAAGTTAATTTGCACAACACAATGTGACTTATCTTCGTAGTGTGATAGATGGCAAAGTACTTAAACCCAAGAAGGAACTAAGTGAAAGCATAGGAAAGATGCAGGAAAACAAATTGTGTTAAGGCAGCTGCTCAGGAATAAAATTACATTTGATTGGAATATGGAGTATCAGTGGGCTTTTGTAGAGAATAAGAAGGGGATTTGTAAAGCAACTCTGTTGCAAGGCTTTGGCCCACATTTATGCACAATAGTGACCACTGATGCAAGTAATAAAGGGATGGGAGTGATTTTATCTTAGAATAAAACTCATGGGTCTGAATTGTGTGAACCTTGTGTGTGGGGTCTAGAGAGATTTAGACAGTACATTTGGAGATTTTTCATACACTTGAGGAGTGACCACAAACGTCTTCTCAAAATACTTATTTCAAAGGGAATGGAAATAGCAACTCCTTGAACAGCACACGTGTGTGTGAGATTATTAGATTACAAAAATGCTGTGGAATATGTACCAGGAATGGCAAATATAGTTGCAACACGGCATACCAGCACCTACAACTGTTGTTCCACTGAATGTGTGGGAATAGTGCAATGTTGCTGGTGTTTGGGATATTTAAGAATGCGGTATACATAAAGGTGAGTGGTGCACAAACATAGCAGATGAGGAGTAATTGCTTTGAGTAAAAAAGTATATTGTTGCAGGATGGCCAGAAAAAAAAGGAATTAATAAAATATTATGGAAATGTTAAGAACTGAAGGAAGAGCAGAGCATCAATGATCATTGTGTGATGAGACGTACACCTGTTATGCTGCCAGACGGTTTGAGGAATATGTTATTAAGCATATTCCACAAAGTGCATTTTGAGCTGTGAAAAATAAAAGGAGGGGCAAAGAATGATATTGGTGCCGGGAATGGTTTTGGATGTGGGAACGTTAGAAAGGAATTGTATCATTTGTGAGGGTTCATCCAGACAAGTCTCAAGTAACATTTAGATTTCCATATGTACTTTAGAATGTCCAAACGTACATGGGAAAAGCTAGAGATTAACATAAAGGGACTGACATCGCACTAGAAGAAAGGCAATGTGTTCACAAATGAGTAGTTGATATTTTTTCTAAATAGGCCAAAGGTAGAATTTGTGGAAACTGTACATGCTACTACAATAGTCCGGTTTCTGAATAGGATTTTTTTTTAAGGAATGTTTACCAAATGTGGCTATCAGTGACATTGGACCGCTCTTTGTTTTGGAATCAATTAAGAAGTATTTCAAGAGGAATGGGATCATACATAATACTATATCTAATTATCATCCTGCAGGAATTGGCAATATTAAGGGATTTAATATAGGTATTAATGGGGTTATACATTTTACTAGGAAAAATATTTTGGATTGGGAGTGTGAAGTCAAAAACATGTTCTGGAATTTCAGGATTACAATTAGTGATGCAACTGGAATCAGAGTATTTGTGCTTATGAGAGGGAAAACAGCCTTCACAAATGATAATTTGTGTTGGTTAAACAAAACCCAGATTGCGGACTGGACTCCTGAGGTAGTGCAAAACAACATAGATAAATGTCTGAACATATATAAAAAGGGTTATGATGTGAATCATGATGAGAAGGAAGTTGACTTGAAAGATAAAGAATGGGTAAGAATTAAAAGAAGTGGCAAATTGAAGAAATGAAGTTGCAAGCATTCAGAACCTTTGCATGTAGAGGATATGGACTGCAATTCTATGTTGTTGAGTAATGGTAAGTTGTAGCATTTTAGTACATTATCAATGTGGAGGAATGACTTGGGCAATCAAACATGAGAGAGTGGTAGAAAGATAATATCGAGTAAGGAGAAGGCAAAGGAGAATTTGGCAACAACAGTAAATCTAAAGAAACTTCAAATGATAATGCAGCCTCGACTTCCAACCATCCATCTGCACTTGTATTGAAATCTTCAGTTTACCACCAAAACTGTCTTTCAAAGAAGAAGCTGAGCAAGAGGAGTTCATTTCCCATCAACCATCTGCACAAGAAGGGACATCAATGGTTTCCGTCAATGGCAGCCTAAGCTCCCCCATCCTACCAGGACTTACCTAATGGCACTGCAGCATGAATGTGCAGTGGACGCACACAGCAGAAAGATTGCTGACACTCCAAAGGCAAATTGGTCTGTGCCCTTCCATGCCCATCAGTGCCTGGATCACACTAGCACCAAGAACCATGGTTCTCTCTTTACCCACCACTAACCTGCCATGCTTCTCTGTGCTCTCAACCCTTGCCATCACTCCCCATATTACAGCCACACCTCCAGACCTGCTCTTTCACTTGGAAACATTGCTAAACCCAACATCTGCACCTGACATTGGTGCAGCCATTCCTGCCTGCATCAAGATCGCCAGACAAGACCATCAGCTCAAGACCTGGACATATTCACAGACACCATTAGCTGCACCACCTACACAGCCATCCCCAACAGTTGCACAGAACATCTCATGTTCAGGATACGCATCACAGCCAACTTCTCCCTGTATGTAACTCTTGTATACAGACCACGAGGACCCTCCACAAATGTTGCCAGTTACATCACAGATTTTGTCACACAACTCATTGTCAGCTCCAGCACCTTCATCTTCCTCGGAGACCTTAACTTTCACCCAGAAGATTTCACCGACCCAAACACTATGCCTATCTTGAAAACCTTGCAAACCTTGGCCTGTCAGACACATATTGGATTTAATTTTCTCCTCAATCAGCAATATCACAGTCACAAATCCTGCAACTATGACCAGTACAGACAACATTTCTAGTTTTAGCATACCCATCTGGCACCACCACATACCTACCACCTCCAGAGCTAGAAATGTATCGCAGAAGAGGAGTGGGCTTCTGCCCTCTCTGCACACTGGCTCACAGCAACTTGCCAAAAGCCATCAAGACTTTCAGCAGCTACATCACTGCATGCATTCATACCTTGACTCCCTCAAGCATAACCCAATGGCAAGAGCCCGGCCACAGGGCATCTGGGACACCAATAAACTCAGGCTGACGAAATGCCACTGCAACCAACTGAAGCACAAATTGAGAACAAGTCAAGACACCATGGATAAAGGCATGTTCAAACCAGCCCTAAGTAGATTCGGAACATCAAGTGCACAGCTCTTGTATATACTCAACGTAATACAATGATGGACCATGGAAAATACAAATCCCAATAAAAACATGTAAACAAAAAAATCAAGTGCACCGCTCTTGCAAACTGCATCAACACCTGTGCTAAAATCAGCAAGGAACATTTCACCATCAAATAAATATTTCACTGCACCTCCTGTCACCTCCAGAAACCTTTCCTTCTCACAAGACCTTTGCAACAAGTTTTTGATTTTTTTTGGGAAATACAATTGCATCCATATACATGAAGGGAACTTTGAACTTTGACCCTAAATTAGACACCTTCACATCTCACCTTTCCATCAAAGCTGAAGAATGAACTCTAACCTTGCAGCTCATCATCACCACCACCAAAATCGCTGCTGCCATGAAGACCATCAACTCGGGCCCCAACTTACCCTTTCCCTCTACCATGCCTTCATCAAAGGTACCAATCACTGAAGCACTAACATCCAACTTGAATGCCTCCATCGCCTAAGCCACATTCCCAGACACCTGGAAACATGCCACCGCCATAACCCTGTTCAAGAAACATCCGGTGAACCAGCCACGCTTTCCAACTACAGACCCATCTCCCTCCTGCCATGCACAGCAAAGATCCTTGAGAAACTAATCAACCCATGTCTTACTGACCCACTCAGCAACCACAAGCTCCTTAATGCCACAAAACCTGAATTCAATGCTAACCACAGTATAGAAACAGCACTCATCACCACCACAGATGACATCTACATGATCCTTGACTATGGAGACATAGCACTGCATTCTCCTGGTCCTCTATGCAGCATTTGACATGGTCTCATGTTGTCTCACACCCCAAATCATCAGGAGTCTGCTCAAGCTTGGAATCGGAGGATCGCTCTGTGCTGGACCTGCTCCTTCTTATAAATAAAACACACACAAACTATGTTCCTGGGACCTTACTCCTCAGAAATCTGCAATCTCATCTGAGCTGTGCCTCAAGGTTCATTGGTCAGCCCACCCTCTTCGCCACATACATGATCTCTCTGGCCAATGTTATGCATGCACACGACATTAGCATCCTCTCCTATACTGATGACATGTAACTTATACACTTCCACATGGACAAGAGACACCAATAAAAGAAACAAGTTCACTGCCTACATGACCAAAGTTGCTAAATGGAGTAGTGATCTTCAGCAAGAATGTATCAGCATGGGACTCCAGCCGGTGACCAGCTGAACCAAGGCCCACACCCAGCACCCACTCCAGGAACCTGTAAATAATCACTGACAGCAAACTGGACATGACTGCAAATGTCAAAGCCATAACTTAATACTGCTTTCAGACTTCTAATATGCTGAGGAAGAGATTCCAATTGTTCCCAATCACCACTAGACAATCTGTTACTAACACGCTAGTCACCAGCAAGTTGGACAATGGGAAAACACTCTTTGCAGGATCACTTCAGAAGCTGAAGACCTGTTGTTTCAATTAACCAATCTACCATAAGCAGGGATAGGCACAGTAACCTGTTCAGTGCCAGGACACCCTCACATGTGATAGAGCACTTTACAAATGCACATTACATAATATAACAACCAGTGAAAAAGCCTTTAGCTCATTGAAGTTGACAGATACACAGGTCGAGAATAAGAATAAGCTTGCAAGAGTAATAATAATAATAATAATAATAATAATTCCTTTATTCGGTTTTTAACAATGCAAAACCATAAAAGTAATCACAAAATAAAATCATGCATAATCATATGTGGTATAAAAACAAATTATCAATTATAGGACATAAATATAGCCAAAGTCCTATATTTTCTTCAAAAAGGAATAAATCGATACATTTCAATCAGGTTTTTTAAAGATTGTTCCTATGCCTCATAATACACTTTAAAAAATTAAGTACGTGATAACAAGTGCGTTCAGAATCTAACATCTGCAAGGCTAACATGGCAGGCCGACACTGTCTAAAACCCCAGCGTTTTAGTAGCGGAAATAGCCAGATCTTTCTGTGAGTGTGGAAATATTTGCAGAACAGTATTGTATGGATGCATGACTAGGGGGACATATCGTCGCATGGGCAGAGGGCCAAGTTTACTTCCCAAGTGTTCTTTTCTGGAAAGGCCACAAGTCTATGAAAAAGACTCAATCTGAACCTTGTCAGGAGCATTTTGTCGTATGTGGTGAATTCTAATGTAAGGTAGAGCTGGATTTGCGGGGTATGCTGTATCATGTTTGCATGGAGCACTGATTGTTTGGTCGATAGCAGGGTCAGCCTAAGAGACTCTAAATGGCTCAGCGCTATTTGTTTTAGGTCTTTCTTTGTTATTTCATTTAGTTTTTCTGGAGAGGTATAGTACTTTTCTAGACCCAAGTCGGAGAAAAAGTGTCTGACATAGGTGAGCCATGCTATTTTGTGTGCACGATCCAGTGTCAAGGTATCCTGTAAAATGTCTTTGGTCAGTGAATTTTTGTCCGACAGCCAGATAGGTCTCCAGAGTAGCAGTGGCTGAACCTTTATCAAATCTTCTATATATGGGATTCCCAGTTCCACATGACAAGCGTAGAGGGAAGAGGATTTTGGGGTGGATAAAAGGAATCTCATGAATGAGTTCTCTGCTATTTGGAGTGGACCAGTGTCTGTGTGTCCCCATACCCCAGCCCCATAAAGAGCGATAGCTTGGCATTTTGCTGTATACATTTTTAAAAGTTCAGCTGGTGGTCTCTTTCCGAGTCGCTGTGAAAAGTTCATCAACGCTACAATTGCTCTTTTGAACAGATGTCTCCTGGCCTCGACGGCGGCCCTCCAGTTTAGTCTTTCATCGATCATAATTCCCAGATAGGGGTATGGGGGGTCCTCTCAAGTTTTTGGTCATTTAGATAGATATTCTTTGTGGCTTTTCGGCCTCCGCCCGCTACCATGATGAATGTTGTTTTTACATTTATATGTAAATCTAGGGCACTCATGAAGTCAGCATACTTGGATAGGGATTTCTGGAGCTCAATTGGGGTGCGTGCTAAAATAACTGCGTCATCCGCATAGAGCAGTGCGGGGATCAGGCGATGTTTCAGTCTAGGGAGGTCCTGCCCCCCCCTCAGCATCCTCTCCTCCAATCCATTGGTATACAGGGAGAAGAGGAAGGGGGCTAGGACACATCCCTGCCTTACTCCTCGTTCTACTCTGAATGGCGCAGTGAGCTCTCCTTTTGTTCCATAACGCACTCTTGCAGAGGCTTCAGCGTATAGTTCCCTTAGGAAATCCAAAAGGGGGGGATCCACCCCTACGGTTCCTAGAAGGGTCCAAAGCTTCGCGTGAGATACACAATCAAACGCGGATGACAGATCCACGTATACCATATACATTTTCCCTGGCTTTGCGTGGATATATTTGGAGACAATCATGCTTAAGTTAAGGGCCTGTTCCACAGTTCCAAAGCCTTCTCTGAATCCAAATTGCAGGTCCGATAGAATGTTTTTATCGTCTGCCCATTGCTGAAGTTGATCTAAGACTACTCTGCCGACTACTTTGCCCAGAGAGTCTAAAAGTGAAATGGGACGATAGCATTTTACGTCCTGGCGATCCCCTTTTTTGAAAATTGGTACCATGATGGAATTTGACCATGACTCCATCAGTCCCTGTTTTGCAGCTGCAGTATATACTCATGTGAGTATGGGGGCCCAAAGATCCGGGAGATGTTTAAACAGATCTACTGGGACCCCATCGGGTCCGGGTGCTTTACCGCCCTTACTCATTTGCAGTGCATGTTCGATGTCTTGTAGGTCGAATTCTATTGTTATTGGAAACAATACAGGGGGAAGAAGATGCTGGGATTCTTCTATTGAAGATGTTAGTTTGAAGATTTTGGAGAAATGATTTACCCAGGTTTCCTCGTCAATAGCGACATCGATCTGGGGTGTGTTGGAATCAGATAATAGGGGGGATTTCACTATGCGCCAAAAAGACTGACTATTTTTCATGAGTGCACTTTTATGAAGATCGTTCCATAGGGCTAATTTCAGCTCTTTTTTCCTCATCTTTCTGGCCTTATTATACTCTAGCCTAAGGTGTTGTATCAGTTGCTGGTCTCTAGTTGGTTGCCCAAGTGCCTTTCTTAAGTTGGTGTGCGCCTTGGTACAATCGTGATTGAACCACCCTGTTGAACTTAAATTATTTTGTTTAGGGGTTCTGGTCAGCAATACTTTTACTTGGTCTAGTATTTGCTTAAAATTTTCCAGGACTGTACCATCGTCTACCGATGGATCTAAACATTTTGTTATGTTAATATATTCTGTCTTTACTAGTGTACTAGTCAATTTGTTAGGGTCCACTTTTTCCCATTTTATAGTGTATCCATTTCTTTTGCCCAATTCAAGCCTATTTTGAGATAAAGTATTTGCTATTGTTGTTATGTGGGATACAGAGTGATTCAGCTGGAAGTCCAGTCTGAGAGCGGAATGGTCGCTTAAGGTGTTTTCCATGAGTTTAAAATCCCTACTTAAGTGTCTCAGTCCGTCTGTCAGGATGATATAGTCAACAGTGGTTTCATGTCCCCTCCCTCGGTATGTTGGTTCTAGTGAATTCTTAGCTAGATCTATTGGATTTACTATTATTAGTTCCAAATCTGAAAGGAGGTTATTCATGGCTAACCCCGTTCGCAGATGGAGGAAATGTATGAGAGGATTCTCATCTTCATCCACTATTCCACAGCTCTGATTGCCCGATGACGGGCAGGGGTGTAAATTAAAATCCCCTCCCCATAATATGTGGGCATTACCCTTTTTTTCGTATATTTGTCTAAAGTAAACAATTTTTTCTTGAATTGTTAAAAGAGTATTGATAAATTGATCATCCTCTAAATTGTTATATAAATGTATTAAGATGATGGTATCTTGTTTCCCTACCATAAGACAAAGCAGTTGAAAATTTGTGAAAGATTCTACATCTAGTACTTTTAGATCTGTTATTGTATTAGCTATATAAGTTACCAAGCCCCCTCTGGGTCTACCTGCATTACTTGGGAGGGCTGGGGAAAAGTATGTTTTATAGCCCACAAGATGTAGGGCCTTCGTGGCCCATGTCTCTTGTAGACAAATTATCTTACCTTCCTCAAGAAAGTGGGCGGCAGAACCGTCCTCTATTTTCAGTCGAAGGCCTGCAATGTTCCAGAAGATGACAGAGAGCCATAGTGTATTCTTTTGTGGGCCATCCATCTTGTTCTCTGGAGGATCTGGGACTGGGACTGGGACTGTCAGTACAGGGGTTGGGGTTTCGACTAGTGGTCAGTCGACCATTTCTAGGGAACTGAACCGATTCATGATCGGTATGCCCGGCCGGCTTTCCCAGTGTGGAGTATCCCTGTAGATAGATCTATATGGTCGATGTCGAGACCCGCCCCAATATTCCCATTCTCTGCCTCTATTCCGTGGTCCCACGGTCTGCCACGGGCCCTCATAGTGCTGGTGATTTGGGTCTGCTGACCACCAAGAATTGTCGTAATCACTATATCGTTGGAGCATTTTATGACCAGCGAAGTCTAGTTCCCAAGGTTGTGGGACTGCTTTACGCCAGGTGTTGTCAAATTCTTGGAGATAATTATTATAGTGTCTTTTTGGATAGAAAAAGGAAAGAGACTTTGTATCAATCCCACCACTTATGTTATGATGTTCCCAAGAGCAAATATACTTGGCTACACTTGGGTCCTCAAAGGTGATCACAATACAGTCTCCCTGTATAGTTTTTTTCCTATATCCCACCCAAGGGGTCCTGCATACTGCTGTTATCCTACTTGTCCAATTTGGGGGAGTGGGTCGGTTTATGTTCAACCAATGTTGAACCTTATTTTTTAAAGACCAATTCGGTTCTGCCCCCTCCCCCGTTAATTCTGGTACCCCAGTCATCACTACCACGTATGGGCATGCCTCCGGTGGCATGTTTAGAGGGAACCTGTTGTCGATAGTCCCTCTCATGCCTCCTTTATTTGCTGGAAGATTTGTTTTTTTAGGGGCAGGAGTTTTTGGGGTTGGTGTTTTTACACTGACGTGTTTAATGTGGGTGTTTTTAGTGTCATGTTAGTCTGAGGTGTAGCAGTTGAAACTTTAGGGGGGGTTTCGGTGCTTTAGGCGCCTTTACTGCTGTGGGGGCTTTTGCTGCAATTTGTTGTTTGGGGGACGGGCAGGCTAAAGTTGTAACTTTCTTTTGTGTGAGTGATGCGACCGGGTTGTTTATCCCCGTTTTTTGCGGACCCTGGATGATTTTTGTCTTTGGGTAATCAACAAGTTTAGTCAGTTGTGTCTCGATGTTAAGCAATCTGGTTTCTATCGGACGGAAGAAGGAATTTAGTAGGGAAGCTATTTTGTTTACCAACCCTGATGTGTCCTGTTCTTTGCCGGCTATCATCATGACAGGAGATTCTGGGGTAATGGTGTCTGGGATATTCAGTGGTGGCTGATGTATCGTCACAAGATGGTTGCCGGCATCAGCTATTTGGTGGAGTAAACCTGCCGGATTTGAAGTTACGATTAGATCTATTTGGTCAACCACATCCTTGGTTACGATTTTATCTACCTTTTCCTTCTCTTTCCTTTTCTTGATGTCTCCCTCCCTCCTCCCCCTTGCTTGCCTTACTTCCTCAGGGGTGTGGTCAGGGAAGATTTCAGGCGTTTTTTCTAGCTCAGAGTCTGAAATTGTTACTGAGAGTTGGGAGGCTGAAAGGTTTACAACATTTGGGAGACTGAGCCTATTGTTGCCTAATAAAGATTGATGTGGAGTACTCTGTGTTTCTGGGGTTCTTGCTGCCGCTAGTGGGCCCATTGATGATCGCCTTGCAGCAGCAAGATCGGTAGAGACTCTACCCTCAATCAGGCTAATGCTTTGATCGATGAATGTGTTTGCTTTAGTAATGAAGTCATCCATTGGTCCTAAAAGCTGTTCTCCAATCCCGTTTTTTTTTTGTTTCTTTAGTTTGCTACCCCTCGTGTTCATTTTCAGAAAGAAAGAAATAGTACAAGTTAGTGGATGGAGGAAAGACTAATATATTTCGGGGCGATGATTTTGATAAGTACCTGCGGTAATGGTCCGTTAGTGCAGAGCTTAGAGCAAGGGCCCGGTCCGGTCTCTCACTCTCTCGAACGGCCTCAAACGGCCCGCTCTTTGCCCGGTCTTCGCCCCGGGATCCGCCCTGCGCGCGTTCCGCGTCGCGGTAAGGATTGTATCAGTTAAGTACGTGTAAGCAGTGGGCGTGTCCGTGGGCGTTGCCGCCGGGGGAAGAGGAACCAGCTGGTCTAGGTGAGGTATGCTGGTCCTCGCAGTCCCCCGGTCGGTGCCCTCGCTAAAGAACTTGCCTCTAGCCTCAACCCTGGGGACTCAAGCTGGAAGCGTTGGCAAGTCCTGCCGATTGCAGGACGCGCTCACACCAGCGAGTCCGCGTCAGTGGGAAGGCTGTGGCCAGAGATGCACTAGTTGACAGTTTGCAGTGGTTTCCTCCTTCGGCAGGCAAAGCGACGAACTGCAGATTTGGCTGTATGAGCGGCACCCGCTAAGCGGGTGCCGCGAAAGGTTAAATCCCGGTAGGCAGTGGGCGTGTCCGTGGGCGTTGCCTCCGGGGGAAGAGGAACCAGCTGGTCTAGGTGAGGTATGCTAGTCCTCGCAGTCCCCCGGTCGGTGCCCTCGCTAAAGAACTTGCCTCTAGCCTCAACCCTGGGGACTCAAGCTGGGAGCGTTGGCAAGTCCTGCCGATTGCAGGACGCGCTCACACCAGCGAGTCCGCGTCAGTGGGGAGGCTGTGGCCAGAGATGCACTAGTTGACAGTTTGCAGTGGTTTCCTCCTTCGGCAGGCCGCTCTCAAATATAGTTCGCAAGAGTAATATTAAACCAAAATATTTATTGTATTGCATTGTATTTGTTACTGCATAAGGTAGGTTATTAGAATTTATTGTCAAGTAAATTGTTATCAGATATCTATTTTGTTTGCTTATGCAATATGTTCAGTTTTGTTGTAGGAAGGGGAATATGTGCAACGTTTATGCATAACCTGCAATAGAGTCTGTGTTCTAAAAGCCTGTGTTTTCAGGGTGAGGTTAAACCAGTGCAGAGCAGAGAAGATTAATTTCCTGTACTTCTGGGGCTTTTAATAAAGTACTTGAACATCAATCTGGAGCATGTCATGCTCAAGACTCTCCTTAGGAGAGATTCCTTCATACTCATCCATCTCATCATCCTCCCATCCACCCACTCATCCATGCATCCACCATCTATCCATCAATTCATACCTTCACACTTCCATTCACCCATCATCAGCCAACTCATCCTTTCACCGCTTCACCTATACAGCCATCCGTTCACCCATCCCTCATTCAATACAACCATGAATCCATCTATCCATCTTTTCATGTTTCCCCTTTTATCCAATCTTCATCCTTTCATCCATTCACCCTCAGCAGCGACTGCTGCAGGTAAGAAAGGTGGGGTGGGGGCGGCTTGGAGGGATTTGGAGAGAGGACCATGAGGGAAAATTAAATAAATAATTAATTTTCCCTCGTGGTTGTCTTTCGAAATCCCCCCCAGCCAGCCCCGTCGCTCTTACCTGCAGCAGCCACAGTTGATTTCATGAGTTCTCATTCTGTTACCTTTGCTGTGTATGTTAGACCACGTCTACACAACACTGTCATTTTTTTTGCTGTATTACTGATAAGTATTCTGTCTGCAGACTTGTACACAGAAAAGGGCAAGGAACTAGTAATTAACATTTTAGTAAGGACCAGTTCATTTGCCCATCAGGCCCAGGGACCGCGGGCCATATTATCAAGAAAGGGCGATACATTATTGCCGCTTTTATCGGCAGGAAACTGCCCCTAAAGCGGCAATAATGGGCTTGATAATATGCCCTTGTGAATTCCCATAGAAGCCTAGGTTCTGGTGTTAACCTGGGCTTCTATGGGAATTTACAAGGGCATATTATCAAGCTCATTATCGTCGCTTTAGCTGCAGTTTCCTGCCGATAAAAGCGGCGATAATGTATCGCCCTTGCTTGATAATATGGCCCAAACTTCGCTTAGCCTGCAGTGTTCACTATGCCACTGCCGCAAACACGGGAATTTTGGTAAACACAAAGGGCCCGATTCACAGAATTAACTTAAGACAAAATCCTAAACTTACTACCTTTTTCGTATTCACAGAAGACACTTACTCATTTTTTTAATTTATTTTTTATTTCAAAAACCTTTATTGTATAATTAAAGCACGGTACATCAATGCCATGAGTTCAGGCAACTGTGTGTCAAATATTATACAGATTCTATGCATATTCCCATGCTTAGTACTCTACATAAAGCAGTGAGTTTGTATGAAAGGAAATTGACATTAAACTTTTCCCCCAATTAACAATTATCCCCAGAATTCAATACAAAATGCATTTCTGAAATGAGTAGCACATCCAAAGTACAATACAGATCTGTGAAGTGAAATCGATTATGGTTGTTGGTAGTTGATCGATCTGGCAAGACATACAAACCGGAGCTACAAGCCCTATATCAGTTTGGTGTGTGAGTATTAGGCATGTTAAAAGAAACCTCACGATGTATACCCTGAGAGGCATCCCCCATCCGGTTGCGCTGTTAAGAGGCCAGAAGAAGGGGGGACCAGCTAGGAAAGTGGATCGCCTCGCAAGTGCACACCTCAGCTAAAAGACTAGGACGCACTGGTTCCATCCGTGGGTATTTCCCCCTGCCCGTCATCTTCTTCAGCCTGCTGACTAAGTAGAAAGGACACAAAGGGAGCCAGATATCGTTAGGCTTTGATCGTATAGGCAGTAATACGGCATAATCTTGTAAGTGTTCCTGCCATGTGGACATTGTCCGGATCCAGCATTTAAACTTTGGTGCTCGCCCCCGTCCCCACCGACATGCCACCAATCGCTTGGCCAGAAGAAGGCTGAGTGCCAGGAATTATCTGTGTCTAGGGACCACCTGTTGTGTCAGGCTAAGGAGAGCTATCAAAGGACAGGGGGATATTGTAACGCCCAGCATTTTAGAGAGTCCTTCGAACACCTGTGTCCAATATGTGGCTACCTGGGGGCAGGACCAAGCTAGGTGAATGAAGTCAGCACCAGCGGACCCACAACGCAGACAGCAATCAGAATCTTGGAGACGTAATTTGTGCAGTCGAGCAGGGGTGTGGTATATGCGGTGTAGGAATTTGTAGTGTAGGAGTCGTAACCTATTGTTGGCGGTGATGGCTTTCGTTTGTGTGCAGCTGGTTTCCCATTGTTTGTCTGTCAATGGTTCTGTGAGGTCTCTATCCCATTCTAGTCGGGCTTTTAAAGTGGAGGGGCGCGGCGCCTCTTGCACGTGTTTGTAGAGCTGGGAAACGACATGGCGTGGAGTACCTGCGTGTACTATGGCATGTAGTGGTGCAAAGGTGTCCGGCTCAGTGGGGAAATCAGGGGTGATAGTGCGGACGTTCTGTCGCAGATGCGTGAATAGAAAGGTATCCATAATAGAGGTCGGCCTATCTTTAAAAAACTGCTCCTTAGTCAGAAATGTCCCATCTACATATAAATCGCCCCAGTGGACATATCCCAGTTCCCTGAGCATTTTGCTGCCTATCGCTTCGCATGTAACCTGAAGTCTGGGGTCATTGTCCAGAGGCTGTTTGGGTGAATAGAGGAACGTACAGTCCAGTATTTTTTGCCATCCGGTGCCATGCAGCCACAGTGCAATCAACCGTGGAAGGGTCGCGCTCTCTGGGCCACACCCTAGCATGGATGTATCCGGTACTGGCTGTAGGAGCCATGTGACCATCTTCCACAGCGAGGTGTGCCATGAATGGTGGCGGGTAATACCAATATGCAGCGAAGTGTGCTTGGGCGCAGTCATAGTATCTCTCGAAGTTGGGGACCTCGAACCCGCCTAGATGGAAGGGGAGCATGAGAGTATCGAGGCTGAAGCGCGCTTGCTTCCCGCCCCATATTAGCCTCGTAAGTTGGGATTTCAAAGTACTGAAGAAGAACCTCCCTGGATGATATGGAATGTTAACAAAGAGATATAGTAGTTTTGGCAGCAGTACCATCTTGGCCAGAGCTATCCTTCCAGCCATTGAAAGTGGGAGGTGAATCCATTTGGTGACATTATCAGTAATTTTGTCAATGACAGTGCCATAATTGGCCCGCATCATGGCATCTTTCCGCCTGGAGATGTGAATGCCCAAATATTTCAGGTCTTCTTGTTCCCACACAAGAGGGTAGTCGAGTGGGTGCGGGTGAGTGTTGCCAGTCAATGGGAAAATGGCAGATTTGGCCCAATTGATTCGCATTTTGGCAATTCCTCCAAATTTGGTGATTTCGCACAATACCGGGTTTAAATTTTCTTGGGCTTCTTAATGTAAAGGGTCATGTCGTCCGCGTAGAGGGACACGAGCAGCTGGCGGGCGGGGTAGATGAGGGCGCGATAGTTTTGCTTTTGATGGAGTGTCGCGGCTAAGGGCTCGATCGCGATAGCAAAAAGGATAGGGGATAGGGGGCAGCCCTGGCGCGTACCTCTTTGAACAGGGAAGGGGTCAGATCTGGCTCCATTAAGCAGTACGGTAGCGGTCGGTTGGTGATATGATAATCGAACCCAGTCAATGAAGCTGAATGGCATCCCCATGTGTTGTAGTGTACCCAGAAGGTAGTCCCACTCCAGCGAATCAAAAGCCTTGGTGGCATCCAAGAATACCGCCACGGCTTCGCACTTAGGATCTATGTCCTGAAGGACAGCATGCAGAGTGCGGAGCTTGTGCGAAGTTGCACGGTTGGGGACAAAGCCAGCCTGGTCCGGCAGGACCAGTCATTCCATTAAGGCGAGTCTCCAACACTTTAGCCAAGATTTTAGTGTCGCAATTCAGTAGCGATAGGGGCCGATAGGAGTCGCATTGTGTAGAGGGCTTGCCAGGCTTCAGTAGAGAGGTGATTAGTGCTTTGCACATAGTGCGGGGGAGACTGCCTTCTTCAAGCGTTGCGTAATATACCTGTTTCAGAATGGGGGCTAGGATAGGAGCAAAGAGTTTATAAAAGTCAATAGGTAGGCCATCTGATCCAGGAGCCTTAACAGACCGCATACCCATAATTGCCTCAGTTATTTCGTCCAACTCCAGCTCGTGATGGAGGAATTTTTGCTGGGTCTCTCCCAGCCAGGCCAGTGCAATATCGTCAAAGTAAGCTGAGAGGTCTAGAGGGTCCGTTCTGTGTGAAGGCTACAGCGTACGATAGTGTTCCTGAAAGTTGCGGAGCTGCTCGGGGAGGCTTCGGTGTATGTTACCGTCGGTGTCGTGTATTTCAGCGACTAGTTCTGAAATCTGGGGGGCTTAATCGAATTAGCCAGCGCCTTACCGGGTCTGTACCCTTCTCCGTAAATGCGAGCCATATGCGGTCGCCCCAGAAATTTGCATTCCCTATCTGCAGCTTGTGTGTACTCCGTGAGTTTGGCACGCATTTGGGCTTGTAGTACACAGTCATCGGGGTTTTGAGCAATAGCGCGTTCTAGCTCGCGTAGATCTGTGTCTAGAGTATGGACTTCAGTACGCAGGGATTTGAGAATGCCTCCGCCATTGGAAATACACCAACCCCTGACCGTAACCTTAAAGACCTCCCAGACAGTCGTGACACTATCGACTGAGGACATGTTGCGCTCAAAGAAGTCACGAATGTCCTGTTCCAATGCAGCCTTGAAGACTGCATCTCTGAGATGTGCCGGGTTGAGCCGCCAGTTTGAGTAGGGCGAGCATGCAAGTGGAACTCGGATTTCCAGGGGAACCGGCGAGTGGTCTGAATGGGTACGGGCTAACTGTTGTGTCCGTGTAAGCCATGGCGCCAAACCCGCAGATATGAATATGTAGTCTAAGCGCGCCCAGGTAGAGTATACAGAGGAATAATGTGTGCCTTCTTTAAGGGTGGGATGGGCAAATCTCCAGACATCAATCAAGCCATTATCTTGAACTATGCCATTAAGAGTTCTTTGAGTGTTTGTGTAGTGCGAGGGGGGCGCTCTCGACCTGTCTAACAGGGGATGTAGTGCAGTGTTAAAATCACCCCCCCAGACGACGTGAGTGATGCCCAGAGTGAGGATCTTGCCCCATAGTACGGGAATGGCAGAGGGGTCATCCACATTGGGGCCATAGTAGTTTGCGAAAAGGACATTGTGTGCATGTAGTCGTCCCCACACCAAGCAGAATCTGCCCTCCGTATCAAGGTCCTCCCCGCCCGGTACGATCGCCACCCCGTGCTTGAAAAGAACAGTGACCCCTCTGGAGTAGCTAGAGTAGGAATAGAAAGTGCGGCTCGTAGCCCATTTGGATGCGAACTGAGTAGACCCAACAGGGGCCAAGTGTGTCTCCTGTAGGAGGGCGATTTGTATTCCATGTCTGTCTAGGTAGCCTAACACTTGTCTACGTTTTCTGGGGTCGTTAAGGCCTCGTATGTTCCAGGTGATAATTTTGATGTTCTGTTGTGTCCTATCCTCGCCAAGGGAGACCATATCTACAAATGACCATTGTCTCTAGTCGTGAGTATTTGGAGTGTGCAATTAAAGACAGTAGTGGATTCCGTGATTCCGAATCAGAGTGCGGCATAAGTACAGTAAATGCATCAGTACTTTGTGTGAAACTTCTTCTGTTAAACCCTCCCCCCTCCCACACCGGCTTCCCCAACTTGCCGGGTAGCATTGTCCCTCCCATGTGAACTGAGTAACAATGGAGTCTCCAACTAGGTAGCAGTGGAGGAGTAGCAGGGGGTTCGCCTTGATTAAGGGGAAGAGTCACTAGGGGCGATCGACCCACCCATACATCTCCCTACTTTCACCCACCGGTTGCCCAGCCAGTAGCCAAGAACTCGAGTGTGGGACGGAGATGTAAGTCTGAGCATCAAAGTGAGTGCAAAAGAAAAAGAAACAGTTCAAACAGTATAATATTCTTATACATCACCAAGCAGTTCAGAAAATAGGCTCAGCGTTCACACGGCCATGGATTCCAACAAGATCTGTTAATGCCCATAGGATCAGTCTTGTTGAGAAAGTGGAGAGAGCGATCTGGAGTGACCCCACGGAGCCGCCGCCCCGGAGTTCGTCTGTTTGTGTCATTTGAGGTAGTCCTCGGCCTGATGAGGGGAGCCAAAGATGTGTTGCTTTCCATTTGGCGTGATCTTGAGCTTGGCCGGGTAGAGCATTGCGGAAGGGATTTCCAGAGTCTGCAGTTTTTTCTTCACTCCCGGGAATCTGCGGCGCGCTTCCTGCACCGAGGTCGTAAAGTCAGGGTACAAGGACAGCGATGTGTTTCTCGTAGGGGACATGTTGCTTCTCTCTGGCCAGCCGCAGAACTGCGTCCCTGTCACGGTAGTTAAGGAACCTGGCGATGATAGGTCATGGTGGGGCGCCTGGAGGGGCGGGCCGCAAGGGACCAGTGAGCCCTCTCGACTATAAGGTGTGCAGAGAAGGAGTCCCTGCCAAACAGGTCGACTATGAGCTTTTCCATGAAGTCTTCCATGCGCCCTGTATTGGTTGTCTCCGCAAGGCCCAAAATTTGCACGTTGTTTCTTTGCGACCTGGCTTCGAGGTCCTCATTTTTATCCGCGATGATTTTAAGCAATTTGTCCATTTGGGTGACTTGGCGACCAGCACTTGTGGCAGTGTCCTCTAGATCGGAAATACGGCTCTCCGCCTCCTTCAAACGGGTATCATGCTGGCCCAATTTCACCACGACAGTATCCATACATGAGTTAAGCACGTCGATTTTGGAATCAATTGAGGTGAGGCTTTGTTTCATGCCCAGGAGGAGTGACTTCCAATCTTCATCGTCTGGGGCCGTAGCTCCAGAGGCAGTCTGTTCCGTTGGTTGGGTTTCGGAGTTCTTCCGGGCCTCGTAAGGCAGTTTGGATTGTCTGGCATCATTTCGCCCCATGGTGAAGGATCAGACAATAGGGTGCCCGGAGGGCCGTGCAACGTCAATGGGATTGCGAGGAGACAGTGAGGATCGAGGAGTAAAGTGTGCCAGCCAGGGGAACAGGTTCACAACGCAGTCAGAGGGTGTGGACCATGCGTGTGCAGACGGTAATGCCGGGGCGGAGTGGCGCTGTAGGGCCTCCTGCTGTAAATGCCTAGCACGGAGTTGCCAGGATTAGTGGCAATTCTCGTGTTAGGGGGTAACTTCCACAAAGACGGCCGGGTCTGACGGGCATTTAGTAGAGCTGCTCCAGCTTTAGCAGTGCTTTTTTAGGGGGTATCCAGAAAGGGGTGCCGCTCAGCCAGGTGCTGCCCCAGGGTCCAGAACAGGGTGGCTGGCGTTGCAGTCTGTCTGAGCCAGCGTATCTGCGCACGAGATCTCAAGGCCTCAGCAGCCAGGAGGAGGAAGCTGGATGTAGGGCCTTGTATATGGTGCCAGCAAAAGGAAATAGACCAAGGGGTGTCGTGAAGGTAGATGCCTGTGGCCTGTTGGAAAGCGGCGAAAGCGCGGGCAGTGGTTGTCCACAAATGTCGCAGGTATTAGTTTCCCTGCCAGAGCTGTTCAGAGAAGTGGCGCTGTGGTTCCACCAGGCCCTCCCATAGCCTGGACAGGAAAGGCAGATTCAGATTGGTGAGTGGAGGGTGGGGGTGCAGTTCCAGACACGCTTTGATCGCGAGTGCAAGCAGTCCAAGCGGATATCGAGCGCCTCGCAATGCGTGGTATTTGCCGGGTGTGGGCCGCAACGGATCACAGAGGGGAGGCCCAGGCCCCGGTCAGAAGATGTGACACCGGCCTCGCGTAGGCCTGATCGCCACAGGGGACTAGCGACACAGGAGCGCGGGAGGGCGGGAGCCGGGAAAGTGCCTGCAGACTCCTCACCTCGACTCCGGTCAGCAGTCGGCCCCGGCGGCAATCAGGTCATCACGCTCCCCCTTGGTGCAGGCTCTTCACCCGGTCGGGATCAGGGGTAGTCCTCAAAGCCGCGGTGTGTGTTTCCGGTCTGCCCAGATCGCGAGCCAGAGCGAGGCGTGGCAGAGGCCGCAGGAAAGTCGAGGCGGCCGCAACTCGGCGACCCCCTCCGCTGGGTCAGCAAGTCTGGTATCGGAGGAATCCTTACAGCCTCACGGAACCAGTGGTGATACTTGCGGGCATTTATAAGCACTCAGGATGGTGTGAAGGATCGGATGAAGCTCAGAAGGGCTAGAGCCTCACTGAATCGCGGCCATCTTGGTCCAGCGCCACCTAGCGCCCCCAGACACTTACTCATTTCGGTATTCACAGAAGTTAGGAGTCCTAACTTTAGGACTCCTAAATGCCTTCTGTGAATACCGAAAGCCTTAAAGTTAGGATGTTTCTCAGTTTAGTAGTAGTTAAGTTAGGACTCCTAACTTTAGGACTCTTAAATGCCTTCTGTGAATACCGAAAGTCTTAAAATTTGGATTTTTCTCAATTTAGTAGTAGTAAAGTTAGGACTCCTAACTTTAGGACTCCTAAATACCTTCTGTGAATACCGAAAGTCTTAAAATTAGGATTTTTCTCAGTTTAGTAGTAGTAAAGATTGGTCTCCTAACTTTAGGACTTATTAATGCCTTCAGTGAATACCGAAAGTCTTAAAATTAGGATTTTTCTCAACTTTACTACTACTAAACTGAGGAAAATCCTAATTTTTAAGAATTTCGGTATTCACAGAAGGCATTTAGGAGTCCTAAAGTTAGGACTCCTAACTTCTGTGAATTCCGAAATGAGTAAGTGCTTCCTGTGAATACCAAAATTAGTAAGTGCCTTCTGTGAATACCGAAATGATAGTAAGTTTAGGATTTTGTCTTAAGTTAGTTCTGTGAATCGGGTCCAAGGACTAAGCCCCTATGTGCGTCTTCGATCCGCCAGGTGCAGAATGATGGTTCGGGCCTTGAAACTCAGAGTGATCCTTACTAAAGGTGAGATGATGCATCGCTAAAGTTGGAGTTTTGAATATGCTCCCAGAATATGCAACTATTCTTGGTGAATTGTACTTTCTTTTTTTTCTCTCTCTTTTTTTATTTTTATTTAAATGATAGTATACTCATTCTTCAACACTCGACTGATAGTTTAGTACTAAGCCAGTTGCAGACCGTGCTGCAGTTTGTAGCAAGAAAATAAGCAATTCATATTGTTGGGGAGAGGAGTTGGCCTAACCTCTATGCCGGTCGACCTCGACTCTGGGTAACCGGGTTCGAGTCTCAGCAGTAACGCTGAACATCCTGTGATGTAGGGCAAATCACTTAATCTCCCCGTGCCATACGAAAAATAATGAATGTGTCCTCATGTAACGCATCTGGTGCTGAGTAAAGCGCTCCGATACCGGGTCAAGTTCGCGCTGTAGAAATCTCAGTTAAAAAAGAAAAAAAATATTGGCACACCGTAATGAATGAGAGACAAAAAGTCTCTCAGAGCATTCTGATTTTCAGCTGATGAGAGACCATACCATGAAAGTGAAGCTCTCATAGGTCACAGCTGGGCAGGTGATTTTATGTGATTACAAATTCTGAAGTGCTAACATTTCTGAATTTCTCTGAGTCAATACATACAATACATAAAGCACAGATAGGAAAAAAGTGTGCACTATTGCCCTCTCTGCTTAGAGAAATGTATAAAAACAGATGCGTGGTTGTGCCCTGCGCAAAGGCACACCTCCATTGGCCCCTTTTTATTTGAGATTTCCTGGTAGGTTTATTCATTTGCCTTGTACCCGATGTACAAAGACAGCATTCATTTTGCCTGCTCATGATGGATTAACAACTCAAAATCTAATTTACAAATAAGTCTAGTTACATGTCTGCAAACGATTGAATTTGTTGAAGCTTGAATTGCCCGTGTTAATTAGGGTATCATATTTGCAAATTAACTTATTTTTCTTTTGCATGGGAATCTTTCAACCATATGGCAGTTTTTTTTAACAATTAAAGGTGTTGTAACTGAATATTGACTCCAAAAGATGGTCCAACTATAATATTTGGGTGAAAATCATGTAAGTGCAAAAATATAGGGGGGCAGAATATTGAATGATGAGAATGTGTCATTGTTTTTTTTATTTTGAATATAATGTCAAACTTTGAAATTACATTTTACAAGAAATATGAATTTCCAACTACGTTTATTTAAACAGTTTAATTGTATAAAAAGATAAAAAATACATCTTGTGATAGAACATGAATTGGAATGTGTATTAGGTTTATATATTCTCCGTAATACTTACATTCAAAGTGACGAAACTGACTAATAACCCCCCACCCCGACAAACCATCATATTTGCAGTTTTTGCATTGTTAGTGTGACATGATTTATAACACTAAATCTGACACCTGCCCCAAACATATACAACTTTACCATTGTCGTATGAGTCAGCAAATATTCAAAGGACCAAAGGGCAAGCACGAGCTAGCAGGCCCAACCGTGGGGGGAGAATGTTTAATCCAGATGTTCTTGGGCTCGGAGTACTATGGGCTTTGACAACTGGGTCAAGTGCCCCTTCAGAACTTCGCTCTCATTGGTAGTATGGGTCGAGTTTCCGTGGGCTTCTTAGTGAGGAGGTAGGTGAGGAGTGGACACAGGCTCAAGACCCAAAACCCATCCAGCAACCACATTTGGTATGCTCGGAGGTCAGTTTCTATTGCACAGAGCAGTAGTGGCAACGTTGCAAGGACTTTGCACGGTTGCCATTGCTAACTTCCTGTTCATTAGTGCTGTCAGGTACGATGCATCACGACCGGTCATACCAAAGCAGTGACTAATCTCTTTTGGGCTTTGGGAGCGGACCTTACTGCACCCTTAGCAGAATTAAGTAAGGAATAGGAGGAGGACCTGGCGATCTCAATCGCCAAGGTGGAATGGGGAACGATACTTGCTACTACATACGCATTGTCCGGCAATGTTAGAGTCAAACTAATCAATTTTTACTTCTTCCACAGGTCATATCTTACTCTGGACAGGATCATTAGTATTTTACGAGCAACTGAAGCAAACTTCCCCAGATGTGGTGAAAATGGCGCCAAGATGCTCCACGTGGTGTGGTCTTGTCCTAATCTGTTAGATCTTCGGAAAGAGGTGGTTATGTGTATTAATGAGGTAACCCAGTGAGTGACACGAACAATGAAATTACATTTTAAATTGCAACGCACCCTAATACCCGAAGGTGTATCGGCACAAATGCTCTGGGAATGCAGGATATAGGGGACCTTACTTTTAAACAGCCAGGTTTTTAGAAGATTGCGAAAGGAAAGAAGGTTAGATTCCTACTTCAGTGCCAAAGGCAAAGAGTCCCACAGTATGGTTATGCCTGCCATGAAGCTTCTAACCTCCCAGGAAGCAGTTTTGTCCCTTAAAATTGCAAGATTAAAAGATGATGAAGATTGGAGCTGCCTTCGGGAAAACCCCACACAAATCTGTATTTGAAATAGGCAGGTCTAAGCCCATGTATTGCTTTAAAAGCAATACATATTCAATTTGCCTTAAACTGGCAGCCAATGCAGTAGTGCAGAGCATGGAATAACGATTGATATGTTGGGACGGCGAGCAGAAGGCATGCTGCAGAATTTTGAAGAACCTGTAGTTTGTTTAAAATCTAGATTGCATATTGAAAAAGAGTGCACCGCAATATTTAATCTTAGCTAAAATAAGTGCTGACATTACAGATTTCTGCAGATCAGAAGGAATGAAAGGTAGAACTTTTCTAGGGGTTTAGGTCATGAAAAAGCAGGAGGAGGTGATAGTGTTTACTTGGCCTTCAAAAGAAAGATTATTGTCAAATTAGACTCTTGAAATGTTTTACCTTAGTAACTGGGTCAGGAAGATCTCCCATTTCCTGCAGCCACCAGTTAGGTGTCCAAAACGAAGTGTTACGCCAAATTAAAAGAACCTCAGTTTTCCCAGAAATTAACTTAGGACAATTTCTAGTCATCCATTTTCCAGCTTGATCAGTGATCCCTCACAATCCACCGGCCTGCTTGTTGGGGAGATTCTCACGCCCTAATAAATATGACGTTATGGCTGGATTTGTAGGCTTGGTGCTTGTGAAATGAGAAATCACCATGCATTGGAAGGACACAAGGGGTCCGAGACTAACCAAGTGTTGGGAGGACCTCACTATTGTTATTGTTATTGTTAAATGTATATATAGCGCTCGCAGCTACTCCAGAGAGTGTCCCGGCGCAGAACCTGAAATAAATCGTAATTCTAGTGATTAAAACAGGGAAGTTTTCAGCTTTTTCTTGAAGAACCGAGAGTCTTGAATACTACGTATAGCAAAAGGCAATGCGTTCCAACCAAGAGCTGCCTTCCGAACAAGGGAGCAGCCGCCCAACCTTTTACGGATAAAACGGGGAATCTGAACCAACAATTTGGAGGCGGAATGCAGCTGTCTTGATGGTAAAAAAAAAGAGAACCTCTTCTGCGAATAGCTGGGTCCCCGACCGTACAGGGCAGAATGGGCAATTGACAAAACTTTAAATTTAATCCGCACCTCCATAGAAAGCCAGTGTAGGGTGCGCAAATAAGGGCGCACACTACTCCTTCTGGGCAGATCTAGGAGGAGGCGGACCGCAGAATTCTGCACCACGTGGAATTCTGTGCCACTGGATTCAAGCAAGCCGGGCTGAAGACGGCTGTAATGCCAGAAACCGGTCCTCGGAAACTTGTTTCCGGTCCAGGGAAGGCATGGCTTGGCATTTCGGGCTGGACTGTTCCCATGAGGCACAGGGTCAGACTGATTTGCATATGGCCATGTCTGAACTGGGGTGGCACAGTGGGCTAAAGATCGGTGATGGATTAAACCCAGATCTTTTGACTGGATGTGAGTGTTTGATTGGTTCAGATGCTCCGTCCGTCACCACCCCCTTTTGTACTGCTTTGGCCGCCATAAGTGTGGCAGGGTATGCTCAGACGTGAGTTCCTTGCTCACTTTGCCACTGGATTCAAGCAAGCCGGGCTGAAGACGGCTGTAATGCCAGAAACCGCTCCTCAGAAGCCTGTTTAAGGTCCATGGAAGGCATGGCTTGGCAGTTCGGGCTGAACTGTTCCCATGAGGCACAGGGTCAGACTGATTTGCATATGGCCATGTCTGAACTGGGGTGGCAGAGTGGGCTAAAGAACGGTGATGGATTAAACCCAGATCTTTTGACTGGGTGTGAGTGTTTGATTGGTTCAGATGCTCCGTCCATCACCACCCCCTTTTGTACCGCTTTGGCCGCCATAAGTGTGGCAGGGTATGCTCAGACGTGAGTCCCTTGCTCACTTTGCCACTGGATTCAAGCAAGCCGGACTGAAGACGGCTGTAATGCCAGAAACCGGTCCTCGGAAGCTTGTTTCCGGTCCAGGGAAGGTATGGCTTAGCAGTTCGGGCTGGACTGTTACCATGAGGAACAGGGTCAGACTGATTTGCATATGGCCATGTCTGAACTGGGGTGGCAGAGTGGGCTAAAGAACGGTGATGGATTAAACCCAGATCTTTTGACTGGGTGTGAGTGTTTAATTGGTTCAGATGTCCTTCCATCACCACCCCCTTTTGTACCGCTTGGGCCCCCACCAAGTGTGCAGAGGCCGTTTGTGCATCAGGCTCTCAGTATTTTTTTCATTTGCTGTAGAGCAATATTTCTTTTTTTTTTACACTCATTTCACTTCTCTTTCCTGCATGAATCTATTACAAAACGTTGTCAAGTCCTGATTTGCACTGCAACCAGAGTGAAGTTGTGGTATTAGATATGAACAACTGTACCATTGGTATGCTGCATTTCTTTATAGTGTAACTGCAGCAAATGATGTATGGAATGCTGAATGATTCAAACATTCTCCCCCAGCCAAGAGATCTGGGTTAAATCCATTGTTCTTTTGCCCACTAAGCCACCCGAGTTTGGACCCAGCCATATGCAAATCAGTATTGACCCTGTGCCTCATGGGAATAGTCTAGACCGAACTGCCAAGCCAAGACCTCCCTAGACCGGAAACAAGCATCCTGGGGCCGGTTTATGGTATGTCATCCTTCATCTGCCAGTCTAACTTGAATCCAGTGGCACAGTGAGCAAGGGACCGACTTCTGGGCATACCCGTCCCACTTAGGGCAAAAAGTGCACTGCAATAAATGATGGACGGAATGCTAAATGTTTCAAACCTTCTACCCCAGTCAAGAGATCTGGGTTAACTCCATCGTTCTCATTTATTTATAGTACATATGTAGATCCGTTAAATGTATTACACTATTTACATTGTTGTGGAATAGGAGAGAAGGGCCTTCATATCTTGTTTGAGCATTTAACTCTCGAGTCATGGCCTATTACCACATTCAACAATGGTAAGAAATAACATGCTACTTTCTGCACACCTACATATAATCTATACAAATATGCTGCCAGTATGAGACATGAGTCGACTAGGCTGTGGGCGGCCGAGATGAAGATTAAGTTGGAGTACTAGCACGCATGAGTTTTCATTTCTTTGTTTTTAGTTATGATATAGTGATCATATATCCTTTTCCTTCTGGTGGTGACACATGTTGGACCATGACAAAGTTATGTAACAGGAAAATTGTTAGCCTACATACCTTGAGGTCTAAAATGGCTTAATTCACACTTCTTTTTTTCGGTGAATAAGAATTTCTTGAGTCTTGAATCTTGGAAAGTCAGGTATATGTCTCATGTTAGCCATGTGTAGAACACAGTTATTCACTGAGGAAGCTTTCCGAATGTCGCCCAAAATCAGTCCTGCCTCAGAAAAATAGATATTATTTCAATGTGCCTGTTTTACTGGGCTTTCTATCAGAGATGCGCCGTTCTGTTGTCCTATAAGTAAACTGTTTTACTATTACTCGATTTAATGTTACGGAATTGACAAACTTCCAGGGATAGCTGCCATTATCAGGATCCAGGACTTCCAGGTGCTAGAAAAGGGAAGAAGATTATTTATCAATGTGTGAGCCATTGTCGGAGCTGAATCTTATAATGAAAATATTTACAGATAAACACAGTTTGTTTCAAAAAGTTTAAAAAAAGTTGTTGCTTGTTATGCGTTTATCCCAGAAATGTTCTCAAATATTTCACAGTTTCGTTAATGACATTTGAAAATACAATTTTGACTGTCTCCATGATATCATTCTCGCTTTTTTGACTTAATTTCTCATTCTTTTGAGATAACCTAAACTGAAGGGGAATGCCAATATTAGTTATGTACCTATGTACTTTGTATTTCAATCATTTATCTGTTTTAAAGACAACTCTGTCTTTTAGGTTTAATCTTCCTCAGTAAATTATATTTAAGTGTGGAGGTACTCTGTAACTTAACCAATGCTTAATTTGTGACGGTGTTTCCTGGTACTCAGCTAGGGCACTTAATTGTTAACACTTGGCACTCATAACAGGCCACCACATTTCTGAGCTGTTTAGCTATTTTTTAAGAGAACACATCAGATAACAATTAAATACACATTTAAAAATAGATTATAGTACATCCAGGCCATTCCTCCTGTTTTGGTTTGACTGGAACTATCCAAACTGTCACGTTTATAGAAGTGTGATGTTTAATAGGGAGCGTTTATACTAGTGGGTGATAGTTTCAGGCAATAGTGCAAGGTGTGATGGCCCCCTGAGCAACTGTGGTCCCTACCACTTGTTTATTTACGAATTAAGCACAGAACTTAACGTCCACTCAGATTTTTCAAAAGCTGGTCCACTTCAAAACGTCAGTGGTTCCTAAACATAGAGACACTTTTTTCCTGACATAATGCTTCATTTATGAATGCTTTCAACAAAAATGCAGGACGTCCCAAGAGTCTTTATTGGCATATTCATAGACATAAATCCACAGTCAAGCAGAGATGTTTGCTCTAATCCCCCAATGGAACATTCAGCGCAAACAACATTAAACAGAGCAATTCACGCTGTAGGTCGAGGTGATTACAACAAGCGTGAGAAACAAGGCGACAGCACATATGGAAAAGAACATGATTCAAAAGATAGGTATCTACATGAAAAGGATTTATATCTCTATTATTACATTTTAAATATATACATGTTCCTATTTTGGATGATACATTTAATTTCATTCATTTTCAATATGTGTTTTGAATATATCCCTGTTAGGCTTAATGCAGCTGCTCTGTAATTACATATGAACTCACATTTGCTAATACAAAAACAAACACAGAAACCTCTATTGAGAAATATGAGTCAATTTGTAGACTGTCCTATCTTTTTTTGTGCAGAGATTCTGCAGTCATAAAGATACTACTAGTAAAATACCTGTTTCTGCGTGTCACCACTCCAAGCTGATTGCTGTCCTACTGAACTGGGGCATTGGACCATAGTGAATGTGGTGCCCCCCTGCACACTAGACCTGGTTCAGCTGACATACTGGGCCTGGATGAAGGAGCCCTAACCCAGAGTGGAGAGGACCTCGGCAGGGAGCGGCGAGCCATGGAGAGACCTGAAACCCGCGTAGGGCCCAGCCAGAGAAGAATCAGCTGGCTTAGCTTACCTGCGCGATCAACATAAGAGCCCTCAGAAGAGCTGACTGCTGCAGAGCATGCTGCTCAGGCTACTACGGGACTGTGGTAGAGCCCCTGCACTCTCACTTGGGGCTCCCCGCCTCAGCTGGGCGGCTTACTCTGGATGCCAGTGCCTAGGTATTAGTTGCCTTTCTCCAGTGTACGTCCCTTCGTGTGGGCGAGGATGAGTGGCAGCTGCTGCATGGGACCCACGCTGGGGTCAAGTGTAGACTCCTTCATTGTTTGGGGCCTTGCTTGAAGAGACTGGCAAGGGGGGACTCGTTGTGAAGCCCCCCCCATCTTGAATGACCCCAGGTCCCTGGCTGCTGGATTTGACCCCACAGGAGCTGTGATTTGAACTGACCGCCGAGGCTACCTCTCTTTGAATGAAGCGCTCCTGCTTTTGAGGACTGCATGGTCAGGGGAAGCACATCATCCCCATGGCGTCCTGTTTCTTGCAGGGCTTCTTCAAGGTCATTAGATATGGGCAGGACGCGCCCCACCCGTGATGGTGAGAGTGGGCCCCAACTGCTGGCGGATGATGTTCCCCCAAGAAGACGACTCTGAGGTGATGTCCGTGAAGGATGCAGGTTTAGAGTAGAGACCTAGGGCCAGATGTAGGTAGCCCTTTAACAGTCGGTAACGGCCGAAAATACCGATTTTCGGCCGTTACCGACCGGTATTGAGCGATCGGTATGTAGGTGAGAGAAATTAGGCCGAATCGGTAAATTTACCGATTCGGAAAATTTACCGAATCAGCAAAATTACCAAATCCGTAAAATACCGACTCAAAATATTTACCGAATCGGAAAATTTACCGAATCGGAAAATTTACCGAATCGGTAAAATACCGATTCGGTAATTAAGAATAGGTAAAATTGAAGATTGAGATGTAGGGAGGCTCTGAAATACGAATTTGCTTCAAATTCGGTATTTAAGAGTCGGTATTTACCATGGATTCAAATCAGGTGGTAACCAGGTGCAGCCTATAAAAATGGACCCAAAATGCAATTCTGTTTGCACAATGGCGGCATTTTATGTCATTGCAAGCCGGCTACGGCTACAGGAGGAAGGAGAGAGGGAATGGTTGAGACAGGAGCAGGTCTGCAGGCAGAGGGTGACCCTGTTCATGCTCACAGAGGAAGAGATACTGCAGAGGTACAGGTTGGCTCCAGACACCATCTTGGAGCTCATCAGGGGCCTAGAACCACTGTTGCAGCACACCACCCCAAGGGCACATGCAATTCAACCCCATGTACAGGTGCTGTGCAGCCTCCACCTGCTGGCGTCCGGGAGCTACCACAGCGTGATTGCTGCGGTGGGTGGGGTGACCCAGAGCAGCCTCTCAAGGTTTTTTAAAAAATTCCTTGACGCCATGTTGCATAGGATGGAGCATTACATTTCTTTTCCATCCACCCATGCTGAACTGGTTCAAACCAAATCCGAGTTCTACCAGATGGCTAGATTTCCCCATATCATTGGCTGCATTGATGGCACGCACATCCCCCTTTGTCCCCCTGCTGCCACAGAATACATCTACCGGAATAGGAAGTCCACCCACACCATCAATGTACAGGTGATTTGCAATGCAAAGTTCGTCATCACAGACCTTGTTGCAAAATTCCCTGGGAGTACCCACGACTCCTATATTTTTCAGAACAGCGGCATCTATGCACGGCTGTCTGCAGGGGAATTTGGCGAAGGATACCTCCTAGGTAAGACACAGTGTGCGACCCCTTCAACACCTATTGCAGTAAGAATTACAAGTATGCATTTGAGTAATGTATTCCCATTTCCCTTTTAGGAGACAGTGCATATGCCCTACGTTCATTTATCCTCACTCCCTACCTCAACCCCTCCACACCCAGCCAAAGGAGGTATAACCGGGCCCACAAAAGTACACGGAATGTGGTAGAACGGACCTTTGGCATCTGGAAGAGCAGATTTAGATGCCTTCACAAGAGTGGAGGTGCAAGGCAGTATACCCCCATCACCTGCTGCAAGATAATTGCTGCCTGTGCCATGTTGCACAACTTGGCTGTGAGGAAGGGTACTGAGGTGGAGTTGTCTGACTACGAGGATCATGACGACGACAATGCTGTGCCTGACAGACAACCTGCTGGAGTGTCAACACCAAGTGATGGCAGATACAGACGTGAGGAGATAACAGACAACTATTTCTGAGTGAGTAAAGAGACACAGACAGCTTGTGAATGTGAAAAAAAGTATTATTAATGTTGCCACAACGTTAATGCACTGATGTTGAACAAATAATAACTTTTTGAACGTGGGGACTGCTAATGTCCCAGGTTGCCTCACCCACACTGTAAATGTCATTTACGGGCGCGCTTCGCAGACCCACTGGGGTGTGGTTCACTCCCTTCGGCCTGGCCTGCAGGCTCAGCTGCGCGCCTGGTGCTCCGGCGTGGCTCAACAACTGCGCTAGCCGGGCTGCTGTGGCTGCTGCTGTCGTATGCCTCAGCCACGTCCAGGGCAGGATTCACAGCAGTATGGGAGATTATCATGGCCTCCAGTTCACTGGTAATCCTTGCCATGCCCCTGGTTACCTCCGCGGTGTTCTGCGTGAGGCTTTCTTGCATGTTGGCGCTCCTACGGCATAGCTGGGATGTTGCCGTGGCCAGCCGGTGCACAGCCCTGTTGTGCACACGCGCATCCCTGCGCCTTGTTTGCTCCTGGGCATCCATTTTTGCACACAGTTGGTTGATGGCGGTGGTCATGTCAGTGTTGGTCTTTGCAACCTCCCTGTTTGTTTCAACTAAAGCACTGATGCCCTTGCCCATGTCTCCCATTTGCTGATTCAGGATCCTAAACTGGCGGTGGCTGGCGGTGGCAGGCCTGAATCGATTTGCCCTGCATGCGCTGGATGCGCACCATGCTCCCCTCAAGGCCACGGAACAAAGTGCCCTCTCCAGGTGGACCTGCACTGCTGGGAGTGTGTTGGCGGCTGCGAGTGCTGCTGGACTGATGTGTGGACACCTGTGCAGTAGGAGTGACTTCAATGGTTGCTGGAGCCTCACCCTCTCCTCCCGCCATGACTCTCAGTGGGGCCACATGTCTCCTCCTGGCTGGTGAGGTAGCAGGTGTTGTCAGGGACTGTGATGGGGAGTTCTCAGGTGAGAACACCAATGGGGGGGTTTGGGAAACGTGTGGGGAGTGGGGAAACACAAGGGAACGAACAGTGTCATCCTCATGGGAGAGGGCAGTGGCGTCTTCTTCCTCCTGCGAGGCTTCTGCGGTGCTTGGACCTGCGACAACACTCTCCTCCCTCGCTGGCGCAGTTCCCTGTGAGGCAGATGGTCCACTGCCTGATGTTGGCCCTAGGTATAAAGAAGCGTATGTACACTGAGTGCTATTGTCTTACAGTCACTACAATAAATGCATTGCACATTTCACTTTCATTACTGTGATTGGCTTTCAATGCATTGCTGTGGTCCTACATTTGCTGACTACATTTCCCATAATGCATTGCTCATGTATAGTGCTAGCAGTACTGGACTGGGGTTGGGCTGTACACATAGGCTAAAGGGAAGCAGTTTGCTTTGGGGTGTCATGCTGCGTCGGCCTCTTACCTTTCGTAGTAGCTCTGGCTGAGCTGTCCACATCTCCTACTCCCATGACACTGTCAGGCTCGATGCTGGAGGCCACTAGTTCCTCAAGGTCAGTCAGGGGGGGCGCAGGGTTCCTGCCTCCACCGGTCACACCAGCCTGCTTGTGGATCTCTGCCATTTTTTTTTGGTGAGGCTCCTGAGGTCGTAAAACCTTTTCTTCAGGTCCTCTTGGCTCCTGCTGGTCACACCCACAGCATTCACCTTCTCCCCTATGGCAAGCCACAGGTTTCTTTTGGCTGACTCTGCTACAGTGAGGGACAGCCTGCCAAAAAGCTGTTTGTGTACCCTCACAACTTCCTCAACCAGTACCTGCAGCTCAATGCTGCTAAACTTTAATTTTCGTTTTCGGTCTGCCTTCTGGCTCTCTGTGCTGCTTGCCATTATTTCTCTATTTCACTCCAAACAAATCTCTCCCTGCTGCTCTGTCTCTCTGCTCAGCTCTGACTGCCTCTCCAGAACCTTCTAATGAGTTGCAGCTGCCTGGGTAGCCACTTACTGGTTGGGAGGGGGAGGGTGGTAGCACCTGATTGGCTGTTCTCATTAGTTTCACTTTTGCTTGCTTCCCGATTCGGTATTTACCGAATCGGTATTTACCGATTCGGTATTTACCGATTCGGTATTTTTAATGCGTTCCTATGGGCATTTTGGCCCATAGGAATTGTATGGCCATTACCGATTCGGTAATTACCGATTCGGTAATTTCCGAATCGGTAATTACCGAAAGTCCGATACCGACTTTTACCGATTCAGTAAAATATACCGATTTTTGACCTACATCTCATTTACCGATTTTTGAATACCGAATCGGTAAAATTCGGTATTTAAGAATCGGTAAATGACATTTACCTACATCTGGCCCCTAATCTCTTTGCTGCTAAACTCGATTGCATTCTGGCAGTTGTTAACTCCACTTGGGACACTCTGGAGGCTAAAATGGACAATGTTTCTGTAAATCGGCTGTCTGGCGAAGTCAAGCGTCATGAAAAGTATTTGGAGGAGATTATGCTGCATAGAGTGCACTTGCTGGACAAGAGAGCTGAAGATGTGAAAGGCTGTAGCAGCAGAAACAACATACGCAGAGTGGGCCTCTCTGAGGGAATTGAAGCGTCCAACATGGTTTACTTGGAGACATGGCTCTCCAATGAAGTGGCACAGAGGGATCTCTTGAAATTTTTATGAGCATGCTCATATGGTCTTGACTAGGCACACTCCTCCGGGTGGATCCCCGACCGGTGCTAGATTACCTGCTTTATTTTCAGAGACCATGACCTGATTTTGCAGCAAACATGCACTAGGGAAAAGCTGCAGGTGATTCATTCTACTGTGGCCATTTTCCAGGACTACCCCTTGGAGGTGCAGCGCAAGAGAGCATCTATCCTTGCTGTTAAAAGGGAGCTCAGGGGCGCTGCTGTAAAGCATATGCTGCTGTTCCCTGCTCGGCTGAAGGTGATGGTGATGGTAGATAGCGCAGTACACCTCCTAGACAGCCCTGAGTCTGGGTGGGAGTGGCTGCAGATGTACAAGGCAGGCAATGTGGCCCCCACACCCAAAAAAAGAAACAGTGATGGTGCTGGATGTCAGGTCACCCTCAAGACAACAGGCAGAGCAGGAGCAGGAGAGAGCCACGGCTGTGGAAGCTGCAAACATGCTCCCGGACACTGAAGACACAGGACTTAAGTGCACACCGATCGGAGACCTTGCGCGGTGACACACTCTGACACCTGGCACAGAGTGTTTTGTGAAGGCCTGAAGTTGTCCAGAGAGCTGCAGTTTATATCTAATTATGGAATGGAACGGTGTTGGGGTTACCCTCTGACGCTGCTGGAGAGCCAATGGACAAGTACTATGGTGGGTGGGTGCAGATTGATTTGGATTGTGCAGGCAGGTGGGTGGAGGACATCATTTGTGAGCTTGACCTCTGCAGCCCCATCAAAGATCTTCCATGCCTATGTATGACGTGGAGGGAAAGACACTATTAACTAAGCAGCTTTTTGTTGTTGGATGGAAGGCCATTGGTTATCTGCCCAGAGATGCAGGAGTTGGGTGTTGGTCTGCATAATGTTATCATAATTTGCTGACTGGTGAGCTTATCTGGCATATGGCTCAGAAGTAACTTAGTGTGAGAAAGTGGCTCTATATACACTGGACCAGAATAAGGCACAGTGTGTATAGAGTCCACAAACCCCAGAGGTATAACAGAGGTGAAAGCCAGGTGTGGTAGCTTGGTCAAGCAGTAAGGCAGTACCAGTGGACAGTGTAAAGCATTTGCTGTACACACTCAGTCAGCAAAAGATTTCACACACTCAAAGACTGAACTCCAGGCCAATTGATTTTATATCACAGATATAGTTGTTTTATTTTTAGAACCAACAGTTATCACAATATACTGTTCTCAATATGAGAGGTTTCAGATGAGTACTTTGCAGCAAGGCAATAAACTTTGTAAACACAATATGTACAGGGGTCGCACAACACAATTCTAAACACACTTTAGCATTAAGCCTAATGGGTTTTCCTCATATAAGTACAATTGATTACTTTGTAGATTACTTTGGTAGTTCCAGGACTGGATCCTAGATTCAGTCCTGGGGTCTAAGCTGAAAACAATTTAGTAAAAACGTTTTGGTTATTGCAGTGATTTTTCAGGAATATAAAGCTATTTTAAAAGTTCACACTTAAAAACTTTTCAATGAAAAGCTGGCAATGTTATCCAATGGGAGAAAATTCAGGTTGCAGGTAAAGTATGATCTCGTTACTTTTGTAATCCATTACTGGGCTCCTAGGTCCAGCACTGGGGTCTCAACTTAAAACAGGTAGGTAATTACGTTTCAGTATTTCGTATGATTTTCAAAGAATATTTCAAGTTTTCATAGAAAAGCAGACAATGGATTCCTATGGAGAAAAACAGGTTCCTAGTAACCCCGGTCAGGATTACTTTTGCGATTCAGTACTGGGTTACAAGGTACAGTACTGGCTTCTCTCCTGATCACAGGTGATTACTTTGGAATTCGGTTGATTTTATATGAATATTTTAAGTTTCCTACTTCACACTTGGAAGATTTTTCTAGACAAACCAATCAATGTTATCCAACGGCAGGTGAGTGAGTTACCGGCTTCCAGGTAAGTACTCGACTGGTGAAGTTAAGGTTCAGGGCATAGACTCAGGGGCCCCCCAGGGTCAGGTAGGTACAGTTGGATCACCCTCAGCGGCACAAGGGCGGCCGGGTGCAGAGGTAGTTAGGCCCAATGTTATCCAATGGGGGGCAGGGGACCTCCGGTTGGTGGCTGCTGGCTAGCACGCCACGTGGCTGTGGGAGCTGAGCTCCTGGTCACTTGCTCAGGGCAACTAGGGAAGTAGGATAGGGCAAAGGTTGCACAGCCAGAGGCACTCGGCCGGCTGGGTGCAGGGTGATTTTGAGCCATGGGGCGATCAATGTTATTCAATGGGAAAGGTAACAAATTAACAAAGGCTGCACGCTCGGGGACGGAGACTCTTCAGGGCCGACCGCCACTTCCAGAGGTAAGTTGGGATCTTGGAGCACAGGTAGATACCCCAAAGGGAGGCACAGGGGGCTGTAGGGTGCAGGGTGCAGAGGTGTCTTTGGATGTCGGGAAAGCCGACCCTCAGCTGGTCGCGGTTGGAGGGGCCCCTAGTTCTGAGTCTAAAGGCGTCGTCTGGTTTGTCGAGGAGGGTCTTTGGGCACTGGACTTCGGGTCCCAGTTGCCGGGGGGACGTCCTTGTGGTCTTGGATCACTCGGGCATGAGCCGGGCTCGGCGGGTGCAGAGTGGGCTGGCCCGGAGCTTCCTGGCTGACACCAGGGGTGTTGTTGCAGCAGAGCCTCTGCTGATGGAAGTCCCAGTCTTTAAGAGGGTCAAGGCAGGCAGGTGCTCTGGCTGTCCCAAGGTTGCTTTCCACAGGAGTCACCGGGATTAGGCAGGAGCAGGTTCCAGGATTGACATGCCGGTAGGGCTGGGGCCAAGTCAGTTGTTGTCGTCCCGTTGTTAGCAGCTGCATGGCAGATCTTATTTTTCTTGATCTTCATTCTTCTTTTCTCATCGGGATCTTAGGAAGGAAGGTTTAGGGAGCCCCTAAATACTGAATTTACGGGCGTTACAGGTAGGGCAAGGGCAAGGACCAATAGGTCCCAGTCCGGGGGTGGGTACACCCCCTAGCCTGCTCTTCTCCTGCGGGAGGGGGGCAGGAGCCTAGCTGTGATTGGGCAGGGCTCCCCATCTTGGAGATGGCCAGAGCCCGGGGTCGTGTTTCACCTCGTCTCCCCCACCTGAGGGGTGGGGTTAGCACAGGCTGGCACACCCCCCTTCCTGACGTAGTTTTTCCCGTCAGTCTTCCTGCCAGAGTGGGGGTCAGGACTGGTGGGGGCCAGTTGCTGGGTACAGCAAATGGTCTGGAGAAGCTCACCGAGGCGGCAGGCCTTTGAAGCTTCCCCCTGCCCATCCTGGGGGAGGAGACTTAGCACCTCGCCCAGGATATGTATTTTTGCAGGCCCAAGAGAGTAGGGGTCTCTCCACCCAGGGGTCCAGCAACATGTCTGCTGTGTAGCAGCCTAGGCAGCCTCTCAGTCCAGACGTGGATTGTGGTTGGATTTCAGGGGGCATCTCTAAGATGCCCTCTGTGGTCCATTTTTCATTAAATCCCACACTGGCATTAGTGTGGATTTAATGTGCTGATAAGTTTGATACAAAAATTGTCAGTCTTCAGTGTAGCCTTTATGGTGCTGTGGAGTTTGTAATGTCGACCTCCCAGCACCATATACTCTTAATGGCATCACTGCACTTACAGTGCCCAGGAATGGCCCTGGGTACTGTAGGGGCACAGGGTGCATGCACCTGTGCCCACACCACTGGCATAGGGCACCGAGCTAGAGGGGTGACTGATGTATGCCTGTGCAGTGGGTTTCTGGGCATGGAACACAGGAATGTGTGCCTTGTCGACTTTTTCTTTAGTTCTGTACTTAGGCACTCAGCCTGCAAAGGCAGTGTGTGGGTGCCAAGGTACAGGGTCCCTAAGGGTGGCACAATAAGTGCTGCAGCCCTTGGGGTCTTCTCTGGTCACAATGCCCTGGGTACCTAGGGTACCATTTACTAGGGGCTGACAGATGGCCAGACATGCCAATTGAGTTTTAGTTTCCACACAGTTTTAGGGAAGGAACACAGGCCCTGAGTACCTGGTTGGCAGGAGCCCAGGGCACACTCAGTCAAAGCACATCAGCAGTTCAGAAAAAAGTGGGGGCACACCAATGCAAGAAAGATGGCACTTTCTCACACTTAGTGCATACGGTTTGCTGGTGGGATAGGGGGCTCTCAATACACTTGGACAATTGCTTTACATTGTTAGTTTGCCACAACATCACATACAAATCCCTACTTGTTCCTCAAGTGCAATGACAAGGGCATGAAAATACCCTCTAAAAGAAACCAAGTCCTGACTTATCTCAAGGAATGGTGGGGGGTCGAATGTAGTCTTCATGCAGGAATTTCCACCTGGAAATTGGGAGTATGGCTTTTTCAGGACCTCATATTCAGGGAACCACTGGGAGATGCACACACTTTACAGAAAACAAGAATATGACTGCCTCACGGGGAACCCCTCTGGTTACAGGTATCATAACTCTGGCCATTGACATTGTGCACACTGAATCTGAGGTACTTGCATAGTTTAACCAGCACTGAAGTAATTGATATGTCCTGCCCGTGAGTGCCACAGACCGTATCATTGTCTCCTTTTTGGACAGGGCAGTCTGAGAGGTACTGGGTAGGCCAGTGTCTGAGGGTGAGGTGAAGACTGGTGAGTAAAAAGATCCTGGGCACTGATGGCTTGTCGGCAGAGTTCTACAGGTTCTTTGCTCCCACCCTGGTGCCGTACTTGGCTGCTATGTACTAGGAGGCATTCGGGAAGGGGATGTTTCTGGCTACAACCCAGGAGATGTTGATAGTCTCCAACTCCAAAAAAGGTAGGGAGTTGCTGGATCATGCCTCCTCCTATAGGCCCCTGTCCATGTTGAATCTGCACTATAAGATTCTATAAGATTGTAGTGTAGTTCCCATATTCCCAATAGGCTCTGCGCATTTTAATAACATAAACGATAGTTTAGACGTAGGACTGAGGTCGACTAGGTCTCCATTGAATATGTTAGACTTAATTATGAATGCCAGCTAGCTCAGAGGTCACTAGAAACTTTCTCGAGTAAACAGGGATGAGTTAATTTCCCTGAAGAGACAAGAAGGGATTAGCTTCTGACAGCCGCATAAACATGACAACTTTGCTCCCCCCAGAATAAGGAGTATATCTCCAGAGTCGTGTGAAAACAATAGACAGCTATTTCACTCAGTCAATCGTGCATGCTTAGTCTCACCAGAGTGCAGAGAAATAGAGAGATGGGTGTTTTCAATAAAAGTTGTTATTTATTGAGCAGTCCTCTTTCTCGTGCAAGAGAAGTGAATTGCCGTAATTGCAATACTTGTCATAAAGTAAAGTGCGTACAGTAACAGGAGTATTATGAAATAATACTGTAAAAGCATTGATATGGTTTCTGAGCCATATGATACTTAAAATGGATCAAATATATACATACCTAAAATCATTTACTAGACATACTCAACTGGTGCTTCTAAGATACGCCTACCCCAGTGTACCTGACCTAAGCCTAATACGTGGGAAAGAGTAAGTAAGTTGCAGTTTAAGTTAAGTTAGTTTTGCCAAGAATCTGAATCAAAAATTCTCCTAAGGATTTAATCAGGTCCATACCTTGGTTATAGAATGAAGGAGGTCTTGTATCTCTTTCTCAGGACTCGATCTCCCAGAAACCCGCAAGGGTGACTGGAAACACTGGGGCTGGATTTCTCGGCAAGAGAAAAGACAGCGTCTCTCTCAGTGCGTCAATGGTAGGGTCGGCTTCCTTCAGCTCTCGCATCAGCTGGGCTTTGGGCAAGCAGATAGCCGCTCTGCTCCAAACCACCGTGTGTTTGCTTAAGGCAACGTTGGTATATTTATACCTGGAAGGTGCCGAGTTTGACGTAATGTTGGACATAAGACGTCACTATGAACTTACAGTTCTTTCTGGGCTCCAGGAGTTCTTGTTCAAATCAAAACAAAAGCAGGGGGATTTCCCGGGCTGCTGGAGGCTTGGTTTGTTTAAAGAATGCGTTGTACTTTCTAGGAGTCTATGGGAGTAGCCTTCCCGTATTTCGACTGCATTGGCTATGACTAAATATGGATATGATTCTTATGCCTTTATAAGGATATGTTTTGTTATAACCACATAAGGGCATGAATCAGGAATATTTAAATAGGGTCCTAGATACATTCACAACACCCACTCCACGTATTATGTCAATCATTACTAAAATACTAAGCAATACTAAACATATAACAATGCATGTGTTTTCCAACCCACCCCAAAATACATAAGATGCATTTGAAATGGTATATGGTATATACACGAAAAATGAGTATTTATACTGTACGTTTTTTAAGCAGTGGTATCATTCAGATACTGCATATAAATATTGGCTGAATGAATTGCGACAATTACATTTATGAAATGGCTTTTAATACAGAAAAGAAGGTTGAGACCATTTCATCACATATTTATGCAATACTGTACATGTGCTAGAGGCTGAATCAAAATATTGTCTCTAGAGTTTCAAAATAGAAGTTCTGTTCTCTAAGAATAGGTCTATTTTAAGCAGAGTACCGTGTGCCAGAAAAAAGGTAAATATTTTGGAAATGGAAAAAATAATTTCTCTTTCAGGGGAAAAAATTGTTCCAAATTTTTTCAGTAGTCTTATTTATCAAAACTGAAGGCCAAATTCAGAGTTCAGGGAACGCTGTGTGCTCGTTGTTTTAACAGTTATTCTCGTTGTTAGGAGAGAACATCATATCAGACAGGCTTGAGAAAAATTGGTCTACAACAGTCGGTGAAAGTTCGACCAAGTTAGAAAAAGCTGCAATAGTGCATATGTGAGAATCATTGCCATCATTGATGTCTGGATCAGCAATGCTCACAGAAGGTTGTACCTGTGTGGTGCTGCTTTCATCTCGTACTTCACCGCCACCTATTCGTAATGGTGAAGTCTCAACGAATGCCGTCATCAGAATAGATAGCCGCTGGGGACAACACGTTGCATGAGCCGTTACCGAACAAAGCAAAGTATCAATATCCATAGGTACTGCTGATGGTAGTGTGAGACAGACGTCCAACATGCATTCTTCTCCGCATAGCAGACATCGAAGCGCAGGTAAGATGCAATCTTGCCAGATTGGTCTGAATGAAAGAAACCAGGTAGTACTTAGCCGGGCAAAGCCGAGGACTTTAGTGATCCGTTCTCGGTATCTTATAGCCATTATTGTCTCCTCCATTGTAGCCTGGGTTTTGTCTGGGGCTTGACTTGCCATATCGGAGCAGAAGGAACAAAAATCGAATTCCTGCTACGAGTCCCAAAAGAAGAGGCAGTCCGCCGAAGACCGAATGCACAAAATTCGGGAAGATGCCCAGAACTGTTTCAAAGGGTGCTAACAGTCCCGAAAAAATGGTCTTAAATACATGTGCGATGCCACTGGTATCAGACATGTTTAAAATTTGACCTAACATTTCTACGAAATGTACGGGGCAATTTGTCGATAAAAGGGAATGTATCTCTGCCGCTGTCCTTGCAACTTGCAGATCATACGTCTCTTTGGACGAGGTTAAAGGCACAGTTTTTTGTAAAAGAATAGACTTCATTCTGCTTAAAGTATCAATTCGAATAGAAGAGATATTCACAGAAGGCCATAATGTTGCCTCCTTGTCCGGATAGCTGTTTGGATACAATACTGCTATTGACGCCTGAGGCTTGAGCCGGGTGGTCATTCTTTTAATTAGGTCTTAAAAATAATACTCTGAGCACTCTCCTTTATGTCCTCTCCCCCCCCTGCACTAGCACTCGGATTTAATCGCGGCGCTTGTTGTCTCTTTCACCGATTTGAGGGGGAAGGATTTCATTTTAATTTTAAAAATACTACTTACTGCACTTTGCTCTGTGCTGGCAGCTCTTTCTGCCGCTCTCCCACAGCGACAGGCCGATTGCAGGGCCGTCATCCCTGGGGCCCGGGCTGAGTTCCAGCGGTGGCCATTTTGAGTAGGGATCTCCTCTCTTGGCGCGCGAGTCACCACTATAAAAACCAGCGGCTATGGCTCCGCGCAGCGGACGCGCCGTATTCGCGCCGGAGTCAAGCCAGAGTCCAGCCCGTCTGCGCCCGTCCGCGATCGTACGGGGCTCGGGGCTGGACCCTCTGGCCCAAATGCGCCTTCCGGTACGATGGAAACGTACATGCACCGTTCACATTATACTAAACAGGAATTATTGTCTCTACGCCCAAGTCTGGTAAACAGCTGCCACCACTCCTTTCAGGCTGACTCATTACCCCCGTCATGCAAAATTTGCGATCAGACCTTTCAATTCTCGATGAAGGACAAGCGAGAAACAGCCGAACTTAATATGTTATTATTGAATTGTAGATCTATGAAAAAACATAAGCTAGAAATATATGATTTATTAATGACGAGCGGTCCTGATGTGCTTTTTCTTACCGAGACGTGGATGGACGAAGCATCGTCTCCTGAAGCTCTCGAAGCCACTCCTCCTGACTATTGTCTACTTAGATTAGATAGACAAAAGCAGAGAGGGGGGGGGCTAGCTCTTATCCAAAAAGCAGGTCTAGAATGCACTCTAGTGAAAGCCATATTACCTAACAGCGAAAGTGGCCTATTCACTATCAAAATGGGACCTAAAAACGTTATTAATGGTCTGCTGACATACCGCCCACCTGGAGGTGCAGCACAGTTTGGAGTTCAGCTTTTGGATTTAATCACACAACCGGCACTTCGATATAAAAAATTCATCATTCTGGGCGATCTAAACCTTCACTTTGATGATATTGAGTGTGGGGAGGACCAGGCTGTGGCTGTAGCACTAAAATCTCTGGGGCTTAATCTGCAATCCACAGCTCCCTCACACCAATTGGGCCATCTCTTGGATCCCATCTTTGCTAACTGGGAGGGCATTAAAGTCTCCTCTCCGGTCAGAACGATCTGGTCAGACCATTTTATCATTCCGTTTGCTATAGAAAATACGCCTTCAGAAAATAGACTTACTAAACCCCCTCCCCTGGAGCGGAGAGAATGGAAAAAATTTAAACAAGAGACATTTAAATGTGCCCTATTAGAAACCCCCCCCTCCCAAGCAATTCTCTCCAGGAGGCGTGGAGCAGTTATGAAAAATGGGTGTCCAATGCGCTGGACGTGGTAGCACCCTGGACATCCAAGCCCCCCGCAAGGCAATCTAAAACTGCCCCCTGGTTTTCGGAAAAACTTAAACTAGCTAAAGCCAGATGCAAAAACCTAGAGCGTAGCTGGAGGAAAAGCTATAATCCAGAGTATAAAGCACACTACAGAATGGAACTAAAAAAATATCAGAAATTAGTGAGATCAGAAAAAGGTATCCATCTCAAGAGTAGAATCGATCTAGCGGACAATCCTACCAGAGAACTCTTTAGTATCTATAGAGAGCTTATGGTCCCGTCTAGACTTGAAGCCCAAGACACCTACTATAGGGAACTGTGTGACTCTATAGCTGATTTCTTTGTAGGCAAGATCGACAAAATCCATGCCACCTTTACAGATGACGATGACCTCTCGAGTAAACACGTGGAAGTTAAAGACACCTCCACGGGGAAATCTTGTCTCACATGTTTCATGACACCTGAGAGACAGGAATTATTAAGCATCGTCAACAGCATACAATCTGGCTCGCCTTGTGACGTTTGTCCGCCTGCGCGCTATAAAGGAGTCATGGAGAGCATGATCATCGATCAGATTAGTCACATTGTGACGCTGTCCTTCCAAGAATGCCGCGTACTGGACGCGTGGAAAACAGCCCAGGTCATCCCTCTAAAAAAGAAATCTAACATCCACATTTCCCAATTACAGAATCTTCGCCCTATCTCCCTTCTTCCCTTTTTTGCAAAGATCCTGGAAAAGGTGGTAAATGGGCAGCTCATGAGACATTTGGAGGAGCAATCTCTCCTCCACCCCACTCCATCGGGATTTAGAGCCGGCTACTCGACGGAGTCAGCCGTACTCTATTCTACTGAGTGCCTCAGAAAAATAGTGGATGAAGGAGAGACAGCAGCGTTGGTTTTATTAGATCTTAGTGCAGCTTTTGACACCGTGCTGCACACAACGCTGCTGTCTCGGCTCTCTGATATGGGAGTGGCGGGACGGGTTCATGCCTGGATAAGATCTTTTCTGGCCAATAGGAGCTTTCAGATGCACTGTCCCCCTTTCAAATCTTCCCTCAGGAAGGTGAGCCATGGGGTTCCTCAGGGCTCGAGCCTGAGCCCCACTTTGTTTAATATCTATATGGAATCCCTGGCTCGCATAGTGGAAGTATTTGGGGTGGGCATTGTCAGTTATGCGGATGACACCCAACTGATGTTCAAGCTTACGCCCGACCACAGAGAAGATGCTCTAATTTTTCTAACTGTCTGTCATCGGTGGCATCATGGATGAACAGCAACTGTCTGCGCCTTAATGGCAAAAAAACAGAATTGCTAGTGGTAAGGAAATCAGTTTCAGCATGGTCACACATGTGGTGGCCTACGGAACTGGGTAGCCCACCTCGCCCTGTGGATTCGGTACGTAATCTGGGCGTAATGCTTGACTCAGATCTTTCTTATAAATCCCAGGTCATTAAAGTGACAGCTAGGTGCTTCAGCATACTGAAGGTTCTTCATAATGTTTTAGATATCCTCCCTATCGATGCCAGAAAGACGATTGTCCATGCTCTGGTGACTCCCCATCTTCACTATGGGAATGCTCTGCTTTTAGGTTTGAGTAAAAAAGGCCTACACCAACTTCAATGCGTTCAGAACGCTGCTGCGCGCCTTGTGCTCAAACTTCCTCACAGAGCATCTGGGAAGACCGCTTTAGCTAAACTCCACTGGCTCCCTGTCAAAGAGCGGATTAAATTTAAAGCCCTTTGTTTCGTGCATCGAATTGCCCAGGGCAAAGGCCCAGATTACCTGAAAAATCTTTTCACCATGCATTGACCCATCCGGAACCTGAGATCGTCCGGTGCGATGCTGTTTAAACCCCCCAGAATCATCAGAGCCAGGATGGGTGGTTGTTCATTTAGATACTTGGCTCCCAAGTGCTGGAATGAACTTCCGCTCGATCTCAGTATGGAACCCTCTGAAATTAGGTTCCGTGGAAAACTTAAAACGCTTTTGTTCCCTCCTGTGTAACTCTTTAGCCTTTCTCACCTCCCATGGCCTTCACTTTTTACATCTGCCTCTCGCGAATTAGCAGTATTTAGCGCGGGGACACACTGTTTTCTGTGTAGCCAGGCGCTTTAAAAATGATTTAATTATTATTATTATTATTATTACTTGCATACAGCAAATGACCCTGGAAGTAACGGTTACGAGATAGGCTTTTCCTGGCACCATGCCACAACAGCTGCGGTCATTTATTACAACGTAGCTGCCGTTGGAAAGTTGTCTGAAAAAAGGCTCTATCTGTGTTTCAGGAGTGCCATGCAGGTGACATGAAAGGTTATTTGATGAACCTTCGCAGGCTCCATGCAGGTTAATACCTTGACACAGAAGTGTACCGCTTAGTGCATTTTTACAGTTATTACCACTAAGAAATACCTATTTTTTCCCTTCAATATAACATTTATGTGTATAAGGTAATTTACAGGTTGATTTGATGTATCCTTTACCCAACCTTTCATACAGGCCTGCTGGTATATACTTTTGGCAATATTGAAACTGAAAAGTCGTTATCTGAATTGTAATTGTACCATGTATTATCCATTCAATAAAACACAAACAATTGAAGAAGGGTCTGAGGGAAATTTAAAGACCTGCCCCGTTCGTATCCCCCTAACTGTAATCCTAACAACAAAAGAACCGGGGGTCTATAACGGAGCTTCAAGTACTCCGAGCTGCTGCAAAACTCCTACATAAGTGAGTTAGGCGCTAATACAGCTACATAAGTCTCTATATCAGAATGTGTGCCAGGACAAACCTGTCGAAGGACCTACTGAGATTGTTGGTAAGACCCGTACAGAGATGTGTTGGATTCCCATCAAATAGGTATGTAGATCAAGTGTTCTCATTTGGTCATCCAAAAATGGGGTGGTATGTTTTGATAGGACTTACTACAATTTATTTCTTGTTTCTTGTTAACAGATGTAAGAGACACCGTTTGGTACAGAGGAACACGATTTTGGACTATTATGTATATCCTTTACAGATTGTCGTTACGTTCACTTTATGTATGCAGTAGCTAATGCTTAGAACTCTGGCCCTGAAGAAAGCCATGGGATCTTGTCCCTACCGGCTGAAACATGTTGGCCTTGTAAATGCAGTTATATGTTTAGACTGCTTCCTCTTCATTGTTCTTGTTTGTTTGAGGGAAAGGACAAATTACATTAGAGTTTTTCGCCTATTGATCCTTTTACCCCTTGTTTTTAACTCACACATCTTTTGATTTTTGCACTGCACTCGATCCCATCTTTTATCATTTGTTCATGGGTACCTTAGCGATTGATGGTGCGACCCAATTGAGTAAGGGCGATGGATGGGTCTCATTGATCAAGAGACATACCACCCCATTTTTGGATGACCAAATGAGAACACTTGATCTACATACCTATTTGATGGGAATCCAACACATCTCTGTACGGGTCTTACCAACAATCTCAGTAGGTCCTTCGACAGGTTTGTCCTGGCACACATACTGATATAGAGACTTATGTAGCTCTATTAGCGCCTAACTCACTTATGTAGGAGTTTTGCAGCAGCTCGGAGTACTTGAAGCTCCGTTATAGACCCCCGGTTCTTTTGTTGTTAGGATTATCCATTCAATAACAGGTCTCTCTGACATTGTCAATGGTAATCTCTCAAGTTTTTCAATGCTCATCAATCGTATAATCTGCTCCTTTTTCTGCCAAACTGATTTGTTTATCAGTAAGGTTAAAGATAAAAGATAATGACGTTTTGTTGATTAGACGCCATCGCACGTGACCTGAACGCAGATTTTGTAACGTCCAGCCTAGCTGTACAATAGAACGTAATTGGGACTGGCCATGTTGTAACATTAGCAAGTCCTGCTCTATTATATCAATAGCAGATGATACAATGCTGTCCAGTGAATAAATTCTGGAGGACAGAGTCGTTAACCCATTGTCCACTACAGACAGTGATTTTTCCAAATTTATACGATCAATTTCTCGTATTTTTTCAGCAGTTTCAATTTGCATTACCTTCCAAGCCTCATTGTAAGCTGCGTATATACCGGCGTATATGAAACGTTTTTGATGCTGTTTGTGAGGTCCCTATATGAAATCTCGCAAGTCAGCACCTTCCTTAAGTAAAGTTAAGTGTTGCTTAATTTCCTGCAGTGTAGATCTCTGTAGCCAATCCAGGCATAGTTTCCCTACACTGTATGTTGTAACTATTCCTGGATGTTGTCTCTGGGAATATCTTGGGTCTGGCCTGGTCTGTTTGAACCCCTGTGTTTTGTTCAGGAATCTATCTTGACAGTTATTAGTGTCTGTGGGCCAGATCAACCATTTTTTCCAATCAGGATTTGTTCTGTTTTGGTGTAAAATATGGGATACGTCTATCTCCACATCTGTAGTGCTGTTACTATCAGGTATGGGCTTTGGAATAGACGGTTTGTTTAAGTCTTTTATCTTGGCTAGGCCAAGACAGGTTGTTTGTTGAATGGTGTCATTCAGGAATATTATCTGTTCTGGGATCATGCAGGCTCTAAATAATGATTCTATACCTTGTACCTGCCAGTCTTTTGTACCCCAGATGGTTTTTGTCTCAATATTATTTTTCCAAAATTCAAAACCAAATGTAGACATTTTTTCATAACAATTTTCAGAATAAATCAATTTAGTATTTGTCAACATGTTTTTCAATCCTGTCTTATTTAACATTCTGTAATACAACGTTTCTGGATCTGTGTTGTGAAACCCTGAGAAGTATGGAAATTTCTCATAAAATGTATTTGAACTGCCTTTTGGCGGTGTTGGACAATGTTCCCATTGGTTATAAGTAAAAACATTTCTAGGATTAGCAGATTTATGCAAATAGTGATGACCATAATGATTATAACAATACATTTCTTCATAGTTCTATGAACCCTGCAAATAGTGGAGAAGTGTGGCTCACTGGTTAGAGGAGGCAGACCCGGACGCTGAGATCAGACCCGGGACCAGGGTTCAATTCCCGACGCGGCAGGGTTTTGAGCCCAAAATGTCCACGGACTCGGTAATTCTCGCTTCGGTGCCTACTCGAATCACATGTTCACACTCTGCAACTCTGGGCAATAGCTTGCTTAATCTCCACTACGGCCCCCCGCAGCGGGATGCCTGGCTTTCACCTTGGGGATACCCAGTAGGGGCTATCTCACAGGGAAAAACCAGGACGGGTTCCCAATGCAAAGCGCTTTGAGACCTGGCGGTGATATTGCGCTATATAAAAACCCATCCATCCATCCATCCAAATAGTCATGTTCTGTGAATTTTGCTGACATTACTAAATCTGACATCATATTATTAATATTTTCAAAGTCCCAATCATCAGAGAAAGTACTTGGTGTCACCAAGTCACTTAATGAAACCTTGAACTGGTGTGGATATTTCAAGAGCTCAACCGGGCCATAGATTTTGTAATCCGTTTTGTCCCATGCTATACCCCCAGGTATAGGATTGGCAGTGATGTTTACTGATGACAGTTCTCTTTTTTCAATGTGAGAAGATCTTTGAGGCTTTAGGGCCAAGTTGATGTTCTGACTTACTGTGTGCATTGTACTATATTTTCCATCAATAAATCTACCCAAACATAAAATCATGATGAGCCAAAGTAGGAGGAAAAGTACACCTAACACAATCCATAATTCAATCCATGGTGAAATCAGATATGTTTCTTTGAGTTGATGAAAGAGTTCAGCCATTTTTTCTTTGAAAGTTTTTGTTGCTTGCGTTTCTTCATGTTCACTTGGATCATCGGAAAAGTCATCGAAATTGATGAAGTAGCCAGATGCAGTTCTGTCAATTGTTGGAATTGCTTCCGGATTTTCATTTGTCTTTGGATATGTATGTTGAGAGGCTACATCATTGTAGACAGGTGTTTCTTGACAAACTGTTGCAATTTGGGTTTCAAGAAGCACAAGTTCCATGGCTTTGTTGCATAGTCCTTTTTTGTTCACTGCAGGTTTATCAAAAGTGATTAGTCTCTCAGTTTGAACCTCTAGGATTGTAGCAAGATTTGGTCTTCTGCTATTTCTTGGGAGTTCACTGGGCCTACTACTTATTATTGGCCACATGATTGTGGTTTTACCAGGTCGATTTATACAACTCTGTTCTCCTTTTTACCAGCAAGGGGCGGTAGTACTACTGATCTTGTTCCGCTGAGAGCTAAGACAGGTACTGCTTTTCTGTAAGAAGGCCCAAATTCCTTCTTCACCGCGATCTTTTCTCTGACCAGATCCCCAATTTTTGGAATCCAGACAGGTCTTGCTGGGACAGGTGGGTTTTTTTCAGTGGCCGTTGGCTTTAGCTTTATGTTACTTAGACCTCTTCTTGTTTCATTCAAGTCCTGTAAAATAGCCAAACGATCTTTGATGTCAAAGTTTTTTTGTTTCACCACTGAAGTCTGACGATCTAAGTCCTGGATTATCATTCTAGTACCGAACAAAAGTTCGTATGGAGTGATACCTTTTACAGAATTTCTTGGCAGATTATTAAGACTACGTTGGACACTTGTTAGATGTTTGACCCACCAAATACCCTCGCTGTCACAGATTGCTTTATGTCCCGTTTTTTTCTCTCCACTACCACAATTCCCTCGGGATGGAATGGACTAGAGTACCGCAATGCAATGCCAATGCTGGCCATGGCCTCCTTGTAAGCCCTAGAGCTAAACGCAGGACCCTGGTCAGAATGTAGCATGCCAATTGCGCATGTGCCGATAAAGACTCGTAAAGGTTTTATAACAGTTCTGGCGTCAGCCGAGCGCTGGGGCCACATCTAAATGAATCTCGTCTTAATAATTATGGAATCGCCTTTTTCCATCTGGATTTTTGCGTAAAGATAGCCTAATGCTTTCTAATAGAGGTGTCCGAGCTGGTGTCTGGTCCGGTTCACAACTGCGATCTCTATTGCAGTCCTGAAAATTCGTTGCAAAGTTGTAAATTTGCACGTTCATCCCCGGCCACCAGTATTCTGATTGTAATTCTATTAGAGATTTCAATATCTCTTGGTTCCTCAGACCCATTCCCATGTGTGCTTCTTGAATCAAGTAAGCTCTCCGGTTCGTGTTTGGAATTACTCTATCCCCCACTCCAGGGATTTGAGCAAAAGGAACGGAGTTTGCAGCAATTATGTATTTATTTCTGAGTGGATAATTTAGAGGTAACGGCGCATAGTTGCCTTCCATTGAGGCTTTTACTGCTAGTAGCGTTTCACCGTCTATATGTTTTTTGTATGCTTTTTTGTAGCTACGGAAGCCAGTTTGACAGCTGCTGCTGTGGCTCTGTGAGCCAATGTATTCCCTGCAACGTGAACGCCATCACGTTGCTGACTCAGTGTATGTATCACGTGAGTCTTTTGTAGTTCTTTCTGCAAAAGAACTACTTGTTCCCAAAGTTTTTTATGCTTTATTGTTGCACCAGTCTCATCTTTGTAACCGTTTTTGATCCATGTCTGCATGTCATTATTGTAAGACTGGACGTAGTAATGCGAATCGCACACTATTAGTGTGGGGAGTTCGCGATCAGCATTTTAAGCGCCATCTTTAAAGATCTTATTTCAGCTCGCTGATCTGTACAGTTTTGAATTGATTCAGTTTTGGTGACCATTGGTCTGAATTTACCTAAGCACCAGCGACCTTTAACAATCGCGCATGCTGCATTGTAAATTTGTTTATCCACAACGTAGTGTTGTGAAAATCTGTCCGTGTAGATTACACAGGTGTATTGTTCGAGAGGCAGAATTTCGATTGGCAGAGGACACTCTTGTTCATATTCCAGATCTTCTAGTTTTTTCATTTTAGGATCAAAAGTGTGTTTCACGTCTTCTGCAGCAAGAGAATTTTCCCATTGTATCCATTTTGGATCTAATGCCACCGCATTTGGAATGCGTGGTCTTGTTACAGCTTCAAGGGCTGATACTGCTGTTAAAGCAGATATGTTCCTTCCTTGGACTAGGGATCTTTCTTTTGCTACAGCAGTTTGAACCGCAGTTAGAATTTTTTCAGTTGAACTGAATTTCATTTCAGCTTGTTTGTACACATGTGATTTGTAATCTATTGGTACCGTTTCTCCCTCATTAGAGGTCAGGTACGTGAATCTGCATCTTCCTGGGATGACTCGGATTACAAGGTTGCGTTCATTTGCGCGTGTTTGCAGTTTTGTTTTAGTTAACATGTCTGTTTGTAATGATCTTAAAATTTCTGTGTGTGTCTGAGTCCAATTAATTGGTTTGAAATCAGGTTTTATTAATTCATAGAGAGGTTTAACCCTCTCTGCATAATTTAGAATGTATGTTCTTCCGAAATTCAGGAAACCTGGAATTGATTGTACTTTTTTCAGCGTTTTTGGAGCTTGGAGTACTGCACACTTCTCTAAGAAGTTGTCTGCTAGGCTTTTGCCTTCACTTGATAATTCATATCTTAATGTAATGTTATTTCATACAATGTATGCGGTTTGCTAACTCTGGGGTCTGCAGTTTCCACTTGAATGTATTAATTCGTTTCCACTGTCTCCAGAAGATTCATCAGGATCTTGCGAGCTATGGTCACTTCTGCTGCACTCTCCGTTTTTCAGTTGTGTCCTCAAAATCCTTGGCATGTTTTATTTTAATACTAGCTACCTTCTTTTTTGGAAATTGTAATTTTTTACTTTGATGAGCAGGTTCCTTGTCTTTGGACTTGACGTGCTCTTCCTTGTGTTCTGACCGTCCTCTTCTTTCCAATTTCTGTGAGGAAGTCTGAAAAGATCGAGAGGGACGTGTATCATTATCTTGATATCTGTCAGGTTTTCTTACTTTATCCCTATCTCTAAGGTTGTATCTTTTCTCAGAGGGCTCCCTGTGGGGAGACTTGCCTCCTCATTCTGGAGATCTATCTCTCCATTGAGGAGACCTTCCTCTGGACTGGAACTGTTTTTCTCTGGGAGTTGTTTGTTTATTACCCTCCCACTTCTTTTTTGAAGTATTGAGATTATTTTTAATAAAGGTTTTTTCAGGATTTTCTATTAGTTGAGGTTTTATTGGTTTCCCACCCAAACTTTCTCTGCCTAATTCTTCATAGGATTTTTCTATGATTCTGGCAAGTTCAAAAGGTTGTTCTGCTATATCTGTTTCTTTCAATTTTTGGTGGCAGGTAATAACAAAAGCATATAGAGAATTATTTCAATTAACACTTGACGGTAATTCTTTTAGTTTAACAAAAAGTTCTTCACTGGACATTTTTGAAATGTCATGGTGTGATGTATAGCTGTCTAGAACCGGCCATGTTGCTCCTGGTCTACCTAGTGGACCGAGCCTGGTAATGTGATTTTGATGTTTTAGGGCGCCATTAAACCAGAGCAGGTGCTCTTGGTATGTTAGTGGGATTTCAACGTCCTCGAAAGGAGTGTATTCATCCGGAGATTCCTTTATTTTGTAATAGTGGAAATCTAGAAAACGTATCCATGAATAGAATACCTCTGTCTGCCGATATTCATGGGCCTCTACCACAAATATGACTGTACCACCTCTTGGTGATAGTCCATTGTCTATAAGTTTAAGAATTATAGTTCTTAGAAGCATAGAAGCATATAGGACTGGGTGGCTCCGCTCTGGCGTGGATCAGGTCCTTTCTCCAAGGACGATTTCAGAGGATTCTGCTCAGACCGTTTAAATCTGGATGCAAACCTCTTGTACGTGGAGTACCACAGGGCTCAGCGTTGAGTCCTCTGTTTTTTAATGTCTATCTGGCCCCGTTGGCGAAGGTGGTGGAGGCATGTGGAGTCAGAGTGGTCTCTTATGCTGATGATACACAGCTGATATTTTCTTTTAGAGACCACTCTGACTCCAGCCTTTCCAGTTTCCGCCACTGTCTTGGCGAAATCTGCTCTTGGATGTCCTCGAACCACCTTCGACTTAACACAGACAAGACTGAGGTCTTGTTTTTTAATCAAAAAATGATCATCCCACCTTCATTATGGTGGCCTACGGTACTCAACCCTCCCCCTACCCCGGTTCACTCTGCCCGCAATCTGGGGTTTATATTTGATGATACCCTCTCCTGTGGCCCTCAAATTAATAAGGTTACTGCGGCCTGCCATGGTAAACTAAAAATGATGAGAAAGATCTTTCCATTTTTGCCTAAAGAGGCACGCAGAACAGTAACTCAGGCATTAATCACCTCCCATCTGGATTATGCCAACAGCTTATATGCTGGGGCCCCTCTATATCAAATTGAACGCCTACAGGTAGTTCAAAATGCTGCTGCAAGACTGATTGGCAATATTCCATACAGACACCCCATATCAGCGTTTCGCAAAGAACTCCATTGGCTTCCCATAGCCAACCGCATTAAATTCAAAACGCTCACTCTTGCTTTCCGAGCCCTGAACGGAACTGGCCCGGATTATTTAAAAAAGAGATTGAGATTGTCCCACTCAATCAGAGACCTCCGCTCTAACAACCTTCGTCTCATGCAGGTGCCAAGATTCCGTCGCACAAGAACTGGTGGTCGAGCCTTTGCTGTTCTTGCTGCCAAACATTGGAACGACCTACCGATCGATCTCAGATTTGCCCCATCCGAAGCTCTGTTTCGCAGTCGCCTGAAAACCTGGTTATTCGCATCTATTTAGATTGCTCTTTCCTTTCCTGCTGACAGACCTAGCGCCGGGACACCCCCATTGGGGGTAGCCGCGCGCTTTACAAAATTCGTAAATAAATAAATAAATAAATTCTTACGTTTACCGGAATGATAATAACATTCGGGTCTTCATTTTGGAGACTTGTGTCATCCGCTAAAAGTTGAGCTGCTATTCTAGCTTTCTCTCTTTCATCGTCACTTTCTCCCATTTTTCTGACTGAAAGTTTTGTTGCAGAGCAAGTTTCAAGGAAACAAAGATTAGGTGCACAATATTTTGGAACACTGTATCCTTCAACGTGACTAAACCAAAAACTATTACCAAGGATTTTCATCCTACTAAGTTCTGGCGGATATTAACCTTTCACCCACTCCAAACGTCTATTGGAGTTTTTACGGGAAAAAGGGGTCTGTGTGAAAAGCAAGACTGAGTTACTCTAGTGTCTTGCAATAGATTATCGCCTTACCAAACGTTGGGCGCCATGTAGTGTAGTTCCTATATTCCCAATAGGCTCTGCGCATTGGAATAACATAAACGATAGTTTAGACGTAGGACTGAGGTCGACTGGGTCTCTATTGAATATGTTAGACTTAATTATGAATGCCAGCTAGCTCAGAGGTCACTAGAAACTTTCTCGAGTAAACAGGGATGAGTTAACTTCCCTGAATAGACAAGAAGGGATTAGCTTCTGACAACCGCATAAACATGACAACTTTGCTCCCCCCAGAATAAGGAGTATATCTCCAGAGTCGTGTGAAAAAAAATAGACAGCTATTTCACTCAGTCAATCGTGCATGCTTAGTCTCACCAGAGTGCAGAGAAATAGAGAGACAGGCGTTTTCAATAAAAGTTGTTATTTATTGAGCAGTCCTCTTTCTCGTGCAAGAGAAGTGAATTGCCGTAATTGCAATACTTGTCATAAAGTAAAGTGCGTACAGTAAAAGAAGTATTCTGAAATAATAATGTAAAAGCATTGATATGGTTTCTGAGCCATATGATACTTAAAATGGATAAAATATATACATACATAAAATCATTGACTAGACGTACTCAACTGGTGCTTCTAAGATACGCCTACCCCGGTGTACCTGACCTAAGCCTAATACGTGGGAAGGAGTAAGTAAGTTGCAGTTTAAGTTAAGTTAGTTTTGCCAAGAATCTGAATCAAGAATTCTCTTAAGAATATAATCAGCTCCGTACCTTGGTTATAGAATGAAGGAGTTCTTGTATTTCTTTCTCAGGACTCGATCTCCCAGAAACCCGCAAGGGTGACTGGAAACACTGGGGCTGGATTTCTCGGCAAGAGAAAAGACAGCGTCTCTCTCAGTGCGTCAATGGGAGGGTCGGCTTCCATCGGCTCTCGCATCAGCTGGGCTTCGGGCAAGTAGATAGCCTCTCTGCTCCAAACCACCGTGTGTTTGCTTTAGGCACCGTTTGTATACTTATACCTGGAAGGTGCCGAGTTTGACCTAAGGTTGGACATAAGACGTCACTCCAGGAGTTCTTGTTCCAATCAAAACAAAAGCAGGGGGATTTCCCGGGCTGCTGGAGGCTTGGTTTGTTTAAAGAACGTGTTGTACTTTCTAGGAGTCTATGGGAGTAGCCTTGCCGTATTTGGACTGCATTGGCTATGACTAAATATGGATATGATTCTTATGCCTTTATAAGGATATGTTTTGTTATAACCACATAAGGGCATGCATCGGGAATATTTAAATAGGGTCCTAGATACATTCACAACAAGATAAGTGCGGTCTTAGCTGATCGCTTTGAACCTTACCTACAGACACTCCTACACCAGGACCAAAAAGGGCGAATTCCCATGATAAATACCGCCTTAAATATAAGACTGTTATTTCGCATAATTCATGAGTTGGACCCGGGGACCAATATGGCCGTTGTAGTTTTGTTGATAGACCGTTGCACTGAGGGTTTTTGTTGGGCATACTGTTGAGAATGGCACTGGGAGCAGGCAAGAGGAATGGGTGTCACTCCTATATGCGGAGGTACTGGTTAGGGTCCAGACCAATGGCTGCATCTCAGGGCCATTCGGGGTACACAGAGGAATGTGAAAGGTTGTCTGCTTTCCCCTATGCTGTTTGCACTGGCCCTAGAGCAGTATGCAAGTATAGTCCAGCCAGGGAATCGGGTAGGTGACTCTGGCTGCGTGATGGAGAGCACTTCATATCTTTTTATGCAGATGACATGCTGCGATATTTTCGGTCAGCGGAGTCCGCTGTGCCCTAGTTGTGCATCTTTTGGAAGAACTAAGCAGTTTGTCTGGTCTTCATACGAATCAGTCCAAATCTTGCACTTTCCTACTGGCACAGTTCTCCCGGGTCATCTTGCGAATGGTTATTCATGTGGGTCTCCACTGAGAACCAGTCACTTTTAAATACCTGGGGGTGCGGTTTACCATGAAGAGGTGGAGGGTTGGGAGGGAATCTGGAGGATGTGCTGCAAGCTCTCTGGTGCAGTATGGAATTCTGGCACACTCTGAAGTTGCCTTATCTAATCTAGTGGTACTTCCTTGACTCCTCTACCACTTTGCAAACCTCCCTATATTGATTCCACAGTGTTGGGTTAAGGCTGCAAACATGATGCTCAGAGACCGGACATAGGACAGGGGCAGACAGTGTCCATCCTGCTGTGTCATTTTTAACTGGGAGCATGTAGTGCTCCTGACTTTCAGTTATACTATCTTGCCACCCAGCTGCAGTGGATGACTTCATGGATGGAAAGCTGTAGTTTCGCGGAACTGGGACAAATGAGTGTCAGACAACAGGAGGGCTTGCTCATTGCCCTGCTGTTGGGCGTCAGGTTGTGAGTCACTGGCCCCATCACGCTGGTATCCCTAGCCCTGACAGCACACAGAGGGTATTTACCAGCTCATAGGATGCGTAAATGGACAGCTGTGGGACTCATTACGTTGGTTAACTGTTGCACTGAAGGACTATTGAGAGAGATAAAGTCACTGTCTGAGGATGATGGGCTGCTGATATTGCAGTTCTTGGCTAATGGGGTACTGGCACACTCACTGGAGGCTCGAATGTGAGCCAGCCATACTGAACCAAAGTGCCATAAAGTTGTATGGGTTCTACTGACCTTCAGGGGTGGCCTAAACTCATATCTTGGTGGTATAAGTTGCTTCAGGTGATTTCTGACGCAACAGAGGATATTCTGGGAGGGCATAATAGATCAAAAGATTCTGCTACATACCGTTTAATTATTTGCACACTACCTGTTTTACCCCCCACAGGTTGAATCCCATCTTCATGATGACAGACAATGTATTTCCCCAGTCACACACATCAGATGATGACTTATTACAAATGACCGTCAGTGGTGGGGTTCTGGAGGGGGGTTGTGCCAGAGTTGGGAGGGTAGTGGGGACACCTCCTGTGCTGACTGTAGAGGTCTGCCTCCTGGACTTGTATCCATATCCCCACTCCATGGCAGGGCTGGCCAGGTTCACGACTTGGGCCAGGTGCTGGCACAGCGGGTCATAACGATGCAATGGAAATCTGCCATGGAGCCCCTCAGGTGGGTGAAAACTGAAGGTACCATCCTTAAAGCGGAAGAACATAGGGAACCTCTCAAATCTTCCATTGCTGATGTCTGGGATGGCTTTATATACACCCTCAACGGTCCATCAGTCTGACACTGTGATTCTCATGGGTGTGTGAACTAATGGATTTCTCCTCCTCTGAGCTGAGCTTTCAGGGTGATGGTTTGACTGCATACGAGCAGCCTGGCGGGAGGGAATGTATCCGGGACGGTGGGTGTCCCTATTACATTAACCTGTGTCATCTGCAATTACACAGGACGGCCAGGCACTTTCTATTATTATGTTGTTTCTCTTTTCACTTTTCCAGTTTGCTCGTGACTACTCACAACCATTGCCACTGCTGCCCCTGAGAGGGTAAACCACACTGTTCTCTGAACTGCAATGCTTGTGTAATTGTTAACATATATTTTCTGCGTATTTAATGATGCCTTCGAAGAGTAAAACTAATATTTATTTTTTATTAAATACAGTCCCTACAAAGTTAGAGCACTAACCTTGAATGACGCAAATATATATACCATAAAAATTACTTAACTAAACAACAAAAATGAAGAAAAAGTATATCTGAATTCTTTTTTCATATGAAACATATTTTAGAAAAATAACTACATTGTATTCTATTTTAACAACATAGGTATTGATTTAACATAAACATAAAATACTTAAAAGTATAAAAACATTATTAAATACAATTATATGTAAAACAAACAATACATAGGGAATTCGATGTTAATAAAGAAACAATACTTCATTAAAATCTGTTTTTGTTTTAGTTATGTTAATTCTACACCTATGAGCATTCATTAATACGTTTCTGGAATAAATTAAATAAGTAGAAAAACAACACAAACACAATATTAAAATATGTAAAACCTTTTAAAATAGTATTTAATAATTGCAATTCTACATATTTTATATAATTTAAAACATATTTATAAGCAAGGATAAGATTTGCTAATAGCCAATCATGGCAAGTGCATATATTTGTGATGGTCAGATTAGTTAATATAGTTCCAGTTCCACAAACACTGAAGAATTAATAAACCATTTACAAAATGCTGAATAATGTCATAAACACCCATCATTAAAGTACATTTGAGTTTACAAAACACTAGCCACCCAACTACCCAATAACCATGCAACTGGTCAAAAATGTATGCAAAAAATATAACACTATGAAAACATCAATTTCTATCACACTTTAATTTGAATAAATAAATGAATACAATAATTTCAACAATAAAATGCAACACTTCAAACATTGATATTATTGTTAAAAGCAAAAAGCTATCTATTTACCATCAATACTTGCTTCCTTCATATTTTCATAAAACAAATGTTGTGAATAACTTTCAAAAGAATACAAATGTACCGCAGATGTTTACATTGTTCAAATGAACTGGATATCCATTGTTTTTGACAAGTGGTCTTGACTTTTTGTTGGAACACATAGAAAAGATACCAGCTGCATCTTGGGCATCATAATATTTTTCCTCTACCCTCTCATCCAAACTACTCCTCAACTCTACCACAGATAACAGAAACCAAGGACAGAGGATGGTGGTGTCTTCATCTGTCCCTTAGAGATTGAAATGTCATTGACATTGTAACTTTGACTAGCATGCACTCAATAATCCTTAGGGGGAGTGCTGTGAAGTAGTGAGTGAAAGAAGTTAAAACACGTAGGGTTGTTCATCTTTCTCTTTTTATACCTCCTCAGTGGTGGGGGGCTTAGTTAAGCAACTGTACTGCTGGTAATCTAGGGGTTTGAAGCAGTTGTACTCTAGTTTGGAGAGATAGTCAATAAGAGGCAGCTTTGTTCCCATGAATCTCATTTGTGAATGTGTTATGTTGTGTATTACTTGTTCCATTGCAAATGTGTGCCACCTGCTGAACCAACAAGCGCTGGGAGTGAGACCCTCTTTTTTTTTTTAATTATAAGTTTTTTGGCCACCCCTGTCAAATGTCTTTCCAAAGACAAGTCTACTTTTATTATTATTAGTATTAGTATTTTGTAGAGCGCCTGGTTACACTAGCAAGTGTGTCCCCGCGCTGTAAATGCTAATGATGATGTTCAGTGCTGATGCTTCCTACGATTTTAGTTTTTGGGGAAGAGTAGAGTTTTCAAGTCTTTTCTGAATTTAGACTCAGATGGTTCCGTTCGCAGTTCCACTGGAAGTTCATTCCATTTCTTGCCCGTTTGGACTCTGAAGGATTTCCCCCCCATTTTGGCTGTCTGGACCCTCGGGACATGTACCTGTCCTGTCCCACGTGATCTCAGATGTCGGGTAGGTTCATACCATTGCAATAAACCGTGAAGGTATTTCGGACCTTTGTCATGCAGGATGCGATGGCCTGTGCATAAGGCCTTAAAAGTCACCCGTTCCCTGATCGGGAGCCAGTGGAGGGCTTTCAGGGCTTTTTTTGATGATGCTCTCCTGGGTAATTTTAGGATCAGACGGGCCGCTGCGTTCTGTATCCGTTGGAGTCTGGAAAGACTTTTTTCGTTGGCTCCAAGGTACAGGACGTTCCCATAGTCCAGCCTCGACGTTATTAGGCTGTGTACTATGGTTTGGCGCACTGATACCGGCATGAGGTCGAGCGTTTTCCTGAGGACTCGTAGTGTCCCGAAACAGGTTCCTGCTACCTGTTTTGTCTGGTGGTCGAGCGTGAGGTTTCTATCTATCCAGATCCCTAAGTTCTTTACTAAGTGGGTAGGTGTGGGTAGATCTCCCAGCTCTTCCGGCCACCACGCTGAAGTCCATACTGATGGAGCTTTGCCTATGATTAGTACCTCCGTTTTATTGCCATTCAATCGTAGGCAATTGTCTGCCATCCAGAGTGCCACCTTCTGCATGCAGGCTGCAAAGTTGGAGGCACTTTGCTTCTCAGGTTGTGCAAGGGTTACAGTCAGTTGCGTGTCGTCCCCATACGACACTATTTCAACCCCAAACGTTTCTGTAATTCCTCCTACGGGGGCTACATATAGATTGAAGAGGGTGGGGCTGAGGCTGGAGCCCTGTGGTACTCCCTGATTAAGTTCTATTTCCTTAGACTTGAACTGTCCCTGGGCGACCTGGAAGGTTCGGTCTGTTAGGAAGGATTTCATCCATTCCCAAGCTTTCCCTCTCACTCCGCCCTTTTTCAGGCACTGTAGCAGGGTGTGATGGGCTACAGTGTCGAAAGCGGCACTCAGGTCCAGAAGAATTAGTGCCGCCGTCTGGCCTTTGTCAGCATATCCTCGTAGGGCTTCTGTTGAGGATAACAAGGCTGATTCGGTCGAGTGATGGGCTCGAAAACCCGACTGAGAGGGATGGAGGAGTCCACTTGCTTCTGCAAAAGCTGAAAGCTGTGTATTTACAGCTTTCTCCGCAATTTTAGCGAAGTAGGGCAGGAGAGAGATGGGTCTGAGGTTATCCAGTTTGTCAATGCTAATATTGGGTTTTTTCCTCAGGGGAAGGACAATCGTTTTTTTCCATGTAGTAGGGACTTGTCCTGTATTGAAAGAGAGAGCCAGGATGTGTCTGATATGGGGTTCCAGGGTGATGATGCTACCGTAGAGTCTTTTAGGGGTTGCTGGATCACTAGGTGAGCCAGATTTGATACTGTTAGCTACGTTGAGAAGGATTTCTTTAGACGGGACAGTGAATGCTGAGAGGCATTTATCCTCCTGTATATGCAAATAGTTGTCTTCCTGTTCCCTGCCTGTTCTGGCTTTGTCTGGGAAGCTAGCATAGATTTTGTCCACTTTATTAGCAAAAAACTCTGCTATTAAATCGCATGTTTTGACTGATCCCGTCATGGGTGTGGTTAGTGAGGTAAGGTCGGAAAGTTCCCTGTAAATTAAAAACATTTCCTTCATGGAATTGTCAGCGTCTTTAATTCTGTTGCAAAGGTAGGACTTCTTAGTTTTACGAATGAGTGCGTGGTATATTTTGAGCCAGTTCTTGTACTCTATTCTGTCTGCCTCATGGTAATGTGACCGTCCTATCCTCTCGTAGATTTTGCATTTTGCTTTTTGGTCCCGGAGTTCACCGTTGAACCAAGGGGCGGATTTGGTACGTCTAACCGGGGCCTTATCCGTCCATGGTGCTGTGTGGTCCAGCGCCTTCATTATCATTTTATTAAGATTTAAGCAGGCGGATTCTAAATCTTTGTCTCCAGGGGGGGCTTCAAGTGTTATAATTCTATTGAAGGCCTCAGTGGAGAACTTATTCCATTTCCTGCGTTTGTTGAAGTGGGCGGGTTCCTTGTGTAGTCCATCATCTGGTACCGATACCCTGAAAGTTACTAGGTGGTGGTCGGACCATATGACTGGGATGGGAGGGTCTATGGTTAGGGCATCCCAGCTGGCAAAGATGGGGTCTAGGAGATGTCCCTGACAGTGAGTAGGTTGTTCTGATTTGAGTAGCATCTGGATGACAGCTAACTCCTGTTTAATTTCCTGAGCCTCGTTATTCTTGAGGTCATCAAAATGATAGTTTAAATCCCCTAGCAGGAGAAGTCTTTCATGTTCAAGAGCAGAGAGCGTAAGGGTTTCCAACAATTGAGTGGAAAAAGTAGCTGCGGGGCCAGGTGGGCGATATATAAGATATCCCCTGATGCAGTATCCCTGGTGAACTGAGATGGAGAAAAAACCAGTTTCGCTTTTATCAATATCCCTTCCCTCTAACGTACAGGTCAAGTCCTGTTTATGAATTATGGCGATCCCACCCCCTTTTCCCTTTGGTCTGTCTATTCTTTTGATGTCGTATCCTGGTGGGAGGGCCATCAAAATGTCAGGTGCCGAGGTGGCGTTAAGCCACGTTTCCGTAAGAAAGAGGGCGTCGGTTCGGCCATCTGTAAGGTAATCATGCACCTCCATCTTGTGTTTTCCTAGGGAGCGGCAGTTTAGTAGAGCCAGGTTCAATATCTTCCCTTTTTGCCTTTATCCCAGATTTCTGTTTACGGAGAAGGCACAATGAGCGCATTTTTTCTCTAGATTATTTACATTAATGCTGTGTCGGCAGGGATGGTCTAGGGGGGGGCAGAGTTTCCGTATTTCCGAGGCGCTGTACCTTTTACGGAGGTTGGAACCAGCAGGGGGTCCTGCCCCTGCTCCCGGGCGGTCACGGACGGGCTTGCCTTTGGCGCGCCTTCGGCGCGCTTCCGGCGCGCCCGCTGCGCCCGTCCGCTGCGCCTCCTGTGACCGTCAGACATTTATTGGAGGTGTGTCTCGGGGTGGGCGTGGCCAGGCAGCAGCAGCGCTCCCCTCCCACCTCCCCAACGATGGCGGCTGTTTCCTTGTTTTTCCTGCCCCCTAGCAGCGCTCAGATCGGCTGCGGGGGGTCCAGCAGGGGTTTAGAGGAAGCGGAAATCAAGCGCCTTGCCAGTAAGTGAATTTAAAAGATAATGTGAGCCAAAGTCTGCACTCGACAGTTTCTCACAATCAGCAGTTTAAAATAGGTCATTTTAAAATAGCAACAGTTTCTCCACAATACACATAAAAGTACAAGCTTAAAAATCTTAAAATCGAAGTTTTAGCCTTCTGCACTAATTCTCCACGTGTCTCTCACCTCCCGGCTTTCCGCCTCAGGAGTAGAGAGTGAGCATTTTACCCAGCGTCGCGAAGGGTGAGGTTTTATGGGTGTGTCTCAGGGTGGGCGTGGCCAGGCAGCAGCAGCGTTCCCCTCCCACCTCCCCAACGCTGGCGGCTGTTTCCTTGTTTTTCCTGCCCCCTAGCAGCGCTCAGATCGGCTGCGGGGGGTCCAGCAGGGGTTTAGAGGAAGCGGAAATCAAGCGCCTTGCCAGTAAGTGAATTTAAAAGATAGTGTGAGCCAAAGTCTGCACTCGACAGTTTCTCACAATCAGCAGTTTAAAATAGGTAATTTTAAAATAGCAACAGTTTCTCCACAATACACATAAAAGTACAAGCTTAAAAATCTTAAAATCGAAGTTTTAGCCTTCTGCACTAATTCTCTACGTGTCTCTCACCTCCCGGCTTTCCGCCTCAGGAGTAGAGAGTGAGCATTTTACCCAGCGTCGCGAAGGGTGAGGTACTGCTGTCATTCCTATGAAGTTGTTAGACCTAAGGCTGTGCAGTGTTACTCCAAACTCTGCTGGGATAGGGTACCCTAGAGTTTACATTATTAGGGGTGGTTGAAACTTCTGTTCTGCCTGTGGTACGGGTGGATTTTTGGCGACAATGTGTTACTCTTGCAATGTGGAATTGAAGCCAAATTCCCCCAATCACTGTGTCTGGAATTGTTTCTTGTGTCCACGCCAAAATGGTAAGTTGAGGAGCGTGAGTGAGATGTGGCGTCCCCTTGTGCAAGTTTTGGTCGCTAAGACCACATCTGCTGACATTTTTCCACGTTTGCTCTAGTAGAAAATATTCTAGAGTGGCAGCAAAATCAACTTGATTAACTGCTCCATCTGGGGCACCACATGGTACCTTTCACATTGATTCTTTAGTGCAGAACATGCTACTGGAGTTAAATCACAGTGCAAGCAGTGTGACATGGCTATTTCTGCCCATTGTAAGAACTCCAAAGAATCTAGTGTAGTTAAATTCTGAGAGTTCTTCCCACCCCTGCACTTTATATAGCCCCAATATTTCTTTTCAGAAGGTTTGGCTCACTACACAGGTCCACAATATGTGTATATATGTGTGAAGCTCCAGATCACACCACCAGCTTGTTTCATTGATTGATGGAAATATGCACTTAAGGCTTATGAAGGGGAAGTATCAATGGTTAATTTGTTAGAGGCTGATTCCCTTTTTGGGGTACTATATTGGATCATCACAATCTCCTGTCACAGCTTCTCTCATTGTTTGTCAGAACAACTGACACTGTGTCCGAGTCCCATCTATGATGAAAGAAAATGTCCAAGTTCCTTTGCTATTTCAGATCATCTAATATGTCCTTGACATTAGGCCTATAGAGTTGGAGGAGTTACAAACCTGCTTTTCAAAGAGCACAGGAGGCGGGAAGCTGTTTTACAATTGGGTAATGTAGTACCTAGTGTTTCAGCTGAGGATAATGGAGGCTGTTTGATTCTGAGATGTGAACATCTTGCTTACATTGCTCAAAGAGTTTAATAGCACTATGCTTGAAAAGGTCACTCAGGGCTCAACATTCACCAATTCCCTACTCCTGAACAGGCCCACCTTTTACTGACTGAGACAAATCTGGTTTAAAAATGAGAGAGGTATTGATTGAAGGGAACAAAGTGAGCCCTCTTGGGTCCGCGACTCGATCCCAAATTTCGATAACAGTGTTTGTTGCAGTGGAGTGATAAATCTTTCGGAATCTGTGCTTCCATTCCAGCCGAAGCAGATCACACAATGGGCTGATGGTGCAAGACCAGTAATTTGGTGAAAAGATCTGAATCCATGTTAAGGAGCGCTATAGGCTTGTAGGACACACACTGTGCATGGTCCTTGGCCGATTTGTGAATTTAAATTATTTCTGACCCATAGTGGGTGAAAGGTCCGTAGCTGTTGGGAACACATTGAATAATGCTCGATGGCCGCTGGTAGACTGTAGGGCGAGGTTGTGTTTCTCTACTCTCCCCGATATGGATGAAATGGATTAAGAAAAGCACGCCATTATCACGGGGCCTGAACCGGTAGCCTCCTGAATAAAATAAGCAATGCTGCATCGATTCGGGGAAAACAACTTCAAAAATACGAACTTATCTTTTTACTTTCCGGCAGATTTCAAGGTGCTTTTCCCTGGAAAAGTTTGGCTCACTCGGAGCTTCAAGGCGGCGATAGAGAGGACGCTGATTCATTCAGTGCAGGTATTCGCGGAGATTACTGGCTGGGGCCGGCACCATTGGCGGCGGACACTAACACCGCGGGATACAATGGGTCCAAAACTGCTAAAGAATACCAGGGAGGAGAAGGAGAAAGTTGTTTGGAGCAGCTCTGATGCTCCGGCAGCTAACCTACGGGCGAAGAAAGTGACACGCTATCAGGAGGAGCGCACTAATATTCGAGACATTGAGCATGATAAAAATGTTGATGATATTGGAGACGCTACCCTGATCGAGAAGAAGAAGAAGGAAAAAAATAAAGAAAAAGCAACTTCCAGCAGGAGACATAATGCAGGGGCCAAGTTAACTGAGCAGGCAGGTATGAGGCAGCCTACCGTAATTGAGGCGTTCCTACCTGTAATGGCCGCGAATGCAAATTCCAAGGTGGTGTCGATTCCGATGCCGACGTCGAGCATCGGAGGGTCTGCCACCGAGACAGCTCAGCCTCAACTTCAACTTCAGCCCCTGTGGACCGAATCAGCAGCGCAACAGAATTTGAGTAATGGCGATGTCCCTGACACAGCGGCAGCTCTATCGACAGGTATGGGAGCGGTGAGCTTGCAGGGGGCGGTACACCGGTCGACGCAGCAGCCGGGGGAGGATCTGATATTCCTGGTGCGGGACGGAGCAGAGTCCTTAGTAGGAGATCGTGTACTGCCGGAGGGTGAAGGGCAGGCTGAATCATCGACCCCAATGACTCCAATGGCCCCGGTGAGAGCACGCTCTATGCAGATAGTACAGGAGCAGGGGCTTGAGAAATTAAACTCAGCTATTACAAATAAAGAGTGCACAATGATTGCCGCATAGAGTCAGCAGAGGTGCTAAGAGACGATGTACAGGATGGAAGGGGGAACATGGATAAATCCGGTAATGAACTGGGAGATATCTTGGAGGATGGGGTTATGGAAGAGCAGGAAGGGCAGAATAATTGCGGGACTGTGCCTTTATTAACAATGCCCTCCCATACTCAGAGTGATGGAATTGCCGAAGACTTTGATTTAAAAACTTTATATACTAGTCCACACCCTCGCATTAACCCTGGCTCACCTAGTGATGAATGTTTTTTCTCTGTGAATGAGGGTGAGGAGGAGTAGGAGGAAGAAGGGGGAGAGGGGGGTACGGGGGGTGGTGGAACCCCCTCTGCATCTGTCTCAAGCTCTTCAGATACGGAGAACGATCTAATAGTGTCTGGGCTAGTGTCGGAGTCACTGGGCACCTCAGATTCGGGAGAGGTTACAGTTCAGAGGTCACCTTCTCGATACAAATCGAAAAACTTAACGAAAAAGCGGAGTAAATCAAAAAATGTTTTAAGTCCTCCGCATACAGAAGTGGTAAAGAGGTTGGACTGGGACTATTCCGCGACATCGCAGTTGTATCAAGAGAGTGCAGGGGCAGGGGTTGCTCCTATGCAAAACCAGGCACAGAGGCAGAGCCAGTCTCAAGGGCAACCGCCTATGGGGTTTGAGATGATGTATTCAATGCTGAAACAGATCCAGATGGAGGCAAGAGTGGAAAGCCGCAGAGCTAGGCAGGAAAGCAAAAAGATACAATGATCTCTCCGAAAAGTGAATAAATTGTATGCAGATCTTGCAGGGAGAGTCACAGAAGTAGAGGAGAGAACTGGTATTCTGGAGGATGTAGTCAGGAAATGGCAGGAGTACAAGCAAGAGCAAGAGAAGACCACATCAGATGTTTTATGGAAATTGGAAGATTTCGAAAACAGGCAGCGAAGAAACAATATAAGACTTTTGGGTGTGGCAGAGGGAAAGGAGGGGCAGGATGTGCGGACATTTGTAATTGAACTACTCAGAGGTGCATTCCCTGAGATAACAGGTTGGGATTGGGAATCAGAAATACAGCGTGCACACAGATTCCCATTTGTACAGAGAAAGGGAAACTCATCAACTAAACCTAGAGCAATACTTATATATGTAGGGAACTATCTTTTTCGAGATGAGATTATGGCAAAGGCAAAACCTCAGGCTAAATGTAGATACAAGGATGTGGAGTTTTTTCCTAGGCCTGACTTCTGCCACACGACAGTAGAAAGGAGGTGGAGAATGCGGGAGTTAATCGCGCCATTTCAAAAGATAGGATGCAAGGCATATCTAATGTTCCCTAGTCGGTTGAAAGTGGTAAGAGATGGTCACTTTAAAATCTTCCAATCTGAGACCAAGGCTCAAGAATTCTTGAACTGGTTGAAAGAAAGTATGTCACAGGCTGATAAAGAGCGGGCAGTGGCTCTGGTCTCACAAGGAAGCAAAAAGGCATAGAGGTACCAATAAAGGGGGGGGGGAATATATATATACAGTGACTTTGAATAGAGGAGGGAAAGAGATGTGTATGTATGTACTTAGGAATTTTTGGTGTGTATAGGTGGATATAGTTGCAGGGGGAGGGGGCGGACACGAGGTTCCCATCTAGTCACAGCCGCCACACATAGGTCCTGTGGATCTATTTGCCAGTAGGGGGGTGGGACCATCGGGGCGGGAGCCCAGGGGTGGGGGATGGCGTGGGGGGGTGAGGAGCAAAAGGTATGGGGATATCACAGAGGAGCAAAACAAGGAAGTTGGAAGAGAATGAACAATAAACGAAAATTGAATTTGTACTTGATTATTTGTTTAATATATATAATTTGTGAGTTGAGTAATGTAATGAGGATTGTGGGTCCACTTAACGATTCCTAATGAGTATCCGGATAATGACATGGAATGTGTGTGGGCCAATTTACAGAAAGAAGAGGCAAAAGGTATCTACTCTAATAAAAAGCTTGAGATTGGATTTTCGACTCCTGCAAAAAACGCATATCCAGGCATCTGAAGTATATTTGCTTGAACAACTGGGACTTTCAGTTTTAGCTTCCTCAAGACAGGGTTCTAGGAATAGGGGAGTTGCGATACTTTCAAGACAGAGGGGTATCACCACTAGGAAGAAATGAGAAGATGTTTGGGGGAGATGGGCTTTGGTAGAATGTTTGGTAGGGGAGCAATGGATAACTTTTGGCTCTATATATGGCTCTACTGGGGATGCTGCTGAAATTTTTGAGCAGATAGATGTAGAGTTGGCAACTTGGGCCCCCTGTGCTGTGCTAGGAGGAGATTTTAATATCAACGGTGCAGGGGAATTGGGACTAGGGTTAGGATCTCCTGTTAGATATCAAGGAAGAAAACGTTTTTTGAGCAGTCTGCTCCTTGGCAAGGAATACTACTACTAGATGTTTGGAATGCTCTCAAACCAGGAGAAAAGGGATACACGTAGTATTCTGCGCCGCATAGAGTGAGTGCGAGATTAGATTTTTTTCTGGTTAGTAGTAACTGTATTTCAGGCACACAGATTGAAAGGTTGCCAAGATTATTGGCGGACCATAATCCTTTGATTATAAATCTAACAGTGTCATCAGGGTCAAGGGGGGATACAGTATGGACTTTTGAGAGAGCACTCCTAGACGATGAGGTATATATTCAACATATGAAGCGGTGGATTGAGGAATATCTGGCAATAAATAGGGGTAGAGCAGCTGAAGGTATGGTCTGGGATAGCTTCAAGGCTGGAGTAAGGGGGGAGACCCTAATTTACAGTGTAAATAAAAGGAAGCAGGAGCAACATAGAAATCAAGCGCTAAGAAGGGAGATACTATTAGCCGAGGAGGAAGTGAGTGAGTGTGCAGCAAATCAAGCAAATACACCGAATGGTATTGGTAATGTACTGGAACTTGCTATGATTAAATTAGCTAAGCTAAGAATGGAGGCAGAGAAATATATAGCATCTAAGGCAGCAAAAACATATGTGGCAAATAGGGAGAAATGCTATGAGTTGAGTGAACAAGCAGGACGAATGTTAGCCGTTAGAGCAAGGCAAAAAGCAGCGCTAGGGGAGATAACTGCAATTAATGATAGGTCTGGGAAGGTGGTAACGGGTACACAACAGATTAGAGAAGTCTTAGACAATTCTATACGAATCTATATGAAGAACAACAAGGGAAAGATATAGGGGAAATAACAGCATACCTGAATGACTCCCCAAGGGTAGAGTTGGAAGAACAAGAAAGACGGAGATTAGATAATCTATTAGACCTGCAGGAGATTGAAACAGCTCTTATGAGTCTTCCTTCCGGCAAAGCAGCTGGACCAGATAAGATACCGTTAGAGTTTTATAAGGTTTTTTGGAAAGTACTAGGGAAGGATATGGTCTGCGATATGCAACAGGCACAGATGGGTGTATCGATACCAAACTCATGGTCCGGTGAAGAAATTGTGGTCATTCTAAAGAAAGGAAAGTCACCTACGGACCCTGGTTCTTACAGACCAATAACACTCATGAACACCGACACAAAGATTTATTCAAAAACATTAGCAGTAAGATTTGCGAGTGTTGTAACACCACTAGTCACCATCAGTCAGCACGGATTTATACCAGGGCGGGGAACCACTCATCACACACGGAAACTAATAACTCTATTTGATAGAATGGAAGTCACAGGGGAACCAATCGCGGTATTGCTATTAGACGCCGAGAAGGCATTCGACCGGGTCACCTGGGACTATATGTGGAGTGTCTTAATCAGGGCAGGATTTGGGGAGGGTTTTGTCACCGCGATAAAGACATTATACAGGGACCCGGTGGCTGCAATAAGAATAAATTCAGGAATAACTAAACCGGTGCAAATTAATAGGGGAACCAGACAGGGGTGTCCGTGCTCCCCCCTGCTTTTTCCCATGTACCTGGATCCATTGATTCGCAGAATGGAAAGGAATGAGAATATAGCTCCAGTTAAAACACATAGGGGGGACTGCAAAATACTTGCATATACCGATGACGTGGCTGTTGTAACATCAGAACCCACAGAGGCTATTAGATACGTGGAAATGGAGGCTAAGAAATTTGGGAAAGTATCAGGGTACTCCCTAAATACTAATAAAACTCAGATAATTAAAAACGATAAGGCAGTATGTCAGGATCAACGGGTGGTGCAGTCAGGAACATATCTTGGTATAATAATTACTGCCGAATTGGAGAAGATAGTAGAACTGAATATAGGTCCTATTATAACGAAAGTTGGTAGAGACTTAGATAGGCTTCACAATCTCCATCTCACGATAGTTGGCCGGGTTAATAATATTAAGATGCTAGTCTTACCAAACTTTTTATATATTTTTAGGACAATTCCGCTTTTGTTTGATAATTCTTGGTTTAAAAAATTAGAAGGTATGATCAATAGATTTATTTGGTCTAAAGGAAAAACCAGGAGAGCAGCAAGATTCATGGCATTACCAAGAGAGCGAGGAGGGTGGGCATTACCGGATTTGAAATCTTACTATTGGGCTGCCGCTTTACAATATATGGTTGGCCTGATAGGTGGAGCGGAGGCAGAGGGGGATGATGAATTAGGATCGTTAGCAATATATGGCCTTTTGATGGGGGAAGAGGTAAATATTATACTTTTAAGACACTTTGATACAGCTTACTGTAAGAGGACCCGATTTAAGACTATTATGGCAGCTCATAATATCTGGAAGGCCTTTACTAAAAAATACGGTTTGGGGAAGATTAACAGATATACAAGAATAAGAAACAATCCAGTATTCCCCGATGATATTTTTTCTGATGCAATCTTCATGGAATGGTCGAGGAAGGGAATTACGAGGGTGGGAGATCTGATGGACCCACAGGGGATGAAGCAGTTTGTAGAAATCCAGGTGAAATATGGTTTAGAAATAAGACATTTTTTTAAGTACCTTCAAGTAAGAAGCTTTCTGGCAAATAAAAGGGGGGGGCCGGAGTGGACTTGAGAAAAACCTTATACTAGAGGTGATACAAGATGGAGTAACGTGTACCATTAAAAGGTTTTATGCTGAACTAATTAAAACAAGACAAGATGATATGGATAAATGGGGGGAAAGTTGGTCGAGCAAGCTGGAGGTAGAATTGGAATGTTTTAAATTATCATCAGAGCTGGGTCAGAATATCTTGTGTTCTGCAGCATTACAGGCACAGCATTATAAAACATTATATCGTCTCTATTATACCCCGGCAAAACTTGCACAATGGGGGGCGGTTACTGGAATTAATTGTCCAAGATGTGGAAGTCCTCGGGCTGATATAATACATATATTTGCTACCTGTCCACATCTATGACGATAATGAAAGAAATAAAGAATTTTGTACAAGGAGCGTTAAAAATAACAGTTAACTTAACCCCTTCGATAGTGTTATTGGGGGTGAACTCGGACAGCACTCAGGCAGAAGGATGTTATTTTATCTTTGTAGCAATGGCTGTACTGAGATTATGTATCGCTTCAGCGTGGCTCGACCAGGCACCACCAATATTTCAACAGTGGTTAGCCAGGATCTTAGGCGTCTATAGTTTAGAGAAAGCGATATATGCCAGAAAAGGGAAAAAGGGGAGGAAACTGGGATTGAAAATACGGGAGCCAATATCTAATTGGAAGGAAGAAACATAATTTATTATGATGTATAGGGGATGGATTGTATATTGTGATATGAAACAGGGGTCCTTAAGTTTATAGCTGGAAATGGTGTCTTGTCTTTTTCTTTTTGTTTTATTGAATGTATACTGATATTATCATACTTTGTATATAATGTATATGTTTCTCTGTTGGAATTAACAGTGGATTTGTGGTGTTGTCTAGAAATTATGACTGATTGTATATAGCAATGTGTTCCTCACCCCCGGTTAAGGGGGAACAAAAAAAGTGTTAAAACATCAATAAAAAAGATCACAAAAAAAAAAGAATAATGCTCTCATGGGTTCACCCACCAGAGTCAAGAATGTTATTTGTAGAACTCTATAGGGAAGTCTAAGCACATGGATTTTAATCTGAGATGTCTATGAGGGGAATGCAGGAATCCCTCTGATCAGGGGTGAGGTGTGTCGCATCACAGTTTTCAAAGTAGTTCACTATGTAAGCTGGGTGTTCCTCTCCCCTCTCATAGAAAGACCTATTGAAGACTTTAAAAGCTTCCTGTCTGTCTTTTACTTTTATTGACCATGTGTCACACTTCTCTTTAGTCTTAGTAATATACATCTTAGTCCTTTAAAGGCATATTTTCCTTTTCAACAGGATTCCCAACTTATTACCCCATCATAAAAGAGATGCTTTGATTTGAGCAGGGCCATGTCAGCCCGTTCATTCTGTCAGCCTTGAACTAACCTCTGAGGATAGCTAGTTATCTTTGGGACCTCCTTGTGGGGGTTGATTTGTCCTGCTGCTCAAGGGATTTGTTCTTGGCTGTGAGTCTGTCACGCATTCTATGGCAGAGTCTAATTCTATGGCTTTGACTACCTCACAAATTGTTTTTTTGAACGCGTCCCCTATAATATGCAATTGCAGGCTCGGGATGGAGTTTAGCTAAAATATTGATTGATTGTTGATTGTAAGGGTGACCTATTCTGAAGATCTCTCGATGTATCCAATTACATACCACATCTGCAGTTCTCGAGATTTGGGGCACTGTTCCCATTGGTTATTTCCAGATGTGATGGAGATGTCAGAGACAATAACATCTTTGAAGATGTGTATTAACATATTAATGAATGTTAAAATATAGTCTCTCTGGGAGTATGTGACATGCACAGGGTACCAAAATGAGTAGTGTTTTAAATCAGAATTTAAATACCAACAGGCATCCTTTAAACTCAAGTTGGCGATTTCTTTTTAGGAGCTGCTGACATTGACCCCCCTCTTGATTATATTTTCAGCCAGTCTGAAGACTCCAAATCCCAACCATCAGTTTACCTCTGGTGTGTTGCAGGTACTCCTTTTCAGTAGGGGATCCGGAGAGTAATTGGGATCATACATATCAAAGATTGTACAAGGGATCCCATGATGAAGTAGCTGGATTTTATTATAACAAGGGGATCCCAGGCTGGAGTAGCAGGATTTTAGTATGACACTTTTTTGTATACCTGTTGACCTTATTCTCCCCCTTTAGTATGTGGGCCTTACATAATGTAGAGACCCCTGTTACCTTACCTGAAGCTCTGAACTGGTGTGCCATATAGGCAATTAATCACTCCTGAGAAGGAGTCTCTTTTATTTCAGTAGCTTCAAACCTGCCATTGCTTATTAGTGTGTTCTAGCCATTGTCATTTAGGGAAATTAACTTTAAAAAGCATGGCTTTGAGCCCATTGTGGTGCGTCTCATAAAATAGTAGTCTTTGTTTAGCACTCATCAACAGGCACCCCACTCACCTGCCCTCTCCTCCCAAAAATCATGAACGAAACCAGGGAAAACTAGAATGAACTGGCTCCTTAGGTCTTGGAAACCTACAATCACTGGAAGGTAGAAAGGGAAAGTGTTTGATGTAAAAGGAGGCAGATTATTGTTCCAGGGTCACACTTTATAGACCTCATTCCCGGCCCTTATACCCCCTACAGCTGTTGTCATGCTGTGTTATGAGCAGCCCACTGTATCATGAACGGCATTTTTAGCTCCAGTTGACTGCAGAGACTTTCCGCTCTACTCTGTCTTGTTGCCTCTGTCGATCTTCTTTAGGTGGGAGATAAGATCAGTGTGGGCCTCTGCACTGCTCTTCTTTGAATGTTGTTAGGTCCTGGGCTTGTGTCTGACTGCCCACCATACAGGACATATTTTCTGTCATCCTACAGAAGCATTAAGTCCCATGTTTGTGTTGTCTTCTGTAGCATGCAGACCCCAGAGCACTTTGCCCTCTAAGGGAGCACACAGTCTTATGTTTTCTAATCAGTGATCCTCTGCAGAGTGATATCTTTGCTACCCCTAGGCCTCGGCAGATCAAGATGACAGAACTGCTGCTACAGCACCATCCATCTCCAGGACGCAGCAGCTTGTACACAGCTCACAGGCCCTTAGCACCACCATGAATACCACACCACGACCCCTCAATGGGCCTCTAACCACCAAGCAGACTGGGCTCATCAGTAATCCTTGACTGGGTTCCAGTATGCCTGGTGCCTAAAATCAGCAGCCCCCATTCACTGCATGGTTAGAGCAGCAGATGAGATTGATCAGCAAATCGAACCATGCCCTCCCCCAGCTTTACCATCAGGTGAGCCCCTCCTAAATCCCATGAGGAATGGGGCATCGGGGTATCATGTGTCAGTATCTGCAGAGCAGGCTTTTGTGGTTGGGGAGCCTGACTGCAGCAAAGCAAGGAAGGGGGGCATAAGTTGATTCCTCCAGAGCCACTGGCACATCATAGGCTCCATCATGGATGCAGACTGCTGAAGGATAGATTCATGGATCTATTACAGGGTCCTCTGAAGCACCATTAGTTTGCAGCTATCTTGAACAATGTGCTATAGCACTCCCCAACTAGCACACAATAGGAACCTCATGCAAGTTTTAGGGTTCTGTGACCTGACAGAGAAAAAAGTGCTAAATAAATTACAAATATACAGAAGTAATAAGGAGTGAACTCCCTGCAAACTAGAGGCTAACAGAGCCCACCTGCATCATCTCCACCTAGAGTCCCTAGAGTGCGTCCAGTGGACTTTTAAGGATTTGGCCAGGTGCACTGTGGAATGTAATTCAGAAATCCAGATGACCATCTAGGAGATTCCAGACCCTTGAATCTGAGTTTGGACAATTTGAAACCTCAAGGTGACCTTCTGGAAGAAGATCCAGAAATGTGGCCAAGTTTGGGGACTTTTTGTCAAAAAGCTCTAAAAGGTGACTGACTGGACATCGAAAGTCATGCTGGCTATCTTCAACCATGACCGGGCCTGTATTACAGGGTCTTCCTGCTGAAAGTTCTGGAGTTCCAGGCTTTCAGGGTTTGCCCGAGGCCTCGCAGAGAAGGAATCTGATGACGTTACATCAAAATCGGCTTGTTGGAGGGGGTCTCTCAATGTCGCAAGTAAACCCTCTTGAAAAGTTTCGAAGTCCGAAGGTAAGATTTTAATCAAAGCCTCCTGCTTAGTGTATCCGACCAGGGCTCCATTGTGGTGGACCTAACACTTTGACTTTGTCCTGGTCAAGCATGACCAGATGTCCCAAAGTGGTGCTATAGCTTTTTAAGCACTAGGAAGTGTTTATTGTTTAGAAATACATCGCTGAGGTTCCCTGCATTGGATTTTTGTAATTTTGGTGTTTGTTTGCTCATAAAAATATAATCTATTTTCATAAACAGGAGTTGGACTTTTATTGTGTGTTGTGTCTGACTTATTAAATGTATTGCTGTTTTTAAATGCTTAAAACACCTGTCTCCCAAGTTATTCCACCCAACTTGTTGCCAGTTACCAAGGGTTGAGCAAGGGAATCATTTAGTGAGTCCTTGACTGACCCTCTTATTGTGTTTGTAGCCTTACTATTAGTGGTAATTCACTACTTATCACTACTAATAATCCACTTTCCACCAGTATCTGACTAGATTAGGTGATTGGAGAGTCCTAAAAGAGTCTATAAAGTTGGATTATGTGTAAAATGTAGTTTAATTATCCGGTACAAGAGTGAGGTAAAGATATTTCCCACCAAAAATATAATCTGCATAAAAAGCCCAAGCTTTCTACAAGAGGATGCAAAGGTCTGCTCTGAAAAGTGAGCATGGATGGAACAACTTGACTAATATTTGTTAAATAAAAAAATACTACAAAAAATATAATCTGAAACATATAAGCAAAGCCCAAGGAAAACACTGTTGGTTTATGTGAATTTGGTGAAATAAGTAACCTGATTAGACAAGTTCTGATGAACCGCTGTCGTCAAACACTTTTCAAAAACATTTTAAAACCTAAATGACATTCATGTTAACCTGGTGAATGACCCTGAGAATGCCCCTTCCTGATTACAATTCATTTAGGGGCATATTATCAAGCCGCAGCGATAATTATCGCTGAGCGTGCTTAGCGAGCCTATAATTATCACCAGCTATCACTGGAATATATCGCCAAGCTAGCGCTGTATTATAAATGCTTAGCGCTATGGCGATAAATATACCAGCATTAGCGGGGTTTTCCAAGGAACATCGCTGGTTTTCCAGCGATGTTCCATGGAAAACAGCAATAAGCTTGATGATAGGACCTGTGGCCTTAGCCACACAATCCACCTCCCATGTTAGGTATGCCTTAGTCAGGAATTTAACAGACGTTAAATTCCTGAGTTAAGGCAGAGTTAGCGCGATTTAAGTTATGGCTACGCCTCGTTGGTAATATCGCGAAGCTGTAATATTTTCCCATGTTGTTCTCACAGCCATGCCTACTTTGCATCTCAATATCGATGAGAGGCGTGTGAAAAACGTGAGCTAAGTCAAGGAAACACGCGCTAGCATGTCCTTGATTATAATGCGATAAAATTATCGCCACTTTTCGCCCGAAAACGGACGCTAAAGCGCCGATAATTTTATCGCGGCCCATTGATTATATGCCCTGTGGTTTTTGCTGGCTCTTCCAAAGGGTTATCTGCTCATATTTGATTTTTGGGGGGACTGGAGGGCTATGTTCATGTTTTTTTTATTTCCTGTCCATCCTTCCTCTTTCTCTTTTCAAAAACGAGAAAATAACTGTTCTTGTTTCTACACCTTTTCTACACCCTTCTAATGTTCCCAAGGTTGAAGACTCCCAATTAAATCCTGTTAATTCTTTTCAACTTCCTCCCCAGGGCACGAAGTCCCTCTTTCTCCCTCCCACCTTTTCCTTTTCCTTCTACAGTTCCCACCCTCTTACCCCTATATGAATTCTTGTCTCTTTTTGCCTTGCTTTCTTCCTTAGCTCTTTTCTTTTTGGGTGCCGTTAATCTTAGAAATAAGACTTATTTCATATTAACACATTTCCAATTGAATCATCACGCTGAATTGACTTTGTTAATAATTTCCCACCAATTAACCAAGGAATCTGTGTCAGACAGTGGCAGGGCAAATGGGTAACTGGGCCCTAATTGGAAGGATTGTGTATTTTTCCAATTGTGCCTAAGGACCCCCATAACATGGAGGCACCAACTGGGGGCTGGCCGAGTACTCACCTTTAGCACGTCAGGGTGCTAACCCCTTTCAATAACATTCAATAAAGCATGAATATTTTTTCACACATTTGGCCTTGATGCAAAAGGATCACAGAACCTAGCAGCAAGACTCCATGCAGCAAAGTACCAGAAGCTATGCTTTTGTATGGTTTGCTGTGTTGTCAAACTCTCCTAAAGTCATAAATTCACTCCCCTGGGAGACTTACGTTGACCGGCCAAGATCACGTGGATTCAATAGGGTTGACCGTGACCTCCTGCTGCACCATGAACTCAATATGCAACATTTTCGAATGCATCCCCAGTGTCAGCGCCGTCAGAGGCACACTTTCTTTCTGATAGCCACATGTAGGAGACAATTGCTTATTTTATTTTTTGCTTTTAAGACAAGCACACATTGGAGCATTTATCATTTTAGATAAGTGGAAACACCTGGTCAGCGGCACTTGTGAATCTTCTTGGGGTTACGAGGGAGACAGCTACTCTCCCAACCGAATGTAATTACTGATGAGGGAGCTGGCTTGTCTTCATTTTCTTACCCAATGTCAGCATGGGTGGGCAATGTTGTGCTTCGTCTTCCTCCTTCCCCAGAAACAGGCATCTTCACTACCCCAGACACAGAAACAGAGCAGGAGAGACACACAGCTGTGCTCCCTGGACTCTGGCTCTCTTCAGTAGCTCTTGCAAATGAAGCAAAGCAGACGTAAACAATACCCCAATGGCAACAGCCCTCCCTGGGGAATGAGGGATATGCAAAGGGAAAGCGCCATTCTAATGAACTGTGTTTCTCCCAGGGCACTATTCTCCCAGGGGGTTAATAAGGACACAGTTGTTCGCTATAGCAAACTCAAGTTATCCTTCTGTCCCTGGGGCATTGGTCCTCCCTGGGGGCTTATGTGAGTAATTGCTTATTAGATCTTTCGGACTTATGGTTGTCTTCCCCCAAACCTTTTTGCCTTCACCCTGCTATTTTTCTGAATTAGCTTTTACTGGTATTAGGACTCTTTGCATTTTACCACTGCTAACCAGTGCTAGAGTACTTGCATGCACTCACTAAACATGGTAAAGTTGGCTGATACCTGATTGGTATATTACATTTACTTATAAGACCCCATTAAAGTGATATACCATATACGCAGAACTGGTAAATGAAATGCCACTAGAGGGCCTGCAGCTCTTATTGTGTCACTTATGTAAGTAGACCCCTAAAGCATGTCTATGGACTGCCATTGCAGCCTGCTAGCAATTTTAAAGTACCAGGGTATCTTGGCAAAACAACTGCATCGCCAAGCCTTAAACTCTTCTTAAATTACATGTAAGTGACTCCTAAGGTAGGCCGTAGCCAGCACATAGGGCAAGGCGCATTGTAATTTATAGGTTGGACATGTACTTTGAAATTTTACATATGCTGGTAGTGAAAAACTCTTCAATTCATGTTTCACTACTGTGGGGCCTTCCTCAAATTTAAAATCCTGTTTAATGGTAAAGTTGGATTTTAAGTCACACTTTTGAAAAATGCCACTTTTAGAAAACAGGCATTTTCCTGCTGTAGCTATTTTGTGCCTTCAGCCTGTTTCTGGGTCATATGACTGGGTGTAGTTGGCACATTATTCCCACACAGGTACACAATACAGGCATTAGGCTCCGCCCCACTTGCAACTGAATAGGCTGTGCTCTGCCTTCGCACTAAGGGGTTGTCACCACTGCATTGTCCTTGCAGCCAGCCTGGAGCCAGTCAGTGGAGACAGGAAACTCGCCACACTTCAAAGTAAAAACTCTAGGAGTCGGCTCCAAAGAAGGCACCAGGGATGAAACAGGAACCTCAGACCCAATATAAAGTTCACTTTCAGGACCTCTTAAAAGGACTCTCAGAGGAGAGATCTGCCTGCTTCTGTGGTCTTCTGTGCACTTCAAAAGACTGATTTGCTGCACCTGGAAGGACTGCTCTGCTATCTGCAACCATGCAGATAGCAGAGCAGTCTGCATGAGCCATGTTCCACTACTTGAATCCAGCCACTACCAGAGTGACTCCAGGAGCTAGTTGGCTGGCCTCCTGATCAGTGCCTCAGGGAAATAAAAAGCTCCAACCATCTTGAACCTGCATCTGAGCCCAGCCTGAATTGGTCCTAACTCCCAAAGTTGTGTCTCCCCAGTGCTGAACCATTAGAAGTATTGTTAGAGGTGCCTAGATAACCAAAATCCAAAACTTGGAGCTTAGACAATGTTTGGCTAAACCTACCTGCTCGTTGATACACCCAAGGTGCCTCGTCAGTTGGCTTAACTTCGTGGCAGCTCCTACTAGAATTTTCAGGGGCTCTTCACAGAAGACATATCCGGCCTTGTGGAACCCTCGTGAGCTACAACTTCGTCCCTCTGGAGACTTTTGACTTCCAAAAAAAAACATGTCTGATCGTTGAAATCTTCAACTTGACTTCATCCAGAGTATCCCAAGTGTTGAAGCTTCCTCCTCAGACACAGACTGCAGTCTTTCACTTTTGGAACTTTACTTTCTCAGACATTTTCCCACATTCCTTCTAAATCGAAGTTAAGCGCCTACGTGGCCCAATCGACTTCTTATATCTGACCTGTGCTCCATCTTGGTCGGCCAAAACTTTTGATTTTGCCCCAGTCTCGCACGACTTGATGTCTATTTTTGGTGCTTTGATCTTTTAGGTGCTAGTTTTTACAAAAAACGTTTAAAATGCATAACTTCAGTTCTAACTCCAATTCTACAGTTTGGATTTTTTCCATTTACATGTCAAATAATTTAATAAAATGTTCTTTATTTTTCTACATTGGTGTGGTATTTTCCGTGTGTTGTATTTTTACTTTATTAATGTTTGTGTGCTGCATAAATACTTAACACAGTGCCCCTAAGTTAAGCCTGACTGCTTTATCACCAAGCCACCAGAGGGTTAAGTGCAGGTTAATTTAGAGACTTTTGTGGTTCCCCTTGACAAGGATTGTGATTTATGCTGGAGAAGGATTTTCACCCCTGCAGTCAAAAACCCAATTTCTAACAGAAAAATATCCTACAATATAGATATACCGTTATTTTTAAGACACCAGGAATACTAAGGAGATGGTGTGAGCACCTTCAAGGACAGAGATTGAGTTTGTCACAAAGTTAAAAGTTTAGCCCTTTGTGTTTTCCGGACCTTAGGAAGTAGAAAGGAAAGAACCCCCTTTGGTGTGACAGGTTGTGCAGCTACATACATTTCTGCTGTGTTGTGGAACACCTGTGCATTTATGCTGTATACATTTATTATAGCATGATCATAAGTTACGCTTTCAGTTATCACAGCATTCTGTGTGTCTTCTATTGTTGTTGCTTTAATTCTAACCAGCAGCTTCCCTGTCGGTACCTGAATCTCTTAACACCTTCGAGTTTCATGATGAGCTCAGCTCGTCATGAGCCACGGTGCTTGTGTGCTCATGACGAGCTCAGCTCGTCATGACCGTTAGAACGCTCGCATGCTGGGCAAATTCCCCTGCTGTGCGAGCGTTCTAAAGAAACGAGTGTGGTCATGACGAGCTCAGCTCGTCACGAGCACACGACCACCGTGGCTCATGACGAGCTGAGCTCGTCATGAGCACGGGGGCGCTGTGTGCGCCCCCCGCAGCTTAGCACAGCAGGTGAATTTGCTGAGCTATAAAGGGGTTAATGGGCTGCACTCTTTGTTTCCCTCCCACAATATCAGTCCACTAGCACTGGGGTTTGATCACACTCCATCTGGTTCTTTTGATCTTGTTTCTGTAGAGACACATGAGGAAACATCAGGGTTGGGGGCGAAGAGAGATGAGCTGCTGTCAGTCCCTGTGAGCCTCGACCAGCTGTCGCAGAGTGAATGCCTAAAAGGTCAGAGAGTTTTCCACCATCCCAGGAGGGCTGTACCTATGTGTTCTGTGTCCGACATATTTTACCAACACTTGAATAAACTGGAACCTTGGTAGCGCAAACACAACCTTTGCATGACATTGAGGAGGAGAAACTGCCTAAAATGGCAGAAAATGCTGGAGAATACATCAAGAAGGCTAGAAACTGCACCACAAATCGGTCAGCCTTTTTGTTCTTAGCTCCGCTGTGTGATAATAGGGAAAGGGCAAGAATGTGCCATATTTAACATAATACAGCACTTTCCTGTCTTTTGCATGGGCTTCCTGGATCCAACTCAGGCACTCTTGCACCAAGGTACAAGTGTGCCTGAGTTGTAAGCAGATTCGTTTTTGTGCAGTTAGGAATACTTTCCTGTACAAAAACAATCCTCTGAGGCATTTTCCTCTTTCTATCTGTGCTGCAAAAAGCAGCACAGATAGAAAGAGGTATTGACATAGAGAAAAAAAGGTATTTCTCATCGTTATGCCTCACCCGGGAAGTCTAGCATTTTGATGCACTGCTAAATCTACCAGGCATGGTAAATCTGGGACTAAAACAAAATTGATAGATGAATATGAGGGAACACCCACCCTCCATCCCTGGAACGCCTACCCTATGGCAGAGTAATGCAATGCAGTGATTTGCGCTGCGTTGTGATACTCTAGATTCATCACGCCACACGAGGTCACGCAAAGGAGGCCTTTCGTGTCCTGCTAAATCTAATTTAAGAGTTGCACTGCTCTTGTGACCTGTTTTGTGACGCAAGGCAAACACAACTCTTTAATAAATATGCCCCCTTACACCATAAAACATTAGGTAGTGCCAGTGTGTATTTTGGTTCTGCTGAAAGATGCTGGACACCTCTCAACCAGAGGCCATCTTCCTCATTTCTCAAATCCTCTTACTTCAAGTGCACCCATTTTAAGACACTGTCTGTATTCGTCTCGACTAGGAAAACGTAATGCGACAAAATGGCCATACCTCATATTACATGATTATCAATCAATCAATCAATCAGGAGTTTGTTAAAGCGCGACTACTGATCCAGCGGCCTATAGAAAATATATCATAAACAACGCTACCCAACTTCATAACCTATAAACAAAATTCTACACTAACTTATGGACCCATTTATAAACATGACATATTTGGGCCTACTGAATCAGGTGGTCTGATTAAATCTATATACACATTATTTACAAACTATATACAATTTTATACATCTGCGGAAAGAATGTTGTCATTATAACAAATCCTAATTATTTAAACGACCACCATTGGCGATGGGATCTAGCTAATAGTAACCTGCACTTCTGAATAACCAAGACCAGCTTGTTTGTCAAAAGTAAGATTTTATTTACTAAATTATGGTATCTCAAAATGTAATTTTATTATTGTAATTTTATTAGCATTAAAGTAAGCATATTTGAAAAGCTTCATGAGAAAAACACATTTTAGTAAGAAATTCAAAGTTTAAGTAAGATTTAGCAGTTTAGCATTTCTAAAGTCTAAGTCCCTAGCTAAGCTAAATAAATGGAAAATAAAGTAAAGTTCATTAAGGATTCTTACGTGCTCCACGCAAAGTCCAGCAGCACTTCACCCTCATCGGAAAGTCAGAAAGCAGCAGCCAGCCCATCCCTAAGGGCATGACTTTTTATACCTTTCTATGCTAGCTAATCTAAGCGAAGGAAAGTTTTCAAAAATCCACGATGTCCCATTGGTTGAGAGTGACAAGTGACATGTCACCCACATTTCAAAAGTTCCATTAGGTCACGTTTCTTAAAGACCATTGTCTTTTCCGAATGCAACCAGGAGCTTCCTTGGTTTGCAACAATTGTAAATTAATGTTCTCACAGTGTTCATTTCATTTCCGCGGGTGCCAAGTTAAAGCTGACATTTTTGTCCTTTATCACTTGCTTCCGACCTTGGCCACGTCCGACAAAATGGTGACAGCATGTCAGATTTGCTTAGTGAATGCAGTTTTGACGAACACTTTTTCAGAATGGGCTTCTCGTGACTTTCGCAGAAGTAAAATTCAGCTTTAGCAAACTCGAGCAAACTAGGCCCAAAAGCAGGCAACTTATGCTTTCTAGTAATAAACAAACACAAGAAAAGTATTAATGTAAGAAATAATGTTGATTCTGTATCTACCCTAGGTTTACTAATTAATTAACCCTCCCGATTAGTCTAATGTTACCTAGCAAATGCAAACAAATAAAGCAGCGTTATATTTACCAATCTTCATGAATCCATGAAACTTATGTGCACCTAGAATAGTAGAAATGACACCACATAGACAAGGAAAAGCAAAATAAGCACATACCTCTTTTAGGTTTGCTGCAGTTAGTAATGACAAAAACGAAAACAATAAATTATTTTATTATTTTGCACGAACAAAAAGATGCAACACTTATGCACGTTTATGAGCACACATGTTAGTCCCCCCATGTGTAAAGTTTAATCTAGGTTGTATTAGCACGACACATTACAAATCATTAATTTTATTATTCATGTTATGGGAAATGTGACTTTGCGAGTTTAAACAGAATTCTGTTTTCTATCTCGCTCCATCAACTCCCTCATCTGGTGATTAACAAATCACCACACTACCACCCAAAATTTTTGTAATTTAAACTTCCGAGAAAATGATTCAAATTCATATGAGTCAGTAATCCTAAAAACCTGTATCTGCATAATCCTCGGAATTTGCATAACGTTCTCTGTGTAACTCCTGTAACTCAATCTCCCTTTCTTCTTCTTTTCTAAGTTTATAAATCCTTTTCTTTTCTTTCAACTGCTTCTTTCTTTTATGCAACAAACAACCTATTTTCGTCAAAATAAAAATGAATACTATTATAATCAAAGGTGCCAAAATCTTGCCAAGAATTGAACTACCAATATCATGAAACCAATTTTTAATTGCTTGGAATCTTTTTGAAAGTTTCCCTGTAAAATCATCTTCTTCTAAAGGAATTATCTCTGAATGCATTTGTGTAATGTTTTTAATGTACATCTCAATATTCTTACTTTCATCAGGTATATATGTGCAACAATGTTGTACATGTAAAATGCCACAGACTCCTCCCTCTTTTGCTAGGAGTATGTCTAAAGCAAGGCGATCTTGAATCACCATGGATCTGATTGCAATAACCTCAACATTTACTAATTGGAATCCATCAGCTGTGTCTGTTGACAATCTGTCAACAATTGTGGACAATTTTCTAATTCTCCCTGCATTTAGGGTTATACCAACAAAAGGTATCACTGCTTGAAGAATATCTCCCAGAACTTCTGTAAAAGTTTCTCTTTTGACTCTATTTACATAATTATGAATTTTGAACAATCCTTCTGAATCTCTATCAACATGAAACACTTTAGGAAAAACAATTCCCACATAACAAGTTCCATACCAATGGTCTGGAAGGTTGTAGTAGGCTTTGTCACCACAAACAAAATAAATCCCAGGGAAGATTGGATCTTTTCCACCTTTGAATCCCCAACCTCCCAAAATCTGATAAGTATCTTCACAGTTACTTGCACCTACAAAATAATTATCAAAAAGTGTATTATCTCTTCTAATGCAAAGCTTTCCACTAACTGGTTTATCTATGTGAATTGCAACATTTTCAAGCATTTTGCCATTTAACTTCTCATCCTCTTTCTGCCAAAATTTTGACTTAGTCTGCTTGACTAATTCATTTCTTTTGTAAATTGCTCTTCTCTCCTCAACCATATTCAAAAATGTCTTTCCTTCAGCACTTAATTTGCAGGTTAGATTATTCTTGTAAGCATACTCATAAGTGAGTTCATTAGTAACAAGGAAAAATTCTCTCATTTGTTTGGCTTTCTTATGCTTATTTAAAGCATTCTCAATCTTTATATTCGCAAAAATCTCGTCAAAATCTGAATAGTAATATTCTAAACGTCCAGTTTGATAAAATAAGCTAGTTAACACACTACATGTTACACCATATGTAAGAGGAAGCATATTGTATGTTACTCCCTCAGAAACAGAAGCAGGTAACTTGACGCAGACATAGCAGTCTTTTGCATCCATTACCTTGACATATTCACTCAAAAGCTTTGTGAATGTATTGCTTGAAAAATCACTAATTGATTTATCTTGATGAATGTTAGGCTGATGATCAATAACTTTTGCAGATGCACTATGTTTAGTTTGACTAACTAAAGCTTTGCTTGTCATATTAACTTTGTGTAATTCTCTATTCATCTCTAATGGGATAATCACAGCTAAAACTAACCAGAGCAGAATTAAAATGAGCAGACACACCAGAGTCATCTTACAGCATCTCTTAAAAACAGAACACTTTGAAGTGCTCTCCTTAACATAAGGCATTTTGGTTAGTTTTGCCTTAAAATTAAAAACAAAATTAATTTTAAAATTTCTAAGAATTAAACTATTTATACCCCCCTTTTAAAATAATTTTATTTTTAAAACCCTAAACAAGTTTTCTTCGACCTTATGTCATACATAAGATTTCTTCGACTAAACAGTTTTTCTTCGACCTTATGTCAGCTAACAAAATTTCTTCAGCCTTTTGCCAAATTAAAATTTCTGTACTTCAATCATTGTCACTAATTTCTTCTATTTCGTTTTCTTCTTCACTACTACCATAAATGTCAATAACGGGTGGAATTACTAAATAAGTCCACTCAGGAGACTTGTATTTCTGGTTTGGTCTCACTATTCTTTTTCCTTTTCTCGACACCACTTCAATTTTCCTTCCAACTCCCACTTCTTTTCCAGGACTCTTTTGACTACTGATTTCTTCAACTTGCTCTTTAGGTTTCTTGATTAACCTCACTCTCAATCTTCCACCAGGCCAGTAGTCTGCTTTTCTCACATATTTCTTCTTTGGTTCAGAAGCATTTGATTCTGACTTCCAAGCCCTTTTCTTTCTGTTTTCACTTGCACCATCCACGTCACTTTCTTCAGTTTCGTAGTCTGAAATTTCAATTGACTCAGGAACTTCTCTATTCGGCAGTTTTACTCCTTCAGGAACACTTCTCTCATTTCCAATACTGGTACTTGGTAATTCGTCTTCTTCTTCTTCTTCAATTACCTCCAACTTCCCAGACTTTGGATTTCTGTTCCTTACTTCAGAGCTTGTTTTCTGCTTTTCGATACTCTCCTGGTCTGAAACTTCTTTTTGTTTCACTTCTCTGTCTTTAATAGAAACAACTGAATCCTCAGTTATCTTTCCTTTTAGCAGATTCTCTTCACCTTCAGAATCTATTTCAATAATTTCCAAGTCTTTTCTTGTTGAATTTTTATTCACAGGTACAGGTTCCAGATGTCGACCTTCTTGTCGATCTTCAGGATCTGGATTTATTTCACCTTCTGCTTCAGAATCAGAATCATCTGTAGTATCACTTTCAACATCAGAACTCTCAGGAGTTGGTACTGGAATAGTATGACTAGGATGAATCCAACGTTTCAATCCTTTGCATTTTACTGCATTAGTAGTGATCAAAATTATTTGCCTAGGTTTCTGCCACCTAGGAGCCAGACAATTTCTTCTCCGATGTACTTTTGTTCTGACCCAATCACCAGGTCTCAGGTCATGTGTCAAAACCTTTTCATTTGATTGTGCTTCAGTTCCCACCTGATTAGACACAGAAGTCACTATATCAGATAACCTTTTACAGTAATCCAAAATAGCACTGTCATTTATGCTCAACAGTTTACCTACAGGTACAAAAGCTTGCCTCATAACTCTTCCCATTAAAATTTCATGAGGACTCAAACCTGTCTTTTTATCTGGTGTACTTCTTAATGACATCAAAACAAGTGGAAGAGCATCTGTCCACTTTACACCTGTTTCAAGACACATTTTTCCAATTCTGTTTTTAATTGTTCCATTAATCTGTTCAACTACTCCAGATGCCTCTGGTCTGTATGCACAGTGTATCTTCTGCTCAATGCTCAAAGCTTCACAAATTAACTTCATCAGTTTGTTATCAAAATGGCTTCCTCCATCACTCTCAATAGTGACTGGAAAACCGTACCTTGGGATAATTTCTCTGAGCAGCAGTTTTGCTACTGTAATTGAATCACAATGTCGTGTAGGAAATGCTTCTACCCATCTTGAAAATAAACAAACAATTACAAGAACATATTTTAAACAATTGTGTAAGGGCATTTCAATGAAATCCATCTTTAACCTGGTAAAAGGACCACCCTCTCGACCAATTATTCCTGTTCCCACCACTGATTTTCTGTTTGGATTCATTTGTTGGCATGATAAACACCTTTGACAAAAAGATTCTGCAATTGTTCTGAATTTAGTATTGAACCAAGTTTCTCGGAAAAGTCTAATCATAGAATCTCTTCCAAGATGTGCTGGACCATGATATAATCTGGCCATATCAGCAATCAAGCAATTTGGTAAGACCACTCTGCCATCTTTGTAAACCCATACTCCATCTTCATCACGTGGTCTACAATCTGATCTTAACCACAGATCTTTTTCCTCATCATCTGCTTCATTTTGTAAGTCTCTAATCTCATGCCATGTTTCTACAACTGTTGTTAGCATTAATGAATTTGAATCAGTTTCTTTACTTCTTTCCCGATTGTATGCATAACCTTTTCTTGCACAACATTTTGCCGTTTCATCAGCAAAGGCATTGCCTTTTGAGATATAATCAATTCCTTTAGTGTGCGCTGCACACTTGACAATTGCGATTTCTTTCGGCAATTGTATTGCTTCAATTAATCTCCTAATGAAAACTGCATTTTTAATTGGTGACCCTGCTGATGTCATATAGCCTCTCTGAGACCAGAGTTGTCCATAATCATGCACAACTCCATACCCATACTGACTATCAGTAATGATGGTAACTCTTATATCTTTAGATATTTCACATGCACGAATTAAAGCAATCAATTCAGCCACTTGTGCTGAACGTACTCCTTCAAGACATGATGCTTCTTCAACATCTGCAACTGTACAGACTGAATATGAGGCTTTCAAGACACCTCCTTCAGATCTCAAACATGAGCCATCTACAAAGTAGACAAAATCTGATTCTGATAAAGGTCTATCTTTGATGTCTTGTCTTGGTTTAGTGCAAAATTCCATAACATCTAAACATTCATGTTCTATTTCAATGTCATCAATGATTTCAGAATCAGGCAGTAATGTAGAAGGATTCAGATTCAAACATCTTGAAATCGAAACATTATCTGCTCCTAGTATGATTTTCTCATACTTTGTCAATCTGCTGCTTGTCAAATGCTGAGTTTTACCTCTTGTCAGCAATATTTCAACTGAATGAGGCACAAAAACTTTTACAGGAAATCCCATAATGATTCCTTCACTCTGTTCAAGACTAACACTTGTAGCTGCAACTGCTTTCAAGCAACCTGGTAATGCTTTTGCAATGGGATCAAGAACTGCAGAGAAGTATGCAATAGGTTTCTTTAAATTCCCATGTCTCTGAATCAATACAGACAATGCACATCCTTCTCTCTCGCTGCAATACAGTTCAAAATCTTTCTCATAATTCGGCATACCTAAAGCAGGAGCTTGGCATAAGCTCTTTTTCAAATTCTCAAAAGATTCCATCTCAATTTCATTGAGAATAATTGGATCTTTTACATCAGACTTTGTCAGTCTCTGTAGTGGTTTTGCAATTACTGAAAATCCACTTATCCATTGTCGACAGTAACCAACCATTCCCAAGAACATTCTGACCTGTCTTTGTGTTCTTGGAGGTTGCATTGCTTGAATCATTTTAATTCTTTCTATTGTCACTTGCCTTTTTCCCTTTGCAATTCTGTGACCAAGATATTTTACTTCTTGTTTGCAAAACTGTAATTTTCCTGGAGACACTTTATGTCCCTCTTCTGCAAGGCGATTTAACAGTATTATTGTGTCTGTCACACAATTTTCTCTTGTCTTTGCAGCTATCAACAAATCGTCAATATACTGCACTAACGTAGACCTACCTGGTAAATCCAAGCTTTCCAAAGATCTTTTTAACAACTCATTAAAGATTGAAGGACTTTCTGTATAGCCCTGTGGGATTCTTGACCATCCGAGGGTTTTACCTTGGAATCTGAAAGCAAAGATTTCATAACTGTCTGGATGTAAGGGAACAGTAAAGAATGCATTACAAAGATCAATGACAGTGTACCATTCAGCATCATGTGGAATCTGGTACAGAATTACTGCTGGATTTGGAACCACAGGACAACATGGAACAACGATTTGATTAACCTTTCGCAAATCCTGTACGATCCTAAATGCTCCATTTGACTTTTTAACTCCCATAATTGGTGAATTACAAGGACTACTCTCCATTTCTTTTAATACACCTTGTTTGATTAATTTTTCAATTATGGGCGTAATACCTTCAATTGTTTCTGCTTTCATTTTATACTGTGGAATGTTAGGGAATTCTATTCCCTGTTTCAATGTAATTTTTACTGGATCTACGTTTTTCATCAGACCCATCTCGTTTCCAGTAAAATCCCATATATCAGGTTTCACTGTTTCCTTGAGCTCTTCAGGCAAATCTTTCTTTTCAAATGCAGGAAACAATTTTGTTTCTTCTGCTTCCATCATCATCATTGTCATTCTGTACAAACCATCTTCCTCCATTGTTTGTAACTCAACTCCATCAGGAGAACAATATATTCTGCAATTCATTTTACACAGAATATCTCTGCCTAGTAAATTTACTGGACTACTATTACAAACCACAAATCTATGTTTGTCTCTATAATTTCCAATTTCAACTGGAACTGGATCAGTTAAGTCAGTTTTAATTTGTTGATTGCTTACTCCAACAACTTGGATGGTATCCCCAGAGAGAGGTAGGTTTTCAATTTCCACTGATCTAACAGTAGAACGGGTAGCACCAGTGTCCACTAGAAAAGTGATGTCTACATCGTTAACTTTCCCGTTTACAAATGGACCGGACTGGTCAACCTCAAGAGTGGCTCCAACAACACACTCTTCCTCCTCTCTCGGGCACCGTCAGCAATAATCATCAGAATCACTGTCTTGGCTTTCTGTTAACAAAAATTGTTGTGAAGCATTTTGCATTTGCACCCTTTGTTGCTTTTGCTGTTTTTGCGGTTTTATTACCTGTTCATTTCCCTGAAATCCCACACTTGAATTATATTTTTGAACTCCCCCACAATTCGGAAATGGTGGTTGTGGCAATTGATCCTGACGGTTATTCACCTGTTGCTGTTGCTGTCGCTGAATGTTTAACTCGTTTAACCCCTGTTGCATCTGTAGCTGTTGCTGCAGGTCAACACCATTCTGCATCTGTGGATTTAATAAGGGATTCTTTAAGTTTTTAGGAGGTTTAGGACACTCGTCTCTCCAATGTCCAAATTCGCCACAATTAAAACAAGGTAATCTTTGTTTCATCTCCTCAATTTTTGGACTAAATTTTCTCGGAAAAATATTACCTTTAAGCTTTCCTTGTACTTGGTTTGTGTTTCCAGTTTGAACAAAATTTGTGTTTTTATTACCCATGTTGGCAATTTGTTGCTCAGCCACTTTTACCTGAGCCCACATGGCTTTTTCTTTGAGCTTCTTTTGTCTCACTTCCAACTCATCACTGCAATACTTAGCTTTTCTCAGAATATCATCCACAGAAAGTGATTGCCATCCTACAATGCTATTCCTGATCATGTCTGCAATTTCAGGTTTTAGTCCATAAACAAATCTATAGACAAAATGACTCATATCCTTTTCATCTAATTTTTCATAGCCACTGTATTGTTTAAAAATTAACAGTAACCTCTCATAAAAAGAATGAACTGATTCTTTTGTTTCCTGATTTGTCCTTTCTATTTTAACCCAATCAACTTCTTTGGGTGGAATTTTGTTTTTCATCCAAACGATCACTTTTTCGTAAAAATCCATTACAAGAGGATTTGGAGCACCTGTTTCTTTGATTCGCTCAGGTTCTGTTTTTGGCCAACTTATTGATATTTTGCATTCTGTCCAAAGATCTGATGGTACGACAATGTCGAAAAATCCATCTAAATCAATCCACAGAACTTTTGAGACTTTGATAAACCTATCCACTTGTCTATACCACTCTACTGGTTTCTCCCTCAATTTCGGAAAGTCATTTGTAAATAACAGTATGTCCTGTCTCGACCAAGGGACATGAACATATCCTCCACCTGCAATCTCTCTCATTGGAAATTGTTTTGATAATTTTTCCAATCTTTCATCTTCCTTCTTTTTCGTCCATTTCACTCTCCACTTATTGAGTTCTCCCAGCTTTTTGATGTAAACAATCAAATCTTTTATATGTAGTATTCTTCCCATTGAGTTCAAACTCTCAATATCGCTTTCTGAAAAGTCTAGTCTGTAATGCTTTGCAAAATTCTTTTGTTTACTCACATCAATTTCAAGTTCCGCTGCTAGTTCCTCTAACTGATCATATTTATTTTTAGTTTTCCACTGAATACTTTTACAAATGAACAGTAGTTCATCATCTCGATAATAATTTAAACTATCTGGACCAATTGTTCCAATTATTAATTCTTCAATATTTGCTTTTAATTTAGCCACATCAAGTTTCGGAGTGGTTACCCTGGCTTCAGGACTCCCTACATCTGATATAGCACCCATTGGTGTTTTTGGAGATAAATCCTCATTAAAGGTTAAATCTGGCATTCTCGATCTCGAAGAGTTTATTTCAGATATGTCTGAATAAAAATTTTCAGCAACTTTTTGAATTTCTGCATTTAAAGGAATAGTTAACCCTGTCTTGTTTGATTCTCTTTGGTCAAATACAGGCTGAACAGGACCAATCGTTACTGGAACTGTCACAGCTTCCATGCTTTTTGTCATTTGTCTAATTAATTCTTCCTTAGAATTTAAATATTCAGCAGAATCAGCTGTCTCAATATTTCTTGTTTCCCTTGCATAGTCTTTTGGAGCTTCCCTTGCTCTTGGAGTCATTGCAAAATGTCTACCTTCATTTCGAGCATTATCAAATTCTGGTCTTCTAGGAGTTTCAATAATTTCACAATTATTTGGGTAAAGTTTAGGGGTTTCATTAATTGGAGGTGCACTCGGTGAAGTTTCAGTAGAAACCACCGGAGTAGACCATGATCTAGGAGGTCTCAAAGGTTGATTCTTTCTAGCTGTAGTGTATATTTCTTCCATAACTGCATCTTCAGATTCACTTTCTATACATTTCCCAGCAGGAGTACCCATAACCATTTCCTGAATTAAATACAATCCTTCACTCATGTTTCCCTGCCTCCACATTCGCAACCTGTCTTCATGAGTATCTCTTCTCCAAGCAGGAGATTTAGAAGGTCTTTTAATTCCACTAGCTTCTCTTTGTAACTGATACATTTCATCTTCCCACTCAACTAAAGCTTCAAATTGAGTTGGTCTCGGTTTTGGAATAAGAGCATTCATTTTCTCTCGTAAATTTCTCAAGACTTTTACATTAAATGAACCATCATCAGGCCAAGTTAAAACACCGTCGTTCTTTGTATAGCGTTTCCAGCTATCAAACCATAAAACAGTATGATATCCATATTCATCCTTCCATGTACGCTGCAGGTGTTTTATACTTATGAAGTAATTTACCACCTCGCGTTTCGATTTTCTTGTCAGGTGAAAATAAATTTTTAAGTTTCTGAAATAATGTTGGCTTTTTCTCAACATGTTTAAAATGATAACTCATTTTTAAGAGTTAAATTTAATTCGCAAAATCGTTCGTAAAATATTTCCGGGATGTTCCGCAAAGCAACCAATCCGTGCGCGAAACACACCAACAAGCCAATGACAGTTGAGCTACGTCACTTTTATGCTCAACCAATAAAAATGGAGTTTTTCTGAAGGACCAATCAGCTTACAGGTCGTCAGAAACTCAAGAACCAATCAGAGTACAGTCTGTGACGTAAGTTACCCAATCCCAGCGCGGCTCTGTGACGTACACAGCAGCTGCGGTTTCTCGCTTCTCACTCCTAGCGCTTACCCCTCCTTTACAAAATCTTTTCACAGCGCCATTTTAAGAACACTTTTCAGTGTAAATTAATTCTTAAACAATGACAATAAGGACTCATCTGTTTGTTTCACTATTTAGGATAGTTTACATACATTCAAGTATCCACACTTCGGAATAGTCGGCGCTATTCACACTAAGGATAATTCTCAATTGTTAGTAGAGTAACTCTTACCCCACCCTTCTAACACGTAAAATTATGAACTCGTTTTCCTCTGAACGCACCGCGAAGTGACAGTTCTAAGAGTTCCACTTGAACATAAATTACAAATCAAACTCGCACTTTCACACGGAAAATTCCCTAATTTCGAACACGCATGAAATCCGTACAGGACTCTCACCTGTTTATAGAAATCATGCACCGTTAGCAAAATAACGACGTTATCCGTACAGGGCTCTCACCTGTTTTTAGATATAAAACATGTACCCCTACAGGACTCTAACCTGTTTATAGATAATCATGCACCGACGCTACTCTACCCTTCACTCAAGCTCGGATATAACTAATACTCTTATCACAGTGAGTTTTATGGAAGGCGCTTTGTCCCTATTCTCATGCTGCTCTAATTTTTTAGAAAACCCTCACTATACAAGATTCACACCTAGCCCTAACACTGTGCTGCACGGCGACAACACTATGGTACACGGCGATACCAATTGTGATACTCGGCGATATCACTGCAAACAGAACAGATGACTTGCGTGACTAATTTCTCGCCACACAATCTATACCGGTATAGCTTACAGATAGCACGAAAAACAAACTCAACATGTGTTAAAACATCGATCCTATTTCCATACCATAACACCTTAGTAACCCTTAGCAACCAACATTTTACCTTGGTTACCCTTAGCAACCATCAATTTCTGCTACCAGAGAATTGATCCAGCGGCCTATAGAAAATATATCATAAACAACGCTACCCAACTTCATAACCTATAAACAAAATTCTACACTAACTTATGGACCCATTTATAAACATGACATATTTGGGCCTACTGAATCAGGTGGTCTGATTAAATCTATATACACATTATTTACAAACTATATACAATTTTATACATCTGCGGAAAGAATGTTGTCATTATAACAAATCCTAATTATTTAAACGACCACCATTGGCGATGGGATCTAGCTAATAGTAACCTGCACTTCTGAATAACCAAGACCAGCTTGTTTGTCAAAAGTAAGATTTTATTTACTAAATGATGGTATCTCAAAATGTAATTTTATTATTGTAATTTTATTAGCATTAAAGTAAGCATATTTGAAAAGCTTCATGAGAAAAACACATTTTAGTAAGAAATTCAAAGTTTAAGTAAGATTTAGCAGTTTAGCATTTCTAAAGTCTAAGTCCCTAGCTAAGCTAAATAAATGGAAAATAAAGTAAAGTTCATTAAGGATTCTTACGTGCTCCACGCAAAGTCCAGCAGCACTTCACCCTCATCGGAAAGTCAGAAAGCAGCAGCCAGCCCATCCCTAAGGGCATGACTTTTTATACCTTTCTATGCTAGCTAATCTAAGCGAAGGAAAGTTTTCAAAAATCCACGATGTCCCATTGGTTGAGAGTGACAAGTGACATGTCACCCACATTTCAAAAGTTCCATTAGGTCACGTTTCTTAAAGACCATTGTCTTTTCCGAATGCAACCAGGAGCTTCCTTGGTTTGCAACAATTGTAAATTAATGTTCTCACAGTGTTCATTTCATTTCCGCGGGTGCCAAGTTAAAGCTGACAATTTTGTCCTTTATCACTTGCTTCCGACCTTGGCCACGTCCGACAAAATGGTGACAGCATGTCAGATTTGCTTAGTGAATGCAGTTTTGACGAACACTTTTTCAGAATGGGCTTCTCGTGACTTTCGCAGAAGTAAAATTCAGCTTTAGCAAACTCGAGCAAACTAGGCCCAAAAGCAGGCAACTTATGCTTTCTAGTAATAAACAAACACAAGAAAAGTATTAATGTAAGAAATAATGTTGATTCTGTATCCACCCTAGGTTTACTAATTAATTAACCCTCCCGATTAGTCTAATGTTACCTAGCAAATGCAAACAAATAAAGCAGCGTTTATATTTACCAATCTTCATGAATCCATGAAACTTATGTGCACCTAGAATAGTAGAAATGACACCACATAGACAAGGAAAAGCAAAATAAGCACATGCCTCTTTTAGGTTTGCTGCAGTTAGTAATGACAAAAACGAAAACAATAAATTATTTTATTATTTTGCACGAACAAAAAGATGCAACACTTATGCACGTTTATGAGCACACATGTTAGTCCCCCCATGTGTAAAGTTTAATCTAGGTTGTATTAGCACGACACATTACAAATCATTAATTTTATTATTCATGTTATGGGAAATGTGACTTTGCGAGTTTAAACAGAATTCTGTTTTCTATCTCGCTCCATCAACTACTCACCCGTAAGGGTCTCAAGGCGCTAGGGGTGGGGGGTTGGTGGGGTGCAGGTTCCATTCCATCAAGGAGGGGGTCTGTCGAAGAGCCAGGTTTTGAGGTTTCTTGCGAAGATGGGGAGCGATGTTGTCTGTCTGAGGTGGAGCGGAAGGGCGTTCCATGCTTTGGCCGCGAGGAAGGAGAAGGAGCGGCCTCCCGATCTGGTCTTTCTGGTGCGGGGGACCACAGCGTAGGAAAGCTGGGCTGATCGTAGGGTCCTTTGGGGTGCGTGGAATTTGAGTCGGCTGTTCAGGTATGCTGGTCCGGTGCCGTGGAGGGCCTTGTGTGCGTGGGTGAGCATCTTAAAGGTGATTCTCGCCTCGACGGGGAGCCAGTGGAGTGTGCGCAGGTGCTGGGAGATGTGGCAGTGTTTTGGCAGGTTGAGGACCAGTCTTGCGGCGGCGTTCTGGATGTTCTGTAGCTTGCGGATGAGGTTTTTGTTTATTCCGGCGTAGAGTGCGTTGCCGTAGTCGAGTCTGCTGGTGACCAGGGCGTGAGTGACTGTCTTTCGGTGTTCGAGGGGGATCCATTTGAAGGTCTTACGAAGGAGGCGGAGGGTGTGGAAGCAGGAAGATGAGACAGAGTTGATCTGGCGGTCCATTTTGAGCTCGGAGTCCAGGATGATTCCCAGGTTGCGTGCGTGGTCTGTGGGGGTTGGCGGGTTTCCGAGGGCGGTGGGCCACCAGGTGTCACTCCAGGCGCCGGGGTTTGGGCCCATGATGAGTACTTCTGTTTTGTTGGTGTTTAGTTGTAGGCAGCTGTTTTTCATCCATTTGGCGACGGCTTCCATGCCTTCTCGAAAGTTGCGTCTGGCGGTGTTGGGCTCGTTGGATAGGGAGAGGATGAGCTGGGTGTCGTCTGCATATGACACGATGTTGAGTCCGTAGGTTCTGACGATGGGGGCAAGTGGAGCCATGTAGACGTTGAAGAGCGTCGGGCTGAGGGAGGAGCCCTGGGGGACTCCGCAGGTGATAGGTGTGGGGTCCGAGAGGAAAGGGGGGAGTCTGACCCGCTGCGTCCTGCTGGAGAGGAAGGAGCAGATCCAGTCGAGGGCCTTGTCCTGTATTCCTGCATCGTAGAGTCTGCGTATTAGGGTGCGGTGGGAGACTGTGTCGAACGCCGCTGATAGGTCGAGGAGGATGAGGGCTACTGTTTCTCCTTTGTCCAGTAAGGTGCGGATGTCGTCTGTTGCGGCGAGGAGGGCGGTTTCCGTACTGTGGTTTTTTCTGAAGCCGGATTGGGAGGAGTCGAGGATGTTGTGTTCTTCAATGAAAGTGGCGAGTTGGCTGTTGATGGCTTTCTCGATGACTTTCGCTGGGAACGGGAGCAGGGAGATGGGTCTGTAGTTTTTGAGGTCGGTGGGGTCCGCTGAGGGTTTCTTTAGGAGGGGGTTGACCTCAGCGTGTTTCCAGTCGTCGGGGAATGAGGCGGTCGCCAGGGAGCGGTTGATGGTTTGGCGGAGCATGGGTGCGATGGTGTTGGCGGCTCTGTTGAAGATGTGGTGGGGGCAGGGGTCCGTGGGGGCCCCTGAGTGGATTGACTTCATTGTCTTCAGTGTGTCTTCGGTGGTGAGGGCTGTCCAGTCATCAATCGCTGGTTTCGGGGTGTCGGGGGTGGTTGGTGAGGGTTCAGTGTGTTGGTTGTCTTCGTCGAAGTTGTCGTAGATGCTCTTGATTTTGTGGTGGAAAAAGATGCTGAGTTTGTCGCAGAGGTCTTGTGAGGGAGGGATGTCGGTAGACTCGCTGGTGGGTTGGGCGAACTCCTTGATGATGCTGAAGAGTTCCTTGCTGTTGTGTGCGTGGGTGGAGATTCTGTCTTCAATCGCTTTTTTCCTCGTTTCTCTGATGAGTTGATGGTGGGCGTTGGTGGCGGCTCTGAAGTTGTTGTGGGCTTCTGTGGATTTGGTGTTTCTCCAGGCCTTTTCGAGGCGGCGGCATGTGCGCCTGGACTCTCGAATTTCGGTGGTAAACCATCTGGCTTTCTTGGCACGGGTATTGTTGTTTTTCTTGAGGGGGGCTATGGTGTTGGTGCTGTCCGAGATCCATCTATGCAGGGTTCGGGCTGCGGTGTTGGGGTTGTCGTTTTCCGCGATGGTTGGGGTGGAGTTGTTGAGTGAGGAGGTGAGCTGGTCATCGGTGATTTTGGTCCAGTTTCTTTGTGGAAGCAGGTGCTGGTGTCTGTGGATGGTGGGTGTTCTGAAGGTGAAGTGGACGCAACGATGGTCGGTCCATGGGAGTTCGGTGGTGTGGCTGAAGGTGATGGAGTTTCCTGTAGTGAAGAGGGGGTCGAGGGTGTGTCCTGCTGAGTGCGTGGGCTCGGTCACGATCTGGCGGAGTCCAATGTTGTGGAGGTTGTCCAGGAGGGATGTGGTGTTGGGGTCCAGTTGATTGTCGAGGTGGAAGTTGAGGTCTCCCAGCAGGGTGTAGTTGGTGGATGCGATGGCCTGCGGGGAGATAATGTCCGTGATGGAGTTGGCGAAGGGTCCGCGGGGTCCAGGGGGTCGGTAGATGAGGGTTCCTCGAAGGGCGGCGGTGGGGCTGGCCAGTATCTTGAAGTGAAGGTGTTCCATCAGTTCTGTGGACTCCTCAGGGAGTGTGCTCAGGCGGAGGCTGGATTTGTGGACGATGGCGATTCCTCCTCCTGGGTGGATGGGGCGGTCCTTCCTGGAGATCTTGTATCCTTGGGGGATGGCGATGGCGATGTCCGGTCCCGAGGTGGTGTTGGTCCAGGTTTCGGTGAAGAATGCTACGTCTGGGGTTGTGCTGTCGAGGAGGTCCCAGATTTCTGTGGCGTGTTTGTGGAGGGATCGGACGTTGAGGAGGATGCATTGCAGGGTCTTCAGTTCGGTTGTGTTCCTGTGGGCGGGTTGTGCTGGATCCGTGTTCTTGGCGGTGCTGCAGGTGTGCCGGCAGCGGTGACAGCTGAAGGGTCCATGGGTGTCGGCTGGTGATGCTAGCTTGCAGTTGTTGTTGCAGCCTGGGTTGAGTGCGTGGAGTGCTGCTGGGTCGTAGCGTTGGCGGGGCGGAGGTCCAGGGTTCCTGGTGCTGGTCGCGGACGGGTCGCAGACGGGCGCAGACGTGCTTGCCTTTGATGCGCCTTCGGTGCACCAGCGGCGCGCCCGCAGCCCGCGTAGTGGGCGCCATTAAGTAGGGGTCCGGGAGGGCTGGACAGCTGGGAGGCGAGAGCGGGGAGAAGAGCTGGATTGGGCCGGTTGTGCTGGGGGGGAGGGGCCGCAGGGGCAGCAGCGGCGGGGAAAGGTAAAGGGAGGAAAGAAGGGATAAAGAACAAAGGGAAAATAGGCAGAAATAAGGCACAAAAGAGCAGAGATGCAGAAAAGAGCAGAACGGTGAAAGATAGAAAGGGTAAAAAAACGAGTGAAAACGAGAGAAGGAGCAGAGGGAGAGAAAGGGAAAATGGGCAAAAATAAGGCACAAAAGAGCAGAGGTGCAGAAAGGTGAAAGATAGAAAGGGGAAAAAAACAAGTGAAAACGAGTGAAGGAGCAGAAAGAAAGAAAGGAGACAGAGGTCCACTGGACCACCAGGGATGAGGCGCAGGGAAACCTGCGGGTGGAGGAGGGCCTCGAACACCAACACTCAAGAGTGCAGGGGCAGGGGCACCTCACTTAATGGTGGAGCTGCGAGGGTGGGAGAGCAATTTCACTGACAATGAGTCAGTGGTCTTGCTCGCCTGTCCTCGCAGTGGCCGCCATTAAGTAGGGGTCGGGGAGGGCTGGACAGCTGGGAGGCGGGAGCGGGGAGGGGAGCTGGATTGGGCCGGTCGTGCTGGGGGGAGGGGCCGCGGGGGCAGCAGCGGCGGGGAAAGGTAAAGGGAGGAAAGAAGGGATAAAGAAAAAAGGGAAAATAGGCAGAAATAAGGCACAAAAGAGCAGAGATGCAGAAAAGAGCAGAAAGGTGAAAGATAGAAAGGGTAAAAAAACGAGTGAAAACGAGAGAAGGAGCAGAGGGAGAGAAAGGGAAAATGGGCAAAAATAAGGCACAAAAGAGCAGAGGTGCAGAAAGGTGAAAGATAGAAAGGGGAAAAAAACGAGTGAAAACGAGTGAAGGAGCAGAGGGAGAGAAGGGGAAATGGGCAGAAATAAGGCGCACAAGAACAGAGGTGCAGAAAGGTGAAAGATAGAAAGGGGAGAAAAACGAGTGAAGGAGCAGAAAGAAAGAAAGGAGACAGAGGTCCACTGGACCACCAGGGATGAGGCGCAGGGAAACCTGCGGGTGGAGGAGGGCCTCGAACACCAACACTCAAGAGTGCAGGGGCAGGGGCACCTCACTTAATGGTGGAGCTGCGAGGGTGGGAGAGCAATTTCACTGACAATGAGTCAGTGGTCTTGCTCGCCTGTCCCCGCAGTGGCCGCCATTAAGTAGGGGTCGGGGAGGGCTGGACAGCTGGGAGGCGGGAGCGGGGAGGGGAGCTGGATTGGGCCGGTCGTGCTGGGGGGGGAGGGGCCGCGGGGGCAGCAGCGGCGGGGAAAGGTAAAGGGAGGAAAGAAGGGATAAAGAAAAAAGGGAAAATAGGCAGAAATAAGGCACAAAAGAGCAGAGATGCAGAAAAGAGCAGAAAGGTGAAAGATAGAAAGGGTAAAAAAACGAGTGAAAACGAGCGAAGGAGCAGAGGGAGAGAAAGGGAAAATGGGCAAAAATAAGGCACAAAAGAGCAGAGGTGCAGAAAGGTGAAAGATAGAAAGGGGAAAAAAACGAGTGAAGGAGCAGAGGGAGAGAAAGGGAAATGGGCAGAAATAAGGCGCACAAGAACAGAGGTGCAGAAAGGTGAAAGGGGAGAAAAACGAGTGAAGGAGCAGAAAGAAAGAAAGGAGACAGAGGTCCACTGGACCACCAGGGATGAGGCGCAGGGAAACCTGCGGGTGGAGGAAGGCCTCGAACACCAACACTCAAGAGTGCAGGGTCAGGGGCACCTCACTTAATGGTGGAGCTGCGAGGGTGGGAGAGCAATTTCACTGACAATGAGTCAGTGGTCTTGCTCGCCTGTCCCCGCAGTGGCCGCCATTAAGTAGGGGTCGGGGAGGGCTGGACAGCTGGGAGGCGGGAGCGGGGAGGGGAGCTGGATTGGGCCGGTCGTGCTGGGGGGGAGGGGCCGCGGGGGCAGCAGCGGCGGGGAAAGGTAAAGGGAGGAAAGAAGGGATAAAGAAAAAAGGGAAAATAGACAGAAATAAGGCACAAAAGAGCAGAGATGCAGAAAAGAGCAGAAAGGTGAAAGATAGAAAGGGTAAAAAAACGAGTAAAAACGAGAGAAGGAGCAGAGGGAGAGAAAGGGAAAATGGGCAAAAATAAGGCACAAAAGAGCAGAGGTGCAGAAAGGTGAAAGATAGAAAGGGGAAAAAAACGAGTGAAAACGAGTGAAGGAGCAGAGGGAGAAAAAAGGGAAATGGGCAGAAATAAGGCGCACAAGAACAGAGGTGCAGAAAGGTGAAAGATAGGAAGGGGAGAAAAACAAGTGAAGGAGCAGAAAGAAAGAAAGGAGACAGAGGTCCACTGGACCACCAGGGATGAGGCGCAGGGAAACCTGCGGGTGGAGGAGGGCCTCGATCACCAACACTCAAGAGTGCAGGGGCAGGGGCACCTCACTTAATGGCCATTTGGAATACATCAGACTTTCCTCCTTTTTCACAGGTTTTTTTCTCCACGGAGTGGTCAAAATGTAAGCTTCTAAATGTCGGGCAGGTATTTGAGGGTCAAAATTTGTATCCCTTCCCAAACTTAACCAGTCATTGGCTAAATTGATGTGCATTTAAATACTGTATTATAATCAACCGAATTATAATACAGTATTTCAATGCACATAAATTTAGCCAATGACTAGGTATATAGACCGTTTACCCATACCCAATCAGGCAATCTATGTACATTAGCACAAATGTGGTCACGTAAAATATCCTCGTAGGTTGGCATATCTCATATCACAGAATTTATTAGACTCAACAACTGCTGTGTTAATGCTTGTGCTGTGTTAATGTCTCCATTTCAAACGTCATACAGGTTATCTATTACACTCTTAACAGATTATTAAAATGGGGTTGCCACCATAATTCAGAATTCTTATATTGTGGAGAGCCTAAGGCCGACACAATCCTTATTTTTGCTACATTTAGCATTATACCTAAATACTGGAAACGGATGTTCGAAGAGATGGCCTATGTGACAAAGATGCGTATGTGTCAAATATTGCAACTAATAATACTGGGTTACTCCAATATAGTCCCAACCAATTTGTTCGTTATTCTTATTTTTTATGACATTCTCTGCTAGACTATGCATAGCACGCACAGCACGTCCAACCCTAAAGTCCCATTGTTTGCTTCTTAGTGGAATACATTTTTCAACATTAGTGGGTTTGAGTTATCCATCATCAAAGGCAACCCGGAAAGGAATCACTCAAAACAAGTCTAGGCGCCCATCATCAACTGGATGGAATCTCTCTATAGGTACATTATAATCAGACAAAAGCATGGCTGCTCCTTGGTTCATTGTTTTCTTCTGCCCCGAGCCTACTGTCTTAATTTTGATTTTCTAGAGTAACTTGATGATAGATTGAGGATTTATTGATGCAAAGGTATATATATCTCTGGTGTATCATCTAAGTATTCTTTTGTCTTCTTAAATAAAATGCTGTTAATAAAAACAGATGCATTATATGTATTAGAAGCATAATATGGTTTAGAAATACATTCTACAACATGGACATTGTTATTTTTAAGAAAAGCACAATTCAACATTTGAATTAGCAAGTCACCTTTCAATTCTTTATCTGTATTTCATTCTAAATAGACCGTAAAAGCACAAGCAAAATACAATTGGGAACAGATAACATTTAAAATGCCATGCTCAAGACAGTTATTAAAACCAAGCACTTACAATTAAAAAAAGAATCAAAGAACAGTTATACATCAAACCTCCTCAAGACAGAAAAATTGGTAAGTTAAAAACTCAATTCATAGAAGATACACAATAGATAAGCATTAAAACAGTATTAAGTTACGAAGTCTGATAGCAGATTTAAAACATTTGCAAAGTTCTTCGTGCACAATAAAATTGTGACTACAGGATGAGGTCCCCAAGAGTCTTCTGAGTACCCTGTTTTCTTAAAGCTGTAGATTGTTTGTATTACAATAACCCCATATCCCTGCTCCATATTTTAGTATTGGGGCACACCTACTTTTGTAAATCTCCACAAGCGGGCAGATGGGGTATTTCATATACAAGCAGAAACATTAATGATGGTGTAAGTTACTTGTGAGAAGCTGACATTCCCATTTACCAAGCAAATGTTCCAGTTATTATTTTGCTCGAAGCTGATGCCCAAATCGGGAAACAAAGCACTCTCTCTAGATACTTCCCCTTGTAGGTCAAAGTTTTTTTTTTCACATTTCGGCGCCACAAGCCATGACAAAGGTTTTTGACCTACTGGTTTTCAAATTAAGGAGAATATTTACAAGAATTGCTGCTAAGCAGTTTTGATGTTGGTTAGCAAGATTTTATTTTACCGCTGTATATCCCCCAAATCAACGCCATGTTTACGACGTATTCTCAATACATCATTATCTGGCATTAAGATCAGCTGGTGATGACAAAAATGACCTCTGAATCTAGCATCACATCAATAAAAGTCTTGATTTTAGAGTGGAAAAAGTGACGGCCAGCCAATTAGAGGCAAGAAAACCTCATATTAGTCAGCCGGACATCACTTTTTTGCGTCTAGTGGGGAAAAAACACACAAATATAGTGCAAACCAAAACAAAACCTGAGTGAAGACTGTAACAGCCTGGATCCAGTACATCACTAGAACCCCCCCCCCTCCCCCCAAACCCCAACAGCCAAGATAGCAAGCAGAGTCCCAGGGGAAGAAAAAGAGCAAAACCAGATTCAGTCAGGAGGAAAATTAGATCCTGATTGCAGAGGTGACGAAACATCAACACCATCTCTTCATCAGCTCCAAGGTTTTATTGTGGACCAAAAATTCCATTTAGCGGACCATTGTTAGTAAAGGGAACTCTGTAGCAGAAGTCAAGAGGACAGTGACTGACTGCAAAAAGCGCTGAAATTATGCCAAGTGCAAGACTAAGCAGAAACTGGCCAGCAATCGACAGGCAGCACTGCAGACCAGTGGTGGGAGTCCAGCGCCACAGGAGGAGCTTGATGCCTTGGAGGAACAGGTGTCCGCAGTTATCAGTGAGGAGTCAGTAATTGGAATAGAGTGACAGGACAGTGCTGATAATGACCAACTACATCAGCAACAGGATAAGTAACAAACAGGGACATGGGGGGATGAGTAATTTTGTTTCTGTTCATGTACCGATGTCTCAGTGCCCACCCACATTGCGTGCAGACCAAATTCTAGCTACATAAGTATTCTGGGGTGCATTCCTATGTCCCTTCAGCTGTTTGTATCATTTACAAATACATTTAAAGTCACATAATGGTGGTGTAACGGCCCAGAAATTAAACACACATGCATACATACAATGACAACTGAGCAGTCATGTATCTTCTAACTCTGGGGCATATTTACGATAAAAGTGACAGAGACGCAGTTTTAAAGTTTTGTGTTCTACCCTAGCATTACAGGAATTGGGTCTTTAAAATGTCAACATGCCTGTTGTGGATGCAATGCTAATTGAAACACACATTCACCCTTCCTTTCAGGGTGAGTGAAGTGTGAAAAGGGGCATCATTCACAATGTTGCACTAATGACCGTTATTTGGCTACACACTGCCACACTATATTTCCTCAAAATGCATTTATCCACATGAAAGTTTCTTAAAGTGATGTTCCGTTGGCAATATGACATTGTATTCATGGTCCTGGGTTTTGTGGTCAGTGACACACATTTACATGTGTGGAACATCGGCCTTAGGCAAAATCAAACGTGACACGGAGAAAATGCATAGCTTGTGATTCGTGTAAACATTATTCCTGTAACAAATGCATGGAAGGAACATGTACACTACAGTATGTATCATCCATGGGCTCACCCCTGTGATGTTCAACAAAGGTCTGCTGTGCAACAATGCACCCATCCTTCAAACTAGCCTCAAACTCCTCAGTCCTGCTGCCTGCATTTTGTCATCATTGTCACTGCTGTGAAAAACAATGGAGGGGGGCAATGGGGGGCATGCACATCTTTACTCTGGCCCAGTCCTGTATATGCTGACTTCCACAGTTTAAATCTTTGCTGCACCATTTCCATTCAAATTCAGGTCCGAGGAGTATATGTTGAAAAATCACACCATAAACCCAAAAAAAGCATCCTCTGGTGTGCTGCATGTCACAGGTCACCTTCTAACACTTTGGAAAATGTTCATGCTGTAGCAAGCCACACATGAAGCAGGAGTAGTAGGCACATGATACTATGATACACATGGCGGCCATGGCTGCCTTCCACCATGATGATGATAGAGTCCTGCAAACCCTGCAGCGCATCCTCACTGCAGTGATGATTCATCAGGTGGCACAGAAGAATGCTGCTGCACCTACAGCAGCCACATGTTCTGCCCCTGGTGTGTCTGTGTCTCCCTGGGCTACTGCTAATCCAACATCACCCTCACCGGCGCCGCCACACACATTAGAGGAGGAAGATGTGGATGGTACAACTTTCATAAGGAGAAGCCAGCAATAGCATTAATCTGTGTCAAATGGTCATTTCCTGCTTAGCCCTGTGCTTCGTATCATGGCTAGGAACATCACCAATCACTGTCCTCATATTGACTACGCTACATTCACCCTGGACATTTTATGGACTGTCAATGTGGGCACTGATCCTCAATCACACTGCAATCATCCTCCTGACTGAATATTTCTGATTCCTCTACATGTCTCATGACATGTTCCCCCACAAGGACTCTGTATGGACATCCCCTGGCTAAGTACATCATTTTGGGGTTGTTGTCAAAAGAACGGGTCCAGTGTGACAATTTCAACTTTGCACATGTAAATAAATGTACTTTCATTTGCCTGATGTGTGTTGTCTGAGGCCATCAAACTGGAGAGGTTTCAACAATGCCTAAGCATTGTAGCCAGTGCAACCAAAACAGAGGACATTCCAAAAATGGGGTCTGCAGAGTCTGGGTCCTTGATAGGCAGTGAGATGACAGTGCATGTGTGAATGGCACAATGGGGCCAAATTCCAAGGCCCTATTGCCACTGGAGCGTCACTTTACAAATGCTCATGTGGTTATAGGGCTCAAAATACAATTAAATGCTGCATAAATCCACTTGAAGTGGCATACTGCTGCCCTGCTGATAAGTCACCCTTTGACCCAATACTTATTGTCAATGTGGTGGACAATAGGTGTTGTGATGGGTGTTCTCCCAAAGCACACATTAGGATGGAATATTCTCAGCATTCCCAAGGGTGAGCTACAAACGGTGCAGAACAATGTGAAATGCAGTGTATCGTAATTATATTTATGTATGTATGTGTGCAGCATTTTGCAATACACATAGAGACAGCAAAACATAATGAATGACAGTTTATGTGCAGTAAATGGCACCTTTCGGCACATCATCAAACATTCCCACAACGCAGGCACGCTTGCACTATGATGCAAGTATGTGTGCATTTGCGCTGTGCAGCTACGTTTTTCAGATGTCCATGGTGAACAGCAGTTCTGCGCTGAAATGTTATAACTACGACACAGCCCTGTGCTTTGATAGTGACGGACCACAGCATTAGCCTTCTTGCCTTAATGCTGTCCTACACCACTGTAGTTGTAAATATGCACAAATAGCTAAATTCAATTCAATTCAGTTTATTAAAGTTTTGGAACTCCAATGAGGTCCACTTAAAAGGATACATACCAATTAATAAAAATAACAATAGGGTAGAGAGAGAAGATGTGGATTCGTACTCCCTGGTCAGACTTTCAAAAATAAATGGAATCCACTAGTGGGTGGGAGGGGTCCCTACAATGGTCGGGAGCACTAAGTGTTTTTAAAATACCCCTCACACACCAACAGGACCCTTGGTGTAATGCTTCATTATTGGGGTCTTCGCACCCCTCTACGGGATGCGGCGTGCTACTACCTACGTCTACGTGGGAGCACTTATACACAGACTATGTGTGGTGTGTGTAGGGTTGTGGTGATCAGTGAGTAGTGGGGTTTGAAGTGTTATGAGTGATGGTTAAAAAGTACCTGGCTCGCGGGGTAGCGCAAAAAAGTTTTAATGGGCCCCCAAGCTGGTACTGCTAAAAAGTTGTGTTGTGACGTTCTTATGTATTGCAATGTACATTTACCTCATGTGTGCGTCAACATGTTTCGGAGTAAAAACTCCTTCTTCAGGACAGGGTTGCACAAATCCCCACCTTACTCACGTATACTATAAACAATCTGTATTCTACAGAAAAGTGACTAATAAGGCTATATTGTACCTAATTCACTTCATGTAAGGAGGTTATTCGCGAATAGCGAACCTGCAAGAAATAACATGGAAAGAAATAGTGCATTTCAGTCATTATTTTCATTGATAGTAGTATCACTCCTGGTTCAGTGACCTAAAAAAAGGGGGTGGTGTGGGCAGCCGTATCTAGACAAATATTGTCATACTAATCATGATCGTGCGCCCTGTAAAAAAGGGACAGAGACATGACATACATTACACAAAACATAAAACACACGCTTCTATATGTTATCATCTACTTGATTCTGTTGACCTTGTACTAATGGAAGGGTAATGTAGATTAGTGACGTTTTATATCCAGTACATACTTGTTCTCAATGTATGGTGTACCTCATGAGCCTCATAGCGTTTTGGGGACCAATCGAGCCAATATGCATCCTGTAAAAAATAGAGGGTGGCTCAGACATGACTACTTACAGGTTTCAGTTCCTGTTACCTCGCTATCAGGTCTCACGATTACGGAGAAAGGTTTCTGCCTTGTTGCCCCCGACGCGGCTCCGCTGGAACTGAGGTCTCTAGCAGGCTTCGCGTTTATATACTACTCCCAATCGTCTTTAATCAGGTACTAATTGCATGATTGAGATCGGAAGCTCAACTCATGCCCAAACATGGGTGCACCTGTTTTCCGCGATTCCTCAATGGGTGTGTGCACGCATGCTCACCTTATTGTTGTCAGCGTCTATGTGCCAGCGCATGCTCACCTCGTTGTTGTCAGCGTCTGTGTGCTAGCGCATGCGTAGGTGGTCTAGCACATGTGCGAGTTCAGTGAATGAAGGCGCTAACAATTAACGCATGCGTGGGTTGTTCTGCCACAGTTTCAAGGCAGGGCACATCTAGGGTCAGCGTAAGTGACCCCAAGGGATATCGTCATTGAGACCGATGATGTTGGTCCCACAGGATCAGGATTAACGAGCACAAAAGCAATGTGAGATGTAAGACGAGCACCACCAAAATGGCCACCCACTTCTTAAAAGAACAACATTGTGTCAACGATCTGAGCTGGACAGTGATCGAGCAACTACAATCTGAAGCATGACTGTTTGAAAAGGGTTGGGAGTTCCGCCTTGGGACCCACATCATCGGTCTCAATGACGATATCCCATGGGGTCACTTACGCTGACCCTAGATGTGCCCTGCCTAGTGGAACAAACAGACAGTCTGGGTCCATGACCCCTTTGCAAAAACACTATCCATGTGCTATCACTTAGCACTCCCTCACGTGGGGCCTAATAGAGTGCCAAACCTGTATAACAGGTCTACCCACCAGGTGAGGCTCATATTAACACGTCATCTCAGAAAAATTAATGCACATGAGTTGTGAAGTATAGACCAGGACAGATGAGGCACTGAAAAGGGCATCATGTTACATGAGTAGAAGGAGAAATACCCATATTTATCGTATAAATACTTTTTTCAGCAGGACTGTTAACAGAATCTTTATTATGCACGTAACAATTGAAAACAAGTTCTATGCAGGCACTAAAAAACGAGAGCTTTCACCAACACAGAGCTTAAGTGTGGCAGAGCACCCACGCATTCGCTAACAATAAGCGCTCCCACAAACTGAGCTTGAAATTGCAGCAGAACAACCCTTGCATGCGCTAACTGTAAGCGCCTTCATTCACTGAACTGGCGCATGTGCTAGATCCCCCAACGCATGCGCTAGCACACAGACACAGACAACAACGAGGTGAGCATGCGCTGGTACATAGACGCTGACAACAATGAGGTGAGCATGCGTGCACAAACCCATTGAGGAAACGCGGAAAACCGGTGCACCCATGTTTGGGCATGAGTTGAGCTTCCGATCTCAATCATGCAATTAGTACCTGATTAAAGACGATTGGGAGTAGTATATAAACGCGAAGCCCGCTAGAGACATCAGTTCCAGCGGAGTCGCGTCGGGGGCAACAAGGCAGAAACCTTTCTCCGTAATCGTGAGTAATAGACCTGATAGTGAGGTAACAGCAACTTAAAACTGTAAGTAGTCATGTCTGAGCCACCCTCTATTTTTTACAGGATGCGTATTGGCTCGATTGGTCCCCAAAACGCTATGAAGCTCATGAGGTACAACATACATTGAGAACAAGTATGTACTGGATATAAAACGTCACTAATCTACATTACCCTTCCATTAGTACAAGATCAACAGAATCAAGTAGATGATAACATATAGAAGCGTGTGTTTTATGTTTTGTGTAATGTATGTCATGTCTCTGTCCCTTTTTTACAGGTCGCACGATCACGATTAGTATGACAATATTTGTCTAGATACGGCTTCCCACACCACCCCCTTTTTTTTGATCACTGAACCAGGAGTGATACTACTGTCAATGAAAATAATGATTGAAATGTACTATTTCTTTCCATGTTATTTCTTGCAGGTTCGCTATTGGCGAATAACCTCCTTACATGAAGTGAATTAGGTACAATATAGCCTTATTAATCACTTTTCTGTACAATACAGATTGTTTATAGTATACGTGAGTAAGGTGGGGATTTGTGCAACCCTGTCCTGAAAAAGGAGTTTTTACTCCGAAACATGTTGACGCACACATGAGGTAAATGTTCATTGCAATACATAAGAACCTCAAAACACAACTTTTTTAGCAGCACCAGCTTGGGGGCCCATTAAAACTTTTTTGCGCTACCCCACGAGCCAGGTACTTTCTAACCATCACTCATAACACTTCAAACCCCACTACTCACTGATCACCACAACCCTACACACACCACACATAGGGGCAGATTATGATGGCGGACGGACCTGAGTCCGTCCGCCACCATAGAGTAGGAGGGACCATCCGCAGGGGCAGCGGCGATCCCTCCGTGCAGATTAGGTTGTGACCGCCAGGGTGGTGGTCACATCCTCTATCTTTAACATTGCGGCGGGTGCAGCTTCAAGCTGCACCCGCCGCAATGTTAAAAATGTATGCACGGCATTTGCGTGCACAAAACTGCAGGCACCGCGCGGTGCCTGCCGCTTTGTCCACGCAATTGCAGGGGGGTACCATAGGTACCCCCCTGTAGTGTAGTTCCTATATTCCCAATAGGCTCTGCGCATTGGAATAATATATTCAGCAGTGTAGACGTAGGACTGAGGTTATCTAGGTCTCTACTGACTATATTAGACTTAAGGTTTGCCAGCTAGCTCAGAGGTCACTAGAAACGTTCTCGAATAAACGAGGAGGAGTTTAACCTCCCTGGATAGACAAGAAGGGATTAGCTTCTGACAACCATAAAACATGACAACTTTGCTCTCCCTGAATAAGAGTGTATATCTAGAGTCGTGTGAAAACAATAGACAGCAATTTCACTCAGTCAAATGTGCGTACTTAGTTTCACCAGAATGCAGAGAAAAGAGAGACGGGTGTTTTCAATAAAAGGTGTTATTTATTGAGCAGTCTTCTTCGTCATACAAGAGAAATGAATTGCCACGATTGTAACGCTCATGGTAAAGTAAAGTGCGTACAGTAAAAGGAGGATTATAAAATAATACTGTAAAAGCATTGATATGGTTTCTTAGCCATATGATACTTTAAAATAGATAAAATATATACATACATATATACATTGACTAATCGCACTCAACTGGTGCTTCTAAATACGCCTACCCCGGTGTACCTGACCTAAGCCTAATACGTGGGAAGGAGTAAGTAAGTAGCAGTTTAAGTTAAGTTTGTTTTGCCAAGAATCTGACTCAAGAATTCTCTGTAAGGGTTTAGTCAGTTCCGTACCTGGGTAATAGAAAGCAGGAGGTCTTGTATCTCTTTCTCAGAACTCGATATCCCAGTAACCCGCGAAGGTATCTGGAAACACCGGAGCTCGATTTCTCGGTAGGAGAAAAGACAGGGTCTTTCTCAGTGCGTCAAGGAGGAGGGGCAGCTTCCGTGGGCTCTCGCATCAGCTGGGCTCTCGGGCAAGTAGATAGCTGCTCTGCTCCAGAATCACCACCGTGTGTTTGCTTAAGGCAACGTTGGTATATTTATACCTGAAAGGTGCCTGGGTTTGACGTAAGGTTGGACATAAGACGTCAATAAAGATGTCACTAAGAACTGGCCGTTCTTACAGTGCTTTACAGGAGTTCTAGGACGAAATCAAAACAAAAGCAAGGGGGATTTCCCAGGTTGTTGGAGGCTTGGTTTTGTTTAGGGAACTCGGTGTGCTTACTAGGGGGCCGGAGAAGTAGCCTTGCTTAATGTGACAGCATGTGCTATGACTGAATTATGGATATGGTTATTATGCTGTTGTATGGATATTATTGATTATAGCCGGACAAGGACATAAAATAGGAATATCGATTCGGGTTCCTAGATAAAACACTACACCCACTCCACGAATTAATGTCCATAATTACTAAAACTTAAGCAATAGTAAACATGAAAGGTGCATGTGTATACCAACCCCCCCCAAAATACATTCTTGCATTTGAAATGGTGTATGCTAAATACATGAAAATGATTATAGGTACTGTACGCTTTTCAAGCAGTGTAATCATTCATTAAAAAGGATGCATATATATATCGGCATGAATGATTTGCGAAATTTACACATGAAATGGCTCTTAATACAGAAAAAAGGGTTGAGACCATTCCATCACATATAAATACAGTTGCTGTAAATGTGCTAGAGGCTGACGTGATATATTGTCTTTAGAGTTCCTAAAATAGAAGCTCTGTTCTCTAAGAATAGTTCTACTTCAAGCAGAGTACATGTGCCAGAAAAAAGGTAAATATTTTGGAATCAGGGAAAAAAAAAAAATTGCTTTCAGGGGAGAGAGAAAAAAAATATAGTTCCAAATATGTAAATGTAAATGTTTTTGTACTTGTATAGCGCACAGCTACCCGGAGTGGGTTTCCCGGCGCTTGTACGAATACCGCAAGGGAACCCTTCCTGGCTTTCCCTGTGAAGTGTCCACTCCTGGGCACCCCCATGGTGCAGACCAGGCATCCCTCGCGTTGTGGGGGCCGTTGTGGAGACTAAGCAAGCTATTGCCGAGAGTTGCAGCGCGGGACCCATGATCAGAATAGGCACTGAGGCGAGAATATCCGGTCAGAGGAATTAATGAGCCCGAGACCCGCCGAGGCGGGAATCGAACCCTGGACCCTGGCCAGAGCTCTGCATCGAGGTCTGCCTGCTCTAACCATTGAGCAACACTTCTCCAGTCCATATGTGCAGTAGCTTTTGTTTATCAAAGCCGAAGGCCGAATTCAGAGTTCAGGGAACGCTATGTACTAGTTTGCTTAAAAGTTATTCTTTTTGTTCGGGGGAAAACATCATTTCAGACAGACTTTCAAAAAAGTGGTTTACCGCTTCAGGTGAAAGTTCGACCAAGTTGGAAAATGCCGCAACTGTGCAGTCGTGAGCATGATTACTATCATCGATGACAGGATCAGCAGTGCTCACAGAAGGTCGTACCTGGGTGATGTTGCTCTCATCTCATACTTCACTACCCTTTAATCGCAGTGGTGAAGTCTCAACGAATGCCGTCATCAGGATTGGAAACCGCTGGGGACAACACGATGCATGAGCCGTTACAGGACTTAGCAAAGTATCTGTATCCGATGGTACTGCTGATTGTAGTGTAAGACAGACGTCCAACACGCATTCTACTCCACATAGCATACATCGAAGCACAGGTAAGATACAATTCTGCCAGATGGGTCTGAATGAAAGAAACCAGGTCATATTCAGATCTCTTAGCCGAGCTAATCCAAGGACTTTAGTTATGCGGTCCCGATAGCATATAGCTAGGATCGTTTCTTCCATTGTTGCTGGAGTCTTGTCTGCGTTTTGGCTTGCCATAACAAAGCAGAAGTATCAAAAATAAAATGCCTGCTACGAGTCCCAACAGGAGTGGTAGGCCGCCAAAGACAGAATGGACAAAATGAGGAAACATGGCCAGAACTGTTGTGAAGGGTGTTAACAGTCCCGAAAAAATTGTCTTAAATACATGTGGGATACCGCCAGTATCAGACATGTTTAGGATTTGGCTTAACATTTCTGCGAAATGTAGGGGGCAGTTTGTTGATAAAAGTCTATGTATCTCTGCCGTTGTCCTTGCGACTTGCAGATCATACGTTTCTTTTGATGACGTCAAGGGCACAGTTGTTTGTAAAAGAACAGACTTCATTCTGCTTAAAGTATCAATTCGAATAGAAGAGATATTCAAAAATGGCCAAATTTTTGCCTCCCTGTCTAGAGTGCTGTTTGGAAACAATACTTGCATACAGCAAGTGACCATGGAACTAACGCTAACTAGATAAGATTTTCCTGGCACCATGCGACAACATCTGTGGTCCACTATTAGAATATAGCTCCCGTTAGAAAGCCGTCTAAAGAATGGCTCTATCCGAGTTGCAGGTGTGCCATGCTGGTGACATGAAAGGTTATTTCCCCCTCACAGGCCCCATGCAGGTTAATACCTTGACACATAAGTATACCACTTAGTGACCTTTTACAATTATTACCACTAAGAATTACATTCTGTTCCTTTTCACTATAACATGTGTGTGTGTAAGGTAATTTCCATGATGACTTAATGTAGCCTTTACCCAACCTTTCATACTGGCCTGCTGGTATATACTCTTGACAGAATTTAAATTGGAAAGTTGTTATCGGAATAGTTATTATTCCGTGTATTATCCATTCAATGACAGGTCGTTCTGACATTGTCAATGGTAATCTCTCAAGTTTTTCAATGCTCAGAATTGTATATTCTGCTCCTTTCTGTGCCAAGCTGATTTGTGTATCAGTAAGGTTAAAGATAGAGAATAATGACGTTGTGTTGATTAAACGCCAAGGCACGTAGCCTGAACGCAGATTTTGTAACGTCCAGCCCAGCTATGCAATAGAACGTAATTGGGACTGACCGTGTTGTAACATTAGCAAGTCCTGCTCTATTATATCTATAGGAGATGATACAATACTGTCCAGTGAATATATTCTGGAGGACAGAGTCATTAACCCATTGTCCACAACAGAAAGTGATTTTTCCAAATTAATACGGTCAATTTCCCATATTTTTTCTGCTGTTTCAATTTGCGTTTCTTTCCAAGCTTCGTTGTAAGCTGCATATATACCGGCCGCTATGAAACGTTTTGGACGCTGTTTGCGTGGTCCCATTATGAAATCACGCAAGTCAGCACCGTCTTTAAGTAAAGTCAAGTGTTGCTTAATTTCTGCCAGTGTGGATTTCTGTAGCCATTCGAGGCAGAGTTTTCCTACACTGTATGTTGTAACTATCCCTGGATGTTGTCTCTGGGAGTATCTAGGGTCTGGCCTGGTCAATTTGAACCCCTGTATTTTGTTCAGGAATCTATCTTGACAGTTATTTGTGTCTGTGGGCCAGATCAACCATTTTTTCCAATCAGGATGTGTTCTGTTTTGGTTAAGAATATGGGATACGTCTATCTCAACATAGTGCTATTACTGTCAGGTGTTGGCTTTGGAATAGACGGTTTGTTCAAGTCTTTAATTTTGGCTAGGCCAAGACAGGTTGTCTGTTGAATGGTATCATTCAAGAATATAATTTGTTCTGGGATCATGCAGGCTCTAAATAATGATTCTATACCTTGGACCTGCCAATCTTTGGTACCCCAGATGGTTTTTGTTTCAATATTGTTTTTCCAAAAATCAAAACCAAATGTAGTAATTTTTTCATAAAGTGCTTCTGAATAGATTAATTCAGTGTTTGTCAGCATTGTTTTCATTCCTGTCTTATTTAACATTTTGAAATAAAAGGCTTCTGCTTCACTTGTGTTAAACCCTGAGAAGTATGGGAATTTCCCATAAAATGTTGTTGAACTGCCTTTTGGTGGAGTTGCACAATGTTCCCTCTGATTATAATTTAAAACATTCCTAGGTTGAGCAGATTTATGCAAATAGTGATGTGCAAAATGGTTGTAGCAGTACATTTCTTCATAATTAGATAAACCCTGCAAGTAATCATGTTCTGTAAATTTTGCTGACATTACTAAGTCTGACATCATATCATTAATACTTTCAAAGTCCCAATCATCAGAGAATGTGCTCGGTTTTACAAAGTCAATCAATGAAATTTTAAACTGGTGTGGATACTTCAAGAGCTCGACCGGGCCATAGATTTCATAATCTGTTTTGTCCCAAGCTACCCCACCGGGTATTGGATTGGCTGTGACATTCACGGATGATAGTTCTCTTTTCTCGATGTGAGATGACTTGTGTGGCTTTAGGACCAAGTTTATGTTCTGACTTGCTGTGTCCATTGTACTATATTTTCCCTCAATGAATTTTCCCAAACAAAGAACCATGATGAGCCAAAGCAGGAGGAAAAGTACACCTAACACAATCCAAAATTCAAACTATGGAGAAATCAGATAGGTTTCTTTGAGTTGATGAAAGAGTTCTGTTACTTTGTCTTTAAAAGTTGTTGTTGTTGGCTGTTCTTCAGGCTCACTTGGATCCTCAGAAAAGCCATCGAAATTGATGAAGTAGCCAGATGCAGTTCTGTCAATTGTTGGAAACGCTTCCGGATTTTTATTTGCTTTTGGAATTTTCTTTGTTTCATTAGCATAGTCTGTGGCTACATCATTTTAGACAGATGTTTCTTGATGAACTGTTTCAATTTGGGCTTCAAGAGGCACAAGTTCCATGGCATTATTGCATAGTCCCTTTTTAATCACTGTAGGTTTTTCAAATGTGATTAGTCTCTCAGTTTGAACCTCTTGGATTGTAGCAAGATTTGGTCTTCTGCTATTTCTTGGGAGTCCACTGGGCCTACTACTTATTATCGGCCACATGATTGTGGTTTTACCAGGTCGATTGATACAACTCGGTTCTCCTTTTTACCAGCAAGGGGCGGTAGTACAACTGATCTTGTTCCGTTGACAGCTAAGACAGGTACTGCTTTTCTGTAAGAAGGCCCAAATTCCTTCTTCACCGCGATCTTCTCTCTGACCAGATCCCCAATCTTTGGAATCCAGACAGGTCTTGCTGGGACAGGTGGTTTCTCTTCAGTGGCTGTTGGCTGCGGTTTTAGCTTTACGTTGCTCAGGTCTTTTCTTGTTTCATTTAAGTCCTGTAAAATAGCCAAACGATCTTTGATATCAAAGCATTTTTCTTCTACCACTGAAGTCTGACTATCGAGGTCCTGAATGTGCATTCTAGTCCCGAACAATAGTTCATACGGACTGAAACCTTTTAGAGAATTTCTTGGCAGATTGTTAAGACTACGTTCGACAATTGTTAAATGTTGGTCCCACCCAGTACCCGTACCTAATAACCTCGCCGTTATAGATTGCTTTATGTCTCGATTTTTTCTTTCCACAATCCCATTTCCCTCAGGATGGAAGGGACAAGAGCACCGCAATGCAATGCCCATGCTGGTCATGGCCTCCTTATAAGATCGAGAGCTAAAAGCAGGACCATGGTCAGAATGTAGCATGCCAATTGCGTATGTGCCGATATAGACTCGCAAATCTTTTATAACAGTTCTGGCGTCAGCCGAGCGCTGGTGTCTACATTTTAAGTGAATCTAGTCTTAAATATTATACATAGGGACGCATGTTTCCTGTTTAATCATGCGTATAGATCGCCTTATGCTTTCTATTACGTGTTCTGGCACTACTTCAGCCGGTTCGCCACTGCGATCTCTGTTGCAGTGTTCACAATTTTTTGCAAATTTGTGATTATCCAAGCTCATTCCCGGCCACCAGTATTCTGATTGTAATTCTGTCTGAGATTCCTTGATCCTTTGGTGCCCTAGACCTTCACCCATGTGTGCGTCTGCTATTAGCAAGACTCTCCTGTTCGTGTTTGGAATTACTCTATCCCCCACTCCAGGGATTCGAGCAAAAGGAACGGAGTTTGCATCGATTATGTATGTATAATTGAGTGGATAGTTCACGGGTAATGCTGCACAGTCGCCTTTTGAAGACGTTTTTACCGCCAGCACGGTTTCCCCGTCTATGTATTTTTCTGAACGCTGTTTTAGCCAATGAATTCCCTGCAGCGTGAACGCCATCACGCTGATGACTCAGTGTATGTATCACGTGAGTCTTTTGTAGTTCTTTCTTTACAAGAACTACTTGTTCCCAAAGCGATTTTTGCTTAATTGTGGCACCTGTGTCATCTTTGCAACCATTTTGAACCCATTTCTGCAAGTCATTATTGTATGATTTGTGGCAGGAATGCGAATCGCACACTATCAGTGTTGGGAATTCGCGATCGGCAATGTCGAGCACCATTTTTAAAGCTATTAATTCAGTCTGTTGACCTGAATTGTTTTTTACAGATTGTGACATTGTTACCAGTGGTCTCAATTTACCTCCGCACCACTGGCATTTGACAACCTCGCACGTAGCGTTATAAGCTTGTTTTCCCCAAACTGAGGGTTCTGCATAACTGTTTGTGTATATTACGCAGGCGTACTGTTGTAGGAGCAGAATGTCGTTAGGCAAAGGATATTCTTTTTCATATGTTAGATATTTCAATTTTTTCATTTCCGGGTCAAAATAGTACTTCACTTTTTCTGTAGCACGAGAATTTTCCCATTGTATCCATGTTGGATCTAATGCCACAGTAGTTAAATTACGTGGGCTTGTTAATGCCTCGAAGGCTGATTCTGCTGTTAAAACAGTAATCCGTCTGCCTTGGGCCTGGGCTCTTTCTTTTGCTACAGCTGTTTGAACCGCATTTACAACATTTTTCGCAAGACTGAATGTTTTTTCAGCTTGTGAGGACAAGTGTCATTTGTATGCTATTGGTACCTTTTCTCCCTCATTAGAGGTCAGGTACGTGAATCCGCATCTTCCTGGGATGACTCGGATTACAAGGTTGCGTGTATTATCGCGAGTTTGCAATTTTGTTTTTGCTAACATGTCTGTTTGCGATGATCTCAAAATTTCTGTGTGTTTTTGAGTCCAATTGATTGGTTTAAAATCAGGTTTTATTAATTCATAGAGAGGTTTAACCCTCTCTGCATAATTTAGAATGTATGTTCTTCCGCAATTCAGGAAACCTAGTATTGATTGTAAGTTCCTCAGCGTTTTTGGTGCTTGGAGTACAGCACATTTCTCTAAGAAATTGTCTGCTAGGCTCTTGCCTTCACTTGATAATTCATATCCTAAAAACAGGACAGTTAGATGGGCAATTCGTGACTTTTTAAAGTTGAATTTGTAACCCTCTGCTGGCAAACCAAGTATTATGGTGTTCACTCTTTTCAAGTGAGTATCCAAGTCATCATCTGTCAGATAGATGTCATCGACATACAATAATGCCTCATCATCATACATTTGTAGTAACTCTGTTACTCAATTTCAATTTCAAAGTGCTTTATTTCGAGTATTACTCATAAAAGCAGACAAACATACATATAATAAAAACAATTAAATTTACAACGTCATATTAGACTTAAGCACGCAGTTAATATTTAAAAAACACAGTACATAAGAAAAAAAATTTCAAAAGCAGGATTGATATGAAAAAGTGCCAAAATAGTAATCATACATGAACAATTTAAAAAAAAAAAAAGATATGTCATAGAGTTTCTAACCGATGATACGTTAAAATTTAAATATATTACAAAAGATAAAAGATAGATACAAGTCTAGCAGTCTCTGACCAAATAATCAATTTTTCAGAGAATAGACTGTAGCCTAGCAGTCTCTGAATATATCATAAATTATTACAGAGAATAGACGTGTAACTAACAGTTCCTGTGAACAACAGAATGAATTATTGTCCTCTAATCGTTCTCTGTCTTATAACGCAAGCCCACCCCAGGTACTTTGCAATGGCAATTATAATCCAGTTAGCAGATGTAGTTCTTAAAATCCGCAATGCTACCATGCTATTTTTTGTACCTAGGTTCCTACACATTGGAGCCAGCCAAACTCGCCTAGGAATAGAGTACCTTGAACAGGAGAACAGAAAATGACCAAGGGTCTCATTACCTACCCCACAGACAGGACAAGTTGACGCACCTCCTGCTTTCCATTTAGATGTTAAGTTGGATAAAGGCAGAGAACCATCCCTCAGTTGGAAAAGCAGTTTCCTGTCCATGGGCTTTAATATGTAATCCCAATACATTTCATAAATTGGGTACAACTTGGTCTCTAAGTAGCTGGTGGTCATAGACCCACTATTTAAACTAAGCATACTTTTATTAACAACATGTTCCCAATAGATACTTTTTATGGTGGATTTGGAAGGGAATAGGGCCCCAGCTGGGTCAACCCAGAGAGCATTAAGTCCTATATCGAACAAGGCAATCTTCAATGATTTAAACCATTTAATTTTGTTGTAGCAGTCACTTGTGACAACATCTTTAAACCCATTCGCATAGTGAGAGAGCTCTGGCGTGGTCCAAAGCCTACGCCAGTATAAAATCGGGCGTAATTTAGCCTTATCAGAGATTGCTCTCCTACCTAATTCATATCGTAGAGGCAATTGCGGGCTGCTCTGAGGGACGCCTATCAGATTCCTATAAAATTTATTTTCTGAGGTTTGGAGCTCCTGAAGGTTTTCGTACCCCCATAGTTCCGCACCGTACAGGGCAGACCCTATTGCTTTTGCCTCGTAGATTATCAGAGGTGGTTTGATGGGCTTAGTGAGCGATTTCCTTTGTTCTTTGATGATTGTGCCAGCTATTTGCTTGTGCCTTAATGTAGCAATGTTAAGGTGTGACCGCCACCTGTTATCGTTGGAAATGTGTATCCCTAGGTAGGTAAAGGATTTTACAACCTCCAGGGTACGACCACTCAACGAAATGTTAGATTTAAAATTTCTGTGAGGATTGAAGGCCATGAGTTTTGTCTTGGACCCATTTACCTCCAGTCCATGGGCTACACAGAAATCATCAAATATTGCCAATGCTTTTTGCAACCCGGCTGGTGTTTTTGATAAAATTAAGGTATCATCGGCGAACATTAAAATTGGAACTTTTTCACCTGCAAGAAAGGGAGCATCCACTGCCTGGGACTGCATAGAAGAAACCACACCGTTGATAAAAAGAGTGAACAGAGTAGGCGCCATTGAACAACCCTGCCTGACCCCATGCTCAACTGGGAATTCAACGGTGTCATTACCATACCCGCCCCAGCAAATTTTGGCGTAATTGCCCTCATGCAACCGCATGATTAAGGACAACAATTCCCCGGGGACCCCAAGTGTCGCAAGAACTTCCCACAGTTTTGACCTCGGAACCAGGTCGAAGGCAGCCCGCAGATCAACAAATGCTGCATACAGGCTGCCTCCACCTAGCACCACGGTCCTCCACTGAATCAGCTGAAAACGGAAGACTTGGTCCACAGTGCTGGTTGCCCTGCGAAAGCCAGCCTGAAAGGGGGATAAGATGTTATTATCCTCAACCCAATCAAGCAGCCTATTAACAATTACACGACCAACTATTTTTCGAACAGTGTCGATCAAACTAATCGGACGGTAATTACTAGGCAGAGCGCGATCCCCTTTCTTGTATATCGGGATGATAACAGCACCCCTCCATGTTGCAGGAATATCTGCACCTCTGGCAATGTGATTAATGAGCAGATGAATATATTTAGACCACCTTGCAGTATCGTTTAAAAAAACGTCTGCGGGTACACCGTCAATGCCAGGAGCACGACCATGATGGACAGTTTTGAGTGCCATCAATATTTCGTGCTGCGTAAAGGTGTCAGCTTCCGTCGTGGCATAGGGTTCACATACGCTATCCGTAGACAGGTCGCTCGAAGCGTATTGTTCACTAAAAAATTTAACCCAGGCGTCCTGGGGGACGTTATTTGTGGTGGCGTCTTCAATCCTGTCATGACCCCTAGCGGAAATTCGAGTTGTGTGTTTTCCGGTTTGCCAGTCTTCCCCCCATGATGAAGGAGCACGTTTGCTTCGAAACGCGTTGGGAAAGGAATCAATTGGGAGGTCAGCATCTGTTTGGAAATAAAAGGTTTTGTGAAGCCGTTTTCTGTGGAGTAGCGTCCTTGTAGCTTTGGGCATCATGGAGACATGTTTAAACACGGCAGCCTAACCGTGTGAGGATGCACCATCTGTAAAGACTCAAATACAGACCTGCGTGTTTGGGAAAATTTCCCGAGCTGAATGGCAGCACAGAGGACTTCGAAATAAACAGATGCTGAATTTCTGAAACCCACTGGAGGGTTTATATTTTACACTGAAAAGGAAGCATGAATTTTTCTGACAAAATCACGGACCTCATTGTGAGGATTTAATGGACACTACAACTACCGGCATGCTGCTCACCAGGGAGCACATGCAAATAGCGGAAATTCGAGTTGTGTGTTTTCCGGTTTGCCAGTCTTCCCCCCATGATGAAGGAGCACGTTTGCTTCGAAACGCGTTGGGAAAGGAATCAATTGGGAGGTCAGCATCTGTTTGGAAATAAAAGGTTTTGTGAAGCCGTTTTCTGTGGAGTAGCGTCCTTGTAGCTTTGGGCATCATGGAGACATGTTTAAACACGGCAGCCTAACCGTGTGAGGATGCACCATCTGTAAAGACTCAAATACAGACCTGCGTGTTTGGGAAAATTTCCCGAGCTGAATGGCAGCACAGAGGACTTCGAAATAAACAGATGCTGAATTTCTGAAACCCACTGGAGGGTTTATATTTTACACTGAAAAGGAAGCATGAATTTTTCTGACAAAATCACGGACCTCATTGTGAGGATTTAATGGACACTACAACTACCGGCATGCTGCTCACCAGGGAGCACATGCAAATAGCGGAAATTCGAGTTGTGTGTTTTCCGGTTTGCCAGTCTTCCCCCCATGATGAAGGAGCACGTTTGCTTCGAAACGCGTTGGGAAAGGAATCAATTGGGAGGTCAGCATCTGTTTGGAAATAAAAGGTTTTGTGAAGCCGTTTTCTGTGGAGTAGCGTCCTTGTAGCTTTGGGCATCATGGAGACATGTTTAAACACGGCAGCCTAACCGTGTGAGGATGCACCATCTGTAAAGACTCAAATACAGACCTGCGTGTTTGGGAAAATTTCCCGAGCTGAATGGCAGCACAGAGGACTTCGAAATAAACAGATGCTGAATTTCTGAAACCCACTGGAGGGTTTATATTTTACACTGAAAAGGAAGCATGAATTTTTCTGACAAAATCACGGACCTCATTGTGAGGATTTAATGGACACTACAACTACCGGCATGCTGCTCACCAGGGAGCACATGCAAATAGCGGAAATTCGAGTTGTGTGTTTTCCGGTTTGCCAGTCTTCCCCCCATGATGAAGGAGCACGTTTGCTTCGAAACGCGTTGGGAAAGGAATCAATTGGGAGGTCAGCATCTGTTTGGAAATAAAAGGTTTTGTGAAGCCGTTTTCTGTGGAGTAGCGTCCTTGTAGCTTTGGGCATCATGGAGACATGTTTAAACACGGCAGCCTAACCGTGTGAGGATGCACCATCTGTAAAGACTCAAATACAGACCTGCGTGTTTGGGAAAATTTCCCGAGCTGAATGGCAGCACAGAGGACTTCGAAATAAACAGATGCTGAATTTCTGAAACCCACTGGAGGGTTTATATTTTACACTGAAAAGGAAGCATGAATTTTTCTGACAAAATCACGGACCTCATTGTGAGGATTTAATGGACACTACAACTACCGGCATGCTGCTCACCAGGGGGCACATGCAAATAGCGGAAATTCGAGTTGTGTGTTTTCCGGTTTGCCAGTCTTCCCCCCATGATGAAGGAGCACGTTTGCTTCGAAACGCGTTGGGAAAGGAATCAATTGGGAGGTCAGCATCTGTTTGGAAATAAAAGGTTTTGTGAAGCCGTTTTCTGTGGAGTAGCGTCCTTGTAGCTTTGGGCATCATGGAGACATGTTTAAACACGGCAGCCTAACCGTGTGAGGATGCACCATCTGTAAAGACTCAAATACAGACCTGCGTGTTTGGGAAAATTTCCCGAGCTGAATGGCAGCACAGAGGACTTCGAAATAAACAGATGCTGAATTTCTGAAACCCACTGGAGGGTTTATATTTTACACTGAAAAGGAAGCATGAATTTTTCTGACAAAATCACGGACCTCATTGTGAGGATTTAATGGACACTACAACTACCGGCATGCTGCTCACCAGGGAGCACATGCAAATAGCGGAAATTCGAGTTGTGTGTTTTCCGGTTTGCCAGTCTTCCCCCCATGATGAAGGAGCACGTTTGCTTCGAAACGCGTTGGGAAAGGAATCAATTGGGAGGTCAGCATCTGTTTGGAAATAAAAGGTTTTGTGAAGCCGTTTTCTGTGGAGTAGCGTCCTTGTAGCTTTGGGCATCATGGAGACATGTTTAAACACGGCAGCCTAACCGTGTGAGGATGCACCATCTGTAAAGACTCAAATACAGACCTGCGTGTTTGGGAAAATTTCCCGAGCTGAATGGCAGCACAGAGGACTTCGAAATAAACAGATGCTGAATTTCTGAAACCCACTGGAGGGTTTATATTTTACACTGAAAAGGAAGCATGAATTTTTCTGACAAAATCACGGACCTCATTGTGAGGATTTAATGGACACTACAACTACCGGCATGCTGCTCACCAGGGAGCACATGCAAATAGCGGAAATTCGAGTTGTGTGTTTTCCGGTTTGCCAGTCTTCCCCCCATGATGAAGGAGCACGTTTGCTTCGAAACGCGTTGGGAAAGGAATCAATTGGGAGGTCAGCATCTGTTTGGAAATAAAAGGTTTTGTGAAGCCGTTTTCTGTGGAGTAGCGTCCTTGTAGCTTTGGGCATCATGGAGACATGTTTAAACACGGCAGCCTAACCGTGTGAGGATGCACCATCTGTAAAGACTCAAATACAGACCTGCGTGTTTGGGAAAATTTCCCGAGCTGAATGGCAGCACAGAGGACTTCGAAATAAACAGATGCTGAATTTCTGAAACCCACTGGAGGGTTTATATTTTACACTGAAAAGGAAGCATGAATTTTTCTGACAAAATCACGGACCTCATTGTGAGGATTTAATGGACACTACAACTACCGGCATGCTGCTCACCAGGGAGCACATGCAAATAGCGGAAATTCGAGTTGTGTGTTTTCCGGTTTGCCAGTCTTCCCCCCATGATGAAGGAGCACGTTTGCTTCGAAACGCGTTGGGAAAGGAATCAATTGGGAGGTCAGCATCTGTTTGGAAATAAAAGGTTTTGTGAAGCCGTTTTCTGTGGAGTAGCGTCCTTGTAGCTTTGGGCATCATGGAGACATGTTTAAACACGGCAGCCTAACCGTGTGAGGATGCACCATCTGTAAAGACTCAAATACAGACCTGCGTGTTTGGGAAAATTTCCCGAGCTGAATGGCAGCACAGAGGACTTCGAAATAAACAGATGCTGAATTTCTGAAACCCACTGGAGGGTTTATATTTTACACTGAAAAGGAAGCATGAATTTTTCTGACAAAATCACGGACCTCATTGTGAGGATTTAATGGACACTACAACTACCGGCATGCTGCTCACCAGGGAGCACATGCAAATAGCGGAAATTCGAGTTGTGTGTTTTCCGGTTTGCCAGTCTTCCCCCCATGATGAAGGAGCACGTTTGCTTCGAAACGCGTTGGGAAAGGAATCAATTGGGAGGTCAGCATCTGTTTGGAAATAAAAGGTTTTGTGAAGCCGTTTTCTGTGGAGTAGCGTCCTTGTAGCTTTGGGCATCATGGAGACCTGTCATGACCCCATTTAACTATATGCCAAAATAACCTAGAGTTATTTTGGTCACTGGCACTCTGTAACATATTCCAATGGGCTTCGTCCCACTCTTTTTTTGCCTTAACTATGGAAGATTTATATTGTGTCCTAGCTGTCCTGATGGCCTCCTTGTTTTAATTTTTAATCGCGGCCCATAAGCGGGCCCTGGCCCCCTTACAGTCTTGGTTATACCATTTGGCTGGCCTAAGTTTCCCTGGCTTTTTATTATTAGTCGGTTTTAAAAAGTGGCATTGTATTTCTTTGAAAAGGTCATTGTGGACCTGAGTAACCATGTTTTGGGTAGGGGGTAACCCGACCACACCCTCAAGGGCCACAGTGGCCTTATCAGTTGCCATATTTATTTTTTCCAAAGCCAGCGGGTCAGTTTTAACACTGGTCCACCTCAGCCTGCGCATATCATTTGTGGGTATAATCAATGGCGGGAGAGGTTCAGCACAGGTATTTAAGACGGCATCAGACTTCCACCAGTTATGAAGGACACATAAAGGGTTATGATCGCTCTCTAACCTTTCCAACACAACCATATCGATGACCTTTGGCCATAGAGACATACTACATATTACGTAGTCAATACGGCTCTTATTTCTTCCATTGTTGAAAGTCATAGCTGGTACTCTGTCAGACTTTGTCCGACCATTCAAGGCCCTTAACCCATGTTCAAAACACATAGCGTTTAGGCCAAGGATGTCCTCAGTCCAGCGAGTTATTGGAACTGTATTGAGAGCGGGAATATCCCATAAGGTGTCTTCTTCCATACCCAGTTGTACATCGCCAATATCTAAAGGCTCAAAAGTGCGATTTAGGTCGCCAGCTATTAATATATTATTCCCTGATGAGTGAGTTTCTAATAAATTGTACAAAGACAAAAGGACCTCAGATTTTCTTACATTTCCCCCTCTGGCATATATATTATAGATGTCCATGGAGGTAGATGAGTTACCCTTTAATCGAATGAGCTGAATATCTTTTTGATGAAGCTCAATGTTTCTCACATCAACCATGAGAGCCTGGCGCACCCATATCGTAAGTCCCCCCATCGGTCGCCCTTTAAGACCCTTGGTGGCTGGGAGGTAAAAATTCAAATAACCAAGCGCAAATACAGGATCTACAGCCCAGGTTTCTTGGAAAATGCAGACATCGTATTGGCTGACAAAACCAGACCATATACCACAATCCATTTTGGAACAGAGCCCCGCAATATTCCAAGACAATAAATTCCCAGTTATGTTAACTGCTGTAGAACAAGTGCAATGATCCGACCCTGTTAACAATAGATCAACATTGCCAGTTTCATTAGTATTTGCAATAGCTACACCAGCTCTAGGTACAATAGTGTCTGTCACATCTTGAAAAAATATGGGACAACTCGAGACCACTATATGGTTTGCAGCCATAGGAACTTGCGACAAGGTGGTAGAGGTGCATGGTAGTCAATCACAAGCGTCTAGGTTGGAAAGTGCAGCAAATCTATTTTCCACTCCTAGACCCCACTCAGCAAGATCAGAGTTCTTGCTGCCCCTCTTGGTTACAACGTTCCATTTTGTTCTAAGAGTGCTGCAATTAGGACCTCTACCTTTCCTGGGATAAAAGAAATCCAAAGTCAATGGGACAATAGGGGTAAATCTTTTCTGAGGCGGGTGGAGATTTGGTAAAATATTTGGCAGGACCTCGGGTCAGAAAAGTTAAGTACAACACAATCCCCTTTGAATTTTTTTGCCCTGTTCCCAATCCACTCGACCCTTCGTGCATTCACCAGTTCTTCCGCAAGTTGCTCCTTGCCCCAGGGTGTTATGGCCATGTTATTAGTTAGCCATGATAACGATTTATTTAGTAATGACGCAGTTGACTCAGCATCACCGGGGGCTAATTTGGGTACATTAGCAAGAACAAGAACTAATGGTGAGGCTTCAACGACGAGCTCTGATGCTCCTTTCGAGGTATTTGATTCCCCATAAGGTAAAGCAGATGATACATCTCCGGGGGGCCTATCAGATAAGTTTGCCAATAAGGGAAACGGGGGATTTTGTGCAGCAACAGGAGTCGGTCCATTAGAGTGGTTAGATTGAATTTCACTCATCAAAGGCTGGACACATGTTGAGATGGCTTCTGGTATTTTTCTCACCTCCCCCAAAGTTTTTCCCAATAGACCTTCCAGTTTGCTTACCTCAGCAGTTAATTTATCGATTTTACTGATCAGGGGTTTTACCATCCCTTTAATTTTTGTATCCATCAGACAACAAAGTTTTTGTAATAAATCGTCGGAAAGAGTCACATAAGTTTCCCCAGTCAAATCCTCTTCATCATCATCGGTAGATTTCCTTGGTGGCGACGCGACTTTGTTTTTAGATGACCTTAGGCCTCCTCTCTTTTGTATGGCTTTCCTTTTACCCCCAGAAACCCTAGGAGCGGGGATGGGGGGAGCGGTAGAAATAGTAGACTCGCTATTTACGGAAAGCACAGTTGGTGCATCTGTGTCACTATTTTCTTCTATATTAGCAACAATGCCACTAGGCTGAATGCAATTTGAATCCTGGAGGGAGGCGTGTGCCCCACCAAGGAGGCTATTATTTAACAAGGCGAATGAGTCCTCGTTCTCAATATCTACCAGTGGTGATTGTAAAGGTGATTCCAGTCCCAGTGAGGTCCTTCTGTCAGTGTTAATTTTTGCCACAACTTGTACAAGATAGTTCTCCATTGTATTAGAGGCTGTGGGTTGCTTTTTTGCAGGCATTTGGCAACAGAAATCCACTTGAGACAAAAATAAGTACTTACAAATAGTGGGGTTAATGATTACCTGGAGCTTAGTAAGCCTGATCTGCCTTATGCGTTGGAGATGAAGTAATTAGAGGCAAAGTCCCTGGCCCAACCCAACCGTGGCCAACCTCGGACGGCCTCAGACGGCCCGCCCTTTGTCCGGGCTTCGTCCGGGCGTCCCGCTCGCGTCCCGCGAAGCGGGTGTCAGCGGCGCTTTTGTGCGCCTCCTGGCACCCTCGCGTCGCTGGGAAGCGCGCCGCCGCGTAGGCTGGCGGGAATTGAAGTCCCGGAGCGGCGGCGCGTGTAGGCTGTTAACAGATGACTCTCGGCGGTGGCGGCTTGTCTCCAGGTGCCCCCGCAGCCCCAAAGAAATGCTCCGGTCTGTGGCGGCGTCAACAGGTAAGCGTGAAAAGACTCCCCCACTCCACCGGTGTCAGCGGCGCTTTTGTGCGCCTCCTGGCGCCCTCGCGTCGCTGGGAAGCGCGCCGCCGCGTAGGCTGCCGGGAATTGAAGTCCCGGAGCGGCGGCGCGTGTAGGCTGTTAACAGATGACTCTCGGCAGTGGCGGCTTGTCTCCAGGTGCCCCCGCAGCCCCAAAGAAATGCTCCGGTCTGTGGCGGCGTCAACAGGTAAGCGTGAAAAGACTCCCCCACTCCGCCGGTGTCAGCGGCGCTTTTGTGCGCCTCCTGGCGCCCTCGCGTCGCTGGGAAGCACGCCGCCGCGTAGGCTGCCGGGAATTGAAGTCCCGGAGCGGCGGCGCGTGTAGGCTGTTAACAGATGACTCTCGGCGGTGGCGGCTTGTCTCCAGGTGCCCCCGCAGCCCCAAAGAAATGCTCCGGTCTGTGGCGGCGTCAACAGGTAAGCGTGAAAAGACTCCCCCACTCCGCCGGTGTCAGCGGCGCTTTTGTGCGCCTCCTGGCGCCCTCGCGTCGCTGGGAAGCGCGCCGCCGCGTAGGCTGCCGGGAATTGAAGTCCCGGAGCGGCGGCGCGTGTAGGCTGTTAACAGATGACTCTCGGCGGTGGCGGCTTGTCTCCAGGTGCCCCCGCAGCCCCAAAGAAATGCTCCGGTCTGTGGCGGCGTCAACAGGTAAGCGTGAAAAGACTCTAAATATGTTAGATATTTCAATTTTTTCATTTCCGGGTCAAAATAGTACTTCACTTTTTCTGTAGCACGAGAATTTTCCCATTGTATCCATGTTGGATCTAATGCCACAGTAGTTAAATTACGTGGGCTTGTTAATGCCTCGAAGGCTGATTCTGCTGTTAAAACAGTAATCCGTCTGCCTTGGGCCTGGGCTCTTTCTTTTGCTACAGCTGTTTGAACCGCATTTACAACATTTTTCGCAAGACTGAATGTTTTTTCAGCTTGTGAGGACAAGTGTCATTTGTATGCTATTGGTACCTTTTCTCCCTCATTAGAGGTCAGGTACGTGAATCCGCATCTTCCTGGGATGACTCGGATTACAAGGTTGCGTGTATTATCGCGAGTTTGCAATTTTGTTTTTGCTAACATGTCTGTTTGCGATGATCTCAAAATTTCTGTGTGTTTTTGAGTCCAATTGATTGGTTTAAAATCAGGTTTTATTAATTCATAGAGAGGTTTAACCCTCTCTGCATAATTTAGAATGTATGTTCTTCCGCAATTCAGGAAACCTAGTATTGATTGTAAGTTCCTCAGCGCTTTTGGTGCTTGGAGTACAGCACATTTCTCTAAGAAATTGTCTGCTAGGCTCTTGCCTTCACTTGATAATTCATATCCTAAAAACAGGACAGTTAGATGGGCAATTCGTGACTTTTTAAAGTTGAATTTGTAACCCTCTGCTGGCAAACCAAGTATTATGGTGTTCACTCTTTTCAAGTGAGTATCCAAGTCATCATCTGTCAGATAGATGTCATCGACATACGATAATGCCTCATCATCATACATTTGTAGTAACTCTGTTACTCTTGCTGAGAATAATCCTGGGCTATTCTTGAACCCCTGTGGGAGTCGACAGAAATTTTCTGCGAGCCCATTATTGAGAAAGTGGTCAAATACCTGCTTTCAGGTGCAATGTTTTGACAAAAAAATCCATTAGAGATGTCTAATGTTGTTTTGTATTTTTTGCGCACGATGTTATTCATTAGTGCTCCACTGTGTGAGTTTTGTACTGCAAATGGTTTGCAACATGAGTTAAGGTGTCTGTACTCCAAAACTAGACGATATGAATCGTCTGGCTTGGAGACAGGAAACAAAGGATTGTTCATTTGTGAGGTGCATGTTTCAATCACCCCCTGGTATTCAAGTTGATCTAAGATCTCCCTGACCTGTTTTTTAGCTTCTTGCTTAATTGGGTACTGCCTTTGTGCAGTTGGTTGACATTTTAATTGGATTTTGTGAGGAGGAGAGTCCTCATCCCATCCTACATGATTTTTATATAATGCAGGAGCTTCGGCTACTGCCCACTTTCTTGCAAGTGTATATTTTTTATGAAATGGAATGTTATTTGAGAAGGCAGGCATAATCATTTCTTCGCCATGAGGGCACTCCCTGACAAACTCTGGTGGCCAGTCCTTTTCTGCTAAAAGGATGTCATAGCCTTTGGAAAGGTTATCCCAAAATAGACCCCTTACTTTCCTAGTCTTATCTCCCTCTATACGTAATGTTATCTCGTATATTTTATGAGGTTTGCTAACTCTGCTGTCTGCAGTTTCCACTTGAATGTATTCATTCGTGTCCACTGTCTCCAGATGATTCATCAGGATCTTGCGAGCTATGGTCACTTCTGCTGCGCTGTCTAGCACTGTCTGGGCCCACTCTCCATTTTTCAGCTGTGTCCTCAGTATCCTCGGCATGTTTTACTATTTTAATGCTGGCTACCTTCTTTCTTGGAAATTGTATTTTTTTAATTTGATGAGCAGGTTCTTTGTCTTTGGACTTGACGTGCTCTTCCCTTTGTTCTGACCGTCCTCTTCTTTCCGATTTCTGCGAGGAAGTCTGAAAAGATCGAGAGGTACATGTATCAATATCTTGATATCTATCAGGTTTCTTTAGAATATCCCTATTTCTAAGGTTGTCTCTTTTCTCAGAGGGCTCCCTCTGGGGAGACTTGTGTCCTTGGTCCGGAGATCTTTCTCTCCACCGAGGAGACCTTCCTCGTGACTGGAATCTTTTTTCTTTGGGAGTGGATTGTTTATTTCCATCCCAGCTCTTTTTTGGAGTGTTTACATTATTTTTAATAAATATTTTTTCAGGATTTTCAGTTAGTTGGGGTTTTACTGGTTTCCCACCCAAACTATCTCTTCCTAGTTCTTCATAGGATTTTTCTATGATTCTGGCAAGTTCAAATGGCTGTTCTGCTATATCTGTTTCTTTCAGTTTCTGGAGGAAAGTTATATCCTCCGTTGCCAATTGAACCAACTCTCTATATGACTGTGTTAATTCTTTTATTTTAACTAAGAGTTCTTCACTTGACATTTTTTCAATGTCTGGATGTGGTGTGTAGCTGGCTAGAACCGGCCATGTTGCTCCTGGTCTACCTAGTGGACCGAGCCTGGTGATGTGATTATTGTGGTTTAGGGCGCCTTTAAACCAGAGCAGGTGCTCTTGGTATTTTAATGGGATTTCCACCTCCTCGAAAGGAGTGTATTCATCCGGAGGTTCCTCTATTTTGTAATAGGGGAACTCGTGTGTGACAGCATTTGCTGCTGGAAAGTTTATCCATGAATAGAATACCTCTGTCTGCCGATATTCATGTGCCTCAATTACGAATACAACTATACCACCTCTCGATGTTAGTCCATTCTCTATAAGTTTAAGAGTTATAGTTTTTCTTATGTTGACCGGAATGAGTATTGCATTCGGGTCGGTCTGCAGGAGACTAGTGTCATCCTCTAGGAGTTGAGCTGCTATTCTAGCTGTCTCCCTTTCTTCTTCTCTTTCTGTCATTTTACTGGCAGAAAGGTTTTTGTTGCAGATCAGGTTTCAAGGAAACAAAGATTAGGTGCACAATATTTTTGGAACACTGTATCCTTCAACGTTGACTAAACCAAAAACTATACATAGAAATCTCTTCCTACTAAGTTCTGGCGGATTTTTAACCTTTTACCCACTCCAGACGTCTTTTGGAGTATTTACGGGAAAAAGGGTCTGTGTGAAAAAGCACGACTGAGTTACTCTAAAGTCTTGCGTTAGATTTATCGCCTTACCAAACGTTGGGTGCCATGTAGTGTAGTTCCTATATTCACAATAGGCTCTGCGCATTGGAATAATATATTCAGCAGTGTAGACGTAGGACTAAGGTTATCTAGGTCTCTACTGACTATATTAGACTTAAGGTTTGCCAGCTAGCTCAGAGGTCACTACAAACTTTCTCGAATAAACGAGGAGGAGTTTAACCTCCCTGGATAGACAAGAAGGGATTAGCTTCTGACAACCATAAAACATGACAACTTTGCTCTCCCTGAATAAGAGTGTATCTCTAGAGTCGTGTGAAAACAATAGACAGCTATTTCACTCAGTCAAATGTGCGTAAAAGGTGTTATTTATTGAGCAGTCTTCTTCCTCATACAAGAGAAATGAATTGCCACGATTGTAATGCTCATGGTAAAGTAAAGTGCGTACAGTAAAAGGAGGATTATAAAATAATACTGTAAAAGCATTGATATGGTTTCTTAGCCATATGATACTTTAAAATAGATCAAATATATACATACATATATACATTGACTAATCGTACTCAACTGGTGCTTCTAAATACGCCTACCCCGGTGTACCTGACCTAAGCCTAATATGTGGGAAGGAGTAAGTAAGTAGCAGTTTAAGTTAAGTTTCTTTTGCCAAGAATCTGACTCAAGAATTCTCTGTAAGGGTTTAGTCTGTTCCGTACCTGGGTAATAGAAAGCAGGAGGTCTTGTATCTCTTTCTCAGGACTCGATATCCCAGTAACCCGCGAAGGTATCTGGAAACACCGGAGCTGGATTTCTCGGCAGGAGAAAAGACATCGTCTCTCTCAGTGCGTCAAGGAGGAGGGGCAGCTTCCGTGGGCTCTCGCATCATCTGGGCTCTCTGGCAAGTAGATAGCTGCTCTGCTCCAGAATCACCACTGTGTGTTTGCTTAAGGCAACGTTGGTATATTTGTACCTGAAAGGTGCCTGGGTTTGACGTAAGGTTGGACATAAGATGTCAATAAAGATGTCACTAAGAACTGGCCGTTCTTACAGTGCTTTACAGGAGTTCTAGGACGAAATCAAAACAAAAGCAAGGGGGATTTCCCAGGTTGCTGGAGGCTTGGTTTTGTTTAGAGAACTCGGTGTGCTTACTAGGGGGCCGGAGAAGTAGCCTTGCTTAATGTGACAGCATGTGCTACGACTGAATTATGGATATGGTTATTATGCCGTTGTATGGGTATTATTGATTATAGCCGGACAAGGGCATAAAATAGGAATATCGAATCGGGTTCCTAGATGAAACACTACACCCCATGTGCACCCCCCACCCCCCTTCACCCAGGGGGCCCGCAACAGGCCCCCGATGTGAAGGTCCGTATGCTTTTCCACGGCAGAAAAGCCGCCGTGGAAAAGCATACTTTCTACTCCATCGTAATATGGCTGGCGGTGTCTGATAGACACCGCCAGCCATGTTAATGCTTTTCCGCCGCGGTCGGAAGGCGACTGCGGCGGAAAAGCGGAGGACAGATTGCAAGACCCACCAGCCATCCTAATTTGGCGGTGGGTCTTTCAAGCCTCCGTGGCGGTTTGTCCCACATCCTCCGGGCCGGCGGTGGCTTCCCGCTGGCCCGGTGGATGCGGGAAATCCGCAATCGTAATAGGCCCCATAGTCTGTGTATAAGTGCTCCCACGTAGACGTAGGTAGTAGCACGCCACATCCCTTAGAGGGGTGCGAAGACCCCAATAATGAAGCATTACACCAAGGGTCCTGTTGGTGTGTGAGGGGTATTTTAAAAACACTTAGTGCTCCCCACCATTGTAGGGACCACTCCCACCCACTAGTGGATTCCATTTGTTTTTGAAAGCACATACCAATTAATACATAAAGTGCAATAAAACATGTGAAAGCGCAATAATGACAAATCACTCCAAATACATTTTCTTTCAACACATAGCAATTTCAGAGAGTAAAGTTTGGAATTAGTAGCCAACAATGATGGAACAGGGCATATCCTGAATTGTGCAAATAACAATTAGAAAGCTACCGGATCAACATATAGCAATTCCAGTGAGTAAAGTTTGGAATTAGAAGCCAACAATGAGGGAACAGAGCATATCTTGAATTGTGCAAATAACACATAGAAAGCAACTGGATCATGTGCAAAATTACAATTAAAATTAAAAATGAAATATGCAAAAGCTTTTAAAAATGATAGACAGAACAAAGCGAAATACATTCGTAAATGCAAGAGGATATTACGACTACGTAGTGGTGCAACGGCTCAGAAATTACATCCCATTTGATAAATATACAATTAAAATATGTACATAAATTCCTTGAAAAAGTTGAACAGTTTTGCACAAACTGCTTCATTTTTGGGACTAAAAAGAAAGTCGCGAGCTGAAGCTACATCCTTAACACCATTTTGGAAATACTTCGGCCTAAGCCAGCGATGACAATTGAAGGCCAGTGCTGGACAAACAAACAATAACAACAAAATAAATGTTCCTTAGGCAAATTATTTCACCTTAATTTCACAGTTATACAATTGTCACTCTAGTGAGCATAAATTGAGGTTTTCAAGAGAGTACAAATCTTAAATCATTTGTATTTATTTAATCCGAAGGATATATGAACACATTATATCTCAATCCACTTTCGGCAACTCAAATAGGTATACTGTTTTTTAGTTTGTAACAAAATATATACACAGTACCACAGGACACTTTTGTGAAGAATATGGACAGTATTGGCAGTTATACAACTTTCTGTCTCGAGGCGATGAAATGGTATCCCAGTACTGCTCAAGTTTCGGTTCCAACTTGAAGTCGAGGAAAACACTGGACAGGGAAGCACCAGAGGAGGTCTGGATACGTTGCCTGTTGATCGTATCCCAAAACATAGCTTTAAACTCTGATTTAGATGGAAATGCGTTTACTGCTTGGGAAGACCACAAGTGTACCAAACCCATATCTGATAGTATGTTGTGTACTGTCCTAAACCTTTCCAGACATCCAAGTCCCTAAATTCCAACATAGCATTAGCAAAGTGGGCAAGTTCGGGGGTTACCCATATTCGCCTCCAGTAGGCAACCAGCCTGTAATGAGCCACATCCCTGATGGTGTTACACCTCAGATCCATGTACAGTGGAACTAAAGGGGTCGATTGAGGAAGGCCAATAATAGATCGTAGGAATTTGTTCTGGGCCATAACTAGGCTGCCCACATTTACATAACCCCACAACTCGGCTCCATAGAGTATCGAGGCACCAATTTTAGATTGATAGAGCTGGAGCACAGGTGCTATGGGTTTGGTGAGGGACTGTCTATGTTCCTTCACTAGGGCTCCTGCAAGTTGGGCATGTGTAACTACTTGTTGAGTAACCTGCGGCTTCCACGTGACCTTCCTATCTATTAAAACACCCAGGTAGGAAAAAGTCTCCTTCTGCTCCAGAACACCCCATCCATCCGGACAACGCCTAGATAACTAATTACCACCCAACATACCTACATCAGGGAAAGAACACTGTGGGAGCTGAACTCCTTCCCCACGGGGCTAATTCCCCTGCAGTGCTGGGGGTTGGGGGGCGCGCGCAGCACCGCGGTGCTCATGAAGAGCTCAGCTCGTCATGCACCACAGTGGCGCTGAGCTCATCACGACCACACCCGTTCCAAAGGAACGCCCAGCACAGCAGGGGAATTATCCCCGCATAGGCGCGGCGCAAAGTTCATGACACAGGGCGACTGTGCCTCATGATGAGCTAAGCTTGTCATGACCACGGAACGGGTTATAACCTCCGTTAACTAATATGTATTACAGCACAGAGAAATTTTGTGTAACTTAATTGTTTAGCACACTATCTCCATGCAATGGCAATACTAATCTTTTCTAACCTACATCTCATGAATGTTTGATAATATCAAACAATAGGCAGTATGACTGTAGACTGCCCCTAGATGATGAAGTTACTCACACTTTTAGGTTACAAACACATTTAGATAAATGATTACAAATGTTGCAAAATACTAAGTCAATATTTCTCAAAATCACATTACACATTTCTGACACCACGACTTACAAACTACACCTTTATTGATAACAATTACTACATAAACTAAAGCTAAATATCCATTGTTAAATTACTAACTTATACACTTAACAACACATATCAACCCCGTCCCCTCCTTAATGCACATATGGAGACATGGCATAGGCAACTAAACTTACACTACCCAAACCTATATCCTAAATAATATATATTTGTTGCATTTCTGTAAAAAAACATTAACAACACCTATCACTAACCTAACCATAACTCTTAATCTACCATTAACACTACAATATACCACATAGAAAAATATATAAGTAAAAAAAAAGGATAAGGGGGAATGTCTAAGGGTAATTATCCAAACAAAACAGTCTCAGAAAGGGAGCCCCCTGGCAGCCTTAATGTCCTGCAGGTGGGTGACCATTTCAGCCTTGTTAATCTATGGATGCAACTCTCACATGTAGGTCCAACAATAGCCACGGCCATCCAGGCAGAACGCAGTAACCTGTCACTGTGTGGCAGGTGGGGCTGGTGCTGACTGTTGGGCAGGTGCAGATGGTGATGCAGGTGGTGTCAATGCAGCATCTTTGCCAGCTGGCAATGCTACAGTGGGTGGATCAGGTGAGGTACGTGCAGCGTGCTGATGTTGTGGCACACATCTTTGTGTGGTTGCTTTTGTGGCACCCAGGGTAAATGCCTTCCAGCATCCTACCACCCTCTCCTCCTGGTACCTCCTTTCCATAGCATAGTAGCCCTTGGCTACTCGGCGGATATGCCTGTACCTGTCAACACTCCATCCATCATCCCCTTTGGTTTTCATTTGTTTGCCCTAAATTAGCAGGGTATGCCCAGATGTGCATCCCTTGCTCACTTTACCACTGGATTCAAGCTAGCCTGGCTGATGACGGCTGATTAGCCAGAAACCAGTGCCAGGATGTTTGTTTTCGGTCCATGGAAGACATGGCTAGGCAGTTCGGGCTGAACTGTTCCCATGAGGCACAGGGTCAGACTGATTTGCATATAGCCATATCTGAACTGGGGTGGCGGAGTGAGCTAAAGAATGACGATGGATTAAACGCAGATCAGTTGACTGGGGGTGAGTGCAACACTCCTTCCATCACCCCCTTAGGTTTTGCTTTGTACCTCTCATTAGGCAGTTGAAATACCTCTGCTACCTCAGTTGACAGTTTGTCTTTAATGAAATACACACATAACTAGATATGAGAAACAAGACACAGTACAAGGTCTAACAAGTCTTTTCAACACTCAAGTTTACAACAACAGGAAGTTAACAGTCTAATAAACAGTATGCAACATTAAGCTAGCTCTAGCAACTCGTATGTGAAGCAAAATTCTAATCACAACATGGAATTGACACTGTCATGGTAAACGTTGGAGTCCAACAACATCAGCTAAGTTTAATGCGGTTGTTGACACAAACTCAAAAAGAGTCTACCAGGGCAATGAACCCAAGGAGACTGAGTCACAGGCCCATTGCAGAACCAGGACATGACATTTACCAAAACTCACAGTATGCACTTGTTGTAATAGGGGAATACTACTAAGCACCAACATTTTACTTATGTACAACATTCATCCATCTCTAGTCCTCAATGAACAACATAGTTGGATGTGTCTCCCCAGTTACACATCCAGGCTTCATGCTGGTTACATCTATTTGAAACATCGGAGTTCTTGTATGTAACAAGGCAGCTAGTTGTACCACAATATTACCTAATTTAGCACATTGGCAGTTAGACAAGGAACAATGGTGGAAAGTGTGTTTGTGCACATCACAATGTAAAAATCTAGTAGTTCTCGATTCCAGCCAGGTCTGAGTTATACCACTAATCCAGCATACTCATGTATAACATGTACCATCTTCTGCATGAGACCCACTAATTGTAAGAATAAGTGTCACTGACAAGTGTAGCTGCAATGCTCTGATCCTCAGTGACTGCCACATCATGCCAGTGTCTATATGGAATACCTGTACGGTGATAGACACCAACAACATCCCTATACAGCATTTTTGCCTGTATGTAGACTATGAAACACAGATGCAGAGGCAGAGGTAACATAGATATTTTGGGCTTATGGACACAGTCAAAGTGCTACAGGAACTTCACAAGTTTTACATACTCCCAGATTCACACCAGCCTTCACCATGTCTAGTATATCATCTCTAACCATGCAGTGTGTACTAATGCTACCAGGTACACATGCTACACAATCAAGAAGGCATATTCCCTTAATGAGATGCAAACGAAGTTGCAGGTGACTTCACAACACTATGTCCATTGCAGGTGCAGCAACTTTACAAAGTATTAAGGTCTGTAAAAGCACAATCAGGTCACAGCATAAATTGCCAATTAGAAGGCTGGACGCAATGAGTACAATAGTACTGTAGATTACAGGGCATAATTATTTGGAGACATCCTTTGAGAAGACTGGTGTAGTGCAGTGTCATGTCAATTTAGCTAACAATCTGCTCCAACATGTGAAACATGCATGCAAGCAACAAATGTGCTATATTGAGAAGCACTCCTGCAGTATTCAAAATATAACAGTGCCATTTTCTGCTGCTTAGCACCATTGCAGACACCATTGCACAATGGTGCAAGAGTGCTTCAATTGTCGCTAGGCAAGTAATCTTGCGCCAGTGCAGGGCGAAATGCATGAAAACCCTAATGCTTTAAAAGTTGTGGAGCACAGCGCTAAGCAAAGAAGGCTAACTCTCTGCACTTCATTGTAAATATGCCTTTACATCGTCTCATGATGATGCCTCATCATGGAAGAGGTGATATACATGTCATGCACACCCCGATTGGGATCAACAAAATTCAGGACCAGTCATCACAAACAATCATTATTGGAAAGCTACATGAACTAAAGCACTCACCAGTGGCATTAGGCTCCTGAAGGCATCAACGTCCTCATGGGTGAATAATGGATGTCCAGCTGAGGCACAAGAAATAGGAGTATTGATCAGTCATCACCTGGCACATGTGTCATGTTCAGTATTTAAGTAATCTACTTACAAATTCCATAACGTTTTAACCATGTGTCAGTCATGTTGCCTGGTGAAATGACTGACTGACACTCAACACATGCTAAATGCAAGATTGTGAAGTATGAGACAATCTTGCAACTGCTGATAGTCTTTTGACCTTGTTGTGTGAGTGGCTGTCAAATCAAACCTTGCTTAATCAACTATTAACAGCTTAGTGTCAGAAATCTATTTATTTATTTATTTATTTATAACACTTATAAAGCGCGCTATTACCAGTCGGTGTCCTGGCGCTGAAGTGATAATTCCCAGGGAGGGAGTTTTCGGGAACTAGAGGGAAAAGAGCCATGTTTTCAGATCCCTTCTAAATGCCAACAGATTCTCGTTCTGTTTAAGGGAAAGAGGGAGGGAGTTCCATGCCAGCGCTGCTCCCCTAACAAAACTCCTTCCGCCCCAACGCACCTTCCTGATCCGGGTCGTTTTGACCAGCCCTAGACTGGCCGACCTAAGTTGTCTGCCTGGTCTGTACCATTAAAAATGATCCTGAAGGAACCGAGGGCCAAGACCATGTAATGCCTTGAAGACAATGCAGAGGGCCTTGAACAGAATCCGCTTCCGCACCGGGAGCCAGTGCAACTTCTCCAGCTCCTTGGTAACTGAGGAAAACTTGGGCAGTCCCCCAATAAGGCGGGCGGCTGCATTTTGTAGGACCTGAAGTTTATTGAGCACCCCCTGTTGTGCCTCGAGGAAAAGACTGTTACAGTAGTCGATGCGTGAAAGTACAATAACCAAATAACCAAACCTACATCACTTGTGTGCCATAGAACGTAAGGTATTGTATTTTACCATCCCTCAAGCACACCAGACTCTGATTCTTCAGTCTACAATTGTCCTACCATACTTAGATGTCTGTTAACAATTTCCACATACCAACGCTGATAGTGTTTTTTGTGTGCCCTATTGGTGATGGCCCATGAAATATTTCTTAATGTGACGCACTGCAAAATAGTGTGGCTTGTGCAACTTTGTCAATATGGCACTTACCCCTGCAGTGACTACAGCAAAGGGGCAAGATCCATTGGTGGGTATAGAAATATAATAGCCATATTTTGTGACCCAAAACCTGATTATCAAGTCAGTGCCTAAATCAGTTCTAGCAACTCCAAGTAGGAGTTGTTAGGATAGACCTGTAGGTTCAAACATTCACAAATAGACATGTCATGTGCTCAACATATGTATACTTAAATCAGCAGCACACATATTAGAATGATTTTGCATTGTTCAAGATGTTTTGTGCAGGAAGGTGTACCTGCATTTTACAATTTGTCACTACATGATGATGAACACAATCTATGTGTGTGACATGTAGCAGCACACATTTGATTTACACTGCACTGTTACATTTTGTTGATATGCAGGAAGAGAGACCTACCTGCTCATTAACAATCTTTCCCTACAACACAGCCACCCTTACACAATGGTGCAAGATTGCCTGCATTGATGCTAGGCAGGGAGAATTAGCGCAAACGCTATGTGAGCATCCTGATTTCAATATTAGTTTGACATAGTATGCAGTTGTTTCCATGGAACATACAGATAGCAGAAATATTTGTCATTTACTTACCACTTTTCCTGTCAACGATGATTCCCAGGTTGTCTAATAGGTCACTGTTAGAACTGGCTATTTCTGGAAGGCTAAGGCTGACGCCAAAGCCAGGCAGAAACCACCATTCTAGTCAGGGCAAGGGAGTCACACGCCAAGATAACCCCTGCTCACCCCCTTGGTAGCTTGGCACGAGCAGTAAGGCTAAACTCGGAGGCAATGTGTAAAGCATTTGCGCCAGCACACAACAGCAACAACATCCTAGGCACACCACAAAAGGAACTCCACACATGGTTATATAAAAATAACTTCTGTATTGTCAAAATCACATCAGATAGAAATCACACATGTACATTGGGCCAACTGGCACGGGCAATATTCACAAGGGATTATGTACAGGACAGGGCCACATGGGCCACTGTCAGAATCAACACTTTTAGAAATAGCACTTCTAGAACATAGAATATAGGATATAAAATCACTGTAGCACAAATTAGCAAGTATAGCACACAACCAGTAACTACTGGTAACAGGTAAGTACCACCTACGCAACCCTAACCACCTTAGGAGAATGTCACGCAGGCGACCAGGACCTCACTAGGACCACCTGTACTGGAAAGAACAACCACCTAAGAATAAAATACATTTAGGGGTATCAGCAAGAACACATTACACATGATGCATCACAACATTCAGCGGTGTAGGGAAGGAAAACACATGATGCATAAAACATACATTCAGCGGTGTAATAACAAGGAAGACACATGATGCATAAAACATTCAGAGGTGCAGGGAAGGAAAAACACATGATGCATAAACCAACACATTCAGAGGAGTAAGATCAAGGAAGACACATGATGCATAAGAACATTCAGAGGTGCCAGAACATAACTCAATAGCGCAGAAACACATGATCCCTAAAAACATTCAGGGGTGTAAGATCAAGGAAGACACATGATGCATAAGAACATTCAGAGGTGCCAGAACATAACTCAATAGCGCAGAAACACATGATGCCTAAAAACATTCAGAGGTGTAAGATCAAGGTGCGTAATCATATTAAATGCATTACATTTCCTAGCACCACATCACATTGCGCAAAACTCACATTAGGCAATTACCATCACATAGATAATCACATTGCGCCTAAATAAAATCACATACCAGCCCCCATGTAATAAAGGGCCTAAAGAGCCCTGTGTCCAGAATGTCAGGGCGCGCTGCCATGCAGCGCCAGTCAGGGGTGCGCCACCGGCGCAAAACCTAAACGTTGCAGGTGCTCACTACTTGCTGGGCACCTGGGAACAATCACAAGACCTAAACGGTGCAGCTGCCCACTAATTGCTGAGCAGCTGGGAATCAAAAACTGCGACAGGGTCCTCACTGACCCTGGAACAGAACTGCGCCAACTGTTGGAGCCACACAGGCTCTGAAAACACTCGCGTCCACGTTGGAGCCACACAGGCTCTGACATAACACATGCCCCCAAACGTTGGAGCCACACAGGCTCTGACACTACACAGGGTAAAACGTTGGAGCCACTCAGGCTCTAAAACAAATATGCTCCATGGAGACCTCAGGCTCTGAAACAACTGTGCCACCGTGGGGCTCTCTAAACAAACATGCCTCCAGATGCTGTGCCTACACAGGCACCGACCTGCGCCCCCATGGAGCTTCTCAGGGCTCTATACAAAGAAATGCCCCCACGAGCCTCTCACCAGCTCGTAAATACAACTGCCCCCCTGGTAAGGGAAATCCCTTGTGGACTCACGAGCACCAACGTCCCCGGGAGCCTTCACAGACTCAAATCCACAATGCCCCCGGGTGCTGGGGAGCCTCGGAGGCTCTGCATACTATGCTGCCAACTGGGGGGGGGACGGGCACCGGCAATGTGCCCCGGCGCCCCCTCTCTCCCTACGAGCACACCAAGGCCCTCCACTCACCGGGACAGGGGGGCGGGGGCTCCTCCTCCGCTGCTGCTTGGGCCGAAGCTTCTTCTTGAGCAGTGCGGGGCTCTCCTACGCTTCACCGGGACATCCTGGGAGGCGGGTCTCTCCCTCTGGGGCCGCACAGTGATTGGGCGACCGCGCAGCTTCCGGGTCGCCTCGGAGCTCCGTCCACGTCCGGGCGTCTGGTGCCTGGCTTCATGAACCGAGGGCCGCCAATGGCAGCGCGGCCTTTGGTGGGGAGGCGGGCACAGCGCCTTCTCGAGGATCTCCGGGCCGGCGGTATCAAAAGGTAGAAGCAGCAAATGCCGGGTGGGCACCGGCCTTCGCGAAGTACCCCTAAATCGAGGTGGGCACTCGCAAACCAATAAATCACACAGCAAATTCAGCAATTGCCGGGTGGGCACCGGCTTGGCAATAAAAAATAAGGGCTCCCATGCGTTAGGGGCAAGAGCAAAGCGCTCCTCAAGCGCCAGAAGCCAAATAAAGTTCCAGCAAAGTCCTGGGGGGATAGGAAGAAGGTCCAAAGGATCCAAGGGCAGAGCAAAGTCCCCCAATCAGCCCAGGCAAGGCAGAGGGGTCCCCCAGAAGTCCTCCAGGCATCCAGGGGCTGGGCAGCGCCCGCCCCTGGCAGATTCAAGTCAGAAACAAGAACATTTTGGAAGGGGACACAGCCCCTTTTTATACAAAGAAATCCTTTTGCAGGGTGCAGGCAGTGTGAGAACAAGCTAGAGCTGGTTATAGGGATTTCCTTTCACTGGCCAGGCTAGGGACATCAGACGCACCCCAGGGGGTGGAGCCAGCATTGTGTGGGGAAAACCCAGCCTCACTCAGGACCCTCAAACCAGACGGTCAATCCACAAGCAGGCCCAGGCTCACTCCTCCCCTCACATCAGCATGTTAAACACTCCATTCACCACCGGGGCAGACCCTCCCAGACTCTTGGAGCCAGGCTCACCAGCCAGCCTCAGCCAATCACACGCCAGACACAAATTACACAAATATGCCAACTTCTAAAAGTGGCACTTCTTAACTAGACACAATCATGCCGCATACATCATTACGCAGCATTCAATCTCACGAGTTCGCACATGCCAAACTCGACCCTGCACTCCCCACACATCAGGAACTACCATGGGCGTACATATTCCCCATTCATTCCTATGGGAGGGCAGGTCACTCACCACACATACACAGAGAGCTCACACACTTTACACTGTACCACAGTGAAAAAGTGCGCAGAGGCCTAAAATCACCAACACCAGGTCACAGAAACAGGCTAGGAAAAAGCAAAAAGTTTCGGGGTGAACCTGCCAAAAGGGCTAGGTCCAACAGTCACCCTCATGGGCAACACAATGATGCCATCTATGTTTGAGCTGGTGGACAGTCCTGTCCACTCCAAAGATCTTCCGCATGTGGTGGCGGATGCGGTCCTACCTCAATTTCCTGATCTTAACGTCGTACCCCTGTTTTACCCTTCCCCCAGTCTCAACCATCCTAGGGAGGTAAAAGTTGATCAGCCAGAGGTCCCACCTCAATTTCCTGATCTTAACGTCGTACCCCTGTTTTACCCTTCCTCCACTCTCAACCATCCTAGGGAGGTAAACAATATACCCCGTAGACAAACACCTGACAAAACAAGACACAAAACGCAAACAACATGTAATAATAGTGACACAGGACTCAACAGGGATGGTAAGGACAGCAGACTAGCCAACAAAAGTACTCTTTCACAACACAGTATCACAACACTCTTCAAAAGCCAACCACACATCTCAAAAGATAGAAACGGTGTGATTAAAAGTGCAAGTGAATGTGTAAAGCACTAATCCAGGAAACATACTGACATCACTTCCTGTGCATTTGCAGCCTATTTTATTAGTTTGCGTGAATTTTTTTCCCACCAAAATGTTTAGCTAGAATTTGCCATTGTCAACCTCAGGTACTTTGTGAGTGTATTGTATAGCAGGTAATTAAGAATTAACGTTTATGTGAAATGCAGGTAAAAAATTGCTGCTAAGTAGTAGATGATCTGCAAATGTATCATATTTTACGCTATCGCATGCCTGGTAACAATTAATGGCTATGGCATTTCACCTGTGTTGAGTATATGACTTTAATTTATTAGGGGGAACAGCCTTTACGACGCGGCTGTTACACCGTGTGCCGTTACAATGCGGTTTTTTCAACGCAAGTCGTTACCACGACTTGCGCTGGAGGGCGCTTCAGGACAAGGAATTTTTTTATTTACTATCCAACACCTTCCCTACTGTACGTAGGCTGGTGTTTGGATAGTAAATTAAAAAATTCCTAAGTCCGCACCCCTCTAACGCAAGTCGTGGTAACGACTTGCGTTGAAAGAACCGCGTTGTAACGGCACGCGGTGTAAAAGCACGCGTTGTAAAGCCGTACAACCATTTATTAGATATCTTTCATTGAAATGAAATATAGGCTGTCAACATGCACACCCTAACACATCAATGCAGCGCCATGATTAACAATGTTGGATTGGCAATGCCTGCATTAGTCAAAGTTATAATGGTTCCTATGGGTTATATGTGTATCTATATCTGAGGCAGTTACATACTCTATTACAGTAAGATGTGTACCACTGTCATGGGATTGAGATAATTCGTACAACAAGCATTTACTACTTATCATGAGGATTTTTATGAATGCATACAATGCTAATTTTGTAAAACAAATTTCATTGTAGTATTTTCTTAGGTGGAGTAAATTACATGACCATATACACAGGTGTGTGCAAAGGCACTTAGCATGGATTTACGCAACCGTCTCCATTTTTTACTTGCCACACCAGTCCACTACAGTAACTGGGTTTGAATGTAGGTGTAGACGTAACATTTGATGCTTGTCCAGATAAATACGTCCGGGCTGTGTGAACTTTGACTACTCTGTCAATGCAACATTAGACAGCCAGGACTATTTGACATATAATGAGTACGTTTCAGTAAAATATCATTCTATGTGTGTTGCATTATACAAAAAGACATACAACCATGCAGCCCGTTCACCCTTCGTAGGTGGCACACCTGTGGCCTCACAGGGACTGCCCTGATGGTTAGACACCACCCCAGGTGGGGAACATCCTTTACAACGCAACTGTCACTCCGCAGTACCATTACGACGCAGCTATTACAACGCAAGTCGTTACAACGACTTGCGCTGGAGGGCGCTGTAGGATAGGGAATAGTTTAATTTTCTATCCAACACCTTCCCTACTATCCACGGGGACTGGAGTTGGAATAGAAAATTAAACTATTTCACTATCCAGCGCCCCCCAACGCAAGTCGTTGTAACGACTTGCGTTCCAAAAACTGCGTTGTAATGGCATGCGGAGTAAAAGCATGCGTTGTGATGTCATACATCCCCCCAGGTGCATGTGCATGGATACCCCACATATATTTTATACATATACCGCATCCCTCTATGTTAAGACAATACAAAGCGCTATGTAATAAAATAATTTTGCACACCCCTGCCTCAGACATTTCCTCATCGATTGCTCTTTACAAATTGCAATCTGTAATTGATGTCTCAATGTGTGCTGCAACATGCATTCACCATTTTTGTAGCATAATGAAAGGTTAAAGCACGGCAGGGCAGTTTGCTGATTTCCAATAATTCTGGGCTTAAGGATGCTTTCTTGACGTGCACTTCATGGTACCTGTGGTTTGCTCAACCAAAGGAGGACCCTAAGATCACCACGTGTGCACGTGGCAAGAGTTTTGTAAACTACCATCTGTACAAAACTGGACTGGACCGAGTGACTCTAGCACATTAGACTAATCCCGCTCTGTTTTGTCTATCACTAAAGTCCGCAGTTACCCGCTTTTTTTTCTCACCATTTCTTTCTATTGGGCAAATCTAATTCCGTTTGCTCTATCAGTTCTGTGAGTCTCTGTCTTGTACCAAGAGTAGGGTGTGCCTGGTAAAAAGGATAACAAAGCAGTCCCACCAAAAAACGCCCACCACTCCTAGGTTACCACCGACCTCGATTGACAGAATGCTCCAAAGAGCGATAGGGGCGGTAACAACAGAAATTGAACTCACTGAGAGGTGCCTCTCTCTAACCCCTGATCTTTGCCCCTTAATCCCAAGTCAGACCTCACCCAAAAACCCCACTCCGCCCCTAACATTCCAAACAGAAACACTGTACCTCTGCCCTTAACAAGAAGTAGTTCCTGAAATAGTAAACAGCGAGGGGGGTCCTATCAATACCTTACACAAGACCGGCAAGCACAAGCAAGTAAGTAGGGGGGCTCCAAAGAGCAAGAAAGCCAAAGGAGGGCGCGTAACCAGCCAGACCATCTCCAATGCAGCAAGAGACTGGACTGTCAGCACACAAACCGATCTAGTTTACCCTTTCGGGGCTGAGAATATGGTGGGAGACCTACTGGCCCAAAATTCTTATAAAAGAAGGAATTGCACCACTAGCCGAGCGCTTTTATAACCTGGAGACACTAGGGAACACTAGGGCAGCAAACATGAGTAATGACTCTGTTCAGCCTGCAGGGAGGGGGGCTGATATTAGGTGCCAGGCAGAGATGAGAAGTTATACATCTATGGACAGTGAAGGGAACCCTAGGAGTCAGGACTCTACTAATCCATCAGGGGCCAATCAATCTAATAAAGCAAGGTAGTATGGGAGTCAAATCAGTTAAGCTGCCACTATCTAGATCAGAGCAACAACAGGCGCAAACCCATACTGATTACATTTTAGCTATGAACCCCAAGCCCGACACTAGGAGTAACAATCTACCCAACACTCTCCAGGGTGGAAACAAAAACGTCACAACTCCAGCAGGGTCTACTGATCACTGCGAATTGAGCAGAGGCCATAGTGGGTAGCTCAGAAGCAACGGCACAACCAACCATTAATCCACCCCCAGATGCAACTCCATATGTGGTCGTGCTGACGGGAGTACCAGTGCTTAAAAATGGCCAGCACAAATCCTACCTGGAACTCAGGAATAAAAACCTGTTCTGGATGGCAAGGCACAGGCCGCTACCCTATGATAGAGTGGGAAAAATTATTATGGTCCGTAGAGTAGGATGGGTTGGAACCAGCCCTAAGCAGAACAAGGGAGACTGTATAGTCAGTAATTTTAGAAATCCACAGACTGTACATTGGTTACTGACACATGAGCTGAGAGCCCAGGGGCCATGTATGGAGATTCAACCTGTACCTTTAGATTATTTTTATCCACGTGCTCACCAACCAGATAGGGATACCACATCCATAGACTATGTTAGATGCTCACCGACTTTTAGGGATAACAGCCACAGGTACCCCCCACCGAGACCCCTACTGTTCAATGTACCAGTATGGAATAGATATGAGGGCCTTGAAGAAGTGGATTGACCAATAGCGGGGAGGGCCAACCCTGCAGAGGGTCAACCAGAGGGCAATACGGCAAGGCAGAGGTACCTAGCGCAGATCAACTAGTTGATCATAATAGCTATGGGGCAAGGGCAAGCATGTGGGGCGCGGAAATCCTAAAGAAGTGGGGAGTCAGTGACCGCGCTGTAGGATTGGAAAGGCCCCCTAATCTATTGCTATCCCCAGTGTCCAATTCCTTAAAACACTCTGAGATAGGGGCACAACTACCTAATGGGACCCTGGTGAATGCCTCTGAGGCCGCATTAGGGGGCACACATACAAACGTAAGTCATGCATGCATTGTTGGTAAGGCCCCACAAAACAGAGGGAGGAAGCTAAAAGGCTTATCATGGAATGTGGCGGGCCTGAAAAATAAATTATCTTGTTGGGACTGGAGACTATTTCTGGACAAATTTGACATTTGTTTTTTCCAGGAGACCTGGGCACGCGAAGATTCACACAGGGTGGGGTTCGCATCATTTAATATCCTAGCCACCTCTGGAGTAAGGGGCAGACCTTCTGGGGGCATCTTTGTTTGGGTGGGTTCCCATCTTGACTGTACAGCCAAACAGTTGGACTCTTTTTCCAATGACATACAATGTGTTGTGCTTAGCTTCCCAAACAACGTGGCCCTGGCTCTCACCAACTTTTACTCCCATCCTGTTAGTGTGACCAAGGAATCGCCAACGTTTGAACACCTGACTTCCTTCATCCCCACGATTCCCCCTAATGGCTGGGTAATAGTGGGGGAAGACTTTAACTGTCAATTTGAACCGCTGCCCGATATGACCGACTCAACCCTTAATGATGAGGATGCATATTGGTCTATCCCTGAACCACAAATTACACCAATAAAGGCCTGGTCCCCACTGGAAATCCAGATAAAGGCATTTACGCTGATGCACTCTCTGAGAGCATGCAATGACTGGACACCCTCGGACACACCAGGGAAGTCCACCTTTAATTGAACCGGCCAAACCTCCCTTCTTGAATATATCTTAGTGGAGACAAAGCACTGGCACAGAGTTGTTGACTTTGCAGTATATTCTCGCCATGACAGCGACCATAACGCTTTATCCCTTGTAGTGCATTTACCAGACATGGGAATTGCCTCGACCACTATCCCTGCCGCAGATAGTGGGCTAACGTTGGCTAACAACAGGAGAAGAATAAAATGGGAGGCAATATATCAGTTTCCTGGGAAGCTGTCTGCATTATAGGCAGATATAGTCCCGGTCCTAACAAAATTAAGTGAACTGGTCTCAGGGACACCCAAGCCTGACTTACTTAAAGAAATTGCAGCATTGCTCCAGGGATAACATCTAAATTAGCGGACATGTTCCCCCCAGAGATGCATACTAATAGGAACAAAGTAGCCATCCACTCCTGGTTTAATGAGAGATGCCGCAAGGCCAAGCAGGATCTAATGGCAGCTATAAAAGCCAACAACAAACCAATTGTCAGGCTAATGAGAGTGTCGTATAAAGAGATCACGCGCCTAGCAAAAGAGGAGTCGGAACTGAACAGTTGGTATGATTTAAAAACTGCATTAAGCTCTCAAGACTCGAAGAGATTCTGTTTTATTGTTGTTTTTTTCCCCTATTTTAAAGGTTTTAAATAGCGCTGGCTAGACCCGGAGGTATCAGAGTGCTTTACATGAGCATCAGATCATAGTTACAGGTTACATCATTACAAAGGTTACACAGTTATTAGAGCATGGCAACATAGTTACTTGTAAGGTCAAAATAAACAATAATGAATGAGGAAGGGTACTGCACTCGACTTAAATTTGTTTTACAACATGCTATTTCGATACGTGTGCTGTACTAGATTAGTGCCTGCCCACTAGAATAAAGAATATATGTGGCCTGGTGCATTAAGTCACCAGGACTCTAGTATGCACAACCAAAATAAACAATAAGCACAAATATGAAAGAGGAAAAGCAAGCAAGGGGAAAGAATCAGGGGAGTGGGGCAGGAGCTGGGGAAGTAGACAGGTAATGAAGGCGGGAAAGAGGAGGGGCTGGTGAAAGACATTGCATGGAAAGAGGAGGGGGAGGGTGACAGGGACACAAACCGGTAGACGAGTTAAAGCAACGTCCAAAGTCCAGTAAGCTGTGATCCCAGGGGACGTGGTATCACTTCCCTATCTCAGTTGCGGGAGGCTCCCTTTACACAGTGGACTCTCTCAGAGGGGTCTCTGAAACTCCAAGGTCTACATACTGGATCCTTCCCCAAAAAGGGGAGAGGGGGTGCTTTGGCAAGGGGTGCCATACCATACTTCAGCTGTGAGTGGCTTCCTTGGCGCAGTGGACTCTCTCTGCGGCTACGCTGAGACTTCAGAGTATAAATATTGGATCTTTCCCCAACAAGGGGAGAAGGAGTGCTTAGTCAAAGGGCACAAAGGACAGGGGGCTGTGCAGACTAGCAGGTAAGGTGAGAGATACAGGGGAGAGTGGATAGGAGCTAGGAGCTAGGGAGGTAGACACAGGGAGAAAGAGTACTAAATGGGAACAAATTTAATTAATGAGTTATTATATAGCGCTGGCTAAACCCGATGGAATCAGAGCGCTTTACATGAGGGACAATAATGTTGCAAATTACATCAGTTCAAAGTTACATAAGTATCAAGAAAAGCATTTAAATAACATAGGGGACAAAGTGAATGGAGCAGGGAGGGTAAGGGGATAGGGTAAAGGGGTAGGAGGAAGACAGGACTAAGAGACAAGGGGAAAACAGTTACAAAAGATACCAGAAAAAACATTTTAGGAGCATAGAAGAAAAGGAAAATGGGGTGAGGAATGGAAAGGGGGTGAGGGCAAAAGGGGTAGTGTATAGATACAGCGGAGGGACAAAGGGAAAGTTTGTCCAAGGTCCGGCTGGGTAGGTGAAGGCCGAGGGGGAATCCGCGGCCCATCTCCTCTTCAGCTATCAGGTAGCTCCACCGAACATCTATCAAATAGCAGGGTCTCTACGATCGAGGGAAGGTTCAGAGTACATGTCCAGGAGGGAAATCAGGATCAAGGTCAGGTGAGGGATGTGGTTAAGCTCAGGACGCTGACCAGTTCTATTGTCCGGGAGCGTTAGGTGAAGTAGTGTGGCTCACTGGTTAGAGGCGGCAGACCCGAGAGCAGAGGACGGCTCGGGACCAGGGTTCGATTCCCGGCGCGGCAGGTTTCTGGACCAGGGTCAGCGGACTCGATAATTCTCTCGCCTCGGTGCCCACTCTGATCAGCGATCACACTCGGCAACTCTGGGCATTAGCTTGCCTCATCTTCACTAACGGCTCCACCAGACCGCCGGGGATGCCTGGTCTCACCCTGGAGATACCCATTAAGGGACCATCTCTCAGGGAAGCCAGGAAGGGTTTCGCAGCGGTCGAAGCGCCTTGGGACCCTACAGGTAAGTAGTGCGCTATATAAATGCCTATACATTTACATTTAGAGCATCGTGGAGAGAACAACTCCGGCTGCCAAATTGAGGTCAGGCAGGGGGGTTGAGATCTTGGTTATAAGTTCAGTTGGTCCCCAAAATTCACAGAGCATAGGGGGTTTAATCTATGCCGTGAAGCCGCAGGAGGAAAGGGCCAGCATGACTTCAGAAGGGGTGAGTGGCAGGTCTGGCGTGGCGTCTCCAGAGTCATTCTACAATAATCAGGCAGCACTCCCGTTCTGCAGCCCCATCAAGCATACCAGCTCCTCGCGTACATAATTACTTCAAAGAAGTCGGTAAGACGGACCCCACAATACACATGTAGCCGACAACTGATGTGGCAGACGACAGATGGTAGGTGCCAATTGAAATGAAGCTAATAAGAAATGGCCTCAATGAGCGATTGAGATGGCAAATCACTGGTTTTGGTATGGCAAATCACTGGTCTAGCGAGTCACAACTCTCTTTCTCTGAAGCAGAGGCAGGGACAAAATCAGGCAAAGTCACAGTCACTGGCACAGCAGTTCAATTAGGCACCGCTGTTTTTCCTAGGGTTCAGTAGGTGGTGTACTTGTATCGTGGCTCAGGAGTTTTCACAAGCGCCATTTTAAGGTCAGGCAAAAGTATTTGGCTGATCGTGCTAAAGCTGCATTATCGTCGATATGCCCATCATTGAAAACACCCACCTTCAGGCATATACTTTATTGGACGATGGAGCCTCCTCAGTCGGGCAAGATCATATCAGCAGAGCATAATTGTCCTCGTATTCAGCTCTAGTTCCAGCTCCTACTGGTCACCGGCCCCCTCGAGCTGGCCTCGTTGGATCCCCCCCACCTGCCACCCGTCTCCCGTGCCTCGTGGGGCCTCCCAGCACTCGCCAGGCGCCGGGCAGTAGTGAGGGCAAACTAGTGGTGGAACCCAACATAGCCGCGGAAGTGTGGGAAACGCACTTTCAAGCAATGTACACCACCAAGGAAACTCTGGGCTCCTAGCCCCCCCCCCCCCAGCACCACCCCTGTACAGGGATAGCTGTGAAGAAGAGTCACAGTTCACCCTGCCGGAGGTGGTAAAAGCGATGAACAAACGCTCGGCCGGTAAAGCTCCTGGATTGGAGAAGATCCCGGGATATCTTTTCTGGCATGAGCCAAAAATTTGGGGACCTTATTTACAGACCCTATTGAATGCCATTCTGAGGGGTATGCCAATCCCCGAAACCTCAGACGGGAGTCCCTTGCTCACTTCGCCACTGGATTCTAGCAAGCCGGGCTGAAGACGGCAGAAATGCCAGAAACCGGTCCTTGGAAGCTTGTTTCCGGTCCAGGGAAGGCATGGCTTGGCAGTTCGGGCTGGACTGTTCCCATGAGGCACAGGGTCAGACTGATTTGCATATGGCTATGTCTGAACTGGGGTGGCAGAGTGGGCTAAAGAACGGTGTTGGATTAAACCCAGATCTGTTGCCTGGGTGTGAGTGTTTGATTGGTTCGGAAGCTCCGTCCATCACCACCCCCTTTTGTACCACTTTGTTCGCCATAAGTTGGCAGGGTATGCTCAGACGTGAGTCCCTTGCTCACTTTGCCCCTGGATTCAAGCAAGCCGGGCTGAAGGCGGCTGAAATGCCACTAACTGGTCCTCAGAAGCTTGTTTCCGGTCCAGGGAAGGCATGGCTTGGCAGTTCGGGCTGGACTGTTCCCATGACTTTTAAACAAAGAAGGGTTTGGCTTTAGCGCAGTAAGGCTACGCCGGTATCCGAAGTAACAAAAACAATTGCCAATACTGCTCAATTATTCTCACAAAGAAAAGTCCAACTGAGCTCTATATTCTCACCTGAATAGACTACTCGTTCAGTCTGGAAATGTATCTCAAATTCTTTTTATTTATTTATATATGTTCAAAATTTTAAATTTTTAGAATTTTCTCTTTATTGAAGACGTCCAAACTTGTTATACAAAAATAAAACTACCTATTTACACTAAATACGCTTTGGATGAGAAACTAAAGGATGTGTTTGTGAATATATACACAGGGGTGTCAGGAAGGGTGTGCACACAATGCAATAACACAATATTCATTCAACATGCATTCAGCAAATTCATTTCTCCGAGTCATTCATGGTGGTGAGTGATGGGAAAAGAGGGGGGTGATGGTGGTGTGGAGAGGAAAAAGTTTTAGAAAAAAAGGTAAAATCCCTGGATCAAAACTATTTCCTTAGTCCAGGGTTTTAGAACAAAGATAATTATTCTTATAATCACCAAACAGGTGATTAGGCCATCTTCTATTTATATTCTTTCTAATTGTTTACAACAATGATTGGCCTATTGTTTTTGGGAAGAGGTTTTACAGAGGCAAAAAACGATGTTACACCACATAACAAACAAAAGTGTCAAAACAAATAACAGTAGGGTCGACGCGTTTCGAATCCCTTGAATTCGTGGGATTCTCTTCAGGACCATAACAGATAATATCTGGAAGACATGAAAATCAGAGTAGCATTCAGTCAGTAATGGCTCACAAAAGCGAACACTCAACTTCATCATACGCATCAAACCACATACATGCAGTACCTGTGAGGCTTTCCGGGTCTCTTTTGTCTGGTTGGACTGTGGGCGAAAAATGTGGAATGCATCTCAGTCAAAAAATTCTTTTTCAGATTCTATCGTAATAAGTGTAAAGATGGTTGTCATCTACTTACATATAAGATGGTGTGTGCTGGATCCTAAAAGTCGATTTGGTGTCCAGTTTTTTAGCAAATTTTCTAAAAAACCTGGACACCCACAGTCCAACCAGACAAAAGAGGCTGGCTTTAGGAAGAACACTTCCACAATTGATCAAATCTATAGGCTACAACTAATTCTGTGGAAAACTGTGAGAATGGAGGGTGGAAGCCTTTATGTAATTTTTGTAGATCTAAAGTCGGCTTTTGACTTAGTGCCCAGAGGAAACCTGTGAGAGGTACTTATAGAACTTGGGATTCCCCCCTATCTCCTGCCATACTTGTTATGTTATGTTATGTTATGTTATAGAGAGATTTATATCGCGCACTAATACTCTAGAGTGTCCTGCCATGCCAATGGGCAGTGGCAGGAAGAGGCACAGAAGCTAAGTCAGCTAATTAAAAAGAAAAGTTTTAAGTTGATTCTTAAACATATGAAAGTCCTGGATGTGCTGAAAATCCACAGAAAGAGAATTCCAAGCAATAGCTGCTTTTACAGAGAGAGACTGGCCTCCCAGCCAAGCCCTGCGGAACCTTGTTAGACTACATGATACAAACTTTGCTCAGCTGAGATGTGGGAAAGGAGGAGAAATGACAGCGCGGTTCCCAGTTGACACAGGCGTAAGGCAGGGCTGTGTGCTTGCACCTACCCTGTTTTGCCTCTTTGTCAACGCTTTAATGGCCCAACTTAGGTGTGGGAAAACGATACACCCAAACTGGCGGGCACCAAGTTCCTCGCAATCATGTTTGCCGATGACACCCTCCTAATGTCCAAATCCCCTATGAGCATACAAAGGATTTTGGACTGTTTCGCCACCTTTTGTAATAAATGGAGATAAATACTCAAAAAACAAGTTTATGGTTTTTAATCCACCTAAAACACTTCGCCTCAACCCCAATTTAGATGGCACCAGATTGGGCAGGGTGACGGTATTTAAATGTCTAAAGATCACGCTGACAGAAAATATGGAGTGGGGCCCACAAATTGCCAAATCGAAACTTAAGTTAGCGCAGACATCGGGGGGAATCATGAAATTATTAAGAAACTCTTCCTCCAAACCTGCTGGCCCTGTAGTAGAGATTTACAAGATGCAAGCCAGAGGTGCAGCACTATACGGGGCCGAAATATGGGGCACTGCTGCTGTCAAGATTTGAGTAAAGTAGAAAACAGCTTTATGAGGCAAATTTTGGGTCTCTCTTCCAGCACTCTTCTCATCCCACTCCGGCTAGATTTGGGGATCAGACCAATTGGGGAGGAAATAGGATTGAAACCCCTCATGTTCTGGTGCAGATTATGGATGACACCCGAGTTGACTGTCAACAGAATGGAACTGGAGGAGATATTGAGCATTCCTGGTGTGGCTATAGATTTGTGTCCTGCATGCAGTAGCAATATTGTGCTTATGTACAAATATGTATCAGAAGTCCTATGTGCATTAATGTGTTAGTAGATGGTGGTCATAGGAGGATTTTACACACATATTAAATGTGGGTGTGTGTTCATGAGTGTTGTGTACATTCTTGGAGACATACAACAATATATGACATAAACATTCCCTAGAAGATGGATGCTCTTATTTGTGTTCGAGTATGCTTGCAAATAGAGTGATATGTTGACATGTGTAGTGATAACAAATACCTCGATTACATGCACTAACCGATCAACATTTCAAAAGTTTGTGTAGCATTACATAGCGAGGTGATGCTGCTTGATTGTGGTGCAATTCTTTTATGGCAACTTTTTAGAAAAGGCTGCTTGCCTTTAAGACTGTAATCAGTTGTAGGTTACTTGCAAGTATTGAACATTCTTTATGGTATCCCTGATGCACTTTACTCATGAGTCTAGAATATGTTTTCTGTTGTGTGCAGACACACAGTAAGTGTGATGTGATGAGGATAGTGCAAGTTGTCACAATTACTTGCCATACCACACTCATGGTGGTGGACATAGCACATCCACCCATTGTATTCATTCCGTTGCAATCCTATTTTGCCTACGTGTACGAGACTGAAAGTTGATGCTTTTTCAGTTGAACCATGGCTAACCTACGTGTCAGCATTTGTGCTGCCATTTTTATGGCAATTTGAGATCAGTATAGTGTTGAAAGATGAGTCAAACACAGTGGGGCCGATTATGATAGAGGATTTTCCGCCTCCTCCGGGCCGGCGGAAGCCACCGCCGGCCCGGAGGAGGCGGAAAATCCTCTGCGGAGTCACCAAAGACCCACCGCCGCATTACGATGGCTGGTGGGTCTTGGATTCTGTCCGCTGCTTTTCCGCCGCGGTCGGATTACAACCGCGGCGGAAAAGCTCTCCTTTGGCTGGCAGTGTCTATCAGACACCGCCAGCCAAATTAGGAAGCATTAGTAAACATGCTTTTCCGCGGCGGTTTTTCCGCCGTGGAAAAGCATGTGTACTTTTGCTTTTGGGGGCCCGTTGCGGGCCCCCAGGGCGTAGGCGGGTGGGGGGTGCACATGGGGGGTACCTATGGTACCCCCCAGCATTTACATGCACAAAGCGGCAGGCACCGCATGGTGCCTGCCGCTTTGTGCATGTAAATGTTACACATGCACTTTTAACATTGCGGCGGGTGCTGCTTGAAGCAGCACCCGCCGCAATGTTAAATATCCAGGATGTGACCGCCAGGGTGGCGGTCACATCCTGATTTGCATGGAGGGACCTCTGCAGTCCATGCGGACGGTCCCTCCACCTCTGGGATGGCGGACGGACGCAAGTCCGTCCGCCATCCTAATCGGCCCCAGTGTTTGTAATGTAAGACATTTACACATTTTTCATTACAGTGACACATGTGTGAGGTAGAGTGGTAGTATCGCCTGCAAGTCTGGACATTCTGGGGCTGATTATGATCTCGTCCGGAAAAGCATTCCTACCACATCGGTCCCGGAATGCTTTCTGAACGACTCGGATCAGGTGAATCCAACCGAGCGATTTGGATGTATCCGGATGCTTCCGGATATGATTCTGTCAGACTCCCATTGACTTCAATAGGAGCCTGTGTCCCGAACGAGAACGCAGGTTCCCATTGACAAAAGGGGTGGCTGGAGAAAATTGTGCAGCCTATGGTGGTCACCCCTTGGTGCCTGTCGCACTGTGCATGGTTGGAAAGCGGGTCCCATGGGTACCCCCACAGGCCGCATTTAGAGGGCCCCGGGTGAAGGTGGGCCTTCTACGAGCCCTCAAAGACAGATTCTGGCAGCCGATGCGTTCTGGAGAAACCGACTCAGAATGGCTGTCCGAATTGGCCATTGTAATCATTCACTCGGAAACTGAGTCCATAGAACTGTACGAATATGCTCTAAAAAACACAACCTGTCAAAATGTCTTTCAGAACAGATTCGGACAGTCATAATGTTTTCCGGGCATCGTAATCGGTCTTTGGGAAGTGTGTACAATTTAGTCAGAGAACAAGGGTTCCAAATTGGATTCTGCAAACCCAAATCAGATTTCGAACCCTTCTCAACGACAGCGTAATCGACCCCTGTGTGTAGGATTGTTGTAAGACGATGTCCATATACTACCTAGCTTAGGCTGATCAGGGACTACACCACCTTCAGGAATAAACATTAAACACACCTATTGCCCAAGGACTGATGCCACATTTGAAACCAGCTTCCGGCTCCTGGCACCACTAGGCCACTACCTCAGCGCCATGATATTCCACTGGGACGAATGTTGTGCTATATAAATAAATAAGTAAATAAAAATCTATATAAATAAAAATTTAACTGTTCATTTGTTCAAAATCTCCGAAAGTTCTTCACTGATTGTTTTGAAATTTGGACACAACGTTGCATTCGAATACGCAAGTGTTTTTATATACACAACATTGGATTAGAATACGCGTGTGTTGAATACGCGCATGTTTTTAATCAAAAGCACCAACAGACACATACAAATGTCAATGTGCTTTTGATAAAAATCTTAAATCTACGAAAGTTCTTCACCGATTGATTTGAAATTGTGACACAACGTTGAATTCGAATAAGGGCGTGTTTATATATACACACAATGTTGGATTCAAATATGCACGTGTCAAATATGTGCGTATTTTTAATCTAAAGGACGAACAGACCCTATCGATTAGGTTGCTGCGCAACAACTACAATAGACGCATAGAGACAATAGTCTACATATATTAGGATGGACAGTTGGTGTCAGGATGGCAGACCGGGAAGTGGGTGGAGGGAGGGGGGAGGAGTTGATTCACTTTGCAACATGAAGAAAGGATGCATAGAGACAGTAGTCTAAATAGATTAGGATGGACAGTTGGTGTCAGGATGGCAGACCGGGAAGTGGGTGGAGGGTGGGGGGAGGAGTTGCTTCACTTTACAACATTAGTGGTTCAGACCAGCAAGTGGGTGGAGGGAGAGGGGAGGAGTTGGTTCACTTGGCAACATTAATAAAGGACGCATAGAGACAATAGTCTACGTATATTAGGATGGGCAGTTGGTGTCAGGATGGCAGACCGGGAAGTGGGTGGAGGGAGGAGAGAGGAGTTGGTTCACTTTGCAACATTAGCGCGTGTTTATATATACACAACGTTGGATTCGAATACGCGTGTGTCCAATACGGGCGTGTTTTTAATCGAAAGGCCAAACAGACCCTATCGATTTTGTTGCTGCACAACAAATACAAGGAACGCATATAGACAATAGTCTACATGTATTAGGATGGACAGTTGGTGTCAGGATGGCAGACAGGGAAGTGGGTGGAGGGAGGGGGGATGAGTTGGTTCACTTTGCAACCCGAACAGACCCTATCAATTTGGTTGCTTAGCAACAAGTACACAAGACGCATATAGACAATAGTCTACATATATTAGGATGGACAAAAACATATTGTATACCCACAAGCATTATGAAATTAAACATATTACAAACGTGCGCTTACGCTTTTCTTTCTCTTCCATTTAACCAGACTGAGCCACAGCAACGCATGGCCGGGTACAGCTAGTAAAAAATAAAAGTCTGGCTCACTTATACTTTAAATCTTCAGCATCCCCACCTTCAAGTCGATCCTGCTCACAATTGTCAGGTATGTGTGTGACATTTGTCAGCAAACATATTTTTAGTGTGACAGAGCAAAAAAGAGTGTTTAAAAAACATTTGGAATTGATTTGAGCACTCTGGATCCAGCTACATCTATGCACCATACACAGATTGTCAGAAAGAGCGGGACTAACCAGAGTTTCATAAGAGAGTTAAAACTAAAATGCAAGTTTGCTGATGTAACAATTTTACCGCCTAGTTTATAAAAAAACGCCTTAAAAGTGTGCTAAGACACAAAGGCTTCTTTGTGGGGAAAGAGGTGTCAGGGACTGATAAACATGAGAGTCTTGTAAAAAGTGGCGCCGAGGGCCTTGTAATATGCACAGTCATGATGTTCTTAGATGGGACAGTGCGTGAGAGGTCGGTGAATATATGGCATTTTTAAGGCGCGCATTTTACACCTTTGGAGTGTGCAGAGAATTTTTTTAAATGCAACACGTAAACTCTTTTCCATGAGTTTCCCGCCTGTCCAGGACACGATGAGGCTTCTACGTGGAGAGAGAGGTGGCATGGACTGATAAGCATGGGAGTCTTGCAAAAAGTGGCGCTGAGGGTCTAGAAATATGCACAGTCATGATGTTCTTAGACAGGGAGAGGTCGGTGAAAGTATGACATTTTTTAAGGCACGCTTTTAACACCTTAAAAATTGAAATAGGGACGTAACTACACTTGCACCCCCTGCACCCCATGCACCCATCAACCCCTCCAATAGTTCCTATGGTTCCACATCAGACTACACCACACCATGCAGCATACATGCCATTTATTACCACAACTATCCATATAAGAGAAATTGCATGCAACATTACAGCACAGCATGACTAAACAACAACAAAGTTCACTTAGTACATATCACCACTCCGCACCGCACCACCGAACACAGCAACATACCACACAAGACAATCTCATATTGCACTATTCCACTTCAGTCTATCTCACTACAGCACATTATATCATGCACCAACATATTCCATCATGTCACATCATCACTTTTCGAGACCACATCTCTCAGTACCATACCACTCTCAACACACACACAATACCACACCATTCCACACTTTCTCAGACTTTTGCACACCATATCATTACGTCTCACCGTAAAGGTCTGTGTACCACATCACCAATTGCCACATAACACCATACCTCACCGCACCACACTAAATTGCAATATAATTAATATACAGCCCAATGTAGTACAATAGCCAAGACCACACTTGAGTCCCAACACCACCCTATACCACCCACTGCAACACCATATCAGTCTAAACCATACGAACATGCTTCTTTACATAAGTTACAGCAAGACACAAGTCTGACACAGAAAATGAGGGTGTTCAACATCTAGTATAAACCATCTATCTATTATCGCAACACTCTTCCCGTCACTTTGCCGCACCTCACATCACCCTCGTTGAGTTCATAACTCCATACAGGACCATACATTCTATGGTGTACAACACAACACACCCTACTGTACCACAACACCCCTCCCTGTTCAACATACCACATAGCAACACAAAATCTAACACCACACTAATGTACACCACACCAATCTACACCACACCAAAATGCAACATCCTACACATTGCACCACCGGATACAAGTATACTTATACCAGATTACAACATCCCACACTTTATAACAAGCCACATCACATGCTATCATATTGCTCCGCACCCATCAACCCCTCCCATAGTTCCCTATGGTTCCACATCAGACTACACCACACCATGCAGTATACAAGCCATTCAATACCACAATTATCCATATAAGAGCAATTACATAGCACATCACAGCACAGCATAACTATACAACAACAAAGTTCACTTAGTACATATCACCACACCGCACCACCGATCGCACCAACATACCACACAAGACAATCTCATATTGCACCACTCCACTTGAGTCTACCTCACTACAGCACATTATATCATACACCAACATATTCCATCATGTCACATCATCTATTTTCAACACCACATCTCTCAGTACCACACCACTCTCAGCACACACAATATCACACCATGCCACACTTTCTCAGACTTTGGCACAACATATCATTACGTCTCACCCTAAAGGTCTGTGTACCACATCACCAAATGCCACATAACACCATACCTCACCTTACCACACTAAATTGCAATGTAATTACTATACAACCCAATGTAGTACAATAGCCAAAACCACATTTGACTCCCCACAAAACCCTACACCGCCCACTGCAACACCACATCAGTCTAAACCATACCAACCTGCTTCTTTACACAAGTTACAGCAAGACACAAGTCAGACACAGAAAATGAGGTTGTTCTACATCTAGTATAAACCATCTATCTATTATGGCAAAACTCTTCCCGTCATGCTACCGCACCTCACAGCATCCTCCTTGACTTAATCCCTCCACACAGGACCATATATTCTATGGTATACAACACACCCTACTGTACCACAACACACCTCCCTGTTCACCATACCACATATGCCACATACCAGATTACAACATCCCACACTTTTTACCAAGCCACATCACAGGCTATCATATTGCACCCCACCCCTCTAGCAACCCCTCCCATAGTTCCCTATGGTTCCACATCAGACTACACCACACCATGCAGTAAACGTGCTCTTCAATACCACAACTATCCATATAAGAGCTTTTACATTGCCCATCACAGCACAGCAGAACTATACAACAACAAAGTTCACTTGGTACATATCACCACACCGCACCAGCAAACACCAACATACCACACAAGACAATTTCATATTGCACCACTCCACTTCAGTCTACCTCACTACAGCTCATACACTAACATATGCCATCATGTCACGTCACCAATTTTCAACACCACATCTCTCAGTACCACACCATTCTCAACACACTCAATACCACACCATGCTACACATTCTCACACTTTGGCATACCATATTATTACATCTCACCTTAAAGTTCTGTGTACCACATCACCAAATGCTTCATAACACCATACCTTACCTTACCACACTAAATTGCAATGTAATTACTATACAATTCATTGTAGTACAATAGCCAAAACCACACTTGACTCCCCACACCAACCTACAGCGCCCACTGCAACAACACATCACTCTAAACTATACCAACCTGCTTCTTTACACAAGTTACAGCAAGACACAAGTCTTACACAGTAAATGAGGGTGTTCAATATCTAGTATAAACCGTCTATCTATTATGGCAAAACTCTTCCAGCAAAACCTCACACTGCTGGGCCAAACAGAGCTGTAGTATAATATAGAAATATAATGCAAACCACACAGCCCTCACCCAGAGGCATCTGCTTGTTTACATCCACAAATGGACAAACAATAAACTCGAGGCTCAGGGATAGAGACACACCATCACAATGCAATTTGAGCAATGCCCCCACAAACACACTGACAACAAATCAGGAATACACAAGTCTGATTTCCCCAATAAATGAACCTTCTTTTGGAGAGCAAACTGCCATAACACTTAAGGGTGTTAACAGACCATGTAAACAGTGTAAGATGGCTAAATAAAAACACCTACCATAACATACCAAAGAGTTCTTTCCTATATACACGGTTGCTACTAACACAGTATCAGGTTTACTTCCTCGCTTTCTGGATATCCAAGTCCATTTTCTTCTTCGGCTCAATACACCATAGAAAGTCCTATTTTGACACACTAAGTATGTAGATTTTAAAGGTCGTTATGGTGATGGAGGGATGTCTGCCTTGGTCTGAGGCACTTTTAATTGCACGAGGATTTGGAAAACAAAAATCTTCTGTCATCTAGAATATGGAAGGTCTAGACTCATCCGCAGTAGTGCTCTACGCCATAAACCAACGTAGGATCTGCTTCCCAGGGAACTTGAAAGGGGTCATCTGGTGAACAATGTCACATGAGCTCTGAAAAGCCATCAGTGATGCTAGAACACTTTTCTGATTCAGAATGCTGGCCAGGGGCTTCAGTACGCTAAAACTGTAGGTGTACTAAGAGCATCCTGCTGTTACTGAACAAGCAAGTGTATCAAATGAGCATGACAGAAAGTTTTTAAGAGGGGATCTGAAGGGATGGAAGAGGGTGAATGATAGTCGGAGACCTTTTTTTGTGAAAAATCTGTGGTTCAGTTTGCATTATGGTGCGATATTATGAAACATGTGACTACATTGTGTCAATGTATTTAAAAAAGAAATATTTAAGAAATGAGTTAGTTAGAAGAGACCATTAGGAAATCAGAGTGGTTTTAGCCATGCAAGGGTAAAATATTTTGTGGATTGGTTTGTTTTCGCACCATACTTTAACACACGTCTGTCTCCACATTTCCCAATTAAAAGACTCAAATGATTCTTATTTGCGATGTTGGCAAACTTTAAAAAGGAGCTATTGGTTACATTAGTACCTTTCATGTGCCTCGTTCTTGTAATCTGATATCACCCTCTCATAAGAGTGGCATGCCTTTGTTCGCTGGGCTCTCCTTAATTTCAGTTGATCTTTCACTGCTTTTGAGCACACAGCTAATGCTGTTTGAAAATTTCACAGATTGAAAGGCTTCACTGTTTTCCATCACCTTTCTTCACTCCTTCCAGGTCTGGGGGTGCTGTAGCACCTGCTGCACCCCTAGTTCCAACACCCTGGGCGCCAGTTGTTGGTAATTGTGAGTGATATAGGTGTGGACAAAAAGAGGTTTGTGTTTTTCTATCTACACTGGATGGCACCTTTGGGAATGTACAACACAAGGAGTATACTCTGTGTATGGGAGTATGGATCTGTCCTCCTGCCTCAGTACATGTACTTCGAGGCACTTTCATTTAGGAATAGCTTCCACTGATAGACAGGTTCATGCATGTTTTAGCTCTAGCACAAAGAAGCAGAAGAATCAGTGCTTAATTTGAGCCGTTGTTTTCCAGTGCTCAGCCGCCGTTTAATCATCAACACCAGTGCTTTTCATTAGCACCAGTTAAGGACACATTCATTTATGCATAGGGATATTAAGTGATTTGTCCGGAATCGTAGGATGTTGAGCTGATGCCGTGGCTCAAACCTGGTTCCTCTGTGCCGAAGTCAGCAACTCTGGCCCTTATGCCACATCCTCTCCCCACTTTCGTAGTTGGTAGTTGGTTCTGTTTTAGGCGGTGCTAAAAGGAGAAATGGGCTGGTGCAAGCTGCCTCCTGACAAGAGCCCCAGCACTTATTTTTTACAAATTAACCACTGCAAAGAATGGTCGATAGAGTACAATTTTTGCAACTGAGATCAAGAGAGCAAAACCTGTGTATCAATGAGACATGGACTCAAGACAGTAAAACTACAATAAACAAGTGTTGTCAATACTGCAATGGGTTGAACAGAAGACAATCACGTGGAGGCTATCAGCGGTGCCAAATAAGGGGATACAACGGCAGGGTGCTGAGGAATGTAATGCCATGTCTGTAATTGTTAAATGCAATGGTATTGTCTGAGCCCTCGGATGTGCACTTTGTATCCTGGCTGCTGTAAATACAAATGTACTAGACTAACAGCATCAAGGCACACTCATCCTGAAAACATCAGTAGTCTTCTCAAATGAATGCAAACATGCATAGAATGTTGATAGGAAGTATTGTCATTGTTGATTTCCCAATAACATTACTGTACTGCCCCTAAACAGTATGAGACTGAGAATAGCCAGCACTACAAGTAATGGAATGCTAGCTGTGTTAAGTAAAGATCGTGTATCAGTATGCTGAGGAGTGTGCTCCCAGAAGATGCAGCAGGAGAAGGCAAGCAGTCAATGAAATGTAGTGTCTGGGGTAGAACAAGTGCGCAGAGCAGCAGCCAGTGCACTACCACAACTGGCCCCTTCTAATACAGCAGACGCCGGAGACCACCAACATTTAAGGTATGTGTATAAAAGGCATTTTTTTATTTTGTAATTTCTACCCTCTTAAAGCTGTTAGGTCTCTATGACATAGTACTACAATAATACCTATATGCATGCTTATTTTACAGTTATTCCTTGTCTAAAGTTGTTGACAAATACCAGAACTGCCTTATAGAGTAAAAACAAAATCCATAGCTACTTACATTAAGTATAGAGTGTGCTTCATCAGCGTGGCTGTTTCCCCTCTGCGCCATGTTAACTCTGTAGTCTTCTGCCAAAGCCCATTTACTCGCAAAGATATAATTAGGTGCTCCAACAAATTTTAGAGTGCAAGTGTAGTTACGTCCCTATTTCAATTTTTTCTCTGCACTCTCCCAAGGTGTTAAAAGCGTGCCTTAAAAAATGTCATACTTTCACCGACCTCTCCCTGTCTAAGAACATCATGACTGTGCATATTTCCAGACCCTCGGCGCCACTTTTTGCAAGACTACCATGCTTATCAGTCCATGCCACCTCTCTCCCCACGTAGAAGCCTCGTTGTGTCCTAGACGGGCGGGAAACTCATGGAAAAGAGTTTACGTGTTGCATTTACATTTTTTCTCTGCACACTCCAAAGGTGTAAAATGCGCGCCTTAAAAATACCATATTTTCACCGACCTCTCACACACTGTCCCATCTAAGAACATCATGACTGTGCATATCACAAGGCCCTCGGAGCCACTTTTTACAAGACTTCCATGTTTATCAGTCCCTGACACCTCTTTCCCCACATAGAAGCCTTTGTGTCTTAGCACTCTTTTAAGGTGTTTTTTTAAACTAGACGGTAAAATTGTTACATCAGCAAACTTGCATTTTAGTTTTGACGCTCTTATGAAACTCTGGTTAGTCCCACTCTTTCTGTGCAGCAGCAGCATTTTTTTTTCTTCACCCTTTTACATCTCAATGACTTGTTGGTTTGCTGCCTTTTGTGGAACTTGCGCCATCCAATCCTTTCTGGGCTGTGGCAGCATATTTTATTGTTACAAAAAGATGCCTGGCCCTGTTACTGAGCCCTGACGCATGATTTACAAGATTGCCATGTTTATCAGCCCTGGCCCCTCACTCACACATAGAGCGCAGCCTCTGCTGCATAACACTTCTTATTTATATAATTTATTTATTTTTTCTTTTCATATTTAGGGTCAATTACATCAGAGACTTTGAAATTAGTCTGTACATAATGTTGTTCCAGCAAACTTGCAGCATAGGTTTGTGACAACGCCATTACCCTGTTAAACAACCATGCACTGGCATGTTACACAGCCCCCAGCTGGTGCTTTACATGATGGCCATGTTCACCATCCCTAACACATTACTCCAACGTAGAAAGTAGCCACAATTGCTTAACACATGTCTTTATTTATTTTTTTATTTTATTTATTTTTCCTTTTCGTAACTGCCATCCTTTTACAGCAGAGACTTTAAAATATGTATTTATTTATTTTTACCTTTTCATGACTGGCATCATTTTACACCATAGACTTTAAAATTAGGCTGTGCAAAATATTGCACTGGCAAACTAGCAGTCTAGGGTTGCTGCAGCACACTCCACCTTGTTACAGAACAATGCCTGGACATGTTGTCAGACCCTTGGTGCAACCTAACATTTATTTATTTTAAATTTTATTTTCAGAACTACTGTCATTTTCCATCAGAGACTTTAAAATTAGGCGGCAAAATTACTGCCCAGCAAACCAACAGTCTAGCTTCCCGCCTCTTCAGGGGCCAATGGAATTCCTGCCCTTGGCTGACTATGGCTACACCCTACGCCACAGGCCACCACTCAGGAACGCCATAGGCTTCAGCCACGCCTCCTAGGGGGATGGCCTACCTCCAAAAAGACCCAACAACATTCTAGGACTCCCATTCCACAGATGGACCTCGCCGCTGCTCAAGCAACACCAGCCTGCAGTCGCAACTACCCGCTGAACATGCCCAGACATGTCCATGCATGCCCGGACATGTCCCGGCTTGCCCAACAAACATGGCACCCACAGGTAAGTCTCTGCTCATCCATCCAACAACCCTAAACACCCTTAGTAGGCCCTACTGGCTGCCTTGCAGCTAGCCCTAGGCACCCCACACCATCACTCTCCACCTATGACACACCTACGCATCCATTAATTCCTGTATGAAGGGCACACATACTACACATGGCCAACTTCCAGGGCTGCCCTTCAGGGCCGAGCCTCAGTGGCAGGACTTCCGGCCCTGGACTTCCGGCCCTGGACTTCTGGGGTGTGACTTGCGGGGTGGGACTTCCGGCTCCTACGTCACTTCCGGGGGGCATTCCCAAAATAAATGGTGACGAAAGGTATCACTGTATACCAGTGGTTCCCAAACTTTTTTGACCTGTGGCTCCCTTGACTAAATTGGCAGTTGGCCGTGGCAGTTGGCCGTGGCTCCCCGCCATTTTTTACCGTGGGGGGGGGGGGGTGTACGTCCGACCTCGGGAGTACTTCCAGTTGTCTTCCTTAAATTAATTGGGACGCTTTTTTATTTTCCAATTGATGACAAGCAGAGGAGGTCATGTTTTGGAGCATTTGTGATCATTAAAGCTTCCCTGGCAGGCCAAAACAGGTCAGGTTAAGTTACTTACCAGAAAGATGGTAGTACGCGGGGTGATGCAGTGACAGTCGCATGCCATGTCACTGCGCACGGGCAAAGTTAGTCGCCTAGCAAAGTTAGTACAGTAGTGATGGGGCAGTCAGTTGGGTGGCAGACTGGGAGGGCTGGTGAACAGCAAGTAATATACACTGTCAGTGGGGGTAGATCAGCGAGCATTGGTAGAGCTATAAGTATGCACACTTCAGGTCACAGGGGCTGATACAGTGTATACTACTGATGTGGCTCCCTGTCAGACAATGATGGGTGAAGATGGACCTGCTGCAGGGTATGAAAGCTCCTTAGGAAGTGCCCGACTGGGGAGGCTGAAAGTCTCCTGCCTCCTACTTGAAGCAAGGCACTCTGGGGCATACCGTCATGCCTCTCGGGTATGCATACATGCCAACCCTCCCAAATCAGATGGGAGACTACAAATTTCATGGCTAACTCCTGCCTCCCCATTCCTGCATGCAAAAACCTGACAACATTTTTGTCACGCTCTCTGTGCCTGCTATAGCACTATCTCTGTGCTCCTGACAGTTTAAAAGAATGTATATTTGCTTTTGTGATATGCAACCTTGCAGCAGCACACTTGGAAGTCCCATAAATGACAATAGACCTGATGAAAGGCTTGCCCTCAGTAGTCAATGGGAAACATACCTTGTACCCGATTTTTCTTTCTTTTTTTAAATCTCCCACTTTCCTCTTCGAAAATGTTGGCATGTATACGTACAGCATCCCACGCTGCAGGCTATTGAAAACTCCTTCTAAAGCTCCTGATGCTGCTGCTGAAAGACCCCGGCATGGGGTCCAGCCCATCGCTTATGGTATTCCGCGCTGGGAGTATGAAACCTCCTGATGAAGCGGCCAACTGGCGTTGCAGAAAGTCCCCGCACCTTCTTCTTGAAGCAAGGATCTCTGGGGCATGCATTACATCCTCTGGCTCAGAGCGCACCCTTTCAAATGTAATGTTTCGAACTAGTAGCAAATAGAGAAAAACCAAAGGTAGTGATGAACGGAGCGTTGACAATACAAATACTCACCCCCAGTCAATTGATCTGGGTTTAATCCATCACCGTTCTTTAGCTCACTCCGCCACCCCAGTTCAGACATGGCCATATGCAAATCAGTCTGACCCTGTGCCTCATAGGAACAGTCTAGCCCGAACTGCCAAGCCATGTCTTCCCTGGGCCGGAATCAAGCTTCCCAGGACCGGTTTCTGGCATTACAGCCGTCTTCAGCCGGGCTTGCTTGACTCCAGTGGCAAAGTGAGCAAAGGACTCACGTCTGAGCATACCCTGGCAACTTAGGGCGAACAAAGAAAAACTAAAGGTGGTGATGGACGGAGCGTTGACAATACAAACACTCACCCCCAGTCAACTGATCTGGGTTTAATCCATCACCATTCTTTAGCTCACTCTGCCACCCCAGTTTAGACATGGCCATATGCAAATCAGTCTGACCCTGTGCCTCATGGGAACAGTCCAGCCCGAACTGCCAAGTCATGTCTTACCTGGACCAGAATCAAGCTTCCCAGGACCGGTTTCTGGCATTACAGCCATCTTCAGCCGGGCTTGCTTGACTCCAGTGGCAAAGTGAGCAAGGTTCTCACGTCTGAGCATACCCTGCCAACTTAGGGCGAACAAAGAAAAAACAAAGGTGGTGATGGACGGAGCGTTGACAATACAAACACTCACCCCCAGTCAACTGATCTGGGTTTAATCCATCACCGTTCTTTAGCTCACTCCGCCACCCCAGTTCAGACATGGCCATATGCAAATCAGTCTGACCCTGTGCCTCATGGGAACAGTCCAGCCCGAACTGCCAAGCCATGTCTTCCCTGGACCGGAATCCAGCTTCCCAGGACCGGTTTCTGGCATTACAGCCGTCTTCAGCCGGGCTTGCTTGACTCCAGTGGCACAGTGAGCAAGGGACTCACGGCTGAGCATACCCTCCCAACTTAGAGTGAACAAAGAAAAACCAAAGGTGGTGATGGACGGAGCGTTAGCAATACAAACACTCACCCCCAGTCAACTGATCTGGGTTTAATCCATCACCGTTCTTTAGCTCACTCCGCCACCCCACTTCAGACGTGGCCATATGCGAATCAGTCTGACCCTGTGCCTCATGGGAACAGTCCAGCCCGAACTGCCACGCCATGTCTTCCCTGGACCGGAATCAAGCTTCCCAGGACCGATTTCTGGCATTACAGCCATCTTCAGCCGGGCTTGCTTGACTCCAGTGGCAAAGTGAGCAAGGGGCTCACGTCTGTGCATACCCTGCCAACTTAGGGCGAACAAAGAAAAACCAAAGGTGGTGATGGACGGAGCGTTGACAATACAAACACTCACCCCCAGTCAACTGATCTGGGTTTAATCCACCACTGTTCTTTAGCTCACTCCGCCACCCCAGTTCAGACATGGCCATATGCGAATCAGTCTGACCCTGTGCCTCATGGGATCAGTCCAGCCCGAACTGCCAAGCCATGTCGTCCCTGGACCGGAATCAAGCTTCCCAGGACCCGTTTCTGGCATTACAGCCATCTTCAGCCGGGCTTTCTTGACTCCAGTGGCAAAGTGAGCAAGGGACTCACGTCTGAGCATACCCTGCCAACTTAGGGCGAACAAAGAAAAACCAAAGGTGGTGATGGACGGAGCGTTGACAATACAAACACTCACCCCCAGTCAACTGATCTGGGTTTAATCCATCACTGTTCTTTAGCTCACTCCGCCACCCCAGTTCAGACATGGCCATATGCAAATCAGTCTGACCCTGTGCCTCATGGGAACAGTCCAGCCCGAACTGCCAAGCCATGTCTTCCCTGGACCGGAATCAAGCTTCCCAGGACCGTTTTCTGGCATTACAGCCGTCCTCAGCCAGGCTTGCTTGACTCCAGTGGCAAAGTGAGCAAGGGACTCACATCTGAGCATACCCTGCCAACTTAGGGCGAACAAAGAAAAACCAAAGGTGGTGATGGACGGAGCGTTGACAATACAAACACTCACCTCCAGTCAACTTATCTGGGTTTAATCCATCACCGTTCTTTAGCTTACTCCGCCACCCCAGTTCAGACATGGCCATATGTGAATCAGTCTGACCCTGTGCCTCATGGGAACAGTCCAGCACGAACTGCCAAGCCATGTCTTCCCAGGACCGGAATCAAGCTTCCCAGGACGAGTTTCTGGCATTACAGCCGTCTTCAGCCGGGCTTGCTTGACTCCAGTGGCAAAGTGAGCAAGGGACTCACATCTGAGCATACCCTGCCATCTTAGGGCGAACAAAGAAAAACCAAATGTGGTGATGGACGGAGCGTTGACAATACAAACACTCACCCCCAGTCAACTGATCTGGCTGAAGACGGCTGTAATGCCAGAAACCGGTCCTAGGAAGCTTGAATCTGGTCCAGGGAAGGCATGGCTTGGCAGTTTTTTTTTTTTTGCAGAGTTTTATATAGCGCGAACTAGAACCGAACCGAATCAGTTATCAGAGCGCTTTACATAGCACCAGTTACGTTACATGAGGACACACTTTCATTTTAGGCACGGGGAGATTAAGTGATTTGCCCAGAATCACAGGGGGTTTTTGGCGTCGTTACCGAGACTCGAACCCAGATCCCCAGGTCCGAGGTCGAGCGCCTTAGCCGTTAGGCCAACCCCTCTCCCCCCCAGTTCAGGCTGGACTGTTCCCATGAGGCACAGGGTCAGACTGATTTGCATATGGCCATGTCTGAACTGGGCTGGCAGAGTGGGCTAAAGAACGGTGATGGATCAAACCCAGATCTGTTGACTGGGTGTGAGTGTTTGATTGGTTCAGATGCTCCGTCCATCACCACCCCCTTTTGTACCGCTTTGTTCACCATAAGTTTGGCAGGGTATGCTCAGACGTGAGTCCCTTGCTCACTTTGCCACTGGATTCAAGCAAGCCTGGCTGTAGACGGCTGTAATGGCAGAAACCGGTCCTAGGAAGCGTGAATCCTGTCCAGGGAAGGCATGGCTTGGCAGTTCGGGCTGGACTGTTCCCATGAGGCACAGGGTCAGACTGATTTGCATATGGCCATGTCTGAACTGGGGTGTCAGAGTGGGCTAAAGAACGGTGATGGATCAAACCCAGATCTGTTGACTGGGTGTGAGTGTTTGATTGGTTCAGATGCTCTGTCCATCACCACCCCCTTTTGTACCGCTTAGTAGCAAATAGAGGCAGTATATATATTTTTTTTTTAAGTACACAAAAATCGGAACGCAGAATGTAAATGTAAATAGCTATTTGGCTCACTGCGTATGTCTGATAGGTAGGGAATAGATGAATGTATAAAAAATCGAAAAGAAAAGTGAGAAAACAGAAACTCTTTTTTTCTGGTGTGCAGATACTTTAAGAGTGTGACAAAGACTTGACAAAATGAATTCTCATAAATGATGCACTAGGAGCGGTAGGCCTATTTCATTGTGCAATGATGCTGAAAGAATTTCCGGTTAACATCACGCCAACCAATCCATCAAGTTAATATAATAAAAATTAGCAGGATCAGTGTTCTAATTACCAGATCAAGTGTCAACCGCATTCAAGAATTTTCTTTTGTTCAGTGGCATCAAAAATGATGACTTTGAAAAGTAACCCGGAGCCTCATGAAAAGTGTAATTGGTCTTCATATAGTATGACAGTTAAAATGCTGCAATTTAATATAATTTCTTTTTTTTAACATGGCGTGCAGTAGATGAGCATAAGTGGTACCAGTGGCTCCACATACTTAGTCCTAATTCTTCTTGCTGAAATCTTTGGGGAACTTCGCAATGTCATTTCAGATGAAGTAAGGTAAAAAATGCTCTACTTGAATACAAAGCATAATCTTAGATGTTACATGCAGGTGTCTGAAATGCAAGTGCCTGGCGTACAAAATATAGCAAACAACGATTGATCAATGCGGTTCTGGCACTTGTTTTTTGCAAGTTTTCAGCACCGCAGTATGCAGTATTGCAAAAATTAGACATAAGACAGAGAAAGCGGGAGGCAAGGGAGCAGGGGGCACATGGACTGGTGATACACCCCCAAGGCTGTGATCTCAAGGAGCAAGGTTTACGCTTTTGTACACCTTTTCGAGGAGGTTAGCAGCCATGTATCTTACTCAAGAGTGGTTACTAATCACTGAGACATCTGGGCTACTCACTATGACACTAACTAAATAGTTTAACGTTGTATAAGAAACACTCCTCAATATGTGGAAAGCCATAGGATGAACACAAAGCCCAACATTTGGTAAAACCCCAAACTTAAATTTTCCTTTTTTTCTCAACTGAACTAACGGATAAACTACCAATACAGCATCTTGAAATAATTACTGCATTCACTTAAGTCTACAGTCATGCACACGATGTGATCCACAGACATCAACAGAGCCACTCAGTAATTTTGAATCATTACGTAACAGCTTTGTTTTCAAGAGTGAGTGAGAGAGAGAGCAAGAGAGACTGCGAAGGATACTGAAAGAGTGTTTAAATACCTGTTGGAAACAAGAGGTGAGCGAGAGAGGGAGCAGTTCTTTTTTGTCTGTCACTCTAAATACCACCCCCAAAATTAAACTAAAACCAAGAATGCTGATTAATTTACTACTTACCTAGGCTTGAATAGTCAGGTGTTATATCTAATGAGAGATTGCTAGAGAAAGAAGGGCTTTAGCTGGTGTATCAGAAGGTTATCATAACTATAGCTGTGGCAACACAAGTGACTGAGATTCAGAAGAGTCAAAAGCAAACCATGGGCCACATTTACAAACCTCTTGCACTGGGTTTGCATTAAAAAAGTGGCACAAACCTGTGGAAAACGTGTTTTGTTGGATTTATGTTCCAAAACATATAACAATGGTATACAACATATTGCGCTAAAAAAGAACACCACTTTGTAGCAGGGATTAAAAGGGTAAATACTTGTATTTCTCCTTTCTTTTCCTGATTTTGCATGTGTGCTTCATTGTACAGCACACATGCAAAATAGGAAAAACATTTGCAGTTTGTCTAGGTATATTATTTTGTACTGGAAGGTTATTCTAGTACAAACCCTATCCTAGACTCACACCAAAACCCTTGCACTATGGTGAAAATGTGTTTGCGTGGCACTCAGCAGCCTGATTGTGCACTGGTGCTAGGGAGAGGGGAGGAGAGTTCCTTATAGCTGTAGATATGGTGAATACCTACTCTCCCTGTCACATAACAAATTGCAGCAACGTTTGATTTTAAACAGCCTTAAACTAATGTCATGGATTAAACTTCACTAAATAATTATATGTGCAAGGGTCCTTTAAATCTTCCTTTTTATTTTTTTTGTATTAAAAAATTATCTCGCTTACTCTTGCAGGAGCAACCAGTCCAAGGACCGCCAGACTCAGTGTGGCACGGCGGATCCAGCCACACCGGAGATCCGACTGCCAGATTACGGCTGAGCAGTTGCACCCCGTACTATGATCACCGACTCAGCCAGGGAACTGCATTTTCCTGGCTAAGGAGTGACAGTCAGATGCTGCATATGCTTGGCGGGACCATGGCATATTATGAGATTCCTCTCTACCAGGCTTTTCATGGTGGTTCCACCACCATGAAAAGTCTGATTGAGAGGAAACAAAGCGGGCCTACAAGACCCCCTGTGACTCAGATATATGTGGATGCACACAGGAGGGCATAACATATGCCCACCTGTTTGCATGCACATAGGTTCCTACACAGCATGGACATTGGGGTCCATGTCATGCAGGCACCTAGTGAGGGGTTCCCATTGTAGTGCCCTTTTCAAAGGCCCTGCAGCCTTTTAAAGGGCACTGGAAAGGGAAACACCATGCCCCCCACCCGCCAGACCATTGTAAAGTAGTAATCTGGCAGGTGGACAGGGGAGACCTACTGCTGGCTCTGCTGAAAAGTCGTAATCTGGCCCTAAGTGTTCATAAAGGTGCTTCAACCAGAGGATACAGCAGAAAACAATGCAACAGTTTCCTGGAAGAATCTTGGAGTTTAAACATATGCAATTTACAGCTGTACTAACAAGGGAATGAAAGAGGGTTTCTTTATACTAGGCTTCAGATCTGCATTTAAGGTCTCAAGAAAGCTCACCCACTTTTCACTGTAAAATTAGAGCATCTTTATTATTTGCTGTGAAGACATTATTGTGTGAATATTCGGGGCAGATTTACTAACATATTTCACCAGGCTTGCATCATAAAAGTGGTGCGAAACAACTCGAAATGATCATTTAGGATTCACCTTCTATAGCAAAACTTTATTTGTGCTGGAAAGTAGCTCTAATGTAACACAAAGCTGTGCTAGTGCTGCTTTCCATTGTTGAGCATTAAAGGGGTGTATCATGGGTGATAAATGGGAGTTCCCGTGCAATCACTCATGGTTGTTCAAAAAAAGAATGACTCTTTGAGGCTGGCAAAAAAATTAGAAATGTTTTAGTTTCTCCAAACGTTTCCGACTTTTCATGTGTTCTGCACTGCACTGTACAGATAAAGCACAACGTTGGAAACGTTATATCATTTGTCTAGGCATACGCAGGCATAATGCAGACAATTTTGCACTATGGTGTAAAGGTGTGCATCACTTGACAGTCTGATTGTGAGCCAGTTGTAAGGAAGAGAGCAGGAGTGCCATATCTTAGTAGAGAATATCCTCGAAAAGGTAATGATGCAAAAATATTGTGTCAAGAATATTAGGACATCAAAAATATTGTCATCAGGAATATCAAAGGGAAAAATATCATTTTTAGTGTTATTTTTAATTCTAAAAAATATTGATGTATTAAATATCGCTGTTTTTAATATGGTTTTTAATAGCTAATTACTGTGCAATTTATTTCACTGCATTTCATTATAACTTTTTCTTTATTTGTACTTTAGTAAGTGGTTATATGTTTTTATGTATATTAATAATTAACGTACTTGTCTTTCTAGTACTGGGATATTGTGGTTTCAGGGGATAAGGGTAGGGAGAGTTTTAAAAAATGATTTTAAATTCAGAGTTATATTATTAATTTAGATTTTTTTAATTTCTGTTTAATAATATTTTTTTCGTACAAATGTTATTTTTTTATTTGAATGTATACATATAGGAGTAATAAAAGAGCATGTAGTTACTCTACCTGCAAACCTGTTTCACCAATGAACAAGGCTTGTTGTGAAGCCGAAACGCGTAGGGAGTACAAGAAAGAGAGACTGTGCTGCTATTTACAAGAAAAATAAATGCATGATGTTCCTGAAACTGGGCTCGGTGCTTCTGTTGTTTCATTGAATGTTAATGGGTCTCTCCATTCCCGTTTCAGCTCTAGCTGTCCTGCAGGGTTGGGGGCTTTGTGGATTTAATTGGGGAGCATGACCCACTCTCCCACACGCCAGTAAAAGGATTTAACTGAAGATATCTGAGCACAGAGGTGAGAAAGGGACACAAGAGGTTTTCCTCTTGACTTTTACGGACCACATGTATCAAAAGACAATGTTCCAATATGCTTATACAGGTTTGCATACAATTCAGAAAAGAAGTATCAGATTGCTGCTACAATTGAATTATGTATACCTTTAGAAGCAGACATTGAAAAATAATTGCAGTACCATGGACGGAATCATGCTGCATAGAAATATGTACTAGAATTTTGAAAGAATGTTTGACTGCATCAACGGTGTATTATGATTTCAGAAGGACATTGACATCACTCTGACTCACTTGACAGCAGGACGAATAAAAGAGCATGTAGTTACTCTTCTTGCAAACCTCTTTCACCTGTGAACAAGACTAGTTGTGAAACCGAAACGCGTAATAAGTACAAGAAAGAGAGCGTGCTGCTATTAACAAGAAACATAAATGCATGCTGTTCCTGGAACTGGGCTGAGCGCTTCTGTGGTTTCATTGCATTTTAACATGTTGCTCTATTCCTGTTTCAGCCATAGCCGCCTTGTAGGGTTGGGATCTCCACAGCTACACAGCCCCCCTTCTCAAAAATGTGTTTTTTTTTAACGGGATCACGCCAGAGGCCATGCCCCCTCCTTGCACGACTCTGCAAACGCACCCCGTGGCTCGGGGTCCCTGGGGGCCAACTAGCCCACCACGAGCACGGGTCCCTGGGGGCCAACTAGCCCACCACAAACCTCCAGTATGCGCCAGGGGGCTGCATTGCAGAGAGGTGTTCTGAGGAACTGCCCCTTTTTACACCTCTCTGCAACGCAGCTCCATGGCGCTAGTTGGCCCCCAGGGGACCTCAGGATTCAAGGGGACTTAATCCCCCAACTTAAAATGCGCCACGGGGAGCTTTTGCACAGTGGTGAAGGTAGGGGGCCGGGCCTGAGGTGATATGTGTGCAAACACGCCCTGTGGCGCGTTTTAAGTTGGGAAATGAATTCCTCTTCAAGCCTGAGGTCCCTTGGGGGCCAACTAGCCCACCAAGTGTAAAGAGGTGTAAAAAGGGGCTTGGCCTCTGAACACCTCTCTGCAACACAGCTTCCTGTCTCATACTGGAGGTACCTGGTGGGCTAGTTGACCCCCAGAGGACCTCAGGATTGAAGAGGAATTAATTCCCCAACTTAAAACGCGCCACAGGGTGTGTTTGCACACATGTCACCTCAGGCCCTGCCCACTTTCCTTTACCATTGTGCAAATGTGCCCTGTGGCACGTTTTAATATGGGGATTGAATTCCTCTTCAAGCCTGAGGTCCCCTGGGGGCCAACTAGCCCACCAGGTACCTCCAGTATGCGCCACGGAGCTGTGTTGCAGAGAGGTGTAAAAAGGGGCGTGGCCTCTGAATACCTCTCTGCAATGCAGCTTCCTGGTGCATATTGGAGGTACCTGGTGGGCTAGTTGACCCCCAGGGGACCTCATGATTGAAGAGGAATTAATTCCCCAACTTAAAATGCGCCACAGGGCGTATTTGCACACATTGTTACAAAGCACAAGGGAAAACCAATCAAGCAATTGGTCAGGGACCATGGGTACATATACTATTTCCAAGAACAGTGGTCCCTAGACAGTCAGGGATACACAGGAGAAATAAATATAGATCAAATGAATTCTATATTCTCTGTCCATCCGGACAGGATTTAATAAGTCATATATTTATGTAGTCAGTTTATCTATACAATATCAAGTGGGACACAGCCTGTGTCCTTCTACCACATATAGACAGGTGTGACATACAAAGGAGGTGGGTGTCAGGCTAGGGGAAACAAGAGGAAACAACCTGCATACAATCAAGTTTCTCAGGCTAATAGATTGTTAATACATACAGGGGACGGGGCCTGAGGTGACGTGTGCAAACACGCCCTGAGGGCCCCTGGGGTTAACTATCCCACCAGGTGCGTCCAGTAAGCACGACAGTGCTGCGTTGCAGAGAGGTGGCCCAGACTGTGTCCCTTTTTGCACCTCTCTGCAAAGCAGTTCTGTGGCGCTTACTGGAGGTACCTATTGGGCTACTTGGACCCCATGGACCCTCAGGATTCATGGGGACTTAATCTCCCAAATTAAAACGGACACAGGGCATGTTTAGACAGTGGTGAACGGAGGGGATGATGTAGGAAAGTGGCTCTATGTATAGTGGACCAAAGTAAAATCAGCCAAACTACGAATTCCAATTTACTCACCTGTCATCAGGAGAGACCTCAAAACGGGTCTTTATAGGGCTCTATTTTCGAGTGACAATGTGAGAGCATGCACATTGCTCCCTACTTAGAGTGCAGACATCATGCCAAGTTACTCGCATTGTAGGAGAAGGGAAATCCTTTAAAGAGAGCCATTTTCTCACAGAATTTCCCTTCTCTTTTTGCAACGCTAGAGCAACATCGTCGTGGGGTGATTAGCAGACACACCACCAGGCGCGCAACGCCCATTGCCTCAGACTCTCTGACACAGCTTCCCGGGCACACACACACAGCCACACCCAAGTACTTCACCGGTCTTCAAAACATAATTTTTTTGTAAAGGAGACTCTGTTCTTTTTCACTCCTTTTTACAGCCCCTGCATCCCCACTCTGCCTATTGCTGAAAGAATTAGGCTACCCCGAATTTTTGCTCTGGTTGCGCCTCTGCAAACGACCACAATCAGGCAACACCAGCACGAACCTACTCTCACCTTACACACGGTCTTGTTTTAGTGCTATGACAACACACACTTTGTTTGCCTCACTTAGTTCTCACACGCCCTCTTTAATATGAACATAAAAACTTTCCAATTACTTTCATATTCCTATACTGTACTTCACATGGAAATATAGAACTCAAGGTTCTCACCACCCCAAATTAGCTCTCTGGTATACTTTCCCAAATATAAGAAGTACAGATATTCATTATCTCTCAATCAGGGCCACTTTAAAACAGTGTACCTATAAACAACTTGACAAAACATTATGTTTCTAAATTAACATCTTACACTTAAAAGCTCCTTTACATTTCTTTCGCTGGATGTACCTTTGTTTAGTACCACCAGAGAAGGGTGGTGAAGTATGTTCCACAAAGAGCAACTCAAAGCTTTGCTATTCTTTATTAAAAAATCTGCCTGTCAATGTTTTTCACAAGCCTTTTCTACACCTTAAGAGGGTGGGTGGATGAGTATAATACGTCGTATTTAGAATTCGTGGGCAGACGATGCTTGAAAATAAGAACGTATAGTTGAATAAAGGGCAAGTGGATGTGGACAGATACATCAATGCATAGGTACATAGATAGATGTATCAATGTATGGATGGATGGAAGGAGGAATGAATGCAGGGACCAGGACTTACGATAAACGGGTGGGCTGATAGATGCTATTCAAATTGGGCTGCACCATTTTTAAATGCTTGCTGGCCAGGGCCCAGCTTTCATCTCTTCTAGGATCCATCGCTATATCCCCGTACGCGATCTTCGCTCCTCCCACCTCAACCTGCTCATGATCCCCACCTTCAAGCGTAAAAAACACAGTGGCCTCAGATTCTCCTTCCTGGCCCCTCATTTCTGGAACTCTCTCCCGACTGGACTGAGATCCGTAACCTCTTACACCCAATTTAGAACACTTCTCAAAACCCTTCTTTTCTCTCAAGCATACGAGTAAAGCTCCTGTCATCACTCTACTGCCGCCCTCCTGCCCTCAGCGCCATGAAACCGCTTGGTGTAAGCGCGCTCTACAAATAATTTTAACATAACATAACATGCTTAGCATTGGCTCTGGGACACATGTATCTATGCATATATAAGCATATATAAGCGTATGGCTGCATGAATGGCACAGTGCTTACTATAGGCGAGTGCGCTCATATGTATGTATGTATATAAGTAGGAATATATGCATCAATTAAAAGATGCTTGAATGGCGCAGTCCTTAGGAAGGATGGATACTGCGCTTTAATTGGGCCCGGTCTGAGGACCGGCACTTATTTTCAGGGAGCCTCCAAACGGCTCTCTATCAGGCTCTATTTTCGGCCCTCTCAAAGATAGTCATTTTTTTTATTACACTGCAGTGACAGCATGCACATCGATGTACACATGCTAATTTTGCTCACTACTGAGAACTGGAGACATCACGCTAGGTTACCCACATTGTAGAAGAAAAGGAAATCCTTTAAAAAATGTTTTTTTTCCGAACGTAGGATAATTGAAGAGGATTTTCTAAAGCACACAATGATACTTTTCTTGATTTAGACCACGGCCCAACATGCATAGCCCAGACCCCATTAAGAGCTTTGCCCCCCTTTTTAAAGCACCCCCACTGTTTTTTCTCCCACTTAGAACCCTAACTACACCATAGTAACAAACAAACAGTGTACGCTTCCATTGAAATCTACAATGGCACCAAGTTTCATAATTTTCCATCTACGCTATCAGCACGAAGATTTCTTATCCACAGAAATGTTGTGTAATTTGTGTACCTGTCTGCTGGAACACTCATCACCACAATGTATGTATGTATGTATGTTATTGGTTTTGGATAGCGCATAAATCACCAAAGGTCTCATAGCGCTGCAGAAAGATCAGATAGAGAGGAAGAAGGAAGGAATGGAAGATCTTGGTCAGAATAGCCAGGTTTTCAGATTTTTCCTAAATGATTTATGATTCGGATCACATCTGATGGTTAGAGGAAGTGAGTTCCAAGTGGCGGGGCCGATTTTACAGAAACTTCTGTCTCCGTTTCTGACTGTCCGGACCTTAGGGACTTTTAAAAGATGTTTATTGGATGATCTTCCTGGACAGTAACCTCGGAGCTTTTGCATCAGGTACTGTGGACCCTGTCCATACAAAGATTTATGGACCAGGCAGCAGACTTTAAATTTTATACGTTTTCTGGTTGGCATCCAGTGTAGTTTTTTCAGACATGGAGCTGAAGGGGTGCGGTGTGGGAGATCGAGGGTCAGCCTGGCCGCCGCATTATGAAGAGTCTGCAACTTGGTTAAGGAACTTTCATTAACATCCGTCAATAGTAAATTACCATAATCCAAGCGACTGATTATGAGCCCCTGGACAAGGGGTTTGCGTGATGCCAGCGGTATCCATTTGAAGACCTTTCTGAGGCTGCGCATCAATCCAATGCTTGTATGCACGGTTTTATTTATATGGCAGGCCATGGACAGTTTATGGTCAATGGTTATACCTAGGTTTCTGATGGTGTTTTTTGGTGCCGGGCAGGAACCTAGAGATGTGGGCCACCATTCTTCTGGCCAGATTTTGTTTGCCCTACCAAATAAGATAATTTCAGTTTTTCCGGCATTTAGCATGAGGTAGTTATTTGTCATCCATTCTTTAACTGACACCATGCACTGTTTAAATCTGAGTTTGGTGTCTGTGAGATTAGGGCCGAGAGGGATTGGGATCTGGGTATCGTCGGCATATGATACCGTATCGAACCCATGATCTTTTATTATCTTGGCTAATGGAGATAGGTAGATATTGAATAACGTTGGGCTTAATATAGAGCCCTGCGGGACGCCTTTGTTGTTTTCGACATAGTCAGATGAGAAAGGGCCAATTTTAACTCGAGATTTTCTTCCCGAGAGGTATTAAAACATGGGAATTTGCCAGAAAAACATATACCATACCATAAAGTGATTCATAAATGGGTGCACTGCCACTGCACCACCCTCTTCCCCATCCCTCCTTAAATTTACAAAATTAAAGAAAGAGCCACATCAAACCAAGTAGACACACTATAGCAATACAGGAACTTAATTTCAACATCTGTCTACCGAAACGCTCATGAGCAAAGCGTATTAAAACATTCAAATTTGCGGGTAAAACATATGCCATGCCATAAGGCACTTTATAAGTGCTCCCATTGGTACTACATCACCTTCAGTAGCTCGACATCTGCAATTTACAAAATTCTGTGTTTCAATCAGCAACATAACCACCTCCCCCACACCCACCCTGCCCTTCCTTAACCGTAGGAAATCAAACAGAAACCCCCACCATTCCTACTAGCTCCACTATACCCATACACAGACTTAATCTTAACAGGTGTGTGCCGGGACACTTATCAACAAAAAGTATTCAAACATGCAAATTGGAGGGAAAAACATAAACCATCCCACGGCATGGTTAATAAATGGGCCCGGTGAAACTACATTACCTTTACTAATTACACATGGCCACGTTACAAATGTCCGTCTTAAAATCAGCAACATACGCACCTCCCCCACCCCCGCCCATACCGTTACTTAACCTTACGAAATCAATCAACGAGCCTCAGCACTCCCGCTACCGCCACTATAACCATACATAGACTTAATGTCAAAGGTGTCTCCCGGAAGGCTCATCAGCAAAAGCTATTAAAACCTCCAATTTTGCAACTCAAACATACACCATACCATAAGAAGGTTTATAAATAGTCACAGTACCACTACACCACCTCAACACCCACCCTTGCTTAACTTTACGCAATAAAAGAAAGAGACCAAGCAAACGTAGAAGCACCACTATAGCCATACAGACACTTAATTTCAACAGATTTCTCCCGAAAAGCTCATCAGCAAAACGTATTAAAACATGCAAATTTGCAGGTAAAACATATACCATGCCATGGGGCGTTTTATATGTGCTCTCAGTGGTACTACATCACCTTTAGTAGCTCCACTTCTCCACGTTACTATATTCTGTATTTCAAACAGCAACATACCTATCTCTCCCACACCTACCCCATTCCTTGGTTAACCGTATGAAATCAAACAGAAACCCCCACCATTCCTAGTAGCTCCACTATACCCATACACATGGTTAATTTTAACAGGTGTCTACCAGAACAATTATCAGCAAAACCTATCAAACATGCAAATTAGGGGTAAAATATAAACCATCCCATAGCATGGGTTATGAATAGGCCCAGTGAAACTACTTACCTTTACTAAATACACATACCCACGTTACTAATATCCATCTTATAATCAGCAACTTGCGCCCCTCCCCCACCCCAACCATGCCCTTCCTTAACCTTACGAAATCAAACATGTGCCCCAGCACTCCGGTTACCACCACTATAGCCATACATAGACTTAATCATGCAATTTTGTAACTCAAACATACACCATACCATGAGCCGGTTTATAAATAGTCATAGTACCACTACACCACCTCAACAACAGCCCTTGCTTAACTTTATGCAATAAAAGAAAGAGCCCCAGAAACGTAGAAGCACCACTAGCATCAGCATAACATATTAAACATGCACATTTGCGACTAAAACAAATCCCATGCCATACAGCGCTTTATAAGTGCTCCCAGTGGTACTATATCACCTTTAGTAGCTCGACATCTGCACGTTAATATATTATGTTTTTCAATTAGCAACATAACAAACTCCCCCACACCCACCCCCGCCCATGGTTAACCGTAGAAAATCAAACAGAAACTCCCACCATTCCTAGTATCGCCACTATACCCATACACAGAGTTAATTTTAACAAGTGTCTGCCGGAACACTTATCAGCAAAAAGTATTCAAACATCCAAATTGGAGTGTAAAACATAAACCATCCCATAGCATGGTTTATAAATGGGCCCAGTCGAACTACACCACCTTTACTAGCTAGACATCTATATGTTACGAACGTCATTTAAACACTCGGTAGAGTGTATAGCAGGGCATGGAGAGAGTAAACAAAGTTCTAATTCCCAAACTTTTAATATACCATCCCTTTACTGTATCTATATTGAAGATATTAAATGGAATGAACACATTGACGAGTGTCTCAAAAGGAATAGTGAAGCTCAGCATCAGTAAAACACAGACCACTTCAACACCTACACATATCCACCACAGTGACACAGCCTAACAAATAGTATCACTTAAAATCAGATGTTGTTCTCTAATGTCAACAAAGTCATACAGAGAATATACTGCACATTTTCATTGTTTTTTTATCTCTCACACGTTTATAAAACATCTCTTCTAAAGAAGCACTCCCCAACCACTTCTATTCCATAAGAACAGACAATAATGAATACGTTTACTACCATACATTTTAGTATATCTACCTTTTCATTAATCATTAGTACGAAACTACAAAAACTATTAACTATACCCAAATGCAAACCAGAAACTATGTACCCTTCTCTGGGAAAAATTCCTAAACATAGATAAAGTACTTATTTAACAACAGATCAAATGTTATGCATATTTTATAACCAATATCAAACACCACACTTTACTAAAACTATATTACTTAGAAATAAAAAATACTTTCAAAATTAAAAACATCACCTCAAATACTTAATCACTACTATAGAACACATAACACACCTTGTTCATTTCTAACTAACCTTTGTAGTTGGTATGCAGATTGCAAATATCACACATACATGAAATTCTTTCTTTGTCACACACTATACGTAAAGCACAGATTTCATCAAGAATGGAACCAGGAATGGCACAATTTCTCTGTCGCTCCTCACATAAATACATGTAAAGAACAAATCAGAATACTTCCTTCCTTCAATGATATTCCAAAACTTTCCTCCATTGGTTAATTTTGAATTTTCCATACGAAAAGCTACTTAATATTCCATCCTTTCTGGAACATTCTACGAGACCTGCAGGTTAAAAGTTCCTCAGTTTTTTTATAACCTAACGATATCCTTTTGCAACATTTTATGGAACATTTATTGGCACGTGCAGGTTAAAGGTTCACAATAGGGGTCAGTAGTTCATCAGCTTTATCCCCAACTCCAGCAGCACCTCACCATACGCCCCCAACACCATCAGACCCATAGGAGTCAAAGCTTTCCACTTTCCAAATACCAAATTCATTTCATACAAACAAATTTACCTTCACACTCCCTATATAACACCCCGTAAGCACCATACACAAGTTACAATATTCGAAACAAAAGTTCCTCTGAATAGCTATAACTACATGCTGACACTACTTGGACAGATGTGGCACAGCAACCAGAGCTCATGACTTCACAGCATATGACACACAGTTTGGGCTCACATTTTCATACCCGAGTCCGGCAGCAGCTCAGCTTAGCAGCATGAGACTCTACACACTACCTCACTTATTTTCCGTACCCCAGGACTTTCAGACCAGTACGGGTCAGTCAGTCATCCTAGTAGTTATAAACACATGCTGACACTACTTCCACAGCTGTAGTGCAGCGGCCACGGCACATGACTTCACAGCATAAGACACACAACTTGGGCTCACCCTTTATTTCCCGAGTCCCGCACCAGGTCACCTTAGCAGCATCACACTCTAGGCAATACCTCACTTACTTTTCGTAGCCTAGCACTTTCAGGCCATAGGTATGTGTAGTTCACTTCGCACCCCGTGTATAGCACACCCTAAACATCCCACAGAGGTTACAGTGCTCCTACCCTCCTATTTCCACTTTGTTTGCCCTTTTTTCCCCCTTATTGACTTCAACGGAGTCACAAAATGGCGGCCAACACTTCCTCCTCCATGAGACTCTCGACAATACCTCACATATTTTCCGTACCCAGGACTTTTACACCAGTACGGGTCAGTAGTTCGTCCTAGTACGTACAAACACATGCTGACACTACTTCCACAAGTATAGCGCAGCGGCCACGGCACATGACTTCACACCATAATACATGCAGTTTGCACTCACGCTTTAATTCCCGAGTCCAACACCACCTCACCTTACATGCAACAGACTCTAGGCAATACCTCACTTACTTTCCGTAACCCACCACTTTCACAGCGGTAGGGGTGAATACTTTGCTCCACACACCCTCTATAGCACACCCTAAACACCCCACAGAGCTTACAGTGCTTTTACCCTCCTATTTTCCACTTTCTTTGTCCTTTTTTCCTCTTACTCACCTCAACGGAATCACAAAATGGCGTCCAACATTTCCTAGTTGCGACCGCTCACACCCAATAAGCATCAAGCTCGTGCTCATAATGCCTCAGCCAATCAGATGGCAGAATTCCCAAATATCAATATCTGTAAATTTCGATATTTCTCAAAAACGACCAAATGGATTTACACCAAATTAACAAAAGCATGCTTTCTAGACCAAGACCCTTCTCCCTGCCAAATTTGGGGTAAATCCGTTCGACCTGTAGCCTCATCTAAAGTTTCCTATGGAAATGAACATTGAAAAAATATGTTTTGGGACCCCTTTTTTCTCGGCCCCTCCTTGACGAATCACTCTAGAGCTGATTCCAACAAATAATTTGTTTTGAAAATTTCGTGAAGATTCGTCAATCGGCGACAAAGTTATTGGGAATAGAATGTTGCCATTTTCCTATGGTAACTAGGTCCTAAATATAACTACCTACTGGCAATCGCCAGTAGGTAATATATATATATTACCTACTGGCGATAGCCAGTAGGTATATATAGTTAGAATTTTTTTCCTATGGGATTTCTGAAAATTCTATGTCGAATAACATTGGCGTTTGTGGACGGAATTGGCTGGAATTTTCAGGAACATGGCACATTTTGTTTCTGAGCAGCCCCTTAAAATTTGGGGGGGTTTCGTCAAGGGGGGGCCGAGAAAAAAGGGGGGTCCCAAAACGCGTTTTTCCCATTCATTTTTCCATAGGGCGGTTGGACTCACTTTTAGCTCGAACGGCGGAATGGATTTACACGAAACTTGGGAAAATTGTAGATATGGTTTGCCTGACGTGCCTTTGCTATGTCTCAATATATGTGCTCCAGTGGATTTTGAGAAATTAACGTTTTAAAAAATATATATATCTGTGACAGCGTCCCGGTTAGCGTCCCGGTTCGCGTACCAGACTCGTAACAGAACTTCGCGAGGAGAAGCGGATTGGCTCTCCGGTGCCTGTCAACATTCCAAACAGTCCGGAGCGGCCGCCATCTTGTCTCTCGGTAAGATCGAGAGACAAGAGGTGGCAATAACGAAAGGGGAAATGAATAAAAGGGGGCAGGGTAGACACCCCCTGACCCCCTAGATTTGAAGTGGGTGGCTGAAAAGGCCCATATAAAGCAAAAAAAAATAAAAAATTATTTTCGCGGGTTAAGCGCCCGGTTCGCGCACCGGATAGCGAACCGGGAAGCGTGACCGGCATAGCTACGGGAGTCCACCATCTTGTGTTTCGATAGAATTTATACACAAGATGGAGGGCAAAGAATGTTGGGAATGGGTAAAAGGGGGCATGGTAGACACCCTCTGACCCCCTGGGTTTACTGAGGGTGGTTGAAAGGGCCCATATAAATTTTCACGGGTTAAGCGTCCGGTACGCGAACCGGGCAGCGCTCCGGGAAGCGCAACAAAGAGAAAAAAAAGAAATACAGGGTATAAAAATGTTAGCAATTTTGTTATAAATGGAAGGTAGTTCTGAAAAGAACTGTTGTTTTATTCTTTTTCTTTTTTTTTTTTTTTTAATTTTCTGAACAATTTTTTGATTTTTTAGGATTTTTGAAAACTATTTTGTGTTTTTTTAGTGTTTTTTTAGGGGAAATAACAAAAAAGCAGGGTTTGAACATGTCTCAACAGGAGCAAAAAAAAATAAAAAGGATTCATTGTTTTCTCTTCTTGTTGCATTCATGATTTTCTCCAGCTCGGTTAATCAAAGTAATACTCTTCTCTCCATAACAAATAGTTCCTCCACAATATATACAAACTATTTTGTAGTTTTCAAAAGGAGTTTGAATATTGTGGATCATTTCTCGGCCTTCTGATCCGGCGAATGAGCTTTGTCCACTGGAGGTGCTGAGGATGACATTTGGGGGGTTGGCAGCAAGATCCCTTACTTGTGCTTGGGAAAGATTATTAGGATGCCACCGCTCCATGTGGCGAATCATTGTATGATTCCCAAAGCTGTATTTCTTGTTGGGGTTGCCACGAGAAAGTACATTTTTACATATCAAACAAGACACCTGGGGTGCATTGACCTTCTTTTGTCCAGGTGGAAATTTAAAAAATTGCCATATGTAGTGGTCTTTAATATGGCTCTGCCTTGGTGTTTCTGGCAGGAACTGCCTTACTTGTTCTTCCTCCTCCTCCTCCTCTTCGTCCTCATTATCTTCCTCTCCACCAAAGTCCAGTGTTGGAGGTGGTCCTTTTGGTGGTGGTGGTGGTGGTGGTGGTTGCTGAGAAGCAGCAGCTGCAGCTATTACAGAAGCCATTGTCAAAAACAGGTCTTGCTCTCTGGAAGTAGAAAGTAAGAATGAGGTAAGAAGGTGGGGGCTTTCATCATTTAAAAAAAAAAATGTCTGAACCAATGAAAAGTGTTATTTTCAGGTCACATGACCTGTTACACTTACGTTACGTGCCCCGTGGCGCGCCCCGGAGCGCTTCCGGGGCGCTGCGTGTCGCGCTCTGTAGCGCTCCGGAGCGCTTCCGGGTGCGCTAACGCAGCGGATCATAAGACGCATCACGCGGCTACGCGATAGGTCACACTTACGCGACGCGTCATGATGTTGTTTTCGATCGTGTCAGTTGCGCTAACGGAACGTTTCCCGGGGCGCGAACCGGGGCACGATGCAAAGTTACGCTAACGGGGCGCACCCCGGGGAGCGCACTGGAAGCGTACCAAAGCAAAAAAAATACAAAATTACAATACTTTCATACATCCAAAAAAATATATTAAATACATAGAAAAAATAGTATTCACTATCCAATATATTTAGTGACACACTACAAATTAGTCAAGTAAACAGTCTATCACACTGCTACTAAATCCTCCATCCAGACACTTATACATCCACTTATTCTTCAATGCGGATTGCTATATATATATATATATTCAATGAAAAAACCATAGGTTTTAGACCATATATAGTTAGGAATTAGCATTTAGAAAACCTTTAAAGTTGATATTTTACTCACTCAAAACCATTGAAATATGCATAGAAAATATAGTCTTCATTATAAAGAAGAATATATTTTATAGCTATAAATATTTGCTATTAAAAAACCATTGAAATTCACTGAAAAAACCATAGGTATGAGACCATATATAGTTAGGAATTTGCATTTACAAAACCTTGAAAATTCACTGAAAAAACCATAGGTTTGAAACCATATATAGTTAGCTGGATAATTTAATCATACAAAACCATTGAAATTCCCATATATAGTTAGTTGCACTAACTATATATTTCGCGCACCCGCAATCCACTGCTGATGATGTCACATATTACATCATTCATGAAACGCGCTAGCGTGTCCTTGCTGATGAAGCGATAAAGTTATCGCCGCTTTTCGCCTGAAAGTGGACGCTAAAGGGGTAAAAAGTTTATCCACAGCCCTTGTTAATATTCCCCTGAGGAGCAACCCCACCGGTAATCGTGGCATAAAAAATTAATATTCTCTAGGGAAAAGTGTACAGAGACCGGAACATTCAGATAATGTAGAGTTTTGACATACATGACAAAGTAATTGTTTTAGATGTATTTTCTGTGTGATACATTAGACGGCATGTATAAATCTGTATACCAAAGCAAGGTACTTCATCGCTTATCAATCCACACATCAGCAGCACTAAATCAATTAAACAGGGCTTCCGACTGACGGATGTGCTTTGGCTGTCACGCAGAGGCACCTCTGGAGACCAGCCATAATTAATTGGCAGTTCTGAAGCTCTGTTTAATTGATCTAGTGCCGCTAACATGTCGATTGATATTTGATAAGCGATGAAGTATCTCATTCAGGGACAACGACTATGGCTTGGGTTCAGGGTAGTCCTATTCTGCCCCCTTTTCTTTATTTTCACTATTTTGGGAGGGGACTCGGTGAAGCTGAGCCCCAAGATGGCTGCCAACACTTCCTGCTTGAAGTGTTGGCAGCCAATCAGAGCAGTGCTTTTCTGTGCAAGAGCTCATCTTTTTTCCTGAAGGCTTTGCTGCCGGAGATATCATTATAATTTTCAACTTACATTTCTCAATAAGTATTGAATGGTTTTACACCATATAAGCAAAAGGCACATGTTTGAACCAACATCTATATCCCTGCCAAATTTGGTATAAGTCCATTTAGTGGTTTAGACTGTAGGTGCGGCTAAAGGTTCCTACAGGAATTAACATTACAAATGCACCCTTATTTCATGCCCCAATTTCTCAGTACCCACTGCACAGATCACCGCCAATATTTAATGACACACAGAACCAACCTTGACATTCTCTTTAGATAAATTTCATGAAAATTGGTCATACAACACCAAGGTTATAGCCAAGCGAAAAACTGCTTTTCCTGTGGAAACTAGGCCCTAACTATAGTTACCTACAGGTGGCGGGCAGTACGTTATATATATAGATATATATATATATATATATATATATATATATATATATATATATATATATATATATATATATATATATATTCACTGAAAAAACCATAGGTTTCAGGAGATATATAGTTAGGAATTAGCTTTTACAAAACCTTTGAAATTCACTCAAAAAACTATAAGTTTTAGTGGTGGTATAGTTAGCTGGACATTTTACTCATACAAAACCATTGAAATTGCTCCTATATAGTTAGTTGTACTAACTATATTTCGCGCACCCGCAATCCACTGCTGATGATGTCACATATTAGATCATTCATGACATGGTCAGTGACATCACTGATGACATCTCAAATGACATCACTGATGATATCACTGATGACATCATCCAGTGAATGTGGTTTGCTTCGTTATTTAAATATGCATTATATATATAGCAATTTGCATTGAAGAATGAGTGGATATATATAAATAAATATTTGGATGGAGGATTTAGTAGCAGTGTAATTGACTGTTTACTTGACCAATTTATAATGTCTCACTAAATATAGTGGATAGTGACTAAACTGTGTGAATATCTGTATCACTTTGTCAGTTGTTGTGTAAACTGATTCTACAGTTGGTTACTAGCTATGTGAAAGTCTATATTAGTTATTGATTAGTTAACTAAGTATTTGTATGGGAGTGTGAAAGTGTGTGTGGTTCGGTGGGGGGTGTGTGACTGTCCAAAGATGTGTGAACAGTTGATTCAGTAGATATATGAAGTTAAAACTACATGTTCTAACAGTTTGGGTGAGGGAATCTCTTTATGGGTGTGGTGATGAGCAAATATATTTCTCAAAGGTACAGGTCCAACAAACTAGAAAAATAAAAGGCAGTGTATGTGTCAGTTGTTGTATATAAATAAGTATACATAAGACACAATGATTGTGTGAGTGACTGTATGGATAACTGTAAACTTGTGATAATGATTTTATAATTCACTAAGTATGACTTACTATCTAAATGAATAGAAGAAGTGGTGTTTGTATAAGTGTTTTGCTAAGTAAATATGTAAGTATGATCCATTGTTTGCATAAGTGAGTAGGATGACTTCATATGTGAATAGGATGCGTGCTGTTGTTTAATGTCGATATAGATGTATAAGTATTTTTGATAGTGTTCTATTGTTCATTGACAGCATGTATGAGTGAATCCGTAGGTAAGTGATTAGATGTGTGTATACATCTATGAATCACTGAGTGGATTTTTAGATACTTGTATTGCTGTGACAATGGATTTAAATATGATACTCTGTATTTTACAAAGAGTGATGAAACATTGTAATAGTGTATGAAAAGGTGTATGTGATTGTCACGTGGATGATGTCATCAGTGATGTCATCAGTGATGTCATTTGAGATGTCATCAGTGATGTCACTGACCATGTCATGAATGATCTAATATGTGACATCATCAGCAGTGGATTGCGGGTGCGCGAAATATAGTTAGTACAACTAACTATATAGGTGCAATTTCAATGGTTTTGTATGAGTAAAATGTCCAGCAAACTATAACACCACTAAAACTTATAGTTTTTTGAGTGAATTTCAAAGGTTTTGTAAAAGCTAATTCCTAACTATATAACTCCTGAAACCTATGGTTTTTTCAGTGAATTTCAAAGGTTTTTTAAATGCTAATTTCTAACTATATAAGGCTTGAAACCTATGGTTTTTTCAGTGAATTTGCAAGGTTTTTTAAATGCTAATTCCTAACTATATACGGCCTAAAACCTATGGTTTTTTCAGTGAATTTGCAAGGTTTTTTAAATGCTAATTCCTAACTATATAAGGCCTGAAACCTATGGTTTTTTCAGTGAAATTGCAAGTTTTTTTTAAATGCTAATTCCTAACTATATAAGGCCTGAAACCTATGGTTTTTTCAGTGAATTTCAAAGGTTTTTTAAATGCTAATTCCTAACTATATCAGGCCTGAAACCTATGGTTTTTTCATTGAATTCACAAGGTTTTTAAATTCTAATTCTATTAGCGGATAACATTTTTATATATTCCCAAATTTTTTTTAATGCTAATTCCTAACTATATAAGGCCTGAAACCTATGGTTCTTTCTGTGAATTTCAAAGGCTTTATAAATGTTAATTTCTAACTATAAAAGGCCTTAAACCTATAGTTTTTTCAGTGAATTTGCAAGGTTTTTTAAATGCTAATTCTATTAGCGGATAACGTTTAAATATATTAATATCCTAGTGGGACCACCTGAGCAGCCCTAGGGGGTCAGGGTGTTTCTACCCTGCCCCCTTTTTTTGTTCTACACATTTGTTTTTCTGCTTTCTTGTGCCTCAGTCTACTAAGACCCAAGATGGATGCCAACACTTCCTGGTTAGAAGTGTTGACAGCCAATGAGCATACAGCTTTCTCGGGATGGCATGCTGATTGACTGTCACTGTCTGTCAACACTAGCACAAGATGGATGCCAACACCTCCTGGTTCGAAGTGTTGACAGCCAATGACCATGCAGCTTTCTCGGGAAGGCATGCTGATTGGCTGCCACTGTCTGTCAACACTCAAAACCAGGAAGTGTTGCCAGCCATCTTGTGCCTTGTTAGAACAAAGGCACAAGAAAGCAGTGAAACAAAGGTGTGAAACTCGCAAAGGGGCCAGAGTAGAAGCACCCTGACCCCCTAGGCCTGCTCAGGGGGTCCCACAAGGTCCTTGTGGGACCCCCTGAGCAGGCCTAGGGGGTCAGGGTGCTTCTACCCTGCCCCCTTTTTGAGTTCTACACATTTGTTTTTCTGCTTTCCTATGCCTCAGTCTACCGAGGCACAAGATGGCTGCCAACAGTTTCTGTTTTGGAGTGTTGACAGACATTGGCAGCCAATCAGAATGCAGCTCGCGCACTAGAGGTACGCGTACGGTACGCGTACGTGCGCGTACCGTAAGCGCACGGGTAAGCTGCTATAGATATATACATTTTTTGGAACCCAAATTACTCAAAATCCTCTGGAGCATATATCTTGAGACATAGCAAAGGCACATCGGGCTACCAGTCCCTACAATTTTGCCAAGTTTGGTGAAAATCCATTCAGCCGTTCGAGCTAAAAGTGAGTTTGACCGCCCAATGGAAATTAACATGGGGAAAACACGTTTTGGGACCCCCCTTTTATCTCGGCCCCCGCTTGACGAATCCCCGCCAAACTTTCAGGGAAGGACCAGAGCGCCGTGAGGCAAAGTTAAGGAAAGATTCAGGAAGATTCCTCAACCAGTGCCAAAGTTATTTCCAATAGAATGTTGCGATTTCCCTATGGAAAACAATCCTAACTATATATACCTACTGGCGACCGCCAGTAGGTAATATACATATCGAACACACCATCACTCCTCTCACGCTCTGGATCTGCTCCAGCCAGGAAGGAAATCAACGGACACGGACCAAGTAAAGTGCTCCAAGTTTTTAATTGAGGTGCAGGTTCAGTCTGATGACGTTTCGGCTCGCAAGAGCCTTGTTCACATGACAATGTTGTAATGAGAGATACACCTTTTTATATTGCCAGTGATTGGATGATAATCGTCACATGAGAGGGTAGTGTTAAGACATAGTAAACATAGAAGACATACTTGCAGGTCATACTAGGTCAGATGCAGACATGTATTTTTGAAATCTCGGTAAAATACCAAAACATTGCCCAAATCAAAACCAAGTTTATACATGGAACAGATACCATCTAGAAACATATAACAAATCATCAAACTTAATGTATATAATAGGACCAATGTTGTCTAATCTCAGTGAAATACCAAAACTATATTACAATATTTACAGCCCGCTGTTGTTCAGTAAATTGCAAATGCATGTTATTTCTCAAAGTGCATTAACTAGATTAGTGCAAAACTTGATGTGCAACAAATCGCAATGGTGCAAAAATGGCAAGGTATACTAAATGTGCAAAATACCGCAAATTAGTGCAAAAATTGCTGCTGTCAACAGAAGGGTGACAATATACTCTAAAAGTCACTCCGGCTGTAATACTGTATATACAATGTACAATAAATATCACAATCAACTAGACAACTACTTATACTATAAAATATGGTAAAAGCAATTGTAGTATCAAATAACTGGTCCTATACAACACAATTGATGATAAAGATAGCAGATAAATTCATGAAGAGTTATCCGTCCACAAGTCCTTTCTTTCTAATGTCACTATGTTAAAATTCAATATTCACCGTGATTAAAATGCATAGTAGGCTGGATTTATAAGACTGTCAGGGAATAAGGACCCGTCAAGTCCTCTTAAATCCAGTCTTACCCATCTAATGTTAAAATCTTTCATAATCAAATTAGCAGCAGAAACAGATTCATGTTAGATCCAAAGTCAAAACATTACAGATTACATATTTACTTCACCCAGCCGGGGAGATTCTGTAAAAATACAAGGTTGTCATCCCTGACACATCAATAGTGTATTCATGTATTAGTCATTAGGGTAAGCATGTATAGAGGTCTTCTGTCACATTTAGTCCCCCAGGACTCTTGGTGTTAAGCAAAAGGATATATTTAGTCTCAAGCCTCCTCAACTTGTTCTCTCTGTCTCCACCCCTCCTGCTGGCTAGTACTGAATCAATCACCCAGTATTTCAGTAAGGTGTTGTTACTCTGGTGGGCCTCCCTGAAATGTCGAGCCACTGGGTATGTGTTATCACCATTGGTGATCGCAAGTAAGTACTGTAAAATGCGCTTATGTACAGCATGTTTCGTGCTGCCTACATACCTCAGTAGACAGGGGCATTGTAGAACATAGACCGCAAACTCGGTCTTGCAGGTCAAAACCTGTGTGATGGTTGAGGATGGTCAGTGAAACCGTCCATGAAGGTTTTTGTATTTTTCCCATGGACGCATGCCTTACAGGTCTTACAGCGATAAAATCCTTTGTTTTGTTGCCACCAAGACGTTTTGTTGAAGGGTTCTGGACTGGTATCAACTATTCTGTCACGTAGTGAAGGAGCCTTACTGAAAGTGAGGGAAACTTTCTTAGGTAAGGAAGAACCAATTATAGAGTCCCGGGTCACTAGAGGCCAGTGTCGATTCATAATTTTGTATATTTCATTGTATTGCCTACTGAAACCCGTTATAATGTGAAAGTTGTTCTTTTCCGCATCTCTCCTACTCTTAGTCTCCACAGCTCCAACTAATGTTTGATCCAAAGTTTTAACCAGGAGGTCCTCCCTAGTTCGTATCATAGATTTTTCTATGGCTTTACGAACCGTCTGTTCAGAGTAACCTCTTTCCAAGAAACGCATCATGCTCTCCTTTTGAGCCAGTTTGAGATCTAAGGGGTTACTGCATACTCGGCGTAAACGAAGCATCTCCCCATAGGGGAAGCTTGATATTAAATGTGCCGGGTGTGCACTGGCAGCATGAAGAATACTGTTTCCTGCAGTCAATTTACGATGAATTCCACTTTCAAGGTTACCATTGTGAATATACACTTCAGTGTCAAGGAAAGTGATGGATTCCTGGCTAAGGGTTGCTGTAAAATTGAGGTTGAGATTTTTGTTATTTATACTCTCAATAAAGCTTAAAGCCTCCTCCTTGTCACCCCTCCAAATATTTAATCAAATCATCAATGTACCGGTACCATGCAATCAGTTTGTTGCTAATGATACTTTGGTAGTTTTGCCTGAGGACCAACTCCTCCCAAGCCCCCATGTGTAGGCACGCAAAGCTCAGGGAGAAGCTGGCCCCCATAGCTACCCCCTGAAGTTGGCGATATAATTGGTCATTGAACAGGAACAGATTGTTTGCAAGGCAAAATCGGAGCATACTCAACAACATTCTATTATGTTCTTCAAATTCAGGGCCTCTTCTTGATAGGTAATGTTCCACAGCTGCAAGACCATCAGAATGCGAGATGCTGGTATACAGCGCTGTTACATCCAAGGCAATTAACCAATCACCCGCCACCCAATCAATGTCCATGATTCTAGTTAAAAAATCCCCGGTGTCTTTTAAATAGGAATCTAAATTCCGCACAAACCCCTGCAAAAAATAGTCAATATATACAGAGGTGTGCTCCAAAAGACTGCCCCTAGCAGAAATTATCGGTCTGCCCGGTGGGTGTAGGGGGTCTTTGTGCACCTTGGGGAGAAAGTACAAAATAGGCGTGATTGGGTGATCAGTTTTTAGATATTTGTACTCTGCCTCGCTGATAAGTTTAGATGCCTTCCATTTGGCCAATTTTTTATGGTAACCTGTTTTGACTGAAGCCAATACCTGAAGTTGAACACACTCGTAGCATGTCCGGTCATTGAGTTGTGCATAGGCTTCTTGATCGTAGTTGGTCCTGGACATAAGGACCACATTGCCCCCTTTGTCACGTCCTCTCACAATGATTTCCTTATCCTTGGATAGTCGTTTTGTTAGAGCTTCATCATGCTGAGCACGGCCATTGTATTGCCACTTTTTCCTAGCGGTTTCACCATGTAGTTGTTTTAAGTCCCCCACCACGCTCTCGTGGAAGACATCAATGTTGCCCCTTGGTAAGATTGGTACAAATACAGAGGGTGGCCTGAATTGGGTTTCTGTTGAAATTCTATTGCCCCTTTCATCAAATGTTTTACCATCATCATTCAAAGTGCTATCATAGCCAATCCCTTCTGTTTCCCACAGTTCAGTAATAATTTTTGTCCCTTGAGTGGCATTCGTTGTATCACTATCAGTGTTCATTGTCTGAAATGGATGATTTCTAGCTCTATCTTTCAAGGCGTAGAATTTTCGTAGTTTAAGTTTGCGTACTGCCTTGTACACATCACATCGTGTGGCTGAATAGTTAAAGTTACATGGGGAAGCATAGGTTAATCCTAGTTTGAGGATTTCTTCTTCTTTTGATGTTAACTTCAATGATGTGAGGTTAACGATGGTGCGGTTACTGTCCCCCACTATTCCTGTGCAGCGGCAGCTCCCTGCCCCCGCCCTCGTCCCCTTCTTTTCTTCTGGAAACCTCCTCTTTGCCGCCCTGCTTCTTTTGCGCCTCCGGTAATTTGCCCATTTGCAGCTTGACCTGGTTGCGCCCGCGGCCTCAGTGATTTTAATCTCTCCTGGCATAAAAAAGCAATTTCTTGGCCAGGAGAGGGTTTAGGTCCACCTTCCGCTTGTACTTGCTTGCGGCGGTCAGTATCAGATTCAATTTCAATATACATATATATTCACTGAAAAAAACATAGGTTTCACACACGTTATAGTTAGGAATTAGCATTTAAAAAACCTTGCAAATTCATTGAAAAAACCATAGGTTTCACACACGTTATAGTTAGGAATTAGCATTTAAAAAACCTTGCAAATTCATTGAAAAAACCATAGACACTTATTTACCCATTTATTCCTCTGTCGACCTTTAGATATACAGTTTCACACACGTTATAGTTAGGAATTAGCATTTAAAAAACCTTGCAAATTCATTGAAAAAACCATAGACACTTATTTACCCATTTATTCCTCTGTCGACCTTTAGATATACATATATAAAAAATATTTATTTTTCAGAAAGACACACATTCACTGGATGATGTCATCAGTGATGTCATCTGAGATGTCATCAGTGATGTCATGAGTGATGTAATATGTGACGTCATCAGCAGTGCATCGCGGGCGCGCAAGGTATAGCTAACTGTAACATGTGTGAAACCTATGGTTTTTTCAATGAATTTGCAAGGTTTTTTAAATACTAATTCCTAACTATAACGTGTGTGAAACCCATGGTTTTTTCAATGAAGTTGCAAGGTTTTTTAAATGCTAATTCCTAACTATAACGTGTGTGAAACCTATGGTTTTTTCAGTGAATTTCAAAGGGTTTGTAAATGACAATTTATAAATGTATTAATTATTATGTCTTTCTTTTTATACTAATTTCTTATATTTTTAGTATTAATATGTATATTTATTTTATTTTTTAGATTATATTTCATATTCTTATTATAAAATAATAACAAAACTAAATTGCAAAACATTTTTGGGATTACTTATTGCTTGACTTCGGTTGCAAGCAGAACAAAGCTCCAGCAATGCTCTTGGAACCCTATGCTCACAATGTTGTATCAATTATTACCCCTGCTTTAAGCTTGTGCAAGGTTTTGACGCAGCATAAGCTCAAAAGTGACTGAATTAAATGTTATACATTTCCTTCAGTCAGTTTTAAGAGGCGTTGCTACACCCCCTCCTGCACAGGAAAGCCTCCTTCTGGCGCACGGTTTTACAATGTAATGCACCCTCCGGATGCGTCACATTGTTGATAGCACACACTATGGCACATCTTTTTCACCACCGCTTTGTCACAAAAGTGACACAACGGCTGTGTAAAAGAGGCTCAAGGGGATTGTAAATCGGCCCCTAACACATACAAATTCACCCAGCGCAAATTGAAGCATAGACTTGTAACATATTTATGTACATATGTTACATTCAAGTGCTTCGGACATACTACAGTATACTATAGGTAAACACCTTATAGATTTATGCTGTAGCACTTCCTTATAGTACTACACTTTCACATTCTCCATACACTAGTAATATATTCATTCATTCATTTATGAACTACACATTCATTCTGACAAACTTTTACACACTAACATAGAAATATAGTTCTTCTTTGACCAGTGAAGGTAGTACTAAAAAGAACAGTTTTTTGTCTTTTTAGTTTTGTGTTTTTTTGTGTTTTCTCAACAAATTCCAAGCAGAACAAAAGAATGAAAAAAAAAAAAACTAATGTCGAGGACACCAATGATCCTGCATCCTGCGTTTTATCAGGTCCATTGACTGTTCCCCATAACACAAAGGTTTATCACAATAAATGCATAGAATTTTAACTTTAGCAAAGTCAGAATCAATTTGTGGGTGTGGACTGCTTGCTGAAAAGGCTGCTGCAGCAATTGAAGTGCTTGGTGTAGCAGCTGGTGGGTTCTCGTACAACCTGCACCTTGCAGCTCGAGCAAAGTTGTTGGGGTGCACGTTCTTCACGTGTCGCACAATATTTGCTGTGCGAAAAAGAGTAATTTTTTACCTGGATCACCCCTTGAAAGAGTTGTTTGGCAAATATTACAGGTTACTTTTGGAGCATTAACCTTTTTTTTTGGCCCTTCTGGAAAAGCAAAAATCTTCCAAATTAGAGCTTCTTTCCTCTTCTTTGGAGGTTCTTCAGGAATGAAATCTCCCTCTGAAGAACTGCTGGAAGATGAGTCCATTGCTCTTATTATGGTAATCTTCCTTCTATTTGAGAAGATTCTCACAAGAAATGCTTCTTCTTAGAAAGTCAAAGTCGAATGATTATAATGGGACGGAACTTTGAACAGTCGCAATAGGAAAAGTTATGAACCAATCAAATCTCTACTTTTAAAGTCACATGGCTTTGCATATGCTTTTGATGCGCTTACTCAGCTCTTTCGATACCAGTACGCATGATGTTCTACCGCGATTTGTGTAATTGTTTTTAAAAGTAATATATGATTGTTAAAAGTATTAAAAAAATCATAGTTATCCCAAATATTTACTGCCCTTGGTATGTACATTAAATACATAAATAAATGTTTTAAACCAAGTAGAAACATTGACGCCTTTTCGCGTACAGAACGCCGGCCATGACGTCACACGGAAGCTTTTATTGCAACGCGTAACGTAAAAGCATATTCGGAATGTATGCGTGGGTACACGCTGAGAATGATTAGCAGTACAAAGTATGGTGCGATCACCGTCTCAGTGACAAATCAGAGCTCAGGGTGCGCTAAGGAGAATGATTAGAAGTGATCACTCATTGCAGATCTGATTCTGGGCCTGCCTCTGCGCACATTATAACACCGCCCCATCTCTCTCTGTTATTAATTGTTAGTGCACACGCTCACACTTGCACATGCACGGTGCACACCTGCCCACACTCCCCACATGCCATCACCTAGCATGCTTGCTATCACTAAGCCTAGAAACCAATACATCAGCCAATGGGATGTCCCCCAAGACCATTATTCTTATACACCGCGAAAACTCTACCAATGATGGCCCAGGGCTTTGTTTGGTCAGCCCCCGCGGTTCCCATATAATGCGGGAACTGATGTGAGCACGCTCTCTTTTGCCTGCCTTTGCTGCGGTGACAGACAGAGTGTCGTCATCGATTTTACTACGAACTTCTGTCACTCGTCGTGGTGTCACTGCTGCTGCAGCCCAGCCACAATACCATAAGCGCGAGGCGGCGGCGCCCGCATCCAAAACACCCCAGACCCAGCGAAACCGCAGCCTTTGAAGACACGTCAAAACACGACAGAAGCAAAAGTAAGAGAAGCCGTCACAACATCAGCCTCCGCTGTAAATTGTATAGGCATGATGCTATTTTTTTCTCCACCATATGGCTTTCCTACACCTCAATGGTTTTAAATTGTATGCACATAGTATAAAAGTTTCTTTCTGCGTCACGACTTCCTCCAGACCTCTATTTTTTATAAATCGTGCGTGCATGAATTTCTGTGTAGTATTTCTGTAGTATGCCCCGTGCTTAGGCCTCTATTATTTATTGTGCGTGCATGATGGTATTTCTTTTCCGCATCACGAGGCCGTCCCAGGCCTGTATTCTTATTGATCTTCCTTTGTTGATCCTAATATTTCCTTCTGTGTCACAGAGCACTCGCAAGCCTCTTTTTTTAAAAATTGAGCGTGCATGAATTTCTGTGTCGTATTTTTGAACAGTGTCACGTGCTTTGAAATCTGTTCTTTTTATTGTATGTACATGATGGTATTCATTTCTGCATCACGTGACCCTCCTACCCCTCAGTGGTTTTAAATTTTGCTTACATAATTGAAATGTTTCTTTATATGTCATGAGGTCCTATAGACCTCTAATTTTAAAAATTGTGCGTGCATACATTTCTGTGTCGTATTTCTGTACTACGCCACATGCTTAGGCCTCTGTTATCATTAATTGTGCATGCATGATAGTATGTTTTTCTGCCTCACGAGCCCCTCCCATGCCTCTATTCATATTCATCTTCCGTTCATGATCGTAATATTTCCTTTCGTGTCATGGAACACTCCCAAGCCTCTTTTTTTATAAATTGAGCGTGCATGAATTTGTGTCGTATTTTTGAAGTGTCTCACGTACTTTGGAATCTGTTCTTTTTATTGTACATTCACGATGGTATTCTTTTCCCCATCACGTGGCCCTCCTACACCTCAATGGTTTTAAATTGTATGTACAAAGTATAAATGTTTCTTTCTGCGTCACGAGGTCCTCCAGACCTGTATTTTTATAAATTCTCCGTGCATAAATTTCGGTTTCGTATTTTTGAACTGTCACATGCTTTAGCCCGTATTCTTATAAATTGTGCGTTAATGATAGTATTATAATTTTTAATCCGTCACGTGGCCCTCCCAGCTCTGTTTTGCTTTATTTTTCTGGAATATATGTGTTCTGGTTCATCGTATTTGCTCCCTCCTAATTCTCCCATTAGTTTTGATATTTAATATTTATTACTGCATCACGTGACACTCCCAAACCTGTATTCTTTTAAATGATGCGTACATGGTTGTAATAGTTATTGCTGCGTCATATGGCCCTCCCAGACCCCTGTTCGAATTAATGTTTAAGAGTAGAATCGAGTAACGTTTAGAAGACTATGACAAATGTAAGATGTTTTTAAAAGGTTTTCAAGGGAAGATTGTTCATTTTGAAAATATATTCATTAATATCCACCTTTTCGAATACTTATAAGTCTAAACAAGTCTGGGTTGTAATAAATTAATGATTGCATTTTAACTCTACAGGTACCTTTTGAGAAAATGGACATTCTTCTTAGTCCGACAAATACTGGCTGTCATTGGATACTTCTAGTAAGTGCAAGTATTTCAACATTTATTAGTCGTTTTCAAAGTTATTCTTGGAAAATATAACTGGTTGTAATAGTTTAAACTATCTAATTTTTTTTAGCAAATAATTTAAAGGCTAATCTTTTAAAATAATTGTGTAAAGTAGACATCTGTACAATAAAATGTAAACTCTCCGTACTAAAAATCATATTTCTGTAATATTTTCTATACATTTCCAAACTTTTACCAAAGACAAAGAGTTTTTATTAACTTGAAGATAACTTTTGCCTACAAAAAATGTTCCTTATCTCTTTATTATTTATTATATTGCACAAATATAAAATTGCCAATATAATTTCTCTTTATGAAATTAAAAAAAGCAAACTATTTAACATAACCATTCGTATCTCTCTAAAGGGTTTTCCTACAACAATTGAAGCGTCACGACTATGACCAATGGCAGTTAGTCATCTTAATAGTTTACGTCATTAAAATACTCATAAATAGCAAAGAGGGTTTTCAAGGATAACATTTATGAATGTCTACCAAACGAATCTATAGTGCCCGTCGGAAGCATATTGCTATTTGCATATCATTTTGTCTCACCACTACTATGGTCCTAACACGGTTGCTCTGAAACCTATGATTGGTTTTCAACCCCAATCCTAAAACGAACAATTATTGTTGTTTTGAATAGTTGTCACAGTCCCATTGCTTTGATTTCAAAACACCCTCAACATGTACAATAATTTGCAAATTAACTTTTCAATGGTTAGCATTGCTATTATGATGTGCTTATATACATCTTTTTTAGATTTACAGTGTGTTGAAAAGTATTGTACTGTCTGCAACCAAAATGTTTCAGCAATTTATACAGAAAACTTTATGGTAAGGATCTTTTCTGAGTTGCCTCCACTATGTTGGAAATCTGGCTATGCACCGTCAGGGATGTGGAATTGCTATAGCCCGACGCACAAGACATATTGTTTGGGGTCAAGGGCAACAAGTTTTCATGTGTATTATATCCTTGCAACAAGTAGGCCCAACTCCCAGCAGCACAAACCCTTTGGCTGCCAGTTAGCAGTACCGCATAATGGGCCAGGGAAGGGCACTGTCCGCACTTAAGGTAATATGTTTGCCCATATGTTAATGCTGTTCAAACCTGTATTCATGATTCATTAATTGAATGCCTTTATTATTCGGCTTCACACTCTAAGTAAATGTTGTAAGCTCTCACTGCACTACTGTCAGTGGCTGCAGTATACAAAAGCGTGCAGCTCTGAAACACGCCTGACCCACATATGCTTATCAGGAACTCTTACATCTCTCAATGATCAACATAATATATTTATTGGGGTCAGGGTCATCAAGATTTCACATTTAATTTGTCCTTGGAACAAGTAGTCCCAGCCCCGCAGTACAAATCCTTCAGCTGCCAATTTTCAATAAAGCCTTATAGAGCAGGAATGGGAACTGTCTGCCGAGGTAACTTTGTGTCCATATGTTAATGACCTTCCAACTTCTACAACATTGATGCAAAGTCATTATTATTAGTTAGAGGGAGTGTTCCAAATAAATGTTGTAAGCTCAGACTGCACTACTGACAGTTTTTCTAGTAAAAAAAGTGTACACACATTTGCAAAGTTTACCACTATGAGGCTATGTATACTGCTCCCAGAATGCTCTGCGATTTGACGCAAATAATTGCAAAAGCTTAAAAACAAGATTGATGATTCTTTGCTTTAAAACTAAAATGTTCATAAAAAAGAGAAAGCAGAAAAAAAAACATTTTGCTAAACTACTATAAAATTTCAGTTACCATTTTTTTGCAGAATCATTTAATAACGTGTTGATCCATACTAGTATTTCTCAAAAATATTCATTATGGAAAATCTCTATAACTAGTTTCAAAAAGATTAAGGGAAACAAAATTAAACATGCATTGTCAAAGCCAGTAGGTCTGAAATTGATGGTCAGCTTTTTAGTTTTGTCATTGTGTGACTTGTTTTGGCATCATGTTTTTTAAACGTTATTGGTGTGGAAGCTGCCGGGCCCTCAGCATTATAACAAACTTTGGCAAAAGCAAAAAATATTTTTGGTTTTAAAAAGCACAAACTTCCACAGTAGTTACTGGCACTGAACAAAACTACTTTGTGTGCCAATATGCTCCTTGTGAAACCGCATAATGCTCTCACTCACAGTGAAGCCAGCCGATACAAAGACAGAGAGAGAGAGAGAGAGAGAGAAAGAGAGAGAGACAGGAGAGTGAATGAGAGTGGATGAGAGGGGGGGAGAGAGAGAGAGAGAGAGAGAGATGTAATAAACGCAAACGGTCATGGTTAATGCCAGACCGAATTACGGGCACAATTATTTAAGAAAGTCTCAAAAGTGCACCCATGGTATATGTCCTTGCATTAAGTGCAGCTATGCAGATTTTGTGAATTCCCCAAAATGTACAGAAGTAGGACAAGAAATAGTACCCCTAAAAAATATTTGCGAACTACATTTTAACCTTCAGCAAATTTGCATGTGTAGATTTGCCCATGCAAAAATATGAGTGTTTTCAAATTCACTTTTCCTCCAACCCCTTTTTTCCCAACTCAGGAAGAAGGTTTATGTCTGCCATTGTCAGGAAGAAATTTCTAACATTCTTCACTATGACAAAAGATTAGAGAAGAGTTGTTAAAAACCCTTAAAACATTCAAGTTAGTGGGTTTGCACAGACTAAAAAGGCAATTCTGGCCGTGCAACTACGTTTACCATGTAAATACATATAAAGTTTAATTTCAAAAAGCTATTCACCTTTAAACCATGCAATATTAATTACAAGTTACTTTTCACTTTCTTCTCAACAGGCCCAATGTTTCAAATGCAGCAGATGACTCCACCTTCAATCCATAAAAGCAAATGTAAATCATACTTACCTTTTACTGCCTATAAATGTAAAAAAAGTGTTCATTTTGTTGAGCCTAAACACACCTTTTGGATTAGGACTATGGAATAGTGGTGTAAAAATATCATTCATTCTATTGTCAGATATCTACCTTGGTGATAGTGGAATTACCACTACTTTTTACACTACCATTGAACAATAATGTGTAGAGGAGCGGTGTTGCTTCTTGACCTTCAAAGAGGAAGATTGAAATTTATATTTCAACAGGTAAACAAAATAATTGCTCAATTTCAAAAATAAATTAAGTAGGAATGTTGGAGGGACTCTGGTCCAACTCTAAAAGGATTGTGCAAATCGTAACAGGTGAAAAAAGTGTGTCTCAACATTAATTTTTAAGACAATTTGGACGCAAGACTAGACTACAGGAGTGTGCAAATATCTAATTAGATATCTTGCATGTGATCATATGTTACTTAAAAACATACTTATGCACTTGTTATGCTGGACAGTATTGCTTCTAAACACCCTTTCACTGCTTTCTTCCATACCTTCAAAAAAAACTTCATGGATTTACATGCATAGTCTTTCAGGTCTGTATATCTCTAATGTAAAACAATCGTACTTGTTTTTCTTTTGTCACTGTCATATATAAACTCATCAGTCACTCCTATGTCAAGTTTTTACAATCCTGAATGCTATGTTTTCTGTGAGAGGATGCCAATGCATAACCATGCTAAGTTTTCTTTAGCTGCATGCACACATGTAGTAAAACCTGTCAAACACTTTAAAATGCTACCCTCCCACTAGTTCTAAAGGCGGATGCAGAATTCAACCGTTCTTCACAAAATAGAATTGGACTTCACTAAGTACAAAGTGTTTCTGTATTATGAAATCTCTAATGTGTCCCTTAAAGATTCCAGCAAAGTCCAGACACATACTAACTGAAACACACCAACCATTAGAAGCCTGTTAAATTTACCAAACAACTCTTTCAAGGTTTGATCAATCCAAAAAATCTTCCTTTGGCACAGAAAATATAGTGCAACACGTAAACAACTTGCACCCCAACAACTTTGCTTCACTGCAACACAGATATTGCAGAACAACCCACTTGCTGCTGCATCAAGCACATCCACTGCTGCAACAGCATCTTCAGCAAACAGTCCATACTCACATATTGATCTTCAATTTGGTAAACTTAAATTTCTATGCATTTATTGCGATGAACTTTTGTGCTACGTGTAACAGTCTATCAACCTCATCAAAAACAAGAAATAGGAGCATCGCTGTCCTCAACATTAGTCATTAGACATTTATCAAGCTTTTTTGTTGTAAGAACTACCCCGTCCGAAAGTAGTGGGAAATGTGCACACTTGCTGCCTTTCATGGCTTGGGTTATCAATTATTCTTGAATTTCATATTCTGATTCAAAGTCAAGGTCCTTTTTTAAGTCTTTTTGTAGTAGATGCTACCCCAGCCGAAGGCAGTGGGAAATTTGCACACTTGCTGCCTTTCTTACTTTTTTACATTATTCATCTTCCACTCAATAAACACATCATCCACACGTACACACACCTATTGGCTGCCTTTCTTGGCTATGGTTATCAACTATTCTGTTTCATATTCGTATTCAAAGTGCAGGCTCTTTATCAAACCTTTTTGTTGTAACAACTACCCCAGCCGAAGGAAGTAAGAAATTTCCATTCTTTCTGCCTTTCTTGGCTGGGATTATCAATTATTCTTGAATTTCATATTCTGATTCAAAGTCAAGGTCCTTTTTCGAGCCTTTTTGTTGTAGCTACTACCCCAGCCGAAAACAGTGGGAAATTTGCATACTTGCTGCCTTTCTTGGCTGGGGTTATCAATTATCCTTCTTGTAATACAAATTCAAAGTACAGACACATTTATTGAGCCTTCTTGGTAACTACTACCCATGAATGGCAGTGGGTAATTTGCACACTTTCAGCCTTTCTTATTTTTTTACATTATTCATCTTCCACTCAATCAACACATCATCTACATGTACACACACACCTACTTTCTACCTTTGTTGGCTATGGTTAACAACTATTCTTCCATTTCATATCCATATTCAAAATGCAGGTCATTTATCAAACCTTTTTGTTGTAGCTACTAACCCAGCTGATGGCAGTGCGAAATTTGCACACTTCCTGCCTTTCTTGGCTGGGATTATCAAATACTCTTGGATTTCATAATCTGATTCAAACTCAAGTCCCTTTATCAAGCCTTTTTTCATGTAGATACTGCACTGCCAGAAGGCAGTGGGAAATTTGCGCACTTGCTGCCTTTCTTACCTGGGCTTATCAATTATTTTTCTTGAAATTCAAATTCAAAGTGCGGGCTCGTTATTGAGCCTTCTTCGTAACTATTACTCATCAATGGTAGTGGGTAATTTGTGCACTTCCTGCCGTTCATGTATAATAAAAAGCTTAACAAAAGTCTACCAATATTAAAAAAGAGCCAGTATGGTCTATGGTTATCACATCTTCTATTTATTATCCGAATTCAAAGTACAGACCCTTTATTGAGCCTTCTTGGTAACTACTACTCGTGAATGGCAGTGGATAATTTACACACTTGCAGCTTTTCCTATTTTTTCACATTATTCATCTTCGACTCAATCAACACATCATCTACACATACACACACCTACTTCTTGCCTTTCTTGTCTATGGTTATCAACTGTTCTTCTATTTCATATTCCTATTCAAAGTGCACGCCCTTTATCAAGCCTTTTTATAGTAACAACTACCCCAGCCGAAAGCAGTAAGAAATTTACATACTTGCTGCCTTTCTTGGCTGGGTTCATCAATTATTCTTCAATTTCATATTCTGATTCAAAGTCTAGGCCCTTTATGGAGCCTTTTTGTTGTAGCTACTACCCCGGCCAAAGACAGTGGGAAATGTGCACATTTGCTTCCTTTCTTGGCTGGGGTTATCAATTATTCTTCAATTTCATATTCTGATTCAAAGTCAAAGTCCTTTTTCGAGCCTTTTTGTTGTAGCTACTACCCCAGCCGAAGGCAGTGGGAAATTTGCACACTTGCTGCCTTTCTTATTTTTTTACATTATTCATCTTCCACTCAATCAACACATCATCCACACATACACACACCTACTTGCTGCCTTTCTTGGCTATGGTTATCAACTATTCTATTTCATATTCGTATTCAAAGTGCAGGCCCTTTATCAAGCCTTTTTGTTGTAACAACTACCCCAGCTGAAGGCAGTAAGAAATTTCGACTCTTGCTGCCTTTCTTGGCTGGGGTTATCAATTATTCTTGAATTTCATATTCCGATTCAAAGTCAAGGTCCTTTTTCGAGCCTTTTTGTTGTAGCTACTACCCCAGCCGAAGGCAGTGGAAAAATGTGCACACTTGCTGCCTTTCTTCGCTGGGGTTATCAAATACTCGTGAATTTCATATTCTAATTCAAACTCATGTCCCTTTATCAAGCCTTTTTCATGTAGATACTGCACGGCCAGAAGGCAGTGGGAAATTTGCGCACTTGCTACCTTTCTTAGCTGGGCTTATCAATTATTCCTCTTAAAATTTATTGAGCCTTTTTAGTAACTATTACTCGTCAATGGCAGTGGGTAATTTGCGCACTTCCTGCCGTTCATATATAATAAAAAGCTCAACAAAAGTCTACCAATGTTAAAAAAGAGCCACTATGGTCTATGGTTATCACATCTTCTATTTATTATCCGAATTCAAAGTACAGACCCTTTATTGAGCCTTCTTGGTAACTACTACTCGTGAATGGCAGTGGATAATTTACACACTTGCAGCTTTTCCTATTTTTTCACATTATTCATCTTCGACTCAATCAACACATCATCTACACATACACACACCTACTTCTTGCCTTTCTTGTCTATGGTTATCAACTGTTCTTCTATTTCATATTCCTATTCAAAGTGCACGCCCTTTATCAAGCCTTTTTATAGTAACAACTACCCCAGCCGAAAGCAGTAAGAAATTTACATACTTGCTGCCTTTCTTGGCTGGGTTCATCAATTATTCTTCAATTTCATATTCTGATTCAAAGTCTAGGCCCTTTATGGAGCCTTTTTGTTGTAGCTACTACCCCGGCCAAAGACAGTGGGAAATGTGCACATTTGCTTCCTTTCTTGGCTGGGGTTATCAATTATTCTTCAATTTCATATTCTGATTCAAAGTCAAAGTCCTTTTTCGAGCCTTTTTGTTGTAGCTACTACCCCAGCCGAAGGCAGTGGGAAATTTGCACACTTGCTGCCTTTCTTATTTTTTTACATTATTCATCTTCCACTCAATCAACACATCATCCACACATACACACACCTACTTGCTGCCTTTCTTGGCTATGGTTATCAACTATTCTATTTCATATTCGTATTCAAAGTGCAGGCCCTTTATCAAGCCTTTTTGTTGTAACAACTACCCCAGCTGAAGGCAGTAAGAAATTTCGACTCTTGCTGCCTTTCTTGGCTGGGGTTATCAATTATTCTTGAATTTCATATTCCGATTCAAAGTCAAGGTCCTTTTTCGAGCCTTTTTGTTGTAGCTACTACCCCAGCCGAAGGCAGTGGAAAAATGTGCACACTTGCTGCCTTTCTTCGCTGGGGTTATCAAATACTCGTGAATTTCATATTCTAATTCAAACTCATGTCCCTTTATCAAGCCTTTTTCATGTAGATACTGCACGGCCAGAAGGCAGTGGGAAATTTGCGCACTTTCTACCTTTCTTAGCTGGGCTTATCAATTATTCCTCTTAAAATTTATTGAGCCTTTTTAGTAACTATTACTCGTCAATGGCAGTGGGTAATTTGCGCACTTCCTGCCGTTCATATATAATAAAAAGCTCAACAAAAGTCTACCAATGTTAAAAAAGAGCCACTATGGTCTATGGTTATCAAATCTTCTGTTTTTTATCCTAATTCAAAGTACAGACCCTTTATTGAGCCTTCTTGCTAACTACTACTGGTGAATGGCAGTGGATAATTTGCACATTTGCAACCTTTCTTATTTTTTCACATTATTCATCTTCCACTCAATCACACATCATCTAGACGTAAACACACCTACTTGCTGCATTTCTTGGCTATGGTTATCAACTGTTCTTCTATTTCATATTCGTATTGAAAGTGCAGGCCCTTTATCAAGCCTTTTTATTGTAACAACTACCCTGGCCGAAGGCAGTGGGAAATTTGCACACTTGCAGCCTTGTTTAGCTGGGGTTATCAATTATTCTTCAAGTAATTCAACTTCAAAGTCCAAGCCCTTTTTTGAAAACTTCTTGGTACCTACTACCCATTGAATGGCAGTGGATAATTTCCACACTTGCGTCCTTTCTACCACACATTGTGTGTACTTTGTAACTCCTTAGATGAGATACCCATTTCTCAGGCTCCCACAGCGCACTCCGACGCCCTGTCTGTATAACGAACAGGAAAACCAAACACCCACTTCCCTTATGAAGCAGTGGGTACTTTGCACGTCTGCAGCCTTTCTTATTTTTCATCTTTTAATTTTCAATTACTGTACCTCACCCCGACCACACATCACCACAGGGTACGTTCAAGCTCAGCGCCAAAGGTATTACTAACTCAGTGCACCACAAATCATCACCATGTGACCGTACTGAATGAGATGACTTATTTAGAAAAAATACATCATACTTTTTGAAAATATACTTCAACTTACTTCTGTGAATGGACAACCAATATTTATTAGAAAACTTGATTTTAAAGATTTTGCTACCAATCCGTGCTGCTTGGACCACACATCATCACACACTCCACAGAACTTTGTTGCTTTAGATGCACACTTGCTTCCTTTCTTGGCTGGGATTATCAATTTTTCCTCAATTTCAAATTCTGATTGAACATCAAGACCCTTTATCGAACCTTTTTCTCATTTCTACTACCCCAGAAGAAGGTTAATACTCCAAAACTAATCTGTAAAATTTAGCAAACAGCTCTTTCAAGCGATGATCCATTCAAAAAAATACTCCTTTGGCACACCAACTATGGTGCGACATGTAAAAACTAGCACCCCAACAACTTTGCTTGAGCTGCAAAAACAGAGATTGCAGGACAATCCACTTGCTGCTGCACCAAGCACATCAACTACTTCAACAGCATCTTTGGCAAGCAGTCCATACACACATATTGATCTTGATTTTGGTAAACTTAAATTTCTATGCATTTATTGCGATGAACTTTTCTGTTACATCAAATAGTCTATCAACCTCATCAAAAATTTAAAAAAAGGAGCATCACTCTCCTCAACATCAGTCACTACACATTTATCAAGCTTTTTTGTTAGGGGAACTACCCCATCCAAAGGCAGTAGGAAATTTGCACACTTGCTGCCTTTCTTGGCTAGGGTTATCAATTATTCTTTAATTTCATATTCTGATTCAAAGTCAAGGCCCTTTATTAAGCCTTTGTGTTGTAGAAGTTTCCACACTTGCTGCCTTTCTTCGCTAGGGTTATCAATTATTCTTCTTGAAAATGAAATTCAAAGTGCAGGCCCTTCATTAACCCTTCTTGGTAACTACTACCCATGAATGGCAGTGGGTAATTTGCACACTTGCATCCTCTCTTGCGTCCTTTCTACCGCACAGAGAGTGTACTTTGTGCACAAGCTTGCTTCCTTATATGTGGTACCCATTTCTCAGGCTCCCACTGCAGAATCCGACACCCTGTCTGTGTAATGGACTGGAAAACCTTACAAATGGGTAGCTTGCACGTCTTCAGCCTTTCCTATTTTTCACCTTATTCATCTTCCACTCAATCAACACACCATCCACATATACACAAACCTACTTGCTGCCTTTCTTCGCTGTGGTTATCAACTATTCTTCAATTTCATATTCTGATTCAAACTCAAGGCCCTTTATCGAGCCTTTTTGATGTAGCTACAACCCTGACCGAACGCAGTTAAACATTTGCATACTTGCTGCCTTACTTGGCTAGGGTTATCCATTATTCTTGAATTTCATGAACTTGTTTTAAATCTGTTATAGGTTTAGTACAATAACAACATTTGTCTTGCAAGTCCAAAAGAACACTGAATGGCAGTCTACACTACAGACAACACACGTCACAATTTGAACTATTATGTCCCTGAAACATACATATTTTGACAATGCATTCCATACATGTTCTATCTTTAATTTCAATCATGATTACAGATGATACAGTCCACCATTAAATGTACACTGCGGGCAACCGGATTCACAACTTCAATTCAGCTTTCCTTCTCCATTAAGGACACCATTGGATCTACCCTTGCTTTATTTTAGTCAGAGACAATTGTACTCTGTCCTCGGATTCTGTTAACTGTACAAAATAGTATTCATCAATATTTGTATCGATTAGTACCTTTGATCTACATTACAGACAGCGGGGTTCACAACTTCAATTCAGCCTTCAATGTGAATTTCTCTTTACTATGTGTCCTGAGAAGTACTTTCAATCAATTCTCCGCTCAGTACAGTTCACAACTACATACCTAGAGTGCTAGCACTACAGTAAACATTCAATACAATCTTGATATACTTAAAACACAGACAATTGGTGTAGAAAATGTATAGGATGTACATTTAGTTATTCTTGTCAATGGCGTTCCTACTAAGAGTAAGAAAATCCGGCAAGAATTAGTGGATATTAGGAAAGTGAAAAAGGCAACGTTGTATCTGCTAAAAAAATGAATATTACAAAAATGTGTATGTGGGAAAAGAAGAAATAACTGTAGAAGAAGATAGTGACTTGCCATCTGGACAAATTGAGAAACTGGATGTTTCCAGAACTGAAGAAATCTACAAACATGACAGTGTTCATCCACTTCATTCTAAAGAAGTGATGGGGAATTCTATAGAGTTATTCCAAATGAAAGTAGCAAAGGGAAGTCCCATTAGTGTATGGGAAAAAATCTTAGAAGATCGTTGTTTCCCTCAGTTCCTTCCCACAGGAAAAGGAGGACGATACGATGACCGACCTGTGCAGATTCCTGCATCTGAATACCGGACATCAATATTGCATGCAGAAAATCCAAGATTTCAACAATGTATTCCGTATTTGTTTCATCTTTTGTTTGAGAGTGATTTGTCTGGACTTTCTTATGCTGTAAATCATATATTGAAAACAGGTGTACATCTGCAAAATATTTCGGCAAAGAAATGTATGCATAAAGTACTGCAGAAAGATAAAATTTTGGAATCTCACCTCATTAATCTCATGGCATGTCAGCGTGGTAGTAATGAGTACAGGTGCCGTTGTCATGGAGAACTAAAATGTATGCCAAGGAACTTAGAAACTCCTACATAATTCCTTACTCTAAGCTCTGCTGACTATGCTTGGGATGATTTACTTCAATTTCTTGATTACACAAATTCAAATATACTACATTTTCAAAACAAGACACCTGGAGAATTGTGCTCTTTGGATCCAGTTAATGTATGCAGGTATTTCAATCACAGATTCGAAGCTATGATGACTTTTTATCCCCAATAAAAAAAAATCCTCCTCTTGGAGAGGTTCTAGAATTCTTTTGGAGAAAGGAGTATCATGCAAGAGGTGCTTCTCACATACATATGATAATATGGATCAAAGATGCTCCCAAATTTGGTACAGACTCAGATGATACTGTGTTGTCTTTTATTGAAGAATATGCTAAATGTGATATACCCAAAAGTACACAAGATAAGGACTTAAGACAACAAGTCTTATGATTTTAAAGCCATCGTTGTGGGAAATACTGTCGTCAAAAGTACAAATCTAAGGACAAATTCTACACCAAATGTCATTTTAGATTTCCACATCCTGTAATATCGAAAGAAAGAGTAAACAGCTTTATGTCATCTTTGCAACATACTATCACAAGAAAGTCTCCAAAAAATACCTAAAACTTAAGAAGAAATGAAGAGTCAAAATACATAAATTACTACAACCCAGTCATTTTAACAATGTGCAATGCTAACATGGAATCAAATGGGACAGGGTAGTCCCGGAAGTGTTCTTTGAAGATCTCACAGTCAAGGCTGAGGTACATTTTGCAACCTGCCTTAATGGTGTGGCCTCGGCTGTTGAGATTCTGGGTGCCTACGCGGCCATATGCGATCAGATTGTCAATAATTTAGAGGCAGATAACAGGGCCAAACCCAGGAAAGCACACAAATGGTTCGATAATAATTGCACAGGGGCTCACGGAGCTCTACTATTGGCACTTAAACGAAGGCCAAGAGATAGGGCGCCAGTTGCATCCCGTAGGGCAAATAGCCATTGCCCTACGTAAACGGCAAATCAGAGAGGAGGCGTGGGACAAACTTCAATCTAATGATGTGCTTAGGGATAGTAAGACGTTTTGGGCTACAATTAATCACCCGTTCTTCTCGGAACAGGAAAATGAGGAGATGGACTGTGTAATTCCAGATAAATGGTGGCTTCAACACTTCAATAATATCTATGGTGTGGGGCACCCTGATCTAGTGGAAGTGGATACCATGGGTGCTCGACAGGTAAACCCCATTACATTTGACTTGACAGAAGAGGAGAGGGCGATTAGAGAAATGTCAAAACATAAAGCTCCAGGCCCCGACGGGGTTCCCGCTGACTTATATAGTCTATATCCAGTTTTTGGGCAAAAATTCTGACTAATGTTTTTAACGCCACGTCTCTAGTGGGTGTCCCACCTTCGTGGGCCACTGCGGTTATAGTCCCAATTTTTAAAACCGGGGATAGAGGGGACCCCACCTGCTATAGGCCAATTTCCCTTCTAGACTCTGCAGTAAAAATTCTTGGCAGAGTGGTTCTACAGAGATTGGGGGATTGGCTCAAGGACAGGGGGGTGCTCTCTAACCTCCAGTATGGTTTTAGAGGCCATAGGAGTACCATGGACCAATGTTTAAATTTACATCTCTTGATAAGCAAGTACACAGTCGCCAAGAATGGGCTACTGTACATGGGTTTCATGGACCTTGCGTCTGCGTTCGATTTGGTTAATCGTTTCAAACTGTGGTGAATCCTCAGGGAACTAGGCATAGATCCCGCCTTGGTAAAATTCTTAAGTGATTTACATCGGGACCTCTCAGCTTCAGTTAGGGTCACCAGGGATGGGCCATGCACCGGCCAATTTAGTTCAAGGAGGGGTGTCAGACAGGGGTGCATTCTGGCACCCCTACTCTTTACTATTTACATCAATGCCCTGGAGGAGTCCCTGGGAGTGGCCACCTTAGATATTCCGCGTGCAGGGGGACTGGGTATCCCGGTTCTCCTGTATGCGGATGACGCAGTTTTACTGGCTAGTACAGGGTTGGGACTACAGAGGCTGCTGGATCATTTCGGTAGCTTCATGGAATCACTAGATTTAAAAGTGAACATTAAAAAATCCCATGTAATGGTGGCCAGAGCAGGAAGCAGGAACATAAAGGCAAAAACATTTACGTGCAATGGAGCAGAATTATCGAAGGTCCCGGTCTTTACTTATCTGGGGGTCCTTTTTGATGAGAAGGGAAATTGGGGCCCACAACAGAAGCTCAAGGGTAATGTTGTTGCGAGATCTACAGCAGCACTCCTGGGCTTCTCAAAGAGGCTGGGAGCAAGACCTGTTTAAGGCAATGTTAAAAATCTACAAATCTAAGTGCCTAGCGATTGCCTCGTATGGGGCAGATTTATGGGGCTATACTGCTCTGAACAAAATCCAAGTCGCAGAAAACAGGTTTTTAAGTTCACTCCTGTCACTTCCCCAGTCGACTCCGACCTACACCCTACACACTGAACAAGGTATATCTCAGACCACCTAAAAATGGCCCCACTATGATGCTGGGTGAAATCGTGGTTAAATGAAGAAATTACACTAAACCACTTGATTTTAAAAGATTGTGTAGCCCTGGATAGGGCAAACAGGATCCCATGGCTGAGTCCATCACCACCCCCTTTATGAATCGTTTTGGCCACCACAAGTGTGGAAGGGTATGCTCAGATGTGAGTCCCTTGCTCACTGCACCATCAGGATTCAAGCTTGTTTCCTTTCCAGTAAAGAATTGGCTTGGTAGTTTGGTCTGCCCTGTTCCCATGATGCACTGGGCCAGGGTCAGACTAATTTGCATGTAGCCGGGTTCTGAGCTGGGATGGTGCAGTGAGCTAAAAAACGGTGATGGATCAAGCCCTGATCTTTTGACTGGGTAGGAGTGTTCTGCTTAATTCAGATACTCTGTCCATCACCACCCCCTTTATGAATCGTTTTGGCCACCACAAGTGTGGAAGGGTATGCTCAGATGTGAGTCCCTTGCTCACTGCACCATCAGGATTCAAGCAAGCCGGGCCGAAGACGGCTGTAATGCCAGAAACCGGTCCCCGGAAGCTTGTTTCCTTTCCAGTAAAGAATTGGCTTGGTAGTTTGGTCTGCCCTGTTCCCATGATGCACTGGGCCAGGGTCAGACTAATTTGCATGTAGCCGGGTTCTGAGCTGGGATGGTGCAGTGAGCTAAAAAAACGGTGATGGATCAAGCCCTGATCTTTTGACTGGGTAGGAGTGTTCTGCTTAATTCAGATACTCTGTCCATCACCACCCCCTTTATGAATCGTTTTGGCCACCACAAGTGTGGAAGGGTATGCTCAGATGTGAGTCCCTTGCTCACTGCACCATCAGGATTCAAGCAAGCCGGGCCGAAGACGGCTGTAATGCCAGAAACCGGTCCCCGGAAGCTTGTTTCCTTTCCAGTAAAGAATTGGCTTGGTAGTTTGGTCTGCCCTGTTCCCATGATGCACTGGGCCAGGGTCAGACTAATTTGCATGTAGCCGGGTTCTGAGCTGGGATGGTGCAGTGAGCTAAAAAACGGTGATGGATCAAGCCCTGATCTTTTGACTGGGTAGGAGTGTTCTGCTTAATTCAGATACTCTGTCCATCACCACCCCCTTTATGAATCGTTTTGGCCACCACAAGTGTGGAAGGGTATGCTCAGATGTGAGTCCCTTGCTCACTGCACCATCAGGATTCAAGCAAGCCGGGCCGAAGACGGCTGTAATGCCAGAAACCGGTCCCCGGAAGCTTGTTTCCTTTCCAGTAAAGAATTGGCTTGGTAGTTTGGTCTGCCCTGTTCCCATGATGCACTGGGCCAGGGTCAGACTAATTTGCATGTAGCCGGGTTCTGAGCTGGGATGGTGCAGTGAGCTAAAAAACGGTGATGGATCAAGCCCTGATCTTTTGACTGGGTAGGAGTGTTCTGCTTAATTCAGATACTCTGTCCATCACCACCCCCTTTATGAATCATTTTGGCCACCACAAGTGTGGAAGGGTATGCTCAGATGTGAGTCCCTTGCTCACTGCACCATCAGGATTCAAGCAAGCCGGGCCGAAGACGGCTGTAATGCCAGAAACCGGTCCCCGGAAGCTTGTTTCCTTTCCAGTAAAGAATTGGCTTGGTAGTTTGGTCTGCCCTGTTCCCATGATGCACTGAGCCAGGGTCAGACTAATTTGCATGTAGCCGGGTTCTGAGCTGGGATGGTGCAGTGAGCTAAAAAACGGTGATGGATCAAGCCCTGATCTTTTGACTGGGTAGGAGTGTTCTGCTTAATTCAGATACTCTGTCCATCACCACCCCCTTTATGAATCGTTTTGGCCACCACAAGTGTGGAAGGGTATGCTCAGATGTGAGTCCCTTGCTCACTGCACCATCAGGATTCAAGCAAGCCAGGCCGAAGACGGCTGTAATGCCAGAAACCGGTCCCCGGAAGCTTGTTTCCTTTCCAGTAAAGAATTGGCTTGGTAGTTTGGTCTGCCCTGTTCCCATGATGCACTGGGCCAGGGTCAGACTAATTTGCATGTAGCCGGGTTCTGAGCTGGGATGGTGCAGTGAGCTAAAAAACGGTGATGGATCAAGCCCTGATCTTTTTACTGGGTAGGAGTGTTCTGCTTAATTCAGATACTCTGTCCATCACCACCCCCTTTATGAATCATTGAGTTACGTTAGAGCGGCGTGCTTCAGGCTTGGGCGTCCTGAACTGTTCACTTCACCTGAGGGCCTACAAAAAGAGGACATAGGTTGGATTAAACATAATTTTTTGAATCTGCTAGTGACAGATTGGGAAGAGCAGGAGCTAAGGAAATCAGGGGTTAGAAACTACTATTTGTTAGCTACTTCCCCTGCTATTGAACCATACTTAAAAATTTTAACTAAGCCTTTCCATCGCTTCCTGTTGGTTAGATTCCAGTTCAATCAAATTTATTTAACCTTGGGTACCATCCCAAGGTGGGGTAAACCGGAAAATTGAGCTCCCTGTTCTTGTGATATGTTTTCCACACAGGATACTCTACATTTCGTGATGTTCTGTGAGCATTATTTAGAGCCAAGGAAAAAATTTCTATATCCCTTATTGCGTGAGGTCAGCGTCGTACAAGTGAGGCCGGCCCTGCTCTATCTACAAATGCTCAGTAGTATGCATGTCACCTATAGTGTAGCGTGCTTTCTGATGGCCACTGTCCGGATCCATAATAGAATGAGAGTGTGTATGTAATCGACTATTAGGACTAATAGTGGGAAACTTGTTGGTTACTAATTATACTGTATGTAGTATATAATGAATTTTTGTATTGTAAATAGTATGTTGCTGAACTTGGAATAATCAAACGCATATTAATTCTTTCATATATTTTTATCTGTTTTTAGGATGTACGTGTTTCTATTGCTCTTTTATGATTTTAATTAATCGAAACAAAGAATCTTTGACTGACTTTGACTAACATGGACATTCAATATGTTGCAAACAATTCCATTGCTCTTGCTCGAAATGTAACATCCTACATAACAAAATCAGAAAAGACAGAATTGAAGGAAATGTGGGAAGAGATTTCCCACAAGAAGAGTCTAAGTAAGAAATGATATAGTTACACATTTGAGCATATCAATATTCTGATGGCTTATCATCTGCAAATCTTTACTCCAAATCGAGAACAATAATTTGGGTGAGTATAGCTCTTACTGCAACACGAAATCGAGTACTTAAATCTGTACAAGAAATTGAATATTTAGCTGAAAAAGAGCCAGAAAGTATATCTATTGTAGTGTATTCCTTCATAATACATCCTACACTAACTGTTGAAAGATCCCTCCCATTTTATTCATTCTACTATGACTTTCTAATAAGAACCATCTCTTCTGAGAATCCTGCCCAATAGAAGAAAGATCACCATAGTAACAGCAATGCACACATCTTCCACCTATTCTTCAGAAGGAGATTTCATTCCTGAAGAGCCTCCAAAGAAGAAGAAAGAAGCTCTAATTTGGAATTTATTTACTTTCCCTGAAGGACAAAAAAAGCTTAATGCTCCATTAGTAACCTGTAAAATGGTACTTATGAACTTTTGTGTTATGTGAAATAGTCTATTAACCTCATAAAAAACAAGAAACAGCACCATCCCTATCCTCAACATTAATCAATGCACATTTATCAAGCTTTTTTGTTGTAACAACTACCCCAGTCGAAGGCACTGAGAAATTTGCACACTTGCTGCCTCTCTTCGCTGGGGTTATACATTATTGTTCACTTTCATATTCTGATTCAAAGTCAAGACCCTTTATCGAGCCTTTTCGCTGTAACTACTTCCCCGGCTAAACGCAGTGGGAAATTTGCACACTTACTGCCTTTTTTGGCTGTGGTTATCAATTATTGTTTAATTTTATATTCTGATTCAAAGTCAAGGCCCTTTATTGCGCCTTTCTGTTGTAGCTACTACCCCGGCCAAATACAGTGGGAAATTGAACATGTGCTCCCTTTCATGCCTAGGGTTATCAATTATTCTTCTTGTAATACAAATTCAAAGTGCAGGCCCATTATTGAGCCTTCTTGATAACTACTTCCTGTGAATAGCAGAGGGTAATTTCCATACTTGCATCCTTTCTTGTGACGCACAGTCTCTGTAATGAGCTGGGAATCCAATGATCTACTTCCCTGATAAGACAGTGGTTACTTTGCGCATCTGCACCCTTTCTTACTTTTTACCTTATTCATCCTCCATGCAATAAACACATCATCCACACATACACACACTTTCTTGCTGCCTTTCTTGGCTGAACTTATCAATTACTCTTCAATTTCATATTCTGATTCAAAGTCAATACCCTTTAACAAGCCTTTTCCATGTAGAAACTACCCCAGTAGAAGACAGTTGAAAATGTTGCACTTGCTGCCTTTCTTCGCAGGGGTTATCAATTGTTCTTTAATTTCATATTCTGATTCAAAGTCAAGGCCCTTGACCAAACCTTTTTGTTGTAGCTACTACCTCGCCTAAAGGCAGTAGGTAATTTCCACACTTGCAACCTTTCTTATTTTTACATTATTTATCTTCCAACCAATCAACACATCATCTAAACATCCACACACCTACTTGCTGCCTTTTTTGGTTGTGGTTATTAACTATTGTTCTATTTCATATCTGTATTCAAAGTGCAAGCCCTTTATCAAGCCTTTTTGTTGTAACAACTACCCTGGCCAACAGCACGCAGAAATGTACAGACTTGCTGCCTTTCTTAGCTGGGGCTATAAATTGTTCTTTAATTTCATATTCTGATTCAAAGTCAAGGCCCTTTATCGAGCCTTTTTGTTGTAGCTATGACCCCGGCCGAAGGCAGTACAAAATCTGCACAATGGCTGCCTTTCTTGCCTGCGGTTATCAATTATTCTTCTTGTAATACAAATTCAAAGTGCAGACCCTTTATTGAGTCTTCTTGGTAACTACTACCGATGAATGGCAGTGCATAATTTGCACACTTACGTCCTTTATTGCGCCTTTTCAACCACACAGTGTATGTCATTTATACAGTTGCTTCCCTCCTTAGATGTACTGACAGTTTCTCAGGCTCCCACTACGGAATCCGACTCACAGTCTATAATGGCCTGAAAAAAAAAAACACCCACTTCTTTTACAAGGCAGTGCATAGTTTCAACATCTGCTGCCTTTCTTAATTTTCACCTTTTTCATCTTCCACTCAATGAACACATCATCCACAAATATACACACCTACTTCCTGCCTTTTTTGACTGGATTTATCAATTATTCCTGAATTTCATATTTTGATTCAAAGTAAATGCCCTTTATAGAGCCTTTTTATTATAGCTACTACCTCAGCCAAACACAACACAACATATCAGCACTATAAAAACCATCTAAATCTACAGCACTACATGACAAAAAGAAATACTTACTGTGCAAGTGACATTTTCCACCTGTAACATATAAGATCTGTTAATAGAAAAGAACCATGTTCTCAGTCAAGTGAAATTAGTTTTTGTGGTATATGTATTCTTATAACGTGTGTAGGAAACAGGACCATTCCTGTCCTCATACGCAGATGATGCTGTGTTACTACCTCAAACACCTTTAGGTCTCCAGAGGCTCTTGGAAACATTTGGGACCTTTATGAATTCCCTGGATTTGTTGGTAAATATCTCAAAATCCCATGCCTTGACCATGGCACAACATAAGAATACAACTAAAACTGTTTACTGTAACGGGGCAGAGCTCACTAGAGTAAAAATTTTCACATAATTAGGCATCCTGTTTGAAGACAGATGCTCTTGGGCACCCCAGCTTAAAGCCAAAAAAATATGCTGTGCTGAGATCGTCATCAGCATTACTAAGCTTTGCACGGCAATTGGGAGCCTAGCCCTGTGAGACTATTCTCGCCATCTATTGGTCGAAATCCCTGTCTATTGTCACTTATGGCGCAGCTATTTGGGGATACAAACAAGCGGTAGAGGTCCAGATGGCAGAAAACACATTTTTTTGCTCCCTTCTGTCCATCCCCCAATCCACTCCAACATTTGCTATCCACCAGGAAGTAGGGCTGGGATATGTGACCGACCTGGTGAGTTTGGCTCCTTTCGTTTGCTGGATAAAAACTTGGCCTAACCCTAAACTCACATTGAACCACCAGATCTTAAGGGATTGCTTTGCCCTAGACAAACTTTAGCAAAATTGAATGGCTGTCATGTGTCAAGACTATGTTTTTTTTAAACTTGAGCGCCCAGATATTTACCAAGTTCCAGAAGGAATTTAGAAAACTAACCTAAAATGCATTAAATCACAGTATTTGAGTTTACTGTGGCTGGAACGGGAGGTTGAGGAAATAAAAAAAAACCTGGTTAGGTCTCAATACTTATTAATCTTATCACCATCACTAGAACCCTATCTAAGAATGGTGACAAAGCCCCTCCATCATTGGCTTTTAACCAGGTGTTGCTTCAACCTGATTCATTTCTGTTTGGAAACATTTTCAGGATGGTGTAAACCGGAAGACTCAGCCCTGTGTAACTGTGATAGTTTCTCAAATCAAAACACTATGCACTTTATAATGTTCTGTGATTTTTATACTGAAATTAGGAAGAAGACTTTAATTCCGCTTTTGAGGGCCAAGGGCTTTCTTCAGGTTAGACCAGCACTAATGTACCTTCAATTGTTAGACAATACCTGGAACATTTTTAACATTGCTAGTTTTCTTGTAGCTGCTGTTCGCCTTAGGAAACAAAGATTTATACTGATGATTGAACTATGTATTCCTCCTGAATTTTTAAATACCATGAATTTCTTTTAATTAATATATGTTTCTAGTTTTAAATCATTTATATATATCTGTGTACTAATGATCTACAGTTTTATATCTCCTATACGTATTGAATTGTCTCGTGTTTTGTATTTGTACTTTTATGATTTTTCCTACTCGAATAAAGTGGTTTGAAGACTGAAGAATATAACATCTCATAACTGAATAGAGCTTCTAAAATAATTTCATCATGTATTTCATATTCCTGATTATTAATTTCGAAAGTCATATGATCGTACTTGATGTCATCTTATGCTTCCACTAAATCAGCATCTAAAGTTTAGTCTTGAAAATCACAGCTGATATCTACAGCATTTATATCTTCCTCTTCATTCTCCCTACTTATAAAAATTATGTTTAGCTCTTCTATGACACTGTTACTAATGTCGAAACCGTCTTTCAAATTGTTTTGTTGATTTTCCATACTGAATTTCTTATGTTGTAGGTCCTTGTACAAAAACATAAACGCTTAATTTTATCTTCACTGTAATATCAGCATATGTGGTGATTCATATGAAATATCCTAAATAGTTCTCTTACATTTAAAGCAACAATATTTTCTACATGAGTGTATATTATTTTCAAAATATTCTAAAATTAAATACAATAAATACAGTGTCACTCTGCATTGTCTCATGTGCTTTATTTATTTATTTATACTACCTACTGTTTTGCAAACTTAAAACAATGACAACAGCACTGCCTTAGTTTGACTCACCCCATTACGTGATCAATTAGGGTTGAGGGAGGCAAAGGAAAGGAGTAAACTACATGTCTACAGATGTACTCCTATATTTAGAACACTGGATGAAGCACTGAATAAATAAAGTAAGATGCAAAAGAACATACACAAAAAAAGGCTGCATTAAAGATACACAAAGGAAAGCAACACAAATAGGACACCGAATCTTGTACACAAACTGGTAAGTCACCAAAAGAACAAAAAGGCTAAGAACACTGCAACGGACACTACGCTGTGGAACTCATTGTGAAGAAAGGTAGAAACATACTGTTAATAAAGCGGAATTCAAATAAAGAGAAAGTAAAAAAGATTCATGGATGACAAAGTCACTGGAGTAATACTCTGTTCCCCAACACAAAAAAAGATTTTACAGAAGTTATATGTACAAATGTTTAAGGAGCTGCAAGCAAAGGGACTCAATCCCCCGGGACTCAAAAATAACATTGGGCACCGTGGGGAGAACGCCAATGCCCCCACGGTCCAAGCTGGCTCGCCGCATCCTTCGAGAACCGGCATTGCTTTCTCAGAGAGAGCAGCTTACATGCTGCTCTCTGTAACGAAAAGCAATCTGCTTTGCTACTTGAAAGAGACAACAGATTAACTTGCTCTCTCTTTCAAATAGTAAACCGGTTTGCTGTGCTAAAGTGAGAGCCGCTGCGCTCCCGCCCTACCATAGCAAACAGCAGTGTCCCGGGGATAGGCACCCGGAGACACTGCAAAAGCCGACCCTGTACCCAGTAAGGGGGCCGCACGACCCCCTCCCAACATTAAAAAGTCCAGAGAAGTCCCCAGAGCTGAGAAATCCGTGCCATCTCGGACCCCCCTATTTTAAATGTTACTGCCCCATGAAGGTGGCGGTCCCTGAAGAATGTAGGAGAGCCGTGAGCCCCCCGCATACTTCAAAATTAACGATGTCTGTCAGCACTTCCTAATTTGGAGTGCTGACAGACAGTTGAAAACCAATCAGCATGCACCTCGTGCTCGTAATTGTACGGATTGCCATACGCGTACGCCGCAATTTTGTTTCTTTTAAAAATATATATAGCCTAAACATCCATGTACGACCCCCTGAACAAACCTATAGGGTCAGAATGTTTCTACCCTGCCCCCTTTCCTTAATTCTCAACTTTGTTTTACTGTTTTATTGTGACTCAGTTCTACCGAGGCACATGATGGCTGCCAACACTTCCTGGTTTCGAGTGTTGACAGACAGTTGACAGCCAATCAGCATGCAGCTCGCACTTGTAATTGAAAGGATCTCCATCCGCGTGTAGAACTCTGTCTCTAGATATCGCTATGATTTTACTTGTAATTTTCTCAGAAACTACTGAACGGATTGACACCATTTAACAAAAAGCACAATCTGCGAACCAAACTCTACCTCTCTGTCAAATTTGGTGTAATTCTGTTCAGCCGTTCGGGCTGTAGCCCTGGCTAAAGGTCTCTATGGAAAATTGCACGGGGAAAACACCTTTTGGGACCCCCTTTTTTCTCGGCCCCCACTTCACGAATCACCCCCAAACTTTCAAGGATGGAGCGGAACCAAGCAGGCCATATTCTTGGAGAAATTCACGAAGATTCGTCCACCGGCGCCAAAGTTATTCCAAATAGAATGTTGTGGATTTCCTATGGAAAGTAGGTCCTAACTATAACTACCTACTGGCGACAGCCAGTAGGTAAGAGATATATGTATATATATATATATATATATATATATATATCTATATAACCTACTGCCAGTCGCCAGTAGGTAGTTATAGTTAGGACCTATTTTCCATAGGAAATCCACAACTTTCTATTTGAAATAACTTTGGCGCCGGTTGACGAATCTTCGCAAAACTTAAAAAACTGGTGGCCGGCTCTGGCCTGCTCCTATCTTGAAAGTCTCGGGGTGATTCGTCAAGCAGGGGCTGACAAAAAAGGGGGGTCCCAAAACATGTTTTCCCATGCAATTTTCCATAGGAACCTTTAATCGCAGCTACAGACCGAACTGCTGATTGGAATTATACCAAATTTGGCAAAGAGGTAGTCCTTGGTTCACACTCGGGCCTTTTAGTTAAATAGTGTAAATCTGTTCAGTAGTTTTTCAGATACTAAAGGAAAAAAATATATATATATCTGGGTGGAGCGTAACGACATATCTCATCGTGAGATCTGATTGGCTGTCAGCACTTCATCCAAGAAGTGTTGGCAGCCATCTTGGGACCAATATACATGATAGCACTTCATTAAAAAGCATTGCAGTTAATAAAAGGTTTATTTATTTATTTATTTTCTATTAATTTTAATTTTGACATCAGACAATGCAGTAGGGGCTAAACGAAACAGATATGTACACAGGTCAGATTTGATAAACAGCAAAGGCTAACAAACAGTTAATACAAGTAGATTAATCGATGAGATTAGGGCATAGAAAAGAGAGAAAGCAAAGAAAAATAATTACGAAACAAATGATAGTTCATGGATAAACAGCAACTCATCGATAAAAGACTTATTAATATGTAATAGGCCCACAATACCTATTTTAACCATTCCTCCAGCGGAGCCCAGATCTTGCAGGCCTGCTTCCGCTTCCTCCTACCCTTCAGTGTAAATACAGAAGACTTCAAATTATAAATAGCGAGCAACCTAGCTCTCCAATTATTAAATACAGGTGGATCAGGGGATAACCATTGTGAAGAGATACACAACCGTATCATAGACATAGCTATAAACAAAAATGCAGTGGCATACCAAGAATTCCTTGCCAGTGATGAACCTTCAAAACCCATTATAACCATCTCTGAATTCATAGTGCAAGGGATATTGAGCATGACAGTAATAAAGCGCTCTACATCAAGCATAAAGTACAGAATGCTTGGACATGAATAGAACATGTGGATCACATCATCTGCATACAACCTACACCTAGCACAACAATCCCCCTTACTACTGCCCCATTTAGCTATTTTCGCCGGTGTATAATAGAGGTCAAAAGCGGCCATGTAGCTTTGAGTCCGTAGACTACCAGAGACCAGGACCTCACTTGCTAGCTCCAGGGCAGGCCTCAGATCAATCCCAGTCTTGCCAAGTTTAGCCTCCCACTTCAAGTTTTGCAACTCTAAATCATCCGGGAAACTGAGCAGTAGATATTGGTACACTGTCCCTATTCTAGCTTTTAATTGTATCAATTGAAATATATCAAACTTATCTAACATTGAAGGAGTTGTACTAAGCCGTTTGTGAATAAAACTTCTGATCGGCAAGTATTTAAAAAAGTCATGCGCATTGAACTTGAACTTATCCTTTAAAGACGAGAAAGAGAGTATTTGCCCAGCACACACTAAATCCCAGATGGTCTGAATACCTAAGGCCTGCCATCTAATAATAATATAATCCTGAAGGATTGGGGGGAGGGGGTGAGCGGCTTTGAGTGGAGTGTAAATATTAACATTGGGAATATGCAGCTTCCGCGAAATTTTCGGCCAAGTATGGAACATAGTGATGATGACCTTGAACCAGGTCTTCTTAAAATAACTGGGCTCCAAGACTTGCGTCAAAACACCCTTGGCGGACGTGCCAAGACCAATCTCGAAAATAGTGGGCCTATTGCATGGATGGACCTCGTACCCAAAAGTGGCACTCCCAGGGACTGAACCAGTGCAGCCCAGTAATTTATTAATAAATTGGGTACCGCCCAACCGCTGCGATTGCGAGAGATACACATCTACTTCAATGCTCTATGGGAAAAGTGGTACCCCCAAAGGAACCTTTAACAAATCCTATCAGCCATTACCAAGCTACTATGAGAAAGTTCTAAGAGAATTGTCCTGAAAAGATATAAAAACTTCGGGAGTACCAGCATTTTAAGAACACTGCAACGGCCATATAAAGAAAGATGTAAATGATCCAGCTTAATATTTACAGCGTCCACCACCGGAAGAATATTCAAATCAGGAATGGTTTTGACTGCAGCCGAGATCTTAACTCCTAAATAAGTTGCTACACTGACCACTGGGGCATCAGAATAAGACATATTAGATGTTTGAACCACTTGAGTCTTTGCCACATTTAGTTTCTAACCGGACATTGAGCCAAACTGTTCGGAGGATTTCTTGAGGGCCGAAAATGCGGAAGAAACATCTGAGGTTAAAACAACAATATCATCCGCATAAGCCAGAGCATGATACTCTGTGACTTTGATCCTTATAGGTGGTATATCTAAATTTCCTTCGATCTTACTAAGGAACGGATCGATATATAAAACAAAGAGCAAGGGTGAACAAGGGCACCCTTGTCTTATGCCTCTGCTAATGTCCGTATTGACTGGATAAATCCTCTACTAAAGCCTTTCCACCGAAGCACGGCCCACAAGAACGCCCAGGAGACCCTGTCGAGCGCCTTCTTGGCATCCAACAGGATCACCCCGAGGGGAGAGGTTGTGACCTGGGCCCAGTCCAGTAGTGCACTAATACATTGGACATGATCTGCAGTATCCCTGCCTGGAATAAACCCATGTTGACGCAGGGAGACCAAAGAAGCAATTATCTCTGCAAGCCTAGATGCTAACATTTAAGAATAGATTTTACTATCGCTATGTATAAGGGAAATAGGTCGAAAAGAAGATGGATTCTGCTCAGACTTTCCCTTTTTTTTAAACACAACTATTATAGTCTTGCACCATGATTTAGGCATCATACCTCTCTGAGCTAGCCTAAAGATAGTCAACAAATCCTGTTGAATCTCCTTCAAGAAAGTCTTATAAAACTCTAGGGGCAGGGTGTCCGGGCCGGAGGCCTTCCCATTAGCTAAGGTTTTTATTGCTATCTTGACCTCCTCCAAAGAAATAGGGGCAGATAATCGTTCATTCTGATCATAGGAGATCTTAGAAGTATCCAATCTGGAAAGAAAGACCTCAGTCTGAGACTCCGGCCGGAAACTTCCAATATCTTCCGTATAGAGCTCAGCATAACATTTTTTAAACACATCGGCCACTCCCTCCTGAGTGTCCTGCACCACCCCATTTTCATCCTGGATTTTATTAATACAGTTCTGCAGGCCTTTCTGCTGGAGCCTCTTGGCGAGTACCCTACCCGAGTTTTCTCCAAATTCGAACATCTGAGTACAATATTGGAGGTACTTAGCAGCGAGGTCCTGCCCGAAAGACTCCAAAAGTTTAGATTTTAATATAGCAACTGCCTACTGACATTCTTCTATGGGAACACCATTCTTGATTTTAGATGTTAACTCTAGCTCAGCAAGCCTAAGCTCATCCATAGGACTCTTAATCAACTCTTGGCCAGACCTTTACCGGAAAGAAGAAAAGCTCTTGGTCTCACTGCGAATTGCAGCCTTAAGTGCATCCCAGACTGCATATTCAGATGCCGTTCCCCTATTAATATCAAGAAAATCAACTAACCATTTTTTCACATGCACCTGATAGGCCTCGTACATCAAAACTTTCCTTTCACAGGACCAGACACGGGGAGCTCTACGTAAGCGAGACCAGCGGCATTCCATAATCAAAGGATTATGACCCGATAAGATTCTGGGGGAATAAAAATAGAAGCTGTTTCTGCCAGTTGGTCGGACAGAAAAAAAGAATCTAATCTGTCATTTTATTGTGGGGGGCGGAGAAATATGTAAACTCATCATCCGTTTTATTATGTCGAAACGAGAGATCCGTTACACCACGTTCTTGTACTAAGGCCTGGAGGAACTTAAATACTCTAGGTTTTCTACCGATATACTTATCATCACCTGCCAGATAGAAATTGCCAGACAAATTGATGTTCATATCACCACACACAAACATGGGAAACGGCCAAGTGGCTAATTCTACATTTAAATATTTGAACAGTTCCAGATCATCCAAATTTGGTCCGTAAATAGTGCACAGAGCTAGGGGTCTATTATCAACTAGAATTTCAGCAATGGCCCATCTACTCATTCTGTCCTCTCGGACCCTTATACAGACCCCAACTCAACGCTTCAACAAGATGACAACACCCCTAATCATAGACGTTTGTTTACAACATGCAATTAAATCATATCCGGGCAGCTTCAAACACTCACACCTCCCCCAAGGCAGATGGGTCTCCTGTATACATAATATGTCAAACTTCATGGTGTGAACAATCTGAGAAAATAGTGATCATTTTTTTGCATCATTAAGACCACAAATGTTCCAAGAACTTGGAATAAGTATACCCTGCCCCATCAACACTTAAAAGAAAACTTACATCCCACTGTATATTTTCCAGAATTTTTAGCCCAATAAGCTGCACAACATCACCACTACACCATTTTAAACCCACAACTGCAATAAATATCCACAACCAACATCTAAGTGAACATGACCCCTAACCCCCCTCCCCAAACACCCAACCCCCCCTGCCTGAAAGGCCACCCACCCTCTCCCACCCCACCCCTACAAACCCCTTAAGTGGCAACAGAACCTAGGTCCTTGTGATGGAATGAGCCAATGGCTTATTCTTGTCTGGATCCCCTCTACCCCTCAAAAACTAAACCCAAGTGGCCTAAAGATGATTGCTTTCATAAGACAACTAAAAGAATTAGAAAAACACAAAAGAATAAATAAGGGTGACTACCCTATGCAATCAACTCCCCCTGGGAACCCCCCGGAAATAAAGTAATTTGAAAAGAGAAGCAAGAACATATGATGCCAAAGAAGAGATTTTTTTTTTAAAGCTTCTTAACTATATAGTAGCAAGGAATTCCTTTGCCTGTATTTCAGAGAGGAAGAATCTAGTCTGACCCTGATGGATGATTTTAAGTTTCGAGGGGAAAAGTAAGAAAGCTTGAGCGCCCTTAGATTGGAATGGTGTAATCAGCTGGCGAAGCTGCCACCTTTGCTCAACTGTAGCTGGACAGAAGTCTGGCCAGACAAAAAACTCACACTCTTTCCCTAATCTTGTTCTGTCGGGTCTTGCTAAGTCGTAAATCTTCTCCCTTGCAAGAAAATTATTTAGACAAATCAAAATTGCCTGGGGTTTAGCCCCTGACACACCCAGTTTCTGTCTCTGCTTGAAGGGAAATCGGTGCGCACGCTGCACCTCCAGCTCACAGTCCCACTGCTTTACATCCGGGAATGCTTTAGTAAACAGTTTGACGATTAATTTTCTGGCATCTCCACCTTCCCGACCTTCCGGAATCCCTAGGATCCTTAAATTGTTCCTTCTTGCCCTATTTTCTAAATCGGTCAATTTCCACACAATGTCCTCCTTTTGTGCACTGATAGCATCAGTTGTGACCTTTTGCGTTGCTAGTGCATCCTCCAAATTGGAGATCCGCTCTTCAGCCTCACCGATTCTACCTGCAATGTCCGTTCAAGTTTTAGCGACTCTACGGATGGAGTTTTGGACTCTGCGACAAACCCCCTGTGTACGAACATTCTCCTGACGGGACTCCTCCCGATGCGCCATGATAGTTTGTGTAATCTCTCCTGATGGCAAATCAGCCTGATTAGGTGGTGAAAACACATTCTTTGTTGAGGCCAGTCCCACTAGACCAGTCAGAACTGAGTAAGGACTATCCTTGAGAGCCAATCCAGGTGCCTCGGGGACCTCTCTTGAAGCACCCTCTCTTGAAGCACCCTTCTATTTCATCAAAAAATTCAAACATGCAGACTTGAAACATGCACTTTGAATACCGGCAGCAGACTTCACTGGTGATCAGTAGCTTTAATACAGTGATCCAATGAGCAACTAGAGTGCTAACATTCAGAATTTATGGCAAATGTGTGACACATCTGAATGCCCTCTTGATGAAACGAAAGTAAACAAGCATTGAAAATGCAATAGGTCTTGCCCTCGTTTAAGTTAAAGCAATTCTGTTTGTAATTAGGTGGCTTTTTAGCTTTGCTTTTATTAGTGTTTTTCAAACTTATATGTACATAACATGCATATGTATGCATATATGTATATGTACATGTATGCATGCATTTATGTTTGTATTTATATAGATATGCAGATTATATATATGTTTGTATATATATATATATATATATATATATATATACATATATACACATAAATATATATACATGCATATATATGCATATATATATGTGCATATGTGTGCATGTAGAGAGGGGTAGAAAGAGGTAGAGAGGCTAGAGTTGTAGAGGTAGAGGTGTAGAGGTAGAGAGGTAGAGGTAGAGAGGTAGAGTGTAATAAAGAGAGAAGTAGAAAGAGGTAGAGAGTGGAGAATGAGTAATAGAGAGTCGATAGTGAGTAGTAGATAGTAGTAGAGAGAGTAGCAGAGAGTGAGTAGTAGAGAGTACTAGAGTGAGTAGCAGAGAGTGAGTAGTAGAGAGTGAGTAGTAGAGAGTAATAGAGAGTAGTGGAGAGAGTAGCTGAGAGTGGGTAGTGGAGAGTAGTAGAGTGAGTAGTAGAGAGTGAGTAGTAGAGAGTAGTAGAGAGTGAGAAGTAGAGAGTAGTAGAGAGTCAGTAGTAGAGAGTCAGCAGTAGAGTAGTAGAGAGTACTAAAGAGTGAGTAGTAGAGTGAATAGTAGAGAGTAGTAGAGAGAGAGTAGTAAAGAGTGAGCAGTAGAGAGTAGTAGAGAGTGAGTAGTAGAGAGTGAGTAGTAGAGTGAGTTGTAGACAGTAGAAGAGAGTAGTAGAGAGTGAGTAGTTGAAAGTAGTAGAGTGAGTAGTAGAAAAGAGTAGTAGAGAGAGAGTAGTAGAGAGTGAGTAGTAGAGAGTGAATAGTAGAGAGTAGTAGAGAGTGAGTAGTAGAGAGTGAGTAGTAGAAAGTAGTAGAGAGTGAGTAGTAGAGAGTAGTAGAGAGTGAGTAGTAGTGAGTAGTAGTAGAGAGTAGTAGAGAGTGAGTAGTAGAGAGTAGTAGCGAGTGAGTAGTAGAGAGAGTAGTAAAGAGTGAGTAGTAGAGAGTGAATAGTAGAGAGTAGTATAGAGAGTGAGTAGTAGAGAGAGAGTAGTAGAAAGTAGTAGTAGAAAGAGAGTAGAAGAGAGTAGTAGAGAAGTAGAGAGTGAGTAGTAGAGAGTGAGTAGCAGAGAGTAGTAGAGTAGTAGAGAGTGAGTAGTAGAGAGTGAGTAGTAGAGAGAGAGAATAGTAGCGAGTGAGTAGCAGAGAGTAGTCAGTCAGTACAATTCAACATGCAGTATGGACTGTGCGACTATAACAACGACACTCCTCGCCGCTATTACATGAATATGATGTCGGAGGTGTGAGGGGTCTTTCGGTAACAACTTTGGAGATGGAATATGGTGATATGTGATACCCTTGTATATATGCAGCACTGCAAAAAAACTTTTATTACGTTTGTTTTGTTTGGGATCACTATACCTGGGGGATTACATGCCACACCTGGGATAGAACCCAAAAGGGTGAATATTATACCTTTGACCACAGGGGGAACACAACCAGCGGTTGTAAAATACAGTGATGGGACAAGAAATCACCGGGATATATAGTATGATTATACTAGCTCTGTTCTTTTGTGTTCCCAATTTAGTTCATGTTCTCCTACATTATTGGGAGTACTGTCCACACGTGACTAACAGGGCCAGGATCTAGTTAGACCGGCTCGTGCTTTTTGTGGCATACTAACCGAAATACGGTGGGGCCATAAGAGGTACTGGGAGCGACATCAGTCCTGAAGGAGACCGGGGTGACCTTTGCAGGCACAGTAAGTCGGTCGAAACATGCTGACACTAGCAGTACCAGGAGGGGTGTTTTGAGAAACCTCACTTTCTCTTCTAGACACTACCCATCATTTTCTCTCTTTTTTAATCCTGGTGGAGGCTCCTTATAATAAAGTTTGGTTTGGTATCCTCAAACCAGTTTTAAATCACATCCTTATTAACTGCACTTTATGTCGCATCACTAGTTCCAGTCACTTGGTGATATGCACTGTTCTATCACTTTGTATGTTACGTGTTGAGTTCTGTGGTCTTACGTTGTGTGTTTTTTGTGTATTTTATTATTTTTTCCCCTCCCTTATGCTCCGCCCTGAGTGTGGCTACACCAGGGCGTATTGTAAGCAGGCCCAATGATGAAGCATGTCACATACTTCGGTATGTGAGTGAGGGCAGTTTTTCAAAACAGATGAGTTTTTTTGTTTTGTTATATGTGTTGTGTTGTGCTCTCCACCCCTTATAATGTGTTTAACTGAGAATTATTGGGGGTTCGGGGTGGTAGAGTATAGTCTTTGACCCTCTCCCCTTTTACATGCGAAGTAGTCAGTCAGTGTCAGTAAGTGTCAGTCAGTCAGTGTCAGTCAGTCAGTGTAAGTCAGTGTCAGTGTCAGTCAGTCAGTGTCAGTCAGTCAGTGTCAGTCAATCAGTGTCAGTCAATGTCAGTCAGTCAGTGTCAGTCAATCAGTGTCAGTCAGTGTCAGTCAATCAGTGTCAGTCAGTGTCAGTCAGTCAGTGTCAGTCAATCAATGTCAGTCAATCAGTGTCAGTCAGTGTCAATTAGTCAGAGTCAGTCAGTCAGTGTCAGTCATTTAGTGTCTGCTGACCTGGTTCTCTGGCTCTAAAGCAGCTCTGCTGACCTGGTTCTCTGGCTCTATAGCAGGTCTGCTGACCTGGTTCTCTGGCTCTAGAGCAGCTCTGCTGACCTAGTTCTTAGGCTATAGAGCAGCTCTGCTGATCTGGTTCTCTGGCTCTACAACAGCACTGCTGCCCTGGTTCTCTGTCTCTAAAGCAGCTCTGCTGACCCGGTTCTATGGCTCGAAAGCAGTTCTGCTGACATGGTTCTCTGACTCTAGAGCAGCTCTGCTGACCTGGTTCTCTCCCTCTAGAGCAATTCTGCTGACATGGTTCTCCCCCTCTAAAGCAGCTCTATTGACCTGGTTTCTCTGGCTCTATAGCAGCTCTGCTGACCTGGTTCTCTGGCCCTAACGCAGCTCTGCTGATCTGGTTCTATGGCTCTAAATCAGCTCTGCTGACTTGGTTCTCTGGCTCTAGAGCAGCTCTGCTGACCTGGTTCTCTGGCTCTAAAGCATCTCCTCTGACCTGGTTCTCTGGCTCTAAGGCAGCTCTGCTGACCTGGTTCTCTCCCTCTAAAGCAGCTCTGCTGACCTGGTTTCTCTGGCTCTACAGCAGCTCTGCTGACCTGGTTTCTCTGGCTCTACAGCAGCTCTGCTGACCTGGTTCTCTGGCTCTAGAGGAGCTCTGCTGACCTAGTCCTTAGGCTCTAGAGCAGCTCTGCTAACCTGTTTCTCTGGCTCTAACACGGCTCTGCTGATCTGGTTCTATGGCTCTAAAGCAGCTCTGCTGACTTGGTTCTCTGGCTCTAGAGCAGCTCAGCTGACCTGGTTCTCTGGCTCTAAAGCAGCTCTACTGGCCTGGTTCTCTGGCTCTAAGGCAGCTCTGCTGACCTGGTTCTCTCCCTCTAAAGCAGCTCTGCTGACCTGGTTTCTCTGGCTCTACTGCAGCTCTGCTGACCTGGTTCTCTGGCTCTAGAGCAGCTCTGCTGACCTAGTCCTTAGGCTCTAGAGCAACTCCGCTGACCTGTTTCTCTGGCTCTAACGCGGCTCTGCTGATCTGGTTCTATGGCTCTAAAGCAGCTCTGCTGACTTGGTTCTCTGGCTCTAGAGCAGCTCTGCTGACCTGGTTCTCTGGCTCTAAAGCAGCTCTACTGGCCTGGTTCTCTGGCTCTAAGGAAGCTCTGCTGACTTGGTTCTCTCCCTCTAAAGTAGCTCTGCTGACCTGGTTTCTCCTGCTCTACAGCAGCTCTGTTGACCTGGTTCTCTGGCTCTAGAGTAGCTCTGCTGACCTGGGTTTCTGGTTCTAGAGCAACTCTGCTGACCTGCTTCTTAAGCTCTTGAGCTTTTCTGCTGACCTGGTTCTCTGGCTCTACAATGGCTCTGCTGACCTGGTTCTCTGGCTTTAAATGAGCTCTGCTAACCTGGTTTCTCTGGCTTTGCAGCAGCTCTGCTGACCTTGTTCTATGGCTCCAAAGCAGCTCTGCTGACATTGTTCTCTGGCTCTACAGCAGCTCTGCTGACCTGGGTCCCAGGCTCTACAACGGCTCTTCTGACCTGGTTCTCTGGCTCTAAAGCAGCACTGCTAACCAGTTCTATTGCTCTAAAGCAGCTCTGTCTACTCCTACTGTCATTCCTGACAGAAGCATGACCTTATCTCATCACTCTGCTGAAACATAAGTGCTTATAAACATATACTGCTGTCAACTACTAGCACTCTAGGAACCCAGTCACTGTCTCTGCACTAGCAGAATGACTCGGGCATTGAGACAAGCAGTGGTAAAGTCAAATGAGCCCAAATATATGCGGTGCCTTAACCCCTTGCAGACTACTGAGTTAGTCCTGCAAAAGTCCAGGTAATAGTCATGCCTTTCTGGAATCACACTGTGAGTCTGTGTCCACTCCTACAATCATCCTGACAGAAGCATGTCCTTGTCTAATCACCCTGCTGAAACATAAGCGCTTATACACTTATCCTGTTGTCAACTACTAGCACTCTAGGTACCCAGTCACTGTCTATGCACTTGCAGAATGACAAGCATTGAGACAAGCAGTGGTACAGTCAAATGTGCACAAAGAATGCGGTCCCTTAATGCCCCAGGCAGACTCCTGAATCAGTCCTGCAAAGGTCCAGGTAATAGTCATGCTTGCCTGGAATCACACTGTGAGTCTGTGTCCACTCCTACAATCATCCTGACAGAAGCATGTCCTTATCTAATCACTCCGCTGAAACATAAGCGCTTATAAACTTATCTTGCTGTCAACTACTAGCACTCTAGGTACCCAGTCACTGTCTATGCTCTTGCAGAATGACTCAGGTATTGAGATAAGCAGTGTTTCAGTCAAATGTGCACAATATATGCAGTCCCCTAACCCCTTGCAGACTACTGAGTCAGTCCTGCAAAAGTCCAGGTAACAGTCATGCTTGTCTGGAATCACACTGTGAGTCTGTGTCAACTCCTACAATCATCCTGATAGAAGCATGTCCTTATCTAATCACTCTGCTAAAACATAAGCGCGTATTACCATATCCAGCTGTCAACTACTAGCACTCTAGGAACATAGTCACTGTCCATGCACTTGCAAAATGACTCAGGCTTTGAGACAAGCAATGGTACAGTCAAATGTGTACAATATATGCAGTCCCTTAACTCCTTGCAGACTACTGAGTCAGTCTGGCAAAAGTCCAGGTAATAGTTATACTTGTCTGGAATCACACTTTGAGTCTGTCTCCACTCCTACAATCATCCTGACAGACACATGTCCTTATCTAATGACTCTGCTGAAACATAAGCACTTATAAACTTATCCTGCTGTCAACTACTAGCACTCTAGTAACCCAGTCACTGCCTATGCACTTGCAGAATGACTCAAGCATTGAGACAATACCTAAGCACTTATAAATTAACTGAGCACTCTGTTTTCAGCACTGTAATCATTCTAGTTACTAGTGATGTTCTTATAGAATGACCCAGGCACCAACACAAGTGCACATACAATATTATGTGCACAATCCCTACAAACCTCTAAGCAGATACATACTATTGGTACACTCCATTAAATACGGAAGTAGTACTCATGCAGCCTAGGATACCTCCTGTCAGTCTCATGCAGTTCGTCAATCAGCCATCCAGCACTATGTTCTTATTGTATCACTCTGCCAATACCTAAGCACTTAAGGGGCAGATTTACAAGCCCCCTGCGCCACCAGTACACACTTTTTGTAACATAGTGATGGCGCTGGGGACTCCTCCATATTTACAAGGAGAGGAAAAGCAACCCTGCGTAAAGTAGTCCCTCCCTGCACAAAAAGAATCTCCCCACGACACAGATATCCTTGCACCATGGTGCAAGGGTGCTTGCGTCACTGCATGGCTGCAGTTTGTGTGCTAGTGCAGAGGGAACACATAATTGCGACATATTCATGTAAATATGTCACATCCCTGGGCTTCAGAAGTGCCACAGCGCTGTGCAGCTAAAGGGCTTGCAGTGTCACGCTGCAGCACTTCCTCATAGATCTACCCCTATAAATTCACCATACAGTACTAATGCATTCTTTCAGTCAATTATGCTCTACACATACATTGAACCAAACTGTCAGACATCACCATGCAATTATAATTCTTTTTTTAAATTAGATAAGGTAGCTCTGAACTTTTTTTTTCTTGTTTTTTTTTCTATTTTTTTTGTCAAAATTGTATTTTATTATCAAACAAGAAGGAAAAGAAACACTCGCGACAACCTCGCACAATTCCCCACACAGGGGGTTAGCTTGGCAAGCGGGAGAAAGCAAGAATGCAGCCGAATACCCCCACCAGAGGTAGGCACATACAATAACAACACAAAGCGGGCAGCCAGCCAAACGTGCTCAGGCAGGGTAGCAACACAGTCCAGAAAGGCCCAGCTTTCAGGGGGGAATTGTAATCGGCATCCGCCTCCTTGTCGTAGCGGTGAGTTACTCCCGCCACAATCGAGGTACAGTGAGGTTCAACAAGAAGAAATGAAAAAGAAAAAAGAAACCGAAAAGGAACTTCCCCCCCTCCTCCCCCCCCCCCCCGGTGGTGGTAGCGTCCCATACTCACAATCATACACGCAACAGCATTCATACTTGGAACAGGTGCAGGGCCCGCAGTGTAGGTGGATAGACCGCCGACGGGAGTCCCTTAGCAAGGAAACGGACCAGTGGACCCCAGCGGAAGATAAAGTTCTTGAAATCCCCCAAGAAGACCTCAGCCATGCGTTCCATGCTCAACAGTCACCACAGTCTGGCATACCACAAAGAAATCGCAGGGGCCTCCTTCTTCTTCCAGGCGGCAGCCAGAGTAGTCTTAGCCGCCCCCAAGCACAACCATAAGATCTTCTTATCCGCCCGGGTCTGATGCTCCAGCAGTGGATCTCGGAGACCCAATAACACATGTGCCATTGAGTCTGCCACTGGGTATCCCAAGATCTCTTGAACATGAGAGAGGATTTCCTCCCAATAGGGGCGAATAGCTGGGCAGTCCCACCAGATATGGCGGAAGTCGCCCAGCAGGCCACAGCCCCGCCAACATCTATCAGAAGTGCCCGGGAATATACGATGGAGTTTAACCGGGGTGAGATACCAGTCCATCATTGTTTTGAGATGAGCCTCTCGGAGTTCAACAGAATGGTTATGTTTTGCGAGGTCTCTCCACAACTGCGACCACTCTACCTCAGAAATTTCTCGGTCCAACAGGCTTTCCCATGAATCCATGTACCGAGGCCTTGGGGACATCGCTGTGGACAGGAGGTGGCAGTAAAGAAAGGATATAGTTCCCCGCATGCTATAGGTTCGACCAAGGAAGGACTCGAAGAGGGTGGGAGCTCTAGTGGCAGCATCGCGAACAGCAGAGGAAAGCTCCCAATGGAGAAGTTGAGCATGATGGTAGCGCTCCGTTGGGAGGACCTCGTAGTCCCTCCTGCAGTTGTCAAAGGTTAGTGGGGCTACTCCATGAAACAGGTGGGTGAGGGCCAAACACCCCCCCTCCGCCAGGCGTCAAAGGGACCTTCAGTTTGGGCAGGAGGGAAGGCCGGGTTGAAGTGGATGGGCGTAAACGGCGAGGGAAACGTAGTCCATCTCTCATCCCCGGCGAGCGAGTCCCACACCTTCAAGGTGGTGCCTGTGGGGGTGCTAATGTACGCATTAAGGGGCCTGTCCCTCTTGGGTTTCCACACCAGGTCCCAGATTGTCCTCCCCGCCACGCTCCTGTCCATGTGGAGCCAGTGTTTTTCAGATTCCGGTTGGGACCATTCCACCAACACCCGGAGCTGCGCCACTTTATAGTAGAGGAGCATATCTGGTAGGCCTACTCCCCCTTCCCCACGCGGTCGTCTAAGCGTAGCGAAGAAAAAGCGTGCCCTTCCTCCCCTCCAAATAAAGCGGAGCATGAGGGTTTTTATATTGCGAAAGAAATCAGCATCGATCACAATTGGGAGTGCCTGGAATAAATACAGCAGCTTGGGGAGCAGGGTCATTTTAATCGCATGGATTCGTCCCAGCCACGAGATATAGAGGGGTAGCCAGCGCCTCGGATCAGAGCGGATACTTGCTAGTAGGGGTGGAAAGTTGGCGGCAAACAGCTGCCCCACCGTCGGAGTGAGGCGAATCCCCAGATACAGGAGAGACGAAAGCGTCCATTGCAGGGGGGACAATGGGCGAAGGCGGTCCACCTCAGCCAGAGGCAGCGTAAGGTTCAAGATAAAGGACTTGTCGCAGTTGACCTTGAAGCCCGCCACTCTCTCAAAATGTTCCAATACAGCCTGGACCTGGGGCAGAGACTGCGCGGGATCCGACAAAGAAAGCAGGACGTCGTCAGCAAACAACGAGATTTTATGTTGTTCTCCCGTGAAGGGCAGTCCCTGTATGCCTGGGTGTTCCCGAACCGCCATTGCCAGTGGCTCGATACTCAATGCAAAGAGCAGGGGCGAAAGCGGGCACCCCTGCCTCGTACCCCGGGAGTGGGGGAAGAAGGTCAACAGATGGCCGTTGACCGAGACTCTGGAGCGGGGGCAACTATAGTTCGCATGGATCATATCCAAAAATCTGGGCGAAAAACCAAAAGCCGTCAAGGTCTGGAAAAAGAATCCCCAGTCCACCCGATCGAAAGCCTTTTCCGCATCTAGCCCCACTAACACTGCAGGGATGCGGAAGCGGGTAGCCTTTTCAATAAGGTGAACCACACGGCGGGAATCGTCATGGGTCTGGCACCCCTTAATGAATCCGGATTGGTCGGGGTGGATGAGAGCGGGCATAAGATCTTGTAACCTGGATGCTAGAATGGACGAATACAATTTGGCGTCGATATTCAACAGTGCTATCGGTCTGTAGGAAGCGCACTTGGAAGGGTCCTTCCCCAGCTTGGGGATAATCGACACCACTGCCTCAGCCATGGAGCCCGTGGTCGTGCCCGAGTCCGCCATGGCATTGAAAAGGTGCACCAAGTGGTCACTTACGTCAGCCGCAAAGGTCTGATAAAAGAACGCCGTAAAGCCGTCAGCCCCAGGTGCCTTATTGGGCTTCAGGGCTTTAATCGCCGTCAGCACCTCCTCCCTAGTGAAGGGGGCTTCCAGCAAGTCATTCCATTCAGGGGAGACGCGGGGAAGTGGGAGCGCAGCTAGATAGTCCCTCTGGGCCGCAGGGTCCAGGGAATCTCCCGAATAGAGCGCCGCATAAAACTCTCCAAAAAGTTCCGCCTTTTCCTCATCTCGATGGTGAAGTTCTCCCCTATGATCCTGTATACCTCCTATATATTCCTTCTCTCGCTTGTCCCTCAACTGGCGCGCTAGATGTCTCCCAATCTTATTACCCTGTGAGTAGGAGAGGCGGCGCAATTTCAGGAGAGTGAACTCCGCTCTAATATTATAATGGGATCTGAGTTTCCCCCGGACCGCCGTCAAGGAGCGGAGCGTCTGCCTGGTGGGATTCTGTTTATGAGTCACTTCTAGCCTGGCCAGTTCGTCCTCCAGCCCCTCTCTCTCCTCCCGGCGTCGCCGGTTGAGAGTTGCGTTGAGGGCTAAGCAACTCCCCCTAATCTTCGCCTTAAAAGCATCCCAGGTGACAAAGATAGATGTATCTTGGACAGGGTTAAGGTCAAAAAAGTCCCGAATCGCTGCTCGCAGAGCTCTACAGGAGGGGTCGTCTCTGACCACAGAGGCCGGGAAGTACCACTTGCGCGGTCCGGCGACATCCTGCACCCAATGAAAACACAGTGTTAGCAGGCTGTGATCGGAGACCGAGAGGGGGAAGATTCTGGCATCGCACAGGGCCCCTAGTAGGGGTCGGCTCAGAAAGCCATAGTCCAGCCGGGAGTAGGATTGAGGGACATGCGAATAATAGGTGTAGTCCCGGGTGAGGGGATTGTGGACCCGCCATCCGTCAATGAGGCCACAGTCTGCAAATTTCTCTTTCGTTTCAGTCGAGCTCATCCCGGCCTCCGCCCTCTGGGGTCGAGAGCAGTCCAGATCACGGTCCCACACTAGATTAAAATCCCCTAGGACAAGAAATGCCCCCTCAACAAAATCTAACACGGTGGTCAGCAAATCGTGGAGAAACCTATTTTGACCTACATTAGGAGGGTAAAGAACTAAAAAGGTACACAATTTGCCCCTAAGTACGCCCTTGACCAAAATCCATCTACCCTCTTTATCGTTCCTGACCCCCAGCGGTTGAAATCGCACTGCTGAACGGAACATCAGAGCCACTCCCCTGTGCTTGGTATGGGCCGAAGATCTATATATCAAAGGGTATTGCCTGTGCTTGAGGCGGGATTCGTCCTTCCTCGCCAGATGCGTTTCCTGGAGGCCCACCACATCAAAGTCATGATCCAAAATGTATTTCCATACCTTTTGCCGCTTTTGAGGGGAGTTCAACCCCTTAACATTCCAGGTGCCAATAACTAACGGCATAACGGGCAAAGAATCACAAGCAGCTCAATGCCCCTCCTCACCACACCGGACACACACCAGTCCTTCCAGCAATCTCGGAGTCTCTTTAACCGCACTACCCGCCCAGGTCCTCCCCTCCCGCCCCGTACACCCAGATACTGTGAAGACAGAAATATTCTACAACATGCATTCTCGCCACCACCATCACCCTCCCATCCCTCCCTCAAACTTCCCCCCCCAACACCCTCCCCTCTTCGCACCCCCAAGGTCGGAGGGCCTCAACCGGAGTGCCCCCTTCACTATGAACTGCAAGGGCCCCACTGGGCCAACAAGAAAGGGGAACAAATAGAAAAAAAAAAAAAAAAGAAAAAACAATAGGCCACCAAAAGGGCGGCTCCAGTAACCCACCGCAGATAGCCGGTGGGATATCGGACAGTGTCCCATTCAGTACTAGGACCGGGGCGTCTTCTCCAAAAGTACATGTTTACCCACGGTACCTGAACGGAGGGGGGGGTCGCCCCTCCGCCGCTTAGCCGTCTTCCCTGTAAGTTCATGCCGCTCCTGAGCTGTTCTGTGACAGCGATTCCGTCACATTCACCACCGAGGCCACTGCTCCATCCCTCTCTTGTTGGCTGGCCGAGGGATCTGGTCTGCCGTGCGCCGGTGGGCGCCCTACTCTTTGCCAGGAAGGCGAACGTCGCCGTCATCGCGCTGGGGAGTGATCCGCACTCGAGGAGGGGGCCGGGTCGTCCAAGCCTAGTAGTTCTTTGGCTGCTTGCAGTGATCGGATCTGGACCAGCCGGTTCTGCCAGCGAAAGATCAGGTGAAAGGGATGGCCCCAGGAATACGCCACACCACGGTCTCTCAGATAGGAAGTCACGGGCTTAAAAGTGCGTCTCTTTTGCAGCGTTGAAGCCGCCAGGTCCTGGAACAGCTGGGGACGGTGATCCCTGAACTGCAAATCAGTTATCCCCCTCGCCTTCCGAAGAATACGTTCTTTAAGTTGAAAGTCATGCACGCAAACCAAAATGTCCGGGGGTGGAGCCCCCGCGCCTCTCGGCAGCCCGACTCTGTGTGCCCTGTCCATTCTGATCTCTCGCAGTTTTCCTCTCCCAAGATCTGCAAAAAGAGCGCCTCCACATATCCACGCAGGTCCCCCGCCTCTCCTTCCCATGGTACCACGCGGACGCGAATGTTATTTCGGCGGGAGCGGTTCTCCAGGTCTTCAGCGTGGGCCTGTAAGTCCAAATTTTGCTCCGTCAGCCGAATTACGTCTTGTTGTAGCCGATGCACGTCCTCCGCCATGCCCAGATCATGTTCCTCCAACGTGGCGACCCGCTCACCAACGCCATCCACATCCCTTCTCACCTCTCGAAGATCCGAGGCGAGCTGGGTCCGCAGCTCCGAGAAGATGTCGTCCTTAATGGCGGAGAAGAGTTCTAACATGAAGGCCTTGGTGGCCGGAGCTTCATCGTCGCGCAACCGGGGAGAGGAGCCAGTGCTGGTGCTAGGGGACGACGTCGCCTGCGTTCCCCTGAGTGGCCCCTCCTTGCCGGGCTTGTCCTTGCGGTTCCTGTTCGCCATCGTGGTCCAACACCAAACAGAGGGGGGGCACTGCCACAGCTCCCCCTCGAGCCAACACCAACCGCACCGCCGACTCAACAGTAGGGCGTCTCGGCTCTAGGTCGCAGACCCCCGGGGCCCCGATTCCGTCTCTGATGCCCGCAGGGTCACGCTTCAGGTCCTCTGGGCAGGCACCCGGGGACTCCCTTCAGTAGGCCACGGGCACCCGCGGTCCAAGTGAAGGAAACTCCCAATAAGCACCGTGGTTCTTGACAGCGGTCCGAGCCAGCGCCGCCTCGTCACTCCACCGGACCCTTGCTAGAGGCTGGGAACCGCGCCCGGGAGCCAGGCCGCAAATCCCCGCTCTCGCGTAGTCCAGGGTCCGCGCTGCGCCTCCCAGTGCAAGGCGATGGTGCTCCAGGGGCCTCTTCGGGCAGCCCGCGCCTCACCCCAGCGGAGCCGGACCTCCGAACGTTATGGGCCCGACGATCTCTCCCCTGGCGGCGGCTCCGCGGTAGGGCGGATTGGTGGGTACGCCCCTGCAGCGCTGCACGCAAGGCCCCGGCTCCACTGGTCCGCCGCGGCACAGGCCCCAAAGTGGAAGCAGGCGCAGCCTATCACCCACGCGGCCCCGGTCGCACACAGGGCACCCCAGGGAGTCCCGGGGCGTCGCTCTATAAGGAGAGCCGCTGGAAGTGCCCAGGGAAAACAAGGCTTAGCAGAGCACAGGACGTCTAACTCCGCCGCCATCTTGGACACGCCCCTTTTTCTATTTTATGTAGTTTTTTACCAATTTTGAACTTTTTTTTGGGTGTTTTTTAAAAATTGAACAAAAAAGAAACTAAGTAGATAGTTAGCTTTTGAAACATTCAACATCATTCAACATCATTCCAAAAACGAAAAAAAAAAATTGCATTTGTGAATCCGTTTAGCTGCACAAATAGCATCCACTGACTACACAATAACAGATGATGGTTTTGCACTTAATGCAGTGCTGCTGCAGAAAAGCAAGTTCTGGGCAAATGTCTACTGGTGGTGCTGAACTGGATGCTCTGCAGGGGCTAGCAATGCCTAGTGGAGGATTTTTAGTGGAGGATTTTTTGCTGCACGCCTCATTTCTTCTCGTGCCAGATTCTTCGGGTGAATGGTCCGCAGATGTTTACACATACTCACTGTTCCACAGGAGTATTTCTTGTCACTGCCTCGCGACAGGACCCTGTCACACAGCAAGCATGTGACTTTTCTTGCGTTGACCTTTTTATCTCCAGCAGGAAAGGTGAAAAATATCCATACCACTGATTCAGGCCTCTCCTTGGGTTGACCTTCCTCCAAGAAATCTCCATCTGAAGAATGATAAGGAGCTTGCGAACCAGATGCCGTTTCTCCAATGCAATTTTTTAAAAACACCAGCAAAATTCCAAAACCAGCTCTGGAAGAAGAAGAGGTGTCTCTCATCAACGGCTCCAAACAGAATAATTAAAATGGGTAGGGTCCTTCAATAGTTACAGTGGGAAATTTTATGAACCAACCAAATCTTTTTTTTGGAGGTCACATGGGATCCGCACACCGTGCGTTCACGAAGCGCACACCTGACGCAACTTCGCGAAAATATATTTAAAAATAATATACGTTTATTACAAGTAGATATATATTATTTTTATGAATACCTTAGATAATCATTTGCCCTAATATGTGCATTAAAGGCACATACATATAAGTTTAGAACATAAAAAAAATTCACTGGAGTTGTGCACCCAGTGCGCCCCAGCACATATATGACTTCACGTGGGGCCCGCCACTGCGCAAGCTTCGCGAACTGTAATACGCATGTGTCGCTAATGCGTGGGAGCAGGAGTCGCAGACCGGTCCCATACCGGTCACGCACACCACGTAACATTGTACATGTATAACGTAACTGAAAAAAAACACGCACTCATTCCTCACCATACGCGGATCCTTCACGACTTTTCCAAAATGGCAGCTAGAATACACAGACCCGCTGCGGTAGGTAAGCTTTGGGTGTGCAACTCCCAAAAAGATTTTGAAAAGAAACTTATACAACTATATTAAAATACAAAAAAACTAAATAATTACAAATATTTCAGTTTTAAATGTATTTTAATTTTTTTTTGCGATTTTCAGAAAAATATATAATGTTGTTTAATAAATACAATATTTATAAATAAACAGTCAAAAAACTGTAGAAATTCAGTATAACAAAATTGGTATAACTACTATTGCACTTAAAAGTTATCATTTAAAAAACCTTAGAAATTTACTGAAAAAACCATAGGTTTCAGAGACGTTATAGTTAGAAATTAGCATTTTAAAACCCTTTGAAATTCACTGAAAAAAACATAAGTTTCAGAGACGTTATAGTTAGGAATTAGCATTAAAAAAAACCTTTGAAATTCACTGAAAAAACCATAGGTTTCATGAGTGTTATAGTTAGCTGGACATTTCACTCGTACAAAACCAAAGAAATTCCTCTGTTATAGTTAGTTGTGCTAACTATAACCTGCGCGCCCGCAATGCACTGCTGATGATGTCACATATTACATCGTTCATGACATGGTCAAATTATATCACTAATGATATCACTGATGACATAATTGTTTTTTAAACAAATTTGGCAAAATCCACGGAGGATCCGCGGATCCGGCCGAGAAAATAAAAAAAACAAAGCGCAGACTCCCGCGTTTTGTTAATATTTAGCCCCCGGGTGGGCCAGGTCCCGGGGGCACTGAAAAAACTAAGTGTGGGGGTCCCAATCGACCCCACACTGCCCCAGGGTCCACCACCCCCGGGGCGTCGCATAAATATTTGTGGGTGCACATGGTCCCCCGCAGCACCGGGTTCCGCCACCCCCGGGCTCCCATTAATTAAATGTGCAGGGGGCACACTGCCCCCCCGCAGCCCCTGGGACTGCCAACCCCTGGGCTTCTTTTTTAAAAATAAAATGTACCTGTGTGGGGGGGCTTGAGCCCCCCCTACATGCTCCAGGGACCACCCCCTCCCCAGGCACTAATATGTAAATTAGGGGGTCCGTTAAGGACCCCCGAGCCCCGGGGGCTACCACCTTCCCGGGGCTATGTACAGATTGGGAGGGGGGCCACGCGGACCCCCTCCTGGAGCCAGTGATGGCCCTGGGAACCGCCACCGCCCAGGGCCGGCTCCTGCAGTGTCCTGGGGTGCCCACCCCAGGACACTGTAGTTTGCTATGGCAAATGTGGCTTCTGCCCTGTCATGGCAAACTCTGCTTTGGTTTTTGCTTTGGAATAGAGAGCAGGGAAACCTGCTCTCTCTTCCAAAAACAAAAGCTGATTTCTTTTCTACACAAGGAGCTGGATGTCAGCAGCTCCACGTGTGAAAAAGCAATGCCGGCTCCCACAGGAGGCAGGGAGCTGGCTGGGACCGCGGGGGCATTGGGGCTCCCCCCACAGTCCGCAACAAGAGGCCTTGACCCCGGGGATGGGGTCCCCTGGGCCATGATTGGCCCAGGAGGGGGCCAAGTGGCCCCCCTCCCCCATGAGTAAAAAAAAGGAAAATAAGAAAAACACAAAGGCCGGCCCCGGGGGATGGGCCACGAAGCCCCCTCCAATAATTTTAATTAAAAATAAACACTGTCCATGCCCCAGGCGATGGGGTCCCTGGGGCCGAATATGGCCTCGGGAATGGGGTCCATTATCAAAAAAAAATATATATATATATATATATATAGGGTCCGGCCCTGGGGGATGGGGTCCCCAGGACCAATAAATAGGAAAAGAAGGGGGCCACACAGCTCCCCTTTTTAATAAATAAATAATCATGCCAGAGGCCCCGCCCCTCCTGCATCACTCTGCAAACGCGCCCCCTGGCGCATTGTAAGATGGGGAAGTAATTCCCCTTGAATACTGGTGGTCCCTGGTGGCCAACTTGCCCACCAGGAACCTCCAGTATGCGCCAGGGTGCTGCGTTGCAGGGAGGTGTTCAGAGACCATGCCCTTTTTTACACCTCTCTGCAAAGCAGCTCTGTGGCACATACTGGAGGTACCTGGTGGGCTAGTTGGACCACAGGGACCCTCAGTATTCAAGGGGACTTAATACCCCAACTTAAAACGCACCACGGGATGCGTTTGCACAGTGGTGAAGGGAGGGGGTGGGGACCTAAGGTGACATGCGTGCAAACACTCCCTGTGGCACATTTTAAGTTGGGGGATTAAGTCCCTGGGGTTCAACTAGCCCACCAGGTACCTCCGGTAAGCGTCATAGAGCTGCGTTGCAGAGAGGTGTAAAAAGGGGCATGGCCTCTGAACACCTCTCTGCAACGCAGCTCCCTGGCGCTTACTGGCGGTACCCGGTTGGCTAGTTGGCCCCCAGGGTCCCTGGGACCAACTAACTGACCAGGTATGTCCAGTAAGTGCTACAGAGTTGCATTGCAGAGAGGTGTAAAATGGGGCATGGCCTCGGACCACCTCTCTGCAATGCAGCTCTGTGGTACTTACTGGAGGTACATGGTGGGCTCTCAGGATTCAAAGAGACTTAATCCCCCAACTTAAAACGTGACACAGTGCGCCATTGTGGAGTGGTAAAGGGAGGGGGCAGGGCCAGAGGTGACGTGTGCAAACACACCCTGTGGTGCGTTTTAAGTTGGGGAATTGAGTCCCCTTTAATCCTGAGAGTCCCTGGGTCCAACTAGCCCACCATGTATCTCCAGTAAGCACCACAGAGCTGCATGCAGAGAGGTGGTCCGAGGCCATGCCCTATTTTACACCTCTCTGCAATGCAACTCTGTGGCACTTAGTGTACATACCAAGTGGGGATGGTTGGCCCCCAGGGACCCTCAGGATTCAGGGTGACTTTATCCCCAACTGAAAACGGCCACAGGGGGTGTTTGCACACATGTCACCTCAGGACACCCCTCCCTTCACCAGTGTGCATACGCGCCCCGTGGCGTGTTTTAAGAGGTAGTTTTAATCCTGCTGCCCTATTATGTACTAGGGCCTTACAGAGGAGGTCATGCTAATCACAGGGGTACCCCAATGCATAGTGTTCCCTAGTGTATGTAGGTGTTTTCACTCTACGCTAAGAGTCTTTTAGCAAACCACTGGCTCTAGGCCTGGTTAGTCAGAGTCAGTTACCACCAGTACCCATCAGAAAAAGTTCAGGGCATAGGATGATTTTGTAACAAGGCCTCTTTCTGCTCCTCTGTCTGTTGGTTCTTTCTGCACATGTCTTGCTACTTCCTGCACTTTTCTTCGTCTTTGAGGACTGTTGCTTTTTTCTGCAATTCTTTTGCTTCTTTCTGTGCGTTTTCTCTTCTTTCTTCACATGTCCTACCTCTATAGGCATAGTTAGAAATTAGCATTTGAAAAACTTTAGAAATTCATAAAAAAAGGTAGGTTTCAGGCACGTTATAGTTAGGAATTAGCATTTAAAACAGATTGAAATTCACTGAAAAAAGCATAGGTTTCAGGCATGTTACAGTTAGAAATTAGCATTTAAAAAACCTTAGAAATTCACTGAAAAAAACATAGGTTTCAGGGGCGTTATACTTAGTTGGACATTTCACTCGTACAAAACCATAAAAATTCCCCCGTTATAGTTAGTTGTACTAACTATAACTTGCGCGCCCGCAATCCACTGCTGATGATGTCACATATTACATCATTCATGACATGGTCAGTGACATCACTGATGACATCACTGATGACATCATCTATGTGACAAACTGATACACCTCATCATACTGTAGCATAACCTTTCAACACTCATTATAAAATATGGAGTATCATGTTCGAAACCATTGACACACCAATACAAGTTTCTAAAAACCCACTTAGTGATTCCTACATCTACACACACATCTAAACACTTACGTATACATTCAGTCATATATGCTAACAAAGATCAATAGAATAGTATTAAATATACGTATACACCTACATCAACATTACACACCAGCCCACATCCTATTCACTTATGCAGGCATCCTACTCACTTATGCAAACAATTGACCATACTTATATTTACTAAGCTACACACTTACACAAACACCACTTTATTTATTCATATAGTTAGAAAGTCATACTTAGTGTGTTATAAAATCACTATTACAAGTATACAGTTATCCATACAATCACTCATACAATCACTGAGTCTTAGGTATACTTATTTATATACAACAACTGTCACATACACTGTTTTTTATATTTCTCATTTGTTACACATATATCATTCAGAAATATATTTACTTATCACTACAACCATAAAGAGATTCACTCACTCAAACAACTGTTTCCACATACACTCTTAACCTCATATACCTACTAAATGAACTATTTACACATCTTTGAACAGTCATACATGTCCCACCCAACCACACACACTCATTCACTATCCCATACAAATACTCACTTAACTGGTTAATAACTAATATAGACTTTCACATAGCTAGTAACCAACTTATGTAGTTGTTTGCACAACAAGAGATAGAGTGATACAGGTATTCACACAGCTTAATCAATATCCCATATATTTAGCTTAGACAGCCAATCACATTGCTACTAAATCCTCCATTCAGACACTTATACATCCACTCAGTCTTCAAGGTATATTGCTATATATTACCTACTGGCGGTCGCCAGTAGGTATATATAGTTAGGATTTTTTCCCTATGGGATTTTTGAAAATTCTATGTCTAATAACTTTGGCGTTTGTGGACGGAATTGGCTGAAATTTTCTGGAAAATGGAACATTTTGTTTCTGAGCCGCCCTTGGAAATTTGGGGGGGTTTCGTCAAGGGGGGGCCGAGAAAAAAGGGGGGTCCCAAAACGTGTTTTTAACATTGAGTTTTCCATAGGGCGGTTGGCCTCACTTTTAGCCCGAACGGCTGAATGGATTTGCATGAAACTTGGCAAAATTGTAGGGACTGGTAGCCCGATGTGCCTTTTCTAGGTCTCAATATATGTGCTCCAGTGGATTTTGAGAAATTAACGTTTAAAAAAAGATATATATCTGTAAGCGCGCTCTGGGCAGCGCTCCGGTCCGCGGACCTTAAGCGTACCGGAACTTCGCGTAGCTAAGCTGATTGGCTCTCCGGTGTCTGTCAACATTCTAAACAGTCCGGAGCGGCCGCCATCTTGTCTCTCGGTAGGATTGAGAGACAAGAGGAGGCCAAAACAAAGGCAAAAATGACCATAAGGGGGCATACTAGATCCTCCCTGACCCCCTAGGTTTAATGTGGAGGTTTTAAAAGGGCCCAGCGGGGCAAAAAAAACAAAAAAAATTTTGTTTTTTTTTGCGTGGGGAGCGCCCGGTCCGCGAACCGGGAAGCGTTCTGGGCAGCGTACTGCAATGAAAAATGAATGATAGACTTTTCAAATGCTGTATGTTAATTGATTGTTGTTTTTGTTGATTATTTTTTATTTTCTTTATTTTTTAAGCATTTTTTTTTATTGTGATTGTGTTTCATAATTTATTAAACTTTCTAACATTTCATTGTCAGAAATTTCATAATTATCATTGAATATACATTGTAGTCTCTGAGGGTGTAAAATGTCCTCATTTTCAAGGAGGTTATCTACTGCTTGTACACATTGCAGTAGTTCTTTGTCTAAAGTTTCATCGAAAAATTCAATATCATTTTCATCATTGATTTCTTGGCTGCTCTCTTGCAGGACAATTTGAAATTCAACTTTCTGTTCGCCTTCCATTTTGCCTGAAATTTAGATTAAAAAAATATATATTAGTAGAGATAGGGCACTGTTGGGATTAATTTTGGGCAGTGTATAGTATCAGAGTGGAAGTAGGAATATAAAAAAGTGTATGTGATTTAACGTAAGTAAATTCATAATTATACAAGAGAAGCCTAACTCCATCCATAACTATAACAGAGAAGTCTATCTAAATCTATAACTACTACAGAGGGATAGTATATAACTATCAGAAAAAGTTTACCATATTAACTTATAGTGCACAATATACTTCAGTTTTAAAAATAAAAACTTACCTTTAGATAGAAGTTGAAGGAATTAGTGAAAATCCTATTGAAATGTACACCAAGAAGTAGTAGTCAAAATGGCTGTGTTTTCTTCTCTTCCTTTATATATATTCAGGTATATAACCAATCAAATGTCAGGTAAAAAAAGTAGAAAATGAAAGTAACATTTTAATTGGTTGTCAATTCCAACACTTCAGATGTGTTTTGTGAAGTAATTTACCTCACGGTATTTAGAGAGGTCTACAGGCTAAATGTCTAAATGGAATTCCAATCAAATTTGTGAAAATGGTAGGGATTGGTATGTAGTATGAGCTAGTCTATATTTGGTGAAATTGTCTCCAGTGGCTTTTCTGTGAACTACTTTCCCACCTTTTTTGATGGTGCGCTTCCCAGGGAGCGACCCGGTACGCGAACCGTTGAGCGCCCCGGTTCGCGAACCTTAAGCGTAACGGGAGTCCACCATTTTGTGTTTCGGTCGAATTAAGATACAAGATGGAGGGCAAATAATGTTCAGAATGGGTAGAAGGGGGCACGGTAGACTTATCTTGACCCCCTAGGTTTTGTGAGGGTGGCTGAGGAGGCCCATATGTGCGAAAAAAAAACATTTTTTTTAAAAATTTCGCGAGGTTAGCTCCCGGTTCGCGTACCGGGTAGCGCCCCAGGGAGCGTACTTTGTTGAAAATTAGTGAAAAATGTTAGAGTAAAATAATAATTGTGAGTGATCAGATGTAGGGTAGCTCTGAGAAGAGCTTTTGGGTTTATGGTACATTTAGGTACTTATAAGTAGGTACCAATGCACATTCTTAAATTCAGAGTGAAAATTCTGTTGCCCTCATCTGAGAAGTGAACTCCATCTCCTCTGTAGATATCTTGCATGTAGTAACGCAAGTTATTGTTGTACAGGGAGCCCATTCCATGGTCTCTCATGTAAGCTGAAACAGATTTGTTTACATGCTTCCTCGACTTCTCAATTTGTGGACAAAATTGGTTTGACCACCTCCATTTCTGTCTTTGGCATATATTTGAATATACCAAGGCAGTCTGAGGAAAAAGTGCCATTAATTGCTCAAAGGTGTCCTTTAAAAGCATTTCCAGACCTACACCAGTCAAAGTGCCCAAGTCATTACCTCCACAGTGCACAATTAACAGGTCAGGTTTGGGCAAATGCATAAAGGTTTTCACCAATGGTATCAATTGGTGACATTTTAATCCTCTGTGGCCAAACCACTTAATTTCCACATCTTGTAAATTGAGGTTAGGTAAATTCCTGTTTTCAGTGTACCTTTGAGCCCAGTGAATATAACTATGTCCAACAATCCAGACAGAAAACATGGTGAGAGAAGGTTCTCCTGCAGTCAGATGAAGTGTGGCAATGAAATGGCAGTTGAAAAAATGAGAGTTTAAAATGAAAAAAACTGTGGAGTTTCTGTGTTCATGAAGCAGTAACAGTGATTGGTGGATTTTGATTGCTGAAAACAGAAAGTTAGGGTGCACGGATGAGTTATTTGAAAGATGTATTTTGAATGGTCAATAAAAAATCATTAAATGAAAGAATGCACTGGATATGCAGGTGCACTGAGAGTTCAGAGTTCAATTGCAACATTGTTGTGTGAACTTGCAAACACCAGAATTCTTCCAAGAGGTGGTTGCTATGCAGAAAAGGCATGAAATGGCAGAGGGGGGAAGGGTTTTCATTTGAAAAAAAGTGAGGGAAGAGTTTTGATTGGGTGACATGAGAGATATGTGTGAAGAATTACAGCATTTCTGTGCTTTTGATAGCTGCAGACTCTGGAGTGCATACCTTTTGCTCTGCTGAAGACAAATTGGTGTGTTTCTGAGACTGTTTTCAAACTCAAAGTATTTGCTAAGGTGAGAAAATATTTCTTTAATTTAGATAGAGAATAGTGTGCTTTAAGGAGAAAATTATGAATTATGTGGCGCAAATATGCTCCCACCTGTGCAAGGAAAATTTAGATTTTTAATGTTTGTGTTACATAGCCATGTTAAAAGTGATACAAACATGCTGCAAAGGCAATTAAAAAACGCTTTTATGTGTCTTAAGGACATTTTAAGTAATTTTCCCATGTGCAGTGTTTTGAAATTATGATTTGAAAATCGTTTTTGGGGAAAAGGAATTGTTTTTAAATTTATGACAAGGACATAATGGTGTATGCTTCTTTATAAGGCAATTGACTGTCCCTGATGTTATTTTTCCCATTTTAATGTAAGACCTTTCTCTGTGGCGCAAATTGCTTGTAAATATGCTCCCACCTGTGCATGGCAAATTTAGATTTTAAATGTTTGTGTTACATAGCCATGTTAAAAGTGACCAGCCATGCTGGAAAGGCAATAAAAAAACACTTTCATGTGTCTTAAGGACATTTTAAGTAATTTCCCTGTGGGCAGTGTTTTCAAATTATGAATTGAAAATCGTTTTTGAGGTAAAGGAATGTTGTTAAAATTTATGTGCGCCATATGCCCCCAAATTTCTTTTTCAGGGGTGCGGCAGGGTGTTATTGAGACACCCCTACACCTTTGGAAAAATTCCTAATTTGCGATGAGCTAATTGCTAATTGCAAATTGCACCTTCTTTCATATGGGCATCCTGGCGCATGGAAATGAATGGGTAATTTGCAATTAGCAATTTGCTCATCGCAAATTTGGAATGGTAAAGAATCGCTATTTATTCCTTAAAATTCGCTATTTTGGAAATGCAAAATAGTTATATGATACATATGGCGGTTGATGTCTAACAAGATAAGAAGCTTAGGGATAGATTTATGATGACTGGCGCAATGAAGTGGACATCACTTACTTCATTGGTAGAGCTTTACATGTATTATGTCCTCTGTATTCTTCATCAAGCGTAACTTTAATCTGCAATCCTGAGTAGGCCTCACCTTAAACAAACCTCTGGATAGGCCACATCTTATCGTCATCCTGAATTAATCATTTAAAATGCTAGGGACATATTTATGATAGGTGTATGCCTTTTTTGCGCCACTTTCAAAACACTGTCCATGGGGAAATGACTTAAAATGTCCTTAAGACACATGAATGTGTTTTTTTAAAGCGTTTGCAATTTTTTTGGGTCACTTTTAACATGGCTATGTGACTCAAACAGTCAAAATCTAAATTCACCATGCACAGGTGGGAGCATATTTACAAGGAATGTGCTCCATGGGGAAAGGTCTTATAATGTAATATGGAAAAAATGACATCAGAGACACTGAAATGCCTTATAGAGAAGCATACACCATTATGTCCTTGTCATAAATTTGCAAACCATTACTTTTCCCCAAAAACGATTTTCAAATCATAATTTGAAAACACTGCACATGTGGAAATGACTTAAAATGTCCTTAATTCAAAATGTGCTATTCCTTATTTTGCGATTGCACTGAAGGATTTGCAAATTTTGCGATTCCTTAAATGCAATGTATCAAACAAAAAATATGTAAAATATGACATTAAGGATTTGGAAACTACCACCAACTTCTAGTTGGTGGTAATTTGCGAATTCTTTTCAAAAAGCATTTTTTTCCAAAAAACAAAAGGTGCCATATGACGCCCATACATGCCCTTAGGGCATGTATGTGCGCCATATGCCCCCAAATTTCTTTTTCAGGGGTGCAGCAGGGTGTTCTTGAGATACCCCTGCACCCTTGAAAAAATTCCTATTTTGTGATGAGCTAATTGCTAATCGCAAATTGCACCTTCATTCCTATGAGCCTCCTAGCCCATGGAAATGAATGGGTAATTTGCAATTAGCAAATTGCTCATTGCAAATTAGGAATGGTAAAGAATTGCTATTTATTCCTTAAAATTCGCTATTTAGGAAATGCAAAATAGTTTGATGGTACATATGGTGGTTCATCTGTAACAAGATAAGAAGCTTAGGGATACATTTATGATGACTGGCGAAATAAAGTGCAAATCACTTACTTCATTGGTAGGCCTTTACATGTATTATCTCTTCTGTATTCTTCATCAAGCGTAACTTTAATCTGCAATCCTGAGTAGGGCTCACCTTAAACAAACCTTTGGATAGGCCACACCTTATTGTCATCCTGGATTAATCATTTAAAATCCTAGGGACAGATTTATGATAGGTGTATGCCTCTTTTGTGCCACTGTGCGTCACTTTTATGATGCAGCGGCGGTGCTAATTTGCAATTAGCAATTTGCTCATTGCAAATTAGGAATGGTAAAGAATTGCTATTTATTCCTTAAAATTTGCTATTTAGGAAATGCAAAATAGTTTGATGGTACATATGGTGGTTCATCTGTAACAAGATAAGAAGCTTAGGGATACATTTATGATGACTGGCGCAATAAAGTGCACATTACTTACTTCATTGGTAGGCCTTTACATGTATTATCTCCTCTGTATTCTTCATCAAGCGTAACTTTAATCTGCAATCCTGAGTAGGCCTCACCTTAAACAAACCTCTGGATAGGCCACACCTTATCGTCATCCTGGATTAATCATTTAAAATGCTAGGGACAGATTTATGATAGGTGTATGCTTCTTTTGTGCCACTGTGCGTCACTTTTATGATGCAGCAGCGGTGCAAAAGATTTGCTATGAGGCGACAAAATTACAAATTGATGCATTTAGGCAGATATGTCATGGTGTAAAAAAAACGTACCACATGAAACCGATGCAGCAGTGATGCAAAAGATGCACCATGTCGCAAGACAGGCCTCACTTGGGGCCATATGTATCAAGCTAATTAGCATTCGCAAAGATCAAAATTCTACGAATTTCGGCCTTTGCGAATGTTAATTAGACAAATGGTATGTATCAAACAAGTTTGATGCAAAATAAGGAGTAGCAAAATTTGCTATTCCTTATTTTGCAATTGCACTGAAGGATTTGCAAATTTTGTGATTACTTAAATGCAATGTATCAAACAAAAAATATGTAAAAAAATGACATTAAGGATTTGGAAACTACCACCAACTTCTAGTTGGTGGTAATTTGTGAATTCTTTTCAAAAAGCTTTTTTTCCAAAAAACAAAAGGTCCCATATGACGCCCATACATGCCCTTAGGGCATGTATGTGCGCCATATGCCCCCAAATTTCTTTTTCAGGGGGTGCAGCAGGGTGTTCTTGAGACACCCCTGCACCCTTGGAAAAATTCCTAATTTGCGATGAGCAAATTGCTAATCGCAAATTGCAGCTTCATTCCTATGGGCCTCCTGCTGCATGGAAATGAATGGGTAATTTGTAATTAGCAAATAGGTCATCGCAAACTAGGAATGGTAATGAATCGCTATTTATTCCTTAAAGTTCGCTATTTAGGAAATGGAAAAAACTTTGATGATACATATGGTGGTTCATCTCCAACAAGATAAGAAGCTTAGGGATAGATTTATGATGACTGGTGCATCACCAGGGATGTGTCAGTCATCCTGCGCCGCTGTTCCGCCACCCATGGTGTGCTGCATTTACAATGCGGGGCATCATGGGGCAAAAATGGCACAGATGCGTGACGTATCTGTGCTGTAAAGGTAGTGATTGCTGGAGTTGTATCGCAAGTGCGATGCAGCTCAAGCAAGGCTCAGGGGTGCCCCATCTCCACAATGTTGCGTCAAGACCTATGCCTGCTTAAAGCAGGCGCAGGGTTTTGACGAAGCTTTCTCCTATCTAATTGTAAATACGGCACAACATGGGTGGCAGAGTAGTGGTGCACGTTAACTGGTGCATGCCTGGGGATGTGCCATTTAACATAAATCTGCCCCTTTACATTTAAGTATGTGCAGGACACACAGAGTCGGTGAGGCTTATCCAAGGTTAAGAAGAGATGAGTCCTGTTCACTGAAAATTTAGACATAGTCTTCACCTGCTCAGCATTGCTGGACATGGCTAAATAATAGCTGCACAATATTACTCTTGTTAAACAATTTTACTATTATAATCTCTGAGATTTGTCTCTTACTCTGCAACATCTCATTGTTGTTATCTTTCTTTAAAGATAAAGACAACATCAACATGAGCGACAATCTGCAATCAGTTGATTTTGACCTCATCATTGAACTTGTAATTGAAACATCAGTGGATGTTGATCCTTTGGATGATTTAAATCCTGAGGATGAAGAAGAGCGTGATGAGGATGCAGATTTGTCCGAATTATATGACATAGGGTGGGAAGCTGACCTGCTTGAGCCTATGGAAATATAAACATTTATTTTTAAAATTTATAATTAATAAAAAGTAAAAATGTAAACCGTTTAATTTAAAAATAAAGACACCTTCAAAAACAGGTTATGTGTAGTGTCTTCAATAAAATATTAAAATATGCTCATAAAATTAGATCAGATTCACATATAAAATAGCACAGGTAACATAAATATAAATGTCATTTCTTTTCTGCTATTTCCGTATTGTAAATTCTCCAACGACTAAAAAATCTTCTAATTAAAATGTCAAGTAGTGTGTTAAGTTTTTGATCACTGTTATTGATTTACTGTTTGGTAATAATGGTTAATAACATTTTTTATTATATTTTACCACAGATTCAACTGCAGATCATTTCAAGATTTCACCATGCCAACAATAGAAAGACAGAGAAAGGCTGCAAAACGTCAAAGACAGCAGGTGAAAGAAAATAAGCAGCAGTCCTCTAACAAAAAGATTTGTCAAGTCACGAAGAAAGCACCGGGTAAGAGCACAAAATATTTCATAAGAAATATGTGTAGTAAAAAAATATTACTACAGAAAATGTTTCAGTCCATAAAACGAGAAGGAATTCAAATGGAAAGGAAAGGCCAATCAAAAATGTTACTGCTGGAGCAAGAGATAACTCTGTGCATGATAGTAGAAGGAAACAACAGTTTAGGGAGATTCGTAAACGAATGTTCCGCAACAGGATAATTGGCAATTTGTTAAAAAATATTAAGAAAGGTCAACAGAAACTGGTTTTTTATAAGAGAAAAAAAAAAGTTGAGAAAGTTATTGATCAGGCATTTGAAATTAAACGTAAGTTATTTATTTTGATAATCAATAGAATTAGGAAGCTAAACAAGGCAATTTATGATTTCAAAAGAAATAGTAGATGGAAGAGAATAGTTAATCGTAGTAATTTTTGTGAAGTTTTTTCTGGAGAATGGATGCATAGTTCAAGCTGTGAGGCATTTTTTAATGAGGAGAGTTATTTCCAGGATAATGATTTGATGCATGCAGTTGACACCAGTGGTCGTGCTTATGAAGTGAAAGATGGTTGTCCAGTTGAAAAAGAAAAACTTGTGACAACAGAGACAGAAGAGGTGTTAGGTAATGAGGTTTTAGGAAGACGTGCTAAGGGTCCTGTCTACACCTGGAAGTGTAGTAGTATTTGTAGTGTGCGACAGGATTCCATCAATTTGCTTTGTGATTTTGTACGGTCATTTAATAAGAAAAGTTTGAAGCAGAAAATAAGGTTGTTGCAAGAATTAGATCCTTGCAGAGTGAGAGAAGTGACAGGTTTGCATGGTCATTCACTGGCTTGTCTTTCCAGGAGAGTATGCCAGAGTTTTTTTCATCATTTCAGGATGCTAGCAGTGCATCATAATAAAGTGAGGAAATTAGTTAGAATGTTGTATTATGCTAAGAGTCCAGCAATTATGCTTAAACAATTATGCGCTGCTCTTTTGCATGGTTCTGAAGTAGATGTGAAGAATATTTGTGAAGAAATTGAGTTTTGTTACTTTGGAAGTAAAGAGGAGAATGTTGAAATTGACCAAGAAGAAGAGGGTAATGTGGAAGATAGTGTACAGGTTTCCAGTACAGATAATTTCCAGAGGGAAATTGCCACGTTTGAGGTGAAATCAAGTGAGAGGCCAAATTTCACTTGTGTGTGTTGTCGACGCACTTATTATAAGAATCAGACTAAGTTAGTGGATTTATATGCAAAAAGTGAAAGGGAAAATAATAGTGAATGGAAGGATTTCGCAACATACTTGATGGTAGAAAATTGTTTTGATTTGGGATTGGATCAACGTGTGTGTACTTATTGTTGTTGCAAATTAAATCAAAACCAGATGCCTGCTAGAGCAGTTCATAATAATCTGGAATTGGTTGAGATTCCTTCTGAATTGAAGGATTTAAATACTTATGAATCTATTTTGATTCAAAGTATCCATCCCTTTCAGGCTATTGTAAGAATGGAGCCAAAGACAGGGAAATTGCCTCCATCAGATTTACAGAGAGGATTAAAGGGAAGAGTTGTTTATTTGCCTCTAGATTTGAAGAAAAACATTAACACAATTGGAGTAGAAAAAGTGGAAGAGGAACCTCTGGTTATCTTAGTTAATGGGGTTCCGACAAAGAATAAGAAAATATGGCAAGATTTAGTAGATGTTAGGAAAGTTAAAAAGGCAACATTGTATTTGAAAAAAAATAATAAATACTATAAGAATGTATATGTTGCAGAAGAGGAAGTAAGTGAGGAAGAGGATAGCGATTTGTGTGCTGGTCAAATTGAGAAAGTAGAACCCTCTACTAGTGAAGAAATATATGAACATTATAGTGTTCATCCTTTGCATTCCAAGGAAGTCATGGGGAATGCTATTGAGTTGTTTCAAATGAAACAAGCCAAAGGGAGTCCCATTAGTGTTTGGGAGGAAAGTTTGGAAGCTCGGTGTTTCCCACAGCTTTTTCCAACAGGTCAGGGAGGAAGATATGATGAGCGACCTCATCAAATTCCTGCTTCTGAATACCGGACTTTGCGATTGTATGCAGGAGATGCTAGGTTTCGACAATGCATTCCTTATTTGTTTCATCTCCTGTTTGAAAGCGATCTGTCTGGACTGTCATATGCAGTGAACCACATCTTGAAAAGTGGTATACACATGCAAAACATCTCGGCAAGTGACTTTATGGATAAAGTCAATGTCCAAGACAGTATTTTGGATTCTCACCTGATTAATCTCATGGCGTGTCAGCGTGGTACTAATGAGTACTGGTACCGTCGTCATGGTGATTTAAAATGTATGCTGAGGAACTTAGGTACTCCCACATGGTTCCTCACTCTGAGCTGTGCCGAGTATGGCTGGGAAGACTTACTTGAATTTCTACGAGAGGCAAATGCTAACGTAGATAACATCGAATTCAAGACACCCGGAGAACTGTGCTCTTTGGATCCAGTCAATGTATGTAGGTACTTCAATCATAGATTTGAAGCTATGATGTCTTTCATCATGAATAAGAAGAATCCACCTCTTGGAGAGGTGTTGGATTTCTTCTGGAGAAAGGAGTACCAAGCAAGAGGTGCTCCTCATATACATATGTTGCTGTGGATCAAGGATGCACCTAAATTTGGAACGGATCCAGAAGACTCAGTGATGAGTTTCATCCAACAGTATTCTACGTGTGCTGTTCCAAACGCAAAGGAGAAGAAAAGCCTAAGAGAAAAAGTTCTGCATTTCCAAAGCCATCGATGTGGAAAGTACTGCCGTCGTAAATTCCGAAACAAGGACAAGTTCTACACCAAATGTCGTTTCGGCTTTCCACGACCGGTGATTTCTAAAGGAAGAGTAAACAGTTTGATGTCTTCGCTGCGACACAATGTCATGAAGAAATCACCTAAAAACACATACAATTTGAAGAGGAACGAAGAGTCCAAGTACATCAATGACTACAACCCGGTGATTTTGTCCATGTGGAATGCTAACATGGATATACAGTTTGTGGCTGATAATTGTATGGCTGTGGCTCGGTATGTGACGTCTTACATCACCAAAAAAGAGAAGACAGAATTGAAGGATATGTGGGAGGACATTTCCCATGAAAAGAGCCTCAGCAAGAAGTTGTACAGTTTCAGTCTGAAGATGTTGTCGCATCGAGAAATCGGAGCGTACGAATGTTCTGACCGGTTGTCTTCAGCAAGTCTCTATGCCAAGTCCAGGAGTATCGTTTGGGCGAGTCTTGGTCTTGCTGCAACGCGTAATCGAGTTCTCAAACCTGTCCGGGAAATTGAGTATTTGGCGGAAAAGGAGCCAAACAGTACCGACATTTTGAAGACCAACATGTTGGATACATATTATCCAAATCGAAGCATTCACCTTGAGAATGTTTGTCTGTATGAGGTTCTTCAAAATTACATATTCAAGAGGAACATCAAAGAAGATACTGAGAAAGAAGTGTATGCTGTAATAGGAAGTGAGGGATGTCTGGTCAAGCAAAGAAAATGCCACTTGGTAAACCATCGAAAATTGAGTGGCGAATCTCCTGAAAAAAAGGAGTTTTTCTATTTAGCACTTTTGCAACTTTTCAAGCCTTGGCGTGCAGAAGAGGAACTGCTTGGAGATTTTCTCTGTTACGAAGACTCTTTCAATGCCGCCAAGGAGACCATAGAATGTCCTGCTTTTCCCAAATATGTAGAAATGTTGAATGCGGAAATTGAGCAGGAAGCAACGATTGCAGCCGAGATTGCCAGAGACAGTTCTCAGGACAGTCAGAGTTCTGCTTCATTGAGTCAGGATCCACTAGGAGGACCAGTTATCGAAAATGAAGCTGCCACTGCTATGAATGAAGTGGAAAGAGCCATGGCACATGCTCAGGAGGATGCGGTTAACTTAGAAGAGTTGGAAAGACAACTCAACGTTGAGCAGAGGAAAATATATGACGAAGTTACCAACCAAATTGATCATGGATTAAGTCATGATAAGAAAGAGTGCTCATGTACGTCGTTGAAGCCTGTCCGACTGTACGTGAGTGGAGAAGCGGGAACTGGAAAAAGTTTCCTCATTAAAGCAATTTCATGCTATTTGCAGGAAAGGACAGAGTCATCGCTGTCTTGTGTTGTCACTGCTCCAACTGGACTGGCAGCACATAATATTAAAGGGATTACTTTACATCGTTTACTGATGCTGCCAGTGGAGCATGACAACAAATTACAATATCACAAGCTATCTGGAGATGCTTGTTTTGAAGTTTCAAGAATCTTGAGAAAAATGAAACTTCTTATCATTGACGAAGTAAGCATGGTTTCCAATGTTATGCTTGCCTTTGTGCATTTGAGAATGCAAGAAGTTCTCAAAACAGAGTATGATGTGTTATTTGGTGGCAAACACATCATTGTTTTTGGAGATCTTCTGCAGCTGACACCAGTGAAAGGGCAACCTGTGTTCAAAATGCTCACGCATGAAGATACCAGGAAGTGCCTAGGCAGCATTGGCAACGTCAATATATGGTTAAACTTCAATTATGCTGAACTGCATGAAAATATGCGTCAGGCGAAGGATGAAGTTTACAAGACTATTCTACAAGATGTTAGAATTGGAAAAGTGACCGAGCATGGGAAAGAAGCTTTACATGCACGATTACTGTCAAATTTATATCCAGAACAAGATGTTGTGCCTGAGAATATTTTTCAGAAAATTACTGAGAAGAAATCTGGAATATGTTTGATGCCAACTCTTGCAGAATGTGCCAAATTTAACAACAAAATGTTGCATTTAGAAAAGCAAGAGATTGTGAAACTGGAAGCTATTGACAGAGTAGAGCATATGGGATCAACAATTATTTTGTCTGAGAATCTGAAAACAAAATTGGATTCATTAGAGAAGAGTATATCTAAAACTGCAGGTTTTGAAAAGACTCTGAATGTGTGCTTGAACTGCCGTATAATTTTAAGAAGGAATGTACATGTTGAAAGAGGTCTGGTAAATGGATCAATGGGTAATGTTGTTGATTTTGTGAAATACAGAAATAGAGATGGAATTGAATTTTTAAAAATTAAATTTGATGGCATTGAGGAAGTACAGCTAATTGCTCGTTGTTCTGCTAGATTTTTGCTTGTAAAAGACTTATATGTTCGCCGTAAGCAGTTTCCTGTTTGCTTGGCATATGCGGTGACAATCCATAAATCGCAAGGTTTAAGTGTAGACAGTGCATTGGTGAATATTGGCAGTTCTGTGTTCAAGGAGGGTATGGCATATGTGGCATTGTCACGAGTTAGAACTTTATCGGGATTGTACTTGATTGAGTGTGATGTCACAAACATTTGTGCTGATCTAGATTGTGTTAAGGAATACAATAGGTTAAGAAGAGAGTATGCGCCACATTTGCCTCAGTATCCTTTGTTTGAGAAACGTGTGGTAGGCCGGAAACGAAGAAATGTGACCAATACTGGGGAGGTTGTAGCAAAAAGACGATAAGTCGATGAACCTAAAATTACAAGCAGAAACAAAAAGGATTCTGTTGAAGATGTTGTTGGTTTTCAATTTGAAAACAGTTCTGGTGTCAACTGCTATGCTAATGTAGTGGTTAATGTTTTGTTTTCTCTAGAAAATGTAAAAGAAGAGATTGTGGTCAATTCTGATCAAAGATTTTGCAGTTTGTTAAATTCTGTGTTAGAGAAATGTAGCACTGATAGAAGAAACATAGAAAGTGTGTCTGAAATTCGAAATCTGTTAGACAGATGTTCAGGCCAAACACAATTCTCTCAAAATATTCAGCAAGATTGTCAGGAGTTTTTAATGTATATGCTTGATGTATTACATGCTGAAGGTGTAGATGTAGATCAGCTGTTTGGGCTTTCTTATCAATGGCAGCATGACTGCGAGAACTGTATGGTATCAAGTACTACTAGTGTAGACTCAGAAAGATTTATATATTTAACTTTGCCAGACAGTAAATCAGTCTCCTTTAATAAGCTAGTAAAAGCAGCTGATCACAACATGGAGTGTAGCCAATGTAAATCTGAAATGATGTCCACATTATTTATACGAACATATGGCCAGTATGTCATTTTAATGTTCCAACGATGTAGGCCTGATGGAACAAAATTGACAACTTTAATTAAAAATTTTGTAGCTTCGCAGTTGTCAATATCAGGAAGGACTTTTGTAACTGCAGCAATTATATATCATGACGGCCCTTCAATAACATCAGGACATTACACAGCTTATTTAAAGTCTAGAAATGGCTGGTCATTCTGCAATGATTCTGTTTTAATTTTCAAAAACAAATTGCCGTATGACCTTAAAAACTCTTACCTGGTGTTTTTAAAACCAAAATTTTAGGGAAATAATCTCGGGATGTGCTCTGTGGAATTTCAAGAAGTTCTAATGGCTCCTACACAATTTGGCCTTGAGGATAAGTGTAGTTCAGAGACATAACTTCTAACCATAGGACTGGACGTCATGGAGAAATACGTGCACTTTGAATGAGTTCAGAAAAACTGTTTCTTTTTATAAGCTAATTGAAGCAGCCAATCAAAACATGGAGTAGAGGGAATGTAAGTCTGCAATGCTGTCTACTGTTTTACATTGCTTTGTGATTAAAAGTGATGTAGAGAATTAAATAATTAAGACAGTTTAGTCACTAACCCATGCACTCAGTGAGATACATTTAATCACTCACTCATACAGTCAGTCATGCACCTACTAAATCCTTCGTCCAGACACTTATACATCCACTCATTCTTCAATATGTAAGACATATTTAAACTTTACAGAAACATAAAATCACTGGATGTTGTTATCAGTGATGTCATCAGTGATGTCATTTGAGATGTCATCAGTGATGTCATCAGTGATGTCACTGACCATGTCATGAATGATGTAATATGTGACATCATCAGCAGTGGATTGCGGGTGCGCGATATATAGTTAGTGCAACTAACTATATATGGAATTTCAATGGTTTTGTGTGAGTAAAATAAGGTTTTAAAAATGCTAATTCCTAACTATATATGGTGTATAACCTATGGTTTTTTCAGTGAATTTTCAAGGTTTTGTAAATGCTAATTCCTAACTATATATGGTTTATAACCTATGGTTTTTTCAGTGAATATATATATATATATATATAATACTTATTTAAATAACGAACCAAACCACATTCACTGGATGATGTCATCAGTGATGTCATCAGTGATGTGATTTGAGATGTTATCAGTGATGTCACTGGCCATGTCATGAATGATGTAATATGTGACATCATCAGCAGTGGATTGCGGGCGCGCGAGTTATAGTTAGTACAACTAATTATAACAGGGGAATTTCAATGGTTTTATACAAGTGAAATGTCCAGCTAACTATAACACCCCTAAAACCTATGTTTTTTTCATTGAATATATATATATGTATATCTTATGTACTGCGGGTTCCCAGTAGGTAGTTCATTAATTAATCTCATTATTAATTGTAGAGGGAGCACATACCGTGCTGCTTGTTTAGCAGGTACCTGTGTGTGAGAGCAATTCTGGCTCCTGCTGGAAGTGGGAGCCTGCAGGGGCTGCAGGGGCATTCAGGCTTCACCATGGTCCCCAGCGTTGCTGACTGGGTGCATTGGGTGGGCTCCAGGGCACCCAGCTTTTCAAGGCTGTGTCCGGGGGACCAAATCTGCCCAGGGAAGGGGTCACATGGCGACCCTCCCCCACTGACTTGTGGCTGGCCCCCGGGGTTGGGGTACCAGGTACCAAAGTAAGCACACGGAGGGGCCCGCCTGGACTCCCCTTCATTGGGCTCTTTGAGCTGTAGGGATCACCATCTCCCTGGGGCTTTAGTTATTAAATGGCAGGGTGTGGACCACTTACTGGGACTAATTGAAGCCCTTGGACCACCACCTCCCAGGGGCATAACATAAATAAATAATGGAGGCTGCTGGTCCCCCCCTGGGGACCACCACCTCCCTGAGGCCTATGAAATATTTCAATCTGGGAGGGGACCAGGTAGCCCCGCTCTTGGGCTAAATTTGGCCCCAGGGACTACCACCTTCCTGGAACCAGACCGTGAACTAAGAAGGAAGGAGGCCACCTGCCCCACCCTAGAGTCATTAATTGTCCTGGGGACCGCCACCCCCCAGCTGGTTTCTACTATGTCCCAAGGTACCCACCACCAGGGCATAGCTGTTTGCTCTGACTTGGCAGGAGCTGTGACACCTCCTGCAAATCAGAACAAACACTAACTTCTCTACCAGCAAGCGGTAGCTGTGAAACTGCTCCTACTTGCTGGGAGCAGAGTTTTCATTTGGGTAACAAAATGATTAATTTAACTGGGACTTTTTGTCTGTTTCCCTGCCTGCTTTCAAGTGGGCAGGGAAACAGATGACACGATTCCTCTCACACACAGGAAACTGCAGGTTTAGCAGCTCCCTGTTTGTGAGAACAATGCTGATTCCTCCTGGAGGTGAGGAGTCGGCAGGGACTGCGGAGGCATTCAGGTTCCCCTTACAGTCCTCAACGCTGCTGACTGCATGTCCTGGGTGGGCTCAAGGGCACCCAGCATTTCAAGGTTGGGCCTCGGAGGTGGGGCCTCCTGGGCCGGAATTGGGCTAGAGAGGGGATCTGCACAGCTCCCCTCCCTCTTCTAATAATTGGGTAGGCCTCTCCATCCACCATGGTACTATACAAGGTCTTCCTGGCTTGTGCAAGGATGATAGCTTACCAAAAGGCCCCAGACCATTTCCCGCCAATTTTCGGTGAAGGGTTCCTCATGCCAAAGAACATGAGGACATATCCACCAAACAAAGAAGCACATACTCCATATAGCTAAGAGGAAGTACCCTTGGTAGAAATGCACCTATTGTTAGTCTTGTTATCCACTCTATAGGATTATTCATATTATCACATATTTTAGGATAAAGATGCAGAAAGAACAATCACATTACCAAAGGCACTCAAGGTCACTGGAGTAATTTCCTCATGGTCCATTACACAGATGTAGTGTAGAATACGCACTGGACATTTACCCAATGAGATGGCAGTTAGTAATTAAACAGAAAATTTTCCACTTGAGTGGATCTTTTTTGCAAAACTCTTGTGGATAGATGGGCAGATGTGGTTCTATTGTGGTCCAGTCCCTCACACAGCTATTGACACACCCAGACAAATACTTAGACACCAACTTACATACTCAGGCACTCACACACACACTCATAGGCCCACTCACATCCCTACTCAGAGACTCTCACACACACTTATACACTCACTCAGACACTCATACATCTCAAACACTTACACACCCACTGGCAGACCTAATTAAATATAAAAAATAAGAGGAAAGAGGAACAGTTGAAGATGAACACATTCAGTAAAGACGGGAAGTCAGAACCGTGAATGATGTATTACACACATACACCCAGTCACAGACCCTTACAGCCACTCACAACCCCACTCATCTGCATATACAGCCATTCACATATATACTCTGCAAGGTTACAGGTTATAGTTAGGAAATACGAATTCAGAAACAACCTTCAAAATTCACTTAAAAAACCAAGGGTTATAGGCACAATATATATAGGAATTAACGTTAAAAAAATCTTAGAAATTCACTGAAATACCTAAGGTTACGGGAACGGTATAGTTGGGAAGACAAATTAAAAAAACTTAGAAATTCACTGAAAAACAAAGGTTACAGGACGTTATAGTTAGGCTCAGATTTTGCTTGTACAAAACCATAGAAATTCAGAAGAAAAAGTACCTGAGCTAACTACAATGTATGCCCCTGTAATGCACTGCTTATGACCTCACATATTGCTTCACTGATGACTCGTGACTGAGCCTAACTATAACGTTTCTGTAACCTTTGTTTTGTTCTGTGCATTTCTACGTTTTTTTTTAAATTCCATTTCTTAGCTATAACGTCCCTGTTACCTTTGTTTGTTCAATGAATTTCTACGAGTTTTTTAAATGCAAATTCCTAACTATAACATCCCTGTTACTTTTGCATTTTTTCAGTGAAGTTGCATGTTTTTTTAACTAATAGTCACATTTGCAGAGTAGTGTAGAAAGGGGGCTTGGCCTCCAACCAGCGATCAGAAATCCACTGTGTAGGACAGGAGGTACCAGGAGAGTTTCTTGGCCCCCAAGGTCCCTCAGGAGTAAAGTGGACTTCATCCCCCAACCAGTAGTGCACTGCTGAGTGGTGGAGAAAGGGGACACGGCCTCCGAAGACCTCTGAGCAATCCATCTGTGCGGGACTTACTGTAGGTAACAGGAGGGGACTAACAACAGAACATGCTGGCACAACTAGGAACCGTAAATTGATACAAGAGTATTAAACATCACCCAATAAGGAATCTGACAAATGAGATTAACAAATCTCTAAAGCAATGGTATGATGGTAGTGAACCATCCTAAATATCTCTGCCTCTACACCCTGCCTCTCCCTTTTCCACCAGGGAGGCCTATAGTCTCCTGCATAGGAGGTCCCACTGAAAGATTCTCCAAATATGTGCACATATTTTAATATCCAATTGTGTCCAACCTCCCTTCATACATTAGAGACACAAAACATATCCATAGCATTTTGATGGATCTTACATGGGAACCCTAATGACATTGTAACATGGGACTTGGCAGCACTATAAACTAGTATACAACATGACTTGGGCATTAAAGCATTAAGACACTCGTTGAGCAATAGATCTGCTAGCCTTGACAAACACACTGAAATGTTGATTTTCCATTCGTTTTTTGCTTTAAAATCAATTGGTACAAAAAATACAAGAAATGGCGATGGCTTCGTATTTTCTTCTTCCTACGCTAACCTCTACACGGGGTGGTTGGAGGAGGAGTGGTTCTGGGGCTCAAGGGGCACACAATGGAACAACTCCATCCTATTCTGGGGTTAATACATTGACAAATTCATAATGATCTGGACAAATTACAACAATTTTATGAGTACCTCAACAATACTGGAACTAATATTAAATTTATTCATCAGTTCAGTAAGGAAAGAATAGTATTTTTAGATGTGGAATACTACATAACGGACAACATGATTGAAAGTAGACTGTACCGTAAACCTACATCATGCAATACTATCTTGCACTCACCTAGTGCATACCATAGGCAGCAAATACAGGCCATACCATATGGAGAACTCATGCGAGCTAGAGGCAATTGCCGCAATTACCTGGAATTTCATGAATGAATTAAAGATATGAATGTGAAGTTATGATGCATCAACTTTGGTCAGAGCCAGGAATAGGATCACTAAAATAGACACAAAGTACACCCTAAAAGACACACCTGCGAGGAAAGGACATGAAAATACAGAGGCTACTTGCCTCATTACTGACTACACAACACTATCCCGTAGTTTGACAAGTAGTTTGACAAGTAGCATGAGACAACACTGGCACATCCTCCAGGCAGATACAACATAGGAAAGGTTCATTTTCACCTTTCCAGATGTTACTTTTTGAAGGGGAAGATCCCTGAGGCACTTACTGAGCCCCAGTTACCCTATAGTGGGAACACAGGAACACTGGATGAACGTCTCTACGTTGGGCTTCCACAAATGAGGACATTGTGGGGTGTGCAAATGGGCTATGCACAAGAAAGAAGATTTTAAGGGGTGGATGAACAGGACCTACACGATAGGGTTCAACATCAATTTTGACAGCAAATATGTGGTGTATGTTATAGAATCCAAATGTGGTCGGAAATATGTGGGCAGCACCATTAGAGTGTTGAAGGAGAGAATTAGTGAACACGTGAGAGCTGTAAAACAGAATAACACATGATATTCTATTGCAAAAATAACAATTTATGGACAGAATGCAGAACAATTTCATGTAGTCACCCCAGTACAGAGATCTGGGCCTAAATTCATAGTTTTTTGCTCCCCATGCCATTCCAGTTTAAATTCAGCCATATGCAAATCAGCCTTGACTCTGCACCAAATGGGAACAGTCAGTCCGAACTGCCATTCAAGGTCCTTCCTGGATTGGAAACAAGCATCCTAGGAATGGTTTCGGGGTTTGACCCCTCACCAGCCAGGATAGCTTTACTCCAGTGGCATGGACAGCAAGGGACCCACATCTGGGCATACCTGTCCCACTCGGGGTGACAAATGCCAAAAGAACAATTGATGGACAGAATGCAGAACAATGTCATACATTCACCCCAGTACAGAGATCTGGGACTAAATCCATTGTTTTTTGCTCCACATGACATTCCAGTGTGGACCCAGCTATAAGCAAATCAGTCTTGACCCTGCACCCAATGGGAACAGTCTAGCGCGAACTGCCAGGCCCGGTTCTTCCTGGACTGGATACAAGTATCCTAGGGCCTGTTTCGGGGTTTCACCCCTCATCAGCCAGGATAGCTTGAGTCCAGTGGCATGGGGAGCAAGGGACCCACGTCTGGGCATACCCGTCCCACTCTGGGTTGTTTACACGATATGCCATTGCCATACATATTTCCGATTGTGCTGCCCAGGACAAAGACCAAACACTTCAATTCTATAGAATTGATTTAATCTCCAGAAATCCACCGGGGACAGGGAACTGACCCTAAGCAGAAGCGAGGCGATGTGGATTTTACACCAGCACAGAGTAGAAAATGGCCTAAATACAGGTCACGGACTTCAATATTTCTTAGGTGAACATTAACCTGTAAGGAACATATGTGTAAACTTCAATATCAAATGATATACTCTGATTAGAAATACGGAGATTACTGAACATACAAGGAGAAGTAGTAGTATGGCATTGTTCGTAAATGTTACGGTTTTTTTGGTTATGGAGCACTGGCTAATCATGTAACTGGTGGTTGTGTCACAGTTACAGGAATGCTCTTAGATGAGATGAGTATACAACAATGTGGAGTGCTTATGCATATTTCCTTTTGTTTCCAAATAGGGTCGTCATCAAAACTGTATATCTCACATTAGAAGATAGATATGATTTGAACCTATATTCATATTTGAGAAAATGGGGATCTCTCAAAATTGTGTTTGAAACAATGAGCGATTCCAAATTCAAACAAGAGAGAGCAGGTTAATCATGGAAATAATTACTATGCCACATATACACACATCCCCCCAGAAAGGATTAACTAATAACAATGTGCTATATTCATATGCATTTGGTCCTTGCTGTGGGTTTCATGATAATGGTATTTTTCAGTTTCAGAAAAATAATGTTTGTTTGACATTTCTGTATATAAGGGTCATCCGCAGATGAATATGACCAGTGTATAATAAATGTATTATTGATGCTGCTTTTCATTTAGTAGTGTTGTCTCACTAGTAATATATTTATCTCTTTCCATTCAACTATTCTCATATCGATGATCGTTGAACCCATCCTGGTCACAAAACTCAGTATCACTCCTTACACACTATTCCAAGATAGCTCACATTATATGGTGTTTCTGTGGCAGCCAGACAAACTAACAGGTTGTCCCCTTTCTATGTTTACGAACATAAGTAAAATATGGCGTCCAAACTGGGACGCCAGTTTCAGCACTCTTCCACCTCACGTATACAAGCTGCAGCCGGATTCCTACCCACCGGTATGGAATTTCAATTTGAACTACTGTATAAAATTATTAATATCTCATCGTCAGTCAGATTTAGTGGTTGACTATTGTACCCTATTGTGTATCTTTATCTAGAATACAGTGCGGTGAACGTGAATAGTGCGTATAGGGCAGCATTGCATCTCTCTTATAACAAGAGCCTCTTTACCCCAACGGAGGGGCTCTATTGCATAAGAATATCACTGCGAAGCACTGCGTCCAGCGAAGCATCTTTTGTCATCCACTTCCTGGGAATGTGAGACAGGGGATGGGCACGTGCAGGGGATTCTCCCATGTGAGCGCGCACGTTCACCCACACGCCATGCACATCTCCTGTCCCACATTGCCAGGAAGCGGATAACACACACACATACACACACATGCGCGCGCACACACATACGCACACACAGGCGCACACATACACACACAGGCGCGCACCCCCTCCCCCCTAAGCAAGTGCACGCAACTTGTGTTCACGCAGCCTGCAAGCTCTCACTTACCGGCTCGGTCGGGAGATTAAGTGATTTACCCAAAATCACAGGATGTATAGCAGAAGCTGAGACTCGATCGTGGACCTCAGCTCCAAAGATCCCAGCTCAGGCTGTCATACCACATCCTCTCCCTACTCTTAATTCCCATCCACTGCATGCTCAGTCAGTCCCCCTTATATTTCATTTAATTGCTCTATAAGAAGTTTTAGGTGTAGGGCTGATACTCACTTTTAGAACTGGGGATCTCCAGTTGGCAGAGGAAGGTACCACTGTCCAAATAGGGACCCTTGCTTCTAGTCAGGGTAAGAAGGATGCACTCTTTAGGTAACCCCTGCTCATCCCCTTGGTAGCTTGGCACGAACAGTCAGGCTTATCAAAGGCAATGTGCTAAGTATTTGTACCAACACTCACAGTAACACAGTGAAAACACCACAAACTGACTCCACAACAGTTAAGAAAAATAAAAGTATTTAATCTAAACTACACAAGACCAAAATGACAAAAATCCAACATACACAGTTCAAGAATATGGTTTTAAATGAGTTCTTAAGGTTGCGTTAAAATAATCCACAGTTGGTTCACGTTTTAGCCAACAGTCCCGTCAGATGCGACAAAAGTTACAAGTGAAAGCTGCAGCATTGAAAACAACGGATGTGTCACTCCTGAGACCCTGGGGAGGTGATGCGACAACCCCGCTGGATGCAGCGGGCGTTTTGCGGTGACTCCAGTCTGTCTGGGAAGGGATGCAATACTTTGTGTGTATTCAGGTGCATAGATTTCGTAGGAAGCGTCTCGCAAAGGTACGATGCGATGATCTTCGGGACGGCGACGATCTCAGGTGCAGCAACGATGCACGGCGCAGCGTCGATCTCCTCTCACGGCCCCTCGATGCGATGGCTCTGCGACGATTCTCGCAGCGACGTGATGCGGTCCGCAAGCAAGTGGTGCGATGATCTCACTCAGTGCCGACAGTCTCTGCGACGATACTCGCAGCGATGGTACTCTTCCCGCACTGGAGCGATGCGATCCGCAAGCGAAGGATGTGTCGGTTCTTGCAGCTGCAACAGGCGCTGTGACGATCTCGGCATTCGTAGCGGCGGGTATTTTCTTGCACTGACGGGGATGCGCTCTGGAAGCAAGCGATGCGTTAAAACTTGCAGAAAGTCTTTAAAATCTTGGTTTCCAGCTTCCCAACACAGGTACAACTTCCAGGGCCAGCACAACTGGCCCAAGCACACTGGGAAGGACAGCACTCTCTCAGCAGAATTCAGGGAAGCTGGGGGTGAAGTCATTTTGTTCCTGGGACTTCTTAACAGGGAGCAGGCTCTTCTTCAGGCCCTTGGAGATTCCTTCAAGCAAGGGGACACAGCACAAAGGAAAGTCCTTCCCCTCTCCTTGGCAGCAAAGCAACTGCAGGTCAGTCCAGCAAAGCAACAGCAGGACAGTCTTCCTTCTTCAGTCTTCCAGCTTTCACCTTGGCAGAGGTTCCTTCTTGATTCCAGGATGATCTAATTTTCTGTAGTCTGGGGTCCTGTACTTATATCCCAAGAAGTCTTTGTTCCCTTTGTGCAGGAGGGCTCTGAGGCCAGTCCAAACCAGTTCTGTAACACTCTATTTACATGACTCCGTCTTTCCTTTCACAGTGCAGAGCAGAAACATCAGACGCCCCACAGGAGGTGGAGACAGCATTGTGGAGGGAAAGCACAGCCCTGGAGCACTTTGTTGACATGATTCCTTCTCTCCTTTCACAGTGCAGGGCAGAGACATCAGACACACCACAGGGGGTGGATCCAGCACTGTGGGGGGCAGGCACAGTCCTATTCAGGTCCCAGGTGCAACTCCTCCCTCCCATCTAGATACAGATCTCTCTATTCACCACTGGGTGGACTCATTCTCTCCCCTGGAATCCCCCAGCCCTGTCACTCACAAACAAGACAGTCAATTCACAAACAGCCAAAGGCACACAGAAAGGTCAGACAAGAAAGCACCCACTTTCTAAAAGTGCTGCTTTCAAACACAGTATTTAAAAAACATCCTTCCTAAAAGATGTGTTATTAAATTCTGAGTTCGGGGATACCAGACTGCACACAGGCACTGTGGTGGCAGGCCTGAGACACCATTTTAGGGCTACTCATGTGGGTGGCACAATCAGTGCTGCAGGTCCACTAGTAGCATTTGTATCAGCAGCCCTGGCACACTCAGTGCACTTTACTAGGGACTTCTTGGTGATACAAATATGCCAATCATGGATAACCAATTACATTAACAATTTACACAGAGAGCATAAGCAAATTTAGCACTGATCAGCAGTGGTAAATCTCCCAGAATCTTAGTGCCAACAACCACAGGTCAGGAAAAACAAGGGAGGAAAAAGCACAAGGTTTGGGGATAATCCTGCAAAAAGGGCCATTTCCAACACTCACATACATGAACAGTTAGCTCATCATAACCACTTACCAGTATAGGGGTGTTAATGACCGGGGACAATTGCGCTGCTGTCTTAAATGTGGTGCTTACCCCTTAACTCTGAAGCCAGCATTAACTCCACAATACTCTTGTTACATAGCCCAGTATATCTATAATTTATGACGGACTTATAAACACATAGGGGTGAATACCTAGACACTTCTACATCAATTGAACAAATGCATGACGGAATCCCACATGCATTTAGCAATCATTCCTTCATCACGTTAGCATTAGAACGAACGCGTTGTCATGACGCGTACCTTTACCATGCAAGTCATCCCAACAACTTACTTTAGGGGGCGCTGGACTTTGGATTAGTATCATTTACTATTCCAACTCCAGTCCGCACATCAGTAGCGAAGGTGTTGGACTTAAAATCCAACACCACTCCACCAATGCATCCCCCTAAAGCAAGTTGTTACAATGAATTGCGTGCTAAACAAATGCGTGATTAGGACGCGCTCATTCTATAGGACCCGTACCCTCCGGTTTTGCCTCCGCTCTCTACAAGATTACCAAAACAATATTCCCCACACTTGTAATAACTAAGATGGCTGCTCCTGTTAGCGGTGGTGCCAACGACGGGGCACTATGCAGTCCTGGAGTGGTGGGGGGGGGGAACAGAGACTCTGGTCACAGGGAATTGGCCCTAAATAGGCTAAAGGTCTCCGCCGCCCGCCACTCCGGACGCGCGTCACCGCCCCTCTGACCCGGATGCATTAGGGGCGGCCGGCTTCCGATTGGCTGCCCGGCCGTCCAACCACCATGACTGCTGGGCGGGGCCCGGAGGTGCCAGGTCCTAAGGGCGTGCCTCGCGATACTCGGCTCTTGGCATTGCAGGCACTGTAAAGGCACAGCGTGATTCCGGCTTCAGTTTAAAGGACGTTTCCCCTTTTGAACACTTCAAAAAGGATTATGTGCACCATTCGTAAAACATTGACGGTTAGGAAGGCACATATTTGTTTGTTAAGATAAACATTCAAATAAAGAATGTGATTGATGTTGGGTTAGATTTATGCCCCTAATATCAGTAAACTACATTCCTTCACCAAACTGTCAAGAATAATTTCAAAATTTAGTAAAACATCAATGGTTGTTAGGGGTGATTCGAATTTAGCCCTGAAACCCATATTAGACAGGACTGCATGATGGCTGCTTCACATAATGCTGACAGAGCCATGATCAAAGACCTCAATTAATTTCTTACTCTCCCCTATATTGGACACTTTATTCATCTATCGGCAAAGGAATACACTTTTCTTTCCTGACTTCATGGCACCCCCTCACAACCAGATTACTGACACATGTCACACTTACTGACGTCATGTGTTGCTACATGTGAGATACTGATAGGCTCTCCGTCTGAGCACACACTCTTTTAACTGTAGACTGGGTGGCAACACTCTGTTGGGAAACTGTGGAGACTAAATACAACCCGACATATACTACACACAGTAAAAGAATAAATGAAAACCCCACATGAAGACAAATATGTCAGATAAGGACACACTCTGTTCACCTAATGTCCTATTATGGGCGACCGGAAAGCTATTCGGGGACGGACGCTCGATTAAACACAAAGCAAAAAAAGACATAAAAACAGTGTTTAGAAGCTGAAATATAATCATTATCCCTAGCTTATATCACCACCCCTTTGGACGCTGCTGGGAGACAATTGGACGGAGCTTAAGTACCCTCTTTATGTCAGAAGTGGATATGAGCGCCACAGACTTAAATCTTGACACTATGAGCAGGGGCAAAAAGCAGGCACACTTCACGCTGCTCAAGAAACAGAGAGGCCACCGTTGCAATGTTGGCCTTGTATGATGAGGCATTAGTCTGCCACAATAAATAGGAAATACCTTTGCCCATTACTGCAAGGCTGTACAAATCTGAATCTGAAACTAATTCTAAAGATTCTGCTGAGACATTTGACTCCCCAAACTTACCCCAGAGTGAACAGGCCTTCTGGCGGGAGAGATCACTTAGGATGAGCTAGCACCTGCAATATCAAACTAACCCTGTAATAAGGTGCCAGGGGGTGATGGCTCTCCAGGCAAATTTTACAGATAATGTGAAGAAGATGTGGCGGACATATAATATGTTGTTTATATGAAAACAGAGCCCATGGGTCTCTGACATTTTTCTTTAATAGGACTCTGATTACAGTACTCCGCAAGCTAGGTAAGGACCAGCTACGTTGTGGCAAGTATCTCCCCAGTTTGGTATTAAATGCTGGTATACCAATTACGGCCAAATTCTAAGCAATAAGACTAAAAAAAAGCAAATTTATAGGATTATACTGATAAAGACTGGACATAAATTCTGGAACTCCAAGACACAGGGATAAGAGATTCTGTACTTAAAAGCAGCCATTTAAAAATGTTTCAGAATTGGTATTGGATAGCACAGTGTCTGGCCAAAGCAGGACTAACACATAACTCAAAATGCACCAAATCACACACAGATTGTGATTTGGTGAATATACTGAATAGTTATTTATCTGAGGTTTGCTCTATCGATATTGAATATATTAGCGTTTTTACATGACACAACTGATATTCCAGTGCCACGAGCACTGGATACAGTTAAAATGTGCAATTTGTCTTACTGGAGCATCCCAATCCAACTACAAATGAAGAATGGATAGCCAAAATGGTTAACACAGCATTATATGATTACCCGGCTGGAGGACAGAATTTCAGTTTTTATAAGTATGGATGACAATCCTAGAAGAGTAGGTATTATCCTCCCCACATGAGCTAATGCAATACGGTAGTTATCTCTGAGGTTAAGGATCATCTCGTAGGAATAGGTTTATTATTTGTTGACAGGTATAATGACCAGGGGCCAGATGTACGAAGCATTTTCCTGGTCGTTTGCGACCAGAAAATGCCATTTGCCATGTACAAAAGGCAAAATGCGACTCCGTAACTTTTTTACGGAATTGCATTTTGCCTTTGTGATTAAGTATGAGGAAAGGGCGTGTTTATGATTTCCCTTCCTAATTCCAAATAGCAATTGTATGTATGAATCTTTTCTGACTGGAATGCGGTCACAAAATATTTGTCATTTACCGACTCCATGGATGAGACAGTAATTAATTCACAAACAGGAAGGGGTCCTTTGTGAAAGGGGTGAAAAAATGTACTCTTAAAAGTGTTCTTCTTAAAAAATTAAATGAACATTTTAATTTTTTTAATGCAGCCCGTTTTCCTTTAAGTAAAATGGACTCCATTACAAAAAAAATATTGCTTTATTTAAAAAACAATCACAGACATGGTGGTATGCTGACCCCAGCAGGCCATCCATCCTATGATTGTAGCCATTTCCAATGCGTCACAAATTGCAAGCTGCCTCATGAAGGTTGATTAGGCAGGTCCATTTGCGACCCATTGGGAATCACAAACAGTGTCTGGGACACTGTTGTACATAGATGCTTGCACTATCCTAGTGGTGTATTTCCGTCCAGAGCTTCAGGCTGCAGCTTTGACTAAATATAATGCGGGAATTAACACGGGAAACACTCCTTTTTTTGAACCCCCCTTTGACAGTTAACCCCAAAACGTTCCATGCTCAGCAAGAAACTACTGTAAATTTTTTGTTTGAAAAATTTCATGAAGATTCGTCAAACTACGCCTAAGATATGAGAACATCAAAAAACGCTTTTCCTATGGAAACATGGTTCTAACTATAATATTGTTGGACTTGGCCCTTCTGGCAAGTTCACCCCTGAACTTTTTGCGTTTTAACCCCTTCGACGCTCATGACGAGCCCAGCTCGTCATGGAGTTTCCATTGGTTTCAATGGAAAGTCAATGGACCTACTCGCACACCCCTTAGCATCCAAGTGTTTAATGTTACATCATTATAGTGATTTCTGGTCTTTGCGCACTTTAGCACGATGGCACAGTGTAAAGTGCGTGCGCTCTCTGAGTGCGTGTGTGAGATTGGCCTGCCCTCCCATAGGAATGCATTGGGAATGTGAGTGTCCATGGTAGTTCCTGATGCGTGAGGAGTGCAGGGTCGAGTTTGGTGGGTGCGAACTCGTGTGATTAAATGCTGTGCGATGATGTGCGTGGATTTAATGTTTCTGGCGTGGAAGTGCCACTTCTAGAAGTTGGCATGTCTGTGTCAGAAAAATGTGAATTGACTGTCTAGCTTGTGATTGGCTGGAGCTGGCTGGTGTGCCTGGCTCCAGGAGTCAGGATGGGTCTGCCCCGGTGGTGAATAGAGAGATTTACATCCAGATGGGTGGGAGGAGTGCACCTGGGACCTGAATAGGGCTGGGCCTTCCCTACACAATGCTGGCTCCGCCCCCTGTGGTGCGACTGATGTCCCTAGCCTGTCCTGTGAATGGGGAGAGGGGCTGAGCACAACAGAGTGCTCCAGAACCAGCTGCATCTGGTTTTCCCCCACCCTGCACCCTAGAGACAAAGGGATTGTGTGTATAAAAAGAGGCTGTCACCTCATGTAAAATGTTCTTGTTCTCCTACTTGAATCTACCAGGGGCATGCTGCTGCTGGGGCCTAGGGGAAGGCTTGCCTCCCTGGGCCCTGCCCTGCCCCTGGATGCCTTGGAAACTTTCTTCCTGTGGGGCCCTTCTGCCTTGCCTGTGGGGGCTGGAGGACTTTCTCTTTCCCAGGAGCTGCCTGCTCCATTTCCCTGCCCCAGGACTCCTATGCTTATTATTGCTAATCTTTCCCCAAAGGAGGAGAAATGAGTGGGCTGGTGCAGCGCGGTGCTGCGTGTCCTGCTGGAGGGAACCCCGGCGTGAGGGGTTCCCCCATGAAGCCTCAATGCGGTTGCCCAATCTGGGGGGTTTTATACTATCACGGGTGCCTACCCCATTCATGCCGCTTTGACCTTTTAATTACCCGGGTGCCCACCCCGCTTTCTATTTTCAATCGAGGGAGCCTACCCCTCCATTGCTGCCTCGAGGAAAATTGCAGCGTCCGTGACCCACCTGACTGTGGGCGGGGCTGCCGGGCGGAAGTCCCGAGTGCGGCCGGAAGTTGTTTCAGAGAGAGAGGAGGTCGGGAGCCCAACCCGCCTCCTCAAGCCCCCGAGAGAAGAAGAGAAGTCCTCCCACTGCCCGGGGCTCCCGTGAAGTGGGGAGAGCCCCGGCGCCGCCAGCAGAAAGGAGCCCAAGTGTTGCGGGGCTCCCGTGTGCTGGTGGGAGCCCCGGCAGAGGAGTTAGCCCGGAGCCGTGAGGGCTCCGCCTCCCTAGTCCCGGTCCCGAGATGGGGGACCGGGTGAAGCGTGGCACCTGCTCCTGCCGTGCCCAGACTGAGGAGTCCCCTGTGAACAGCCCGGTAAGTTGAGGAGGGCTGGGTGACTCCCTCGGTGTTGTTTGTTTGTGCCGACTGCGGCACTAAAGAGAAACAGCGTCAGAGCTGCCCCGTGTGCTAGGTGGGCCGCTTCAACGTGACCGCATTGCTTAGAGGGCCCCCGTGGGGGTCGCAGGACCCCGTGGGCCAGTGCCACCCATGATGGACATTTGTCACCAGCTGCCCCACTCTCGTAGGGGGTCAGCTGTATCGTCTGGTGCCCCCCCTTCCCAGAGGAGACACGCGAGATTTCCAGAGCCCTGAGTGGCTCCACCAGCGGGCATAATGATATTAGGAGCCAGCGTGCTCCCCAAATGGCCCAGAGTTGTTCTAGGAGCCTGTGTGCTCCAGGGGGGCATCTATTTCTTGAAGGGGTACAGAGGGGGCCCATGTTCTTGCCCCTGAGGGCCCCAGTTGTTCCAGAGCCAGAGGGCGCCAATGATTGGCGCAGTTTGTTCCGAGGCCCCCTGTCGCAGTTTTGAGTTCCCAGCTGCCCAGCAAGTAGTGGGCAGCTGCACCGTTTAGGTTCTTTCTTTCTAGGGACATGTCTTTGGACTCAGGAGTGAGTCGCACTCCTTTGCCCCTACTTTGGCCTTCCACAGCTGCCCAGCACTTAGTGCCAGCTGCAGCCTTTAGGCCCTGTTCTGGTCCTCAGCTGCCCAGCAAGTAGTGGGCAGCTGCTACGTTTAGGTTTTGGCGCAGTGGCGCAACCTGGACCTTGATGTGATTTATGTACTACTTTTTGGGGGTTAGGAAATGTACTGTGTGTAGTATGTTTTGTGCACCCTGTGTCTTTATACCTCTAGATATGATGTATGCATAGGAGGTTGTTTTACCTGTTTAGGTATGTTAGGGATATTGTGCTTCCCTGTGTGATATACGCCCCTAGTGTAAGGTTTTGAGGGTCTAATGTAGTTAGACTGGTGGGATACTGTGTATGATGGATTTCATGGCACAGACTGTTGCAAGTGCAGTGATTATCAGTGTTTACTGACTGTACAATCTATGACCTATGTTACTTGTATGTTTTAGTTTACCTTTACCAAGTTCATTTTGTGATGATCCTGACAGTGGTCCAGGTGTCCCTGTCAGGTGTACATAATCCCTTGTAAATATTGCCCGTGCCAGTTGGCACAATGTACATCCTGTGATTATGATTCTGATATGTTTTGAGAATTCAAAGGCTATTTTTGATATAACCTTGTGTGGAGTTCCTTTTGTGGGGGCCTCGGATGTTGTTGCTTGTGGGTGCGTGCGCAAATGCTTTACACATTGCCTCCGGGATAAGCCTGTCTGCTCGTGCCAAGCTACCAAGGGGGTGAGCAGGGGTTATCTTTGGCGTGTAACTCCCTTGCCCTGACTAGAGTGGTGGTTTCTGCCTGGTTTTGGTGCAAGCCTCAGCCAACCAGAAATCCCATTTCTAACAAATATATACATAGAATAGTTAGAACCTTGTTCCCATAGGAAAACAGTTTTTTGATAGTACATATGTATATATTATCTATGGTATAGTTGCGATTTAAAACCAACAATTCACAAGTTATGGTTAGGACCATAATCCATAGCTCACAACAAACATGGTACCCATACATAGCACAACACATACAATGTCCATCACCTCACACTTACCTAAATAGATGCCATTACAAATGTTTTAAGCACCTTAAAGACTTTGTCAGACACAACTATGAATGTAATAACATTAATTAGTTTGATTATGTGGAGTATGCTAATTACATTTTGCTTTTAGGTGTTATGGTTTTTATGGCTGTTGTGTGCATTATGGATTGCCGCCCTAATCATAACTTGGACATTTCTATTTTAAACATGATGGGGGGGGTCACCCACATGAGCCTGTGCTTACTCAGTCTCTTGAATGGGAAGCTTGTCATGTTCCTATCTTTAGTAATTTCGAAGCAAAAGATGCTAGCTACCACAACTAGCGTATAACTCTTCATAGGCTCCCAGTAAAAAGACTCTGAAGATTTTGTACTTTTAACTTGTGATATTTTAAAACTTTTTAACAGTGCATTGATTGAAAAGTCATTCAATCAAAACATTTCACTTGAATGTATTTGTGTAATGGTTTTAATTAAACAAATATAATAACATTTTTACTTACTTACACTCAGTCCCTTTATGTATCCTTTCAATTTTTTTTCAGGAAATGTAACCCTACTCATCACTACACAGGTGCTATTGCTATCAGTGTACAAAACAGCACCTCTGCGTACAGTACCAAAAACTGTGATGGTGATTCATTTGAAGGTCCTGGAATAATTATGGGAATTCTATCTTCGAACAGTATTTAACAGCGGTGCTACAATAATTCAGGCTTGCCTTATTTTGCCTATAATGCAAATGTATGTGAGCTGTGCATCCAAGGTTTGTATTGGACAACGTTCAGGCAGGATATTTCCAAGTAGTGTATATATCGTAATACTGAGAAGGGTAATCTAATTCTGTTTGCTGATGAACCTCATTTTTATGAAGTCTCCACTTCTGCTTTTGGTTGCCAGTACCACCCTTCCTGAATATTGCCATGCTTGTCAGAGGTTAGTGGATGTCCTGGAGCCGTGACGTAATGTGTGGCCCTCTGTTAGCGTCTGTTTTATCCAGATGCGAAAACCAGCACCTCTTTTAAGTACTAAAACATGTACTTCTGGGAAAGACAATACATCACGCCTGCGACTTCTAATCATCTGCCCAGGCACGCTGCTTCATTGTTGATGAGTCTGTAAATATATGTGTTGCTGAAGAAGAGCAAAGCGCGGAACTGGGACTTAATGACCCTCTGCTCCCTCCCTATTGTGACAACAGTAAATAAGCAATGCAGGAAATCACATAGGAGATTTTTCGGCAGCTAGAATATATCATCGAAAACATGCACTACAGTGTTCTTCAACTTATTTCACTTTTACTCGTTGATTTTCTGCTATTTGAAGGACTTATCAGCAATTTTCTTCCACAGATTCAGAACAAATGCAACATAATTGCAAGTAAGAATAACCATGATGCTGAAACTTGAAAAATGTGACTGTGTACGCCTTCAGGATATTTTGAGCGTGCTCAACAGTACTTTATGCCTGGTAGGTAATATCACCTTCCAACTTATCAGTGTGATCAAAAATAGCACGTGAAAAGTAGTCCATTGTCCCGTCCCCGCATATTGAGATGTGATAAGCTGACAGGCATGAATCATCTCTTCTGATACATTTCTAAAAATGAGACTTTTCAATTGATTAGAAGTGTGAAATCCATCTAAGCCGACCTTCACACGCTGGAGGTACCGTTTTTCTCTCTAAAATAAGCAACAATTACAATCGGTTTCCTATGTATGAATTGGGGTGTAAATTCAATTTGATCCTCCCATCGTACCAAATGATTTTGTACATCTGCTCTTCGTTGCTCTTGGGAAATCAAAGAACGGCCATCAATCTTGCTAAAGTCCTTTTACTAAGCTTCCAGAAATCGATTTACTTGCTACAATGTAATGCAAGCAGAGTAAACAGTGCTTGGGAAAACTTTAATACATAGTAAATTTCACTCAAAACTATGATTTTTTCATTTTTAAACCAATTGCACAGTGGTTTATACAATTATTGACCGATGAATTAAATGTGTTTTCTGACAATTATTTCTCGGAGGCGACAGATTAACAAGCATCGACAAATCCAATAAACTTAGGGGCTTATTTACAAGCCCCTTGGCTGCCGGAATTCTATTGTTTCCCATATTAAAAGTGACCCACAGGCGACCCAAGGGGCTTGTAAATAAGCCCCTTGGTGGTGTACAGCACTAGAAAAGACCCCACTACAAACAAACATTAAGACACACACACACTCTTAATCTACAGAGAGGCAAACAATCACCAAAACAATTTAACAGATACACACGTTATCAAAGATTAATTTACGGGCTGATTGCTGCACCACATATTTGTCCCGTCATGAGATGTGTTCCTGAAAAAAAAACTTTCTGACCCTCAAGCTCCTCCTTCACCATGTCAAGGTGTTCTCCGGGGAATAGACTGGGTAAAAGACTGTTTAGTCTGGGTTACCCATTCCCATTCTATGAATTTTGCTTGCACCGTCCTCACCCTTTCCCATTAGGAAGAAACAGTGGAGTAGCAAGATCAGGTGGTACCTGGTGCGGAAAAGTTCTTGTCACACCTGACTTGGCAAAATGGCAAAAATATGTGTTTAAAACACATATTTTCGACATTTTGTAACCCTCCTCTGTGATGACAATTGTCACCCCAGGCTTGACAAAATGGCAAAAATATGTGTTTAAAACACATATTTTTGCCATTTTGTCGCCCACTCAGTGATGACACACGGGGCAGCCTGTACCCATCGCAGCCCCCTTCCTGAGCTACTAGGAAGAAAGCCTTGAACAAAAAGTACATCCCGGCTAACGATCAGTTGCTCCTCCCACTTTAATCTTAGACAGTGAGGAGTCCTTGAAACTTGCCACTGCTTGCTCCCAACCACCCCTTTAGCCCAGAATCTTATTCTCAGCCAAAGACTCTGGGGAAAGAAAATCTGCGGGTAGCAGGATCCTTTTCTCTAGGCCTGGCAAACATTTCCTATCCACATTTCCAATCAAGGCAAGATTGTAACCTTAAGGGACACCCTAGACCACGCTTGGCATGGGTATGTGACAGATACCCTAAAGGCTCAGACCAGGTCAAGTCTGTTTAAAGTGTACCCCTTCTCAAGTGCCTCTGGTTGTGTCAAAAGAACTTTTTGAAGAATGGGGGTTCACCCTTCAGTTTGACTGTGCCCAAATGTTCAGCAGGTCTCTAGATATACAGTCCTAAATCTAGCAATGGATTAGATGTCAAATACAGAGAATATTTTTCTCGACCAGTTTTAAACTTTTTGTAATGTCTTAGGTCATTTGAATCTTCTTTGCACAGTGCAAAGGCTCGTATCAGTAAGCTTGAAGCTAACATATATATACAATGTAGCATTTAATATATATTGTTACTCAGACTGTTGATTATTAGAAATGGGGTCTCGATTTAGCAGAGGTAAACACCTTATCCAAGTGGGGACTACCACTCTAGTCAGGGTAATCCAGATACACACAACACATAGGCCCTAATTACAGTCTGGTGGTACTTGTGGGGGCACGAAGGTGGTGGTCTAGCCACCGCCGCACCGGCGGTCAGACCGTCCCATTATGAGTTGGACCCCCCTGGTACCACAACCAGGGTACCTCCGTTCCCTGAAGGTGGCGTGGTAGTCAGAAGGCCGCAATATGCATGGCAGGATCACCACCGTCCGGCCAACGGTAATATGAGTTTACACTGTATTACTGTTGGTTATGTGCAAATGCCTCACACACTGCCTTTAAAATAAGCCTAACTGCTCATGCCAAGCTACCAAGGGGATGAGCAGGGGTTATTTTAGGAGTGTAATTCCCTTATCTTGGCTAGAGCAGTGGTTTCTGACTGGCCTTGGCACATACCCTAGCCTGCCAAAAATCCAATTTCTAACAATGTGATTGTCAATTCATGCACAAATTACTTCCAAGTTGAGGTGTTCTTAGTGGGCCTGTAGTCTTGTCATTGCCAGTGTGAATTTCGTTATACAATTGCTCATGACAGATTGACATAAGTTAACATAAATGGTACTTTATTTTAGAACACTTCACCCAATGACAGGCAAAAGAAACTGCCTCCAGAACATTAGTCAGGGCAACTGATACAGTATCTGATCATTACATTCTACATTCTTCTCCTATGCATTCGATTCCAAATAGTAACCCTCATGCTGAAGACATCATACATGTGCATCCTGCAACAATCATTAAAACTGGCTGCAGGTGGAAGCCACATCACCTTTTCCCTCTTCTTGAGCATCTTCACTAAATGTTTACTGGAAGAGCATTTAACAGTCGAATAAGACTACATGAAATAAGAGGAAAGGCCTGTTGGTGAAATTTACATCGATCTAGAGGACACCCGTCTTCATTTTCCAACCCCACGTTTCAGGAAGATATACTATAGAATACATGCCAAGTGAGATATGTCCTAACAGATTATATTCTGCAAAAGTACAGTTATATTACAAGCAGAAACACCCAGTAAAACTGCACTTTTAAGAATTATGGTGCAACCACTGAACAGCACTCCAAGAAACAGGTTGCGGAATAAACACGATTATATTTAATAATTAGTTTCTATTTTAGTTGCTTCTTTGTATGTTCTATTTCCCCAAGTCACCAAACCGATGAACAACACACAAAAAAGTCAGAGCTAACTTTCCAATGTAGTCTTAAGATCACTGTCACTCAAGAAAGGACGTGTACAAGAGCAAAACTCCATATCCACTGAATGCCAGTTCAATGGCAGATGAATGTGATGAAGAAAAGTTACTTCTTTGCTCTTTTTCCATATAGATAACGGCTCAGATATGCAAAGGTTTTGTGTCAGGGTTGCGTCAATTTCTTGTCGAAGCCCTGTACAAAAGGCTATTTGGTATTTTCACAGCCATGAAAATACAGATGTGTGTGCCTGTGTAAACAAAAAACACAAAACAGCACATTGCACTGCTTTGCATTACATTGCACTTGCCAGGCATGGCATGGGTGGCGCATGGGTATTTAATTGGATCCCCTCATGGATTTTTACTTCTAACTCATACTCACGAACAATTGTAAGGTATGGATTTGAGCCAAAATGGAGCACCTGCCTCTTTGTATGTGTGCTGCATTCTGCACCTCATATACAATGATGAAAGGGCCAACAAAGGATAGTTTGTGTACAGTAATGTACTCTATCTGTACAAAAACTATCCTGACCACGAAGCAGACACCATTGCACTATGCCTCAAGGGAGCCTGCGTTGGCACTAAGCAGCCGAAAGAGGACCATTACATTAAAACATAAAAAATTGTATGACACAGTTAAAGTAGTCTCTGTCAGATCCAGAAATCGCTATGGAAAAATGATGAATGTGCCAGTGGTCTCCATGCCAAAAGTTATAATGGATCGACCTTACCACTGCTGACATATGGTCAGGTCAAAGGGCCTTGGGGAAAACGTGATGCTAGAGGTTGAGAGTTTTCAACCTTTTATAAAGGTATACATGTATGTTTGGAACATTTATCCCAGAAGCATGTCTAGAAACACGGTAAAAGTCTGCTCCATAGCAATGCATGATGGTCTAGGCATGGAAAGGACAAGCGACGGAAGCATTATGATACAATGAAGAGGCAGTAGAGGTTGTTTCAGGCAAAGTCAAGCAGCTAGAGGGTTAGACCTGAGATGGACGGATCACTGACATAATATCGACTACAAAAATATAGGCATTTAAAATATCGACTACAAAAATATCGAAGTCCTATCTACAAACAGGTAAGTACAAACATATCGAATCAAAAATATCGTTTAAAAATATGTACTTTGTAAAAATATCGAATTTATTAAAATTAATGTAAAATTAAAAAAATATTAAAAATAAATAACTAAAATATACTTAAAAATACTTAAATAACCTTAAAATTATTAAATAATTAATTTAAGTTATAGAAAAAAAAAGTGTATTTGTTAAAACATATATATATTAACATAATATTATTAAAAAACTATACTATATTATTAACGTAACATAGCAAGAGTGTTAAAATTACTATTCCCACTCCAATGAGTGCAACAGTAGGGAAAACGTTGGATAGCGTAGCGGTAAAAATTACTATTCCGACTACAAACAGTTCAACAGTAGGGAAAGCGTTGGATAGCGTAGGGGTAAAAATTACTATTCCCACTCCAGTGAGTGCAACAGTAGGGAAAGCATTGGATAGCGTAGGGGTAAAAATTACTATTCACACTCCAGTGGGTGCAACAGTAGGGAAAGCGTAGGATAGCGTAGGGGTAAAAATTACTATTCCAACTCCAAAGAGTGCAACAATAGGGAAAGCGTTGGATAGCGTAGGGGTAAAAATTACTATTCCCACTCCAAAGAGTGCAACAGTAGGGAAAGCGTTGGATAGCGTAGGGGTTAAAATTACTATTCCCACTCCAAAGAGTGGAACAGTAGGGAAAACGTTGGATAGCGTAGGGGTAAAAATTACTATTCCCACTCCAGTGGGTGCAACAGTAGGGACAGCGTTGGATAGTGTAGAGGTAAAAATTACTATTCCCACTCCAGTGAGTGCAACAGTAGGGAAAGCGTTGGATAGCGTAGAGGTAAAAATTACTATTCCCACACCACTGGGTGCAACAGTAGGGAAAGCGTTGGATAGCGTAGGGGTAATTATTACTATTCCCACTCTAGTGAGTGCAACAGTAGGAAAAGCGTTGGATAGCGTAGGGGTAAAATTACTATTCCCACTCCAGTGGGTGCTACAGTAGGGAAAGCGTTGGATAGCGTAGGGGTAAAAATTACTGTTCCCACTCCAAAGAGTGCAACAGTAGGGAAAGCGTTGGATAGCGTAGGGGTTAAAATTACTATTTCCACTCCAAAGAGTGCAACAGTAGGTAAAGCGTTGGATAGCGTAGGGGTAAAAATTACTATTTCCACTCCAGTGGGTGCAACAGTAGGGAAAGCGTTGGATAGCGTAGGGGTAAAAATTTCTATTCCCACTCCAGTGAGTGCAACAGTAGGGAAAGCGTTGAATAGCGTAGAGGTAAAATGTACTATTCCCACTCCAGTGGGTGCAACAGTATGAAAAGCGTTGGATAGCCTAGGGGTAAAAATTACTATTCCCACTCCAGTGAGTGCAACAATAAGGAAAGCGTTGGATAGCGTAGGGGTTAAAATTACTATTCCCACTCCAAAGAGTGCAACAGTAGGGAAAGCATTGGATAGCGTAGGGGTTAACATTACTATTCCCACTCCAAAGACTGCAACAGTAGGGAAAGCGTTGGATAGCGTAGGGGTAAAAATTACTATTCCCACTCCAGTGAGTGCAACAGTAGGGAAAGCATTGGATAGCGTAGGGGTAAAAATTACTATTCACACTCCAGTGGGTGCAACAGTAGGGAAAGCGTAGGATAGCGTAGGGGTAAAAATTACTATTCCAACTCCAAAGAGTGCAACAATAGGGAAAGCGTTGGATAGCGTAGGGGTAAAAATTACTATTCCCACTCCAAAGAGTGCAACAGTAGGGAAAGCGTTGGATAGCGTAGGGGTTAAAATTACTATTCCCACTCCAAAGAGTGGAACAGTAGGGAAAACGTTGGATAGCGTAGGGGTAAAAATTACTATTCCCACTCCAGTGGGTGCAACAGTAGGGACAGCGTTGGATAGTGTAGAGGTAAAAATTACTATTCCCACTCCAGTGAGTGCAACAGTAGGGAAAGCGTTGGATAGCGTAGAGGTAAAAATTACTATTCCCACACCACTGGGTGCAACAGTAGGGAAAGCGTTGGATAGCGTAGGGGTAATTATTACTATTCCCACTCTAGTGAGTGCAACAGTAGGAAAAGCGTTGGATAGCGTAGGGGTAAAATTACTATTCCCACTCCAGTGGGTGCTACAGTAGGGAAAGCGTTGGATAGCGTAGGGGTAAAAATTACTGTTCCCACTCCAAAGAGTGCAACAGTAGGGAAAGCGTTGGATAGCGTAGGGGTTAAAATTACTATTCCCACTCCAAAGAGTGCAACAGTAGGTAAAGCGTTGGATAGCGCAGGGATAAAAATTACTATTTCCACTCCAGTGGGTGCAACAGTAGGGAAAGCGTTGGATAGCGTAGGGGTAAAAATTTCTATTCCCACTCCAGTGAGTGCAACAGTAGGGAAAGCGTTGAATAGCGTAGAGGTAAAATGTACTATTCCCACTCCAGTGGGTGCAACAGTATGAAAAGCGTTGGATAGCGCAGGGATAAAAATTACTATTTCCACTCCAGTGGGTGCAACAGTAGGGAAAGCGTTGGATAGCGTAGGGGTAAAAATTTCTATTCCCACTCCAGTGAGTGCAACAGTAGGGAAAGCGTTGAATAGCGTAGAGGTAAAATGTACTATTCCCACTCCAGTGAGTGCAACAATAAGGAAAGCGTTGGATAGCGTAGGGGTTAAAATTACTATTCCCACTCCAAAGAGTGCAACAGTAGGGAAAGCATTGGATAGCGTAGGGGTTAACATTACTATTCCCACTCCAAAGACTGCAACAGTAGGGAAAACGTTGGATAGCGTAGGGTTAAAAATTACTATTTCCACTCCAGAGAGTGCAACAGTAGGGAAAGTAAATACTTCATATATTATTTAAAAAAATATAAATTATTATCGATAAAAAATTAATTAAAAGTAATTACAATTTAATATAATATAATCATTAATCAATTAAAATTACAAATTAAAATCAATTATTATAATTAGTTACCTATTAATACAAATTAATTACAAATTAACAATTAATTAATTAACAAATAAAAATGAATTAACAATTAATTCAAATTAAATACAATTAAATAAATTGAATTATTTAATTAATTATAAATACATTTCTTCCCACCCTATTCCCCTATAAAGCCACAACCCGCTACAGAAAATAAATTATTAAAATTAACATAATTAGCAATTAATCAATTAAATAAAATTAATTGACAATTAAAAAATAATTAATTACCCATAAAAAATTAATTAACAAATAATTCTAAAAAAATACCAATAAATAATGTTACATATTTAATTAATTATGAATAAATTACTTCCCACCCAATTCCCCTATAAACCCACAACCCGCTACAGCAAATAAATTAGTAAAATTAACATAATTAGCAATTAATCAATTAATTAAATTTAATTGCCAAATAAAATTTAATTAATTAACAAATATAAATTAATTAACAATTGATTAAACATGAATACCAATAAATAAATGTACATTTTTAATTAATTATAATTAAATTACTTCCCACCCTATTCCCCTATAAACCCACAACCCGCTACAGAATTAAATTACGCAAAAATTAAAAAAACAAAGATCATTAATTAAAATAAATGATAACACAAATACACACTTTTCACACATATAATAACATAAAAAACACTATAAAAAATTAATTCGATATTATTAAAAATTCGATAATTTTAATAACCTATATTATATACTTCGATATTTTACCTTTCTATATTTTTAACATTCGATATGTCATTACTTATCTTAAAAACAATATTTTTGATGTCTATATTCTGTCCATTCGATATTTTGTCCATTCTATATTTTAAACTCGATATTATGTACATTCGATATTTATTACTCGATATTTTGACTGTTTACCGAGATGGACACCTCTACCACCTTCACACTTCTGTCACCTACCCTAGTTATTATTGATTTCTTGTTATTAAAAAATAATACCTAGGAAAGCATCTGTGCAGCACAAAGCTCATTTCAGGTTTCCTCATATGTGAAACACCTGTTTTGCTCTCAATGCTAGCCTACAAAGTAACAGAATGAAGTAAACTGCACTAACTGAAAGCAGAGGTTCTGCATATTTGTCCAGGGCCTATCCTAAAGAAAACTTTGCATTGGATTAGATCTTCAATTTTACTTAAGCATCACTTTTGAGACTACTCACTAGTTACTAAAGCTTTGCACCAGTTTGCATAACTTTTGTAATGGAAATTCATTGCTAAGTGTTATTCTGGTATTTAGTATTCAACGCAAATCATGATTTACATTGGATAGTTTCCCAAAGTAACACAAAGTTGTGCTATTGGCTGCTTTGCGTTACTTTGTGTTAAGGGGTATTCATGAATTGTGGAGAAGTGTGGCTCAATGGTTAGAGCGGCAGACCCTGATGCTGAGGTCAAGCCCGGGACCAGGGTTCAATTCCCCGCCTATTCCAATCATGGAGTCCCACTCTGCAACTCTGGGCAATAGCTTGCTTAATCTCCACAACGGCCCCCACAACGCTAAGGATGCCTGGCCTCCACCTTAGGGGTGCCCAGGAGTGGACACCTCACAGGGAAAGCCAGGATGGGTTCCACAGCGGTATTCGTACAAGCGCCTTGAGACCCTTGCGGGTGAGTAGTGCGCTATACAAGTATCAATTTACAATGGCCCTTGGGCATTCCCATGCAACCACCAATGGACTCTGCAGTTTCAAGTGATGTACAAGATGGAGTTAAAGGTGCAAAGCAGCGCTACTAATGCGTAACCAATTTTTTCATATAAATTCTCCTCATAAATCCTTATCTGTGGTATGGGTCTTCTTCTATAACTAGTTGGAACCAATCATACTTCGAAGGACATATTATGTGTAAGGTGCACTGTCGCTGTTTAAGCTATGGATCACCTTTAACTAGATGTGCCAGGCGCAAACCGAGTCAGTGTGCCCTATTAGAAGAAAATTTACTGACCCCAAGACAGCCGCAAACCTTCGCCTGCCCTGGTGGCAGCACATTAGTTAAAGGAGGACCAGCTCTTAGGAGGGCAAAGAACCCGCTGCAGGCAGGTGCTGTCAGTGGCTGAGCTCCATCACTGCAGGTGGATAACTTAGGGGGTCCTTGTGATCTTCTTTGCAGGGGCTGCACTGACTGGGTGCTACCTCTGTGGTGCACATTCCGATGTACGTCAGTACAACGCGATCATTTTGATCGCGGTACTTTCCAACGCAGTTTTCACAACGCAAGTCATTACAACAACTTGCGTTGGAGGGCGCTGGATTGAGGATTAATTTAATTTTCTATTCCAACTCCAGCCCACGTAACAGTAGGGAAGGTGTTGGAATAGAAAATCAAACTATTCCTTAAGTAAGAGTGCCATCCAGCGCAAGTCGTAGTAATGGCTTGCGTTGTAATGGCTGCGTCGTAAAGGACGCGCGGTGTAAACAACGCATTGTAAAGGATGTTTCCCTGCACATTCAGTGCACATCCCAACTGTCTCTTTGCCACCACTTCCTCTACTCGTCTACTCGCGCCTCCGTGATATGTCATGGGTGCAGAGACAAAGGGGCACATGCATCAAGGTAAATTGCATTCGCAAACGGTGCGAATCGCAAAATTTGGCCGTTTGCGAATGCAATTTCCTTTTTTGGGATGCATCATGTTTTTTTATTTTTTCGCAATTTAGGGAATCGCAATTATGTTGCGATTTATTAAATTGCGATTGCATGTAAGAAATGGCAATTTGCGATTTCTTAAATGCAATGCATCACACTTCGCAAATAGGGAGAGGTAAATTACCATGAAGTTCACCTTCATGGTAATTTGCGAAAACTTTGAAAAATGCACAAAAGTGCATTGCATTATTAAAAGTTTCATTTTACACACACACATGCCCTTGGGGCATGTGTGTGTGAAACATTTTCTTAAAGTTAAATTTCAGGGGTGCAGGGGGGGTCCTTGAAATAGCATTCTCATTTTGCGATTCGCAAATTGTGAATCGCAATTAAGGAAATTTAAGAAATTGCAAAAAAATTGCGATTTCTTGATGCATAGCCGTTTGCAATTTCTTAATTGCGATTCCTTAATTTTCGCAATTAAGAAATCTCAAACGGCAACATTGATGCATGTGGCCGATAGTGTTTACCTCTTCGCTTGGGACCATATCCCCATGTTAATAAGGGATCATCCACTCACATTTGTGCCCATACTGTATATCTACCATACCAATCTGTATTGGGTCATAAGTGTCTGCTGTCCCTTCTATAATGTAAAGTGGCCCGAAGGTGCACAACATGGGGACACATGCCATGTACACCCTTAAACCTCAATATGTGCTACTGCCTCTTATCTCAAACATAAACACTCCTTATCTGTGTAGCTTATGGTTGATTTATTTCTGCATCTACACTGCACCAACCAAGATGTATAAACCATAACTTTATGGGTAGATCTGGATTGGTTTGTTCTCATCTAAAGTCGCACCCAATTTGAACAAATTTGTTATGATGTTTAAATGACTTGTTCAGAGTGTTGTGAAGAGTAGCTGAAATAAATAGGGTTATTGGTTAAGGTGGGTGGATGCCCTACTCAACAACAACAATCCTTCTCAGGGTAAACCACAAAAGTTACTAAATTAACTTGTGCTTAACCCTCTAGTAGCTTGCCACATAGCAGTCAGGATTAATGAGGAGGTAATATGTAAAGTACCCATGCAACACATAAACAGTAATAAAGTGAAAACACACCACAAGAAATATCCCCAAATAATTTAGGACTGAGTTAGTTCTGCTGAAAGAATTACCTACTCAAAGTCAGACACAAAGGGGTCGATTCCGATTCGGGAAAAAAAACGTCCGTACGATTTGTATCCGGAGCCCTCTCCGTACGAATCGTACCCGTCTGTCCGAGTCGCCAAGTACGATCCGCATTCCGTGAATCTGTCCGAATCGTCGCGATCCGTACGTATTGCAAGGCTGAAACTGTGCACCGTACGACTCGTACACATACCGTATGACTCGTACACATGCCGTACGACCCTACGAGTACGATCCGGACCGGAGTATGAGGACGCGATTCGAACGGTCCACGTCAGGTAAGGGCGAGTCGTACGGAAAAGCACACACATATATACACAACGTACGGTCCATACGCCCCATGATCACCGGGGTACGAGCCGTCACCGATCGTACGATGGGTGTACGGCTCGTACACCCATCGTACAATGGGGGTACGGCTCGTACACCCATCGTACTATGGGGTATGGCACGTACACCGATCGTACAGTGGGGGTACAGCTCGTACACCCATCGTACAATGGGGTACGGCACGTACACCGATCGTACAATGGGGGTATGGCTCGTACACCCATCGTACAATGGGGTACGGCACATACACCCATCGTACAATGGGGTACGGCACGTACACCGATCGTACAGTGGGGGTACGGCTCGTACACCCCATGATCGCAGGGGTACGGTGCATACCCCTGCGATCACGTGGGGTACGAGCCGTACCCGGGGGGCCATTCCGTACCTGTTTCGACGCGAACTCTGCTTTTACGGCTGTTTTCAGCTCCCGTAGAAAAAGGGTCGTACGGAGTGTCGTCAACACGTATCGTACTTCCTGGTTCGGAAATGGCTGCCAATTTACGTATGGACGTGGCGTACAGCGTCGGCCGGAGTGAATCCGTATGTACTTTTTATTTGTACGGTGTTTGGTACGAGTCATACGGAGTGGCGCTTTGGGTTGGGATCGTACTTGCTAGTTCGTACGGGGACGTTGTAGGTGTACGATTCGTACGGGAAAAAGGCTCCGTACAGCTAATCGGAGCGCTTTTTACCGGATCGGAATCGACCCCAAAGAGTTAGGTTTGCCATGGAGGAGGCTGCAAGGAGCAGAGAGAGTATTGTGGATGGTCTTCACTGTAGCACGAACAGCATGCCTTGCAGTACGGGGTGTCATTGCTGTAGTACTAATAGCCGGTCAGGCGTTACTGATGGTAATTTTTGGAACTTCAAGTTAGTGGTCACTGCAGGCTGTTGTCTTTGTAGCGCAGGGTGCAGATGTCACTGGCAGTTGATGTAGTCCAGAGACTTGGGTTTACTGGAGCTTTGCATAGACGAAAATCACAGTTGCAGAGTCTCCACGAAAATGGGCCCTTTTGCTGTTGTAAGGGGACCAAAACTTCAATATTTCACGTTTCCTTAATAGGAGGAGTTCAGCTGATGCTAGACAAGAGTCCAGAACCTGGGAAGGCGCCTCTTTGGAATCAGGAGCTAACTCCCGCAGAGACCTGGAAGGCTCAGGCAGGTTCAGTTGCGGGTTCAGTTCAGCAAGTCAGCTTGGCAGTTGCAGGAAGGTCGCTGGAGCTAGTTGTGTCTCAATTGCACAGACAAGAGGCCAGCCAACTAACCCTTGGAGTCACTTACACTTTACAAGTACACCCACTCAGGCTAGCCCAGATGAAGGCAGCATGTCCAGTCTTCCTTCTCACAGAGCAAGGCTGTCCTCAAGCAGCAGGGCAATCCTCTGGTAACATCTGGTAAGTAGACAGATTGTACCTTTTACATACAATGCATCCTGTCCTATAAGTCTTTAGGGCCTGCCTTAAGGGTGAGTTATATGACTTAATAAAGGAGGTCTAATCCCAATGAAAGGTTTATATTGCCAGGTTGAAATGCCAGTTTAAAACTGAACCACAGGCTGAATTGGCAGGCCTGAGACATGTTTGAAAAGGACACTTTAAAGCATGGTACAATGAGTGTTGAATGCCCTCTAGAAGCATTTAATTCACAGCCCCTGGATACATGTAGTACAATTTACTAGGAAGTTAATGTTGCAATCAGAACAAGACGAGTTTTAACGTGTTTGAAGTAGAGAGCATGCTTACTTTAGCACTGATTACAGTAGCATAGATGGTCATAGAGGGAGATGACACACAGCTGTGGTGTCCAAATATGTATACTACGGTAACAAAAGTCCTGTTTGGGTTAGGTTCAAGAATAATAAGGGAATGTCATGCCTTATAGGTAGGTTCTATTATCTTGTTGGCCAACACCATTTTTGATATATTCCTCCAAATCATTGTTTTGTGCATCAGTATTGGCATATCTGCATGCTTTCATTAAAAAAGAGGCGACTTGTAGCTGGATTTCTATGTCCTGCTTCTGTGATTCAGGGTCCCTCCCTATAACATGCAATCTTTATTTTTGTTATAATAGTTTGGAAATTGTACATTTAAAGAAAGGGAATCTGCGGCCATATGAGAAGTAATATATCGAAATTCTGGGATATCTCAGCTAGTTCTTCCCATTTTTCTGGATATTAACATAGTAGATCCAATATGTTGTTTATGTTTTCCATTGTACCGCTCTATGTGGGCCCTGATAGTGTGCTAGCAGTTTGTTCTTTGCAAAGGGCAGCAGTATTTGTTCTCAACAATTAAAGTTCATAAAGTAGTGTCATGGTCATAAAGTTATTGTTTGGTTTGAACTCAAGCAATATGTCATTTTGTTTGGTCCCTCTGGGAGTTTAAGCTATTCTTGAGGAATTGTGTACTCTAATATATTTTGATCTTCTTTCTCTTGTTCTTCCTGTTACCCCTATGACAGTTCAAGATGTGTTTGTGGTTTATGATTAAAAGAGAACTCAGTTAGATATAACCTGGTTGATTAATGGATATAGCAATATAATGGTGAACAAAGCCAAGAGTAACATTTTCTCTGAGTCCTCTTCATTGGCTTTGACAACTTTTTTCAGTAAAGCATATTTGGTTTTATTACATTTCTTTGAGTCCATCACCCTCAGGTTGATACATTGAGGGTTGAATGTGAGTGATGCATAAAATCATACTTATTTGTGCATGATATATTTGTAGTCTATAAAACCTCCGCTTGTTCATGGTCCTGATGAACGGTAACAAGAACTACAAACAGTGTCTGTTTGTGGGGTTGAAGATACATTATACCAAACCCTTTTTAAGAAACTGAAGTTATACCTTTGCTTGCTCATCAGCCAACAGAGTAAATTTAATTGTGCTTTTCAAGGTGATACCCTCATTCTGGCAGCATGGAAGGAAGATTGGTAGTAAACATTAGCACTGTTTCCTACACATATAACAAATCCTGCCAGTCTTAATAGCCTCTGCTTTTATCTGGATTTGATAGCTTTGCCCTGCAGTGTTTTCTATGTTCTTACCTTGAAAGAAAGATTCCACCACTAGGTATTGACAAGGTCAGAGATCTCTGGGTTTTTAGACAGTATCAAATTGCTGGTTGGCAGTCCCTAGTTTTTCAGGCAAGTTTGTACTGCTATTAGAGGGAGAAGGTTTTGTCTTCCATATTGAATGGTGTTAGTGTCATACCTTGCATAGTTGCCATGAATATATATCATCATACTCGAGAATAGTCTGGTTGCTTTCATCTATGTTGGACAAGTGTGATGAGAACATGTGTGTATAACAGGAAGGGCAGCAACTGGTGATTTTCAAGAACTACATAAGTATAGTCAGAGTTCCCTTTCCCAAATAGTTATTTTTATCCACATATAAACCCCACTGGATTCCCAATCATTCTTTTCCATGAAACATTTTGTGTCATGTGCCCCCCTTATTCGGAGTCCCTTCCCTCACATTATGTTCTTAAGAATTGTATAAAAAGAATTTATTGTGGTCAAACAGTCTCTGAAAAACATAAGTCCACATAAGGTGGGAATGGTGCTACTCCTGGAATGATAATGTACCAAAAGGAAAATAGGTTTCAAGATGGAAAAGCCCACACAAAAGGAGTGTTAAGAGGCATGGGAGAAAATGTAAGTGAAATAGACTGTGACATCATCCACTGCACACAAGAGAGAGGGGAATATGGCTTATTCCATTCCCGTTTTTCCCTTTATTTTCCTTAAGCACCCCATTGTGTTTAAAGTAAAAGACCGTGACCCTTAACTACCTGTCCCCCACCATGTTCTCATCCCTTACTTAAGGCCCCCATATTGTCCTGCGACAGTGGCCATCAGGACTTCAGTGCCTTGTTCTATATGCAGCTGGGCCTGTATGATTTAATATGGTCAGGGTCTTCTCCTTGATTTTCTATCCACTCTCAATTCAGTTCTCCTTATTTGTTTGCTTTTCTTCTACGCTCTAATTTGCTGTTTGCCTATTTGCTATCCTATTCTCCTATGTCATTTACCTATCCACTACAGTATTTGTCTTCTTCTCCATTGATGTACACCTCTCTGCACCACTCTCTTAGGTCTTTACTCCTTTGGCTCAACAATTCTCTACTACTCCAATCTTCCCTTTCATTTGGTCAGTCCTGGTCACCCAGCTGTCATTCCTTGCAAAATATGTGCTCTAGTTTCTGTTGCTGCATACGTATATCCTCCAGAAGTGATGTTGTTTGGGATCAATCACTGTCTTCCTATTCAGTGTAAGACTAAATAAATATGTAAAAAAGTGGCATATCAAGGTTAACAATATTGGGGCATATGTACAAGCCGCTATCGTCACAGGAATGTCACTTTTTGTGATGTTTCCATGGCAATAGAGGCTTTGCCTTATTTACAAGGCGGCGTTAAGCCACACAATGTGGCTTAACGCTGCCTTGTAAATAAGGTCCCCTTTCACGCTATGCTTAGAAAGAAAGGGGTGGGTAGTGAGTGTTGTGGTGGGCATTCCACCACAATACCCATTGATTTTGAAGATGCCCCCTCTTTACAAGTACATAGGAGGCAGTGACCAAATTAAGACCAGGAAAAACCTGGTCTTCACTTGGCAAAACAAGGAGAAATACTTTATTCCTCCTCATTTCTGCTTTTTTCATGTCTTCTGCCTTGTGCAGCACACACGAAGAAAGTAAAATGCCTTCGAATGTTTGTGTAGAAAGGTGAACCTTCTGCACATAAACAATCCCTAAAAGAAAATGAATTTTTTTAATTTCCATGTGTACTGCATTAAGCAGCACACATAGAAGTGACAAAACAGCATTTAAAGATTGTTTATTTGCAGGAAGGGTCACCTTCCTACACATAAACAATCTTTCCCTGCACGCAGACATCTTTGCACTATGGTGCAAGGGTGTCTAAAATGGCGCTACTCTGCTAAGTGTAGCGCAAGCGCTGGGGGTAACGCAAGGCTGCACCATATTCTTGTGAATATGGTGCAGCCGTGTGTTTCTGAAGTCGCAGAGTGAGGCAGCAAGCCATTATGGCTAACGCCTCACTCCGCCACTTCTTTGTAAATATCCTCTATTGTTTGTTACTACATAAACACTTAGCACTGTTACACTCCATATTCTCCCCCTCTGACTGCATCCTCTGCCTTAACTTTTTTTCCCCGATGTTGGAAATAGCTCTTTTTGCATGGTTATCCGCAAACTTTTTGCTTCTTCCTCCTATTTTTTCCTGACTTGTTTGTGTTGGTTTTAGGACTCTCTGGACTTTACCACTGCTACCCGAGTAGCCCAGAAAAGGTAACTCCTAACCTTCCCTTTTCTTCCATGACAGGCTCCCCTATGGTAGGCCCTAGGTACCCCTGTGGGCAGGGTGCAGTGTATGTGAAAGGTAGGACATGCCCTGTTGTGTGTAGCATGTCCTGATAGTGAATTACAGACCATTTTGTTTTTCACTATTGCAAGGTTACCTGTTCCCCATAGGATGGAATGGGAAGTTTGTTTATAACATCTTATAATCATAACTGGCCCTGGGAACTAGGTGGGAAAATAAATTTAGTATGCCTGAACTCAGAATCTAACGACGCATCTTTTAGTAAAGGTGATTTTTACATTCTGTGTTTGAAAATACCACTTCTAGGAAGTAGGTATTTTCTTGCTCAGTTATCCCATGTGCCTCTGCTGGAATGTGGATTTTCTGTCTGGGTTTTGGGCGACAGATGGCTAGGAAGCAATGGTAGCTCCCCGATAGTCTAGGTAGGTCAGGATAGGGCTGAATGTACATGGGCTACAATGGGGAAGAGGGAGGAGTTTGCCTTGCACCTCAAAGGGCCTGGGCTACCTCTGACAATGCCGTCTCCATCCCTGCCGGGAAATCACACCCGAGAAGGCAGAACTGGTTCTGGCTAGGCACAGACACCCTCTGCCTAGAGGATGAAAGGATTTGTGGATACAAATACTGGGTCCCAGACTTCTGAACTTTAGAACTCTTTTGGACCAAGAAGACTGCCAAGAAGAAGAGCTGTAGAAGCTGTGAGGAGGGACTACCACTTTGCTGTGTGCTTTGCTGTGTTGACCTGCAGTCGCTGCTTCTGTCTCGGGTAAGGGTGGGCGTAGTTCACGAAGTAGCGCTACGCGAAGCTACGCGAAGTGCACTTCGCACTACGCGAACTTCACGTAGCACTACGCGAGCTGCGTAGTAGCATGTTCGCACTGTGCAAGATGCATTTTCAATGATTGCACAGTGCGAACAAGCATCCGGCACTGTGCAATCCTTGAAAACGGCATCTTGCACAGTGCGAGCTGTAGTTTTCTGCCGCTCGAGCAGATTTGCACTCGAGCGGCAGCTTTCTCAACGCGAACTGGTAGTTTCTTATCGCGAGCGGTCGTGAGCATGCACGACCACTCGCAATGAGAAACCTGACCTCCCCACGTTGAGTGTCTCGCCAGGATTTCATTTTACTTGCTCGCGGTCGCGAACATGACGTTGAGGACCGCGAACAAGCAAAAAATTACTGCTGTACTTCGCTACGCTGCTCTACGCGTGTTCGCACTGTGCTACATGCAGCTCGCGTAGTGCGAAGTTGTACAAACTTCGCAAATTACGCGAGCGTAGCGTAGTGCTTCGCCCAGGGTTAGTCTTGGGCAGTGAAAGGACTGGACTGAAATTTCTGCAATCTACTTTGTGAGTTTCTCCAAGGGCTTGAGATAGAGCTTGCACCCTGTTCAAGAAGTCTCAGGAACAACAAAGACTTCAAGTTCTTCTGCCCTCAGCACTGGGGACTGTGTTTTTTGTGCTTCAACAGAAGAAAAACAACCCGACAATGTCTATGACATCGCTGCCCACTCTGTGTCCTGAAGGCACCGCAGAGGGCCAAGCCGCAATGCTGCATTGTGACCCTGGTCTCACCGATGAAGCCTACTGATGCCACCACCGAGCCGCTGCTCACATCGAGACCTGTGGGCACCACACTCAGCACTGCCTCACTTCACAATGACACCATGGCACCAGAGAGGGCACTGCGACACCGCAACCCTGGTCTCACCGGCAAAACCTTGGTATCCCGGACGACGCTTCTTCATGCTGAATTCAACGCCGCTGCTTGCACCATAGTTTAAGGGCACCACTCATAAAGTTAAATGATGCACCACCCTCATCCCGCACTGCAGCCTTGGACTACCAACACCGGCGCCATTGACTCCAGTTAGTCAGCTGACGACAGCGTTTCACCAACGACGACGACGCTGCATGCACCGTGACCAGCACCGCCTTCATCTCGCACCGCAACCCTGGTCTCAACGACAATGCCCTCTGATGCATCACTGAGACGCTGCTCGCACCACGACCTGAGGGCACAGCACACCGCACCGCTGCACTTCACACCACAGCACACAATGCCAGTGTTCCTGACATGGGCTATCGGAACGTGTAAAAAAATTTGCCTGGTACTGCCCCTAGGACCAGCTGTTGGAGGTGAAGGCGAGAACTGGAAAGACAGAGAATATCGTTTGCGTAACAACATTCAATACCAAGAGCAACGATATAAAAAAGATCATGAAGAAGTATTGGAATCTGGTTTGCGAGTGAAGTGCAGGCCAATGGGAACCCCTACTTCACCTTCAAAAGGGGCAGGAATATCAAAGATAACATTGCCAGGGCATACTTTGATCACCCCTAAACCAGTAGACCTCAGGAGCCATCTGGGCCTGCCACCCATAACTGGACATCACAAATGTGGCCAATGCAGCTTGCTCCCTATGTTAAGAAGGATCCTCATTCACACACAACAACAGAACATATAAGCTACCACACTTCACTAATTGTAAGAGCTCCAACATGATATATTCAATCCATTGCCTGTGTGGTCTAGTTTATGTGGGCCAAACCACTCAGAGAGTGAAAGCCAGAATATTACAACACATGAGCAGAGTAAGATGCAGGGTTCAGGGATCACCATTAGTTGATCATTTTGTGACACACAATCATTCCCCTGATAACATAAGATGGTGGGTCTCAGAGAAGATCAGTGCCCCCCCTAGAGGTGGGTCCTCTTAAAGGGCTCCAAATTACAAAGAGTGTAAATGGATCCACTCCCTCAACACGGTACAAGATGGGTTGAATGAACTGGAGGAGATTGCAAGACAAATAGGCCAGCTCTAACATCTAAGGGTCCTTAGTTTATACTGAACATATCTATAATACATGACCCTTGAGGAACACGTGCGCAGTACAAACACCTTTAGTATCCATGATTGGCAAGTAGTTCCCTGCACTTACATGCACATTTTATTGTTTAAGATCTGCGAGAATTGCAATATGACCACAGAACACCAGTTTGTAGTCTTGCAGGCCCGAGCATGTCCATGTCTCTCTCACAGTAAATAATTTAGCGAATAGGATCTGCGACAATCACATCTGGAGCATACACAACCAGTTTTGTACATATCTGATGTATAAGTAAGAACCCCTTTTTTATCCAATTGTAAAGACATGCTGCAATTTAACTTGTTCACCATATTGCCACACTGTGCACGATGTAAGTTCTTATGTATCAGTACATTGTGTATTTCGCATTTGTTACAACGACTGTGCAACATTGCGTATTAAATGTTTTAGCGAATAGGATCTGCTAGAACTACATCCTGAGCATACACACTCAGTTTTGTGATTTATATATCTGGTTATAAGGAAGAACCTTTGTATAATCCAACTGTAAAGACAAGCCACAATTTCACCCGTTCACCACAGTGCCACACGGTGCACCATATAGGTTTGGACTTGTTAAAGCGACTGCGCAATATTGCGCAGTAATTCATGTATAATGGCTGCAAACTGTGTAAAATGTATAAGCCGTATCCACAAATGAGAAATGTATGCATCACGATAATTGTACGGGCGATACATGCAATCGGGCTGGGTTGAGCCATGATTAAATATTAAGCATGGGCGGATTTAGTGAATCTGGCGTACGCAAACTTGCGTATTTACGGATTCGCAATCCGCAAAATCCGCGAACTCTCGCGAATTTGTGGATTTTTGTGTTTTTTGTGTTCGCAAGGGTTTGCGAGGATTTGTGTACCAGTTCGCAATTGCGAACTTACTTGTCGGCTCGCAACGGCCGCGACTATGTTGTTTCTACGTCTGGTTCATCATCACAGGTTCACAGCACCCTCTGTTTCACCACTGCCACCCTCTGGTACACCCATGCCACCCTCTGGTACATCCTCACTGCCACCCTCTGGTTGGTTTATCACTGTAAATTATGGGGGTGAAAAAAAGCAAGCACACCTGCCCTGCTTCAACTGCCATGAATTAATTTGGGGTTGATTAATGTGTCAGTGATTTTGAAACTTCCAGTCTGGCTGGCACCTGCTTCCTTCCTTATCTGTAATTTGCTTTCTGTTGCAGTGCAATTTTTTTTTCACAGGACCTTTATGGCCTACTTGTAGCTATTCTATGAGCCTGCTGTTTGGGTCAGAGCAGGGTCATAGAATAGTTGCAAATAGGCAACTGAACTCTGGAGGGGCCCCTCAGGAAGCACTAGAGTGAATGGTTACTAATGTTAAGATTGAACTTTTGCACCTGCTGATTGCTTTCAGTTCTGCAAAAATCGTTTTTCTGCAATTTCGCGCGATTTGCGGGGCGCGAATCCGTGCGAGATCGATTTCTGAAGCCGCGAATTCGAGCGAATACACGATTTGTTTTTTTGCGGCGTGTATGTTCGCGTGATTTTGTGCGTGTTCGCAAGGCGCTTGTAGCGCTACGATTGCGAAGTTACCCTAGCGGTCGTACATGGGCGCGGCCATCTTGTTTGCGTGACGTAATTCCGTTTCCGGCCGCTATGTGTAATCTCGCAAAGTATGCGGCTCGCTTGTACAATTTCTCGCGTGATCGCGAGGAAAATCTCACGCGAACTTACCCACGCGGTCGTGAACGGGCGCGGCCATCTTGTTTCTCATTCATTGCTATGGTTCTGGGCATGCTCTCTGTATCCTTTCTTAATCTCTGCCATCCTTTGCTTTTTTGAAGTTTTTTTTTAATCTATTTTACTTATTATCTATCCCTCTATTTTTCTAGCTCTATATTTTTGTGTTTTCTGCTACTTTTTGTTAATTTTGAACTACTTTTTTAAACGCTTTTCTTTTCTTCTTCCCTGTTCTATTTCTTCTTTCTTATTTTGCTTCCTTTCTGCCCAGACCATGGCAAAGGGAGCCGGGAAGAAGCCCGCAAAGGGGAAGGGTCCCACACCCCGTGCCCGGCTCCCGTGCGGGCGTTTGAGGGGGGAGACAGTGATAGCTCGGGAGATTTTTAGTGCGAAGGAGGTGGCCGCACTAATATTTCATGTCCAGCGCCGCCTCCCCAAGACCATCATGGGAGGCGGCAAGATCGCAACCGGCTACGGCATCCGGGAGCGCCGGAAGCGGTGGGAGAAGGTGTGCCGGGCCATGTTTAAACTCTCCGGGGTCCGGCGCACTTATAACCAGGCCACCCACCGCTGGACGGATGTCATGGACCGGGAACGCGACTTGCTGGACGTGCTTGGCGTAGAGATCCCCGGGCTTGGTGAGTAGTAGTAGCTATTTCTAGCTATTTCATCACTACTCTGTTTTATCCGGCTCTGTTATTTGCAAATGTTTGTTTTTTACCAAGAGCAATAATGCTGCCGATTACATTGTAGGTAAATTATATTTCAAAATCTTCTATGCATTTCAGGTGCACTGCTCTCCTTCTCAGTAGCCTTGCTACTATGCTTATTTGTTTTGTATTTTGTGTTCATTTCATTGGCCTGAGAAATTATGTATGAGTGTAGTGTAAAGAACTGCGTAATGCTAGACACTAATGGTCATATTTTCAATTACCGGCGCATCCCTGCAAAGTAGCAGGGATGCGCCAGTAATTGTGCGCCATGCCACCACCACCCATGGGCCCAAAACGTCACAGAAGCCTTACGCATCTGTGCCGTAAAGGCGGCACATTGCTGGAGTTGCGTGCCAACGATGGCGCAGCTCCAGCAATGATCTGGGGTGCCCTATCTCCCCAATGCTGCATCAAGCCGTACGTCGGCTTCAAGCAGGCGCAGGGTTTGAGTCACGCATCATTGTCCTAAAAGTGACTAATTGACATCTTGTAGATTTCCCTCAGCCACTTTTAGGATTCGTTCCTGCGCAGGAACGCCCTCCCTTGCGCCGGAACGCCCCCTGATGGCGCAGGGCTTAACAACGTGATGCATCTCCCATATGCGTCACTTTGTTAATATACGCCGCACCATGGCGCCTCTTTTGTTCTGCCGCTGCGTCACAAAAGTCACGCAACAATGGAGGAAAAGAGCCGCAAGGGGCTTCAAAATCAGCCCCTACAGACTCAAGTCCAGTCCTTCCTTTAGACACATGGCTATAAGAAGAAATAGTGGTGGTGGTCGGTGGATTTATAGTTTGAGTATTGTTGGAAATGGGATTCCTGGCTGGCCAGGGCTTTCGCCAAAGTCAGTCAGAGACCACCACTCCCAAGTCAGGGCAAGGGAGTTACACGCCAAGATAACCCCTGCTCACCCTCTAGGTAACGTGGCGCGAGCAGCAAGGCTAAACTTGGAGGCGATGTAAGTTAAGTATTTGCACACGCACCCCAGCAACAACACCCAAAGGCCCACCACAAAGGAAACTCCACACAAGGTTATATAAAAATAGCCTTTGTATTACACCAAAACACATTAGATAAAACACACTTTACAATGTGCCAGAGGCACGGGCAGAATTTACAAGGGATTATTTACAAGACAGGGCCACCTGGACCACTGTCAGTAATCAGAAGTAACACTTTCAGAAATAGCACTTAGAATGTAAAACATAGAATGTAAAATCACTTTTAGCACACAACCAGTAACTACTGGTAACCAGGATCTCACTAGCACCACCTGTACTAGGAAGAAAACAACCACCTCAGTATCACAATACAAGTAGGGGCATAGACCTGGGGACAAAACACATGATGCATCATTATACATTCAGCGGTGTAGGGGAGGAAAACACATGATGAATAATCTACCCATTCAGAGGTGTAAGAGAAACACATGACGCATCAACACACGTTCAGCGGTGTAAGGAACAAGGCACATGATGCATCCACAACACATTCAGAGGTGCAGAACACAGGGTGCGCAAAACATACTACACATTGTACATTTCCTAACACCCAAAAGCAATAAGATATAGATCATAACAGCATCTAAACCTCAGTTAGCGCATAAATTACCTTTAGCGCAGAACTCACAAAGTCCAGGTTGCGCCACTTGCGCCAGAACCTAAACGTAGCAGCTGCCCACAAAGTGCTGGGCAGCTGAGGGACAGAACAGGGGGCCTAAACGCTGCAGCTGGCACTACGTGCTGCGCAGCTGGGGAAAGGCCAGGGATGAAGGAGTGCGCCTCACTCCTAAAGTCCAGAGTACATGTCCCTAAAAGCAAAATACCTAAACGGTGCAGCTGCCCACTACTTGCTGGGCAGCTGGAAACAGAACTGCGACAGGGCTCTTACTAGCTCTCTGGAACCCAAAGCTGCGCAAACTGGGAGCCCTCTGGCTCTGCCAACAAATATGCAAAAGGTGGAGCCTCTCAGGGCTCGATAGATCCCTCTGCCTCTGGGGAGCGCACTGGCTCCTGAAACCCTCATGCCCCAAGGATACTGTGCTTTTAAAATAACTGGGCCACCCTGGGAGCCATGAACACTGGGCACCTTAGAGCCGCTCTGGGCTTGTAAATAGGGCAGGGGCCCTCGCTGGAGTCCCTCTCGGGTGACTCAGAGCAAAAGGGGGGGGGCCACGAGCCTCTCGGGGCTCGACAGCAACTGCGGGATCTGGGATCCCTCACGGGGGACTCAGGACAAAAGAAAATGCCCCCAGAGCCTCTCGGGCTCAAGGTGACCACGGGCCCCCGGGACCTCCATGGGGCCCCTGGAAGAGATGTCCAATCGTTGGAGCGGCCCACTGAGCACACGGGGCTGCTCTGACTCTGTGCCTGCACTGGCACAGTCAACACTGGGTCTCACGGAGCTCCCCCCCAGCCCTTCCTTACTCACCGGGCTTCTTGGGGGAGGGGGCTCCTCTTCATCTGGTGCGGCTGCTCGTCGGAAGCGGCAGGCTTGCAGGGCTCTCCCAGGCGGCGGTTCCAGCGGGGGGACTTCTCCTTTTCTCGAGGACTCCAGCTCTCCGCAGGACCACCGGGGCTCCCAACAGCTCAAGGGAGCCCCGGGCAGCATCTCGCCATCTTCTCTGCCGGCTTCTTCCTCCGGGGCTCCTCATCCGGGCAGACAGCCAATCGCGGTGCGGCGGCGGGCGGGACTTCCTGAAGCAAGCGGAAGTCCCGCCCCACTCCAGGCACCCGGCCGCCTGACTTCCGGTTTCGCCACGGGCCGCGGCGGTGAATCACAGGGGCTAATAACGAGGGGTGGGCACCCTCGAGAAGCATTTAAAAGATACCAGCGAGGTGGGCACTCGCTCAGGACTAAGCATGGGCGGATTTTGCGGATTGGCAATCCGCGAACTTGCGTATTTACGGATTCGCAATCCGCGAAGATCCGCGAACTCTAGCGGATTTGCGGATTTTTCCGTTTTTTGTGTTGGCGCGTGTTCGCGCCGATTTTGGGACAAGTTCGCAATTGCGAACTTACTTTTCGGCTTGCAACGGCCGCGACTATGTTGTTTCTACGTCTGGTTTATCATCACAGGTTCACAGCACCCTCTGTTTCACCACTGCCACCCTCTGGGACACCCATGCCACCCTCTAGTACATCCTCACTGGCACCTATTAGGTTTATTTATCACTGTAGATTATGGTGGTTGAAAAAAGCAAGCACACCTGCCCTTCTTCAACTGCCATCAATTAATTTGTGTTTCATTAATGTGTCAGTAATTTTGAAAGTTCCAGTCTGGCTGGCACCTGCTTCCTTCCTTATCTGTAATTTGCTTTTTGTTGCAGTGAAATTTTTTTTTCACAGGACCTTTATGGTGCTATTCTATGAGCCTGCTGTTTGGGTCATAGCAGGGTCATAGAATAGTTGCAAACTCTGGAGGGGCCCATCAGGAAGCACTACCTTGAATGTTACTAATGTTAAGTTTGAACTTTTGCACCTGCTCATTGCTTTCATTTTAGCTAAAATCGTTTTTTCTGCAATTTCGCGCGTTTTTTGGGGCGCGAATCCGTGCGAGATCGATTTCGGAAGCCGCGAATACGTGCGAATACAAAATTGTTTTTGTTGCGACGTGTATGTTCGCGTGATCTTGCGCGTGTTCGCGAGGCGCTTCTAGCTATTCGTTTGCCAAGTTACCCTATCGGTCGTACACGGGCGCGGCCATCTTGTTGGCGTGACGTAATTCCGTTTCCGCCCGCTATGTGTAATCTCGCAAAGTGTGCTGCTCGCTAGTACAATTTCGCGCGTACTCGCAAGGAAAATCTCGCGCGAACTTACCCACGCGGTCGTGAACGGGCGCGGCCATCTTGTTTCTCATTCATTGCTATGGTTCTGGGCATGCTTTCTCTATCCTCTCTCAATCTCTGCCATCCTTTGCTTGTTTGAAGTTTTTTTGATCTAATTTTACTTATTATCTAACCCTCTATTTTTCTAGCTCTATATTTTTGTGTTTTCTGCAGCTTTTAGTTACTTTTAAACTACTTTTTTAAACTCTTTTCTTTTCTTCTTCACTATTCTATTTCTTCTTTATCATTTAAGTTTATTTCTGCCCAGACCATGGTAAAGGGAGCCGGGAAGCACCCTGAGAAGGGGAAGGGTCCCGCACCCCGTGCCTGGCTCCCGTGCGGGCGTTTAAGGGGGGAGCAAGTGGTCCCGAGGGAGATCTTCAGCGCGGAGGAAGTGGCGGCACTGATCTTCCACGTCCAGCGCCGCCTCCCCAAGACGATCCTGGGAGGCGGCAAGATCGCGACCGGCTATGGCATCCGGGAGCGCCGCCAGCGGTGGGAGAAGGTGTGCCGGGCCATGTACAAGATCTCTGGGGTCCGGCGCACATATAACCAGGCCACCCACCGCTGGACCGATGTCATGGACCGGGAGCGGGACTTGCTGGACGCGCTCGGCGTAGAGGTCCCCGGGCTTGGTGAGTAGTAGTAGTAGTACATTTACTACTCTGTTTTATCCTGCTCTGTTATTTGCAAATCTTTGTTCTTTACCAAGAGCAATAATGCTGCCGATTACATTGAGGTAAATTATATTTCAAAATCTTCTATGCATTTCATTTTCAGGTGCACTGCTCTCCTTCTCAGTAGCCTTGCTTGCTACTATGCTTCTTTGTTTTGTATGTTGTGTTCAGAAGCATTTCATTGGCCTGAGAAATTATGTATGAGTGTACTGTAAAGAAAAGAACTGCGTAATGCTAGACAGTAAGGGTCATATTTTCAATTACCGGCGCATCCCTGCAAAGTAGCAGGGATGCGGCAGTAATTGTGTGCCATGCCACCACCACCCATTGGCCGAAAACGTCACAGAAGCCTTACGCATCTGTGCCGTAAAGGCAGCGCATTGCTGGAGTTGCGTGCCAACGATGGCGCAGCTCCAGCAATGCTCTGGGGTACCCTATCTCCCCAATGCTGCATCAAGCCGTACGTCGGCTTCAAGCGCGCAGGGTTTGAGTCATGCATCATTGTCCTAAAAGTGACTGATTGACATCTTGTAGATTTCCCTCAGCCACTTTTAGGATTCGTTCCTGCGCAGGTACGCCCTCCCTTGCGCCGGAACGCCCCCTGATGGCGCAGGGCTTTACAACGTGATGCATCGCCCATATGCCCATATGTGGTTTTTTTTTTAATATATACGCCGCACCAACACCATGGCGAGTCTTTTGTTCAGCCGCTGCGTCAGAAAAGGCACGCAACAATGGAGGAAAATCAGCCGCAACTTCCGCAAGGGACTTATAAATCAGCCCCAACAGACTGAAGTCCAGTCCTTCCTTTAGACAGTCACATGGCTATCAGAAGAAATAGTGGCGGTGGTGGCGGGTGGATTGATAGTTTGAGTATTCACTGATCTGCAAGCAGGATGGACTTTGTCTGTCACGTGTTGCGCACTGCTGCCTGCAGTGCCAGGCCTAGGCAAACCTCTTTAGTAGTCTGTTTATTGAGTTACATAGGAACTTTCTAAGTCAACGTTCCGCAAATCAGGCAATACGAATAACGTAGTATACCACATGAGATAGATCCCGTGGAATAGTTGTCTATCTATTTGCTATTTTTCCAAAATATGTTGTTATTGTTCTTTTGAAATGTTTGATTTGGTTGAAAAATCTCATCCATGTTTTCTGGTTTTTCTTTCTTTCATGTTGTACATCAGCTCCCCCCAAGGGCAAGAGGACACAGGAGGAGGGTGCTGAGGATGCAGGCCAGGATCGGGCAGGCGAGGGCTCCTTTGCTGGCCCCAGTAAGTTTACATTTTAATAAACAGTACATATTTTTTCCTAGCGTTCCTCATTCGATTTTTTCTAAATCGTCTTTGATCTTCTTGTAGACTGGATATAAATTCTTATCCTGCCTCGAATATGACTCCCTGTGGTATTACTAGACTATTCTTATTAGTCTGTCTGTGTAGCTAACTAAGATTGGACATTTGGCAATTCCATTGGACTCCCATTATATTCAGCAATACCTCTATGCACTGTCTCCTTACTGACTAGATAGTGTGGCAGAGTCATTCAGCTCCCGAAGTCACCGATTATAGATCCCCAATGATCTCTAGATTATCGTACGCAGGACAAGAGAGTAGTACGGAGTCACAGCACAGTCAAGAAGTGTCAGAGGCACTCATGCTTGCAAAAATTCCAAAACCTTTAGCTCATCCACTCTAGTCTAGAGGAACAAAAACCACAGAGTCTATTTAAGTGTAAAAGCTTTATTAAAAGTAAACACATTTATTAAAATCTACTTTGTCATAAAACTATTTAACTGTAAACGGAAAAGTGGTTAGTGCTGACGATTAATTGGACACATTTCTTGTGGTCGAGCCGAACTCTCACCTAGTTTGAACTTGATCCTGGTCGTGTTCTTAGGACTCAGGAGTCAAGCTTCTGTCTGTTAGGAGAAAAAGTGGTGCGTGTTAAAAATCAAAAGCAAGCATTCATCAGTTGTGCATAAAAGTGCAGCAAGACAACAGCCTTCCCTGGAAAATGGGACATTTTTACTATGGAGTAGACAGTCACAAATTATTACATTGTATTCTGTTTTTTTAACATTTCTCCTAGACCAAATATTATATAGTAGTGAGTGGTGAATTCTAACATTCTTAAATGTACTTTGTAGGTGTAACATCTGGTGACGGGGCCAGCGCGGAGGTGGCTGTGTTGGACTTGGACTCGGAGGCCTCTGGGGAGGAGGCGGCGTTAGAAGAGCTGGTGGCCGTTCCTGTGGGGGATCAAACGGTGGTGGCGGAAACAGGTAAGCTATATATTCCTTACTTATTGAGATTGAAGACTGCATAGTGTGCTTTCTGCACGGGTGTATTACAATTACAAATCAACCAGGTAGTAGCCTCCTCGAAATGTACTTCGACTTAGCTGTGAAGTTTTTGGTGAGAAGAATCCCAATAAGTTCTTAGACGAACGTGATGGATGGGATGAACGAAAAGCGAAAGAAGGGTGTAAGTAAGTGGGACGCGAACTTGTATGATGGCTGGCAAAGAAGAACGATATGTGTTTGCTTGGACCCAGAGGTGGCTGGGAAGGAAAGAATATGGTATGGTGCATGGCTGGGTCAATGATGAAGCAAGGATGGGTGGAAGGACAGCAGCCTGGGTGGGTGAAACAGAAACTGTATGTGTGCGTATACTTTGACTGAATGGATGCCTGGAGCATGGTATTCTCTGACTCTTACATAGCACATGTGTATCTAGAGAGAGTAGATGGTCGCCAGGTGAAGTAAGTGTTACCTTGAAGAGCATGTACCACCGCACCCGCACGTCCGTCCCAGTGCAGGGAAGGCAAGGAAAAGAAATTGTAAATGTGTCCAATACTACCATGAATAGTAGCAGTACTTTGTATTGCGTTTGCATTCACAGCATATATCTGGTTATTACGGTGGACACTCCGTACCTCTCTTAATAACTTTAGTTTACTTGTAGTACGTCATTCATGTGTGGGTGTATCACTGTTCACTCAATATTAAGCAAAGCACCTAAAGTCATCTCATCTGTCATTAAATACGTCCCATGTGAAGTGATAGATAATCAAATTAGTTAGCTTCTTCAGTTTCCTTTTCTAGTACTCATTTGCACTGTAGGGTGAAAGGTAAATTAATTAATCAGTAGCCCTTGTAACAGAGTATTCTCAGTGCCACCCGTAATAGAAAAGTAATAGCTTCACCACCTGCATGTACTGGACCGGTACAGTAACGCAAGTCTGTCTCCATCATCATGGTGTGCAACTTTTTTTCTCGGGTGCAACTTCACTGTGCTGTGTCCATGTCATTCTGCCGGCTTGCATAAGATAACGTACCCATTTCCCTAAACAAGAGAGAAGAAGAAGAATAAGACTGGTGTACTGTCATAGTCGACTGTAATGGAAGTCCATAGTGGTCGTAGAATTAGTTCATTAAACTACCACTACTGTTAGAGCAAGGATGCAGAAGTGGGAGGTTACATAGATACTGTCCTCAATAGTTATGTACTGTGCTTTCAATTTGCTACTTGTACTCTGTGACCCAACTTTCGGCTCAATCACTTTGTGTTATTAATAAGGAGCATTGGTTACAGACTATGTCTTTCTTTCTTCATATAGTTGCTCCTTCCAAATCAACAACAAGGAGGGAGCAGGCTAGATTGGCCCGGCAACGGAGGCTGGAGGCCACAGTCGCCGAGTATCGGCGGCTGGTGGCCCTGGAGGAGGAGGAGGACACGCAGTCGAGCGGGGCAACATCTTCGACTGTGACCACTGCATCCTCCTCCGTGACTAAGCCAGCGGGACCGAGCCGGGCTAAGAAAGCCGACCGCCACCGCCAAGCAACCGAAATACCAGCTGCCCCCCACAGGAGCTGCAAGGAACGCCAACGCCGCCTACGAGTCCGCATGTCCAACCTGGAGCAGGAGGTCCTGGGGTATAAGACCTTGGTTAAGGGCCTCCGCTCCGAGCTTGCCACCCTCCGCAAGGAGTATGATGCCCATGCCGCATCATGCACCAGCACCAGCACCCTCCAGTAGTGGAGTGTCCCTTGCCCTTTTTTTATAGACTTTTGGGGGGTGGGATTTGGGAGTTGGGATCGTTTTGGGACGTTTCAGAGACAATCGTTGGGGTTAGGGTGGGTGAGGGAGATTATTTTGTTAGGGATAAATAAATATATTTTTCAACTTTATCTGACCATACCTGTTTTTTACTGCTTTTCAGTCTGGTGGGTGGGGGGCGGGGGTGTAACAGTAACTTTGTTTTCCTGAACAGTCGTAGGACTTTAGTAGTACAACCGTCAATCTCTTGTCTACTCCGAAATAATACTCCATTATACTACCTCCCACCAAACGCTTATCTTACCTGTAATTTGTGTTAGAAATTAGGGCTAGGCCCAGGGCTGGCTCCAGGTGAAATGGGGATTAACGTTGTCATTCCTGGGCGGGTGACATTTCCTCATTGCGGTGGTACTAGTGGTGTGACACAGTGGCAGTTGCATGCCTATGGAAAAAAAGAAAACGAAACCTTGTTTGTACTCCTTACTGTAGCATTACAACGGTTACGGTACGATCGAGAAAATAGCAGGTGACAGTACACTAGAACAGTGCCATAATGTAGCCTAACAAATTGTAAAGTATTGCAAGTATAACTAGTACTTGCGTTGAATTTATTTGACATTGGCTACTACTACTAGAAGATATAGTACTGAAGCTGAGTAAGTCTAGAAGATATCCTCGTATTCCTTCACCAGCCTGTTGCTGCTATCACCTTATCCTCCCCAGCAAGTGTGTGGAATTATTGATGTCATTTTAGTCAGACATCAAGCAAAACAACACAGCCCGGGGGAAGAGGGTTAGGGTTTGTAAAATGGATGGGAATGGGGGTTTCTTTTTGGGTAGGTTTTGTTGAGAGAAGAAAAAAAAAGCAGAGCATGGACAAACAATAATTGAAGATACAGAGTTTACAGACAATCTTTGGTTACAAACTAAAGGTAAGCACATGCAGTCACACTCATAGAATAAAAGACAACAATGGATACTGTATCTGTATTGCGTATGTTGTTGGAGTTGTCCTGTTGAAATTGGTAAGTAAGTTGCATGCAGCAAACAATTCCTCTTATTGGCGGCACTCCTCCATTCCAGCTGACGCTTCGTCCATCAATGTGGTGGTGACCACTGACAGAAGAGACACCCTGTCCACTGCCTGCCTGGCGGATGTTGACTGAAACCCGGCCTGTAATTATTGAACGGAAAACAGGAAGTGCTATTACAATACCACTGATAAATAAATAAAAGGTATGTACGCTGTGTGGTTCAAAAAGTGACACTTTGATTTCCCTAATAGACAGTACAATATTTTTGAAATTGCGTGCTCTGTCGGAGTCACCTTTTTAAGGATCAATAAGTATGGCCAAAATATTATAGCGGATCTTTCCCCTCAAGGTGGGTGTACTACTGTGTTTTAGAACAAAATTTGACCTTCCCAGCAATGCTCCCACCAAGACCCTTACTAAAGCCAGTCGCAAAAATGTAGAAGAACCCAATCATATCTCCAAAAACGATGCCTAGCAGAAAAATGGTTACAAAACGTACTTTGAAAGTAACAGTAGACCCAAATACAGACCGTGGATTGTATTCAAACCACTTGCCTGCAAGCAAAAGTATCCATAGCCAGCATCGCTCCAACAGTGCTCTACAACAACAGAACCGCGTTGCAATAGAACCCCCCTAAACACATGCAATCCTGCTGCTAGGGCTAACCCTAACGAACCCTAACTTACAAAAAGTGCCAAAACTGGTGTTTCCTTATGGATTTTGTCCAACAAACTTCTAGCCGGTATTAGACCTTCCCAGGAATGCCCCAGGCAAGACCCGCCAACCCACCCGCAAAAAAACACCCGACACAACACCACCAAACAGCGAAAAAGCTAAATCTCATACTTACAATGTCTCTCGGCCTTCGGTCCAAACGCGGCGCTGTGCAGCTAGGTCGTCATCATCATCAATCATCATAACTCCTGTTTTCCACCACGGATTTCCTGAAAAGCAAATGCAATCAAGATTAGACTGTCGCAGCAGTGCTTCGACAGAGACCCCGGCCGCAACCCACCCACGAACAGCAGGAAGCCCCCCAAAACGCTACATTGAGCAAGATGTCTGAAGAAATGGCAAAAAAAAGGCTTTTCCTTAAGGATTTTGTCCAAAACACTTCTATCCGGCATTAGACCTTCCCAGGAATGCCCCAGCCAAGACCCGCCAACCCACCCGCAAAAAAACACGCGACAACACCCCCAAACAGCGAAAAAGCTAAATCTCATACTTACAATATCTCTCGGTCTTCGGTCCAAAGTAACGCGCTGTGCAGCTAGGTCATCATCAATCATCATAACTCCTGTTTTCCACCACGGATTTCCTGAAAAGCAAATGCAATCAAGATTAGACTGTCGCAGCAGTGCTTCGACAGAGACCCCGGCCGCAACCCACCCACGAACAGCAGGAAGCCCCCCAAAACGCTACATTGAGCAAGATGTCTGAAGAAATGGCAAAAAAAAGGCTGTTCCTTATGGATTTTGTCCAAAACACTTGTATCCGGTATTAGACCTTCCCAGGAATGCCCCAGGCAAGACCCGCCAACCCACCCGCAAAAAAACACCCGACACAACACCCCCAAACAGCGGAAAAGCTAAATCTCATACTTACAATGTCTCTCGGCCTTCGGTCCAAACGCGGCGCTGTGCAGCTAGGTCGTCATCATCATCAATCATCATAACTCCTGTTTTCCACCACGGATTTCCTGAAAAGCAAATGCAATCAAGATTAGACTGTCGCAGCAGTGCTTCGACAGACACCAAAAATTACACACAAACCCCCGGAACCCCGCCAAAGAGCACCTCAAAGGCAAGCAAGTCAGCAAAAACGGCAAGAAATTTCCACCTCATATTTGGTCCAAAACACTTTTGTCCATTATTAGAGCTTCACAGCAATGGGCCCAAAACCGTCAACTCACCCGCAAAGAAGTACAACACCCCCACAAGTGCTGAGTCTTTCTTCATTGTGCGTAATCCAGCACTCTGCTTGGAGGGAAATCGCAGTCTGGAGGAGGAGGATAGAGGAGCATGTTCTTCAGAACTTGTGAACCTGAGGAATGTAGACTGCGGCACCTTCAAATCAATAAGCAAACAAGTGAAGACAGTTCTGATGATGGTCTTGTTTTTGGGATTAGGTGATTAAAGTTTGAATTAAATTAACTGTGCAAAACAAAGAAAGAGAGACACAAAGCACACAGGAATAAAAGTGAATAAGGACGAAAAAGAAAGTTCTTGATTGATTGTCTCATTTTCAGGGCTCGGTGTCAGGGAATAAGAACAAGATTTCGTCATCAAACTCTGCGAATTCAGGCTGGATGAGGTCAGTGGCACCGAACAGAGAAAAAATCCCCTCATCTACGTTGCTGTCCTCCTCGTCTTCATGCGGCGTGCTTTCTCGTACTTTGTAATCTGGTGGTATGAGGTGCTGATTCATCTTGATCATTGTCAGCCGCTCCACATTTTTGGGCGAGAGGCGGCTCCGTTTGGGAGTTACAATGCCACCAGCAGCACTGAAAACACGTTCAGAAGACACACTTGCGAGTGGGCAAGACAAATAGTTTATAGCCAGGTTGAAGAGCTTTGGCCACAATTGTTTTTTGCCATGCCAATACTGCAATGGCTCATCATTAAGGAAGACCTCTGTTGAGTCATTCAGATAGTCCTGCACCATCGACTCAAGGTCATCAACTGTTCCTCCACTTTGCTTACTTTTTGCTGTGCCTGTGACATTTTTTCGAGAACCATACCCCATCAAACTTAGCCAATCCTCCTCCCCAGCCACTGTTAGTGTTGTCATTGTGTGTGGTGCAGATGATCCAGTTGCCGGTGTCTTTAACGGCTGAGAGGTCACTTGTGCCCCAGCCACAGGTGCAGAAGTGGATTCTTGTGACTGCGGATGGCCTGCTGATGCTGATGCTGATGTACTGGCTTCTCCTTCAATAACCTGCCGTTCTTTTTCAAACCTCTTGGCTGACCAGGCTAACCAATGTTTGTACTTTTGAACATCTGCATCAGCGAAAGGAAAGAATGCGTTGTCTGCCAGCGCCTTTTTGTAGCGTGGATCCAGAATAGTAGCACAAATGTAATGCTGATCTGAGTTGATGTTTTTAAGACGTTCATCACCACGTAGGCGATGTAATAATTTCTCAGACAAAATGAAATGGGTTTTTTTTTTTCATCTTTTTGAAACTCAGAAGAAACCGCCATCAGTTGGTGCTCCAGTATGCACAACAATGGGATAGCTTTTCCCAAATTACAGTCCTCCTGGCTGACTGCACGCGTGAAGAACTCAAAAGGACGAAGCATGTCTGTCAGGCTTTTAACTATGGCCCATTGCGCCTTACTCATCCGCAGGTCCTCCTTCTGAGATGTAGCCTCTGTCAAGAAATAGTGATCGAGTACCGTATACTGCTCATACAGACGCTCAAGCATGTAGAAGGTTGAGTTCCAACGTGTTGCCACCTCCTGGATGAGTGCTTTCACTGGCATTCCACGTTCAAGTAGCAGTCTCCGCAGATGCTTCCGGGCCTTAAAAGAATGGCTGAAATGGTTGCACATTTTGCGGTAGGTGGCCATTACCTCGAACGCTGGACTCTCTTTATCACTCAAGAATTTTTGAACTACCAGGTTGATACAGTGCGCCAAACACGGCACTCTAACATGGTCACCCTTCAACATGGCCTTAACTACATTGGCGCCATTATCCGTGGAAACATAACCAATCTTGCGTTTTAGGGGGGATAGCATTGTCAAGACCTTTTTGTCAAACTCTTCCAAAAGGTTTTCTGCTGTGTGACTTTTCTCCAAGCCAAACATGGCTAGTGTTGCATGTTTCCGAGCAGCTTTGAAAACTTGGTCCGGGTCAACACCTGCGTTTAGCTTTGCTATAACACCTGAAAAAGAGACCCAGTGTGCAGTGATGCACATGTAATCATCGCCTGGGCCACTGGTCCACATGTCTGTTGTCAGATGTATTGTGTGAACAGCACTCTTCTGCAAAGCTGCCCCAATCGCCTGCAGCACATCTTCATGTAGTGCTGGAACCGCAACTCTGGCAAAATAGAACCGGCTCGGAACCTTCCATTTAGGGCAGAGCGTTGCAACTAATTCAAGAAAACCTACCGCTTCTACAAAAGAAAAAGGTAGAAGGTCCACAGCTAGCATTTTAGCCAGCTTAGTGTTATACAGACGCGTCAGTGGGTGGTTGCGTTCATATGGCACGTCTGAAGTAAGCATTGTTCTAATGTTGCCCTGGACCAAGCATTTACGGGCTGATAATGACTTCGTTGACCCAATTTTGCTCGCTGGTGAACTTTTGTGCGTTGGTGTCTCACTCGCTCCAACACTCTTAGTGTGCCTCACATTGGGTGTGCTGCTGACAGGGGTACTGGGTGTAAGGGAAGTGTTTGACACGTCTTCTTCCTGCTCGTCAACATCAGATGAAACATCAACGTTTCCTTGATTTTGGCCTTTCTTGATCGCAGCTAGGTGCGCAAACCATTGGACAGTGTGCTTTCTCTCAAGATGACCACTCTGGCCGCCGGTACCATAGTTGCTACCTGACTTACCACGACTAACTGCAAGCTTACAAAGGGTACAAATGGCAAACTTTGGATTTTTGGGACAAACAGTAAAGAAGTCCCAAACTGGGGACTTGAAGTGTCTGTGGGACCTGGAGGAGGCGGCGATACTGGTGGTGGTGGTCATGAAGCTAATGCCAGATGAAGTGGAGGATCTGGATTGGCCAACTTTTGTACGTTTTCCACTTTCACCGCCACTAATTAAGGTCGAGGTTGACGCAGGTCTCTTCTTGCCAGAAAGAAATATGGAAGCGGGACGAGTTGGTGTACTACTTAACTCCAATGATTGTGGTGTTTCCACTGCCTCCTCATCGACAACATCATCATCATCATCATCACGCGCAGCAGCTCTTCGGGCTAGGGTCAAAATGTCTGTTTGCTGCATGCCCGCTGGGGCTGCAGTGACCTTTATGATGACTGGGTCGTCGTTGGCAGAGTCTTCATCAGCAGCAGTATCCGCCACTTCTTGTTGAGCCTCATCACACTCCATAAGTCTGAGACTTTGGACGAGCTTCCTTTTACGCTTAAGTACCTTTGTTGGATCATGGTGTGCCTCACTCTCAGACGGCTGTGGTGCTGGTTCCCAAGTTTGATCCGTATCATCAGAAGGAGGTGTGCTTGAAGAGGATGTAGACACCACCCTTGATCTCTTCCTTGCTAGGGTTGTGGAAGACAATGAAGGATCAGCAGGAGGAGTGGCTTCCTCAAATGATACCTCGCCTTGATTGTCGATTTCCTGATGTGCCCCTACTTCGGGAGGAACAACTATTGTGGGCACTTGTGACCCTCCATGCACCTCTGCTTGCGCATCTCCTTGCGCTGCCTCTCCTTCCACATGTACTTGGGCTTGTACTTGCACATGTGATTGTTGTTGCGGCTGTGGTTGTTCAACACTCGTCAGATGAGCTACAACAACCTGTGTTGATTGAGGGACATTGCTGCTGCTTTCTTGCGATGAGCCAACATCACTGGTCGATGGTGATTGAAGAACTATACTGGCTGCCTCTGCAGCACTCAAGGGCTTGGACTTAAGTTGGCGTGGTGGTGGTGGTGGCACTGAGCCCAATGGAGCGGGGGGGGTGCTGCCAGCTTGGTCCCCAGCAGATCCCGCTGCTGCTGCTGCAGGCATACTTTTTTTTTTACTCCCAAAAAAAGGGGCGGGCGGCACACCAGTCTCCTTGGTAACTTGCTTCTTCTGCTCCTTACTGGCACCTTTCTTGCTAGAGGAGCTACGGGTTACTTTTTTTGGGGCCATCCTCTTCAGAGCAGGTCAGCAGGCAGCAGTTGCACGAGTTGCAGAGGGTTCAGTGTCCAGACGTGACGTCGCGTGACGTTATGCTGCACACACCGCTGCAGGACTTCTTCCTGGCACTGGTGGTTCTCTTGAGTCTTCTTGTGCACCTAAAAGCAATGGAAGACAGAGGAACATCAGTTCAGTTATACACCACAAAAATTCGACAAAACACAGAAAAATGAGCACAATCCCATGCCATCCTTGATGTTTACATTGAAGACACCCCACAGAAAGACTACGGACATGCAAGTATGCAACACTCACTACCCCTGGGCATAATGGATGAAAAGTAGGCAAAATAAGTGCAGGCCTCAGACACTGCCTCTCCTCAAAATGGCCCCTTACACCCCAGGCACATGTTGCCTGTACCAGCCAGCACTCAAGATGGCCACCACCACCACCCACATGGCCAGTCCACATCAACAGTACACCCCCAAAAAACAGAAAAACAGCCAGAAATCACCACAATCCAACGCCATCCATGATGTTTACATTAAAGAGAGTGAGACCACACCACAGGCACACTCAGTCCATGCACCACCCACCACCCCTGGGCAAAGGGCCCCACCAGCAGCCCCCCAAAAACGACAAAAAACAATAAAATAAGCACAATCCCAGCCCATCCATGGCCTCAATTATGTTTAAATTCAAGAAGACACCCCACAGAAAGACTAGGCCCATGCAACACTCACCACCCCTGGGCAAAGGGCCCCACCAGCAGGCCCAAAAAAACGACAAAAAACAATAAAATCAGCACAATCCCAGCCCATCCATGGCCTCAATGGTGTTTAAATTCAAGAAGACACCCCTCAGAAACACTAGGCCCATGCAACACTCACTACCCCTGGGCATAATGGATGAAAAGTAGGCAAAATAAGTGCAGGCCTCAGACACTGCCTCTCCTCAAAATGGCCCCTTACACCCCAGGCACATGTTGCCTGTACCAGCCAGCACTCAAGATGGCCACCACCACCACCCACATGGCCAGTCCACATCAACAGTACACCCCCAAAAAACAGAAAAACAGCCAGAAATCACCACAATCCAACGCCATCCATGATGTTTACATTAAAGAGAGTGAGACCACACCACAGGCACACTCAGTCCATGCACCACCCACCACCCCTGGGCAAAAGGCCACACCAGCAGCCCCCCAAAAACGACAAAAAACAATAAAATAAGCACAATCCCAGCCCATCCATGGCCTCAATTATGTTTAAATTCAAGAAGACACCCCACAGAAAGACTAGGCCCATGCAACACTCACCACCCCTGGGCAAAGGGCCCCACCAGCAGGCCCAAAAAAACGACAAAAAACAATAAAATCAGCACAATCCCAGCCCATCCATGGCCTCAATGGTGTTTAAATTCAAGAAGACACCCCTCAGAAACACTAGGCCCATGCAACACTCACTACCCCTGGGCATAATGGATGAAAAGTAGGCAAAATAAGTGCAGGCCTCAGACACTGCCTCTCCTCAAAATGGCCCCTTACACCCCAGGCACATGTTGCCTGTACCAGCCAGCACTCAAGATGGCCACCACCACCACCCACATGACCAGTCCACATCAACAGTACACCCCCAAAAAACAGAAAAACAGCCAGAAATCACCACAATCCAATGCCATCCATGATGTTTACATTAAAGAGAGTGAGACCACACCACAGGCACACTCAGTCCATGCACCACCACCCCTGGGCAAAAGGCCACACCAGCAGCCCCCCAAAAACGACAAAAAACAATAAAATAAGCACAATCCCAGCCCATCCATGGCCTCTATTATGTTTAAATTCAAGAAGACACCCCACAGAAAGACTAGGCCCATGCAACACTCACCACCCCTGGGCAAAGGGCCCCACCAGCAGGCCCAAAAAAACGACAAAAAACAATAAAATCAGCACAATCCCAGCCCATCCATGGCCTCAATGGTGTTTAAATTCAAGAAGACACCCCTCAAAAACACACTAGGCCCATGCAACACTCACTACCCCTGGGCATAATGGATGAAAAGTAGGCAAAATAAGTGCAGGCCTCAGACACTGCCTCTCCTCAAAATGGCCCCTTACACCCCAAGCACATGTTGCCTGTAGCAGCCAGCACTCAAGATGGCCACCACCACCACCCACATGGCCAGTCCACATCAACAGTACACCCCCAAAAAACAGAAAAACAGCCAGAAATCACCACAATCCAATGCCATCCATGATGTTTACATTAAAGAGAGTGAGACCACACCACAGGCACACTCAGTCCATGCACCACCCACCACCCCTGGGCAAAAGGCCACACCAGCAGCCCCCCAAAAACGACAAAAAACAATAAAATAAGCACAATCCCAGCCCATCCATGGCCTCAATTATGTTTAAATTTAAGAAGACATCCCACAGAAAGACTAGGCCCATGCAACACTCACCACCCCTGGGCAAAGGGCCCCACCAGCAGTCCCAAAAAAAAGACAAAAATCAGCACAATCCCAGCCCATCCATGGCCTAAATGGTGTTTAAATTCAACAAAACAGTTGTATCATGCACCCCTAACCAACCCTGGTCCTACTGGATACTGTGGCTACCCACAATATAATTTATTTAATGTTCTGAAAAAGTTCCAAAATTTTACTTGCAGCAACTGTAATGCCCCAAACAAACTTACTTGTGAAAGTTGATTTCTAATCCAAAAGTGATCCAAAGACAGTCAAAAAGGCCTCAAATCCAAATATCCAGCAGCACCCACAAAAAGTAATCCTTCCAGCTCCAGATCCAAATGAAAGTGACCAGGAGATGGACAAAGCACTGGGAGGAGCCTGCTGGACAGGAACAGGAAGTTGGAGACTGTGGGGCACTTCCTTCCTCCCCCCCCCCAAAATGGACTCCTTGCAAAAAAAAAAAGCCATGCAAATGTCAACCTGAGGAGTGATTCTGATAAAAATCATAATTTTCTGAAGGTTTATCCTGTTTGCTGGTGATTTTCTTGTGCGAAATTGCAAAATCTCTATTTCGCAAGTGCGAGATTGTTCCTTTCCGCCGCAACTACGTGTTCGCAATTGCGAACTCTCGCGAGGTGTGCTGTGCAAGGTGGCAAGCCGCGAGTACGTATTCGCGGGCGACAAACTCCCGCGGGAACACGCAGCAAGATCTAAAATGGCGCGTCACTCGCAAAGAAAAACAACTCGGCAAACGCTAAAATGACGGAAAGTGAACGCCGTGCACCACGCCGCGCGCCGCAACCAAGCAAAAAATCCGCCGCGAGCGGATTCACGGATTTTCGACAAATTCGCGAGCGTTCGCGGATTGCGGATTTGCCGAAAATCCGAAAAATCCGCGAGCGGAGCGGATTTTACGCCCATGCTTACTCAGGACCAGATAAACGGGGTGGCACCCGTAATTTAAGAATAAAGTGCAACGAAGCACTCTGGGGCACCAAAAAGGGAAGGAGCGCTTCCCTCCGAGGGAAAACGACAGCGCTCTGCCCAGGCATGCAAAGTAAAGCGCTCACGGGGCGCTAAGGGCAGCCACAGCCCTGGGGCAATAATCCAGCGCTCCCAGCGCTCTCTGAGAGAAGGAAGCGCTTCCAGGCGCTAGGCAAATAAAGCGCTCCTTGCGTTAGCAGAATATCCATCAAGCACTTCCAGGTGCTAGGGCAACAGCCAAGAATCAGGTCCTGGTAGAGTCCAGGACAGCAGAAGTCCAGGGGCTGGGCAGGGCTCAGGGAGGCAAGCCATCCCTGAGCCCAAGCAGCAGCACGCCCCTGGCAGATTCAAGCAGCAAACAAGAACATTTTCCAAGAGGTCACAGCCTCTTTTTATACAGACAAATCCTTTGTCTAAGGGCAGGGTGGGGGCGGAACCAGTCGCAGCTGGTTCTTGAGTACTCTTGATGGCCCAACCACCCATTTCATTCACTGGGGAGGCTAGGGTAATCAGTCACACCACAGGGGGGCGGAGCCAGCATTGTGTGGGGAAAACCCAGCCCATCCAGGACACAGGTACACTCCTCCCACACATCACTCATGTTAATCTCACACTCACCACCGGGCAGACCCATCCAGACTTCCTGGAGCCTGGCATGCCAGCCAGCTCCAGCCAATCACGCTCCAGCACCCTCACTGCACACATATCTCAATGTCCAGAAGTAGCACTTCCCTTCTAGACACATACATGCCGCATACACCATCTCGCAGCATTCACTCTCACGAGTTCACACATACTAAACTCGAGCCTGCACTCCCCACGCATCAGGATCTACCAGGGACACACACATTCCCCATGCATTCCTATGGGAGGGCAGGCCTATCTCACACACGCACTCAGGGAGCGCACGCACTTTACACTGCGCCACAGTGTCAAAGTGCGCAAAGACCAGAAATCACTATACTTTAAGGCAAAAAGTTCAGGGGTGAACCTGCCACAAGGCCCAAATCCAACAAGTATTCACTGATCTGCAAGCACGATGGACTTTGTCTGTCACTTCGCGTGCTGCAGACTGCTGCCTGCCAGGCCAAGGTAAACCTTTTTAGTAGTCTGTTTAGTGAGTTACATAGGAACTTTCAAAGTCAACGGTCCGCAAATCAAGCAATACTAATAACGTAGTATACCACATGAGATCGGTCAATATATCCCGTGGAATAGTTGTCTATCTATTTGCTATTTCGCCAAAATATTTTGTATTGTTATTTTGAAATGTTTGATTTGGTTGACAAATATCATCCATGTTTTCTGGTCTTTCTTTCTTTCATGTTGTACATCAGCTCCCCCCAGGGGCAAGAGGACACAGGAGGAGGAGGAGGGTGGTGTTCAGGATGCAGGCCAGGATCGGGCAGGCGAGGGCTCCTTTGCTGGCCCGAGTAAGTTTAAATTTTAATATAGAGTACCTATTTTTTCCTAGCGTTCCTCATTCGATTTTTTCTAAATCGTCTTTGATCTTCTTGTAGACTGGATCTAAATTCTTATCCTGCCTCGACTATGACTCCCTGTGGTATTACTAGATTATTCTTATTAGTCTGTCTGTGTAGCTAACTAAGATTGCACATTTGGCAATTCCATTGGACTCCCATTCTAGTCAGCAATAGCTCTATGCACTGAGTGCAGTCCTCTGGGATTGTCCATAATGTCTTTTCAAGTCTTCGAAATGTTTATCCTTTGACAATTGCCAACAATAAAAAGGTGAATGACCACCAAGAAAGAATAGGATACTACTTTACTTTTGGTTTGGATACTAGGACAATCCATTCTACTACTGTTGCAGGGACAAATCTGCACAAACAGAACTATGGACACGAAATAATGCAATAAATTATTACATTGTATTTCGTTTTTTTCACATTTCTTTATTCCTCCTAGACCAAATATTATATAGTAGTGAGTGGTGTATTCTAACATTCCTAAATGTACTTTGTAGGTGGAACATCTGGTGGCGGGGCCAGCGCGGAGGTGGTGGTGTTGGACGAGGACTCTGGGGAGGAGGCGGTGCAAGTGCCGGACGTTCCTGTGAGGGTTCACACGGTGGTGGCGGGAAGAGGTAAGCTATATATTCCTTACTTATTGAGATTGAAGACTGCATAGTGTGCTTTCTGCATGGGTGTATTATAAATCAACCAGGTAGTAGCCTCCTCTAAATGTACTTCGACTTAGCCGTGAAGTTTTTGGCGAGAAGAATCCCAATAAGATCTGAGATGAACTTGATGGATGGGATGAACGAAAAGCGAAAGAAGGGTGTAAGTAAATGTGGAAGGACGAGAAATTTAATGATGGCTGGCAAAGAAGAATGATATGTGTTTGCTTGGTCCCCGAGGTGGCTGGGAAGGAAAGAAAATGGTATGGTGCATGGCTGGGTGAATGATGAAGCAAGGATGGGTGGAAGGAGAACAGCCTTGGTGGGTGAAACAGAAACTGTATGTGTGCGCATATACTTTGAATGGATGGATGCCTGGATCATGGTATTATCTGACTCTTAGATAGCATATGTGTATCTAGAGAGAGTAGACGGTTACTGTATGAACTAAGTGTTACCTTGAAGAGCATGTAACACCGCACCCGCACGTCCGTTCCAGTGTAGGAAAGGCAAGGAAAAGAAGTTGTAATTTTGTCCAAATACTACCATGAATAGTAGCAGTAGTTTGTATTGCAACTGCAAGCACAGCATATATCCAGTTCTTACGGTGGACACTCCCTACCTCTCTTAATAACTTTAGTATTGTAGTAGTACGTCATTCATGTGTGGGTGTATCACTGTTCACTCAATAATAAGCAAAGCACCTAAAGTCATCCCATATGTCATCAAATACATCCCATGTGAAGTGATAGATAATCAAATTATTTAGCTTCTTCATTTTCCTTTTCTAGTACTCATTTGCACTGTAGGGTGAAAGCTAAATTAATTAAGCAGTAGCCCTTGTAACAGAGTATTCTCAGTGCCACCCGTAATAGAAAAGGAAGAGCTTCACCACCTGCATGTACTGGACCGGTACAGTAACGCAAGTCTGTCTCACTCATCATGGTGTGCGTCTGTTTTTCTCGGGTGCAAGTTCACTGCGCTGGCATTATGCCGGCTTGCATAAGATAACGTACCAATTTTCCTAAACAAGAGAGAAGAATAAGAATAAGACTGGTGGACTGTCATAGTCGACTGTAATGGAAGTCCATAGTGCTCGTAGAATTAGTTCCTTAAACCCCCACTAATGTTAGAGCAAGGATGAAGAAGTGGGAAGTTAGATAGATACTGTCCTCAATAGTTATGTACTGTGCTTTCAATTTGCTACTTGTGCTGTGACACAACTTTGTGCTCAATCACTTTGTGTTATTAATCTTAAGGAGCATTGGTTACAGACTATGTCTTTCTTTCTTCATATAGTTGCTCCTTCCAAATCAACTAGACCATCACGGAGGGAGCAGGCTCGAGTGGCCCGGCAACGGAGGCTGGATGCCACTGTTGCCGAATATCGGCGGCTGGTGGCCCTGGAGGAGGAGGACACGCAGTCAACCGGTACGACAACAACAACATCTACTGGGACAGCTGCATCCTCCTCCGTGCCCCCACGGGCTGCCAGCCAGCACAGTGCTCCAGCGGTACGGAGCCGGGCTACCAAAGCCAACCGCCACCACCGAGCAGCAAAGACACCAGCTTCCCCCCACAGGAGTTGCAAGGCACGCCAGCGCCGCTTATCCCTAAGAGTGTCCTACCTGGAGCAGGAGGTCCATACCTACAAGAACTTGGTGGTGTGCCTCCGCTTCGACCATGCCACCCTCCGCAAGGAGTATGATGCCCTGGCCGCTAAAGTCAACAGCACCCCCACATAGTGTAGTGTCCCTTGCCCCTTTTTTAGAGACTTTTGGGGGGTGGGAATTGGGAGTTGGGTTGTGGGACTTTTGAAGGACAATCGTTGGGGTTAGGGAGGGTCTTGCGGGAGATTATTTTGTTAGGGCTACTAAAATATACTTTTTGAAACTTTATCTGACCATACCTGTTTTTTACTGCTTTTGAGTCTGGTGGGTGGGGGTTTAACAGTAAGTTTGTTTTCCTGAGGAGTCCTAGGACTTTAGTAGTACTACCGTCAATCTCTCGTCTATTCCTAATACTCCATTATACTACCTCCCACCAAACGCTTATCTTACCTGTAATTTGTGTTTGAAAGTAGGGCTAGTCCCAGGGCTGGCTCCACAGGAAATGGCGATTAAGGTTGGCAATCCTGGGCGGATTAAATGTCCTCATTGCGGTGGTACTAGTGGTGTGACACAGTGGCAGTTGCATGCATATGGAAAAAAAGAAAATGAAACCTGGTTTGTCCTTACTATAGCATTACAACGGTACGATAGAGAATATAGGAGGTGACAGTTCACTAGCACAGTGCCACACAGAGCCTAACAAATGGTAAAGTAGAAAGTATAACTAGTACTTGTGTTGAATTTCTTTGACATTGGCTACTACTACAAGAAATAGTATTGAAGCTAGCTGAGTAAGTCTAGAATATATCCTCGGATTCCTTCACCAGCCTGTTGCTATGACTTTATCCCCCCCAGCAAGTGTGTGGAATTATTGATGTCATTTAGTCACACATCAAGCAAAACCACACAGCCCGGGGGGAGACGGTTAGGGTTTTGAAAATGGATGGGAATGGGGGTTTCTTTTTGGGTAGGTTTTGTTGAGAGAAAAAAAAAAGCACAGCATTGACAAACAAGAATTGAAGATTAAGAAATCTTTGGGTACATGGCTAAATCTTTTGAACACTAAGTGCCTCTCACAGAGTAAGTGATCCCCCCTTTCCCACCATGGATTTTCTTCAAGTCGCTTGCAACAAAAATTACACATTCCCACGAGTGCTCTAAAACCCCAGAACTCAGTTGCAAAAACCAAGAACACCCCGAAACACATGCAATCCTGCTGCTAGGGCTAACCCTAACGAACCCTAAGTTACAAAAAGTACCAAAACCTTTTTCCTCATGGATGTTGTTTAAACCAGTTTTATCTGGTATTAGACCTTCCCAGCAATGGCCCCAGAGCTGTCAACCCAGGCGAAAACAAGTAGAAGACCCCCAAACTGCCAAAAAGCAAAAGTACAAAAATGTGGACTTTCTCACTTTTGTGAAAATTTGCCAAATCACTCCGCGCGCGCTCTGCAGCTAGGCCCTAACTCCCCTCTGCCTCCATGGATTTCCTTCAAACCTCTTGCTATCTAAACTATCCATACCCAGTAGTGCTCCCAGGCCCCGAAACCCACCCACAAACACCAGGAAGCCCCCCAAACAGACCCCTGAAAACGCTACATTGAGCAAAAAGTCAGAAAAGGGAAAACCTTTTTTCCTCATGAATGTTGTTTAAACCAGTTTTATCCGGTATTAGACCTTCCCAGCAATGGCCCCAGAGCTGTCAACCCAGGCGAAAACAAGTAGAAGACCCCCAAACTGCCAAAAAGCAAAAGTACAAAAATGTGGACTTTGTCACTTTTGTGAACATTTGCCAAATCACTCCGCGCGCGCTCTGCAGCTAGGCCCTAACTCCCCTCTGCCTCCATGGATTTCCTTCAAACCTCTTGCTATCTAAACTATCTATACCCAGTAGTGCTCCCAGGCCCCGAAACCCACCCACAAACACCAGGAAGCCCCCCAAACAGACCCCTGAAAACGCTACATTGAGCAAAAAGTCAGAAAAGGGAAAACCTTTTTTTCTCATGAATGTTGTTTAAACCAGTTTTATCCGGTATTAGACCTTCCCAGCAATGGCCCCAGAGCCGTCAACTCAGGCGAAAACAAGTAGAAGACCCCCAAACTGCCAAAAAGCAAAAGTACAAAAATGTGGACTTTGTCACTTTTGTGAAAATTTGCCAAATCACTCCGCGCGCGCTCTGCAGCTAGGCCCTAACTCCCCTCTGCCTCCATGGATTTCCTTCAAACCTCTTGCTATCTAAACTATCCATACCCAGTAGGGCTCCCAGGCCCCGAAACCCACCCACAAACACCAGGAAGCCCCCCAAACAGACCCCTGAAAACGCTACATTGAGCAAAAAGTCAGAAAAGGGAAAACCGTTTTTCCTCATGAATGTTGTTTAAACCAGTTTTATCCGGTATTAGACCTTCCCAGCAATGGCCCCAGAGCCATCAACCCAGGCAAAAACAAGTAGAAGATCCCCAAACTGCCAAAAAGCAAAAGTACAAAAATGTGGACTTTGTCACTTTTGTGAAAATTTGCCAAATCACTCCGCGCGCGCTCTGCAGCTAGGCCCTAACTCCCCTCTGCCTCCATGGATTTCCTTCAAACCTCTTGCTATCTAAACTATCCATACCCAGTAGTGCTCACAGGCCCCGAAACCCACCCACAAACACCAGGAAGCCCCCCAAACAGACCCCTGAAAACGCTACATTGAGCAAAAAGTCAGAAAAGGGAAAACCTTTTTTCCTCATGAATGTTGTTTAAACCAGTTTTATCCGGTATTAGACCTTCCCAGCAATGGCCCCAGAGCCGTCAACCCAGGCGAAAACAAGTAGAAGACCCCCCAAACAGCCAAAAAGCAAAAGTACAGGTGATTAAAGTTTTAATTATATTAACTTGTGCAAAACACTGGGCACCTTAGAGCCGCTCTGGGCTTGTAAATAGGGTGGGGGCCCTCGCTGGAGTCCCTCTCGGGTGACTCAGAGCAAAAGGGGGGGGGGCCACGAGCCTCTCGGGGCTCGACAGCAACTGCGGGATCTGGGAGTCCCTCACGGGGGACTCAGGACAAAAGAAAATGCCCCCAGAGCCTCTCGGGCTCAAGCTGACCACGGGCCCCCGGGACCTCCATGGGGCCCCTGGTAGAGATGTCCAATCGTTGGAGCGGCCCACTGAGCACACGGGGCTGCTCTGACTCTGTGCCTGCACTGGCACAGTCAACACTGGGTCTCACGGAGCTCCCCCCAGCCCTTCCTTACTCACCGGGCTTCTCGGGGGAGGGGACTCCTCTTCATCTGGTGCGGCTGCTCGTCGGAAGCGGCAGGCTTGCGGGGCTCTCCCAGGTGGCGGTTCCAGCGGGGGGTCCTCTCCTTTTCTCGACGACTCCAGCTCTCCGCAGGACCACCGGGGCTGCCAACAGCTCAAGGGATCCCCGGGCAGCATCTCGCCATCTTCTCTGCCGGCTTCTTCCTCCGGGACTCCTCATCCGGGCAGACAGCCAATCGCGGCGCGGCGGCGGGCCAGACTTCCTGAAGCAAGCGGAAGTCCCGCCCCGCTCCAGGCACCCGGCCGCCTGACTTCCGGTTTCGCCACGGGCCGCGGCGGTGAATCACAGGGGCTAATAACGAGGGGTGGGCACCCTCGAGAAGCATTTAAAAGATACCAGCGAGGTGGGCACTCGCTCAGGACCAGATAAACGGGGTGGCACCCGTAATTTAAGAATAAAGTGCAACGAAGCACTCTGGGGCACCAAAAAGGGAAGGAGCGCTTCCCTCCGAGGGAAAACGACAGCGCTCTGCCCAGGCATGCAAAGTAAAGCGCTCACGGGGCGCTAAGGGCAGCCACAGCCCTGGGGCAATATTCCAGCGCTCCCAGCGCTCTCTGAGAGAAGGAAGCGCTTCCAGGCGCTAGGCAAATAAAGCGCTCCTTGCGTTAGCAGAATATCCATCAAGCACTTCCAGGTGCTAGGGCAACAGCCAAGAATCAGGTCCTGGTAGAGTCCAGGACAGCAGAAGTCCAGGGGCTGGGCAGGGCTCAGGGAGGCAAGCCATCCCTGAGCCCAAGCAGCAGCACGCCCCTGGCAGATTCAAGCAGCAAACAAGAACATTTTCCAAGAGGTCACAGCCTCTTTTTATACAGACAAATTCTTTGTCTAAGGGCAGGGTGGGGGCGGAACCAGTCGCAGCTGGTTCTTGAGTACTCTTGATGGCCCAACCACCCATTTCATTCACTGGGGAGGCTAGGGTCATCAGTCACACCACAGGGGGGCGGAGCCAGCATTGTGTGGGGAAAACCCAGCCCATCCAGGACACAGGTACACTCCTCCCACACATCACTCATGCTAATCTCACACTCACCACCGGGCAGACCCATCCAGACTTCCTGGAGCCTGGCATGCCAGCCAGCTCCAGCCAATCACGCTCCAGCACCCTCACTGCACACATATATCAATGTCCAGAAGTAGCACTTCCCTTCTAGACACATACATGCCGCATACACCATCTCGCAGCATTCACTCTCACGAGTTCACACATACTAAACTCGAGCCTGCACTCCCCACGCATCAGGATCTACCAGGGACACACACATTCCCCATGCATTCCTATGGGAGGGCAGGCCTATCTCACACACGCACTCAGGGAGCGCACGCACTTTACACTGCGCCACAGTGTCAAAGTGCGCAAAGACCAGAAATCACTATACTTTAAGGCAAAAAGTTCAGGGGTGAACCTGCCACAAGGCCCAAATCCAACAAGTATTCACTGATCTGCAAGCACGATGGACTTTGTCTGTCACTTCACGTGCTGCAGACTGCTGCCTGCCATGCCAAGGTAAACCTTTTTAGTAGTCTGTTTAGTGAGTTACATAGGAACTTTCAAAGTTAACGGTCCGCAAATCAAGCAATACTAATAACGTAGTATACCACATGAGATCGGTCAATATATCCCGTGGAATAGTTGTCTATCTATTTGCTATTTCGCCAAAATATTTTGTATTGTTATTTTGAAATGTTTGATTTGGTTGACAAATATCATCCATGTTTTCTGGTCTTTCTTTCTTTCATGTTGTACATCAGCTCCCCCCAGGGGCAAGAGGACACAGGAGGAGGAGGAGGGTGGTGTTCAGGATGCAGGCCAGGATCGGGCAGGCGAGGGCTCCTTTGCTGGCCCCAGTAAGTTTTAATTTTAATATAGAGTACCTATTTTTTCCTAGCGTTCCTCATTCGATTTTTTCTAAATCGTCTTTGATCTTCTTGTAGACTGGATCTAAATTCTTATCCTGCCTCGACTATGACTCCCTGTGGTATTACTAGATTATTCTTATTAGTCTGTCTGTGTAGCTAACTAAGATTGCACATTTGGCAATTCCATTGGACTCCCATTCTAGTCAGCAATAGCTCTATGCACTGAGTGCAGTCCTCTGGGATTGTCCATAATGTCTTTTCAAGTCTTCGAAATGTTTATGCTTTGACAATTGCCAACAATAAAAAGGTGAATGACCACCAAGAAAGAATAGGATACTACTTTACTTTTGGTTTGGATACTAGGACAATCCATTCTACTACTGTTGCAGGGACAAATCTGCACAAACAGAACTATGGACACGAAATAATGCAATAAATTATTACATTGTATTTAGTTTTTTTCACATTTCTTTATTCCTCCTAGACCAAATATTATATAGTAGTGAGTGGTGTATTCTAACATTCCTAAATGTACTTTGTAGGTGGAACATCTGGTGGCGGGGCCAGCGCGGAGGTGGTGGTGTTGGACGAGGACTCTGGGGAGGAGGCGGTGCAAGTGCCGGACGTTCCTGTGAGGGTTCACACGGTGGTGGCGGGAAAAGGTAAGCTATATATTCCTTACTTATTGAGATTGAAGACTGCATAGTGTGCTTTCTGCATGGGTGTATTATAAATCAACCAGGTAGTAGCCTCCTCTAAATGTACTTCGACTTAGTTGTGAAGTTTTTGGCGAGAAGAATCCCAATAAGATCTGAGATGAACTTGATGGATGGGATGAACGAAAAGCGAAAGAAGGGTGTAAGTAAGTGTGGAAGGACGAGAAATTTAATGATGGCTGGCAAAGAAGAATGATATGTGTTTGCTTGGTCCCCGAGGTGGCTGGGAAGGAAAGAAAATGGTATGGTGCATGGCTGGGTGAATGATGAAGCAAGGATGGGTGGAAGGAGAACAGCCTTGGTGGGTGAAACAGAAACTGTATGTGTGCGCATATACTTTGAATGGGTGGATGCCTGGATCATGGTATTATCTGACTCTTAGATAGCATATGTGTATCTAGAGAGAGTAGACGGTCACTGGATGAACTAAGTGTTACCTTGAAGAGCATGTAACACCGCACCCGCACGTCCGTTCCAGTGTAGGAAAGGCAAGGAAAAGAAGTTGTAATTTTGTCCAAATACTACCATGAATAGTAGCAGTAGTTTGTATTGCAACTGCAAGCACAGCATATATCCGGTTCTTACGGTGGACACTCCCTACCTCTCTTAATAACTTTAGTATTGTAGTAGTACGTCATTCATGTGTGGGTGTATCACTGTTCACTCAATAATAAGCAAAGCACCTAAAGTCATCCCATATGTCATCAAATACATCCCATGTGAAGTGATAGATAATCAAATTATTTAGCTTCTTCATTTTCCTTTTCTAGTACTCATTTGCACTATAGGGTGAAAGCTAAATTAATTAAGCAGTAGCCCTTGTAACAGAGTATTCTCAGTGCCACCCGTAATAGAAAAGGAATAGCTTCACCACCTGCATGTACTGGACCGGTACAGTAACGCAAGTCTGTCTCACTCATCATGGTGTGCGTCTGTTTTTCTCGGGTGCAAGTTCACTGCGCTGGCATTATGCCGGCTTGCATAAGATAACGTACCAATTTTCCTAAACAAGAGAGAAGAAGAAGAATAAGACTGGTGGACTGTCATAGTCGACTGTAATGGAAGTCCATAGTGCTCGTACAATTAGTTCTTTAAACTCCCACTAATGTTAGAGCAAGGATGAAGAAGTGGGAAGTTAGATAGATACTGTCCTCAACTGTTATGTACTGTGCTTTCAATTTGCTACTTGTGCTGTGACACAACTTTGTGCTCAATCACTTTGTGTTATTAATCTTAAGGAGCATTGGTTACAGACTATGTCTTTCTTTCTTCATATAGTTGCTCCTTCCAAATCAACTAGACCATCACGGAGGGAGCAGGCTCGAGTGGCCCGGCAACGGAGGCTGGATGCCACTGTTGCCGAATATCGGCGGCTGGTGGCCCTGGAGGAGGAGGACACGCAGTCAACCGGTACAACAACAACAACATCTACTGGGACAGCTGCATCCTCCTCCGTGCCCCCACGGGCTGCCAGCCAGCACAGTGCTCCAGCGGTACGGAGCCGGGCTACCAAAGCCAACCGCCACCACCGAGCAGCAAAGACACCAGCTGCCCCCCACAGGAGTTGCAAGGCACGCCAGCGCCGCTTATCCCTAAGAGTGTCCTACCTGGAGCAGGAGGTCCATACCTACAAGAACTTGGTGGTGGGCCTCCGCTTCGACCATGCCACCCTCCGCAAGGAGTATGATTCCCTGGCCGCTAAAGTCAACAGCACCCTCACGTAGTGTAGTGTCCCTTGCCCCTTTTTTAGAGACTTTTGGGGGGTGGGAATTGGGAGTTGGGTTGTGGGACTTTTGAAGGACAATCGTTGGGGTTAGGGAGGGTCTTGCGGGAGATTATTTTGTTAGGGCTTCTAAAATATACTTTTTTAAACTTTATCTGACCATACCTGTTTTTTACTGCTTTTGAGTCTGGTGGGTGGGGGTTTAACAGTAAGTTTGTTTTCCTGAGGAGTCCTAGGACTTTAGTAGTACTACCGTCAATCTCTCGTCTATTCCTAATACTCCATTATACTACCTCCCACCAAACGCTTATCTTACCTGTAATTTGTGTTTGAAAGTAGGGCTAGTCCCAGGGCTGGCTCCACAGGAAATGGCGATTAAGGTTGGCAATCCTGGGCGGATTAAATGTCCTCATTGCGGTGGTACTAGTGGTGTGACACAGTGGCAGTTGCATGCATATGGAAAAAAAGAAAATTAAACCTGGTTTGTCCTTACTATAGCATTACAACGGTATGATAGAGAATATAGGAGGTGACAGTTCACTAGCACAGTGCCACACAGAGCCTAACAAATGGTAAAGTAGAAAGTATAACTAGTACTTGTGTTGAATTTCTTTGACATTGGCTACTACTACAAGAAATAGTATTGAAGCTAGCTGAGTAAGTCTAGAATATATCCTCGGATTCCTTCACCAGCCTGTTGCTATGACCTTATCCCCCCCAGCAAGTGTGTGGAATTATTGATGTCATTTAGTCACACATCAAGCAAAACCACACAGCCCGGGGGGAGACGGTTAGGGTTTTGAAAATGGATGGGAATGGGGGTTTCTTTTTGGGTAGGTTTTGTTGAGAGAAAAAAAAAAGCACAGCATTGACAAACAAGAATTGAAGATAAAGAAATCTTTGGGTACATGGCTAAATCTTTTGAACACTAAGTGCCTCTCACAGAGTAAGTGATCCCCCCTTTCCCACCATGGATTTTCTTCAAGTCGCTTGCAACAAAAATTACACATTCCCACGAGTGCTCTAAAACCCCAGAACTCAGTTGCAAAAACCAAGAACACCCCGAAACACATGCAATCCTGCTGCTAGGGCTAACCCTAACGAACCCTAAGTTACAAAAAGTACCAAAACCTTTTTCCTCATGGATGTTGTTTAAACCAGTTTTATCCGGTATTAGACCTTCCCAGCAATGGCCCCAGAGCCGTCAACCCAGGCGAAAACAAGTAGAAAACCCCCAAACTGCCAAAAAGCAAAAGTACAAAAATGTGGACTTTCTCACTTTTGTGAAAATTTGCCAAATCACTCCGCGCGCGCTCTGCAGCTAGGCCCTAACTCCCCTCTGCCTCCATGGATTTCCTTCAAACCTCTTGCTATCTAAACTATCCATACCCAGTAGCGCTCCCAGGCCCCGAAACCCACCCACAAACACCAGGAAGCCCCCCAAACAGACCCCTGAAAACGCTACATTGAGCAAAAAGTCAGAAAAGGGAAAACCTTTTTTCCTCATGAATGTTGTTTAAACCAGTTTTATCCGGTATTAGACCTTCCCAGCAATGGCCCCAAAGCTGTCAACCCAGGCGAAAACAAGTAGAAGACCCCCAAACTGCCAAAAAGCAAAAGTACAAAAATGTGGACTTTGTCACTTTTGTGAAAATTTGCCAAATCACTCAGCGCGCGCTCTGCAGCTAGGCCCTAACTCCCCTCTGCCTCCATGGATTTCCTTCAAACCTCTTGCTATCTAAACTATCCATACCCAGTAGTGCTCCCAGGCCACAAAACCCACCCACAAACACCAGGAAGCCCCCCAAACAGACCCCTGAAAACGCTACATTGAGCAAAAAGTCAGAAAAGGGAAAACCTTTTTTCCTCATGAATGTTGTTTAAACCAGTTTTATCCGGTATTAGACCTTCCCAGCAATGGCCCCAGAGCTGTCAACCCAGGCGAAAACAAGTAGAAGACCCCCAAACTGCCAAAAAGCAAAAGTACAAAAATTTGGACTTTGTCACTTTTGTGAAAATTTGCCAAATCACTCCGCGCGCGCTCTGGAGCTAGGCCCTAACTCCCATCTGCCTCCATGGATTTCCTTCAAACCTTTTGCTATCTAAACTATCCATACCCAGTAGTGCTCCCAGGCCCCGAAACCCACCCACAAACACCAGGAAGCCCCCCAAACAGACCCCTGAAAACGCTACATTGAGCAAAAAGTCAGAAAAGGGAAAACCTTTTTTCCTCATGAATGTTGTTTAAACCAGTTTTATCCGGTATTAGACCTTCCCAGCAATGGCCCCAGAGCCGTCAACCCAGGCAAAAACAAGTAGAAGACCCCCCAAACAGCCAAAAAGCAAAAGTACAGGTGATTAAAGTTTTAATTATATTAACTTGTGCAAAACAAAGAAAGACAGAAACACAGGAATAAAAGTCAATAAGTACGAAAAAGAAAATGTCTGAATTCATTGGCTCATTTTCAGGCCTCGGTGTCAGGGAAGAAGAGTTCATCCTCATACTCTGCGAAATCATCAGGCAGGAGTAGGTCAGTGTCACCTAACACAGAAGAAATTCCCTCATCTAAGTTGCTGTCCTCCTCGTCTTCTTCCAACGTGCGAACTGGTACTTTGAAATCTGGTGGTATGAGGTGCTCATTCATCTTGATCATTGTCAATATCTCCACATTTTTGGGCGAGAGGCGGGTCCGTTTGCAAGTTACAATGCCACCAGCAGCACTGAAAACACGTTCAGAAGACACCCTTGCGAGTGGGCAAGACAAGTAATGTATAGCCAGGCGGGAGATCTCTGGCCACAATTCTTTTTTCCCATGCCAATACGCCAATGGGTCAGCATTAGTCCTGCACCATCGACTCAAAGTTCTCCACGTTTCCTCCACTTTGCTGAATTTTCGCTCTGACCTTTTCAGAACCATAACCAATCTTAGCTAGCCAATCCTCTTCATCACCCGATATTTCTGTTGTGTCTGGTGCAGATGATGCGGTTGCCGGTGTCTTTAACGGCTGAGAGGTCACTTCTGCCACAGCCACAGGTGCAGAAGTGGAGTCTTCTGACTGGGGATGGCCTGCTGATGCTGATATACGGCTTTTTCCTTCAATTTGCTTCCGTTCTCTTTCAAACCTGATGGCTGACCAGGCTACCCAACGTTTGTACTTTGTAGCATCTTCATCACTAAAAGGAAATAATGCAGAGCCTGCCAGCGCCTTTTTGTAGCGTGGATGCAGAATAGTAGCACACATGTAATGCTGTTCTGAGTGGATCTTTTGAAGACGTTCATCGCCACGTAGACGCTCTAATAATTTCTCCGCCAAAAGAAAAGCTTGTTGCTTTTCTTCATCGTTTTGAAACTTTGAAGACACCGCCTTCAGTTTGTGCTCCAGCATGTGCAACAATGGGATAGCTTTTCCCAAATTACAGTCCTCCCTGCTGACTGCACGCGTGAAGAACTCAAAAGGACGAAGCATGTCTGTCAGGCTTTTAACTAGCTCCCATTGCGCCGCATTTAACCTCAGGTCCTCCTTCACAGCTGTACCCATTGTTAAGAAATACTGATCGAGTACCGTAAACTGCTCATACAGACGCTCAAGCATGTAGAACGTTGAGTTCCAACGTGTTGGCACCTCCTGGATGAGTGCTTTCACTGGCATTCGAAGTTCATGTAGCAGGCTCCTCAGATGCTTCCGGGCCTTAAAAGAATGGCTGAAATGGTTGCACATTTTTCGGCAGGTGACCACTAACTGGCATGCTGGACTTTCTTTCTCCAAGAATTTTTCAACAACCAGGTTTATACAGTGCGCCAAACACGGCACTCTGAAATAGTCACCCAGTTCCATGGCCTTAACTACATTGGCGCCATTATCCGTGGAAACATAACCAATGCCGCGTTTTTTGGGAGACAGCCAGTGAAAGACCTTTGTGTTGAACTCATTCAAAATGGTTTCTGCTGTATGACGTTTCTCCAAGCCAAACATGGCTAGTGTTGCATGTTTCCGAGCAGCTTTAAAAACTTGGTCCAGGTCAGCACCTGCGTTTAGCTTTGCTTTAACCCCTGAAAAAGAGACCCAGTGTGCAGTGATGCACATGTAATCAGTGCCTGCGCCACCGGTCCACATGTCTGTTGTTAGATGTATAGTGTGAACAGCACTCTTCTGCAAAGGTGCCCCAATCACCTCCAACACATCTTCATGTAGTGCTGGAACCGCAACTCGGGCAAAATAGTACCGGCTAGGAACCTTCCATTTAGGGCAGAGCGCTGCCACTAATTCTAGAAAACCAACCCCTTCTACAAAAGAAAAAGGTAGAAGATCCAGCGCTAGCATTTTAGCCAGCTTAGTGTTATACAGACGCACCATTGGGTGGTTGCGGTCATATGGCGCGTCTGAAAACAACATTGTTTTAATGTTGCCCTGGACCATTTTACGGGATGATGATAATGACTTCTTCGACCCAGTTACGCTCGCTGATGAACTTTTTCGCATTGGTGTCTCACTCTGTCCCACACTCTTAGTGTGGCTCCCAGGGGTACTGGGTGTAAGTGAAGTGTGTGACACTTCTTCTTCCACGTCATCATCAGATGGAACATCCACGTTTTCTCGACTTGCAATTCGGGCTTCCTTGATCTGCTTTAGATGCTCCAACCATTGGACAGTGTGCTGTCTCTTAAGATGACCTCTCTGGCCTCCAGTCCCATAGTTGGTAGCAAGCTTACCACGACTAACTGCAAGCTTACAAATGGCTATGTTTTCCCTTTTTGTGGAAACACTAAAGAAGTCCCAAACTGCGGACTTGAAATGTCTGTGTGGGCCGGAGGAGGCGATACTGGTGGTGGCCGTGCTGCTAATGCCAGATGAAGTGGAGGATGTGTATTGCTGAACTTTACTATGTTGTGCACTTTCACCATCACTAATTGAGGTCGAGGTGGATGGAGGTCCCTTCTGGCGAGTAAGAAATATGGAAGCGGCACGTTGTGGTGTACTAGTGAACATCAATGATTCTGGTGTTCCCATTGCCTCCTCGTCGAATTCATCATCACGCTCAGCAGCTTGTCGGGCTAGGGTCAAAATGTCTGTTTGCTGCATGCCCGCTGGGGCTTCAGTGACGTTAGTGATGATGACTGCGTCGTCGTCGTGAGAGTCTTCAGCAGCAGGAGTATCCGCCACTTCTTGTTGAGCGTCATCACACTCCATAACTTTGAGAGTTTCGACGACCTTCCTTTTACGCTTAGCTACCTTTGTCAGATCATGGTGTGCCTCCTCAACCTCACTCTCAGACGGCAGTGGTGCTGGTTCCCAAGTAAGATCCATATCATCAGAAGGAGGTGGGCTTGAAGAAGATGTAGACACCAACACCCTTGATCTTTTCCTTGCTCGGGATGTGGACGACAATGAATGATCATCAGGAGGAGTGGCTTCCTCGAATGATACCTCGGCTTGATTGTCGATTTCCAGATGTGCCCCTACTTCTGGAGGAACAACTATTGTGGCCACTTGTTGTGCCCCTCCATGCACCTCTGCTTGCTCCTCTCCTTGCGCCGCCTCCTCTCCTTCCACATGTACTTGGGCTTGTACTACTTGCACATGTGATTGTTGTTGCGGCTGTGGTTGTTCAACACTCGTCAGATGAGTTACAACAACCTGTGTTGATTCTTGAGGGACATTGCTGCTACTTTCTTGCGATGAGCCAACATCACTGGTTGATGGTGATTGAACAACTATACTGGCTGCCTCTGAAGCACTCAAGGGCTTGGACCTAAGTTGGCGTGGTGGTGGCGGCACTGAGCCCAATGGAGCGGAGGTGCTGCTCCCAGCTTGGTCCCCAGCAGACCCCGCTGCTGCAGCAGGCGTACTTTTTTTTCCCCAAAAAATGTGGCGGTCGTCATCACACCAGTCTCCTTGGCAAGTGGCGCCACTTGCTTCTTCTGCTCCTTACTGGCAACTTTCTTGCTAGAGGAGCTACGGGCAACTTTTTTTGGGGCCATCTTCTTCAGATGTAACTCTGAACAGCAGGCCGCAGTTGCACAAGTTGCAGAGTTGTCTGTGGCCACACGTGACGTTGTGCTGCACACACCGCAGCAGGACTTCTTCCTGGCACTGGTGGTTCTCTTGTGCACCTACAAGCAATGGAAGACAGAGGAACATCAGTTATACACCCCAAAAAGTCGAAAAAACACACACAAATCAGCACAATCCCAGCCCATCCATGGCCTCAATGGTGTTTAAATTCAAGAAGACAACCCACAGAAAGACTAGGCCCATGCACCACTCACTACCCCTGGCCAAAAGGCCCCACCAGCAGCCCCAAAAAAACGACAAAAACACAAAATTCAGCACAATCCCAGCCCATCCATGGCCTCAATGGTGTTTAAATCCAAGAAGACACACCACAGAAAGACTAGGCCCATGCACCACTCACTACCCCTGGCCAAAAGGCCCCACCAGCAGCCCCCAAAAAACGACAAAAAACACAAAATTCAGCACAATCCCAGCCCATCCATGGCCTCAATGGTGTTTAAATCCAAGAAGACACCCCACAGAAAGTCTGGGCCCATGCACCACTCACTACCCCTGGGCATAATGGATGAAAGCTAGGCAAAATACGTGCAGGCCTCAGACACTGCCTCTCTTCAAAATGGCCCCTTGCGCCCCAAGCACATGTTGCCTGCACCAGCACTCAAGATGGCCACCACCACCACCCACATGGCCAGTCCAAATCAACAGTATCACCCCCAAAAAAAGGAAAAACACACAAAAATCACCACAATCCAATGCCATCCAGGATGTTTACATTAAAGACAGTGAGACCACCACACAGCCAGACTCAGTCCATGCACCACTCACTACCCCTGGCCAAAAGGCCCCACCAGCAGACCCAAAAAAAAGACAAAAAACACAAAATTCAGCACAATCCCAGCCCATCCATGGCCTCAATGGTGTTTAAATCCAAGAAGACACCCCACAGAAAGACTAGGCCCATGCACCACTCACTACCCCTGGCCAAAAGGCCCCACCAGCAGCCCCAAAAAAACGACAAAAAACACAAAATTCAGCACAATCCCAGCCCATCAATGGCCTCAATGGTGTTTAAATCCAAGAAGACACCCCACAGAAAGACTAGGCCCATGCACCACTCACTACCCCTGGGCATAATGGATGAAAGCTAGGCAAAATAAGTGCAGGCCTCAGACACTGCCTCTCTTCAAAATGGCCCCTTGCACCCCAAGCACATGTTGCCTGTACCAGCACTCAAGATGGCCACCACCACCACCCACATGGCCAGTCCAAATCAACAGTAGCACCCCCAAAAAAGGAAAAACACACAAAAATCACCACAATCCAATGCCATCCAGGATGCTTACATTAAAGACAGTAAGACCACCACACAGCCAGACTCAGTCCATGCACCACTACCTACCCCTGGGCAAAAGGCCCCACCAGCAGCCCCAAAAAAACGACAAAAAACACAAAATTCAGCACAATCCCAGCCCATCCATGGCCTCAATGGTGTTTAAATCCAAGAAGACACCCCACAGAAAGACTAGGCCCATGCACCACTCACTACCCCTGGCCAAAAGGCCCCACCAGCAGCCCCAAAAAAATGACAAAAAACACAAAATTCAGCACAATCCCAGCCCATCCAAGGCCTCAATGGTGTTTAAATCCAAGAAGACACCCCACAGAAAGACTAGGCCCATGCACCACTCACTACCCCTGGGCATAATGGATGAAAGCTAGGCAAAATAAGTGCAGGCCTCAGACACTGCCTCTCTTCAAAATGGCCCCTTGCACCCCAAGCACATGTTGCCTGTACCAGCACTCAAGATGGCCACCACCCACATGGCCAGTCCAAATCAACAGTAGCACCCCAAAAAAAAGGAAAAACACACAAAAATCACCACAATCCAATGCCATCCAGGATGTTTACATTAAAGACAGTAAGACCACCACACAGCCAGACTCAGTCCATGCACCACTCACTACCCCTGGGCAAAAGGCCCCACCAGCAGCCCCAAAAAAACGACAAAAAACACAAAATTCAGCACAATCCCAGCCCATCCATGGCCTCAATGGTGTTTAAATCCAAGAAGACACCCCACAGAAAGACTAGGCCCATGCACCACTCACTACCCCTGGCCAAAAGGCCCAACCAGCAGCCCCAAACAAACAACAAAAAAACACAAAATTCAGCACAATCCCAGCCCATCCATGGCCTCAATGGTGTTTAAATCCAAGAAGACACCCCACAGAAAGACTAGGCCCATGCACCACTCACTACCCCTGGGCATAATGGATGAAATCTAGGCAAAATAAGTGCAGGCCTCAGACACTGCCTCTCTTCAAAATGGCCCCTTGCACCCCAAGCACATGTTGCCTGTACTAGCACTCAAGATGGCCACCACCACCACCCACATGGCCAGTCCAAATCAACAGTAGCACCCCCAAAAAAAGGAAAAACACACAAAAATCACCACAATCCAATGCCATCCAGGATGTTTACATTAAAGACAGTAAGACCACCACACAGCCAGACTCATTCCATGCACCACTCACTACCCCTGGGCAAAAGGCCCCACCAGCAGCCCCAAAAAAACGACAAAAAACACAAAATTCAGCACAATACCAGCCCATCTATGGCCTCAATGGTGTTTAAATCCAAGAAGACACCCCACAGAAAGACTAGGCCCATGCACCACTCACTACCCCTGGCCAAAAGGCCCCACCAGCAGCCCCAAAAAAACGACAAAAAACACAAAATTCAGCACAATCCCAGCCCATCCATGGCCTCAATGGTGTTTAAATCCAAGAAGACACCCCACAGAAAGACTAGGCCCATGCACCACTCACTACGCCTGGGCATAATGGATGAAAGATAGGCAAAATAAGTGCAGGCCTCAGACAGTGCCTCTCTTCAAAATGTCCCCTTGCGCCCCAAGCACATGTTGCCTGTACCAGCACTCAAGATGGCCACCACCACCACCCACATGGCCAGTCCAAATCAACAGTAGCACCCCCAAAAAAACAAAAAACACACAAAAATCACCACAATCCAATGCCATCCAGGATGTTTACATTAAAGACAGTGAGACCACCACACAGCCAGACTCATTCCATGCACCACTCACTACCCCTGGCCAAAAGGCCCCACCAGCAGCCCCAAAAAAACGACAAAAAAACACAAAATTCAGCACAATCCCAGCCCATCCATGGCCTCAATGGTGTTTAAATCCAAGAAGACACCCCACAGAAAAACTAGGCCCATGCACCACTCACTACCCCTGGCCAAAAGGCCCCACCAGCAGCCCCAAAAAAACGACATAAAACACAAAATTCAGCACAATCCCAGCCCATCCATGGCCTCAATGGTGTTTAAATCCAAGAAGACACCCCACAGAAAGACTAGGCCCATGCACCACTCACTACCCCTGGGCATAATGGATGAAAGCTAGGCAAAATAAGTGCAGGCCTCAGACACTGCCTCTCTTCAAAATGGCCCCTTGCACCCCAAGCACATGTTGCCTGTACCAGCATTCAAGATGGCCACCACCACCACCCACATGGCCAGTCCAAATCAACAGTAGCACCCTGCAAAAAAGGAAAAACACACCAAAATCACCACAATCCAATGCCATCCAGAATGTTTACATTAAAGACAGTAAAACCACCACACAGCCTGACTCAGTCCATGCACCACTCACTACCCCTGGGCAAACGGCCCCACCAGCAGCCCCAAAAAAACGACAAAAAACAAAAAATTCAGCACAATCCCAGCCCATCCATGGCCTCAATTGTGTTTAAATCCAAGAAGACACCCCGCAGAAAGACTAGGCCCATGCACCACTCACTACCCCTGGCCAAAAGGCCCCACCAGCAGCCCCAAAAAAACGACCAAAACCACACAATTCAGCACAATCCCAGCCCATCCATGGCCTCAATGGTGTTTAAATCCAAGAAGACACCCCACAGAAAGACTAGGCCCATGCACCACTCACTACCCCTGGGCATAATGGATGAAAGCTAGGCAAAATAAGTGCAGGCCTCAGACACTGCCTCTCTTCAAAATGGCCCCTTGCACCCCAAGCACATGTTGCCTGTACCAGCACTCAAGATGGCCACCACCACCACCCACATGGCCAGTCCAAATCAACAGTCACACCCCCAAAAAAAGGAAAAACACACAAAAATCACCACAATCCAATGCCATCCAGGATGTTTACATTAAAGACAGTAAGACCACCACACAGCCAGACTCTGTCCATGCACCACTCACTACCCCTGGGCAAAAGGCCCCACCAGCAGCCCCAACAAAACGACAAAAAACACAAAATTCAGCACAATCCCAGCCCATCCATGGCCTCAATGGTGTTTAAATCCAAGAAGACACCCCACAGAAAGACTAGGCCCATACACCACTCACTACCCCTGACCAAAAGGCCCCACCAGCAGCCCCAAAAAAACTACAAAAAACACAAAATTCAGCACAATCCCAGCCCATCCATGGCCTCAATGGTGCCGCTCGATTTGGGAGCACAGACACAGCTTGTGACCGGGACTGAGTAAGAAGGAGGTTCCAGTACTCCTACCTGGCGGGATTTCCTCACCGGCGGACCAGCGGGACTGCGAGTCCCAGGGAGCTAAGCGGCTCTCCACACGCCGCACCTGGTGGCTCTTCCCGGCTGGCCGCGCCTCCTACCTGGGAGGTCAAAACCGCGACTCGCGGCCCCCGCTCCGCGGGAGCCGCTCGATTTGGGAGCACAGACACAGCTTGTGACCGGGACTGAGTAAGAAGGAGGTTCCAGCACTCCTACCTGGCGGGATTTCCTCACCGGCGGACCAGCGGGACTGCGAGTCCCAGGGAGCTAAGCGGCTCTCCACACGCCGCACCTGGTGGCTCTTCCCGGCTGGCCGCGCCTCCTACCTGGGAGGTCAAAACCGCGACTCGCGGCCCCCGCTCCGCGGGTGCCGCTCGATTTGGGAGCACAGACACAGCTTGTGACCGGGACTGAGTAAGAAGGAGGTTCCAGCACTCCTACCTGGCGGGATTTCCTCACCGGCGGACCAGCGGGACTGCGAGTCCCAGGGAGCTAAGCGGCTCTCCACACGCCGCACCTGGTGGCTCTTCCCGGCTGGCCGCGCCTCCTACCTGAGAGGTCAAAACCGCGACTCGCGGCCCCCGCTCCGCGGGTGCCGCTCGATTTGGGAGCACAGACACAGCTTGTGACCGGGACTGAGTAAGAAGGAGGTTCCAGCACTCCTACCTGGCGGGATTTCCTCACCGGCGGACCAGCGGGACTGCGAGTCCCAGGGAGCTAAGCGGCTCTCCACACGCCGCACCTGGTGGCTCTTCCCGGCTGGCCGCGCCTCCTACCTGGGAGGTCAAAACCGCGACTCGCGGCCCCCGCTCCGCGGGAGCCGCTCGATTTGGGAGCACAGACACAGCTTGTGACCGGGACTGAGTAAGAAGGAGGTTCCAGCACTCCTACCTGGCGGGATTTCCTCACCGGCGGACCAGCGGGACTGCGAGTCCCAGGGAGCTAAGCGGCTCTCCACACGCCGCACCTGGTGGCTCTTCCCGGCTGGCCACGCCTCCCTGGGCCTGGGCCACAGAATAACGCCCTCAGACGCGCAACGCGGGACGCGCGCGGGCGGTCGCCGGGCTAAGCCCGGGCAAAGGGCGGGCCGTTCTAGGCCGTTAGAGGCCGGAAGAGACCGGACCGGGCCACGTCTCTAACTTGGCTTGCTGGTCCTCCTCTCTCGATTTCGAGTTGTTCTACTGCCAGGACACCAATATGGCCTCCAGAGGGTCGCGGAGCAAGTCCGCCTTGCAGCACGCAAACACTCTTGAAATTTTTTTCCCTAAGGCTAGCGCTGGGGTTAGGAAAAACTCCACTGTGAAAGAGTCATTGCTTGAGGCTAACACCGGAAATCTGTCCCAGGAACTTTTGGCTTCACCGTCTAATGATGCAAGCACTCCAATAATTCTCCACAACACTCACCTTTCGCTTCTGGATAGCATTGATGAGACTATTGAATCGGTGCTCCAACAACTCAGGACCCCGACAACTCAACTCAGGGATAGCCAGCAACTATGTCCCTCCGGTGTAGTGGACACCACTCCGTATGTGAATTCTGTGATACCAGTCGACTTATCGGAGGAGGGCCAGCCTTTATTGCCAACTGCCCCCTTGGGCTGTCGAAGGGCTAACCCGCCGAAAAGGAAAAGGTCTAGAGAGACATCAGGCACAAAAAGGGCTAAACTGGACGCGACTGCCCCAACACCGGAGGCCAGCATGGTCATGTCAGCATCCTTTGATAGCACGGGACTGGGTTTTGAGTCTGATCAGCCAGATACACCTTGTGCCACAGCTGATCAGGGGCGCTTGGGGCCATTTACATTTGGGGGGCCCTTAATCAACCCTGCAGACACTTTAATCAGCTCACTCACAGTCATCTTTAAGAACCTGTTGGAACCACAGTCTATGAAACTAGATTCTATAGATGCTAGGCTTGCGGCCATAGAAAATGCGCATAGGCGTGACCTTCCCGGAGGGGGGGGTGCAAGCGCGCAGCTCGCTCCTGGAGAATCTGGGGGGAACGGTCATCTCACTGTTGAAACATCTACACAGCCCCAGACCGGGGCTCCAACAGGAACTCTAGTTAACCATGTCCCCTCACTTCCTTCCATACAAACCCGTAGGCCTCCTATTCCCGCGCCGAGAAGATCTAAGCCACCACCAGCAGTTGAACCAAGGAGGGGGGGGCGGGATACTAATGTACCCCCTGGGCAAAATATTAGTCCCAACACCAGGCGTAGGGCGGTTAACCTGCCCCCGGAGGCAGTGCCCTATACGGCAATAATGGTGGGTGTTCCTGAACTTACTGGTGGTTCCAGAGAACCGCAGGATTCACTTCGCAACAAGGTAATTAGTTGGCTTAATATTAACAGACCCCTCCCGCCCAATATCAAAGGAGACGTCCTAATGGTCAGAAGGATTCCTTGGATCGGAGTCACTCCTAAGAACAGGGTTGGGGACTGTGTCATAATTAGCTTCAAAAGCCCACTAGTTGCTCCCTACATTTGCAATTGGCTGGTAAGGCCTGATAATTCTAATATAGAAGTAGTGCCACTCTCAGACTTCTATCCACAAGTGACTAACATACCCACGGGGAGGGAGCAGAGTTGGACGAGAGTGGGTTATGCAATTGATGGCTCAAGGTACAGACCGAAGCACAACCTAAACCCCGCCCCTGTTAACTTTGTTCACCAGAATAGATTTTCTTGTCTGGACAACGTTGATTGACCACTACGGGGAGTGATATCAAAATTTTCTGTGAAATATCCCCATGTGACCACAGCAAGAGATGAGGCCTTGTTCCAACCTCTAGCGGAGGCAAAGACCCAGGCTATCCACAATGAGGGGGGGTCCCGGAGGGATGTATCCAAGAGCAAGTACAGGAACCACCCTACCCCAGCTCTGCCCCGATACCGCAACAGGAGGAGTGTGTTGCTTCATCCATCCTGCAGCCTAGTTCATCAGGGCTGGGCAGGTTGCCACTGTACACCTATGACACCGTGCCAGGACCAAGTGAAGCTCCTCTTCAACCCAAGGCCTTAGCACCAAGTGAAGTTTCCCCGCAATCCCGAAGTCCAGGGCTAGTGATCCTGTCATGGAATGTGGCGGGTATTACGAACAAGGTGGGCACCCCGGAGTGGGAGACGCTGCTCGAGGGGAGTGACATCCTCCTCTTACAGGAAACATGGGCAAGGGAACCACAGTATATGAGGGGGTATGATATATACGAAATCCCGGCGAAATGGAATGGCAGGGGGAGACCCTCGGGTGGGCTGGCGATTTGGGTGGCGAGTCATATTGGGTGCCTGGTGGAGAGTATGGATACTCTCTCCCAGGACATCCAGTGTCTTCGCCTTAATTGGCCTGGTAAAGGGACTTGGGCAATTGTAAATGTTTACTCCCGACCAGTCGCCGTGGGTAATGAATCTCCCACTTTAGTCGAACTCTCCTCCTTTTTAGGTCAACTACCTGCAGACCTGAAAATAGTGGTGGGAGGGGACTTCAATTGCCATTTTGAACCACTCGAGGGTCTACTGGAGGGACCATTTACATCTGAGGATGACTACTGGGGTGTCCCACCTTCCTCCTCGCCTCACCCTAAAGCGTGGTCCCCGCTGGCAATTCAGCTTACTTCCCTTACTCTGAACTTTGCACTGAGGGCGTGCAATGGGCGCACTCCCTCCGATATTCCATCAAAGTGCACATTTAACAGAAAGGGGCACGAGTCCCGGCTGGATTATATTTTTATTGATATATCCCTATGGCCTAAAGTGCAGGACTTCAAAGTGGCATTTAGAACAGATAGCGACCATAATTGTCTCCTTCTGGAAATTCAGCACCCATCCTTTACTGTAGGGTTGGTAGCCACCGATGCGGGAGGCGATCAGAGGGACATACTCCTGACCTCAAGCAGACGACGGGTGAAATGGGGGAAGTTGGTCAAAAACGAAAATGCCATGTCCAAGTTATATGGTATAGCACTCCCCATGCTTTTGGAGGTGGATGCTTTAATCAGTCAACCAAGACCATTTGACTATAATGAGAGACTCTCCGGCATCCACCAGACTCTGGTCAGGGACCTTGCTGATGTCTTCAATCCAGTGGTGCCAGCAAGAAGGAAAGCCACCCGTACTGCGACTTGGTATACTTCCACCTGTAGGAAAATCAAATCCGACCTACTTTCAGCTATTAAAGAAGGTAGTGATAGGGAGAGGGTTATTACCCTGAGGAGGGAGTACAAGTCTGCGACGGCCAGTGCTAGGGCTGAGTGGGACTGGAACCACTGGCAGGAACTGCACGAAGCCCTGAAGTGCAGAGACTCCAGGAAGTTCTGGGCTCTGGTAAATAATGGTACCGGGGCGCTTACGCCTGCGGTAGAGCCTAACATTGCCCCCTCTGTGTGGGAGGCCCACTTCGGAGCACTATACCATGCAACTACGCTATGGCCTGACGGGCTGGCGACGGACTTTCCTGGTCCCCCAGACACGCCCCTGGAATTCTCCCTAGGCGAGGTGAAGATAGCGTTGGAGTGTCTGGCTGTGGGGAAGGCACCGGGTTTGGATAAGCTGCCTGGGGACCTGTTTAAGTGCTACCCCGATATCTGGGCCCCGTACCTTCTTATTCTATTCAACGCTATATTAGGAGGTATGGCGGTTCCTTCCTCCTGGCTAGGGGCCGAAATTGTCCCGATCCACAAGAAAGGTTCCCCACTAAATCCAACTAACTATAGGCCAATTAGTCTTATAGATGTCCCCCAAAAGCTTTTCGCCCGTCTTATCTTGAACCACCTACAAGACTGGGCAGAGGACAATAACATCTTGAGTCCCCTGCAGGCTGGCTTCAGGAAAAACACGTCGACCATGGACCAGATCTTCCGCCTCGTCCTCCTTTATTGGAAGACCGTGACCATCGAGGGGGGAAGACTGTACATGGTCTTCGTGGACCTGAGGTCAGCCTTTGACCTAGTCCCGCGCAGAAAGCTCTGGGAGGTGCTGGAAAAGCTGGGAGTTCCTCCCCAGCTACTTAACATCATTGTCAGGCTGCATGGAAACAACTATGCGCAGGTCAGGTGTGGGAAAGATGGTAAACTGTCATCAAGGTTCCCCGTTTCTCGAGGGGTGAGGCAGGGTTGTGTCTTGGCACCAACCCTGTTCTGTTTGTATATCAACCATGTCATCTCCCACCTGGAAAATGTCAATAACAACGACGCGCCCTGCCTGGCAGGAAGGAGGGTACCGGCAATCATGTTTGCCGACGATACCCTCCTTCTTTCCAAGTCCCCCATGGGGGTACAGAGGATCCTGGATGGTTTTGGACTCTTTTGTGCCCAGCATGGGTTGGAGATAAACACAGAAAAAACAAAATATATGATCTTCAATCCACCCACTAAAACAAGACCTAATCCTACCCTGGGGACGGCTAGTCTCGAGAGGGTTTCCACCTTCATATATCTGGGGGTAACACTACAGGAACACTTATCTTGGGACCACCAGATAGCACGTGCAAGGGTAAAACTGTCTCAACTGTCTGGTGCAATATTGAAGGTGGCAAACTCCTCGTCCTTTAGGCCTGTGAGCCCGGCCCTCGAAACCTATAGGTCCCAGGCCAAGGCAGCGGCCACTTACGGTTGTGAACTCTGGGGGCATAAAGCGGCGAGGGATTTGTCCACAGTTGAAAACAGCTTTTTGAGGCGATTATTGACCCTTCCGCGTGCAACGCCACTTTTGCCCCTGAGAATGGACTTGGGGCTACCCCCTATTGCAGAGGAGCTTGTGTCCAGACCAGTGAAGTTTTGGCACAGGCTTTGGTCCACGAACGAACTGGGCCACTATAGGGAGGACCTCACTCATGTTATGAGTCTTAATAGTGGCGGAAAAATTCCCTGGCTCGTCTCTGTCAAAAATGAATTGACCTTGATGAACCTCCGTCTCCTCTGGGAGGACCCAGCGCGAGGATGCCAAGCAATCTCGCGAAAAGCACTGTCAAAAATATTCAAGGACAGGTCACTTGCTTCCCTGGCAACTGCTCAACACAGCGGCACCCTTACTCTGCGATTTTTAGAATCCAAAAATTCATACACTTTTGAACATTTTATGGATTTTATCTTTCCCATTCTGGCTAGAAAACTTTTTGTCCAATGGAGGCTGGGCACACTGCCTACAAAAACCTTTACATCCAAGTGGTCCAGCACGACTGACAAATCCTGCCCATGTTGTAAAATCCACTTGGAAGATGATCTTCATATTTTATTTGTGTGCAGCGCCTACCAAAGGCCTAGGAAACGCTGGATAGCACCACTTTGTAAAAACCTGGGGTTTAGAGAGTATGCACAGGCATACAGGATCCTGAAAACTAGTACCCTGGGACACATCGTGTTTGCTGTCTCAAAATTTCTTATGGCTGTATGGTTGATCAGAAAAAAGATAGGATCTGCCGCACCTTCTGAACTTTAGTCTTAATTATTCTATGCTGGAATGAAATATTTTATATTATGTAAATTTTTTTAAATATGATGTGTATTTAAATGTATGTGTGTTTTTATTGTCTCTTTTATGGTCTATATGACCGAAATAAAGAATTTTTGGAATTGGAATTGGAATTGTTTAAATCCAAGAAGACACCCCACAGAAAGACTAGGCCCATGCACCACTCACTACCCCTGGGCAAAAGGCCCCAACAGCAGCCCCAAAAAATCGACAAAAAACACAAAATTAAGCACAATCCCAGCCCATCCATGGCCTCAATGATGTTTAAGTTCAACAAAACAGTTGTATAATGCATGCACCCATAACCAACCCTGGTCCTACTGGATACCGTGGCTACCCACAATATATTTTATTTAATGTTCTGAAAAAGTTCCAACATTTTAGTTGCAGCAACTGTAATGCCCCAACAAACTTACTTGTGAAAGTTGATTTCTAATCCAAAAGTGATCCAAAGAAAGTCAAAAAGGCCTCAAATCCAAATATCCAGCAGCACCCACAAAAAGTAATCCTTCCAGGTCAAGGTCCAAATGAAAGTGACCAGCACATGAACAAAGCACTGGGAGGAGCCTGCTGGACAGGAACAGGAAGTTGGAGACTGTGGGGCACTTCCTTCCTCTCCCCCCCCCCCCAAAAAATGGACTCCTTGCAACAAAAAAGTGCAGGCAAATGTCAACCTGAGGAGTGATTCTGATAAAAATCATCATTTTCTGAAGGTTTATGCTGTTTGCTGGTGGATTTCTTGTGCAGAATTGCAAAATCTCTATTTCGCGAGTGCGAGATTGTTCCTGCCCGCCGCACCTACGTGTTTGCAATTGCGAACTCTCGCGATGCGTGCTGTGCAAGGTAAGGTGGCAAGCCGCGATTACGTATTCGCGGGCGCCAACTCCCGTGGGATCCCGCAGCAAGATCCAAAATGGCGCAGCACTCGCAAAATATCGAGAAAAACAACTCGGCAAAGGCTGAATGACGGAAAGTGAACGCCGTGCACCACGCCGCGCGCCGCAATATTGTATCACCAAGCAAAAAAATCCGCCGCGTGCGAATTGACGGATTTTCGACAATTTCGCTAGAGTTCGCGGATTGCGAATTTACCGAAAATCCGCAAATACCGCGAGCGGAACGGATTTTACGCCCCTGCTTATTAAATATCAGTGGTGCCCCGTTCTCGATACAGTTTGCTGGTTGCCCAGCAACCGAGCCTCTAACCGGATACAACATTGCATGAAGCATACAAGTCACTGTGGACGTATCATGAACGAATCCCAACATCGCTGAAGGTTGCCGAGCAACCAGCAGAGTTAGCATTCTGCTGCTGCACCAACCACGTGACGTAAATGCGCACATCTAGCAAGTGTCAACTTGCCATATTAGTAGCCTGAAATGGTAATTTACTGAGTGAGTCATGCTGGTCCACATCCCATCTTATTTTCGACATTAACAAGAGGGATCAGTCTAATCCCCGGTGATCTCTTCTTACCCGTAGTCAGAAGCGTTCAGGAAAATAAACAACCCATCTGCACATAAACTGTCAAGACGAGAAAGTGGCACAAGTGCCTAGGCACCCCTACTGCCCAACCGGGCATTTGTAGGTGAGTTACCCACCTTCGCTTGAGACCTTGATAATACAAACATTAGTATACACTAATTGGAACACACCTGACCCATGCGCCATCATATTCACAGGCTGTCATCATCCCCCGCCTATGTCCTGATTAAGACTAGATAGTAGTGCACACCCTGGGTTGAAAAGTCGACAATATCCCTTGGACCAGCCCAAAGGCTCTGCGAAAAAGACCTATTCATTTAATTCGCAGAATCATTGATTTCTAATACCTGATCTCTGGCCTTCTAATTTTCTTATATATATTTTAGCCACCTTGCACTTATTGTGCACCACTACTGTATCACTGAGCACTAGATGTCACTTGGTCACACATCACAGTATATTTCACTTTGTGTTTTGACAGCCTCATAAAATCAGTTGGGTTATTTATAAATTACGTAATTTTTATAAAAATAACTCAATACCCCATATGATCTTCGTGTGTGTTCCTTGAATTGAAGGTAAAAGTTTCTTTGAATAACTCAATGAATTGTTTGGTTGTTGAAGGAATATGTGATACCCGACAGAACCATTGTTTTTCTTTACATACAATTGCCGAGGTTGTGAAGGATACTGGGTTACCCTATTGTTACTAAACGTATAGAATATGGGCATTTCAATGCTCCAAGAGTCTCAGGACCATGATGTCTGGCCCCAGTGGACACCAGGGGTTGGGAGCACACCTGTGCATTCCCCAAGTGACAGCCATAAACTAAGCATGGGAGTAAAATCCGTTCCATTGGCGGAATTTGCGGATTTTCTGCAACTTCGCGGTCCGCAAAGCTCGCGAAATTGCAGAAGAATCCGCGAAATTGCGTGCTGGACGGATTTTCAAAAACTGAAGTACATGAGTCACTTACAGGGTTACAGCAGATGCCCAAGTTGAAGCTAATTACTTTGCAACCATTCAACTTGGGCACCTGCTGTAACCCTGTAAGTGCTTCCTGAGCGCCGCCTCCAGAGTTGTTGCCTACTTGCAACTATTCTCTGACCCTGCTCTGACCCTCGAAGCAGGGTCAGAGAATAGTTACAAGTATGGCACAATGCTCCAGGCTGTCACAGAAATTAAACCACAACAGGAAGCACTTACAGATAAGGAAGCAGGTGCCGGACTTGAAGCTCAAATTCAGTAACACATTAACCAGCCCCCGGTTGAAGCTGGGCAGGTGTGCTTTCTCCCCATAATCTACAGTGGTGAACCAGAGGGTGCTGTGATGAACCAGAAGGTGCAGTTGTCAACCAGAGGGTGCTGTGATGAACCAGAGGGTGGCAGTGGTGAACCAGAGGATTGCTGTTATGAATCAGAGGGTGGCAGTGATGAACCAGAGGGTGGCAGGGATGAACCAAAGGGTGGCAGTGATGAACCAGAGGGTGACAGTGGTGAACCAGAGGGTGACAGTGGTGAACCAGAGGGTTCTGTGATGAGCCAGATGGTGGCAGGGGTGAACCAGAGGGTGGCAGTGGTGAACCCGAGGGTGGCAGTGGTGAACCAGAGGGTGCTGTGATGAATCAGAGGGTGGCAGTGGTGAACCAGAGGGTGGCAGTGGTGAACCAGAGGGTGGCAGTGATGAACCAGAGGGTGGCAGTGATGAACAAAGAAGGTGACAGGGGTGAACCAGAGGGTGCTGTGATGAACCAAAGGGTGGCAGTGATGAACCAGAGGGTGACAGTGATGATCCAGAGGGTGGCAGTGGTGAACCAGAGGGTGGCAGTGATGAACCAGAGGGTGGCACTGGTGAACCAGAGGGTGCTGCGATGAACCAGAGGGTGGCATTGATGAACCAGAGGATGACAGTGATGATCCACAGGGTGGCAGTGGCGAACCAGAGGGTGGCAGTGATGAACCAGAGGGTGGCAGTGATGATCCAGAGGGTGGTAGTGGTGAACCAGAGGGTGGCAGTGATGAACTAGAGGGTGGCAGTGATGAACCAGAGGATGGCAGTCGTGAACCAGAGGGTGACACTGATGAACCAGAGGGTGGCAGTCATTAACCAGAGGGTGGCAGTGGTGAACCAGAGGGTGCTGTGGTAACCAGAGGGTGGCAGTGATGAACCAGAGGGTGACCGTGATGAACCAGAGGGTGGCAGTGGTGAACCAGGGGGTGGCACTGGTGAACCAGAGTGTGTTGTGATGAACCAGAGGGTGCAGTGATGAACCAGAGGGTGACAGTGATGAACCAGAGGGTGGCAGTGGTGAACCAGAGGGTGCTGTGATGAACAAGAGGATGGCAGTGATGAACCAGAGGGTGACAGTGATGAACCAGAGGGTGACAGTGGTGAACCAGAGGGTGGCAGTGGTGGACCAGAGGTTGGCAGTGATGAACCAGAGGGTGGCAGTGGTGAACCAGAGGGTGGCAGTGATGAACCAGAGGGTGGCAGTGATGAACCAGAGGGTGGCAGTGGTGAACCAGAGGGTGGCAGTGATGAACCAGAGGGTGGCAGTGATGAACCAGAAGGTGACAGGGGTGAACCAGAGGGTGCTGTGATGAACCTAAGGGTGTCAGTGATGAACCAGATGGTGGCAGTGGTGAACCAGAGGGTGGCAGTGGTGAACCAGAGGGTGGCAGTGATGAACCATAGGGTGACAGTGATGATACAGAGGGTGGCAGTGGTGAACCAGAGGGTGGCAGTGATGAACCAGAGGGTGGCACTGGTGAACCAGAGGGTGATGTGATGAACCAGAGGGTGACATTCATGAACCAGAGGGTGACAGTGATGATCCAGAGGATGGCAGTCGCGAACCAGAGGGTGGCAGTGATGAATCAGAGGGTGGCAGTGATGATCCAGAGGGTGGCAGTGGTGAACTAGAGGGTGGCAGTGATGAACCAGAGGGTGGCAGTGATGAACCAGAGGGTGGCAGTGGTGAACCAGAGGGTGACACTTATGAACCAGAGGGTGGCAGTGATGAACCAGAGGGTGGCAGTTGTGAACCAGAGGGTGCTGTGATGAACCAGAGGGTGGCAGTGGTGAACCAGAGGGTGACCGTGATGAACCAGAGGGTGGCAGTGGTGAACCAGGGGATGACACTGGTGAACCAGAGGGTGCTGTGATGAACCAGAAGGTGGCAGTGATGAACCAGAGGGTGACAGTGATGAACGAGAGGGTGGCAGTGGTGAACCAGAGGGTGCTGTGATGAACCAGAGGGTGGCAGTGATGAATTAGAGGGTGACAGTGATGAACCAGAGGGTGACAGTGGTGAACCAGAGGGTGGCAGTGATGGACCAGAGGGTGGCAGTGATGAACCATAGGGTGACAGTGATGATACAGAGGGTGGCAGTGGTGAACCAGAGGGTGGCAGTGATGAACCAGAGGGTGGCACTGGTGAACCAGAGGGTGATGTGATGAACCAGAGGGTGACATTCATGAACCAGAGGGTGACAGTGATGATCCAGAGGATGGCAGTCGCGAACCAGAGGGTGGCAGTCATGAATCAGAGGGTGGCAGTGATGATCCAGAGGGTGGCAGTGGTGAACTAGAGGGTGGCAGTGATGAACCAGAGGGTGGCAGTGATGAACCAGAGGGTGGCAGTGGTGAACCAGAGGGTGACACTTATGAACCAGAGGGTGGCAGTGATGAACCAGAGGGTGGCAGTGGTGAACCAGAGGGTGCTGTGATGAACCAGAGGGTGGCAGTGGTGAACCAGAGGGTGACCGTGATGAACCAGAGGGTGGCAGTGGTGAACCAGGGGATGACACTGGTGAACCAGAGGGTGCTGTGATGAACCAGAAGGTGGCAGTGATGAACCAGAGGGTGACAGTGATGAACGAGAGGGTGGCAGTGGTGAACCAGAGGGTGCTGTGATGAACCAGAGGGTGGCAGTGATGAATTAGAGGGTGACAGTGATGAACCAGAGGGTGACAGTGGTGAACCAGAGGGTGGCAGTGATGGACCAGAGGGTGGCAGTGATGAACCAGAGGGTGGCATTGGTGAACCAGAGGGTGGCAGTGATGAACCAGAGGGTGGCAGTGAAGAACCAGAGGGTGGCACTGCTAAACTGCACGGTAGCCCTGAGGGTGTGAGCCCCCGCGCTGCTGAGCTGCCCAGGGGTTGTGAGCCTATGCGCTACTGAACTGCCCCAGGGCCCAGTGGGTGTGAGCCCCCGTGCTGCTGAACTTCCCCGGAGCCCTCTCAGTGTGAAAATAATTTGTGCTCAATTGCCTGGGAGCCCTCTGGGTGTGAGCACACATCGTGCTAAGTGCCCCGCTGCCCCCAGTACATATATACCCGTACCGCACAGCACCATTATGCTCTTGCACCATGAAGTCTGGTGCCTGGATGCTCCTGATCCGTGTAGGTGGCGCAGTCAAAATGTAAAGTCATAACTTGCTACACAGCACCAATAAACATGTGTCCCCCTGGCACCTGTATGCGCATGTACCAGGCGTGGAGCACCCGCATGCCACTGCACCCTACTGCCCAGCGCCAGCATATGCCTGTACGGGGCAGTTTAGTATGAGATGGGACATTGTATAGGCAGCAGCAGCTGCATGCGCCTGAACCCACTGAGCAGGATCAGAATGGCTTTGTACCAACACGTGCAGCAGAGCTATCTTGGACATCTGAAGGATTCTGGGGTCCTATGCCAAATGTATTTTTGCATCCATGAGTTTCCAGAGCGCCATCCCTGTGTAGCTCCTGTGACCCGGAGGCTGCTTTCTCCTCATCTGCTGCTCTGCTCGGTCTCTGACCCTTTATAAACAAGATGCATGTGAACTCGCATAGAGGCCTCACCCGTTTGGCCCCGTCTACCACACACTAGCGGTATGAAATGTCTTCCCGTCCGTCCCCACTATAATGGCCAGCTCACTCAAGGGACCTGAGCGCCTTTTGGCGCGCTGGCAAAGTTACAGGCACATGTGGTCACATATTTGTGCAAATGGCACAAAAATCCACCAGTTCGCTGAAAAATTCGCGAACTCGCAGATTTTTTTGCCATTTCGCATGAATTCGCGAACCGCGAATTCGCAAATTTCCCCCATACTTACCATAAACAATGTGTAGCCCACAGGGAACAGCAGACGTCCACCATTTGAGGGCCAAATGGATATATTGAAGATAGAGATTGTAACTCTTAGCCTCTAGGAGTCAAATCATAGCCTGCTAAATATTAAGATCTGCATTGCACTGTCCCTTGGCAGACTGGCCAACAATTTTAGGTAGATATCTGTGGTTCAATGGGAAAGCCTCCTAAACCAACCCAAACTTCAAAGACACACAACACTATAACAACGGGTGCTATCAATCAGTAAAGGTTGAGATACGCTTATGGGGATGCAGGACTGAAAAACCCAAACTGCCTGCTGCACTCTGCCCCAAGACTCTGTTGTGCACATGGAGGATAACTGTCTGAATAGTGGCTGACCTGGGCCAAGGAACTGCTAAAGTTTGGCGCCCTGAAGTGTGCTCTCCAAGAGCCCAAAGAAGGGCCTCCTGTTCTGCCGGAGATCTCAGGGACATCAAAGATCTCCCACAAGGGACATGGAGACATCTGGTGTGTGGGGTCCTCTCGAGTGCCCACCTCAGCTACTGAATCTCAGAGGGTAGCGTGGTGTGAGCATGGAACTTCAGACTTGTGTCTGGAGACTGGATTGTCTAGTGCAGAGCCCAGAAATCTTGCCCACATCTAGAATGTGTGGTTCCTGTACTGTGGGGACGACAGCACCCCTAAGCGTCTAATGGGTAGTGAGCGGATTCACGTGTTGTGGAATCCTGAATAGCCCGTTTAGTCAATTGTGATGCATCTCTCTCATACGTGATACAGACTGCATGCTTATTACATGCTATGTCCGATTCACAGGGTGCGACTTTTGGAAGGTGTTTGTGTACCTGTAGTAGTGTCTCATTCTGCCTCATGTGGCTCGGCTGAACTTGCACCTGTGTGTGTGTGTGTGTGACAAGACTGGTACGGTGCAGTCTGTGTCATCATGGCCTGGACATGGTGCATCCTTTCCAGGAAGGTACGGAATTGCATCTCATTGCTGCGTTGACCGGAAATGCCTGGTGCAATCCATCTCTAAGTGCACAGGTCACTGTGCCCCCTTTTCCGGGAGGTGCAACTCATCTTATTTGAAATCTGGATTTCAAATATGGATTGCCGGGGCATGACCCAGATCATTGTGTACAGATTGGGGTGCCTCATCCTATTTAAAGGCTCTCCTGTGTCACTCCCCATTCATCAGTTGTTCCCTTCTGGACCTTCATCATGGAGAACCAACTGCTCTCGCCGCACCTGTCCTCTCCCTAAGAAGTCTTGGTACCAGGTTTAAGCAAGAGGGATTGACTGGGTTGATGGAATGCTTCTGAGACCATTCGGGAGTGGGTCTAGAGACTTTGTGACTCCTTGGTGTTATGAGACCTGTGGGTGAACCTTCTGAGTAGCTGTTAAACTCTCCCTTATTTGCATCTACCTCCTAACTAAAACTGGTACATAATCCCACCTGATTCACGAGGATCCAGACAGTGTGACTTTGTCCAAGTGCATCCCAGTGTCTGGGAGGTGGGGGTTGTAATCTTCCATCTGGGGGTATAGGGCAATGGGAGTGAACCAAAGGGTGGAGGGAGGCTTTAGCCATGAAGTCTGCAGAGCGTGAACCATTGACTAAAGACCAGTGGCACAGCATTATGGTGCTAAGTCATATGTGTGTGTAAGAATGTGCCATATGGACTGGCTGGTACCTGTCGGCCTGTGAAGCTATGCCAAGTGGGTGTGTGTGAGAGGGAGTGTACTTGCACTGCCCGCCTGTGATTCACAACACTGGTCAGTGGTGAAGCTTTATACATTGATTGTTTGCCAAAAGCACAATACATTTGGCATAGGGTTTCTGGCGTCGCCCCGGCCTTTGGTGCTGCTAAAACGTGTTCTAGTTTTGTGTATGTACAGAAATTCGATATCTTTCACTGTATAAGGGCGGACTCTCTCAAATGGGGAGAGTTAGATTAGGAATTGTCCACAGTCTGCATACTATTGATATCATAACAATGCGAGTGGGCCTAGTACTGCTAGTAATTTTTCTTAATGTGTTAATGCCCTGTTAGACTTGGCTTTTTCGGTGGGTTTACCCCCAGACATTTTGCCTTTTGGCTTCCTGTAAATTGTGTTTATGGATTGGTATTTCCATGAATGGCATGGTTGATTTACTAGTAAGTCCCTAGTTCCATGCACTGTGTGTGCCAGGGCCTGGACATCAAATGCTGCAAGTGGGTCTGCAGCACTGATTGTGCCACCCACACAGGTAGCCTTTCAAAGGGTTCTCAAACCTGACACTGCAGTGTCTGCACGCAGGTGTAACTGCCATGTCGACCAGACACGTGCACCCACTTGCCAGGCCTTAAACATTCCTTTTCTTACATGTAAGACACCTCTACGGTCGGCCCAAGGTCGCCCCATGTGCAAGGTGCAGTGTATGTAAAAGCTAGGATATGTACTGAGGTGTGTGAAATGTCTTGATTGTGAAATACAGTGTATTTTGTTTTTCACTATCAAAAGGCTATCTGTCCCATAGGATAGAATATGAGTTTATTTATAACATATTATAAGTATAACTTGTCATTGGGACAAGAGAGAAAGATGGAGTTTAGTATGCCTGAACTCAGAATATAAACATGCAAATATTAGTAAAGATAATTTTTATATTGTGTGTTTGAAAATACTAGAAAGTGGGTATATTCTTGCGTAGCCATCCTGTGTTCCTGTGCTGGTTTGTGGATTGACTGGCTTTGGAGTGACAGAAACTTGGGATGTGCATTCTCTCAGACAGACACTGGGGTGGGAGGTTTATGTGTGTCCTGCCTTTCCTGAATGAGTCAGAGCTGGGCTGAATAGACCTGGGCTACATTTAAAGTAGGTGGCAGAGATGATTTCCTTGCACCTGAATGGACCTGGTCTGCCTCACACAATGCTGTCTCCACCTCTTGCAGGGAAGCTGGACCATAGAGGACAGAACTGGTTTGGACTGAGCACAGAGCCTTTCAGCCACAAGAGAACAAAGAGAAAGGCAGTATAAATATTGGGACTCAGACTCCAGAACTTTAGATTACTGCTAAACTAAGGAAACTGCCAGGAAGAAGGGTTGGAAAAGCTGTCAGTAGGAACTGCCACTTTGCTGTGTGCTCTGCTGTGTTGGCATGCTGCTTGCTATTTCTGTCTTGGGCAGGGAAAGGACTGGATTGTACTTTCATCATCCTGCTGTTAGAGTTATCTCCCAGGGCTTGAAGTAGAACTTGCTCCCTGTTGGAAGTCTCAGGGTGATAAAGGACTTTAGAGAACTCACTGGAATCAAGGAACCTGCCAAGGAGAAGAGCTGGATGAACTGTTAGGAGAAGTACTGCCCCGTTGCTGTGTTGTTGCTTTGTTGGGTTGGCCTGCAATGGCTGCTTCTGCTTTGGGCAGTGAAATGACTTGACTCAACGTTCTTTACTTGTGCTGAGTATCTCTAAGGGCTTGAAGTAGAGCTTGCCTCCTGTTATGAAGTTTCAGGGACCGCAAAGACTTCACTGACCTGTGGGTACTGTCTATGGAACCGTGGTTTCAATTGCCACAGAGGGGGGAAAGCATCCGCCTCAGTCACCGACTCCGTACCTGGCTCCATGTCCTGAAGGCACCACAGAGGGCACCACCGCATCTTGCACTGCAACCCTGGTCTCACCAACAAGAATGGCCGATGTTGCTGCCACCGAGCCGCTGCTTGCATTGTGACCTGTGGGCACCGCACTCCTCACTGCCTCGCTTCACTTTGCCACCCTGGTCTCAGCGACTCGGTCGCTGCCTGTTGACTTCGACAGCCTTTATGGCACCTTATTTGGGAGCACTGCTCGTAAGTCTCACGATGCACCATTGTGTCCCATACCACAGTCTGGACTGACTGACACCAGCTCCCCGCAATCAGCTCTGTCGCCTGCAACGTGATGTGTCAGCACCTCAACGAGCACCACCTTCACTCTGTATCGCAGCCCTATTCTAACCTATGCCTCTGAATGACCTTCATTGAGCCGCTGCCTGCACCTTGCTTTGAGGGCACCGCACTTTGCACCTCTACACTTCGCATCTCAACTGCGACAGTTGCCATGACCGGCTCGCACCAACGCGCTGGCCACAACGAAAAGGTACTGTTTACGAATCTGCCGACCCCTCGACCAACGCGGTCAGTGGAACTGTTAAATTCTGTTGTTTTCAGTCTTGCTGTAGCACTGAATAAAGCTATTGACTCCAAGGAACTGCATTTTCAGTGTCATTCTTGCTAAGAGCATCTTTTTATGTACCGTATGGTATTTTTTGGTCTTCTTTTAACTGCTTAACCGCGGCGCGAATTCCGCCGCGGTGCGGAGGTTTGATTGAGTGGGCGGGTCCGTGTCGGCCAGCGGACGTGCTCAGCACTACCGAGGTAGTGCTTGCAACAGCCGTTGGCCAACGGCGCAGCAAAGGGGTTAAATGTATAAAGGATTAGATATTTTTCTAAACTAGTTTGGTGTCCTTTTGTAGTGTTGTCACTGTGTTACTGTTGGTTACGTACAAATGCTTTCCACACTGCCTCTCAGATAAACCTGACTGCTCGTACCAAGCTACCAAGGGGGTGAGCAGAGGTTATTTCTGGAGTGTACCCCCCTTATCCTGACTAGAAGGAAGGGCCCCTACCATTGCCAACTAGAGACCCCCATTTCTAACATGCCCAAAAAGTATGGAATGTTTGTTATAATGAGCGAATATGTGTGCTCAATACAAATGTTTTTTATATATCTGATGTGAAGTTTCTTTTGTGACATTTATTTGTCATGAACGACTGCTGTGCCATTGCTTTACACATTGCCTCTGTGGTAAGCCTGACTGCTCAGAGCCAAGCTACCTAAGGTTGTGCACAGGATTTGCTGTGAGTGTAATGACCTGCCGTTGAGGGGAGCAGTAGTTCTGCACGGCTGGAGGCATCCCTTCAGTCAACCATACGTAGCCATTTCCTACAATGCCATGTTTTGCATTTCAGCTGGCCAATCGTAGTGTGCACTTTTGATGAACGCCAGTGGTATAGGATACAGAGTTTAGCCATGGTCATTGCCATCTTCAGGAGTCCTCATTCATGATTTGTGAGGTCAGGTACATTACGTGTGTCATGTAGCATGATCTGAGTTTTTGGTAGCAGTAGATGTAATTCTAGGACCGGGCTGAGGGTGTTGCCTATACATGGGGCAGTCACATAGGTTGTTTAACATTAGCATATATGCATTGCAATGCATGCCTTAACCATGCAACAGCATCAATTACAATGTGATGCCTTTACTAGACACTGCATAAAACCATACAAATCCTCACAACACATATACATTTATCACACCTGCCTTTACATTACAAGGTAACTATATGTACGTGTTGGAAGGTGATGTATTAATAGGTGAATGTAGTTACCTACAGCTAGCAATAAAACCACAATCACAAATAAGGTCCAGTCATGTCTCAATAAATTATTTGTTGCTCAAACCTTGGTAGCTTAGCTCACTGGCTGTCATGCTTAACTTAGGAAACAGGTGTGTAAATTGTTTAATATACTCAAAACAATAAATAAGTAAGACACATCACATCAGAAAAAACTAACTTCAATTTACAGAAATAGAAAATATTTGTATCTTTAAAATGACACTGAAAAGAGAGACCAATAGCCAAAGTAGGGAACCAGAGATATAATTTCTTAAAGATTAAGTAGAAAAATGCACTTTAGAGTACCTAAAAGCATGAAGCGCCAAACTGGGACATACGGTTGAGCTTGAACAGGATCAAGTCAAAGTTTCAGAAATACCGCGATAGAGCGCAGGTCGGATACAATGGTGTGGTTGGGGGCGGTCAAAAATGTACCCTCACAATTAGACACTTTTTTGGATCTTTTTCTCTTGACGTTGAGGCTTGGTTGTGGTTTGACGATTGCAGTTTGCTTCAGCATAAGGTTTCAGTGGAGGTCTTGGTTCTCATCATCGACAGCGAACAGCTCCAGAGCTTTCAACAGAGCAAACCTGAAGTTCAGGTTGATGCACGGTTCAAGGAAGCCAGCCTCACTCTCTGCGACAGCTCGGTCACCTTATGTTTCATAAAAAATTTCCAAATTATTTCAATCTTCTGGATTTGCTTCTTGAAGATCTTTTTGGGATGCTGAAGTGTCTACAACACCAGTCACAATTCCCGAAGCTCTGAGTTGCTCCTTGGAGAGTTTGGGACTAAAATTCCAACAATGCACCTGGTTAAATCATTATTAGTCCACTAGTGGCTGGTCAGCTAGGCTCTTCTGGGTGGAGTTGATATAGGTGAGTTATTGAAGCTCTTTTGTACTCGTAGCTTTCAGGGAGTCCACTCTTTAATCTTTACAGCAATGCAAAGCCCTCTTTTGTGAAGCCAGGAGTATGCAGTAGGGGCAGTCTTACAGAGTGCAGCCCTCTCTTAGTTGCAGACCTTATTCTTTTTATTATTCCACGCAGGGATCTGAGTTGTTGGCAAGCTCTCCCTTATTGTTAGGCCTGGCACCTTGGCGTGAGTCTCCCTTCCACTTTTTGCTGATGTGCCTCATGTGTTTTGCTGGTGTTAGCTGCTCAGAGCACTGTGTCACTGCCAATCAGTGCCACAGTGCAAGTGCTCCCTATGAAAAGTGTATACATTGAATGGTTTCCATGATTGGCTTATTTGGTTTACTGTCAGTCCCCAGTAAAGTGCACCAGGAGTGCCAGGGCTTGTAAATACCAATGCTGCTGGTGGGCCTGCAGCACTGGTTGTGCTACACACAGAAGCGGCCTAGTAAAATGTGTCTAGGTCTGCCATTGCAGAACCTGCGTGCAGTCTAGTACAGTCATGCTGACTGCGCAAGTACACCTACTTTCCAGTCCCTAAACCTCCCCTTAACTTCATATTATTCACCCCTATGGTAGGCCCAAGGGCAGGGTGCATTGTAAGTATAAGGTAGGACAAGCCCTGATGTGTGTGGCATGTCCTAATAGTGAATTACAGCCATTTTTGTTTTTCACTATTGTAAGGCTACCTGTTCTCATAGGCCAGAATGGGCTACTGGAATTATTACACTCTATAATCCCAGCAGGTCTGTACTCAGAATAATAAAATACTTCTTTTAGTAAAGTTTATTTTAATATCCTGTGTTTGCAAATGCTACTTTTAGAAAGTTAGCATTTGCTTGCCTGACCATTTCAGCCCGTCTCTGCTAGGATGTGTATCTGCTGTCTGGTTTCTGTGAGTGACAGGGCTGGGGGATTCCAGGAGACAGTCTGGGCTGCCAGGTGGTGAATAGAGGGATTACCCCCAGGATAGGTGGGAGGAGTGCCCCTCGACTCTGAATAGGGCTGTGCTCTGCCACCACAATGCTGGCTCCACCTCCTGCATCTGATGTCTCTGCCCTGCACCCTGAAAGAAGCAGCAAGAGTCTCCAAAACGAAGTGCTCCAAAACTGGGTTGAACCAGGCTCAGGCCCCCTGGCCTGCAAGAACAAAGGATCTTGAGTATAAAGGTAGGAGCCCTGCTCCTAAATATTAGATCCTGTTTACGCCAAAAATAAACTCTGCCCGAAGAGAAGGACCTGGGAAAGCTGCATGGAGGATTACTGTCTCTAGCCTGAGAGACTGGCCTGTGGTGGGTGCCGTGCTGCAAGAAGGAGAGAGGACAAAGACTGAGAAAGACTTTATTTTCAACTTGTGCATTTTTTTTAACAATCTCCAAGGGCTTGCGTGTGAGCCTGCCCCCTGAACTGCACCCCCTCGAACATTGGGCACTACCCCCCTGAAGGAGAAGCTGCTGCTGGTGTTGCCTGTCCTTGCAGTGCTGCCCACGGAAAGTTGAGTGTGCTGTGCCCCATCATCGCACACTCTGAAGAGCCTGTGCAACCCCCTGTCCTGCCAATCACCCGTGACTTTTGCCCGCCGAGCCGCAGCTCGCAAAGTAAAGGTCAGCCCCGCCTGACCCGAGCGCCATTATTGTGCCCCTCCGAGACGTAGCTCACAACGCAAAGCAAAGGACACGTCCGGTCTGAGCACCGCGACCCTGTGGCCCCCGAGCCGTAGCTCGCAATGTAAAGAACGGACTCCTGCCCGTGTTCGCTTTCCCCGTGAGGCGTCCTGTTAGAAGCGCCCCGCCGCTGTGAGTGACCCGCTGCGGTGCGAAGTGCGGTTGGTGTACGTTCCGTACCTTGGGATCGCACCGCACCTAGAATCACCATCCGCCGCTTACCCCCTTCAGGATCGGAGCGGACTCTGTAGCCACGAAGAGCCTTATCCCCACAACGCATCGCTGCCCGATGTACCGCGACTTCTGAGCCCCCGAGCCGTAGCTCGCAACACAAGGAAGGCACCGCGACGTGGGATGTCTGACCGGCCTTCTCCTCGTCCGCCCCGAACCATCAAGAGAAACAGGTATCGTACGCTGAGAACTGTACGCCACCGAGCCACACTGAAGTGTGTAACTCGCACTACCTGTTAAAGTCACTGCACCCTTGTACGCCCCTTGCTGTGCACGGTGCCTCGGACTGAAGTGTTCGCCAGGCACGCATTCTTTGGAAAAGCCTTGTGTGCGTTAGCGGAGTACGAGTCGCACAGGAGGAGTACTACTCGTACTCCAGTAAACCGGCAGCGCCGTACGCGTCAGACCACAAGGCGCGTGAGGTTCAGCAAGGCCTTCCGGTTCACAGCGCGCAAAGCGCACAGGAGAGTTACAACGCTCACAGACTGTTAATTAAGCATTTTTAATAACTGAAACATTGCCAAAAGAACAGAAGCCTGCATTGAGTATTGTGGAACCTCATTTTAAGAGTCACTGGAACCATTTCAAGTCATTAAGCCTGTACACTAAAGTCTGCTTGAAAGTTTAAATATAAAGAGAGTGGGCCTGATTCACAGAACTAACTTAAGACAAAATCCTAAACTTACTAATATTTTGGTATTCATAGAAGGCACTTACTCATTTTGGTATTCACAGAAGGCACTTACTCATTTCGGTATTTACAGAAGTTAGTAGTCCTAACTTTAGGACTCCTAAATGCCTTCTGTGAATACCGAAAGTCTTAAAATTAGGATTTTTTTCAATTTAGTAGTAGTAAAGTTAGGACTCCTAACTTCAGGACTCCTAAATGCCTTCTGTGAATACCGAAAGTCTTAAAATGTGGATTTTTCTCAATTTAGTAGTAGTAAAGTTAGGACTCCTAACTTTAGGACTCCCAAATGCCTTCTATGAATACCGAAAGTCTTTAAATTAGAACTTTTCTCAACGTTACTACTACTGAACTGAGAAAAATCCAAATTTTAAGTCTTTCGGTATTCACACAAGGTATTTAGGAGTTCTTTATTTCTTTATATAGATGCTACTCCGAAAAAGCTCACCAGAAAGGAGATGGCTGTCCAGGCCTGGGCCCGTAAGCTGGAGGCTATTTGTGCCGAGTATCGGCGGTCGTGGGCTCGGGAGCAGGAGGAGGAGCCAGCAACCACTGCATCCTCCTCCAGTGCCCCTGTGTCCACCAGCCAGAAGCCTCCAGCAAAACGGAGACGTGGCCTGACAGCCTCCCGCCGCACAGCAGCAACACAATCAGTTGCCCCCCCCCCAGAGCCTGGATGGTACATCAGCGCTGCCTCCGTAAAAGAGTGGAGTACCTGGAGCGGTTGGCTGAAAAACATCTGCTAAGAGCTGCGGGACTTGCAGCAACAGCTGTCCAATCTACGCCACCGGAGGAAGTGACTGTCCCTTGCCCCTTTTTTAAAGACTGTTGGGGGGGTGGGAATTGGGTGTTTGGGAAAGGGGACTTTTGGACATTGGTTGGGATTAGGCAGGGGGGTGAGTTCGGTTAATTTATTTTGTTTTTTGACTACATCAATATATTTCTTAATAATTATTTTTCATACCAAAACATAGTATACGCGTTCATATTATTTTGTGTGGGGGTGGGCGGTGGTTACTGGACGTTTGGTTTCTTCCAACTTACCAGCATGAATGAAACATCTAGTCCTGAAATGTACCAAAGTGCCAGTAACCGAGTTAGTGAAATCAGTACTTTACTAGTAGTACTGACAGTCTCTGCTCTCCTCCCAGTCCTAGCCGATTATTCTACCTCTCCAAAATGCTTATCTTACCTGTGATTCGTGTTTGAGAATAGGGGTAGCCACAGGGCTACCTGCATGGCAAATGGTGATTAAGGTTGGTTGTTGACTTGAATCCTCGACGGATAAAATATCATTGTTGTGCTGGTAGTAGTAGTGGTACACACTGGCAGTAGCAGCATATGAAAAAAAAGGAAATGAAACATTGAATGGCCTGAGCGTAGCACTAGAAACAGTACGATAGATAGTACGCTACAGAACAGTGCCATAAATAGTAGCCTAAGCACTGCTAAAGTATTTTAAATATAAGTACTAGTTTCGTGGAGGTAAAGGATACTTAAACATAAGAATTAACCATTTGATTCATCATGTGTACGAGCATGATGTTTGATGCTCAATTCACGATGTCGCACATGAAATTCCATTTTCCAAAATTTTTCTGGTGCTTAGACCTTATCCTCCCCTGCAAGTGTGTGGAATTTCTTGTTGTCATTTAGTCATACCTCAATGAAAAACCACACAGCCCGGGGGAAGAGGGTTAGGGTTTTTGAAGATTGGATGGGAATGGGGTTTTTTGGGAAAAGCTTTGTGGAGAGAAGAAAAAAAACACTGCATCTACAAAAAACAAATGAAGAGAAACAAATGTTTGGATTCAAAGATATCCATAAATCTTTTAAGGGACATAAATATAGTGTACTACTGCATGCATGAAGTTGTTTGCTAAACAGATGGTTAGGTTACTGAAAAGTTGTACTTACTACGATGTGATGGTGGGTGTGCCGCAGGCTGGAAAAGCAGGCAAGGAGGCCGGATATAGTGGGCAATGCCGGTGTTTTATTTCACACTAGTCAGAAAACAGTTATGTCATACACAAAAGAGTTCCAAGGGAGGGTGTCCGGGTCCTCTTCGGGTCTTGGGTCCGGGTTCCTTTCTTCGAGGATAGGTGGCGGGTCCGGAATAGGGGAGGATCCTCGGAGGGCAATAAGAGGAAAGAAAAAAAGGTACCATTAGTCCTGTCTGGGACTCTAGTGAGTATTTGTACCAGTTACCGTCACCCGGGGTAGTGAGGGATGGAAAGAAGACCGTGAGGAAGGGGCAAGGTATTGAGGGGGAGGGGTAGGTATGAAGCGAGAGAGTATATGGTATGGTTGTGAGGGGGAGGGCTTTATACACAGTGAAGGGTGCTTTACAAGTACTATACAGTGCAGCTATCACGACGCTTGTGACTGAGAGAGTATTTTACAGGGTATTTACAGCGAGCACCTAGTGTGCTCTGAAGATGGAAATACGGGTACTCACGCGGTCCGCCGCAACTCTCCAGTGAGTCGCGGCCGCTCTTCAGCCACCTCCTGGGGACTCCACCAATCTTCCGTCCACACGTCTTCTTCAGTGTTCGCCTGCTCTCTTTCTTCAGCTCCAGTCCGAGTGTCCTGCCACGATGCTCCGACGGCGTTCTGGTCTCTGCTTCCGGTTTTTCCTTGTTCTGGCGCTGCCACAGGGGTGGAACTTCCGGGGTCAGAGGGATGTGCTTCCTGTCTATGCCTTCCTCCGGTTGGTTCCTGTAAGACAGAGAAGGGCGGGGGTCTAATCGTCATGGTTTCTGCTTCGGGACCCGTTCCTGACATAGGGGAATGTCCGAGGGGGCTTAGTCCTGGCGGAAAGGATGGCGGTACGTGTTCTAGAGGGCCCAGTCCTGGCGGGAGGATAGCGGGACTGTATCACATACATCTTATTAGTAAGTATGAGGAAACAATTTGACATTGACACTAGTACAGGGCTGCATTATTTCGCAATCTTACTTGCCTTTCTGCCCTCATAGAGAATAAACACTTATTATTAGTACATTAACTTAGTTATAAAAATAGCAAAGAAACGTATGAAATAGCTGGAGAGATGACTTTGAAGCAGAGAACAAAGAAACGCACCTAGTCACATTCGTAGAAGTTCAAGTTTACAACAATAACATTTTAAAGATAAGGAGAAGTTAAGAGAGAATGCTGTAACTTTAGGTTTTAGTTGTCCTGTTGAATTGGTGAAGTTGCATGCATCCAGCCATTCCTCTTATTTGCGATATACTCCTTCATTCCATCTTACGCTCCGTGGATCAATATTGGTGACCAGACACACTGTCCACTGGCTGCCTGATGAGTAATTGCGGATTGCGTCTGAGTTCAGCGTTTGTTCCATGGCACATGGTAAAAGCTGTCCTGTAATTTTTGATGGAAATAAGCAGGAAGTGAACCAGTTAAAAAAATCTAAGGTACGCTGTGTAGTGCAAAAATAACACTTTCAGTTTTCAGAGCTGACATTATTATTGAGAATATTTAACGCTGCACTGCGCTTGGTGCTCCTACTATCGCGCTGCTAATTTTAATGCTCCTTTCTGATATTTAAGTTCTATTTAGTTGTTTTGCCCCTGTTTTTAGCTGGGAAGTATTTTCGCCCCCTTACCTGCACTCTAATCGGCGAACACGGCTTTTTGGCGGGTTCGGTTCCGGGTGGTGGGGAATTTTTGGACGCCATTTTGGAGTGGTGTGATGTGGTCTCTCAGGGAACATCTTAAGGGTGTGGTCTAGCGCTCCGGACGAACACAGGGATGCCTACTTAAGGCGACCAATTCCAGGAAAGCCTTTGATGAGAATATTTAACGCTGCACTGCGCTTGGCGCTCCTACTATCGCGCTGCTAATTTTAACGCTCCTTTCTGATATTTAAGTTCTATTTAGTTGTTTTGCCCCTGTTTTTAGCTGGGAAGTATTTTCGCCCCCTTACCTGCACTCTAATCAGAGAACACCGCTTTTCGGCGGGTCCAGGTGGTGGGGAATTTTTGGGCGCCATTTTGGAGTGGTGTGGTCTCTCAGGGAACATCTTCAGGGAGCGGTCTAGCGCTCCGGACGACCACAGGGATACCTACTTAAAGCTCCCTCACCCGCGCAGCGGGCGTGCCCTCGCTGTGCCTGAGTCGTGCCAGAGTCCTGCCCGTCTGCGCCCGTCAGCGCTAAAGAAGCGCGGGTCGCGGCAGGACTCTGGGACTGGACACCATGACTTCGCCTCCGATCTCTTACAATAGGGCTGATTTACGGGCCATTCGGGATCTAATTATACGCTGTGATCTCCCGCCCGTGGGCCCACTATGTGGCTCCTATCATTGTAGCTGTGGTGCCTGGTCACTAGAGCCCCCTTCCCTTATTCGCTCATTGGGGCTCTTAGCTCCACATAAAAAGAAGGTAGGACTGCGGGACCTGATTATCTGGAGCTTAAACGTCAGATCATTGGTAAAGCACTATCAGGAGGTATATGATCTCCTTATTGATGGTTCCCCTGATGTGCTTTTCCTGACTGAAACCTTGCCCCAGGACTCTGATTCCTCCACAATTAATCTGGCTTTCCCCCAGATTATGCCATCTTTACCCTAAATCGGGCGACTAGAGGTGGAGGCCACTAAACGGTGCTACCCGTGTGAGTGGAAAGCCGCTAAACTTTCCGGGTGTGAAAGCGCTCTTTTTAAAATTGCGTTTAGCCACCATTTTACCCTTTCTGGCTTATTAATTTATCGTCCTCCGGGCTGTGACTCTGTTTTCAGGGCTGCACTCCCGGATTATATTAGTACAGAGGCACTAGGATGCGCTAATTTTAATGTTATTGGAGACCTTAATCTCTATTTCGACTGCCCCTCTTTACCCTCCATCAGGAGCTTTTTGGCGAATCTTGAGGCTTTACAGCTCTCTCAGCTGATTACCTGATGAAAAAGGGTTCAGGCAGATCAGGTCGTTTTACCCCTTTTTCTAGGTTTGCCCGGCGTTAGCCGCTTCTCACCCAACTCACGATTACCCAAATAAAGAGGCAGGTGCTGGAGACTGGAAGGCAGGAAACAGGAGTTTATTTCCGACGGAACAGAACACGTCAAATCAGACCACAGGGTATCTTCTCGAGGTGCCCTCTCTAGTTTCTCTACGGCTCCGTCTTTTATACACAGGTTTATGATGTACAAACATTCCTTATTGCAATAAAGACACTTTGAAGTACAAAAAGGGCATGTTTGGGACCCCAGCTCCAGGCCCATTCCCATACCGACCGCTCTGATGTTGTTTTCCCCTCCCAAATGTAACATGTGATTGTAATCTGCAGCCGGACATTCCAACAGGACACGAGGGCAGGAGGGGGTGGTCAGATCTAAGGTTGGGCAGGCGATAAGATCATGTTTCGCTATGCGGGGCCGGAGGGGTGCATCCACGAGACCTAGTTTTATGATATGGGACTGGGTCGAGAGGCCAGGTGTAGCCGGGGGGGGGGGGTCATCAGAAGAGAGGAAGGGTGTTCCTGGGAGGAATGCAGGGGTGTCGGTCAGATCTAGGGGTGTGAAGGCCTTGATTAATCACCGCTCCTCTGATGTTAGGCGAGGTCCTACTGTAGGAAGCAATAAACTGCATCTGTTGGGCTAGGTGATGGCCTGGGATCAGGCCGGGCAATCGGGCAGAGAGGAAGAGGTTACCAAAAGGGCCCGTTCTATGAGTAGGATGAAAGAGCGAGGGGGCAGGGGTTCAGCACGGAGACAAGGTCGTGTTTAGCGGTGCGTTTATGGCCCGAACAGGAGAGACCGGGGGCTGTCGGGGCGCGGGGTGCTTGCGAGGCTGGAGAGAGAGAGAGAGAGAGGGAGAGAGAGAGAGAGAGAGAGAGAGAGAGAGAGATGATGGCTATTGGCAATGGGCGGAGAGGTCATGACACAAAGATGGCTACTATCTATGTTCGTGATGGGGCCTAAAAGGGAACAAGATGGCGGGGCCACTGTTTCGTGACTTTCGCTTTACCTTCAACAATGGCGAGGGTGAACACAAATGAACGCCGCTTATGTACATATACATTGTCATTTTCCACAGTCGCCGCTTTTTACATAAGATAGGTCATTTCCGTGTTTATCATAACTGACGGGGTGTACATATAGTCGTGTGTAGTCAATGAAATAGCGTTTGTCAATACTGGTAGACTTGCATATAACCGTGTGCAGTTGATGCGACATACGAGGTGGAATACAAATAAATTTACATTTGTCGTACTTAAAAAGTGACCGATGAAACATTTTACAGGCAAAAGTGGTTGAGGGAGGAATTTAGTCCAATACAAGCAATTAGTCAAGGGGTGTAGAAAGTTCCGAAAAAAGGGGGGGTCTTCGCCACAGTGTCTTTTTAGTAGCGAGTCATCACTGGTAGGCTCTGGTAGTTCGTTCTCTCCCGTTGGCGCTGTTGAGCACCGGCGGTGGAGCTATAGGTCCAGCTCGGGTCCTTCTTTACACGTCGCAGGGTGTGATCTGTCCTTTGCCGTTAGGCCACAGTCCTGTTTCCTAGCTAATCTCTCTTAAGGGTGCCTTATGCTGGGCACCTGCATTTCTTTCTCGGAGTCAGAATCCACGTGGAAAGGATAGAAGGGGTTTTGTCAGATAATCGAGGGAGGAGAGGGCGGAGTGGGACCGGATCTTTGAGACGGACCAAGGGAGCAAAAGGGTGATGCGCAGGCAGGTCCATCAATCGGGCTCAAAGGGCGGGGACTTCTGGCACGCGTGGGTCAACAAGCAGAGGGCTTCAAGGCAGCCCTCCATTCCTTCGTTTTCTGCGTTTGAGAGTGGTGCATCGTCCCGCGTCCCGTTGCTCTGCGGCTCCATCTTAGGTCGAGGTCACATGCGCCTCACGATCTGTGGCCAGGCTGTGCGTCACGTCCAGCCCCTCTCCTCCGGTGACTGTGTATCCTTGAATGGGTACAAAACAGGTTTTAGCGAACTGGCACGAGAAGGCATTTATACATTTCAATTCCGTCCCAGATCTAGGTAGCTGGGGGTACGTTTCATCGGTCACGGTCAGAAGTTATCACTGTGGAGCATGTATACAGGCATGTCTACTGAGTTTGTACTAAGTCTATTTGGCGTTCATTCATGTCGCATGTGGCTTTCTGACCCTATCCCTGGCAGTCTTTTATCATCATGAGAGAGGGGTAGAGGCTAAACACTCTTTTCTCGGGGAGCAACAGTTAAGCAGGGTCATCAGTTATACCTCGAGTTTACGGAGCTGGGGTCAAGCGGGAGGAACGGGGACGTTTTGGACATCCGTACTTGGGTGCGGAGGGGTGGGGCAATCTGGGCATAGGAGATTGTGTTTCTAACGAGCTGAGAGCAGAAGGCCACTGACGTATAGTCCTCCTATAAAAAGGGCCAGATTAGGGGGACATCAGTCGTATTACCTGTCCTTTCCTTTATAGCCAATTCGAGTTCTATCATTTTTACAGAAAGGAGAGGTAGTAACATGGCAAATTACAATTGTTTTAGTTTCTGGCAATTTGTCGATCACCTTTGTGTTCGAAAAACCAATTAGACTCGTGCCGGCGGGGCACAACATTACCACTCAAAGGAAGAGGGAGCAGGGGTCGTTCGCATTTTAAATGAACTATTCGGTACACGTACAACATGAAGGGAAAGGAAGAGAGAGAGAAACGTGTACAATAATAGGCCATTTTGGTGCGCACACAACACAAAACAGTAGGGGTCATATTATATAGAAACACAGACTGAGGGACAACGTAAATCCATATACTACATACACATGAATTCAGGCGGGGGGGTACATGTATTTACATACAGAACTCAAGACAAAACATAGAACAGTACTTGGCCAAAGATATTTCCTCCTGCATGCTGCGCATCCTTAGTTTCCTATTTAATTCGCCTGGCTGTCTTTTGCTGTTGGTCTCTGTTGCAAATACTTATATTTTCGTCAATTGTTCGGGAACTATCCTGGTCGGGCTAGTACTTACGGTGGGATCTTTGAATCGTTTTAGCGAACGGGTATCCAGGCTGAGGCAACGGAGGGTGTTAGTTGGGGGAACAATGGGCAACTTCGAGTTTCATGGCGTATGAATCTACTCGTAGGTGCACGTCATTCTTGGTTGCATTATTCGGGGGCCGGTTGGAGTCATATTTTTGTCATACTGCAATAACCCGCCAAGTTTCTGCTTCAGGCCACCCCTCCAGTCGCTGGGTTCAGAGAGAGAGAGACGGTCAATTCTAAGTAAGGGAGTGTTATATCTATGTTTGCTCGTCGTGTATAGGCACCATGTTCATACCTCCCTTTTTCCCCATTCCATCGGTCGTTCGATCATCACTCAAGTCGTACAAAAACATCTCTCTAATCAAGCCAACGCGTCCAACGTATATCCAGTCGAGTTATACACATCCGGTCATACACGCGTGCATCCATATCACCCAAAATCGTCATGTCCTCAGGGGCAGTCCCCATGGATAATGTATCATTTGTCCCCGCGGAACCATGGCGCGTTGCTTAGGTCTTTTCCATACTTTAGTCGATGTTCCGATGTGACCTGCAGAAAGAAGGGGAAAAAGAAGGGGTGGGGGCAGCGTTTTAAGACACATTCGCGCGCATAAACCCAAAAGGCTTTTACTTACCACGTATTCGACCTATCTCCGCGGGGTGCAGTCCCTTCCATCTCGGCGGTTTAAGCCCAGAGGGACTGGTGGTGCGGGAGGCATAATCATTTATGGACTGCACATTGCATAGATCGCCCACGTGTGGTATTGCGGATCTTGTGTGGGGGGGGGTCGAAACAAAAAGGGCAATCAGGGTAAAGTGGGGTGAACTCGTGTTCTTCTTCGAGGAGTCGGGGTGGTCTACAGTGGTACCGGGTCTGGTTTAGGGGCATCTGAAACAATTTCCCTGAGATATGTGGCATACAAAGTAAACCAGAACACCGGGACCTTTATCGATTGCCTTATGTTGTACAAAAGTAAAAAACACACGCAACAAACTTGGATCATTCACATTTTCAATATTTCTGGGTACTTTGCTTTTTAATCTTTCAGTAATCGACTTGCTTTATTTCGCCTGTATTTTACGTAGATCGGAAACAAGGGCTATGTATTCAAACTTACCAATCCAAAAGCTACGACTATATTTGTTTGTCACAAAATCTTTATTTAAAAAATGTTGACGTACAAATGCAGGCCTACAACCACGTGGGCCAGCCACGGAGCAGACTGGAACTGTACATGAGGGCATATTTATCTGCGGAAAACATAACTGAGTCGGTGGTGGTTTTATTTCATCAAGGTACGATAAGTGCAATAAAATCATATCGAAAATTCATTGTGGGTAAGTACCATCAGTGTCAAAAAGATTCGAACTTTCAATAATACTGTAATCAATGATGCGTCAGAACTTAATATCAAATTCATTGTTCGAATGTTCAAGCAATACTCATCCCCTCCCGCCATGTGCTTCAAAACTGCATACATATCTCATGATATCAAGTCTGAGCATCCGGAACACAACGGGGAATCGTGAGTTTCGTTTGTACCGGCGCCATTTTGGGTGGGGTCAGGCGGGTCCAAGTATAGTCAAAATGTCTCCACCAACTCGTGGTCGGACCAGAACCTCTTTCGGAAGTCCAGAAGTTTCGTTAAGGGGCAACAGAAGGGACCGGTGACATGAACCATCAATCAAAGATAAGGGAGGGGCAACAATCTTTCCTACCGGGTCGTACTGATGTTCCACCGGAACTGATCAAATCGGTAGTCTGCAGTATTTTTGGTCATTCAAAAACTGAGGCTGGCGCCAGCATGAGGGCGCCAACGTCTCGTGGCTACGTCTTGGTCGTTCTGTGGGCAATCATGGCAGTCGTTCCCCATCGGGGGCCTGGGGCCCCTGCAGTTCTCTTAGAATCTTCAAAGCTGAGGAGAACGTTTCTGAACGGAGGACTCATTTTTCTAGCTGGCCAGCGACCAGGCCATCCTTGCACGCCAGGTTCATTCCTGCAGAGTCGACCGCCATTTTTAGGAGTTCTGCAGCTACCGGCAGTCACTGGGTCAAATGAGCAGACGGACTCCAGCCTGTTGGGCGAGGTGTCGTAGCACCGCTACAGTGGACGAGACCCTGCTGGGTGAGTGGAGCGTCTCTATACCGCAAGAGTGGACGAACCCTTTGCCGGGTGCCTGGAGCGTCCCTGCACCGCAAGAGTGGACGAACCCTTTGCCGGGTGCGTGAACCGTTGGGGGTGCAGCTGAAGGGCCTCCACCTGGGGAGGCGGGAGAGGCTCGTCCACGCCGCCTCTCCCTCCCAGTGCACCCCACGGCATCTCGCTGACATTTGTTATGGCCGGACCAGGCGATGAAGAAGAGGGGGGGGTCGGAGGCATATGCAAGACATCCCCCCCCGTGGCCTGCAAGGCGCCGGGAGAAGAAGGGAATGGGAGGACCAGTACATTCCGGGTCGGGCCCATGCCTTCTCCGGCCGACGGTGGCCGGCCGCTCTTTGCCACGGCCCCAGGAACGGGTCCCTTGGTTCATCCTGGGGACAGGCCTTGGCGCGTGGTGTCGCCTCCGGACTATTCGCGTAATGGTTCTCCACCCCAGGCCGCCGCCGACGGCTTTTGTAGACTTTCTGACGCCCAAAAACCTACTAGAAAGTAGCCCAAGGTAGCCCAGCATTGCTACTTTGGGGAAGGAGGGACAGGAACGGCGTCAAGCAGACGGCGAAATGCATTGTGGGTTTGTTGTTGCAGCCGTTTGCCGTGTAAATAGTTGTTTAATATATTTTTGTTCAAATAAAAACGTTTTAACCTGTTACTTTGCTATTGTGTTGTATATTTCTAATATTTGCCTAGGGTTTGTCGTTAATTGGGCGGGGTGGTCGGTGGAGCCGAGCTGTCTCGCAGTCATCATAATTTCAAAAAGGGGGTGGTGATGGACAGAGTATCTGAGTTAATCAGAACACTCCTACCCAGTCAACAGATCAGGGCTTGATCCATCACCGTTTTTTAGCTCACTGCACCATCCCAGTTCAGAACCTGGCTATATGCAAATTAGTCTGTCCCTGGCCCAGTGCATCATGGGAACAGGGCAGACCAAACTGCCAAGCCAATTCTTCACTGGAAAGGAAACAAGCTTCCGGGGACCGGTTTCTGGCATTACAGCCGTCTTCGGCCCGGCTTGCTTGAATCCTGATGGTGCAATGAGCAAGGGACTCATGTCTGAGCATACCCTTCCACACTCATGGTGGCCAAAATATTTTCAAAAAGGGGGTGGTGATGGACAGAGTATCTGAGTTAATCAGAACACTCCTACCCAGTCAACAGATCAGGGCTTGATCCATCACCGTTTTTTAGCTCACTGCACCATCCCAGTTCAGAACCTGGCTATATGCAAATTAGTCTGTCCCTGGCCCAGTGCATCATGGGAACAGGGCAGACCAAACTGCCAAGCCAATTCTTCACTGGAAAGGAAACAAGCTTCCGGGGACCGGTTTCTGGCATTACAGCCGTCTTCGGTCCGGCTTGCTTGAATCCTGATGGTGCAATGAGCAAGGGACTCATGTCTGAGCATACCCTTCCACACTCATGGTGGCCAAAATAATTTCAAAAAGGGGGTGGTGGATCTAGCCCTGATCTCTTGACTGGGTGAGAGTATTCTGCTTAATTCAGAAACTCTGTCCATCACCACCCCTTGTTGTTAAATATTTTGTCCACCCTAAGCGTGGAAGGGTATACTCAGATGTGAGTCCCTTGCTCATTGCACCATCAGGATTCAAGCAAGCCGGGCCGACGACGCCTGAAATGGCAGAAACCGGTCCCCGGAAGCTTGTTTCCTTCCCAGTGTAAGACTTGGCTTGGTAGTTTGGTTTGCCCTGTTCCCATCATGCACTGGGACAGGAACAGACTAATTTGCATATAGCCAGGTTCTGAACTGGGATGGTGCAGTGAGCTAAAAAACGGTGTTGGATCTAGCCCTGATCTCTTGACTGGGTGAGAGTATTCTGCTTAATTCAGAAACTCTGTCCATCACCACCCCTTGTTGTTAAATATTTTGTCCACCCTAAGCGTGGAAGGGTATACTCAGATGTGAGTCCCTTGCTCATTGCACCATCAGGATTCAAGCAAGCCGGGCCGACGACGCCTGAAATGGCAGAAACCGGTCCCCGGAAGCTTGTTTCCTTCCCAGTGTAAGAATTGGCTTGGTAGTTTGGTTTGCCCTGTTCCCATCATGCACTGGGACAGGAACAGACTAATTTGCATATAGCCAGGTTCTGAACTGGGATGGTGCAGTGAGCTAAAAAACGGTGTTGGATCTAGCCCTGATCTCTTGACTGGGTGAGAGTATTCTGCTTAATTCAGAAACTCTGTCCATCACCACCCCTTGTTGTTAAATATCGCAGTCATCATGGCGTTGAGTTCGGCTTTCCTCACTAGTTTCATATTTCCTGAGGGGTTGTTCCTAATGCTTCCATTTCGGTGAGGTTGAAAAGAGATCTCATCAGTGGCCTACTGATTTTACTCGATTCCTTTTGTTTTTCCTAACGATTCTTATGTTCTTTTATTTGCTAGCACGATACAGCGGCTAATCCGCATTTTCTTTATATATGTCCTTTTTATTAGGGGTGTCCTCCGGTGGAGCCAGATGGTCTACCTCTAATAAATGGTCCGGGCTGAACCAACTACTGAGCAATGGGGGGGGAGATAGGCATGACGGGTTACAACGGGGACAAAAGTCAGCACTACCTATCCTTCACTACTTTGCGGAGACTAGGTAGAATATTTCTATTCTACAGTATTCGCAAATAGGGAATACCCAAAGAGAGAACCAATTCCAAACAGCCAAGTTCGGACAAACAATCAATCAATCAAATGAGGAATACAATAGGCGCGACGGGTTACAACGGGGGCAAAAGCCTGCGCTACCTACCCTTCACTATCTGCAAAGAGAGAGATCTTCCTATTCCTCTCTGTTTGTAGGCAGAGAAGATCCTTTCCGAGAACCAATTCCGAACGATCAATGTTCGGTCAAACAATCAATCAGTGGGGGATAAAAATAGGCACGACGGATTACAACGGGGGCAAAGGCCTGCGTTACCTATCCTTCACTATCTGCAAAGACTAAACAGAGTATGGAGACTCTGTGCTTGTTTGCAAATAGAGAATGATCCAAAGAGAACCAATTCCAAAACAATAAATGCTTGGATAACAATCAATCAAATGGAGAGGGAAGTAGGCGCGACGGGTTACAACGGGGGCAAAAGCCTGCGCTACCCACCCTTCACTATCTGCAAAGGGAGAATACTCCTATCCTTCCCCGTTTGTAGACAGAGAATCTCTCAGGACAAAACAATCAAATGCGTAATACTAGTATTTTCCAATGACAATCAAACAATCGATTCGCAATTTGTCGTGTTTACACGACCTTACCCGGACCGTATGGACAGTTTCTCGTCTTCCGTTTCCAGCGCCCGATCGTCCTCTATTCTCCATAATTGCTGTGGCACTCCTGATGGTTCCAAGTCAGGACCGTAGATCACTCGAGAGAGGTCTGTTCGGAACCAGTGAAGTTCGGATGATCGGCTGCCAGACAAGGGTCTATCGGGCAGGAGCTCTTCCCGATCGTTGCAGTCGTTCACTCTGTCGTTGGGACCTCTCTCACTGGATCCACGTGTCGCTGATGGGCCCCACATTTGGGACGCCAATTGATGAAAAAGGGTTCAGGCAGATCAGGTCGTTTTACCCCTTTTTCTAGGTTTGCCCGGCTTTAGCCTCTTCTCACCCAACTCACGATTACCCAAATAAAGAGGCAGGCGCTGGAGACTGTAAGGCAGGAAACAGGAGTATATTTCCGACGGAACAGAACACGTCAAATCAGACAACAGGGTATCTTCTCGAGGTGCTCTCTCTAGTTTCTCTACGGCTCCGCCTTTTATACACAGGTTTATGATGTACAAACATTCCTTATTGCAATAAAGACACTTTGAAGTACAAAAAGGGCATGTTTGGGACCCCAGCTCCAGGCCCATTCCCATACCGACCGCTCTGATGTTTTTTTCCCCTCCCAAATGTAACATGTGATTGTAATCTGCAGCCGGACATTCCAACAGGACACGAGGGCAGGAGGGGGTGGTCAGATCTAAGGTTGGGCAGGCGATAAGATCATGTTTCGCTATGCAGGGCCGGAGGGGTACATCCACGAGACCTAGTTTTATGATATGGGACTGGGTCGAGAGGCCAGGTGTAGCCGGGGGGGGTCATCAGAAGAGAGGAAGGGTGTTCCTGGGAGGAATGCAGGGGTGTCGGTCAGATCTAGGGGTGTGAAGGCCTTGATTAATCACCGCTCCTCTGATGTGAGGCGAGGTCCTACTGTAGGAAGCAATAAACTGCATCTGTTGGGCTAGGTGATTGCCTCGGATCAGGCCGGGCAATCGGGCAGGGAGGAAGAGGTTACCAAAAGGGCCCGTTATATGAGTAGGATGAAAGAGCGAGGGGGCAGGGGTTCAGCACGGAGACAAGGTTGTGTTTAGCGGTGCGTTTATGGCCCGAACAGGAGAGACCGGGGGCTGTCGGGGGGCGCGGGGTGCTTGCGAGGCTGGAGAGAGAGAGAGAGAGAGAGAGAGAGAGAGAGAGAGAGACAGAGATGATGGCTATTGGCAATGGGCAGAGAGGTCATGACACAAAGATGGCTACTATCTATGTTCGTGATGGGGCCTAAAAGGGAACAAGATGGCGGGGCCACTGTTTCGTGACTTTTGCTTTACCTTCAACAGTGGAGAGGGTGAACACAAATGAATGCCGCTTATGTACATATACATTGTCATTTTCCACATACCACTCCCACACATAGAGACGGTCATATTCTTGACCCTTTCTTCACAAACTTAGAAGGATTTAGAGCTCTTGGTTCTTCCCAGCTGGTCTGGACAGACTACCTGCTGGTGAAAACGGCATGCTCCTTGTCTGAACCTCCTTTCTTATCTCAGGACAGACTCGTTCTGAAACGACATTGGAACAAATTAAGATTGGAGGATTTTTACCATCTGCTCGAGGAGGCTCCTTTAGGCCCTCTCACTGAGGTTGATCGTGGATATGACTCCTTCTGTGAGTGGATCTCTGGGGCCCTCGACTCTCTGATCCCTATGTGTTGGTCCAAGTGTCGTCGGAAGGAGCCGAGCCCATGGTACGATAGTGCCTTAGCATCTCTTAAAAGAGCCTGCAGACAGGCCGAGAGATTATGGAGGAAGTCGTTCGACCCGGAATTGAAGGCTTGTTATCTTGCTAAGATCAAAATCTACCACAGGGCGGTGTGTCAAACACGAGCCTCCTTTTATGCCCATGAGTTTCAGAATTCTGCTAACCCTTCGAAACTCATCTTCAAGGTATTAAAGGACCTGATGGCTAAGAGAGCAACCACGGCGGATATATGTTCGGACGCCCACTGCGAGGGCCTGGCCTCCTTCCGCGAAAAAGTGGAAGCCATTTATCGCACTTTCCCTATGGGCTCCCCCACTTTAGAGCGGGTTGGTTGCACTTTGGGTGACGGGGAGTGTCTTTCCATCTTGCCCCCCTATCTATGGAGGTGTTTGACTCTCTCAGCCTTAAAATTAAGTCAGGATCTCCGGCAGATCCGCTGAAACCGGCCCAACTTAAGATTCTGGCACCGGTCTGTCGCACCCCGGTGCTGTCTTTGATCAACCTGTCCCTTTCCTCTGGAGTAGTTCCCGTCAGATGGAAGCAGGCTGTAGTCACGCCAATTTTGAAGAAGGCGACCCTCGACCCCCTTAAACCTGAAAACTACCGCCCTATCTCCTTACTTCCTAGGGCCACGAAAGTTGTGGAGGCCCACGTGAATGCCACTCTTTCAGACCATCTAGCTAGGGCTAACATCCTTGACCCTACTCAGAACGGGTTCCGTGCGGGTCACAGCACGGAGACGGCCATCCTTTCTATGGTCGAACATCTGCGTTCTGTGCTTGGTGCGGGTCGGACGGCGGCACTATTGTTATTAGATCTCAGTGCCGCCTTCGACACGGTCTCGCACAGGATTTTGCTTCAGCGACTCGAGGAAGTGGGTGTCTCTGGCCTCGCCCTATGCTGGTTTTGATCTTTTCTCACGGATAGGTCATTCCAGGTGGCGATCCCGCCCGGTAAGTCGTCATCTTACCCGTTAGATCTGGGGGTCCCACAGGGGTCATCGCTGAGTCCCACCCTTTTTAATCTTTATGTGAGACCGCTGGCTGCGGTCGTCAAGCGGTGGGGCCTGACGATGGTCTCTTACGCAGATGAGACGCAGCTGGCGGTCACACTGAGTGGGGACTCAGATTTGGAGGCTCCCAGGTTTTGCGATGGTTTACGGGCAGTGGCTAACTGGATGAATTCCAACTGTCTCCAGTTAAACACCAAGAAGACTGAGATTATGGTGGTCGGTAAACAGGTGGCATTGTGGGGTGACAAGTGGTGGCCTTCGGACTTGGGTGTGACTCCTTCTCCAGCATCAGAGATAAAAAAATTGGGGGTGTGGCTTGACCCATCCCTCAGTTTCATCTGTCATACCAAGAAGGTGGCGGCTTCTTGCTATGGCATTATTAGAGGACTTCGACCTATCCTCAAATTCTTTGATGCACCCACAAGACAACTGGTGGTTCAAGCATCAGTGTTGTCTCGGTTGGACTATGCCAGCTCACTACTGGCGGGGATTAACCAGAACTTTCTCGGCTGCAGCGAGTTCAAAATGCTGCGGCCCGAGTGGTGACAGGCTTGCCTAGGCGGTGCTCGGTGTCTAAATCCTTGCGCTCTCTCCATTGGCTCCCTGTGCAGCAGAGGATTAAATTCAAGGTTCTTTGCCTTGCGTTCAAAATCCTCAAGGGCACATCCCCCCAAATCTTAGAGAATTTGTTGAAACCTTATGTTCCTTCGCGTACTCTTAGATCTCTGGGTCAGAACTTAGCAGTGGTCCCACGTTTTAAATTGAGTAGAGTTGGTGGCCGCTCTTTTCGAGTCCTGGCGGCAAGCTGGTGGAACTCTCTTCCTCTGCATATCCGGGCCATTGATGAGCTCCTTCAGTTCAGACGGGCCATCAAGACCTTTTTATTTGCTTAGCCTCTAGGTTGTGTCTCATTTCCCTTCTGTTTCTTTTTAGTGCTGTGTTGTGTTTGCCTTATCAAAGCGCCAGGACGCCCCTTTGCTGGGGAAGCTGTGCGCAGTATAAATAAAAATAACATAACATAACATAACATAGAAGTGTGGCTCACTGGTTAGAGGCGGCAGACCCGTAAGCAGAGAACGGCCCGGGACCAGGGTTCGATTCCCGACGCGGCAGGGTCGTGGACCAGGGTCAGCGGACTCGATAATTCTCGCCTCGGTGCCTACTCTAGTCAGAAACCACACTCGGCAACTCTGGGCATCAGCTTGCCTCATCTTCACAACGGCCCCCCAGACCGCCGGGGATGCTTGGTCGCACCTTAGAGATACCCATCAGGGACCATCTCTCAGGGTGAGCCAGGACGGGTTCCCCAGCGGTCGAAGCGTGGAGATACTCCTCCGGGAGTCGATTCCTAGCGCTATATAAACACACAATTAAATTAAATTAAATATACAATCATCACTTCAAACATGCGTAACCTGGTTCTCCTTTACAAGGATAGTAATAGTAACTATGGTTGAATTCTGCGGGTCCACCATGGATTTCCTTAAAAAAAATTGCAAACAAAATTAGACATTCCCAGGAGTGCTCCCAGAATCCTGAATCCAGTCGGCAAAATGTAGCATACCACCAAGTAGCCCCCTAAAACATGCGATACTGCTACCAGGTTGAACTCTAACTTCAAATCGTGCCAAAAAGCACTCTGCAACTAGGCCAAACCCCACTTTTCCACCATGGATTTTCTTCAAAACACTTGCATTCAATATTAGACATTCCCTGGAGTGCTCACCGTCCCCTACACCCAGTTACAAACATGTAGAATCCCCCCCAATTAGCCCCCTAAAATCATGCGATAGTGCTACAGGCGAAGTTCAAAATGTGCCAAAACGCACTCTGCAAGTAGGCCCAAACCTCCCTTTTCCACTGTGGATTTTCTTCAAAACACTTGCAATCAAAATTAGACATTCCCAGGAGTGCCCCTAGACCCCGTAACCCAGGTGCAAAACTGTGGAACCCCCCAAGTAGCCCCTCAAAAACATGCAATACTGCGACGGGCATGAGGCCTAGTTGAAAATCAAGCAGAAAGCGCACTTTGAAATTAGGCCCAAAAGCCCCCTTTTCCACCATGGATTTTCTTCAAAAAACTTGCAATGATTATTAGACATTCCCAGGAGTGCTCCCAGACCCCTAAACCCAGACGTAAAAATCTAGAACCCCCCAAGTAGCCCTCCGCAGAAAAGCAATTTTTGAAAAAAAAAAAATTTCACCTAGGATTTTCTTCAAACCACTTGCAATCACAATTATACATTCCCAGGAGTGCTCCCAGACCACTGAACCCAGTCTCAAAAATGTAGAATACCCCCAAGTAGCCCCCAGAAAAAATGCGAAAGTGCTAACCCTAACTCCAAATCGTGGCAAAACGCACTCTGCAACTCGGCCCAAACCCCCTTTTTTCACCATGGATTTTCTTCTAAAAACTTGCATTCAAAATTAGACATTACCAGTAGTGCTCCCAGACCCCTGAACCCATTCGCAGAAATATAGAACACCCCCAAGTAGCCCCCTAAAAACATGCGATACTGCTACCAGGTTGACCCCTAACTCCAAATTTTGCCAAACCCACTCTGCAGCTAGGCCCTAACTCCTCTTTCCCACCATGGATTTTCTTCAAACCACTTGCAATCAAAATTAGACTATCACAGCAGTGCTCCCAGACCCCCCGACCCTCCCCCATAAACCTAGAACCCCCCCACACAGCCCCACAAAAAACAATCAAGTGAGCAAAAACGGAAAAACTTTTTCACCATGGATTTTATTAAAAAACACTTGCATCCGATATTAGACCTTCTCAGCAATGCCCCCAGACCCCTCAACCTACCCGCAAAAAAATAGAACACCCCCAAACAGGCCAAAAGCAAAAATGTAAAATGTGACACTTGGAAAATTTTCGGCCTACCAGTCAAAATCACTCCAAACGCACTCTGCAGCTAGGCCCTAACTCCCCTTTCCCACCATGGATTTTCTTCAAACCACTTGCAATCAAAATTAGACTATCCCAGCAGTGCTCCCAGACCCCCCGACCCACTCCCACAAATCTAGAATACCCCCAAATAGCCCCCCAAAAACACGCAATACTGCTAGGCCTCACTTTAAATTGTGCCAAAACGCTGTCTGCAACTAGGCCCAAACCCCCCTTTTCCACCATGGATTTTCTTCAAACCACTTGCAATCAAAATTAGACCTTCCCAGCAGTGCTCCAAGACCCCGACCCACCCCCACAAATCTAGAACACCCACAAACAGCCCCCCAAAAACATGCAATACTGGTATATTCAAAACATGGCAAATTGCGCTGTTCACAACAAATTGCTGTTTTCAGCACTTCCACTACTTCAATCTTCTTGAAACTTACCTGGACACTTGTTCCAGCGATTCCCAAGAATCTCAGTAAGGCAGAACAAAATCGAACCTCTGCACTCTTTGAAGAAGAAGAAGAAGGTTACGATTAGTTTTCATTTAGTTTTCACCCAAACACACACGCCCGCAAAACACCACAAAAAAGGCCAAAATTCTGCCAATTCTGGACCAAAGAATGCCAAACCCCCCTAAAACCTTGGCAACATCATTATGAAGGAGCCTGCATCGGACCCTGAGCCCTAGACTCAGCGGGAACCCTACCAACTTAAACCCAAAAACCCTAGTAAATCGCACTGAACTCTAAGAGTCTGCATGGCCCTGCTGCAAGCATGGGCCAAAAATCCGTTCCGCCCAAGAATTTGCGATTTTTCGGTAATTTTGCGAGATTCGCGAAAAACTGCAAATTTCGCAAACATAACGGATGTTTGGCCCAAGCTTGAGCCAGTGCCATGCAGACGGTCAAGGCAGGCACCACTGAGTAAAGCAACCTGATGTAGCATACCTAGGCTCTTTGTCAGACAGACAAAGCATATCTAATTGTATGCTGCAAGCCACATAGCCCCAATTTTACATGAACTGCTGTCTGGAGTGGACTCTGCCTGGCATAACAACAACAGTACACTGCCTCGCCCTCGACCACTACATACCATGAATAGACAGACATGTAGTTCTGCTGTAGTACTTGTTGTAGACTGGTTTACCTGTTTGCCACTCACGTATGGGCCATAGTTCTTCCGTAAACCGACACTGATGATCCATCCATCCCAGTGAGTGACTGTAAAGAAAAAAGATATATTATTTAATCAATCATCATTGTATATTGGCAAGTCGAAAACCACACAAAAATCACCACAATCCAATGCCATCCATGCCCTCAATGATTTTTAAATTCAAGACACCCCACAGAAAGACTTGGTCCATGCACCACTCACTACCCCTGGGCCTAATGGAAGAAAGCAAGGCAAATTGGGTGCAGGCCTGAGCTTACTGCCTGGCTTCAAAATAGGCCCTTGACCCCCAGCCACATGGCCAGGCCCTGCCTGGACCAGGCCTCATACCTCTTAAAACACCCTTACCACCCAGTACTCCTACACATCCCAATCCCTAAAAACTCTTGACACCCAATACCCCTATCACCCCTCAACCCTAAAAAAACTCTTACCACTAGCCACCCATAAACCCTGAAACACTCTCACTGCCTAATATCCTTACCCACCCCTAAATCCAAAAATACACTTACCACCATATACCCTACCCACCCCAAAACCCTAATATCACCTTTACGCCCAATACCTTTATGCAATCCTAAAGCCTGAAAATTCCCATACCACCTATACCCCCTATCCACCCTTTAACCCATAAAACATCCTCACCACCCAAAACACATACACATCCCTAAACCCTAAAAACACCCTTACCACCCAATACCTCTACCCACCCCTCAACCCTAAAAACACCCTTTTCACCCTGTAAACCTACCAACACCCAAACCGTAAAAACATTCTTACCGCCCAATACCCCTACCACCCATAAACCTTAAAACACCTTTAGCATCCTATACCCCTACCCATCCTAATCTCTAAAGAAATCAATGTTGTCATAGAAGATGTCATGAGTAATGTAATATGTGGGATAATTAGCAGTGCATTGGAAGGGCGCGAGTTATGGTTACCTTAGCTTACGTGTTATAGTTACTTGAGGTAACTGTTACTATAACTGCTGAATTTCTATTGTTTTGTGTTTGTAAAATCTGAACCTAACTATAGCATCCCTGTAACTTTTATTTTTTATTGAATTTCTAAAGTTTCTTAAATTCTATTTTCTAACTACAATGTCCCTGTAACTTTAATGAATTTCTACAGTTTTTCCAATGCTATTTCCTAACTATAGCATCCCTATAACCTTTGAATTTTTCAGTGACTTTCTATGTTTTTTTAATGTTACTTCCTAACTATATCGTCCCTGTAACCTAGTTGTGTGAGAGGATATGTGAGTGGTCCTGATAGTGTGTAAGTGGGTGTGCAAGAGTAAAGTGGGTGAGCCAGTTTGTATGCAACTGGCTGTGTGGGTCTCTGAGTTGGTGTGCGAGTGGTTGTGTGGGAGTTTGAGGTGGTGTGTGAGTGGCTGTATGGTTGTGTATGTGTGTGAGTGTTTGAATATATGTGTGAGCAACTCTGTGGGTCTGTGAGTGGGTATGCAAGTGGTATGCAAGTGGTTCTCTGGGTTTCTGAGTAGGTGCGTGAGTGGCTGTATTAGTGTGTAATTGGGTGTGTGAGTGAATTTCTGCATCTGTGAGTGGCTTTGTGAGTGGTTGAATGAGTGAGTGCGTGGTGTTTCGAGTCTCTGAGTGGGTGTGTGAGTGGCTGCATGGTTGAGTGATTGGATATGTGGGTGGTCTCTCACTGGGTTTGTGTGTCACCTGTGCCTGTTTTCTGGGTGGGCCAAGTCTCCGGGGCATGTGGGCATTAAACAAGAATAGGAGGGGGTAAAGAGGATGCCACTCTTAGGGTTTTTTGGCCCCAGGGACCACCATCTGCCCAGGGCTTTATTTAATATATTGGAGGGGGTCATGTGGACCTCCTCCGCTGGGCTTATTGAGCCTTAGGAGCCATCATCTCCCTGGAGCTTTATTTTCGTAAATGGAGGGGGCATTGTGAACCACCCTCCTGGGTTGTTTCAAGCCCTGGTGACCACAACCTCCCCAGGGCTATAAGTTTTAGAGAGGGGCTGAGCAGACCCCCTGGACGCTGGGAACCACCACCTTTCTGTGCAGCCCCTCTCCCATGCCATATAAGGCCCCGGGGACCAGCACCTCCATGGGTCGGCCCATGAAAAGTAAATGAGCCAATGATGACGCGGGCCAGCTCCTGATATATCCATATTTGCCCACACTTGGGAGATAGTTGTTTCTCTATGCTAGGCAGTAGGGGACAGCTCCTGCCTAGCAATTCCAGCTGTCAAACTGCTCCCACTTTCTGGGAATGGAGTTTACATCTGTTTTCCTGCCAGCTGTCACATTGCATATTTAGCTGTTCCCTGTGTGCTGGAGCAATGCAGGCTCTCACAGGAAATCCTGCCCACAGCCCAGGGACAGGCACCTCTCCGGGGCTAATTAAATTAATATAAGGGGCCGTGAGGAACTCCACTGCCCCAGGAACCACCATTTCCCCGGGGCTTTTTATTTTTCATGTGGGAGTCCTCACTGAACCCCTGGGCTGCGGGGACCACCACTTACCCAGTGACAAAGTATTTTTCAAAGAAATGGGAGGGGGGCCCTCTGGTACCCTTCCCTGGCCGTTCCTGGCCCTGAGGACAGGCCCCTAGTCAAGGAAGGAGGGGGCCTCATGAGAGCCATACATGCCCCTGGGGATGGCCACACCCTAGGGCCAGCTCCAGCAATGTCCCGTGGTGCCCACCCTCGGGACATTGCACTTTGCTGTGGCATGGCGGGAGCACCCCTACTGCCAAGCCATAGCAAACACAGCCTAGATTTCAACAAGCGAGAGCAGAAAATGCTCTTGCTTGTTGAAAGAAGAGCATGTCTGTTTCCTTGGTGAGCATGTCTGTTTCCTTGCTCGGTGTCAAGCAAGCATGGAAAGCGACATTGCTTTGAGATCCAGGAAGCTGCATGGTAGCAGGTAGGGGGGCTGCTCAGCACCCCTCCCTTTCAATTATATATATGAACAAAAGTAAATCTCCCCCCTCCTTTTTTTGATAATTTGTTTTAAAAAAAAGGCATAGTCCCCAGGGGATGGGGTCTCCTGGGCCTAAAACTGTCCAGGCAAGGGGTCCAGGAGGCGCCATTCTGAAAAATAGAAAGAGAATACAAATTGCCAGCAACTCTTCGGAGGCCCGGCCCCCTTTCTCCACCACTCTGCAAACACGCCTCTTGGCACACTGCTGGTGAGGGGATGAGGTCCTCTTGCCTTCTGATGGCCTCAGGACTAGAATGGACTTCTTCCCCCAACCAGCAGTGCGCCAGCAGGTGCATTGTCAGAGTGATGAAGAAAGGGGGTGCAGCCTCTGATGATGTCTCAGCATTCTAGCTGTGTGGGTCTAACTGGAGTTAACAGGATGGGTAGTTGGCCCCCAAGGACCCTCAAGAGGACTTCATTCCCCTACTAGTAGTGCACCAGTAGGCGCGTTTGCAGAGTGGTGGAGAAAGAGGGCATGGCCACGAAAACCTCTCAGCAATCCCGCTGTGTGGGACTTAATGGAAGTAACATGTGGGGTAGTTGACCCCAAGGACCCTCAAGAGCCAAGGAGACTATATCCCCCAACTAGTAGTGCACCAGGAGGTTCATTTGCAGAGTTATGGAGAAAGGGGGCATGGCCTTCTAAAACGTCTCAACAATCCTGCTGTGTGGGACTTACTAGAGATAACAGGAGGGGTAGTTGGCCCCCCAAGGATGTCACCAGCCAGCAGCAAGCCAGGAAGTGTTTTTACAGAGTGGTAAAAAAAGGTGCAGGGCTTTCGTTGAGTTGACATTTTTTTCTCCAATTTATTAGGAATCTTGTTTTGGGAACCCCATATCCTGAGGCCCGGCCTTTTAATTTTTTTATTATTATTAAAGGGAGGGAGGCCGAACAGCCCCTTTCCATGTTCATTTTTGGCCCTGGAGACCCTATTCCCCAGGGCCTGTCCCATTTTTACATTTTCTTTTAAAAAAGCAAAGAGGGACTGGGCTTTTTTTGGCCCAGGGACCCCATCCCCTGGGACCTGGGCACAGTACTGGGTGCCCTGGTCCCACCCAGGGCACCCAATTGTTTTCATTGAATGCCCCTGTGGTCCCCGCCAGTTCCCCACCACCCCCGGGAGTTGGCATTGCTTTTCGACAGAGGGAGCTGCTAACATGCATCTCCCTCTGTCCAAATGCAATTCTGCTCCGCTTCATGCAAGCGAGAGCATTTTCTGCATGAAGCACTTCCAAGACATAGTAAACTGCAATGTCCCGGGATGGGCATCCCAGGAGATTGCTGGAGCTTGCCCTAGGGGGTGGCAGTCCCCAGGGCCATCTAGTGCTCCAGGAGGAAGGCAGCCCGAGTGCCCTCTTTTGTTTATATTTGCCTCAGGGACGTAGTGGTCCCTAGGGTTGTGGGGGGGGGGGCTGTGCGCTCCCCGCACTCAAACACAAATAAAACCAGGGGAGTTGGTTGTCCCTGGGGCTTCAATGGTTCCAAGCGCCCCCCCCCCACATATGTGCAATTAAAGCCATGGGAAGGTGGTGGTCCCAGGGGCTGTGGGGGTCCTCATGGCCCCCACCACTTTATGTTTAATTAACATCCTGCAGAGGTGGTGGCCTCTTGGGTTTAGGGGGCTGCAGAGGGGGGCTGTTCAGCCCCCCTTTCATTTACATTAAAAGCAGGGAGGTGGTGGTCCCCATGTCAGCAGGGCAGCCACCTGGCTTCCCTGCAAATATAGAATAACTATATTCGGTTAAAATTAACCATAAAAGTATAACATACATGAATCACACATGGAAAGTTTCTATACATGAAGGTCCAATAAAACCATATAACTCACATATATTAAAAATTCCTGACCGGTTCAAAAAACAATTCCTAAAAGGAGATGCCAGAATTTGATTACGTTTCGTTTCGTTTCCTTATTGATAGTCCCATCCTGATAAAATTTAAAACAGTCATACAAGTTACATCAGTAGACAAAGATAACAAAAAGTTAAATCCCTCCTGAAAGTTACATGGTCTGATGTCTTCTAAGAGTGGTTTAAGAAACCGAGCTCTTGGGACCTTGTAAAGTGCACAAAAAAGGGTAAAGTGCTGGGTACTTTGTTGGGACAGGTTGTCACACGGGCAGGAAGGAAGGTCATTGCACCATCGGGCCTCTTTAGGAAAGGCCCCTAAAAAGTGCAATGTGCAAAGCCTAAACTAGTCAACAAAAATCTAAATTGTACATTCCTGGTAAAAGACAAGTAAAATTGCTGATATAAAAAAGTCAGCTCGGTGCAAAATAATCACCTTGCTGACCAGCGGCGGTTATCAAGCTCAGCGAGATATTGCATTTTTTATAATCAATTTTGTGCTCATATCTATACTGTTAGGGTTGTCAAAAAAATTCCCTAAGCCAATTTCATAAAATGTTCTTTTTACAAAACGAAGCCATGGAATAGCCTCTGCATTATCCAGTAACATGCAATCCTTAATATTTTCTCTTGTGAGCTTCAACTCCTCCGACAGCCAAACTTTCGCCCAGAGTATCAATGGGGCGATGTTTATTCAACTCGAAATAAAGTCAACTCCAACCTCAGAATGGCAAAATGTCATAGGGGCACTTTTCGGGATCATCAGTAATCTTTTTAGGAAATTATTCTCTAGGGTTTGGAGTTTCAAACTTTTTTGGTGACCCCATACTCCCGCCCCATATGTGGCAGTGGAAAGGCATTTTCATTTATGTAAGGGTATTAGTTCTGCTACGGGCTTATGGCCCAGCTTACATACAAAGCGGAAAAGACCTTCCACAGCACGGCTAGTATTCTGTACCCTAGATATAATGAGGTGTTCCCAAGTCAGTTTATTATTAAAAATACTCCCTAGGTAATTAAAATTCGAAACTTTATCAATTGTCTTTCCCTCCACCATGAACTTTCTAGATTTGGTATGACTTGGTCCACAGACCATGACATAAGATTTAGCAAAATTAACTTTTAAGTCTAGTGCTAACATAAAATTTGTGTATGTGTTCAAAGACTTCTGGAGACTGTTGGCAGTTAAAGCATTAAAACGGTGTTGTCCACATATGACTACAACGGTATGGACTTGCCCCCTATTCTAGGGAAGTCTAGCTCCTGATCTTTTAAGGCTGATTCTAGGCCATTTGTGTACAAAAGGTAGAGGAATGGGGCCAATATGCACCCTTGATGGACTCCCTCTGTAGAAACAATGGGTCCTGTCCTTTCTCCCTTGGGTCTAAATCTTATAGCTACTGTGGTACCTGCATGCAACCTGCGCAATAGGGTGATCAAAGGCTCCTCAAAGCCCATATCTCCCATCATACCCCACAATTTGCTCCTATTAACGGTGTCAAACGCGCTGGACAAGTCCATGAAGGCAAGGTGGATAGATCCCTTCCTTGCCTTTATGTACTTGCCAATAATCAGTGCCAAATTAAGGTACTGTTCGCTTGTCCCCAATCCTCTTCGAAACCCATATTGCGTGGGGGACATTATACCTTTGGAGTCTGCATAGTTTTCAAGGCGTGGTAAAATTACCCTCCCCAATACCTTAGCCATGGAGTCAAATAAGGAAATCGGCCTATAACAGGCCGGATCCTCCTTCTTTCCCTTTTTATACACAGGGACCACTATGGCCTCTTTCCAGGATGTTGGAATAGGGCCCATTATTGCAGCTCTAAAAACATTCGTTAGGAGAGGGGCCAAGAGTTGAATATTACTTTTAAATAAATCAAGAGGGACACCATCGGGGCCTGGGGCTTTTAAATGTATTCCTCTCTGTAGGGCCTCTTCTACCTCGCTCACTGTAAGAGAGGCTTCAGATAATGGGCGGTCAGTCAATTTAAATGCTCTCCCTTAGTTAATTCCTGACTAATGATGCCATTTGGGTTAAAAAATCCTAGTGTAGTGGGATTCCCACACATCCCCTGGTATCAGAGAGTCCGTAACCCCTAGGTCTTTTGGAAACAATGGGCGGTTAATTACCTCCCAAAAGTACCTAGAGTCTTTGAGCACACTTGCTTTCTCTAGGTCCTCCCATGCCTGCTCCCTCAGATCCTGCTTCCTCTTTGCAACTATGCGCTTATAAGACTCCCTTTCACTCTTAATTAAGACCGTATCTCACGGGTTTGTATGTAATGCCTTCTATAAATCTGTAAGTGCACTTGTGCACTCAGTATTGAACCATTTGACTTCCCTCAATTCCTTTGGTGGTAGTGGGTTCAACAAGTTACAAGTTATTTGAGACAACCCTACACATGCCTGTAATCCCTGTACAACCATCTCAGGGGGGGGGTTCGTGATCCAGGCATTCCAAAAAATCACTTAAGTTAGTCTTTACAATCTTCTCCTGAAAATGAGTGGGGTTTGCCTTATTCCACTTAATTCTTACTCCTTGATTTGAGCTATACAGGAGGGGGCAGCCGTCACCTTCACTCTCCTGGGCAGCTACAATAAGGGAGGCAGTGAGAGGATTATGACCACTGGCATTATTTGGCTCCACTGCAAAACAGACTACAAGGGAGGCATATTTCCTAGGTATTAACATGAAATCAATAACACTTCCAGTGCCTCTGCCCAAATAAGTGGGGTATTGAATTTCTGAATTATCCACCAGATCATTCAAAATAAACAAATCATTCACAATGACAATATTATTTAAGGCATCTCCTTGTGGAGTATGTAAAAAACGGGGTAATGGTTGCCCTTGAATATCTGTTAACCACAAACCCTATCTGAAGTATTTCTACATAACGTACAATTAAAATCACCGGCCCAGTAAATACACAGAGGCTGCCTCTTCCCTGCAATCTTGTCAATCACCTCCTTGAGGTTTACAATTATGTCAGTTCTATTTGGGTCGAAGACATTATAATAGCAATTAATTAAAAGAATTTTGACCTGAAACAAGTTAAAAATCAATATCAATTGATACCATGGCCAATGAATAACAGGCTTAACATTGATAGACCCATATTTTAGAGAGATCAGGATCATCAGTCCTCCTTTTGCTCTCCCGGCAGGTGAGCCAATTGCATGACCATTAAGGGACTGATAGCCATTTAGATCGATATTCTCCCTAAACCAGGTTTCCTGGATGCAGATAACATTGAAGGTTTTAACGTATTTTAGCCACATTTCATCATCCAGTTTCGAACGAATACCTGCAATATTCCAAGAAACAATTCTAAGGGGATGAGTGTTATGTGGCCTTAATGCTGGGTCCCTAGTATTACCAATGATCTCAACATCTGGGACAAAACCCCCACCTCCTAAGTTTGTTGTGATGGGGAAAGTGAAGGGGTAATTTCCTGTCGACCGCTCATCTATGCTAATAACAACGTCTGATATTATGTATGTAGTATGATCAGCACAGTGAGACCCCAAACTATCCTCTTCTGTTCCTGTTACTGGACAGTTGGAGTTCCATACTAACCCTCCTGACCATGACAGTTTTTGTGGGTCTACTGGTAGTCAATCATTATCCGATAAGCCCAATAATGCTTCAAAGCGACTTGTGTGATGCCAAGCGGGGGGCTGAAGAAGAGAGGTTATATTCTGGGAGCGCAAACCAGGTTCATTGCTCCTTTCGTGATGGGGATAAAAAAAGGCCAAAGAACAGGCCCGTATATTTCCCATAGAGGAATCACTGAGGGCTGGGTCACTAAAGTGAGATAAGACAAATTCTGCCCATCTCCTATCATCACCTGTTGTGTCTTTCCGTGTTTTCCCTAACCAGCTCACTCGTCTTGCCATTATAATGTGTTTGTGCCAATTTACCTTGGGCTGTATTTTACTGGAGCACCAATAGGCAGACTTATTAATTAGACTCTGACAGTTTTCGTGATGGTCTGGGGAAATATATGGAACCCCTGTAAAAATGATCGTGTAAGTGGTACATGCTGGTGGGAGGTCTAAAACAATGGTTTCCTTCCACCTAGTTTGCTCGGATCCCCTATTAGTTCTAATCTTATTCCCTTGGTCCCCACTATCTTTCCTTTCTATGTTCAGGGAACCAAGGTGCCCTTGTGGTTAATTAGTGCTCCTGATTTGTTGATTTATCTGTACTTGTGGCACTAATTTAAAGTCTAGGGAGTTTACCCCTGGACTGGAGGTGATGGTCTTACCTTTCCATTTATGGGTCTATCTGTAGCCACCCTCTCGCTCTCTTGGGCTGTAGGGGTAGCATTTATATCGCTCCCATTCTGATTTTTACCCAAAGAGTCCCTAGTATTAAGCTCAATTTGCAGCACCAGATTCCCCAGGTTTAGTAGTACACAACCCAGCTTCTCCTCTATACAAGCTAGTCGTAGCAAAATGGGCTCTAATGAATCTGACACTATTTTCCCCAGTTGAGCTGCCACCAAGTCCCCATTGGGCATAGATTTTAGCTTTGCGGGCCCTCTGGCTTTCCCCATGGAGGCCGGTGTGTTTTGTTTTGTCTTCTTAACCCTTGGCAATTGGCAGTTGACAACTGGTTAATGTCATGCAGGCCGGTGTTCTGGCACAATGAGGTCAGTGCGTTTCCTTTTCCCCCGGCTGTGTTTTTGTCCCCTGCAGTGGTTTGGGTAACAGTATCCATACCTTTTGAGTCACCTTTTGAATCGCCCCTGCTGTGCCTTTCTTTACTATAATAACAGTTGGTGAGAGCACAAATGGGGGATACCCTTGTTGAACTGAAGGGGATATGAATAATATTTGCTTGGGGGCCTCCACAATTGGATGCTGATGTGGGGACTTGCCGAGACGACTGTTCAAATCGGTGGCTGCGGGTACTGGGACCAGCAAGAGTCTATGTTCTGCTATCTCAATTTCTTTATTAAGTGCCCCCACAGCTTTTTGTAGAAACCCATCTAGGGTAGTGTCTGTGCTTTTAGTGGCCGACATGGTTTTCCTTCTCCCCATCTCCCCACGTGGAATTGGTGCTAATTGGTGCTAATATTGGTGCTATTATACCCTGAACTTTCAGCTCATTTTATATATGGCCGATTTGATTCCTGCCACAAATACACTTTAATCTTTAAAAGAATACTGAGATACAATACTCCTTCAGGGTAAAAGGCGATATAAGTAATCCTTATATAAGGACAACAAGTTCTTCCTTATAGAGCAACAACCAAATAAAGTTATTAATGTCAACTCAGAACAACTATAAAAAAAATTTTTTAAATGTCAGTGTTAATCAAATATGTCTTTTCTGCAGCACAGAAACACCAATAGGAGTCCCAGTATGTGTCCAGGCACGAGGTGAAATGAGACTAAGGAATTACCACTGCCTCACGGGTAATTCTCGTCTCTCTTAACGTGGAACTCACGTTTTCCAATAGCTACCGAAACCGCTTACCGCACCGTAGCTTGGAGAGAATGCAGCCACAAGCAGTCACCGTACACTAACTCCTTGGAATAATATGCACCACTTTGCGCCCTTCCCCAGCAGTTACCGGGCTCTCACATATGTTTCCCCGGAAGGTGTGCCCTCCCAACGCCCGATGCTGAGGACTCTGGGATATGTAGTTTTTCTATTCCAGGCTCGCTCCACCAAAGACAGAGATGCCAATACAGAAAATGCATGTGATGCACCTCTGCACCCCCGCGCCTTTCGCTTGCTGATTTTCGTTCTGGGTCCTTGCTGTTCTGGCACTCCAGGGAGTTGCCTCGTGAGGTCTCCCCGCAGAGTGGCCTTCTGTTTTTCTGCATTGTTGGATCCACAGTTGTCCGCTCCTGCACTGTGACTCCCAAACCTCCGATTGCTCCCCTGACCGCCTCGGCTCCTCTACTCCACAGATGACACGCTCTGTCCCAGGCCCAGCGTCACCCTCTGCAGTCAATTGCCAGAGAATGATCCTCCTTTCTCTGTGGGGCTTCTGAGATCTCTATGACACGTCGAACTCCGACCCCTCCCTCTTCTTTTTTCTTGGCTCCCACTCCATGGATCATCCTAAATCACTCAACACAGCAGCTGAACGAAAAAGGGGAAGTTTTGTGAAACCGTCATAAACATCGGACTGTCAAGCTCTGTGGCATGCGCTGCCTCTAACGGCACCTGTGCTCGCACATGAAATAGAGAGCCCCGCCCTCCATTCCCTGTCAGCAGCAGGGGGTGGCGCTTAAGGGATACTTAAGGATGGGATCCATGCTGGAAATGCGCTTTGCGTTCCAGATCGGATCCTGCCTGGCCTTCCACCGCCCGTAGCATTTCTTTTCCCTGCTTACCTGCTACTGTCCTGGACCTCCGGTTTTCGTGTTGGACGTTTGCCTGCTGTCGGTCTCCATAAGGGCTCTTCCACTTCCTGGGTCCTCTGGGGTTTTCTTCCGGAGCTTGCTGCTCTTCTCTGGTGTTGCTACACAGTTGCTAGTGAGATTCAGTTGTGTTAACCCTTGGCAGTGTGGTCCTGCAAGACATAGAAAATACTTAGTAGATTCTTTTGTTTATCAGTCACTATTAAAGAAAGGACGAGATATTGGCATTATAAAAGAGTCCATTCTTCATTAATGTTATTTGCATATTTAGACCCCTGTTTTGTTTTTTCCTACTGTATGTCCTCATACTTCCTCCTGCGAAGGGAAATTGATTTTTGGATGTTTCCCTGCGTATAGGAGTACGTATGTACTTTAGTCTTATTTGGGGTCTTCCATTCCTATGGTGATTGTAACCTAGGTTAGTGCTCAATATTTTGTCTTCTTGGTTTCATATGCTAACTGCTGCAGTCCTATTACTTAAGTGACCCTTGTCAGTCCTTCTAGGTAATGGGGCATTTTGGCGTCTCTAGGAGCTGTTTCTTCGTGCAAGTTAGCTTCTTCCATCCAAGGAATCCCTTAAGGATAAGGTGGGGTATTTAGCTAGTTTGCTTGTGTGAATACCTAGTACTCAACTTGTGCTTTTTCTTTTAGGATTCTAGAAGACTCTTTCTCTCTGAAGATCTAGCGGATGTCTACTCCCTCTATCTTCTCTTGTTTTGTTTCCCTTCTTCCCAACCTTCCCTTGTTTGCTTTGACTAAGTTGGGCAAAGGAGGTGAGTGAGGGAATTTGGGGTCTAGCCTCGTGTTCATCCATGTCGTCTCTGCATTAAACCTAGGTGAGCCCTCACACGGAGAAGGGGCGCCAATGTTGTTGGCAAAACAAAAACAAAAAATGCTTTTCCTAACTATAACTACCTACTGCAGACTGCCAGTAGGTTCCATATATATATATTGAATAGATAATAGAAAACTGCCCCAAACATAACACAGAAAAGAAGTAGTGCAGATCTCACAGCTGCTCATGTGAACTTGATCCGCGACCTCAACATGATCGAAAGAGAGGAATCAATAATTGAGGAATCCACTCAGATGACAATGGAAAACATGGAGATGAACATCAACACTGCACTGGTCACCAATTTTAGAGCAAAATCCAAATGTTGCCAATAATTAATGAACAGGAATTTGATAGATACTTTTAATGACATTATAACATCTGATATTAGGAAATTGCACATGAAAACCCAAAATCAAAAAAAGAAACATAATGTGCAGTTGCAAAAATACAATCAGCTAATGAAAAAAACTGCGGGAAAATTACTTCATAATAATACAAAACTCCGATAAAGGGGGAAACATTTGGCCAAAACAACAATATATGGAGGAGGTCTTACACCAACTGGGGGACCGCAATTGTTATAAACTTAGCTCAAAATCTATTGTGAAAGCAAAGCAGGATGAATTATTTATTAATTTGCTGTCATGGAAAAATATGGGGTAAATTAATCAGGAAGAACTTACATTTCTCAAGAACGAACATCCAAGAATACCAGTAATATACTGCATCCCAAAAATCATTAATGACACACTGAGACCTCCAGGCAGACCAATAATATCTGCAAAGGGCAGCTTATTGGAAAATGTTTTAGAGTATATAGACTTGTTTTTACAAGATTACATAAAAACGTTACCGTCATATATACAGGACACAATGGACTTTTTAGGACAGTTGAATGATCTTAAATGTGAAGATGATTATGTTCTGGTTTCCATGGATGTATCTAACCTATATTCCTCAATCCATCATAGGGATGGATTAAGGGCATTAGAGTATTTTCTGGGTACAGGGCCTCTGAACTTCAACTGCCAAGCAATTAAGCTAGCCGTCACATGTTTTGGAATTATCAGAATGTTAAGGAAAATCCTCCCACTGCTCCCAGTCCAGGATCGATGAGTGATAGTACAGGCATTGGTACTCTCACGGCTGGACTATGGGAACTCCCTTTATTTGGGCACCACAAAAGCCACGATAAAGAAAATACAGGTGGTACAAAACTGTACAGCTAGGCTTCTCTCACCTGTACCCCAAGGTGAGTGAGTGAAGCCTGTGCTAAAAAAACTTCACTGGCTGCCAATTACAGAGCGGATCAAGTTCAAGGCTCTGTGCATAGCTCATAAAACGCTTTGGGGAACCGGTCCCAAGATAAATCAATCTCTGGTAGCTTTTTACTAACCCACAAGACGCCTCCGGTCTGCAGATCAGTTTCTGGCAGTTGTCCTAACAATTAAGAGAGAACGATGTTATCCTATAACGCAGCTAAGCTCAGGAACGCCCTTCCATTTGCATTACGTTCCACCTCACACCGTCTTACCTTCTGTAAACAGTTGAAGACTTGGCTGTTTCAAATTTCACCATAATCAGCCTGCCTTTCGACTTGTCTTGTCACTTATTGCGCGGGGATGCCTAAGGGTAGCCTGGCGCTCTATGAATACTCAACAAAAATAAAAATATATATGTATATAAATATAAATAGAATATCATGCGCACAACAAACTGCTTATTGACCTCACAAATTTCTGTCTAAACAATAACTATTTTATGTTCCAACAGCAGGTATACCACCAGGAGAGAGACGTGGCTATGGGTGCGAGTTTTTCGCCCAGCTACGCCTGTCTCCATATGGGGTGGTGGGAAGAGAAGGTGTTAAAAATAGAACACAGAAAAAGTTGGACAGATAATGTGGTCAAGTGGGTACCTTTTATCGATGATCTGTTCATAATATGGCGAGGTGACAAAAAAGTGCTGAAAACTTTATTAACAAACTTAACAACAATGACATGAACTTGCAATTTACATCTGATATAAGTACAAACTGCATATGGTTTCTGGATGTAGAGGTATATTTGCAAAACAACAGGATACATACACGCTTACATCGTAAGCCCACATCAGGGAACACAATCCTACACTCTAGCAGCTTTCACTTGAAACATACAGTGCAGAGTATTCCGCACGGTGAAATGCTGAGTATTCGTAGGATTTGCAGCAATGATAACGACTTACTCATAGCCCAACAGGAATGCAAATTTATTTTTAGTAAGAGGTTATGGACATAAAGTCATAGATCAAACAATTGTACGCATTAATCGATGTCAAGAAAATATTTGGGGTTTAAGCCTGCAAACAGCAAAATAAAGCAGTCAGACACTACAGATAAGTCAACCAATAATCCTAGACTAATCCTAACATATAACAAACAAAGTGATAGTCTCAGGAAAATAATCAAGAAAAATTGGCACCTGATTTTAAGTGACCCGGTCTTGGGGATAAAATGTCTACTTCCCCTACTATAACTTTCAGAAAAGCTTGCAGTATCAGCGACTATCTAGTCAGCAGCAGCCTTGAGATTCCCACCAACACTAATTGGTTGACTAAACGCAAATGTTTTCTGAGCTGTACAATGTGCAAAGCATGTAAATATGGAGAAAGTAAAACCCCATTCCATACACCTTTTAATGATAAACCAATTTTAATCAGTATGTTTTTAGCGTGTAAATCTGAGTTTGCTAGTTACATATTAGAATGCTCTTGCGGACTGAGATACATTGGTAGGACGCGTCTCCAGGTCCACAAGAGGATATTGCAACATCTATGGGCAATAACCAATAATGATAGCTCCTATCCGGTAGCCTGTCATTTAAACGAAACCCACAACAACAATCTCAATCAGTTGAAGTATTATGTAATAGATAATGTCCCCCCATTGAGAAGGGGAGGAAACAGAGAGGCAACACTCAGACGACTCAAGAATAAATATAACTTAAAGTTAGATAGCAATAGTCTACACGTATTAAACATGACTGAAGATCTGTATACTTGGCTATAAGATGATTAACTCATGCTGACAACATATCATTGCGAATATACTGTAAAATGTTGTTCTGTCCCCTCTTCCCTTAAGATATCCTGTTTTTAACTAGTGATGTGCATGGGCTCATGGCACACTTTAAAACAACAAACACATTAAGCATGTTGTCACTTTATGGATGAATATATAAAAAAAAAATAGTAGTCCTCATATTAGCACTTTAGCACTTTGGGAGCACGCTTTGCACTAACTATGTAATGTATATAGAACATAGGAACCCAATTACAGAAGATGTTTGGGCTCCAATAGAATTATTAAATCAATTTATGGCCTATATTGGATTAGAAATGATTAGCCGTCAAAGGAAAGATAGACCAACAGTTTACACAGTTGGCATTTCAATTTGATTTTGATTTTATATCATGTGTAATTTGTTTTAAACAAAATGTATTCATACAGATATTGTTCTAGGGTACCAAATTTGCACATGAGGGCTCATCAAAAAGAAAAAAAGAAAAACATAAAAAAAACATGAAATAGAATGTTTTATGCATTAAGCAGATATGAGATGCACTATCTTCTTACAATTGTCACCTATATGTCTTAACATGTGTACAATATTTTTAGATGTGTATTTATACAGTAACATTTATTGATATTTTATCACTTGTGTGGTAGTTTAGCAATAATTAGGTTAAGCATTAGCAGAAGAGATTCGGTATTTCGAGACTACCTTGCCCGTTTTACAGAATCCATTTTGTATTTCTGTCGGCCATTTTGTATGCCAAGTGCTCTGTCCTACCTTCCTGTCAACTGTTCTTGAAATCTGCCTAGAGACAAGATATGTTTAGTCTCCTCTACTTTGCACATGCTCAGAAGAGCATACAGCTGTCTCCAATTTGTAACTGTCAAGCTGTGTCCACCAAAATTAGCTGACTGTCAGCCCTTCCCACTTATTGCTAGCACACTCTCTGTATGACCTTGTATGTATTGAAACCAGCACTCTGTGCCTTGTACTGCCCTGATTTGAACTCACTAGCATGAGGAGAATGTTATAAACTTTAGATAATTATCGTTTCTGTATGTGGCATAACTCATGCTTTCTTTTTTCTTTAGGTTAACGGATACGCCCAAACATGAGAGGTGCTCTCACACACATCAACGGGGAAGTAGGCCCCTTTGCCTTAGTGTTGGGGGAGGGTCACAGGGGGTGGGGGGGCTAGTGTGTTGGGGGTGGGGATGGGTGGGCACGAGGGGTGTGCTGGGGAGAAAAAGGGGAAAAATTCAGTCAAAGCCATAGAATATTATGCTTAAATATATTGTTTCTTTGTTGTTGGTGCAATGGTGTAATGCAATTCTGTAATGAACCTATTTAGTTGCCATGGCTAGCTATAATTTGCGTATGTGTTCATTTAATGTATGCGGCATAATAATATTCATAAACGAAAACGTGTGATGCACGAGACCTACCTAATTCAACCGGATATAATATGTCTCCAGGAGACGCATATACCCTGGGCAAATAGAAAAGTTTTGAACGATTTGGGGTATATAGTGCTTGCTGCCTCACAACAATCTACTATGAATCGTGGAGTGGCCATATTGGGGCAGCAGTCTATAGTAGCAACTGGGAAAATCAAAGTGGATAGTTTAGGACGCTGGGCAATTGCCGAATGTGTCATAGGGAATGTTGCTGCTACGATATGTACTGTATATGGATCCAATATTGATGACACCGCAGTTATAGCATTTTTAAATGTAGAGTTGGCCTTATGGGGTACTTCATTATTTCGATTTGGGGACTTAATATTCATGGGGAGTTGAACACTTGGGATGCAAGGTTTAGTGGATATCAAGGCAGGAAGCCTAAGGTATTTAAGGAATTACGCCAACTTTTACACCAGCATGGTTTGATTGATGGGTGGCCTGTGGCCAACCTGAATGATCCAGGTTTTACTTTTTTTTCTTCACCACACAAGAAATTTGTGCGTATAGATTACATTTTTGTACCTAGGCATATGGCAGAAGGATCCCGAATGTCTGTTAAGCCACGTATTAGATCTGACCATGCTCCGATTGTTATAGACATGCCCATACTTAAAACCCAGCGAATACAAAGGCCTTTTACATTTAATAAGAAACTTCTTTCAGATGAAACCTATTTGAAACAAGTTTTAGACTGGGCCCAGCAGTTTTTTGATCTTAATAGGGGTTCTACGTCCTATGCAATGGTATTGGACTGTTTTAAGGCAGGATTACGAGGTGAAACTTGTAGTTATGGCTGTAGTCTCCAGCAGAAAGGGAAAAACATAATGGCGCAACTATTACAAGATTTAATAAACGCAGAACATGATTTAATGCACAATATTAGTCTAAACCAAGATAGTAATGCTTCACAAGACAAAGTCGCTAAATACAAAGCTAAGATTAATGGGGTCTGGAGCCAGGACATAGCACGCCAATATAAAATTCATCGTGCGGAAAGATATGAATATGGGGAAAATGTGGGAAGATGTTTAGCTCAAAGAATGCGGGGGCGTCAGACCGCACAGCGTATAACTTCTATAGAAAATAGTCAGGGTATTTTAATTGAATCATCAGAGGGTATTCTCCAGGTATTTTATGAGTACTATACAGATCTTTATACCCAAGAAATTTTTTCTTTTGATCTACTTGATAACTATATAGATAAACTTGATTTAACTCGACTAGATTCTGTGTATTAGGAACCACTAGAGCTGCCAATTACAATGCAAGAACTTGAGACCTCTCTTAAAGAACTGGCCCTGGGGAAGGCCTCTGGCCCTGATAAACTTCCGTTAGAAATATACCATGTGCTATTTCCTATTATTAAAGATGATATGTTGGCGACGTTTGTAGAAGCCCAAAATGGGAATCCACCCCCATCATGGGATGATGCAAGTATAATTGTATTTAGGAAAAAAGATAAGCCTTCGCATCTTCCTGAGTCATATCGACCTATCTCACTTATCAATGATGATGCGAAATTGTACTCTAAAATTCTTGCAAATCGGTTGATTCAAGTTGTACCTGCTCTTGTCTCTGAACAACAGCACAGCTTTCTTCCAGGTCGCGGTACGATTAATCATATACACCGTGTTATTGCAACCTTAGACTATGCGACCGTAAATCATTTGAACGTTGGATTGGTGTTTTTAGACGCCGAAAAAGCGTTTGATCCCGTTACATGGGCATTTTTATGGGCAATTTTGGGGAAAATGGGGTTTGGACCACGATTTATATTTGCTTTACAAGTTATGTATAGACATCCAAGGGCTAAGGTATGTATGTCGGGGCAAGAATCAATAGCAGTTAATATCACACGGGGCACACGGCAGGGGTGCCCATGTTCACCTTTATTATTTGCCATGTACATAGAACCACTTTTAGAGACGCTGATGTCATCCCAACACATACAATCCATGGTTTTACCCGGGGGTAATATACGTGTGTTAGCTTATGCTGACGATGTCGCGGTCATAACGTCTGATCCAGAATCTGCATTACGTGAAATTGAAAACGTGACTCGCGAATTTGGTACTTTGTCAGGGTACAAGCTTAATATTCAGAAGACACAGGTTATATGCTCAGCAGGACTATGCACCAAAGATAGCCGGGTTACTCCGGAGGCCAAATATTTGGGCATTAAAATTAGATTGTCACTTCAACAGTTAATTATGGTGAACTGGTCAGATATATTGCAATCGGTTAGAAATCAACTAGAGAAAATAGAATGTTTACACTTGTCATTAGTTGAGAGACGCATTCTTTTAAAAATGTCCATATTACCAAAAGTTTTATATTACTTTCGGGCAATACCGTTGGAGATACCTGCATTACAATTGAGGAAATTACAATCTATAACTGATCGATTTTTATGGGGTTGGAAATCTGCGCGAAGGGCGTCCAAATTTATGACATTGCCAATTTTACGTGGGGGATGGGGAGTTCCAGATTTTACACTATATTACCTGGCGTGTCATATGCAAAATATTAAATATTTTGCAATTGGTGGAACCCCACCTACATTTGAAAGCCCAGATATCTTTTCTCCTTTACTTGGCCCACAATCTCGGCAAATGTTGCTTTGCTTTTTAGAACCCAGTTACTATAAAAGAACTAGATTTAAATTAGTATTGTCCGCCTCTAAAGGATGGTGGTCTATAAGGAAGCTTATCTCTTTGGGACGTATTAATATTTATACCCCTTGTAATTCTATAGAACTGCTTCCGCCAATATTTAGGGATCGCACTATGTGTATATGGCGGGAAAAAGGCATGATAGCTATAGGTAATATGGTTAAAGACGGTACAATTGCTTCATTTCAGGAGCTAAAAGATATATATAATGTCTTTCCCAACATGATTTTTTTAAGTATTTGCAAATACGCAATTTTATTCTTAAACATCCAAATGCTTACCGCTTTGTCATAATGACTTTATTGAAATACTTAAAAAACCATCACGTATAGGGACTATATATAATTATTTGTTAAATCTACAGCAGGATGATATGGGACTGCAGGAATCTAAATGGTGTATAAGATTGGGCACATCGGTAGTATCCTTTCAAGAATCAATCTATATAGCCGATAAAATTATTTTATCTGCCAATTTATATTCACAGCATTACAAAACTTTATTCAATCTCTACCATACACCATTTAAAATGCTAAAATGGGGTAATGCTAATGATGGGAAATGCTACAGGTGTCAATCTGATTTGGCAGATACTGTACACATTCTTTCAGATTGCCCAATATTAAAACCTTTTTTTGTATCCATAGAATTTTTTTAGCATATATTACAAAGTCTGATGTGATAATCTCAAGAGAGATGATTATTTTTGGTTTATCTAATGATAATAATATGTTTCCAGGTTATCAAAAATATAGATATGTTCTATTTATGGCTATGGCTGTAGCTCGCCTATGTATAGCTTCCACGTGGTTGAAGCCTGAAGCACCTACATATGAAATGTGGCGAGCAAAGTTTTATAATGTTTTTTATTTAGAATTTAATCTTTATCGGCTCAAATCAGTCAGGAAAATGCAAAAGGGGTACAAAATTTGGCAGATAATGATAGACCATCTGGATCCTTAAGAACTACTTCTCTCCTGGTTAAATATGATAATCTGCTGTTTAGATAGTATTTTTTTATACTAATATTGCTCCTATTGTTGATCTCTTATTTCCCCTTATCTTTGTTAAATTTCTGCACCATAAATCTCTGTGTTGGTACGATGATTTTGATATGATATAATGGTTTTATATTTTTTTTGTCTATGTGGCTTTGAACTGAACCAAAAAAAAAATACAAAAAAAGAGAGACAAGATATGTTTAGTCTCCTCTACTTTGCACATGCTCAGAAGAGCATAATCTCCAATTTGTAACTGTCAAGCTGTGTCCACCAAAATTAGCTGACTGTCAGCCCTTCCCACTTGTTGCTAGCACACTCTCTGTATGACCTTGTATGTATTGAAACCAGCACTCTGTGCCTTGTACCACCTCCATTTCAGCCCCTGTGTGGGTATAAAAGGACCAAGCTCCTTCTAGTCAGAGTGCTACCTCATACTATACCGAAGGGTGTTGTGTGAATGTAGTTCCACCTCATGAGGTTTAATAAACTCTGTCTTTTCTATTCTAGTTTCTGTGCCAACTTCTTACCATTGGTCTAAGGACTCTGAGCAGAGAAGGGCGAATCCCTTGCACTAGTAGGTCTGCCTGAGGCTTGCTACTACGAATTGGCGCATCCAACGTGGGGCTCATCGGCGACTCGGATGCCTGAAGGACTGGTCGAGACGAAGGATTGGAATCTTGCTTTGGACGTGATCACTGCCGGAAGAGACCCGAGTCTTGGCATCCACGGCGTCTTCCCTTTCTTTCTGATCTGACCATCCAGGAGGCGCCGGTCCTCGACTGAGATCTCTTCTGTTGATTCGCCATGCAGTGACCGTTTGGTCGATTTGAGAACTTGGCAGGAGGAACCTGGGCACCATTTCACTGATAAGAGCCGTTTTACGGCACTTGCTGTAAGTATGAAGCCTTGTATTAGTAAGGTAGTTTAGAAACGCTTACTACGGCATTAGTATATGAATTGGCCAAAATATTGACCTCGTCCTATGTAAATGAGCCATATAGGCAGGTAATGAGGAGATTTTTCTCTATTCCTATGAAATTTGAACGGCGCAACGTACGAAAAGTACTTTAAGCGCTACTTTTTTATAATACTGCATATTTTGCTTTTGTAGTGGTACCAATTTGAGAATCGATGAAGTACAACTGGCCTCCCCGGACGGGACACCTAATAGAGATATGTATATTAAATATGGTATTTCGTCCATAATGTACAGCACAATATGGAACAAATATACCCGTAAGGATCCTGAGGTGCGTTGGCCTATGCATCGGTCATTTGATTTGCGAAAGATTCAGTAAGTGGAGCAACTGATGTTCAAGGGAAAGGCTAGGCAAGACATGTTTGACCGTACGAAAGTGGGAGAAAGAAGTGCATGAGCGAATGAAGCGTGAACAGGCCTTGATTGAAAAAGAACAGCGTAAAAGTGTGCATGCGAAAGCATTAGAAATGAGAAATAAAGAAATTAAAGAAATTAAAGAAAGGGAAGATAGGGAGCGTCAGTTACAGGTAAATGGCCAATACGCTATTCGTAGGCCTCTTTATCCTATTCTTAATAAACCCCAAGATGATTCTCTCTTATTAGATCGTTATCCACCTCCATATACTCTTCCCTCTGCTCCTGATGAGTTAGATGAGGACTCTCCCACGGATCAGGATAAAGCTTGAGACACTCGCTCAATGTTAAATACCGAACGTTCCTCTCAGATTAGATCTGCGGCGCGTAAAGCCGATCTTAGTACTAATACTGCTTCTGAAATTTGAGATACAATTCAGAATTGGTCAGAAAGGGAACAAAAATATTTCACCGAGATATTTGCTGGAGAGGTTCTTGAGCGATTTAGGAAATATTCCATGAAAGTAGAGCCAGATGATATAGCAGTGGATTGTAAGCAATTAGGTGAAGGTTCTTTTGTCTTCTCCCAGGTGCCTTACACAATCAGACGGTTGGTTAAACTACGTGATGAAGCAGTCCATTTGCGGGAGGAGAATAAAGGCAGCAGACGCAGCTGCACAAACATCTCAAATCAACATGGCACGAGCTCCGACGCTCGAAACAGATAAGAATGTTGTAAATGTGAAACCTATGCGGGAAGCCGCGCCTTTATATGTTCCTTCTAAAGGAACAGGCACAAGTAATGATAAGACTTCTACTGACGCGAAACGGTATTTTATTTATAATTGGGTTTACACTCCTTGGAATAGAGCAGATGTCATGGCTCTTAAAAATGCATTGCATGATCCACGAAAGAATCCAACAGTTTTTTATGAAGAAATTGAGGGTGCCATTAGTTCTTGTACTATGACTTTGTCTGACATTGATTTGTTTTTTGGATTAATATTACCGCCTGTTATGTGGAGAACTGTGCGTAAAGTTGACGATCGTGCGGTATTTGGGGCATTGTGGTCAGATATAGAACATTTAAATAAAGATAGAGAACCTGCACAAAAACCATGTCAGCAAATTTTAGATCTTCCTGCAGCTATATTGGTTAAATTAAAGACGATTATTCCCCCTAAAAAGATAAGATAGATTGGACTATGTTAGCATCTTGCAAACAAAAGGTAGACAAATCAGTTTCAGAATTTTTCACACGCTTTGAGGAAGCATTCCCCGATTTTAGTGGCCAGTCATTGACAGATGAGAAGGGTAGGCATCTGTTTTTTGATAAATATGCCACAAACCTTTTGCCAGAAATAGCTAGTCGCTTAAAGGCCAGCGAAAGTTCATGGACTACCTCCTCTCCGGCTTCTCTCCTAACTATGGCTCAGTATTATGAACAACTGGAATTAGAAGCAAAAAGTAAGGAGGATAAACAATCTAAAGAGTTAAAGATAAAGGTTATGATGGCTCAAGCTTATGGCCCACCTGTAGAGGTGATAATAGAGGAGGACGTGGATCTTATGGTTTGTCTTTTCCTCCCTCTCCTCCTGTAGATTTGTCTATTAATCAGTGTGCTTATTGCAGACAATTTGGCCATTGGATTTCTAATTGTCCGGTGCTACGTGCTCAGCAGGGTTCACGTGGTTGGGGACATATGAGAAATCTTTCAGGATATTCAGGGCCTAGAGGAAATAGAAGTGATCTTGCTAGGTTTGACGCTAATACACGTGGACAAGAGGGGGCTAATACTTTTGACAGACGGAATCAATATCAAATGTCCGACTATGAGCCGTCTAATTTGCAAGATTCTGCTTATGCATAGGATTGTCTAGGATGGGGTAAGGAATCAGTTAAAGTTCCAGTAGATCAGAAGGGTCCCTACGTTACAGCATACGTTTTGGGTTCTACTGATCAGTTTCTGGTTCACACAGGAGCTACTCGTAGCGCCTTGTCTAAACACTTGATTCCAAGGACTCCCCTGTCTGGCTTAACTATTACATTGAAAGGTTTCGATGGAACACCTTCCCTTAGCCCATTGTCACAACCACTTGTACTCCATGTTGATAGGTTTACTGCTCCATGTCCATTTTTGCTTTCTCCAAATACACCAGACAACATTGGGGGTCTTGACATGCTCAAATATTTCAGGACCACGATACGATGTTCTCCGGAAGGAGTACGGGTAATTTTAAATGACAACCACCCAATGATTGAGAGATCCTGTATTGTTAAAGAGGATATTGCACTTGCTCCACTCCCTAGTACTACTTCAGACACTGACGTAGGGCAAATGATTATTCCACCAGTACATATTAGTGTCAAGGAGGGTGCTATACTGCCGAGATTGCCTCAGTATAAAATTTCTCGAGAAGGAGAAGAGGCACTTACACGTATTATACAAGATCTGATTAAGGTGGGAGTGGTGGAAGAAGTTCCTTATAATGTTTGCAATAGTTCTATTCTTCCCATTTTGGAAAAAGATGCTGACACTAATATTTATAGATTTATCATTGATTTGAGAGAGGTCAACAAGATTGTAGTACCACAGTATCCTGTAGTATCTGACATAACGACACTGCTTACTTTGGTCCCTCCAACAGCAACTGCATTTTCAGTAGTGGATCTGAAGAATGCTTTCTTCTCGATCCCTATTCATCCTGATAGCCGATATTTGTTCGGTTTCACTTTGAATAACAGATCATATAGATTTTGTAGAGTTCCTCAAGGGTACACTGAGAGTCCAAGTATCTATAGTCAAGCCTTGAAAAGACAACTCGATTCCTTTATTTTGCCTGACGGAGTGGCTCTCATACAATATGTCGATGACATCTTGTTGGCAGCTGATACACCTGAACAGTGTGAAACATGTACTTTGTCCTTACTTTCTTTTCTTGCGACACATCACCATAAAGTATCACGGAAGAAATTGCATTTTGTAGATCAAAGGTGACCTACCTAGGACACCTTCTGTCTAAGGAGGGCCGTGCACTGACATCAGATCGCATTCAAGCAATTCTAGACACTCCAGTACCTTCCACACAGAAAGATGTCCGTGCATTTATTGGTTTAACTTCATTTTGTAGGCAATAGATATTGGGTTTTTCACACATTGTTAAGCCATTGCTAGCACTTTTGACTAAGAACACTCCGATTCCTCTTCCTTGGACAGATGAATGTCAAAATGCTTTTCGCCAGTTGAAACAAGCTCTTTGATCTGCACCAGTGTTAGGTAAACCAGACTATACGAAGGCCTTTACACTCTATGTACACGAGAAAGATGGATGTGCATTGTCAGTTTTAGTGCAAACGCACGGTGACAAGCAACGTCCCTGTGCGTATTTTTCTGCAGTTCTTGATCCTGTTGCTCGTGCGTTGCCTGGATGTTTCCGTTCAGACACAGCAAAAACCGTGTCGATACGTCAGAGTGAAGGGATAGTTTTGTCACACAAACTGTTGGTGCTAGTACCCCATGCAGTAGATGCCCTTTTGAATCAGACTAAAACTCAGCATTTAACTAGTGCTCGATTGACAGGATACGAATTGACACTGTTAGCACCTCTTATTACATTAAAGAGGTGTGCAACACTAAACCCAGCCACTTTGTTGCCATATCCTGCGACTCAGTCTCAATCAAAGGAGTCTCACGATTGTATATTCCTTACTGAGGAACAGACAAAGGGTTGCATTGATCTGCAAGATACGCCGCTTCCAGATGTTGATGGGGAGCTGTGGGTTGATGGGTCCTGTTTGAAGTTACCAGATGGCACTAACCTCAGCCGCATACACAATCACGACACTTGAAACAGTAGTGGAAACAACTCCCATACCACAAAAGTCGGCTCAAGCAGCTGAACTAATAGCTTTGACACGAGCATGTGAGCTTAGTACTGACTTATGTGTGAACATTTACACGGATAGCCGCTATGCTTTTGGAGTGGTTCATGAATTTGGCCTACTTTGGAAGGAAAGAGGCTTTCTTACATCCCACGGGATGCAGATAATGCATGGAGAACTAGTACATAATCTTTTGACTGCACGTACATATCCGAAGAAAGTTGCCATTATGAAGTGTAGCGCACACAAGAAGATTACCGACAAAATAGGACAAGGAAATGCCTTTGCAGATCGTGTAGCTTGCGAAACTGCAATACAGCGAAGCACTACACCTATGTATGTAGTAAAATCTCAAGCTGAGCGTTGGCATGATGCTAGAGAGGAAGTATTGGATATACAGAGATCTGCCTCTGTGGAAGAACTTTAACAGTGGTCCAAAGATGGAATGTTGGAAGATGAGGGTTGTTGGCGTAACAAAGATATGAAGATATGAAGAAGTGGAAATTGCCTGCAGCCTATTTACAACCTATGGCACATGGGCTGGCACATGTTGGGGCTCTAGCAATTACTAAATTGCTTACACAAGTCTGGGAGCATCCTGAAATTGCCAGCACAGCTAAAAGTGTGGTACAGTCCTGTTTGATCTGTTGGCAGTACAATCCTGGAAAAGGGACACAAACTCTACCACAGAACACTACCGACGACCCTGCTGGTGGGGAGTTATAATCTGCACCTTTTTGTACACCGGACCTCGCCGCACCCGCTCCGCGGGTGCCGCTTCGCTTGTGGAGATAGAGACAGTCAGACGCATCGAGGGAGCTAGGAACTGCTAGACCCAGGTAGCGGCACGCAACGGGGCTGCGAGCGTTTGCAGGGACTCCATCTCCCAGGAGTCCCTGCCTGACCGACATCCATCTTCCGGTCCGCTCTCCCTGTTGCTCCGCCCGCTGCCCACCTGAGGGGTCTTAAACTCCCAGCGCATCCCCATTCTGTGAGAACACTACCGACGACCCTGCTGGTGGGGAGTTATAATCTGCACCTTTTTGTACACCGGACCTCGCCGCACCCGCTCCGCGGGTGCCGCTTCGCTTGTGGAGATAGAGCCAGTCAGACGCATCGAGGGAGCTAGGAACTGCTAGACCCAGGTAGCGGCACGCAACGGGGCTGCGAGCGTTTGCAGGGACTCCATCTCCCAGGAGTCCCTGCCTGACCGACATCCATCTTCCGGTCCGCTCTCCCTGTTGCTCCGCCCACTGCCCACCTGAGGGGGTCTTAAACTCCCAGCGCGTCCCCATTCTGTGAGAACACTACCGACGACCCTGCTGGTGGGGAGTTATAATCTGCACCTTTTTGTACACCGAACCTCGCCGCACCCGCTCCGCGGGTGCCGCTTCGCTTGTGGAGATAGAGACAGTCAGATGCATCGAGGGAGCTAGGAACTGCTAGACCCAGGTAGAGGCACGCAACGGGGCTGCGAGCTTTTGCAGGGACTCCATCTCCCAGGAGTCCCTGCCTGACCGACATCCATCTTCCGGTCCGCTCTCCCTGTTGCTCTGCCCGCTGCCCACCTGAGGGGTCTTAAACTCCCAGCGCGTCCCCATTCTGTGAGAACACTACCGACGACCCTGCTGGTGGGGAGTTATAATCTGCACCTTTTTGTACACCGGACCTCGCCGCACCCGCTCCGCGGGTGCCGCTTCGCTTGTGGAGATAGAGACAGTCAGACGCATCGAGGGAGCTAGGAACTGCTAGACCCAGGTAGCGGCACGCAACGGGGCTGCGAGCGTTTGCAGGGACTCCATCTCCCAGGAGTCTCTGCCTGCCCGACATCCATCTTCTGGTCCGCTCTCCCCGTTGCTCCGCCCACAGCCCATAACCACTCCTATATCTTGGTCCTTGTGTCCCGCAGCGCGGGACGCATGCGCGGGACTCAGCCCGGGGCTAAGACCGGGCAAAGAGCGGGCCGTTTGAGGCTATATCACCTATTACATCAAAGCAGTGTCCCGGTGACCGTATTTAGCACGTACTGAGCCTGATTGACACTTGTCTGTGTTATATAGCAGAGTTTACTACTATTTGATAATATGCCTAAGAAAATTGTCTCTGGAGCTTCAGATACGCTTAATACCTTAGATAATTATTTAGTCCAGGTGGTAAATAAAATAAACAGTGAAAGAAGGCAATCGCTAGGCTTGAGTCAATCCCCTGTCCTTCACTTAGGGAGCCCCTCCACTAGTGTGCAAATGACTGATATACCATGGCAAGATCCCAGTACGAACATCTCTGATCCTAATCTCCTTGACACCGGAAGCCCTGATCAAAGCGCAGAACTGTTGGTTGATCTAGACACAAATGCAGAGTCTGACCCCGAGTCTCATGTGGAATTTATAGCAGAGGAATCCTCATCCTCTGTGCCTATGACTAGGGCGGTGAGAACCTGCAGAAAAATTCAGCCTAAACGCGGGGGGTCACGGACAGGGAGGAAAAGGGCCGCTTCTCCACCAAAGTCTAAGGGAAAAAAAACGGAGCACGAGGAAGATAACCTTAGACAAATTATAGATGATGACCTTTTCAACAGGATAGCGGAGATGATAGATATAAAGATAAAGACTATTATTAAGCCGTTGATTGGAAAAATTGACAAGCTCACCGCAGAGGTGAAAAGGATGGGAGGACTGCAATGTAAGTTAGTAGAAGAAATAGAGAATTTAGTAACCATTGTCTGTAGACCAATAGATATTGTGGAGGGAAATAATAACAATAATGGGGGAGCTATAGATATAGTAGCAGATGAAGGCTCATTAGAGACCATCCCGTCTGGTCAGGCACCACCAGTTGTACTTAGCCAGGAAGCAGCGAGAGAGGCCCCCATACTTCCATCTACTTTACCAACACCGCCATCCCTAGGGGATGACTCATCACAATTTATAGTGGAAGCCTCACCATTGGTACTGGTACTAGCTAATGTACCTATCTTATCCCCTGGCCAGACAGAATCTATTTCATCCCTGACAAGCAAGGCGTTACACTGGCTGTCAAGTAACATGCAGATGGCACATTATAGGAAAGAGCAGTTGGCAGGGGAAATTGTAATGGCGAGGAGGATCACATGGATAGGGAACAGGCAAAAAAAGTTTAAGGGGGACTGCGTAGTGTTACATTTTGCAAACGCAGCCGTGCTCCCAAACGTCCTGTCAAACATATTTCCCCCCAACGAAGAAGTGGATCCATAATCCCTCTTACCCTAAAATTCTTCTATAGTGAGCAGCAAAATGCGACCCATCCAAATATTCCAAGATCAGGGTGGCCCACCAGAAGTAACAGATGGGGTGGGGGTCTTAGACCTATATATAATGACCTTGGTACTGGCCCAGTAGATAGATTTGGTACAGGGCCAGGTGATTATCAGAGAGCGTTATTTTCTAAAACCCCTAGATCAAACTGGTAAACAATAAATAGGTGGGGGGTGGGTGCCCCGGTAAATGACCGGGGGAGTTGTGGAAATGGGTTTGGAGCCTGGCCGGGTGATGAGCAGTTTCCGATGCGCCCCAATACCCCACTACCTAGGTGGAACGTAGTAACAAATGGTTGGGGATTGGGGGCTACACCCCATGATTGGGGGTTCGGCACAGTGAATAGGTATGGGGTTTTGGCGAACTTAAATGATTGCGATTAACGTACGGGGGATCCAAATATGTCAAAAAATGGATCAAGGGTCTCATGTCTAATAAGCAACCCCAAAGATAGGGGCAGAGGACTTATAAATGGTACAAATATGCACGAGACAACCAGTTTGGAAGGTCGCAAAGCGCAGGTTGCTCCAGAAAGGAAAATTGCTCCTGACCAAACTTTGGCCGAGAACGTCGGTGGCTCATTCAACGAGAATGTTAATGATAATGATATCTCTCATGATCAGTCAAATGTAGCAGAGATATTGGGTAACTTATCTGCTAATGGAACTCCCCATCTACGAGCAGAAGATGGGGTCCCCTTGACCGATTTTGCGGCAAAGAGAACTATAGAAACTTGCAAAATATTAAGTTGGAATATAGCGGGACTCAATTCCAAACGCAATGATAAGGAGTGGTCAAGCTTTGTTTTAGGACATAATATTATTGCCCTCCAGGAAACTTGGGATATAACTGCTAACTTTTGGTGTGATGGGTTCACTAGCTTCGCCAAGGCGGCTATTCCTTGTCGCATTGGCAGAGCTAAGGGAGGTTTGTTGATGTTGTTTTCCTTGGAACTGAAGGGCTCCCTAAAACAGATTAGCACTGACTCGCACAACATCCTCATCGTAGAGAGAGAGAGATTAACCCCACTAGGAAGTCCTTATACATTAATTTTTACAACTCAGGGAATAGGGACAATAGCGGCAGCAATATCGCTACCTTAGACGTTATATTAAGGTCAGGCAGTCAGAACACTCAACTTGATATAGAGTATATTTTACTAGGTGATTTTAATATTCATCCCTGCAAGCTAGCATGCAGCTTAAATAACAATGATTGGGGCGAAGGCCCCGAGGTACCTCACTTTGAACATACCACAGAAGGAGAGGAGCTAGAAGATCTTCTGGCAAATTTCAACTTGTATGATCCAGAGGGTGGCCCAAGAATAGCTACCTTCACTGGCACCAATCCCGGAACTATAATTGATTATATCTTTACTACACAAGGTATCCTAAACCGGGTGATTTCCTACAGCACTGTGCCATCGCACCACAGTGACCATAACCCTGTTTTACTTGAAGTGGCTTGGGGAGATCATATGGGGCCAAATCCGGGGAAAGTGAGGCCGGACCACACTTTGCGTACCTCTGATCAGGGTAGGAGAGTTAAGTGGGCTAAGGTGGTCCCAGAAAACTCCTACGCGGAGGTTTTCCCGAAAATTAAGGAACAGGTTGAGGTTTGCCAGAATCCTCGTGCCCCGGGTTGTGAAACTATAGGGGCCTTTGAGTCGATCTGTGGGCAGGTGTCGCAGGATCTCCTGGCTAAGCCAAAGAAAGGAGCATCGAATATGAAGCGCTGGTTAGACACTGCATGTTCAAATGCACACAGGTCTCTGATGGTAGCTTTGAAAAAACACCTAGGGTAAGGGCCGAGATTGTTAGATTGAGGAAAATCTATAAGTCAGCTATAAAAACCAGACAAGAAAGTATCAAAAGGGAAACTTGGGAAAATCTCCTATCCGTGGCTGTCCTGAAGGACAGTCGGAAATTTTGGGATATAATCAAACAGCCATTCTTTTCCGACCAAAATAACGAGGCCATGGACTGTGTCATCCAAGATGACAAGTAGTTGACTCATTTTAAAAATGTGTATGGGGATAATGATCGGGCAACCCAAGACGTGTTGTTGGCCACTTTAGACGCTACTCCAATACATTTTTATAGCACAGAAGTAGAGAAAGCTATTTTGACCACAACTAAGCACAAGGCCCCGGGCCCTGATGGGGTGCCAGACGATTTTTTCAAACATTCCCCAAAGCTGTGGGCTGAGGTACTGGCCAATGTATTTACTGCCGTTAATAGCAACCCTACACCATCCTCCTGGGTCATATCCACCTTCGTCCCCATTTTTAAAAAGGGCCAGCGGGCCGACCCCGGGTGTTATAGGCCCATATCCCTCTTGGACTCGTCGGTGAAGATCTTAGGCAGAGTCCTTTTGTCTAGGCTGAGGGATAATGTTGAGAGCTGTGGAGGGTTGTCAGAGATCCAGTATGGGTTTAGAGAAAGGAAAGGGACAATCGAACAATGCTCTAACCTACATCTGCTCATATCTAAGTACACGGTACACAAGGAGGGGTCCCTGTTTCTAGCATTCATGGACCTCTCCTCGGCCTTCGATATGGTAAACAGGGCTAAGTTATGGATGATCTTGCTGGAGATAGGGATTGACGAGGCATTAGTGAGATTCATGGCTTCCCTACATCAGGAGCTTTTTGCGGCCGTACGGGTCACAAATGAGGGTAGGTGCACGTCTCTTTTCAAATCCCTGAAGGGGGTAAGGCAGGGCTGTATATTGGCCCCCCTGCTCTTTACCATATATATTAACGGTTTGGGTGCACATTTGGAGGAAAAGGAAGTCGACGTTCCGCGTGCAGGAGCAGTCAAGATCCCAGCGCTCCTGTACGCGGACGACGCCGTGCTAATCGCGCGCACGGGTGTCGGCCTTCAACGCCTCTTAAATGCCTTTGGCACATTCATGGAACAGCTCGATTTAAAAATAAAGGCTAGCAAGTCGCATACCATGGTGGTGGGCCGAGAAAGCAGCAAGAGGAGAACAAAAACCTTCATGTGTAGAGGGGATATGGTTTCTAGAGTCCCCACTTTTCCCTACTTGGGGGTCCTTTTTGACCAAAGAGGAACCTGGGGTCCTCAAGTGAGGGCGAAGAGGCTGGCGGTTACTAGATCATCGTCCGCCCTCATGGGCTTTGCGGGTAGGTTAGGTGCCAGGCCCATGAAAGCGTTGTTAAAAATTTACAAGAGTAAACCTGTCGCTCTTGCATCATATGGTTCATCACTCTGGGGCTACGTAAACGTGGAACCAATCCAGAGAGCGGAGAATAGATTCATACGGACACTCCTCTCTGTGCCGCAGTCAACACCAACTTACTCTATACACATGGAGGTGGGCTTAGATTTCCTCACTGATGGGTTGAACATGGCTCCCCTGATCTTTTGGTTAAAGACGTGGCACAATGAAGACCTTCCACTGAACCATAAGATCATGTCCGACGTCCTGTCCTTAGACCATTTTAAAAAGATCCCTTGGCTGGCCTATCTGTCGAAGGCATTCTCAGATTTGGGACGACCAGAGCTCTTTACTTCCCCTCAAGATATCAAGGTCCAAGATATTGATCTTGTTAAAAAGCACTTTATGGGGAGGGCAAGAGCATTCTGTGAGGAAAGGGAATTAGTGAAACCAGCAGTAAGGGGTCATTACTTACTTGTCAATTCATTTTCTTTAGCACCTTATCTTGGTTTTGTCACAATCCCATTCCACAGGTTTCTTTTAACTAAGTTTAGGTTTAATTTGTTACATTTTTATTTAGGCACTTTTAAAACATGGGGAAAACCGGAATTAGCTTTACCCTGCAGCTGCGATCATTTCTCACCCCAAGATACTATGCATTTTGTTATGTTTTGTGGGTTTTATGTAGAGCCAAGGAAAAAATATCTGGTACCAGTTTTGAAGGAGGTTGGCATTACACAAGTGAGACCGGCTCTGTTCTTTTTACAATCACTGACCAACACACGTATTACTTTTTGTATAGCTAACTTCTTGGTAGCTGCAGCTAGGATGAAAAAACAAACCCATTAGATCCATCGTTAGCCCTCCTTTTTTAATTTTTGTATGCCTAAATTGGTCCTAATGTAAATGGTTTTTTGTCATATCCTAACATGTATGAAATGTTCCTAACTCTTTGTATGAAATGTTTTTAATTTCTTTGTATGACTTTTAATTGAGTCGAATAAAGATAATTTGACTGACTGACTGACACAAACTCCTACAGGAGGGTTTGCTACACCAACCGCACCTTTTAAAGTTTTGCAGATGGATTACATCCAGCTTGAGCGCTGTAATAATCTAAAATATGTCCTAGTGATGGTATGTGTCTTCAGTAAATGGATAGAGGTGTATCCTACAAAGGATAATACTGCTCTTACCACAGCAAAGGTGCTTCTGAAGGAATTTTTCCCTAGATATGGTGTTTGTAAAACTTTGTGGTGTGACAACGGACCCCATTTACCTTAAAATTGAAACTGGCGAAAATACTGGCTTCCATGTCCCTAAAGTGGACAGATGCATTGCCTTTGGCACTGTTGTCCATAAGATCAGTACCACACTCACGATCAGGTCTCACACAGTATGAGGTGGTATTTGGAAGACCAATCAATATTTGGGGAGTTCCTAAGCCACGCCCCATACATGATGTACCTTGTATTCTGTTGAATGATTATTTGGCACAGTTAACTGACAGTTTGACTTCTATTCATCAACATGTTCGAGAAGCTCTTCCTAATAGATCTACAGGTGAGGCACATGATCTTCGTCCTGGTGACCACGTGATGGTCAAGGTCTTCAACAGATAGAACAGCTTGGAGCCGAGGAGGCGAGGCCCGGATCAGGTGCTGTTGGCTACAAGGACAGCAGTTCGAGTGATGAACAGAAAGAACTGGCTCCATACCACGCATTGCAAGCGTGTATCGCCCGCTTTGGTGGAACCTGCTGTGCTGACGACCAACCATCCAGAGAATCTGGAAACGGAGAAGGGTCAAGCTATCTCATCTGACGAGTCTACGGAAGTCTTCCCGGACCACGCGATTCCTGGAACAGTGCGATATAATTTGAGACCTAGGAACGAATCTGCAGTTTTGAACGAGACTGGTTGAGCTACCACACTGGGTTTGTGAAACGGAGAGCCAATGAGGCAAGGGGGGGGATTAGCCTTGCATTAGTGTAGTGACACCCGTCTTAGCCCGTGGTGAAGAAATCAGTGGCTACCCAAGGGATAAGAGTTCCAACGATTGTTCTTAACAGGTTCTTAGAAAGATCGAGCATCATTGTCAATTAAAATTAATAAGAAAATAATTTGTGCTGTAGGATTTGTTGTTGCCCTGGTGGTTTTAGCAATAACCACTTGGTTCATTGAGAAAGCAATTCCTGCTCAACAGCTTTTTGTTTCAACTACTCCAGCTCCACTGGAGCACTACTATTACACTCTTCCTTACCATGAACAGAAACATTGACAGTCCTATCTGAATAACACATTTATTCAGATGTTGCAACATATCCATAATGCTACAAATACTACCAATTGTTGGGTGTGTGGGATGATACCTGCGCACCAGAAGAAAGGAGGAACGCCTTTTATTCCTCTACCGTTTTCTCATAATGGTTCATGTCAAGCTTGGTATGCCCTTTTGTTTGCTTATGGAAAGCTTTCAGTAGGTGGAATCATTTTTCAGTTAAATAAAGAATGTTACCAAGATGAGAACGGTTATCCTCAAGCTAAAGGAACTAAATGGGAATGGGATGAATGCCAACCGGACAATATTTCAACACCATATGTCTTCACAAATATGAGGAATATGAAGAACATTGGACCCGTTGTGATATCTGTAACCAGAGAAAAAGCAGATTTGTGTATTAGCAATGTTGGCAGAATTCCCGTAGGACGAAGCGAATGTACTACTGTATTAAACATTGAGGGTGTTAAAAATAGCAGCTTTATATCGTCACATAACACCTATTTGGTGTGTGGTAATAAAGGATATTACCAATTACCTGTTGGATGGTCAGGGGTATGCTACATATCATTTTTGTTATCCCCTGTGTTTTTAGCACCTGCATCATATCATATTGACTTGAAACTGTATAACGATATTTCAAGGAATAGATATAAACGGACAACAAGTACTGATGACCAGACAGACACCGCTCTGCAACAATATGTTGATTTCAATTTGGGTTTGTTTTTCTTCGTGTGTGCTGCTTTAATAGTAGAAAGATCAGACGATTACCTTGTGTAGTGGAAGCTGTCACCAATCAGACAGCTATGGCACTTGGGAACATTACAAAAGAACTGCAAATTGCAAGAATTGTAGCACTCCAAAATCGGATGGTGCTCAATTTGATCTTGGCTGATCGTGGTGGTGCATGCCACATCATCGGAAGCAGTTGCTGCGTCTTCATCCCAGACCACTCACCTTCAGTTTATGACGCAATCTCTAAATTGCAAAAGATTGCTAGAGACATTCACCCAGAGACTGGTACATGGACATATTCAAACTGGATATGGACACTCTTTGTTACTTGGGGCTGGAAACTACTGACTTTTCTATGTATACTACTGGTGATACTATTTACATGCTGTACTTGTATACAATGTGGTCCCATGATTTGCTCTATGTGCATTACTGCTTGTACACCTGCCAAAAGAAGTGTTACAAAAGAACAGCAAATGTTAAGCAATGAAATTATTGATATGATGAATATCAATATACAGGATGCAGATCTAGATTACTCTAGACAGACGAATGTCTTCAGCAAATGCTGAAAGGGTCATCTGTGGTAGTTTAGCAATAATTAGGTTAAGCATTAGCAGAAGACATTTGGTATTTCGAGACTACCTTGCCCGTTTTACGGAATCCATTTTGTTTTTATGTCGGCCATTTTGTATGCCATGTGCTCTGTCCTACCTTCCTGTCAACTGCTCTTGAAATCTTCCTAGAGACAAGATATGAGCAAATGAGACCAGGGTTTTTAGGTGAGGGAAATACTAGGCGCACTGCTCGTGGTAGTAACAAAAGTACAGATAGGTAAGGGTGAATACCATTGCAGGAGCACTCGTCCTGCTTGCTTTTCCCCGCGAATCGGGAATCCCATTGATGAACCTTCACAACTTTGACTTTTCGGCTAAAGTGGATGCTCCTAACTACATCAGTCATTTCGCTACAGAAGTGTACTGGAACTACCATATATCGTATTTTCAAGTTCTCAAACTATATCGAGCAAAAATTCATTCTGGACTACTCGTCTTGACGCTTCTAACTTTTCACCTGGTCTCGAGTGGGGCCGGTTTGGAATTATCACCGGCACTGCGACCTGTGGTTTTATACCCACCCACTACAGCCCTGAGGAGTCGTCAAAGTAGTGTATTACTTGGCGACGAAACACGTGTCGGCTGGTTATCCATTAACAATAAAAGAGGAGCCGCACTACCCATCATTCTCCTTTTTCTTCAAATATGGATACTTGAACTGTTAAATGTCCATTGAGACATCATTTCTGTACTCTCTTTATTTGGTGTGCAACAGGTTTTTCTTCATAGAGACAAGATATGTTTAGTCTCCTCTACTTTGCACATGCTCAGAAGAGCATATAGCTGTCTCCAATTTGTAACTGTCAAGCTGTGTCCACCAAAATTAGCTGACTGTCAGCCCTTCCCACTTATTGCTAGCACACTCTCTGTATGACCTTATATGTATTGAAACCAGCACTCTGTGCCTTGTACTGCCTTCATTTCAGTCCCTGTGTTGGTATAAAAAGGACCAAGCTCCTTGTAGTCAATGTGCTACCTCATACTAATCCGAAGGGTGTTGTGTGAATGTAGTTCCACCTCATGAGGTTTAATAAACTCTGTCTTTTCTATTCCAGTTTCTGTGCTAACTTCTTACTATTGGTCTGAGGACTCTGTGCAGCGAAGGGCGAATGCCTTGCACTGGTAGGCCTTGCTGAGGCTCCCCACTACAAATTGGCGCTTCCAACATGGGGCTCATCGGCGACTCAGATGCCCGAAGGAGTGGTCGAGACGAAGGATGGGAATCTCGCTTTTGTACACGATCGCTGCCTGAGGAGACCCGAGTCTTGGCACCCATGGCGTTTTTCATTTCTTTCTGATCTGACCATCCAGTGGCGCCGGTCCTCGACTGAGATCTCTTCTGTTGATTCGCCGTGCAGTGACCATTTGGTCAATTTGAGAACTTGGCAGTTGGAACCTGGACACCATTTGATTGGTAAGAGCCGTTCTGCAGCACTTGCTGTTGGTTTTTGATGCCTTTGACTGGTAAGGTAGTTTAGTAACACTTACTGCAGCTTTTTGTTTGTAAGATTGGCCAATATTAGTATTTGTTTGATAATTATATATGCATTGCAATTCATATAGGCAGGTAATGAGGAGATTTTTCTCTATTTGAATTTGTTTGAACGGCGCAACATACGAAGAGTACCTTAAGCGCTACTTTGATTATAATACTGCATATTTTGCACTATTTTTGGCATGCCTGTTTCCAGCACACTTCGTGGGATGTGTTGCTTTTGTAGTGGTGCCAGTTTGAAACTGGACAAAGCACAACCGGCTCCCCCGGAGGGGATGCCTAATAGGGACATGTATATTAAGTATGGTATTTCTTCCATAATGTACAGCACATTATGAAATAAATACACTCTTACAGATCCTGAGTTGCGTTGGCCTATGCATGGGTCATTTGATTTGCAAAAGATTCAGTATGTGGAGCAACGTATGTTTAAGCGAAAGGCTAGGCAAGATATGTTTGACTGTGTGCGAATGTGGGAGAAAGAAGTGCGTGAGCGAATGATGCGTGAGCAAGACTTGATTGAAAAAGAAGAATGTAAGATCATTCATGCGAAAGCATTGGAAATGAAAAAAAGGGAAATTAAAGAAATTAAAGAGAGGGAAGATAGGGAGTGTCATTTACAGGTAAATGGCCAATACGCTGTTCGTAGACCTCTTTATCCTGTTCTTAATAAACCCCAAGATGATTCTCTCTTAGATCGTTGTCCACCTCCTTATGCTCTTCCTTCTGCTCCTTAAAAGTCAGATGAGGACTCTCCTACTGACCAGGACAATGCTAGAGAAACTCGCTCGATGTTATCTGTTGAACGTGCGTCTCAGATTAGATCTGCTGCGTGCAAAGCCGTTCGTAGTACTGCCACTATTTCTGAACTTTTACATAGTATAAAAGGTTGGCAGGAAAGGGAGCAAATATATTTTACTGATACATTTGCCGTAGAGGTTATTGAACGATTTAGGAAACATTCCGTAGAAATGGAGCCCGATTATGTAGCAGCTGATTGTAAACAATTACGTGACTGTCTTTTTGCCTTCTCCCAGGTGCCTGACACGATCAGACGCTTGGTTAAAGTGCGTATTGACGCAGCCTGTTTGCGAGAGGAGAAAAAGGCAGCAGATGCAGCTGCACAAAGAATCCCAAATCAGCATGGCACAAACTCCTACTCTTGGAACAGATAAAAATGTTGTAATTAATGTGAAACCCAATCGGGAAGGCGATGGGGCACCTTTATATGTTCCTCCTAAAGGAACGGGTACAAATGATGATAAGACTTCTACAGATGCTAAAGGTTATTTTATTTATAATTGGGTTTACACTCCTTGGAATAGAGAGATGTTATGGCCCTAAAAATGCATTGCCTGATCCGCGAAAGAATCCAGCGTCCTTTTATGAGGAAGTTGAGGGTGCCATTAGCTCTTGTACTATGACTTTGCCTGATATTGATTTGTTTTTTGGACTAATATTACCGCCTGATATGTGGTGAACTGTGCGTAGAGTTGATGATCGTGCGGCATTTGGAGCATTAAGGAAAGATTTAGAGCAGTTAGATGAAGACAGAGAACCTGCACAGAAACCGTGTCAGTTAATTTTAAATCTTCCGGCAGCTATATTAGTTAAATTAAAGACGATTATTCCCCCTATAAAGATAGATTGGACTGTATTAGCGTTGTGTAAGCAAATGGCAGACAAATCAGTTTCAGATTTTTTTACACGCTTTGAAAAGGCATTTCACGATTTTAGTGGCCAGTCACTGACAGATGACACGGGTAGGCATCTGTTTATCGATAAATATGTCGCAAACCTTTTGCCAGGAATAGCTAGTCGCCTAAAGGCCAGCGAGAGTTCATGGACTACCTCTTCTCCGGTTTCTCTCCTAACTATGGCTCAGTATTTTGAGCGACAAGAATTAGAAGCTAAAAATAATGAGGATAAAAAGTGTAAAGAGTGAAGCTTATGGCCCGCCTTCTACAGGTAATGATAGAGGCGGTCGTGGATCTTATGGTTCGTCCTTTCCTTCCTATACTTGTTCAAATTTGTCTGTTGATCAGTGTGAGTACTGCAAGAAATTTGGACATTGGCTTTCTGATTGTCCAGTACTGTGTGCTCAGCAGTGTCCACGTAGTTGGGGACAAATGAGAAATCGCTCGGGATATTCAGGGCCAAGAGGAAGTACGAATGATCGCGCTAGGTTTGATGCTAATGAACGTGGGCAGGATGGGTTTATCACTTTTGATAGAAGGAACCAATATCAAATGTCCGACTATGTGCCGTCTGATTAACAAGATTCTGTTTATGCATAGGATTGCCTAGGATGGGGTAAGAAATCAGTTGAAGTTCCAGTAGATCAGAGGGGTCCCTATGTTACAGCACATGTTTTGGGTTCTACTGATCAGTTTCTGGTTGATACAGGAGATACTCTTAGCGCCTTGTCTAAACAGTTGGTTCCAAGGGCTCCCCTGTCTGGCTTAACAATTATATCAATAGGTCTCAATGGAACACCTTCCCTTAGCCCATTGTCACAACCATTTGCATTCCATGTTGATAAGTTTACTGCTCCATGTCCATTTTGGCTTTCTCCAATATATGCTCAAATATTTCAGGGCTACGATACGATGTTCTCCGGAAGGAGTAGGGGTTATTTTGAATGACAACTACCCTGTGATTGAGATATCCTGTATTGTTAAAGAGGACATTGCATTAGTTTCACTCCCTAGTACTTTGTGGGCTAATTCAGACACTAATGTAGGGCAAATGGTTATTCCGCCAGTGCATATTAGTGTCAAGGAAGGTGCTTCATTGCCAAGACTGCCTCAGTATAACATTTCTCGAGAAGGAGAAGAAGCACTCACACGCATTGTACATGATGTGACTCTGAGCAGAGAAGGGCGAATCCCTTTCACTAGTAGGCCCGGCTGAGGCTTGCTACTACACTTGTTGTAATGAAAATGTTTTAAACCTATATATGAAGATACATCTTAAATGCACAGCTAAAAATAGAGATTGAACGGATAGTCTGTTTTTTATATCATATCCTTCATGACATCACTGATGACATCTCAAATGATATCACTGATGACATCACTGATGACATCATCTTGTGAAAGAGTGGAAGACCTCCTCTCACCCTAATATTACCTTTGATACACACATTCAAAAATAGAAACTAACATTTAAAAAAAAAAATGGAGATACCAATACCAATTACAACAACCTATTCAGTAATTCCAACATCTACATACACATCCACTCATTCACCAATAGTTCTATATAGTCACTCATACATGTACTCACTCATCATATGTACTCATACACCTATACATACTGTTACACACCGATACTCATCCATAGAGTTAGTCACACACATACTCACAGATGCAAATAAATTATCAAACATCCATTTACTTGCATATACAGCTATACACACACACCACTACACTAACTTCTACAGAAACGTACACATACTTACTCTCTTAAACAATCGCTTATAGATACACATATTTATTTATACAGGAACTCTTTTAAACTCTCACTCTCACATATACTCACTTATATACATCAATACTCACATATAGTAGTTTAAAACATATGTAGTTACTCATAAAGATACTATTGAGACAGTCATTCACTCACTAACACACCCATACACACACTCATCCACCCATGCAGTCCTGCACATATGCCGTCTTCAAAACACACACAAACAGTGAGTCACTCGTTCATGCATCTATGCGCTAAGTAACATCCCCACCGAACCATACAGACACTCATACTGATAATCAAAAAACAAACTAATAACCCATATACACACTTATGTAGCTACTCACCAACCCTTGCAGCCACTTATACACAAAGTGAGACACTGATACAGATATTTAAATATTTAAACATTACTCGTTAATACATGTATTCACTAAGATACACTTAATAAGTTAGTTATACTGTGAATTTTAGAAAAAAAACATCCATTTAGACACCTATTTAACTATTTATTGTTACATCGACCTTTAGATGTACGTATAAAAAAATATTTATTTTTCAGAAAGACACACATTCACTGGATGATGTCATCAGTGATGTCATCAGTGATGTCATTTGAGATGTCATCAGTGATGTCATGAGTGATGTCACTGGCCATGTCATGAGTGATGTAATATGTGACGTCATCAGCAGTGCATTGCGGGTCACGAGTTATAGTTAGCTAAACTAACTATAACGGGGGAATTTCAATGGTTTTGAATGAGTGAAATGTCCATTATATATATATAATGGACATATATTTATATATATATATATATATATATGCACACATATATACGCCAAGGTGTATTGAGGAATGAGTGGGTGTATCAATGTCTGAACTGATAATATAGTGGGTGAATATCTACATCATTCTGTCAGTTGGAGTGTAAGTGGCTGCATGGGTTGGTGAATAAATAGATTAGTGTGTATATGGGTTATTGATTAGTTGTCTGAGTACCTGTATGGGTACCTGAGTGTCTGTCGGGATGGGTGTGGGTGTGTGTGACTCCCTGCATGGATGAGTGAGTGGGTGATTCACTGCGTGTATGGATTCATGAGTGCATCTGCAAGGGGCTGTGCAGGTGACTGACTGTGTATATGTCTGTGTTGGTGAGTGAATGAATGTCTCTCTGGCATATGTATAAGTAACTACATATGTGAAAGGCAGTATATGTGAGTGTTGGTGTATATAAGTGACTAAAAGTTAGAGTAAGTGATTGTGAGAGTTGCTGTATGTATGTGCGTGCTGTGTCAGTGATTGTAGCAGATAGTAACTATGTGTTACAATCTGCATGAATAGGTGCGGTGGTGTGTGTGTATAACGGCATAGGTGACTAAATGGCAGTGTTATTGATTCTTTGGTTGACTGACTAGGTGTTTGAGTAAATCTGTGAGTGAGTGGCAGTGTGTGGGTATCTGTATGGGTATATCCACGGGAACTCCACAGTTCGCCACCCTGGCTGCCTGTTCCGGAAAGGTCATTAGACAGGTCGCTCCCGACTTCTGCCGCCTTGGAGCTGCCTCTACCTGCGAACTTAAGCCCTCAACACCGCAAGCATAGCAAAGCGACCCCTCGGCCACTGATCTCCAGACACACTGCCCCACTGGATCCCAAGTCTCATGTCCTGATGAACCGCGCTGACTCAAAACCCTAATTCAGCCTGTCGCCTGCCCTCCGGGCCACCCAAGCTCCACACCGCATCTTAATCAGGCTCCCCCCCTCCATTACCCTCACGATGGCCCGGGACCAGCCTCCCCCTCCTCCTCCAGTCCCACTTGCCCACCTCAAACCTCACAGTCGGAACTCCTTCACCATCATCTTCCGCTCCCTCCTCTCTACAAAGGTTCGACGCACTTTCAAGCAGAAACTCATCCGTAAACACAAAGAAACCCTAATCATTGACATCTACCACTCTGCTCCATAGGACTGATGAAGATGGATCTAATATTCCACACTGAAAGACGCGAATATTGGGTCTCCATGATCAGAACGCGGATGTTCATCGCCAAAACTACCTCCACTCCTCATAGCTGCAAATTAACCGTGATTCTCCCATTCAGATCAGTTAGTAGAGGCTATACAACTGTGACTATCTTCACTAATGGCACAGTCCTCATCCAAGCCAACAATGAGAACCTGGAAGCTTTCGACTCCCTATTTCCCTCACTTAGATCAGCCCTCCCTACCCCTCCTCACCTCGCCTCAACGCCCTCACCGACCACTCCCCTAGTTGACAGAGAAGACCTCGACACGCCCTTTATCGATCCACACACAGCCCGCCAGGCTCCCCCTCCCCCCGTCATATCTCATCCCCCACGCCCAGCCATCCTCCACCAACAGGAAACCTAACTCTCACCCCCTACCCCTCCACCCAACCACCTCACCTCCCCCAGCCACAGCCACCGACCACCTCCTATGACAATCACCTCCCTGCCAACAGGCAGTCCCCAGCCAACGAGCCTCCTCTCGAGTCTCCCCCCAACTCTCAAACCTCCCCTGTCTAATCCTCCTCCTGTCCCTCTCCCTATCTCTCCCATATCTAAACCTCCTCCCAGCCCTCTCCCCACCCCTCCCACGCACGCTACCCTGATCCCTATCCCCCAACCCATCCTCTCGAACCTTAACACGCTCGGCCCCACTCCAGATGTTCACAACCCCTCCCTTGATTCCATAACAAAGCGGCTCACAGCCCTTGAAAATCAGGTCGACACTATCACCCAAGGCTTAATAGAAATCCTCTTTAACCTCGGTATAGCCTGTAATCCCCACAAACCCCCTCTCCGAACCCCCCTCCTCGCCAGCACCAACATCACCCAGGGGCCCATAGAAGCCCTCAGTGCCCAGCCGATCGATCCCTATCCCAAGGGCCTGGGTTCCGGTCCCAAAAAATCCGAATCAACCAGGGCCCTATGCACCAGGCCCTTGACCTCATTCTCATCTTCCACCCTAGCGGGCTCAAAACACCTGATCTCCAGGCCGCTTAGATCAGAAGCTCCTATGTCAGACAGGGAAGCAACCTTACTAGCCGCTACCTACGACTCTCCCATTTCAGATTCGCCTAAATCTAAGATTCAAGTAATCACGGGTCACCGGAAAGATCCCCCCACTCTCAAACGACAGAGATTACCAGTCCTCACCGCTATACCTAGAGAGGCTAAAGACAAAACCACCAGCAATCAGGAAAAAATCACCAACTGCCTCCTAATCAATTGCAGATTGGCCTCACTCCACGCAACGGACTTAGCCGAAGCTATCCTCACACTTGACATTGACGTTGCGTTCCTCACTGAGACCTGGCTAAATAAGACATCTCCTCCCTGCCTAGACATGCTGGTTCCACCTGGTTTCTCCCTCATCTCCAAAGACAGGATAGAACAACGAGGAGGTGGGGTCGCTATCATCCACAAGGACAGCTGGAGCATCACAGAAACCGCCTCCTTCGAGTATGACTCATTTGAATGTCTATCCGCTGTCACCAAGACCAAAGACAACGACTCTCTACTGTGCCACCTACTCTATCACCCCCGGGCAGAAACAACGAGTTTGGAGATCAACTATCCAACCTGATTGCACAAGACGCACTCGGCGATTCCAAAAACGTAATTCTTGGGGACCTGAGCCTCAGATGGAACGAAACTCATAACCCTCTAATCAGATAGCTATCCAGCCTCCTCGCGGACAACAACCTTACTCAACACTGTACTGAGGAGACACATTACAAAGGAGCCATACTGGACGCATCATTGCACAAAAGAACTCAATCACGGTCAACCACATACTTCCCGTTGACTGGTCAGATCATCATTTGATCTTATTTCACATCAATCACCCCACCGTCCCGCTTAAACCTCCTCAAGACCCCCCCAAATGGTCGAGAAACCTCTCCCAAGTACCCCAAGACATCCTAGAAGGTCAGCTAAGTTCACTTCTTCCAGACAACTCTCTGCACCTTTCGACCAATGATCTCATCGACCACTATAACTCCGAGCTAGTCTCCATTCTCAACAATCTAGCTCCTCTAAAGCTCAAAAGAAGCCGTGCCACCCCATCTAGAACCTGGTTCAATGCGGACCTCAACGCAGCAAGAAGAACCCTGAGAGCCAAAGAAAGAAAGTGGAGAAACAACCCAACAGCCATCCTTCGCTTACAACTAAAAACAGCCCGCAGGAAGTATAACAACCATATCAAAAATAAGAAATCCAGCTTCTTCCGAGAGGCACTAGCCAATTCCAAAACAGACCTAAGGAGCTCTACAACATAATCAGACATCAAACATCTAAGCCTCTGCCCACACCCCTGCAGGCGTCCAAAGAACTATGCGATAACTTTGCCAGCTTCTTCAACGACAAGGTCTTAAAAATCGAATTATCTCTAGACATCAACAACTTACATCTCCAGAAGAGCAACGCAGCTATCCCACAGGCCCTTCCACCGCTGCTCCTCTCCCCTCCTTTGGCTAAGCTTTCGCCCCGTGCAGGAAACTGAGATAATCTCGCTGATCTCGACCTCCAAACCATCAGCACACATCTCAGACCCCATTCCTCCCTCACTAATCAAAATAATGAAGCTCACCTTAGCACCTATCTGGGGCGAAGTCATAAACAGCTCCCTACAAAGCGGAGTGATCCCCGACTGTCTAAAAATGGGACAAGTCACCCCTCTGTTGAAAAAACCCGGTCTTGACTCAACTGACTTGAACAATTTTAGACCGATATCTAACCTCCCTCTGCTCGCAAAAACACTGGAACGCTGCATACTCCTGCAATTGACGCATCATCTGGACAACATCAATGTCCTGGACCCCCTCCAATCCGGCTTCAGACAAGGCCGCAGCACAGAAACCGCGATGCTGAACATCATTGACGACATTCACGGTTCTCTTGACGCAGACAAGTGCTGCCTCCTCATACTCCTTGACCTCTCCGCAGCTTTCGACACGGTGGACCATAAGCTCCTCATCAAGACTCTGCAAGTAAGAGCTGGCCTTGGCAAAGTAGTTCTCGAGTGGTTTTCCTCCTTTCTACATAACCGCTCGCAAATAATAAAAATGAAGAACTTCACCTCCGAAACTCAGCATGTCAACAAGGGTGTCCCCCAAGGATCAGTATTCTCTCCTCAGCTCTTCAACATCTATATGGAACCGCTCGCCAAACTACTCAGTTATGCCAACATCCACTTCCACCTCTACGCGGACGACACCCAGATCTACCTGGAAAACTCTTCTCTTAATGACATCCACAGACGTAATGCTGTCCTAAATGATGTTCAAGATTGGCTGACGAAGAATCACCTGAAACTCAATCCCGACAAGACCGAAACTCTTCTCATCTCAAACAAAGAAGACAACCCTCAAATCATCGAGTGGCTGAAGTCGATCGATGCTCTTAAAGGTACTTTCACGCTAGCTGACTCTGTAAAATCTCTGGGTTTCACACTAGACCCCAAACTAACCTTGACAAACCACATTAAGAACTCGGCAAAAAGTGCATTCTTTAACCTCAGACTTCTGAACAAAATCAAACCTTTCATTCCCAACAAGGACCTTAAACTAGCCACGCAATCTCTAGTCCTATCTAGACTGGACTATGGGAACTCAATCCTAACAGGCATCCCCAAATCGCACCTGGCCCCATTAAAAACAACACTGCATGCGGCAGCGAGAATGATCACAGGATGCAAAAAATCTGACCACATTTCCCCAGCACTCAAAGAACTCGAATGGCTCCCGGTGGAAATGCGTAGTACCTTCAGAACAGCCTGACTAACCCACAAGGCCCTCCATACCGGAAAACCAGAATACTTAGCAAACAAGCTCAAAAAAGCAGGCCAAGCTAGAAATTTAAGAAGCTCTAACTCCCTGCTGCTCATCCTACCAAAAACCAGAAAGAAGAGAACTGCGGACTACTCCTTCACAGGAAATGCTCCCAAAATATGGAACTCTATCCCCCCGCACATCAGAACCATACCGTCCTATGCGGAGCCAACTCAAATCCTTGTTCCTTATCCGTTCCCTAGGTCGTGGGTAACTAGGATCAGCAAGCATCCTTAGAACTATGTGGTATCTCTGTATCCTATTACCAAGAAGTCCTACTGTACGAACCTTTTCCTCCTCCCAAATTGTCTTTCGTTGATCGCCTTTACTTGTTACGTGTCTTGTTGTTCACCTTTTCATTCCTTTTACTGTAAAGCGCTCTGCTACCTTCGGGTCTTGTTAGCGCTAAATAATAATATGAGTGCATATATCTGGGCTGTATTGATGAGTGATTGTGTGAATGAGTGACTGCGTGGGTTAGTGAGTAGATGTGTGTGTAGACCTATGAATCCGTGAGTGGGTATGTACTAACTGGTATTTGTGTCCATTGTTTTGAGAATGCTAGTCTGTATTTTAGAGTGGGGTATCAAAGGTTATATTAGGGTGTGTGGAGGTGCATCAGATATTACTGGATGATGTCATCAGTGATGTCATTTGAGATGTCATCAGTGATGTCACTGACCATGTCATGAGTGATGTAATATGTGACGTCATCAGCAGTGCATTGCAGGAGTGCAAGTTATAGTTAGCTCAGCTAACTATAACGGACGAATTTCTCTGGTTTTGTACGAAGGAAATGTCCAACTAACTATTTGCAGAGTGTTGTAAAAAGGGGCGTGGCCTCAGACCACATCTCAGCAATCCCACTGTGTGAGGCTTACTGTAGATACCTAATGGGCTAGTTGGCCCTTAAGGACCCTTAGCATTCAAGGGGACCTAATCCCCCAACCCAGAACGTTCCAGGAGGTGTGTTTGCAGAGTGGTGCAGGGAGGGGGAGGGGCATCTGGCGAGATGCCGGCTTTTCTTTTCTTTTGATATTTTTAGAAGGGGGGATGTGTGGCCATCCTTCTCTTAATATTTTGTGGGCCCTGAGGAACCCATCCTCAAAAGACTGACCCATTTATAAAAAGAAAAAACGGGAAGGGGGCGCGCAACCCACCTCCCAAGGCTGATTTCGGCCCCGGGGACCCCATCCTCGGGGCATGGCCTTCTTTATTTATTTTCTTTTAACTTATTTTTTGGGAGAGGGGCCTCATGGCCCCCCTTCCCTGGGCCACTTTTGGCCCGGGAGACCCCATCCCCCGGGGTATGACCCTGTTTTTATTATTATTATTATTTATACACAAGGGTGGCGCATGGTCCCCCTTCCCTGGGCCACTATTGGCCCCAGGGACCCCATCCCCTGGGGCCTGGCCTCAACATTGGGGACCATGAGGGGAGCCTCAATGCCCCCGCAGTCCTAACCAGCTCCCCGCCTCCTGCAGTAGCCAGCATTGCTTTTGGACAAGGGGATCTGCTGACATGCACCTCCCCTTGACCAACAGCAATCTGTCGCGCTTGATGGAAGCAGTAGCAGTTTTCCTGCTCTCGCTTGCATGACGGAAATCAGTGTTTGCAATGACAGGGCAGGAGCACTGTTATTGCAAACTGCAATGCCCCAGAGGGGCACCCCGGGACATTGCGTGGCGGTCCTCAGGGCCATGGAGTGCTCCAGGGGGGGGGGGTGCTGCCCACTCCCAACAAGCATGCACGCAACGGATCACCACATTAGCATACTTAGTGCCCCAGGGAGGTAATGGTCACCCGGGTAGTGTGGGGAGAGGCAGGAGCCACCCCACACTAATTTTAATGTATTGATGCCCTACGGAGGTGGTGGCAACTGGGCTTAGGGGGCCCACAAAGCCTCCCCGCCCATATTTAAAGACAGCCCCAGGAGGGGGGGCCCGCGAGGCCCCCGCATATTATTTAAGAAAGCCCTGGGGAGGTGGCGGTCATTGGGATTTGGGGGGCCAACCAGGCCCTACCTACCCATAATTAAAGAAAGCCCTGGGAGGTGGCGTTTCTTAGGGCTGCAAGGCCCCCAAATATATTTGGCACATTGGCCCCGGGACCTGGCCCACCCGGGGCTTTCTTTAATTATGGGCAGGGTGCTTTGTTTTTTTTTTGGTTTTCGGCCGGATTCGCGCACCTAGCACGGATCCAGAAAACAATATTTTAAAAAATGGTTTTTCAGCCCCTGGGGGTCCCTCTGGGAACCCCTGAGCAGGCCTAAGGGGTCCCTGCCCCCTTTTTCTGTTTTTTGTCCTTTTTTCTTGTGACTCGGTTCAACCGAGCCACAAGATAGCTGCCAACACTGTTTGGTTTAGAGTGTTGGCAGCCAATCAGAATCAAGCCTGTGCTCGTTAGGGATCGCGGATCCACTGCAGTCACCAGATATATAATCTTTTAAAATATGAATATTTCTACTACTGAACGGATTTACACCATTGAAAAAAAAGAACGCTTTCTGAACCAAGAGCTACCTTTTTTTCCAAATTTGGTGCAATTCCGTTCAGACTGTAGCCTGTTCCAAAATTTCCTATGGAAATTAACATGGAGAAAGTACGTTTTGGGACCTCCCTTTTTTCTCAGCCTCCACTTGATAAATCACCGGAGCAGCATCAAAGATGCTGGCAAATCAAAAAACTATTTTCCTATGGAAACTAGGTTCTCACTATAACTACCTAGTAGGTCAGTAGGTAATATATATATATATATATATTCACTGAAAAAACCATAGGTTATACACCATATATAGTTAGGAATTAGCATTTAAAAAACCTTATTTTACTCACACAAAACCAATGAAATTCCATATATAGTTAGTTGTACTAACTATATATCACGCACCCGCAATCCACTGCTGATGATGTCACATATTACATCATTCATGACATGGTCAGTGACATCACTGACGACATCACTGATGACATCTCAAATGACATCACTGATGACATCACTGATGACATCTCAAATGACATCACTGATGACATCACTGATGAAATCATTCATGTGATAATACGATGAACCTCTTCAGACTGTAATATAACCTTAGATACACTCAGTGTAAACACAGACTCACAGATTGTCACTCATCCATGAAGTTACACACACACCTAGACAGTCATGCAAACAATCAATCACACCTCCGTTTCCTTAACTATACAGTTAAACACACCTTACTTATTCAAACATATACTAAAACATATTTACTCACTTATACAATCCTGGATACAAGTTCACAATGATCCATACAGCCACTCACACATTCACTGGCTCTTATGCACAGTTATTTATATATGTCAACTCTCACATGTACTGTATTTTACATATGTACTTAATTTGACATGTAGCACTGAGATATCTATTCACTCACCAATACAGTCATGCACACAGTCAACCGCCCATACAGCTATTTCCAACATGCACTTTTGAATCCATACATCTATGCACAGAGTCATACACTTCCCAGCCACCCACACACACACTCAGTCTCCCATACAAATGCTTGTGCAACCAATCAATAACCTATATAGTTACTCATATAGCTACTGATCAACACATGCAGCAGTTTACAGAACAACAGACATAATGATGCACAAATTAAGACAGTTTAGTCACTAACCCATGCACTCAGTGAGACACATTTAATCACTCACTCATACATTCAGTCATGCACCTACTAAATCCTTCGTCCAGACACTTATACATCGACTCATTCATAAATATGTAAGACATATTTTAACTTTACAGAAAAATACAGTCACTGGATGTTGTCATCAGTGATGTCATCAGTGATGTCATTTGAGATGTCATCAGTGATGTCATCAGTGATGTCATTTGAGATGTCATCAGTGATGTCATCAGTGATGTCACTGACCATGTCATGAATGATGTAATATGTGACATCATCAGCAGTGGATTGCGGGTGCGTGATATATAGTTAGTACAACTAACTATATATGGAATTTCATTGGTTTTGTGTGAGTAAAATAAGGTTTTTTAAATGCTAATTCCTAACTATATATGGTGTATAACCTATGGTTTTTTCAGTGAATTTCATTGGTTTTTTAATAGCTAATATCAAAACCTTTACAATGTATTATTCTTTAAAAAGAAAAATATTTTTTACATGTTTTTTATACAATTTATTTTTTATTTTTTTTTGTTTCGCTCCCAGTACGCGTACCGGTTAGCTTCCCGTTAGCTCAATCCGGAGGCGCGACCCGGTACGCGAACTGGTAAACGTTCCTTTTGCGCACCTCTCGCGTTACAAAACAACATCGCGACGCTTCGCGTCAGCATGACGTTTCGCGTTCTCGCGTAATACGTCATATTACGTGCTACGTTCGCGTACCCGGAAGCGTAGCGGTACGCGAACCGGAAGCGATCCGCGGCGCGGCGCCGACCGCGTAACGTAAACATAGCAGGTCATGTGACTCGGTAATAACACTTTTCATTGGTTCATTTCACTTTTGGTTTCCTAATGATGTAATACAAGGTCATGTGATCTAAAATGGACACTTTTCATTGGTTTAGAACTTTTGTTTTTCCCAAATGATGAAAACCCCTCCTTCTTTCATCACTCTGACTTTCATCTTGGTGAGAGAAAGACCCTTTATTGATACTTTGTGATGGCTTCATTAGTAGCTTCAGCTGGTGCTAGCCCACCACCTCCACCAAATCCAAGAAAGAGAGGACCACCTGCAGAAGTAATTTTGCAAGAAGAGGAAGAACAGGAAGAGGAGGAAGAGGAGGAACAGCATGAGTTTCTGCCAGAGGAGCCCAGGAGGTACAACAGAAAGGAGAATTATATCTGGCAATTCTACAGAATTCCTGAGGGGCAAAAGAAAGTCAATGCACGTTACGTGTTTTGCCGCATATGCGGTGATAGATTGTCTAGGGGCACTGATAAAAAATACAGTTATGGCAATCATACTATGCATCGGCATATGAGTAGGTGGCACCCAAATAATTATAGTGCTGCCCAGCTACGTGACGAACAACAAAATCCCCTCCCAATGGCAAGAAGATCGGTGGTTCCAGAGGTGTCGGGACCAGAGGCGAGGGAGACGATTGCAAACATCCAAATGTTGTTTGGGCACGTAAAGCAAGTGTGCGTGGAATGTGGCACTTTCATCTGCTACAGAGAAAGTAGCATCACTTTGATTTTGCGAGCAATTCAAAATCATATTAATGTTTGTACGAGACGCACCAAAAAATAAATTCTTTTTTTTTTTTTTTGCTCCTGTTGAGCCCTTTATAATGGATCGTTTTTGTTTCCCCCCCCCCCAAAAAAACCAAAAATTTTTTAAAAACGTTCAGAAAATACAAAAAAAGTAAAAAAATGTTCAAAAAATACAAAAAAAAATATAAAACAACAAAAACATAAAAAAAAAGTTCTTTTCAGAACTAACTCCCCATTATAAAAAAATTGGTAGAATATTTGGAACTCTGCCAACCTCTATTTCTCTTAGTTCGCTCCCGGAGCGCTACCCGGTACGCGTACCGGAAGCTAACCAAAAAAAATATTTTTTTAAAAAAAGAACAGTAAGTATAAGGTAAGCAAACAGACAGTTATGTTAAAAGAAAGACAGCTCTAGGGAGTAAACTAAGGATACTGTTACCTACAATCCACTGCTGATGATGTCACATATTACATCATTCATGACATGGTCAGTAACATCAACAGCAGTGGATTGTGGGTAACAGTATCCTTAGTTTACTCCCTATAGCTGTCTTTCTTTTAACATAACTGTCTATTTCCTTCCCTTATAGTTACTGTTCTTTTTTAAAAAACATTTTTTTGATCAGTCATAAACAGTGACATTAATAGAAACAGAGAGAGTGAACAAGAGTGAAGAACTATGGTCCTCCTCAGCCACCCTCAGAAAACCAAGGGGGTCAAGATACATCTACCGTGCCCCCTTCTACCTATTCTGAACATTATTTGCCCTCCATCTTGTATCTTGATTCGACCGAAACACAAAATGGTGGACTGCCATAACGCTGCTGGTTTGCGAACCGGGCAACTTCCCGGGAAGCGGTCCAAAAAAAAAAAAGTTGGGAAAGTAATTCACAGACACTAAGAGTAATAGAGATGGAGTGAGTGAACAAGACTGAGGAACTATGAGAACAGAGGGACTGAGAAAAAGAGTGGAAGGAGTTGAGTAAATAGGTAATAGAGAAAGGAATGAGGAAAGTAGCAAAGGCAGGAAACTGAGGATTAAAGAAGTGAAGCAGTGGATCTAATAGTAGGTGAATGTGATAGAAATGTAACGAAAAGAGTACAACTATTTACCTTGTAATTGCCGTTAAATTAATCACATTTTATTTCTATACTTTCAATCTGTGAAAGAGAGAACCAACATTTGAAAAAAATTTAAATATGTATTTAAAAATTACAAAAGACAAGGGAAAATATTGAAGGACAAATAGTTTTTCAACAACTTTGACACTGACAGAAGCTTCTGCTTCTCCAGGTCCTCTACACAATCCTAAAGATATACATTTTAAACTAACAGTATCTTGATGCAGATGAAGTGAGGCCTATCTTAAAACATGGTGCATCTTTTGCATTGCTCTTGTTTCAGAAAAGTGTCGCTTCAGTATGCCAATAACATGTCTCCTATCCAGAGATTTGTTTGAGGTGAAGCCTACTCAGAGTTCAAGATGAGATTTACACTTGTTGAAGTGTACAGAGGAGATAATATCTGTGAAAGTCTACTAATGAAGTGAGTCATGTCCACTGCACTCTTCAACAAAGTAGAAACCTCCTATGTTTCCCTGGACAGACCTAAACTTGATCTGCACAATGTGATTCGTAATGATAGGAAACACAGGTGATGTAATTGAAATATGTGCAATTTATTTTGCTCATTTCACAATCAAATCACTTGTGTTTCCTTTGCTTAGGTATCTCATTGTGCAGATGTAGTCCAGCATATGAAAGAATACGTAGAAGTGCAGCACTGCATACAATAAATTTAACACTTACAGAAAACTCACCTTCTCCATGCCTCCTACACAGTTCTACATATACATCATAAATGCAAACAGTACAGAATTAATTATACATGTTAAATGGTTTATTTTTGCTGTTCTCAGAATGTATCAAAATTCACTAAAAACAGTGACTTGAAGGTATTCATCATGTAACAGCGGGGAAAAAAAAACACAATCAAAATGATTGTGTTTAAAAAACCCATACAACATCAGAAATTAAAATTCAGAACTCCTTAAAGTTAACTTACTTTCCATGACGTCCAAGGATGTCCTATGAACAGCTTACACTCTTTTGTGCTGTTATTACTTTCAGCCCGCCACTTTCTGAAAGAAAACCTCCATCGTTTTTAAAAACACGTTACATGCAATAAATGACTTCTTGCTCTCTACCACTATTTTCCACAAGGCCAAATCTAGTCAGAGATATTTATAACTCTTGGATTTCTTGTAAGCCAATCCCATCATTTGGCATTTCCGCAACTTTCAGAATTAAAATGTTGAAGATCATTTTCACAATCCTGGAATAGTAATATCTTCCCCTTCTTGCTCAGTCATGTTCTACATTTCCTATGACACTGATACTGCTTAATATGAAGCAGACTTACACTACCTCTATGAGTACTACAATTATTTAATTCTCTACATCACTTTTAATCACAAAGCAATGTAAAACAGTAGACAGCATTGCAGACTTACATTCCCTCTACTCCATGTTTTGATTGGCTGCTTCAATTAGCTTATGAAAAGAAACAGTTTTTCTGAACTCATTTAAAGTGCACATACATCTCCATGATGTCCAATCCTATGATTAGAAGTTATGTCTCTGAACTACACTTATCCTCAAGGCCAAATTGTGTAGGAGCCATTAGAACTTCTTGAAATTCCACAGATCATATCCCGAGATTATTTTCCTAAAATTTTGGTTTTAAAAACACCAGGTAAGAGTTTTTAAGGTCATACGGCAATTTTTTTTTGAAAATTAAAACAGAATCATTGCAGAATGACCAGCCATTTCTAGACTTTAAATAAGCTGTGTAATGTCCTGATGATATTGAAGGGCCGTCATGATATATAATTGCTGTAGTTACAAAAGTCCTTCCTGATATTGACAACTGCGAAGCTACAAATTTTTTTATTAAAGTTGTCAATTTTGTTCCATCAGGCCTACATCGTTGGAACATTAAAATGACGTACTGGCCATATGTTCGTATAAATAATGTGGACATCATTTCAGATTTACATTGGCTACACTCCATGTTGTGATTAGCAGCTTTTACTAGCTTATTAAAGGAGACTGATTTACTGTCTGGCAAAGTTAAATATATAAATCTTTCTGAGTCTACACTAGTAGTACTTGATACCATACAGTTCTCGCAGTCATGCTGCCATTGATAAGAAAGCCCAAACAGCTGATCTACATCTACACCTTCAGCATGTAATACATCAAGCATATACATTAAAAACTCCTGACAATCTTGCTGAATATTTTGAGAGAATTGTGTTTGGCCTGAACATCTATCTAACAGATTTCTAATTTCAGACACACTTTCTATGTTTCTTCTATCAGTGGTACATTTCTCTAACACAGAATTTAACAAACTGCAAAATCTTTGATCAGAATTGACCACAATCTCTTCTTTTACATTTTTTAGAGAAAACAAAACATTAATTACTACATTAGCATAGCAGTTGACACCAGAACTGTTTTCAAACTGAAAACCAACAACATCTTCAACAGAATCCTCTTTGTTTCTGCTTGTAATTTTAGGTTCATTCACTTTTTGTCTTTTTGCTACAACCTCCCCAGTATTGTTCTCATTTCTTCGTTTCCGGCCTACCAGACGTTTCTCAAACAAAGGAAACTGAGGCAAATGTGGCGCATACTCTCTTCTTAACCTATTGTATTCCTTAACACAATCTAGATCTGCACAAATGTTTCTGACATCACACTCAATCAAGTACAATCCCGATAAAGTTCTAACTCGTGACAATGCCACATATGCCATACCCTCCTTGAACACAGAACTGCCAATATTCACCAATGCAGTGTCTACACTTAAACCTTGCGATTTATGAATTGTCACCGCATATGCCAAGCAAACAGGGAACTGCTTACGGCGAACATATAAGTCTTTTACAAGCAAAAATCTAGCAGAACAACGAGCAATTAGCTGTACTTCCTCAATGCCATCAAATTTAATTTTTAAAAATTCAATTCCATCTCTATTTCTGTATTTCACAAAATCAACAACATTACCCATTGATCCATTTACCAGACCTCTTTCAACATGTAAATTCCTTCTTAAAATTATACGGCAGTTCAAGCACACATTCAGAGTCTTTTCAAAACCTGCAGTTTTAGATATACTCTTCTCTAATGAATCCAATTTTGTTTTCAGATTCTCAGACAAAATAATTGTTGATCCCATATGCTCTACTCTATCAATAGCTTCCACTTTCACAATCTCTTGCTTTTCTAAATGCAACATTTTGTTGTTAAATTTGGCACATTCTGCAAGAGTTGGCATCAAACATATTCCAGATTTCTTATCAGTAATTTTCTGAAAAATATTCTCAGGCACAACATCTTGTTCTGGATATAAATTTGACAGTAATCGTGCATGTAAAGCTTCTTTCCCATGCTCGGTCACTTTTCCAATTCTAACATCTTGTAGAATAGTCTTGTAAACTTCATCCTTTGCCTGACGCATATTTTCATGCAGTTCAGCATAATTGAAGTTTAACCATATATTGACGTTGCCAATGCTGCCTAGGCACTTCCTGGTATCTTCATGCGTGAGCATTTTGAACACAGGTTGCCCTTTCACTGGTGTCAGCTGCAGAAGATCTCCGAAAACAATGATGTGTTTGCCACCAAATAACACATCATACTCTGTTTTGAGAACTTCTTGCATCCTCAAATGCACAAAGGCAAGCATGACATTGGAAACCATGCTTACTTCGTCAATGATAAGAAGTTTCATTTTCCTCAAGATTCTTGAAACTTCAAAACAAGCATCTCCAGATAGCTTGTGATATTCTAATTTGTTGTCATGCTCCACTGGCAGCATCAGTAAACGATGTAAAGTAATCCCTTTAATATTATGTGCTGCCAGTCCAGTTGGAGCAGTGACAACACAAGACAGCGATGACTCTGTCCTTTCCTGCAAATAGCATGAAATTGCTTTAATGAGGAAACTTTTTCCAGTTCCCGCTTCTCCACTCACGTACAGTCGGACAGGCTTCAACGACGTACATGAGCACTCTTTCTTATCATGACTTAATCCATGATCAATTTGCATGGTAACTTCGTCATATATTTTCCTCTGCTCAACGTTGAGTTGCCTTTCCAACTCTTCTAAGTTAACCGCATCCTCTTGAGCATGTGCCATGGCTCTTTCCACCTCATTCATAGCAGTGGCAGCTTCATTTTCAATAAGAGGTCCTCCTAGTGGATCCTGACTCAATGAAGCAGAACTCTGACTGTCCTGAGAACTGTCTCTGGCAATCTCGGCTGCAATCGTTGCTTCCTGCTCAATTTCCGCATTCAACATTTCTACATATTTGGGAAAAGCAGGACATTCTATGGTCTCCTTGGCGGCATTGAAAGAGTCTTCATAACAGAGGAAATCTCCAAGCAGTTCCTCTTCTGCACGCCAAGGCTTGAAAAGTTGCAAAAGTGCTAAATAGAAAAACTCCTTTTTTTCAGGAGATTCGCCACTCAATTTTCGATGGTTTATCAAGTGGCATTTTCTTTGCTTGACCAGACATCCCTCACTTCCTATTACAGCATACACTCCTTTCTCAGTATCTTCTTTGATGTTCCTCTTGAACATGTAATTTTGCAGAACCTCATACAGACAAACATTCTCTAGGTGACTGCTTCGATTTGGATAATATGTATCCAACATGTTTGTCTTCAAAATGTCGGTACTGTTTGGCTCCTTTTCCGCCAAATACTCAATTTCCCGCACAGGTTTGAGAACTCGATTACGCGTTGCAGCAAGACCAAGACTCGCCCAAACGATACTCCTGGACTTGGCATAGAGACTTGCTGAAGACAACCGGTCAGAACATTCGTACGCTCCGATTTCTCGATGCGACAACATCTTCAGACTGAAACTGTACAACTTCTTGCTGAGGCTCTTTTCATGGGAAATGTCCTCCCACATATCCTTCAATTCTGTCTTCTCTTTTTTGGTGATGTAAGACGTCACATACCGAGCCACAGCCATACAGTTATCAGCCACAAACTGTATATCCATGTTAGCATTCCACATGGACAAAATCACCGGGTTGTAGTCGTTGATGTACTTGGACTCTTCGTTCCTCTTCAAATTGTAAGTGTTTTTAGGTGATTTCTTCATCACATTATGTCGCAGCGAAGACATCAAACTGTTTACTCTTCCTTTAGAAATCACCGGTCGTGGAAAGCCGAAACGACATTTGGTGTAGAACTTGTCTTTCTTTCGGAATTTACGACGGCAGTACTTTCCACATCGATGGCTTTGGAAACGCAGAACTTTTTCTCTTAGGCTTTTCTTCTCCTTTGCGTTTGGAACAGCACACGTAGAATACTGTTGGATGAAACTCATCACTGAGTCTTCTGGATCCGTTCCAAATTTAGGTGCATCCTTGATCCACAGCAACATATGTATATGAGGAGCACCTCTTGCTTGGTACTCCTTTCTCCAGAAGAAATCCAACACCTCTCCAAGAGGTGGATTCTTCTTATTCATGATGAAAGACATCATAGCTTCAAATCTATGATTGAAGTACCTACATACATTGACTGGATCCAAAGAGCACAGTTCTCCGGGTGTCTTGAATTCGATGTTTTCTACGTTAGCATTTGCCTCTCGTAGAAATTCAAGTAAGTCTTCCCAGCCATACTCGGCACAGCTCAGAGTGAGGAACCATGTGGGAGTACCTAAGTATCTCAGCATACATTTTAAATCACCATGACGACGGTACCAGTACTCATTAGTACCACGCTGACACGCCATGAGATTAATCAGGTGAGAATCCAAAATACTATCTTGGACATTCACTTTATCCATAAAATCACTTGCCGAGATGTTTTGCATGTGTATACCACTTTTCAAGATGTGGTTCACTGCATATGACAGTCCAGACAGATCGCTTTCAAACAGGAGATGAAACAAATAAGGAATGCATTGTCGAAACCTAGCATCTCCTGCATACAATCGCAAAGTCCGGTATTCAGAAGCAGGAATTTGATGAGGTCGCTCATCATATCTTCCTCCCTGACCTGTTGGAAAAAGCTGTGGGAAACACCGAGCTTCCAAACTTTCCTCCCAAACACTAATGGGACTCCCTTTGGCTTGTTTCATTTGAAACAACTCAATAGCATTCCCCATGACTTCCTTTGAATGCAAAGGATGAACACTATAATGTTCATATATTTCCTCACTAGTAGAGGGTTCTACTTTCTCAATTTGACCAGCACACAAATCGCTATCCTCTTCCTCACTTACTTCCTCTTCTGCAACATATACATTCTTATAGTATTTATTATTTTTTTTCAAATACAATGTTGCCTTTTTAACTTTCCTAACATCTACTAAATCTTGCCATATTTTCTTATTCTTTGTCGGAACCCCATTAACTAAGATAACCAGAGGTTCCTCTTCCACTTTTTCTACTCCAATTGTGTTAATGTTTTTCTTGAAATCTAGAGGCAAATAAACAACTCTTCCCTTTAATCCTCTCTGTAAATCTGATGGAGGCAATTTCCCTGTCTTTGGCTCCATTCTTACAATAGCCTGAAAGGGATGGATACTTTGAATCAAAATAGATTCATAAGTATTTAAGTCCTTCAATTCAGAAGGAATCTCAACCAATTCCAGATTATTATGAACTGCTCTAGCAGGCATCTGGTTTTGTTTTAATTTGTTACAACAATAAGTACACACACGTTGATCCAATCCCAAATCAAAACAATTTTCTACCATCAAGTATGTTGCAAAATCCTTCCATTCACTATTATTTTCCCTTTCACTTTTTGCATATAAATCCACTAACTTAGTCTGATTCTTATAATAAGTGCGTCTACAACACACACAAGTGAAATTAGGCCTCTCACTTGATTTCATGTCAAACGTCGCAATTTCCCTCTGGAAATTATCTGTACTGGAAACCTGTACACTATCTTCCAAATGACCCTCTACTTCTTGCTCAATTTCAACATTCTCCTCTTTACTTCCAAAGTAACAAAACTCAATTTCTTCACATATATTCTTCACATCTATTTCAGAACCATGCAAAAGAGCAGCGCATAATTGTTTCAGCATAATTGCTGGACTCTTAGCATAATACAACAGTCTAACTAACTTCCTCACTTTGTTATGATGCACTGCTAGCATCCTGAAATGATGAAAAACACTCTGGCATACTCTCCTGGAAAGACAAGCCAGTGAATGACCATGCAAACCTGTCACTTCTCTCACTCTGCAAGGATCTAATTCTTGCAACAACCTTATTTTCTGCTTCAAACTTTTCTTGTTAAATGTCCGTACAAAATCACAAAGCAAATTGATGGAATCCTGTCGCACACTGCAAATACTACTACACTTCCAGGTGTACACAGGACCCTTAGCACGTCTTCCTAAAACCTCATTACCTAACAACTCTTCTGCCTCTGTTGTCACAAGTTTTTCTTTTTCAACTGGACAACCATCTTTCACTTCATAAGCACGACCACTGATGTCAACTGCATGCACCAAATCATTATCCTGGAAATAACTCTCTTCATTAAAAAATGCCTCACAGCTTGAACTATGTATCCATTCTCCAGAAAAAACTTCACAAAAATTACTACGATTAACTATTCTCTTCCATCTACTATTTCTTTTGAAATCAAAAATTGCCTTGTTTAGCTTCCTAATTCTATTGATTATCAAAATAAATAACTTACGTTTAATTTCAAAAGCCTGATCAATAACTTTCTCAACTTTTTATTTTTCTCCTATAAAAAACTAATTTCTGTTGACCTTTCTTAATATTTTTTAACAAATTGCCAATTATCCTGTTACGGAACATTCGTTTACGAATCTCCGTAAACTGTTGTTTCCTTCTACTATCATGCACAGATTTATCTCTTGCTCTAGCAGTAACATTTTCATTTGTCCTTTTCTTTCCATTTGATTTACTTGTCATGTTATGGATTGAAACATTTTCTGTACTAATATTTTTTTTATTAGAAATATTTCTTATGAAATATTTAGAGCTCTTACCCGGTGCTTTCTTCATGGCTTGAGAAATCTTTTTGTTAGAGGACTGCTGCATTTTTTTTTTCTCCTGCTGTCTTTGACGTTTTGCAGCCTTCATCTCTCTTATTTTTGTAGGCATAGTTGAATCTGAGGAAAAATATAATAAAAATGTTATTAAACATTATTATCAAACAGTAAATCAGTAATAGTGATCAAAAACATAACACACTACTTGACATTTTAAATAGAAGATTTTTTAGTCCTTGCAAATTTACAATACAGAAATAGCAGAAAAGAAATGAGATTTATATTTATGTTACCTATGCTATTTTATATGTGAATCTGATCTAATTTTATGAGCATATTTTAATATTTTATTGAAGACACTACACATAACCTGTTTTTGAAGGTGTCTTTATTTTTAAATTAAACGGTTTACCTTTTTACTTTTTATTGATTATAAATTTTAAAAATAAATGTTTATAATTCCAAAGGCTCAAGCAGGTCAGCTTCCCATCCTATATCATATAATTCGGACAAATCTGCATCCTCATCACGCTCTTCTTCATCCTCAGGATTTAAATCATCCAATGGATCAACATCCACTGATGTTTCAATTACAAGTTCAATGATGAGGTCAAAATCAACTGATTGCAGATTGTCGCTCATGTTGAGGTTGTCTTTATCTTTAAAGAAAGACAACAACAATGAGATGTTGCAGAGTAAGAGACAAATCTCACAGATTATAATAGTAAAATTATTTAACAAGAGTAACATTTTGCAGCTATTATTTAGCCATGTCCAGCGATGCTGAGCAGGTGAAGCCTATGTCTAATTTTTCACTGAACAGGACTCATCTGTTCTTAACCTTGGATAAGCCTCAACGACTCTGTGTCCCCTGCACATACTCAAATGTTAAAGTGCAGATTTATATTAAATGGCACATCCCCAGGCATGCACCAGTTAATGTGCACCACTGCTTTACCACCCATGGTGTGCCGCATTTACAATCAGATAGGAGAAAGCTGCTTCAAAACCCTGCGCCTGCTTGAAGCTGGCATAGGTCTTGACGCAGCATTGTATAGATGGGGCACCCCTGATCCTTGCTGGAGCTGCATCGCACTTACGATACAACTCCAGCAATGCGCCACCTTTACGGCACAGATGCGTCACGCATCTGTGCCTTTTTTGCCCCATGCTGCGCCGCATTTTAAATGCAGCACACCATGGGTGGCGGAACAGTGGCGCAGGATGACTGTCACATCCCTGGGGATGCGCCACTCATCATAAATCTATCCCTAAGCTTCTTATCTTGTTACAGATGAACTGCCATATGTATCATCAAAATATTTTACATATTATAAATAGCAAATTTTAAGGAATAAATAGCGATTCTTTACTATTCCTAATTTGCAATGAGCAAATTGCTAATTGCAAATTACCCATTCATTTCCATAGGCTAGGAGGCTCATAGGAATTAATGTTGCAAGTTGTGATTAGCAATTAGCTCATCACAAAATAGGATTTTTTTCAAGCGTGCAGGGGTATCTCAAGAACACCCTGCTGCACCCCTGAAAAAGAAATTTGGGAGCACATGGCACACCTACATGCCCTAATGGCATGTATGGGCGTCATATGGGACCTTTTTTTTTTTTTAAAAAAAAAATGCTTTTTGAAAAGAATTCGCAAATTACCACAAACTAGAAGTTGGTGGTAGTTTCCAAATCCTTAATATCATTTTTTACATATTTTTTTTTGATACATTGCATTTAAGGAATCACAAATTTTGAATTATTGACATTTTAAGTAATTTCCACATGTGCACTGTTTTCTAAATATAATTTGAAAATCGTTTTTGGGGAAAAGTAATGGTTTGCAAATTTATGACAAGGACATAATGGTGTATGCTTCTCTATAAGGCATTTCAGTATCTCTAATGTCATTTTTCCCATATTACATTATAAGACCTTTCCCCATGAAGCACATTCCTTGTAAATATGCTCCCACCAGTGCATTGCAAATTTAGATTTTGACTGTTTCAGACACATAGCCATGTTGAAAGTGACCCAAAAAAATTGCAAACGTTTTAAAAAAAAACATTCATGTGCCTTAATGACATTTTAAGTCATTTCCCCATGGACAATGTTTTCTAAGTGGCACAAAAGAGGTATACACCTATCATAAATCTGTCCCTAGCATTATAAATGATTAAATCAGGATGACAATAAGATGTGGCCTATCCAGAGGTTTGTTTAAGGTGAGGCCTACTCAGGATTGCAGATTAAAGTTATGCTTGATGAAGAATACAGAGGAGATAATTTATTGTAAAGGCCTACCAATGAAGTAAGTGATTTCTACTTCATTGCACCAGTCATCATAAATGTATCCATAAGCTTCTTATCTTGTTAGACATCAACCGCCATATGTATCATATAACTATTTTGCATTTCCAAAAAAGCGAATTTTAAGGAATAAATAGCGATTCTTTACCATTCCAAATTTGTTTGAGAAAATTGCTAATTGCAAATTACCCATTCATTTCCATGGGCTAGGAGGCTCATATAAATGAAGGTGCAATTTGCGATTAACAATTTGCTCATCACAAATTAGGAATTTATTCCAAAAGTGCAGGGGTGTCTCAAGAACACCCTGCTGCAACCCTGAAAAAGAAATTTGGGGGCATATGGCGAACATAAATTTTAACAACATTCCTTTACCTCAAAAACGATTTTCAAATCATAACTTCAAAACACTACACATGGGAAAATTACTTAAATTGTCCTTAAGACACATAAAAGCGTTTTTTGATTGGCTTTCCTGCATGGTAGGGTCACTTTTAACATGGCTATGTAACATAAACATTCAAAATCAAAATTTTCAATGTACAGGTGGGAGCATATTTACAAGCAATTTGCGCCACAAAGAAAGGTCTGACATTAAAATGGGAAAAATAACATCAGGGACAGTCAATTGCCTTATAAAGAACCATACACCATTATGTCCTTCTCATGAATTTAAAAACAATTCCTTTTTCCCAAAAACGATTTTCAAATCATAATTTCAAAAAACTGCACATGAGAAAATGACTTAAAATGTCATTGAAACACATGAAAGCGTTTTTTTATTGGCTTTCCTGCATGGTTGGTTCACTTTTATCATGGCTATGTAACACAAACATTGATAATTAAAATTTTCATGCACATGTAAGAGCATATTTACAAGCAATTTGCGCCACAGAGAAAGGTCTTACACTAAAATGAGAAAAATAACATCAAGGACAGTCAATTGCCTTATAAAGAACCATACACCATTATATCCTTGTCATGAATTTAAAAACAATTCCTTTTCCACAAAAACGATTTTCAAATCATAATTTCTAAACACTGCACATCAGAAAATGACTTAAAATGTCATTAAAACACATGAAATCATTTTTTGATTGGCTTTCCAGCATGGTTGCGTCACTTTTAACATGGCTATATAACAAAAACATTCAAAATCAAAATTTTCCATGCACATGTGAGAGCATATTTACAAGCAAATTGCGCCACATAAATCATAATTTTCTCCTTAAAGCACACTATTCTCTATCTAAAGTAAAGAAATATTTTCTCACCTTAGCAAATACTTTGAGTTTGAAAACAGTCTAAGAAACACACCAATTTGTCTTCAGCAGAGCAAAAGGTATGCACTCCAGAGTCTGCAGCTATCAAAAGCACAGAAATGGTGTAATTCTTCACACATATTTCTCATGTCACCCAATCAAAACTCTTCCCTCACTTTTTTTCAAATGAAAACCCTTCCCCCTCTGCCCTTTCTGCCTATTTTCCATAGCAACCACCTCTTGGAGAAACTCTGGTGTTTGCAAATTCACACAACAATGTTGCAATTGAACTCTGAACTCTCAGTGCACCTGCATATCCAGTGCTTTCTTTCATTTAATGATTTTTTATTGACCACTCAAAATACATCTTTCAAACAACACATCTGTACACCCTAACTTTCTGTTTTCATCAATTAAAATCCACCAATCACTGTTACTACTTCATGAACACAGAAACTCCACAGTTTTTTTCATTTCAAACTCACATTTTTTCAACTGCCATTTCATTGCCACACTTCATCTGACTGCAGGAGAACCTTCTCTCACCATGTTTTCTGTCTGGATTGTTGGTCATAGTTATATTCACTGGGCTCAAAGGTACGTTGAAAGCAGGAATTTACCTAACCTCAATTTACAAGATGTGGAAATTAAGTGGTTTGGCCACAGAGGATTAAAATGTCACCAATTGATACCATTGGTGAAAACCTTTATGCATTTGCCAAAACCTGACCTGTTAATTGTGCACTGTGGAGGTAATGACTTGGGCACTTTGACTGGTGTAGGTCTGGAAATGCTTTTAAAGGACACCTTTGAGCAATTAATGGCACTTTTTCCTCAGACTGCCTTGGTATATTCAAATATATGCCAAAGACAGAAATGGAGGTGGTCAAACCAATTTTGTCCACAAATTGAGAAGTCGAGGAAGCATGTAAACAAATCTGTTTCAGCTTACATGAGAGACCATGGAATGGGCTCCCTGTACAACAATAACTTGCGTTATTACATGCAAGATATCTACAGAGGAGATGGAGTTCACTTCTCAGATGAGGGCAACAGAGTTTTCACTCTGAATTTAAAAATGTGCATTGGTACCTACTTATAAGTACCAAAATGTACTATAAACCCAAAAGCTCTTCTCAGAGCTACCCTACATCTAATTACTCACAATTATTATTTTACTCTAACTTTTTTCACTAATTTTCAACAAAGTACACTCCCTGGTGCGCTACCCGGTACGCGTACCGGGAGCTAACCTCGCGAAATTTTTTAAAAAAATGATTTTTTTTCGCACATATGGGCCTCCTCAGCCACCCTCACAAAACCTAGGGGGTCAAGATAAGTCTACCGTGCCCCCTTCTACCTATTCTGAACATTATTTGCCCTCCATCTTGTATCATAATTCGACCGAAACACAAAATGGTGGACTCCCGTTACGCTTAAGGTTCGCGTACCAGGGCGCTCACCGGTTCGCGTACCGGGTCGCTTCCTGGGAAGCGCACCATCAAAAAAGGTGGGAAAGTAGTTCACACAAAAGCCACTTGAGACAATTTCACCAAATATAGATTAGCTCATACTACATACCAATCCCTACCATTTTCACAAATTTGATTGGAATTCCATTTAGCCATTTAGCCTGTAGACCTCTCTAAATACCGTGAGGTAAATTACTTCACAAAACACATCTGAAGTGTTGGAATTGACAACCAATTAAAATGTTACTTTCATTTTCTACTTTTTTTACCTGACATTTGATTGGTTATGTACCCGAATATATATAAAGGAAGAGAAGGAAACACAGCCATTTTGACTACTACTTCCTGGTGTACATTTCATTTGGATTTTCATTAATAACTTCAACTTCTTTTTAAAGGTAAGTTGTTATTTTTAAAACTGAAGTATATTGTGCACTTTAAGTTAATATGGCAAACTTTTTCTGTTAGTTATATACTATCCCTCTGTAGTACTTATAAATTTAGATACACTTTTTTATATTCCTACTTCCACTCTGATACTATACACTGCCCAAAGATAAATTCTCTGATAAAAACTGCCTATCTAAAATTAATCCCAACAGTGCCCTACCTCTACTAATATATATTTTTTTTATGCAAATTTCAGGAAAAATGGAAAGTGAACAAAACATTTCATTTGAAATTGTCCTTCCAGAGTCCAACACAGAAATCATTGATCCAAATGAGATTGAATTTATGGATGAAACATGGGACCAAGAACTACTGCAATGTGTACAAGCAGTAGATAACCTCCTTGCAAATGAGGACATTTTACAACCTCAGAGACTACAATCTATATTCCATGATTATGAAATTTCTGACAATGAAATGTTAGAAAGTTTAATAAATTATGAAACACAATAAAAAAAGTTTAAAAAAAAAAAAATAATAATCAACAAAACCAACAATCAATTAACATACAGCATTTGAAAAGTCTATCATTCATTTTTTATTGTGATACGCTCCCCAGTACGCTTCCCGGTTCGCGTACCGGGCGCTAACCACGAAAAAAAACAAAAAACAATTATTTTTTTTTTGCTTAGCGGGGCCCCTTTAAAGCCTCCACATCAAACCTAGGGGGTCAGGGAGTATCTACTATGCCCCCTTAAGGTCATTTGCCCCTTCGCTTTTGCCTCCTCTTGTCTCTCGATCCTACCGAGAGACAAGATGGCGGCCGCTCCGGACTGTTTAGAATGTTGACAGACACCGGAGAGCCAATCAACTTCGCTACGAAGTTCCGTTACGCGTCAAGTACGCGTACCGGGGCGCTGCCTGGTCCGCGCTTACAGATATATATCTTTTTTTGAACGTTATTTTCTCAAAATCCACTGCAGCACATATATTGAGACCTACAAAAGGCACATCGGGCTACCAGTCCCTACAATTTTGCCAAGTTTCGTGCAAATCCATTCAGCCGTTCGGGCTAAAAGTGAGGCTAACCGCCCTATGGAAAACTCAATGTTAAAAACACGTTTTGGGACCCCCCTTTTTTCTCGGCCCCCCCTGGACCAACTCCCCCCAAATTTCCAGTGGCTGCTCAGAAACAAAATGTTCCATTTTCCAGAAAATTTCAGCCAATTCCGTCCACAAACGCCAAAGTTATTAGACATAGAATTTTCAAAAATCCCATAGGGAAAAAATCCTAACTATATATACCTACTGGCGACCGCCAGTAGGTAATATATATATATATATATATATATATATATATATATATTACCTACTGGCGGTCGCCAGTAGGTATATATAGTTAGGATTTTTTCTCTATGGGTTTTTTGAAAATTCTATGTCTAATAACTTTGGCGTTTGTGGACGGAATTGGCTGAAATTTTCAGGAAAATGGCACATTTTGTTTCTGAGCAGCCCTTGAAAGTTTGGGGGGGGTTCGTCCAGGGGGGGCCGAGAAAAAAGGGGGGTCCCAAAACGTGTTTTTAACATTGAGTTTTCCATAGGGCGGTTGGCCTCACTTTTAGCCCGAACGGCTGAATGGATTTGCACGAAACTTGGCAAAATTGTAGGGACTGGTAGCCCGATGTGCCTTTTGTAGGTCTCAATATATGTGCTCCAGTGGATTTTGAGAAATTAACGTTTAAAAAAAGATATATATCTGTAAGCGCGGACCAGGCAGCGCTCTGGTTCGCGGACTTTTCGCGCAACGGAGCTTTGTGAAGCGAAGCTGATTGGTTCTCCGGCGTCTGTCAACATTCCAAACAGTCCGTAGCGGCCGCCATCTTGTCTCTCGGTAGGATCGAGAGACAAGAGGAGGTCAAAACAAAGGGGGAAATAACTATAAGGGGGCATAGTAGATCCTCGCTGACCCCCTAGGTTTGATGTGGAGGTTTTAAAAGGGCCCCGCGGGGCAAAAAAAAACCAAAATAATAATAATCGAACGGCTGAATGGATTTGCACGAAACTTGGCAAAATATTAGGGACTGGTAGCCCGATGTGCCTTTGCTAGGTCTCAATATATGTGCTCCAGTGGATTTTGAGAAATTAACGTTGAAAAAAAGATATATATCTGTAACAGCGCTCCGCTTCGCGTACTTTTCGCGTTACGGAGCTTTGCGAAGCTGATTGGTTCTCCGGCGTCTGTCAACATTCCAAACAGTCCGTAGCGGCCGCCATCTTGTCCCTCGGTAGGATTGAGAGACAAGAGGAGGCCAAAGCGAAGGGGGAAATGACCATAAGGGGGCATAGTAGATCCTTCCTGACCTCTTAGGTTTGATGTACCATTTTGCCAAGTTTGGTGTAATTCCGTTCAGCCATTCAGGCTGTAGACGTATGTAAATGTCCTATGGAAAATTGCATGGGGAAAACACATTTGAAAGTGTTGAAATTTAGAACCAATTAAAATGTTACTTTGGTTTTGTATTTGTGTGTGATGAAAGTTAATTGGTTATGTATATATGTCAAATGAGAGGAAACCACAGCCATTTTGTGATACTACTGTCTGAGGTACATTTGTGAGGAATTTTTGGTGGTGAATTTCTGGTGTTTGATTTACACAGTACTAACACTTCTGCTACTTTTAAAAAGGTGAGTTGTTAATTTGTATGGGGAACTATGTTGTACACTTGAAGATAATTTGAAAAATGTTTTCTGTTATTTATTTGCAGTCCTTCTGTTATACTAAATACTTGATAAAGTTAGTTTTATATTATGTATTACTAAAGACGATAAATGAAAGTGATTATTTTTTTCTGCAATTTACAGCAAGCAATTTCAAAATAAAATGGCTCACAATGAAGAGACCGTGGCAATTTCTTTTGAATTGTCCAACACATTGATTGAAATTGAGAGCACCAATAATGAAATATTGTCACAAGGAGGACATGACTTGTATGATTCCATTAGATTGATTGAAATGGACAGCACCAAGAATGAAATATTGTCACAAGGAGATGACTTGAATGATTCCACTACATTGATTGAAATTGAGAGCACCAATAATGAAATATTGTCACAAGGAGGAGATGGCTTGTATGATTCCATTAGATTGATTGAAATGGACAGCACCAATAATGAAATATTGTCACAAGGAGGAGATGACTTGAATGATTCCACTACATTGATTGAAATTGAGAGCATCAATAATGAAATATTGTCACGAGGAGATGACTTGAATGATTCCACTACATTGATTGAAATTGACAGCACCAATAATGAAATATTGTCAGAAGGAGGAGATGACTTGAATGATTTTTTTGATCAATCTCTTGATGGCGAATTTATCGAGTGTTTGGAGACCATAGAGTTACAAGAATCATCATTGGAGACTTTTAATGAGGACATTGCTGATGAGGACATGTTACTAGTTCTTTCAAATTTAGAAAATTCTGAAGAATAAATTTATATTTAGAAATCAAAAATTGTTTGAGACATTATTCATTTTTATTTTTAATTTATGAGGTTGTAGCGAAGTGATTGTAGTATAAAATGAGACTTATAGTATAGAGTGCAACATTTTTATGTTACATGGTAAGTTTACTCATATTTACTTCCCTTCTGCCACTATATTATCTCCAATGTGTATTTGACATGTCTTCTTCATCTCCGGCCTCCTTTCTCTCACTGTGTGTCTCCGATGCATCTTATCGCTGCTATTTTGTGTAATTACAGAAGAGAGTAAAATAAAATAGTTCGGAACGTGAAAAGGGGGCAAAGTAGAGTACTCCTCACCCCCTAGGCCTTTTTAGGCGGTCCCAAAAGGATCAGTTTCCGCTTTCCTGAGAGATTATGGTATGAGTTCCATATACCACAATAACTTGCATTACAACATGCAAGATATCTATCTCCTATTACCAACTTTTGGAGATATTCGCGCTAAGCGCGAATATCTCCAAAAAGTAACACCTGCCCTGAGCAGTTCTTAGCCATGTTATCCAATGGGAGGTGGATAACATGGCTAAGAGTATTAGCTCGGTAATGCATGAATATCGCTGAGTTTTTAGCGATATTCATGCATTGCGGCCGTTTATTATCGCATTTGCGATAAACCTTGATAATAGTAAGGTTTATCTTCGATAATTTCTGACGATGCTTAGTGGTAAAAAATTGGTTGGTAAGCATCGTTAGCGATAAATATCGCTTAACTTTGGTAATATGCCCCAACGTCTGTTAACGTTCGATTCGAAGGAAATGAGGAAGTGTTGAAAAACATTGTCTGCGCCATCTTGCCTTTTTTGAAATGCCACACTTTTGTCGTGCACGGCAGCCATTTTAGATGTCTTGACCAGACCCACTCTCTGCACGCTGTCGATTCGTAGCATGGCTCCTCACCCTCGTAAGCATCTCCCCCAGGCACTGGTCACCACCGCTCTCTGTCTTATGCATGGGCAATAAACCTCCCCCCATCTGCGCTGCTCTTCCCTGAGAATCACACTCTGTGCCCGCCCGACACCTCCCTTTCGCCCTATTCACTACCGCACCCTCTGACACTCCTCTTTCTCTGTGTCCGATTGTCCAGGCTATCAGCTAGCCCTGCAGATGTAGTTTATGGCCCCAGCTGTAAAGAATCACCCCTCTTCAAAGGAGTTATAGTAGATCAAGGCCCACACTCGATGAGATCCGTCACACCACACGTGTTCCTACTATCTGAAAACCATCCTGTATTGTGATTGGGGAGGGGACCGAGCCTGAAGCGGAAGATTCCAGGAATGACTCTTTGTACATCAAAGTTTTTACAATTATGTGTCACATTAAAAATATATAGCACTCCAACAAAGTAGTAGGAATATAAAACTTTAATAACATATAAATATATACAACAAAACAAAAACAGTAAAAACATTTAAACAACGAAGAGACCGTGGCAATTTCTTTTTAATTATCCAATAGATTTATTGAAATTGACAGCACCAATAATGAAATATTCTTGTCAGTAGCGGTCTGTTGTGCGAATAGTTCCAAGGCAGCAGAACGCGCTGAAATCTAGATGGCACGAAAGTGATGTCTAGTAAGTTGCCGCCCAGCAAAAAACGGCGTGGGGCGCCGCGGGGGTGAGTGAGTCCAGTAGGCACCACAGCTATTCTTACCGGCATTGCAGAATTACTGCTGGGGACAATGCCTGTGCTGTAGCAGGGTCACAGCAGAAACAAAAAGGATTCTGTTGAAGATGTTGTTGGTTTTCAATTTGAAAACAGTTCTGGTGTCAACTGCTATGCTAATGTAGTGGTTAATGTTTTGTTTTCTCTAGAAAATGTAAAAGAGGGGGAGGCAGTCCAAAGTTCCGTTAAAAGGCCAAAGGAAAGGATCGGTGGTTTGAACTATCAGTCAAAAAGGGGAGGGGGTGCAATAATTTTTCCTGCCGGGTCACACTGTGCTTTCACCGGAAGTGAGGTCTGCAGGATTGTAGTAATTCAAAGTGAGGCTGGCGCCAGCATGGGAGCGCCGACGTCCCGCGGATACAGTTTCGTCACTCCACGGGCGATCATGGCAGTCATTCCCCATCGGGGGTCGGAGACTCCCGCGGCTCCTCTAGAATCTTCAAGGTCGTGGAGGACTACGGTGGTGGAGTCAACCAGTGACCGGGCCATTTCTTTATGTTGGGCCCGCTCTTGCCAGGTCGACCGCCATTTTGAGAGTTCGGCAGCTACCGGCGATCGCGGGGTCACATGAGCGGACGGGCTCCACCCTGCCGGGCGAGACGTTGCAGCATGGCCACAGTGGAAGAACCGGTATCTAGGTCGTTCCGAAACTGTGCAGCACTGTAGTTGTTAGGATGCCACCGCCTGGAGCGCTGAGGGTGCAGCTGGGAAGTCTCCACCTGGGGAGGCGGGAGAGGCCTGTTCGCACCGTCTCTCCCTCCCAGTGCACCCCACGGCGTCTCGCTTGAGATTTGTTATGGCCGGACCAGGCGATGAGGACGAGGGGGGGGTCGGAGGCATGTGCAAGACATCCCCCCCCAGTGTTGTCGCAGCCATTATAAAAGAAAGAAGTGTCCCGTCCGTCTTCGGGCCGGGCTTCCGGTGGATGTCGGCCGGACGCCCCTGGCTCTGGCCCCATGAACGGGTTTCTTGGTTTATCGGCTGCAGCCGGATCCCGTCGGCCTCGGCCCCCCGACCGTTGGTGGTCGGACCGGAAGAGCATGTGGCGGGACTACCTGCAACTCTCAAGGGCCACCGCGGCCGGACTGGGAGAGAGAGGGGAGGGTCGAGGAGACATTCCCCCCCCTGCAACTGTTCAGCGTTGTAAAGGCAATCCCCTGGCCGGGTCCCGCTGGTCTCGGCCTCTCCTCCGGCTACACCCTACGTTAGGATCTCCTGGCCGAGGCGTGGCAGCAGGACCTGCCTTATATGGGCTGCTCCCGGCTGGGCGTAGCCGGAACCCTGCCCCACCTTGGAAGTTTCCAGAGTGGGGGTGGATGTTCTACTGACTTGCATTTTCCCTAGTCTATCGATTTTTTTGGCGTGGCAGGCGGTGGGACAGCGAGGGGTGATTTGGTTTCTCTTACTGTTTTTCTGGTCTCTCACCACTGGCATATTTTAACGTTTTCTTGTTTCTAGGACATTAATAGGTTTTATCATTACGTTATGTTATCGTTTCTTTGTTCGTTGTTTAATAAAAGTTCATGTTCATCAGTGGCCTACTGATTTTCGTTTTCCTATTTTTTTCTTTCCAGGTTGTTTCATGGTAAAGTTTCTGTTAACAGGATACAGTGATCACTTCGTTATTATTGCATATGTCCTTTTCACTAGGGGTGCTCTCTGGTCGGGCCAGATGACGTATCTCTAGTAAATGGTCCGGGTGAAAAAGGTGCATCAATCAGTGGGGAGTAGATAGGCATGACAGATTACAACGGGGGAGAACGGTCCGCATTACGTACCCTTTCACTACTTGCAAAGATTTTCCTACGTTTATTTGCAAACAGGGAATACCTCCAAAAAGAACTAATTCCCAAACAGTCAATGTTCGGACAATCAATCAATCAATGAGGAATGAAATAGGTACGACGTGTTAAAGGCTTGCGTTACCTACCCTTCACTATCTGCAAAGGGAGATAGAATATTCCTATTCTTCCTCGTTTGCAGGTAGAGAAGATCGTTAAGAGAATTAACTTCGAACAATTCAATGCTCGATTGAAACAATCAACAAGGGGTACTGTGAACACAAATGAACGCCGCTTATATACATACGCATTGCTATTTTCAACAGGTTGTTCCTAATGTTTCTATTTTAGCGAGGTCAAAAGAGATCCCATTAGTGGCCTACTGATTTTGCTCGATTCCTTTTGTTTTTTTACACGATTTTTCGCTATCTGCAAAGACTAAACAGAGTATTGCGACTCTGTGCTTGTTTGTAAATAGAGAATGAACCAAAGAGAACAATCAATCAAATGGAGAGAGAAGCAGGCACGACGGATTACAAAGGGGGAAAGGGCTGCGTTAACTACCCTTCACTATCTGCAAAGAGAGAGTACTCCTAATAGAAATGAGGGGTGGGGGGCAGCAATCAAAGCAGATCAGTGTGCATAAACACGAAAAAAAAAATTCTTACCACGTACTTGACATTCGACAGCTTATGATATTTGCTATTAAAAAACCATTGAAATTCACTGAAAAAACCATAGGTTATAGACCATATATAGTTAGGAATTAGCATTTACAAAACCTTGAAAATTCACTGAAAAAACCATAGGTTATAGACCATATATAGTTAGGAATTAGCATTTACAAAACCTTGAAAATTCACTGAAAAAACCATAGGTTATAGACCATATATAGTTAGGAATTAGCATTTACAAAACCTTGAAAATTCACTGAAAAAACCATAGGTTATAGACCATATATAGTTAGGAATTAGCATTTAAAAAACCTTATTTTACTCACACAAAACCATTGAAATTCCATATATAGTTAGTTGCACTAACTATATATCGCGCACCCGCAATCCACTGCTGATGATGTCACATATTACATCATTCATGACATGGTCAGTGACATCACTGATGACATCACTGATGACATCTCAAATGACATCACTGATGACATCACTGATGACATCTCATTTGACATCAATGACCACATCACTGATGATATCATTCATGTGACAATACAATGCATCTCTTCACACTTTAATATAACCTCTGTTACACCCAGTGTTAAATACAGAGTATAATTTTTGAAACCATTGACACACCAATACTAGTTACTACATACGCACTCAGTGATTCCTATGTTTACACACACATTCACTCATTTACCCATACAATCATTCATACATACAATCACTCATCTTTACAACACTATCATATGCACTCATACACCTATACAGACTCTCACACTCTGTCACTCATCCATGGAGTTACTCACACACCTAGTCAGTCCTGTAAAGAATCAATCACACTTCCATTTTCTAATCTATACAGTTAAACATAGAGCACCTTACATTTTGAAACATATACTAACACATAATTACTCTCTTATACAATCATTGATACAAGTACACATTGATCTGCACAGAGTCACACACCTCCCAGCCAGCCACACACACACTCAGTCTCCCATACAAATATTTGGGCAATCAATCAATAACCCATATAGTTACTCATATAGCTACTGATCAACACATGCAGCAGTTTACAGAACAACAGACATAATGATGCACAAATTAAGACAGTTTAGTCACTAACCCATGCACTCAGTGAGACACATTTAATCACTCACTCATACAGTCAGTCACGCACCTACTAAATCCTTCATCCAGACACTTCTACATCTACTCATTCTTCAATATGTAAAACATATTTAAACTTTACAGAAACACACAGTCACTGGATGATGTCATCAGTGATGTCATCAGTGATGTCATTTGAGATGTCATCAGTGATGTCATCAGTGATGTCACTGACCATGTCATGAATGATGTAATATGTGACATCATCAGCAGTGGATTGCGGGTGCGCGATATATAGTTAGTGCAACTAACTATATATGGAATTTCAATGGTTTTGTGTGAGTAAAATAAGGTTTTTTAAATGCTAATTCCTAACTATATATGGTCTATAACCTATGGTTTTTTCAGTGAATTTTCAAGGTTTTGTAAATGCTAATTCCTAACTATATATGGTCTATAACCTATGGTTTTTTCAGTGAATATATATATATATATATTACCTACTGGCAGTCGCCAGTAGGTAGTTATAGTTAGGACCTAGTTTCCATAGGAAATCCTCAACATTCTATTTGGATTAACTTTGGCCCTGGTGGATGAATCTTTGCGAATTTCTCAAAGAAGATGGCTCGGTCCGCTGCGCTCCTTCCCGGAAAGTTTGGGGGGGATTGGTGAAGCGGGGGCTGAGATAAAAGGGGGGTCCCAAAACGTGTTTTCTCCATGTTATTTTCCATAGGACGTTTAGACACGGCTACAGGTCGAACGGCTGAATGGGTTTATAAGAAATTTGGCAAAACTGTAGAGTCCGGCTCGCAGATTACGCTTTTTTTGGAATGGTGTAAATCCGTTCAGTAGTTGCTGAGAAAATTAAAGTTAAAGTCAATTATATATCTGTAAGCGGGCACGGGTGCGCGCACTCAAGCGGCTGCGCGCGAGCGGAATTTTTTTTTGCTGCGTGACGTGTGTTAACGTTCGATTCGAAGGAAATCAGGAAGTGTTGACTGCCATTTTGTCACTGCGAGTAAATATATGGGGCCCAATTCACAGAACTAACTTAAGACAAAATCCTAAACTTACTACTTTTGGTATTCACAGAAGTTAGGATTTTGTCTTAAGTTTGTCTTAAGACAGACTTAAGACAGACTTAAGACAGACTTAAGTTAGGATTTTGTCTTAAGTCTGTCTTAAGTCTGTCTTAAGACAAACTTAAGACAAAATCCTAACTTCTGTGAATACCAAAAGTAGTAAGTTTAGGATTTTGTCTTAAGTTAGTTCTGTGAATCGGGCCCATTGTTCATTTGAAAGCATTGGAACATGGAAAGGGGAGAAGGTAGAGATTGTTTTGCTGCGTAGGTTTTCTCAGGGTGTGCAGTCAGGTCCTTAAAGGCGAAAATATATATATATTTTCTTTTTTAAAGTTGCGGGGTGGGCGCACTCGGGCGCGCACACTTATTTAGAAGAGTGTGAAAATGGAGATAAATCAGAAGTTTGAGTGCTTTGATATAAGGTGGCTCTGAAAAGAGCCCTTGTGTTAATTGAGTTTTTTCTGCATTTATAAGTAAGTAGCGATGCAGAGCCGGATGTTGCAGAGGAAGATTCTGTGTCCATCTTCCATTCTTACTTAGTTATGGTTTTTTCACTCTCACTGCAGGCTTTTAGTCTGTGGATGGAAATCCATGAACCTAGACTCACCTATGAAAATCATACTATTGATGCTTGACTGAGGCCAAGGAGATCAGAGTGCATGTGTGTGTAAGGTGATGTACCTCTGGGGAGATGATGTTACGTTTAAACGTAGCCCCTGAGTGCTTAGTTCGGTTCTGTTCTCTCACTGTTGTTGATTTAGAGCCCCAAATACAAAGGCTTGTTGTTGCTTGTGAATCCCCAAGTGTATATTTGCTCATACTGATCCATAACGCCCCGGCGTATCCATGTCGTAGGCTGCACGAGTGGGCGAAACTCAGCTGGCCGAGCAAGACTTGGGGAGGGGGCAGGAGCCAAGAGGAAACAAGGAGGGGTTTTCATCATTTGGGACAAAAAATATTTCTAAACTAATGAAAAGTTTTATTAACAAGTCACATGACCTGTTATGCTTACGTTACGCGCTCCGCGCCGCGCCCCGGATTGCTACCGGGAAGCTGCGCTTCGCGCCTCGCGCACCGGAGCACTTCCGGGTGCGCTAACGCAGCGTGTCATATGACGCATTATGCAACAACGCGATACGTCGTTGGGGCTCCACCGGAACTGATTGAATTGGTAGTCTACAGTGTTTCTGGAAGTTTCAGACTGAAGCTGGCGTCAGCATGAGAACACCCCGTGGCTACGTCGTGGCCATTCTGCGAGCAATCATGGCAGAAGCTCCCCACCGGAACTCTGCAGGAGTCAGGGGCCCCGGTGACTCTTGTAGAATCTTCAAGGCTGATGGGACGCTTTTGGGAATGGGGCCCATGCCGTAGCAGTCAAGCGTCCGAGTTCCAGGGTTGTCCAGAGCCATCCTTGCAGGCCAGGCCCAAGTCTGTGGAGCCGACCGCCATTTCCTGAGCTCCGTGGCAGCCGCCTGTTGCTGTACCGCAAGAGTGGGTGTAATTCAGCCGGATGGCGGGTGAGACGCTGTATAGCAAGAGCAGGCGTAATTCAGCTGGCCAAGCGAGGCACTGTGCCGCAGGAGCGGGCGCAACTCAGCTTGTCGAGTGAAGCGCTGGGGTGTAGCTGAGAAACCTCCACCTGGGGAGGTGGGGTAGGCTCGTTCGCGCCGCCTCTCCCTTCCAGTGCACCCCACGCCGTCTCCTGGCGCAGGTATATGTGATGGTTGGACCAGGGCACCGCAGGACGTGTCTTCAGGTCAAACGGATTGTGGGACAAGGTCCAGAATGGAAGAGTCACCAAAAGGCTAAAAGTTCCGCCGGACCCCGGGAGCCGGCCGCCTATGTCGAGTGAAGTGCTGGGGTGCAGCTGAGAAACCTCCACCTGGGGAGGTGGTGGAGGCTCGTTCGCGCCGCCTCTCCCTTCCAGTGCACCCCGAGCCGTCTCCTGGCGCAGGTATATGTGATGGTTGGACCAGGGCACCGCAGGACGTGTCTTCAGGGGTGTAGCTGAGAAACCTCCACCTGGGGAGGTGGGGGAGGCTCGTTCGCACCGCCTCTCCCTTCCAGTGCACCCCACGCCGTCTCCTGGCGCAGGTATATGTGATGGTTGGACCATGGCACCGCAGGACGTGTCTTTAGGTCAAACCCTCAACTATGGCACCCAACATCCAGGACTTATGACATTTGTGGAAGGCTGTGACATCGAAGCATCTCAGGGACCAAGCATATGCAGAGTCCTTCCTACAGCCTCTGCGTTCCTTCTTACCTAGTTATGGTTTTTTCACTGCCACTCCAGGCTTTTAGTCTGTGGATGGCAAACTATGAACCTACACTCACCTATGAAAATCTTACTATTGATGCTTGACTGAGGACAAGGAGATCAGTGAAGCGCTGGGGTGTAGCTGAGAAACCTCCACCTGGGGAGGTGGGGGAGGCTCGTTCGCGCCGCCTCTCCCTTCCAGTGCACCCCACGCCGTCTCCTGGCGGAGATGTTGCAGCAGGCTGCCATGTAAATAGTTATTTAATTAAACGCTTTACCCTGTTACTTTGTTGGTGTGTTGTATATATTTATAATATTTGCATAGGGTTTCTCGTTATTTTGGGCGGGGTGGGCGGCGGAGGAATTTCACTGAAAAAACCATGCATTTGGATCGATGTTGCAGCAGGCTGCCATGTAAATAGTTATTTAATTAAACGTTTTACCCTGTTACTTTGTTGGTGTGTTGTATATATTTATAATATTTGCATAGGGTTTCTCGTTATTTTGGGCGGGGTGGGCGGCGGAGCAAATTCACTGAAAAAACCATAGGTTATAGACCATATATAGTTAAATATCTCAAGTCCATCTCTGCACTCGATGGAGATACAGGTCGTCGATCAAAAAATGTGCTGGCCACCTCTAATGGTAATAGCGTGGCCAGGGCTTTTGTCGATGCCTCTGCAAATTGCACAGGGTGCACTTGTTTGACATGCCGCACCATGGTATGTATGGAAAAGGAATATTTTTTTGTTGGATTTCCTCTTGAGAGAAATGAGTCACATATCGTGCAGGTTACTTTTGGTGCATTTACTTTCTTTTGATGTTCAGGATAAGTGAAAAATTGCCAGATGAAAGATTCTTTTTTTCTTCTTAAAGGTAGTCGATCATTTTGTTCAGATTCGGAAGATGAATGAGATACGGTAGCCATTTCACCAAAGTCTTCCGAAAAATGTAGGACGTTGTTCTCTCTTGAGAGTAGAAAAGATAGTGAGAGAAGTGGGTGGAGTGCTGCGTGTAAATTCCAGAATAGAAACTAGTAAGAACCAATTGGAAGTGTTGTTTTCATGTTGCAGCAGGCTGCCATGTAAATAGTTATTTAATAAAACGTTTTACCCTGTTACTTTGCTGGTGTGTTGTATTTATTTATAATATTTGTATAGGGTTTGTCGTTATTTTGGGCGGGGTGGGCGGCGGAGCCGAGCTATCTTGCAGCCATCATGGCGTCGAGCTCGGTTTCTCTCACTAGTTTCGTATTTCTCATGAGGGGTTGTTCCTAATGTTTCTATTTTAGCGAGGTGAAAAAGAGATCCTATCAGTGGCCTACTGATTTTGCTCGATTCCTTTTGTTTTTTCTAACGATTTTTAAGTTAAAGTTTGCTAGCACGATACAGCGGCTAGTCCGCATTTTATATATATGTCTTTTTTATTAGGGGCCTCCTCCGGTGGAGTCGGACGATCTACCTCTAATAACCGGTAAGTGTTCCTCTGAAGGAATGCGTCTTGAAAGTGGCTGACTGTAATGTATGATATTTCACTCAGTGACTTTCAGGCCCATGCTGTTTCAAAACTGTGCATGTGCTTGAAGCAGGCGTAGGTATTGACGCAGCATTGTGAATATAGTGCATTGGTGAGCCTTGCTGGAGCTGCATCACAGTTGCGATGCAACTCTAGCAATGTATTAGTTTTTGAGCACAGATGTGTTACGCATGTATGGTGTTTTTGTACCATGGTGCCCCACATTTCAAATGTGGCACACCATGGGTAACGGAGCACTACCATACTGTGGTGCACATTAACTGGTGCATATCTGGGTATGAAGTAGTTAACATAAATCTGCCCCATAGGTTACAAATCCGCGTTTAGTAGACTGTTTGGCCTTTGTAGTGTTATGTTTTTTCTGTTATTCTATGTAGGTATGTAATATTGCAAGATTTTTGTCACGAAAAAGAAGCCATGAGTATTGGGTTTGTGAAAGATTGCAAGATTTTTAAAATTAAAAAGGAAAAATCATGGCATTGTTTAATATAGTAATGTAAATACTTATCTTTAACAATGATGAGAGAGTAAAAAAAGGTTAACCTGATGTTCGAAAGTTATTCACAGGCTTCTTTAGAGGAAGTATTCTATATGATTGTAGCGTGGGTGTTTCACTTTTTTATAGGTAATAGAATGCATTCTGCAAGCATGTAGTACTCCTCCTGCTACAGCATAAATATTCTTCAGTGCTTATTTTCATTTCGTAAGTGGTATTGAGACCGACACAGAACTTCAATGGATCAGAGGGGCTGTTCCTGTGCATCTGGAGGACTGCTAAGCCGTTGCAGCAGTGGGAGTGAGGCCTCTTACAGGGGCGTAGCGCAGCTCCTTTTGATGTTCACAATTGCAGATAACAGGGTAGAGATGTGAGAGAAGTGGGTGGAGTGCTTCGTGTAAATTGCAGAATAGAAACTACTAAGAACCAATTGGAAGTGTTGTTTTGAAGTCACATGACTTCACATGCGCGTCTCAGGACGTGTACGCGGTGATAGTATCTGGTCACGTACGCCATTTGGAAGTAGCGGTCTAATTCAGCGAAGTTTCAAAACGTGAAAAGGAGTAAATCAAAATATATCCGGATTTAATATATCTTCTGAGCTCGAATCAAGCATACAATTGTTAAAGTGTAAAACCTTTTATATATTTTTTTAAAATACCAAGGTGTGTACATTCGGTCACACACGAAAGTTTAAAAAGAAATTTGGCTCCATTTAATGAAAATTTTCATATTAATAAAAAAGAAGCCTAGGTTTACTGTCTTTGACGTAGTATAAGTTCTTTGATGGGTCTATGAAGAAATTTAATAAGTTGCAATCGCAAAGTTTTCCCGAAATATGTAAGCGGGTGCGCGCACACGGTCGCGCACGAACAAAAGCCAAAAAAGGGGAGATAAACCCCCTTTATAATATGCTCCTGGAGCTGTTTTTGGTACAATGAGTTAGTTGTGAAAAGAACTTTTTTTTTTTTTTTAAAACAAGTGTTATGTTGTTTTTGATTTTGGACCAGGGCACCGCAGGACGTGTCTTTAGGTCAAACCCTCAAGTATGGCACCGAACATCCAGGACTTATGCCATTTGTGGAAGGCAGTGACATCGAAGAATCTCAGGGACCAAGCATATCCAGAGTCCTCCCCGGGGTATTTGCACAACGGTCCTCCACCCCTAGGTCGCCAGCTATGCTACTTTGACAGGAACAGTGTCATGCAGTTTTTAATTTTTTTAACTTGCAACAACATTTTCATGTGTGACACAGGATCAAAATGAAATGAAGAAATGTATCTTTTCTCGGGGCATTTATGACTCTCAATTTTTAGTTTAGTAAGAATGAGGCTCTGCTCTCCGTACAGAAGAATTTCTCCACACTCGTTGCATTTCATGTGCACCTTTGCAAGATATGGTCTCAAGTCCATCACAGCACTCGATGGAGATACAGGTCGTCCACCAGAAGATGTGCTGGCCACCTCTGATGGTAATAGCGTGGCTCTTGTCGATGCCTGTGCAAATTCCACAGGGTGCACTTGTTTGACATGCCGCACCATGGTATGTATGGAAAAGGAATATTGTTTTCTTGGATTTCCTCTTGAGAGAACCGAATTGCATAACGTGCAGGTAACTTTTGGCGCATTCACTTTCTTTTGTTCTTCAGGATAAGTGAAAAATTGTCAAATAAAAGATTCCTTTTTTCTTTTTAAAGGTAGTCGCTCATTTCCTTCAGATTCGGAAGATGAATGCGGGGCGGCAACCATTTCAGCAAAGTCTTCCGAAGGGTGTTGAACGTTATTCTCTTTTGAGAGTAGAAAAGATAGTGAGAGAAGTGGGTGGAGTGCTCCGTGTAAATTGCAGAATAGAAACTACTAAGAACCAATTGGAAGTGTTGTTTTCAAGTCACATGACTTCACATGCGCGTCTCAGGACGTGTACGTGGTGATAGTATCTGGTCACGTACTCCATTTGGAAGTAGCGGTCTAATTCAGCGAAGTTTCAAAACGTGAAAAGGAGTAAATCCAAACATATCCGGATTTAATATATCTTCTGAGCTCGATTCAAGCATACAATTGTTAAAGTATAAAACCTTTTATATATTTTTTTAAAATACCAAGGTGTGTACATTCGGTCACACACGAAAGTTTACAAAGACATTCGGCTCCATTTAATGAAAATGTTCATAATATTAAAAAAGAAGCCTAGGATTAGTCTCTTTGACGTATTATAAGTTCTTTGATGGGTCTATGAAGAAATTCAATAAGTTCAAATTGCAAAGTTTTCACGAAATATATAGGCGGGTGCGCGCAGTCGGTCGCGCACGAAAGCCTGGAAATGCGCTATCCATTTTATTGAGAACTGTTGCCGAGACTGTGCACACCGGGTCGTGCACGAAAGTTTAGAAAGGCTATTTTTATTTACAGGCAAATTTTAATGCGTTGAAAAAAAGGCAAGGTACAGACTTTCTAATTCTGTTTTGCTTTACAAGGAGTCTCTATGCAACTTGAACAGTGAAGAAAACGGCTTGTTTCTGAAAAAAATATTGCCAGAACTTTATTGACAAAAGTATAGGTTGTATACACGAGATATTTCTGAATTAGCATTTTAAAAACCAATGAAATTCACTGAAAAAACCATAGGTTTTACACACGTTATAGTTAGGAAGTAGCATTTACAAAACCTATGAAATTCACTGAAAAAACCATAGGTTTGACACCAGTTATAGTTAGCTGGAAATTTTACTGATATAAAACCAATGAAATTCCACGTTATAGTTAGTTGGACTCACTATAACTTGCGCGTGTAATGCACTGCTGATGACGTCACATATTACATCACTCATGACATCACTGATGACACCATCCAGTGAATGTGTGTCTTTCTGAAAAATAAATATGTGTTATATATGTATATATTATTGAATATCTTAGTGAATACATATATTAGTGAGTAATGCTTAAATATTTAAATATATGTATTAGTGTTTCATTTGTGTATAAGTGGCTGCATGGGTTGATGAGTGTGAAGTGTGAAGTCAGAAGTGTGGCTCAATGGTTAGAGCAGCAGACCCTGATGCAGAGGTCTAGCCCAGGACAAGGGTTCAATTCCCCGCCTCGGCGGGTCTTGGGCTCAAAAATTCCACGGACCTGGTAATTCTTACCTCGGTGCCTATTCCAATCATGGAGTCCCACTCTGCAACTCTGGGCAATAGCTTGCTTAATCTCCACAACGGCCCCCACAACGCTAAGGATGCCTGGCCTCCACCTTGGGGGTGCCCAGGAGGTGACACCTCACAGGGAAAGCCAGGATGGGTTCCACAGCGGTATTCGTACAAGCGCCTTGAGACCCGTGCGGGTGAGTAGTGCGCTATACAAGTATCAATTTACATTTTTTTTACATTTACATGAGTAGGTACATGTGTATGTATATAGGATATTAGATGTTTTTCTTAGTATCAGTATGAGTGTTTGCATGCTTTGGTGGGAGTATTACTTAGTACATAGATGCAAGAATGACTGAGTCTCTGTTTGTATGTGTTTTGAAGACAGCATATGTGCAGGACTGTATGGGTGGATGAGTGTGTATATGTCTGTGTTAGTGAGTGAATGACTGTCTTATTAGTGTCTTTATCAGTAACTACATATATTTTAATCTAGTATATGTGAATATTGATGTATATAAGTGAGTATATGTGAGAGTGAGGGATTGTAAGAGTTCCTGTTTAAATTAGTATGTGTTTCTATAAGTGATTTTTTAAGAGAGTAAGTATGTGTAAGTTTCCTTAGAAGTAAAGTGGTAGTGTGTGTATAGCTGTTTATGCAAATAAATGGATGTTCAATAGTTTATTTGCATGTGTGAGTATGTGTGTGAATAACTTTTGGATGACTGTCGGTGTGTAACAGGATGTGTAGGTGTATCACTACATATGATTAGTGAATATATGTATGAGTGACTATATAGAACTGTTGGTGAATTAGTGCATGTGTATATAGATGGTGGAATTATTGAATTGGTTGTTGTAACTGGTATGGGTATCTCCATTTTTTTGAAAATTTTAGTTTCTATTTTTGAATAAGTGTTTCAAGGGTTAGATTACAGTGAAAGGAGGTCTGTCACTGTGTCACAAGGATGGTGTCATCAGTGATGTCATGAGTGATGTAATATGTGATGTCATCAGCAGTGCATTACACGCGCAAGTTATAGTGAGTCCAACTAACTATAACGTGGAATTTCATTGGTTTTATATCAGTAAAATTTCCAGCTAACTATAACTGGTGTCAAACCTATGGTTTTTTCAGTGAATTTCATAGGTTTTGTAAATGCTACTTCCTAACTATAACGTGTGTAAAACCTATGGTTTTTTCAGTGAATATATATATATATATATATATATATATATATATGCTCTCACTTAGGTCATTAAGTCCTTGTGATACATGTCACTGACCCAGTCTGTAAATGGTGCACCCAGTTAAAGGTGCAACAGGGCAGTTTGCTGAAATCTGAAAAATACCACATGAACATATTTTGTTCCAAGATAAAATCCTTAGTCAGGTGCTAACTGGGTTTTGTGACTGAAACAGAGATAGTGAAGTTCTATTGTAGTGAGCACAAAAGTCTCACATTGGTCTTATTTCGAGTCGCAGTCAATGGCCAACATTTCACCAGCTAGCATTGCAGCTTTGAATATAACATGTGAATGAGGTAATGAAAAAACCAGGCTAAAATTTATTGCACAAGCAAAAAAAAGCATTGTTTTTTTTTAGCATGATGAAGCATTCTTGGTCTTAGAGACAGAACAGGATGCTAGCAAATTGTACTTTAACAACATTTAGCTGCTTCTGTGACTGCATACCAATAGAAAAAAGAAGTTTTTGAATTATTTTTATTTGAGTGCCACACCTATGATTGCCATAGTAAGGTCTTTGCAAACCCAATTCTAAATCTATACTTGAAGGAGTGGTGAGTTACCTGCTCCTACAAATGATGCTGCACTTGAGAAGATACTCCAGTTCAATTTGTATTGATTGCATACTTGTGGAGCCATAGACTTTATAAGCAAAATGCTTTCAAATCTATTTTGGAATTATTATATATTTACAATCTATATAGGGCCTTATTTATGAGGCCCATATACCACTGTTGCATCACTTTTTGTGACGCTACTGTTGTGTAAAAACTGCACCATATTTAAAAGTGACGCATCAAGGCAGATGCACCACTTTGTAAACCCCTACACTACATTATACCTGTGACAGCTATAATCTATGCTGGCGCAGAAAAGGCTTGGATAAGTGCTGCAGTGAAATCTATGAGAATTCACTGCAACACTTCTAGGGTGCCACTTCGTCAAATCCTTATGCCGCCTCACAGCAGGCAAAAGGATTGATGCAAGCCCTTTCTCATGGGGCTTGCCCCATGTGAAAGGACACATTGCTGGAGTTGCATCTGTTTTCAAACACACCCCAGCAATGCGGGACTTTTGCACCTACCAATAGGGCAGGAATGCTGAGGTATCTGTAAATCCTTGCGACATGGAGCACCGTACAGTAAATACGGCGTATCCATGGTGTCGCAAGAAGTGTGCACTGAAAAGCGTTGCATTGCTGTTTTCAGGCAGCGATGCAACACTTTTCATAAATGAGACCCATAGTGTTTTCACTATCTAAAAATATAGCAGTGCCTGCTACTGTATTCGTTTAATGCTATTGCATTTTATTTCGATGAACTTTTGCTGAATAACCATTTCTATTCTGAAGGTTGTTTTAATAATTTCTGCTAGGAATACAATATCGAAAAAAATGTTGTTGGCTGAGTTTAACTAGCATATTGGACTGCCGGGCTATTATCTGACCGTTTCCACTTGACATATGTTATTTGAACAGTACTATTTGAAAAAAATAATCTGAAGCCTAACGAGTACTTCCTTTACTGTTAAATTGCAACAGACTGGCCTTTGGCAGGTTTGCACCGACTTCTAACTCATGCTGTCAAGGAATGATTGAGTAGAATGAGTAAAGAATTATTATCATGCCAAGACCCTGACTTGTCATTTTCTGTAAAGTGTACTGAGATGAGTATGCTTGGCAGAAGGCCACAAGAAGGATTTGATGGCCCTTTTCTTTGTCAGCAGCTGATGTCACTGTCACTATTGTGTCTGATTTCGCAGTTGATTCTTTCAGAAACACTGCCAATGTGTCAACTGACACAACAGTCTTTTTATGAAACACCTTGTTCATTCAGATTTTGCATTCTGACAATTAAATTCTTAGTTAACAGTTGCTATTTCTACCAATGAAAACGTATAAAAATATATTCGAACTTAAGTGCGAAGGCATTACATGTTGCTGGTGCTTAGCGTCTCTAATAGTTGGCATTTGTTTGTTACCTAAATGTGAGTGGTAAGTTGGTATTTTAAAATGCTTATTACTGCTTTTTTGTGAGTGTGGCTCTGCCTGTACTCTATACTGACTGATAGGCTTCCATGAAATATTAAATGAAAAGAAATCCCCATCGAGGGATAGGAGTGCAAAGTTTTACATTTCGGAGGTTGGGGGTCCAGATAACCTCCCGGGAAGTGACATTTCAAGAAGTAATGTCACATGACCTAACATTGCAGGAAGTTGCATCAACATTCAGGGGCAAATTTACAAGCCCCTTGTGCCACTTTTGCGTCACTTTTCCCATGTTAAAAGTAACACAAAAGTGACGCAAGGGCCTTGGCAATTTGCCCCTCAGTATGTTCAAGCACTTCTTTTTAGTTAAACCTTAAAATTGACCCTGTTATAAGTCAGTAGCTGATATATAGATCTCCATGGGAATCCAGTATGTAGGTGGTTGATGCTGCAATGCACATTTATTACACAAATTGCACACTTGCAAGGGCATATTTACAAAATGATCATGCAATGCAGTGCAGTAAGTCACCTTACTGAGCTGCATGACAGGGAAAGGGCAGGAATATGCTGTATTAATCTAATCCGCTGCATTCCTGCCATTTCCCCTGCACTGGCACCCTTTTAGCAGCCTAGCACCAATGCAGGCACCATTGCACCATGCTGCAATGGGGGCCTTTGTTGCATGCAGGATTGTTTTTTGCAGGAAGGGACACCTTCCTGCACAAAAACAATCTGCTGAAGCATATTCCTCGTTCTATGTGTGTTGCAGAAAGTTGCACACATAGAAAGAGGAACTAATGAGGAAAAATAAAGATATTTCCCCTTGTTACGCCTGAACATTCTCAGGTTTACCAACTCCGGATAAATCTGGGAATGTGTCAAAATCCATGAGAGTTGCATGTGAACACCTATGAAACACCCATTCTACATCTTCCCTGGGCAGAGTAAGGCAACGCAGCAATGTGCTCTGCGTTCCATTACTCCAGACGCATGGTGCCACTCGGCCCACGCTAAGTGGCCTTGCTTGTCTTCATAAACCTCACTTAAGGTTTGAGATGCGCATGTTTCATGTTGTGTGGTGCAAACACATTGCAAACCTGGTCCTCAATATATCCTTTGCAATGTTTAAATGCCACATCGGTGCCCTATACAGAGACAAAGGTATCACAGCGTAAACATATTACCAGTCATACTGGTTAAAGTTTGTGTGTGTGTGATTTTGTGTGTGTGTGTGTGTGTTTGTGCGTGTGCATGTGTGAGTGTGTGCGTGTGTGTGTGTGTGTGTGTGTGTGTGTGTGTGTGCATTTGAGGAAGGGCACTGATGTACTTTTTATTTTATATTCTCCACACAGCCCCATAGTTCTTGTTCTTGGGAGATGGAAGTCTGCTACTTTTGGCACGACTCCCAGCAGCCACAAAGTTTAGGGAGCACCAAAAGGTTGAGACACATTGGCAGAGTAGGGCTGAGACTGTGTAGCTAGGTTTCTGACTTTTACTAGGTACCAGCCGCGGCCGGTAGATGGTGTACCTGCAGGGCGGTGACGTGGGGAGGGGGTGGGGCAGGGTGGTGGGTAGTAATCTATGGATACGGAGCTTTACAAGTAAGTAAACATATAAATAAATAAAACAAATGTTGTTGCGTGAACTGCATCCCCAAATGCGATGCAGTGCCCGCAACAAAATTCGTTTTATTTATTTATATGTTTACTTACCTGTAAAGCTCTGTAATCCATAGATTACTACCCCCCCCCTCCCTGGCCCTCCCCCTCCAAACATCACCGCCCTGCAGGTACACCTACTACCAACCGCGGCTGCTAGGTACTAACAGCATCTACTAGAGGGATGCTGGGTTGTGATGCAGGTGAGTGGCAGAACAAAACAATACTGCTTTTACCTTAACTAATAACGTAATACATTTTTGAAATAGAAAAAAACCCAAATGCAAGTGCTTGCACTTTTTGAAGCATTCCACTACTACCAGAAGCAGTGATGCATGCTGTAATTGAAGGAAACCTGCCACTAGCAGCATTAGGTCATGTTGTGATGAGGGTGGCCAGTTTTACAATATTGTTTTCAAGAACGTATAGAGGTATTCATTAAACTTTATATACTCACCAAAGTATTTTTTTTTTGTATGTACCTAAGCGGCCAATTCTTCAAATATGTTGATATCCATAGGGTATCATAGGGTACATAAGGATTGCTTTATTAATGTAGGGTTATGTACTTCATTTTTAAAAACTCTTTTCATATTGTGCTCAAATATTTAACATCCTCTGCAGTGTGAAATACCTAAGGGGAAAAGGAACAATAGACTACAGATAGGATGACAGTCACTAAGGACAGGACCCCTGGCAGAAGAGAGGGGCTTTAGTATTTTGGGAAATGACCGCAAAGATGCAATAGAAGAGAATGAGATCCCTTGATAGTGCAAAGATATGCCTTCATGCTATTTGTTTCTGAAAAGAAAAATTGTGCATTGGTGGTAGGAGGCCAACTTTAGGCACTTTGTCTCATTACAAATTGTGAGTAGTGTAGTGTCTTGTGAGTTAGAGATGACGGGTACCTTTCGGTTCCTGAAGGACTTCATAGAACAGTGCTGTAAGTGTATGTGATAGAACTCCTAACATAGAGATCTGAAAGAAACAGGTTAGTGTTAGATTCCTTACCTTAGAATATCCCCAGGCGTCAGGCTTGATCCGGAAAGTTTTCGTCAGCAGTACCCTTGCACGTCGGTAGGCGTCGTCTGCAGCTCCGCGTCCGTCGTCGGCATCGTGATTGCCGGTATGATGTCCTCGGAGTACTTAGATGCCGCCCTCTCACACTGACGTCAGTTCTTCTTTTTTCCGCGCCTGCTAGCGCAGATCCAGGAAGAGCAGTACTCTTAGTCATTTTTTGACTAACTTTTTGATCTATTTTAGATCTCTTTTCGACTTGACTCCTCGTTCCGTAGGGATGCCTGGCTTCAAGCCGTGGGACGCCTGTCACCGCCTGATGTCGGTGACCATCCCCACCATCGGTGTCTCTACTGCCTCCGGGTTGACCACGATGACAAGTTGTGCCCTGACTGCCAAGCCTTGACTTTGAAAGCTAGGTGGGAGCGGTTCCGCAAGCTACTCGAGATTCGGCAGTTGGCGCCGTGCCGCTTGAGGTCCTGGTCAAGGAGGAAGTCGAGGGACCGGTCGCCGAGCTGCAGTCGTCGCTCGTCGAGTCATCGCCAGCACTCATCGGGCTCCAAGTCCTCCAGTAAGTCGAGGCACTCTAAAAAGAAGTCAAAGAGGCAACATCGCTCCTCATACTCCCCTCGTGCGACACGGCTGAGGGTTTGGGCGACACCGCCCACGCGGCTCCATCGGAGCCGCAGACGCCGCAGTCGCCGCCTCCAGGCCCATATCCTCTGGTCGCTGGCCTGCAAGCGATGCTGGAGGAGATTTGTGATTTTCTCATTGCCAGGAGGACTCACTTCCCTCTGTTGAGGCCTGCCGAAGCGCCTTCGGGCCCCGCAGACCCAACTTGGGGCCTTGGCGGGCCGGTGGCTCTGGCCCCTGCGCCGTCAGGTGATTCGGCTCCGGCGCCGTCATCGACTTCGGTCCCGACGCCGCCGGTCCCCGTGGGATCTGTGCCTGGATCCTGGTTGACCCCCATTGACCTTATGACTCCTCAGCTGGCGTCGACCCCCCTGGTGTCACTCTGGGCACCGTCCTCGGATGACGTCCGCCCCAGTTTCAGCCCCGGTCCGGGTCTGGCGTCAGAATGACGCCGCTCAGCGCTGTCTCTTGCGTCGATGGGTGAGGCTCCATCTACGACCCGGCTCCATCATTCCAGCCTGTTTACCAGGACACGGATGAAGGGGAGGACTGGGAGGGGTCTGAGGACCCTTGGGCGCAGCAGTGCCAGTTGAGCCAGGACTGGACAGATGAGCTAGGGGAGGCCAGTGGTTTGGACACATCGCCCTCCCTCTGTGGCTACAGAGGAGGGTGCTACTTATAGTGTGGTGTTTTGCAGGGCAGCCAAGGCCTTGGCTCTTGAACTCCCCGCTGCGGCCGTGAGGACTAACCTCCTCACTGAGGTGCTTCAGCTGCCAGTAAGCTCCTCGGAGCCTCTACTGCCATTCAATGAGGCCCTCACGGTCGTTCTGATGGGCACCTGGTCCAAACCCTCCACAGTGCCCCCTGTGGATCGGAACATAGCCCGACGCCACTGCCCCACTCCTGGCGACCCTAGCTTTCTGTCCGTGCACCCCACCCCCGAGAGCTTGGTGATCCAGGCTTCTATGTTCCAGACTGCATTCCCGACCACTCCCCGGATCGGGAATCCAAATGGTTTGATCAGTTTGGAATGAAACTGTTCTCCTCATTGAGTTTGGGGTAGCGGTCTATCAACACTGTTTGCCTTTTGGGCCGTTATACCCACTCTTTGTGGGACACGGTTGCAGACATGCTGCCCCAGTGCCCGAAGGAGACCCAGGCCCAACTCGCCCAAGTCCTTGTGGAAGGGCGGGATGTGGTGCGTTATTCCATCAGGTGTGGACTGGATACCACAGACTCACTGGGAAGGGCGATTTCCGCGACTGTGGCGGGTCACCACCACGCCTGGCTGAGGTCCGCCAATTTCTCGAGCGATGTCCAGGCCACGCTCATGGACATGCCCTTCGATGGCCGTCGCCTCTTTGGCGACAAAGCAGGCAGTGCGCAAGAGCATTTCAAGGATTCCAGGGCTACGGCCAAGTCCTTGGACCTCTCTGTCCAGCGCCAGCAAACTTCTGCTTTTCGCCCTTTTATGGCCAAGGAAGGGGCACCCCCACACGTCCTGCCAGCCACAGGCCGCAGAACCTCAATGCTACCGGGGACGTGGTAACCGCCGTGGCGGTACCGGAGGAGAACGGCAAGGTCAGTCCACATCTCCTCCCGCAGCATCTCCCTCAAAGCCTTCCTAGTCCAAGCTTTCAGGCCCATTTGATGCCAGTGGGGGGCAGGGTCCGCCATCACCTCCTCCACTGGCACTCCATCACGTCGGACAGGTGGGTGCTGCAAATTGTCCGAAGGGGCTACTCCCTCCACTTCGAGGCGACCCCTCCAGCCATGCCACCGTAGTACCATCGCATGTCGGGGAGTCACTTGCATCTTCTGCAGGAGGAAGTTATAGCGCTCTTGGCCAAGGGGGCCATTGAGCACGTTCCTGGGCCAGAAGTTGGATGTGGTTGCAACTCCCACTACTTTCGGGTACCCAAGAATGGCAAAGGAGGCCTAGGCCCTATCTTGCACCTCCGGAGCGTAAACGGCTTCCTCCGGAAGGAGAAGTTGAAGATGTTGACTTTGACTGAGGTCCTAGATACCCTGGAGACTGGATGGTAGCGTTACACTTGCAGGACGCATGTTTCCACATCCCCGTACTGCCAGCCCACCGGCGCTACCTGCGGTTCATGGTAGGCCACAAGCACTTTCAGTTTACTATGCTCCCCTTCAGACTTACCAGCTCCCGTTGGGTGTTCACGAAAGTGATGGCGATGGTCGCAGCTCTTCTGCGGAGATCAAGGGTTTCAGTCTTCCCCTATCTCGATGACTGGTTGTTGAAGGCGGGCTCACACCAGACAGTCGTCTCCCACCTCCAGACTACGGCCGACCTCCTGCACTCGCAGGGGTTCTCCATCAATGTGCCAAAGTCGCATCTTGTCCCTCTTAGAAGCTCCTTTTCATCGGAGCGGTTCTGGACTCGGCACAGTTTCAGGTTTATCCCCCCAAACAGCGGGTTCAGGATATTCAGGCTCTGATTCCGATCTTTCAGCCTTTATCCCGAGTTTCGGTCAGGTTGACGCGCTGGCTCCTGGGGCTGATGGCCTCCTTCATCCTTCTGGTGCATCACGCCAGGTGGCAGATGCGGGCTCTGCAGTGGGACCTGAAGTTTCAGTGTGCTCAGCATCAGGGCAACCTGTCTGACCACTTCCGGATCAGGGCACTGCGAGTCATTTGCAGTGGTGGCTCACGGACCACGATTGGGTCAGCGGCAGATACGTCTCCCTACCCCATCCGGAGCGCATAGTAGTGATGGATGCGTCCCTCCTGGGATGAGGGGGCCACATGGGAGAGGAGGAGATCAGAGGCCTCTGGTCTCCGGCGAGTCCAGGCTCCAAATCAACCTTGTGGAGCTGTGGGTGATCGGACTTGCACTGAAGGCATTTCTTCCCTCTGTCTGGGGAAGTGTGGTGCAGGTATTCATGGACTACACCACCGCCATATGGTACTGCAACAAACAGGGCAGGGTGGGGTTGTGGACCCTTTGTCAGGAGGCTCTGTGCCTCTGGACATGGCTGGAACACCAGGGCATCACCCTGGTGGTTCAACACCTGGCAGATTCCCTGAACGCCAGGGCGGACGAACTCAGCCGTCAGTGCATGATGGATCACGAATGGCGTCTGAACTCAGACGTGGTACAAGGTCTCTTTCAGCAGTGGGGAGAGCCTTGGTTAGATCTATTCGCCACCAAAGAGATTGCGCTATGTCATCAGTTCTGCACATTGGAATTTCCAAGGCGCACTCGCTCGGAGACGCTTTTCGTCACGAGTGGAGCTGCGGTCTGTTGTACGCCTATACCACTTCTGCCCAGAGTGCTAAAGAAGATCAGGCGAGACCGGGCCCAAGTCATCCTTGTGGATACGTACTGGGCACGAAGATACTGGTATCCCGAGATACTCAGCATGTCAGATGATCCCCTGATTAATCTGCCTCTTCAAGAGGACCTTCTGTCGCAGCAGCAGGGGACAGTCCTCCACCCGAACCTGTCCAGTCTCCACCTACATGCGTGGAGATTGAGCGGCGATAATTGAGGCCATTTGACTTGCCTCCTGAAGTCTGTGATGTGATTCTGGCAGACAGGCGTCCTCCACAAAATCGGTATACGCCTGCAGGTGGAACAAATTTGTGACATGGTGCACAGCAAAGGCTGTGGATCCACTCTCTGCCCCCCTTTCAGAGGTTCTCCTCTTCCTTCTTTCTCTTGCCCAGCATGGCTCTGCTCTGGGCACTATCAAAGGCTACCTCTCGGCCATTTCAGCCTTCTTAGGGCTTCCTGATCAGCCTTCTCTTTTCAAGTCCCCTGTTGTAAATAGATTCTTGAAAGGCTTCACCGTCTGGACCCAAAACGTTCGCTCTCCTTCTATCTAGACCGCACACGCCAGTTCCGGGTGTACGACCATCTCTTTGTTGGTTACGTGGGCCCTAAGAAGTAACGGGCGGTGCACAAGCGGACTATCTCTTGGTGGGTTGTGTTGTGCTTCAAGGTCTGTTATTCCTTGGTGAAAAAGGAGCCTCCTGTGGGGCTGCGCGCCCATTCCACTCGGGCCACGGCGGCTACTACTGCCCTGGGTCGGGGAGTCCCCTTGCAGGACATCTGTTAAGCAGCTACGTGAGCCTCGCTGCACACGTTTGCTAGGCACTACTGCCTGAACAGCCAAGTCCAGAGAGATGGCTTTTTCAGCCGTTTCGTTCTCCAGGACTTTCAGGTGTGATCTTGGCTCGCAGACCCACCACCGGGTTGGTATTGCTGGGGTATCTATTCTAAGGTAAGGAATCTAACACTAACCTGTTTCTTTCAGATGCACAAGTTACTTACCTTCGGTAACGATATATTTGTAAGAAGCAGTAGTTAGTGTTAGATTCCTTACCGCCCCACCCATCCTCCCTGTTCTGCGAACCGATATCAAGGGTTGAGGTATCTCCCTTTGAGGGCCCTAGTTTCAAGGCACCCTTGTCGGTTTCTATCATGGCTCTGGGTCCTGGCACGGAAAGCTATGTACAGAACTGACGTCAGCGCACGAGGACGGCGACTAAGTACTCCGACGACGTAATCCTGGCGATCACAACGACGGACCCGTAGCCGCAGAAGGCGCCTACCGATGCGCAAGGGTACTGCTGACGAAAACTTTCTGGATCCAGCCTGACATCTGGGGATATTCTAAGGTAAGGAATCTAATACTAACTACTGTTTCTTACAGATATATCGTTACCGAAGGTAAGTAACTTGTGCTTTACATTTAATGGTTACATGCTGATGAATAAAGACGTAGTACCAAGCTCTCTCTGTGGTGAGATCATTTGTTATATCCAGGCTGCGACTAAAACAACCAATAGTGTACTCCCAAAGAGTTTACCGTGGTCCAGCAAACTGCTTGAGCGTGCCACATATTCCTCAGTCGAAGTGAAAATCAACAGCTGGTATAAGTGGAGTCAAAGTGCAAATCCCGTCAATGCCAGGCCTGTGAAGAAAGTGAAGGCCTTACAGGAAGTTTATTTGTCATTATCTAGAATTCTGCTGATGAAGCTGAGATAAGAGGTACTGCGCCACAATGCGAAACAGAGCTGTCATTTATACAGTGTAACAAGTGTTAATAGCAGTGAAAGCAGAGTGCAAGAAAGCGCTAAAAGCAAAAACATTACTGACCCAAGAGAAACTAAAAGCAGTGACAACCAGGTATGTAAGGGGTAAAGAGTGTCGACAACCAGATGCAAAAGAACGCTTTGAGCAGAATCAGATAAATGCACAGAAAAATAAAAGGTGGTGATAACCAAATATAGAGAATATGATCACTCTTACCAGAACCTCAGTAAAGAGAGCCATCCAACCTCAGCTCCTGGTGCCGCAACCCAAGAAGAAGCACGGGGTTGTGCTTACGACGCTAGTGAATCACATTGGACTGACTGAAAGGTCATAAGCAGCGGTCAGAATAGTGAAACTTTTCAATGGCTGCTGGAAGGAGTGCAAGATTTGGCACAGCCGCCGTCTTGAAACCACCACCTCCCTTCAATACAGCCAAAAAGCAAAATATTGGCGACAGTTAGACTTCCTGTGTCGAAACCTTTGATGATTTCATTAATGCTCTGAAAGAAGCTAAGGACAAAAAGATCATTAAATATCTAAAGAATTTAGCAGGTCTCAGAGTAAAAGAAATGATGAAGAAATATCACAAGTTGATGAAGTGACGTACCATCAAATCAAAGAGCTGCTAAGCATCAAGTTCAATCAACTGCCAAATGTCGACTATGAAAGGTACATTTTCAGTTAGGAAGGGTAGAGAGTTGGTGAAATGATGGATACATTTGTAGATTTGCTCATAGCGCACTGCACATTCAATGATTTCACCGATAAAGAGGCTATGCATCTCAGTGTAATAGATTGTTCCCTCTCCAATTCTTTCAGAAAACGACTGCTGACAGAGACTCTCCAACTGGAGCAAGTACTCATGAGTTCTAGAGTGGAAGAAAGAGCTGACAAATAAGCAGCTAACAAGGAGCCCTGAGTGTGAAGAGTGAGGCTAAATACAAGATTGAAGGCCGTAAAGTAATGTCTCCAAACAAAAAGAAGTAGTGTTTTCGATGTGTCTATTTCTTTCCACATGAAGGTAAATGTCCCACCATTGGACAGGTATGCAAAGGTTGTGGAAAATAGAACAATTTTGTAACAGTCTTCAAAATGAGGGAAAGATAAAATGCATCACTTTGAGAAAACGAAATAGTGACAAGATCAAGCGTGTCTCGTTCAAAGAACAAAATGTATGCCAGAATGTTCCTGGCAAGACGTTCTACACACACCCACAAAGCCAAGCGGCAACATCAGCTGACACAAGTAGAAATTGAATGGCATTGATGTTGTCAAATTCTTCGCCTAGGAGTTCATCATTGTCAAGCGCCAGTAAGGAAGATGGGTGTGTGATGGCAAGGTTGACTGCTGGGCAGCGTGCACATGTAGGATTAGCTTTATGTAAGGAAGAATGTAATTGAAACTAGGTCGGCAAGTAAAAGTGCAAAATGTACTTGGACACTGTCCCAATATCACACTGAAAATGAATGGGTGCTTCATATCTTTTATGATAGACACTGGCACTTCGATAAACATTGTGCCAGTGGGAAAACTGTCTCTAATGTCCTGTTTAACTCTAATGAAAAACAAAGTATATATGTGGGCTGCTTCGATGCCACTGCAAAGTCAAGGTTTTTCACTGCAACTGTGAAGAAAAAAAATATGAAAGTACAAGTGTCAATTCATGTCTTGCCATGCACTTTATCTAGTAGATGTTTACTCAGTTTCAGTACTGCTGCTTTCATGGGGCTGATTTCTGTAAATTACAATGTCAATGCCTAGCATGAGATATAGAATCAGTTTGCATCCTTGTTTCATGGACATTCTCGAATTTAATTTTATTTACAAGAGGTTGTTGAGTAAGAACCTTAAAGCACAACATCATTGAGCTAACTGCTGGCCCAACGCTATGAGTATTACCCATAGTGGTAGTGCTGAAAAAAGATAGTAGAGGTTCCTAGCACAACTGCATTGATATACTCCAAGTGAACAAGGAGATTGAAAGAGAAAGATATCTAGGACTGCACATTGCTAACATAATTTTGCAGCTGAGTGGAGATACAGTCTTCGCCAACCTTGATTTGAACAAAGGATATCATTAGCTTGAACTGAAAGAGAATTGCAGGTACATTACTACCTTTTTGACTCATGTTCATTTACGTAGATACAAAAGGCTAAGTTTCACAGTGTCATCAGTTGCAGAACTTTTTAAAGGTATAATTCATCGCATAATACAAGCAGTCAACAATGCTTTCACTTACAATGATGACATATTCATTTTTGGGGCCACATAAAAGGAACATGATACAGCACTTGCACAAGTGTGTATTATACTTGCAGATAAAGGTCTCACTTTAAATGTGGCAAAGAGTGAGTTTCATCAAAACAAGGTCAAGTTTTTTGCTTATACCTTTTTCTGACGGGGGAATAACTCCTGATCCAAATAAAGTAATGACCTTGTCATCCACTCATCCACCGATAAATGTAATTATGCTAAGATCCTTCTTTGTTATGGCCGGTTACTGTTCAAGGTACATACATGACTTTGCCACTGCATGTGCCCCATTGAGAGGCTTAACAAAACTAAATGTACCATTTCAGCATTCGAGAGAATTTGAACAAAGTCTCAAGAAAATTGAGCAATTAATTGAGAAATGGAATACTTTGTTCTGAAATTGTGGACATAGGTTGTTATTGATGCAAGCCCAGTGGGGTAAGATGCCCTCCTGGCCCAGCACAGTGGACGTCCCAATTGTCCAATGCACATTATGGCTTATGGTAGTTGAAGTTAGTCAATGATGAAATGTGACAATTCACAAAGTGAAAAAGAAAGCCTCCTTTGACAAGCTTAACCCCTACATTGTGCCTGATGTCTGATGTAATTTTGAGCAGCAAGTGCAATGGGTCCCTGCTAACCATGTCCCCAGTGCTAAATCTCTTTCCCTAAAACTGCACCATGGAGGGCGTGGTCTGGCCACGATGCAAGATGGCCGCTTAATACCGGAGCTCTGTGCTGAGGGGAGCCCCGGATGGCACTGAGCAGCATTTTTCACCATGGACTTAAATGTATTTTTACATCAAAGGTCGTCTCAACAGCCGCGCTCGCTGTTGTGAAAGTTTCAGTGCAATACATCAATTCTTCTCCAAGTTAAGAGGATGTTTCCATTTTCAGCTGCAGCCTTTCACTTCTGACAGAAACCAGATGTCTGTCACCGCGCCTCCAGGAATGCTTCGATGTTTATTCATGCTGGTTTCCTCGGATGAAGATTTTTGGATTTAAAATCACCTGTCTGCTGTCCCGAGCACATAGTATGCCACCATTTCATTATTTACGGTGATACTAATGACAGAAACCTGCTGTCCGTGCTCGTGCTCTCAGGAATGCAATGAGTAGCTCTGCTTTACAGACGCCTGTGAGGAATTACTGTTTATTTATGCGGACTTCCTCGGACGAAGACTTCCTGATATGAAAGTGCCTGACTACTGTCCTGAACACATGGTATTCCACAATTTCATTTTTGACGGCGCTACTTTCAGTAATGTGGGGGACAGCTGAACTCATGACTCTTGGAGTGTGCTGCGCAGCTCTGAATTTCATATTGACAGGGGAGGCAAGGAGGCTTTAGTTATTTACTGCAATCCTGTAAGGTCTTGGTAGGGGTCAGCTGCCTTATCTCATGCCCCTCAGAATACAGGTATAGTGTTGGGTAGTAACACTACGGTCGTTCTGCCCAAGTCCCACTTTGTTTGCCTAATTGACAGAACATGGTTCTGTCTGGTATCCCTCACATCAGACAGCTTGCTATGTTGTGATGTTCTGGCAATAAAGAGAAGACTGACTCAACTGGATTGCCTTGGAGCCGCCCAATGTGTCAGGTGTCAAAGGGAACTGTTATTAGCTGCAACATATCAACGTTCACAAGATAAAGGTGTCAGATCTTGTGTCTCCTTGGATAGTGGCATGCAGACTTCTGAATCCTAAAGTCACCTGAGGAGATTTTGCTACTGGCGAGAAATGTTTGCTTTGTACTAAGCTACATTCTTTCTCTGGAGTGTGTTTCCGCCTCATGTCATTCTCGGCAGAGTGACGGTGCTTGCGATTGGGGTACTGTTGACTGGATTCTACCCACAGTCCTGTGAAACCTCACAAATCTTTGCTCTGCGCAGTCTTCTCTGTCTTTCTACATGTTGCTGATTAGGTGAAGTGAAGGTTGGTGGTTCTACATACATTTGTGTTGCCGCCTATGTGCCCGGTGTTACGGGGAAACACTACCAGCTGAGATTCTTTAGGGCTGACAGAACACATCTGACCGACTTTGCGCCTCCTTGATACACAGTGCGCAGCTTCTGAATCTTAAAGCTGCCTGAGGAGACTCACTGCTAACGATCTTAGCTTTCTTCAACAAATATTAATAACTCCGCAGTAAGCTACATATTTTCTCTGAGAAATGTCTTTTCAATTTATTTAATTATTGGCACAGTGAAAATACTTATTACTGCAACGGTGCTGATTAGACCCTGCCTACTTTCAAGTGAGCAATTGGGAATGCCTTCTGGTAAAGCGCCTGCTAAATCCATTAAAAATCACTCATACTCCGAAATCCCAAATCAGAGCCGTTCTACTTCAGAAACTTGGAAAACCACTCTCCCAGCCCGAAAACCATCCAACTCTTTGATGTCAACTGTACTAGACCCCACCATGGAAAAGATATTACAGGAAATCACTGCAGTTGGACGACGTTTAGAGGGAATGGAGGCGTCCATATCTGCCCTAACTATTGAGACCAAATCGATACGCATAGATATCGCTGGATTTCAAAATAAGCTAGATGAACTTAATGAACGAGTAACTGCAGTTGAGAGTCGTATTACTACCATACAAGACCGAGATCAAGAACTTCTCTTCCTCAGAAGGAAAATGATAGATTTGGAAGACAGAAATCGTTGTGACAATGTACGCTTCTCTGGTTTTCCAGAAGGAATGGAAGGATCAGACGCCAAATCCTTTCTTACAACAGCCCTCCCAAAAATTACAGGACTTGCTTTTGATCCACGGTTAGAAATGCAGAGAGCACATCGCATTGGACCTTTCAAAAATGGGAAAAACTTACACCCACGTACACTTATTGTCTGCTTCCTAAGACATGAACAGGCTCGTCAACTAATTACTGCAGCTCGTACGCATGGTTCATATCAATTCGAGGGTCATCAGATCCGAATAACAGCAGATTTCTCAAAAGAAACAAATGAGCGCCGTAAAGCCTTTCTTTCTCTCACACCCCGTTTACGTCAACTAGACATTAAATATGGCCTCTTTGAACCAGCGCGTCTAAGGATCACTAAGGATGGCATCTCCAAAGACTTCTTTAACCCAGAAGATCTCTGTCTCTTTTTAGACACTCTTATTCCTAAAAATATTGAATGTAATTTGCTCATACCTGAACCTCAATCTCCACTTTCTTCCCTGATATCTAAGAAAACTCCTGACGAACGTCAGCACAATACAAATCGCTCTCAAAGCAGAGGAAGAGACCTAGATCGACACATACGCTCTTTTGGAGACCGAGCTCAAGTCCTACAAGAAGTGGCTTCTCTGACACAGGAAAGAGATAGAGACAAATCGCGATCTCCTCTAAAATCTCTTCCATCATCGGAAGACGGTGTTTCCTGAACTTTGGCTTATTCTTTATTTTGATTATCACTGTAGAGCAGTTAGGAGTCACTTACTTCGCTATCTACTAAACTTTGACCTGATGAGTATCTGAATATTTATCTCTTCTGTTTTGTATACTCATAATATTATGTTCATTACGTAGTATAGTTTAATATGTTGTATCGGATTATATTATAGTGTCTTATATTACACTATATTATATTATATTCCTCTCTCTCAAACCTCTTCCCCTTCCTTTTCTACTAGTTTGTACGTATGATAGAGAAGAGATAAGTCTTGTTCCCCCTTGAAACCTTCCTCAGAAGACGACTGACAACTGTAATATGACAAATTTAGTTATTAAATAAGTATTCATATTGTTGAAATTTAATTTAAAATAAGATAAGGACTGCATTACATATATTTTTATTGTAAGAGTTGAATTGATTAGAGAGTGTAAATCTATGCGATATAGATGGATATAGATGGAAATAATTCAAGTTTTGCATACTAGAATGCTATCTATTCACCATGTTTTGTAATATGTATTGACTTATACTGTTTCATTAGCATGATCCATTTTACCGTACTATAATATTTAATAATAGTTACATCAGCTTTTTACTTTCTTATCTGTTCTATTTTGTATATTTTTTATATTAGATCAAGTAATGTTTCATTTGTGGGCATTTATATATAGCAATGAGTGTTTTCATATCTAATATATATTATATCTATTGAATTTTTGAGATGAAACATACACCATGCTCAATTGACCTACTTATATGATTTTATATATGTATTTGCATTATGCGCTTTCCTATAGATTCAGCCTATTATGATAATCCATGTTCTGCAATGATGTGTATAATATATGGATTGGCAGTATTTGCTGTCCCTTCAGGGCTCCTCTCCGCGGTGGAGCTTCGGGAGATAGACCCGCGGTTCACAGTTTAGTATTTCTGGTACTTACATTATTTTCTACCAATATCTAAGTTATATTTACCTTATTTTTCTTAATTTTACTGTCTCTATAAATTTCCTACTCTCACAACTTCTACTCCTTTTGTGTCTATCTCTGCTAAAGGGGTTTCTCTTCCTATTTTTTACCCTCTCCCCTCCTTTCTAATCCTTTTCTTTTTTTTCACTTTTATTTAAACTCATTTGCACCTCGTAAATATGTCCAACACGCCCATCACACACCCTCTTTCTGTAATTACATGGAATGTGCATGGACTTACTCACTACATCAAAAGAAAGAAAGTACTGTCATATCTTCAATCCAAAAGGACAGATGTGGCATTACTTCAAGAGACACATTTGGATACATTGGATTCAGAGAAACTTTGTAGAGATTGGGTAGGCAAAGTCCTTCAAAGTAGTATACAAAGGGATGAACATACAACTGCAGGCCCCACACGCAGATGTGGAGTAGCAATTCTAATCCGTAAATCTCTCCAAGTCACAATATCAAAAACATGGATAGATCCTGAAGGACGTTATGTATTTGTCAAGTTGCGTCTTGGAGATACCTACATTTGTGTTGGCTCTGTTTATGCTCCAACTGGATCAAAAAAATTATTTTTTCTTCATTTAAATCGTTTGTTAGTTGAGATAGGTGCATCACAATATCTTATAGGCGGCGACTGGAACATTGTAAGGGAACCAATATTAGATAGAACAGGACCCTTAGATAAAAATAATAATGCTGACAGGGCACTAATGGACGACATCTTATCTGATACTGGATTAATTGATCACTGGCGTCTTTCACATCCATCAGATACTGAGTACACATTTTCATCTCCAACACATGGTACCCTCTCTCGTTTGGATTATTTTTTAGTATCGCAAAGATTAGATCAATCCATTCAAGAATCTTGTATTTTGGAAGCAGCATTATCTGACCATTCCCCGGTCCTCTAAGCCATTGAAGTAGGCATGCCCGGACCAGGGCGTAAACCCTGGCGCATGAACATACAACGACACAAGTCTCCAGAGGGTACACATCAATTACAAACATTTTTTCAAGACAATATTTCTATGAATCAGGGCTCGGTAACCTCAAGTAAAGTGGTATGGGCTGCAGCTAAAGCTACTATTAGAGGTCAATTGATGCGCGAGGCAGCATTAGCCAACAAACGAAATGCTGCACATGAACAAGAATTAGAACTCAACATTCAGTCTTATACCCGTCACTATACCATAGTACCAACACTGCAAAATCGTAAATCTCTAGAGCAAGCTCAAATGGCGCTAAATGAGCTTTACACATCAAAGGCGGAATTTGCCCTTCAAAAAATTAAAACAAGACATTATGAACAAGGTGAATAGGCAGGTAGATTATTAGCGGCACAACTAAGGCAAAGAGAAGCAGCATGGCTATCCCAGCTATTAAATCATCTCACGGTCCAATTCTTACAAGACCACAGGACATAGTGAATGAGTTTGCTTCCTTTTATTCGTCCCTCTACACACCAGACACACAAGTAAACACAGATAGACTAAACGACTTTCTTTCAAAAGTAGATCTTCCATACCTTTCCAATGATGGAAGGGCTTTTCTTGAGGGAGAAATTAGCAGGAAAGAAATTGCACAAGCGATATCAAAATTGCCATACCATAAAGCTCCTGAGGAAGATGGGTTTCCGACTGAATTCTATCGTTGGACTGGACATAATATAATTGATTCCCTTTATGCTGCTTTTCAAGAAGCAGAGCGAGATACCTCCTTAAATCCTCTTTCTAACAAGGCAATAATTGCAGTACTCCCTAAACCTGGAAAGGACCCTTTGCTTTGTACCAGTTACCGTCCCATTTCACTCCTGAATTGCGATATTAAAATATTTGCTAGCATTTTGGCTTCTCGTCCTAAAAAGGTATTACCTAATTCACTCAACTCAAGTAGGATTCATTCCAGGACGTTCCTCTAGGAATCACTTACGTACAGTGGCACATACCCTATGTTATGCTAAAAATCTCCCTCAAGACGTATTAGCTTTATCACTAGATGCTGAAAAGGCATTCCACCGCATAGAATGGGACTATCTTTTTAAAGTGCTCGAGCGTTTCTGACTTGGAAACCAGTTTATTCAGAAAGTACGACTATTATATGATAATCCTTCCGCACAAGTTAATTGTGGAGGTTTCATATCAGAATCATTTCCGATCCGAAGAGGAACACGTCAGGGATGTCCTCTATCCCCACTTCTTTTTCTTTTAGCAATGGAGCTTTTAGCAGCCACGATTCGTCAATCAGAAGCAGTTACATGCATTCCCTCCCTATAAGTGAATCAAAACTTTATCTATACACAGATGACATTTTACTCACCTTAACAGACCTCCCTAGCTCATTGCCATATTTGCTTCAAATTATAGACACTTTTTATCTTCATTCTCCGGTTATGAAATAAATTGGGATAAGAGTGAAGCTTTACCTATTTCTGATGGAACCACTAAAGCGGCTATACACAACTTCCCCTTTCATTGGCAACCCTCACATCTTAAATATTTGGGTATTTTAGTGAATAAGGGTATGGAAGGTATGAGAACAGATAACCTAAACACACTAATTGTTCAAATGCAACGCGACTTTGACAAGTGGAAAAATGTGAATCTTTCCATGTGGGGTAGAGTTCAAGCTGTTAAAATGGTTACACTTCCTCGTTTTCTATATACCTTAGTTATGCTCCCTCTTTATATTCCCTTGTCTACTTTGAGTCTCATAGATTCCAAAATAAAAACTTTTATTTGGGGCTCAATTAAACCTCGTTTGGCTGTCAGGAAATTAAAGGCTCACCATTCTTCTGGAGGTGTGAGTCTTCCATCCATTGAACATTATAACCTAGCATTGCAGATTTCTCAATTATCATATATGTTACCGGGAGTCTCTGATGTTCCGCAATTAGTCCATTTAGAACACCATCTTCTTTCTTCGGGTTCTGATATTTCTGCACTTTATGGCACTAAAATTGCACGTCAAAAACCCACAAACCCAATCTTATGGGCTATGTCTAAATCGTGGCAAAGAGCACACCGTTTATTAGCTTTAAACTCCCATATTCATGAAAAGGCACCCATATGAAATCATTCCGGTATTCGTATTAATAAGAAGGTATTATCATGGCCAGTATGGGAAGCAGCAGGTATTCAAACATTAGATCAAATTTTTTATAATAGTGACTTTAAACCATTCACACAAATACAAGAAGAATTCGGTCTTCCATCGCATCAATCCCTACATATAATCAGCTCAAGCAATGTTTGGAAAAACAATTAGGTTGACATTCACTGGTGCTGTTAAATCCACAGATAGTATCCTACCTAAATACTTGGGGTAAGCATAAAGGAATGATATCTGATTTATACAGAGTTTTTACATCACATCTTTTTTCTCAACCTCTAACACAGACACTACAATTTAAATGGCAGTCAGGACTTTCAATTTCTTACACAACTGATGCATGGGAGATAATAATGGAGAATCTAGATAAAGGAACCCATGAAGCTCGACTTAAATTTTGTCTATTTAAGATTCTTCATGATTGGCATTGGTCTCCTGCAAGATTAAAGAAAGCTGGTTTAATTTCCCATGCCCATTGCTGGAGATGTGATAACACTAACTGTGACTCAGCACACATTATATGTGATTGTCCGTTGATTCAACCTTTCTGGGCATATGTGGGAAAAATCTTATCTTCTACAATGCCTTTACACCTTCCTTTCACTCCTGCTGTTATTATTCTTCATGGCCTTCAGTTATCTCCAAAACTCAACAAACCTCAATGTTGTCTTTTTCACACAGCAATGGCCATAGCAAAAATATATATTTTACGCCATTGGGAATCTCCATCTCCTCCTTCGCAAGAAGAATGGTTGACAACTATGTTCCAAACAGCTTCTCATGAGAGAATAATTTAAAATCTTCAAAATCAAACTGACATATTTCTTCATGTTTGGTCACCTTTCCTGAACCTGAATAGTGGCATGGATATTGATGATAACATCCCAGGAGTGTAAACCAAAGCCCCTTGATCTGATATTTGACAATATACCCCTCTGTCACTTTTCTTTCCCTCCTTTCACCCCTGATTTTCATGCTTTCCTAATATTATATTAACTTGTAGTTTTTTTGTATTATTATTGTATTATTCTATCTTTTCTAATTCTCTTTTATTCATAATATATTTTATTGACATCTCATTTCTCATTTCTCTTCATATAACGTCTATTGATACACTTTGTTAGTTCTTATATCAACTATTTTTCTATATTCTATTCAATACATTTTTCTTGATATATTTTACAATTTTCGACTTTACAGTTGAATTACTCCAAGGACTGAGGAGATTTGTTATGTTACTATTTTCTATATTTGTAGTTATATATAATGCTTAATTTACATACTCAATTTATATATTTATTGAGTTAAGATATGATTCATTCTTTAGGCCTTTTATAATTCTTATATATGTTGCTTGCATTATTTAAATATTTAACGTCTCTCACACCATATTAATTCAACTGTATACCTTGCTATTTATCTTTATAGTTGTAAGTGTTATTTATTGGTGCTTAGTAATTGTCATATATGCTTTTTTTTTCTTTTCCATATATTTCGTATATTTATTCATATTCAAATTGTAAGTTATTATTAACTTTATTGTACTTATGATGTAATTTTCTCAAATGTCAATAAAAAATTATAACACAAAAATAAACTGCACCATGATTGGCATAACTTCAGTGGTCCCTGCTGTAAGTTCATAATAAATATTACCCCTGGTACCCAGGGCATTGGTACTGAAGAGAGTCCTGTGGGGCTTCAGCATTGATCCTGCCACCCCAGGGCCCCTCACCAAGGCTATGCACTCTGCCATTGCAGGCTGATGTCTTGGTGCAGGAAAAATCCAAAGAAACAGCATGACATACAACCCTGTGTGCCATGCCTCCCATGCAATGTATAAGATAGAGGTAAGTCACCCCTACTGCAGTCCTTTAGCCAAAAGCCAGGGAGCACTATCAGGGCTCGAAAAATCCAAAAAATTGTACTAGTCCTGCAGGACTAGCACTTTAAAAAATGTCCTCGACTTAACTGCAACCTACTTGACCTCCATCTCTGAAAGCGGAGCACATGTGACAAGATAACAAGATTTAAAGGCATCTTTATTGCTCATTAACTTTGTGAGCAAGAAAAATGCCTTTAAATCTTGTTATCTTGTCACATTTGCTCTGTTTTCACAGACCGAGGACAAAAGTTGGTTTGTTTTCCTGCTTGCCAGAAAGGGCGAGTAGGACCTAAAACAGCTAGACCATGTTAAATTTAACTCGACTATGCGAGCGGTCGAGTGGAATTTTCGAGCCCTGACTATATCCTATGTGGGGGCATACCTGCATGAGCAGATATGCCCCTACAATGTCCAGCCTATTCTGGGATGTTGTAATTGCCCAGGGAAGCCATAAGGGGTACATGGGCTAGATACTTGTCAACATGAGTTTCCTAGCTCCACAATGGCTTCACTAATTTCTGAGATGATAGGTACCAAACATCATGTCTTAATAAATCCTCACTGATGCTAGTGATTAATTTATTTATAGAGTCACACAGGAGACCCTTGTAGAGGGTCCCCTGAAAACTCTACCAAGCACTGGTGTGGTTTCTGACTTTTTTTCACCAGCCTGACGCTACCAGACATGTTTCTGACCTCATGGGGTGAGAGCCAGCACTCTCAGAGGACATGGACAAAGCCTGCTCTGGGAGGAGGGGTTCCATGCCTCCTCCAGGACAGGATGGCAGGAAGCTTCAAAGGCAAGGCCACCTTTGAAATCCAACACAAGAATCTACAAATGGTGGGAGAGTCCAAGCCCCCTTTCCTGCTCCACTGTTTGCTGTGTGTAAAGGTGGCAAAATAAGTTAGATGAGGAGGAAGGTCTCCACGCATCCTACACCACCCCTAGAGTGCAAAGGCGATATGAATCCCTCCCCTGAAATTCCACCATCTCGGAATGGGGACGATACCTCCACTCAGGCCTAGGGTAGTGTCTCTTCCCACAGGAATTGGTCACCAGAGGGTAAGTAGCCCATTGGCAACTATATGTCACCCCTTGTAATACCCCTAAATTCAGTATTCCAAGAATTGAAAATGAGGTTCTATGGACAAGAGCAGACCAGAACAAAGCAGACCCACTGCTCGAGAACTAAAGCCCTACTGTAGAAGAAAAAGGTGCCAAAACCTGCCTGCTGCTCCTAAGACACGATAATCCCTGCTGCTGTGTTGACCTGAAACCTGAAAGGATTCCAAGAATCCCAGATCACCTCCAGCTTTCAAGAAATCATTGTGAAGCTCCCCTGGAGTGAAGGTATCACCCCCTGAGGACAGGTTCCAATCTTGTGTAGTCTGGTTTGTCGAGTTGCAAGATACCTGATGACCTCAAGGAAGCACCAAGGCAAGAAGAGGCACAGCAGCTCCTGCGCGTCAGATCTGCTTCTCCACCAAGTTTGGAGGCACCAGGACCTACCGGAGTTGCAACATACCAACATATCAATACCTGGGGTACCGGTCACCAGTGATAAAACCAAGATGGAGAGTCCACACCAGACTCCTGAAGGGCCAGAAGCAAGCACCCATTGAGGGATGTTGAGACACCTAAGCCCACTTTCTGAGTAGCCCAGCTGTCCTGAGAGCACCTCTCCAAGTTGCCTACTTCTAACTGTGAGGACCTTAAGACGCACAACACCTGGACGACCTGTTCACTCTGCACCTGTCCCCTTTGGCCCCAAAACTGACCATCCAGCCCTGCTCCCACAGTACACACACACCCTTGTGACAGCCTCCTTCTAAGGAAACCTGCCTGATTTACCTGTAAGCCCCTCTGTGCTGTGCTTTTTCCATCAATTGTGTTTATTTTGCTTTCTCACCCTAAGTGCACCAGGTATTCCCAGACGTGGGTCCTGGGCTCACTGTGCCACTGGAATCAAGCTATCCTGGCTGAAGAGGGGTGAAACCCCGAAACTGGTCCTAGGATGCTTGTTTCCGGTCCAGGGAGAACCTGGCTTGGCAGTTCGGGCTGGACTGTTCCCATGAGGCACAGGGTAAAGACTGATTTGCATATGGCCGGGTCTAAACTGGGGTGGCATGGTGAGCAAAAGAATGATGCATGTAACCCAGATCTATTGACTAGGGGTGCCTGTTTTAATTTGTTCTGCATTCCGTCCATCAATTGTGTGTCTTGTGCTTTTTCTACCAGCATCCTTCAACTATGGAACTAGCTTCCAAGACCTGGGCACCTCTGCTCCTGGCCGATCCAGGAAGTTCCCGAACTTCTATTAGAACTTTGGACCTGGTCCTGACAGCAACCTTAAACGAGAAGGTGAACTTCGTGAAAGCATTGCCTGAATTTCTATTCATTTTTGTACATTTTCCCCATTGATTCCCCATGGTGTGTAATTGCACATACAAGTGATATATTTTCCGAACTTTGAAAAATCATAACTCCAAAAGTACTTACCTTAGAACTGTGTTTATGGTCTTAAAAATTATGTAAACATCGATGTTAGCTTTACAAATTGGACTCAGATTTATTCTTAAGTGTGTGTTCACCCACACTATCACAAAAAGAGAGTTAGTATTATCTTCTTTTATCTCTACCTTCCTTTTGGGGATCTCTTGCACACTCTACATAGTGTACTTCATTTTAGTACACTGTGCAGAGAGCCTGTTTCCTACATGTGGGCTTGTGAGCATTTTCATGTGTTTCTGTATAGAAAGCATTTCACAGTTGTCAACGATCACCAAGCATTGCTCACTATTTCTGCCAATCTTAAAGCCAAGATGCCCGCACCCATTGCGAGATGGGTGTTGCTACTGCAGGAATATTGTTATGCAATTGTTGTGTATCATCCCAGAAAAGATCAAAACCCTTCTGACTACTTCTTATGTTTGTCCATTTAGTGTCATTGCACTGCTTCTAAAGCAGCTGATGTTTATGTGTTGTAAGGTGGTTTATTAGTAGGTGAGGGTTGGTACCTATAGCTAGTAATAACACCACAATCACAAATAAGGCCAGTCAAGTTTCAATAAATTAATCCTTGCTCCACCCTTGGTAGCTTGGATCATGAGCAGCCAGGCTTAACTGAGGAGACATGTGTAAAGCATGTAATATCATCAAAACAGTAAATACGCAAGACACAACACACAATAAAAATCCAATAGTACTTTATGATTAAATTACACCGAAATGACAAAAATCTAAAGTAGGCAATTTTTAAAGATTAAAATTGAAACTATTGCTTAGAAGCAGATAGTGCTTAAAGGATTAAAAAAGGTCACGTTGGACCTGGACAAAGTCAAAGGTTGAGGCCGCCAGTGATGTAACACTTTTACACTTACTTCAAGAAGGGTTTCTTGATACAGGAAAGTGGTCCACAGCACCAGCCAAGGGTTCAGAAGCTCTGAATCACCTCTTCGGATCTGGGGCTAGAACTCCCACAGTGTACCTAGTCAATCCAAGTAAAATCCAGGTGAAAATTGTGAGCTCGAGTTGTCCTTGTTGTTTAAGTTGCAGGTAGCCCCTCCAGCACTTTTCTACCTGTTAATGATGAGGGAGTCCACTCCTTATCCTTTGAGATAGTCAAAGTCATTTTGTTGTGAAGCATTGTGACTGAGCTGATGGGCTGCTCTTCCATATTTATCCTGGATTCTGAGCTGGTAGTAAGAAGGGCACCTCTGGCCAATGCGATGCAGGGTGCCACCATCTGTGATGACAGCTTCATTAGACGTGAGGCATTTTCTTATCCCAGAAAGCGCTGTTCCACACAAATCAAAATGGAGAAAATCTCTCCTGGAGTTTCAGGTCTGGCTAGTTCAAAGCTCAGATGTGGCTAACTTTTCCCTACACTCCCCTTCCAGTCCCAATCCCAATTTAATTACAGGGGCTCCCACCTGGCTGGGGTGCTGGAAGTGGGAGTGGGCTTAATGTCTATCCCCACTGTCTTTCTTCCTTTGAAGACCGGCTTGGCTACCCAACCCCCCCGCTGTCCTGGTATCTGATGCAGTAGTTCTCATCCCACTAGATGTCTCCTTTGTCTCACCCCAGGTCACTCCCCGCCTAATGAATGAAGCTTGGCCCAACCTGTCAAATGCTGCCTAATCAGAAGAGGCTTCTACTGGACTGATTTTGGTAACTTTAGGTAAGCAGTTCTATAATTTATTTCCTGCCATAATTATAATAACTCCAGGCTTAGCAAGTTGCTGGATTTATTGCAACTGTGTTTTCATACTTTCAATGTATTTTCTAGCTCACTCTTGTGAAAGGTTACGCTTCCTCAAGGATTCCCATGTTAGCCTACGGACCTAGCAATCTACAATGGGGAAAAACAACATTGCCAGTTTTTCCCTCACCAGGGCATATAACACATCTTTTATAATGTTGCTTATTTCAACAAAGCACCCTACCCTGAGGCACCTAGGGCAGGCCTTATGGATGGAGTGAAGCATATGCAAAAATAGGGTAGTTTAGGTCTTTGGCAGTACTTTTAATTCCAAAGTCAGATTTGGACAGCATTTTATTTTAAAAGCAGCTAAAAAAGCAGTAAGTATGGGTGAATTTTGCGAATTTGCGGTTCTCAAAATACACAAACTTTCGTGAGATTGCGGATTTTTTTATTTTTGCGAGTTCGCAGGTTTTTTTTTACCGTGGCTACCGCGAAGTTACCCATGCGGTCGTATATGGGCGCGGCCATCTTGTTTTCACTGTTGCCGTTGCGTACTTCCGTTTCCGGGCACTAGTTGCATGCTCGCATTGTGCATTTCCTGTTCCAGGGCGCAATTGCGAGTTCGCGTTCATTTTTGCGCGCTCGCGGGGAAAATATCGCGCAAACTTACCCACGTGGTTGCAATGGGCGTGGCCATCTTGTTTTTCATTCATTGCTATGGTTCTGGGCATGCCTTTTCTATCCTGCTTCAATCTTTGTAATCCTTTGTTTATTTGAACTTTTTTAAAATCTTTTTTACTCATTATCTATCTCTCTACTTTTGTACAGCTATATTTTGTGTTTTTTTCTACTTTTTGTTACTTTAATAACTACTTATTTTTTTAGCTCTCTCTTTTCTTTCATTTACTTTTTTCCCTATTCTTTCCTATTTTTCCTTTCTTTAACCCAGGACCATGGCAAAGGGAGCCGGCAAGTCCAAGGGGAAGAGTCCCGCACCCCACAGCCGGCTCATTTGCGGGCGTTTAAGTGGGGAGTCTGTAAGTCCCAGGGAGATCTTCAGCACTGGTCTTCTTTGTGCAGCGCCACCTCCTGAAGACCATCACAGCAGGCGGCAGGCCCAGTACGGGGTACGGCCTCCGGGAGCGTCGCCAGCTATGGGGTAAGGTGTGCCTGGCCATGTATCGGGAGTCCGGGGTCCGGGGCACCTACAACCAGGTGACGCACTGGTGGTCCGACATACTGGACCGGTAACAAGACCTACTCGACCTGCTGGGCGTCGAGATCCCTGGGCTTGGTGAGTACTAGTAGCTATTTAATAACTACTTTGTTTTCTTCTGCTCTGTGTTATATTGCAAATATATGTTTTTTCCGAAGCGCAAGAATGCTGCCGATTACATTGCAGGTAAATTATGTTTCAAAAGCTTCTGTGATTGCAGTTGCTCGCTTGTCAGTCAGTGGCGGTGGTACTATGCTTACTTGTTTTCAATTTTGTGCTCATTTGGCCTGAGTGATTATGTATGAGTGTACTTTACAGAACTGCGTAATGCTAGAGAGACTAGTGACTCAAGTCCAGTCCTTCCTTTGTACTCCTGCCACTAAGAAGAGATAGTGGTGGTGGAGTGATAGGTTGAGTATATTATGATTTGTTATTAAGTAGGAAATATTTTAGTGGTCCGCAATCATGACGGACTGTGTCTGTCACTTCGCGTGCTGCTGAGTGCTGCCATTCCTAGTGGAACCTTTTTGTAGTTGGTTTAGTGAGTTACATAACTTTTCCAAGTAGACGTCCGCGAATCCAGCAATATTAATATCCTAGTAGACCACATCAGTTAGGTCTAAATAAATTTAGTGCAATTGTTGTTTATTTCCCCGAAAAATGTTGCTATTGTTTTTTTTAAATGTTTGATTTTGTGCACAACAATCATCCATGTTTGTGTCTTTCTTTCATGTACATCAGTTTCTCCCAGGGGCAAGAGGACAGAGGTGGCGGTGGCAGCGCCGGCGGAGCAGGAAGGCCAGGATCGGTCCGCTGAGGGCTCTTCTGCTGGCCCCAGTAAGTTTTCCTGTTAATATTAATAATTATACTTTCCTAACTTTTACAGCACCTATTTATTCCAAACTTTCAAACTTTCATCATATTTCTATTTTTTCCTAAATCGTCTTTCATCTTCTTGTAGACTGTTTCTAAATTCTTATCCTGCCTCTACTATGACTCTCTGTGCTACTACTATTTATTATTATTAGTCTGTCTGCGTAGCTAGCTAACCTTGCACAGTTGGCAAAAGGTGTTAAAGAAAACTCCTATTCAGCAATAGCTCTAGGCACGGAGTGCAGTCCTATGGGTGGGGAACATCCATTACTATGCGGTCTTTACAACGCACTACCATTACAATGCTGCTTTTACAACGCAAGTCGTTACCACGACTTGTGCTGGAGGGCGCTCTAGGCTAAGGAATAGTAGATTTACTATTCCAACACCTTCTCTACTGTACGTAGGCTAGTGTTGGAATAGTAAATCTTACTATTCCTAAGTCCAGCACCCTACAGCGCAAGTCGTGGTAACGACTTGCATTGTAAAACCAGCGTTGTAATGGTAGTGTGGTGTAAAGTCCGCGTTGTAACGTCATACATCCCTCTGGGTTGTCCATAATGTCTATTGAAGTCTTTTTAATGTTTATGCTTTGACAATTCCCAACAATAAAATGTCAATGGCCACCAAGAATAAGATACTAGTTTATTTTTTGATTGGATAGGAGGACATACTACTACTGTTGCAGAGACTATTCTGCACATACAGAACTATTGACAAGAAATAGGGCATTGGTGATAATAGGCGCAGTTAGACTTTCCACATACCTCAGTCATGACAGAAGTTGAACCCCCAATCTCCTTACTAACTAGCTAGTGTGTCAGAGTCATTATTTAGCTCCTGAATGCAGCGATGATCCCCACTGATTATACAACCCAGAACATAAGCCTACGTAGTCGGAGTCCCGACCTCTCAGAGTCATGGAATCATACTTGCAAATTGCAAACCTGTTTGCTCACTCACTCATGACCAAAAACCACAGAGTCTTAAAGCTTTATTAAAAGTAAAACAACTAGCTCTGTGTGTACTCTGTATATTAATTTTCAATTGTGCATTATATAAAACATTTATTAAAATCAACTTCATAGAAGAGAAACGGTGAACTCTTGCAGGGGTGTATATGTTGTACAGTACAAATACACTTTACTGTTAAGAAGACTTACAATTTTAGAACTACGTTTTTGTCAGCCAGGTAGAAGACAGTCATCCTTTGACTTCGCATTAGCAATAGCATTAGTGGCGGGAGTTGACGATTAACCAATGGCCTCCTCTAAAGTTGACTTCAACTCAGCTGTGAAAGTTTTATCGAGAAGCCAAGTCAGATCAGAGATTAACTTGATGGATGGGATGAACGAAAAGGGAAAGAATGGTGTAAGGAAGGATGAGCGAGTTAAATTAATGACTGGCAAAGAATGATACGTGTTTTTGAATGCAGGCAGAGGAGGCTAATAGGAATCTGATGCATGGCCGGTTGAAGCAAGGATGGGTGGAAGGAGAGAGAAAAGAGGACTGCCTGGGTGGGTGAAACAGAAACTGTATGTGTGCGCAATATATCCTTTGGGTCAAATTCAAATGCAAGTCAAGCACGGATGCATGGGTGGCGGTTTACAAAATAAAATAAAAAGGGTGTTTTTCGTTGAGAAAAAGTAAGGTTTGTCCAGTTGAGACATTAAGAAGAATGATTGACATTTACTTTGAATGGATGGATGCCTGGATGGTATCTTCCTCATAGATAGCATAGGTGTATGTAGAGTAGACAGACTAGACGGTCACTGGATGAAGAGTGTTAATTTGAAGAGCATGTAACACTGCACGTCCATGCCAGAGTAGAAAAGCCAAGGAAAGTAGAAGTTGTAATTTTTCAGAATACTCCCTTGACTAACAGTAGTTTCAAGCACAGCATATATTGTGTATCTTTATTGTATAGTTCACATTATCAAGTCAAATCACAAGTGCCTTCCTCCGGCGATTACGGGGACCACTCATACAAATGTCAATAATTTTTTTTCAGCTCTGTTATTCATATGTGGCCTATCGGTGTTGACTCAATCAATAAAAACAAAGCATGTAAAAGTCATCTCTGATATAAGCAAATATCATGAGAAGGGATAGATGATCATATTAACTTCTTCATTTTCCTTTTGTAGTAGTCAGGGGCGGGGCAGGGTGAAAGTTAAATTAATTGAGCAGTAGCCCTTGTTGTAACTTGTAACAGAGTATGGCCAGTGCCACCCAAAACAGAAAAGTAAGAGCTTCCCCACCTGCATGTACTGGTAACAGTAACGCAAGTCTGCTTCATCATGGCTTGCGTCTGTTTTTCTTGGGTGCAAGCTGACTGCGCTGGCATTATGCCGGCTTCCACAAGTTTACATACTAATTTCGCTAAACAAGACTGGTGTACTGTCTGAGTTTAATGTAGTGAGTCCATAGTGCTAGTAGAATTCCTTAAACTCCCACTAATGTTAGAGCAGAGGCCGAGGAAGTGGGAGGTTAAATAGATACATGCCACAAATGTTATGTACTGTGATTGCAAGTTGCTAGTGCTACTGTGACACAACTTTCTGTTGAATTATTTTGTGTTAATCTTAAAGAGTATTGGTTACAGTATTTTTTTCTTTCTTCATATATATACTCTAAACTATCAAGGAAGGAGTTGGCTATCCGGGCCAGGCGACGGAAGCTGGAGGCAAATATCGCTGAATATCGGCGGCTGGTGGCTCATGAGGAGGAGGATGACTCTCAGTCAACAACAACAGCTGCATCCTCCTCCACTGCCCCTGGGTCATACAGCCAGTGCAATCCTCCAGCGGTACGGCGCCGTGGTCCGGCAGCCACCCGCCGCTGCAGAGCAGCGAAAACAACAGCTGCCCCCCACAGTACCTGCAAGGTGCGTGTGCACCGCCTAACCCTGCTTATGTCATTATGGTACCAGTAGTTACTGGTTTGTGTTTTGCATTTACTTACCTCCATTCTGATGGTTCTGACCATGGACTGATTGGCCCGGACCTGTATATAATCCCCTGTGAATATTGCCCGTGCCCGTTGGCACAGTGTAAATGTGTGATTATGTTTCTAATGTGTTTATGACAATACAAAGGCTATTTTTTATATAACCTTGAGTGGAGTTCCTTTTGTGGTGTGCCTAGTGTGTGAGTGTGTTGCACAAATGCTTTACACATTGCCTCTGAAATAAGCCTGACTGCTCGTGCCCAGCTACCAAGGGGGTGAGCAGGGGTTATCATGAGTGTGTAACTCCCTCGCCCTGACTAGAGTGGAAGTTTCTGACTGGCTTTGGTGCAAGCCTCAGCCAACAAGAAATCCCATTTCTAACAGTAGCTTTTTCTTTTTCTTTTTGAAATGCATCCCATATTCCTTTAAGGAAAACTGGCTGCATTTCAAAAATAGATTGCCTTATTTGAAGAGCAATCACAGTCATAGTGGTCTGCTAATCCCAGGAGGCCACAATCCCTGTGATTACAGGCCATTCCCAATGGGTCGTAAATTGTGACCTGTCTCATGAATATAGATAAGGCAGTTCAATTGTAACCCTATTGGGAATCACAAACATTGATGAGACACTGTTGTACATTGCATTTTGCGAGTTCCTAATTGCGAGTCACAAAAAGTCACAATTATGAATTCTCAAAATGTTTCTATCAGGCTCGGCTTCCAACTTCTTCGGGGCTGTGCTGAGAGTCCAATACCCTTCCCTACTGAACTACCTCAGAGTCCAATATACAATGACACGAACAACCAAGATAGTACAGCGGGGCGCGGGAAAGGAAGGGAACAGTGGGGAGGGAGATCTGTAACAACAAAGAACAAGAATTAGAACACCCTATCTCCCTCAACCTAAAACAAGTGTTTCCTACTAACCCGTAACCAAAAACACCCCACTGTAACCAAGCAATACCTGTAAAGGAAAATACACAAAGATCAAATCCAATGGAGACAGTGGTCTGAGGAGGTATAAGGAACTGTACCCAGCTGTGAAAACAAAACGAACACCAGTCAATGCCCTCTGATAGCTGGTAACGGGTGTTTCGGTTGTTGTTCAAAGGGTGCAATACACATACCATAAATAATGTATCAGTTCTTATATTATGGGTACTCCACAATTCCCTTTCTCCAATACCCCTCCTGTCTCCTGTATAAACGAGATAAAGAAATAACAATGAACCCTACACTCCAAGGGTTCCGCTCAGAGTGATGCAGGGGGAATGCTCCTCAAGTTTGTACAAAGTGTTAATTCACACTATGAAACAACTTTCCAAAACAAGCTTCCTCACATGAAAGTTCTGTGGGTTTATTCCTTTTAAGTTTGAAATAGCGAGGCTCAGAATATGCTCCAAGTGAGTCCTATCGCAACTGGAATAGTTTATAACCAAGTACAAGTATATACAACAATGGCTTTTCAATGTGTTGACTGTGTTTGGCACCGCACCAACAAAAGGTCTTTGTCCCTATGACCAAACACAATGCAAACAACTACTATGACTGAAAGCGAAGGTCTAGGCGCCTTCGTGTACCACTCAGCCGAGTGAAACCTCCACACGGAATACTGCTAGCTGGGTGTGCTGTTGGGATCGATGGAACCAACGCCTCACACCGCCAAACACCAGATTACTCACGGTCTCGCTGGACTTGGGACAACAAGTCTAATCATACCGCTACCAGTCCTGGAATCCAGAAACGCCACCGCAGAACGGAATTATCGGCGTCTCACCGCCGTCTGCAGCAACCCTTTATTTCCTGGCATGCGCGCGCAGCTCACGTCGTTACGCGACGTATGCACGGCATGCCGGGAAATGTAGTCTTTGTTCATGTTGGCGGCCTGTGATCGTCTGGCGCTGTGGAACCTGACAGTTTCCATCGTACATGTGGCACTTAATGAATTATAAGCAGACTGTCTGCTATCTTACCAGTGTGTTTGACATAGCCAAAGCTAATCATGATCCAAATCTCATCTCTACATCCCAAAATGACACACCTGCCTCACATCCAACAATGTCTGAACTTCTAACCCAGTACCCCCAGAACCTCTTCCATAATGACAGTTTATTTTTTCACAAACTATTATAAAAATGATCAAATTTACACCCAAACCACAAACAAAACATTTATTTTCTGTCTCGTCTACCTGTACTACAATCACTCCCACTGATATTCTCCCAGCAGTTAATTACCTCTTGAGCTGTTACTTGTTCATCTGGTGCCAACAATATAAAATACCTCTTTTACCCCAACATCCTCACCTCATTGTACTACGTTATTATTCTCTCACTCCTCATTGAAACATACCTATGTTGCTTTAAGTCTGCTGAAATAATAAACGTTATACAAATGCTAATACATGACCTCTCATTCACATACCTGTCTCATCTCCACTTTTCTTCTTGAAAACTCTTGGTACCACATACTTACCAGGTTTGGTAACCCACTAATTAACCTCCAAAAACGTACTTTTCCTTCTATCTGCTTTCCATGCTGCCTACTATCTAAGGCAATCCACTTTTATGTCTTCAACTTTATCACTTCAACTGACCATAACCTACTGTTTTCCCTTATCATTCTCCAAGACGTATCAGTGAACTTTGAGATTATTCACAAACCTATCCTATTATGTTTGCACATTTGTCTCTGTACATTTCAGGATCTGCTGTAGAATGACGCACCTTCTGTTTCATACCTCTCCAAACACTCTTCACTCTTTCCAAGTCTTTCTGTGGTCTGGCCAATTCATGCCCTCTTCTCTCCTAGTAGCAATCACCAAAGTATACATTCTTTGTCCCCTCCTCTGCTCACAGTACAATCCCCTCCCCCACCCCTCCACTGTGCAATGTTATAATCTGGATTGATGAATGCCAAAGATTTGGCCCATACATGTCAGACTTCTCAAACCCCCAGTCTGTGAATACCTGAATGTTGTCAAACAAGGAAAGAAAAACATGAAAACAAGCATTAGATGTATTTGTATATTTCTCCTTCAAACTGCAGTTCTTAAATGCTATTAACTAAGTGTCTGCTGTAATAGAATATGTGCTACAGAGCTTCATATTGCCCAGGCTTTTGCCTAGGATTGCACAGCCCACAGATTGCGGTAGACTGCTGCCGGGTGTGTTCCAGATGATATTGGTAATTAAGGGCTAGCTCCTCTCTCTGTGGACAGGGCATTGTGCCATATTTGTATCAGTCTTCCCAAGAAAGCATTAGAAGGTGGACTCATGATCATGACTTGTGTGAAAACAGTGGAGTGAGAAATTGTGGTGAGAATACATTCACATAAAGGGCTTAATGATCTATTGTATTGTATCATATGCCGTATTACAATAATATATCGTTAGCAATTAAAAAAAGCATACATCTATAATGTGTTTGTGGAGCACGGGCCCACTATCATAAAAGAACGGCCCCATTAAACATATGCATACTATCATATCGACAAATATGGCATTATCGGGAAAGCACAGATAATATAACACAGGTCTGTTGGGTTAGATACAATAGAAAAACAGTGTTTACAGCACGACAGGCTTATCTCACCATCCATACAATGATGACACCTGAATCCTCTTCTTTCATTCTTTCATTCCTTAACAACACACCAAAAACTCAAATGTTCGTTCAACCATTCACCGTTGGATGCAGTTACTCTTCCTCAATGAAGAACGAACAACGTCACTGCATCCTAAATGCTTCCTTTCATAACCTTCTTTCACTTTCTTCTCTTAGGGCATCTTTCTCTCATCATTACAAAAATATGAGATGCTTCTTAACTGCCAATTAAACTTGACTTTTCTACAGCTTTCACCTTCCCGGTTGTCTGGTCCAAGCTTCTCAATACCAGATGATTTTATACCCATCCCTGTTGACAATTGGAACGGATAACTTTTTCTCAATTGTCATAATTAGGATAGACAATTGCAACAGCTGCTGATTTTAATCCTTAAATATGCCTTCGCTCTCATTGACTAGGTCATTATCTGTGAATACCATATTACATTAATCGTCCTGAGACATCAGAAATAAATCTACCACCACAAGATTAGTTGGCTCAATGTCATAAAAGAGTTCACAATTTGTTGACCATTAAAGTAACTTATGGCCTGGTCCCTCCCATACCTTTTCCTAACCCTCAGTCACCACTCCTAACATCAATCGCTGTAACCCGTCATCCATGCCCTAGTCACCATACTGATTCCCTTGTTCTGTATTTCAATTTTTGCTCATTTGTTTCTAATGAGACCTCTCCACTTGAATGGTCTTTCTTTGAACTCAGAACTGAAGTTTGTAAGTTACATTTAAGCAATAGCTTTCTACCGCATGACAACCACCATCCTAAATCATCTCACATGCCATCCTAACTCCCATGCTCTTGAGCCTCACACGTCTAAAGAAGAATGTAAATATGTACATATGAAAAATGCTCTTTGTTTCACACTTTTGCTCAATGCTTACGTATTTCTGGAATAATGCATATATATAACGGTGTCAATATGTCTAGGGTTGATTAAAGTGTAAACCTTTGACTTGAAAGTCAGATGGAATCTGTCAACTGTGATCTGCACAAAGAGGGACATAGTTTCACAATTCAGCCCGAGGCAAGTTTTTCATTTATTCGAGGATGAGTATGGGGGGAATTCAGGCTGCAGGGAACTGTGCTTCCCTTTCATTACTCAGGCTGTCAGAGCCCTGAGTAGCTGCCACTCAGGAGTTGTATTCCCTAATCCCCAATGCTGGAAATCCTGCACTTGATCTTCAAGCACTGGACAATGCGATGGATGTGCAACCACTTACTTACTGAAGAAGCGTACTCAATCGGTTAGGTTATCTGATTATTCTTCAACTCAGAGAGCTCTGAGCTGTGGAGTTCTCCAGGGTTCCATTCTAAACCCAATCCTTTTCAACTTTTAAATCTCCCCATTAACCTCTCTGATACGAGGATTTGGGTTATCACTGATATCATATGCAAATGACAATCATATTTCATGTCAGTGGTGGAAGTACCAAAGATAGCAAGGAATTTCCATAATTGTATGCAAGAGGTCCAGAATTGGATGTGCAGTAATGAAACTTAAATGGAAACAAAACCAAAGTACTCTCCTTCGGTACGGCAGCCAAAATAAAGGCACTACATTGGTGGCCTAAATAGTTAGGAGATGCACCCACACCAGTGCAAAGTACCTGAGAGAAATAATTAACTCAAAATTAAAAATGAACAAACAAGTCACCCAGGTCTCAACATCTTATTTTATATACCTAAGAGTTCTACTGAAGGTGCTTCTCTTGTTAACCAAGCAGACTCACTTTGACTTGTGGTCCAACATTAATTCACGCCTGGACTACTGCAATACTCTGCATCTGGAACTTCCGAATAAATATATATTATGCCCCAAAGAGTTAAACATTTAGCACCCACATTTGTAACAGGAGTACTAAAGTATGAATCAACTCCAGGTAGTAGGAAAGAGCTACATTGGCTACCTTTAAATTGGAGCGCGCTCTTCAAATTAGCCTGTTTAGCTCAATGCACATTTTACCAAACACGTCCAGAGAGTATTTGGGATAAGTTAGAACAATACCAACGACAAGGACACTGAGGTCAAGAGAACTTCCTCAACTAATTATTCCTAGATTTAGGGTCTGATTACGAATTTGACGGTCAGTGGAACGCCGTGCTGGTGGTCCAACCACAGTGAGCCTGCTAGTCCAACTGTCCTAATATGGGTTGGGAGGATTGGCTTCATGAAGACCGCTACTGACACTGCCACCCCACTCCAAGTGCGGCGGTGGCAGAGCGGGTCAATGTAGCTGTAGGAGGCTTGAACTGACAGTAAATATGCCTGCACAACTACAAGTTACCTCACATCTGGCGTGACGGTGGCAGTCCAAGCTCCATATCTGAGACAGCGGAAAGGGAGGCATATAAGGACTGAACTCACCTCCACATGTCCTGTGCCAACATTGAGCAGATCCTACTCGTCCTTCCACTGCTGTACCTGCTCGACCACGTTCAAAACCAACTTTATCACATACAAAATTGGCATTAAGTCACACAACTAAATGTTGCCATTGACCCCTCTGCAAAACTATGTTCTGCCTTGAACCAGGAAAGGGAAGTGGGGTCCCCAAATATTACAATGCACACATCCCTGTTCCCATCATGGATCAAGGAAACATCAGTATGGATGTGTCCTTAAAGTCAAACACACCTTGTCAGCTAGAAGTCTATATTTGACTCTCACACATATCCTACATAAAAAGGCAATATCAGTCATTGGGTTACACAGAAGGAGTAGGAGCAACATTCTAAGGGCACAATGTAAACACTCTCTGCAAGATACATATGCCTCTATTGGGGAAACCAAGAAAGCCTGGGGCAGTGGGCCAGAGTTCAATTTACACATGCCTCACAAACTCCATGAACACTGGACCTGGGAGCTGAAGAAATTCAGGGCCAACTAATAGAGTAACCAAGAGCCAGGTATGTGTAGGCAATGGTTAAGTGCAACCTACGAAAGCAAACATACCACCAACAGCATCTGGCACACATCTAGAAGAAGTAACTGAAAGGTACACACTACAAAATGGACACATGTCAATTCAGAACTACCCAAAGGTATGACAAATTCACACCCTTCATGTGTGGATACACAAATATCTAACTTTAACACACCTAACACATATCCAACCTCTGTCATACAGAGAAGGGCAAGGTAAATTACATTGCTAGTGGCCAAGATGAAATACTTACCAAATGGAAAACCACACAATGCAATGTCATGCCACATATCCATTCAATAACCATGCCCCCTCATCCACTGTAACTCGAGAACAGGTACCAAGATCAGATCACACTTACCACCATTGCAAATGGATAACAAATTTGGGTAAATTGTACACAACTGTAGTCACATGTACTTAGACAGGACAAATGTGTCATCAAAATGTAAATGTATTTTAGTCAAACAGATGAGAACGGAGGCCAAAAGCCAGTCCAACAGCACAATGTGGCCCAGCACAACTCTTGCAGGGATGCCCCCCCAGGAAGGAGCATCCAGTGGACAGGCCAGGTACCTCAAAGATGTAACTAAGGAGGACTGGGGTTGGTATTGGGAGAGATTGGTTTGACTATGGGAGGGGGAGCAGTGGCTGTGGCAGAGGGTAGGGCAAGGGAAAACCAAGGGATTTCCATGGGAGCCTGGGGAGGTAGGATCCCAAGGGAAGGGCTTTTGGGGGTAGAGGGAGTGTCTGTGTGTGTAATAGATGTGCCTGTTGTTGGTGCTGGTGTGTGTGGGTCTGATGTCTGTTGTGTCTGGGCTGTCTGTTGGTGTGGACTCTGTGGGTGTGTGTGGTGGGGCTGGTGAGGGTCGGTTCAGTGTGTGCATGCCTGGAAATCCTACTGCGATTGTGGGGAATGTGCTGCATATGGATGTTAGTTTGGGCATGTGATTATGTTTGTCTTTACTGGGGACAGGTGTATGTAACAGGATTTGGGAAGAGGAAGAGACAGGAGGTGGGATGAAAGGCTAGGGTGGAGGGAGGCCTGCCATCAGTAAGGAGGCTAGAGCCTGAAATGATCTCTGTAGGACAGACTTACTACTGTGAATGCCTTCCAGGGAGTTCAGTGTCTGCTCCAGTTGGCTGAACTGTGCCTGAATGGTATTCAGCAGTGCAGTCTGCCCAAGAGAGATTTGTCTCAGGAGGTCAATTGCCTCCTCACTCAGGGAAGCTGGCACCATAGGGGTAGAGGATGAGGTGCCTAGGGCAAAAGAGACTCCATGCTCCTTACGGGAGTGAACCTGGACGACTTGCTGAGGAGCAGCAGGGAGGGTCGAGATGGAACATGGATGGCAGACATGGATGGGGTGGATTCAGGTCCTGTGGGGTCCACTACCACCAGGGACCTGCCACTGGAGGTCGACTAAAAATGATGATGTTGATTCAGCCTCATCAGGGAACGCTCCTCATCCCCTGGGCCACTGCCTCTGTTATTGTCAGTCTCCTGAATGGAGGCACTCTGCCCAGCTGCATCCCCAACATGGTCAGAACAGTCTCCTCTGCTTGACTCAGTTGATGCTGAAAAGAGAGTTGAAATAGGTTTAGGACATTGGGATTAACTCAATTTATGAACATATCACAACAATAACCTCATCAAAGGGCCACAGGTCTCCTGTAACATGCATGGAGGCAAGGTGGACATAAGTTGCATGGATATCCATGGTACCAGGCCTCACCTATGTCTAGGAACATGCCCACTCGACATTGAACCTGGCAGTAACACGATTCTTGGATTGCATGTCTACAACTCAATTGAACAGTGAAAGGCTTTAGAGATTCAGGTAAGTTCAAGTCTATGGAAATGAGGTGTCACCTGTGGCCATAAGGGAAGGTACATGACACTACCCAAAATGTTTTACACACGCAAATAACAATGTATCAAAGTGTGTCAACACCCACATATGATCACGCCTAATCTGCATTTCACTCACTGATGAATGTCATCAGTCAGTGAATGCACCTTCAAAAGTGGACATTAGTAGTCAACATTACTCTACACTCCCACATCAATGCTATTGAACAACAGTTTGTGAGACACAACTGTAAGTGGACATACCATAAAATGCATAGCTGCAACATTTGGACATACATGATAAGAGAGAGGACTAGCTGATACACAGCCTAACATGTATATGCCATCCAATAATAGTTACACGGGACAAGTTCTTAGACCTTTGCCCATCAGGAACGATCTTGGGTGGAATACAGTACCCGTTAGAAGCTACAGTATACCTCCAGGGAGGTTGGATCACTTACATGGGAAAAGGAGAATGGATCATTTGATTCCATTTACCCTGTTAGAAGTATCTAACAGATTTAACATTTTCTCCTGTTTCGATGGGTGTGATTGACAGCCGGGGTACTTTGTTGGCAGTCCACTGGGTACGGTGACTCTAACATCAAACTCCTTATTACATTCAGCATATGAGAGTCCTTTATCTGTACAAACCACTGAGCCCAAAACTGTACTCCCTTCTGTTGACTGTTGCTCATTTTTAGTGGGACCTGAATTGGAGCTATCTGTTGGTTTAAATGTTGATAAAGCCACCCTTGGTGAAACATTATTTTCAGTCTTACCTGTAAGTTCCCTACCTTCTTGTATTGATGCTAGCCCAACTCTCCGTCCATCCTGCGCAGCCATATCTAGCTCGGCAGGAGTTGGGAAGGGGGCAACTAACCAGTGTTTACCGTTGTTACGGATATGCTCCTGGAATATTGCTGGCCTTGAATCAAAGCTTGATCTGCCTGACTGGGGGACTTTCATAGACCATTCTGATATTTGGACATTCCAGGAAACCTGGGCTACCCGGCCTATTTTTCGCTCTGGCTTTCTGAACTATTCTAGACCAGCTGTGAAAGGTGCAAGGGGCAGACCAGTGGGTGGTCTAGCTATTTGGGTACGCCAACATGTGGGAGTAACAGTGGAGGAGCTCTCGTTGGACAACTCCGATATGTTGGCCATACGGGTAAATTCGTCTTCGGGACTGAATATGGTGATTGTAAATATTTATATGCGGGGTATCCAAGGGGGAAAATGCTCTCCTGTTGCACTGGTGTTGGAGGGTCTCTTAAGTTCATTGCCGGTGAATACAAATAGGGTGGTATTGGGGGACTTCAATACCTGTTTTGAACCTATGGGGTTGGACGATGGTATGCTCACCGAAGATGAGGATTCTTTATGGGGCATTCCGGGTTTGGAATTACAACCTATTAAGAAATGGTCCCAATCAGCCATATTTTTGAAGGGTCTATGTTTGAATCAGGGAATGCGTGCAGTCAATGGGCGATTGAAGTCCGATAGGATGGGGGCAATGACCTACGATAATGGCAGATCTGGCTCCCGCATTGACTATATCCTGGTGAATGTGGAAATGTGGCCCAGTCTGCTGGATATGGTGGTAGTAAATAGAGCAGAGAGTGATCACAATCCCCTGGTTCTATCGATCAAAGAAGGTACTTTTGCAGAGCCCTTGGTGGCAGAGGCGTCCCTGCCGCAGGTCTTACTATCCAATAATGAAAGAAGGGTTAGCTGGCCTAAAATAGCCCTTGATGAGGAGGCTCTGTCAAGGATTAGAACCATGCTGAGGGATACAATGATTCAAATCAGCGGGTTCAGCCAAGAGTCGGCCCTTCTGGACAATATCACTACATTACATAGGGATCTTTTTCTAAATCTTAAAACTCTTTTTTACTAAATTCACTGGCCCTAGAAGAAATAAGCTAAAGCCCCTAACCTGGTATGACAGTGCATGCAGGGAGTCGCAAAAGGCGCTACATGCGGCTTTAAAGTCAAGAGATCAGAGCTTAATCCGCAGTTGCAGGGCCACCTACAAAGCTGCGCAGGCCACTGCCAAGAAGAACTGGGACGAGATCAGTTGGAAGGAACTGTTGGAGGCTTGCCAGAGTAATAACATGATTAAATTCTGGCGGCAGCTTAAATGGGGCAATCGCCCACAGGATAGATCCCCCTCAAATTGTGTTGAGCCAAGGGAATGGGTCGAATACTATGGGAATCAATTCAAAGCGAATGTCACTAGTTCTGCAACTCTGTTGCCCATTACTTCTAACAAAGCTTTGGTTTTTACGCCAACTGAAGTGAGGGCAGTGTTAAGGGTTATCCCGGGGGGTAAAGCACCAGGACCTGACTTCATACCAGCTGATATGTTTAAGCAGAAACAGGACCTCTGGGTCCCATACATTGTTCTTTTAGCCAATGCTTTGGCAAGGGGTGCGAAAGTCCCTGACTCATGGCTGGGGGCGGAGATCCTCCCTATTCATAAGAAGGGTGATCGCTCAGTAACGGCTAATTATCGACCTATTAGCCTCATTGATGCTGTACAAAAGATTGTGGCTCTCCTTCTTTTGGGTAGGATCCAGAGTTGGATCTCTGATTATGATGTTTTAAGTCCTCTCCAGGCGGGTTTTCGGCAACATATGGGGACCTTAGAGCAAGTTTTTAGATTTATGCTATTATATTGGAAGGTGGTCTATCTTGGGGGAGGTTTGCTGTTTGCGGCATTTGTGGACCTTAGGTCTGCTTTCGACCTAGTGCCCAGGACAAAGCTCTGGGAAGTCTTGCTGGATTTGGGCATGCCCAAAGAGCTGGTGGCGCTGCTGATCAATCTGCACTTAAACACCTATGCCAAAGTAAGATGGGGTGGTCCAGGGGAGGTCACTGACAGTTTTAAAGTTGCCAAGGGGGTTAGACAAGGGTGTGTGTTGGCCCCCACCCTTTTTTCCTTGTTTATTAATGGGGTGACTAAGTCCTTGCTGGAAGGAAAATTCCCCTCCTCATGTTCGCAGACGACACTCTTATTATTTCTAAAACGAGGCAGGGCCTTCAGTCCGCACTGGCCCGTTTTGAGTGTTTCTGCAGCGAGCATGAGTTAGAGGTGAATGTCAACAAGACCAAATTTATGGTTCTGCGAGGTCCCAAGGCTGTGAAGGCCAAGGTGTCGATGAGCGGAGCCATTTTGGATCAAACGGAGGTTTTTACATACCTGGGTGTCACATTAAGTGAGAACTTGAGCTGGAAACCCCAATTGGATCTTATGACCCTGAAACATGCTCAACTTGGGGGAGCCTTATTGAAGGAGCACGCACAATCTCTCACTAAACCCCTGGCACCGTTGGTAAAAATTTATGGCTCCAAGATAATCCCTGCAACTATCTACGGTGCAGAACTGTGGGGGTATAGTGATTTATCCACTCTGAGGGTGGCACAGAATAGGTTCCTCAGAATGGCTACTGGCCTCCCACAATCAACACCTTGCTTACCCCTGCAGCTTGACTTAGGTGTTAAAACTATCAAGGACGTGGTACGGTATAGACCACTGGCGTTCTGGCGTCGTCTGTGGACTACACCTGAATTAACCCTGTTTGCTGAGGCCATCGTTGAGGTGAGGGGGCTTGAAGGGTCCCATAGGGTTCCCTGGTTCTCTCATCTCAGGATGCTTTTGAAAAATCTGCGCCTGGAGGCGTTTTGGGTTGATCCAGCACCTGCTACCTTTCCATCAAAAAAGGCACTTAAATATATTTATTGGCATTGGATCGCTGAGAGGAGATCCACTATGGTTGTTGGTTCTACCATGTCACTGGAATTTTTGGTTGTAAATGATGTCCCTAAATATGAAGCCTACTGGGACTTAATTACTAAGCCAAATGATCGTAAACTGTATCACCAATTACGAGTAGGCTCGTTACCCGTGCGGGGGCTTACGCACTCCTGGTCAACTGGTGGTAGCGATAAGTGTCCTTTCTGTGTAACAGCAGTAGAGAATATTGAACACTTTTTCTTCTGCTGCCCTAAGTATTTGTTACCCAGAAAAGTTTGGCTTTTACCAGTCTGCCGCTTATTAGGTACTAGATCTGCTGTTGCAGCGACTAGGATTCTTAAAACTGATACTTCCCCCCTATCGCCATTGGTGTAGCAAAATTTGTGAGCTGGGCTTGGTCAATCCGTATTCACAAACTTGGTAAATGAAGTTCCCACTGTATATGTTTTTATGACTTTTAGTTCCAACGTAGCATTGTTTTTATGTAGTAAGGGGTCTTCTTGTATATCATTGTTTAAAATGTAATACTTTTCTTAACATGGTTTTAAAATGTAACGTATTTATTATCTTATATGTAAAAGCGTATGAACTGTTTTCTTATGTATTTGTCTTTTATGATGCAAATCGAATAAAGACCTCTTGATGATGATGATAAGAGAGATCAATGTCTCTATGTATGTCTAACAAACCTGTCCTTGTCCACAAACTCCTGTCTGTGTGTGTACATCACCTGCATTCCCAACATAAATAAACATTGTCCTTTACACATTGTTCACCACATACAAATGTGGAGGAGTCTCATCCTTGACCTATGCAGACCCTTACATCACGGATCACACCCTTGTGCAGTTGATAGGACAATAAACAATATGATTCACATGCCATCATGTAGGCATAAAGACAGAGGGCACCAGAGTTGTGTGTCATCGTACAATGCTGTACATACCCCACCTACCAAGTCCAAGAACAGCTCATTGTCAGCATCCTATGTGCTCTGTATGCCATGTCACATGTAAGAGATCCAGAGGACAAGATAAATAGTATTTGGGGAGCATCTCTCTTGACACAAAGAAGTCATGTGGTCTCTGTGGGACAGCTGACACACACAACCTCAAACATGTTGAAAAATGAAGAACAGAACGACCGACCATGGTTCAGCTCAAACAAGACACATGTACCATCAACAATCATAGGTTTGGTGCAAACCACTTCCCGCATCCGTCTTCCCAATTGTTGGATACAAATACTGGGGCCCAGACCCCTGAACTTTAGAACTCATCTGGATCAAGAAGACTGCCAAGAAGTAGAGCTGGAGAGGCTGTGAGGAGGAACTACCACTTTGCTCTGAGCTTTGCTGGGCTGACCAGCAGTGGCTGCTTCTGTCTTGGGCAGTGAAAGGCTGGACTGGACTATCTGCAACTTATTTTGTGAGTCTCTCCGTGACCTGTGGGCCCAGCAATTGGCACCTCCTTGCTTCACAAGGACGCCTTTGCCTCCCCAACATCACCGCTCCATGTCGAAATCAATGCCGCTGCTTGCACCATGGTTCAAGGGCACCTCTCATAGGTCATACGAAGCACCGCACTCATCACGCACCACAGCCTTGGTCCACCGACGCCGGCACCATCGACTCCCGCTCTTTAGTCGACGACAGCGCTTCAACAACGACGACGACGCTGCTTGCACCGTGACCTGTTAGCACCGTGTTGAGCATCGCCTTCATTTCGCACTGTGACCCTGGTCTCACTGACTGCACCATCCAATGCCGCCACTGAGCCGCTGCTCGCACCGCAACCTGAGGGCACCGCACGCTGCACCGCTGCACTATGCACTGCAGCTCCTGATGCCTGTCGATGCCAGCACTCTTGATTCCATCAGAAAGGAGCTCGACCTGCAACGCTAGTGACTTCGAGGGCCTCATCACCCCGCATTTCTCACAGGAACTGTTTGCGGGTCTACCCGACACCGTAGCTGGCCCATGACCCCGCGACCAGCCAGAACTGTTGGATTTGTTATTCATGATGTCGTTGTAGCCCCGGACGGAGCTATCAACATCAAGGAACTTTGTTTGAAACTTATTTTGATAAGTACAGACTTTTTTTTTTACATAAAGTATTGTGGATTTTTGTCATTTTTTTCCTTGTTTTAAATATAAAAAAATATTGAATATTTTTCTAAACTGGTGTGGTGTCCTTTTGTAGTGCGTACACTGTATTGCTGTGGGTTATGTGCAAATGTTTTACACACTTCCTCTAAGATAAGCCTGACTGCTTGTGCCAAGCTACCAAGGGGGTGAGCAGGCTTTATTTTAGGAGTGTAACTCCCATGTCCTGACTAGAGTGGAGATTTTTGCATGGCTAAGGCCCTTGCCCTTGCCTACCAGAAATCGCATTTCTAACAGAACCCAACATCATTATAGATAATTTTGTGGCCAATGTACAGAGCACCATCATCCTTCTCTAAAAAGTAGTAAGAACACAACCTAACAAATGTGTCAATCATTTCACTCTGGGACTCAAAAGCACATAGTAGATGTTAATGTTGAGATGTCAGTGTCGCGTGAAGGTTACCTGCTCCTCTGGTGAGCTATAGAGCTGGCCATAAAGGGAAGGACCTCTCCAACCAGTGTCTCCGGCTATTCTGGTGTGAAGGCAGGGGCCCCCTCACCTGTATTCCCTGGCATGGTTGCTCCCTGAGGTGGCACACAGCAGCAGATGGCAAGAAGGTGTTAATGGCAGCAGTGACAGTAGGCAAGTGAGTGTTTTTTCAAATCGTGGCATACATTAATGCCTTATACAAGGTCATGTGCATAGACGCACCCCGCCATTGGCTTGCAGCGGTCGCATTCCCCAAAGTTAGCCTATGGCAGAGACCACCGTGCAAGTAACCACACAAAGCGCGCTCATCGACCGCCAGAGGCGGAACCTTAGATGTGTCCTATTAGCGAGGTCAGGCTTCCGCCATGTTAGTGGTTGTGTTCACAGTGATCCACACAGCATTTTATTGGTTACTAAGCCTGCATTTGAAATGCTTAACGTCTTCACCATCCACCACAAATGAGTGCTGAGATGTTGACTTTTGAAATGTCCACCACAACACTTCATTTGTGTAGTGCATTATGTGCACATATGAACAATTTACGCGGCGCTATGTACACTGTGTTTGCCGATTATACATGTAATGCATGCCTCACTATAAAGCTGATTTTTTATCTTTGCATTGATGGTGTGCATACTCATGTTACAGACCTCTGAAGGCCTGCTTGGGGATGACTGGTGGATAAGTCAGATTAGACATTTATAATGTCACATGTGTGTGCTTCATGATGCATACATGTACAAACACATGACTTTGGCCTTACAGGTCAGATATATTTAAATGAGCACACTGAGACCAATATACTTTCTTCATTTACTTCTGACATAGGTACCCTGGGAGAGGGAGGAGATGCGGCCTCCAGTGTTCTGTCCTTTTCCAGACCTACACACCATGGAAGAATGTCACATCATACAGAAGTTCAGATTGAATCGGCTAATAATCCCAGATCTCTGTCATCAGTTGGAGCCTGACCTCCTACCTCACCTCAGTAATTCTAAGTCATTTCCACCCTTAATTAAAGTAATGGCAGTTTTACATCTTTTGGACACAGCTCGTTTTTAATTCACTGCTGCTCTTTCTGGAGAACTGTCAAAATCTATTTTCAGCAGGGCCCTCACTGAGGTGCTAGAAGCACGATTGCAACACGTGGCAAGCAATATCCAGTTCCCCAGACCTGAGGATTTGGCTACTGTGAAGGGAGATTTCTATAGATTTGGTCACATCCCAGATGTAATTGGATCAATTGATTGCGCACATATTGGCTTAGCACCACCCCACAACAGGGAGCAAGTCTAGCAGAACAGGAAACACTTCCATTCTATTAATGTGCAAGTTGACTTTTTTAGAAGTTTTGCCCATCTCAAATGTCTATGCCTGGTTCCTAGGATCTGTACATGATGGCTTCGTATTGCGGACCAGCAACATACCACAGCTGATGTCACAACTACTACGGGAGAAGGCCTGGCATGTAGGTATGTGTGATGTATGAATGTTTTTGGGGGAGAAAAGTCAGGTACTATGATCTAATTGTGTGATGTTACACAATGCCCTTCTATCTATCTCCCATCTATGAGACTCAGCATATCCCGCCAGGCCATGTTTGTTGGCCCCACTGAGGAATCTTACAATGCCAGGAGAAGTCTGCGTCAATGTGGCCCATGGAAGAAGATGGCGGCCTGTGGAGCGGGCTTTTGGGCTCCTGAAAGCCAGATTCAGATGCCTGGACAGAACTACGGAGGCCTCTTCTATTCTGAAACAATCCTAGGGGCTGGAAGGTGGTTCGTTTAAAATAAGTTTCAACGGCGTTTCGACCCCGAAAGCAAATAGGGGTATCATCAAGACCAAACAATGCGCGACACAGGAAGTGAGAACAATTGACTGTCAGTGTGGAAAGTGCACACCAGTAAAAAAGTGACTCAAGACAATGTGTAATAGAAGAATGTACTCACAGGGGCCCAACGGGTGCCCAATATGAAAGGAAATGGGGCTAACAGTCTTTTTGCATGGGAATTACATCGTCCAAATCCCAAATAAATGAAAGAATACCCTCTAGGAGTACCATCGAAAGGGGAGTGAAATCATCTGGTGTTTCCCAATGCCAACGTCTGCCGTAGTCAGGCGGGATCCCAAATGTCAAACCTTAATGGGTAATTAATCACCGAAATAAAGTGCCGTCAGATGAGGGCTAATGGAACTCCTTCCAATCAATGTCGGTACGCGGCCGCCGAATTGCTTGAAAGTTTTCACCCGTCCTACTTAAAAGGTATTTAGACAAAATACTGAGTTGTAAATATAAGGAGACAGAAATATCAGAAAAATATATTGGGATACAAAAATATTCTGATACAGAAATAGTGTTGCCAAGATTTTTTTTTTCAGGTAAGTGATATCGTTGTAAGAATAACTTTATTGTTATTAATGTCTTTAATAATATAGTTGTACAAAATATGTTTTTTTAATTATCTAAAAGTGTTTTAGTTCAAATATTAATTTCATGTGCTATTTTTGAATGTATAATTCTTAATATTATTTTTAAATATAGTTTGTATTAACTACTGATTTTTATTTTTGTATTCAATTGCTAAAAGTAATTTATAGTGTTGTAGTGGGTTGCTAGGTTTATAGGGGTATAGAGTGGGAAGGTAATTAAGTAATAGTTAATTGACAATTACCTATCAATTTACTATTAATCATTTAGTTGATTCTTAATTATGTAAATTGTGCTTTAATTACTTATTTGTTATATTTAAGTTGTTGGCTGCTGGGTTTATAGGGGTATCGGGTGGGAAGTTAATTAACTTATAATTAATTAACAATTCATTATTAATTAGTTATTTAATTGATAATTAAATATGTAAATTGTGCAATAACTTTTTCTTTTATTTATATTTTAGATGTGGACTCTTGAGTTTGTGGGATATATGGTGGGAAGTTAAGTAGTATTCAATGAACAATTAATTACTTCTTTTTTATTAGTGATCTAATTAATAATTAATTATGTACATTACGTAAAACTGATTTATTTTAGTTATATTTTAATTACAGGTTGCTAGGTTTGTAGGGGTATAGGGTGGGATGTCAATTAAGTAAGAATTAATTAATAAATCACGATTAATTGTTCATTAATTAGTTAATTGATTTTTGTTATAACATTTTGTTATACTTATCTATTCTAGTTATATTGTACGCTTAAGGCTGCTCAGTTTCTAGATGTATAGTGTGGGAAGTAAATTAAGTAATAAAAACATAAGTACCAATTTTGTTAATTGATAAGTAATTGTTAAATTGTTTAATATTCATGTAAATAGTTTAATTGTTTATTTGTTAATATAAATATATATATTTTTGTCTTCCAAGGTATTGGATTGGCCCAGGCCCGCCTCCCGGTTCAGCACAGCAAGGGCAGCTGCCATGCAGTTCGTGACTACACGAAGGGATGGATGCACTGTCTTTTCTGCCCCTGCCCGGCACGTGATTTGAAATCTTGGTTTGGTTTGATATTTAAATAAATATTATATATGTATATATATATATATATATATATATAGCAATCTGCCTTGAATACTGAGTGCATGTATATCTGAATGGAGGATTTAGTAGCAATGTGATTGACTGTCTAAGTGACAAATTTAAAGTGTCTCACTAAATATATGGGATAGTGATTACACTTTGTGAATACCTGTATCACTCTATCTCTTGTTGTGTAAACTACTACATAAGTTGGTTACTAGCTATGTGAAAGTCTACATTACTTATTTATTAGTTAAGTGAGTATTTGTATAGGATAGTGAATGAATGTATGTATGGTTAGGTGGGAGGTGTGTGACTGTCCACAAATGTGTAAATAGTTGTTTTAGTAGGTATATGAGGTTAAGACTGTATGTGGAAACAGTTGTTTGGGTGAGTGAATCTCTTTATGGGCGTGGTGATGAGTAAATATATTTCTCAATGATAAATGTCCAAGAAATTAGAAATATAAAAAGCAGTGTATGTGACAGTTGTTGTATATAAATAACTATACATAAGACTCAGTGATTGTATAAGTGATGTATGGATAACTGTATACTTGTAATAGTGATGTTATAACACACGAAGTATGAGTTACTATCTATATCAATAAATAAAGTTGTGTTTGTGTAAGTGTGTAGCTTAGTAAATATAAGTATGATCAATTGTTTGCATAAGTGAGTAGGATGACTACATAAGTGAATAGGATGTGTGCTGGTGTGTAATGTTGATGTAGGTGTATAAGTATATTTAATAGTGGTCTATTGATCTTTCTTAGCATGTATGAGTGAATCTATAGGTAAGTATTTAGATGTTTGTGTAGATGTAGGAATCACTAAGTGGGTTTTTATAAACTTGTACTGGTGTGTCAATGTTTCAAATATGGTATTTCATATTTTAAAATGAGTGTTGGAAAGTTACACTAGTGTACGATAAGATGTATCAGATTGTCACGTGGATTATGTCATCAGTGATGTTATCAGTGATGTCATTTGAGATGTCATCAGTGATGTCATCAGTGATGTCACTGACCATGTCATGAATGATGTAATATGTGACATCAGCAGCAGTGGATTGCGGGCGCGCGAGTTATAGTTAGTACAACTAACTATAACAGGGGAATTTCAATTGTTTTGTACTAGTGAAATGTCCAACTAACTATAACACCCTTGAAACCTGTGTTTTTTCAGTGAATTTCAGAGGTTTTTTAAATGCTAATTCCTAACTATAACATGTCTGAAACATATGGTTTTTTTCAGTGAATTTCAAAGGCTTTTTAAATGCCAATTCCTAACTATAACATGTCTGAAACCTATGGTTTTTTCAGTGAATTTTAAAGGTTTTGTAAATGACAATTTTTAAATATATTTATTGTTATATTTATTTTTTTGATACTGATTTACTAATTTTTGTAAACAATTCTTTTTTTAGATATTTTATTTTTTAAATTATATTACATTGTGTGGCCCCTCTTCCTTTTACTTTATTGGTGCCCTGGGGACCCCATCCCCCAGGGCCTTACCAGCAAATCTAAATGTATTCTTTTTTTTTTATAGGAAGGGGATTCCCATGGAAGGAAATACAAGTTACTTGTAAGTATGCTTACAATTTTTTTTCAGGGTCAGTGCTGGGCTAAAAGATGCAGCAATGGGTTCTCTCCTGATAACAAGTGAGTAAATTGGAATTTGTTGTTCGGATGATTTTAGGTGAATATTTTAAAGTTCCAAAATTCCACACTTAGAAGAATTTCCAAGTAAAACCAATCAATGTTAGCCTATGAAAGGAAATTCACTTAGCAGGTAAGTAGTGTTATTATGACCTTTTCTTACTCAGTGGTGAATCCTGGATTCAGCACTTCTGAGTGCTGCACCTCCTCTAAACAGTATAAAGAATGCAAATTACAAAAGACATGCGGAAGCCCCCGTTTTAATTTTTTTATAAATATCGCTAGAATGCGCGGATTATACGCGCGCCATGCGATTTTTCAACAAAAAAAAAATTTAGGCCCTGGGGGTCCTTGTGGGACCTCCTGAGCAGACCTAGAGGGTCAGGGTGTGTCTACACTCCCCCTTTTCATGTTTTAAAAACACATTTCACAGGCTTCTTCAGCCTCCCTTCTACAAAGGCATAAAATGACTGCCAACAGTTTCTAGTTTCGAATGTTGACAACCACTTGACAGCCAATTAGCATTCAGCGCGTGATCGGAAGGGTGCGCTTATGGTACAAAGACAATAAGCGGAGTACCTGTATTAATTTTTTTATGGGAAGGGAGCCGCGTGGCCCCCCTCCAGTGGTCAATTCCGGGCACCGAGGTCCCCATCCCGCAGGGCATAGCTAATTCTTATTATTTTTTTATGAAGGAGGCTACTTCAAGGCCCCGGGGAGGAGTGTGGCTCAATGGTTAGAGCGGCACACCCTGATGCAGAGTTCTGACCAGGGACCAGGGTTCGATTCCCGCCTCGGCGGGGTCTCGGGCTCAATTTCCTCGGACCTGTTAATTCTCGCCTCGGTGCCTATTCTAATCACGGGCCCCAAGCTGCAACTCTGGGCAATAGCTTGCTTAGCCTCCACACCGGCCCCAACAGCGCTAAGGATGCCTGGCTTCACCCTGGGGGTGCCCAGGAGTGGACACTTCACAGGGAAAGCCAGGAGGGGTTCCACTGCGGTATGAGTATCAGCGCCAGGAAGCCAAATATTCGACACCGCAAGGTGACCGTCTGGTGACAGTGCGCTCGATAAGTACCACGACATTTACATTTATTTACATTTACGCCATTCACGGGGCCGGCCTTTTTTTGTCCATTACCGCCACTGTTCTATCGATATCCGAACTCCATCTGTGTGTGTACACCCTAGGAATTGCCTTGACTTTGTGCATGCATGTTTGTGGTAGTGCATGCGTGTTAATGTTACGCATGCGCACAATACGTCCAACCATCTAACTGTGTACCCCTACTGTATTTCATTTTATTTGCGCATGCTCAATTACAACATGCCCAATCACAGCTCTCACACCCAGTGACATCATGCTCAGCCAATCATCGTTCTGCAAAGCATTTATAACCTTCCAACCTTCTCAAACTTTTCCTATTTCACAGCCCTGCTGATAGTTTCACTCCTTGTATCGCGTCCCTGAACTCAAACTTTTCCTATTCCGCAGTCACAGCCATTGATAGTGTTCGTATCCACTTCTTCGTAGGAGAGCACTTTTTTTTAAGGGTAATTATGTTAATTAATCTGAACGATCTTTAAGTACCGCATAAATGCACATTTTTGTTCAGTTTGGCAATGCTGTTTTTAAGCACGCTTTCCTGCTTTTTATATCGTTAAAGTTAACTTCGTAACCTTTGTTTCTGTGCAAATGACTTAATCCTGCTGCGTTTCTTTAATTTGCCAAGCTCCACGTGGCCGTTCCCGCAGCAGTGTGCTACGTGCTGTTCCAAGTTAATGCAATGTAGATTTTCTCGTGTAAGTAGTGCGTCACGTCCTCCATACATTGCAAAAGTAATGTTTTTGGCAATTGTGTATTCTAGCACGGTTTCCAGCTCTTATATGTCAAATAACTTTCCTGTGCTGTGCGCATGTAATCGATTGGCCATTGTTGTATTTTAGCATGCTCTCCATGTTTTTTAATAATGTTAAACTTGATTTGCTATCCTTTGTTCTTTGCAAATCACTTAATCCTGCTGAATTTCTTTAATTTGCCAAGCGCCACATGGCCGTACCCGCAGCAGTGTGCTATGTCCTTTTCAAATTAGTGCAATGTAGATTTTCTCGTGTAAGTAGTGCCTCATGTGCCCCATGCATTGCAAAAGTAATGTTTTCGGGAATAGTGTATTTTAGCACGGTTTCCAGCTTTTGTACGTCGAATAACTTGCCTTGGTAGCCAATGTTTCTGGGCAAATCACTTCATTCTTCCGCCTTTCATTTTTTAAGTAGTGCGCCACGTATTGCTTCCTCCCCATGCACTGCATATGCAATCGATTGGCCAATGTTGTATTTTACAATGCTCTCCATGTTTTTTAATAACGTTAAACTTGATTTGCTGTTCTTTGTTCTGTGCAAATCACTTAATCCTGCTGCGTTTCTTGAATTTGCCAAGCACCACGTGGCCTATCCCGCAGCAGTGTGCTACGTGCTGTTCAAGTTAGGGCAATGTAGTTTTTCTCGGGTAAGTAGTGCGTCACGTGCCCCATGCATTGCAAAAGTAATGGTTTCGGCAATACTGTATTTTAGCACGGTTTTCAGCTCTTGTATGTTGAATAACTTGCCTTGGTAGCTGTTGTTTCTGGGCAAATCACCTAATCTTGCCAACTTTTATTATTTAAGTACTGCGCCACCTGTTGCTTCCTCCCCATGCAGGGCACATGTTATCAATTGGCTAATGTTGTATGTTAGCAAGCTCTCCATATTTTCTAATAATGTTAATTTGATTTGCTATCCTTTGAACTGTGCAAATCAGTTAATCCTGCCGTGTTTCTTATATTTGCCAAGCGTTACGGGGCCGTTCCGGCAGCAGTGTGCTACGTGCTGTTCAAGTTAATGCAATGTAGCTTTTCTCATGTAAGTAGTGCGTCACATGTTCTAAAAGTTGATGAGAGGGGTAAGATGCGCTGCTCCTGTTCCCTGTGGCTTATTGCTAAATACTGTTATTAGAGACAAAGGTCCTTAGCTTTCAGAATTTACAAAGAAATAAAATAAAATATAGACCATGATAGGCAACTATATGTGTCACTGTCCAGCCGGACAGGATATTTATTTTCAAAAAAATGTAAGAATTGTAGTTCAGAATTAATTCAACAGGCACAATCCTGTACCAAAGAAATTCGTGGAACATACAAGGTGTTCGAAAGTTTAAAGCAGGCAAAAGAAATGAGCAAAATTGGCCACTTTTAAGTCAGTGTTCAATTAAAGTAGTGCCAAAGAAGGCGCCAGACACAACTGAATTTGACATAATAGTTTGGTTGTGAAGGCGCTTTACAAAGTCGACGTTTCGATCCCTTATGCTCAATTGTCTGGGATCATCATCAGGACTGACATATTTTACAGCGTTTGCCTGACAAATTAACATACAATTGATTTACCGCCTGTAAGAAGGGGAGAAAAAGAGAGGTAGGTAGCTTTAGAAAATTAGTTACTCAACCTGGAAGGAAAAAGAAGAAAATGTTCCTGATAGTCCGAGTGTTTCAGAGGACCATTACATTTAATCGGATTCGACTTATTCGTGCATAATATATTGTGTTACACTCGTGGGTGGCGGGCAGGGGCCGGTCGGGGTGCCTGTGACTTGTGTAAAATGATAGAAAAACATTCTCCTGGCTATACAAACAGTTTGGAAAGTAAGTATTTCACACTCGACCTTGGCGGTTCAAAAGTTATTTATAACCTTGTTTATCAAAAAAGGCCTATTTACGTTTAAGCTGTATTATTTGATCATGCACATACAACCGTGATATTGTCATGCATTGTGAGGCGGCTAGCGCGCATGGGGTTTTATGGCGGGGGCTTATGCGAGGGACCTTGCGGGTGGAGGACTTACCCAGATTGGGGTTAAAATGACCCTATTCAATCGGATGGCGTGTTTTGGTGCCCACCTGAAATGGAAAAGGGGACCTGATCAGTGAAAGCACCAGGCGGGGGAGAGAGACAGGGATGCCGACCGTGGCGGGGTCTCGGGATTACCTGTGCACAGTCCTTCTGTGGTGCGGACTTCTATTTGGATAGCGGGGGACAGGTTAAAGTTAACCGGATATTTCCTATGGGAAAGAAAGCGGGGTCAATATCGCGTCAATTGGACAGACTAGTTGGATTGTCTAGAGCGGTCCGGGTTTGAGCGAGTCTTACCTTGCGGCGGGGCACCCTCGTGTTGCATCAGTCTGCAAAACCGGAGCTGAAGGAGCAGTGTCCCTCTGTCAGCTACCGTCTCCGTCGGATGACTCGTGCTATAAGCGCTAGTATGGTTGGGTCGTAGAAAGAGAAGATGGGTCGGCGATGGCCGCCATCTTGGTGAGGGAATACGCGGGCATTCGGTTGCGCCATATTGAGAAGGGAATTCACGAGTGTTGTGACAATGTGCAATATTTACATTTTGGTGGTGAGATAATGTGACATTTACTTAGTGAATTTCGTGCGGGCGGCGCTTAGGTGGGTGACTTGAATAAAAACATATTTACATTAGATTATACTAAGGCAGCGAGCAGGTCATTTTTCAAAGCACCTGGTTGGATCACATGAAATACATTTTTTTAACAGTTTATTTGTCCATGTGGCCAACCGTGGCATGCGCAGGGCAATTGTCAATGTTATTCAGTTTGGTGCGCTCATAGAAGACTAGTCCAATCTTCCAGGCGATTGAGGCCATTTTGGATGGTGTCGAATTGTATCATAGTTCTCAGTTCCTCCCTGTTCAACAGTTGACCAATGTTACTTACCACCTCTTGGGGGGAGTTTTATTACCTTGAGAATGGACCATTTGATATCATTTTCATTGTGTCCAGAGTTGATGTAGTGGTCCACTAGGGGAGCATTTGCCGTTCTGCAGCGAATTCGACTCCTGTGCTGGCAGATTCTGGTCTTTGCTTTCTGTGTCGTCTGTCCCACGTAGAGTTTGGGACAGGGGCATTCAATCACATAAATAACATTTGATGTGTTACAATTGGAGAATGATCGTCTCTCATACGTGGTGTTTTGGTGCGTGAACTTTTTACCCTCCACCGTGAATTCGCACACATTGCAACTTCCGCATTTGGCATGACCGATAACAGGGGGTAATCCCCATGCTGATTGGAGTGTGTTGTCTTGCGGTGTGATTGGTAAGGCTGCCCTTACTAGGTGATCTTTTAAATTTTTATTTTTGCGAAATGCAAAGAGTGGTTTATCAATTTTGATATTACCAACATTTATGGTGGGCCAATGTTTTAGGATGGATTTCCTAATTTTGTTGGATATTGGGGAAAAGGTGGTCACACAAGCTATTCTGTCTCCTTTGGTCTTGTCCTTTGGGGACAAAAGGATTTCGCGAGGGCAGTACCAAGCCCGCTTAGAAGCTTGTTTCACTATTCTTTTGGGGTAACCTCTCTCCTTGAGCTTATTCGAGAGTATTGCTGCCTCCCTGAAGTAATCAGTTTTACAGGAGCAGTTGCGCCTTATCCTCAGAAACTGTGAATAAGGTAGTGAATCTCGGAGGGCCCTGGGATGACTGCTTTTGTAATTCAGAAGCGTGTTGCGCTCTGTGGGTTTCCTAAAAAGTTTGGTTAGGAGTTCACCTTCAGCATGGTAAATTGTGAGATCTAGGAATGCTATTGATGATTTGTCATGAGTCAAAGTAAAGGTTAGACCACAGCAATTATTATTTAGCCAGTGGAGAAACTGTTGTAGAGTTTCAGTGTTCTGCCTCCAAATTAGGAAAATGTCGTCTATATAACGACGCCACAATTTGATTCCCGGGAGAAAAGGATTAGATGGCATCAAAATGGAGCCTACCTCCAACTGGTCCATAAAGAGTATGGCCAGGTTGGGGGCAAAAATAGCCCCCATGGATGTACCTTTGATCTGCTGATAGTAGATGTTGTCGAAGCAGAAAAAATTCCTAGTAAGGCAGAGTTCCAGTAGTTGAAGAATAAACAGAGAAGGGACCCTGTGTGTTCGTGGCCGTGTTTCTAGGATCTTTTGGATAACTAGCAGGGCTGTGGTCTGTGGAATATTTGTATACAAAGATTCCACGTCTAGTGTACAGAGTGTTTCATGCATGGGGTTGAAGTCTAGATGTTCCACCATGTTGATCATAGACATGGTGTCCCTGATGTAACAGGTCGTGGAAGGCACAAAGTCCTTAATAAAAAAGTCGACATAGGCTCCTAGTGGTTCTAGGACAGAGCCACAAGCTGAGACAATTGGTCGTCCTGGTGGGCTGGTGAGGCTTTTGTGTATTTTTGGGAGAGTGTATATTACTGGGACACGTGGAGACTTAGTGTTGAGAAAGTTATATTCCTTTTTGCTCAGGTAACCATCTTTACAGGCTTGGGAAGTTATCCCCATGATGGCCTCTTGTATTTGTCTAGTGGGATTACCTGGGAGCCTTTGGTAGTGCTCAGCGTTATTTAATTGGCGTAAGATTTCAGCCTTGTATGTCTCAATTTCCTGAATAACAATGCCGCCTCCCTTGTCTGCACTTTTGATAATTATGCTATTGTTACATTTTAGTGTTTCAATGGCATTTTTTTCCTGAAGCGAAATATTGTAGGGAACGAAACGTTTCTGATTCTGCATTGATGTTAGGTCATTGAGTACTAGTTTTTCAAACGTCACAATCTCGGGGGGTATCATGGTTGACGTTGGTGAGAAGGTGGAAGGAGGTCTGAAGGGGGTGTATGAGTCCTGTATAGGGCTTGGGTGTAGTTCTAAGAATGCTTTTAAGCGAACTGTTCTGAAAAATCTGAGCAATTCTGTTTGCAGTTCCATGTAGTCAGGGCGGGTAGTTGGCACAAAGGAGAGGCCTTTTTTGAGAAGTTCTAGTTCTGTATTGAGTAGGGTATGTTTTGAGAGGTTGAATATGGGAATCATCTCTCGTGACGGGCTTATCACCATTGGTAAAAATTGTTCCTGGTTTTGCGCTCTCCAGGAGGGTTGTACCATCGTTGCGGTTTCTTTACCCGACCGCGTTGTGGGGTGTTGGGCTGGCCTCTGGCTAAAAAATTAGATTGACCCCCTCCTCGTTTGTTTGTGGTGCTAGACCCTTCACCCGGGTCAGAGCTGTCTGAGGACTCGGCTGATGTATCCGAGAAACCAACAAGGTTTTGACGACGATTATATCGTCCCCAGGGTTTGTTTCCACGTGGGTTGGAGTAGCTTTTATTGGTATAGAAATCTTTTTGAAGATACGGGTAAGTGTTTTCAGTATTATAGGCTTTGATATCTTTTTTTACTTTGTTTGCCTTTTTGTTTTGTTCAATTCTATGGAAATCAGCTATAGTTTTTTCTAGCTGTTCCAGGAGTTTGTTCACTTCAGTGGTGGGATTGGCGTCTTTTAGTTGTTTTTCTAGATCGGCAATTTCTGCCTCAAGGGATACAAGTGACTCGGTTGCTATGTCAATTCCCAAACATAACCAATGCCTGGAGCAGGTGGTCCCAATGTAACTAAAGTTATTTATATATTTTGGATTGTCTGTAAAGATTCCAGGAATATTACGTACTTGAAGGCCCATTGGGATTACATTCGCCTTGAGATAATCAGTTAACATTAAGACCATCAGTTGAAGACGGACTTGTTTTTTTCGGAGTTTTTCTAGTTGTTCTGGTAATGAACTAGTAGCTGCAGTTGGAGTTTCGGAGGTGTCTGAGAGAAGGGAAGGTCTCTCGCAAATTCGTTTAATATAATCATCTGTGTATAATGGTGCGTGATCGGACATATCAGGTTTTTGAGAAAACCTTAAAGAAATTATTAATAAAGAAATATTTTTTATTTTTAAGTACTAGGGTGGCCTACCCTCGGCTGAGGGTGAGTGGATTTCCGGACGAAAACCCTTGCAATCTAGTGATTGCGCTACAGTTTATTAAATAACACAAGGGAACCCAACCAGTTTACTGAGGACCGTGGGTAGTTACTGTTATTAGAGACAAAGGTCCTTAGCTTTCAGAATTTACAAAGAAATAGAAATAAAATATAGACCATGATAGGCAACTATATGTGTCACTGTCCAGCCGGACAGGATATTTATTTTCAAAAAAATGTAAGAATTGTAGTTCAGAATTAATTCAACAGGCACAATCCTGTACCAAAGAAATTCAGAGAACATACAAGGTGTTCGAAAGTTTAAAGCAGGCAAAAGAAATGAGCAAAATTGGCCACTTTTAAGTCAGTGTTCAATTAAAGTAGTGCCAAAGAAGGCGCCAGACACAACTGAATTTGACATAATAGTTTGGTTGTGAAGGCGCTTTACAAAGTCGACGTTTCGATCCCTTATGCTCAATTGTCTGGGATCATCATCAGGACTGACATATTTTACAGCGTTTGCCTGACAAATTAACATACAATTGATTTACCGCCTGTAAGAAGGGGAGAAAAAGAGAGGTAGGTAGCTTTAGAAAATTAGTTACTCAACCTGGAAGGAAAAAGAAGAAAATTTTCCTGATAGTCCGAGTGTTTCAGAGGACCATTACATTTAATCGGATTCGACTTATTCGTGCATAATATATTGTGTTACACTCGTGGGTGGCGGGCAGGGGCCGGTCGGGGTGCCTGTGACTTGTGTAAAATGATAGAAAAACATTCTCCTGGCTATACAAACAGTTTGGAAAGGAAGTATTTCACACTCGACCTTGGCGGTTCAAAAGTTATTTATAACCTTGTTTATCAAAAAAGGCCTATTTACGTTTAAGCTGTATTATTTGATCATGCACATACAACCTTGATATTGTCATGCATTGTGAGGCGGCTAGCGCGCATGGGGTTTTATGGCGGGGGCTCATGCGAGGGACCTTGCGGGTGGAGGACTTACCCAGATTGGGGTTAAAATGACCCTATTCAATCGGATGGCGTGTTTTGGTGAAACACTCGGACTATCAGGAACATTTTCTTCTTTTTCCTTCCAGGTTGAGTAACTAATTTTCTAAAGCTACCTACCTCTCTTTTTCTCCCCTTCTTACAGGCGGTAAATCAATTGTATGTTAATTTGTCAGGCAAACGCTGTAAAATATGTCAGTCCTGATGATGATCCCAGACAATTGAGCATAAGGGATCGAAACGTCGACTTTCTAAAGCGCCTCACAACCAAACTATTATGTCAAATTCAGTTGTGTCTGGCGCCTTCTTTGGCACTACTTTAATTGAACACTGACTTAAAAGTGGCCAATTTTGCTCATTTCTTTTGCCTGCTTTAAACTTTCGAACACCTTGTATGTTCTCTGAATTTCTTTGGTACAGGATTGTGCCTGTTGAATTAATTCTGAACTACAATTCTTAAATTTTTTTGAAAATAAATATCCTGTCCGGCTGGACAGTGACACATATAGTTGCCTATCATGGTCTATATTTTATTTTATTTCTTTGTAAATTCTGAAAGCTAAGGACCTTTGTCTCTAATAACAGTAACTACCCACGCTCCTCAGTAAACTGGTTGGGTTCCCTTGTGTTATTTAATAAATTATTGCTAAATACTGCACCAGAGGGACAAGGTTTTGTGCTCCCCATTTATAGGGCAACTTTTATTCAAGGCTTAGAGTACTAATGGTAATCATTGATATACAATTTGCAACCTAGTCAGCACTTTTTGATACCACCAACTTGAGATAACCACAGTGCCTGGTGCCGACCATTTTACAAACAGAGTCCAACCTCTGTGAATTTACAAATCACTTAATCTCTTTGTGTCACTTAATGTGTCCCACACTGATTGTGAAGCACTGCACCACATAACCATCCCATGCACAGGCCTCGTTGCTGAAGCGGCTTGTTTTCACTAAGTTAGAACTTGACATCTTCATAAAACTGGCCTTTCCTTTAGAGCTTCCTTGTGGCCTCTGTTTCTGGGCATTTAGAGCAACCACTTATTCTCCCCAGCCCTGAATGTGAGGCGACATGATTGTGAAGTGCTGCATCACGTGGCCCTCCCTTCTTTTAAGTTTGTGAGCAGAGTGAGTGGTCAGGGGTGGGGGGCAGTTGCTATATTATTGGTATATTCACTCACATATTTACTTATTTATGGTTTTGTAATGTACTAAGAGCATGTGATGATATTCTCTTAACCTTGTTTTTATGTTTATCCTCTTTTTAAATAGAAATGGATGCCACTAAGTACCAAGAGCTTTTTGATTATCTAACACATAATGTGTAGCCTGACGATTTCACTAAAGTCCAGAAGCATGGATTGCATAGACTGTCTAAAAAATTCACAATTGACGGTCCTATATTTTTTAATTCATTTTTTCTCATTGTAATATTTTAAGGCTGGTAGTGAAAAGGCATGGTCTCATTTCATGTAATTCTTTTTGACATGCATAGTTACTGTAACATTTTTCTTTTCTCTTTTTTCAATACATGGTAGCTTGTTCTACACTGGTAAAGAAAAGAACACTAAAGTTGTCATTGGTGCTAAAGCAGCCCAAAACGTTTTTTCTGAATTCCATTCGTCTCTTATTAGTGAGCATTCTGGTATGAACAAAATGAAAAAAAGCATGTCCTCCCAGTTTTATTGGCCAAATATGTCATTTGAAATTGAACAATGTGTGAGTTTTATTTTTTCTTGCTTCTATAAATATTTTTATAAAATGTAAATCTCCATTGTGATAGTCTTATAAACGTTTGTTTCTGAAACCCATATGTTTCTCATTTAAATGCTCGTTACACGTTTCCCGCCTGCACTTGAGATACAAAGTGAAAATGTTGTTTTTTATTTGAAGACATGTCTTTCAATTTTCCTAGATGTTTATTTCTCAATTTCTAGATCAAGGAAGTCCAAAAAGGGTTCTATCAGATCAAGGTCAGGAGTTTGTGAATGATGTGAGTGAACAATCTCGGCCTAACATTTGTATAATGCAATGCTATTTCCTATTTTGCTTGCCAAATATAACTATACCTATTTTTTATCAGGTTAATTGAGAGTTATCTAAGCTTTTAGAAATAAAAACTTCTGTAAGTGCAACATATCACCCACAGACAAATAATGTATATGAGCATACTAATATATAAGCTGTACACCTTCAGAGATGGAGAGTTAGTACTTCTGACATATTGCAAGCGAACAACAGGAAAAGGAGGCATTTTGGAGCATAAGTTTACTGGACCGTACCATGTTGCCAATATGCAAGAAAAGCTTGTAAAATTAGTCAATAATGATAGCAAGATGCGTTTACGTACAACTTATAATCTCCACATGTTGAATCAAAGCGAAATATTTAACATAACCATACGTTTGTCTCTAAAAGGTTGTCCTACAGATATTGAAGTGTCCGAATATGACCAATGGCAGTTAGTGATAAAATCAAACCAAAAATAATAGGACAGCTACAACTGTGGTGTTTTTTGCATGCTGATAATGATACTTGCATTATGGATGATTGCTTTTCAACCCCAATGGTATTGAGAACAATTGTTTTTGTGTACATTAAAATTAAGTTTGGACATTTGGACAACATATATATCTTTAACTCTTTTTTCAGATGGAAGAATATTACATAAGTCAGCAGCCAATTGCAGAGATTGAAGAAAGTATATCCTCCAGTTCTAGCTCATCCTACAGATGTGTCAACCATGAGACGAACTGGTCACCACAAGCTAAATGAAAATTGTAATGGACCTAATGGAGTCATCAGGTTTGACTTTAACATTTCATGATAGAAAATGTATAATACCCCAGTGGTCTCATAAACTTTGGATTACTTGGTACATTGTTTTGTCTTTGAATTTTTTTTATGAAAAGACACAGTTTCAATTTTGAACATAGTATAATAAGATATTTCCATCATGTTTGTGAATTTAAAATTATGTTTGTTATCCTGCCATTTGAAATTTTTTTGAACAGTTGTGACTGTCCTATGTACTCGATCGGTAAACCCCTAGAAACATGTAGAAATTATTGCAAATTAAGTTTCCAATTTTTACCATTGCTGTTATGATGCGCTATTATACATCTTTTTTACATTTAGGGTCTGATGAAACTTTCTCTATTGTATGCAGCCACAAAGACTCACGAAGTTAAAAAGTAACGGATATAAGTACTTGAAGGTTTTTTCGTGGCAGATAATGTTTAATTCACACTTGTGCGGATGGGTCTGATACAGGGTGGATCTCAGTATAACTAATGGATTTACAAGGGTCTTTTCTGAGTTGCATTCACCATGTTAGTTCACTGGCAATACACCCTTCATAGTAATGGAGTCATTACTACTTTGCCAGTGACTGGGGACAGTGCACTATATTTAGCATGTAAATAAATGTAAGTTAGCAAAACTAAAAAAATTGACCTGTATACAATCCAAACAGAATAAGAAATCAATTTTCACTTTCTTCCCAACAGGCACTATGTCAAGAATACTGCCGATGGGTGCACATTTCATGCATATAAACAAATATAACATCCTAGTTACCTTATTCAGATTACAAATGTACGAATTGTATGTATTAATAAAAGTTTCTTTCCATGGTAAAGATGAGTTTGCATGCTAGTTGTAGATTTACATACTTTGCATACTCCTGCCATCTAGTGTTCTGTCCAGATTATGATAAGTATTATTTCTTTGATGAAGTCTTTCAAGTTGGGAGTAAAGTCTTTCCTCCGTTTTTAATTAGTCTGCTTGGGCATCAACTCCATTGTTACATTCTATTCACACATGAGGTTCATAATGGAGTAAGTAAGAGTAATATAGAGTTGTCAATGCGAATGTAAAATAAATAAGAACATGAAACAACCACAGGTGCTGGTGGGTAGGTAGGAGGGCACATGTGAATCAATATTTAACATTCCAAGAATAGAACCTGACACTGATAATGCCCTAGGTATTGAGCCTGTTTGCAGATTCTTACATAAGTCAACAGCCAATGCTTTATTAGCCAATGCTGTATTTTAGCACACTCTCCCTGTTTTTTAATAACAAAAAAGAACAAAGCTAAAGAAGTGTTTCAGAATCCCTACTGTAAGGCTGTTATGTGATGCAAGCAGACCATAACTGCGGTTATTACAAACTTTAGAATGGCTATATGATCAAACATGGCACATGTATCAAATTGCCCAAATTAAGTTTACACTTTTTACAATAGCAGTTAAGATGTGCTAATGTACATCTCTTTTACATTTACATTAACAATCCTGAAGGCTGACTGCTGGGTTTTCCGTGAGAGGGTGCCTATGCATGAGCAAGAGCCCTCTTTCGCTTTCAGAATCTACTCTCTCATGGTGTACTGTCATGTAGCCACACCATGTATACTCTTAAAATGTTATTCAACGAAGCATGCAATGAACACTCTTTAATTTCGATTACTTGGTACTTTGTTTTGTCTTTACATTTTTTTAAACAAGGCACAGCTTAAATTTTGAACATAGTATAGTAAGATATTTCCATTATGATCTCCTGCCATTTTGTACAACAGCTTAGGAAAGTAAGGGTTTCCTGGCTGTCAAAGGTGTTTGGAATGGACGATTTTATATGCTTGATTCCCCTCTTAAAAGCTTCAATTATCGTGCGTAATACATGACGTGATGGACGGGCGGTAGCGCGCAATGTCATATGCATATCGGACTCTGTGGGTGCGCAACTCTCGCAATTTTTGTATTGTTGTCAAATGTATTCATATATATTTAATATAAATATTAAGACAAGAGATTATCCGAAGATTGTTTAACTTTATTAAAAAGTACATCACTTTTTAATGCAATTTTGCAAAGTCGCACTGGGTGCATTCTACGCACACCCCATGTGACCTCAAAAAAGAGATTTGATTGGTTCATTACACTTCCTATTGAAGGACCCCACCCATTTCAATCACTCTTTTTAGAATTTTTCTTAGGGAAAGACCTCCTGGGAAGATCTGCTGCTTTTTCTTTTTTGGATAATAAATTTACTTAAAGATACCACGGCTGCTAATCTACCATCATTCTCTCATTCATAGAACTCATCAGAGCAAGAATTTGTTCCTGAACCTCCACCAAAGGAAAAATATATCAGCATTGTCTGGAAATTTTTCACCTTTCTACCTGGCTTAAAAAAGGTGACTGCAACAAAAGTTACTTGCTGCATGTGCAAGACTGTGCTTTCAAGAGGAGACCGCAATAAAAAGTACTTGTGTGGAACTGCAAGTATACAGAACCACTTACAGACCAAGCATCCGGTCAACTTTGCAAGGGAAGAGTTAAGGAGATTGAGAGTGACTCCTCCTGCTGGATCAGAAGGCCAAAGTACTAGTGGAGCAACACCATCAACCTCTACCACACAACCTAATATTCGTTCCTAATTTGGAAAACTTAGAATGACCTGTATAAAATATGGACAGCTGATAGCATATGGAGAGCAGTCAGTGGATCTTTCCACCAGGCTTAATAAAAGGGCTGGTTTTCCATCAATCTGTGGACCCCTATGTATCTGTGGACCCCCCTTTGTCATGGGGGACCTAATATAGACAGGTTCTGTCTGTCTGCTGCTGCTCCCGTATCTGCTTGTGACGACTAGTACGTTCCATAGTGGAGACATCTGTATAATGAACTGGGAAGCAGAGATATACTTACCACCCCTCAGGGCTGGTGTTCTATCCCTCTGTAAAACCCTGTCTATCTGTGTACCCCCTATGTCACGGGAGAGCTGATATAGACAGGTTCTGTCTGTCTGCTGCTGCTCCCGTATCTGCTTGTGACGACTAGTACATTCCATAATTGAGACATCTGTGTAATGAACTGGGAAGCAGAGATATACTTGCTACCCCCCAGGGCTTGTGGTCTATCCATCTGTGGACCCCTATGTATCTGTGTACCCCCCTATGTCATGGGGGAGCTGATATAGACAGGCACTGCCTGTCTGTTGCTGCTCCCGTATCTGCTTGTGATGACTAGTACATTCCATAGTTGAGACGTCTGTGTAATGGATTGGGAAGCAAAGATATACTTGCCACCCCCCAGGGCTGGTGTTCTATCCATCTGTGGACCCCTATGTATCTGTGTACCCCCCTATGTCACGGGGGAGCTGATATAGACAGGTACTGTCTGTCTGCTGCTGCTCCCGTATCTGCTTGTGACGACTAGTACATTCCATAGTTGAGACGTCTGTGTAATGGATTGGGAACCAGAGATCTACTTGCCACCCCCCAGGGCTGGTGTTCTATCCATCTGTGGACCCCTATGTATCTGTGTACCCCCTTATGTCACGGGGGAGCTGATATAGACAGGTTCTGTCTGTCTGCTGCTGCTCCCGTATCTGCTTGTGACAACTAGTACATTCCATAATTGAGACATCTGTGTAATAAATTGGAAAGCAGAGATATACTTGCCACCCCCCAGGGCTGGTGTTCTATCCATCTGTGGCCCGATATGTATCTGTGTACCCCCCTATGTTATGGGAGAGCTGATATAGACAGGTTCGGTCTGTCTGCTGCTGCTCCCGGGTCTGCTTGTGACGACTAGTACATTCCATAGTTTAGACAGAAAGTACAAATATTTTGAAAACGAATATGTTGGATACATATTACCCAAACAGAAGTCATCATCTTGAGAACGTTTGTCTCTATGAAGTGCTGCAAAATTACACTTTTAAACAGAATACTACAGAGAACATCAATGATGGAAAATATGTAGTCATTGCTTCTGAAGGATGTTTGGTGAAACAAACGAAAGTAACTTTGATTAATCACAGGATAATGAGTTGGGACACTGCTGATAAAAGGGATTTTACTATTTAGCTCTTTTACAACTATTCAAACCATTGCGTTCAGAACTGAAATTACTTGGAGATTTTCAGAGCTATGAAGATTCCTTTAATGCTTGTAAAGATAGCATACAATGCAGTGCTTTTGCAAATTATCTGAAAATGTTGAACAATGAAATTGATCAAAAAGCTACAATTGCAAGTAAGATTGCTAGAGACAGTTCTCAAGACAGTCAAAGTTCTGCTGCGCTGAGTCAAGATCCACTAGGACAACCAATTGTTGAAAACAAAGCAACAATCGCCATGAATAAGGTGGAAACAGCAATGTATCAACCTCCAGAAGATGTAACAAACTCAGGAAACTTAGAAGAACAACTAAATGTTGAGCAAAAACAAATATATGAGCAAGCGAGACAACAGATTGACCATCGAGTACTTCATGAAAAGAAAGAGTACTCATGCACGTCATTTCAACCTATCCAAATGCATGTGAGTGGACAAGCTGGAACAAGAATTTTTTTTTTTAATAACCTATATTCAAGTTATCTACAGAAAACAACTGAGTCGCATTTGTCTTGTGTTGTCACTGCTACAACTGGGTTGGCAGCACACAGCATTAAAGAAATTACTTTACATCATTTACTAATGCTACCAGTAGAGCATGAAAACAAATTGGAATACCACAAGCTATCTGGACAGTCTATATCACTTTTAAATCTATCGAGTTTTTGTTGGTCCACCTCATAAAGGCAATGTTCCTGCCAGAAAGCAAGTCACCACCAGCTTTTTGACTTAGCCTAGGACCGAAATACCCATTTCCTGCTCTACTCTGCAACAGATTATTTTTCAAAATGGGTTCAGGCATTTCCTCTGAAATCCAAGACTGCAGCTATAGTTGCTTCAACACTGTTACAACTGTACTTATGCCATGGAAGTCCAAAAATAGTTCCATCAGATCAAGGCCAGGAGTTTGTGAAAGAAGTCAGTGACCAATCCCGGCCTAACATTTAGATAAGGCAAAGATGATATTTTCTATTTTCCTTGCCTAATATATATATATTTGTTTTTTCAGTTTAATTCAAACTTATCAAACCTCTTAGAAATAGCATGTTATGTAAGTGCAGCCTATCATCCACAGACATGGTTTAGATGAGCAGACTAATGCTACCATTTAAAGGTAGTACTAATTCTTCTTCTTTAAACGTTTGTAAGTACTTGAAGGATTGCTCTCATGGCGGTCTTATTGCATCTGTTGAAGGGTCATTATGGTGTGACAGAAGGAGTTGTGAGGAAGATGTGAGAAAGGCAAGAAGTTGATGGGGTGGTAACAATTACGCTGAGGTACATTAAGGAATGAATACAAAGTCTATAACGAACCCCTATGAGAACAAGTGGGATGGGTAAGATGCTGTTTGTATGACATTCAGTCAGGCAGCTCCCTGCTGTGCCCCTCGCAATATTGAGACCCTTGCTCGGCCCAACTCACCCATGCACAAGGCCTGCACTGTATAGTAAGCAAGTTCCCCAGTAGAATTTACTCATATATATATATATATATATATATATATATATACATATACACACACAGATACAACTATATTATAATCTTAATTACTCCATTCTCACCATCTGCGTCCAAATATACTAAAAATAGAGTCGATTCCCATGCACAATATCATCGAATGCAGGAGACAGCCTAACCATGTGACAAGATAGGCTTCTTCAAAGAAAAACAACTTGCAAACATCCCAAAACAACACAAGAAGACAGGACTATGGAAACCATTTCAATCTACAGCACTACATGCCAAGAACAAATGATTACTGAGTAACTGGCATTTTCCATCTGTAAGATGTAAGATCTATCAGAAGTAAAGAAACATGTTCTCAGTTAAGTGAAATTAGTTTTTTTCTGATATATTGAAACTATTATCACAACGTGTTTACTGTTCTATCAGTGTTTGTGGTCCTCACGTTTAATAATTTGAGCTACACTGAAACTGTTGTTACAACTTCTTTACTGTAATATCCATATTTCTGCTACTCACATAAAATATTTTGTGATACATTGAAACGATTTTAAAAACTTTTTTACTGTAATATCAGTGTTTGAGATGCTTAGTAAAAAAAATAAGATAAGATACATTGAAAATATTTGTACAACCTCTTTATTATGATATCAGCGTTTGTGGTGCTTACTATAAAATCTATTTAATATTTTTGAAATGAAGGGCCAAAATTTGTACTTTTGGAAACTATTTTGAAAACATTCAATATTTTGTGATACATTGAAAGTATTTAAAAAACTTCTTTACTGTAATATTAGTGTTTGACGTGATCAGAAAAAAAAATTAAGATACATTGAAAATATTTTTACAACTTATGTACTGTAATATCGGCGTTTGTGGTGCTTACTATAAAATGTATTTAATATTTATTTTGGAAATGAAGGAACCAAATTTGTACTTGTACAAATTAATTGGAAAACATTGAATAAATATTTACAATAAATAAATACTGTGTCACTATGCATTGTATCAAGTGCTTTATTAAAAATATGTAGAAGAAATGGTCCCTTTAATTGTCGTGATATGTTCAGAATACTAGATCAAGAATTGAAGAACAAAGGTCACATATAAAAGAAGTTACACAAAGGAAGGCTGCACTAGAAGGAAGGCAGATCTTGTACACAAACAGGTAAGTCTGCAAAAGAACAACAAGTGAACTAGACTAAGAACACTGGAACGAACGGACGCTGTGGAACACATTGCGATAAGACGTAGAAAGATACAGTAAAAAACAGACTTCAAATAAAGAAAAGTTCAAAAAGATGTCATACGTAATGACAAAGATGCTGGGGTAACACTATTATCCAACACTTTTTAATAATGCCCCCGGGATTTGGCCCTCCCTTGGTGAAATTAAAACAAAAATGCATATGAAGGACACCTTTGGAGAATTGATGTCACTTTTCCCCCAACATGCCTTTGTCTATTCTAGCATATGCCAAAGGCAGAAATGGAACTGGTCCAATCAATTTTGTCCACAGATTGAGAAAGCTAGTTTGTTTGTTTCTGCTTTTCTCCTAGACTATAGAATGGGGTCCATATACCAAAACAATCTGCGTTTCAATATGCATGGTATGTATAGGAGAGATGGTGTACATTTTACAGATGAAGGGAACAGAGTATTCCTCATGAACTTTAGGCTCTGCATCGGTACTTACTTATGAAGTAATCAAAATCCTTCTCAGGGGTCTAACTGCTACTTAGTCCTTTTAAACCAACAAAGAAGAAATTGGCACAGAAGTTGAAATATAAAAGATCATTTTTATTAAACTCAAATGAGTTGAGACTACGTCACACAGAAGCCTTAGTAACTGAATGAGGCAGTCTAAGTAGTACAGAAAACTGGGGCTTTATATATGCTTTGAAGTTACATAGTAAGCATAAATGCAAGGGGCAGTCCTGGCTCATGTAAGCATGCACAATGACTAAGTTGGGCATACAAGATCTACTTGCTCAACAAAGTGGCGAGGAGAGTTACTTCTCCATACAGCAGCAAAAATAGCCTGAGAGTTATACTAGAGAAGCAGGTGCATTCTACTTGCTAGGCCCTTCTGGGCATGTGCGAAGTGGAAGATGCTGAATATAGTTTGTCTCTAGGCAGACTATAAGAGCAGTTAACAGAAAGGTAGGACAGAGCACATGGCAAACAAATAGGCTGCCAGAAATACAAAATGGCTTTCACAAAGCAGATAAGATAACTTCTAAATACAAGATGGCTTCAGCTAAATGCTAACCCATTGCTGTCAATTTACGTCAGATGACCGTTTTATCATTAGCTGAAGACATTCCCATGATCCAGTAGGAACATAGAAAATATTTGTACATTAATTTTTCAAACATTTATCAATTTCCTAATTCATTGCTAGGTGGGCATTTTCCTGAGCTATAAGCAGGAATACAAAGAGAACAAAGCATCGGGTCATAATGAACATTCAGATAACAGGAGAAAGTAATGACCACTATTACAAATAGAATTATCATTTTTCTAGTCCTAAGCAAAACCAAATCCTAAAATCATCTATTAAACACCTTCAGGGCTCCTATGCATTTCAGTGACTATTATGTACTCAGGTGAGACAGTGGCGATCCTTATCAATGCTCTCAGGTGAAATGGGAATACCCTTTATTAGAGTACAGACAGAACATTACTTTAAAACGATGGCAGCAGAACAGTAAGAACAGTCTCACAAATGTACTTATGGTGGACCATTGTGGATGTTAAGGGCGGGAACCACTAAAGGCTATTCCTCTTCCATGGTAGTTCAGTCAAATGGGAACATCTCCAACACCCACTTTATACTGTTGTACTATAAACACTTGTGCAACTATGCCAAAGTCCATTCTAAGCCTCTTTGGTAGGCTTCTATCGTCCATCAAATCAGCTTCCGTTGTTTTCTTTCGCGTTGGGCCTCTTGATTCAGGCCTTCCATGAAAATAATGCTTCTCAGTATCTTTTGGAGTGCCCTCCTGGCAAACACTCACAGCTCACTCGAAAGTCTCAATGTCTCAATGCAGTGCACCAGTGTCTCTCCTTTGCGGCAGGCACTACAGATATTGTGCTCTTTGTTGGTCGTGGGCACAGATCATCTCGTGCAGACCCAAATACTGTTAATCAGAAAAGAGCAACAGACTTTCATGGTCAGCAACACTCTCAGGCTCCAACACTTGTTATTCAGTGTCAGAGGACACTCAGGCTGCTCTTTCATTTTATTATTTCCTTCCAACATGGGTACCACAATGTAGTGCCTTTTGCCAATCTTGGATCCTCCGGTGCACTGCCCTTCTGTTTGGAGCAAAGAAAAGGGGGGGGGCAAAACTCAGGCCAAGGGCCTCAAGGGACCGCGTGCTGTCAGAGGTTACCAGCGCATGACAGGTAGAAAACTGAAGCCTCAAACCAGCCCTGCCATCAACAACAGGGATCCTTATCTCTCGCTCTTTTGCACTGAAACTCTGGTTCTGTGGCAAACAGGGAACCAGCTCCTCCTACTTGTCTGATGTACAACGCCGTCTGATGGAGCAAGCACTATACTTTGGAGATGCCATTGATGAAGCGCAGGCGATCGCTGTCCAGCCTTCCTACTTTCTGGGTGCTGGGACTGTAGGTCCAAGATGTCTGCCCTTCATCTGTAGCTGTCACTGATGGGAGTTAGGACTCTTCTTTATCTTTGTTCTGCAGGTTATTATGACTCCTCCTTTTACTCTGGAAGATCCCGCAGAACCTAGTGATGTAGGAAATGTGACACAGTTGTTAGTTTCCTTCAATTTAGTACACAAATAATTAATTGTATTTAACAATGGGACTGCAAGCAGGTGGCCTGCAATCTGCGAGGGAGCGGCCAGAAGCCATGGGACAACTCTGGTCCAGAATGCACTGTCACTCTCAAAGGCAAAGGCAAAGGCCTTCATTATCCTCACTAACTTCAATGTGGGAGCATTATACTCTGCCTTTTAAGGGTAGATAGCTACATGGGAATTCTATCTAAATGTGTGTCCTCACACATAGGCATTGTCTAATGGGGTAAAACATTTTTTTTTAATAATTACGTCTAGGTGTTCCTAAATTCCTTATCTAGAACACCTCAAAAGGGAAATCGTATGATACAGATTATCAGGGACATGTAGATACCTCCCTTTAATAATAGTGCATCAGGTGCACTATGCATTACACAGGCTAATGATCAAAATGTTGAAACAAAAGACAAGAACTAGAGAGTCCTGGTATTTCCATGATTAGAACACATCTGATCCCACCGAAAATCAAAGCAGCAGGAACAAAAGGGTAAAAACCCAAATTATAATAGGCATTGAAAATTTGTCATGTTCAAAAAATAAACATAGAGTATCTCCTATTGAGGTGGAAAACTTGTCTTACTATATTGAGTCAATTAACCAGTCCATCACTATCCTGACAGTCAGACTGGAAAACATTGAAGTAGGCCTAAAGAAAATTCTTGAAAACCGGTCTGGTCATACAAAAGGGAATTATACATAATATGGGGGTCCCTGGTACATCACTGCAGTCTGGAAGTGTGAACTTGAACAATACACCAACAATAATAAAAGGGCTGACTGGTGAAGAGGAATACGGTAAAGGGAAACGGGACTAGGACACAGCTAAATACCCCAATAACTAGGCACAATGTGACATCGATCAGGGGAGAAGCGGCAAAAGAAAAATCTATAGGAAGAACAAGAAACTATATGGGTGATAGTCAGGCATGTGACACAACACCAAGAGTACGGGTGATACACAAAAGACCAAAGTAGTACATACATTTTAACTCTACAACCATATACTGGTGAAACAAATATTTTTTGGAAGAAGAATCGGGTAGGATTGGTTTGTAAAGTTTGAATTTCGGTAAAACAATGTAACAATTGTGCACATCATTTAGAGGTGAACAAATCATTATTATTTTCTCGTACTTCAAATGTAATATTTATGGATGAAAAGTACACTAAACACATTTTCATTGAGAATATTTGTCATTTACAGTAACCCCTGACGAAGGGCTTGTGATTTTGCCCAAAATGCATTGGGTTGAATAAAAGAACACTGCTTTGAACCAACCTGCTTTTCCATCGTGTTCTTAAATGAGGTCCGGATGGGCTCATTCAGAGCATTAGAAGAGTGTGAAACAGCAGGGTCGCACCCACGTGGCATAACATTGAAGAGAGTTGAGCAAACAAATTAAGCACAGAATAAGTTCATTGAAAACTTGTGGAATGTTCAGATGATTTTGGGAACATAATGTTTGCTGTGCCACTGGGTTGTGGGGTGAAATGCTGCCCCACACGCTTAATCCACATAATAGCCAAATAGAAATACACTGATGAAGTGTTATCTGTCATGTTCACAGCATGAAGTATCATATCTGTGAAATTTAGTAACCAGAACAAGTCCAACCAACTGTTGTGTAGCGATGGGCATCATCATGACCATCCCCTCACAACACAGAGGAGCTTGTAATAGTATTAAACAACAAAATCATAGAAACAAAAACATGCATAACAGAAAAACACACATGCCAAGCCATCAGGTATACTTGCTGTATACCAAGCACAGAAAGCATAGACATTAGCATATGTAAATGAGCGGTGACGCACAACACCATGTCATGCACTTTATGCACAGTGAACCTGCAGCCCAAAACCCAATAATCTAGCCTGCTTAATTTGTCAGGCTTAAAATTAATCTTCAATTTCCTTACTTTCCTCACCCTCCTTTGACAGCAGGTCACCTAAGTGGTGATTGGCTGTCGAATACAACTTACTGTGTTGCTTCTGACACACAGGACCAGCAGACACAACATGTAAGCATGTTAAGCCACCTTAATTTTGACTGTCCAAACTTAAAACTGTTTCACAGACACTGTGTGTCCCTTGCGCCACAATGTTTCCTGTGAAAAATAAATCTGAATTTGCTAATCGTTTTTACCTAGGCATGTAGCCCACAAAATTCTAAGAAAGAGCTTCATCTTATTTTCTGTCTAAAACTACTGGAACATTGTATTTTCTGTTAAATGAAGGTAACTACATGGACATTATTTTTCAAGAGCAGAAGCAGTGTGCAATATACTTGTCTAACAATCCAGAAGTCAGCTATTTGTGTTATACCTAAATGTGTGCATTTACTGAAGCCTAAGGCACTTTAAAGCTTCTGTAAAGGGCAAGAATACTGTTTAAATAGTCTATTTTACCAAATTTCGACTTTGATATTTGAGGCACTTGAAAATAAATATCCTATAATTGTGCTACATATTAATTATCTGCAGAATATTTTCTACAAATTGCAGAGATTGGACATTAGACATATCTCATGTAAATCCTTAGAAAAATGAGTTTTTTACGCCTGCGCCAAGTGATATTCCATATGCAAATGTCCTCATTGTGTGGTACAACACAACTTAAATTTCATTTTAATGCTAGGAGGTCATAGTATGAGTATTAAGCTTTATAAATATAAAAAACGATTTTTAAAAGCACTTATTTTTAAAAAAATATTTTGTCATAATTAATATTTTTTCTTTTAATAAAACCAATCATTTTTGATAATTCCAAATATAAAAGCAAGCTGCATCCCTTGCCTATCATATTTAGATGCATTCATTCATAAGCTTAAGCACAGAAGCCTAACTTGAAACATAAAAAGTTTTTGCGCCACTTTTTTTTAAAAGGACAATTATTATTTAGCAACAGAACCAAGAATATGCTTATAAAAAAAACTTTTAAGAATGAAAATCCTTACCTTAAACCTTTTCCTCATATCTAAAATAATGATCCTGATTTTTGTAACCTATTTAAAAGAGCATTCTGAAATGAAAAATGTTGCCCCGTGTTTAACTGAGAAAGTCCTGGCCGAGTGAACATTCCTGTCTATTTGTGGCCTACAAAAACGACAGCTGTTTGCTTAGCGGCAGTAAATGCCCTTCTCAGTGTTGAAACATGAGCACCGTGGCAGTCTTATTTAAAACTAAGACACTTCTAGTTTTAAAATGCGTGTGCAGTACAACAAAATCCAATTTATTCAGATGATGTGTTTGCCTGTTATTATCTAATACAATGTATGTAAGTAAAATGCTATAAGTTATTTTTTTACAAAACACACAATTTCGTTTTTGAGGCCTTTTTATTCCTAGTGAATGTGAATTCTAATTTTATCTTTTAAGCATTTAACAGTTTGTACATGTGCGTAATTGCTTACTCTATAAATTAAATAGCAACATATAGCTATTGTAGCATATCATATGGTTCATTTCTGGATGTTTATTTAATTTGTATTTAATATTAACTAAATGGCATTTAGCATAACAGACTGAAAACAACAATAAAAACAACAAACACACATTGTGCTCATTTCAGACATATACAGAAAGGGATCAAACACTCAGGACACAATAAGGCGCGCTTATTAGCCATTATTTCATAAATAGTGCAATCGCTATGTACTTACAGAAGTTGCACTAAGGGGAAAACCACAAACCACATAGACATTTAAACACACATTTAATCCACAGATCAACACTTAGGACAGAAACAAAGGACAGCCCACAGACTGTACTTAAAAACCAAACCATTTGTAAATACCAGTTGTAAGTCATATTTACAAGAAACGCTTCTCAATAGTACTCCAAAAGACTGCAAAAACAGCCCAACAGACTGTCTTATTTCTAAGAAGCCAAAATACACTCAATTCACTAGCTTTGTCTGGCAGAACACCAAAAAAATCGCTCTGCATATCTCCATTCATAAAATTGCGCAGAAAAAGGATCCTTGTTTGCATTATGTCATATTTTAATTCCCTGGGGAGACAGAATCACCAAGGAAGAAATATGTTTTTATACCTTAACCTATTTAGATATTCCGTCAGGGGAGCCAGCTAATTTAATTCACATCTTACTATGGTACCTTCAAAAAGCAACACATTCTTCAATGTGTGCTTGAAACAGGCATGCCAAAAATAGTGCAAAATATGCAGTATTATAATCAAAGTAGTTCTTAAAGTACTCTTCGTACGTTGAACCGTTCAAATTTCATAGGAGTAGTGAAAAATCTCCTCATTACCTGCCTATATGTGTTGCATCACATACATTTACATATTAATAGGACTAACTCAATATTTGGCCAATACATATCAAATGCCGTAGTAAGCGTTTCTAAACTACCTTACTAAATACAAGGCGTCATACTTACAGCAAGTGCCATAAAACGTCTCTTACCAGTGAAATGGTTGTCCAAAGTCTAACTGCCAAGTTCTAAATGACCTAACAGTCTTTTTTTTTTTATACTCACGTCAAAAAGGTTCTCAGTCAGGGGTGACATCATGTGGAGGATCAAAATCAGGAAGATCAGAAATATACTGGGCTGCAGAGACAGAGAATTCCCAGAATCTCCGTGCACAGAGTACCTCCTTAGTAGAGTCCTGTAATCCTCAGTAGATTTCTGTCTCCTGACAAGATCACTCCTTCTCTGATGAGATCCACGTTGGAGCGCCAAACTGAAGTAATCAAAATCCTTCTCAGGGGTCTCACTGATACTTAGTCCTTTTAAACCAACAAAGAATAAATTGGCACAGAAGCTGAAATATAAAAGATCATTTTTATTAAACTCAAATGAGTTGAGACTACGTCACACAGAAGCCTTAGCAACTAAATGAAGCAGTCTAAGTAGTACAGAAAACTGGGGCTTTATATATGCTTTGGAGTTACATAGTAAGCATAAATGCAAGGGGCAGTCCTGGCTCATGTAAGCATGCAAAATGACTAAGTTGGCCATACAAGAACTACTTGCTCAACAAAGTGGGAGGAGAGTTACTTCTCCATACAGCAGCAAAAATAGCCTGATAGTTATACTAGAGAAGCAGGTGCATTCTACTAGCTAGGCCTTTCTGGGCATGTGCGAAGTGGAAGATGCTGAATATAGTTTGTCTCTAGGCAGACTACAAGAGCAGTTAACAGAAAGTAGGACAGAGCACATGGCAAACAAAATGGCTGCCAGAAATACAAAATGGCTTTCACAAAGTGGATAAGATAACTTCTAAATACAAGATGGCTTCAGCTAAATGCTAACCCATTGCTGTCAATTTACGACACTTGTAGGTACTAAAATCTCTCAATAAACACAAAGGCCTGTTTTAGAGCCACCCAAGATCTAAACACATGATCTTGATGTATATCTCAAAAATACATGCTTTGTTTTTTTCGGCGGCAAAATGCGCGGATCCTACGCGCATCCCGTGACTTTTTATTTTAAAAATTGATTTTCTTACTTTGTTTGCCCTACGTGTCCTTATGGGACCCCCTAAGCAGGCCTAGGGGTTCAGGGTGTGTCTACTCTGCCTCCTTTTCGTGATTTGCACACATATTTCACAAACTTCTTCACCAAATTTTAATAAGTCCCAGGGAGTGGCAGTCCCCGGGGCTGCAGGGGGGTGGTCAGTCCCCCGCATATTTTAACTTAGAGCCCCAAGGGGTGGCGGTCCCCAGGGCAGTGTGTGGGGGATTGGGACCCCCACACTATTTCTTTTTAAAATGACCCTGAAATTTGTCCGCCCCGGGAACTAATAACCTTTAGTCCCAGGAGCCTGCACTTAGGTTTTTTATTTTTCATCGGCGAAATGCGCGGATCCTACATGCATCCCGCGATTTAAAAAAAATAAAATAAACAAATATTTTTTTGCCCTAGAAGTTCTTGTGTGACCCCCTGAGCAGGCCTCGGGGGTCAGGGTGTGTCTACCCTGCCCCCTTTTCGCGGTTTGCACACATATTACACAGACTTCTTCACCCTCGCTTCTACCGAGGCACAAAATGGCTGCCAACAGTTCCTGTTTTCAAATGTTTACAACTGCTTGACAGCCAATTATCATTCAACGCGTGATCGGGACGGTGCTCTTATGCTACGATGCCAATCCTTGCACAATCTGAGGATCCACCGCGCTGTGGTAAATAAAATATTACCCTGGCTGAATTTCTAGGCATTAACAATTAGCATGCATCAAGTGAGAAGCAGAGTCCGTGGTATCTGAGTTAAAATGGGCTTTATTCCAATAACTCGAGTCAAAGGGAGAATATGTTCCATCACCACAGAGGTTCAGGAAGAGTCTTCTGATCTTTTAATAACAAAACATCATATTATATACTTTTCACTCCTTGTACATAGGAGCAGGCGCAAGACAGAAAATGAGATAAGAACATGTGGGTGTACACTTGATGAGTCATAGGTGTGTGATAGGTAGGTGTCATAGGTGGGTGGGTACTTAGAGGAGGAGTTGGCATGACCAGCTCGAACTGTGCCCTAATTGTGCAACTTTGAGCATGACGTGCAATTGACGTGTAACTGGGAGGAACCTAGCAGAGAGATCTCTTATGTCAAGGCGACCAGCACATCTAGTACAACTGATATCTAGAGTCAGCAAGCAAAAGAAGCAAAGGTTGCTCGTCACTAAAAGACAGAGAGGGCATATTTATTCGTTGCATGAGCTTTCTATGGGTGCAAGCACTGTGATTTACTTTAATGGAGACAGAATGGCTAGGCCTATCTCCCTCGGACGGGTTCTGTTTACTTTTCCTCACCGGGCAGGCAGATAACTGTTAAGCAAAATATACTGTCTTGGCAACCCTTACTGGGCTTCTTGTGGCTGAGCTAGAAGTATGCGAGGTCAGAGGGACGTAACTGCAGCTTCAGTGTGTCAGGAGTCATGTAAACATTAATTCAGAAAGTGGTTTCAGGCTCAACCAGTACGATATTTATTTAAAAGAGCACAATGCAAAATGCAAATACATGGGCCTTATGCTAACTTAATGTTTGGGAGACTTTGATGACTGGCATTTCTAATGCAGGACATGATTGCAGGGGCCTAGTGATTCAGGCCACTACGGGAAATATGCATGGGTGACATGCACACACATGTAACATAGGGTATATGTAGAGGACATATTTGGTCATATTTGGTCAGGCAAAATATCATTTTCCTCATTCCCTCCTTGTCCCCTACATAACCCTTCAGGATACATCTATATTCATGAGACCATATAGTTGATCATACAGCATCATTTCTTCATCTTTTATCCTTTGTTTACGTGGATGTGGAATACAGGCAGTAGCACACAGCCCGCAAATCGCCGGGCCACACTGCAAACAGAGACAGCAACCAAATACCATAAGTAGGGCCATTCCTAGGAAGGACATAACTTTCCATCCCCAGGCCAGAGCTTTTCTAACTTTAACTGAAGCAAACTTTAAAACGTGTTAAAAAGTAAATTAATAAAGACATATATTTTTCTGTAACTGAGTGACATGCTAGCATTTTAAAATATTTCTGTACTGCTACTAGCTGCAAGGGACACAATAAACAGAACAAAACAATCATGGCATGGAAACACACCATATTTTACTTTTTTGAAAATAACATGTCGAACTCCTTAATTCTGCATTGCATAACCAATATTTTCATAAGTAAGTGTGCAACCTTTTCTATTCTACCTATTAAAAGGGCCAGATTCATACTTTTTCAAAAGGCCATGTTTTCTAATTTTAGTGGGGACTGTTCTCTGCACAAATCAATTGAAGCAGCCTGTCAAAGTACATAGGTCAGTCTTAAAACTAAATGCAAATTAAACTAATGTAGGGGACACATAGCAATGCATTAAGATGGTAGTGTATTATAGCTATCAAAAAGGGCCATGTTCATTAATTTCACAAATAGCCACTTACCTAATTGAGTGGGCTAACATTCACACGCTATTCTAAAGGGCAGCTTGCATTGGGAAAAATATTCTGTAGAAACATTCCTATTTAAAAAACACACTGTTCTATTACACTAATAAAAACGCATTCTATGAAGGATCTGATTTATATTTTCTTGTCAACCCTGAAAACATCTAAGCACTCTTTGTGCAAACCCTTATCTCAATTCGACTGGTCTATTTACAACTTTACCGACCTCTGAGCCAAACACATTAAATCAAGTGTTCCAAGACAAAAACCCTTACAAATACACTTCTTTACTCTCCATGCAACATTTTACCATTCAATCTGCAAACTGAATACGCCCATTGGATAACATGGCAAATCGCACCTCCACACAAAACATACTTTTTCCACCACTTCCACAGCTCGGATCCTTTTCAAATTTGGCATCACAGTAGTTCAAGCTATTCCCTAAATCCTCACCAAAAAGCAACCAAATCCCTCCACTAGAACGGGTACGAATTTCCGCTCAAAAACACGCCCCCCCGCAAACACCAAAAAAAAAAAAACGCCAGAATCCCTCAACACCTTGTTAAAACAAATACTGCCTTCTCAATAAAAGATATTAACTCTTTGGCAGCCGAAGCACAATCATTCCCCAATGACTGCAGTACATGGGAAAGTCATGAACTCATCTCTCCACGGTATCACAGAACACATACGCACATCTTCAAAACATTTTCTCTAAGCACTTGAAAGAGATCTAGCTCTCTCCTGCCTAACGTAACGGCTAGGGACCTGATGATAACATGCTCTGCACAAGCCATAACCACATGGCGCTATTCACAAGCCATATTTACAAGAAACTCAACAAGTCACAAAAATGACACGCTATTCACAAGGCATATTTACAAGGAGCTATACTTAGGAAAATTCAACAAACTACTCACAAGTCTTAATCTCAAGTCGCTATTCACAAGCAACTACAAGCCATTCACAAGGCGTTTACACACATGGATGTAACAAACTATTCACAAGTCTTAAGCACAAAACGCAATTCACAAATAAACCAACTAGTTACTCACAAGGCACTTTCGCAGTCCAGAAGGGACTTGTCTAGATACAAGGAAATGAACTCTTCAGATGTTGTTGGCTTTAATTCTACATACTCTAAAGGGTACAGGTGGTGGCGTTCTCTACCTACTGGGTTTTTCTGAGGTGGTCACTTGAGCTAGTTTTTCTGACAGAACGGGATAAATACCAGTTAACAACGGCATTTCTTGGCTTGTTTAGTTCTCTCTGCTTTATTGAATTCATTCTTTGTTCTCCTATGTCACTCTTTGCGCCATAACTCAATGGCATCTTTCTGAGAGGGTCTTGACTTCTTTTTCCAACTGGCGTTTAGCCCATGCTTATTATACATAAAATGACCAGGTGTGTCTCTAGGCCGGGTTTTAACTGTCTATTCTAGTAAACCTCTTCTGGTCCCTATCTGACGTAATTTTGAAAACAGAAACCAATACAATGGAAACACAATACACAAAAATAGACTGTAACAATCAACAATCATTCACACTAAACAATTTAAACACTGAAACAGATACAGATACAACCTAAACTGATACAGAGAGTTAAACATGTACTTGAAAAACAGTTTGTGCACTGAAAATACAGTACAACCATACCGGTCCCAAAAAATTGAGACACGTCTTTACCGGGCCCACCTTTTACCGTGGGCCCGTCTTGAAACTTGATACATTTCCCATAGTGGTACTCACCGGGAAAGCAGAACTTGAAACTTGAAGGCCTCGGAAACTTGACTTGACTACGCTTGCGCCTTGGAACAGGTGGACCTCTGGAGACCTCGGACCTTGCTCTCTCACGGGCTGGGCCTCTGGTTGAGACGATCCGCTTTCCTCACCGCCTCACATGGATGCCAGGTCGCAGTCCGTCCTCCTCCGTGGGCCTGAGGGAGTGGCAGGAAGTCCTGCTGGTGCGCTTTGAAGTCCGCCACGGCTGTAGAAGGGGGCAAAGACTAGACCCACAACTCCGGCGAGTGGGGAAAGGGATATGTTCCTGTTCGGGCGCCAAATTATGTGGTAAATTAAATATTACCCTGGCTGAATTTCTAGGCATTAACAATTAGCATGCATCAAGTGAGAAGCAGAGTCCATGGTATCTGAGTTAAAATGGGCTTTATTCCAATAACTCGAGTCAAAGGGAGAATATGTTCCATCACCACAGAGGTTCAGGAAGAGTCTTCTGATCTTTTAATAACAAAACATCATATTATATACTTTTCACTCCTTGTACATAGGAGCAGGCGCAAGACAGAAAATGAGATAAGAACATGTGGGTGTACACTTGATGAGTCATAGGTGTGTGATAGGTAGGTGTCATAGGTGGGTGGGTACTTAGAGGAGGAGTTGGCATGACCAGCTCGAACTGTGCCCTAATTGTGCAACTTTGAGCATGACGTGCAATTGACGTGTAACTGGGAGGAACCTAGCAGAGAGATCTCTTATGTCAAGGCGACCAGCACATCTAGTACAACTGATATCTAGAGTCAGCAAGCAAAAGAAGCAAAGGTTGTTCGTCACTAAAAGACAGAGAGGGCATATTTATTCGTTGCATGAGCTTTCTATGGGTGCAAGCACTGTGATTTACTTTAATGGAGACAGAATGGCTAGGCCTTTCTCCCTCGGACGGGTTCTGTTTACTTTTCCTCACCAGGCAGGCAGATAACTGTTAAGCAAAATATACTGTCTTGGCAACCCTTACTGGGCTTCTTGCGGCTGAGCTAGAAGTATGCGAGGTCAGAGGGACGTAACTGCAGCTTCAGTGTGTCAGGAGTCATGTAAACATTAATTCAGAAAGTGGTTTCAGGCTCAACCAGTACGATATTTATTTAAAAGAGCACAATGCAAAATGCAAATACATGGGCCTTATGCTAACTTAATGTTTGGGAGACTTTGATGACTGGCATTTCTAATGCAGGACATGATTGCAGGGGCCTAGTGATTCAGGCCACTACGGGAAATATGCATGGGTGACATGCACACACATGTAACATAGGGTATATGTAGAGGACATATTTGGTCATATTTGGTCAGGCAAAATATCATTTTCCTCAGCGCCCATAGATATATAAATGACTTTAACCCTAATTTTCTCAGAAACTACTGCACAGATTGACACCATATAAGCAAAAGGCACAAGTCAGAACTGAGCACTACCTCTCTGCCAAATTTGGTGTACTTACCTTCAGCCGTTCGGGCTGTAGCCGTGTCTGAAGGTCCTATGGGAAACTGCATGGGGAAAACAGGTTTTGGGACCCCCTTTTTTCTTGGCCCCCGCTTTACCAATCACACCCAATCTTTCAGGGAAGGAGCAGAACTGAGCTGGCCAAAAGTTTGGAAAATTTCAAGAAGATTCATCAATCGATGCCAATGTTAATGCCAATAGAATGTTGTGGATTTCCTATGGATAATAGGTCCTAACTATAACTGTCTACTGGCGACCAGTAGATTATATATATATTGTTGTAGGCTGCGGGAGAAACGCAAATAAATATACATCTTGCCTGAACTGCTGTGGTGGCCCGAGTTCCTTCTTCGCCAAAGCACGGATATGGTCAGAAGTGGTGGGAATTGTTTGGCATATATATATATATATATATATCTATATATATATATATATATTTTTTTTTTTTTTTATATATATATGCTTGATGTTCCGCTCGCAGTTTCAAAATGCAAAAAGAGGGACGCAGACCCAGATTCAGTTGCAGATGAGTGTTTATTTCATTATGCCCTGCACCACCATCATATATGTATATATATATATATTCACTGAAAAAACCATAGGTTATAGACCATATATAGTTAGGAATTAGCATTTACAAAACCTTATTTTACTCACACAAAACCATTGAAATTCCATATATAGTTAGTTGCACTAACTATATATCGCGCACCCGCAATTCACTGCTGATGATGTCACATATTACATCATTCATGACATGGTCAGTGACATCACTGATGACATCACTGATGACATCTCAAATGACATCACTGATGACATCTCAAATGACATCACTGATTACATCACTGATGACATCTCAAATGACATCACTGATAACATCTCAAATGACATCACTGATGACATCTCAAATGACATCACTGATGACATCACTGATGACATCTCATTTGACATCATTGGTCACATCACTGATGATATCATTCATGTGACAATACAATGCATCTCCTCACACTTTCATATAACCTCTGTTACACCCAGTGTTAAATACAGAGTATAATTTTTTAAACCATTGACACACCAATACTAGTTACTACATACGCACTCACTGATTCCTATGTTTACACAAACACTCACTTATTCACCCATACAATCATTCATACATACAATCACTCATCTTTACAACACTATCATATGCACTCATACACCTATACAGACACTCACACTCTGCCACTCATCCATGGAGTTACTCACACACCTAGTCAGTCCTGTAAAGAATCAATCACACTTCCATTTTCTAATCTATACAGTTAAACATAGAGCACCTTACATTTTCAAACATATACTAACACATACTTACTCTTTTATACAATCATTGATACAAGTACACATTGATCTGCACAGAGTCACACACCTCCCAGCCAGCCACACACACACTCAGTCTCCCATACAAATACTTGGGCAATCAATCAATAACCCATATAGTTACTCATATAGCTACTGATCAACACATGCAGCAGTTTACAGAACAAAAGACATAATGATGCACAAATTAAGACAGTTTAGTCACTAACCCATGCACTCAGTGAGACACATTTAATCACTCACTCATACATTCAGTCATGCACCTACTAAATCCTTCGTCCAGACACTTATACATCTACTCATTCTTCAATATGTAAGACATATTTTAACTTTACAGAAACATACAGTCACTGGATGTTGTCATCAGTGATGTCATCAGTGATGTCATTTGAGATGTCATCAGTGATGTCATCAGTGATGTCACTGACCATGTCATGAATGATGTAATATGTGACATCATCAGCAGTGAATTGCGGGTGCGCGATATATAGTTAGTGCAACTAACTATATATGGAATTTCAATGGTTTTGTGTGAGTAAAATAAGGTTTTGTAAATGCTAATTCCTAACTATATATGGTCTATAACCTATGGTTTTTTCAGTGAATTTTCAAGGTTTTGTAAATGCTAATTCCTAACTATATATGGTCTATAACCTATGGTTTTTTCAGTGAATTTCATTGGTTTTTTAAAAGCTAATATCTGTAGCTGTAAAATGTATTCTTCTTTAAATCCAAAAATATATTTGATATGTTTATTAATAATTTTTTTTTAAATATTTTTTTTTCTTCGCTCCCGCTTCGCGAATCGGGAAGCTTCCCGTTAGCTGACCTTGATGCCGCGAAATAGTCCGCGACCCGGTAAACGTTCCTTTAGCGCAACTGCCGCGTTAGAAAACAACATCGTGACGCCTCGCGTCCGCATGACGTTTCGCATTGTCGCGTGATACGTCATATGACGTGCTACGTTAGCGTACCCGAAAGCGAACTGGTACGCGAACCGAGGCGCGAAGCGCAGGTTCACGGAAGCAAACCGGGAGGCGGCGCAAAGCGCATAACGTAAACACAGCAGGTCATGTGACTTGGTAATAACACTTTTCATTGGTTCATTTCACTTTTGGTTTTCTAATGATGTAAGACTAGGTCATGTAATCTAAAATTAACACTTTTCATTGGTTGAGAACTATTGTTTTTCCCAAATGATGAAAACCCCTCCTTCTTTCCTCACTCTGACTTTCATCTTTGTGAGAGAAAGACCCTTTGTTACCAGTGAGCAATGGCTTCTTTAGTAGCTTCAGCTGGTGCTTCCCCACCACCTCCACCACATCCAAGGAAGAGAGGACCACCTGCTGAAGTTATAATTCAGCAAGAAGAGGAAGAAGAGAAAGAGGCGGAAGAGCAGGAAGAGAGGCAGTTTTTGCCTGAGGAGCCTAGGAGGTCTCACCGGAAAGAAAACTTCATTTGTCAATTTTTTACAATTCCCAAAGGCCAGAAAAAAGTAAATGCAAGATACGTAACTTGCCTTATATGTCAAGATAGACTGTCCAGAGGGACCGAGAAGAAATACAGTTACGGAAACTACACAATGCATCGCCATATGACTAGGTGGCATCCTAACAACTACAGTGCTGCACAGTTTCGTAACGATCTACATAATCCCCCTATTATGGCCAGAAGATCTGTTGTACCGGAAGTGACGGGACCAGAGGGCAGGGAGATGGTGCCAAATATACAAATGAGATTTGGGGAAGTAAAACAAATCTGCGTACATTGCAATGGATTCATTTGCTACAGAGAAAGTAGCATCACTCTGATCAACAGAGCTATTGACAATCATCTTCCAGTTTGTCCGAAACGCCCCAAACAATAAATTCTTTTTTTTTTGTTGCTCCTGTTGAGCCCTTTACAATGAATCGTTTTCGTTTCCCCCCCCCAAAAAAAACAAAAAAAATATAAAACCGTTCAGAAAAATTCAAAAAAAGTAAAAAAATGTTCAGAAAAATAATAAAAAAAATATAAAACAACAAAAACAATAAAAAAAAAGTTCTTTTCAGAACTACCTCCCCGTTATTAAAAAATTGGTAGAATATTTGGGAATCTGCCAACCTCTATTTCTCTTGGTTCGCTTCCCAGTTTGCTCGCCGGTACGCGAACCGGGAGCGAACCAAAAATTGTTTTTTTTTAAAAAAGAACAGTAAGTATAAGGGAAGGAAACAGACAGTTATGTTAAAAGAAAGACAGCTATAGGGGAGTAAACTAGAGATACTATTACCCGTAATCCACTGCTGATGATGTCACATATTACATCATTCATGACATGGTCAGTGACATCATCAGCAGAGGATTGCGGGTAACAGTATCCCTAGTTTACTCCCTATAGCTGTCTTTCTTTTAACATAACTGTCTGTTTCCTTCCCTTATACTTACTGTTCTTTTTAAAAAAAAAATTTAGATCAGTCAGAAACAGTGAAAGTAATAGAGACAGAGTGAGTGACCAAGAGTGAAGAAGTATGAGAAGAGAGGGACTAAGAAAAATAGTGAAGGAGTAGAGTAATTAAGTAATAGAGAAAGGAATGAGGGAAGTAGCAAAGGCAGGAAAGTGATTCTTAAAGAAATGAAGCAGTGGAAGTAATAGAAGTTAAATGTGATAGAAATATAACAAAAAGAGTACAAAACATTTACCTTATAATTGTCGTTAAGTTAGTCATTTGTTCTTTTTATACTAAAAAATCTGTGAAAGAGAGAACAAACATTTGAAAAATATTAAAACATGTTTTTAATAAATTAGAAAAAACAAGGGAAAAGATTGAAGGACAAATAGTTTTTCAAGAACTTTGACACTTACAGAAGCCTCTGCTTCTCCATGCCCCTACACAGTCCTAAAAACATACATTTTAAACTAATAGTATCTTGATGCAGATGAAGTGAGTCCTATCTTGCAACATTGTGCATCTTTTGCATGACTGCTGCATCGGTTTCGTGTGGCATTGTTTTTTTACAGCATGACACATCTGCCTAGATTCATCATTTTATAATTTTGTCCCCTCATAGCAAATCTTTTCAACCGTGACTGCGTCACAAAAGTGACGCACAGTGGCGCAAAAGGGGTATACACCTATCATAAATCTGTCCCTAACATGTTAAATAATTGATTCAGGATGACAATAAGGTGTGGCCTATCCAGAGGTTTGTTTAAGGTGAGGCCTACTCAGGGTTGCAGATCAAATTTACACTTATTGAAGAATACAGAGGAGATTATACATGTGAACGCCTACTAATGAAGTAAGTCATGTCCACTTCACTCTTGAACAAAGGCTAGACCTCTTCTGTGTCCGTGGACAGACCTAAACTTCATCTGCACAATGTCATTCGTAAACTTAGGAAACACAGGTGATGTAATTGAAAAATGTGGAGTTTATTTTCCTCATTTCACAATCACATTACCTGTGTTGCCTTTGCTTAGGTATCTCATAGTGCAGATGGAGTCTAGCATATCAAACAGTACACAGAAGTTGAGCAGTGTATACAACAATTTTGACACTTAGAAAAGCTTCAGCTTCTGCATGTCCCCTACACAGTGCTAATTATATACATTTCAAAGTGATGGTATCTTGCTGGAGATGAACTGAAACCTATCTTGCAACATGGTGCATGTTTTACACAAAAGTGACCCACAGCGGAGCAAATGAGGCGCACGGTCATCATAAATCTCAGCCTAACATTTTAAATCATTGTTTCAAGATGCCGATAAGGTGTAACCTATTCACAGATTTGTTTCAGGTAAGTCCTACTCAGAGTTGCAGATGAAATTTAGGTTTGTTGAAGAATACAGAGAAGAAAATACATGTGCAGGCCTACCAACCAAGTGTGTCATGTCGACTACACTCTTGGACAAATGTTAGACCCCCTCTGTCTCCAGGAACAGGCCTAAACCTCATCTACACAATGTGATGTGTAATGTTAAGAAACACAGGTAATATAATTGAAAAACGTGCAATTTTTTTTCCTCATTCCACAATCATATCACATGTGTTTCCTTTGCTTAGGTATCTCATTGTGGAAATGTAGTCTATCATATGAAAGACTACGTAGAATATGAGCACTGTATGCAACAACTTTGACACTTACAGAAGCCTCACCTTCTCCATGCCTCCTACACAGTTCTACATGTACATCATAAATGCAAACAGAACAGAATTCATTATACATGTTAAATGGTTTATTTTTGCTGTTCTCAGAATGTATCAAATTTCACTAAAAACAGTGACTTGAAGGTATTCATCATATAACAGCGGGGAAAAAAAAACACAATCAAAATGATTGTGTTTAAAAAACCCATACAACATAACAAATCAGAATTCAGAACTCCTTAAAGTTAACTTACTTTCCATGACGGCGAAGGATGTCCTATGAACAGCTTACACTCTGTTGTGCTGTTATTACTTTCAACCCGCCACTTTCTGAAAGAAAACCTCCATCGTTTTCAAAAACATGTTACATACAATAAATGACTTCTCGCTCTCTACCACACGTTTCCACAAGGCCAAATCGTGTCAGAGCCATTTATAACTCTTGGAATTCTTGTAAGCCAATTCCGTCATGTTGTGTTTCCGCAACTTTCAGAATTAAAATGTTGAAGATCATTTTCACAATCCTGGATTACTAATATCTTACCTTTCTTGCTCACTCATGTTCTACATTTCCTATGACACTGATACTGCTTACTATGAAGCAGACTTACACTATCTCTATGACTACTACAATTATTAAATTCTCTACATCACTTTTAATCACAAAGCAATATAAAACAGTAGACAGCATTGCAGACTTACATTCCCTCTACTCCATGTTTTGATTGGCTGCTTGAATTTGCTTATAAAAAGAAACAGTTTTTCTGAATTCATTCAAAGTGCAGTTATTTCAACATGACGTCCAGTGTTATGGTAAGAAGTTATGTCTCTGTACTACACTTATCCTCAAGGCCAAATCGTGTAGGAGCCATTAGAACTTCTTGAAATTCCTCAGAGCACATCGAGAGATTCTTTCCCTAAAATGTTGGTTTTAAAAACACCAGGTAAGAGTTTTTAAGGTCATACGGCAATTTTTTTTTGAAAATTAAAACAGAATCATTGCAGAATGACCAGCCGTTTCTAGACTTTAAATAAGCTGTGTAATGTCCTGATGTTATTGAAGGACCGTCATGATATATAATTGCTGCAGTTACAAAAGTCCTTCCTGATATTGACAACTGTGAAGCCACAACATTTTTAATTAAAGTTGTCAATTTTGTTCCATCAGGCCTACATCGTTGGAACATTAAAATAACATACTGGCCATATGTTCGTATAAATAATGTGGACATCATTTCAGATTTACATTGGCTACACTCCATGTTGTGATCAGCTGCTTTTACTAGTTTATTAAAAGAGACTGATTTACTGTCTGGCAAAGTTAAATATATAAATCTTTCTGAGTCTACACTAGTACTACTTGATACCCTACAGTTCTCGCAGTCATGCTGCCATTGATAAGAAAGCCCAAACAGGTGATCTACATCTACACCTTCAGCATGCAATACATCAAGTATATACATTAAAAACTCCTGACAATCTTGCTGAATATTTTGAGAGAATTGTGTTTGGCCTGAACATCTGTCTAACAGATTTCGAATTTCAGACACACTTTCTATTTTTGTTCTATCTGTGCTACATTTCTCTAACACAGAATTTAACAAACTGCAAAATCTTTGATCAGAATTGACCACAATCTCTTCTTTTACATTTTCTAGAGAAAACAAAACATTAACCACTACATTAGCATAGCAGTTGACACCAGAACTGTTTTCAAATTGAAAACCAACAACATCTTCAACAGAATCCTTTTTGTTTCTGCTTATAATTTCAGGTTCATCGACTTTTCGTCTTTTTGCTGCAACCTCCCTAGTATTTGTCACATTTCTTCGTTTCCGGCCTACCACACGTTTCTCAAACAAAGGATATTGAGGCAAATGTGGCGCATACTCTCTTCTTAACCTATTGTATTCCTTAACACAATCTAGATCCGCACAAATGTTTGTGACATCACACTCAATCAAGTACAATCCCGATAAAGTTCTAACTCGTGACAATGCCACATATGCCATACCCTCCTTGAACACAGAACTGCCAATATTCACCAATGCACTGTCTACACTTAAACCTTGCGATTTATGGATTGTCACCGCATATGCCAAGCAAACAGGAAACTGCTTACGGCGAACATATAAGTCTTTTACAAGCAAAAATCTAGCAGAGCAACGACCAATTAGCTGTACTTCCTCAATGCCATCAAATTTAATTTTTTAAAATTCAATTCCATCTCTATTTCTGTATTTCACAAAATCAACAACATTACCCATTGATCCATTTACCAGACCTCTTTCAACATGTAAATTCCTTCTTAAAATTATACGGCAGTTCAAGCACACATTCAGAGTCTTTTCAAAACCTGCAGTTTTAGATATAGTCTTCTCTAATGAATCCAATTTTGATTTCAAATTCTCAGACAAAATAATTGTTGATCCCATATGCTCTACTCTGTCAATAGCTTCTAGTTTCACAATCTCCTGCTTTTCCAAATGCAACATTTTGTTGTTGAATTTGGCACATTCTGCAAGAGTTGGCATCAAACATATTCCAGATTTCTTCTCAGTAATTTTCTGAAAAATATTCTCAGGCACAACATCTTGTTCTGGATATAAATTTGACAGTAATCGTGCATGTAAAGCTTCTTTCCCATGCTCGGTCACTTTTCCAATTCTAACATCTTGTAGAATACTCTTGTAAACTTCATCCTTCGCCTGACGCATATTTTCATGCAGTTCAGCATAATTGAAGTTTAACCATATATTGACGTTGCCAATGCTCCCTAGGCACTTCCTGGTATCTTCATGCGTGAGCATTTTGAACACAGGTTGCCCTTTCACTGGTGTCAGCTGCAGAAGATCTCCTAAAACAATGATGTGTTTGCCACCAAATAACACATCATACTCTGTTTTGAGAACTTCTTGCATTCTCAAATGCACAAACGCAAGCATGACATTGGAAACCATGCTTACTTCGTCAATGATAAGAAGTTTCATTTTCCTCAAGATTCTTGAAACTTCAAAACAAGCATCTCCAGATAGCTTGTGATATTGTAATTTGTTGTCATGCTCCACTGGCAGCATCAGTAAACGATGTAAAGTAATCCCTTTAATGTTATGTGCTGCCAGTCCAGTTGGAGCGGTGACAACACAAGACAGCGATGACTCTGTCCTTTCCTGCAAATAGCATGAAATTGCTTTAAGAAGGAAACTTTTTCCAGTTCCCGCTTCTCCACTCACGTACAGTCGGACAGGCTTCAACGACGTACATGAACACTCTATCTTGTCATGACTTAATCCATGATCAATTTGCATGGTAACTTCGTCATATATTTTCCTCTGCTCAACGTTGAGTTGTCTTTCCAACTCTTCTAAGTTAACCGCATCCTCCTGAGCATGTGCCATGGCTCTTTCCACTTCATTCATAGCAGTTGCAGCTTCATTTTCGATAACAGGTCCTCCAAGTGGATCCTGACTCAATGAAGCAGAACTCTGACTGTCCTGAGAACTGTCTCTGGCAATCTCGGCTGCAATCGTTGCTTCCTGCTCAATTTCCGCATTCAACATTTCTACATATTTGGGAAAAGCAGGACATTCTATGGTCTCCTTGGCAGCATTGAAAGAGTCTTTGTAACAGAGGAAATCTCCAAGCAGTTCCTCTTCTGCACGCCAAGGCTTGAAAAGTTGCAAAAGTGCTAAATAGAAAAACTCCTTTTTTTTCAGAAGATTCGCCACTCAATTTTCGATGGTTTACTAAGTGGCATTTTCTTTGCTTGACCAGACATCCCTCACTTCCTATTACACCATACACTCCTTTCTCAGTATCTTCTTTGATGTTCCTCTTGAATATGTAATTTTGAAGAACCTCATACAGACAAACATTTTTGAGGTGTTTGCTTCGATTTGGATAATATGTATCCAACATGTTGGTCTTCAAAATGTCGGTACTGTTTGGCTCCTTTTCCGCCAAATACTCAATTTCCCGCACAGGTTTCAGAACTCGATTACGCGTTGCAGCAAGACCAAGACTCGCCCAAACGATACTCCTGGACTTGGCATAGAGATTTGCTGAAGGCAACCGGTCAGAGCATTCGTAAGCTCCGATTTCTCGATGCGACAACATCTTCAGACTGAAACTGTACAACTTCTTGCTGAGGCTCTTTTCATGTGAAATGTCCTCCCACATATCCTTCAATTCTGTCTTCTCTTTTTTGGTGATGTAAGATGTCACATACCGAGCCACAGCCATACAGTTATCAGCCACAAACTGTATATCCATGTTAGCATTCCACATGGACAAAATCACCGGGTTGTAGTCGTTGATGTACTTGGACTCTTCGTTCCTCTTCAAATTGTATGTGTTTTTAGGTGATTTCTTCATCACATTATGTCGCAGCGAAGACATCAAACTGTTTACTCTTCCTTTAGAAATCACCGGTCGTGGAAAGCCGAAACGACATTTGGTGTAGAACTTGTCCTTGTTTCGGAATTTACGACGACAGTACTTTCCACATCGATGGCTTTGGAAACGTAGAACTTTTTCTCTTAGGCTTTTCTTCTCCTTTGCGTTTGGAACAGCACACGTAGAATACTGTTGTATGAAACTCATCACTGACTCTTCTGGATCCGTTCCAAATTTAGGTGCATCCTTGATCCACAGCAGCATATGTATATGAGGAGCACCTCTTGCTTGGTACTCCTTTCTCCAGAAGAAATCCAACACCTCTCCAAAATGTGGATTCTTCTTATTCATGATGAAAGACATCATAGCTTCAAATCTATGATTGAAGTACCTGCATACATTGACTGGATCCAAAGAGCACAGTTCTCCGGGTGTCTTGAATTCGATGTTTTCGATGTTTGCATTTGCCTCTCGTAGAAATTCAAGTAAGTCTTCCCAGCCATACTCGGCACAGCTCAGAGTGAGGAACCATGTGGGAGTTCCTAAGTTCCTCAGCATACATTTTAAATCACCATGACGACGGTACCAGTACTCATTAGTACCACGCTGACACGCCATGAGATTAATCAGGTGAGAATCCAAAATACTGTCTTGGACATTGACTTTATCCATAAAGTCACTTGCCGAGATGTTTTGCATGTGTATACCACTTTTCAAGATGTGGTTCACTGCATATGACAGTCCAGACAGATCGCTTTCAAACAGGAGATGAAACAAATAGGGAATGCATTGTCGAAACCTAGCATCTCCTGCATACAATCGCAAAGTCCGGTATTCAGAAGCAGGAATTGATGAGGTCGCTCATCATATCTTCCTCCCTGACCTGTTGGAAAAAGCTGTGGGAAACACCGAGCTTCCAAACTTTCCTCCCAAACACTAATGGGACTCCCTTTGGCTTGTTTAATTTGAAACAACTCAATAGCATTCCCCATGACTTCCTTGGAATGCAAAGGATGAACACTATAATGTTCATATATTTCTTCACTAGTACAGGGTTCTACTTTCTCAATTTGACCAGCACACAAATCGCTATCCTCTTCCTCACTTACTTCCTCTTCTGCAACATATACATTTTTATAGTATTTATTATTTTTTTTCAAATACAATGTTGCCTTTTTGACTTTCCTAACATCCACTAAATCTTGCTATATTTTCTTATTCTTTGTCGGAACCCCATTAACTAAGATAACCAGAGGTTCCTCTTCCACTTTTTCTACTCCAATTGTGTTAATGTTTTTCTTCAAATCTAGAGGCAAATAAACAACTCTTCCCTTTATTCCTCTCTGTAAATCTGATGGAGGCAATTTCCCTGTCTTTGGCTCCATTCTTACAATAGCCTGAAAGGGATGGATACTTTGAATCAAAATAGATTCATAAGTATTTAAATCCTTCAATTCAGAAGGAATCTCAACCAATTCCAGATTATTATGAACTGCTCTAGCAGGCATCTGGTTTTGATTTAATTTGTTACATCAATAAGTACACACACGTTGATCCAATCCCAAATCAAAACAATTTTCTACCATCAAGTATGTTGTAAAGTCCTTCCATTCACTATTATTTTCCCTTTCACTTTTTGCATATAAATCCACTAACTTAGTCTGATTCTTATAATAAGTGCGTCGACAACACACAGAAGTGAAATTTGGCCTCTCACTTGATTTCACCTCAAACGTTGCAATTTCCCTCTGGAAATTATCTGTACTGGAAACCTGAACACTATCTTCCACATTACTCTCTTCTTCTTGGTCAATTTCAACATTCTCCTCTTTACTTCCAAAGTAACAAAACTCAATTTCTTCACATATATTCTTCACATCTATTTCAGAACCATGCAAAAGAGCAGCGCATAATTGTTTAAGCATAATTGCTGGACTCTTAGCATAATACAACATTCTAAGTAATTTCCTCACTTTATTATGATGCACTGCTAGCATCCTGAAATGATGAAAAACACTCTGGCATACTCTCCTGGAAAGACAAGCCAGTGAATGCCCATGCAAACCTGTCACTTCTCTCACTCTGCAAGGATCTAATTCTTGCAACAACTTCATTTTCTGCTTCAAACTTTTCTTATTAAATGACCGTATAAAATCACAAAGCAAATTGATGGAATCCTGTCGTACACTGCAAATACTACTACACTTCCAGGTGTACACAGGACCCTTAGGACGTCTTCCTAAAACCTCATTACCTAACACCTCTTCTATCTCTGTTGTCACAAGTTTTTCTTTTTCAACTGGACAACCATCTTTCACTTCATAAGCTCGACCACTGGTGTCAACTGCATGCACCAAATCATTATCCTGGAAATAACTCTCCTCATTAAAAAATGCCTCAGAGCTTGAACTATGCATCCATTCTCCAGAAAAAACTTCACAAAAATTACTACGATTAACTATTCTCTTCCATCTACTATTTCTTTTGAAATCATAAATTGCCTTGTTTAGCTTCCTAATTCTATTGATTATCAAAATAAATAACTTACGTTTAATTTCAAATGCCTGATCAATGACTTTCTCAACTATTTTTTTTCTCTTATAAAAAACCACTTTCTGTTCACCTTTCTTAATATTTTTTAACAAATTGCCAATTATCCTGTTGCGGAACATTCGTTTACGAATGTCCCTAAACTGTTGTTTCCTTCTACTATCATGCACAGAGTTATCTCTTGCTCTAGCAGTAACATTTTTCATTGGCCTTTCCTTTCCGTTTGAATTGCTTCTCCTTTTCTGGACTGAAACATTTTCTGTAGTAATATTTTTTTTACTACAGATATTTCTTATGAATGTTTTTGTACTCTTACCCGGTGCTTTCTTGGTGACTTGACAAATATTTTTGTTAGAGGACTGCTGCTTTTTTTCATTGACCTGCTGTCTTTGACGTTTTGCAGCCTTTCTCAGTCTTTCTTTGGTTGGCATGCTGAAATCTTCAAATGATCTGCAGTTGAATCTGTGGTAAAATATAATAAAAAATGTTATTAACCACTATTACCCAACAGTAAATCAATAACAGTCATCAAAAACTTAACACACTACTTAACATTTTTACATAGAAGATTTTTTAGTGCTTGGCAAATTTAGAATACAGAAATAGCAGAAAAGAAATGGAATTTATATTCATTTTACCTGTGCTGTTTTATATGTGAATCGGATCTAATTTTATGAGCATATTTTAATATTTTATTGAAGACACTACACATAACCAGTTTTTGAAGGTGTCTTTATTTTTAAATTAAACGGTTTACATTTTTACTTTTTATTTGTTATACATTTTTTAAATAAATGTTTATAGTTCCATAGGCTCAAGCACGTCAGCTTCCCATCCTATGTCATACAATTCTGACAAATATGCATCCTCATCACGTTCTTCTTCATCCTCAGGATTTAAATCATCCAAGGGATCAACATCCACTGATGTTTCAATTACGAGTTCAATGATGAGGTCGAAATCAACTGATTGCTGATTGTCGCTCATGTTGATGTTGTCTTTATCTTTAAAGAAAGATAACAACAATGAGATGTTGCAGAGTAAGAGACAAATCTCAGAGATTATAATAGTAAAATTGTTTAACAAGAGTAACATTTTGCAGCTATTATTTAGCCATGTCCAGCGATGCTGAGGAGGTGAAGCCTATGTCCAATTTTTCAGTGAACAGGACTCATCTCTTCTTAACCTTGGATAAGCCTCACCGACTCTGTGTCCCCTGCACATACTTAAATGTAAAGGGGCAGATTGATGTTAACTAGCACATCCCCAGGAATGCACCAGTTAACGTGCACCGCTGCTCTGCCACCCATGGTGTGCCGCATTTACAATCAGATAGGACAAAGCTGCGTCAAAACCCTGCGCCTGGTTGAAGCAGGCATACGTCTTGACGCACGTAGGCTGAAAGCTAAAGCAACAACTAAGTGTCGTGTGCAGAAGTTGCAAAAAAGGAAAAATGGCGTTTAAACCGGTAATGAGCCCATGCTAACTTAACACGGTGTAAAGATATCCAGGATCTACATCAGTTTGGGGTTCACAAACCTGGCAGGTACAAGGCACTGAGGCTTTGCACCGTGCATGTCCCATCCCGAATCATATGTTGTTTCTGAATGAAACAATTTCCCAGACCACATGCTTTGGATTGGCTACTTCTGAAAAATTAAACACCCCTACTATCCCGGAGTTAGAGGAATATGATGGTTGGAGTAATTTTACTCGGTTGTCCATTAGTGATTTACAGGCCCTACTCCGTAATTCTTCCTTTAACATTTCCAGTATAAATCCAAAAGGTTGGCTGCTTTGGCAACGTAGTTCAGATTCTTGCAATTTGCTTGGACCCTTCAAACTCTGAAAAATGGTAAAGTTCCCTGGGGATACATGAACGTTTCTTCTTTATTTGCCCCATTCAATTTGACTAACAAACAACGCTTGCTGTCAATGCGTGATGCTTCCTTTTCTATGTTACATATTGAAAGGTTAGAATCTTTGCCTTTTTCAGTGGCAGAGGCCAATGCTGCAACGTGCCTTATCCACGGTTTAATAACGCTGCCTTTTGCTTTATATAAGTTTTCAAATTGTATGAAATATGTACCAATAGGTCGTTATGAACCTTTAGGTAGTGGTTTTCTTCATGAGGTCTGGTCGCTTCCATACACATACAGATGTTTCAAAGATGACCAAGAAGTTTATCTGAATGGAGAGGAATGCACTGAGACGCCAGATCATTCACTAATGTGTAGGCACATACAGTTACACGGTTCATACAACAAAGACCGACCAAATATGGCTTGCGTGTTGCAAGGCACGCCAGTTCCTGCTATCATCCCCACGTTCAAGTTGTTGGAAAATGGTAGTTATTTGATGCTCAATAATGAAGATTGTTGTGGGTTAATTACAAGTATTCCTTTTATCGTAACAGTAAGTGAACGGGTTATTTGCTGCAGAAATGTTCTATTTCCTCCCACACATGAACATAGGGAGTTTTCAATCTGGCCACAAATACCAACCTTGGGTGCAGATTTCAACGGCATGGCAAGAATAAGGGCTCTTTTGTCTCAGAGAGAGGTGGCCTTGAGTTCGGCCCGTGAAACTTTCGTGCTTCACATAGCGAACACCCGTACAGAGGTGCAGGCCCTTTTAAATACTGATTCGCCTTTGCATTTCAGCAAGATGGTTCGGACTATCTTTAACGCGTCCTCCACAAAGGACCTGGCACATTTTTTTAAAGTTGTTAGCAGTGGTCTCGTGACTTCATTTGAGAAAATCTTTGGAGTCATCCCTGCTTTCTTTCATTCTATTTTTTCCACTTTGTTTGGTGGATTCCCAGTTTTACTTGCATTAGCAGCGGACGCTCTTGTGCTTTTTTACATTTTTAAATATGGATGTCCTTCCTGTGCAAGGTCCCACCCTGCAGCTGCTGACGCTGTTCCGCAATCGCATGCTTGAATATTATGGCACAATGCCGTTGGCGATATTAAGCACGGCATATGGATTATCTTTTCGATTCTCCTACTTCACCTGTGTCCAGCCTGTATTTCACTGCCTGACCTGTGATTTCGATTGGGCCATTGATTTGTGTCTCTGCGGACCGGTTTCTCCTGACGTCGACTTTAATCAGCTGATGAGTCCTATCATTACTCACGAGTTGGTTTGTCCAGAGAAAGTAGCATCACTCTGATCAACAGAGCTATTGACAATCATCTTCCAGTTTGTCCGAAACGCCCCAAACAATAAATTCTTTTTTTTTGTTGCTCCTGTTGAGCCCTTTACAATGAATCGTTTTCGTTTCCCCCCCCCCAAAAAAACAAAAAAAATATAAAACCGTTCAGAAAAATTCAAAAAAAGTAAAAAAATGTTCAGAAAAATAATAAAAAAAATATAAAACAACAAAAACAATTAAAAAAAAAGTTCTTTTCAGAACTACATCCCCGTTAATAAAAAAATTGGTAGAATATTTGGGAATCTGCCAACCTCTATTTCTCTTGGTTCGCTTCCCAGTTTGCTCGCCGGTACGCGAACCGGGAGCGAACCCCAAAATTTTTTTTTTTAAAAAAGAACAGTAAGTATAAGGGAAGGAAACAGACAGTTATGTTAAAAGAAAGACAGCTATAGGGGAGTAAACTAGAGATACTATTACCCGTAATCCACTGCTGATGATGTCACATATTACATCATTCATGACATGGTCAGTGACATCATCAGCAGAGGATTGCGGGTAACAGTATCCCTAGTTTACTCCCTATAGCTGTCTTTCTTTTAACATAACTGTCTGTTTCCTTCCCTTATACTTACTGTTCTTTTAAAAAAAAAATTTTTAGATCAGTCAGAAACAGTGAAAGTAATAGAGACAGAGTGAGTGACCAAGAGTGAAGAAGTATGAGAAGAGAGGGACTAAGAAAAATAGTGAAGGAGTAGAGTAATTAAGTAATAGAGAAAGGAATGAGGGAAGTAGCAAAGGCAGGAAAGTGATTCTTAAAGAAATGAAGCAGTGGAAGTAATAGAAGTTAAATGTGATAGAAATATAACAAAAAGAGTACAAAACATTTACCTTATAATTGTCGTTAAGTTAGTCATTTGTTCTTTTTATACTAAAAAATCTGTGAAAGAGAGAACAAACATTTGAAAAATATTAAAACATGTTTTTAATAAATTAGAAAAAACAAGGGAAAAGATTGAAGGACAAATAGTTTTTCAAGAACTTTGACACTTACAGAAGCCTCTGCTTCTCCATGCCCCTACACAGTCCTAAAAATATACATTTTAAACTAATAGTATCTTGATGCAGATGAAGTGAGTCCTATCTTGCAACATTGTGCATCTTTTGCATGACTGCTGCATCGGTTTCGTGTGGCATTGTTTTTTTACAGCATGACACATCTGCCTAGATTCATCATTTTATAATTTTGTCCCCTCATAGCAAATCTTTTCAACCGCGACTGCGTCACAAAAGTGACGCACAGTGGCGCAAAAGGGGCATACACCTATCATAAATCTGTCCCTAACATGTTAAATAATTGATTCAGGATGACAATAAGGTGTGGCCTATCCAGAGGTTTGTTTAAGGTGAGGCCTACTCAGGGTTGCAGATCAAATTTACACTTATTGAAGAATACAGAGGAGATTATACATGTGAACGCCTACTAATGAAGTAAGTCATGTCCACTTCACTCTTGAACAAAGGCTAGACCTCTTCTGTGTCCGTGGACAGACCTAAACTTCATCTGCACAATGTCATTCGTAAACTTAGGAAACACAGGTGATGTAATTGAAAAATGTGGAGTTTATTTTCCTCATTTCACAATCACATTACCTGTGTTGCCTTTGCTTAGGTATCTCATAGTGCAGATGGAGTCTAGCATATCAAACAGTACACAGAAGTTGAGCAGTGTATACAACAATTTTGACACTTAGAAAAGCTTCAGCTTCTGCATGTCCCCTACACAGTGCTAATTATATACATTTCAAAGTGATGGTATCTTGCTGGAGATGAACTGAAACCTATCTTGCAACATGGTGCATGTTTTACACAAAAGTGACCCACAGCGGAGCAAATGAGGCGCACGGTCATCATAAATCTCAGCCTAACATTTTAAATCATTGTTTCAAGATGCCGATAAGGTGTAACCTATTCACAGATTTGTTTCAGGTAAGTCCTACTCAGAGTTGCAGATGAAATTTAGGTTTGTTGAAGAATACAGAGAAGAAAATACATGTGCAGGCCTACCAACCAAGTGTGTCATGTCGACTACACTCTTGGACAAATGTTAGACCTCCTCTGTCTCCAGGAACAGGCCTAAACCTCATCTACACAATGTGATGTGTAATGTTAAGAAACACAGGTAATATAATTGAAAAACGTGCAATTTTTTTTCCTCATTCCACAATCATATCACCTGTGTTTCCTTTGCTTAGGTATCTCATTGTGGAAATGTAGTCTATCATATGAAAGACTACGTAGAATATGAGCACTGTATGCAACAACTTTGACACTTACAGAAGCCTCACCTTCTCCATGCCTCCTACACAGTTCTACATGTACATCATAAATGCAAACAGAACAGAATTAATTATACATGTTAAATGGTTTATTTTTGCTGTTCTCAGAATGTATCAAATTTCACTAAAAACAGTGACTTGAAGGTATTCATCATATAACAGCGGGGAAAAAAAACACAATCAAAATGATTGTGTTTAAAAAACCCATACAACATAAAAAATCAGAATTCAGAACTCCTTAAAGTTAACTTACTTTCCATGACGGCGAAGGATGTCCTATGAACAGCTTACACTCTGTTGTGCTGTTATTACTTTCAACCCGCCACTTTCTGAAAGAAAACCTCCATCGTTTTCAAAAACATGTTACATACAATAAATGACTTCTCGCTCTCTACCACACGTTTCCACAAGGCCAAATCGTGTCAGAGCCATTTATAACTCTTGGAATTCTTGTAAGCCAATCCCGTCATGTTGTGTTTCCGCAACTTTCAGAATTAAAATGTTGAAGATCATTTTCACAATCCTGGATTACTAATATCTTACCTTTCTTGCTCACTCATGTTCTACATTTCCTATGACACTGATACTGCTTACTATGAAGCAGACTTACACTATCTCTATGACTACTACAATTATTAAATTCTCTACATCACTTTTAATCACAAAGCAATATAAAACAGTAGACAGCATTGCAGACTTACATTCCCTCTACTCCATGTTTTGATTGGCTGCTTGAATTTGCTTATAAAAAGAAACAGTTTTTCTGAATTCATTCAAAGTGCAGTTATTTCAACATGACGTCCAGTGTTATGGTAAGAAGTTATGTCTCTGTACTACACTTATCCTCAAGGCCAAATCGTGTAGGAGCCATTAGAACTTCTTGAAATTCCTCAGAGCACATCCCGAGATTCTTTCCCTAAAATTTTGGTTTTAAAAACACCAGGTAAGAGTTTTTAAGGTCATACGGCAATTTTTTTTGGAAAATTAAAACAGAATCATTGCAGAATGACCAGCCGTTTCTAGACTTTAAATAAGCTGTGTAATGTCCTGATGTTATTGAAGGACCGTCATGATATATAATTGCTGCAGTTACAAAAGTCCTTCCTGATATTGACAACTGTGAAGCCACAAAATTTTTAATTAAAGTTGTCAATTTTGTTCCATCAGGCCTACATCGTTGGAACATTAAAATAACATACTGGCCATATGTTCGTATAAATAATGTGGACATCATTTCAGATTTACATTGGCTACACTCCATGTTGTGATCAGCTGCTTTTACTAGTTTATTAAAAGAGACTGATTTACTGTCTGGCAAAGTTAAATATATAAATCTTTCTGAGTCTACACTAGTACTACTTGATACCCTACAGTTCTCGCAGTCATGCTGCCATTGATAAGAAAGCCCAAACAGGTGATCTACATCTACACCTTCAGCATGCAATACATCAAGTATATACATTAAAAACTCCTGACAATCTTGCTGAATATTTTGAGAGAATTGTGTTTGGCCTGAACATCTGTCTAACAGATTTCGAATTTCAGACACACTTTCTATTTTTGTTCTATCTGTGCTACATTTCTCTAACACAGAATTTAACAAACTGCAAAATCTTTGACCAGAATTGACCACAATCTCTTCTTTTACATTTTCTAGAGAAAACAAAACATTAACCACTACATTAGCATAGCAGTTGACACCAGAACTGTTTTCAAATTGAAAACCAACAACATCTTCAACAGAATCCTTTTTGTTTCTGCTTATAATTTCAGGTTCATCGACTTTTCGTCTTTTTGCTGCAACCTCCCTAGTATTTGTCACATTTCTTCGTTTCCGGCCTACCACACGTTTCTCAAACAAAGGATATTAAGGCAAATGTGGCGCATACTCTCTTCTTAACCTATTGTATTCCTTAACACAATCTAGATCCGCACAAATGTTTGTGACATCACACTCAATCAAGTACAATCCCGATAAAGTTCTAACTCGTGACAATGCCACATATGCCATACCCTCCTTGAACACAGAACTGCCAATATTCACCAATGCACTGTCTACACTTAAACCTTGCGATTTATGGATTGTCACCGCATATGCCAAGCAAACAGGAAACTGCTTACGGCGAACATATAAGTCTTTTACAAGCAAAAATCTAGCAGAGCAACGACCAATTAGCTGTACTTCCTCAATGCCATCAAATTTAATTTTTAAAAATTCAATTCCATCTCTATTTCTGTATTTCACAAAATCAACAACATTACCCATTGATCCATTTACCAGACCTCTTTCAACATGTGAATTCCTTCTTAAAATTATACGGCAGTTCAAGCACACATTCAGAGTCTTTTCAAAACCTGCAGTTTTAGATATAGTCTTCTCTAATGAATCCAATTTTGATTTCAAATTCTCAGACAAAATATTTGTTGATCCCATATGCTCTACTCTGTCAATAGCTTCTAGTTTCACAATCTCCTGCTTTTCCAAATGCAACATTTTGTTGTTGAATTTGGCACATTCTGCAAGAGTTGGCATCAAACATATTCCAGATTTCTTCTCAGTAATTTTCTGAAAAATATTCTCAGGCACAACATCTTGTTCTGGATATAAATTTGACAGTAATCGTGCATGTAAAGCTTCTTTCCCATGCACGGTCACTTTTCCAATTCTAACATCTTGTAGAATACTCTTGTAAACTTCATCCTTCGCCTGACGCATATTTTCATGCAGTTCAGCATAATTGAAGTTTAACCATATATTGACGTTGCCAATGCTCCCTAGGCACTTCCTGGTATCTTCATGCGTGAGCATTTTGAACACAGGTTGCCCTTTCACTGGTGTCAGCTGCAGAAGATCTCCGAAAACAATGATGTGTTTGCCACCAAATGACACTTCATACTCGCTTTTGAGAACTTCTTGCATTCTCAAATGCACAAACGCAAGCATGACATTGGAAACCATGCTTACTTCGTCAATGATAAGAAGTTTAATGTTCCTCAAGATTCTTGAAACTTCAAAACAAGCATCTCCAGATAGCTTGTGATATTGTAATTTGTTGTCATGCTCCACTGGCAGCATCAGTAAACGATGTAAAGTAATCCCTTTAATGTTATGTGCTGCCAGTCCAGTTGGAGCGGTGACAACACAAGACAGCAATGACTCTGTCCTTTCCTGCAAATAGCATGAAATTGCTTTAATAAGGAAACTTTTTCCAGTTCCCGCTTCTCCACTCACGTACAGTCGGACAGGCTTCAACGACGTACATGAACACTCTATCTTGTCATGACTTAATCCATGATCAATTTGCATGGTAACCTCGTCATATATTTTCCTCTGCTCAACGTTGAGTTGTCTTTCCAACTCTTCTAAGTTAACCGCATCCTCCTGAGCATGTGCCATGGCTCTTTCCACTTCATTCATAGCAGTTGCAGCTTCATTTTCGATAACAGGTCCTCCAAGTGGATCCTGACTCAATGAAGCAGAACTCTGACTGTCCTGAGAACTGTCTCTGGAAATCTCGGCTGCAATCGTTGCTTCCTGCTGAATTTCCGCATTCAACATTTCTACATATTTGGGAAAAGCAGGACATTCTATGGTCTCCTTGGCAGCATTGAAAGAGTCTTCGTAACAGAGGAAATCTCCAAGCAGTTCCTCTTCTGCACGCCAAGGCTTGAAAAGTTGCAAAAGTGCTAAATAGAAAAACTCCTTTTTTTCAGAAGATTCGCCACTCAATTTTCGATGGTTTACCAAGTGGCATTTTCTTTGCTTGACCAGACATCCCTCACTTCCTATTACACCATACACTCCTTTCTCAGTATCTTCTTTGATGTTCCTCTTGAATATGTAATTTTGAAGAACCTCATACAGACAAACATTTTTGAGGTGTTTGCTTCGATTTGGATAATATGTATCCAACATGTTGGTCTTCAAAATGTCGGTACTGTTTGGCTCCTTTTCCGCCAAATACTCAATTTCCCGCACAGGTTTCAGAACTCGATTACGCGTTGCAGCAAGACCAAGACTCGCCCAAACGATACTCCTGGACTTGGCATAGAGACTTGCTGAAGGCAACCGGTCAGAGCATTCGTAAGCTCCGATTTCTCGATGCGACAACATCTTCAGACTGAAACTGTACAACTTCTTGCTGAGGCTCTTTTCATGTGAAATGTCCTCCCACATATCCTTCAATTCTGTCTTCTCTTTTTTGGTGATGTAAGATGTCACATACCGAGCCACAGCCATACAGTTATCAGCCACAAACTGTATATCCATGTTAGCATTCCACATGGACAAAATCACCGGGTTGTAGTCGTTGATGTACTTGGACTCTTCGTTCCTCTTCAAATTGTATGTGTTTTTAGGTGATTTCTTCATCACATTATGTCGCAGCGAAGACATCAAACTGTTTACTCTTCCTTTAGAAATCACCGGTCGTGGAAAGCCGAAACGACATTTGGTGTAGAACTTGTCCTTGTTTCGGAATTTACGACGACAGTACTTTCCACATCGATGGCTTTGGAAACGTAGAACTTTTTCTCTTAGGCTTTTCTTCTCCTTTGCGTTTGGAACAGCACACGTAGAATACTGTTGTATGAAACTCATCACTGACTCTTCTGGATCCGTTCCAAATTTAGGTGCATCCTTGATCCACAGCAGCATATGTATATGAGGAGCACCTCTTGCTTGGTACTCCTTTCTCCAGAAGAAATCCAACACCTCTCCAAAATGTGGATTCTTCTTATTCATGATGAAAGACATCATAGCTTCAAATCTATGATTGAAGTACCTGCATACATTGACTGGATCCAAAGAGCACAGTTCTCCGGGTGTCTTGAATTCGATGTTTTCGATGTTTGCATTTGCCTCTCGTAGAAATTCAAGTAAGTCTTCCCAGCCATACTCGGCACAGCTCAGAGTGAGGAACCATGTGGGAGTTCCTAAGTTCCTCAGCATACATTTTAAATCACCATGACGACGGTACCAGTACTCATTAGTACCACGCTGACACGCCATGAGATTAATCAGGTGAGAATCCAAAATACTGTCTTGGACATTGACTTTATCCATAAAGTCACTTGCCGAGATGTTTTGCATGTGTATACCACTTTTCAAGATGTGGTTCACTGCATATGACAGTCCAGACAGATCGCTTTCAAACAGGAGATGAAACAAATAGGGAATGCATTGTCGAAACCTAGCATCTCCTGCATACAATCGCAAAGTCCGGTATTCAGAAGCAGGAATTGATGAGGTCGCTCATCATATCTTCCTCCCTGACCTGTTGGAAAAAGCTGAGGGAAACACCGAGCTTCCAAACTTTCCTCCCAAACACTAATGGGACTCCCTTTGGCTTGTTTCATTTGAAACAACTCAATAGCATTCCCCATGACTTCCTTGGAATGCAAAGGATGAACACTATAATGTTCATATATTTCTTCACTAGTACAGGGTTCTACTTTCTCAATTTGACCAGCACACAAATCGCTATCCTCTTCCTCACTTACTTCCTCTTCTGCAACATATACATTTTTATAGTATTTATTATTTTTTTTCAAATACAATGTTGCCTTTTTGACTTTCCTAACATCCACTAAATCTTGCCATATTTTCTTATTCTTTGTCGGAACCCCATTAACTAAGATAACCAGAGGTTCCTCTTCCACTTTTTCTACTCCAATTGTGTTAATGTTTTTCTTCAAATTTAGAGGCAAATAAACAACTCTTCCCTTTATTCCTCTCTGTAAATCTGATGGAGGCAATTTCCCTGTCTTTGGCTCCATTCTTACAATAGCCTGAAAGGGATGGATACTTTGAATCAAAATAGATTCATAAGTATTTAAATCATTCAATTCAGAAGGAATCTCAACCAATTCCAGATTATTATGAACTGCTCTAGCAGGCATCTGGTTTTGATTTAATTTGTTACAACAATAAGTACACACACGTTGATCCAATCCCAAATCAAAACAATTTTCTACCATCAAGTATGTTGTAAAATCCTTCCATTCACTATTATTTTCCCTTTCACTTTTTGCATATAAATCCACTAACTTAGTCTGATTCTTATAATAAGTGCGTCGACAACACACAGAAGTGAAATTTGGCCTCTCACTTGATTTCACCTCAAACGTTGCAATTTCCCTCTGGAAATTATCTGTACTGGAAACCTGTACACTATCTTCCACATTACTCTCTTCTTCTTGGTCAATTTCAACATTCTCCTCTTTACTTCCAAAGTAACAAAACTCAATTTCTTCACATATATTCTTCACATCTATTTCAGAACCATGCAAAAGAGCAGCGCATAATTGTTTAAGCATAATTGCTGGACTCTTAGCATAATACAACATTCTAAGTAATTTCCTCACTTTATTATGATGCACTGCTAGCATCCTGAAATGATGAAAAACACTCTGGCATACTCTCCTGGAAAGACAAGCCCATGCAAACCTGTCACTTCTCTCACTCTGCAAGGATCTAATTCTTGCAACAACTTCATTTTCTGCTTCAAACTTTTCTTATTAAATGACCGTATAAAATCACAAAGCAAATTGATGGAATCCTGTCGTACACTGCAAATACTACTACACTTCCAGGTGTACACAGGACCCTTAGGACGTCTTCCTAAAACCTCATTACCTAACACCTCTTCTATCTCTGTTGTCACAAGTTTTTCTTTTTCAACTGGACAACCATCTTTCACTTCATAAGCTCGACCACTGGTGTCAACTGCATGCACCAAATCATTATCCTGGAAATAACTTTCCTCATTAAAAAATGCCTCAGAGCTTGAACTATGCATCCATTCTCCAGAAAAAACTTACTACGATTAACTATTCTCTTCCATCTACTATTTCTTTTGAAATCATAAATTGCCTTGTTTAGCTTCCTAATTCTATTGATTATCAAAATAAATAACTTACGTTTAATTTCAAATGCCTGATCAATGACTTTCTCAACTATTTTTTTTCTCTTATAAAAAACCACTTTCTGTTCACCTTTCTTAATATTTTTTAACAAATTGCCAATTATCCTGTTGCGGAACATTCGTTTACGAATGTCCCTAAACTGTTGTTTCCTTCTACTATCATGCACAGAGTTATCTCTTGCTCTAGCAGTAACATTTTTCATTGGCCTTTCCTTTCCGTTTGAATTGCTTCTCCTTTTCTGGACTGAAACATTTTCTGTAGTAATATTTTTTTTACTACAGATATTTCTTATGAATGTTTTTGTACTCTTACCCGGTGCTTTCTTGGTGACTTGACAAATATTTTTGTTAGAGGACTGCTGCTTTTTTTCATTGACCTGCTGTCTTTGACGTTTTGCAGCCTTTCTCAGTCTTTTTTTGGTTGGCATGCTGAAATCTTCAAATGATCTGCAGTTGAATCTGTGGTAAAATATAATAAAAAATGTTATTAACCACTATTACCCAACAGTAAATCAATAACAGTCATCAAAAACTTAACACACTACTTAACATTTTTACATAGAAGATTTTTTAGTGCTTAGCAAATTTAGAATACAGAAATAGCAGAAAAGAAATGGAATTTATATTCATTTTACCTGTGCTGTTTTATATGTGAATCGGATCTAATTTTATGAGCATATTTTAATATTTTATTGAAGACACTACACATAACCAGTTTTTGAAGGTGTCTTTATTTTTAAATTAAACGGTTTACATTTTTACTTTTTATTTGTTATACATTTTTTAAATAAATGTTTATAGTTCCATAGGCTCAAGCACGTCAGCTTCCCATCCTATGTCATACAATTCTGACAAATCTGCATCCTCATCACGTTCTTCTTCATCCTCAGGATTTAAATCATCCAAGGGATCAACATCCACTGATGTTTCAATTATGAGTTCAATGATGAGGTCGAAATCAACTGATTGCTGATTGTCGCTCATGTTGATGTTGTCTTTATCTTTAAAGAAAGATAACAACAATGAGATGTTGCAGAGTAAGAGACAAATCTCAGAGATTATAATAGTAAAATTGTTTAACAAGAGTAACATTTTGCAGCTATTATTTAGCCATGTCCAGCGATGCTGAGGAGGTGAAGCCTATGTCCAATTTTTCAGTGAACAGGACTCATCTCTTCTTAACCTTGGATAAGCCTCACAGACTCTGTGTCCCCTGCACATACTTAAATGTAAAGGGGCAGATTGATGTTAACTAGCACATCCCCAGGAATGCACCAGTTAACGTGCACCGCTGCTCTGCCACCCATGGTGTGCCGCATTTACAATCAGATAGGACAAAGCTGCGTCAAAACCCTGCGCCTGGTTGAAGCAGGCATACGTCTTGACGCACGTAGGCTGAAAGCTAAAGCAACAACTAAGTGTCGTGTGCAGAAGTTGCAAAAAAGGAAAAATGGCGTTTAAACCGGTAATGAGCCCATGCTAACTTAACACGGTGTAAAGATATCCAGGATCTACATCAGTTTGGGGTTCACAAACCTGGCAGGTACAAGGCACTGAGGCTTTGCACCGTGCATGTCTCATCCCGAATCATATGTTGTTTCTGAATGAAACAATTTCCCAGACCACATGCTTTGGATTGGCTACTTCTGAAAAATTAAACACCCCTACTATCCCGGAGTTAGAGGAATATGATGGTTGGAGTAATTTTACTCGGTTGTCCATTAGTGATTTACAGGCCCTACTCCGTAATTCTTCCTTTAACATTTCCAGTATAAATCCAAAAGGTTGGCTGCTTTGGCAACGTAGTTCAGATTCTTGCAATTTGCTTGGACCCTTCAAACTCTGAAAAATGGTAAAGTTCCCTGGGGATACATGAACGTTTCTTCTTTATTTGCCCCATTCAATTTGACTAACAAACAACGCTTGCTGTCAATGCGTGATGCTTCCTTTTCTATGTTACATATTGAAAGGTTAGAATCTTTGCCTTTTTCAGTGGCAGAGGCCAATGCTGCAACGTGCCTTATCCACGGTTTAATAACGCTGCCTTTTGCTTTATATAAGTTTTCAAATTGTATGAAATATGTACCAATAGGTCGTTATGAACCTTTAGGTAGTGGTTTTCTTCATGAGGTCTGGTCGCTTCCATACACATACAGATGTTTCAAAGATGACCAAGAAGTTTATCTGAATGGAGAGGAATGCACTGAGACGCCAGATCATTCACTAATGTGTAGGCACATACAGTTACACGGTTCATACAACAAAGACCGACCAAATATGGCTTGCGTGTTGCAAGGCACGCCAGTTCCTGCTATCATCCCCACGTTCAAGTTGTTGGAAAATGGTAGTTATTTGATGCTCAATAATGAAGATTGTTGTGGGTTAATTACAAGTATTCCTTTTATCGTAACAGTAAGTGAACGGGTTATTTGCTGCAGAAATGTTCTATTTCCTCCCACACATGAACATAGGGAGTTTTCAATCTGGCCACAAATACCAACCTTGGGTGCAGATTTCAACGGCATGGCAAGAATAAGGGCTCTTTTGTCTCAGAGAGAGGTGGCCTTGAGTTCGGCCCGTGAAACTTTCGTGCTTCACATAGCGAACACCCGTACAGAGGTGCAGGCCCTTTTAAATACTGATTCGCCTTTGCATTTCAGCGAGATGGTTCGGACTATCTTTAACGCGTCCTCCACAAAGGACCTGGCACATTTTTTTAAAGTTGTTAGCAGTGGTCTCGTGACTTCATTTGAGAAAATCTTTGGAGTCATCCCTGCTTTCTTTCATTCTATTTTTTCCACTTTGTTTGGTGGATTCCCAGTTTTACTTGCATTAGCAGCGGACGCTCTTGTGCTTTTTTACATTTTTAAATATGGATGTCCTTCCTGTGCAAGGTCCCGCCCTGCAGCTGCTGACGCTGTTCCGCAATCGCATGCTTGAATATTATGGCACAATGCCGTTGGCGATATTAAGCACGGCATATGGATTATCTTTTCGATTCTCCTACTTCACCTGTGTCCAGCCTGTATTTCACTGCCTGACCTGTGATTTCGATTGGGCCATTGATTTGTGTCTCTGCGGACCGGTTTCTCCTGACGTCGACTTTAATCAGCTGATGAGTCCTATCATTACTCACGAGTTGGTTTGTCCTGGCGAAAGGATTATGGCTGTGGCATTGATGCATGGACTAATTGGTCCCTGGAATTTACTGGCGGCAACACAGTCTTTCTTGGAACAGAGCTTTCTTGAAAACCCACCGAGCTGTCCTCTGATGGTGATAGAGGATCCGGTGCTGGGAGAGCACGTATGTTCTTTTCCGCTTTTAAGTTGGATGGCTGAACTGTTTTCGGATGAAGACGGTGACTTCCTATTGGAGGCTGTTGCAGCTTATTTTGCATACACAGTTATGTCATAGACCTTTTTCATGTTTGATATGCTGAGTACTAGCATTTCATTGACAATTCATTGACTTATTTGTCAAGTTTCTATTATTTAGCTTGCCTATTGGCTTAAGCCTCGATAAAGTAGTTGGCTGTTTTATTTTTTTTTAGCATTACATTTTGCTAGTTTTTAATGTTTTACCTTGTGGACCGTGCACATATAAAGTTGCAATCTGCTCTCATGAGATGGCACTTCTATTATCTTATTCAGTTCGTTTCCGGATCATGGGGGGGTGTCATGTAGATCCTGGATATCTTTACACCGTGTTAAGTTAGCATGGGCTCATTACCGGTTTAAACGCCATTTTTCCTTTTTTGCAACTTCTGCACACGACACTTAGTTGTTGCTTTAGCTTTCAACCTAGTAGTTCATCGTGGTTTACATGAGAATAATATGTTATTGCTCTACTATCTGCTTTGCTTGTTAAACTATATCTGTACAGCGAGTGCTGAAGTTTCAAGAACAACACGATACAGAATTGTTATGAGGTCTGATCTCCACGACTTCATAGTCATAACATAAGTGCAGCTTTTGCCAAGTCTGGGCATGAGGCGCGTTTTATATTGCTTTGCCGAACACACATACACAACACTTGATGCGGTTCACATGAAGAGAGAGCTGGTGTATGCTGATGTGATTCCTTCAAATCTAGGACACTAAGGTATGGGCCCGCCCTAAACCAACCCAAAGAGACCTTCATAACAAATAATATAATATGTGTATTAGGGAGGGTGAAATATAAGTGTTGCTAACTCTTATTCATTTACAGCATGTTAACATACTGTCACCATTCGCTTTTTATGTACTAGTAACTATGCTGGTAATTTTGCTACTGATAATATGTGTACTTGTATTATCTAAGATACTACGCCTGAGAAGACGGCATTAGTAAATAAACATTTCAAATGCACATGTGTTCTTCTTAACTCCATGTTCTCGTTTGTAATGAATATATAACGACCGAGTGTTCATGAGTTCCACGTATCCTGAGGTACTGTAAGTTAATGTTCTGAATTGTCTAAAGATTGGGAGTTTGTTATATCCAATGTGACACTGTAGCTAGCTTGTTAAGGGGTTTTTGGGTACTAAGGTCAGTTTTGGGGCACCCTAATTCGCCGAGGTTCCAATCCTCTGTGCTTAGTTCTGTGTGAGAACAAAAACCCTACGACAGGGGCACCCCTGAGCCTTGCTGGAGCTTCATCACACTTGCGATACAACTCCAGCAATGCGCCACCTTTACAGCACAGATGCGTCACGCATCTGTGCTGTTTTTGCCCCATGGTGCGCCGCATTGTAAATGCAGCACACCATGGGCGTCGGAACAGCGACACAGGATGACTGGCACATCCCTGGTGATGCGCCAGTCATCATAAATCTATCCCTAAGCTTCTTATCTTGTTAGAGATGAACCGCCATATGTATCATCAAAGTTTTTTGCATTTCCTAAATAGCGAACTTTAAGGAATAAATAGCGATTCTTTACCATTCCTAATTTGCGATGAGCAAATTGCTAATTGCAAATTACCCATTCATTTCCATGGAGCAGGAGACCTATAGGAATGAAGGTGCAATTTGCGATTAGCAATTAGCTCATCGCAAATTTGGAATTTTTTCGAGGGTGCAGGGGTCTCTCAAGAACACCCTGCTGCACCCCTGAAAAAGAAATTTGGAGGCATATGGCGCACATAAATTTTAAAAACATTCCTTTACCTCAAAAACGATTTTCAACTCATAATTTGAAAACACTGCCCACGGGGAAATGACTTAAAATGTCCTCAAGACACATGATAGTGTTTTTTTAAAGCCTTTGCAACTTTTTTGGGTCACTTTTAACATGGCTATGTAACTCAAACAGTCAAAATTTAAATTTACCATGCACAGGTGGGAGCATATTTACAAGGAATTTGCTCCACGGGGAAAGTTCTTTTAATTTAATATTGGAAAAATAACATCAGAGACACTGAAATGCCTTATAAAGAAGCATACACCATTATGTCCTTGTCATAAATTTTAAAAGCATTCCTTTTCCCCAAAAACAATTTTCAAGTCATAATTTAAAAACACTCTACATGGGGAAATGACTTAAAATGTCCTTAAGACACATGAAAGCGTTTTTTGATTGCCTTTGCAGCATGCTTGGGTCACTTTTAACATGGCTATGTAACGCAAACATTCAAAATCTAAATTTGCCATGCACAGGTGGGACCATATTTACAAGCAATTTGCTCCACAGGGAAAGGTCTTACATTAAAATGGAAAAAATAACATCAGAGACACTCAATTGCCTTATAAAGAAGCATACACCATTATGTCCGTGTCATAAATATTAAAACCATTCCTTTTCCTCATAAACGTTTTACAAGTCATAATTTGAAAACACTCCACAGCTCCTATGCACATAAAAACCCTGTCAGTACTAATACTTCACATTTTCTCCAATTACAATTTCTCAAAGAAACAAAATCTATTTGTAAAACACTTGACACAAAGCAACATTTGAAAAACACAACGTTCTTCATAATTTTCTCCTTAAAGCACACTATTCTCTATCTAAATTAAAGAAATCTTTTCTCACCTAAGCAAATACTTTGAGTTTCAAAACAGTCTCAGAAACACACCAATTTGTCTTCAGCAGAGCAAAAGGTATGCACTCCAGAGTCTGCAGCTATCAAAAGCACAGAAATGCTGTAATTCTTCACACATATCTCTCATGTCACCCAATTAAAACTCTTCCCTCACTTTTTTTCAAATCAAAACCCTTCCCCCCTCTGCCCTCTCTGCTTTTTTTGCATAGCAACCACCTCTTGGAAGACCTCTGGTGTTTGCAAGTTCACACAACAATGTTGCAATTGAACTCTGAACTCTCAGTGCACCTGCATATCCAGTGCATTCTTTCATTTAATGATTTTTTCTTCACCACTCAAAATACATCTTTCAAAGAACTCATCCATGCACCCTAACTTTCTGTTTTCAGTAATCAAAATCCACCAATCACTCTTACTGCTTCATTAACACAGAAACTCCACAGTTTTTTTCATTTTACACTCTTATTTTTTCAACTGCCATTTCATTGCCACAATTCATCTGACTGCAGGAGAACCTTCTCTCACCATGTTATGTGTCTGGATTGTTGGACATAGTTACATCTATTGGGCTCAGAGGTACGCTGAGAACAGGAATTTACCTAACCTCAATTTACAAGATGTGGAAATTAAGTGGTTTGGCCACAGAGGATTAAAATGTCACCAATTGATACCATTGGTGAAAACCTTTATGCATTTGCCAAAACCTGACCTGTTAATTGTGCACTGTGGAGGTAATGATTTGGGCACTTTGACTGGGGTAGGTCTGGAAATGCTTTTAAAGGACACCTTTGAGCAATTGATGGCACTTTTTCCTCAGACTGCCTTGGTATATTCAAATATATGCCAAAGACAGAAATGGAGGTGGTCGAACCAATTTTGTCCACAAATTGAGAAGTCGAGGAAGCATGTAAACAAATCTGTTTCAGCTTACATGAGAGACCATGGAATGGGCTCCTTGTACAACAATAACTTGTGTTACTACATGCAAGATATCTACAGAGGAGATGGAGTTCACTTCTCAGATGAAGGGAACAGAGTTTTCATTCTGAATTTAAAAATGTGCATTGGTACCTACTTATAAGTACCTAAATGTACCATAAACCCAAAAGCTCTTCTCAGAGCTACCCTACATCTGATCACTCACAATTATTATTTTACTCTAACTTTTTTCACTAATTTTCAACAAAGTACGCTCCCCAGAACGTTTCCCGGTTCGCGAACCCGACGCTCCCCACGCAAAAAAACAAAAAAAATATATTTTTTTTTTGCCCTGCGGGGCCCTTTTAAAGCCTCCACATCAAACCTAGGGGGTCAGGGAGCATCTACTATGCCCCCTTATGGTCATTTGCCCCTTCGCTTTCGCCTCCTCTTGTCTCTCGATCCTACCGAGAGACAAGATGGCGGCCGCTACGGACTGTTTGGAATGTTTACAGACGCCGGAGAACCAATCAGCTTCGCAAAGCTCCATAACGCGAAAAGTACGCGAAGCGGAGCGCTGTTACAGATATATATCTTTTTTTGAACGTTAATTTCTCAAAATCCACTGGAGCACATATATTGAGACGTAGCAAAGGCACATCGGGCTACCAGTCCCTACAATTTTGCCAAGTTTTGTGCAAATCCATTCAGCCGTTCGATTATTATTATTTTTATTTTTTTTGCCCCGCGGGGCCCTTTTAAAACCTCCACATCAAACCTAGGGGGTCAGGGAGGATCTACTATGCCCCCTTATGGTCATTTGCCCCTTCGCTTTGGCCTCCTCTTGTCTCTCGATCCTACCGAGAGACAAGATGGCGGCCGCTACGGACTGTTTGGAATGTTTACAGACGCCGGAGAACCAATCAGCTTCGCTTCACAAAGCTCCGTAACGCGAAAAGTACGCGAACTGGAGCGCTGCCTGGTCCGCTGTTACAGATATATATCTTTTTTTGAACGTTAATTTCTCAAAATCCACTGGAGCACATATATTGAGACCTAGCAAAGGCACATCGGGCTACCAGTCCCTACAATTTTGCCAAGTTTCGTGCAAATCCATTCAGCCGTTCGGGCTAAAAGTGAGGCCAACCGCCCTATGGAAAACTCAATGTTAAAAACACGTTTTGGGACCCCCCTTTTTTCTCGGCCCCCCCTTGACGAAACCCCCCCAAATTTTCAGGGGCTGCTCAGAAACAAAATGTTCCATTTTCCTGAAAATTTCAGCCAATTCCGTCCACAAACGCCAAAGTTATTAGACATAGAATTTTAAAAAATCCCATAGAGAAAAAATCCTAACTATATATACCTACTGGCGACCGCCAGTAGGTAATACTAGCTTACCCATCGCGCGTTGCTGCGATCTCAGAAGAAAGGAAATTCAAGGAAACTTGTTATGATAACATTCAATTCACTTTGTGTCATTTTTATTGAAACGTATTCATTTTAATATGGAAAACATTTCAAAGTGTCGTTTTAATTCTATTTATTTATTCGAGTGCTTGTGGATACAGGATATTTTTTGTTTTTCCGTCTGGTGCGTACACAAATAAATCAGAACGTTTTCCGACGCGTGAGCTGGCCACATACAGTTGTCCATGTGAGAAGCACGGATTCTCCAAATGGAGTCCACACACTTGCAGCGATTGTCCTTGTGCTTTGTTGATGGTCATTGCAAAAGCGAGTCACACCGGAAACTGTAAATGTTTGAATTCAAATGGCATATCTGTTGGGATCATTGGAATATGTGGCAACAGTACATCTTCCCCCTTGAATTTCCCATTCACAGTATCGATGGACTTATACGTTGTCGCTTCGCCTGGTATTCCGTTTGGAATGCTGAAATTGATGGCATTTACATTGTTGTTCGTAGCTGCTAATAAAGCACGTGCACTGAGCCACTTATGATTTTTGTAATTACGCGCGATATTAGAAAGATTATGAGGGCCCTGGGGGACCGATATTTAAAAAAATTGTTATGCCAGAAACCTTCGTGGGATCGTACTCAACAACTTCCCAACATTTCATGGCGATCGGATGAATGGTGTTGTAATGCATAAAGGACAAACCGACAGACAGACATACATTCATTTTTATATATATAAATATTTTTATATATATTTTATATATATATTTTATATATACTCTGCTGAAAGTTGGTAAATACCTTTATTACCCAGGCATTTTGCTTTTTTGCATCTCTTCAGAGGCCAACATGGGGGAAGAGTTCTTCGCCCCCTAACACCCCTTCTGCAATGCTTAATTGATTTCAAGTAGCCTCCGGTGTGCTCATGATATTGCGTTTCATTTTCACACTGCATGCTGGGGGATGTAGTTTATTTAGGCATTCCTAACCTGCCAATGGGTACAGTCCCCATGCCATAATTCAGGATAAATTAAAATGGCCTTCCAGGGGCCCCAGAAAGGGTACAATCTACCTCATTTCCTTGGACTTTTCAGCACTGTTGCAGAGTGAACATTGCCCCCGGCTGGTCCTTCCATTGTTCTGCAGGCGGTGCGTTGCTTCCACGGCCAAAGCCTCCGCCTGCAACATTCTATTCACAATAACTTTGGCGCCAATTGATGAATCTGCGCAAACTTTTCCAACCTTTTGGCCAGCTCAGTTCCGTGATTGGTCAAGCAGGGGCTGGGAAAAAAGGGGGGTCCCAAAACATGTTTTCCCCATGCATTTTCCCATAGGACCTTTAGCCACGGCTACAGCCCGAACGGCTGAATGGAAACACACCAAATTTGGCAAAGAGGTAGTCCTCAGTTCCGACTCGTGCCTTTTGCTTATTTGGTGTAAATCTGTTCAGTACTTTCTGAGAAAATGACATTTAAAAGTACATATATATCCATTGGCTCGGAGGGTCCGCGTACCCTACGCGGAGCCTGCACGCACCCTGCCGTGCACAAGCTGCTTTTTAATTGGCTGTCAACACTCCAAATCAGGAAGTGTTGGCAGCCATCTTGTGCCTCAGTAGAACCAAGGCCCAAAAACCAAACTAAAAATGTGAGAAAGGCCCGATCAAGTACTCTCACAAGGACCTCCCGGGCCCCAAATGATTTTATTTTGTTTTCAAAATCACAGGATGCTCGTATGATCTGCGCATCTTAGCGATATAAAAAAAATGAAATGCGGTCTCCCACGGTAAATATGTTAATTTGCCCCTGGGGGGCCAAATCCTGGGTGCATTATTGAATAAATAGTGTGGCGGGGTCCCCTGGCGCATACTAGAGGTACCTGGTGGGCTCGTTGGCCCTCAGGTTCCTCAGGATTCAAGGGCACTTAATCCTGCAACTTAAAACGCGCCACAGGGCGTGTTTGCACACGAGTCACCTCAGGCCCCGCCCCTTCCTTCACTATTGTACAAATGTTCCTGTAAAATCAGCAGAACTTTGAATTCCGATTTACTCACCTGTTATCCGGAGAGAACCCAGTGCGGCATCTTTTAGCCCAGCACTGACCCTGAAAAGTAATTCTAAGCGTACCTACCACTAACCTGTATTTCCTTCCATAGAAATCATTTGTGTGGTTTTCAGCAGAAAAGTTTCTAAGTGTTGATTTTTGAAACATACAAATATTCCTGTAAAATCAGCCAAACTACGAATTCTGATTTATTTACCTGTTATCAGGAGAGAACCCAGTGCTGCATTGGAATTTGGAGTTCGGCTGATTTTACAGCAATATTTGTACGTTTCAACCAGGAAATGTTGGCAGCCATTTTGTGCCTCGGTAGATGCGAGGCTCAAGAAATTAGTGGAACAAGTGTGCACAACGTGTAAAGGGGGCAGGGTAGAAATATCCTGACCCTCTAGACCTGCTTAGGGGGTTCCACAGGGCCGGAAATGTATGTATGTATTTTTTGAAAATGGAAAAATGTGCGCAGGGTGTGCGGATTAATGAAGAATTTCCCATTGTTGAGTACAGAGTAGGCAAGTTGTACATGGGGTTTTGTAATGCCAGTGGCTGCTGCTCGTGCCCTCTTGGAGGTTCACTCTAAGAGTTGGGTACTCCTTTTGTTCCTAATGTAGACAACGCTCCATCGTCTTTTGTTTGGTTTCCTCTCTGTCATGTAGAGGCCCCATAGTAAATATGAAGGCTTACCTACAGACAGCACGTTTGAAAAGGTAGAAGAGCTGGTAAAGAGTCAGCCAAGGTATTACACTTCCAGTCACAACCACCATTGTTTTCTTAGTAAAACTTTGTTTTCTTAGTAAATCTTTTACAAACTGAGTACTGTCTTAATGTAACATGTGAATTGGTTGTGGAAGGGTACAGAGATGTTTTGCAGTCTAGCAGAGCGCCACGTTCCCGGGTATTATTTAGTAATTGTTCGAGGCCAAATTAAGTCCGGGGATCGTAATATTGAGGATTTTTATTTAAATATGCAGGGTGTGCCTCAGCAGTCATTGAAGCCTCGGTGGTGCTAGGCAGTGCTTTATTAGTCTTGGAATCACACGGGCAGTACTTATGGTGTTATAAAGTGATACACTCATAGAACTCTTGGACTGGTATAATTACCCACGATTCATATGCGTGACAGTTAGTTACATTATTTTTTGTAGGTGCACTGTAATGTTAAAAAGTATTGATTTAAAAATGTTCTATAAACAGATGATTATTCCTGTAAAATCAGCCGAACTATGAATTCCGATTTATTCACTTGTTATCAGGCGAGAACCCAGTGCTGTATGGGCATTCGTAGTTCGGCTGATTTTACAGGAATATTTGTACGTTTCAACCAGGAAGTGTTGGCACTCATTTTTTGCCTCGGTAGAAGCGTGGCTCAAGAAATAATAATAAATAATAGTCAAGTGTTGTCAGAAAAAGAAGACGAATACACTCAGTTTTTTTTCATACTAACCTTCATTAAAACAGAAATAAATAAAAATGTAACTTTAACAGAACAGTATAATAAAAAGAAATGTGGGTTGGACTCCAGTGGAAGCAGCGTAGGTAACCTGCATGAAGCCAGATATTTTGGGCCATATTATGAAGGAAGGGCGATAATATTATCGCAGAAAACCACCGCTAAAGCGATGGTAAGGGGTTCATAATATGGTGTTGTGAATTCTCTTAGTTTGTGCAAGCTTCAAGTCCGGGGTACTTTTCTATAGAGGTGCAAGTCTCCACAATGGAATGGTGTCTTGATACTGCAATGGTAGGTGTTAGATTGCTCAGGGGAGAGTTGCAGCTGAGCCCTTTTCAACTACAGAATGATTTTCCATAAAGAGAGAAATAATTTAATGGTGGAAACGTTTGGAGTTAAATGAATGTTTATTTAAGCTTGATAGAAAATAAGAGTGGAGTAAATTCTTCGTTTTTGAAGTATGATCAATCGTTAGTGGTAATCGTGTGGAAAATTAGTACGGTTTGGTAAACATTATCTGCGCCATCTTGCCTTTTTCCCTGATGCCACACTTTTGTCGTGTGCACCCGCCATTTTAGGTGCCTCGATCAGAACCACCCTCTGCACGCCACTGACCCCCAGCATAGCCCTTCGCCCTCGCAAAGCCCGCACGCTGACAACCCCCCCGCTCTCGCATGCCTTGGGTCATAAACCCCTCTTCAGCGCAGCTCTGCCTCAGAACCCCATCCTGTTCCCAGCGCGACACCTCCCTTCATTCCTTTCGTGGTCCCAGGCCCTTTTTTTGATACAAACCCCCTTTCCTGTGTGCCCGTTTGTCTTCCTCGTTCCCAGGCCGCCACCTAGCTCTGCGGATACTGTTTATTGCCCCCCCCCCGTACAGTAGGAAGCTTCCCTCATCAAAGGACCCTCGAGTTGATCAAAGCCCCCACCCTATGAGATCCGATCAACCCCCCACATCCCGTGAATCGGCGGGATGTCCAGCTGTGCGATAATCATCACCTGTTGTGACCGGGGTGGGGACTTCAACTGTAAATGTGTGTGGGAACGGGCCTGAAGGGGAGATTCAGAGGATGTCCTTTCATACTTCAAAGCATTACAAGAATGTGTTACCTGCAATAAAGATCATGAACATGTGTATAAGAGGCGAGGCCTCAGAGATGCGGCTAGAGCACCTCGTGACGATACTGGCTGTCTGAACTGATGTGTTCTCCTCCGGAGAGAATAAACCTTGTTTCCTGCCTTCCAGTCTCCAGCGCCTGCCTCTTCATTGATTAATATTTTGTGGGTTAAAGAGGCGATACCGCCGGGCAAATATTGATTGTCCATGACCTAGTTTTTACAATTGGCGTCCCAAGCGTGGGGCCCATCAGCGACACGTGGATCCAGTGGGAGAGGTCCTGACGACAGAGTGAACGACTGCAACGATCGGGAGAGCTCTTGCCCAATAGACCCTCGTCTGGCAGCCGATCATCCGAACTTCACTAGTTCCGAACAGACCTCTCTCGAGTGATCTACGGTCCTGACTGGGAACCATCAGGAGTGCTGCGAGGAATAAGAGGAAAAGAGGACGATCGGGCGCTGGATTCGGAAGACAAGAAACTGTCCATACGGTCCGGGTAAGGTCGTGTAAACACGACGAAATGCGAAATGATTGTTTAATGGTTCGGAAAATACTAGTATTACTCTTTGTTGACTTATTTGGAGATTCACTGTCTGCACACGGAGAAACAACAGGCTCTTTCTCTTTGCAAACAGTGAAGGATAGGTAACGCAGCCAGCGTGCCTATCTTTCTCCCCCACTGATTGATTATTTGTTCACGAATTGTTTTCGGGAGATTCCCTCTCCCACACTGATTAACTGTTTTTGACCCAGAGCTACTGTTCGCGGATTGTTTTCTGGAGATTCTCTGTCTGCAAACAGGAAAGAACAGGTTCCCCTTTGCAGATAGTGAAAGGGTAGAGGACGCAGACCTTTTGCGGACCTACTTATTCTCCCCACTGGTTGTTTATTAATTGTTTTGATATTGGTTCATGAGGTATTCACTGCCTGCAAACAACGTAGAATAGAAATATTCTGTCTAGTCTTTGCACGCAGTGATAAGATAGGCAGTGCTGACTTTTTGTCCTCGTTGCGAGCCGTCATGTCTGTCTTCTCCCCACTGGTTGGTAGTTGGTTCAGCCCGGACCGTTTATTAGAGGTGGATCATCTAGCTCCGCTGGAAGGCACCCCTAATAAAGACATGTTCATAAACTATGGATTAGTTACCATAGCCTATAGTAAGCTGTGGCACAGGTATACCAAAGAAAATCAAGAGAAACAGTGGCCACTGATAGGATCCTTCGATCTTGATAAAATAGAAACGTTAGAAATAGCCCTTTGTAATAATAAGACAACGCCTATTATGCTCGACAGTCTCGGTATGTGGCGCAAAGAAGCAATGCAACGAAAGAAAAGAGACGAGGACAGAGTAGGTAAAGGAATATATCGACAGGACAACCCCAGGACACAACGACCCGAAAGTAATCCCCCGACACTACGCACAGGACGACCAGACTTAGGGCAAAACCAATGCGCTTTTTGTAAATATGCCGGGCACTGGAAAGCCCAATGCCCGACTCTACTGAACGAGAGTAGGAGCAGAGGGCCGACAGTAATAACAGGCCGGCAGAAAGGGAAAAGGCGCGAGACAAAGATGAATCAGACTGACATGGACAGGCCAGATAGAACCACCACGTTTGATTATCCCCGATGGCACAGATTTCGCCAGGCCGATTTCAGCGACATGTTCGAGTCCTCATAGATCAAACAACGCTAAGACGGGAAACCCAGTCTAGCTCTAAATTACCCGGCGACGAACCCCGTACTACCACTACTGTTCCCTAACACAAAAAAAAAGCCACCCTTTTCGGAGAACCTATAGAAACAATACACAGAGTAGTCTCGGACAGATTAGTATACATTCCATTAATGAACGCAAACTTCGAGTGCAATGGGACTGATTACTCTCTGCTGCCCCCCCCCACTCTGTAAAAAGAAAGGAGCAACTACAGGCATGCATAGACAACCCCTCATTACCCAGACATGCCTGTCCAAACAAAATACCTACCCCCACTCCGGAAGTTCCCGAAATGCCGCAGGTCACCGGTCACGCCCATCCGGAAGGTGAACCACACAGCACGTGTGGGGCGGGGCCTGCTGACAACCGTCGATCGAATCGCCAGTGGGATGTCCAGGAGGCACCACGGGCCCGGCATGAAATGGCTGTCCCATCCTCTTCTTCGCGGAGTGGGCTGGGAGGGAGAGGCGACGCGGACGAGCCTCTCCCACCTCCACGGATAGGAGGCTTCCCAGCCCCAGTCCGGCCATCACAAATACCTCCGCTGAAATTAGTCCAGGTTGGGCTGGGAGGGAGAGGCGACGCGGACGAGCCTCTCCCACCTCCTCGGATAGGAGGTTTCCCAGCCCCCGGCCCGGTACCGAAATCCTCCAGTCGGACGGCGCCCATACTTGCGCAGCACCGAACATGCAGCGGCGCCCATACTTGCGCAGCACCGAACATACAACGGTGCCCATACTTGCGCAGCACCGGACATACAACGGCGGCCATACTTGCGCAGCACAAGACATACGATGGCCCTCAAGAGTACATGTGGAGCACGGGATGTGGAGTGGCCATCATGTATGCCTGTGAGAAGGGGCGGCGTGGGGTGCACTGGGAGAGGGAGACGGCGCGAACGAGTCTCCCTCGCCCCCCCAGGTGGGGGCGCCACAGCTGCACCCTAGCCGAACGTCCTGCTCCTATCTTGAATCCAGTGGCCAATTGAGCAAGGGACTCACGTCTGAGTATACCCTGCCACACTTAGGGCGAACAAAGCGATACAAAAGGGGATGATGGACGGAGCGTTTGAGCAAATCAAACACTCACCCCCAGTCAACTGATCTGGGTTTAATCCATCACCATTCTTTAGCCCACTCAGCCACCCCATTTCAGACATGGTATATGCAAATCAGTCTGACCCTGTGCCTCATGGGAACAGTCCAGCCCGAACTGCCAAGCCATGTCTTCCATGGACCGGAAACAAGCATCCTGGGACCGGTTTCGGATTCATAATCCTCATCAGCCAGGCTATCTTGAATCCAGTGGCCAAGTGAGCAAGGGACTCACGTCTGAGCATACCCTGCCACACTTAGGGCGAACAAAGCGATACAAAAGGGGATGATGGACGGAGCGTTTGAGCAAATAAAACACTCACCCCCAGTCAACTGATCTGCGTTTAATCCATCACCATTCTTTAGCTCACTCAGCCCCCCCATTTCAGACATGGCTATATGCAAATCAGTCTGACCCTCTGCCTCATGGGAACAGTCCAGCCCAAACTGCCAAGCCATGTCTTCCATGGACTGGAAACAAGCATCCTGGGACCGGTTTCGGACTCATAATCCTCATCAGCCAGGCTATCTTGAATCCAGTGGCCAAGTGAGCAAGGGACTCACGTCTGAGCATACCCTGCCACACTTAGGGCGAACAAAGCGATACAAAAGGGGATAATGGACGGAGCGTTTGAGCAAATCAAACACTCACCCCCCAGTCAACTGATCTGGGTTTAATCCATCACCATTCTTTAGCCCACTCAGCCACCCCATTTCAGACATGGCTATATGCAAATCAGTCTGACCCTGTGCCTCATGGGAACAGTCCAGCCCAAACTGCCAAGCCATGTCTTCCATGGACCGGAAAGAAGCATCCTGGGACCGGTTTCGGATTCATAATCCTCATCAGCCAGGCTATCTTGAATCCAGTTGCCAAGTGAGCAAGGGACTCACGTCTGAGCATACCCTGCCACACTTAGGGCGAACAAAGCAATACAAAAGGGGATGATGGACGGAGCGTTTGAGCAAATCAAACACTCACCCCCAGTCAACTGATCTGGGTTTAATCCATCACCATTCTTTAGCCCACTCAGCCACCCCATTTCAGACATGGCTATATGCAAATCAGTCTGACACTGTGCCTCATGGGAACAGTCCAGCCCGAACTGCCAAGCCATGTCTTCCATGGACCGGAAACAAGCATCCTTGGACCGGTTTCGGATTCATAATCCTCATCAGCCAGGCTATCTTGAATCCAGTGGCCAAGTGAGCAAGGGACTCAAGTCTGAGCATACCCTGCCACACTTAGGGCGAACAAAGCGATACAAAAGGGGATGATGGACGGAGCGTTTGAGCAAATCAAGCACTCACCCCCAGTCAACTGATCTGGGTTTAATCCATCACCATTCTTTAGCCCACTCAGCCACCCCATTTCAGACATGGCTATATGCAAATCAGTCTGACCCTGTGCCTCATGGGAACAGTCCAGCCCGAACTGCCAAGCCATGTCTTCCATGGACCGGAAACAAGCATCCTGGGACCGGTTTCGGATTCATAATCCTCATCAGCCAGGCTATCTCGAAACCAGTGGCCAAGTGAGCAAGGGACTCACGTCTGAGCATACCCTGCCACACTTAGGGCGAACAAAGCAATACAAAAGGGGATGATGGACGGAGCGTTTGAGCAAACCAAACACTTACCCCCAGTCAACTGATCTGGGTTTAATCCATCACCATTCTTTAGCCCACTCAGCCACCAGATTTCAGACATGGCTATATGCAAATCAGTCTGACCCTGTGCCTCATGGGAACAGTCCAGCCCGAACTGCCAAGCCATGTCTTCCATGGACCGGAAACAAGCATCCTGGGACCGGTTTCGGATTCATAATCCTCATCAGCCAGGCTATCTTGAATCCAGTGGCCAAGTGAGCAAGGGACTCACGTCTGAGCATGCTCTGCCACATTTAGGGCGAACAAAGCGATACAAAAGGGGATGATGGACGGAGCGTTTGAGCAAATCAAACACTCACCCCCAGTCAATTGATCTGGGTTTAATCCATCACCATTCTTTAGCCCACTCAGCCACCCCATTTCAGACATGGTATATGCAAATCAGTCTGACCCTGTGCCTCATGGGAACAGTCCAGCCCGAACTGCCAAGCCATGTCTTCCATGGACCGGAAACAAGCATCCTGGGACCGGTTTCGGATTCATAATCCTCATCAGCCAGGCTATCTTGAATCCAGTGGCCAAGTGAGCAAGGGACTCACGTCTGAGCATACCCTGCCACACTTAGTGCGAACAAAGCGATACAAAAGGGGATGATGGATGGAGCGTTTGAGCAAATAAAACACTCACCCCCAGTCAACTGATCTGCGTTTAATCCATCACCATTCTTTAGCCCACTCAGCCCCCCCATTTCAGACATGGCTATATGCAAATCAGTCTGACCCTCTGCCTCATGGGAACAGTCCAGCCCGAACTGCCAAGCCATGTCTTCCATGGACTGGAAACAAGCATCCTGGGACCGGTTTCGGATTCATAATCCTCATCAGCCAGGCTATCTTGAATCCAGTGGCCAAGTGAGCAAGGGACTCACGTCTGAGCATACCCTGCCACACTTAGGGTGAACAAAGCGATACAAAAGGGGATAATGGACGGAGCGTTTGAGCAAATCAAACACTCACCCCCAGTCAACTGATCTGGGTTTAATCCATCACCATTCTTTAGCCCACTCAGCCACCCCATTTCAGACATGGCTATGTGCAAATCAGTCTGACCCTGTGCCTCATGGGAACAGTCCAGCCCAAACTGCCAAGCCATGTCTTCCATGGACCAGAAACAAGCATCCTGGGACCGGTTTCGGATTCATAATCCTCATCAGCCAGGCTATCTTGAATCCAGTTGCCAAGTGAGCAAGGGACTCACGTCTGAGCATACCCTGCCACACTTAGGGCGAACAAAGCGATACAAAAGGGGATGATGGACGGAGAGTTTGAGCAAATCAAACACTCACCCCCAGTCAACTGATCTGGGTTTAATCCATCACCATTCTTTAGCCCACTCAGCCACCCCATTTCAGACATGGCTATATGCAAATCAGTCTGCCACTGTGCCTCATGGGAACAGTCCAGCCCGAACTGCCAAGCCATGTCTTCCATGGACCGGAAACAAGCATCCTGGGACCGGTTTCGGATTCATAATCCTCATCAGCCAGGCTATCTTGAATCCAGTGGCAAAGTGAGCAAGGGACTCGCGTCTGAGCATACCCTGCCACACTTAGGGCGAACAAAGCGATACAAATGGGGATGATGGACGGAGCGTTTGAGCAAATCAAACACTCACCCCCAGTCAACTGATCTGGGTTTAATCCATCACCATTCTTTAGCCCACTCAGCCACCCCATTTCAGACATGGCTATATGCAAATCAGTCTGACCCTGTGCCTCATGGGAACAGTCCAGCCTGAACTGCCAAGCCATGTCTTCCATGGAACGGAAACAAGCATCCTGGGACCGGTTTCGGATTCATAATCCTCATCAGCCAGGCTATCTTGAATCCAGTGGCCAAGTGAGCAAGGGACTCACGTCTGAGCATACCCTGCCACACTTAGGGCGAACAAAGCGATACAAAAGGGGATGATGGACGGAGCGTTTGAGCAAATCAAACACTCACCCCCAGTCAACTGATCTGGGTTTAATCCATCACCATTCTTTAGCCCACTCAGCCACCCCATTTCAGACATGGCTATATGCAAATCAGTCTGACCCTGTGCCTCATGGGAACAGTCCAGCCCGAACTGCCAAGCCATGTCTTCCATGGACCGGAAACAAGCATCCTGGGACCGGTTTCGGATTCATAATCCTCATCAGCCAGGCTATCTTGAATCCAGTGGCCAAGTGAGCAAGGGACTCACGTCTGAGCATACCCTGCCACACTTGGGGCGAACAAAGCGATACAAAAGGGGATGATGGACGGAGCGTTTGATCAAACCAAACACTCACCCCCAGTCAACTGATCTGGGTTTAATCCATCACCATTCTTTAGCCCACTCAGCCACCAGATTTCAGACATGGCTATATGCAAATCAGTCTCACCCTGTGCCTCATGGGAACAGTCCAGCCCGAACTGCCAAGCCATGTCTTCCATGGACCGGAAACAAGCATCCTGGGACCGGTTTCGGATTCATAATCCTCATCAGCCAGGCTATCTTGAATCCAGTGGCCAAGTGAGCAAGGGACTCACGTCTGAGCATACCCTGCCACACTTAGGGCGAACAAAGCGATACAAAAGGGGATGATGGACGGAGCGTTTGAGCAAATCAAACACTCACCCCCAGTCAACTGATCTGGGTTTAATCCATCACCATTCTTTAGCCCACTCAGCCACCCCATTTCAGACATGGCTATATGCAAATCAGTCTGACCCTGTGCCTCATGGGAACAGTCCAGCCCGAACTGCCAAGCCATGTCTTCCATGGACCGGAAACAAGCATCCTGGGACCGGTTTCGGATTCATAATCCTCATCAGCCAGGCTATCTTGAATCCAGTGGCAAAGTGAGCAAGGGACTCGCGTCTGAGCATACCCTGCCACACTTAGGGCGAACAAAGCGATACAAATGGGGATGATGGACGGAGCGTTTGAGCAAATCAAACACTCACCCCCAGTCAACTGATCTGGGTTTAATCCATCACCATTCTTTAGCCCACTCAGCCACCCCATTTCAGACATGGCTATATGCAAATCAGTCTGACCCTGTGCCTCATGGGAACAGTCCAGCCTGAACTGCCAAGCCATGTCTTCCATGGAACGGAAACAAGCATCCTGGGACCGGTTTCGGATTCATAATCCTCATCAGCCAGGCTATCTTGAATCCAGTGGCCAAGTGAGCAAGGGACTCACGTCTGAGCATACCCTGCCACACTTAGGGCGAACAAAGCGATACAAAAGGGGATGATGGACGGAGCGTTTGAGCAAATCAAACACTCACCCCCAGTCATCTGATCTGGGTTTAATCCATCACCATTCTTTAGCCCACTCAGGCCACCCCATTTCAGACATGGCTATATGCAAATTAGTCTGACCCTGTGCCTCATGGGAACAGTCCATCCCGATCTGCCAAGCCTTGTCTTCCATGGACCGGAAACAAGCATCCCGGGACCGGTTTTGGATTCATAATCCTCATCAGCCAGGCTATCTTGAATCCAGTGGCCAAGTGAGCAAGGGACTCACGTCTGAGCATACCCTGCCACACTTAGGGCGAACAAAGCGATACAAAAGGGGATGATGGACGGAGCATTTGAGCAAATCAAACACTCATCCCCAGTCAACTGATCTGGGTTTAATCCATCACCATTCTGTAGCCCACTCAGCCACCCCATATCAGACATGGCCATATGCAAATCAGTCTGACCCTGTGCCTCATTGGAGCAGTCCGGCCCGAACTGCCAAGCCATGTCTTCCATGGACCGGAAACAAGCACCCTGGGACCGGTTTCGGATTCATAATCCTCATCAGCCAGGCTATCTTGAATCCAGTGGCCAAGTGAGCAAGGGACTCACGTCTGAGCATACCCTGCCACACTTAGGGCGAACAAAGCGATACAAAAGGGGATGATGGACGGAGCGTTTGAACAAATCAAACACTCACCCCCAGTCAACTGATCTGGGTTTAATCCATCACCATTCTTTAGCCCACTCAGCCACCCCATTTCAGACATGGCTATATGCAAATCAGTCTGACCCTGTGCCTCATGGGAACAGTCCAGCCCGAACTGCCAAGCCATGTCTTCCATGGACCGGAAACAAGCATCCTGGGACCGGTTTCGGATTCATAATCCTCATCAGCCAGGCTATCTTGAATCCAGTGGCCAAGTGAGCAAGGGACTCACGTCTGAGCATACCCTGCCACACTTAGGGCGAACAAAGCGATACAAAAGGGGATGATGGACGGAGCGTTTGAGCAAATCAAACATTCACCCCCAGTCAACTGATCTGGGCTTAATCCATCACCATTCTTTAGCCCACTCAGCCACCCCATTTCAGACATGGCTATATGCAAATCAGTCTGACCCTGTGCCTCATGGGAACAGTCCAGCCCGAACTGCCAAGCCATGTCTTCCATGGACCGGAAACAAGCATCCTGGGACCGGTTTCGGATTCATAATCCTCATCAGCCAGGCTATCTTGAATCCAGTCGCCAAGTGAGCAAGGGACTCACGTTTGAGCATACCCTGCCACACTTATGGCGAACAAATCGATACAAAAGGGGATGATGGACGGAGCGTTTGAGCAAATCAAACACTCACCCCCAGTCAACTGATCTGGGTTTAATCCATCACCATTCTTTAGCCCACTCAGCCACCCCATTTCAGACATGGCTATATGCAAATCAGTCTGACCCTGTGCCTCATGGGAACAGTCCAGCTCGAACTGCCAAGCCATGTCTTCCAGTGACCGGAAACAAGCATCCTGGGACCGGTTTCGGATTCATAATCTTCATCAGCCAGGCTATCTTGAATCCAGTCGCCAAGTGAGCAAGGGACTCACGTCTAAGCATACCCTGCCACACTTAGGGCGAACAAATTGATACAAAAGGGGATGATGGACGGAGCGTTTGAGCAAATCAAACACTCACCCCCAGTCAACTGATCTGGGTTTAATCCATCACCATTCTTTCGCCCACTCAGCCACCCCATTTCAGACATGGCTATATGCAAATCAGTCTGACCCTGTGCCTCATGGGAACAGTCCAGCTCGAACTGCCAAGCCATGTCTTCCATGGACCGGAAACAAGCATCCTGGGACCGGTTTCGGATTCATAATCCTCATCAGCCAGGCTATCTTGAATCCAGTGGCCAAGTGAGCAAGGGACTCACGTCTGAGCATACCCTGCCACACTTAGGGCGAACAAAGCGATACAAAAGGGGATGATGGACGGAGCATTTGAGCAAATCAAACACTCACCCCCAGTCAAAAGATCTGGGTTTAATCCATCACCATTCTTTAGCCCACTCAGCCACCCCATTTCAGGGTGGCAGAGTGGGCTAAAGAACGGTGATGGATTAAACCCAGATCTTTTGACTGGGTGTGAGTGTTTGATTGATTCAGATGCTCCGTCCATCACCACCTCCTTTTGTACCGCTTTTGGCCGCCATAAGTGTGGCAGGGTATGCTCAGACGTGAGTCCCTTGCTCACTTTGCCACTGGATCCAAGCAAGCCGGGCTGAAGACGGCTGGAATGCCAGAAACCGGTCCTCGGAAGCTTGTTTCCGATCAAGGGAAGACATGGCTTGGCAGTTAGGACTGGACTGTTCCCATGAGGCACAGGGTCAGACTGATTTGCATATAGCCATGTCTGAACTGGGGTGGCAGAGCGGGCTAAAGAACGGTGATGGATTAAACCCAGATCTTTTGACTGGGTGTGAGTGTTTGATTGATTCAGATGCTCCGTCCATCACCACCCCCTTTTGTACCGCTTTTGGCCGCCATAAGTGTGGCAGGGTATGCTCAGACGTGAGTCCCTTGCTCACTTTGCCTCTGGGTCCAAGCAAGCCGGGCTGAAGACGGCTGGAATGCCAGAAACCTGTCCTCGGAAGCTTGTTTCCGGTCCAGGGAAGATATGGCTTGGCAGTTCGGGCTGGACTGTTCCCATGAGACACAGGGTCAGACTGATTTGCATATAGCCATGTCTGAACTGGGGTGGCAGAGTGGGCTAAAGAACGGTGATGGATTAAACCCAGATCTTTTGACTGGGTGTGAGTGTTTGATTGATTCAGATGCTCCGTCCATCACCACCCCCTTTTGTACCGCTTTTGGCCGCCATAAGTGTGGCAGGGTATGCTCAGACGTGAGTCCCTTGCTCACTTTGCCACTGGATCCAAGCAAGCCGGGCTGAAGACAGCTGGAATGCCAGAAACCGGTCCTCGGAAGCTTGTTTCCGGTCCAGGGAAGACATGGCTTGGCAGTTCGGGCTGGACTGTTCCCATGAGGCACAGGGTCAGACTGATTTGCATATAGCCATGTCTGAACTGGGGTGGCAGAGTGGGCTAAAGAACGGTGATGGATTAAACCCAGATCTTTTGACTGGGTGTGAGTATTTGATTGATTCAGATGCTCCGTCCATCACCACCCCCTTTTGTACCGCTTTTGGCCGCCATAAGTGTGGCAGGGTATGGTCAGACGTGAGTCCCTTGCTCACTTTGCCACTGGATCCAAGCAAGCCGGGCTGAAGACGGCTGGAATGCCAGAAACCGGTCCTCGGAAGCTTGTTTCCGGTCCAGGGAAGACATGGCTTGGCAGTTCGGGCTGGACTGTTCCCATGAGGCACAGGGTCAGACTGATTTGCATATAGCCATGTCTGAACTGGGGTGGCAGAGTGGGCTAAAGAACAGTGATGGATTAAACCCAGATCTTTTGACTTGGTGTGAGTGTTTGATTGATTCAGATGCTCCGTCCATCACCACCCCCTTTTGTACCGCTTTTGGCCGCCATAAGTGTGGCAGGGTATGCTCAGACGTGAGTCCCTTGCTCACTTTGCCACTGGCTCCAAGCAAGCCGGGCTGAAGACGGTTGGAATGCCAGAAACCGGTCCTCGGAAGCTTGTTTCCAGTCCAGGGAAGACATGGCTTGGAAGTTCGGGCTGGACTGGTCCCATGAGGCACAGGGTCAGACTGATTTGCATATAGCCATATCTGAACTGGGGTGGCAGAGTGGGCTAAAGAACGGTGATGGATTAAACCCAGATCTTTTGACTGGGTGTGAGTGTTTGATTGATTTAGATGCTCCGTCCATCACCACCCCCTTTTGTACCGCATTCAGTTTTCTGACTTTATCTTGCATAATGGCAGGACTTGCCTAATGGCTTTGGCATAATCTTATGCCATGTTGCATTAGTGGCCTATGCTTAAGCAACTGCGTTTTCTGAGCTGTTTCCATCTTCTGAGCCTTTCTAGGTGAGAAGTTATATTTTGCTTTCACTTGTTTTCTGCACTCTGCATGCTAGTAGAAACCGGTTCTTATCGGAGGAATGTACATGCTCCTTCTCAAAGTCATAGCAAAGGCCTGATCAACCGATGCAGTGTCCTTGGCACGGAGTGGTACGGAATCTGATGGGAAAAGGAGGCGAGGCTTGCTAGAAGCTTCGACCAACATTGGCACTTGTATTAAAAGGGGGGGCCTCCACTGTCTGGTGAAAATGGAAGTTTGGGAGTTTGGATTCCGAGTGAGGGCAGACATGTCTATTTCGGATTGAACCCTGATTGCTGAGCTCCGATCCCCGGCTGTGTGAAGACTTCCCCCATCCAGAAGTGGGCAGTGTATGCACCAGGTGATGTTTTGAGTTTTGTGATTATTGCCATTGTGATGTGAGCCAGTGGCTGTGATCGTTTGACGTGTTTTCTTCGTGGTGTGGGAGGTGCACATCCAGAATGATCCTCTACTCTGTATATATATCTTTTTGATCTCTTGCAGGACGTCCAGTGTATCTTACCTTATATCAGTTATTGCTTGTTTATTAATCAGTATTATGGATTGCTCAGTTATTGATTCATGCATTTAGATTATAAGTTTACTACATATATTTGAATCTAATGCATTTGGTATCTGAGACAGCCTTAGTTTAGAGAGTATTATGTAATAAACCCCAAGCCTTATTCTAAAAGTGATAGTCTTGGCATTTTGTTAAATAAAACTCCTTTTCAAAAGGTGCTGTTTGTTTTGTGTTGCAGTCTTGCTGTGATAGGGGTGGTAAGACATGCTTTAAGTGTATATTATTCAAAGGTGTAATGATATATTTGCCTCCCAGGTGGGAGTGCAGTGATTCGGTGTGGCTTATTGGTGAGAAGTCACATTCAAAATAGTATGATGTCACACTGGTCATTGTTAATTTTTATCATGATAACTTTGTCCCTGGCAACATTGATATGGCTGTGAGGGTTGAACACTCCCTTAGTAAACACTTAACATACCTTAACACTGATTTTCTTGTTCTATGGGGTAGGGAATTTAATTATACATTATGCCATCTATCCAAAATGTCTGCTTCTAGACTGATGGCAGAGGATATTGATGATCAATGTCACTTTGATCCTAACCCCATGGGACATTTTTAATTCTATAATGTCTATTTTATATGTCCCTATGGGGATTTTTTTTTATTCTAGTCTGTCTACATGTTCTCTTTTTTTTTTACATTAGATTTTATTATCCAGTCAGTAGAGGTCAATGTAGTTTTATTGATTTTATTGCCCTTTTAGAGTATTATAAACCAAAGGAAGAAGGCTTTACGATTTAAAAAACCAAAACGTTTTAGTGACGTTTTGATTTGTCTATTTCCTTTGATACGCAGATTGAAAACATCCCATCAAATGATATATACAACCAATAACTTATAATAATAACAAGAGTCTTATGCGTAAATAGGCTTTTGTAAACCCTGATATTGTGCTAGAGAAGTTAATAAAAGAAAATAGGGCGCACATTTTAGTTTGCTCAGTAAGTAAAATGAATTCAAAAAGTATGTTGGAAGCTTTTGATGAAATAACTCAAACAATAAATGAAATATTATTAATTGATAGAAAGCCAAGAGCTCAAAGACCGCAGTGGTTGCCTGTGGACTCATAGCAATCTCATCAGGGCTTTGAAACAGAGGCAGGCAGATAAAAGGATGGTGAGATTATGTAGGCATCAATATAACCAGGCACTTATGGTGACTATTGGACAAGAGGCGTGGGATAAACTATATGAAGCAAGAGATAATAAGGACCCAAGACTGTCAAGGCTTCTTTATTTCAAGACACTCACAATACCTGTACTGATGTCACAATCCCTCCTGACAAATGGGTTGATCATTTCACTGGGGTATATAGGAGTGGTAGGGAACATATTTGTCCCTCAGAGTTTAATGACAATAGCATAGGTGAGAGTGGCCCTAAGCTGGCATCCCATACCTATCAGGAGGTTGCAAAAGCCCTAAATCAGACCACTAAGAATAAAGTATCTGGCCTTATGCTGTGCCTGCTGATCTTTGTTTAGCAAATCCCGATCAGTGTTTCCCAGTGCTACCTAACATTTTAGGCTGCGTAGTAAATTCAGCCCCGTTAAAATCCTCGTCCAATGTGTCCATAGTTCCCATCTTTAAAAAGAGAGACGGGTCAAACCCTAAATGTCATCACACAATTTCTTTGATTGATTTTACATGGAAACTAATGGGCAGGGTTTTACCTGATTGTCTTGAAGTCTGGGTAGTAGACAGAGGTACATTTTCAGACATTCAATACAGTTTCAGGAGAGGCCTGGGCACCATTGAGCAGTGTCTCAATCCCCACCTGGTAATAAGCAAGAACACGTTGGTGAAAAATGGTAGTCTCCCTTTAGGATTTAACAACAGCTTTTGACTTGGTGGAGAGAGGGAAACTGGGGCAAACAATGTTGGAAATGGACATAGATACATCCTTGGTCCACTTCCTAATGCAGATGCATCAAGATGTGACTGGGAGAGTCAAACATGGGACAAATGACGAGCTTACTGCACCAATTAAAATGAGGTATGAGGTAGCCCCCTTTCTGTTCTGCTTATATATCAATGACCTTGAGAGTTATCTTAATTAGGGGGCTGCTGACATACCAAGTGTAGGTTTGTGAAATCTCCCAGCTCTGCTTTATATGGATGACTGTATATTGATTGCTAGAACTGGTGTCGGCCTGCAAATACTTTTACATAGATGTAATGATTTTATGAGAGATTTGGGCCTCAAGACAAATGAAGCTAATTCATGTGTTATGGTGGTTGGGAAAACTCATTTCCAATTAAAGTCTTGTTTTATCAACAATGATAAGCTGCTCTATGCACCAACCTTCTCCTACTTAGGTGTCCCATTTGATCAAAGAGCACTTGGCACCACCTTATAGAGGTTAGGAAAAGGTGTTTTGACCAAACTTGTGAGGCATTATTTAGGTTTGTAAGGAAACTGGGATCCAAACCAATTAATGCTCTAGTTAACATCTATGTTGCACTGTTGTTCTGTTATTATGAGTGGGGCAGGAGTCTGGGGCTTTGTAATGCTTCACTTCTCCTGACAACAGAAAACTTCTTTCTTAGAACACTCTTGGCAGTGCCCACCAGCCTCCCAATTATGTTTTGCCATATGGAATTAGGTTTGGTCCCCTTAAGATATCGATTCCAAATTGCCCCACTTATGTTATGGCATTCCATTTGGTCAAAAGATGAACCAGCACTAAACTGATCAACAATACAGGATGATTTGAGTCTTTGAGACATTTCCAGCAGCCTTACCTTGCCATGAGGGAAACGGCCGTCTTTGGTGACATCCGAGCCGTGAGGGGAACGGCCAGCAACGCGGACATCCTGCCGTGAGGGGAACGGCTATTGCGACTACATCCCCCAGCAGCCCCAGGCATCCCGGCGCTCCCGTGACGCTCCTGCTGCGCCCGCAGGCGCTATAACAGCGCGGGGCATCGAGCGGGGCGCGGGGACATTTCCAGCAGCCTTACCTTGCCGTGAGGGAAACGGCCGTCTTTGGTGACATCCGAGCTGTGAGGGGAACGGCCAGCAACGCGGACATCCTGCCGTGAGGGGAACGGCTATTGCGACTACATCCCCCAGCAGCCCCAGGCATCCCGGCGCTCCCGTGACGCTCCTGCTGCGCCCGCAGGCGCTATAACACCGCAGAGCATCTCCCGCGTCGCGGGACGCGCGCGGGTCTGCGCCGGGCTAAGCCCGGGCAAAGGGCGGGCCCCTCTGAGGCCCTCAGAGGTCAACAGTGGTCGGGCGGGCCACATCTCTAACGCCCCTCTCTAAAGGTGAGACTTTCTTGGCTAGTTGGCTGTTACCATGGCCAAACGTAATGTAGCTAGCAAAACTGTTAACACAGCCACCCAGGACGCTGAAAACTCTGCATCCCTCATTACGTCCTTTGAGGCATTAATAGACACTGCTTTCAATGAGATTGTTGAAACTGAGAGGAGGTTCTCAATGGGTTCATCTACCACTAACCTACCAGCTGCAACGGGCAATTTGGGTGGTAACATGCACATATTTCCCGAAGTAACTGTGGAAAAACAACAATCTATTGCTGTTAATTTGCCAATTGTTCTTGAGGACGAAAACACGATCACCTACACAGTCTCAGCCGTAACCTCGGTCCCTACCCCTCTATCAACAACTACTGAGCTCACTGAGAATACAGGAGCCAAGCGTAAAAGAGGCCCAGTAAAATCAACATATAACAAAAGGAAGCAGCCCCCTAGGACTGTTAACCAACCAACACCACAAAGTATGTGGAATAGGGGGAAGAAACAAAAACAATATACAGTATCCGAGCAGGTTCAACCCCATCTGGATGATGTCGTTGTCACAAACAATGATGGTCTAAATTCAATGACTATTTCCACCCAGACGGATTCTTTCAATGTAAATAGCTCGCACTCTAAATCTGAGGGAAATCTTATCGAGACCATTGCGGATACAATTTTTAAGCAACTTGAAGGTCAAATGATCAAACAATTTAATAATATTTTTAAGAGACTTGACAGACTGGAAAATCTAATTAAAAATGATGATGCCAAAAGAAAAGGCACAGTGTCCCTGGATAAATTAAGAGGTGAACGTCTGCTAAAAGACCTGGAATCTACTACCCGTGCACTCACTAACAGTAATCACACAAAAAATGGCAAACCGCCGATAGAAAATAGGGTTAAGGAAATAGAAGCTGCAAATGGTTCGCCAACTACTGTACCACCTGTGGCGACCACCAGCATAAGGGAAAGTAATCCCCCTGATCCCCCAAGTAAACCTAAACCTTCCTTGCCCTCCACTGCCACTGTCACTAGTGCACCTAAGAACAACCATAAATGTAATTCCGTTATAGGTACAACAACGCAGAACGCCTCTTCAAACCCAAGCCAGCGCTATAATAAGACCCTACATGAAGACGCAAGGCCTTTTAAACATCAAGGCCCTGCCTTACATCTTCCACCTGAGGCGTGTCCTTATGTTTTAGTTCTGGCTGGGATTCCACCTCTCAGGGAAGGGCAAGGAGAGTCGTGGGTGCAATTGCACAATAAATGTATCGACTGGCTAACCAAGCACAAGGGGGTTGGTTATGATGTCTCCAAAGAAATTATATCCACACGCCGAGTAACATGGGTTGGTCCCCTTTTTAAAAACATTAACGGGGACTGCATTATAATCAATTTTAGGAATCCTAGTACTGTGAAGTCTCTGTTAAACAAGAACTTTGTCCATCATGGCCCATCCACTCTGGTGACCCCCTTACCGTTAAATTATTTTTATCGTCCCCCATACAGAATGATGCAGCCTCCACCTGTGTTTCCATTACATAACAGGTTTTCACCACTTCACGACTTGGGTACACTGGATTGACTGCGTCCTACCATTGAAGTATCTGTTTCTATGTGTCCGGCTTCTGATTACACAGTGGAAACATCCTCTGAGGTACCCCCACTAACATCTGAAACTTTCTTATTTGAAACACCATGCGAATTACAGGGGCAAATCACAACAGTACTTTCTCTAGTAACTGACCAGGCCCCTTGCTTGAGGCCCGATAATAACCTGTCAATACTTAGCTGGAACATTGCTGGCCTGAAGGCCAAGATGGAAATTACATCCTGGATGGATTGGGTTTCTTCTCACGACGTACTAATGTTCCAAGAAACTTGGTGTACTGATGACCTGCTACTCGAGGGGTACTGTTGCCATAACAGGACTGTCTCGGCCCCTCCCTTAGGCCGCCCCAGTGGGGGCCTTTCCATCTGGGTTAAAATATCTGCAGAAGTAAAAATCGATCTACTTCAAACTAATAGCCCAAGTTTCATGGCATTGGCATACATCAATAGGACAAGGCTATGTTTGATTAATTTTTACAATAATGACTTTTTGTCCCAACCAAATTGTAATTTTATTCTTTTATTTGAGTTTATTGATGAAATTATGGATGGACAGAAATATGGGAAATTCGATGGCATTTGTATAGGAGGGGATTTCAATGCACATTTACACTTTAGAAACCCCCCCTGTAGAAGAGGTATAGAATTATTAAATTTACTTGCAAGTAGAGAACTTGTAAATTGCATGGAGTATGCTGGCATGGAAACCAGCACTGCCCCGTTTCCCACTTTTATTGGTCATGGTAGTGGTACCACGATTGATTATGTATTTGTCTCACCTACTGTCGCCAATGTTTTAACGAAGGCTGAGGTTGTGTGTAAAGTATATAGTGACCATCTCCCTATTGTAATTCACATATTACTTCCAAGGGGTAAATGCCCACAAACTGAAATAGGCGCAAGAAATTTGGAAGTATCAAGTGACAAATTGAGGGTAACCTGGAGGGGCGTGAATAACAGGGAAATCCTGGCAAAGGTCATCAAAAAACATCCAGCCCTGATTGACATCTGCCTCACCAGCGATGACCATGGGGGTAACATAATCAATTCATTTATTGAACTCTGCTCTGCAATAAAAAGTGAGATCTCCAGACCTGCTTTGAGGATATCTGAGGAAACACCTAGATGGTTCGATGCCTCTTGTTCTAAGGCAAATAGGAAGTTAAGAGCTGCCTTAAAATCTGAACCCAGAGATATCCCTCAAATAAGGCTACTCAGAGCAGAGTATAAATCCATCCTACGTAATAGAACTAATGAACTGGTTAGGACTCACTGGGATTCCCTGGCACGTTCGGCCGAACTGAAAGACACTACCGGGTTTTGGAGGGAGGTAAAGAACCTAAGATCGATAGGGTCGCACTTAACGGCAATTAATTGTAACATCACTGGACCCACATGGGTTGAACACTTTGCTAAAATTTACGCCACACCGGACAACCCCGCTTTAACTACCCTCCCTTTAAGCCCCCTTAACATCTCTGTCTCTGAGGTAGAGGATGCCATAGCTGAAAGTGCAGGAAATAAAGCGCCTGGCCCCGATGGGCTCTCAATTGATCAGTTAAAGTGTGAACTTAACTTTTGGGCCCCATTGCTGTGCAATGTTTTTAATAACTTAACGAATGAACAAATACCAGAAACATGGTCTTGTAGTACCATCGTGCCCATTTTTAAAAAAGGTGACAGGCTGGACCCTGGGTGTTACCGCCCTATATCGTTAATCGATAATACCTTGAAAGTTTTGGGAAGGGTGATTTTTAAAAGGATTAAAACTTGGGCGGAGGAGAGTAAGATTCTACATCCCAGCCAGCTTGGTTTTGGTAGTAATGTTGGCACGGTGGAACAATGTTTGAACTAGAGTTTGATTATGGCAAAATATAATACTGCTAAAAAATCTCCTTTATATTTTGGCTTTATGGACTTAAGTTCTGCTTTTGATTTTGTTAATCGTTCCCGTCTATGGTCCACCCTTCTTAATTATGGTTTGGATGATTATTTGGTGAACTTTTTAGCTTTTTTACATAGTGATCTAAGAGCTCGTGTGCGTATTAACCAATCTGGCGAAGTCTCTGACGACATCAGCATTGGTAGGGGGGTCAGACAGGGATGTGTGCTGGCCCCCCTCCTTTTTATTCTCTACATCAATAATTTGAGCTCCTCGTTGAGTACTTTAACAACAGATGTACCCTACGTGAATGGAGTCCCTATACCTACCCTCCTTTACGCTGATGATGCGGTCCTAATGGGCCGCACACCAAAGGCACTCCGTATTTTAATCTCAGGCTTTGTCCATTTTATGGCAGACCTAGGCTTGACCACTAATTTTAAAAAATCGTTAATTATGAGCTGTGGCCCTAAAAAACATAAAATTGCTGAGATTAAATCAGGGTCAAATGTTTTGAAAAGCACTTGCACTTTTCCCTATCTGGGGTTGCTATTTTCTAGCTCTGGTTCGTGGCAACCACATGTTTCTTATGCCAGGAACAAGTTGGGTAAAGCTATAAATTGTGTCACTTCTTTGCGACAACCTTCCCACGCTGATGTGATTACACCACTAGTAAAAATTTATCAAACCCAATGCATCCCAACTGGTACTTATGGCGCCGAGGTTTGGGGCTACAGAAATTGTATTCATCTCCAAACTGAAGAAAACAGGTTTTGTCGGAAGGTGCTGGGTGGGGTCATTTGTTCCCCTCATTATATATGTCATAATGAATTAAACATCTCATATATAGAAGACTTTGTAAGATCAAGACCAGCACTCTTCTGGCTAAAATTATGGATTAACCCGGCTGCCACTTTGACCCGTGATATAATCTTGGACTGCCTAAAATGTGACAGGGCACACTATATACCTTGGTTAAAAGCTGTAAAAGATTGTCTCGACAGCGTAGGTCATGGTCATTTGTTTACTTCACCCACTTTAATAAATCGTTCCCACAAGACTACTATTCATAGGGCACTGTATCATTTGTATAGAGAAGAGCGGGAAAGGAAAAATCTGTCAAAGTGTACTGTCATAAAATACATGGGCTATTCTGATTCGCAAATTAAACATCCAGGCCCTCCTCACAGATATCTATGTTTACACCTTGGCAGATGGAACAGAAGCTTGCTGTTTCGCTTTCGTGATGGGAGCATAGTAAATCTGTTAAATTTCCCTTTGGGTTACAATAAACATCTAGAAACCTTGTATTGTCCTTGTAACCCAAATATGAAACAGAGCCTTTTGCACTTTTTGTTTTTCTGCGGTTTTTATAACATTTATTCCGCTCATTATTTAATGTCTTACTGCAGAAAACAAAAGTTGACTTGCTTTAGAAAAGCACTAAGAACCTTTTTATTATTGGAATCTGATGAAGTAATATTCAGAGTGAGCTGTTTTCTCAAAGCCGCCGTTCGATCACGAGCCACTTTAGATATTGATGTATAACACCCGCACACTGTATTTTTCTATGCACTTTATAAATGCTCTCTTTGCACATTGGGTTTTATTCGCTTCCTTGCACATTACTGATGAGGACTAATTAAATGTTGTTGCTATTTCTTCATCCATCTTTTTATCTCTGTTTGTTAGAAAACAGTTTTAATTGTGTAAATTTTGTTTTTAAGAACAGGAGGGACACTGTGTGTGCTCATGTGAAATAGATTGATTGGTTTATGCCTTTTCTTTCCAGCTGTCATATCATTATTGTACTGCATTGTTTTAAAATCACATTTGTATGCACTTTTATGGATGTTTTTATTCCGAATAAAGATCCTTTGACTTGACTTGAGTCTTGATCACATGCATAAAATACAATGGCTTAGTTATGTCAAAAAGCAGCTTAAACTGGGGGAGTCGACTGTTTCCATAATCTGCTACTTAATGCAACTCTTTCAAAATCTTAGTTAAAGCATGATCTACTAACTGTGTTAAGGGAGCACAGAGAAAGTATGGAGTTGGGCAAGAAGTGAGTGGTTGAATATTTGCCTCTGGTTTTCACTGAATACTTGGAGACATACCTTTTGTTTCCTTTTTGTCATTACATAAGGTAGTATTTTATTAGATTTAGGTTCAGCATTGCTCATATTTTGCTCTCCTACCACAGTAAAGTATATTGTGACTCCTCCTTGATCCTTGTCCATGTGACTCTACTTCACACCAAAATATATGCATTTTCATTTTTTCTGTCAGTTATACTTTCAACCACAGAAGTAATTAATTATTCCAATATTAAGGGTTTTGAATATTAGAAAATGAAGGTCTTATCTGTATTACCTCCAGATTCTTAAAACAGAATATTTATTTTTAATGATATATATTTATTACTGATTACTCATAATATAGTGCACAACATTTTATGATAATAACTATTGAAAGCTTTTTAACATTGGACAAATGTAAGATGTATAGTATTTGGAAACATCCAATTCCAATTCCAATTCCAAAAATTCTTTATTTCGGCCACATGGGCCATAAAAGATGCAGTAAAAATACATATAGATAAAACACAATATATACAATAAAAACCAACTGGACCTGCAATGTTAGAAAATACAAGGTAATATGAATTAACCAGACATTTTCTTCCTTATTATCCATGCTGCCATTAAAAATTTGGAAACCGCAAACACAATGTGGCCCAGGGTATTAGTTTTCATAACCCTGTAGGCCTGTAAATAGTTCCTGAAGCCCAGGTTCCGACATAGAGGAGCTAACCAGCGCCTCCTCGGGCTCCGATAGGCATGGCAACAGAACAATATGTGCAAATCGTCTTCATCATTAGCTTTACAGCAAGAGCAGAGCTTGTCACCCCCTAACGACCATTTATAGGTAAAAACTTTAGTAGGGAGCGTGCCAAACCTCCATTGCAGGAACAATTTCCTCGCCAAAAGAGGATAGATAAAATCCATAAAAGGTTCAAAGACATAAGAATTTTTGGATACTATAAAACGTCCCGTCAAGGTGCCACTATCATAAGCATTGTCCATATCAGCAAGACTTTTGTTCTTGTAGAGCTGTGCGAGGGTTTTACGCGAAATCTTTCTACAGCCCTGAGCTGGATCATCCCATAGATCTGGCAATTTCAGGCTAGACAGTTCCGACTTGATAAATGCCAGCCAAGGGATCTTGCCATTAACATCCAGCCTCATGACGTGTATAAGGTCCTGCCTGTAGTGATACAGTTCCTCGGTGGTCCATATCCGGTGCCAGAACTTCACAGGTTTCGACCGTAGGTCCTCTGCAATTGACGGAAGGCCCAGGTCGAGTCTTAGAGGGAGGAGTGGTGTGCCTTGCGGGAGAGCAAGTAAGCGTCTGAGGAAACAATTTTCCACCCCTGCCATGACCTTCCCAGCTTTATGTCCCCACAGCTCACTGCCGTAGGAGGCAGCTGCCTTCGCCTGGGTCCTGTACGTTTCCAGGGCCGGACTAACAGGCTTGAAGGTGGACTTGTTGGACACCCTCAAGAGTGCGCCCGATAGCTGGGAAAGTTTCAACCTAGATCTTACTACCTGGGAGTCCCATGTCAGATTTTCTTGGAGTGATACCCCCAGATATATAAAGGTCGAGACCCTTTCAAGGCTAGTTTCCCCCAGTTTTGGATTGGGTCTGGTTTTGGTGGGGGGGTTGAAGATCATGAACTTGGTTTTTTCCGTGTTCACCTCCAGCCCATGTTGTTGACAGAAATGGCCAAAACCGTCCACAATCCTCTGGATCCCCATAGGGGATTTGGAAAGAAGGAGGGTATCATCGGCAAACATTATTGCCGGAACCCTCCTTCCTGCCAAAACCGGGGCGTCATTGTCCCCAACAGCGTCAAGATGTTGAATGACGCTGTTAATGTACAGACAGAACAGTGTCGGAGCCAAAACACAGCCCTGCCTGACCCCTCGGCGGACCGGGAATTTGCCCGAGGGCTTACCATCCCTCCCACACCTCACTTGCGCAAAGTTGTTCTCATGCAGCCTAATGATGTTTCTGAGGAGGTGGGGGGGAATTCCTAGCTTCTGCAGAACCTCCCATAACTTCCCCCTCGGGACCAGGTCAAAGGCTGACCTCAGGTCCACGAAGACCATGTACAATCGACCTCCCTCTAGCGTGACCGTCTTCCAATACAGGAGAAGGAGGCGAAAAATTTGGTCCATGGTCGACGTGTTCTTCCTGAAGCCAGCCTGGAGGGGGCTCATGATGTCATTGTCCTCGACCCAGTCTAGGAGGTGGTCCAAGATGAGGCGCGCAAAGAGCTTTTGGGGCACATCTATAAGGCTTATAGGCCTGTAATTGGAGGGGAGCAGAGTAGAACCCTTCTTATGGATGGGTACCATCTCTGCCCCCAACCACGACCCAGGGATCGCCATACCTCCAAGAATGGCATTGAAGAGAATGAGAAGGTATGGACCCCAGATGTCCGGGTGGTGCCTAAATAGATCCCCGGGTAACCTATCCAGGCCTGGTGCCTTCCCCACTGCTAAGCGTTCTAGGGCAAGTTCCACTTCCCCCAGGGATAGTTCCATTCCATACTCCTGAGTACCCAAGGGCAGTTGCAGCTCTGCGTCCGGGCAGGAACTAGAATCTTGGTAAAGAGCCCCAAAGTGGGCCTCCCAGACCGCGGGGGCTATATTGGGCTCGATCGCTTTACTGAATTCCCCTGTCCCATTGTTTACTAGGGCCCAGAATTTCCGGGAGTCCCTGACTTTTAGGGCATCATGAAGATCCTGCCAGTGATTCCAGTCCCACTCGGTCCTTGCAGTCGCCAGCACTGATTTATAGTGCTTCCTAAGGTCACGTACATTGGCCTTATCTGACCCCTCTTTTATTGCTGCAATGAGCTCAGATTTTGCTGCCCTGCAGTCTGAGGTGTACCAGGAGGGAACAAGGGTCCTTTTCTTTCGGATTGGGACCTCCGGATGGAATACCTCGGCCAAATCCCTCACTAAATCCTGGTGAATGTTTCCCAGTTTCTCATAGTAATCTGGGGTTCTTAGTTCATTCAGGAGAGCATCCACCTCCATGAAGCTGGGGAGTGCCAGCTCATATAATTTCTTGATGGACTCTTCCGAGCTCACCAACTTTCCCCACTTGACCCGGCGCCTGTTTGTGGTGAGGGACAAAACCCCCAGATCTTCCCCATGGCCAACTGGAGGTGGGTCCGTCATGGGCAGGGGGCACAGGATATTTAGGCAAAGGGCATTATGATCGCTGTCTGACCTCTTAATTACCCTGAAGTCAAGCACTTTAGGCCAGAGTGTAATGTCCACCATGATGTAATCTAGCCTCGACTCATGGCCCCTCCTGTTGAAAGTACACACTGCGGGGGTATCGGAAGGGGTACGACCATTACACGCCCTCAGTGCGCAGTTCAGGGTAAGGGACATGAGTTGTAACGCTAGAGGGGACCAGGCTTTAGGGTGAGGAGAAGATGAGGGTGGAACCCCCCAGTGGTCATCCTCGGCCGTAAGGACACCATCCAATAGACCTTCCAGAGGTTCAAAGTGGCAATTGAAGTCTCCTCCAAGCACCACCTTGAGGTCACCCGGAAGTTGGCCCAAGAAGGAGGCCAAATCATTTAGGGTTGGTGATTCGTTTGGCGAGGCCACTGGACGCGAGTAGACGTTAACAATGGCCCACGGAGTTTTACCAGGCCATGTGAGCCGCACACACTGGATGTCCTGCGAACACGTGTAAACCTGCTCCGCCTGGCACCCAGTGTGACTCGCAATCCAGATTGCCAAGCCACCTGATGGCCTCCCCCTCCCAGCCCATTTGGCAGGGATTTCGAATACTTCAAACCCTCTCCTGGACTGAGTGGCCCTCGCCCAAGTCTCCTGAAAGAGGAGTATATCACATCCACCTACCAGGCAATCCCATTCAGGAGAGCCTTCCTTGTTCGCGATTCCTGCCACATTCCAGGAGAGGATTCTCAAACCTGGATCAGGTGGCAGGGAGCCCTGGGCTCCAGTAGGAGGTTGCGGAGTGACCATGGGTGAACCAGCATCTAGGGAACCATTTCCGCTGACCGCGATGGCGGCAGGCCCGGCCCGCTCCGCTGCCCCTGTTTGCAGAATATGGGCAGACCCGATGTTAGGTGAGGGTCCCAGTTGGCACAGATTGTCGTCCGTGTCAGCCCCTCGCTCATTAGCGGTGTGCAGCCGGGTTAGTTCCAACATAGGGACTATACCCGGTCCCACACATCTTTGCACGTCAACCACCATCTTCCCAGGACCAGACAGGGTTGCCCTGGTTTGTGGTCAATCGACCTGATCCAAACAGGAAAACCTGTTGTGATGGATGAAGTTTGGCTGGGCAGTTAGTAGGGAGTGCCTTGGTCTGTAGCGGGAGCCATCTACAGCAAAGCCCACCCTAGTCCACCCCTTCTCACTCCCTCCCACCGTGTTACTACCACTAGGATAGAAATATGAGAGGGGTACAAGTTCTATTTTGGACTTATCAGGCCTTACAAGCCAGTTGCAGATATAGTTTGCAACGTGTGGGCTCTTGAAACTTAGGACGATACAATCCCCTGACCTGTTCTTTATAGTAGGGCCAATCCATGGAATCCTCCTTACCATCAGAACCTCACCCTTCAGGTTTGGAGGCAGCGGTCTATTAATGCTGAGCCAGCTTATAACCTTATTGCGTAGGGAGTCCTGAGACTCCCTAACACCACCAGTTAGCTCAGGAACTCCCACCATAATTGCCGTATATGGAACAGCTTCTGGGGGCAGGTTGACCACCCTGCGCCTATCAGGGGGGGGGGCAAGACCATCGCTCGGGGCATTTGTAGGACCCACTGTCGCCCTTGACTGCGGCGCGGATTGCGGCGCAGGGGGTAACTTGGATCTCCTGGGGGCCGGAACAGGGGGCATAGGTGCTAGAGGTGACAAAGTGCGCGTCTGAGAAGCAGACGCACCATTTGCACTCAGCAATACCCTACTGGAGACCTGGGGCAATGTGGAAGGAAGTGAACTATTCCCAGGTGGTTCCCCGGTAGCTATAGGAGCGTTCATAGCTATGCCAGGGCTTTTCCTAGTATGGTTATTTTCCCGGGACTGGAGTAGATTCTCTATAGCCTCTAGTCTAGCTGAGATGGGGGTTAACAGATTCTTAATTATAGCTGTAAGCGAATTAATTACTATATCTGTGCTATTGGAAGATACCCCACCAAAGATAAATGGACCCGCCGCCGCTGGTGATAACACAGGAGCTGACGAGGCCACAAGATCCGACCCAGACCCAGAAAGAATAAGCTCTGGGGAGACCGAAATATCTGTACTTTCATCGAGGGAAGATTCAGTTACATCAATTTTTGCCCTTTTTGCCCTCTTTATTTCCCCAGGCCTTTTCCTTGTTAAAGGCTGTACCACCCCACTATCTACAGGGTCTGTTAACAGCACCGCTTGACCCGCTTCAGGCGTATTTGATCCCATGTTGTCCAGAACAGCAGAATGGTCAAAAGTCCCCAATGGCCGTGAGGAATCTTGATCCCTCTGCGTTACAGGAGTTCTTAGCTGCCGAAGGACCGACTCAATAGTCTGGTCAATGCTATCCAGTAATGACATATGGGTAGCGTCCATAGTGATGGGTGTACTAACATCATTAGAGGCAGATTCCCCAAGGTCCAAGAACACACTTTCAGGACCCATCTCAAGGTGAGAGTCCATGGATGAATGACACTTACTAATTTGGGAGCTCGCCTTGGGGAAACATTTTTCCAAAGTACTTGCGCCTTGTTGTACAGACTTACTCCTTAAGGCTCTGGACGTCATGCTGGGGTGAAATAATGGGGCAGTTTAGCGGGAGCGTTAGAGAGGGGGCCCGGTCCGGTCTCTACCGGCCTGTAACAGCCCGCTCTTTGCCCGGTCTTCGCCCCGGTGACCGCACCGCGCGCGTCCCGCTGCGCGCGTGAGGAGGTTCTCCTAAGTATGACAATGGGGCGTGTCACTGGGAGGGGGCGCGAGGCGCGGCGGGAAGAGGAACCAGCTGGCGATGACAAATGGACTGCTGGTCCTCGCAGTCCCGCTCGCCTGCGCCTCTCACCTCCGCTGCGGCCGGTCTAGGAATTAATAATCCCCCAGCTGGGCGTAGGCTCCCAACCACTTCTGTGGCGAGCAAAGCAGGCAAACAGTACAAACTCCTCACTCGAGCGGCTCCCGCGGAGCGGGGGCCGCGAGGAGTAAAGAGCACTTCCAGGCAGGGGGGCGTGGCACTGGGAGGGGGCGCGAGGCGCGGCGGGAAGAGGAACCAGCTGGCGATGACAAATGGACTGCTGGTCCTCGCAGTCCCGCTCGCCTGCGCCTCTCACCTCCGCTGCGGCCGGTCTAGGAATTAATAATCCCCCAGCTGGGCGTAGGCTCCCAACCACTCCTGTGGCGAGCAAAGCAGGCAAACAGTACAAACTCCTCACTCGAGCGGCACCCGCGGAGCGGGGGCCGCGAGGAGTAAAGAGCACTTCCAGGCAGGGGGGCGTGGCACTGGGAGGGGGCGCGAGGCGCGGCGGGAAGAGGAACCAGCTGGCGATGACAAATGGACTGCTGGTCCTCGCAGTCCCGCTCGCCTGCGCCTCTCACCTCCGCTGCGGCCGGTCTAGGAATTAATAATCCCCCAGCTGGGCGTAGGCTCCCAACCACTCCTGTGGCGAGCAAAGCAGGCAAACAGTACAAACTCCTCACTCGAGCGGCTCCCGCGGAGCGGGGGCCGCGAGGAGTAAAGAGCACTTCCAGGCAGGGGGGCGTGGCACTGGGAGGGGGCGCGAGGCGCGGCGGGAAGAGGAACCAGCTGGCGATGACAAATGGACTGCTGGTCCTCGCAGTCCCGCTCGCCTGCGCCTCTCACCTCCGCTGCGGCCGGTCTAGGAATTAATAATCCCCCAGCTGGGCGTAGGCTCCCAACCACTCCTGTGGCGAGCAAAGCAGGCAAACAGTACAAACTCCTCACTCGAGCGGCTCCCGCGGAGCGGGGGCCGCGAGGAGTAAAGAGCACTTCCAGGCAGGGGGGCGTGGCACTGGGAGGGGGCGCGAGGCGCGGCGGGAAGAGGAACCAGCTGGCGATGACAAATGGACTGCTGGTCCTCGCAGTCCCGCTCGCCTGCGCCTCTCACCTCCGCTGCGGCCGGTCTAGGAATTAATAATCCCCCAGCTGGGCGTAGGCTCCCAACCACTCCTGTGGCGAGCAAAGCAGGCAAACAGTACAAACTCCTCACTCGAGCGGCACCCCAACATCCAATTGTGTGAGGTTTTTACTAAGATTGCACTTTCAGGTTGCACATTAGCACTTTAATTTTAACTTCTAATAATTTTAATGTTATTTGCTCTACATATATGGGCTACCTTAGTCAGCTCTTACTGGTTATTTTATGTAGTTTTAATGTAATTTACAACTTGTATAAATTGATTGAGACGTATAACCTGATGCTGTTATGACCATCTTGTCCATCTTGACTGCCTAAAATTATTTTTCAGATTGTTTTATATGGCCAGTATATAGCTAGTGCTAAACACGCAATGACCTTTTATACCTGTTTGATTTTATTTCATGTGTCTGTATATAACTTTTCTGGTTGCATAAACCGAACAAAGAATATTTGACTTTGACTGACTATGAATGATCAGAGACGTTGTGGGTTGAAACTGGGTATTGCCTTTCTGTTAATGGCTTCTACGGTCTTGACATGTTGTACATATGTACTGTTTCCAGCTGCCCAGCACAGTTAGGGAAGCCACACTTTGGCCCACGATGAAACTTTCAAATTTGCACTCAAAGCCATTTCGTTCTTTAAAGAAGTTGTGTTAATATCTGCAAGGGAGACATTTAATCTTCAAGTTGCAAGGTCTTCTTCTGAGATACAGTCGCTACTCCATATTAATTTCCCACACCATATTCGGGAGCTGCTGCATCAAATGTTTAATATGTCTAGAACTGTGGGAGTAGTGCACTTCTTAAAGGCAATTAGCTTCGGGTTGGTTACCACCTTCTAGACATTCTTTGGAGTTATTCCATCATTCTTACACTTGTTCATGGGTGTCATGACCATGGATTTATTGTTTCTGCTCTGCAATGGGTGTCCCATCACAAGGCCAAATGGGAATGGCACTACCACACATGCTGTTGTGTTGGGAACAAATGACAGTCCTTTGGCTCACCCTTATGTATGGAACTGAATGACCATTGGTTCTTGTCCTTTTGCCCTGTCTGGTTACACCCTGTGTACCCTGTTGTATGCTGTATGTTGAGCACTTTCAAGTGTGCCCATGGCATATGCATAGGAACCCAACTGGTTCAATCTCTGGACATTGAACTGCTGGTGGGTCCACTAAAGGCTCACTTGTACCTTACAGCCTGATTCATCAACGGGACATTTTGCGTGGCCCTAATAGCGATTAATAGCGACTCGCTATCAAGGACACGCAAAACGATATTCATGATTAATTTAGAGAAAGAAAAGCGAATCGCACGCGGCCGCTAATACCGGTTGCGATTATCGAAAATCGCATAAAATACGCAATTACCGGCTACATCCGTGTCGGAATTGCGAATTCTCTAATAGCGAGTTCGTCAATAGCGGGACAGCAAATAGCGCGAGATCGGGAAAACGGGAAGTCGCATGTCGAGCACAGTCGCATGTCGAGCACAGCATCACAACCAGGAAGCAGCCAGGGCCCACCCCCATTCACCACAGTGAGGCAGACCTCGAGTCAGCAACTGGGAGAGCTCCTGCAATTCTGTTTGGATACAACTCAAAAAGTACAGTGCAGCAATGTCTGAGGATGCAGTTCCTGGGCCCAGCAACACCACAGGGCGGAAGAGAAAGTTAAAATTCTCCGAGCAGGAGCTGGAGCATTTAATAGAAGGGGTGGTGGCCAACCACTCAAAACTGTTTGGGAAGGACTCTAGGAGGGTGGCGGAACAGGAAAAACGCAGGATCTGGCAGGGTATAGCGTCCACGGTGAACTCCGTGGGTGTGGCTGATAGGTCGCTGGACGAACTCAAAAAACGCTGGTACGACCTCCGAGGTCGTGCCAAAGAGAGGGTGGCTGAGCGCCTTGGAGAGTCATCGGGCACTGGAGGGGGAGGACCTACAGTCCCTCCAAACACCCCCATGGAGGACCAAGTAGAGAACACCCTGGAGACAGAGGCGGTCATCGGAGTGACTCATCTGGACTCATCCCGCCCCACCCAAGACAACCAAGGTAAGTGGCATGCGACTGCGACCCTGTCCCCTATGAATGTCCATGACCAATTAGCCTTCCATATTGTTCCATAGTCATGCCATCGTTCCACATCAGGTAATGCCCTGAAGCATTGTGGGACATGTAGTGTGGGCACAATGTAGATGTACCACAATGCAGCCAGACAGGTTCCAAAGTACGCAAAGCCATAGCCAGTCAGGGAATGTCACCCAGCATGCATGTAGCAACTGCACGTGTGACAGATACATGCAACTAATGAACGTCCACTTCCCCTCACAGGTGGTGCAGACAGCAGCGACAGCGAGAGGCTGCAAATAGATGAGGAGGCACAGGATGAGGAGGAGGTGCCGCCACATACACAGCCACCAGCCCCTGCCCCAGCAACTACTCCCGCAGCCAAGTCCACCACCAGTGTGCCTCCTGCGTCTGGCGCAGCAACTACTCCCGCAGCCAGGTCCACCACCAGTGTGCCTCCTGCGTCTGGCACAGCAACTACTCCCGCAGCCAGGTCCACCACCAGTGTGCCTCCTGCGTCTGGCGCAGCAACTACTCCCGCAGCCAGGTCCACTACCAGGGTGCCTCCAGCCCCTGCCGCACCAACAACGCCTGCCGTGACACCACCAGCAGCTGGTGCTTCAACATCAGGGCCTGCGACAGCGGCAACACAGCGGCCACCCACTGTGTCAGGCCAGCAGAGCATGCATGGCAGGCCTCGCCTGCAGACCAATGCACCTATCAGCAGGAGGGGGAATGGACAGGAGCTTGTGAGAGTGAGCGTGGAAAGACGCATGCTCCGTATACATCAGCTGCAAGCACGCCAGCAAGGTGCCATACAGCTACAGCTGTACAACATTGGGCGCAATGTTGCCGGGGTGGGGGACCGGATGGACTGCATGACGGCAGCCATGGAAGGTGTGGGGGAGGGAATGGCCAGCATGACTGCAGCCATGGCAGGTGTGGGGGAGGGTATGGCCCGCATGACTGCAGCCATGGAGGCCAGCACTGCTGCAAATACATCGCAGCGCAACGCAGCACGCCGCCGCCACCGTCAGCTATTGACCCGGCTGACCGCCTACACCAGGTCCAATTATATCATAGGCAATGCCACATCACAGTTGTCGCGGCGGTCCCTTGCGCAGCAGCAGCAGCTCATCCAGTGCTGCGAGGATGTGGCCAGGGTCCTTGAGCACCTGACCAGTGCCGTGATAGCACTACACCCTCCTGCTCTACCTGCCACTGTTGGGGGTGATGATGCCAGTGAGGGGACATCGAGTGTGAGCAGCCAGGCGCATCACCAGGCCCACAGCAGCTGCACGTGCCTTGGATGAGGATGAGCCACAGAGGCGCTTGGGTGGTACTCGCAGGAGGCGCACATGACTTCATATGACTCTTACAGGCACAGGCTGAGTATAAGCCTGCCCTGTCCTGTCACACAGCAGTATGCTGAAATACTGTTAGCAATGACAACATTTAAAGTGGTACCATTATTGTGAATGAAACAATAATATTTGTTTTAGCAGCACACATTGGCGTTGTGTCATTATTACTTTTTGCATGCATTTGTGATTTGTGGGGTGAGGGAAGAGGGTGCATTAGAAACTGTTCAGTGTGATGTGGTTGCGACGTCTGTGGCCTTCAGCTGGATTCTCCCCGCGTGCATGGCGCGCATGTGCAGGTGGCCGGTCGTCCCCTTCAGATTCACTGCCAGAGATGTCGACAGGTATCCGGCGCTTGGTTGCAATGGTATGTAGTATTGCGCAGACAGCCACAATGCGGCAGCACACTGCAGGACTGTAATACATGGCCCTACCGGTCTTGTGCAGTATGCGGAACCTGCTCTTGAGCAGCCCAAATGTCCTTTCTATGCAATTCCTTGTCCGAATGTGTGCAACATTGTAGCGCCGTTGCTGGGGTGTAGCAGGGTTGAGGTATAGGGTGAGGAGGTAATCACGGAGTGCGTAGCCACTGTCACCTGAATGAGAGGAGCAGAGGGTGAGTGCCTGTGCTGCGCTGCTACTTCATAGCAATGTGACATTGTCGACAAAGTGTACTTACCAAGTAGGTGTCCTTCCCCAAAGTCTCCCCTGGCCAGTCGTGTGTGGAGGCCGCTGTGCCGGAATATGTAGGAGTCATGGATACTCCCTGGGTACTGGGCCACAATGTCAGTGATGTATGTCTTGGCATTGCAGACCATCTGTATGTTGAGGGAGTGGTAGGACTTGCGATTGCGGAACATATACTCCGTGGCAGCTGGTGGGCAGATGGCGATGTGGGTACAGTCTATGCATCCAAGTACATGTGGAAAATGGGCTACATTGTAGAATTGTAGCTTGGTCAAGTCCAAATCCTGTTGGCTGGTGGGAAAATTGATGTGTCGGTGTAGCTGGGTAAGCATAGCGTCAACAAAAGTCTTGAGGCAGCGTGACATGGTGGGCTGGGATATCCCCCCAGCAACCGCTACTATCCCCTGGAAGCTCCCGGAGGCAAGGAGGTGCAGGCTACACAATACCTGCACATGTGTAGGCACCGCATTGGTACGCCTTGTTGGGTGCTGCATCAGGGGGTCAAGGTCATGTATCAGCTGGATTATTTCCCCATTCAGCCTGTATTTAGCATATATCTGCTCTCTGGTTTGGCCCAGCAAGGTGACCCGCTGGCGGAATATCCTGTCCTGGATCTGGCCTCTCCTCCGTGCTGCTCGCTGTAGCCTTCGCCGCCTGACCACCATGTACATTCCTGGCATTGTGGAACTCCTAATGCTGCTGCTGATTGTCCTTATGTGTGATTGGTCAGGCCTGAACCTGTTACTGATTGGCCAACAGTTTTTTGAAAAATATTTTTGAATGGCTTTTATGGTTACCACCTGCTTTGAGTTGTCCTTAATTTGCGCCGCGCAAACTGCGATTTTTGGGTTTTTCGCTATTTGAGATTTTTGATGAATACCGATTGCGATTGTATAGCGAATTCGCAATTTATTTAGCAGGATCCGTGGTTTTTCGCTTTTTCCGATTCGCTAATGCTCTCCTACTGGGATTCTGCAAATATTATTGCGAATTCGCTATTATGTGTTTGCGACTTCATGTTGAATGCCGATTACGGACATTGCGGCCGCAATTGCATTTTCGCAGCGATTGCGGGCGCTATTTTGCTTCATGAATCAGGCTGTTAGTCCTTTGCGTTTGCCATAGCTTCTAAACACTTTTATTGAGCCTTCCTGGGATACTTTGGCCCCTGGTGATCTGGAACTTAGCTCTTCCTCTGTGGATTCTGCACCAGCTGTCCCTCCCTTGGGGGATGTTGAAAAGGATGGACTAGTACATATTTGCTCTATGGATCTGATGCATTGGGTGCCTCTGGGAACATTGTCTGCGGCTGCTGAGAACAACAATGTTTTGTCTACTGCTCGGAATACATAAGCAATTCAGCAGTTTTCGAGTTCTGAGATTTTTAATTCTGCCATGTTTTTATCATTCTATATTGTTACTAAATTGTAGCATTTTTATATGCTTTTAAATTGATTTTAATGTGATCTGGCTTTCCACTTGCTTTTAGTCTCAAGGAGCTAAGTGCTTTTTTTGCTTTTAGACCTATATACCTTCTCCAGCAGTGTTTTAGGAAGCTTTCTTAGTTAACCCATTTACAAGGAGTGGGAATCATGTTCTAACATCAGGCCCACATGGGAACACTACCATTTTACATGCTCACATATTAAGTTGCCTTCTTTTCTTAAACATGTGACATTTGACACACATTTCACTGTGTCCCTGTGCAGGATGATATTATCTGAAACAGCATTGCTTACATTTCCACTTCATAGGCATATTACCACAATATCTTGAACATTCTGTACAAGGGCTAAGTTCACTATACAAAATATTTTTGTTATTATTGTCTGTTTGGTGACAGAGCTAGCACATTAGATTCAACAATATCGGCCTACTTAGAACTTTGGCATGTTGACATGGGTGATGTTTATTATTATATGAACAGCATCACTTCCTTGTTTAATTGGAGGAGCATTTAAATGGCACAAAGAGGTTGCTACATGCTGGAATTCCAGCCCAGCTGATTCCAGTCTACCTCATTCGAGGGATGCTGCCCAGCTCTCCACCAGGATGGGTATCCTCATGACACTTGCATACGGGTAATAGGGAGGTTGATTTCCCTACAAGGATCTTGTCACATTTACCCACTCTAGTCATACCAGGGTAGGTCATGCTAGGTAGGAGCACAATATATTACAATATAGTACAATATGCTGTTACAGCAAGATGGTTGAACTGTTTATCTTTTATACCATTCTCATAATGCTGATTGTGTTATTCTGTTTCCTTATACTGATCATTGTAGCACACATATTTTACTTAAGAATCACAGTGCTTCAGTAAATATTGAAACTGCAGACTGTGTATTTCTTGTGTATCTCTTTTGGTATGCATTAGTAGCTAAACAGAAATGTTCTAAATCTGTTACAATAATTTGTTTGTGGAGTCAGCATTGTCATGTTCTAAGGCTGCACATTCCATTTGTTATCTTGTCAGGTTAGGAGTAAAGATGGTGCACTGTGAGCTAGTAGGACATAGGCCAATGTATCCTGAGGGTGTGCTCAAAGCAGAATCCTGACCTTTATGTTGTCCAATAAACACAAAGATTTACTTGAGAAAGTATAGGCCATACCACACCATGGTGCCAGACAGACTTAAAAAAAAAAAAAACAGACAGACGAGATTTAGAAACATCAGGTAAACCTTACCCTATCGCAACTTAATGAATTTACTGTGAGTACATGCAAACACAGGGATTGATCAACTTTGTAGCCAGTATGAATGCCCACCTGAACGCTAAATAAATATTTTTTCCCGGACCAATAGTTCCATCATTCAATATAACATTTTCCTAAAGATTTGTGATTTGTGATCAGATAAATAGGATGATGATTACTGGCACCTTCATTGATTCACCTAAGAGTCCTTTTAAAAAATGCTGTTATGGAGCCTCACTGAGATAGTGCATTTGCAAAACCATAATATTAGGGTCCCCAAACTCTGTCACAGTATAAAATATATATCTGAGAGACATATCCAATGATGTTGCCCCTTGTTAGAAAAAGAACAGCATTGTCTGTTCATATGATCTTAAGTGGGCAAACAGTAGTAGTGAGCTCATTCACGCAGGATTGTGTATACATATCAGTACTCTGCTCTTGAGAAAGATAGTCACTAGAATGGATAAACCAAATTTTGTTCAAGGTATGGACTCAGTAGTGTTTACATTAAAGCTATTTAAATTTATGACTAGCATTTGGAATGATCAAGTGCATTCAAGGCAGCAGCAGACTGAAATTAGTGCCAAATATGCTACTCAAATGCATCATTCACATACCTATAAATACAGTGCAATACACAAATTGTATATTTATCATTGCCAAAAGGCATTCAAAAGAAATGTGAATGTATAGCATCAAGTCTGCCTGTTAAGGAGCTTAATTTGCCTAACCACACACTTAGAAACTTGAGCCATAATCTTGACAGTTAATTCTTAATGAGTGGCAATCAAAGTGTTTTGGTCACCCCCTGCATCAAAGGGACTGTTCATTAAATTACCCATGTGAACAACAAACACGTCTATCTAGTATACTCCCCAATATCTGGCCTGCCACAATTTTCCCCCACAGTAGAGATGCCGTTCCTACACCCTGATCCCGTCATAAGGACCAAATCACAGCCAGAAGAAGGAATGCTATTGCAATCAAATCCTTGCACTTTAGGTCATGTTATTCCCGCCTAAGCCCAAAAAAGAAGTGCAAGCTGCCATCAGGACGACTAGGAATGGAAGGCAGCCCTAGCAAAAATGTTCAAACAACCCTTCTCCTTTCCTCCTTCCTCTCTTCTTTATCAATTTTCTCTCTCCTTCGCTCTCCTCCTCTGTGGCTGCTATATTACTTAAAGAAGTTGGAAAAAGAGCCAGAGGTGACAGTAGTGGTGTCTGCCCTAACAATGTCCTCCAAAGGCTGTAACCCACAGGGGAAATATCTGGGGTACAAACAGGCAGTCCAGTTCTGCTGACATCCCCTTGTGTCCATGTCATAAAGCATGTGAAGGGTGGCACTAATGAACTCATTAGACATAATATTGATGGCACCCTTTACATCAGTGAAGCTATTCATTCCACCTCGACCCCAATGAGACAAAATGCACTTCTTAATTTGTCCCCTCTCGGCTCCAATCCCCATCCAGTAGACCTAAAAAAACACTGGAACCACAAAAGATTCTGGGAATCCAAATAATAAACAGCCACAGCATAGGCATCAAATTATGGCAATCAACATACCTAATGGTCTCCTGGTCATTCAACTCACCAAATACTGTATCCCAACTTCTGGTCAGTGTGGTTGGGTTAGAGTGTTTGAGTACAAAGACCCATGTGCTCTGACGTTCTGTCTACTAGCTCCTCCTAATAGCCCACTCAGAATTGTGTACTGCAGCCCCAGAACTGCTGAACCACCACTCAAGGCCATTACAGATCACCCACACCTTCAAAAAGACCCTGCACAACTGAAACCATCTGATCTACAGAACTGAACAAAGCTAACTCGTAAGGTAGGTAGACTGCAAATATGCCAAAAGAGGTTTAACCAGGAGCAATATCTTCATTATTTCCTCTTTCTATGTATGCTGCATTACCAGCACACATAGAAAGAGAAACATTTCTTTAAGAATTGTTTGGTTCAGTAAGGTGTTCCTTCTTGCACAAAAAACAATCCTGTCTATCATGGAGGCACCCTTGAGCCAACGTAGTGTGCCAGTGCAAGGAGAGAGTAGAAGAAATGCATCATATCTTAGTCAATATGGTGCATTCACACTTCTTCCCTGTCATGAAGCCCAGAGCAGCAAGTTGTCTTGCAGCGTTTTCTGACATTATGATGAATCTGCCCTGTGGTTTTCTACGGCAGGAACAATCCCATGTTTGAGTGTGTGTGAAATGCATGGCCATCCTGCCCAGCAGTAGGTGGAAATAATGCAAGAAAATAGAAACAAGATAATTTTCCTAAATGTACTCTAAATTAGCGGTGGGTGGAATTTGTGCAATTCACTTTCGCAAACTATTGCGAAAATGTCTAAAATCTCTGCGAACACGCGGAAATATCGCGAAGACGTGGACTTTTTTTTCCCGCCTGTTCGCGATATTTTCTGCGTGATCGAGTTGAAAATGTCTTGCCAACTTGCCCATGCAGTCGCCTAAGGGCGCGGCCATCTTGTTTTCACTTGTCCAGCCCGCTTGCAATGCTTGTTTCCTGTTCCTGGTCACGCAATGCATGCTCGAGCCCATTCGCCATACGTATTTCCTGTTTGGGAATGTTTTTACGTGTTCGCGACGCTTTTTGTGTGCTTGGGAAGAGAATATTGCGCGAACTTGCCCAGGCGTTCGCAATGGGTGCGGCCATCTTGTTTTTCACTCTATTGCATGGTTCTGGGGCCTGCTTTTGAATCCTCCCTCTATCTTTTCAATCCTTTGTTTTTAGACACTTTTTTTGATCTATTTTATTAATTATCTCTCCGACTATTTTCCTGCTTCTATATTTTTGGTTTTTGTCTAATTTTTGAATGTTTTTAACTACTTTTGTACTCTTTTTCTATTACCTGCTCTTTCGGTTTCTTTTACTTACTTTTTTAATTTTTACCTTTTCTATTCCGCCCCCCATCTAACCCAGAACCATAGCAAAGGGCCACAGGGTTCATCGCAGCCAGAGCCACGACTGCCTTCCTTGCGGAAGGCGGCACCCACAAGGGGTGCAGGCACGGTCCTTATTTGGGAGGTGGAGTTGGCTGCACTTGTTTTCTTTGTGCAGCGCCACCTCCCCTTAACCCTGGCAGCAGGTGGCAGGCCTGGGTCCGGCTACGGGCTCCGGGAGCGTCCGCAGCGGTGGGGGAAGGTGTGCCGGGCAGTGTTTCGCTGCTCTGGGGACCGGCGCACCCAGAACCAACTGACACACCGGTGGTCCGATATCCTGGACCGGGGACAGGACCTGCTGAACATGCACAGAGTGGAGGTCCCAGGTCTTCGTGAGTAACTAATTATTACTACTTTGTGTCTGTTCTTCTTCTCTGTGTTATATATTGCAAATATCTTTTTTTTCCCAACCAGCTAGAATGCTGCTGCTTACATTACAGGTAAATTACGTTTAAATGTCTTCTGTGATTGTTATGATGACACAGGTGCTTTTCTGCGCAACTAATCTTACTTGTTTGCAACTTTGCGTTTGCGCTCGCTTAGCGTGATTATGTAAGAGTTTATTTTAGAGAAATTAAGTTACGTAATGCTATAGTGACTCTAATCCTTACTTTGTCCTGTCACAAAGAGATAGGGGCAGATTGATACTTAGGATTAGTTACTTTGTAAGAGTTTGTAATTTTTTAGTGGTATGTGTGATGCCCCCTCTATTATGTCACGTGCTGCTAGTACCCCAGTCTTTAGTAGAACCTTTTCTAGTTTGTGCAATGAGTGGTAATAGGCTTAGCACTAGCAGAACATTATTGAGCATCAATTAATCAACCAATATTTGGTGTATGCAAACATGTAGTCGTGTGTTCTCCAATTGACCATATGCATTGTTGAGGAGTAAAATAAGTGGAAATGAATACTTAATGTACAATTGGCACACATGGAAGAGGTGGGCTAGGTCAGGTGGTACGTCGAACTTATGCTTAGCTAGTATTCTGGAATCAGAATGGAAGATTGGATTAGTGTTGATAAATAGTAAGTAGTTGATCCGTGAATCCCCCGATACTACTTGTTGACCAGATGAGATCGGTCAATTTAGTTAGTGCAATTGTTGTTTACATAATTGTTTTTTTGACTGTTCTTTGAAAATATTTTATTTGGTTCACACCAATCATCCATGTTTGTCTCTTTCTTATATCTTACCTGTTCAGCACCCAGGGGCAGGCAGACAGGGTCGCAGTCGACGGGAGGAGCACAACACCAGCAACAGGAGGACACCAACGAGGGTTCTTCTGCTGGCCCTAGTAAGTCTTCTTGTTTTTAATATTAATAATTCTTATTCCATAACTTTTACAGCACCATATTTTTTCCGAACTATTATTTCCGTTTCCTAATGCTATTTTTTACCAACAATTATCCTTCGATCTGTACTATCTGTTTCGAAATTCTTGTTATCCCCACCTCTGCTATATGACTCTCTGTACTGCTACTATTAGTCTGTCTGTAGTAGCTAAGCTTGCCCAGTTGCCCACTCTTTATGTAAAATGTTTTAAATAAAACTCAGATTCACCAGTAGCTCTAGCCATTGAGCCCAGTCCTTTGGGTTGTCCTCTTGTACTACTTCAAGTCCTATTGATCTTGAGTCTTTGTTAATCTTGAGGCTTTTCGATAAATTCCCACCAACAAATGCCCAACCACATTTATTACTATTTTGATAGGATAGGACATACTACTACTGTGTAAGGATTTTGCACATACAGAACTTTGCACAGGAAAATAGGATGTTACTATTGGGAGGTTGGACCTTTCTCACACCTCAATTACAAGTTCAGAACCCACCACAATCCCCTGCCCGACTAGTTATAGTCGTGTCTCGTCATACCTATTAGCTCCCTGAACCCTCCCCAAGATAACCAACAAGTAGACAACCCAGAACATAATACACCCGACCTCTCAGTCGTGGAAGCAATGCATATGCACACCCTACCTTTCACTCGCTCACTCGTGTAAGTTCACACCACATACCACAGAGTCTATATAAGTTCAAAAGTTTTATTTTGAATTGACAAGCTATCTACGTTGTTCTATAATGCAGCACCAACATGAAAATGCATAACATTAAAACAATAAACATTGTTACACTTACAGTTCAACAACTAGACGTCCTTAGGGAAAAAAGGGAAATCATGATAACTGAACAGTGGTGGAAGCACCACCACCCCCTTGTTAGGAATATATCTTATATAACATTTTAAATGAAGATCTCTGAGCAAATTCTGGGGACCCCTCACCTTCGAAGAACCTAGTACTGGTAGTTGTTACATCATAAGCTCTGCAAAGCTTTGGTTCGTAGAAGGGAATCTCCTGTCTGTAATGAGAAAAATGGTGTGTGTTAGTATAGTACAAGTATTTCTCTGCCGTGCCAAAAAGTGTAGCATTTTTATGGATAAGCAACATGGACTAGCACCACAACTTTATAACAAAAAAAGGGCTTGTTAATGTTTTGGTTGACCTTGCACCCAGCGCTTAGACAGTAGCAGTATGAGGTCATGTGGGCTCAAAGGTGTCTTATACAACAAGCTGCGAAGTAATGCCACGAGAGCAAAAATAAAAGACACAAAGGTAAAATGGTTGCATGGCTCGGGCTAACTAAGCAAAGACTAGAATGACCCTAGGGACCATATAAATACTAGTGTCTTCTCTAGTACTACCTGATATGTACTAGTGATGTATTGTATACTATTAACTCATTTTCAATCTTGCTACTGACCAATGGGAGGAGGTGTATATGACACCTAAAAAATGTGTAATGTTTTTTCTAGGTGCACTTCCCTCCACCATTGCCGGGGCCATAGCGGGATAGCTGGTGAGGACGCGGCAGGTACGGATGGAGCTTCAGGGGGCAAGCCAGCACCAGTGGTGGGCGGTGGTAAGTTAGAGTCATAATCCTTAACTATTGACATTACACTCACTGCAGGGGTGTACTGTATGTATACTGTACTGCTGAGACTTAGGGCCCCATTAGGATGGCGGGGGTATTGCCCCCGCGGGGCCGGCGGTAGTCTCCACCGGCCCCGCAGCAGCACACCGCCCGCCATCCCTGTAGAAAAGACCCCCTGCCATATTACAAGGGCTGGAGGGGTCCACGGCGAATGGAAAGACCATCCACCTCTTTTCCGCATGGTTGACAGGTCGACTGGGCGGAAAAGGGTTCAATATGGTGGCGGTGTCTGAAAGCCACCGCCAGCCATATTAGAATGTGCATTTTGGGATGCCTTTCCGTGGCGGCATTGCTGCCACGGAAAGGCATGCGGAGTATGCTTGGGGGGCCCATTGTAGGCCCCCATGGACTCCGGGGGGTAGGGGTTCACATGGGGTTGCCTATGGTACCCCCCTACCTATCAAAGCACAGCGTGGTAGGCACAGCGCAGTGCCTGTCACGTTGTGCTTTGAAAAGCACATGTATTTTTAGCATTGTGACGGGCGGTGCTTTCAGCACCTCCCGCCGCAATGTTAAAAATATGGGATGCACCGGCCACTGTGGTGGGCGCATCCTAATTGCCCCCATGGGACCCCTGCCCTTATGGCAGGCGGTCCCTTTTAGCATCCCTTTTGTCCGCCCGCCATCCTAATGGTGCCCTAAGAAAGTAAAAGTTGTTGTGAATGTTTGAAGAGTCAAGACACCCTTTCATTGGCATTAGTAAAGGCATTAGGGGCAGGAGTATTGAGTAACCAATGGCCTCTTCTATCTGATTTCAACTCAGCTTTGAAAATTTTATGGAGAAGACTAAAAGTCAGATCAGATCACCTGGTGTTGAACTAAAAGGGAAAGACGGGTGGAAGGAAGAAGGACGGGCAAGATTTAATATTTATGACTGACAGAGACAAAGATACGTGTGATGCAAGCATGCAAATTGCAAAGGTGGCTGATAGGAATCTGATGCATGGTTGGTTGAATGCCTCAAAAAATCCCGCAAATGTTAAAGACCAAGCAAGTGGGAGGATAAATGCATACCACAAATGTTATGTACTGTGCTTTATAGTGCTACCATGCCATTATGTATATAATTACCTTGTCTTACTGTTTTTCTAAGAGTATATTTTACAATAGTCTTGTTTTTTCTTTTTGATATACAGCTACTCCTTCCAAACCAGATCGGAAGGAGTTGGCCGCCAAGGCACGGCACCGGAATCTGGAGGCGATACAAGTGGAATATCAACGGCTGGTGGTACTGGAAGAGGAGGGGGCAGCAGCAGCTGAACACTCCTCCAATGCCCCGGGAACAACTGTCTGGCGGGCACCCGCCGCCGCCGCCCTTCTATCACTGGTGCCCGCCACTGTGGCTGCAACTGCTGTGCTCTAAATCGCCGTGTCGCCCTACTTGAGGAGGCAGCGCCTCTCCAAAGATAATCCCGTCGAACCTAGGAGACCTTGTTTATTGCCCCTTTTTTATTCATTGTTTTGCTGGGTGGGAATGGGCGTTGGGGTTTTGGACATTTGGTTGGACTTCTTTATGGACATTGGTTGGGGTTGGGGAGAGGGGTGGGTCAGGTTTTGTGGGTTTTTTCATCGTTTATTTATGTTAGGGTTATTATTAAATCAATATTTCTAATTTACATACAATGTTGCTAATGTTTTGTGGATGGGGTTACTGTTTTATATCACACTGTTTCCTTGCTGGTGCAGGGCCGCCTATAGCCAGTGTTTGATTTAAATAATTGGCTGACTTTGTAAGACACAAAAAGATAGATGCGGCACCCCTCATTGACTGAGTTGTCCTACTAGTACTGCCAGTCTCTCTCTTCTAGTCTATGCATTTTTTAACTGGACTCAAAGGGGTGTGTGAATTGATTGAAAACATGTCCATTATTAATTATGCCTCCCCAAACTTCTCTTACCTTTGCTTGATGTTTAACTTAGGCACAGATATGGCTGCATGGTGATGATGATTTCCTTTCCTAACATGCCATGGTTGTGGTGGTGGTAGTAGTAGTAGACACTGGCAGGGCAGCAGCATTTGCAAAAAAAGTCACCTGAGAGAGACTGTTCGAGGAGTAGTAGAATGAAGTACAGTACAGAACTTACCGCGAAACAATAATATGCAAAAATATTTTACAACAAAACATAACGGTGGTGGGGATAGCCTACTAAACACAGTTACAAACTATAGTTGTGTTGAGTAGAAAACAATATCCTATGCACACACAAGATTAATTAAAAAACAGGGTAATGTTGGTCTTAATGCATTGGAAAGGTGAGTAAGTGATAAGATCACGACGACATCTGACACGTATGAGTTAAAGTTATGCAAATCACGTTTTAATCCTGCATGTAATAGATTTCAAACACTGAATCGCTTAGAATCAAACATGCCCGAGTTTACAGTATTCTGGCGTGCAGAAATATTGTGCTCCACAGGTGAAAAAACTGACATAGGTGTGAAACTTTTAACCGTTCGCGATAGAGAAAAAAGAAAAGACCCTGTACCTTAATTTTGATTGTCCGATACTGGGAGATGTCTTGCCAAAAGCACATAAAGACATACCTGTCTTCTGTTAGTGGCGTGTGTTGTAATTCCTATTTGAAAATTGATATGTATGAGTAACATCTCTAATATGTATCTCGTTGTGTCTAACTTCTATAAATGGTGATTACCAACTCCTTAATGGAACTTACCGCTTGACCGGTGATAATTCCAACCCGATAAGGGTATCTCTTATAGTTTCCATATATGTAGGTCTTCACTTTTGTCTTCAGCGGTGTCGCATATGACCCGAAGCGGTATATAAAATAAAAGTGAAATAGGGCCCAGTAAGTACATATTATTTCCCAAGTTTATGTTGCAAGTACTCTAAAAACTGTAAGCCTTAGAACCCTAAATTTCTCGACAAGCATTTGTACCGCAGAATTGCGACCGATGTCTACCCACTATTTAAACAATAAGATCTCAAGTTACTGTTAGACTTAACCTGAATCATCACTAAAAAACCACACACCGGTGGCTTTTTTTCCCCTCTCTACTCATTATTCATCTAGTGACTCTATACTCACTCTGGTATAGTTCCGATTCACTCGTAAATACAAAGTCTGCTGCCCAATTGCATGCCAGAATCCATTCTACCCATGTCCTAATCAGTCGCTGTGTCAGAGATACTGTAACGTTTTAAGCAATCGATTATGTTATACTTCCCACTTTAAAAATTGCACCATTATCTTACTCGCTATCTGATTAACTGTTAGTTAGAGGTTCTCACCTGTAATAGATAAATGTTAAGTTCAATGCGCCGTAATAGTGCGCTACACTCGGACCACCAAACCTCCTTGCGTTTCGCTTGATCTGTTCCTAAAGAAACGTTTGACATTATTTTGTGCTTAGAAGTAAGTCTAACAGTCATTAATATTGCGGAAAAATGCCCCTCGGGGCTGCTATGCTTACAAATATGCTTGCTCCAGTCTCCGCCTGAAAAGTTTCACGATACGTTAGATTTACGTAGTTATTAGGTCACACATCCGACTTTGTATGGACCTAAAATTGCCCAAAATACAAGATAGGAACCTCAATCTACTCACTAAGTTTCCAAATCTTTTCATGTGATCAAAAACCCTAATTATAAATACCTCTTGTTCCGAGCGGCCGGGAATCCGGCGTCTCTCACGATGTTGTTTCTCGAATGCGGAAGGGAGTGCATCGCGTGAATATTAAAGGGGCACTCCCCCTAGTAGGTTTCAAAGACTAGAACGTAGCAGGTCACTTCCATTTAGATGTAAACCTCACCACGGCAGTGTACCTGAGGAGAATCCTCGGTGCCATCTTATGTGCATGAAACGCCGCGATCTAAGCAGAAAAAACTGTGTGTCTAGTATTGATACCATTAGAAAGGTGGAAATGCAAGGTATACACTCCGGAAAAACCAGTAAGAAGCTGTACAGCATAACATTTGGTTTCTAAGAAGACCGGATTCTGATGTAAAACGTTTTATATATGTGGGGATAAGCTGATGTGAAAAATAGAATTAAACTGAGTACACTACGCTGAAACATGAATAAAAAAGAAGAACTTGTTATATTTAATTCAAAACCCCGCTCCAAATAAATAAAAATTTTTTAGGGGATATCATCTTCTATGGATGATTTTTGCCCTTGTTTTTGTCTCCTCAAATGTTCCTATCACCCAGTTGTGTGTTCTCAGTGACAGCTTGAGTGACATGTATTGCATGTTCATACATTTTTTATATATATGCGCATTTATATATCACTTAAGTGTCATCATAGTTGTCATGTGATGCATATTTCGGTCAAAATTACACACTACGATTGCATAGACCAGTACATTATCCATCATAGCCATGTAATCATCCCAAGAAAAATTGCATTTCAGAATCACAATTAAGGCCTCGTTTCACTGATTCCAAACGCATTATCCATAGTGCCTCCGCTCTGCGAAGTCTAAGTTCCCTGTTGCCACCTCTCGGGTTTTGTTGTACTACTTCAATCCCAAAGAATGATATCTCTTTATGGGTGTTTTGGGCAGGGCACAGTGAAGCATGGATCGCTGCGGAATATCTAGCATCCCCATTTTTTAAAGCTCTTAAGTGTTCTGTGATTCGTTCTTTTAAGGGTCTGATAGTGCTCCCTACATATTGTTTGTTGCATTTACATACCAGTATGTAAACCACATATCTAGTAGTACAGTTGATATTTTGTCTGATTTTATAGCATTGGTTGTTGGGACCTTTGAAAGTTTTAACTTTGTGTTGGGCCTATTTACATACACTGCAAAACCCACATTTGTAGAAACCTTCCGTGTGTGATGTTAGCCATATGTTACTCTGTGGTGTTCTTGGCAGTGACGGACTGACCCTGGTGCGTAACGTCCTCCCTTTCCTGAATGTAATCAAAGGTCGAGATGGTATTTCGTGTGACAAAATATTATCCCGTTTTAGGATCCCCCAATGTTTGTTGAGAGTTTTTCTTAGTGTTTGGTTCATACCATTGTACTCCGTAATCAAGCGTACTCTGTTGTTTTCTGGTTTGTTTGTTGTACTACTTCTTAGTGTTTCAGTTCTTGTGACTTGTGTTATTTTCTTGGCTGCTCTTGACAATGTGGTGTTGTCATACCCTCGGTTCCTGAATCTTTGTTCCATATCTTTGAAACAATTTTTGTAGTCTTGGTCATCACTACAAGTGCGTCTGGCTCTTAGGTATTCCCCATACAGTATTGATCTTATTTGGTGTCTAGGATGGCTACTGGATGCGTGCAGTATGGAATTACACGAAGTGTCTTTTCTGTAGAGTCTACTGTTCAGTTTGTTGTTTTCCACATATAGTTCTATATCTAGGAAATGTATTCTCTCAGCACTTTGTTCCATTGTAAACTGCATACCATACTTATTCTTGTTCAGATATTCCTTAAACTCGTTTAATTCATTGGTCGAGCCCGACCAAATGAGTAAACAATCATCAATGTAACGCCCCCAGTAGACAATTTGATCAATCCATCTAGCACCTTCGTTACCCCATATGTATTCAGTCTCGAGGCAGCCCATGTAGGTTGGCAAATGAGGGTGAACATTTTGATCCCATTGCCACCCCTTTGTTTTGTTTGTACCATTTATTGTCAAACAAGAAGAAATTATTCTTCAGGATTAGTTCCATCATTTCAATAAGCATTTCATTATGCAACCACTGTGTCGCCGGTCTGTTGCTAAGAAGGCGAGTGATTGCTGCCAAGCCCTTGTCTATCTCTATACTAGTGTACAGAGACACTACATCTAAAGTTGCCAGAATTAAATTGGATTGCCATTGTAAATCCTCCAATAAGCTCAATATATGTTTTGAATCTTGGATGAAGCTTGCCAAGGTGCGTACAATTGGGCCCAAAAATAGGTCTACATATTCTGAAAGCCTTTCAGTTGGCCCATCTATTCCCGCAACTATAGGTCTGCCTGGTGGAAAAGGCTTTTGTTTGTGGATTTTAGGGAGTGTGTAGAGGATAGGGTATGTGGGTCGTGTGGTTTTAAGATATGATAGCTCGTCCTCATCTAGAATCCCTTGCACGTGCCATTTGGCCAATTCCTTATTGATTTTTATGCAGAGTTGTCCCATTGGGTTGTGTCCTATTTCTTGGTAACACGTACTGTCGTTAAGTTGGGACAGAATCTCTGTATTGTAATCAATTAAATCCATCACCACTACATTCCCTCCCTTGTCCGCCTCTCTGATAATGATCGTGTGGTCATTGGTTAGCTCTGTGAGGGCTCTTCTTTCCCCTGCACTCAAATTAAAATGTGTGTATCTATTGTTGCTTGATCTATTCTGTGTGATGTGTTCCAGGTCTTCTAATACTCTTTTGTGGAAATCATCTATAGCATTGCCCCCAGGTAATGTTGGCGTCCACTTCGATTTATTTCTGAAACCACTTGATGGTGTTAGATCAATGTCAATATCCAGCTCCCCTAATAACTGGGACATAGTATGAGGTGATTCTTCTCTTTCTGTGATGGACAGTAGTAGCCTAGTGGCTTGCACATCTTGGATAGATGGTACATCACACACAGCACCCAGATTCTTGTTGCACACTTTTTTATTTTTCATTGGATTGCATGGGAAATGCTTTTTTAGCTTTAAAGTACGGATAAATTTATATAAGTCAATTTTCATATTGAACAAGTCACCCTCCTCAGTTGGATTGAAACTCAACCCCTGCTCAGAAGACTAATCATGTCTCCAGTTAACATCTTAGATGACAAGTTTACTACTTGTACCTCATCTACTCTGATTACTGCTTCATCATCCCTTTGCCCGATCTCATTCTCTCTCTGTAATTTTCGTTTACCGCTCCTGTTGCTCCTCCTTGTTTTGTACCTCCTGAAGGGTTTGTGCCCATACGCCGGTTCCCTCTCCTGGCCGTCTTGACCTCCTGAAAAAAACTCGATCTTTCTAGGTTGGTGCCCACTGAGCCTTCATTCTCACTTTCACTTAAGGTAGGTGCATTCAGAGACGAGGTGCTAGATGAAATAGAAGCGGACTCGCTTCTTGCAGTTTCTTTGGTTTTGGGGTTGACTACTCTCACTGCATCATATTTTCTAGCATATGTGAACACTCTGCCTGTGTTATAGTCTACCTCATCCCTCTTTAGTTGTCTGAGTTTTCTCTCTTTTATTTATTTTTGGTGGGCGGTAAGAATATCTTTTAGGATAACATAGTTCTTGTCTGTGGCCTCTTTCAAGTTTAGATCTTTAATTTCAGTTTCAACAATATCTATTTCAGATTGTAGCTTGATGACCTTTCTCTCAGAGGATTCTATTAAGATGTCCATCAATGTGAACGAGTTTATGTATAAAGAGTCCTCCCATTTAGTTAGTAAATCATCGTCCAGCTCATCGTATGTTGGTAGAATCTGAGCTCTTAAGCCTCTGGGAAATCTTTTAAGTCTCAGATATTGTTTGAGTGTGGTGGCATCCCACCATCGGGCATTCTCTGTCTTTTTTAATCTCTCTAATTTTAGAAATGTATCCCTCAAACTTTCCTTATTGTTCTTTTTGCCACTTGTAGACGTTTGGTTCGTGCTCGACCCAGTGGTGATGTTGCCAAATAACTAATCCGCTTCCTTGTCTCTATCCATATTTGTTGTGCACTAAGGTAAAGATTTGTCACAACTCGCTCCACTTATTTACTATTTGTGTTGAGTCACTTGACTAGGCCTACAGTACACTCGACACAAGCATAACAGTTACTGCTGTGTATGAGGATGACAACAAATCCTATCAATGCCGGCAGTTAATGTGGATGTATAGGTTCCTTTGGTAAATAAAAATCACCTCTAACAAATACTGCTCATGGGTGGCCAAGCAGAAGAAGATCCTCGATCTGCCTTGAAATTGAAGTACTGTTGCTGTCACCACATCCGCCCCAGAAAGCGTGTGATAAATTATTGGTGTACATTTAGTTTAGTCACACCTCAATAAGTCACAAAGCCCGGGGGAAGAGGGTTAGGGTTTGATGAATGGATGGGAAGGGGGGTTTGGGGAAAGGTTTGAAAATGAAAAACAGTATGTATGGACAAACAACAAAACACAATCTCTGTAGACTACCATGTCCATATCAATATTTTAAGGGAGAAAAAGGAAATGCATGCAAGATGATGATTGATAAGGAGACCCGGTTTGTATACAGTTCTTGTTCAGTTGTTCCGGGCTTACTTTTACAGATAGCAAATAAACATTTTAAATATTGGTAGGGATACATCATAAACAGAGAGCAAACCTAATGATAATAATAACAACAAGAAGAACACACTGTTGTAAAGATCGTAGACAAAAAAATTATTCAAATTATTTAAAAGATGTGTTATCCTGGTGAAAAATGTGGATTTGCATCTCGGCTTTCCTCTTGGTCCTCCCGTCCATCAATCTTGGGTGTCGCCAGTCGCCACTGCCTGCCTGGCAAATGTAGATTTATTGGTAAGGTGCATTGTAATGTTTTCCCAAGTATAGCGCAATGCCTGACCTGTAATTGTAGATGGAAAAACAAAAGGGATATTGAGAAACAAAGTTGAAAAAAATGCACAAGTTATGGTGTGGTGCAACAAGAACACTTTCCGGCATGTATGCATCATCTCTACTCTAGTCTGTTTCCAGCATTGACCTTCAACAACAGGACAGAGCAGGCCCACAGTGATGGCATGTCGCTTAGCACATCCTCCGTTTAGAATACATTTTTTAAAAGAGTTGGACAAAGCACATATCCAGCAACATAGCATTTTACAATTTAAGTGACTAAATCAATGCACCGCATTCATCCCCCTGCTACACTCGACACAACTTCTATACAGACATTTAGGTCTGCTGTGGTTATTGTTGACTTGTTTACCTTTTATGCCACTCATGAAACGTCCTCCTGACTTGTTATTATTCCATCAATCATCTCTAATACTTGTACTGACTAACTGTGAAGATCGGCCTGCAGTAGAAGTACAATTTTGTTACTACACAACAAGAATAGAAATATTATTGACCTGAGTCACTCTTCAGTGTGTACAGTAAGACTACTAGTAAATTTTGACTTCACTTCATGCACAACAAACAACAAAAACACAAACACCAATCACTCAGAGTCAGCAGTCCAATGCCTGCCATTCATTTTCATTAACATTTACCTGTTCCTTCTCATCTTAAGTTAATGGGCCGTCCTTTTCGCCATCATCATCATGGACGGTGCTGTCATACTCAGTGTGCAGTGCACAGATTGAGTCCCCTTCGTGTATTCAATACAAAGCAATGTATCAAGCTGCAGTAGAAGTACAAATTTCTTATTAAAAATAGTTGCAAGAAGGGGAAAATTGCCTGGAGTTACGTTTAGTGTGTGGAATGATGATTAGTGCACAATGAAATAACTTCATGCACAACAAACAATAAAAAAATCATTCAGTCTGCGTCCAATGCATGGCATCATTCATTACCTGTTCCATCTCATTTTCACTTTTCAGGTTATAGGCAGTCTCTCTCGGCTCAGAAAGGAGGATAGCTATAGTAGTCATCATGTTCCACTTCTTTGGCGGGACTAGGAAAGATTTTATTTTTTCTTCTAGTTAGCATCATCCAATCATCAACTGTCTTGAGGGCAATGGATTTAGGGAGATTCAGGAGGATGGAGCGGAGGAGCTGGATTCGGAGGACTGTACTGTCTGTGAAACACAGACAGCTGAAACTGGTACATTGAAATAAGAAGAGTAGAAGACGGTGGTGATGGACTTGTTATGATTCAACGTTTGTAACCCGAAAGACAGATACACAAATAAAGGAAAATAAGGGAGGAAGACAGTAAGTGCAAGCCTAATTGTCAGGGAAGTATAGCTCATCCTCAAACTCTGGGGGTTCAGCCAGTAGTAGGTAATCATGTAACACACTACTTCTGTCACCTGAGCCACTGTCCTCATCTTCTTCCCTTGATTCATGTATTGTGTAATTCGGTGGTATGAAGTGCTGATTAATTTTGATCATTGTTAACCTCTCCACATTTTGGGTGGGCAAGCTTTGCACTCTGCTGCAAAGCTTGTCCAACCAATTCCAGCACTTCATGTTGTAGTGCCGGAACAGCAATTCTTGCGAAATGGGACCGGATGGGAACCTTCCATTTAGGGCAGATGGCTGACACAAATTCAAGGAAACCCACCGCTTCCACAAATGAAAAAGGGAGAAGGTCCAATGCTAACATTTTAGCCAGCTTCGCATTGTACAACCATGCCGTTGGGTGGTTGCATTGGAACTGCCCCTCCAACCTAAGCATGCTCTCAATGGTAGGCTGGATTACTTTCCTTTGTGGTGCTGTTGTTTTCATTAACCCACTTAGGCACAATGACGCAGTTTGTCTCATTGCAGGTCTCAGTCACCTGAGTCTGAGTATAGCTCTTACTCCCGTGCCACTTAGATGTTGCTGAGGAGGATGTGGGCGGTACCACTACACTACTGGGGACAGGGCTAGAAATGCCTCCCGCTTCTTGACCTTGTACCGCAATATTATCGTCCCCTGAGTCTTCATGCCCAACTTCAATGGGTTGAGTTTTTTTACTTTGTTTTAAGTGAAGTAGGTGATTCTCCCTCACAATAGTGTGGTGTATTCTGAGATGACTTGCTTTGCCTCCGGTACCATAGTTTGTACCAAGCTTACCCCGTCGAACACCTTGTCGACAAATTGAGCATATAGCAACGGTCTCCTCCTTGGTGCTAACAGAAAAGAAGTCCCAAACTGGGGAGGAAAACTTTCTAGCACTGCTGGATGTGCCACTTTCAATACCAGATGAACTGGAGGGTGTTCTTGGAATGTGACTTTGTGCAGCTACACTGTGACTTTTACTACCACTACCTACTGAGATGGTTAAGCTGGATGTAGGTCCCTGCCGGGCCTTTGAAAATAAGGCAGCTGGCGGTAATGGTGGTGTAACCTGTGTTGGTGGTATCCGTGCTACCTCCTGCTCAGTAGCAGCCTTTCTGGATAGGGTGAGAATGTTGGTCTCCATCCCCTGTGGGGCGGGAGTGATGTGCGTGATGACTGGCTCATCTTCATCAACATCATCCCCCTCTTGTACATCTACCTCCATAACGCTAAGTTTTTCTGGAACCTTCCTTTTCAGAAGCATTGTCTTGTGGCGTGGGTCACTCTCAGACTGAGCTGGTGGCTGCCAAGTGGCATCACGATCATCAGAAGCGGGGCTTGAAGAAGAAGATGATGGACTAAGCCTCCTTTTACTTGCCAGTGGTCTGGAAGACAATAGACCTTCCGAAACAGTGGTTTTCTCCACTTTGTCTGCAGGAAGCTCGATTTCCTGAAAAGCCCCTCCTTCAGGAGCAATAACTACTATTGTGGGCTGTTCTTGCGGCTGCTGCTGTTCTTGCAGCTGCTGCTGTTCTTGCGGCTGATGCTGTTCTTGCGGCTGATGCTGTTGCGGCTGCTGCTGCTGTTCTTGCGGCTGCTGCTGCACACTTATCTGCTGAGTTTCCACATGCGTTTATTGTGTACTACTTTGCGATAATGACATTTCAACATCGCTGCTCGTTAGTAGACTGGCTACCTCTGCGACACTCAAGGGCTTGGGCCTAGGATGGGGGAGTTTGGACCGCTGGTGCGGAGGTGCTGCATCCAGCTTGGTTCCCGGACAACGCTGCTGCAGGCGTAATTTTTTTAGTCCCAAAAAACATATTGGCCGGCACATCAGTCGTGGTTAGTGGCACTTCCTTTTTCTGTTTCTTCTTATCACCGGCAACTTTCTTGGTACTGGACCTGGTACCTTTCTTTAGGGCCATCTTCAGATGTCAGGCAGGACGCAGGTGCACAAGTTGTGGTCACATGTGGACGTGATGCGCAGCAGGACTTCTGTCTGGCTGGCAGTACAACGGGTGATGATGATGACACCTCCTCCTCTGGTTTTTTGTGCACCTAAAAACAAATAAGCCAGGAGAAGAACATCAGTGAAATGTTGCATTTGTTGTTGTGGTTCAGTTACTACTGTACTAGTAGAAACAAAGAAACAAAAGAAGATATAGTCTAGCCATTTCTGAGACTTTGTCAACACGGGCTATGTTATACTACTGTGTACACACACTACACTCTCAGGAAGGATAGGAAAGAGAATAAGAACCACCAAAATGCTAATGTAATGGAAGTGGGGTGGACCCTATTTGGCATTAAATTATTTGAGTATCACATCATTCATGGAGCTGCTGATGGCAAAGGGGATGGGTGGATGCAAGCAGTAAGCCAATAGGAAAACCATGCAGGCCTATATGGAAAAAGCAGGACACTAATAACTCCCACCACAAACAAAGGCCACCAGCCACATGGACACTCATAAATCACAAGCAGGAAGCCTGGGAAACACCATGAACTGACAAAAGGCCTATACAAGCCAGGCAAAGGATGCATGCTAAAGGACACTTCTTTGCCTTTTTAATGCAATAAAATGCAAAAACGAAAATACACAGGCCCAGAAAAGGTCTGCAAGGTGCATGCATTGCACAGCAACACACACCAGACACACAAAACAAAGGCATGTCTGTAAGACACCCAACATCAGAAAGCCCACCCCAAAAAATAACACATTTCCCAACTCAATCCAATGCCATCCATGCCTTAATTGATGACTAAATTCAACAGACCACACAGAAACACTTGTTTAATGCAGCTATGGCTACCTGCTCTGAGCCTACCGGATGAAAGCAGGCCTGTTGGCAGACAAGGCCAGACAAGCTTGCAGGCCTAGGCTTCAAAATGGCCATCAGCCACATGGCCAGGCACAACAACAGAAATCCCAGCCCAAAAAAAACACATTTCCCAACTCAATCCAATGCCATCCATGCCCTAAATGATGTCTAAATTCAACAGACCACACAGGAACACTTGTTTAATGCAGCTGTGGCTACCTGCTCTAAGCCTACCAGATAAAGTTAGTATTTTATTGGTCATTGTTGCTTTTAACTTCTGTATTATGCCGACCTATTCTTCAGCTGAGCTTCTCGCTCTACGTCTCCCTCGAGGGAAATGCTCCTATCTCTTTCCTGGTGGTAGGAAACTAAGGAAAGGTTGCCCGTCATGTGCATGGTGTTTCCCGGCACCAGCCGATAACGGGCCCGACAGTACTTCGGTACCCTTTCAATGTCTCCTCCTCAATACTAGGTCCGTGAACTGTCACTCTAGCGACATTTGGAATTTGCTGTATAATTCAAGCATTAAGTGTTTGTTTCTGACCGAGACCTGGCTGGGCGATTTCTCCGCGCCAGACCTGGCAAATGCCATCCCTCCGAATTATACCATCTTCAGGAGGGATAGAACATCGGGCAGAGGTGGGGGAGTTGCTCTTATTGTGGAAAAGAGTACTCCCTGCTCTACCTTTCTGGTGGAGAATATACAGGGATGTGAAGCACTTGGTTTCACCCTACATCTTTCCTCCCTCCAGGCCTGTACTGGGATACTTATATATAGGTCCCCTGGATCAATAGGGCCTTTCTTTGATGAATTGCAAGAAGCATTAGCAGTCTCTTGTCTCAGGTCAGACCACTGTATTCTCTTGGGAGACTTCAATGTCCATATGGACAATAGTTGCGACCCGGACACTATAAAACTCAATGATATTACGGCTTTGTTAGGGTTATTCCCCTTTGTGAAAGGTCCTACACACAATAAAGGCCATACCTTAGATCAGGTATTTTCAACAAGACCCGTTTCGGTCTGTGCCACACAGCCAGTACTCTGGTCGGATCACTTTTTAATCTCTTTTTCTTTGCTGGTTACTGCCTCTGTTCGGGAGAGAGAAATTGCGGCTACGAGAACTTCACGCCCGTTTCATCTGCTCTCTGGGGACATGCTGTCTGAGGCTCTCATCTCCTCACCTTGCCCCCTTGTTGGAAATTTGGAGGAAAATCTTGTTCTCTTGCATAAATGGCTTTTGGAAAGATTTGAGACTTTAATCCCCATTAAAAGATCTAAACTAGGAGAGCGTAGGGCGTCTGCCCCATGGTTCTCTCCTCAGTTGAGGACCCAACGTCAGGAGTGTAAGAGGGCTGAGAGGGCCTGGAGGCGGACTTACGACCCAACGGAGAAAATGAAATTTCGGGCAGCCATTAAAGCCTATCATCATTCTATTTGGGATGCTAAAAAGGCCTATTTTGAGCATCGTATTGATGAGGCTGATAATGTCTGCAAAGAAATTTTCAAAGTGGTCCAGGATTTTATCTCTCCTGCTGTCTGTACCCCTAACCACATTCATACGGACGCGTGGATACAACAACTTGCCACCTTCTTTGTCAGTAAGATTACAGCCATCCAGGCTTCTCTCTCTAGTGCGCAATCGGTTGTGAGCTATCCACCGCCACCTCGTTCTGTGGAAGACCACGGCCCTTTCCTCTTTGCATTTCCCCCTATGGATCTTAGTACATCTTTGGAGTTGTTGTCCGGCCTGAAATCCGGCTCTCCTTTAGACCCATGTCCGGCTAAATGCTTGGGAAAAGTGGCTCCCGCCATTAACATCTTGGTGAACCCCCTGCTGAATACATCTCTGTCGACAGGGGAGGTGCCTCTGGCCTGGAAGCGAGCCATGATTTTACCACTGCTCAAAAAACCCACCTTGGACCCCTTGATACATGCCAACTACAGGCCAATCTCCCTTCTCCCTGCTCTGGCAAAAGTGGCCGAGCGGTATGTGCATAGGACAATTTCCAGTTTCATCGAAGGAAACGACCTATTGCACTCCTCGCAGTCCGGCTTCCGAGCTAATTTTAGCACGGAGTTGGCTCTGCTGGAGGTCACTGATGCTATCAGGGAAGTACTCGACTCGGGGGGAAAGGCCGTGTTAGTCATGCTTGACTTGTCGGCGGCTTTCGACACCGTTCCTCACGATGCCCTCCTTGTAAGACTCTGGGAGTGTGGCCTTCGAGGAACGGTGTGGAATTGGCTAAAATCATTTCTGGCCGACCGCCGGCAAACGATCTGGGCGCCTCCTTTTTCCGCTGATATGGCTCCGCTAGAGGTGGGAGTCCCGCAGGGCTCCATTCTCAGCCCTATGCTGTTTAATATCTTTATGGCCCCTCTGGCGGAAGTCGCGGAATCTTTTGGCGCCCGGATCGTGTCTTACGCTGATGACACCCAACTCCTGTTCACATGTGACAGGGAGGGGTCATTTGATGGCATAAAGATCAGGGATTGCCTTGGTGCGGTGTTTGAGTGGTTCAGAGGTCATGGCTTAAAATGCAACTCTGACAAGTCAGAGTTGCTTTTTTTCGGTTGCGCTCCGGAACATGACTGGAAATCCTGGTGGCCTCAGGATATGTTTCCTCCTGACAAGGTTGCTGCGAAGGCGAAGAATTTGGGAGTGATAGTGGACTGCGAGTTATCCTTTGGACCCCACATCTTGTCCATTGTTGGGAAGTGCTTCGGCATCCTACGGATGTTGAGGAAATTTCTCCCTCTACTGTCACTCAATCACAGGAAAACAGTCGTACAGGCATTAATCGGGTCGCGTCTGGACTACGCAAACGCTCTCTTTCTGGGTCTACCAAAATATCTCATGACCCGTTTGCAAGTAGTCCAGAATTCGGCAGCCCGTGCCATTTTTGGACTCCCAAGGAGAGCTGGCGCCACTGCCTTATTGAACACTCTTCATTGGCTACCTATCTCCAAGCGGGTCCTTTTTAAATGCCTGACTGTGGCCTTCAAGGCCCTTAATGGTATTGGCCCCAAATATATTGGGAAACGCGTTTTCCGGTATGTGCCAAGCAGGAATCTCAGGTCATCGGGTCTGTCTTTGCTTAAAGTTCCTGTAATTCGTCGTGCACGATTGGGAGGTCGTTCTTTCCGCTATCTGACACCCAAGGCATGGAACGAATTACCAGTGTCCCTGAGATCGGCTCCCTGTCTTCTGACTTTTAGAAAGGATCTGAAGACATGGCTTTTTAGGAAATAGTCTTTCTTTCTGTTCTTTTGTTGTGTGGTTGCTTTCTATGCTGTCTTTCTTTGCCAAAGCGCCGGGATGCTCCTTTGGAGTTGCCGTGCGCTATAAAAGAAATAAAGTAACATAACATAACATAACATAAAAGCAGGCCTGCTGGCAGACAAGGCCAGGCAAGCTTGCAGGCCTAGGCTTCAAAATGGCCATCAGCCACATGGCCAGGCCCAACAACAGAAAGACCACCCCAAAAAAAACACATTTCCCAACTCAATCCAATGCCATCCATGCCATAAATATTGTCTAAATTCAACAGACCACACAGAAACACTTGTTTAATGCAGCTGTGGCAACCTGCTCTGAGCCTACAAGTTGAAAGCACGCCTGTTGGCAGACAATGCCAGACAAGCTTGCAGGCCTAGGCTTCAAAATGGCCACCAGCCACATGGCCAGGCCAAACAACAGAAAGCCCACCCCAAAAAAACCACATTTCCTAACTCAATCCAATGCCATCCATGCCCTAATTGATGTCTAGATTCAACAGACCACACAGAAACACTTGTTTAATGCAGCTGTGGCTACCTGCTCTGAGTCTACCGAATAAAAGCAGGTCTGTTGGCAGACACGGTCAGGCCAGCAGGCCAGCTTGCAGGCCTAGGCTTCAACATGGCCACCAGCCACATGGCCGGGCCCAACAACAGAAAGCCCACCCCAAAAACACATTTCCTAACTCAATCCAATGCCATCCATGCCCTAATTGATGTCTAAATTCAACAGACCACACAGAAACACTTGTTTAATGCAGCTGTGGCTATCTGCTCTGAGCCTACTGGATGAAAGCAGGCCTGTTGGCAGACAAGGTCAGACAAGCTTGCAGGCCTAGGCTTCTAAATGGCCTCCAGCCACATGGCTAGGCCCAACAACAGAAAGTCCACCCCAAAAAAGCACATTTCACAACTCAGTCCAATGCCATCCATGCCCTAAATGATACTTGAAAATGAAATACATTCAAAAAACACCAAAGGAACAGTTGCTTCATCATGCACCCACCCATGACTAGCTCTGGGCCTACTGACTACTACTACCCACAACATTTTAAAAAAAAGGAATGATAGTTACCAAAATTAAATTTTAGTTGCAACAACTGCAATGCCCCCAATCACACAGACACAACAACCACTTTAATTGTAGAATATCCAATTCAAAAATCCTCAAATCCAATGACAATGATGCCGCAGACAAAAAGAGTGATCTTTCCAGCTCAAAATCCAAAGGCAGAATGAGCAGATGGACAAAGCACTGGGAGGAGCCTGCTGGACAGGAACAGGAAGTTGGAGATTCTGTGGCATTTCCACCCTCTCCCCCCATTTTAAAAAAGGGTTCCTTGCACAAAAAAGGACAGCCAAATGTCAATCTGAGGAGTTTTTTTCATCCAAATCATCATTTGCAGAAGATTTCATGCTGCTAGAGCTGATATTCTTCTCCAGATGGAAAATGTTACATGTTCGAGTTCTCGAGCTTCACCTTACTTCCGCCGGATGTCGATGGTGCGTCCGAAATGACGTGTACTCGTTCTCTCACTCCCTGTCGCATTGGATATGACGTGTTCGCGTCCTCACGCTCTCGCTTGCAGTGGAGAATGACGTGTTCGAGATCTCATACTCTCGCGGTGCAAGATCGAAAGACGAATGACGTGATCGCGGGCGCGAACTCGTGCGAGATAGTGCAAACGGCTAGCAACATCTCGTGGAGCACGCGACTGGATCGGGATAACTTGTCGGCGAACGCCGGGATCCAGGTAAGGCTATCGAGCACGCAAGAATGTATTTTTAAAGCGTGAGCATGAAAACGGAACGCGAAAATATCAAATTGTCGCAATTTCCACGAGTGGAATGGAATTTGACGCCCACCCCTGCTCTAAATCTACTTCAGGGCTTCAATGTGTGGGCCTCTGAATGTTTATTTGACAGATAATTTCTCTTTACTCAGATGGTTGACTAACATAACTAATCAAGCTTATTAAAACTTAGAACAACCTTCAACCACGTGGAATGCAGTTGTATTCCACCAGAGGCTAAGAAAGCTACTATTTCCCCGCCAATGGAAAGGACACTATTATGTTTTCAGAGGAAAGGAGAGCTTGCAAGATTCTCTCACTTCTTCTCTAATGAATTATGCGTTTATAGGCAATAGGAGTACGACAAAAGCTGTCAGAGAATGTCTTAGTTGCAAGGGCCACACAAAGCCCCAACTGTACCCGAAAATCAATGCACAGTAGTTGGGATTTTACAATGCAATGTTATTAATTTTGTGGTTTTTATCTATCAATCATCTGCATTAGAATGAATGAAAATATTATGGACAACTCCACACTGTTATACACATTTGACGAAAGGTTATATACGCCCCAATCATATTTCATCACACATCCCTAATCAATGAATTTAATATTGTTTACATGACCTGTTGTATTTTAACTTCCCTATGTTATAACATATATTTTTACATCCCTGCTGTACCTATGTAGTGTGCACCTTAGGCCCTTTCATTGGTGGGTCAATTATTATACATGAAGATCTTTGTCAATAGTTATTAAACCAGATGTGTACACTGTTTTGTTTTATTTGATGCACTTTAATGGCCCCAGAGGCCGAAATAAACTATTAATGGTTAGTAACTAAAATAAAGTATATTTAAGTAATAACTAGCTTTCAAACAGCATAGTTGCATTAGTTAAAGTCAGAAGTCTGTGTTTCAGCATCCCTCCGATATTTGTTACCTGATTAAATACATATTATTATATATGGAGCTCTATGGAGCGAGAGTGGATCAGGTCAGGCTCTGTTCCTGTTGTGCTACACAGGACAGTGAATAATAAATACTTCTTGTTCATAATATAGACAGTGCATGGAAGCTTGCTGCTACCTTCCATCCTCTTTCCTAAAAGGCAGAACTTGCATCTCTCCTTATAGGTGCAGTGCTGTGTTTATGAAAGATCATCAGCGAATGGAAATGTTAGTTCTCCAGCCTGTTAACTCAAGAAGGAGAAAAGAAGGCAATGAAAACACAGTTATATTAGCTGCAGAATTTTACCAGCTCTTTGTTGGCAAACTAGAAGGGTTGCTTACCAGCCTTATATTTGCACACCATAATACAATATAGTTAATGCATAACGTATTAATATTAGCCTACAACAAGGAATATATTGTATGTAACATTAAACGTGCATCCTGCCACACACTCAGATCTAAATGAAGAAACTGAGGTATAATTATTGACAACACACAGAAAAGGGATTTGCTTTTTGAAAACATCCCTTTAAACAAGTAGTTTACTCTCGTGTAAGGTTCTTTAGACGAATTACAAAGCTTTCCTGTTAGTTTTACTCCAGTAACCTGAAATTTGAATTGCTCCTTCAGTTGCAGACCAGACTCACAAAGCATTTTCGGTGAAAAGCTGTGCCTTTGTTCAAACTTAGGTGTGAGTTACTCATGCATTGCCAGCAGAAAAGAAGACAGGAAAAGAAATATTGCCACATGCAGCATAACAAGAAAAGGTCAACATCCAAAACGATCAGCATTGTGCAACCTCATCTAATATGCTCTGGAAAGAGTTTGGCTGAAAATATGCAGCCTTTTCTAAAAAACACGCTGACAACAACTCCATTGTTTTTCCATCCACTGACTACATTTTCACATTATTAAAATGTCAATAAGATTTGGAAATAATGTTACCCATTCAGAATGCCGTCATACCCGTTTGGATTCAAGTCAAGATTGCTCCCGAAATGCTCAATTTTATTTTTCTAAGCTTATTCAGCTGAGATGTTAAAGGGCAAACACATGCAGAGTTAGTGACAAGTGTTTTGACGTGCCAGACAGACAGTCTGGGAAAGCTGTTAACAGTTTCAAGTATTACCTCTCAGAGCTGAAAGATGTTTGTTTATGGCTTCCCAAAAGACTGCGTGAGCCATAAACTAGCAATAAGATAAAGAAAAGCAGATACAAAAGTAAATGCTTAATTTGTTCCACATGCCTACATTTGCTATGCATAAAATAATCGCCGCTTGTCACCACATGCCTAAATTTGCTATGCATAGAATAATCGCCGCTTGTCAATCATTAAATTATAGGCCGTCGAAAATGCAGGTTACGTTTTAAACATTTAAGATTTGAAATATGATATGTGCCGACTGTTTTAAGAATTTGTAAAGTCAGATGGAATGTACATTAATAAAAAGTTGTTATACCTGACATTATTGACGTGGTATTTCCACAAACGTGTGGCCTTCATTCCTCCTGTTTTGCCGAATGCATTCATGTTGGCTTTATGACTGAGCATTTTACTACGGCTAACCAGTGCTAAAGCGCTTGTGCTTACTCCTTACAATAGGGTAAAATTGGCCTATACATAATTAGCACAATAATGTACTTGCAAGTCCCTAGCAACTGGTACTATCTCTACATAGGGCCTGTACATTAAATGCTACTAGTGGGCCTGCAGTATTCATTGAGCCACCCATTAAATGTGCTCTGTCTCAGGCCTGATATGGCATCCTATAGTTCAGTTTTAAACTGACATTTTGACCTGGCAAAATAAACCTTTTTTAACATGTGCAAACCTTTTCAATGATTATAAGAAATGCCTAACATAGGCCCTAGCCCCCCAGAGAGCAGGGTGCATGGTATTTAAAAATGTAGGCCATGTAGGTTTAAGTTTTACATGTCCTGACCATAAAAATTCCTAAAGTTGTTTATCACTTGTGTAAGGCATATCTCTCCCATTGGCTAACAATGTTTTAACTTATTACATTTAATGAGTGCTAACTTTTGCTTGGGAGAAGATAGAGATATTCCTGCTGAGACTCAAATGAACAGTAGTGTAATATCAGTCAGATTGTAAATTACATTCTGAAAATGTCACTTTTAGAAAACTGGCATTTTCTTGTCCCATTTGTGCCTTGGTCTGCTGCTCTATGTGATTTTGTCAACTTCACTTGTTCTCTCTGAATGATTTCCAGTGGTAATTTGCTTCTGAGCCTCACAGTTTCTTTATGTTGATGACTGGCTGTCTGTAATCCTAGAACTAGATTTACTATAATCTCTTTTTGACTTTCAAATTCCAAGCATTTGATTGAGCAATTCAATTGTAATGTTTACCCCTAGTTTCTAGGGGGAAAATTGCAGTATTAGTAGTTCATAGCATAATTGCTTCGTTTTGTGTTAGTATTTAATATCTCTGTGTTGCTGCTTCTGTATGCTAAAAGTTGCAGGTATTTTTAATTGGTCTATTTGTGGGACAAGTGTTAAAAACTGGAAAAAGAAAGCATTGGGGGTAAAGGCTTTGCAGAAGAAAGAGGGAAGAGTCACAAGGGTCAGAGTCATGAAGAGCTCAGTCTTGGCAGTCAACTTGAAACCTTTTTGAAAACTGTGCTCTAAGGAAACTAGCAACAAGGACACATGCAATGGGAAATCTGTTCAGGTTTCATGTATTTAATTGATCACTAGTAACCTGCGCATTGTGTTGAGGCACCTGCTGTAGAGATGTGTGAATCCCAAAAGTTCTAAGTTATAATATCTGTTGGTTATTGGGTTACTGGGTGAGAGGGGTGAACCCCTTCTCAGGCTGCAACAACAATTCCTGTCAGGGTGAAATCTCAAGCAATCCCAAATGAACGTGTGATAAACCCCCTGGTAGTCTGGCACAAAAGCAGTAAGGCTTAACTGAGAGGTAAAGTGTATTTATGAAGCACTTCAAACAGTAATAAAGTGAAAACATTATACATTACAAATCCCACTTGAGTAAAATCCAATAAATGTAAAAAAATTATTTGAGACCAAAACGACAAAAATCCAACCTGTAGAACCAAAGGTATGTCATATTAAAGATTTCCAGTAAGTAAAGTATCTGAACGCACAAAATGCCACACACAGGTGTCAGGTCGTTCGAGACCAGGTGAAAGTCACAAGTTCAGGCTGACCACAATGGAGCGCAGGCCAGATACAGGTACCAGGTTAGTCTCATTAAAATACTTACTGATGGAGCAAGGTTTCATACATACAGGAGCTTGCTTGGACTCAGTCCTATCGAAATAACCTATAATTAATTAATCAGCATGTTTTGTTGACTAATATTTGCATTACACAACATATGTGCTTTTATTAACAATAACCTGAGTGTCCTAAAATGGCCACCGGAAACACGGGAACTCTTTTGCGCATGTGTCTGCCACATCTACGTGGTGTGACGTATCTGTGCTTTTGGTGGGAACTTCTTGCTTCTGAGCACTAGTGCCAAGATGGCCGCTTCATGCTTACTCATACTAACGCATATGCTGCTGCTTGTACTAAACTTTGTTCGTTCTGCTTAACTATTAATGCTATAGTATAAATAAAGTAATGGGGTTAGAGTAGAGATAAGTGGTATACAGTGCAATAATTTATTTTTGTATTCTAATGTGTCGCTATTTGACTTTGTTACTAGCTTGTATTTGGGCCTGAGGGTGACAGGAACAGCCATTTTGAAAATCCGCTCTGCGCATGTGTTCAGAACTCTGAGAGACCTGGAGCGGTGGCATTGAACTAGTACCAGTGACTGTCTTTCCGCTGATGTGCCTGGGAAAACCTCAATCCTAACCTGGGAAAGGAAGAAGAGTTGCAACTTTATTACACACTGTATATTAAAATGAAATAATATAGGCGGGCGTAATAAAGAAATGGGAAAATAAATTGTGGGCAGAAACTTTGATCAACTATATTGAACTGAAATGATCTCATCTTAGTATGATGTGATGACCTCTCCTCGGCTTTCTGACCAATCACTAAAGGGCAACACGTAGATTTGCAACATTTAGGGGTGGTACATTGCCCTGGAAATGGTCCAACTAAGGTAGGCTTAGTTAGAAAAATTGTCCGACTTGTCTGAGTAGCTGACCTGTCACTGACCCAGCACATGCTATAGGAGATCGAGAGCAGAGGTGCTGGTGGAGCACTCTGTCAGAAAAATCGAGATTTAGCTGAGGGAGAGTTATCGATTACCCAATCAGGGTATTTGAATTGGCTTAAGCGAGAGGGGTGCGACGCTGGAGTTGCACTTAGATGAGGTCACCTGTCCTGATCTGCATCTGTCCTGTCCCGTGGGCACCAGATTAGTCAGGAGCCCCTGTCTTTGCCCCTGTCCGTTGCCAGAATTGGTCCTCGCACCAGTCTAGGCAAATATAATCCATGTGAAATGTCATTGCGCTATTTCCCTTTCTCGCCCTTCCCATGTACCAATGTCTAAAGGTGTTACTGTGATTTCTTACAAACTTTATATTCTCATGATCATATTCTTGCTAGTGAAATTTGTGATCACTGTATTTTGGACAGAGACTCACAAAAACTTGCATAGATAAAGTGTTTAAAACTTCTCCCGAGTCTGTGGTTATTTCAGGAAAGGGTAAATTATTAGACTCACTACTCATTGTTCTAACACTCTTTTCGATCCCTAGTACTTATAGCATAAGTGAGAAGGATTGATAAGTCAATGGTTTACAGGTATAAGTCCTAAAAGGACTCAAAGTACTGATTGGCTGTAAGTAGAAAGCGGAACTACTAGTTCAAAGTGTGAATGTTTATGAGCCCAGGTGAGTATGATAAACTGAGCTGGTAGTCCCGAGTGCCATCGGTATACTTTTCTGTTAGCAGTATGATGGTTAGGATTTAGTTAAAGATAGGTAGTTAGTTGTGTATTGATTATTGATTAATTGATTTTATGTACTAACCAATATCCGCTTGTATTGTTACATGTTGTCTGGAATATCCCGGGATACTGAAAGCAGTTGGTAAATAGAAGCCACACTCCTGTGAGGTTTCTTGCCTCGATGGAACAGGTGCAGAAAGGTAGGTAAAACTTGAAGCACTAGTTAGGGATTATATTCTGGTATAAAAGTGAGAGGTATTGTTAGCAAAGAAGTTCGCGGGTAAAACTTTGGTCTTATATCACCTAGAAAGGGTAAGTCTGGAAAAGTAACAGGTTCTTTTTGCTTGAATGAAAAGTATGCGGAAAGTTGTTTTACTCGCAGTGTATGAAGGATAGACGGAAGTAGGTTTACTAGTTGTGAAAGAAATTATCTCCTTCTTTGAATCTAGTAAATCAGGCACAGTAGCGAATGTTTCTATGTTGTTTAATAATATCATGTGCATTTAACATGAAAAAGAATTGAAGTGTCGTATTACCTTGCAAAGGAGGCAGTCAGTCGCGGTTGCTGCACTGACGTCATAGAGAGCCACGCTGGGATTGGTAGAAACAGCGGGTGTGTAGCCGTGAAAAAATTGTAAAGGAGGGGTGAGTGCAGAGAGTGAGACTCACATCACAGGAAAGCCACACAATCATTGGTTAATGCTGTTTGTAAGTCAAAACCCCATTGGTCATTGAAACAAAAAAATGCGCTAGTATTTGAGAAATCTTTCTGCAAAAAGTAAATAAATAAAATTAAATGAATTAACTAAAGTTTTGTAGAAACCAAAACAGCGGTATATGTGGCATTTAGATCCAGCAATTATAGGAAATCGATCAGATAGAAGATATTTAGGTTTTGCCCGAGAACAAAGTATTAGAGGAAGACCATATAACATGTACGGAGAAAAAAGAAAAATGACTTTTATGCAGAAAATAAAGAATTACTTTAAAAACGACAAACCAGTAAAAACAAGAGATGGAATTATTATTCCACCACCAAAAACGCCCGCCTCATACATGATGGTAGAAAGAGGCTACCACACTTGTGTGTGGTTAGAAAATTGGATAGAATATACCAACGACAATGGCATATTAGCTTTTCCTGAACATGGTACATTTAATGGCAGAGTATTGCATAATTTGTAAACTCGCATGATTGAATTAGACACCAGACCAAGATTAATGCAATATGAAGCCATAGAAGAATGGGAGACAGAGGCTTTTGAGCGAGATAGATCTCGAGGTGACAGAAATTTTAGCAGGTTTTATCCCAGATTCCCAAAAAATACTCGAGATAAGCAAATGAAACAATGGAGACAGTTTATGCTAGTGGAAGGATTATATCCTGTCTTTACCACAGAAGAACCAACTGGAAGTAAAAGTACTGAGAAAACAAAACAAAACATTTAATGACTGGTGGTAGTGACTCAGATGATTGTCATTTAGAGGATTTATGACCGAAAAATCCACCACCTTATCAGGAAGAAACAAAAAGAGCTATCCCTAGTGCTCCATGTTTACAACCACCCTTAGTTCCGCAGGGTATACATGAAACCTTATTGGAAAAGGTACTACGAGAAAGAGAAAAAGAAGCATTAAACAAACAGCGTAGTGAGTTAATACAGAAAATCACCCAATTAAATACGAGTCTTGAAGCCTTAACAATATCAATAACTATAGGTCCCTTAGTTCCTCTATATGGAGATAAACAATTCAGTCCTAAAACTCCCGTTCTAACTACACCCATAGTACAGCCTAGGAAAGACACCTTAATAGTTGATGACCAAGCAAGTGAGTGCGAGTCAGTGATATCCTTAATGGATTTACCTATACGAGAACCTGTGAGCGACTCAATCAGGAAAAATACTCCCCCGATGCTCAAAGGAAGTACAGATTGAAACATCTACAGGAACAAAAATTGCAACTGTAGTAAGCCCAGACGAATTAGAAAGATGGACCCGAGACATAGAGAAGCCAAAATCACAGCCAAAAGTATTTGACATATTCAAATTAAGGGTAGAATTAGAAGAAATGTTAGCTGGAAATGTAGGATTTGAAAGGTTAAATTCATTTAACAAGGATGAATTATTGTTTATTTGCAGAAGTATTACTCGAAATACAGAAATATACCATGAAAAGGTAATGAATCTGGCTTCCGAGATGCGAATTGACATTGGCAAATCAAAGGTATTACAGAAACTGTATAAAGCTGAATTTTCCGACAAAGATTTGGAAAACATGAATGTGTCAGGACGAAAATTGCAGATAAAGGAATTGTTTTCGCTGCAAAAAAGGCGTAAATCTAGACAAATGGAAAGCTAGATGGACAACGAAAAAGGAAGAGGCACATGCAAATAAAACTACATCTGAGTATTTGTTAAAAGACCCAGAAAAGGCTGAAAGGTTGTGTCCGATGAGAGAAGTGCCAGGAGGAGGTTATGTACATGTCCCATGGTCCTGACAAGATATTTTATCATTTACTAATGACTGGTAACGCCAAGTTGAAAGGTTTGTGAAAGTGCCAAAGGTACTGTTAAAAGATTTGGATGGATTATTTGGCATTGTTGTTCCAGCTGATTTGTGGACTGAATGTAAAATTACAGTAGATTGGCCAAATGATGTATACCCTAGAGATCCTAAAACAGGAGCCCCATCAGAAGAGGTAATGAAAAAGTATAATCAGGTAATAACCTATTTAAAGGAAAAGATTCCCCCAAAAGAAACAGACTGGACTAACATTGACGGAACCACACAAAAAAAAGATGAATCTGTACATGCATATTATGAACGCCTATTGCAAATATTTAAACAGTACAGTGGTTTGGAAAATATTGACAATAAGGATATGACACATTTTATTTATCATTTAGTGTCCGGATTAAGACCAGAAATCTCTCAAACGATTAAAGAACATAAACTGTGTTGGCAAGCAAAGCCTGTCGACGAGATTCACAAGTATGCAAAATACTGTGAAGATGAAATTGACAATAAGCGGAAGAAATTAGAAGAAAAGGTAATGTGGGCTCAAGTGAAGATGGCAGAACAGCAGGAACTCCAGTTAAGTCAGCAAACAAATAATCAGAAAAAAGGGAAAGGCCAAGGTGAAAATAGCGGGGGCAAACCCAGAGGAAAAATTATTAAAGAAGAGGCAAAAAAAAAGTTTCCCTGTCATGGGTGTGGAAAATTAGGGCATTGGAGAAACTAATGTAAATTAATGCAGAATAATAATGTCCAAAATCAAAATTTTAACCACAGATGCAGAATGAGGTGTCAATGAGACAGCCGCAACAGGTAATAAAGAATCAGTTACCTCCAACCTCTATGACAGATTTTGTGAGTCAAGCCAAATACAGTGTGGACACCGTATTTCGGGAGGGAAGTGGTAAGAAAGATACGATAACACCAATGTTTCTTTTGCAGGGCACATTCTTTGAATCGGAAGATTACTGACGGTGCCTGAGGGGGGGGGACGAGGAATGCGTACTTGGCGCATCCTTACCGGTAGATCAGTCAGGTCCTTACATTGAGGAAAAAGTGGAGGGAAATGATGTTACCTTTTTGTTGGCCACTGGTGCTACCAGTTCTACTGTGAGAACAGCAGACATCCCAAAACTACCCCTCTCGGGAGAAGTGATCTAAGCAGTGGACATTTCTAATAAACAAATTAGGACCCCTGTCACAGAACCAATGGAAATCTGCATCGGTAATTTTAGAGAAATGCACACGTTTGTAGTGTGCAACTCTAGTCCTGTAAACTTGCTAGGAAGAGATCTACTGTACAAGATGAATTGCACAATCTGTTGCACACCGAATGGTGTTGAAATTCAGACTCCAGATGAGGACGGAGTGAATAAAATTATGCTACCCATACAAGAAACAGAAGTTAAAAAGATATGTGCCTAGAAGATTTACCAGGAGAACTAAAAACCTTTGTAAACCCTGATGTGTGGGATTTTTCTGGAAAAGAAATAGGGTTGATGGCAGATCCCATGGAAAGTAACAGTGAAAGAAGGTGCAGTTTATTCAAATATTTGACAGTATAAAATGAGTCCCGAAGTTAAAGCAAGTTTTTTTAAAGGAAATAGGACAATTGGTTGAACAAGGCATTCTAGAAGAAATAATGAGCAGCCCTGTAATTCACTCAAAATTGGCATAAAGAAACCAAACAGAAAGTACAGGGTGGTCCAAGACCTCCGTAAAATGAATAACATTGTCGTCCCATGTTACCCTGTAGTACAGAAACCAGCAGTGATTCTGTATCAAATACCATGGGGGGCAATGTGGTTCACTTTAATTGTTTTATGCCATGCCTTCTTTTCCATTCCATTACATTCAGACAGCAAGTTTTTATTTTCGTTCAAATTTGACGAGCATGTTTATGTCTGGAATCGTGTTCCACAAAGGTACACGGAAAGCCCATCCATTTTTAATCAGATTTTGAAAAAGTGTCTCAAATCACTGGTGCTGTCCGGGCAATCTGTCCTGGTGCAGTATATCGATGACCTATTACTAGCATTGAGAACCAGAAATGATTGATTCCATTGCATTATTGAATCATTTAGCAAAAGGCGGACATAAAGAGTCCCCAGAGAAATTGCAATGTTGTACAACCTCAGTTAAGTATCTGGGACACCAGATAGAAAGAGGGGTCAGTAGAGTGACATCTGAAAGAATCTAAATAATTCAAAACATGAAACTACCCCAAATGCAGAAAAAAATCACAGTGTTTCTTGGAGTTGTAGGTTACTGCATGTAGTGGAATGTGGGATTTGCAGTGCTAGCTAAACCATTGATTTAGCTGACAAAGAAACGGGCAAAAGATAAAGTCGAGTGGGACGATGTAAGCATGACTGCTTTCTTAAAACTGCGTTACAGTCTGTGTGAAACTCCAGCATTAGGGATGCCTGACTCAAAAGAATTTTCACTTTTTTGTAACACAAGAGCCAATTGTGCTCTCTCAGTTCTAACCCAAACCCTTGGATTAATGCAACGTCCTGTGGCATATTTTTCTGCCACATTGGACCCAGTGGCATCAGTAATGCCAGGTTGTCTGAAAGCGGTAGCTGCAACTTGCATGAGTCTTGAACAAAGTGAATCCATTGTCATGGGACACCCTGTAACAGTTTACGTCCCACATTCAGTTGTGATTCTGTTAACCAGAACACGTACACAGTATTTAACACCTAGTCGGATGACTAAATATGAAAGGTTAATTGTTGGTTCAGAGAACTTGACAATAGTCAGGTGTACTATTTTAAATCCAGCAACCCTGTTACCTAATTCGCACTTTGACGAAGTAGGAGAAGTCAAACATGCTTGAATCAACCTCACCAAATTCAGTACTAAACTTCGCACAGACATACAAGAAGAACCTTTAAAAGACCCAGAACATGAGCTATTTGTAGATGGCTCATGTAGGCACCATGAGGAAGGAGGATTAAGTGCTGCTTATGCTGTGTATCCTTTGGTAAACAGTCAAAATATCGAGTAAAAAATATTGAATGGACATAATATCGAGTTTAAAATATAGAATGGACAAAATATCGAATGGACAGAATATAGACATCAAAAATATCGTTTTTAAGGTAAGTAATGTAATATCGAATATTAAAAATATAGAAAGTTAAAATATCGAAGTATATAATATAGGTTATTAAAATTATCGAATTTGTAATAATATAGAATTTTTTATAGTGTTTTTTATGTTATTATATGTGTGAAAAGTGTGTATGTATGTTATATTTTATTTTAATTAATGAATTTTGTTTTTTTAATTTTTGCGTAATTTAATTCTGTAGCGGGTTGTGGGTTTATAGGGGAATAGGGTGTGAAGTAATTTAATTATAATTAATCAAATATGTAAATGTATTTATTGGTATTCATTTTTAATTAATTGTTAATTAATTTATATTTGGTAATTAATTAAATTGTAATTGGCAATTAATTTTAATTAATTGATTAATTGCTAATTATGTTAATTTTACTAATTTATTTTCTGTAGCGGGTTGTGGGTTTATAGGGGAATTGGGTGGGAAGTAATTTATTTATAATTAATTAAATATGTAAAATTATTTATTGTTATTTATTTCGAAATAATTGTTAATTAATTTTTTATGGATAAAAATTACATTTCAATTGCCAATTAATTTTATTTAGTTGATTAATTGCTAATTATGTTAATTTTACTAATTTATTTTCTGTAGCGGGTTGTGGGTTTATAGGGGAATATGGTGGGAAGTCATTTATTTATAATTAATTAAATATTTCAATTTATTTAATTGTATTTAATTTGAATTAATTGTTAATTAATTTTTAATTGTTAATTACTTAATTGGTAATTTGTAATTAATTTGTATTAATAAGTAACTAATTCTGATAATTAATTTTAATTTGTAATTTTAATTGATTAATTATTTTATTATACTAAATTGGTAATTACTTTTAATTCTTTTTTTATAGACATTAATTTATATTTTTTTAAATAATATATGAAGTATTTACTTTCCCTACTGTTGCACTCTCTCGAGAGGGAATAGTATTTTTTACCCCTACGCTATCCAACGCTTTCCCTACTGTTGCAAACTTTGGAGTGGGAATAGTAATTTTAACCCCTACGCTATCCAATGCTTTCCCTACTGTTGCACTCTTTGGAGTGGGAATAGTAATTTTAACCCCTACGCTATCCAACGCTTTCCCTACTGTTGCACTCTTTGGAGTGGGAATAGTAATTTTTACCCCTACGCTATCCAACACTTTCCCTACTGATGCACTCACTGAGAGTGGGAATAGTAATGTTTACCCCTACGCTAGCCAACGCTTTCCCTACTGTTGCACCCGCTGGAGTGGGAATAGTAATTTTTACCTCTACGCTATCCAACGCTTTCCCTACTGCTGCACTCACTGGAGTGGGAATAGTCATTTTTACCCCTACGCTATCCAACGCTTTCCCTACTGTTGCACCCACTGGAGTGGGAATATTAATTTTTACCCCTACGCTATCCAACGCTTTCCCTACTGTTGCACTCTTTGGAGTGGGAATAGTATTTTAACCCCTACACTATCCAACGCTTTCCCTACTGTTGCACTCTTTGAAGTGGGAATAGTACTTTTTACCCCTACGCTATCCAACGCTTTCCCTACTGTTGCACTCACTGTAGTGGGAATAGTAATTTTTACCCCTACGCTATCCAATGCTTTCCTTACTGTTGCACCCACTGGAGTGGGAATAGTAATTTTTACCTCTACGCTATCCAACGCTTTCCCTACTGTTGCACTCACTCGAGTGGGAATAGTAATTTTTACACCTACGCTATCCAACGCTTTCCCTACTGTTGCACCCACTGGACTGGGAATAGTAATTTTTACCCCTACGCTATCCAACACTTTCCCTACTGTTGCACTCTTTGGGCGTGGGAATAGTAATTGTTACCGCTACGCTATCCAACGCTTTCCCTACTGTTGCACTCATTGGAGTGGGAATAGTAATTCTAACACTCTTGCTATGCTACGGTAATAATATTGTATATTTTTTAATAATATTATGTTAATATATATATATATGTTTTAACAAATATTTTTTTTTTCTTTATAACTTAAATTAATTATTTAGTAAATGTAAGGTTATTTAAGTATTTTTAGGTATATTTTAGGTATTTATTTTTTATATATTTTTTAATTATACATTAATTTTAATAAATTCTATATTTTTACAAAGTACATATTTTTAAACTATATTTTTGGTTCGATATTTTTGTACTTACCTGTTTGTAGATCGGACTTCGATATTTTTGTAATCGATATTTTGGAGTTGATATTTTAAATGCCTATATTTTTGTAGTCGATATTATGTCAGTGATCCGTATCCATTATCTGGTATAGTCGAAGCATCCTATTTACCAGGAGGCATGTCTGCACAAGTAGCCAAATTGATTGCTTGAATAAAAGCGTGCAAAATTGGAGAGTAACCATGTACACTGATAGCCAGTATGGTTACGGGGTTGCGTATGACTGTGGCCAGCTATAGATGCAAAGAGAATTCATGACTTCTTCAGGAACCCATATTAAAAATTGACAATTTATAAAAGAATTACTTGAAGCAATTCAATTGCCTAAAGAATTGGCCGTGGTCAAGTGTGCTGCTCACCAATCTGGAAATGAGAAAGTGACAGCTGGTAATCAATATGCTGACCAAGTGGCCCAACATTGTGCCAGACATAAAATGGCAGTAGAGAAGAAAATCAAAGCATGTGGAATCAGCTGCCAACTTATTCTGTGGAGAGGAGTGAATACATGGGAGGCAGTGAAAGATTTGCAAGGTGAAGCGGAGCCCAAAGAAAAGGAAGACCTAGATGGGAGACCAGTATTACCTGACTGTATGCTTGCACCAATGACTAGAATGTACCATGGGGATTCACACATAGGCAGAGATTCCATGATTAGATTGTTCAGGCAGGATTGGTTTAATGCGAAGTTCAGGAACATAGCAGAGCGTCTTTGCCAGAGATGCTTGATCTTGTAAGAAAACTGTGGTTTGTCCTGGGAAAATTGGGAAGGCAGAAGGCCCATTTATCAGACTACAAATTGACTTAATTTAATTACCAGCATGTTGAAAATTAAAACATGTTTTAGTCATTGCATGCTTATTTTCCAAATGGGTAGAAGCATACCCTACCCTGAGGAACGACAGCCTAATTGTCTTTTTAAGAGAGCTTATTCCTCGGTTCGATTTTCCAGTAACGATTGAATTAGACCAAGGGAACATTTTAAATAATTAAGTAACTGGACTGATTTGTGAAGCATTCAAAATTGAGCAAATACCGCACTGTGCATACCGCCCAGAGGCTTCTGGAGAGGTAGAACTACTGATTGGCTCTATTAAAGCAAGATTGGGAAAGATGTGTGAACCTACCCAATTGAAATGGCCTGATGCTTTATCTCTTGTCCTGATGGGACTCAGAAGCAATCCAGACAAGAAAACAGGCTTGAGTTCCCATGAAATACTCATGGGAAGGGCAATGAGGCAAGCATGTGTGCCAGGACACCAGCTTTTAACTGTATCTGATGATTTAGTGTTGGAGTACTGCAAAGAGTTGGCTGACCAAGTGTGTTCTATCTCTCACCAGGTTGGGGAAGACACTGAAGCCAGACATTCATTTCTAGCACATGATTTGAGTCCTGGAGATTGGGTAGTGAGAAAAAAATCACACCCGAAAACCTTGCCTAGCACCAAGGTGGAGAAAGCCACATCAAGTGATACTGGTTACCACCAAAGCTGTAAAGTACCAGGGAATTCCATACTGGATCCACGCCAGCCATACCAAGAGCGTAACAGAACCTGACGAAGTTGAGGCTGGCGGTTGCGCAGATGATGGGTCTCAAGAAGATGATCCTGAAGTAGTTGGCAAAGAACAACTGAGCACTAGTCAGGATGAATGGATTCCAGTAGTTGACATACCTGAAATGAGAATAAGAACAAGAAGCCAAACTGTCTACTACGATAGTCAGACTGATAGTGAGGATGAGACAGGAATAGAAGAATGTACTCAGATTACATAAATAGATCAAAGCTAATGGTAATCGTGAGGAAAACCAGATAGGGAAAGAGCGATATACTCAGACCAAAGAAACACCCATCAGAACACCTCTGTCTGAGGAGGGACAGATAGGTACTAGACAAAACGCACAGGCAGAAGTCAATCAAGAAACTGCAAGACAACAAAGCAATATCCTGGACCAGGTCAGACTAGTCTAGAAGAATTCATCCAGGCAGAAACGTCAACGATAATAAGCCCTGGACAAGGTCAGGTAGAGACGATACCTGAAGTTGTCAAAAATCAAATTGTGCCACAACTCAAAGAAAACAAAAGAACATCTGAAGAAACTGAAAGCACAGTGCCCGCTAAAAGTGATAAATGGCCTGGTTTTGTTAAGAGACTGAAATATCACCCAGTCACAATAAATGAAGAGCCGGAAAAAGTAAAAGAAGTGACAAGTCCAACTGAACCGTCAACCAGCACTCAAAGAAGGAGAAGTCCACAATTGAAAGGACTGAACAATAAATTTAAAGGTCCTGAATGGACTTATGTCATCCTTGAGGATTTTGAGAATTTGGAAATCAGTGATGAAAGTGATGAAGAATTGATTATTGATCAGCCTTTCGAAGAAGTGAGACCAACTTGAGATAAATTCACAGTTATATTCTGTGTAAAGTTTACAAAGAGGGGATAAATCTCCTGATCAAAATGGCTGATGCTAGAGTTACTGGAAACTCCAAAAGAGATTGTATGAAGACATGCTGTAGAACATGCATATATAGTGTACTGATAGTATGGCTAGGACTGACAATAGCAATACCTTATTTGATGGCTGCTAAACAGAATGACACTACTATACACGGAAAGGTAGCGTACCACAAACAAGTTAGAGTAGCCTTAGAAGCACCAGTTGAGATGGAATTACATCACAGTAGAAATAAAATAGAAACAGAAATTAATGTGTTTGCTAGCCTATTTGTACATTATGTAGAGACAATGCAAATTAGTGATTGCTATGTCTGCATGAAATTACAGTCATCAGTAGCTGAAGGCGTTACTTACCACCATTTACTATTGACTTATTGTCTTTCTTGTAGTATATTAACTAGTTTGTTTTATAGAACTGGAAGATTACAGTATTATTATTCTAACATAGATGTCATTGTTTCTTAAATCCCTATACATAGAAAAATGAATCCAGTCCTTAGCAGTAGAACTGCACAGTTTATGGGTAAATGTTTTCTAACAATGAAAACAACAGATAAAGCTGAAACACACAAAGACAATTTAACATGTAAATTATATGAAGTAGAGAAAAGGAGACAGGATTTCCATAGAAAGGCCACTGAACCGAAACCCCAGATACCCAAATGGGCTGAAAGGGAAGAATTTATGGCAACTGGCAGGACTCATGCTGCTATGTCTCTGGATTTTGAAAAGAAAGGGAAAATCTGTCTCCATAGAGAGAAAACTAAGTATAACAATGTATTCATTGGTTCCAGTGAATGTGAACACAATTCCCTCATAATTGGGGATTGGGGACTAGAGGGGGGAACTGATCCAGTATTTCCTGGAGTCTATTATATTTGTGGGAATAAAGCAATTGTTTAAGCTGCCTGATCATTGGTATGGGAGTTGCTATTTCAGAATAGTATTCTCAAAGGTATTCCATGTAAAAGGAATCACTGGAAGCAATGAACACGAGAATGAACTAGCTTGATATGAAAGAGCTGGTTTTGCAGAAATTGTAGGTGATATATTTAGTGCATTAATACCTTCAGTGGGAGTAATTCTGAATACACAAAGAATTTGTAAATTGTCTATAGTAGTGGATCGCTTATCGACTGACACTGCTGGAGGATTCTCATTGATCAATACCGAATTGGTTGCGATCAGATCAATGGTTTTACAAACTCAACTTGCTCTTGATATATTATTGGCAAAAGAGAGCGGAGTCTAACATTTTGAAGGCCCAACATTGTTGCACTTACATACCTGATAAAAGTGTTGAAATTGGAAGGTATGTCTGAAATATTACTCATTTCGAGGAAGAATTTAAGCCACTGGAGGTTGATAGTGCATGGAAGAGACTAACTGATGTTCTCTCCTCAGTAGATAGTTGGCTTTCTAATATTGGTAGAAGCATTGTAGGTAAAGTACTGATGCCAAAATTGGGAATTTCCCTAATATTATTGCTGATAATGATTTGGTGCAAATGCTGCAGAAACAGAAAAAGTTATACGGTGAATGAGAAAAAGAAGAAACGAAAGATAGATGAAATTGAAATGGAAGAGTTAAAGTGGGATATATACAAGAGAATAAAAGTTTTCCAGAATAAGAGTGAACAAAGAACTCCCAAAGTAATTGAAGAAATTGAACTGGGAGAGTGCTAAAGTTGGCATCTGTTTTCATAATTAGTGATGATATAAAATATCATCAAAGAGGGGATTGATGGAGCAAGGTTTCATACGTACAGGAACTTGCTTGGACTCAGTCCTCTTGAAATAACCTATAATTAATTAATCAACATGTTTTGTTGACTAATATTTGCATTACACAACATTTTTTGTATCTAGGGGAAGCTCAGATATGTGCTTTTACTAACATTAACATTTTTCAGAAGAGGAATTTGGTGATCATAACAGATTTGTCTAGTCCTCTGACCTATTCAAACTAGGCTGTTGATGTGAAGAATCCATTTCAACTCTTCTTTATTCAGGAGCGAATTGATGTCAGCACCTCTTTAATGGAGATTTAGTCAACTTAATTACTTGCCAGTGCAAGTCATACGCTGTGTGGACTTTAAGTTGAAAATGATCCACCAATCGAGAGCCATTCACTTTGCAGCAGATGCGACTTCTGTATTTACAGATGCGTATGTGTACTTTTTGAGTTGTCTGTTCAATATAGATCAATTGACAAGGACATGTAATGGCTTCTATAACGTTTGGAGTGTTTCAGTTTAGAATTGGTTCGACACAATGTTAATACGGATGTAAGTAAAGCTTTTTGTGTCAGAAGTGTAGGCCAGACACTGCAATTGCAGCATTTGAAATGCCCCAACCGGGGCAATAGCCCCCAAATTTCAGGTAAAGTTTCTGATGGCTTGATTGAGGGGAGGCTGGCTCTTATTAGATGATCTTTAATGCTGTTGTTTTTGCAAAATGCAAAAAGTGTTTTTTTGATTTGTAATTTGCCTGAGTTAACAACTGGTCAATGTTTGAGTAGGCATTGCTTGACTTGATTGGATGATAGTGTGAAGGTATTAACGCAAACCATCCAACTGTTGTTAGCTTCTTTTACAGGTTTTGGAGTCAATATTGTTTCTTGTGGACAGTACCAAGCTCGTTTACTTGACCATTTAACCAATTTTGTAGGGTAACCCCTGCAGTACACAGAATTCTGGCTTCAGTAAAGTTGTCATGTTTGTGAGTAGAGTTCCTTCTAAACCTGAGAAATTGGTAGAATGGTAGAGAGTCACATACGGCACGAGGGTGAAGACTTGTGTATGCTAGGAGAGTATTTCTTTCTGTGGGTTTATGGAAGATTGATGTGAAGAGACCATCCGGGGAAGATCAAATCATTAAATCAAGAAAAGGGATTTCCGTCCTACTGTGTGATCATGAGTATTTGAGTCCACTGCAGTGGGTGTTTAGCCAATAGACAAAGTTAGAAAGGGTTGATTCACACCCATGCCAGATCATGAAAGTATTGTCACTATAGTGTCCTCAATGACTAATGAGGTGGTAGAATGGGTTGGTGTGGGATAGGATGACTTTAGTTTCTAAGCGGTTCATAAAAAGTATTTCAACATTTGGTGCAAAAACTGCTCCCCTCCAAGCACCTTTTGTTTGTTGAAAAAGTTCACAGATGAATTCTAAAAATTTCTTAGTTTGTCAGAGTTCTAGTAATGCAAAACACACAACAGAGCAGACCAGGTCTAGGAATGGTGTGTAGCTATACTAGTGACTGTGAAACAGTTGGATGCATGTGTGAGCAAATGCTATTGAGTCACAAAAGCTAGAACAAATCCCATCAGCCCACCCTTCTGGTGGAGTTTACGTCATGTGTTAATTGATGATCATTCAATACCACGCCCGACCATATAGTGCCGGTGCGGGAATGGATGTCAATACTCTAGCCATGATGTTCATCAAAAAATAGTATTAATAAAGTGCAGTGCTCAAGTGATCGTGATAAATAAAATTGACTACTAAGACTCAGGAAACGTTCAGATAGAAGTCTAGGTGTCAAAAATTAAAAACACGCCAAGTAGTTAGACTACCCTATGGCGCTGTGCAGGACGGTTGACATGTTTCAGCCTCTTGGGGAATTACCCCGGCTTTCTTCAGGACCTCAGATATGGAATAGCTACTGCAACTACAAGTGATGTGTTGAATGAGGGATAACATAAAATGTACTTAGGAAAAGTTACATATCTACCAGGAACGTTACGCTCAAATGTCCACTGGAGGGAGAGAAGCATATCTTTTTCCTATCAAGAAACAAAGATATTTTCAACAACACTAGGTTACACACATACAACCGCATGAATACACAGAAACCGCATAGATAAACACACCTGCGTGAATAATTTACATTCCGCATTACAGAAGAAGCATAATAGCTTAATCACACAGAGGCATTTCCTCACAGTGATACTCACCCAGCTTTGTGTGGGTGAAGACCTCACCTCACCCGGCAACCGCTTGGGAGTATGAGGCCCCGCTCTACAGTGTAGAAAAAGGACACAGTTAGCACACAACTCTACTGTGCCCAACCAAATTACTCTACACATATAACCCAACAAACGTGTGATAGGAACCCAACTGTCAGACCAAGATCTGAACCAGACTAAGACTGACATTGGACACTCAAAAATTGCACATACTGCGATATTTCACATGTCCCAGGACGCAGTGTAGGCACTAATAGGCGCCTCTAAATAGCTTCCTTTATCACCCATTAGAAAAACATTAAATTATGAGGAATGAGTATATACAGAAACCTGACTATAGACCACAGTCTTTTAGAATTAATGGAAGATACTGATAAGCACCCATAGATAGCTTCCTTGGCCACCAAATGTGAGAAACTTATTGAGTACCAAGCAATGTAAACGGACGGAGTCCTAAATTAAAAACAGAGTCTCTGTAATTTAAGGACCGTCCAGGCTCCTTCCAGTCATGTCCCCTCAGTGAAAAATAAGTGAAAACAGAAAGGACATCAGGAGTCTCACCTGTCCGTCGGTACCCCTAGTTCTGAGCCAAGCGGAAGTGGAGGTACTTGTAGTACCGCCCTCCTCCCTTTTATATCGGACGATAATTGGATAATGAGCTATATGCGGCATTCAGTGAAGGGAAATGTGGATGCAGGCGCGTAATGAAAGCCGCTGTTCTTTCACGCATGCGTAGTTAAAATAGGAACCGCAATGCAATAACCGTTGTTTCTGCATACATCGCCCCCAGCTTACAAAGAATTGCTTAGTAAACTACCCTGCTCGGTTGTTAAAAGGGGGTGCAAAGAAACGCTACTATTAGGGGAGTCCAAGTCAATAATGGAAAGCGCATATGGAACATTACGTTCTTCTAGGTCTAGTATTCACCATAGCCTGGCACACATGACCGAGCAGGAAACACTGTTCACTGGGCATGCGCACGAGGAACGACACTAAACCATGCATAACTGTCCGTGAAAGGCTCCATATCCACAGACAAGGGAGTGTGCGGACATCCAGAGCACGCATCTCCCGATTTTGAAGCCAAAATGTACCATAAAATGTATAGGACATTTATGACTTTTTCATGAAGCATAAAATGTAAAAAGGCCTTTAAGTCGTTCTCATTGTAAAAACGTCCATAATGTATGCAAAGGGATGTTCATACTGACCGTTCTCATAAAACTTATATGCAATGGGATGTTCATTCTAACGTCCCTCCACATTGAAAGACAGCAGGCAAACTGCTTGTAGGGAGGAAGTCAGGAGGTCTAGTTATGACTATACTCCGGGAAAAATAAATTCTTATTTAGAAAAACATATACACCAGAAAGAGTCACTATATGGTGGAACGTGACTCGACCCCATGGTGGATTGTTTACTGTTTGCAAAGATCCATCAATCATTGTGAGTCCATGTGCGGTGAACCGAAACTGGCTGAGTGATGTTCACAATTGCTGCCATAAAGTCCTCCAAATATTGACATAAAATAAATTTAATGTTATTATCATCAAGTGTCCAAGAAGGAGGAGGGGTTCAGACGAGGTCGACAGAAAGGGCAACACACACAATTAAGTTGGGTGAGCTATAAGGGTGCAAACAATGATGCGTTTGCATCCATAACGTACAGACCCGCAACTGAAAGTTGCTCTAAATACTAATCAAAAACATATGTGTGGAGGGTCAAGGGGAATATTTTACGACCTGTCTGCTCGCTCCCCTACTGTCAAGATGCAAAACACACAACAGAGCAGACCAGGTCTAGGAATGGTGTGTAGCTATACTAGTGACTGTGAAACAGTTGGATGCATGTGTGAGCAAATGCTATTGAGTGACAAAAGCTAGAACAAATCCCATCAGCCCACCCTTCTGGTGGAGTTTACGTCATGTGGGAATTGATGATCATTCAATACCACGCCCGACCATATAGTGCCGGTGCGGGAATGGATGTCAATACTCTAGCCATGATGTTCATCAAAAAATAGTATTAATAAAGTGCAGTGCTCAAGTGATCGTGATAAATAAAATTGACTACTAAGACTCAGGAAACGTTCAGATAGAAGTCTAAGTGTCAAAAATTAAAAACACGCCAAGTAGTTAGACTACCCTATGGTGCTGTGCAGGACGGTCAACATGTTTCAGCCTCTTGGGGAATTACCCCGGCTTTCTTCAGGACCTCAGATATGGAATAGCTACTGCAACTACAAGTGATGTGTTGAATGAGGGATAACATAAAATGTACTTAGGAAAAGTTACATATCTACCAGGAACTTTACGCTCAAATGTCCACTGGAGGGAGAGAAGCATATCTTCTTCCTATCAAGAAACAAAGATATTTTCAACAACACTAGGTTACACACATACAACCGCATGAATACACAGAAACCGCATAGATAAACACACCTGCGTGAATAATTTACATTCCGCATTACAGAAGAAGCATAATAGCTTAATCACACAGAGGCATTTCCTCACAGTGATACTCACCCAGCTTTGTGTGGGTGAAGACCTCACCTCACCTGGCAACCGCTCGGGAGTATGAGGCCCCGCTCTACAGTGTAGAAAAAGGACACAGTTAGCACACAACTCTACTGTGCACAACCAAATTACTCTACACATATAACCCAACAAACGTGTGATAGGAACCCAACTGTCAGACCAAGATCTGAACCAGACTAAGACTGACATTGGACACTCAAAAATTGCACATACTGCGATATTTCACATGTCCCAGGACGCAGTGTAGGCACTAATAGGCGCCTCTAAATAGCTTCCTTTATCACCCATTAGAAAAACATTAAATTACGAGGAATGAGTATAGACGGAAACCTGACTATAGACCACAGTCTTTTAGAATTAATGGAAGATACTGATAAGCGCCCATAAATAGCTTCCTTGGCCACCAAATGTGGGAAACTCATTGAGTACCAAGGAATGTAAACGGACGGAGTCCTAAATTAAAAACAGAGTCTCTGGAATTTAAGGACCGTCCAGGCTCCTTCCAGTCATGTCCCCTCAGTGAAAAATAAGTGAAAACAGAAAGTCATCAGGAGTCTCACCTGTCCGTCGGTACCCCTAGTTCTGAGCCAAGCGGAAGTGGAGGTACTTGTATTACCGCCCTCCTCCCTTTTATATCTGACGATAATTGGATAATGAGCTATATGCGGCATTCAGTGAAGGGAAATGCGGATGCAGGAGCGTAAAGAAAGCCAAGTTCTAGTAATGCCATGATAAAATCTGTTGGGACTGCATGTGGTCGTATCCTAGAGTCAATAATTGTGGCTATCTTCTCCATCCCCTCATTTCTAAGACTAATAATGTACAAAGACTCAACGTCTAGTGTACATAAGATACTAGATTCAGGGTCAAAGAGTACTTATTCAATTTTGTTAATCATGTCCATAGGGTCCTTTATGTAATAAGGTATAGTGGCCACAAAATCTTGAATGAAGTGATCAACATATTTTCCAAGAGGTTCCAGTATAAAACCACAGGCAGAAACAATTGGGCAACCTGGAGGAGTGTTCATATCCTGGGGAGCGTATATTTGACAGGTGCCCTAGGGAATCTCTGGTTCAGGAATATACATTTGTTTGCCGTCAGGAAACCTGCTTTTCCTGTTTCTGTGAGGCTAAAGATACTCCCTGGTTTATATTTCATAGTATCTGCAGTTAACCTGAGGTAGTGGCCAGTATTAGCGAGTTGCCTACATATCTCTTCTTCATAGGTGGTAATGTCCTGTATAACCACACTGCCACCTTTATCTGCTTGTTTGATAATCATTGAGTTATTTTGTTTAAGACCGGTCAGTGCATGTTTGTCTAAAATGGGAAGATTGCACAGGACAAAGTTGTGTTTGTGTTCCAATTCTGTACTTTCCTTTAGAATCAGTCTCTCAAATGTATGTGTCTCTGGTGGTACACAACTGTATGGTGGAATGAAAGTGGATGGTGTGCTGTAATGAGTGTTAGAAGAACTGGGGAGGTATGTGTAATTCATGAAATAAGCATGTATGCGGATCTTACGAAAGATACTTAGCATTTCCGTTTGGCGTTCAAGAAATTTGTAGTGGAGACAAATGATAACCTTTTGCTGAATAAGTTAGTCTGTTCTCTAGACAGTAGATGGCTTGATACATTGAAAATGGGTACTGTCTGGGCAATGTGAGGTGGTGTGATGACAGTCATGGTATCAGTCAATGTATTATCAGGGGTAGTGCATGTCACCATCTGTAATATTTCTGTGGGTTTGTCGTTCTCCTAGGGTACTGTACCAACGCTGTGTTTTCGGCCCTGCCCCGGTGGTCTGTCTTGGCATCACTATAAATAATTGTGATGGGCGTTTGAGCTGGTGCCTTATCCCAAATCAGAGTTTTCTGATGATTCACAAGAGGTGTCTAAAAAGGTGACCAGGGTATTATTGTTATTATTTCTGCCCCAAGGGCAGCCGTAGTGTTGTCGTGTGTATGTCCGGTTGTTAAAGAATTTCTCAAAAAGGTATGGATAGGTCCTCTCTGTCTTGTAATTCTTAATGCCCCTCTTTACTTTAGTTGTTTTTTTGTCTTGTTCTATCCTGCAGAACACTTTTGAAGCTTTCTCATATTTTTCAAGTAAGTTTTTGGTGTCTGGGATCGTCAATGTCTTCACAGAGTTTTCTATTATGTTCAACAGCGGTGACAATCCTAAGTACCATCCAATGAGGAGAGCAGGTGGTACCTATACAGCTGAAACCATTTAAATATTTTTTGTCCTTGGTGAAAATACCTGGGATATTCCTAACTTGCAGGCCTAATGGGATAGTGTCTGCTTTTAGATATTCTGTTTGCAAACGAATCATCAGCTGTAGTCTAGAAGTAGCTGTTTTAGTCGAATTTAAGTTATCTGTGAAAAGTGAGGGGCCTTCTAATTTGTTCTTGATGTAGTCATCTGAATATAGAGGTGTGTGGTCTATCATAATCAGGGTAAGAATATCGAGAGTGAAAAAGGAGGAAGAAAAAAGGAGGGAGAATAACGAAACGGAGAACCCACTAATCATTTAGCAGGTATCAAATCAAGTCAAATCAAAAGCATCTATATAGCGCGCTACTCACCCGGAGGGTCTCAAGGCGCTTGGGGAGGGGGGGTCCGCTACTGCTTGAACAGCCAGGTCTTGAGCTGCTTCCTGAAGGCGAGGTGGTCTTGGGTCAGGCGGAGGTGGATCGGGAGGGAGTTCCAAGTCTTGGCGGCCAGGTAGGAGAAGGACCTTCCTCCTGCTGTGGCTCTTCGGATGCGGGGGACGGCGGCGAGGGCGTGGCTGGTCGATCGAAGCTGGCGGGTAGGAGTGTAGAAGTTGAGGCGGCTGTTGAGGTATCCTGGGCCTTGGTTTTGTAGGGCTTTGTGTGCGTGGGTGAGGAAGCGGAAGGTGATTCTCTTGTTGACCGGGAGCCAGTGCAGATCTCTCAGGTGTCTGGAGATGCGGCTGTGTTGGGGGATGTCGAGGATGAGTCTTGCTGAGGCGTTCTGGATCCGCTGAAGTCTCTTCTGGAGCTTGGCGGTTGTTCCGGCATAGAGGGCGTTGCCGTAGTCCAGTCTGCTGGTGACGAGGGCCTGGGGGACCGTCTTCCTGGTCTCGGTGGGGATCCACCGGAAGATCTTACGTAGCATGCGCAGGGTATTGAAGCAGGACGAGGAGACGGCGTTGACTTGTCTGGTCATGGAGAGGGAGGAGTCCAGGATGAAGCCCAGGTTGTGTGCGTGGTCTGTCGGTTTGGGTGCACTGCCCAGGGCGGGGGGCCACCAGGAGTCGTCCCAAGCGGAGGGCGAGGAGCCCAGTATGAGAACTTCTGTCTTGTCTGAGTTCAGTTTCAGGCGGCTGGTCATCATCCACTCGGCTACGTCTGTCATCCCTTTGTGTAGGTTGGCTCTGTCGGTGGCTGGGTCGTTGGTGAGGGAGAGGATCAGCTGAGTGTCGTCGGCGTAGGAGATGATGTTGAGGTTGTGTTGGCGTGCGATGGCTGCGAGGGGGCTCATGTAGACGTTGAAGAGGGTGGGGCTGAGCGATGATCCCTGTGGAACGCCGAAGATGATTTCGGTGGCTTCTGATCTGAACGGTGGAAGGCGGACTCTCTGAGTCTTTCCGGCGAGGAAGGAGATGATCCACTCCAGTGCCTTCTCCTGGATTCCGACGTTGCTGAGGCGTTGCACTAGGGTGCGGTGGCAGACAGTGTCGAAAGCCGCGGAGAGGTTCAGGAGGATGAGGGCCGCTGTTTCTCCGTTGTCGAGCAGGGCTCGGATGTCATCGGTGGCTGTGATCAGGGTGGTCTCGGTGCTGTGGTTGGCCCGGAAGCCAGGCTGCGAGAGGTCGAGGGATCCATTCGTCTCGAGGAAGGCGGCCAGCTGCTTGTTGACGGTCTTCTCGATGACTTTGGCCGGAAACGGGAGGAGCGAGATGGGGCGGTAGTTTTTGAGTTCGGTGGGGTCCGCTGATGGTGTCTTCAGTAGAGCGCTGAGTTTGGCATGCTTCCAGCTCTCCGGGAAGGTGGCGGTGTCGAAGGAGGTGTTGATGATGTCCCGCAGGTGGGGTGCGATGACAGCGTCGGCCTTGTTGAAGACGTGGTGAGGGCAGGGGTCGGTTGGAGATCTGGAGTGGATGGAGTTCATCGTACGGATGGTGTCTTCGGTGGTGATCGGGGTCCAGACGAGGATGGAGGTGGTGGGGGGCGTTGGTGCGGTCGTGGGGAGCGTTGGTTGCGTGCTAAAGCTGTTGTGTATGTCCGCAATCTTGTTGAGGAAGTAGGAGGCGAGGGAGTTGCAGAGGTCTTGCGATGGGGTGATGTTGTTGTTTCCGGCGTTGGGGTTGGAGAGCTCTTTAACGGTGTTGAAGAGTTCCTTGCTGCTGTGTGCATTGTTGTCCAGTCGTTCCTTGAATGTAGTTTTCTTGGTGGCGTGGATCAGTTGATGGTGTTTTCGAGTGGCGAGCTTGAGGGTGGTCATGTTGTCTGGTGTTGGGTCTCTGCGCCAGGCTCTTTCGAGGGCACGGCAGTTCTTTTTGGAGCTCTTGAGCTCGTCGGTGAACCATGGTGCTTTCTTACTGCCGGGTCTGTTAGGCGGGGTCCTCAGTGGGGCGAGGTCGTCTGCGCAGGTGCTGATCCACTTCGTGAGGTTATCGGCGGCCTGGCTGGGGTTCGCTGAGCTGGTGGAGGGTGCTGGCTCAGGGATGCGGCTAGCTGGTCGGCAGTGATCTTGTTCCAGCTCCTGCGTGCAACCTGTTGCTGGTGATGGTGGATCGTGGTTCTTCTGAAGCTGAAGTGGATGCAGCTGTGGTCCGTCCAGTGGAGTCCGGTGGCGTGGCTGAAGACGATGTCCTTGCTGGATGAGAAGACGGGGTCGAGTGTGTGTCCGGCGTAGTGGGTGGGGGTGGTCACTAGCTGCTTGAGACCGAGGTTGGCGAGGTTGTCCAGCAGGGTGGTGGTGTTGCGGTCGTTGTTGTTCTCCAGGTGGAATTTGAGGTCCCCGAGGAGGATGTAGTCAGCGGAGGGGAGGGTGTGCGGGCAGATGAAGTCAGCGATGTCTTCGCTGAATTGTGTGCGTGGTCCCGGGGGTCTGTAGATGAGGGTGCCTCTGAGGGTGGTCTTGGGGTCGGTGTGGATCTGGAAGTGCAGGTGTTCGGCGGTTGTGAGGGTGTCGTCGGTGTTGGTCGTGATGCGGATGGTGTTCCTGTGGACGATGGCGATGCCTCCTCCGGTCTGATTGCCGCGGTCCCTCCGGGTGATCTTGTATCCGTCCGGGATGGCGATGGCGATGTCAGGCGCTGAGGAGGCGTTCATCCAGGTTTCCGTGAGGAAGGCGACGTCTGGGGATGTGGTGTCGAGGAGGTTCCAGAGTTCGATGGCGTGTCTGTGGACGGAGCGAGTGTTGAGCAGGATGCATTTCAGGTGGTTGCTGCTGGTGCTCGGACTGGTGGGTGAGCGTGTGGTGCAGGTCCAGTTGCAGGTGAACTTGCAGGAGTGGCAGCTGAAGGGTCCGTGGGAGCGGCTCAGGGTGGCTTGGTAGCAGCCCGGGATCCGGCCAGTGTTGAGTGCATTGAGTTCGGTAGAATCGTAGGAAAGCCGGGTCGTCTTCCATCGGTGGGGGCCAGGGGTCCTGGCCCTGGGCGCGGTCCTGGCACGGACGGGCGCAGACGGGCTTACCTTTGGTGTGCCTTCGGCGCACAATCGGCGCGTCCGCTGTGCGTCAACGCTGCGCGTGCGCACGGTCGCCATTTATGGCGAAGTGCGAGGGAGGGAGGAGCAGCTGGGAGGCGGGAGCGGGGAGGGCACAGAAGTCAAAGGTGGCGTGTCCTTAGACACGGCAGCGGGAAGCGGGGAGCGGGGCGGGAGGGCAGCGGGGAAAACGGCAAGGGAAAATGGCACAAGGGGGCACAGAAATCCGAAAAAGGGGGCAAAAGCCTAAAGAAGGCTACAAGGCAGCACAAATACCTAAACAAACACAGTAGCGCAGGAGGCCACCCCGAGCGACGGCGGGGGGCGTGGTCAGCAGGCAGGTTGGCTCAGCGAGGCTGAGAGGCAGCGGCAGGTGGGGGAGCACACGCTACAGCTGGTGGCCGTGCGGCGCGGGTGTGTCCTACGAGTAGGTCACACTCACCTGTGCCGCACGGTCGCCATTTATGGCCAAGTGCGAGGGAGGGAGGAGCAGCTGTAAGGCGGGAGCGGGGAGGGCACAGAAGTCAAAGGGGGCGTGTCCTTAGACATGGCAGCGGGAAGCGGGGAGGTGGGCGGGAGGGCAGCGGGGAAAACGGCAAGGGAAAACGGCACAAGGGGGCACAGAAATCCAAAAAAGGGGGCAAAAGCCTAAAGAAGGCTACAAGGCAGCACAAATACCTAAACAAACACAGTAGCGCAGGAGGCCACCCCGAGCGACGGCGGGTGGCATGGTCAGCAGGCAGGTTGGCTCAGCGAGGCTGAGAGGCAGCGGCAGGCGGGGGAGCACACGCTACAGCTGGTGGCCGTGCGGCGCGGTGGTGTCCTACGAGTAGGTAGATTCAAAAAAACCTAATAAATTGCTTCTCATTCATACAAAAGTGAAACGATGCATGACCCTTAACTACTTGATTCAGTGACTCTTTTTACTCTATTGTGAAGAGCCAAAAAGAAACTGAAAAAACTCTCAAAAGAACAACACTTAATAAAAAGGAAACTGCCAATAACAGGGCTACACACCACGGTAATCATATCTGAGACAGGGAATATAAAGGAAATACAATCTTTCCTTTTGTCAGCCACTAAAATCCAAGAACTAGCAAAACCAAGTTCATCACTGACCAACACCTCAAATGCAAGGGGCACAACCTGGTCTACCTCAGAAAATGAATCAACGCTAACAACCAGCTCGGTGACCCCTGTAAGTAAATAATGGATATTAGGGAAGTGGCACTTTGGACCAGAGTGCACCAGCCATCTCAGTATACATTTCTCCTTTCAACACAAAAGGGACAGTGCAACAAACTGTAGATCATCCTATGGAGGACATTCAGGTTTCTGCCCAGTGTCATACAATCAAATAGCCACTCATTCATTAATTTACCAGGATAAGACCAAAGTCCGAGGGGATCCAAGCGTCCAGGCCCTTGACAATTTGAATCTTGAAACTTGTGAATTCACAAGTATCAACTAAAAGGGCGCAATCACTGAGTACGAGACAGTAAAGAATAAAGCCCCTAAGTGCCATCTCCTGACAGGGGCAAAGGACACTGGAGGGAATTTTAGAAGACCTTTCCAAGAAACCCCCCCCCCCTCAAGGATAATCGCAGTCAATCTCAGACATCCAGCAAGCCCAGGAATGCTCAGTCAAACGGCTTGTTATGAAAGCATAGCAACATACCGTCCTTCCCGCATTCACGGGAGCTAGGCAAAATCAGCACAACAGGTGCAGCTTAAACAGGTGTAGACAATGTCGACGCAGGCCTAGCATTCATCCCTCATTTTATCTCTAATGACTCTTTGGATAAATTAACGCGAGGGAATCTGAAATTATTATTACAACATATTACACCACTGACAAATCTGAGATCGGCCGAGCCCGCCTCAGTAAAATTCACCCAAACCCCAGGAAAAGGGACATCAGAGACCACAATTACTAATTGGGGTTCCACTGTACTCAGGGACGCCATCCTGAGAAAAGCCTGTACCTTTGAGAAATGGGGCATTGAGCATAAAAAGATACATCCACCAAAATGCTTGCATGTAATACTTCTGTAGAATGTATCTGATCAGTGTGGAAGTGTTCTGAAGGCCGCATGGGGTGCAGCCCACGACTGGCTACCAAGTTCTACAAAAGCATCTAATTCCTTGGTAGTAAACTGTGGAAACAATCAAAGAAACTTTAGATGCCAGTCAACTGCCCAGAATTTCCAGGGTAAGAATCAGCTGCCCAATTCTCAGAGCAGCACTCAACATTCCTCTTCCTAGAACAATGCAAAATCGCCTTCCGTGTCCCTTAAACCTTCTTTTTTTTTAAGTTTGATTTTATTTAAGAGAAAGAGAAATCAGGAGGGGAGGGGAGGGAGGAGGGATGAAGAAACAGGAAATGGGATATGAGATCAGAATACATCATAAGGGGAAAAACAATTGCAATTACAAAGGAAAAATGCATAATAAAGAAAAATCGCTGAATTGAGTTACAAAAACAGAAAATCAAGGAGAATTTTTACAGCAAGCATAATAATGTCAAGTGAAGAAAAATAAACAAGCTTATCATGTACAATAATATAATAAGAGAAAAATACGTATGATGGGCTAAAAAGGCAAAGGGGAAGTCAAGGTGGCTTGCGTACTTCAACTGAAGCAGGGTCCGGGGAGGCAGTAGTGGGAACAGATGAGGATAGATAATTTACTAGGGGAAGCCAAAGCAAATCTCGTTTAATTGCTAGGGAGATGGGAGAGACGTAATTGTTGTCCAAGCGGTGGTTAAAACAAACCGCGTTCCACCAGGAGCAGTATGAGACATTGGCAGCCTGTTAGAGGTAATGGTATGAAAAGCAACAGCTATCAGAAGGTCCATAAGGAGATACTGACTGGAAGGGGGGGGGGGAGATCAGGAGATAGTGAGCCCAGAAAAATGCATGCGGGAGTAAAGGAAGTCTGAAAGTGGAAAATACGTTGTATTTGAGTCCAAACTGAGTTCCAAAACTGGGAAATAGGAGGGCATTCAAATAGCATGTGTTTTAAATCAGCAGAAGGGCAGGGGCAGGACCAGCAAGTAGGGGGGGTCTCATGCAAGAAAGAAGACAGAACAAGCGGAGTGAATAAAACCCTGTGATATATGAAATAAAGGGTTTGGGTAGTGTGAGCAGCTCTAGATGCCCTATGAAGTTTAGTCCAAATTCTGTCCCAAAGAGGAACAGGCCAACTTTGAGACAAATCGGATTCCCAGGCTAGTTCAGTTTTGGTTTTTGATCTATCAGTAGTGACGCGGAGAGAATCATAAAGGGAAGATGCAGAAGGAGAAGAGGTTATTAGTGAGGAGGTAGATCTGAAGTTAACAGGAATGTCAAAAGAGGGAGGTAATGATTGAAGATAAAGAGCAAGAACAGGAAGCAATGAATTATATTGCGACCGAGCGCTGGAGGGTAAAAAGAATTGAGATTGGAGATCTGAAAAGGGGATGGGAGAGCCTTGGGAGAGAAGTTGGGAAATCCAACATAAACCACGAGAGTGCCAGCTTTTCCAGCAAATAGTACGATTGCGGATTTTAAGCTTTATGTTATTCCAAATGGGTTGTTCCTGTAGTGAAAGACGAGATGGGTAAGACGAGGACAGGAAAGGAAGAAGAAGTTTATGAGAAAAAGAGATGATAGGATTGCGAAGAAGAAGCAATTTAGAAGTGAAGGACAAAAGCTCGTGAAAAGTGAAAGGAGAAACAAAGGAGGACTCCATAAGCAACCAGATGGGGGGGAAAAAAGATGGATCAGGTGAAAGCCAGCGGGCTGATTGCTTTAGAGAAAAAGCACGATGGTAAGCTCGAAAGTCAGGAAAACGAATACCAGCTTGAGATTTATCTTTCCGTAGAGAAGTAAGAGCGATACGGGAACGTTTACCGTTCAACAAAAATTTTGATAATAGAGAGTCAATGCGTTTGAAGTAAAAATCCGGAATGCGTATCGGAATCATAGAGATAGTATAAAGAAGAATGGGAGAGAGCATCATCTTTATGGAACTCAAGCAACCCCACCAAGATAAAAAGAGTGGATTCCAACGAGTAATGGACGCTTCCATCTTCTTAGAGATGTAGTCAAAGTTGAGTTTGAGAGTGTCGGAAAGAAGAGGTGCAAACCACACTCCTAGATATTTAATTTTGGTAGGTTGCCAAGAAAAAACCAGATTGGGAGAAAAGATGTTTTTGACATAATGGATTCAGAGGGAGGATTTCGCATTTGTCAACATTTTAGCGATAACCAGACACGGTAGAAAAGGTGGAAACCTGTTGAAGAAATGGAGGGAGAGAAGATAGAGGATCAGAACAATAGAAGAGAATATCGTCCGCGTAGACCGAGAGTTTTACTTGACGAGATCCAAAATGAAAGCCAGATATGTTATCATCCTGACGGATTTTAGTTAAAAAGGGTTCCAAGGCTAAAACAAAAAGTAAAGGGGACAGAGGGCAGCCTTGCCGAACCCCTCGGTGGAGAGAGAAATAATCTGAAGTCTTACCGTTGACAAAAATAGAGGCTTGAGGACCGGAATAAAGCAAGGAGACAATAGAAATGAACTTAGAAGGCAGCCCGGCCCATCGGAGCGCCTGAAACATAAAGTCCCAGCCAATCCGATCAAAAGCCTTTTCGGCATCAAGGGAAATGGCGGCCAATGGAAGTTCTAAAGAGGAAGCCTTGTGAAGAATATTGAAAAAGACTCGAGAATTGTCGGAGGAGAGGTGCCCCTTAATAAAGCCCGATTGTTCGGGACCAATCAGATCTGGCAGAAGAGGATCCATACGAAGAGCTAGAATCTTGGCCAAAATTTTATAATCTGTGTTGACTAAGGAGATAGGCCGATAATTTTTACAGAGGGAATGGTCCTTGTCCTCCTTAGGAATCAAACAGATCAGGGCCTGTTGAAAAGAGCCACTTGATGAGCCGCTTTGAATGAAGGATTGGAATAGAAGTAAGAGTTTCGGTAAAAGGAGAGAAGCAAAGTGTTTATAAAATTCAATGGTAAACCCATCCGGGCCAGGAGCCTTACCGTGACGCAGTTTAGAAACTGCTTGAGAAATTTCAGAGAGGGAGATGTCTAAGTCGAGAGAATGAAAGTTCACATGTGAGGAGGGAGGAGAAGGAAGAGAATGGAAATAAGAAAGAAGATCCTCCGGAGAAGGAAACTGTTCAGGGGTATAAAGAGTTTTATAGAAAGTCACAAATTCATTAAGAATGTCTGAATCTTTAAAACAGGGTTCACCAAGGAAGACTTAATTGAGTCAATCTTAGTACGCTCCTTCCTGATCTTCAAATAATTAGCAAGAAGCTTCCCCGTTTTGTTCCTACCACCATAGTAGCGAGAATTACATTTCAAGAGGAGATTAGAGGCAGCTTCAGTCGTGAATTTATTGAAAGAGATTTTAGCCTCAATTAGTTCTTTAAGGGAGGATTGTGAGTTTGAAGAGTGATAGGCAAGTTCCAGACGCTTAATATCAGCAAGTATTTGAGTAGATTTAGCCTCCCTGGCCTTCTTCCTACGTGAGACATAACCTCTAGAGGCTGCTTTGAAGGAGTCCCAAACCATGACAAAGAGTGAATCAGGGGTGTGGTTAAGTAGGAAAAATTCAGTAGCAAAGGAAGAGAACTCGGAGCAAAAAATGGGGTCGAGGAGTAAGGTATTATTAAATCTCCACCTACCAGAGTGGGGAGAGAAAGGGAGAAGGTCAATATCAACAAGGACAGGGGCATGGTCAGAGATCAAAATGGAGCCTATGTCAGAACGAATGGCATGTTGGGTCAAAGATTTGCTGAGAAAAATGTGGTCAATATGAGACTGGGAGTGATGAACTGGCGAAAAGAAACTGTATTCTCTGAGGGCAGGGTTACATAATCTCCAAATATCGACCAAGGCATTATTCTGAATTGTTTTAGTGAATTGGGAATGCATCTTAGAAGGGACAAAATTAACTTTCGAATGTCGGTCAAGGAAAGGGTCCATAATTTGAATACAATCTCCACCAAGCACAATATAATCCTCAGAGAGAGAGGATAACTTATCAGATATGGAGGGCCAGAAGGATTTGTCAATCCCAGTAGGGGCATAAACATTAAAGAATACAATAGGAATGTTATCGATAAGCAGTTTGACAATAACCCAATGACCATTTACATCACATTCGTGAGAAATTGAGGAAACATTTAACTTTTTATGAAACAAAACTATTACCCCATTTTTCTTTTCAACAGTAGGAGAACAAAAAACATGACCCACCCAATTGCGTTTAAGTTTTAGCGACTCCTCCTCCGAGAGATGAGACTCCTGGAGAAGGGCCACATCAGTTTTAAGTCTGGCTAGGTGTGATAACACCCGTTGCCTTTTAATTGGATTATTTAATCCTTTAACATTCCAGGTGGTAATATGGAATGCATCAACAAAAAACAACAAATAGCGACATCATGCTCGCTGAAGTCAAAAAGAGAAAAAAGTATATAGTAATAAAGAGTGAGGAAAATAGATGGAAAGGAAAATAGAAGAGAAGAAAAGGGGTCGAAGAAAAGAAGAGGAGAAAAAGGGGAGAGGGAAAAAAGAGAGATACAAATAAGAACAGAAAGGACAGTACAAGTCTGAGACAGATGACTGAAATACATACTTACAAAAACAATACTTCGAAAACGAGACGAGGGTGGCGGGGTCGAGAGAAGACGACGAGATCAGGACTGACGACGACCTCCATTACCGCAATTCCAGAAAGGCAATGGAACAAAACACAGAAGGATATGTAGGGTGGCAAGGGAGGTGAAGGCATCTGTAAGGAGGAGAGGAGAAGGTATGAGTCATCAGGAATAAAAAAAAAAGAGAACAAGAGGATGAGACAAAATTTTTAGACAAAAGGTGCAAACAACCGAATGAGACAACAGCAATTAGAGCCACAAATGAAGAACAGCATGAACAAAATTAGAGAACTAGTAGGAACCAGCAGGAACCATCAGACAAGACGAGTAACGTCCATAGCCTCGGCACCGTGCCTCCTAAGAAAAGCTTGCAGTACTGCAGGGTCATCATGAGTGGTAGTTTTCTCCTTGTAGGTCACTTTAAAGAGGCACGGATGAAGAAGACCATATCTAGCATTGAGGGTTCTCAGTTGAGGGCGTAAGTCCAGAAATTGCTTCCGTCGATCCGCTGTAGCTTTGGAGACATCCTGCGATAGATAAAGGCGATGGCCCTCCCATAGAATTTGTTTCTTGAGTTTGGCGGCTGAAAGAACCTGCAAGAGGTCAGTATATTGAAGAAACAGCATGATGACCCCTCTTGGTTTGGTAGAGGTTTTTGGACCAAGGCGGTGGGCTCTCTGGATGTTGATAGAGGCTAGCGCAGGATTATCTAGAATTTTAGGCAGGAAGGACTAGAAGAAAGTGGTGGGGTTAGACCCTTCAATAAGTTCCGGAAGGCCGTACAAGCGGGGGTTGTTCCGGCGATTTCGGTTTTCTAAATCCTCTGTCTGTTTCTTGAGGAGGAGTATCTCTGCCTGCATCGAAGGTATGGAAGAACAAGAGCACTGAAGGGAGTCCGTAGATTGTTCCAATGTGAGAATTCGTGAATCCAAAGAGGACCATTTCTCCTGCATAGACTGCAAAGTCTTAGTGGTTACTTCCATGAAAGGCTTGAGTGCGCGCAACTCCTCCAGAATAGGATCCATGGAAGAAGTCGAGGAAGAGGCCCCAGGGGATGGTGGATCCTTCTTATGACGTTTAGAGGAAGCCAAGGACGAAGGGATCTTGCCACCACCATTGGATTTAGGAATGGCACCATGCATTGCAGTAGACTTGGAAGCTTTCGCGTTATCCTCCATGTCCTGAACAGGAGTGTCCGAATCCGAACAAGAGGACACTTTTGAGATTGTGGATAATTTTAAATTGCGCAGTTTCCCCATGAAAGGCTCTAGTCAGGAGATGCCGTGAATGGAGAGCCCGGGCAACACCAGCCAGCAATGCCACAATGAAAAACCACTGGAAGATCAGAGGCAGTGACCGCAGCACAAAACTGATAGTTAATCAATGGAGCATTCATAGAGAGCAGGCAACAGCATCTCAGAAACAGAGCATATCAAAGACATCGTAGCGCAACGTGTTGCGTGAGAAAAGTCTCTGAGGATCCCAAAAGAAGAAAGGGGGAAACGCTGGCGTCGTTGAACACCAAAAACCACAGAAACAGCAGCACATCCAATGAAAGCAGCAACGCAGGAGGGCAGCACATGTGAAAGAGAACAAGTCACTGAAAAGAAGCCTTTGAAATGAGGGTGCACTGATGAGTCAAAATGGCGGCTGGGACCAACAGATGAAAAGTTATCAAGGAGATAGGTAGGAACATTGGCTGCTGGGAGTAATAGAGAGCATTGGAGTCAATTGGTGCAGGAAAACCATCCCGGGGGCTTGAAGCGGGACTCAAATGCAAGCTGGCAGGCAGAAGTAATAGCCATTAGGAAGACTGTGAGGCAAAATGTCGGCCTGAGTGGCGAATTGCAGAGCGCGTCAATAAAATGATAAGGAAACTTCCACATGGGAGTCCGCTATAAGAAGGACTCACCGCTTGCCAAAATAGGGAAGTCCTTCTGGCCAGGAAGCACTCTGGAGGGCATTGGAACTTCGGGCACCTCTCCTCACGGAGTGCGCAGCTCGCACAAAATGGCGGCCGGGACCAACTCTCCCGGTCCGAGACGAGTGAAACCTTCCCTGAAGGTCGGACAAGGCAGGAAACACGAGCGCTAGGTTCGCCTCATGTTCCTGTCACTGGGGATATGCAGGAGCACGCTGAGCCTGACTGGAAACCGCTGAAATTTGCCATTTAGCGGAGGCCGGCGTCGGAGCTCCCGAGCTACGCCGCCATTCCCGCTGACGCGCAAGCCACGCCCCCGTCCCTTAAACCTTCTGATTGGAAAACAGGTAAAGAAAAAGGAGCTCTTAATCACTTCATGGAATGTGGCAGGCCTCGCCACTACTCTATCATTGAAACCTTGATGAGAATGTATTGAAAACAGTGACATCATATGCCTACAGGAAATGTGGGTATTAAATCCCACAGTACTATATGGCTTCCATGAGCTTTTTCAGCCGGCCACACGTATAAGCATATTTGGCCAGCCCCATGTACCCAAAACCACAGGGGGCACCAATTTGTATCAATAAAAGGGTTAGGATTCAGGTAGATGGCCTTCCCTCTGCTCCTAATCAATTGTTACTTCAGCCCTCAAAAATCTCTAAAGCTAGAGTAATGGTCTCTCTTTGTACAAGCGTAAAAGAAATTCTCGTGTACTATTCCTCCCATGAAGTAGTGATGGCGGGGGATTTTAACACCAAATCCCTGGGCAAATATCCCAAGAAGAAACAAATGAGCAAGGAACAGGAACAAGTCAACGTGCTACTTACCTCATACAACTTAAAGTCTGTGGACCAAGTCTTGACACACCCCACAAACACATCTTGTCCCACATTTAAAGGTATCTCAACATGCAGTTACATTTTTATGCCCACCCACCCCTTGGCAGACCAAGTTTGGAAATTCGAAATAATAAATCGAGAAGAAAGTGATAAAAATCCCCTAGTCTTAACCCTGGACCTAAGTCATCTGACAGCAGATACATTTCTGGGGCTAGCCATTTCATCTGGAGCAGAAAAAAAGACTCTAGTAAGGAGAATCAAATGGTGACCCTTCCAGTCCACACAGCTGGTCAAATGGCTCATCAATGTAAATAGCAGGTATAGGAATCGACTTGGGGGGCAACTTCTAACACAATGGGACACAATGACCAAAGAACTGTTCAGATTCCATCCTGGGGTGCTGGCATTGCTCGCAACCCATAAAGCCACTGCAATGCCACCCATACAAATTGCTGCAGAACAGGATATTACTCCCCTACAGAAGAACCCAAGGAGAACAATTTGATTATGTAAACTCAACCCCACGAGCAAAAGCATAAAAGCAGTAAAAGACACATAAAAAAGTTATCCGGGAACTGACCATTACCATTAGGTAAGAATGCACGGAATGTAATCGTTCAGGATTTGTACAATACTCCATACTGGCAATCCATATATAGGACTGTATATACAGCTACCTGATCAAGTGAGCTTGAACTCCTTTCTAGGACCGCACGCTAACCCACAACAGTGAGTGTGTGTACAGGGTGAATGTAGTTTGGTGCATGCATTCTACACCATAAACAGGTGCCAACTTCACCTCTCTCCTGCATCCCAAGAGAGTACATAATTTGGACGAGATGCCATCAATCATCTCATCATTGAGAGCTAAAGAATTACTATGTTTCATGTCTGTCTATGTATTGTCTGTGTGTTTTTTAACTTTTCTTGATTCTTCTAGATCGCAATAACAGTGGTTACAACGAGCTGGCACCAGCCTATACACTACACAAGGGGGACCGCTTTTCCAGTTCAAATACAGGGGTTGTTTATTAACAAATTTCATTTGAATTTCACAATTAAATATTAACCTTTTTTGGTCCTGATGAAGTGCCAATGATCATTTTGACCATCGTAGGGTGCGAAACATGCCGACCTGGTAGTTACTAGGGTACATTATTACCGCACCAGTTACGATAACCTATGTTTTTTTTTAACCTGACAGGGGAGCCAATTTATTAAAAAACCTTTAAGGTATCCCTTAGCCACCCACCTTTCACAACCCTTCCAAACATAAAATCTCACACCCTCACTCATCATACAGCGTAATAAAATGGTCTCCTCCAAGTGTGACCCGTAGGGCATTGCACCACTGGCCCTATGAGGAGCAACACCCAGTATGAAGCATGACATCCCTTCGGATGGGTGAGGGCAACATGAGAAAAAATCTGCGATTGTCCCTATTCATGTGAACAGAACCTAGACTCTCCTCTTTCTTTTCTTTCGGAACATTAATTGTGTCCCTACAGGAACTGTTACCCATGTCTTGGATTTAGATTAAGAACAAAGTCCTGGAGGCCTTAACACACTGCAGCAACTTGCACATCCTGGGAGTCACAGATTCCATGGATACCGGACGCATGGATCTCTTTATTGAGCGCCTTCTCTCAGACCTCTTATCCACCAACACTTCACACCGGCTTCATAGTGGAGTGCATCCACTGTTCTCTTCATGCATGACCTTCACCTGGTGCCCCGACACTCCCTAATATTGCCTGACTCCTGAATTTTCAGGATCAAGACACTACACTATGCTTGACAGGCAAAATGGGGAAGGTGCAATATCAAGGATTCAGGCTTGTCTTCTTCCCTATCTCACCATGGTTGTGCAGGGTGCTGATTACAAATGCTCTAAGTCCAAAATCATGTTGAGGAAATTGGGACTGACATACATCATGCTTTACCTGGCCTGCAGGTGAACATCAATGGTAAGGTCCGTTTCATCAACACCTCTGAAGACATCCTGGCCTTCTGTAAACAATATGGCAAGGAAAAATTGCCTTCTCGCTGTGACATGCTAGATCATTCTCCCCCGGACCTGCACCCCTTGGCTAGCACGGATCTATTCCCACCAGACTGATCAGTGCCATGGTGTTCATTAGGCTGCCTACCTGTCTTGGGGGTTTTGTTTATGTCTATTCATTTGCATTATAGGAAGGTTCCATTTCCTTGGAAGCATGGTGATGCATTCTTTCATATGACTCTGCGTGACAGAACTGCATGACAGCCGGGCCCTGTGGTTGAGCTCCCATTTCTGTCTTGGAACATCGGAGGTATTATTAACCCGCATAATGGCAAAAAGGCACTTTAATATGTCATCCACCATGGCACAAAAATTGCATTCTAACAGCGATCCACCTCCCCCAAGGGAATTCTCACACCTCTGCCTCCTTTTGGGGTCCTCTAGGATATTTCTCGAATTACAGCACCTATTCATGGGGCGATAACATATTAATTCACAGAGCTATCCCGTTCCATACTATTGCCCATTTTGATGATGACAATGGCAGATAGGTTGTGGTCTCAGGAACATTGGCAGGCCAAAGCATGTTTGCTCCTCAATGTTTACGCTCCAGACAGACTCCCCAGACTTCTTCCATGCCATATTGTCCCTACAGGGATGCATAGATACAGATCTTATTATACTGGGTGGTGACCTCAACCTCATACTATTTGCTCCCCTTGATTACCCAGCCACAGCACCAATCGGCAAGCTGCGTTCATTGCAGATCCTTTGTGCACTTTGTGACACTTATATTTTTAACTATACCTGGCGCTTAGCCCGTGCTACTATACCAGGTTACACATTGTATTCTGCCCCCATAATACATTTACCTGCCTAGGCTACTTTTTACTCTCAACCACTGTCTCCCCATTGTTAAATAGCGTGAACGATTTCCCCTGCACTCGCTCTGACCACTCCACGATCCAGACGGTGCAGAGATTGCAGTATGGGGTGGGCGTACCTACACAGGCCCTTCTCGTGTAATGCCCTACTTGATGAGGTTGGTTTGAGAACTACAAGTTTATTGTAGAATACTTTGAACTGAAAAAGGGTTCAGGTTCCCTAACAGGCTACCCCTGGAAGTCCTTAATGCCTACATTAGAGGGATATGCAACTTTGGAATCTTTTGCCACTTGCCATCAAAACTGCCCCGAACTTGATGAGTTTCCGCAGGCTCCTAAAAACATGGTTGTTTAACCAGTAAGAGGATGGCTGACTCCAGTAGTTCCACAGCGCCGAGACACCCCAGGGTATTTGTTGCGCTATAAAAATCACGTAAATAAATAAATAAATAAACATTTGAGAGTGCTGGGAGACATACGCATAGGTCTGGCTCGGATAGAGACTGGATAAAGACTGTTCTGCAAGATATTGATAGCATAGATGCACAACAGGGGTATGGACTGCAATTGTTTCACCGAACGTTGCTGTTTCGGTGAATTCTGGAAGCTGGCTGAATGGGAGGTTGCCTTCCTGGGAAAACACGCTAGAACCCAACAGTTTGGAAGGGCGAGCACCCAGGTCACACCTTGGCGCAACTACTTCGTACACCCAGAAGCAGTGTATACATCTCTGAACTGCAGATATCTGATGTGACCAGAGTGGCTAACAATGCTGATATTCTGGCAGAGCTCTTCAGTTACTATGCACACCTGTATACCTCCTGTGACTCTTGTGAGGACGCAGCCTGGACAGACTACCTCTCCAAAATAGTCTTGGTCTGGATCACCGATGGCCAGCAGCAGTTTCTTAGCGAGCCAATCTCTAGTGAAGAGATCATGCAAGCAATAAATTCCCTCGATGGGACCAAGGCCCACAGCTTAGATGGTCTCACAGGGGTTTTCTATATGCCTATAAACGTCTGCTTGCACCACACTTACTGGAAATGAATACCAAATCCCTGGATACCGGGGCCCTCCCCCTGATGCTACATGAAACAGTAATCACATTATTAGTTAATGCAATGTTGTAAAGTTCCACAGGAGACAGGATGGCTGTTCTTAATATAGGCTTCATTTTGTAAGCTAGAGCGTAGAAGAAACCCGACTAACAGCGTCAGGACACAAACTGCGTCTAACGGCTTTCAGAGAACTCTCGAGCCCTGGCATCAGAAAGGCAGACACAAGCCCAGCGCGAGCCACAGACTCGAGCATAAGAGATGCGTAAGATGAATATAACACGCACCCATTATAACTGGTCACAGGTGGTCCTGGTTCACTTGTTGTGATCTGGTGTATACCACAATGTACACAGTAGTCCACAACAAGTGAACCAGGAGAGCGAACAAAGGTTGTGGCACCTCCCACCTTTGACTGGTCATAATGCATGTGGAGGTTGCGATGCATGTACACTTACATGTACGACCAAGACAGTGGACCTAGGCCCAACAACACCATGGAGACTCACAAATCATACTACATGTAATTCAGAAAATTTTATTTATGTAATCAGATGCCCCTGCAACCTACTTCATATAGGGATGACGACTAGAAGAGTAAAAATCAGAAACATGGTACATATGAGCAATGTAAGGTATAAAAAATCAATGACAAAATTAACTACACATTTTTGGGAAAAACAGCATAAAGCGGAGGACCTAAAATGGGTAGTGATAGATAAACCTAATATTATACAAGTATGGATAGAAGTAAAATCTTCACTCCTAAGAAGAGAACAATGGTAGGTCTATAGATTCAACAGCAACTGGATAATACTGAACAATGATATACACTGGCATCAGCTCAACAGCATATAAAGAGGGGTAGCTGATGACCCTAGGTGCAGGGCACTGAAATACACTGATGAGAATATAGGAAGGACCAGGCAATGAGGCTGATCCTAATAGCAATAAACAGTAACAACATCTCTCTCAGCAACAAAAAGATACCTAAACGAAGAACAACAGTAAAATGGGAGCATTGTGGAGGTTGGTACCTGAGGGGGAACACACATAGCAATAAAGTTCGTAAGCGTAAAGAGTACGACCCAAGAATTCCAAGATGGCTGCAGTGTTGAGATAACATAGCAGCATTTAACTTTCTAGCTCAGATGGAGCAATGGGACACACAAGCGTGCTTGGCGGGACAGAAAAGAATGGAGATATAACAGCACCATTAGAAGACCCCAGTACACAGATGGTAGCGAGTGGCAACAAGAAAACTGCACTGCCTTGAAGAAGTAAGTCGGCAAGAGGGATGTCGAGGAAAGACAGTGGTATGAAGGGCTGGGTTTACCGCTGGTGAAATGAAACTGGAAGGTATGGGAGGGAACAGAATGACCAAAAGGAAAGGACCCATACAAAACTCATAACTTGTTTAGAAACATGAACAAGGAATGATACTAAGCATGCAATACGTGAGTAATAGACACGGGTGTCTAAGTGAGCACGATCCCTAGCGTATGGATGTATGAATGAAGAGGGGAAGCATTAACGTACAAATGAAAGGGAATGCATAATCTGTTATTAGCTTATGGTATGACGAACAAGAGCGATAAGCTGTAGCATTGAAAGTGTCTTTTTCACTTATTAATCATGATGGCTGAGTTCAACTTTGGGTCTTGAATACCTGAAACCAAATGCCTCAGAGAGAAATAAGGATGCAGAATGCAGAGAGGCACACAAGGAAGAGTTAACAAGCATTGGCATAGGTTTTGGAACCTTTTAAGTATTTAGTTATGCAGCACAATATCCTTGGTGCAACAACATTAACTGTTGCATGGTTAAACACTTATAAGGTCCCAAAGGCGAGACCTATTGGCTATGCCAATGCTTGTTTTCTTTACTACCATATACATATTCAATACCATTAGCAAAGCAAATGGCTTAACCTTAATTAAAGGCGAGACCTATTGCATTTTCAATGCTTGTTTTTTACTGTTGTACACTATACTAGAGACTGAGTGGTAATCCAGAGTGCTGTATTCTGTTGCCTTCACTCAACCCTAGAGCAGGAGCAACCCAGGTAAAGGAAACTCTAGCTCCCTGTCGAACTGATGTGCCTGGCATGGGGATCAGTGACTGACCAGTTACAAGACCATGTGCCGTGGAACTCCAAGCCTTTGTGAGGCACTGGGAAACTGAGCAAGTAAACAACTGAGCTGATCATTGTGAATAAAGAAGTAGCCAATCACCTGCCTTTTCGTTGCAAGGATTCCAGATCTCCAACTATCTTTGTTGAATGGTGCAGACAGAGGAGAGTTGTCTAGCACTGCACACATACATCAGGAACACATGAGGATTAGTGTGTCAAATCAGGCAGAGCTGCCTGCGTGTGTGTGCTCTGTAATAGTGGGTGAGCCGACAAATGAAGAGGGGGGCCCAGGGTGCGGGACAGAGTCACACCGATGCTATGGGTCTGTTTCTGCTCTAAGAGCCCAGTTACTAGCTGAACCATTCAATTGTTTCACATTTTTTCCTGCATTTACCAATGCTTGTTCCTACTCTGCTTCTCTTATCAGTTTCTCGCCATCGACATGCTGTTAATATCCGCTTTGGTGGAACTATATTTTGACGAAGATTGCCTTTTACTATAGGAACATATTAATATAAGTTTGTTAAAAATATCTTGAGTTTTCCGCCTGATACAAAGTCTAGATACCGTTCAAAAAACGTTCACCACCCCCACTTAATAATAATGTGTTTTATATAGCTACCCTGCTCTGTTCTTTTGCGGTTTGTAAATAAGAGGTATTGCTATCATCTGATTTCATGGTCATTGCTGTACCATTGGTTCACCAGATCGCTAAATTAGGCGTTATTCCACTATCACAATTTATAGGTTTTTCTTTAGATTCTTTAGATTTACGTGTTTCTTCCACGTTTATCATACAGCTTTTCATTTTATGCAGCATAGTCTTTCTTTTGTGTCAATGGTATCAGAGACGCTAGGGAGATGGGCAGCGGAACCCGCGGCTTGTGTCGGGAGTTAGGGGAAGAATTAGTTTGGTGTACACTGGAAGTTGTTTGATTAAGAGCGGCGATCTAAACTCTGTCCATTGAAAGCAAACTTATGGGCAGCCTTAGAAGCATATACCCCGGGAAGGGTGCCTGACCCCTTCTGACGCGGACAATGTTTTTTAGGCTGTAGGACCTAGGGGTAGCTAATGGAGAAGATCTTAAAGAGACCCCATCCAACTCGCAGAGCCGCTAAAGGCCATTGAGCAGTTTCAGGTACCAGATATCTTGATAGCGGACATGCCAGTGTATTGGTCAGTGTGTGAAGTTGTGTAGACTGGTTGTTGGACAGCTGATAGTAAATTTGCTAACTTTAATTGTAGATGCGTGTTTTGGAAGGAGATGGCATACAGAGGCATTTCTTAAGCGAAGTTGTGAACATTGCATTGTTTGTAAACTGTCACATGTTCAGCTTGTTATTTATTGGGTTTCAGTTTTTGATTATAATTGTCGCAGACTCCGCCCTCTAAAATGTAAACATCCAGAAATGGTAACCACCTGTGCTTTATAGACGTGTGCTACTAGTCTCTTTGCATCCCCCAACAGTAAAGATGTCAATATCACACTTATGAATCTGCTTACATTCATTTATTCCCTTTAGTACGCCTCTGAAGGCAGTGTGCATTTATATAACAATGTATCACCCGGAGAGATTAAGTGATTTACATAGTAACAACAGGATGTTGTGTGGCGGCCCAAAGACTCAAACTGGGATCCCCAGCTCTTGAGTCAGCTCTGCCGCTGTGCCACATCCTCTCCACTCTCATGTTATGTCAGAGGATGATTAATGGAAAAAAGTTTTATTCATTACATAGGCCAAACCGTTGCATTACCAGTGCTTGTTTAAAAACTTACTGGACAGAGTTTAATGGGAGGTAAGTTACTGCTCCTTCTGTTCTGGTAAATGTAAATGGATGCTGGCCCTTTGATCGTGCAAAACTTCAAGGCTTGCTTCTTAAGGACACTCACAGTGGATCTACAGTTTTTTGGTGGCAATTGCAGCCACATCATCCCAGGCCAACCTCAAGACTAACCAGTTTCCATTAGTAGCAGGGTCACCTCATCAAACCGGACATCTCTGAACTATAGGGGAGGAGAAATAATTCAAACGTTTTGACAGTCAATGTGATGGTCCCCCTCTTATGGTTCATTAGGATATTGGTGACCTTCTTGGAATTGTACGACTTTGGATCAGCGCCACACGGCAAGTGAAGGGCATGTTGGGAGAGAGGGGCAAGGTGGCGACTATGTTAGCTGGTCGTACTGCAGCTCCCTGCTCATGAATTATTCTTACATGCACTAAACGAATGGCAGTATAAGGGCAGCATTTGAAATCGACCCGAACTCTGAGCAAGAAACACATTTAGTCACAGCAACAACAAAAAACGGGTAAAAAACTGGATGGAAGCTCTGCTCTCCTACCTGCATCTTTGTCCCGGCCCCGGCCAGTGGAAGCTGCACTCCTCGGAGCGGGGCTCTCAAGGGTGTTAATCACCTTGTTGGCCGCACTGACAGACTCTGGTGTGAGGCGGAAGGACTGCTTGGCGTGCTCGGATTTCTACTGCGGTACGAAAGGGGTGGTGGTGATGGACGGAGAATCTGAGTGGGACGGGTATGCTCAGACGTGAGTCCCGTGCTCTCCACGCCACTGGTGTCAAGCTGTCCTGGCTGAGGATGGCTGATAGCCAGAAACCAGTCCTGGGATGCTTGATTCCGGTCCAGGGAAGACATGGCTTGGCAGTTCGGGCTGGACTGTTCCCATGAGGCACAGGGTCAGGGTTGATTTGCATGTGGCCATGTCTGAACTGGGTTGGTGTGGTGAGCAAAAAACGATGGATTTAGGCCCAGATCTCTGTACTGGGGTGGATGTATGACATTGGTCTGCATTCTGTCCATCAACTGTTTTTTTGCGGATTTCTACTGAGCATGCATTACAGGAATAATGGCACCAAAATTCTCGGCTGCGACAGGGGTGAAAGGGAAGACAAGGTCAGGAGTGAGCGCCGGTTCATCCCCTGAATCAAAAATGTCATCTGAGCCCCAAACTAAACCTGGTGGGGTGAACAAACAACAAACCACAGGAAAGTGGCAGCAAGGTTGGAGAAAACGGAGAAAAGGAAAAACAGAACCGGAGTTCCACTCTCACTGCCAGCGAGTGAACCATCTGTTTTGGACATACTGAGAGCAGCACCAGGAGTAAAACACTTACAACAGTAACAAGAAGGCGAAGCAGGTGAGCAAAAACAGGGGGGGAGAATGATAGCTGGCGACCCACTGGGGGAGGTTGAAGATACAACACTCAGTGTTTCACATGAAACTCCATCTGTAACTGAACCTATGACTGTAATAGTATTAGAAAGCAGTCAGCCTCCCACTTTTTCTATCCCCCAGCTGTAGGCTGCCTGACAATAAGGATAATTACAACGGATTTAAGTCAAAGGGACTTGCCGCCCAATCAATAGTAACAACTTTGGAGGCTGCTACACTTTATCTCCATTCAGACGGCATAACAGTTACAAATCACACTACTTCCTCGACACATAGTGAGCAAGATATGGACGTTTTTATTTCACTATCAAATGGACTGTGGTCCGCTTTAGGCTCAGGGTCCGACTTATCTGGTGACTCTAGAGAGGAAATGTTGGATAGTGAAAAAAGAGATTCAACAGTCAGAATCTGCAAAAAAAAAGTCTGAAGTGGGATCATTCTGGGGCAGATCTGTTGAGTACTGTTACAATACCATTTGACAAAGGAGATGACACACATCCCTCTGCACCTCCCTCCTTGGATACAGTCATCGAGTGCATACTTTCCCAACACGAGGAGACGCGCCAAGATAGCAAACGGGCACAGATGGCCATGTGGAAGATTCAGGGGGCTGTCAGAAAAGGTGCCAAATCATGCACCATTTTTAATGAACGCCTGACAACCCTTGAAACAAGAACAGAAACTCTAGAAAATGACATAGCGGATATATGCACTAGAACTACAACACATGAAGCCCAATTAATTGGCGTGCAATGGAAGCTAGAGGACCATGAAAATCGGCAACGCCGAAACAACTTACGGGTACTAGGTGTACTGGAGGGAAAGGAGGGGTCAGACACCTGGGCATATATGGTCAACATGCTATCTAAGGCCTTCCCGGATTTGGATGGTTGGAATTGGACTCTAGAAGTACAAAGAGCGCAACGGGTCCCATTCAATCTCAAACAACCCAAAAGGCCAGATATGAAGCCCAGTGCAATATTGCTGTAGTTTGGAAACTATCTATTGCGACAATCTATTTATGAGAAGGCCAAACCAACAATAAAGTGCAGCGGAGGGGACTATTTTTTTTTGGTCCAGTCAGACTTCTGCCATTAATCGATGGAGAGACGATGGCGATTACGCTAGATGATCAAGCCAGTACAGGAGCAGGGGGGGGGCAATGCATATCTGCTGTATCCGGCTCCCTTAAAGGTGCTCAAGGGAGATCATACACGGTTCTTCACCTCCGAGGTCAAGGTTAAAGAATATCTAGAAAATTGGGATTTGTAATCTAGGACTGATTTAGCCAATATTAGTCTCTTGTTTCTACTTGTAGCTTGTATTCACATTGGGTAGCTTTTTTTTGTTTTTTCCTTTGCTATACAGTTTGAGTTTTTTAAATTACTTAGCTGCCAGGAAACAAGACATCGATCAGGGAGCAGCAACCATCACAACAGACCCATGAGTCTGGATGCCTTTCTAGAGGGGATGGGGTGGTGGAGGGGGTCAAGTGCACGGGAGGGATGGGTGGGGTGAGAAGGAAGGGGGGAGAAGGGGGATTTGGGGTGTGGCACTCAGGGTGGACAGAGAGAAAAAAGGAGAAACAATTGGAGAGGGTAAAATAAAAAATCATGAAAGAGCAAATAAAAGTAATCGAGAGCAATTAAATCTGAGAACAATACATATTTCAAATGGGTAAAATCACTATCTGCTCAGTCATTGTCAGAGGCCTTAACGATAAATTAAAGCGTGTTAGAGTTCTGGAAATTTTAAGAGCGCAAAAAGCAGATGTTATATATCAGCAAGAAACCCATATTACTTGGAGGAAACGGGATAGTTTAGGGATAAAAGGATATAACCTGGTAGCACGCTCCGCTCAAACCTCGACTTTCAGGGGGGGGGGTAACGATCCATGTTGAAAATGCAGTGGTCCTGTCAAGCATGTTTTAGAAGACAAATGGGAGAGATGGGCTACTGCATCCTTGCCCACGGGAACTATATGTAAGATATATGGATCAAATGAGGATGATCCGCAGATCTTTAATGATTTAGAAATAGAATTAGCATCATGGCTAAGTCCATTAATAATATGTTGTGACTTTAAAATTCATTATGAAACAGGCTGGGATAGAACACAGAAATATCACAGGAGAGAACCCAACGTTCATCAGACATTATCGGCCTTGAGGACCAGCTATGATCTGAAAGATGTGTGGGTGGTAACAAATCCTACCGACCCGGGTATACATATTTCTCAAATCCTCCTAAGAAATGTGTAAGGCTAGATTACTTTCTTGTTTTATCATCTATGATCACAACAGTAGGCATAAGGAAAGTACCTAAACTTTTATCTGACCACAATATTTTAGTCATGGACCTACCATCTCAAAATGAAGATAACCCTCAGTTCAAGTGGACATTTGATAGAAAGTTATTATTCAATGAACAATATCTTAAACATATCAAACAATGGGCAACAAAATATTATGATATGAATTGATACAGCGCCTCTCGTTCTATAGTTTGGGACAGCTTTAATGCGGGCTTAAGGGGAGAAACAATCAGCTTTGTCCGTAGGACCATGAATCAAGAAAAGAAGGAAATTAATACTTGGACAACAGAATTGGCAGAATTAGATAAAGAGCATACTAGTGCAATTAGGGAAAAACATGATACTGAAGAACTAATATTGCGGCAGAGAATAATAGTGGTAAAAGCTGATAAAATGAGAGGTATGGGTATGGGGAAACCATAGGCAAGATTCTTGCTCTTCGGACTAAACAAAGAGCAGCTAGAAATAATATAACAAGAATTGTATCGGCAAGATAGCCTAGACCCTGTCCCGCTAAATGAAACAGAAGCAGTTTTGGGGAATCAGCGTAGGCTTAGTGAAGAATTGAAACCAGACCTGGATAAAGAGATCACGATAGAAGAGATATTATTAGCTATACAGTCCATGGCCACAGGAAAAACTGCAGGTCCGGATAGAATTCCACTGCAATTATATAAAGCAATTCAAGCAGAATTAGTCACGTTGCTTTTGGATTTATTTCTTGGAATACAATATAATGGGGCTCCTCCGGAGTCTTGGAAGGGAGCAGATATCATGGTCTTTTTTTAAAAAAAGGAAACCCTCTGATAATCAGGCATCTTACAGACCCATATCTCTTATCAATGTGGATACTAAACTGTATTCAAAAATTCTTGTGACGCGGTTAGGGGGGATCATAGCTCATCTAGTCTCACCATGGCAACATGGTTTTATACCCACAAGAGGCACAATGGACCATATCAGACGTGCTAAAGCCTTGTTTGATATAATGGAGACAACTGGTGAGAAGATGGCTATGATCCTCCTAGACATGGAGGAGGCATTTGTCCACGTCTCGTGGCAATATCTGTGGGCATCTATGGTACAGAGAGGGTTTGGGCCTGGTTTTATAATGGCTATGCAGGCAATGTATCATGAGCCATATGCAAGACTTAACATTATGGGTCAAGAATCAAATTTCATCCACAGTGCAAGAGGTACAAGACAGGGGTGCCCCTGTTCACCTATTTCATTTGCTTTATAAACAGACTTTTTTTATACAACAAATCCTTCAAGACTAGATAATTACACCAGTTATTAGTAATGGTCATGAAACAAAGATAATTGCCTGTGCCGACGATCTGGTGGTAGTAACTGCTGATGAGGAGAAAGCAAGCATTCAAATTCAGAGATTAGCCACAGCATATTGATGTAACTCCGGCTATTTATTGAATACAGAGGAAACCCAGATCCTTTGTAATACTAATACTCCATGTTGTGATTTTCGACAATTAGAGGAAGTGGTTTATATCAGAATCAAGATTAACAGTAATGTAGACTCCATTTGAAAAATAAATATGTTACCAATGATAAACAAGATTGGCACAGACTTACGGGGCCTCAATGGACTTCACCTTTCACTTATAGGACAATGTAATGTACTTAAAAAGGTTATGCTGCCTAAGGTCTTGTATATGTTTAGATCCATTACCCTAGAAATTGAAGATCTATTTTTAAAGAAATTGGATGGTATTTTCAGTAACTTTGTATGGAAATATTAAAAAATCCGATGATCCCTTAAACTCTTAACATTACCGCAAGATCGTGGTGGGTGGTCGGCTACTAATCTAAGATATTACTATCATGCAACATTTCTACACCAGATGGCTTTTGTGATTTCAGCAGGTAATGGAGATAGGCAACATGATGTAAATGGGGATCTCCCCTCGATATATGAGTTAGGTATAGGTAAGATTGCACAGGGAGTACTTTTTTGACAGATAGAGGCCAGTTATTATAAAAAGACCAGATTTAAGGTAATGGTAGCACTTTGGAAAGTATGGAAAACAATGGTTGGGCTCATGCAAATATAAAATATAACAGATATACACCACTGTGGTGATCTTCCCTGTTTCCAACATCAATTTATGTCAAACTGGCCAGGCAGTGGGAGACCAAGGAATCCTGAGGGTGTGAGATTTATATATAGTTGAACAATAGCTGTCATTCTCTAAGCTGCAGCAAAAATATGATATGACATCTGGAACATATTTTAAATATACACAGCTCATTAGCTTCCTAAATCAAATCAAGGAAGATGATATTTTAATGAATAAGACATCTCTATTAGAGGCTATGTCTCAACCTCAGATACAAATTTAAAATCTCTATAGACTTCTGATAGATACACTCCCTGATGACCTGGAATCAGTGGAAATAAAGTGGGCCACTAGGGTAGGAGACCCCGATGTTGATTGGTATCAATCAATAGCTTTAGCTAAGCGAACATTTCTTGCAGCTAATTTAAAGGCCCAACATTACTATACGATATACAATCTCTATTAGACCCCCGCTAAGCTCCATCGTTGGGGGAAAATGGAGGATGATGAATGCCCACGCTGTGATCAAGGGCCAGCAGATATTATTTATATGTTTTATACCAGTGACAAATTAGGTCCCCTAAAAAAGCAAATAGAGAAGTTTTTGACAGGCAACAGAATCGATATCCCCCCTACATTAATGATGCAAGACTGCGATGAGAAGACGCAACATGACTGTCAGAAGAACAAATTTGTTTTTATATCAATAGCTGTAATACGGCTCCTCATTGCAACACATTTGAAGGATGCAGATCCACCTGCATACCATGCCTAGCAAAGTCGTTTACTGGTAATATATAATCTCGAGAAATCATTATATAAGTGTAAAAGTCGTGCCACTTGTAGGAGAGGTTGGGAAATCTGGGCACCAATAAAGAAATGGATTACACTGCAAAATCAAGTGGGGGATGACATTAATGTATTAGGAATCTAAGATGTGTAATATGTATTCATGAAATGCCTAAGATGAATTTCTGTTTTTTTTTTCTTTCTGGTGTTTAAAAAAAAAAAGGAATTGTACGAGTTTGATTTGGTCGCCCTGCAAGTCTTGGCAGGCATGCAGTCGGCACTGATGATGCACGCTTGTTGTACTGCAAGATCTCCTGCAAATCCAAAGATCCAAGATCTTGCGTTCAGTTTTGCCCAGCTCGACTGTGTAAGATCATAATGGTTCCTGGCTTACGTCCTTCCCCAGGGCAACCTTCACCCAGGGTTATTTTCCATATTAATTTATGTAATTCTATGTTCAGATAAAGCTCTGACTTGGAAGTATATGCATGGCACTGACATTAAGTAAAGGGATGATGTTTTCTACTTAATTATGGCTATCACACCTGCCACAAAATACACTATGTCCGGCATATTTTGCAGATTTCAACAAAATTAGTTTCTATCTCAAAGATTGATGCTGATTGCTTTATTTCAGTGTTAAGTGGTATTAATGAGTTGAGACTTTTGTGTATACAGCATAAATGTATTTTGGAGTGCCAAAATTGAGAAATAATACTGCCACGGAATGTGCTCCATCATACACAGGTTCATGGGAGAATATAGTTTATTCTCAGTAGACAGCTTATACAGCCACGCTTGATCAAGAGCTTTCTTCTGTCTCCCAACTCCGACTTACAGAACGTACACCCAGCAAGAACAATAAAATTCTAAGCAAGAATATTCTAACTAGGAATACTACACACCTTCCCTCTATTATAAAACATGTAGAAATACAAACAATTGACAGTTAATAATGAACAAAATCTTTCAATTTGATAGGAGGATGCTTAATGCGAGAACTTTTCCATAACCCAATCACATTACTTCCAGATTCCGCAATGTTATTACGTAAGTCAGCATTGTTATTACTAGATATGAGAGGGGCTAGATCCTGATGATTGCCTACGCCTATAGAACCTGACTCCGATGCATTAGGAGTAGGTATGACATTCTCAAATGTATCTAGCATAACAGAATCATTTTCATTTTCATTTTCATCAGTAGATTTGGAAGAAATGGATTGAGAAACTGTTTGTGAATTAGCAAATGTACATAAAGAAATGCGTCTGAAATTCCAAATCTTCCCACCATCTACTTTTACTGCTTTGCTGAAAACTTCCAGTACGTTACAAGGATCAGACCATTTGGCCCACTTTTTGCCAGGAAAACCACCAAATTTGACACGTATAAAATCCCCCACTTTGATTTTTGAACTATGATTGCCATATTGCAAAACATTACCTCTCAATTTCTCTTGATATTTCTGGACCCTTTCCCTGACCTGTGAAAGATCAAGGGTAGAATCATTTGAGGTTTTAATTTTTATCCACCAAGGTAAAAGTTTAGAACCAGGTTTCCTACCTCGCAACATCTCAAATGGAGACAAACCTGTGACAGAATTCGGAGAAGTACGATACGACAACAAAGTAGCACGTAAAGCCTTTTTCCACTCCAACCCACTTTTTATAGCTAATTGGAGAGATTCTTTAGTAACTCTATTGAAGCGTTCTACTTGACCATTGGCTTGAGGGTTATAATTGGACACTCTTTTATGCACTATACCACACCTTTCAAGAAACAAATCAAACTCTTTGCTAACAAATTAGGGACCATTGTTGGAAACGATTTCTGCAGGAATGCCTTCACGGCAAAAAACGTAATCCAAAAATTCAATTACTTGTGTAGAGCCGATTTTATCTACAACTTTCAACTCAGGCCATTTTAAGAAATAATCAATTGGAACTAATGCATACACAACCTTATTAGGAGACAAGCGGACCGATAATGTCAATGCCAAGTTTCTTCCATGGACTAAAAACATTCTCAATAGGGGCAACATGCCGACAATGGTTTGACTGATTTGTCGCTTTTAGAGCAAGGGGGACAAAGTTTGACCCACTTATCGACCATTCCATCAATACCAGGCCACCAAGAAAATTCTCTAATGCGTCTTTTCATGCTGGACATGCCCATATGTCCTTCATGAGCCATAGAAATAATGTTTTCTCTTATCTTAAAAGGTGGAACTATTTTATTCCCTCTTGTTACAAAACCATGAGAAAACATTAATTCATCTTTGATCTTGCAAAAAGACAAAAGATCACCAGGTAATTTCCTTTCTTCAGGCCAACCCACTTGCAGAAAGTTTTATAATATTAGATAACGTACCATCCTCACACACAGCAATTTTCCCCTCAAATTCAGAAATTATATCAGATTACGAAACCTTGGTGTTTCCACCATTGATATCATCAATTGTGTATGCAACATCAAAATCAACACTATTGCTAACAGAATCATGTGTGTCCGGCAAAGGTAACCGAGACATGCAGTCAGCATGAACATTTAAACGTCCAGGAACATACTCAACAACACACTGAAATTCTTGTAATTTGGCGGCCAGACGTGCCATCCGAGCAGTAGGTGTTCTACCACCACCAGCAGCTAACATATTGATTAAAGGCTTGTAGTCTGTTTATTAAACAAAATTTAGTACTCCACTAAAATTGACGAAAATATTGCACAGCCCAAGTACATGCTAGTAACTCTTTTTCGATGGTAGAATAATTGTATTCTGCGCCATGTAACGTTCTGGATACATATGAAACAAAATATTCTTCACCTTTATTTTTCTGCATTAATACAGAGCCTAAACCCACATTGCTAGCATCCACAGTCACAATACAATCACTTCCGACCTCAAAAAGGTTTTAGAAATGGCGCATTAACAATTTATTTTTTTAGAAGTTCAAAAGCACATTATTGTTCTTTGTTCCATGTGAATTTTACATTTTTCTTTAACATAGATCTTAATGGATGGACTTTAGAAGAGTAATCTTGTACAAATTTACTGTAAAACTCTGCCAACCCTAAGAACGGCACTAGTTGTTCCTTCGTTGTAGAACAGGAGCATTAGAAATGCTTTGGATATGATTAAGCTTGGGTTTAATTCCATTACTGGAAATTTCATGTCCCAAATATTCCACTTTATTTTGTCTAAACTTGCATTTAAAATTTTTTAAGGTTAGGCTTTTCTTTTGTACACATTTCAATACCATTTCCAAGTTCTTGTCATGTTCCTCATAGTCCTTCCTAAAAATTAGACTGTCATCCTGGAAGGCAATAGCACCAAACCCCCTTCCAGGACTTCTTTAATGAGCCTTTGGAAAACAGACGCAGCACTGGCTAGACCAAACGGCATACGGAAAAACTGAAACATACGTTCAGGTGTAACAAAGGTTGTTAAAAATTTAGACTCTTCGTGTAGAACTTCCTGGTGATAGGCACTAGCTAGATCTATAGTGGAAAAAACACAGGCACCAGAAAGTGTGGAAATTAGCTCATGTATGTGGGCAGAGGGTGTCTATTGATCTATATCTCCTTATTTAAACTAAGAAGGTCCACACATAGACGAAGATCGCCACTGCACTTAAGGGATAAAACAACTGGAGAAACCCATGGAGATGATTCCGTAGGCTCAATCATTTTCAATTATCTTGATACGCTAATGGTACATTTCTTACCCTGTGTCTGACAGGAATTGAGCCCTCCTTAAGAATGATTTTGTGTTTAAAATTTACAAATTCCCCTATTATCAGTGAAGATGGAAGGAAACCTGCTTCTCAATTCATTAATAAACTCATCACATTCCGGGGGTACAACATAAACAGGTGACAGAGCATTAGGATCTAGCGTTATACCCATTTCTTGTGGATATATGACGTTAAAACGCATGTTTTTACAACGCATACCGTTACAACGGGACTTTTACAACGCCAATACTATTACCACGCATGTATTTACAACGCATTTTTTTACAACGCAGGTACCTTTACAACGCATACCATTACAACGTAAGTATTGGTAAGTATATATTTTTTTTTAATTGTATATTATTTAAAATTAATATAATGTAATGTAATTGTATTTAATTTAATTTAATTTAATTTCATTTCATTTAATTAATTTAATTTAAATTTAATTTTATTTTAATTTTACCCTGTACCCCTTTACCCAAAAACCCAAAACTGACCCTGAACCCTAAAAATACCCCTTTACCCAAAAACCCAAAACTGACCCTAAACCCTAAAAATACCCCTTTACCAAAAAACCCAAAACTAACCCTAAACCCTAAAAATACCCCTTTACCCAAAAACTGAAAACTGACCCTAAACCCTAAAAATACCCCTTTACCCAAAAACTGAAAACTGACCCTGAACCCTAAAAATACCCCTTTACCCAAAAACTGAAAACTGACCCTGAACCCTAAAAATACCCCTTTACCAAAAAACTGAAAACTGACCCTGAACCCTAAAAATACCCCTTTACCCAAAAACTGAAAACTGACCCTGAACCCTAAAAATACCCCTTTACCCAAAAACTGAAAACTGACCCTGAACCCTAAAAATACCCCTTTACCCAAAAACTGAAAACTGACCCTGAACCCTAAAAATACCCCTTTACCCAAAAACTGAAAACTGACCCTGAACCCTAAAAATACCCCTTTACCCAAAAACCCAAAACTGACCCTGAACCCTAAAAATACCCCATTACCCAAAAACCCATAACTGACCCTTAACCCTAAAAATACCCCTTTACCCAAAAACCCAAAACTGACCCTAAACCCTAAAAATACCCCTTTACCCAAAAACCCAAAACTGACCCTAAACCCTAAAAATACCCCTTTAAAAAAAACCTAACATATAACATTTTAAATATAATTATATACTTACCAATACTTACGTTGTAATGGTATGCGTTGTAAAAGTACCTGCGTTGTAAAAACATGCGTTGTAAATAAATGCGTGGTAATGGTATTTGCGTTGTAAAAGTTCCGTTGTAATGGTAGTGCGTTGTAAAAAATGCGTTGTAATGTGTGTTTACCATTTCTTGTTGGTGGGGCCAACCAAGAATGGACACACCTTTAGTGGCCACGTAAACCTTTCCTCTAGTTTTTCTGTTTTTAAACTCTAGATCCTCCCACATGAATCCATCAAGATCAATCTTGTGGCCTGAATAACCACCTGGCTGGACATCAGGCGTAAATAATTTTTTAGTTCTCTAAAATCTATCAAAAATATTTCTGCCTATGATACTGTACCAGGCACATGAATCTATGAGCATGGACATTTCCATACCATTTATTAATTTTTTACCACTAGGAAAACCTTATCAACATACACAGTAGGAAGAAAACTGCATCAAATCCAAACAGAATTCACACAGTACAGGAACATTTATCCAATAAACCATTAACCAGCCGCTGGTGCAATCAGAGCACAAACGTAGTAAGACGGCCGCTGGTGCAATCAAAACATGAAATTGTAATATAACACAGTACCTTTTGTTACAAGTAAACGCTGCGACTGGCACTGTTCATAATGTATTTGTTGGCTTTAAATATTCCTCCGAAAACAGTACAGTTGGCTTCTTGCCACCCAATACTCTTCGTGCTGCATTACAAAGAATGACATGCTGCATTATATGAATGCAGTGTACTAGAAAAGCACCCAGTAATGCTGCATGCCCTATCGGATTCCATATGAGACCGGGGAAAGGGAGAGTGTTGTGTGTGGTGGAGGAGGGGATGGGGTGGAGGAGAGGTCCTGCCATTTAAAAATCATCAACGTGCAGCCACCATATCAGGCACACTTGTGTCTCCGCACATATATCGCATACCCACACACCTTGCCCAGCAGACTGTCCAAGAAACTTAGACCTCACCAGGAACACATTTGTATTGTGTACATGCCTAGAACATCCATTGCACATACAATATTGAGGCGGGGTCTCACATATATTGCGCAGCCTTCACCGACATGCATACTCATGAAGCTCACACTGCACATACACACAGTGCAGGGACACGCACACGTACACTTTTTTCTGTACATATAATCCTTGCACGCGCACCTAAACTTGTCGCACAGACAAATGCCTACAGAAATTGTACAAGCAAGCGCGCACACACACACTTGATGCACCTTTACACGCAGAGACGGGCACATGATATGACCGTGCTTTTCAAGATTAAAGAACGAGCTGGAAATTAACTCCTTCGCTGCTAGGCCTTTCCCCCCCTGTGCTAAGCCTTTTTTGGGCTATTTGGGGTAGTGCACGCTTAGGCCCCTGTAACTTTTTGACCACATAAGGTATCCACGCAAAATGTGCGTCCTTTTCTTCCAATATCACGGGGATTTCAAAGTACCCAGGGTTTGTGAATTCCCTTGGAGGGGACCCAGAAATTAGCCAAAATACAGTAAAATGTTTTTTTGTTTCAGAAAAATGGGAAAAACAGGCTACAAATGAAAGTGTCTGGGTTTTTCCCTGCAAAGGGTATCAAAAAATGGTTTGTGGGTCTGGTATCACCATTTTCCCAGCTTTTAGGGAATGACAGTCTTTTGTCAGATCCCCAACATATTTTACACAGTTTTGGCATTTTTCCTGGGTCATAGCCCATTTTTGCTATTTTTAGTGCTTTCAACCTCCTTCCAGTAAATGGTAAAAAAGAGTATAAAAGCAATAATGGATCCTGAAAAGCTATACATTTGAGAAAAGTAGACACAATTCTGAATTCAGAAAGGGGTTATTTGTGTAGATCCATCAAGGTTTCTTTATAGAAACAGTTAAATATAGGAAAAATTGAAAATTAGTTGAAAAAAACAACCATTTGTGTCAAAGTTTTCACCTATAACTTCTTGTAATTAAGACAGCTCTTTGAAAGCAATATACCATTACATCCGCTGGACTCTCTTGGTTGTGGGGTATATAGGTCTTGTTGGTTCACCAAGAACCAGACAAACCCAGAGTCAAAAACTGAGTAGCAATTTACAATGGCGTTTTATTATGTACCGGGTATATAGCAATTATTGTGTGAAAATGTATACATGGAGAAAATCGGTATGAAAGACACCTATGTATTTCTGAAATGGGTACAAATTATAGAGTTTAGAAACAGTACATATTTGCACATTTTCAAAATTGGGAATACTCATACTAGCATGAGAATTATTGGTCATTTTTCAAAATGACTTCTTTTTTACAAAATGTCTTTCATTTGGAAGGCAGAAATGCATCAAAAATCAATAGGTAATAACAGTTGCTTTACAAATCTGAATTACCCGAAGTCTACCAATAAAAATGGTACCTCACTTGTGTGGGTAGGCATAGTGTCCACGACTGGAAAGGGCTCAAAACCCAACGTGAACACACCACATTTTCACAATGAACATTTACCCTTTTTTTGCGAAGTGTGTAGCTGTCGTTTTGAACCCTAGTTCTGCCGGCACCTAGGGAAACGTGGCAAACCCATACATTTTTTAAAACGAGACACCCAGGGAAATCCAGGATGGGGTGATTTTTTTGCCTGCCACCAGGTTCTGTTACCCAGAATCGCTTGCAAACCTAAAAAATATCCAAAAAACACATTTTTCCTACATTTCTGTGGTGGAAAGTTTTGGAATCTGCGTGGATTCACAAATTTCCTCCCACCTTGCGTTCACCAAAGTCTTACAAGAAAAATGGTATCTCACTTGTGTGGGCCGGCCTAGTGCCCGCGACAGGAAACGGCACAAAACGCAACGTGGGAACACCTCAATTTTGCTGTCAAAAATGACCCTTTTTTGGCAAAGTACCTAGCTGTAGTTTTTGAACCCTAGCCGTGGCGTGACCTATGGAAAGCTAGACAACCTATACATTTTTTAAAACAAGACACCTAGAGGAATCCAGGATGGGGTGACCTGACTGCCTCCCACCAGGTTCTGTTACCCAGAATCCCTTGCAAACCTAAAGAATTGACAAAAAAAACATATTTTCCCCACATTTCTGTGGTGGAAAGTTGTGGAATCTGTGTGGATCCACAAATTTCCACCCACCCCACGTCCCCCAAAATCTTCTGAGAAAAATGGTACCTCACTTGTGTGGGTCGGCCTAGTGCCTGCGACTGGAAAGGGCGCAAAACGCAACGTGGGCACACCTCAATTTCGCAGTGAAAAATGACTCTTTTTTGGCAAAGTCTCTAGCTATAGTCTTTGAACCCTAGCTCTGCCGGCACCTAGAGAAACCTAGCAAACCTATACATTCTTTAAAACTAGACACCCAGGGGAATTCAGGATGGGGTGACTTGACTGCCTCCCACCAGATTTTGTTACCCAGAATCCCTTGCAAACCTAAAACAAATTACATAAAAACACATTTTCCCTGTATTTCTGTGGTGGAAAGTTCTGGAATCTGCGTAGATCCACACATTTCCACTCACCCCGAATTCCCCAAAGTTTTCTGAGAAAAATGGTACCTCACTTGTGTGGGTCGGCCTAGTGCCTGTGACAGGAAACGGTGCAAAACGCAACATGGTCACACCTCAATTTCGCAGTGAAAATGACCCTTTTTTTCAAAGTGCTCAGCTGTAGTTTTTTTAACCCAAACTCTGCCGGCACCTAGGGACACCGAGCAAAGCTATACATTTTTAAAAACTAGACACCCAGGGAAAATCCAGGATGGGGTGACTTGACTGCCTCCCATCAGGTTCTGTGACCCAGAAACCCTTGCAAACCTAAAAAATTGTTAAAAAAACAAATTTTCTCCACATTTCTGTGGTGGAAAGTTTTGGAATCTGCGTGTATCCAACAATTTTCCTTCCACCCTGCGTTCCTCAAAGTCTTCTGAGACAAATGGTACCTCACTTGTGTGGGTCGGCCTAGTGCCCGTGACAGGAAACGGTGCAAAACGCAACATGGGCATACCTCAATTTCACAGTGAAAAATGACCCTTTTCTGGCAAAGTGCCTGAACCCTAGTTCTGCCAGCACCTAGGGAAACCTACCAAACCCACACATATCTGGAAAGTAGACACCCGGGGGCTTACAAGGAGGTATGGCTTGCGTGGATCCCCTAACGTTTCCTTACACAGAATCAATTTCAAACCTCAATTTTAGCTAAAAAAATAAACTTTTTCACATATTTTCGTGTGGGGAAAGTGTGGCATCACCGGGCTCACACAAATTTCCTACCACCCAGCATTCCCCTAGGTCTCCCAATAAAAATGGTGCCTCACTTGTGTGGGAGGCGCAAGTACCAGCGTCAGGCAGGACTCAAAACCAACTGCTTTTGCAAGGGGGGTCACCAGGGTTTTTGGTCCCGTGCTCGCCGGACATCTAGGGAAACCTACCAAGCCCACACATTTCTGAAAAGTAGACACCCAGGGGCTTCCAAGGAGGTATGGCTTGCGTGGATCCCCCAACGTTCCCGTACCCAGAATCCCTTGCAAACCTCAATTTTTTCACACATTTTTGTGTGGGAAAGCGTTGATTCACCGGGCTCACACAAATTTCCTCGCGTGTATTTAACAAGGACCCCCTGAAGGTGCGGATACCATAGTTCCAAGGCCAGGGAATAAAGGTTTATGACAAAAAACAACCTAGGCAACTATACTAAAACAATGTAATAGACATCTGGACAAATGGCTACAAAAAATTAAGAAAATATATGTTTTATTATAAGTTCCATAAGGACACAACATGTAACATGATTAAAAAGAAAACAATGAACATGTATAAAATTATATATCACATAAAATCAATTAGAGAATTCATACATTTGTAACAATTATTCTAAACATATATTGAACAAATTAAAAGACTAAAAGTGGCAAATAAGGGTCTCTACGCGCGTTTCGGCGAACCAGCGCCTTATTCTGGAGTAGCCACACAAATTCTAAAAAAGAGATACATGTAAAAAAGTGCATTAATTATACATCCTTAAAGATACAGAAAATCATATAACATCCTATATCTTAACATCGTAGCCAGTTTGTCACTTCATTAGTTCATGATTATCTACATATCTTTTTCTTTTCATTTCCTTGCACTTATCTAGAAAATCATTGTAAGGGTGAATAGTTGGATAAGATATCATACTTCATGTGAGCCTGTTGCTTAATTTTAAAACTTATTGAAGGAACAGAGTGATAATTGCCCAAGAGTAAAATTCCCTAAAATTGACATTATAGTCGGTAAAGGCTTCTTTGTGAAATTTATTATTTTGATACTGAAGGACACATATTTTAATTATATGCATCTTTTCTAGCTTTAGGATTTCTAGATTTGGAATAGATATCGTATAGGTATACGGTACTCACAAGTAAGGTAGGACGTTTGCAAAACAACTCGTCAGACGTATAATTGATGTCCAAATAATAGGTTCAAGGTAAACAGAGTATTCTGATTTCTTAAAAAGAAAGAAAGAAAGGCTTTCAGAAAAAATGGTAGTCCTCTTAATTAACCTATTCATTCTCAACTGCCTAAAGTATATTGATGCCGGTGGGTAACTATTTTCGGATTACCTTATTTGATATATCTTGTCGTGGTATATCCCGCCAACCGGATGTAAATCTTGAATAAATCTAATTCAGTTTTGAGTTTCTCCGAATTCTGTTTATGCAAAACATGAAGAGAGACGTCATACTCCTATTCGGTTATTTTATTTATTCCAACCAATTAATTACGTCGTGTGCCCACTTTATTCTGTAACTATCTAAAGGGAGGCATTTTATCATCAGTTTAAAGTTTATTCATCAGATTGTTTGACATAATTTGTTTATTGCAGAAAAAAGAGGTTAGTTCCTGTCTCCCCTTCTTTGTCTATTTTTAAATTGCTATCCATTCTAGATAATACGCTTACCTCAGTGGTTTCATGAATCGTTGATATACGATAAATAATTTAAAAGATCTCCCTGCCTATTGGATATAATGGGAAAAATGAGACCATTATGAGGATCATATGATGGGTTTAAATTATCCATTAATTTTTAGGTATCAAAGGAGATATAATATCTTACCCGAAATATTCGGCAGAGCTCTATGTAGAGGGATTAAAAGAATCTCCCTGTCAAAAACAAGACGGTGACCAGTATAAGTACATTCGTTGTGTTTAACACTAGAGATCTAGTTAATATATATGGGGAGTTTTTCCCGTTTTTTCTATATATTAGCGAAGGGCTTACCTTAGGATTTATTTGAGGAGATGTCCCAGGGTATTGGTGATTTGTTTAAAAGATCTCCCTGCCTATTTAGGAAAAACGAAGATAATGAGGGGGAGTATAAACTTGGTCAGTTTTCTCTTATCTTCAAAACTAAAGGAAAGCGGGACTTCTTACCCGAATAGTTCAGCAGAGCTCTTTGCATAAAAAATCAGTAGCGGCCCAGTCTGTAAGACATAAACATGATTGCTACATGTAAGTGCAGCATACTAAGGGAATCGAGGGTCATACTGAGCAAACGCTAGCTTTTCCATTTCTGCGCTAGCGGGGGCATTTCTCACCTGAATTTCAACAGCTGGGCTCTAAAGAATCCGGTGGCGGGAGGAAAGACGAAGGATGGCGGCCCGACAACGACGAGTGGTGTGTTCAAGTGCGGGTTTGCTTGGTGAAACTGATTGGTTTCCGCTTAGGTTATATAGCGGAATTTAATAGGGTAAAATCACTTTCACCCGTGAGAGTGAACTGGGTTCAGAGATAGAGATAGGACTATATCTCGAATGGATATAGAAGACAGATTTTGTGCTGAAATATAAGCAAGTTTTTTTATTTTTTGCACAATAAATGAAAAGGCCAGAAAGATAATCCAAATCCCAAATTGTCGGTTTAAGGCTTGTTCGTTTCCGCTTATCTTATATAGCGGGATTCGGAAAGAAAAAATATATATTTTTTTACCGGTGAGACTGGTCTAAGTTCCGAAATAGAGGTAGGACTATCTGTCATATCGATATGGAAGACAGATCTACTTATTATTTGTCTTCACCTAAGATGTATGCAAAACGCTAAAAAAATATATTATTTTTTATGAAAGAAAAACAACACCGGTGGTGTTTTATATGAGTCAATGCTTATATATGTACAAACCAATTAATTAAATAAAGCGAACAAATAACAGGGAGATCGGGGGGGGGGGGGGACGGAAAAAAGGGGGGGGGCCTTTTCAAATTCCATTTAATCACTGGCTTTATATAGACGACATGCAATATGGTTAAGTTAGAAATATTGACAGCTTTTTATTGGATTTCTTTAACAGATGATCCTAAAAGGTGAAAAAGGGAATAGATTGCCTTTTAGTTCATTCATGTGATTTATTCTGGAAACAGTTTCCTTTCTTTTAAAAAAACCAATAGAACTATTTCTGAAAACAAGGGAAAAATAGATGTAAAAAGCGGTCCACTTGTCATAGATCTTTGTCCGCTAATTGTATATAACTTTGGGGGTAGTGTTATGTCGGGTGAGCAGAGAATCTGTTTCTCGTCACATTAATTTATAAGACATATACCAAGCAAAGAGTTCTATCTCAATCGATGTCTCTATATGAACGGTCTTTAGATTAGTAAAGTTATACGCTTATTCCAAAAAAGTTTTTTATAAAAGTAGGGTCTAATACTGTATGTAATACTGTATGTTTGGGACATATAAAGAGAGTGATATTTTAATTAATTATGGCCAGATTTCTAGTATATTGGGTCTAATACTACGTGTTTGAGACATATAGAGAGAGTGATATTATTATTAATTATTTTTATTGATTATGATCAGGTTTCTAGTATACTCTGAGGAGTCTGGTAGGGATTATCTAGCTGAACCAGTGGTTTTATTCCAAATGATCAGGTGGTGCTTCTGAAATGTTAAGTGCGCACAATTTGAACAACATTTGTTGTCAAATGATTGCATGTTCCCACGGGATTTCACTGTTCAGACCTTGACTGAAAGTATTAAAAACAAAAATCCAAAAGACTTCTCTTTTCTTGCGTATTGCTGTCCCTCCTTTGGACTCAGGGATATGGATTCTTTCTAAGATTCTCCATTTGAATTCATCGGGGGTATGTCCTTTCTCTATGAAGTGCTTCACCATTGGGGAAGCTAACTTCTTCGTCCTTATTGCTGAGCGATGTTCACTGAGACGCGTCTGGATCATGCGTGATGTTTCACCCACGTAGCCTAACAAACAGGGGCATTGTAAAAAATAGATAACATTAGATGTTCGACAGTTCCACATTTCTTTTGCTGTTGTTTTATGACCATTGTGGGTGAATTCTTCACCTCTTATGATGTTATTACAAGAGGTGCATGATGAACAAGGAAATGTCCCTTTTAAAGGGTTATTTGTCAGGATAGATCTCTAGGACAGTTGTTCCATATTAGTATTGTTACTGAATCTGGAATGAACAATGTACTCCTTGATGTTTTTGTTTCTTTTATGAGCGAAAAGAGGTTTAGGGAGTTTCCGCTCTGTAGGGCAGCTACTATTCAGGATGTGCCAGTTCGAGTTAATGATTTGTTTTACTTTCGCATTCAAAGTCGAGTGTTTTGTAATGCATACTAGTTGATCATTAGTTTTAGGAGGTTTTGTTTTTAGTAGGCAATCTCGATCATAATATCGTGCACGTTTATAGGAGCTCCTGACTAATCTATGAGGATAACCTCTCTCAATGAATTTTGTTCTCATTATCAAGGCCTGTCTGTCGAAGTCAGCTAAATCTGTACAGTTCCTGCGTACTCTTAGGAACTGTGAAAAGGGAATACTGTCTTTTTGTGTAGTTGGATGGAAACTGTGGTAATGTAAGAGCGTGTTCCTTGCTGTGGGTTTTATATGAAGATCTACTTTCAAAGTGCCTATGTTATTAATAATTTCGATATCAAGGAATTCTACTCTCTCATTACTAATATTAGAAGTAAAATGGAGGTTAGTGTTTGCTTCATTTATCCATAAGATAAATTCATCCAGAGATTGTCTCCCATCGGTCCAGATAAAAAAGATGTCGTCAATATATCTGGACCAATGGGAGATTGATTCGAAAAAAGGAGCGATCTCATTATGAGTGAATTCATTTTCAAAGGCCGCCATAAAGATGTTAGCTATTGATGGGGCTACTGAAGCACCCATACTGACGCCTTTGATTTGGCGATACAGATGGGTACCGAATTCAAAAATATTTTCGGTTAAGACAATCTCCAGGCATTCCAGTAGAAACATTTTGGGACAGGGGATATTATGTAGATCAATGAACCATTCTGTTGTTCGTATTGCGTCTCTTAGGGGGATGTTACTATATAGAGATTCTACGTCCATAGTAACTAATAAATCTGTATTTGAATTGAAGGGTAATCCTTCCGTTTTCCTTATCATATCACCTGTGTCTCGTATGTATGATATGATTTTTGGAACATAGGGACGTAGGTAGTTGTCAACAAATTTAGATAATGGTTCTGTTGCAGTGCCAATTGTCGAGACAATAGGACGGTATGGAGGGTTTTCTGAGTTTTTATGTATCTTGGGGAGACCATATATGCAAGCAGTTTTTCCTTTGTTATGGTTCAGAAAGTCAAATTCTTTATTATTAATAAAACCATTTTCTAGGGCGATGTTAGTGAGAGAAGAGATTCTTTTGGATAGGTTTAGAGTAGAATATGATTTAATGGGTATGTAGAAAGTTGGATCATCTAACATGTTAAGCATGTTCCTTTCATATTGTGATGTGTTAATGATAACTATGCCCCCGCCTTTGTCACATCCTTTGAATGTGAGATCTTTGTTGGATGAAAGGGACAGTAGTGCTTTATGTTCTTCCTCTTCCAAGTTATATATAGGTTCACACAAATTTCCTTCCACCTAGCGTTCCCCCAGGTCTCCCGATAAAAATGGTACCTCACATGTTTGGGTGGGTAAAGGACCCGCAACAGGCAAGGGCCCAAAACCTATTGAGGCAAAATCAAAATTACCTATCACAAACCAATATGGTTTTGCAAGGGGGGACCCATGAGTTTTTGGCCCAGGGCTCGGCAGCCATCTGGGGAAACCTACATAACCCACACATTTCTGGAAACTAGACACCAGGGGGAGTCTGGCGAGGTATGGCTTGCATGGTTCCTCCATCATTCTCCTACCCAGAATCCCCTGCAAACCTTACATTTTGCCCAAAAATTCACTTTTTGTCTCAAATTTCTGTGTGGGAAAGTTCTGGAATCTGTGTGGATCTAAAATCTCCCACCCAGCGTTCCCCCAGATCTCCCGATAAAAATGGCACCTCACTTGTGTGCGTAGGCATAGTGGCTGCAACAGGAAATGGCCCAAATCGTACTGTGGAGACTTCAAAATTATCTATAGCAAAACTACCTGGTTTGGGGGGGACTTGAGATTTTGGCCCGGGCATGGCGACCATCTTGGGAAAGTACCAAACCCAAACATTTCTAAACACTAGACACCCAGGGAGTCTAATGAGGTATGCCTTGCATGGATCCCCCAATGTTTTCCTACCCAGAATGCCATGCAAACCTCAAATTTAGCACATATTTTTGTGTGGATTCAACGTGCCGGCACAAATGTCCTACCACCAAGCGTTTCCCTAATTCAAATTTGCCCCAAAAAATCCCCGGCATCTAGTGGACTTTTTATCCCCCCCGGCGGGGCAGATTGTGGGCTAATGCCCCCATCTGCCCCCAGGGGGGCATAAAGTCCACTAGATGCCAGGGAGTTTTTTGGGCAAATTTTAATTAGGGTGGGGCTGCCCAAAACGGGCATGCCAATCCCCCCACCCTAATTAAAATTTGCCCAAAAAAATCCCTGGCAGCTTGTGGCCCTTTTGCCCCCCAAGAGGGGCTGATTGTGGGCTACTGCCCCATCTGCCATCCAGGGGGGGCATGAAGGATTTTATTTTTGCTGGGCTGGGGTGGGGGCATGGGCATGGGCATGCCCGTTTTGGGAGCCCCCACCCTAAATCAAATTTGCCCCAAAGAAATCCCTGGCATCTAGTGGGCTTTTTGCCCCCCCCCCCCCATCAGGGCATATTGGGGACTAATGCCCCCATCAAGTCCACTAGACGCCAGGGAGTTTTTTGGGCAAACTTAAATAAGGTGGGGGGGCTGCCAAAAACGGGCATGCCAATGCTCCCACCATAATTAAACCCCCCCCTTATAACCAGGTAGTTTTGCTATCGGTAATTTTGAAGTCTCCACAGTACGATTTGGGCCATTTCCTGTTGCAGCCACTATGCCTACCCACTAGGTATTCTAGGGCCCAAAATCCACAGGTAAGCATATTGGTAAAAAGAAATCCGTGCCTAGTCGGGTTTCTGCTGCCCTGGAGGGGGATATCGGTGGTGGGTTTGCCTGACATTCCCCCAATGGGGGGCAAAAATACTGTGGCTAGTTTTTTTGGGGGTGAGGGCATTGGTATGCCCATTCTGGGTAGGCCCCACACCTGCACATAAAAAAGCCAGTGTAATCGTTGGCGTCTAGTGGGCTTTTTGCCCTCCCCATGGGGGGGCACATTAGGGGCTACTGCCCCATCTGCCCCCCAGGGGGGCCAGGAAGGCTTTTTTTGCGGGGGATGGGGTGGGGGCATGGGCATGCCCATTTTGGGAGCCCCCACCCTAATTCAAATTTGCCCCCAAAAAATCCCTGGCGTCTAGTGGGCTTTTTGCCCCACCCGGCGGGGCAGATCAGGGGCTAATGCCCACATCTGCCCCCCAGGGGGGGCAAAAAGTTCACTAGACAGCAGGGAATTTTTGGGCAAGTTTTAATTAGGGTGGGTGCTGCCCCAAAACGGGCATGCCAATGCCTTCATCCTAATTAAAATTTGCCCCAAAAAATCCATGGCATCTAGTGGGCTTTTTGCAGGAAGGCTTTTATTTGTACAGGGGAAGGGGCTGGGGGCATGGGCATGCCCGGTTTAGGAGACCCTACCCTAATTCAAATTTCCCCCTAAAAAATCCCTGGCGTCTAGTGGGCTTTTTGCTCCCCCGGGGGGGGAAATTGGGGGCTACTGCCCTATCTGCCCCCCAGGGACTTTAGGGAAGGATTTTATTTTTGTGTGGGAGGGGGTGGGGGCATGGGCATACCTGTTATTGGAGCCAGGGGGGCAGGAAGACTTTTATTTTTGCAGTGGGAGGTGTGGGGGCATGGGCATGCCCATTTTGGGAGCCCCCACCCTAAATCAAATTTGCCCTAAAGAAATCCCTGGCATCTAGTGGGCTTTTTACCCCCCCCCGGCGGGGCGATTTGGGGGCTAATGCCCCCATCAAGTCCACTAGACGCCATAGAGTTTTTTGGTCAAACTTTAATTAGGGTGGGGGCTGCCCAAAATGGGCATGCCAATGCTCCCACCATAATTAAAATTTGCCCAAAAAAATCCCTGCCTTCTACTGGGCTTTTTGCCCCACCGGGGGGGCAGATTTGGGGCTAATGCCCCATCTGCATCCCAGGGGGGCAGAAAGGCTGTCATTTTTGCAGGGGGTAGGTGGGGGCATGGGCATGCTCATATTGGGCAGCCCCCACCACAAATTATAAATAATAAAATTCCCTGCCGTAAAGTGGGCTTTTTGCCCCCCCATGGGAGCAGATTGGGGGCTACTGCCCCCAACTGCCCCCCTGGGCGGGCAGAAAGGCTGTACATTTTGTGGGGTGGGGGCATGGACATGCCCTTTATGGGCAGCACCCACCCTAATAATTTATGTGGTAATAAAATGATATCCCTGGGGTCTATTGGGCTTTTTGCCCCCCGGGTGGGCAAAAAGACTAAATTGCACCAAAACAATTTGGAGGGAGCAAAAGCCCTTGCCCAAGAGGCCGCTCCCCCCTCCCTGGAGTCTAGTGGGTGGATCTGCTTGGGGATCCGCCTCCTGGCTTGATCCCCAAGCAGGGATCCACTGATGATACCTCTCCCGTCTTTCTACATGCCCAGGGGGCTGAGATAGCCATCTGAGCACGTAGAAACTGAAACTGAAATGAGCCTCTTGGCTCACTTCAGTTTCGGTTTCACTGAAATGACGTCAGCCCAACGTGCGCACTGATCGTCATTTCAGGGAAACCAGGGGGGGGACCTCGGGAGCTGGGGAAGGTCATCCCCACCTCCCGAGGCTGTGGGGAAGAAAAGGGAATCCCTCTGGGGCCCGCACCAGAGGGATTTTGGGGGCTGGGTAACATGACGAGCTGAGCTCGTCATGAGCACACCAGCACTGTGTGCCATGACAAGCTCAGCTCGTCATGAGCACCAAAAGGTTTAAATCGATTCTGTGGTGTGTTAGCTTACTGGGACATATACAGAGTTCATGGGCATTTCGATCCATTTCCATTGATAAGGTATTGGGCAATGTTTTGTGTAGACAGCTGCTTACTTGTAGGAATTTACAAATGAAAGGTTGCAGAATGTGCGGTTGTGTAAACAGGATCTCTTCAAGGTGCTTAGCATTTGAAGAGCAAGAAGTTAAACAAGCATTGGGGTAACATGGAAACAGCGGGGTCGGGGGGCTGTGAATGCTGAAGCAACACAGGAAAGGGTGAGGGGGTGGATGGGGGAGCAAAAAAGAACCAGCGTGCGCCTCGCGCTGAAAGTAAAAAAAAAAAAATTAAATGAAGCTGATAGTCGAGCGGTTGTGACTCGGCCGCGCGGAGCAATAGTGAATGGAAAATAAAGCTGAGGAGGAGGGGGTGGGAGAAGGGAGGGGGTAGGGGAAGGGATTCAGGTGGCAGCTGAGCACGTCGCGCGCGCTTGTGTGCATAATAGCAAACTGGTGGCCGGCAAGGTAGCAATTTTAAAGCAGCTACTAAATGTCTCGCCAGCCCAGTGCATGCGCTGGCTCACGCGAGACCTAAAAATGAGCTCTCTAAATAGACTTAACAAGACAGGAGGTTTAAAAAGGCCCGCAATGGAATATAGGAGAAATAAATCACGTGTTCGGTGAATATCATAAACTATCACTTTGGGCCCGATGTAGGTAGCCAATTACCGGTCGGTAACGGCTGAAAATCAGTATTTTCGGCCCTTACCGACCGGAATCAGAGTTTCGAGATGTATGTGTAAAAAACAGTGTCCGAATCGGTAAAAACCAGTTGGTAAAATACCGATACGGGATTTACCGATTCGGAATATACCGAATTCTAATCTACCGAGTCGGAAAATAAGAAATGGCTATTTTCCGAATCGGAATATACCGAATTCTTATCTACCGAATTAGTAAATAAGAAATGGTAAAAATGGCATATCGAGATGTAGGAAACACAAAAAATACCGAATACCATGAAAATCGGTATTTAAGAGTCGGTATTTACCATGGATTGAAAGCAGGTGGAAACCAGGTGCAGGTTATAAAAGAAGGCCCCAAAATGCAACAGTGGAACCACAATGGCGGCTTTCTACATAATGACAAGGCGGCTACGGATACAGGCAGTAGGAGAGAGGGTCTGGCTAAGGGAGGAGCAGGTGTATAGGCAGAGGATCACCCTCTTCCAAATGACTGAAGGTGAGATCCTGCAAAGATACAGACTACACCCCAGAACCATCCTGGACTTGATCAGGGACCTCCACCCATATCTGGAACACCCAACCCCAAGAGCACACGCCATCCGACCCCATGTGCAGGTGCTGTGCTGCCTACACCTTCTTGCTTCTGGGAGCCACCAGAATGTGATAGCTGTGGTGGGTGGGGTGTCCCAGAGCTGCCTTTCAAGTTTTTTCGTAAATTCCTGGACGTCATGATGCAGAGGATGGGACACTACATTGAGTTCCCTGACACACCTGCTGAACTAGCAAAGACCAAAACCGATTTCTACCAACTCGCACACTTCCCGCACATCATAGGCTGTATCGATGGTATGCACATCCCACTATGCCCACCTGCAGCAACCAAACACATATATAGAAACCGGAAGTCTACGCATTCAATCAATGTGCAGGTGATCTGCAACGCTGCCAACATAATTACGGACATAGTTGCAAAATATCCCGGGAGTACCCACGACGCCTACATCTTTCAGAATAGTGGGATATACAGACGCCTTGTTGCTGGTGATTTTGGGGATGGATACCTGCTAGGTAAATAATTATGAGACACCCTGATAGTCAATGCAGAAGGAGCATTCATGAGTATGTGACTAATCATTATTTCATTTTCCACCCAGGTGACAGTGCATATGCCCTGCGTTCATTTGTCCTCACCCCCTACCTGAATCCATCCACCAGGAGTGAAAGGCGTTACAACATTAGTACAGGAATTAGTACAGGAATTTATATAGCGCAAATCACCGAGCGGTTTCTAAGCGCTTGCTTAGGGAACCCGTCCTGGTATTCCCCTGTGAGATAACCCCAGCAGGGTATCCGCAAGGTGAAAGCCAGGCATCCCGCCGCGAGGGGCCGTTGTGGAGATTAAGGAAGCTATTGCCCAGAGTCGCAGAGTGTGAACCCGTGAATCGAGTAGGCACCGGAGCGAGAATTGTCGAGTCCATGGACATTTTAGGACTCAAGACCCCGCCCAGCCGGGAATTTAACCCTGGTCCCAGGCTGACCTCTGCTTCCAGGTCTGCCTCCTCTAACCAGTGAGCCACACTTCTCCACAACATGGCACACAGAAGAACACGTTGCGTGGTGGAACGCACTATTGGACTGCTGAAAAGCAGATTTAGGTGCCTCCATAAGAGTGAAGGTGAACGGCAGTACACGCCAATTACCTGTTGCAAGATAATTGCGACCGGCGCCAATCTGCACAAACTTGCCACCAAGGAGGGCACAGAGGTAGAAATCACATATCATGCGGACATAGATGATGGGACAGAACAAGCCAAGCACAATGCAGCAGGAGCAGCACCAGCAACAGATGGGCGACTGAGACGCGCAGAAATCACCACCAGATATTTCTAATAGAGTGAGGAGACACAGGCATCTTTAGTTCTAGAAGCAGTTTAATTTGCACTAATGGACTTCACATATACCAGAACAAATGAACCAAATAAAATCCACTTTTCACACTGGGTGGCCAGAGTTGACATCACTGCGACCTATCCTGTGTTCAGGAATCTTTGTTAATGTTTGCGCTTAAGCAATATGTTGTGGGAGCTACGGGGAGGGGGTCAACTTGCGCAGTGGTGCCAGGGTCATCTGCATGGAGCCTGCTGCTCCGACGAACGTCCTGTACAGGCGTGCTGGATCCACTCCTGCTTGTGGACTCCTCTGTGTCCCCGACACACGTGTTACCAGCAGTGGCTGTCTGCTGTGTCAGCAGCACCTCCATAGCAGAGGTCACTCTCCCCATGCCCCTGGACAAGTCACTGCAGCAGTGCACAATTTCAGTCTGCATGTTCACTGACCGGCGGCATAGCAGGGTGGTTGCAGTTGCCAGATGGTGGATGGACTTATTCAGCTGCTTGAGTTCGTGCCTATTCCTCCGCCTTTCTGTCTGGTCACGCTCCAGCATGTCACATAGGGAACCCATGCACACACCCATTTGCCTCACCCCCTCTTCCATGGACTCCATTCCTTTTCCCATGGACTTCATTCCTAGGGACCTCCTCCTGCAACATCCACCTCCCCCTTGCCGGTCCAGTACTAATGCTGTAGTGCCCTGATGTCCTGCGAGCCTTAATGTCCTGCAAGCAGCTCCTGGGCCAGTAGGCAAGAAGCGGACCTCCTACCATCGTGCTCTGTACTCTGTGGGGAAGCCCGCACTGTTCCCGCCACCCTTCAAGCCACTGCCTCACCCAGTCTCAGGACCGCCGGGCCACTTCCTGGAGGGGGTGGCGAAATGGGGGACTGTGGTGCAGGCAATCAATGCTTCCGCAATCGGTGTTTCCGCAAGCAGTGCATAGCAGTCTGCAAGACCGCAGCAAGACCGCAGGTCCTGCGTGGGCTCCGACGCAAACTCGGAAGTTGAGTGGAAACTGAAGAGAGACCAGAGGAATGCATCAATCTTTAGAATCCCTATCAAGTTAGAAAAAGAGACCGAAATTTGGCCTTGCCGCTTTTGTGTAAAATAGATTCTGAAGGCTTAAGCACAAAGTGTTCTAAACATCAAAAAAGGAAGCAGCTAAGTTGTTAAATGAGAATGACTTTGAAAAAGAAATTGCACAATGTCAAAAAGCTTTCTTAGATAGTTGCTGAAAGAAGACATCAATGGAGATTAAATCTGGTTTAGAAAGGTCTATTCAAAATAAAGATCACAGATAAGGAGAATCTCAAGTTTGAAAACACAAAACTTCTTAAAACATTTTTGGAAAACCAAAATTATAACGGCGAGATTTGTTGATCAAAAACATAGATATATACTTTCTAGTCCACTTGCATGAAGGAAATCAGGTGTTAGTTTCTAACAGATATAAAGAGACAAAACCCATTGCTGTGAACTAAAATATTTTTATTGGCAAATGTAAAAAAATGTATCGCAGAAATGTTTATTTTTTTCAATGTTCATAGATAATAATGCTGAATATTGTGTTGTGAAGCATTTTAGAATCAAGCGTAAATTTACCGATTCATGCCCTTATATAGCTATAATTCACATTGCCCTATGATATAGGCATAGAAATCATGCCTGTTAGAACTGGCTATTTCTGGTAGGCTAAGGCTGACGCCAAAGCCAGGCAGAAACCACCATTCTAGTCAGGGCGAGGGAGTCACACGCCAAGATAACCCCTGCTCACCCACTTGGTAGCTTGGCACGAGCAGTGAGGCTAAACTCGGAGGCAATGTGTAAAGCATTTGCGCCAGCGCACAACAGCAACAACATCCTAGGCACACCACAAAAGGAACTCCACACAAGGTTATATTAAAATAAGGTTTGTATTGTCAAAACACATCAGATAGAAATCACACATGTACATTGTGCCAACTGGCACGGGCAATATTCATAAGGGATCATTTACAAGACAGGGCCACATAGGCCACTGTCAGAATCAACACTTTTAGAAATAGAAATACTGTCAGAAATTAGAATAAAAGGATATAAAATAACAGTTATAAATCACATCCAGTAACTACTGGGAACAGGTAAGTACCACCTACGCAACCCTAAACACCTTAGGAGAATGTCACGCAGGGGACCAGGACCTCACTAGGTCCACCTGTACTGGAAAGAACAACCACCTAAGAATAAAATACATTTAGGGGTATCAGCAAGAACACATTACCCATGATGCATGAAACACATTCAGAGGAGTAGTAAAGGAAAACACATGATGCATAAAACATTCAGCGGTGTAATAACCAGACACATGATGCATCAAAAACATTCAGAGGTGCCAGGAAGGAAAACACAACTCAATAGCGCAAAGACACATGATGCCTAAAACATTCAGAGGTGCAAGGAAAAACGACACAATTGCGCAAAAGCTACATAAGCCACCACCTGTGGCAGTCCCTAGGCCAACTGGCCTTGTTGGGGCTAAGACGCCCTGTGGTCCAAAAGTCAGGGGCCTAAACGGTGCAGGTGCCCACTACTTGCTGGGCACCTGTGGACAATCCCAAGCGCCTAAACGGTGCAGCTGCCCACTAATTGCTGGGCAGCTGGGAACTTCAAACTGCGGCAAGGGCTCTCACTGGCCCTAGACAAACTGTGCCGCAGGGGTTGGAGCCACACAGGCTCTCCAAACACATACGTCCACGTTGGAGCCACACAGGCTCTTGCACTGGTGTCCCCCAAGAGCCTCACTGGGCTCTAAACATCATGTGGGCGGTGAGCCCTTCTGGACTCTAAATATCAAATGCCCCCAAGAGCCTCATTGGGCTCTAAATACAGTAAATGCGGCCACGAGCCTCGCTGGGCTCTCAACACCAAGTAATTGCGGCCACGAGCCTCGCTGGGCTCTTAACCTTAAGTAATTGCGGCCTCGCTGGGCCGGGATCGGCTCTTCAAATCAAGAGCCCACACGAGCCTCACACTCGAGGGCAGGGGCAGGCACCGGCAATGTGCCCCGACGCCCCTCTCCCTTCTCAGGCACTCACCGGGTCACGCCGATCACTCGGGCCCATCTCCCCTGAAGGCGCTCCTCTCGTCACGGCTCTCGGCGGCTCCCAGCAATGCTCGGAGCACACGGGCCAATCCGGTCACGGCCCCTGGACGAGCCCCTCTCGACGCCACAGCCTCTTCTGGAGCATCCACCAATCGGAGCGCGGCGCTCCGAGACAAACCTCCGCCAGCGGCCCAATCACTTCGCGGCCTCACAGGGCGAGCCTCCCAGGCCCGCCAATCACAGCGCGCCATTTCCGGCGGCCATGAAATACAGCTCGGGCCACGGCGGTGAACAAAGGGGCATAACAAGGGGTGGGCACCCTCGCTATTAAAATAAAATAGAGAAGCGAGGTGGGCACTCGCAAAACAATCACATCAGCGGGCCAAGTCGCAGGGTAGGCACCTGCCAATCCTCACACAAAATGCGTGAGGGCGACACGCTCGCCCTTCAGCAAAAACACTCGCAAGCGCTAGGAGATAAAATAAAGTGCTTCCATCGTGCTGGGGGCACTGGTAGCACCCACAGGCCCCTAGAAATGACCCCTATAGCAAGAAGGGTCCACAGAAGTTCTTCAGGGATGCAGCAAGTCCTGGGGGGATAGGAAGAAGGTCCAAAGGATCCCAGGGCAGAGCAAAGTCCTTCAGGAGTCCAGGGGCTGGGCAGGGCCCAGGCATTCCCCTGGGCCCAAGCAGCAGCATGCCCCTGGCAGATTCAAGTTCAAAAACAAGAACATTTTGGAAGGGGACACAGCCCCTTTTTATACAGAAAAAAGTCTTTGAAGTCTAGAGGGTGCAGGCAGTGTGAGAACCAGCTAGAACTGGTTATAGGGACTTCCTTTCAGTATCAGGGACAGAGGTGACAGTCGCCCAGCGGGGATGTGGAGCCAGCATTGTGGCAGGCAGGCACAGCCTCATTCACTCCCAGGTGCTATCTCCTCCCACTTCCCTGGCAGCAGATGCATCCTTTCATCTACGGGCTGACTCAGACAACCTCCTGGGGCTCCCCAGCCCCTGTCATCCTCAAACCAGACAGTCAATCCACAAGCAGGCCCAGGCACTGCTGGGCCAGGCTCACCAGCCAATCACACGCCAGCCACAGACTACACAAATATGCCAACTTCTAAAAGTGGCACTTCTAGACTAGACACAATCATGCCGCATACACCATTACGCAGCATTCAATCTCACGAGTTCGCACATATCAAACTCGACCCTGCACCCCCCACACATCAGGAACTACCATGGGCATACATATTCCCCATTCATTCCTATGGGAGGGCAGGTCACTCACCACACATACACAGAGAGCTCACGCACTTTACACTGTACCACAGTGAAAAAGTGCGCAGAGGCCTAAAATCACCAACACCAGGTTCTAAAAACAGGCTAGGAAAAAGCAAAAAGTTTCGGGGTGAACCTGCCAAAAGGGCCAGGTCCAACAATGCCCATATTTAGACAAAACCCATCCAGTCAAAATACAGGCATGGCTACTTCCACTAGTTCCAAAAAGCTGCAACAATTTCTTGGAAAACTTGGCTTCAGCAGTCAGGGACATCCCCTTACTTGAATATTCATTTGTCCAAGAAATCATGGCATTTTCAAAGAACTTCATCTATCACAAAGGAGGGGAGAAGGTCAATAAATAAATTCCACCACCCCAAACCCCCTAATCAATTGTACACACACAAAGAGGGGTGGGGAACAACAAATGGAAGAAACTATAAGCAGACACAAACACAGGGCTGAAGAAAATCAAAATTATTTGAAAATACTGCCCTCACTCACACACAATGTGTGTGACATGCTTCATCATTGGGTCTGCTTACAATACGCCCCCGCATAGCCATGCCGGGGGCAGAGCCTAGGGGAGGGGGAAACAAAAAAACACTACAACTCAAAACAAACAAAGATCAACAGACGAGTGACAAACAGTGATCACAACAATTAGTGTTGTCCGTCCGGACTGGGTAGGTGATAGACATAAAGTGCAGTTAGATGGTGCTCATTAAAACTGGCTCATGGGTACCCGTAAGTGCGTTATTCATAGGTCCCACGGTCAGGATTAAAAAATATGTGAAGGATGAATGAGTGTTTAGGCAGGATATCAAGATCTACAAACACTCCTCCTTATACCGCGGTGGTCAACATGTTTCGACCGTATTTTACTGCCCTCAATTATATGAGTCACGTCGGCTTCTTCAGGACAGTCTAACTGTCCCAGTCCTTATATCCCTCTTACCTCAATATGGTAATTGATAGAGGAAACCACGTGGAGGGTACTTCCACACCCGTGGATTGTTATTACTAAAAGAGAAAAAGATTTTTTCAACCAGATTTCCAGTATGGTATACTGTAATAGAAAGCTTCTTAGTTTAAGTTTCCACGGTCCCCCAGCAATCGCTGGCTCCGATAATCAAAACAATTACCAGACACGCGTCAAAAACAACATAGTGGTATGGGTGGGGCAAAGGACCTGTCCAGCCCATAATGAGTGATTAAAAAAACCTTTCTGCATATCACATCGCTCACTGTGAAAAAACATGCCCACTCGGTGATTATAGGGCATGAATGTCTTACCGAGTCTACTGTTTCTTAAGGCTCGAAATGGCGTCGGCGGGTGGAGTTCCTAAAAACACAACCTGTGTTCGGGAAGAAACACATTCAAAGTTCATGCAGTTTCCAAATTTAGAACATTGTGTGTGTCTCAACACTGCCACGCCTCAGGCTACAAACGGGGTCGGGATGCGTAACATTTTACACGCCACAGTTTCCCTCCCAAGTACCCTGAAGAACCAAGTGGAACTCATAGCTGAATTATAAATACCCCATGCATTAGAAAAAGGAGGGGATGTCACCACCCGGGTAATCTATCTGCTTACTGTTGTGCTGGACACCTCCAGCACCAATCGTGCCCGCAATCCAATACGCCGCGAAGATTCCGGCATGTTGGAGCTTCCGCCATAAAAAGCGGACCCTCACGTCACCCTGGCTGCCTGCACGTCACGTGTGAAAGCACGGGAAGGCGTCATTATGTGCGTCGTGCTGCCGGGAGCGGTAGTTCAGCACTGTCTCCGGGTCCTGAATGATTTGACCCGTAGCGTCCAGCCCACTTAATGGAATAAAGTGTATTTCTCTGAAAAAATGAGGCGAGGTGCCCCCGTGATCGATGTAAACGTGTGATGAGGCGAGGTGATGAAAAACTCAGGACAATGGTTCCCCACAGTATCAGTATAATGTGTAATGTGTAGTACATGACATGACATGACATACTCATTGTCTCAATTAGATATGAACATAAGCATATTGGGGGTCCACAATATATCCATTGGCAATTCATAATATGTGCATAACTAACTCATTGTCACAGACAGGTGTGAGTCTATGCATATTGGGGGTCCACAGAATACCCATTGGCACTTTGCTGTATTATGCTTTGGTCATTGTAAACCCACTTCCAGGAATAGGCTCTTTCTACTTGAAATATTGTAAATTCAATAGATCATCCTTTCCTATAAAATCAAGGGTGAGATGCAGTGATGTACTATAGCTATGAGGCCATGTATATACACATTATTTTCAGAGGAGTGAGATCATAGGGTGGAAAACGTCAATCACACTGTACATTCAAATCACTACAGCGCCATGAAACCGCTTGGTATAAGTGCGCTCAATAAATGTTTTCAAATTCAAATTCAAATACAGACTGGTAAATGGTAAGATTAGTAGCAAATAATTCTATGTTGATGTTATGTGCCAGTCTGATAAGCCAAATCATCTTAATGTATCCTCTGATAATCGAGTCTCCCGGACCCCATGGTTCATCTGCCCAGTGCATGCCATGGTATATCATCGTTCAGACCATGCAGGTCACTGTGGAGGCGGAAGACCCAATTCTGTTCTCTGACGAAGAGAGCTCTACTGTCATCATGTCCACGAGAGCTTACACTAGGTTTCTCTATAACCGTCCACCGCAGGTCCTCCACGGTGTGTCCCGCTGCTGCAAAGTGGGTTGTCAGCTTAGTATTAGACCTGCCACATCTAATAGTGCTGCGGTGTTCAGTGATGCGGGTACGAATCTTGCTGCATGTCATACCCACATATTGTTTTCTGCAGGGACATGTAATTAAGTATATTACTCCTTGCGAGTTACAATTTGTGTGTGATCTTTGTTCCCAGGGAGTTGGTAAACCTAGGTCAATCTGTTTAGAGTTGGTCGTAAGGTGGCATACACTGCATGAACCACAGCGAAAGTGGCCGGTCACAGGGGGCAAGCCTGTGATAGTACCTCCCACACCCTGTCTATTCACTGTTCTCGGTCTGGTGTGAACTAGTAAGTCTTTTAGATAATGGCTGCGTTTGAACGAGAAAAGAGGTTTGTCCATTTGTAGATTACCAGAGCTCAAAATGTTCCAGTTTTTCAATATTGTTCGCCTGATTTGTTGAGATGCGGTATTAAATGTAGATACAAATACCATTTTTTTCACTGTTGGTCTGTTGGTCTTAGACAGTAATGCTTCCCGATCTGCATTGTGTGCTCTCTTGTTGGCTCGTTTCACTATTTTTCTTGGATAGCCTCTTTCGTGCAGTTTGGCAGATAGATGACTAGCTTCTGCAGTAAAATCATTCAGTTCGTGGCAGTTTCGACGAATAGGAAAAAACTGTCCCACCGGTAGATTTTCACACAATGAACGTGGATGGAAACTGCTAAATGCTAATAATGCATTTTTATCTATGGTCTTGTGGTGCATCCTGGTCTGTAATATGCCTTTACCCGGCTCGATAACCAGATCCAGGAAAGGTAGACTAGTTTTGGTAACCGTAGAGGTAAAGTGTAGAAGGGGTTCCTCTGGTTCAAGCATTCCCAAAAGAGAGTCACAGAGTTTGCATCCCCACTCCAGATAACCAAAACGTCGTCTATGTACCGACGCCACAACCTCATGTTGGACCTCCATGGACAAGTTTTGTGGTGGATGATGGTATGTTCAAATGTACCCACGTATAGTCCCGCCAGACTTGGCGCGAAAACACTGCCCATGGAGGTCCCCTGTAGGTACAAGATGTTTTCGAATTCGGAAAAGTTCAGATTTAAGGCTATCTCTGTCAGATGTAGAATTAAGGCTCTAGGGGTTTGATAAGGCCAATCTTCATGAAAGAGAATATCTTCCAGCACGCGTAGGGTTTCCCTCAGCGGAATGTTGGTGTATAGAGCCTCTATGTCGAGCCCGATCAGGTATTCAAAATCTGGGTCGAAGGGCATATCCTTGAGGAGGTTCAAAATATCCAGGGTATCCCTAACGTAGGCCGGAAGTTTCTGGACCAGAGGTTTTAAGTAGAAGTCACACAATTGTGACAATGGTTCCAGCAGGTATCCCATCCCAGAGACAATAGGTGTCCCGGGAGGGGGTCGCGCTGGTTTGTGATGAGGTGTTTTTGGATGTTTGTTTACTAGAAAAACCGCCTCTTGTTCAGAGATCCAATCATTGGACCTCGCCTCCTCCACAGCCGTCACAATTTCCAAGGTGATTTCTTCGGTAGGATCCACAGAGAGTTTCTGGTAATTCCTCTCATCGGCTAAAAGCCGAAAGCATTCCTCTTTATAGGTATCAATGTCCAGAAGTACCATCGCTCCACCTTTATCGGCTGGTTTCAAAATTATCTCCCTACAGTTGGTTAGTTCTTTTAGGGCCTCTTTCTCCAAATTAGAGAGATTGGAAAATGAATGTGATTGTGATGCATTCAATTTTTCTAGATCACACACCACAGCCTGTTCGAACATCGCCACCTCTGCAGGTAACAGAGCCAGTTGGGGAGTGAACGTAGATTTAGGGCGGAAAGGGGTATGCCCCTTGAGGGAGTCATCAGACTCCCTGTCTTCGAAGAAGACACGTAGACGCAGGTTGCGGAAGAACACAGACAAATCCTGACGTAGCCTGAATGAATGAATGAATTGTATCTTGTATCGCGCTAACTTAGCCCAATGGGCGTCAAGGCGCCTAAATCAAATACAGAAACAAGCCGGATCAGACAGCAGTATCTCACTGGTACGCTCTGGTGAAAAAACAGGTTTTCAAGGCTTTTTTAAACAAATCGATGGAGGGTAAGATTTTTATTTCCAATGGAAGAGAGTTCCAGAGCTGGGGAGCGACAACAGAAAAAGCTCTTGCTCCCCATCTGGTCAGTCTAGCACGAGGCACTACCAATTGATGTAATCCGGCTGATCGCAGGCATCTCGTGGGTACATAACGGGTAAGCAAGGTACCAAGTGCGTCTACAGGGCCAGCCGCAAGTGCTCTATATGTGAGACATAGGAGCTTAAAGGAAATTCTAAACTGGACAGGGAGCCAGTGGAGATCTCTCCTAGCAGTGGTGGCAGATGAAGCTATAGGAAGAGCCAAGACGAAGCGCGCAGCGGCGTTCTGTACAGTTTGCAATCGATGGATAAGGCCCTTGTTGGACTCCACATACAAAGAATTACAATAATCGAGTCTGGCTCAACAAGAGCAATTGCAATCTGTTTGCGCGCCTGGAAGGAGAGATATAATGGAGGATTTTCTTTAGGATCTTGATAACAACCCAGCAGGTGGCCACGGTCCTATTCACTTGGAGCGTCATGGAAAGTGAGGTGTCAAAAATAACGCCTAGGTTTCTGGCCGATTGGGAGACAGTGGGGCAGATGCCAAGAGTTGAAGGCCACCACTCGCTCGACCACATGTCTTGGTCTTTACCAAAGACCAAGACCTTTGTCTTGTCACCATTCAGCTTTAGGGAGTTGAGAATCATCCACTCCGCCACGCGTTGCATGCATGACCTAAAGCTGAATGCGGATGTACTAACAGAGTGAGCCAGTGACACCATGATCTGGGTGTCGTCGGCGTAAGACACCACCTCCATCCCCTGCGATCTTACTAGTCTTGCAAGTGGGGCCACATAAATGTTAAATAGGGTCGGACTAAGAGCCGACCCCTGTGGCACCCCACATTGCCTGAAGGGATCCAGTTGGTTATTAGGAACAAATCCCAGCCCTTTGTTCAAAAGCTGTTCCTGAGTGGAGGTGAGAACATGAGAGGATAAATTAACCACCAGGGATTCTAGCGGATGGTTCCGGGCGCACTGTCCGATGCCATGCTCCTGGTTACTCTTTGTGTGATCTCCTGGTCTTGATCCTCCCAGGTCACCCGTTGTTGGCCTCTTTGTTTGCCCTTGCCCTTGTTTTGGCCCCTCCCTAAAAAAGGCCCTTGAAAATTCTGAAACTGTGTTGGTGGAAAATACGGGGCTTGAAAATGAGGGTCTTCAAATAAAGGGTTTTGAAAGGGAGGGGGAGGTTAATATCCCATCATTGGCCAGTTGTAGCCCTGATTTTGGAATTGATGGGTTGGCTGGTGAAACCGAGGCGGTCTAAATCCCTGCCAATTACCCCGACCTCGTCCTCTCCTCCTTTGAGGGTATTCATTTTCGCTCCCATTACTGGAGCTACTTGTGGTGTATTGTCTCGGTCTCCCTTGTTGGTTACTTCTGATGTTTTCCTGTAATTTTTGTCGGCGTATTCTTCCGTGGTGTACGGATTACGGATACACCTTCTCCCTGGAGAAGTTCTTAAGATCTTTCTGTAGTTTACTTATTTTAGAGTGCATCAGATAGTCCCTGTACTCAATGAGTTCTGCATTGACCTTGTCTAATTTAAGGTCAAATGTGGTCAGTACGACCTCTGTTCTCAAGCCTGACTCTGATGTTTGAATTTGATTTAACAGGGCGTCGGATAATCTTTTTGCTGTGCTAATAATCAGAACTAGCCAGTCTTGTGTACACTTCCAGGCCACCAGAGCCCAATCCCTTCTAAAGGCTTCGTCCTCTAAAAAGATCAAAGGCTCATTGGTGACCAGTAGTCCACGAGGTGCAGCATTTACCCTTAGATATTCAGCAAGGATTGCCCCATGGAGTATGGTTTTAACCTGGGTTTTCTTTAGTTCAACCCTCCCCTTGTGCTAGGACTCCAGTGACAGTGGCATCCCCCAATAGGTAAGGCCCAGATAGAATGTCCTATACAATGTCCTCCCCAAAAGAGAGACCAGGGATCAAAGCCATTGTACCCCTACGCTTCTATACGAGGGAAAGTACAGAGAAGGAGAAGCAAAAGTAAAATTACGTGATTCACGATAAAGTGATATGCAGAAAAGGAAGTGAGTTGTCAAACTAACGACGCGTGTCTGACACAACAAGAAATTGTTGTATTAAACGATTTATCCCCTATGGCTAAGCTGCCATTCACAACATCATCTATTACAAAGGAGGGGAGAGGGTCAATAAATGAATTCCACCACCCCAAACCCCCAAATCAAATATAAACACACAAAAAGGGGTGGGGAACAACAAAAGGCAGAAACTATAAGCAGACACAAACACAGGGCTGAAGAAAATCAAAATTATTTGAAAATACTGCCCTCACTCACACACAATGTGTGAGACATGCGTCATCATCGGGTCTGCTTACAATACGCCCCCGCGTAGCCACGCAGGGGGCTGAGCATAGGGAGGGGGAAACAAAAAAACACTACAACTCAAAACAAACAAAGATCAACACACGAGTGACAAACAGTGATCACGGACTGGGTAGGTGATAGACATAAAGTGCAGTTAGTCCTCATTAAAACTGGCTCATGGGTACCCGTAAGTGCTTTATTCATAGGTCCCACGGGCAGGATTAAAAAATATGTGAAGGATGAATGAGTGTTTAGGCAGGAAATCAAGATCTACAAACACTCCTCCTTATCCTGCGGTGGTCAAAATGTTTTGACCGTATTTTAGTGCACTCAATTATATTGGATTGCAGGCACGATTGGTGCTGGAGGTGTCCAGCAGAACAGTAAGCGGATAGATTACCCGGGTGGTGACGTCCCCTCCTTTTTCTAATGCATGGGGTATTTATAATTCAGCTATGAGTTCCACTCGGTTCTTCAGGGTCCTTGGGAGGGACACTGTGGCGAGTAAAATGTTATGCATCCCGACCCCGTTTGTAGCCTGAGGCGTGGGAGTGTTGAGACACGCACAATGTTCTAAATTTGGAAACTGCATGAACTTTGAATGTGTTACTTCCTGAACACAGGTTGTGTTCTTTGGAACTCCACCCGCCGGCGCCATTTCGAGCCTTAAGAAACAGTAGACTCGATAAGACATTCATGCCCTATAATCACCGAGGGGGCATGTTTTTTCACAGTAAGCGATGTGATATGCAGAAAGGTTGTTTCTAATCACTCATTATGGGCTGGACAGTTCCTTTGCCCCACCCATACCACTATGTTGTTTTTGACCCATGTCTGGTAATTGTTTTGATTATCAGAGCCAGCGATTGCTGGGGGACCGTGGAAACTTAAACTAAGAAGCTTTCTATTACAGTATATCATACTGGATATCTGGTTGAAAAAATCTTTGTCTCTTTTAGTAATAACAATCCACAGGTGTGGAAGTACCCTCCACGTGGTTTCCTCTGTCAATTACCATATTGAGGTAAGAGGGATATAAGGACTGGGACAGTTAGACTGTCCTGAAGAAGACCGACGTGACCCATATAATTGAGGGCACTAAAATACGGTTGAAACATGTTGACCACCGCAGTATAAGGAGGAGTGTTTGTGGATCTTGATTTCCTGCCTAAACACTCATTCATCCTTCACATATTTTTTAATCCTGACCGTGGGACCTATGAATAAAGCACTTACGGGTACCCATGAGCCAGTTTTAATGAGCATCATCTAACTGCACTTTATGTCTATCACCTACCCAGTCCGGACGGACAACACTAATTGTTGTGATCACTGTTTGTCACTCGTCTGTTGATCTTTGTTTGTTTTGAGTTGTAGTGTTTTTTTGTTTTCCCCTCCCTATGCTCCGCCCCCTGTGTGGCTACGCCGGGGCGTATTGTAAGCAGACCCGATGATGAAGCATGTCACACACATTGTGTGTGAGTGAGGGCAGTATTTTCAAATAATTTTGATTTAATTCAGCCCTGTGTTTGTATCTGCTTATAGTTTCTTCTTTTTGTTGTTCCCCACCCCTCTTTGTGTGTGTATTTTCAAAGAACTTGCCGTTCTTTGGGGATGGTATTATGTCTGACTTTACGTCAAACAAGCACCTTCAGGTATAAATATGCCTACACTTGCCCTAGCAAACACACGGTGGTTCGGAGCAGCTCGACTATCTACTTGCCCGACGCAGCTTGCTACAGCAAGTGCCGAAGGAAGCCCACCCTCCAGCTAACGCACCGACAGAGAAGCTGTCCTTACTCTCGCTGAGAATCCAGCTCCAGTGTTTCCAAGCTCCCCTCGCGGGGTGTTGGGAAATCAAGTCCCGAGACAGAGATACCGGACCTCTGACATTCTAAAACCAAGGTACGGAGCTGATTAGACCCTTAAAGAAATCTTGCATAGATTTTTGGCAAAAACAGACTAAACCTATGCTACACCTCACTTACTTCTTCCCTCGTACTAGACTTAGGTTAGGTTAGGTACATTTGGGGTAGGCAAATTTTAGAAGCACCAGTTGAGTACTTTTAGCCTTTATTATTTATGTATGTATTTATCTATGGTCTAGGAACCATACGATGCTTTTACAGTATTATTTTATAATACTCTTCTTACTGTACGCATTATACGTTGCAACCAGTATTACGATTGTAGCAGTTCACTTTACTTGCATGAGAAAGAAGACTTTTCAATAAATCCTTTTATTGAAGACGTCCCTCTCTCTATTCCTCCGCACATCTGATGAAACAAAGCATGCACGATTGACTGAGTAAAATATCTATCTATTGTTTCTACGACTCTGAAGATCAGTTTTATTCTTGGGGCAACAAAGTTGTCATGTTTATGCGGTTGTCAGATACTAATCCCTTCTTATGAATTCGAGAAAGTTTCTGGTTACCTCTGAGCTAGCTGGCAATCACAATTAAGTCTAATATATGCGATAGAGACCTAGTCAACCTAAGTCCTATGTCAAATCTATAGGATATATTATTCCAATGTGCAGAGCATATTGGGAATATAAGAACTACACTACAATTGGAACCGATTAATAATGTAGAATTATCTAGTTTTATTCTGATAGATTTAATTAAAGTTTTGGAGATGGTACTACTTATAATCAATATGTTTAAAACCTCTTTGTTGGCAAGTTGTTTTGGTTGAACCAACACATTTTTGGTTTCCTCTCACTTGAAGAGGACTGTAAGAGGGTCATAGGTGGTATTTATATATAGCTGGGTTCTTTGATTCAATATTTTGTTTAGCTTCTCTTTCACTTCTGTTTCTCAGTTTTGTTTTTCTTTACTGTCTCTGGCTTGACATATAGAGATGTTATGGTCGGTATTGTTCAGGAGGTAGGACCAGATGGTATTTCAAGCTCCTTTTCCTATGGTCTACAAGCACTAATAGTAGTTTGTTATGTGAAAAACAAGTTATTGTCACAACATATTCATCTAATGCTTTATGGTGTTAATTTGCTATCTATGATTACTATAGGACTCAAACATCCTGTGAAAATGAGAGAAATATTAGAATACAGGAAGAGAACAAGGATCTGTGATATGGTTGCAAGGAATGTGAAATGCAGAAAGGGTAATAATGCAGATGAAACAGTGATTTGTTGGGTAGATGTGAGACCATCACAAGTAATAGGTCCAAAATCTTCATTTTACTGGGAACCAAATACCACTTTGGAGCTCTTGGCTCTCTCAGGGAAAGGAGACAGACCTGCCCAAGGCCTTCTCAATGGAAGTGCTGTAGAATAGCGCACATATATATACTTAACAAGGACAACCTGATATGCCCACAGGTCAGAGGTCCGTACTCATTATCCAAACATAAAGTGAGGTTGACTCATTTTGAAGCGAAAACCTCATCTGTATATTAGAGGAATCCAAAATCTAATTAACAACATGTTTCATTTCAGCTTAGTTACACATAAGAACTATTCTCAGAACAACAGCAACGGACAAACTTAGTTTCTGTCACAAATGTATTAAGTCAATGCAAAAGCAGTACAATATAATACAAAGTGGAATAGGTAAGTATTGCGCAGATGATGCAGTGCTCACATTGTGATTAGATTGTGGATTCCTCTAATGTACAGATGAGATGTCCACTACTGAATCAGTCCCACATGAGTTTATAGTTAAATAATGCATAGGATAGTGCAGTCTTCAGGAATAGAACAAACAACATACAATAAGTCGGTGCCCAGTCAGTGCTTTCTTATAAAAATGAAACATTCTTTATAACATACTGTATGAAATATTATGGACACATTTGCAAATATATACATAATTGTTCGACCTGACAGCCTTAGGGTGGTCTTCCCACAACATTGTGCTTGCCTCCCTCTATTTGTCTGTATTTGTTTTGGCTGGTTTTAGGACTCTGAGCAGATTATCACTGCTGCTGAGTGTTAAAGTGCATGTGTTCTCTCCCCTAAACATGGTATTACTGACGTATACCCGTTTGTTTATGTTGTATTCAAGGAAGCTGTTGTATCAAAGGAAGAATATCCAGAGTCCATTGAGGGTTAAAAGAAGGATTTATGGCCCGATGTAGGTAGGCAAATACCGGTCGGTAACAGCCGAAAATCGGTAAAATCGGCCGTTTCCGACCGGTATTTGGAAAAGGAGATGTAGGTGTCAAAAATTTACAAAATCGGTAAAAGACCGAATCGGTATTTACCGAGTCCATATCTTCCGAATCAGTATTTACCGATTCCTTATTTACCGAGTTCTTATTTACCGAATCGGTAAATAAGAATTCGGAAATAATGCCCATCGAGATGTAGAAAAGGCCAAAAATACCGAATTCAATTATATTTGGTATTTAAGAGTCGGTATTTACCATAGACTGAAAGCAGGTGGTAACCAGGTGCATGCTATATAAAAGGGCCCAAAATGCAACAGTGTTGCAAGAATGGCGGCATTCTATGTGATTGCGAGGCGGCAAAGGCTACAGGCTGCAGGTGAGAGGGTATGAAGAAGGGAGGAGCAGGTGTACAGGCAGAGGATCACCCTGTTCCAATTGACTGAGCCAGAGACACTTCAGAGGTACAGGCTACACCCCAGAACCATCATGGACTTAATTAGGGACCTCCACCCATACCTGGATCACCCAACACCCAGGGCCCACGCCATCCCACCCCATGTGCAGGTGCTCTGTAGCATACACTTGCTTGCCTTTGGGAGCTACCAGAGTGTGATTGCTGCAGTAGGTGGTGTGTCCCAGAGCTGGCTGTCCCGTTTTTTCAGGGAGTTCCTGGATGCCATGACACAGAGAATGGAACATTACATCCGGTTCCCTGACACACCTGCGGAACTTGCTAAAACAAAAACTGACTTCTATGGACTGGCACACTTCCCGCATGTGATAGGCTACATAGATGGCACACACATTCCACTATGCCCACCTGCAGCCACTGAACACATCTACAGAAATCGTAAGTCAACGCACTCCATCAATGTGCAGGTGATATGCAATGCTGGCAACATCATCACAGACATAGTGGCCACATTTCCTGGGAGCACGCACGACTCCTACATATTCCAGAACAGCGGAATATACACACGGCTTGCTGCTGGAGATTTTGGAGATGGATATCTGCTAGGTAAATTAGTGTAACACATCCTGAAATGAATGGCAGATGTATGTGTCATGTGTATGTAACTCATGGACCTCTCATTCCCTCCTAGGCGATAGTGCATATGCCCTGCGTTCCTTTGTGCTCAAACCGTACCTCAACCCAACTAACAGACGCAAAAGGCGTTACAATGTGGCACACAGGTCACCTCGCAACGTAGTCGAGCGAACATTTGGACTCCTCAAGAGCAGGTTCCGTTGCCTCCACAAGAGTGGAGGTGCACAACAGTACACCTCCATCCAGTGTTGCAAGATAATAGTAACCTGTGCCATGTTGCGCAATCTAGCCACCAAAGAAGGCACAGAGGTGGAGGTGACACATCACGAGGACATCGATGATGACCAAGAACATGCAGACCCCCAAGCAACAGGACCAGCAGCAACAGATGGTAGATTGAGACGGACAGAAATTACGCGTCGATATTTCTAGGTAATGTATGACACATAGACAGGTATAGTGTTTGACGAGTGTAGTTTAATATTCACTACATCATCATTACATAGGAAAAGCAATTGCCCATCAATGTCCATGTCCATGACTGCTTGTGCTCAGTTGACGTCACTGTGTCCAGTCCTGTGGATCTTTGGCATTGTTCAGTGCTTACGCCCACACACTACATTGCGGGATTGATGTGCCTGGGTTTCAGTATCTCGGCTGGGGCCTGACTCAGCATGGCTGCGCCTGATGCTCCTGCGCACCTCTGGTACAGGTGTGCTTGAGCCACTCCTGCTGGTTGACCCCTCTGTCTCCTCCATACCCGTGTCAGCAGCATTGCCTGTGTAAGTGGTTAGCATCTGCTCCATCGCAGAGGTCACTCTTCCCATGCCCCGTGTCAAGTCTGTGCAGCAGTGCCCAATTGCATCCTACATGGATATTGAGCGTCGGCAAAGTAGTGAAGTAGCTGTAGCAAATCTGTTAATAGACTTTGACTGCTGCCGCATATATTGCCGCTCCCTGCGCCGCTGCATATGATCCCGGTCCAACTTATCAGACAGTACACCCATGTAGGTGGAGATGTCTGTTATCCCCTTTGATATTGCCTCCAAACTGCATGCTATGTGGCCTATTCCCTTGTCCATGTTGGTCATTTTATTGTTCATGCAGCGCACCTGCCTATGCACGGCCAACAGTGCCTTGGCCTGCATGCGCTGTATCTTGACCATGGTGGCCTCCAGGCCACAGAATACGCTCCCACTTTCCTGGCCATCGCCACCCTCACGTGCCCTCCTGCCTAGGACACTGGTGCGCGCATAGCCTTCGGGAATCTGTGGTGTAGCCTTGTCAGCCACAGGTGCTATTGTTTGCTGTACAACATCCTCATCCTCCGAATCAGAGGTTTGCAGGATCCTCTGAGGGGGCACATCAGGCCTACTTGCCCTTCCCTGCATGGACGACATGGACTTAGCTTTGGGTGTAAGCGGTGTGCTTAACAATTCAGGAGATCCAAATAACAGAGGTGATAGCGGAACAGGTGCTGAGGCTTGCTCTGGTGATGAGGCTTCCTGGGTGGTGGTGTTGCCTCCTTCTACAGCGCTGTGACTTGTGCCTTCTTTCTCTTTTTCCCTTCTCTTAGCTGCTGGTGCCCTCTCCTCCCTTGCAGGTGCTGGAGTGCGTGAGGACTCTCCCGTGGAATCAAATTGACATAGGGTCAATGTTGTTGTTCATCTGTGTGTATTTCTTAATTAAATTGTTTACACAACTTTGCACAGTGTACATTGTGTGTTTGGTGATGTGTGTGGCATGCCTTGCTGAGTCTTGAGGTGTATGCATTGCATGTATGTACTTAGGACTACATATACCATGATGCATTGCTTGCCCCAAGTATGATCTGTTCTGCAGTGTAATGATTCTACACAGTGGGGTACAGATTCAGGTAATTGGTTGTGGATTGGGGTACATGCATCTTACCTTGTTTCTTTGTTGCCCTTGCTGTACTGTCCAGGTCTCCAATCCCATGGATGCATTCTGGCTCCATGGTGGTTTTGAAGAGCTCCTCCATCTCTGTCAGTTTTGGTGCTTTGCTCCTGCCACCTCCTGTCACACCAGCATCCTTTGTTTGCGCAGCAATCTTCTTTTTGGTTATGATGCGCAGATCATACCATCACTTTTTAATGTCCTCGATCTCCCGGTGGGTCACACCAATGGCATTGACTTTGCCCTGTATACCAAGCCATATGTTCCTCTTCACTGACTCTGCAACATGCAGAGACTGTTTCCCGAATATTTGGTGGTAGTGACTTACTATTTCTTCAACAGCCACCTGTAGTTCTTCTGGACTGAACTTTATCTTTCTTTTGCGCTCCCCACCTTCCTTTTGCCCTTCCTGAGACTCCATTCTGATGCAGTGCTTGGCTCTGGATGCTCAGCTCCTCTCACCTCAGCTCAATTGTTTGTTCAGTTGGTGTGCACCTGCATGGGTGTGGCCACTCCCAAGTACTGGGGAGGGGTGCTTCATTCTGATTGGTTGGATTCTCTGGGCCTTGGTTGTGGGGTGAGTAGGGTGTCCCTGATTGGTTGGCAGCCTCACATGTCGATTTTCATACTGCCGACTCGGTATTTACCGATTTGGTATTTACCGAATCGGTAAATTCCGTTTCGGTAAATTCCGAATCGGTAAAACCCATTCATTCCTATGGGCCGGGAGGCCCATAGGAATGAATGGGTTTTACCGACTCGGAATTTACCGATTCGGTAAATACCGAACCCTGATACCGAGGCATTCCGAATCGGTACGTTTTACCGATTTTTTTATCTACATACCATTTTCCGATTCTGAAAAACTGATTCGGCATGAGTCGGTATTTAAGAATCGGAAAATTGAAATTACCTACATCTGGCCCCAAGTCTCTAAAATAGATACAACGCTAGAGAAATTTAAATCATACAGTTTTGAAAATAGACGTACAAGTCTGGGACTGGCATTTCGTAGACCTTTATAATTTCAAATGGAGATTAATGGTTTATGATCAGAGATCAGTACAAATTCTCTTCCCCAAACATATGATGAACAATGTTTAGCACCCCAAACACAGGCTAGAGCCTCCTTTTCATTTCATTTCATTTTGGACATTTATAGAGCGCTTGGAAGTACGCCCACCGGCGTGTCCCCGCGCTGTGATAAGTGAGAAACTGAGGTTCCACCCACCCTCCCCGCCGACTACCTGCTGAACAGAATGGTCTTGAGTTTTTTTCTGAAAATCAATTCTGATGGCTCCAAACGCAGGCTTAAAGGAAGAGCATTCCAGTGTTTGGCCGCCAGATGCCTAAAAGATCTACCCCCCATGCGGGCTTTCCTAACTCTTGGTATCGTTAAGAGCCCTGTGCAGGAGGATCGAAGGCTACGTGTGGGTTCATACACGGTCACCAAGTTCCTGAGCAACGCAGGAGCCTTGCCATTCACAATACGATGGCATGTGGAGAGAGTTTTAAATTCAACCCGACTGGCAACTGGAAGCCAGTGAAGTGCGTGGAGCGCGGGTTTGGAGGGGGATCTCCTGGGGAGCCTCAACACCAAACGGGCAGCTGCATTTTGCAGCACCTGAAGGCGCCCGATGACCCTGCTGGAGGCACCCAGATTAAATAGGTTGCCATAATCGAGGCGGGAAGTCACCATGGCATGCACCAACGTTCTGCGGGCCGCAAGGGGGAGAAGATCTAACACCTTTTTTAAGGTCCTCAGGACGCCGAAGCATACCCCAGCCACACGGCCCACATGTGTATCAAAGGTCAGGCCAGAGTCCAGCCAGACCCCTAAGTTCCTTGCCTCCTGGCAAGGAGCTGGCGCCTTGCCCAAGCAAGAAGGCCACCATGCCGACGACCAGGCATCCGGAGTCCCACCCACAATCAGTACCTCGGTCTTGCTACCGTTTAGCTTTAAACAGTTGGCGGACATCCAGGCTGCTAGATCTTTCATGCAGTTCCTGAAGTTGTCCGCCACAAGATCCGGGGTCCGTGAGAGGGAGATGGCCAGCTGCGTGTCGTCGGCATAGGACACAACACGCAGCCCATATTTCTCCACTATTCCCGCCAAAGGGGCAACATAGAGATTAAACAAGGTGGGGCTCAGGGAGGAGCCCTGAGGCACTCCCTGGCCCAACCCGATCTCTCTAGAGTAGCAATCGCCCAGATGGACCTGAAAGCGTCTGTCAGATAGAAAGGATCCTAGCCAACCCAGCGCTGCACCTGAGATACCCCCTTCCTCCAGACACTGTAGCAGAATGGAGTGTGCTACAGTGTCAAATGCAGCGCTGAGGTCTAGCAGGATTAAAGCCATGGTTTGGCCTTCATCCGCACCCTGACGCAAGGCTTCCACCGCCATTAGAAGAGCTGACTCCGTCGAATGACGGGGGAGGAAACCAAACTGAGAGTCGTGGAGCAGACAGGCATCATCCACGTACTTCATCAGCTGGAGATTGACAATCTTTTCCGCAACTTTAGCCATATAAGGCAGGAGAGAGATGGGACGTAGATTCTCAAATTTATCAAAGCTAATGTTGGCTTTTTTTTGCAGCGGGAGAACAATCGCTTGTTTCCATGCAGCGGGGACAGTCTGCGTCTCATAAGAGGTGTTGAGCAGAAGGCGGATGTGTGGTTCGAGAACATCCAGACTTCCCAACAGCCGTCTGGGAGTAGTGGGGTCCCTAGGTGAGCCAGATCGTATTGATCCGCAAATGCGGATGAGCTCCTCCGTCGGGGGGGTAGTGAAGCTAGACAGCCGTTGTTTCCCCAATCCCTTGGTAGTTGTCCCAAACCTCGGGATTGGAGCCATCTGGTGTGGGAAGGAGGTGTAAATTGTTGCTACCTTATTGGCAAAATATTCTGCTATTCGGTCGCAACCCTCCACCGTGCAGAGTTCTTCCGGCACTGCTACAGGTTTCCCTACCGATAGTGTTTTATAGATTAGGAACAGTTCTTTAGTGGAATTTTCAGCTTCCAAGATCCTGGTGCCAAAGTATGTCATCTTGGCCTTCCTAATCAATCTATGGTAGTTTCGCCGAATAGCGTTGTATTCGGTTTTCGCAAGCACCGTAAGGGTCTTTCTCCATAGACGCTCTGCACGTTTACACACCACTTTGGCTGCCCGTACCTCCTCATCATACCATGGTGCCGTACCCTGCAACCGACCACCCCTTCTTGATATGCCCAGTGGGGCCACTTGATCCAAGGACTCCGTAATGAGCAGGTCCAAGTTGGTGTTCAAGGCTTCCACTCCCACTCCCCCTAAACGACCTTTATCCATAAGGGCCTGATTAAATTTAATTTGGGAGAAGTTAGACCAGCGTCGACTATGGTGCCTGGAGGCCGATGGTATCACCGGTCGAGCTCCCTGAATCTGGATCTGAAAGGGAACCAGGTGATGATCTGTCCAGGGAATGGGAATAGGGTCGGAGACAACCACCTGTTCCCAGTTCGCAAAAACCGGATCCAGGGTGTGGCCTAGTTGATGAGTGGGCTGAAGAACTTTCTGCACAAAGTGTAGAGCTTCCATGCTTTGTTGGAATTCCCTAGCTGCTCTGTCCGTGGGATCATCAAGATGGAGATTGAGATCCCCCAGTACCAAATAATTCTCCACTCGCAGTGCTGCCTCAGTAATACCCTCGAGAAGGCTCTCACTGAAACGGGCAGCAGTGCCAGGTGGCCTATAGATCAAAAGGCCCTTCAGAGTGCAACTCCCGTTGACAGAGATAGAAAATTCGCCAACCTCACCATCCACGATCTTCGCCTGTTCTAAGTGGCAATGAAGGCCCTGTCTGGCCACAATAGCTATCCCGCCGCCTCTCCCAGTTTCCCGGTCTAACCTCACCAGGGAGTAGCCCTCTGGGATAGCATCAAGGACCTCGGGCGTAGAATATTGGTCTAGCCACGTTTCCGTGATAAAGACCAAGTCCCAATGTTTATTAGTAAGGAGATCATGCAAATCCAAACAATGTTTTCGCAATGATCGGACATTTAGCAGACCACACACCAAGGCCTGAGGGCCCCTAGATGTCTTTGTGCCCTGATTGAAGGTAAAATTGCAATGGTCACAGCCTAGAGTGTTTTCCGCCTTCATTTTATGCAGGCATGTCTCGGATTGAAGGCCCCGGAGGGCCAGCAGATCCTCACGGCTCCAGGTTACATGCCTCGATAAAAGGCCAGGGGGGATGGCCCTGGCCCGCGCCCGGCCGCGGACGGGCGCAGACGGGCTTAACTTAGGCGCAACTTCGGCGCGCCATCGTCGCGCCCGCTGCGCTCGTCCGCTGCGCTGCCTAGGGCACATCCGCCTTTTATCCCCCCCTGCGTCCAACAGCTAGAGCGCTGCAGATGGAAAGCAGGAAGTAGCTGGCTCGGACCCTCCACGCCCTCTGCTCAAACGGCGCTAGCCACCGGCGTCAGAACGAGGCGGGAGGGAGGGACGAGTCCAGCACTCTGTGATTGGTTGAAGTAACAGCCTGCTTGCTTCCCTAATGCCTCAGCAAAACAGAATGCCAAACGCAGCCAGTCCTCCAGTGAACACTGCAAAATGAAATGAGCAGCGCGAGTGCAGCGACCCACTCTCTTTCACACCAGTGCCCAGTGAGTTTAAAAGCTTTTTAAAATTAGCGCTAGAGATGTTGCAGCATAAGCAGCATATAAGTTTTAATCACTCATACGCCGGTAGCGCGGTTAAAAGCGGTGAGGGACACTGCCACTGCCCACTTACCACGCGGAACTGCGAGATCTGGTGCCTTTTATCCCCCCCTGCGTCCAACAGCTAGAGCGCTGCAGATGGAAAGCAGGAAGTAGCTGGCTCGGACCCTCCACGCCCTCTGCTCAAACGGCACTAGCCACCGGCGTCAGAACGAGGCGGGAGGGAGGGACGAGTCCAGCACTCTGTGATTGGTTGAAGTAACAGCCTGCTTGCTTCCCTAATGCCTCAGCAAAACAGAATGCCAAACGCAGCCAGTCCTCCAGTGAACACTGCAAAATGAAATGAGCAGCGCGAGTGCAGCGACCCACTCTCTTTCACACCAGTGCCCAGTGAGTTTAAAAGCTTTTTAAAATTAGCGCTAGAGATGTTGCAGCATAAGCAGCATATAAGTTTTAATCACTCATACGCCGGTAGCGCGGTTAAAAGCGGTGAGGGACACTGCCACTGCCCACTTACCACCTCAATGGTGCTGTAGTTTTTCTCCGATGCAGAAAGCCTCTGAGAAGCAAAAGCATTATATTTTCAGAACACTCAGCCATTTGACTGAGAATAGCCCCTATGCCCACATTACTGGCATCTACAGTAATGAAAGAAATCAAATCTTCATTGAAAGGTTTGAGTGCAGGAGCATGAATTATCAAATGTTTTAAGTTTTCTATAGACGTCTTTGCTCCACATAAATTTAACATTGCTCCTAGCCAATTTCCTCAGAGGTTCACTGATAAAAGCAAAATGTTGTACAAAGCAGGAATAAAATTCAGTGAAACCTAAAACAATCTTAATTGGTCTTTATCTGATGGGTGAGGGCACTCTTTAATGGCTTTTAACAAATCTTGTTTAGGACCGATTCCAGAACCAGAGATCACATGTCCTAAGTAATCTACACTGTTGAGCATGAATTTACATTTTTCTTTTTTGACTGTCATGCCAAATTTATCTAAAATGCCCAAAACTTGTTCTAAAACATCTAAGTGCTCTTCAACTGAATTAGATGAAATTAAGATGTCATCTTGATAAGCTAACACGTTTTTTACATCACCAAAAAGTTTGAACATGAGCTTTTGAAACACGGAAGCCCCTGAGGCTAACCCAAAGGGCATTCTTAGGAATCTGAATGCTCCAAAGGGTGTGGTAAAGGTGGTCAAATTGTTAGAACCCTCGTGAAGCTCAATTTGATGGTAGGTTGCTTTTAAATCTATAGTGGAAAATGTTTTCATCCCTTTCAATTGTGCTAACATGCCTTGTATGCGTGGCAATGGAAAACAATCAACCTGTATATTTTTATTCAGAGATCTCAAATCTATACATGATCTAATTTCATCACAATTCTTTTTAAGTGCGACAACAATCGGAGACACCCAAAGTGAAGAATCAATGACACCATCTGCACACAATTGTTGAAGGTGGCTATTCAACTTATCCCTGATGCTTAATGGCACATGTCTAACCATGTGGATGACTGGGAAGGCATCTGGTTTCAATATGATTTTGTGTTGAAACCCTTTGACTGAGCCAAGTTTGTCATTAAAAACAGACTTGTATTTGTCAAGAATACTCACTGATGAGGAATTTTCAGATTGTAAAATAGCAACATTAGAATAATGTTCTAAAGAAACAGGATTATCCGTACCAGGTCTTAAGATCATGCGAAACTTGCCTTGATCTTTCCAACGAAGTATGTTATATCCTTTTTTGGCCACATAAAACATAGAATTAATAACACGTTCTTTGAAGTTGATATCATCAGTAAAATAACCCATCATATCTATCTCTTGGACTACAAAGGCCGCTGTACGAATATCTGGAGGAAGTATTGTAGTATCTTTCCACTCTTTAAAGAAAAATTTGTCAGAAAATATAGTAACAGGCAAACCTGAGTCTACAGTGACTTTGGTACTTACATCACCTATTTTTATATCACAAACTGGATCTCTATTATCGACTTCATCTGTTGAATTAACCATGTCAAACTGCAAGGATTTCCTACATTAGATTCAACAGATTCTATATTCATTACTTTAGCTTTAAATTTACAAACAGAAGTAAGATGTCCTGTTTTCTTACAATTAGGGCACATTTTGTTAATAGCAGGGCAATTAGGAGCATTCGCTAACTGCGATTTAGAACCACACCTGAAACATTGAAGGGATTTGTCTGATTTTTTCCATTCATGCCTCACACTGGATGTTTTGTTACCTTGATGTGTTGCTTACCTTATTTCCAGCTTCAACAGAAGTGGTTTTTTAATTCCCTAATTCTCTTGAAGCCGAAACGGATCTCTCAATACCTCAGGCAATTTCTAATGTTTCTATAAGTGAGGAATTTCTACAGCACAATATCCTTTCTTGCACTTTAACATTATAACAATTCACTACTATTTGATCTCGCAGGTATCGGTCAATAGGACCTTCAAATTAGCATGAAGCAGCTAACACTCTTAATTCAGCTAAGAACGTGTCAATACTTTCTGGTTCACGTTGCTTTCGCGTATAAAATGTATGCCTTTCAACAATTATGCTTGGTTCATCTTTGAAGTGTTTTTCAAGTCTTAAAACAGCTTCAGTAAATTAATTCCAATCATCATATGGTGGACGAACAATTGGAGGTTGATGATCAAAAATCCTTTGCCCTTAATTGCCTAAACAGTTATATAACATTGCATTTTTCCTAACAGGTGAAAATTTTAACCCATCAATAGCTATTATGTAACTATTAAATGATTTGTACTATTGTGTCCATTTACTTTTAGGTGTTCCAGGTTCTGGTAGGAAACGAGAAGGGAGAGCAGCAGTTTGTGCAGTCATAACTCTAACTGAGGTAATAAGAGTATAGAGAAATACCAATGGTGATTAATAATAGAGAAAATGAATTCAATATCAAAAACATATAATGTTAATCATATGGTATAAGGTATGTAATAATATGAGTATAGCATCACTAAGCAGAAGTAATCGTAGGGTCTATTTCAATGAAGTACATGAATAAAATTTAATTGATCATTAATGGTCGTCATAGTAATTAAAAAAACGCAAATAAGAGAGGTGTGCACGTCACCGTGCAAAAGAAATAAATAGGTGTGCGCGTCACTGCGCTGAAATATGATGAGGAGCAGGAAGGACACTTTATGATGAATCAAAATGACAGGAGTGGTGTGCGCGTCACCGCGCTTTAATGAAGGAAATCACTTCCGTGTTGCATAACAAGAAAACATCTGTAACATATTTAATGTTGAAAAGGAGTGGTGTGTGCGTCACCGTGCTTTAATGAAGGAAATCACTTCCGTGTTGCAGAAACAAGAAAATGTCTGTAATGCATTTAAAGTTGAAAGGAATGGTGTGCGCGTCACCGCGCAATAATGGAAGATATCGGGTGCGTGCTGTTGTCTTTTACGTGATGACAAAACATGTTATGATGTGAAGACAGACGTCAGTAGAATCTTCAAACGTGAGGACGTGATGTGGAAAGAGACGTCAGATTAATGGAGTCTGAATCTCGGTGGAATGAACAAGCGTCACAAAGAATGGTCGTTGAGGAGAGCAGCAACGAAGTTCTACGAAACGAGTAAGCAATGTATTCTTTTGAAAATCAATATGGTCGCTCGAGAAAATTATTACGCTCTTCAGCAGCGAAATTTAAGTATCAAAACAAACAGATAGTGAAGCATAATGTCAATGATTGAAATCACAGAATAAATTGTTTGAAAGGAAAAATCCAGTCTTTAATATAATGAAGACTCCAATTAATGGTGAAACTATCCAGAATATATTTAGCAAGATGAAGCAAAATCTATTTAGCAAAGCGGCTATGTGAAACAAACAAAAAACAGAACCTTGTTCCAGAGTTAAGTGATGGCAGTTGGTAATCAGTAGAGTAGTCCGCAATCTTCAGATTTGCTAATCAGTAGAGTAGTCAGCAATCTTCAGATTTGGTTTCAAAGTTCTGAAGTTCAGTAAACATATAACAATATTTTAAAATAATAATAAATATAAAACGTAGAGATGACACTGAAGAATTTCTGTTAGATGGAGATAAAGCCAAAAAATTAAGAATGGTGGGTTCTTTGGAGAGCTGTATCTGTCACCTCGTCGCCAAATTTATGCTGTATCCAAGGAAGAATATCCAGAGATAGTCCATTGAGGATTAAAAGAAGGATTTATTCTCAAAAATAGAAACAGCGCTCCTGAGCTAACAGAGTGTCTCACTAGTTCAGCCTCCTGTCTTCAACTGCTGAGCAGGGCTTCAGTAGATAACATTCTATGTTGCCAGGTAACAGAGAATACATGCATACATACCTAACATGTGAGCATTCACATAACTAAACTTACAATGATAAATAAATGATAAAAGAATGTAACAGAAGCTCAAAGAGCCTACAGACAGACAGAATTCTTAGATATGATTGGAAAACGTTTGGTTGACATAACTTGAAGCTAATAAGAATTGTATCTCAAGGGGTTTCTGGTCTCTAGAAAACAAACAAATAAACAGGCAACAACTCCAGGATTGCGCCAACATCTCGGAAGCAGAATGGGCATCTTTGTTTTCTACCTACTTTGAAGCAGTGGAGGAGGAAATTAACCTTGCTGCAAAAGGGCAAAAATGGCACTCCCATCTGTGGCGAGCTCCCCGTGGCGAGATCTGGCCTGGATTATTATGACTCCCCACAAGGAAAACGATACATCTACAGATAGTAATGCAATAATCATATCATCAACAGATAATTAAGCACTCTTCATCATCCAGATTGACAACATCATGACCATATTGATCACAGTGCCTTCACATTTCGAATAGTGCGTGCTATAAAAAAAGGAAGGTCCGATGGGGCATAAGGGATATCTCGTTCTAGGCTGAACAGTTCACAACGCTATTTGACTACTGACAGACGACTTCATAAATACCACACTAATGGTGAAGCGCCAGAATCCATCTGTTCTACAAAGGAGATACAAGATCTGATCCGAATACACAGGTTAATTTCCTTCCCGGACAATGATGCCAAATAATATGCCAGTTTGTTGCTGGAAGATCTATTGTATTGGGTGGAACAAAATCGGTTAACTCCCTTCAATTAAATGGGGTTAGTGGCTAAATCTGGGATATAATCCAACCTCATGGCAATATCAATCTAGATGGACAAAGCACAAGTTTTAAAAGTGGAAAATCAATGTTGCTTAGTTGACTTTAAGGCAGCATTTGATCGAGGGGCTAGGGGTGTATTGTGGGCTAAGTTACAGAGATGGGGATACCTTGCTGCCTTTTGGAGGCCATAATCCAGTGCCACTCTTATACTTGGGTTCATTTAAACTAGGCAAAGGAGATCACATTTCCAGAAAAATCAAAACCTCACGAGGATTGAAGCAGGGGTGCATGTTGCCCCCCTTGCTTTTTAATTCATTTATTGTAGATTTATTACAGTCTTTTGACATTCTTAACAGTAACCCCTCTAAAATAAGTGGCACACGGATCAGCAACTTGTTGTATTCCGATGATCTTGCCATGTTTTGCTACACAAGTGTAGGCCTTCAACAGCTTCTCGACCAACTGTGTATTTATACTACTGCCAACAAACTACAGATGAATTTGACAGAAATGAAGGTTGTAACTTACGGACGGAATTTCTTTGAGGAGGAGGATGGTCTTATAGTGGTAAAAGCAACACGACGGAACAGTAATACAAATGCCGTGGGGTCCACATTGACACTAGATGTTCCACCAGGAAACAACGGCACAACTTGATATAGCCGTGGCCACGACAGAACTCAACACAGCATTACCCAATATTATAAAGTCAGCGGAGGAATTTGGCCGTGTCTCTGGCTATAAATTGAATATCGATAAAACTCAGCTCATACATTCTGTGGTTGGCTGTCCAGAGAATATGAAGATAGACAAAGAGGCCATATATCTTGGAATAAAAATTTCTGCTAATATTGAGGACATTATTCCTATCAACTTAGATCCAGTAATAGCATCTTCCAATAGTATTTTAGAAAGGGTTAATAATTTGAAACGTTCTCTTCTAGGTCGTAGTAATTTGATAAAAATGCTTATCTTTCCAAAATTCTTATACATTTTTCGAGCCATACAATTGCTAATACCATCTAGTTATTTTGCTCGGTTAGAGAGAATGAGCTCCAGATTTTTATGGGGGTATCGTCGGGCAAGGAGAGCGCTAAAAAGCTGTGAACTATCCCGAGATAGAGGGGGTGGGGCATGCCAAATTTTCAACTTTATCACTGGATGGCAATAATGCAATTCATGTGTGTACTTTTACTGCCAGAAGATCATTTAGAGGACGTTTTGACCCCATCGATTTATGAAATGCTTCTGGGGACAGAGGCGAAACAATGTCTAAATCGGATCATAGAGCCCAGTTACTACAAAAAGACTACCTTTAAGATATTTGATACAGCCTATTTTATTTGGCGATCTGTCAAAAGGAAACTTCGACTCAGTATAAATCTAACGAAATATACATCTTTGCAGAATTGTTCTTTTTTACCGGCGATATTCCAGGACGGGGTAATGTATAGGTGGAATAATTTAGGCATCAAGAAATTGGGGGATCTATTTACAGAGAAGGATTTTGTTTCATTTGACTATTTGATGCACACTTATCATATACCTCGGGCTGATTTTTTTAAATATCTTCAGGTACGTAGTTTTTGCCTGCAGAAGTTGTCACAGTCTTTAATTTTTTGGGGGAATATCGAAATTTTAGGAGCGATCAAACATCGACAAAGAATTGGATCTTTGTATCAATTAATCTTGGAAAAGAGGGAGGATTATCTAAATGCGGTAGCGATTAAATGGCAGAATAAATTGAATATTTCTGGTGTAAACATAGAGAGAAGTTTAGCAATCGCTAGAAATGATTTAATGAATGGATCACTCATCAGCCAGCATTATATGTCTATATTTGGACTTTATTATACAGCAGGGAAGATAGCTAAATGGAGTGTAGGGCGTGGGACAAGCTGCAGTCGCTACAATCTACATGGAGCCGATGCAATACACATGTTTTTTGAATGTCTAAAATTGACAAGATTCATTGCTGATGTAGAGCATTTCCTTACAACCGAATTGTTTATTCCAGTTAAATTAACCGCATCTTTAGTTTTGTTTGGTTGTGAAGGAAATGCAACTAATTCGATTTTAGATTCAGTTATTGGATTTGTGTTCATATGCATGTCTGCTTTTCGTTTTTGTATAACGTCCAGTTGGCTTGATGAAGAACCACTAAATATTATTTTGTGGCGAAATAAGTTCTTATCTATGTATTATCTTGAAACTGCATTATACAAACTGAAAGGTATAAGAAAGAAGACACTTGGTTGTAATCTATGGTTTCCAGTTACTAACTGGATAGGAAATTGAGAAGTTTTTGTCATCACCTCTGTATTTTGTATTCTCCTTGATTTATGGTGTATGGTAACTGATTTATAGTTTTGGCAACTCTGCTTATTATGGAGTGGTATCATATTATTGTCCCTTTTGTTGATTGGATGCTTATTTTTTCTCTCTCTCTGCTGATGCCAAAAAAACATAATAAAAAAAAAAAAGGAAACAACGCAACAAGGTTGGAGCTAAAGCCCTGACACTACATGTAAAACCGGTACTGGGCCCAAACCTGTCTCCATTAGTACCAATCATGAGGGCTAACATCCTTCCCTCCTTAACATATGGCTGGGAAATCATGTTAGGGCTGGGATATCATGTTAGGGAGGGATTACAACATGTTAAACAAATGCATTGCTAAGATTTTCAAGCAAGGGTTCCGACTGCCACAGCATTCATCTCCCACTCAGGTTAGACTTGATTTTGGCCTTTTAGTTCAACAGAGGGCAGGGGCCAGTGCCTACCTCCATATGTGTAACAAGCTACAAAGGGCCAGGGCTAGCAGTCTGGAGGCAGTTCTATGATCTGAAATCTGTCATAGCCAAGAAGGTCATGTACAGAATTTGTACCTGGGAGATTGCCTGCAGCTCCTGGAAATAAAAGATATCTGGAACAGTAATCCAACACAATAATATTTTAAAATGAGTATATGAAAGTGTTCTCGCCTCTGGTAATTTCAGTTGGACATAGCACAACTTGCCAAACGTCGACATGTCAGTTATATGTCAGCAATACACCATTTACTGGAAACCAAGATTTATGGCCCTCGGGCTAGGGAGTGCCCCTTACTTTTTGCGAGCTGGTATCATTAATGAATGCCGGCCAAGCCTATGAAGAGAGTGGAACAAACTGCGTGTTCGTACTTGCCGGCAGGCCATTATTGCTTCTTTGAACCCCAACAATACAGTCTTGAATATCTTCTTGACCAAGTTTGTGACAACAGCAGCCAAACTGTACTCTCAACAGGTGGTTAAAAATGCAGCTAGTTGTAATGCTGGCACTGGGCAATTACAGCTTGACATTTTTATAGCAGACTATCAGTCAACAGGAATTTCTTTAGTATTTGCACTTTATTGAGCCACTATGCTGCGTTAACTTAGGAAAACCTGCTGCTTGCAAATCTAGTCTTTTTTCCCCTTTTAGCACTTGCACTTTTTGAAATTTTATGCTGCTATAATTTAGGACCAACTTGTTGCTTCGACTTACAAATTGTGACACCTGTGCCTTAACTATTCGTTGCGCTTTGAAGGACAATTTAGCTGTTCACTAGATTTATTTTGAAGCCAGTGCTGCTGCAGAAAAGGACTAATCTGCTACAGTAATCCTGGAACTGAAAGAATCCACAATGAATGTTGCTTCATAGTTTTTAATGAACTAGGAAACTAATAGTTGAATTGTTAATACAATACTAAAATATTGTTTCATGCATTGAATGTTGATTTAAGTTTATGTTCTTGTTGTTTTCATGATGATGACTAAGACATGATAAATAAGAATTTCATTCATGTAGAAATGACAAACAGTGTTGAGTATTACTTTAGAATGACATATTTGGATTAAATGTAAGCGTTTGGTCACAACCCAGTGAACACTGCACAATGCATACAAGTTAGAACACTTGTAATAGCACCTCTGTCGACAAAACACTTGGATTGACAGCAAGTGTAGCGCTGTAGCACCATTAAACAAGTAGTTTGCATTTAGGAGTGCTCCTCCAACCCCCTATCTTCAGCTATGAATATAGGGACACGTTTGATGTTATATTGAAGGTTGGAATTCTTTTTCGAATTGAGGATGAAAATAAAAGACTTTGTTGAAACTGCATTTTCGTGAATCCTAGCTCCTCTACGCCAACTAGCATAGCTTTAATCATGCTGCCAATCAGTGAGTCATCTGGAGTAAGAAGTAACATCCTACAGTTTTTTAATTGGTAGGCCCAAGAATACAGTTGGAGGTCTGGTAAGCCCATGCCCCCACGTGTTAATTTGTGCCTTAGTTTTTTCCAGGACAGCCTAATCCCTTTACCTGCCCAAATAAAGGAGGATATCTTTCCCTAAATTTTTAGCAGGTCAACTTTTGCACATTCTAGGGGGATATTATTAAACAGATAAGTGTAATTTGAAGTACAAACATTTTAATCAAATTAACCCGTCCGTAATGAGATAGCGGGATATTCTGCCATCTTTTAAAAAGAACATCAACCTCTTTCGAAACTCTGTCTAAATTAGTCTTTGGAATTTCTCTGAGATCCTGAGTTATTTTAACCTCAAGATATCTGAGCTCCCTGGTGAAAATCCCCTCCTGATCAGCGATCTACCATACCATAGTCTTAGTTTTGTCATTATTAATTTCATAGCCAGGGAATTTCCCTAATATCTGCGCTTTAACAAGAAGCTCCGGAAGTGTAATGTGGACATTTGAGGAATAATAAAATTAAATCTTCCGCATATAGGGCTAGTTTCCACACAAACCTATTTACTTCAAAAGGAGCAATCTTCTTATTCTGTCTTAAACTCTGGACTAAAGACTCTATATATAAATTGAAACGAATGTGGCATAATGGGCAGCCCTGCCTAGTGCCACGCCCTATTTCAACAACAGGAGAAAGGCTACCATTGACCAGAATATGAGCTCAGGGGCATTTGTATATATTTTTAGGAACTTTCCTAAAACCGTCGGCGAAGCCAAAGACCTTCAAAGTCTTATCCAGGAAATGCCAATTCACACGGTCGAAGGTTTTGGCAGCGTCGACAGTAATAATTGAAGAGCGACACCCTGTGATGATGCCAGATCAACCGCCCCAATTAAGGTGTGTACCAGTTCCGACATCTGCCTGCCCAGAAGTCTGTCTGAAGACGTTGCGTATGGCGGCCAAGCTGTCGAGACTGCTTGGGACTTTCCCATTATAGCAATTGGGCCCCAGTGTGCGTTTCCCCTGGAACACTAGAGTGTCTTTTGGATGCTCTAGCTCAGCCATTAAAGAGCTCGGAGTCTCACACTGGAAGGACGTCGTAGTGGGTAATAAATGTCATCCATGAGACCTTTGGAGGCACACTTAGAGTGAGCTCTGTCTTGGTTTAAGTTCTATCAGATGTCATCTTGGTGTAAGAGTCAACGCTGGTCCCTTTTGAAAGATAATCCCATGGAAAATGAACTACAAGATTAGGCCCCAAGAAAGAAAGAAGTGGCTCATTGGTATAACCATCTCCTGGGTGCAGTAGACAGAAATATGGAAAAGCCATACCGGGTCTGGGAGAACTACTTGCCGAGTGAGGAGCTAAAATATTTCTGACAAGTATCTCTAGACATTCTTTACCCACTGATTGAATCTGCTGCACTCAGAATAAACCACTTTTTCACACTCCACAGGATGTATTGGTCCCCTCTTTAAATATCCAGAATAAAGGGCGGTGGAGAAGATAGCTGTCTGAGATGTGGTTTTCAGAATGCAGATGATGTCCACGTATTCGCCTTCTGTCCCAAGATACAAGAATTTTTGAGAAGCATGCGTAAGAGTATCTCCAGGGTCCGGGATACGGGTGTGGAGGTAAGCCCATCTCTTATTTTATTTGGTGTTGTATCTATGCCTGGGGGGGGTGCTAGGCCCGATTGGGTTGCAACATAAATTAGTGTTTTATCTGCTCCTGCTAGCCAGGAGAGAGATTTGTAAATTGTGGCGTCAGATGGTACTCCCCACTTGGAATGCCTGGTGGAATTCTGTAAGATACTTTAGAGCTTTAGATCAGAGGGCAAATGTATATAGAGAAAGGCCAGGTACTGGGTTATTTTGGAACTTGTTTGAAGATTAATCTGTTAATTAGACTAGATTAGATCATGGTATAGGATAAGTTTCAATGATTAAATCCTCTGGGTCAGCTCAGGTTGTGTGCAACGGACGGTCCCGATAGGAACACCAGCTGAGAATGGAACCACCAAGTTATATGCACCAGAGGTGGATCAGGACGAGAGGTTTGCTATAGCTACAGAGGTCATATGAGAGAAAAAAATAATAAACTGCATTTTCATAAATACTTATAAATATAAAACCATGTCTACAGTCTTGGAGTTGTTTTCCGTCTTAGTCATCTAATTTTAAAATAATAAAGAGTATTGGCAAACTTGACTTGTGCGTTTTAGTGTGCAACATATTAGTGTCTCTTGGTTAGTTCCATTATGAATGTGTATGTTTAGGTTATCTTCTTCCTTCTCTTGCTCTTTTTTGCTCTTTATTTTCTATAACCCATATATCTTGTACACACTGCTGTATATAATATATATTTCTTATGTGTATGCATATAGAGTTATACAAATGTTTCCTTACTTTAGTATTCTAACTGTTCTAAACTTGTTTGATTTGGTCTATTGTTATGTATGTTATTAGGGGGATGTTTTTGGATATGTGCACATAGAATGTGGGGTTTGCCATGTGATATTCCACTCTGTGCACTCGGGGATTTTACTTTGTTTGAATTGCTATGCAAAAGTAATCCTGTGATGTGATTAAGAGTTGTTTTTAATTTTTGTATTTGGTTTTGAATTGCAATTTATGTTGTTAATGGTTGTATCTACGTTATATGCTATGTCAATGTAGATTTATATATGTTTATAAATATTGCTTTTTCAGCCCTGAGGAAGTCTATGGTATTGGACAAAACGTGTTGGCTGTTTGGGTGTTTGACTATCACGTATATAAAAACACTTTTTGAAACAATGCATAAAATAAAAAGATCTAATTATAAATTGGAACACTTGCCACTTGGATTGTTTGTTCATCTGGAGATAACCTTTGGCACACCCTACTGCCTGTTTAGATTTGTTAGTCCTTTTCATTTGAAATACACCCTGACAGAAGGTGTTGTTGGAGAGTGCGCATTCTGGCCGTACATTTTTCAACCCTTTTTTTCTCTTTCAATTACTTGGGTATTACAGATGAGGTGCGCCGTGTTTTAGGGGTCCACTGTCATGCTTTTGTTTTAATTATCTATAAGACTGCATAATGTCAAGAAGAATCTGCATTACCAGGAAAAAAGGTTTGAATTCACGTTGGAAGCACTGATTTTGAATCTGCTTTGCCAACTTCTCCAGTCAGGTGTTTGAAAATGTGTTGGAAGCAGAAACAGGACCTCTCCACATACCAGAGAAAGAACACTGAGATTCACAAACACTTTCAACACCATCAGGAAAGTATTCACAAGTCCTCATCAGTCCAATGTGACAGAGAGTAACAGTGGTCTAAAGAAACAATTGACATAGGGACTGGCCAAGGAACACTTCAGTTGTCCTGAATTCTACTGTCCAGGGTCCCAGTTGGGACTGTGGATTCCAAAAGGCAAAGTGGCCAAACTAATGTTTCAAGGGCCCATATTTTGGAATGCCATTTCCATGGATGACTTAAAACATATGTGAGGGGATCATGACAGCAACATAGATGTGACAAGTTATTTCAACATACTCCCCTGTCTGCCTTAGAGGCAGTGGCTTATCTGGCTTAATAATGGCTGACTAATAATGACACCAAAGCCCTTATCACCGACCTAGAATCTCTTGGTCTCACGCAACGGATTACAAACCCTACGCATGAAGCAGGGCATACTTTGGACGGGTTATTCACAAATGACAACAACTTACTTATTACGGAGATTATCCCATTAGGATGGACAGATCACCACGCAGTTATTTTTACCATCCCATCCTATTCGTAATCACTCAAGGAACATAATCCCCGACCACTAAAAACTTTCAGACCATGGAAACACATTGACCACCAACAACTTTGCGATCTGCTATCTGCCTCGGCAGCCAATTTACCCCAAGACTCAAATAGCGCAGCCAGAGAATACGCTGCATGGCTTACATTGGCACTAAACAAATTAATCCCTACTAAAACCATTTTTAAAAATCGCACCACCCCGTTGGCACCTTGGTACTCTGAGGATCTTAGGCTACAGAAACAATGTTGTCGTAATAAAGAAAGACACTGGAGAAAGACCTACTCCGCTGAAGACAAGGCTATCTACAAGAGAGAAATGACCCTGTATAAATCTCTTATCGAAAATGCCAAAAGCACATTTTATTCCTCTCAAATAGAGCAAGCCAAGAACTCCAACAAAGAACTCTACCAAGTGGTAGCCAAACTGTCCCACTTGCCTCCCCAATCCACCCCTAATTCTTCCCAAGCTTTCTGTAACAATCTGGTCACTTATTTCTTTAACAAGGTAAATGACATTTACATTAATCTTTCACAAGAAACTCCCACAGACACTTGCCCGAATGTTGTTCCCATCAAACATCCTATTTTTTCACAATTCCTGGACACTAACTCTGTCCAAGTTGCTGAGGCCATGAAATCTATTAAATCAGGATCAGCCAAATATCCTTGTCCTGCCTCTATTCTCCTCCCTATCTCTGATATCATTGCACCCCAACTTGCTAACATCTTTAACATCATGTTCAGCACTGGCTTCTCAAACCCTTACTTAAAAAAAACCATCTGGATGCGGAAGATACGAACAACTATCGACCCATAGCCAGTTTGCCATTTCCAGCAAAAATAGTTGAAAAACTCATGAACTCCCAAATCTCTCAATCTATAGAACAACATTCTCTATTAGATGATAGTCAATTCGGCTTTCGCAAACTGCACAGTACTGAGACCGCACTCATCAAATCCACCGATGAGATAAGGAAAGCACTTGACCAGGGAGGAGCGGCAGTACTCATTCTTCTTGACCTCACAGCGGCCTTTGACACGGTCGATCATAACATCCTGATCGACCGTGTCAGTGCCATAGGCATTCAGACCAAATCAAAAGACCTATTGAGATCTTTTCTAGCCGGCCGTACCCAGACACTTCAGCTAGATACCTTCCTGTCTGAACTACTGGTTCTACCTTGTGGTGTCCCCCAAGACTCATCCCTCAGTCCAACCCTATTTAATATCTAAGTCACTGATTTGGCAAGGGTTATTAAAGATTGGGGGATGAGCCTAACATCCTACGCTGATGGCACCCAGTTGGTTCTTACCATCAAGGAGAATGGAGACAAAATTGCAGCCAACTTTCAGCAGGGCATGTTGGCCATCAGTAATTGGATGTCAGTAAATTGCCTCAAGCTGAACTCCAATAAAACTGAGGTCATGACCTTTGGCAAGCTTACCCCTATGTGGGCCAATACTTGGTGGCCCACGAACTTGGGCCCTCCCCCCCTTCCATCTACCAAGGTTAAAAATCTAGGAATACTTCTAGACAACAAACTTACCTTTTCATCCCATGTTAATTCCACTGTTTCATCGTCATTTTTCAAACTGAAAGCTATAAAAAAGATTCTCCCATTCCTTCCTCCTAATTCCAGAAAAACACTGGTCACCTCGTTTGTCATGTCCTCAGTGGACTATTGTAACAGACTTTTGGTCAATGCCCAAGATAAAGTCATCTAGAGGTTACAATCTATACAGAACGCCGCGGCCACACTGCTCTCGAACACTCCTAAATTAAAACCTATTTCTGACACCATAAAAAAATATCACTGGCTCACTGTCAGAAATAGAATAAAGTTCAAGGCGCTCTGTATCGCCTATAAAGCCACGCACAAACAAGGCCCACGTTTTCTCATTGATCAGTTCACATTCCATGTCCATAACCGATCACTCCAGTCAATGAACAATCTCACCATGACAGTCCCACTCACTATAACGGTGGCATGGGGTGATCGTAGCTTCCATGTTTCAACAGCAAAACTCTGGAATTCCCTTGATCCACACGTTAGGGCTGCTCCTACCTTGACCATTTTCAGGAGAAAAATAAAAACATGGCTCTTCAACCAGTAATCCAATTCCCTTTTTCAATCTGTTCTCATCCATAGCGCCGAGACGCCCTTGGGCAATTGTTCGCGCTCAACAAATCGCATAAATAAATAAATAAATATGCCTGGTAAGAAACAGGCAAACATATAATTGAGCATGTACCTGATTAGCCAGGTCCCAGGAAGATCTTTTAGCCTGTAACTATTCCAGTCTACTAGATTATGTAATTACTGCCCAATCCTCTTGTAGTCCATGTTGGCTCACACTTCACAGTCAAGTCCAATTTTACAGCAGCAAAAATCTTACCTGAATTATAGACCACAGTGAGATTGATATTTTATTTTTTAAGTAAATGGAGGTATTTGGTTACAAGTTTGATGTAATGACTGTTCTGATACTGTGGGTCAGGTCTACATCTTTCACTTGCTTGTTTTATGTGCCAGTTTTTGGCTCTCTGTTGATGTTCTCTGGCACTAGAAACAATTTCCCATAACAAATTATGAAGTTCTGCCACTGGAAGTATTAAAAAAGCGGAGTGAAAAGTGGCTGAATGTGATATGTAAAAAATGATATGGCATTTAAAAAAAAAAGTAAAATGTATTTGGTCCTCATATGCGACAATGCAAAGGTGTTTGTTACAGTGCGTGTTGCGTTTAGAGAAAACACATATACACTTGATTCCTGCTGGATGTTCCCTTGCCCTGTTACACCAAGTATAATCCTTTTTTTGAGGTAAAGAGAGTTCCCCCTTATACCTCCCATTGGATTAGTATGTCTTAATCCTGGACCGTTTTAATTATCTATTACTATGTAGGTTTGAGGCGTAACTAGCAAGGGGTTCCCACATACTGATCCTCCTCACGGAAGCATTAATGCAATCTAACCGACTATATCATCTATCAGTCCTTAACCAAACTGCGCCAGACAGTGGGCTACTAGAAATCCAATTAATACAAATGTCCCTACGAGCAGGCACAATCAGAATTAATAACAGCTGTTCAAGCACTTTCTTGTTCTTCCCACTACAACTATGTTTATCTATTACCCCAAAAATAATCAATGGTAGCCTTACCTCTATGTTCGTTTTCAATATTTCTGTTAAAATCTTACCCACTTCTAGCCAGAAAGAATTCACACCAGGGCATTCCCAGAACATATGCACATCATCTGCTTTTGGCAGCCCGCATTTCGGACAGCATCTTATTTCTCCTCCTATTCTGGACAGCTTCTTTGGAGACCAATAGACTCTGTGCAAAGTGAATAAATGTTTTATCCTTAAGGGTGCGTATTTAACAAACGAGCAAAATGTGTTCTTAGATACTTGCCACAGGGTTGTAAAATCGGCATCTGGAAGGGCCCCTTTCCATTTTTCCTCCAGTGGGATCATATCAGAATCTTCTTCTTGGACCAGCATCCAGTACCATTTAGCAGTTTCCTTTTTTGTGCGAGATTGTTACGTAAAGCTGTTTCCCACTCATTCGAGGCTCCTACCGATGATTGGCTTTGGGCCCAGCTTATTAATTGCAAGTGTTTGAATCTTGACAATATATTGTTCATCTTTTCTGATAAGTAGTCCCAAGAGATTTGCCTCTGTTTATCCATTAGTTGACCCCATTGTTCAATTATGACATCCATTAGTGAAATAGACAAGGAGTCCTGTAAACATAGAGGGGTCCCAGGGGATTTCCAGATAGGAGCTATTTGGCTGTAATAAGATACTTTAAAAATTCTCCTAACCTGAATCCAGAGTCTACATGCTGCGTTCAAAACCTTCAGACTGATTTTTTTTAAAAATTTGGGGTGCCCATATTTAAGCAAGAAATAATTACCTTTTTCTGCTAGATCACTAACTAATGCTTCTAAACAATGTCTAAGTGGCTGAATGCGTTTAGTTAAGAGTGATCTGATGTTTTTTCCAGGCAATTCTTGGGTTTTTATTGGCCCATATGAAGCTTGTCAGATCGCCTTGTAGTTTCTTGAACCAATTTAACTCAAAATATAGTGGTAAAGCGTTAAATATAAACGTAAACTCATAATTTTTATCAGGTTCACCCTGCCAATGATCGATAGTGGCAGGGTAGACCAGGTTTGCAACAGCTTTTAGCTACTTTCATCAGCTTGAAAAAATGTATCTGAGCCATTTCTTCCAGGGATTTGGCTACCTGGACCCCAATATATCTTATTTCTTTTTTCACATTTTCCCTCAAAGTAGAATCAACAAGGGTAATCCAGGTCATTATTTCAGTTTTCCCTTTGTTTACCTGATATCAAGCAATCTTGGCAAAATCTGTTAATAGGCCCATTATAGTTGGAAAAGATTCTGTGGGATTTTGTGTGTATATTATTAAATCTTCAGCGTAGAGTGCCTCTTTTTTGACCCAACCTCGATATTGAAAAGGCTGAATCAACTGTTCATTCCTGATCCTCCTTGCTAAGGGGTCAATATATAAGTTAAACAACAGGGGTGATAGGGGACAACCCTGCCATGTCCCTTTACCTTTTTTCAGTTGTTGAGTAAGAGAGCCATTAAATAAGATTCTTGCAAAGGGACATGTGTAAATGTTTTTTATAGCGTTGACGAAGTTGCTCCCCAACCCTTATGTAGTATTACAGTGTGAAGAAAGGGCCAGCTGACCCTGTCAAATGCCTTAGAGGCATCGACAGTCAGGGGGCTAAAGGGAGGTTTTCAGCTGTGGCCAGATCTATAGCGCATACCAGATCGTGTGTAAGATCAATCAGTTGCCTATTTTTCATAAACCCCTTTTGTGATATTCCTATAAGGTCTCCCAAAATGTTATCCAATCTTTTTGCCAGTATACTCGAAAATATTTTATAGTTCTTGTTGAGCATAGATATTGGGCGATAAGACTCGCAATTTTTAGGATTCTTATGGGATTTTGATATAAGGGTTATTGTGGCCGCATTCCAAGATTCCGGTATGGGTTCTTTATTTATGTAAATAGAATTAAATAGAAAAGTTAATGGATGGGTCATTTCCTCTGATAGAACCTTATATAGTTCACTAGGAATCCCATCAGGTCCCGGAGCTTTCCCATTCTTCAAGTTTGTTATTGCTAGGGATACTTCTACAGATGTGATAGGGTTATTAAGTAAGGATTCCTTATCTGGTGCCAATTTTGGGAGATATTCACCTGAAAGCCAAGTATTTAACTGTTCGTTAGACACTAGGGTCTCTTCCTTATATACATTTTGAAAAAAATTGGTAAAAGCGACCCCAATATCACTATCATCCGTACAGCTGACACCAGACCTCTCCATAGTTATATCTCTTATTGAATTTCTGACTAGGTCACCCCTAGTTTCCCTTGCCAATAACCTCCCACACCCCATGCTGTACTCATATTAGACTTAATATCTCCACCCAATCCCCAGTAAACGTAAATAACATACACCAGAAATATGACTTTAAATGTACAGGCCAGATTCACTTTCTCTGGAGGCTGCATATGATAGGTTGGCAATAGTCGGGTATTGATGTATCGATCTCCAGAGATAAGCACATTGTTGTCCAGAACAAGGATACAAAACTGAGGGTAAACCATGTAGCTTAACAATGTAATGAATGAAAATGGTGGCTGTTCAAACTGAAATCCTTGGTGTGGTTTTCCTCCAACTTTTTGTCCTCTATCCTCCTGTTTTACTGACTTTGGGGCCATATTATCAAGAATGGCGATAACATTATTGTTGCTTTAGTGGCAGGAAACTGGCGCTAAAAGAGGCGAACAGGGGCTTGATAATATGCCCTTGTGAATTCCCATAGAAGCCCGGGTTTGATGTCCTGCACACCAGAACCTGGGCGTCCATGTGAATTCACGAGGGCATATTATCTAGCCCCTTATCCCCGATTTAGCGGAAGTTTCCTGCCGCTAAAGCGGCGTTAATTTTATCGCCGTTCTTGATAATATGGCCCTTTGTTTTTGCTGGCTTTAAAACTCTGCACACTTTATCCCTGTTCCAGCGCTAAAGTATGTGTGCTCTCCATTAAACATGGTAACATTGGCTTACTTCCAATTAGCACATTTAATTTACTTGGAGGTCCATAGTAAATTGATACTACATTTACCTAGGGCCTGTAAATTGAATTCTACCAGTGGGCCTGTAGAACTGATCGTGCCACACATTTAAGTAGTCTTTTAGACATGTCTCAGGACTGGTGTTGCAGCCTATGTGTGCAGCTTTAAACTGCAATTTTGACTTGGCAAAGTAACCATTTTTCAAGGCCTAAACCTTCCTTTTTATTACATATAAGTCACCTCTAGGTTACCCCTTAAACATCACATAGCACAGGGTGCAGTTTATTTAAAAAGTTGGACATGTACATTTAGGTTTTACATGTCCTGGTAGTAAAACACTCTTCAACTCTTTTTTCACTACTGCAGAGCCTACATCTCACATGGGATAACATTGGGTTAACTTGTTATATTTGATAAGTGCTAGCTTTTAATTGAAACAAGTAGGAATGTTGAGTTTGCTGTCTAAATAACTAATTAAAAAACAACTTATATGGTATGGTGGGATTTTAAGTCACAATTCTGAAATGCCACTTTTAGAAAGTTATCATTTGCTTGTTCTAAGCATTTGCTGCCTGCAGCCTGTACCCTGGGTCACATGACTAGGTGTAGTGGGCAGTTGGTCTTTGTGTATTGCTTCTAGATAGTGAGACAAATGAGAATAGGTGTTGGCAGGATGGGCTATCTCTGATTTTATGGGGGAGAGGAGCTGTCACCTATCACCCTTGTACATCACAATGGCTCTGATTGAGCACACTCAGAAAGGGTTTGACACTAGGCTTCTGTGACCTCAGACAAGCTGGGGCAGGGAGGCAAACGTTCCAGACACCTCTAGGGGTGGAAACTTCAAGAATCCTCAACTACTTCAAAATTGGAATCAGCTATACCTAATGGACTCTCAGACCCAACTGTTCAGTGCAGCTCTACACCTGTAGAAGACACAGAAGGACTGATGTGTTTCTCTGCAAGGAGGACCACTATTCTATTGCCCTTCTGCCCTTCCGCCCTGTTGCCCTGCTTCCTGAGTGAAAGGACTTGACCTGCATATTAAAGTGAGGACCATAGGCTACTAGAACCCTTTTAGTCATTGTGTTTATGCTCTCTCTCAGTACCTCCCGGGTCAGGGGCATTCTTCAGTACTATGGGACACTTCTTACCCTTAGTAATTTTATTTTCATCACAAAAATAAGTACCTCCCGGGTCAGGGGCATTCTTCAGTACTATGGGACACTTCTTACCCTTAGTAATTTTATTTTCATCACAAAAATAATATGTCCAGCTAAAAGGGCATGAAAGAATACGTGGGGGAGAGGTTGTTTCCTCTAATACAGGACATCTTATTTGATACAAAATGAGTCAGATTCTCAAAGGCAAATTTCCACTTTTGTGATTATTTGTTGTTTGTTTTGGTGTTCACAAATAAGAGTTGATAGTACGTTTATAACTGTGGATACTCTGCAGTGAAGGCAGAGAACTTCACACATAAAAAAATAGACCTATTGTGTATTTTTATGTGCAGAGTTCTCTGCCCTGACTGTAGGGTTCCAGCAGTTGAAACATTGCAATTTATCATAGATTGTGAATATCAAAAAATAGTGGAGAGTGTTGCCATCTCTTCAAGCGCTGACACATTGTATTTTGGGCTTGTTTGAAGTAAGGAAAACAGGAACTACTGAAAAGGTAGGAAAGCTTGGCCCCAGTAACTTTTAACATCATTGGTGGGTGGGGCTCAGGAGCCACCTTCAATCACTACCACTAGCGTGTGCCAAGCATAAAATGGTATCCCCAGGCAATTTCATCAGAACACTTTATGGACATGTGAACGGTGAGAAGAGAGCTGGGCCTGATGTCTGTGAATTGAGAGCCACCCTGTAGGACTGAACCTGCATCCTCTTGTACTTAGGACAAAAGAAGTGAATTCCTAGGGACAGATGGCTGACCTCTTGGATACAGGAAGGTACTAAGCTGAACAAGGCCTTTTTCCTGTCTCATCAGTGGAAACTGTACAAGGGCAGGACCCTGCTGTTGGTATCTGCTTAATACCCTGTGAGCCTCAAGAACCTCCCCTGATATCCAGGAAGCCATAGAAGTGTACTCCTGTGGTTTATTAGGACTTTAAAGACTTTGGGCCTGATTTAGAGGTTGGCATAAAGGGTAGAAGGCAACGGAGCACCCTCTATGCCAAGCTGAATTTATAAATAAAGGCTGGGCAAATGGGCTGCTTTTACTTTTGCAAACTGCCACCTAAAACGTGGCAGTATGTAAAAGTAAAAACTTTTCACTGACTTATTTTTCCCAAAAAAATCCTGCTTTCGAATTGTGTATTTGAAAAAATTAAATAAAGTGTGCTGTGTGCTGCAGTCATATTGATGGAGCTGCACAGCAACATGTTAATGCACTTGCAGGAACTGCTATGACTGCAATTCCTGTAAATGTAAGAGAAGTCAGTTGGGCTTGCAAACATCTCTAAATTTGGTGGCCGGATTACCATGGCTGTAGCAAGAGTATAATTTTCCACCATGGTGAGGTTATTCAGACTGTCTGCCAAAAATTAAGCCCTAAGTAAGTACAATTTTTCACTTGGATGATCCTGGTTGGTGTTTCCGACTCGCACTCAATTACAATCAACCTCAAATTGCCCATAGGTCCCAATCTACTGGGGCCATTGACTATCTTTGGCACGTTTTGCTTTTTAGTACTGTTTCTATTTAAAACTTTCAAAATGTATATCTCAAGTTTTCCTTATTAACTTTTGTTGGAACTATTTTGTTTATTAAAGTTTACGGTTTGGGATTTATATTGTTTTGCATTTTGATTGTGTTAGTGCTTTGATCCTGTATACAGTCTTTACACATTACCCTAAGTTAGGCCTCTCTGCTCTGTGCCATAGCTGCCAGGGGGTCGAGCGCAGGTTGATTTAATAACCTTGAAGGCTCACCTGATAAGAGTTGTGATTATTCCTTGAGGTGGGTAGTTACCCACCGCAACCAATAATCCAGTTTCATACAATGACAACATCAAATTCCCCATCAAATTCAACAGGGAAACTATAGATGTTCGAGATGTAAGAATAAAGAAAGACTCCAAGGGATGGGATGCAGGATTATATACCAAACCTACAGTGCAGAACAATGTGCTTTATTGCCATTCATTTCGGCATTGGAAACTCAAAGAACATTTACCACATTCTCCCTTTCTAAGAATGTAAACAGTCACCACCAAGCCAGAACAATTTCAAATGAGGAAAACTAATATGACTGAAAATTCTTTCAATGAGAGTATCAACAGAAATTCCTTAACAAAGCATGTTCAAGAATTGGCAAAGTGAGGAGAACCACAGAACTTTTGAAAGATAAATGTAAAAACAGACCAGTTTTAGTCACTGAGACCATAATGTATCAAATTTCCATTTGCAGAAGGAGGTCACAAATCGTGTATCTAATTTTCATAAATAAAACTGTTAGAAATTAGGTTACTGATTGACTGGGGTCAACCATTGGTCAAGCAAGAACCACAAACCTAGTCAGGATAAGAGGCAGGCAAACCATAAATTATCCTGTGTTCACCCTCAGGTAGCTTGTCACACAGCAGTCACGCTCAACTTTTGAGGCAATATGCAAAGTATTTGTGCAACAACCGAAACAGTAAATCAGGGAAGACACCACACAAAAAGATTCCACAGCAGGTTAGACAAATATAGCTTGGTTTAATAAATGAAAATAGACCAAAATGACAAGAATTTCAAACGGTGGAACATGAGATATTGAATTTCAACGTTTAAAAAAAAAAATCACCATTAAGCAAAAAACGGTATTTGGGAAATCTGGTTGTGCCAGATCGGGACATAGTCAAAAGTAAAGTCCATCCGCAATAGAGAACATGCCAGCCACAGGGACCCAGTTAGGCCCTCTGAAAACAAGTAAACTAAGCCAGGTTGTGAAGCGCTTGTGAAGATCCACACAGTAGAGGTATTGTGTTGCTTCTTCAATGCCATGAGGCTGCGGTGTGAGGTCCTGATGTGTTGCATCAAGAATCTCTCAACAGGCCTTTTGATGCAAAGGCTGGTGTTGAGGATATGAGGTGCAGTGGGGATGATACATCGGTTCTGATGAGCAGTGAAACTGAGGTGTAAATGTTTGCGGTCCTCGTCGAGGCTTTCGTTGACAAGAGATGTGAGGAGCTTGTGCCTGAAAAAGTATCATGCAGTGTTGGTTCTGAATGTGATGCATCGGTCCCAGATGTGGGATGCACAGTTGATGCGATTCTTTTGCGACGGGTCCAGTCCATGAAACAGTGGTGACGTGTCAGTGCTGCTCGAAGATGCGCCGCTCAGTCAAAGAGATGTGTCAGTTCTGCTTGGGGATGCATCACTTAGCAGAGAATGTGCGGTTGTCCTGGAGAAATACCTTTGGCCCGCTTTCAAGGGTGTGGAACTGGGTTGGGACCACTTGGTAGGGTAGACTCACAGGTGGCAGAGTCTAGGTGCAGAAGCATGTTGGTTGAAAGTTGTTTATGTCTTTAAGACTTTCGATCAGGAAGCCAGCCAGCTAGCCCTTGGAGTTACTCTAGGTTCAAGTGATGCAGGTCCAGTCCCCTCACCCAGGCAAGATGGAAGCAGGTCAGCACAGCTCAGCAGTTATACAGAAAGACACCAATTCAGCAGAGTGGCACAACAATCTTCACAGGTTCAGAAGCATACTCAAGTGGTGGTGTCAGATATCCAGTACTTATATCCAGTTGTGCCTTTGAAGTAGGGGAGACTTCAAAGACACAGCTTTGAAGTGCACAGAAGTCCTACCCTTCCTGCCCTGGCTCCAGACTCATTACAGGGGAGTATGCAGCCCTTTGTAGGGACAGGACACAGCCCATTCAAGTGTAAGTGAGGCTGGGTCCAGCTCCTCCCTCCTGTCTTTGTAGGAAGAATGGCTCATCTGGGCACACCAAAGCTTCTATTGCATGTGGTTGCCTTGGAGGAATACAGAAAGTCCAACTATAACCAACCCCAGACATGTCATCAGCGACAAGCAGCAGGTACCAAATGGCTAAATTAAGAAAATTTCACCTTTGAAAAAAAGTACAATAGGAAAAAAACCTCATCTGAATCAATTTAAAGCAAATTATTTTTCACATGATCAGGAATGTGTTTAGCATGATCACATTGTTGTATCAGCAGTTACTGTCATCCTATTACCAATTACCATTTTTTTTACCAAGAGGTACTTTACTTATGATATACACAAAAGCAGAAATATAAATTAGTGTACCTTTTAGCCCCACAATACAACATATTTGTGTGCAAAGCCTAAATCAACAAACATAAGTTTGAAGAATCAAAATAAATTGTTCTACATTAGAGTTCTCAAGAGCAATTCATTGAACAAGACCATAATGAACTTGAAAATAAGTGGAATTTCTGTAAGATTAATGTAACCAAGCAACAACATCAAGCACTGAGAGATTTACAAAATGAAAATACAATTGTTATCAAACAAGCCAATAAAGGGGGAGCAACTGCAATCTTGTCCGAAGATAATTGTATAATAACGGGTATTCGACAATTACTTTACCTAGAATTTTACCGGAAAACTGCTTTGGACCCCATAAAATCTATTCAAGTTGAAGGCTTTGCTAATGGATTCACAGATCCTAAAGAATTTGAGTTCCTTAAAAAATCAAATCTACACATCCCAGTGATGTATTTTCTTCCTAGAATTCATAAAGATGTAAAAAAGCCTCCTAGGAGACCAAACATTTCCAGGTGCAACTCGTTGTTGGAACTGATCTCGAAACATTTAGATTCATTCTTATGTCCGTGTATCTCTGAAGTACCTTCATATTTACGAGATAGGACCAATTTCATTATAAAGACTGAAGGTTTAGGATTTGGTCCACAGACACAATGGTTGATAACGTTTGACATAGTCTCATTCTACACAACAATTCCACAGGATGATAGCCTGGAGACCATAGAAATCTGCTTGGGACAAAGAACACACTGGGTCCCTTCCAGGCTACTTGCTTGAGACTGAGTAAGTTCTCTATGATCTCCAAAACTGAAACTGTGACTTGATTGGCGGTTCTCATGGAGGCCGGCTTTTAATTACTGACTTTGGGTTTTCTTTTTTCCATTTTTTCAAAAAGTTTGGAAACAGCAAGATCGACATTCAGAGCCTCACACTAATGACTAATGCCCAAGGATATGCTGCTTGCTGGAAATTGAGTACATTCTCTTCAATCTCCAAAGAACTTGATAGAAACTGTGATTTGATTAGCGATTCTCATAGGATTCAGTTTTAAATTACTGCCTTCTGTTTTCTTTTCCCAATTTTTGAAAAAAGGTCAGAACTGCGAAATCGGCATTCAGAGCTGCACATTGTAAAATAATCAGCTTTAATATTGATATAAATACCAAGGTAAAAGCAATGAGAAGGGTGAGATTAAAAATGATATGTCCAAAAATATTAATTAAAAATTAATAGTTTCTTTACAATTTTTAAATTCTTTCACAGATTTCCCCAGTTCTTTGTCCTAAGGAGACCCTAACATCGTGTGGGTCGAAACATGAATGCATTCTCATGTGTAGGCAATACTTAAAACCATGGGTTTCTTGCCTCTCTGAAAAAAGACTTGTTTCAGACTCTAATCTTGATGACACTATGAAGGGATAGTTAATATATTATGTTTACTCTTTTCCATGATGATGGTCAGTGAATTGACCTGGAGAATTCTGATATAGCAGAATTTCTTTTGATTCTTCACATTTCTGTGATTTAGGCTTTACACACAAAAAATGTGCATTGCGAAGCTAAAAAGTACACTGACTATTAATGTATGTTTCTGTTATTGTGTATATGATAAGCAAAGCACCTCTTGGTTAAACATGATTAATATGATGACAGCAACTGTTAATAAATAAATGTGAGCATGCTAATTAAATTACTGATCATGTGATAAATGATGTGCTTTAAAGTGATTCAGACAAGGTATTGTTTCCATTGTACAATTTAATGTAATCTAACCTTCCTGAATTGTAAGGATCACACCCCTTTATTATAAAACGTGGGATTTTCAGAACTTTAACTTGAAATCAAACTTCACCATACATTAGGATTTTAAATTTGGATTCCAGAGACACTAGGCTGGGGGTTCAATCTGGAGGCGGGCGGAACTCGTAGAGTTTCGCTCCATGGGATCCTGTGGAGTTACATAAAAACTAAGCACAATTCTGCAGAGTTCACTGAGAGAACAGAATTAGGCACATCGGGCTGCTTGTGCTGATTTTTTATTTCAGGAGCTTGTGCTGTGCTGTACAGCACAGACTGCACCATGTGACATGTCCGAGAGTGCCACATCTTTCTGTGGCTCCAGTAGATTTACTATATTAGCTGCCGCTTTTTCAATGCAAACAATCGTAATCTGCACCCAAAAATCACTGTGGAAGACAGAAATTATTGCTCGTGCTTGCAAAATTAATGTTGGCAGTCCACACAGGAGAAAGAAATATGCCAGGCGATGGTTGACAGAGTTTTCTCAGAACTCCACTTTCCAAGCGGAATGCGGAGTGGGAAAAACTCAGTGAACGCCGTTGCTGGAGCAGAATTTTTACCCACCCCTAGTTTAACTCTTCCCAAATTAGAATTGCACTTATAAAACATAATAAGGTAACCCTACCATTATCCCATAGGAGAGTTAGTCCTGGGAGCGGTGAAAAAAGACTTTGATAGTTTTTCACTTACAGGACAAGCAAAACCTAAAATGATATGTTCTGCCTTTTAGATACATCACACACTGCCCGCTGCGTTGTCTAGAGCCTATCTTAGGGGTCACCTTGTATCTCTACATGAGGAGTGCAAGATGGCTTTTCTGTTGCTGTTTCGGCCCCTAATAAAGTGCCATAACGGGTGGATGGATGGGTGGACCCTGTGCTTTTCCACATTGCAATATAATACAAGTTTGTTGTCCGATAACTTGTTAAAACATTGTTATATGGAAGCCAGCAGATGATTAGTTGCCTCCATTATTATGCTCAGGGTTTAACAACTTATGACTCGTGGTCACACATGCTGGTAATGTTTTAGGACGAAGGATTATGTTGCTCTCCGGAACTACAATCTACACTATGAACACTGGAACACATTACGCCCTGAAGAAGTCCATTGCTATGGATGAAATGCATTGGCTGTTTCTGCTGTAAACCTGTGACAGTTTTTAGAAGAATAAGACAATAAAGAGAAGAATTTAATGTATACTGGAACTTGTTTTTGAATTTCTTGCTATTTTAGTGAATGTTGGTGTACCTTGAATTGGTAAAAATGTAAATGTCCTTTGCTTAGGTCAGCACCTTGGCAGCAGGTGCTCATAATGTGTGCAAACATATGTTGGAATTCTGTTTTTGACAGTCCCTTAGGGACACGGGACAGGTGTTGCGACCTTTGGTTCCCTGCCTTGATCTTTGTTGTTTACCTATCTTAGGGGTGACTTATATGTATATAAAAGGGAAGGTTTGGGCCTGTCAAAAGGTGTACACTGTACACACAGACTCTGCAGTGGTGGGCCTAAGACATGGTTAAGGTGCTACATAAGTGGGTGGCACAATCAGTGCTGCTGACACACAATTAGGTTTTATTTACAGGCACTGGGTACAAGGGGTACCACTCTACTGGGGACTTATAAGTAAATTAAATATGCAAATTGAGGATGAACCAATGTTATCATATTTAGTCGAGAGAGCATAATCACTTTAGCACTGGTTAGAATAGGTAAAACGCACAGAGTTCTAATGCCAGCAGAAATGAGGTCAGAAAAGTGGAGAAGGCAGGCAAAACATTTGGAGGGTGACTCTGCAGAAAGGGCCATTTCTAATGGAAAGAAATGTTTCAAACCTACTTATGTACTAAAAGGTTGGTTCACAAAAGTTTTAAACGTAATGGGTCGCCTCATCAATATTCATGAAGTAAGCTGCAAATTGCGACTCTCTATAGTTCGCTGCAATTACAAGGATCATGGGCAATTGGGATCAGCGGACTACCATGTCTGTTATTGCTTTTAAATACAGTAAAACATGTTTTTTAAGTGAAGCCCATTTTCTTTAAAGTAAAAACAAATGCATTAAAAAATAGAAGTTTCAAAAACATTTTGTAAAAGTAGGCAATGGTCACATGGACCATTGCCTACTCCTAATAAATTATTTTTTTCAGCATTTACAAAGGGAAAAGGGTTCCCTATTGACCCCTTCCTGTTTACAAATGGGTTACTACCTTGTTTGTGATGTTGATAACCTATCAGTGGAATACAGTCAGAAACCAATGAAACATACCTTAAGGAATTGCAAATTGGAAGGGGTGCATTAAACACGGCCCTCTAAATCTGCATTTTGGTATGTGCTAGTGGCAACATGTATCAATGTTCGATTTGACAGTCCCTAAATAGCTAATTTTAGGTAGTCAGTACTTAATGAATGCAAAAAGGTATGTGTGAAAGGCTGGCCTGGTATATGATGTTCCCTAATGTAAGTGGGCACCTTGCACCAGTCCAGACAACCCTTATGGTGATTTAAGAGGTCTCAGACAACCTTAGTAAGCTATCCAAGTGGTAGCTGTGGAGTGCAGCCTTCAGCCTTAGTCTTGAAGGAGTGTAAAGCAGCTTATTTTCCCAGAATGCAATCTTATAGTATCGATTAAATGAAAAAGAACCACACAAAGTATTTATAGAAATATGTGTTTATTACATAACACTATCTAGTATGTTACAGTATCTCCTAGACTGAGGTAGACACACAGCACGCACTATTAAGCAGATAAATCACAGTAAATAGCACTAATACACAGTGGGCCCCTGGGGGGGACTAAACCATATACTAAATTTTTTTTATAAATACCACGACTCAAGTCTGGACAATGTCGAGAGGATGTAGAATTGCTGGGGACCCACAAAACCAGCCAAGGTAAGTTGATAGGGACCCCACAGAAACCGTGTGTAGTGTGTGAACACAACCTTGTGCTCCGTACAAATCTATGTGCAAGTCACGGTTGGAATTTTAAAGATTAGGGACGCTTCCCAGTGGACACTGAAGAATCCCTGTGGAAGACAGAAGGTCGGAGAGCAACCCCACCCGTGGATATTGTGGTACCCAAGTTCCCTATCCCAGGGAAGCCGGGTGCATAGGTGTGAAGTGGCATTAGAAACCGCCGTCGAACCCAATGGAGGACTTCAAGAAAGTGTGCTGCTGTAAGAGGAGGGAGATCCAAACATGGATTCTTCAAGAGGAGTACCTGAAAGTAGAGAGGACAGAGTCTATGTCACTCGAGAGTGACCAGGAGACTTTGAAGACGAATATCCTCCGATGACGGGTGCTTCAGGAAGGATGACGGTGACCATGACTCTGCAGCTGTGAGGACCAGGTAATGCTGAGGATGACCAGGACTAAGATGCAAGCTGTCCCATGAAGGATGTCGAGTGCTGAGGGGTCGATATCCGTCGGGAGCACCAACAAGTCTTGGCAAATGCAACCCACGACGGAAAACAACAAGGTGCACGGTTGGGACCAACAAGGTCCAGGAGACTCACCACAAGCAGGGGAGTGAGGGCAGGCCCTGGAAAATCAGGGGAGCTCAAGGAAAACAAAGATGACCCTCAATTGGATCCACAGGCTGGAGGTGCAGGGATCGCAAGAGGACCTCGATCACCTCAACAAAAAGAGCAGGCCACAGTGCCCACGAGGTGGTGTGGCTGAAGATCTTGGTGCAAGAAGTTGCCAGAACTTGGGGCTACTTGGAACCCAATGCACTTGTTGCAGAGTTGCCAACAAGCATATGCCCTTGCAAAAGTATGTGGTACACAGGGGTTTGGTTAATGCAGCCCCCACGAGGGATTCTCACCTCAGACTTGGTAAGAGGGCAGCTTGAACCTCTAGAGACATAGACAACCACCACCTGTTTTTTCAAACCCTTCGGAATCTAGAGGATCTGGGGATCAGCAGATCGGTCAGCACTTATGAGGTGCTTGCAAAGGGAAGTGACTCCTTCACTTCAAGGGAGATTATCTTCAAGTGTCTTGGATGCTCCATAGGTCCTTCACCAATCCTGAATGGTGCACAACCACAGACAAGGTAGCAGACTGAAAGGGAGTTGAAGTAAGGCCCAAACGAAGTTCAGCGAAGTACAGTCAGTAGAAGTGCAGTGGTTTCAGTTCTGAATCTTGTCCGCGATTAATTTAGGGACCTATACCCAGGTAGGCCCTTAAGTACCCTAAGGAGAAGGTTGGGAAGATTCAGGGGAACCTCAGAGGGGAATGTCTGGACAGGGGGAAGGTTACTCCCGTGTCTTTTGTCCAGTTTCGTGCCAAAGCTGGAGCCAATGGCTCCCAGAACTGGTTTGAACTGGACTATGCACAGGGACAACAAATGTGCCCCTCATGCAGACTTTCAGGCCCTGGCAAGCGCACCAACCCAGCCCATATACACTAAATCATGTCTGGGAGGTGGTCACACCTCACTGTGACAGGATGCCTATTGCTCTGCCTTCCCCTGCTCGAGCTTGGCTCAGCAGCAGGTGGGCAGAAATGTGTCTCTAGTCAGCAACAACCATTTTGTGCTGTCTAGGCCAAGAAGGCTGGTACTGGGAAAACTGGGGGCGTACCAAAAGGCTCTCCTGGTGGGTGAAATCATACCTCCGACACTGGTAAGGGTGTGGGGGTATGATTCCAACATGTTTGACACCCAACTTGATAAGGTTAATGGCACCCATTTTCGAGATGTCATCGTGCGGTCACATATTGCCCCCCTATTAGTATATGGCTGCTTCACTGACAACCCGGGAGAAGGGACTCCATAGGCTGCAGGGGTGTCCTGCTCATGCAGGGGCATCCTCTGACTTAGGACCAAGCACCCTGCCCTCAGGATTGTAAAGGCTTGCTATAGGGATGACTTATAGATTTTAATTTCAGTGACCCTTCGATATAGTAAACCTATATCATTAGTATGTGGTGCATGCACCGACTTACACATGCTGCAATGGCAGGCCTGTAGTTCCATTTTGATATAATATCTGCTGCAGCCCATGGGAGACCTCTGGGGTACCTATGCCCTGGATACATGGGTACCACATACTAGAGACTGACAAGGGTCTCCTAGTGTCCAATGTGGGTTGTACCTAAGTACACACACAATGGTTTTAGGAGAAAGCAGATAGACTAGGGTTCTGATTAACAGGATCCCAATCAGACTAGTCAAAAACAATATCACATCAAGCAAAAAGTGGGGGTAACCATAAGAAGCAGATCCTACTTTCCTACAGTATGTAAGAAAATAGAATATTCCTAAATAGCGATTCCTAAGGAGTCGCAATAGCAATTTGAGAATCACTATATAGAAAGCTAGGCCATGCATTTTTTTGGGCCTAAATGCCCATAGGTGGGAATGGTTTTGCATTACCTGATTTGTACTTGCAAATTTGGAAATGCAAAACCAAGGGTGCACAGGTGTTCTAAGGCCCCCATGAAGTACCCCCTCCAGTGTGCGCTACATGTCACTTTGAAAAATGCATGTTCTGTGCATTTTCAAAAATTGTACATTGTTACTGTCAACTTGTAGTCCACGGTAATAGCATTTCCAAAATGCCCAGTTTGCATTTAGGAAATACTTAATACTTGTTCTTGCAAATTGCAAATCTCTATTTGTAGTAGCAATTTTAGGTAATCGTAAAAAATTGTCATTACCTAAAATGCACTGCCAAAGCCTTTCATCCATCTTGAAAGACTATTTGGCATTCACAAATGGTCAAATGTAGCTATTCACATCATTTGTGAATGCAAAATAGGTTGATACATGTTGCCTTTGGAAGCCTATTTTGCGAGTCAGTAACATGTAACAGAATCACAGTTGGGTTTTTGTTATACCCAAAGCATATTTTGCAGTACCAAGGGCTCTGATTTTGCAAATGGGTACATTTGTGTCTACAAAATAACTTTGTACATAAAGCTCGAAGTATACTCAATTGAGGAAAATAATTCAAAGTATAATTTGACAACATCACAAAGCCTTGGAAACTGATGAAAGCTTAAAAGTAACTCTTAAAACCCCCCATGCCTACACAAGGGGAAGAAACATTAAATAATCATGTACCATTAAATATAAACTGCAAAATGATACTTCCCATAAATGAACTATTTATGCCACTAATGTAGCAATTGCAACTATATGGTCAAAGGGCATATGAACACATAGTAAACAGGTGATAAAACCAGGCAAGGGCATACATCTACGTATGGCACATGTTCTACATATAGTTTACTAAATGCCGTTCTGGCCTGGGATACGTCAGAAAAATATAGAGAAAAATAAATATATGCATTGCTCAACACAAAAACATAATTAGAAAGAAAAATGCAAAATCCGGTTTGGCCACTTTACTAAACAAGAACAGGATACAGCTGAACAGCATTTTCAACGATTTCACATGTAGGTGACAGGACCAATAGAATAGTTTTAAACAAAGAAAGTGGTTAACATTCTTCCAAACAGCATTAAAGCAGACTTTATTTGCTATCTTTGACCACACAAAATTTTGTTCATTTAGCACCTGTATACGTTTAACCCTGGGCGTAGTTTGCGTAAGTAAGTAAGTAAGTAAAGCTTTATTCGATTTAAAAATAAAATCATAAAAGCACAACAAATACATCAATTCAAATTTCATTAACATTATTAAAAGAATAAATGCTTACTACTACATATTCATTTAAAAACATGTATATGGGCTGCAAGAAGAACCGTCGTTAAAATAAGTTTAAAATGCAGTATCAACAAACAACAGCAGGGGGTGTCATAGGACCCAGAGGGGAGATGTTATGCCACATGGACTTACGATACTTTATGACTGATCATAAAAAACATGAGACAGCGAATATCACATGGTCATCTTCTAGTCTTAACAATTTTAAAAAAGCTGGCCTGCAGTTTCTTAAACCCCACCGTTTTAGTAAAGGTTTCAAATATAGTTTCCTGGGGTTAGAATAAAATGTGCAAAAGAACAATATATGGATGTTAGATTGCACCGCGATTTTATCACAGGGGCAGATCAGCTTGGTGGGCGACCAGTTGTTCACGTCAGGTAAGGTTACCATACGGTAAAAAATCCCAAGACGCAAACGAGACAAGAGCATTCGGTGGAACGGACTGGGATCAACCTTCAAATAAGTTTGCAAACCTTCGTTGGGGGTTATTTCCTGGAATTTTTGGATGGTATGTTTAAGTTTTTCACGGTTCCATCTCACAGTGTCCAGGTGAGTAATTATTATTTTTTTGAGAGCTGATCTAGGGACATCCTCCATGGATCTTGGATTTTCAAAATATTCCAGGAGTCCTAGTTCTGTTAGTAATAGTCTTACATAAGATAGCCATCTAAAATTAGCAACCCCGTCTAAGGCTAAGCAATCTTCTATGAGATCCCTGTTGAAACCAGCTTCGTGTGTTGTCCACACCTTGTGCCATAGAAGAATTGGAGACATCTTAATGATGTCGCTCAGGTGTTTAACGCCTGTCTCAATGTGCGTCATAAACGTAGATGTGCTTTTGGGTACTCCCAATAAATAGCAGATAAATTGGTTTTCGCAGCACTACAGGGTGAAGTCCTTCTCAATACCCCATAGGCCGGCACCATAAGTAGCTGTGGAAACACATTTGGCCCGATAGATCTGGATCAGCTCCTTGATTGGTTTCCCGCCTAGTCTATCGGAAAAGGCACGCAAGGCACCTATGGTGTGAGTGAAAGCCAGCTTTCTAGCTGCAATTGCCGGCTTCCAACCGCACCTCCTGTCAAACAGGACCCCTAGGTAGCAAAACCTATCAATAGTGACTACTTTTTGTTTGTCCAGAAATATAGTGCAAGGGGCCCTATTAAGTTTTCTAGTGCATGGCATGGTGTATGTTTTGGATATATTTACTTTAAGGCCTCTCTCCTGCATGTAACCCGCAAACTTGGTAACAGCCCTCTGTAGGCCTACTTGAGTCTGAGACATTATTGCCGCATCATCGGCATAAAGGAGGATTGGTGTTGGTAATCCTTTCACAGTAGGATAATCATTTGGAAAGAGGGAAAGATATTGTCCCACTGAGTTTATATAATACGTAAAAAGCCGTGGGGCCAAAATGCAGCCTTGTCTTACCCCTCTTGACAGTGCAAATTTATCCGTACACTCACCCTGTTTGCCGTATCTCACTCTTGCCCCGGAGTTGTTATACAACTCCTTAATAAAGGTGATTATTCGGGCATCAATGCCCAGATCAACCAGCGTGGACCATAATAATATATGGTCCACGCAGTCGAAAGCGGAGCTCAGGTCCACAAAGGTTGTAAAGAGTGCTCCGCCTCTTGCCTGTGAGTACTTGGAAGTAAGGAGGGACAGGTTTAGGCACTGTTCAAGTGTCCCTATACCTTTCCTAAACCCATATTGCAAGTGTGACACAACATTATTGTCTTCCTCCCATGCTTGGAGTCTTTTTTAAATGATCCTTCCTGCTACTTTCATTAGGCCATCCAATAAGGATATTGGCCTGTAGCAGGTCGGATCATCCCGACTGCCCTTTTTAAAAATGGGCACCACTATGGCATCCGACCAGGTTTCAATGAACCCGTTTCGGTTTCCCATATTCAAAACATTAGTAAGCAGAGGGGCCCAGAAATCCGGTTCGGCCTTATAAACGTCTACCGGGGTACAATCGGGGCCTGCTGCTTTACCTGGTGCGCTTACCCTAATAGCTTCTTGGACTTCTCCTAATGTGAAAGTTAAGTCTATCGGAAATGGATAAAGTGGGGAATGTGTGCCTCTACTATTGACTGTGCTTTTATCCACAGTTGATCTAGACCCTGAAAGTAAAGAAGTCTCTGCTATACTTGGTTGATTATATAGCTGCCTGAAGTGGGTTAACCATCTTTCAGCAGTTATAGCGAGGTCTATTTTGTTTCCATTATCCCTCGGTTGGTATAGGGTTTTGACCAGCCTCCAAAACTGAGAGCTATTTTTCTGTGTAGAAGCTTCTCTCAGTGTTTCCCAAGCCTGCTTTTTTAAAGCCAGTCTTCTTTCTTTCATTGCAAGTTTATATAGTTTCCTGGCCTCACGAATTATATGAGGGGATCTTGGTTTCAGGGTCAGTGCATTTTTTAATGCTTTTAAAGCTTTTGTGCACTTCCCGTTAAACCAACCTTCAAGACTAGTGGGATTTTTTTTGGGAACACGGGTCAGCAAATTTTTAATGTGGTATAAAATATTAGCAAAGGCTGACATAACAGCAGTGGGCTTCCCATGTTCCTCCAAACATATGTTCACATCCGCCGCACAGTAAGTGATCAGCTTTTGTAAGAACATACTAGGTACAATTTTTTCCCATTTTATCACGTAGCCATTAGTTTTGGTTAGGTCGACTTTATATGGATACGTGCAGGAGGTTCCCATATTTTCAGAACGCCTTTTTATATTTATACCAATTATCAGAGGATAGTGATCGCTAGATACATCTTTTCCGACTTCCCATGAGGTTATAAACCCTTGGTTAACACGAGTTATGAGTATAAAGTCAATAGTCGATTTGCAATCCCTTCCAAAGAAGGTTGGCTCAAAAGGTACGGGGAGAGCACAATTCTGATTAGCAAAGGAAAAGTCGAAGTTAAAAACAATACCATTTAACAATGTCCCCTTCTTTGTGTGTACGAAATGTATCGGTTCCTCCCCCCCATGGTCATCCAAACCACAGAGGCCTGAATCGGTGTGTGGACAAATAGTACAGTTAAAGTCACCGACCCAAATTATTCTTGCCCCCTTCAGAAGGTCGACAACTCTAGCAATGTGCCGCAATTTATTAGACATGGTGGACTCCATTTCATTATTAGGCATGTTGTTATAAAAGTTCACCAATACGATTTTCCCATTCTGGCCCCAATTGAGAGATAGGATTTGGAAATACATGCTGGAAAGCACTTTGTTAACCTTTACCTCTGCAGATGTTGAGACATATATACAAAGCCCACCCTTGGTGTGACCCAGTACTGACAGCTTGGCCGGGGAATGAATGGTCTGGTACCCTAGCAAGTGTAGTTCTTCATAACACCATGTCTCTTGAAAGCACAGGATATCATGCTTGTGTATGACATCCAGCCAAGCTGTGTTGGTGGCTTTACTAGCTAACCCCGCAACATTCCATGATAGGAGAGTGTTGGAGTAAGGTACCCTGCTAGTAACCGCAGATAAACTGCCTACGCTCGTTGGGGAATTTTGCAGTCGCGTGAAAGATTTATTTTTGATGGCAGAAGGAGTCCTAGGAGTAACGATGGAACAATTCTGGGGAATAAATTGAGAATAATAAGGGACGACGCTAGTCATCGTAATATCTCCCGATGGATTTTCCCCCAACCACATATTAACCCTAGTCGCCTTTGATGGGCTTACTAGAGGATTTTGGGTAGTTGTAAGCTGATGTTTCTGATGTCACTCGGGCCTCTTTTCTATAGTGATAGGCTCATAATGTCATTCATTTTCATCCCATTCAGAAAGAGGGTGAAATAGGTTAGCCAGAGGTATACTCCAGGAGTCCTTAGGGTTATAAGATTGAGAGTTATCCCAATAGTCATGAGAAATAGAATTTTGATAATTTGGCGGTTGATAGATTGGCTGGCAAGGTGGGAAGCTAGGAGCGTAAATAAAGTCATAAGGGTTCTGGCCCCTTGTCATCACTGGGGGATCTATTCTATGGGGAACGTGGGGTCTGTGGCTCTTGGATTGAAGAGGGGTGGGCCTAGGTTGAAGGGAGAATGGATTGTGTCCCATGTGGGGACCTTGAGCTGGAAACCGAGGTTTTAAGGCTCCATGCGAACCTTTTGGATACCAATTGTTCATGTGGTTGGGAATTCTATTCCTCGGTTGTAATTTATTAGATGGTAATGGCTTCAGCATAGATTCAGGGTAAAAATAACCTAGGTTGTGCGTTAAAATCCCCCCCTCACCCGTCCCGGGAAACCAATCACGGATGAAAGTGACCAGTCTGTGATCTTTGAAGTTGACTATGATCACATCACCGTCTATATCCTTAGGTCTAGTGCCTACCCAGTTGCATCGCCTGACCGAAACAATATCGCCGTTTAGGTGCGAGGGAAGTGGTCTGTTTTTCCGCAGCCAGTAGATAACCTTGTTTTTTAAATTGTCCTGATGTTCTTGCTTACCAGCTGGCGGAGGCGGGACCCCTGTTAATACGATGACATAGTTTAGGCTCTCTGGTGGTAAGTCAGCGATGTCCCTTGATCTTCTATTAGCGTTATAAGATGTAATAAGTGGAGGCTTTATGTTATTAGAATGAGTGTTATGGGTCCCTATGTTTTTGCTTGTGATGTTGGTGACTGTGGCAAATTTATTTTTAAGTTTGTCATTAGATTTATTATCCTGTACTAGTTTAGGGGTCCTAGATATCAGTAATGGGTTTACTTTAGGGGTACCACTCCAAGTCTTAAGTTGTTTAGGCGCTTTTGTGGACTGGGTTATATTGCTAAGAGCATGAGGTTTACCGGACGATATACCCTTCTGCTCTTGAAGGATTTGATCAACGCGCTCACCTAATCTAATAATCCTTTCTGAAAGGGGGAGGATCAGGGCCTTTATGAGACAGTCGATATCGTTCAATAACCCTGCATAACTAGGAACAGCTATTGAATTAGGAATCGTGTCTTTCATAGTGTCCGATGTTCCATCCTTTTGGGAAATAGTAGGCTGGGCATGTGTTGGATTTGTAGGATTAGTGGGAGGAGCAATTCTCCTTTTTAGTACGCACTTCCTTCTCTTCTTCCTCGGCGGAGAGCCAATGGAACCCTTAGGATGTTTATTGGGGACCTTGGTGGGTGATCTTAAAGGCTTTCCATCTGGAATGTTAAAGGGATGTTGGTCAGACCCAATTGGAGTAAATACGGGAGAAGGTATGCTTTTATCGTAAAGAGGAACTGGTTCATTTTGAGTGGTACTTAAATCTATAGTCTGTGTGGCTGGTGACTGAGAAGGAATGGAGTCAGAAATAGTTATGGTGTCCATCTGGTCGGGGGACTGAGTTTTAAAAATGCGAGGGATATCTTCTATAAAAGAAGAAGTATTAACAAGATCTTTAGGTGTAGTTAAATCTATTAGGGGTCCTATAACTGTCTCCTGGGGCTGGAGTGGTCTTTGTTTTAACTTCTCGATGGAGAGACGTCGCCCAGCTCGTTTCTCTGCGAGAGTAAGCTCCCTATCGGCTTCATTCTTTAATTTAGCAAAAAATTTGTCCAAGGGGCCTAAAAGGGAAGAAGAAGACCCTGACGTTCCTGGGACAGAATTTGCCTTGGAGCTAGGCATCTTGTTGGAGGTGGAGCTAATAATATCCTTAGCTAGAGCACAGTAGTGGCCGGTACTACAATGACAGGGTCAGATCAAAGGCACACACTAATAGAGCTCTGCAGGCAGAAATAATAAAAAGGGACAAAGAGAATAGGCCCGGCCCGGCCTCCTTCGGCCCCGGACGGCCACAGACGGTCCTGCCCTTGTCCCGGGCTTCTCCCGGCGCGCTCCCGCGCGCTTCCGCGCCGCGGGGTTCACCAGGTGATAATGTACTGCCTCAAGGGTAGGGGGAGGAGCCTGCAGGGAGAGCGTCCCAGCTGGTAACTCTTGGGAGTTGTGGGCGCTCCTGGGACTTGTAGTCCTGCGCCCACAACACGCTCGCAGCCCTGCAGGTCCCAGCACCCAGAGTCAGAGTTCCTGCGGTCACGGGTGATACGATGAAGCCGCAGGCGCAGCGGGACCCGCGCAGCGGGTACCGCAAGCAGTATCCAAGCAGTGTCCAGGGAAAAACGAGGCAGGTTCCAAGGGACGTCACGCCCAGCGTGGAGACAACAGCAAAGGAAAAGCAAATCCGGCGATGAATGGAAAGGGGAGGCTTTTCACCGCGCCAGGCACCAGGGAGGAGCCTGCATGGAGAGCGTCCCAGCTGGTAACTCTTGGGAGTTGTTGGCGCTCCTGGGACTTGTAGTCCTGCGCCCACAACACGCTCGCAGCCCTGCAGGTCCCAGCACCCAGAGTCAGAGTTCCTGCGGTCACGGGTGATACGATGAAGCCGCAGGCGCAGCGGGACCCGCGCAGCCGGTACCGCAAGCAGTATTCAAGCAGTGTCCAGGGAAAAACGAGGCAGGTTCCAAGGGACGTCACGCCCAGCGTGGAGACAACAGCAAAGGACAAGCAAATCCGGCGAGGATAGGAAAGGGGAGGCTTTTCACCGCGCCAGGCACCAGGGAGGAGCCTGCAGGGAGAGCGTCCCAGCTGGTAACTCTTGGGACTTGTGGGCGCTCCTGGGACTTGTAGTCCTGCGCCCACAACACGCTCGCAGCCCTGCAGGTCCCAGCACCCAGAGTCAGAGTTCCTGCGGTCACGGGTGATACGATGAAGCCGCAGGCGCAGCGGGACCCGCGCAGCGGGTACCGCAAGCAGTATCCAAGCAGTGTCCAGGGAAAAACGAGGCAGGTTCCAAGGGACGTCACGCCCAGCGTGGAGACAACAGCAAAGGAAAAGCAAATCCGGCGATGATAGGAAAGGGGAGGCTTTTCACCGCGCCAGGCACCAGGGAGGAGCCTGCAGGGAGAGCGTCCCAGCTGGTAACTCTTGGGAGTTGTGGGCGCTCCTGGGACTTGTAGTCCTGCGCCCACAACACGCTCGCAGCCCTGCAGGTCCCAGCACCCAGAGTCAGAGTTCCTGCGGTCACGGGTGATACGATGAAGCCGCAGGCGCAGCGGGACCCGCGCAGCGGGTACTGCAAGCAGTATCCAAGCAGTGTCCAGGGAAAAACGAGGCAGGTTCCAAGGGACGTCACGCCCAGCGTGGAGACAACAGCAAAGGAAAAGCAAATCCGGCGATGATAGGAAAGGGGAGGCTTTTCACCGCGCCAGGCACCAGGGAGGAGCCTGCAGAGAGAGCGTCCCAGCTGGTAACTCTTGGGAGTTGTGGGCGCTCCTGGGACTTGTAGTCCTGCGCCCACAACACACTCGCAGCCCTGCAGGTCCCAGCACCCAGAGTCAGAGTTCCTGCGGTCACGGGTGATACGATGAAGCCGCAGGCGCAGCGGGACCCGCGCAGCGGGTACCGCAAGCAGTATCCAAGCAGTGTCCAGGGAAAAACGAGGCAGGTTCCAAGGTACGTCACGCCCAGCGTAGAGACAACAGCAAAGGAAAGGCAAATCCGGCGATGATAGGAAAGGGGAGGCTTTTCACCGCGCCAGGCACCAGGGAGGAGCCTGCAGGGAGAGCGTCCCAGCTGGTAACTCTTGGGAGTTGTGGGCGCTCCTGGGACTTGTAGTCCTGCATCCACAACATGCTCGCAGCCCTGCAGGTCCCAGCACCCAGAGTCAGAGTTCCTGCGGTCACAGGTGATACGATGAAGCCGCAGGCGCAGCGGGACCCGCGCAGCGGGTACCGCAAGCAGTATCCAAGCAGTGTCCAGGGAAAAACGAGGCAGGTTCCAAGGGACGTCACGCCCAGCGTGGAGACAACAGCAAAGGAAAAGCAAATCCGGCGATGATAGGAAAGGGGAGGCTTTTCACTGCACCAGGCACCAGGGAGGAGCCTGCAGGGAGAGCGTCCCAGCTGGTAACTCTTGGGAGTTGTGGGCGCTCCTGGGACTTGTAGTCCTGCGCCCAAAACACGCTCGCAGCCCTGCAGGTCCCAGCACCCAGAGTCAGAGTTCCTGCGGTCACGGGTGATACGATGAAGCTGCAGGCGCAGCGGGACCCGCGCAGCGGGTACCGCAAGCAGTATCCAAGCAGTGTCCAGGGAAAAACGAGGCAGGTTCCAAGGGACGTCACGCCCAGCTTGGAGACAACAGCAAAGGAAAGGCAAATCCCGTAGTTTGCGTATTAGCGATACGCGTAGCTACGTGAAGTGCACTTTGCGATACGCAAGCTACGCAAACTCCGTAGTGCGGTAGGGAAAATGCTCCATGCACTGATTGCACAGTGCTGGATGCTTGCCCACACTGTGCAATCATTGCAAACGGCATCTTGCACAGTGCAAGCAGTTGTTTTCTGCCGCTCAAGTAGATTTGTACTCGAGCGGCAGCTTTCTCAAAGTGGACTGGTGGTTTCTCATCATGAGCAGTCGCGAGCATACGTGACCACTCGCAATGAGAAACCTGACCTCCCGCGTTGAGAATCTCGCCAGGTGATTTATTTTCTTTCGATAACTTTATTTCGGTCCCAACGGACCATAAAAGTACAAGAAAAAATACATACATACACAGGGATAAAATAGATAAATAACATGAAACAATACAAGGACATATATATACACATTATTCACAAGGTTAAAACTATGCCTTTGTCCATCCCAACATAAAACCAAATTAAACATTCAATATAGATATCGACAATAATCATTACATTTTGTGGAAATATTCCAGCTATCCAATTATTTCAATAAAAAACTTCTGTGTTTATGCCACATCCCGTTTAAAAAACGGGAAACAGCAAAAACAATAGGGGGGTGCGTGTCATACTTTAGGACTCTAAAAGCTTGAGAGCAATGTCTAAGACCTAGGGTTCTACAAATAGTTATCACCCAACGTTTGTGTGCAGCTTGATAAACGGGGCAGAAAAAAAGAACATGAATTTCATTTTCAAGGTTGTGTTTACATGCTGGACACTCAGTGTTTTTTTTACTGTCCCATTTGCTAGTAAACCACATGAGCGGAAGACTGTCCATCCTGAATTGCATGTATAATTTCCTCACCAATGCTGGGTAGATCAAGTCTAGGAAGTCTTCCTTTTTATAATCTTCTTTTACTTGAAGAAACTCAATTGTCAATCTACCGACTGTAGAACTCACATGAAGAGACGATAGATTCTAGTGCCTGTAGTGACGAACCAGATTAGCCCTGGTAGTTGCTGGGCATGCTACATCTGGTGTTTCCCAGGGCTCGGGTAAACCAATCCTACTGCTAATTACCTTAATGTGTGTTAGCCACGGAGTTTTCTTAGTTCTCATTGCAGCCCAAACCTCCCTAAATTTGTTTTTGTAGGCAGCTAGTTCAGGGGCTGTCCATAATCTTCTCCAGTACGTAAGTGGCCGTAATGCCACTTCCTCCTCAATGGGAAGTAGCCCTAGGTCCAACCGGAGAGGTACTAGCCGAGTACTAGCTGGAAGTCCCAACAGATTCCTCATAAATGTATGCTCTACCTTCATGAGGTTGGTAGGCCTGTGGTGCCCCCAGAGCTCCGCCCCATACATAGAGGTCACTCTGGCCTGTAATTTATAAATTTCAATGACAGGGGCAGCTGGCTTAAACTCAGACACTCTGTGCATTTTCAGTAACCCTCCCGCCATTTGGGTTAACTTTAGAGCAGCCTTTGCTAGCTGGGTATCCCATTCAAGGTGTTCTGCAAGGGTAATACCCAAATACTCAAAAGTCTTCACTCTCTCCAGGGGAGTGCCGTCCAGAAGAGGGTTTGGGCGGGTCTGCCTGGGAGGATTAAAAATCATAAATTTAGTTTTAGTTAAATTTATCTCCAGGCCTCTCAGTGCACAGAAATCGGCAAAGCCGTCCAGGGTACGTTGCACCTTAAACCTTAAAAACCATTCTGTTTAAGGCAGCGTTGAACTTAGTTTAGTCTGCTCCTCTCTCCTAAATATTGGTTGGCTGTTATGTTTTTATGGTCAAAGCGCCTTGAGACCTGTCGGTGAGTTGGCGCTATACAAGCACATACTAACAATAACAATAACAATACCCGTTGGACAACAACGAAAGTGTCATCCGCGAACATCAACGCGGGCACCCGACCTGAAACTACCCTCGGGACATCGGTATCCTTGACTCCAAGTAGGTGGTCTATAAGCCCATTAATATATAGACAGAATAAGGTGCTGGCCAGGACACACCCCTGGCACACCCCCTGTTTCACCGGGAAGTGAGCTGACAGTTCTCCATGCTTCCCGCACCTAACTTGTGCATAGGTTTCAGTATGGAGCCTCATTAGAACATCCAAAAGATATGGTGGGATGCCAAGATCGAGCAATACACTCCACAGTTTTTCCCTAGGGACCATATCAAACGCAGACCTCAGGTCAACGAAGATGAGGTAGAGGCTGCCACCCTCCACACTCACCGTTTTCCAATACAGGATCTGAAGTCTAAATATCTGGTCAATAGTTGATGTACTCACCTGAAACCAGCCTGGAAAGGACTCAAGATCTAATTTTCCTCAACCCAGCCCTGGACTCTGTCTAAAATATTCTGTCACATCAATTTTTGGGTGATATCTATCAGGCTAATAGGCCTGTAGTTGGACGGTAAAAGAGGACAGCCCTTTTTGTGGATTGGAACTATCTCTGCACCACGCCAGGTGTTTCAGCGGGTCCATGCCCTTTAAGATAGTATTAAACAGAACACATAAGTATGGTGCCCATATTTTTGGTTCTGACTGGAATAAATCCCCTAGGAGCTCGTCTAAACCGGGCGCCTTATTGGGTAGTAGTTTGACGATGGCAAGTTCAACCTCGCGGGGAGTAATCTCCCAAACCCCCTCAAATCGATGCTCATGGAGGAGGCTTGTAATTGAAGTTGAAGAATCATCATCGCCCAAGTATGCATACAGAGTTCCAAAATGAGCTTCCCAGACTGCTGGTGCTATATTGGATTCTATCGCTGATCTACCCTCCCCCCCCCAGAGCTAACTATTGCCCAGAACAATTTCGAGTCCTTGCACTTGAGTGCAATTCTGAGATCATCCCATTTATTGGCTTCCCAATCTTTCTTCTCTGATTGGGTGACCCGCTTGTACTTAAGCCGACATTGCTTGATCCTTGGCTTGTCCTTAGCCTTTACAGCATTTAGCAGATGTGGTTTGGCTTTGCAACAGTTGGCATTATACCAGCAATTGGCTGTGACAGATTTTGCCATTTTGCTTCCTTCGGGGTAGAACACATCAAACAGTTTAGAGGTCATCTGTTTGTGTATTTCTAAGGGCCTATCATCCAGCCCTGATGGCATGTCCATTGGCCCTACCTCACCCATTTCTCTTAGGTATGGCACAACCTGCTGGTATATGTATGCTAGTTTGTTTGGGGAACCCTGTATGTGGGGCCATTTTACTCTCCACCTGTTGTTATGTAGCGAAAGAGGATGTTGTATTGAATTGGGCACTGGTACGGTGTTGGACAGGCCCCAACTCCCTGGTTTGAGTGTCATAACTAGGGCGTTATGGTCGCTATCTTTCCTCAGGTGGATCTGAAAATCCAAAACCCTATCCCATGTTCTGGATTCAACCAAAATATAATCTATAGTTGAGTTTTGCCCTTCTCTTTTGAAGGTTGACAGGCCAGGTCTGTCCGATTTTGTCCTCCCATTACATGCCCTTGGAGAAGATGAAAGGGTAAACAAGTTTATTTGGAGGACCAGCGGCGTCCATGCTCTAACAGGTGGAATCTGGGGTTCTGGAATATGCCAGTACTGGTCCTTGTCGTCTAGGCCATCTGAGCTTGCATTGGTAAGGGGCTCAAACTGACAGTTAAAGTCGCCCCCTATTATTAAAATAATTGCAGGGTCGAGAGTCGAAATAAACTGCCTCAGTTGATCAATTACTCCAGACTCCTGCCCACTCTGCATTGGCCTTGAGTAGATGTTAAGTAGGGCAATTTGTGTATTATCTGGAAGCGTTAAGAGGACACATTTTATATCCAGAGAATTAGTTGGTAACTGTTCTGCTTTGGCACTCAGGTGCGTACCCACCCAGATGCTTAATCTCCCCGATGGTCTACCCCTGCCCTTCGTTGTGGTCAATATACTAAAAGTGGTAAAACCTCTCCTCTAGTTGTCTTCCAGAGCCCACGTCTCCTGCATTAGACAAACATCACACTTCTCTACAAACGAACCCCAATCTGGGCATGATAGTTTGTTTTTAATCCCAACCAGGTTCCAAGAGAGAATTTTGATATTGCCCTTGGCCTCCCACACTTGGGTTTTCTTTTGTACCATAGTGCAACTATCATCCCCAACTAATGGACCGTCAGTGTGCAGCCCCACCCTACTAGGGTTTGGCCCCTTCTCCCTCAATTCTCTATTGTGGGCCCTTACCGTTACCGTGATAGCTACAATACTACTTGCACCCTCCTGTGTTGCTGGAGACGGAGCACCAGGCAGTACACCAACATACTTGCTCCTGCTACCCCCCCTTTCGTTTCCCCTATTAGCCTCAAGGGCACTCTCACCCCCCTGAGAGCTAGATAGGGCGATAGAACATTCATTTACAACAGAACCGTCCCTAGCTTCTGGTAGGCTCAGTTCATCAGCGTTAGGGAATAGGGACAAACTACCCCTCAACCGTCAGCCTACTTCATCCAGAACGCTGAATCTGTTTTTATGAGGGAACATGGCCAATACAGGGTGTGATTATTTTCTCCCTTCCAATTAGCGTTCCCTGTCTGGACACTGTGACCCAGACTGTCCCAATCCCCCCAGGTCTGCCCTCTTCTATTAAAGTTAGAATTGAAATTAGTAGGAGTAGCAGGATAAAAGTAGGTTAGGGGAAGGGATTGAATTTACGTTACTGAACGTGCTAGATCCCAGTTGCCAATATGCTCGACAGCCCATCCGTTCCTAAAATTAATTACAACGCAATCACCCTTAGTATTTTTTTCTCGAGGCCCCACCCAGTCCACTTGTCGAGCAAAAAGAATTTCGCTAGATACCTGATTGGGAAGTGGCCTATTATAGGTCAGCCAATGAATGCATTTATTTTTGAGCTCACTGTAGACCTCCCTTTTTCCCTGGCTCAAAACTGGAACCCCTAAAAGCACCACAATATACGGTATAGACTCAGGAGGGAGATCTATGCATGGTAGTACTTTCTTAGATACATCATAGGTCGTAGTGCTGTTTGCTGGAGGTTGTTGTTTCTCTATCCCTCTACCCCCCCATTCTCCACACTTCTACTTATTACTAAATCGTTAATCACAGCAATGTCACTAGATTGGATTGGGAGATCATGGGGGGGGGATAATTCAGCTACATTATTGGAGGCAGACGGGATTAAAGGGTTGCAAACTACATTTGTTGGACTGGACAGCCTCTCTGGATTTCCAATACCACCTTCGACCCGTATACCATCCTCAGCCTGGGCGGGAACGAACAATAGTTCAAGGTGCAAAAGTCTATCTTCTATAGAATTGAGTCTATCATAGAGAGGAAGACATGTCTTGGTAAATATAATTTTCAATTTGGACCAAAAGCCTGCTCCGAACTCGGTAGGAAACACATCACCAATGCTTAATGTAGCCGTAGTCACTTGTTCAGTAGGCTGCCGTATATCAGGACTGGTTGGAGTACTTATCGTTGGACTTTCCCCCACATTGCTCCATTTCTGGATTTTCACTTTTCTATTTTTCAACACTCGCGATCGGCAACTTGATGTTTCTGACCGCGAATGAGGAAAAAGTCCCGCCGGGATGTTGATTTGCTCGCTCGCGGTCACCAACTTTTCATTGAGGACCGCAAGCAAGCAAAAAATGCCTGTTACCCTACGCGCTCTAGCACTGTGCTACATGCAATTCATGTAGCGCAAACTACGCACGCTCCGCGAGCATAGGTTAGTCCTATGCCCAGGCCTACTCATATTTCTTGTCAGTTGAATAACAAAGAAGCACTGTATTTGGAATATCCCATGGTTTGCTGATTGACTAGCATACTATGTCTGGAAATGTATATATGCACAATATTAGGGGCCACATGTATCATGTATTTTACCAGCCACAAACAGCCTGATTCGCAGAATAAGACCATTTGCACCTGGCAAAATGCATTTTGGTATGTATGAATTCCTATTTGCAATTTAGTAACATGTTGCCAAATCTCAATTTGGAATTGCAAATACATGCAGATTTGGTATTAGGAAGGGGCATGTTCAGGGTGTCTCTTCCTAATGCTTTATCGCTGCGGTATGTAGGAATGTTTTGTGACTGAAATGCGGTTGCAAAACATTTGCATTTTACCACCTACTTCAAGTAGGTGGTAACCCACTCGCAAATGGGAGAGACCTCTTCCCCTTTGGGAATGGTAGCAAAAAGATTTTTCAAAGCAGGCAGTGGTTCCACGTAACCTGTTTTCCTTTAAGGTAAAAAAGGCTGCATTAAAAAAAATATATTGTTTTATTTAAAAGCAATCATCGACATGGTGGTCTGCTGACCCCAGATTTTGGCGATTCCTATTGGGTTGCAAATGGCGAACTACCACATTAATATTAATGTGGTAGACCGATTTTTGGCTCACTGGGAATCACTAAATGAAACTCATTCAGCTTCATACATTAGAAATAGCAATTAACTAATTGTGATTCGCAGAAAATTGTACATAGGTAATTGCTATTTCCAATATTGATGCATGTGGACCTAAACCTATTTATCTCACATATGTTAACATCATACTCCAATTATCTCACTGGTGCAACATGGCATTTGTTTTTCCCTTAAATAGAACCAGATAACCCATTATTGTATCCCTATTCTGACTGAAAATACGTGTCATTGTCTATGAATCACTCTATTGATTGAGTTAACCATGTTTTATACATAACTATACTAATTTTCTACTTGAACTGACTAAGTGTGGATGGTGTATTTTCTGTCGTTTTACCACTTCTGGTTTAGATCAATGAGATTGTGATTTTTTATCAATGCTTGTAAAAACGCTTCTGACGCAAATTTGTATTTGCCTACTCACAGTCCAGAGGGGGCATATTTACAATAATTTGGCATAGGGCAGCACCACAAGCTTTTTCGCTACGCTGCTCTCCGTCAAAAGAAATGGACAGGAATGTGTGGTTTGCACGTGATATGGCACATTCATGTCCTTTCTGCCAGCGCCGGAGTGCAAATTGCAGCCGAGCGCCAATGCAGGCACCCTTGTTTCATGGTGCACCATGGTGCAAGGGTGCCTTTGTTGTTGGCATGATTTCTTTTGTGCAGGAAAGGACTTCCTGCTCAAAATAATCAAAGGAGGCGTTTTTCTTATTCTATGTGTGCTGCAGAATGTAAACATTTCTCTTCGTTATGCCTGCTTTCTGGTGGCATTGGTTTTGACGCTTCCCCAGATTTACGCTTTGTTTTAAATCTGGGGCAGTGTTAAAAACTATGGATGTTGTGTGGGAACACCACAGCAAAACTCATGGAACTCCCCTTCCACACAGAGTAAGGTATATATTTGGTTTGACATGTAATAATCAAGAATTCCAGGTATTAATGGTTTAGCTACTGCTTCATTTATGTTTTATTTTATTTTGATTATTTCCTTCACAGAATCAAGTGGGAGAGAGCAAGCATAGTTTTCATCATGAAGAAGAACTGGTGCTCAAAATGAATTGTGAAATCTAAATTAAGCATTATTGATTGGAAAACGAAATTGAAAAGCGTGAATACTCATCAAAGTAACACCACATCACATGGGAAAGATATACAGTCACACGCTTCGAATTTTGAGTTTGATCAGTTGTCATAAAAAACTAACTGGAGCCAGCAGAGGCCTGTAGTGTGGAGCTAGGCCTACAAAATCCCACAAAGGAGAGAAGTGTTTCATTTACTTGTGTGCCACATCGATATCGATTGAGCAAAATTCCTGGGGTAGCGGAAGTGACATCACACTCCTTGATTCCAGCCTTCATGACTTCATAGGAAGTGACCCTGATGACCTTGCAGGAAGTTATGCCACATGACCGTTTACACTGTTGATATTTCAGGAACTGACAGCACTTAACTTTGAAAACACACATCATAAAAGCAATATAATTGAAACAAAGATGAAAGACACTAAAACAGAAAAAAACTCTATTTAAATGACTACCCATAGAGTGCTGCCATTGCATGGCAACGGTGCAATGAGATAGAAGAAGTGCAAGGCAATCGTTGCCCAGCAGTACTACAGTCACATTCCCAAGTACAACCTCAAATGCCCTTACAAAACCATCACATGCCCACTTGCAGCCACATAGGAGCATCTGTGCAGGATCTCCTCTCTCTAATAACTAGTCTACGCAAAGTTTAAAAGGGCGCTTATGTCTCACAGCATGTCAAATCCTAAGAGTTCTGCCTTTAACAACTATGTGTGTGCTCAGGAAATCGGTGGTTTGATCATGAATACGTGTAACATAGACATTCAAAATGGTCAGATAATTATGGTTTGATATACTATAAATACTATTGACATGTATGTAACACACACCACCAATAATGATAGTGTAGTTTTGTATGCACTAAACATGTATGTCATGTATATAGATCGCACCACAAACCAAATTGCCATCTGTGGATTTAATTACAGTAGTATGATGAGTGAGCTGTAGAGAGTTTACAATTGAGACTATACATACCTTTTGCACAGATGGAATTCAGCCCACTGATTCCACCAACAAAGCTCTAAACAGTTTGCTAAAGCATGACAGAAAGTGATAGGCTCAAACTCACAGTAATTTGATAAAGGTCTGCACTGCAGGGCTTTTCATGCCACCAACCACTTTAAAGGTATGAAAAACAGGGCAATGTGTAGTTGCAGTGCATTGCACTGCTTTAAGAGCCACCAGTATGTCAATAAATATGGCACACCAATCACTGTTAGAAAAGTAAAACATCAAAGACTTGTGTGCATCTCATAATGTTGGTGATTGTGGGTGTTTATTGTTTACAAGTGTGTGCGCCAGACAGTTTTGGAGTGGAGAATATTCTTGCAAAGACAGTTGATTTAAACAGCATTAGAAGTGGATATTTATTACTGTTGAAATCTTGTGAATAGAAATATACTTTGAACGACCCAACTGTATATATTTAAAAATTTCCACATGCCCGAGCTGGTGGAAAAAGCATGTCATCCGTACCGATAGACATATTAAGTTAAGAGTGCGGTTTCTGCTGAAATGAAGAGGTAGATTTCCTATTTTTGCAGGCCGCACAGAAAATAAAGTTGTGTGCTGTGTTTTGGGAAACGTGGGAGAGCACAACAATATACAAAACGCTGAGTAGCTGGTGGTCTAAACCTAAATAGTGAAGGAGAGTCTGACCACTGACCTAGTCTAGAGTGAAAAAGTGGTGAGAGGAGTTGATACCTCTAGTGCAAGGTACTTCGTAAGGTGAAAAAGTACCCATCAGTCATCTCTCGGTTCCTTTCGCCAAGGAGAGAACACTTGCATTAGTTGTCATTGCACAGTGTATAAATGAATATCCCAATGTAACTAAGAGTATGGGTGATGTAACCTGTTGGAGGTGGCTGAAAAGCAGTGCGTGAAAAAGTGAGTCAGAGCGTGAAATGTGTGGAAAAATATAAAAATTGGATAATAGAGAGCTAAACAACTTTATTAGGTGTCTCTCATATTTCCAAATCTAAAAACCAGTGTGGAATCATAGCAGTTTTGAACAAATATCTGCTATATTGATGTAGAAGGTCAACATGTTTCTGCAGTTAATGGACCTCAGAAGGTGTCCGCTGCTTTCTTCAGGACCATAGTTTCGCTACTGCATAGTGGTAAAAATTATGTGTTGAGATAATTAGATAAACTTAAAGATATCACCTGGACGTCTCTGTAGAATAATCGTCCTTTCTAAAGGAGATGGCGTCCAGGTTGAGCAAGTCAGTGCATCAGACAAACACAACAACACATAAAAAGGAGAAACAAAAACAAATTGGTAATTGGAGAATGACTTCATGTTCAGTGGTAGGTACATGCATTCATCATTTAGTACCTATAGTACCCAACGCAACAATAGTGTACTCAGCCTTTTAATAGGCCGTCGTCCACTTACCTAATTGGTAGGATGTGAAGACTGCGCCTCACCTGACTGCGGCTCAGGTAGCAAGAGCATCGCTCTATTAGAAATAAGCAACAATGATCAAGACTAGTTATTTAATAAACTAAAGCCTCTAAGCGCCGTTGTTTTACAACTTGAGTGCGTGAGGAGGAATCATGCCGGGATCCCCGGTCTTTCAGCCCCCTACACAGCCTCATCGTATCCTCAGGCCACCAGAAAGGTAGTCTACTTTTTTCAACTGATTCGGGCTCGTCGATCTTATTCAGCCCACTATTTTTATTAGCTTCGTATCTGTGGTAACATATCAAAAATAGATGCCCCGAGATCTCACAGGAAGTTCTAAGAGCTATGTTCCATAGACACAGTTCGGTCACCTGTGCCTGTCACCTAATCTATGTCGCAAGTTCAGAGACTATCCCATCTACTCACTGTTAGGCATTTACATCGCCACCCTGTCACATTGCTGTCCTTGGGTGTGCCCAATCTTGTGAAAAATTGAAGTCTCTGATTGAAGTATATAAGACAATCTTGTCATGTTACTCCGATTCTTACACCAAGCATTGACTCCTACATAAGTGGACGAATAATGGGAAAGTATGTCCCTGCGAACGCTTCTAGGATGTCTGTAGCGGTTACTGTCAAGAGGTTAAAAACAACGGACCGCTTGTATTATTAATCCCCCTTCTGAGTAAGGACTCTAGTACTTAAAATCTAAATAGATTTCTCGTACCTTCCCGTCGGTACTCCGCGCGTCCCTCTGGGCCGTCTCGGGGAGGTACCGGGCGGGTCGGAGCGTCGATTTTTCTCTACTTCCTGGTTCTGCTCAATGTTGCGTGAATCTATCACGTGACTCGATGAGCATGCTGGGAAGTGTAGTCCGGAGAGCTCAGTGTTCCTATCTAGTCACTTCATAACTTCACTTCTTCTTGTCTAAAGTGAGTAAGTCGCTCAGAACGATGTCTGTGAGTTAGAAATTCTAGGGCGGTATCCTTTGTATTTCATAGGGGATAACAGCCCGGGCCATGATTACCGTCACCATATTTATACAAAACGGATGACTATACCCCGATTTTTGTATTCAGCGATTACTTTCATCGCAATGAAAAGTTATAGTTTATTCATTACTACAAACCTACACTGGTCAGTAGTACGATTATTTACTTGTTAGCGAAATCAAGAGTAGTCTCTATTAGATATATGGCCTCTTGTTCATATCTGCCAAATGGTAGGTAGTGGGCGAAATCTCAACTAGTCACCACGGGCATACTGTGATAATCCCTGTCTATAGGAAGAAATTAGTACACCTATATCTAAATCTGCTGGTTCCAAACGACGATTCAGGGTCATAGCGTCACAGAGAGCGATAAATGGTGACGGTAAGATCGCAGATCACCTATACTAGATGAGGAACTCTTTCTAATCAGTGCCACAGTTAGTCATTGGTGCCATGGAAAAACCCACTCCAGAATTCAACTATAGGGCATTAAGATCTGGTGTAATTAGAGAGACATCCACGGTATCTCTTCATTCAGACCTTCTTTCTCGGTGTTCAATTTGAACACCCAGCTCTGTTTTTTTCTGAAAATAAATTTACTGATGTCTGTTGTATGTCCTGGAATCAATGGTTGCTCGATGACAGTTCAGGTAAAGTCGGTGTGCGTATGTCCGATCTCGAGAAAATGATTCGTGAGGCGTGTGGCTTGTTTTTTACACCGAATCGTGCTCTTATGTTCCGAGATACGGATCTTGACTTTCCTGGTAGTCATCCCTACATGTTTTAATTGGCAGGGACAAGTGATAAGGTAAATTACATCCTGGCTATTACAGTTCGTAAAACGCCTTTATTCCCATGGGCGATTACTTCCAATCATTTCATTTCAAAATACTTTATTCGGTTTACTTATGCGAAACCATAAAAGTTCATAGAACAAAATACATTTCAAGCTTTCAGATAAAAACATAATACAAAGTACACCAGTTAAAATACAAGTTTTTCATAGCTTTAGAATCCAGCTATTGCACATTAAGGAGAGCATCAATGGGAGATTAAACTAAGGGTTACTAGTTCAGTTTAGGTGTCCAAAAATTTTCTGTACTTCATTGAGCTTTTTAAAAAGCCAGCCACATGAGGTATACAATCAGGTTTTAACAGTTGTAAATAAAATAATGCAGGACGAATAGGTTTAAGATAAAAAGCCCTTGGGAATTCATAATATTTACAGAAAAACATAAAGTGCAACAGATCCTGTGGAGACAAGTTGTCGCAGCCACAGGGTGCTAACACTTTCCCTATATGACAACCCCTTGGGACTGCTAATAAAAGATGAAACAGATTAAACCTCAAACTGATTTAAAAAAACGCTCATAAGCTCGTAGCGGCCAAAGTAAATATGGTTCCTCATCAGGCGAGGTTTTGAGCATCAGGTGTAGATGTACATTGGGTTTCAACAGATCCCTTTCCTCCCTTTCCATTTTTTTACGTGTGGTAAAGGACTGTTTAATGTACGCTATGTCTTTACTAGTGATACCTGCTGGTTTTAAAAACAAGTCCAAGCGTCCCTCCTTACTAAAGCTAGTTTTAAGATATTTCATCCAAGGGATTTTGGTCATACAATCTAGGCTTAGGATCTCTCTTAGGAGGCTATGTGTAAAGCCCAAGTGTTTATTAAGCCAACATTGTAGCCAAAAAGTAAGGGGTCGCAGGGACAGGGTATCACTAATAAAAGGCATGCCAGTCTCTTCATGCACAGACATGTTCGGGGTCCCCTGAGGGACACACAAAAGCTGCTTTAGGAATTTGTTTTGGGCCACCTGGAGGCCCTCTAGGTTGCAGTATCCCCATAGATCACTCCCATAACTGGCTATCGAGATATTCTTTGCACGGTAAACCTTCAACATGGCCGCCACCGGTCTGTTACCCATTCTGGCGGCGAAACCAAAAAGCGCTGCATTAGCCCTGATGACTTCTCCGCTTTTCTTATTCAAGAGTGTGGCCCAATTTAACTGATGATCTAAGCGAACACCCAGGTAGGAGAAAGAAGTACATGCAGGCACCCTGACGCCATCAACCATGAAGGGGTACTGTTTTTTAGCTCCATGCCCCACCTGCATCACGTAGGATTTTGTGTTATTTATGGATAGATCTCGCCTAGCCATAAACCTGTGAAAGGCACCAAGTATGGTTTGTAGCCCTTTCGGGGTGCGGGCTAGGAGGAGAGCATCGTCCGCATACAGCAGAACGGGCAGTCCCCGTCGTCCCACATAAGGATAATCAGCCCCTGTCTCAACCAATAGTTCTTCAAGGTCATTTATATAAAGGTTAAAAAGGAAGGGGACCAATATGCACCCCTGCCTGACCCCCCGACTAGTACTAACATTTCTTGTTACCTTAAGATCTATGGTGTACCTAATATTTGCCTTTGTGTCTCTATGCAGATCTTTTAGGAAGTTCACCAGATATTGCTCTACCCCCATGGCCTCCATGGACTGCCACGACTTTCCACGGTTGACACAGTCAAAAGCCGATGAAAGGTCCATGAAGACCATGTAGATGGTCCCCGGGCGTGAAAGGGTGTACTTACCCAAGATCAGATAGAGATTTAGGCATTGGGCCATAGTTGAGTGCCCTGGGCGGAACCCATACTGAATGTCAGAAATAATAATTTTCTCCTCCGCCCATGTAGTCAGCCTCTTTAATATAACACCCCCTAGAACTTTTACAATAGAATCAATCAGGGAGATGGGCCTATAGTTTATGGTACAGTTGCGGTCTCCCTTCTTGAATACAGGTACTATTGTTGATACTCCCCAGGAGGTTGGGCAACCCTTTTTCGCTGCGGCGTTTCCCACTTCTGCCAGAATGGAGGCCCAAAATAGAGGGTTAGATTTATAAAGATCAGGGGGGATGCCATCTGAGCCTGGGGCCTTCTTGTTTGAGAGGTTATTGATTCCCTCCACCATTTTAATTACCAAAATCTTGTACTACTTGCTAGGGTCAGAGGGTCTAGAAGTTCCCTCCAAAGTGCATTTTTCAGCTCCACTTTCCTTTTAGCCAAGGCATTTTTATAGTTTATTCGAAGTGTGCTGATGAAGGATCTATCCTGGGGAATTGTTTTGAGGGCCATCTTCAGGTCTCTAGCTGCTTTGGAGCAATTATAACAAAACCATTTAGGTTCTCCAGATGGGGTTTTTCCCCCGGGGCAAGTAACATCTCTCCTACCTTAGAGGCAATACGTTTGAAGGCTTTAAGAACTCCTTCGCCCAAGGGTTCATCGCTAAGACAGCTTAAAAATTCAGCTGCGCAGTCTTTCTTAAGTCTGTCATGAAAGAGGGACGGTATAACCTGGTTCCATTTAATGCACCGTCCTCCATTTATAGGTTGCAACATGTTTCCTCCTACGACTTTTACCTTTTTTTTCATAAGGTTCCCTCCTAGCAACACACAACTGGATTATTATCGCTGTGTGCACTGGGTGGTATACAAAAGCCCAGAAGGAGGGTCATAATAGTTCTAGAGACTAGAATAAAATCTATAAAAGTTCCATGACTTCTACCTTTAAAAGTGGGTTCCCTTGTTTTTTACACCGAATCGTGCTCTTATGTTCCGGGATACGGATCTTGACTTTCCTGGTAGTCATCCCTACATGTTTTAATTGGCAGGGACAAGTGATAATGTAAATTACATTCTGGCTATTACAGTTCGTAAAACGCCTTTGTTCCCATGGGCGATTACTTCCAATCCCTAGACTTGTGGATTTCGATGTTTGAGGGCATGCTGAACAATTACCACAGGGGTGGTGCCCTTCCACAGCCGGCAGGCCCCACAGTGTCCCTACTGCTCTTGGAATATTGGTCTTGGGTCTCGTATGTACGAGCTTGTCTCTGAGGTTGGGTCCCCTTTTGAAGGCAAAGCGTGGTGGTAAAAGTTGATCAGAGCCTGTGTTCAAGATAGACCAGTGCTTTTTAATGATCTTCTGTATTGCATTAGATTTAGTGCTAAAAGTATTTACCCACATAATCCTTTCATTCTTTTCTTTAGGCATCGAAGGTTGAGGAGGGACTCACGGTTGTTGGTAGCCGCTCTTTTCAAGGAACAACGAATCAGTTGTTTAGGATAGCTCCTTGATCGCAGTTGTTTTGCTAATGCATCTGAGTGTTCTGGAAAGGACTCTCGTGTGGAACGGTTACGTTGAATCCTAAGGAACTGTCCATAGGGAAGATTGTCTTTGAGAGCCTTAGGATGACAACTGTCGTATTTTAAGAGGGTATTGCGTGCCATAGGCTTTTTATATAGTTCAGAACTCAGGCCTGTAGAGGTGGCCGTAATCAGGAGGTCAAGAAAGGCCAATTGGTGCTGATGATGTTCCACCATGAATCGTAAGCAGTTGTTCCTAGTATTCAACCACTGGTGGAACTGAAGCAATTCTTCAGTTGTGCCTCGCCATCCCACCAGGATATCATCTATATATCTTTTCCATGTGCGTAAAGAAGCAAAGAAGGGATTGGTCGGTGTCAGGACATGGTCTTGCTCGAATTCATGAACGTACAAGTTCGCGAAGCTGGGCGCAAAGACACTTCCCATGCTTGTCCCTGACGTTTGAAGAAAAATGGTTTCTTCAAAGCGAAAGAAGTTTTCTCTCGTGGCCAGGCTGATAAGGTCCATTATCAGATGCACAGGTGTGATCGTGTCAAGCTCTCTGTTGGACAGTAGATGTTCTATCACTGCCAGGGTGCCATCTTGCGGTATCGACGTGTAGAGGGATTCAACGTCAAATGACACCAGTAGGTCACTATTGATATTGAACTCTATTTCCGTTAGTATACAGAGGACATCTTTCGTATCTTGTAGATACGTTGGTATTTCTTTTACCATTGGTCTTAAAAAGATGTCCACAAAAGTAGAGAGTGGATCAAGCAATGAGCCAATTCCGGAGATGATGGGACGGCCTGGAGGGGGTCTTTGACTCTTATGTACCTTCGGAAGTACATAGAAGTACGGCATAGTTGGATTCGTAGTACATAAGTATTGTGCTTCCTGCTGAGTAACCCAACCCTCCGAAAGTGCTTCTTCAATGATATGCCCAATGGTGTTCGTAAGTCTCTCAGTTGGATCCTCTGCCAATGCCCGATATGCATTGGTGTTCTGTAGCCGTCTTAGACATTCCTCTCGAAAGGTAGTGCTATTGAGCAGGAAAATTGCCCCGCCCTTGTCCACTGGTTTTATAGTGAGGGATTCATCACTCGCAAGACTCCTCAAGCTCTCCTGTTCTTTTCTTGGAAAGTTCATGAAATGTCGGTGTTCCTGTTGATACAGTCTCTTGATGTCACTGGGCGTGGTTGCTGTTGTACTGGCCACCAAAGTTAACACATGTGTGCCGAGTCTGCTTATTCAGGGCCTGCAGCCCGGGAATTTACATTGGCGACAAAGGTGGTCTTTCCACCCCGCCGACCTTCGCTGCCACCTCCGTGCCTGCCTTTGGCACACCTCCCTGAGAGTGCTCCAGCCGCGCCTCCCCTGCGACCTGTTTGATCCCGGTCCCGGCGCCCGCAGTGCCGCAGTAATCTGGATGGGGCCCGCTGCCACGTGGGTGCCCCGCCTCGTACCTGCTGCCTGTCTGCCTGCCGCTGTGGCCCTCCATGCCTATTTTGGTGCGGCACTCTGCCGCGAGTGTCCCGGAGCTGCCACCGCTGCTGACTCCACTCTGCATTGGGCCGACTGTGCATGCGCGCGTAAGTTGAAAGGCCCAGACGGTGCCTCGGACTTCCTGCCTGCCTGACACCAGTGAGTGCGTTCTCAGGAGGCGCACTGCCTCCTGAGGCCCGGCACTGCGCAACCAAAGCCCTGCTCCCAGATTTGTGGCCCTCAGCCACATTTGCCTTTCTTAGGCCTCCTCTCGGCCATTGATGGCCTAGACTGTTGCCTAAGGACATGTTCCGCTGTCCCCCTCAGTGCCTGTGATGTTTGGGCCCCGCATTGTCCCACGTTTGGGAGGCATTACCACACGGCAGCCCCACACCCATTCTGGCCAGCCCCCGGCGTTCCCACCCAAGGTGGTACAGCTGTCTGTGCCCCGGCCTACTACGCTCTCGTGCACTGCAGTTTGGAGGCCTGCTCCTGCGAGCCCTGTGTGGCTGTATCCCCTCCACTGGCCTTGTCCCACGTGAGTGTCCACCACCATGGCTACTGTTCCTCCTCTGGAGCCTTTTGCGGTCACTGGTCCCCCGCCGTCCCAGGCAGCCCGCTGGAGAGAGTGGGTGGAACACCTTGAGAATTTCTTCAAGGCGTCTGAGATTGCGGCCTCACGACGACGATCCATGCTGTTCCACCTTGGCGGTGCGGACATCCACAAGATATTGAAACGGATCAGAGAAGGTGGCCCGCCCAGAAATTACGCCATGATTTGCGGCGTCATCACTGCCTACTTTGAGCCATTCACCAGCCCCGACTACGAGCGATTTTTATTTCACCAAGCTCGTTAACTCCCAGAAGAGTCAGTAAATGTCTTCTACGCCAGGTTGAAGGAACTGGCAAGCACATGCACCCTCCGAGATGAAGACAATGAAGTTCGCGCCCAATTCATTCAGGGCTGTGTGTCCTCCAAACTTCGGGAGCGAGTCTTACAGGAATACAATATGCCGATGAGGGACATCCTTACGTTTGGCCGTTCCAAAGAACTGTCGAAGGCCAGAGCCGTGTACATGGACCCTAAAACTGCAGTTACCGTCAAGACAGAGCCGGTGTGTGTCATCCGGACCGATCCCCAAGAGTCACGCCTCAGGACCCCTCGGCAAGCGAATGCCAAGCACGCCCAGTCGTCTCGCAACCACCCATAATATGGATGGTGTGGTGGGACTACGCCTCACGAGGGAGGATGCCCTGTGCAGGGCAAAACCTGCAGCGCCTGTGGGAAAGTGAACCATTTTTCAAAAGTGTGCAGGTCCACACCGAGCAAGAAACAAGGCGGCCCACCCAGGAGAGTACGGACAGTCGAACCGTCCCCAGACAGCCCAGCCAGCAGTGACATGGACGACGACAAAGCGGGTGCCGACACTGTCCACATGGTTTGAATGCTGAACACCCTCTCGGCTGGTCAGCCTGCCGCACCCATGTGCACTGGCAAGGTACAGGACCAAGCGGTCGCTGCCCTCCTCGACACAGTGGCCACTATCAACCTCATGGCAGCCAGGGTGTATCAGACCCTGTCAAACCCTCCAGCGCTCCGCCCCACCCGGGTGCAGGTCTACGCCTACGACACCAGACGGCCACTCTGACTGTGTGGAGTATTCCAAGCTGGTCTATCCCATGAGGCAGCCCACCAGCAAGCCAAAATATACCTCTCGCAAGAGGGATCAGGGTTTCTGCTAAGTTGCAGAACAGCACAAGACCTCAGCCTCATTCACTTTGCGCTCACAGTCCGTGCCAATGACCTAGACAACCTACTACAGAGTTTCGGAGACCTCTTCGAGGGGATCAGATGTCTGAAAGGCCCCGCTATCTGCCTTCACATCGACCGGTCCGTTGCCCCTGTCGCACTCCGCCACCGGAGGATTGCCTTCCATCTTAGACTCAAAGTCGAAGCAGAGTTGTGTCTACTGGAGCACGCTGGCACCATTGAGCGAGTGCGCAGCCCCACCCCGTGGGTGTCGCCCATCATCGTTGCCAAGAAACCGAAGCAGCCAGATGCCGTCCGCATCTGCGTGGACATGAGGGTTCCCAACCTCGCCATCAAGCGCGAGCGCCACCTGACTCCAACTGCTGACGACATCATCGGGGAGCTGTCGGGCTCTAAGTGGTTCTCAATGATGGACCTCCGGTCAGGGTACCACCAGGTTCCCCTACACTCAGACTCTTGTCCCAACGCGACCCTTGACCCTGCTTCAGGGCCGGTCGCTCCACGCACTGCGCGACTCCCGTGAGTGTGCCAGGCTTCACCGCTGCTGCCACGAGTTCGCCGCTGCCCTGGAGCTGAGCTTCTGGTTCTTGTTCCTGTGCCTGTTTTTCTGCCCGTAATTGTCTTGTTTCCTTTGCCCCCTCGCCTCCGTTTTTACTGCTCTTTACCCCCCCCGCTCCCTGCTGCTGCTCCCCTGCAGCCCTGCCCCTCTCTCTTCTGTACCCCCTCCCATTCGCCTCCCCACTCCCGCCTCCCAGCTGCTCCTCCCTCCCACTTGGCCATTTATGGCGGAGTCCATGCAGTGGTGAGCTACGACCCTTGACCCTGCTTCAGGGCCGATCGCTCCACGCACTGCGCGACTCCCCGTGAGTGTGCCAGGCTTCACCGCTGCTGCCACGAGTTCACCGCTGCCCTGCAGGCGAGCTTCTGGTTTTTGTTCCTGTGCCTGTTTTTCTGCCCGTGTTTCGGTGCTGCTCCTGCAGCTGAGTATTGTGCGTTTTTACTCTGTGCCTGTATTGCTGCCCGTAATTGTCTTGTTTTCTTTGCCCCCTCGCCTCCGTTTTTCCCCGCTCCCCGCCGCTGCTCCCCTGCGGCCCCACCCCTTTCTCTTCTGTACCCCCTCCCATTCGCCTACCCACCCCCACCTCCCAGCTGCTCCTCCCTCCCACTTCTCCATTTATGGCAGAGTCCACGCGTACGCGCAGCTGCCACGCGCAGTGGGCGCGCCGATTGCGCGCCTAAGGCAAGCCCGCATGTGCCTGTCCGCGCCTGGACCGCGCCCAGCGTCAGGTCCCCTGGCCCTCAGCGATACCAGCCCACCCATCTGAACTACGACGACGCCACCCTCCACGGTCTCAACACCAGCCTCAACCCCGCCTGTAAGACTCGCTCCCGAAGTTTGGAGGACACACAGCCCTTAATGAATTGGGCGCGAACTTCATTGTCTTCATCTAGGAGGGTGCATGTGCTTGCCAGTTCCTTCAACCTGGCGTAGAAGACATTTACTGACTCCTCTGGGAGTTGACGAGCTTGGTGAAATAAAAATCGCTCGTAGTCGATGGCGTCGCAAATCATGGCGTAATTTCTGGGCGGGCCACCTTCTCTGATCCGTTTCAATATCTTGTGGATGTCCGCACCGCCAAGGTGGAGCAGCATGGATCGTCGTCGTGAGGTTGTACCGGCATTGACTGTCCCTAGCCGAGGGTGTCGGAGGTGGGCTTGCGAGGTCAGTCACCTCGGGCGCCTCCTGGCTTATCAGTTCTCTCTGGTGTGGCAACCTCCTCGGGCTCTGGGGGGCCCGGTCTCCTACTTCGCTCAGGACTGGATGATGGCTGCTTCCGCATTCCAAGTCTTGCCAGGGGCTCGGCTCTATGGCGTCCGTCCTGCTGAGTTCGGAAAATCCTTTGAAGTCGTCCATGGGCGCCCTCTTGAAGAATGACACGTTCCTAGTCACCTGTACCCTTCCACGAAAGGCTGTGACCATGGTACCTTTGACTTCTGTCACTGTCCATGGATTTACCTCAAACGGCATTCTGAACTTTCCACCGGGGTGGCGATCATGCACTAACACTTGGTCACCCACTGCAATAGGGCTGTCTTCCGCCCTTCTCCGTCTTGAGGCGTCTTAGTTGTTCTTCACTCGTCAGGCCATAGACTGACTTGACGGGACGGAAGCCCTCGTCCATTCAGGGTGATGTGGAATAGTGTCTGTCAAGGCTCTACCAAAACAGAGGCGGCTTGGCGAGATGCCTGTGGTGTAATGTAGCTTGAGGCAGTATTCCCGGAGGAATTGGTACAAAGCTAGCTCCAGTGCTTGGCCCTCAGCAGTGGCTATTTGGATGGTTTTGTTAAGGGGCCGCATCAACCGCTCCACCTCTCCGTTTGCTTGTGGCCACCGGGGTATCACCCAGCGATGCTTAATTCGGTGGGCTACCAGGTACTCTGAGAGTTCAGTGCTGGTAAAATGGGGGGCCGTTGTCAGTTTTGAGTTCTCTGATGAGGCCATGGGTGGCCATTATCTTTTCCAGCTTGGGTATGACCTCGCCGACTGCAGTGGATGCTACGATCCCTACTTCGGGATACCGTGAGAAGTCATCTACCACTACAAGCATGTATCTTCTGCCCGGTAGGCTGACAAAGTCCGCGCTGGCTCTTTCCCACGGGGAGGTGGGACCATCCTCAGTGATCACTGGTGCGGGACGGTTGGGAAGGCTGGTCGCCAGACATACCGGACACTTCTGGATGATGGTTTCAAATTGACGGTCCAAACCGGGGAACCAGACCTTGCTCCGGAGGCGGTTCTTTGACTTCACTATCCCTTGGTGCGCCCCATGCGCTAAAAGGGCAGCTTGGTAAGTCCGGCGTCCCGGCAGAACGAGGCGTGGGCCTCGTCGGAGGCAACCTTCTCCAGAGATGGATAGCTCGTTGCGCACCAGATATAGGGCTTTCAGCGTGGCCTGAGCTTCTGAGGTGCGGAAGGGTGCGGGACTTTGCAGCGGCTTCCAGTTTCCTGAGGAGAGAGCTTGAATGGCAATCTGAAGGCAGTCGTCGTCCTTCGTAGCCTGGATAACCTCATCCAGTGAGATGGGGAGGGGCCTGTACCACTCAACGATCATCCGGACATACTCTTCCGTGACTGTGGCTTCCGCTGCCTCAGGCTCCGTGACGGGTCGGACGTGCCGGGATAGAAAATCGGCTGGGTTGCGGGTGCCTGGTTTGTACTCCACTGTGATCTGGAACTCTTGGAGTTGTAACACCCACTTTTCAATCCTCGGGGGAGGACGTGAGGAAGATCCCTGGAAGAGTGGGATGAGAAGCTTGTGATTGGTGATCACAACAAACGGGTGTCCGTACAGGTAAATGTGGAAGTGGCGGCACCCCCACAAAATTGCTATGGCCTCTTTCTCAATTTGTGAATAGTGCTGCTCCGTGGGTGTAAGGGTTATGCTTGCATAGGCAACTGGGGCCCACTCGCCACAGGCTTGCTGTTGGGCTAACACTGTTCCCAGGCCCATCGGGCTAGCGTCCACCACCAGTTGGGGCTCGAGCCGAGGGTCGAAGTACACCAGTGACGTGTCGGCCAAAAGGGCGGACTTGGTCCTCTGAAACGCCTCTTCTTGTTCTGCTTCCCAAACCCAGGGGCTGGTGGATTTGGTGAGGTCTCGCAGGGGTCCGGTCAGCTCTGAAAGGTTCTTGATGAAACGTCCGCAATACGTGACCATCCCTAAAAAACTATGGACACCGGTCACTGAGGTTGGTGCTGGGGCGTTTTGGATGTCCTTGAATTTGTCAGGGTCTGGGCCAATGCCTTTGTCCGAGAACCTGTATCCAAAGAAACTGATGTCTCTGCGGAGAAATTCACACTTCTCATGATGGAGGGTGAGGCCACTGTCCTGAAGGCGGGAGAATACTGCATGGAGGCACTGGATGAGTTCTGCCAGAGTAGGTACGTACACAAGAATGTCATCACTGACGTTTAGGTTGCCACTTAACCCTTGCAGGAAGTTCTGGATGATGTTCTGGAATACTTCGGCTGCACTTGATATCCCAAAGTTGAGGCGTGTGTACCGCCAGAGTCCTGCGTGGGTGGAGAACGTCAATCAATCAATCAATCAGGACATTTATAAAGCGCGCTACTCACCCGCAAGGGTCTCAAGGCGCTGGGAGGGGGGGTGCTGCTATTGCTCGAAGAGCCAGGTCTTGAGTTGCTTCCTGAAGGAGAGATAGTCTTGGGTCAGTCGTAGGAAGGTGGGGAGGGAGTTCCACGTCTTGGCAGCCAGGTAGGAGAAGGATCTTCCTCCGGTGGTGGTTCTGCGAATCCGTGGGACGGTGGCGAGGGCGAGGCTGGCGGAGCGGAGCTGTCTGGTGGGTGTGTAGAACGTGAGGCGGTTGTTGAGGTATTTGGGGCCAGTGTCATTGAGAGCTTTGTGAGCGTGGGTGAGGAGCCTGAACGTGATCCTTTTGCTGACGGGGAGCCAGTGCAGGTCTCTCAGGTGGGCAGAGATGTGGCTGTGTCGGGGGGTGTCCAGGATGAGTCATGCAGAAGCGTTCTGTATGCGTTGGAGTCTTTTCTGTAGTTTGGCTGTGGTTCCGGTGTAGAGGGCGTTCCCGTAGTCCAGTCGGCTGGTGAAGAGGGCCTGGGTGACCGTTTTTCTGGTGTTGGCGGGGATCCACCGGAAGATCTTTCGGAGCATGCGCAGGGTGTTGAAACATAATGATGAGATGGCGTCCGCATCTGCGTGGACATGAGGGTTCCCAACCTCGCCATCAAGCGCGAGCGCCACCTGACTCCAACTGCTGACGACATCATCGGGGAGCTGTCGGGCTCTAAGTGGTTCTCAATGATGGACCTCCGGTCAGGGTACCACCAGGTTCCCCTACACTCAGACTCTTGTCCCAACGCGACCCTTGACCCTGCTTCAGGGCCGGTCGCTCCACGCACTGCGCGACTCCCGTGAGTGTGCCAGGCTTCACCGCTGCTGCCACGAGTTCGCCGCTGCCCTGGAGCTGAGCTTCTGGTTTTGGTTCCTGTGCCTGTTTTTCTGCCCGTAATTGTCTTGTTTCCATTGCCCCTCGCCTCCGTTTTTACCGCTCTTTACCCCCCCGCTCCCTGCTGCTGCTCCCCTGCAGCCCTGCCCCTCTCTCTTCTGTACCCCCTCCCATTCACCTCCCCACTCCCGCCTCCCAGCTGCTCCTCCCTCCCACTTGGCCATTTATGGCGGAGTCCACGCAGTGGTGAGCTACGACCCTTGACCCTGCTTTAGGGCCGATCGCTCCACGCACTGCGCGACTCCCCGTGAGTGTGCCAGGCTTCACCGCTGCTGCCACGAGTTCACCGCTGCCCTGCAGGCGAGCTTCTGGTTTTTGTTCCTGTGCCTGTTTTTCTGCACGTGTTTCGGTGCTGCTCCTGCAGCTGAGTATCGTGCGTTTTTACTCTGTGCCTGTATTGCTGCCCGTAATTGTCTTGTTTTCTTTGCCCCCTCGCCTCCGTTTTTCTCCGCTCCCCGCCGCTGCTCCCCTGCGGCCCCACCCCTTTCTCTTCTGTACCCCCTCCCATTCGCCTCCCCACCCCCGCCTCCCAGCTGCTCCTCCCTCCCACTTCTCCATTTATGGCAGAGTCCACGCGTACGCGCAGCTGCCACGCGCAGTGGGCGCGCCGATTGCGCGCCAAAGGCAAGCCCGCCTGCGCCTGTCCGCGCCTGGACCGCGCCCAGCGTCAGGTCCCCTGGCCCTCAGCGATACCAGCCCACCCGTCTGAACTACGACGACGCCACCCTCCACGGCTCAACACCAGCCTCAACCCCGCCAGCCACAGAGACACCCCGAAACGCACCCACGGACCCTTCACCTGCCAAGCCTGCAAATTCACCTGCCTCCGGACCTGCACCGCACCCGCTAGGCCAGGCACCAGCAACAATCACCTCAAGTGCATCCTGCTCACCACCCGCTCCATCCACAGGCACGCTGTCGAACTCTGGAACCTCCTCGACACAACATCACCAGATGTCGCCTTCCTCACAGAAACCTGATGAACGCCTCCTCAGCCCCCGACATTTCCATAGCCATCCCGGATGGCTACAAGATCACCCGGAGGGACCACATCAACCAAACCGGAGAAGGCATCGCCATCGTCCACAGAAACACCATCCGCATCAGGACCAACTCCGACGACACCCTCATCGCAGCCGAGCACCTTCACTTCCAGATACACACCGACCCCAGGACCATCCTCAGAGGTACTCTCATCTACAGACCACCGGGTCCACGCACACAGTTCAGCGAACCATCGCAGACTTCATCAGCCCGCACGCCCTCACCTCCTCAGACTACATCCTCCTGGGAGACCTCAACTTCCACCTGGAAAACAACGACAACAACACCACCACCCTGCTGGACAACCTCACCAACTTCGGACTAAAGCAACTGGTGAACACCCCCACCCACTACGCAGGCCACACACTTGACCCAGTCTTCTCCTCCAGCAACCACATTGCCTTCAGCCACTCCACCGGACTACACTGGACAGATCACAGCTGCGCCCACTTCAACTTCAGGAAAACTATGACCCACCACCACCCGCAACAGGCTCCCCGAAGATGCTGGAGCAAGATCACCACCGCCCGGAGCCAAAACCCCCCACCAACACTACAAACTCCAACGAAGAAGCCCGTAACCTCACACAGTGGCTCACCAACTGTGCCGATGCCCTTGCACCACTGAAGAACCCTCCCAGCAGACCCGGCAGCAAGAAAACCTCATGGTTCACCAACAACCTCAAAGACTCAAAAAAATCCTGCCATACCCTCAAGAAAGTCGGGCGCCATGACCAGTCAACAGGAAACATAACAGCCCTCAAGAACGCCATCCGCAAACACCATCAGCTGATCCGCACCACCAAAAGGACAGCATTCAGAGAACGACTGGACAACAACACCCACAACAGCAATGAACTCTTCAACATCGTTAAAGAGCTCTCCAACCCCAGCGCCAGCAACAACGACATCACGCCCTCGCAGGACCTCTGCGACGCACTCGCCTCATTCTTCCACCACAAGATCACTAACATACACAACAGCTTCAGCGCCCAGACCACTCACCCAACCACCAAACCAACGCCCCCGCCACCATCCTCTGCACCTGGACCCTGTCAGCGCTGAAGACACCACCCTCGTGGTGAACTCCATTCACTCCGGCTCCCCTGCCGACCCCTGTCCACACCACATCTTTAACAAAGCCGACTCCAGCATGGCACCCCAACTCCAGGACATCATTAACAACTCCTTTGCATCCGCCACCTTTCCGGAGAGCTGTAAACATGCTCCCTCCTGAAGAAACCCGCCGCAGACCCCAATGACCTCAAGAACTTCCGCCCCATCTCGCTCCTCCCGTTCCCCACTAAAGTCATCGAGAAGACCATCAACAAACAGCTAACCTCCTTACTCAAGACCAACAGATCCCTCGACCCTTCACAATCCAGATTCCGAGCAAACCACAGCACCAAGACCGTCCTCATCGCAGCCACCGACAACATCAGGTCCCTGCTCGACAACGGGGAAACTGCTGCCCTCATCCTCCTCGACCTATCGGCCGCATTCAACACAGTCCTCCACCGCACCCTAACAAGCCGCCTCCACCACGCCGGGATCCAAGGTATGGCCCTGGAATGGATCCTCTCCTTCCTCTCCGACAGAACTCAGCGAGTCCGCCTCCGCCCCCTTCCGCTCAGCAGCCACCAAGATCATCAGCGGCGTACCGCAAGGCTCCTCGCTCAGCCCCACCCTCTTCAACATCTACATGATCCCCCTCGCAGCCATCGTACGCCAACACAACCTAAACATCATTTCCTATGCTGACAACACCCAGCTGATCCTCTCCCTCACCAACGACCCCGCCACCGCCAGAGCCAGCCTCCAGGAAGGAATGAAAGACGTCGCGGAATGGATGAAGCTCAGCCGGCTGAAACTGAATTCAGACAAGACGGAAGTCCTCATCCTGTGACCATCCCCCTCTGCCTGGGACGACTCCTGGTGGCCCCCTGCACTGGGCACCGCCCCCAAGCCCACGGACCATGCACGCAATCTAGGCTTCATCCTGGACTCCTCCCTCACGATGACCAAACAAGTCAACGCCATCTCATCATTATGTTTCAACACCTTGCGCATGCTCCGAAAGATCTTCCGGTGGATCCCCGCCAACACCAGAAAAACGGTCACCCAGGCCCTCTTCACCAGCCGACTGGACTACGGGAACGCCCTCTACGCCGGAACCACAGCCAAACTACAGAAAAGACTCCAACGCATACAGAACGCTTCTGCATGACTCATCCTGGACATCCCCCGACACAGCCACATCTCTGCCCACCTGAGAGACCTGCACTGGCTCCCCGTCAGCAAAAGGATCACGTTCAGGCTCCTCACCCACGCTCACAAAGCTCTCAATGACACTGGCCCCAAATACCTCAACAACCGCCTCACGTTCTACACACCCACCAGACAGCTCCGCTCCGCCAGCCTCGCCCTCGCCACCGTCCCACGGATTCGCAGAACCACCACCGGAGGAAGATCCTTCTCCTACCTGGCTGCCAAGGCGTGGAACTCCCTCCCCACCTACCTACGACTGACCCAAGACTATCTCTCCTTCAGGAAGCAACTCAAGACCTGGCTCTTCGAGCAATAGCAGCACCCCCCCTCCCAGCGCCTTGAGACCCTTGCGGGTGAGTAGCGCGCTTTATAAATGTCCTGATTGATTGATTGATTGACGTTCTCCACCCACGCAGGACTCTGGCGGTACACATGCCTCAACTTTGGGATATCAAGTGCAGCCGAAGTATTCCAGAACATCATCCAGAACTTCCTGCAAGGGTTAAGTGGCAACCTAAACGTCAGTGATGACATTCTTGTGTACGTACCTACTCTGGCAGAACTCATCCAGTGCCTCCATGCAGTATTCTCCCGCCTTCAGGACAGTGGCCTCACCCTCCATCATGAGAAGTGTGAATTTCTCCGCAGAGACATCAGTTTCTTTGGATACAGGTTCTCGGACAAAGGCATTGGCCCAGACCCTGACAAATTCAAGGACATCCAAAACGCCCCAGCACCAACCTCAGTGACCGGTGTCCATAGTTTTTTAGGGATGGTCACGTATTGCGGACGTTTCATCAAGAACCTTTCAGAGCTGACGGGACCCCTGCGAGACCTCACCAAATCCACCAGCCCCTGGGTTTGGGAAGCAGAACAAGAAGAGGCGTTTCAGAGGACCAAGTCCGCCCTTTTGGCCGACACGTCACTGGTGTACTTCGACCCTCGGCTCGAGTCCCAACTGGTGGTGGACGCCAGCCCGATGGGCCTGGGAACAGTGTTAGCCCAACAGCAAGCCTGTGGCGAGTGGGCCTCAGTTGCCTATGCAAGCATAACCCTTACACCCACGGAGCAGCACTATTCACAAATTGAGAAAGAGGCCATAGCAATTTTGTGGGGGTGCCGCCACTTCCACATTTACCTGTACGGACACCCGTTTGTTGTGATCACCAATCACAAGCTTCTCATCCCACTCTTCCAGGGATCTTCCTCACGTCCTCCCCCGAGGATTGAAAAGTGGGTGTTACAACTCCAAGAGTTCCAGTTCACAGTGGAGTACAAACCAGGCACCCGCAACCCAGCTGATTTTCTATCCCGGCACGTCCGACCCGTCACGGAGCCTGAGGCAGCGGAAGCCACACTCACGGAAGAGTATGTCCGGATGATCGTTGAGTGGTACAGGCCCCTCCCCATCTCACTGGATGAGGTTATCCAGGCTACGAAGGACGACGACTGCCTTCAGATTGCCATTCAAGCTCTCTCCTCAGGAAACTGGAAGCCGCTGTATAGTCCCGCACCATTCCGCACCTCAGAAGCTCAGGCCACGCTGAAAGCCCTATATCTGGTGCGCAACGAGCTATCCATCTCTGGAGAAGGTTGCCTCCGACGAGGCCCACGCCTCGTTCTGCCGGGACGCCTGACTTACCAAGCTGCCCTTTTAGCGCATGGGGCGCACCAAGGGATAGTGAAGTCAAAGAACCGCCTCCGGAGCAAGGTCTGGTTCCCCGGTTTGGACCGTCAAGTTGAAACCATCATCCAGCAGTGTCCGGTATGTCTGGCGACCAGCCTTCCCAACCGTTCCGCACCAGTGATCACTGAGGATGGTCCCACCTCCCCGTGGGAAAGAGCCAGCGCGGACTTTGTCAGCCTACCGGGCAGAAGATACATGCTTGTAGTGGTAGATGACTTCTCACGGTATCCCGAAGTAGGGATCGTAGCATCCACTGCAGTCGGCGAGGTCATACCCAAGCTGGAAAAAATAATGGCCACCCATGGCCTCATCAGAGAACTCAAAACTGACAACGGCCCCTCATTTTACCAGCACTGAACTCTCAGAATACCTGGTAGCCCACCGAATTAAGCATCGCTGGGTGACACCCCGGTGGCCACAAGCAAACGGAGAGGTGGAGCGGTTGATGCGGACCCTAAACAAAACCATCCAAATAGCCACTGCTGAGGGCCAAGCACTGGAGCTAGCTTTGTACCAATTCCTCCGGGAATACCGCCTCAAGCTACATTACACCACAGGCATCTCGCCAAGCCGCCTCTGTTTTGGTAGAGCCTTGACAGACACTATTCCACATCACCCTGAATGGACGAGGGCTTCCGTCCCTCCAAGTCAGTCTATGGCCTGACGAGTGAAGAACAACTAAGACGCCTCAAGACGGAGAAGGGCGGAAGACAGCCCTATTGCAGTGGGTGACCAAGTTTTAGTGCATGATCGCCACCCCGGTGAAAAGTTCAGAATGCCGTTTGAGGTAAATCCATGGACAGTGACAGAAGTCAAAGGTACCATGGTCACAGCCTTTCGTGGAAGGGTACAGGTGACTAGGAACGTGTCATTCTTCAAGAGGGCGCCCATGGACGACTTCAAAGGATTTTCCGAGCTCAGCAGGACGGACGCCATAGAGCCGAGCCCCTGGCAAGACTTGGAATGCGGAAGCAGCCATCACCCAGTCCCGAGCGAAGTAGGAGACCGGGCCCCCCAGAGCCCGAGGAGGTTGCCACACCAGAGAGAACTGATAAGCCAGGAGGCGCCCGAGGTGACTGACCTCGCAAGCCCACCTCCGACACCCTCGGCTAGGGACAGTCAATGCCGGTACAACCTACGGCCCCATCCGCCGACCATCCCCGAAGTACCAGGACTTTGTTGCCCGCTGCCAACCCCTATGAGCTGACCGGTGATGAGTAGTGGCAAGCCAAGTAAGACTGTTCTGTTTACTTTTTCTGCTGTCGGAGAATGGCGCCAGTTTGTGTTAAGTGTTTAAAGACTTTGTTCTTTCTATTGTGTTTTGCTATTATGGGTAAAGGAGGAATGTAATGTTGTCCACCAGTGGACGAGCCCACCTCGCAAGTAGTGTGAGGGGGCGGGAGGAGAAGACCCCGTGAGTGTGCCTAATATAAGCCGGCCCAGCGTCTGCTCGGCCGGTGCGTGAATTGGTTAATAAATTGCCTAGGGAGCTGGGCATGGTTGCCGTTAAGTACTGGCCACCAAAGTTAACACACATGTGCCGAGTCTGCTTATTCAGGGCCTGCAGCCTGGGACTTTACAGGCTGCAGCATTTATCACATTATTCTGGATTTACCGCATTTGTCACATAATTTGCCACATAATTTAATGATTAGCAGATTTCACGAACATCAATAAGGGCAATTGACCATTTGATCTTAGGATACCCTGCCTGGTCTTCATTTGCGTCCAATGTATGTGGTTCATATTACTTAGCTTTGCCACTGATCTTCAACTGTGCCCAAAATTATATCCTTCCGTTCCAAGTATATTTGCTAGCTAGACTCATGCCATGTGACACATTCTCAACTAGTACTGGTATCTTTTGAAAATACATTTACAATCTCAGACACGGAGTTCCGCTGATTCCACCACGAGTATGAACCTATCTGACATCACGGAGTTTGAGATGGAAAGTGAGATTGACTAAAAAGTCAAAGCAGAGTGATTTTTTCCCAATTAATATTGTGTCCCTTGCTTCACCCTCAAAACCTTCCTTCCTAACTCAGCCCTACTCCACATCTGTCTGGGAACACACCCGTATGCACACAAGGGGGTATATTCACAAGAACGTGTGAAAACTACCGCAAGAGTAGCATAACGCAACTTTCAACATCGCAGCCTATCGCGGGAAAATAACCCTGTGTAAATGTGGAATTCACAATGCGGTTGTAGCATGCGATAGACACCAGATAACGTGTCAAATGTCTGCATGAAAGTTAATGCCACGCCGCAAAAATGCGATACACGAACGCTAAAAATCATGCAATGAGGCCAATCGCGGTACAAAAAGTAGCGATAACTAGCCTCAAGCCTGTAAACCCCACGTGTCTGGCGGGACAATGCACCATAAAAACCACAGAAACAACACATTAGAAACAAGCCAAAGCATGTAGCTTAATGGATGCACCCTGACCCAGCGCAGAGCCCAACTTGGACCCCACAACCCCCACAGACCACCAGCAAGGAACAACAGGGTTGGGGAAGGCCAAAGAGAAGAGGGAGAGGAAGACGGGGTGCAGACAGCAGGAAAAACAGGAGGTGACAGAACACTACCAGCAGCTGACCCACACGTAGACCACCTGGAATGCAGTCGGAATGCCGAGGAGGCCAATCGAGGAGGCCAATAGGTGCCGGTATGATGTGACAACCTAAACCAGGCACAAACCCGCTGCCAAACAGGAAGGCTGCAGCGGCAACAGGAGGTGGCAGTCCATCGCCACGGGAGGAGCAAGAGGAAACACAGGCCACAGTCATCAGTGTGGAGACCGTGCAAGGAGTGGGGAGTACGGACACAGCTCGAGAGGACCTGACACAACATCAACAGGGAGTGCAACAAACAGGGATTGGTGGGATGGGGAGATGGGCACAATGGCACACATGCACAACGAGGTGTCTCGCACTGCAAGCCACAATTACCCAGGATCATGTCCCAGATCCCCTTTGCACACTGCAGACACACATTGACGACAACGTGGTAAAATGCGCATAGCTGACACTGCAGAACAGATGTTATGTTATGTTATGTTAAAGAAATTTGTTACAGCGCACGGACACCAATTGGTTTCATGGCGCTCACAGACAAAGCAGAGATGCAAGACAGTAGGGTTTAGACAGTGGGATTACTCATAAGCTAACTGAAAAAGATGGGTTTTGAGAAGTGTACGGAAGGTGATGTAATCGGGGCAGAGTCGGATAGGAGAGGGAAGGGAATTCCAGGTTGAGTGAGCAAGGAAAGAAAAACAAGAGCCACCATGTTTTTTACGTTTAAACCTGGGGATGATTAGAAGATTGAGAGCAGAAGAACGGAGGTTCCTCAGAGGAGTGTGACGTTTTAGGCTGAGGGAGGTGAAGGCAGGAGCGAGAGCCAGAAGGGACTTAAAAACTGTCCAGCCCATTTTGAAAATACAGCGTGAAGCGACCGGGAGCCAATGCAATCTCTTCAACAGGGGCGAGACATGTTGGTGCTTTGGCTGTTGGAAAACCAGTCTGGCCGCCTGGTTTTGTACCAGCTGGAGCCGATTAAGATGGTAGGCGGGGATCCCCACATACAAGGAATTGGCATAGTCAATACGGGAGGTGACGAGGGCCATAAAGACTAGTATGAGAGCCTCAGTGGAGAGGAACCTACGTATTTGACAAATTCTGCGTAGATGGTAAAAGCAGGCCGAGGTTACAGTATTAATTTGAGGTCTCATCGATAGGTCGCTAGAGATGATAACACCAAGGCTCCTCACGGAATTGACAGGGCAGGGTGGAGGGCCAAGAGCTTGAGGACAAAAGCTGGAGCTCCAAGGATTAGAGGGCCCTCCTGTCAGGACCAACTCCGTCTTGCTGGGATTGAGCTTCAGCTGACTAAAATTCATCCACTCAGAGATGGTAAGCATGGTGGATTGAAAGTTAGAATGAGAGGAGTCAGAGGGATCGATGGGAAAGATTAGCTGTAGGTCGTCCGCACAACTGCCTCCGCACATGCACAGAAACATGCCTACTACATCTGACAGAGCCGGAAACTGTGAAATGTAAATGTACGCATACAACCTCACATTGCTCATGTAGTCCAAATGTACACTATCCCACAGAAGAATCCAGCACCTCCCAAATAGTGTCAGATTACTACGTCGTCTCTTACCTTGAACTTGCTTGCGACGACGTAGCAGAATTTTGGAGGTACGCAAGGGACCAATTTCCCAAATTACTAACTTAAAACTTAAGATTACTACTACTATAAGGTATAAATTAGAAATTAGGGAGGAAGGCCGGATACTGGAGGTTGTAGGAATCTTGCTGTTGACCTTGCAAATTAACAAGCAGAGGCCTATCAGTCTTTTTAAAATATTCTTTACAATATTTCCTAAAAATTTTGCTTAAGTTTGTTATTTTAGGATTCTTCCCCTTTCCTACCTGCGATCAGAAGTAGTCTGTCCTACGTCCAGTATTTTCTTGTGTTGATTGGGAAGGAAGGCAGTTGTCAGGCGATTTTCTTGGATGTCCGTCTTTTATAGATGTCCGTCTTTTAAGAAGTATACTTGCTTTTGTCTGAAAAGTAAATAAATAGTTGTCCTTTTCTTCTTACTCTTGAGGGTCTTTTATCACTAAAATGAACCAATGGACTTACTTTGAGTTTCGCTTGTGCACTTCTATAAATTCGCCTATTACTGCTTAAAGAAAATTCACATGGGAAAAATCTTCCTAACAATACTAAATGTACTTAGTTCTGGTAAAATGCCTAACAGACTTTTAGAATACTAATTAACATTTATGTTAATAAAACAACATATTTCTTGTACCAATATGTCTAAATGACTATTTGTTCTTCTTTGCAAGTCTCTGAATTATTCTTTCTATTACTCAAAAGAAGTTTCCAAAAATTGTTCTGTCTGTTTCACCTTTCTTGTGAAGGGCGCCAGATGAATCTAAGTACTTATCTCCTTTATCTCTTTTCCCTTGTAGATTGGATTTCCTGTTTCCAAGAAGAAAGGGGAACCTCCAGGCTGATGTCCAAGAGCGCAGACAATGGCCTTCTGGGTTTTACAGGTAAGATTCGCTAAGGATACATATGCCACTGCTGCCGGGGGAAACGAACTGAAGGCAAAGTACCTTCTAGAACAATGGGTGCGGCTTTTAAAGCCAGCCGCACCCAAACGTAAAGACGCACCGTCACGTTTTGGCGGTGATGCGCGATGCGCTGAAAGTTTTGTTTTCTCACGCCACATCAACTGGTTCCTTCTTTACCTGTCCATAGAGTCTCTTAAATAAACACAGCACCACAAAAGGAGTGAGGTTTACTTAAATAGTTGTGAGTTTCATTCCACAGATGAAAATTAAAACAAATGAAAACACAGCCTAAGTCTAAACGAAAATAAAATCCTAAGTCCAGAGTGTTACAATGGTAATACAAACATTCTAATGAAAAGACATTTGTTCTTTTACTTTACACAAATCACGGAGTGCTGGTGCACGGGAAAGGAGTGGCTTTCTTCTAAAGATAAACTTACGTTGGTTTTTAAAGCCACGTATACTGTGGGAATCATTAAATACATGCATGCATAATAATGGTTTAGACCTCTTACATTCCTTCATGACAAATAGTCACATTGTACATTGCCATACAGTTGCATGCAAACCAGCACAACGCACCAACATACATGTCAACACAATGTCAACATGCACCTCTCCTTCACATTGCAGAGGGGCACACAACACCTTCAACAGAGCACAAAACACAACACATCTGTGATGCCGAAGAGGACCATCACACCATCGACACCGACCCACTATAACAGCCCATGTATATCCCACGCAACCCCCCACCAGGACCCGACCAGCCAAGCTACTCAGAGGAGAACACCGAGCCTGCAACAGACCACACAGCAGGAAGCACCCGCAAGCACAGCTGGTTCATGACACTTCACCCACCCACACATGGCACCCCAATGCCATGAGTCAGCATGCCAAAAGATGGTGGCCCAAAAGGTGTGGGTGGGGTCCGAACCCATGGAATGCGAACTAGAGCACATACGTAGGTGTCTATCACCCTTCAGGGATCACCCACACCCCACTAAGTAGACCCACACTGCCATAGAGACACGTGCAGATGCACACTCACAGTACAGAACCACGCCCAGGGGCGCTCAAGCAGCAGTCACACACCAAAGTTGGTTCTGCAAACGACGGCCCTGGCAACTTACAAATTGAGTGGGTGACAACAAAGCTACATGTCAAAGCTCCAACCCACTGCCTGCAGGTGCATGTCTGCATCTGATGTACAAAGCACAATGTAATGTAGTAGTGCCCAGGGCTCTCATGCTTACAATGAGACCACTGGGACACACACATATATCATGTTGAACTGGCTACGAGCACATACACCCAGCCCCTTTATTGGCAGGGCCACATGTACAGTGATGCCTGTGCTGGATATGTGTGGTGTTAGTGTAAGCCATTCCGCACAGAATGTTTGGTGCTGGCAACCACTTGTAAATTGGGCACCAGTGCAACGGAAACAGAAAACACATGTATAACAGAGTCAACTGCTGAGCAACATGGAGTGAGCCGGAGAAAGTCCAGAGGAGAGCCAACATGCAAACAGCAATGTCCATTAGTTGCAGTGCACTGGGTTTGGGACACTAGAGATGAGCGCCCTCATGTGTAGAAAAAGTCTCGGATTGTGGCCCTTTGACATATTCCTAATGCAGATGCAGTGGGGTGTGTTAAACCTGCAACATCTTCCCCATCAACGTCTTAGGGCCCCCACTCTGTTTGAGGTGACATAGCTGGGCAAACGCTCCATAGTACAAAACTGAATCAGCAATGGACAATGGCCTGTGGTGCACTGACACGCTGCCACCTGAAGTCCTGAGCAGGGTATCATGCCATGGATGGCATCCACGACAGGTCTGAGCAACTCTGTAAGTCTGTCAGGACCACCGTTTCGACTCTGGCAGATGGCGGTTGGATGTGGTCCTTGCGGGGGTGGCGTGTGCCTCCTGCGGTCATGCGACATCCAGGCCGGTCAGGACTCGCCTAAGTGTGTGAGCGCTGATGGGATGCAGTTGGGCCCGGAGGCTGCGTACAATGCAGGGCCACAGAGAAATTACGTTGATGACCCCAAGGCCAACGCTTCAGGGGCCCTCCAATATCTCAGAAGAAGGGGTCCCGGACCGGACCGGGCCAGCACAAAGTTAGTGGCCCCGGATGCACTGCGGCTGGCACAGGCACCCAGCCATGGGACGGTGACTTGCTGTGCAGTCCGGGGGGCCATGCAACCTGAGCAGGTCCTCATCAATGTCCGAGTTGTACGTTGTGGAGGGTTGCGGGGGACAGTGGAAGGTGTCCTCCAGGGTATGATGCGGAAGGACTGATGTTATCCGGAAGCTGGAAATGGAGGAGTGGAAAGCGCATGCCTCGTTTTCACCACCAATTCAGTATCAGCTACTGTGACTGTGACCCAGCTTTCATCCAGCCTGAGCCACATCTTCCTCTTACTCCTCTCCGTGCAACCACTGGTGTGGACTCTGCCATTCGTGATTCACGACTGAGTTGCTGGATGTGAGACCTAATGGTCCGCAGGGTAGTCCTTTTCCCTCATCCACGTGTTGCCGGCTGGCATTGAACAGGGTTAGTGGCACCATGTGTAGCCGGCTGGCGTTGGACAGGGTTAGTGGCACCATGTGTAGCCGGTTGGCATTGAACAGAGTTAGTGGCACCACTTGTCGCAAGATGCCCATATGGAAATGGGGGGTATGGTGCTGTGGCCGCTGGCCCGCATTTGGGGTCACTGCCATTCAGGACCCAGGACACAGTTTCACATATGGGACCTACTGGGCCGAAGAGGACACCGGTGTAGTATGTGAATGAGGAAGGTGTAATGTGGGCCAGTTTCGGGGGACCTGCGATGGTCTGAGAGGCTGGCAGGCTCACAGGTTTCGGGCTTGGAGCTTGCACAGGCACGTGGTGGACCCTCCTTGACACACCCTGCTGTAGGCAGGTGATCAGTGTGGCATGGTTACACAGGGGCGGGCCTGATGGCTTTGTGGTCTAGCGGGCCGGGGTACGGCAGGCACACAGGATCGCAGGCAACTCCACTCACGAGGATGGTGCCAGGGTGAGAGGTGCCGCCCTGGCAGAGACGTTGGGCTTTCCGGAAGAGGACCACGCTCAGGGCTATGTGCTTTTTGTTCACACCCCTACGCTGGCCTCGTGTACGCTGGGCCATCCCACTCTGCTCACGCTTACGGGGGACGTAACAGGCAACATTTGTGTGAGGTCCACCACTGGATGGGGTGACATGGTTGCGTCCACTGTCCACTACACTCCATACACCAGAGGTGTATGTCGCCGTGAATTTGGATGTGTTCTGCATACTGCGGTCTGTCCAGCACATCTCCGCTACTCTTGGCATTGTGTACTTTCCCAAACATGGTTCTACTGCATCCTTCACACATGCCTGGTTGCCACCTCTCCCCACATTTGGCTATTGTGTGGCTGAGGTGCCATGACATTGATGGCTCATGTTCACGGCTTGCCCAGGTTACCATAGTAAGTTGTTCTGTTGTGTCTGGTGGGTGGATATGTTGTTGTGCATATTGGTTGTTATTTTGTGATGTGTGCATTGCCAGAGTTGTGAATTGCATGGTTGTGGAGTAGAGGTGAGTGGGGTGTTAATTTGGAGCTTTGCCAAGGGCCTTTGCATTTCCCTTGGTGCCATCCTGGGAACGCTGGTTGCTGATGGACTGTCGGAGGATGAAGAAATCATGCACACTGGCTGTGTATTTGGGGGCGACATTGTTGAAGGTCCCACGAGGTTCTGATGTTGCCTGCACATTGATATATGACGTCTGCTTCCTGTTGCGGTGATTGTTTTCTGTCTCACCAGGGGGCACAGGTAGGACATGTGTGCTGTGGATTGCCCCAAACACGTGCATGCATCCGGCTATGGCATATGGCCCTTGCTTGGTCTCCAGAGGATCCTGCGCATTGTGTTGGACATATGCAGACTGGGTTGCCAGGGTGATGGTGATGTCCAGGACAGGTGTGGAAGACATGGATGTGGCTAGCTGTGAGACTCCTCTGACTCTGATGAGTGTTGTTTGGGGTGTGCCAGGGGCCAACAGGGGCAGCGCAGCCAGTAGCTTGGTGTGGGGTGGGATGTTGGCTGTCCACTGTGTTGGTGCCGTAGGTCTGTTAGGCAAGGATGGTTGTACCTTTCCGCCTGTAGTGGACAGTGACATTGTCAGTTGTTGAGTCTGTAAGGAAGGTGCATTTTCTGGGGGCCCCTGTCTTTGTCTGCACTGACTTTGTGGTGGTTTGGGGGGGTGTTCCAGGTGGGGGTTGGGTCCTGGTGTTGTGGCTCTCTTGGGTGTCCGGGCTGCATGATGAGTGGCTCCATGGCATCTGTTGCCCTTCCGATGTAGCCTTTTGTGGTAAAGGCTGCAGTCCGACTTTACACCAGGTCAGAGCAGGTGTTAATTTCCTGCAGCTAACACGCCACATCGCCTGTTTTGTGTTCTTATCGCCAATCTGGCCGGTCGTTGAGAATGATGTGGTGTGGTTTTGTCGCAGCTTTTTGCACAAGAACGTCTACTCTGCATCTCATTAGCTATAGTTGCGAGGGTAAACTGGTGCAGTGGGCAGTTAACACCAGCTTGTGAATGGGGAGGTAAATTTATCACGACTTTGGCTACGATAAAGTGCTGTTAATTTGGCAATAGCTCCTTGTGAATATGCCCCAATGTGTATCTTAGCAACTACATTCTGCCTAAAGTGTGCATTTTTAGGATGTGATTCTGATTTTGAGAGCAAAAGATTAAAATTGTTTTCCATTTTTAACCCACTTAGTTCTCAAAACGGAAATGATGTTTCTTTTTCTCTGACGATAAATGTATTCTTTTTGAATTTGCCAGTGTTGGGAGGTATTGTCAGAAATTTACAGTCACCTTGTCTTTTGCAGCATAAGCCATAGATCCCAATTAGGTTCACACCAAAACTATCACTTATAACTCGGTAGTTAAGTGTAAAACCCCAAAATGGAAAGGGACAGATTGGAATCTCGTCTGCTTCTGGGTACAGATAACTGTATAAGAAAAGAAGAAAGGATAATGAATTACTGCGGCCAAATTGTGTTCTGGAGAATTACACAAAAATAAGTGAATGTTATATACCTGACTGGAAAGTTGCAAATATCTAAGGTGAACAGCAGAAGACTATGCCACTCACACTCACTTCTGTCACAAGCAGGGAATCCTTTGCACTCACATAGAATAGAAGATGTTCTCTCTAAAAAATATAGTTCAAACTACTGTCCAGGCTGATGTCCCACAATAGACAAATCACAATGTTTCCAGGGCCTAACTATGTTTACTAAACCAGTCAGTGTTCTTCAGACTTAGACCTGCTTAGCAGCAATTAAAAATCGTTCAGAAGAAGAAATAGGAATTCCTCAGAATGCAGAAAAACGTCCACATGCTGACCAGAAAGCATCCAATATCTTAGAGCTTTTTTAACTACCGGTGACTCTACCAGAATTGTCTGTACCTTTCTGGCAATTAATTCTTCTGGCAGTTTCCAGGATAATATGTCAAAACACTCTGCATGGTAGGGACTCTTGTTTCAAAGGTTGCTAAGGATTCAAACGAGCACCAGAGCACACTGCCTGCTGGGTACTGTAGTTTGAGAATTATAAACATTGCACCAACTTCAGAGGCTGGAAATAGGCCAAGGAAAAAACCCATCAAGGCATTGTCTTCTACAATGAAGGAAGCATTTGATAGGCATTCAGGCAGGTTTTGCATTTCTGGGTTGCATGCATTAACTACCTGAATGGCCCGGAAATAATAAATGCGTGTGTGAATGAAAGGCTGGATAAATTGATAAATGCAGTACAAAAGGGGGTAGCGATGGACGGAGCATCTGAACCAATCAAACATTCACACCCAGTCAACAGATCTGGGTTTAATCCATCACCGTTCTTTAGCCCACTCTGCCACCCCAGTTCAGACATGGCCATATGCAAATCAGTCTGACCCAGTGCCTCATGGGAACAGTCCAGTCCGAACTGCCAAGCCATGCCTTCCCTGGACCGGAAACAAGCTTTCTAGGACCGGTTTCTGGCATTACAGCCATCTTCAGCCAGGCTTGCTTGAATCCAGTGGTAAAGTGAGCAAGGGACTCACATCTGAGCATACCCTGCCAACTTATGGTGAACAAAGCGGTACAAAAGGGGGTGGTGATGGACGGTGCATTTGAACTAATCAAACACTCAAACCCAGTCAACAGATCTGTGTTTAATCCATCACCGTTCTTTAGCCCACTCTGCCACCCCAGTTCAGACATGGCCATATGCAAATCAGTCTGACCCTGTGCCTCATGGGAACAGTCCAGCCCGAACTGCCAAGCCATGCCTTCCCTGGACCGGAAACAAGCTTGCTAGGACCGGTTTCTGGCATTACAGCCGTGTTCAGCCAGGCTTGCTTGAATCCAGTGGCAAAGTGAGCAAGGGACTCACATCTGAGCATACCCTGCCAACTTATGGCGAACAAAGCGGTACAAAAGGGGGTGGCGATGGACGGAGCATCTGAACCAATCAAACACTCACACCCAGTCAACAGATCTGGCTTTAATCCATCACCGTTCTTTAGCCCACTCTGCCACCCCTGTTCAGACATGGCCATATGCAAATCAGTCTGACCCTGTGCCTCATGGGAACAGTCCAGCCCGAACTGCCAAGCCATGCCTTCCCTGGACCAGAAACAAGCTTGCTAGGACCGGTTTTTGGCATATTGATCAATGCATGAATGGGTAAGTAAGCAGATGAATGAATGAATCAGTCAATGCACAGATGCATGATTGGGTATGATAATGAAAACTGAATGAATGGACGGATGGACATGCAGAGCAGTGATTTACACTTTTTCATCTTCCACCCACATGCAAACCTCTATTGATCCACTCACTCATGCATCAGTCAATATAAGCATAATTGTGTCCTCCTTATTTCATGTATCCATCCCATTACTTGAGCATGCCCTCACACTTACGGATCCCATGGTCACCCAAATCCGAGAAACAGACATTACCCACCTTACCGTGCATGGGTGTGTGCCCCAAGCATGTAATGTGTGGTTATGTATGCATCTGCATGTGTGTTTTCAGCATATGAGCGAATATTGTGTGTGTTAGTACACGTTCCGGCTTCTGCATTTGTGAGCATGCGCTTCACGAGAGACCCCGTTTGGCGTTGTTAATGTGTGCTCAATTCTAGTGTGATGCTGACACAATTTATTCGGGGACTTTAAATATGTAAAGAGTCTGTTGAAGCACATTTAACCGAATATGGTGCCCAGTAATTAAGCCCTTCTACAGTACATTAATTTTCACAAATCATGTGAAATCAATAATTCCCTTTTACCTCAATGTAAGGGATATGAGAGATAAAAACGGCAATCAAAAACATCCCAGCAAATTAACTCTTGCTTCAATGATAAAATAAAAAAACAGTTGTATTTCCAGCATAGTTTATTATCACTGCATTGTATTTTTTATACCAGAAGATGCCGACAATAATGTTATATTAACAGGCAACATACAAACTAATAAGCTAAGCTGTGATTCAAGCCAGTAATCAACCTCATATCAGTTTCCATTTCCTACTTCTGATTATCATCAGTTTCAGCTTGGCTGACCCCTCGGTGATGCTGCTGTAGTGTTAAATCGAAGCTACTTCTTCATAGAATTCAAATAATATTTGAAGACTGTTGCTGAGTAGCCATCAAGATAGCGTATTTCATCTCAGGAACACAAATTAAAGCAGAGGTTTTTGTATGTGTTACCAACAACATTTAATGGAGATGAATCCAAAACTGGGGTCGCATCATAGAAAAGGCCTTGAATCCACTGCAACGATACGATGGCTAGCATTTGTCCCATTTTATTGTGATAACTGATCTTCATTATTGTGCCTAAATATCTTGAATTTTCTAGTATAATGTATAAAGAAACATACAAATCATGGGACTTTTTTCAAAGGAGCTAGTGCCCTCAATGCCACATATTTTTTAATGCATTGGTGGCACAGTCAGTAGCCCACATTTACAAGGTGATGCATCTAGGCCCATGCATCATTTCATTTCATAAACTTTATTCTTCAATTAAGTCATAAAAGTATACATAAAATACACAAATGTTAATTAAAAAAATCATTTAAAAAGCCATACAATAAATATTTAAAAGAGTATTAAACTACAATAGACTATTGCCGAATTACAATTTTAAAAAGGTCTTAAAATCATTTCATCAATATACATTTGTCTAGAGGAGAAATGCACAGAAATTCACAAGAGTTACCCTAGTATACATAGGCAAAACAGCTTAATCTTCATATAATTACCGCTGTATGTTTTGTGCGGATTACCCAAGCCCATCTCAAGAATTTAGCCACGGCAACAGCAATTCTAGGCGTCGGGTCTGTGGATAGAATTCTCAGAGCCTCACCATGCCTATGTATCCCAAGCAGTTTACATATAGGCTTGATCCACATTGTTCTGGGCGCAGTATACAGAGGACAAAAGAATAAAAAGTGGCTTAATGACTCTTGTTCCTCCCCACACTTGGGACATCTGTCGTTACCATTTTTGTCTGCCCATTTTGCTGTAAAAGATCTTACTGGTAGTGATCCTACCCTAAGCTGAAAATAAAGCTTACGGTCCTGTTGTTTACCAATAATGTCTCAATATTGTTCCAGTTGTGGTTGGGCTTTAATATCCATGAAACGACCAGTTAAGTGCGAGGAGAGACCCTCTGACCTCTCTTCTGCAATCACCATCCCCCAATACTTTTCTTTTAGTGATTTTTTTGAGGGGAATTGGGCATTTTCAAAAGTCCTCCCATAGTTCCCTCATTCCCAGTTTGAAGAGTATCGATCTAATGGCCTTCAGCCAATGTATTCTATGGCACAGGTCCTTAGCCATTATCTCCCTTAGTCCCTGGGCATAGTGCTGTAATTCTTCTGTGGTCCATAAACGGCGCCAATAAAGTAATGGCCGCAAAAAGGCAAGATCCTGGACCGCTTTTTTTCCAAGATCCCACATTAGCGGTATTAACGGGGTACTTATGGGAACGCTAGTAGCTTTTCGCAGAAATTCATTTTCTGCTAGCGTTGGCTTTCTTAGATCTTCAAAACCCCAAAGTTCAGCTCCATAAAGGGCCGAGCCTAGGACCTTCATCCCGTATACTTCCAATGAGGGGCTAATGGGCTTGGTTGTTGAAGAGGTGAATTTTTTCAAAAGGATACCTGCCTGCTGGCGGAGTTTTAGCACCGCAATGTCCAATTGACTAGACCACCCTAAGTCTCTCTGAAGGGTAACCCCCAGGTAGGTGAAGGTGTCTACCCGCTCCAGCGGGGAACCGTTCATATTGATCAGTCCTCTGAAGGGTCTATTTGACCCGCACGTTTTACGGCCGGTCAGGACCATATACTTGGTTTTTGTCGTATTTATTTCTAGGCCCCTATTCAAACAAAAGTCTTCAAACCGCTTCAATGCTTGCTGGAGTACACTCGGAGTCTTTGAAATGATGAGGGTGTCGTCCGCAAACATCAGGATCGGGACCCGCTCGCCAGACATCGCAGGGGCATCAGTCGGGACCAGGGAGAGGAAATCCGCAACCCCATTCATGAAGAGCGAGAATAAGGTTGGCGCCATGACGCAACCTTGCCTCACTCCAGGCTCCACCGGAAAGGGCTCCGTAACCTCCCCCTGGCAACCCCACCGGACCCGAGCGAAGGTGTCCTCATGCAGGTGGACAATCAAGCTCAGCAGTTCAGGTGCCATCCCCAGCTCCGCTAGGACTTTCCATAGTATATTGCGAGGGACCAGGTCGAAAGCCGCTTTTAAGTCGACAAAAACGGCACACAAAGTACCCTTTTCCAGGACCACGGTACGCCAGTATAACATAATAAACCGGAAAACCTGGTCTATGGTACTTGTTTTTGGGCGGAAACCAGCCTGTAGGTGACTCAAAATATTGTCATTATCCATCCAGGTCTGGATTCTGCCCAAAACCAGCCGTCCCATGATTTTTTGTAAGCAGTCAATTAGACTTATTGGTCTATAATTGGTTGCAAGCGACTTGTCACCCTTTTTATACACTGGCACTATTTCTTCCCCTTTCCATGAGATGGGTACTTCAATCCCTTGGGCTATGTTATTTGCCACATACAAAATATATAATCCCCAACGCCCTCTGTTGTTCAGAAATAAATCTGCGGGGACACAATCCATGCCGGTAGCACGACCCTCTGACACCTGGTCCAATGCCCTGTCCACTTCACTCCTTATACACAGTATGAACAGAAGCTCCTTTGCTAACACCAGTAGCAATAGCAGCATATTGGGGCTTAAAGTAGTCAACCCAGGAATTACGGTCAACATTATTATGGGGGCTCTCTCGATGTCCTCCCCTATCCCATTTAAAAATGTTCCCGAAAAGTTTGGGATTCTTAGCAGAATACGCCACTTTCAAGTCCGGCCCTCTTCCCAATCCCTTTTAGCAGTATGTTGCTTGAGCCTATAGTTAGCACGAGCCAGTCTTATTGTACCCATATCTTTGGACTTTAGGGCTAAACCCAACTCCCTCCTAGCTTGGCGACAGGAGCCATCATACCAGCTCTCTGGTTTTTTAATTTGAGTTCTTCTTTTTCCTAAGCTCGGTTTACAGAAGTAAGTTTTCAGTTTTACAAAGAGCCTATTGTGTGCCTCTACAAAAAGATAAGGGGGTGATCCGGTCCGGGTGACCTCCTCCATAGCCTTTAGGGCCCCTTCCAGGTCTCCCTCAATATTGCTAATTATTTCCTGATGCTCTTCGACTAGACACCATTTAAGGTGGCGCTCATCATTTGCCATGACCAAATCAGGGTGAGTATGCCCTACATGAGGATCGGCCTCTATGTGAATACCCAGATTAAACTTTGCACTCAAAGGGTTATGGTCACTTTCAATACGAGTCACCACCTCCATGTCAAGGAGAGTAGACCACATCTTGAGAAGGACGAGTAGGTAATCAATGTTGCTTGCCTTAGCACCATTGTCAAAAGTTTCCTTCCCCATTTTATCTGACAATGTGCGCCCGTTGGCAGCCCTCCGCTCGTTTTCCATACAGAGGCCCTTTAACTGGATAGCAGCCTCAGTCCATTTTCTTATGGGATTAGTACCGAGCTGAGGAACTCCCCACCTGGCGTCCTCCTCCTCTGTTAAATGTTTATCGTCCAAACCAAGGGGTTCAAAAGTGGTGTTAAAGTCACCGGCAATCAATGACATTATATTTTTTGGGGTAGCCTGTAGTAATGTATCAAGTTTAGCTACAACTTCCGATTTCTTACCACCTTGAAGCCCCCTAGCATAAACATTAAAAATGTCGATTTCTAAATTAGCATGGAATCTAATTCTAACACCAAGAATATCATCACATACAATAGGGAGCAACTGGATGTTACATTTTAGGGACTGCTTGACCCATATCACTAAACCTCCCATAGGTCGCCCTTTAGTTTTTTTTACAGCAGGAACAAAAAAATTCAAATAGCCCACTCTAAACATTGGTTCTACCACCCAAAATTCTTGAAATAAACAAATGTCGAAGTGGTCAATAAAATCTGCCCAAGCCTGCGATTTAAGTTTCGACCCCAAACCTGCCACATTCCAAGAGACCAGAGATGTCTGACATAGCAGTCCATCTGATGTTGTACCCAATTTGCCCCGTACGGGACATCCTCCTGAGACATACTGTGTGTTATAATGCCTATTTAAGGAATGATCTACCTCTGGTACCTCAAAAATGAGATCACATGTGTTACTTTGGCCAGCCTTAACCAGCCCTTCGTCATTACTGCTCTCAATGGGCACAATCCCTTTCCCAGTCTCGATCCCCTCTCTTCCATCCCCTCCCCTACTACCCGGGATGGACTTTTGTAGTTCAGACTGTCAATCGCAGTCCCCTAACCCCGCCAGGGCCTGAAATCTGTTGAACAACCTTATATTTCCTAAGGGGCAAAAGTTAGATACAATTCCCTGAGAAAACAAATCCCTCTCAAAGGAATAGGGGGGCCATAGAAGTAAGCTAAGGGTAGAGCTTGTATTCCATTGAACAAATCATTTTGAGGCCAGTTACAGATAAAGTTGACACATGACTGGTTTCTGAAATTAATAATGGTACAGTCTCCTGCTACCGTCTTGCATCCCTTGCCTATCCAGCTGACTCTCCTGGCACCCATAATTTCACCTCGCATATTAGCTGGCAATGGGCGGTACTTGTTTAGCCAGAAGATACACTTATGCTTTAAGTCTGGGTATGATTCTCGTTTCCCACGAGCTAGTGGGGGGGACCCCTACCAAGACTACCACAAAGGGGACTGATTGGGGAGGGAGGTCAATGTAAGGTAGGGGAGGCTCACTATGAGCCCTGGTTAATGCGGGTAGATTTAGCTGTTTATCATTCAACTTAGTTACATCACCCAGGTTTCTCTCTTTACTCAATGGGTTTGCTCCCACTCCTGTATGATTAAGTACCGGGGGAGCATCTGTCCGCGACAAAGTACTTTGTGACGTCCCACTAGCTTGATGTGTGTGTCCCACTCCTATCAGAGCCGCAGGTTGTGAATTAGTAATTTGCCCCTTGTCAACAGCCAGAATAGGCCTTGCTATCTGGCTTGACCCGGTACCACTGTCAGAATTAGATGGGCCATTGTCTGCAGAATTTTTTGGCCTTGCAGTAAGAGCACTGCGACTTGGTCCTGCCTATTTCTGGACTGATACCAATGAAAGTTCAAGGCACACCAGTCTATTTTCAATGGAGTCCAGCCGTTCGTGCAATGGGTGACACATTTTCTTAAAGGTACCCTCCAGTCTTTTCCAGAAAGAAGGACCCAACTCCAAGTATGGATCCTCCCCCCTATTGTCCAAATGACTTCCCTGCCCACTTCTATCTGCACTATCCATTTGTAAGGGGTTATTGATGGCATCGCTGCTGTATCTTCAGGTGGAGCATTACTTTTACAAGATCTTGCTTTCTTCCCTCCAGCATTCGTTTGTGGTCCAGGGCGTTTCCTTTTTGCTTGCTCCCTCCCCTTAGGCTGGACCATAATAGCTTTTACTTGGCCAGCAGATCGAGTCTTAATTTTAGGGGATGGGCTTCTGACCGTGTCGCTACTGGGCACTCCTTCTCTTGGCGAATTGTCACTTATGTTCATAATAGTTGCTGGTTGGGGTGAAGAAGTAGTCGCCACTCCTGATGGAGGAAGCGAACCATGTGGGTCAGGTTGTAAGTGGGTCGGTGATCTGGCATGTGCCAGGGGGCCCAGGGAAGACCTTTTATCAAACGTTGTGTCCAAGGATAGTCTTTTCTCGGTAAGTTCTATATCCTTGGCAAGTGCAGTTGATACCCTTATAAGGAAATTATCAAGGGTTCCCAATAGTGAACCACCAGTTGATTTCCTGCAGCTAGGACCAACATCTGGTGAGGTAGCCATCCTTTATATACCTTGCGTGATATTCGTATCAGTGACGAATTGTGAATGAATGGCTTTAGAATCTTTACAGAGCGACACTGACCTTAATATTGCTGTGGCAGGTGTCAGAGGGGTGGCCCGTCCAGTCCTTTCCCGGTCTGGAACGGGCTTAAACGGGCCCACCCTTGGCCCGGGCTTAGCCAGCTGGTCCCACGTGCATCCCGCGTCGCGGGAGAAGCGCCGTTGTTTTTCAGCGCCTCCGGGCACAGGCGATGACGTCGGTGGGCGGGGCTTGCGGGAATTGTGGGGGCTGTAGTCCCCCCGCTCAGCAGCCGCGATGTGGAAGCGCGGCGGCGGGGGGGACCAGGCACCCAGATGGCAGCACTCCCGGACAGCAGCTCAGGGCCCGAGACAGTAATTCCCCAGCAACGAGGGTCGGACAAGATGCAGTTTAGCCTCGTGGAAAAACGGCTCATGCATCACTTTTTTGAGTCCTGCATTGAAATGTTCATTCACCTGAACCAGATGCGTCACACAAGTATTAATATATGCAAGGTAGGCATTCCATCGTAATTCCCAGTGTAAAACTGATGTATTGATATTCATGATTTTAGTGAAAAGTGACATATCGCTGGCAAGTGTAGCACACAAGCGCAAATATGTCAAAATTCCTGTGCCTTGTTAACCAAGGCATCGAAAATGAGGATTGGATTTAGCATATAAAGAGAATTCAGACAGAACAGTGTGGCAAGCACAACTACGCCATGGAGGGGCTGATTTTGCAGCTAGAAATTTGCAAAGAGACGACCATCCTAACCACCTACCCGCCCCCGACCCCCACAAAGGCAGGGCAGGAGAAGGGAGCAGATTTATTGGCAGCTGGCTTCCCTCATTGAACTCTGGGAGTATGAGGTAATGTATTACTTCAGGCTCAGGAGAGAGTCCATCATCCAGCTGCTACACCAGATAGCACCAAGGCACCAGCCACCAACTCCCATGTCCACAAACCTCCATTTGCAGGTCAAGCGCATGGCTGTCTTCCACATGTTGGCATTCGGGTCATGCCAGATTACAACAGCCAGAGTGGCAGGAATCTCGCACCCATCTTGCTCAGCATTCATATCTTCTGACTTAAATGCCATCATCGGCCAAACACCACAGTACCTCCTGTTCCCCAACTCACAAAAACTGCAGCTAAAGATCAAGCAAGGCTTGCATGTCATCTCTCAGTTTTTCCATATGTGCTGGGTGCCATGGAGTGCACACATGTGCTACTGGTCTCATCCCTGCAGCTACATTCCATCTCTACAGGAATCAGAGGCATACATAATCGATAAGTGTCTAGGCCATCGTGGACCAATGGGGCATTTTCACCAACGTGTTGGCCAAATACCCCGGGAGATTGCATGACTCCTACATCTTCAGACACTCCATTATCGCTTCCAGAATAGGAGATATGGGAATGGGCTACTGGTTGGCAAGTACATCTGAAGAAGATGACAAACCTAATAACAGTAAATAATCCATGACCTAATGGACATCTCTGTGTGTGATATCTGAGATAGCGCATATGTGGATAAGGCTGGACGTCATACTTGCACTATTCTGCATGTGTCTATCAATAGTGTAAGAACCTGAGCAAATCAACGCTTGGGCAAATGTCGTATTGCAACACTGTCCACAAGGAAGGGCTGCAGTGTCTGTTGTATGTATGTTCAAATGTACCATGCACCACATGTACGCAACACATTACACTTCCAAAAGGAAGTAAACAATTTGAACTCTCCATCATTGGCAGACATCAACCCCCTGCTGAAGAAACCCTCTGCCGACCCGACAGACCTTAAGAACTACAGACCTATCTCTCTGCTCCTCTTCCGGACCAAAGTCATTGAGAAGGCCATCAACACCCAACTCTCTGAGTTCATCGGAACAAACCACATCCTGGACATCTTCCGATTGGGCTTCAGATGCAACCACAGCCCAAGAACGCTCTCCTCACCACTACAGACGACATCTGCACCCTCCTCAAGTAAGGCAAAACTGCAGGCGTCATCCTCCTGGTCTTCTTGGCCACCTTCAATACCATCCCCCACCATACCTTCAGCACAAGACTCCATGTTGCCGGCATCTGCGACAAAACCCTAGAATGGATCCGCTCCTTCATCACCAGCCGAACATAGAGAGTCAGACTTCCACTGTTCAACTCAAGAGCCACAGAGATCGGCTGCGGAGTGCCTGAGGGATCCTCCCTGAGCCCCACCCTCTTCATCTACACATCCCCATTTGCAACCATCATCAGAAGCCACGGACTCAACATCGTCTCCTATGCCTACAACACCCAAATGAATCTCTCCCTCACAGATAAACCCACAGCCGCCCAAAGCAACTTCCACAACGGTATGTTTCGGGCCATTTCCTGTCACAGGCACTAGGCCTACCGACACAAGTGAGGTACAATTTTTATTGAGAGACTTTGAGAAATGCTGGGTGGGTGAACGTTTGTGGCTCCCCTTATGTTCCAGAACTTTCCTTCACAGAAATGTGAGGAACTTTTTTTTCCCCAAAGTTTGAGGTTTGCAAGGGATTCTGGGTAACAAAACTTGGGGAGAACCACACAAGTCACCTCAACCTGGATTTACCTGGGTGTCTAGTTTTAAAACACGTACAGGTTTGCTAGATTTTCTTAGTTGCCGGCTGAGCTAATGCCCAAAATCCACAGCTAGGCTCATTGAAACAAAAGGGTAAATTTTCTGTGGAAAATATGATGTGTTCATGTTTTGGCTCCTTTCCTTTAGATGGCACTAGGCCTACCCACACAAGTGAGGTAAGATTTTTACTGAGAGATTTGGGTAAATGCTAGGTGGGTTTCAGTATGTGTCTCCTTGAAGATTCCAGAACTTTCCATCACAGAAATAGGAGCAAAATTAGTTGTTTTTCAAAGTTTGAGGTTTGCAAGGGATTCTGGGTAACAGAACCTGGTGAGTGCCTCACAATTCCTACTATTGTGAATTTCCCTGGGCATCTAGCTTTTAAGAAATTGCAAGTTTGGTAGGTTCCCCTAGGTTCTGGATGAGCTAGGGGCCAAAGTCCCCAGCTAGGCACATTGCAAAAAAGGGTCAATTTTCTGAGGAAAAATGTGATGTGTCATGGTGTGTTTTGGGCTGTGTCCTGTAGCGGGCACTAGCCCTACCCACATAAGTGAGGTACCATTTGAATCGGGAGACTCCTGGAAATGCTTGGTGGCTGAAAGTCTGTGGCTCCCTATAGATTCTAGAGATTTTATGAGAGCCATACAAGTCACCCCATCCTGTATTTCCCTGGATGTCGTATTTAAAAAAATTTACAGGTTTTCAAGGTTTCCCTAGGTGCCAGCTGAGAAAGGGCTCAAAATCCACAGCTAGGCACGTTGTAAAAAAAGGGTCTGTTTTCAGTGGAAAAATCTGATGTGTCCATGTTGCATTTTAACACGTTTCCTGTTGCAGGGACTAGGCCTACCCACACAAGTAAGATACAGTTTCTATTGAGGGACTTAAGGGAATGCAGAATAGTAGAAAAAGTGTTATTACTTGTTGTCTTTCTACGCATTTCTGCCATATAAATGTAAGACAGTGTCTAAAAAAGAAGTCAATTTTAAAAATTCCCTCTAATTCAAATGCTTGTATGGATACCCACATATTTATAGAGGTGCAAATAACCATGCTTCTAAACTTCATGTCTTGTTCTCATTTTGGAAACACAAGGTTTTTTTGATGCCTATTTTTCGCTCTTTATATTTTACCAAATGAATTGCTGTATATCCAGTACACAATGAAAAACGATGTACTGGTGAGTTATTGACTCTGGTTACCTCGGGTTCTTGGTGTACCTTGAAGTCCCAGCATACGTAACTGTATATTGCTTTTAAAAATCTGCCATAGTTAGAATAAGTTACAGGGGTAAATGTAGGTACAAATGGCTGTTTTTTTAAACTCAATTACAAGATTTTATAGATTCAACTGTTACCTTCTATAGGAAAACCTTGAAAGATCTAAACAAATGATCCCTTGTTCAATTCAGACTTTTCACAACTGTAGAGCTTTCCATGGTCCTTTATTGGTTTGACACCCATTTCTACCAATCACTGGAAGGAGGTTTAAAGCACAAAAAATAGGAAAAATAGGCTAAGTCCCAGTAAAATGCCAAAACTGTGTAGAATATTTTGGTTTTCTGACAAAAGTCTGCCTGATCTGGAAAGCTGGGAAGATGTTGATATTAGCATTGTAAACCCTTTATGGTTACCATTTGAATGGGAAAAAACAGATGCTTTCTTCTGCAGCACTTTTATACAATTTTTCCCCCAAAAAGAAAAATGTGGCTGTCTGTTGGCTAATTTCATGGTCCCTTCCCGGGAAATACACAACTCAGGGTACCTTCACAATCCTCACAATGTTGGTAAAAATGGACGCAAATTTTGGGTGAATACCTTATGTGGACAAACCGTTATGAGGGCCTAAGCGCGAACTAACCCAACTAGCCAAACAAAAGTGTGACACTGGGGTGGAGTGGGAGAAGGGCCTGCAGAGAAGGGGTTAAAGAATTTATGTTTCGTCTATTTCTCTCCCTTTAGACTATCAATTTCAAATATATACATTGAATGCAATTACAATGATTAAAATGATTTGTTATTGTATTGGGGTGTTTGATAGCAGCCATATTAAAATTGTGCCACAGAGGAAAGAGAAATCCAATTTATTATGCATATCTTACATGGTATTGGAAGGTTTAAATTGTGCAAGCACAGCACTAGAGCAACAATTGTTTTAATTAGCCCTCTTAGACATGAGTATTTACGTGGTATTAGCAATGATGTAAGTGGACATCGCTCTAGCAATAATTGTTGGTGCTGTAATTATAAGGAGTATTAATGATTAATGATAAACATTACTTTCTGCAGAACGAACAGTTACAAAAACAAATATTTTTCTTGATTGTGCTGCATTTATAATTGATTATATTTATGAACCATACATTCTGGATTAAGATGTTTGTACAATGAAATCGGAAGAGGGAGGAGAAATTATGTATTTTATGCTGATGCATATTACGTGTGTATTTGAAAGAATTTCAAAACAGCATTACTTATTGTGACCAAGGTTTCAGAGGAAGGCAAAGTGTGTTGATGGGTCCACCTCTGTTGTTACAATAAACTTGCAGTAGTGCAAAATGTACCTAGAGTGCCACAAACCAGCATCGCTAAGGAAGTTAATATGTATATCATAAATTGTTTTACTGAAAAAAACAAAGGTTAAACTGACATTACAGTTTAGTGTAATAGGAATATCACTTTTGGTTTAAAAGAAACCTTAGAAATTCACTGACAAAAACAAAGGTTAAAGTAACGCTATAGTTAGGTACATTCCTCAGTGACAACGTTGATGTTTTAAACTAAAAAAACACAGATATTCAGCAGTTATCGTTAGCACCACTAATTATTGCCTGGTGCCCTGCCATGCACTTCTTATGACCTCATGTATGACATCACTCATGGCATGTTCTATGACATATTTTATGATATTACTGATGACATCTCAAATTATGTCATTGACAACATCACTGATGACATCATCCAATGAGTGTGCAAGTTTGTTTAACAGTTTACACAGTGGCAAGTGACTACCATATTACTTTTCTACATGACTTTGAACAGCTTGGGTGCAGCTAATGGGTGTAAGTGTTTAGAAAATGCATATGCTCTTAATGCATCGAAGCTGTGTTGAGGTATTCAACATGTTATAAATGTTTGCATTTGAGTGACTTTGTGTGGAACAGTTGACTTGCATTCACTTAGTCACCTAATGACTCTCATTCAGCAATTGCTATAATAAAGTCATCACATTAATAATAAAACCACAACAGTGTCCAAAGGACAAAATATAATAGGTTGCAGATTAAAAATCATTTACAGCAGTTTTTAAAAGACAATATTGGAGATATTTAGTGGTCATCTCAAGGTACTCGAGCTTTTGACACATTGTTTAATGACACAACAATTTAATACCAATATCTCAATAACCACAGAGAAATTCACAAACAAGCCCTTGGTGTCATATTGTTTCCTAGTCATAAGTGCCCTTTAAATGTAACTAGTTACAGCAAGACTAATTGGCTGTGTATCTAAATGCTTTTTAAATTGCAAGCACATACTAAACGGCATACAAATTAGATTCATGGTGTGGTATAAAAACTACAGATAAATGTAAAGTGTTGTCACAAGGGCAACATGGCAGGGGTGAAAACCAGGTACAACACTGTGGAAAGGCCCCAAAAGAGTGCACTGTGCTTAATCTAAAATGAGTCAAATAAAATCTATGATCAGGGCTGATTATCCACAGTAAACATGGCTCTATCCCATATGCGGTCGTGATCACTATATGGGAGAGGGCAAACTCTATGAATAACATGCTATCTTACTTTATTCCTGTGGTTATAAAATAGAGATTTGACATTTTCTTGGAATTATTATCTATTTCACTAACAACAATAAAATAAAATCAGAATTCCAAAATCAAAATTCAAGAAAGGATTGCTTAATGTAGGCCAGCCATGGAGTCCATATGTTCTTGTTTTATACAGTGTTCAATGACTTGATGGGAGAATTTGGTTAAAGAAGAGTGCCATATCTTTATCCAGAGAAGTAAATGTGCAATTTTAACAGTATCTTCCAGATGAATAAGGGCGGATTCTGAGTGGGTAATATAACCTGCAGTGCTTCTAGGAATTGCTAACAACCTACATAAGAATTTATTCTCTACAGTTTGTAGGTCTATGGGATAATGTAGCCCCACATGCCCGCACCGCGTATACCCAAAGAGAGACATTTGCTTTTATACAATATGATTAATTCTTTGATGGGTTCATGACCAAGTTTCTCCGCAAAATTGAAGATTGCATTGACTGCCCCTACAAATTTAAAGTCTCTTCCGAGTTAGGAGCTTGGACAGTCTTAGATTAGCATCCTGCACAATTCCAGGGTAATTAAAATTCTGTACCTTCGCGATGTCAGTCTCTCCTATAATATACATTTGTGTGTGTGTCTAATTCTGGGGCCACAAGTCATAATATAGGACTCCTAGAGATTAGTTTATAGATTAAGAACTCCCATAAATGTGTGTTAAAAGGTCGAGGAACTACTGCAGACCATTGGCAGCGCAGATAAATAGAACTGCATTGTCCACATAGAGTAAAACAGGGACTGGGTGACTTCCGACCTTGAGTAGGTCCTATCCTTTTAATGTTAGCACTGAGTCAAGGGAATTAATATAAAAAAGAAAAAGGTTAAGGGGTAGGATACAGCCCTCTCTCACTCCTCAGTTAAATCTAAAAAGAGGAATGCATTCTCTGTTCTGACAATATCTGATCACGGAAGTTGTGCCCCAATGCAGATGCTTAAGGAGGCCTATCAATGAGTTTTCAATACCTGCCTCTCCCATCATAGTCCATATCCTCCCCTTGTGCACCAAATCAATAACATTGGAGAGGTCCATAAACGCAATGTGTAATGAACCTCTCCTCGCTTTCACATATTTTTGTATTAATATAGTTAGATTCAGTGATTGTCCTTAGGGTACCCACTCCGGGACAAAAGCCATATTGCACATCTGAAACAAAGTTGCTTGGTTACACTGATACTTTGGAGGATTATCCTCTCAAAGATCTTTGTGGATGAATACAAAAGGGAGATAGGTTGGTAACAGGATGGTTGGTTTTCGTCCCCCTTTTAAAAGATTAGCACTGTAGTGGACTTCCTCCATGAGTTTGGGGGCTGTCTTCAATTACTGCTCCAAACAAGTTTGTTAGTACTGGAGCCCAAAGCATGGAAGTCTGTCTATAGACATTTATTTGTACCCCATCGGACCTGGGTGCCTTGCCTGCTAGGCACTTAGGTGTAGCTTTTGACACTTTGCTAACATCAACAGAATATCTTAAAATAGAGGCATGATCATGATTAATACTTTATACATCTAGGTGTGGTGTCTGAAGTGATGGGGTGGTCTCCTGGTAAAAAATCTTTGAAAAATTGGACACCCACTCTTCAGCAGGGATTTGACATTCTATTCTGGAATGATTATTCTCAGAAAAATAAGGCCAGTTTAAAACTACCCAAAATGTGGCAGCTGCCAGATCTTCACAAGTCCCTCTTCTCAACTCCTGTTTTCCCTCTTCTAAAGCCAATTTGTATGTATGTCTTGCCAATCTAATATTCTCAATATTACGAGATAGCACATTAGTGACAATTTAAGGTTTTTTAAAGCAGCAGTGCAAGCAGAGTAAGATCATTTCTAAATGGGACAGTTCCTATGGCAACTTTTTACAGTCAGCATGCTAGATACCTTTTTACAATAGTCTTCAGAACTATCCAAAGCTTCCTGAGTCTTAGCCTCTTCTAATAGATAGCACATTAAAACTTTTTATTTTCCCAGTAGTAAGTCCTTACATAATTGGATACTGTCTGCTTTCACCCATTTCACACAGAGTCCCTTATGGGACATCCAGGCTTTTTAACATTTCGGCAGGGCACTCTAAAGAAACTGAGACTGGTTTATGGTCACTGATACTGGAGGAGAGAATATCAAATCCAGTATTAGCGATGCAGGTTCTGGTTATAGTAGTATAAGATACATTGTGCTACCTCTGCGTGTACCTACAAAAGTGATTGGCTGAAAAGTGTTTTCTTTAAAAAAGACAGATGAGAAGTGATCTAATTTACTGTTCCCCCATATAGAGTGTATATGAAATGTGTAAAAGTTCCCCCTTGACTTGTATTCATTATGCGCCACATAAAATTTTGTTTTTGCATAAAATGTTTTCAACAGGAGAAACATTCTACGTAGTAGATAATAACTTTTGTAAACAGCCTTGAGTTGTTGGAGAGAATTGTGTCACCATGATAATTTATACTTAGCATTGAAGACTGTATGCATCAGGTACTGACCTATTTATTCATGCTTGTTTTGCTGTAGAAGAAGGACTATCTGTAAGGTTTTCACCGCAGTATAAAGGATACTGGTAGTGTCATCTTTAGAATCTTCAGATCTTGGTTGTTTTTAGGAAATAGTGTCTGTTTTGACAACTATGGCATAGAATGTAATATTTTCTTAGTAGATTCTTATGAATACTCAGTGGTTTATTTCTTATGAGAGTTTCACTGTTTGCAATTAGTGTGCTAAGAATGAACTCTCTTCAGTTATTTCCTGATATTAACTTAACTTCATTATGTAGCTTTGGTGAGTGTCAGCGGTTTGATACAGATTAAGGCTTTCAGAGGGCATTTGTTTTGGAATTGGCATTCACTATTTTGGCTTTATCTGAACAGTTGTATACAGATTGAACACTCTGCCACTGGATTCAAGCTAGCCTGGCTGATGACGGCTGATTAGCCAGAAACCAGTCCCAGGATGCTTGTTTACGGTCCAGGGAAGACATGGCTTGGTAGTTGGGCTGGACTGTTCCCATGAGGCACAGGGTGAGATTAATTTGCATATGGCCATGTCTGAACTGGGTTGGCGGAGTGAGCTAAAGAATGATGATGAATTAAGCCCAGATCAGCTGACTGGGGGTAAGTGCTTGCAATGTTAAATACTCCGTCCATCATCCCCTTTGGTTTTGCTTAACAGATTGAACACCACACTCAATGAGGATTTCCGATATATTTGTAGTTGATTGTTAACGTGAGCTATGCTATGTGCACAGCTGTAGCACTTTATACAGCACTAGCAGCCCACCCCAGCGTTGCCTGGGGCAGAAGGGGGCTGGGGGCAGCATTTTAGGCTTGCCCGTCCCTCCGCCCGTCCCTCCGCCCGTCCCTCCGCCCGTCCCTTGGCCCGTTTCTCTGCCCGTCCCTCGGCTCATCCCTCCGCCCGTCCCTTCGGTCCGTCCCTCCAGGTTCACTTACCTTGCTCGCCGCTCCTGCTCCACTGCTCCTCCGCTTCTCGCTGGTCACGTCCCTCGGCCCGTCCCTCCAGGTTCACATACCTTACTCGCCGCTCCTCCTCGCGCTGCTTCTCGCTGGTCAATACCGCTTGTCCGCCGCTCCTCCCCGCCTGTCCGCAGCTCCTCCCCGCCTGTCCGCAGCTCCTCCCCGCGATCAAGTCCTCCGCAGCTCTTCCTGTTGTTCCTGAACGCCGCTCCTCCCCGCACTCTCGATGTCATGACGCAGACCTCGCGGACGGCGCTTCTTTCAGGGGACTACTTTGTTTTTAAAGTTAATTTTTTTAATTTACGTTTTATTTTTATTTTATGTAGCCTATGTCCATCTACACACCCTGAAAATTTCAAGGATGTATCGGGTGTGTGGATTGGCGCTGTGGTTCCCGAGTTTACCTTGCCAAAAGGGTTGAGTTCTCTCTTTATAATAGTAGTATAGATTATGTGGGAAAACAAAGCTTGCATGATGTTATATTTGTTGTCATCAGTGATGTCTTCAACAATTTCATTTAAGATGTCATTAGTGATGTCATAAATGATGCCAAAAAAAATTACACAAGTGATCTCAAATATGATGTCCTAAGCAGTACATGGAGGGGGAGCAAGTTATAGTTAGTGCTATAAACTATTACTGCTGAAATTCGTTGTTTTTAACATTGTCACTAAAAAGAATTCATCTAACTATAACGTTACTTTAGCTTAGTTTTTTTCCAGTCAATTTCTATGGTTTATCTATACTACTATTATAAAGAGAGAACTTGCACCTTTTGGCCAGGTAAACTCGGGAACCACAGCGCCAATCTACACACCCGATACATCTATGAAAATGTCAGGGTGTGTAGATGGACATAGGATATGTAAATAAAAAAAAAAAGTAAATTAAAAAAATTAAGTTTGTAAACAAAGTAGTCCCCTGAAAGTAGCGCCGGCCGGGACCTAGCGCTGGCCGCGACGCGACGTGCGAGATGACCGCGACGTGCGTGATGACGACGAAGGAGGAGCGGCGGTGCAGTGACGAGCGGCTGTGCAGTGAGGAGCGGCGGCACAGGTAAGGAAAGGGAAAGTTCAGTGCGAGACTGTGTGATGCAGGGGGAGGCAAGAAGGAGGCAGCAGTAAAGGAAAATGTCAGAGCGCGAGTGAGTCGGGCGGGTGGGGGGCGGGAGTGAGTCGGGGCGGGAGTGAGTCGGGGCGGGAGTGAGTCGGGGCGGGAGTGAGTCGGGGCGGGAGTGAGTCGGGCGGGAGGGAGTCGGTGCGGGAGGGGGTCGGGGCGGGAGCGGGTGTACTGCCCACAGCCCCTTTCTGCCCCAGGCAACGCTGGGGCGGGCTGCTAGTTTTAAATGAAGAGATATTTTTATTACACCTAACTATAATGTCTTTTTAATCTTAGGTTTTTTGAATGAATGCTAGTTTTTTTAAGTACATTTTTTATTAAAGTGTGTATATATGGTAGAATAACTGATATAATTGTTCATTTTCCTTTTAAATAGGTGGTGACTCTCACAAGATGCTTCCTGAGTCAAACACACAATCCTGTGAGTGGCATCTGAGGGGAATATACTTCCTGGTCGGCTCTCGCAACCCTTGCACAAGATCATACATTTGGCATTAGGTTAACAACAGTGTTTTCCTGTAATTTTGAACAAAGGAACAGATATCAGAAGTTGATTATGTTAGTAAAATTGATTATGATTTGTTCCATATGAAGCAGTGATATTTTTATGATCTTGCGAGGCATGGACTCCAAGTGGGCTGTATGTCCTGTTTGACTCTCGCGATCAACCCGTGAGATTGTGCATTTGTGAAAGTAATAACAGTAGGTTCATGTAATTCTAAACAAATTAAGACATTAGAGATGTTAAATAGCTTGGAAAGATTGATTATCAATTGTACCATGAAATATTTATAGCAATGATATATTTACGATCTGTTCGTGTGTATCTCGCAAGAAGTCTGGGAGAGGAACCACACCCTAAGGAAGGAGTGTGATTGTTCATATGGATGTTTTTTTAAGAAGAAGACGATTCTATCCTTTTGCTTCATTTCACTACTGGACTGTAGTATGGTTTAAGGCCTTCTTTTGCGCTATATCATGTTAGCATGGCTTATTAGAAGTTTAAACGCCATTTAACCTTTTGCTGCTTTTGCACACAACACTGCATAGCTGTTTTTGTACGTTAGCCTTCACGAAGGTCTACACTTGAGAAAAGGTTTGTTTTTGACATCTCTAGACTTACATCGTGCCCCTAGTCTGAATAGTGAGTGCTGAGCCGTCAAGGTTATCAAAACATGTTAGCTGTTTTTCGACATGTCCGTGTAACGCTTTCTAGACACAACATTTTGGCAGCTGTGAGCCAAGTAAGATTCTGGCGCCTTTATTATTCCACACTTGCCGGGCGATCTCTGTTTCCAGGGATGCAGAGAGCTTATGCTGAGCCAGATGTAATTTACTCTTACTGAGCGGGACGGTAATAGGGCCACCCAAACCAAGCCTAAGAGACCTTCTTTAGTTTATAATATATAGTTCCTATATCGGGACGGTGTTAAAACTAGGTGCTATAGGACCTGTTTTCACCATCATTGTAATATGACTTTTCCTTTTGTATTTTATGTAATTGTAACCATGCTGACCATATTATTTTTTATTATATGTCTGCTTATGTTGGCTAAAATACTGCACATGAGATCACGTTGTTAAAATAAATATTTTAACCTTACTGTGTCTCTTATTTACTCCTGTTGTGGACTGGTATGAGAATATAACAAAAGAGTGTTCTCACTTCCCACCATTCCTGAGATGGTCCTAAGTCGCATGTTCTAGGTTGTCTATTCATTGGTTACTTTGCTGTAGGACGAAGAGCTAATGTGACACTGATGCTAGCTGGTTTTTCTAGGTACTGAGGTGAGTTTCTGGTACACCACAATTGACTGTTGTCCTAGGTCTCTGTGTACAGTTCTGTGTATGAGCAGGATCCTTGCAACATGGCGCCACCAACAAGTGTGTTCTTATTGTAAGAGACTTGAGTAGTGCTTATATCAATCTACGACTCCCTCACTATTGTTTCCGGTTGACAGTAGTGACGGATAAAACCTACCTATAGTTACATAGGTCTTTTCAAGCTTGATATTTTAAAAATGGTTTTCTGTATGAATTACTACCCAGTTGTGCCTTTTTCCATTGCATTGTACTTCTCTATTACTGTGTCATATGGCTGCGGTTGATATCCCAGCACACAGTCGCTTGGATGTGCGGAATCAATTGCAGGATTTCCTGATTTCATTGGAAGGGCAGGCAGCTGTTTTTGTTTAGATGCTGTGACTGGTGCATTTCACACTTACAATCCAGCTGCCACGCCTGCAGAATACGTTCCATATAGGACAGTGGAAGTTCCGATTTCTGCTTGGCAGCATGCCGTTTAGTTTAATGGCGCCCTCCCACACGTAATAACGGTGGTCAGACAAGGGCCGTTGTCAATCCCAGGCACTACTTGGCCTGTTTTAGCCACTTACACCCGCCTCCTCAAGCAGAGCAGTTAACAGCGTCGCAATTAAGACCCCTTTATGCCTCTGCTGTGACAGTTATTAGGGGTCATTACATTACACGCAACCTCCCGTGTGGGGCCCCGGGTGGTGCAGCGCATCCAGTTGGAGCGGGCGGGCTAAAGCTTAGTCCCGTCATGGTTAATGCGGTCATGGGCAAGCGTCCACAGGATAAGGAAGAGATGCCTTTTTGGCTTGCCGAGAAATTTGACCAACTGGAAGTAGTATTCCTGAATACTACTCCTGGGGAAAAACACATAATCCTTACCATAAGTTTGCAGAAAGACTTAGTGCCAGACGTAAATGACTTTACAACTTGTGGTGGGATTTTTGCGGCAGTCTATACTTGGTGCTTCGGCACCCTGTCAATGGCTGTCCTGCCCTTCGTCATTAAACGTGTTGAAGATGAACATGGGCCGGAGGCAGCTGTGGAGTTGGGAATGCGACACATGGGAGCATTTGACATGGTACACAATCTCGTCCTTGCAAATGTTAAGGGAGATGCGGTAAGTATCCAGATGTCTAATGCTTTGCGCAATGTCCCTGACCACGACAAACCCCGTCAGTTACAGAGAATTATTACGGAGGCTTATAAGAACGTTGGTCGTAATAGTTTGGATGTTAAGTCTTTTGCTAAAAAACAAACACAGCAGCAAACTCAACAAGCGTCATCTGATAAAGATGATCACCCAAAAGTTCAGAAACAAAATTGGAGTAAGAACAAAATACAGGGGAAACAGCAACAGAAACTGGGGTCCTGTCCTGCTTCACCTACACCTGCCTCTATTGAGCATACATATGAGTTGCGCGACCGCAGTACAATTAGGTCACCTGATTGATTTCAGGTTCCTGAACAACGTTCTCTTCGCTCTGTGCAGGAAACATCAGTCTCACCCACCGGTGAAGGAGGAAGCGGCAGAGGTCGAGGTGCCCAACAGAGCCGTGAGCAGCCTTGCAAGGCTGACGAAAAAGGCAAGAAAACGGGTCACCTCGACAAAGACCCCAGTTTCAAAAGAAGAAAGTTGCTGAAGTAACAGCAAGATATGCCACAGATAGTGAGAACGCAGCTTCGGAATCAGACATGGGCGCTGACGCTGCTGGACTGCGCGGCCGAGATTACCATAGTGCGAGAGGCCCTGCGTCCACTACTGAAGGTGACAGCGACTGACACCGTTGTTGTAGTTAAGACAGTTGACACTAGAGGGGCTCCCCCTGACAGACTTTATAAAATTGTCCTTGTAATTGAAGGTGACATAGAATGTATCATAAAAGGGGTATTTTGGGAAAATCTGACTACTACTTATGATATATTGTTTGCGGAGGTCGACTGGCCCCCACCTTTTGTGTTAGCTGCTCCCCAAGGGGAAGAGGTGATCCTCCCTAGTTTTGCGCACACAGTGCTGAAAGAGCAGGCGCTACATTTTGCAGAAGATTGGGCTAAGGCGCTTGCGCCGGCTTTGTACCATACTCACATTGGGTGGGACAAATTTTCCCCTCGACATGAGATTCCTTTGCGGTCAATGCCACAGCCTCAACCTCAATACCCCATGCAGTGAGAAGCAAAAACTTCTGTTGCAAAAATCCTTGAACAATTGGAAAATCAAGGTGTAATTGAAACGTCTGTGTCTCTGATGAATAACCCCCTTTTTACTGTGACCAAACCAGATGGTTCGTACCGTTTGGTATTGGATTACCGCCACTTAATCTCACATTGTCGTACGTGCGTGGTGCAGAATACTCACAGTTCTGCTTATATCCAATGTTTTTTTTGCCCACAATCTGTCCCCACTTAGTAGTCAATGGACAGCTTTTACCAGTGGTGGCAAAGAATGGCAATTTCGTAGTTTGTCTATGGGCTGTATGAATACTCCTGGCGTCTTTGCCGCTCGCGTTGCCTCTCTCTTGGAGGGGATCAACGCAGATGCATGCTCGTATATGAATTACATTTATCTCACAGACGACGAATTATGGCCGCATCTGTGCCAAGTGGACCGCATAATTTGCAATTGTGTGGATTTTGGGTACAAATTTACCTTTGCTAAATCTCACATTGCAGAGTACATAGTGTTATTCCTGGGCTACGAGCTCAACAATGAAGGTAGGGGTTAATCTCCTCACTTCTTTGCAGAAATTCGCACTTTTACGAGCTCCCAAGACACTGAAAAAACTATAGTCTTTACTGGGCTTTTTGAATTTTGGCCGTACCTACATTCCCGAATATGCCCAGCGTATCAAGCCTCTTTATGCTTTGATACAACCTTCTTTTTCCAAACCGTGCTTGCTGTCAGAACATTCAGCCATCTTGCAATCTTTGCAGGTTGATCTTCTAGAATCTAAATTCTTGTTAACTCGTGATAACCACACCAACCTGGTAATAAGAATCATACCAGGGGCGGTGGGTTCCACATACCTCACTTTTAATGAGGGTGACACACTCCCTATCGCTTACAAGTCACACTTGTACACTTCGGCTGAGTTGCGGTTTTCCACTTTGGAAAAAGTTTTGACAGCAGTCCAAATGGTGATTCTTAAGGAATGTGCACTGTCACAGGGAAAGCACATTTTGGTTGTTACTCCGTATCCTGCCTTGGAAGCAGTGACGAAAGCCAGTGTACCGAGTTCCAAAGCTTTCCACCCTCTGTGGATACAATGGGCCACATCCTTAACATCCCCGGATGTCATGTTAATTTTTGATTCCTCTTGGCAGATTTAGGAGTTCTTGCAGTATGAATTTGTTCATCCTGCTCCTCTGACTATGTGCCCACTTGAGGATTTCAGTTGTATCATTTACACTGACGGAAGCGCGCAAGCGGCTACGGATTCAAAGCATGCATATTCTTCGGCCTGCGCAATTGTGGTTGGTACTATTGTGGATAGTGAATTCAAGTCCGATGTCGTGCATACACAGACATTTGGGGACTGCACCGCACAATTGGCAGAGCTCCGTGCTCTGATGCTTGCATTGGAGTACGCCTATCCCAGTGTGACTACTCTTTTTGTAAGTGACTCTTGCTACTGTGTTCAATCATACAATGACAATCTACCCTTTTGGACTCAAAATTATTATCGTGACTCCAAGGGTCACACAATAAAACATAAAATGATCTGAGTTCGAGTGGCTGAGCTTAAAGAATGGCTCCCACTTGTCTTTGTAATTCATACTCTGGGTCACCAGCGTTTTGGAGTTCACGCTGTAGGCAACTGTCTCGCGGATGAAGCCGCGAAGACAGCAGTTGCATCATATGCAGTAGCAGCGGTTACACGTTCCAAAAGTAAGATTGATGATGACATCTTGGCAGCTATTGCCACAACAGAGAAGGGAGGTAATTACCCTAGAGATTTTCCTTCTAAATACTCTTATCATTTAAGCCCTGATAAAGTTCCTTATGTGAGAATTAACAACGTTGGTTGAAAGGTTAATACTCAACGTGGACCGCAGGCAGGCTTTGATTACAGCATCCCACGCTGGGATGGCCCCATTGCATGCCGGCGTGTCAGCTACTGTTTCTCTTCTCCAGCAACGATATTGGTGGCGGGGTTTGTACAAACAAACACGTGGTTATGGCCTTCAATGTGGCATTTGTAAGCAACTTAAACCTTCTACTGCTGCACGCCTGCCCCAAACTCAGGGCCCGATTCCCAGAACTAACTTAAGACAAAATCCTAAACTTACTAGCATTTTCGTATTCACAGAAGGCACTTACTCATTTTGGTATTCACAGAAGACACTTACTCATTTCGGTATTCACAGAAGTTAGGAGTCCTAACTTTAGGACTCCTAAATGCTATCTGTGAATACCGAAAGTCCTAAAGTTAGGATTTTTCTCAGTTTAGGAGTAGTAAAGTTTAGACTGCTAACTTTAGGACTCCTAAATGCCTTCTGTGAATACCGAAAGTCTTAAAATTAGGATTTTTCTCAATTTAGTAGTAGTAAAGTTAGGACTCCTAACTTTAGGACTCCTAAATGCCTTCTGTGAATACCGAAAGTCTTAAAATTAGGAATTTTCTTAGTTTAGTAGTAGTAAAGTTGAGAAAAAAACCTAAAGTGTAAATGATACAACTGAAATCCTCAAGTGGGCACATAGTCAGAGGAGCAGGATGAACGAATTCATACTGCAAGAACTCCTGAATCTGCCAAGAGGAATCAAAAATTAACATGACATCCGGGGATGTTAAGGATGTGGCCCATTGTATCCACAGAGGGTGGAAAGCTTTGGAATTAAGTCCGAATTGTCCTTTGATGGTGCTAGAGGCTCCGGCAGTTGAAGAACATGTATGTTCATTTCCATTACTTAATTGGATGGCTGAAATGTTCATGGATGATGACAATGACTTCCTATTGGAGGCAGTTGCAACCTATGGTGCCTATACGCTGTTGGATTGAAGTGTGAATTTTTCTGCTTCATAGACACGTACTGAACTAGTGGAATATTTTTTTCTCTAATGCCTTAATGTTTTTCTTAAATTTTTGAGGTATTGTTTCACACCATGGCCATCTGTGATTGTTTTCACTGACTTGGTTACTTTTTAATTCAGATTTTTTACTCCCATTTCTCAAGTTTGGCAAAGTTCCTGAACTTAGTTCTGTCTCATTAGAACTTGAACTCTGCGTTCTATGAATCTTGCCCCCTTTATTGTGCATTCCCCGAACAAGGGAGGGTGTAGTATGGTTTAAGGCCTGCTTTGGAGAGCATGGTATGATAGCATGGATTATTAGAAGTTTAAACGCCACTTTACCTTTTGCTGCTTTTGCACACGACACTGCATAGCTGTTTTTGTACGTTAGCCTTCACGGAGGTCGCCACATGAGAAAACGTTTGTTTTCGACATCTCTAGACTTACATCGTGCCCCTAGTCTGAACAGTGAGTGCTGAGCCATCTAGGTTATCAAAACATGTTAGCTGTTTTTCAACATGTCCGTGTAACGCTTTCTAGACACAACATTTTGGCAGCTGTGAGCCAAGTAAGATTCTGGCGCCTTTATTATTCCACACTTGCCATGATTTCACGCACTTGGAAGATTTCCGTTTCCAGGGATGCAGAGAGCTTATCCTGAGCCAGATGTAATTTACTCTTACTGAGCGGAAAGGTAATGGGGTCCCCCAAACCAAGCCTAAGAGACCTTCTTTAGTTTATAATACATAGTTCCTATATAGGGAGGGTATTAAAACTAGGTGCTATAGTACCTGTTTTCACCATCATTGTAATATGACATCTCCTTTTGTATTTTATGGAATTGTAACCATGCTGACCATATAATTTTTAATCATATGTCTGCTTATGTTGGGTAAAATACTGCACATGAGATCACGTTGTTAAAATAAATATTTTAACCTTACTGTGTCTCTTATTTACTCCTGTTGTTGTAGCGATTCTGACAGCTCCCCGCAGGTGCAGATGCGAAAGCATAACATCCGGAACCCACCGCACTACAACTCCCAGCATGCCCTGGGTCCTGGCGGTTATGAAGCAGAGAAGGGCAGCCAGTGATTACGTACATAAGCACCTCCCCCTAAAGAGGAAGGCGCTTGTCAATCATTCCTGATTCCTTGCCTTGGACACCTCGCCGTAGAGCTTCTCCGTTACCTGCTTCGGACCCGCTGCGCGGACGCTTTCCTTCCCGCTGGGCGGACACCATTAGACCCGCTGCGTGGACGCTTTCCTTCCCGCTGGGCGGACACCATCGGACCAGCTGCGCGGACGCTTTCCTTCCCGCTGGGTGGACATCATCGGGCCCGCTGCGCGGACGCTTTCCTTCCCGCTGGAAGGATTCTTCAGATCTGCTGAGTGGACGCCTTCCTTCTGCGCCTCAGGTAGGATCGCTCCACCTTTGCCACACCTTTCCCATAACAAGACTGTGTTGTAGACACACCCGACCCAAGTTTCACATTTCTGTTTGTGAAACCCGTACGATATCCTAAGTTTGATTCCACCTTCTTGGTTACGAATTAGTAACACACTTTGAGCACATTGCTGATCCTGAGCATTTGACTAATCCCTTTTTGACTACCGGGCCCTCACTCACTGCCGTGAATTCAACAGCGGAGAGCGGAAAATTGGGTTACTTCTTCTTTAGACCACTTGAACGTTTCAAGGAAACGCAATACAGGCCCTTGAGTAAGTACACTTTTTCATACCCCGTTCAGAGTACTTGCATCTCTCTTGGTTTGTTGCCTCAACCTGTTTACTGACTCATCCCTCTGTTCTGTCTTTATAGTGCCCTTGCATCTCGAGGACCCTTACGCCTTAGAAGAGACCAAGGACGAGTTCATCATCAAGCTGTGCTCTTTTCTTATTTTATCCCCTTCCCTTTTTCCCCGGGGTGCAGCTTGCCTTAGTGGGGTTTTCTCCCCTGAGGTGGGCTGCATTTAGGGAACTGGGGACCTACTCTTCAAGCTGTGGTCCCTGCTGGTGGTACGAACAAGGTTAGTAGTGTATGCGTACTAATTCGGGCTGCTAACATTCTGGCAAGACTTGACAGTTGTGGACTGGTATGAGAATATAACAAAAGAGTTTTCTCACTTCCCACCATTCCTGAGAGGGTCCCAAGGCACATGTTCTAGGTTGTCTAATCACTGGTTACTTTGCTATAGGACGAACAGCTAATGTGACACTGATGTTTGCAAATTGGGGTTTTTCTAGATACTGAGCTGAGTTTCTGGTACACCATAATTCACTGATGTCCTTGGTCTCTGTGCACAGTTCTGTGTATGAGCAGGATCCTTGCAACAGGACTTTGGTGATAGTAGACATATTTAGCTTGCTATTTTATCCTGTTTACCTTCAAGCAGAAAGATGTCTTCATCTGATTCAGTTGAAAAGCCAGGCGCATCTGCACTATCTCAACCATCACAGCCACCCAAGGGATCCTTTGTGTTGTGAATGAGGACAGGTGCCAAGAAGGCATCTGTGAAGTATGTGAGTTGTAAACTTTGAAGCAAAGAGTTCAGCCGGGGAGCAGAAATAAGCAATATAGTATGACCACCACAGGGATGTGGAGAGACCTTAGATCCATGCATCTGCAAGGGCTAACATGGGCAGAGTTGGATCAAGCTGGGGAGCTAGATAACCCTACAAGTGCTTCAACATCATTTGCTCCAGGAGATACTTTGCCTGCTCAGGTTCTAAGTGCACAAGCAGACAATAACCCTTTTTTTTTAATAAAGCGCTATTTTGCTGCTTGTGCAAGCAGATCATTTTTTCATCAGATACAAGCAGATCTGCACAGGACAAGCTTGCCTAAGAGCAAACGTGTCCCCCCAGCCAAAAGATTTCTAAATCATTTTTTTGTAAGTTTTTCTTCTTTTTGTTTTTAAGGACATGTTGTTATTGTGTATTTAAAACCTCAAGCTGTATGTTGTTCTTCTACCCTAATAAAAATTTTTAATTAAACAATGTTAAAAATATTCTAAAAACACACTCTTTTTTACAGTTGTTCAAAACTGTTAAAAAATCGTTCTTTTCAGAGCTACCGTCTACTTTCAATCAGGCGACTCAATCAATCAGGCAATTTGTTAAGGGCGACTACTCACCCGTAAAGGTCTCAAGGCGAGGGGGTAGGGAGGGGTGCAGGTTCCAGTCCATCAAGATGGGGGTCAGTCGAAGAGCCAGGTTTTGAAGTTTCTTGCAAAGATGGGAAGCGATGTTGTCTGTCAGAGGTGGAGCTGAAGGGCGTTCCAGGTCTGGCCGCGAGGAAAGAGAAGGAGCGGCCTCCCAATCTGGTCTTTCTGGTGCAGAGAACCATGTATTGGGAGAGCTGGGCTGATCGTAGGGTCCTTTGGGGTGCATGGAAATTGAGTCAGCTGTTCAGGTATGCTGGTCCGGTGTCGTGAAGGCCCTTGTGTGCGTAGGTGAGCATCTTGAAGGTGACTCTGCCCTTGATGGGGTCCCAGTCCAGTGTCAGCAGGTGCTGGGAGATGTGGCAGTGTCTTGGCAGGTTGAGGACCAGTCTTGCAGCAGTGTTCTGGATGTTCTGTAGCTTGCAGGTGAGATTTTTGTTTATTCCGGCGTATTCAACTCTGCTGGTGCCCAAGGCGTGAGTGAAGGTCTTTGTTTGTTCGAGAGGGATCCATTGGGAGGTCCAACGTACGAGGTGGAGGGTGTGGAAGCAGGAGGACGAGACGGAGTTGATCTGGGGGTCCTTTTTGAGCTCGGAGTCCAGGATGATTCCCAGGTTGCGTGCGTGGTCTGTGGGGGTGGGCGGGTTTCTGAGGGCGGGGTCCGGGCCCATGATGAGTACTGCTGTCTTGTTGGTGTTTAGTTGTAGGCAGCTGTTTTTCAACCATTTGGCAACAGCTTCCATGCCATTTCGAAAGTTGTGTTTGGCGGTGTTAAGTTTGTTGGATAGGGAGAGGATGAGTTGGGTCTCGTCTGCGTATGACACGATGTTGAGCCTGTAGGTTCTGACGATGGGGACAGTAGAGCCATGTAGACATTGAAGGACGTAGGGCTGAGGGAGGACCCATGAGGAACTCTGCAGGTGATTGGTGTAGGGTCCTAGAGGAAAGGGCGTAGTTTGATCCACTGCGTTCTGCCAGAGCGGAAGGAGCAGATCCATTCAAGGGCCTTTTCCTGGATCCTGGTGACAAGGGGTCGGTGTATTAGGGTGCGGTGAGAGACTGTGTCAAAGGCTGCTAAGAGGTCGAGGAGGATGAGGGCTACTGTTTCTCCTTTATCCAGTATTTTAATGTCTGACACACGTATTTTGTTTGTCTGCGGTGTGTCCAAGTTCCTTAAATGGTCTTGGTTAATTCGTTCAAAAAGGCTTTCTTTGTCAATTTAATGCTTGTCTTAATTGCTTGTACAGTGTTTTAACTGTGTATATAGTATGTGCTTGTTTAATATTGCTTTTTTCGTTCATTGTACTATGCTTTTATGATATTTTTATATCAAAATAAAGCCTTCAATCAATCAATCAATCAGTAGGGTGTGGATGTCATCTGTTGCGGAGTGGAGGGCGATTTCCGTACTGTGTTTTTCTGAAGCCGGATTGAGAGGAGTTGAGGTTGTTGTGCTCTTCGATGAATGTAGTGAGTTGGCTGTTGATGGCTTTCATGATGACTTTCGCTGGGAACGGGAGCAGGGAGATGGGTTTGTAGTTTTTGAGGTCGGTGTGGTCCGCCAAGGGTTTCTTCAGGAGGGGGTTGACCTTGGCGTGTTTCCAATTGTCTGGGAACGAGGCGGTCATCAGGGAGGGGTTGATGGTGTGGCGGAGTATGGATGCGATGGTGTTGGTGGCTCTGTTGAAGATATGGTGGAGGCAGGGTTCCGTGGGGGCCCCGGAGTGGATTGACTTCATTGTCTTCAATGTGTCTTCGGTGGTGAGGGCTGCCCAGTTGTCGATTGCTGGCTTCAGGGTTTCAGGGGTTCAGAGTGTTGGTTGTCCTTGTCGAAGTTGCCCTAGATTCTCTTGATTCTGTGGTGAAAGAAGGTGTTGAGTTTGTCGCAGAGGTCTTGTGAGGGAGGGATGTCTTTCGACTCGCTGGTGGGTTGGGTGAACTACTTGAGGATGTTGAAGAGTTCTTTGCTGTTGTGTGCTTGTGTGGAGATTCTGTCTTCAATAATTTTTTTCTTGTTTTCTGATGTGTTGGTGGTGGGCATTGGTAGCGGCTCTGAAGTTGGCGTGTGCTTCTGTGGATTTGGTGTTCCTCCAGGCCTTTTAGAGGCAGGGGCAAGTGCGTCTGGACTCTCGAAGTTCAGTGGTAAACCATTTGGCTTTCTTGGCGTGGGTGTTGTTGTTTTTCTTGAGGGGTGCTATGGCGTTGGTGCTGTCGGAGATCTATCTGTGCAGGGTTTGGGCTATGGTGTTGGGTCGTCATTTCCCGTGATTGTTGGGGTGGAGTTGCTGAGTGAGGAGGTGAGCTGGTCGTCCATGATTCTGGTCCCGTTTCTTCATGGGAGCAGGTGCTGGTGTCTGTGGATGGTGGGTGTTCTGAAGGTGAAGTGGACATATCGGTGGTCATTCAACAGGAGTTCGGTGGTGTGGCTGAAGGTGATGGTGTTTCCTGTTGTGAAGAGGGGGTTGAGGGTGTGTCCTGCTGAGTGCATTGGTTCGGTCATGATTTGGCGGAGTCCAATGTTGTGGAGGTTGTCCAGGAGGGATGTGGCGTTTGGGGCAAATTGGTTGTCGAGGTGGAAGTTGAGGTCACCAAGCAAGGTGTAATTGGTTGATGCAATGGCATGCAGGTAAATGATGTCCGTGATGGAGTTGGTGAACGATCCACGAGGGTTGATCTGTGGACAATGTCGATTCCTCCTCCTGGGCGGGTGGGGCGGTCCTTCCTGGAGATCTTGTATCCTTGGGGAATAGCGATGGTGATGTCTGGCCCGGAGGTGGTGTTGGTTCAGGTTTCGGTGAAGAACGCTCCATCCGGGGTGGGGCTGTCAAGGAGGTCCCAGATTTTGGTGGCGTGCTTGTGGAGGGAATGGACGATGAGGAGGATGCATTCCAAGGTCTTCGTTATGGGTGTGTTCTTGCAGTCGGGTTGTGCTAGGTCCGAATTCCTAGCGGTGCTGTCGATGACAGCTGAAGGGTCCATGGGTGTTGGCTGGCGAGGTTAGCATGTTGTTGTTGTTGCGGCCTGGGTTGAGTGCGTGGAGTTCTGCTGGGTCATAGCATTGGTGGTGCAGAGGTCTAGGGTTCCTGGTGCGGTCACGGACGGGTCGCGGACGGGCACAGACGGGCTTGCTTCGGCACACCAGCATCGCGGCCATTCAGCAGCTGCCATTAAGTAGGGGTAGGAAAGGGCTGGACAGCTGGGAGGTGGAAGCGGGAAGGGGAGCTGGATTGGGCCAGTTGCGCTGGTCTATGTTGTTTGTAATATGTTTCCCTTTTTTCCCATCTCCAGAGCTTTCAGAAGACTCTCACATGAGCCAAGCAGGCATCCCCTTGCATGAAATCTAAGGGATCAGTGTTTTCTGATTTGTTCTCCCGAGTCTCTAGTGAGATCGTACTTTTAATAATGAACTTTGCTTGTACATTGAATATATCTTTATGTGGTATGTATATTTATGTACACCAGAATTTTAATGGTGTGTTTAGTTTAATAAAATGCAATTAATTATATAATTGTGGAGCAAAATCAATACCTTAAGATGGAAAAGAGTCTTGTTTATTTTTTAGCTGACCTGCATCAGAACCTTTCTGCATGGGTACGGATTGATCAAGATGGAAATTGCACTAAGCACTTTAGCTCTGGCAAGGTTGTATTTTAGCACCATTACTTTTTACCCTTTATATTAATAATTTAGGCAAGTTTTTAGATGTAGCTAGTATAGATGTCCCTAAAATTGGTCAGGAGCGTTGCCCTGTGCTTCTGTATGCCGATGATGCGGTTTTGATATCTCGCACATCAGTCGGCCTACAGAAGCTGCTAGAGGGATTTGGAAATTTCATGAACTCATTGGATATAAGGGTAAATATAGCTAAATTACATGTGATGAGTATAGGTTGCCAGCGTAAAAGAAATTGCAGGCCTTTTTATTGTAAAGGCTCCGAAGTTACCAGGGTAACCTCTTTTATGTACCTATGGATTCTTTTTGATGAGAATGGTACATGGGTTGCTCAACATAAAATTAAGGTTAATAGTATGGCTAGGGCAATTGCTGCCGTAAACGGGTTCTCGAAATGGCTGGAGGCAATGTTGAACATTTATAAATCAAAATGTATTGCAATTGCAACATATGGTTCCTCAATTGGGGGGTATAGACCCATGGAGGGTTTACAGATAGAGGAGAATGAATTTCTACGGGGAGTATTATCGGTCCCCCAGTCAACGCCTACCTATGCTGTTCATCAGGAATTGGGGATGGGATATATATCAGATAAACTCAGGCTGGCTCCAGTCATTTTTTGGCTCAAATTATGGCTTAATCCTGAATTAGATCTTAATCATAGACTAATCAGGGATTGTCTCATTCTGGATTATGTACATAAGATTAGGTGGCTTGTTTATGTAAAGGAAACTTTGGCAACAGTTGGCCAACAGGACCTTTTTGAAAACCCTGAGAAAATTACAAGAACAGATTTTAGCTGGGTGAAAAAACAGCTTTTAAATTTATGGGCCGTACAACGAGAAGAATTGGAGTTGATAAAAGTAACGGTAAAAGCACATTATCTTTTAAAGACTTCACCAACGCTGGAACCCTACTTAAAAATCGTTGCTAGGCCTTCTCACCGTATGCTTTTAACACGTTTTCATTTTAACTTAATTTACCTTTCTCTAGGAAGCTCTAAGGGGTGGTGCAGTCTGAAAGAACTAGGGCCCTGTGGTTGTGATAACTTCTCAGTTCAGGACACAATGAACCTCATAATGTTTTGTGACTTTTATAGTGAGATCAGAAAGAGGTTCCTATTCCCAATACTAAAAAGAAAGGGTTTTATTCAAGTAAAGTCAGCCTTATTGTACTTACAGTTGTTAAATGATCCGAATGAGATTTTTTCTATAGCCAGTTTTCTTGTGGCAGCTGTTAGACTGAGGAATAGCCGTGAGGAAAGCCCACAACTAACAGGGTTTTAGATTACTTGCCTTTTATCTTTTTTAAACTATTTTAATCACTGTCGAAATTTTAATTGCTGTGTATATTGAATTCTCTGGATGCACTGTCACTTTTGCCCTAAAATGCACTGCGTTTGATCAGTACTGTATTGCACCTTTTGCACATAGACTGTTGTGGTCGGATTACATTATATCCCATTATATTTTAGGTACTGTATTTTGTATTCTTGCACTTATATGTTTGTATGTTTGTGCTGTACTTTTATGGTTTTAATTTAACCGAATAAAGTAGTTTTATGATGATGATGAATACCTTAAGTTTATGAAGAAAAAGTCAGGTATTTTATCTGTATGAGGCAGACATTGGTACATATCATACATTGATACTCATTTTTTTAACTTTAAGTCCATTTATTAATATTAGAAAAAACTCAATCACAACTTTTTCTTACGATCCCGTAAGAGTCGTGCAAGGTCATCAACTATTTAGAAGAAGAATTTACACTTTTCTTTATTGCAATACTTATGCCTTATAGTCTCCATTAGTAGCTAGTGGGGAGAAAGTTGATTCTCAAATGAGACCTTTTCACAGTATAATCACAGTGTACAGTAGGGTGTAAGGAAAACCTTCTATCACACTGACACCTATTCACAGCCTAACATTTGTGTATAGTAGACTATGAGGAGAGGCATTCCTCTCCAGTGAGGCCTTGCATGAAGGTAACCAATGTGTAGAGTAGGATGTAAAGGGACACTGCCTCCCTACTCACACCTTTCCCCAGGCTCAACAATATGCACAGTAAGGTGGGGACGGTGCACTCTTCACATGTAAGACCTTGGTATTCCATAGCAAGTATAACTAGCACTGGTCTCTCCACTGAGAACACTCCTCAGGAGAATACCCATATTTATTAGGGTGCGGAATGGATTTCACTGTCAAGTCACAGCTCTTCCCAGGATGACAGACAAATCCAGCAGTGAGTAGGGAAACATTCTCCTATCCATTAACACCTATTTTTCCAGAACAACATAAATGTGCAGTACAGCATTGACAAGAAGTGGCTTCTCTGCTGACACCTTTCCCTAAACCAACAGGGATACGCAGTGGTGTCTTGGAAGGGAGTGAACTGTCGGCTAACATATATTACCAGGGTGAGTGGTGTCTATAGTAGGGTTTGAGAAAAATTGATCTGTGTTCATACCTCTTCCCATGCTGGCAGGTATGCATAGTAGGCTGTTGGTAGGAACTGCCCTGTTTTCTGACGGATCTCTCTTGCATGATAAGTCTGCATGATACATTGTGGAAAGAGACTGGCCCCTCTCACTTGACCTGTGTCTCAGGTGATGGGTGAGCAAATTAGATTATGAAAAGGGGCTTATATCTCTCATCGCAGCTCTCCCCAAGATGACAGATGTAGAAGTAAGATGTAGTGAATAAATTACCTCTATGCTGAGAAGTCTGTCTCCCAAAACAGCAATAGAGACTGTGATATGGAAACACACATCCCTGTCAGCTGAGATATCTTCCCAGAGTAACATATGTGCACAGTAGACTGGGTAGAGGCTGCTTCTCTTTTGAGAACTATGTCTTGCACAACTGATGCTCATATTCGATTGTGGGGTTATACACAGTTCTCTTTCAAAAATATCCCAATGGTAGCAGTCATATGTTATACTTTGTGCACAGCAGCTGCTAGGAGAGCATATTATAGTATGAAGATGTACTGCTCTCTGTGGCCATATCTCTCTCTTATATCAGAGGTCCCTATACTACAGCATAGACAAGCACTGATTTATCTACTCACACCTCACTGTTGCATGACAAGTCACCATAGCTGCATAGCAAAATTATTATATTTTCCATTACTAGGTGTCTGTAGAATAAACAATGTACATACTACCATAGAGATAAAAAAACATGCAGCAGCATATTTTCAGTTCCTGTAGATGGAACTGCCAGTTCTGGCAAATATTGAACTAGTCAAGTCAAGACAAGTCAGGGGCATTTGTATAGCACACAAATCACATCTGGGGAGTCTCATGGGGCTTGCAGACAGCTCTGACAAGAGGGACAGGACGGCTAGTTTGTAAAAAGCCAGGTCTTTAGCTTATTACGGAAACAGCTGTGCTCTGGGATAATGCAGAGGTAAAGAGGCAATTTATTCCACGAGACAGGAGCTAGAAAAGAAAACGCGCGACCGCCGTTTCTGAAAGTTTGTATTCTTAGAGGTGTCAGTAGGTATTCATTGCTAGATCTGAGTTTTATTTGAGGCTGATACCATCTTGGTTTTTTTGACCAGTATCTAAGGCCTCTTTCATAGATGTGTATATGAGCCAGGCATAGACTTCTAAAAACGATTTGCTTTTTTACCAGAAGCCAATGCAGGCTTCTGAAGCATGTGGCTGATGAAGTTCTTCGTGGGAGGTTAAGAACTAGCCAAGCTGCCGTGTTCTGAAGAACATGGAGCCTGCTCAAATGATGTTCATTTATGGAGGCTAAGAGCGCGTTCCCGTAGTCCATTCAGTTTCCGGGTCTGAACAGGAATCCACTTGAAAATCTTCCTCAAGCTACGCATTAGTCCGAAACAGGTACCTATAATATGGTTGATTTGGTTTTCCATGGACAGTTTATTGTCCATGTAGAAGCCCAAATTTTGAACTGATTCCTTCGGCACTGGACAGCTGCCTAACTTTGTTGGCCACCAGTCATGAGTCCAATGGTCAGCCGCTTTGCCAAAAATCATAAATTCTGATTTGCTGCCATTTAACTGGAGGTGATTGGTATTCATCAATTCCTCGACGTGAATCAGGCAGATTTTTAAAACGTTGTTTGGTTTCATTCGGATCAGGACCCAGTGTGACTAAGATCTGGGTATCGTCGGCATAGGACAGAACATCAAAGCCATAGGTTCTAATCACTTTGGCCAGTGGGGTCATATAGATATGAAAGAGCGTTGGGCTCAAGATAGAGCCTTGTGGAACGCCCATCTTAACAGGCCTTTCATCTGCTCTGTTTTTATCAATCTGGACCACTGTTGTGCGATTGGATAGGTAGCTGGAAAACCATTCTAGGGCATTTCCTCTGACACCAATCTCCCACAACCGTTGAATTAGGATATGGTGGGAGATGGTGTCAGAGGCCGCGGATAGGTCGAGCAGGAGGATGATGGTTGACTGGGGTTTATCCAATTCCAGTCTGATATTATCAGCCACCTCGACCAGCGCAGTTTCCGTGCTGTGTTGTGACCTAAAACCAGATTGCGAAGGGTCCAGGAGTTTGTGATTTTCAAGGTAGCTCACAAGCTGTTTATTGACAAGGATTTAAGCATTTTTCCAAAATACGGAAGTAAAGAGATGGACCGATAATTTAGAATAACGCTGGGGTCGGCCGTGGGCTTTTTCAGAATAGGTCTGATTTTTGCTGCTTTCCACATTGCGGGGAAGTCTGCATCTGCAAATGACTTGTTGAAAAGATTGGTGAGATGTTCCACTAGTGCCGGCACAAGTATAGAAAAAAGTTTGGGGGAAATGTGATCAGAAGGAGACCCTGACTTTATTTTCAGCCCGGCAGACATGGTCGCATCGCAATCAAATTTTGTAAATTCATCCATTATAAAGGGAGGGTCAGGTGGCAATGTTTCCAGGGCATTGGACTGAATTGGGTTTTGATTGGAAGGAAAGGAGAGGTGAATAGTAGTGATTTTGTCCTCAAAGTACTTAGAATGCGAATTGGCCCACTCTAGGGAATTTGAAATTGCTAACGGACTGCTAGAGATAGTAAATTCTTTCATGATTTGAAAGAGTTCTTTGGAGGAATTTTGAACTTTGTTTATCCGCTACGTAAGGAATGCTCTCTTTGTCGACTTTATGTCCCTCATATAGCTGGTATGCAATAGTTTGTATGTTTTCCGGTCTATCTGATCTTTACTTTTCTGCCATTTTTTCTCAGTGGTTCTGCACTTAGATTTCATGATTTTCAATTATTCTGTGAACCAGGGAGCAATTCTGGTCTTACGCTTGACTTTGCTCAGAGGAGCAGTTTTATCCAGTGCTATCTCTATGGCTTTGTCAAATTGGAGTGCTGCAATACTAGCACTTGAAGTAGAAAAGTGTGTATCTAAATGAAAGTTTTTTTGAAACATGGGTAGGGTCATTTTCTTCAGGGGTCTGCATAACGTAGATTCTTTTTTTAATACTGTTTTTTGGGCCTGGGAAAACACATTTTAATAGCTAGTGGTCTGTCCAAAGCAATGGGATGGGAAGGTCTGCTGTTATATCAGGGGAATTTGAAAAGAGGAGGTCCAACGTATGGTCTGCTTGATGTGTGGGACCAATGACCTCTGATCAAGACCCAAAGTGTTCATGTTGGAGATTAGCTTTGCGGTGTCCGGGTCGGATTGTGTTTCTACCTGGTAATTAAAATCGCCTACTAAAAGGAATCTATCAAAGGCTAGAACATGTGGTGTAATAATTTCAAGTAGCTTATTTGCAAAGTCTGATTTGGCACCAGGGGGCCGGTATATTAAGGCTCCTTTTCAAACATTATTCGGTTTTCCCTCAATCTTAAATATGATAATGTCTAGATACCTGAAGACAACATTACTAGCCACATTACGTTTGTTTTAGTTGCAATCAGTAATCCCCTCCCTCTAGTTTCTATCCTGTCGAGTCGCGTTATTTTGTACTCTGGTGGGAAAGCGATGTGTATATCGGGAGTGGCATGTTCGTGCAACCAAGTCTCAGTGACAAAACAAATGTCTGGGGCTGCTAAGTCAAGAAGTACTACTATAATAAACTTACATTTATTATAAGTAGTGAGCAAATAAATAAAAAGTAACTTTAAATGATTATATTACAACAAAACCATTTACCAACAATACAAAACAACGGTAACTATATTAACATAGGCAAAGAGTTTTTTGTTTTGCCTATAATTTTTTTGCTACTTGACGAATCATCTTGAAATTTACAAAAATCTTCCCCTTTCTGGTTCAGCTGCTTTGTTGAAAGTTACGGGGTGATCCATCAAGAGGGGCAAAGAAGAAAGAGGGTCCCAAAATGTATTTTTCGATGTTAGGGAAATGGGGATTTTTAATTTTTGAACACGACTACAGCCTGAACCACTGAATGGAACTGCACCAAAGTTGGCAGAAAGCTAGATGTTGGTCCAGAAAGCTTGTTTTTTTTGTAATTTGGTGTATATACGCTCAGTAGTTTCAGAGATATTCAAGTTTAAAAAATACAGATATCTGGTAGCCTACTGAAATGCTACTGAAATTTTATTGGCTCCCAACACTTCAACCAGGAAGCATTGGCAGCCATCTTGGGACCAATATACACAATAGCACCCCTTTGAAATGCATTGTAGTGAATAGCAGGTTTTAAGGGTCACAACAAGGACAACAAATAACGTGTCATAACAGAGTTTAGTTATAAAACATATGATTTGTTGATGGTACCATACCAATTTTAAGAACAGTGGTGGTTTCTAAGGTGATTTTACATTTTGAAAAAGCCTTCTACTGGGATTTGTGCTCATCCTTTAGATGAATATCCAATATACAGAAAACGTGTAGTGGGCCCAAAACAGGAACATGTCAAACATTTAACTAAGGTTAAAAATTAAAAATCAACTGAAGAGAAAGTTGAAGGTGTTAAGAAATAAAGAAGTGGAAAGTGTTGATGACATTGTAGGCTGGAAAACAGTTCAGGTATCAACTGTTATGCTAATGTGATTCTGAATGTTGTGTTTCATTTATCACATCTTCATTATGAAATCATGGAAAATAATGAAAAAAAATGTTGTTCTGCACTACATCATTCAAGTCAACAGTTGGTAAGTGACAGAAGCAAAATACATACTGCTTCTGGCATTCGGCATCTTATAGATATATGTACTGGTTAATTGACATTTACACTAAACAGAACACGATGCACAAGAATTTCTAATGTTCATGCTTAGAGTATTAGAACACAAAGGAATACACATTGAGATCGTATTTGGACTAAAATACAAATGGAACCATAAGTGTGAAGAGTGTTTATTTAATTTTACCACTGAAATACAAACAGAACGATTCCCATATTTAACAATACCATAGTGCAAATCAGTTCCTTTTAACAAATTGATTAAAACAGCAAATCAGGATGTGATATGTTCCTTTGTAGATCAGAGATGTTGTCAACCTACCCTATAGAAAGGTTTGGGAAATATGTCATATTGATGTTACAACGTTGTAGAGGAAATGGAAGAAAGCTGGAAACAAAAATAACAGATTTTAAAGGAAGTCAAATATCTATTTCAGGAAGAACTTTTACAACAGTGGCTATTATTTTCCATGATGAACCTATTCAACATCTGGACACTATACTGTTTATTTAAAGTGTAACAAAGGATGGAAACATTGCAATGATGTCCTCCTGGAATAGAAACCTAGAATGCCTTTTCAATTAACAAATTCTTATATGTTATTTATCCAGCCAAAGTTTGGAGAACATCATTCTGCCTATTGGGGAAGATGTCAACAGAAAATAGAAAGCAGTGCAATCTTTTAGTATTTATAATTAGTGTTTTCATTAATATGTTGCCTAATAGATATAATATTTAGTAAATTGTGTTTAAAAGCAGGCAGTTTATATATTTGTTGTCAATATTGTACCAGATGTAAATGAGATTGTACATTTTTTTCAAAAGTATTTGTGATAAACAATAGAGTTAATGAACAGTAACTAAGTGATTAAGAAAGTGTAGATAGGAAAACACATAGTTACACATATTGATAATGATGTACTATGCTGATATGTATTTTTTAAACAATCAATTTGATAGTTTTTCCCTCTATTCAATGATGAAGCTACATTCAAGTCACTGTATGGTGATGTTATGTGCTATCTGAGAACAGCAATAAAGGAAAACTGAAAGTGTTATCTAATTATAAATTCATGTTATGTTTTCAAAAATGTAATAGTATAATTTCACTAACATATAGTCATTAAATATTAGTTTGTGATGTTCTTCTTTTTAATAGGTACCTTACAAGGTTGAAAACAGTTGTAATGCTGTTTAGGATAATACTACTGTAAGATAGATTTACTGTATGATGTATCAAAATTATTTCAGTCAGTCAGTCAAAAAGTAAATTTATTTTGACCATAGGTCATTAAACAACAGAAAACACAGAAAAGCACAGCATTTGATTAAAATTGTAAAAGAGCCTTCATTAAAATACCAAAAAGAATTATTACAAATTCATTATCTCCTTACAACAACTAACTTAATTTTCCTAACATCACCCTTAATTTTGTTAAACCACTTTCATACTCAATTTATAAGCACACTATAAAACACATATGTGATCAGAACATTTCAAATTTCTATTTAAACCAATTACAATCACCCAATTAAAATGTCCCTTTGTCAATGCACGGACGACTCCTCCATTCCATATTCCATAAATAACCTTTTAACAGCCTGGATATACTTCGACACTGCTATTACAATATCAAGAAACTGTATGTCCATAAGGAGCTCAAATGCTTGTGTCGTTGACCCAATCCCATACTTTAAAAATACTGGACGTAGGAATACATTTTCGTTGCTCTAACAATTGTTTGCAATCCATTAAAGTGTGTAAACAATTGCATTTGATGCCTATCCCACATTTACACCTGCCATAAGGTTCCAACAGTATTCTTTTTATTTTATCATTGGCTCAAGCAGGGTTAATGCCTACTCTCACTCTTAATAATTCCATACTGAGCTATTGATTTGGTAGGGTGTCTAGGTAAGGATAACAATTTTCATTCCTTCAACAATTTATCATAAATTGCAAAAACCCTTTTTATCTCAGATACTCAATATCAGATAGTCTAGACGTTTCCTTCCCAAGGGATTTGAGTACACTTTTTGGTTCTTCAATGTACAAGGACTGGGGGTCGATTTTCACATTCAGATTGTCACAGATGGAGTAGAGTTTCCTATTATTTCACCCACTGTAGTTCACTCAACTGTATCTCCTTCATACACCAAAATGACACTTTACCATCTTCCCCTGCCCCCAGGCATTTCCAAAATCTAAGTAAACTCACTTGGACCTGGACATTCCATGACATCAAGTGTAGCTCTAACTTAATGGCTTGAATCATTGATGAGCTTGGTAATGACATAAATGCTGTCCCAGGTACTTTTCCTTCCTAAACATAGAATTTCTGTTCATACTGCAATTGTGGAGGGATCATTGCATTAAAAGCCTTCAGCAAGGGTCTATGGGACATGGTACTATAATTACGATTGGATTTTTTCAGCCCACAGACCGAGGCTAAAGCTTTGGCTTTGTGGGCCTCTGAGTGCGTTCTCCATTTCAAAGACCTGTCAAACCATATCCCCAAATATTTATATTCGTTGACAACTTCTAATTTTGAATGCCCCAAAAACCAGTTCCATTTTTGATCTCTCTTCCCAAAGCACGGTATTTTTGTTTTATCCATGTTCAATGTGAGGTGTTTTGATGCACAATATGCAGCAAACGCATTTAACTTCCTCTGTAGACCAATTCTGTTTGGTCAAGAATTACTAGGTTGTCTGCGTACAGTAGACAGGACACATGCTTCCCATTTACCTTTGGGCTTCCACTTCTCTCCGTCATTAATGAGGAAGGTAGGTCAGCAAGGAAGATTGCAAAAAGAAGTGGGACCAATATGCAGCCCTGTCTTAGGCCATTTTTTATCGCAATCTCCAGTGTCAAGCCCCTCATAGTATCTTAGATGACCTGAGCCGAGTTCTGGCTATGCAACTCCTGAATTATCACTAGGAGTTCTTCCAGAATATTATACCTTTTTAGCGACTCCCAGAGACACTCCCTGTCTAGTAGATCAAACGCCGCCCGAAAGTCAACAAAACAGCAGTAAAGTCTACCTTGCTGTTCTAACGACTCCCAAGCTAATGTCCATAAGGCAAAGCAATGATCAATGGTTGAGTGCCCCTTCTTAAACCCTCCTTGTTCCACTGGTACAATCGAGTGTAACTCTACCCAGTCCTTCAATCTACCTAGGATTATTTCAGAGAATACGTTTACCCCAATGTCCAACAGATTAAATAATCTGTACTTTTTTGGGTCTTTCCTATCCCCTTTTTTGTGCAGAGGCCTAGTCACCACACCCCTCCACGATTTTAGGATAATGCCTAATTCTAGCACCACCGAAAACATCTTTGAGAAAAATTGTGCCCACCAGTTTAACTCTGTTTTAATTATAACAGCGGGTAACTTATCTGGCCCAGCGGCTCCAGTAAGTTTTAACTTCCTTATGGTATCCTTAACTTTTTCTATCGATAAAGCAGGAATCAACTCTTTTGCCTCCCATCTCTTAGGTGCTCTTCCCTCACTTATTACTGGCGCATTGTTAGCCATGTATAATTGGCCTAAATACTCCTCCCAAGATGCCTCATCGACTATACAACTCAGGGTTACCGGTGACTGCCCGAGGCGTCTTGGATCAACTGCCAGAAACCTTTGATATTTTTTGTTTCCATTGTTTCCAATAGGTTATCCCAGCATTTTTCTTTGAATCTCCTCTTCTTAGACCTCACTAACATTTTGTAATCTTTCCTTAATTTAGTTAAGTTGGTAAAGCCCTCCTGATCATACCTTAGCCTCAGACGTCTTTCTGCTCTTCTTGTTAACCTTTTTGCCCTACACACTGAGTCAAACCAGCTTGTTTGCTTTCTATATCGGGCTTGTGGATTTTTAATTCCCTTTCCATTCCTCTTTAGGTCAGCTCTGAGTCATTGTATGACCTGATAGATTGTTACCTCAAACCATGAAATCGTCTGATCATTAGCCACCTCGAAGGTTACATTTTGTTGAAAACTAATTCGTTTTACTAGATATTCATCTGTTAATTTTGTAGTCTGGCATTTTGGGTATGCCATCGACTGGGGGAGTGTGGTAAATAAATAAATAATACCTCTATTTTTGACTGGATATAACAATAACAGATAGCTCAATAAATAAGAGTCAAGATTCGAGGTAGTAGGAGTTTGCAGGTTTAATACAGCATAAAGGACAGGAACAGGACAACCTGCACGGGTAAGATCTGGGATGGCTAGCCAACAGGGGGGCCCCGACAGCTGTCGGGCAGGAGCTGGAATGAGCGCGCTGACCTTTAATAACAGTACACAAGTATATATACTAAAACAATTGCATTACAGTACATACAATAGGCGGAACAGTGGGTGGGGCCTGTAACAGTCGCGAAAGATAAGGATGAAAGTGGGTGTAACAGGAGGCGTATACATAGACATGTGATGTAGACGTAACAGAATATGTCATAAATGGGGCGGAAACATGGAGGGGGCTACCGAAGGAGCCGGGACCTCTAACCTAGTGGTGCGCGCAAACTGATGATGACGTGTTACTAGGGAGAAGCTGGGGGCTATGACTTCTGAGCTAGAAGGAGAGACTAAAGTCTGGAGAGTCAGAGCGACATGTACTTAAACACTATCTAGTATCTGATGTTTAGAGAACATGTTGATAGAATCCAAAAGTTATCAGGGTAAAGGCTAACAGACACTAAGACCAGTGCATGCATTATTCGACATGTAGTGTGTGTTGAGGAATATTAAATGACCATAAATACAGTATTTCTCTTACATGGAGACGTAAAGGCTAGACGATGACTGAAACTATTGATGCGATTCAGTAGCTTAGGAATGCAGAAAAGGAGAGCTGGACTGATAACTGGAATCATAACATACTCTTGGCAGACTGGCAGGCAGAGCCAGGCCGAGCCGGGCACTGTGAGGCAGGAAGTAAGTGAAGGGTCAGGGATACAGGTGGGGGCTGTATCGCTCCTCAGCGAGGGTTCAGGAGACAGGAGCTGAATCTGGTGTCCGGGCCCTTTTGAGGCCTAGAAACGGGGACTTCGCAATGAAATAACGTGCACACTGAGAAACGTGGCAACGTAACTTTACATAGGCCTAATACTCGTAGCTTTCACGAGAACTGGAAACTGGCATACTAGAGATGGACACAACTGTAATTGCGTCTTTAATCGATCATGGGGAATACATATTGCATATTAATCATGCACATATAACATAAGATGGGGAACACGTAGGGACACAGAACATGGCAAAATTTACTTTTCCACATTCCCTCCTTGTCACTACGTTTCCATCAGGAAACATCAATATTCATGATACCATCTATCATTTCATACAGTATCATTTGCTCGTCTCGAATTTTCTTGGAACCGGATCTAGGACGGGACTTGGGACTAGGAATACAAGAGGTAGCACAAATGCCGCAAATCGCAGGGCCACATTGTATACAGAGGCAGCAACTGAATATGATCGCTACTGCAATACCTAGAAATGACAATACTTTCCATCCCCAGGCAGAAATTATACTCCAAAACCAACCGGACCATGTCCAGGTGCCTGGATTCTGGTGTAACTGATGGGCAATTTTATGAAGTCTGGTTATAGCTGAATAAACAGACGGCGCGTTATTTGGAATGAAAATGCAGCAACTAGATCCGATGACTCTACATGCTCCTCCTCTATCGGCCAGTATGACGTCAAGAACGAGACGATTTTAGAGCACGACAAATCTCATAGCAGATTGCTCTTCGGTTAAGTTACCTAGAGCAGAGGCAGTCTCATTCACTACTGCCTCAAGGGTTCTGGTTAATCTACGTATTAGCTTACTATTCTGGATAGGTCCTATAAAGAAAAAGAATCCTCTATTGAAATCTGTATACTGTTCTAGAGCAGTTTCAGTTTGATCGACAATCGGGGACTCGATCTCCCTTCTATGTCTAATATGTACTAGATGTGTGTTTCTATGATAATCAGATGGGGCTAGGAAAACTGGTGGCAGTAGGAAGGCAATGTAACATGTTCCATCCCAATCGAGGGGCAGACGAACATATGCGGTCTGACCACAAACAAAATAATAATGACGTGAAGCTTTGAAAATAGATTTCCCACTGTCACTATACTCGACAATAGTAGTACAATCACTGTGTCCTACATGTGCAGAACCATTATTTCGGACACATAATTCGCCTTTAACTGGTAATACTGAAATAGCAGGTAAGTCTGGAGTAGGATCAGACTGAACATTCAGGACCATGAAATTCGAAGAATAATTACCCAAATTATAAACTTCATTTTCTAGATCTAACCATGTTCTGTGGGGAAGACTTTGCTTGTCTGGAAAACATGTACTGTTCAGAAGGGACATATCATTTGAGGATGACGTTAACATGGACCAGGCTCCACATGAGCCATTATGTGAGAATGGATAAGGAAAGAGTGGCAGAACTCCCTTAGGTGTCTGGAAAGGGGGGAGTCGACCACACACCCAACAATTTGTGGCATTGCTGGTCTGGTGTGAATAATGTAACATACGGATAAATGAATTGTTGCGCATAGCAAGACGATAGGATAGTTCGTGAGGAGGCAGATCACTAAACGTGTGCTCTACTGTAGCATTAGAATACTTATTTACATGAGAGATTGGAAAACATAAATGAAATGCATAACTCGTGCAGGTAATCATCAGGCTGAGAAACAATATAAAACTTAGAAAAACGATACATCGGATTGAGTTTTGACTAACTCTCTCACTATGGGGGTCTATTTCATACATGTCAGATACCTGTCTAACCGTTTCACCTAGGGGAGGACTTAGACAATTAAACTGGCTGACTTATTTTACTAGACCGTAGCTTACTTTTATACTCCTGCTGCGGAGTTTCCTCTAACAGGGGAGGCTTGATATCAATGTCATTTGCGGGACAGTCCTTGAGAATAGTATTTTGGCAGTCTTTAGGTAAAATGCAATCCTTGGCAAAAGTTTTAGGTTTTAGTCTATGAAATTTCTTGACGTGAGACAGATGGACCCACCCCTTACGGCCCTCCAACTTCACGGCCGTACGGGTGGTCAGAAGGACTTGCTTCGGTTCCCTCCAGCGAGGCTCCAGCGGACTTGAACGATCAAAATTCCGGACAAACACTAGACTTTCTGGAACGATTTCATGCGGTTTCACCTCGGTATTGTCTGGAAATGCGGCGGCAACCTGTGAACGACAAGAGTGTAGGGCAGACATCAAGGAAGCTAGGTAATCTGTCAGCATATTACTGGAAACATCGGTAATACTTCGGGGTCTGGGTGTACCCCACACGTTCGGGGGCGGCCGAATACGACCTCATAAGGGGACAGACCTGATCTGGAATGTGCGACCATGCGCATATAGAACAGAGCGACTGGCAAGGCAACTAACCAGTCTACACCTTTCTCTTTACAGACTTTGGCAATACGGATTTTCAAGGTTTGATTATGTCTCTCTACGAGACCGGCTGCTTCTGGATGGCGTACACAATGGAACTTCCACTGGTACCCTAATAAAAGGGAAACGTGCTTCATAAGTTCGGATGAGAATGGCTGGCCGTTATCAGAATATACGACCCTTGGGAGTCCATAACGGGGGAAGAATTCACGAACCAGCTGCTTGGCAGTGGTCGCGGCTGTGTAATCTGGGACTGGATATGCTTCTGTCCACCTGGACAAAGCGCATACAACTACAAGGACATACTTGAAACCTCGACATCGCTCCATCTGAATATAATCCATCTGGAGGACTTCAAAAGGGTGGTCAGGGGGCTGGAATCCACCTTGTTCCACCGGGACACTTTTACCTGGATTGAACTGGCAACATATCATACAGGTACGGACTTTCTGCTTGGCTGCAGCTCGTAAATGCTTGTTAAACCAAATGTTCTGGATACTGTCTATCATGGCTTTTTCTCCTAAATGTGCAGGACTATGTGCGGTATTAATAATGACTTGAACCATTGAGTCGGGGAGAAACCATGTGGCTCTACCCTTCGTCACCCATCCCTGATCTGTCTGGACCCCTCCTTGTTCGGACCATTTCTTAATTTCTTCGGGAGTAGCATGTAACTGGATATCTATGACATCTTGAGTAGGGTCCTTAACTGTCATACAAGTAGTCTGTTCTAGAGTGGATGTCGGTGTCTTGTTAACTGGTATGTCTGGTGTCTGTGCTGTAAGCTTGGCTGTTCGATCCGCTAGATCATTACCTTGGGAAATAATGTCAGTAACGTTCGTATGTGCTTTGCATTTCATGATAGCGATAGCTGTTGGTAAATGTATTGCATCTAACAGAGCTTGAATAAGGAAACCATGCTGAATCTTGGTTCCATGAGAAGTCATGAAACCTCTCTCTTGCCAGAGCACTCCAAAGTCGTGTACGACTCCGAATGCGTAGCGTGAATCTGTGTAGATATTAACCTTCAGGTTCTTGGCATGTATGCAGGCTTGTGTCAGAGCAACTAGCTCTGCTGCTTGAGCAGACAGGGTGTCAATACGGTGTGTTTCAATAACTTCAGTGTCAGTAGTCACTGCATACGCGGCTACTAGTTCTCCTGTACTCGTTCTCATACATGAACCATCCACATAAAGTGTCAGGTCGGGATCTGGTAATGGAATATCTGTCAGATCTTGTCTTGGCTTAGTCATAGTGTTAACAACTTCCACACAGTCATGTGTGGCAGGATTCGAAGTAACTGACGGTAACAGTGTAGCAGGATTTAGAACGTTGCAGCGTCTGATTTCTATGTGTGGCTGGAACAGTGTCAGTTCATAACCTGTTAAACGTGCAATTGTCAAGTGCTGAGTCTGTGTTCGGTTTAAAAGAACTTCCACGGAGTGTGGAACTTGTACTGTCAAGGAATGTCCTAATACTATGGAAACCACTTTGTCTGATAGCTAGTGCTGTGGCTGCAACTGACTTGAGGCACGCAGGCAGAGCCTGGGCTACTGGATCTAGTGTGCTCGAAAAATAAGCACAGGGCTTATATTGTCCTGCTTGATCTTGTGTAAGAACAGATAATGCTGTACCATCACGTTCTGTGACAAAAAGTGTAAAAGGCTTATTGTAGTTCGGTGTAGCTAGGACAGGAGCTTGGCATAAGGCTTTCTTTAACTCATTGAAACTAAGTGTATGTTCAGATGTCCAAGGGAGGACAGTCGATACGGCTGCCTCCTGTGTCGTTAACTGTATCAGTGGCTTGGCTAGAAATGCATACTGAGGAATCCATTGTCTGCAATAAGAAGTAAGGCCGATAAAAGCACGTACCTCCTTCTGTGTCTTGGGCTGTGGAAGACTCGCTATTAACTGGATACGGTCAGGTGTCAACTGCCTACCCCACTTGGACAGTAAGTGGCCTAAGTAGATCACTTGCTGGACACAGAATTGAAGCTTTGAAGGAGACACCTTGTGCCCCATCTCGGCTAGGAAATACAGGACTGTAAGCGATGCTCGCTCACAAGCACGTTCAGAACGGGCTGTGATCAGTAGATCATCGACATACTGGAGCAGGGCAGTGTCAGTTGGCATGTGAATGTTGTCTAGTTGTCTCTTAAGTGCTTGACTGTAAATGCTAGGACTTTCTGTGAAACCTTGAGGAGCTCGTGTGAATTTATAGCTCCTTCCATTTAAACAAAAACCGAAAAGGTACTGGCTGTCTGGATGAATGGGGACACTGAAAAATGCGTTTTTGAGGTCTATGACTGTGAAAAATGTTGCCTCAGAATCAATGGCTGTCAATAGAGATGAGATATCTGGAACAACTGGGTACTGAGGAATGATACATTTATTGAGTTCTCGAAGGTCAATCACTAATCGATATACTGGAGGTGCATTTGGATCAGTACGTTTCATGACTGGAATGATAGGAGAATTACATACATTGGAGTCAGTTTCTACAACTACTCCTTGAGCAATGAGCTCGTCAATAATTTTGGATAAGGCTGCTACAGCCTCAGGTGGCAATCTGTACTGTCTGATTCGTGGTAACACTACACCTTGCTTGAGAGTCACACGATGGGGTGTGATTTGCATGAAGCCAACATCAGTTGGACCTTGCGCCCATAGATGCTGCGGAACATTAGACAATCTTGGATCAAAATCACGCAAAACATAGTGACCCTTGAAGTCACGTAAAAACAAACGTATTCCCTCTGGGGAACAGCAAATAACTGCACCTAATTCTTTCAGTGTCTTAATGCCTAACAAATTTTCTGGACAGGACTTCGTGTTATGTTATGTTAAAAAATTTATACCGCGCACGTACACCGAGACGGTTTCTTGGCGCTCATAACAAACATAGCTAACCAGGGCAGAAGAGTTACTCAGAAGCCGCCTTGAAAAAGTGTGTTTTGAGGGTTTTGCGGAACAGCTCATATGAGGTAAGATGGCGAAAGGAAGAAGGGAGGGAATTCCAGAAGGAGGGGCCTAAAAAAGAAAAGCATGATCCTCCATGTTTTTTACGACGGAAAGATGGAGTACAAAGGAGGTTATTGGCGGAGGACCGTAGATTGCGAATTGGGAAGTAGCGCTTAAGTTTGGAGGAAATGAAAAGTGGGGCCAGGTCATGCAAAGATTTGAATAAGGTGCAGCCTAGCTTAAAGGAGCATCGTTTAGCCACTGGGAGCCAATGAAGGCTCCTCAGAAGGGGGGAGACATGCTGATGTTTGGGTTGGTGGTACACCAGGCGTGCTGCCTGGTTCTGAATCAGCTGGAGTTTGTGAAGCTGATAGGCGGGGATCCCCACATACAAAATGTTGGCGAAGTCGATTCTGGAGATGACCAGAGCCAGTATTACTAGAATGAGTGCCTCTCTAGTTAGAAATCTACAGATCTTGCGGATCCTGCGTAGCTGGAAGAAGCAGGATGATGTTATCGCAGAGATCTGAGGTTTCATGGAGAGATCCTCCGAGATGATCACTCCTAGGCTTTTCACAGAGCTGACCGGGCAGGGGGGGAGGCCCAGAGAGGGAGGCCAATAATTGGCATCCCAAGGACTGGAAGGACCGCCTACCAGGACAAGTTCCGTTTTAGACGGATTCAGCTTGAGCTGGCTGTGAGCCATCCAGTCCGAGATGAGTAACATAGTTGTTTGACAGTTGAGGCGGGAGGAAGGTGAAGTATCCAGGGGAAAAATCAGTTGTAAATCGTCGGCATAGTTGTATATTGTAGCAGAAGAATGGCGGAGAGAAGCCATGAGTGGTTGCATATACAAATTGAAAAGAAGGGGAGAGAGAGCCGAACCCTGGGGAACACCACAGGTGAGGGAAAGAAAAGAAGCAGAGAAAGTGGAAAGGTGGACTGCCTGGGAACGGTCCTGCAAGAAGGATCGAACCCAGTCGAGGGCAGTGCCCCGAATACCGGCGTTTCTGACACGGTCGATCAAAATAGTGTGATCGACCGTGTCAAAAGCCGCCGACAGGTCTAACAATACGAGGGCCTGGGAGATATTGTTGTCAGCTCCAGTTCGAAGTGTGTCCATCACGGCTGCAATCACCATTTCCGTAGAATGCAGGGGGCGAAAGCCCGCCTGCAGGGGATCAAGGAAGAAGGAAGACTCAATAAAAGTGCTCAAGCATTTAGTGACGTAGGTCTCTAAGATCTTTCCCAAAAAAGGGAGAAGAGAAATCGGTCTATAGTTGCTTAGCACTAAGGGGTCCGCGCTGGGCTTTTTCAGGATGGGTAACACTACCGCCTGCTTAAAAGCTTCAGGGACAACGCCTGATGTTAAGGAAGAGTTGAGAAGGGCTAGAGCAGGGTCAGGGCAGTGCATAAAGATTTCTTTAAAAATGTGTGGGGGGCAGCAATCCTTTGGAGACCCGGAGCTAACTTTGTGGAGAAGACTGTTGAATTCGGTGATGGAAATAGGAGGGAAGGATAGAAATTTCTGAGAGTTTTCCGGGGGGAGGGAAAGTGATTTGGTAGGGGAAGGTGGAGAAATATTATTTTTAATGGTGGAAATCTTATCTAGAAAAAAAGCATTGAGCTCATCACACAAAGCCTGAGTAGGAACGGGTGGGAGGGTGACACGATCGGGGAGGGAGAGCTCATTGACTATTGAAAAGATGTCTTTGGCTTTTGAAGCCGACGCCAAAATTTTACCAGAGAAATAGGAAGTCTTAGCCTCTAGAATAGAGGATTTGTATTTGCTAAGTAGGTTGGTAAATTCGGTCTTAAGTGCTGGGTCATATTTGTGGCGCCAGCGCCGTTCGGCCTGCCGAAGAGCCAGTTTGTCTAATTTCAGCTGGTCCGTAAACCAGCGCTGAGCGTCGTGGGGGCGTGAGACTTTAATAGCCTTTAGGGGGGCTACAGAATCAGCAGCTGTCTTCACCCAGTATTCGAGAGCGGAAGCTTGGCCCGAGACAGATTCTGAGGCTGAAGGGGCTGAAGTCGCCAGAAGGGAATGAAATATTGACATGTCGGCATTCTTCCAGTTGCGGGCTGTGATGCTAGCGGGGCGCGGGGGGCGAGAAAAACTGGGAAGATCAATGGAGAAAGAGACAAAATGATGGTCTGACCAGGTGCAGGGGGTGATCAAGGGAGAAGAATGATCGAGATTGGCAGTCCAAACCTGGTCGAGTATGTGCCCCTTGCAGTGGGTGGGGGCAAAAATCAGTTGCTGACAGTTCAAGCTAGTAAGGGTGTCTGAAAACAGCTTAGAAAGTCGGCATTCTTGGGGGTCAGCGGGCCAGTAATTAAAATCTCCCAAGATAAGGATTCTGGAGTGATTTATGAGAAGCTGGGAGAGAAGTTCCCCAAACGCTTCAGCAAAGGCCGGCATGTAGGTGGGAGGTCTGTACATGAGGACACAGATAAGGGAGGTAGTGGTTGAGCGAAGCTGGATGACGAGGGTTTGAGAATTGAGAATGGGAGTGCAGTTTAAGGTGGAAAATACGTGTTCCTTGCGAATAATAGCTGCTACTCCTCCACCAGCTTGCCCCCCGGGGCGATTAACATGAAGGATGTAATAGCCGATGGGGAGGGCGGCCAAAATGTCGGGTGCAGAGTCCTCCGTCAGCCAAGACTCGGCTAAGAAGAGGATATCTACCTTAGTATCTTCTAATAAACAGAAGATTTCTAGTTGGTGTTTCACCAAGGAGCGCGTATTCAAGTAAAGGATGGTGAGGGTGCAACTGGCGGGTATAAGTGATGAGGGATTGGCGAGAACATGGGAGGGAACAGGTCCAGGCATGGGAGGGGGAACCAAACAGGGGATAGTGGAGATGCCGCACGCATGAGCCCGCCTGGTGGCTTCGGGAGGCAGGGGGACTGGGTGTTGAAGGGAAAGTAAGTCCGCGGGCGAGTACCTGAATGTTTGGGCAGAGTGACGGGCCGCAGGACGCAGCCGGCCGCGGACGGGCGCAGACGGGCGCAGACGGGCGCAGACGGGCAGGACTTTGGCTTGACTTCGGCGCGAAGTCGGCGCTCCCGCTGCGCTCGTCCGCTGCGCTTCCGCCATGCCGTCATTTCATATGACGAGGGCGTAAAACCACTATACCGCTAACCTGCGCTGGGTGCGTCAGGGCGGAAGTGGGGAAGAGGAATGCGGGCTATGGCGCTCCAGCGTACGACCCTCCGCACAAACGGCACTCAGCCGGGGCGGACCGGGGTCAGGAGCGAGGGAAACAGGTAAGAATGCCCACAGAGAGCAACAACAAAGCCAGTTGGCGTTATAACAGTGAAAATTGCAATAAAAACATGTACAGCGGTAAATGCGGAGGAGCCGCGATAAAAAGCTATTTAGTCAGCTAGTTACAACACAGACGTAAGCAATAGATCAGTAGTTCGGGACAATGGACCTACTTCTAGAGTAACTGGTTTTGATATCTCGTTTACAATAGGCTTTCCTGAAAATCCAAGGGAAACATTTCTAGAGCCTGAGAGCGGAGCCCCTGGAACCTCGTCGTGACTAATGGTAGTCCTACTTGCCCCTGTATCAATCAGAAACTTTCTGTCTTTCCCTAATACTTGACTGTGAACATAGGGACCTTCTTGATCTACAGGAATCTCGATGAGAGGCAAGCCTACCTCCCTCTCTAGGCTGTTTCATGAATACGCTTGATACTCTGGATACTCTGTCTGTGCATACTGGTACATCTGCTGTGTAACATGCTGTGTTGCAGCAATAGGCTGCGGTGCTGGAACTGTCTGTTGTGCATTCTGTGGCTGAGAAGTCTGTGAAACTTGTTCTTGTCTAGGCGGACGTGGTCTTTCTTTAGTTTTACCAGTGGCTATGTTGTGTTTCAGAACTGCACACTCGTTTATAAAATGACCTGGCTGTTTACAGTAATTGCATGTCCCTTTAACGGGAGCTGCAGGATGACTGGCTTGATTCGGACCCCTCTTCTGACTGTCTTGTGGAACAGATTGTGCAACTAGTACTTTCATTTTCAAAACTCGATTTTTAACTTGTGGACTTGAATTCTCGACTAATTTAGTAACAAAAAGATGAGGGTATGACTCGCTACTCGTCTTCAAACCACTGTTTATTATAAAACATTTCTCAAATCTGGAATAAAAATCACTAGTGTCTTCGTCTTGTTTCTGTTTACAGGCTGAGATTGCATCCCAGTCTTCCTTTTTAGTGGCTAATAACCTAGGCAAAACTTGTATTAACAATTCAGGTAATTCTTTACATTTATCTCCAAGACCAGTACCTGGTACTCGTATCTTATCTTCAGCTTCTAGAGCTGTCCAATCGATCTTTTTCTCTCCCACCTCCCAATCCTTTTCCTTGAGTTTTCATATATGCCTGCAGGCAACAGGACTTTTAACATTTTAATAATATCTGGATACGTGTATTCTCCCATACGGAGCATGTCTTTTAATTCACGGTGGAACCCTGCTGGATCTTTGTCGTGACAGGGAATTAATTTCTTCATCTCTAAGAGTTCCATCTTTGTAACTGGGGTGTAAACAAATACTCGTTGCATTTCACCATCTGGTGTCCTAACTGGGTGTACTTCTCGTAACGGATGCTGTCTGTCTATGTAAAACGGTTTACTTTCTGGAGGTGAGACATGAACAAAATGCGGGTTCAAAAACGTTCTGTATTTGTGGCGCTGTTCTAGAATGGCACTAATTAAATCGGTGCCTAAACCTTTCCATCTATACTGGAGTAACTCGTTCAGGATATCATGTAACGGACCTGGATCAGAATGTTGACCCTCATACAGTGTAATGAGGTGTTGGATCATATACATACCCACCAGTCGCTGCTCGGCTGGGGGCAGTTTCAGAAACATTTGTGCCACTATTTCGTCTGGAAAAGTGGTAGAATCAGTAATCCATCAGACTGCTGATCGGGTTAGTTCTTGTTCATGCATAGTACTTAATTCACTATAACCGATTCGTGATTTCAGAATTTGATCGGTAGCTTGAAATACTTGTTCTAGAGAACCTTGTTCTGGTGCTGGAAGATGAAAGACTTCCTTGCGTTCTAGGCGTGACTGTCGGTCTGGAAATCTAGGTTTTCCTACATACGCTATTCTGGCGGGATTTTCGTCGTTTACCTCTTCACTAGAAGAGTCATTTTCTTTCTCGCTTCCTAGAGCTGCTTTGCGTTGTTCGTGTAACCTTATTATTTCTTTACGTATTTTCTTGTACATACTCTCTATACTATTGAGTGTCTTGTGCTTACCCTCGGCTATATTATCACTCCACTTTGTTAGAATTCTCATTTCGGTCGGATCTTTAGTCGGGGAATCTTGTTCCCGTATTAAACAATTGATCAGAAACTTTAATAACATGAACTGGATCTCAGATTTCCTGAGAGACATGACTTCACCAATACTTTCTGGATCTTGTCCTGTACGAATGAAACGATACATTCTGTCTAGATCTTCTTTCATATTCGGTAGAGTGACCAAATACTCGGACACCTGCCTTATACGTACGGAATATATAACCATACTATCCTCGCCTGGGACTGGATCATAACAGCATTCAGTAAAAAGTCGCCTGATTTCTGCAATGGACTTATATTTAGGCGTACGCTGTAACGCACGTTCATGTAACTCGACTGCCCCTAGACGTCTACTTGGCGGCGGGGTACCAGGAGGACCTCCTCCCGCGGCCCCTAAACTGGAATCGTCGACTGATACTCTTCGTGCTGGCAGAGTGACTGATGTGGCGGGAATTTGTACTACGGGCTGGACCGGGGGTGCCGTAACAGGTACTGCAACAGGTGCCCCGGTGGCTGGAAGACCATGAATTACATTATTTACAGGAGCTGGCGGAACAGGATTTGCATATTCTGGGACTGTGTCGTCCAAATAGGACGAGAGAAAAATATCAGCTGCGGTCGGTTTGTGACGTAGCTTGGTCGGAACTAAGGGTGGCGGGAAATTACTGGATGCCTCCGGGGTTGCTTTTGGCAAGCCCTCGGCAAGAAGAGGATACATACCCTTAATGAGGGCATTCCTCTGTCTGTCTGACTGTTCGGTTTTAACTCGTTCACCTATTTCGATTAGTTCCCTTTCTTGGGCTCTTTCTGAGGATTCTCTACTTAATTCTGACTTTCTGATTTCTTTTTCGGTTCTTTTATGAGATTCTTTGCGCCATAACTCGATGGCATCTTTCTGTGACTGTCTGGCTTTCTTTTTCCATAATGCTTCTTCTACTCGCATGATGCACTCGGCATCCCATGTACCCGATACGGGCCATCTATACTTTTCTTCTAACTGTTTGGTGTACTCCACCCATAAATCTAGATATAATATGGCACTTATGCCATGCTTCTGATACATAAAATGACCTGGACTGTCCCTAGGCGGGACAGGAACTGCTTCTTCTAACAGACCTTTTCTAGTTTTTAACTGACGTAATTTGGAAAACAAAGGCATGACTGAACTGTAGTCTAAACACAATACAATACACAGTGAACACGATAATTACACCACTTTCATACCACGACATTGAAATACATGAATGACATTTAAAATAACAGTTCGGACAAAATACTACCTGGAATACTGAAAACAGAATACATGAATTTCTCGAGAACAGAACGGACTAGAACAGAAACTAGATGCACTGCTAAAACAGTACGAAACTTACCGGTCTCATAAAGAGACACGTCAGGACCCGCATCCACCTAAGTGGACACTTCGTGTTGGATCTGTGTACCCCAAACCCACGGACCAGAGACAATACAATTGACCCTGTCTAGATACTACCCCAGCAACGGTACTCACCGGGCAGCAAGAACGGAAGGCCTCGGACTGGACTGGACTGCTACGACGCCGGACGGACGAACTTCGGACTTCTGTTACGGGTGGGCCTCCGGGTACCTCGGACCTTGGACTCTCGGCTTGGGCTCTGGTCGGTCCTCCACCGCCTCGTCTGGATGCTGGACCGCAACCTCCGTCTCCTCCGTGGGCCTGAGGGATACTTGAAGCAGAAATATCTGCACGTGCACGTTATGGTTCCGTCACGGCTGCAGAGGATCAGGGGGCTTGCGTGGCTTCTCCGGCGCGTGGGGAAAGGGCAAGTCCCTGTTCGGGCGCCATTATGTGGTAAATAAATAAATAATACCTCTATTTTTGACTGGATATAACAATAACAGATAGCTCAATAAATAAGAGTCAAGATTCGAGGTAGTAGGAGTTTGCAGGTTTAATACAGCATAAAGGACAGGAACAGGACAGCCTGCACGGGCAAGATCTGGGATGGCTAGCCAACAGGGGGGCCCTGACAGCTGTCGGGCAGGAGCTGGAATGAGCGCGCTGACCTTTAATAACAGTACACAAGTATATATACTAAAACAATTGCATTACAGTACATACAATAGGCGGAACAGTGGGTGGGGCCTGTAACAGTCACGAAAGATAAGGATGAAAGTGGGTGTAACAGGAGGCGTATACATAGACATGTGATGTAGACGTAACAGAATATGTCATAAATGGGGCGGAAACATGGAGGGGGCTACCGAAGGAGCCGGGACCTCTAACCTAGTGGTGCGCGCAAACTGATGATGACGTGTTACTAGGGAGAAGCTGGGGGCTATGACTTCTGAGCTAGAAGGAGAGACTAAAGTCTGGAGAGTCAGAGCGACATGTACTTAAACACTATCTAGTATCTGATGTTTAGAGAACATGTTGATAGAATCCAAAAGTTATCAGGGTAAAGGCTAACAGACACTAAGACCAGTGCATGCATTATTCTACATGTAGTGTGTGTTGAGGAATATTAAATGACCATAAATACAGTATTTCTCTTACATGGAGACGTAAAGGCTAGACGATGACTGAAACTATTGATGCGATTCAGTAGCTTAGGAATGCAGAGAAGGAGAGCTGGACTGATAACTGGAATCATAACATACTCTTGGCAGACTGGCAGGCAGAGCCAGGCCAAGCCGGGCACTGTGAGGCAGGAAGTAAGTGAAGGGTCAGGGATACAGGTGGGGGCTGTATCGCTCCCCAGCGAGGGTTCAGGAGGCAGGAGCTGAATCTGGTGTCCGGGCCCTTTTGAGGCCTAGAAACGGGGACTTCGCAATGAAATAACGTGCACACTGAGAAACGTGGCAACGTAACTTTACATAGGCCTAATACTCGTAGCTTTCACGAGAACTGGAAACTGGCATACTAGAGATGGACACAACTGTAATTGCGTCTTTAATCGATCATGGGGAATACATATTGCATATTAATCATGCACATATAACATAAGATGGGGAACACGTAGGGACACAGAACATGGCAAAATTTACTTTTCCACAGGAGGACTCTTTCACATGGTCTTGGAAGCCCTCTCACTAATTCTCAAAACAATTGGTGATGGTAATTTCCTTTACGGTGAATTACTTTAAACTTTTTTACCATAGCATTGTTCCAGGCATGTACACACACGTAATTAATGGGACAGTGTTGGTTACCACTTCTGAACGTTTGTTTACCTGGACGGTTGGTACCCAACCTACTGTTTAAGCTAATTAGCCCTTTTGAACCTAGGAATTTCCTTAAGGCTTCATCTTGGCTACTTAGGTCGCAAATGGGAAACTGTGCAGGCATTATCTCATAAACTTTTAACATTTATTTAAGCCAGGGGTCTACTTTTTTGGGGTTTAATTTATGGTTAAAATCACCCATAATAATCATCAGATCATTTCCATACTTATCAATCAAGCAGTACATATCATCTTTAAATAGACCCATTTCTCTTTCATATTCATCTTGATAACCCCATTGTATATAGGTGTTCACCACAATCGCACGGTCAATTAACCTTTCAGGCCCCTGTAAGGTTACCTCAACAACCAACACCCATTTACAAGTAGTCGTTATCATATTTACTTTATTTGCAGTTCTTGTAGAAATGAGTGTCATAATCCCTCAGATGGCTGTCCAGATCTTGATTTACTGGCGGGTTTATGAGTCTGAACACACCCTTCAACCAATGGGGTATTGTCGCACAGCCAGGTTTCCTGCAGACAAACAATGTCTATCTGCCGTGAGACGTTTTTTATACAGTCAATCTTTGTTTGCCCTATGAAACCATTGATGTTCCACAAAATTAATTTTAGGCTATGCGACAACCGACTTCCCTAATCAATCTCACTGAGGAGTCCAGACTCATTCAGTGCCCGTGAAGGTTGCTTTCTCCTATGCTCCAGTTGCCCCAATTTTTACAGGGCTCTAGGTTCTCTACGAGTATGTTAATATTTGCTCTTTTCCCACATGCCCCTGATATCAATCTAGCTTGCCTTTTTCCCAGGCCTGCGTGACATTTCAGGAAGGCATTCTCAGGCTGTTTGACCCTTTCTAATTCAAGTTTGGGTATTATCCTAATTCCTTCCTTTAGCATTTCTGTTTTCGGCATTTAAGATTGCAGTTTTTACCATCCCTGAGTAGACTTCAATATTTGTGACTTCTTTGCCTTTGTTATTAGGGTTGAATCCTACTTGTCTCAAATCTTTTGATTCGATTTCTCCCAGGCTTGGACATTTTGAGAAAGAAAACAAAAGTTGGGAGTGGTTCAGGGGTACACTTTTTCTTAGCTTTTTCCTGCCCTTCTCCGCTTCCAAGGGTTCGAAGTATATCCACTTTTTATCACTTTGGTCTATTACTTTTAGATCCCCATTTTTCTTTTCACTCATAACTTTTCTCTTTTCTAGTTTCCTAGATGAGTGACTCTCCGGACCCCTCCTTACCCTTTTATTATCTGGGAAAATTCCTCTTTCTTTTAATGTTACCTGGGTCTTAACTCCATTATCCCTTCCTCCTTTATAACCTTTTTGTTTCCCTTTTTGCTGCATTTGTTTTTTGGGAGGGTATCTTGTCTTTGGGCGCCTATACTAGGGATATTCGCTCCTTCTCCATTGGATACTTAGAAATATACACATCCTGGCAAATATTCATTGTCTCTAATTCCTCCATCACCTTGACAAAGGGTATCAGTCACTGGTCTAACCACCGACAGCATTAGACTCCTGATGCCCTGTAATTTACACACTGTTTGTTTCAAGCAGATTTCATGGGCCTTTAATATTTTTATATTTGATAATGTAACCTCTAACAGGCCTTGCAGCGTTTTTTGCAGCATTAACATTATGTCCAGCATTGAGGCCGAAGGTGTTGCCGATATATCCAAGCCCAACCAGCTACTGCGGACCAGTTCTTCTAATAACCTGGAAACCTCATTTTCCCCTTGACCCAGGCTTTTATCTGAATTTGATCTTATGTCCAAATTCGTATCATCTTTCTGGCCTTCTAACTCCTCTAGGATATTTTCCTGATATTCTCCATCAGCAGAGCCAGTCATAGAAAATATCCTTGACGATGAGGAAAGTCTTGGTTCCAAGTTGATGTTTATTTGACTGAAGATGCTTTGATTAATTAGTGAATCTTCTATACTTCGGACACTGCGTTCATAACTTTGTGAATCAATATTGGTTCCTTCTCAAAGTTTTGATTTTTTTAGGGGTGTTGGTTTCTTGATAAAATGTTTCCCTACAAAGTCTTTTATGGATTTGGAGATGATGCCCCCCCCTTTTTGTACTGACTTGTGATATCTCACATGACAATTTCTTCTTTGAGGTTTTTTTTTGTAGACTCTTGATGTTCTCCTCCAGTCCTTACGAGCTCTCTATTGGAGGGCTGATAGAGTCGCTTAAAACAGTATTCGAAGTCCGGGGGACTTTTCATATTTTTAGCTTTTTAGGTGCCATCTTAGAGGAGCTCCTACTGTAATACGTGTTTTATCTTGTTACAAATAAAGTAATATTAATGGACTTTTGAGGGGTAGGTATGTCCCATTTTAAAATACTCTGTCTACTTGCCACACTTGGTGATTTTTATTGTCCTCCAGAGACTGACAGTATCAAATACAGCCTCTACTTGCACAGGCCCAAACAGTTCTCGGAGTAATCTTAATTTTAAAAGAGGACTTTCTCCAGAATCAAAAGCACTTACCTCTGTTGTGGTGTGGTATATTTGGCTTGCCCTGTTACTACTGGCTTAATTAGCCCCTGCCCGAAGCTTTTTTCCCTTTTCCACACCCCCTAATGCGAGGACCCCTGCGGGGTTTCCCACCGGGACTCCTTTTATCACTGACTTCTATTCCCGACCCCCAATGTGTATTATATAAGGCACAACCTATGCACTCATCCATTCATAAACACAGTACCTGTACACATATGAATCACATAGAGACTAGATTTGCACTCAGCCATTTACTCAGGGAGTACCTCTGCACTCATTCATTGACTAAAGCACTATCCAAGTACTCATGCATTCACCCAAGGAGTACCTTTGCATTCATCTCAGCATTCATACAGTAATACTTGCACATATCCATTTGTTCATGCATCTACTATGCACTCATCCATTCACTCAGGAACTACTCATGTACTCAACCAATCACCTTGTTACTACCAATGTACTCATCCAATTACCCAGACAGTGCTTATGCACTCTTTCAATCATCAAGGCATTACCTATGCACTCATCCATTCACTCAACCTGTACTCCTGCACTCAACCATTCACTCAGGTACAATGCATACAGTTAAGCATTCTCTCAGGCACTACCCTTACATTTATGCAATTACCCAGGCACCCTAGCAGTCATCCATTCAGTTGGGCATTACCCATGTACTCATCCAATCACCCAGACACTACCCATGCACTCATCCAATTAATCAGGCACTACTCATGCAGTCGTCCCATCACACAGCTACTACCCATGCACTCATCAATCATCCAGGCACTACCCATGCACTCATCCAATCACTTAGGCAATACTCTTGTACTCATCCATTCACTCAGGCACTATGAATACACTCATTCATTCACTCAGACACTACCCATGCACTCATGCAATCACTCAGGCATTTTCCTTGCACAAAACAATTTACTCTGGCATTCTCCTTGCACTAAACAATTCACTCAGGCACTATGTGTACGCTTCTTCATTATCTCCGTTAGTACCCATACACTTATAAATAATGCAGGCTCTACCCTTGCACTCATCCAGTCACTCAGGCACTACCCTTGCACTCATCCAATAACTCACTCACTATCCTTGCTCTCATACATTCACTCAGACACTACCTATACACTCATCCAATTACTCAGCAACTAGTATTGCACTCAACCATTCACTTACACACTACTCAAGTACTACCTATGCACTCATTCAATCACCCATGCACTACCCATGCACTCATGCAATCACTCAAGCAGTTCCCATACACTCATCAAATGACGCAGGTACTACCCTTGCACTCATCCATTCAATAAGGCACTACCCATGCACTCATCCAATCACCCAGGCATTTTCCATGCACTAATCCATTCACTCAGGCACTAACCATGCACTCTTCCAATCACCCAAGCACTACCTAGGCACTCATCTAATCACCCAGGCACGGGAAACATCCATTACAATGTAGTCATTACAATATACTACCTTTACAACACATCTGTTACAACACAACTACCTTTACATCACATGCCATTACAACGCATGCCATTAAATCGCATGTCACTACAACGCATGCCATTACAACGCATACCATTACAACACATGCCATTACATCGCATTTTAAGGTAAGTAATGAAGATTTCTTCGTTTTAGGGAGGGTATCGGTTTTAGGGTACATGAGAATAGTAATTTTAACCCCTACACTATCCAACACTTTCCCTAGTGTTGCACTCACTTGAGTGGGAATAGTAATGTTAACCACTACAATATGCAACACTTACCCTACTGTTGCACTCACTGGAGTGGGAATAGTAATTTTTTCCCCCACACTATCCTACACTTACCCTACTGTTGCCCTCAAATTATTTTTCATTGTAATGGTATGCATTGTAATGGTATGCTTTATAATGGAATGCGTTGTAATGGTAGTTTTAAAAAATGTGTTGTAATAATGTGCGTTGTAAAATCATGTGATGTAATGGGAGTTGCAATGTAAAAACTGTGCTGTAAAAGCATGCTTTGTAATTGATTCCATTGTAATGTCATATATTCCCCAGGCACTACCCATACAATTATACAATCACCCAGACACTACCCATGCCCACATCCATTCACCCAGGTACCACCCATGCACTCATCCCATCACTCAGGCACTACTCTCGCACTCAACAATTCACTGAGGCACTGCCCATGCATTCCGCCAATCTCTCAGGCACTACCCATGCACTGATCAAATAACCTAGGCAATATCATTGCACTCATCCTTTCACTCAGGCACTACCCATGAACTAATCAAACCACCCATGCACTTATCAAAACACTCAGGTATTACCCATGCACTCATCCAATCATCCAGACACTACTCTTGCACTCAACCATTCACTCAGGTACTACCCATACACTTCTGGATTTTCTCAGGTACTAGCCATACACTTATACAATGATGCGTGCACAATCCTTGCACTCCTCCAGTAACCCAGGCACTACCCATGCACTCATCCAATCACTCAAGCACTACTATTGCACTCAAATATTCGCTCAGGCACTGCCCATTAACTTATGCATTCTCTCAGGCACTATGCTTGCACTCATCCAATGACCCAGGCACTAACCTTTCACTCATTCATTCACTAAGGCACTACCTATACACTCATCCAATCATTTAAACACTATCCTTGCACTCAACCATTCACTCAGACACTATGGATGGTCTTGTTCTATCACTGAGGTACTACTCATGTACTCATCAATTCTCTCAGGCAATGCCCATGCACTCATCCAATCACCCAGGCACTACCCATGCCCTCATTCCATCACACAGGCACTACCCATGCACTCATGTAATCACACTATCTTTGCACTCAACAATTCACCCAGACGCTATGCATACACTCTTGCATTCTCTCAGGTACTACCTTTGCACTTATCAAATGATGCAGGCACTCTCCTTGTACTCATCCAGTCACCAAGGCACTACACATTCACTCATCTAATTACTGAACCACTACATATGCACTCATCCAATCACTCAAACACTACCCATGAACTCATGCCGTCTCTCAGGCTCTATCCATGCACTCATCCAATCACCAAGGCACTATGCATTCACTCATCCAATCACTTAGGCACTACTCATGCACTCATCCAATCACCCAGGCACTACCCTTACACTGAACCATTCATTAAGGTACTACAAATACACTCATTCAATCACTCAGGCACTCCTCTTGCACTCATCCATTCTTTCAGACACTACACATACACCCTTTCATTCTCTCAGGCACTACTCATGTACTTATCGAAGGAACCAGTCACTACGCATGCACTCATCCAATCACCCAGGCACTACTCATGCACTCATCCAATCACCCATGCACTACTCTTACTCTCAACCAATCACTCAGACACTAGATATGCATTCATCCAATCACAGAAACACTACCCATGTGACGTCATCAGCAGTGCATTGCGGCTGAGCGAGTTATAGTTAGCTGAACTAACTATAACGGGGGAATTACTATGTGTTTGTAAGAGTGAAATGTCCAACTAACTATAACGCCCCTAAACCTATGGTTTTTTCAGTGAATTTCTAAGGTTTTTTAAATGCTAATTTCGAACTATAACGTGCCTGAAACCTATGGTTTTTTCAGTGAATATATATATATATATATTTATTATACTATTTTACCCAAGACTTCTCCTCCAGCAGAAAGAAACAGGCAGCACACGAGGCTCGTGGAACATCCACCTTTATTTTCTGTTCAGACCATGGGCATGACGCGTTTCGGGGGTTTTTCCTTTATCAAATGCCCCCCTGGTCGAATTGTGTCTGTTGCTTGCAGTTCCACAAAATTATTTAAATTGTCCGTCCCACCTTCTGAAGTAGTGTGGGTTGCCTGACAAACATGGCATGGAGTCACCTCTGCCTTGGTAGTAACTGCATTTCCCAGCATGCAGCAGTGTATGCATGCCGGCGGTGATACCAATTACCGGGTCAATTTTCTTGCTAGGTCAGCAGCTGGTGTGCCATGTCGTCTGGCGATCGGTAAACAGCCGTTACAACGACTTTTTTACTTTGCGATACCATTACAATGCATGCATTACCACGCATGCTTTGTACATCCCGATGCCATTACTGCACATTTTTTTAGAATGCATGGTCCTTTACCACGCATGCCTCTACAAAAAATATTGTTGTAAAGGTATGTATGGTAAATGACCATGCGTTCTAAAAAACATGTAGACGATCCACGTCGTTGTAAGGAAACATAGGCTGTTCCGTTTCCTCACAACGACGTGCAACGCCCCTCAGAGACGACGTGAAGCAGGAACCACGAGGAGAGAGGAGCCACAAGGAGTTAAAGGTAAGGGGGATTGGGCATGGGGTTGGGGTTTCTTTTCTAGGGTTTAGGGTAGTACAGTGGTGTTTGGGTAGTGTAGGGTGTCGTGCTGGGGTGGTGATTTATGGTTTGGGGTAGTGCAGTGGTGTTTGGGTAGTGTAGGGGGTCATGCTGGGGGTAGATTTAGGATTTAGGGTAGTGCAATGGTGTTTGGGTAGTGTAGGGAGTTGTGCTATGGGTAGTGTTTTAGGGTTTAGGGTAGTGCAGTGGTGTTTGTGTAGTGTACGGGGTCATGTTTTAGGGTATAGAGTAGTGCAGTGGTGTTTGGGTAGTGTAGGGGGTCATGCTGGGGTTAGTGTTTTAGTGTTTAAGATAGTGCAGTGGTGTATCGGTAGTTTAGGGGGGTCATGCTGAGTTAGTGTTTTAGGGTTTAGGGTAGTGCAGTGGTGTTTGTGTAGTGTGGGAGGTCATGCTGGGGGTAGATTTAGGGTAAAGTGTAGTGCAATGGTGTTTGGGTAGTATAGGGAGTCGTGATGGGGGTAGTGTTTTAGGGTTTAGGGTAGTCCAGTGGAGTTTGTGTAGTGTAGGGAGTCATGCTGGGGGTAGTGTTTTAGGGTTTAGGGTAGTGCAGTGGTGTTTGGGTAGTGTGGAGGGTCATGCTGGGGGTCATGTTTTAGGGTTTAGAGTAGAGCAGTGGTGTTTTTGTATTTTAGGGGGTCATGCTGGGGGTAGTGGTTTAGGGTAGTGCAGTGGTGTTTTGGTAGTATAGAGGGTAGTGCTGGGGTAGTGTTTTGGGTTTACGGTAGTGCAGTGGTGTTTGTGTAGTGTAGGGGGTCGTGCTGGGGTAGTTTTTTAGGGTTTAGGGTTTAGGCTAGAGCAGTGGTGTTTGTGTAGTGTAGGGGGTAGTGTTTTAGGGTTTAGGGTAGTGTAGTGGTGTTTGTGTACTCTAGGGGGTCATGCTGGGTTCTAGTGTTTTAAGGGTTTAGGGTAGTGCAGTGGTGTTTGTGTAGTGTAAGGGGTCTTTTTTTAGGGTTTAGGGTCGTGCAGTTATGTTTGGGTAGTGAAGGGGTTTATGTTGGGAGTAGTGTTTTAGGGTTTAGGATAGTGCAGTTGTGTTTAGGTAGTGAAGGTGGTCATCCTGAGGGTAGTGTTTTAGGGTTTAGGGTAGTGCAGTGGTGTTTGTGTAGTGTAGGCGGTCATGCTGGGGGTAGATTTAGGGTTTAGCGTAGTGCATTGGTGTTTGTGTAGTGTAGGGGGTCATGCAGGGGGTACTATTTTAGGGTTCGATGAAGTGCAGTGGTGTTTGGGTAGTGTAGGGAGTCGTGCTGGTGGCAGTGTGTTAGGTTTTAGGGTAGTGCAGTTATGTTTGGGTAGTGGAGTGGGTAGTGTTTTAGGGTTTAGGGTAGTGCACCCAACCAGCCACAATATCCGTGGACAGAGGGGATCCGCCAATTGAATAATTTGGGTCAAGGACCCTACCACGTCCGACTCCAAGACCTATCAATTCCTTTCTTGGGATCCCTCACATACTTGGAGAAAAAGGTACATAGTTTCTCATCAATTTCAGGCATGGTGCCACCTTCCCCTTCAGTAAGGGCCTGGGGCATTCTCCCCTCATCCTATTCCTGACCTCCCTTTCAAGGGGTCGATGGTTTTTCCCCACCACATACTCTGCCACTTTGGCGTCAGGGGTCCACTCCACCGACCTAGGATGGTAAATTTGGGTAGGCTCCAACATGTCCGAGTGGACCCCATCCCCAACCGGGGACTGAGAGGAGTGGGACTCTGGACGCCAGGGATGCCCGAGTCCTTATCCTCATCGGAGGAGAAATCGTCCTCCGATACACCCTCTCCCTCTTAGGGAAACCCGCAATCTGGTTTACAATAGTGGTGACAGCGTCGCAATTTTCTCCGTGCTCCTCCTCCTCCTGGCAAGGTGCATGTTTTAGCGTTCGGGCACTCTTGAGGAAAGTCTCCGTAAATGTATCAAATCCTTCCAAGTGCCCCGCGTTATGCTTAACGGCACTTTTATTCCCCATCTGGGAGCTGCTGGGACCCACCACCACCAGATTTGGGTCACTTAACACCCCAGGGATGCTTTTTGCCAGCTTATCAACCTGATCCCTAAGAGGAGCAAGCACCCTAGAAATAGCCAGAGAGAGGGCTTGGTGCACTGCTGGAGGGAGAGGGTGTGAGCACTGAACAAATGCCCTTAAAATCCTTAAGGCAGTCCAGTCGCAGGTGCTCCAACAGCTGGGCTTTTCCCGAAGCTGTTATAAGAATATACTGTGGCACAATACCAATTACCACCACCAGGTGGCGCTGGTCACTAACGTGGCAGTGGGGGGAAATCACCGCGTAGCGGTGTCAAAATTAGGAGAGGGTTGGTCGGGAATCAAGTGGACACTAAAGGAGTCACCGGATTCCCAAACGCACGTAAAGACCAGCGGGAGCGCTCGTCGGAGCTGCCTCACTCGGACCCAATGCGCCTGACAAGATTTCACTGGGCGCACAGCGGGTGAAACTGCAAGGGGGAGAACGCGCTCGGGCAAGAGCCTGCTGCACATAGAATATGAAACAATATCAAGGTAATAATGCTCATAACGTGCAAAAGAAACCGCTATGCAAACAGCAACGATGTCAGATTAAGCCAAGAATGTAAGGAATGCACTTAACTGACGAGCAGGAAAGAAAGAGGAAGCGGAAGGGATGTCACCATTTTATATACGATGGACTTTGATATGATTGGATAATAGTTGCCTTGGAGACTACCCCCCTAATGATTCATGGGTTGTGTAGTCTTTTGTTTAATGATTGTTGTGTTACGTTTTCTTTGAACTGCTATGCAAATAAAGTGAGGAAAGATATGCATAATCCTCGCCTCCGTCATGCCATAGAATTCATTAAACTTTATTTGATCTGATTTGGAAACATAGATCATAAAAGTGTACATAAAAACAGTAAATCCTCTTTCCTAATACAATACAGTGAGAATTAATTAAAACCAGTAGGTAAAAACGGGTGTTACAAAGCCCGGTTCAGAGCAACTTTAGGTTAACAGAATCGTAAAGTTCAATGTTTCGCAAGATCAATCTCATGTACTTTGTGCTCCAATACCTGACCAGTCTGCACTATATAAAAATGCAGAAAAACTAAAATTAAAAAGTGCACACTTTTGTCATTGGGATATATGTGGGCTACATCTGGGTGATATTTGTGCTACATTTGGGCTCTTTTTTCTCTGGTGGCCATCTTGGGAGACTAATTTGTTATAAAGTTTCCTAATTTCCTCATTTACTGCAGTCTCCTCAGTAGGAAATGTTTTCAGTTTTTTTTATTTTGATTCAATCAAGAAGGCATTCAGAGGTGTTACACATTTGCCATAAAATCAGAATGTTAGCACTCTAGTTGTTCATTATATCACTGTGGTAAAGCTACTGCTCACCAGGGAGTTAACTGGAAGTCTACCTACGTCTGGTATTGAAAGTGATTGTTTCAGTCTGCATGTCAGGATTTTCTAATGAAATAGAAGAGGATTTGAGATCTCCCTTATTACATGCCCTAAATGTTCTTTCTGCAGCACTTACCATATTTCTATGGCAAAATGAACCCCCTCATTTTGTCCTTTTTACATTAAATGTTTTAAGTGTTAACAGTTTATTTCAATCAAGATGGCTTCAGGTGTGCCATAATTTTGCCATAAGTAAGACTGTTAGCTCTCTGGTTGTTCTTTAGAACACTCTGGGAAGCTGCAATAGAACACAAATGCATCAACGGACAGGCTGCTCCTGTTGAAATATAACAGGAAGATATTTGGGATCACACTTGGAACATGTTCTAATTGTTCTTTCTACAGCACTAACCATAATTTCTATGACAAAATGAACTCCATCATTTTGTTTTGTTTTTTAATTTAAATGTTGTTAGTGTTATTAGTTTATTTGAATCCAGATGTCTTCAGGTGTGCCATACTTTTGTCATAAGTAAGGCTGTTAGCGGTCCAGTTGTTCTTTAGAACACTATGGGAAGCTGCAGTAGAACACAAAGAAATCAACTGACAGTCTCTGCCCTTGTTGGTTGTACATGTTTTACTGAGAATGTCAGACTTCATTCTTACATGACTGAGAAAGATAATGTGAATTTACAGAAAATGTGCTCTCATTTTAGCTTCTGGAGCACCTTCCAAAACTCTATGGGACAAGCATGTAAAAATAGTTTTCTCTCAAACATGACTCAGCAGAAGGTTTTTCACAGGGTAAAATCACCTTAGAGCACACCACAATTCCTGAAAATAGTATGGTACCATCAACAAATGAATTCTAATGTAAATAAAGTCTGTTATCACCCTTTATAGTTCACTACAATGCATTTCAATGGGGTATTACCATGTATATTGGTCCCAAGATGGCTGCCAGCAATTCCAGGATGTAGTGCTGACAGCCAATCAGATCTCACGATGACATGTGTGGTTAGGCTCCGCCCAGATATCAATATTTTTTCTTTTTGAAATGTCTCAGAAACTACTGAACGGATTTACACCATTTAACAAAAAGAGTCCCTTCTGAACCAAGGGCTACCTTTTTGCCAAATTTGGTGTAATTCCGTTCAGCAGTTCGGGCTGTAGCCGTGTCTAAAGTTTCCTATGGTAAATAACATAGTGAAAACACGTTTTGGGACCCCCTTTTTTCTCGGCTCCCGCTTTCCAAATCACCCCGACATTTTTAAGATAGGAGCAGACTGGAGAGCCCCACAAGTTTTGAAAATTTCACGAAGATTCATCAATTGGCGCAAAAGGTATTGGGAATAGAATGTTGCGATTTTCCTATGGTAACTAGGTCCTAACTATAACTACCGACTGGCGACCTCCAGTAGGTAATATATATATTCACTGAAAAACAGGTTTCAGGGACGTCATAGTTAGGACTTTAAAAAACTTTAGAAATTCACTGAAAAAAACAAAGGTTTCAGGGACATTATAGTTAGGAATTTGCGTTTCTAAAAAGTTCAAGAGTGTTTTATATATATATATATATAATATATATTGAATCGGTAAAGAGACAGGCGTAAAGTACCCTCTATTCAAACACCACATGCCCAGCCAACTGAAACCCTAGCAGTATCTGACACAGAATTAAGCTCAGTATACAGTAGTGCAGGATCAGACGATGAAAGAAATGATCAACAACCAATATTGAGTGGCTTTACCCCATCAGAGGAATTGGGTTTATGATCGAGGAGAGACGCAACACCCTAAGACCGAGGGGTCTGCCGCAAATGAAAGGCGGCGTGAGTGCAACAAATGCCGCACGCAGATGAGAAGGCAGAGGCGGCTTCACGAAAAAGAAAAGAGGGAGTGGGAACCTAGACGTGAATTAATATCTAGCACCACCGCTAGCACTACCGCTAAAAGTGAAAAAAATGAAAAAAATTGAAAAAATCAAAACAATGAAAATACTGTTATTAATCTCACTGACTTAGACTTAAATGCTGCAACTTCTGGCTCTGGGCTTATCTTTTTGCCCTAAAAATGCTTTTAAGTATGTCCAATCAAGAATCAACATATTTAAATGTATTCGTAAGCTCAAACTGATGAAACACCATACTTTGAAGAAAGCAAACAACCGGGCTACTAATATTTTGTTGGACTCTCAACCCAGTAAAAACTTTGTGATATCTGATGTGGCAACACTGAAAACTGCCCACTCCTTTGCAGATCAGGACAGTGAGAGTGTTCATATCACGCAAGGAGTGTTACAATCCATGGGTATTAATAGTGGAAGTGCCGCCTTGAGTCCTTTTGGCCCTCGATCCACTTTCCTTCCCATGATGCCTAGGGACGCTATCGATATTTTTAGCGACCAAATGATTGAGGATCTCAAAGGTTTGAACCTTACGATTGCAGAAAGCCAGAAGCGGAGGAGCTATAAATAAATATAATAATAAATATAAAATTAAATTAAAAAAAAAAATTAAAAAAAATGTAACAAACAATATTCTGCACTCATTTGTAAAATCAACAGTCAAGGAAACATTGTGGTAAATAAAGCTGATAAGGGTAGTAACATTGTTCTATGGCCCGTGATGTTTATATTAAGTAAGCTGAGCAACAATGAAATGAACCATCATGTTACAGAAAGGCCTCTTTTAATGAACTAAATAAAGTAAAGGATTTAGTCCACAAACATTTGGCTCAATGGAAAAGGGATGGGCTAATAAGCAAAAAGGAATTTGAATTCTTAAAGAAGGCTTATCCTATCACCCCTACACTATATCTATTGCCTAAAGTCCACAAAGGTACATCGCCAATACTTGGGCGACCCATCATTTCTGCCCAAAATGGATTGTTGGAACCCATCTCTATATATGTGGACTTGTTCCTTCACAATTATATGGAGGCTCTTCCAACCTATATCAGGGATACGAGTAATTTCCTGAATAAATTATAAGAAATTTGTTGGAGGCCAGGTTATCAATTTATTGTAATGGACATTTGTTCTCTCTACACCTCCATTAATCACGTTGATGCCTTAGAGCAATTGAGTACTTTTTTTTGGCAGAGATATAACATTCTATGAGCACAGTAAAATGTTAATCCGAATGATTGAACTTTGCCTTAACAACAATTTTTTTCTTTTTAATAATGAAGTTTTCCAGCAGTTACGGGGTGTGGCTATGGGGGCATGCTTTTCCCCCTCTACACGTGGGCTGGTGGGAGAGGCATGTTCTCGGTCACCCCCTTCCTGCTGTTGAGAACAACGAGACAGAAATTGCTCATATGTGGCGCTTTATAGACAATGTCTTCATAATATGGCAGGGTTCTAGAGCGCCTGCAGATGAGTTTGTTAGTGGGATTAACATTAATGAATTGAATCTTGAATTTACAGCTATTATTGACAATGTTAAAGTTGACTTCCTTGATGTTGAAATCTATATTGTTGATAATGAAATCAAAACTAAAATGCATAGGAAGGTCACGGCCGGGAATTCGATTCTGCATGCTCAAAATAGTCCTCCCAGCCACCTTATAAAAAGCATTCCGTATGGAGAATTTTTGAGAATACAAAGAATATGCAATAACGAGGTAGATCTTAAAGCTTGTCTGGAGGAATCCTTTCAAAGGTTTTTGGCTAGAGGCTACAATAAAAATGATCTTTCCGATTACATGAATAAAGTAGTTGCCAAGCAGATGGATTCTCCTCCGGTGACTACTATTGACACTGTTATATCCGAGGAGGTTAATTCCATCATGATAGAGAAAACCAAGATTAGACTCATCACTACTTTTAGTTATCACGAGAGGAAAGTCAAACAAATCTTGAAAACCAACTGGCCCATTCTAAAGACGGACATCACTCTAGCCCCTCTGTTAGACGACCATCCTGCCATTACTTTCCGTAGGTCTCCTTCGATGAGGGATGCCCTTGTTAAGACCAGTCCTGAAGTCATTAAACCATCCAATTGGCTCTCTAACAGATCAGGATTTTTTAAATGCAACTCTTGCAGGTCTTGCAAGTTTGGAGTTAATATCACGGAGTATCATGAGGCCTTCTCCCGGGCTGCTTGTAAGATCAACAGTTTGTTCACCTGTAAGACAGATCACGCTGTATATGTCTTACAATGTACTTGCAATCTTCAGTACATTGGGAGCACCAAGCTCCAGGTGTTCAATCGTGTTCTGCAGCACCTCCGGGCGATAGTTAATTCCGACTCCAATTATCCTGTGGCACATCATTTTAAATTAGTTCATAATAACAATCTCAATGATTTGAGATATTTTGTTATTGACGCAGTTCCCTTCTCCAAAAGAGGTGGTGATAGAGAAAGGAAATTAAGACAATTAGAGAGCCACTACATTGTACTTCCCAATACTAAAATTCCCAACGGTCTTAATATGGGGGAGGACATAAATAATTTTCTATAAACTACTTTTATAAATTCTTTTAACCCTTTTTAAGATGCATTTTTATCTTTATGGGGTTTTAATCATTTTGCTGTTTTTAGGTGAAAGCTTATCTCCTTCTTCGAGTCCTCCTGCTTTGGATTTTATACCTCCTGAACCTCAATGAAATTGAATTTTTCTATTGTTATTGCATATATTTGAACTCTAAGCTCTTTACAGTCGGTTGGGTTTTAGCTGTATTCTTCTATGCCCTGTTCTTAAGCGAGTTTTTTATTGGTTTTACTGGTTTTATGGTTTTACCAGTTTTGAACGTGCTGAGGATGAGATATTGGAATCGGGTGGACTTCAACGAGATTGTGAGCTAGTATTGAGTTAAATTCCCTAACTATTGATTAAACTCGGTTACTTTACCTTACTCAATAACTGTGTGATTCCTTCCAGTTGTCATATTTGAGTATTTATACTCTGCATTTCTACGCTGCATTTTTAGGTCAATGCCTTATATTGATTTATATAATGTCATTTGCACTTTATCACAGTATATGCTTCTAATTGTGTGTATCATTACAGTGATACTTTTCCGGTTCATCACTTTTTGCACTTTACAAGCACATTGCACTTTATTTCAATCAGTGTCTGGTATTCATACCTTATGTTTTTTCATAGGTATTTTAGCTCTCTTCATATGACTATGATTTTAATATGGATTGTATTGCATATTTGCACTTTATTATTTTTTCAAATTCCGATTTACTGTTATTTATTCCTTTGGTGTCCCCATATTTAGCCTCAATAGAGAATTACGTATCTGGAATAACATTTATTTGGTATACTTATTCGGGCACTTGCCCTGCATTTGTTCTATGCCCTCATGATCTTGTTTGATGCCTTTTTCTTAGATTTGAAAATTATGGCATAATCATTATTTACACTGTGTAAATTGATTTTTTGCAGACAGATCATGAAGACTATACTGGAGATTGTATTATTATTTTGTCTCTTGTATTGATTATAATGTTTACCTTTTATTGTTTAACCAGATATTCACACTCCAAAATGATATAAAGTAATATTACTTCTATGTTTATGGCATTAAGGAGGTGGGGCATGATGGGACTTTTCAACAGTATTTAAACCTTGGTCTCTCTGAGCATGTCATGTGATCAAGTCCGGGTTTCCCGGACGAAAAGCGTCATGCTGCTGCCCATTCTGGGATAAAGCGATACAAAAGGGGATGATGGACGGAGCGTTTGAGCAAATCAAACACTCACCCCCAGTCAACTGATCTGGGTTTAATCCATCAACATTCTTTAGCCCACTCAGCCACCCCATTTCAGACATGGCTATATGCAAATCAGTCTGAACCTGTGCCTCATGGGAACAGTCCAGCCCGAACAGCCACGCCATGTCTTCCATGGACCGGAAACAAGCATCCTGGGACCGGTTTCGGATTCATAATCCTCATCAGCCAGGCTATCTTGAATCCAGTGGCTAAGTGAGCAAGGGACTCACGTCTGAGCATACCCTGCCACACTTAGGGCGAACTGTGCGATACAAAAGGGGATGATGGACGGAGCGTTTGAGCAAATCAAACACTCACCCCCAGTCAACTGATCTGGGTTTAATCCATCACCATTCTTTAGCCCATTTAGCCACCCCATTTCAGACATGGCTATATGCAAATCAGTCTGACCCTGTGCCTCATGGGAACAGTCCAGCCCGAACTGCTAAGCATTGTCTTCCATGGACCGGAATCAAGCATCCTGGGACCGGTTTTGGATTCATAATCCTCATCAGCCAGGCTATCTTGAATCCAGTGGCCAATTGAGCAAGGGACTCACGTCTGAGCATACCCTGCCACACTTAGGGCGAACAAAGCGATACAAAAGGGGATGATGGACGGAGCGTTTGAGCAAATCAAACACTCACCCCCAGTCAACTGATCTGGGTTTAATCCATCACCATGCTTTAGCCCACTCAGCCACCCCATTTCAGACATGGCTATATGCAAATCAGTCTGACCCTGTGCCTCATGGGAACAGTCCAGCCCGAACTGCCAAGCCATGTCTTCCATGGACCGGAAAAAAGCATCCTGGGACCGGTTTCGGATTCATAATCCTCATCAGCCAGGCTATCTTGAATCCAGTGGCCAAGTGAGCTTTGGCCGCCATAAGTGTGGCAGGGTATGCTCAGACGTGAGTCCCTTGCTCACTTTGCCACTGAATTCAAGCAAGTTGGGCTGAAGAAGGCTGCAATGCCAGAAACCGGTCCTCGGAAGCTTGTTTCCGGTCCAGGGAAGACATGGCTTGGCAGTTCGGGCTGGACTGTTCCCATGAGGCACAGGGTCAGACTGATTTGCATATAGTCATGTCTGAACTGGGGTGGCAGAGTGGGCTAAAGAACTGTGATGGATTAAACCCAGATATTTTGACTGGGTGTGAGTGTTTGATTGGTTCAGATGCTCCGTCCATCACCACACCCTTTTGTACCGCTTTGGCCGCCATAAGTGTGGCAGGGTATGCTCAGACGTGAGTCCCTTGCTCACTTTGTCACTGAATTCAAGCAAGCCGGGCTGAAGAAGGCTGCAATGCCAGAAACAGGTCCTCGGAAGCTTGTTTCCGGTCCAGGGAAGACATGGCTTGGCAGTTTGGGATGGACTCTTCCTATGAGGCACAGGGTCAGACTGATTTGCATATAGCCATGTCTGAACTGGGGTGGCAGAGTGGACTAAAGAACGGTGATGGATTAAACCCAGATCCTTTGACTGGGTGTGAAGTGTTTGATTGGTTCAGATGCTCCGTCCATCACCACACCCTTTTGTACCGCTTTGGCCGCCATAAGTGTGGCAGGGTATGCTCAGACGTGAGTCCCTTGCTCACTTTCCCACTGAATTCAAGCGAGCCGGGCTGAAGAAGGCTGCAATGCCAGAAACCGGTCATCGGAAGCTTGTTTCCGGTCCAGGGAAGACATGGCTTGGCAGTTCGGGCTGGACTGTTCCCATGAGGCACAGGTTCAGACTGATTTGCATATAGCCATGTCTGAACTGGGTTGGCAGAGTGGGCTAAAGAACGGTGATGGATTAAACCCAGATCTTTTGACTGGGTGTGAGTGTTTGATTGGTTCAGATGCTCCGTCCATCACCACACACTTTTGTACCGCTTTGGCCACCATAAGTGTGGCAGGGTATACTCAGACGTGAGTCCCTTGCTCACTTTGCCACTGAATTCAAGCAAGCCGGGCTGAAGAAGGCTGCAATGCCAGAAACCGGTCCTCGGAAGCTTGTTTCCGGTCCAAGGAAGACATGGCTTGGCAGTTCGGGCTGGACTGTTCCCATGAGGCACAGGGTCAGACTGATTTGCATATAGCCATGTTTGAACTGGGTTGGCAGAGTGGGCTAAAGAACGGTGATGGATTAAACCCAGATCTTTTGACTGGGTGTGAGTGTTTGATTGGTTCTGATGCTCTGTCCATCACCACACCCTTTTGTACCGCTTTGGCCGCCATAAGTGTGGCAGGGTATGCTCAGACGTGAGTCCCTTGCTCACTTTGCCACTGAATTCAAGTGAGCCGGGCTGACGAAGGCTGCAATGCCAGAAACCAGTCCTCGGAAGCTTGTTTCCGGTCCAGGGAAGACATGGCTTGGCAGTTCGGGCTGGACTGTTCCCATGAGGCACAGGTTCAGACTGATTTGCATATAGCCATGTCTGAACTGGATTGGCAGAGTGGGCTAAAGAACGGTGATGGATTAAACCCAGATCTTTTGACTGGGTGTGAGTGTTTGATTGGTTCTGATGCTCCGTCCAACACCACACCCTTTTGTACCGCTTTGGCCGCCATAAGTGTGGCAGGGTATGCTCAGACGTGAGTCCCTTGCTCACTTTGCCACTGAATTCAAGCGAGCCGGGCTGACGAAGGCTGCAATGCCAGAAACCAGTCCTCGGAAGCTTGTTTCCGGTCCAGGGAAGACATGGCTTGGCAGTTCGGGCTGGACTGTTCCCATGAGGCACAGGTTCAGACTGATTTGCATATAGCCATGTCTGAACTGGATTGGCAGAGTGGGCTAAAGAACGGTGATGGATTAAACCCAGATCTTTTGACTGGGTGTGAGTGTTTGATTGGTTCAGATGCTCCGTCCATCACCACACCCTTTTGTACCGCTTTGGTCACCATCACCATAAGTGTGGCAGGGTATACTCAGACGTGAGTCCCTTGCTCACTTTGCCACTGAATTCAAGCAAGCCGGGCTGAAGAAGGCTGCAATGCCAGAAACCGGTCCTCGGAAGCATGTTTCCGGTCCAAGGAAGACATGGCTTGGCAGTTCGGGCTGGACTGTTCCCATGAGGCACAGGGTCAGACTGATTTGCATATAGCCATGTTTGAACTGGGTTGGCAGAGTGGGCTAAAGAACGGTGATGGATTAAACCCAGATCTTTTGACTGGGTGTGAATGTTTGATTGGTTCTGATGCTCCGTCCATCACCACACCCTTTTGTACCGCTTTGGCCACCATAAGTGTGGCAGGGTATGCTCTGACGTGAGTCCCTTGCTCACTTTGCCACTGAATTCAAGCAAGCCGGGCTGAAGAAGGCTGCTATGCCAGAAACCGGTCCTCGGAAGCTTGTTTCGGGTCCAGGGAAGACATGGCTTGGCAGTTTGTGCTGGACTGTTCCCATGAGGCACAGGGTCAGACTGATTAGCATATAGCCATGTCTGAACTGGGGTGGCAGAGTGGGCTAAAGAACGGTGATGGATTAAACCCAGATCTTTTGACTGGGTGTGAGTGTTTGATTGGTTCAGATGCTCCGTCCATCACCACACCCTTTTGTACCGCTTTGGCCGCCATAAGTGTGGCAGGGTATGCTCAGACGTGAGTCCCTTGCTCACTTTGCCACAGAATTCAAGCAAGCCGGGCTGAAGAAGGCTGCAATGCCAGAAACCTGTCCTCGGAAGCTTGTTTCCGGTCCAGGGAAGACATGGCTTGGCAGTTCGGGCTGGACTGTTCCCATGAGGCACAGGGTCAGACTGATTTGCATATAGCCATGTCTGAACTGGGGTAGCAGAGTTGGCAAAAGAACGGTGATGGATTAAACCAGATCTTTTGACTGGGTGTGAAGTGTTTGATTGGTTCAGATGCTCCGTCCATCCCCACACCCTTTTGTACCGTTCTGGAATAAAAGCACTTATTTGCACTATCTACTCTGGTTGTCTGTACCTGATTTATTTTCTGCACGTCCCTTCATGCCTCAGGATTGTGGATTTTATATATATATATATATATATATATGGTAGGTAGTTATAGTAAGGACCTATTATGCATAGGTAATCTCCAACATTCTATTCCCAATACCTTTGGCACCGATTGATGAATCTTTGCGAAATTTTACAAACTTTTGGCGAGCTCTAGTCCGCTCCTATCCTGAAAGTTTCACGGTGATTCGTCAAGTGGGGGCCGAGAAAAAGGGGTTACTAAAACGTGTTTTCCCCCATGCATTTTCCCATAGGACCTTTAGCCACAGCTACAGCTGAACTGCTGAACGGAATGACACCAAATTTGGCAAAGAGGTAGCCCTCAGTTGAGACTTGTGCCTTTTGCTTAAATGGTGTCAATCTGTTCAGTAGTTCCTGAGAAAATTATAGTTAAAGTCATTTATATGTCTATGGGCACGGTGGATCCACGGAGTGTGCAAGGATCATCATCGTACCATAAGTGCACCCCTTCCGATCACACGCTGAATGCTAATTGGCTATCAAGTGGTTGTCAACAATCAAAACCAGGAACTGTTGGCAGCCATTTTGTGCCTCAGTAGAAGTGAGGCTGAGGAAGTCAGTGGAATATGTGTGCAAAATGTAGAAAGGGGGTAGGGTAGAAATACTTTTATCCTCTAGACCTGCTTAGGGGGTCCCAGAAGGAGCCCCAGGGTACACAATTTTTTTTTTAAAGAACCGGCAGGTGCGTGTAGGTTGCGCGGACTCTGCCGTAAAAAAATAAATAAAATAAAATTTAGCTTTTGTATAATTAGTCCCCGGGGGGGCTAAATACAGGGGGCAAAATTATTACATTTCATGGGAGGCCCATAGGGGCCCTCCAGCACCGGGGCTCATCCCCCCGGGGCTAAAAAAAAAGAATTGTGAGGGACGGGGTCCAAGGTCCCCAAAGCCGCGGAGACCCCCAACCCCCCCCGAGGCTTTATGTATTGTGGGAGGGGGACTTCATGGCCCTCCTCCTGGAGCACTTGAGGGACCCGTCAACCCCCGGGGCTATAAAAATATGGTTGAGGGGGAGGGTTCCAAGGTCTAAAAAGCCCTGGGTACCACCCCTCCCCAGGGCTTTATGTATTGTGAGAGGGCCGGCTCCTGCATTGTCTCGGGGTGTCTATCCCGCCCTCCCATAGCAAGGGAATCTGTTCTCTCTTTCAAAATCTAAATCAGATTGCTTTCTCACATGGGGAGCTGCATGTTAGTAGTTCCCCATGTGCAAAAGCAGTGCCGGCTCCCAAACGCGTAGAAATTGTGCCCCAAAGTTGCTGGAGTTGTGCACCCTATAGATTATGAGTCGTGCATCCAGCGCGTGCACAACACGCCCTGATTGCCACGCTTGGTGCGGAACTTCTAATTTTACCATAAATAAATAGCTCCTACAGTAATTTCTAATATCCCCGGGGACCCAATCCCCTTTGGCTTATATAAAATGTTGGGGACTCTGGGGGGAGCCACAATGCCCCCACGGTCCCACCGGCTTCTTGCGTCCTTCGAGAGCCAGAATTACTTTTCCACATGGGGAGATGCTAACTTGCATGTGGAAAAGCAATCTGGTTTAGATTTTGAAAGTGAGAACAGATTTCACTGCTCTGTCTTTCAAAAGGCAAACCAAGTTTGCTGTGGGAGAGCGGGAGCCACGAGACTCCCACCCTCTGATAGCCAACAGTAGTGTCCCTGGGGTAGTACCCCGGGACAGTGCAGGAGCCGGTCCTGGGGCGTGGCGGTCCCCAGGGCCCTCAAGGGCTCCAGGCAGAGGGCCACGCAGCCTCCCTCCCACAATATACAAAGCCCCAGGAGGTGGTGGTTCCCGGGGTTTGAGGGGGGTTGTTGAGGCCCTTCCACTTCTAATTTTGCAGGGGGAGGCCTTGGAGTACACTCCAAACATTTATTTTATAGCTCTGGGGGGTGGCTCTCACTGTTGCATAGCAAACAGCAATGTTGAGAAAATGTTTCTGTAAGATAACAAAGGATTTTGAAGTCCATTTTCGGCGTTTTTGTTGTAGGTTGCAGCTGCTAAAGCGGCGACAATTTTAACTCCGTCTTTGTAAATATGCCACTAAGTTTTGTGATGTCGAGAATCTTGTCTCCCATTTAAATAGGCACAAAGTATTTATTGAAGTGCATTGTGAATCGTGAAGCAACACTTGAAGCAATTGTAATCGATAAAGAATTGAATGAGTTGTGTACTTGTTTTACTCGTAATGTGCATAGGGGCAGATTTACAAGTTAATTGTATTACTATTGCATTCATTTTTAAGATGTGAAAAGTGACGCGAAAGTGGCGCAAGGGGGTTGTAAATCTAGTACCCCAAACGTCTTTCTGCCTGTTACCATGGTAACAGTTCATAGAACACTTAAACGAACACAGAGGTTAGAAGTTCACCACACTATGTTGCTAATCGAAAAAGTTACAGTGCAGGAGTTTTAAAAGTTTTACATAGGAACCGTTAGTCGTAGAAGAAGTCAGTGGAAAATATAATAAAAATAATAGTGGTGGTTCGCTGGTGCCACCACAGTCCCGGGGCTTCACTCATGTTGGGAGGGGGTGCAGTAGGCTGTGTAAATGTAGATGTAGATTTGTAGATCGCTACTTCCTGAGGCGGAAGGCGGGAAAGTCGAGCTGTATGTTTTTACCTGTTTTAAAATGTATTCTGTGATATCTTTTGCTTACCTGCACTGCACTATCGCGTTCCCCTCACTTGCAGCCGAGTAGGTGCTGTGTGGGGGTGTGGAACGGACGATCTCCTCCTTAATCGCCATCTTGGGAGAGGTTCTGGGTGGACGGTCTAGTTGCCCTGCCCTCCCGCCCTCGCAAGCATATAATGGTTCCACCTACACGGAGGCGCAGCGGACGCGTGCAGCGGGCGCGCCAATGGCGCGCCAAAGGAAAGCCCATCTGCGCCCGTCTGCGCCTGGACCGGGCCCAGGGCCAGAAATCCTGGCCGTTCTCCTACTAATACTAATACTATCATTAATCAGACAGAGGCTGAGACCCATGCCACGCACACCTCCTATAAGAGTAATTCTCCCCAAATCAGGTACAACTCTGAGCAGCTCCTGCCCCTAAAAATCCAATTTTCTCCGAAATGTTCTATATTACATTTGAAGGGCGAAATTTCACCTTGCCCTAACTGCGGCTTATCAATTGCCCCAGGTCGTAAATCAACCGAGGACAGGGAAAGCTACAATGACGATCACTGCCAATCCCAATGCAAAACATTCTCTTTCCTTAGTCTGAACTGCAGATCATTACCTAAGCATAAATTTGAGATTTTTAACCTGCTAATGGCCGAAAAGCCTGATGCCCTCTTCCTAACAGAAACTTGGCTCCATTAGAGCTCAGGACCAGACATTGCGCTGGCTGTGCCTGATAATTACGCAATAGAGAGAATTGACCGCATTAATAAAACTGGAGGCGGCATAGCTATTCTCTTTAAAAAAGAGTATACTTGTGACTTCACTCACCTCCCTAGCCCCAACTGTGAAGCAGCAATCTTCAAGCTTGCCCTAACCCCTAACTTTATGTTCTCTGGCATGCTCCTCTATCGTCATCCTGGCTCTGTTACAGCATGGACAACTGCCCTCCCGGAAATCATAAGTCCCTTAGTGATGACAGCTGCCAATTTTTCTCTTGTTGGAGATTTTAACATACACTTAGAAAATCTAACTTGCACAGCAACTTTGGAGTTTATCTCCGATCTAGCTGCCATGAACCTAAACCTGTAAAATTTTGGATCAATACATACTGCAGGTCACCTACTTGATCCTATTTTTCCAACCTTAAGGCAATCAATGTTTTCCCCACACTGCCGCTCTGTTGGTCTGATCACTATATGATTAGGTTCTCACTTCAAGTAACCCTACATGAGTGTAAATTTCCCTCTGATAAACCCATGCTAATAAGAAATTGGAAAAAGTTAGACATGGAAACTTTGAACACCATCTTAGACTTACACCTCCCTTGTTCAAAGCAATCTGTACATTTACTATCAACAGGAGTACAGAACTGGCTTTTGACGGCAATTGATACTTGCCTTCCTCTATCCAAATTAAAAGGCAAGGGCTTACGACCCCCCGCACCTTAGTTTACGGAACTATTAAAAAAAGAAAAGTCTGAATGGAAAACTTTTGAACGCAGATGGAGAAAAAATTATTTACCGGAGGCGAAAAACATCATACCCTCTGTAATATGGCACGAGCGGCGCACGTGTGCTCCACAATCTCAGGGGCTTTAAATCACTCCAAAGCCCTATTTAAGATGGTGAAAGAACTTGCGGGATCTAAAACTTTATCCACGCCACCAGACCTAAATAAATTACAATGTGAAACATTGGCCACCTTTTTCATACAAAAGGTGGACAAAATCTACCAAGGAATTACAGCAGCACAGAATAATAGCATTATTACGGATCTTCTCAACATCTCCCTACAGGAAGAGACTGTTCCTGCCAACTGGAAGCATGCAATGATCCATCCATTGCTAAAAAAGGCTGGAACTGATCCAAGTCAGCCTTCAAACTTTCGGCCCATTTTCCTGCTACCTATATTTTCCAAAATTCTAGAAAAACACGTTCACCAAACTTTAACAGAATTTGTAACTACCCAAGACTTACTACCTCCTTATCAATCAGGTTTCAGAACTGGCTTCTCGACAGAAACCACTTTATTAGGAGTCACTGAAAACTTACACTGCCTACTGGACATGGGAGAGACTGCGGCCCTTATATTGTTGGACTTAGGTGCCGCTTTTGATTCGGTATCACATACTGTATTAATTAACACCCTTCGCTCCCTAGGTATCCGTGACTCGGCACTTAATTGGCTCATCTCTTTTATGACTAAACGTACTATTCAAGTTTTCTCTCATACAGCATGCTCAGTCATACATGTCTTTGAACATGGTGTACCACAGGGTTCTATACTTAGTCCTCTATTGTTTAATTTGTATATGAGCCCCTAGCCAAGGTGGTGGAAGAATCTGGCTTATCAATGTATTCATACGCTGATGACTCTCAGTTGATTTTCTACCTTTCATCTGAGAATACTGATACTCCCTAAAGCTTGTGGGGCCCCCAACACTGGCCTTGTGAAATGGGCATTCTCCCTGCCCCAGTCTCACAGGCGCGTAACCTGGGTATCATCATTGACGACTCTCTTGATATGCACAAGCAAGCCGAAAAAACCTCAACACCGTGCTTCGCCATCCTAAAAGGGTTAAAAAAAATCTGCTGGATGTTGCCTGAGCCAACAAAGAAAACCGTAGTCAATGCCTTGATTACCTAGGGGATTGACTATGGTAATGTGCTTTATTTGGGCTCAAATAAAGCACCCACTCGCAAATTACAGGTTATTCAAAATTCAGCGGCCAGACTGCTATGCAAAATTCCCACAACTACTTCTACTACCCAGTATCTTTGGGACCTTCATTGGCTTAAGGTTGAAAACCGAATTAAATTTAAAGCACTCTATTTTATGCATAAAATCAATACTGGCAAAGCACCGAAATATCTTCACTCGCTTGTTCGCCCATATCATCCATCTTGATCTCTCCGTTCTTCAACACTAAAAAAGTTTGTCATCCCCAAAATCAGGCTCTCCTGTATGGGCGGTAAATCTTTTTCCTATCAAGGGCCCTTGCTATGGAACTCCCTGCCTTTTTCAATACGTAACGAGATCAACTACATCAACTTCCGTAAAGCTTTAAAAACTTGGCTATTTAACATCTAGGCACTCGTCTTTACCAACCCTTTTTAGACAACTCAACAATCCCACGCCGGGAAACCCTTTCTGGGTAGCTGTTGCGCGCTTTAAATGCAATAATAATAATAATAATAATAATAATAATATCGTGAAAATAACAATGCGGCTTATTGCGGCTTTTATTTAATATAATGTGGAATACTTTTTATTAGGCAGTGTTCACTTTTGTTATGAATAGAGTCACTTTGTTATAGGAAATGTATTAATATGTAGGACGGCGTGTTCTGTATGTGTGCGTGGAACAAATTTAACGTTTAATTGGCTAACGTGTTCCAACAACAAGCTTAATGTTCATTGGGTGCGAACTAATAAAAGTAAAAGTGTTTTCTGCAATTGACTTCTGCTCCGGAGAGTAGCAAGGACATCTAATTGGCTTACATGTCGTAAGGAGGACTTTCTTGAGCTTTATGTTGGTTGGTTGCGAACTATTGAAAGTAGAAGTGTTGCCAGACATTCACTTCCGCTCTGCGGAGTAGGAGGGACATCTGATTTGCTGACGTGCTCCAAGTAGGACTTTCCCAAGCCTAATGTGGATGGCTGTAAACTGTTGAAAGTAGACGTGTTGTCAGTGATTCCTTCTCTCTTCACGGAGTATTAGGGACATTGCATTGGGTAACTTGTTCCAGGCGGGACCTTACGAAGCTTAATGTTCATTGGCTATGAAGCATTAAAAGTAGAAGTTTTGGCAGTCATTCCTTTCTCCTCTGCGGAACAACATGGACATTTTATTGGCTAAAGTGTTTCGAGCACAAGTTTGCTCCTTATTGGGTGGGAACGGTCCACTGTTGTCAGTGATTTTGTGATGCACTTGCAAAAGAGTATGGGAAAAGAAAGTAGTAGAGGGGAGGTTAGGGACACTATTAACTCTGTACAGTGGTCACAAGGTGATGGACAGGGATTATGAAGGTAAAAATTGTTTTTATATGTGTTAAGGGCCATTTATATAATTGCCGTGTGGTGTACAAATCACGGTGGAAAAATGACAGTGTCTTGCAGTGTTTTTTTAATCAAGTTTGCGGGTGGGATACTTCCCAGGAGCACTATTTACTTATAATGTGGTGTTTACTTTTCAGATGGGGAGGTGTGGTTGCACAGCAAAAACGTTAGTCTAGGTTTCAAATAGTTTTTATTTAGCAAATACAAATAAACTTTCTTCAGAAACTGGCACTGTATATATGAAAGGGATTACAATTAAAAATGCAATTTCATAAAATATCAGTTAAGCGTGGCCATACCCTCCTTTTTTCTGCTATAGCTTGTAAAAGTTTTGCCTCATATTCTTGATAATGTAAGAGGGCATCAGTTACTTTTAGATAAAGTAGAATAGAGGTGCTACAACAAACATTCCCGCACTACATTATTTGAGGTGAGCCGAACAATTAAAAACCAGTTAAATACAAGTGACTTCATATTACATAGAAATGTAAGCATTATTATTTTTCAAATTTTTATTCCGTAGAATTCAGGAACGTTCTGTCGTAGTGGTTAGAGGTCGCACACTGTTTCGCTAACAAATCAAATACTCACTTAAGAATATATAGGATGGTACTATTATAGTATACAGAACTGGTCCTATATATTCTTTAGGGAGAAGGTGAATAGGAACCACAAGTGAGAAGAATAGAAATTAGAAAATAACATTCAGAAATGTAGGGTTTATCAAATATTTAAAGTAACAAAGTATGTATGCAAGCCATATTTTTTATTCTGCAGATTTGTAAAATATGCTCCCTGAAAAAAATATCTGATCAAGTACGTTGTAATGTTTTCTAAGCTGTATTACAGATGGTAATTCCTCTTCTGTAACAATAGGACAATCTATTACAATATAACGATCGATACCAGTGTTACAGTAAAAAGAAAAGGAAAATAAAGTTATTTTTAACAGAACATCCATAACAAAATACTTTCGAGCGGTAATTATTTTTTAGCTTCTTGTCTCCGGGAGGTCAAAAAGTTTGATCTTCGTGACGACGGGTCATAAACTCCTCTGAGATCATGACTGTGAAAATTATAATATATATATTCACAGTATATGATCAAAAGGGGGAATGGACTAAAAACCAGAAGCTGGTGACATTGCTTATATATTTTTACTCTTTGTGACGACGGGTCATGAAGTCCACTGAGATTAGCGTAACTGTTAATATTATAATATACATATTAATAGTATATAATACCTAGGGGAAAACACACTAACAACTGGAAGGTGTTTACGTTGATTGTAAATGTTTAGGGTTTGCGCCGACGGGTCACCAACCCCTCTGAAGCTAAGTACAGGGTCAATATTATAATATAGAAAGTCACAATATATAATCTAAAAGGAGGCAGAAAAGGAGCAATGTTTGTTGTAATCTATCAGTTTCTGAAAACAAGCTGCTGACGTTACAGAGAAAAAGGGAAAAACTTGCAATAACACTCTTTTCTTGATATAAATGTTTAAATATTGACAAATAGCCACAAATTATAACTATCTACTCTGCCATAATGAAACAACTTACAACTCCAGAAAAGGAGCAATGTTTGTTGTAATCTATCAGTTTCTGAAAACAAGCTGCTGACGTTACAGAGAAAAAGGGAAAAACTTGCAATAACACTCTTTTCTTGATATAAATGTTTAAATATTGACAAATAGCCACAAATTATAACTATCTACTCTGCCATAATGAAACAACTTACAACTCCAGAATATGTTTGTTGACACAAAGCAAGAATCCAATGCTAGAAAAGTGAACCTGCATCACAGATTGGCGACGCAGAAATAACTCGCAAAAACAAAACTAATCGCACAATAGGTGTGGTTTATATAGTTTTTGGTTGTTTAGTAGTCTATGGAAGGAAGATTTGGCACCGCCTATGTAGTTGTCACGTTTTACAGTTTACACATGCTCACGTTTAAACTGTTTTACTTGTGCATGTGTTGGGAAAAGTTACAAACTGTGAAGCTGTAAAGGTTTCGATTTCCATAGTAACACATATAAGGTCCTCATTATCTACATACGATGGAGAGTTTAAAAAGTGTTTCCCGGTAAACTGTGTCCTTTGCATTCTCATGATTAAAAACATCTAAATGGAAGCTATAAAAATAAAATATTGTTTACAATAGAAGAAAAAAAGAACATATTAATATTTGTTATCACTATGCTTTTTAATTAAAAAAATGCCAGCATTTGTAAAGTCTAAAGCTACCCCCGGAAAGGTGTGCCGACGTTTGGAGCGTTGGGAAGATTAAGCAAGGTGTTACCTACAGTGGGATAGTGGTGGGCTGAGATGCTGATGGAGTTTAGAACTGTGAAGGCTGTTCTTGAAAGTGATATATTATAGGTGCTGCGTCATACTTTTACCACACTTATATGTTAATTACTGCTAATTAAGTTGAAAATATTCTTAATATATAAGTAGGGCTTCTTGGTTTATGTTTTATTGATTTTTACAGATAAATACAGACAGAAAAGTATTTTACTCTCTGTTTTTATTTTAAAGTGTGGATAAATACAGAAATTGGGTTATTTTTTGAGCGTGTGTAAATGCTGTCAATGGTGAGTAGTAGGACAATACGTCTGTTGTTCTAAAAGTAAAAGGGTAAAAATAGTAAAAGACTTTTAGTAAAGAGCCTTAAAGGGCAATATATATTCTCATATAAGAAAACTTGCACATTTTAATAGGAAAGTTGCGTAGAGTATATCATCTAAGAGTGTTTACATGAGTGAAAACAGTCAGTCTTTCAGCCATCAGTGCATATTTATCAGTAAAATAAATGTGGAAATATACTAATTTCAGATTCATTTTTTTACAAAACTCGAAATACATATTGGTAAATACACATACAATTATTAGGTTATACTAAAAAATTATCTTTTAAAAACCTTTGAAATTCAATGAAAAAACATAATTTTCAGGCAGGTTATAGTTAGGATTTATCATTTAAAAAACCTTAGAAATTCACTGAAAAAAACCATAGGTTTCAGGGGTGTTATAGTTAGCTTGACATTTCACTAATACAAAACCATTGAAATTCCTCCATTATAGTTAGCTGTACTAAGTATAATTCGTGCGCCCGCAATCCACTGCTGATGATGTCACATATTACATCATTCATGACATGGTCAGTGACATCACTGATGACATCACTGATGACATCATGCATGTGACAATCAGATACACCTCATCATACATTAGTATAACCTTTCATCACTCACTGTAAAATACGGAGTGCTGTATTTGAATCCATTGATACACCAATACAATTTTCTGAAAACTCAATCAGTGATTCCTAGATCTACATACACATCTAAACACTTGCCTATAGATTCACTCATACATGCTAACAAAGATCAATAGAACACTATTAAATATACTTATACACCTACATCGACATTGCACACCAGCACACACCCTATTTACTTATGTAGTCAGCCTACCCACTTATGCAAACAATTGATCATACTTACATTTACTAAGCTTCACACTTATACAAACACCACTTTATTTATTCATATAGATAATAACTCCTACTTAGTGTGTTATAAAATCTCTATTACAAGTGTACAGTTTTCGATACAGTCACTCATACAATCACTGAGTCTTATGTATACTTATTTATATGCAACTGTCACATACATTGCCTTTTATATTTCTGCTTTGTTGCACATATATCATTGAGAAATATATTTACTCATCAACACAACCATAAAGAGATTCAATCACCCAAAACAACTGTTTTCACATGCAGGCTGAACCTTATATATGTACTTAATCAACTATTTACACATCTTTAGACAGTTACACACCATCCGTCAAACTATACACACACCATTCACTCTCTCATACAAATACTCTCCTAACTAATTAAAAACGAATATAGAGTTTTACATACCTAGTAACCTACTTATGCAGTAGTTTACACAAAAAGACACAGAGTGAAACAAATATTCACACAGTTAAATCACTATCCCATATATTTAGTGAGGCACTTTAAATTAGTCACTTACACAGTCAATCACAGTAGTAGTAAATCCACCATCCACACACTTCTACTTCCACTCAGTCTTCAATGCAGATTCCTATATATATAATAATTATATAAATAACAAACCAAACCACATTCACTGGATGATGGTATCAGTGATGTCATCAGTGATGTCATTTGAGATGTCATCAGTGACCATGTCATGAATGATGTAATATGTGACATCATCAGCAGTGGATTGCGGGCGCGTGAGTTATACTTAGTAACAGAGGAATTTCAATGGTTTTGTATGAGTGAAATGTCCAGCTAACTATAACACCCCGGAAACCACCTTTTTTAGTGTATATATATATATATATTCACAGAAAAAACCATAGGTTATAGACCATATATAGTTAGGAATTAGCATTTAAAAAACCTTATTTTACTCACACAAAACCATTGAAATTCCATATATAGTTAGTTGCACTAACTATATATCGCGCACCCGCAATCCACTGCTGATGATGTCACATATTACATCATTCATGACATGGTCAGTGACATCACTGATGACATCACTGATGACATCTCAAATGACATCACTGATGACATCACTGATGACATCTCATTTGACATTACTGATCACATCACTGATGACATCATTCATGTGATGATACAATGAACCTCTTCAGACTCTAATATAACCTTAGATACACTCAGTGTAAACAGACACTCACAGACTGTCACTCATCCATGGAGTTACTCACACACCTAGTCAGTCTTGCAAAGAATCAATCACACCTCGATTTCCTCAACTATATAGTTATACACACCTTACTTATTGGAACATATAATAACACATATTTACTCTGTTATACAATCCCTGATACAAGTTCACAATAATCCATACAGCCACTCACACATTCACTGGCTCTTATGCACAGTTATTTATATATGTCAACTATCACATGTACTGTGTTTTACATATGTACTTACTTTGACATGTAGCACTGAGATATCCATTCACTCACCAATACACTCATGCACACAGTCAACCGCCCATACAGATGTTTCCACATGCACTTTTGAACCCATACATCTAGTGAATCAACTGCTCACACATCTATGCACAGAGTCATACACCTCCCAGACACCCACACACACACTCAGTCTCCCATACAAATACTTGGGCAACTAATCAATAACCCATATAGTTAGTCATATAGCTAATGATCAACACATGCATCAGATTACAAAACAACAGACACAATGATGCACAATTTAAAACAGTTTAGTCACTAACCCATGCACTCAGTGAGACACATTTAATCACTCACTTATACAGTCAGTCATGCACCTACTAAATCCTTCATCCAGACACTGATACATCCACTCATTCTTCAATATGTAAGACATATTTTAACTTTACAGAAGCATACAGTCACTGGATGTTGTCATCAGTGATGTCATCAGTGATGTCATTTGAGATGTCATCAGTGATGTCATCAGTGATGTCACTGACCATGTCATGAATGATGTAATATGTGACATCATCAGCAGTGGATTGCGGGTGCGCGATATATAGTTAGTGCAACTAACTATATATGGAATTTCAATGGTTTTGTGTGAGTAAAATAAGGTTTTTTAAATGCTAATTCCTAACTATATATGGTCTATAACCTATGGTTTTTTCTGTGAATTTCATTGGTTTTTTAACAGCTAATATCTGTAGCTGTAAAATGTATTCTTCTTTAAATCCAAAAATATATTTTATATGTTTATGAATAATTTTTTTTTAAAATATTTTTTTTTCTTCGTTCCCGCTTCGCGAATCGGGAAGCTTCCCGTTAGCTGACCTTGATGCCGCGAAATAGACCGCGAGCCGATAAACGTTTCTTTACCGCAAGTGCCGCGTTAGAAAACAACATCGTGACGCCTCCCGTCCGCATGACGTTCCACGTTGTCGCGTGATACGTCATATGACGTGCTACGTTAGCGAACTGGTACGCGAAGCGAGTGCCAAAGCGCAGGTTTCTGGAAGCAAACCGGGAGGCCCTGCAAAGCGCTTAACGTAAACACAGCAAGTCATGTGACTTGGTAATAACACTTTTCATTGGTTCATTTCACTTTTGGTTTCCTAATGATGTAAGACTAGGTCATATAATCTAAAATAATCACTTTTGATTGGTTGAGAACTCTTGTTTTTCCCAAATGATGAAAATCCCTCCTTCTTTCCTCACTCTGACTTTCATCATTGTGAGAGAAAGACCCTTTGTGATCACTGAGCAATGGCTTCTTTAGTAGCTTCAGCTGGTGCTTCCCCACCACCTCCACCACATCCAAGGAAGAGTGGACCACCTGCTCAAGTTGTAATTCAACAAGAAGAAGAAGAAGAGGAACAGGAGGACGAGCACGAAGAGAGGCAGTTTTTGCCTGAGCAGCCCAAGACGTCTCACCGGAAAGAAAACTTCATTTGGCAATTTTTTAAAATTCCCAAAGGTCAGAAAAAAGTAAATGCAAGATACGTAACTTGCCTTATATGTCAAGATAGACTGTCCAGAGGGACCGACAAAAAATACAGTTTCGGAAACTACACAATGCATCGCCATATGACTAGGTGGCATCCTAACAACTACAGTGCTGCACAGTTTCGGAACGACCTAGATAATCTCCCTATTATGGCCAGAAGATCTGTTGTACCAGAAGTAACGGGACCAGAGGGCAGGGAGATGGTGCCAAATATACAAATGAGATTTGGTGAAGTAAAACACACCTGCGTATTTTGCGATGGATTCATTTCCTACGGAGAAAGAAGCATCACTCTGATCAACAGAGCTATTGACTATCATATGCAAGTTTGTCCGAAACGCCCAAAATAATAAATACTTCTTTTTTTTGTTTTGTTGCTCCTGTTGAGCCCTTTACAATGAATCGTTTTCATTGCCCCCTCCAAGAAAAACCCAAAAAAATATAAAACTGTTCCGAAAAATTCAAAAACAGTAAAAAAAAATTCAGAAAAATAAAAAAAAAAGTTCTTTTCAGAACTACCTCCCCGTTATTAAAAAATTGGTACAATATTTGGAACTGTGCCAACCTCTATTTCTCTTAGTTCGCTTCCTAGTTCGCTCGCTGGTACGCGAACTGGAAGCGAACCAAAAACAGTAAGTATAAGGGAAGGAAACACACACTTATGTTAAAAGAAAGACAGCTATAGGGGAGTAAACTAGAGATACTATTACCCATAATCCACTACTGATGATGTCACATATTACATCATTCATGACATGCTCAGTGACATCATCAGCAGAGGATTGCGGGTTTTTTGGCAACATGCCTTATCCACGGTTTAATAACGCTGCCTTTTGCTTTATATAAGTTTTCAAATTGTATGAAATATATACCAATAGGTCTTTATGAACCTTTAGGTAGTGCTTTTGTTCATGAGGTCTGGTCGCTTCCATACACATACAGATGCTTCAAAGATGATCAAGAAGTTTATCTGAATGGAGAGGAATGCACTGAGACGCCAGATCATTCACTAATGTGTAGGCACATACAGTTACACGATTCATGCAACAAACACCGACCAAATATGGCTTGCGTGTTGCAAGGCACGCCAGTTCCTGCTATCATCCCCACGTTCAAGTTGTTGGAAAATGGTAGTTATTTGATGCTCAATAATGAAGATTGTTCTGAGTTAATTAAAAGTATTCCTTTTATCGTAACAGTAAGTGAACGGGTTATTTGCTGCAGAAATGTTCTATTTCCTCCCACACATGAACATAGGGAGTTTTCAATCTGGCCACAAATACCAACCTTGGGACACGTTTCAACGGCATGACAAGAATAAGAGCTCTTTTGTCTCAGAGAGAGGTGGCCTTGAGTTCGGCCCGTGAAACTTTCGTACTTCACATAGCGAACACCCGTACACAGGTTTGCCTTTCAATTTCAGCAACATGTTTCCGACTATCTTTAACGCATCCTCCACAAAATCCCTGGCACACTTTTTTAAAGTTGTTACCAGTGGTCTCGTGACTTCATTTGAGAAAATCTTTGGAGTCATCCCTGCTCCCTTTCATTGTATTTTCTGCACTCTGGTTCGTGGATTGGCATTTTTACTTGCATTACCAGCGGACGCTCTTGTGCTTTTTTACATTTTTAAATATGGATGTCCCTCCTATGCAACCTCTGACCCTGCAGCTGCTGACACTGTTCCGCAATCGCATGCTAGAATATTATGGCACAATGCCGTTGGCGATATTAAGCACGGCATATGGATTATCTTTTCGGTTCTCCTACTTCACCTGTGTCCAGCCTGTATTTCACTGCCTGACCTGTGATTTCGATTGGGCCATTGATTTGTGTCTCTGCGGACCGGTTTCTCCTGACGTCGACTTTAATCAGCTGATGACTCCTATCATTACTCACGAGTTGATTTGTCCTGGCGAAAGGATTATGGCTGTGGCATTGATGCATGGACTACTTGGTCCCTGGAATTTACTGGCGGCAGCACAGTCTTTCTTGGAACACAGCTTTCTTGAAAACCCACCGAGCTGTCCTCTGATGGTGATAGAGGATCCGGTGCTGGGAGAGCACGTATGTTCTTTTCCGCTTTTAAATTGGATGGCTGAACTGTTTTCGGATGAAGACGGTGACTTCCTATTGGAGGCTGTTGCAGCTTATTTTGCATACACAGTTATGTCATAGACCTTTTTCATGTTTGATATGCTGAGTACTAGCATTTCATTGACAATTCATTGACTTATTTGTCAAGTTTTTATTATTTACCTTGCCTATTGGCTTAAGACTCGATAAAGTACTTGGCTGTTTTATTTTTCTTTAGCATTGAATTTTCCTAGTTTTTAATGCTTTACCTTGCGGACCGTCCACATATAAACTTGCAATCTGCTCTCATGAGATGGCACTTCTATTATCTTATTCAGTTCGTTTCCGGATCATGAGGAGGTGTCATCTAGTTCCTGGATATCTTTACACCGTGTTAAGTTAGCATGGGCTCATTACCGGTTTAAACGCCATTTTTCCTTTTTTGCAACTTCTGCACACGACACTTAGTTGTTGCTTTAGCTTTCCACCTAGTAGTTCATCGTGGTTTACATGAGAATAATATGTTATTGGTCTACTATCTGCTTTACTTGTTAAACTATATCTGTACAGCGAGTGCTAAAGTTTCAAGAACAACACGATACAGAATTTTTATGAGGTCTGATCTCCACGACTTCATACTCATAACATAAGTGCAACTTCTGCCAATTCTGGGCATGAGGCGGGTTTTATATTGCTTTGCCGAACACACATACACAACAGTTGATGCGGTTCACATGAAGAGAGAGCTGGTGTATGCTGATGTGATTTCTTCAAATCTAAGACACTAAAGTATGGACACGCCCTAAACCAACACAAAGAGACCTTCTTAGCAAATAATATAATATGTGTATTAGGGAGGGTGAGATATAAGCAGCCGCGGGCCGTGGAGGGAGTTACGATGGGGCAGGGAGGCGGGGAGGGGGAGAAGCAGGGTGGAGCCCTCTCTACCTTGCCCCTCCCCCTCCCCGCCTCCCTGCCCCACCGTAACTCCCTCCACGGCCCGCGGCTGCTTATAAGTGTTGCTAACTCTTATTCATTTACAGCATGTTAACATACTATCACCATTCACTTTTTATGTACTAGTAACTATGCTGGTAATTTTGCTACTGATAATATGTGTACTTTTATTATCTAAGGTACTACGCCTGAGAAGACGGCATTAGTAAATAAACATTTCAAATACACATCTGTTCTTCTTAACTCCATGTTCTGGTTTCTAAGAAATCTATAACGACCGACTGTTCATGAGTTCCACGTATCCTGAGGTACTATAAGTTCATATTCTGGATTGTCTAAACATTGAGAGTTTGTTATATCCAATGTGACACTGTACCTAGCTTGCTAAATAGTTTTTGATTACTAACGTGAGTTTTGGGACACCCTAATTCGCCGAGGTTCCAATCCTCTGTCCACAGTTCTGTGTGAGAACAGAAACCCTGCGACAGGGGCACCCCCGACCCTTGCTGGAGCTTCATCACACTTGCGATACAACTCCAGCAATGCGCCACCTTTACGGCACAGATACATCACGCATCTGTGCTGTTTTTGCCCCATGATGCGCCGCATTGTAAATGCAGCACACCATAGGTGACGGAACAGCGGCACAGAATGACTAACACATCCCTGGTGATGCGCCAGTCATCATAAATCTATCCCTATGCTTCTTATCTTGTTAGAGATGAACCGCCATATGTATCATCAAAGTTATTTGCATTTCCTAAATAGCGAACTTTAAGGAATAAATAGCGATTCTTTACCATTCCTAGTTTGCGATGAGCTATTTGCTAATTAGCCGAATGTAGCCCAATGAAGCCCAATGTAGCCCAATGTAGCCCAAAGATGGCCGCCAGACACACAAAAAAACAAATGTAGCCCAAATATCAGCCAGATGTAGCCCAACTATAGCCCAGTGACAGAATGACCAATCAGCTTCGCAAACCTCCGTTACGCGAAGCGGAGCGCTGTTACAGATATATATCTTTTTTTGAACGTTAATTTCTCAAAATCCACTGGAGCACATATATTGAGACCTAGCAAAGGCACATCGGGCTACCAGTCCCTAATATTTTGCCAAGTTTCGTGCAAATCCATTCAGCCGTTCAATTATTATTTTTATTATTTTTTTTTGCCCCGCGGGGCCCTTTTAAAACCTCCACATCAAACCTAGGGGGTCAGCGAGGATCTACTATGCCCCCTTATAGTTATTTCCCCCTTTGTTTTGACCTCCTCTTGTCTCTCGATCCTACCGAGAGACAAGATGGCGGCCGCTACGGACTGTTTGGAATGTTGACAGACGCCGGAGAACCAATCAGCTTCGCTTCACAAAGCTCCGTTGCGCGAAAAGTCCGCGAACCAGAGCGCTAACCGGTCCGCTGTTACAGATATATATCTTTTTTTAAACGTTAATTTCTCAAAATCCACTGGAGCACATATATTGAGACCTACAAAAGGCACATCGGGCTACCAGTCCCTACAATTTTGCCAAGTTTCGTGCAAATCCATTCAGCCGTTCGGGCTAAAAGTGAGGCCAACCGCCCTATGGAAAACTCAATGTTAAAAACACGTTTTGGGACCCCCCTTTTTTCTCGGCCCCCACTGGACGAACCCCCCCCAAATTTTCAAGGGCTGCTCAGAAACAAAATGTGCCATTTTCCTGAAAATTTCAGCCAATTCCGTCCACAAACGCCAAAGTTATTAGACATAGAATTTTCAAAAAACCCATAGAGAAAAAATCCTAACTATATATACCTACTGGCGACCGCCAGTAGGTAATATATCTCTATATATATATATATATATATATATTACCTACTGGCGGTCGCCAGTAGGTATATATAGTTAGGATTTTTTCTCTATGGGATTTTTGAAAATTCTATGTCTAATAACTTTGGCGTTTGTGGACGGAATTGGCTGAAATTTTCAGGAAAATGGAACATTTTGTTTCTGAGCAGCCCTTGAAAATTTGGGGGGGGTTCGTCAAGGGGGGGCCGAGAAAAAAGGGGGGTCCCAAAACGTGTTTTTAACATTGAGTTTTCCATAGGGCGGTTGGCCTCACTTTTAGCCCGAGCGGCTGAATGGATTTGCACGAAACTTGGCAAAATTGTAGGGACTGGTAGCCCGATGTGCCTTTGCTAGGTCTCAATATATGTGCTCCAGTGGATTTTGAGAAATTAACATTCAAAAAAAGATATATATCTATAACAGCGGACCAGGCAGCGCTCCGGTTAGCGGACTTTACGCGTTACGGAGCTTTGTGAAGCGAAGCTGATTGGTTGTCCGGCGTCTGTAAACATTCCAAACAGTCCGTAGCGGCCGCCATCTTGTCTCTCGGTAGGATCGAGAGACAAGAGGAGGCCAAAGCGAAGGGGCAAATGACCATAAGGGGGCATAGTAGATCCTCCCTGACCCTCTAGGTTTGATGTGGAGGTTTTAAAAGGGCCCCGCGGGGCAAAAAAAAAAAAATAATAATAATCGAACGGCTGAATGGATTTGCACGAAACTTGGCAAAATTGTAGGGACTGGTAGCCCGATGTGCCTTTGCTAGGTCTCAATATATGTGCTCCAGTGGATTTTGAGAAATTAACGTTCAAAAAAAGATATATATCTGTAACAGCGCTCCGCTTCGCGTACTTTTCGCGTTACGGAGCTTTGCGAAGCTGATTGGTTCTCCGGCGTCTGTAAACATTCCAAACAGTCCGTAGCGGCCGCCATCTTGTCTCTCGGTAGGATCGAGAGACAAGAGGAGGCCAAAGCGAAGGGGCAAATGACCATAAGGGGGCATAGTAGATCCTCCCTGACCTCTTAGGTTTGATGTACCATTTTGCCAAGTTTGGTGTAATTCCGTTCAGCCATTCAGGCTGTAGACGTATCTAAATGTCCTATGGAAAATTGCATGGGGAAAACACATTTGAAAGTGTTGAAATTTAGAACCAATTAAAATGTTACTTTGGTTTTGTATTTGTGTGTGATGAAAGTTAATTGGTTATGTATATATCTAAAATGAGAGGAAACCACAGCCATTTTGTGATACTACTGTCTGAGGTACATTTGTGAGGAATTTTTGGTGGTCAATTGCTGGTGTTTGATTTACACAGTACTAACACTTCTCCTACTTTTAAAAAGGTGAGTTGTTAATTTGTAAGGGGAACTATGTTGTACACTTGAAGATAATTTGAAAAATGTTTTCTGTTATTTATTTACAGTCCTTCTGTTATACTAAATACTTGATAAAGTTAGTTTTATATTATGTATTACTAAAAACGATAAATGAAAGTGATTATTTTTTTCTGCAATTTACAGCAAGCAATTTCAAAATAAAATGGCTCACAATGAAGAGACCGTGGCAATTTCTTTTGAATTATCCACTACATGTATTGAAATTGAGAGCACCAATAATGAAATATTGTCACAAGGAGGAGATGACTTGAATGATTTTTTTGATCAATCTGTTGATGGCGAATTTATCGAATGTTTGGAGACCATAGAGTTAGAAGAATCATCATTGCAGACTTTTCATGAGGAGATTCCAGATGAGATGATTGAAGAGGAAATTCCTGATGAGGACATGTTACTAGTTCTTTCAAATTTTGAAAATTCAGAAGAATAAATTTATATTTAGAAATCAAAAATTGTTTGAGACATTAGCGAAGTGATTGTAGTATAAAATGAGACTTATAGTATAGAGTGCAACATTTTTATGTTACATGGTAAGTTTACTCATATTTACTTCCCTTCTCCCACTATATTATCTCCAATGTGTATTTGACATCTCTTCTTCATCTCCGGCCTCCTTTCTCTCACTGTCTGTCTCTGATGCATCTTATCGCTGCCATTTTGTGTAATTACAGAAGAGAGTAAAAAAAAATAGTTCGGAACGTGAAAAGGGGGCAAAGTAGAGTACCCCTCACCTCCTAGGCCTTCTCAGGCGGTCCCAAAAGGATCAGTTTCTGCTTTCCTGAGAGATTATGGTATGAGTTCCATATACCACAATAACTTGCATTACAACAAGCAAGATATCTATCTCCTATTACCAACTTTTGGAGATATTCGCGCTAAGCGCGAATATCTCCAAAAACTAACACCTGCCCTGAGCAGTTCTTAGCCATGTTATCCAATGGGAGGTGGATAACATGGCTAAGAGCATTAGCTCGGTAATGCATGAATATCGCTGACTTTTTAGCGATATTCATGCATTGCGGCCGTTTTTTATCGCATTTGCGATAAACCTTGATAATAGTAAGGTTTATCTTCGATAATTTCTGACGATGCTTAGCGGTAAAAAATTCGTTGCTAAGCATCGTTAGCGATAAATATCGCTTAACTTTGGTAATATGCACCAACGTCTGTTAACGTTCGATTCGAAGGAAATGAGGAAGTGTTGAAAAACATTGTCTGCGCCATCTTGCCTTTTTTGAAATGCCACACTTTTGTCGTGCACGGCAGCCATTTTAGATGCCTTGACCAGACCCACTCTCTGCACGCTGTCGATCCTTAACATGGCTCCCCACCTTCGCAAGCATCTTCCCCAGGCACTGGTCACCCCCGCTCTCTGTCTTATGCATGGGCAATAAACCTCCCCCCATCTGCGCTGCTCTTCCCTGAGAATCACACTCTGTGCCCGCCCGACACCTCCCTTTCGCCCTATTCACTACCGCACCCTCTGACACTCCTCTTCCTCTGTGTCCGATTGTCCGGGCTATCAGCTAGCCCTGCAGATGTAGTTTATGGCCCCAGCTGTAAAGAATCACCCCTCTTCAAAGGAGTTATAGTAGATCAAGGCCCACACCCGATGAGATCCGTCACACCACACGTGTTCCTACTATCTGAAAACCATCCTGTATTGTGATTGGGGAGGGGACCGAGCCTGAAGCGGAAGATTCCAGGGATGACTCTTTGTACATCAAAGTTTTTACAATTATGTGTCATATTAAAAATATATAGCACTCCAACAAAGTAGTAGGATTATAAAACTTTAATAACTTATAAATATATACAACAAAACAAAAACAGTAAAAACATTTAAACAACGAAGAGACCGTGGCAATTTCTTCTGAATTATCCAATACATTTATTGAAATTGACAGCACCAATAATGAAATATTCTCACAAGGAGGAGATGACTTGAATGATTTTTTTGATCAATCTCTTGATGGCGAATTTATCGAATGTTTGGAGACCATAGAGTTACAAGAATCATCATTGCAGACTTTTCATGAGGAAATTCCTGATGAGGACATGTTACTAGTTCTTTCAAATTATGAAAATTCAGAAGATGTTGCCTGGGTGCCGCACTGATTTGGGTATCCGGCGTGGGGCGTCCCGGGGGGTGGATTGTCAGTAGCGGTCTGTTGTGCGAATAGTTCCAAGGCAGCAGAAAGCGCTGAAATCTGGATGTCACGAAGGTGATGTCTAGTAAGTTGCCGCCCAGCAAATAACGGCGTGGGGCGCCGCGGGGGTGAGTGAGTCCAGTAGGCACCACAGCTATACTTACCGGCATTGCAGAATTACTGCTGGGGACAATGCCTGTGCTGTAGCAGGGTCACAGCAGAAACAAAAAGGATTCTGTTGAAGATGTTGTTGGTTTTCAATTTGAAAACAGTTCTGGTGTCAACTGCTATGCTAATGTAGTGGTTAATGTTTTGTTTTCTCTAGAAAATGTAAAAGAGGGGGAGGCAGTCCATAGTTCCGGTAAAAGGGCAAAGGAAAGGATCGGTGGTTTGAACTATCAGTCAAAAAGGGGAGGGGGTGCAACAATTTTTCCTACCGGGTCACACTGTGCTTTCACCGGAACTGAGGTCTGCAGGATTCTAGTCATTCAAACTGAGGCTGGTGGCAGCATGGGAGCGCCGACGTCCCGCGGATACAGTTTCGTCACTCCACGGGCGATCATGGCAGTCATTCCCCATCGGGGGTGTCTGCGGGGGTCGGAGACTCCCGCGGCTCCTCTAGAATCTTCAAGGTCGTGCAGGACTACGGTGGTGGAGTCAACCAGTGACCGGGCCATTTCTTTATGCTGGGCCCGCTCTTGCCAGGTCGACCGCCATTTTGAGAGTTCGGTAGCTACTGGCGATCGCGGGGTCAAATGAGCGGACGGGCTCCACCCTGCCGGGCGAGACGTTGCAGCATCGCCACAGTGGAAGAACCCTTTTCGGGGCGCCTGGAGCGCTGAGGGTGCAGCTGGGAAGCCTCCACCTGGGGAGGCGGGAGAGGCCTGTTGCATTGTCTCTCCCTCCCAGTGCACCCCACGGCGTCTCGCTTGACATTTGTTATGGCCGGACCAGGCGATGAGGATGAAGGGGGGGGGGGGTCGGAGGCATGTGCAAGACATCCCCCCCCAGTGTTGTCGCAGCCATTATAAAAGAAAGAAGAAATGTCCCGTCCGTCTTTGGGCCGCACCTCCGGTGGATGGCGGCCGGACGCCCTTTGCTCTGGCCCCATGAACGGGTTCCTTGGCTCATCGGCTGCAGCCGGATCCCGTCGGCCCCAGCCCCCGGCCGTTGGTGGCCGGACCGGGAGAGAGTGTGGAGGGACAAACTGCAACTCTCAAGGGCCACCGCAGCCGGACTGGGAGAGAGAGGGGAGGGTCGAGGGCAGGGACATTCCCCCCCCTGAAACTCTCCAGTGTTGTCAATCCCCCTGGCCGGGTCCCGCTGGCCTCGGCCTCTCCTCCGGCTACACCCTACGTGATGATCTCCTGGCCGACTCCATGGATGAGTGACTGTGTGTGAGTGTCTGTATACACTGAGTGTATCTAAGGTTATATTAGAGTCTGAAGAGGTTTATCGTATTAGCACAAGAATGATGTCAAATGAGATGTCATAATTGATGTCATCAGTGATGTCATTTGAGATGTCATCAGTGATGTCATCAGTGATGTCACTGACCATGTCATGAATGATGTAATATGTGACATGATCAGCAGTGGATTGCGGGTGCGCGATATATAGTTAGTGCAACTAACTATATATGGAATTTCAATGGTTTTGTGTGAGTAAAATAAGGTTTTTTAAATGCTAATTCCTAACTATATATGGTCTATAACCTATGGTTTTTTCAGTGAATTTTCAAGGTTTTGTAAATGCTAATTCCTAACTATATATGGTCTATAACCTATGGTTTTTTCAGTGAATATATATATATATACACACACATATATATATACACACATATACCCCAAGGTGTATTGAAGAATGAGTAGGTGTATGAGTGCCTGTTTGGATGATTCATTGTGAGTGACTGTATAAGTAAGTGATTATATGTGTCTCAGTGAAAATTTGGTTGATGGGTGTGTGACTAATCTGTGTGAATATGTGTATCAGTCTGTCAGTTGGTGTGTAAGTGGTTGTATTAGTTTGTGAGTAGCTACATGAGTGTCTATATGGGTTTTTATTGATTGTCTGCGTACCTGTATGGGTTCCTGAGAGACTGTGATGTGTGACTCCCTGCATGGATGTGTGAGTGGGTGATTCACCTGGTGTATGGGTTAATGAGTGCATGTGAGAGGGGCTGTATGGGTGAGTGAATATGTGTGTGGCTGTGTCAGTGAGTGAATGGATGTCTTAGTGGTAAATGGGTGAGTAACTACATATGTGAAAGGTAGTATGTGTTGGAGTATATAGGTGACTGTATGTGTTAATGAGTGATTGTGAGAGTCGCTGTATGGATGAGTGTGGGCTTGTGTCAGTGATTGTATAAGAGAGTAAGTATGTGTTAGTATCTGTATGAATAAGCGAGGTGGTGTATGTATAACTGTATAGGTGAATAAGGGGCAGTGCGATTGACTCTTTAGGTGAATGACTAGATGTGTGAGTAGTTCTATTGGTGAGTGGCAGTGTGAGTTTCTGTATGGGTATATGAGTGGATATATCAGAGGCTATCTTGGTGAGTGACTGGGTTTATGAGTGGCTGTATGGATGAGTGAGTAGATGTGTGTGTAGGCCTATGTATCAGTGAGTGGGTATATACTTACTAGTATTGGTGTGTCTGTGGTTTGAAGAATGGTAGTCTGAAATTTGGAGTGGGTGTATGAAAGGTTATATTGGAGTGTGAGTAGGTGCATCGGAGATTATGTGGATGATGTCATCAGTGATATCATTTGAGATGTCATCAGTGATGTAATTAGTGATGTCACTGACCATGTCATGATATATGTAATATGTAACATCATCAGCAGTGCATTGCGGGGGCGCAAGTTAACAGCTCAATTTCTCTGGTTTTGTAAAAGTGAAATGTCAGCCTAACTATAACGTCTCTGTAACTATTTGCTTTTTTCTGTGAATTGCTAAGGTTTTTTAAATGCAAATTCCTAACTATACCATCCCTGAACCCTATATATTTTTTATTTTAAAAAATCCTTAGAAATTCATTGAAAAAGCAAAGGTTAAAGTAATGTTATAGTTAAGTGAATTTGTCAGTGACAACATGAATGTTTTGCACTAAAACAAAATAATGAAATTTAAAGCTATAGTTATCAACACTAACTATAACGTTCACCCCTGCCATGCACTGCTTATGGCCTCACATATGTAACTCATGACATGTTCTATGACATTACTGATGTCATCCGAAATGACTATGGAAAAGCATACCTAACAATAACTAGCTAGTGGTGACAATGTGATGTTTTAAACTAAAGAAAGCATTGCAATAAACAGGTTATAGCAATCTCTAGTCACTACAACTCATGCCCTAAGGTAACTATACCTCACACCCTCAGCATGTACAGTCTATAAATCAATGATTTAATTTCAAATATTGCAGGAAGTTATCAATAATGTTATAGAACATTTAATTTTATGAGTGATGCAATAAGTGGAATAATTAGCTGTGCATGGTGAGGGCACAACTTATGCTTACCAGGACCTACATTACATTTAAGCTTGACCATTATAGAGCAGATGTCGAATATACCAAATTCTTTTTATTGGGCAAAGTTGTACCTACAGATTTCGTCTTTAATAGCTTGGAAAAGTTTCTTCTGATCCGGTCAGCATCCTCTGGATTCTCAAGGCACGCTTCTGGGCATTAGGTCTCTCTCCAGCTAGGTATCCTGCAGGGATTAATCCTTTGTAGTTACCTGGGCCCACCTGAAGTTAGATGTTCCTCTGCTTTTTGTGTCCCTAAAGCAGGTAAACATAAGGCTCATCACTTTATCCTTGGAGAGTAGTTTCTGTCCTGGTGGCAGCAGGATTCAGGAGTCATTGAGTCTTTGTGTGAGTACTCGTCTTGCAGCAGGAGTCAAGAGCCAGAATTCAGGAATTTTGTTCCAGCAGGGCATTCTTCTTCAGATGAAGTCTTCTGAATTTGAGGACTTTTCATGAAAGGTAGTGGAAGAGGTGCCAGTGTGCTAGCCAGTGACTGAAGAAATTGCACCACACGACCCTAACTTTTTTCTTGCAGCCCCTACCACCTTTTCTCAGCACTTCCTTTTTCCTTCCTGTAAAATTACTTGAGTCTTTTGTGCAAGATGGCAAAACCAAGCTGTTGTCTGTTTTGAGCTTCTAAACAGCTCCCATAGTTAGGTGAATTCTCCTCCAACCTGACAGTGAAAAAAATGCCCTCCAATGGTGACTGGAATCTGGCTGTCTCAGAGTGGTGGGAAGGTGTAACAAAACCCTCTATTGCATCCCCAACACCAAAGAGGTGCTACTAAAGAGACTCTTTCTTCTGCCACCTGTTCTTGTACACATCTAGATAGCTAATTCCTGGTGACTTTTCAGTATTTAACATGTGCTAGCCTTTTCTACGTTTAAAACATTTTTGCAGGGTTTCCAGGGATAGAGAAATAAGATTTCAATCCAATCGGAGCTTCCTTATGGAAAAGTCTACAAGCCCTACAAAATGTAATAGCTTTTGACTTTTATTTCACTGTGTGGACACACTATTACCAATATGTAGTATGCCTTATTTAGATATATTTTAGCCAAGCCCAATGGCCTTACAAGTAGGTGTTTGTGAAATTTACGTTCAGGAAAATTGCACAAAATTACATGGAATTATGCAAAATGAAAATTTGTCATTTAAAACTTTATTTTAGCATGACCAGTTTTTGATTTCAAGATGCATGTTGTTCTAAAAAATAGCATGAAAATTACAAGTGATGCAAACTCAAGATCTAGTTGTTCGCATTCTTCATTCCCACCTGGGATATAGTTGGAGGACAAAGGACCAACCATGTTCCACAACACAAGCACAGTAACCCTGCATTTTGATAGTTTGACCATTCCTTCTTCAGTTGCAGCACGCTGGAAAACATGGGATTCTCACTTCCAAAATTGTTTGAAATCAGTGAAAGAGATGGACTCGACAATGAGAAGGTTGTTATTACTTCATGTTGTGGGGGAAGAAGTTCAAAATCTTCTTAAATCTTCCACAAACTGACCCTGACAATGACTTTGACACAACATTAACTTCCCTCAAGGATCAGGTTAGCACACAAGTAAGCTCAGACTACAAACGTTTCATATTGTTCCAAACAGAACAAGGCCCTCTGAACCAACCGACATGTTCTATGTTTGTCTTTGTAGCTTCACCGGCACAAACAAATTCACTAATCCAGATCAGTGAATCCAGATGCAGAAATATTGGTGCAAACCATCCAATACGTTTGCAGGAATTAAACTTCAAGTATGACAAACTCTCGTTCTTAAGGTCATCACTAATCCCTGAAGTCTAATCCTGCCCCCTCTCAGAAATACCGAAAGAATGACCAGAGACTTTACCAGAGACCATGTTATTCTTGTTAATTTTGGTCATCCACCAGTAGCGACGGGTGAATGTAAAAGTGATAGGGCATAATCGCCTATGCCAAAGTAAACAAAGAAAAACACACTTCACCTGCTGCACACCATCATCTAAGAAAAAGAAATGTATGAGACTCACCCTTGTTCTACACTTGTAGCCCATGATAGCAACAACATATAAGCAATAATTAGCATGCTGGTTTCACCCCTTCCCCAAATCAGCTCTGCACAGTTGCCGTGAGCTTCTTTAGTTCCCACTTTTTGCCAAAATCCACATCCCTGCAAGCCCCGTTACCGTAACACAATCTGACATGAAAACCTATCACCCGCAGTGGCCCGAACCATCTCAAAGTTAGGAGGCGAGTAGGCGCTCGTTGGTGAAGCTTGTAACACCCTGGGGCAGGCTGCATCATATGCTCCTGGTTAAGTGCATGTTTATCGCAGCAGATCTCAGTAAAACACAACCCCCAAGAATGTCCTCTGTGACGCTTCCCCTGCAGCCTTTGTCCAGGAGACGGTGGAGGCTGGTTTGGGGGCTTTTTTAGTGGTAAACAACCTTTACAACAAAACTTTTACAACGCACTACCATTACAACGCGGTCATTACAACGCATTGCGCTGGGGGGCGCTCTAGGATAGGGAATAGGTTAATTTACTATCCAATAACCTTCCCTAGTGTCCACGGGGACTGGAGTTGGAATAGTAAATTTAACTATTCACTATCCAACACCCAAAAGCACTATGCGTTGTAATGGGTTGCGATGTAAAAACCGCGTTGTAAAGGCAGGCGTTGTAATAACCTGCGTTGTAACGTCATACATCCTTTTTTAGTTCCTATAAATCTGCATGGGAACCGGCTCCGGTTCATGGTATGAGAGCGAGTGAAGTCAGGCTTTGATGTCTCCTCAGAGGAATGTAGAGTACCCAGACACCCTCCCAGACTGAGAGCGAGAGGAACGACAGTATAGAAAGGCTCTTGTGTTTGTAAAGCACCTGCTATAATGAAAATATTTTGTAAAAAGCTCTCCACAGATGTTTGGAACACCACGTTCAGCGACGTTCCATGGACCTAAAGCACAAAGTGATGTATGAATGTATTAAACAAAATGTAGGCTTACGATGACATTTGCCACTTGACTTTGTGTCTGTTGAGCAGATTGAGTCTGTGTCTATCATGTGTAGGTTTCTGTACCGAAATCTGAGAGCCTATATTTATAAACGTTCACTGTGTATCTGTACTTCTTCGAAAGCTACAAAGGTTTATGGCAGAGTTCTTGCCATTTTAAGGAGCACAACAAAGTTTGCTCAAACTATTTTGTGAAGGACTGGGGCTACAGGCTTCACACCTGCTGACGCACATTATTTACAGTCCAGGAACTGGCCATGTGGACAGTGGAAGAGCCCCTGCTAAAACATGCCTACCTCAGTGGTAAAAGGGTGCCCCAGGAGTTTCTCCCTGGGATTGCTACCGCAATCACAGATGGTTTGTATTCTTTAACGAACCGAGCACACTGATGGCATGTGTGCAGTTAGCCAATACAGTTTAATGTATTTAATAAGGTAAGTGTTGTTACAAAAGCACTAAGGGCCCGATGTAGGTAAATCCCATTTACCGATTTTGAAATACCAAATCTTACCGATTCGGTATTTTAAAATCGGTAAATGGGATGTAGGTCCCAACATCTGGATTCGTTACCGAATCCTTAACAATTCATTAATTACCGATTGGGTAAATACCGAATCGGTAATGCCCATTCTTTCCTATGGGCTTTGAAGCCCATAGGAATGATTAGGCATTACCGATTCGGTATTTACCCAATCGGTATTTAAGGAATTCACAAGGGTGCAGGGGGTGTCACTTTGACACCCTCTAGCACCCCCAAAACGGCCATGTGTGCAATGTGGCACACAGACATGCCCTAAGGGCACGTCTGTCTGTCACATGGCACATGTGTACATGCACAGATGTGCATGTACACAGGAATCGGTTTTTTACCATGGATTTGTATTCCATGGTAAAATACCGATTCTGTAAGCCATGTGCTGCCGGAACATAGGCTACCTACATCACATTTTCGGTAATTTTACCGAATCGTTATCATTACCGAATCGGTAAATATTACCGACTCGGTAAATTTACCTATTCGGTAATGATAACGAATCGGTAAAATTACCGAAAATGTGCCCCTACATCTCCATGGCCCTTTACCGATCGGAAACGGCCGAAAATCGGTATTTTCGGCCGATTCCGATCGGTAAAGGGCTACCTACATCGGGCCCTTACTGCTGAGTCAGCCCAGTCAAAGGGTCAACGAGTAGTAGCTCTGCCACAGCAACAGAGCACATGCACTACAGCACTTCTTGTCTTTGGGATCGACAACTGCTGGACTCCACCCATCAGGACTCATCAGACAATAAAAGCCAGACAAGCATTGGAGAAGGGGAAGACTGCTTTCCATGATAGACACTCACTCCTACATCGTCCCCCTGGGACTGCCCCAACCTTTTCCATTAAATGAATGGAGCTCTTCTGATCCCGCCCTGGAAGGAGCAGTATGCGCCCAAAATCAACCCCTTTGCATTACTGATAAAACTGGTCATACCTTCCACGGTGATGACACTGCCCTAGTTTGTCCTTTTGGGCAAAAATGACGCTCGCTTGGCACATTGGCAGCCTGGTACTCATGCGCTCGAACTAGCCCAAAACAAAAAACTAAATCGCTTGTAAAAAATACAAGCATTTTTTTCTTGAGTAGATCTGCTCATAGGTTTTTTTACCACCCATGATGGTACAGCAATGCCTCTTTTGTTCTTTAACACCAGCCGCGCCAGCCACCAAGTCTCAATCAATATCTAGTTGTATTTGTGTGTTCAAATTTTTTTTCTGGGATGGAATGAAATGTCTCTACGGGACAGATAATGATCTGTTCCCGGAATCCCTTGGGGGGTCCCTCGGATACTATGATTCAGTTAATGACGTGATGTTGATTATATAAATAAATTAGCCTGGTTGCCTTATGCACCTCTGGCCCCAAGCAAGGCCTTATGTGCAACACCTGATCAATGGACCAATGTCAATAAGTTCATAGAACAGTGGTCCTTGTTAAATGAAAAGAAATCAGAACAACCAGTAAATATGGAACAGAGTCAATTCTATATGATCTACCCAGCCGGATAGAAAATTTAATACAAATAAATGGATTTTCTGTCAAGGGACAGTTGCAATATCCAGTAGGATAACATCCTGTATCCAAAGCAAAGCAATACACAAAACAGGTGTGACAAGGTGACAAGGTGACAGTTTTAACAGAAAATCGTAAAAAACGAAATTCACAACAGTCAGGCGAAACAGAGAGACTGGTTGTTTTGAATTACACATGATGGGACAAGCATGGTAAGCAGTAACAGCCGTGACACATAGAGATAGAATTGTTTGTGTGCACGCTGTTTTTCATGGTCGATGACGTTTCTATCCTATTCAAGGGGTAACTGGGATCATCATCAGGACAGTGATACTGTAAGCCTGAGATAACACTTTATTCAGAACCAAAACCATGCTAAAATCATGACGAATAAGGGAAGAAAAAGGGGAGGGAAGAGAAGACAAGGATGAGGGTTATACTAGGTTATTATAAGCATCACTAGTAGTAGTACTTCATGTCATTTGTATTAATAGTCCCATATTTAAGGTCATGCCAAGGACACATTTAGCTTTACTGCGAGATATGGACGTGGAAAAACCCCTAGTTAGTGCACGTACTCCAAAAGGAACAATACAATGGTGGTGACAAAACATGCACAATGTGCAATGTGGCCGCAAGCGAATTGCACATGTGTGCATGCAAGTGGAAGGAACGAAGACACCGAGTGCGGAGGAGAAATCACAATTAAAAACTGGTGAGAAAGAGCTGAAAAGCGAAGGCATAGTGGCTGAAATGTGGTGAAGAGCCCTAATGTAGTACGAAGGGTGAAATCGCCGGGTGGTGGAGGCATGAAAATGAACTATTCGGAAATCTGATGGTGGAGCGGGGTGAATACAACGTATGTGCACTAATTGTAATGGCCAAAAGAGCGAGGACATATTTTACCTCAAGCGTATGGGGTAGGGACACAGTAGTCCATGGAGGGGGTGGGAGAATCCGACTCCAAGCGTGGCCAAGTTCCTGTGAATGAGAATGAAGGGATGAGCTACCGGGAGAGATCCTGGTGTGCGCCCTAAGGTGGTGGGGGTGGAGGTGGAGAATTACCTTTCTTTGCTAGGGATAGGATTGTATCCTACTGGATATTGCAACTGTCCCTTGACAGAAAATCCATTTTTTTATTACATTTTCTATCTGGCTGGGTAGATCATATAGAATCGACTATATTTAACGGTTGTTCTGATTTCTTTGCATTTAACAAGGACCACTGTTCCATGAAATTAACTGACACCCTAGGTCCTTGGTTACCTTTTAGGGTTCCCTTGTCTCTAGATAAACCAATGTAAATAAGAGCACACATAAAAACAGGGATGTTGATTCACCAAAACACCAGGGGAAGTGACAACAAATGACCTTTGATCCATTTACAACCTAAGACGTGATGTCACCTGCATCTTTACTCTGATGACATCAAAGGACATGGCATCATTTAAGTTAAGAACCATGCAGTATGTGATAAAAAGATACATAGGTTACACTAACTGCTAAATACCTGTTTAGTTAGAACCCATATGTTATGTAGTACGATGCCGATATACCAGGTTCGTAGACTTCACCCACCCATCCACAATCAAAACATCACTAAAGAGGTAATATTCAATTGCATTCTAAAATGCTCTGAAACAACTATTCTATGTCAACAGTGCTCTCTTGCCTATAATGTCATTTTTCTGAGAATAGTGTAATTCATACTACAAACCAATTTCAGCAGAGGTGATTTGCTGTCCTGGAATATGAGATTCACATTTTCAAAGCACATGTTCATCGATGACATTCATTCTGCCTGCGTCAGAAGGATAACAGGCTGAATGAGTCTGCTACAATTCAGACCTGTAACCATGTGGTCAAATACAGATCCTTGCAGTGGATGCATTTGTCAAATGATCCACCAACAAAGTTTTCTATTAAACAATCCTGAATGCAGTAGTGCATGGCAGAATAACCTTTTGACAAAATAATATTTGCAGTAGCTGGCTTTGTTATTAAAACCGCAAAATGCTTAATCAACTTCTGTGTCAGGTAATATTACGTCTTGATAACATCCATTCACAGCGGAGGTTTAATTAAGTCTGAATTTAACATTGTGCTTTTGAAAAAGCAGCAAAGATAGACATATTACCAATCCCTCCTGCAACTATGAAAACAGTTCTGCAGGTGTTAAGAGATACTGAGATCTGAATTGAAACAGTTTTTCAACAATGTATAGCAAAGGCTCCTCACAGGTTCAACAAATACTTGGTAACTGTGTTGAAATTCTGTGGGGAGAGCGACTGTGACACCATTGCAATTAATTAATTATTGATAAGCATTGTTTTTGGTTATTACATTACCATCTGTTCACCAGTAGGAACTAAGGGGCAGATTTATGTTAACTGGCGCATCCCCAGGGATGCGCCAGTTAACATGCGCCACAGTGCGCCACAGCTCCGCCACCCATGGTGCGCCGCATTTATGATGCGGCGCACCATGGGGCAAAAACGGCACAGATGCGTGACGCATCTGTGCCGTAAAGGTGACGCATTGCTGGAGTTGCGTCGCAAGTGCGACGCAGCTCCAGCAAGGCTCGGGGGTGCCCCATCTCCACAATGCGGCGTCAAGACCTACGCCTGCTTCAAGCAGGCGCAGGCTTTTGACGCAGCATTGGCCTGAAAGTGACTGAGTGAAATCTTATAGATTTCACTCAGCCACTTTTGCGAGGCGCACCTGCCACGGAACGCCCACCCTGCGCCGGAACGCCCACAAGCGGCGCAGGGCTTTACAACGTGACGCATCTGCCTAGATGCGTCACGTTGTAAATCGTTCGTAGGGATGCGCCACATTTACGCCGCCTTGCGTGACGCAACAGCGGCGTAAACGTGGCGCAAGTGCCTCATAAATCTGCCCCTAATTTTCGACCATTTTATGGTATGGCTTTTGCTAGCGAACTTCAAGCTGGGGCAAACTCATACTGTCAATCACTTCTCCTGGCCTCTTTCTTCTACGCCACATGTTTTGTAGTCAGCACATCTTTTAAGTTTGTCTCACTATTTTCATATATTTGAGCCATTCATATTTTTCCAACTCATGAAGTTCTGAGCCCAGATGTATCAAACTTTTATGCAAAGACACCGTACTGTTATGCACTGCGTGAAAGGGAGAGGGAAGTAATGCACCATATTTAAGATTATATGGTGCATTCCTGCCCTCTCCATGTGCTGGCGCAAAATGTTGTCCCTTGCGCCAATACAGACACCATCACACTGTGGTGCAAAGGTGCCTGCGTAGTAGGCAGGATTGTTTTCATGCAGTAAGGAACACCCTCCTGCATAAAAACAACAATTTGAGGCTTTTTTATCTTGCTAGGTGTGCTGCACACCTAGAAATAGGGATAACTAGGAAAATGTTATAAAGTAACCCTTTTGCCCTGTTCACCCTCATTTGTTTGCTGAATGATATTGGTCGTTACTGACTCTGACTGTACCCTGGGCTATGCTAATCAGGCCCAGAGTCAGTGCTAATAGGGTACACTACAATTGGCAATGACAGACCCTATACGTGCCTAGTAGATAAAAGGGCCAGCGGGCGCAATCTACCTATTAGTCACTATTCTATAACAGGGCATGGAGGCCCAGCAGATATTCTTCACTTGCATGTGTGCACTGTTGTGTGCTTGCTATCCTTTTAAAGGGATTCCTGCCTTGCAGCCTGCCTTTAAAAGTAAATTCTCACAATTTGTATTGACAGATCCTGTAAGTCCCTAGTATATAATAAGGTTAGGGGGTTCAAACTACCTCTATGTCCCTAGTATATAACAGGACATTGGTGTTTAGAGGTCCAGCAGATTTCTTGCACTTCCATATGTGTACTGCTGAGTACCTGCTGTCATTTTAAAGGCAGCCTGGCTTTGCAGACTGTCTTTAAAAGTACAATGTATGCAAACTTGACTTTGGTGGTACGGGCACTATAAAAGTGATAATCTGCCTTATTGTTACATTTCAACCACCCCAAGGTCCCCCCTTGATTTCCCAGTGGTGGGGGAGCCATGTAACTATGAGCAGGGACCTTAGAAAAGTTGTTTTATATGCCCTGGTAGGGGCAAAACTGCCCATTTATTTCCCCGCATTGTGATACTTAGCTCCATAGGCTAACATTTCAATATTTGATTTAGGTATAACTATTGGTAGGAAAAGAGTAAAATGTCATCCAGAGATGACTTTAAAGATTATTGTTGACAAATCGAACAACTTGTAACTATTGAATTTATCATAACTAGTATAGAAGAGAAGATATGGAACGTTCTCTTCTTAAAGCCAAACTCCAACCTTCTAGTGGTCTCTACTGATTAGTCAGTCTTAACAGGCTTAGCTAGGCTGCTTTGAATATGTGATAAGTGGTCTAGCTGGAGCAGAGGTTATCTTATGGAGAGAGCACTGAAGCTGTGGAGGATAGGTCAAACAGAGGGGGCTAGATAAATCAAACAGAGCTCAAGGAGAGAGCAGGTCAGTAAGAAATGCTAGGCGTACCTACCCCCACATCCTGTGCCCTAACCAGATGGCTGCATTGGGACAGGAATTTGCAGAGGTCAGGGGGAGGAGAGCTAATGGAAATGAGCCATACTGGGGATTGGTGTAGCCAGCTCTTACTCCTCTGGAGAGAACTCATCCATGTTGAATTTTGGAAGTGCAGTGCTTTGTGGGACAAGAAGATGACACACTTTGGAGGAAGTTGTCATGCTTTTGGGTGGCACGCAGCATCTCATTGGGCACAGGTGCCCCCCTGCTTTTTTCCCAGATCACTGGATAAATATCTGAGAACTGCATCATCTCTCAGATATGCTGTTGAAGCTACAAGGGAAAGAGAGAATGTCTAGCTGCAATCTTAATTTGCACCTAAAGGCCTGCACTCTGATTTACTATGCCTACTGCACAATCTGGTACTACAGCCCTGGGGACTCTACCTTGCTTTAAGAAGGATTAAGGAGTAGACTCCCTACAAACAAGCAAAAGTACCCATCCTGGGGCGTGTCCAGCAGACATTTAAGGATTTGGCCAGGTGCATTGTGGGAATTGTAGTCCAGGAATCTCAGAGACCATTTAGGAGAGTCCAGCCCTTTGGATTGGTGTTTTGGAACCTATAAGGATACCTTCAGGAAACATGTACTGAAATTTAGAGAACTTTGGAGAACTTTTGTGAAAATGCTCCTGAGGTGACCAACCTGATGTTGAGAGTCAAGATGACTAACTTCAACGAAGACCTGGCTAGGATTTCCGATTCATCCTGCAGAAAGTGCCTGGGCTCCAGACTTTTAGTATTTGACCCAGGCCTCACAGAAAGACAAGCCAGTGAACCCTCACTGAATCCGGCCTGCTGTGGAGAGTTAATCTATCTCAGAAGATCCAGAAAAGTTTTCAAGTGTGGAGGTAAAATTTTGACTGAGCCTCCCGCTTAGTGTATCTGACCGGGACTAAGCATGGGCGTAAAATGCGTTCCGCTCGCGGATTTTGTGGATTTTCCGCAATTTCGCAATCTGCAAATCGCGCGAAATCGTGGCAAAATCTGCGAATCCGCGAGCGGGACGAATTTTGCTCAGGAAGCACTTACAGGGTTAAAGCAGGTGCCCAAGTTGAAACTAATTTCTTTGTAACCATTTACAAAATGGTTACAAAGAAATTAACTTCAACTTGGGCACCTGCTGTAACCCTGTAAGTGCTTCCTGAGCGGCACCTCGTTGCCTACTTGCAACTATTCTCTGACCCTGCTCTGACCCTCGAAGCAGGGTCAGAGAATAGTTACAATTAGGCAACGAGGCTCCTGTCACTAAAATTAAACCTCAGCAGGAAGCACTTACAGATAACAGGTGCCCGAGTTGAAGCTCAAATTCAGTAACGCATTATAATCAGCCCAAGAATCAAGTGAGCATGGTCGATGCTAGGCAGGTGTGCTTTCTCCCCAGATCTACCGTCTACAATTAGCTGTAATCCGTGATGGGGGTCTAGGCATCCACGAGTTTCTCAAGCGCAATCCCCCTGTACTTCCAGTGACAAGGAGGCTGCTTTTTCCTCATCTGCTGCGCTGATCGGCCTCTGACCCTTTATAAACAAGAGGCATGTGAACCCGCACAGAAGCCCGGCCCCACACACACTAGGCTATGCAACCTCTTCCGCCCTTTCCCCCACTGTGATGGACAGCTCACTCGAGGGACCTAGGCGCCTATGGGCACGGTGGTAAAGTTACAGACACACGGGGCCACTGGAGACAACTCTTCTGGGCCTTTACACAGCTGTAGAGCAGGAAAAGTATGATACATTTACCCTACGAGGTAGCACTTACTGCTTTCTCCTCATTTGTTGCTCTGATCGGTCTCTGACCCTTTATAAACGAGAGGCATGTGAACTTGCACAGAAGCCCGGCCCCACACACACTAGGCTATGCAACCTCTTCCCGCCCTTTCCCCCACTGTGATGGACAGCTCACTCGAGGGACCTCTGCGCCTATGGGCGCGGTGGTAAAGTTACAGACACATGGGGCCACTGGAGACAACTCTTCAGGGCCTTTACACAGCTGTAGTGCAGGAAAAGTACGATACATTTACCCTACGAGGTAGCACTTACTGCTTTCTCCTCATTTGTTGCTCTGATCGGTCTCTGACCCTTTATAAACGAGAGGCATGTGAACTTGCACAGAAGCCCGGCCCCACACACACTAGGCTATGCAACCTCTTCCTGCCCTTTCCCCCACTGTGATGGACAGCTCACTCGAGGGACCTCGGCACCTATGGGCATGGTGGCAAAGTTACAGACACACTGGATCACTGGAGACAACTCTTCTGGGCCTTTACACAGCTGTAGTGTAGGAAAAGCATGATACATTTACCCAACGAGGTAGCACTTACTGATTAGCCAGTAGAAAGTACTCCAGTTAAGTATGGTGCAAATCGCAAAAAATCCGCGATTTCGCGGGAAAATCCGCAAATTCACTGATTTTTGGGTGATTTCGCGTGAATTCGCGGACCGCAGATTCGCAAATTTCACCCATACTTATCCAGGATTCCATCGTGGTCGGCCTCAAACTTTGAACTTTAATACCGAATCGGTATTTAAGAGGTGGTAAAATAGAGGGGGGGAGATGTAGGTATTTCAGATTCGGTAAATACCGAATCGTTAAGATTCGGTATTTACCGATTCTGTAAATACCGATTCGGTATTGCCCATTGATTCCTATGGGCCTTGCAGCCCATAGGAATCAATGGGCAATACTGATTCTGTAATTACAGAATCGGTAAATACCGATTTTAGCAAGGGTGCAGGGGGTGTCACTTTGACACCCTCTGGCACCCCAAAAAGTAGGCATGTGCGCCATGTGGCACACAGACATGCCCTAAGGGCATGTCTGTGTGTCACATGGCACAGGTGTGCATGTACACATGTGCATGCACACCTGGATTCAGTATTTTACCACCCAATTGGATTGGGTGGTAAAATACCGATTCTTAAAGCCCTGTGGCACTCTGACATGTGCCAGCTACATCTGCATTTACAGAATCGGTATTTTACCGAGTCTGTATTTACCGATTCGGTAATTTTACCGAATCGGTAAATACAGAATCGGTAAAATACCGATTCTGTAAATGCATGACCTACATCTCAAAATCCAATTACCGGTCGGTAACGGCCGAATTCGGCCGTTACCGACCGGTAATTGGCCACCTACATCTGGCCCCAAGTGTCTTGATTTGTTTTGATTTTATTAAAATCTGTGTTTCCATCAAGGTTCAGAATGACAAAAAAAGTGTTTTTGCTTTCCTACCTGCTGAATGTATACAGTTCATTCACAGGTATTTACATGTTTTTGTGTGTTATATACAATTGATATTCTACAGCTTTTTCTACCACACTCCTTGTAGCCCAGCAACATTGTCACATAATTCACTTTTAATTTTTGTTCTCTGACTGGAAAGTGAGAGGAGTTTGTAAACACCAATCCCCATGTTAAATAAATAGGCAGTGATTTGTCAGAAGACACAGCCTAAAACTAGACCCCTGTCCTCTGTGACAAGATAAATATAGAATTTAAAAGTCTTTTTATTTGTTGCTTGGACTTTCACGACCCACTTAGTATCGGCTGGGGACCCACCAGTGGGTCGCAACCCACAGTTTTGAAACACTGGTGCAATCTATAGCAATGTTAGATCTATGAACCTTCTTGTCACTCGGTTGGACTTGGTCCCGAGAAAAAGACCCAGAAAACATACCCCTAGGGTGCTCAGATTTTCCCTTTTTGTATCACCCTCAACAACCTTAAGAATGATACTCTAGTATAGTTTCAACATGAAACATTTCAACGTGTAATAAGGTGGCCCCTGCGCTTCCATACCTGAGGCACCTAACAGTCATCTCAGGGAACATAGAATTGATCCTTTTGGGTATAATGTACACCCTATTTAAATAGCAGCACTGATTCCATGTGAACCTAGCATTGAGGGTGGCCTTGGGGATATTATGTAACATATTGTAACATATTGGCCCTGTCACCATTGCTCAGGTGAGTTCCTATGTATTTTGACCATTTATTTTGCACTGTGTTCAGTCCCGCTCTATATTATGGATCAACGTTTTACATAGTATGGTCATAGGTTTGTGTCTACAATCAATTGTGAACATAGTGCAATGCTTATTGTTTACTGCTGAGTCTGCTATCCTAATGTCAAACCAAATACTCATTCTCCTAACCAACGCCACGTTTATCAGCCAATGCCTCCCTGGTATCTCATAATCCCTACATAGGTCGTTAAAACCAATTATGTTGTCTCCTGCATACATATCTCCCAGGACAGTTAGTCTTTTCCTTTTCCATTCCCTCAAGGCTGACCACTTTCCGGTGTGGAAGTGAGCTCAGTGAAACCAGTGGAAGCATACGTTTGTGAGGGACTCAAGATGGAGTTCTCAGCCGTGCCCTCTTTCAAACATTTTTATTATGCCAGAGTAATCAGAGTTATTTCGGTAATTGTTTTTTAATATTTTGATGCAAAACTACCAACAATAGGTCAATTAGGCCAGTTTGCATAATTATGAGTAATTTATCCTGCTGCAGGATCACAGGACAACACATTTAGCAGCAGCTTCTGGCTTCTGGCTGCTGCTGTTCATGTTCTGTTGCATTTAGCTCATCCTCGGGTCCATTTTGGATGTGAAGGTGCATTTTGTACTATGAAAATCACATTAAATGTCTCATAATTACACTACATCAATATAGTGGTACTATTTTTAACTCCACATCTATGTACCTTGAAGATAAATATATCATCAAGGTACATATGTGGGTGAGCGTGGCTTCACTGTCACTCAAGATGGCCACCTAGTGGAGGAGGTCCGCCGCACTTCAGACGAGTCAAATTCAGTCTTTGGAAAAGAAGGTGGCAAGCTCCAGCCACATACAGAGGATTTGAAAAACCGGAATAGTAGGAACAATCTAAGCAATTATGGCCTGCTTGAAGCTTTGGAAGGAGATGACCCTGTCCCCTTTTTTACCTCTTTCCTGCCAAAACTGCTGGACATGCCCTCTTCAAATTTGCACAATATTCAGAGATCTCATCCTCCGCAGTCTGCATCTCCTTTTAAACCCAGATGTGTCATTATTCTCTTTTTGAAGTTTACTGACTTCTTGTTGGCTGTTTCCGTAGCCAAAGCTAAGTGTCAAATTTCTTGGCTGGTTCAAAGGGTATTCCTCTCTCAAGATGTTTCCAATGCCACTGCAGCTAAAAGAAAGGCATTTATTAATCTTCAAGCTCCCCTACATTCTCTTGAGGCTAGATATGTTCTTTTTCACCCCTGCATTTTAAAAATATTTTTCTAAAATAATACTGTGACATTTGAAGATCCGGTGGAACTTAAGAAGTTTATATAATCCCATACTTTGAGTAATATAGACACTGCTGGCCCTTTTAATGGTTTATTTACTTGTCTTTTCTTCTTCGTTTTCTAATTGTTGGATTTTTCAAAGGGTTTGAATGGAAATTTCTGGCTCCTCAGTATATTTCAAAATGTAATGCTTTGAATGTTTTAATGTATATGATATGTCTTATGTTGTTCTTTTTATCTCCTTGCAGATTCGCCTGATGTAGTTAAGTCTGTTCCTGGTGTGGCTTGACCTCCCTTCCCCTTCGGCGTGTCATCGTTTCATGTGTAGTCACCACCACTTTTCTTCTTTCCTCCTTGCTATTTCAGGTATGTTATCACCATCATCTTTTATGGATATAGACGGTCTCTTTGGCTTTCTTTTCGTCCTTTTTACCTTCCCTTTTTGCCTTTCCTTTTTTTCCTTATTCTATTTATACTATTCCTCTCCCTTTCCTATTCCTCTACCATTCTTGCCATTCCTGTTGTTTATCTCTTCCTTGCAAAAATCTTAAGCAATTAACATATTTTTTCATTATATATAATTCCATGTAATATCATGGCATATTAAAGAATCTAACAATCCAGTTGAAAGAGAGAGGATATTATACCATTAGGGCAATTCTGATCCTGCTCTAATTCTTTTGCAAGAAACCCACCTCAATGAATTGGAAGCTCTAAGATTTAAGCATAATTGGGTGGGAAATGTATTTGTTTCCTCATCAATGAATAGAAAGAAAGGTGTTGTTATTTTGTGTAGAAAATCACTTAACTTTACTTTTATCTCACAGTAAATAGATGACACAGCGAGATGGATTATTGTTACCTGTCTTATTGATAATGTACCTTTTACGGTGTTGAATATATATGCTCCTACTCTTCCTGTTTTCAATTTCTGGCCTCTCATTGCTAGGAAATGTACACAGTATCATGATCCATATTTTATTTTGGGAGGTGACTGTAACCAAGTTATGGACCCTTTTTTGGATAGATGTTCTTCATCCCAATTTCTAACTCACAAAATGCATAAACAGTTTCATACGACCATTGGTCAAGGTGCTTTGGTAGACTCTTGGAGGCTCTTTAATCCTACTGTGCAGGATTATTCCTTTTACTCGCCCTCTCATAGTACACTTCCACATTTTGATAACAGTTTTCTCTCTAAATCTCTTTCGCAGCTTATCATACAATCGTACATCTCCCCAATTGTACTCTCTGATCATGCTATGGCTATTACTGACTTGGATTTGGCTCCGCATTATCCTCCTTTGCATAGATGGAGATTTAATACCTCTGTTTTAAGAGAGGTTCAGTTCGCTCATTCCTTTGTGTCCTTTGCTTCTGAATTCTTTTCAGTTAATGATAATACCTCTGTTTCTCCTTTTTTGTTATTGGATACCTTTCAAATATATGCACAAGATTTTATTTTAAGATATGTTTCTGGAACTAAAAGACACTGTGCTAAAGAACATTGAGTTTTACTTTCTTCAATTAAATCCTTGCAACAAAAGTTATTTTCTTCAAAGTTGTCCTCTGCTCTTCATAACTTAATTCAGTCAAAGCTAAAGTTTAATTCCATCTCTACGAATGAAGCAAATTGTATTCTTCTTATGCAGAATGCTTGTTATTATGTTGGGGAAAACAAGACTGGTAGACTGTTAGCAAACTATTTAAAAGTTAGAGAAAAGCGACTTGTTATTGATTCAATTGCCAATTCTCATGGAGACGCTATTAATAAGCATGAAGATATTTTAGCAGAGTTTGTTAAATTCTATATATCCCTGTATACTCCAGAATTACCGGATCAGGCCTCCACTATTGTAGATCATTTAAATCAAATTTCATATACTATTTCCCCAGATATATCTTGGAGGATATCTCTGAAAATGAAAATCATCAGTAGTAGCTCTAGACCCCAGTTCTATTAATGAATTATATACATCATTTTTAATAGCGCCCAGGGTTTCGGGTTGTTCAATAACTTTACTCCATTTAAGATGGCGCATATCGTTAGCAAGGATAAGATCTGTCCCAATAGCATTATGTGTAGGTGATACAACTTCATCTGTATACAAATTGAGTGAAGAGGTCAGTGGATTATGATCACTTTCAATGCGACCCATTACCGCCATGTCCTTAAGGCTATGCCACAATTTTAGATGGACAATCAAATAGTCTATACGACTAGACCTGTGGCCATTATCGTATGTCCTAGCACCCTGCCCATCAGATGGCGTTCGGCCATTGGCAGCCCTCAGTTGGTTCCCCATACATAACCCCTTCAATTGAATAGCCGCCTCGGTCCATTTTGTAATGGGTGCCAACTCCAGGTGGGGGATACCCCACCTGGAGTCTTCCTCCTCCTTGAGCCTCTTCATGACCTAACGGCTCAAACGTTGTATTAAAATCCCCCGCTACAAGTGGCAGAGAATTACTAGGCATGGCCTCTATCAAATATTCTAAGGCTGATATTACTTCAGATTTTTCCCCCCTGGATGGCCTCTTGCATAGATATCAAAAATGTCAAAGTTTTTGCCTGAGGGAAAGCTAAACCTTACTACCAGAATATTGTTGTTTGATACAGAAAGTTGTTGGATATTACAGCTTAACACCTGTCTGACCCAAATCACAAGACCTCCTATTGGGCGACCTTTATACTTCTTTACTGCTGGGGCATAAAAATTAAGGTAGCCCGGCCGAAAGACAGCGTCCACCGACCATGTCTCTTGAAAGAGACAAATGTCAAATTTTTTGATGAAATTAGACCGGTCGGGCGAAGCTAGTTTGGATTTTAAACCTGCTATATTCCAAGATATCATCGTCAAAGGGCAATTTGAGTAACCCTGGGCGAAGCACTACGCTACGCTTGCGTAGTTTGTGAAGTTTGCGCAACTACGCACTATGCGAGCTGCACGTAGCATAGTGTGAACACGCGTAGCGCAGCGCAGCGCAGCGTAGCGTAGTGCAGCGGTCATTTTGTGCTTGTTCGCGGTCCTCAACGTCATGTTCGCGACCGCGAGCAAGCAAAATTACATCCCGGCGAGACACTCAACGCGGGGAGGTCAGGTTTCTCATTGCGAGAGGTCATGCATGCTCGCGACCGCTCGCAATGAGAAACTACCAGTTCGCGTTGAGAAAGCTGCCGCTCGAGTAAAAATCTACTCGAGCGGCAGAAAACTACAGCTCGCACTGTGCAAGATGCCGTTTTTAATGATTGCACAGTGCCGGATGCTTGTTCGCACTGTGCAATCATTGAGAATGCATCTTGCACAGTGCGAACATGCTACTACGCAGCTCGCGTAGTTCTACGTGAAGTTTGCGTAGTGCGAAGTGCACTTTGTGTAGCTTCACGTAGCGCTACTTCGCGAACTACGCCCACCCTTAAATTTGAGTTGGGTGAGCCACCAGCCTTGGCCTCCTTACCAATTAGGTGATGAAACCTAAATTCCATGCGTGGCCCTGGAGCTAGGGTTAAATTAAGTTCTCCCTGTGAGTGGGGTACAGGGCCTCACGGTCCGAGTGATGATAAGTCATAAGTCATAAGTCAGATACTTTTTTATAGCACACAAATCACCGCAAGGTCTCAGGGCGCTTTGCAGTAAAGAACAACAACCATGATGTGAACTAAGGGTAGAGGAGTAATTATTTCGGAAAAAGACAGGTTTTTAGGTTTTTACGAAACAACTGGTGATTGGTAATTGACAGGAGATGAGGGGGGAGTTTGTTCCACAGAAATGGAGCCATTTATGAAAAAGACCGACATCCATTCCGCACCATCCGGGCCCGTGGTTGTACTAGGAGAGATTTAGAACTTGATCTAAGTGATCTAGTGGGGCGATACCAGACTAGTTTTTTTTACAAGATAAGCTGGCCCATTGTTGTACAGAAGTTTATGGGTTAGACTAAGAACTTTAAAATGGCTTCTCTGGCGGATAGGCAGCCAATGTAATTGCCTAAGGTTGGGCAAAGAGGCCGATCTGGGGGGAAGTCCCAGCACTAGTCTCGCTGCAACATTCTGCAGTGTTTGTAGTTTGGAGAGAAGACACTAATTTATTGATGTAAAAAAGGCGTTGACATAGTCCAACCGGCTTATGATAAGACCTTGCACGAGTGGTTTCCTTGTTTCCAGAGGTAGCCACTTGAAGATTTTGCGCAGCATATGCATGATCCCATAGCAGATGCCGGCTACTTGATTGATATGAGTTTTCATAGACAGCGAGCAATCCAACATGATTCCCAGATTGCGAATCACCTCCTTGGGTGAGGGGCAGGATCCTAGTTCCAGAAGCCACCAGTCCTGTGACCATACTATGTCTGCCCTACCAAACAGGATAATTTCAGTTTTACTGTAGTTTAATTGAAGTTTGTTATAACACATCCATTTCCTAATATCCAGCATACAGTTTTTGAATCTGATGTTTCCTGGAAATCAGCCTTACAGGTTATGAGCACCTGTGTATCGTCAGCATACGATACTGTTGTAAAGCCATGTGATTTTATTATATTTCCTAACGGAGTGAGATAGATATTGAACAATATCGGACTTAGAAATGACCCCAGCGGGACTCCTACAGTGAGGGGCAGACTGCTGGATGTGATGGTGTCAACCTTTACAGATGAAAAGCGATCCGCCAAGTTGTTTCCAAACCAGGCTAGGGCCTTTCCCCTGACACCTATCTCCCACAGCCGATGTTTCAAAATGCTGTGGGAGATGGTGTCAAAGGCGGTTGATAAATCTAATAGTACCAAAATGGCAGAATCGCCCTCATCAACAGTGAGTCTCATATTTTCCACAATCTCCATTACAGCTGTCTCAGTACCATGGGCAGCTCGGAAACCCGACTGGGAGGGGTCCAGGAGCCCATGGATTTCAATATAGGTAGTGAGACGCTTGTTCACCAGATATTCTAATACCTTTCCAAACTAGGGCAATAATGAGATAGGCCTATAATTGATGGGTAGGGTGGGGTCACTTTTTTAGGGTGGGTTTGACCAGGGCATGCTTCCAATTTCTAGGTATGAGAGCTAGCTCAAAGGAGGTGTTAAAGATGCTGGTGAGAGAAGACACCAGCAGAGGCAGTATCTCCGCGCAATTACGTGGAGACAGAATATCAGTGACAGAACTGGTTTTAATTTTCCTAAGGCCTTCCATAGCATCGGAAGGGGTAACAGGGACAAATTTGGTAAGATAAGGGGTGTCAGCGGCTACCTCGCTAGTAAGTACTAGAAAGGGATCGTCATCAGTAAGTAAAGGTGGGTCTTGGCTCGTGTCAGGAAAAGCAACATAGATCGACTTTATTTTGTTATCAAAGTAGGAGGACAGGGAGTTAACCCATTCCACTGTTGGAGTAAAGACTGGTTGTTCAACCAGAAGAGTGGTGAATTCCTTCACACTTTTATAAAGCTCTTTACTAGAGTGGACCGCTTTATTTATTCTTTGAGTTAAGTAGAGTTTTTTTGACACTTTTATGTTTTTTAAATAGTTAGAGTGGGTCAATTTATAGTTCTCCCGGTCGCGCTTTGTTTTCATTTTCCGCCACTGGCGTTCTGCTGACCTACTAATCAGCTTTTCATTTTTTAGGTCCACTGTAAACCAGGGAGCTGCAATGGTTTTAACATTCACACTTGTATCGGGTATTATTTTATCCAGCGTTTCCCCAATGGAGGATTCAAGCTGGGTTACAATATGTTCAATATTGGTTGATTGTACTGTGACAGATTTGAAATGAGTCCGGAAAGCCTCCGAAGTCATTTTACGCCCTGGTCGGACTAAAATAGTTTTATTTCGATGGTTTTTAGCGAGCGTCCCGTTAGGTTTAGGAATACTAAATTTTAGACAAAAGTGATCAGTCCATATCATGGGAAGTGGGGCTTCGCTAATTAGGTTGGATATATTAGTAAAGATCAGGTCCAGGGTGTGCCCGGCCTGGTGGATTGGTCCGGTCACTGTCTGGGTTAAACCCAAGGTTTCTAGCGTGTTTAACAGGTGGCGGGTATCAGGGTCTAGAGATAGTTCAGCGTGGTGATTAAAATCACCTAATAGGATAAAGTTATTGGTTGCTAGTACATGCGAGGCAATTGTATCTAGAAGATGATTGACAAATTTAGACTTTGCACCTGGGGGCCTATATACCAAGGCTGCCCTCCCAAAATCATGCTTGTTTAGCTTTATTAATAATCAAGATTTCAGACAGAGAGTTGGAGAGTGATTCTAATACAGTAATTTCTATGGGGGCTTTAGCTGCTACTGCAATGCCTCCTCCACGGTTTCCTTTTCTATCCAGCCTAATTAGGTGGTATTCTTCAGGAAATGCAGTGAGAATGTCAGGCGAGGCTAGGCTGTGGAGCCATGTTTCCGTAAAGAAACATATATCCGGTTTTTCGCTCTCTAACAGGTTCCATAGCTCAAGAGCATGTTTGGGTATTGATCTTGTGTTGAGGTAGAGAGCGGAGAAGGAGTTGGTCAGCCTAATATTATTAGACCTCAGTTTCTTCCATGGATTAAGTCCAGATGTCCTTACCAGGCAATCTGTGGACAGAATGATAAATGGAGGTTGAGGTTGCTCAATTGGGTAATGGGGCATTGTGGGTTTACCCTCCCCATTTGTATGGGTACATGGGCATTTAAAGCAATTAACTCCTGCCTGGTATGACTCAACATAATACAATCAAAACTCTTACCCACAATCTGTATGGTTAGGAACAGAGGGTGTCGGCGGCGGACGGCGTCCAGGCGCAGACGGGCGGAGACGGGCTTGCCTTTGGCGCGCTGGGGAGGAGAATAAGTAGGGAGGAGGGCAGGGTCAGCTCCTATGACGTGGCCCTGAGTGCCTCTGCTATCTATCCCTCCGTGCAACCGGCACAAGCCGTATCGGACCAGGGACCAGCAGGAAAGCGATGGAACAGTGAGTAGGGGCGCTGAATTCTAAAGTGCACTGTGCGATCACAATTTTTAGCAGCAACAGTAAAAAGTGACAATAATTAAAAAGTTTAAAAGTCACACCACATTGGGCACATAAAATCAGTTCCCAGAACTAGAGCAGTTGCCTTCAAAAAAGTTTTACAAATCTGGCCCCCCTGCGCTAGCAAGCAACCCAAGTTATCACAGCGTGGTGTGCTGTTCTTGCTGCGCGCGTCCGCGCTGGGGAGGAGAATAAGTAGGAAGAAGGGCGGGGTCAGCTCCTATGACGCGGCCCTGAGTGCCTCTGCTATCTGTCCCTCCGTGCAACCGGCACAAGCTGTGACGGGCCAGGGACCAGCAGGAAAGCGATGGAACAGTGAGTAGGAGCGCTGAATTCTAAAGTGGTCCAAAACACTGCTCACTACATTGGTTTGGTTTCCATTGGGCTGAGTAGCCAATGCCCAAACCTGAAGGCTAACCTTACCAGCAGCTGAATTCATTTTCCTCTCTAGTTTGCCATCACTAAGCTCTGCCAAATGTACTCTCTGTGTGAAGTTGAGTGACCGTCAATCGCAATCTTCCAGACCAGACAGCATATTATATCTATTAGTCAACCCCCCTGTGTTTCACCAATTTTGTGCCCCCCCCATCTAATAACGTGATTCTGGGGGCAATAGGTGGTGATGGGTAGAAGTAGGTTAAAGATAGGGATTGTATTAGTGTAGCTGAGCTTGCCGGAGCCCATTTACAAATGTGCTCTGCAGGCAGCCCTTCTATCCCTAAAATTGATGATTACACAGTCTCCCTCAATAGACTTTATGCGCGGCCCCACCCAATCTGCACGTAGAGTGAACAAAATTTCAGCAGATACCATGGGAGGGAGTAGGCGATTAAAATTGAGCCAATGGATGCATTTATTCTTAAGCTCCATATACCCCTCCCTTTTGTCCTGGTTCAAAGAAGGGACCCCCGCAAGAACTACCACATATGTGATAGATTCGGGGGGAAGATCTATGCACTGTAAACTCTTTGTTGGTGGGGCACGGGGATACTATTATTCGCTTTGGATTGTTGGGTTGCTGGCCTGCTAACTACCCCCAACTCTGCCCTTCCACTCGGCTCAGTATGATTGGTCCCTGCTAAATTACTAGAAGAAGGCGAATCTGAGATATAGGACGTCACAGCAGGTACAGAATTATTAACAGTTTCATTCCCGATCAGTGGGACGGTGGGGTGAGCAACTTCATTAGAGAGCCCTATCTGACTCGGTTGATTAACAACTGGCCCTTTAACCCGGTTACCATCCCTTGCCTGAACCGACGCGAATGATAGTTCGAGGCACGCAAGTCTATTTTCGATAATGTCAAGTCTGTCATAAATGGGGAGATATGTCTTTTTGAAGATGAGTTCCAGTTTGGTCCAGAAGTCCGGTACCAGCTCAGCTGGTAGCACAGCGCCGGGACTTGGAGACAATGTTATCACATCCCCAGTGGGTTGGCATTGTGCAAGACTATGGGAAGGCATTGGTGTCCCACTCTCATCTACTAAGTTGGCTTTCTGTATTTTAGCCTTCCTTCCTTTCGCATGGGCAGCCCCTCGCTTCCTTTTAGTGCATAAGCCTACCAGCAATTGTAAAGATCCCGTTTTGCAGCTATAGGCGGATCGAGTCTTGACACATGGTGCTGGTGATCCAGGGTGCATGTTGTGGGGGTTAGAAGCATTTCTCATACCATTAAGGCTTCTTCGCTTGTAGGAAGGCAAGGCAAGTTCCCTGTGGATTGCAATAGATGGTTCTCCTCTCCCTCACCAATGCTACCTGGTATGTTGGGAATAATAAATGTTGGTGGTTTGGAGAACGTGCATGGGCCAGCCTCCCATAGAAGAACGTTTATCAAAGGCAAAGTCCAGCGATAATCTCTTTTCTGTCAGCTCGATTTCATGAGCAGCTAACGTGCTGCTACTGGGGACAACTGAAAAGAACATAAGAAGGCTCCAGGTGCTTCAAAACACGGCAGCACGGCTAGTCCTCAGACTCCCCAAAACAACTGCATCTAAACCCACTCTGGCTGCTCTTCACTGGCTCCCTATAAAAAAGAGGATCCTATTTAAAGCACTTCTAGTTTGCTACAGGATAACCTCGATGAAAGCCCCTGAATATCTGAAGGATCTAGCCATCCCTTATGAGCCCAACAGAGCACTTCGCTCTATGGGCATGGGTCTTCTTAAAGTCCCTCGTATAAAGAAGGCCAGAATGGGAGGTCGCTCCTTTCGTGTGTTGGCAGCCAACCACTGGAACTCCCTCCCAATTGACATCCGGTTAGCCAAGTCTGAAACAATTTTTAGGAAACTTTTAAAAACTCATCTGTTTACCCTTTAGGTCTGTCACTCCTTTTTCTGCTGCTCTCTCCACAGCGCGGGGACACGCCGGGATGGCGTCACCAGGCGCTCTACAAACTCCTTTATTATTATTATTATTATTAAGACGGCCTTATAAGAAATTGGTCCAGGATGCCGATTATTGACCCACCCGTAACAGATTTCCTACCAATTCCGGCCTTAGGGGTTGTCGTGATGAGAAAAAGGAAGCACCTGTACCTTCAAATAAGTAGTGGTTGTAGCTGAATGTAAATTAACAAGGTGAGTTGAAAGTTCACTGACCTTAAGCTGTATAAGTGAGGAGGGGGGCCCGTACCGTCCTTGGCCCGACGCACCGCCGCACGCGTCCTGCGCCGCGGGTAAGCGAGTAAGAATTTATCCTTCCGGTTGGTGGTGGGCAGGGCAAGCCGACTCCGGTATCCCCCGCTGTCTTCTGGTCCCCGCAGTTCAGGTGAGCAGAGAGCAAGTGCGAGTGTCTCCCGCGGAACGGGAGACGCAAGAGGTTTTCAAGTGCCTCAGTAGTTGGTGGGAGGGGCAAGCCGACTCCGGTATCCCCCGCTGTCTTCTGGTCCCCGCAGTTCAGTTCAGGTGAGCAGAGAGCAAGTGCGAGTGTCTCCCGCGGAGCGGGAGACGCGAGAGGTTTTCAAGTGCCCCGGTAGTTAGTGGAAGGGGCAAGTCGACTCTGGTATCCCCCGCTGTCTTCTGGTCCCCGCAGTTCAGTTCTAATTTCATCTTCACAGACCTCACGATTCCAGTTCAATAGACCCGGTGGGCATTCACAACTGTCAATAAAGAGTTCCAGCCAAAAAATCGTCCCGCGCCACCTCAGGTCCTGGCTCCGACTCCTGCAGTACTGCGTTTTCCACTGCTCTCAACAGGAAAGATAGTCATTATTACTAAAAACCGGGATAACCAGCCCTCGGGACCTGATCTAGAAGATGCTGTTCTGTCAAGATAGTCTTTATATAGACTGGACTGCCCCTATGAATGTGATGGTAGCCTAGAGGTCTTCTACTGAAGCACTTATGTTTAAATATTTGACATCTAATAACAGTACCTGTAATGACATTCAAAATTACTGAGCCCCTGTGCCCAGAGCCTGTTTCTTGCAATCTGTGAGAAAGTCATCCTTTTTGCCTTGATCACCTGCAATTTTTAGTTGATACTCATGGTAACTGATTCCAATTGTGCCCTTGGCTCTGCTAACAAAATCCATTGCCAATGCTCCGTGTAATCGGTATATGGTATTTAGGTGTCAAGCCCCTAGTATATGGTAGGTTCAGAGGCTGAGCAGGTTTAATTCACTTATGTGAGTACTGCTGTGTTGCCTGCAACACAAAGTTAGCCTTACTTCCCAGGATTCTATTAAAAGTAAGTTGTATGCAAATTTGACTTTGGAATTAAAGACACTTCCAAAGCTTCAGACTGCCTTATCTTTACATATTAGCCACCCCTAAGATCTCCCCTAGGTGCTCCAGGGTTAGGGTGCCTTGTAACTTTAAGCAGAGATATTATAAAAGATGTTTTATATGCCTGGGTATAGGAAAACTGGCCAATTCCGTTTTTCCCCATTGTAGCACATGGGCCCCAGAGGCTAACATGGGAATACTTTACTAAAGTATAACTATTGATAGAAGGGAGCTAAAAACATACTTCAAAGTATGAGAATGATAGCTAGAACAAATCTAACAACTTGCCATGGTTAGATTTACTACAACAATCACAGAAACATTGTTATAGAACATGCTTTCTGCAGTGCTAAAATCAAGCCTTCCAGCAGCCCCTCCTGAATGGCCAGCCTTTGGCAGGCTGAGCCAAACTGCTCTGATGATGTGTGAAGTGGCGTACATTGAGACAAAGGACATCTGGTGAGAGGAGACAAAAGGCAGGAAGGGGACTGCGTAGCAAAGCGGGTCTTCAAAAAGGGAATGACAGTTAAGACAAGACAAAGGCTCACCCACACTGCATACAGCACTGGCCAGACAGGAGCCCCTGTAATTGAATTAGAATAGGAGCTGGAAGGGGAGTGTTAGGGAAACTTAGCAACGCCAGTAAGTAGGCTTAGCCAGATCCTAACCTCCAGGAGAGTGAGTCTCCATTTTGGATTTAAAAGGAATAGTCCTTTCAGCGACAAGAATATGCCACACTTTGGAGGAAGTTGTCATACTTCTGGGTGGTCATCCTGTACCCCAATGGTCAGGGGTGCCCCCTGGTTGTCTTCTAGGAACACTGGATAAATATGGAAGAGCTGCACAGCAACTTAGATCCCTGCCTGCAAACTGCAAAAAAGAAGGACTCCCCAGCTGGATCATTAGACTGCAAAACAGAGGATTACACTCAGCAGGACTGCTCCTGCTGCAAACTTTGGTCTTAAGCCCCCAAAAAATATTTGCCTTCTTCTAAAAGTTGAAAACATAGACTTCCTTAAAGCCACAGGTTAAAAGACCTCCACCTGCATCATCTCTACCAAGAAGAACCCAGCTGGAAAAAAAGATTTGGTAAGGTGCCCTGTGGGTCTTGTAGACCCAGCTACCCAAGGAGCAACTCAGAAATTCCCAAACCTTGGATTGGTGTTGTAGACCCTCAACTACCCAAAAGAAAAATCTGGAGAAGAAAGACTGCCATGCTGGACCCTTGGACTGCGCAAGAGAGGAATGCACTCATAAGGACTGCACCTTCTGCACTAAGATAGTTTAGAATGGACTCCATGATCAGCAACAGGAAGAAAAATGCTGGAAGAGCTACCTGCAACATCAACAACAAGGACAAATCCAGCTGCCAAGCTTCATCTGGATTTTACTTGGAGTGACCAGGTGCATTGTGGGAGTTGTAGTCCCAAACTCCAAGAGGCAAACCAGAGCTTATGACCCCCACGTTGGAGACGTGGACCACTTCCCTGCATCAAGAAACTCTTCTGGAAGTAAGTGTAAAAGGGTTACATCACAGGTGGCTTGCACTCTTGACTTAGTCCCAGGCCAGTGCAACCTTTTCTTAACCCTTTGAGTGCTATTTATTTTTGAGTTTGTTTTACTTTTACTCTTTAAAAATTCAACTCTCTGTTTCCCTACATCAGATTTCTGTTGTCTTGGTGTCATTTTAATCATAAATATATGTCCTATTTTTATAAATTAGTGTTGTTTTTTTTATTGTATGGTGTGTCTTACCTATCTAATGTGTTACTGTTTTAAATGTGTTACACACCTGTCTCCTACGTTAAACCTGCCTGCTTGTAGCCAGCTACTAAGGTTTGAGCAAGGGAATCATTTGTTGAGACCTTGACTGGACCTTATATTGTGATTGTGCCTTTCTTACCAGTGGTCTGTACCTACTCATCCCTACTAATAAACCACATTCCAACACAACCTTTACAAGCTCTTCTGAAATCCTGGTCCCATTTGTTAAATCTTGTGATTTTAGGTGATTTCAACTTTTATTTAGCAGCCCTATGAATAGGGACATCAAAGACTTAATTCAATCCATGTTGAATTTTGAGCTTGCCCAACTGACTCCTATCCCCACCCACTCAGCTGCCAATATCACTGACGGTATTTTCAATAACAACCTCACACTTTCGTTTACCTCTGTTCTACCACTGACATGGTCAGATCCCAAAGCAGTTCTCCTTACCATGGAACTGCCAGGTAAGACTACAGTTTAAAAAAAAAACCTGTCATAAAACTAAATCCCAACCCTGGCACAAACTTTAACGAAACTAATTGATAGAGATCCTGTCAAGATATCCTCTCAACTTGATTGACGATGTAGACACAGTGACTGCTAGCTACTCCACCTGGCTTGGCAATGCTGTTGAGCAGTTAGCCCCAATAAAAATGTACAATAATTACAGAGATAAAGCATCTGCCTCTTGGTACTCTGCAAAACTAAAACTACAAAAATACAGAATATAAGAACAAATATGAGGGAAAACATATATCTCTCAACAGAGATACAGATCCAAACAATGCATCACAGAGTATGAATCCCTGATTATGTCCAAGAAATCTAACTATTTTTCAGACAAAATCAGTTCTGCTTAAAACTTTACCATAAAGCTTTTTAGGACAATCAGCTAACTAACCTGTATCAACAATAGAAACACCTCTGCCATAATCAAGCCTTCTGTGATAAGTTGGTTAATTAATTTCAAGATAAGGTAAATAAGATCTATAACCTATTTACTACTACCTCGCAAGGGATGGCAGACAAAACCATGTTGGACAACTATATCTCCACCCAAGCACTCCTCACGAAATTGTCCTCTCTACCAATAGAGCTTGTAACCAAGTTAATTGAAGTTACTATATCTGGGGCACCCAATGATCCTTGCCAGTGCAAAATGTTGCATTTTCTCCCCAAGCACAATTGCTATACATCTGACCATATTCCTTAACAATATTTTCAAATCTGCACACTTTACCACTATCTGGAAAAAGGCCTCAATCTTCCTTATAATAAAAAAAAGCCTCGAAAGTTAGTAGCTATCATCCTATCTCTCTACTTTTGTGTCCGGACAAAATAGCTGAGAAAGCCATGAATGCAGAACTGTCATCTTTCCTTGCGACTAACCTGATGCTTGATCCATCTCAGCATTGTTTAAAAGATGGTCACAGCATGGAATCTGCACTGATTATAGCTACTTAGGAGACCAGAGAGATAATTGACAATAGTGGCAAAGCTGCCATTATTTTTTTTAATTTTTCAGCAGCTTTCTACACCATCAGCCATAAAGTACTACTGGCCCGCTTGGAGAGAATTGGAGTTAGTGACTCCGACAATGCTGGGGACCTTTCTAGTGAGGGGGAAGCAAGCAGCTTCACGTGGCAATTTTGTCTCTAAGCAATTCTCTCTTCTGTGTGGGCCCCTCATGGCTTAGCACTAAACCCTACCCCAATTAATGTATATGTTACCCCTTTGGCAAGTTCATACGATCTTTTTTAGGTCTCCATAGTATCCTATGCGGATGACACTCAGATAGTGGTTTCCTTTTTCACTGACATGCTTGAGGTAGCCTCACGTTTCTGGAGGTGGGAAAATGGATGAACAAACACTGTCTAAATCTCAGCTCTGGGAAGACTGAGGTCCTTCTGTTTGGCCACAGCACCTCATTCTGGGCCCCCAAGTGGTGGCTAGAGTATGGAGGTACTCTTGCCTGTCGAAATCTTGGAGTTTATTTTGACGACAAGCTCACCTTTACAGACCATGTCAATTCAACATGCTTTTATATGTTGAAAACTCTGATGAAAGTGAAATGTTCCCTTTTATCCTTGTTGAACTAAAGAAAACATGAATTGTTGCCCTCTTACTAAGTGGAATTGATTACTTCAATGCCTCATATATGAACCTACACCAGCAATTGTTGCACAAACTTCAGATTTTACAAGACAATGCTGGCTGGCTGCAATTAAACATTTCCAAATTTCAGTTAGCCTCTCAGGCAGTTGCTGACTTACATTGACTGCGGGTGAAGAAACTTGTCATTTTTAAAGCTCTCTGTATGGCCAATAAAGCTTTTTATGACTCTGGACCAGAATACTTGAGATCAAGGTTCTATTGGTAATTTCCCAAAATAATACTATGCTATGCCTCCTTCCAAAATATAAGGATCCCAAGGTTAAAAAAAACACTCTGGTTTTCGAAGAGTTTCTTACTATCCACTGGAAAAGTATGGACTAAGCTACCACTGCATTTAAAAACTCAGTCTAACCTATTCCGCTTTAAGAAAGGGTTTAAATCCTGGCTGTTTGCTGATTATTGTGCTGAAGAGCTCTACTGCTTCTGACAGCTGGCTAGCATCAACATGCCTCTGGTCATTCACGTGCTCTACAAACTAAACTTAAACTTAATGTATGTCGACAAAAGAGCCTGCTCCGGCTCTGTCAAATTCATACTCCGATGATGGCCCAACAGAGAATAGACAATTGGAGGTTAGCCATCTGACCATCAACCCATTTTAAAGGGAGCAGCCAAGCGGCTTTTGTTTTGCTGTCTGTCACTGGGACACTAAAAATAAACAAAAACGACCCACTGTTTAATTAATTGTACTTTTTTCTAAATCTTTGGGAACTTTTATTTTAAAAAAAATCAATGATGTAGAAGTTTGGCAGATGGTTACCCTGTTTGATGGAGACATCTGTCAAACATATACAGCATTGACAGGGACCATCGACAGGAGGTATCGTGAGGAAGGTTCCTGCCAATGTAAAAAGATGTCTGCTGTGCCAGTGGGTGTCTCTAGATTTGTGAGACTGGGTGTCTGTCAGGGTGATTTTTTTGGGGAAAAATTTGTTATTGCAGAAACAGAAACAAACCCATTCAGTAGGCCGACCTATACACTGATGGCCCCCAGCACGTAGTATAGTAGCAAATCAATACACAGCCGATTAGCCCACATCCCGGAGGCTGGGCGGCGCAGCAATTAACCAGTTCTCCGTGGGTACCTCAGTGCCTGCCCTGTCCGGGCCATAGGTCAGTCATAACACATCAAATCTGCTTTTACCCCAGAACAACCCACCCAACCTTTTCCATCTAGCCCTCAGCCATTCCATCGTTATTGCTCACCCACCACCGTGTTAACCACCCAGGGCTACCCAGTTCCGGGAAGCTGCCGGCGGGCGGCAGCCCTCCCCTCACTCGGAATCTTCCATTAACCCCCCCCCCCACCAACTGCTGCTAATGCGGGTTTCAGGATCCCCTTCCTGCTCTAACGCTGGACATCCACCAGGAGAAACATTCAAACAAGTAGTCCCCATGGAATCCCTTCAGGGTGTCTGTCAGGGTGATGAAGCTATTTTCTCACATAATCGTCCTCCAAACTCTGAATCAGGCCCTCAGTCCTTAAGCCCAATCTTGCTCAGTTATTCTTATCATTTTTCCTTCATTTCTCTCTTTGTTTCTTTTCTATGATATCGTGTTACATTTGATGAGCTTTGCATAATGCATATTTTACTGTGTCTGTCGCCTATTGAAAGCATGATATCTGGTAGATTCTGCAGTATTCCGTAGGAAGAACAGAGGGGGCATATTACCAACAAATAGCGATATTTATCGCTAAGTAGGCTTAGCGGCTATTTTTTTATCGCCGCGCATCACCGTTTTTTATCGCTGAGTTAACGTGCTATTAGCAACGTTTATCTCAAAAGCGATAAAATTCCCGGCGATAGTGGCAAAATGCGTGAATATCGCAGAGAATACAGCGATATTCAGGCATTATCGCTAACAAGGTCTTAGCCATTATATCCACCTCCCATTGGATATAATGGCTAAGAACTGGTCTGAGCAGGTGTTAATTTTTGGAGATATTCGTGCTTAGCGCAAATATTTCCATTCGTACGCCTGTGTTGGTAATAGGCGATAGCGATGTTAGCGACTGCTTTCAGTCGCTAACAGGTAGGGTACGCCCACTTTGCATGTCATTAGCGATAAATATCGCTGACATGCAAAGCGGGCCCCAAACGCTCGGTATCGCCTACAAGCTGTCGCTAACTGCTGTTAGCGACAGCTTGCTAATAGGGCGATAGAATTATTGCCGCTAAAGTGCCGATAATTCCCCATCGCCCCCCTTGATAATATGCTCCAGAGTCTTATGACCTCATTTGAAGAACTTTAACTGTAATACTACGATTTCTTTAACTATGTTACTGTAGACGGTAATTGAAAGATTATTTTTAATTTAGATTTCAATGCGCAGTAAAATGTAGAGAGGATATTTATGCTTGATTTTCGACCCTTACAGGTGGAAGCTTAGCATCAGATGTTTTTTGGTGCAGGCAGTCAAGGATTGCCCTAAAATACAGAAATACATTTCTTTCTGCTGTCTATAGTTTCTGCATTTCCCTCTCCCACGTGCTCAGGCTAGCCAGAGACCTTTGCCAGGCCCTCCTTACCAGTAAGAAAAAACACGTGCAAGACCTGGGATAGGGAAACTTAAGGAGTCGTTTCGGAAGGCCATGCTATTACAAACAAGCACCCACAAATGAGTGAGATAATTGTTTTTTTCCTTGATCTGCTGCTGATTACCATTTTCCGTCTCACAAAACTGGAAAAGTGCAGGCTGCTGATGTGCACCTCAGATTACCATCAGGTCAAGAATGGTGCCATTGTCAGGTGGGCCAACATGTTATTACAAATTAAACTGTGCTCCGCTGCTAAATCCATTCATTTTGTTAGAAAGACAGCCAAATGTCCCTTTTAGTAGTGCGCTACAGAAAGTTAACCTGGCTTGTCAGAACATTTTAATGTCTGCTCCAGGCGCTGAGATTTTTAAAGACACAACCATAGGTAGGGAGCAAGGTGTTGCAGCTATGGGAAGGAAGGTGTCGCATCTCCAACATGAAAATCTGCTCTTTTTTGAAATAGGGGGTTAGTAGTGAGATGACCTCTTTTTCCAATATTTGTGGAGAACAAGAATTCTGTTAGCAAACTGTGAATGCAAAAGGAATGGGGCGAGAGTTCCTAAAAAATAACTCTTCGTCTATGGACCCAGAATTTCTTGAGACTGCCGGGCTTAACAAACCAAACTATGTAGCCATCTACAAAGGTCGGTAGTATGTTTGAATTTCTCACTCCTTACTTAGTTATAACGCCTGAAGTTGTGCTCTTTTTATATAATTAGGCAATAGAAAAATTCTCACTAAGACACGCGATAATTACGAAACAGCTAAAGCAACACTCAGGCGGATTTTTGTGTCCTTACATTTTACTAATAACATTCAATTCCGGGTTTAGGACCCTGAATTGCCTCTTGTGAACACATGTTCAGACATATATATTTGATAGGAAGATAATCGAAAGTGGAGTCAATGTGTGCCAAAAATATATCGTTTTCACTAGTAGTTGGTACACTTTTATTTACAGTACAGAGCGAAAAATGTAAATCTTTCTTAATAACAGCCAAATATGAAAGATGACTTTTTGTCTTGTGACTAACACGTGTATCCGCCTAAAAACAAAAACGACTGAAAGGAAAAATGTATGCTATTTTTACTCTTTAGCCTGCTACCTTTCATCTGACACCTTTTACAAGATGAACCACACTACTATCTACAATAGGTGTCTCAGACTTTAACTATTAAATTCATTTTGTATCCCCCCTTACAACGCCTTACAAGAGTGCTTGTCTTTCCTAGGAGAATAATGTGCCTTCGTTTGTACTTTGTGCTCTGTAGTTCATCTCTTTTTGGCATTTTGAGATGCAGTGAATTGTGTCGTGTTCGATCTCGCTCATCCTCCCTTTCGTCAGGTGGTGATGAACTGGGGACTGGCAAGGCCATTTACAAGTCTTATGAAAGCAGAGTTCGAGTTAGAAAATCGTGCATCAAGAGAAGGGAATGTATTCATGGTATTCATTTGGTCCTTGGCTATGCTTTCGTTCATACGTATATGCGAAGAGAACAGAGGTAACAGTATACTAAAAATGAGGGCTTCACATTCGCAAAAAAAGCGATTTATCATAGGATGTGTGTATCTTCAAGGGTAAAACTGCAAAAGTATTCAGAGAGATGTGGCGTTTAGTTGTTTTCTGTAAAACAGAAAAATTACATATGTATGGCAGCGAACAAGAGCATATGCTTTTGAAAAAAGCTCATAACACAACGAATATTCCTGTGAGCTGCATGCAAAAAGACAAAACATATTCAACAGAATTGAGTGCTTATGCAAAAAACAATTACAACGGTTGTCAAGTAACACCTACAGAGCCACACTGGCATGCATTAAATAGAAAATCCTGGAACATGCGAAGTGTAGGTAGATGGTTTTGTGTACAGGCCTCCCACATACAGGCTGACTCAAATGGTGTGTATGATGACTATGTCATTGGGTTTGGCGTACCTTTAACATTTCTGTAGTAGAACCATGAAGTTAGATCTCCATGTCAAAAAGCTTGAACTCCGGTGATCCTGCGCCATCACACTTTCCACAGCTGACAACTGAGGGGCAGATTTGCAAAAAATTCAAACAGCGCTATTTTGTGTCCTAAAAAGTTGTGCTGCATTAGGCAATTTTTTTTGCCTAATCGATGCAGCATATAGTGCACCAAAACGCAACCCCAAGCCAACACAAAACAAAGGCTGACTCCTAGCTCAATGCATCATAATGCAAGGTGTCCTTGAAAGACACAAATCAGATTTGCTTGCCGTAAACAATGGTTATGCAAGCAAGAGGCATTTGCATCACTTTTGCCTAAAAGATCTCAGGGAATATTTCAGCACTCTCATCTTGTTAAGCCAAAAGAGTGGTAACACTCAGGAGGCTATTTGCTAAGAGGGTGGAGCTGTTCCGGAGGGAACCAGAAAGCGCTTAAGGAATTTTAGGAAGAAGTCAACGAGATTTTGATTTCAAAGGTGACAAAGCAAGAAAAAATATTTTTGTCACCTCCCAATTACCTCATAACACAGTCGGAGAGATGGAGGTACGCCAATTCACACGTTTCACAATCAAAATTAAAGAAAATACTGGTGCAAAGGCTAGAGGTATAGGGCCCAATTTTTTTTCCATGTCAAGGATGTTCCAATTAGGGCCCCGAAGGAACAGCTATCCGGAGTACCAATTATATTTTGAGAGGAGGCCTCAACCACTATTTGCGGAATGCTTCATCATAGACGACCTCATCTCACCACGGTAAGATAAAACAACCAGGGTGGATTCAAACTCAAGACGGAGTTCTTAACTAAAACTATCTGGATAAGAAGGGATCCAGAAATGCTAAAAATACCTATTGGTAAATCCAGGATAATACATTTATTCAGCGGGTACCTTCGGTATGCCTACAAACAAGGAGATTGTTTCCGGATACAATGGTCTCGCCATTCATCATCAGTCAACATGTTTTTGACTTTAGATGTGCCAGTACTGGTCAGGGGCATTCTTCAGTGCCAATGGGGATCCCTATCTCTATAGCTCTTGCTATGACAGTGAGTAAGAAGACTACAGGTGTCAATATGAGTCCTACATTGACACCCCAGGATAAAGTTCCTAAAATATATTAGAACAAAACAAAAGCAAAATGCATTTATGCAGAATGATTGGACATACAATTGGCACTCAAGTGGAACATTACATGCAGGGTGCTAATGTACATCAGTGAAATACAACTCGTGATACTGCACTGGAAACAGGGAAACACACATGTAGGTCTAGGTGGAAATACAATCCTCTGTAGTCACACACTGTAGTTATATAAAATAGTGACATAAAGGTAATCATTTTCTCCATTAAAGGCAATACGCGAAGCAAAACCCCTGATTATGTTAATTATTCTGATAAGACATCTCTAATCTATTAGGGTCACTGTTATTAGTAGGTCCTCAACAACTCGGCTGTCAACCCCATAGCAACAAGAAAGCTAGTGGTGACAAGATGGTGAAACTCTATATAAAATTGTCAGGATGTGTGTATTTTTGGTATATAGACAAAAGATTGCCCTTACCTTAATATATATGTCGTGGCTCACACAACAAGTGATAGTGACACCTCCAAACAATCACATTTATGGCAACCTATGAGGAGATCATTAGTGGCAGTGATTGATTGATTGATTTTTTTATTGTTTGGTTACTCAAAACCATTACATTAAAAGCAGAGTACGAAATTACATTAAAAACAGAGTACAAAATTACAAAAAGATTAAAACAGCAAATTATACGGCTGATAAGTCTGTATAGTAGATCTCTAGACACTAGTAAGTGGCAGTGGGAGGATCCACCCTCCCATTTTTCCTACAAAACACACGGCTCACATGGATTAATTACAGTATCCTTCACATTCACTCTTCCGCAACAAATAATACTTTAATATTTCACCCCTGAATAGTAGTGTGTACAAAAATTCTTACTTCGTCAAAAGGCATTCCATAATATATCCCGTAACCTAGCCTCTTATTGTCCGTGTCCGGAGCCAGCATTGTTATATAGGAAAATACCATCCTACCACATAGACGCGATGTGCGCCCCAATGTGGCTGATGGGAAGTTTAGTTTCCTCGGCATGTAAACTTCAATTAATTCCGTTTTATATTCTGCACAGGACCAACATATCACTAAAGCGTGTAGCCTGTATCTTCCCAGGACCCAGTAACACTAAATGAGTCCACCTGCTGCAACACCTCAGGAGCTGTTGTGAAACATATTTTATGGGATTGGCCTCAGATGAGATCATATTGGACTACTCTCCTGTACCAGCTGAAACACGTCACAGTACTTCCTAACATCTCCTCCTGGAAGGTGGGGCCATTGGAAATGTATGCAAGGCTGGGTATGCATAGAGCCGCAGCTTGCTTCTTACACCTGGCTCTTATCCTGGCTAAGAAAACTATTACAGTATGCTGGAAGTCGCCCATCCCCCCTGAGTCTTGACTGTTGGTGTATGTTAATCCCGTGTTGAGCCACTGCTGAGGTGATGGCATTGCATCAAGAGGATGCCAGGAGAGGGCTGTCACTGTCCGATGGTCATGGCATGGGAGAATCTGCTTTCCAGACTTATTGAGTCATTAAGCTCATTTTCAGAACGAACCACACCCACGGGCCCATACCTCATGTGCCAATGGAACATTTCAGACAACCATAGGAAGACTATGCACTGGCCAGCTTAGATATGAATAAAGAGTTTTTCATGGTGGACTAAACATTTACGCGTAAGACACTTGAGAACTATGTTGTAGGAGAGAAATTCTTGTGATGGATGGCCTTTGTGTGCAATACTAGTGTGACCCATCTGGGAATTGGAAAACAAGTCTCTGACAAATAGGAGATTCATCGGGAAACTAGACCACGGTGCCAATGCCAACCCCCACCCATATTTGCATTGGAAATATGAACCCCTTCTGCAAAGAATACAATTGAGACATAGAGAGCTCGGAATATTGCTTAAGACCAAAATGAGGATAATATCACCCCATACCAACGGCAAACCGCTAACAGTAGGAGACCCAGAAGAGACATGGCACCAAGTATAAAATATATTGTGGGAGTTAGAAACATAATCAAGTTTAAATTACATTTAAATACGTGATAGTGTAGACTCTGAGTGGCATAGAACTGGGGAAAGAAGTTAATATGCCCCTTCGAGTGCATCATCTCTATTTCAATATTTAGGGATCATGATGAGAAGATTGTGACATTTTAAATGAGTTTAATGAAGGGGCAATGCTCACGGCACTGGAAGTTATTCTAAGCAAATGCTGAGATTCCTAATGTCCTTAATGAGGAGCGTTGGACTAAGTAAAATGATGGTTACTCCTAGAGAGCTGTAAATACTGCAGCACATGCCTGGGAGCATTATTAAACTGTGCTTCCATAAACTGGATGAATTACCTCAGCTACTACACTCGAAAAAAGGAAAGTAGAGGAGAGCACTGGATGTACTTGAGCTGCTGTGGAAGGAAGGTTGTATGTTTATTCCTATTTCAAGTGCGTATTTTCGGCAACCCAGTTGCAGTACGTAATACCTTAGCTGAATGGGGCAAGTAAAAGACCAAGGGCAAGATGTACTACCTTTTTTTGTGGTCAAAAACAGGCAGATCTCCGGTTTGCGACCGCAAAAAACAGTCCTGGCATGTACAAATGCTATTTTGCGAGTCACTGACTGCAAAATAGCGGTTGTGACTCTCGCTATCAGGAAGGGCTGTCCCTTCCTAATGGAGAGTCTCAATGCATTGTACTAATGATTTCGTACTGTATTTGCGGACGCAAAACACTTGCAGTTTACCACCTTCATGTAGTTGGTTAACCACTCACGAATGGGAAATATTGGTAATATTGGTACATGATATTTCAAAACCAAAAAAGCCAAACAGAAGGTAATTAACTATAAAGAATTTACACAAAGCATATGTGAACCCACAACTGCTGCATGGTACGAATCCGAAGTATGCTGATACATGCCCTAAGTGTAAAATTGATGTAAGTACATAGATACATATGTAGTAGGGGTGCCCAGGAGTGCGCAGTTTTGGGACGTAGGGGATAAACAGGTGACCCTGGCTTTCCAAAAACCCATTCAACTATATTTTTGGGGTGAGTACCAAAAAGTAAGAACATGAAATCGATCTCTAAAGTAGTGTAATTGGGGATAGTGGTGGTAGGTAGGCAAAAACACAGATTAAGGATATGACTAATGATTAAACTCTGGGGAAAAGAGATGATTAAATGGGTAACCCCTGAATGTGGGATGTGCAAAACAATTCAATATAGAACCAAGGGGAATGATGAAGTGGAAATAGATACCAGTAGAGTTGGAACAAAGAATCTTTGATGAAGATGAAGAGCAGAACAGTGTAAAAGACACTTAATTGATACATATCAGAGTATAGAATAGATCTTGATTAGAACAAAATGGAAGGTGACTGCCAAATAATATAAAGCACTTGATTAGCGATGAATATGTAAAGGGACTTGGAAGTGAGCTCCTCAGTGTAATTGGCAGCGTTGTATAGAAATGAGGGCATTCATTGCATGTTGGTGAAATTTAGTAAATAATTTAAAAATAGACTTGGATACTGTTAGAAATGGGGTTCTCTAGTTGGCAGAGGTAGGTACATTTGCCCAAATAGGGACCATTGTTTCTAGTCAGGGTAAGGGGAATACACACTCTATAAAACCCCTGCTCAGCCCCTTGGTAGCTTGGCACAAATGTGTAAAGTATGTGTACCAAAACACACACTAACACACTGAAAACACCACAAAAGTACACCACACCAATAGAAAAAAATAAAGTATCTGTATCTAAACTAAAGAAGCTCAAAACAACAAAAATCCAACATACACAGTTAAAAATATGACTTTCAAAAGGTTTCATGACTTTTCACCAAAGTACCTGTAGATGCATCAAAGTTCCAAAAGCCAATCAGCCGCAGAGTCAGAAAACAAAGAGATGGAACACTCCTGAGACTTTGAGGAGGCAATGCGACAGTCCCGCTGCACGCAGAGGAAGGGTTGCATCGAATCTGGCCTATATGGGGAGTGATGTGTCGATTCTTAGTGACAGTTCCGGTCTGCAGGTGATGTGCCGGAAGAACTTGCTGCACAGCAACGATGCGTGGAAATCTGTGATGCGTCGGCGATTGATGCAGCGGTGTCTACTGCGTTGGTCCTCTTCAGCCGCTACCCTTTGATGCATCAATTCTTGTAGCAGCGACAGGTGCTGAGTCGGTTTGCGCAGCGGTGCTGTGATGCATGGAAATTCTTCTCACGCCGTGAATATGTGTCAGAAAAACAGCTGCAAGAAGAGTGATGTGTCGATTCCAGTAGTTCTTAACATTTCTTCTAGCTCCCAAACAGCAGCTACAACCCCCAGAGGCCCAAAACCGGCACAGTCACCTCTTGGCAGATCAGAACTCACAGCAACCGAGTTCAGGGGAGCTGGGGGCAAAGTCTTTGTGTCCCTGAGACTTCAGAACCAGAGGCCAGCACACACAGGCCCTTGGAGATCTCCTTCAAGCAGGGGACACAGCACACAGCAAATTCCTTCTCCTTTCCTTGGCAGAAACAGCAACTGCAGGCCAACCCTACAGAGCACACAGCAAAGGGGCAGTACTTCTCCTCAGTCTCTCTAGCTCTTCTCCTTGGCAAAGGGTCCTCTTGAATTCCAGGGTTGATCTAAAGTTCAAGGCTTTTAGTTCTAGTACTTATACCCTAAAATGTATTTGTTCTCTTTGTGCAGAGAAACCCTGTGACAGTTAAAACCAGTTCGGTCCTCTCTGGTGCAGCTTCCTGGCAGAAGGTGGAGACAGAGTTGTGGAAAGCAGACCAGGCCCATTCAGGTGAAAGGAAATTTCCTCCCCATCTCTAAATGCAGCCCAGGTCTATTCAGCCCAGTCCTGACTCATCAGTCTCTCTGGAGCAAGCGCCCTCCCCAGCGCCTGACACTCCAAACCCAGACAGTCAATCCCCATCTTAGCAAAGGCACACTGGATGGCAAAACAAGAAAGTACCTACTTTCTAAAAGTGGTATTTTCAAACACAGAATGTAAAAATCACCCTCACTAAAAGATGCATCTTAACATCTTGAGTTCAGGCATACCAAACTTTATTTTCCCACCTTGCTCCCAGGGGTAGTTATATCTATAAAATGTTATAAGCAAGCTCCCCATTCTATCCTATGGGAACCAATAGCCTTGCAATAGTGAAAAACGAATTTGGCAGTATTTCACTATCAGGACATGCCACACACACCAGGGCATGTCCTACCTTTCACATACATTGCATCCTGCCCACAGAGGTTCCTTGGGCCTACCTTAGGGGTGAATGATATATAAGAAAAGGGAATGTTTAGGGCCTGGAAAGTGGGTGTACTTGCCAAGTCGACATGGCAGTTAACAAACTGAGCACAGGCACTGCAGTGACAGGCCCAAGACATCTTTTCAGGGCTACTCATTTGGGTGGCACAATAGGTGCTGGAGACCCACTAGTAACATTTGATTATTCAGCCCTGGCACACTTAGTGCACTTTACTAGGGACCTACTGGTAAATCAAATATGCCAACCAGGGCGAACTAATCACAATAACAATTTACACAGAGAGCATATGCACTTTAGCACTGATCGGCAGTGGTAAAGTGCCAAGAGTCCTAAAGCCAACAACAACAGGTAAGGAAAAAATAGGAGGTAGAAGCACAAAGTTTGGGGATAACCCTGCAAAAAGGGCACTTTACAACAGGTACCCTTTGTAGAAAACAATATCACCAATTAAATAATTGTTTTAAGGATTATTTAGATGGAAATATATACGATTTACATTTACCACATCACGGCAACTGACTGCCACAAATAATTTTCAGTGCACTATTTCAGTTTAATCTGTTTTGATGTTCTCCCTTTTTGCATAAAGTTTCACATTTCTACATACTCTGGGGTTCACACTACAAGTGAGATTAAAGAACAGCAGGCAGCTTTTGAAAACATAAAAGCAATTTCTCACATTCATTCTTGTATTTCATTTTAAGGGAAAGTGACATCAAATGGCCTTCTTCTAAGCCATCGGCATATACATAAAAAGGCATTAAATATAGCCACACACGGGTAGGTATATATCACAAATGTACTGCCATAAGGGAAGAGGAAAAATGACAAGCAATATTTGGCTGTTTCATCGCCATTTAATTATTTTCTATATTACTTGATACTGCACACATAGTATTGTGAAGTGTTGCTAAACAAGGAAGAAAACACATATTCATATTTTTCAAAAATATATAACTAAATGTAAATGCCTTTGAGGCAGATGTTTATGAAATTTCAGTAGTAAGTACATTTTCCGGCTCTATTACACTGAAGAAAATATATGCAACTGCACCCAGTTCAGATTAAACTATGAGATGATATGCCAGGATTATTTGCTGACTTTAAGTTTCAAAATGAAGCTTTCACTACGTCTTTAATATACTTCTGCAAATGAAGCCCATAGAGATTCCAGAATGTCATCCACAGCTAACAATTATGCAATTGCAACTTAAATCAAATAATTTTGTAATTACCCAGTGAATTTTTATTATTGTGATTATGATTATTATTATGATTATTATTATTATTATTATTATTATTATTATTATTATTATTGTTATTATTATTATTATTATTATTATTGTTATTATCAGTAGTAGAAGTATGTACTACCACTCTTATTAATACTACTACCAATAATAATAATAATAATAATAATAATAATAATAATAATAATAATAATAATAATGATAATAACAGAAGACAAATTAGCACCCTTGAACTAAAAAGCAGTATTAACTTTGGGCATGATCTGATCCTCCATATCCTTTCGGCTGTGCTCGTTTCACTTCGCCCACTTGTAGAACTTCCCTGCTTGATGTCTTTCACTTTGACAGACAAGCCCAGATTTAGTGAGCAATTTCAGTTCATAAGTCAATGATAATTATATTTCCAAGTGCAGAAATGTCCCGTATGATGTAAAATGAAATACAACATTTCACATTCACAGACCTCTAATGCATATTGCTTTTTCAGGAAATTCAGTTTTGTAAATCGCTAGTAGTAAATTACAAACACTTTTAACATAGAAAAAAGTGCAAAAAAGAATGGCATAGGCAAGGATCTAGAGGCAAAGCAAACTAGGTGGAACAGGAGGGAGAGACTTTTAAGACAAAGGAGAACTATTTGTGGAGCATAACAGGACGATTATCTTTGGGATCATTGGTGAACTTGATCCTAGACAAAAACGACAATTCTTTCCTGTCAACCCATGTGTAGTTGTATACTACACTTCTTGACCTTTGTCAGATGTAATACGACAGTTGCCATATCAAGTGTAATTCCTTTTTGATGTTGTGCTACAGATCTTCAGCATACATATGCCTTCCCCAAAAAGATGAGCAGCATTGCATCATACCAAGGTGACCTTGCGACGTAGCCAGTTGTCATATGTATTTGAATGTAAAAATGGGACCATCATACTTACCTATTTCTCAGCAAAAGATGACTAAACGTTATGAAGTAGGACAAGACATCACTCACTGAACATCCAGGTGGTTTCTGTAAATATTATCACTGATTTAGTGGGACATTATTATGGTAGTACGCATGATTCAGAAAGGCTCCACTACAGTGTCCTGCAAGTCCTCTGTGTTGAAGATTATGGCCTAACACTATAAACAATTGTATACAATGTGTCTATATAATCTCCATCACTATGATTGCACAACAATGACCTGTCTTTTTTCTCATGTATTCTACCGGAATATTGAGTTTTTTAAATATTTTTTCACAGAAATAATGCGTCTGAAATAATGTTTGTTCAAAGATATCAGCCATAATATTATAGCCTGAAATATTATCATCAGATACGTATTAACCAAAGTACTGTGGAAGGGTTAGGGTTAGATGTAGGGTCAGATTAAAGGCTAGGGTCATGGTTCAGGGATAGGAATAGATTCAGAGCTATGGTTAGCCAAATGGCTAGAGTTAGGGTTAGTGTTAAGGTTCGGTTCGGAGCTCACTTAGGTTTAGAGCTTAGGTTATGCTTAAGGATACTGTGAGGATTAGGGATAGGGTTACATTTGGATTTTAAAAATAGGGATACATTTAGGATTTGGGTATGTTGAGAGTTAAAGAAAGTTGCAGAGCTGGTGCTAGGTTTTGGAATAGGTGTGGAATGGGGTATGTGGTTATGTTTTTAGCACGTCCTGTCTATTTTGCCTTTATATTTCCTATGATTTGTGTGGTCTGTTTTTACAAACAATATTTTGACATACAACATAAATTGAGAAGATGTTTTGGTAAAATTAATATTTTTATAGGCAACATTTTATAAACAGACCGATATCCCTAGATGGGATCTCCTGGTATTGAACGGAAGCCAACAAGTTAAAGGCCTGGAAAACCAGCAAAGTTTTAGTTTTTTTCGTAATTTGGTATAATCTGTAACTGATTCTGAAGGAGGTGCATGCTATAGTTTTGCATCAAGTACATCAAATTGCACCTTTCCTTACCCCACATATTACATCACTCACAACATATTCTTTAACATCATTGATAACATCATTGCAACACCCGAAATTACATTATTGATGACACCACTGTGCATGTCAGGGGCATTACTTAGATCTACTTTAGGGCATGAGTTATAGTTACTTGAGATAAGTACTAAAACATAATGTCGTCGCAGAAATTTTCACCTGTGATCCCACTTTAACCATTTTTTTCAGCAATTTATTTTCACAGAAAGGATTAAGGTTAATATGTAAAAGTGAATGTTATAGTTAAATTATTTTGAAAATGAAAAAAACACCGTAATGCGCCAGTTACAGTGTGATGAGCTAAATATAATAACTTGTGCCCCCATTATGCACCGCTTATAACCTCACATATTACATCACTCATGACATGCTAAATTGCATCTTTGATGGCATTACGAATGACATCATCCAAGCTACTGCTGCTCAAATTACTCGATATACTGATAGATTAGAACACAAAGTGGGGCCTATCAACGGCATAGGTGGACTGTCTGTATGTTAGCGCATATATAAAACAGAAAGAGTGTAGTCCCGGAAACAAATATGATTTAGTATGGTACAGGGTATATGGTTCACAGTATGACTACCCGTAAATTTAAAAGTGCAAACAGTATTTCATTTAAAAACAAGGTTGAGACTGCGTGGAACTATTGTGAATTGCAGATGTACACTGCAAACAGATTCCAGTTTTAATCAACGTCCTGTTGGCAAAATGTGTGAGAAAAACTAAAGCTCATCCTTTAAATATATTTTTCACCTGGGGATTTCTGAGCAGCTGCTGACGTTTTAGAGTTGCCATATTGTGCTATTAACAATTGTTACCTAAAATGTATATTTATTAGGTGCAGATAATTATTTCTAGATGTCCAGTGAACATTTTGAGACACAATACATTGTTGAGGAATGTATAATGTGTGACATTCACACAAACAACTCAAGTTACAGTTGGATTGTAAGTGTTGTTCTAATGATGTTCGCCATTTTGCTCATGTCGGGACTTTGTTTCCACTGTTTTTGCAAACCACATAGGGTTGTGCATTAGACCTAACTGTGCATGCCTTACCAGTGGCTAATGCATAGATGTGAAGCCATTGGCCTAAAATGAAGATTAAGTATTTAACAGGCACATCTCATTAAGTAACAAAGTGACCGAACACTCTTTTGATCAATATTCAAGGTGAAATAAATTAATTGCATTAATGCATACAGTAAGGTTACATTTTTTATGTCCCTGGATTCTAATAAAAGTTAGAATGATATCAATGTAATGCTAGTGATTTCACAGATAATGCCCATTAGCACTACGGAAGTTATAGTAAATTGGGTGTGGCTGTAGCTTTTTGAACGCCTTCCAGTTTGAAAAGCATATAGCAAACTGTGATATTCATTGGATTAAGTCAATAGTGATGTCGATAAAGCTAGTATTTTTTAATTAAGTCTAAAAGGTATCAGACTTATCAGGCTTACAGAACTAGTAGAAAGCTTTGCTTTGACTGCATTTGCATGTTGGTGCTTTTCAGATTACGGTTAGCAAAATATTTTAACTGCTGGGTCTGACTATGGGAATGGTGAATCCGTGCAACCTATGGTTAAATTCAAGAATCATGCTTATCATTATTTAAAAGTCTCCACGTTCAGCATAGATCTGTGTCAGAATGAAATTTTATACAACGCCTTTTAGCTTGCTTATACTTTATCAAGAGCTCATTAAAGAATGGTCATTAGTCGAGTCAGTTCTTCATAATTGCTGCTAAACTATTTTCCGTTAGCATTCTTTTTTTTCTTTTTTTTTAAAAGTTCAAGTGAAGGTTTATTAAAGAATTAAAATTGTTGTGAAAACAATACTTCGTACAAACAGTTATTCATCAATGCATAAAGGCATGAGAGAATATTGTTAATATACAAAAAAAGAACAAGGCAATAAAAGTGTATCAGAGAAGATGAGATGAAAACATTCATAGGTTCATGAATATTGCAAATAGCAGTACATGTCCACAATACATCATTAAAGGAGTGCAATAGGGATTAACAAAATAATCAGAATTATATACAAGTAAACAGTAGGAAGTCAGGGAGGATTGGTAACTTCTTGTATTGAGGGCTCGGGTAGGAAGTGTGTTTTGCTGCTGTATTTAAAAAGTGTGTGAGGGGGGACCAGAGGAGTAGTCTTGTCATAGCTAGAGAGATAGGATGGACTAGAGCTGTATCTAAGCGGTGATTATGGCATACCGCATACCACCATGCTAGATAGGACAATTTGGAAGAGTCTTTCCAATGTTTTGAAATCTGTTGAAACGCTACAGCCAGTAACAGATCAATGAGTCTTAGCTGAGAATGACTTTTCCCCCATTCCGGTGATAAGCTACCTAAGAAAATATTGGTAAGGGATAAGGGTGCCGTGGTATGAAAGATAGTGTTAATTTGGTGCCAGATTGATCCCAGAATTTAAAGACATGTGTGCATGTGAATAGCATGTGTTTAAGGTCAGCTTCACTTTGGGGACATGTCCAACATGTGTTAGGATTTGTAGTATGTATCTTATTGAGGTAAATTGGAGTGAAAAATAACCGATTATACAGAAAGAAAAGTGTTTGCGTTGTGGTGGCGGCTCTAGAGGATTTCCTAAGTTTTAACCAAATTCTGTTCCATAGAGTAACAGGCCAGTTTTTTTTCAGATCGGATTCCCAAGAGAGTTCTACCTTGGTCTTCTGCCTGTCATCAGGAGGTTCCATTAGGCGAGAATAAATGTTTGAAGCTTTGGGGTTTGTGAGCAAGAGACGGTGCCACGGAAAGAGGGGTTGGGATTGTGAGGAGGGCGAGGTTGTAAGTTTAGCACATGCCGCAATTAGTACATTCTGCAAGGTCAGAAATTTAGATTGAAAGGAAAGGGGTAAATGATATAGAGTTTGTGTTTGGGTAATTGAATTAGCGAGCCTTGGTCGAAAAATTGGTGCACCCAAAGTAGACCTTTGTTCCTCCAGACTTTCCAATATATAGGTTTCCCTCTGATAAGGATCTGTTTGTTATGCCAAACTGTGGAATTGAGAAAGGATTCTGAGTCATGTGTAACTAAATGAGGTGCGTTGGATAATAGTTTACATGATTGCTTAAGTATTGGAGTCGAGAGTTTTTGTGGTTTTTGGGTAAAGGAAAGATATTCCTGGAATGAAAAGGGGGTTAAAAAAGAAAGTTCGAGATCTACCCAAAGAGGCCTGTTTCCCGATTGAGGAGTGTTCCAGTTTGATAATTGTCTTAGTTGAAGGTTTTATGATAATTAGAAAAATGGGGGAAGTTAACTCCTCCTTCGGATTTTGGTCTTGTTAATTTCTGTAACGCCATTCTTGATTTTTTACCATTCCATATAAAAGAGTTGAGAATGGAATTGATTCTTTTAAAGGAATTAGACGGAATGGATAATGGAATGTTAGAGTGGAGGCATAGAACTATAGGTGTCAGCATCATCTTGATAGTGTCCAAACGACCCCACCAAGATAGATGCAGGGGATGCCATCTTGTAGTTAGTGATTTAAGTTTCACAGAACATTTATCTATGTTTAGAGAGATGGATAGTTTAATAGAGGAAGAGAACCAGATGCCAAGATATTTTATATACTTAGAATTCCAGGTGAAATTAGAAATCTTAAATTCATCTTTGAAAGTGTATTTGGTTAAGGGTAGTATCTCGCATTTCCCTCTATTTAATTTATAGCCTGACACCAGACCGTAATCTTCCACTTCGCCTAAAAAGGATGTGAGGGAGGATTGTGGTTGGGAAAGAAAAACTAAGATATCGTCAGCGTATGCTGCTAATTTAATTTATTCAGGGCCTGAGACAAAGCCTATGATAGATTGATTTTGACGAATTTTTGACAGGAATGGTTCTAAAGCTAAATTAAAAAGAAAAGGTGATAAGGGAACACCTTGACGAAATAAGACCGTTAGCTGAGATTGCAGCTTTGGGTTCTGAGTAAAGTAAGGCAATTAAGGATGTGATTTTTGGTCCAAAACCAAACCACTTAAGAGCGGGGAATATAAATGGCCAGTAAACCCGATCAAAGGCTTTTTCTGCGTCTAACGCAATTGCTGCTAGGGAATCGGAATAGTGTGATGATTTGGAGATAATTTCAAAAAATAAACGTGTGTTATCTATGATATGACGACCTTTGACAAAACCTGATTGTTCCTTACCTAATATTAGGGGAAGATGTGGTTCTAGTCTTAGAGCTAAAGCTTTGGAGAAGATGTTATAGTCCACGTTAACTAAGGAGATGGGTCTATAGTATTTACAAAAGCTCCATTAGCATTCTGAGCATGTGCTGTTTGCAAACTATTCGCCCTGTTCACCATATTCCCAATCTTGGTGTTCTCTTTAGTCTTTTCAGCCTTTGTCTTCTCCCCTTGAATACCTCCCTTCGCTTTCTGACTCCCTTCAGTTCAGTACTTTAGCCATTGTACTTTGAGTCTTTGCTGGGGCTTGTAGTTACCTCTATTAGAGTCATAGCTTTCCTTTTGGATTCCAACAACTTTGTGGACCTTGCTTCAAGATCACAATTCTCACAAGACTACCACCAAAGACCTTTAAAGGACCCTATTATATGATGCTCGACCATAGCAATCAAGATTTTTGAAGTCAGGTTTCTTAATGAATATTTGTGCAACTAACTTGGGATTTAGACGAGGTGGTACTCACCTGTGTAACTTCTCCTGTCTTGCTTCTCATCGTGGCTTTTACAACTTGTATTCATCAGCTAGATATCCAGATAAATCGAAACCCACATCCTGAAAGTAAACACAAAGGGCCATATGTATGACGAATTGGCGGAGGGTGTCGTTAGCCTCCTGGGCTTCACAACATGCTCCAACTTCGGAAACGCAAGGCTGTACCATATTTTCAAGAATGTGGTGCAGCCTTGCGTTACCCCCTGTGATGGAACTAAATTTCACAACCTAGTGCCAACGCAGGCACCCTTGAACCAGAGTGCAAGGGTGCCTGTGTGAACGGAAGGATTGGTTATGTGTAGGAAGGTGTCCCTTCCTGCACATAAACAATCCTAAAATGCCATTTTGTAACTTTCATGTGTGCTGCTTAATGCAGCACACATGAACACATGCACAAGGCAGGACACATGGAAAAAGCACCACCTTAAGACCAGGGTTTTCCTGGTCTTAAATTTGGTGCTGCCTCCTATGTACGCCACCCTAGTACATAGAGGGCAGCGTCAAATACAATGGGTGTTTCGGTGGAACGCCCACTACAACTCCCACTGTACGCCCATTTCACACTAAACATAGCGTGAAAGGGTGCCTTATGTACAAGGCAGTGTTAAGCCACGTTAAGTGGCTTAACGCTGCCTTGTACATAAGGCAAGGCCCCTTTCACCACAGGAACATCACAAAAATGACGTTCCTGTGGCAATATGGGCTTGTACATATACCCCAAAGTAATACTGCACAAAACACATTTTACCGCTACTATTTGTAAATGCAAGAGCACTGTGAGTTACAGACTAAAAACATGTCTACAATATTTCAATGTATAGAGGCCTATGGCTGTTTTATGCCCATCTATTCTGAATGTAGCATGCAAGACCAACCAGAGGATATGCAGAGACACATTTGCCTGAATAACACTGATAGCCCTATCATTCTTCTCCTATTTGGAGCTTGCATTTCTCGGGGATAGTTTGGATACAACATTAACACACCACAAAGCTTAGACCTTTCTGCTGTAAGGTGGCTTTGTTATCTGCGTTAGAGTTTTGAACGCTAGAAGTTTAGAAGTATGACATTCTTAGAATAACCCCTTAGGGAGTAGTCTTGCTTCCATCTATTCCTGAACCAGACTCACAGCATGTTGTACAGTTTGCATCTCCTAGTTATTGGTTGGGAGACTGCCACCTGAACCCATTTCTTGCCCTTTCCGTATTCGGTCATAGGCAGTCCACTTATATTTTACCAATGAGAGAGGTTTGGGAATACACAACACTTACACGAAGACAATAATAGCACAAATTCATCTTGACAACATTAACCCTGGGTGAAGTACTATGCTACGCTCGGGTAGTTTGCGAAGTTTGCACTACTTTGCACTACACGAATTGCATGTAGCACAGTGCAAACACGCGGAGCAGTCATTTTTTGTTTGCTTGCGGTCCTCAATGGCAAGTTGGTGACCACCAGCATTTGTTGCCGATCGTGAGCGTGGAAAATAAACCTCCCGGCAAGATTCTCAACGAGGGGAGGTCAGGTTTCTGATTGCGAGTGTGTCAGTTCGAGTGCATCCGGCACTGTGCAATCACTGTGAACAGCATTTTGCACAGTGCAGTACGCAGTTCGCGTAGCTCGTGTAGTGCGAAGTGCACTTCGCATAGCTACGCGTAGCGCAACTACGCAAACTACGCCCAAGGTTAGACAAGACTCACACCATTTGCTTCAGGATATGTAATTGCATGTAATTGTTCAAGCCTCAAAGTTGAGACACCAATACAAGATAGAACATGGAACTGTGTATTCAGTAAGATTTAGGATTCCAGTGGTAGAGACACTTATTGATCCCCTTGGACGGCTTTGACTTCAGACCACTGCCAGCATGGTGAGGCTGTGGATAGGGAATGGGTGTGGAGTGTTTCACGAAAAGAATCAATGTGTGGTGCAGGCGCATTGAGATTTGAAAAAATTTGATTTTAGTATGTAATGTTTTTGTAATGGCAATTAATGTAAGAAAATAAATGAGATTATTTTTTGTGAGACCTTTGTGGGGTATATTTCATATGATATTTAGGCACTCGAGAGATCTATTTTTTTTTTTTATTGATTTATTGGCAGTGGAAAATTGCACAGTAGCATATAAAATATAAACAATAGCTGCAAATAATACATTGCCATGATACATCGAAAAAGCAAAAGACAGATAAAAAGAATGAAAAACTCTTATATCCAATTAGTAATTGGTAGCCATAATTTTTGGCCGAATGCCTTTCTTTTCTGACCCTTGAGTTTATACACAGCATTTTCCAACTGATATATATTTAACAATTTAGATAGCCACTGATGGAATACCGGTGGGTCAGCATCAAGCCAACGAGAAGTTATGCAGTATCGGTAAGATGACATGCCAATAAATAAGAATCCTTCTTCTGCAGTCATCTTATTACCAATTTGATCAGACTGGATTCCAAGTATCACAAGTTCGGGCGTTAAGACAACTGTTGAATCCAAAATATTATTTAGAAGACCTTGCACTTGTATTACAAATTAAGTTAATTTCGGACAACAGAAAAACATATGACTCGAATCAGCAGCAGAATGTCCACAACGACTACAATTGCTACCCTTCTGTGCATTCCATTTCATTAATTTAGATGGGGTGTAATACAAGTCAAAAATAGACATATAATGCTGACTTTTGAATGACCCATTAAAAATAACATTGCTGCAAACTTCTAGGGATTTGGGTAGATCAACTTTTTCAATACCAAAACATCTTTGCCATTTCTCTGCATATGTATCTAAATTATCTTGAATTCTTTCCAACAGCATTTGATATATTACACCAATCCTAATTTTTCTTCCAGCAGCTTTCCAACAAATCTATTTTATACATAACTTCGGTATCGATTAGGTTCTTTGACTCTAGGAAGCTGAGGATCTGTAAATATTTAAAAAAATCACCTCTACTAAGGCCGAATTCCCTCTGCAAATCATAATATGAAATAAGTTGCCCATCATGGTGAAGTATACCAAGTGAACTTATTTTTAAGTCGATCCACCTGTGCATAACAGGGTCATTAAAAATCTCGGGCAGTAGGGTATTCTTCGAGAAAGGTGTATAATAATTCAGTTTGGACAGAAAATGAAATCTTTTATTAATTTGTTTCCAAGTCTGAAATGCAGCAATCATAATTTTAAATTTAGTTTTTTTATAATAGCTAGGTTCTATTATCCTGAACAAGCATTGTCGAGCTTCTACTCCAAGTAACATTTCGTAAATTGATGGTATCATCGCATCTTCTAGGCTAAAATCTTGGAACATTAAAATACCCATTAGTCTTAATGTAACTGCCCAATAATATAATCGGAAGCTTGGAATCCCCAGACCGCCCCTTAATTTTGGAAGGATACACCATTTGAGGGATCTTCTGGCTCCCCGATAACCCCATAGGAACCTAGAAATACTTCGATCTAGTTTATTGAAAAAGAATGAAGAAATCATAAGAGGAATGGTGCGAAATAAATAAAGAAATGTGGGTAATATAAGCATTTTGACTACATTAGTACGGCCAAATAAGGATAAGTGCAGATTATTTAGTCTCTCTAAGGTCCTATTAGTAGATAATAATAAAGAATCTGTATTTAGCCCTACGATATCATCGACAGTTGAAGAGATTATAACACCAAGATATGAGGCGGTAGGTGTAAATACAACACCTTCGGGTCTGCCTGTAGATGAATGAATTAGCTGGGTTTTAGATATGTTAAGCTTATATCCCGATAGCTCGCCAAATTCCTGAGCAAGTTCTATGATCTTAGGTAGGGATAAACATACGTCGGGAGTGACAACTGCAACGTCGTCAGCGTATGCAAAAATTTTGTGTTCCACTTGATGCAATATCATCGGAGGAATTCCCACTTCCATTGTGATCTTATTCAGGTACGGTTCGATATATAAGGCGAACAGCAGGGGGGAGCAGGGACAACCCTGCCTTGTCCCCCTGGTGATCGGAAACGGACAGGACATTTCAGTACATATACGGATTACGGCCTTCGAATCGTGATATAACGCCTGAATAGCCAAAATGTACTCATTAGGAAATCCCTTCCATGTTAAAACGGACCACAGGAACCCCCAGTCGACCCTGTCAAATGCTTTTTCCGCGTCCAACAGGATAACACCGACTGGGAATCCCGTGGCCTGCGCCCAGTCTAATAGGGTAATAATGCGTCTTACATGGTCAGTAGTATCCCTCTTTTTAATTAATCTGTGTTGGATCTTGGAGACCAGCATGGGCATCATATCATACAGTCTGTTGGCAAGTATTTTGGAAAAGATTTTGCTGTCAGATGTGATAAGGGATATAGGCCGATACGACCCTAGTTCACTACCATCCTTGCCTTTCTTTTTAAATACTACAATTGTGGCAAGAGACCACGAGGCAGATGGGTGCCCTTGGAATGCTTGCTGAAAAATCTTAAGTAGCTCAGGTTTTAATATATTCCTGAAAGTCCGGGAGAATTCAAGGGGGATTTGATCTGGCCCCATAGCTTTCCCAGAAGCTAAACTAAAGATAGCTGTTTCAATCTCCTCCCAAGTAATAGGGGCAGCAAGGAGCGCCGAATCCCCCTCAGTAATAGGTACATTACCGATCTCTCTTAAATACTCGGATGGATCCTTATCTTCATCGATCTCATCACCAAATTTGTTATATAATAATTTGTAAAAGCCACTGAAAGCCTTCAAGATCCCAACCTTGGACTCTTGAGATACTCCATCTAAATCAGTGACTTTGGTTGTATCATTTAGCATAGCTTTTTGTCTGATCCTCTGAGCTAAAATTCTCCCAGTTTGTTCATTCAGCTCGTAACACTCTGCTTTATGTTGCTTATATTGCACTGCTACCTGGTCAGCTAAGAAAGAATATGAAACGGCTCGTTCTATGGTTAAAAGTCGTTGAGCTTCGTCAATATCAGAATCATTACTAATTTTAATTCTGCCTCCCTAACTTTATCAAGTTTGTTCCTAAACTCTATTTTCGCCTTCCTATGGTGGTAATTAGAGTAACTAATTGTTCCCCTCTGACAATCGATTTAAAAGTGTCCCAGACAACTTGAACTGAGGCGGTATCATTATTACGGGCAAAGAAATCTTTAATAGTTTCAGCCATGTGTCTGATATAATTATCGTCAAGGAGAAGGCTCCTTTGAAATGACCAATGGCGGTTAAAATTATGGCTTTTAAGGGGTAATGATAATTCTAGTATTATAGGATTATGATCTGAGACAAGTTGTGGTAGGATTTCTATTTCTATATTCTGCAAAAAAAAGAAGAAGTAAAAAAATAGTCTAAACGAACAAACTTTTTATGCGGAATTGAAACAAAAGTAATGGTTTATATTTATTCCAAACGTCATACAGCCCATTGCCAACAACTAATTCCCTTAAAGCTTTATAGGTCCTTATCTTACGACCTTTGTAATTCCCTAAAGTTCGAATATTGCAGCTAGCTTCAACATGAACATTCATATCTCCGCATACGAGTAAAGGCTGACACCAGGCCGCTAATTCTATATTGACTGTATTAAACACCTCACTATCATCTAAGTTAGGACCATATAGACAGCCCACCATAAATCTATTACCATTAACACTAATTCGGCCAACCCCCATCGGCCCCATTTGTCTGATGCAGTTCTGAGGCATTTTCCAACATCTTTTTTCATACAGATTGCTACCCCCCTCTTAACCCCAGTTTGTTTTGAACTAACTAAAAGTTTGAGACCCAGATTCCTCAGCATATTAAGTTTATCCCTTGAAATATGAGTCTCCTGTAGGCAGAGAATATCGATACTCAAAGACTGAATTAATTTACGTAGAACCCCTATCTTTTTAAAGTCATTGAGGCCATTAATATTCAAAGAGCATATTTTGAACTTTCTATCCATTCTTATATAGTTTTAAATCTGAAAATATCAGGATCAGCCTTCTCAATGAACATATACAAAAACGTAGTACAAATAAGAATACATTAGCCAAATTTAATATGTTTTCTCTAGCAATTACCACTGCCTTAGACCCCCACCACCACCCCAACCCCCACCCCAAAAAATAAAACCCACCCCCCTCCCCAACATATGAGGCCCAGGAACACTCAGTTCCTGATAAACATGGAGAGCCGTGTCCTCCTGCCCTGGATAACCAACTTCTAAGTGTGAGAAGAGGATATTTACACAGTAATATTCTATATCTTCATTTAGGCTTTTATCAACAAATTCATAGGGACTCAAAATATTCTTTTGCTCTGATTTCTGACAGAAAATATTTAGTTTGTCTGTTCATGACTATTTTCAACTTGGCTGGGTTTTGCAGAAATACATTGGCTCCCTTCCTTTGGAAATCTGGTATGAGCTGACGAAGATGCCAGCGCTGGTTAACTGTCGCCTGACAGAAATCTGGCCTTACAAAAAACTTGCAGTCCCTAGCCACTGCTTTCTTATCAGGCCTAGCTAACATAAAGATTTCTTCCCTTGCAAGAAAATATTAAAAGATACTAGTATTGCCCTAGGATATTCCTCGACTCCCTGACGTGGTTTCCTTATTGTAAATGGAAATCGATGTGCCCTTTGCACTTCTTTGGACCAGTCCCAGGCAGTTAAATCAGGGAAGGCTTCTTTAAGTAGCTCAATAATAAATCTCCTAGCATCCCCCCCTTCCTTTTTCTCTGGTATACCGAGAAAGCGTAAAGTGTTCCTGCGGGCCTGATTCTCCAGGCCCGATAGTTTATACGTGAGGTCATCTTTATGAGATTTAATATTGTCAAGTTCTTGCTTCTGAATAATATTCTCATCTTCTAAGGCCGAGTTCCTTGCCTCGGTTTCAGTCACTCTATCGGCTGTTTCGGCACAAAGATTAATAGCTCGCCGGACAGCGTTCTTAACCTTCGAGCAGGTAGCCTGGGTGCGTAAATTCTCCACTTTTATTTCAGCACGATGTGCCATCATGGTGTTATAAATAGTAGTTAATGTGATCTCATTTGTATTAGATATATCGTGCATGTGGGTTGTAGATTCGGTACCGTCTGTCGGTATATCCCTTCCCTGAGATTTCGGCATGATGTATCCCTCTGTCTGAAGACTATCTGCGCTGGGAACAGAGTCCCTAGCAGTAGAGCGCTTAGAGCCCCTTTTCTTGCGCTTTCTAACGGTAGAAACACTTATATTTGAAGAGTCTAGGTTATGGCTTCGCTCTTGTATAGCTTCAGCAGGGCTACTTTCATCAGTAAATTCGGCCCAGTCTTTACTGACATTCGTGCATTCATCAGAAGAAGGGTCCGATAAGGAAAATAAGTTTTCGGCCACTTCCTGTGGCCCTGGTGGTACTGCTTCAGTGGTGGTTCCCGATGCTCCCAACACACTTAACTCTTGGGCAGAACAATCCAAATCAGCATTGATAGACAAGCTCCCCTGTGACACCTCAGGGACCTCCGAAACTCCATTTCCCACAATGCACTGTTCGCTACCTGCTGGGGCCGATATAGTATTTATAGACACACTGGAATGCTGCATAGCATCTTCTTTTTTCTGGAATTGTTTTTTAAACATTACAGGGACCGTTAAAGAATCCAGGGCTTGTTTACCACTGCCACCTGATGCTAGTACAGTGAGTGCTGGTGCGGGTGCTGGTGCCAAGATAGAGCTCTCCTTCTGAGCAACGCTAGCAGTTTTAGCAACTTTAATGGAGACAGCGCTTTTGGGGAGACTCTCACCTTCTATATCCTGAGTACCGTGATCGCCTTTAGATTTGTTACTACGAGTAACAGCCGCTACAGTCTGTGTCGGGTTTTTCAGTGGCATCTACTTTCTACGAGATCCGCCGCAGCCCCGAACCACTGAGCTCCGAAGAGGAAAATAAAACGCAGGAAAACGCCAGAGCGGGCACGCCGCTGTACATGAAACAAGTTCACCAGAATTCATAGAGCAAAGCGGGACCGCAGCTCCTGAAAGCAGCACGGGTAAGTAAACTCCACCGCAGTCCTTACAGCCCTTTCATTCGAGCCGCACCATTACCACTTGTTGTTGTTTGGCTAGGAGCCCTGAAATTGACCGACTAGCTGAAACAGACCAGCCCGCTCTGACACCCGCTTCAGGCGGTCCGTTTACCCAGAAGTATTCTCCGGTCTCTCGCTTGAAACAGAAAAAATAGGTAGGAAAATAGGCAGTATGAGCCATTGGCTTCATAACTTCACAGCTTCAAATCAAACGGGTCCACCAAGCGAGCAAACAGCGGGTCATCCTCCCAAGGAGTCCGGAGCAAGAGGACAGAGCTGCTTACACAGCCCACACCACGGCCGCCATCTTGCCTCAGAGAGATCTATTTTTTCTGTATAATATTCAAATAACAGTCAATTTTAGTACTATGAGGTATAGTATCCTCAACCGTTGAGAGGTTCCAGGCATAGCATTCTTAAATAAAGGGGATTGATACTTAGTACAATTGCTGGAATCGTACTGAGTACTTCATAGGAAAAGGGGCATGTGTTCTGCTGTATGCCCCAGTAATGTGTAGCAAAGATCCTCTAGGCCCTAATACAAGAAGGAAAAGGGCCCATTATCTTCATGTTAGGCATCAAAAAACAACCCAAATTCGATGCAGGCGGGCTCACAACTCTGGTCCCCGTTGCCACTGCACCTGCTGCCTCATAATAGCTATGCCACTGAATCGTTTTGGCCTATGATAAACTGTAACACAAGAGGCCTGGGAGTCGATTTCTCAAATGCAAGGAGTAAGAAAATTAATGGCATGCACACTTTGAACACTAAAAACATGACACAGTTGTTCACTTTCTTAAAGCCTTGACTAAAGGAGTGAAAAGAGGTAAAAAGTGGAAAAGGTAACTGAGCACCTAGAGGCCCATTTTACTTATTCTTATTGCAGCCCTCAACTTAAAGCAGGCATAGCATGAACAATTCCGATGGTAGCTAATGCTATGCTGGGCTGCCTCTAATTTCAGTTCACTCCTGCAGCTATACCACTTTCTATATAGTCATAGAAACATTCACGTTTTATCGAGATTGGTCATACAAGGTTAAAATTGGCTTAATACTCGGAAACAGTAAATGGCATACTATTTATGTCTGAGTACCAACCTGAATTCTTACCTGGGTCATCTTAATACCTGATTACAGCTAGGAAAATTATTATTACCAAAGTAAGCAGTAGCCTATGTTGCATGCAGCTCCAGGCATTTATACAAATGAAGCAAGAAGATACCAAAAGAATGGAGCTCGAATCCTTTGGTGACAAAATCAAAGAAGTGGTCATCTGAAAGCTGGAAAATGAAAGGCACTTTGATGTGCACCAGAACTACACTAGCTTTGACTGAAATAAAAGAACAATAAGCTGCAAGCCTTCTATATTCTGTGGTGGTCTCATACAGGCAAAGACCAGACCGGTGCACCATCTGCATTTCATTATGGAATGCGCTGCAAACAGAAAAGGAAGTATGTTAAGATACTTTTTTAATACCACTATTAGTGACAGCATCGTTTACCTACTAGCTTTCAAGCGGAAACTGGTACTTTCTACATTCGGAAGCAGGAAACATATCTGAGAACATATGCTAAAAAAAAATCAGTAATAAATCTTTTGACTTTTTCATATTTTAAAAGCACTGTGATCAGAGACTTTGGCGTTATTTTTATATGGAGTGATATCAAGAGGGCTGATAAAACTCAGCGTCAACACAGACCAATTATTGGAATTTTAAAAGGGGGATAATTATGTTAGAAAGATATGTGTAGGTTGCTTATAAAAGGCTTTTTCAACAACAAGGAAGAAATAATTGCGATGGTTTCTCATTTTAAGTTCTCTATGGTGTGTCATAAGATTGTTTACATGGATTTTTGGGAACTATTTTCAAATGCAATAATTAAAACTAACTTCTGTAAAACATTGCCAAAATCATCATATTAAAAGTATCATTCATTAGGATGATTAGGGATAAGGTATAGAGTGGCTGCTTACAAGTAGACCTGGGCGGAAATGTATTCATGCTGGAGTGATCGGAGGAGTTTTGATAATTCTGGGTTACTCTTTGTTATGTTATATGTTATATATTATATTGCATTTGTAGCGCACACTGTTACTCTAGAGTGTCCTGGTGCGGGGGAGAGCAGGGTTAGGAGCTGGAATTGAATTAGCAGATCATGCTGAACAGATGTGTTTTAAGCTGCTTCTTAAAGAATTGAAACTCAGAGATGAGTTGGAGATCAGTAGGAAGCGCATTCCATGCCTCAGCAGCCTTGACAGAGATAGACTGGCCCCCCACCCGCACTTTACAGAAGCATGGAACGACCATCCGGCGGAGACCCACCGATCGCAAGGGGCGATTTGGCACATAGAAAGCGAAACGCTTCCTAAGGTAGGGAGGGCCCCGCCCGTGTAGAGCCCTGTGGACCAGAGTAATCGCTTTGAACTGCACCCGCTGAGCCACCGGCAGCCAATGTAATTCCCGTAGGTACTGATGCGCGCTGGATCTCTTTGAGGCATTGAAGAGGAGCCTAGCTGCGGCATTCTGAATAATTTGTAGCCTGCGCAGCAAGTATCCAGGCAGACCAAGGAACAGAGCATTAGCATAATCCAGTCTAGACAGGATCAGAGCACGGGTGACCGTCTCCTTGGCTTCTCTCAGGAGAAAAGGAAAACATTTTCTGAGTGCTTTGAGAGTGCCAAAACAGACCCCAATCAGTTTTTTCACGTGGTCGCTGAATCGTAGGTCCTCACTAAACCAGATCGCCGGATTTTTTGATGGCCCTCCCGCGGACTGCGGGTTGGGGTGGTCGGAAGGCCACACACGGAATCTGAAGTCATCAGGGAATTGGCCATATAAGAGGACCTCCGATTTATCCTCGTTGCATATGAGGGAAGCCTGGGCCAACCAATGAAATACTGCGGCTAGACACGTCTGGGCAGCTCCCGTATTCAAGTCAGAGCCACCCCAAGTAAAGAGCAGCTGCGTGTTGTCAGCGTACGGAATAATTTTAGCATCCAGCTCCTCAGCCAAATAGACTAGCGGAGTCAGGTAGATATTAAATAGGAGGGGCTTAGGGTGGAGCTCTGTGGCACCCGGTAGCCAAGTTCCTGACAGATGAGGCACAAGAAGCCATACAGACCTGTTGAGAGCGGAAATCCAGGAAGGATTTAATCCATTTCCCGACCAAGCCTGAAATCCCAACTGCAGATAACCTATCTAAGAGCTGCTGGTGGGGCACTGTGTTGAAGGCGGCAGAGAGGTCAAGTAAGATCAGGGCTGCCCTGTCGCCCCAATCTAGATACTCTCTGATGGCCTCCGACATCTTCACCAATGCAGTCTCTGTGCTGTAGGAAGTTCTGAATCCTGACTGAGCTGGGTGGAGCGCTCCTGATGTTTCCACAAATGCCTCAAGCTGCCGGAAGACCACCTTCTCACATACTTTGGAAAGGGCTGGAAGAAGTGAGATGGGCCGATAATTAACCGGCAGCAGAGGGTCCAATGAGGGTTTCTTCAGGAGGGGTAGTAATTTAGCCTGCTTCCATTGAGCAGGTACGTAGCCAGACAGGAGGGACAAATTAACCATATCCACCACTGCTGGGCAAACTACCTCTGCTACACCCGCTAAGACCCGAGCCAGACAGGGGTCGGCAGGAGAACCAGACTTAAGAAACCTCAAAAGGGCTAGAACGTCTGCTTCAGTACTGGGCTGAAATGAGGTGAAAAGGATGGGAGCCGCAGAAAGCTTCGAGGGGGGTCCCGGAGAAGGCATCTCCGTAGGCCTGAAAGCAGGGCCAACACTCCTGAATCTTTGCAATTTTGTCAATAAAAAAAGAGGAAAGCTCCTCGCACCACTCGTTCGATACAGGTAGAGAGCTTTGTTACGCCCAGGGGGATAGGAAGCTCCGGAAAATCGCAAAGATTTCCTTGCTATTATTCCAAGCCAACATAATCCTCCCGGCGAAGTAGTCACTTTTTGCCTTTCTGATGGCCGTGTAGTACTCTCTCTGGGCTAAACGCAGGGCCGCCTTTGCTGTTGTAGAGTAGTTCTGACGCTCCAACCTCTTACACCCCTGTTTCAAATCCCTGGGATTGAGAGAATACCATGGCTGTGAGGGAGAAGAGTGTCGGGTGTTACCCTGCTTAGCATTGGAGCAAGCCCCAACCCCCTGGCTAATCCAGTGGTCAAAATTGGCCACTGCTCCCTCTAGATCTGTAGCGGGTGTTGGGTGGGACTAACGCAAGAACACCGTAAATGCAGGGTGATTAACCTTCTTGGATTGTGGCCCGATAGAAGGGGCAGGGCTTCTGCCAGACCCGTCGTCCAACCATGAGAACCTGATCAGGAAGTGGTCCGACCATTTTATAGGCTCTGGATCAGTGACTAATATAGGGAAGTTAGAGCAGACCAGGTCAATAAGGTGGCCCCCTACATGGGAAGGGAGTAGCACGTGTTGAGTTAGCTGAGCGAGGTTCAGGGAGTCTAGGAGAGCCCTGGCCTCAGGAATGAAAGGGGTATCCAAATGGAAATTAAAATCTCCTAGTAAGAGAAAGTTGGGCACGCGGGATAATAATGTCCTCCAGTGCTTTAAGGAAAGCTCCAGGTGGGCCCGGTGGACAATGCACCAAAGTTCCACCTAGCGTGAAATGAGTAGAAATGGTGAGGGCAAAGTCAAGAGCTTCCCCCTCCACCCAATCTCTAATGACTTCGCTGGTGAAGAGCCATGATTCCCTGAACACTACCAATACCCCCCCCTCTGCCGCCCCCCCCATCGGCCCTGACAATATTATAGCCTCTAGGGATGGAAAGTTCCACTACCGGAACGCACGATTCATTGAGCCAAGTCTCTGTGATAAACAGAACATCTAATATGTCATCTGCTAGCAGTTCAAAAATATCTGCCGCATACTTGACCATTGAGCGTGCATTGATAAGTGCTGCCTGAATTCTAGGTTTGCCCAAAGTCTGGGTAGAGGGATAGGGCGCCATGTTCAACAAACAAACATCGCACGCCGGTCACTTCCTGGTGAGATTGTCCAGGACAGCCCGCTGCCTAACTGCATCACAACTGGGGCCCCTTATTTCAAGCAGAGCATCCCGCGAGTAGGTGAGCTTCCAGATGGTAATGCCGGCCACAAATTGACCAGGGTACCTGGCACTGGTCACTGCCGGGGCCCGGACGGGCGCAGAAGGGCTTGCCTTTGGCGTGCCTTCGGCGTGCCAGCGGCTTGCCTGCTGCGGGCGTCCGGACAGCCATGTGTAATAAATAGCCTAGCCCCACCCCCAGCTAGACCGCATCAAACGGCCCCACCGGGATCCGGGTCCTCACCTAAGATGGCGCCCTGCCTTCCACTCAAATGGCACAACAGCCGCGGTGGACCGGGGCAGGGAAGCGCACCTCTGCACAGGTGAGAGATGTAAAAAAACACAGGCTATTCCCAGCTAAAACCAGAGAATATTAAAAAGATTTTAAAAATTGCTTGAAGAGAGGTACAAAGAATGGCAATAGAGCAGGTAACAGAAGAGCTCACACACCCTCCAACAAGGCTCGCAGTCTGACCTCAATGCTCAAGTGGGACCTCGTAAGTGCTGCCACCAACCTACGAGTGCTGCGAAGCGCCTCACACTGCCGGCCAGTAAATAGCCTAGCCCCACGCCCAGCTAGACCACAGCGAACGGCCCCACTGGGATCCGGGTCCTCACCTAAGATGGCACCCTGCCCTCCACTCAAACGGCCCAACAGCCGCGGTGGACCGGGGCAGGGAAGCGCACCTCAGCACAGGTGAGAGATGTAAAAAACACAGGCTATTCCCAGCTAAAACCAGAAAATATTAAAAAGATTTAAAAATTGCTTTAAGAGAGGTACAAAGAATGGCAATAGAGCGGGTAACAGAAGAGCTCACACACCCTCCAACAAGGCTCGCAGTCTGCCCCTAACGCTCAAGCGAGACCTCGTAAGTGCTGCCACCAACCTACGAATGCCTTGATGTGGAATTACCAATAATAATGCAATTACGACCTGTCACATAATTAAAAATGAATTGCCGGGAAAAGTCTTACTGCAAGAGCACATTAAGGGCCTATTTAAGAGGTTGGTGGACCGACCTCCAGAGAACCCTGTCCGTCTACTCGATGCCACCACTGCGCCCCAGACAACCGCCTATCATATTACAAGTTAAGCAGTCTCAAACACACACCACCACCCTGGAGATCCTGTCAGTGGTTCTGCTGTCGAGTAGACAGCCAATGACAGTTAGTCAAAGGCGGTCTATAGCCGATGAGCAAAGAACCAAATACAATGAAAAATCCATAAAAATACTAGTGGCTGGATCCAGATACCACGTCTCTGAAATCTCGTCACAAGTGGCCACACCTGCAAACCACACTATAAAACACACCCCTAACTTGACCTACTTCCATTGCCATTCCAGACTGAACAGCTATCTTCATCACAACCATGAATACTCTTTCATCAATAATTTCCAATGTTTCACTCATTAACCACCACCACCACCATTTAAGTCCATATGCACAATCAAAGCTGTTAAATAAAATTTTGAACTCACTACCGTAAGATTTCCCCCCCCCCCTCACTATGGCCCCCCAAAACATAGGCTTCAGTGAAGTAGAATTAACAAGCACGGTGGATGAAATCCTTAAAGTTGAGCCCCAAATATTTGGTACCCAAGTGCAGCATACTCCTCTCCTCACATCACGAGATCGGAAATGTGGGAGAGGATAGTCAACAGTATGAATGCTCGCACACGCACACACAGAACAACTTAAGGAAGCGGTGGAACCACTTCTGGAATAGGGTTCGTAAGAAGTACAGTGACCCCCTCCTGCAGGCACAGAGAACTGGCGGAGGGCCTCCCAGTGCACCATTACAACGTATGCCCTGGAAGGAAAAGGTTCGGCCATCCTACACCCTGAGGGCGTGGAATGAATACAGGGGGAATGGACACTGGTAAGCCATACGAGAAGTACTGACACAATATCACAAAGTCCTGTCTGTAATCAAATAGGCATTTTCTGTCAACATTTACATCTACTCTGTGAACATGGCAAGTATATATTACATCTCAAAGGTTGTTATGTATGTGGCAAAGAATATTGTTGCAAACTACACTACGGATATTCATTGCAAAAATTGTATCATATTCTAATTGGGTGAGCATCAAATACTACAAAAATGGAAGACTATAACGTGGGATCATGTAAATGTGTGTTCAATCAAAGATCTGCACAATATACTGCTATTGTACAATACTCACCACAACAGTTATGAATAAATACATCTACCATGATGCCTTGTCTCTTTACCACCACAAAGTATTCTACACTCCTCACCCCCTTTCTCACCTGGCAGCCATATTGCCACTGAACAAACTCCACTCAAGGAGTGGAACTATTCCCAGCATCATCTAAAGGTATATGCCCTTCATTACATCAACCATGAGGCCGTGTCTCTTCACACCAACAAACATGCTACACTCATCACCCCCCTTCTCACCTGGCACATCTTGCTACTAAACTAACACCACTCAAGGAGCACATTTCTTCTCCTAATCAGCTAAAGGTACATCCCCTTCAACACATCTACCAAAAGGCCCTGACTCTTCACTACCACACAGCACTCTACACTCCTCACCCCCCTTCTCACCTGGCAGCCATCTTGCTACTGAACTAACTCCTCTCAAAGAGCATAACTTTTATCTGCTTCAGCTAAAGGTAAATCCCCTTCAACCCATCTACCATGAAGCCTTGTCTCTTTACCACTACACAGCATGCTACAATCATCAGCCCCTGTTCACCTGGCAGCCATCTTGCTACTGAAGTAACTCTACTTAAGGAACAAAACTCTTCTCCTCCTCAGCTAAAGGTACCTCTCCTTCAACACATCTACCACAAGGCCTTGTCTCTTTACCACCACCCAGCATGCTACACTCTTCACCCACTTTCTTACCTGGCAACCATCTTGCTACTGAACTAACTTCACTTTAGGAGCACAACTCTTCTCATCCATTACCAAAGTCTCATCCAAGTGACTATATCTACCATGTGGTCTTGTCTTTTCACCACCACCCAGCATGCTACACTCCTCAACCCCTTCTCACCTGGTAGCCATCTTGCTACTCAAATATCCAACATGAAATCTGTCACATTGAGAAATGTACAGAAATGCAATCTGAGGTAGCCATCTTAGGTTGTTGGTGTCATGCACACAAACCAGCAGCTATGTTGTCCTGAGCTACAGAATAACCCAAGTATACAACTAAGAAATGTGCATCAAATAAAACACGTAGGTATACTTCAATGCCAACTGAACCCAAGTTCACAAGTCCAAACTTTAATTGAGAACAAAGTAAGTCATCAAAGCTCATTGTTGACAGCCTAGCAAACAATATGCCCTATTGCATGTACTGATATCTCTTGGAACCATACCCTGTCAGTGTAGGTATTTGTTGAAGTCTCACAGAGGAAACTGCAAAATCAAGGAAACAACATTTTGACCTTTAAAAAATGATAGAAAATATTAGCAGATTGACATGTTAATATTGAAAATGATTTATGTCACTAGTTACAGATATCAGTTCTTTAGCTCTGCAATTATGAACACAAATGTCCTAGATATACACACATTAATGCGTATACCAAAAGAAAGTCACGTTCCTAAGTAGTGAGGGAAAAAGAAGGGAAGTAAGAGGTACTCTTGTCGTGCGCTACTCTAATTGTGGGGGGCAGTGTGTCCTCATCTTGATGCCCTCACACTCCCAGAAGGATGTCATGCTTCTTCATAGGGCTTTTGCTCCTCGTCGGGGCTGCACTGCAATGCCCTACGGGTCCCTCGAAGATCTTTTGATGAAGCTGTATGGGTGCGTGGGTGTTAGTGGCAGTGAAGTCCTGGAAGGTGTATTAAAAAATGGCTGGAGGGAGAGTGAATCATTTTTATTAAGGTGATTCTTATGTCATTATTAAAATTAAGTGTGTGGTGCTGCTTTAAGGGTTATTATGTCCCTTGGTAGCTGGGTAACTATATGTCCCTAGTGGGCATATGTTCTGGTCAACATGTTTCACACTTTAATGGTCTCAGGGGGACATCAAGGGCGCTTTGTCAGGACCAAGTGAGAAAGATGTATCTACAGTGGGCCAAAATTTTTGATGCCCCTGGATAAATGAAGGGAGTAGAACTTCTGAAACAACAAGAGTCAAGAAACAAACCTACAGTTTACCATTAGGGTATCTATACCAATGGAGGTTTTGCTAAGGTCTGGGTTCTCCATTGGAGGACCAGTTGCTTGTAGTGTGTAGCGTGATCATTCCTGCTAACGGTCGCATTATATATATATGTGAGTTAAAGGTGTTGTGGTCAGTCTAGAAATTGGTAAAAGGGAAGTTATAGCCAAGTGACAGACAGACACATAAGATCAATGATTAGTGCTGAGAGAACGGTGTCAGGGTTCTTTTCGGTATCAGTATTTTTATTTATAAACATGTCCTGGTTCTATCAAGTAGATGTGAATCATATAAATAAAATCTAAATGCAAAAGTGAAAGTGCTCTAATATCCAGTAGGCTTGTGAACCTTTTAAATCTAGGTAATTAATACCGTTGTGCCCCTCCATTGATGGCAAACCTCGAGATGCTGTGTTTATAAGCACAAATACATAGATAATATATCTCACCTGTTCGTAGGTAAATCTGGAGGACACCAAGCCTAGTAGGAATGGAAGGCTCAGCCTCAACAAGTACCGTGCAAGGTGACAGGAACAACAAAGCTGCCCTCAAAAAACAACAGGTAAAAATGGCGGTGCAAGGAGCAATCATGATGGAATATCTGCGGACCAATGTAGCTCCAAATGGCCTCATTGTGACAGTAGAACCACTGATATTCCTAGAGGACATAATATTCAGGAAGGTTTGGAGCCAAATAGCTTAGCGATGCACTCGCAACTGGCATGTACATATAATTAGCACAGCCATATGCCTATCAGAAGCCCAGTTAATAAAAAATACCCATTGCAGAGAATGCACTGAAAATAATCATACATTCTTCACCTGGAAGAAACGCTTGGCTGAGATAAATACCTAAATGAATTACAATACAAAAACTACCTCCTGCAGAGGAAATTCACCAAACTGCAATGAGGTATCAAACATTTTAGAGGGAAAAAGTGTACATGTACACTAAGGAAGACTATTTGACAAACAGCCAAGACACTTGATTTGACGATGAATCAACATCCTTGACGAGATCAAAAAGATCTAGCAGTAATTCAAGTAACAGAAGTTGGAAGAACTTCCAAGGAGGATTGGGACTACTACCAACCCCTCAAATCTTCAACTACCCAATGCCAGGCTATCCAGTATACCACCACCATGGTATTCGGGCTACCATGGGCCAACACCGCCTCATCCATTCTATCAACAACAACAACTACGCCCTCCTTTTTGGAACAGAGGCAGGTGCAGAAGAAGGGGCAGCCGAAAAACACAAGCAAAGACAAGTGCAGTGGATGGAGGATGAGGACCAATGCAGGACATGGAGTCAAACGAAGAAAAACTAGTGGTGAATCTATCTTCAAGGACCCTGACGACAACAGAAGAATCCGTCCTACCGAGAGGATTGTTTTTTGTCCCAACACCAAAAGAAGACTCGTTCAGACTCACTGGTGAACTACACGTGTTCTTTCAAGAGCTACATCTGAAATCATTTTTCAGAACGCAAAACAAGTCGATCAGGACATATGCCCACTAGGGACACATAGTTACCCAGCTACCAAGGGACATAATACCCCTTAAAGCAGCACAATACACTTGGTTTTAATAATGAGAGAGGGACCACCTTAATAAAAATGTATCACTATCCCTCAGGCCATTTTTTAATACACCTTCTAGGACTTCACTGCCTCTTACACCCACCACCCATACGTCTTTATCAAAAGAGCTACGAAAAAGAGACCCTTAAGGGGACCCAAAGGGCCTTTGTAGCGACGGACCGATGAGGAGAAAAAGCACAATGATGGAAGCATAACATCCTTCGGGGTGTGTGAGGGCATCAAGATAAGGACACACTGCCCCCCACAATTAGAGTGGCACATGACAAGAGTACCTCTTACTTCCCTTCTTTTTGTCTCTCTACTTAGGAACTCCCTTTTGGGATAAGTTTATCTTCAGGATCACGGGTCATCTGATCTTAAGAATAGAGTCCCCCTCTTTTGATAAATAGGACACACATTAATGCTGCCATTAATTTCCAGCTCCATTTGAATCCATTGCAAAAAACACAGTTGATGGACAGAATGTAGAACAATGTCATACATTCACCCCAGTACAAGGATCGGGGATTAAAACCATCGTTTTTTACACTCCACTCCACCCTGGGTTAGACACTGGCTTTATGCAAATCAGCTCTGACCCTGTGCCTCATGGGAACAGTCCAGTCCAAACTACCAAGCCATGTCTTTCCCAGACTGGAATCAAGCATCCAAGGACCGGTTTCTGGCTATCAGCCTTCATCAGCCTGGATAGCTTGACTCCAGAGGTGTGGAGAGCCTGGGACTCATGTCTGAGCATACCCAGCCCACTCAGGGTGAAAATTGCAAAAAACACAGTTGATGGACAGAATGTAGAACAATGTCATACATTCACCCCAGTACAAGGATCTGGGCCTAAATCCATTGTTTTTTTGCACTCCACACCACCCTGGGTTAGACACTGGCTATATGCAAATCAGCTCTGACCCTGTGCCTCATGGGAACAGTCCAGTCCGAACTACCAAGCCATGTCTTTCCCAGACCGGAATCAAGCATCCAAGGACCGGTTTCTGGCTTTCAGCCTTCATCAGCCTGCATAGCTTGACTCCAGTGGTGTGGAGAGCCTGGGACTCACGTCTGAGCATATCCAGCCCACTCAGGGTGAAAATTGCAAAAAACACATTTGAATCCATAGCTGACCCAGTAACTGCTGCCGAGCAGATGAGAGATAGTCAGCCGAGTCCCTTCCAATGCCAAGACGCAGACAACTATGAAGCCCTCAGTGACCAACAAGCGCCTGAAGCATTGGACGCCGACGATCGGCCTAACACATTTGGGGAGTCTGGGCAGACCGCAACAGCTGGCCACTCTGGAACCACACCTCCTAACACAGTGGAAACAACTCTGACAACACCTGTCCCCATGACCACTGTGCTTAGCACAGGGAGTACCCTTTCCTGCCCCCCATTCATGGCTTCTCAGACAGCCACCACCACCACAGTCAGTCAGAAGCCAGGACCCAGTCGGACTGTGCAGTCTGTGTGTAGTGCAGAGGGCAGTGGGGCTAGAAGTCAGAGGCGGGCCAATGTGGATCCACAGCGTGCCTCCACTGATGAGATGGGCACCCAAGCTGCCATAACACAGGTCCTGGCTCTGTACCAGGACTTTCAAGGTGCATTGGGCCAGGTTGTCACTGAGTCAGGGAAATGACGGAGTTGCATCAGCCTACATGCCGGGAGGTCACTGCCATCTGTGGTGATATGGCTGACTTCTACAAGGTAGCGGGCCTACGCACAGAGGAGGCAGTGGGCAGTGGTCCTCACTGAAGTGGCCGGCCTAAGTTCCAAGGTGGCCTCCATGGTAGGGGTGCTAAGGTATATCAACAGCACCCTCGGCAGGGTTTTCCCCTAGAGCTCCTCCTCCCTGTGTGCCAAGCTCATCACCATCAACAATCTCTGCAACTGCCACAGGACGGAAGGCCCTGACAGAGGAGTTCACAACCGCAGGCACACTAGACTCACCAGCTTCTGATCCCCTCTCACCCAGAAAGAGGGAACAACATTTTAAGATTTCAGGAGGGAAGGGTGGCAAGACCAGAACCACTGGCAGAGAACCAACTCCCCACTAATGTCATTGCTGTGTGTGCCATACATTCATGATGTTGACTCGACCTCCCTGTATTTCCCACTCCGATGGAGTAATTTGGACTTTGACACCCAGAAATTAGGGACCCTACTTGAATGTTTTCATCCACCATGATTGTATCCTCCACTTCAAATGTTTGTTTTCATCCACACTCCTATCACTGTTATTCTCAAAATCACTAAATATTTTTGATGATTGTATTCTCATTCAAATAAATTGAGATATACCCCAATAATCATACTGTACCTCGTATTCTTACTAACAATGTTTTATGTGATGAATCATCCATGGTCAAATAATATGTATGTTTGTAAAGAAAACATTTCTTATCCTGGAAATGTAGTTGGGTCTGCATAACAACAGTGCTATCCCCTCTGTACCGTAGTAGCTCAGTTGAGGATAGACACACTTGTTTCACTATCTACATCATTGAATCTGTACATACTGACACTGTCTAAATGTGTGTAAGGTCAGCTAAACATCTTCAGCAGGACTTGCTGCAAAAGCTCAAATCTGTATTGGCACTAGTTTTATAAAGTAGTCACAAACTCACTTCATGCCAAGAACAATTCACCAATTGAAAAACATTTGACATGCGCATTTGGTCTGCCTCAATGATCATTTCATCAAAATAACAGATAGAAATTAAGTACACAGACACATGTCTGCACCACCATCCTTGACCCCAGGAACTTAACAAACATGTGTTGCCTACATCTGGTGGGATAACACATGGACATGTTAGTCATGTGTGACAAGATGCAGGTCATAAGCAATGAGTAATGAGGCCATGTGAAGTCAGATTTACAAAAATTTGCCTTAACCCAAACATTGTTTGTGGCACATGATGGCACACATATTGCTTTGGGAACAAAACACCATAAGACAAAATACCATTTAAAACTATGTCCTTGCCAAACCTTTTTAGTGCAAGCTGTCCTTATGAAGATGTGTCACCCCCATCATCAACGACACACAGTCCCAGGAACAATCCATGGTCACTCAGTTTCCTGAGAAACAGCAACACATACCAGCTGATTATGAACACATTAAGACAACGTGGTGCACAGACCTACAAGGTAACTATACCATGATCAGTTGTGCATTAAATATATACAAATACCCCATGTCTGCTTTTTCAGAGGCTCAATATTTTTAAACAATGACACCATACACTGGCATCATTAATCACATTAAAAGGGTCATACTACAACACTTGCCCTCAACATGGTTTTATTCACTCAAAACATTCCCTTAGTCTGTACTATAGGGCCTATTGCAACTAGAAACAACACATCTCACAGGTACACTTACCTTTAGGAGAAGTAGTTGCGTATGAGTTCCTGACACACATCTGCACCTTCATCTTTATCACTATCATTATCATCACTTGGCATTTCCCAACGCCCATCAGCTAGGTTCCCATGCTCTCCGTCCTCTGGGATATACATTATCTCCCATCTCAGGGCAATGTTGGGTATGATGCAGCAGGCCATGGTTATTTGGCATACCTTCCATGTGAGTATTGGAGGACTTTACCAGTCCTGTCTTTGCAGTGGAACCTGGATTTCAGGAGATCAATGTCATCTCCACTGGCCGTCTTTTCCTTCCTTGTTCGTCATTGAAGCGTTGTTCAGCAGGCGTTGTCGGATTTTGGAGAGGCGTCAACAACCATGGTTGGTTGAGATATCCTGAGTTTCCTAAATTTGAAATATGTAGAATGAAAATATTAATACACACACTCCAATCAATTTGCATGATATCCATGCATAATCAAGCTACCGCACATTAAACTTACCCATAGGCCGTGACCTCTCTGATTGGAACTGTGACATCAACCATAGTATGTTACTGTACTGCAAGATGAAGCTATCATTGCAGAGCCTTGGAACGGGGCACAGATGTTGGAGATGTACATATCTGCCAAACAGACAACATGCACATTAATGGAGTGATAGGGTTGGCAGTTCCTGTAAATTTGTTCAGGGTCATGTGGTACCACTGTAGTGTGGGCTATGCCTGGTTTGCACATATGTTATGTTAGCGTGGCGTATTAGAAGTTTAAATGACATTTTACCTTTTGCTGCTTTTGCACACAGCACTGCATATATCTGTTTACCCTAGACTTACATTGTGACCCTAGTCTGCACAGTGAGTGCTGAGACCTTCAAGGTTATCATAACATGGTAGCTGATGTTCGAACTGATCGGCTAACGCTTTTTAGACACAACAAAGGGCAGCTGCGAGCCAACTGAGATACTGGCGCCTTTAATATTACACAGTTGCCATGATTTCACACACTTGGAAGATTTTCCATTTCCAGGGATGCAGAGAGCTTTTGCTGATCCTGATGTGATTCACTCTTGCTGAGCTGATAGTTAATGGCTCCCCCGTACAAGCCTAAGAGACCTTCTTTAGTTTATAAACCATAGTTCCTAGATAGGGAGTGTGTTATAACTAGGCACTATAAGACCTGTTTTCTACATCATTGTAATATGATTTCTTCCTTTCTATTTTATGGAATTGTAACAATGCTGACCATATTATTTTTAATCATATGTCTGCTTATGTTGGCAAAGATGCTGCACCTCGTTAAAATAAATATTTTAACCTTACCCATGTCTCTTATTTACTCCTGTTGTGGACTGGTATGAGAGTATAACGAAAGAGTGTTCTCCCTTCCCACCATTCCTGAGTTTGTCCTAAGTCGCATGTTCTAGGTTGTCTAATCATTGGTTACTTGGCTATAGGACGAAAAACGAATGTGACACTGATGCTAGCTGGTTGGGATTTTCGAGGTACTGAGGTGAGTTTCTGGTACATCACAATTCACTGATGTCCTCGGTCTCTGTGCACAGTTCTGTGTAGGAGCAAGATACTTGCAACATGGCGCACCTAACGTAGTGGTCTTATTGTGAGACTCTCAAGTAGTGCTTATATCAGTCCAAGACCCCCTCACTATTGTTTCCGGTTGACGGTGGTGATGGATAAACCTACCTATAGTTCTTTAGGTCTTTTCAAGCTTGATATTATAAAACGGTTTCCATTGAATTACTACCCAGTTGTGTTTCATTTTATTGCATCGTACTTAGCTCTTTCTGTGTCGTTATGGCTGCCGTTGATATCCCAGTTCACAGTCGTTTGGCTGTGCGCAATCATTTGCAGGATTTCAACATCTCTCTGGAAGGCATGGCTGTGGTTTTTGTTGTATCTGCTGACCAGCTTACCCGTTTGAGCTGTTTTACTCATGGGTTACGTTTCCTGCTGTCGATGCTAATACTAATGTGTTTCATTCTTACACTCCGACTGTCGTGCCTGCGGACTATGCTCCATATAGAACACAGAAAGTTCTGTTTTCTGCTTGGCAGCACAGCGTTTGGTTTAATTGCACCCTCCCCCACACTTTAACGATGGCCAGAATTGGACTATTGTCAATTCCAGGCCTTTCTTGGCCTATTTTAGCTAGTTTTACCCCGCACCCTGCTGCGGCGCGATGTACAGCTGTTGAATTAAGTCCCCTTTATGCCTCTGCAGTTGCAGTAATAAGGGGTCTGGTTCATTATATTTCCCGCAAACTCCTGGGTGGGGCCCTTGGAGGTGCGACGCATCCAGTTGGACCGAGTGGGCTAAAGCTTAGTCCCGTTATGGTTAATGCGGTTATGGGCGGTTATGGGCAAGCGTCCCCAGGATAAGGATGATATGCCTTTCTGGCTTGCCAAGAAATGTGACCAACTTTAGGCAGTTTTTCCTAATACCACTCATGTGGAGAAACACAGGATCCTTACTATAAGTTTGCAGAAAGACTTAGTGCCGGACGTAAATTACTATATCACATGGGTGTGATTTTTGCGGCAGTCTATACTAGATGTTTCGGCACCCCGTCAATGGCTGTCCTACCCTCGGGCCGGAGGCGGCTGTTGAGTTGGGAATGCCCCTCGTGGGCGTGTTTGACATGGTTCGTGATCTCGTCCTTGCTAATGTTAAGAGAGATGAGGTAAGTTTCCAGGTGTCTAATCCTTTGCACGATGTTCCTGAAGCAGAGAAACCCCATCAGTTACCGAAAATTATTACCGAGGCTTATAAGACCATCGGCCATAATAGTTTGGGTGTTAAGCCTTATGCTAAAAAACAAGCACAGCAGCAAATGCAGTTGGCGAATTCTGATAAAGATGATCGCCTGAAAGTTCCGAAACAAAATTGGAGTAAGAATAAAAAACAGGGGAAACAGCAACAGAAACAGGGGTCCCGTCCTGCTTCGCTAATATCTGTCCCTGCTGAGCGTACATATGAGTTGCGCGACCGTACAACGATTAGGTCACCTGACAGATTTCAGGTTCCTGAACAACGTTCTCCTCGCTCTTTGCAGAAAACATCGGTCTCACCCACCGGTGGAGGAGGAGGCGGCGGCAGAGGAAAAGGAGCCCAACAGAGCTGTGAGCAGCCTCGCAAGGCTGACAGAAAGGGCAAGCAGTATGAGTCACCGCGTCAAAGGCCCCAGTTTCAAAAGAAGAAAGTTGCTGCTGTAACAGCAAGATATGCCACAGATAGTGAGAACGCAGCTTCGGAATCTGACATGGGCGCTGATGCTGTTGGACAGCGTGGCGGAGATTACCATAGTGTGAGAGGCCCTGCGTCCACTACTGAAGATGACAGCGACTGACACATTTGTCGTGGTTGAGACAGCTGACGCCAGAGTGGCTCCCCCTGAAAGACTTTTTGAAATTGTCCTTTTAATTGAAGGTGACATTCAACCTACCATAAAAGGGGTATTTTGGGATAATCTGACTACTACCTATGACATTTTGTTGGCGGGGGTCCATTGGTCCCCACCGTTTGTTTTAGCAGCTCCGCAAGGGGAGGAGGTAATTCTCCCTAGTTTCACGCAGACAGTGCAGAAGGAGCAGGCCATGCATTTTGCAGGAGATTGGGCTAAGGCGCTTGCGCCGGCTTTGTACCGTACTCACTGTGGTTGGGACAAATTTTCCCCCAGACACGTGATTCGGTTACGGTCTATGCCACAGCCTCAACCCCAGTACCTATGCGGCGTGAGGTGAAAGCTCCCGTTCCAGAAATCCTTGAACAATTGGAATACCAAGGTGTAATTGAAACGTGTGTGTCTCAGATGAATAACCCTCTTTTTACTGTGACTAAGCCAGATGGCTCATACCGTTTGGTGTTAGATTACCGCCACCTGAGCTCCCATTGTTGTACGCGTGCAGTACAGAATACTCACAGTTCTGCTCTTGTGGATAGTCTTGTGTGCAAACGGTTTAAAACCACACTTGACATATCCAACAGGTTTTTTGCCCACAATCTGTCCCTTATTAGTAGTCAATGGACAGCTTTTACCAGTATTGGCAAACAACAACCAATTTCCTTGTTTGGCTATGGGCTACAAAAACAGTCCAGGCATCTTGCTGCACGCATTGTCTTTCTTTTGGAGGGACTCGACACAGATGCTTGTTCGTATGTGGATGATATCTATCCCACAGACGATGAATTATGGCCGTATCTGTGCCGTGTTGACTGCATAATATGCCGTTTTGCGGACTTTGGCTATAAATTCAACTTTGCAAAATCTCATATTGCAGAGTACACAGTGTTGTTCCTGGGCTTCGAACTCAACAATGAAGGTCAAGGCTTGGCTCCTCACTTCCTGGAGGAATGCACACAACTGCGCGTTCCGACAACACTGAAAAAACTACAATATTTACTGGGCTTTTTGAATTTCGGGCATACTTACATTCCCGATTATACCCAGCATATCAAGGCTCTTTATGCTTTGATACAACCTACTTTCTCCAAATCGTGCTGGCTGCCCGCACATTCAGCCATTTTGCAAACTTTGCTGGCTGATCTTCTAGAATCGAAATTCTTGTTGACCCGTGATAACCACACCAACCTGGTGATAAGAATCGTACCAAGGGGCGGTGGGTTTCCCGTACCTCACTTTTAATGAGGGTGACACAGTCCTTATCGCTTACAAGTCACACTTGTACACTTCAGCTGAGTTGCGATTTTCCACTGTGGAAAAAGTTTTGACAGCAGTGCAAATGGTGATTCTTAAGGAACGTTCACTGTCGCAGGGAAAGGGCATTTTGGTTGTTACTCCATTTCCTGCCGTGGAGGCAGTGATGAAAGCCAGTGTACCAAATTCAAAAGCTTTGTACCTACTGTGGATACAAGGGGCTACGTCCTTAACATCGCCAGATGTCACGTTCATTTTTGATTCCTCTCTGCAGACTCAGGAGTTTTTGCACTATGAATTTGTTCATCCTGCTCCTCTGACCATGCGGCCACTTGAGGATTTCAATTATATAATTTACACTGACGGTAGTGTTCCAGCGGCTACAGTTTCAAAGCACGCATATTCTTCGGCCTGCGCAATAGTGGTTGGTACAATAGTGGATGGTGAATTCAAGTCCGATGTCGTGCATACACAGACATTAGGGGACTGTACCTCCCATTTGGCAGAGGTTCCGGCTCTGATGCTTGCAGTGGAGTACATAGATCCTGGTGTGACTACTCTTATCGTAAGTGACTCTTACTACTGTGTTGAATCACACAATGACAATTTATCCTTTTGGACTCAAAATGACTATCGTGACTCCAAAGGTCACACAATAAAACATAAAATGATCTGGGTTCGAGTGACTGAACTTAAAGAACGGCTCCCACGCATGTTCACGCTGTTGGCAATCGTCTTGCCCGATGAAGCTGCCAAGACAGCAGTTGCAACATATTCAGTAGTAGCAGTTACACGTTCCAAAAGTAAGATTGATGATGACATCTTGGCAGCTATTGCCGCTACAGAGAAGGGAGGTAATTACCCAAAAGGTTTCCCTTCTAAATACTCTTATCATTTAAGTCCTGATAAAGTTCCTTATGTGAGAATTAACAACGTTGGTGACAGGTTGATTCCCAACGCGGACGGCAGACAGACTTTGATTACAGCAGCTCACGAGGGTATGGCCTCAGTGCATGCCGGCGTGTCAGCTACTGTTTCACTCCTTCAACAGCGTTACTGGTGGCGGGGAATGTACAAACAAATGCGTGATTATGTCCTTCATTGTGATGTTTTCCAGCAGATTAAACCTTCTACTGCTGCACTCTCGCCCCAGACACAGTTGTACATATCTAATAAACCACTTGCATGTGTTTATTTAGATCACTGCGGTCCTTTCTCTTCTGATACTGTGTAAAAGTACATCTTAGTTGCAGTTGATTCATGCACACGCTTTGTGTGGCTGTGGCCCCAACGGAGTGCTGATTCTCGAACTGTCGTAAGGGATTTGCGTGTCTTTGTGGGAATTTTTGCATGTGGTACCTTCCATTCGGACCAGGGTACAGTGTTTGCCTCTAAGGCATACAAGGATGCCATGCGTTCATTGGGGATCCAAGTCAAATTTTCGTTTCCATATTGGCCTGAGGGTAATAGTGTTGTGGAGCGGATGAACCGTGACTTAAAAAGCAATCCTTAACAGCTAGAGTATTAGGTACAGGCCGGAACTGGCTCACCCACCTCAATAGCGTTCGGCATGCACTTAATAATCTCCCTAGAAGATCTCTGGGTGGGCGGACCCCATACAAAATGCTCTTTGGCATCAAAATGCTTGTTCCGGACCTTGAGGGTCTAGACACGGTGGCGTCATCCGAATCCTTTGACTTAGATGAACATTCTAATGCTTTAAAGAACCTACAAAAGACCAGAGACAGTGTTGCAAAGGAACATTTGCCCTCCACATCTGCTGCTGCGTTGCAGATTCTGGTAGTCGGCTGGCTACCCCAAGTTGGAGAACTGGTCTGTGAGAAGGTCGATAACAAGAAAGAATTCGACCCTCTCCTATCGAGCTCCAGTTCCTGTGCTTAGAGTGCAGGGTACAAGAACAGTCATTTTTATCTCCTCTTCCTGGACAAAAGGGAAAAGGTACATCTCCAGTGACAATGACAAAGTACACAGAGTGGCCGGTTATTCTTAAAATGACACCAGCAGGCTCTTGTCCGGCAATGCAGTGAAACTCTATTTTGGCCACAGATCCTACCATCAGGCCTGATGTTGCTATTGAGATGAACACAGTTACGAATCCTTTATTGAATCCACCGGCTAGTGATCCTCTTAATGATACTGAATATACTTACCCTGCTGACCTATCTACGCCTGATTTGGAGACTTGTGTGGCTAATCAATCACGTTTTTCATTTGACACTGGCTGTACCACATCAAAGTCCCCTTCAAAAGTTTAGATTTTTGCTGCTTAGTTTAAAAAACATTTTTTGATTCCCCCTTGGACTTAAATTTGGCTGGTGCTTTTTTCAATTTTTTTGTTCATGTCCTTTGGATTTATGGTGTATTTTTTCCATTTTGTAAATTCACACAATGTTCAAGAAAGAACTACAATTAGTCAAATTGGTGGAACTTTGGCACCCCACTCCTCTTCACACAGAATGAAGAGGGACCAGACTTTGGTGAATATCACTGCTTGGCCTGTCCTGGATGGGATTGTATAGGATGATGTGAAATTTCAAATCCACGGACCGACAGAGGTTATTAACGTCCCTAATGTACTTCGTGTTTCAATGGGGGATGTGGTTAAACAAAATATACGCTCTGATGACTGGGACGTCCAGGCCGTAGAGGCTCTATTTTCTGATTTGAAATATTATGCTGCCTTTGATGCTGAGGATTTGTACTTAGATTCTGCTAATTATGGTGATTTGTTTTGTTTTCAACACTATGGGAATCACTTCTTGCACAAAGCAAATACGTTTAGAAATGTGGTTAATTACACACAGTGGGAACATTGCCCTGATCCTGTTGAAGGCAGCTCCAAAACTCTTAAAAATAGTTTTCATATTTTACTGATTTTAATCAAACTAACCCTGAGGCATTTGATTTTAGGATGACTAGGGAGTCTTCTTCCAAGGTTAGACTTACCCACACATAATTACTGTATTCAAAGTCCTTTATTATCCAGTTGGCTGTAGGGGGCTATGAGCTGTGGAAAGATACAATTGATCTTCAATCTATTTGAGGTTCTAAAAGTTGGCAAGTGCAAGGAACCGAGGCTTTGCATCTTGCATGTCTCATCCCGAACCATATGTTGTTTCTGAATGCTACTATTTCACAGACCACCTGCTTTGGCTTGGCTATGTCTAAAAAATTAAATGCTCCTTCATATCCTGATTTGGGTGAATACCCCAATGGGATAATTACACCAGTACTTCCCTTAGAGATTTACAGACCCTGTTGCGAAACTCTTCTTTTAATGTTTCCAGTCTGAATCCTGAGGGTTGGCTGCTGTGGCAAAAAAGTGCAGATTCCTGCAAGCACCGTTTTCTGGGTCTGCCCCTGGCTATACAGAGGTTAGGATAGATCCCCAATTTGAGAGTCAACATTCAGTCACCACCTATTCTATAGGCAGATTGTGTCCGAGTTGGCTCAAATACTCAACCTTCGCGTCAGTGAAATTACATTTATCTAAACTAACTGACACAGTTGATTTGAATGATTTTGTGACAGGTCCTGCATCTGGCAGATCGAAAAGATGGATATATGCTGTTTACAACGAGGTGTGGAAACTGTCCCAAATTGAAGCTGCTTCTAGGATTAGGGCTATTGATCAGGCCAATTTAGAAAAAGTGCTTGCAGTTGTAGATAATAGCATTAACACCCTTTCTTCCCGTATTTACACTTTAGATAATATTGTTTCATCTGTTGTTGATATTGTACAGGAAGACATTGCAGTTTTGTACCATGGCCAAAATCAATTATGTTCTATAATGCAGTTTGCAAAGACTCTTCCAAAGTTTCTTGTGACTTCAAGTTTCTTGTACTTGCGCTGCGTGTAAAACGCTTCCTCCTGAATTTTAACTTTTTAAAATAGTTAATTCTTGCTTTGCGCCGAGCGACCGCGTTTTTACTTTACTTTGCCTGCGCCGCTTAGTGGGAATTTTAGGGAGCTCTTACCCACATATAATTGTTGCACACCCACATTTGTGGGGTAGAAGGGACTCGGGGGCACTGCATAAGCATCGCGCCGGTTTCCGAGCGCCATTTTGGAGTGGGGAGAAGGATTTCCTCACAGAGCGCCATCTTGGGTGAGGGAGAGCCACTCGCCCTGCCAGGACCCACGCATTGGAGGAGGAGGTAATAAAAGTAGGACCTCCTACCCCGCTTAGACAGACTTCAAGTTTCTTGTACTTGCGCTGCGTGTAAAACGCTTCCTCCTGAATTTTAACTTTTTAAAATAGTTAATTCTTGCTTTGCGCCGAGCGACCGCGTTTTTACTTTACTTTGCCTGCGCCGCTTAGTGGGAATTTTAGGGAGCTCTTACCCACATATAATTGTTGCACACCCACATTTGTGGGGTAGAAGGGACTCGGGGGCACTGCATAAGCATCGCGCCGGTTTCCGAGCGCCATTTTGGAGTGGGGAGAAGGATTTCCTCACAGAGCGCCATCTTGGGTGAGGGAGAGCCACTCGCCCTGCCAGGACCCACGCATTGGAGGAGGAGGTAATAAAAGTAGGACCTCCTACCCCGCTTAGACAGACTTCAGGTTTATTGTACTTGCGCTGCGTGTAAAACGCTTCCTCCTGAATTTAAACTTTTTAAAATAGTTAATTCTTGCTTTGCGCCGAGCGACCGCGTTTTTACTTTACTTTGCCTGCGCCGCTTAGTGGGAATTTTAGGGAGCTCTTACCCACATATAATTGTTGCACACCCACATTTGTGGGGTAGAAGGGACTCGGGGGCACTGCATAAGCATCGCGCCGGTTTCCGAGAGCCATTTTGGAGTGGGGAGAAGGATTTCCTCACAGAGCGCCATCTTGGGTGAGGGCGAGCCACTCGCCCTGCCAGGACCCACGAGATATCCTTGCCGGCCATTAAAGATGGCTGCTAGACAGGTGCGCAGCGACGGTGCGCAGCGGGTGCGCCGTAGGGGCGCCGGAGGTGCGCCAGAGGTAAGCCCGTTTGCGCCCGTTCACGCAACGGACGCGCCGGGGGCCGGTACTCCTGGTTTACCCTCCCGTGATGCCATTACCTATACTCGAGATGAACTCTTAGCCTTTAACACTAGCCCACCGCTAAGGGGACTTGTTGCATCTCCAGGAAAACAGACAGATTCCTTTAGCTGTGGCCTTTTAAATGTGAGGTCGCTGTGCTTACATCATGGAGAGATTGCCTTCATGATTGACCATCATGAGCTAGATATTTTACTCATGACGGATACATGGACAAGCACGGACTGTGCAGTAGAGCTGGGTTTGGCCTGCCCCTCGGGATATAAAATCAGGCACATCCCTCGGATTGGTGCTAGAGGGGGAGGACTAGGATTAATTTTTAGAGAGTCTATTGATCTATCCTTGATCGACATCAAGACCATTCCTGGTCATGAACTACTTGCCTTCTCTCTAAATGGACAGGGGGGCGCTCTATTTACCGGCCTACTTTGTTACAGACCTCCATCTAGCCCTTTATCGGCTGTGACTGGGCTGATTGAGTTAATCCTTGATCTATCCACCTCGCATTCAAGGTTAATGGTATTAGGTGATTTTAATCTTTGGCTGGGCGGCTCCGGAGATACTGCACTTACAGATCTGACACAGACCTGTCGGAGTATTCAGCTGCAGCAGCTGGTCCTTACTCATACCCACCAAAAGGGCCATATACTGGACCTTGTTTTTGCAGACCCAGAGCATGTAACTGTTCGAAACATCTTGCCCCAGTGCTGGATGGACCATGCGTTGGTCCATTTTTCTCTCACGCCCAAGGTGGGGCAGGGGAGAAACAGGAACTCAGGTGGGGTTAAAAGTACCAGACAATGGACAAAACTCTTGAGTCAGTCCCCTCTACCCTCATTACTCTTAGAGGGTTTTATCTTAGAGGAAAACGTAGACTTGAGCTACGAAAGGCTCAACCAACGGATTGTGTCCTCCCTTGACTCCTTGGCCCCTTTATGGAAAATAAGAAACAGGCCTACTCCGGCTATGCCATGGTTTTCCGAGGAGTTGTTTCAACTTAAACTCCAATGCAAGCGGGCCGAGCGCACGTGGAGAAAGAATTACCTGGATTCAGACCGGGCTCTCTACAAACAGGCCCTGTCCATCTATAAAGCACAGATTAACACTCAACTTGTCTTCTCACTTGAGGGCAAGGAAGCAGTGGCACTTGACACCTTCCACCGCTGTATGCTCGCAACTGCGGACTGGCTGAATCAGAATTTGCTGCAGTTTAACAGCTCTAAGACAGAAGTCTTACACTGCACTACTGACCGCGTCCCTAGACCTCTCCCGCCGGATTTTTGGCCACCCTCCTTCCAAAGCACGACTGTGTCTACCACCTCGGTCCGTAACCTGGGAGTGATGTTTGGGTCCAATTTCCAACTGGACGCAGCCGTCAATAAAACAGTGAGCACTTGCATGGGTCTGCTTCGTATGTTGAGAAAGGTCCTCCCGATGCTTCCTATGGACAGTAGGCCAGAGGTGGTGAGGAGCATCATCGTAAGTCGCCTGGACTACTGCAATGCTCTATTTCTTGGAGCACCAGCTACCTTGATAGGAAAACTGCAACGGGTGCAGAACCTTGCAGCCAAATTAGCGCTTGCTCGCCGCCGTCTCGACTCTTCATCCCAGGCATTAAGAGACCTTCATTGGTTACCGATCCTTCAACGGATCGATTTTAAATCTCTATGTATTGTATTCAGGGCCCTTCATGGACAAGGCCCAGTGCCACTTCAGAACATGTTTCATTGGTACATTCCGTCTAGATCCCTTCGTTCGGCTTCTGCCTACCTTGCTGTGGTGCCTAAAGTTCTGAGATCGCGGTTGGGCGGTCGATCTTTCAGCTTTACGGCAGCCAGACTATGGAACACTCTTCCGCTAGGACTGAGAAGTACGAATGATCTTGTCTCCTTTAAGAAAAATTTAAAAACATATCTCTTTCCTAGGGTTGCATCCTTTTAGTTTTTAATCAGCAGGGTGCGCAGCAGGATCCTTTCAGTCAAAGCGCCAGGATACCCGTGGGGTGACAGATACGCGCTATAAAAGTTTTACAAAGAAGAAGAAAGAAAGAAAGAAAGTTAAAGGCTGAGAAGTTGCCTTGGGATTACATGAACACAACTTCACTATTTTTGCCTTTTAATTTAACTGCTAAACAACAATTTATGTCAATGAAAGAAGCCACGTTTTCTCTGTTACATATTGAGAAATTAGAGCCATTACCCTTTTCTATGGCCAAGTCCAATTCGGCAGTTTGGCTTATCCATGGGTTAATAACTCACCCTTTCCCTCTGTTTAAATTTGAAGCATGCATGAAACACTATGCCATCGGCAAATTTGAGCCTTTAGGTAGCACTTTTCTCCATGAAGTGAGGAATCACCCTTTTACATATAGGTGCTTGAGGGAAGGAAAAGAAGTGTATTTAAAGGGTGAAGACTGCACTTCCAATCCCAATCACTCATTAGTCTGCCGAAATTTGCAATTGCACATTTCGTGTAATATCACAGCACCAAATCTTGTGTGTGTTTTAAAAGACACTCCCGCCCCGCTATTACACCCACTTTCACATTGTTAGCAAACGGTAGTTATTTGTTATTGAATAATGAAGATTGCTGTGGTATGCTTGCTGGAATTCCGTTCATCGTTGCTGTTTCCCAACTTGTTGTTTGCTGTAAAAATGTTCTGTTTCCTTTCCTTTTCCAAATGGGAGGCTCGATGTATCCATCTGGCCTTCTATTCCGACCTTGAAAGCTAGGATCAACCAGATAAGTCGAATAAGGTCTCTTTTGTCCCAGAAAGAAGTCGCATTACATCTGCGCGTGAAACATTCGTCCTTCTCGTTGCTAACACTCGTTCTGAGGTACATGCCTTATTAAATACAGATCTGCCACTGCATTTCGGTGCTTTGATTCACACAATTCAATTCAATATTTACTTTATTCGGTTTCAATAGGAAAAACCATAAAAGTATCACACATCTTAAATTACATTACATTTCCTAATAGTAAAAAATTACATTAAAATATTGTTAAAAATCATCACAGTAAACAATTTTACACAAATAAATATTTCATTCAAAATTTTGTAAAATAAAAACATCATAAATCGATAGTGCAGGGTACATCAGAGCAAGTTGCAAATTAGTCCTATGTCGAATACAAAATTTTAAGGAACTTACTATATTTATGGCTACGAGGTCTGATTCCAGAAATTGAAGAATCATGAATGCAGGTGGGCATTGGCGAAGACCCATGCTTTTTAAGATCGGAATCAGCCATCGCTTACTGGGTTCAATATAACATTTACAAAAGAAGGTTACATGAAGAAGCAATTTTGGGGATATATCATCCCAAGGACAGTGGATTAACTGGTAAGACCAATCGTTCGTCGATGGAAAAGTGACAAAACGATGAAAGATATTTAATCTGAATCGAGTCAGTAAGAATCTATCAAAACTGGATAACTTCCAAGTTAAATAAGGCTGGATCATCACAGTTGTTTGTATTGACAATGAATGTTGGACAGATAATTTATTTGCTTCAGTTGTCAGACGGAGACCAGCTAAGTGCATTAGACTTTGATTCTTTAGCATCTTTCGTGATATCCGGGCCATTTCGAGGGGGTGGTGGTAATAATTTTCCATACCCAGGTCAGTTAAGAACTTCCTAACATATTGTAGCCACGATATCTTCTTCACGTGTTCTAACTTAAGACAATCTGACACGATTGCTTGAGTAAGCGTTAACTTGATAGACGTCCAGAGACGGTGCCATAATAGAACTGGTTGGATCCATATAACGTCCGAAATATAGGACACTCCCAGTTCTAAATGGCATGTGAATGTGGACGCACTTTGTGGTACAGCGAGTAGGAATCTTAAAAAACTGTTTTCTACTTTTTGTATAGATTCGACCTGCACATACCCCCAAACCCCCACTCCGTAGATGGCTGTACTAAGGCATTTGGCCTGATAGATACGTAGCATCTCTTCCGGGGGACGTTTTCCAAGCCTCTGGGTAAATGCTACTAAGGCCATTGTAGCCTTTAAGAACTGCAGTTTTCTAACCTCAATTGCTCTTTTCCACGTACCCTTTTCATCTATGACAACCCCTAGATATGGATAGGTGGGAGTGTGGTCAATCCTGGAATTGCTTATATAAATATTGTTTCCTTTTCTCAATTTTCGGCCAGACATCATAATGAAGGTCTTTTTTTATATTAATTTTTAAATCTAGGTTCGACATGAATTGGTTATATCGATTTATGGAGCGCTGTAGTTCAAGAGGAGTGCCAGCAATAATAACCGTGTCATCCGTGTATAGGAGAGCGGGGATTGAACGATTCTGGACAAGGGGAAGGTCCTGGCTCCCATCCAGCATTGCTAGTTCCAGGCCGTTTGTATAGAGAGTAAAAAGGAAGGGGGCCAGGACACAACCCTGTCTTACTCCTCGCTCCACCCTGAAAGGAGCAGATAACTGCCCACCCAAACCATATCTCACTCTTGCGGTTGCGTTCGAATACATTTCCCACAGATAGTTGACCAACAGAGTATCGACCCCCATTGCTGTTAAGATGTCCCAAAGTTTTGCATGACCAACGCAGTTGAACGCTGCAGTGAGGTCTACATAGGCCATGAGCAGTCTTCCACCCTTTGCGTCTATATATTTGCTACTAATTAACGTCAAATTTAGGACCTGCTCGATGGTACCTAAAACCGTAAAACCGTACTGGAGGTCAGATATGATATTATTGTCTTCCATCCAGTACTGTAAGCGTTCTAACAGGATACGGCCCACCACCTCACACAATATTCAATCCATCATGGGCCTGGCACACTATTTTAAAGTAGTAAGTTCTAGCCTTGTGACCTCATTCCAAGCTATATTTGGTGTGATACCGGCATTTTTTCATTCTATTTTTTCTAGCGTCTTTGGCGGTTTCCCGTTAATACTCGCTTTGAGTGCCGGCGTACTTCTGTTAATTTGCTTACTCGAAAATGGTAGCACATTCTGTGCCCCACGACGGTCTGCCCTGGCTGCTCCAGCTTCGTGACCGGATGCTTGAGTACTATGGATCGCTACCTCTGGCGACTCTGAGTGTGGCGTATGGTTTATCTTTCCGTTTTTTTAACTTTTCATGCATGCAGACAGTTTTCCAGTGCCTGGATTGCAGATTTGAAAGGGCCCTAGATTTGTGTCTCTGCAACACGGTGTCTCCTAATCCCGATTATGATCCACTAATGAGTCCCTTAGTTGCTCATTAACTAGACTGTTCCGGAATCTGGATTATGCCCTGCGCAGCGGCTCATAGGGTCCTGGGTATTTGGAACATATGGACTGCAGTCCGTGACTTTCTGGCATGCAGTTATCTCGAAGAAAGCCTGAGTTGTCCTCTGATGGTGCTAGAGGCTCCGGTTGTTGAGGAACATGTATGTTCTTTTCCATTATTGAATTGGATGGCTGACATGTTTGCTGATGATAACGATTTCCTATTGGAGGCGGTTTCCACACACTGTGCCTATATGCTGTTGGATTGAAGTGACATTTTTTTTTGCTTTTCATAGACACGTACTGGGCTAGTGATTTTTTTTTCTCACTAATACATTAGTTTGTCTACATTTTTTTAAGGTATTCTCCGCACCATGGCCACCAGTGAATGTTTTCTTACGTTTGACAATTATTAATTCGGATTTATACTCCCAATTATCATGTTTGGCAAAGTTTCTGAACTTGGTTCTGTCTCATTCGAACTTGAACTCTGCGTTCTACAAATATTGCCCCCTTTATTGTGCGTTCTCTGATCAAGGGAGGGTGTAGTGTGGGCTATGCCTGGTTTGCACACATGTAATGTTAGCATGGCGTATTAGAAGTTTAAATGCCATTTTACCTTTTGCTGCGTTTCCACACAACACTGCATATACCTGTTCTTGTAAGTTAGGGTGCGTTAATGTCTTCACATGAGAAAGTCTTGTTTTCGACATCCCTAGACATACATTCAATCAATCAATCAATCAGAGTACTTGTAAAGCGCGCTACTTACCCGTGAGGGTCTCAAGGCGCTAAGAGGAGGGAGGGTGCTGCTACTGCTCGAAGAGCCAGGTCTTGACGAGGTTTCTGAAGGCGAGTAGGTCTTGGGTCTGCTGCATGTGGGTAGGGAGGGTGTTCCAGGTCTTGGTGGCGAGGTAGGAGAAGGATCTGCTGCCGGCGGTTGTTCATTGGATGCGGGGGACAGCGGCGAGGGCGAGGCTGGTGGAGCGGAGCTGGCGGGTGAGGGTGTAGAAGCTGAGTCTGCTGTTCAGGTAGGCTGGTCCGGTGTTGTGGAGTGCTTTGTGTGCGTGGGTGAGGAGCTTGAAGGTGATCCTCTTGTCGACGGGGAGCCAGTGTAGGTCTCTCAGGTGGGGGGTAATGTGGCTGTGGCGGGGGACGTTAACGATCAGTCGGGCGGAGGCGTTTTGGATGCGTTGTAGTCATTGTAGGTGTTTGGCTGGGATTGCTGTGTAATGTGCGTTGCCGTAGTCCAGTCTTGTGCTGACGAGGGCCTGTGGCACAGTTCTTCTTGTTTTGGTTGGGATCCACTTGTAGATCCTGCGGAGCATGCGGAGGGTGTTTTAGAAGGAGGAGGAGACGGCGTTGACCTTCTTAGACATGGAGAGGGAAGAGTCAAGGATGAATCCTAGGTTGCGTGCATGGTCGGTGGGTGTTGGTGCTGTTCCCAGTGTGGTCGGCCACCAGGAGGAGGCTGACAGGTACAGGAGGATGAGGTCTGATGTTTCACCATTGTTGCCGCCTGATGTCGTCTGTGGCGGCAATGAAGACTGTCTCGGTGCTGTGATTTTGTCTGAATCTCGACTGGGACGGGTCCAAGATGTTGTTGTCTTCCAGGTGGCGGGTCAATTGCATGTTGATGATTTTCTCGATGACTTTGCCGGGAACGGGAGCAGGGAGATAGGCCGGAAGTTCTTGAGGTCCTTGGGGTCCACCTTGGGCTTTTTGAGGAGGGCGTTGATTTTGGCGTGCTTCCAGCTTTCCGGGAATGTTGCTGTTTCGAAAGAGATGTTGATAACCTTCCGTAGTTGGGGTGCGATGGCTGCGTCCGCTTTGTTGAATACGTGGTGTGGGCACAGGTCTGACGGAGATCCTGAGTGGACGGAGTTCATGACCTTGCGTGTCTCGTCATAGTTGACGTTGAACCAGGAGGTCAGGCGGTTGGCCCTGGTAGTGTTCACAGGGCAGGTGGAGTCTGGCGTAGTCGGGGTGGTCATGGTATTGAAGCTGTCGTGGATGTCAGCGATCTTGCGGTGGAAGAAGATGGCTAGTGAGTCGCACAGTTCTTGTGAGGGCGGGATGTCGTTGGCGCTGGGGTTGGAGAGTTCCATTACGATGTTGAAGAGCTACTTGCTGTCGTGTGCGTTGTTATCCAAGCGGTCTTTGAAGGAGGATCTCTTGGCTAATCTGATGAGATGTGATGTCTGTGGGTGGCGTCCTTGTGGGCTGCGTGGTTGTCCGGTGTGCGTTCGTGGTGCCATATCTTCTCCAGTTTCCGGCATGTGCGTTTGGAGGTCTGGAGCTCGTTGGTGAACCAGGTGGCTCTCTTGCTGGTGTGGCTGTTGGAGGGTTTCTTGAGCGCGGCAAGGGAGTTGGTGCAGTCGTCGATCCACTGTCTGAGGTTGCAGGCTGCGGTGTCAGGGTTGGTGGGGTCGGTGGGTGGGTTCTGGGCGAGGGTGGTGACCCTCATCTGCGGAGTGAGTGCTGAGACCGTCAAGGTTATCATAACATGGTAGCTGTTGTTTGAACTGATCGGCTAACGCTTTTTAGACACAACAAATGGCAGCTGTTCGCAAACTGAGATTATAGCGCCTTTATTATTACATAGTTGCCGTGATTTCACACACTTGGAAGATTTTCGTTTTCCAGGGATGCAGAGAGCTTTTGTTGATCCTGATGTAATTCACTCTTGCTGAGCTGAGAGGTAATGGGGTCCCCCGTACAAGCCTAAGAGACCTTCTTTAGTTTATAGAACATAGTTCCTAGATAGGGAGGGTATTATAACTAGGCACTATAAGACCTGTTTTCACTATCATTGTAATATGATTTCTTCCTTTGTATTTTATGGAATTGTAACAATGCTGACCATATTATTTTTAATCATATGTCTGCTTATGTTGGCAAAGATACTGCACCTGAGAGCACGTTGTTAAAATAAATATTTTAACCTTACCCGTGTCTCCTGTTTACACCTGTTGTGGACTGGTATGAGAGTATAAAAAAAGAGTGTTCTCCCTTCCCACCATTCCTGAGTTTGTCCTAAGTTGCATGTTCTAGGTTGTCTAATCATTGGTTTCTTTGCTATAGGACGAATAGCTAATGTGACACTGATGCTTGCTGGTTGGGGTTTTCTAGGTACTGAGGTGAGTTTCTGGTACACCACAATTCACTGATGTCCTGGGTCTCTGTGCACAGTTCTGTGTAGGAGCAGGATCCTTGCAACACCACTAAGGATATAGGGTGTACAATCAATGAATCCAACTGCATTTGGGATGTGACCTAGCCCATAGAAAGCTGCCTTCACTGCACCCAAATCAACACGGCTAGGGAACTGAATGAAGCAGCTCACGTCTTGAAAAATGTAGCAAGCACCTGTGAGGACATGACTGAACATTGCTTGTGACATCCCACCTGAAGTGGCATCAGTAAACTGAAAAGAGTTAGTGGCCAAAAAGTGAAAAACAGACAAAACCTTTACAAGAGGAGTGATACTGTGGGGATATGCTATTTCTGGCGGAGATCCTGCACCAACTGACTAGTCAGATCCAGAATGGTCTGACGATCCAATCTGTATTTCTGTATGATGTGCCTCTCCTGCATTGTCTGGTGGTCAGTGAATGGACAGAACACTGGATGATGACTGCATTCTCTTCCCCAGGGTCCCTAAGTGAGAGACTAGTGGACCCTCATTGCACTCTGTTTGCAACATCAAAATACACTTCAAATGTAAAGCATTGTACAAATGTTGTGTTTTTTTTTCTTAAAATATTTATTTGTATAGTTTTTCAACAAGAACCAGGATCAATAGAATGGGGGGGGAGAAACAAAGGAACATACAGGGGTGTCAAAAATGTCACAATAAAGCGCCAGCATACGCATACTCAATAACCCAATATAAATTATGTTCTACACATATAGAAAAAATCTGACAGTGCCAGTAAAAGCAACAGTAGGGGGAGATGAAGAGGGGCCTGGAGATATGAACTATGGGGAAGTATGATCCATAGTAATGTTATTACATTATAAAGAGAAGGGTAGCATCATACATACTAAAAAGGACTCATGGGTATACACGTGCAGCTTATGTGTGCCTATGAAACCCAATAGAGCTAAGCTAAAGCAGCACACAATCACTCCGCCTCCTCAGGATGAAGCAATGAATAGGTCCACAGTGGCTACCATAGATTTTTGGGTCTGGAGGTAGCTAGCTGCAGTGCAGCAAATGTGTCATTAGAAGTGCCACAGTACATTAAGTCCTGAATCCAAGTTTTCACCGTTGGCACTGTGGATCCCCCCTAGTGTAGAGAGACTTGTCCAAGAACAAGTATTGGTACACAGTTCCAAGCCAAGTGAGAAAAGTCAGCATTCTCTGCTGCACATCTAAAGCAGCAATTCGATTTGGTGGGGTCCATTTTCACTAACAAGTGTATGTTCTGTGTAAATGTTTAAAATGTAATTTATTTCTGCCGATGATTGTTAGATTTGAGCAGCAGTAAGCCCATGTCTTGTCCGGTAGAGGATGACCAGGATCCCTCTCCCATGCCTCCCGAGTTCTCACCCCAACCGCTGGCCAAAGAGTCAGAGATAAGTGATATAGTCAAGAGACCAGATGGGCACCACTAGATGACATGATGACTAATGAGAGCGGGGGAAAATCTGCCAGTTTTGCTGGGAAAGATGGACGTGGCGCATATGGAGTTTCGCAGTCCGTGTAAAATAAATGTGTGCATATAAGACACATCATGTCCTTCTGTGAAGACTGCTACAGAGCGCACTTGGGCATCACTAAAGAGGCCGCCCAGAGTGCATAGTCCCCACAGGGCATGTGTTCGCTTGGTAGAGGTAGGTTCAGGGAATAGAGAAGGTCAACGTTCAGATATTGTCGTAACTTAACCTATACCCAATATGTTGCGTAAGTGTTTGTATCTCTGCCAGTGTCCTAAGCAGGCTGCGGGGTATGACAGTGGAGTGCAAGCATCGGTGGATCTGAGACCATTCCAGTTTTTAGTATTGCAGCCTTGCATCAGGGTGGTACTAATAGTACGCAAAATATGGCTGTGCAGATAGATAGTACAAACAAAATCCTGTTACACTAATTCCCCCATGCTAGTAGGGCATTGTCAGTGTTTGTTAACTGATTCACGGCTGCCCACCAGCCCAGACTAGCCCAATGACCATACTGCAGAGTGTATCAAAAAATGGAGTCATGAGAACTATGGGAATGTTGAGAAAACTGTATAACAAACGGGGCAGTACCACAATTTTAATGATAGCAATTCTGCCTGCAATCAACAGAGGGAGTTTAATTCAATGATCAATTTGTGTTGATAGTCTTTCAATCACGGGTCCATAATTAAGACGGACAACCTCTGCGGTGCTTCAGTGTAAAAAAATGCCTAGGTACCTGGGGGTCAGCGCACCAGCACAGAGGGAAGTCTAAAGTGAAGGGAGCAGTAGCGTCTGTCAATGGAAAAATTTCAGATTTGGCCCCGTTTATGACAAGTCCAGAGAACACCCTGAAGTGCACAATTTTGCAAAGAAGAGGAGGGATATTTGTATTGGGGTCCCTAGCGTTCTGCATATAGCGAAGCCAACAGAGGTCCGGGGTGAAATCTTAGCCTGAGCTGTAAATGTCGCTCCTGGAGATGATGCACAAGGGGGTCCAGGGCAATAAGAAACATTTGAGGTGACAGAGGGTACCCCTGTCTGGTACCCCATGAAAGCGTAAATTGATCCATTAGGTTGCCATTCACTCGGATCAGGGCCAAAGGGCTCGTGTACAGAAGGTGAATAAGATCAGAAAAACTTTTTAGAACTCCCACTTTTCCTAATTCGGCATATAAAAAAGACCATTCCAGCAAAGCAAACGCTTATCAGTGTTCACCAATGTCGCTCCAGTGGAAAGATCAGGAGGAATTTGGTTAAGAATCGTAAATACTGTGTGAAGGTTAACTGATGTAGATTGCTTCGGGACAAACCCAGTCTTGAACAGAGAAATGATCTTGTCTACCAGTAGAGAAAGGTGAATTGAGAGGACCTTACCCACATTTTTTTGTCTTGATTCAGCAAGAACAAGGGTCTGTAAGAAGTATACCGGTAAATAGGCTTGCCCGACTTAAGTAAAAGAGTAATTACTGCTTTGCACATCGTAGGAGGGAGAGATCCGCCCTCTAAAGATTTTGTTTATACTTCCAATAAATGGGGAACCAATAAGGGCTTATAAGTTATGTAAAATATGCAGGATAAGCCATCAGTGCCCGGGGCATGGGCCACACTCAGGTCATCGATGGCCTGTGAGATTTCATCTGCAGTAATGTGAGGCCAGGAACTGCTGATGCCCTTTGTCAAGCCAGACCATAGCCACTGTGGCAAGATAATCGGTAAATACGTCATTGGAAGGAGGTGATCGAGTGGCATACAAGTGAGTGTAATAGGAGAGAAAAGCAGCAGTGATGTCGTCATTGCATGTGATTGAAATGAAATTGTCTAATTTAAGTTGTCTAATAAAAGAGGTTGGCTATTGCGAGCGAAGTAGCCTATCTAACGTCCGGCCAGGTCTTTCACCCTCACCATATACCCGAGCCCGTGTATACTTGCCGAGATAGTTGACCTCACATGCTGCATCCCCCACCCACAATGGATAGGAAACACCCAGAAAATGGTGAAACCACACCATTTTTTAATCAAACAGTAGGAGAACTCCTTGGGGGAGTCAACACTTAATGAAGACCGCCAAAAGTCCATAACTTTGATGAGCTCATGTACAGCCAGTTTGATTCAGTACTAGGAGTGTGCAGTGAAAGTTCAAGTGTAATCCATCGGGAGAGCACGAGTTTAATTTGGAGACAGTTAGCAGGAGGGGTGATGTACAGCCAATTGGCTAAAGGGATATAGTGCCAAGAAATCTGTATGGGTCTGCAGAGTCTGAATGAGAGGTGGCAGCCGCTCTCCCACCAGTAGGGAAGTCAGATTTGACTATATGCTGCTTCCAAAAATTTGTAACCTCAGCAGGTGAAACCAAAACATGGGTTTTGCCATTTAGCTGAATGCGGAGCCGTGCCCGGTACAGCACAGCACAATGGACAATCGATTTCTAGAGTGTGTCTTTAATGTCCAAGAATTTACGCCGTGCCTCCTGTACTAGAGGGGTAAAGTCTGGAAAGAATGTGATTGTCATACACTGATGTTGGATATTTCCTCTGTCACGGGCCAGGCGAAGAGCTTTGTCCGCCTCATGGTAGTTGAGGAGTTTGGAAGCATGCCAGGTGCCGGTCTTGTAGCAAGCGATCGATTGGCACGTTCAACTGCAAATGTTGAAGATAATGCCTCCCTGCTGAATAGATTATCATGGAGCCGCTCAACATAGACACTCATGGTGCCCTTGTTGGTGGATTCTGCCACATCGTCTATATGGATATTATTTTGGCACAACCATGCCTCCAAATCTTCTACCTTGATGGAAATCATCTTGAGAAGTCGTTTGGCTCTTTCAAGCCTCTTAGCAGTAGCGGCATGGGTGTCCTCCAGATCAGACAATCCCTGCTCGGCAGCCCCAACGCAGGTCTCATGTTGCTCAATACAGCCATGCATGCCCTCCAGTTGGGCTGTCAGTGTATCAAACCGCGCATTGATCGATTTGAAGCCCACCTGCAATTTAGCCATTATGGCCGCAGCTCCATCCTGAGGGGGGACCTCCACTCCCAGTGGCCCCAGGGTGTCCCTGTGGGGGGTACTATCAATCTCCTCAAGTCTAGATGTTTTAGTTGTGACAAAGGAGAACTGGCACTGCATGGGGTCACTGCATCTCATCTTGTGGTGGGGGAATGCTGCGGCGAAAAGAAAGATACCAAAAAGAAAAACGTGCCAATCCAGCGCCACTGGTGGAGGTTGGTATCCAGACCCTGGGACACCAAGAGAGCTATGTGCCTCCCCTTGGATCAGTGGCAGTGCAGCAGCAGGAGTAGCCACCTGATAAGTTATAGTAAGTTAGAGGCTGGAATATAGCACTAGTGAAATATTGAGTAATGGCCCAGGTGTTCGCTCGCAGGGGCTTGCAGTCTTAGGGGCCTTCAGCCTCTGGTTAATATATCAGGCATATGGGTGGCCACATTCAGATGAGAGTCACAATGGCTCCTGCACATATGCAGCCTCACCACTCAGCGCCTCTCAATGTAGGCAGAACACGAGTCTCAGCCGAGCCAGAAGGGAAGCAGCATAAATTAGGAAAGTGAACACTCACAGCCACAACCCATAGTCAAATGTGCTAAAGTGCAGGGCATGTGTCTCCAGTTGTGGTGAGGATCCCTGCACCCATGCCGAGCCTCAGGGTCACAGAGAATCCCTGGCCTCAGATCCAGCACCGCAGCCATGCACGTCCGCGACCCTGCCCTCAGGCTTACCCGCAACCCCTGTAATCGTAGGGCCCCCGAAGGCCACATCAGGCCACAGTCAGTGGGTACCGCAGCGTCTTTCCAGCAGTGCTCAGCTGATTACAAAGCAGTCCCAGTCTCTCCGTAGGCAGGGACACATCTCATCATCCAAGAGCGGCGGAGAGGACCCCAGTGGAGCGGAGAGAGGCTATGTCTAAGATGCAGCAGCCCTGGAGCTTCACCGTCGAGCAGCCATCTTGGTGCTCAGCTTCTCCATGCCCCCCTGGCATATGTTGTTAAATGCAGGAAACTAGTTACTGTGAATTCAATACTGGCCAGCCTGCCTTCACTAACATTTACCTACAAAGTCACATTTCACATTCTGACCGGCCGACACCTTGAACATGAACTACACCAAGAGAAAATAGCTGACATGTCGAAAAGGGTGCCTTGTCTGACATTTTTAAAGTGGAACACCATCACACATGATGCAAAGTTCGCCTACCTGCCATGTACATCTATGCATTGAACAATGAGCACCATGTCCAAAACTTTGACTGGGATTACGTACGAGCATGTGAAAAAGTAAGCCTTAACAATAACATGTAGTGGTAGTGGTGCATATACAGTTGTGAAAAAAAACTGTAACAAGTGGGTCTGAGGTCACTGCAAACACATCACACTCGACTGGTGACATGGAGGTAGTCTGAACCCGCGCTAATAGGAAAAAATAGATGAACACCACCAGCGGAGAAAAACTGCATGCTTGGCAGTTTCATGCATGACGGGCTCCCTCATGGGATAATGTTGGCTTTATTTGATCGTGGTTGACCAATGACTATGTGTGTCTATGCATATGTACACGTATGTGCTGTTGTATTAAACAATGCACTCAATTGCCTCCAAACACTGCTGTTTGCTCAGCTGCTGTGCATTACCTCTGGGAGCAACCATGCGAGGCCAAACTGGTGCGAGGGCTCCTGCCTTCACAGATGAAGAGCTGGAGACCCTTGTAGGAGAAGTCCTATCAAAGTATGGCCAACTCTATGGTTCAGCAGAGGAACAGGTAAGTTCTGGTTTTTGATTTGAGGATGCAGATGTCCCTATTCCCAAATGTCAGAGTCAAGCATACCCTCTAGGATGTCGACAATCATATCCCTTACATCTGTCTGTTTAACTTTCATAACTTTGTGTGTACAATATGTGTACGCATCTGATAGCACTTAACTAGTATGCAATTAACAGCCAATCTCTAGAAATATGTACAGCATAACATCTGAGACCTGTGGCAGGGATAATCAACTAGGTGAATGTCTGAATGTGGAATCCATTGGCATAGTCATGTGAAACATGTACAAGTCTTTTGAAAATGGTTGGTACATGTGTCTGAAATTGGCTGTAAGATCCAAAATTGTTTGCTTAGACGTAATCATACATGTAAGTAACAGTGTTTTAAAATCCAAAATGGTGGACCTCTGTAATTCTGAGATTGCACACACGAGCAATGTTCATGACTTGTGTCACTCTCAGAGTCACACAGATGCACACCATGTGTTATGCTGGAAGTGTGAGTCACCGCACATGCGAGCAAATCAATTTGTAAAAGCATGTTTGAACATGTCACAGTAGTCAGAAATATGTTGTGTGCTCCATGTATGGAGCAATAGTACTGGTTTGTCATAACCATAGTAAAGACTGCCATTGCCATCACACCTATAATGTGCTGCCAAAGTTGTCTATTGTGACCTCTTGACTGATTACATAGGCTGTGCATCTTGGCTCTGCCCTTTTCTGGGATGTGAAATCAGCCTGTCTCCTGGACCAAGCCAAATGTATCAATGCACTTAAAGCATATATGTGTGATGTTATCCAATGTATGTGTACCTACACAACAATGTTTCTAAGCACCTCTAGCCTGTATTAAAGGACATCTTGCACATGGTAATACTCCAAAAATGCATTGATCTTTGTAAAAGTCTTATGTCATGCATATGCAGTCCATTAAGCATCTGTGTCCTCCCTCCAGGCCAACACCCAACTGAAGCAAAGGATTTGGAAAGCCATTGCCTGAAAGTGCATACCCAGGAAGTATTTTGCCAGTGCAGCTTCCATTGCCGGAAGAGATAGGAGGATCTCAGATGTTGGAGCCGAAAGATCTCCCTAGTCCAGATGGGAAAGTGCTCCCCACTTCAAAGGGGCAGGCACCAGACCCTGAGTCTCCTCATGGCCTGTATTCTGGCGGTGGCCTATCCCGAGCTTGATGGGCAGTTGAGGGCCTAACAGCAGCTAGGAGGGTATGAGTATAGCCCTGGACTCATGAATTAACACATAAGCACACTGGTAATGTCACAGACACCCCATAAAAGATCTGTCTGTATTGCGACCAATGCAAAATCACATTACAGAGACCATGCCTGTGCAGTGTTGTCAGACTTGGCACACATATGTGTGTTGGGCTACCCTCAACATGGCATTATGCAACTAAATTTATGGCTCTTCATGGCATGCCCAGAGTGCCCACCATAATAGAAGTAGTCTGTAAAGGTGTCAAGGACGTATGTGTGAGGATTAGGTACAGCATCATACATCTCATTAGTTACAGTGATGTGAGGACATGGGTGTGTTTTACACATACTCATCAACATGAGTGTCTTGAGACAATATAAACCTGAAGTAAAGGCTCAGATATACTTGGTTTGAGGACTCACAATACCCTATCACATAGGGAGGTCCCATGCATCTGATTTTTCAATCAATATAAATGGCACACACAATTGGATTACGTTTGCAAACATGATATTGTCTGCAGATGAGTAGCATGTGATTTTAACAACAAAAATTGTTGATATATGTGGATGCGTTTGAAAAGCAACAACAAACAACATATGCATGAGAGTCCTGGTTGTGTTGCTATGATGTATCTTCCCAATGGTCTACAGGTGTAACGTACTCCACATGGGCATAAGATTCCCTTTAAAACAGCAGACTTACCAGATGCTAGCAGTTGAATAACCCCATACGGAAATGGTCAGGAATCAATCCTAGACTAGAAGTGGAGATGTACAAATGCGAATGTGTTGTCAGGACATATCGATGCATGTGTTCATTTGTCAAGTGAACATGTTGATCACTTCCTTTAAAATTTACTCAGGATGTCTGTCAAATTAGCAAAGTATGGGAAACACCCTATAGTCTGCCTGATGAACAACTTTGCAGTATCCCAGTACTCACATACAGCTTGTAATGAATCATGGCTTTGCTAATAATATTATGTACCAGACAGTGCCATGTGAACCATGTAGATGGAGAAAATCAGTCCTTATTTCAAGCATCATTATGCATGTTGGGTGATCGTACCATGTCCGTGTGAGGAATGGGTATGACTGACCTAACCGATGTCTTGAGAGTTGGTGTCACGTTTCCCAATCATGTGTGAATCTGACACATTCACAGAGGGTAAACACAGATGCGGCTACAGACATGAATGAGGAGGGGCGGAAACTTGATGCTTTCAATTGTCAGATCCTGTGTTCAATGCCAACATGAGTGGAGTGACTTCTAGCACATGTTTTAGACATGCATGCGCTCTTGACAAATCAGTATTTGATGTCAACATTGCTAAGCTTTTCTTCTTGTGAGTTTACAATGTTTACCATAACCTAGCTATTCTTCCGAGTTGTTGGGGACCAGCTGGTCAAAGTGCTTCCAGTCGGGACACTGAGGGATCGAGAGGCCAAGAGGGCGAGGGGAATGGAATGGATGATCCAGAATGGATAAATACATCAAGTGAGTAGGACTCCAGGGGCTCTCCCTTGGTGGTGGTGGCCACCACCGAACCTTATGCAGTGTCATCAGTATCCACCGCCCCATCATCTCCGCCCTCCTTTCTGCTCCCCAACCAGTTGCACAGGCCCACACCCTTCCTGGGTTCCCCATCTCCTCTGTGGCAGGCACCTCTACCCCTGCATCCGCAGCTTCCCTTGGTGAGGCTATTGACGTTCTGTAAAAGATTTCTGTTGGGCAGACTACACTGTTGAATGCCATTCAGAATCTGGGCAGCCAACGTTCACAGATGGCTGCCTAACTAGGTGGAATTCACAGTGGGATGTGTGCCCTACAGGTGTCAGTTCAGGCTCTGGCCTTCTCATTAACAGCAGCTTTACCCCTACCCCAGCCTTCAATTCAACAGTCTTCAACGATCCCTCTGCCTTTCCCATCCCCATCCCTAAATCCTACACCTCGGCCTGCTTCATACCCACACATACTTGTGCATGCACCCACACAAACACACACATGTAGCACACAGCCAGCAACATCCCCAGCAATCACTACATACAATACACCTGCAGACATACAGCCAGCAACACCACCACCTATCAGCACAGATCGTACACCTCCATCCACATCACCTTTATAAGCAGCTGACTCCTCAATTCCCTCTTCCTCCCAACCTGACCTAAGCTCTGATTTACCCTCAACCTCTAACTGTGACCATTCCTTTAGTGCCTTGAACTTTACCCTGTTGTACAACTCCTGCTCCTCCACCATCCAGGACCGATTTGTCCATACCTATCCACTAATCTTCGCCAACATGCCCTACTCATCCTTCCTAAATCTACTTCCAGGAAACAAATTAGAGGCAGGACCCATTTCACCGATGGAAAGCACACTCTTAGAGCAAAGTTCACCCCAACCCAAATCCACCCCTACTAAGCCCAAGCCCAGCCATGTCAAACCCTAGCCCACAAGTCACTGTTCCTACCTGAGCTGCCACCAGGAATTATTGTCATTTAAGAGTGTCATGCCAGACGTGTTATTGTATATAGTAGTGCTGTTATAAATATAGCTTCATCAGTTAAGTCAGATGTCTTGGTTATTCTTCAGAAATTTCGCCATTCTGGATCTCTGTGATGTTTTTTGGCATCTCGTGTTTGTACATGTGTGTTCTTGCTTCAGAAAACATAGGGGACTGAATATGTAAATGGCAACAATGAATCAGTTTGAGAGATCCACGAGTTACAGGGATTGAGATGCTGCCACACATGGAATGAGGCTGCTCTGAATGAAGTTAGTCATGTATAACGGTCCTCATGACAATGAGGACATGTTTGAAATTGATACTCTGGTTATGGTCAGTGGTCATATTTTGCAGATGTTAGTTGTTGACAAACATAACAGTTACAAGTGCAAGATACATTGTTATTAAACATGTTGACAGAGTACAACAGTCGATATGTGCACACAGATGTACACTATTTTCACATGGCTGATCTGTCAGTGTCACAGATTCAATATTTGCATGGTTTGTTGAGTCATGGCCACTGTCCACATTTACATGACTTGCATGTCAGATAGGAAAGCATAGGGCTCTCCCCATCTAAATGGGCTGCACAATGCAACTATAAACATTACTTGCTAGCAGTATATGCAACAGTCGCAGTGTGCCCAGACAGGTATCCACATGGTGGCCTGATTGTAAACATGTTCATTGGAACCAATCAATGTCTCATATTAATACTGTGGTAAAGTCTCATATTTGACACATTTCCCCCTGTACTGTTAACATTCTGGACAGTACTAGATACCCTCTAGATACAGTAGAATGTTCGCACAAGTGTCTATTACAGTTGTCTTGACATAAATCACAGTGACTGGAGTAACAAATACGAAACTTAAATCCTACACTTGTTAGACACCCTTTCAACCCAAAAACTCACTATTTCCAAACAATTGGGTATTGATACACACATGAAATTTACAACTTCATATCACAAGCATCAGACCTCTTCCTCAGTGAATTTGCATGTGAAACATTACATACCGACTCAGAAATTTATTAACGCACCAATGTGTCACATGGTTGCCCCTTTTAAATAAATAACTTACAGTGTAACCCTGGTTCGACACACTGATGGTTTACATGAAATGTCATGTTTGATTTTGTCAGTGGAAGACCCAGCATTGCTCCCCACATTAATAAGCTGAAACCCTTCTGTATCCATGTCAGAACATGTTTGTCCTCCTGACACCCAGGCCAACGAGTACGGAAATGCCTGAGGGGATAGCGGTCCTAATCCAAATCTGTCTGTTTAAACATACTCTGCCTCTTGCACATGGGTGCCTTTGTGCCTCGGTACCATCGTGCACAGTCTCTGTGGTGTATTCTCTGAGAACTCAGTGATTCCAGACTCTGTTCATTCATGTGCCTTCAGTTGTGGTTTTTGTATGAAGATAATGGCAACAGACAAGTTCGTGTGTTAATGTTTTACATTTCTGTACAATTGGCGCCTGTAGTTATCAAACTCTTACGGTCACAAATTCACAAATTCATCCATAAGAATTTTCATGTTGGAATTTCACTCAGCAATGAACAAATATGTTGTCACACTACAGCAGTCACTCACGATTACATAAGGTAGTCAGATGGGAGACCAGGATCTTAACCCTGTCAGCTATGCCCCTTTAATGAAATTTTCCACCTCAATTTTGAGAAATTACATACATAAATGTGCTTGGATTGCAAACCTTAATTTAGCATTTGTAATTTGCCTGTCATCAGTTCACATTCAACCGAAAAACGTCACACTCCACCCGATATTGGCCACGAGGAAGGAGGTCGCACTTGCGAAAGCTGTATGCTTTGTATCACATTGGTGAACTTTTTAAGTCGCGGACCAATGGCTTTGTCTGTGTATGGCTAAGACCGCCTATGTTGTGTACACATATAATGCGTTTTTATGATACACTTCACTTGCCTCCTGACACTGCTGTGACTTATACCTCCTCAACTACAGCTGCTCTTTGCCATCTCTGTGAGCCATCATGAGCCTTGTAGAAGGTGGGAGGTCCCCAGCCTTCTACCCATAGGAGCTGGAAACCCTGGTGGAAGAGGTCTCCCCTCCTACACTACACTGTACGGTGGCTCACCAGATGAGCAGGTAAGTGCTTCACATTCCTTCAACACTTTTTTTCTCCGCACATCTTTATGTAGATCCAGTTGAAATGGTATTTATGCGGCCATTGGGTATCATGTGAGATGTTAGGGGGACCATGGAGGCATGCACTTGTACAGAGATGTGATATATCAACGAGGTATGTTTACAAATTACCTTCAAGATTCAGTTAAGTCTTCTTAAAACTCCACATGCCTTGTTGCATAGGCTGCATGATACACTGAATGTGTACATGTTTTTACACTTAGGTAATGTACACGTGTTCTGTATTCATTGATGTAATCACATGAAACAGGGATTTATTTTAAAGAAATTGGCTGTAATATTAATGTGTACACACACACATACACATACGTTTGGTGACTTGTGTATGTGCAAACCAATGGTGATTAATACACAAGGTTTAATTATCCTGCTGTCTGGGCAAAGTCCATGCTGTTGTACACTGAACTGGGATTTGCAATATGCGTAGTGACAAACATGTAATGAAATCAGGAATGTTCTCATGGGAACGTGAAATGCTTAAGTTTCACTTTCATTTTCGGATGACTCGGAAGTAATGGTTCACGATCAAGGCTGTCTGTGGTTAGTGAGTCCCCCTTACTTATGTGGTTTGTGATAAAAAAAATGTAGCCTTGGTGCGCACAAGTGAAGTTCAGCACCTGCACGGCATGTTATGGAGCTGCTGCAAAGGTATGTGAGATTACATTCATCATGCTTTGACACTCTGTACACACTGAAGGCCATGCTGTTCAAAAGGGTTATGGCCTCAACTTACACCACAGAACTATTTGAGCTTCGATTTTGTAGGCCTGCATCCAAGATAGATCCGGAACCTCCTACCAACTAGACACAGCATGTAGGGGAGCTGATTCCTCATACTTGTAAATGTGTTATAGCAAGGTAGTCTTACACTTTCTATAAACTCATTTGTCTCTGATGTAGTTGGTTACTTTGAGACACTGGTTTGGGTAATTCCAACTGTTGCTCATTATGAACTTACATACTTTCATGAAGGTATACAACCTTTGATATGTCTGGCAGCGGGAACTGCATTTGTATTGTTGGAAACTAGCTATGTTTGTCCAAGTTCAAGATAAAATGGACCAATCACTGACACTGGTGCTGCTGTGCCGTGAACAAATGATTCAGTGCTTCAGTACAGCATGGCTTCTGGAGCTAAGCAAATAGTAGTTTCTCTTTTCTGGCCTGTGTGGCATCATTGCGCACAACCTGTGTTCCGCTGTCGGTTCTGACTGTACGAATTGGCAGTGGATTTGTGTCTTGGTTTGCCAATGGGAGTGTATTCTGGCCTGAATGTACTTTGTCTTCCGTTGGATGCAAATTTGAGTACTTTTCCCCAGACTGAGGGCCATGTTATCAAGGAAGCTGCAGTAGTTTATCGCTGCTTTACCGGTAGGAAACTGCCGATAAAGCGGCGATAATGGGCTTGATAATATGCGATTCGAATTTCAATCAAAGCCCAGGTTAGATGTTCACACATCTAACCTGGGCTTCGATTGAAATTCGAATCGCACATTATCAAGCCCATTATCGCCGCTTTATCGGCAGTTTCCTGCCAGTAAAGCGGCGATAAACTACCGCAGCTTCCTTGATAATATGGCCCTGAGTGCTCTGGCTTTGGAAATGCACCAGCGTGGAATCCTTCCCTTTGTGGCTGCAGTGGCACCAAGCGGAGGGGATAGGGGGGAGACCAGTTTGCACATCTCAGGAAACTTTCTACCAACATAAGCTAACTAGATATGTTATCTATATTGCTTTTTAAGTTAACATTCATTTCAGTGTGCTGAGACCGCATCACAACCTTATTGTCATCAGCAAAAACCTGACATGCTTAGTCGTGCTCTGCTTTCCTACTCGTTCTCCATGTTTGTGGTTCAGATGGCTGAAAACAAGCACTAGAATTAGAAGGAAAATTGCAAGCAATTGCTTTGAAACAATGCTATTTAGCAGTTGCTCATTGATGCCATCCATTTGATTGAGCTGTAGCTATCATGGATGTCTATCATGTCAAACTTCATGTAAACATTTGTGAAACTTATTGACGGTATCTAGGTACCATTTAGGTCTGTGAAAGAGACATTCAACCACTATGCAAAATGGTTAATTTTATGTGCCTTTATCTTATCAGTTCATTACAATAGTGATTTTGGTGGCTAAGCCTTGGACAATGACAACTAGGATTTACAAATAGTTGTATAATGAGAGTCAAGAAGACGTATTTGGGCTGATATTTATATGTGCTTGAACATGATTAATTGTGCATAATGTGCATCCTGGAAGTATGTTTTTTTCAAAATTGTATTATGGCACCATTTCCTGTATTGATGTAGCAGAGACACTCGTGGTGACATATTTATGTGGGCACATTCTGAGGGTGTACCTGTCAAGTTAATGTGTTTGACTTGAAGAGTGTGCATGCATTGTCAACATGTAATTGAAGGAAAGCCAAAATGCTATTAAACTTGAACTAGTTGCTTTCACTTTGCATATACCTATGCATTTGGCCCTGACAAGTCTAAACAGAAATGTTTTCGTGTAATTGTCAGATGTACCATATTTTAGATTCCCACAGACATGAGTGAGCATGATTGGGTTGACCAGAAGTAATTTTTATTCAGAACCATGTATAAGTATATACAATGTTCATAATTTAAATGTACTCATCATATGTGCACATGGAATATGTTCTCTGTGATTGCGTTTGTCTGATGAATACATTTTTGTACTGTGTGTCACCCTAGTAACATTACATTGACATGAATGAACAAGGGTTACATTAATGTGGTCTTCTTGCTCTGTTGTCATTTTCCCAGTGTATATGTTAAATAGAAATATAATTTCGATAAATGTCCAAAAGCAAATACATATTGCTACTTGCTGGATTTACAGTGTTACTTGGATGTGGCTAGTGACTAGTCAGACAGATCCTGCATGTGTATATTGTTATGTGTAGTTTCTTTTGCAAAGTGTATATGAGTACCCAGTGCACACATTCTACAAATAGAAGGGAAGCAGGTCATGAACATACTAGTGTAATTAAATGGTGCAGTAACTTGTTAGATGGTTTGAATTCCAGAGTCTATGGTGTATGTTAGTCACAGGATGGTCACTTCTGTATCAAATGAGGTTTGATCACATACTTTTTACTACATATATCAATAACTTTTTTGTACTCACTGACCTATGGTGTTTGTAAAACTTCAAAGTCTACCTCCTAGTCCTACTCCCAGATTTATCACATGTGCCATGTGCCCGGAATGCACATATGCGTTTGTTATTATGTAAATGTGTTGGTTATTGTGAAGTAAGCTTGATTTGGTAATCATGGACTATGCATGTCTGATGCATATTGACTACCATGTCAAATGACATTGTCTAGGAGGCTAAGTATTCTGAAAATCTTCATATGTGTGTACATTTATACTCCCTGTATTCAACTTGTTAGTAGCAAGTTTAGCAGGTGTAATCATGCCACCAAACATCTTGCAATTTTGATTTCAATGGAGATGAATCCACGCAGTGATTGTTTGCTATAACTTGACTTTGTTCACATAGTTTATTCCCAGTCAATGATGTGGTCATTGTTTACATAGTCAATTACGTTGCACCCCAAAAAATAGTGTGCACCTCAAGTGTCATAAGTAGACTCCTTAGTATTTTTTTACTCTAGAACTGGTTGTGGTTAAGCAGGGACAAACAATTTTTGAATTCCTTATGGGCCCTTCATGTGTGAGTGCCTAATATGGCAGTGGATGTTTGTCATGACGTGATTCACAACCTGAAAATATGTCTGCTTCTGTTTGAATGTGATTTGTATGATTAGCCAACATATGATTGCCATGTATGAGTAGTCTCTATAACTGTGACACATGCAAATGCATGCATTGGGCATTCTGATGGTAGTAGTCGGTATGCACACCGGTGTTAGGCAGTATGAAGCGTGTATATGTTGAATGTGAGGTGAGTAGAGGGTGTTTGCTAGCATGTTCCAGTGTCCTCCCCTTCATGAAAACCCATTATTGTGTGGTTTGCACCTGTAAGCCATATCAGGTTACAAAACTAAAGGAAATGCATTCCATGTATACATAGGCTGTGTTAGCCAGTGAGTTACACCAGAAGAGTGAAGTGTAGTGCAACTTGTTTTTACAGATTGTGTCTACAGTTGGAGATGGAGTTTAAATTGTGTTGAGTACCTATGGTTTGTGGTGAGATTCCACATACATGTTCATACTATTTCATTATTTTAACATTTATAAAGTTTGTAAGTTGAATTTGTTGTTACAATCTCTTTCTTCATGTCTTATGTGTGGACTGGTCAACACCCATCAGAAGAAGGCATTAAGTAAGCCATTGCCCAAAAAGTACTGTCCCTGGGGATCTATAACCAGTGCAGCGCCCACTGCAAGAAAAGATGAGAGGACCTATGACGCTGCACGCGTAATATCAGTCAAGTCCCAGTGGGGCAGTCCTCCCCAGTTCCTTGAGATACATGCCGGAAACTGACTCCCCTCATGGGTGGTATCCTGATGGTGGCCTACCCAGAGCTCAATGGGTTGGTGAAGGACCAACAGCAGCTACAGGGTGGAAAGTATTGTGCAGAGTTTGTCTGTGTGGTTAAAATATTTCCTGCAGTCACAGGCAGCATTTTTCATGCAGACGATGTAGGTGAGTATCCGTGTGGAGATGACTTGATTTCAAGCATGTATGGGTAGTGAAGCTGCAAACATGCTGTTTTTACAATACTTATGCCCAAGATCCACAAATTAGTGAAGTTAAATGACTAATTGTGTTCTTGTATTAATACCTGGAGGAATTATGTATCATGTCACATGCACATGTATGATGTGATGAGTGTATGAGATGTCCCACACATTAACCATGTATGTATTCATGTTTTGGAATGTTGGTCACACAATACTGTACATATTGTCAGAGAAAACGTCTGACATGTGAGATTGCATGCATTGCACAAAGGAATCAAGGTAAGACACGTAATTGGACCAATGATCTAATGTAAATCTGCATACATGTGTCCATGCATATATTGTTAAATTATGCAAGACACTGAAAGGCTATTGAACACATGTTTACGTTATTCATGATGGGTGATCTTACTTCTACAAATGATAATTTTTTAATACTTTTTGTAAATTGAAATTTACATTCCAGATGCATGACATGTTGATTTCCACACAAAGACACATGTGTAGATATATCTTAGTTATTTGGTGATACATAGTCTTATAGATCTCCCTTCATGGTAATGTCATGATGTCATGACTATGTTGTAGTTAGCCTTGAGTCTCAGACACTGGACCGGAATGTCCTTAGTTTAAATATGTGAAACATTTGTGTAGTTCTTAGCTCCACTCTTGATTATGCTCTCACTGACTGATTACATATGTGAGCAAAGTCTATGTATTATTTGAGTCATTTTGTGGTTCCAGATTTTGGGGTGTTTACAATGGTCCACCATTTTTGGTGGTGAGCACATTCATATTGTTTGGAGTGCAATGTACCCTCTTATGACCACAGGTGCCCCTCATGTTGGATACATGATAGTAAGCTGACCAAACTAGGTATCCGCTATCAACTTTGATTTGAAACATAAAATTCAAGGTTGAAGTTGACAGCCATACCATTGTGAATTGGGTATGTCCCTAGCTGTAGGTGGCATTTGTAGCTCTGTCCTGCTACTGGCCAGTTATGATGGGCCATTTTGTTACTATGGAAGTTCTGAATGCAGTTCACTGTGTGAAGATATTGCAGCTGTGTTATGTAAGTGAATGAAATATCTTATGTGTCCTTACACCTGTTTCAACTGTCTTTTCAGCATCACCTCAGGGAGACAGAGGTGACATTGCCCGAGACATTGCGGATACAGCAGGCCAGCTTGGCTCTGTGGAGATTCTATGAAGGGTAGGGTGTTAACCTCAGTGAAGGCGAAAGAAAAATAACAAAAATATATCCTAATCCTGTACTTTGAGAGCCACAGTGCCTAAACGCCTCTTTTCTGCAACTATGCATTTCTCAGGGGGATCATCCAACCTGTGACCACCTGTCCCCCCAACCCCGTCCTATCTTTTCATATCTTGTAATGACTCTTATTTTTAAGTCATCCACTGCAGCTGATGGAGCAGGAGAGAGACAAACATTTTTGTGTACCCCTTGTAAAGTCAATCTCTCATAATAAGTAACATGTATTAACCGTGTGGAGCATGAGAATTAATCAACCAAGCATACACAGAATACAATTATACGTGGGAAAACGAACTTGCTGATTTGCACAAACTAATTTACTAATAAAGTGAATAAGTCATACTAATATAGAGCAGTGGTATTTTTAAATAAATAAAAATGTGTATTTGTGTTTTTTTTAATTGAATGTTTGTGTGGCAAAACAATAAAATTGGTAAGTAAAATATGCATATGTGTTCGCTTTTTGCTAGGTAACCTCTAACAAGGGAAATTAGAATGGTGGGAGGTAAACCGAAGGGCTAAAATTCTAAATCTAGCATATATTGTGTTTGTTTTCATATTAGTTCCCATTGAGGCCTGTGTGGCCTAGTTCGAAAATGGCTGTCTATGCGAGACTTCGATAAATATGGCCCTGCGCATGCGCGACTGTGCTAGAGATGCTTGAATGGCCTGTGCTCGGAGTGGAAGATGTCAAGGTCAGATTTGCCAAGGACACCGGAGATGTGCCAAAGGATGCTTGAATTTAAAAGCCTGGGAAACTTGCGTGCTGTAACTTCGTGGCAAATTGGACAACAGTCCTCCACAAGAACAAACCTGAACACACAGGTCTCCTGCCCCGCAACATCAAAAATGTCATCAAGTAAATCTCTTACTGTGCTAACACTCTGACCCCTAAGAAATGAAGCCACACAGCAAAAACTAGAACACAAGCCAACGGTACACAGAAGACCTCAAAATGACCAAGTGAAACTGCAAACAACTGGAATGGAAATGAAGAACCAGCAATGGGGAAGTGGAAAAAGAGGCTTTCAAAACTACCCAGATAAAGTACCACCAGCTAATTTGAGAAACTAAGAGGAAGACACTAGTTGGACAAATAAACACAAACTCCAACAGGTGCAAAGGAAATGTTCGCAATCGTCAAGGACTGCACCATATCATACCACACATGCAGCTGACACAGGCAACATCATCTGTGTCACTAGATCTCAAACTTCTCTTGTAGCAATCACAAACATTACCACAACTTTATTCTACAACCAGACTCCCGTGGCCCTGTCCAGGAGTCCCTCAGCAATAAATGAAGTCAACATAATCCCCACACAGGACAGCATTAGCACAGAGGAAACTACAACAATATTAAGGACTATACACTCTGGGGCGTTGGTGGACACCTGCTACAATCACGCCTTTGACAAAGGCGTGATCCCTCTCAGTGAAGCCCTGACCCCCATCCTCAACACTTTCATCAGTACAGCTACCTGTCCTGAAGCATAGAAATACACAGCCATCAATACTTTCTAAAGGAACCCCAAGCTGTCCCATCCAAACTCATTGAGTAAAAACCATTATCCCTCACTCCGTACCTAGCCATGTTCATAAAAAGGCCATCAACAAGTGCCTCTCCAAAGCACCTTACCAAACACCAGCTTCTCAACGCCACAAAATCAGAGCTTAGGCCAAACCACAGCAGAGAACCCGCAATCATAGCAACTGATGGCATCCAGATGTTCTTTAATGGGGTTGTGAAACCTTCCTCCTTTTAGATTTGAGGGAGCAAGGTTTGATACGTACAGAAACTTGCTTGTATTCAACCCTCTCGAAATAACCTCTAATTAATTAATCAACATGTTTTGTTTACTAATATTTGCATTACACGACATTTTAGTATCTAGGGGAAGCATGACAATGTGCTTTTACTAACATTAACCCGAGTGTCTTAAAATGGCCTCTGAAAAACGCGGGAACTGTACTACTCATGCGTCCGCCACGTTTACGTGCTGTGACGTACTTCTGCTTTTGGTGGGAACTTCTCGCTTCTGCGCACTGGTGCCAGAAATGGCAGCTTCAAACCTCACATGCTAATGCTTATGCTGCAGCTTGTACTAAGCTTGTTCATTTTGCTTAACTATTAATGCAAAAGTTAAAATAAAGTAATGGGGTTAGAGTAGAGAGAAGTGGTAAACAGTGCATTCATTTATTTTTGTATTCTACTATGTTTCTATTTGACTTTGCTGATAGCTCGTACTTGGGCCTGAATACTGATACGAACTCCATCTTGGACAAAGCTGCACGTGCGCACTTTAGCTCCGAAGTTGCTGAAGCATTGGCATTGAACCACAGCCAAGAATCATCTTACCCACGATGTATATGAGAAAATGCCCTTCTGACCTCAGGAGGAAAGGAAGCTGTATAAAATGTATCAAATTTGTTGAACTGTATTCCTGGGTGGAATAAAAGTGCATGGGAAAATAAATTAAGGGCGGTAACCGGAATCAACTGAAACCAATAATGAAATTACCTCATCTTAGTATGGTGTGATGACCTCTCCTCATCTTTCTGACCAATCACTGAAGGGGTGATGAAAAATAACACTCCCAGGCAATATATACTGTAGTGCAATGTAAGCAAGCAAGTCACAAGAAAAAGTGTGATCATAGAAACAATAACATATCACAAGATTATGATACACCTAACATATTAAAAACATTTCATATTATGGTCCTTAGTTAAAGGACGATGGTTTCTTCAACGCGTTTCAACACAATTGGTGTCTTTATCAGGAAAGTACCATCAACAATCTAATGTGAGCAGTCCTGTGTATATTTTAGAATGGTCACAAATCTGCGAGTCGCAAAGTTGCACTTTGCATCCTTCACTTTCACGAGCGCAATCCCAGTGCAGTTCCTGTGACCAGGAGCTTCTTTCTCCTGGTCTGCTGCTCTGATCGGTCTCTGACCTTTTATACACACAAGAGGCATGTGAACTCGCATAGAAGACCCCCCTGTTTGGCCCCGCACAGAAACGGTAGATATGGGGAGAAAGCACACCTGCCCAGCCTCGACAAAGCTCACGATTGTTTTGGGGCTGATGAATGCGTTACTAAGTTGAGCATCAACTCGGGCACCTGCTTTATTTATATCTGTAAGTGCTTCCTGTTGAGCTTTAATTTTTGTGACAGGAGCATCATGCCAGAATGGACCCTGCCCTTCATATTTATCCAAGAAGACGCCATTGTTTTGTGCGATACCTCTACTCAACTGGAGTACTTTCTACTGGCTAATCAGTAAGTGCTACCTCGTTGGGTAAATGTATGGTGCTTTGCCTACTCTACAGCTGCGTAAAGTGGCAGAAGAGTTTTCTCCAGTGACCATGTGTGTTAATACCATCGCGCCGAAGGGCGCAGGGGTCCCTTGAGTGAGCTGGCCATCAAAAAAAATAAATCCGCCCGCGAGCGAATTTGTGAATTTTCGGCAATTTTGCCAGATTTGCGGATCGCTAAATAGCCAAAAATCCACAAATTTCGCGAGCGGAACGGATTTTTGGCCCATGCTTAAAAAGGACTTAAAGTCTTGATAGGGTGATTAGTTAGTAAATCACAGGCAGGACTGCTAGTTCAAGGTGTGAATGTTTTATGGGCCCAGGTGAGTATGGTAAAATTGAACTAGTTGTCCCAAGTGCTCTACCAGATCTATTAACAGTCTTTGAGACTGTCTCCCATCTCGGTCTATTCCAATGACTCCACAAAGCAGGCATTCAGGGAAACACCCTTGAATGGAACTTCTCCTTCCTTACTGGAAAAACCAAAACCATCAATATGGCCTGCTACTCCTCTGAAGCATGAGAACTAATCTGTGTAGTTCCTTTAGGGCATCTCACTCAGCTCAATGCTCTTCAAATCTATATGACTCCTCTTGCCAACATTATATGGGCTAAAAACATACGCATTCTCACATATGTTAAAGACATGCAACTGATACTGTTACTATTCGTCAAATGAGCCAAGGCAAGGAGCAAATTCACCTTGCTGTGAGTGGTGCAGGAAAGAACACAAAAGCTTGAATTAAGAGCCTGGTTTGCCACACCAAAGGTCCAAGACCTGAGGGGCAACACTTGGGGACCAGAAACTCGCTGAAGAAGGGTCCAGGAGCTGTTGGAAGGGGCCTTTTATGTCTCTGTGGCTTAGATCGAAAGGCCATTAGACTTGCCCTTGGAGTCACTCTGGGGTAATGGGTTCAAGATGAGGTTGCATGACCAGTTCGTCTTCCGTAGGGAAGTAAGTAGCAGACAACAGGTCAGCACAACAGAGCAGCATCTACTTCAGAGTCATAGAGTAACAATCCAGCAGGGTGGCAGTCTTGGTAGCAGCACAGCAGCCCTTCTTTCTGGCAGAGTTCCCTGGTTTAGAAGTGTACTAAAGTGGTGGTGTCTGAGGTCCTTCTTTTATTCACATTTTGTGCCTTTGAAGTGGGGAGATGTTTATTGAGGCATGCCATAAAAGTGCACATATGCCACGCTCTACCTGCCCTGGCGCTAAACTAACTACTGGGGTATGCTGCCCTTTGTGCGGAGAAAGGACACAGCCTTCTCACTAGCACACACCCAACGCACACACAAAAGCAGAGCAGGGGGCTGCACCTTCTTATACTGGGCTCTTAAAGCCTTGAACGACCTACCACAACATAAATGAACCTCCACCTCTGTTCTTGACTTTCACAAGAAGCTGAAGACCTCACTTTTGAGTAAGCCCTCTGGGGTTGGCCTCTCACACAGGCTACAGATTACCTAGCTATCCTCATTGTTGAAAAAACAGATAACATAACATAAAATTGTCTGGTCCAGCCACACCAAAGCAACAACACACAAATAATGCATTGATAAACAGGCATACGAAAATACTTCATACTTTATGTACCTTGTTCTGATGAGTCCACAAGTTGTTTTTTTCCTCAAACAAACTTGCTGTCACAAGAGTCAGGGTCCCGTGGACGCAAGCACTCAGATTGGCTGCCTGTAAGCTAGAAAAATGTTGAAGGCAGCCGTTTAAAGACTCAGGGAGCCTACCTAGTCCCCTCCGGGGCCAAAATATGAATTCATTTTTTTAAAAGCTGCAATCCCACATGCGTCCTCTCAGGACTTCCACAGGATTGCCAGATCAAACAAAAAAAGGAAACTGCCACTTAGAGGCTTTTTTTGTATAGTTACTTGAAGCCCGGGGTAGGTCATGGGTCTACATTTTACAAATGTTGGGGAGGGGGATGTGACTAGGGTATTCCCTCTTAAGCCACTCCAGGCCCCTGGGACCCTAGGAGCAAATGAACATTAAAGTGAATTAGGGCTATTGGGCCCACCAACCCATCCACTGGAGCAAAATATTAAATATGGGCAGGGGGCAGGGGGCATGGGGCATGGGGCATGGGGCCCCCTGCACAAGCCACCAATGAGTTTGGGGACTCTCCCATGTGGTCGAATATTACAAAGAGAGGAGAGGGCATGAGCTGCCCTAGGGAACCCATTCCCTAGTGCCAGCTTACTAACTGTGTGCTGGAGAGCCCACTCTCCAGATACAGTAGTTTCCCTTCCTGCAGAAGCGCGGGCAGGTGACGCATGTGTGCCCTCATCCAGCGGGATCTTTAAAAATGCTACCGCTGGGTTAGAGCAGGCCTGTGTTTCCCAGAATGCACTCTTGAATAACTCCTTTAGAAATAAATGACAGAATAACGAATAGTAAAAAATAATAACAATCCAAAACAAACAACACTGTAGAAGCTCAGGTGAAGGAGGCAGATTTACAATTATAACTCTCACATAAGCAAAAGAAAAGTTGGGCCTCTCCAGGGGAGCAGTTATAATTGGTACAGCAGGTGCAGTGGCACAGGGGCACAATGAACGCTGATAATTACTTTTATTTTAACACCACAACAGCAATCAAAGGGGGCCACTTTCCTTGCTTACACCAAGGCCAATGGCATCCTTGGTATGACTACAGGTCTTCTCCCCTAGGCATTACGCCACTCCACCATTGCTGCAAGATGCAGAGGAATGGGACCTTTCCTCCTGGACCCTCACAGTCATGGTGAGTTCATAGTGCGCAGCTTCCCACTTCAGATGGCAGCACCAATGCCTAGTCAATATATTTACAAGAAGAGGCAAGCTAAGAGTCTGGCTTTACTCTAAGAGCTTGTACACAAGCTGAGTCATGAACATGTTTGCAGTGGCGGCTCCTCCACTAAGGCGGAGAAACTTCATCCCACTGAGCAATTAAAACTGGAAAAGTATCATGATAATAACTTAACAATATTATCATTTTACTTAAGTGTACAAGCTCAGTTGATTTGCGGATGGGCAAGCTTGTTTTGAGGCTGGGAGAGGAGTGGTAGGCACTTCCTAAGTGCGCATGACATTTGCGCACTTGAAATGAACATCTCTTCCTGTTGGATTGTTCTCTGTGTATGTGTGGAGTGGCTGGGTCTTGGGTTGTATTGATGGTATGGTAGGTGTTGCTTTTTTATGGATGTATGAGTGAGGGGATTGCAGGATGGGGGACTAAATAATGTTATATGCACAGGAGTTTGTTACAATGTGTCCAACTAAAGCTGTTTATAAAACTTGATGCCAAATAACGTGATACTTTTGTAGACATGTGATCAATGCAATTATTGGCAATAATAAGTAGTTGAAAATAAAAAACAATGAAAAACAACTGTTTACCTTAAAAGTATGTATACTGTGTAGAGGTTACTGGGTCAGAATGTGAAGCACTTTACAGGCATTGTTAAAAAAATATAGGTCAAGTGGGCTACCGTCATTGCTTTTTGGGGGGTGAAATAAAGCACAATGATACGCCCTTCAGAGGGGTAGGTGGGAGCAAGGCCACATGGGAATGGGAGGCAGGAACCTAGCAAAGCAGCACAGACTGTGGGGATAAAGGTGGTTAGCAAGGCAACAGAGACAATTGGAGGGAGGAAGGTTGCAAGGCGAACAGTGGAAGGGAGGGTGGTAAAAAGGCAACAGAGAAAGCAGGAGGGAGGGTGGTAAGAAGGCAACACTGACAATGGGAGGGATGGAGGGAGCCAGGCAACACAGACACTGGGATAAGAGGTGAGGGCAAGGTAACACTGACAGTGCGAGGGAGGGAGGGTGAGGGCGTGGTGGCAAGCCAACACCAGACAAAGGAAGGAGGGTGGGTGTGAACTAACACAAACAAAGGGAGGAGGAATGTACTCCTCAAGTGGCAGAGAGAATGCTGTAAGGCTTAGTTGGTCATGTAGTCCAAGAAGAACAGGCAATGTCAAGGTCATAGACTACTTTCAGAACCTGGAGACCCAGAGGTTACCAATGGAATCTATGCATCAACTATGTGACTAGAGTGCCTTGAACAAAGTTACAAAGTGCAGTGTATGGTTCCCCTGGCAATTGCATTTATGCATCTTTTGTACTCCCTGTCTAGATGAGGGAGACCCATCTGGTTAAATGTTTATTTTCCAAAAGGGAATCAACCGCGCAGGTCCTGGTGGAGTGATGAACAAAGAAACTGAGTATATTGTTAGCATGAGTGTTGAAACTTTCTACGGTGGCGGTGGGCTAACTGACCGACATATATTTTTTGGGGTAGTGCTTCTGGGAAAGGGGAATAGGAATTTCAGAATTGTAAGTGGGAAAGGATTTATTTTGTAACCATGTCACTTCCCTACACTATTGCTTCCCTCATTTGGTTTCTTTGAGTTCTATAAGTGTTATATTTGTTGGTAAAATGACTTGATTGAAATGTTTATGTATTTGTCCCAATAAGTTTGGGGGAGTCAGCTTACTAGGGATGAATTGTTATATGAAGATTGCATGGATATGACATGACTCTGAATTTCTGGTTTCAAATTAAAAAAATTAAAAAAGAGTGTATTTGGGGGGTATATGACTCGCACATAAGGTTTGGAGCAGCAGAAATAAATTAGACGGCAACATCTTTCCCTGATGCAGAGTGTGGTTCAAGAAAACATCACTATCATTTTCACTTGTGCAGAACTACAGATACAGAAAAGGCAGCCGCCATGGTCAGGAAAGGTAAGGGAAGTAGTCTCATGCCCAGGCATGATCCTGATAAGAAGGCACATGTTGGTCACAGTAACAACAGACACATTCATCCCATGATGCAGCACACAGCACTGATGAACAGCCACCACAAAAGCACAAGATTTATTAATGTAACACACGCAAAAAGCTACTCAATATTTACAACCTTTACAAAGAGCTACGTAGTACTCATTTCCTTCGATGTCTGCAGGTTGAAATGCTGGGACAGACCTTCTAGGTTTCCATCTTGTAATGTACATGTCACATGAACACGTCAGCAGCAGGAGCACTGAGGCAATGAACTACATCACAACTTATCACAACTGTGAAAAGCGAAGCTTGCACCCTCTGTCATAACATGCCCACTTACAGCCATTCACAAAGGGTGCACAGGTTTACCTTCTTGCTCTATGCTAGCAAGGCATTATGTGTTTTGCTGCAATTGTGAACCTAGTGCCTTCCATGAGTTGTAGTCAAGCTTAGCATTAGGCCTGGGCAGTACATTCCGTTCCGCTCGCGTAATTTGCGGAATTTGGGTAATTTTGCTTTCCGCGGAGAACGCGAAATTGCCCAAAATTCTGCGTTCCGTGACTTCGCGAAATTTTTTGCTTGTTCACGTTCTCAAATGCATGTTCGCAAGATATTTCCCCCCCGAGTATGCAAACAGCGATTGCGAACAGTAAAAAAGCATTGCGAACAAGCAATTCCGCAGAATTTCTGCATGTTCGCGGAGATTTTTTACTGTTTCACGGAGATTTGCGAAACGCAATTACACAAATTCCGCTCACCCCTACTTAGCATCCATGGAGCCATCTGACAGCAATGAGCTTTACAGGAGCAAGCCTTAGCCTGGTGCCAAGGCATGGAGTGAGGCGAGAATGTTTGTGCAAGCAACACCCATGTATAAGCAGAGGGTGCGAAGTCTGAGCTCCCCTCCCTATAGTAAAGGCTGAGTTAGGAGTACTGAACACATCAGGATGCAGGATCCACAAAAGTGAGGGGCAGCTTGCATAAGGGGGAACTTATGACACTAAACGTTTCCACGTTAGACAGCAGGCTGTGTGAGAAATGCATGTTTGAAACTGCAGCAGGTACAAATATATCAGCAACCACTGAACACAATAAAGATACAGTGGCTAATGACCTGGCAATCTAAATATTTATCTATTTAAATCTGAAACTGTATAAAGACAACATCCCAATTCCTGGAAGGATCCAAATGGGCAAGCAACGAAACTGGACGGGGGAGGAGGAAGCATTACCGACGAATGAAGCAACAAGAAAAAAAGTTGCTAAATCCGAGCAGCCGAAGGAAACCAATAAGAAATTGATCAGTACTTGTTCATTGATCCAGGGAAGGTACAAACACATGAGGAGAAAGTGAAATCCGTATGCTCTGATCAATGAGAGGCAAGGGAATGAGTGCTGCAACTTACCTGGTTTGGATTGCAGCACCACTGCCCTGAGCATAGGGCCCTAACATTTCACTGTGCTGCATCATGTAAGTTACACTGCAGCATTACTTCCACATTCAGGCTTTATCTTCATACAACAGCAATCCAATCTTCAGCATTTATTAGTTCAGCAATTTAACACAATACAGCCAACACGTGTTGGCTGTATTCCTACCTCAACTTCTTCAGGGCTGCAATTCTTCAAATACACAATATCAGTAAATTCATCATAACTAAAACTAAAAAACTGTCATCCAAAAATGGTGTCACGCCATAGAGAGGAGTTAGAAGTCTGATTCCATCTAAGAAAGGCTGTGTTATCTAAAATATGGGTAGAAAAGGGTAGGTAAAGAAATGGTGTGTTTGAAATTCATTATATAGTCAAAGAAGAAGATAAATTCCCTTTGGTAACCAAATAAAATCAAATATACCACAAACCATTCATGTCAATCATACAAAAAACTCATAAACCCATATTTGCCAAGCCACAAGACAGCCACTGACTAATAATGGAATGTCACCTATATTTTATTTAAAAAATGTTGGAGCCAATAAAAATAGTTCATATCAAGAGGGAGGTCCAAAAATTCATCAAGTTTCAAAAAAATATATCATATAACATATATAAATCCTACAAATAGTATAAACACTATATTCACATATTGAACACAATTAAACGTGTAGTATAAAAGAGAGATAAAACAAAAGAAGGATAGAGAGACAGACAGCAAAAACGACAGTAGCACATGTTGACTGTCTCTTTGCTTTTGACCCTGTAGAGACCCCTCCGCCTGTTAGATTTGCAGGATATAAATGCCACAAAGTACATACCATACTAACCTGGAAAACAATTTTTAACTTTGTAGTAAAGATACCCTTTCCACCCAGAGTACCTAATAAAAACATTTTCTATTTCATGCAGCTTTAAAATAGATGTACTTATTTTATTAAGGCTATTATTTACCTTTTATTGTTTCTTGTTATCTGCATCACATAAGTTGACTGTTGAGCTAACAATGACGGGGAGCTAACACTTAATTAATGGCACTACTTTTCAGATCATGTTGTATGCAAATTTGAGGGGTCTCACAATTTTTCAGTCTGTCCAGGGCCCCACCAATCATAGAACTGCTTTTTTCACTACAATCTAAGAAACAGTATGGAAAGTGTTGGACCTTGGAAGGGGTATATTTACTATTCCCACTCCAACGTAAGCAAAAACAAGAAATGTGTTGGACTTTGAAAGGGTTAGATCTACTATTCTTAACTCAGATGGTGTTCATAAAGTCCATCTGAAAAAGGAAATAGTTCTGAAGAATGTCCACAGCCCTCCCACACAGGAGATCACACTTTTTGTTACTCAACATGAGCTGACATGAACATTTCATCATAGCTCACCAGTTATAAGTTCAAACAATTGTAAAGAAATTATAGTTTGAGTTTGAGTTTTAAAATATTTATATAGCGCACTTTCACCAGCGGTTTCATGGCGCTGCAACAGACAGATCCCCAGAGGAGGAGTAACAGAAAATAAGAAGAAGGAAAACAAAAACAGCAAGTGATCTAGTTAAAAGATTTAGCAAATAAATGGGCTTTGAGTTTTTTCCGGAATTGAGAGTAAAGAGTTAGAGATCTAAGCTCTAAAGGCAGGGAATTCCACAGGACTGGGGCAAGGGTCGCAAACTTCGATCCTCCCCATTTCTTCCTCCGGAAACGGGAAACTGACAACAGGGATTGGGTGGATGAGCGTAGTTCCCTAGTTGAAACATAGGGAACGATCTCAGATGTGATAAAGGCCGGGGCCGCGCCCAGTCGTGCTTGAAAGGTGATAGAAGCAAGCTTAAACTGGACGCGTTCACGGACAGGGAGCCAGTGTAAGGATTTGAGAAGGGGTGTTACGTGGTGGGATTTTGGAAGATTAAACACCAACCGTGCCGCCTGGTTCTGGATCAGCTGCAAGCGCCTTAAACAATATGCAGGAATACCTGAATATAGGGCGTTGCCATAATCCAGGCGGGAAATAACCATCGCCAAGATGATCAATTTCAAAGCATCAAAGGAAAAAAAGCGGGATACCTTGCGGATGGTGCGTAGTGACAGAAAAGAAGAGGACACCACAGAACTAACCTGGGAGTGAAGAGTGAGCTGATAATTAAGTTTGATACCTAAAGTTTTAACTGAGGTAGAAGGAACCGGGGGAGAACCTAGGGGACAACGTTTATCAATCCTTCTACATCGAGAAACGCATGGAATTTGTAAGAAGAAGTACCTGAATGCATGAACGCGTGAATCAGTCAACAACAAAAAAACAAGCAACAAGGAACATTTTTAAATGAATTAGGGACATGCCAGTAGTAGCCAACAGCAACTGGAGTGACATGACTGGAGACAAAAGGAGCATTAAAATGAGGGCTCCTGGTTTTATGGTATTTTTTGGAATAAATTAGCTCAAAAATTGTATATTTCCAGTTAACTGATAAACATGCACTCATACGTTCATGGCTTTCACATTTTAGCAAATGAAGCTAGCAAATATAACAAAACACTACTCCGACAGGTACATATTAGCAATATACAAATATATGTTACAATATGTCTGTATTTAATGGAATGCTATCCTTTTTTAATCCCTGTGGTGGCAATCTGCTTAGTAGTTGGTAAGGAATTCCTGAAGGACAACAAGGAAAGTCACTCACAAGAAGCACAATTTTCAGTATTTTCCCACATGTAAAAATGAATACAGACAGAAAATAGGAGTGTTAAATATAATCATCAGTATCCCAAGAATTTAGGGCATGAACCTTGGAAACGTGATTGAAATAAGGTGTTGGCTTACTGGGAACCATGGTGAATCAGGCACTGATTTTGGTATGGGAACCACAAAATGTTAAAAAGAATTTAAATTCCTGAATGATCTGGAAAATTTAACTGCACCTCGTTGGTTGTGTGAAAGACACCGTACAATAAGATAACAGAAAGGGCGGGCTCTAGGGAGGTGCAGTCGGTGCCACCTCACCGGGTGCTGGTTTGGAGTGGGGGTGCCATGTTTATCATTTTAAATGGCACCTGATGCCGTGTTCCTTGTCCCAGCAATTTTGAGGCAATAATAAAAATGTCAAGATAACTCCGAGGATTAATGTTCTTCCTGGAGAGAGACAGGAGATTTGACTCATGGAAGTTTAGATTCATCATAGTGCAGAGGGTTCATATGCCTGCAGCAAAGAAGGTATCCCATTCAGTTCACAAAGTGCATTTAATATTAATAGGTCAACAGGTCACCGCTTTTGTCAGAAAGATCCTTTTGTTACTTGCAGTTTATAAGTTAAAATCCTATTATAGAGCAGTGAGTTATTAACTGCCATCAAAGAGATGCATGCAAACTGCAACGAAAATATTAGAGCTATATGGTTTTTTTGCCCAGTCTTTCCTTATCCTGTTATTGCAAGAAGGGTTAATTTGGGTAGAAATCGATTCTCATTGTTAACAAAAACCCTTAGCAATGGTTGTTACATTTTAAATTCTGAATTTGTAATTTTCCAGACAAAGGACTCCTAAATTATACTGCCTACCAGTATGGATGAAATCTGTCTCCCACACCTTGTAGGCCTCTGTCTTATGCAGCATTTCTTATAAACTAATTGACACACATATTATTGTCTCTGTACAATGTGTGTGTGATGTAAAGTGTTCTGACACCTTAAATTGGCATGAGTGGCGCTATGAAATTAAATGAATCTAAGAGACAGTGGTTATGGAGCCTTGAGGGGCACTATCAAATGGTGATAGTGAAGGAATCCGTGGTGGAGGTGGTCATTGGGAGGGGGCGCCAACAAACATTTACGCACAGGGTGCCACCAAAAAATCCCCGGGCTGCTTAATCGTCCCCACCCCATTTTCAATTAATTCTTCGCCCCACACTACTAAGGTACTTAGTAAACTTGGAGCCTGAATCAGTCTTCTTTAAAAAAAAGATCTTCTCAGCACAGCAACATGACCCCTCAAATATTTATATCCCCATTACAAACTCTTGTGTACTCTGTACGTGTTTTTCGCTAATATAGAGCTTAAGAAACAGTCTAGTCTAAAAACAGAGGGGCATATTATCAAGGGGGTTTATCTCCGCTTTTTTGGCTTTAAAAGCCAAGAAAGCGGAGATAAAATTATCTCCCTATTACCAAGCTGTCGCTAACACCAGTTAGTGACAGCTAATAGGAAATAGCGACCATCTTGGGCCCCGCTTTGCATGTCAGTGATATTTATCACTAATGACATGCAAAGTGGGCGTGCCAAGATGTTAGCGACTGGAAACAGTCGCTAACATCGCTATCTCCTATTACCAACTTTTGGAGATATTCGCGCTAAGCGCGAATATCTCCAAAAGCTAACACCTGCCCTGAGCAGTTCTTCACCATGTTATCCAATGGGAGGTGGATAACATGGCTAAGAGCATTTGCTCGATAATGCATGAATATCGCTGACTTTTCAGCGATATTCATGCATTGCGGCCGTTTTTTATCGCATTTGCGATAAACCTTGCTAATAGCAAGGTTTATCTGCGATAAAAATCGCCGATGTGCGGCGATAATTTTTGTCTCTAAACAAGTTAGAGACAAAAATTATCGCTAGTTGTTGGTAATATGCCCCAGACTTTTTAAGCAGGATCTAACCCCCAGACAGAGATTCTTATCCCTATGACAAATCCTCATTTCTGTCACAAACCATCTCCTATTTAATGATTTACTTACTACTCGTGTACCCTTTACCTGCCTCTTGTGACGTGAGTTTCCAACTGAACTTAGATTTATTTAGCATACACGTCTTTTTGCTAATTCCTGTGCCACCTATAATTGTATTGTCACGAACTAATGTCATAGCTCTAACTTTTGTACTGTGCAAAATGTGTGTGCCGATGGCCGAAGGCAGTAATAAATAAATAAGATCAACATTCTTTTTAAAAAAAAATGCAGCGCTGATTCCTTCCAACGGCATACTACAATCAGCAGTACCTTCTGCATTTATTTTATTTGCAGCAAGTCTCTGTTTTGCTATATTAGGTTTCCGGGCAGAGCTGTTTCCTGCCCTTACTGTTTTAATAAATAGTATTGTTTTTTTTATAAAATTATTTTCTGTTAAAGGATTTTCATTACAATTCAAGCAACTGACAACGTCCAAGACGGGTGTTTGTGTGCACAGTGCAAAAAAGAACTTTTTTTTACTGCAAAATGGTTCCCAGAATTCGTCACATTAGCCGCAATAGCACAGCTGTTGAGTGTCTAAAGAACGTATGTATTGGAGGCAAAAATCCGTTGATCGATATTAGAATATTTTGCAGCAATAAAAGTAGTGCCAGCTTTTCACGCACCTGTTCAGAAAACAGATTTATCTTGCAATTTCTTTCTTGGCCACTCGACTTTATCTTATTAACTTCTCCGGTTGGCATATGTAGCCTAACATGGGACGGCCGGAAATGTTGCTAAGAAGAGATTTTTTTTATTGATCGTCGATACTTTTCAATTTCTCAAACATTTTACATTAATTTGTATTTATTATGCAAACCCTGAATGAAAACACACCATGGCAAAATAAAAACAATAGGGATGTCTTAGATGATGGACCCTTTCTGTACAAGGAGTAGCTCATGAAAAGATTACTGCGGAAAAGAGCAGTGGCTTAAGAAAACTGACAGGAAAATGTGCTTAAACCACAACAGCTGGACCCAGTATACTTTAAGGATGAATGAAAGACAGATTTGAATACTACCCTAATAACACAAATGCATACTAGTTTCCAGACAGACCTCATGGACAAATACATATTTGTTTGCACAGCTATGCCGATTCAAGGATGTTTTGCTGCGATTTAAAAAGTCATTTTGTTCACCTCCTGTTCTTGAGTTTACATGAAACACCAAAAAGTGCCAAACCACGCTGTCCATCAATGTGCGTGCAGTTTCTCTTCACAAGGATTGGGCACACTGCAGCATGGATGCGGCATTCCATTTTGACTTTGAAGGGCCATGACAGATATGCGGTATTCCCAGACGCGTCAGCAGTAGCCTTTGAATTTCAAAGACATTCTATTGAGTAGGAACCTTCGAGAATACTGAAACTGTTTATCCTGCCTGTCAACTAGATCAAACTGGTAGAAAGGCTATGTGACGCAGGCATGCTCTTTGTTCTTAGAATCAGCATTTGGCTAGGATTACAAGTGATTCTGCAGCAAAACATTTCAATTTTTGTGTGTATATAAACTGAGTGGAATCATTTCAGGCATCAGAACAGGAGGAAGCTTGAGGGAAAACAACTCGACATTTAAGCTCAGATTTACGAATATTTGACGCATGGCAGCGCAGCACCCAAAGTTGGTGCACTGCCTTGAATCAAAGGGAGAGAGAGACAAAATGTGCCATTTCTTTTAAGCTATGGCACATATATTCTCTGACCTAGCGCTGGCGCACTTTTGGCTGCTGTGCGCCAATGTACACCCCCTTTTGCTATAGTGTAAGGGTGTGGGCTTTCTTTCTTTAAAGCATTGGATTTGTACTGGAAGGGTGACCATTCCAGTACAAAATCTACCCTTTATCAATTTTCACACTTTACATGTGTGCTGTACAAGGCAGCACACGTGAAGAGTTAGAAATATAAGACACATATTAACATTTTTTCCTGAGGAGACGTAAGGTTTTGCCAAAAATCCTTGTCCATGAATGGTAGAAGATAGGGATTTGTGTTAAATCCCAAGGATGGTTGTAGGGGAACACCCATGTGCCCTATCTGGTGCATGGGTGGTACATCCATTGATGCAAAGTAGAGCATAGCACAACTTTGCTTTTCTGTGCCTTACTTTTCATTGCAAATTCTGATTTCCATTGGACAGTAAATTATATCTCAACATTTATATGTTTTATGTCATGAATTTGCTCTATCTGTAACCACATTGAGCAATTACGTCTTTTCGACTGATTCCAATCTGGCTTCCGCTCCAGGCATAGAACTGAATCAGTCCTTACACACGTAGTGGACAATGCTCTAAAGGATACAGGATGGGTATCTCAGGGTCCGTCCTAAACTGGTTCACCTCTTTTCTTCAAAATAGAATGCAAACGGTCAAGGTAAATCAGTCCTTCTCTAAGACTGCTTTGATCACAATTCTAACAAGCATTGGCAATGCCAATTGGTATCGACATATTAATCATTTTAGTGGTGTAGTTGCTATTATAAATATATTAATATACTGTTTACATAGGGTAATGAAGTTGGAATTATAGTGTAAAACGGGTGAAAACTAATGCCATTGGATAACTTCAATGTAAAGGTCGGCAGTCGTCCCTTTTGCAAGGAGCAAATCGAACACAAAGTACTCGGGACTACCATGACAATGTGTGCTTTTTGAGAGCAACAAAATATTTTTGCAGTTAGCCAATGTATTTTTTTTCATTGAGGGCCCGGCAGCTTTGCCAATGCTTTTTTATTTTAAGTGTGTTCAGCCCGTTGGAATAAGTCACTTTTATCTATTTATTTTTGTAAATCATCAAGGATTGAAACATGCTTTAGTTTGCTTTCAGCCTTGATGTAGTGTGACTCGCATGTAAAAGATCATCATTTAAAGTAACCACATTTTCGTTACTGAGAGAGAACAGTATTTGGATCATCAAAAAAGATTTTTCTTTTGTACATTTTTATGCTCATGGTACTGCCACCTGCCCCTACCTTTATTCCTTAAGTCCTTTAAAGTAAAGCAACAAATTATTGCCCACTTTATGGCTCTGTTTTTGCATTTTGATTTAAATAAAACAGAATAGTTCAAAGGAGCAAGGAGGGCTGAGTTATATACATCTAGGGCAAGCAGACACTTTGCTTGCTGCTTGTGCGTTGGATGGAGACGGAAGAGGCCAAAAAGTATTCCGACACAGTTCAACCAAACTGTTTATAGTTGTTCACTCATACAGGGGTTTGTTTACTTCAGCATCAACGGGGGTGGTACTCATGGTTTACCTTTTAGTTTCCCCCTGTTTTCTGGGGATCACATGAATCTTGGCAGGTGGAGATACTTTGTAGCACAATTGTTTATGTCGAGGCTTGGTTCAGATGAGGCAACACATACTTTTGATTGACACCTGAAGCTAGCCAGCCATACACTAGGGAGATGGTTCCAAAAAGACACCTGCTTATGACACAGAACACAGTATGAGTAGCATCTATAAATTGTTAACGTGGACTGTTTGAGGACCTAATGACGTCATAAACGTGCACAGGATATTCTCCTACCAAAAGCAATACGGGAACATCATAGCACTGCTGCAAGATACTCACATCTGTGGGGTGAACATATCTAAGATCCGTAAGAAATAGAGGAGACAGGTATATGCAACATCCTAGTCCAGATGCGCAATAGGGGTCTTCACCTAGGTGGCACCTAACGTTCCATTTCACCTGAAAGATACAGTGGTAGATACGGACGGTAAGTATGTGATACTGGTGAGCACACTGAACTCCCAGGGTATATTGCATTATCCATGTATATGTCCCTAAGGTAGGTGATGGGGACATCTTTGCCAGGCTGGTAAGGGAGCTGACCCTGTACATACAAGCAGATATTAATTGGGCCGTTGACCTGAACTGCTTGTTAAATGGTGTGATGGATAGACAACCTCAGAGGCAAAATTCGTCCGTTTGCGCCCGCCAAAATGGCATTTGAGATTCATCAATGGTTCATGAACTCGCAATTTGAAAAATCGCAAATAATTGTGATTTATCAAATTGCGATCGCATTTAAGGAATCTCAATTTGAGATTCCTTAAATGCTGTGAACCTTTTAAAAATTGCGAATTCGCAATTTCTGGCCGCTATTTACCGCAAAGTCTGACTTCGTGGTAAATAGCGAAAACTTAGAAAAATGCACTTTAGTGCATTTTTCTAAGTTGTATGTTACACACACACATGTCCTTTGGACATGTGTGTGCGCAACATCAGGCTACATTTACATTTCAGGGGTGCTACAGGGTGTCCTTTGGACACCCTTGGCATCCTTGAAATCGCATCCTTATTTGGATTGACTCCCCATTCATTCCTATGGGCCTTTGAATGGGGAGTTATTCCTTATTTGCGATTAGCAATTTGCTAATCGCAAATAAGGAAACTGTAGCAATCAAATTTTTTTGTGTGATTTCTACATGAATCCCGTTTTGCGAGTCTTTAATAGCGATTCCTTAATAATCGCTATTAAGGACTCGCAAAACGGGACATTGATGAATCTGGCCGATAATATCAAGCCCAACATGACCAACAGTTCAGTTGAAGTGATGAGGGGGTAGGGATTAACAGGCCAATTGAGAAGGCTACACCCTACAACCAGAGCCTATTCCTGCTACACACATTCATCTGACCAACAAAATTAAACAATCCCATTATTTTTCAACTAGTCTTTTAAATTCTGACACTCACAGTGCTGTCTCAGCACAAAGACAGCTGCACTATCGTGTTAAATACTACAAGTAATATGCAAACAGTAAGACAACAAAGCTACCTCTCCAAAATTACAGCCTGTGCTAATAGTATGCCTTCAAAGAAATAACACGCAGTGTCACACGCAGTGTCACAGTCTAGACGCAACATGGTGAGTTTACCGGGTGGTAGATTTGAAAAGGAAGACATTTAAAAAGCAGTGAAAGAGCAAGGGATGTGAGAAGGATGGGGAACAGGAGACAGCAATGAGAGTTGCAGTTGAAGAGGGGGAGTGGAAATAGCAGAGAGTGAAAGTGGGAGATTTTGTGAGAGGCGATGATAACTGCTTAGCAGCAAAATAAGCCTTCATTTAAAAGGTGGTGAACAAGCAGCAGCGCTGTACATTTTTATGGTAATTAAATGGAAGGATGTTTTCTACCTCTGCGGTTCCCTCATTATAACGCAAGCTATTGCAAAACCGCACGGTATACAGCCACTGCTCAAAGATGCATGATCTACCAACTGTACCTCAAGTCGTTTCTCATTTTCCACAAAACCTTAAAAAAACATCCAGAAATGTTATCGCTGCTGCTGGACGTAACTTGAGGCCAGTTGTGCAGCGACTGTTTCAATTGCGCAGGAGAAATGGTTAAGGTAGAGAGGAGGTAAGAAAAAGGACGTAAGTGGAGCTGGGGAGGTGATTAATAAGTGATGTGATTGTAGGTGAGATGGGTGAGACGGGTTAAGCAGCTTGCACCACGCATTGCCCCTCCCATCGCTGCCAGTGACAATACTTACACAATGTAGCGTTTAAAACGGGTGGAAATAAAACAACATTGAAAGCCAGTGAAATCTGCAAGATAGTCGGGAGCGCTGCCGACCATTCCAAAGCCGAACCCACCTGAATAAAGACAATATCAGGGTAGCCAAAAGCTCAGTGAAAACTGCATGGACAAAGGCCAGTGAGCAAACTTCCTGTTTTATGGTGGACGCTGCAGCAGAATAACTTGAACAGCTGTTTGCTGTTTGTCTCACACTCTGATACCGTGCTGCATACTTAATGAGTGCTGGAAGGGTTGGGGGGAATGAGGGCGGGGGAGCGCAACATGGCATACATTGAAATGTCTGTATTTTGTGGCGCTCTCTGGGTCAACCGGTGCCCCACCATGTTATCATGGCGAGCAGCGCTTTGTTTAACCGACGCACCACAACTTGCTTTCAATTCATACAGCAACGAGGGAGGAAAGTGACAGGCAGGAGAGAAACCGGGGAGGGGGTGGAAATAATGGGGTGCAAGGCTGTAATAAGTTGGCAGGGACGGGACTTCCTTTCGGGCGGTCCTCCGCTCTGTAAAGTGGTGTTGTGAACGCAGGATTTCTGGTTGCTAGGCGACCCTCAAGCTGCAGCGCTGCTCCTCTCCTTAGCGAACCGGGCCTAGAGTTTTGTCACGCAAGGCATCGGACGTACGTGAGACAAAGAGTGCCAAATCACCCGCCATTGAAATTGCAAACAAGCATTGAAAATGCAACCAGACTCGTATTTTCACGAGACCGATTGCATTTTAAATGGCAGTCCGCGCCTGAAAGAAGGCACGAACAAGAGAGGGTGGGGGGAGGGTGGCAGTCTAAGAAGTTACTGACTATGGGAGGGAACAGGGAGAGGTAGGGAAACAAAACAGTTTTTTAAGTAATAGGGCCGATAGCCGTGGAAGGACGAAAATTGCATCATGGCAGTCAGGAGGGGGGACTAAGAAACCAAGCACCAATCACAATGGAGTATTTGTGATTAAATCCAATAAAAAAAGATGGGCGGAAAGTGGGTGGAGCTTCCCCCACTATAGTGTATACAACATCTCTCTGACGAGGCAGCGCATGCGCTGCCCAGTCCGAGACCTAAAAACTGATTTCCTCTAAATCATCCCACCCAATCACTTACACACTATGAATGCATGATGAAGCAACTAACAGCATTCAATTGCACTCCACAAAGTATTAATTCAGAAATATCACTGGGAATAACTCCTGGCAAAAACCCTTAATATGCAGAAGCACATTAATGCTGCAACAAAAGGAGCAAACCTCCAATTAAACATGTTAGAAAAATTAAAACGCTTCAATCCTCAAAATGACTTCAAGTCTGCAGTGCAAGCCCTTGTGATTCCCAGATAGGACTATGGAAATGTAACCCTCTCTGTACTGCCCAGATCCACAATAGCCCAAATTAAGGACCTCCCTTAACTCTGCTGCAAGACTCATTACACAATCAAAAAGGAATAATCACATCACCCAGAATTTGAACTCATGGGAAAGAATGAATTCAACAGAAAACTGCATGCATGACTAACAAAGCCCTACAATTTAATACTTCAAGCTATCTCCTATGGGACAGATAGCCTTTCAATAGTGAAAAACTAAATTGGCAGTATTTCACTATTAGGACATGCCACACACATCAGGGCATGTCCTGCCTTTCATATACACTGCACCCTGCCCACAGGGGTACCTTGGGCCTTCCTTATTATTGGTGTCTTACATGTAAGAAAAGGGAAGGTTAGGGACTGTCAAGTGGGTGCACTTGCCAGGTCGCCATGGCAGTACCAAACTTCACACAGACACTGCAGTGGCAGGTCTGAGTTACATTTATAGGCTGCTCATGTGGGTGGCACAATCAGTGCTGCAGACCCACTAGAAGCATTTGATTTACAGGCCCAGGGCACACACAGTGCCCTGTACTAGGGATTTACCAGTAAATCAAATATGCCAATCACTGAATAATCAATCCATAAACACAATTTACAGGGAGAGCATATGCACTTTAGCACTGATCAGCAGTGGTAAAGTACTCAGAGTCATAAAACTAACAAAAACAGGGTCCAGAACAGGAGGCAAAAAAGCAAAAGGTCTGGGGATAAACCCGCTGGAAAAGCCAGGTCTAACAGTATACATGAGCAAATAAATAAAATATGTAAAAGTATCAAAGAATTACACAAAGTTGAAGATGTTTTGTATTCGAATGGTTGGACCCCTTTGTCAAAGGCTTTTTTGGAATGAAGAAACTTAAAGTTATCTTTATTTTTAGTTATTTTTTTACTGATTTACTCACAATATTGTCAACATGTAGTCAAAAAACTTGACGTCCGATTGGACCAAACTCTCTCTATGAAGGAGTAGGTTTATCTACCATTCGCAATTACTTCCACACCATGCGCCTGTTGAAGAGAGTTTTCCCCCCCCCCCCTTTCTGCAAGGAAAACTCTGGTACAGGCACTGGTTATCAGTCGCCTGGATTATTGAAATGCCTTACAGTCCTCTGCAAATGAGATGTTGCTATCCAAACTTCAAGCATTACATCAGGGCATAACATGCAGCAGACAATGAAGGAAATGCATACATCGCCATGATACTATAGGTGACTGCACACCTTTGTACCTTTTAGGTATTATGCCGAAAAATCGACCCACCACATAGTGAGCAGAAGCAGCTGCGCACCTACTATGGTGTATATGGTAATTGACAGATTCAGCAGGAATGGAACCTCCATTGAGGATTCCTTCCCTTCCTGACAGCTGAAATGCAAATGTTCCCAAAGATGTGTGTCAAATGGGGTGCACACACAAAGAAATCAAATCGTCTCCCCCACCATGGAGTCAGCAACAGCAGCTGTCCATGTCCTTGTGGTGCAGCCACAGACAAGGGCAAAATTCACTTTGAAATGTAGTTTGTCTGGAGCCTTTCTGGGCCTCACAGACCATTGTTATTGCCCACACCAGGTTGCCCAACAAGAGGAAACTTATGGCACCTCTGCGTACCTTTCTGGTGGATCCACTCCCTTCAGATCTCCATCGGCCACCAAAGGAAAACAGCTGGTGGTGCCTTCCCTTGGCATAGGGAGCGAAGGTGCATCAAAAGATGGTGGTAGGCAGGCCTCATATATGGGGCCCGTGTCTGAAGATTCCCACTCTCCTCTACACCCACGACATAACAGGGAAAATGGGGGAACAGACACCTTCTGGCTTCTGAGGCATCTGCTTAAGCCCAGGGCAGCAGTTTCATGTCAGTGAATCACAGCGCTCTTCAGAGCCCTTTGCAGCGCTCAACCCATGCTGAAGAGCAAGGTTGTCGGTGGCCATACTCCTCTTCCCATGGCCAGTTCTGGGCTGCCACTGGAATCCTCCAGACACCACAGGAGTAGGGAGGGCAGCCAATAGTCCATTGAGAACACTGTGGCGCACAAGGCACAGGCAGACAGGCAGCAGTCCAACACACTGGGTTTTAAGCAAAGTGACAAAGTCTTTAGCAGCCAAGCAGGTAAGCAGGTCAGCCCAACAGCACAAAAACAGTCCAAGTGGTGATCTTTTCTGGCGACACAGCAGTCCTTTGGTGCAGGATAAAGAGCCGTCAGTGCCTGGTTACAAGTCCCAAGCAGTGTCTAAAAACATGGGGTCAGAGTCCCTGTACTTATACTCAAAATGTCATTCATTTTAAAAGAAACCTTAGAGGTGCACAACACAAGGTGATCTCGCCCCATCAGCACAGTTATATCTTAGGCAGAGGCACGGACGAACATATTCGCAGAGTCTGTACTACGTTTGATGGTACGTCTGTCACACAAGATCCTATGGCGCTTATTCTGCTGGACGCAGAGAAAGCATTTGACAGGGTCTCGTGGGGCCATCTTTGGGCTGTGCTTGAGAGCTCAGAGGTAGGAAAGGGGTGTATCAAAGCCATACAGACACTAAACAGGAATCCTAAGATTCGACTTGGTTGATGGGGGGCAAAGCGACTCAATTGCGATTACGCGAGGGATGAGGCAGGGGTGTCCTTGTTCTTCCTTTTATTTGCCTTTTATATCGATCCTTTGATTAGGAAAATTGAGGCAAATAAGGGTATCCGCCACATACGACTGAACGGATTTGAAACTAAGATTTGGGGATATGCAGATGACCTGGCAATAACTGCTGCAAATCCTTCTGTGGCTTTAGCAGAAATAGAGCATGAGGCGGAATGTTTTGGGGTGGTCTCTTGTTATCGACTTAACCACGGAAAGATGCAAATTGTAGTTAATGACAGGCTCTCTATCCCGGACTCAAGAGTGACTGAATCCACCACCTATCCTGGGGCTATTTTAACATCAGCATTAAATAAACTTGTTGAAAATAACCTAGTCCCCGTGATTCAAAAATCCAAGAGAGACTTTAATAGGCTGAATAACTTACATCTCTCAATTATGGGGCGATGTAATATCTACTCTTAGAAAGAGAAGCCTCTAACTGGCTTTTGAAGTTTAGTGAAGCCAGTTATTACAAAAAAGTTACATTCAATACCCTTGGTGCAGCAGTTTGGATGGATGTCAGGAAAAAGCTGGGGCTAGGAAGAATGAACTACTATATTATTTTATTTGGGAAGCCATCTCCACCTGAGAACTTTCACGATGGAATTATGTGGTGGTGGGATGCTTTAGGGGTGAAGGCGATGGGAGACCTCGTTGTCTCAGGTGGTATTTTCTCTTTTGAGAAAGCCCAATCCCTTTTTAATATTGATTGCAGGGAGTTTTTTAAATTCCTCCAGATTCGGTCTTCTATCTTAAGGAAGAAGGGGGGAGCGAGAGATTTCTCTAGAGATCCAGTTATTGAAGGGGTCCAAAACCCTGATGGGTGTACTATTGCCCAGATTTATGGAGAGCTAAGGCAACTACAGGGCGATGAATTTGAATGTAATCTTTATTGTTTAGTTAATTAAAACAATAACAATTTTCCTTTACAGTACTCATCCAATGAAAACGGAGTATGTTGTATCCAAATATGCCGCTGGAGTAAGAGATTTATAACTATTGATCACAGCCCAGGAATGAGAACGATGTGAGAAAATGTCTTTGTGCGTGATCAATGTGTTGGACCCGGCCTCATGGCGTGGTCCTACCCCTCCCGCATGGCGGGCCCCGGACGACATCAGCCTTCCTCCGGACCTCGGGCGGCCCATTCTGCCCGACCCTGCACGCCCCAACACCACCGATCCGGCTACCATCCCGGACCCCCATCATCGGCCTGGCCCCAGCCTAGGCCCCTCACGACCTAAGCACGAGGCCGTGCCCGACTCCATCTTGGGCCCACCACATCACGACCGCGTGGCCTCGGCCCCAGCCTCGGCCCCAGCGAAGCCCAGACATCGAGGCACCAAGATCCACCCAGGTGGTCGAGTGGCCACTCGACAGATCCGGAGGGAGAGGAGTTTCGATGGCCCTCCAGCCGTCCCCGGACGCCCGGTATCGATCGCCCTCCGGCCTCCCTGGGCGCTGGCTCCACCCCCCTGCTGGGTGTCTGGACACCATCATCTCGGCCCCTCTGGCCCCCAGGCGCGAGGGTCCGGACATCAAAGGACCTCCGTCCTTTATCTGGGCCCGCCCCGGAGTAGGACGCCAGTTGTATCCTGGACTGGAAGCCCTGCTGACGCTGTCACGGCCGACACCAGACAAACTCATCCGTAACCGGACGACCTTCTGAGAGCCTGCTGGCGCTGCCGCGGCCTACCTTGCTGAAACATCTGAGAGCCTGCTGGCGCTGCCGCGGCCTACCTTGCTGAAACATCTGAGAGCCTGCTGGCGCTGCCGCGGCCTACCTTGCTGAACCATCTGAGAGCCTGCTGGCGCTGGCGCGGCCTACCTTGCTGAACCATCCGAGAGCCTGCTGGCGCTGCCGCGGCCTACCTTGCTGAACCTTCCGAGAGCCTGCTGGCGCTGCCGCGGCCTACCCTGCTGAACCATCTGTTAGCCTGCTGGCGCTGCCGCGGCTCGACCTCTCGGAACCCCCCGGCTCGAGGATTGAGAGCTGTGCGTAGGGTATCCCGTCCTCCGCCCGGAGTAAGACTGTCCCGCTACCTTACCCCTCCTTACGAGACTTTACAGATCCCTCGATCTGCTTGTACATACTACCAAAAACCCGCAACCTTTTTACTAGCTATAAAAGCTTAAGAACTTGACCTCTTGTGTGGTGTCCATCTGTAGTGTTGTGGTTACTCTGCTGTACGATCCTAGGAGAGGACCCTCGTTCAGGAGGCCTCTCGGTAAACGCTCGGCTACTTCTCGACGGAGAGGTGGACCTAGGGGTGGTCAGTCAGACATCTTCTGCCTCCCCCGGGGTCGCCTTTCTAACATTGGTGGCAAGCGCTGGGATCCGAGCCCACGCAGATCGTACAGAGAGTGATTCACTCGCTACCCAGAAAAACCCACTGCGACCATGAGCACAGAATTCCAGAAGGAGAAAATGGAACACTACAGTCACAAGGAACTGAAGCAATTCTGCAAAGACCTAGGCATCGCTACCACTGGCTTAAGCACCAAAGAAGATTTCAAATCGGCCCTGCAGGCCTGGGTGGACGCCGGGGAGGCGCCACCCCCGAGGGAAGATAACCCGGGCCCGAACGGAGGCCCGGAGGCTCAGCTGAACCCAGCGGGAGAGAGAGCCGCAAACCCAAACCCGGGCCTCTCCCCCGAAGACGCCCGAGAACGAGAGAGGAACCGGCTCCACGAGTTGGAGCTTGCTCGACTCAAACAAGAAGGAGAGATCCAACTGGTGGAAAGGAAGCTAGCCCTCGAACAGCTACGGCTAGAAGGAGACCTGGAAGAAAAGAGACCTCGAGGAGAAGAAACTCATGCTCGAGCACGAGCGCGTCCTCAAAGAACTAGAATTTAAAACCAAGGCAGGCGAGACTACCACCTCCGGGAGTAAGACCTCACCTCCCCCGGTGGACACGAAGGTGCACATACCCAAGGATGTCGTCAAAGAGTACTATAAGAACGACGACACCCAGCAGTGGTTCAAAGCTTACGAGGTCGCAATGGCCGCCCATCGAGTACCCCTCAGGGACTGGGGTGCCGGCCTGTGGGGGAAGTTTATCAACGAAGGGAGAGACGCCCTGCTGGAGCTCCCTGATGCCGAGAGGACCTTGTACGAGCACATGAAGACCGCCCTCCTCACGCGCTACGGACTCACCCCCGAGATGTACCGGCAGCGATTCCGAGACTGCAAAAAAATCCCCGGTACCACGTGGGTAGAATACGTGAACTATTACAGTAGAGCCTTCGAGGGGTGGACTCGGGGCTGCCAGGTCACCACCTACCAGCAGTTGGTCGACCTCATTCTATGGGAACACCTGTCCAATAACTGTTTCGTCGAACTCCGGCAGCACCTCCTCGACAGCAAATTGACTGAGCCACGAAAACTCGCTGTCGAGGCAGACCGGTGGGCCAGCACCCGAGTCCCCCGGAACATGATAGGAGATTACGGCCGGGGGTCCCCGGGGAACCACCGCCCACGAGGTGGCGGAGTAGGCCAGAGCCGGGGTCGAGACACCCCCCAGGGGTCATCCCCTACCTCCACGTCGCCATCCCTGGCCCGGAGAGGGGGCCCCCCAGCCAGGCCGGGGCCCCGCCCGAACGTTACGTGCCACAGATGCCAGCGACAGGGGCACTATGCGAATGACCCCCTCTGCCCGATGAACCAACGACCCGGCACCACCGGGCCCCCAGCCCGTCAGATCACGGCAGCTGCCCTAGGTGAAGAAAGAAGGGAGGAAGAGGACGACGACCTCGAGCAGGCTGAGTGGGAGCCCGCCGCCATGACCTTAGCCTGCCTGGGTACTCACGACATGATCCCCCGAGGGCCGATCCCCGGCAACACCCAGAAGTACCGCCAGTGGGTCACCATCAACGGTCGCCGGACCGAAGCCCTCCGTGACACTGGGGCCAGCGTGACAGCGGTCCGCTGCCATCTGGTGACCCCGGAACAGATCCTTCCTAACGTCCTGTGTCCAGTCCGATCCGCAGATAACTCCGAAACTATGTGTCAGATGGCCCGCATCCCCTTCGAGTGGGGGGGAGTGTCGGGCGTGCTGAAAGTGACTGTCCGCGACGATGCCCCCGTGGACAGCCTCCTTGGGAACGACCTGGAAAGTTCCCCATGGGCTGGCGTCGAACGAAGAGAGCACCTGGGGATGCTAGGCCTTCCCGAGTGGGTCTGTGCGACTACCCGCTCCATGTCCGCCCGAGCCTCCGCCCCAGCGGGGGAAGCTCCAACAGAGGAGCCAGAATGGCCCGCACCTCCGCCGCCCGTCGTCCCCGAGGACGCCGACAGCGGGCCCGGCCCCCAAGGGCCCGACCAAGAAGATCTCACCGAGATCGACCGCCTCCCGGAACTCGCTCAATGGCGCCAAGAAGGTGGCCCCACCCGCGAACAGTTCCGGCAGGAACAGAAAACCTGCCCCTCCCTCGAGGGGATGCGACGGCAAGCCGCTACGCAAGCCGCCGGAGACCCCGCGGGGTCCCACTGGGTCTACTGGGACAACGACCTCCTTTACAGTGAGCAGAAGATTGCCGAGCTAGGGGCCGGCCGGGTGCTGGTTGTACCCCTCCGGTTCAGAGACTTCCTCCTGAACTTAGCACATGATGTGCCCCTCGCCGGGCACCTGGGCCAGGACAAAACTTACAGCCGCCTGGTGACCCATTTCTACTGGCCAAAAATGCGCACTGATGTACAGAACCACTGCAGGACCTGCCCGACCTGTCAAGCCAGCGGAAAGAGCGGGGGGAAAGTCAAAGCCCCGCTCCAGCCGTTCCCTGTGGTAACCACCCCCTTCGAGCGAGTGGGGATAGACATCATAGGACCCCTGGATCCTCGCACCTCGCAGGGGCACCGTTTCATCCTCGTCCTGGTGGACCATGCCACCCGCTATCCTGAGGCCATCCCTCTCCGAACAATCACGGCCCCCGTGGTGGGCCGAGCCCTCATGAGCATCTTCTCCCGAGTCGGCTTCCCCCGAGAAGTCGTGAGTGATCGGGGATCCAACTTCATCTCGAAGCATATGCGGTCCCTATGGCAATAGTGCGCGGTCGCATATAAGTTCACCACCCCGTATCATCCCCAGGGAAATGGACTAGTGGAACGCTTTAACAGGACACTGAAGGGAATGATCAAGGGCCTAGAAGAGCCCCTCCGGCGCAAATGGGATGTCCTGCTGCCCTGCCTCCTGTTTGCCTACCGAGAGGTACCCCAGAAATCCCTGGGGTTCAGCCCGTTCGAACTCTTGTACGGACACCCGGTTCGAGGCCCCCTTAGCCTGGTCAAGGAAGGCTGGGAGACAGCAGTTCGAGATGCCCCACCGGATGTCTACCGGTACCTCCTGACCCTCCGCAATCAGACTCGGAGGTTCAGGGAACTTGCCGAGGCCAACCTGGAAGCCAGTCAGGAGGAGATGAAACGCTGGTATGACCAGAACGCCTCGTCCATCGAGTTCGAGCCGGGCCAGCAATTCTGGGTCATGTCCCCGGTTGAATCGTGTGCCCTCCAGGACAAATGGACGGGGCCCTTCAAGGTGGTGGAGCGCAAGAGCCCCGTCACCTACCTGGTAGACATGGAGTCCCCCAGGAACCCCCTCCGGGTTCTACACGCTAACCGGCTCAAGCCGCACTTTGCACGCACCGAACTGAGCCTGCTGCTGGCGACCGATGACGGAGCTGAAGACGACTCCGAGCCACTACCAGATCTCCTCAGCACCACCGAGAAAGACGGCTCCTTCGAAGGGGTCCGGCTCTCCTCTACCCTGACCCCCGAGCAGCAACAAGACTGTCCGAAGTTGCTGGGGCAGTTTGCAGATCTGTTTTCCCTCACGCCGGGGGTCACCCGGTGGTGTGTCTACGATGTGGACACCGGAGACAGCCCCCCTGTGAAACAACGAGCTTTTCGAGTGCCCGACCGGGTTCGGGCCTGCATCCAATCCGAGGTGGCCAAGATGTTGGCCCTGGGGGTAGTCGAACCCTCCAACAGTCCCTGGGCCAGTCCCGTTGTCCTGGTCCCGAAAGCTGCTTCCCCCGGAGCAGCGCCCGAGCTCCGGTTCTGTGTTGACTACCGGGGACTGAATGCCGTCACCAGGACCGACGCACATCCCATCCCCAGGGCGGATGAACTGATCGATCGCCTTGGGGCCGCCAGATACCTCAGCACCTTCGATCTCACGGCGGGGTATTGGGAGATCGGCCTTACCCCTGGTGCACAAGAACGATCGGCCTTCTCGACGCCAGATGGCCACTATCACTTCAAAGTAATGCCCTTCGGCATGAAAAATGCGCCGGCCACCTTTCAGAGGCTAGTAAATCAGGTGCTGGCCGGTCTAGAAGAATACAGCGCCGCCTATCTCGATGACATTGCGGTGTACAGCCTTCACTGGGATGAGCACCTGTCCCACCTCTGGGAAGTCCTGACGGCCCTCCGGCGGGCTGGACTCACCATCAAAGCCAGCAAGTGCCAGATAGGCCAAGGGTCCGTGACCTATCTGGGCCACCAAGTGGGGAGCGGCCAAGTGGCTCCCCTCCAACCAAAGATAGACGCCATCCGGGCCTGGGAGCCCCCGGTCACCCAGACCGCCGTCCGAGCCTTCCTGGGGCTCACCGGATACTATCGGCGATTTATAAAAGACTACGGGAGCATTGTGGGGCCCCTCACAGAACTGACCTCAAAGAAACTACCCCAGAAGGTGCACTGGACCCCCGCGTGCCAGACAGCCTTTGAGACTTTAAAAACTGCCATGTGCACTGCCCCTGTGCTCCAGGCCCCCGACTACAGCAGAGAGTTTGTAGTCCAAACCGACGCCTCGGAGCACGGCATCGGGGCGGTCCTGTCCCAAGTTAACCCCGAAGGAATCGACCGGCCTGTGGCCTTCATCAGCCGACGCCTCCTGGCAAGAGAACAGCGGTGGAGCACCATCGAGAGGGAAGCCTTTGCCGTGGTGTGGGCCCTCAAGAAGCTCCGGCCCTACCTCTTCGGCACCCACTTCCGAGTCCAGACCGGCCACCAGCCCCTGCGTTGGTTGATGCAGATGCGGGGAGAAAACCCGAAACTGCTGCGCTGGTCCATCTCTCTACAGGGGATGGATTTCACTGTGGAGCATCGCCCCGGCAACGACCACGCCAATGCCGACGGCCTGTCCAGATTCTTCCGCCTCGGCGAGGAGAATCCCCAAGAAGATGGGTGACTCTCCCCTGCCTTCAGCTGGGGGGGACGCGTGTTGGACCCGGCCTCATGGCGTGGTCCTACCCCTCCCGCATGGCGGGCCCCGGACGACATCAGCCCTCCTCCGGACCTCGGGCGGCCCATTCTGCCCGACCCTGCACGCCCTGACACCACCGATCCGGCTACCATCTCGGACCCCCATCATCGGCCTGGCCCCAGCCTAGGCCCCTCACGACCTAAGCACGAGGCCGTGCCCGACTCCATCTTGGGCCCACCACGTCACGACCGCGTGGCCTCGGCCCCAGCCTCGGCCCCAGCGAAGCCCAGACATCGAGGCACCAAGATCCACCCAGGTGGTCGAGTGGCCACTTGACAGATCCGGAGGGAGAGGAGTTTCGATGGCCCTCCAGCCGTCCCCGGACGCCCGGTATCGATCGCCCTCCGGCCTCCCTGGGCGCTGGCTCCACCCCCCTGCTGGGTGTCTGGACACCATCATTTCGGCCCCTCTGGCCCCCAGGCGCGAGGGTCCGGACATCAAAGGACCTCCGTCCTATATCTGGGCCCGCCCCGGAGTAGGACGCCAGTTGTATCCTGGACTGGAAGCCCTGCTGACGCTGTCACGGCCGACACCAGACGAACTCATCCGTAACCCGACGACCTTCTGAGAGCTTGCTGGCGCTGCCGCGGCCTACCTTGCTGAAACATCTGAGAGCCTGCTGGCGCTGCCGCGGCCTACCTTGCTGAAACATCTGAGAGCCTGCTGGCGCTGCCGCGGCCTACCTTGCTGAAACATCTGAGAGCCTGCTGGCGCTGCCGCGGCCTACCTTGCTGAACCATCTGAGAGCCTGCTGGCGCTGCCGCGGCCTACCTTGCTGAACCATCCGAGAGCCTGCTGGCGCTGCCGCGGCCTACCTTGCTGAACCTTCCGAGAGCCTGCTGGCGCTGCCGCGGCCTACCCTGCTGAACCATCTGTTAGCCTGCTGGCGCTGCCGCGGCTCGACCTCTCGGAACCCCCCGGCTCGAGGATTGAGAGCTGTCTGAGGGTATCCCGTCCTCCGCCCGGAGTAAGACTGTCCCGCTACCTTACCCCTCCTTACGAGACTTTACAGATCCCTCGATCTGCTTGTACATACTACCAAAAACCCGCAACCTTTTTACTAGCTATAAAAGCTTAAGAACTTGACCTCTTGTGTGGTGTCCATCTGTAGTGTTGTGGTTACTCTGCTGTACGATCCTAGGAGAGGACCCTCGTTCAGGAGGCCTCTCGGTAAACGCTCGGCTACTTCTCGATGGAGAGGTGGACCTAGGGGTGGTCAGTCAGACATCTTCTGCCTCCCCCGGGGTCGCCTTTCTAACACAATGAATGAAATTTTGCGGCTTTATTTAATGCCTGTTTGAATGACGTGAATGGCAAGTTTTTATCCCAAAGCTTGGCTGTGCATGTTAACTCCAATCCACTTGATAGGAATTTGTTTGCCTCTGATTTTTTTTGCGTTTCTAGTTACTGCCATAAAAATTTGTTAAGATTATTATCGATGGCTTTCTTCTTAATCTGATACCACACCGTGATGCATGAGTAAAGTCGGCCCAATGATTCGTTCTTTAAACCGAATTCAAGGCGCATTTGCGTGGGCGAGGCAGAGTTGGGAAGACGTAAGACCTTTTTGTAGATTTTAGTAATTAAATTGTTTAAAAGAACAGAATCCTTGCCATGCATAGCTATGCTGGCATAAGCTAGGGTGGGCAAGGCTTTGTTAGCAATCACAGTTAGTAATGGTTTTAACGATGGACCTTCCAATTTTGTTGCCAAGGTGCTGAGTGCAAATATTAAGGCTCCTGCTCTGTGTGACAGGTAATTTTTCTGGTCTTTTAAGGAGAACTTGTCGTCGATGTAATATCCCAGGTATTTATAATTTGCTACCCTTTCCAGCTGTTTTCCTTCTAGCCAGATATTGTGGGTTGTTGTACGTCGATCGGTAATTAGCATTATTTTGGATTTGGATGAATTAAGAACCAGCTTGTTTGCTGACAGGAAAGCTGAAAGTACTGTTAGCAGCCTTGATAAACCGACTTTTGTAAGACTCATTAGCACGATGTCATCGGCGTATGCCAGGTGTGTCAGTTGTAGGTTGCCTAATTTCGGAGAGTGAGAGTTACAGGAATTTAGCTTGCCAGAAAGATCCAAAATGAATAAATTGAAAAAATGAGGAGCCAGGACACAACCCTGTTTCAATCCAATGGTTGTGAACACTTTTCTCCATAAATGGGATCTATCCCCTAATTTAACTTGCGTCCAGGTATCTGAATAGAATAACAACAGGCTCCTTAATATATTCTCTGGTATCTCCCAAGCTCTTAATTTAGCCCATAATAAATTCCGATCCACCCTGTCAAAAGTCGCTTGCAAGTCTATAAAACACAAGTTCAAGTCCTGTTTAGTATGCTTGCATTTTTCGGCTATCATTGTGATGGCTAAAATGTTCGATATTGTTCCGATCCCTTCTCTAAACCCGGTTTGGTTGATTGGGATCAGATCTCTTTCTCCTGACCACTTTACAAGATCTTTTAAAAGCAGCGATGCGAAATATTTAGCCTCAACATCCTGCAGTGCTATTAAACGGTAATTAAGTGAGCTGGTTCTTTCTCCGCCTTTATATATAGGCATTATGATGGAGCCTTGCCAACTTTCGGGGACTAAGTTGTAGGTTTGCACATCTGAGAAAAGTTTCTCGAGCAGTAAGCTCCAATATTCCGGTGCATGTTTGTAGGTCGCTTTTGGGATACCATTTGGCCCCGGAGCTCCATTACTTTTGCCCTTTTTGATTATTTTTATTATCTACTCTGCGGAGTAAGTACCATACGTTGCATCTAAAAGTGAAGTTTTGCACTGGCCGGTTGATAGAGTCTGACTGCAACAGGGCGATGATTTTAGAGTAGTGAGCCTGCAAGCTCAATATTTTAAAAGTTTTTTTGCTTTACTACACCCCAGCTAAGATAGCGTAAAGGGGTTGGGACTGAGAGCATTCTCTGTCCCCGCTGCCAAAGTGATGAGTCAGATGTTGTTCACATGTTTGCCTCTTGCCCTGCCTTGGGACCTTTTAAGAGAGCTATAGAGGATTTTATGGGGCAAACTCAGAGGACTCCAATAATAGCTGATGATCTTAGGTGTAGCCAGAAATGGAACTCTGGTAACTCCCTGGGAATTTGTATTTCATGCTATGGCTGTGGCTAGAATCTGTGTGTCATCTGCATGGGTGGACCCTAACCCTCCTACATTTCAACAATGGATAACACAACTCTTAGCTATGTTTAATTTGGAGAAGGGTCTGTATGAAAATAAAGGGTGGAAGGCTAGGAAATTAGGAAGACTTATTTGGGCTCCTGTAATAGATTGGAAAATTAGAATGATCACATCCCGGGCTTAAGCCAGAGCTTTCAATATTTTTGATTAACCTTCTTCATTGTTTATGTCTTGACCCTTTTTCTTTTGACAGCATTGGTATATTCTGTAATTTAGATATAATAGTACTGTATTGTGCAATTTTCTTTACTTGTTAGCTTTCATGAATTGCTTTTGTAATGCTTCCCTTTCTCTTCCTTTTCCTTGTTAAAGAATGTTTTATTAGTTACGGATGCTTTTGTATTGATGTACCTAAACTGATGGTGGAACCAAAAAAGAAAAAAGAAAAAAAAGAAGTGCATCACAGCCCCTTTCAACCCAACCCCTAGTTCAAACATCAGTAGTGGGTAAACAAGCCCTTTTTGAGGGCAGGACACACCTATGCAAATGTAAGTGTGACGCACCTCACTCTTTCTCAGAACAGAAAGACCATTCAGTATGCAGATGTAACCCTGATACACCCCATCCCTCCCTGTGTGATGACTGTCTGGAAAATATTCACAAAGCGTATCTGTCACTCTCCATAGACATGGCTTGGAGTCAGCACAAAAGACATAAGCACATAGAAATGTCCTCTTTCTAAAATTGGCATTTCTACAATATGAATGAAAAACCCACCTACACCAATAGGCAGGATTCATCACACTATTCCAAACATACCAAACATGGCAACACCACTTCTTTAAAATAATAAATCACCAGTTAGACTTTTAAGGGAATCCTCAATTTTAGCCTATGAGAGGAATAGGCCTCACAGCAGTGAGAAACCAAATAGGGTGTTTGTCAATATACCAGGTCATACCACACAATAAAGGCACATGTCATACCTTTTACCCACACAGCACCCTGCCTTAGGGGTGACCAATGTGTAGAAAAGGGGGGAATTTCAATATTTGCAAGTAAAGTTAAATGACAAGTTAATGTGGCAGTAAACTGTGCACGCAGGCCCTGTAGTGGCAGGGATGAGACAGGTTTGAGAGGCTACTTCTGTGGGTGGCGCAAGTAGAGCTGCTGGCTCACCAGTATAATTTAATTTACTGGTCGTGGGTATATGGAATACCACTGTACAAGGGAATTACAGGTAAATTAAATATGCCAAACAGGTGTAACCCAATCATACGATGTATAAAGTAGAGAGCACAGGTACTTTAGCCCTGATTAGCAGTGGTAAAGTGCCTAGAGTCCTAAAGCCAACAAAAAACAGCTCAGAACAAAAACAAGAGGAAGGCAGAAAATGTGGGGATAACCCTGGTCCATCACTTACATTACAAACAAGAAGTGCCTATCTCTAACATGGAACTCCTCCAACTCTTGGCATGAGAAACCGTCAAGCGCTTCCTCAACTGAAACATGTTGTCAACAATTTGAAGCATCCTTTCTCATTTCCATGATCTCAGATCATGATGTTAGTGCTTTTTGTCAGAAATAAACAATTGACTATGTTATTTTAATAGGATCTTTGAACAAGTTCTCGTTGTTCTTGGGCAAGACAGTTGCATTCCAAAAGAAGCAATACCAGAATCGAGAATACTCTGTCACGGAGTCCGCACCTTTTGAAAAGAGGTATGAGGTGAAGAAGCTTGTTGTCAAGAGCATGATCCCCCACATGGAAAATTGTGTGTCATAGGAAAGCAGGAAGTTATGTTATGTTAATAGGCTCTTTTAAAGTGCATTTTCACCATAAAGAGGTATCCTGGAGCTAGGGCAAGACATCTGCATTCCTAAAAAGCGATGACAGAACTGAGAATGCTCTGCCAACCAGTCCAGACATTTTAAAAAGAGGTATGACAAGAAGAAGTTTGTTGGAAGACTTGAACCCACTGGGTGGATTGTTCCTAGAAATTGTATCACAGGACAGCAGGAAGGTATGTTATGTTAATAAAACATGCAATGGTATCTCGAAGAGGTCTCCTGGCACCGCGGCAAAAGCTCTTGAAGAGTAAACCGTTTAGAAGCAAAATATTAGGAGGGATGACAGGATAAAATTTGATGGAATTGCAGCTCACACTGGGTGGATTGTTCCTTATAAGCAGGAAGACTGAAGAGGAACATATTTATCAAGCATATAGCTTTAAAAGCATTCACAATGTGTGAATATGATCATAACAAATGTATCTATAAGTGCTCTACTATTACAATATCAGGGAAACTATCAAATAAAAATAAACAAAAAACAAAAACAAAATACCCAAATAAATTAGCTTTATGTACCGCAACACCTGAAAGTCTGAGTTTTTAACTATTGATCCATACATGCTCATACGGGGCTTTAAATAATATAACTTTATATCGCTGTATTATTTTCCATATTCATGCATACCTTTCAATGTAATTATGTTTTATTAATTTACTCTTACTGTAACAAAAAACTAAAAACTCTCTCCAATGCACTACTCTACATCTCATACTATGCCCTTCTCACTAGATACTCTAACTCTACACTCTGACTCATCCCAAATCTTGTTTTACTATTATGATCTCCCAAATAACATTCTCCAGACTCTTCCCTCCTCTAGCCCTCATTTGACACATCCCAAACCTCATTTTACTACTATGATCTCCATATTAACACTTTCTAGACTCCCCCCCTCTGTATTCCTCCTTTGACTCATCCCAAACCTCATTTTACTGCTATGATCGCCCAAATAACACATTTTAGACTTTTCACACCTCTTTCCCTCCTTTATCCTATTCAATGCAACTAACAGACGAACATTTCCTCCATTCTAATTAACAACTTATATTTCCGAATACTAATCCATTGTGGCTTCTGGAGTAGCGTGCTAGTCATTAAAAAGAAGTTACATGCCTTGTAAGGGCTACTAAGCGCTATATAAATATAATTAGAATGTAATTTCTGTTTTTTTACCATCACTTCAAGGAAAGTTGCAAGTTGATTGCAGAAGTCGTGTTATAAATACAGGGTTTCATTAGATTCTCTATTAGCCATAGCTAAGAATATTTTAAAAACCTCTTTCTGAATATTTTTGGGTATTGGTTATTCAATCAAAGTAGTAAGCTTCTTTTGTACAGATATTAGCATGATTATAACAGGATTGGCAAAACAAAACGGTATATTTGTCTTGTTCATTATATTTAGTTCTTCATTGGAGCCTGTTTTTTTCTGCATTCATTAAAACATGATTGATTTCTTCCTTAAACCATGAAACAGACCTTCCTTGGGGCGATATAGAATTTGCAGTTAAACAAGCAATCTTGCCTAAGTAAATGGAAAAAACATTAGCATAAGCTACATTGTCCATATTTGTAGTATCAACTGTGAGGAATAGTTTGAGAATGTCTTTAAGGCTGGATTGCCATGCAGAGCTCTTAACTGTTTTCAAGGACCAATGAAATGCAGTGGGAGACTTTCCATGAGGTTTAGAAGACTTATCTTTAAACCTGCAAGTAATCATGTGATGGCCAATCAGCATGACCATGTGGGGACATATTAGATTGCCAGAAACTAAGATGATATATGACCCGCATGATGAGTGGTTTCCAAAACTTATGGGGTTAGACAGTAGACAATGTGCAGGTTTAAATCACCAAGAAAAAGTAGTGGGCCGTAGATAGGCAACAGATTATTGGTTATTTCACCCACATTTTCGCAAAAAAAGGGAAGGATTCCTCAGAGGATTCCGTATAATTAAAACAGTGAAGTGTTTTAACAAAAGCGTTGTAAGTTTAATTAAGAGATAATTGGCATAATCATATAGTGTTAAGGGGAGAAGGGCAGCTTTCCAATCATCTAAGTATACCAAAAATATGTGTATTTTATGGTATACATTTGTGACTTGCCTACTGTTCATGATTTTGATCCATTCACTTATGCTAGGGGATATTCTGACTAATAAAATATTTAACTTACAGTTTTTTCATTTTTCTAACTCTGACTGGTGTATGAGCAGATTTTCTACAGTATCTAATGTCAGTGTTGTTTAGCCTTTACCCTGGGTGAGTGAGTGCATGTGTGTGTGTGTATATGGGTTTGTGTTACTATCCTTCTGGGGACTTGGATTTGATAACACACTCACACTGTGGGGGTTTGATTGCACTGTGAGTACCTGAAATCAAGTCAGAAAACATTAAGAACATCTATGCAAATGTTCACAACTTCAAGAAAATTGATCTTGTGGGGACCAGTGTTTCAGCAGGTGTGTTTATCTTTCTGCTCAGCTCTGCCCCCATAGGCAGGAGGTGGCATTGCAACCTTAAACACACCAAGGCATTTAAACACAATTTTTCTATCAGCAGAAAGAAGAATTGTTTTAAAGGGTATATTTTGCTCAAAAACAATGATCTTGAGACCATTTCTCTTTATATTAAAAGACAATATAACTTAAATTACGGAACATACTTCACATTTCTGCATTTAAAAATGCTTATTTTTGCTGGTGTCAACGTATTTTACTAACCAATTTCATCTAGTTTCTTGAATTAGTACTACGGTTTAGATTTAGTGTTTCAAGACAGAAAGAAATCACTGAATGCAGTTTAATCATTTACTGCAACTACAACATATCTGTCAAATATTTTAAGACATAAAATTACTTCTGTCCTTTAAGTTTTTGTAGTTAAGTAGACTGAAAAATGTCCTGGTAACCATGATGGAAAGTTTAAATTCTATTAAGGAAGCTGAGGCGAGGATTATGCTCTACTTTCTCTTATTTCCATATTCAGCAATTTCAACTTTAACAACAAAAACCTACAAGTTCCATCTCTTTTGTAGTCCAAAGGGGGTTCCCCGTCCTCCAATCAGATGATGTCCCAGGTTCCCAAGGGCGTGCTGTTGCTAATACCCTTCTTTTTTCTTGACTGCGATCCTGATCAAGATCCTCAATCTGTTTTGGCATTGTCAGATCCTAGGAAAACCAAACAGAAAAGCAACTGAAACTATTCTTTGACTTATGAACATCCACCAGTACATTATAGCAAACATTTGCTTGTACCAAATACCATAACAGTAAGAACCAAAAACGAAATGGATATACTCAGCCCATACGTTGACTAGACGTATAGCATCATGATGCGATCTAAATGCAAAACTCCTCAAATCTGGGAGGGAACAGGTCTCTTTGAGCCGCGGGCAGGAATAATCCTTGCCTCTGCGTCCTTAATAGAATTTAAACTTTCCGTCATGGTTACTAGGAAATGTTTCATTCTATGTCAGGACCGGAGGCGAAGATTATGCTAGTTCAAAGTTTGTCCACCACCAACGACGCCATGTTCACAACTGGTTTAAAATAAAATCTTTTAAATATAGAGTCTGACAACCATTCAGCCACATTGCGAATATCTTCCAGTCTGGCACCCAATGAAAAAGCCTTAGAGACCATTGCTCCTCGTACTGAGTGTGCCCCAAATTGCAAGGTATTTATGCTTGCTTCTTGCATCACCCATCTGATCCAACAAGCTATTGTTGGTGACAACACAACCTTGAAGGGCTTTCTGAGGGAGACCAGAAGCTGATGCTCCCCCAGTGGGCGAGATTCTTCTGTGATGCTCTCGTACTCCTTAAGGTATCTGACAACACACGGCTTCGGGGACTTGTCAAAAGCCGGTTAAGACACCACTCTAGAGTCAGATTTAGTTCTACGCGTAATGTGGAAGGGAACCCCTTCCGGGGTGAAAACACGACCCACAATGTATAGGGCCCTGACATCCGAAACACGTCTGCGAGACACCAAACATAACAGCATAGCCAGCTGAAAGTTCCTTGCGGCAAAGTTACCTATTAGCCTGCCAAGACTAGAACAGGTCCATCACTTTATTAACGTCCCACAAGGAGGAATACCTTGGTTCCGGGGGAAGTGCCTGTCGGATACCGGGCATTAATTTGCAAACCAGAGGATGTGCCCCCACCAAGGCTCCCGCAACCCGAAGGTACCCTGCTGAGATTGATGACCTATATGAATCCACAGTTTGCCAGGCGTTGGGACACCAAAGAAGCTGAAAAATGTATGACTGCTACCACTGTGCACCCCATGGGATCCTGTTCGTTCCGAACACACCAACGGGCCCATCTATTCCAAGTCGATTTATATCTCTTATTGGTGTTGTTGGCCCAAGCCGCTCCCAGTAACTTAAGAGCTGCTTCCGATAGGCCAGGGACCCCCCAGCGATGACGGAAATCCACCATGCCACCAACGGCATCTGGCCCCGTTGGACTAGCGGATGCGGATTGCCCTGAAGATCTTTCAGGAGAAAGAGATCTTGGGGTAAAAGGGTTGAGGAATCCCAAGAAAGTTCCAGAAGAACTGGAAACCACACTTGAGACCTCCAATATGGGGTGATGAAGACCACTTGTGCCTGCTGCATCCGGACTTTAGTCATAAGCAGCATTATCATGGCAACTTGAGTGAAGGCATACCCCGTCTCCTTGGACCAAACTTGGAGAAACACGTCCGTCGCTGATGCTAGAGGGTCCGGTTTCCAGCTGAAGAAACATGGGAGCTGGTGGTCCAACCTGGACGTAAAAAGGAGGGTTCTGTTGAGGGTTTAACTTATTCAGGTACAAACAACAAAAATCCTGTGCACACGTTATGCGAAGTGTATATAACTATCTTACTATTCGAAGAACAATTAGTAAAAATGAAACAAGGTAGACACAATTAAATGATTCTTTTGCAGAAAGTTGCATTGGACCTTCCTTTCTGGAAGGGTGACATCAAATAAAACAACCAGCCGACACGTGTTTCGTCATGCGGGCAGATGCCCATGACTCTTCAGGGCAGTAAATGGTCAAGAGTTGAGGGTCCATGTAGCCGGTGATAATTCCGTACCGGCTTCTAAGGATAAGAAAAAGTATGGAAGGGAGTGTCACTGTGGACACGGGGGACGGGCGGGTGTATCCGTTACACCAGCAAAATGCCTGAAATGTCCGCAATGGAGAGACAGATCTTGTCTTCCGTGGTGCTGGATAACGTGTGCACAGGACGTTTGTTGTCTGGATGCGAAAAGGTCCACCGAGAAGGGACCCCCACAGGGTGTGAAGAAGCCGAAAGGTCGGAGAATGAAGCTGCCACAGACTCATGTCAGACCAGCTCCTGGAACAATGGTCCGCCACCACATTGGATTTCCCGGGAAGATATTCCACCAGCACTGACACATAGTGTGACATGCAGAAGTTCCAGACGTCCTTTACCAGATCCGCCAATGCTTGGGAGTTTGTTCCCCCTAAGTGGTTGATATACCTGACCGCGGACATGTTGTGCATCTTCAGAAGCACGCTGCAGGAGGCCTTCTCCTTGATCCAGCACTGGAGGGTGAAGGAGCCTGCCATCATTTCCAGGCAGTTGATCTGGAGCTGACTTTTGTCTATGGACAACTTGCCTCCTGTAAAGGAGTCCCAGCAGTGTGCCCCCAGCCCGATTTGCTGGCGTCGGATTCTATTATGAGGTCCGGTTCGCACCCGAATATGGCCCTTCCATTCCAGGCCTCCATGTGGTTTAGCTACCAAGTCATTTCTGTACAAACCTCGTCGGTCAGAGGGACCTGATCCAAATACTGGAGGCCCTTGCAGAGATGCGAGGCCTTCAGGTGCTGCAGCGCTCTGTAATGGAGCGGTCCCAGAAGGAACGCCTGAATCGAGGTACTCTAAAGCGACACCAACCGAACCACCTGTCGGAGAGAGGTGGATGGCCTGGCTAACATTCGCCACAGTTCCCTGTGAATCTTGGAAATCTTCGGGCCGGAAGGATCAGAGTGTGGGACACAGAGTCCACCATGAACCCCAGAAACATCACCTGTTTGGAAAGGGTCAGAACCGACTTCTTGGTATTGATTATAAACCCCAAACCTTGGAGCAGGTTCACTAACTCCTTCAATTGATAGGCTAATTGCACCGGGCATTGCTCCAAGAGGAGTATGTTGTCGAGATATATGTTCAGATGGAAGCCCCTGGCATGGAGCGTTTCCACCACCGGTTTGAGAACCTTGGTGAAGGACCAAGGGGCCGACGACAGCCCGAAGGGGTGAGAGACAAACTTGAAAACTTGGTTTCTCCATATAAACTGTAGGAAGTGACGATGTAGGGAAAATATAGGCACCACCAAGTACGCATTATTCAGATCCAAGCGGACCATCCAGTTATCCGGTTGGAGCAGGTCCAGTAACGGATGGATGCCCTCCATCTTAAAATGGCAGTACACCAGCCATTGATTGAAGTCTTTCAAACTGATAACGGGACGCTGCCCACAGTCTGCCTTTTCTACCACCGGGGTGAAGGTATGCTGGGGCCACCACTCATTTTTGCACCCGATCGTCCACCTCCTGATCTATAAGGCAAGCCTGATTGTGTGCAAAAACCAATGAACGAGGACGAACATCCTGTCTTGGTAAACCGTAAATTTTGATGTGGAACCCCTAAACGGTTTGTAACACCCAAGTGTCGGAGGTAATATCCCTCCAAGTGTCTATGAAACTTGCTAGCATGCTGCCCACCGTGAAAGGGGATAAAGGAGAAATTCTCTGCCTTGTCCTCTGCCACTCTGACCTCGGAAACATTGACGAGACTGGAAGAACTCCTGTTGCTTCTTGCCGGTGCCCCTTTGAGGGCCTTGAGTGAAGAAACGGCCGGTCGAGCGCCCTCTGCCACTGCCGTCACCAACGAAAACCTTAGGGTTGAAAATTCGCTTAATAGAGGACTGAGCTTTGTCAAGCCAGGTAAAGGTAGACACAAACCTCGTCAGTTCTCTAACAAATGGCTCTCCGTAGAGGCCACCTTGTGCAACCGCTCCTGCTTCTGACGTGGCAAGGTCGCCCAACTGCGGATCAACCTTTATCAAAAAGGAGCACCACCTTTCGGTCGAGAGGGCGCATTGCCCAAAAATACAATGGCAAGCTGCACCCAGTTGGAGATAGGTTCTGCGGAGAGTGTTGAATCTGATGCCTTGGCCTCTTCCACCAGCTCTAAGACTTTGGTGAGGGGGCCTGCAATATCTGACAATTTGTCTTGACACGACCGCCAGGATCGGTCAATTCCTTTTTTCGGGTCTCGCATGTATTTCTGGAGGAAAGTGGACATATGTATGTCCACCTCCTGGGTCAAAGCCACCTTGCCAGGTAGGGCAGGGCACGGGCATTCAGCTTTAATGCAAGCCCTTGCCTCTTTTCAAGGGGTTTGCGGAGGCGCCCCGCTATGAACGCCGAAACTTTACAAGCGGGAGTCCACTCCAATGAACAGAGATGGAGGAGGTCTTCTGGGACCAGCATATCTGAAGGTACCCCACCCTCCAGGGCATCAGTGACTGAGGGCTCTGTGAGGCGCCAGGGCCTTGACGGACCAACCTCACCGTGGACTCTGCTACAGAGTCATCATTATCATCCAGCAAGGGTGGAAGGTCTGGCAGTTTGGGGGGCTAGGTTGTTGCTCTCCTTCGGATTTGGCCGGAAACACCTTTTTAGGCATTCAAAAGCACCTGAATCACCCTGTAATTCGCTCTTGGGCTTATGGGGGCACTGTGCTTCAAAGGCAGCCGCATATTTCATGATGCGCCTCTCAAACAGCCCCATGACTTCAGAAACAGCCTGGTGGATGGAGGCATCCACGGCGTCGCAGAAATCATCATCCAGGGGGATGATTTGGAGAGATTCCTCCTCCATGGTATTAGGATGATGGGGAGTAGCAAATAAACAATAGAGATCTATACAGTGTGACAACCCCCAATGCTCTAGCAGAAAAACTACCTCGCAGGGGGTGAGGTTCAGGTGTGACCAAGCACTATTTGTACACACTAGGTGTGATCTGGGAAGAACCCGCAGGTGTGTCTCACCCTTAACTCCTCTAGAGGGTATCTCTGCTCTGTGCCTGCCCCTAAAATCTCCCAAGGAGCACTGCAAAAGGGCAATGCCAACGTATGCACAGAGCAAAAAACTCGCCTCCCAGTGTTAATACGGACCCGATTTGTGCGCGTAGGGGAGATAAGCATGTTGCACTACAGACCTGTCCGAAGCAGGCGTAACGGTTCCCAGAGCCCAAGGCCGTTTTCACTGGGAGGGCAGTCGGCGCTCTCTGATCCTGACGCTTCAAGAGTGTCGCAGATCAGAGAGACGCGGACACGCGTACCCTGTCACCAAGGGCGTGGCACTGCACCGTGCCTCTAAGGGACCGAGAGCGGAGCGAATGAATGGCTCCCAAAGGTCCCACGCTGCGAGAAAAGAAGCAATACATAGAAAAAAAACGGCCCAATAACCGCAAGGTAAATGGCAAACAAGAAGTGCAAACAGATAATAATTGTATGAAAACACTAGAGAATTATCCAGCAGTGCCACGCAAGTGCGCGTAACCAGAATAAAATCAAGAACAAATTACCATAGGAAAAAAACAAATGGTACAGAATAAAAAACAAAAGCCAGTTACTCCAAGGAGCGATAGGCAAACAGTACTTATCTTGCTGGGAGCAGGAAAGAAAGAGGAAGGGTATTAGCAGCAGCATGCCCTTGGGAACCTGGGACATTATCTGTTTGGAGGATGGGAAACCCCCTTTGGACTACTACTGAGATGGAACTTGTAGTTTTTTGTTGTTGAAGTTGAAATTGCTGGGTATGGAAATAAAAGAAAGTAGAGCACAATCCTCGCCTCCGGTCCTGACATAGAATTACTTTCTACTCACATTTGGATTAAAATTTTAGTAATGTGAATTTGAAAACTTTTTACTGGTCATTTTTTTACATATTTATATGCAACATTGAACAGCCTTCCTATGATTTGCACAATGCTTGTTGAGTTCTAATGAAAACATTGGCACTTCATTTTTTCACTTTGCCAAGTCCTAATGAAAATTGTCACATTTGTGATAATTATGATGCACATGCCTTTATTCAATATGAACAAAATGGTTCTGCCTAAGATATACTTCACAGAAAACAGTAGTGTTCTTTTTCTACGTTATGCATATTACAGCTCTGCAAATGGCTATCTTGCAGGGCAAAAGTAATACATTTTTCAATTTGATGAAATCTGATGAGACTAGAAATGATTATGCAGCGAAAATAATTGTGAGAAAAAAACAGGCAAGGTAAACTTCACAATCATTGCTTGTGAAACATAAACTTTGCACACCTTTGTGCATGGTATGACTGCTGAATTTATGAGTGAGTTATCTTGTGAAGTACAAAAGGCTAAGAAAACCTAGTAGTACAGCGTTACAACGGCAAATTAGAGTTGTTTTGGTGGCATATATATTTTAAATCTAATAACATCAATCCAAACTTCATAAAGTATTTTTATTGTGTAGTTTATATTTTGAAGATATTATAGTCCCAAACTCACCCAGTTTGTTGACATAATCATGAAGAAACTCAATAATCATAACTGTATAACAGGTGACTACAAAAGAACTGTTCTTTGATGTTCAGACATGGATGTGTAGTATGACACTAATGTTCTCAAGCAAACTATTTTACATATGTAATTAACTCCTGATTTATGTATTTGTGAGTGGTGCAAGAAAAAGACAGATTCGACGATTGTCTCCTTGATCTGACATCGAAATGTGTGTATTTATACATGTACTTATAGAGATATGTGATAGAGAGCAACTGAGTGCTGAATGCTGTTTGGACCCTTATACACCATTAGTGTGCTGCTAATACATATGTCATGCACTTAGGGCCTCATTACTAGAGCAGTCGGATGAGCATCTGACAGCCATTGCCTTAGGCAGGTGTCCGACTGACTATATGCCGGTGTTCCCACCTGCACGATTACAACTGTGCAGGCTGTCTGGAAACTGCTCTGTTCCATTGCAGCTCGTGCTGCAGCCCTAGAAAAGGGCTGCAACACAAGTTGCAAGTGAAAAAGGCAATTCTCAAACATCCATGCACCGTGTGCTAGGCACTATGTGCATGTATATTTGGGGGGCATCACATGTGCCCCCTCCCCCCCTCCTCCTCCGGGACCATAGGAGAGGCCCACAGGGGACACAGCCCTGCTAAAGTCCCATTCCATCTGCCTTTACATAGCGGTCAGACCCAGAGTCTTGTAATGTTTGTCAGCTATATTTTTCTTATGTTGCTGGCAGCCAACTAGAGCAATCACTCCAACTGGAGTTTGACTCCCACAGGAGCAAATTGGCCCAAGGGAAAAATATCTCCTTGGCCAGAACGCTCTATGTTTGAATTAGTACTCCCACAAGACTCTCAAGAAAGTCTTATTGGCACAACCGTCCAGATAGACTAATATTTTTTAACCTCAACGTCTCAAAAAATACTAATGGATTTACACCAAATAACATAAGGCACGATCTGTGAACCATGATCTATGATCCTGCTAAATTTGGTGTAATTACAATCCGCAGTTTTTGCAGTAGCACTGCCTATAGAAATCTATAGAAAATGCATGTGAATTTAGCGTTTTGGGGCCCCCAGTGTTTTTGTCCACATGACAGATCATCTCGAACCTTTCCATGCACAACCTAGGCAAAAAAGAGCACTTTTTAGATAAGGTTTGTGAAGATTCATCAGGATGATCAAGTAACTTTAACTCATGCCCTAATGTAACTATGACTTGCATCCTCTCACCAGGCTACTTTTGGCCCTGGGTACCCCATACATATATATTTGAGGGGAAGGGGGGCACATAGCCCTCTTCAGGTCGATTATGGCCCCAGGGCCCATTGACCCATTGCCCAGCAATAGATTCAACCAGGATGGGGGCATACAGCCTACCTATCAAGGGTGATTTCATGCCTGGGACCACATCCACCCGAGACACAGCACCAAATTTAATGGAAGGTGGCTCGTGGCCAACTCCCCCGTTTCATTACCCAAAGGTAACACATTTACCTGTGTGTAACGAAACGCATCCGTATTTTTTAACACTGGACACTGCTGGGTAAATAAAGTAACTGAGAAATATGAAAATCCGGGGATTGCGTACTATCTTCCTGAGGAGGAAGTTGTGTGTGAATTAATTTCGGCGGGGCTCTTCCGCTAAGTATCGCACCAAGATAAGATTCGCCAGGGGTCGACAAGTGTGAGCCAAGCTGTGGAAACAAAACAAAAAAAAATAATATATATATATATATATATATATATATATATATATATATATATATATATATATATATATATATATATATATATATAAATATATATATATATATATATATATATATATATATATATATTAGAACTAGCTCCCAACAGAAACAGGCACTTGCCGCCATACTTTGGAAAAGCTGAAATTTCCTTTTGCTCAATGCACTTGCACTTTTGAAATTTTGTAATGTACAATTTAAAATTTGAAATAATTTGTGTTTCAACATAAATTTACAAAGTTGAGGAATTGATATTCCCAATTAATAGTTGAGAATCATGGTTAGAAATTTCCATGAATTCTAATTCAAACTTGAGATTTGAGAACAAGTGGAAAGCTAGCTGCATTGATACATATTGGTGAATACTAAAAGAAACACATTGAAATATGGCCACCATATTTTGTTAGGCAGAGTCCTACTGATAGAATATTGTGTCCTTTGTTAGTTTTTACTACCACTGTGTTGTGTATTTTAACTTGAAAAAATGGTGGCTGAGCATCGTGAAGAAGGAAGCGTGACTTCCGAAATGCGTAGATGTAACTCGTCTAAGTACAAATAAACTGAGTGTGTTTTGTGTTTTAAAACCCTACCTTGGAGTGCCGGATGATTGTCTACTTTTCCTTTGAATGATCGTATATCTGATATATATATATATATATATATATATATATAGATATATATATATATATATATATATATATATATATATATATTCACTGAAAAAACCATAGGTTATAGACCATATTACCTACTGGCGGTCGCCAGTAGGTATATATAGTTAGGATTTTTTCTCTATGGGTTTTTTGAAAATTCTATGTCTAATAACTTTGGCGTTTGTGGACGGAATCGGCTGAAATTTTCAGGAAAATGGCACATTGTGTTTCTGAGCAGCCCTTGAAAATTTGGGGGGGGTTCGTCCAGTGGGGGCCGAGAAAAAAGGGGGGTCCCAAAACGTGTTTTTAACATTGAGTTTTCCATAGGGCGGTTGGCCTCACTTTTAGCCCGAACGGCTGAATGGATTTGCACGAAACTTGGCAAAATTGTAGGGACTGGTAGCCCGATGTGCCTTTTGTAGGTCTCAATATATGTGCTCCAGTGGATTTTGAGAAATTAACGTTTAAAAAAAGATATATATCTGTAACAGCGGACCGGTTAGCGCTCTGGTTCGCGGACTTTTCGCGCAACGGAGCTTTGTGAAGCGAAGCTGATTGGTTCTCCGGCGTCTGTCAACATTCCAAACAGTCCGTAGCGGCCGCCAACTTGTCTCTCGGTAGGATCGAGAGACAAGAGGAGGTCAAAACAAAGGGGGAAATAACTATAAGGGGGCATAGTAGATCCTCGCTGACCCCCTAGGTTTGATGTGGAGGTTTTAAAAGGGCCCCGCGGGGCAAAAAAAAATAATAATAATAATAATCGAACGGCTGAATGGATTTGCACGAAACTTGGCAAAATTGTAGGGACTGGTAGCCCGATGTGCCTTTGCTAGGTCTCAATATATGTGCTTCAGTGGATTTTGAGAAATTAACGTTCAAAAAAAGATATATATCTGTAACAGCGCACCGCTTCGCGTACTTTTCGCGTTACGGAGCTTTGCGAAGCGAAGCTGATTGGCTCTCCGGTGTCTGTAAACATTCCAAACAGTACGTAGCGGCCGCCATCTTGTCTCTCGGTAGGATCGAGAGACAAGAGGAGGCCAAAGCGAAGGGGCAAATGACCATAAGGGGGCATAGTAGATACTCGCTGACCCCCTAGGTTTGATGTGGAGGTTTTAAAAGGGCCCCGCGGGGCAAAAAAAAAAAATAATAATAATAATCGAACGGCTGATGACCATAAGGGGGCATAGTAGATCCTCGCTGACCCCCTAGGTTTGATGTGGAGGTTTTAAAAGGGCCCCGCGGGGCAAAAAAAAAAAATAATAATAATAATCGAACGGCTGAATGGATTTGCACGAAACTTGGTAAAATATTAGGGACTGGTAGCCCGATGTGCCTTTGCTATGTCTCAATATATGTGCTTCAGTGCATTTTGAGAAATTAACGTTCAAAAACAAGATATATATCTGTAACAGCGCTCCGCTTCGCGGAGATAAAATTATATCTGTATTACCTAGCTGTTGCTAACACCAGTTAGCGACGGCTAGTAGGAGATAGCGACCATCTTGGGTCCCACTTTGCATGTGAGTGATATTTATCACTAATGACATGCAAAGTGGGCATGCCAAGATGTTAGCGACTGGAAACAGTCGCTAACATCGCTATCTCCTATTATCAACTTTTGGAAATATTCGAGATAAGCGCGAATATCTCCAAAAAGTAACAGCTGCCCTGAGCAGTTCTTAGCCATGTTATCCAATGGGAGGTGGATAACATGGCTAAGAGCATTAGCTCGGTAATGCATGAATATCGCGGAGTTTTCAGCGATATTAATGCATTGCGCTCGTTTTTTATCGTATTTGCGATAAACCTTGATAATAGCAAGGTTTATCTGCGATAATTTCTGACGGTAAAAAAATCTTTGCAATGCATCGTTAGGGATAAATATCGCTTAACTTTGGTAATATGCCCCAACGTCTGTTAACGTTCGATTCGAAGGAAATCAGGAATTGTTGAAAAACATTGTGTGCGCCATCTTGTCTTTTTTCAAATGCCACACTTTTGTCGTGCACGGCAGCCATTTTAGATGCCTTGACCAGATCCACTCTGTGCACGCTGTCGATCCTTAGCATGGCTCCCCACCCTCGCAAGCATCTCCCCCAGGCAGTGGTCACCCCCGCTCTCTGTTTTATGCATGGGTAATAAACCTCCCCCCATCTGCGCTGTTCTTCCCTGAGAATCACACCCTGTGCCCGCCCGACACCTCCCTTTCGCCCTATTCACTACCGCACCCTCTGACACTCCTTTTCCTCTGTGTCCGATTGTCCAGGCCGGTCCTAGGCTATCAGCTAGCCCTGCAGATGTAGTTTATGGCCACAGCTGTAAAGAATCACCCGTCTTCAAAGGAGTTATAGTAGATCAAGGCCCACACTCGATGAGATCCGTCACAGCAGAAGCGTTGCTATTATCTGAAAACCATCCTGTATTGTGATTGGGGAGGGGACCGAGCGTGAAGCGGAAGATTCCAGGGATGACTCTTTGTACATCAAAGTTTTTACAATTATGTGTCACATTAAAAATATATAGCACTCCGACAAAGTAGTAAGATTATAAAACTTTAATAATTTATAAATATATACAAGAAAACAAAAATAGTAATAACATATAAACATTTTTAGAGAAAAACAACGAAGTAGCGGTCGGCTGTGCGAATAGTCCCAACGCAGCACAACGTCCAGATTTCCGGCGTGGGGCGTCGCGGGGGGTGGGTCATCAGTAGCAAACTGTTGTGCGAATAGTTCCAAGGCAGCAGAACGCGCCGAAATCTAGATGACACGAAAGTGATGTCTAGTAAGTTGCCACCCAGCAAATAACGGCATGGGGCGTCGCGGGGGGTGGGTCATCAGTAGCAAACTGTTGTGCGAATAGTTCCAAGGCAGCAGAACGATGGCACCAAGGTGATGTCCAGTAAGTTGCCGCACTGGTTTTGGTATCCTACAATGCTGCTCCGAATAACGGCGTGGAGCGCCCCGGGGGAGGCGGCGTGAACGGGCCTCTCCAGGTGGAGTCTCATCTGTTTTAGTGGGGCGCCCCTTTACCGTTTCAGTTGCCATTCCGTCCGCTTTTGGTCCACTGTGTCAAAATCCGCCATTCAGTTGAGTTGCGCCCACTCTTGCGGTGCAGCGATAGGCGGCTGTCACAGGACTCTCAAAATGGCGGCAGGCTGTTTCCTTTTTGGGCCTGGTCCACTGAAATGGCCCTGGGACACCTTGGAAATCGGACGCTTGTCTGCTAGGTCTTGGACCCCATTCTCGAAAGCGTCCCCTCCGCCTTGAGAATTCATCAAAAGTTTTGGGGGCCCCGAGTACTGCAGGCTTCTGGTGGGGAGCGGCTGCCATGATTGCTCGCGGAATGACCACGACGGAGCTACGAGATGGTGGTGCTCTCATGGTGACGCCAGTTTAGTCTGAAACATCCAGAAACAAGGTGGGGCTTTCATCGTTTGGGGGAAAAAAAAAGTTTTCATCCAATGAAAAGTGTTGTTTTTAGGTCATATGATCAAGCCTTCCATCATTAGGAAACCAAAAGTAAAATGAACCAATGAAAAGTTTTATAAACAAGTCACATGACCTGTTATGCGGCATAGGGTATAAAATGCGGAGAAAATACGTTGGCACGTGAGGCGGCGTCAGTAGCGGACCGATGTGCGAATAGGCCAAAGGCAATACAACGCGCTAAGATCCGGATGGCACCGAGGTGGTGTCATAGTTGAGAGTTCTGAGCAGCGGTTGTAACACTGTCTGAAGCTTATTTGCAGCTGCTGCAGCTTCACTACGCGCCAAGATCCGGATGGCACCGAGGTGGTGTGTAGGAAGTTGCCGCACTGGTGTGGCCATCCTACAATGCTGAAAGTCGGCGTGGGGCGCCCCGTTGGCCTGTGAGTTTGCGTCAGTAGCGGACCGATGTGCGAATAGGCCGAAGGCAGCACAACGCGCCAAGATCCGGATGGCACCGAGGTGGTGTCTAGTAAGTTGTCGCACTTCTGTGGCCATCCTACAATGTTGAAAGTCGGCGTGGGGCGCCCCGTTGGCCTGTGAGATGGTGTCAGTAGCGGACTGATGTGTGAATGGGGCCAAAGGCAGCGCAACAATATTTTCTACTATATTTCCGGAGTAGAAGACACCACAAGGCGCTGAGATGCCAAGATCCGGATGGCACCGAGGTGGTGTGTAGCAAGTTGCCGCACTGGTGTGGCCATCCTACAATGCTGAAAGTCGGCGTGGGGCGCCCCGTTGGCCTGTGAGATGGCGTCAGTAGCGGACCGATGTGCGAATAGGCCGAAGGCAGCACAACAATATTTTCTGACTGACACCACAAGGCGCTGAGATGCCAAGATCCGGATGGCACCGAGGTGATGTCTAAGTTGCGGACTGATGTGCGAATGGGGCCAAAGGCAGCGTAACAATATTTTTTGTATGGAAGATACCACTAGGCGTTGAGATGCCAAGATTCGGATGGCACTGAGGTGATGTCTAGCAAGTTGGTGTGGTCATCCTACAATGCTGAAACTCGGCGTGGGTCGCCCCATTAGCCTGTGAGATGGCGTCAGTAGCGGACCGATGTGCGAATAGGCCGAAGGCAGCACAACGCGCCAAGATCCGGATGTCACCGTGGTGGTTTCATAGTTGAGAGGCACTTCATCTGCAGTGGGGCGCCGAGATCCGGATGGCACCGAGGTGATGTCTAGTAAGTTGCTGTACTGGTGTGGTCATCCTACAATGCTGAAACTCGGCGTGGGTCGCCCCATTAGCCTGTGAGATGGCGTCAGTAGCGGACCGATGTGCGAATAGGCCGAAGGCAGCACAACGCGCCAAGATCCGGATGTCACCGTGGTGGTTTCATAGTTGAGAGGCACTTCATCTGCAGTGGGGCGCCGAGATCCGGATGGCACCGAGGTGATGTCTAGCAAGTTGCTGTACTTGTGTGGTCATCCTACAATGCTGAAACTCGGCGTGGGTCGCCCCATTAGCCTGTGAGATAGCTGTTCTTTGGATTTGGGCCTGGTCCACCAAAATGGCCCTGGGACACCTTAGAACTCGGACGCTCGATTTTTTTTTCCTTTCCTGTACATGCAAAAAAAGGTAAATGCCCGGTACGTTACACGCTTCATCTGCCACGATGAACTCTCCAGAGGAACCGAAAAAATATATAGTTGTGGTAACTATACCATGCATCGTCATATGGAGAGGTGGCACCAATTAATTATAGTGCTGCATAAAAGAGAGATTTGGAGGAGAACCCCTGACCTGCTAGTACATTCATCAAAGAAGTGGCACTGAGAGCTTCAGAGGCAAGGGAAACGGTCCCAAATATTTAGAAGAACTTTGGAAAGATTAAAATGACATGTTTAGATTGTGGCAAATTAATTTCATGTGGACAGATGAGTGTTACTCTAATAAATACAGCATATGAACATCATCATAGTCGATGGTTGGTAGAGACATTTTGACTATATCCTGAACCTGCCCGTCCTCGCCCAAAATGGCGCCAGAATAAATGGGACTCGTAACTCCTTGTTGTGTACTGGTTGCAGAACCTTGAAATCACGAGATACGTATGCAGTTTTGAAGCACATGGCGGGCGGGGACGAGAATTGATTGAATATTTCGACATCCCTATTGATATTAAGTTCTGATGTGTTATTGATTACTGTACTGTTGAAAGTTCGAATTAACGTCACCCATGGTACTTGCCCGCAAATGTATATCTAGATAATTTTATTGTAACTGGCCCTGTCGTATTTTAATTATAAAATGTACGTCCACCGATTCCGTAACTGTTAGACACCTTAGTTCTTGCAACCTAATGGCCCGCCCGTTACGTTCCTCTACAGTGTAAATGTCTATTCATCATATACGATTACAGTTTGCTCCGTGGCCTGCCCACGTGGTTATAGGCTCGTATTTGTATAATGAAATTTTCACAATAAAGGTTTTTAAAAGAAAACATGGTAGTAGTATATACATTGGTAAAGTTTTTAATAATAGTCACTGTTTTAGAATCATTAAAAGGCAAGTGAAATAAAGCAGACCAATTACATGAAGGGTAAAAGGTATAATACGAAGGAACGCAGTAAAGATAAATGGTCAAGGGCTGTTGTGTTTTCTATTCCTGCAACATAAAGTGATCGATAAGAATATCATATTCAGGCGTATCGGCGACTAAGACAGCAGGTCGACCCTCTTTTGCTCAACGGCTCCGTCATGGGACGAAGAAACGCTCTTTTTCTCGAAAAAAGAATATATTTTACTTGCAGGACAGTTGTAAAATTTCCGGGAAAGTACATTAGCCTGGAACATTATAACATATATTTAAGAAAAAATAATGTTCGGAAGTAATGAAAAGCGTAATTTTTAGGTCATATGACCAAGCCTTTCATCATTACAATAAGAAAAGTAAAATGAACCAATGAAAAGTTTTATTAACAAGTCACATGACTTGTTATGCTTACGTTACGCGCTGCGCGCCCCGGATGACTTCCGGATGCGCTAACGCGGCGCGTCATATGACGCATTACGCGACAACGCAGGTACAGAATATAGTCAAAATGTCTCCACCAACCAGCGGTCGGAACACAACCCCTTTCAGCAGGCTAAATAGTTCTGTTAAATGACAACAGAAGGGACAGGCAACAAGAACCATCAGTCAAAGAGGGGAGGGCTAGTTCTTCTCTACCGGGTTACATTGGGGCGCTACCGGAACTGATCGAATTGGTAGTCTACAGTGTTTCTGGATGTTTCAGACTGAAGCTGGGGTTAGCATGAGAGCAGCACCATTTCGTAGCTCCGTCGTGGTCATTCCGCAACCAATCATGGCAGCCGTTCTTTATCGTTATTTTGGGCGGGGTGGGTGGCGGAGCCGAGCTGTTTTGCAGCCATCATTGTGTGGAGTTCAGTTCATCTCACTAGTTTTGTATTTGTCATGAGGGGTTGTTCCTAATGTTTCTATTTTAGCGAGGTCAAAAAGAGATCCCATTAGTGGCCTACTGATTTTGCTCGATTCCTTTTCTTTTTTTTTACACGATTTTTCGTTATCTGCAAAGACTAAACAGAGTATTGCGACTCTGTGTTTGTTTGTAAATAGAGAATGAACCAAAGAGAACTAATTCTAAAACAGTAAATACTTGGATAACAATGAATCAAATGGAGAGAGAAGCAGGCACGACGGATTACAATGGGGGCAAAGACCTGCGTTAACTACCTTTCACTATCTGCAAAGAGAGAGTACTCCTAATAGAAATGAGGGGGGGGGGGGCACCATTCAAAGCAGATCAGTGTGCATAAACACGAAAATGTTTTCACTTACCACGTACTTGACATTCGACAGCTTATGATATTTGCTATTAAAAAACCATTGAAATTCACTGAAAAAACCATAGGTTATAGACCATATATAGTTAGGAATTAGCATTTACAAAACCTTGAAAATTCACTGAAAAAACCATAGGTTATAGACCATATATAGTTAGGAATTAGCATTTAAAAAACCTTATTTTACTCACACAAAACCATTGAAATTCCATATATAGTTAGTTGCACTAACTATATATCGCGCACCTGCAATCCACTGCTGATGATGTCACATATTACATCATTCATGACATGGTCAGTGACATCACTGATGACATCACTGATGACATCTCAAATGACATCACTGATGATATCACTAATGACATCTCATTTGACATCATTCTTGTGCTAATACGATAAACCTCTTCAGACTCTAATATAATCTTAGATACACTCAGTGTATACAGACACTCACACACTTCCACTCATCCATGGAGTTACTCACACACCCAGTCAGTCATGCAAAGAAACAATCTCATCTCCATTTCTTCAACTATACAGTTAAACACACCTTACTTATTGAAACATATACTAACACATATTTACTCTCTTATACAATCCCTGATACAAGTTCACAATGATCGATACAACCACTCACTCATTCGGTGGCTCTCATGCACAGTTATTTATATATGCCAACTCTCACATGTACTGTGTTTTACATATGTACTTACTATGACATGTAGCATTGAGATATCCATTTACTCATCAATACACTCATGCACACAGTCAACTGCCCATGTAGCTGTTTCCACATGCACTCTTGAACTCATACACCTAGTGAATAAACTGTTCACACATCTATGCATAGAGTCACACACCTTTCAGCCACCCCCACACAAACTCAATCTCCCATAGAAATACTTGGGCAAGCAATTAATAACACATATAGCCTCTCGTATAGCTAATGATCAACACATGCAGCAGTTTACAGAACAACAGACATAATGATGCACAAATTAAGACAGTTTAGTCACTAACCCATGCATTCAGTGAGACACATTTAATCACTCACTCATACAGTCAGTCACGCACCTACTAAATCCTTCATCCAGACACTTATACATCCACTCATTCTTCAATATGTAAGATATATTTTAACTTTACAGAAACATACAGTCACTGGATGTTGTCATCAGTGATGTCATCAGTGATGTCATTTGAGATGTCATCAGTGATGTCATCAGTGATGTCACTGACCATGTCATGAATGATGTAATATGTGACATCATCAGCAGTGGATTGCAGGTGCGCGATATATAGTTAGTGCAACTAACTATATATGGAATTTCAATGGTTTTGTGTGAGTAAAATAAGGTTTTTTAAATGCTAATTCCTAACTATATATGGTCTATAACCTATGGTTTTTTCAGTGAATTTTCAAGGTTTTGTAAATGCTAATTCCTAACTATATATGGTCTATAACCTATGGTTTTTTCAGTGAATATAGTTAGGAATTAGCATTTAGAAAACCTTATTTTACTCACACAAAACCATTGAAATTCCATATATAGTTAGTTGCACTAACTATATATCGCGCACCCGCAATCCACTGCTGATGATGTCACATATTACATCATTCATGACATGGTCAGTGACATCACTGATGACATCACTGATGACATCTCAAATGACATCACTGATGACATCACTGATGACATCTCAAATGACATCACTGATGACATCATGACACACCAATACCAGTTACTACATACGCACTCACTGATTCCTACGTCTACATACACATTCACTCATTCACCCATACAATCACTCATACATACAGTCACTCATTATTACAACACTATCATATGCACTCATACACCTATGCAGACAGTCACACACTGCCACTCATCCATGGAGTTACTCACACACCAAGTCAGTCCTGTAAAGAATCAATCACACTTCCATTTCTTCATCTATACAGTTAAACACAGAACACCATACTTCAGTGACATCACTGATGACATCACTAATGACATCTGAAATGACATCACTGATGACATCTCAAATGACATCACTGATGACATCATGACACACCAATACCAGTTACTACATACGCACTCACTGATTCGTACGTCTACACACACATTCACTCATTCACCCATACAATTACTCATACATACAGTCAGTTATTATTAGAACACTATCATATGCACTCATACACCTAGTCAGTCCTGTGAAGAATCAATCACACTTCGATTTCCTCATCTATAGTTAAACACAGAACACCATACTTTTCACACATATACTAACACATACTTACTCTCTTATACAATCACTGATACAAGTACACATTGATATGCACAGAGTCACACACCTCCCAGCCAGCCACACACACACTCAGTCTTCCATACATCCACTCATTCTTCAATATGTAAAACGTATTTAAACTTTACAAAAACACACAGACACTAGATGATGTCATCAGTGATGTCATTTGAGATGTCATCAGTGATGTCATCAGTGATGTCACTGACCATGTCATGAATGATGTAATATGTGACATCATCAGCAGTGGATTGCGGGTGCGCGATATATAGTTAGTGCAACTAACTATATATGGAATTTCAATGGTTTTGTGTGAGTAAAATAAGGTTTTCTAAATGCTAATTCCTAACTATATATGGTCTATAACCTATGGTTTTTTCAGTGAATTTTCAAGGTTTTGTAAATGCTAATTCCTAACTATATATGGTCTATAACCTATGTTTTTTTCTGTGAATTTCATTGTTTTTTTAACAGCTAATATCTGTAGCTGTAAAATGTATTCTTCTTTAAATCCAAAAATATATTTTATATGTTTATGAATAATTTTTTTTTAAAATATTTTTTTTTCTTCGTTCCCGCTTCGCGAATCGGGAAGCTTCCCGTTAGCTGACCTTGATGCCGCGAAATAGACCGCGAGCCGGTAAACGTTTCTTTACCGCAAGTGCCGCGTTAGAAAACAACATCGTGACGCCTCCCGTCCGCATGACGTTTCACGTTGTCGCGTGATACGTCATATGACGTGCTACGTTAGCGAACTGGTACGCGAAGCGAGTCGCAAAGCGCAGGTTTCTGGAAGCAAACCGGGAGGCCCTGCAAAGCGCTTAACGTAAACACAGCAAGTCATGTGACTTGGTAATAACACTTTTCATTGGTTCATTTCACTTTTGGTTTCCTAATGATGTAAGACTAGGTCATATAATCTAAAATGAACACTTTTGATTGGTTGAGAACTCTTGTTTTTCCCAAATGATGAAAATCCCTCCTTCTTTCCTCACTCTGACTTTCATCATTGTGAGAGAAAGACCCTTTGTGATCACTGAGCAATGGCTTCTTTAGTAGCTTCAGCTGGTGCTTCCCCACCACCTCCACCACATCCAAGGAAGAGTGGACCACCTGCTCAAGTTATAATTCAACAAGAAGAGGAAGAAGAGGAACAGGACGACGAGCACGAAGAGAGGCAGTTTTTGCCTGAGCAGCCCAGGACGTCTCACCGGAAAGAAAACTTCATTTGGCAATTTTTTAAAATTCCCAAAGGTCAGAAAAAAGTAAATGCAAGATACGTAACTTGCCTTATATGTCAAGATAGACTGTCCAGAGGAACCGAGAAAAAATACAGTTTCGGAAACTACACAATGCATCGCCATATGACTAGGTGGCATCCTAACAACTACAGTGCTGCACAGTTTCGGAACGACCTAGATAATCTCCCTATTATGGCCAGAAGATCTGTTGTACCGGAAGTAACGGGACCAGAGGGCAGGGAGATGGTGCCAAACATACAAATGAAATTTGGTGAAGTAAAACACATCTGCGTATTTTGCGATGGATTCATTTCCTACGGAGAAAAAAGCATCACTCTGATCAACAGAGCTATTGACTATCATATGCAAGTTTGTACGAAACGCCCAAAATAATAAATACTTCTTTTTTTGTTTTGTTGCTCCTGTTGAGCCCTTTACAATGAATCGTTTTCATTGCCCCCTCCAAGAAAAACCCAAAAAAATATAAAACTGTTCAGAAAAATTCAAAAAAAGTAAAAAAAAATTCCGAAAAATAATAAAAAAAATATAAAACAACAAAAACAATAAAAAAAAAAGTTCTTTTCAGAACTACCTCCCCGTTATTAAAAAATTGGTACAATATTTGGAACTGTGCCAACCTCTATTTCTCTTAGTTCGCTTCCCAGTTCGCTCGCCGGTACGCGAACCGGAAGCGAACCAAAAACAGTAAGTATAAGGGAAGGAAACAGACACTTATGTTAAAAGAAAGACAGCTATAGGGGAGTAAACTAGAGATACTATTACCCGTAATCCACTGCTGATGATGTCACATATTACATCATTCATGACATGCTCAGTGACATCATCAGCAGAGGATTGCGGGTTTTTTGGCAACGTGCCTTATCCACGGTTTAATAACGCTGCCTTTTGCTTTATATAAGTTTTCAAATTGTATGAAATATATACCAATAGGTCGTTATGAACCTTTAGGTAGTGCTTTTCTTCATGAGGTCTGGTCGCTTCCATACACATACAGATGTTTCAAAGATGATCAAGAAGTTTATCTGAATGGAGAGGAATGCACTGAGACGCCAGATCATTCACTAATGTGTAGGCACATACAGTTACACGGTTCATGCAACAAACACCGACCAAATATGGCTTGCGTGTTGCAAGGCACGCCAGTTCCTGCTATCATCCCCACGTTCAAGTTGTTGGAAAATGGTAGTTATTTGATGCTCAATAATGAAGATTGTTCTGAGTTAATTAAAAGTATTCCTTTTATCGTAACAGTAAGTGAACGGGTTATTTGCTGCAGAAATGTTCTATTTCCTCCCACACATGAACATAGGGAGTTTTCAATCTGGCCACAAATACCAACCTTGGGACAGATTTCAACGGCATGGCAAGAATAAGAGCTCTTTTGTCTCAGAGAGAGGTGGCCTTGAGTTCGGCCCGTGAAACTTTCGTGCTTCACATAGCGAACACCCGTACAGAGGTGCAGACCCTTTTCAATTCAGATTTGCCTTTCAATTTCAGCAAGATGGTTCCGACTATCTTTAACGCATCCTCCACAAAGGCCCTGGCGCACTTTTTTAAAGTTGTTACCAGTGGTCTCGTGACTTCATTTGAGAAAATCTTTGGAGTCATCCCTGCTTCCTTTCATTCTATTTTCTCCACTCTGGTTCGTGGATTGGCATTTTTACTTGCATTACCAGCGGACGCTCTTGTGCTTTTTTACATTTTTAAATATGGATGTCCCTCCTATGCAACCTCCCACCCTGCAGCTGCTGACACTGTTCCGCAATCGCATGCTAGAATATTATGGCACAATGCCGTTGGCGATATTAAGCACGGCATATGGATTATCTTTTCGATTCTCCTACTTCACCTGTGTCCAGCCTGTATTTCACTGCCTGACCTGTGATTTCGATTGGGCCATTGATTTGTGTCTCTGCGGGCCGGTTTCTCCTGACGTCGACTTTAATCAGCTGATGACTCCTATCATTACTCACGAGTTGGTTTGTCCTGGCGAAAGGATTATGGCTGTGGCATTGATGCATGGACTACTTGGTCCCTGGAATTTACTGGCGGCAGCACAGTCTTTCTTGGAACAGAGCTTTCTTGAAAACCCACCGAGCTGTCCTCTGATGGTGATAGAGGATCCGGTGCTGGGAGAGCACGTATGTTCTTTTCCGCTTTTAAATTGGATGGCTGAACTGTTTTCGGATGAAGACGGTGACTTCCTATTGGAGGCTGTTGCAGCTTATTTTGCATACACAGTTATGTCATAGACCTTTTTCATGTTTGATATGCTGAGTACTAGCATTTCATTGACAATTCATTGACTTATTTGTCAAGTTTTTATTATTTACCTTGCCTATTGGCTTAAGACTCGATAAAGTACTTGGCTGTTTTATTTTTCTTTAGCATTAAATTTTCCTAGTTTTTAATGCTTTACCTTGCGGACCGTCCACATATAAACTTGCAATCTGCTCTCAAGAGATGGCACTTCTATTATCTTATTCAGTTCGTTTCCGGATCATGGGGAGGTGTCATCTAGGTCCTGGATATCTTTACACCGTGTTAAGTTAGCATGGGCTCATTACCGGTTTAAACGCCATTTTTCCTTTTTTGCAACTTCTGCACACGACACTTAGTTGTTGCTTTAGCTTTCCACCTAGTAGTTCATCGTGGTTTACATGAGAATAATATGTTATTGCTCTACTATCTGCTTTGCTTGTTAAACTATATCTGTACAGCGAGTGCTAAAGTTTCAAGAACAACACGATACAGAATTGTTATGAGGTCTGATCTCCACGACTTCATACTCATAACATAAGTGCAACTTCTGCCAATTCTGGGCATGAGGCGGGTTTTATATTGCTTTGCCGAACACACATACACAACAGTTGATGCGGTTCACATGAAGAGAGAGCTGGTGTATGCTGATGTGATTCCTTCAAATCTAAGACACTAAAGTATGGGCACGCCCTAAACCAACACAAAGAGACCTTCTTAGCAAATAATATAATATGTGTATTAGGGAGGGTGAGATATAAGCAGCCGCGGGCCGTGGAGGGAGTTACGGTGAGGCAGGGAGGCGGGGAGGGGGAGAAGCAGGGTGGAGCCCTCTCTACCTTGCCCCTCCCCCTCCCCGCCTCCCTGCCCCACCGTAACTCCCTCCACGGCCCGCGGCTGCTTATAAGTGTTGCTAACTCTTATTCATTTACAGCATGTTAACATACTGTCACCATTCGCTTTTTATGTACTAGTAACTATGCTGGTAATTTTGCTACTGATAATATGTGTACTTGTATTCTCCACCCTGCTTCTCCCCCTCCCCGCCTCCCTGCCTCACCGTAACTCCCTCCACGGCCCGCGGCTGCTTATAAGTGTTGCTAACTCTTATTCATTTACAGCATGTTAACATACTATCACCATTCGCTTTTTATGTACTAGTAACTATGCTGGTAATTTTGCTACTGATAATATGTGTACTTGTATTATCTAAGATACTACGCCTGAGAAGACGGCATTAGTAAATAAACATTTCAAATACACATGTGTTCTTCTTAACTCCATGTTCTGGTTTCTAAGAAATATATAACGACCGACTGTTCATGAGTTCCACGTATCCTGAGGTACTATAAGTTCATATTCTGGATTGTCTAAACATTGAGAGTTTGTTATATCCAATGTGACACTGTACCTAGCTTACTAAGGAGTTTTTGATTACTAACGTGAGTTTTGGGACACCCTAATTCGCCGAGGTTCCAATCCTCTGTCCACAGTTCTGTGTGAGAACAGAAACCCTGCGACAGGGGCACCCCCGACCCTTGCTGGAGCTTCATCACACTTGCGATACAACTCCAGCAATGCGCCACCTTTACGGCACAGATACATCACGCATCTGTGCTGTTTTTGCCCCATGATGCGCCGCATTGTAAATGCAGCACACCATATGTGACGGAACAGCGGCACAGAATGACTAACACATCCCTGGTGATGCGCCAGTCATCATAAATGTATCCCTATGCTTCTTATCTTGTTAGAGATGAACCGCCATATGTATCATCAAAGTTTTTTGCATTTCCTAAATAGCGAACTTTAAGGAATAAATAGCGATTCTTTACCATTCCTAGTTTGCGATTAGCTATTTGCTAATTACAAATTACCCATTCATTTCCTTCATTTCCATAGGGCGGTTGGACTCACTTTTAGCTCGAACGGCTGAATGGATTTCCACGAAACTTGGCAAAATTGTAGGGACTGGTAGCCCGATGTGCCTTTGCTATGTCTCAAGATATATGCTCCAGTGGTTTTTACGAAAATTAACTTTGAAAAATATATATTGGGCTACATTGGCCTATATATATGTTGGAGCCCAAATGTAGCCCAATGTAGCCCAATGAAGCCCAATGTAGCCCAATGTAGCCCAAAGATGGCCGCCAGACACACAAAAAAACAAATGTAGCCCAAATATCAGCCAGATGTAGCCCAACTATAGCCCAGTGACAGAATGACCAATCAGCTTCGCAAACCTCCGTTACGCGAAGCGGAGCGCTGTTACAGATATATATCTTTTTTTGAACGTTAATTTCTCAAAATCCACTGGAGCACATATATTGAGACCTAGCAAAGGCACATCGGGCTACCAGTCCCTAATATTTTGCCAAGTTTCGTGCAAATCCATTCAGCCGTTCGATTATTATTATTATTATTTTTTTTTGCCCCGCGGGGCCCTTTTAAAACCTCCACATCAAACCTAGGGGGTCAGCGAGGATCTACTATGCCCCCTTATAGTTATTTCCCCCTTTGTTTTGACCTCCTCTTGTCTCTCGATCCTACCGAGAGACAAGATGGCGGCCGCTACGGACTTTTTGGAATGTTGACAGACGCCGGAGAACGAATCAGCTTCGCTTCTCAAAGCTCCGTTGCGCGAAAAGTACGCGTCCTGGGACGCTGCCAGGTCCGCTGTTACAGATATATATCTTTTTTTAAACGTTAATTTCTCAAAATCCACTGGAGCACATATATTGAGACCTACAAAAGGCACATCGGGCTACCAGTCCCTACAATTTTGCCAAGTTTCGTGCAAATCCATTCAGCCGTTCGGGCTAAAAGTGAGGCCAACCGCCCTATGGAAAACTCAATGTTAAAAACACGTTTTGGGACCCCCCTTTTTTCTCGGCCCCCCCTTGACGAACCCCCCCCCAAATTTTCAAGGGCTGCTCAGAAACAAAATGTGCCATTTTCCTGAAAATTTCAGCCAATTCCGTCCACAAACGCCAAAGTTATTAGACATAGAATTTTCAAAAATCCCATAGAGAAAAAATCCTAACTATATATACCTACTGGCGACCGCCAGTAGGTAATATATATTCACTAAAAAAAACATAGGTTATAGACCATATATAGTTAGGAATTAGCATTCTAAAAACCTTTTTTTTCTCACACAAAACCATTGAAATTCCATATATAGTTAGTAGTACTAACTATATATCGCGCACCCGCAATCCACTGCTGATCATGTCACATATTACATCATTCATGACATGGTCAGTGACATCACTGATGACATCACTGATGACATCTCAAATGACATCACTGATGACATCACTGATGACATCTCAAATGACATCACTGATGACATCACTGATGACATCTCAAATGACATCACTGATGACATCTCAAATGACATCACTGATGACATCACTGATGACATCATTCATGTGATAATAGGATGAACCTCTTCAGACTCTAATATAACCTTAGATACACTCAGTGTAAACAGACACTCACAGACTGTCACTCATCCATGGAGTTACTCAGACACTTAGTCAGTCATGCAAAGAATCAATCACACCTCCATTTCCTCAACTATACAGTTATACACACCTTACTTATTCAAACATATACTAAAGCATATGTACTCACTTAATGGATACAAGTTCACAATGATCCATACAGCCACTCACACATTCGCTGGCTCTTATGCACAGTTATTTATATATGTCAACTCTCACATGTACTGTATTTTACATATGTACTTACTTTGACATGTAGCACTGAGATATCCATTCACTCACCAATACACTCATGCACACAGTCAACCGCCCATACAGCTGTTTCCACATGCACTTTTGAACCCATACATCTAGTGAATCAACTGCTCACACATCTATGCAGAGAGTCATACACCTCCCAGCCACCCACACACACACTCAGTCTCCCATACAAATGCTTGGGCAACCAATCAATAACCCATATAGTTAATCATATAGCTACTGATCAACACATGCAGCAGTTTACAGAACAACAGACATAATGATGCACAAATTAAGACAGTTTAGTCACTAACCCATGCACTCAGTGAGACACATTTAATCAGTCACTCATACAGTCAGTCATGCCCCTACTAAATCCTTCATCAAGACACTTATACATCCACTCATTCTTCAATATGTAAGACATATTTTAACTTTACAGAAAAATACAGTCACTGGATGTTGTCATCAGTGATGTCATCAGTGATGTCATTTGAGATGTCATCAGTGATGTCATCAGTGATGTCATTTGAGATGTCATCAGTGATGTCATCAGTGATGTCACTGACCATGTCATGAATGATGTAATATGTGACATGATCAGCAGTGGATTGCGGGTGCGCGATATATAGTTAGTACAACTAACTATATATGGAATTTCAATGGTTTTGTGTGAGAAAAAAAAGGTTTTTTGAATGCTAATTCCTAACTATATATGGTCTATAACCTATGGTTTTTTCAGTGAATTTCAATGGTTGTTTAATAGCAAATAACAAAAGCTTTAAAATGTATTTTTCTTTAAATCAAAAAATATATTTTACATGTTTTTAATACTTTTTTTTTTAATTATATTTTTTGTTTCGCTCCCGGTACGCGAACCGGTTAGCTTCCCGTTAGCGCAATTTGGTGCCGCGACCCGGTCCGCGAACCGGTAAACGTTCCGTTTGCGCAACTGCTGCGTTAGAAAACAACATCGTGACGCGTCGCGTCAGAGTGACGTATCGCGTTGTCGCGTAATACGTCATATGACGCGGCAAGGTAGCGTACCCGGAAGCGAACTGGTACGCGAACCGAGGCGCGAAGCGCTGCTTCCCGGAAGCGATCCGGGACGCGGCCCAAATCGCGTAACGTAAACACAACAAGTCATGTGACTCGGTAATAACACTTTTCATTGGTTCATTTCACTTTTGGTTTCCTAATGATGTAAGACTAGGTCATGTGACCTAAAACTAACACTTTTCATTGGTTTAGAACTATTGTTTTTCCCAAATGATGAAAACCCCTCCTTCTTTCCTCACTCTGACTTTCATCTTTGTGAGAGAAAGACCCTTTGTTATTAGTGAGCAATGGCTTCATTAGTAGCTTCAGCTGGTGCTTCCCCACCACCTCCACCACATCCAAAGAAGAGAGGACCACCTGCTGAAGTTATTATTCAGCAAGAGGAGGAGGAAGAAGAGGAAGAAGAGGAAGAGCAGCAAGAGAGGCAATTTTTGCGTGAGGAGCCCAGGAGGTCTCATGTGAAAGTAAATTATATTTGGCAATTTTTTAGTTATCCCCAGGGCCAAAAAAAAGTCAATGCACGGTACATAACTTGCCTTATATGTAAAGAAAGCCTGTCCAGAGGCACCGAGAAGAAGTACAGTTACGGCAATTACACGATGCATCGCCATATGAGTAGGTGGCATCCTAACAACTACAGTGCTGCGCAGTTACGTGACCAGCAAGATAATCCTCCTTCTATTGGCAGAAGATCAGTTGTGCCGGAAGTGACGGGACCAGAGGCGAGGGAGTTGGTCCCAAATATTCAGATTAAATTCGGGGAAGTGAAACAAGTGTGCGTGCATTGCAATGGGTTCATTTGCTACAGAGAAAGTAGCATCACTCTGATCAACAGAGCTATCGACAATCATGATTGTCCGAAACGCCCCAGACAATAAATTCTTTTTTTTTTGTTGCTCCTGTTGAGCCCTTTACAATGAATCGTTTTCGTTTCCCCCCCCCCCAAAAAACAAAAAAAATATAAAACTTTTCAGAAAATACAAAAAAAGTAAAAAAAATTCAGAAAAATAATAAAAAAAATATAAAACAACAAAAACAATAAAAAAAAAGTTCTTTTCAGAACTACCTCCCTGTTATAAAAAAATTGGTAGAATATTTGGAACTCTGCCAACCTCTATTTCTTTTGGTTCGCTTCCCCGTTCGCTCTCCGGTACGCGAACCGGGAGCGAACCAAAAAAAAAATTTAAAAAAAAAGAAGAGTAATTATAAGGGAAGGAAACAGACAGTTATGTTAAAAGAAAGACAGCTATAGGGAGTAAAGTAGAGATACAGTTTAATAGATCTATTTACTGAAGAAAAGATTTAAGAGAGTATAATTGCGAAAAACAAAATAGATAAGTAAGTGAGAAAAAAAAAGAGAGTAGAAGAATAACAAACAAGAGTTTCTTAGAGAATGTGAATGAATAATCAAATTAAGATTAAACATCGGAATAACAGAGAGAAAAAACACAATGCAGAAAAGAAGAAGTAACAGAAAAGGAATGATTGAAACAGCAAAGAAATGTAAATAACATAGGGGCATATTATCAACATAGGCGATAAAAATGTTGCTGCTTTTATCAGCAGAAATCTGACACTAAAGATGCTTTTGCGGCAGTTTTCTGCCAATAATTACTGCTTTTATCGGTAGAAAACTGCCACTAAAGCCGCTTTTCCGGAAGAAAACTGCTGCTAAAGCCACTTTTGCGGCAGTTTTCTGCCGATAAAAACGCTGATAAATTTATTGCCTGTGTTGATAATATGCCCCTTACTGTGCTTGAACTACAGAGAGAAAGCATAATGAACAAGTAGTGAAAGAGTGATCAGTCAGAAAAAGTGAGAGTAATAGACACAGAGTGAGTGAACAACAGTGACGAAGTATGAGAAGAGAGGGACTGACAAAAATAGTGGAAGGAGTAGAGTAAGTAAGTAATAGAGAAAGGATTGAGGGAAGTAGCAAAGGCAGGAAAGTGAGGGTTAAAGAAATGAAGTAGTGAAACTAATAGAAGTTAAATGGGATAGAAATGTAACGAAAAGAGTACAAAACATTTACCTTATAATTGTCGTTAACTTACTCACTTGTAATTTTTATACTTTCAATCTGTGAGAGAGAGAACAAACATTTGAAAAATATTAAAACATGTATTTAAAAATTAGAAAAGACAAGGGAAAAGATTGAAGGACAAACAGTTTTTCAATAACTTTGACACTTACAGAAACCTCTGCTTCTCCATGCCCCTACACAGTCCTAAAAATATATATTTTAAACTAACAGTATCTTGATGCAGATGAAGTGAGGCCTATCTTGCAATATGGTGCATCTTTTGCACTGCTGCTGTCTCACAACAGTGATGCAATGGCAGCGCAAAAGAGGTGCAAAGCCATCATAAAATTGCCCTTAACATTTTAAATTATTGTTTCAGGATGCCAATAAGATGTGTCCTATCCAGAGGTTTGTTTCAGGTGAGGCCTACTCAGGGTTCCAAATGAAATTTCGAGTTGTTGAAGAGTACAGAGGAGATAATACATGTGAAGGCCTACCAATGAAGTAAGTCATGTACACTTCACTCTTGAACAAAGGCCAGACCTCTTTTGTGTCTGTGGACAGACCTAAACTTAATCTGCACAATGTCATTCATAAACTTAGGAAACACAGGTGATATAATTGAAAAATGTGGAGTTTCTTTTCCTCATTTCACAATCACATCACCTGTGTTGCCTTTGCTTAGGTATCTCATAGTGCAGATGTAGTCCAGCATATGAAACAGTACCCAGAAATGCACACTGCATGCAACAACTTTGACACTTACAAAAGCTTCAGCTTCTACATGCCCCCTACACAGTGCTAATTATATACATTTTAAACTGATGGTATCTTGCTGGAGATGAACTGAAACCTATCTTGCAACATGGTGCATCTTTTACACAAAAGTGACCCACAGCGGACCAAAAGAGGCGCACGGCCATCATAAATCTGACCCTAACATTTTAAATCATTGTTTCAAGATGCCGATAAGGTGTAACCTATCCACAGATTTGTTTCAGGTAAGTCCTACTCAGAGTTGCAGATGAAATTTAGGTTTGTTGAAGAATACAGAGGAGATAATACATGTGCAGGCCTACCAACGAAGTGTGTCATGTCCACTGCACTCTTGAACAAATGTCAGACCTCCTCTGTCTCCAGGAACAGGCCTAAACCTCATCTACACAATGTGATGTGTAATGTTAGGAAACACAGGTAATATAATTGAAAAACGTGCAATTTTTTTTGCTCATTCCACAATCATATCACCTGTGTTTCCTTTGCTTAGGTATCTCATTGTGGAAATGTAGTCTATCATATGAAAGACTACGTAGAATATGAGCACTGTATGCAACAACTTTGACACTTACAGAAGCCTCACCTTCTCCATGCCTCCTACACAGTTCTACATGTGCTGTTCTCAGAATGTATCAAATTTCACTAAAAACAGTGGCTTGAAGGTATTCATCATATAACAGCGGGGAAAAAAAACCACAATCAAAATGATTGTGTTTAAAAAACCCATACAACATAACAAATCAGAATTCAGAACTCCTTAAAGTTAACTTACTTTCCATGACGTCGAAGGATGTCCTATGAACAGCTTACACTCTGTTGTGCTGTTATTACTTTCAGCCCGCCACTTTCTGAAAGAAAACCTCCATCGTTTTGAAAAATATGTTACATACAATAAATGACTTCTCGCTCTCTACCACACGTTTCCACAAGGCCAAATCGCGTCAGAGCCATTTATAACTCTTGGAATTCTTGTAAGCCAATCCCGTCATGTTGTATTTCCGCAACTTTCAGAATTAAAATGTTGAAGATCATTTTCACAATCCAGGACTACTAATATCTTACCCTTCTTGCTCACTCATGTTCTACATTTCCTATGACACTGATACTGCTTACTATGAAGCAGACTTACACTACCTCTATGACTACTACAATTATTTAATTCTCTACATCACTTTTAATCACAAAGCAATATAAAACAGTAGACAGCATTGCAGACTTACATTCCCTCTACTCCATGTTTTGATTGGCTGCTTGAATTAGCTTATAAAAAGAAATAGTTTTTCTGAACTCATTCAAAGTGCAGTTATTTTTCCAGGACGTCCAGTGTTATGGTAAGAAGTTATGTCTCTGTACTACACTTATCCTCAAGGCCAAATCGTGTAGGAGCCATTAGAACTTCTTGAAATTCCTCAGAGCACATCCCGAGATTCTTTCCCTAAAATTTTGGTTTTAAAAACACCAGGTAAGAATTTTTAAGGTCATACGGCAATTTTTTTAAAAAAATTAAAACAGAATCGTTGCAGAATGACCAGCCATTTCTAGACTTTAAATAAGCTGTGTAATGTCCTGATGTTATTGAAGGACCGTCATGATATATAATTGCTACAGTTACAAAAGTCCTTCCTGATATTGACAACTGTGAAGCCACAACATTTTTAATTAACGTTGTCAATTTTGTTCCATCAGGCCTACATCGTTGGAACATTAAAATGACATACTGGCCATATGTTCGTATAAATAATGTGGACATCATTTCAGATTTACATTGGCTACATTCCATGTTGTGATCAGCTGCTTTTACTAGCTTATTAAAAGAGACTGATTTACTGTCTGGCAAAGTTAAATATATAAATCTTTCTGAGTCTACACTAGTAGTACTTGATACCCTACAGTTCTCGCAGTCATGCTGCCATTGATAAGAAAGCCCAAACAGGTGATCTACATCTACACCTTCAGCATGCAATACATCAAGCATATACATTAAAAACTCCTGACAATCTTGCTGAATATTTTGAGAGAATTGTGTTTGACCTGAACATCTGTCTAACAGATGTCGAATTTCAGACACACTTTCTATTTTTGTTCTATCAGTGCTACATTTCTCTAACACAGAATTTAACAAACTGCAAAATCTTTGATCAGAATTGACCACAATCTCTTCTTTTACATTTTCTAGAGAAAACAAAACATTAACCACTACATTAGCATAGCAGTTGACACCAGAACTGTTTTCAAATTGAAAACCAACAACATCTTCAACAGAATCCTTTTTGTTTCTGCTTATAATTTCAGGTTCATCGACTTTTCGTCTTTTTGCTACAACCTCCCTAGTATTGGTCACATTTGTTCGTTTCCGGCCTACCACACGTTTCTCAAACAAAGGATATTGAGGCAAATGTGGCGCATACTCTCTTCTTAACCTATTGTATTCCTTAACACAATCTAGATCCGCACAAATGTTTGTGACATCACACTCAATCAAGTACAATCCCGATAAAGTTCTAACTCGTGACAATGCCACATATGCCATACCCTCCTTGAACACAGAACTGCCAATATTCACCAATGCACTGTCTACACTTAAACCTTGCGATTTATGGATTGTCACCGCATATGCCAAGCAAACAGGAAACTGCTTACGGCGAACATATAAGTCTTTTACAAGCAAAAATCTAGCAGAACAACGACCAATTAGCTGTACTTCCTCAATGCCATCAAATTTAATTTTTAAAAATTCAATTCCATCTCTATTTCTGTATTTCACAAAATCAACAACATTACCCATTGATCCATTTACCAGACCTCTTTCAACATGTAAATTCCTTCTTAAAATTATACGGCAGTTCAAGCAAACATTCAGAGTCTTTTCAAAACCTGCAGTTTTAGATATAGTCTTCTCTAATGAATCCAATTTTGTTTTCAAATTCTCAGACAAAATAATTGTTGATCCCATATGCTCTACTCTGTCAATAGCTTCCAGTTTCACAATCTCTTGCTTTTCTAAATGCAACATTTTGTTGTTGAAGATGGCACATTCTGCAAGAGTTGGCATCAAACATATTCCAGATTTCTTCTCAGTAATTTTCTGAAAAATATTCTCAGGCACAACATCTTTTTCTGGATATAAATTTGACAGTAATCGTGCATGTAAAGCTTCTTTCCCATGCTCGGTCACTTTTCCAATTCTAACATCTTGTAGAATATTCTTGTAAACTTCATCCTTCGCCTGACGCATATTTTCATGCAGTTCAGCATAATTGAAGTTTAACCATATATTGACGTTGCCAATGCTCCCTAGGCACTTCCTGGTATCTTCATGCGTGAGCATTTTGAACACAGGTTGCCCTTTCACTGGTGTCAGCTGCAGAAGATCTCCGAAAACAATGATGTGTTTGCCACCAAATAACACATCATACTCTGTTTTGAGAACTTCTTGCATTCTCAAATGCACAAAGGCAAGCATGACATTGGAAACCATGCTTACTTCGTCAATGATAAGAAGTTTCATTTTCCTCAAGATTCTTGAAACTTCACAACAAGCATCTCCAGATAGCTTGTGATATTGTAATTTGTTGTCATGCTCCACTGGCAGCATCAGTAAACGTTGTAAAGTAATCCCTTTAATGTTATGTGCTGCCAGTCCAGTTGGAGCGGTGACAACACAAGACAGCGATGACTCAGTCCTTTCCTGCAAATAACATGAAATTGCTTTAATAAGGAAACTTTTTCCAGTTCCCGCTTCTCCACTCACGTACAGTCGGACAGGCTTCAACGATGTACATGAGCACTCTTTCTTCTCATGACTTAATCCATGATCAATTTGCATGGTAACTTCGTCATATATTTTCCTCTGCTCAACGTTGAGTTGTCTTTCCAACTCTTCTAATTTAACCGCATCCTCCTGAGCATGTGCCATGGCTCTTTCCACTTCATTCATAGCAGTGGCAGCTTCATTTTCAATAACAGGTCCTCCTAGTGGATCCTGACTCAATGAAGCAGATCTCTGACTGTCCTGAGAACTGTCTCTGGCAATCTCGGCTGCAATCGTTGCTTCCTGCTCGATTTCCGCATTCAACATTTCTACATATTTGGGAAAAGCAGGACATTCTATGGTCTCCTTGGCGGCAGTGAAAGAGTCTTCGTAACAGAGGAAATCTCCAAGCAGTTCCTCTTCTGCACGCCAAGGCTTAAAAAGTTGCAAAAGTGCTAAATAGAAAAACTCCTTTTTTTCAGGAGATTCGCCACTCAATTTTCGATGGTTTACCAAGTGGCATTTTCTTTGCTTGACCAGACATCCCTCACTTCCAATTACAGCATACACTCCTTTCTCAGTATCTTCTTTGATGTTCCTCTTGAATATGTAATTTTGTAGAACCTCATACAGACAAACATTCTCGAGGTGACTGCTTCGATTTGGATAATATGTATCCAACATGTTGGTCTTCAAAATGTCGGTACTGTTTGGCTCCTTTTCCGCCAAATACTCAATTTCCCGCACAGGTTTCAGAACTCGATTACGTGTTGCAGCAAGACCAAGACTCGCCCAAATGATACTCCTAGATTTGGCATAGAGACTTGCTGAAGACAACCGGTCAGAACATTCGTAAGCTCCGATTTCTCGATGCGACAACATCTTCAGACTGAAACTGTACAACTTCTTACTGAGGCTCTTTTCATGGGAAATGTCCTCCCACATATCCTTCAATTCTGTCTTCTCTTTTTTGGTGATGTAAGATGTCACATACCGAGCCACAGCCATACAGTTATCAGCCACAAACTGTATATCCATGTTAGCATTCCACATGGACAAAATCACCGGGTTGTAGTCGTTGATGTACTTGGACTCTTCGTTCCTCTTCAAATTGTATGTGTTTTTAGGTGATTTCTTCATCACATTATGTCGCAGCGAAGACATCAAACTGTTTACTCTTCCTTTAGAAATCACCGGTCGTGGAAAGCCGAAACGACATTTGGTGTAGAACTTGTCCTTGTTTCGGAATTTACGCCGACAGTACTTTCCACAACGATGGCTTTGGAAACGTAGAACTTTTTCTCTTAGGCTTTTCTTCTCCTTTGCGTTTGGAACAGCACACGTAGAATACTGTTGTATGAAACTCATCACTGAGTCTTCTGGATCTGTTCCAAATTTAGGTGCATCCTTGATCCACAACAGCATATGTATGTGAGGAGCACCTCTTGCTTGGTACTCCTTTCTCCAGAAGAAATCCAACACCTCTCCAAGAGGTGGATTCTTCTTATTCATGATGAAAGACATCATAGCTTCAAATCTATGATTGAAGTACCGTCATACATTGACTGGATCCAAAGAGCACAGTTCTCCGGGTGTCTTGAATTCGATGTTTTCGATGTTTCCATTTGCCTCTCGTAGAAATTCAAGTAAGTCTTCCCAGCCATACTCGGCACAGCTCAGAGTGAGGAACCATGTGGGAGTTCCTAAGTTCCTCAGCATACATTTTAAATCACCATGACGACGGTACCAGTACTCATTAGTACCACGCTGACACGCCATGAGATTAATCAGGTGAGAATCTAAAATACTGTCTTGGACATTGACTTTATCCATAAAGTCACTTGCCGAGATGTTTTGCATGTGTATACCACTTTTCAAGATGTGGTTCACTGCATATGACAGTCCAGACAGATCGCTTTCAAACAGGAGATGAAACAAATAGGGAATACATTGTCGAAACCTAGCATCTCCTGCATACAATCGCAAAGTCCGGTATTCAGAAGCAGGAATTTGATGAGGTCGCTCATCATATCTTCCTCCCTGACCTGTTGGAAAAAGCTGTGGGAAACACCGAGCTTCCAAACTTTCCTCCCAAACACTAATGGGACTCCCTTTGGCTTGTTTCATTTGAAACAACTCAATAGCATTCCCCATGACTTCCTTGGAATGCAAAGGATGAACACTATAATGTTCATATATTTCTTCACTAGTAGAGGGTTCTACTTTCTCAATTTGACCAGCACACAAATCGCTATCCTCTTCCTCACTTACTTCCTCTTCTGCAACATAAACATTCTTATAGTACTTATTATTTTTTTTCAAATACAATGTTGCCTTTTTGACTTTCCTAACATCCACTAAATCTTGCCATATTTTCTTATTCTTTGTCGGAACCCCATTAACTAAGATAACCAGAGGTTCCTCTTCCACTTTTTCTACTCCAATTGTGTTAATGTTTTTCTTCAAATCTAGAGGCAAATAAACAACTCTTCCCTTTAATCCTCTCTGTAAATCTGATGGAGGCAATTTCCCTGTCTTTGGCTCCATTCTTACAATAGCCTGAAAGGGATGGATATTTTGAATCAAAATAGATTCATAAGTATTTAAATCCTTCAATTCAGAAGGAATCTCAACCAATTCCAGATTATTATGAACTGCTCTAGCAGGCATCTGGTTTTGATTTAATTTGCTACAACAATAAGTACACACACGTTGATCCGATCCCAAATCAAAACAATTTTCTACCATCAAGTATGTTGTGAAATCCTTCCATTCACTATTATTTTCCCTTTCACTTTTTGCATATAAATACACTAACTTAGTCTGATTCTTATAATAAGTGCGTCGACAACACACACAAGTGAAATTAGGCCTCTCACTTGATTTCACCTGAAACGTTGCAATTTCCCTCTGAAAATTATCTGTACTGGAAACCTGTACTCTATCTTCCACATTACCCTCTTCTTCTTGGTCAATTTCAACATTCTCCTCTTTACTTCCAAAGTAACCAAACTCAATTTCTGCACAAATATTCTTCACATCTACTTCTGAACCATGCAAAAGAGCAGCGCATAATTGTTTAAGCATAATTGCTGGACTCTTAGCATAATACAACATTCTAACTAATTTCCTCACTTTATTATGATGCACTGCTAGCATCCTGAAATGATGAAAAACACTCTGGCATACTCTCCTGGAAAGACAAGCCAGTGAATGACCATGCAAACCTGTCACTTCTCTCACTCTGCAAGGATCTAATTCTTGCAACAACTTCATTTTCTGCTTCAAACTTTTCTTATTAAATGTCCATACAAAATCACAAAGCAAATTGATGGAATCCTATCGCACACTGCAAATACTACTACACTTCCAGGTGTACACAGGACCCTTAGGACGTCTTCCTAAAACCTCATTACCTAACACCTCTTCTGTCTCTGTTGTCACAAGTTTTTCTTTTTCAACTGGACAACCATCTTTCACTTTATAAGCTCGAACACTGGTGTCAACTGCATGCACCAAATCATTATCCTGGAAATAACTCTCCTCATTAAAAAATGCCTCACAACTTGAACTATGCATCCATTCTCCGGAAAAAACTTCACAAAAATTACTACGATTAACTATTCTCTTCCATCTACTATTTCTTTTGAAATCATAAATTGCCTTGTTTAGCTTCCTAATTCTATTGATTATCAAAATAAATAACTTACGTTTAATTTCAAATGCCTGATCAATAACTTTCTCAACTTTTTTTTCTCTTATAAAAAACCACTTTCTGTTGACCTTTCTTAATATTTTTTAACAAATTGCCAATTATCCTGTTGCGGAACATTCGTTTACGAATGTCCCTAAACTGTTGTTTCCTTCTACTATCATGCACAGAGTTATCTCTTGCTCTAGCAGTAACATTTTTGATTGGCCTTTCCTTTCCGTTTAAAATGCTTCTCTTTTTCTGGACTGAAACATTTTCTGTAGTAATATTTTTTTTACTACAAATATTTCTTATAAATGTTTTTGTGCTCTTACCCGGTGCTTTCTTGGTGACTTGACAAGTTTTTTTGTTAGAGGACTGCTGCATTATATCATTTACCTGCTGTCTTTGACGTTTTGCAGCCTTTCTAAGTCTTTCTTTAGTTGGCATGCTGAAATCTTGAAATGATCTGCAGTTGAATCTGTGGTAAAATATAATAAAAAATGTTATTAACCACTATTACCAAACAGTAAATCAATAACAGTCATCAAAAACTTAACACACTACTTGACATTTTTAGTGCTTGGCAAATTTAGAATACAGAAATAGCAGAAAAGAAATGGAATTCATATTCATTTTACCTGTGCTGTTTTATATGTGAATCTGATCTAATTTTATGAGCATATTTTAATATTTTATTGAAGACACTACACATAACCTGTTTTTGAAGGTGTCTTTATTTTTAAATGAAGCGGTTTACATTTTTACTTTTCATTTATTATAAATTTTTAAAAATAAATGTTTATAGTTCCATAGGCTCAGGCACGTCAGCTTCCCACCCTATGTCATACAATTCTGACAAATCTGCATCCTCATCATGTTCTTCTTCATCCTCAGGATTTAAATCATGCAAGGGATCTACTTCCACTGATGTTTCAATTACGAGTTCAATTATGAGGTCGAGATCAACTGATTGCTGATTGTCGCTCATGTTGATGTTGTCGTTATCTTTAAAGAAAGAGAACAACAATGAGATGTTGCAGAGTAAGGCACAAATCTCAGAGACTATAATAGTAAAATTGTTTAACAAGAGTAACATTTTGCAGCTATTATTTAGCCATGACCAGCGATGCTGAGGAGGTAAGGCCTATGTCCAAGTTTTCAGTGAACAGGACTCATCTCTTCTTAACCTTGGATAAGCCTCACCAACTCTGTGTCCCCTGCTCATACTTAAATGTAAAGTGGCAGATTTATGTTAACTGACGCATTCCCAGGGATGCACCAGTTAATGTGCACCGCTGCTCTGCCACCCATGGTGTGCCGTATTTACAATGTGGAGCACCATTGAGTGAAAACAGCACAGATGCGTCACGCATCTGTGCCGCAAAAGCAGCACATTGCAGGAATCATGTCGTAAGCGCAACATGTCTACTGCAATGCACAGGAGCAAGCCACACATTGCATGGTGCATCACTCCTTATGCCTGTTTCAAACAGGCGTAATGATTTGATTCAGCAATGCTATAAAGCTGAGTCAGTGAAATCTTCTAAATTTCACTGTGTTAGTTTTACAGGGCTTTCTTGCAAATTAATGCATACCTTGCAACAAAACACCTATAAATATGTCGCCACATAGCAAATCTTTTGCACCGCCGCTGCGTCACAAAAGTGACGCACAGCGGCACAAAAGAGGCACACGGCTATCATAAATCTGTCCCTAACATGTTAAATGATTGATTCAGGATGACGATAAGGTGTGGCCTATCCAGAGGTTTGTTTAAGGTGAGGCCTACTCAGGGTTGCAGATTAAATGGAGATGGGGCACCCCTGAGCCTTGCTGGAGCTGCATGGCACTTGCGATGCAGCTCCAGCGATGCAACACCTTTACGGCACAGATGCGTCACGCATCTGTGCTGTTTTTGCCCCATGGTGCGCCGCATTGTAAATGCAGCGCACCATGGGTGGCGGAACAGCGGCGCAGGATGACTGGCACATCCCTCGGGATGCACCAGTCATCATAAATCTATCCCTAAGCTTCTTATCTTGTTGGAGATGAAGTGAGGCCTGTCTTGCAACATGGTCCATCTTTTGCATCACTGCTGCATCGGTTTCATGTGGCACGTTTTTTTTACAGCATGACACATCCGCCTAGATGCATCAATTTGTAATTTTGTCGCCACATAGCAAATCTTTTGCACCGCCACTGCGTCACAAAAGTGACGCACAGTGGCGCAAAAGAGGCATACACCTATCATAAATCTGTCCCTAGCATTTTAAATGATTAATTCAGGATGACGATAAGGTGTGGCCTATCCAGAGGTTTGTTTAAGGTGAGGCCTACCTACATTCATGGGGAAATGAATTAAAATGTCCTTAAGACACATGAAAGTGTTTTTTTAAAGCCTTTGCAGCATTTTTGGGTCACTTTTAACATGGCTATGTAACTTAAACAATCAAAATCTAAATTTGCCAAGCACAGGTGGGAGCATATTTACAAGGAATTTGCACCACGGGGAAAGGTCTTACATTAAAATGGAAAAATGACATCAGAGACACTCACATGCCTTATAAAGAAGCATACACCATTATGACCTTCTCATAAATGTTAAAAGCATTCCTTTTCCTCAAAAACGATTTTCAAGTCTTAATTTGAAAACACTACACATGGGGAAATGACTTAAAATGTCCTTAAGACACATGAAAGCGTTTTTTGATTGCCTTTGCAGCATTTTTGGGTCACTTTTAACATGGCTATGTAACTCAAACTATCAAAATGTAAATTTGCCAAGCACAGGTGGGAGCATATTTACAAGGAATTTGCACCACGGGGAAAGGTCTTACATTAAAATGGAAAAATGACATCAGAGACACTCAAATGCCTTATAAAGAAGCATACACCATTATGTCCTTCTCATAAATGTTAAAAGCATTCCTTTTCCTCAAAAACGATTTTCAAGTCTTAATTTGAAAACACTGCACATGGGGAAATGACTTAAAATGTCCTTAAGACACATGAAAGCGTTTTTTGATTGCCTTTGCAGCATTTTTGGGTCACTTTTAACATGGCTATGTAACTCAAACTATCAAAATGTAAATTTGCCAAACACAGGTGGGAGCATATTTACAAGGAATTTGCACCACGGGGAAAGGTCTTACATTAAAATGGAAAAACAACATCAGAGACACTCAAATGCCTTATAAAGAAGCATACACCATTATGTCCTTCTCATAAATGTTAAAAGCATTCCTTTTTCTCAAAAACGATTTTCAAGTCATAATTTGAAAACACTGCACATGGGGAAATGACTGAAAATGTCCTTAAGACACATGGAAGCGTTTTTTGATTGCCTTTGCAGCATTTTAGGGTCACTTTTAACATGGCTATGTAACTCAAACATTCAAAATCTAAATTTGCCAAGCACAGGTGGGAGCATATTTACAAGGAATTTGCACCACGGGGAAAGGTCTTACATTAAAATGGGAAAAATAACATCAGAGACACTCAAATGCCTTATAAAGAAGCATACACCATTATGTCCTTCTCATAAATGTTAAAAGCATTCCTTTTCCTCAAAAACGATTTTCAAGTCATAATTTGAAAACACTGCACAGCTCCTATGCACAAAAACACCCTGTCAGTACTAATACTTCACATTTTCTCCAATTACAATTTCTCAAAGAAACAAAATCTATTTGTAAAACACTTGAGGCAAAGCAACATTTTAAAAACACAACTTTCTTCATAATTTTCTCCTTAAAGCACACTATTCTCTATCTAAATTAAATAAATCTTTTCTCACCTTAGCAAATACTTTATGAGTTTCAAAACAGTCTCAGAAACACATCACTTTGTCTTTAGCAGAGCAAAAGGTATGCACTCCAGAGTCTGCAGCTATCAAAAGCACAGAAATGCTGTAATTCTTCACACATATCTCTCATGTCACCCAATCAAAACTCTTCCCTCACTTTTTTCAAATCAAAACCCTTCCCCGCTCTGCCCTCTCTGCCTTTTTTGCATAGCAACCACCTCTTGGAAGACCTCTGGTGTTTGCAAGTTCACACAACAATGTTTCAATTGAACTCTGAACTCTCAGTGCACCTGCATATCCAGTGCAATCTTTCATTTAATGATTTTTTCTTGACCATTCAAAATACATCTTTCAAAGAACTCATCCATGCACCCTAACTTTCTGTTTTCAGCAATCAAAATCCACCAATCACTGTTACTGCTTCATTAACACAGAAACTCCACAGTTTTTTTCATTTTAAACTCTTATTTTTTCAACTGCCATTTCATTGCCACACTTCATCTGACTGCAGCAGAACCTTCTCTCACCATGTCTTCTGTCTGGATTGTTGGACATAGTTACATCTACTGGGCTCAGAGGTATGCTGATAACAGAAATTTACCTAACCTCAATTTACAAGATGTGGAAATTAAGTGGTTTGGCCACAGAGGATTAAAATGTCACCAATTGATACCATTGGTGAAAACCTTTATGCATTTGCCAAAACCTGACCTGTTAATTGTGCACTGTGGAGGTAATGACTTGGGCACTTTGACTGGGGTAGGTCTGGAAATGCTTTTAAAGGACACCTTTGAGCAATTAATGGCACTTTTTCCTCAGACTGCCTTGGTATATTCAAATATATGCCAAAGACAGAAATGGAGGTGGTCGAACCAATTTTGTCCACAAATTGAGAAGTCGAGGAAGCATGTAAACAAATCTGTTTCAGCTTACATGAGAGACCATGGAATGGGCTCCGTGTACAACAATAACTTGCGTTACTACATGCAAGATATCTACAGAGGAGATGGAGTTCACTTCTCAGATGAGGGCAACAGAATTTTCATTCTGAATTTAAGACTGTGCATTGGTACCTACTTATAAGTACCTAAATGTACCATAAACCCAAAAGCTCTTCTCAGAGCTACCCTACATCTGATCACTCACAATTATTATTTTACTCTAACTTTTTTCACTAATTTTCAACAAAGTACGCTCCCCGGGGCGCTACCCGGTACGCGAACCGGAAGCTAACCTCGCGAAATGTAAAAAAAAAAAAAAAAAATTCGCACATATGGGCCTCCTCAGCCACCCTCAGAAAACCTAGGGGTTCAAGATAAGTCTACCGTGCCCCCTTCTACCCATTATGAACATTAGTTGCCCTCCATCTTGTATCTTAATTCGACCGAAACACAAAATGGTGGACTCCCGTAACGCTTCAGGTTCGCGTACCGGGGCGCTCGCCAGTTCGCGTGCCGGGGCGCTCCCCGGGAAGCGCTCCATCAAAAAAGGTGGGAAAGTAATTTACAGAAAAACGACTGGAGACACTTTCACCAAATATAGATTAGCTCATACTACATACCAATCCCTATCATTTTCACAAATTTGATTGAAATTCCATTTAGCCATTTAGCCTGTAGACCTCTCTAAATACCGTGAGGTAAATTACTTCACAAAACACATCTGAAGTGTTGGAATTGACAACCAATGAAAATGTTACTTTCATTTTCTACTTTTTTTACCTGACATTTGATTGGTTATATACCTGAATATATATAAAGGAAGAGAAGGAAACACAGCCATTTTGACTAATACTTCCTGGTGTACATTTCAATTGGATTTTCACTAATCACTTCAACTTCTTTGTAAAGGTAAGTTGTTATTTTAAAAACTGAAGTATATTGTGCACTATCAGTTAATATGGTAAACTTTTTCTGATAGTTATATACTATCCCTCTGTAGTAGTTATAGATTTAGATAGACTTCTCTGTTATAGTTATGGATGGAGTTAGGTTTCTCTTGTATAATTATGAATTTACTTACGTTAAATCACATACACTTTTTTATATTCCTACTTCCACTCTGATACTATACACTGCCCAAAGATAAATTCACTGATAAAAACTGCCTATCTAAAATTAATCCCAACAGTGCCCTATCTCGACTAATATATATTTTTTTTATCCAAATTTCAGGCAACATGGAAGGCGAACAGAAAGTTTCACTTCAAATTGTCCTGCAAGAGAGCAGCCAAGAATTAATTGATCCAAATTATATAGAATTTATGGATGAAACTTGGGACCAAGAACTACTGCAATGTGTGCAAGCAGTAGATGACCTCCTTCAAAATGAGGACATTTTACACACTCAGAGATTACAAGCTATGTTCAATGAAAATGTCGACATTTCAGACAGTGAAATGTTAGAAATGTTATTAAATTTTGAAACACAATCACAATAATAAATAATTGCTTAAAAAATAAAGAAATAAAAAAATAATCAACAAAACCAACAATCAATTAACATACAGTATTTGAAAAGTCTATCATTCTTTTTTCCTTATAGTACGCTCCCCAGAACGCTTCCCGGTTCGCGGACCGGGCGCTCCCCACGAAAAAAAAAAAAAAAATTTAAAAAAATTTTTTTGCACTGCGGGGCCCTTTTAATGCCTTCACATCAAACCTAGGGGGTCAGGGAGGATCTACTATGCCCCCTTATGGTCATTTCCCCCTTTGTTTTGGCCTCCTCTTGTCTCTCGATCCTACCGAGAGACAAGATGGCGGCCGCTCCGGACTGTTTAGAATGTTGACAGACACCGGAGAGCCAATCAGCTTCGCTACGCGAAGTTCCGTTACGCGTCAGGTACGCGAACCGGAGCGCTGCCTGGAGCGCGCTTACAGATATATATCGTTTTTTGAACGTTAATTTCTCAAAATCCACTGGAGCACATATATTGAGACCTAGCAAAGGCACATCGGGCTAACAGTCCCTACAATTTTGCCAAGTTTCGTGCAAATCCATTCAGCCGTTCGGCCTAAAAGTGAGGCCAACCGCCCTATGGAAATTAACATGGGAAAAACACGTTTTGGGACCCCCCTTTTTTCTCGGCCACCCCTTGACGAACCCCCCCCAAATTTCCAGGGGCTGCTCAGAAACAAAATGTTCCATTTTCCTGAAAATTTCAGCCAATTCCGTCCACAAACGCCAAAGTTATTAGACATAGAATTTTCAAAAATCCCATAGAGAAAAAATCCTAACTATATATACCTACTGGCGACCGCCAGTAGGTAATGTGTGTATATATATATATATATATATATATACATATACATATATATATATATATTTCTATATATTTCTATATATATATATATATATATTTATATTTCTATATATATATATAGATGTTTCACCAAAACGCCTCCAAGCAGTTTAGGATGCACTCTGCACGCTGTTTAATACCGTCCGGTTTTTATTAATTCATAGCAACCAACAAACTTGTCGAAGCATGAGATGGATGGCTGGCTGAAGGGTCTGCTGCCAGCAGTTGTGTGCGTGACCCCTTCTTTGTGTGACCTCCTCATTCTGGGCAACTGGTTTTTTGTGTATAGCTGCAGCCTTGCCGCGAGGAGGTCCCACTGCTTAAGTTCGCGGATCTGCGGCACTCTACATGTTGAGCGCTGTTGGAATTGAAGGGGGCCTGGCTGCTGGAAGATTATTGGCAGGCTCAGAAGCGGCACTTTCATCCTGTGTGCCCACTTGGGTAAACATTATGTGAACTCTCCTTTTGGCAATTCAGTGCCCAATTGGGTTTTGGAGGGAACTGTGAGTCAGCAGCGATGGGCAAGACTACAGAGACCAGCATGCCCTGCTTTGCGATGCCCACAAGGGCGGGACTTTGAAATTGAATAAAGTGATGTTCCAGCTGAAAACTGCTTTTCCAGTACATCTGTGGGGGAGAGCTAGTGAACAAGAGCATCACATGCTCGAAACGCGTTTGGCGGTCACGCAGCATGAGATGGATGGCTGGCTGAAGGGTCTGCTGCCAGTGGTTGTGTGCGTGACCCCTTCTTTGTGTGATCTTCTCATTCTGGGCAACTGGTGTTTTTTGTATAAAGCTGCAGCCTTGCCGCGAGGAGGTCCCACTGCTTAAGTTCACGGATCTGCGGCACTCTACATGTTGAGCGCTGTTGGAATTGAAGGGGGCCTGGCTGCTGGAAGATTATTGGCAGGCTCAGAAGCGGCACTTTTATCCTGTGTGCCCACTTGGGTAAACATTATGTGAACTCTTCTTTTGGCAATTCAGTGCCCAATTGGGTTTTGGAGGGAACTGTGAGTCAGCAGCGATGGGCAAGACTACAGAGACCAGCATGCCCTGCTTTGCGATGCCCACAAGGGCGGGACTTTGAAATTGAATAAAGTGATGTTCCAGCTGAAAACTGCTTTTCCAGTACATCTGTGGGGGAGAGCTAGTGAACAAGAGCATCACATGCTCGAAACGCGTTTGGCGGTCACGCAGCATGAGATGGATGGCTGGCTGAAGGATCTGCTGCCTGCGGTTGTGTGCATGACCCCTTCTTTTTGTGACCTCCTCATTCTGGGCAACTGGTGTTTTTTGTGTATAGCGCCAGCCTTGCCGCGATGAGGTCCCGCCGCTTAAGTTTGTGGATCTGCAGCGCTCTACACGTCGAGTGCTGTTGGAATTGAAGGGGGCCTGGCTTCTGGAGGATTATTGGCAGGCTCAGAAGCGGTACTTTCATCCCATGTGCCCACTTGGGTAAACATTATGTGAACTTTCCTTTGGCAAATCAGTACCCAATCGGGTTTTGGAAGGAACTGTGAGTCAGCACAGACTACGGAGACCCTGCTTTGCGACACCCACAAGGGCGGGACTCTGAAATTGAATAAAGTGATGTTCCACCTGAAAACTGCTTTTCCAGTGCATCTGTGGGGGAGAGCCAGTGAACAAGAGATTCACATGCTCGAAACACATTTGACGGTAACGCAGCATGAGATGAATGGCTGGCTGAAGGGTCTGCTGCCAGCGGTTGTGTTTGTGACCCCTTCTTTGTGTGACCTCATTCTGGGCAACTGGAGTTATATATATATATATATATATATATATATATATATATATATATATATATGCTGCTTACCGGGCGTATCACAAGAGGTTTGGCTGATTTGAAAAGACTTCTGGGGGAGGAGCTGCGCTCTCTAAATCAGGACTGGGCAGGGTATTTCAGTTCAGATACACGCCCGTATCCCAAAACTCTCACACCTGGCGCTGAAGAAGGCAGAAACACGCCGAAATGCATCCGCCATAGGGGGTGACACAGAACTTTCTTGACTTGTGCTGCAGAATAAAGGCGCTTCCACAAATATTCCCCTGGTGTGGCCTTTCTCTTTTTCGAAGGAGGTTCTGGACATTATTATTATTATGGCGCGAGTTCCAGTGTCGGGCTTCAAAGGCCCCTGCTTCCTTAGGAGGCCCTGGATTCGCTGGACTCCACTTTTGTGGATTATTCTTCTCCAGGTTACCGGAACGACCAGGACCCACCACCTAGCCGGGGAGGAGACAAGGCGGTGTTGTTGTCATTGCACATCACGTTGGGCTGGTAGGATTTCCAAGCCGTGCCCCCGCCGAAAGGATTCCCTTGGGTAGGAGGTTGAAGCGGTTGGGGACTGGAGGAGGCACCGCTGTTCTAGTGGTACAATGGCAGTGGGGTTCTGTAAAATATCGTAGCGCTAATCTCCCCCTTCCGCCAATACCTACCAGAAGATGTCATTGCATGCTGGGACTTGTATGCGCTGCTTACCGGGTGTATCACAAGAGGTTTGGCTGAATGGAAAAGACTTCTGGGGGAGGAGCTGCGCTCTTTAAATCAGGACTGGGCAGGCTATTTCAGTTCAGATACACGCCCGTATCCCGAAACTCTCACACCTGGCGCTGAAGAAGGCAGAAACACGCCGAAATGCATCCGCCATAGGGGGTGACAAAGAACTATCTTGACTTGTGCTGCAGAATAAAGGCGCTTCCACAAATATTCCCCTGGTGTGGCCTTTCTCTTTTTCGAAGGAGGTTCTATATATATTCAAAACCGCGTCTCAGCAGCAGCAAGCAGCTCCCGCCCTGCCGCAAAAACTCCTCGGACACGGACCATGTAGTTAGTGCAAATATTTATTTGTTTGTAGCAGATATATGCCGCATGACGTTTCGGCTCCGTTGAGCCTTGCTCACATGACAACGTCCATCAGTCAAACGCTCCTTTTTAAAGTGACAGTGCCAGTTTCAAATACACCACATGACAGTAACACAAATAGATGACCTTCAGAAAAATACACTTACATAATTAAATATAATTCTCTCATAGGAAGGGGAGCATAATTCGTTCCAAATCATTTCTATTCATGATTAGTGCTAATTATCGGCATTATAACAGTAAAATACATGTTTTCATGATGACCCTCCAAATGATGTAATATAAACCATCTGCATAATACTAGTCAAAACCACTGGTAGTTCCCAAAGTCTCTACAGCACAAACTGATTGATATAGGACCCTGTATGATAAACATAAAATACTGGCCATCCATATGGGTCATATCATCATAGTTTGTTAGAAAACCATTTGCAGATCAAAATGGCTCTTCATGTATCGGATCCCATCTATCTTGTAAAGTGCAAAAACGTGCTTTGTTGTGCAAATACGCAATGTAAACAATACCTCTCAATCATCATGACATTTATAAGTACATGAAATACAAGCATAATGCTTAGCTCCGTTCAACTATGAAGAGGATTTTGTGGCAGGTACTACCCAACAGAATCTTGCAACTGCTGGCATCGCAACGAATTTACCTTGTGTCACTAAATTCAAACCTCCTTCCACATTTTATCCCGTGATGCCTAAAGATAATATAGATGCCTTTGGGGATATAGTTGTGGAGGAGTTGAAAAAACTGCAATGTACCATCTCACGGAGAACCAAACGTACGAGATACGTGGAGAAACAATATAACAAACTAATGAAAAAACTAAGAAGTGACTCTAACCTTATAATAAACAAAGCAGACAAAGGGGGCAACACTGTCATCTGGCCCCGTACACAATATCTGGCAGAAGCGGAAAGACATTTGAGCGACCAAGCATGTTACAGAAAAGGCAGTTTTAATGATATCATGCGCCTAAAGGACATGGTCCATAAAGAACTCAACCAATGGAAGCGGGAAGGATTATTAAGCAAGCAAGAACATGCTTTTTTTTAAAATGATTTCCCGGTCACACCTTTTCTTTATTTGATCCCTAAAATTCATAAGCAGACTTCTCCGGTCCCTGGCCGTCCCATTATTTCAGCTCAGGGCAGCCTATTGGAATCTATTTCACGTTATGTGGATCATTTTCTTCATGAATATGTGGAGGCACTGCCCTCATTCATCAAAGATACAGGACACGTTTTTGTCTAAAATCAATGATATTGTGTGGGAAAGTGAGTTTGTATTGATAGCCTTAGATATAGACTCTCTTTATACAAGCATTGGCCATGGGGACGGATTAAATGCCATCAAATTTTATTTGGGGAAGAGGAATATTGCATTTAGTCAACATAGCAATATGCTATAAAGGATGTTGGATACATGCCTCAACAACAATTATTTTTTATTTGACAGGGAAATTTACCAACAGCTAAGGGGAGTGGCTATGGGGGCATGCTTCTTCCCCACCTATGCATGTTTACATGTTGGGTGGTGGGAGGAGCGTGTCCTCATGGGTTCACTCGCTAGGTTGTTTCCCAACAATATTGCTTATTTCTGGCGTTTTATTGATGATATCTGTTTGATCTGGAGAGGTTCGGTAGAATCAGCGGCTGAATTTGTCAGAGTAATTAATGATAATCAACTAAATCTTAAATTTACATCTCAAATAAGTACTACCATGATTCAATTTTTAGACGTTGAATTATATGTCTCAGATGATAAATTACATACCAGACTTCACAGAAAGGCCACGGCGGGCAATTCTATCTTGCACGCCAGGAGCTCACATCCAGGTCATTTAGTCAAAAGTATTCCGTATGGAGAATTTCTACGCATACGTAGAATTTGCAGTTCCAATGTAGATCTGGAGAAATGTCAGAATGAAGCATATTTGCGATTTTGTGCAAGAGGCTATCAGACATCCCTATTAAAGGAAGCTTTGAATAGGGCTAACAGTATGAACCGGGAAGAATATCTCGCTTCCACTAGTGCCAACAGGACACAAATTGGGCATGAGTTGACTAAGGAAGCCCCAGACAAGGTCTGTTTAATCACCACCTTTAACAGTGAGGAAAGGAAGGTGAGGGGGATTTTGAAAAAGCAATGGCCTTTGTTAAAGACTGACATCAGTGTAGCACCATTATTACCATATGAACAGACCATAGTTTTTAGAAGAGCTCCCTCAATGAGGGATGCTCTGGTGAGAGCCAGTCCGGAGGTCATCATAAAGAAACATTGATTGTCGGACAAATCTGGGTTTTATAAATGTATCTCTTGCAGAGCATGCAAGTTTGGAATAAATACGAAGGAATACTGCTCTGCATTTGATCCTGTGCCCATCCAAATCAGGGGGCATTTTACATGCCGCACTGATTTTGTGGTCTATGTGCTCCAATGTACTTGTGGTCTCAAGTACGTTGGGAGCACAAAACTACAGGCTTTTAATCGTATCCTCCAACATTTAAGGGCAATTGTGAACTCCGACCATAACTATCTTGTTGCACGCCATTTTGGTTTTGCCCATAAGAAAAATTTGAACGATCTGCAATACTTCATTATTGATGCTGTACCTAAAAACATCAGGGGTGGTAACAGAGAGAAACTGTAAAGGCAACTGGAAAGCAAATACATTCTGCTTTTAGATACCAGGATTCCTAATGGAATGAATACAGGGGAGGACTTGCACTGTTTCTTGTAATTTTGGTTCAACAGAAGAGTGGCAGTCTTCTGGTTTTTTGATTAGTTATACCCCCTCATTCATGTAGGAATCCAGTGTTGCTTGTTCCCTATGCACAATCAGTTTTGGAAGCTCGAGACTATCCAAGGAAGGTTATTGATAAATGTAAAAAACGTGCCAGAAATCAGAACAGAGAAGCACTCCTTGAGAATGTACCAAAAAAACAGTTGGAAAAAGTCCTCACATGTGTGACCACGTACAGCTCAATAATGAACAACATAAAGAAGATCATCAATAAGAATTGGAGAATATTAACATCAGGCAACCTCTCATGGCCTAAACCAAGGTTTGCGAATAAGAGAACGAGGAATCTGAAGGACATGTTGGTCCACACAAGACCTGCCCCCTGAATACCCAGAGAGCAGACTAGTCTCTGGGGAAAACCACAAGTGACAGGACACTATCCGTGCGGCACATGCTCTGTATGTAGCCTCACAAAACCGACAAAAGAATTACAGCTGTTACCTGACTTCAAATGGACCCTGAGAAGCCACACGAATTGTAACACCACCCACGTGGTCTACATGATCACTTGCCCATGCCAACTGAAATACATCGGCATGACATGCAGGAAGGCAAAACAAAGACTATGTGAACACCGGAGCAACGTAAAATGCAAGAAGAGCACTACAAAAATGGCCACCCATTATTTAGAACAGGGCCATACCGTACAAGATTTACAATGGGTCATTCTTGAGACCTTGCCCAACAAAGACAGCAATGCAGAAAAAATCCTCTATGAGAAAGAGCAAAGATGGGTACATAGGCTCAGAACTGACAGCGAAGGGATGAACGATAACATACCGTGGCTCAGCCTTGCTAGGAGATAAAGCAACCACACTCAGTCTGCGAACCTTCAACCCTCTTTACTTGAAAGAATTTTTTTTTTCTAAAAACATTTTTTCTAAAAACTGTTTTTCTCATTAAACACCATCTTGAGAATCTAGATGATATAAAATCTGACTCACGTTGTACCCACGAGACAATAATTATTACTTATGAGAGTAATCAATGTTGTATTGAACATCGAGCTCCTCCGATAGAACCTCCCTACTACAACACACATCAGCATGTGACTATTAACCAAGTCGATAATCATGCACCTGCTACGCCTCAAAAACCATCTGTCAAAAATATTTAAAAGTATGGCATCTACGTATCACACTCGGTATAATCACAACAACTCTCTCTTGTGGGTCGTCAATAGCTATTGTAGGTAAAACTGTCCACCTATTTTAGCATCCACGCATAAGAGCAGACACTAATAATCTATATTCTAACAAACTCCTGTAACTACTTAACCAATGTCATTGAATTTACTAACGTTGTAATTTTGGCTCAGGTAGCCTTATATAAAATCTAACTGTATTATGTTTGTTGTGATAACTGCGTCCCAACTCACTTATAAGAAGGTACGCCAGATTACCATGACAACGTATGGGTAGACCAATAGGATCACCACACGAGATTACCCCCGGACTTTATGGCAACCTGGAAACAGAAGGAACTGTTTCTGGATCGGCATGAGCAGCGCACACAGTGGACGCCAGGAACGGGCGCAATAGGTAGCGGAGTGGGCAGAACGAGACCGCTAATAACCGCACGTATATTAGGAAATACAATGTTTAATCATATTGTTTCTTTTCCTCAGTCCCCCTGAAGCTCTACCATCCGATTGGAGCGCATTAGTCATATGCGCTAGGTAATTACTTTGCGATGGCGTTCCACAGCAGACTACAATCTGTTAGGGTCGCACTTGTGAAACCGCACACACAATGACACGTTTATATCTGTTTCACATTGCGGAATTTCACGTGTTACTAATTGGACGGTGCTTGGGTGAATATTCATGATAATACACATCACGAGCTGACCTTTTTTGCACAACCACCGATTAAGAGAGACAGAAAAACGCTTAAGATCGATTCTGCACCTTCAAATACGTTATAAAGATTTGCATGCATCACCAAATGCAAGCATGCTATAGTCCTCTGCATGAGTATGGAGTGTTTGAAAAGAGAGTTGACACTGCCATGACTGCTAACCGGTTATTGAAGTATTGCCATTTTTTAGTTGTTTAAGAACTCTATCAATGGATAGATTTCTTAAGCAGATATCTGCTTGGTGTGTGTCCCCATGTACCCCTCTACCTTGTGTGTGTTGCAAAACAATTGTGTTTATTCTTCGCAGGTACACTGAGACCTACATAACAGAGAAACAGGTAAACATCCCTATTTCCTTTCACTTTTTTGAGCACCATATTTATATTCTTTTCACGTTATTCACTTAACGGTCCTGATGAATGCCCGTAAGTCCTAATCTAGGCAATGAGGCAGAAACATGTCGACCATTTTTAAGAAACTTTCTCCCCCACTATTTATGATCTCTACACTCTAAGTGCCCCTACTACTCATAACCTAGTTCCAAGGTGCACTATATCAAGAGTTACCAGACCCTAAAACCAGACTAATAAAATAGCTTCCTGGTCTTTCGGTCCTTTTAAATTATTTTTACTCCTTATCACTGGCTCACTACTGCATCAACCTTGGGTAAGAACCTCCTGGTGGAGGCTGCATAACTTGATCGACCTGATGATTATGCACACACGTGATCAAAAGCGGAGAATCAAGATATACCGCTTTAGACGCCAACATACCCATCATGTGCATGAGGGTCTTTTAGATCGGGACACACCTCCCCTCCTATATTTTGCCTGCATACCTAAGGTTGTACAGGACAAGTGATCCATTCTCATTTTTGATTAATATATGAATTCTGGAAACTGAATGGATCAGCATTCCATCTCCCCCCACACTTGATTGAAAGATTATAAGCAGCGCACAGCTGTGGGAGTCTTCACAAAAATCTGGTCAGCTCAACCTCACTGATCAGAACACTGCCTAAACTATGGCGGAAAATATGGGATTGAGCTATTCCATAGAAGAGATCGATGCGATACTCGCCAGACCGGTACCATTTATGAACAGTGACCTCACTCAGACCCTCTCCAGCTGTACAGAATGGGACAAACTTACAGAAACAAAGAAGGAACAAGTCAGAACCGCCGTTCACGGTATTATAATGACGGAATATTTGAGAGTGAATGCAGCACCCAGAGGACTCTGGGTTACAAATGCACCGAGGATCTTCCTGAAGGACCTGCCTTTTAGAAAAGATTGGTCTGCGATTTCATGGAAATGCACCAGAGACTATTTGGTCTCGATTATAAAAACCGCTACAAGATTGACAGACGAACTTGCAGTGAAAATTGAGATTCTAGAAACAAAATTGAATAACACTGTGAACATTACAATATATAAAAACAGACTAGATGAAATTAATAAAGAAATGAGTGACACCCATGAATATCTGACACAGACCAAACTGCAAAAACTAGCAAAAGAACTTAAAAAAAATTCCATTGAAAAAGTACACCCCTACAGCAGCAAAGACTATAAGGCTGATGACAACGCCTCCAATTATGGATCGAACAGCGGCACATCAAGTACAGGATCGGACCAAGGAGGAGATGATCTCAACAATCCCAATAAAAACTATTACCAGAATAAAAGAGGGAACCGACGAGGACGCAACTACTGGCGCCCCCCTTTTTTCCATACAGGCAATCAAGGGATACCCTTCCAACCTTTTAATCCCCATTTTCAAGGCTCGATGAACCCTTATTTTTAAGGTCCCCAGATGATGAATCACCAGATGCAACAACAAGCGGGCCAAAATTTTCAACAAAGCATGCCTTTTTTAGGGAATGGCCAAACATCACAAAGAACACGGAGGAGAGGAGTAACCTGGTCCGATCAAACCAGGCAGGTACAAACGAGAAGTGTGACCAAAGCCAAAACCGGGAACCCCGCAAATCCCTCATCGTGAACCTTACTGATAAAATGCTGACCAAAGATGAAGAAAGTGTGCTTAATAAAGGACTGGGATACGTTCCCACACCCAAGCCAGATGTATTCAAAACAAAATGTGAAGTGGCAGAATTCTGCCGGAAGCTGAAACTGAAGGCCTTCTTTAGAGGAGAGCAACCACCGACTAGAGAAGGAGACACAACCTTAAGGAATAAGTCATCTTTCTGTCCACTCAACTCACAAATTCCGATTGAAATACAAACTTTCGAACAGGCTATTTTTAAGGGTATTGATGAACTGGCGAGTATAGTCCAGAAACCCTTTCAGAATATCACCAGGTTGGAACAACAAGCATTGGATGCTCTGAAAAACGACCGGAGCATAGTCATAAAACCCGCCGACAAAGGCGGAGCAGTGGTCCTCCTGAAAGCTGAAGGATACAACCAACAATGTATGGATCTCCTATCGAATCAAACATTTTCTAAAATTTTGACAACAGACCCTACTCCCAGACTACAGAGGACTATCTCAATGATGATAGAAGAGGGAGAGACCAACAATTGGATCTCTAAAAAAGAAGGGGAATACTTAGGGACCACTACACCAAGAACTCCCTACTTCTATTCCCTTCCAAAGACACATAAAGGGCGAGTACCACCACCCGGACGGCCAATTGTGTCAGGAATCGGCTCAATTCTGGAACCTCTTTCCCAGTTTACAGACCAATATCTCAGACCACTGGTCCAGAAGACTCCGACCTATCTGAAGGACACCAGGGACCTCCTCAACCAACTACAAAACATCGAATATTCCCCTACCACCATGCTCCTGGTTGGATTCGATGTGGAGAGCTTATACACTAGCCTTCCACAAGGCAAGACCATGGAAACCCTTGAAAGTATACTCTACAACTCCACATGGACTTACAAAACTCCCAGACATTTCGTTTTGGAATGCTGCCGGGTGGCACTCATGGAAAACTTTTTTCAATACAGAGACACACTGTACCTGCAATGCCACGGCACGTCGATGGGCAGCACATTTGCCCCTAGCGTGGCAGGACTCTATGTCAGCGCCTTCGAAGACCAACATATCCTTAATGAGGACAACCCCTTTCATCACCGGATACTGTTCTGGAAGCGGTACATAGATGACATTTTTGTCATCTGGCAAGGAGACCGAAATACCTTACTGGATTTCCACACCTGGCTCAACCAGAGAGATGATTGCCTAAAATTCACGTACTGTGCAGACAATAAGAGCATTGATTTCCTAGATGTAACCATCTATGCCGAGGCTGACACTCTCCAAACCCGAACCTTCTTTAAAGCCACCGCAAAGAACAGCCTCCTCTCTTTCAAGAGCTTCCACCCTCGGCCTTTAAGAGAGAATCTACCATACAGCCAGTTTCTGAGATTGCGACGAAACTGTAGTGATACCTCTGAATATAAATCACAAGCTAACGATCTCTGTAAAAAACTGGAAGCTCGAGACTATCCAAGGAAGGTTATTGATAAATGTAAAAACGTGCCAGAAATCAGAACAGAGAAGCACTCCTTGAGAATGTACCCAAAAAACCGCTGGAAGAAGTCCTCACATGTGCGACCACGTACAGCTCAATAACGAACAACATAAAGAAGATCATCAATCAGAATTGGAGAATATTAACATCAGGCAACCTCTCATGGCCTAAACCAAGGTTTGCGAATAAGAGAACGAGGAATCTGAAGGACATGTTGGTCCACACAAGACCTGCCCCCAGAATACCCAGAGAGCAGACTAGTCTCTGGGGAAACCCACAAGTGACCGGACACTATCCGTGCGGCACATGCTCTGTATGTAGCCTCACAAAACCGACAAAAGAATTACAGCTGTTACCTGACTTCAAATGGACCCTGAGAAGCCACACGAATTGTAACACCACCCACGTGGTCTACATGATCACTTGCCCATGCCAACTGAAATACATCGGCATGACATGCAGGTAGGCAAAACAAAGACTATGTGAACACCGAAGCAACGTAAAATGCAAGAAGAGCACTACAAAAATGGCCACCCATTATTTAGAACAGGGCCATACCGTACAAGATTTACAATGGGTCATTCTTGAGACCTTGCCCAACAAAGAAAGCAATGCAGAAAAAATCCTCTTCGAGAAAGAGCAAAGATGGGTACATAGGCTCAGAACTGACAGCGAAGGGCTGAACGATAACATACCGTGGCTCAGCCTTGCTAGGAGATAAAGCAACCACACTCAGTCTGCGAACCTTCAAACCTCTTTACTTGAAAGAATTTTTTTTCCTAAAAACATTTTTTCTAAAAACTTTTTTTCTAAAAACAGTTTTTCTCATTAAACACCATCTTGAGAATCCAGATGATATAAAATCTGACTCACGTTGTACCCACGAGGCAATAATTATTACTTATGAGAGTAATCAATGTTGTATTGAACATCGAGCTCCTCCGATAGAACCTCCCTACTACAACACACGTCAGCATGTGACTATTAACCAAGTCGATAATCATGCACCTGCTACGCCTCAAAAACCATCTGTCAAAAATATTTAAAAGTATGGCATCTACGTATCACACTCGGTATAATCACAACAACTCTCTCTTGTGGGTCGTCAATAGCTACTGTAGGTAAAACTATCCACCTATTTTAGCATTCACGCATAAGAGCAGACACTAATAATCGATATCCTACAAAAACAAACTCCTGTAACGTCTTAACCAATGTCATTGAATTGACTAACGTTGTAATTTTGGCTCAGGTAGCCTTATATAAAATCTAATGGAATTATGTTTGTTGTGATAACGGCGTCCCAACTCACTTATAAGAAGGTACGCCAGATTACCATGACAACGTATGGGTAGACCAATAGGATCACCACACGAGATTACCCCCACCCTTTATGGCAACCCGGAAACAGAAGGAACTGTTTCCGGATCGGCATGAGCAGCGCACACAGTGGACGCCAGGAACGGGCGCAATAGGTAGCGGAGTGGGCAGAACGAGACCGCTAATAACCGCAAGTGTATTCGGAAATACAATGTTTAATCAGATTGTTTCTTTTCGTCAGTCCCCCTGAAGCTCTACCATCCGATTGGAGCGCATTAGTCATATGCGCTAGGTAATAACTTTGTGATGGCGTTCCACAGCAGACTACAATCCGTTAGGGTCGCACTTGTGAAACCGCACACACAATGACACGTTTATATCTGTTTCACATTGCGGAATTTCACGTGTCACCAATTGGACGGTGCTTGGGTGAATGTTCATGATAATACACATCACAAACTGACCTTTTTTGCACAACCACCGATTAAGAGAGACAGAAAAACGCTTAAGATCGATTCTGCACCTTCAAATACGTTATAAAGATCTGCATGCATCACCAAATGCAAGCATGCTATAGTCCTCTGCATGAGTATGGAGTGTTTGAAGAGAGAGTTGACACTGCCATGACTGCTAACCGGTTAATGAAGTATTGCCATTTTTTAGTTGTTTAAGAACTCTATCAATGGATAGATTTGTTAAGCAGATTTCTGCTTGGTGTGTGTCCCCATGTACCCCTCTCCCTTGTGTGTGTTGCAAAACAATTGTGTTTATTCTTCGCAGGTACACTGAGACCTACATAACAGAGAAACAGGTAAACATCCCTATTTCCTTTCACTTTTTTGAGCACCATATTTATATTCTTTTCACGTTATTCACTTAACGGTCCTGATGAATGCCCGTAAGTCCTAATCTAGGCAATGAGGCAGAAACATGTCGACCATTTTTAAGAAACTTTCTCCCCCACTATTTATGATCTCTACACTCTAAGTGCCCCTACTACTCATAACCTAGTTCCAAGGTGCACTATATCAAGAGTTACCAGACCCTAAAACCAGACTAATAAAATAGCTTCCTGGTCTTTCGGTCCTTTTAAATTATTTTTACTCCTTATCACTGGCTCACTACTGCATCAACCTTGGGTAAGAACCTCCTGGTGGAGGCTGCATAACTTGATCGACCTGATGATTATGCACACACGTGATCAAAAGCGGAGAATCAAGATATACCGCTTTAGACGCCAACATACCCATCACGTGCATGAGGGTCTTTTAGATCGGGACACACCTCCCCTCCTATATTTTGCCTGCATACCTAAGGTTGTACAGGACAAGTGATCCATTCTCATTTTTGATTAATATATGAATTCTGGAAACTGAATGGATCAGCATTCCATCTCCCACACACTTGATTGAAAGATTATAAGCAGCGCACAGCTGTGGGAGACTTCACAAAAATCTGGTCAGCTCAACCTCACTGATCAGAACACTGCCTAAACTATGGCAGAAAATATGGGATTGAGCTATTTCATAGAAGAGATCGATGCGATACTCGCCAGACCGGTACCATTTATGAACAGTGACCTCACTCAGACCCTCTCCAGCTGTACAGAATGGGACAAACTTACAGAAACAAAGAAGGAACAAGTCAGAACCGCCGTTCACGGTATTATAATGACGGAATATTTGAGAGTGAATGCAGCACCCAGAGGACTCTGGGTTACAAATGCACCGAGGATCTTCCTGAAGGACCTGCCTTTTAGAAAAGATTGGTCTGCGATTTCATGGAAATGCACCAGAGACTATTTGGTCTCGATTATAAAAACCGCTACAAGATTGACAGACGAACTTGCAGTGAAAATTGAGATTCTAGAAACAAAATTGAATAACACTGTGAACATTACAATATATAAAAACAGACTAGATGAAATTAATAAAGAAATGAGTGACACCCATGAATATCTAGCACAGACCAAACTGCAAAAACTAGCAAAAGAACTTAATAAAAATTCCATTGAAAAAGTACACCCCTACAGCAGCAAAGACTATAAGGCTGATGACAACGCCTCCAATTATGGATCGAATAGCGGCACATCAAGTACAGGATCGGACCAAGGAGGAGATGATCTCAACAATCCCAATAAAAACTATTACCAGAATAAAAGAGGGAACCGACGAGGACGCAACTACTGGCGCCCCCCTTTTTTCCATACAGGCAATCAAGGGATACCCTTCCAACCTTTTAATCCCCATTTTCAAGGCTCGATGAACCCTTATTTTTAAGGTCCCCAGATGATGAATCACCAGATGCAACAACAAGCGGGCCAAAATTTTCAACAAAGCATGCCTTTTTTAGGGAATGGCCAAACATCACACAGAACACGGAGGAGAGGAGTAACCTGGTCCGATCAAACCAGGCAGGTACAAACGAGAAGTGTGACCAAAGCCAAAACCGGGAACCCCGCAAATCCCTCATCGTGAACCTTACTGATAAAATGCTGACCAAAGATGAAGAAAGTGTGCTTAATAAAGGACTGGGATACGTTCCCACACCCAAGCCAGATGTATTCAAAACAAAATGTGAAGTGGCAGAATTCTGCCGGAAGCTGAAACTGAAGGCCTTCTTTAGAGGAGAGCAACCACCGACTAGAGAAGGAGACACAACCTTAAGGAATAAGTCATCTTTCTGTCCACTCAACTCACAAATTCCGATTGAAATACAAACTTTCGAACAGGCTATTTTTAAGGGTATTGATGAACTGGCGAGTATAGTCCAGAAACCCTTTCAGAATATCATCAGGTTGGAACAACAAGCATTGGATGCTCTGAAAAACGACCGGAGCATAGTCATAAAACCCGTCGACAAAGGCGGAGCAGTGGTCCTCCTGAAAGCTGAAGGATACAACCAACAATGTATGGATCTCCTATCGAATCAAACATTTTCTAAAATTTTGACAACAGACCCTACTCCCAGACTACAGAGGACTATCTCAATGATGATAGAAGAGGGAGAGACCAACAATTGGATCTCGAAAAAAGAAGGGGAATACTTAGGGACCACTACACCAAGAACTCCCTACTTCTATTCCCTTCCAAAGACACATAAAGGGCGAGTACCACCACCCGGACGACCAATTGTGTCAGGAATCGGCTCAATTCTGGAACCTCTTTCCCAGTTTACAGACCAATATCTCAGACCACTGGTCCAGAAGACTCCGACCTATCTGAAGGACACCAGGGACCTCCTCAACCAACTACAAAACATCGAATATTCCCCTACCACCATGCTCCTGGTTGGATTCGATGTGGAGAGCTTATACACTAGCCTTCCACAAGGCAAGACCATGGAAACCCTTGAAAGTATACTCTACAACTCCACATGGACTTACAAAACTCCCAGACATTTTGTTTTGGAATGCTGTAGGGTGGCACTCATGGAAAACTTTTTTCAATACAGAGACACACTGTACCTGCAATGCCACGGCACGTCGATGGGCAGCACATTTGCCCCTAGCGTAGCAGGACTCTATGTCAGCGCCTTCGAAGACCAACATATCCTTAATGAGGACAACCCCTTTCATCACCGGATACTGTTCTGGAAGCGGTACATAGATGACATTTTTGTCATCTGGCAAGGAGACCGAAATACCTTACTGGATTTCCACACCTGGCTCAACCAGAGAGATGATTGCCTAAAATTCACGTACTGTGCAGACAATAAGAGCATTGATTTCCTAGATGTAACCATCTATGCCGAGGCTGACACTCTCCAAACCCGAACCTTCTTTAAAGCCACCACAAAGAACAGCCTCCTCTCTTTCAAGAGCTTCCACCCTCGGCCTTTAAGAGAGAATCTACCATACAGCCAGTTTCTGAGATTGCGACGAAACTGTAGTGATACCTCTGAATATAAATCACAAGCAAACGATCTCTGTAAAAAACTGGAAGCTCGAGACTATCCAAGGAAGGTTATTGATAAATGTAAAAACGTGCCAGAAATCAGAACAGAGAAGCACTCCTTGAGAATGTACCCAAAAAAACGCTGGAAGAAGTCCTCACATGTGTGACCACGTACAGCTCAATAACGAACAACATAAAGAAGATCATCAATCAGAATTGGAGAATATTAACATCAGGCAACCTCTCATGGCCTAAACCAAGGTTTGCGAATAAGAGAACGAGGAATCTGAAGGACATGTTGGTCCACACAAGACCTGCCCCCAGAATACCCAGAGAGCAGACTAGTCTCTGGGGAAACCCACAAGTGACCGGACACTATCCGTGCGGCACATGCTCTGTATGTAGCCTCACAAAACCGACAAAAGAATTACAGCTGTTACCTGACTTCAAATGGACCCTGAGAAGCCACACGAATTGTAACACCACCCACGTGGTCTACATGATCACTTGCCCATGCCAACTGAAATACATCGGCATGACATGCAGGTAGGCAAAACAAAGACTATGTGAACACCGGAGCAACGTAAAATGCAAGAAGAGCACTACAAAAATGGCCACCCATTATTTAGAACAGGGCCATACCGTACAAGATTTACAATGGGTCATTCTTGAGACCTTGCCCAACAAAGAAAGCAATGCAGAAAAAATCCTCTTCGAGAAAGAGCAAAGATGGGTACATAGGCTCAGAACTGACAGCGAAGGGCTGAACGATAACATACCGTGGCTCAGCCTTGCTAGGAGATAAAGTAACCACACTCAGTCTGCGAACCTTGAAACCTCTTTACTTGAAAGAATTTTTTTTTTTCTAAAAACTTTTTTTCTAAAAACTTTTTTTCTAAAAACTGTTTTTCTCATTTAACACCATCTTGAGAATCCATATGATATAAAATCTGACTCACGTTGTACCCACGAGGCAATAATTATTACTTATGAGAGTAATCAATGTTGTATTGAACATCGAGCTCCTCCGATAGAACCTCCCTACTACAACACACGTCAGCATGTGACTATTAACCAAGTCGATAATCATGCACCTGCTACGCCTCAAAAACCATCTGTCAAAAATATTTAAAAGTATGGCATCTACGTATCACACTCGGTATAATCACAACAACTCTCTCTTGTGGGTCGTCAATAGCTACTGTAGGTAAAACTATCCACCTATTTTAGCATTCACGCATAAGAGCAGACACTAATAATCGATATCCTAACAAACTCCTGTAACGTCTTAACCAATGTCATTGAATTGACTAACGTTGTAATTTTGGCTCAGGTAGCCTTATATAAAATCTAACTGTATTATGTTTGTTGTGATAACGGCGTCCCAACTCACTTATAAGAAGGTACGCCAGATTACCATGACAACGTATGGGTAGACCAATAGGATCACCACACGAGATTACCCCCACCCTTTATGGCAACCCGGAAACAGAAGGAACTGTTTCCGGATCGGCATGAGCAGCGCACACAGTGGACGCCAGGAACGGGCGCAATAGGTAGCGGAGTGGGCAGAACGAGACCGCTAATAACCGCAAGTATATTAGGAAATACAATGTTTAATCAGATTGTTTCTTTTCGTCAGTCCCCCTGAAGCTCTACCATCCGATTGGAGCGCATTAGTCATATGCGCTAGGTAATAACTTTGTGATGGCGTTCCACAGCAGACTACAATCCGTTAGGGTCGCACTTGTGAAACCGCACACACAATGACACGTTTATATCTGTTTCACATTGCGGAATTTCACGTGTCACCAATTGGACGGTGCTTGGGTGAATGTTCATGATAATACACATCACGAACTGACCTTTTTTGCACAACCACCGATTAAGAGAGACAGAAAAACGCTTAAGATCGATTCTGCACCTTCAAATACGTTATAAAGATTTGCATGCATCACCAAATGCAAGCATGCTATAGTCCTCTGCATGAGTATGGAGTGTTTGAAGAGAGAGTTGACACTGCCATGACTGCTAACCGGTTAATGAAGTATTGCCATTTTTTAGTTGTTTAAGAACTCTATCAATGGATAGATTTGTTAAGCAGATTTCTGCTTGGTGTGTGTCCCCATGTACCCCTCTCCCTTGTGTGTGTTGCAAAACAATTGTGTTTATTCTTCGCAGTTACACTGAGACCTACATAACAGAGAAACAGGTCAACATCCCTATTTCCTTTCACTTTTATGAGCACCATATTTATATTCTTTTCACGTTATTCACTTAACGGTCCTGATGAATGCCCGTAAGTCCTAATCTAGGCAATGAGGCAGAAACATGTCGACCATTTTTAAGAAACCTTCTCCCCCACTATTTATGATCTCTACACTGTAAGTGCACCTACTACTCATAACCTAGTTCCAAGGTGCACTATATCAAGAGTTACCAGACCCTAAAAACAGACTAATAAAATACCTTCCTGGTCTTTCGGTCCTTTTAAATTATTTTTACTCCTTATCACTGGCTCACTACTGCATCAACCTTGGGTAAGAACCTCCTGGTGGAGGCTGCATAACTTGATCAACCTGATGATTATGCACACACGTGATCCCAAAGCGGAGAATCAAGATATACCGCTTTAGACGCCAACATACCCATCACGTGCATGAGGGTCTTTTAGATCGGGACACACCTCCCCTCCTATATTTCGCCTGCATACCTAAGGTTGTACAGGACAAGTGATCCATTCTCATTTTTGATTAATATACAATCAGTTTTGGATTCATCAGCTATTCTATTGTTAGAATCATCTTTTGAGATTTTTTAGGATAGATTGTGACATTAAAGTATTGCATCTTTGATTTCAAGAATGTTTGACACTGTTGCCACAAATTTATTGATTTATTGAGTATAACGTCTCGATTGACAGCATTTTGGATATAGAATTATAGGATAAAATGGGCACTATGCCGTAAGCTCCTTCTTTGATTAATAGCTGTCTCCATTTCAAGATTGTCATTCCATAATATTCTGTGCTGACAGTAAAACTGTTTTTTAAATTTTATTGTTACATGTAAACCTCATAACCGGCTCAACATGCAAAACCATATTGTCTTCCCACATGATTTATCAGCCAGTGACTTATTGCATATAAATGAGGCAGGGATCTACCTCGATGTCACGGCAGATGTTGTACTTTGCAATTTGCACGTTTGTTTGCACGATTTTATATGAATTCTAGCACTTGCACTTTTATAAAACTTGGGGGTTGTATGCCAGTATTAATTCCATCCTTTAATACTTAAAATGTTTTTATTCTGGTATGATTTGCGCCAATTGTATCTTGGTCATGAAATTGTGAAATGAGTATTGCATATTTTCACTATCCGTGGCGCATTGTAAATAGGGATCATAATTGTATTTACTATGTTGTAGAAAAATGGTAAAACGTAAAAACAATCTTTTTTACAACAAAGAACACTCAGATTAAGTATCAGAATGATATTTTGTAACAACAGTATTTTATCTATGTTTATAGATGTGGTAAGCCCCTTCTTTTTCAAATGTGCACAGTATCTAAACATTGGTATTGGTTCCGTTAGGCATGTGATCAGGGCTACTGTGACGTAGCCGAAACGCATCATGCTGGCGACTGGGGGTGAATAAACTACCTGTGAATTCTACTCGTAGCACTGTGGAGTGGTCTGTACCTGTGTTTTTTCTTCGTTGGAATACATTTCCGAGAGGGAGGCGTAGCAGGAGTTTGAACTGTATATATATATGTATATATATATTACCTACTCACGGTCGTCAGTAGGTATATATAGTTAGGACCTAGTTTCCATAGGAAATCCGCAACATTCTATTGGGTATAACTTTGGCGCTGGTTGATGAATCTTCGCAAATTTCTTTTGGGGGGATTAGTCAAGTGGGGGCTGAGAAAAAAAGGGGGTCCCAAAACGTGTTTTCCCCATGTTAATTTCCATAGGACCTTTAGACACGGCTACAGCTTGAACCGCTGAACGGAATTACACCAAACTTGTCAAAATGGTAGTGTCTGGTACGCAGATCACGCTTTTGGTTAAATAGTGTAAATCCCTCCAGTAGTTCCTGAGAAAATTAAAAGAGAAAAAAATTATATATCTGTAAGCGCGCACCGTGCGCGCACCCCGCGATTTTTCGGGGGGGCATTGGGGGGATTCTCTCTTTTATTTTTATCTTTTTATTTTAATATCGAGGGTGCCCACCCCTCGTTTTGCCCCCCGAGATCACCGCCGCGGCCCGAGCCGCCTCAAGATGGCCGCCGCCTGGTTGTGGGCGGGGCCGGGAGGACGTGGTTTCCGCTTCTCCCTGCCTGGGGGAAGCCTTCGATGTCCGGTCTCCCGTGCCGAGGGGGAGACCGGTTGATGCTGGCCTGAGGAAGAAGTGTGGGCTGGTGCGGGGCTCCCGTGTGCTGAGGGAGCCCCGGGAGAAGAGGAGACGCCGCCAGCGGGCCCTCGTGGTGTTGGGAGAGCAGTGGCATAGGTAGGTTGGTGCGGGGGGGGGGTGGCACCATTGTTGAGGCACTGTTGTATGAATCACCTTGCACTGAGGTAAGATGTTAGCATGAAGCTCTCACTTGGTTCTGCTGGTTTGAGGTCTGTCACTCAGATGTACTGAAATGCTGCTGGCGGCTCTGTATTGCCTCGTGCTGTTAGCGGTTCAGGTTCATTCTGCACAGCCGCCAGGTGAATGCCTGTCACACAGATTACAGAAGAGCCGGAAGCCTACTGCACAGATCACAGAAGTTGCTGAGATCCCGGCTAAGGGTTGCGTCATACTGTAAGTGCTCAAAAAGGCTGCATAGCTGCATAGCACTCCTATGGGGCAGTTGCTGGGTGAAAGCTTGTCACGCAGCCTAAAAGCAGAGTGGGCAACAACACGGCTCATGGTCAAACTGGCTTTCATGCACCAATTCGGGAAAGCCGGAAGGCTTACAGCTCAAAGAGAAGTTCCAAAGCCGAAAATTCAGAGGTTTGAGGCTTTGAGAAAAGTTACAGAGAGAACAATAAGGAGATTGCACACAATATCGCTGCATGATTCACAAAAGCAGGACAGTGATAAGTATAGACCTCACTGGTGAATGCAGCAGTAGTTAACATTAGTCAGCTGATGATATCCTGCCTCATTCAGAGCAAAACTGCCACTTCCGCCTATACCGCAAAGCTATGGGAACAGGCAGGCAGGCAGTCAACAGAGTTGGGTATAATCCCACATCAGTGCAGCATGCAAGAGCAAGTCCTGGGAGGTACAATCCAATAGTGATCTATGTGCTAAGTGAAGATAACTTCCACAGCTGTCAAGACAAACAGCTAGGCAAGATCTTCGCGGGCCCCCGTGGTGTTGGGAGAGCAGTGGCGTAGGTAGGGTGGTGGGGTGGTGGGGTGGGGACGCGGCACCATTGTTGAGGCGGCTGCGCGCACTGTTGTATGAATCATGCTGCCTTGGATTACGCCGGTAAGATGACTTTACCTGCACTCCTATTAACTTTTTGCACACCGGGCTAACGGAGCCCGTCGGGTTCTTATGACTTTCATTACCTTTCACTGCACATCGTTTTCGTTGGCACCCTGGGAACCCTATTTGCTTGCACTATGCCTTAGTTCATTATTTTACACTTGTTGCATGCATTGCGCTTTTGAACTAGAATACGGCTCCCTGTTTGCCCGTATCACTTTGGATTGTCATCCCGCACTTACTCATATTGTTTTTCACCCGATGCACGTCTTGCACCTTTGTTCTTGTTTTCGACCCATCACTAAACATCATGCTTTCTGTTTACTTTTGGAGACAGGTTTATCTTTATTACTTGCTAGCACATGTGCTCCCTATATTGCCTTTTATTTTTTATGTGCTTCTGTTCCTCCGTTTTTTTCTGCAAAGGTTCAACATTTGTTTGGGCTACGAGCTAGCTGGTTCGACTATGGCATGATTAGTCCCAAAATGTGCCATTGGTGTCTTGTGGGCCACACTGCTCTCTGATGCCTTTTATCACCCGAGTCATTCCCTGTGAGTTTGGAGCTACTGATGAGTACTCCCTAGGGCCTACAACTAGTGGGGTGGACTCTTCACAGAGACCAACTAACAATAGCCCTAAAGTGGAGACAGGCTTATCTTCATGAAAACTATTACATTTTCCAAATTTCCAAACTCCAAGTCAGTTCACAGTTCCTCTGCATAGTTACTGATTTACTGTTCAACAACTGCCACTATGTGGTATTTGTTTTGTATTTATTTATGTGTAGGTGCAAGGTAGTGTGCCTGCAGTCTAGCATAGGGTGTGTACTTGGAGAGTAACGTTCAGTACAAAATACTATGCTTAAACATATGTTAAAATGTCCCCCACATTGGATGTGTCCTGCCATAAACTGTTGCTATTTTGTGGAGCAAAACCCTGTCTACCATTGTTAGTAGATAGGGCTTTACGTCAAAACCTACAGGTGAATGCATGGGAACATCCATGTACCACCTATGCGACGCCCCAATTTTGCAAAGTAGCTCAATGTAGTTCATAGCTGAGAAGTGTAAAATTAGCTTATAAGAATAGCTATTTTAAATGGGCAGTACATTCCACAATTCTGCTTTATAAAACTTCCCCTCTTGAGTACAGATTATGAAAGGCTGGTGACTATTTTAAAAAGTGGTGCAGAATTGTATTGTATTGCATTTTGTTGTGTTATCTGCGCCTGGAATGGATAGGGCCAAAAGACAAATACTTGGTGCAAAATAAAGCTTCCTTTTTTAGAGCAGTAGCAGTCAGTAACAGGGAACAACTGCCTGCTTCGTTCAAATGGCGGCAACCAATGGGTACTAAACATGTATCCCACAGAGAACAACTGCCAAATTAAAAATAATTAACATCTGCAGAGAGGAGCGAGTGGCCAACAAATACCATGCACTCGCAACACATTTACATGTCTCCTTGCAAACTGGAAAGTGGGCGCAACGTGTGAAAATTGCACTGTGGACATTAGACAAGGCAAATATTTTTCCGTTCCTACATTGCATTTGAGACTTTCATTTGCTAAGACAACTTGTCCACGATCTTGAGTGCGGGAAAGTACTGTGTGGCCCAGCTGGTCTAGCGGAGTTTCCAGGCACGCTGCAAAGTGAGTGCCCTAGGGCTGGGCCGGTCCAAAAATTGGATCCCGAGGGCTGCTCAGGTGGTCCCACAAGGATATTAACATATTTAAACGTTATCCGCTAATAGAATTAGCATTTTAAAAACCTTGCAAATTCACTGAAAAAACCATAGGTTTCAGGCGTTATTTAGTTAGGGATTAGCATTTAAACACCTTGTAAATTCACTGAAAAAAACATAGGTTTCAGGCCTTATATAGTTAGGAATTAGCATTTAAAAAACCTTTGAAATTCACTGAAAAAACCATAGGTTTTAGGCCTTATATAGTTAGGAATTAGCATTTAAAAAAACCTTGAAAATTCACTGAAAAAACCATAGGTTTCAGGCCTTATATAGTTAGGAATTAACATATAAAAAACCATTGAAATTGCTCCTACATAGTTAGTTGGACTAACTATATTTGGCGCACCCGCAATCCACTGCTGATGATGTCACATATTACATCATTCATGACATGGTCAGTGACATCACTGATGACATCACTGATGACATCTCAAATGACATCACTGATGACATCACTGATGACATCTCATTTGACATCACTGATGACATCATCCAGTGAATGTGTTTTTCTGTAAAGTTTAAATATGTTTTACATATTGAAGAATGAGTGGATGTATAAGTGTCTGGATGAAGGATTTAGTAGGTGCGTGACTGACTGTATGAGTGAGTGATTAAATGTGTCTTACTGAATGCATAGGTTAGTGACTAAACTGTGTGAATGTGTGCATCAGTATGTCTGTTGTTGTGTAAGCTGCTGCATGTGTTGATCAGTAGCTATATGACTGGCTATATGGCTGGCTGATTGGTTGCCCAAGTATTTGTATGGGAGACTGAGAGTTTCCATAGGAAACTTTAGACAGGTCGAACGGGTGAACGGTATTACCCCAAATTTGGCAGGAAGAATGGTCTAGGTCTAGAAAGCACGCTTTTGTTTATTTGGTGTAAATCTGTTCAATATTTTCTGAGAAATATCGAAATTTACAGATATCAATATTTGGGCATTCTGCCATCTAATTGGCTGAGGCATTACTAGTACGAGCTTGCTGCTGATTGGCTGCAAGCGCTGCAAGCGGTTGCAACTAGGAAGTGTTGGCCGCCATTTTGTGATTCCGTTTAAGGGAAAGCAAAAAATGTGGGAAAGAGGAGGGTAGGAGCACTGTAACCTCTGTGGGGTATTTAGGGTGTGCTATAGATGCATTGCGAAGTTAAGTATTCACCCCTAGCGATGTGAAAGTGGTGGACTACAGAAATTAAGTGAGGTATTGTGTACAGTCTGATGCCTGTAAGGTGAGGTGGTGCGGGACTCGGGAATTAAAGCGTGAGACCAAACTGTGTGTCTTATGCTGTGAAGTCATTTGCCCTGGCCGCTATACTACAGCGGTGGAAGTAGTGTCAGCAGTTGTTTATACCTACTAGGACGAACTACTGACCCGTACTGGTCTGAAAGTCCAGTGGTACGGAAAATATTTGAGGTATTGTCTAGAGTCTCATGGTGCTAAAATGAGCTGCTGCCGGACTAGGGGATAAAGAGTGAGCCTCAATTGTGTGTCATATGCTGTAAAGTCATGTGTTCTGGTCGCAGCGCCACATGTGTCCAAGTAGTGGCAGCATGCAGTTATACCTACTCAGAGGAACTTTTGTTTTTCGAACATTGTAACTTGTGTATGGTGCTTAGAGGGTGTTATATAGCGAGTGCGAAGGTAAATTTGTGTGTATGAAATGAATTTGTTATTTGTTACAGAGGAAATCACTGACTCCTACGGGTCTGATGGCGCTGGGGGGGTAAGCTGAGGTGATGCGGGAGTTGGGGATAAAGCTGATGAACTACTGACCCTATTGTGAACTTTAAACCTGCACATGCCGTTATATGTTCGTTAAAATGTTGCACAAGTATATCGTTAGGTTGCAAAAAAAATTGATTAACTTTAAACCTGCAGGTGTCATAGAATGTTCCAGAAAGTGTGGTGATAAAATAGGTTGAACTTGTGACCTGTGTGTGGCGCGGAATATTAAGTAGCTTTTCGTATGGAAAATTTAACCAATGGAGATAAGTTTTGGAATGTCATTGAAGGAATGAAGTATTCTGATTTCAGTAGCGGTCGGCAGTAGGTGTTTTTTTAGGGCAGTGACGTGGGCAGGAGGAGGGGCAGGGTGGGGGGTAGTAATGTATGGATTACGGAGTTTTACAGGTAAGTAACCATTTAAAAAAAAAAGAATTTCGTTGCGCGCACTGCATCACAATTTGTTTTTAAAGTTTACTTGCCTGTAAAACTCCGTAATCCATACATTACTACCCCCCACCCTGCCCACGTCACCGCCCTACAGAAACCCCTACTGCCGACCGCTACTGTCTGATTTGTTCTTTACATGTATTTATGTGTGGAGTGACAGAGAAATTGTGCCATTCCTGGTTTCATTCTTGATGAAATCGGTGCTTTACATGTACTATGGGACAAAGAAAGAATTGTATGTGTGGGGGACATTTGAAATCTGCATACCAACTCCAAAGGTAAGTTAGAAAATAACAAGGTGTGTTATGTGTTCTGTAGTATTGATTAAGTATTTGAGGTGATGTTTTTAGGTTTGAAAGTATTTTTTATTTCAAAGTAATATAGTGTTATTAAAGTGTGGTGTTTGATATTGGTTATAAAATATGCATAAAATTTGACCTGTTGGGGGGCATGGCCGGGCAAGATGGCCAATCGGACAGAAGACCGTCTCAGCTCCCGGTCCACGCGCTATTCTGCATCGGATTCTGGTGGCTACCTGAGGCTAAAACTGCCCCAAACAGATCCATCCTTGAGCAGAGGATGTGAGGTATCAGCTCAGTCCTTTCTGCTACCCCGGGAGTGCCTGTACCGGCTCCATTCTGCCTTGCTCTGTCCAGAGGGGGAAGATCAGCAATATTTAAGATGGCAGCCGGAGCCCTGCCATGACGAGAGGCACCCTGGTCCTTCTACTAGAGTTAAGGGCACCAGACTTCCCATAAATGCAGCAGCGACTTGACCCCCATATCGATATGCCCTGAGGCGCTTGTGGAGGCCTGGTCCTGGGAGCTGAGGAGATCGCGGTACTTGCCATCACAGTTGCCTGACCCTAACATGGTGGCTGCACTCCATCAAATGGCAGCGAGCACTGACGCTTCATTCCCTGGGCTTGCAGACCGCTACATCTGCCATCCCAGACGGCGGGCCCCCCTTGGAGTGCGAGTCGTGGCTCCCACTTTGCGATCACCGCTGGACGACGACAGCCTACAACTACCGGCAGGTCTGTGAGTAGCGCTCCACACCATTGCACACCTACCCCCTGCACAGACACCCAGCCTGCATAGTAAGAGAGACGCCTGTACATTGCCATACCACGATGGTCAAACCTGCATCTGCTACCCACATTACCAGCTAGATACCTTGCACTGGAGTACACCTACTCTCCCTAGAGGCCTCTCCTTCCTTTCTCCCCTTAACTGAGCTCGGTGCAGATCGTAGCCTCCACCATACCCAGGGTAATTATTTGTGACATGGCACCCTCACCCTACACCGCGAGGTCAACATCATCGGGACACTGAGCAATAAACCTAGCTGGTGAACAGGGATGAGACCACCACCGCCCTGACAGAGCTGTTGTGAACGTATCTAGGACCCTATTTAAATATTCCCGATTTATGCCCTTATGTGGTTATAATAAATCATATCCCTATAAAGGCATAAGAATCATATCCATATAAAGGCATAACCAATGCAGTCCAAATACGGCAAGGCTACTCCCATAGACTCCTAGAAAGCACAACGCGTTCTTTAAACAAACCAAGCCTCCAGCAGCCCGGGAATTCCCCCTGCTTCTGTTTTGATTTGTCCAAGAACTCTTGGAGTCCTGAAAGAACTGTAATTTCTTAGTGATGTCTTATGTCCAACCTTACATCAAACTCGGCACCTTCCAGGTATAAATATACCAACAGCTGCCCTAGCAAACACACGGTGATTTGGAGCAGATCGACTATCTACTTGCCCGACGCCCTGCTGTGGCAAGTGCCGAAGGAAGCCGACCCTCCCATTGACGCACTGAGAGAGACGCTGTCTTTTCTCCTGCCGAGAAATCCAGCTCCAGTGTTTCCAGTCACCCTTGCGGGTTGCTGGGAGATCGAGTCCTGAGAACGAGATGCAAGACCTCCTTCATTATATAAACAAGGTACGGAGCTGATTAGATCCTTAGAGAATTCTTGATTCAGATTCTTGGCAAAAAGTATCTTAACTTAAACTGCAGCTCACTTACTCCTTCCCACGTACTAGGCTTAGGTTAGGTACACCGAGGTAGGCGTATCTTAGAAGCACCAGTTGAGTACGTTTAGTCAATGATTTTATATATGTATATATTTTATCTATTTTAAACACTGTATGGCTTAGAAACTGAACCATGCTTTTACAGTAATATTTCATAATACTCCTTTTACTGTACGCACTTTACTTTATGACAAGTATTGCAATTGTGGCAACTCACTTCTCTTGCATGAGAAAGAAGACTGTTCAATAAATAACCACCTTTATTGAAAACGCCCGTCTCTCTATTTCTCTGCGCTTCTGGTGAAACTAAGCATGCACGATTGACTGAGTGAAATAGTTATCTATTGTTTCCGCGACTCTGGAGATATACTCCTTATTCTGGAGGGAGCAAAGTTGTCATGTTTATGCGGGTGTCAGAAACGAATCCCTTCTTGTCTATTCAGGTAAGTTAACACCTTCCTGTGTACTCGAGAAAGTTTCTAGTGACCTTTGAGCTAGCTGGCATTCATAATTAAGTCTAACATATTTAATAGAGACCTAGTCGACCTCAGTCCTATGTCTAAACTATCGTTTATGTTATTCCAATGCGCAGAGCCTATTGGGAATATAGGAACTACACTACAGAGCCACTCCTTAGTGCCACATGGCCCTCTCTCAATCCACCTTTTACAAACCGATTTAGGCTGGACCTGGAGTGCCTCCTTCACCCTTGACATAGCTGCAGCGATTTGTGTGGCCTCCTCCATATGTCGTAGAAGAAGGGGACGAGCAACACGCCAAGTAAGTTATCAGACTACTACACGACTACAGACAATTGCCCGACGTTGTGAGGGGACGCTGAAAGTGCAGCCATGACCTTCACGAAGTCAGACCTATTGAATATGTTTAAGGACTTTAAAACTGAACTGTGTTACAAACTCAGTCAAGACATCAAATCCTCAATGGGCCAACTGCGTACTGACCTAATGGACCCCCGACCTCCCTCTAACATGATGTGGACTCTGTGGCACTAGAGTGCTGGACCTGGAGGTGCAACATCAGGAGAAATAACAACTCTCTACTGAACTACGCGAGGATGTAGGTGCTCTCAAGGAGCATTTGTACCAGACACAGCTTAAGGCAGAGGACCTTGAAAACAGAGCGAGGAGGGAGAACATACGTGTCAGAGACTTGGAGGAAGGCGCGGAAGGGACAGACCTTGAGGCTTCCATAGAGCGACGCTTTGCGGAGATTCTGAGTCCCCACACCCTCAAGATAAAGATGGACAGATTCCACCGGGTGGGAAACGTACAGACCGGTGAGAGGAAGAGAGCCCTCAACATCTTTATGAAATTCCACTCATACAAAGTCAAGGAGACAGTACTCCAGGTGGCCAGGGTGAAAGACTCCATCTCCTTTCAGGGTCACTCTTGCACCATCTATGAGAATGTAGCGTCGTCTACTCTAGCACAGAGACAACTGTTCAGACCTGTCACCACTAAACTGCGAAATGACAAAATCAGATACCAGTGGACCTACCCGTTTGGACTCAGTTTTGAGAACAAGCAACGCCACATTACTGATTTAAAGGAAGGTTTGGATCTTCTGGGCCTCCCACCAAGGAGGATGGCCCCACTCAAGGCAATAATGGAGATACCTCCCAGGGCTCAGCGTCAGCTTCTTCCTGGTCGGTGGGTTCACGCAGGGGCTGCCGATGAAATCTAACAGACTGCACCATGGGAGTTGAGTGATCTATTACCTAAACTAGCACTGGGCTTCACGGTCCTCTGAACAAACATCATTGAGGCAGACGTCTCCGCATATATCCAGTGGCAGCAGCTACAGACCTGCTCTACCCGCGAGCCCCCGCTTTTAGACTCCTCTCCTGCCCCTGTCTCTAAGGCTCCAGCCCTCTGTGCAGGCTGAGGAGATGTCACAGACTAAGATGGCTCCATACGTAAGAACAGTGCTGTCTCATTTTTCTAAAATAAGGCAGGTTTGGAGCCTAGTACCATAACTACTTGTAGTTCTATATTGTTATCTGGGGCTTGCTAATTGTTTTATTCTCCATTGCAGCTAGCTTACCTTTGTTGTCCTCTTCGACATGGGTCTATAATATGGCCTGCTTTTCAGCCGCACAAAGATGATTTTCATATGAGAAATTTACCGGGTTGGACGTGGACGGGGTCCTCAGACCTGTGGTCCCCCCTGGTCCTTGAGGGGGCGTTTAGCCCCACAAAGGGGACCTAGAAGTAGTTTTTGCATTATAGATTTGTTCATGTTTGTTTTCACCTTTTTGGGGGTTAAGGGGAGGGAGTGGAAGGGATGTGGTGGCGGATTTTTAACAATTGATTGTGTGAGGCTCTCTGATCTTTGCAACCTTACAGTTGGGACACAGTGGGGCTGCTGGGGATCCTAGAGAAGCATAGTTGTTCCCTCTCGTATAATGCTGATCACTATTGGAACTTGGAACTTTAAGGGTCTTAACTCTCCCCAAAAGCGCCAAAAAGTAGGGAAGTACATTATAGACCACCATCTTGATATAGTAGCCTTACAAGAGACACACTTAGCTAGGGCCGAGGACACGCGCCTTAGACACAAACACTATCCACTAATTTATAGATCATCAGCTCACACGAAACACAGAGGAGTGGCGATCATGTTCCGTTCTTCCATACAATTCCAACCAATAGGCATTCACAGTGATAAAGATGGCCTACGGGTTATGGTCAAGGGGTGTCCGAGAAGGAAAATATGCACTTTTGTAGCGGTATATGCCCCCAATACTGGACAGATGGTTTTCTTACACACACTGCTGGGGAAATTAACGGATTTTGTGGAGGGACAAATGTTCCTCATGGGCGACAATCTGACCTGGCAGAAAGATCTGGATAGCACGCCGCAAACCGCTCGGACATGGGCTCTTTCTCGATGGACACACAGCATCGCATGCATGACATGGGCCCACTCTCTATCCACAGACCTGGGATTACACTTTCTATTTTCATGTCCAGCATACATACTCTTGGCTTGATTACATTTTTATTAGTCAATCCCTGCAGGGTGCCCTGTGAGAAGCTAAGATGTTCCCCCTTTCAGTATCAGATCATAGCCTACTTTCTACATGTCTCTCTTGGTGTGGGAACTCCTCGTATACTCCCAGGTGGTACTTCCCAACATCGCTTGAATGGGACAACGAATCCTGTACCAAATTAAGAGAAACCATTACTGAATTCTTTGCTATCAATAAACCGGAGGACACGTCGGAGTATACCACCTGGGACACATTTAAGGCAGTCTTCAGGGGGAAATGTATTGTCCTTAATTCGGTTTTGAATGTGCAGCGCATTAAAGAGAGGGAGCAACAGGAGAAGGAGCTGTCTTCTCTTGAACATACCCACAAATTGAATCCCACAGGGCAAACCTTGCGCAACCTAACAGCACTTTGAGGTAAAATCCGGGCTATTTCTAATAATATGGCGGAGTTTACGCTTCTCAAGCTGCGGCCTTTATCATACACACATGGCAACAAAATTGGTAAACACCTTGCCAGACAGCTAAAAGATAAACGAGAGAGAGAGTACATAGGTGGCATTCAGGGGCCCTCTCGGGAACTTACACATAAAGACAAAGACAAAGCTGAGATCTTTGGTTCTTTTTATGAAAACCTCTATTCGGGGGAGGCCCTAGATTCGGATCCCCAACGGGATTATCTCTAGCCATTGCCCCTACCCCAAGTGTCTGCTGAATGGAACGAATTACTCACCGCCCCTGTTACCATAGATGAGGTTAACTCTGCTATTAAAGTCTCAAAACCCCACAAAACCCCTGGCCTGGACGGATATACTGCCCTCTTCTATAAGACATTTGCCCCTGATATCAGCCCACACCTTGTGCGACTCTTTAACAAGATGGCAGAAGATGGCGAGACCACTGGCACCATGTCCGAGGCCATGATTTCTGTGATACCCAAACAAGGGAAGGATCCTCAGCGCCTCCAATGGGCCTATTGCCTTCTTAAATCTTGCCGCAAAATTGTACTCCTCCTTTATAGCCAAACGACTGAATGACCTCATGCCTGACCTCATACACCCTGACCAGTCTGGATGTATTAAAGGCCGTCAAACACACAATAACACCCGTTGAATTATACACCTGATAGAGAAGGCCATCAGACATCAAATCCCCACGGTATTAGTACGGTTGGATGCTGAGAAAGCCTTCGACAGGGTTGACTGGCCATTCATATTCCACACACTAACTGCATTTGGATTCTCGCCTAGATTTCTTACTATGATTTGAGCCAACTATCTCCACCCCCGCTCTAAAGTGGTGGTCAATGGGGTACTATCATCTTCCTTTATCCACTCCAGAGGTACTAGACAGGGGTGCTCCCTTTCACCCCTACTCTTTGCTCTTAGTATTGAGCCATTAGCACTAGCAGTTAGGGCTAATCCTGGAATCCAGGGGATACCATTCACGGGCGAGACACAAAAAATGTCCCTCTTCACAGACAATGTCCTCTTGTCTCTCTCCAATCCTGCCACGTCCTTACCAACCTTGCAGTCAGAACTTGAACTTTTTGATGCAGTGACAGGCTTTAAAATAAATGTAGGCAAATGATACATTCTCAACCTCACTCTCCCGCAAGCGGAAGTCCATAGGCTCCAGTCTATTACACTTCTTCTGTGGGCCACTTCCTCTAGTCAATATTTGGGAGTCCAGCTAACATCAAGACTAGAGGAGCTTTATGCCACTAATTACCCCCCCCCATCCTTTCTCTAATCCAAATGGATCTCATGAAGTGGAAACCTCTCTTCCTGTCATGGTTAGGCCGGATACACGCCGTGAAAATGACACTTTTTCCTAAGCTTCTTTATCTTTTTCAGGCCTTGCCCATAGAACTGGAGGGGGATTTCTTTCGACGAGTGAAGGCTATGATGATCTTAAACTTTATTTGGCAGGGGGGGCGTGCTCCCTTCTCCTTCTCTCTATGGCGTTGCTCTCGCAAGAGGGGAGTTGGTCTCCCAGACATTCACTTATATTACAAAGTGGCGCAGTTGAGAGTCTTGGTTGAATGGTCGAAGCAGGAATCTTATAAGCACTGATTACATATGGACCGCAGTGTGACAGGATGGACTATATGGGACCTGGTTTGGCACCCAAAGAAGGACAGGCCTAAGAACACATACATTAGCGATCCTACACGCACCACCTTAATGGTATGGGATTCAGTCGCAGGCGAAGACAGGTGGACTTTGTTCCCTTCACCATTCATACCACTCCACTTTAACTCTGCATTCCCACTGGCCCTACATGAGGGGCCCTTTGGTACCTGGAGGAAGGGAGGATGTCTTGCTTAGACACATCTATTTAATAATTTTGACCCTCTCACTTTTGATAACTTCGAGCGGGACTATGAGCTAGGGAACACAGAAAGATATCACTATGCTCAATTAATGCACTAGGCCCTTACTCCTCAGGTACGAGAGGCAGCCACCCGCCCTCTCATAAAATTTGAGGCCTTCCTCACCAAGACCACTTGTATGAAAGGGGTGATCTCGTTCATATGTAACTTCCTACTCACAACCACACTCTCCCCACGTCCACGGTGTATGTCCATGTGGGAGAATATACTGCAGCGTGCTATTTCGGATAATGAATGGATGCATTTATGGTCCGACATCATGAGATTCAATCACTCCACAGAGTTCTGTGAAGCCCACCTGAAAACTATGATGGATTGGTACCTACATCCATCCAGGCTTAGGCAGATCTTCCCCAATAACTCTGATAGATGCTGGAGAGGGTGCGGACTACTTGAGGATTTTCAACATATATGGTGGGATTGCCCAACTATCTGCCCTTTCTGGGAAGAAATACTGGCACACATCAAGGACATGTTGGGCTACCCCATCCCCTCGACCATGGCGGGTATCCTTTAGGGGCTTCATGATTCCTCCCTAAAACACCTGACTCAATTAGGTGGCTGTGTATAGGAGCGGCTAAGGTTACTCTGGCAGCCTTATGGAAGAGGAAGGAAACACCAGCTATCTCTCTTTGGCACTCTCGTCTATGGAAGCGGCTCAGCCTGGAACGCATGTCAGACATTTTCAGGGATAACTATAAAATCTTTGAATTCAAGTGGGGCCCTTTAGTCACCTTTCTTTCACGTGGACTTCCATCAGCTGTTTGTCCCCCCACCATTAGAGCCCTTCATCTCTTTCAAATTTGAGATGACCTTCAGTCACATACGATAAATTAACTGTGTGCATGCTGCCACCTCCACAGTAGGGGAGGGGGTTGGGAAAGGGGGGGTTATTTCTTCCTTTGTTTGAGTTATCTCCCAATTGGGAGCTGTTTTCATATGATTTATGTTCATTTCACGTAGCACCATCTGGCTTGAAGGTGTAAGAAGATTACCGTCGCCGAAAGAAGATGAACCACAGGTTGTACCGTCCACTTGCAATTTATGCTTATAAGAACTCATTCCAAGCTCCGTTATCATCAGAAACTGTAACCTATATTTAAGCAACTCATTGAGAAATGAGTTGGACTCAGACTAGGCAATGTACCATGTTAATCAAATACAGTCTTGTCAATTATGCCACTCCCATGTGAGGGACGCTGTGATGGTATTGTTTCAAGAATTTTGACCTGTTGTTAAATAAGTGCTTTATATATGTTTAGGAATTTTTCACAAAGAAGAAGTGTAGTTTGTTATCTTTATAGGACTGTATGATTTTGAAAATGAGGTACAGCGTTAATTTGGGTTTGTAATGTATTCGGGCGAGATAAACAAAATGTCACACATTTGCGAATTATACATTTCGTGAAAATAGTGGGGTGGTGGTAGGAGATGTATGTGTTATTAAGTTAAAAGCAATAAAACGAAACCCAGAAATGTTATGTGAGCAGGTTGTGGTCTCATTTTTGCCACTGAGAGGTAGATTTGAATGTAAGTCAAGGTAGGTGGTTGTACTGTGAGCCCGTCTACAGTGTTTGGAGATTACATTTTATATATACGCATAGTTTGAATCATTTGATCATAGGTTGAGATATATTATGAACATGGTTTCTGGTTTGCATTTGGGTATAGTTAATAGTTTTTGTAGTTTCTTACTAGTGCTTAATAAAAAGGTAGATATACTAAAATATATTGTAGTAAACGTATTAATTATTGTCCGTTCTCATGGAATAGAAGTGGTTGGGGAGTGCTTCTTTAAAAGAGATGTTTTATACATGTGTGAAAGATAAGAAAGAAATGCAATTGTGCTGCATATTTTCTGTATGTCTTTGTTGACATTACAGAGCTACATGTGATTTTAAGTGATACTATTTGTTAGGCTGTGTCCCTGTGCTGGATATATGTAGATGTTGAAGTTGTCCGAGTTTTACTGATGATCAGCTTCACTACCCTTTTGAGACACTCGTCAATTTATTCATTCCATTTAATGTCTTTAATATAGATACAGTAAAGGGACGGTATATCAAAAGTTTGGGAATTAGAACTTTGTTTACTCTCCCCATCCCATGCTATACACTCTGCAGAGTGTTTAAACAACTTTAGTAACATATAGATGTCTAGCTAGTAAAGGGGGTGTAGTTCCACTGGGCCCATTTATAAACCATGCTATGGGATGGTTTATGTTTTACCCTCCAATTTGGATGTTTGAATACTTTTTGCTGATAAGTGTTCCGACAGACACTTGTTAAAATTAACGTTGTATATGTGTATGATGGCGCTCCTGGGAATGGTGGGGGTTTCTGTTTGATTTTGTACGGTTAACCCAGGGCGGGTGGGTTGGTGTGGGGGAGGTGGGTATGTTGCTGATTGCAGCACAGAATTTAATAACGTACAGGTGTCGACCTACTAATTGATTTAATTTAATTGCGGGTTTATATAGCGCTAGGAATCGACTCCCGGAGGAGTATCTCCACGCTTCGACCGCTGGGGAACCCGTCCTGGCTCACCCTGAGAGATGGTCCCAGATGGGTATCTCTAAGGTGCAACCAAGCATCCCCGGCGATCTGGGGGGGCCGTTGTGAAGATGAGGCAAGCTGATGCCCAGAGTTGCCGCGTGTGGTCTCCGACTAGAGTAGGCACCGAGGCGAGAATTATCGAGTCCGCTGACCCTGGTCCACGACCCTGCCGCGTCGGGAATCAAACCCTGGTCCCGGGCCGTTCTCTGCTTACGGGTCTGCCGCCTCTAACCAGTGAGCCACACTTCTCCACTAAAGGTGATGTAGCACCACTGGTAGCACTTATAAAGCTCCCTATGGCATGGGATATGATTTACCCGCAAATTTGCATGTTTTAATACATTTTGCTGATGAGCGTTTAGGAAGACATCTGTTGAAATTAAGCCTCTGTATTGCTATAGTGGCGCTTCTACGTTTGCTGGGGCTTTTTCTTTTATTGCGTAAAGTTAATCAAGGGCAAGTGTTGGGGTGGTGTAGTGGACCTGCGACTATTTATAAACCGTCTTATGGTATGGTGTATGTTTGAGTTGCAACATTGCAGGTTTTAATAGCTTTTGCTGATGAGTGTCCCGGCAGTCACCTGTTGACATTAAGTCTATGTATGGCTATAGTGGTGGTAACGGGAGTGCTGGGGCTCGTTGTTTGATTTTGTAAGGTTAAGCATGGGCATGGGTAGAGGTGGGGGTGGTGGGTATGTTGCTGATTATAACACGTACATTTGTAACATGGACATGTGTAGTTAATAAAGGTAATGCAGTTTCACTGGGCCCATTTATAAACCATGCTATGGTATGGTTTATGTTTTACATACCAATTTGAATGTTTGAATACTTTTTGCTGATAAGTGTTCCGGCAGACATCTGTTAAAATTAACCATGTGTATAGGTATAGTGGTGCTACTAGGAATGGTGGGGGTTTCTGTTTGATTTTGTATGGTTAACCAAGGGCAGGGTGGGTGTTGGGGATGTGGATATGTTGGTGATTAAAACACAGAATTTAGAAACGTGCAGATGTTGAGCTAGTAAAGGTGATGTAGTATATGTTTTACCCGCAAATTTGCATATTTTACTACGTATAGATGATGAGCGTTTTTGGGAGATATCTGTTGCAATTAAGCCTCTGTATGGCTATAGTGGTGTTTCTACGTTTGGTGGGGCTCTTTCTTTTATTGCGTAAAGTTAAGCAAGGGCATATGTGGAGGTGGTGCAGTGGTACTGCGACTATTTATAAATCATCTTATGGTATGGTGTATGTTTTAGTTGCAAAATGACAGGTTTTAATAGCTTTTGCTGATAAGTGTTTCGGCAGACACCTGTTGACATTAAGTCTATGTATTGCTATAGTGGCGGTAACAGGACTGGTGGGGCTCGTTGTTTGATTTCGTAAGGTTAAGGAATGGCATGGGTGGAGATGGGGAGGTGGGTATTTTGCTGATTATAATACGGACATTTGTAACATGGACATGTGTAGATAGTAAATGTAATGTATTGCCACTGGGCCCATTTATAAACTGTGCTATGGGATGGTTGATAGTTTATGTTTTACCCTCCAATTTGCATGTTTGAATACTTTTTGCTGATAAGTGTTCCGGCAGACACTTGTTAAAATTAACATTGTATATGGGTATATAGGCACTACTAGGAATGGTGGTAGTTTCTGTTTGGTTTCGTGTGGTTAAACAATGGCTGGGGTGGGTGTGGGGGAGGTGGGTATGTTGGTGATTATAACACGGATATTTGTAACATGGACATGTGTAGCTAGTAAAGGTAATCTAGTGCCACTGGTTTAATTTATTAAGCGTGCTATGGGATGGTTTATGTTTTACCCGCCAATTTGCATGTTTGAATTATTATTGTTGATAAGTGTTCCGACACACACCTGTTAAAATTAAGCCTGTGTAGGGGTATAGTGGCACTACTTGGAATGCTGGGGGTTTCTGTTTCATTTCGTATGGTTAAGCAAGGGCGGGGGTGGGTGTGGGGAAGGTGGGTATGTTGGTCAATAAAACACAGAATTTAGTAACGTGCAGATGTCTAGCTACTAAAGGTGATGTAGTCCCACTGAGAGCACTTATAAAGCGCCCTATGACATGGTAAATGTTTTACTCGCAAATCTGCATGTTTTAATATGCTTTGCTCATGAGAGTTCGGGCAGACAGTTGTTGAAATTAAGTTCCTGTATTGCTATAGTGTGTCTTCTAGGTTTGGTGTGGTTCTTTATTTCATTTTCTAAGGTTAAGGAAGGATTGGGAAGAGGGTGGTGCAGTGGCAGTGTGCCCATTTATGAATCACTTTATGGTATGGTATATGTTTTTCGGGCAAATTCTCATGTTTTAATACGTTTTGGTGATGAGTGTTTCAGCAGACAGCTACACAACTTACACAACATTTCTGTGGATAACAAATCTCCGTGCTGATAGACACTCTTGCACTGTGGTAAAAGGCTACTAGCATTGATAGCAAATTATTAAACTTAGTGCAATTGTAGATTTCAATGGAAGCTTACACTGTTTTTTTGTTACTATGGTGTAGTCAGGGTTCTAAGTGGGAGAAAACATTGGGGGTGCTCTAAAAGGGGGCGGGCAATGCTGTTAAAGCGGTGTGGGTATGCAAGTAGGGCAGTGGTCTAAATCAAGATGAGTATCATTGTGTACTTTAGAAAATCCTCTCCAATTATCCTATATTCAGAAAAACATGCTTTAAAGGATTTCCCTTCCTTCTACAACGTGGGTAACCTAGCATGATGTCTCCAGTTCTCAGTAGTGAGTAAAATAAGCATGTGTACACCGATGTGCATGCTGTCACTGCAGTGTAATAAAAAAAATGACTATCATCGAGAGGGCCAAAAATAGAGCCAGATAAAGACCCATTTGGAAGCTCCCTGAAAATAAGTGCCGGTCCTCAGACCCGGCCCAATTAAAGCCCAGCATCCATCCATCCCAAGTACTGACACATTCAACCATCTTTTAATTGATGCATATATTCCTACTTATATACATACATACATCTGTTCCTGCACTTATCTTAAGCATCTATGAGCCCACTCTCCTATAGTAAGCACTGTGCCATTCATGCATCCATACGCCTATATATGCATAGATACATTTGTTCCAGAACCAATCCTAAGCATCTATTAGCTCACCCGTCTATCGTAAGAACTGGTCGCTGCATTCATTCATCTTTCCATTCATCCATATATTGATACATCCATCCATGTATCTATCTATTGATGCATCTGGCCATGCATCCACTCGCCCTTTATTCAACTATAGGTTCTTATTTCCAAACATCCTCCGCCCCAATCCTAAATACGACATATTATACTCAACCACCCAGCCTCTTAAGGGGTCAAAAAGACTGGCAATAAAAATTGACAGGCAAATGTTTCTTAGAAAGAACAACAAAGATTTGAGTTGCTCTTTGTGGAGCATACTTCACCACCCTTCTCTGGTGGTGTTTTAAACAAAGGTACATCTAGCGAAAGAAATGTAAAGGAGGTTTTCAGTGTAAGACGTTAATTTAGAAACATAACGTTTTGTCGAGTTGTATGTAGGTACACTGTTTTAAGGTGGCCCTGACTGACAGATACTGAATACCTGTACTTTTTACATTTGAGAAAGTATACCAGAGAGCTAATTTGGGGTGGTGAGAAGCTGCAGTTCTATAGTTCCATGTGCAGTACAGTATAGGAATATAAAAGTAATTGCATAGCTTTTATGCTTATATTAAAGAGGGGGTGTGAGAACTAAGGGGCAGATGTATCATGTTGTTTTTTTGTTGCAAACGCTGCGAATCGCAATTTTGCAGCGTTTGCGACAAAACAAAGTGTAACTGGCATGAATGAAACAATTCGCATCGCATTTTAGGAATTCTCAATTTGTGCGAATTCTTAGTGTGCGAGAAGTGTTTTTCTCAGAATTTCTTGCGATTCCTTATTTTGCCTGTTCTTATTTTTGCGAATGTCGCAAAAAAGAAATCGCAACGTAAGAAATCGCATCAGGATGTATGTAAAATTCGCAATTTGCGAATTTCAAAAAATTGCAAAATAAGAATTCGCAATTAACACCAAATAGAAGCAGGTGGTAACAGAAAAAATATATAAAAAGGCACCCAGAATGCATTATTTCAAATTCCAAAATGGCGGAACTGTACCTGATTGCCAGGAGGCTGCGCATACAAGCTCTTGCTCAGAGAAGACAAAGACAGGAGAGAATCTTCAGAATACGCATTACGCTGTTTCAGCAGACTCAGGAGGAGATATATGACAAATACAGACTTCATCCACACACCATTTTGGACCTGATTAATGAATTGGAACCTTTTTTGGAACATCCTACAGGCAGGACACAAGCAATCCCAACACATGTGCAGGTATTGTGCTCACTGCACCTTTTGGCTTCAGGGTCTTTTCAAAGTGTCATTGCAGAGGTTGGTGGAGTGTCACAAAGTGCCCTATCACGCTTCTTTCATGTGTTCCTGGATGCAATGCTAAGGAGACTCAAACATCATATATATTTTTCAAAGTTCACAACAAGCCTTACAGGAAACAAAGTTGGATTTCTATCAAATAGCACGATTTCCACATGTGATTGGATGTATTGACGGAACCCATATTGCTATCACGCCACCTGCAGCTACAGAATATGTATTTCGGAATAGAAAAAGCTATCACTCTCTCAACATCCAGATCATATGCAATGCCAAAAACATTATGAATTATATTGTTGCAAAGTATCCAGGGAGTACACATGACTCCTTTATCTTCAGACATAGCGCAATCCATAGATGTCTTAGTGCTGGTCAGTTTGGAGACGGATACCTGCTAGGTGAGTAAAACTCATGCAAACATCCATCCATCCATCCATCTATCCATCATTTGCAAATGGAACATACAGTTACTATTTTCTCTCTTGCATGCAGGTGATAGTGCCTATGCAGTGCGTGATTTCATACTAACACCATACTTGAATCCTGCAAATGCAAGTGAAAGACAGTACAACAGGGCACACCGTTCCACACGTGGGGTAATTGAACATACATTTGGAATTTTAAAAAGCCGTTTCAGATGCATACACAAAAGTGGCGGAGCTTTGCAATACAATCCTGAAACCTGTTGTAAAATTGTTACACCATGTGCAATGCTGCACAACATGGCCATGCGAAAGGCACAGACATTGAAGTGAGTGAGTCTGACTCATCTGATGATGAAAATATACCTCCACCTAGGATGGCAGTAGCAGGAGTTGGAGCAATGGCTGGCCGACAACAAAGGACAGAGATTACACGAAATTATTTGAAGGTAAGAAAAGACAAACTACAGATTCATGTTTTCAATTGTTGTTTTAATTCACAACAGACAAACTGTAGTGCATTGTGTGAAAATCATAACATTCTAATGATTGAAAATAAAATATCGATGTGTGGAACACAAAGACAGCTTCCACAATGCAGTTATGCTGAAAAAGTTGCTAGTCCAAATGTTACTTTTTGCGCTGGCGACTTGAAGCATGTTGCTCCTGTGATTGCATGGCTTCTTGTTCAGGTCCTGCACTAGCACGCCTTCCACTTCTGCGTTGGCTCAATTGGTTTGTTGGAGTGGGGTTCCTACTGCTCCTACTGGAGTTGTCCTCACTTTCAGCTGAGCCTAGGAGAGCGCTTGCACCAGAGTTTGATGTTTGCATAGTTTCTAACACAAAGGTCATTTTGTCCAAATTTTTACCCATTTCACGTGTGCAGTTACTCAATTCACGCTGCATGTTAATGCTGCGCCTGGTAAAATTGCTAGTGACAGCACAAAGCCTGTTAATTGCCTTGGTGTAACTAAGCATCCTGACATATGCTGTCTGTGCAGCCCTGTTGCGAGCACTTTCTGTTTGTGCAAGGGTCAGGCAGAGTTTCTCAATTGATGCAGCCATGCCTTCTTGATTTTTATTGGATTTCAAAAGCTGCCTATTTATTGACCTGAGTGCCTTGTGTTGCAGGCGCTGTACATGAAGCATATTCTACTCAAGGCCAGCAAAAACAGTGCCTCCTTCACTTGGCCCACTGCTGCTCCTACATGTCTCCAAACGGAATGACCGTGCCCTCCTTGGTATTTGTGGTTGGTCTTGTGAGTCTTGAGGGAACACTGTGTCACTCTCATTGGGTACTGAACCTCCATCTAAATTTTCATCCTCTTCCATTGCTGGCAGAGGAGCAACATGTCGGCGCTTTCTGTGTATGTTTTTATTGTTGGCAGTGGCATCAGTGACTCCTTCTTCTGTGTCAGTAGTAACATGTGGAGGAGAATTATCCAAATCACTTTCTGCCCTGGATTCTCTTGACTGTTCTGTGGATGTAGAATGTGATAAATGAGTTTGTGTTTCTTCAAAATAAATTTCTTTCATTGCTGACAATAACTTGCACTACACTGTTTTATTATGCAACATTATTAATTGCTAAAAACTCATGTGTTCCTATGATGATAAGTGTGAAAATCATTATTGCACTACAACTCCCATGATGCATTGCTTGCTACAGGCTTCACAGTCTCACTGGACTAATATCTATCTTAAAATGAGTATAAGCACAGGACACACACACATTCATAACACACATTCATAACACACAATCTTGGAACTAATTTCCATGAATCTTACCTTGTGTAGCTGCTGTAGGGTCAGAGTTATGAATGCTAGCCACTCCGCTCACACTCTCTGGTAGCAGGGTTGATTCAATTAACTCCTCATGGGGTGTTGGTTGGTCTGCAGATGAAGTACCTCCACCTGTTTTATTTGCCTCTTTAATTCTGTCTGCATGTCTCTCTTTAGATCTCAGTCGCATGTCATACCATCTCTTCTTTATTTCATCAATGGAGCGAGTGGTGAATCAGGAACTTTTAGTGCTTTCTTGCCAAAAAGAACCTCATAATTACAAACCATTTCTTCTATGAGGATTTCTTGTTCTTTTTCTGAAAATTTTTGTTTCCTTTTCCTCTTTTCAGCTAACATTTCCTCCTGTGCCTTTTGTGACTCCATTGCTCTCCAAACAGGTCTGCTCTGCCTCACAACACTTTTCCAACTGCCACTGGGTGTGGCTCTGGGAAGCAGGTGCAAGCAATCACTGGAACTTCCTGGTTCTGATGTCATCAGGCTGTTCCTGCATTGCATAATCTCGTTTTTGCGATTTCTTAATTTGTGAAATTCGCTAATTAAGAAATCGCAAAAACTTCGCAAAAAAATCTTTGATTTTTAAGAAATTGCTATTTTATCGCATTAATGTACATACATCTCATTTTGCGATTCTGAAATTACGATTTGCAATTAAGAACTCGCAAAATAAAATGTTGATACATCTGCCCCTAAGTGAGCCAGGCAAACCGTATGTTTTCGTAGCACTAAAACAAGACAGTGTGTAAGGTCAGAGCAGGGTCGTGCTGGAATTGCCTGCTCATGGTTGTTTCCAGAGGTGCAACCAGAGCGAAATTTCTGGGGAGTCTAATTCTTTTAGCAATAGGCAGAGTGCAGATGTAGGGGCTGTAAAAAAGGGTGAAAAAGAACAGTCTCATTTACAAAAAATGTATCTTTTGAAGACCTGTGAAGTACTCGGGTGCAGCTCTGTGTGTGCGCCCGAGAAGCTGTCTCAGAGAGTCTGGGGCAATAGGCGTTGCCTGCCTGGTGGTCTGTCTGCTAATCACCCCACGATGATGTTGCTCCTGCTTTGCAAAAAGAGAGGGGAAATCCTGAGAGAAAATGGCTCTCTTTAAAGGATTTCCCTTCTCCTATACTATGAGTCACCTGGCATGATGTCTTCACTTCTAAGTAGTGAGCAATGTGCATGCTCTCGCAGTCTCACTGCTGTGCAATAAAGACAAAATAAACGGATTACCTTTGTGAGTTCCGAAAATAGAGCCCTATCAAGACCCGTTTCAAGGCCCCCAAAAATAAAGTAGTGGTGGTCAGACCCCCACAGACACTCCCTCCCCCCCACTTAAAGCCCTGGGTGCAGTGCTTTGTTTGCGAAGTTGTAGATAAAATTGTTAGACTAATAATGGTAATTTTTGTATGTGCTGTTTGGTTGATAATATCATCCTAAGGACTATCTATAAAGTTGTCTGCGGTGGGTTGCAGAGAAAGAGCTGTGGGGTGGTGGGGTGGGGCGGTGAGGTGAGGTGAAAAGTACGAGGTAGTGCAGTTACATATAGATTGTAAAGGTGTATGTAAATAATTAAATAAGTACTTGATGTATGATCTATGGTACTACTTGTCATCCTAGTGCTCCTCATAGTGAACAAATGTGAAAAAAATTTTATCTATTTTTTGTTTTTCAGAAAATTATTTTGTTTGAATTAAAATTTGGAAATGCCTAGAAGAAGTGAAAAAAAGATAAGAGAAGAAAATTATATAATCGAGCAAAAGAAAAAATCTTCAACTAGATAAAAATGCAAGTAGTACAGAAACAGTTTGTTCTACTAAAAGTAGAAGACAATTTTGTAAAAAATGTTAACGAACATTTAATGAAAAAAAGATCACAAAAAGCAAAAAGAATTTTTCAAGTAAGGTGAAGCAGAGTTCAATTTCAAATACCAGGAAAAAAGAACATAATAACGAAATGGTATCTGCTACTCGGAGACAAAAGCAATTTCAAGAAATTCGGTAGGGACTTTTTCGATCTAGAGTGATTCAGAATTTAATGAAAACGTGCTGCAAATATAAAAGAAAACTGTTGCAATTCAAAGAGAAGCAGTACATTGGAAGTATAATGGATACTGCTTGAAATTTTAAAAACAGAAGTTATTCATTTTGATTTTGAAGAGAATCAAACTGTTGGATAAAATTGTCAATGTGTTGAAAGACAAAAGTAGAAAAAAGAACAGAACCAACTTTTGTAAAATCTTTAGTGGACATTGGAGACATACATCTATTACTGAGCCTTTTTTTAATGAGGAAAGTTTCTTCCAGGAAAATAGTTTATCATTTGCAGTTGATACAGGAGGTTGTTGCTACGAAGTTCAGGATAGTTGTCCTCTTCCAAAGGAGGAAATGGTTGATAAAAGTACAGAAGCGTTAATAGCTGAAGATGTGTAAGGGACACATCAACAAGCTCCTGTATATAAGAAGAGTTGTTGTAGTATTTGTAGTATTCGACAGGAATCCATTGATATAATGCGAAATTTGCTACGGGAATATACTCAGAAAAGTATTAAACAGAAGATTAAGTTGTTACAAGGAGTAATGTAAGAAAATATACTGAGAAGTATGGGCATTCCCTGGCTTGTCTTTCAAGAAAAGTTTGTAAAAGTGTTTTTTATCATTTGAGGATGTTAGCAGTACACCATTCAGAAATTCAGAAGTTTGTAAGGAAACTGTACTATGTAAAAAGTCCTGCATTATGCTTAAGTGAACTGAATAAAAGTCTTTTATATGGTTCTTTATCAGATGTTTAAAAAAGTGTGATGATATTTGCGATATTTTGGTTCAGAAGAGCAGTTCATAGATAGTGAAAGTATGACAATTGCAGATGTTGGAGGAGATGAGAAAGTGATTAGCACTGATCAGTTTGAAGAAGAAATTGGAAAGTTAAATGTAGTGTGCTCTGAAATACCAAACTATGTTTGTGTTTGTTGTCGACGCACTCATCATAAAAGTCAAAGTAGGAATGTTGATTTGTATTTGAAAAGTGAAGAGGAGAGCAATGTTAAGTCGGAAGAATGTGCAACTTACTTCTTTGTTAAAGGTCGATTTGAATTAGGTAGTGATCAATGTATATGTAAATATTGTTACAACAAATTAGAAGAGAACAAAATACCTGCTAGAGCAGTACTTAATAACTTAGAATTAATAGCTATTCCAGAGGAACTGGCCAAATTGAATACATATGAGTTGGTTCTAATTCAATCTGTTCATCCTTTTCAAACGATAATTCGGATGGAGTCTAAAACAGGTAAACTGCCACCAACAGACTTGCAAAGAGGGCTTAAAGGAAGAGTGGTGTACTTACCTTTGGATTTTAAGAAAAATATTGAAACTATTGCTGGAGAGAAAGAGGAAAATGAGGCAGCAGTTATTTTAGTAAATGGTGTACCAACAAAGAGTCGGAAAATATGGCAAGAATTTGTGGATGTTAATACATTTGAAAAGGCTACCTTATGTCTTATAGAGAACAATCTTTACTAAAAAAATGTAAATGTGGATGAACAGGTAATAAGGTTAGAAGATGAATCTGAAATTTCAAGCGATCAAATAGAGAAAGTCGACAAGTCAAGGACTGAAGAGATTTATGAACATTATACAATATGTCCTTTGCGTTCAAAAGAAGTGATAAGAAGCAGCATTGAGTTATTTCAAATGAAAAAAGCACAGGAAACTCCAATGAGTGTATGGGAGAAAAGCTTGGAAGCTCGCTGTTTTGCATGGCTGATTCCTACTGGAGAAGGTGGACAATATGATTACCGACCTGTACGGATTCCAGCCACGGAATATCGGTCAACAAGATTACATTCTGAAGATCCTAGATTTCGACAGTGCATTCCATACATATTTCATCTTTTGTTTGAAAGTGATCTGTCTTCTCTCTCGTATGCCATGAACCAAATACTTAAAACTGGAGTTTATCAACCACTTCTTTCTGCGAAAGAATTTGTGGAGAAAGTTCAAGAAACAGATGAAAATTTTGTAGCACAGTTAATCAATTTGATGGCATGTCAACGTGAAACAAATGAGTATTGGAATCGTAATCATGGAGAACTCAAGTGTATGTCACGGAACTTAGGTACACCAACATAGTTTGTCACACTTAGCTGCGCAGAGTATGCATGGGAAGATTTGCTTGAGTTTCTAAGAGAAGCAAATTCCAATATAAAAAATGTTTAAATAAAGACTCCTGGTGAACTGTGTTCATTGGATCCTGTAAATGTGTGCAGATATTTTAATCAGAGGTTTCAAGCTACGATGTCTTTTGTCTGCAATATAGAGAATCCAACTCTTGGAGAAGTTACTGATTTCTTTTGGAGAAAGGAGTATCAAGCAAGAGGTGCACCTCATATACATATGCTACTATGGATCAAGGATGCACCTAAATTTGGAAATGGTTCTGATGAAACAGTATTGTCTTTCATCGAACAGTATGTGACATATGAGATTCCAAGAGAAGAAGGAGATAGAAGCTTGAGACAGCAAGTTTTACGTTTCCAAAGTCACCGTTGTGGAAAGTGTTGCAGAATAAAATACAAGTCAAAAGGAAAATTTTACACCAAATGTCGGTTTGGTTTACCTCGTCCAGTCATTTGTAAAGGAAGAGTAAATTCTTTTTTTTCTGTAAGGCACACAATAACTCGGAAAACTCCAAAGAATACCTACAACTTAAAAAGAACAGAATTGTCAAAGTACATCAATGACTACAATCCAGTCATTTTAAAAATGTGGAATGCATACATGGACATCCAGTATGTTGAAGATAACTCAATTGCTGTTGCATGTTATGTTACATCGTACATAACAAAATCAAAAAAAACAGAGATTAAACAAATGCGGGAAGAAATTGCACAAGAGAATAGTCCTAGTAAATAATTGTACAGCTTTACTTTGAAAATGCTTTCCCACTGAGAAATTGGATCCTATGAATGTTCAGACCGCTTGTGCTCTTCAAGTTTATATTCAAAGTCATGAGGAATTATTTGGGTAAGTTTAGGTCTTGCCTGCAAACCAAATAGAGTGTTGAAATCATTGGAAGAAATTGAGCGATTAGTAGCAAACGAGCCAGACAGTACAGACATTCTTAAAACTAATATGTTGGACACATACTATTCGAAAATGAGTCGACCTCTGGAACAGCTATGTCTGTATGAAGTACTTCAATATTATAGCTTCAAAAGAAATGTTAAAGAGAATTTAAAAGAAGGAAGGTTTGCATTAGTTGGATGTCATGGTTGTTTACTAAAACGTGCAAAGGGTAATCTTATAAACCACAAGAAACTTAGTTGCAAAACTCCAGTTAAGCGAGAATTTTACTATTTAGCACTTCTGCAACTGTTTAAACCATGGTGTAGTAAAAGTGAATTACTTGTAGAGTTACTTGTAGAGTTTGACAGCTATGAAGATTCTTTTAATGCTTGTAAAGATAGCATTGGATGTACAATTTTCCCTACATATTTAAAAATGTTGAATGATGAAGGTGAACAGGGAAAGACTATTATAGGTGAAATAGCTCATGAAAGTTCCCAAGATAGTCAAAGTAGTGGTCCATGTAGTCAAGATCCTCTTGGACAACCAATGCTGGAAAATGAAGCAGTGATTGCTATGCATGAAGTCGAAATTGCAATGCAACAAGCGCACAAGGACAATATTACATTGGAAAACTTAGAACAAGTGAATGTTTAACAGAAAGAAATGTATGTGCAAGTGAGAGAACGGATAGAACATGGTTTGTTGCATGAAAAAAAAGAATGTGTGTTAATCTTTTAAACCTCTTCTGAGGTACATCAGTGGTCAAGCTGGGACAGGTAAAGGTTTTTTAATTAAAGTTTTGACCAGTTATCTTCAAAAAACTACTGGTTCACATTTATGTTGTGTGGTAACAGCTCCAACTGGATTAACTGCACACAATGTTAAGGGAGTTACTTTGCATAGATTATTGATGTTACCAGATTATGCAAATATTCTAAAAGATGTAAGAATTGGTGTTCTAAGCAAACATGGTAAACAAGATTTTCAAAGTTGTCTACTAAAGAACTTGTTTACAAATCAAAACACACCAGCAGAAGAAATGTGCAAGAAAATGAAAGAAAAAAAGTCTATAGCCTAATGCCTACAGTGGAAGAGTGTTATACATTTAATAGAGAGCTTATGCAATTGGAAAATCAAGAAATAGTTCACATTGAAGCTATTGATAAAATGGAACATCAAGGAATAACATTGTTCTTTCAGAAAAACTACAGACTAAATTGGATTCTTTGGAAAACTCTGTATCAAAGACCGCTGGCTCAGAAAAACATTTAGATGTATGTTTAAACTCTCGGGTAATTTTGAAGCATAATCTGAATGTAGAAGAAGGTTTAGTGAATGGAGCAATGGGGAAAGTTGTTGATTTTATGAAATATCAAAATAGAAATGGAATTGAGTGATGTCATCATTAATGTCATTTGAGATGTTATCAGTGATGTCACTGACCATGTCATGAGTGATATAATATGTGACATCATCAACAGTGCATTGTAGGCGCGCAAGTTATAGTTAGCACAACTAACTATGACAGGCAAATTTCTCTGGTTTTATATGAGTCAAATGTCCAACTAACTATAAGGTCCCTGAAACCTATGGTTTTTTCAGTGAATTTCTAATGTTTTTTAAATACTAATTCCTAACTATAAATTCTGTAAAACCTATTGTTTTTTTCAGTGAATACATATATATATATATATATATATATATATATATATTGCAACTAAATGTGGTCCATGGACGTTGTGCTCAACTGTTGGTGGGGCATTGGGCTAGAGACCACATGCCCCATAACATTTGATAAACAATAAGGATTACGCTTCACTTACAGACAGAAGTGTGTTAGAACAGCAGTTTTATTCTTAGAGCAAGATTCTAATAGACATACAATGCGTTTCAACTCCTGTCTTCGTCAGGTGGTGGCACTTCTTGGCTGTGTTCAAACTACCGTTGCTTAAGTCTAGTGCTTGGCATGACGGGCATTGCAGTCATGATACTGTTTTACGGGAGTAGGTCATGATAGTATCACATTTATTTTACTAAGTGCTCTGTGTTAAAACTCCCAATTGTTAAATGTCAGTTTGTTAATAATACAAAAACATACTGCTGTTTCCTTCCGTGCCCTTTCTTCACTTGCTAGCTCGGACTGCACCGGTATGGTGAGTAGTCAGGATACCTCCTCACCCACAGTCATTAGATGAGGCTGTACCTTTGATTGTATTTCGGAACAGCAATTTGGTGCCTTCATACGATATCTATAAATAAAACTGAATAAATACAATAAATATTCCACACATATTTTAAGAACATCTTACTTTTAAAGGCAAACAACGACATTAAAAAATTTTAAAAGCACTAAAAACCCATTGAATCATAGTGCCCATTTAATAGAAGCCTACTAATATTCTAAAATTGTGGTTCCTGTGCTATATCTTATGTCTGTAATATGTTCAGTAATTACCAAAAGTCATCTGATGTACCACCTTTGTCCTGTCCCATTGGGCCGATTATTTCTGCTAAGATAGTGAAGTGCATATGGTTTCAAAGTGCCTTTAGTGTTAAAGCGCTGACTTGACCCTGCGGTTGTTCTAAAGTGCAATGTTCCACTCATAAAGTGCCTAAGTGCAAAAAAAAAAGTTTTCAGTTATCCTTAAAAAAAAGATAAGACAAAAAGAAGGAATGTTATTTACAGGGATTCTGGGGTGCATACTTGTCTTAAGATATATGCTAAATAGCATTAATGTCACTAATCAATATTTACTGATTAATTAAATCTAGTTTTGGGGCCGGAAACTGCTATCGCCATGTGCATAGGTTGTCAGTTGCATTAAGTCCTTGTGGGCTTTTTCTGTAAAATTTCCGGATATACCTAGTTTCCAGTCTCATGAGGGTTTCCTTCCTGTAACCACCTCCTCTTGGTAAAGGTACAGAGTCCACAACATAGTATTTCAGATGCTGTAACTCATTGTTGTGTACTTCCATAATGTGACGGGCAACCGGGTAAGTAGGATCCAAATTTGTTATGGCTCTTAAGTGTTGGAGTATTATCTTGTGGACCTGCAATTTTGTGCTACCCATGTATATCAGTCTACAAGAGCACTCCAGCACATAGATGGCAAACTCAGTTTTGAATGAAAAGAGCTTTTGGATCGTGATGGGATTGGGTTTTAAAGGTGTGGTTTAGGATGTCTTACCAATACCAAACTTGCAAACTCTGCATGAAGCCCTTTCGTGCTGCCAACCAACCTGAACGTATACTGATTACATGACTATTGCTTACCAGGAAATGACTGGTTGACACGGCCTTCCTAAATGTTACAGTCGGTCTTTTAGGAAGCGACTCCCCAACTACAAGATCACTACGCAAGAGGTGCCAGTTTTTCTTTATCACCTGACATAGATTATCTTTATGTTTGTTGTAAGTAAGGATTAGTCTTGAATGTCTGAATTCAGGCATTGAGTTGTTCCTACACTTGACCATACTTTTTGTATATTTGAATAACAGGTCATCTTTGCATAGATCCCTGGTTTTTCTCATTGCGCGATTAACACTGTGTACTGAATAGCCCCTACCTAGAAAGTGCAATTTGCATTCTTCCTGGGCTTCAATTAGGACAATCTCGTAACTGCAAATTCTACGCACCTGAAGAATTTCCCCATATGGGATACTGTGTATAGTGTGCTTAGGAGGGAAACTGGTGGCATGAAGTAGTGTGTTGCCTGCAGTGACTTTATGAAACAGTTTAGTTTTGAGGCGACTATTGGCAATAAAAACCTCCACATCTAAAAAGTACACTGAGCTGTCACTGATGTTGTGGATAAACTGCAAATTTATATCATTGTTATTGATGCTTATCATAAAATCCAACCCAGTCTGCTCCCTTGCCAGAGCAGGAAAAGACCATCAATGTATCATACCCACTTTAAAACATAGTTTGCCAGAATGTTCGTGTACATGGAGTTTATAATCATCTACTCCCACCATCCCATGTGGAGGCAAGCATAGCTTGGAGAGAAGCTTGCCCCCATCGCTACCCCTCTCATCTGTTGGTAGACTTGGGTTTGGAATAAAAAGAAATTATTGTTTCAGCAGAATTTGGTTAGGCAAATAATCATTTTGTTGTGTTGGTAAAATTGAATAGCCCTCTTGCTTATATATATATATATTCACTGAAAAAACCATAGGTTATAGACCATATATAGTTAGGAATTAGCATTTACAAAACCTTGAAAATTCACTGAAAAAACCATAGGTTATAGACCATATATAGTTAGGAATTAGCATTTAAAAAACCTTATTTTACTCACACAAAACCATTGAAATTCCATATATAGTTAGTTGCACTAACTATATATCGCGCACCTGCAATCCACTGCTGATGATGTCACATATTACATCATTCATGACATGGTCAGTGACATCACTGATGACATCACTGATGACATCTCAAATGACATCACTGATGACATCACTAATGACATCTCATTTGACATCATTCTTGTGCTAATACGATAAACCTCTTCAGACTCTAATATATCCAGTGACTGTATGTTTCTGTAAAGTTAAAATATATCTTACATATTGAAGAATGAGTGGATGTATAAGTGTCTGGATGAAGGATTTAGTAGGTGCGTGACTGACTGTATGAGTGAGTGATTAAATGTGTCTCACTGAATGCATGGGTTAGTGACTAAACTGTCTTAATTTGTGCATCATTATGTCTGTTGTTCTGTAAACTGCTGCATGTGTTGATCATTAGCTATACGAGAGGCTATATGTGTTATTAATTGCTTGCCCAAGTATTTCTATGGGAGATTGAGTTTGTGTGGGGGTGGCTGAAAGGTGTGTGACTCTATGCATAGATGTGTGAACAGTTTATTCACTAGGTGTATGAGTTCAAGAGTGCATGTGGAAACAGCTACATGGGCAGTTGACTGTGTGCATGAGTGTATTGATGAGTAAATGGATATCTCAATGCTACATGTCATAGTAAGTACATATGTAAAACACAGTACATGTGAGAGTTGGCATATATAAATAACTGTGCATGAGAGCCACCGAATGAGTGAGTGGTTGTATCGATCATTGTGAACTTGTATCAGGGATTGTATAAGAGAGTAAATATGTGTTAGTATATGTTTCAATAAGTAAGGTGTGTTTAACTGTATAGTTGAAGAAATGGAGATGAGATTGTTTCTTTGCATGACTGACTGGGTGTGTGAGTAACTCCATGGATGAGTGGAAGTGTGTGAGTGTCTGTATACACTGAGTGTATCTAAGATTATATTAGAGTCTGAAGAGGTTTATCGTATTAGCACAAGAATGATGTCAAATGAGATGTCATTAGTGATGTCATCAGTGATGTCATTTGAGATGTCATCAGTGATGTCATCAGTGATGTCACTGACCATGTCATGAATGATGTAATATGTGACATCATCAGCAGTGGATTGCAGGTGCGCGATATATAGTTAGTGCAACTAACTATATATGGAATTTCAATGGTTTTGTGTGAGTAAAATAAGGTTTTTTAAATGCTAATTCCTAACTATATATGGTCTATAACCTATGGTTTTTTCAGTGAATTTTCAAGGTTTTGTAAATGCTAATTCCTAACTATATATGGTCTATAACCTATGGTTTTTTCAGTGAATTTCAATGGTTTTTTAATAGCAAATATCATAAGCTGTCGAATGTCAAGTACGTGGTAAGTGAAAACATTTTCGTGTTTATGCACACTGATCTGCTTTGAATGGTGCCCCCCCCCCCTCATTTCTATTAGGAGTACTCTCTCTTTGCAGATAGTGAAAGGTAGTTAACGCAGGTCTTTGCCCCCATTGTAATCCGTCGTGCCTGCTTCTCTCTCCATTTGATTCATTGTTATCCAAGTATTTACTGTTTTAGAATTAGTTCTCTTTGGTTCATTCTCTATTTACAAACAAACACAGAGTCGCAATACTCTGTTTAGTCTTTGCAGATAACGAAAAATCGTGTAAAAAAAAAGAAAAGGAATCGAGCAAAATCAGTAGGCCACTAATGGGATATCTTTTTGACCTCGCTAAAATAGAAACATTAGGAACAACCCCTCATGACAAATACAAAACTAGTGAGATGAACTGAACTCCACACAATGATGGCTGCAAAACAGCTCGGCTCCGCCACCCACCCCGCCCAAAATAACGATAAAGAACGGCTGCCATGATTGGTTGCGGAATGACCACGACGGAGCTACGAAATGGTGCTGCTCTCATGCTAACCCCAGCTTCAGTCTGAAACATCCAGAAACACTGTAGACTACCAATTCGATCAGTTCCGGTAGCGCCCCAATGTAACCCGGTAGAGAAGAACTAGCCCTCCCCTCTTTGACTGATGGTTCTTGTTGCCTGTCCCTTCTGTTGTCATTTAACAGAACTATTTAGCCTGCTGAAAGGGGTTGTGTTCCGACCGCTGGTTGGTGGAGACATTTTGACTATATTCTGTACCTGCGTTGTCGCGTAATGCGTCATATGACGCGCCGCGTTAGCGCATCCGGAAGTCATCCGGGGCGCGCAGCGCGTAACGTAAGCATAACAAGTCATGTGACTTGTTAATAAAACTTTTCATTGGTTCATTTTACTTTTCTTATTGTAATGATGAAAGGCTTGGTCATATGACCTAAAAATTACGCTTTTCATTACTTCCGAACATTATTTTTTCTTAAATATATGTTATAATGTTCCAGGCTAATGTACTTTCCCGGAAATTTTACAACTGTCCTGCAAGTAAAATATATTCTTTTTTCGAGAAAAAGAGCGTTTCTTCGTCCCATGACGGAGCCGTTGAGCAAAAGAGGGTCGACCTGCTGTCTTAGTCGCCGATACGCCTGAATATGAGATTCTTATCGATCACTTTATGTTGCAGGAATAGAAAACACAACAGATCTTGACCATTTATCTTTACTGCGTTCCTTCGTATTATACCTTTTACCCTTCATGTAATTGGTCTGCTTTATTTCACTTGCCTTTTAATGATTCTAAAACAGTGACTATTATTAAAAACTTTACCAATGTATATACTACTACCATGTTTTCTTTTAAAAACCTTTATTGTGAAAATTTCATTATACAAATACGAGCCTATAACCACGTGGGCCGGCCACGGAGCAAACTGTAATCGTATATGATGAATAGACATTTACACTGTAGAGGAACGTAACGGGCGGGCCATTAGGTTGCAAGAACTAAGGTGTCTAACAGTTACGGAATCGGTGGACGTACATTTTATAATTAAAATACGACAGGGCCAGTTACAATAAAATTATCTAGATATACATTTGCGGGCAAGTACCATGGGTGACGTTAATTCGAACTTTCAACAGTACAGTAATCAATAACACATCAGAACTTAATATCAATAGGGATGTCGAAATATTCAATCAATTCTCGTCCCCTCCCGCCATGTGCTTCAAAACTGCATACGTATCTCGTGATTTCAAGGTTCTGCAACCAGTACACAACAAGGAGTTACGAGTCCCATTTATTCTGGCGCCATTTTGGGCGAGGACGGGCAGGTCCAGGATATAGTCAAAATGTCTCTACCAACCATCGACTATGATGATGTTCATATGCTGTATTTATTAGAGTAACACTCATCTGTCCACATGAAATTAATTTGCCACAATCTAAACATGTCATTTTAATCTTTCCAAAGTTCTTCTAAATATTTGGGACCGTTTCCCTTGCCTCTGAAGCTCTCAGTGCCACTTCTTTGATGAATGTACTAGCAGGTCAGGGGTTCTCCTCCAAATCTCTCTTTTATGCAGCACTATAATTAATTGGTGCCACCTCTCCATATGACGATGCATGGTATAGTTACCACAACTATATTTTTTTTCGGTTCCTCTGGAGAGTTCATCGTGGCAGATGAAGCGTGTAACGTACCGGGCATTTACCTTTTTTTGCATGTACAGGAAAGGAAAAAAAAATCGAGCGTCCGAGTTCTAAGGTGTCCCAGGGCCATTTTGGTGGACCAGGCCCAAATCCAAAGAACAGCTATCTCACAGGCTAATGGGGCGACCCACGCCGAGTTTCAGCATTGTAGGATGACCACACAAGTACAGCAACTTGCTAGACATCACCTCGGTGCCATCCGGATCTCGGCGCCCCACTGCAGATGAAGTGCCTCTCAACTATGAAACCACCACGGTGACATCCGGATCTTGGCGCGTTGTGCTGCCTTCGGCCTATTCGCACATCGGTCCGCTACTGACGCCATCTCACAGGCTAATGGGGCGACCCACGCCGAGTTTCAGCATTGTAGGATGACCACACCAGTACAGCAACTTGCTAGACATCACCTCGGTGCCATCCGGATCTCGGCGCCCCACTGCAGATGAAGTGCCTCTCAACTATGAAACCACCACGGTGACATCCGGATCTTGGCGCGTTGTGCTGCCTTCGGCCTATTCGCACATCGGTCCGCTACTGACGCCATCTCACAGGCTAATGGGGCGACCCACGCCGAGTTTCAGCATTGTAGGATGACCACACCAGTACAGCAACTTGCTAGACATCACCTCGGTGCCATCCGGATCTCGGCGCCCCACTGCAGATGAAGTGCCTCTCAACTATGAAACCACCACGGTGACATCCGGATCTTGGCGCGTTGTGCTGCCTTCGGCCTATTCGCACATCGGTCCGCTACTGACGCCATCTCACAGGCTAATGGGGTGACCCACGCCGAGTTTCAGCATTGTAGGATGACCACACCAACTTGCTAGACATCACCTCAGTGCCATCCGAATCTTGGCATCTCAACGCCTAGTGGTATCTTCCATACAAAAAATATTGTTACGCTGCCTTTGGCCCCATTCGCACATCAGTCCGCAACTTAGACATCACCTCGGTGCCATCCGGATCTTGGCATCTCAGCGCCTTGTGGTGTCAGTCAGAAAATATTGTTGTGCTGCCTTCGGCCTATTCGCACATCGGTCCGCTACTGACGCCATCTCACAGGCCAACGGGGCGCCCCACGCCGACTTTCAGCATTGTAGGATGGCCACACCAGTGCGGCAACTTGCTACACACCACCTCGGTGCCATCCGGATCTTGGCATCTCAGCGCCATGTGGTGTCTTCTACACCGGAAATATAGTAGAAAATATTGTTGCGCTGCCTTTGGCCCCATTCACACATCAGTCCGCTACTGACACCATCTCACAGGCCAACGGGGCGCCCCACGCCGACTTTCAACATTGTAGGATGGCCACAGAAGTGCGACAACTTACTAGACACCACCTCGGTGCCATCCGGATCTTGGCGCGTTGTGCTGCCTTCGGCCTATTCGCACATCGGTCCGCTACTGACGCAAACTCACAGGCCAACGGGGCGCCCCACGCCGACTTTCAGCATTGTAGGATGGCCACACCAGTGCGGCAACTTCCTACACACCACCTCGGTGCCATCCGGATCTTGGCGCGTAGTGAAGCTGCAGCAGCTGCAAATAAGCTTCAGACAGTGTTACAACCGCTGCTCAGAACTCTCAACTATGACACCACCTCGGTGCCATCCGGATCTTGGCGCGTTGTATTGCCTTCGGCCTATTCGCACATCGGTCCGCTACTGACGCCGCCTCACGTGCCAACGTATTTTCTCCGCATTTTATACCCTATGCCGCATAACAGGTCATGTGACTTGTTTATAAAACTTTTCATTGGTTCATTTTACTTTTGGTTTCCTAATGATGGAAGGCTTGATCATATGACCTAAAAACAACACTTTTCATTGGATGAAAACTTTTTTTTTCCCCCAAACGATGAAAGCCCCACCTTGTTTCTGGATGTTTCAGACTGAAGCTGGCGTCAGCATGAAAGCACCACCATCTCGTAGCTCAGTCGTGGTCATTCCGCGAGCAATCATGGCAGCCGCTCCCCACCAGAAGCCTGCAGGAGTCGGAGCCCCCAAAACTTTTGATGAATTCTCAAGGCGGAGGGGACGCTTTCGAGAATGGGGTCCAAGACCTAGCAGACAAGCGTCCGATTTCCAAGGTGTCCCAGGGCCATTTCAGTGGACCAGGCCCAAAAAGGAAACAGCCTGCCGCCATTTTGAGAGTCCTGTGACAGCCGCCTATCGCTGCACCGCAAGAGTGGGCGCAACTCAGCTGAATGGCGGATTTTGACACAGTGGACCAAAAGCGGACGGAATGGCAACTGAAACGGTAAAGGGGCGCCCCACTAAAACAGATGAGACTCCACCTGGAGAGGCCCGTTCACGCCGCCTCCCCCGGGGCGCTCCACGCCGTTATTCGGAGCAGCATTGTAGGATACCAAAACCAGTGTGGCAACTTACTGGACATCACCTTGGTGCCATCGTTCTGCTGCCTTGGAACTATTCGCACAACAGTTTGCTACTGATGACCCACCCCCCGCGACGCCCCACGCCGTTATTTGCTGGGTGGCAACTTACTAGACATCACTTTCGTGTCATCTAGATTTCGGCGCGTTCTGCTGCCTTGGAACTATTCGCACAACAGTTTGCTACTGATGACCCACCCCCCGCGACGCCCCACGCCGGAAATCTGGACGTTGTGCTGCGTTGGGACTATTCGCACAGCCGACCGCTACTTCGTTGTTTTTCTCTAAAAATGTTTATATGTTATTACTATTTTTGTTTTCTTGTATATATTTATAAATTATTAAAGTTTTATAATCTTACTACTTTGTCGGAGTTCTATATATTTTTAATGTGACACATAATTGTAAAAACTTTGATGTACAAAGAGTCATCCCTGGAATCTTCCGCTTCACGCTCGGTCCCCTCCCCAATCACAATACAGGATGGTTTTCAGATAATAGCAACGCTTCTGCTGTGACGGATCTCATCGAGTGTGGGCCTTGATCTACTATAACTCCTTTGAAGACGGGTGATTCTTTACAGCTGTGGCCATAAACTACATCTGCAGGGCTAGCTGATAGCCTAGGACCGGCCTGGACAATCGGACACAGAGGAAAAGGAGTGTCAGAGGGTGCGGTAGTGAATAGGGCGAAAGGGAGGTGTCGGGCGGGCACAGGGTGTGATTCTCAGGGAAGAACAGCGCAGATGGGGGGAGGTTTATTACCCATGCATAAAACAGAGAGCGGGGGTGACCACTGCCTGGGGGAGATGCTTGCGAGGGTGGGGAGCCATGCTAAGGATCGACAGCGTGCACAGAGTGGATCTGGTCAAGGCATCTAAAATGGCTGCCGTGCACGACAAAAGTGTGGCATTTGAAAAAAGACAAGATGGCGCACACAATGTTTTTCAACAATTCCTGATTTCCTTCGAATCGAACGTTAACAGACGTTGGGGCATATTACCAAAGTTAAGCGATATTTATCCCTAACGATGCATTGCAAAGATTTTTTTACCGTCAGAAATTATCGCAGATAAACCTTGCTATTATCAAGGTTTATCGCAAATACGATAAAAAACGAGCGCAATGCATTAATATCGCTGAAAACTCCGCGATATTCATGCATTACCGAGCTAATGCTCTTAGCCATGTTATCCACCTCCCATTGGATAACATGGCTAAGAACTGCTCAGGGCAGCTGTTACTTTTTGGAGATATTCGCGCTTATCTCGAATATTTCCAAAAGTTGATAATAGGAGATAGCGATGTTAGCGACTGTTTCCAGTCGCTAACATCTTGGCATGCCCACTTTGCATGTCATTAGTGATAAATATCACTCACATGCAAAGTGGGACCCAAGATGGTCGCTATCTCCTACTAGCCGTCGCTAACTGGTGTTAGCAACAGCTAGGTAATACAGATATAATTTTATCTCCGCGAAGCGGAGCGCTGTTACAGATATATATCTTGTTTTTGAACGTTAATTTCTCAAAATGCACTGAAGCACATATATTGAGACATAGCAAAGGCACATCGGGCTACCAGTCCCTAATATTTTACCAAGTTTCGTGCAAATCCATTCAGCCGTTCGATTATTATTATTATTATTTTTTTTTGCCCCGCGGGGCCCTTTTAAAACCTCCACATCAAACCTAGGGGGTCAGCGAGGATCTACTATGCCCCCTTATGGTCATCAGCCGTTCGATTATTATTATTATTATTTTTTTTTGCCCCGCGGGGCCCTTTTAAAACCTCCACATCAAACCTAGGGGGTCAGCGAGGATCTACTATGCCCCCTTATGGTCATTTGCCCCTTCGCTTTGGCCTCCTCTTGTCTCTCGATCCTACCGAGAGACAAGATGGCGGCCGCTACGTACTGTTTGGAATGTTTACAGACACCGGAGAGCCAATCAGCTTCGCTTCGCAAAGCTCCGTAACGCGAAAAGTACGCGAAGCGGTGCGCTGTTACAGATATATATCTTTTTTTGAACGTTAATTTCTCAAAATCCACTGAAGCACATATATTGAGACCTAGCAAAGGCACATCGGGCTACCAGTCCCTACAATTTTGCCAAGTTTCGTGCAAATCCATTCAGCCGTTCGATTATTATTATTATTATTTTTTTTTGCCCCGCGGGGCCCTTTTAAAACCTCCACATCAAACCTAGGGGGTCAGCGAGGATCTACTATGCCCCCTTATAGTTATTTCCCCCTTTGTTTTGACCTCCTCTTGTCTCTCGATCCTACCGAGAGACAAGATGGCGGCCGCTACGGACTGTTTGGAATGTTGACAGACGCCGGAGAACCAATCAGCTTCGCTTCACAAAGCTCCGTTGTGCGAAAAGTCCGCGAACCAGAGCGCTAACCGGTCCGCTGTTACAGATATATATCTTTTTTTAAACGTTAATTTCTCAAAATCCACTGGAGCACATATATTGAGACCTACAAAAGGCACATCGGGCTACCAGTCCCTACAATTTTGCCAAGTTTCGTGCAAATCCATTCAGCCGTTCGGGCTAAAAGTGAGGCCAACCGCCCTATGGAAAACTCAATGTTAAAAACACGTTTTGGGACCCCCCTTTTTTCTCGGCCCCCCCTTGACGAACCCCCCCCAAATTTTCAAAGGCTGCTCAGAAACAAAATGTGCCATTTTCCTGAAAATTTCAGCCAATTCCGTCCACAAACGGCAAAGTTATTAGACATAGAATTTTCAAAAAACCCATAGAGAAAAAATCCTAACTATATATACCTACTGGCGACCGCCAGTAGGTAATATATATATATATATATATATATATATATATATATATATATATATATATATATATATATATATATATATATATATATACATATATATATATATATATATATATATATATATATATATATATATATATATATATATATATATATATATATATATAGTCACTGAAAGAACCATAGGTTTCAGGCCTTATATAGTTAGGAACTAGCATTTAGTCACTCAAAATGTGCCCTAATTTTTCTTTCTGCAGCACTAATCATACTTTCTATGGCACAATATATCCTCATATTGTTCCTTTTTAAATTAAATGTTTTAAGAGTTACCACTTCATTCCAATCAAGATGACTTCTGTTGTGCCATACTTTTGTCATAAGTAAGACTGTTAGTGCTCTAGTTGTTCTTTAGAACACTCTGGGACATTCAGTCATTGGGCTATACTTGGGCTACATCTGGGTGCTATTTGGGCTACATTTGGGCTATTTTGTCTCTGTGGCAATCTTGGGAGACTGCATGTCAGAATTTTTTAATGAAATAGAATAGGATTTGAGAAGTCACTCAAAATGTGCCCTAATTTTTCTTCCTGCAGCACTAATCATACTTTCTATGGCAAAATGAACCCCCTCATTTTGTTCCGTTTTAAATGAAATGTTTTCAGACTTACCACTTCATTCCAATCAAGATGGCTTCTGGTGTGCCATACTTTTGTCATAAGTAAGACTGTTAGCGCTCTAGTTGTTCTTTAGAACACTCTGGGAAGCTGCAGTAGAACACAAAGGAATCAACTGACAGTCTCTGTCCTTGTTGGGTGTACATGTTTTACTGAGAATGTCAGACTTCATTCTCACATGACTGAGAAAGATAATGTGAATTTACAGAAAGTATACTTTCAGTTTAGCTTATAGATCCCCTTCCAAACCACTGTGGGAAAAACATGAGATAATAGTTTTCTTTCAAACATGATTCATGACATCCCAGCAGAAGGCTTTTTCACATGGTAAAATTACCTTAGAATACACCACAATTCCTAAAATGAGTATGGTACCATAAACAAATGATTTATAATTTAACTAAAGTCCTAAAACACTCTATTAACTACAATGCTTTTTAATGAGGTGCTATCATGTATATTGGTCCCAAGATGGCTGCCAACACTTCTTGGATGAAGAATTTGAATTTTGAAAACAATTTTTTTTTTTGCCTTGGGGGTCCTTGTGGGACCCCTGAGCAGGTCTAGGGGGTCAGGTTGCTTCTATCCTGCCCCCTTTTTGAATTCTATACGTTTGTTTTTCTGCTTTCCTGTGCCTCAGTCTACTGAGGCACAAGATGGCTGCCAACACTTTCTGGTTTGGAGTGTTGACAGACATTGGCAGCCAATCAGAATGCAGCTCATGCTCGGAAAGGTAAGCTTACAGTAAGCTTACACGTAAGCTGCTATAGATATATATATATTTTCTCTTTTGATTTTCTCAGGAACTACTGGAGGGATTTTCACAAAATATAGCAAAGGCACATCTGCGTACCAGTCCCTACAATTTTGCAAAGTTTGGCGTAATTCCGTTCAGCGGTTCGGGCTGTAGACTTGTCAGACCGTCCTATGGAAATTAACATGGGGAAAACACGTTTTGGGACCCCCCTTTTTTCTCAGCGCCCACTTCACGAATCCCCCCGAATCTTTCAGTGAAGGAGCGCAGCAGAGCTGGCCACAATTGTGGAAAATTACACACAAATTCCTGAACCGGCGCCAGAGTTATTCCCAATAGAATGTTGCGGATCTCCTATGGTAGCCAATGCTTACTATATATACCTACTGGCGACCGCCAGTAGGTAATATATATATATATATATATATATATATATATATATATATATATCAACACACAAAGGTTGCCTGCTGTAGGTAGGAGCCCACACAAGGAGGTTTGTATTGCATCTCTTTATTTGAAGATCGCAGCAGGGACAAACAGCACAGGATCTCTCCAAAGTCTTATGTCCTCCCGACGCGTTTCGTACTCTGTTGGCACTTAATCATGGGTTTGGGACAATCACATCTCAGACGGCATCGCAGTCTTTTAACACACCTGTAATTGACAAGTTTCCGCCTCAGTGGGCGTGGCCACACCGCGTGGCTTTCTGGAACTTGCAGTGTTCAAGTCTTCCCCATGTGGGTTGCTAGCCATCTCGATGATTAAAAGTTCAGTATTTCCCAAGTGGGTTGCCAGATACATCCGGGCTGCATCCGTAAATGTCTCCAAAGGCTTCCTCGTCCTGTTCCGCCTCGTCGTTAAACGGGACAGCAGGGCCGCATCAACTGCAGCGGGGCACCTCCTGCGACCCAGGCACGGCCGCTAAACATCAACACACAAAGGTTGCCTGCTGTAGGTAGGAGCCCACACAAGGAGGTTTGTATTTCATCTCTTTATTTGAAGATCGCAGCAGGGACAAACAGCACAGGATCTCGCTAAGTCTTATGTCCTCCCGACGCATTTCGTACTCTGTTGGCACTTAATCATGGGTTTGGGACAATCACATCTCAGACGGCATCGCAGTCTTTTAACACACCTGTAATTGACAAGTTTCCGCCTCAGTGGGCGTGGCCACACCGCGTGGCTTTCTGGAACTTGCAGTGTTCAAGTCTTCCCCATGTGGGTTGCTAGCCATCTCGATGATTAAAAGTTCAGTATTTCCCAAGTGGGTTGCCAGATACATCCGGGCTGCATGCCTGCATCCGTAAATGTCTCCAAAGGCTTCCTCGTCCTGTTCCGCCTCGTCGTTAAACGGGACAGCAGGGCCGCATCAACTGCAGCGGGGCACCTCCTGCGACCCAGGCACGGCCGCTAAACATCAACACACAAAGGTTGCCTGCTGTAGGTAGGAGCCCACACAAGGAGGTTTGTATTGCATCTCTTTATTTGAAGATCGCAGCAGGGACAAACAGCACAGGATCTCGCCAAAGTCTTATGTCCTCCCGACGCGTTTCGTACTCTGTTGGCACTTAATCATGGGTTTGGGACAATCACATCTCAGACGGCATCGCAGTCTTTTAACACACCTGTAATTGACAAGTTTCCGCCTCAGTGGGCGTGGCCACACCGCGTGGCTTTCTGGAACTTGCAGTGTTCAAGTCTTCCCCATGTGGGTTGCTAGCCATCTCGATGATTAAAAGTTCAGTATTTCCCAAGTGGGTTGCCAGATACATCTGGGCTGCATGCCTGCATCCGTAAATGTCTCCAAAGGCTTCCTCGTCCTGTTCCGCCTCGTCGTTAAACGGGACAGCAGGGCCGCATCAACTGCAGCGGGGCACCTCCTGCGACCCAGGCACGGCCGCTAAACATCAACACACAAAGGTTGCCTGCTGTAGGTAGGAGCCCACACAAGGAGGTTTGTATTGCATCTCTTTATTTGAAGATCGCAGCAGGGACAAACAGCACAGGATCTCGCCAAAGTCTTATGTCCTCCCGACGCGTTTCGTACTCTGTTGGCACTTAATCATGGGTTTGGGACAATCACATCTCAGACGGCATCGCAGTCTTTTAACACACCTGTAATTGACAAGTTTCCGCCTCAGTGGGCGTGGCCACACCGCGTGGCTTTCTGGAACTTGCAGTGTTCAAGTCTTCCCCATGTGGGTTGCTAGCCATCTCGATGATTAAAAGTTCAGTATTTCCCAAGTGGGTTGCCAGATACATCCGGGCTGCATGCCTGCATCCGTAAATGTCTCCAAAGGCTTCCTCGTCCTGTTCCGCCTCGTCGTTAAACGGGACAGCAGGGCCGCATCAGCTGCAGCGGGGCACCTCCTGCGACCCAGGCACGGCCGCTAAACATCAACACACAAAGGTTGCCTGCTGTAGGTAGGAGCCCACACAAGGAGGTTTGTATTGCATCTCTTTATTTGAAGATCGCAGCAGGGACAAACAGCACAGGATCTCGCCAAAGTCTTATGTCCTCCCGATGCGTTTCGTACTCTGTTGGCACTTAATCATGGGTTTGGGACAATCACATCTCAGACGGCATCGCAGTCTTTTAACACACCTGTAATTGACAAGTTTCCGCCTCAGTGGGCGTGGCCACACCGCGTGGCTTTCTGGAACTTGCAGTGTTCAAGTCTTCCCCATGTGGGTTGCTAGCCATCTCGATGATTAAAAGTTCAGTATTTCCCAAGTGGGTTGCCAGATACATCCGGGCTGCATGCCTGCATCCGTAAATGTCTCCAAAGGCTTCCTCGTCCTGTTCCGCCTCGTCGTTAAACGGGACAGCAGGGCCGCATCAACTGCAGCGGGGCACCTCCTGCGACCCAGGCACGGCCGCTAAACATCAACACACAAAGGTTGCCTGCTGTAGGTAGGAGCCCACACAAGGAGGTTTGTATTGCATCTCTTTATTTGAAGATCGCAGCAGGGACAAACAGCACAGGATCTCGCCAAAGTCTTATGTCCTCCCGACGCGTTTCGTACTCTGTTGGCACTTAATCATGGGTTTGGGACAATCACATCTCAGGCGGCATCGCAGTCTTTTAACACACCTGTAATTGACAAGTTTCCGCCTCAGTGGGCGTGGCCACACCGCGTGGCTTTCTGGAACTTGCAGTGTTCAAGTCTTCCCCATGTGGGTTGCTAGCCATCTCGATGATTAAAAGTTCAGTAATTCCCAAGTGGGTTGCCAGATACATCCGGGCTGCATGCCTGCATCCGTAAATGTCTCCAAAGGCTTCCTCGTCCTGTTCCGCCTCGTCGTTAAACGGGACAGCAGGGCCGCATCAACTGCAGCGGGGCACCTCCTGCGACCCAGGCACGGCCGCTAAACATCAACACACAAAGGTTGCCTGCTGTAGGTAGGAGCCCACACAAGGAGGTTTGTATTGCATCTCTTTATTTGAAGATCGCAGCAGGGACAAACAGCACAGGATCTCGCCAAAGTCCTTGTGTGGGCTCCTACCTACAGCAGGCAACTTGTGTGAGTTGATATATATATATATATATATATATATATATATATATATATATATATATACACATATATACACATATATGTATATATATGTATATATATAACCTACTGGCGGTCACCAGTAGGCAATTATAGTTAGGACCTAATTTGCATAGGAAAAGTGTTTTTGTCTTTGCCAATATCTTTGCCGCCGGTTGACGAATTTTCTAAACTAAATGGGTTCTCCGGTCAGTCTTGAAAGTTTCAGGGTGATTCGTCAAGTGGGGGCCGAGAAAAAAGGAGGTCCCAAAACACTTTTTCCCTATGTTAATTTCTATAAGAACTTTAGACAAAGCTACAGCCCGAACTGCTAAACGGAATTACATCAAATTTGGCAAAAAGTTAGGCATTCATTCGGAAAGAGCCCTTTTTTTAAATGGTGTAAATCCGTTCAGTAGTTCCTGAGAAATTAGAAAAAGAAAAGTTTTGATATCTGAGCACCGAGGAGGGTTCATGAACCCTCCTGGGCACAAGCTTCACTCTGATTGGCTGCCAACACTCCAAACCAGGAAGTGTTGGCAGTCATCTTTTGACTCAGTAGAACGGAGTCTGAAGAAAACAGTGAAATAAAGGTTAAAAAACAAGAAAAGTGGGCAGGGTATAAACACTCTGACCCCCTATCTCAGGTCAGGATGTCCCATAAGGACCCCCAGGACCGAAGGAAGCATTTTAAAAAAAAATCTGTCAAATTTGCACTAGGTGCGCAAATTCGGCTGAGAAAATTAGAAAAAAAAATTCCCGCGCTTCGCTATTTTTAAGCCCCCAAGTGGGCCAGGTATCGGGGGCAATACTTATTTAATTAGCGCCCCAAGGATCTCCCCTCCCTGGGGTTTAGCTTATTGAATGCAGGAGGCTCGCCACCCCCCCCCGCAGCACCACCACCTCCCTGGGGCTTTGTTTTAAAGAAAGGGTTGGGGGGCTAATGCCCCTCACTATGCTCCGGGGACCACCACCTCCCAGAGGCATGCCTAATTAAGTGTGGGGGGCCTCGCGGGCCCCCATGCCCCAGTGACCACCACATCCCCGGGGCTTTGATCAATTAGAGGCAGGGGGCCTCGCAGGCCCCCCACGCCCTGGGGACCACCACCTACCCGAGGCTTTGTACTTGATGGGAGGGGAGCTGTGCGGCACCTTCCAGGAGCCCTTGATGGCCCTGGAGACCGCCACCCCCCAGGGCCGGCTCCTGCAATGTCTCGTGGTGCCCACCCCGGAACATTGCCATTTGTTATGGCAGGGCGGGAGCCGTGCGCCTCCCACCTATCATGTCAGCAGCTCCCCTTGTGCAAAAGCAATGCCGGCCTCATCAGGAGGTGGGGAGCCGGCAGGACCATGGGGGCATTGGGTTCCCCCCATGGTCCCCAATGCAAAGGGCCAGCCCAGGGGGATGGGGTCTCTGTGCCCCCTCCCCTGCAATTACACTCTTTTTTATATCACTCTGCAATGCAGCTCTGTGGCGCTTACTGGAGGTACCTGGTGGGCTAGTTGGCCCCCAAGGACCCTCAGGCTTCAGGGGGACTTAATCCCCCAAATTACAATGCGCCAGGGATCGGGTTTGCACACTGGTGCAGAGAGGGAGTGGGGCCTGATATAACAAGTGTGCAAACATGCCCCCTGACACATTGAACATTTTGGGGATTAAGTCCCCTTGAATCCTGAGGGTCCCTGGGGGCCAACTAGCCTACCAGGTACCTCCAGTAAGCACCACAGAGCTGCGTTGCAGAGAGGTGGTTAAAGGCCACACCCCTTTTTACACCACTTTGCAAACGCAGCATCTGGTGCACTGCTGGTGGGGCGATGAGGTCCTCTTGTGTCCTGAGGACCTCAGGACACAAGTGGACTTCATCCTCTAAGCAGCAGTGCGACAGAAGTCGTGGTGTAAAAGGGGGCGTGGCCACGGACCACATCTCTGCAACACAACTCTATTCTTGCCATTTGTGAGAGTAAGCAATCTGGAATGACTGGTCTGCCATCTAAGTATACTCCCACTTCAACGTCGGTCTTTTTTGTACAACCTCACTTTATCCAGATTTCTTTTTCCTTTTCATCAACTTCTTCCTGCAACTGTCTGACCTCATCCCATGTTTCTGGAATTGAGCAAAACATAAGTTGGCAGCTGGTTTCACCTGTTTCGACTTTTCTGTTAATTGCCATTGTATTTTTTGCGCAGTATTGAGCAATTTGGTCTGCGTACCCATTCCCTGCTGTCACATAGTCATTTCCTGACTGGTGTGCAGCACATTTAACCACTGCTATTTCTTTTGGCAATTGTAATGCTTCCAACAAATGTTTTACATTTTTACTATTTCTGATAGGGGATCCTAAAAAAGTCAGAAATCCCCTCTGCATCCAGTGATAGCCAGAGTCATGCACAATCCAGAAACCATATTGACTATCCGTAAATATAGTTATTTTCTGATTTTTCCCAATTTTGCATGTCTTTGATAAGGCCACCAATTTGGCTACTTGTGCAGACTTGACTCCCGGTAAACAGGATGCTTCAATAAATTCTGTTATTTTGCATACACTTAATCCTCCTTCCGTTCTCAGACATGACCTATCCACGAACAATTCATGATCAGATTCCTTCACGAGAGTTTCTTTTATATCAGGACAGGGCTTAGTACATTATTCAGTCACATCCAGACAATCATGAGCAATCTCATCTTTCACTTCCTCACCACATGGATCTGGCAATAATGTTGCAGGATCCATTACCGTACATCTTGCGACTGTCACATTTTCTGCTCCCAAAAAGGAGTGAGGTGCTGTGTTCGCGTTCTTGTCAAAATAATATCAACTGAATGTGGAACATATACTTTTACAGGATGTCCCATTAAAATTGACTCACTTTGCTCCAGACTTACACAGGTAGCAGCTACTGATTGTAAGCAGCCAGGTAATGCTGAAGCCACTGGATCCAAGGTGGCAGAGAAATACGAAAATGGACGTCGGCTAAGTCCATGTCTCTGAAACTGAACGTGAACAATTTTCTCTCTCACAACAAAACAGGGCAAATTCTTTTGAATAATCAGGCATGCCTAAGGCAAGAGCCTCACAGACAATTTCACAGTTTCACAAATGCTTATAAACAAAATCTGAATCAATTGTATTAATGGTTTCGCTAGCAGGCAGAAGCTATTTATCCACTGCCTACAGTACCCAACCACTCCCAAAAACATTCTCATCTTCTTTTGCATCTGAGGTAGTTGCATTTGTTTGATTATTTTTATTCTTTCCGGTGTCACTTTTCTAACTCCTTTTTCTATTTTATGCTCTAAATATCTAACTTCTTGTTGACAAAACTGTAATTTGTCTGGAGACACCTTGTGTCCTCCTTTGGCCAAATGGTTCAGTAATGCAATTGTGCCAGTGACACTATCTTCTCTTGTCTTTGATGCCACTAATAGGTCATCAATGTACTGAACCAGAACTGAATTCCCGGGCATAACTAATAACTCTAGATTCTTTTTCAGGATTTGATTGAAAATTGAGGGACTCTCTGTGTACCCTTGTGGAACAAGGCACCATGCCAATACACAATCTCCAAACCAGAAGGCAAATAAAAACTGGCTATCCAGGTGCAATGGTATAGAAAAGAATGCTGGACACAAATTAATTACTGTATACCAACTTGCATTTCAGCTTATTTGATAAAGGATCATGGCTGGATTTGGCACCACTGGACAACAAGGTACTACAATCTTATTAATCTTTCACAAATTGTGCACTATTCTATACTTGCCGATAGGCTTTTTAAGCCCCTAAATTGAGGAATTACAATTACTCCCTACTATATCTTTCATAATTCCTTGTTTGATCATTGATTCAATCACTGGAGCAACTCCTGCTATCACGTATGGACTCATTTTGTACGGTTTTGTGTTTTGATAAACTGCACCTACCTTCACCACTATTTTCACATGGTCTACATTGGCCATTAGCCCTACATCCTTTCCTGTAAAGTCCCACACCTCTGGATTTATGGTGTCTCTCAATTCTCTGGGTAATGCACTTTCAGTTACTAGCGAGAACATTTCATCCACTTCTGTACCTTGCTAGCTAACATCATCTTGTAAATAATGTCCTCATCAGGTGTTTGGAAAGCAACAACATCAGGCGTACAGCAGATTGTGCAATTCATTTTGCACAATAAGTCTCTACCTAACAGATTTACTGGGCTTGAGTCATATACTACAAACCGATGCATGTTTTTAAAGTTTCCAATATGGACTTCCATTGTTTTTTAACTGGGGTTTTAATCTGTTTATTAGACACTCCTACAACTTGGATACTTTCTCCCAAGAGGGGTAGTTTTGGGATGTCTGCTGTTCTCACAGTAGACCGGGTAGCACCAGTGTCCAATAGAAAAGTGATGTCACTACCTTCAACATTCCCATCAATAAATGGACCTGTCTGAACTACCGGAAAGGATGTGCCAAGCACGCAACCCCTTTCCTCCCCCTCAGGCACTGTCATTGTACATAGTCCAATTCATCATCATTCTGCAAAAAATGTTTTGAAACCACAGGGTTATTCTTACCAATTTCTCCTTGAAAACCAGTGTTCAAACTGTATTTTTGAATGTTCACATGGTTTGGCATTGGAGGTTGTGGCAACTGATACTGTGGAGTAACTACCTGCTGCTAGTGTTGCTGTTTCACAGCCACTTTATTCTGCATCTGCGGATTAAAATTTTGATTTTGCCCATTATTATTATGGAAAACCTTACACTCGTTTTTTCAATGTCTAAGCTTTCCACACACATGACAAGGATATTTCTTCCTTGCTTCCTCTCTATTCATTCGTCATCGTCCTTTACTACCACTCAGCACTTGTTCACCTTGATTCTGATCTTTCATCACATTATCAGAGTGGGAAATTAATGTTGCTTCCTGCTGCTCTGCCAATTTCACTTTTCACTTTTAGGTTTCTATGTTTTGCCTCAATATCGTTATCGCAATACTTTGCATATTTCAATATTTTATCTATTGGCTTACTTTTCCAGCACAATATGTGCTGTTGAATCATCGGACTCTGGTTTCAGACCATACACAAACCGATACATAAAATGTCCCATATCCTTATCACTAATGATCTCAAATCCACTATACTGCTTGAAGACCTGTAACAACTTTCATAGTACGTGTGTACAGACCCATTTTGCTCCTAAATTGTTCTATCTATCTTAACCCAATCAGTCTCTTTGGGTGGGATTTTCCCTTTCAAGAAAGTAATTACTTGGTGATACTTTTTCATCAACTCCTCTAACATGGCTCCTGTTTTAGAATCTCTTGCATACTCTTCACTCGGCCAATCAACCGTAATCTTATACTTCGTCCATAAATCAGCAGGAACCACAATCTCAAATAAACCATCCAAATCATTCAACAATACCATTGAAACTTTCACAAACCTTTCAACTTGCTTGTACCATTCAACAGTTTTTTCTCTCAACCTAGGGAAGTCATTCATAAATGACAAAATATCCTGTCTACTCCAAGGAACATGAACATATCCACCACAAGGTACTTCCCTCATTGGAAATACCCTTTCAACCTTTTCTGATTTTTTCATTGCAAATGCAGACAATGCTTCTTTAGCTTGTGCTTCCTCTTTCTTATTTTTAGGTTTCGACCTGGCGAGGGGCACGCAGTGCCACTCCCAGATCGAAAACTATTGTCTACAGTAGGGATGTCGGCACCGCCTCTGCCTCTCATTGGCTAGCTCCATAAATGGAGGCTAGCCATTGGGAGACAGAGGCTGTCAATCGCGCTTTCTCTCGAAAACGCGATTCGGGGGCGTTTCTGGTGCTTTTTTTAAGCCCCGCCCCTTTGTCCCGGGCCGCGCTGTGATTGGCTGCCGGCCCGGGACACCCCCTGACGTCATTTCCCGGGCCGCGCTGTGATTGGCTGCCGGCCCGGGACACCCACCTGACGTCATTCCCGGGCCGCGCTGTGATTGGCTGCCGGCCCGGGACCTGACTTGTGTAACATTTGTCTCCTCATCACATGGGCCAGAAGCGATAAGGTGTGGAGAAATGCACAGCATCGCCTGGCAACAGATGTAGGTGGTTTGCCTATTGTACAAATTTTCTTTGCCACAGCTTGTCTAACTTGTAAAATGCACAGCCCTGACCACCGAACTAATCTTGTATATTGAAGGAAGGGCTAACTTGCCATTCCGGTTAACTTCGGCAACCCCGTTTGCCTTGTCGTGGCAATAAAGTTCATTTGAATCAGAGACAGGAAGGGGGAGGGACGGGCCCGTCCCAGGTCGTGAGCCCGGGGCAGAGGCGGCACTGTCCTGCGCTCGTGTTTCTGCCCTACTCGCACCCTTTCTCCGCGCAGCGCTCCTCCCGACTCGCCTGCCCTGTGAACGGAGCAGGTCCACCGCACCGGGCGGCATTGGACTGGGCGGGGCTAAGAGTGAATCACGAACACTCCCTTCAGGAGAGAGGTATTCACAACACCCGGAAGCCTCCCACCGGTAAAAGAGGTGAGTGCCGGGAGCCGTCAGAGGGGCTGCAAAGTCCCCGGGCCCATCGGTAAGAGTACCCAGGTGCACCGTGGTTTTGTCCTAAATGGAGTACGGGGTTAACCCCAGCTCTCGGGAGCTAGCGTTAGATGTCTGTGCAATTAAATAATATTGAGCGCAGTGCGGAGAGGCGTTACAGGCAGCACTAGGAAAGCTGCGTGATGCAAGAAAGGAAGAAGGCTTGCGTTTTCAGAAATGGATGGGGCTGCTGTTAAGTCTTTCTCTATCGTTTCCCCCTCTGTTCCTCTTTTGAAAGCCACTCGAAGATCTCTTGGCCGGAGTTGTATAATTTAACTACTTATCGCCCCTTTGGCAAGAGGGATTCTGGGAACGGACACGTGGCGATGTGCCTGCCTGCCTTGGGTGTGACTGTCCTTTGTCTCTACTTCCCCGGGGCAGAGCGCGGTATAATGTTCCTCTGAGTGACACTTCTTGTTTGCCGATCATACCCTGCAGAAGGCCTCCCGCTGGGATGTCTTAGGTACACATGAGGGGACATCTGGATCGGGTCGCCCTTGAACCCGTCAGCTGCCGGTCTCCCATGGGGGCGCCGGACTAGAGGAGGAAGACGGTGCTGGGGAGCTCACGCCTGATTGCTGAAGTACCCCGTTACTAAACTTTCTGCACCCTTTACTTTTCTTTAGTTTTATTGTTAAGCATTTAAATGCATACACATTGATGTAGTTCTGTAAGGTTTAACCCGCAAAGGGGTGCGGGCATCAAGAAATACCCGGATGTATTGCACATTGTATCACCTATTGACCTACTACCCCGTACAGTTGTACCGTTACTCAATGCCCAGTGTAATACCAACTCCAGCGGATTAACAAAGGCACACACCCATTCTTATGGACCGCGTTGTGTGGTCTGTTTTCGATCTGCGCCCACTCCTGGGCTGGTGACAGACTGGGCAAAGAGGCAAAGCTAAAGGAAGAGTCGACAGAGAGCCTTGCTGTGCGAGAGACTTATCATCCTTGTTAATGTAAAACATGCAACTTGAAAGCAGTTGTCGCAGATTGTGACGGACTACTTTGCAGTTTATGCGTTTTGAACTTGGTGTTTTTACCTGTAATATAACAGCACAGCATTATATTCTTACAATGCGGCTGGTCACCGAATGAAATGAAACACTGTCCCATTGCTGGACCTGGTGATGAGCCGCGGAAACGCAGCGCCGGCCGGCCTGGGGCAGAGCTGGTGTGACCGTCCTCGGCGGGGCCCCAGCGAGCCAAACCTCGGCCTAAGTGCTGGGGATCAAACGACCGGTCTACGCCGAGGCCTCCCACGCCGGACGCGTGCCCAGCTGTCCGGGTTCTTTCCCATGAAGCCGGGCTCAGCTGGGAAGACCCTGACCACAGTTTTTTTTTTAATGTATTTTTTGGTGTGATTTCTCATTCCCAACAAAACACTGGTTCCTAGTAAAGCGGGCAGATTGATTTCTCATCCGGACGCTATCTTTCCACGCATGTGCTTTTCATTAACAGATCCGTCCATTATTGGAGCAAGGCTCTAGGTTTAGCATAACTGAACCGTTTGGCGTGAGTCCACGCGAGAAGTCATTTGTAAAAAGAAGGCCCATGATTGGAAATTCGGGGTCTCGGTGGGGTATCCCTCTCCGTTCACCACACCTTGAAAGTGTGTTGGCAGTTCAAATATGTAATTATTTTGGTGCTTTGTGATTGAAGGGTGACATACTGCAATGCGTTATTTTTTTTATAAAGTACACTCCAACATGGCATTGACCTTCATAGCATCGTGGAGTATTATTTGTAAATATTGCTTATTTCATTGGTACGTTTTTTACCTACCTCACGCGGTGCTAGATTAAGGACACCGTTTTCGATTGCTTGGCTGTCATTGCACAACCGAATGTATTCTGGGAGCTGTAGTCTTTATGGGCAGCGACAGAAAAATATAGCATAACAACTGATAACAATATAGACCCATGACCGAAAAGCCCAGGACTAGAAATGAGTTGACACACCGTTTAATGGCACTTTAAGTTATGCATGTTAAAAAAAAAAACACTGTCTGGTGGGGTCTCAGTTTTAGGAGCTAAGGGCACAAATCCTACACGTGGAATGGGACAGTATTATCTAATTTATGTGATTGCATATGTAAACGAATGCTGTTATTTTAGTATTTTACCTCTGTGGCCTGCTCATAAATGGGCAGTGCACGTTCTGTATTTATTTAAAACCCGCCTTCTGGGGCATAGTTGACAGCCCCGAGTAGACGTCCCTGAGTGCAGCTGAGTGCACCGAAGGGTCGTGGACCGTGAACAAGCTGTTGTGCAGGCCACCACGCGCCATTGGCTTGCTTTCTAGGATTAGTCACCAGCAGCTACATATGCTTATAGCCGATGTTTGCTTTACTAACCATTCAGGGCGTATTTTTCATCTTTCTTAAAACTTTATCCTGCGACATGGGGGGAGCTAACCGCACCCTTAACGGCCCCGGTTTAGCTTTGCTGTCTGTTTGCAAGACTAAAGCTCGGAATCTCGGCGTACATTTTTGTTGAGGGAGGTTTGTATTCCTCCAGTCTCCTCATCCTGGCACAGATGATTCCCATCAGAATTGAGCTCCTTTGAAAAACAACCCTGTCTGTAAGAGGACATAGTTGAGTCTAAACAATAGATTGTTGTGTTAGACGGCAGCGTGGATTTCCTTAATTATTTTTTCTTGCTTCTGTCTTCCCCCGCCCCCCCTCCCGCTGTCCGTGTGACCGTTACCGACCCCCCCTCCCGCTGTCCCCCTCAAGCGGACACTAAACACCCCCTTCCCCGCCAAACAAGACATATTGCTTTCGATGGCTCTCTTTTCCTTCGCTGGCCTCGCGCCTGAGAGGATGGGTGGCCGGGGCTGGCACGGGGCAGCCTGAATGCGCGCTGATGAGGTAGCTGAGCGGGTTAAGGTTTTCCTGGAGAGATCTGCTTATCACTTGGTCGAATCGCTGGGAAAGTGTGTCCGGGAGGCAATACAGTTAGCGTTTTATTAGTCGGCTTATTGTAGCCATTGTTGTTAACAGCGTTTAGAGGCACGGTGACAGCTTTACATATGGTGTGTTTGCATATTGATAAATCTTCAGAAATATACACTCGCCTCTTTCTGCACCCTTCCACGCCGTAACTTCCTTTGCGGCACCCAGTAAGCTGGTGTCTCTTCTGACTGGATCTACCCAGGTGGAGTTGGGGTTTACGAATGTTTTGCCTGGTGGGGCGGAGTAAAACTCGTCATCTCCCCCGCAATCCTTTCCGCCTCTCTTGTAAGCTTACACTTCGCCAACAGTTTATTCTTACCCCAGTGGCCTCTGTTCATTAATCTCGTCCCCTCCCTTTACTGTCCTCTCTTCTTTCCCTGGTGATCTCATCCTTTCCTGCCTGTCTTCACTCCGTCCCCATCCTCTGCCCGCCGTTGGCTCTCTTCTCTCGTCCTCTTTCCTATCTGTCCCTCGCGTCTTCTTCACCCATAAGACTCCCTCCCCAGCTCCTCCCCATTCATCAGTCCCGTTCACACTTTTTTAAATGTCCCCCTACCTTCCCTCTCTTCTGCCCCAGCCGTCCCCTCTCGCGTTTCCCCTCTATTTCCTCGTTGGTTCCTCGCTCTGCCTTTCCCTCTCTTTCTTCTCCTCGCACCCTGACCAGCTCAACCTCCTCCATTCGCCGTCCTTCCTGCCCGCTCACCGTTGTCCTCACACACCCCTCTTCATTTCGGATGCCCCCTCCTTTCCTTTCTCCCTCCCATCCTCTCACGTCCTCCATTAATACATTGTACTCGCCCTATCTTTCTTTTGCTTTCCTCTTCCAAATCTACCTCTTGCCCTCTCGGCTCATTCCATGACCCGCCGCTACCCCTTTACTCCGTCCCCTTTCTCTCTCTCTCTCTCTCTCCCTCTCTCTTGTGCTTTCTCCACATCTTTCCCTCTCAGCTTTCTCTCTTCCCTCTTACAGTTTCGGTTTCTCACATTCTCTCACTCTCTCTCCCCTCCTGCCGTCTCTTTTCCTCTCACCCCTCCTCTTTCCTCGCTCAATCTGTGCCCCTCGTGTCTGCTCTCTCTGGTCACCAGAAGAGACAGCGCCTCCCACCGCCGCAAAAACGCCCACCATAGAAAGAGCGCAAGGGACAGGAAACGAATAAACAAGGGAAGGAAAGACCGGCAACCAAGAGTGGAACACTTAAAGCTGCTCCAGAGAGGGGGAGCCGAGCAGGTCCGCCTGGAAATGTACATATGTAGAGACACTTCCCGGGAAGCCCCCCCCCCCGATCTGACCCTTTCAATTATTCAATAGCTAGAGCAGACCAAGTGACTGCCAGGTGCAATACATCAGGCTTAGGAAGGGCTTTCATTAGATTTGGAGAGATTCACGCTGCTCTCTCCCTCCATCCCTCAGCCCTCACTCCTGGAGCTCCCGCCAGCCCCTCTCTGGCCATTGGTGCCCATTGACCTTGGTGCTCCTCATGCCAGATGTGTGTGCCAAGTACAGTGACTGTTCTCTTACAGTCTGCTTGCCTGAAATGCATGTACCCCACTTTGAATTTGACCCTGGTTAAACCTTCACGTACATCTAGTTAAGAGTGCGCCATGAAGCTGTCATTAGCGGGCAGAATGTTTGGCGCTACAATATTTAAAAAAACGGAATCCTTCGAAAAATGAAATAATTCCTTTAGACACAGTTCTTGCAGCCAGCAGGGTTGTTTCCCGAGGGCAGGAGCGGTCCCTTCAGCTGGCCTAGTTATCACACGGTCCCAGGCCGAGCGGTGGCGGAAGCCCCTGCCCAGGCCTGGTGGGTAGGATTGGTGCTGAGCCCAGGAAGCTTCTACACTGATCAGGAAGCGGGCACCCTGCTGCTTATCCATGGATCGCCATGTATCCCACCCACAGCCCACTCCGCACACGCTCTTAATAGATATTATGTGTACACACGCCCAAATCAATGTGCTATTTTAAAAGAGCTAATTTCTTGCACTGCATTAAAATGTAATTTTAAGAATAGCTATAATTATACACTATTTTCTAGCGGATCTAAAACACGTGCACGCGTTTTCTTATTTTCCCATACAAGGATAGTGTGCTAAATGTATTTCTACGGGGTATTCCTGACCCTGCTTACCCCTGCTTACAGCTGCGCGGTAAGTATACAAACATCACGTTTGTCCAGTGAGCCGTACTGGGGTCCCCGCCGCTGGGCGCACCTGAAGCCCCTGGGCGGTGCCCGTGCTGTAATGCACGGTAGTAGAAGTGTGTGTGTGTGTGGTGTGTGTGTCTGCACTCTGCGCCGGCTGACTGCAACATCTCCTCTTCTCTTCCTTTTCAGGATCAGGCTATTTTTGGTGCCTCTATCGCAGGCTCCGGTGAGCGTGAGATCATCGCCGTCCAATCCCGAGGCCGGTAGCTCGCCCCCGCCCGGGAAGCATGCATTCTTTACAGTGTGCAGCTGCCTGCAAATGTGTACTCATTACAGAGCGTTGGTGCACAGTCCTCAACTTATTTTCTGTACTGTGTGTGTTGGGGCTCTGTGTGTGTTGGGGCTCTGTGTGTGTTGAGGCTCTGTGTGTGTTGGGGCTCTGTGTGTGTTGGGGCTCTGTGTGTGTTGGGGCTCTGTGTGTGTTGGGGCTCTGTGTGTGTTGGGGCTCTGTGTGTGTTGGGGCTCTGTGTGTGATGGGGCTCTGTGTGTGATGGGGCTCTGTGTGTGATGGGGCTCTGTGTTTGATGGGGCTCTGTGTGTGTTGGTGCTCTGTGTGTGTTGGAGCTCTGTGTGTGTTGGGGCTCTGTGTGTTGGGGCTCTGTGTGTGTTGGGGCTCTGTGTGTGTTGGGGCTCTGTGTGTGTTGGGGCTCTGTGTGTGTTGGGGCTCTGTCTGTGTTGGGGGTCTGTCTGTGTTGGGGCTCTGTCTGTGTTGGGGCTCTGTCTGGCTAGCTTTTTTTGTAGGTGGCTGTATGTGTGGGTGGCTCTGTGTGTGTGTGTGGGTGGCTCTGTGTGTGTGTGGGTGGCTCTGTGTGTGTGTGGGTGGCTCTCTGTGTGTGTGTGGGTGGCTCTGTGTGTGTGTGGGTGGCTCTGTGTGTGTGTGGGTGGCTCTCTGTGTGTGTGCAAATGCAATAGGTCTCGCATTTGCGAGAGATTAAGCTATGGGCATTGTAAACAATGCCATTTATTTATCTGTTTTCAAAACCAACACATAAATAAAAAAATTGTCATTTACAATGACAATAGCTCTAACTTTCACAAAGGTGAAACCGTTGCATTGTAAATGCTTGTTCCAACTAGTTCTCCATTTATCAATGTCTCCCCATTTTCTCAAAATGTTCATCAATTCTTTTATCTGAAGTCCTTTAGCAGAAGCATTTATACTTTCTAAATCCTTTTCAGTAAATTCTACTTGATATGGTTTCTGCATCAACTTCGATCTCGCTATGTCAGTCTCCAAAGCAACCTCTGTTAACTTTTCATGAAAAATCTTTGCTCTTCTCATTATGCTTTTACACAAAAACAACAATTCTTCTTCGCTATAAATATTCAGTCTTTCTGTACGTACATTACCAGATATCATTTCTTTTAAATCCACTTTCAATCTGCTAATATCTAAAACCTTTGGTTGTGAATTTTGTTTTTCTATTTCCTGTGCCCATTTCTCTAATCCTCAGGAGTAACCATTATGAACCTCCTACTTGAGTAGGGCTTATAGACATCTTTTCTATCACCTTTTCAGGTGTAACTCTCTTTGAGATAAATGAATTACTCTCACTGGCTTGATCATCATACCTCACTATTTCTTTTATAAAATAACTTAAAGGAACTGTTACAGTTTGTGGTTTCGACTACTCTTTTTACCTCCATACAATGGGATCACAGGACCAATTTTCACTGGCACTGTCAAAGCTTCTGTATTTAAATTCGACTGACTTTTTTTCGGTACTAATTCTTCTCTAGTTTTGTTCAAAGCTTCTCTCTCATTATCGTGTAACAACCTAACACTTGATATATCATGAAGAATCTGTGGAACCAATGGTGTTCCCAACACTGGAGCACTCAGAGTGACCTTACTACTAGGTATCTCTTGATATGGTGAAGGGTTTTTAATTAAAATATCCTCCAATAATTCATTATCTGATTCTCTATACCCTGACACATTTGTGTGTTTTATCTTTCCCTTACACTTGCTTCCGGACTTCTCTTCAGCCATTAGCACTAAGATATAAACCGTCTGAGACCATAACTCTTCTCTATTGCTTCATCAGATCCTCACATGACTCATATGGAATTCTAGGTAAAAATCCTCTAAATTTCTTTCCACTTCTGAATTTCTCTCATTCAAATGACTCAGTTTCCCATTCTTCCAAAGCCTCATACTGAGTTAACCTAGGTCTTAGTTCTAAATCATTCATTCTGATTCTCAAATTCTGAAGAATGCTCCCATTAAATATACCATGTTCTGGGAAATCAAGAACACCATTACCTTTTGTATACTCTATCCAATTCTCTACAATACACAAGTATGATATCCTCTGTTATCATCAGAAATGAAGCAGGCTTCTTTGATGGCGGAATAATAATTCCTTCTCTAGTCAACAAAGGTTTATATTTCTTAAAGAAATTCTTAATTTTCTTTATTAACAGCATCTTCCTCTTTTTTTTCGTACATTCTAGATGCACGATAAATGAAAGTCTTTTGTAAATCCTTGAGTTATGTTACCTATGTCTCGTAATATTTTTGCGCGACTCACATCAAATATCAAAACAGTATCCAACATACAATTTTCTTTTAATTAATCCTAACAAAGCTTCTATCTAACAACCAATCAAAGCTGTGATGTCAGTATTGCTCCTCAGTACTGTCCCTTCCTTTACAATCTGCTCCCTTTTCACGCTCGCTGTTTTGACCAATCCCAGCGCGGCTCTCTGTGACATCATTATAACTCCTGTGACTGACCCTCCCTTCACAAGGTAACCAAAAAACGTATTTCTTTAACTTTTCTTAATGAAAATTTGTTAGTAACAATATAAAAACATTTGCTACTTCGAGTAAAACCCTTGTTTACCCTTCATTCAAGCTCAGAAGAACCTGTTACTTCTCCAGTGTTCCCCATATTGGGAAATGAGACCAAAGTTTCACCAGCGAACCCCTTTTGCTATCACTCACACTCTACTTTTACAAGATATAATCCCTACTATGACACTGCCAGCCCTCCGTAGCTTCTCAGTGTTACAAAAACAGATGAGTAACCTCCTGCAGTATGGCTTCTATCACCACCCGCTATTCCATTCCCGGGAGGCCCAGGCAACTTCTGTACCTGTGCTTCTAGACAACATAAAACAAGACGCTAACTTCTTTGTTCAACATAAATCAATAATTATTAGTCAATACCAAACTAGTTGATAATAACCATAACTCTGCTACCAGAAAACAGATACTCCACTATCATATACTCACCTGGGCCCATAAGCTCACAGTGTGTCAAACCACTGGGTTCAAGTTTGTATTTCCACAGTGTTCAGAATTAGTTATTTAATATTCCTAACTAACCTTTCACTGATCAAAAAGTTCTTAACTCTGGTCAATGGATCATTAGTTGAACTAGTTGATGGTGAAAAATGACCTAAAACAAACTGTTCTTTTATTCAATGTAAATAACCACAGACTCAGGAAAATGTTAAATCGTCATCTAAATTGATGCATTTGAACCATTCCAAAATACAGTGCAGTCTCCGTCATTCATAGGAGAGAAAATTAAATTCATGAACATCAAGCATATACTTCGGACTCATATAATAATCAATGCTCAGAAAAGGAGAGGACAGAGAGAAAAGGACATCAACAAATAACATTAAATATATAGTTACAAAGGATGGTGTGAAAGACCAACCCCCTGGCCAAAGGGCTGGTGAGAGTCCCCCGGGATAGGACAGGAGACAAAGATTTCAGAACAGGAATCAGAACAGGATAGATGACCTCTCTAGAATACCGACGATTACGCTGCACCCCTCTCTGACACTCTCTTCCTCCTCGAGATTCTTCCGCGATCTTCTGATCCAACCCAATTAATTAGGATATTAAGTTCTGATTTAAGTTCTGCATTTGATTCTACATCAGCATCTCACAGCATCTCTCCCAACAGCATCTCAGTCTGAGTCTGCATTCATCAATTATTCATCTGACTAACTAACTAAAGCTATCTTAATTACACCTTTCGTTCTGAATATTCCCACTAAAGTTTCAATATCATAAAAATCCGAAATCTGATTGTTCAGGCAATGGGGAAGCTCCATCACACCATGCTTACATGTCAATAAAATCAGTTCAACTATTGTTTGCAAACCCATTCCCTTAATTTTTATTGATCATTCACCTTTGGTTTACTCTTGCAACAATTTTAATAACATTTCCAATAGGAGTCTTCTTTGTTGAACTCTTCACCATCCATTACCACGTTTGTAACACTCAATTTTGGCTTCCTTTCAATAGCTCTGTCATGGCCTTCATGACATTACTCAGTGGGCATACGCAGGCATCGTGTCACTTCTTTCAATCTGGCTATGCAAGAGAGGCCCAAATACTCACTAGTGATAAAGTCAAAAGACAGATGTTACTTTCACAAATAAAATGCACTGTATACCACCCACCACTACTCTATCCCAATTTATTTATTAATGTCTTTTCCCGCATTAGCATTAGTAAAATCCACTTGCTTTAGTTCAAACAAGCATATTCCATGCATGCGAGTCGTCAAGACTCCATTTTAGTATCTTCTGCTCATGTGCCAGAATTTTCCTCCAAGCATTAATACGTCGTACTCCCTAGATGCAGTTGCCGCAGGTGCACAACAGTTCCCCTTTTAAAGGGGTATTAGTCCGTCTTCCTTGTTATCCGCATTAGTACATGCATAAGCAAGCTTCGCTAACTGCGTATTCATGTGGTGCATATTAGTTATTCATGAAAACAGGATTAGTAACTTGTTAGTGAGTTAAACGAGTGGATTGCTCCAAGCAAGTCTCTTTTCTACGAGTCCTTGCTCCATTAGTTGACTCTGTGCATAGATGTGTGAGTGGGTGATTCACAGGGTGTATGAGTTCAAGAGTGCATCTGTGAAGGGTTGTATGGGTGTGTGAGTGTGTGTATGGGTATGTTGGTGAGTGAATGGATGTCTCAATGGTATATGTGTGAATAACACATATGTGAAAGGCAGTATATGTGAGTGATAGAGTCTATAAATGACTATATGTGAGAGTGAGTGATTGTGAGATCGGCTGTATGGATGATTGTGTGCTTGAATCATTGATTGTATAAGAGAGTATGTATATGTTAGTATTTGTATAAATAAGTGAGGTGGTATGTGTATAACTATTTAGGTGAGTAAATGGGTGTGATTCATGCTTTGCATGACTGAGTAGGTGTGTGAGTAAGTCTATGGATGAGTGGCAGTGTGTGAGTATATGTATCAGTGTATGAGTGCATATGATAGTGCTGTATTGATGAGTGACTGCATATATGAGTTATGTTATGGGTGAAAGAGTGGATGTGTGTGTGTAGACCTAGGAATCACTGAGCTGGGATGTACTAACTGCTATTGGACTGTCTATGGTTTCGATATTGGTAGTCTTTATTTTAGAGTGGCTGTCTAAAAGGTTTTACCATTTATTGCTTAGCAGGCTGCTATATACACTCACACACATATATATATGCATATACATTCACTGAAAAAACCATAGGGTTCAGCTACGTTATAGTTAGGCATTAGCATTTAAAAAAACCTTAGAAATTCACTGAAAAAACCATAGATTTCAGCCACGTTATAGTTAGGAATTAGCATTTAAAAAACCTTAGAAATTCAAAGAAAAAAACATAGGTTTCACACATTTTATAGTTAGATGGACATTTCAGTCATACAAAACCATTGAAAATCCCCCGTTAGAGTTAGTTCAGCTAACTATAACTCGTGCGCCCACAATGCATTCCTGATGACCGCTTATCTACCCGTTCCACCGCAGCCTGTGCTATTTGTTGTGGAGGGAGTTGGATAGCGTGGTACAGAGGGAGTGTAGCACACTCACTTCCAGGGGCCATCTTGGAGAGGTGCGTGTGCCAAAGGTAAGCCGTCTGTGCCCGTCCATGCCGAGTCCGGGCCGAGGACCGAGCATGCTGTCCTTCTCATGCTGACCTGACCTGACTAGGGACGTTATATTGTCCATGAATAAACAGGTTACACAGTGTCACGAGACCCTAGAGGTGGACAATTGGCTAGGACCAAACTGCTGCCGTCATTGTAAGATAGGGCTTGCGCCCGAACCAGCCCTTAGAGGGAGAAATGGGCCAACTTTTTTCCGGGGAGGGCTTATTAATGCTAGGTCAATGTGTAAGAACGGGGCACACATCTTTGATCTGATTTCTGAGGGCGAACTTGATTGGCTCTTTGTCACAGAGACATATCTGAAAGCCTGGTGTAACCCCGACATTGCACTGACCCTCCCGCAAGGCTATCACATTCAAATTCAACGACTGGATAGGCAGGAACAACGCGGAGGGGGGCTTGCAATTATTCATCGTGATTCTATGAAATGCACTTCATTTGAATTACTGGATATCAAAGGGGCGGAAAGCATGGGTTTCTGCTTGCAGATCCACAAGTCTTTCACCTTCTCAGGGGCTCTAGTTTATCGCCCACCAGGCCAACAAAAAGATTTTCTAGAGAGCATTGGGGAGGTACTCAGCAATCTTACCCTAAAATTCACCAATTTTACGCTGCTAGACGATTTAAATCTCCATTTGGATTCCGCCGCTGATTCGAGTGCTGCGTGGTTCAGAGATTTAATGAATGTCCTTGGGATTACCCTGCTTACTTTAGATCCCACCCACCTAGCAGGAGATACCTTGGATTGCATTTGCTCTAATTTACCTACCTTGAAGGTTAAACCCCCTTGTGTACTGACGTGGTCTGACCATAAGTTTATTCCATTTGATCTCCTAGTGGGAAAGAAAGCGGCAAGAGCGGGCTTTAATAAAGCTGGCGGCCGTACCAAACCTGACTGGATAAAGCTAATCGCTAATCCTGCTCTTCTGCAGAGAGCCTCTGAAAGTAAACCTACAACGATCGGCCATACTGAAACAGACAACAAACGTTTCTGTGATTGGATCACCGAACTCTGTGGCCCGACGGACCTGATCGTTTCAGGCAAAACTCGAGGTCGCAAAAAAATGTCCGCACCTTGGTTCTCACTGTCCTTAAAGGAGAAGCAAGGTGAAGTTAGAATATTGGAACGGAGGTGGCGTCGACGCTATGAGGCTGAGGAGCTCAGCATTTATAAAACGGCCCGGAGGCAGTATCATGCCCTGATTAAAATCGCCAAAAAAGCGTATTATTTAGAAGCCATCACCTCCTCTAATAATAAACAGAAAGAGATTATCAGGATTGTAAATAGTTTTATGAACCCTAGAACTCTCTCGCTCGAGATTCCACCCTCACTGACCATCTGCAACTCTATTGCCCATTACTTTGAGAAAAAAATACTAGACATAACTAAAGACTTCCCACAGCCAATTCCACTCCCTCCACTGGGTCGAATGAAGAGGGCACTGGGACAGTTAAGCTTAAAAGCTTTAGCCCCATTAGTCTACAAGAGTCCCGTCGGGCCATATTAGCTAGTAAATCTGGCTCACCCTTTGACCCTTGCCCCCGATGTTGCCACATGCCCTAGTAGACACGGTGAATCCGATTATCAATGAGATCATTAACGCCTTCGACGCTACTGACGGAACGGTTCCGTCACGCCCCTCGGGTGGGCTGTGCTCATGACGGAACGGTTCCGTCACGGCCCGGCCGCCGCGCCTCCGCGGCGCTGATTTCGCGCCTGCGCGGCGCGTTTCATTAAGCGGGCGGGGCCGTGACGGAACCGTTCCGTCACAAGCACAGCTCACCCGCGAGCCTTGACGTAACGGTTCTGTCACCAGCGCAGGTGAGCCGCGCGCCTGCCCGCGACCGTTAGCGCTGCGGCGGAATAGCCGCCACAACAAAGGAGTTAATTCTTCACTTTCCACTGCTGAGATCCCGCTGGATTGGAAACTCGCTGCTGTAAGCCTCTACAGAAAAAACCTTTGGCAGATCCTACTACACTCTCCAATCTCCGCCCCATCTCGCTGCTTCCAGTATTATTCAAACTGACGGAAGCAGTTGTAAATAAACAACTTACAAGGTTCCTGGAGGATAATGATATCCAGCACCCTAACCAGTCCGGGTTTAGGGCTATGCACTCTACGGAGTCCACCTTGTTGTTTACTGTGGAGACCCTGAGGACCGCCATGGACCAGGGGAAGAAGGCTGTACTGATTTTACTAGATCTATCGGCGGCCTTCGATACGGTCTCACACTCCATATTGATTGGCCGACTAGTAACATCAGGGATAGCAGGAGTTGTACTTGAGTGGCTGAAAAACTTCCTCAGTCATAGGCGGCAAGTCACGGTATTGGGAGAGTTTTGTTCGGAGGAGAAAGTGACGACGACAGGGGTGCTGCAGGGCTCCAGCTTGAGCCCCGTACTTTTCAATCTGTACATGGTCCCCCTGATCGAGTTGATCTCATCCTTTCAGATCAGCACTATATCGTACGCTGATGATACTCAGCTCTTCTTAGTACTGGATGGCGAGGTGTCGGAAGCAGAAGAAAATCTTAGAAACTGCCTCGCAGCCACCTTTAACTGGATGAGGAATAACCATCTCAAGTGCAATTTGGGCAAAACTGAAATCCTGCCTTTTGGACAGCAAAATCTGTTCTCCCCCAAACTATGGTGGCCGCAAGATGCAGAAGTTCCTCCTAACACCATTGACACGGCCCGTAACTTGGGTATCAAGTTCGATGAGTCATTGTCATTTAAACAATAGGCGGTGGCTGTGGCCGGAACCTGCTTTAACATCATTAGAGGCCTAAGGAAATGTTTTGATTTTCTTCCACTTGCAGCCAGGAAAACGGTGGCGGTTGAACTTATATCAGGTCGACTGGACTACTGCAACAGCCTGTATGCAGGATTAAATAAATCGGTCCTGCACAGGCTGCAGATAGTCCAGCATGCAGCCGCCCACCTAGTCCTGGGCTGGCCGAGGAAGTCGTCCGCCTCGGCGGCGGTTAAGGCCCTCCACTGGCTGCCAATTCATAAGCGCATCCTGTTTAAAATACTAGTTATCACATTCAGGGCATACCATCAGCGAGGGCCAAATACTTTTTGATTCGCTTCAGACGTTACGTACCATCCCGTAACCTTAGGTCTTCAAATATGAATCTGTTGTTGATTCCCAAATTTAGGCTTGTCACGAAGGGAGGGAAATCTCTTGGAGTGATAGGTTCCAGGTCGTGGAACAAGCTCCCGCTGCAAGTGCGGAAAATCCCCGCTGGGAACCTATTTAGGAAAGCTTTGAAAACCTAGATTTTTAATCTTACGGACATAGCGTGCAAAGCCTTGGTATAAGTATGCAGGGCCCAATGCTTGAGTAGCTTTCCGGCCTGCTCCATCTGGCTACGGGCTACAGCGCCAAGATGCTCCCTGGAGTGATAGCTGCGCTATAGAAAAGTACAATTACATTACATTACATGACATCACATATTATATCTCTCATGACATGGTCAGTGACATCACTCATGACATCAATGATGCCATCTCAAATGACGCCCAGTAGCGCGTTCTAAGTTGGGGGATTAAGTCCCCTTGCATACTGGTGGTCCCTGGGGGCCAACTAGCCCACCACGAACCTCCAGTATGCGCCAGGGGGATGCGTTGCAGAGAGGTCTAAAAAGGTGCGTGGCCTCATTACACGTCTCTGCAACGCAGCCCCCTGGTGCATTTGCAGAGGGGGAACTAATTCCCCTTGCATACTGGGGGTCCCTGGGGGCCAACTAGCCCACCAGGAACCTCCAGTATGGGCCAGGGGGCTGTGTTGCAGAGTGGTCTGGGCCCCCCTTTTACTATAAAAAAAAAGAAGCCCCAGGGGGTGGCAGTCCCCGGGGCTGGGAGAGCCTCAGAGCCCTCCCACCCTTTTAAAATAAGCCCTAGGGGGTGGTGGTCCCCGGGGCTGGGGGGCCCCTCTAAATAAATAAATATGCATTTTTTTTAACAGCACCCCGCAATTTTTGGGAAAAAAAATTGGGGGGTCCTTGGGGGTCCTTGTGGGACCCCCTAAGCAGGCCTAGGGATCAGGGTGTTTCTACCCTGCCCCCTTTTCACGTTTGTCATGTTTCTTTTTCTGTTTTCTTGTGCCTCGGTTCTACCGAGGCACAAGATGGCTGTCAACACTTCCTGGTTTGGAGTGTTGACAGCCAATTAGCATAAAGCTTGTACTGTACGCGTACGGTACTTCGTCTATAGATATATCTATGATTTTACTTTTGAATTTCTAAGGAACTACTGAACGGATTTACACCATTTAACAAAACCTACCTTTTTGCAAAATTTGGTGTAATTCCGTTCAGCAGTTCGGGCTGTAGCCTCACTTAAAGAACCCTATGGAAAATTGCATGGGGGAAAACATGTTTTGGGACCCCTCTTTTTTCTTGGCCCGCTTCACGAATCACCTCAAACTTTCAGGGAAGGAGAGGAGCGGAGCAGGCCATTTTGTTGGAGAATTTCGCAAAGATTCAACGATAGGCGCCAAAATAATTCCAAATAGAATGTTGCGGATTTCCTATGGAAACCAGGTGCTAATTATAACTGCCTACTGGCGACCGCCAGTAGGTAATATACCCAGACACACATATACATATATATATATATATATATATATATATTACCTACTGGCGGTCGCCAGTAGGTATATATAGTTAGGATTTTTTCTCTATGGGTTTTTTGAAAATTCTATGTCTAATAACTTTGGCGTTTGTGGACGGAATTGGCTGAAATTTTCAGGAAAATGGCACATTTTGTTTCTGAGCAGCCCTTGAAAATTTGGGGGGGGTTCGTCCAGTGGGGGCCGAGAAAAAAGGGGGGTCCCAAAACGTGTTTTTAACATTGAGTTTTCCATAGGGCGGTTGGCCTCACTTTTAGCCCGAACGGCTGAATGGATTTGCACGAAACTTGGCAAAATTGTAGGGACTGGTAGCCCGATGTGCCTTTTGTAGGTCTCAATATATGTGCTCCAGTGGATTTTGAGAAATTAACGTTTAAAAAAAGATATATATCTGTAACAGCGGACCGGGCAGCGGCCCAGGACGCGTACTTTTCGCGCAACGGAGCTTTGTGAAGCGAAGCTGATTGGTTCTCTGGCGTCTGTCAACATTCCAAACAGTCCGTAGCGGCCGCCATCTTGTCTCTCGGTAGGATCGAGAGACAAGAGGAGGCCAAAGCGAAGGGGCAAATGACCATAAGGGGGAATAGTAGATCCTCGCTGACCCCCTAGGTTTGATGTGGAGGTTTTAAAAGGGCCCCGCGGGGCAAAAAAAAATAATAATAATAATAATCGAACGGCTGAATGGATTTGCACGAAACTTGGCAAAATTGTAGGGACTGGTAGCCCGATGTGCCTTTGCTAGGTCTCAATATATGTGCTCCAGTGGATTTTGAGAAATTAACGTTCAAAAAAAGATATATATCTGTAACAGCGCTCCGCTTCGCGTAACGGAGGTTTGCGAAGCTGATTGGTCATTCTGTCACTGGGCTATAGTTGGGCTACATCTGGCTGATATTTGGGCTACATTTGTTTTTTTGTGTGTCTGGCGGCCATCTTTGGGCTACATTGGGCTACATTGGGCTTCATTGGGCTACATTCGGCTAATTAGCAAATAGCTCATCGCAAACTAGGAATGGTAAAGAATCGCTATTTATTCCTTAAAGTTCGCTATTTAGGAAATGCAAAAAACTTTGATGATATATATGGCGGTTCATCTCTAACAAGATAAGAAGCATAGGGATACATTTATGATGACTGGCGCATCACCAGGGATGTGTTAGTCATTCTGTGCCGCTGTTCCGTCACCTATGGTGTGCTGCATTTACAATGCGGCGCATCATGGGGCAAAAACAGCACAGATGCGTGATGTATCTGTGCCGTAAAGGTGGCGCATTGCTGGAGTTGTATCGCAAGTGTGATGAAGCTCCAGCAAGGGTCGGGGGTGCCCCTGTCGCAGGGTTTCTGTTCTCACACAGAACTGTGGACAGAGGATTGGAACCTCGGCGAATGCATTGCTGGAGTTGTATCGCAAGTGTGATGAAGCTCCAGCAAGGGTCGGGGGTGCCCCTGTCGCAGGGTTTCTGTTCTCACACAGAACTGTGGACAGAGGATTGGAACCTCGGCGAATTAGGGTGTCCCAAAACTCACGTTAGTAATCAAAAACTCCTTAGCAAGCTAGGTACAGTGTCACATTGGGTATAACAAACTCTCAATGTTTAGACAATCCAGAATATGAACTTATAGTACCTCAGGATACGTGGAACTCATGAACAGTCGGTCGTTATAGATTTCTTAGAAACCAGAAAATGGAGTTAAGAAGAACAGATGTGTATTTGAAATGTTTATTTACTAATGCCGTCTTCTCAGGCGTAGTACCTTAGATAATAAAAGTACACATATTATCAGTAGCAAAATTACCAGCATAGTTACTAGTACATAAAAAGTGAATGGTGATAGTATGTTAACATGCTGTAAATGAATAAGAGTTAGCAACACTTATAAGCAGCCGCGGGCCGTGGAGGGAGTTACGGTGAGGCAGGGAGGCGGGGAGGGGGAGAAGCAGGGTGGAGAATACAAGTACACATATTATCAGTAGCAAAATTACCAGCATAGTTACTAGTACATAAAAAGCGAATGGTGACAGTATGTTAACATGCTGTAAATGAATAAGAGTTAGCAACACTTATAAGCAGCCGCGGGCCGTGGAGGGAGTTACGGTGGGGCAGGGAGGCGGGGAGGGGGAGGGGCAAGGTAGAGAGGGCTCCACCCTGCTTCTCCCCCTCCCCGCCTCCCTGCCTCACCGTAACTCCCTCCACGGCCCGCGGCTGCTTATATCTCACCCTCCCTAATACACATATTATATTATTTGCTAAGAAGGTCTCTTTGTGTTGGTTTAGGGCGTGCCCATACTTTAGTGTCTTAGATTTGAAGGAATCACATCAGCATACACCAGCTCTCTCTTCATGTGAACCGCATCAACTGTTGTGTATGTGTGTTCGGCAAAGCAATATAAAACCCGCCTCATGCCCAGAATTGGCAGAAGTTGCACTTATGTTATGAGTATGAAGTCGTGGAGATCAGACCTCATAACAATTCTGTATCGTGTTGTTCTTGAAACTTTAGCACTCGCTGTACAGATATAGTTTAACAAGTAAAGCAGATAGTAGACCAATAACATATTATTCTCATGTAAACCACGATGAACTACTAGGTGGAAAGCTAAAGCAACAACTAAGTGTCGTGTGCAGAAGTTGCAAAAAAGGAAAAATGGCGTTTAAACCGGTAATGAGCCCATGCTAACTTAACACGGTGTAAAGATATCCAGGACCTAGATGACACCTCCTCGTGATCCGGAAACGAACTGAATAAGATAATAGAAGTGCCATCTCATGAGAGCAGATTGCAAGTTTATATGTGGACGGTCCGCAAGGTAAAGCATTAAAAACTAGGAAAATTTAATGCTAAAGAAAAATAAAACAGCCAAGTACTTTATCGAGTCTTAAGCCAATAGGCAAGGTAAATAATAAAAACTTGACAAATAAGTTAATGAATTGTCAATGAAATGCTAGTACTCAGCATATCAAACATGAAAAAGGTCTATGACATAACTGTGTATGCAAAATAAGCTGCAACAGCCTCCAATAGGAAGTCACCGTCTTCATCCGAAAACAGTTCAGCCATCCAATTTAAAAGCGGAAAAGAACATACGTGCTCTCCCAGCACCGGATCCTCTATCACCATCAGAGGACAGCTCGGTGGGTTTTCAAGAAAGCTCTGTTCCAAGAAAGACTGTGCTGCCGCCAGTAAATTCCAGGGACCAAGTAGTCCATGCATCAATGCCACAGCCATAATCCTTTCGCCAGGACAAACCAACTCGTGAGTAATGATAGGAGTCATCAGCTGATTAAAGTCGACGTCAGGAGAAACCGGTCCGCAGAGACACAAATCAATGGCCCAATCGAAATCACAGGTCAGGCAGTGAAATACAGGCTGGATACAGGTGAAGTAGGAGAACCGAAAAGATAATCCATATGCCGTGCTTAATATCGCCAACGGCATTGTGCCATAATATTCTAGCATGCGATTGCGGAACAGTGTCAGCAGCTGCAGGGTCGGAGGTTGCATAGGAGGGACATCCATATTTAAAAATGTAAAAAAGCACAAGAGCGTCCGCTGGTAATGCAAGTAAAAATGCCAATCCATGAACCAGAGTGCAGAAAATACAATGAAAGGAAGCAGGGATGACTCCAAAGATTTTCTCAAATGAAGTCACGAGGCCACTGGTAACAACTTTAAAAAAGTGTGTCAGGGACTTTGTGGAGGATGCGTTAAAGATAGTCGGAAACATGTTGCTGAAATTGAAAGGCAAATCTTAATTGAAAAGGGTGTGCACCTCTGTACGGGTGTTCGCTATGTGAAGTACGAAAGTTTCACGGGCCGAACTCAAGGCCACCTCTCTCTGAGACAAAAGAGCTCTTATTCTTGCCATGCCGTTGAAACGTGTCCCAAGGTTGGTATTTGTGGCCAGATTGAAAACTCCCTATGTTCATGTGTGGGAGGAAATAGAACATTTCTGCAGCAAATAACCCGTTCACTTACTGTTACGATAAAAGGAATACTTTTAATTAACTCAGAACAATCTTCATTATTGAGCATCAAATAACTACCATTTTCCAACAACTTGAACGTGGGGATGATAGCAGGAACTGGCGTGCCTTGCAACACGCAAGCCATATTTGGTCGGTGTTTGTTGCATGAACCGTGTAACTGTATGTGCCTACACATTAGTGAATGATCTGGCGTCTCAGTGCATTCCTCTCCATTCAGATAAACTTCTTGATCATCTTTGAAACATCTGTATGTGTATGGAAGCGACCAGACCTCATGAAGAAAAGCACTACCTAAAGGTTCATAACGACCTATTGGTATATATTTCATACAATTTGAAAACTTATATAAAGCAAAAGGCAGCGTTATTAAACCGTGGATAAGGCATGTTGTAAAAAAACCCGCAATCCTCTGCTGATGATGTCACTGAGCATGTCATGAATGATGTAATATGTGACATCATCAGCAGTGGATTACGGGTAATAGTATCTCTAGTTTACTCCCCTATAGCTGTCTTTATTTTAACATAAGTGTGTGTTTCCCTCCCTTATACTTACTGTTTTTGGTTCGCTTCCAGTTCGCGTACCGGCGAGCGAACTAGGAAGCGAACTAAGAGAAATAGAGGTTGGCACAGTTCCAAATATTGTACCAATTTTTTAATAACGGGGAGGTAGTTCTGAAAAGAACTTTTTTTTTTATTTTTCTGAACATTTTTTTACTGTTTTTGAATTTTTCGGAACAGTTTTATATTTTTTTGGGTTTTTCTTGGAGGGGGCAATGAAAACGATTCATTGTAAAGGGCTCAACAGGAGCAACAAAACAAAAAAAAGAAGTATTTATTATTTTGGGCGTTTCGGACAAACTTGCATATGATAGTCAATAGCTCTGTTGATCAGAGTGATGCTTCTTTCTCCGTAGGAAATGAATCCATCGCAAAATACGCAGGTGTGTTTTACTTCACCAAATCTCATTTGTATATTTGGCACCATCTCCCTGCCCTCTGGTCCCGTTACTTCCGGTACAACAGATCTTCTGGCCATAATAGGGAGATTATCTAGGTCGTTCCGAAACTGTGCAGCACTGTAGTTGTTAGGATGCCACCTAGTCATATGGCGATGCATTGTGTAGTTTCCGAAACTGTATTTTTTGTCGGTCCCTCTGGACAGTCTATCTTGACATATAAGGCAAGTTACGTATCTTGCATTTACTTTTTTCTGACCTTTGGGAATTTTAAAAAATTGCCAAATGAAGTTTTCTTTCCGGTGAGACGTCCTGGGCTGCTCAGGCAAAAACTGCCTCTCTTCGTGCTCGTCCTCCTGTTCCTCTTCTTCTTCTTCTTGTTGAATTATAACTTGAGCAGGTGGTCCACTCTTCCTTGGATGTGGTGGAGGTGGTGGGGAAGCACCAGCTGAAGCTACTAAAGAAGCCATTGCTCAGTGATCACAAAGGGTCTTTCTCTCACAATGATGAAAGTCAGAGTGAGGAAAGAAGGAGGGATTTTCATCATTTGGGAAAAACAAGAGTTCTCAACCAATCAAAAGTGTTCATTTTAGATTATATGACCTAGTCTTACATCATTAGGAAACCAAAAGTGAAATGAACCAATGAAAAGTGTTATTACCAAGTCACATGACTTGCTGTGTTTACGTTAAGCGCTTTGCTTCCAGAAACCTGCGCTTTGCGACTCGCTTCGCGTACCAGTTCGCTAACGTAGTACGTCATATGACGTATCACGCGACAACGTGAAACGTCATGCGGACGGGAGGCGTCACGATGTTGTTTTGTAACGCGGCACTTGCGGTAAAGAAACGTTTACCGGCTCGCGGTCTATTTCGCGGCATCAAGGTCAGCTAACGGGAAGCTTCCCGATTTGCGAAGCGGGAACGAAGAAAAAAAAATATTTAAAAAAAAAATTATTCATAAACATATAAAATATATTTTTGGATTTAAAGAAGAATACATTTTACAGCTACAGATATTAGCTGTTAAAAAACCAATGAAATTCACAGAAAAAACCATAGGTTATGGACCATATATAGTTAGGAATTAGCATTTACAAAACCTTGAAAATTCACTGAAAAAACCATAGGTTATAGACCATATATAGTTAGGAATTAGCATTTACAAAACCTTGAAAATTCACTGAAAAAACCATAGGTTATAGACCATATATAGTTAGGAATTAGCATTTAAAAAACCTTATTTTACTCACACAAAACCATTGAAATTCCATATATAGTTAGTTGCACTAACTATATATCGTGCACCCGCAATCCACTGCTGATCATGTCACATATTACATCATTCATGACATGGTCAGTGACATCACTGATGACATCACTGATGACATCTCAAATGACATCACTGATGACATCACTGATGACATCTCATTTGACATCATTCTTGTGCTAATACGATAAACCTCTTCAGACTCTAATATAACCTTAGATACACTCAGTGTATACAGACACTCACACACTGCCACTCATCCATGGAGTTACTCACACACCCAGTCAGTCATGCAAAGAAACAATCTCACCTCCATTTCTTCAACTATACAGTTAAACACACCTTACTTATTGAAACATATACTAACACATATTTACTCTCTTATACAATCCCTGATACAAGTTCACAATGATCGATACAACCACTCACTCATTCAGTGGCTCTCATGCACAGTTATTTATATATGCCAACTCTCACATGTACTGTGTTTTACATATGTACTTACTATGACATGTAGCATTGAGATATCCATTCACTCATCAATACACTCATGCACACAGTCAACTGCCCATGTAGCTGTTTCCACATGCACTCTTGAACTCATACACCTAGTGAATAAACTGCTCACACATCTATGCATAGAGTCTCACACCTTCCAGCCACCCCCACACAAACTCAATCTCCCATAGAAATACTTGGGCAACCAATTAATAACACATATAGCCTCTCGTATAGCTAATGATCAACACATGCAGCAGTTTACAGAACAACAGACATAATGATGCACAAATTAAGACAGTTTAGTCACTAACCCATGCATTCAGTGAGACACATTTAATCACTCACTCATACAGTCAGTCATGCACCTACTAAATCCTTCATCCAGACACTTATACATCCACTCAAGACATATTTTAACTTTACAGAAAAATACAGTCACTGGATGTTGTCATCAGTGATGTCATTTGAGATGTCATCAGTGATGTCATCAGTGATGTCACTGACCATGTCATGAATGATGTAATATGTGACATGATCAGCAGTGGATTGCGGGTGCACGATATATAGTTAGTGCAACTAACTATATATGGAATTTCAATGGTTTTGTGTGAGTAAAATAAGGTTTTTTAAATGCTAATTCCTAACTATATATGGTCTATAACCTATGGTTTTTTCAGTGAATATATATATACATGTATACATTTTTCCACAAAGAACGGCGCAGTCTGGAACTTGGATATTTAGAATATATTCAACAGAGCCTAGTCTGCACACCAACGCTTTTCAGCCTTACGGCCTTGGTCACGGTAGGTGGTACTACTTTTGCCAAAAGTAGTACCAACTACCGTGCCCAAGACCGTAAGGCTGAAACATGTCGGTGTGCAGACTAGACTCGGTGTTTATGGGGGAGTGTAAAAAGGTAGTCATGCCTGTTTCTTCCAAAAAGGGGGAAGGACTCTGCCGCTCTACCCAATCTGGAAGCATACAATGTGTAAAATTCTGCTGGGAGTCCACCCAGTTGCAAGGACTCAAGTAGATCCTGCTGTGTGTGCTGCTCCCTCTCCCGACGTCGCCCTCACCTCTTGGGCCGCTTGGCCGGTTCCAGTCAATCCCGGGGGCACCCCCGCAGGCCAGGCCAGGAACCGGGCAAGCGTCACTCACCGTTCACCTCTCTGTATTACCAGTTTACAACCAGATCGGCTCTGGTGCGTGATGTCTCCTCCAGGCTGCAACAGTTCAACAGCCCAGACTTCCAGGGTCCTGGCATCTCACTGCGATATCTTGCCTCCGCAGGAGGCAGGCAGTACTCATTCTCAGTTGCAGTATCTACCTGCCCAGGTCACTGCATGATGTCCTTCGGTGTTTGCAGAGGCTGAAGGGATCAGCTTTACCCCATCCTCCAATACCCTTCCCGTTCCACAGTCCTGACCCCAGCCGTCATCTTGGCGCGTCTTTGGTCCGGGTCTCTGTTTCTCACCTCACTGGGGCTCTGTTTCTCCCGCAGTCCCCGGGAGCCCCCCACAGCGCTCCCAACTCCCTGGTGTGAGGGCCGGATTGACTGACAGTAAATGTCTCAGCCTGTCTGAAATTTTTCAGGATTTCTGTCGGGCCAGCACGGAGCAGCTCGCTGACACGTCCGCCATTACAAGCTACCAAGCCACGCCCACAGCAGTATTAATTGTTGAGAATGAGAAAAGTGCCATTAGAAAGCCAAGTGAGAGTTGGTATAACAGCAGGAACTGGGGTTCCTTTTAAAAAAATAGGTCAAATTTGGGGCCTAAACGTTTCAGGTGCCGTGAAGTTTAACTTGCTTACATACAAGGAGGTGGCCGACAGTAGTCACAATCCTCCCCTATAAGGAAAACTTTCTTTATCGCATGCTGACAATGGAATGCGAATTGTAAGGACCACACTTCATAAATGTAACTGCTCCCAAGTGGTTCATATCTACCTTCAGGAGAGTGTTTCAAGCAAGCCGTAAACTGGATAAGTGAAATGGGTAATGAAATAACACCATGTATTACCCATACCGCTGAATCTGTTTCAAATACAGTAAATGGTAACTGTTCTAGTTTTTCAATGTGTAACATAGTGCATGTTGCATCTTTCATAGTCATCAGTTTCTGTTTATTTGTCAAACTGAATGGTAAAAACAGTGCAGAAGCATTCAGGTAATCCCATGGTACTCTCCCATTTTTAAGTGTCTGTAAGGTCCAACCAAATTGCATAACTGAACGTAGCTGATTCTGAACACGATACAAAGAAAATAACACATTCTGAACAATATCAATAACAGATGATACAATATTGTCTAAGGTATATATATCAGAAGACAGTTTGTTTATACTGTTATCAACCATGGCAAGAACTTTTTCCAAATAATCCTGATCTATTTGGAGTAAGCGTACTGCTGATTCCATTTGTGATAGCTTCCATATTTCATTATAGGCTGCAAAACATTTAATTTGAGGGGATTTTAGAACTAAAAGAAAATCTGAAAGATGAATGTCATTTGACAAAAGGGAAAGATGTTGCCTCACAGACAATAGTTTGGAATGTTCCAACCATTGTTTACATAATTTACCAACTGAATAAGTGGTAACTGTATGTGATTGGAGGTAACTAGGATCGGGTCTAATTTGTGTAAACTCCTTGGTACCATTTATAAAGCATATATGATAAGCAATAGTGTCTGCAGGCCATAGTCACCAACCCTCAGGGTCATTCATAAATTAATTAAACTGGCCATTTTGTATTATACATGAACAAATGAATTAATGAATATACAACTTTTAAAGCGCTAACTTAGCCCAAGGGCATCAAGGCGCTAGATATGCAGGTAGATGTGAGAAACACTCAAACCAGCCCCTCAGGGTACAACCAGGTCTTTAAAGTCTTTCGGAAGCGAGTATGTGCTCTTTGACCCGAGAGTTTATCAGGGAGAGAGTTCCATAAATTGGCAGCAGCAGTTGAAAAAGCTCTCCCACCCCATCTCGTCCTTTTAAACCTTGTGACAATGAGGAGATTCTTTCTCGCAGACCTGCGATTCCTCGTAGGGAACATAATGCTGAAATAAGGCCTGAATGCCCACCGGGCCAAGGCCATAGTAGGCATTATGAGTGAGGCAAAGAGCTTTAAACATGATTCTGCACTCCATAGGGAGCCAATGTAGCAAAAGAAGAGAAGATGAGACAGTGTGTTGTTTAGGCAGGTCCATCACCAGCCTTGCAGCGGCGTTTTGCACCAGCTACAGGTGCCTCAACTGTCCTTTATTAATGCCCAAATACAGGGCATTGCAATAATCCAATCTGGACAGTATTAGTGCAACTACAACTGGTTTGCGAGCTGCAAAAGAAAGGAACCGTGAGATTTTCCTTATGAGCCTAATTAGCCCAAAGAAGGTAGCCACTGTCCAGGAGACCTGCAGGTTCGAAGAAAGGGAGTTGTCGACCACCACTCCCAAGTTTTGGCCATGGGAGACGGGAGTAGGACATGTACCCAGGGAGTCAGGCCACCACTCCCCTGACCAAGTGTCCATCTTATCACCAAGGATCAGAACCTCTGTCTTCTAGCCATTCAATTTTAGATAGTTTTGAACCATCTATGACGAGACTGCTTGAATGTAGTTTTTAAAGTTTCGAGCGGAGTCACTGACATTGTGAGTGATGGTCACCAATATTTGAGTGTCATCCGCATAAGACAACACCTCCAACCCAAACAATTTCACCACCCTTACAAGCAGGGTCACATAGATATTAAATAGCGTAGGGCTCCAGGAAGATCCCTGAAAGACTCCGCAACAAGGGAGGCAGAATCCAAGTAGAAACTTCCATGTCAAGTCCTCAATTGTATAGTTGGTATGTGTACGCCACATCTCATATTGAGCTGGGGATGGAAGAGAGGGAATATTCACATTTTTAACATTGGCTAGACCGAAACAGGTAGTTTGTTGGACCGTCTCATTTAAAAATATTAGTTGAGACGTTATTAAACGTGCATGATGGATGGATTGTGCCCCAAATAGACTTTAAATCAATCTTGTCCTTCCAATAATCGCTACCTCTCAGGGACAGATTTGCCATGAAGGATGATGGATAAATCAACTTATTATGGGTAAGCATGTATTTGTTCAAAGTGTGGATATTCAATTTGAAAAAAATATTATTCTGGGACTGATAAATCGTAACCATTAAAGTATGTAAAGTTCGTTTTCTGTGTTATGGAACTTCCCTTCGATGGTGTTGGGCAATGTTCTCACTGCATATAATTAAAATGTGTTTGTTGAGTACTGGTCTTGTGAAGAAAGTGATGCCCATAATACTGGTAACAAAATAAATCTGCATAATTTGCGGAAATTAAATATAGATCTTTGGTATCAAAAACAGTATAATATTGCAAGTCAGAAAACAATGAGTATACAGTATTGACATCCCAATAATCTGAATGCATTCCAGGGAAAGCAACATCACCCAAAGAAACACGGAATACATATGGAATTTGTAGGGTCTACATAGGACCTTATACATCAAATGGCACCTTGTCCCAAACAATGCCATCAGTGATCGGGACTACTGAAATATTAACAAGCGTTTAATCTCTTTTCATTTTCTGCGATGAAGCATGAGGGGCCAGTATTCCATCAATCAGTTCTACACCAGAGTGTTCAGGTAAGTGGTGGTTAATAATCAAAAGGAAAAACAACCACGTATCCAATCTACATGAAGAGGAACACCATTGACAACACAATCCAGATACAAGTCAATGGTGAGGCCAGGTAAGTTCCCTTAAACCATTAGATGAAAACAAGAATCTGTGCTGAAGGCATTGCTGTAGACGAAAACAACAAAGATGTATCCGAGAAAAAGTCATCTTGGTCAATATAGTAACCGCTGGAACTGTGCTGAACAATGGGGGCAGTTCCTCATTAGCAATTGAATGCATTGTAGCTTCTGGGATATCAACTGTAAGTTCAACTGGTGGAAAAGTGTATTCATTTATCACAGTAGTAGATGTAGAATTGAAGTTTCCATCCCCCCATTGTCTGAAGTCAAAAGACCACAATGATCAAGATAAATACAACCAAAAGGTTGATTTTAAACAAACAGTTGAGTATGTCGCAGACACGAAACAGTAGAAGGTTTAAACTGTTGACAAATGTCACAGGAACGCATATATTTGCACGTCTGCTGGTATAAGCTGTGCCATCAATAACATTGCTGTAAAAGAGAAATTGTTGCTGGCACTCCTGCATGTGCATTCTGCATCCAAAAAAATAAGGTGTCATTGAAGGATTGTACACAGTAGAAAGAATTGCATACAACAGGAGTAGGCACTTCAGGATCAGCAAACTCAAGAGCTAATAACAAAGCGCGCAACTCGGCCATTTGTGCCGTGCAATCCCCAAGAGATTTTGTGTGAACTAAAGACAATTTAAAATCACCATGCACAATTCGCCTGCCACAATAGTGCAGGCTGCAGAATAACATTTCTACTGGGCAAGAGGCAGTGCGGACGAAGGAAGTGGATTAACATGTTCATATTGTAAAAACTCTTGTGTTTGTAAAGAAGGATCAAAGATGAAATTGACATCAGATGACGTCAATGAACTATCCAAAGTGGATGCAGAGCTTTAGATTTTGGTACACTCACCTTTGTGACAGCTTCTAAAGTGGGTACGGGCGATACTATGAAGATGCATTTGCCCAAAGCTAGAGACCATTCCTTTAGAATTGTCATCTGTACTGCTCTTAAAATCTTTTCAGTAAAAGAAAAACACATTTCTGCAGAAGTATTGAAATGTGATTTGTAAGCAATGGGAACCATGTCCCCTTCATTAAAAGTCATATAGGTGAAGCCTATAACGTTTCTGGTACAATTCTAATACCCACATTTGTAGTATTGTCTCTAGTTAATAAGTATTGCGTTACAAGCAGATCAGACTGCAAAGTACTGTGATATGTTCTGGAAGCCAAATGAAAGACAAAAAACATGGATGTATTAACGTGTTTAGTGGTTTCATACGTTGGGCATAATCAGGATTGTAGGTTTGACCGAAATTCAAAAAAGCCATCAAGGACTGTATTTCATGAGGGCAGTTGGAGGTTGCAATTGAGCTAATTTCTCCAAAAAGTGGGGTGCTAACCCCCTACCCTTGCTATTTAACTAATAACCAAGAAAAATAACAGCCAAAGAGGCAATATGCGATTTTGCAAAATTGCATTTGTAAGTCAAAGCTGAAAAATGCCTGATAATACGATTCACATGCATGATATGTGGATCCAGTTCATCATCTGTCAAGTAAATGTCATCGCTGTATGAAAAGGCATCAGGGTTAATTTCATGTAACATCAACACTATACGTGCTGCAAAAACCCCAGGGCTATTCTTATACCCACCCCAGAGGCAGTCTTGTATAGCTTCTCTGATTGCAGAGAGTGCTGAATGATGTCAAGTGACGGCTTTCAGGAGCCAATGTGTCACTGAAAAATCCATTGGAAATGTCTAATGTACTTTTAAATTTCTTGTGAATAATGTTATTTACTAACGCTGAGCTGCATGTGTTCTGTACCGCAAAGCTACGACCATGACTATTAAAATGTCTGTAGTCTAAAACTATATGATATGAAACGTCTGTTTTTGATATCAGAAAAAGAAGATTATTCATAGAAGATACACTGGGTTCGATTACTCCCTGATATTACAATTGGGACAAAATGTCACTAACGGAGGCCTTAGCATCATGTTTAATGGGATATTATGGTTGGGGGCTGAGGTGTATACCTTAAAGGAATGACATGCATCCCCAAATCCTTATAATAATAATAATAATAATAATCCACATTTGTAAAGCGCACAATCACCCGTAAGGGTCTCTAGGCGCTGGGGGCCGTCGGGAAGATTAAGCAAGCTATTGCCCAGAGTCACATAGTGCTGGACTAACCTGCCGCCGTAGCCGGGGATCGAACTCTGATCCCCAGATTCCAGCGTCAGTCGCCCTGGCCGCGGCGCCACACCTCTCCTACTTATCCCAACCCGCTTGATTACGATATAAGGTGGGATCTAAGGGAAGGTCCTACCCCGGAGCATAGCTTTTCTGTCTCCTCTGGGACATATTGTGAAAAAGACGGCAGAATAACGTTGTTGCCGCTAGAGGAAGTGAGGACAAAAGGGGGAGGCCAATCAACCTCCGCCCATAAAATATTGGAAGAAGACATTAAATTGTCCCAAAAGATTGGTTTTACAGTGCGTTTAACATCACCTTTAATCATAAGGTCTACCTCATAGAGTTTGTCGGGGTGGAGCTACACAGGTGTCAGCTGTTTCAACTGCAATATAAGTGTCAGTTGCTTTTGCCTACAGAATCTGCTGGAGTGTCTGCCAAACTATTGTAACTTTCACCACGCTGTTCAGGAAAGTCACCACCTGACTCCTGTCTAGGAGGAGGGTTATCACCGTCTGAGGCATATTTTGCACTCAAAGCAGCAAATTATTTCGACTGAAACCGAGTTCGATATTAAGGTGTTTCATCCTGTTTGACTTTCACCTCAAACTGTCGCTGCGGATCTCGCCCTGTCTGAACGAATTCTCCTTGTCAGCGATCCTATCATCCCCCCCTGCCAAATTGTTGATCCGATGATTCCTGAAAGGAACGAGGAAAACAAGGATCAGGAAGCTGGAACCTCTCTGGTGTCTTAATTTTAGAGCGGTCTTGTAAATCATATCTACGCCTAGAAGCATCTGGTGCAGGTCAAGACCTAGCCTTCTGTTGCTTCATATTTTTGTTCCATGTCTTTTTTGGAAAGACTGGACAACCCTCCCAGTCTGGATGGGGTTTACTCTGTATGTGTGTAAATGGTCAGACCCCCGAATTATTGCATCTAAGGGATGTATAAACATCTCCAAACATTATCGGCAACTGTCGCTCCCGATCAGTGTCTACCTCCGCTGCCAGGAGTTGGCACGCCTGCAAGCAAGATGCTTCACCTGTAATGCTAGCCAGAATCATATTGGAAACAATGGGGAACATACCCACTAATATTATCCTCAAATACAGGCCATGACCAGCCCTGCGTTCATCCTGTACACGTTTTGAAACACTCTGCAGAACACTCATGGAGGGGGTGCCAAAGCACAGTGTATACACTGAGACAAACACCATCCCACAGGTGTTACAGTCAGCTAACGGAAGAATCAGACCACTCAGCAAACACATAGTAAGAATCCTCTTACCCCAAAACCGGTTCCAGAATGCTTATTTCGGGTCCAGGGAAGATATGGCTTGGCAGTTCAGGCTAGACTTTTCCCATGAGGCACAGGGCCAAGACTGATTTGCATATAGCTGTGTATGAACTGGGGTGGCGAAGTAGGCTAAAGAATGATGATGGATCAACCCAGATCTGTGAATGGGGGTGAGTGACTGAAAAGTTTCAGTGCTCCATCCATCATCTCCTTTTTTTTGCTTTGTTCTCCTTAAGTTGGCAGGGACCCAGAAGGGACCCAGAAGTGTGTCCCTTTTTCACTTTGCCACTAGATTCAAGCTATCCTGGCTGATGAGGGGTGTTACCCCAAAACCGGTCCCAGGAGGCTTGTTTCCGGTACAGGAAAGACATGGCTTGGCAGTTCGGACTATACTGTTCCCGTGAGGCCCAGGGCCAAGACAGATTTGCATATAGGTGTGTCTGAATTGGGGTGAGCTAAAGAATGATGATGGATTCAACCCAGATCTGTGACTGGGCGTGAGTGTCTGAAAAGTTTCAGCTCTACGTCCATCATCCCCTTGTGTTTGTCATATATGTGCCACACATTCTGCTGTCAGGAGTCCAAGCTCCTTTTGAGACATCTTGAACCTCAACTTCCTGCTTCCAGAATCCTTGTTCCCAGCTTCCTTGGACATGGTGCAGTTCAGTCACAGGTATTTTATTGCCAATGGTAAAACAGGTGAACTCCTCCCTTCCAGCATCTTCCTCGGATACTGGGCTGTGGCCACACCCTGTATTTCTTAACTCCCTGGTCTGACATCACCATTCTGCATGCAGCAAGTGTATTTTCCTAATTTGAAATTTCCTATTAGGAAATCACAAATTTGTGATTTCCAAAATTCCGATTTCCTAATTGTGATTGCAAATCTGTAGGAATTGCTATTAGTAGAATTGGTGGTTACATACATCTCATTTTGCCATTCCCTAATAGTGATTTCTACATATTCGTTATTTGGTAATTACATTCCTAATTTTGTACATATAGCCCGTAGTTCCCTGACCTGACCTTAAAAAAAATCATATAAGGGGACAGAGTACCCATGGGGGTGCCTAGAGCCCCCCCCCCCCTCAAGCCAAAATGATAAGTAAATTGGCACTTTTCCAAGTGATCCTATGGGATTTCAGAAAAGAAAATGGCAGCCCAGGATGCATTGTTCAGTTAAAGGGAGTGGGGTTCACATCCCCTCTCCCTGAACTGTTTTTGACACCAGGGAGCTCACTCACAGGGCTCAATTTAATTAATATCTGGAGGGCCATGCTTCCCATCCCCAAGGCATATTTAGCCCCGGTGACCCCATTCCCAGTGCCTCAGTGTAATTAATTTGAGGGAGAGGGCACTTGACCCCCCTCCCAGAGCCATTTTCAGCCTTGGGGACCGCATCACCATGGGGGCCAATGTAAATATTATGGAGAGGGGGGCACATAGCCCCGCCTCATGGAGCCATACTCAGCCCCAGGGAACCCATCCCCAATGCCATAGTATATAAACGGCTTTGGGGACCCCATCCAGGACCTTCACTTTTTAAAAAAAGAGAAGGGGCTGAGCAGCCCCCCTGAGTATTTAAGGGCCCTGGAGGCCCATCCCCCGGGGCCGGCTTACTTGCTGTGTACCAGGGAGACCACTTCCAGGATACCATATTTTCACTGTTCACACCAGCACAGGCAGGCGAAACTTGTGTTGGCTCCCGCCTGCAGGAGCCTTTTTTTATTTCCTGTAAAACAGGAGCAAACACGGTCTGCTCCCAGTGGTCGGGAGATTAAAAAAAGGTCTGGCCAGCTGGGAGCAGACTTGTGTTCTGTTTCCCTGCACGCACTATTGCAGGCAGGGAAAGAGAACATGATGTTGCCGCCACCTGGAGAGAGAAGCATAAATAACTGCTCCCTCTGTGCTGGAGCAATGCTGGCTCCCAGACCATACGGGGAGCTGGGTAAGGCTGCGGGGCCCTGAGGATCACCCGCAGCTTCCAACATTGTGTTTGGTGGGTGCCCTGGGTGGGCAGGAAAGTACCCACTGTTAAATGATTGACGTCCCAGAGGATGAGGTCCCAGGAGCCAAAATTGGCTCAGGGAGGTGGGTTGCATGACCTCCCTCTGCTTTTGAAAAATGAAGATTCTCCAGGTGCCCCAGTTGAAGCTCTACTTCTGTAAAGAAAATATCATCCTAAATTCTTGTGCTTCTCCAAAGCAAGTGTGTTTTCTATACAATTGCACACTGAAAAACTATAAGTAATCCTTGATGGAGGTGAATTCATTGTTGTTTCACTAGTGTTCAATTTCGTTTGTAGTGAATGTCCAAGACAACTGGGTTCTTTGTTGCTGTCTCTTGGTCTGAGAGCACAGTCTACGGTTCCCCCTTGTTATTGCTGCTGAGCATTCAAAAGTACCAAATCCCCAACAAGCTCCACCCATTTGGCTGGCCCCTTCCACATTAGTTGTATGCAACAGTGTTCCTGTCATTATCCAGGCTGATGAATAACTCATCTCCTTCAAATAATTAATATAATTAAGAGGAAGTACACTTGTTTGTTGGAGATTCAACTCTATATATAGTCTTGTCATCTTCTCTATGCAAGGATATATTTTTTCACTGATTTCTGCATGAAGACACTTGAGGAACAATCACATTGCCAAAACTATATGTGCCAAAGGTCATTGGAGACATTACCTCATGGTCCTTTACCAGGGCCGGACTGGCTACCGGGCAGTTGTGTGTGCTGCCGTGCTGGAGCTAATTTCGTTGATGGAGACCTGCGTGTGCAAAACGAAATTCGTTTTTGGTTTATTTATTTCAAATCGCACGCAGGTCCCCATCAACAAAATAAGCCCCCACCACAGAGAAATTAGCCCCTAGCTCGGCAGCACACGCAACTACCCGGTAGCCAGTCCGGTCCTGTCCTTTACGCAGCTGTACTGTAGAGTGTGCACTAGACAAAACCAAAGGTTAAAGTAACGTTGTAGTGAGGTGTGATAAAAAGATCTGTTTTTGCCTAAAAATCCTTAACAATTCACTGAAAAAAACAAAGGTTGATGTTATAGATAGTTGAATATGTCAGTGACAACAATAATGTGTTGAACTAAAAAAAACACAGAAATTCACCTGTTATAGTTAGTTTTGCTGACTATAAATTGTGTCCCGCCATGCAGTGCTAATGAGCTCACAAATTTCATCAGTCATGACATGTTCTATGATATCACTGATGTCATCTCAAAACATATCATTGATGACATCACTGATAGGAGAGAGAGAGAGAGAGAGAGAGAGAGAGAGAGAGAGAGAGAGAGAGAGAGAGAGAGAGAGAGAGAGAGAGAGAGAGACAAGGGCAGCACCATTTCTACAAGTTTTGCACTGGATCGTCAATTAATTCAAAATAATTGTGCAGGTTTGTATCATTTATGTGACTCAAACACAGCACAACATGTTCGTACATCTGCCCTAAATTATAAACTCTGTCTGTTATATCGAAAACTTACGAGGTTTGGGACAAAGCCCGACATTCATGATAAAGGGTTGCTCCAAATATATGCCATCAAATATGGTATTAACTCTTGCTATTTTACCAGATGCAGGAAGTCCTGTAGCAAAAGCTAAATTAAATAGCATTACAATGTATAAATAGCTCCCTTAAAAAAATTAATCGGTAAACGCTTCTTGTCATATACTTACCAGTATTAGTTCTTTGTTATAAAAAAGGCACATGCCCGCTTATAACCTGTAGCTTTTTGATGGCAAGACTGCATGGTATGTACAAGTTCAGGAATGTGCTGATAAAGCAGAAGGGAAAGTTTAATAGAATATTAGATGAATGGCTATTTGGTGCTAAAAGTAAAGCTTGTACAGAATGGAGTTAGACGTATTATTATTTTATAACGCAGTTTACCCACAGTGCTTAGTTATAGGAACACTATTACATCAAGTATCTTTTTTGACGAATTCATGTTTTGCTGTAATAAGTGAAAATGCAGTCGGAATACTCCATGAGAAGTGCTAACAATCTTAGAAAATGCACAATAATTGCAGGTACAGATATAGATAATCGTCTACACAGCAATGACTACATAAAATATTCCATGCCGAACAGGCCTAATGGGGTAATATGAAAGATAATAAATTGATTGCAAAAATGTGTGTAAAACATATGTCAACTTGCAGCCTTACTACAAGTTGGATATTACAATACTAGTACAGAAAATTAGGTTTATACCCTATAGACTGACCAGAAAGATGAGGTTAGTCATAGTTATCATACAGCTATACCACATATGGTGAATTGAATACATTTTGTTCACTTGCTGGAGTATTGTTATGTAGATGAATATGTTATAAACTCCAATAAGTATGACATCTCTGTATACTTAGCTGTATACACTGCATTTGGAAATAAATATAGTTATTATTAAAATGCACACAATACAAGTTCAATTGAATACATTGAATACCAGTCGACATATTGCAGAAGCAACGTTTACTCATGTGTAGTTTCAACATTGTGCCTGAAAAACTGCTTTTCATCTATAGCAACCCACCTCCCTGTAGACCACTCTGCACAAAACTGAAAAGAGATACACTTTGAGAATGCAAAAATGAGTGCTGTTTTGATCAAGAGGCAACGCTAGGAAGGCAATCACTAAAATGGGTTGTGAATGGCAACTCCTGTGGAGAACCCTTTTCGTGAAAACGTCATTAACGAGTGAAAGACAATGCACCAAATTTGGAAGACTCACAAAGGCAAACTTGCACTTTTGTGTAGCTTACACTTTCTTGGTATTCACAAACCACAAAAGAATAGTATGTTTACAACTGAGGAGACTTCACAGTTTGTGAGGAGAACCCCACTCATAAAAAGATAGGCCTGTTGGGGTGGAGAGTGCCACACATAAAAAGATAGTCTTGGTGAAGAGTGCCACACATAAAAAGATAGTCGTGTTGGGGTGGAGAATGCCACACATAAAAAGATAGGACTATTTGTGAATACCAAAACAGCATAAACTTACACAAAAGTAAGTTAACCTTTGTGAATCAGGCACACAATTTGAACTCATTTGATTCCAATTCCAGTTTTTCTGAATGTTTTTCTATCCATTTTTGATAAGGCTCTCAAATCGTAGCTACCCAATAGGGATGTGTGAGTCAATAAGGTAACAGTTAATCTACTTGAGGAAATCAGAAACAGTAAATTCAGTTCCTAGCAAAGCCAATTCCTAGGGCCAAAAAGTGCTAACACATGCAAATACAGGCAAGCACAAACGTGCACAACATATTTGTGCTGTATCTGTGTACAAACTGCCTCTTTTTGTACCTCTTATGTATGTGTCTGCTTTTTATTCCCAAAGCTTGTGAAGCTGAATGGCACTACATTGCAAGATAAGGGAATAAAACACAGCAGTCACATTGTGTTTAGTACATCTAGAGACTTATTTACAATCCCAGTGCGCCAATGGAACACCACTTTTATTGATGTTCCAGCGGCCCACAGGGCTTACCAACGTCTACGAGGCCATGTAAAGCCAACCTGCGTGGTTTCACATGGCCTCATAGATATGGTATGAGGCAATGCAGCGCAAGTCACGGCATTACCTCACACTGCATTGTGGGAGGCGTGCCATGGGCATTACGGTGGGTGTTCCCACATAACACACATGGCATTTGACACATGCCCAGATCTACAACATGCTGTTAACATGGGAATACATCAAATGCCTATGCCTCCCCAGGGGTGGCATAAGGGTTGTTTTTGTGAAGGAAGGTGTCCCTTCTCCCACAAAAACAACCTGATTTCAACACAGACACTCTTGCACCATGGTACAAGGGTGCCTGCATTGGCGCATGACAGCCATTTGTGTGCCAGCGCTGTAGAAAAGAACAGGAATATGCCTTATCTATACTAATATAATAAAGAGAGAGCCCAAACCTTTGAGGTGGGTAAGCTCAAGAACTACAGCACCAATCGGAACACCCAATACAGCATTGCAAACTACAGTATCAGCAGATGGTCATAGGCTATACAGCAGCCCAACATATACATTAGAAGGGGAAAGAATGTTTTGTAAAAAGTCGTCCGTTGTGGGCGTGTGCGTTGTGGGATTCGGCAAAAGAGAAGCTTTCTGTGTGGGACTAGCGTTCCAATACGAGTGGGCATGTCCTTTAGCATTGTTGTGGACGTTGGCTGTTGACGCGATGTTGTGCGTCTAAGTGACGTATGCTGGAGTGGCCAAACACGTTCGGGGATGGAGCGAACGAACACACACGTTCGAATATTGCAGGGGCATAGGCTGGAGCAGCCAAACACGCTGGAGCGGCCAAACATGTTCGGGGATGGAGCGAACACCGGAAAAACACGTTTGTGGCTGGGATGGAGCGAACACACACGTTCGCATATTGCAGGGGCGTAGGCTGGAGCGGCCAAACACGCTGGAGCAGCCAAACACGTTCGGGGATGGAGCGAACACCGGAAAAACACGTTCGCGGCTGAGGCGTGTTCAGGTACAGTGGCGTCGGCTACAGCATGCCCGGACAACGTCGGGACGGGCTGCTAGTCTCATAGATAAAGTGTATTCCTGCCCTTTTCTTTTGACATAGGGCAGCACAGCAGGAAGGCTTGTGGCACTGCCCACTGAGCCAAAATATTGAAAATGAGGGCCCTAGTTCTGTGGTGTGTGCACCAGAATGTAGTCATACTCTGTAATCTATGCTCACAGAGTACACACGCGTGTTGGGTGCATTAGATGTAATGTTCATGAAGTAATACTATAAAGTGTTGGAGTGGTGTGCATTTTGGAGTCCTTAGAAGTAGGTGCTTCGATCAGCAAAACCAGAGGTATGAAAGCTGTCCAAGGCAAAAAAGTTCATATGGGCGAGAGATGGAGAGTGTAGTTTAAAGAATGTGTATCAACTCATGCAGGTGATCCAGCATCATTCTATTGTCAAGAAGTTCGATTTTATTTTGTGATTCATGCCTATGCATGGTTCAGTCTTTCTATGGAGAGTCAGTTCAAGTGCTGCTGTTTTAATATAGCTGGGCAAGGCAAGGGGGTTGGTTGACAGAGGGAGTGTATATAAAGGGTGTTAAAGCAACTGGCAGTGCTATGGTTTAGTCCTTTATAGCAGTTCAGACTTTCTCTAGGTAGGAATAGCTTTGCTATAGGTTATGGTGCAGGTTAACTTGATGTGTGTTGGCACTATGCTGCCCAATTTAATTTGAACTGGTGTGTGGGTGATAATGCAGATATGGCAGTGGAGGACGTTATGGTAAATAGAGCTGGCATCCATTCCATTTTCTACAATAGCTCACATGTCTGCTTACAGTAACCAAATAGTAAGTAAGTGTAGTTTAATAGAAGAGGAACATATGTTTGTTGTAAAAACAGCTGATCAATTTTAATGGAGCACAGTCTGAGACTATGGTACTTGTAAAATGTTAAGATTTCCATATTGCTTATTAGGAATCAATGATTGGGGCATTTAAGGAAACCTATCAATAGACAATGGGAGTTTGGATGTTTGAGGTGTATGTACATGCATCCAAGATTCTTATATGATACAAGGCTCTCTTTTTTTTAGGTTTGGTGACCATAATAAGATCACACATAAAATGCTTTTTATCTTCAGAAGTAGTTTCAGTGTGAGACCTCTTCAATATGCAGCCATGGGGTACCATTCACTAAAGAGACAGCATATGGTAGCAGTGTGTCACATTAGATGTAAAAGGTATGCTGAGGTACTTGGTAAAACATCCACATAAGTGTGGAACAACTTTCATTAGTAAAATGTCCCAATGGGTGAAAAAGGTGCTCAACAGTATCATGTCACATTTGGTTGACACCACATTGATGTGTGGATCACTACAGTTGCACCATGAATGTGAAATATGACTAGAAGCACAAATCACATTAATATGTAAAATCACATTTAGGGTAAAAGAAAAAGTCTGACGTTACTCAAAATAAGCAAGACTTTGGTATCACCTTTGAGTGTAAAATGATACTTAAGAGCACAGTCATGCTTCCTGCAACATCAACAAGAGTGTGTAAACACTTAAGGACCACTGGATGGTTGGGTTCCCATTGCCAACCCAAATCACTTTGGCCATTTTCAAGATTGTCAAAATATTTGACCACACTAAACATGGTCTTTAAGTGCAGGTGTGTGTGTGATGTGTGATGTGTGTACTATGGTAATCCTGCTTTTCGCTCACATCTAATACTAAAATCAAGTTTTAAGTACTCCTAGTACCTACAAAAAACTTAGAGACAGAAGTCTGATATAACAAAGCTATGCTTTCAGCAAACAGACAGTGCATCCCAAATAATATATCAACACCCAGCAGACCTGATAAACAGGATGTGATGTAGTAATGTCAGAAGAGGACCCCTGTGACTGTGGCCAGACTGGCTGGGGAGACAACAGAAAGGCCCTGCCAAAGATAAGCTAACATTTACTTGTGATAAGGGAAGCTTCTTTGAAGTTCATCCCATTTGTCTTATGAAAAGCCCCAGCAGACCTATCAAGAAAGAGTGGTGTAACTCGTATGATTATCTGTAGTATAATTACTTGAAATTACAGCAAAATTACACAGTTTTGTGAGTAATGTAATCCAGCACTTAGTGCTATTTTGTTAGCACAAAATGCATGCTTGCGTCAAAAAGTGACCTTAGCTTTAATTTTGCAAAACAAAAATGCCAAATGCAACAGAACACAAACAGAAGAAGGCAGCTATGTTTGTTGTTCTTGTTCTCCTGTTGTATGATTTTTGTGCCAAATTACTCATAATTACGCCACCGGGCATCAAAAAAATGGAAATTACTCCTCAGGCCTATGGTAAAGAAGGACCACATATTTAAGCACAGCTTGACACTTTAATGTCAAAAAGGATCCTCCCAGGGCCCCTTGCATATTCTATCAGGTTCAGAGGGTCATCTATGTCCATTCATGTTAGCCTGTTATATTGCTCTTGGTAGCAAGTTCACTCCTCATTCTTGCTCATTTAAATACTAACTACTAGCTAACTGAAGCAGGATATAAAACTACACATTTAGCTTCCAGGGACTTCAGGAAGGGTAACTTCTGAAAAGTTACTTTTGTGTAATATTTAGAACAAATCTGATCTCACCAACGAATTTAAATATTAACAAATATTAAAAATAGTTGTTTCATTATTTTCTAGCTGGTTTCAATTCCTGAGATACAGGATTAGCTCTCAAAATTGCATGCCGGTGATTTCCCAAGGCAGAGCCAAACCTGCTACAGTGAAATTAACTTTGAGGGCATTTCACTGTGAGGACATGTAAAATTCAACAGGACATACTTTCAACTACCATGCACCCTGCCTTTAATGTTTTTTCAGTGGAAATATACAGAGCCCAGCTTCTGGTGGCAGCCCTAAAGTCATTGTCGTGGATGGCACAATTGGTCTTGCAGACTGCTTGTGAGAATTACCTTACATGTCCTGGATACACATTGGTACTCTATATTAGGGACTTATAGGTCACCTTGATACCATATACTAAGGACTTATTGGCCAGTTAAATATGCCAATCAGGAAGGAGGAGTACAGCACTTTATTCCTGGTTAGCAGTGGTTTAGTGCAGACAGTTATATAGCCAGCAAAAATAGAGTTTAGCTAAAAAGGCAAAAAAATCTGAGTGACCCTGCAGAAAGGCCACATTTCTGACAGTGCAAAACTACACCTAGGTGCAAAATAACTCTGAGCTGCAACTCGCCTATAGTGTAACATCTTTATGAACGAGGAAGCACTTTCACATGCACAAATTACATTTAGTAGCTAATACATATGTAAGTGCAAGATTGGCATTGGTCCAAAGTAAACATCATCATCTTATCATGGTTAGAAATAAAAATAAGAATTAGAACCATCAGAATGAAAACACCTTTAGAGCCCAAATCACACATGAAGCAAAACCTATTTGAATTAAAATGACAATTGATGTTAGAAACATGGTCTCTAGTTGGCAGTGGTTTGCACTGTGTCCAAGTAGGGACTCTCACTAAGATAACCCATGATCACCCCCATGATAGCTTGGCAAGAGCAGTCAAGCACATCTCAGAGGCAATGTGTAAAGCATTAGTACATACACACACAGTAACACAGTGAAAACACTACAAACTGAGTCCACAACTTTTTAGAAAAATAGCTAAGTTATATCTTGATAAAACAAGACCAACACAACATAAATCCAACATACACAAGTCAACTTATCACTTTTCAAAGATTAAGTAAGTTCAGTCCATAGAACTCAATGGATGTGTTTCTTTTAGCACAAAGTACCTTGGATGCGTCAAAGATCAAAGACAACGTTGGTGCAAGGGAGGTGAGGCACCAGAAAAGCAAAACGATGTATCGGTTCCTTACTACCAGGGGAGGTGATGCGTGGGTCCTTACTGGAAGGGGAGGTAATGCATCGAATTCTGGTCACGTGACCTTGGTTCGTTATTGCAGCCCAGCGCCGATGGAGAGTCGACATCGAGGAACGATGTGTCAAAGGCATTTGTAGGGGTCTTGATTACCCTGAGATTTCTTAACAGAAGGCAAGCACGCACAAGCCCTTGGAGAACCTTGGAAGCAGGACACAGAAAGCAAAGTCCAGTCTTTTCACTCCCATGACAGAAGCAGCAGACCAGCACAACAAAGCATCAAGCAAAATGGAAGTCCCTCCCTATGCATCCAGCTCTTCTTCCTGGTGGAATGTCCTCAGTCCAGAAGTCTTCTGATATTGGGGTGTCAGAGGTCCAATACTTACACCCCCTTCTGCCTTTGAAGTAAGGAAACTATGAAGGAAATACTTTGTTGTGCACAAGTCCCTGCCTCTCGATAAACTGGCTCAAGGCACACTACAGAGGGATAGAGACAGTTTTGTATGAGGACAGGCACATCCATATTCAGGTATCAGTGACAACTCATACCACCACGCTAGCTTAGGAAGGCCCATCAACCTGGTGATGACCCCTCAGGACATGCAAGGCACACCTAAGCTCCCTGTGTGTGACTGCCTAGAGTGAATGCACGAAAGCTCAACTGTCAGCCAACTCAGACAGCCAGCCCAGACATGTATTTTACAGACAGGAAGAGGCACAGAATGGTTAAGCAAGAGACCAAAGTACTCCAAATCTTTATCAGCTCCCAATGGGAAATAACACTTAAAAGATATTTCAAGGCAATCCCAATATTCCCCTATGGGAGAGATAATCTTTGCAATAGTGCAAAACGAAATTATCATTATTTCACTATTAGGACATATAAAACACTGGCACATGGCCTACCTTTTAAATACACTGCACTCTGCCCATTGTGCTGCCTTGGTCCTACCTTAGGGGTGGCTTACATGTAGAAAAAAGGGGACAGTTTTTGGCCTGGCAATTGGGTTCACTTAATCCTAACAGCAAAAGAACCGGGGGTCTATAACGGAGCTTCAAGTACTCCGAGCTGCTGCAAAACTCCTACATAAGTGAGTTAGGCGCTAATAGAGCTACATAAGTCTCTATATCAGAATGTGTGCCAGGACAAACCTGTCGAAGGACCTACTGAGATTGTTGGTAAGACCCGTACAGAGATGTGTTGGATTCCCATCAAATAGGTATGTAGATCAAGTGTTCTCATTTGGTCATCCAAAAATGGGGTGGTATGTCTCTTGATCAATGAGACCCATCCATCGTCCTTACTCAATTGGGTCGCACCATCAATCGCTAAGGTACCCATGAACAAATGATAAAGATGGGATCGAGTGCAGTGCAAAAATCAAAAGATGTGTGAGTTAAAAACAAGGGGTAAAAGGATCAATAGGCGAAAAACTCTAATGTAATTTGTCCTTTCCCTCAAACAAACAAGAACAATGCAGAGGAAGCAGTCTAAACATATAACTGCATTTACAAGGCCAATTGGGTTCACTTGCCAGGCCGAAATGTCAGTTTAGAACTGCACCCACAGACCCTGTAGTGTCAGGTCTGAGACAAGTTTGCAGGGCTACTCATGTGTGAGGCACAATCAGTGCTTCAGGCCCACTAGTAGCATTTGATTTACAGACCACAGGCACACAACTCATTCACTTTAGTAGGGACTTACTAGTAAATTAAATATGCCAATCATGGATAACCGAATCACCAATACATGTTAGTCAGAGAGCATACGTGCTTTAGCACTGGTTAGCAGTGGTAAAATGTCTAGAGTCAAAACAGGTCAGAAAAAATACAGGAGGAAGGCAAAATGTTTGGGGACAACCCTGCAAAAAGGGCCAGGTTTAACAGTTGGTTACAATTTCAATGTTGTACAGAATCAACATGTCTGTCGAGATGCTTTTAAAATCATAAATGTTCCTCTGTTTCTCTGCATTGACACTTTGCTTCTCCATCCATGTACCACAATGGGAAGCACTATTTAGCTAGGCAGACCAACACATTTATTAGCCAATAGTTGATGAGAAAATTAGAATATTTCCTGACTTGATCGAAAAGTAAAAAAACACTTTCTTCAAGCAAAGCCTTACTCGTGGCTGACCTAAATTTACCAATGGCTATAGGACAGTGACCCAAAGATGCTCTATACTATTGGTGTGGAGGCAATTGGCAGTGCAACAAATTTAAAACACGTTTTGGCCTTATTATAATTTGAATACTAGACTAATTAGACCAAAAATGAAGTAGCTTTTAGTAATATCCATTAAATGAAAATAAATAAAGATTATAGTAACATCAGTACCTAAGTGGGTCGGTGACCTCTACTGTTAATGAAATCACTGACCACCTACTACTGAGTAAAATTACTTAGCATGATCCTCTTTAAATTCCTGAATGGGAAAAAGCAAACTGAGTGAAACAAACATAAACACAAAATACTGACCGGGAAGATGAGATGAGGTTTGTCAAAGTTATCAACACAATTCGCATCTTGGTAATCTATACTCTATATGGTGAATTATGCATTGTATGTGGAGCTTGTGTTTTGTTTACTGAGGTAAATATGTTATACATTGAATTGCATGTACTGTACATTGAGATATTTAAATTGTATACTGAGATATAAATACTGTATTTGGAGATAATATATTCCTTATAAAAATGCACACAATATCAGTCTACATCTTACAGAAGTGACATGTGTAACGCTGTAATTAAGCTTTACTCAATATTCCATAGGAAAAAATGTTTTTCATCTATAACAACCTGCCTCCCTGAAGACTAATCTTTTAAAAAAAGAGACTCACTTTGATAACGCAAAAACATGTGCAGTTTAATCAAGGGGAAAATATATAAGGGAAATTACTAAAAGTGGGTTGAATTAAGATAGACCTGTCTTCCCCCAAACATTTTGCCTTCAGCATCCTATTTTTATGAATTCAGTTTTGTTTGCCTTAAGATTCTGTGCACTTTACCAATGCTAACCTGTGCTAAAGTACTCCCTACAACATCGAAGAAATGACCTGCACCTGATTTACATATTTAATTTACTCATAAACTCCTAGTAAAAGTGTACCATAAACCCAGGGCTGGTAAGGTAAATGCTACTAGTGGGCCTACAGCACTAATTTTACCACCTATGTAAGTGCTTCATTAAAGCTTGTCTCAGGCATGTCACTGCAGCCTGAATGCAGTTTTAAACTGCCAATGTGACTTAGCAAAAAATAAACCTTGCCAAGCCTTAAAATGCTCTTGATTACAATTAATAAGTGCTAATGTTTGATTGGGAGCAGGTAAGGATTTAATGTTTGATGTCTAAAAATGTATAATTTTAAATTCTCATTAGTGATAAATTTACATTTTCAGTCACAATTTTAAGAATTCCACTTTTAGAAAGTTGCAAAAACAACAATTAATGGACGGAATGCTGGACAATGCAAACATTCAACCACAGTCACAATGATCTGGGTTTAATCTATCATTCAGTTTGGACCCAGCCCTATGCAATCAGTCTTGTCCCTGTTCCTTGTGGAAACAGTCCAGCCCAAATTGCCAATCCAGATCCTCCCTGGACTGGGAACAAGCATCATGGGACCGGTTTCAGGGCATCACCCTTCATCAGCCAGGATAGCTTGAATCCAGTGGTGTATGGGCATACCCATCCCACTTAGGGTGACATATGCAAAAGAAACAATTGATGGACAGAATGCTGGAAAAATGCAAACATTCAACCCCAGTCACAAGGATCTAGGTTTAATCCATTATTCTTTTGCTCACCACACCACCCCAGTTTGGCCTCAGCCATATGCAAATCAGTCTTGACCCTGTTCCTTGAGGGAACAGTCCAGCCCGAACTGCCAAGCTAGGTCCTCCCTGGACCAGAAACAAGCATCCTATTTGTTTCTTTTGCTTTTGTCACCCTAAGTGTAAAGGGTATGCCCAGACATGGGTCCTGTGCTCACTGCACCATTGGATTTAGGCCAGCCTCGATGATGAAGGGTGATGCCCCGAAACCAGTCCCAGGATGCTCGTGTGAAAATTGTTGCATCTGCAACTTGCTTTGCACTGAACTATTTCTACCACCTGACAGTCATAATTTGTTATGACTGTAAGGTGGATTTTTGTCGCTTGGTCTTGTTTTGGTTTACATAAAAATTACTTATTTTTCTAAACTGGTGTGGTGTCCATGTGTAGTGTTTTTCCTGTATTACTGTATGTGTTCACAAATGTTTTACACACTGCCTCTGAGGTAAGCCTGTGTGCTCATGCCACCCTGGTGTTGTGGCTAGCCCTCTTCTGGTGCACAGCTCATTGCCTACCTAATTTTCCACCTGCCTGAAAGCAAATGTGCATGGGGCATGAGGAGAGCTGTTTACTCCTCTAAAAATCAGCCCTGTATCATATCCGAGGCGGTGCAGCCTTTGAAGATCACAGCCTTGGTGGGACATTTCACTTGCCTTCCTGGGAGGGAGGAGGTGTGACCTCCTTCCTGCCCAGGTCTCCGCTCCTGACTCCTGGGAGTGATCACACTGCCTGGCAGGAGCTCAAAATCCGATCTTGGTGGCAGCAAGCACGGGCTGCCAGCAAGAGCACAGAGAAGCTGGGGAAACCAGATAGGCAAGCTCTAAGGTAGCCACCTGGGTGCATGCCACATCGCCCTTAGTGGTACAAAAGGGGGTGGTGATGGACGGAGCATCTGAATCAATCAAACACTCACACCCAGTCAAGAGATCTGGGTTTAATCCATCACCGTTCTTTAGCCCACTCTGCCACCCCAGTTCAGACATGGCTATATGCAAATCAGTCTGACCCTGTGCCTCATGGGAACAGTCCAGCCCGAACTGCCAAGCCATGTCTTCCCTGGACCGGAAACAAGCTTCTGAGGACCGGTTTCTGGCATTCCAGCCGTCTTCAGCCCGGCTTGCTTGAATCCAGTGGCAAAGTGAGCAAGGGACTCACGTCTGAGCAAACCCTGCCACACTTATGGCGGCCAAAAGTGGTACAAAAGGGGGTGGTGATGGACGGAGCATCTGAATCAATCAAACACTCACACCCAGTCAAGAGATCTGGGTTTGATCCATCACCGTTCTTTAGCCCACTCTGCCACCCCAGTTCAGACATGGCTATATGCAAATCAGTCTGACCCTGTGCCTCATGGGAACAGTCCAGCCCGAACTGCCAAGCCATGTCTTCCCTGGACCGGAAACAAGCTTCCGAGGACTGGTTTCTGGCATTCCAGCCGTCTTCAGCCCGGCTTGCTTGAATCCAGTGGCAAAGTGAGCAAGGGACTCACGTCTGAGCATACCCTGCCACACTTATGGAGGCCAAAAGTGGTACAAAGATTCATGTCAGGAGTGGGAAGACATATTGTTTGGTACCAAACACACGATATTTAGGCAGTACCATAATGCAGCTGCCAACTTCAGGTTTGTTCATGTGCCAGCCAGTGTTAACCCATGAACCGTTTATCACTTATAGTTTCCTTTAATGGTAAAGGGCGCAATAGGGAGAAACAAGCTTGCACTTATGTTTCCACACCTCTAATATACTGCACCCTGCCCTGTATGGGTATGCTCAGACGTGAGTCCTGTGCTCTCCATGAGACTGGAATCGAGCTATCCTGGCTGATGGGGGCTGAAAGCGTGAAACCAGTGCTAGGATGCTTGTTTACAGTCCAAGGAGGACCAGGCTTGGCAGTTCGGGCTGGACTGTTCCCATGGGACAGAGGGTCAAGACTGATTTGCATATGGCTGGGTTCAAACTGGAATGGCATGGTGAGCAAAAAAACTATGGATTTAGGCCTAGATCTCTTTACTGGGGTGAATGTATGACATTGTTCTGCATTCTGTCCACCAACTGTTGTTTTTGCATTTGTCACCCTGAGTGGGACGGGTATGCTCAGACATGAGTCCCGTGCTCTCCATGCCACTGGAATCAAGCTATCCTGGCTGATGAGGGCTGAAGCCCGAAACCGGTCCTAGGATGCTTGTTTCCAGTCCAGGGAGGACCTGGCTTGGCAGTTCGGGCTGGACTGTTCCCATGGGGCACAGGGTCAAGACTGATTTGCATATGGTGAGCAAACAAAACGATGGATTTAGGCCCAGATCTCTGTACTGGGGTGAATATATGACATTGTTCTGCATTCTGTCCATCAACTGTTCTTTTTGCTCCTGGGCTTGGGCTTCTTAAGGATGACTTATATATAATAAAGATAGGTTATTTTTTCTGACACACACACAGTGAGGGCAGAGTTGAGATCAAGCAGTTTGAACTGCTCCTGTAGTCTGTAATGGCAGGCCTTCTGTCAGTAGTTTACTTGGGTGACTCAGGGTGGCACAAGCAGTGCTGCAGGCCCTTGGGACCCCTTTACCACCCATGCCATGGGTATCCCGGTATCACATACTAGGGACTTATAAGGGGGATAAAGATCTTTTCAATTGGGGGGGGACAATTATCCCATAAATGTTTTAGGGAGAGAGCAGTGGCACTATGATCCAAGCATCAAACTCAAGTGCACTATAAAATTCCTAACTATCAGTATTATAGCAAAGCATTGGTGGGTGACCATACAAAATGGGCACTTTCCTACACCTGGCTTAGTTGAACCCTCATCAGCTAGGGACTCCTCCTCACTTGTCTTGCTAGAGATTTCTGACTTCTAAATAAGAGACTAAATCCCAAAATGGAAATCTGCAGCGCAGTTTGGTCCAGCGGCTCCCCGATGATGAAGCCTTCTTCTCAGATAGCACCTGCACCCGTGCCCCACTGAACTTTACCTTCTCAGAACATTTTCCACAAAATATTATTATAAGTCCATAGGCAAGCACTGACTGGGCCAAATCCACTTCTTATTTCTTACCTGCATTCCATTGTGGTCGACCATATTTGTTAACTTTGACCCGGTCTCACTCTGATCTTTTGCTAGTTTTTACCTTAAACTTCCAAAATTCATAACTCTGGTTCTATTGATTTCCTACCTGTTGTTTTGCTCCTGTTATTAGCTGCCACTACTGCTTCTCACTTTTGGGGGTTCCACGACGCCGATTTGGCCCACTGCCCACCGTTGAAGCCGCCACACGCGCCACAAGAATGGGACTGCATATTCCAGCAGCCCCTAACGGCGCGCACCAACCACGCCGCAGGAAAGCGAGAGGAGGTGTTTAAATTGAACGAGTGCCTCCCACAGCGCGGGTCCTACCTGTTGATTTGCTCCTGTTGTTGGCTGCCACTACTGCTTCTCACTTTTGTGGGGTCAACGATGCTGCTTTGGCCCACTGCCCACCGCTGAAGCTGCCACCCGCGCCACAGGAACGGGACTGCATATCCCAGCAGCCCCTACCGGCGCGCATCAACCACGCCACAGGAAAGCGCCGGGAGGCGTTTAAATTGAACGAGTGCCTCCCACAGCTTGGAGCGTGCGTGGGCGTGCGTGGGCGTGCCCGGGCACTGCCAGGGCGGGCCCGTCCACGCCCGTCGTAGCCCGGAGTAGGCTGGGCTGGGCCACACCCCTTTCATCTGAACTGTGTGCATCTTTAAGGACTCGATCAGCGACTTCTATTTGACTTTATCTTTTTGTGGACTCTGTTAACTTCTTTAATGGCCACCAAACGTAAAATAACTGGGCAGAGGGCTGGGGGTGGTGTGGTGGGCACCCTAGATGCCTTTTTAAATAGGGCAGAATCTGTTTTACAGCACAAAATACTCTTAACTGAGAGAAGACTCTCCCTGGGGCCGTTTATGGGGCAAAAAAGATCATCTTTGGGGGCCATCAGTAAAGCGAAATCACCAGTGGCTGCTCCTCAAACCATACCCAGCTCCAGTACAGTCACCATCGATGTAGGCTTGGCTGGGACTGTAGCCACCAAACCGAATCCTGATGTGGGTGTAGCTGATAGTCGAACCTTGAGGGATTTTAGTGATTTAGCCATAGTTCTTTCCCCTGGTGTAACCATCCAGATGGTCACGCCGGGGCCATCTCAGGTCCCTGTGCCAGACTTCCCTGTTGCCTTGACCACCCAGCAAGCACCTCCGCTAAAATCACCATGGGTAGATAGAGGCGATCGAGTCACCAGATCTAAAAGATCGTCTTGCGATAATGAAGCCACGGGAGGTGCTCCCAAACCAGGGATAGATCGAACCGAAGAGGGGGGATCCGGGAAACCGTCTGCTAAGCGTGCAAGGGGTGGGACTGCTTTGAGGCCCAGAGCCAATGCTAAAATTAAACTTAAATCTCAGTCTTCGGGGGTTAGTGGAAAGCTGTCTTTGAGACCTGTGAATGGTGCCCCCACTATTCATAACGCGGATACTTTAATGGCAGGGGAAGGAGAAAGCAACTTAGATTACTGGAAGCATATCTAGTCTCTGATTACTGGGCTTTTACCGCCTTTTCTGAATAGATTGGGGGCAATTGAGGAAAAATGATCTCTCCTGACACAAGGTACTTACCTGATGGTGAATTCAGAGGTGGTTAGGTCCAACAATCATCATGTAGAGTGGGGGGAGCCCTGAAGTATCCTCTATGCTAAGCCCTAAGGGACGAAGCAGGGAACAGGCCCACGTAGTAACAAAACATAATGTTTCTCTTGTGCGTACTGATCACACGCAGCTTCAGCAGTGTCCATCTGGCACTGCGGGCCATGCTTTGCAATTAAGAACAAGTGCCCAAGGGATAAGTGGGTCTGTGAAAGGGGTGCAATTAGGTTCCCAAACTTTGCTCCCCCAGGAGCCCACCCATAGAGAAGCCACGGCTGTACAAGTACCACATAGAGATGGTCCTAGATTGTTACCCCGTGTGCCCATTAAGCCTGCCCAGGACATTTTAGATCTCCCACCGGCGGCTTGTCCTCTGGTTGTGGTCCTGGCCGGTGTCCCGGTGCTAAGACCCGACCAAACTGAATCTTGGGTACAGTTGAGGAATAAAACAGCTGATTGGCTGACTAGACACAAAGGGTTTAGGGCATCCATGTTTAATGATATTATTATGGTTCGTAGAGTAGCTTGGGTGGGCCAGTCAACCAAGAGTATAGTGGGGGATTGTGTGGTTGTCAATTTTCGGACTCCAATGGTTGTTGAAATGATTTTAAAGGCCGAGGATCATTGCCCATTATCTTCTTCTTCTATTTGGCACTGCCACTTGGCTATTTTTATAAACCCCCTAAGAGAAACTTAAATGAGATACCCTGTTTTACACCGAATATAAATAGGTTTGAGGTGTTATCCGGGCTTCACAATCAAGACTGACTAAATGTCACCAACATAGCTCCGGTGAATTCACCAAATCATGGGGTAGTGGTTGAGGCTCACCCCCATTCTGTCGTGCCAGGCATTCCATTTATGGCCCCCTCCTTGGCGGGAATATCTAGCCCCACTTTACATCCCGATCTTAATTCTAACGTGACTGGATGCGTATTAAAGGAGGACATTTTAAAAGTCCTATCTTGGAACATAGCCGTTCTTAAGTCCAAAAGGGGAGACAGTAATTGGGAGCACCTTCTTGCTGGTGCTGACATAATTGCCCTCCAGGAAATGTGGGATGCGCAAGATTCCTATTTTCTGGACGTTTTTTTAACACTTTGCAAACATGCTATACCGTCCAGTATGGGGCGAGCCAATGGGGGGGCTCTTGCTTTTAGTAAACTTGAAATTAACATATAAAGTCAAGTTAATGGATTCATATTCTCCAAATATTTTAGCAGTTGAACTAACAGCTAAATATTTACCAACTCTGTTAGTGATTAATTTGTATAACTCTTTCACAAGGGATGATGACCTAGAGCATCTAAGGTCTCTCTCCACTTGTTTGACTGACTACGAGTCCACGGCTAATATGTATTACCACACACTAGTCCTAGGTGATTTTAACATTCACGTCTGTCCAATTGATTGTTTTTCAAAATTAGATGAGGAATGTTCGCCGCAAGGGATAACACATTTTGAACGTTCCGCTTCAGGAATCTTTCTGGACAGTCTTTTATCTGACCTTAATCTGATCTGCCCAACTCTCGTGCATTTGTTATCACCAATACTCACATATATTGGCCATGGCCATCATAGCACCATTGACTATATTCTTGTCTCTGGTTCTATGAGGGACCTTTTAGGTATATTTGAGGTAAGGGACAATTGCCTAAGTGATCACAAGCCACTGACACTGAACCTCAACATCCGTGCTAGGGGCAAAGTAGCCTCTTGACCCACATAAGTAATGGTAATAATGTGCCAAAAGATCAAGCTGGCTGGCTAAGATGGGACTCAATTACCCCGGTTAGTTTTATTGAAACCTTAACCGGTTTCTGCACAGAGGAGTTTGGTATCTGTACAGACCAGGAAGCTGATCCCGTAACTGTCCTGGATGCGTTTGACCGTATTACTAAACAAGTGTTGGCCAACCTGACAATTTCCCATAAAACTAGGCCTTTAAAAATTAAAAAATGGTTTGACGATAACTGTACAAGAGCTCATAAAACTTTTATGGATGAGCTTAAGGGGAAACCAAGAGATGTAGGCAGGATTAAGGATGCAAGGAGGGCATACAAAATTGTTGTGGGGAGCAGGAAGAAACAATTAAGAGAGATGGCCAGGGAGGAGCTCAGCCAAGCTAGTCTCTAATTAAATAGCTCCAAGTTCTGGAGCGTGGTGGTGAATAGTCCTATCTACGACGAATCACCCAATCTTGTTTCTGACTGCCATATATCCCCAGAAAAATGGGTACAACATTTTGGGAGCGTTTATAGTGACGTTAGTCAAGGTTCCCAAGGTTGGATAGTGGACAGTGGGTCTGTTTCGTCCCCTTTACACTTTACCGAGGATGAAGTAATAGAAGCAATTGGATCAACAGCAGGTGGGAAAGCGCCGGGCCCTGACGGCGTCCCAGCAGACCTTTATAGAGCGGATTCTATCCTATGGTTTAAAATCCCAATCCAGGTTTTTAATGCAGATGCCCAGGTTGGCTTTCCCCTGTCCTGGGCTAAAGCAGTCATTTTTCCGATCTTTAAAAAGGGAGCCAGAGATGACCCGGCCTGTTATAGGCCAATATCTCTCTTGGACTCCGCAGCCAAAATCATGGGGAGAATTGTCCTTGCCCGACTGATGGATTGGTTGGATCAAAATAATATCATCTCAGATCTCCAATATGGGTTTTGGCAGGGCAAAGGTAACGTGGGTCAAAGTCTTAATCTCAACTTAATAATTGGAAAGTACACGGTCGCTTAGCGGGGGGACCTCCATCTGGCATTTATGGATTTATCCTCTGCTATTGATCTTGTAAATCGATCAAAGCTATGGGTGATGCTCCATGGAATAGGTTTAGATGCAGGTTTGGTCTCCTTCTTGTCGTCCATGCATGAGAACACCATAGCTTCTGTGCGCTATAATAAAGATGGTAGTCTCACAGATCCTTGGCCCGTTAAAAGAGGGGTGAGACAGGGGTGCATTTTAGCACCCCTGTTGTTTACCCTCTATATTAACAATATAGGGGCCATTTTAATTTCCAGCTGTAAAGACATCCCAAGGACCGGTTCAAAATTGATCCCAGCTCTGCTTTACGCAGATGTTGCACTCCTGCTGGCAAGAACTTCAAGAGGGCTTCAAAGTCTTTTATATTGTTTTATTGATTTTATGGACGCTAGATTTGGTTACGAATTTTAAGAAGTCCCATTCTATGTCCATCTGCTCTGTTAGAGCAAGGAAGGCTAAGTTCTGTTGTAAGAACTTGGAACTAACAAAGGTGCCTGCCTTCCCTTTTTTGGGGGTTCTTTTTGACGACCGACGCTCTTGGGTCACCCAGCGTACGCATAAAAGGAACATCTTAGCCCGAGTTTTGGGTGCCATTATGGAATTTGCAAAAAGAATTGGCTCAAACCTCTCCCTGCTCTCTTAAAAATATATAATGCCAAGTGCGTTCCAATGGAGACCTATGGCAGTGACTTATGGGGTTATTTAGAGACGGGTGATATCCAGGCGGTAGAAAATGTTTTTATTCACAAACTACTGTCGCTCCCTGCCTCCACCCCTGTTTTTACCATCCATGAGGATCTTGGAGCTGGGTATATCTCAGACCAGATTGCGGTTGCTCCCATGATGTGCTGGCTAAGAATTTGGGCCCTACCGTCACCTAACTTAAACCAGCTGATTGTTCAAGACTGCATTATGTTAGACAAGGGTCTAGATATACTCTGGGTTCGCTACGTCAAGTCTCAAATGGCCATCCTTTATTGCCCTGAATTATTTTTCAGGCCAAGAGCCACGGCCAAACCAGCGATTAAAGACTTGAAGTGGCAGTTTTTAATTAGATCTATGCTATGTAGGGAGGAAAGGGAACTAGTGAAACCCAAAGTGAGGCGTTTTATCACACTGAACATAAGTAGTTAGCTGCAACCATATCTAACATATATAAATAGGCCTTATCACCTGTTTCTCTTAGTTAGATTTAAGCATAATATGGTTCCCTGGCTACTGGCTTTTCCAAAAGCTTTTTTTAAAGAAGGTTCGTTCAGCCCCTGCCCCTGTGACAACTTCTCAGACCAAAATCTTCTTCACATGATATTCTTCTGTGAGTTTTAAGACTCGTAGCGTAGGAAATTTATCATCCCCCTCCTAAAAGGTCAAATCTTTGAAAAACGTAGACCAGCGTTAGCATACTTACAAATGTTGGTATCGCCCGTGGTGTGCTTTGGGGTTGCCAGCTATTTAATAGGTGCCATTAGGTGCAGGAACAGGCTGATGATTGCATAAATGGGATCATGTCTTAAAATGAATTTATTTATGAATTTTTGTAAGAATTGTAGTATTATTATTTGTATTTATTTACTTAGGACTTAGTGTGTTGGATAGGACAACGTTGCATTTGATGGATTTTATAAATTGTGCAATACTATGAAACAAGAATAATAATTTATGCATTTATGAATTGACTGTATGCACTTTGATGGTTTTAATCTAACCGAATAAAGTTATACTTGACTTGACTTGACTTGATTTCATTTTTTTGTCAATTTGGTGTCAAATAATTTATTAAAATGCACTCTATTTTTTAAATTGTTGTGGGATTTTTCCTCTGTTGTATTTTCATTTTATTGCTGTTTGTGTACTGTATAAATACTTACACATTGCCTCTAATTTAAACCTGACTTCATATTTCTGAGCCCTGTTTTTTATTCCCCAAGATTGTGATGCTGAATAGAACTGTATTTCAAGCTTAGGGAATAAAACACCCAGTTAGATTGTGTGTAGTACATTTAGTTTTGTGTTTTGCTACGAGAATGTGGTAATACTGTGTAATCAATGCTCGCATTATTGTCAGCTGTGTTGGGTGTATTTGATAGAATATGCATGAAGGAAGACTCTCAATTGCTGAAGTTGCTGTGAATGTTGTGCTCTTCAGTAGTAGGTGCTTCAATCAGTAGTAGCAGAGCTCTATCCTGGGCAGGGCAGTCCATGCAAATGTGAGCTTGAGAGTATAATTTGAAGAATGTGTATCAAATCATATAGGTGATCCAGCTTCAACTTGACAAGAAGTTATTTTTTATTTTCTGAATCATGCCCACGGATGGTCAAGTGTCTCTATGGAGTGTAAGTTTTGGTGCTGTTGGTTTGAGTAGCTGGACTGGAAGTGGGTTGACAGAGGAAAGGTGTAAGGGGATATGGTGGCAACTGTTAGTGCTGCAATTTGGTAATTTACAGCGTGGCAGCCTGTGTTCAGTTAGGAATAGCTTTGTTGAAGGTTATGGTGCAAACTACCTTGATTAGTTCTGGTATATGCTGCCTGATATCATTCTCAAGGGGTGTGTGGGTGTTATTATTATGTATTTATTTATTTTTGAGTTTTATAGAGCGCAAACTTGACCTGTTGGGGTATCATAGCGCTTTACAGTAAACAACAATATTATACAAAAGAGTTGGCGGGGGGCTGGATACATAGGGGATAAAAGGAACAACAATGTACAATTGAAATTTACATTGTACGAGAAACTCAAGGTCCCAGGTTCCATAGTGGGATGCCTGGAAGTGCCGGGTGGATAGTGACTTGGTACTCCATGGGGAATCACTAGTCGGAAGCAGCGCAAGGTCTCTTTGAAGATCGAAGGCGACATTTAGGCAAGGAATTTGCCCATTAGGAAGGTTTTAGCATCTTTTTTGGATCGAGCCATAAAAGGGATTATGTTCCATTTTCTGGGTGTGGCTCCTGAGAACGCCCGATTGTAAGTTTTCTTTTTCTGAAAATGTGCAGGCTGAAGTAAGAGGTCTCTGGTGGACCGGGAGTTTCCTCTGGATATCATGAGTTTCAGGGCAAGATATGCAAGGGAGTTTGAGTATAATGCCTTGTGCGTGATACATGCCAATTTGAGTTGGATTCTGGCCTTTAGAGGAAGCCAATTCGGAGCTTTCAGATGTGGTGAAATGTGGTTGAATATCTTTGAGCCTGTTAGTAGCCTGGCGGCCGTATTGAGGCAGGCTTTTAAAGTTGCTAGGGAGATCTTGGGTAAAGCAGCCATATTCTAGTCTGGAGATGACTAAGGCATGGACTGCCATTTTTAGGTCAAGAGTGTCTAGGAAGGTATTCAGTTTCCTTAGGTAGCTAAGGTGGAATCTGGCTGATATGGCCATCGAGTTGATGTGGTCCCGCATGTTCAAGTTGCAGTCAAGGGTTATTCCGAGGGATTTGGCCGAGTCCACAATGGTCGGAGGGCTGTTTAAGGCTGTAATGGCCTTAATCAATATCTTAGTCTCAGGGTTGGTTTTGGGAGATGAGAATAGTAGGAATTCTGTCTTCTTTGCGTTGAGTTTGAGTTGGTTGGCGGAGAGCCAGAGGACAGTTGATTTCAAGGCTTCATTCAGGGAAAGAATCTCCTTGAGGGATGAGATTTTGATGTCGATCTGGATGTCGTCAGCGTACATGTGGTATGAGATATTCGCTGTGTGTAGTACTTCGGCAAGCGATTTGAGGTAAAGGTTGAAGAGGGTTGGGGACAGGGTTGATCCTTGGGGGACTCCAACTGTGACCGGAGAGGGAGCAGACAGGTTGCTGTTAACTAGGAATCTCTGTGATCGGTTATGGAGAAAGTACCTAAACCATTCAAGTACAGTGCCATCCATTCCCATCCTGAGTTTGAGGCGTTTGAGTAGTTTTTTGTGGTTGACCGTGTCGAAGGCCGAGGAAATATTGAGGAGGATTAGGAGACAGGTTTTGCCTTGGTCAAGGGCTTGGAGAGCATCATCAACAATGTGAAGCATGGTGGTTTCCGTGTTGTACCCGGGACTGAAGCAGGATTGGAAGTCATCTAGTAGGTGGAAGTTGGCGATGTGATGGCTCAGCTGCTGTTGCACACGGTAATCCACGTTTACTATGAATCTTTTTTTCCGCGGACTTTGACTCTGCATACCATTACTCTGCGAGGTCATTGACCCCGCATACCATCACTCTGCATTTTTCACAACGCGTGTGCATTTACCATGCATGCCTTTACAACGAATTACGCTGTAATGGCATGTATGGTAAATGCATCCTCATTGTGTCATCTGCTCTGCCTCACCTCAGGTGCTGGAACTGGGGCTGCTCTGCTTGGTTGTTCACCTCGTCCCGGATGATGGATCAACTTGTGGAGGAGATGCCTGTTATAACTCTATTGTGGGCCAGATCCATCTTTTTGAGACCTGTTCCCAAGGAGTGAGTTAACTCACAAATCCAGGAAAGGCATGATGGCCCTTGTGTAATTTTTATTGTTGCTTGGCTCAGTGTAAGCGTTCTTCCTCTCCATCTTTGTGGTACTTGTTAGCCATAGGATGGGGTCGGGCTGCCACCCTGGTCTCCTCCTGGAGTGACAGTGTATCTACCCCTTAGTGGGATCATTTACCATTGCGCTCCATGCGCACATTCAGCTTTCCATCTCTTCAGGCCTAATGGCCTCTACAAGGATACTCAGGAGGTGGGCATTAACAACGGATGTGCCTTTGTTGGATTTGTACATCTTCTGGTGACAGACTGAATTTCCTACTCTTATCGTGCTACTGTAGGGTGACCTGCTCTCTGCTTATTCTCTCACTGTGCCTCTGGCTCTGCTCAACCTGTACCCCCTGGCATGTGCAGGAACGACCCTAAGCAACCGTGGCTGACATTTAACTACTGTAGGTAGTCTAGGGCATACACAGGCCAGGATTCAAACCAGGTTTACTGGGAGACTGGAGCCCCCCATTATGAATGATAAGGTGGGGACCCAAGACTTGTTGTTTCAGATATGTGCCAGTCTCCAGCCGAACGATGGGAAGCGGGTCTCCCTACCAACTTGCCTTGATCACATGAAAGCCTGCATTGACAATCATGATGAAAGCCGCAAGAAGGTGGAAGACAGGATCTCTGAATTTGAAGATGATACTGTTGAGCCCAAGGCCAAAGTCAACATATTACCCTTGAATATGTCAAAGGTTATTGCTGAAAAGCAGGAATTATAATCCTGCTCGAGGGACAACACTGTTCATATCATCGGTTTAGCAGAAACCACCAACACTGGCAGTATGGAGAAGTGCGTTGAACAGCTCCTGATGTAGACCCTCGGAAGGGACAATATATCCTCATGCTTCATTGTGTAAAAGGCTCATAGATTGTTAGGCCTCCATCCTCCACCTCCTGCTCCTGCTCGCCCGATCATTAGACACTCTTTAAATTACCCGGAAAGTGATACAGTACCCCATCTTGCCAAGGAAAGGGGTTGCCTCTTATCAGGGCAGGACATTCATATATACCTGGACTTTTCTGCAGCAGTGCGGAAGGGTGGATGTTCCTTCATAGAAGTAAGAAAAAAACTACTCAGGAGCAGTGAATTATCCTATGCAATGCTTTTTCCTGCAAAATTTAGAATTCAGCTGGGGGACTGTTAAACCTGTCCTCCTCACAGTTGTCTCTCTGCAGACTTTTTTACTTTTTGCCTTCACGTTTTGCTGATTCTTTTTGTTGGCCTTAGGACTCTGAGCACTTTGCCATTGCTAACCAGTGCTAAAGTGCATGTGCTTCTCCCCTATACTTGATGACATCGGTGTATACAAAATTGGTATTTTCTATGTACTTGTAAGTCCCATGTAACGTTGCATATCATATTCCCAGAGCCTGTACTTCAAATACTGCTAGTAGGCCTGCAGCACTAATTGTACCACCCCCATAAGTAGCCTTTCAAACCTGTCTCCGGCCTGCCACTGTAGTAGCAAGCCTCAGCCAGGCCTACTAGTGCAAGGGATTCGCCCTTCTCTGCTCAGAGTCCTTAGACCAATAGTAAGAAGTTGACACAGAAACTGGAATAGAAAAGACAGAGTTTATTAAACCTTATGAGGTGGAACTACATTCACAAAAGACACTGTTGGTATAGAATGAGGTAGCACACTGACTAGATGGAGCTTGGTCCTTTCATACCCACACAGGGGCTGAAATGAAGGCGTTACAAGGCACAGAGTGCTGGTTTAAATACATACAAGGTCATACAGAGAGTGTGCTAGCAACAAGTGGGAAGGGCTGACAATCAGCTAATTTTGGTGGACACAGCTTGACAGTTACACATTGGAGACAGCTGTATGCTCTTCTGAGCATGTGCACAGTAGAGGAGACTAAACATATCTTGTCTCTAGGCAGATTTCAAGAACAGTTGACAGGAAGGTGGGACAGAGCACATGGCATACAAAATGGCCGACAGAGATTCAAAAATGGATTCCGTAAAACGAGCAAGGTAGTCCCGAAATACCGAATGTCTTCTGCTAATGCTTAACCTAATTATTGCTAAACTACCACACCACTGCAGTCTCTGTGTGCGCAGTTTACTGCCACTTCAACTTGGCATTTAAAACTACTTGTCAAGCCTCAAACTCTCCTTTTATGATATATACATCACCCCTAAGGTAGATACTAAGTAACCCAAAGGGCATGGTGCTATGTAAGATAAAGGTAGGACATGTTCCTTTATGCTTTACATGTCCTGGTAGTGACAAACGGCCCATTGTGTTGTTCTTTACTGTGATGCCTTCTCCTCTCATAGACTAGTGTTGGGAATTCCTTAATATACTTTTAAGCTGTAATTCTTGATCAGTGAGGAGACGTTTTTTCATGTTTCATATCTTTAGAAATGTTTCATATCTTTAGGAGGATAAATCCTCCTTACCTGTAAAGTTGGATTTAATAATACTGTTTTAGAAATGCCACTTTTAGAAAGTGGACAATTCTCTGCTCTCTGTACCTGACCACCCATCCCCAAAACACGTCTGGGGTGGGTGATAGCTACACTTTGTGAATTTCCTCTAGACAGCCACAACACAGGTAGGATAGGTGTGTCTAAGCACCCATCTATATACATCTGCATTCTAAAGGTCTTGCCTGGGCAGGATGCAAGGCAGGGGCTAACACTTCCCTTGAATAGGCAGTGTACTGTCCCCACAAAAAAGACTGATTACCCCCCACAGGTAATCTGGGGAGCATGATTGGGTTGAAAGGGATACTTGTCCACTTCAAAGAGCTGCTTTGAAGTCACCCTCACATCAAAGGCACTTTTGGGTTTAAGTACTGGGTCTCTGACCCCCTCAAATCAGATATTTCTGGATCTTGAACTGAACCTTTGTCAGAAGGTCTGCTGTGCTGCTTAAAGGACTTATCTTTGGACTGCAGACTTGGAAGGCTTGTTTTTTTCTTATGTTGCCATGATGCCTGCTGCTCCCCGACTCTGCTGAAGGACACCTGAACTCTGCCCTGCCTCCGAGTTTTCTCCAAGGGCGTGTTTTCTGAAATCGCAGGGACACAAAATATTTCTTGCAATTCTGCTGGTGCTGCAAGATTCTGCCATCTGTGAGTCCTACTCTTGCCTAAGGTGCCTTCTCCAGTTCTAGACCTCAGACATGGGTCCTTCAGCTGTTATACTACAAAATCAAGGCATTGTTACCACTGCGACAATCGGAATTGTCGCAGTGCTGATCCAGAGACAGCCCTGTGGTGCTTGACGATGACGCAAGACCTGACTGTGAGGTTCGACAATGAGGCAACGCCGAGCCGAGATCCTGACCGCGAGGCTGAACTTCAAGACATGAATCCGACTGCGTGAAACGGAACCAGCGCTTTGCTCTTTGCCTCTCTACTTTGGCAACTGTCTTCTGAACCAACACGTCGCCTTCTCATTGCTTGCGACCAGGAAAAGTACTTTGTTCACTGGGGCTTGCATAGGTCCTATTGCTTGGCAGCACTTCATTGCAGCCGGCCCAAACTTTGACTTTGTCATGCTCCAGCTCAACCTAAAGTAACGTATTTAGCGCTACTAGCTTCTAAGCACTTTTCTGCATGTATTCCTTTGAAATTCATTTTCTAAACTTTCATACATTGGATTTATGTTTTTTTGTTCTTGTTTTGTTTATAATATAACAATCAATTTTAATAAACCTGTGTGGAGTCCTTTTCTTGGTGTACCCCTTGTGTTACTGTATGTTTAACAATTACTTTGCACATTGCCTCCTAGGTACACCTGACTGCTCTGTGCCAAGCTACCATAGGGGGAGCACAGGTTAGCTTTTAGTGAGTACTTAGCTTACCCTTTCAAGAGTGGTGGTTCCTGTCTGGTCTGGGTGCATACCTCAGCCAACCAGAATCCCATTTCTAACAGTCACGCATTATGTTTTTCACCTAATCCAGGCAGACTGTTAAAGCTGTCCAAATCCATCTCATGTTATAGCAGAAAAGACAGTCATATATTTGTTCTAATATGTCTTATCTTTTCTTCCTATATAGGAAGGTTGGGCTCTGCTGGCCCTGTTCTTATGCTGTTTGTTGGGTGCCAGGACACTTTTTTTTTTTTACTTGCTGTTTTCTATCCTATACTTTGTTTGAAATTCTCCTGACTGGGCTTTACTGAAGACACCATCTCTTACTAAATGTGCTGCTAAAATTGCTTGTATGTGCTTAACTATAAGTACATGTCGTCTAGGTATTTGCCTGTCTCATATGGGAACGGGGTAGCTGGCATGTGGCCGCTCCTCCTTTGTGGTTAGTACTAATTGGGGTAAGCTTAATTTGTTGGCAGTGACGGCCGGTGTAGGTAAGAGCTGTGAGGTGGGGCAGGTGAGGAAGTCCACAGACGACGAAAAAGGGAAAATAAAATAAACAAATAAATAAAACCACATACCTTGCTTCGCAGACTCAGCGCAAGGCAAGTGGGATTATTTTTTTTAATTGTATTTTCCCTATTCTGTTATCTGTCAAAACCCCCACCCCACTGCTCTTACCTGCACCGGCCACGACTGTTCGTTGAGTACATTCACTGATGAGCAGGGATAACAGTGTGGGCAGGGGTTGGGGAAGGCTGTTTAGCACTGATTATTTTGATTTTGTCTTCTTGTTGGTTTCTTCGGAATGCAAGGCTAGGTCGACCTTGACTCATTAGCATATCTTGAACATGTTACAGGTTTGAGTTTTATTGGGGTAAGAGCACTTTCAATTTCTTATCAACCTACGGTGTCACACAAGTTTAAAGTGATCCCAACCGATAAAGCATTCACCCCACCTACCTCAGGTCTTTCATCCTCTTTGGGCATAGTTTTCTCCATGGTCAACTCTGCAGTCATAAGTCCATGTTTACTACATGAATGTTACACAGGTGATGCTTCCGTCTTCAAATAGTATTCTGCTTTCTTTTATCATGTGTTATGGGTATGACTGCATTCCACTATGCTTGGCCGACTTCAAGTATCCTGCCTTTACTAAAAAGACTGTACGTTTTGTTGTGACCTAAGTCAAACTCGATAAAAAAGATTTAAAAATGTGCAAATCACATTGAGGAGGAAAACCACATATCAATCTGAGCTACAACTCGCCTATGGTGCAACATCTACGAAGTGAAGAAGCACCTTTACGACTACAAATTAAATTTAGGAACTGAAACATATGTAGGTTTCATATAAACCTTGGTGCAAGTAAGCTAAATTGTCTTGTCACATTTAGAATCAAAACCACAATTCGGTGAATGAACATGGAAACAGTTTTACAGCCTGATTCATAAGTTGGAGCAATAAAACACTCTTGGGTGCAAACCACATTTTGGTCCAAAATCATTGTTGTGCACTATTAACTGAGTTATGAGAGGCATAAATGTTCCTCCATGTATCTATAACACTTTGCTTCACGATCCATTAAGCACAATGGGAATCACCAGTTAGCTAGGCATACCAACATACATAATAGTCTGTAGCTAATGGGGAGATAGAAATAATGGGGCATATTACCAAGGGGGGCGATAGGCAATTATCGCTGGTTTAGCGGCCGAAAACGGCGGCGATAATTCTATCGCTCTATTATCAAGCTGTCGCCAACTGATGTTAGCAACAGCTTTTAGGTGATAGCGAGCGGTTTGGGGCCCGCTTTGCAAGTCAGCGATATTTATCGCTAATAACATGCAAAGTGGGCGTACCCAACCTGTTAGTGACTGAAAGCAGTCGCTAACGTCGCTATCGCCTATTAGCAAGGCAGGCGTAGCGATGGAAATATTCCCGCTATCGCCAAAAACCAACGCCTGCTCAGACCAGTTCTTAGCCATGTTATCCAATGGGAGGTGGATAACATGGCTAAGAGCATTTTGTCGCTAATGCGTGAATATCGCTGCATTCTCAGCGATATTCATGCATTTCGCCGCTATCGCTGGATATTTTAGCACAATGGAGAAAAACGTTGCTAATAGCAAGCTAGAAAACCTCTATATTAACCTATATTTGTTTACATCTAGGCATTACTGCTCATTTACAATTTACATAGGATGCAATCATAACTGTGAAATCATTCACTTAGATTTAATGTTCAGTTTCTTCATTTCTTTTGTGTTTGTCGTGATAGTTTTGTCAGGAGAGTGAGTAAGAAAGATTGAGTATGTATGACTGATTGAGTGAGAGATAGAAATAATGTTTTGGGGTTCTTGATATGAAAAGAATCAACTTTGCATTTTTATATTTTTGATATATGTCATGTCGTCACTGTATAAAAAATCATTTTGATAAATGTGTCACTAAAAATGGGGAAAAAAACCAAAAATGATATAAGAATGATATAAAATAAAAGAAATTAAGAAACTGAACATTAAATCTAAGTAAATGATTTCACAGTTATGATTGCATCCTATGTAAATTGTAAATGAGCAGTAAGGCCTAGATGTAAACAAATATAGGTTAATATAGAGGTTTTCTAGCTTGCTGTTTTGTCACTCCCTCCTCTAGACCTGAAAGCATCACTGGGAGTACCCTTGTTATTTATGAAAAACGTTGCTAATAGCATGTTTTCTCCGCTAACATATCCAGCGATAGGCAGCGATAAAAAAATCGACGCTAAGCCTTTTTAGCGATAAATATCGCTACTTGTGGGCAATATGCCCCACAGTTCTGACCAACCTGATCAAAAAGATCAATAATACTTTTTTCAAGCAACCCTTTCTTTTGGCTGAACAAAATGAACAAATGGATGTAGGAAGCTGACCAAAACATACTCTATGTTTTTGTGCTAATAGCATAAGCTTTAGCAGAGAGATAACGTCTCTAGCCAGACCCAAATAGAAAGAGCCCCTTTGATTGGCGGTATGCTCTATTATAGAAACGTAGACGATTGCTTGAGATTTCTCTGAAAATGTTTCAAAAGATAACAAGATCACAAATTCCACTATGTCCGCAGAGCAGGGAGAAAGAAAGTGGGTTCTTTTTTTTTCGTAAATAGATGCCCCCGTCAAAAATGTTAAAAATGGGGTAGCATTGTCTTTTTATTATCGCACATTACTGTTAAAAAAGCTGTAATATTCGCAAACCTTCCATTGAATTAGGAGTAAAAGAGCGCTTATCACGTTGACGTTGTGCCTTATTTTCAGTAATTTAAAATGTTAATGCCTATGGTCATGGCTCCCCAAGCGTGATTCGCAATTATGTACCCAGCCATGGCATGCTTTGGGAAAACGAATTGAAAATTATGAGCTGTCCATCGCTAGAGAGCACTTCCATTATGCTGTTACAGAACTAGGCGAGTGATATACATCGAAATGTTGTTTACAGTCACTTTAACACATCACACATTGTGTACCCTACTGATACATCTTGGGTCTATGCCTGACCGTTTAGAAATGTTTCTTTAAAAATGCTCTTTCATGTGATATTCTGAAAGAAGAACCACAACTGCCCCTTAAGAAGTACCAAATCTAAATGTTTGTCTATCATACAGTCACATGGGCAAAAAAGGCTCCGGTTTAGACTGCCGCACAAGCTTTTATGTAATCATCATTTTTCGTCAAATACGACAAGGTGAGAAAAAACGTGGGGGCATATTATCAAGGGCGTTTATCTCCGCTTTTTTGGCTTTAAAAGCCAAGAAAGCGGAGATAAAATGATCTCCCTATTACCTAGCTGTCGCTAACACCAGTTAGCGACAGCTAGTAGGAGATAGCGACCATCTTGGGCCCCACTTTGCATGTCAGTGATATTTATCACTAATGACATGCAAAGTGGGCGTGCCAAGATGTTAGCGACTGGAAACAGTCGCTAACATCGCTATCTCCTATTACCAACTTTTGGAGATATTCGCGCTAAGCGCGAATATCTCCAAAAGCTACCACCTGCCCTGAGCAGTTCTTAGCCATGTTATCCAATGGGAGGTGGATAACATGGCTAAGAGCATTAGCTCGGTAATGCATGAATATCGCTGACTTTTCAGCGATATTCATGCATTGTGGCCGTTTTTTATCGCATTTGCGATAAACCATGGTAATACCAAGGTTTATCTGCGATAAAAATCGCCGCATCTCAGCGGTAAATTTTTGTCTCTAACTAAGCAATAGCGATAATTATCGCTATTGCTTGGTAATATGCCCCGTGATTCTTACAAGTTTGGAGAGGAATTAAATAAGGCTGGGTATTGACAAAAAATATGTTACTTTTCTCATAGATAGTTCGCTTTGTAGCAGCCCCACAGCTGTATAAATTCAGCATCCAAGTCTCAATGGGATTTAACTGCATGAATAAGTCCATTTTCAAGCAGTGTAATACTCAAGAGAGCACAGAAACAGGGAAGTGCTGACATCAAAAGTTGTGTCCATGGCAGAAGGCTCTGATCCGTTTCCTGTGCTGAGGATTTTCATTTGTGCATCCAGTGCTCTCCAGGCTCCCTGACCTTCTCTTCTTTTTCTCTGTCATAAAATGCCACTGGCACAGAAACCCCATCTCTTGTTCCATCATAAAGAATTTATTTCAAATGGCTAGGTGTGTGGCTTTGTTTGTGCCCTAGTAGAGAGACCACTGACCTTTCTGATCAGTGTGAATCCATGCAAGCCTTCCTGCACACGGAATATAGATGTGTTGGCCTTGGTTCAGAAGGAACTACCAAACCTCTGCCTGGCTTGTCTTAAAGAGTTAGCTTACAGGACCTTACTGGCACAGCTATACACAAACTAACGACTGAGAAGGAACGACTTAATAGTTCATTTTGTAACAAAAAAAAATCAAATAGGAGACAGTATCAATTTAGTGTGGTATATTTAAAATGTAGCACTGGACTGTTGGTGACATAAAGTGTTGGGGCATTCCAGGTTAGTGTCAGTCAAGGACCGATTGCTATTTCATACAATCATAAAAGCACATATATAAAAACATACATATATTTAAAATTAAATAAAAAAGAACATCCTATATATAAATTACTAGTTCTATTAATTGTTCCTAAAATAAAAAATCGTTAAAAAAGGACATTCATTACAAGAAATAGCAACAAGAAGCATGGGTCTTAAAATTCTTAATTCCATCAGTAGTGCAAAAATGCCCTTTGATTCAATAGGACCTTTAGACTTTTATTACCATCCTTTTCCTAAGTTTAACTACATTCTTTAAAAAAATTGCCATCTTCCAGGTACTATGTACAGTGTCTAAAGACTGTAAAGCAATGAAAGCTGGCCGACATTGTCTAATCCCAAAACATTTTAGGATAGGAAGAATCAACACCTTTCTCAATTCTTTATAGAATTTACAAAATAAAATCATATGTATGGTGGATTGGACTGAAAGATTACCACATGAGCACAGTTCCAGTTCACGGATCCAGTCATTCATTATTTGAAGACTAACAATTCTGTGGAAGATTCCCAGTCTGAACCTTGTCATTAAAAATCGATTGTAGTCCCCAGGGACAACTATCAAGTATGGCTGGATATTAAAAGTAGTTATAATCAGCGGATTCTGTTGAACGCTAGGCTATAAAATCCCAGCTGCTAATCTTATCATATCCAAGAGTTGGAGACCTGCTATTTTTAGATTCTTTCTCGAGACCAAATGCAGGGTACTTTAGGGCATATTATCAAGGCCGGAGTTAAAAATTATCGCCGGTTTAGCGGCAGAAAACTGCCACTAAAGCGCCGATAATGGGCTTGATAATATGCCCTTGAGAATTCCAATAGAAGTCCATGTTCTGGTGTGAACATGGGCTTCTATTGGAATTCTCCAGGTCAAATTATCAAGCCCATTATCACCGCTTTAGTGGCACTTTTGTGCCGCTAAACCGGGGATAATTTTAACGCCGTCCTTGATAATATGCCCCCTTGGATTGGTAAAGTATTCAGGATATCCAAGACCCTCCATAAAGTTGCAAACATACCTTACCCAAGAGATCTTTAAGGCCATTTCCAGTTTCAAGTTGTCCAACAATATGTCTCTATTTAGCTGGGCCTCTGTTTTTGTCCACACTCTATGCCACAAGAGAATCGGTTCAAGTTTAATAAGGTCTGATATGTATGACAGGCCCAAATCCGTATAACAGACAAACAAGGATGTGCTAGTTGGGACAGACAAGATGTATCTCAGGAACATATTTTCTACTGTTTGTAGCGGATATGTATTAGCAAAGTCAATCAATCAATCAATCATGCCATTTGTATAGCGCACTACTCACCCGGGAGGGTCTCAAGGCGCTTGGGGGGAGGGGTATGCTACTGCTCGAACAGCCAGGTCTTGAGTTGTTTCCTGAAGGCGAGATGGTCCTGGGTCAGCCGAAGGTGGATGGGGAGGGAGTTGCAAGTCTTGGCAGCCAGGTAAGAGAAGGATCTTCTTCCGGCGGTGGCTCTTCGGATGCATGGTACGGCTACGAGGGCGAGGCTGGTGGACCGTAGCTGGCGGGTGGGCGTGTAGAAGGTCAGGCGGTCGTTGAGGTACTTGGGGCCCAGGTCGTGGAGAGACTTGTGTGCGTGGGTGAGGAGCCGGAACGTGATCCTCTTGTCGACGGGGAGCCAGTGCAGGTTCCTCAGGTGGCTGGAGATGTGGCTGCGTCGGGGGACATCCAGGATGAGTCGGGCGGAGGCGTTCTGGATGCGCTGGAGTCTTTTCTGTAGCTTGGCTGTGGTTCCGGTGTAGAGGGCGTTTCCGTAGTCCAGTCGGCTGGTGACGAGTGCCTGGGTGACAGTCTTCCTGGTCTCGGTCGGAATCCAGCGGAAGATCTTGCGAAGCATACGCAGGGTGTTGAAGCTCGATGAGGAGACGGCGTTGACTTGTCTGGTCATCGAGAGGGAGGGGTCCAGGATGAAGCCCAGGTTGCGTGCGTGGTCGGTTGGCTTGGGTGCGGTGCCCAGGGCTGGGGGCCACCAGGAGTCGTCCCAGGCGGAGGGCGAAGATCCCAGGATGAGGACTTCCGTCTTGTCCGAGTTCAGTTTCAGGCGGCTGTCCTTCATCCACTCGGCGACGTCTTTCATCCCTTCATGTAGGCAGGTTCTGGCGGTGTCGGGGTCTCTGGTGAGGGAGAGGATCAGCTGGGTGTCGTCGGCGTAAGAGATGATGTTGAGGTTGTGCTGGCGTGCGATGGCTGCGAGAGGTTTTATGTAGATGTTGAAGAGGGTGGGGCTGAGTGAAGATCCTTGCGGGACGCCGCAGATGACTTCGGTGGCCTCGGAGCGAAACGGGGGGAGGCGGACTCTTTGTGTTCTTCCGGCGAGGAACGAGATGATCCACTCCAGTGCCTTCTCTTGGATACCAATGTTGCTGAGGCGCTGGACTAGGGTGCGGTGGCAGACCGTGTCGAACGCAGCGGAGAGGTCCAGGAGGATGAGGGCCACTGTTTCCCCCTTGTCGAGCAGGGTCCGGATGTCGTCGGTGGCTGCGATGAGGGCGGTCTCGGTGCTGTGGTTGGCTCTGAAGCCGGACTGCAAGGGGTCGAGGGATCCGTTCGTCTCGAGGAAGGCGGTCAGCTGTCTGTTGACGATCTTCTCGATGACTTCAGCAGGAAAAGGGAGGAGCGAGATGGGGCGGAAGTTTTTGAGATCGGTGGGGTCCGCTGTAGGTTTCTTCAGGAGGGCGCTGATCTCGGCGTGCTTCCAGCTCTCCGGGAAGGTGGCGGTGTTGAAGGAGGCGTTGATGTTGGGGTGCGATGGTGGAGTCGGCCTTGTTAAAGACGTGGAGTGGGCAGGGGTCGGTCGGTGATCCGGAGTGGATGGTGTACATCATGCGGACTGTGTCTTCGATGGTCACCGTGGTCCAGGTGCGAAGGGTGGCGGTGGGGGGTGGTTGGTTCAATGGTTGGGTGCGTGGGTGGGGCGCCGAAGCTGTTGTGGATGTCGGCGATCTTGCGGTGGAAGAACGAGGCGAGGGAGTCGCAGAGGTCTTGTGACGGAGTGATGTCGTTGGTGCCGGTGCTGGGGTTGGAGAACTCCTTGACGATAGTGAAGAGCTCTTTGCTGTCGTGGGCGTTGTTGTCCAGTAGTTCCTTCAGGGATTTCTTCTTGGTGGTGCGGATGAGCTGGTGTTGCTTGCGGGTAGCGTGTTTGAGGGCGGTCATGTTGTCGGTGGTCCGGTCGAGGAGCCAGGCTTTCTCGAGGGTGCGGCAGGTCTACTTGGAGTCCTTGAGGTCGTCGGTGAACCAGGATGCCTTCTTGCTTCTGGGCCTGCTGGGAGGGTTCTTTAGTGGCGCGAGGTTGTCGGCGCAGGCGGTCAGCCACTGTGTGAAGTTGCGGGCTGCTTCGTTGGGGTCCGTTGTGTTGGCGGGTGGGCTCTGGCTGAGGAAGGTGGTGAGCTGGTCTGCAGTGATCTTGCTCCAATTCCTGTGAGGTACCTGTTGCGGGTGATGGTGGGTCGTGGATCTTTTGAAGCTGAAGTGGACGCAGCTGTGGTCGGTCCAGTGGAGTCCGGTGGCGTGGCTGAAGGTGATGTACTTGCTGGAAGAGAAGACGGGATCAAGCGTGTGGCCGGCGTAGTGGGTGGGGGTGTTGACCAGTTGCTTGAGTCCGAGGTTGGCGAGGTTTTCCAGCAGGGCGGTGGTGTTGCGGTCCTTGTTGTTCTCCAGGTGGAAGTTGAGGTCCCCGAGGAGGATGTAGTCGGTGGAGGGAAGGGCGTGTGGGCTGATGAAGTCTGTGATGTCTTCGCTGAATTGTGTGCGTGGTCCCGGGGGTCTGTAGACGAGGGTGCCTCTGAGGGTCGTCTTAGGGTCGGTGTGAATCTGGAAGTGGAGATGTTCGGCTGCGGCGAAGAAGTCGTTGGCGTCAGTCGTGATGCGGATGGTGTTCCTGTGGACGATGGCGATGCCACCTCCAGTCTGGTTGATGCGGTCCCTCCTGATGATCTTGTACCCGTCCGGGATGGCGATGGCGATGTCGGGTGCAGAGGAGGCGTTCATCCAGGTTTCCGTGAGGAAGGCGACGTCCGGTGATGTAGCGTCGAGGAGGTTCCAGAGTTCCACGGCGTGTCTGTGGACGGAGCGGGTGTTGATCAGGATGCACTTGAGGTGGTTGCTGCTGGTGTTTGTCTTGGCGGGTGTGGGGCAGGTTCGGAGGCAGGTGAACTTGCAGGTGCAGCAGGTGAGGGGTCCGTGGGTGCGTCTCGGGGTGGCTCGGCAGCAGGCGTGGGTCTGGCCGGCATTGAGTGCGTTGAGAGTGGCGGCGTCATAGGTCAGTCGGGTCGTCTTGCCTCGGCGGGGAGGGCCAGGGGTCCTGGCGCTGGGCGCGGGCCAGGCGCGGACGGGTGCAGACGGGCTTACCTTTGGCACTCCTTCGGCGCTCAATCGGCGCTCCCGCTGCGTGCGTCCGCTGCGCGGTCGCTCTGGGGGCGTCATAAGTAAGGAGCCGGGAGGGAGGAGCAGCTGGGTGGTGGGAGCGGGACGGCGAATGGAAACACAGGGGGGCGGGGCCACAGGGAGGCAGCGGCGGGAAATTCTTTAGAAGCAGCGGGCAGCGGGAAATTCCCAGGAGCAGCTGGAAATTCCCAGGAGCAGCGGGCAGCGAGCGAAGGAATCTGCAGGCAGGAGGCGGCAAAGGCAGGCAGGAGCGGCAGCAGTGAGAGGGGCGACCAAGCCCTGTGGAGGGCTGAGCGGTCACCGCGGCTCCATACATAGCTGTGGAGACACTTTTAGCTTTATAAATCTTAATGAGCTCCACAGGTGTCTCCTACACAGTGTCCTTGAGAAATTTAAAAGGGCAGTGGTAGTTCTTGAGATGGCTAATCTTTTTGCTGATAGAGCATGAGCCCATAAATCTTTTTGGTCAAAGAGTATCCCAAGATATGAGAATCTCTTTGTGGGCTCAATCTTTTGTCCGTCCACAAACATGCCCGTACATTTTTTACTTCTGCGACCACACCTCATAATGAATGTTTTTGATATATTAATCCTGAGACTGAGACCATTCATAAAATTGGAAAAATTATCCAACACCCTCTGTAAACCTACTTGCTTTCAGGACATTAAAACCACATCATCTGCATAGAGGAGAGCGGGAATAGGACATCCAGCTATTTGGGGGAAGTCGTAGCTATCCTTGATCAGCACCTGTTCCAGACCATTAATGTAGAGGTTAAAAAGTAAGGGGGCCAAGACACAGCCTTGTCTGACCCTCTCTTTATAGGAAATGGAACAGTGCAATCGCCACTGAGGTTAAATCTAATTCGGCCCTTGGCATTATTATAAAGGCGCCTGAGAAATTAATCAAATGCAGCGATGAGATCCACAAAGTCTAAAAAACAGCCTACACCCTTTCACCCGTGTATATTTCCCTATAAGGATGGCTAAGTTTAAACTCTGGTCAGTTGTTCATAAACCCTCCCTGAAACCATATTGGATATTGGAGAGGACTTTATTATCCTCTGTCCAGGCATGTAAACGTTCTAAGATTATTCGGCCCACGACTTTAACCAAAGAGTCCAATAATTATATGGGCCTATAACAGCCTGGGTCCTGACGATTACCTTTTTTAAAAATAGGCACAATTAGCGATTCAGTCCAGGTATCCAAGAAGGGAGCAGAACAACAAGTATTAATTACCCGGGTAACAATTGAGCCCCATAAAACATGATTTGCCTTAAACAAATCAACCAGCACCCTGGGTGATTTTCCGCCCAGGCTTGCAGAGATAGCCTGATTAACTTCCTCCAGTGTAAACTCAAGATTACAGAATTGGATATTAAAATCCAGAGAAGTATTCTCAGGCCGGACTTCAGAATTATCACCCGGGTCATATACCTTTGTAAAGTGATCCACACAGTGGTCTTCGCTTATGGCGACTTCCATAGACGGGCCACCTCTAGGGTTCAAGAAGGGTACTTTAATAGCTTTCCAAAAGGCTGAGCTGTCTCCCAATATGAGGCTTTATACAGAGATTCCCAGGCATCATTACATAATTCAAGTTTTATTTTCTTGAGAGCTAATCTATAATCAGCTCTTGCCTGCCTCACACCATTTGGGTTGCTAGGGGTCTCGTGTAATACCCTTTTCAGGTTTGTATAGGCTTGAGTGCAGTTTATATGAAACCATCCCTGGGTTTTCATTTTATTAGAGGTCTGAACGTATAAGGCTTCCCTCACTGCTGCTGAAATAAGTAGAAAGGAAGTCAAAATATTAACCGGTGTAGCTGAATCACATAAACAGGTCTCAACACTTTGTTGCAGAAGGTACTCGCGCTTTGCATCACGCTATGCGCCTAAATACCGCGCTATCATTTTTAAAGATACCCTTATAACTATTTGTGTTCTTCTTAGTTGTACTCTGCCCTGATTTTAATAGGATTTATTGTAACCCCCTCACTTGCACTCTAATCGGCTCCTTCACCGCTGTTTTGGCGGGTCCGGTTTCTGGGGTGGGATTGGCTTTGGGCGCCATCTTGGAGTGGTGTTCACTTTGGGCGCCATCTTGGAGTGGTGTTCACTTTGGGCGCCATCTTGGAGTGGTGTTTACTTTGGGCGCCATTTTGGAGTGGTGTTCACTCTGGGTGGGTGTTGCTGACGAGCGGTCTAGCGCTCCGGCTGAGTGGAGGGACGCCTATTTAAGGCGACCTGCACTGTGGACTGCCCTGAGAAGGTACTCGCGCTTTGCATCGCGCTATGCGCCTAAATACCGCGCTATCATTTTTAAAGCTACCCTTATAACTATTTGTGTTCTTCTTAGTTGTACTCTGCCCTGATTTTAATAGGATTTATTGTAACCCCCTCACTTGCACTCTAATCGGCTCCTTCACTGCTGTTTTGGCGGGTCCGGTTTCTGGGGTGGGATTGGCTTTGGGCGCCATCTTGGAGTGGTGTTCACTTTGGGCGCCATTTTGGAGTGGTGTTCACTCTGGGTGGGTGTTGCTGACGAGCGGTCTAGCGCTCCGGCTGAGTGGAGGGACGCCTATTTAAAGCTCCCTCCAACGCGCAGCGGTTACGCGCAGTGGGCGTGCCTGAGTCGTGCCAGAGTCCTGCCCGTCTGCGCCCATCCGCGCTAAGGAGGCGCGGCCCGCGGCAGGACTCTGGACCTGGCCATCATGACTTTACCTTTGAGGACTTATAGTAGGGCCGATCTACTGGCCCTTCGGGACCGATGTACACATTGCGAGTTTTCGCCTGTAGTCCTGCTTTGTGGCCCATATCATTGTAGGTGTGGTGCTTGGTCATTGAAACCCCCCTCTCTTATACGCTCCTTGGGGCCTGTTATAAAGAGGGTAGGACAACGGGATCTGAGTATCTGGAGCTTAAACGTCAGATCTGTGGTAAAGCACCATCAGGAGGTTTACGACCTTCTCATTGATGGCTCACCGGATGTGCTTTTTCTAACGGAAACGTGGCTCCAGGACTCTGACCCTCGATAATTAACCTAGCCTTTCCCCCAGAGTATGCTATTTTTACTTTAAATCGGACGACTAGAGGTGGAGGCATTGCGATGGCCACGAAACGGTGTTATCCCTGCGAGTGGAAAGCCGCTGAACTTTTGGGGTGTGAGGGTGCCCTATTTAAAATAGCGTTTAGTCACCAGTTTACCTTCTCTGGTTTATTAATTTACCGGCCTCCGGGCTGTGACTCTGTTTTTAGGGCTGCTCTTCCTGAGTACATTAGTACAGAGGCACTAGGATGCGCAAATTTTAATGTTGTGGGAGATCTTACTCTCCATTTGGACTGCCCTTCTTTACCCTCTATTAGGAGCTTTCTGGCGGATCTTGGGGCTCTACAGCTCTCGCAGATGATTACTTTCCCCACACATAGAGGTGGTCATACTCTTGACCCATTCTTCACAAATCTAGAAGGATTCAGAGTTCTTGGTTCCTCCCAGTTGGTCTGGACAGACCACATGCTGGTGAAAACGGCATGCTCTTTGTCTGACTCTCCTTTTCTATCTCAGGACAGACTTGTTCTTAAACGACACTGGAACAAATTAAGACTGGAGGATTTTTACCATCTGCTCGAGGAGGTTCCTTTAGGTCCGCTCACCGAGGTTGATTGTGGATACGACTCCTTCTGTGAGTGGATATCTGGTGCCCTCGATTCTCTGATTCCTATGTGTTGGTCCAAGTGTCATCGGAAGGAGCCGAGTCCTTGGTATGACACTTCCTTGGCATCTCTTAAGAGGGCCTGTAGACAGGCCGAAAGATTATGGAGGAAGTCGTACGACCCAGATCTGAAGATATGTTATCTGGCCAAGGTCAAGATCTACCACAGGGCAGTGTGTCAAACTCGCGCTTCCTTTTATGCTCAACAGTTTCAGAATTCTGCCAATCCATCGAAACCTATTTTCAAAGTATTAAAGGACCTGATGGCGAAGAGAGCAACTGCAGTGGAAATATGCTCGGACTCACATTGTGAGGGTTTGGCCTCTTTCTTCCATGAAAAAGTGCAAGCCATCTATCGCACTTTTCCAACGGGTTCCCTGATGTTAGAGCAGGTTGGTCGCACCTTAGGTAAGGGGGAATGTCTTTCTATCTTACCCCCCTTATCTCTGGAGGTGTTTGACTCTCTCAGCGCCAAAATCAAGTCTGGATCTCCGGCAGACCCACTGAAACCGGCCCAACTCAAGACCCTGGCGCCGGTTTGCCGTACCCCGGTGCTGTCCTTGATCAACCTGTCCCTCTCTACTGGAGTGGTTCCCGTCAGATGGAAGCAGGCAGTAGTCACGCCAATTCTGAAGAAGGCGACCCTTGACCCCCTTAAACCTGAAAGCTACCGCCCTATCTCCCTTCTCCCTTGGGCCACGAAAATAACGGAGGCCCATGTGAATGCCACTCTTACAGACCATCTTGGTAGGCTTAACATTCTCGACCCTACCCAGAACGGCCCTTCTCTCGATGGTCGAGCATCTGCGTTCCGTGCTGGATTCCGGTCGGACGGCGGCACTATTGTTATTAGATCTCAGTGCCGCCTTCGACACGGTCTCGCACGGGATTCTGATTCGGCGTCTTGAGGAGGTGGGCGTTTCTGGCTCCGCCTTGCACTGGTTTCGATCCTTCCTTACGGATAGGTCATTCCAGGTGGCGATCCCGCCCGGTAAGTCGTCATCCTACCAGTTAGACCAGGGAGTCCCACAGGGGTCATCACTGAGTCCCACCCTTTTCAATCTGTATGTGAGACCGTTGGCTGCGGTCGTCAAGCGATGGGGCCTGACCATGGTCTCTTACGCAGATGACACGCAGCTGGCGGTCACACTGAGTGGGGACTCAGACCTGGAGGCTCCCAGGTTCTGTGATGGTCTGCGGGAAGTGGCTAACTGGATGAATTCCAACTGTCTCCAGTTAAACACCAAGAAGATGGAGCTTCTGGTGGTTGGTAAACAGGTGGCTTTGTGGGGTGACAAATGGTGGCCTTCGGAGTTGGGTGTGACTCCCCTCCCAGCGGCAGAGATAAAAAACCTGGGGGTGTGGCTTGATCCTTCTCTGAGTTTCATCTGTCATACCAAGAAGGTGGCGGCTTCTTGCTATGGCATCATCAGAGGACTTCGACCCATCCTCAAATTCTTTGATGCACCCACAAGACAGCTGGTGGTCCAAGCATCAGTGCTGTCCAGGCTGGACTATGCCAGCTCCCTATTGGCGGGGGTTAACCAGTCAGAATTTCTGTGGCTCCAGCGGGTTCAAAACGCGCGGCCCGACTGGTGACAGGTCTGCCTAGGCGGTGCTCGGTGTCCAATGCCCTGCGCTCTCTCCACTGGCTCCCTGTGCAGCAGAGGATTAGATTCAAGGTTCTCTGCCTTGCATTTAAAATCCTCAAGGGTACTTCCCCACAAATCTTGGAGAAACTGCTGATCCCCTATGTCCCCTCTCGCACTCTTAGATCGCTAGGCCAGACCTTAGCAGTGGTCCCGCGTTTTAAGTTGAGCAGAATTGGTGGCCGCTCCTTTCGAGTCCTGGCAGCGAGCTGGTGGAATTCTCTCCCTCCACAAATCCGGGCCATCGATGAGCTCCTTCAGTTTAGACGGGCTATCAAGACCTTTTTATTTGTTTAGCTCATCTGTTGTGTCTCTTCTCCTTTCTGCCCGCTTTTAATGCTGTGTTGTGTTTACCTTCTCAAAGCGCCAGGACGCCCCTTTGCTGGGGCAGCTGTGCGCGGTACAAATAAAAATAACATAACATGACATAACATAACAGCTATCTTCAAGTTCTGTAGCCCTCTTTTTGTGACCGCGAGAGGGCCCACTATTGACCAGCATAAGGTATAACCATTTGTCTTGTCCAGTGTGATATTAGGATTGGCCTGGTTGATGTTATCAGACCTCGCAGACTTATTTAACGGCAGTGATATAGAAAAACATAATGGAAAATGGTCACTTAGGGCCCGATGCAGGAAGCCTAATTCCGGTCGGTAACGGCCGAAATTATCGAATTTCGTCAGTTACCGACCGTAATTAGGCTTTTCATATGTAGATGGTAGATTTCAGATTCAGTAATTTACCGAATCGGTATTCAAGGATTCGGTAAATTACCGATTCTAAAAAATACCCAATCGGTAAATTACAGAATCTGAAATGTAGGGAGCACTCAAATGAGTGTTTTTTCCGTTTTAGGATTTGTTATTTACCACCAACTAGAAGTTGGTGGTAAATAATGAAGACCTTTGAAAAAGCATTTTTTTTGCTTTTCCAACAGTGCCATGCTGCAGACATACATGCCCTTAGGGCATGTATGTCTGCAACATGTGCACCCATACACAATTGAGGGGTGCAACAGGGTGTCAAAGTGACAGTGGAGTAGTGTGGCTCACTGGCTAGAGGCGGCAGGCCTGAGAGCAGAAGTCAGCCTGGGACCAGGGTTCAATTCCCGACGCGGCAGGGTCGTGGACCTTGGTCAGCGGACTCGATAATTCTCGCTTCGGTGCTTACTCTAATCAGGGCTTCCACTCGGCAACTCTGGGCATTAGCTTGCCTAATCTCCACAACGGCCTCACCAATTCCGGGGATGCCTGGCTCCACCTTGGGGACTCCCAGCAAGGGACCATCCCACAGGGAAAGCCAGGACGGGTTCCCCAGAGTTATACAGCGCCGGGACGCCCCGTTGCTGGGGCAGCTGTGCGCTTTACAAGTATACTACATTTACATTTACACCCTGCCTCCCTTCAATGTTTCCCCCAATTACCGAATCAGTATTTAACGATTCGGTAATTGACATTCATTCCTATCGGCCTCCAGGCCCATAGGAATGAATGTCAATTACCGAATCGGTAAATACCGATTCGGTAATTACCGAAACTTACCGATTCGGTAATTTTTTAAGAAAAATTACCCACATCCCATTTGCCAGTTATCTTTGACAACAAAAGAGCGAAGTTTATAAGAGTGACTAATTGTCAAAAATACATTCTCAATATTACTATATAGACCTCTTCCATTGAAGGTATAGCCCATAGGAGCTGGTCGATCACAAGTCTCATTTGCAAAACCTAAATTAAGACTGAATTTCATTATACAAGTCCCCCAACACAGAGTGACAAAAATGGGTATTACTAGTCCCCACTTCATATATAAAACCACACTGCTTTCCATCCACATTCGGGCATAAAAAACAATTAAGATCCCCTCACGCAATAACCATCATATCTTTTGTGCTTTTGCTACATATGGTCTTCATGTCCTTAATCAATTTTATTACTACCAAACCCAATTTTCCAGTGAGAATATTGTTGTATAAATTAACCATTAACATACATTGCTTTCTCTCAAGCTCCATTACGATTATCTGATAGTAGGTCTCCTCCAAATAATTCTCTATCTTTTTTACATTTAGCATGTTTGAAATGTAGGTACAAAGTCCTCACTTCGCTCTTCCACTTAGGCCCGCCACTGCTGGAGTATGAAAGGTTTTGAAGCCATTAATGTGGACTGTGTCTTTCAACCAGGCTTCCTGAAGGCATACCACATCATAGGCTTCTATAAAATCACCCCAAATCGAGTTGCTTATCTTAAAGCGTAAACTTGCAATGTTCCACTAGGCGAAGGTATAGGTTACTTCATCACTCCTGTCCCTTGAAATAATTGCCACTTCTGCGGTTGGGATTTGAACAGCTACATTCGGCGTTACTTAATCGGCAATTGAGGGCTTAAAAACTTCCTGAGATTCACCTACTGGCGTGTTACTACGACCTCCAGAAATTACTCTTTGCACTAACGAGTCTTGTGTGACTAATTGGGTACCTATGGCTAAATGAGGCTTGTCAGGGGTAGAATAATCTTTATAGGGTCTATGCAGACCTAGTGTCTTTGAATTAATCTCAAGCTTCAGAGAGGAGTCTACTCAGTGAGCCATACAACTATCTAGTCAGTCTTACTCCTTCAAGTTAGTTAAAAATTTCGTATAGTTTGCTAAGTGGAATTATATTGCTCCATTACCTGACCCATGGGAGTATTTTCCCCCCCTCGATTGCCATGGAGCTTCAAGTGGGATCACATCTCTGCCCTGCCTCATCTCTGGGAATGTTTGCCCCCCGCACCCTCAATTGCCAGTAATCTTTGGAAATATCCAAGCGGGAGAATATTTATCTCCTGCGCCACAATATTACCTTTTCCAGCCCTATCCAGGACTTGTTTCAACAAGCCTGGAGACTTACAGCCTGATTCATCAACGGGCCGTTTTGCGAGCCCCTAATAGCGATTCATAGCGAATCGCTATTAAGGACTCGCAAAACGGTATTCATGTAGGAATTGCTAAATAAATAGCGATTCCTACACATTCCTTATTTGCGAGTAGCAAATTGCTAATCGCAAATAAGGAATACTCCCCATTCATTCCTATGGGCCAAAGAGGCCCATAGGAATGAATGGGGAGTATTCCTTATTTGCGATTAGCAATTTGCTACTCGCAAATGAGATAGCGATTTAAAGGGTGCCAGGGGTGTCCAAAGGACACCCTGTAGAACCCCTTAAATGCAAATTAAAACAGGTGTTGCGCACACACATGTCCAAAGGACATGTGTGTGTGCAACATACAACTTAGAAAAATGCTTTTAAAAGCATTTTTCTAAGTTTTTGCTATTTACCGAGAGGTCTGACCTCTCGGTAAATAGCGGCCCGAAATTGCGAATTAGCAATTTAGAAATGGTTGATGAATTGCATTTAAGGAATCTCAAATAGAGATTCCTTAAATGTAATTCCTCGCAATTTAGCGAATTAGCAATTACCGATTTTTGCATGTGGGATGATGAATCCCAAATGCAAAAATTGCGCTCGCAAAGGGCCAGATTCTCAGATTCTGGCCCTTTGCCGGCGCAATTCGGCTTGATGAATCAGGCTGTTAAACCTTAAAACCACGCAATCACCAGGTAGGGTCTTAGGTGATTTGCCTACCCACCCCACTCTCTATACCATTTTAAACTCTGAGAAGAGCATGTCTTTAATCCCCGTCCTGAAGCTCACTAGGTGCAGACATTTGTTCTGCAAGGTTGACCAATGTTCAAGGGTGTTAGGTGGTAATAGTGGAACATTTGCCAGGACAACTATATAGGGAGTTACCTCTGGGGGGAGATGCAAGTTCAGATTTGATCTGGTACCAGTTCTCTCATTGTGTCTCTGCAGGATCCGTGCAGTTGACTGTTTTTGACCGTCCCCCAATTTAGGCACCCCATTGGTAACTGCTGGTCTATTTGCAGATATAACACCAGTTAAGCTAGACTGAAGTCCCAGGCGTGAAGATGTGGGGGATAATAATCTTTGGTGTGTGGGGGTCAATCAAGGGTTGACCTTTAAATCTATTGCCAGATCTGCTAGGAAGGTAGTCATTGTGAGAAACTACGTTTCCAGTAGGTATACCACTCTTTTTTCCCATTTCATTCATAGATACTAGGTCAGTGCCCATACCTGGACGTGTGTCCAAATGGGGTGCGTGAATACTGATGATGGGATCTTCTTGCTTTGCAAGTCTAGCCTCAATATCAGATAATTCATGGGACAGAGGGTCCAACAAGGCGACAAGCATGACCTCTAACCTTTTCCATGACTCCTCCTCATTGTGCCCCAGAAGAAGCCCATTAACAGGAGTTGCAGTCCGTCCGCTATGTCCCTGCCTGCTAACACTATCAGTAATGTTAAGTTTTCTCCTGGTTACCCTTGGAGACTGTTGTTTATTTTTCATTGTGCCTCGACCCTTATTTTTCTTTGGGGGAGGTTCAATGCTGTTTCCTTGGCATATTTTTACCTTCTGACCCCTAGTGATAACATTTGGCCTCCTAATCTTCTTTCTGACTCAAAAGATCTGTTTAACTCTGGATCCATCTCTATAGTCTGTAAGTAATTACTATGCTTGCTAGAAGGGCTTGTTTCTTCAACCACTACGTCCACTTCCACTTCCTGCTGCTCATAGGGGCCCTATCTGTACACTGCAAGTCTGGGCGCACTGTGGTTCCTGTGAAAGCCTACGCTCTGTGAGCTCTATCTTGTGTATCAGTCCGATTCTGCCCACAACAAAAAGGCATCAAGAGTCCCCACAACCACTACACCAGATTTACGTTTACTCATTCTTAACTAGATCACGTAATTAGAAAAGTCCACATGATACTTGCGACGCGCTACAGACTTCCACTCCAATCAGTTACAAAGTGTTATTAATATGGCCCAGCCCGGCCTCTTTCGGTCTCTGATGGGCTTGGATGCTGCGTGAGCTGCTGGGGGATGAAGTCCGGTGGTGTGCGCAAACACTGTAGAAAGTCATGAGATTCATGGACTCAGGGTCGTATGGAACACTCTCCCACTCTTGGAAATTTGCGGCAACAATATATCAGGTATCAAAGAGTTCTCAAAGGCTCCCCCGCTGCTGGAGCCCTAGCCGGCATATGAACGCCTCTGGGCACTCTCCCCTTGAGTGGGTGGTGTGCGTGCCGCATGGGCTGCTGGGCGATGAAGTCCAGTGGTGTGCGGCAACACTGTAGCAGGTGGTGAGATTCAAGAGCTCGCAGTCGTATGGAACACTCTCCCGCTCTTGGCAAAATGCGGCAACAATGTATCAGGTATCAAAGAGTTCTCAAAGGCTCCCGCAATGTGGGAGCCATAGCTGGCTTATGAACACCTCCGGGCGCTCTCCCCTTGCGTGGGAGGCGTGCGCGCCGTGTCGGCTGCTGGGCAAATAAATCCGTTGGTGTGCGGCAACACTGTAGCAAGTGGTGAGATTCAAGGGCTCGTGGTTGTATGGAACACTCTCCCGCTCTTGGCAATATACAGCAACAATGTATCAGGTATCAAAGAGTTCTCAAAGGCAGGTTAGTGATGATCTGACCATAGTTCTATTGTGGTAAGTTGATGCTGTACCTAAATGGTACCTGATATGTGAATGGGGGACTCTTTAATAAAGTACCTACTTTACTACTTCTGGAGTCTTTTGCCATTCTACACTGGTGACGATTGGGCAAGTGCATCTTAACACACTTGGCCTTTATCCAGATTTTATTAGGAGCACCACTGCATCACTATCCTATTTGTATCAGATTTATCCACACCCTCTGAGGGTTTCTGCTGGAGGAGTGTGTGGTGATTACACAGAGACAGGTAAGTGTAAGAGTACTACATTTATTGACAGTTCATCTCCACAGCTTCCAGGGAATCCCCCAACCGACCCTGGAATTTAAACATCATTCTGTCACCATGGAGATGACATCATAGATAGGGAGAGAGGGATAACTAATTACTACAACACCTCCTTTCTTTACAGAGGAGAATAAAAAGAAGTAAATCACTACAAAAGAAGGAGGAAAGAAAGAAACAAGAAACATAGCAAAGAGGACACCAGCAGAGGAAGATAGTAATAGCAAAGTAGGAAAAGATAAAGTGCAAATGCAAACATTTAGGGGGAACACTTTTGCTGCCACTCCTACATGCATAGGAAAGTTTGGGAGACCTCCGATGCACGTAGATACTGGATTCCTTCCAAAAAGTTCTGCTTCAAAAGACCCAGCACAACTCTCGAGACTCAGCTGCAGAACTATTTGTTTGGGAATCTTGTCAATTCAGGAAAGATTCCACCAGTTCCTTCCATTGACTCTCACAGCAATGTGTGATGTAGCATCCACCTTAACAGGAGGACTGAACTTCGACAAACCCTTGACCACTTGTGGGGAAGCTTAATTCCCACCCAATCACCCACAAGGACCTTGGAGTTCAGACCTGCAACATCCTGGGCACATTTTCAATACAATTGATCAGTGGTATTGGGTGATGTATTATCCGCATCCACACCAGAATGCGGAGATGTACTTGCAGCATTATTGCCAGATCCAGCTTTCATACGCAAACTCCATTTCTTCGTCCAAGCTGGACACATGTCAAAATTAGCAACTCTCACGCGCAACAATTTAAACAGACTCTTACCCACTGATTGACTAGGGGTAGTGCTATGCGCCCGCAACATGCTATGAACCTCTTCCAGAGTCAATGATGGGTGATCTCAAACATTCAGGAGGAACACATTTGTGCACCACTTTGGAACTGTACTGCAACAACTTCGAACTCAACCTTGTGATCCTTGGGGTATGCTCCTTAACAATATGTCTATTAAGGATGGGAATGAGGGGCTTGTGGTCGATCAACAACTTGAATGTGTTCCCCCACAGAAAGCACTTGAACCTTTCAAAGGCCACGCAGCAGGCCAGTAACTGTCTTTCGATGACAGCATAGTTTTTCTCACTCTGTTGTGATGCACGTGAAGCAAATACAATAGTATGCTTCTTGCAGTGTTTGACCTGTGTGATCATACCACCCAAACCATCCAAACGTGCATCAACTGAGACAATACACTGGTGGAAAGGATTTGTGGTGGTGAGCCTCAGCAAGGCCTACCAGTGCTAGGGGTTCTCCCTTCTCTGCACAGAGTCCTGAGACCAATAGAAAGAAGTTGGCATAGAAGCAGAAATAGAAAAGACAGAGCTTATTAAACCTCATGAAGGGGAACTACATTCACCCAACATCCTTTGGTAGTGTATGAGGTAGCTCACTGACTGGAAGGAGCTTGGTCCTTTTATACCCACACAGGGGCTCAAATGAAGGCGGTACAAGTACAGAATGCTGATTTCAAATACATACAAGGTCACAAAGTGAGTGTGCTGGCAACAAGTGAGAGGGGCTGACAGTTAGCTAATTCTGGTGGACACATCCTGACAGTTACAAGTTGGGGACAGCTGTAAGCTCAACTGAGCATGTGTAAAGCAGAAGAGGCTAAATATATCTCGTCTCCAGGCAGATTTCAAGAGCAGTTGACAGGAAGGTAGGACAGAGCACATGGTGAGCACATGGCAAACAAAATGGCTGCCTGAAATACAAAATGGATTCAACACAACGGACAAGATAGTCTCTAAATACAAGATGTCTTCTGCTAATGCTTAATGCTTAACCTAATTGCTGCTAAATTACAACAAACGACCCTTTCAGCATTAGCTGAAGACATTTGTTTATCTGGGGTAATCTAGATATGCATCCTGTACATTGATGCTTATCATCTCAGCTATTTCTTCATTTAACATTTGCTGTGCTTTTATATCTGCAATATTTCTTTTGGTAGGTGTACAAGCAGTGATGCACATGGAGCAAAGCATAGGACCACATTGTATACAAGTACAGCATGCAAATAGTATCGCCAGTAGTATACATAGAATAGTCAGTAGCTTCCAGCCCCAAGTAGCAAAGAGTGTCCATATCCAGTTTGAAAATGTCCACGTACCAGTCTCCGTGTGAATTTCTGCAGCAATCTTATGCAGTTTTGAGATTGCATCATATACTGAAGGTGAGTGATACGGTATAAATACGCAGCAACTGCTACCGATGATGCGACATGCACCACCTCGATCAGCTAAAATCACATCAAGCACCATCCTATTTTGGAGTGCTACAATCCTTGCAATTTGTAGTTCCTCTGTAATGTTCCCATGTGCCATAGCTGTTTGATTGGTGACAGCTTCCACAACACAAGTTAATCGCCTTATCTTTCTGCTATTCAATGCAGCACCCACAAAGAAGAACAAACCCAAATTGAAATCGACATATTGTTGCACAGTGGTATCTGTCTGCTCAACTTCATCTGCACTTATTGTTCGTTTATATCTCTTCTTGGAAATGTCATTATACAACTTTAAATTCAGGTGATATGATGGAGGGGCCAAGAACACAGGTGGTAACAAAAATGATATGTAACATACCCCGAACCACCCAACAGGTAATTGATAGTATCCCTTATTACCACATACAAAATATGAATTGTGTGAAGACGTAAAACTACTGTTGTTAGCTCCTTCAATAATCAATGTCAAAATACATTCACTCCGTCCTACGGGAATTCTCCCATCACTACTTATACATAGTTCTGCTTTAGCTCTGGTCACAGAAATTACAAAATTGTCTTTAAAGTTCCTCATATTCTTGAAAACATATGGGGACAGATGTAGGAGCCCTAATACCGGTCGGTAACGGCCGAATTCGGCCATTACCGACCGGTATTTGGGTTTTGCAATGTAGGGGGCTTAAAATTACAGAATCGGTATATTTACCGATTCGGTAAAATTACCGAATCGGTAAATTACCGAATCGGTAAATATACCGATTCTGTAATTCTAGAAGTACTTAGCACTTCAAAGAGTGCCACAGGCCCTTAAGAGTCGGTATTTTACCGCCCAACCCTATTGGGTGGTATAATACCGAATTCAGATGTGCATGCACATCTGTGCATGCACACCTGTGCCATGTGACACACAGACATGCCCTCAGGGCATGCATGTGTGCCACATGTCACACAAGCCTGTACTTGGGGTGCTAGAGGGTGTCAAAGTGACACCCCCTGCACCCTTGCAGGATTCGCTATTTACCGATTCGGTAAATACCGAATCGGTATTGCCCATTGATTCCTATGGGCTTCAAGGCCCATAGGAATTAATGAGCAATACCGAATCGGTATTTACCGATTCGGTAATACCGAATGTTACCGATTCGGTAATTTAAAATTAAAACTTACCTACATCTCCCTCCTTCTAATTTACTGATTCATAAATACCGAATGGGTAAAATTCGGTATTTGTGAATCGGTAAATTAGAATTACCTACATCTAGCCCTTGGTGTTGAAATATTGTCTGGTTGGTATTCTTCCCATTTAGTCCCTTTGGCTTGAGGATAAACATCTTTATCTTGATAGCATACTTTATTCAGACGAAAGATAATTCCTCCTACTGAAGGCTTTCCGAAAGCAAACAAAAGGGCATACCAAACTTGACAAGAACCATTATGGGAAAACAGTAGAGGAATAAAAGGTGTTCCTCCTTTCTTTTGGTGTGCATGTATCATTCCACACACCCAACAGTTGGTGGTATTCGTGGCATTGTGTGTATGATGCAACATCTGGATGAATATGTTATTCAGGTAGGATTGTCGAAGTTTCTGCTCCTGGTAGGGAAGTGTAAAATAGTTATGTTCCACTAAAGCTGGAGTAGTGGCAACAAGAAGCTGTCGAGCAGGAGCCACTTTCTCAACAAACCAGGTGATTATCGCCATAACCACCAGAGCAACAACAAACCCTACAGCACAAATAATTCTTTTGTTATTCATTTTCGCAACAGTGATGATTGATCTTTTTTTTTTAAAAATGTGTTGAAAACAATCGTTAGAGCTCTTCTCCCTGGGCAGCCGTTGAGTTCTTCACCACGGGCCAAGATGGGTGTCACTACACTAATGCAGGGCTGCCCCACCCCCTGGCCACAGTGGCTCTCCGTTTCACAAACCCACGTTTCACAACACTGCAGATTCTTTCCTTGGTCTCAAGTGGTATCGCGATGCTCCAGGAATCGTGTGGTCCAGGAAGACTTCCGCAGATTCGTCAGGTGAGATAGCTTGACCTTTCTCCGTCTCCAGAATCTCTCAATGGTCAGTCAGCGCAGCAGGTTCCACCAAGGCAGGCGACACAAGCTTGCAATGCCTGCTGTGGACCCAGTTCTTTTTGTTCATCACTCGAACTGCTGTCCTTGTAGTGAAAGCACCTGCTCCGGACCTCGCCACCTCGCTTCCAAGCTGTTTGATCTGTCGAAGACCTTGACCATCACATAGTCGCCGGCACGGAGTTCATGGGCCTCACCTGTAGATCTGTCAGGAAGAGCTTCTCGAACCTGTTGATGAATAGAGATCAAACTGTCGGTTAACTGTGCCATATAATCATTCAACAGAACACAAGGTACATCATGTATGGGGCGTGGCTTAGGAACTCCCCAAATGTTCATCGGTCTCCCAAATACCACCCCATATGGGGTAAGACCTGATCGTGAGTGTGGCACCGATCTTATGGAAAATAATGCCAAAAGTAGTGCATCTGGCCACTTTAGGGACGTGGAAGCCAGTATTTTTGCCAGCTTCAATTTTAAAGTAGCGTTATACCTTTCCACCAATCCTGCTGATTGCGGGTAGAAGACTGTATGGAATTTCTGTTTGATCCCTAACCCTTTCAGGACATACTCAACAACTTGCCCAATAAAATGAGGTCTGTTGTCACTCCACAAAAGCTTACTAACACCATACCTAGGAAAAAACTCCTTTAGAAGCCCCTTTGCTGTGGTGAGAGCAGAATTATCCTTTGTAGGGTATGCCTCTATCCATTTACTGAAGGCACATACCACCACTAGGACATATTTTAGATTATTGCAGCGTTCAAGTTGGATGTAATCCATCTGCAAAACTTCAAAAGGTGCGGTTGGTGTAGCAAACCCTCCTGTAGGAGTTTGTGTCCCTTTTCCTGGACTATACTGCCAACAGATCAAACAGGACTGCACCACTCTTTTAGCTGTGCTGGCAATTTCAGGATGCTCCCAAACTTGTGTAAGCAATTTACTTATTGCTAGAGCTCCGACATGTGCCAGCCCATGTGCCATTTGAACCGTAGGTTGTAAATAGGCTGCAGACAATTTCCATTTATTCATTTCTTTGTTACGCCAACAGCCCTCATCGTCTAACATTTCTTCTTTAGACCATTGCTCAAGTTCTTCCACAGAGGCAGATCTCTGTATATCCAATACTTCCTCTCTTGCATCATGCCAACACTAAGCTTGAGACTTCACTACATGCATGGAAGTAGTGTTTCGCTGCATCGCAGTGTCACGAGCTACGCGATCTGCAAAGGCATTGCCTTGTCCTATTTTGTTAATGATTTTCTTGTATGCGCTACACTTCATAATGGCAAGTTTCTTCGGGTATGTAAATGCAGTCAAGAGATTATGCACTAAGTCTCCGTGCATTATCTGCATCCCATGGGATGTAAGAAAACCTCTTTCCTTCCAGAGTAGGCCAACATCGTGAACCACTCCAAAAGCATAGCGGCTATCCGGGTGAATGTTCCCACACAAGTCAGTGCTAAGTTCACACGCTCGTGTCAAAGCTATTAGTTCAGCTGCTTGAGCCGACTTCTGTGGTATGCGAGCTGTTTCCACTACTGTCTCAAGTGTTGTGATTGCATATGCGGCTGAGGTTGGGCCATCTGGTAACTTCACACAAGACCCATCAACCCACTGCTCCCCATCTACATCTGGAAGGGGCGTATCTTAAAAATCGACACAACCCTTTGTCTGTTCCTCAGTAAGGAATGTACAATCATGAGGTTCCTTTGACAGGGACTGAGTCACAGGATATGGCAACAACGTGGCTGGGTTCAGTGTTGCGCACCTCTTCAAGGTAATATGAGGTGCTAACAGTGCCAATTTGTATCCTGTCAAACGAGCACTAGTTAAGTGCTGTGTCTTAGTCTGATTCAAAAGGGCATCTACTGCATGGGGTACTAGCACCAACAGTTTGTGTGACAAAACTATCCCTTCACTCTGACGTATAGACACAGCTGTTACTGGAACTGAACGGAAGCATCCAGGCAACGCACGAGCAACAGGATCAAGAACTGCAGAAAAATATTCACAGGGACGCTGCTTATCACGTGTCTGTACTAAAACTGACAATGCACACCCATCTTTCTCGTGTACATAGAGTGTAAAGGACTTCATGTAATCTGGCGTGCCTAACACTGGTGAAGAACAAAGAGCTTGTATTAACTGACGAAAAGCATTTTGGCATTCATCTGTCCATGGAAGGGGGATCGGAGTGTTTTTAGTCAAAAGCGCTCCCAGGGGTTTAACAATGTGTGAAAATCCCAATATCCATTGCCTACAAAACGAAGTCAAACCAATAAATGCACAGACATCTTTCTGTGTGGAAGGTACTGGGTGTCTAAATTTGCTTGAATGCAATCTGGTGTCAATGCACGGCCCTCCTTAGACAGAAGGTGACCTAGGTAGGTTACTTTCGGTCTACAATATTGCAATTTCTTTTGTGATACTTTATGATGGTGTGTAGCAAGAAAAGAAAGCAAAGACAAAGTACACTCTTCACATAGTTCAGGCGTATCAGCTTCCAACAAGATGTCATTGACATATTGTATGAGAGCCACCCCTTCAGGCAAAGTAAAGGAATCAAGCTGTCTCTTCAATGCTTGACTGTAAATACTAGGACTCTCAGTATAGCCTTGAGGTACTCTACAAAATCTATATGATTGATTATTCAAAGTGAAACCGAACAAATATCGACTTTCAGAATGAATAGGGATCAAAAAGAAAGCGTTCTTCAAGTCTATAAAAGAGAGTGTAGTTGCTGTCGGAGGAACCAAAGTAATTAGTGTCATGTCAGAAACCACAGGGTACTGTGGTACTACAATCTTGTTTACGTCTCTCAAATCGATGATAAATCTGTAAATATTAGTGTCAATATCTTTTTTCAAAATGGGAAGAATCGGACTATTGCAAATATTGTAAGGAACTTCTTCCACAACCCCCACTTTAATCAAATCATGAACAATGCGTATAAGTGCTTCTTCTCCTTCTTTAGAAATGTTATACTGAGGCAGTCTTGGCAAAGAAGCACCCTCCTTGACACTAATATGCACTGGCGAAATAACCATTTGCCCTACATCGGTGTCTGAAGTAGCCCACAAAGTACTAGGGAGTGAGGCTAGTGCAATGTCTTCTTTAACAATACAAGATCTCTCAATTACAGGGTAGTTGTCATTCAAAATAACCCATACTCCTTCCGGATAACATTGTATCGTAGCACTGAAATATTTAAGCATATCAAGACCCACAATATTGTCTGGTGTGTTTGGAGAAAGCAAAAACGGACACTGAGCAGTAAACTTATCAACATGAAATGCGAGTGGTTGTGACAATGGGCTAAGGGAAGGTGTTCCATCGAAACCTATTGATGTAATGGTTAAGCCAGACAGGGGAGCCCTTGGAACTAATTGTTTAGACAAGACGCTACGAGTAGCTCCAGTATCAACCAGAAACTGATCAGTAGAACCCAAAACGTGCTGTAACATAGGGACCCCTCTGATCTACTGGAACTTCAACTGATTCCTTACCCCATCCTAGGCAATCCTATGTATAAGCAGAATCTTGAAAATCAGAGGGCACATAGTCGGACATTTTATATTGGTTCCTTCTATCAAAAGTATTAGACCCCCCCTGTTCACGTGTATTAGCATCAAACCTAGCACGATCATTTGTGCTTCCTCTAGGCCCTGAATATCCTAAACGGTTTCTCATTTGTCCCCGACCACGTGAACCCTGCTGAGCACGCAGTACTGGACAGTCAGAAAGCCAATGTCAAAATTTCTTGCAATACGCACACTGATCAACAGACAAATTAGAACGACTATAAGAAGGAAAAAACAAACCATAAGATCCACGTCTGCCTTTATCATTACCTCTAGAAGGTGTTCCATATGCTTGAGCTAACATAACCTTTGTTTTCAACTCTTTAGATTTTTTATCCTCATTATTTTTAGCTTCTAATTCTTGTCCCTCATAATACTGAGCCATGGTTAGGAGAGAAACCGGAGAAGAGTTAGTCCATGAATTCTCAGTGACCTTTAGGCGACTATCTATTCCTGGCAAAAGGTTTGCAACATAGTTATCGACAAACAGATGCCTACCCGTGTCATCTGTTAATGACTGGCCACTAAAATCGTGGAATGCCTCTTCAAAGCGTGTAAAGAAATCTGAAACCGATTCATCTGCCTTTTGCTTACACAACGCTAATACAGTCCAATCTATCTTTTTAGGGGGAATAATTGTCTTTAACTTAACTAATATAGCTGCCGGAAGGTCTAAAATTAACTGACGCGGTTTCTGTGCAGGTTCTCTATCTTCATCTAACTGCTCTAAATCTTTCCATAATGCTCCAAATGTTGCACGGTCATCAACTTTACACACAGTTCTCCAAATATCAGGTGGTAATATTAGTCCAAAAAACAAATCAATATCAAGCAAAGTAATAGTACAAGAACGAATGGCACCCTCAACTTCCTCATAAAAAGCTGCTGCATTCTTTCGCGGATCAGGCAATGCATTTTTAAGGGCTATAACATCTGCTCTATTCCAAGGAGTGTAAACCCAATTATAAATAAAATACCCTTTAGCATCTGTAGAAGTCTTATCATCATTTTTACCCGTTCCTTTAGGAGGAACATATAAAGGCGGACTTCCCGCATGGGTTTCACATTAATTACAACATTCTTATCTGTTTCAAGAGTAGAAGTTCGTGCCATGCTGATCTGAGATGTTGGTGCAGCTGCGTCTGCTGCCTTTTTCTCCTCTCGCAAACGGGCTGATTCAACACGCAGTTTAACCAAGTGTCTGATCGTGTCAGCCACCTGGGAGAAGACAAAAAGACCGTCACGTAATTGTTTACAATCAGCTGCTACATCATCGAGCTCCATTTCTACCGAATGTTTCCTAAATCGTTCATTAACCTCTGCAGCAAATACCTCAGTAAAATATATCTGCTCCTTTTCCTGCCAACTTTTTATACTATCTAGAAGTTCAGAAGCAGTAGTAGTACTACGAACGGCTTTACGCGCAGCAGATCTAATCTGAGACGCACATTCAGCAGATAACATTGAACAGGTTTCTCTAGCTTTGTCCTGGTCTGTAGAAGAGTCCTCATCTGACTCATAAGGAGCAGAAGGAAGAGTATACAGAGGTGGACAATGATCTAATAAGAGAGAGTCATCTTGGGGTTTATTAAGAATAGGATAAAGAGGTATACGAACAGCGTATTGGCCATTTACCTGTAACTGACGCTCCCTATCTTCCCTCTTTAATTTCTTTAATTTCCCTATTTTTCATTTCCAATGCTTTCGCATGGATGTTCTTTCGCAGTTCTTTTTCAATCAAGGCTTGCTCACGCTTCATTTGTTCACGCACTTCTTTCTCCCAAATTCGTACACAGTCAAACATATCTTGCCTAGCCTTTCGCTTAAACATCCGTTGCTCCACATACTGAATCTTTTGTAAATCAAATGACCCGTGCATAGGTCACGCAACTCAGGATCTTTACAAGTGTATTTATTCCATAACGTGCTGTACATTATGGAAGAAATACCATACTTAATATACATGTCCCTATTAGGTGTCCCCTCCGGGGGGGCTGGCTATGCTTCGTCGAGTTTCAAACTGGTAACACTACAAAAGCAACACATCCTACGAAGTGTGCTGGAAACAGGCATGCCAAAAATAGTTCAAAATATGCAGTATTATAATCAAAGTAGCGCTTAAAGTACTCTTTGTACGTTGCGTCGTTCAAACAAATTAAAATAGAGAGAAAAATCTACTTATTACCTGCTTATATGTATTGCAACACATATATATATATTTGTCAAACGAGATTCAATATTAGCCAATCATACAAACAAAGCCGCAGTAAGTGTTACTAAATTACCTTACCAATCAAAGGCATCAAACCAACAGCAAGTGCCGCAGAACGGCTCTTACCAATCAAATGGTGTCCAGGTTCCAACTGCCAAGTTCTCAAAACGACCAAATGGTCACTGCACGGCGAATCAACAGAAGAGATCTCAGTCGAGGACCGGCGCTACCTGGATGGTCAGATCAGAAAGAAAGGAAAAACGCCGTGGGTGCCAAGACTCGGGTCTACTCAGGCAGCGATCGCATCCAAAAGTGAGATTCCAATCCTTCGTCTCGACCAGTCCTTCGGGCATCCGAGTCGCCGATGAGCCCCATGTTGGGCGCCAATTTGTGGTGGTGAGCCTCAGCAAGGCCTACCAGTGCTAGGGGTTCTCCCTTCTCTGCACAGAGTCCTCAGACCAATAGAAAAAAGTTGGCACAGAAGCTGGAATAGAAAAGGTGGTGGAACTACATTCACACAACACCCTTCAGTACTGTATGAGGTAGCACACTGACTGGAAGGAGCTTGGTCCTTTTATACCCACACAGGGGCTCAAATGAAGGCGGTACAAGTACAGAATGCTGGTTTCAAATACATACAAGGTCATACAGAGAGTGTGCTGGCAACAAGTGGGAGGGGCTGACAGTTAGCTAATTCTGGTGGACACATCCTGACAGTTACAAGTTGGGGACAGCTGTAAGCTCAACTGAGCATGTGTAAAGCAGAAGAGGCTAAATATATCTCATCTCTAGGCAGATTTCAAGAGCAGTTGAAAGGAAGGTAGGACAGAGCACATGGCGAGCACATGGCAAACAAAATTGCTGCCAGAAATACAAAATGGATTCCACACAACGGACAAGATAGTCTCTAAATACAAGATGTCTTCTGCTAATGCTTAACCTAATCGCTGCTAAATTACACACAGAATTACAACAGATCAAAAGGAGTGAGAATCTTGCAAGTCCCAAGTTCTTGCTTAATGCGATCAAATTCATCCTGGCACACCTGATCCCACACAAAAGTGACCTTCCTCTTAAGTAGATCTAGCAAATTGCCAGTTTTGGCAACAAAATTGGATATAAACTCTATTTAAAATTAACGCGCACCTAAAAATGAAGCAACCTGATCGTTGGTTTTGGGGCATAGGGCATTTATGATAGCATCAATCAAACCTTCTCTCGGCTGATTCTTTTCACCCGAAATGCGATGCCTTAAGTACTCAATCGATTCCATCCCAAATGCACATTTGAGCTTGTTGACCGTAATACCTCTCTCCTGAAGTCTGCCTACTACTTCTGGGAGGTGCTGGTTGTGTGATGCTTTGCACTTCTTGGCAACCAGATATCGTCTTGGAAAACCAGAGTCCTCAACCCCCTCCAACACATTTTCCATGATGCGCTGGAAAACTGAGGCTGCCGAGGCAAGCCCAAATGGTATCCTTTGAAATTTAAAGGTTCCTACCAGGGACAAAAAAGCGGTCAAGTGCTTACGACTAGCATCCCACTCCACCTGATGGTAGGCGGAGGATAAATCTATCTTGGAAAAATACTTACAGCCTGCAAACTTAGAAAGAATGTCATCAGTAAGGGGGAGAGGATGCATGTCAACACAAATTTCTTTATTCAGACAGAGCAAGTCAAGGCACACTCTGAGACTCCCATTCTTTTTGTGGGCTACAACCAATGGAGACAGCCATAAGGAAGACTCAACCAGTTTGATAACCCCAGACTCACACATCCTCTTGAGTTCATCAGAGAGCTCGTCTCTGATGCTATAGGGCACATTATTCAGTTTATGCTTCACTGGAGCTGCCTGGTCCTTCACTCTGATAAGATGTTGGAACCCTTAATGCACCCCAAATAGTCAGCAAACACAGTCTTGAACCTGTTGGCCCACACATTTAGACCCTCACCCTGACTATGCTCATCCACTACAGATACTTGTTCCTTAGTGCCTGGTCTGAGCGTCATGCCAAAAAGTCCCTGGTGGCACCAACCCAATATGTAAAGACCTTTCTTTGCCACAGAGACCTTCCCCCAAATGGGTCTCTCCTTAAGAAGTAATCTGATTTAATATAAACCCTTTAACTACCCTCATAGGATACAGGATTTCTATCTGGAGCTTCAAGAGGTTTGTCCACCCAATTGCACTCAAACAACTCTTCCATGATCATGGTCATGAGTGCACCAGTGTCCACCAACAGTTGAACAGACTTACCATCAACCACTGAATCAATCACAGCACCCACACAATGATCAGACTCATATTTGACCACTCCAATAAAATCACTCATGGAACTCACCACATAATCACCCAACAAGTTACCCATATCTTCTTCAGCATAGACAGTACTGACACTGCCTCGGGAAGCATAAACTTTAGAGAAGTGCCCCTGTTTGTCACAATTGTGACAGGAAGCAATCTTTGCTGGACACAATTTTGTGCATAGATTTCTGTGCTGTCCCCACTTTTTCTCAGGCCTGGCCACTGTGTACCTGCTGCCCCTCAAATCACCCTGTTGTTTTTCTCGATCACCCTGTTGTTTTTCACCTTGATCTCTCCGTTCTTTTACCGTCCCCATAACAGCTTTGTCAGGTTTCAACTCTTTGGAAGCTTTTTGAGCTAACTCAATGCTTTTAACAATAGTGATGGTTTCTTGCAAAGAGGGATTTTTCAGGGTTAACAACTTTTGAACTTTCTTGTCTTTACAATGCAGTACAATATGATCCCTAATCAGCTGAGAGGTGAAGTTTTAAAACTCGCATTTTGATTCCAGAATATGCAGTGCAGACCACATATGACACAATGCTTTCATCAGTCTCTTGCTCTCTTTTCAAGAACTTGTGCCTGGCTACAACATTGCTACAGCTTGCTCAAACTCATTAATCGCCTCTTCTCCTTCAATGCCCTCAAGGGGAAGTAAGTGTTCCAGAACAGCTTGTCCCTCCAATCTAGATTGTGCTCTAAAATTAATCTCTTGTGTTCTGCACTGAATCATATCCACCTATGCCTCCTAAACATTTGGTAAACGCTCTATAGAAAACTTTCCACCTCACTGGTGGGTCTCCTGGAAGCTGTAAAAAGTGGGGAGGGGCCTGTACATTTTGCATGTTGAAAATAATTCTCTAGATAATAGTCTGAAATACCTATAAATCTAGAACCAATATTAACTTAAATAGCTGATAATAGACACAGTCAACTAAAGGCCTGCTGCCAAATGAAATTGGTTAGAAACACGGAAAAAACAGAAACAGCACAGTTGTACTTGAGAACTGTTCAAATAGTAGAGACTTGCTGACTGAAGCGATGCCACCTCTAGACTGGCTGAATGAAGAGATGACTCCCCCTGCAGGCGGGTGTAGATCAGCTGCTCCTGGACCGGTGAATGAAAACACAGTGCGAGATGTGCCAAGCAGCAAAACATCAACCAACCCAGAGTGCATGCACTGTAACTAGACACAATCAAGCCGCCGTCGAAGCCTAAGTGAACAGCCGAGCGACATAGCGTACGATGATGTCTAGCAACTGGTCTCTAGGGGTCAGATGTCTAACAGAGGAGATGCGGCAGACGCATTAATTCTTAGACCATCAGCAGAAAGGCAGAACGTTAGACACTGCCTAGCAATAGAGTATTAAAACAAGACATGAAACAATACACAGTGCCTGACATTGTACGAAAGCACCCGATCCGCTTGCGCCTACATCTCAACATTCTTTTGCATCATCATTAAGGAGAGCGACCTTGCCCCAAACAGATCTCTGCGCTATTACTGAAATCCCAATGGGCAGAGGACCAACAGAATGCACCAGGCAACAAAGATAAGGCACACTTACAGTTATTGTTGCGAGGAACGTTCAGGCACAACCACAGATTAAGGCACACTCACAGTTATTGCTGCAGGGGATGGGTGGCTGCTGTTAAGCGTTCAGGCAAGATCACAGATTGACATGAAGGATGGTCAAATAGACAGCGCTGTCCTCCTTTTTACTGAGAAGCAAACCTCACTTCCCACTGGTGAAAGTGTAGGAATCTCTGTAAAGCGTAGAATGAAAACTGAACTTGAGTGTAGATGCAGAGCAAGATGACATGGCAGTGATGACATCATCCAGTGACTGTGATTGTTTAAAAAGGTTTATGAGTGTTAAATATATATACCAAGGTGTATCAGGGACTGTATGGATGACTTAGTGGGTGCGTGTCTGACTATATATGAGTGATTAGGTGTTTTAGTGAATGTAGGGGTGAGTGACTGGTTGTGTGAATGTTTGTATCTGTTAGTTGATGTGGGTGTATGAGTGTGTTAGTGGGTACATACATGGCTACATGGGTGATTGACTGGTTGCCTGACTACCTCCATGGTGGTTGTCTGTGTCTCTGTGAGTATGGGTGAGGAGGTGTGTGACTGTCTGTATGGATGAATGAGTGGGTGAGTCAGTAGCTGTATAGGGTAGTGAGTATGTGTGCGAGAAGCTGTATGGGTTAGTGAGTGTCTGTGTAGCTGTGTCAGTGATTGAGTGCTTGTGTCAGTATAGGTGAGTGACTGGGTAATTTCAGTGACTGTATGGTTGAGTGAGTGAATATGCGAGCGGCTCTATGGATGAGTGCATGCTTCTGTCAGTGACTGTATCGTTGAGTGACTATGTGCTACTATTTGTATGAATAAGTGTGTGTGTGTATGTAACTGTTCTGGTGAGTAAGTGGCTGTGTGATTGACAGTATGGGTGAGTGTCTAGGTGTGTAAGTAGTTTTATGGGTGACGCACTCTGTGTGTGAGTATTTGTATGAGTGTATGAGTTGATATGTCAATGGCTGTAATAGTGAGCGAGTGGGTATATCAGTGGCTTTATGGGTGAGTGAGTGGATGTGTTTGTAGATCAATGAATCAGTGAATGGGTGTGCATGTACTGGTATGACTCTCTGAATGGGTTTGTGAATAGTTGTGTGAGAGTGGCAGTGGGTGTATAAAATATTCTATGAGGGTGTGAGCAGATGTGTCAGAGATGCTGAGGATGATGTCATCACTGATGCCTTAAGTGATGTAATTTGAGATGTCATCAGTGATGTCATAAGTGATGTCACTGACCATGTCATGGTGATGTAATGTGTGAGCTTATAAGCAGTGCATTGCGGGGGTGAGAGTTATAATTAACTCAGCTAACTATAACGGCTGAATTTCTCTGGTTTAGTATGAGTAAAGTCTGACCTTAACTGTAACGTCCCTGGAACCTCTGTGTTGTTTTGATTGAATTTCTAAAGTTTTTTAAAATCTATTTGCTAGCTATAACGTCCTTGTAATTTTTAGTTTTTTTAGTGAATTTTTAAGGTTTGCTCAAGTTTACAGAGTGGTGGAGAAAGGGGTCTGGGCCTACGACCAGCTCTCAGGAATTCTGCTGTGTAGGACTTATAGGAGGTTCCTGGAGGGCTGCGTGGACCCCAAGCTCCCTCTGGAGCTAAGGGGACTTTTTCCCCCAACTAGTAGAGGCACGTTTTCAGAGTGGTAGAGAAAGGGGGTGTGGCCTCTGACAATTCCTCAGCAATCCTGCTGTGTGGGACTTACTGAAGATAACAGGAGCGGTAGTTGGCCTCCAAGTACTTCCTTGGGGGCCAACTACCCCTCCTATTACCTCAGTAAGTCCCATAGAGCAGGATTTCTGAGATCTGTAAGCAGGCCAGGGTCCCTTTCTCAACCATTCTGGAAACCCACCTCCTGATGCACTACTAGTAGAGGGGTGAAGTCCCCTTGTGCTGTTGAAGGTCATTGGGGGCCAACTACTCCTCCTATTACAGCCAGCAAGTCCCACCCTCGAAAGGGCTTGTTCACACAATGGTGCTTTGCAAAGGCACTAAGCATGGGCGGAATTTGCGGATTCGCAATCCGCGAATTTGCAGATTTGCGTATTTGCGGATTGCGAAAATCCGCGAAATCAGCGAATTCTCGCGGATTTGCGTATTTTTTGGGGGTGTGTGTGTTCGCACGGGTTTCTGCAAGTTCGCGAGGGTTTTGTACAATTTCGCAAATTGCGAACTTACTTGTCGGGTCGCCAGTTTTGCGAAATTGTTGTTTCTACGTGCCCAGCCTGTTTGCAAGGCTTTCTTCATCACTGCCACCCTCTGTCACCACTGGCACTCTCTTTGGTCACCCATGCCACCCTCTGGCTCACCCATGTCACCCTCTGTGTCATCACAGCACCCTCTGGTTCACCAGTGTACATTATTGAGGCAAAGCAAAGCACTGCCATCCTCTGTCAACACTGGCACTCTGGTTCACCCATGCCACCCTCTGGCTGGCACACCCATGCCACCCTCGGTGTCATCACAACACCCTCTGATTGACCAGTGAGTGCACACCTGCTAAGTGCTTTAAGTTTTGCAAACAACAACACCTGCCCTGCCCCAACTGACATTAATGAAGGCTGGCACCTGCTTGTCTGCTCCCTTTCCTTTTTGTTGCAAATGCAATGTAAATTTTTTTTAACAGGATGCAATGGCATACTTGTAACTATTCTGTGACTGTCAGAGCAGGGTCACACAATAGTTGCAAGTAGGCAACCGGATTCTGGAGGGCCCCTTCAGGAAGCACTACAGGTAAATGGTTACAAATGATGAGCTCGAACTTTTGCACCTGCTCGTTGGTTTTGCTTTTGCAAAACTCGTTTTTCGGTAATTTCGCCCTATTCGCGAGGCCCGGCGTAGTGCGAACTCGCCCGTGGAAGCCGCAAACTCGTGCGAGTTACCCCAAGGTTGAGTATGGGTGCCGCAATTTTGTTTGCGTGACGTATTTCCGTTTCCGCCCGCTATGTGTAATCTCGCGCAATGCGCGCCTTGCGAATGCAAGTTCGCACGAGTTCGCAAGAGAAATCGCGTGCGAACTTACTTACGCGCACGTGATCGGGCCACCATCTTGTTTTTCATTCATTCCTATGTGTCTGGGTATGGTGTTTCTATCCTCTGTATATCTCTGCCATCCTTTGCTTGTTTTAATATTTTTTTGATCTATTTAACTTATTTTCTATCCCTCTATTTTTCTAGATCTATATTTTTGTGTTTTAGGCTACTTTTGTTTACTTTTCAACTACTTTTTTAAACTTTTATTTCCTTCTTCCCTACTCTTATTCTTTTTCATTTTGTCTCTTCTTTACTGCTAACACCTGCCCAGAACATGGTCAAGACAGCTGTCAAGCTGCCCAAGACGGGCACCGCAGCCCGTGCCCGGCTCCCGTGTGGTCGCTTGAGGGCGGAAATGGTGGTGCCCCGGGAGATCTTCAGCCCTGAGGAGGTGGGCGCACTTGTTTTTTATGTGCAGCGCCGTCTCCCCAGGACCATCGCGGCCGGCGGCAGGATCGCTGCTGGTTACACCAACAGCCAGGAGCGACGGCAGCGGTGGGGGCAGGTGTGCCGGGCCCTTTTTAAGATCACGGGGGTCCAGCGCACCTACAATCAAGTCACCCACCGCTGGACCGATATCCTGGACCGAGAGCGTGACCTGCTAGACGTGCTGGGAGTGGAGGTCCCCGGGCTTGGTGAGTAGTAGTAGCAATTTTTTCATCACTCACTACTCTGTTTTTTCTCCTGCTCTGTGTGACTGTGTTATATTGCAAATGTTTGCTTTAATTTTTTTACAAAGAGCAATAATGCTGCTGGTGATTACATTGATAAGAGAGGTAAATTAATATTTCAAAATCTTCTGTGCATTTCAGGTGCACTGTTCTCCTTCTCTGTGCCGGTGCCACTGCTTATTTGTTTTCTATTTTGTGTTCATTTAATTGGGCTGAGTAATGTATGAGTGTATTTTACAGAACTGCGTAATGCTAGACACAAAGGGGCAGATTTACAAGCCCCTTGTTCCACGTTTACACTGCCTTACCTGACGCACAGCGACGTAAACGTGGCGCATCCCTGCGAGTCATGTACAACGTGATCCATCGAAGGAGATGCGCCACGTGAAGGCCTGGCCCTGCGCCACAATGGGTGCGTTCCCACGCAAGGGGGGGGGCGGGGGGGGGGGGTGGCGGTCAGGCAGATGTGTGCCTCGCAAAAGTGCCTGCGTGAAATCTACAAGATTTAACGCAGGCACTTCCGCGACGCTGCTATGTCAATTCTTTATGCCTGCTTGCTTGAAGCAGGCGTAAGGACTGATGCGGTATGTTGAGTATTGGGCAGCCCTGAGCACTGCTATAGTTGCATCGCGCCCGCGACGCGACTCTAGAGATGCGCCCCTCTTTCGTCACGAGATGCGTCACGCATCTGCCTACCCTTGCGCCAGGGTTTGCCGCATTGTAATAGCGGCGCATCTGCCGTGACGCAAGGTTAGTTTTGCGTTACGCATTTGTTCTGGTGCACATCTGGAGGTGTCCAGCTCAGAACTCGTAAGTATGCCCCTAAGTGTCAGATTAGCAATTACCTGCGCATCCCTGCAAAGTGTGCGGCACGCCAGCACCACCCATGGTGCGCCGTATTTACAATGCGGCACACCATGGTCCCAAAACGTTACCGAAGCGTTACGCATCGGTGCCGTAAAGGCGGCTCATTGATGGAGTTGCGTTGCAACGATGGCGCAGCTCCAGCAATGCTGCGTCAAGCCGTAAGTCTGCTTCATGCAGGCGCAGGGTTTCAGTGACGCATCATTGTCCTAAATGACTGATTGAAATTTTATATATTCCCCATAGCCACTTTTAGCATGCGCTCCTGCGCAGGAACGCCCTCCCTTGCGCTGGAATGCTCCCTAATGGCGCAGGGCTTTAGAATGGGATGCATCTCCCATATGCGTCACGTTGTTAATATACGCCACACCATGGCGCCTCTCTTGTTGTGGCGCTGCGTCACAAAATTGACGCAAGAATGGAGCAAAAGAGCTGCAAGGGGCTTGTAAATCTGCCCCTAGAGTAGAGGCTCAGGTGCAGTCCTTCCTTTGTAGCCCTCTTTTTGGATGAAATAGTAGGTTCTTGTTCTTTCTAAATGTTTGATTTGGTTGACAAGGACATCGGCAAGCAGCAATCATCAATGTTTTCTGTTAATTCTTTCATGCTGTACGTCAGGTCCGCCCAGGGGCAAGCGGACCGAAAAATCGGATGCAGTGGCTCCAAAGGAGGAGGATGCAGGCCAGGGCGGCAAGTGCTCCTTTGCTGGCCCCAGTAAGTTTTCATTTAAATATAGAGGACCTATTGTTGTCCAAGCATTCCTAATTTAATTGTTTCGAAATAGTGTTTAGATAGGAGCAAAATCAATAATCCTACTGTTGCAGGGACAATTCTCCACAAACCGAACTATGGACACCAAAGACCAGAGTAATAATATTTCAGAGTGGCGTGTTTGGCACACTGTATAAATAAACCTGGTAGTGTCAGCGGCACGGACTCCTCCTTGCAAAAATTGCAAAACTTTTCGCTCAGTCACTCTAGTCTGGAGGACTAAAAACCACAGAGTCTATTCAATTTTAAAAGCTTCATTAAAAGTTTAAGTAAACACATATATTAAAATAAAGTTAGTTGGAAATGGAAAAGTGCTTGGTGCTGAGTTGATGAGTAATGGATTGGAACACATTTCTTGTGGTCGAGCCGAGCTTTCACCTGGTTAGAAGTTGATGTTGCTCTTGTCCTTAGAAGTCCAGTTTCTGTCTGTTCAGAGAAAAATAGTGTGTGTTAAAATTAAGCAAGCATTCAACAATTGTGACAAAAAAATGAAGCAAGACAACAGCTTTCCCTGGAAGGAGGGACATTTTTACTTTAGACTAGAGTAGACAGTCAATTAATTTTTCTGTTGTTTTCACATTTTTTCATTCATAGACCAAATACTAGTGGAGTGGTGTAATCTAACATTCTTAAATCTACTTTGTAGGTGGAACATCTGGTGGCGGGGCCAGCTCGGATGTGGTGGTCATCATTGACTCGGAGTCCGAGGATCAATCTGGGGAGGAGGCGGCGCTAGAGGAGTCGGACCAAGAGCAAGAAGTACAGACTGTGAGGAAGGAGACAGTGGCGGTGGCGAGTACAGGTAAGCTGGATCATGGTACTATCTGACTCTTAGATAGGATATGATGTGTATCCAGTGGTGGCCCAGTGACAAATTACAATATGGTAATTACAGCAGGCTGGGACCGACAGACAGATAGAGGCAGAGAGGAAGACAGAAGGAGAGAGAGAGAGGGAGGGAGCCAGAGGGAGGGTGAGGGAGGGAGACAGAGAGAGAGAGACAGCGAGGTAGAGGGAGACACAGGGAGACATAAAGAGGGAGACAGAGAGAGAGAGAGAGAGGGAAACAGACATATCGCCTGGGCTTCTGCCAGATCTCTTTCATATGAAAGAGCATCAAACCAAGGATACAAGTGAGTTGTGGGAAGGGAAATGGTGATTCAAGCGCCCCCCCTTGCCCCTCCCTGCGGACGCCCATGATACTGGCCTGAATAGTTTTGTACTGCGCTGGCTAGTTGCTAGTTGTACTGTGACACAACTTCCTGCTGAATTATTTTGTGTTAATCATATTCTTAAAGAGCATTGGTTACATATTATGTCTTTCTTTCTTCATATAGTTGGCAATACTAAAACCTCAAAACCGACGAGGAGTATGCTGGCTGTACTGGCCCGGCAACGGAGGCTGGAAGCAACTGTTGCCGAATATCGGCGGCTGGTGGAACAGGAGGGGGACGACACGCACTCCAGTGCATCAAATCTAACATCTACATCCTTCTCCGTGACCCCACGTTCTGCCGGTAAGCGCAGTGCTCCAGCGAACCGGAGCCGTGCTGGAAGACGCCACCGCCGAGCAGCAAAAGCTGCACCTCGCAGTACTGTTAAGGGTCGCTTGCGCCGTGCACTCCGCAGAGTGTCCGACCTAGAGGCGGAGGTCCAGAAATGGAACAAATATCAGAATGTGGTGGAGGGCCTCCGCCTAGATCAAGCCATCCTCCAGGAGAAGTATGATGCCCTGGCCCTAAAGCATGATGCCCTGGAGGCCAAACTTAACAGCTTGCATCCCTAGAGTGTCCCTTGCCCCTTTTTTAGAGACTTTTGGGGGGTGGGAATTGGGAGTTGGGTTTTTTGGGGACTTTTGAAGGACTATTTATTTGTTGGGGTTAGGGAGGGTCTTGCGGGAGATTATTTTGTTAGGGATATAAATATACTTTTTCAAACTTTATCTGAGCATACCTGTTTTTTTACTACTTTTGAGCTTGGTGGGTGGTGGTTTTGCAGTAAGTTCATTTAACTGAACACTGTCATCGTGTTGGTTCACGTGCAATAGGCCAAATGTTTTCCTAAGTAAATGCCTGTCACAGAGTTTGTTAATTCAAGAGCCCTAGGACTTTACTGCTAGTACCACTGTCACTCTCTCGCTTCTCCGAATACTCCATTATACTACCTCCCATCCAAACGCTTATCTTACCTGTAATTTGTGTTTGAGGGCTGGCTCCACCTGGAATTCACAGTGTCCTAAGGCGTTCTGCAGCAGGGCCCCAACTGGAGTTTCCCGGCGTGGATTTTCTGCAAAACAAAAGCAATCAACATTAGAAATGTGGCAGCGGTGCTCACACAACCCAAAAACCTAGAAGCCCCAGAGACAGCACCCCTGAGACAGGCAAGCGAGCAATAATAACGCCTACACGTTCACGTGCAATAGGCCAAACGTTTTCCTAAGTAAATGCCTGTCACAGAGTTTGTTAATTCAAGAGCCCTAGGACTTTACTGCTAGTACCACTGTCACTCTCTCGCCTCTCCGAATACTCCATTATACTACCTCCCATCCAAACGCTTATCATACCTGTAATTTGTGTTTGAGGGCTGGCTCCACCTGGAATTCACAGTGGGGGACTCGTCAACGTAAGTTTCTTCATTGTGCAGAATCCAGGCATCAGCATTATGGGTAATGGATAGGGTGAGTCTGGAGGAGGAGGACTCAGGATAGACGACCAGGACTGAGTTCTTGTCAACTAACTGTTGTGAACCTGAGGAATGCTGCGGCATCAAAATCAAGACAGTTCTGTTGATGGGCTTGTTGTTTTATTGGTTGATTACAGTTTTGTTGGGAATGTGATGAAGCACTTGCTAAAGAAAGACAGACACACAGGAATAAAAGTGAATAAGGAGGACTAATTACAATTAATGAATGATTGGCTCATTTTCAGAACTCGCTGTCAGGGAAGCAGAACTCGTCCTCATACTCTGCTAAATCATCAGTCGGGGTTACTTCTGGTAACTGAGGAGAACTTTCCTCAGGTAGGTCGGTGTCCTCTTCTTCCTGCGTGGATTCTCGTACTCTGTAATCTGGTGGTATGAAGTGCTGGTTCATCTTTATCAAGGTGAGCCGCTCCACATTTGCGGGCAAGAGGCGGGACCTTTTGGAAGTCACAATGCCACCAGCAGAACTAAAAACACGTTCTGAGGACACGCTTGCGAGTGGGCAAGACAAATAATTGATAGCCAGGTTGGTGAGCTCTCGCCATATTTTTCTTTTCCCATGCCAATACGCCAATGGGTCCTCAGTAATATTGACCTCTGTTGAGTCATCCAGATAGGCTTGCACCATTGAAAGAATGTCCTCCCGGATTCCTGTACTTTGCACTTCTGTGTCCTTTCTAGGACAAGGAAACCCTAGCTGAGTTAGCCAACCCGCTTCAGACATATCGCCTGGGCCTGGTGCAGATGATACGGTTGCTGGTGTGGTTAACGGCTCAGAGGGAAAGTCACTCACTTCTGCCAGAGGCACAGATGCAGAAGTGCTTTTTTGGGATGCCTGATGGCCTGCTGATTCACTAGTAGTACTGTCTTCTCCTACAGTTTCCTTCCGCTCTCTTTCAAAACGAATGGCTGACTGAGCTAGCCAACCTTTGTACTCTGTAACATCCGATGTTTCAAAAGGAATTATTACTTTGCCAAACAATGGCTTTTTGTAACGTGGATCCAGAATAGTAGCACAAATGTAGTGCTGTTGTTTCTTGATATTTACAAGCCGTTCATTGCTAACTAGGCGTTGTAATAATCTCTGCGCCAACTCATGTGCTTCGTTCTTTCCAACGTCCTCTAATTGTGAAGACACCACCTTGACTTGGTGCTCGAGCTTCAGCAACAATGGGATAGCTTTGCTCAAAGAACAGTCCTCCCTGCTGACGTCACGCGTGAAGACCTCAAAAGGACGAAGCATGTCTGTCAGGCTTTTAACTAGCTGCCATTGCTCCACCGCTAGCATCATTTCTGTCGTATCACCACCCAGGTTGTAGAAATACTCATTGACTACTGGAAACAGCTCATGCAGACGCTCAAGCATGTAGAAGGTTGAGTTCCAACGTGTTGCCACCTCCTGGATAAGTGCTTTCACTGGCATTCTACGTTCATTTTGCTTGCGCCTCAGCTCCTTCCGGGCCTTAAAAGAATGGTTGAAATGTGTGCATATTCTTCTGCAGATGGTCAGTGTTTTGTCGACTGCAAGTTCTTTTTTCAAAAAATTTTGCACAACAAGGTTGATACAGTGCGCCAAACACGGCACTCTGAAATAGAAACCGTCCTCCATGGCCTTAACTACATTCCTGCCATTATCTGTAGAAACATAACCAACCTTGCAATTTCTTGGGCGCAGCCATTGCAAGACCTTTTTGTTAAAGTCAGCCAAAATGTTGACTGCAGTATGACTTTTCTCCATGCCAAACATGGCTAATGTTGCATGTTTACGAGCACCCTTAAAAATCTCGACCAAGTCACCACCTGCATTTATCTGTTTTATAACCCCTGAAAAAGAGACCCAGTGTGCAGTGATGCACATGTAATCAAGGGCTTGGCAACTGGTCCACATGTCTGTTGTCAGGTGTATAGTGTGAACAGCACTCTTCTGCAAAGCTGCCCCCACCAACTCAAGCACCTCTTTGTGTAGTGCTGGAACAGCAACCCTGGCAAAATAGTACCGGCTAGGAACCTTCCATTTAGGGGCCAATGTTGCCACGAGTTCAAGGAAACCCACACCTTCGACAAACGAAAAAGGGAGAAGGTCCACCGCTAGCATTTTTGCCAGCTTAGTGTTATACAGGTGTACAGTTGGGTGGTTGCGTTGAAATTGCGCATCTGAGGAGAACATGGCTGAAATGGTGCGCTGGACAAATTTACGGGATGATGCTGATGCCTTCTTCGACCCACTTCTGATCAGTGTTGACATTTTCCGCATTGGTGTGTCTCCCAGACTCTCAGTGTGCCTGCTATGTGTTACGGAGGGTGTGGTGCTGCCAGGGGTACTGGGTGCAACCGGACACATGTCTGACGCTTCTTCTACCTCCCCATCATCTTCAGATGAAACACCTACTATGGGTATATTTTGGCCACTTGCCCTTTGGGATCGCTTTCCCTTGACGTTTGCTAGGTGCGGAAACCATTCGACAGTGTGCTTTCTTTCAAGATGACCTATCTGGCCTCCGGTTCCATAGTTGGTACCAGTCTTACCACGGCTAACGCTAGTCTTACAAATGCAACAAACGGCTATGTTATCATACTTTTCATGGACACTAAAAAAGTTCCAAACTGGGGACTGGAAACTTCTGGTTTTGCCGCACGAGGTGATACTGCTGCCAATGCCAGATGAAGCAGTGGTGGATGAGCCTTGCAGACATCTACTGGGTTGTGCAATTATTGCAGCAACCTTACTTGAGGGAGTCGAGCTGGATGGAGTCCCCCTCTGGGGAGAAAATATGGGAGCTGTAGGTTTTGTTGAACTTGTGGTACTACTTGACTGCGTTGGTGGTGCTACCAGTGGCACGTCGCCAGGGTCACGCTCAGCATGACGTCGGGATAGGGTATAAATGTCTGTCTGCTGCATGGCCGGTGTGGCTGGACTGACATATGTGATGACTAGGTCATTGCTGTCATCCTGTTCAACAACATCAGAATGCACCACTTCATCAAGTCCGACGTTCGGATCCATAAGTATGAGCTTTCCGGGGCCCTTCCTTTTAACATGTGATACCTTTCGCAGCTCATGGTGTGCCTCCCTCTCAGACGTCAGAGATGGTTGCCAATCTAGATCCAGATCATCATCTGATGGAGCGGGGCTTGAAGAGGAACTTCTACACACCCTCCTTGATCTTTTCCTTGCTGGGGAGCTGGGAGAAAATGAATCATCAGGAGGAGTGGCTTCGTCTTCCTGACATGATACCCCGGCTCCAAAGTCAATTTCCTCCTGTGCCCCTACTTCTGGAAGAACAACCATTGTGGGCACTTGCACCGCTCCATGCGCCGCTATATGGGCATCTTCACTGACCTCTACTTGCAAGTCTCCATGGACCTCTCCTTCTCGGCCTTCTCCTTCTCGGCCTTCTCCTTCTCGGCCTTCTCCTTCTCGGCCTTCTCCTTCTCGGACAGCTCCTTCTCGGACAGCTCCTTCTCGGACAGTTCCTTCTCGGACAGCTCCTTCTCGGACAGCTCCTTCTCGGACAGCTCCTTCTCGGACAGCTCCTTGCGCATGTACTTCTGCTTGTACTAGTAGCCCATGCAGTTGTTGTTGCGGCTTTGGTTGTTGAATAGTACTTGTGAGATGAGTTAAAACCTGTGTTGATGGCGTGCTGCTACTTTCTTGCGATGATCCCACATCACTGGTCGTTGGTAATTCAACAACTAAACAGGCTACCTGTGCAGCACTAATGGTGGGCCTTTGTTTTTTTTTTTGTTTTTCCCCAAAAAATGTATTGGTTGAGCCACCAGTCTCCTTGGTAAGTGGTGCCACTTGCTTCTTCTTCTCCTTAGTAGAGACATCTTTCTTGCAAGAGGACCTACGGGCACCTCTTTTTGGAGCCATCTTCTTCAGATGTCGGAACAACAGGCCGCAGCAGCACTTCTTCCTGGCACTGATGCTCAACGATGATGCGGAGTTTTGTGCGCCTAAAAGCAAACGAAGACAGAGGAACATCACTAAATATATGTTGCATATGTAGCGCTTGAATAAACAGTTTGCAAGTAGGCATTTATGAATACACACGCGCACACCACACAATATGGAAATTTCAAAATTAGGATTTGCTAAATTTTTGGGAAACAGGAATGTAACATTGATCCAAGAGAGCACACACAGAGAGGGTTGTACTTTCATGTACCCCTGACTCCGCCTGGGCACAATGGGTGAAAGCAAGGCACAATGGGTGCAGGCCTATGTCTCAAAGCTCACTGCCTGCCTTCAAAATGGCCGCTTGACCCCCCCATCCACATGGCCAGGACCATGCCTCAAAATGGCCACCACCAACATAGCCAGCACCCAACCCCTACTCCAAAAAGTGAAAACACACAACACAAATCAAATCACCACAATCCAATGCCATCCATCAAGTTTCAGAAGGCTTATGCTGCCTGCTGGTGGTTTTCCGGTGCAAAATTGCAATTTTTAGAATTTCGCAAGTGCGAGATTGTTGCTTCACGGCGCAAACGTGGCGAAAAACACGCAAAATACGCGAACAGACCGATTCTGGGCCCCCCTGGGCATAATGGATGACATCAGAGCACAGTGGGTGCAGGCCTATGGCACAAAGCACACAAACTGGCTTACAAATGGCCCCTAGACCCCCACCCACACGGGAACAGACAATAAAATGGCCCCCACGTACATAGCAAGCCCCCAACACCACCACAAAAAGTCCTAAAACACACAAAAATCACCACAATCCAATGCCATCCATGCCCTGGCCAGAATCATGTTAAAAAAAAAATTCAACAAAACAGTTGTATCATGCATGCACCCATAAATAAGCCTGGTGGTTTTCAATTCATGTGCAGAATTGTAATTTTTACAATTTCGCGAGTGCGAGATTGTTGCTGCGCGGGACACGAGCAGTGCGAACACAAGCAAAAACATCCTCAGCTCGCGAACTTGCAGATTTTCCCCCCAAAAAAGTCTAAAAAAAAGCAACACACACAAAAATCACCACAAACAAACAACATCAACTTACTTCTTTGTGAAATCAAATTTCGAATCCAAAAGTATTCCAAAAGGCCTCAAATCCAAATATCCAGCAGCAACCACAAAAAGTAATCCTTCCCAGTCAAGATCGAAATCAAAGTGGCCAGGAAATGGAGGAGCTTGCTGGACAGGAACAGGAAGTTGGAGACTGGGGCACTTCCTTCACCCCACCCCTATGGGAGGAGCTTGCTGGACAGGAACAGGAAGTTGGAGACTGGGCCACTTCCTTTACTAATTTTTGTACTTTCGCTAGTGCGAGATTGTTCCTGCCCGCGCCGCGGACCACGAGCAGTGCGAACACAAACAAAAAATCCGCTTCGCGCGGATTTGCGTATTCTCGCCACATCCGCGAGAGTTCGCGGATTGCGGATTCTCCGAAAATACGAAAAATCCGCGAGCGTAACGGATTTTACGCCCATGCTTAAAAGGCACCGCCATGGGGATGGCAAAGGAATGAGAATACTCGCAATCTGGCCCACACACGGTGGTTGACTTTGGCGTGCCACCCCGCTTTCGCACCGCCAAACCTGTAATCAGGCCCAACATCAGTTAAAGTACCTACTACAGCGATATGTATGTTGTGCGTATAATCTGCAGGGTAAGGTGTCAGTGCCAGGTGTCTATCTAAGTAGGGCAATGCTCCCTCTGCAGAGACTTGCGTGAATAGCCAGCAGCACACACAGTTTAAAGATAGAGAGATAGCTAAGTGAGTTCATATTTCTAGTACACATATCTGCTCTTTACTTGCAGGGAAGAGTATACAATTGCAGTAAGATAGCTAAAATGGTTAACAGCCCACTGCAGCAGGTGGAGTGTAGCCTACAGTTCACACATCCATCTTAGTAGCGCATTGATGTTCAACCCACTGTAGCACCTCTGTGTAGACTGAAGGGCCTAAGCCCCCAAAGGAGAAAAGCAGCTCCAGTGGTCATGCCATTTTTGCACAGAACCATGTGAAATGTAGATGTGAAAAAATAAAATTTGGCCAGAACGACACAGTCTTTTATTTTTCTTAAGGCTGCATCCCTGATTTTGTCAACAATGCTTAATTTTTTTCAATGCTTAAAAGCACTAAAGGCGAGTGTCGGCTCCTCTGCTAAGGCTGAGGAGCATCGCCCCAATGAACAAAAGGAAAACTAAAATCATAATAACTATTGTTATCATCATTTTAGTTTCCCTATTTCATCAGTGGCTCTCAGGCGAGTTTGGCCAGAGCAGGGGGAGGAGTGGTTTACACTCCCTAAGTGCGCATGACTGCTTGGCCGGCTACTTGGCCTGCCTGGCCGGCCCTCTTGGGCTGGCCAAACAGTCCTGCGCACTTTGCATTTTCCCCACCACGCTGCATTACACAGCCTGGTGAGGAACATGCAAAGCGTCCTATTCCCCATCTGTGCGGCACTCAGACCAATCGCAATGCTGCATTGCAGCATTGTGATTGGCTCCAGGGACCTTGGGAGCCTGGTTGCTTCCTGCTGCCAGCCGGGACTCTTTGTGTAGTGCTGGAACAGCAACCCTGGCAAAATAGTACCGGCTAGGAACCTTCCATTTAGGGGCCAATGTTGCCACGAGTTCAAGGAAACCCACACCTTCGACAAACAAAAAAGGGAGAAGGTCCACCGCTAGCATTTTTGCCAGCTTAGTGTTATACAGGCGTACAGTTGGGTGGTTGCGTTGAAATTGCGCATCTGAGGAAAACATGGCTGAAATGGTGCGCTGGACAAATTTACGGGATGATGCTGATGCCTTCTTCGACCCACTTCTGATCAGCGTTGACATTTTCCGCATTGGTGTGTCTCCCAGACTCTCAGTGTGCCTGCTATGTGTTACGGAGGGTGTGGTGCTGCCAGGGGTACTGGGTGCAACCGGACACATGTCTGACGCTTCTTCTACCTCCCCATCATCTTCAGATGAAAAACCTACTATGGGTATATTTTGGCCACTTGCCCTTTGGGATCGCTTTCCCTTGACGTTTGCTAGGTGCGGAAACCATTCGACAGCGTGCTTTCTTTCAAGATGACCTATCTGGCCTCCGGTTCCATGGTTGGTACCAGTCTTACCACGGCTAACGCTAGTCTTACAAATGCAACAAACGGCTATGTTATCATACTTTTCATGGACACTAAAAAAGTTCCAAACTGGGGACTGGAAACTTCTGGTTTTGCCGCACGAGGTGATACTGCTGCCAATGCCAGATGAAGCAGTGGTGGATGAGCCTTGCAGACATCTACTGGGTTGTGCAATTATTGCAGCAACCTTACTTGAGGGAGTCGAGCTGGATGGAGTCCCCCTCTGGGGAGAAAATATGGGAGCTGTAGGTTTTGTTGAACTTGTGGTACTACTTGACTGCGTTGGAAGTGCTACCAGTGGCACGTCGCCAGGGTCACGCTCAGCATGACGTCGGGATAGGGTATAAATGTCTGTCTGCTGCATGGCCGGTGTGGCTGGACTGACATGTGTGATGACTAGGTCATTGCTGTCATCCTGTTCAACAACATCAGAATGCACCACTTCATCAAGTCCGACGTTCGGATCCATAAGTATGAGCTTTCCGGGGCCCTTCCTTTTAACATGTGATACCTTTCGCAGCTCATGGTGTGCCTCCCTCTCAGACGTCAGAGATGGTTGCCAATCTAGATCCAGATCATCATCTGATGGAGCGGGGCTTGAAGAGGAACTTCTACACACCCTCCTTGATCTTTTCCTTGCTGGGGAGCTGGGAGAAAATGAATCATCAGGAGGAGTGGCTTCGTCTTCCTGACATGATAGCCCGGCTCCAAAGTCAATTTCCTCCTGTGCCCCTACTTCTGGAAGAACAACCATTGTGGGCACTTGCACCGCTCCATGCGCCGCTACATGGGCATCTTCACTGACCTCTACTTGCAAGTCTCCATGGACCTCTCCTTCTCGGCCTTCTCCTTCTCGGCCTTCTCCTTCTCGGCCTTCTCCTTCTCGGACTGCTCCTTCTCGGACAGCTCCTTCTCGGACAGCTCCTTCTCGGACAGTTCCTTCTCGGACAGCTCCTTCTCGGACAGCTCCTTCTCGGACAGCTCCTTCTCTGACAGCTCCTTGCGCATGTACTTCTGCTTGTACTAGTAGCCCATGCAGTTGTTGTTGCGGCTTTGGTTGTTGAATAGTACTTGTGAGATGAGTTAAAACCTGTGTTGATGGGGTAGCGCATTGATGTTCAACCCACTGTAGCACCTCTGTGTAGACTGAAGGGCCTAAGCCCCCAAAGGAGAAAAGCAGCTCCAGTGGTCATGCCATTTTTGCACAGAACCATGTGAAATGTAGATGTGAAAAAATAAAATTTGCCCAGAACGACACAGTCTTTTTTTTTTCTTAAGGCTGCATCCCTGATTTTGTCAACAATGCTTGATTTTTTTCAATGCTTAAAAGCACTAAAGGCGAGTGTCGGCTCCTCTGCTAAGGCTGAGGAGCGTCGCCCCAATGAACAAAAGGAAAACTAAAATCATAATAACTATTGTTATAATCATTTTAGTTTCCCTATTTCATCAGTGGCTCTCAGGCGAGTTTGGCCAGAGCAGGGGGAGGAGTGGTTTACACTCCCTAAGTGCGCATGACTGCTTGGCCGGCTACTTGGCCTGCCTGGCCGGCCCTCTTGGGCTGGCCAAACAGTCCTGCGCACTTTGCATTTTCCCCACCACGCTGCATTACACAGCCTGGTGAGGAACATGCAAAGCGTCCTATTCCCCATCTGTGCGGCACTCAGACCAATCACAATGCTGCATTGCAGCATTGTGATTGGCTCCAGGGACCTTGGGAGCCTGGTTGCTTCCTGCTGCCAGCCGGGACTCAGGAAGAGAAGGAAGATTATGGAGAACAGAGGACAGAGGAGAGGAGGCTGCCAGCCGGCACAGGTAAGTGGTTTTCTTTTTTTCTTTTTTAATCGTCTCTCCCTCCTATCCCTCCACCTACCCAACTGAACGGGTCCAGCTGCAGCAGCTACTACTAAAGTTAGGTGACAAACAAGCTGGGATAATAATATTATTATTTGTATTAACATATCAGATGTCGATTCTTCCCTCTGTCTCCCTTGCCTTGTATCAAGAGTTGCACGAGTGTTTTAAGATTTTGCTTCGATGTTGTCACCTGCACCTAGACAAAGGCAGAACTCCAGCAAGCTTCTTGTGGTCCTGCACAACAGCTTGGAAACACATGCTCGAAAATGGCAGCGTCTTGAGATGATTCAGTTAACGGAGTTGGCCCCTTAAGTCTATTCATCAAGATAGCTATCCATCCATTCACATGACAACTATGAGGTGCCTTAAGATTATTGCATTAAAAGAGGTATTCACAGGAAACAGCCATTACAATGCAGGCATTACAATGGAATGCCTTTACATAACTCCATTATAACACAGCTACCTTACCATGCATGCCATTTATAAGTTTAAATGCATAATTATTAGTTTATGCATTAAAAGGTAAATTAAAGGGATAGTTATTTAAAACTTTAATGTAAGGGTGTATCTCACACAGATATGTGGGACACAGAGGTATTAATACTCAGGTTATATTTTTAATGCCTGTGTACTGATTTAATAGTAAGTTAAAAAAATGATTTAATTTGGAAGAAATTTAAAATATATCTAAGTGTGTAACACACCCTGTTAGGCACAGTATGTCAGAGATTTAGGGATATTGGGTGGAATAGTGTATTAGTACTCAGCTTATATTTAAATACCAGAGTATTAATTTATAACTATATTTTTAGCAATGTAACCTTTAAATTAAAAAAGAAATATAAGGATGTAAAACCCATTTTTAGTCACAGGATGTGACAGATATAGGGTATTGGGTCAGGAAGTGTATTCATTTTAAAACCTGAGCATTCATTTATAAAGTATTTTTAATATACCTACTGAAATTTGTTTGAAGGATAAAAAACATTTCTAAGAGTGTAACATCCAACATTATGCACATGTTGTTAGGAATATATGGGTATTGGGAGGGAAAGTGTATTAATAGTCAGGCTTTAATTATAATACCAGAGTAGTAATTCATAAGCTACTTTTAATATACGTACTGTAATTTTAAATGAAAAATATGTCTTCAGGTGTAACACCAACCTTTAGGCATATGATGTATTAATATATAAACTATTTTTTAAATACTTACTGTTATTTTTGCAAACAAATATGTCTAAGTGTACAACACAACACAAGGAGGGAGGTACCCTTGGGACCGATTAAGGGACCGGGTAGAGAGTATACAGAAAACAAGCAAAAGTCCCTACTTGATGGGGATATACCCTGGGGCGTAGAATAACCTGGCCAAAAGGCTTTAGGGGTTATCTATGCTCACACAACTGGAAATATATCAACATAACATCATTTTATCATACTAATGGCGGCCAATAGTCAGTGTAGGGACCCTATCTATATGTACACACAACAGTTAAAAGACTGTAATCATTACCAGTGGAAAATCAGCAATTTATTAAAAAGTCATACATAAACATTTGCATCACAAAAACATTGCACAATAAAATACACAATTAAAAAAAAACAAAGGTCGACGCGGCGTTTCGATGTCTTTAGTTGATGGAGTCCATGAGGAAGCTGTATCCGGAACAAGGCGACAGGGAGGTGGAGAAAAAATAAAGTGCAACTTAAAGACACCTCCAAATGAAGGACAAAACAAGCGGGTAGACGAAAACGGAAAGTAATAAACGTACACCCTACCTACAAATGTAAAATTGGAGCGCTGCATAGATACCACTACAAAAGTTACGTGTGGTTAAAGCCTAAAAGATAGACGGTGGTCGCCCCAGATACAGCAAAGACCATATATATGAAATTTTAAATTAAGGTGGATTAACTATTTGACATAATTCCGCCAATGAAGAAAACTTTCCAGATGGCAGACTAAAGATAAAATAAATCTGCACCTTTAGGAGAGACCATATGCTTCATATCTCCCTTAAGTATAGAGATACTTTTAACAAAAAAACCCAGTCCTGAAGAAGGTGTCACCATCAACTAAAGACACCGAAACGCCGCGTCGACCTTTGTTTTTTTTTAATTGTGTATTTTATTGTGCAATGTTTTTGTGATGCAAATGTTTATGTATGACTTTTTAATAAATTGCTGATTTTCCACTGGTAATGATTACAGTCTTTTAACTGTTGTGTGTACATATAGATAGGGTCCCTACACTGACTATTGGCCGCCATTAGTATGATAAAATGATTTTATGTTGATATATTTCCAGTTGTGTGAGCATAGATAACCCCTAAAGCCTTTTGGCCAGGTTATTCTACGCCCCAGGGTATATCCCCATCAAGTAGGGACTTTTGCTTGTTTTCTGTAAGTGTACAACACCCACCTTTAGGCATTGAATGTGAAGGATATAGGGGTATTGGGTTGGGAAGTGTATTAATACTCGGGTATTAATTTTCATATATGGGTATTCATGTATTAGCTATTTTGAGAATACCTACTGTAATTTATGGGGAAAAAAATATTTCTAAGGGTGTAACACCCACCTCTATGCATGGGATGTGAGGGATATAAGGGTATTGGATAGGAAAGTGTAATAATACTGAGATATTCCTTTTACTACCTGAGTATTAAAATATAAATGAAAATTAATTTGTTGTAAAAATTGAAAAACATGTTAAATATGTATATATTAGTAACATAAGACCACTTTAAAATTAGAACAGAAAACAAAAATCAAATTTGACAAACACCCGCCACAGGCACATTAATTAGGGGTGGGCGGACAACTTCCGTTCCATCCACGGAATGTGCATAATTTTGCCTGTTCCGCGAAGTAGACGGAGCAGGCATATTTCCGCATACTCGTGGCGGAGCGGGGTTGGCCTCCTACCCGCCTCCTGCTCGCACTATATAAATGTTAAAAAAGAACAATTTAAAACACCTTACCTTATTGGCAGCGGCCCGGGGCTTTCCTCTTCCTCCATCGTGAATTCTTCTTGAAAATTTTGCATGTGTGGATGCCCGCGCATGTGCATTTCTCACGAGGAATGTGCATGCAGGGGAGCCCGCGGAGCGCAGTTTTCAAGAAGAAGGCACGATGGAAGAAGAGGGAAGCCCGGGGACGCCACCAATAAGGTAAGGTGTTTTAAATTTTTCTTTATTAACATTTTAATAGTGCGGTCGGGAGGCGGGCGGCGCATAGCGGAGCTCAACGCAGTGCGCGGAGATTGGTTCCATTTCTGTAGCACTCTGTGTAGCCCCGCTACGCCCACTACGGCCACCCCTAACATTAATACTGTTTTTAAAAAAACTTTTATTAACAGTACAATGACACTAAACAATTTATTTTAATTTAAAAAGACATTAAATAATTTGCAAACATTCTCATAAAAATACCATATATATTTTATATTGTCAAGGCATGTTTTAAGTTACATATAATACAACAATGAGAACACTTTTTAAAACATTTATTACTGGCGTTTCCCATGCTTCCTCATTGAAGACAATGGGGGAATTGTCCTTTAACACTTTTTACTTTTAGACTTCACATACACGGTTATGCATCTGTTTCTACAGTCGGTGGAGCATCATGGTCAAGATTAGATGAAAGGAAGAGCTGCAGTCAGGTAAGAACATTTTAATTTAATATTGTAAGTTTATAGGTGGGTACATTTATTGTAAGGGGAGAGGTATGAGGTAGTTAGATGTAGCATATTAGTGCAATGTGTTTTAAACATTTGAATCCCATTTTCATTCCTATGCAGGTAGCGGTTGTAGGCCCACACCGGGATGATTGCATTTTTTTCAAGCTCTGTTTAAAAAAGTAAAACGTAATTTAAAAAAAAGTATAGTACTTTTTTAAACCAATTTGAAATAAATGCCGTCTTTTTTAGCATTGTGTTTTTTTAGATGATGTTTGGAATATTGGAAAACAACAACAAGGAAATGGATGACGGTATTTTTCTGTGGAACAAGGATGTCACAAAATTTTATCCAACTATTTAGTTGTTGGTAATCGTGTCTTTGCCAATCTGTGCCTTTTCATTTCACTGGGTGTTGATCACTTTCAAGCAGTATGTGTTACACAGTTTCGATTAGTGGAGTACAAAAGACTCCTAGTGACTACTGTTTTTGAAAAATCACCAGGAGTTGAAGAAAGAAGGCATCATTAGGTAGGCATCCCGATATTCACTCAATTTTCTAAAATACATTTGGAATAATTGATTAAAAAAAAGGTTGTCAAAACAGATAAGTAAATTAGAGTAGGTGTTAGCAAGTTCTAGAAATGCAGCATGGGTGAAAGATTTTCCAGATAGTCAGAAGCCATTATCATCTACAACTGTTGAATGTGGCCCATTAGTCCCTCAGACATTTCTTTAGTTTAGAAAAAAAAACTGTGTATTCAGTCTACCTGTCAATGATTGCCCTATTCTCATTTCTTGAAAACTTTGCTACTTCTCAAAATTTCCAAGAAATAATAGAAATTAGGGTGAGGTCTACCAATAGATTTGTTGAAGGAGTTGTAACATCCCTCAGTGACATTGTTAGTCTGCGCACCTCCCTCTAAGCAGGTTGTGGAACAGTTCCACCAGTAAGTAGGGAACCTTTAATTCCTCCTGTGACTCAACCTGCTTAAATGGCCAATCCATGTGCCCTCAAAATAATTTAGTAATGGTGCCAATTTGTCCTCGTTTTGGGAAATAAACTCTGATTCTATAATGGAAATGTAGACTTCACCCACAGTGTCAGGAGATATGAAGCAGAAAACAGGTAGTGTCTTTAATTCAAACTGTAGTTTACAGTGTAATATGTAGTTTTCAACTAAGGATGTTTTTGGTATTTTGCACCAAAAAGTCTGAGAAAAGTATAAAAAACATCTTGAGACGCCGATACTTTTCATTGGAGTACTCTCTGTTTTTTGCTAGATTCTCAAATATATTATTTAATGGTTGAGGACTGGATTGGCGATATAGGTTCTGAATGGACAAATATAGAACATACAGCATATGGAATTACAGATAATTTCCCAATTCATATTTTTATTGCCCTGAGGAAGTCAGTGGGCGATGACCCAATGACGAAACATGTGTTGGCTACCCTTATCATCTGGCTGTGACTATATCAACTAAATGTAATGATGTACTATTGGATGGAACTCTACTGAAATGAGGAAGTGCAAAACTGGAATTAAAGGAAGAGGTTTTCAACAAGTATACGTTTACAAACTCATGAAAGGTTCTTGTTTTTGTTTGGGATAAAGACTTTTTGTTTGTAACGGTTTTAAGCATGTATGACTCAAAATCAATAACCACTTTTCTAGGATTTTATTCATTGTTTTAGATTTAGATTTTAGATAGAATTGTCAAAAATTCAATGTAGGTTGAGGTTTGCTTGTCAGGTAGTAAACTGTAAACTAAAGTATTGATGTTGGTGTGAATAGTGTATATTTGGGTGAATGGTTGGGGTGTTTACCTAAAAGTGCTATCCATCATCTCTATTCTCTATTGCTACAAGGTTATGGGATATACTAAAGATTAGAATTCTTTTCAGAGGGTTTTAGTTGTCATGTAAAAGGAAAGTTTCATTAGTTAAGGTGCAGTTAGTTCAGGTGTGATGTTTATATCAGAGTAGGGCTGAGGAGTTAAACTTTGGGTGTACTTGTATTTGTCGCCGTATAATTCCACAGAGGTTAGGAATAGTGGTCATTCAACCTGCTAGGTGCATATGAATGTTTTGGGATCCATCCCTCAAAACTGAGCCACAGGGTTCATTGGTTGTGGATTCAAGTGTTTTTAATTGTTGGATATTTTGCCTAACTTCAATCTCCATGCATAGGCAGAGTGTTTATGATTGGTGGTTCTTTTAACAGTCTCACCAAGAGCAACCACTCTGCCTGTGCAATGGGATGAAAAATATTGCACGCACATCCCATGACTCCGGGACTCAGTTAATCTCTCTTTACAATAAAGGTAGCCACAGTACTTAAGGAGTCAACTTACTCTTCGGGATTGCACATAGCTTGTCTGTTTTCTCAATGCCATAGTGTATATCTGTAGAAACAGGGAATTTATTTATAATTTTTGTAAATGTGTTGTACCAAATATGAATTTCATTACAACAAGTAAAATGTGTAATGATATTATTTTGTGACTGCCTAATGCCTTTCTTTTTGAGAAAATTGTGTTAGTGATTGACACCTGTGGAAAAAAGGTCAATTGTTAATTTATAGATCTGTTGTTTGGTAAAACTTTCCCTCAGTTGGTTTATTTCTCTGTGAGGTGCAGTGAAGGATAATTTATTTGGAACTTTTTCTTATGATGTATTACTCCTTTCAAGAATCAGATCTTTGTTCAACTAAAGTGCAGTTTTGTGCTTAGCACTGTACCTGGTAAAGGATAAAAAGGTCATGGCATTGTTATTTTGATATATTTCACTGGTGATGAAAGTGTGTTTATTTCTTTTGTATAGTTCTATAAGAACTGATTGATCTTTGAATTCTTTTTTGGGTATGCAAGAACAAGATTTTGATAATTTTTGATTTAAAAATATTGTTTAAAAACATCTCAAAGTGCTGGTGCTGATGGATTTCAGTCTTGAAGATGTTTTTTTAAACTTCCTCTGCAATTGGGAAATTGTAAGACCTGTAAAGTAAACTATAATTTCTGTATGTTTTAGTGTACAAGTATTCAATTTAATGACCAATCATTAACCAGCACCTTCCCTAATGCACGCATCCAGTAGAATAGGAATAGTAATTTTGAGCCCAGCCATTTCCCAGAGGCAAGCACCAGGTCGAGTAGGAATAGTAATTTTGACCTCAGCCACTGTCCGGCACCTTCCCTGAGGCAAGCACACAATTCAGTAGAAATAATAATTTTGCCCCAGGCACCATCCAACAGCTTCCCTGAGGCAAGCACCCGGTGGAGTAGGACTAGTAATTTTGCCCTCAACCACTAACCAGCACCTTCCCTGAGGCAAGCACCGGGTGGATAACAATAGTAATTTGGACCCCCAGCCACAGTCCAGCACCTTCCCTAAGGCAAGCACCCTGTAGAATAGCAAAAGTAGTTTTGCCCCCAACCACTATCCAGCACCTTCCCTGAGGCAAGCAACCGGCAGATTAGAAATAGTAATGTGGACCCTCAGCGACTCTCCAGCACGTTCCCTGATGCAAGCACCCATTGAAGTAGGAGTAGTAATTTTGACCCCAGCCACTGACCAGCACCTACCCTGAGGCAAGCACTCGGGAGTAGGAATAGTAATTTGTAACCCCCAGCCACTGCCCCATGCATTCCCTGAGGCAAGCACCAGGAGGAGTATGAATAGTAACTTCCACCCACAACAGGGTCCAGCACCTTCGCTGTGGCACGCATCTGGCAGAGTAGAAATAATATTTTTGACCCCAGTCACTGTGCTATTTTAGAGAAGGGTATATATGAGTAGCAATCTAAAGTACATTTTTATCATTAGAAATGTACCCAGAAAATAGAAAAATGTATGGCTATGGTTATTAGAATAGACATTTTTGACATTTTTATATTTTGCATCTTTGCATGTATCATGTTGAAAATTCTTTATTAGCTCTGTTTGTAAAATGGGATTATAGAAAAAATACCTTTAAAGATGTTTCCTTTTTCAACAAGTGCTGTGGCAAATGTTTGGAGTTCAGATGATCTTGAATTGCTAAGTTCCTAAAATGTTGAGATATTGCAATGTCTGTAAACAAAACCATGATATTAGAATGTTTTACTGTAAAATGTCTTGTATTACAGAACAAACCACTGTCCAGGACCTTCCCAGAGGTCAGCCCTTGGCGGAGTTGTAACAGTAAATTTGACCCTCAGCACTGTTCATCACCTTCCCTGAGTTCAGTCACCGGTGTAGTAGCATTAGTAAATTTGACAGCCACAGCAATGGACAACACCTTCCCAGAGGTCATCTCTCTGTAAAGTACCAATAGTAAATTTGAACCCCCACAATTTTCCAGTACCTTCCCAGAGGTCAGCCCCCAGTGGACTAGTAATAGTAAATTTGATCCCCTGCATTGTCCAGCACCTTCACCTCCTCCGTTGTCAAGCACCATCTCTGTGGTCAGCCCTGGTGGAGCTGTAATAGTATTTATGATCCCACCAGTGATTGTGTTATCTTTAGTTAAAAAAATCTGAACTTACCTTGCAGATATATTTTTGTTTAGGGGTGAAGACATGGTGCAAAGATTAACACCGGATGCTCACTTGTAAGTGCGAGTGTGTGTCTCGGCTTGCAAGCGATTCACTCATAAAGGCTAGATCAGGATCATCTGTGCATTCTTTCTATGAGTGGATGCCGTTGCGCCGGCAAATGCCACACTTGCGGTGGCCAGGGGAGTTTTGTTAAATTGACATAGCCGAGGAGGAGTTTCAAAATGGAGCGGAGTGGAGTTAGTCTCCAAGCCCTATTTTTTAAGTAGTAGAAGAATTTGCAGAGTGGAGGAGAAAGGGGTCTGGGCCTCTGACCAGATATCAGGAATCTGGCTGCATAGGACTTACAGGAGGTACCAGGAGAGCTTCTTGGCCCCCAAGGTCCCTCAGGAGTAAAGTGGTCTTCATCCCTCAACCAGCAGTGCACCAAAAGGGGTTTTTGTAGAGTGGTGTAGAAAGGGGGCATGGCCTCCGAAGACCTCTTAGCAATCTCACTGTGTGGAACTTACTGGAGTTAATGGGTGGAGTAGTGCTCCTGCCAAACCATAGTAAACAGAAATTTACCGGGAGTGGGCACCTCAGGACATTGCAGGAGCTGTCCCAGGGCCATTATTGGCTCCTAGAGAGGGACTGTACACTTTTATTCTTTGCTGGACACAGCCCCAGGGAGGCGGTGGTCCCCAGACCTGTGCTGTGGGGGCACAAACCCCTGGTCCTTAATTATCTACATTTGCCTTGGGGGAGTGGCAGTCCCGAGGGTTGCTGGGGTGCCCCGTGGGCCCCCTTCATTTTTCACTGTTGCCCTGGGGAGGTGGTGGTCGGGCGAATGCCCCCACATTAATTTCTTATTTATCTCCAGGGAGGTGGCAGTGCCCAGGGCTGCAGGAGGACCAGAGTCCCCCATTAATTTTATACTTAGCACCGTGGAGGTGGTGGTCCCTGGGGCAGCCAAGATTGCCCAGTGCAACCCCACATATATTGTCATAAATGCCCCCCACATCAAAGTCCTATTTAACAAGGGGCGTGGCTAGGCAACGGATGTGAGAGGGAGCGGACTCCGGAGCTCCGTCCGCTGTATTTCACCAACGACAATCATCCTGAGTATTATGCGCAACCCCGTACCTTTTTCTGGGCTGAGGAACGTCCAGGGTCCATGCTGGGCAGGCGAAAGGATCATTTGCAAACTTAACAGCGCTGAAATCGGTGTTTCATCTCCTGACTCTGAGCGGTATGTGGGGATGCAAGATGGCGACTGCGATCTAAGGGGGCGGCTCCTAGCATCGACTGAGCCAATCGGTGAGCTGTAGCTGAGCAGCGGGCGAGTCCTGGGCTTTGAATGGCCCTGTCCACATCTGCATGACATAGGACAGCCGGAGCGGAGATCCAGGCAACAGGTTAGACAGCAAGGCTTGTACAGTGGAGAGGCCAGGGTGTGACAGAGAGAAGAAGCCCCTGGGACTGAGATCCTCGTACAGATAATCGCTCTGGTGAGGTTGTAGAGTGCGCTCCACTAGCAGGGGGGTGCCTGCCTGATACGTGTGGCAGAAGGAGGCCTCAGAATTGAAGTGCCACATTAGGAGGGCCTGGGACAGGTGGGGGCCCTATGGCATGAACCACATGACGCATGGGAGGAAATCTCCCACCTAAACAGATAGCTGCAGCCTCGGGCCTCCAAGGACGCATGAGACAGGCCTTCATTTGAGTACTTTCAGGGCCCCACCCTGACTTAAGGTGCTAGAGGAGAGGCCTTCACACAATAACATCGAGGGCAGGGTGGTGCGCCTTGATGACAGCAGGGGTAAATGAAGCAATAACCACCCAAACCTGAGCAAGAGATCAGAGAAGGGGTTTACTAATTAATAGTTTTTTATTCAAAATATTTTACAACATACATCACAATTTGTTTTATAAATGTTGATGCACAATAAATTTTACACAAAAACACGTGTGACAAAAGAATATTAAATAAACATTCAACCATTCATTCTATTCAGTCATATCACAAGCAGCAATAACATGTATACTGATTAGAGAAGAAGAGGAAAGAGAGATTAAATAAGAAATCAATGAGAACGAATACCACAAGTCTACAAATCCTTTCATAAACCATAAAAAACTATCAGCCACTCAAATGAAATGAGTTTGATATGAATAACGTTGGGGCTCCTAGCGGGTGGTTCCCATCCTTAAATGCGCCCTTCGAACGCTCCTTTTTCGGTACAAAATCCCTGGGAGTCCTCTCTGGTCAATAACGAAAACGTTTGAAATTGGAATAACTGCTCATACCGGTGGCGTCTCAGTCAGCACTACTCACTCGCGCATGGGTGGCTGATAGTTTTTTAGGCTATCCAAATAGACGGCTTCGCTTGTTCTCTCGTTTTCTATTCGGAGTTTTCATCGGTCTGGCAAAATAAGCTCCTTACCCATTAATCACTAAACGGTTTATCTTCGCATCTCACCCTCCTTCGATCTACATTCGGCTGTTACAGAAGGTCATAAGCTAAAACAAAAACAAAAACAAATTAGGGACTCCAACGCACTGGCATGACACGTGGACCTATACCATAAGTACAACTGTCCTTTTATTAGATAGAGGAACTTTCAAGGCCCTGAAGAGAATCCCCCCTGACCACTGGGATTCGAAACGCGTAGGCCCCACCACACCAGTCTACAAAAGTGCCCGGGCATCTAATTCTGTTGAACCCGGTCCACTGGATTGTACATTACTTTATAAACACCAATCTTAAGTTCAAACAAACTCTGTAGATGCAAGAATGTACTCACATAATAGTTAGTCCAATGGTTTATGAAAGGAATTGTAGACTTGTGGTATTCGTTCTCATTGATTTCTTATTTAATCTCTCTTTCCTCTTCTTCTCTAATCAGTATACATGTTATTGCTGCTTGTGATATGACTGAATAGAATGAATGGTTGAATGTTTATTTAATATTCTTTTGTCACACGTGTTTTTGTGTAAAATTTATTGTGCATCAACATTTATAAAACAAATTGTGATATATATTGTAAAATATTTTGAATAAAAAACTATTAATTAGTAAACCCCTTCTCTGATCTCTTGCTCAGGTATGGGTGGTTATTGGTTCATAAATGATGTATATCAGTACTGGCATCTTCTTTTTGTTGGTTAATTATTTGGCTCAGCCTTACTGATCAGAGCCAGCCCTTCTTTGTTTACTGCTGAGCAGGGGTAAATGAGCACTGAACTGAAGGGTGCCTGGGCAGGAAGTTCATCGTTCTGGTGAGGAGCGTGGATGTGGAGCTTCCTGGTTGTAAGCAGAGGGTGTTGAGAGGCCATAGTGGAGGAGTGCGACAATGCCCTGTAAAGAGTCAGCCTGTAGTTCACCTGTGTGCGCGGGCCCAAGGAGGGCTGCTTTCACATGTTGGCACTCCAAGTTTCTCTCTAGAGATTGAGGTCGAGGCAGGATCCCCAAGGTCGTCCAGAACAGTCTGCGCAACAGGTGGATCACAGACACTAACAGCACCAGACAGAAGTAACCCGTTAGGTGAGTGCAGGACTCTGACAATGGGGAAAGTGATCATGAAGAAGGGGTATGTTGCCCTCAACATGGAGACTAGGGGTCATCAAACTGATGAGGAAGAGGAAACAGCTGAGACGAGGAGAGATACTGCATCTGAGGGGCCCACCCTAGCGGACATCATGCAAGCCATCACTGCCTCAAGGGAGATGCTGGAGACAAAGATAGACTTGATTGAGACATAACTTAACTTGCTGTAAGATGACCACTGCAAGCTTAAGGAGAGGGTGGGCTCACCGTAAAAACACTCATCGATATCCCGGAAGCCGTGTCCATGTTACAGAAATCCTTGAAAAGTATGGCGGCCAAGGTTAAAATACTGGAAGAGCGAGTGGAGGACAGCAAGGGTAGGTCCCAAAAAAATCAACCTGTGCATTGTAGGGGTTCTGGAATGGGTGGAGGGGTGTCAATACTGTGTGATTTTTGGAGGACATGGCTTAGGACAGAAGTGGCCCCGGAGGCTCTTTCCCCTTTCTATGTGCAGGAAAGAGCTCACAAAGTCCCAGCCAGACCGCCCAAGCCCAGAGCCCCCCTTTGTCCAATTGTGGCATGACTTGTTCACTTTCGGGAACATGACCATATTCTGCAACAAGCCCGACAAAAACAAGATTTGCAGATTAGAAAAAACAAAGTGATGATATTTCCAGACTTTAATAGGGAAGTGCAAGCAAAGCTACTGGGCTTCTTTTTTGGCCCTCAAGCGCAAGATGCGACAGCTACAGATCCCATTTGCAATGCTGTTTCCAGCACGCCTCTGGGTGGTTGATGCACTTCTTCACTTCCGTGCTGGAGGCATGGGAGTGGCTAGATGCCGTGTGGAATTAAGGGGCTTGCAATGCCTCCCCGGACTTAACTCAGCAGAATCTGACCAAGAGCCAACATTCCTCTGGAGCTCCATCTCCTAAAGAACATTGAACGTAGCGACATAAAGCGCTGCAGGCAACTGCGGTACTTAGTCATGGAGGTACTATCCCTCGATCGAGCAAAAGATGTTCTGACATAGACAGATCTGAAAGTTCGTTACCAGGTAGTGCAAATGAGGACTCAGAGAATGATCTCCCAGAAGTCACTCCTCATTGTGAAGGTCCCTGAAGTCTTTCAGACGCTGCCAATGCGGCTGCGTGTACCTCATACAGGGGTTCAGGCACAGCAGCAGTTGATCGGTGAGGATTTGACCACTGGGTCTGACAGCAGTATCATGATGTTGGGGGATGTGGCCTGGAGGAGTTTCGGGTCCTGTAGAGTTAGCTTCACACCCCACCACTATCAGAGACTTTTTGCTCATAAGTTCAAGTTTGGATGGGAACTTGTTTGTCTGTACCTGTCTTGGGGAGGGGCAGTTGGTGAATTCTTATTGTTCGGGTTTCTAGTTCTGGGCCAGGCATGTCACTTTCCGGGAAGCTACTAGAGATGTGACACGTCCATCACAATGGGATCTTCCGTAGGCATTAAATGCATATCTTGGAACATCAGGGGGATGGACCACTGTGCTACGTCGGCATACAATTCATGCGTAATTGGTCAGGAAGGTGGTGCAAATTGACTTTTTGCAGGAGACCCACCTAACTGAAAAGGAATGTACTGCCCTTCAATGCAGGTGGAGGGGACAGGTGTTTTATACTACTTATTCAGCCTTCGCCAGGAAGCCCTGGTCTGGGTGAAGGTGGTGTCTCTTTTCAATGCACTAGACAAATAATTGATCCAGAGGGAAGATTTGTAGTGATTTTGGGGCGTTTAGAAGGCAGGGACCTAACAAATGGGAGTGTATATGCCCCTAGCATAGAACAACCTGCTATTTTGGAGCAGCTCTTATTGACATTGGCCAAAGTACTAAAAGGGTTGGTACTGCTGGGGGGCGACTTTAACAGTGTAACTGATGTCAGACTGTATCGCTCCCAACCACCTATCCCTGATGCTGCCATACATAGAGTTGCAGAGGCCAGATGTATTTGGCAGCAGAGATGGGGGATGATTGATACCTGGAGGTCCCAACATCCCGGAGAAAGGGATTATTTCTTCTTTTCAGCCCTGCACGAACTTCATGTTTGACTGGATGCTATTTTGTGTTTTCTGAATGTGCATGCCGAGTGTTAAGACGACTGAATACCTAAGCAGAACTGTCTCTGATCATAACCCGCTGTTGGTGACCCTAGACGGTAAACATCACTTACAACGAAACTTTTACAACGCACTACCATTACAACGCGGTCATTACATCGCAAACTATTACAACGCATTGCGCTGGGGGGCGCTCTAGGATAGGCAATAGGTTAATTTACTATCCAATAACCTTCCCTAGTGTCCACGGGGACTGGAGTTGGAATAGTAAATTAAACTATTCACTATCCAACACCCAAAAGCGCTATGCATTGTAATGGTATGCGATGTAAAAACCGCGTTGTAAAGGCAGGCGTTGTAATAGCCTGCGTTGTAACGTCATACATCCACCCTAGACTGGTTCAGTTTTTTACCTAAAATACCCATTTGGCACCTAAGGCAAGAGGCACTGAAAGACCAGTTCTTTTGGGCTACTGTGGATTCCACTATTGATGTTTATTTTTGAGACAACACTAATACGACGACATATCGGCTCATAGAATGGGACTCTTTTAAGACTGTTATCAGGGGCCGCTGCATTGGGGAAGTGGTGGGGGCACAAAAGGTCCTCTTGCAGGATGTACAAAGAGCAGAACAGCAACTCCGTGAAATGGAGAGAGACAGAACAGAGAGGGTGGACAAGCAAACAGACAACCTTGAGGGTAGAGAAGCAATGGCAACACAAGCAAAATGACTATGTTGCTTCGACTATTAAAAATATATACAACCCGGGCCTATGTTGAGAGAGATAAATCCGGGGCACTCTTGGCTTGGTTGGCTAATCCAGCGAGAAGGGGGACAGCAATACTGGAGCTCGGAGGGCGGGCTGACGAGATCTTTTATAGACAACAAGACAATAATGCCCAATTTCTGGAATACTATACTGACTTATTTCAGAGTAGACTGTCTCTCGGCGACGACGAGATAGCTAGGTTAATGGGAGCAATGGAGCTTCCAAGCTTAGATGCAGAGGTGGCGGAAGATCAGGGTAGAGACACAGTGATCGGGGAGGTACGAGGGGCCATTAACCATATGGCCAGAAAAAAGACACCGTGGACAAACGGGGTGCAAATAGAATTTTATTCAATGTATGTGGATGTTTTGACTCCCAAACTAGTGGCTCTCTGTAATCGGGCAAAACAAGAAGGCTGCTTACCTGCTTCAACGAGAGAGGCAGTGATTATTCCTCTCTTAAAACCCGGAAAGCCGGCTTGGGATAGGACTGCATACTGCCCACTCTCCATGCTCAATTTAGATGAAAAAATCTTAAGTCGTATACTGGCCTTTCGCCTCCTCCCACATGTCAAGATACAAATCCACGCTGACCAGGCAGGCTTTATCCCCACCAGGAATACGGCGATAAATATCCATTGGCTCCTACGAGTTTTAGAGGCAACACGTACCAGAAAGAGGAGGCGTTAATTTTCGCAGTCGATATCGAAAAAGCCTTCCATAGTCTTTTCGTGGCCGTACCTCTTCAGAGTTATGAGGAAATGGACGCTGGACAGACGGCGGCGCTGATACTGTTAGATCTCAGCGCCGCCTTCGATACAGTCTCTCACAGCATCCTCCTGCATCGGCTCGAGGAGATAGGTGTCGGCGGACAGGCCCTGCAGTGGTTCCGCTCCTACCTTGGCAATCGTTCCTTCTGTGTTTCCATCTCCCCCTTCAAGTCCAACTTCCAACCACTGGCCATGGGGGTTCCGCAGGGATCCTCGCTGAGTCCCACGTTGTTTAATCTCTACGTGAGACTGCTAGCTGATGTCGCTAGGCAGTGGGGCCTAACATTGGTCTCATATGCTGACGACACACAGCTGGCGGTTACTCTCAGCGGGGATGCGGAAGTGGATGCCCCCAGGTTTCAGGATGGATTAAAGGCGGTGGCTAGCTGGTTGACAGGGAACTGTCTCCAGCTGAATGCCACTAAAACAGAAGTCATGGTTGTCGGTAGGGGAGCAGAGCTCTGGGGTGACCAATGGTGGCCATCTGAGCTGGGACCTTCCCCGGCGCCGGTTTTGGAGCTGAAAACTCTGGAAGTGTGGATAGACTCGGGTCTGACTTTCGTAGGACATACTAAAAGAACAGCGGCCTGTTGCTTTGGTCTGTTGAGAGGCTTACGACCTGTTCTTAAGTACTTTGATGCCCCAACTAGACAGTTAATAATCCAGGCCACTGTCATTTCTCGCCTGGATTACGCAAGTTCTCTTCTCGCCGGGGCCAATCAGGCTGAGCTTACTCGATTACAACGGGTACAAAACGCCGCAGCCAGGGCGATTGTCGGCCTCCCTAAATTCTGCTCGGTGGCGAATGTTCTTCGCTCCCTACACTGGCTCCCAATAAGGAAGCGTATTCTCTTCAAGGTACTCTGCCTTGCTTTTAAGATCTTGAGAGGCATAGGCCCTGAAATCTTGTCTGGCTCTCTTTCCCTTTATGTCCCTACTCGCACTCTTCGCTCCCAGGGCCAGGCCCTGGTTGTAGTCCCCAGATACAGGCTTTGCCGCATGGGCGGCCGTTCCTTTGGTGTAAAGGCGGCATCAGCCTGGAACTCTCTCCCGGTGGAATTGCGCCTGTTAGAGGATCTTATGGCTTTTAGGAAAGCCTTGAAAACTTTCCTGTTTTAGTCTTTAACCCCTAGCCTGTGTTATGTATTTTTAGAGGGGTCTTCCCTGGTTCTCTTTTTAGTTGTGTTATGTTTTTTATGCACTTCCTTGTCAAATGCGCCAGGACGCTCCTTAGCTGGAGTAGCTGTGCGCACAATAAAAACCAATAACATAACATAACATAACATAACAAATATGGACTGGGGGAGCAGTTTGTTTCATGGATGGTGCTTTTGTACAGGGATTCCACTGCTAGGGTCAGGACAGGGGGGTGATCTTGGATGCCTGTATGGTGGGCCGAGGGACAAGGCAAGGCTGCCCACTGTTGCCCTTGCTGTTTGCTCTGACGATGGAGCCTCTGGCTACGCATGCTAGATCGGGGCGCTACTACCAGGGGTTGGAGGTGTCGAATCAAACTCAATAGCACTTTATGCAGACGATTTATTGATGTTCCTGGCCAACTTGGTAGAAGCACTTTGGGGGAGCTAAAGAACTCCTGAATGCATTGGGGAGAGTGGCTGGGCTTAGAGTGAACTGGGCAAAGTCATGTCTCTTCCCAACAAGGCTGGACAGAGTGGGTAAGCCAGAGACGGAGGGTATGAAGTGGGAGGATAGATGCCTGACTTACCTGGGTACACAAATTTAACACACACAAGGCGACCTACTAGAGGGCAATATAGGGCGAGCCTTATGAGCCACCAAAAGCAACTTTGACTACTGGGGGACTCTCCTGATATCAGTGGCGGGCCGAGTTGCCCTTTTAAAGATGGTAACACTGCCTCGACTCTTTGATTACTTTGGCTCACTGCCAATTTGGATACCACCTAGACTATTTGCTCAGCTTGAAACAGTGGTTACAGGTTTCCTGTGGGGATCTGGGAGATGAAGGGTGGCACTTACTACCATGATGCGGTCTGGAGCAAAGGGGGGCTTTGCAGTACCAGACTTTAAGGCATATTATCTTGCTGCGCAGCTGCTGTGGTTCACGAAATAGATTGCAAAGACGACCATGGGGACAATGTTCCGAGTTTGCGGCTATCATCACAAGGGCTGTTGAGGCTCCCCATATGAAGTCACTCGGTCCCTTCTTACTTCAGTACAGTGTGCAAATGTTGGAATAGGTCTCTCCTGTGAGCGCGGATATGGTGCCCATATGCACCTGACATCCCACTGACTTTAGCCCATGGAGGGAATCGGCATAGACTACAGGCCTGGAGGGAAGCAGGAATCTCCACAAGGGGAGACCTGTACGGCGAGAACACTCTGCTCCCCTTCAATGACCTTCAAGAGCGATATGATCTACCAAGGGACGATTTTCTTCTGCATGCAGCCCTTACAGCAGCCATGCGGAAACACTGGGGATCGTTGAACCTCAGAGATCAACAATCTGCCAATATACAGTGGTAGCAGCTGGAACTTTTGAGGAGGTTACTTGCCTTTATAGGCGCCTAATGCAGGAAATACTGCAACCTTTGACTGCATTACGCTTCAGGTGGGAGCGTAATGCTTTGGGATTTGGGTGAGGCTATAGATGAGAAACCGTAGGGGGAGCTGGTGGAGAGAACCTGGAAGAACTCCAGCAATACCACATTCCAACTGGTCCACTTCTATGTTCTGCACAGAGCATATCTCACCCCAGGTAAGATTTATGAATACTATGGTGTCCATTCAGCTGTTTGTCCATGATGTTCAATGGAGGGTGCAGGGTTTTCACATATGTTCTGGTATTGTCCAACCTTGAAGTGCTACTGGGAGGGGATCACCACAGTTTTGGCAAATACAACGGATAGAGAGGTTGTGACGGCCCTAGGGTATTGTTTGCTGCACTGGTTCCCTCACACGACCAGGAACAAGGTCACGAGCAGGTTTTTGGACTTAGGACTGATCTTGGCTAAAAGGGAAATTACTAGTCATTGGAAGGTGAGGAGTGGCCCTAACATATCCAGATGGATGAGGGAGTTTGTAAGATGAGCAGAATGCGAGGGGACAGTCAGAATGAAAATGGCTAAAAGGAAAGGGAGCGAGAAAACGCTAGAGGTGGCTAGGGCATGGGTAGCGATATTGGTGCTCCTGAGACACCCAGCTACGGATAGGGAAGATAGCCTAGATGGAGAGGGCCCTGACAGGGGTGACTGATCACACAGCACTGCCATTGTTCCTGAATGTTGACCACTCAACAGAACTGACCCACCATATTGAGCATGCCATACCAAACTTCCAATGGCGCATGCTAATTAGAGCAGGAAACATTTCACACTCTGGTGTAACCCTAGATTAAATATTTTTGGGGCTGACAGTTAGCGACATGCCTAAGCGATGGGGAGGACAGGAGTTTGGTTAGGGGCGGACTGGAGTTGGAAAGGGAGTACAACTACTGAAAGAAGAGATCCTAGTGGATTGATGAATATTGTATTAAGTTGTCAGTAAGCGAAGGGTTGCGGGTTGGGGGTGGATGGTTGGTATGATGAATGCTATTTTCCTGGCCCACAAACGAGAGTACTAGACAATTGTAATTGAAGGGGTTGTTTTCACTTGGATTACTTGCTTTCCTATGACTGTGTGCTTTTCTCATATAGGTCTAATACTTCCTGAGATCCATTTGGATATATACCTTCAAAACTCAATAAAGTCTGTTTAAAAAAGAAATCTTATTTAGTGGTAGTGGTCTTGGGATTGAGGGGGGCCAGGTCGCCCAATTTTAATTTTACATTTAGCCCTGGGGAGGTGGCGGTCCCCGGGGCAGAGGGTTTTTCTATCCTGCGCCCTTTGTCTTTTTTTATATATTTGTTATGGGACTCGGCTTCAAGCTGAGTCCCAAAGAGGCTGCTAACACTCCTGGTTCAAATTTTAGTAGGATCCACTAGTCCACTGCAAGGACTCATTGTTGTATGGCGTTTGAGATTCTGAATGGATTTTCCAGATTCATGCCCTTATATAGGTACAATTCACGTTGCCCTTATATAGGCATAAAAATCAAGCCCTTATTTAGGCATAGCCCATGCTACCCAAATACAGGAATGGCTACTTCCATCCGTTCACCAAATGTCACAACAATTTCTTGGATAACCAGTTTAAGCCGTTAGGAACTTCCCCTTGCTTGAATATTGATTTCTCCAAGAACTCAGTTACTTTACAATGAACAACTATTCCCCAGAAGTTCATTCATGACTTTCATATGCCTGACTTTACGTCAACCAAGGCATTCCTAAACACCTTCAAGGTATAAATATACCTTCACTTGCTATAGCAAAGCACAGTGGTGCGGAGCAGTTCAACGACCTACTTGCAAGACGCAGCTTGGTACAGCAAGTGCCTAAGGAAGCTGACTCTCCAGCTGAGGCACTGATCAGGAAGCTGCCCTTCTCTGCCGAGAATCCAGCTCCAGTGTTTATGACTCCCCTTGCGGGGTGTTGGGAAATCGAATCCCTAGAAAGAGATACCAGACCTCCTTCATTCTAAATAAGGTATAGAGCTGATTAGAACCTAGAGAAACATTTGGTAGATTCTTGGCAAAACTAAACATTTGCAAAAGGTCATACTTACTTACTCCCTTGTACTAGACTTAGGTTAGGTACATTGGGGTAGGCATATTTTAGAAGCACCAGTTGAGTATTTTAGTCTATGTTATTTATGTATGTAGTTTTACATGGCTTAGAAACCATACAATGCTCTTAGAGTATAATTTTATAATACTATTCTCGCTGTACACATTATACTTTGCATTCTGTCTAAGGATTCTAGCAGTTAACCTCTCTTGCATAAGAAAGAAGACTGTTCAATAAACCTTTTATTGAAAACGCCCATCTCTCTATTTCTCTGCAACTCTGTAGAAACAAAGCATGCATGATTGACTGAGTGAACTAGTTATCTATTGTTTCCATGACTCTGAGAGATATGTTCCTATACTTGGGAAACAAAGTTGTCATGTTTATGCGGTTGTCAGAAACTAATCCATTCTTGTGAATTCGAGACAGTTTCTTGTGACCTCTGAGCTAGATGGCACTCACTATTAAGTTTAGTATATTCGATAGAGACCTATTGACTTAAGTCCTACGTCAAATCTATAGGATATATTATTCCAATGCGCAGAGCCTATTGGGAATATAGGAACTACACTACATCGTGTCCCCAGATATCAATACTTTTTCAACTTAAATATTTTTTAAAATACTTAACGGTTTTACACCAAATTACAAAAAGCAAACTTTCTGGACCAACATCTAGCTTTTTGCCAAATTTGGTGTCTTTCTGTTCAAATCCCCAAAGACATAACATGAGGATAATGTTCTTTGGGACCCCCTTTTTTCTTGGTCCCCTTCTGACAGATCACCCCGAAACTTTTAACACAGCACCTGAACCAAAAACAGAATGCATTTTGAACATTTCATGAAGATTCGTCAAGCAGATCTAAAGCTATATATGCTAAACAAAAAACTATTTTCCCATGGAAACATTTGTCCGTAACTATAACTATGTTTAACAAATAACTTTGGCATCACTTGACAAAAAAAATCTGATTCATATTTTGCCGTATTTTACTTTATATTTTATAACTTTCATAGGAACGTGTGCATGTCTTCCGTGTTATTTAATCCGTTTGGAGACTTACTATTTAGATTTAATATATATTTTGTCTCCAACTGCCTCAAAAGCTTTTCTCTGTCCCCACCTCTTTTAGGTACCGGTACTGCATCAATGACATAATAGGATAAACAATTAATGTTTTTATCATGTATTGCCTTAAAATGCCTTGCTACCGGATAGGTGGGATCACTGTTGATAATCGCTCGTATATGTTGTAATATTCTTACATGCACTGGTTGGATAGTGCTGCCCACATATCTGAGCCCGCATGTACATGTAAGTATATATACAGCGAATTCTGTACGACAGTCATAATTGCCTTTGATGTTATATTCACATTTGCTGAAAGGGGTGTTATAATTAGTGGTGTTTACACCAAAATTACAAGCCCGGCAGGTTGTACATTTATAGAAACCTTGTTTGGTTGGCAACCACATGGATGCAGGAGCCCCTGCTACCAGTGGTTGTGATACAAAGGTGGCCATATTTTTGCATTTTCTAAAGGTTACCTGAGGTTTATCTGATAGGTCTTCTTTTAAAATGCTATCGGTTAGAACAATTGGCCAATTCCTATTCAGTATTGCTCTTATTTTACGTTCCTGTCTACTGAACGTAGTGATTAATCTTGGTGCCTCTTTGCTGTTTACAATCTCATTATCTACCTCGATATCTGGTGGTAATAGTTCTATTCGAGGTTTTTCATCTGCCTTGGTTGTAGCTCTAATAAGCATGTCTTCTGTATACCCCCTAGTTCGCAACCTATCTAAACTTGCATTTTTACACTTTTCATATTCTTCGGGGGTACTGCATATACGCTTTAAACGCAGTACTTCCCCGTAGGGTATACTGGCAATCAGGTGTTTCGGGTGTGCGCTTGACGCATGGAGGGTTGCATTCCCTGCAGTTGGCTTCCTATATGCAGTGGTAATTAATTTGTTGCCTGCTACCTGTATTCGAACATCTAAAAATTCAATTGAGCTCCCGCTACAGTGAGACGTAAAATACAGGTTATAATCATTCACATTCAATTTATCAACAAATTCTTTTGCACTTTGACTGTCACCCCTCCAAACAATAAAAACATCATCATCATCATCTATAAAGCGTACCCATAGACAGATTCTTTGCTCCATTTCTTGTCGGTAGTGTCCCATGAGGACCTGCATCTCCCAGAACCCAACATGCAAACACGCGTAGCTCGGGGAAAAACAGGCCCCCATGGCCACCCCACCATATTTGACTTTTAAAGCACGTTTGTTGTTTGTGCGCTGCAGTTTTCCATTAAAGACGAATGCTATAGTCACCTACCTGGAGGCTCTTCCTTAAGGGTAACGTTTTTGTTGATGGATAGTGAGCGACGAGCCCAGTCGCGGAGGAAGCCACTCTGCTGAAGCGGACCCGCGGCGACTTTGGTTAGAGTTCATCATAGAAGCGGGAGGTAGAGCGTAATTGAACACGCCACTAAGCAGCGCTTGAACCACACGGTTGTCTTTTTCCCACTTGGATTACAATTTGCAGTATAAAGGCCTCTGGGGAACACCTCACTGGAGGAATACTTTATTGTGCAACTACGTGAACCAGAATGCTGTAGTGACGGCTATGCCCACAGGGGCGGGTTTACCATTGATAAATTAGCAGCACATGTGACCTGGATTCTAGCAGCACCATCGGCCACTGATGAAAGGGAGACCTGAAACGCGTCTGGCAGGGGTGCCATTTGACTTTTAAAGCACGTTTGTTGTTTGTGCGCTGCAGTTTTCTATTAAAGACGAATGCTATAATCACCTACCTTGAGGCTCTTCCTTAAGGGTAATCTTTTTGTTGATGGATATATATATATATATATATATATATATATATATATATATATATATATATATATATATATATATTCACTGAAAAAACCATAGGTTATAGACCATATATAGTTAGGAATTAGCATTTAAAAAACCTTATTTTACTCACACAAAACCATTGAAATTCCATATATAGTTAGTTGCACTAACTATATATCGCGCACTCGCAATCCACTGCTGATCATGTCACATATTACATCATTCATGACATGGTCAGTGACATCACTGATGACATCACTGATGACATCTCAAATGACATCACTGATGACATCACTGATGACATCTCAAATGACATCACTGATGACATCACTGATGACATCTCAAATGACATCAATGATGACATCACTGATGACATCTCATTTGACATTACTGATCACATCACTGATGACATCATTCATGTGATAATACGATGAACCTCTTCAGACTCTAATATAACCTTAGATACACTCAGTGTAAACAGACACTCATAGACTGTCACTCATCCATGGAGTTACTCAGACACTTAGTCAGTCATGCAAAGAATCAATCACACCTCCATTTCCTCAACTATACAGTTATACACACCTTACTTATTCAAACATATACTAAAACATATTTACTCACTTATACAATCCTGGATACAAGTTCACAATGATCCATACAGCCACTCACACATTCACTGGCTCTTATGCACAGTTATTTATATATGTCAACTCTCACATGTACTGTGTTTTACATATGTACTTACTTTGACATGTAGCACTGAGATATCCATTCACTCACCAATACACTCATGCACACAGTCAACCGCCCATACAGCTGTTTCCACATGCACTTTTGAACCCATACATCTAGTCAATCAACTGCTCACACATCTATGCAGAGAGTCATACACCTCCCAGCCACCCACACACACACTCAGTCTCCCATACAAATGCTTGGGCAACCAATCAATAACCCATAATCATATAGCTAATGATCAACACATGCAGCAGTTTACAGAACAACAGACATAATGATGCACAAATTAAGACAGTTTAGTCACTAACCCATGCACTCAGTGAGACACATTTAATCAGTCACTCATACAGTCAGCCATGCCCCTACTAAATCCTTCATCAAGACACTTATACATCCACTCATTCTTCAATATGTAAGACATATTTTAACTTTACAGAATTATACAGTCACTGGATGTAGTCATCAGTGATGTCATTTGAGATGTCATCAGTGATGTCATCAGTGATGTCATTTGAGATGTCATCAGTGATGTCATCAGTGATGTCATTTGAGATGTCATCAGTGATGTCATCAGTGATGTCACTGACCATGTCATGAATGATGTAATATGTGACATGATCAGCAGTGGATTGCGGGTGCGCGATATATAGTTAGTGCAACTAACTATATATGGAATTTCAATGGTTTTGTGTGAGTAAAATAAGGTTTTTTAAATGCTAATTCCTAACTATATATGGTCTATAACCTATGGTTTTTCAGTGAATTTTCAAGGTTTTGTAAATGCTAATTCCTAACTATATATGGTCTATAACCTATGGTTTTTTCAGTGATTATATATATATATATAACATTTCTATGGCAAAATGAAACCCCTTATTTTGTTCCTTTTCAAATTAAATGTATTACGTGTTACCACTTTATTCCAATCAAGATGACTTCAGGTGTGCCATACTTTTGTCATAAGTAAGACTGTTAGCGTTCTAGTTGTTCTTTAAAACACTCTGGGACATTCTGTCACTGGGCTATAGTTGGGCTACATCTGGCTGATATTTGGGCTACATTTGTTTTTTTTTGTCTCTGGCGGCCATCTTTGGGCTACATTGGGCTTCATTGGGCTTCATTGGGCTACATTGGGCTACATTTGGGCTCCAACATATATACAGCCCAATGTAGCCCAATATATATTTTTCAAAGTTAATTTTCGTAAAAACCACTGGAGCATATATCTTGAGACATAGCAAAGGCACATCGGGATACCAGTCCCTACAATTTTGCCAAGTTTCGTGGAAATCCATTCAGCCGTTCGAGCTAAAAGTGAGTCCAACCGCCCTATGGAAAACTCAATGTTAAAAACACGTTTTGGGACCCCCCTTTTTTCTCAGCCCCCGCTTGACGAACCCCCCCCAAATTTTCAGGGGCTGCTCAGAAACAAAATGTTCCATTTTCCAGAAAATTTCAGCCAATTCCGTCCTCAAACGCCAAAGTTATTCAACATAGAATTTTCAAAAATCCCATAGGAAAAAAATCCTAACTATATATACCTACTGGCGCCCGCCAGTAGGTAATATATATATATATACATATATTACCTACTGGCGGTCGCCAGTAGGTATATATAGTTAGGATTTTTTCTCTATGGGATTTTTGAAAATTCTATGTCTAATAACTTTGGCGTTTGTGGACGGAATTGGCTGAAATTTTCAGGAAAATGGAACATTTTGTTTCTGAGCAGCCCCTGAAAATTGGGGGGGGGTTCGTCCAGGGGGGGTCGAGAAAAAAGGGGGGTCCCAAAACGTGTTTTTAACATTGAGTTTTCCATAGGGCGGTTGGCCTCACTTTTAGCCCGAACGGCTGAATGGATTTGCACGAAACTTGGCAAAATTGTAGGGACTGTTAGCCCGATGTGCCTTTTGTAGGTCTCAATATATGTGCTCCAGTGGATTTTGAGTAATTTAGGTTCAAAAAAAGATATATATCTGGGCGGAGCCTAACCACACATCTGATCTGATTGGCTGTCAGCACTTCATCCAAGAAGTGTTGGCAGCCATCTTGGGACCAATATACATGATAGCACCTCATTAAAAAGCATTGTAGTTAATAGAGGGTTTTAGGACTTTAGTTACATTATAAATCATTTGTTGATGGTACCATACTCGTTTTAGGAATTGTGGTGGGTTCTAAGGTGATTTTACCATGTGAAAAAACCTTCTGCTGTGATATCATGAATATTGTTTGAAAGAAAAATAATATCTCATGATTTTCCCACAGTGGTTTGGAAGGGGATCTATAAGCTAAACTGAAAGCATATTTTCTGTAAATTCACATTATCTTTCTCAGTCATGTGAAAATGAAGTCTGACATTCTCAGTAAAACATGTACATCCAACAAGGACAGAGACTGTCAGTTGATTCCTTTGTGTTCTACTGCAGCCTCCTAGAGTGTTCTAAAGAACAACTAGAGCGCTAACAGTCCTACTTATTACAAAGGTATGGCACACCTGAAGCCATCTTGATTGGAATAAAGTGGTAACTCTTAAAACATTTAATTTAAAAAGAAACAACATGAGGGGGTATATTTTGCCATAGAAAGTATGATTAGTGCTGCAGAATGAAAAATTAGGGCACATTTTGAGTGACTTCTCAAATCCTTTTCTATTTCATTAAAACATTCTGACATGCAGTCTCCCAAAATGGCCACCAGAGACAAAAGAGCCCAAATGTAGCCCAAATATCACCCAGATGTAGCCCAAGTATAGCCCAATGACAGAATGTCCCAGAGTGTTCTAAAGAACAACTAGAGCGCTAACAGTCCTACTTATTACAAAGGTATAGCACACCTGGAGCCATCGTGATGGGAATAAAGTGGTAACTCTTAAAACATTTAATTTAAAAAGGAACAAAATGAGGGGGTATATTATGCAATAGAAGGTATTATTAGTGCTGCAGAAAGAAAAATTAGGGCACATTTTGAGTGACTTTTCAAATCCTCTTCTATTTCATTAAAAAATTCTGACATGCAGTCTCCCAAAATGGCCACCAGAGACAAAAGAGCCCAAATGTAGCCCAAATATCACCCAGATGTAGCCCAAGTATAGCCCAATGACAGAATGTCCCAGAGAGTTCTAAAGAACAACTAGAGCGCTAACAGTCCTACTTATTACAAAGGTATGGCACACCTGAAGCCATCTTGATTGGAATAAAGTGGTAACTCTTAAAACATTTAATTTAAAAAGGAACAAAATGAGGGGGTATATTTTGCCATATGAATTATGATTAGTGCTGCAGAAAGAAAAATTAGGGCACATTTTGAGTGACTTCTCAAACCCTCTTCAATTTCATTAAAAAAATTCTGACATGCAGACTGAAACATGCACTTTGAATACCAGCAGCAGACGTCCCTGGTGAGCAGTAGCTTTACTACAGTGATCTAATGTGCAACTAGAGTGCTAACATTCAGAATTTATGGCAAATGTGTGACACATCTGAATGCCTTCTTGATGGAACCAAAGTAAACAAGCATTGAAAATGCAATAGATCTCGCCCTCGTTTAAGTTAAAGCCATTCTGTTTGTAATGAGGTGGCTTTTTAGCTTTGCTTTTATTAGTGTTTTTTCAACTTTCATGTAAATAACATGCATCTGTATGCATATAAGTATATGTATGCATGCATTTATGTTTGTATTTATATAGATATACAGATGATATATGTTTATATATGTATGTATATATATATATTCACTGAAAAAACCATAGGTTATAGACCATATATAGTTAGGAATTAGCATTTACAAAACCTTGAAAATTCACTGAAAAAACCATAGGTTATAGACCATATATAGTTAGGAATTAGCATTTACAAAACCTTGAAAATTCACTGAAAAAACCATAGGTTATAGACCATATATAGTTAGGAATTCACATTTACAAAACCTTATTTTACTCACACAAAACCATTGAAATTCCATATATAGTTAGTTGCACTAACTATATATCGCGCACCCGCAATCCACTGCTGATGATGTCACATATTACATCATTCATGACATGGTCAGTGACATCACTGATGACATCACTGATGACATCTCAAATGACATCACTGATGACATCACTGATGACAACATCCAGTGACTGTATGTTTCTGTAAAGTTAAAATATGTCTTACATATTGAAGAATGAGTGGATGTATAAGTGTCTGGATGAAGGATTTAGTAGGTGCATGACTGACTGTATGAGTGAGTGATTAAATGTGTCTCACTGAGTGCATGAGTTAGTGACTAAACTGTCTTAATTTGTGCATCATTATGTCTGTTGTTCTGTAAACTGTTGCATGTGTTGATAAGTAGCTATATGAGTAACTATATGGGTTATTGATTGGTTGCCCAAGTATTTGTATGGGAGACTGAGTGTGTGTGTGGGTGGCTGGGAGGTGTATGACTCTGTGCATAGATGTGTGAGCAGTTGATTCACTAGATGTATGGTTTCAAAAGTGCATGTGGAAACAGCTGTATGGGCGGTTGACTGTGTGCATGAGTGTATTGGTGAGTGAATGGATATCTCAGTGCTACATGTCAAAGTAAGTACATATGTAAAACACAGTACATGTGAGAGTTGACATATATAAATAACTGTGCATAAGAGCCAGTGAATGTGTGAGTGGCGGTATGGATCATTGTGAACTTGTATCAGGGATTGTATAAGAGAGTAAATATGTGTTAGTATATGTTTGAATAAGTAAAGTTTGTATAACTGTATAGTTGAGGAAATGGAGGTGTGATTGATTCTTTGCATGACTGACTAGGTGTGTGAGTAACTCCATGGATGAGGGACAGTCTGTGAGTGTCTGTTTACACTGATTGTATCTAAGGTTATATTAGAGTCTGAAGAGGTTCATCGTATTATCACATGAATGATATCATCAGTGATGTGATCAGTAATGTCAAATGAGATGTCATCAGTGATGTCATTTGAGATGTCATCAGTGATGTCATTTGAGATGTCATCAGTGATGTCATCAGTGATGTCACTGACCATGTCATGAATGATGTAATATGTGACATCATCAGCAGTGGATTGCGGGTGCGCGATATATAGTTAGTGCAACTAACTATATATGGAATTTCAATGGTTTTGTGTGAGTAAAATAAGGTTTTGTAAATGTGAATTCCTAACTATATATGGTCTATAACCTATGGTTTTTTCAGTGAATATATATATATATATATATATATATATATATATATATAACATTTCTATGGCAAAATGAAACCCCTTATTTTGTTCCTTTTCAAATTAAATGTATTAAGTGTTACCAGTTCCAGTTTTAACGTCTTTATTTCGAAGTTTTCCTTCATAAAAGACAAGCATATAAAATACATACACAAAACACATATCTAATATATACAAATTTATACATACAGTTAGAATTTTCAAGAGTCTTGTTTAAAAACAAATAAATGACAGTGAAAGACGTTTAAGTACACGTTAATACAATTAATAAAAGTCAATTCAAGAATGCTACCCAGGAAATATATGTTAGTAAAATTGTCACTCAGCTACTGGCTCTTCGTGCAAGTTATCAGAATACTAGTTTGAAGAGTAAACTTCATTACTCAAGCAATACAGTGTTTATACTGTAGATCTTCGAGGGGAGCAGTATGAGGTACATGGATAAAAATCATACAAATCCCAAATGGAGATGGGGCCGTCACCTTCGTGGGGCTGGCAGGATCGTAAATAGGGGACAGTGTTCCTATTCCTAAATTTAACAAGGATTAGGTCCCCGGGAATGTCCTTAGGTAGAGAGCCTAACCAGCCCACCCTTCTGGCACTCAGTATACCTCCATCCTTATTGGGTGGCAGTGGTCTATTTTTATCTAGCCAGAAGATGACCTTGTGTAATAGGTCCTGGTATCTCTCGGGTTTCCTGCGTGGGGGAGCTGGTACTCCAGAGAGAACTAGCACAAAGGGGGCGGCTTCCGGGGGCAGGTCTATATGTGCTGCTCTGTTTGGCTCTGCTCTAGCGGCTGGGTAGTTTGTTAATAAGGGTTTGGGGACAATTTTAGTGACCAGTGGAGGTTGGCACTTAGGGGGCTGTTTAGTAGTCCGGACATTTATTTTTGAGTTGTTCAAGGGTTTACGGCCAGTTCTAGTATCAATTAGGGGTAGCATGCTGGGAAGTTGTCTATCAACGGAAGCAGATTTTGTTATGTCCGTCAGCATAGGGCCTGCAGGTACAGTAGGTGAAGTGGTACAATTGGGTATTGCCATATTTATAACAGATGAAGAGTTAGTCTTAATAGCCATCTCTATACTTGTCAGCCTATCCCCTAAAGAAGTAATTCGTTCTAGCAGGGGTGCCATTACAGATTTTAACAATTGTTCAAGCTGAGGCATTAATTGCAATAGAGGATCATCCAAGCGTTCAGCGACCCCCCTGGGTATGATGGAGTCTGTGGCAGGCGTTGGGGGATCGATACAAAGTTTTTGATTTTTAGGTCGGAGCTCGCAATCATTTGTCCCGTCATGTTTCCTTTTCATACTTTGGGCCGGCAACACCACAGTGGCCTGAATGTTATCCTCATTGGGTGGTAGGGGAGGTTCACAAGTTCTATCGGAGGGAGCGTTAGTAGTAAGGCCTTTTACGGGGGGGATGTTATTGGGATGAACTTAGTCCCACACAGAGCATTTAATTCCTCTCAGTAGGACAGGATTGGCAAGCTAGCTGGGGTGTGTGACGGGGATAACAATTGGGAACGGTCATCAATATCAATTTCGCAGGTATTGGTGGGTGATGCATAACTCTGGAAAAGATGTTCCATTCTCTGGTAGTGCTATGGGAGTTTGGTATGCCCCCTTATATGACACTAAAAAAGAATAAAAAATAAAAACCAGGAATGTCCGCGAATAGTCATGTACATGGTATCTATAACTGTACCTTCTATTGCTATGGGGCCAGGAAACGTGGCCCGTCCCGTCCTCCTCGTGCCTCTGAGGGCCACAGAGGGCCCGCCCTTTGCCCGGGCTTAGCCCGGCGCTCCCGCGCGCTCCCGCGACGCGGGACTGTTGGGGGACTTTGTAGCGCCTCCTGGCGCGGAAGTGGTATCCCGCGGCTTCCTGCCGCAAATCAGGCTGGGGATTGTAGTCTCCCCCGCACGGCTGCTGCAGCGCGATGTCAGGGGCTGCGGCGGCGGGGGGAGACAGCTGGCAGGGTCCCGCTACAGTAGAGGGTAAGTGCTCCGAGCCACACAGAGCTACACAGGTCCGTGGCTAGTGGCCGCCCGCTCCCCTGGGACTGCTGGGGGACTTTGTAGCGCCTCCTGGCGCGGAAGTGGTATCCCGCGGCTTCCTGCCGCAAATCAGGCTGGGGATTGTAGTCTCCCCGCACGGCTGCTGCAGCGCGATGTCAGGGGCTGCGGCGGCGGGGGGAGACAGCTGGCAGGGTCCCGCTACAGTAGAGGGTAAGTGCTCCGAGCCACACAGAGCTACACAGGTCCGTGGCTAGTGGACACTTTATTCCAATCAAGATGACTTCAGGTGTGCCATACTTTTGTCATAAGTAAGACTGTTAGCGTTCTAGTTGTTCTTTAAAACACTCTGGGACATTCTGCCACTGGGCTATAGTTGGGCTACATCTGGCTGATATTTGGGCTACATTTGTTTTTTTTTGTCTCTGGCGGCCATCTTTGGGCTACATTGGGCTTCATTGGGCTTCATTGGGCTACATTGGGCTACATTTGGGCTCCAACATATATATAGCCCAATGTAGCCCAATGTAGCCCAATATATATTTTTCAAAGTTAATTTTCGTAAAAACCACTGGAGCATATTTCTTGAGACATAGCAAAGGCACATCGGGCTACCAGTCCCTACAATTTTGCCAAGTTTCGTGGAAATCCATTCAGCCGTTCGAGCTAAAAGTGAGTCCAACCGCCCTATGGAAAACTCAATGTTAAAATCACGTTTTGGAACCCCCCTTTTTTCTCGGCCCCCGTTTTGGAACCCCCCCAAATTTTCAGGGGCTGCTCGGAAACAAAATGTTCCATTTTCCAGAAAATTTCAGCCAATTCCGTCCTCAAACGCCAAAGTTATTCAACATAGAATTTTCAAAAATCCCATAGGAAAAAAATCCTAACTATATATACCTACTGGCGACCGCCAGTAGGTAATATATATATATATATATATATTCACTGAAAAAACCATAGGTTATAGACCATATATAGTTAGGAATTAGCATTTAAAAAACCTTATTTTACTCACACAAAACCATTGAAATTCCATATATAGTTAGTTGCACTAACTATATATTGCGCACCCGCAATCCACTGCTGATGATGTCACATATTACATCATTCATGACATGGTCAGTGACATCACTGATGACATCACTGATGACATCTCAAATGACATCACTGATGACATCACTGATGACAACATCCAGTGACTATGTTTCTGTAAAGTTAAAATATGTCTTACATATTGAAGAATGAGTGGATGTATAAGTGTCTGGACGAAGGATTTAGTAGGTGCATGACTGAATGTATGAGTGAGTGATTAAATGTGTCTCACTGAGTGCATGGGTTAGTGACTAAACTGTCTTAATTTGTGCATCATTATGTCTGTTGTTCTGTAAACTGCTGCATGTGTTGATCAGTAGCTATATGAGTAACTATATGGGTTATTGATTGATTGCCCAAGTATTTGCATGGGAGACTGAGTGTGTGTGTGGCTGGATGGGAGGTGTGTGACTCTGTACAGATCAATGTGTACTTGTATCAATGATTGTATAAGAGAGTAAGTATGTGTTAGTATATGGTTGAAAACGTAAGGTGCTCTATGTTTAACTGTATAGAGTAGAAAATGGAAGTGTGATTGATTCTTTACAGGACTGACTAGGTGTGTGAGTAACTCCATGGATGAGTGGCAGAGTGTGAGTGTCTGTATAGGTGTATGAGTGCATATGATTGTGTTGTAAACATGAGTGATTGTATGTATGAATGATTGTATGGGTGAATGAGTGAATGTGTGTGTAGACGTAGGAATCAGTGAGTACGTATGTAGTAACTAGTATTGGTGTGTCAATGGTTTCAAAAATTATACTCTGTTTTTAACACTGGGTGAAACAGAGGTTATATTAAAATGTGAGGAGATGCATTGTATTGTCACATGAATGATATCATCAGTGATGTGGTCATTGATGTCAAATGAGATGTCATCAGTGATGTCATTTGAGATGTCATCAGTGATGTCATCAGTGATGTCACTGACCATGTCATGAATGATGTAATATGTGACATCATCAGCAGTGGATTGCGGGTGCGCAATATATAGTTAGTGCAACTAACTATATATGGAATTTCAATGGTTTTGTGTGAGTAAAATAAGGTTTTTTAAATGCTAATTCCTAACTATATATGGTCTATAACCTATGGTTTTTTCAGTGAATTTTCAAGGTTTTGTAAATGCTAATTCCTAACTATATATGGTCTATAACCTATGGTTTTTTCAGTGAATTTCAATGGTTTTTTAATAGCAAATATCATAAGCTGTCGAATGTCAAGTACGTGGTAAGAATTTTTTTTTTCGTGTTTATGCACACTGATCTGCTTTGATTGCTGCCCCCCACCCCTCATTTCTATTAGGAGTACTCTCTCTTTGCAGATAGTGAAGGGTAGTTAACGCAGCCCTTTCCCCCTTTGTAATCCGTCGTGCCTGCTTCTCTCTCCATTTGATTGATTGTTCTCTTTGGTTCATTCTCTATTTACAAACAAGCACAGAGTCGCAATACTCTGTTTAGTCTTTGCAGATAGCGAAAAATCGTGTAAAAAAACAAAAGGAATCGAGCAAAATCAGTAGGCCACTAATGGGATCTCTTTTTGACCTCGCTAAAATAGAAACATTAGGAACAACCTGTTGAAAATAGCAATGCGTATGTACATAAGCGGCGTTCATTTGTGTTCACAGTACCCCTTGTTGATTGTTTCAATCGAGCATTGAATTGTTCGATGTTAATTCTCTTAAGGATCTTCTCTACCTGCAAACGAGGAAGAATAGGAATATTCTCTCTCCCTTTGCAGATAGTGAAGGGTAGGTAACGCAAGCCTTTAACACGTCGTACCTATTTCATTCCTCATTGATTGATTGATTGTCCGAACATTGACTGTTTGGGAATTAGTTCTTTTTGGAGGTATTCCCTGTTTGCAAATAAACGTAGGAAAATCTTTGCAAGTAGTGAAAGGGTACGTAATGCGGACCTTTCTCCCCCGTTGTAATCTGTCATGCCTATCTACTCCCCACTGATTGATGCACCTGTTTCACCCGGACCATTTACTAGACATACGTCATCTGGCCCGACCAGAGAGCACCCCTAGTGAAAAGGACATATGCAATAATAACGAAGTGATCACTGTATCCTGTTAACAGAAACTTTAGCATGAAACAACCTGGAAAGAAAAGAATAGGAAAACGAAAATCAGTAGGCCACTGATGAACATGAACTTTTATTAAACAACGAACAAAGAAACGATAACATAACGTAATGATAAAACCTATTAATGTCCTAGAAACAAGAAAACGTTAAAATATGCCAGTGGTGAGAGACCAGAAAAACAGTAAGAGAAACCAAATCACCCCTCGCTGTCCCACCGCCTGCCACGCCAAAAAAATCGATAGACTAGGGAAAATGCAAGTCAGTAGAACATCCGCCCCCACTCTGGAAACTTCCAAGGTGGGGCAGGGTTCCGGCTACGCCCAGCCGGGAGCAGCCCATATAAGGCAGGTCCTGCTGCCACGCCTCGGCCAGGAGATCCTAACGTAGGGTGTAGCCGGAGGAGAGGCCGAGACCAACGGGACCCGGCCAGGGGATTGCCTTTACAACGCTGAACAGTTGCAGGGGGGGGGGAATGTCTCCTCGACCCTCCCCTCTCTCTCCCAGTCCGGCCGCGGTGGCCCTTGAGAGTTGCAGGTAGTCCCGCCACATGCTCTTCCGGTCCGGCCACCAACGGTCGGGGGGCCGAGGCCGACGGAATCCGGCTGCAGCCGATAAACCAAGAAACCCGTTCATGGGGCCAGAGCCAGGGGCGTCCGGCCGACATCCACCGGAAGCCCGGCCCGAAGACGGACGGGACACTTCTTTCTTTTATAATGGCTGCGACAACACTGGGGGGGGATGTCTTGCACATGCCTCCGACCCCCCCCTCGTCCTCATCGCCTGGTCCGGCCATAACAAATCTCAAGCGAGACGCCGTGGGGTGCACTGGGAGGGAGAGACGGTGCGAACAGGCCTCTCCCGCCTCCCCAGTGGAGGCTTCCCAGCTGCACCCTCAGCGGTCCAGGCGCCCGGAAAAGAGTTCTTCCACTGTGGCCATGCTGCAACGTCTCGCCCGGCAGGGTGGAGCCCGTCCGCTCATTTGACCCCGCGATCGCCAGTAGCTACCGAACTCTCAAAATGGCGGTCGACCTGGCAAGAGCGGGCCCAGCATAAAGAAATGGCCCGGTCACTGGTTGACTCCACCACCGTAGTCCTCCACGACCTTGAAGATTCTAGAGGAGCCGCGGGAGTCTCCCACCCCCGATGGGGAATGACTGCCATGATCACCCGTGGAGTGACGAAACTGTATCCGCGGGACGTCGGCGCCAGCCTCACTTTGAATTACTAGAATCCTGCAGACCTCACTTCCGGTGAAAGCACAGTGTGACCCGGTAGGAAAAATTGTTGCACCCCCTCCCCTTTTTGACTGATAGTTCAAACCACCGATCCTTTCCTTTGCCCTTTTAACGGAACTTTGGACTGCCTCCCCCTCTTTTACATTTTCTAGAGAAAACAAAACATTAACCACTACATTAGCATAGCAGTTGACACCAGAACTGTTTTCAAATTGAAAACCAACAACATCTTCAACAGAATCCTTTTTGTTTCTGCTGTGACCCTGCTCCAGCACAGGCATTGTCCCCAGCAGTAATTCTGCAATGCCGGTAAGAATAGCTGTGGTGCCTACTGGACTCACTCACCCCCGCGGCGCCCCACGCCGTTATTTGCTGGGCGGCAACTTGCTAGACATCACCTTCGTGACATCCAGATTTCAGCGCGTTCTGCTGCCTTGGAACTATTCGCACAACAGACCGCTACTGACAAGAATATTTCATTATTGGTGCTGTCAATTTCAATAAATCTATTGGATAATTCAAAAGAAATTGCCACGGTCTCTTCGTTGTTTAAATGTTTTTACTGTTTTTGTTTTGTTGTATATATTTATATGTTATTAAAGTTTTATATTCCTACTACTTTGTTGGAGTGCTATATATTTTTTATGTGACACATAATTGTAAAAACTTTGATGTACAAAGAGTCATTCCTGGAATCTTCCGCTTCAGGCTCGGTCCCCTCCCCAATCACAATACAGGATAGTTTTCAGATAGTAGGAACACGTGTGGTGTGACGGATCTCATCGGGTGTGGGCCTTGATCTACTATAACTCCTTTGAAGAGGGGTGATTCTTTACAGCTGGGGCCATAAACTACATCTGCAGGGCTAGCTGATAGCCTGGACAATCGGACACAGAGGAAGAGGAGTGTCACAGGGTGCGGTAGTGAATAGGGCGAAAGGGAGGTGTCGGGCGGGCACAGTGTGATTCTCAGGGAAGAGCAGCGCAGATGGGGGGAGGTTTATTGCCCATGCATAAGACAGAGAGCGGGGGTGACCAGTGCCTGGGGAAGATGCTTGCGAGGGTGAGGAGCCATGCTACGAATCGACAGCGTGCAGAGAGTGGGTCTGGTCAAGACATCTAAAATGGCTGCCGTGCACGACAAAAGTGTGGCATTTCAAAAAAGGCAAGATGGCGCAGACAATGTTTTTCAACACTTCCTCATTTCCTTCGAATCGAACGTTAACAGACGTTGGGGCATATTACCAAAGTTAAGCGATATTTATCGCTAACGATGCTTACCAACCAATTTTTTACCACTAAGCATCGTCAGAAATTATCGAAGATAAACCTTACTATTATCAAGGTTTATCGCAAATGCGATAATAAACGGCCGCAATGCATGAATATCGCTAAAAACTCAGCGATATTCATGCATTACCGAGCTAATACTCTTAGCCATGTTATCCACCTCCCATTGGATAACATGGCTAAGAACTGCTCAGGGCAGGTGTTACTTTTTGGAGATATTCGCGCTTAGCGCGAATATCTCCAAAAGTTGGTAATAGGAGATAGATATCTTGCATGTTGTAATGCAAGTTATTGTGGTATATGGAACTCATACCATAATCTCTCAGGAAAGCAGAAACTGATCCTTTTGGGACCGCCTAAAAAGGCCTAGGGGGTGAGGAGTACTCTACTTTGCCCCCTTTTCACGTTCCGAACTATTTTATTTTACTCTCTTCTGTAATTACACAAAATACCAGCGATAAGATGCATCGGAGACACACAGTGAGAGAAAGGAGGCCGGAGATGAAGAAGACATGTCAAATACACATTGGAGATAATATAGTGGCAGAAGGGAAGTAAATATGAGTAAACTTACCATGTAACATAAAAATGTTGCACTCTATACTATAAGTCTCATTTTATACTACAATCACTTCGCTACAACCTCATAAATTAAAAATAAAAATAAATAATGTCTCAAACAATTTTTGATTTCTAAATATAAATTTATTCTTCAGAATTTTCTAAATTTGAAACAACTAGTAACATGTCCTCATCAGTAATTTCCTCTTCAATCATCTCATCTGGAATCTCCTCATTAAAAGTCTGCAATGATGATTCTTGTAACTCTATGGTCTCCAAACACTCGATAAATTCGCCATCAAGAGATTGATCAAAAAAATCATTCAAGTCATCTCCTCCTTCTGACAATATTTCATTATTGGTGCTGTCCATTTCAATCAATGTAGTGGAATCATTCAAGTCATCTCCTCGTGACAATATTTCATTATTGGTGCTCTCAATTTCAATCAATGTAGTGGAATCATTCAAGTCATCTCCTCCTTGTGACAATATTTCATTATTGGTCCTGTCCATTTCAATCAATCTAATGGAATCATACAAGCCATCTCCTCCTTGTGACAATATTTCATTACTGGTGCTCTCAATTTCAATCAATGTAGTGGAATCATTCAAGTCATCTCCTTGTGACAATATTTCATTCTTGGTGCTGTCCATTTCAATCAATCTAATGGAATCATACAAGTCATGTCCTCCTTGTGACAATATTTCATTATTGGTGCTCTCAATTTCAATCAATGTAGTGGACAATTCAAAAGAAATTGCCACGGTCTCTTCATTGTGAGCCATTTTATTTTGAAATTGCTTGCTGTAAATTGCAGAAAAAAATAATCACTTTCATTTATCGTTTTTAGTAATACATAATATAAAACTAACTTCATCAAGTATTTAGTATAACAGAAGGACTGCAAATAAATAACAGAAAACATTTTTCAAATTATCTTCAAGTGTACAACATAGTTCCCCTTACAAATTAACAACTCACCTTTTTAAAAGTAGCAGAAGTGTTAGTACTGTGTAAATCAAACACCAGAAATTCACCACCAAAAATTCCTCACAAATGTACCTCAGACAGTAGTATCACAAAATGGCTGTGGTTTCCTCTCATTTGACATATATACATAACCAATTAACTTTCATCACACACAAATACAAAACCAAAGTAACATTTTAATTGGTTCTAAATTTCAACACTTTCAAATGTGTTTTCCCCATGCAATTTTCCATAGGACATTTACATACGTCTACAGCCTGAATGGCTGAACGGAATTACACCAAACTTGGCAAAATGGTACATCAAACCTAAGAGGTCAGGAAGGATCTACTATGCCCCCTTATGGTCATTTCCCCCTTCGCTTTGGCCTCCTCTTGTCTCTCAATCCTACCGAGAGACAAGATGGCGGCCGCTACGGACTGTTTGGAATGTTGACAGACGCCGGAGAACCAATCAGCTTCGCAAAGCTCCGTAACGCGAAAAGTACGCGAAGCGGAGCGCTGTTACAGATATATATCTTTTTTTGAACGTTAATTTCTCAAAATCCACTGGAGCACATATATTGAGACCTAGCAAAGGCACATCGGGCTACCAGTCCCTAATATTTTACCAAGTTTCGTGCAAATCCATTCAGCCGTTCGATTATTATTATTATTATTTTTTTTTGCCCCGCGGGGCCCTTTTAAAACCTCCACATCAAACCTAGGGGGTCAGCGAGGATCTACTATTCCCCCTTATGGTCATTTGCCCCTTCGCTTTCGCCTCCTCTTGTCTCTCGATCCTACCGAGAGACAAGATGGCGGCCGCTACGGACTGTTTGGAATGTTGACAGACGCCGGAGAACCAATCAGCTTCGCTTCACAAAGCTTCGTTGCGCGAAAAGTACGCGTCCTGGGACGCTGCCCGGTCCGCTGTTACAGATATATATCTTTTTTTAAACGTTAATTTCTCAAAATCCACTGGAGCACATATATTGAGACCTACAAAAGGCACATCGGGCTACCAGTCCCTACAATTTTGCCAAGTTTCGTGCAAATCCATTCAGCCGTTCGGGCTAAAAGTGAGGCCAACCGCCCTATGGAAAACTCAATGTTAAAAACACGTTTTGGGACCCCCCTTTTTTCTCGGCCCCCCCTTGACGAACCCCCCCCAAATTTTCAAGGGCTGCTCAGAAACAAAATGTGCCATTTTCCTGAAAATTTCAGCCAATTCCGTCCACAAACGCCAAAGTTATTAGACATAGAATTTTCAAAAAACCCATAGAGAAAAAATCCTAACTATATATACCTACTGGCGACCGCCAGTAGGTAATATATATATATATATATATTATATATATATATATATATATATATATATATATATATATATATATATATATATATATATATATATATATATATAACATTTCTATGGCAAAATGAAACCCCTTATTTTGTTCCTTTTCAAATTAAATGTATTAAGTGTTACCACTTTATTCCAATCAAGATGACTTCATATATATAGATATATATATTTGAGATGTCATCAGTGATGTCATCAGTGATGTCACTGACCATGTCATGAATGATGTAATATGTGACATGATCAGCAGTGGATTGCGGGTGCGCAATATATAGTTAGTGCAACTAACTATATATGGAATTTCAATGGTTTTGTGTGAGTAAAATAAGGTTTTTTAAATGCTAATTCCTAACTATATATGGTCTATAACCTATGGTTTTTTCAGTGAATTTTCAAGGTTTTGTAAATGCTAATTCCTAACTATATATGGTCTATAACCTATGGTTTTTTCAGTGAATTTCAATGGTTTTTTTAATAGCAAATATCATAAGCTGTCGAATGTCAAGTACGTGGTAAGTGAAAACATTTTCGTGTTTATGCACACTGATCTGCTTTGAATGGTGCCCCCCCCCTCATTTCTATTAGGAGTACTCTCTCTTTGCAGATAGTGAAAGGTAGTTAACGCAGGCCTTTGCCCCCATTGTAATCCGTCGTGCCTGCTTCTCTCTCCATTTGATTGATTGTTATCCAAGTATTTACTGTTTTAGAATTAGTTCTCTTTGGTTCATTCTCTATTTACAAACAAACACAGAGTCGCAATACTCTGTTTAGTCTTTGCAGATAACGAAAAATCGTGTAAAAAAAAAGAAAAGGAATCGAGCAAAATCAGTAGGCCACTAATGGGATCTCTCCGCCACCCACCCCGCCCAAAATAACGATAAAGAACGGCTGCCATGATTGGTTGCGGAATGACCACGACGGAGCTACGAAATGGTGCTGCTCTCATGCTAACCCCAGCTTCAGTCTGAAACATCCAGAAACACTGTAGACTACCAATTCGATCAGTTCCGGTAGCGCCCCAATGTAACCCGGTAGAGAAGAACTAGCCCTCCCCTCTTTGACTGATGGTTCTTGTTGCCTGTCCCTTCTGTTGTCATTTAACAGAACTATTTAGCCTGCTGAAAGGGGTTGTGTTCCGACCGCTGGTTGGTGGAGACATTTTGACTATATTCTGTACCTGCGTTGTCGCGTAATGCGTCATATGACGCGCCGCGTTAGCGCATCCGGAAGTCATCCGGGGCGCGCAGCGCGTAACGTAAGCATAACAAGTCATGTGACTTGTTAATAAAACTTTTCATTGGTTCATTTTACTTTTCTTATTGTAATGATGAAAGGCTTGGTCATATGACCTAAAAATTACGCTTTTCATTACTTCCGAACATTATTTTTTCTTAAATATATGTTATAATGTTCCAGGCTAATGTACTTTCCCGGAAATTTTACAACTGTCCTGCAAGTAAAATATATTCTTTTTTCGAGAAAAAGAGCGTTTCTTCGTCCCATGACGGAGCCGTTGAGCAAAAGAGGGTCGACCTGCTGTCTTAGTCGCCGATACGCCTGAATATGAGATTCTTATCGATCACTTTATGTTGCAGGAATAGAAAACACAACAGCCCTTGACCATTTATCTTTACTGCGTTCCTTCGTATTATACCTTTTACCCTTCATGTAATTGGTCTGCTTTATTTCACTTGCCTTTTAATGATTCTAAAACAGTCACTATTATTAAAAACTTTACCAATGTATATACTACTACCATGTTTTCTTTTAAAAACCTTTATTGTGAAAATTTCATTATACAAATACGAGCCTATAACCACGTGGGCCTGCCACAGAGCAAACTGTAATCGTATATGATGAATAGACATTTACACTGTAGAGGAACGTAACGGGCGGGCCATTAGGTTGCAAGAACTAAGGTGTCTAACAGTTACGGAATCGGTGGACGTACATTTTATAATTAAAATACGACAGGGCCAGTTACAATAAAATTATCTAGATATACATTTGCGGGCAAGTACCATGGGTGACGTTAATTCGAACTTTCAACAGTACAGTAATCAATAACACATCAGAACTTAATATCAATAGGGATGTCGAAATATTCAATCAATTCTCGTCCCCGCCCGCCATGTGCTTCAAAACTGCATACGTATCTCGTGATTTCAAGGTTCTGCAACCAGTACACAACAAGGAGTTACGAGTCCCATTTATTCCGGCGCCATTTTGGGCGAGGACGGGCAGGTCCAGGATATAGTCAAAATGTCTCTACCAACCATCGACTATGATGATGTTCATATGCTGTATTTATTAGAGTAACACTCATCTGTCCACATGAAATTAATTTGCCACAATCTAAACATGTCATTTTAATCTTTCCAAAGTTCTTCTAAATATTTGGGACCGTTTCCCTTGCCTCTGAAGCTCTCAGTGCCACTTCTTTGATGAATGTACTAGCAGGTCAGGGGTTCTCCTCCAAATCTCTCTTTTATGCAGCACTATAATTAATTGGTGCCACCTCTCCATATGACGATGCATGGTATAGTTACCACAACTATATTTTTTTTCGGTTCCTCTGGAGAGTTCATCGTGGCAGATGAAGCGTGTAACGTACCGGGCATTTACCTTTTTTTGCATGTACAGGAAAGGAAAAAAAAATCGAGCGTCCGAGTTCTAAGGTGTCCCAGGGCCATTTTAGTGGACCAGGCCCAAATCCAAAGAACAGGCCGCCATTTTGAGAGTCCTCTTGCAGCCGCCTGTCGCTGTAGCATCAAGAGCAGCCGAAACTCAGCTGAATGGCAACTGAAACGGTAAAGGGGCGCCCCACTACAGCAGACGAGCCTCCACCTAGGAAGGCCCATTCACGCCGGCTCCCCCCCCCTTCGGGCACCCCACGCCGTTATTCGGAGCAGTATTGTAGGATGGCCACACCAGTGCGGCAACTTGCTAGACATCACCTCGGTGGTAACCGAATCTCAACGCCTTGTGGTGTCTCCTATTCAGAAAACATTGTTATGCTGCCTTCGACCTATTCGCCGCAAGTGCGCACACAACTCAACTGCATAGCTTGCTAGACACCACCTCGGTGCCATCCGGATCTTGGAATGTCAGCACCTTTTGATGTCTTCTCTTCAGAAAATATTGTTGCGCTGCCTTTGGCCCCATTCGCACATCGGTCCGCTACTGACGCCATCTCACAGGCTAATGGGGCGCCCCACGCCGAGTTTCAGCATTGTAGAATAACCACACCAGTACAGCAACTTGCTAGACATCACCTCGGTGCCATCCGGATCTCGGCGCCCCACTGCAGATGAAGTGCCTCTCAACTATGAAACCACCACGGTGACATCCGGATCTTGGCGCGTTGTGCTGCCTTCGGCCTATTCGCACATCGGTCCGCTACTGACGCCATCTCACAGGCTAATGGGGCGACCCACGCAGAGTTTCAGCATTGTAGGATGACCACACCAGTACAGCAACTTGCTAGACATCACCTCGGTGCCATCCGGATCTCGGCGCCCCACTGCAGATGAAGTGCCTCTCAACTATGAAACCACCACGGTGACATCCGGATCTTGGCGCGTTGTGCTGCCTTCGGCCTATTCGCACATCGGTCCGCTACTGACGCCATCTCACAGGCTAATGGGGCGACCCACGCCGAGTTTCAGCATTGTAGGATGACCACACCAGTACAGCAACTTGCTAGACATCACCTCAGTGCCATCCGAATCTTGGCATCTCAACGCCTAGTGGTATCTTCCATACAAAAAATATTGTTACGCTGCCTTTGGCCCCATTCGCACATCAGTCCGCAACTTAGACATCACCTCGGTGCCATCCGGATTTTGGCATCTCAGCGCCTTGTGGTGTCAGTCAGAAAATATTGTTGCGCTGCCTTTGGCCCCATTCGCACATCGGTCCGCTACTGACGCCATCTCACAGGCCAACGGGGCGCCCCACGCCGACTTTCAACATTGTAGGATGGCCACAGAAGTGCGACAACTTACTAGACAACACCTCGGTGCCATCCGGATCTTGGCGCGTTGTGCTGCCTTCGGCCTATTCGCACATCGGTCCGCTACTGACGCAAACTCACAGGCCAACGGGGCGCCCCACGCCGACTTTCAGCATTGTAGGATGGCCACACCAGTGCTGCAACTTGCTGTACACCACCTCGGTGCCATCCGGATCTTGGCGCGTTGTATTGCCTTCGGCCTATTCGCACATCGGTCCGCTACTGACGCCGCCTCACGTGCCAACGTATTTTCTCCGCATTTTATACCCTATGCCGCATAACAGGTCATGTGACTTGTTTATAAAACTTTTCATTGGTTCATTTTACTTTTGGTTTCCTAATGATGGAAGGCTTGATCATATGACCTAAAAACAACACTTTTCATTGGATGAAAACTTTTTTTTTCCCCCAAACGATGAAAGCCCCACCTTGTTTCTGGATGTTTCAGACTAAACTGCCGTCAGCATGAGAGCACCACCATCTCGTAGCTCCGTCGTGGTCATTCCGCGAGCAATCATGGCAGCCGCTCCCCACCAGAAGCCTGCAGGAGTCGGGGCCCCCAAAACTTTTGATGAATTCTCAAGGCGGAGGGGACGCTTTCGAGAATGGGGTCCAAGACCTAGCAGACAAGCGTCCGATTTCCAAGGTGTCCCAGGGCCATTTCAGTGGACCACGCCCAAAAAGGAAAGAGCCTGCCGCCATTTTGAGAGTCCTGTGGCAGCCGCCTATCGCTGCACCGCAAGAGTGGGCGCAACTCAGCTGAATGGCGGATTTTGACACAGTGGACCAAAAGCGGACGGAATGGCAACTGAAACGGTAAAGGGGCGCCCCACTAAAACAGATGAGACTCCACCTGGAGAGGCCCGTTCACGCCGCCTCCCCCGGGGCGCCCCACGCCGTTATTCGGAGCAGCATTGTAGGATACCAAAACCAGTGCGGCAACTTACTGGACATCACCTTGGTGCCATCGTTCTGCTGCCTTGGAACTATTCGCACAACAGTTTGCTACTGATGACCCACCCCCCGCGACGCCCCACGCCGTTATTTGCTGGGTGGCAACTTACTAGACATCACTTTCGTGTCATCTAGATTTCGGCGCGTTCTGCTGCCTTGGAACTATTCGCACAACAGTTTGCTACTGATGACCCACCCCCCGCGACGCCCCACGCCTGAAATCTGGACGTTGTGCTGCGTTGGGACTATTCGCACAGCCGACCGCTACTTCGTTGTTTTTCCCTAAATTTTTTTATATGTTATTACTATTTTTGTTTTCTTGTATATATTTATAAATTATTAAAGTTTTATAATCTTACTACTTTGTCGGAGTGCTATATATTTTTAATGTGACACATAATTGTAAAAACTTTGATGTACAAAGAGTCATCCCTGGAATCTTCCGCTTCACGCTCGGTCCCCTCCCCAATCACAATACAGGATGGTTTTCAGATAATAGCAACGCTTCTGCTGTGACGGATCTCATCGAGTGTGGGCCTTGATCTACTATAACTCCTTTGAAGAGGGGTGATTCTTTACAGATGTGGCCATAAACTACATCTGCAGGGCTAGCTGATAGCCTAGGACCGGCCTGGACAATCGGACACAGAGGAAAAGGAGTGTCAGAGGGTGCGGTAGTGAATAGGGCGAAAGGGAGGTGTCGGGCGGGCACAGGGTGTGATTCTCAGGGAAGAGCAGCGCAGATGGGGGGAGGTTTATTACCCATGCATAAGACAGAGAGCGGGGGTGACCACTGCCTGGGTGAGATGCTTGCGAGGGTGGGGAGCCATGCTAAGGATCGACAGCGTGCACAGAGTGGGTCTGGTCAAGGCATCTAAAATGGCTGCCGTGCACGACAAAAGTGTGGCATTTGAAAAAAGACAAGATGGCGCACACAATGTTTTTCAACAATTCCTGATATATATATATATTACCTACTGGCGGTCGCCAGTAGGTATATATAGTTAGGAATTTTCAAAAATCCCATAGAGAAAAAATCCTAACTATATATACCTACTGGCGACCGCCAGTAGGTAATATATATATATATATATATATATATATATATATATATATATATATATATATATTACCTACTGGCGGTCGCCAGTAGGTATATATAGTTAGGATTTTTTCCCTATGGGATTTTTGAAAATTCTATGTCTAATAACTTTGGCGTTTGTGGACGGAATTGGCTGAAATTTTCAGGAAAATGGAACATTTTGTTTCTGAGCAGCCCCTGGAAATTTGGGGGGGGTTCGTCAAGGGGGGGCCGAGACAAAAGGGGGGTCCCAAAACGTGTTTTTCCAATGTTAATTTCCATAGGGCGGTTGGCCTCACTTTTAGCCCGAACGGCTGCATGGATTTGCACGAAACTTGGCAAAATTGTAGGGACTGGTAGCCCGATGTGCCTTTGCTAGGTCTCAATATATGTGCTCCAGTGGATTTTGAGAAATTAACGTTCAAAAAAAGATATATATCTGTAGCAGCGGACCGGGCAGCGCTCCGGTTCGCGTACTTTTCGCGTTACGGAGCTTTGTGAAGCGAAGCTGATTTGTTCTCCGGCGTCTGTAAACATTCCAAACAGTCCGTAGCGGCCGCCATCTCGTCTCTCGGTAGGATCGAGAGACAAGAGGAGGCCAAAGCGAAGGGGCAAATGACCATAAGGGGGCATAGTAGATCCTCCCTGACCCCATAGGTTTGATGTGGAGGCTTTAAAAGGGCTCCGCGGGGCAAAAAAAAAACAAAAAACGTTTTTTTGGTGGGGTGCACCCGGTTAGCGTAACGGGAAGCGGACTGGGGAGCGTACTACAAGGAAAGAAGAATGATTGACTTTTAACTTATTGTATGTTTATAGACTTTTTTTTACTTTTTTTTCTGCTGAGTGACGTCTCGGCCTATCTCCACGGGATGCAGTCCCTACCATCTCGGCGTTTAAGCCCATGGGGACCGGTAGTGTGGGAGAGATAACGGGGCATATTATCAAGGGGGTTTATCTTCGCTTTTTTGGCTTTAAAAGCCAAGAAAGCGGAGATAAAATTATCTCCGTATTACCTAGCTGTCGCTAACACCAGTTAGCGACCGCTAGTAGGAGATAGCGACCGTCTTGGGCCCCACTTTGCATGTCAGTGATATTTATCACTAATGACATGCAAAGTGGGCATGGCAAGATGTTAGCGACTGGAAACAGTCGCTAACATCGCTATCTCCTATTACCAACTTTTGGAGATATTCGCGCTAAGCGCGAATATCTCCAAAAAGTAACACCTGCCCTGAGCAGTTCTTAGTCATGTTATCCAATGGGAGGTGGATAACATGGCTAAGAGCATTAGCTCGGTAATGCATGAATATCGCTGACTTTTCAGCGATATTAATGCATTGCGGCCGTTTTTATCGCATTTGCGATAAACCTTGATAATAGCAAGGTTTATCTGCGATAATTTCTGACGATGCTTAGCGGTAAAAATTTCGTTGCTAAGCATCGTTAGGGATAAATATCGCTTAACTTTGGTAATATGCCCCAACGTCTGTTAACGTTCGATAAGGAAATCAGGAAGTGTTGAAAAACATTGTCTGCGCCATCTTGCCTTTTTTCAAATGCCACACTTTTGTCGTGCACGGCAGCCATTTTAGATGCCTTCACCAGACCCACTCTCTGCACGCTGTCGATCCTTAGCATGGCTCCCCACCCTCGCAAGCATCTCCCCAGGCACTGGTCACCCCCGCTCTCTGTCTTATGCATGGGCAATAAACCTCCCCCCATCTGCGCTGCTCTTCCCTGAGAATCACACCCTGTGCCCGCCCGACACCTCCCTTTCGCCCTATTCACTACTGCACCCTCTGACACTCCTCTTCCTCTGTGTCCGATTGTCCAGGCCGGTCCCAGGCTATCAGCTAGCCCTGCAGATGTAGTTTATGGCCCCAGCTGTAAAGAATCAGCCCTCTTCAAAGGAGTTATAGTAGATCAAGGCCCACACCCGATGAGATCCGTCACACCACACGCGTTCCTACTATCTGAAAACCATCCTGTATTGTGATTGGGGAGGGGACCGAGCCTGAAGCGGAAGATTCCAGGGATGACTCTTTGTACATCAAAGTTTTTACAATTATGTGTCACATTAAAAATATACAGCACTCCAACAAAGTAGTAGGATTATAAAACTTTAATAACTTATAAATATATACAACAAAACAAAAACAGTAAAAACATTTAAACATTTTTAGGGAAAAAGAAGGAACAATGGTCAGTAGCGGTCGGTTGTGCGAATAGTCCCAAGGCAGCACAACGTCCAGATTTCTGGACGGCACCCAGGTGATGTTGCCTGGGTGCCGCACTGATTTGGGTATCCGGCGTGGGGCGTCCCGGGGGGTGGCACGTCAGTAGCGGTCTGTTGTGCGAATAGTTCCAAGGCAGCAGAACGCGCTGAAATGTGGATGGCACCAAGGTGATGTCCAGTAAGTTGCCGCCCTCCGAATAACGGCGTGGGGGCGCCCCGGGGGGGGGGGAGGCGGCGTGAACGGGCCTCCCCAGGTGGAGCCTCGTCTGCTGTAGTGTGGCGCCCCTTTACCGTTTCAGTTGCCATTCCGTCCGCTTTTGGTCCACTGTGTCAAAATCCGCAATTCAGCTGAGTTGCGCCCACTCTTGCGGTGCAGCGATAGGCGGCTGTCACAGGACTCTCAAAATGGCGGCAGGCTCTTTCCTTTTTGGGCCTGGTCCACTGAAATGGCCCTGGGACACCTTGGAAATCGGACGCTTGTCTGCTAGGTCTTGGATCCCATTCTCGAAAGCGTCCCCTCCGCCTTGAGGATTCTACAAAAGTCTTGGGGGCCCCCGACTCCTGCAGGCTTCCGGTGGGGAGCGGCTGCCATGATTGCTCGCGGAATGACCACGACGGAGCCACGAGATGGTGGTGCTTTCATGCTGACGCCAGCTTCAGTCTGAAACATCCAGAAACAAGGTGGGGCTTTCATCGTTTGGGGAAAAAAAAAAGTTTTCATCCAATGAAAAGTGTTATTTTTAGGTCATATGATCAAGCCTTCCATCATTAGGAAACCAAAAGTAAAATGAACCAATGAAAAGTTTTATAAACAAGTCACATGACCTGTTATGCGGCATAGGGTATAAAAAGCGTAGAAAATCCGTTGGCACGTGAGGCGGCGTCAGTAGCGGACCGATGTGCGAATAGGCCGAAGGCAGCACAACGCGCCAAGATCCGGATGGCACCGAGGTGGTGTCCAGCAAGTTGCCGCACTGGTGTGGCCATCCTACAATGCTGAAAGTCGGCGTGGGGCGCCCCGTTGGCCAATGAGATGGCGGCAGTAGCGGACCGATGTGCGAATGGGGCCAAAGGCAGCGCAACAATATTTTCGGAATAGAAGACACCACAAGGCGCTGAGATGCCAAGATCCGGATGGCACCGAGGTGGTGTCCAGCAAGTTGCCGCACTGGTGTGGCCATCCTACAATGCTGAAAGTCGGCGTGGGGCACCCCGTTGGCCTGTGAGATGGCGGCAGTAGCGGACCGATGTGTGAATGGGGCCAAAGGCAGCGCAACAATATTTTCTGAATAGAAGACACCACAAGGCGCTGAGATGCCAAGATCCGGATGGCACCGAGGTGGTGTCTAGCAAGTTGCCGCACTGGTGTGGCCATCCTGCAATGCTGAAAGTCGGCGTGGGGCGCCCCGTTGGCCTGTGAGATGGCGTCAGTAGCGGACCGATGTGCGAATGGGGCCAAAGGCAGCGTAACAATATTTTCTGAATAGAAGACACCACAAGGTGCTGAGATGCCAAGATCCGGATGGCACCGAGGTGGTGTCTAGCAAGTTGCCGCACTGGTGTGGCCATCCTACAATGCTGAAAGTAGGCGTGGGGCACCCCGTTGGCCTGTGAGGTGGCGTCAGTAGCGGACCGATGTGCGAATAGGGCCAAAGGCAGCGCAACAATATTTTCTGAATAGAAGACACCACAAGGCGCTGAGATTCGGTTAGCACCGAGGTGGTGTCTAGCAAGTTGCCGCACTGGTGTGGCCATCCTACAATCCTGCTCCGAATAACGGCGTGGGGTGCCCGAAGGGGGGGGGGGAGGCGGCGTGAACGGGCCTTCCTAGGTGGAGGCTCGTCTGCTGTAGTGGGGCGCCCCTTTACCGTTTCAGTTGCCATTCAGCTGAGTTTCGTCCGCTCTTGATGCTACAGCGACAGGCGGCTGCAACAGGACTCTCAAAATGGCGGCCTGTTCTTTGGATTTGGGCCTGGTCCACTAAAATGGCCCTGGGACACCTTAGAACTCGGACGCTCGAATTTTTTTTCCTTTCCTCTACATGCAAAAAAAGGTAAATGCCCGGTACGTTACACGCTTCATCTGCCACGATGTACTCTCCAGAGGAACCGAAAAAAAATATAGTTATGGTAACTATACCATGCATCGTCATATGGAGAGGTGGCACCGATTAATTATAGTGCTGCATAAAAGAGAGATTTGGAGGAGAACCCCCGACCTGCCAGTACATTCATCAAAGAAGTGGCACTGACAGCATCAGAGGCAAGGGAAACGGTCCCAAATATTTAGAAGAACTTTGGAAAGATTAAAATGACATGTTTAGATTGTGGCAAATTAATTTCATGTGGACAGATGAGTGTTACTCTAATAAATACAGCATATGAACATCATTATAGTCGATGGTTGGTAGAGACATTTTGACTATATCCTGGACCTGCCCGTCCTCGCCCAAAATGGCGCCGGAATAAATGGGACTCGTAACTCCTTGTTGTGTACTGGTTGCACAACCTTGATATCACGAGATACGTATGCAGTTTTGAAGCACATGGCGGGCTGGGACGAGAATAGATTGAATATTTCGATATCCCTATTGATATTAAGTTCTGATGTGTTATTGATTACTGTACTATTGAAAGTTCGAATTAACGTCACCCATGGTACTTGCCCGCAAATGTATATCTAGATAATTTTATTGTAACTGGCCCTGTCGTATTTTAATTATAAAATGTACGTCCACCGATTCCGCAACTGTTAGACACCTTAGTTCTTGCAACCTAATGGCCCGCCCGTTACGTTCCTCTACAGTGTAAATGTCTACTCATCATATACGATTACAGTTTGCTCCGTGGCCGGCCCACGTGGTTATAGGCCCGTATTTGTATAATGACATTTTCACAATAAAGGTTTTTAAAAGAAAACATGGTAGTAGTATATACATTGGTAAAGTTTTTAATAATAGTCACTGTTTTAGAATCAGTAAAAGGCAAGTGAAATAAAGCAGACCAATTACATGAAGGGTAAAAGGTATAATACGCAGGAACGCAGTAAAGATAAATGGTCAAGGGCTGTTGTGTTTTCTACTCCTGCAACATAAAGTGATCGATAAGAATCTCATATTCAGGCGTATCGGCGAGTAAGACAGCAGGCCAACCCTCTTTTGTTCAACGGCTCCGTCATGGGACAAAGAAACGCCCTTTTTCTCGAAAAAGGAATATATTTTACTTGCAGGACAGTTGTAAATTTTCCGGGAAAGTACATTAGCCTGGAACATTATAACATATATTTAAGAAAAGATAATGTTCAAAAAGTAATAAAAAGCGTAATTTTTAGGTCATATGACCAAGCCTTTCATCATTAGAATAAGAAAAGTAAAATGAACCAATGAAAAGTTTTATTAACAAGTCACATGACCTGTTATGCTTACGTTACGCGCTGCGCGTCGCGCCCCGGATCACTTCCGGATGCGCTAACGTGGCGCGTCATATGACGCATTACGCGACAACGCAGGTCCAGAATATAGTCAAAATGTCTCCACCAACCAGCGGTCGGAACACAACCCCTTTCAGCAGGCTAAATAGTTCTGTTAAATGACAACAGAAGGGACAGGCAACAAGAACCATCAGTCAAAGAGGGGAGGGCTAGTTCTTCTCTACCGGGTCACGTTGGGGCGCTACCGGAACTGATCGAATTGGTAGTCTACAGTGTTTCTGGATGTTTCAGATTGAAGCTGGCGTTAGCATGAGAGCACCACCATTTCGTAGCTCCGTCGTGGCCATTCCACGAGCAATAATGCTAGCCGCTCCCCACCAGAAGCCTGCGGGAGTCGGGGGCCCCCAAGACTTTTGTAGAATCTTCAAGGCTGAGGGGACGCTTTTGAGAATGGAGCCCAATCTCTAGCAGACAAGCGTCCGAGTTCCAAGGTGTCGCAGGGCAATTTTAGTGGACCACGCCCAAATCTGAAGAGCCGGCCGCCATTTTGAGAGTCCTGTGGCAGCCGCCTATCGCTGCACCGCAAGAGCGGGAGCAACTCAACTACATGGTGAGCGAGACGCTGTAGTAGAAAGAGCGGGCGGTAAACAGCTGAATAGCGGAAGAGGCACAGTGTAGCAAAAGCGGGCGGAATGGCAACTGAAATGGTAAAGGGGCGCCCCACTACAGCGTGTCTTTAGGTGAAACGGATTGTGGGACAAGGTCAAGAATGGAAGAGTTACCAAAAGGCAAAAAGTTCCGCTTGATCCCGGGAGCCGGCCACCTATGTCGGGGGCGATCTCAGGCTACACCAGGAGAACACGACTTGGGGAGGGAGCCGGAGCCAAGCGCCCCCTCCGAGTCCGCGCCATCACACCGTCCCTCGGGGGCCTCCGTCAAGCGGTTCAGGGTGGCACCGCATCACATTGTTCACAAATGCAGTCACGTCCTCAAACAGCCCCCACTTTACTTTGAGAATAGTGAAGCTGAAGCAAGTGCAAATAGGCTTCTGACAGTGTTACAAGCACTCCTCAAAACTTTGAACCATCAGAGTGCATGAGTTTCATGCTCGATCGATTGAGCTAGCCGGATCGGGCAACAAAAAGTATAAAATAGTTATGTAAATAGTTGTTTAATAAAATGTTTTACCCTGTTACTTTGCTGGTGTGTTGTATATATTTGTAATATTTGCATAGAGTTTATCGTTATCTTGGGCGGGGTGGGTGGCTGAGCCGAGCTGTATTGCAGCCATCATGGTGTGGAGTTCAGTTCATCTCACTAGTTTCGTATTTGTCATGAGGGGTTGTTCCTAATGTTTCTATTTTTAGCGAGGTCAAAAAGAGATCCCATTAGTGGCCTACTGATTTTGCTCGATTCCTTTTGTTTTTTTACACGATTTTTCCCTATCTGCAAAGACTAAACAGAGTATTGCGACTCTGTGCTTGTTTGTAAATAGAGAATGAACCAAAGAGAACCAATTCTAAAACAGTAAATGCTTGGATAACAATCAATCAAATGGAGAGAGAAGCAGGCACGACGGATTACAACGGGGGCAAAGGCCTGCGATAACTACCTTTCACTATCTGCAAAGAGAGAGTACTCCTAATAGAAATGAGGGGGGGGGGGGCAGCATTCAAAGCAGATTAGTGTGCATAAACACGAAAATGTTTTTTCTTACCACGTACTTGACATTCGACAGCTTATGATATTTGCTATTAAAAAACCATTGAAAAGCACTGAAAAAACCATAGGTTATAGACCATATATAGTTAGGAATTAGCATTTACAAAACCTTGAAAATTCACTGAAAAAACCATAGGTTATAGACCATATATAGTTAGGAATTAGCATTTAAAAACCTTATTTTACTCACACAAAACCATTGAAATTCCATATATAGTTAGTTGTACTAACTATATATCGCGCACCCGCAATCCACTGCTGATCATGGTCAGTGACATCACTGATGACATCACTGATGACATCTCAAATGACATCACTGATGACATCACTGATGACATCTCAAATGACATCACTGATGACATCACTGATGACATCTCAAATGACATTACTGATCACATCACTGATGACATCATTCATGTGATAATACGATGAACCTCTTCAGACTCTAATATAACCTTAGATACACTCAGTGTAAACACAGACTCACAGATTGTCACTCATCCATGAAGTTACACACACACCTAGTCAGTCATGCAAACAATCAATCACACCTCCATTTCCTCAACTATACAGTTATGCACACCTTACTTATTCAAACATATACTAACACATATTTACTCTCTTTTACAATCCCTAATACAAGTTCACAATCATCCATACAGCCACTCACACATTCTCTGGCTCTTATGCACAGTTATTTATATATGCCAACTCTCACATGTACTATGTTTTACATATGTACTTACTTTGACATGTAGCACTGAGATATCCATTCACTCACCAATACACTCATGCACACAGTCAACCGCCCATACAGCTGTTTCCACATGCACTTTTGAACCCATACATCTAGTGAATCAACTGCTCACACATCTATGCACAGAGTCATACACCTCCCAGCCACCCACACACACACTCAGTCTCCCATACAAATACTTGGGCAACCAATCAATAACCCATATAGTTACTCATATAGCTACTGAACAACACATGCAGCAGTTTTCAGAACAACAGACATAATGATGCACAAATTAAGACAGTTTAGTCACTAACCCATGCACTCAGTGAGACACATTTAATCACTCACTCATACAGTCAGTCATGCACCTACTAAATCCTTCATCCAGACACTTATACATACACTCAAGACATATTTTAACTTTACAGAAAAATACAGTCACAGGATGTTGTCATCAGTGATGTCATCAGTGATGTCATTTGAGATGTCATCAGTGATGTCATCAGTAATGTCATTTGAGATGTCATCAGTGATGTCATCAGTGATGTCACTGACCATGTCATGAATGATGTAATATGTGACATGATCAGCAGTGGATTGCGGGTGCGCGATATATAGTTAGTACAACTAACTATATATGGAATTTCAATGGTTTTGTGTGAGTAAAATAAGGTTTTTTAAATGCTAATTCCTAACTATATATGGTCTATAACCTATGGTTTTTTCAGTGAATATATATATATATATATTACCTACTGGCGGTCGCTAGTAGGTATATATAGTTAGGATTTTTTCTCTATGGGATTTTTGAAAATTCTATGTCTAATAACTTTGGCGTTTGTGGACGGAATTGGCTGAAATTTTCAGGAAAATGGAACATTTTGTTTCTGAGCAGCCCCTGAAAATTTGGGGGGGGGGGGGTCGTCAAGGGGGGGCCGAGAAAAAAGGGGGGTCCCAAAACGTGTTTTTGCCATGCAATTTTCCATAGGGCGGTTGGCCTCACTTTTAGCTCGAACGGCTGAATGGATTTCCACGAAACTTGGCAAAATTGTAGATATTGTTTGCCCGATGTGCCTTTGCTAGGTCTCAAGATATGTGGTCCTGTGAATTTTGAGTAAATTAGGTTTAAAAAAAGATATATATCTAGAGCCGCGCCCGGTACGCGTACCGGGGAGCGCTTCGGGCGCGCCACGCGACTTGCGCACGACAAGCTGATTGGTTCTCGGGTGTCTGTAAACATTCAAAATAGTCCGCAGCGGCCGCCATCTTGTGTCTCGGTAGGATTGAGACACAAGAGGTGGCAAGAATCAAAGGGGGGAAATGAGCAAAAGGGGGCAGGGTACACCCCCCTGACCCCCTACTTTTGATGTGGGGGCCATGAAAGGCTCCCGCGGGTGAAAAAAAAAAAAAAACGATTTTCGCGGGGGGGAGCGCCCGGTACGCGCACCGGGGAGCTTACGGGGGAGCGTACCAGGAGATAAAAAATGACAGACTTTTTAAAAAAAAAAAAAGCTTCTTTTTATAAATTGGAGGTAGTTCTGAAAATAACTTTTTTTTTGATTTTGTTGTTTTATATATATTTTTTTTGTTTTTGTTGTTTTATATTTTTTTTAGACTTTTTAAAACAATTTTATATTTTTTTGGGATTTTTGTCAAGGGAAAAAAAAAACAAGGATTCCAAAACTGCTCAACAGGAGCAAAAAAATTTGAAAATTTAGGGACTGGCAGAGCAGCGGTGTTGCTGTTTCTTTAGGGCAATGAGTTCAACACTCTGCTCCCCATAGCAGAGCAGTTCGTCACACTCCGTGCACAGAAATTTGATGCCTGCAAACACCGGCTCAATGTTAGGGACCATTCTTCCACGGGGTGGTCCCGAAGGTATTGCTCCACCAGTGGAGGTGCTGCCGCCATCTGTGGGTACATTCCGTGCCAGCTCTCTGACACTCTCCCTGGCAAAGTTGTTAGGGTGTCTTCTTTTCACATGCCTGATTAAATTAGCATTTCCAAAACTATATTTTTTCAGAGGATTGCCTCTGGATAAACTACTCCCACATATTTTGCAGGTTACTTTGGGAGCGTTGACTTTTTTTTGTCCTTCAGGGATGTCATAAAATTTCCAGATGAAATGGGTTTTTTTCTTCTGCTGAGGAGGGTCCTCATCTAAAAATCCCTCTGAATCACTGCTGGATGACTCTCTTGCAGCCATTGCTGGAGATCAGAAAAGTAGGAGATAAACAGAGTACACAGAACAGCTCTTGCTCTCTCCAAGTACAAAGCAATAGTGAGAGAAATGGGTGGGTTTCACACAATTTGGAAAGAAAAAAGTTCTGAACCAATGAAAAGTGTTATTTTAAAGTCACATGGTTTGACGCGCTTACGCTACGCGTCCCGGGCGTGTATCGTAAGCGCATCGGGGCGCTTACGTTGCGCGATCGTATGCGCTTCCGGGTGCGCTTACGCGGTGCGTCATAAGACGCATCTCGCGGCTACGCGATACGTGTCTTATGACGCAAGGCGTGGCATCTACGCGATACGTCACGATGTTGTTTTCGTTCGCGGCAATAGCGCTATCGGGACGCGCATCAGTACGTGCCCCGGGGCGCGCCGCAAGATTGCGCTTACCCGTGCGTTCACCTGTCCGCGCCCCGGGAGCGCAACAAAAAGAATATTAAAAAAAAATGACAGAATTATAAAATATAAAATTCGATTTAAAATGTATTATTTTTATAAAGATTTGCTATTAAAAAACCTATGAAATTCACTGAAAAAACCATAGGTTATAGACCATATATAGTTAGGAATTAGCATTTACAAAACCTTGAAAATTCACTGAAAAAACCATAGTGCATGTGGAAACAGCTGTATGGGCGGTTTACTGTGTGCATGAGTGTATTGGTGAGTGAATGGATATCTCAGTGCTACATGTCAAAGTAAGTACATATGTAAAACACAGTACATGTGATAGTTGACATATATAAATAACAGTGCATAAGAGCCAGTGAATGTGTGAGTGGCTGTATGGATTATTGTGAACTTGTATCAGGGATTGTATAACAGAGTAAATATGTGTTATTATATGTTTCAATAAGTAAGGTGTGTTTAACTATATAGTTGAGGAAATGGAGGTGTGATTGATTCTTTGCAAGACTGACTAGGTGTGTGAGTAACTCCATGGATGAGTGACAGTCTGTGAGTGTCTGTTTACACTGAGTGTATCTAAGGTTATATTAGAGTCTGAAGAGGTTCATCGTATCATCACATGAATGATGTCATCAGTGATGTGATCAGTAATGTCAAATGAGATGTCATCAGTGATGTCATCAGTGATGTCATTTGAGATGTCATCAGTGATGTCATCAGTGATGTCACTGACCATGTCATGAATGATGTAATATGTGACATCATCAGCAGTGGATTGCGGGTGCGCGATATATAGTTAGTACAACTAACTTGTGGAAAAGTAAATTTTGCCATGTTATATGTGCCTACGTGTTCCCCATCTTATGTTATATGTGCATGATCGATATGCATATATTCCCCTCTGATCGATTAAAGATGCAATTACAGTTGTGTCCATCTCTAGTATGCTAGTTTCCAGTCTTCGTGAAAGCAACGAATATTAGGCCTATGTAAACCTATGTTGCCACATTTTACAGTGTGCACGTTTATTCATTGAATTGTCCCCGTTTCTAGGCCTCAAAAGGGCCCGGACTCAGATTCAGCTCCTGTCTCCTGAACCCTCTCCGAGGAGCGATACAGCCCCCACCTGCATCCCTGACCCTTAGCTTACTTTCTTGCCACGCAGTGCCCGGCTCGGCCTGGCTCTGCCTCCCAGTCTGCCAAGAATATGTTATGTTTCTAGTTATCAGTCCAGCCCTCCTTCTCTGCATTCCTAAGCTACTGAATCGCATCAATAGTTTCCGTCATGGTCTAGCCTTTATGTCTCCATGTAAGAGAAATATTGTATTAATATTCATAGAATATTCCTTGCACACGAACTACATGTAGAATAATGCAGGCACCAGTCTTAGAGTCAAGTAGCCTTTGCCCTGATAACTTTTGGATTCTATCAATATGTTCTCTAAACACCAGATACTAGATAGGCTTTAGGTACATGTCGCTCTGACACTCCAGACTTTAGTCTCCTCTTCTAGCACAGAAGTCATAGCCCCCAGTTCTCCCTGGTAACACGTCATTGTCCGTTTGCGCGCACCACTAGGTTAGAGGTCCCAGCTGCTCAGGTAGCCCCCTCCATGTTTCCGCCCCGTTTATGACATATTCTGTTACGTTTGCATCACATGTCTATGTATACGCCCTGTACACGCCTTCTTGTTACATCATTTTGCCCTTATCTTTCGCGACTGCTACGAAACCACGCCCACTGCTACGCCTACTGTATTGAATGTAATGTGTTTTGTTTAACTATATATACTGTGCACTGTTATTAAAAGTTATCCCTTATTCCCAGATCCTGCCCCCGGCAGCTGCCATCCTATTCCCATGCAGGCTGTCCTGTTCCTGTCCTTTATGCCTGATTAAAGCCTGTAAACTCCAGCTACCTCGAATCTTGACTCTTATTTATTGAGCTACCTGTTTTATTGATTATTCTGAAAAATAGATCCGGTAATAAATTATTTATTTACCACATAATGGCGCCCGAATAGGGACTTGCCCTTTCCCCACGCGCCGGAGAAGCCACGCAGGCCCCCTGATCCTCTGCAGCCGTGACGGAACCATACCGGCCACGTGCAGATATTTCTGCTTCAAGTATCCCTCAGGCCCACGGAGGAGACGGAGGTTGCGGTCCAGCATCCAGACGAGGCGGTGGAGGAACGTGGCGAGTCCCGACCAGAGCCCAAGCCGAGAGTCCAAGGTCCGAGGTATCCAGAGGCCCACCTGTAACTGAAGTCCGAAGTTCGTCCGTCCGTCGTCGTAGCAGTCCAGTCCAGTCCGAGGCCTTCCGTTCTTGCTGCCCGGTGAGTACCGTTGCTGGGGTAGTATCTAGACAGGGTCAATTAATTTGTCTCTGGTCCGTGGGTTTGGGTACACAGATCCAACACGAAGTGTCCACCTAGGTGGATGCGGGTCCTGACGTGTCTCTTTATGAGACCGGTAAGTTTCGTACTGTTTTAGCAGTGCATCTAGTCATTCCAGTAAGTTCTGTTCTCGAGAAATTCATGTGTTTCTGTTCTCAGTATTCCAGGTAGTATTCTGTTCGAACTGATATTTTAAGTGTTATTTCATGTGTTTTCAATGTCGTGGTATGAGTGATTTGTTTCAAGTTATTATTGTGTTTATTGTGTATTGTATTGTGTCCAGATTCCAGTCTAAGTCATGCCTCTGTTCTCGAAATTACGTCAGTTAAAAACCAGAAAAGGTCTGCTCGAAGAAGCAGTTCCTGTCCCGCCTAGGGACAGTCCAGGTCATTTTATGTATCAGAAGCATGGCATAAGTGCCATATTATATCTAGACTTATGGGTCGAGTATACAAAAGATCTAGAAGAGAAATATAGATGGCCTGTATCAGGTACATGGGATGCCGAGTGCATCATGCGAGTAGAAGAAGTATTATGGAAAAAGAAATCCAGACAGTCCCAGAAAGATGCCATCGAGTTATGGCGCAAAGAATCTCATAAAAGAACCGAAAAAGAAATCAGAATAACAGAATTAAGTAGGGAATCCTCAGAAAGAGCCCAAGAAAGGGAATTAATCGAAGTAGGTGAACGAGTTAAAGCCGAACAGTCAGACAGACAGAGAAATGCCCTTATTAAGGGTATGTATCCTCTTCTTGCCGAGGGCTTGCCAAAAGCAACCCCGGAAGCACCATGTAATTTTCCGCCGCCATTAGTTCCGATTAAGCTACGTCACAAACCGACCGCAGCTGATATTTTTCTCTCGTCCTACTTGGACGACACAGTCCCCGAATATGCTAATCCTGTTCCGCCAGCTCCTGTAAATAATGTAATTCCTGTTCCTCCAGTCGCTGGCCCCGTGGGTCCAGTTAATGTTACAGCACCTGTTACAGTTCCCCCGGTCCAGCCCACAGTACAAGTACCCGCTACATCAGTCACTCTCCCAGCCCGTACGATACCCGTCGACGATTCTAGTCTAGGGGCCACGGGGGGAAGTCCTCCTGGAACCCCGCCCCAACACAAACGTGTAACGTTACTTGAGCTACATGAACGTGCGTTACAGCGTACGCCTAAACCCCAGTCCGTTGCAGATATCAAGCGAGCTCTCACCGAATGCCGTTATGATCCAGTCCCAGGTGATGATAATATGGTCATATATTCACTGCGTGTAAGACGGGTGACCGAATATTTGGACACCCTACCGGATATGAAAGAAGATCTAGACAGAATATATCGTTTCATCCGTACAGGAACAGACCCAGAAAGTATTGGCGAAGCCATGTCTCAAAGGAAAGCTGAGACTCAGCTCATGCTTCTAAAGTTTCTGATAAATTGTTTAATAAGGGAACAAGATTATCCAGATAAAGATCCGACCGAAATGAAAGTCCTGACAAGGTGGAGTGATCATATAGCCGAGGGAAGACACAAGACACTAGGTAGTATAGAGAGTATGTACAAGAAAATTCGTAAGGAAATAATAAGGTTACACGAGAAACGCAAAGCAGTACAAGTGTCCGAGAAAGAAGACGACTCTGATACTGAAGAGGTAAACGACGAGAATCCCACCAGAATAGCGTATGTAGGTAAAACTAGACTTCCCGACCGACATTCACGTCTAAAACACAAGAAAGTTTTTCCTCCTCCAGCACCAGAACAAGGTTCTCTTGAGCAAGTATTTCAAGCTACCGATCACATTTTGAAATCACGAATCGGTTATAGTGAACTTAGTACCATGCATGAACAAGAACTAGCCCGATCAGCAGTCCGATGGACTACTGATTCCACCACTTTTCCAGACGAAATAGTGGCACAAATGTTTCTGAAACTGCCCCCAGCCGAGCAGCGACCGGTGGGTATGTATATGGTCCAGCACCTCATTACACTGTATGAGGGACAACATTCTGATCCAGGTCCGTTACATGATGTTCTGAACGAGTTACTCCAGTATAGATGGAGAGGTCTAGGTACCGACTTAATTAGTGTCATTCTAGAACAGCGCCACAAATATAGAACGTTTCTGAATCCGCATTTTGTTCACGTCTCACCTCCAGGAAGTAAACCATTCTACATAGATAGACAGCATCCGTTACGAGAAGTACATCCAGTTAGAGGAACGGGTGGTGGACTAGAACGAGTATTTGTTTACACCCCCCTTACAAAGATGGAACTCTTAGAGATGAAGAAATTAATTCCCTGTCACGACAAAGATCCAGCAGGGTTCCATCGAGAATTAAAAGACATGCTCCGTATGGGAGAATACACGTATCCAGATATAATTAAAATGCTAAAGGTCCTGTTGCCCGCAGGGGTATATGAAAAACTCAAGGAAAAAGAATGGGAGGTGGGAGAGAAGAAGATTGATTGGACAGCTCTAGAAGCTGAAGATAATATACGAGTACCAGGTACCGGTCTTGGGGACAAATGTAAAGAATTGCCCGAGTTATTGATTCAAGTTTTGCCAAGATTACTAGCCACGAAAAAGGAAGATTGGGATGCAATCTCAGCATGTAAACAGAAACAGGATGAAGACACTAGTGATTTTTATTCTAGATTTGAAAAATGTTTTATTATTAACAGTGGTCTGAAGACGAGTAGCGAGTCATACCCTCATCTTTTTGTTACCAAACTAGTCGAGAATTCAAGTCCACAAGTTAAAAATCGAGTTTTGAAAGTCGAAAGTACCTGGCAAGCTAATACCCCGTCACAAATGCTACAGATGCTCCAGTATCACCAGAACAGAATCAGGGAAGAACAAGATCACGAAAGAAGACGTATGAAAGACACGAAAATGAAAGTATTAGTTGCACAATCTGTTCCACAAGACAGTCAGAAGAGGGGTCCGAATCAAGCCAGTCATCCTGCAGCTTCCGTTAAAGGGACCTGCAATTACTGTAAACAGCCAGGTCATTTTATAAACGAGTGTGCAGTTCTGAAACACAACATAGCTACTGGTAAGACTAAAGAAAGACCACGTCCGCCTAGACAAGAACAAGTTTCACAGACTTCTCAGTCACCACAGAATGCACAACAGACAGTTCTAGTACCGCAGCCTATCGCTGCAACACAGCATGTTACACAGCAAATGTACCAGTATGCACAGTCCGAGTATCCAGAGTATCAACAGTATTCATGAAACAGCCTAGAGAGGGAGGTAGGCTTGCCTCTCATCGAGATACCTGTAGATCAAGAGGGTCCCTATGTACACAGTCAAGTATTAGGGAAAGACAGAAAGTTTCTGATTGATACAGGGGCAAGTAGGACTACCATCAGTCGTGACGAGGTTCCAGGGGCTCCGCTCTCAGGCTCTAGAAATGTATCCCTTGGATTTTCAGGAAAACCGATTGTCAATGAAATTTCGAAACCAGTTACTCTAGAAGTTGGTCCATTGTCCCGAACTACTGATTTGTTACTCACGAAATTATGTCCAGAAAATTTGTTAGGCATCAAAACGTTAAAAGAATTAGGTGCAGTTATATGCTGTTCCCCAGAAGGAGTCCGATTGTTTTTAAGGGACTTTAAAGGTCACTATGTATTACGTGATTTTGATCCAAGATTACTGAATGTGCCGCAGCATTTATGGGCGCAAGGTCCAACTGATGTAGGTTTTATGCAAATCACACCCCATCGTGTGACTCTCAAGCAAGGTATAGTTTTGCCACGAATCAGACAGTACAGATTGCCACCTGAGGCTGTAACAGCCTTATCCAAAATTATTGACGAGCTTATTGTTCAAGGAGTGGTTGTAGAAACCGACTCCAATGTATGTAATTCTCCTATCATTCCAGTCATGAAACGTACTGATCCAAATGCACCTCCAGTATATCGATTAGTGATTGACCTTCGAGAGCTTAATAAATGTATCATACCTCAGTACCCAGTAGTCCCAGATATTTCTTCTCTATTGACAGCCATTGATTCTGAAGCTACATTTTTCTCTGTTATCGACCTCAAGAACGCATTTTTCAGTGTCCCCATTCCTCCAGACAGCCAGTACCTTTTCGTTTTTTGTTTAAATGGAAGGAGCTATAAATTCACACGAGCTCCTCAAGGTTTCACAGAAAGTCCTAGTATTTATAGTCAAGCACTTAAGAGACAACTAGACAATATTCACATGCCAACTGACACTGCCCTGCTCCAGTATGTCGATGATCTATTGATCACAACCCGTTCTGAACGTGACTGCGAGCGAGCGTCACTTACAGTTCTGTATTTCCTGGCCGAGATGGGTCACAAGGTGTCCCCTTCGAAGCTTCAATTCTGTGTCCAGCAAGTGATCTACTTAGGCCACTTACTGTCCAAGTGGGGTAGGCAGTTGACACCAGACCGTATCCAGCTAATAGCGAGTCTTCCACAGCCCAAGACACAGAAGGAGGTACGAGCTTTTATTGGCCTCACTTCTTATTGCAGACAATGGATTCCTCAGTATGCATTTCTAGCCAAGCCACTGATACAGTTAACGACACAGGAGGCAGCCGTATCGACTGTCCTCCCGTGGACCCAGGAACATACACTTGTTTTTAATGAGTTAAAGAAAGCCTTATGCCAAGCACCTGTTCTAGCAACACCGAACTACAGTAAGCCTTTTACACTTTTTGTTACAGAACGTGATGGTACTGCATTATCTGTTCTCACACAAGATCAAGCAGGACAGTACAAGCCCTGTGCTTATTTTTCGAGCACATTAGATCCGGTAGCCCAGGCTCTGCCTGCGTGACTCAAGTCAGTTGCAGCCACAGCTCTAGCTATCAGACAAAGTGATTCCATAGTATTAGGACACTCCCTGACAGTACAAGTTCCACACTCCGTGGAAGTTCTTTTAAACCGAACACAGACTCAGCACTTGACAATTGCACGTTTAACAGGTTATGAACTGACACTATTCCAGCCACACATAGAAATCAGACGCTGCAACATTTTAAATCCTGCTACACTGTTACCGTCAGTTACTTCAAATCCTGCCACACATGACTGTGTGGAAGTTGTTAACACTATGACAAAGCCAAGACAAGACCTGACAGACATCGCATTACCTAATCCCGACCTGACACTTTATGTGGATGGTTCATGTATGAGAACAAGTACAGGAGAATTAGTAGCCGCGTATGCAGTGACTACTGAAACTGAAGTTATAGAAACACATCGTATTGACACCCTGTCTGCTCAAGCAGCAGAGCTAATTGCTCTGACCCAAGCCTGGATACGTGCCAAGAACCTGAAAGTAAACATATACACAGATTCACGTTATGCATTCGGAGTCGTTCACGACTTTGGAGTGCTCTGGCAAGAGAGAGGTTTCATGACTTCTCATGGAACCAAGATTCAGCACGGTCTCCTCATCCAAGCTCTGTTAGATGCAATACATTTACCGACAGCTATCGCTATCATGAAGTGCAAAGCACATACGAAAGTTACTGATATCATTTCCCAAGGTAACGATCTAGCAGATCGAACAGCCAAGCTTACAGCTCAGACTCCAGACATTCCAGTTAACATGACACAGACACCCACTTCAGACCCGACTACTTGTATGACAGTTAAGGACCCTACACAAGATGTCATAGACATACAGTTACATGCTACTCCCGAAGAAATCAAGAAATGGTCCGAACAAGGAGGGGTCCAGACAGATCAGGGATGGGTGACGAAGGGAAAAGCCACATGGTTTCTCCCCGACTCTATGGTTCAAGTCATTATTAATACCGCACATAGTCCAGCACATCTAGGAGAAAAAGCTATGTTAGACAGTATTCAGAACCTTTGGTTCAACAAGCATTTACGAGCTGCAGCCAAACAGAAAGTCCGTACCTGTATGATATGTTGCCAGTTCAATCCAGGTAAAAGTGTCCCGGTGGAACAAGGTGGATTCCAGCCTCCTGACCACCCTTTTGAAGTCCTCCAGATGGATTATATTCAGATGGAGCGATGTCGAGGTTTTAAGTATGTCCTCGTAGTTGTATGCGCTTTGTCCAGGTGGACAGAAGCATATCCAGTCCCAGATTACACAGCCGCGACCACTGCCAAGCAGTTGGTTCGTGAATTCTTTCCCCGCTATGGACTCCCTAGGGTCGTGTATTCTGATAACGGCCAGCCATTCTCATCTGAGCTTATGAAACATGTTTCCCTTCTATTAGGGTACCAGTGGAAGTTCCATTGTGTGCGCCATCCTGAATCAGCCGGTTTCGTAGAGAGACATAATCAAACCCTGAAAATCCGCATTGCCAAAATATGTAAAGAGAAAGGTGTAGACTGGCTAGTTGCCCTGCCAGTTGCATTATTTTATATGCGAATGGTTGCACATTCCAGATCAGGTCTGTCCCCGTATGAGGTCGTATTCGGCCGCCCCCCTAACATGTGGGGTACACCTAGACCCCGCAGTATTACAGATGTTTCCAGTAATATGCTGACAGATTACCTAGCTTCCTTGATGTCTGCCCTACACTCTTGTCGTTCACAGGTTGCCGCTGCATTTCCAGACAATACTGAAGTGAAACCGCATGAGGTCATTCCAGGCGACCTCGTGCTAGTGCGGAATTTTGATCGTTCAAGTCCACTGGAGCCCCGCTGGAAGGAGCCACGTTTAGTCCTTCTGACCACCCGCACGGCCGTGAAGTTGGAGGGCCGCAAGGGGTGGGTCCATCTGTCCCATATAAAGAAGTTCCATGGAATTCGTAAAAAGACATTTGCAAAGGACTGCCAAAATTCTAAAGACTGCCTAAAAACCGACTCTGAACTCAAGCCTCCCCTGTTAGAGGAAACTCCGCAGCAGGAGTATAAAAAGAAACTTCGGTCTAGTAAAATAAGTCAGCCAGTTTAATTGTCTAAGTCCCTCTCGGGTGAAACGGTTAGACAGGTTTCTGACATGTATGAGATAGACCCCCATAGTGAGAGAGTTAGTCAAAACTCTATAAGATGTATCATTATTCTAAGTTTTCTATTATATGTGAGTTTAATGGTTACCTGCACAAGTTATGCATTACATTTATGTTTTCCAATTTCTCATGTAAATAAGTTTGCTAATGCTACAGTAGAGCACACATTTAGTGATCTGCCTCCTCACGAGCTATCCTATCGTCTTGCTATGCGAAATAACACATTCATCAGAATGTTACACTATTCACACCAGACCAGCAATGCCACTAATTGTTGGGTGTGTGGTCGACTCCCCCCTTTCCAGACACCGAAGGGAGTTCTGCCACTCTTTCCTTATCCGTTTTCACATAATGGTTCGTGTGGAGCATGGTCCACGTTAACGTCATCCTCCAATGATATGTCCCTTCTGAATAGAACATGTTTTCCAGACAAGCAAGGTCTCTCCCATAGAACAGGGTTAGATCTAGAAAATGAAGTATATGATTTAGGTAATTATTCTTCGAATTTTATGGTCCTGAATGTTCAGTCTGATACAACTCCAGATTTGCCTGCTATTTCAGTACTACCAGTCAAAGGCGAATTATGTGTCAGAAAGAATGGTTCCGCACATGTAGGACATAGTGATTGTACTACTACTGTCGAGTATAGTGACAGTGGGAAATCTATTTTCAAAGCCTCACGTCATTCTTATTTTGTTTGTGGTCAGACCGCATATGTTCGTCTGCCCCTAGATTGGGATGGAACATGTTATATTGCCTTCCTACTGCCACCAGTTTTTCTAGCCCCATCTGATTATCACAGAAACACACATCTAGTACACGTCAGACATAGAAGGGAGATCGAGTCCCCGATTGTCGATCAAACTGAAACCACTCTAGAACAATATCAAGACTTCAATAAAGGTTTCTTCTTCTTTATAGGACCTATCCAGAATAGTAAGTTAATACGCAGACTTACCAGAACCCTTGAAGCAGTAGTGAATGAGACTACTTCTGCTCTAGGTAACTTAACTGAAGAGCAATCTGCTATGAGATTTGTCGTGCTCCAAAATCGTCTCGTTCTTGACGTCATACTGGCCGATAGAGGAGGAGCATGTAGAGTCATCGGATCTAGTTGCTGCATTTTCATTCCTAATAACGCGCCGTCTGTTTATTCAGCTATAACCAGACTTCATAAAATTGCCCATCAGTTACACCAGAATCCAGGCACCTGGACATGGTCCGGTTGGCTCTGGAGTATTATATCCGCCTGGGGATGGAAAGTATTGTCATTCCTAGGTATTGCAGTAATGATCATATTCAGTTGCTGCCTCTGTATACAATGTGGCCCTGCGATTTGCAGCATTTGTGCTACCTCTTGTATTCCCAGTCCTAAATCCCGTTCCAAGACAATTCGAGACGAGCAAATGATGCTATATGAAATGATAGATGGTATCATGAATATTGATGTTTCCTGATGGAAACGTAGGGCACAAGGAGGGAATGTGGAAAAGTAAATTTTGCCATGTTATATGTGCCTACGTGTTCCCCATCTTATGTTATATGTGCATGATCGATATGCATATATTCCCCTCTGATCGATTAAAGATGCAATTACAGTTGTGTCCATCTCTAGTATGCTAGTTTCCAGTCTTTGTGAAAGCAACGAATATTAGGCCTATGTAAACCTATGTTGCCACATTTTACAGTGTGCACGTTTATTCATTGAATTGTCCCCGTTTCTAGGCCTCAAAAGGGCCCGGACTCAGATTCAGCTCCTGTCTCCTGAACCCTCTCCGAGGAGCGATACAGCCCCCACCTGCATCCCTGACCCTTAGCTTACTTTCTTGCCACGCAGTGCCCGGCTCGGCCTGGCTCTGCCTCCCAGTCTGCCAAGAATATGTTATGTTTCTAGTTATCAGTCCAGCCCTCCTTCTCTGCATTCCTAAGCTACTGAATCGCATCAATAGTTTCCGTCATGGTCTAGCCTTTATGTCTCCATGTAAGAGAAATACTGTATTAATATTCATAGAATATTCCTTGCACACGAACTACATGTAGAATAATGCAGGCACCAGTCTTAGAGTCAAGTAGCCTTTGCCCTGATAACTTTTGGATTCTATCAATATGTTCTCTAAACACCAGATACTAGATAGGCTTTAGGTACATGTCGCTCTGACACTCCAGACTTTAGTCTCCTCTTCTAGCACAGAAGTCATAGCCCCCAGTTCTCCCTGGTAACACGTCATTGTCCGTTTGCGCGCACCACTAGGTTAGAGGTCCCAGCTGCTCAGGTAGCCCCCTCCATGTTTCCGCCCCGTTTATGACATATTCTGTTACGTTTGCATCACATGTCTATGTATACGCCCTGTACACGCCTTCTTGTTACATCATTTTGCCCTTATCTTTCGCGACTGCTACGAAACCACGCCCACTGCTACGCCTACTGTATTGAATGTAATGTGTTTTGTTTAACTATATATACTGTGCACTGTTATTAAAAGTTATCCCTTATTCCCAGATCCTGCCCCCGGCAGCTGCCATCCTATTCCCATGCAGGCTGTCCTGTTCCTGTCCTTTATGCCTGATTAAAGCCTGTAAACTCCAGCTACCTCGAATCTTGACTCTTATTTATTGAGCTACCTGTTTTATTGATTATTCTGAAAAATAGATCCGGTAATAAATTATTTATTTACCACAAACTATATATGGAATTTCAATGGTTTTGTGTGAGTAAAATAAGGTTTTGTAAATGCTAATTCCTAACTATATATGGTCTATAACCTATGGTTTTTTCAGTGAATTTTCAAGGTTTTGTAAATGCTAATTCCTAACTATATATGGTCTATAACCTATGGTTTTTTCAGTGAATATATATATATATTACCTACTGGCGGTCGCCAGTAGGTATATATAGTTAGGATTTTTTCCCTATGGGATTTTTGAAAATTCTATGTCTAATAACTTTGGCGTTTGTGGACGGAATTGGCTGAAATTTTCAGAAAAATGGCACATTTTGTTTCTGAGCAGCCCTTGAAAATTTGGGGGGGTTCGTCAAGGGGGGGCCGAGAAAAAAGGGGGGTCCCAAAACGTGTTTTTAACATTGAGTTTTCCATAGGGCGGTTGGCCTCACTTTTAGCCCGAACGGCTGAATGGATTTGCACGAAACTTGGCAAAATTGTAGGGACTGGTAGCCCGATGTGCCTTTTGTAGGTCTCAATATATGTGCTTCAGTGGATTTTGAGAAATTAACGTTAAAAAAAGATATATATCTGTAACAGCGGACCGGGCAGCGCTCCGGTTCGCGGACTTTACGCGGTACGGAGCTTTGTGAAGCGAAGCTGATTGGTTCTCCGGCGTCTGTAAACATTCCAAACAGTCCGTAGCGGCCGCCATCTTGTCTCTCGGTAGGATCGAGAGACAAGCGGAGGCCAAACCGAAGGGGCAAATGACCATAAGGGGGCATAGTAGATCCTCCCTGACCCTTTAGGTTTGATGTGGAGGTTTTAAAAGGGCCCCGCGGGGCAAAAAAAAAATAAAATAATAATAATCGAACGGCTGAATGGATTTGCACGAAACTTGGCAAAATTGTAGGGACTGGTAGCCCGATGTGCCTTTGCTAGGTCTCAATATATGTGCTCCAGTGGATTTTGAGAAATTAACGTTCAAAAAAAGATATATATCTGTAACAGCGCTCTGCTTCGCGTACTTTTCGCGTTACGGAGCTTTGCGAAGCTGATTGGTTCTTCGGCGTCTGTAAACATTCCAAACAGTCCGTAGCGGCCGCCATCTTGTCTCTCGGTAGGATCGAGAGACAAGAGGAGGCCACAGCGAAGGGGCAAATGACCATAAGGGGGCATAGTAGATCCTCCCTGACCCCCTAGGTTTGATGTGGAGGCTTTAAAAGGGTCTCGCAGGGCAAAAAAAAAATATATCGTTTTTTTAGTTTTTTTGCGTGGAGTGCGCCCGGTTCGCGAACGGGGAAGCGTTCTGGGGAGCGTACTTTCTTGAAAATTAGTGAAAAAAGTTAGACTAAAATAATAATTGTGAGTGATCAGATGTAGGGTAGCTCTGAGAAGAGCTTTTGGGTTTATGGTACATTTAGGTACTTATAAGTAGGTACCAATGCACAGTCTTAAATTCAGAGTGAAAATTCTGTTGCCCTCATCTGAGAAGTGAACTCCATCTCCTCTGTAGATATCTTGCATGTAGTAACGCAAGTTATTGTTGTACAGGGAGCCCATTCCATGGTTTCTCATGTAAGCTGAAACAGATTTGTTTACATGCTTCCTCGATTTCTCAATTTGTGGACAAAATTGGTTCGACCACCTCCATTTTTGTCTTTGGCATATATTTGAATATACCAAGGCAGTCTGAGGAAAAAGTGCCATCAATTGCTCAAAGGTGTCCTTTAAAAGCATTTCCAGACCTACCCCAGTCAAAGTGCCCAAATCATTACCTCCACAGTGCACAATTAACAGGTCAGGTTTTGGCAAATGCATAAAGGTTTTCACGAATGGTATCTATTGGTGACATTTTAATCCTCTGTGACCAAACCACTTAATTTCCACATCTTGTAAATTGAGGTTAGGTAAATTCCTGTTTTCAGCGTACCTCTGAGCCCAATAGATGTAACTATGTCCAACAATCCAGACAGAAAACATGGCGAGAGAAGGTTCTCCTGCAGTCAGATGAAGTGTGGCAATGAAATGGCAGTTGAAAAAATGAGAGTGTAAAATGAAAAAAACTGAGGAGTTTCTGTGTTAATGAAGCAGTAAGAGTGATTGGTGGATTTTGATTGCTGAAAACAGAAAGTTAGGGTGCATGGATGAGTTCGTTGAAAGATGTATTTTGAGTGGCGAAGAAAAAATCATTAAATGAAAGTATGCACTGGATATGCAGGAGCACTGAGAGTTCAGAGTTCAATTGCAACATTGTTGTGTGAACTTGGAAACACCAGAGGTCTTGCAAGAGGTGGTTGCTATGCAGAAAAAGCAGAGAGGGGGCAGAGGGGGGAAGGGTTTTGATTTGAAAAAAAGTGAGGGAAGAGTTTTGATTGGGTGACATGAGAGATATGTGTGAAGAATTACAGAATTTCTGTGCTTTTGATAGCTGCAGACTCTGGAGTGCATACCTTTTGCTCTGCTGAAGACAAATTGGTGTGTTTCTGAGACTGTTTTGAAACTCAAAGTATTTGCTAAGGTGAGAAAAGATTTCTTTAATTTAGATAGAAAATAGTGTGCTTTAAGGAGAAAATTATGAAGAAAGTTGTGTTTTTCAAATGTTGGTTTATCTGAAGTGTTTTACAAATAGATTTTGTTTCTTTGAGAAATTGTAATTGGAGAAAATGTGAAGTATTAGTACTGACAGGGTTTTTATGTGCATAGGAGCTGTGGAGTGTTTTCAAATTATGACTTGTAAATCGTTTTTGAGGAAAAGCAATGGTTTTAATATTTATGACAAGGACATAATGGTGTATGCTTCTTTATAAGGCAATTGAGAGTCTCTGATGTTATTTTTCCCATTTCAATGTAAGAAGTTTCTCTGTGGAGCAAATTGCTTGTAAATATGCTCCCATCTGTGCATGGCAAATTTAGATTTTGAATGTTTGCGTTACATAGGCATGTTAAAGGTGACCGAAACATGCTGCAAAGGCAATCAAAAACGCATTCATGTGTCTTAAGGACATTTTAAGTCATTTCCCCATGTGGAGTGTTTTTAAATTATGACTTGAAAATCGTTTTTGGGGAAAATGAAGGCTTTTAAAATGTATGACAAGGACATAATGGTGTATGCTTCTTTATAAGGCATTTCAGTGTCTCTGATGTTATTTTTCCAATATTAAATTAAAAGACCTTTCCCCGTGGAGCAAATTCCTTGTAAATATGCTCCCACCTGTGCATGGTAAATTTAGATTTTGACTGTTTGAGTTACATAGTCATGTTAAAAGTGACCCAAAAAAGTTGCAAAGGCTTTAAAAAAAGACTTTCATGTGTCTTGAGGACATTTTAAGTCATTTCCCCGTGGGCAGTGTTTTCAAATTATGAGTTGAAAATCGTTTTTGAGGTAAAGGAATGTTTTCAAAATTTATGTGCGCCATATGCCCCCAAATTTCTTTTTCAGGGGTGCAGCAGGGTGTTCTTGAGACACCCCTGCACCCTCGGAAAAATTCGTAATTTGCGATGAGGTAATTGCTAATCGCAAATTGCACCTTCATTCGTATGGGCCTCCTGCTCCATGGAAATGAATGGGTAATTTGTAATTAGCAAATAGCTCATCGCAAACTAGGAATGGTAAAGAATCGCTATTTATTCCTTAAAGTTCGCTATTTAGGAAATGCAAAAAACTTTGATGATACATATGGCGGTTCATCTCTAACAAGATAAGAAGCATAGGGATAGATTTATGATGACTGGCGCATCACCAGGGATGTGTTAGTCATCCTGTGCCGCTGTTCCGCCACCCATGGTTTGCTGCATTTACAATGCGGCGCATCATGGGGCAAAAACAGCACAGATGCGTGACGTATCTGTGCCGTAAAGGTGGCGCATTGCTGGAGTTGTATCGCAAGTGTGATGAAGCTCCAGCAAGGCTCAGGGGTGCCCCTGTCGCAGGGTTTCTGTTCTCACAGAGAACTGTGCACAGAGGATTGGAACCTCGGCGAATTAGGGTGCCCCAAAACTCACCTTAGTAATCAAAAACCGCTTAGCAAGCTAGGTACAGTGTCACATTGGATATAACAAACTCTCAATGTTTAGACAATCCAGAATATGAACTTATAGTACCTCAGGATACGTGGAACTCATGAACACTCGGTCGTTATATAGTTCTTAGAAACCAGAACATGGAGTTAAGAAGAACACATGTGTATTTGAAATGTTTATTTACTAATGCCGTCTTCTCAGGCGTAGTATCTTAGATTATACAAGTACACATATTATCAGTAGCAAAATTACCAGTATAGTTAGTAGTACATAAAAAGCGAATGGTGACAGTATGTTAACATGCTGTAAATGAATAAGAGTTAGCAACACTTATAAGCAGCCGCGGGCCGTGGAGGGAGTTACGGTGGGGCAGGGAGGCAGGGAGGGGGAGGGGCAGGGTGGAGGGACCTAAAAACTGGCATATGGATAATTGCAGGTAAGTACACAATTTAATTATTTAAACGAAATTCGTAGCGCGCACAGCATCGCATTTTGCGATGCTGTGCGCGCTACGAAATTCGTTTGAATAATTGAATTGTGTATTTACCTGCAATTATTCATATGCCAGTTTTTAGGTCCCTCCACCCTGCCCCTCCCCCTACCCGCCTCCCTGCTCCACCGTAACTCCCTCCACGGCCCACGGCTGCCTCCTCAGCATCGTTGGACATGGTTAAATAATAGCTGCAAAATGTTACTCTTGTTAAACAATTTTACTACTATAATCTCTGAGATTTGTCTCTTACTCTGCAACATCTCATTGTTGTTATCTTTCTTTAAAGATAAAGACAACATCAACATGAGCAACAATCAGCAATCAGTTGATTTCGACCTCATCATTGAACTCGTAATTGAAACATCAGTGGATGTTGATCCCTTGGATGATTTCAATCCTGAGGATGAAGAAGAACGTGATGAGGATGCAGATTTGTCAGAATTGTATGACATAGGATGGGAAGCTGACGTGCTTGAGCCTATGGAACTATAAACATTTATTTTATAAATTTATAATAAATAAAAAGTAAATATGTAAACCGTTTAATTTAAAAATAAAGACACCTTCAAAAACAGGTTATGTGTAGTGTCTTCAATAAAATATTAAAATATGGTCATAAAATTAGATCAGATTCATATATAAAACAGCACTGGTAAAATGAATATAAATTCCATTTCTTTTCTGCTATTTCTGTATTCTAAATTTGCCATGTACAAAAAATTCTTCTATGTAAAAATGTTAAGTAGTGTGTTAAGTTTTTGATGACTGTTATTAATTTACTGTTGGGTAATAGTGGTTAATAAATTTTTTTATTATATTTTACCACAGATTCAACTGCAGATTATTTCAAGATTTCAGGATGCCAAGCAAAGAAAGAGTGAGAAAGGCTGCAAAACGTCAAAGACAGCAGGTGAATGAAAAAAAGCAGCAGTCCTCTAACAAAAAGATTTGTCAAGTCACCAAGAAAGCACCGGGTAAGAGTACAAAAACATTCATAAGAAATATCTGTAGTAAAAAAAATATTACTACAGAAAATGTTTCAGTCCAGAAAAGGAGAAGCAATTCAAACGGTAAGGAAAGGCCAGTGAGAAATGTTACTGCTAGAGTAAGAGATAACTCTATGCATGAAAGTAGAAGGAAACAACAGTTTAGGGACATTCGTAAACGAATGTTCCGCAACAGGATAATTGGCAATTTGTTAAAAAATATTAAGAAAGGTCAACAGAAAGTGGTTTTTTATAAGAGAAAAAAAATAGTTGAGAAAGTTATTGATCAGGCATTTGAAATTAAACGTAAGTTATTTATTTTGACAATCAATAGAATTAGGAAGCTAAACAAGGCAATTTATGATTTCAAAAGAAATAGTAGATGGAAGAGAAAAGTTAATCGTAGTAATTTTTGTGAAGTTTTTTCTGGAGAATGGATGCATAGTTCAAGCTCTGAGGCATTTTTTAATGAGGAGAGTTATTTCCAGGATAATGATTTGGTGCATGCAGTTGACACCAGTGGTCGAGCTTATGAAGTGAAAGATGGTTGTCCAGTTGAAAAAGAAAAACTTGTGACAACAGAGATAGAAGAGGTGTTAGGTAATGAGGTTTTAGGGAGACGTTCTAAGGGTCCTGTGTACACCTGGAAGTGTAGTAGTATTTGCAGTGTACGACAGGATTCCATCAATTTGCTTTGTGATTTTATACGGTCATTTAATAAGAAAAGTTTGAAGCAGAAAATGAAGTTGTTGCAAGAATTAGATCCTTGCAGAGTGAGAGAAGTGATAGGTTTGCATGGTCATTCACTGGCTTGTCTTTCCAGGAGAGTATGCCAGAGTGTTTTTCATCATTTCAGGATGCTAGCAGTGCATCATAATAAAGTGAGGAAATTAGTTAGAATGTTGTATTATGCTAAGAGTCCAGCAATTATGCTTAAACAATTATGCGCTGCTCTTTTGCATGGTTCTGAAATAGATGTGAAGAATATATGTGAAGAAATTGAGTTTTGTTACTTTGGAAGTAAAGAGGAGAATGTTGAAATTGACCAAGAAGAAGAGAGTAATGTGGAAGATAGTGTACAGGTTTCCAGTATAGATAATTTCCAGAGGGAAATTGCGACGTTTGAGGTGAAATCAAGTGAGAGGCCAAATTTCACTTGTGTGTGTTGTCGACGCACTTATTATAAGAATCAGACTAAGTTAGTGGATTTATATGGAAAAAGTGAAAGGGAAAATAATAGTGAATGGAAGGATTTTACAACATACTTGATGGTAGAAAATTGTTTTGATTTGGGATTGGATCAACGTGTGTGTACTTATTGTTGTAACAAATTAAATCAAAACCAGATGCCTGCTAGAGCAGTTCATAATAATCTGGAATTGGTTGAGATTCCTTCTGAATTGAAGGATTTAAATACTTATGAATCTATTTTGATTCAAAGTATCCATCCCTTTCAGGCTATTGTAAGAATGGAGCCAAAGACAGGGAAATTGCCTCCATCAGATTTACAGAGAGGATTAAAGGGAAGAGTTGTTTATTTGCCTCTAGATTTGAAGAAAAACATTAACACAATTGGAGTAGAAAAAGTGGAAGAGGAACCTCTTGTTATCTTAGTTAATGGGGTTCCGACAAAGAATAAGAAAATATGGCAAGATTTAGTAGATGTTAGGAAAGTCAAAAGGGCAACATTGTATTTGAAAAAATATAATAAATACTATAAAAATGTATATGTTGCAGAAGAGGAAGTAAGTGAGGAAGAGGGTAGCGATTTATGTGCTGGTCAAATTGAGAAAGTAGAACCCTGTACTAGTGAAGAAATATATGAACATTATAGTGTTCATCCTTTGCATTCCAAGGAAGTCATGGGGAATGCTATTGAGTTGTTTCAAATGAAACAAGCGAAAGGGAGTCCCATTAGTGTTTGGGAGGAAAGTTTGGAAGCTCGGTGTTTCCCACAGCTTTTTCCAACAGGTCAGGGAGGAAGATATGATGAGCGACCTCATCAAATTCCTGCTTCTGAATACCGGACTTTGCGATTGTATGCAGGAGATCCTAGGTTTCGACAATACATTCCTTATTTGTTTCATCTCCTTTTTGAAAGCGATCTGTCTGGGCTGTCATATGCAGTGAACCACATCTTGAAAAGTGGTATACACATGCAAAACATCTCGGCAAGTGACTTTATGGATAAAGTCAATGTCCAAGACAGTATTTTGGATTCTCACCTGATTAATCTCATGGCGTGTCAGTGTGGTACTAATGAGTACTGGTACCGTCGTCATGGTGATTTAAAATGTATGCTGAGGAACTTAGGAACTCCCACATGGTTCCTCACTTTGAGCTGTGCTGAGTATGGCTGGGAAGACTTACTTGAATTTCTACGAGAGGCAAATGCTAACGTAGAAAACATCGAATTCAAGACACCCGGAGAACTGTGCTCTTTGGATCCAGTCAATGTATGTAGGTACTTCAATCATAGATTTGAAGGTATGATGTCTTTCATCATGAATAAGAAGAATCCACCTCTTGGAGAGGTGTTGGATTTCTTCTGGAGGAAGGAGTACCAAGCAAGAGGTGCTCCTCATATACATATGTTGCTGTGGATCAAGGATGCACCTAAATTTGGAACGGATGCAGAAGACTCAGTGATGAGTTTCATAGAACAGTATTCTACGTGTGCTGTTCCAAACGCAAAGGAGAAAAAAAGCCTAAGAGAAAAAGTTCTACGATTCCAAAGCCATCGATGTGGAAAGTACTGTCGTCGTAAATTCCGGAACAAAGACAAGTTCTACACCAAATGTCGTTTCGGCTTTCCACGACCGGTGATTTCTAAAGGAAGAGTGAACAGTTTGATGTCTTCGCTGCGACATAATGTGATGAAGAAATCACCTAAAAACACATACAATTTGAAGAGGAACGAAGAGTCTAAGTACATCAACGACTACAACCCGGTGATTTTGTCCATGTGGAATGCTAACATGGATATACAGTTTGTGGCTGATAACTGTATGGCTGTGGCTCGGTATGTGACTTCTTACATCACCAAAAAAGAGAAGACAAAATTGAAGGATATGTGGGGGGACATTTCTCATGAAAAGAGCCTCAGCAAGAAGTTGTACAGTTTCAGTCTGAAGATGTTGTCGCATCGAGAAATTGGAGCTTACGAATGTTCTGACCGGTTGTCTTCAGCAAGTCTCTATGCCAAGTCCAGGAGTATCGTTTGGGCGAGTGTTGGTCTTGCTGCAACGCGTAATCGAGTTCTCAAACCTGTGCGGGAAATTGAGTATTTGGCGGAAAAGGAGCCAAACAGTACCGACATTTTGAAGACCAACATGTTGGATACATATTATCCAAATCGAAGCAGTCACCTCGAGAATGTTTGTCTGTATGAGGTTCTGCAAAATTACATATTCAAGAGGAACATCAAAGAAGATACTGAGAAAGGAGTGTATGCTGTAATAGGAAGTGAGGGATGTCTGGACAAGCAAAGAAAATGCCACTTGATAAACCATCGAAAATTGAGTGGCGAATCTCCTGAAAAAAAGGAGTTTTTCTATTTAGCACTTTTGCAACTTTTTAAGCCTTGGCGTGCAGAAGAGGAACTGCTTGGAGATTTCCTTTGTTACGAAGACTCATTCAATGCTGCCAAGGAGACCATAGAATGTCCTGCTTTTCCCAAATATGTAGAAATGTTGAATGTGGAAATTGAGCAGGAAGCAACGATTGCAGCCGAGATTGCCAGAGACAGTTCTCAGGACAGTCAGAGTTCTGCTTCATTGAGTCAGGATCCACTAGGAGGACCTCTTATCGAAAATGAAGCTGCCACTGCTATGAATGAAGTGGAAAGAGCCATGGCACATGCTCAGGAGGATGCGGTTAACTTAGAAGAGTTGGAAAGACAAGTCAACGTTGAGCAGAGGAAAATATATGACGAACTTACCATGCAAATTGATCATGGATTAAGTCATGACAAGAAAGAGTGCTCATGTACGTCGTTGAAGCCTGTCCGACTGTATGTGAGTGGAGAAGCGGGAACTGGAAAAAGTTTCCTTATTAAAGCAATTTCATGTTATTTGCAGGAAAGGACAGAGTCATCGCTGTCTTGTGTTGTCACCGCTCCAACTGGACTGGCAGCACATAACATTAAAGGGATTACTTTACATCGTTTACTGATGCTGCCAGTGGAGCATGACAACAAATTAGAATATCACAAGCTATCTGGAGATGCTTGTTTTGAAGTTTCAAGAGTCTTGAGGAAAATGAAACTTCTTATCATTGACGAAGTAAGCATGGTTTCCAATGTCATGCTTGCCTTTGTGCATTTGAGAATGCAAGAAGTTCTCAAAACAGAGTATGATGTGTTATTTGGTGGCAAACACATCATTGTTTTCGGAGATCTTCTGCAGCTGACACCAGTGAAAGGGCAACCTGTGTTCAAAATGCTCACGCATGAAGATACCAGGAAGTGCTTAGGGAGCATTGGCAACGTCAATATATGGTTAAACTTCAATTATGCTGAACTGCATGAAAATATGCGTCAGGCAAAGGATGAAGTTTACAAGAATATTCTACAAGATGTTAGAATTGGAAAAGTGACCGAGCATGGGAAAGAAGCTTTACATGCACGATTACTGACAAATTTATATCCAGACGAAGATGTTGTGCCTGAGAATATTTTTCAGAAAATTACTGAGAAAAAATCTGGAATATGTTTGATGCCAACTCTTGCAGAATGTGCCAAATTCAACAACAAAATGTTGCATTTAGAAAAGCAAGAGATTGTGAAACTGGAAGCTAGTGACAGAGTAGAGCATATGGGATCAACAATTATTTTGTCTGAGAATCTGAAAACAAAATTGGATTCATTAGAGAAGAGTATATCTAAAACTGCGGGTTTTGAAAAGACTCTGAATGTGTGCTTGAACTGCCGTATAATTTTAAGAAGGAATTTACATGTTGAAAGAGGTCTGGTAAATGGATCAATGGGTAATGTTGTTGATTTTGTGAAATACAGAAATAGAGATGGAATTGAATTTTTAAAAATTAAATTTGATGGCATTGAGGAAGTACAGCTAATTGGTCGTTGTTCTGCTAGATTTTTGCTTGTAAAAGACTTATATGTTCGTCGTAAGCAGTTTCCTGTTTGCTTGGCATATGCGGTGACAATCCATAAATTGCAAGGTTTAAGTGTAGACTGTGCATTGGTGAATATTGGCAGTTCTGTGTTCAAGGAGGGTATGGCATATGTGGCATTGTCACGAGTTAGAACTTTATCGGGATTGTACTTGATTGAGTGTGATGTCACAAACATTTGTGCGGATCTAGATTGTGTTAAGGAATACAATAGGTTAAGAAGAGAGTATGCGCCACATTTGCCTCAGTATCCTTTGTTTGAGAAACGTGTGGTAGGCCGGAAACGAAGAAATGTGACCAATACTGGGGAGGTTGTAGCAAAAAGACGAAAAGTCGATGAACCTGAAATTATAAGCAGAAACAAAAAGGATTCTGTTGAAGATGTTGTTGGTTTTCAATTTGAAAACAGTTCTGGTGTCAACTGCTATGCTAATGTAGTGGTTAATGTTTTGTTTTCTCTAGAAAATGTAAAAGAAGAGATTGTGGTCAATTCTGATCAAAGATTTTGCAGTTTGTTAAATTCTGTGTTAGAGAAATGTAGCACTGATAGAACAAACATAGAAAGTGTGTCTGAAATTCGAAATCTGTTAGACAGATGTTCAGGCCAAACACAATTCTCTCAAAATAGTCAGCAAGATTGTCAGGAGTTTTTAATGTATATGCTTGATGTATTGCATGATGAAGGTGTAGATGTAGATCACCTGTTTGGGCTTTCTTATCAATGGCAGCATGACTGCGAGAACTGTAGGGTATCAAGTACTACTAGTGTAGACTCAGAAAGATTTATATATTTAACTTTGCCAGACAGTAAATCAGTCTCTTTTAATAAGCTAGTAAAAGCAGCTGATCACAACATGGAGTGTAGCCAATGTAAATCTGAAATGATGTCCACATTATTTATACGAACATATGGCCAGTATGTCATTTTAATGTTTCAACGATGTAGGCCTGATGGAACAAAATTGACAACTTTAATTAAAAATTTTGTGGCTTCACAGTTGTCAATATCAGGAAGGACTTTTGTAACTGTAGCAATTATATATCATGATGGTCCTTCAATAACATCAGGACATTATACAGCTTATTTAAAGTGTAGAAATGGCTGGTCATTCTGCAATGATTCTGTTTTAATTTTCAAAACAAAACTGCCGTATGACCTTAAAAACTCTTACCTGGTGTTTTTAAAACCAAAATTTTAGGGAAAGAATCTCGGGATGTGCTCTGAGGAATTTCAAGAAGTTCTAATGGCTCCTACACGATTTGGCCTTGAGGATAAGTGTAGTACAGAGACATAACTTCTTACCATAACACTGGACGTCATGGAGAAATACGTGCACTTTGAATGAGTTCAGAAAAACTGTTTCTTTTTATAAGCTAATTGAAGCAGCCAATCAAAACATGGAGTAGAGGGAATGTAAGTCTGCAATGCTGTCTACTGTTTTACATTGCTTTGTGATTAAAAGTGATGTAGAGAATTAAATAATTGTACTAGTCATAAAGGTAGTGTAAGTCTGCTTCATAGTAAGCAGTATCAGTGTGATAGGAAATGTAGAACATGATTGAGCAAGAAGGGGAAGATATTACTAGTCCAGGATTGTGAAAATGATCTTCAACATTTTAATTGTGAAAGTTGCGGAAATACAACATGACGGGATTGGCTTAAAAGAATTCTAAGAGTTATAAATGGCTCAGACACGATTTGGCCTTGTGGAAACGTGTGGTAGAGAGCGAGAAGTCAATTATTGTATGTAACATGTTTTTGAAAACGATGGAGGTTTTCTTTCAGAAAGTGGCGGGTTGAAAGTAATAACAGCACAACAGAGTGTAAGCTGTTCATAGGACATCCTTGGCCGTCATGGAAAGTAAGTTAACTTTAAGGAGTTTTGAATTCTGATTTGTTATGTTGTATGGGTTTTTTAAACACAATCATTTTGATTGTGTTTTTTTTTCCCCGCTGTTATATGATGAATACCTTCAAGTCACTGTTTTAGTGAAATTTGATACATTCTGAGAACAGCAAAAATAAACCATTTAACATGTATAATTAATTCTGTTCTGTTTGCATTTATGATGTACATGTAGAACTGTGTAGGAGGCATGGAGAAGGTGAGGCTTCTGTAAGTGTCAAAGTTGTTGCATACAGTGCTCATATTCTACGTAGTCTTTTATATTTCATTACTTTCACTGTTTCTGACTGATCTAAAAAATTTTTTTTAAAAAGAACAGTAAGTATAAGGGAAGGAAACAGACAGTTATGTTAAAAGAAAGACAGCTATAGGGAATAAACTAGGGATACTGTTACCCGCAATCCTCTGCTGATGATGTCACTGAGCATGTCATGAATGATGTAATATGTGACATCATCAGCAGTGGATTACGGGTAATAGTATCTCTAGTTTACTCCCCTATAGCTGTCTTTCTTTTAACATAACTGTCTGTTTCCTTCCCTTATACTTACTGTTCTTTTTAAAAAAAAAAAAATTTTGGTTCGCTTCCGGTTCGCGTACCGGCGAGCGAACTGGGAAGCGAACTAAGAGAAATAGAGGTTGGCACAGTTCCAAATATTGTACCAATTTTTTAATAACGGGGAGGTAGTTCTGAAAAGAACTTTTTTTTTAATTGTTTTTGTTGTTTTATATTTTTTTTATTATTTTTCTGAACATTTTTTTACTTTTTTTGAATTTTTCTGAACAGTTTTATATTTTTTTTGGTTTTTTTTCGGAGGAGGCAACGAAAACGATTCATTGTAAAGGGCTCAACAGGAGCAACAAAAAAAAAAAGAATTTATTATTTGGGGCGTTTCGTACAAACTTGCATATGATAGTCAATAGCTCTGTTGATCAGAGTGATGCTACTTTCTCCGTAGCAAATGAATCCACTGCAATGTACGCAGACTTGTTTTACTTCACGAAATCTCATTTGTATATTTGGCACCATCTCCCTGCCCTCTGGTCCCGTTACTTCCGGTACAACAGATCTTCTGGCCATAATAGGGAGATTATCTAGGTCGTTACGAAACTGTGCAGCACTGTAGTTGTTAGGATGCCACCTAGTCATATGGCGATGCATTGTGTAGTTTCCGAAACTGTATTTTTTGTCGGTCCCTCTGGACAGTCTATCTTGACATATAAGGCAAGTTACGTATCTTGCATTTACTTTTTTCTGACCTTTGGGAATTTTAAAAAATTGCCAAATGAAGTTTTCTTTCCGGTGAGACGTCCTGGGCTCCTCAGGCAAAAAGTGCCTCTCTCCGCGTGCTGTTCCTCCTGTTCCTCTTCTTCCTCTTCTTGCTGAATTATAACTTCAGCAGGTGGTCCACTCTTCCTTGGATGTGGTGGAGGTGGTGGGGAAGCACCAGCTGAAGCTACTAAAGAAGCCATTGCTCACTGGTAACAAAGGGTCTTTCTCTCACAATGATGAAAGTCAGAGTGAGGAAAGAAGGAGGGATTTTCATCATTTGGGAAAAACAATAGTTCTCAACCAATGAAAAGTGTTCATTTTAGATTATATGACCTAGTCTTACATCATTAGGAAACCAAAAGTGAAATGAACCAATGAAAAATGTTATTACCAAGTCACATGACCTGCTGTGTTTACGTTACGCGCTTTGCAGGGCCTCCCGGTTTGCTTCCAGAAACCTGCGCTTTGCGCCTCGGTAAGCGTACCAGTTCGCTAACGTAGCACGTCATATGACGTATCACGCGACAACGCGAAACGTCATGCGGACGGGAGGTGTCACGATGTTGTTTTCTAACGCGGCAGTTGCGGTAAAGGAACGTTTACCGGCTCGCGGTCTATTTCGCGGCATCAAGGTCAGCTAACGGGAAGCTTCCCGATTAGCGAAGCGGGAACGAAGAAAAAAAAAAATTTTAAAAAAAAATTATTAATAAACATATAAAATATATTTTTGGATTTAAAGAAGAATACATTTTACAGCTACAGATATTAGCTGTTAAAAAACCAATGAAATTCACTGAAAAAAACCATAGGTTATAGACCATATATAGTTAGGAATTAGCATTTACAAAACCTTGAAAATTCACTGAAAAAACCATAGGTTATAGACCATATATAGTTAGGAATTAGCATTTAGAAAACCTTATTTTACTCACACAAAACCATTGAAATTCCATATATAGTTAGTTGCACTAACTATATATCGCGCACCCGCAATCCACTGCTGATGAAGTCACATATTACATCATTCATGACATGGTCAGTGACATCACTGATGACATCACTGATGACATCACTGATGACATCTCAAATGACATCACTGATGACATCATGACACACCAATACCAGTTACTACATACGCACTCACTGATTCCTACGTCTACACACACATTCATTCATTTACCCATACAATCACTCATACATACAGTCACTCATTATTACAACACTATCATATGCACTCATACACCTATGCAGACAGTCACACACTGCCACTCATCCATGGAGTTACTCACACACCAAGTCAGTCCTGTAAAGAATCAATCACACTTCCATTTCCTCATCTATACAGTTAAACACAGAACACCATACTTCAGTGACATCACTGATGACATCACTAATGACATCTGAAATGACATCACTGATGACATCTCAAATGACATCACTGATGACATCATGACACACCAATACCAGTTACTACATACGCACTCACAGATTCCTACGTCTACACACACATTCACTCATTCACCCATACAATCACTCATACATACAGTCACTCATTATTACAACACTATCATATGCACTCATACACCTAGTCAGTCCTGTGAAGAATCAATCACACTTCGATTTCCTCATCTATAGTTAAACACAGAACACCATACTTTTCACACATATACTAACACATACTTACTCTCTTATACAATCACTGATACAAGTACACATTGATATGCACAGAGTCACACACCTCCCAGCCAGCCACACACACACTCAGTCTTCCATACATCCAGTCATTCTTCAATATGTAAAACGTATTTAAACTTTACAAAAACACACAGACACTAGATGATGTCATCAGTGATGTCATCAGTGATGTCACTGACCATGTCATGAATGATGTAATATGTGACATCATCAGCAGTGGATTGCGGGTGCGCGATATATAGTTAGTGCAACTAACTATATATGGAATTTCAATGGTTTTGTGTGAGTAAAATAAGGTTTTCTAAATGCTAATTCCTAACTATATATGGTCTATAACCTATGGTTTTTTCAGTGAATTTTCAAGGTTTTGTAAATGCTAATTCCTAACTATATATGGTCTATAACCTATGGTTTTTTCAGTGAATATATATATATATATCACCAGTAGGTAGTTATAGGTAGGATGTAGTGTCCGTGTCCATGGGAAAATCGTTTTTTCTACTTTTGCCAATAACTGTGGCGTTGTTAGATGAATCATCAAAACATTTTCACAACTAGTTTACTACTCACTTTAGCTCCAGTCTTGAAAACTTCGGGGTGATCTGCCAAGCAAGGGCAGAGAAAAAGGAGGGCCCAAAATGCTTTTTTCCTATGTTAATTTCCGTAGGAAATTCAGACACAGTTACATCCGGAATTGCTGAACGGAATTATACCAAATTTGTCAGAAAGGTAACTGTTGGTCAAAAAAGCACCATTTTTATTAAGTGATGTAAATACATTCAGTAGTTGCAGAGAAATGTAAACGTTTTTAAAATTTACACTTGGGAGGATCCACGACCCCACCGGAGATCTCTTGCTGAGATCTGATTGGCTGTCAACACTTCAAACCAGGAAGTGTTGGCAGCCATCTTGTGACTCGGTTGATCCGTGTCACAGGCAAAAACATAACATAAAAAAAGAAAAGGGGCAGAGTAGAAACATCCTGACTCCCTAGTTCTCGCGGGGGGATCCCACAGGGACCCAGCAGAACCAGAAAAGCATTTTATTAAAAAGTAAATTGTTGGGAGTTGCGATGGATCTGCGAATTTCAAAAAAAAAAAAAAATGAAGTGCAGGCTGCCATGGTTTGTTTCTAATCGGCCACCTGGTTGGCCAGGCCTGCCTGCAGCATGTCTATAATATATAAGAACCTAGGATCCTTAAAGCCCCAGGGACCGCTTCCTCCCCGGGGCATTATGATTAATTTATGCAAAGTTTGCCCCAGAAAAAATGTATGAATGTGGGGGGTCCGTGTGCCCCTCCTATACCTCTGGGGACTGCCACCTCCCAGGGGCTATATATGACAAATGTGGAAGGGCCACGCTGCCCGCGCAGCCCCCGGACAACTACCTCCATGGGGCTAAATGAAATATTAATGAGGGTGGCTCCACACCCCTGCAGCCCTGGAGAGCGCCACCTCCCAAGGGCAAATGGTTGGAATCAAAGTGGGGGGCCATCTGATCCCCCCAGCCCATGTACCACAACCTCCATGGGGCTGTTACCTGTAATGGAAGGGCTGCCTGGCGCCCCTATTTAAGCCATAGATGTTCTTGGGTATTGCTACCCCCCCAGGGCCAACTCCTGCTGCCTCTCGAGGTACCCACTTTCAGGAGATAGTTGTTTGCTAAGGCTTGACAGGAGCTTTACCACTTCCACCAAGCCATAGCAAACTATGCTCACTTTCAGCCAGTGAGAGCATGTTCACTGCTCTCGTTGGCTGGTTTTCATCAAGACGCACTGTGCTGGAAACCGGAGCAGGAAGGTTCCTCTACCTCAGCCGCTAATTCCTTCGAGATGGTGGATCTTGAACGGGACAGCACCCGTGTCATAATTGTATCCAACAAACGCCAAAGCTTCTCAAGATGTACTCGACAGTGCGTCTGCCATTCGGCATTACGGTTCAGCCCAGCCCAGTCATCCAAGTTTGTTGTACTACCTGACGCGTTTCTGTGGCCAACGTACCACTTTATCAGAGGCATTTCTCCTGTATGCATTGGAGCGCTCTTTACTAAGAATGGGCGTAAAATCCGTCCTGTTCGCGGCATTTGCGGATTTTCTGCAATTTTGCGGTCCGCGAATTTCGCGAAATTGCAGAAAAATCCGCGAAATTGCGTGCGGGACAGATTTTCAGAAACTGAAGTACATGAAGCACTTACAGGGTTACAGCAGGTGCCCAAGTTGAAGCTAATTTCTTTGTAACCATGTACAAAATGATTACAAAGAAATTAACTTCAACTTGGGCACCTGCTGTAACCCTGTAAGTGCTTCCTAAGCCGCGCCTCCAGAGTTGTTGCCTACTTGCAACTATTCTCTGACCCTGCTGGTCAGAGAATAGTTACAAGTATGGCACAATGCTCCAGGCTGTCACAAAGATTAAACCACAACAGGAAGCACTTACAGATAAGGAAGCAGGTGCCGGACTTGAAGCTCAAATTCAGTAGCACATTAACCAGCCCCCGGTTAAGGCTGGGCAGGTGTGCTTTCTCCCCATAACCTACAGTGGTGAACCAGAGGGTGCTGTGATGAACCAGAAGGTGCAGTTGTGAACCAGAGGGTGCATTGATGAACCAGAGGGTGGTAGTGGTGAACCAGAGGGTGGCAGTGGTGAACCAGAGGGTGCTGTGATGAACCAGAGGGTGGCAGTGATGAACCAGAGGGTGGCAGTGATGAACCAGAGGGTGACAGTGATGAACCAGAGGGTGGCAGTGGTGAACCAGAGGGTGGCAGTGATGAACCAGAGGGTGACAGTGATGAACCAGAGGGTGGCAGTGGTGAACCAGAGGGTGAGAGTGATGAACCAGAGGGTGGCAGTGGTGAACCAGAGGGTGGCAGGTGTGAACCAGAGGGTGCTGTGATGAACCAGAGGGTGGCAGTGATGAACCAGAGGGTGACAGTGATGAACCAGAGGGTGGCAGTGGTGAACCAGAGGGTGGCAGTGATGAACCGGAGGGTGGCAGTGGTAAACCAGAGGGTGCCAGTGATGAACCAGAGGGTGGCAAGGGTGAACCAGAGGGTGGCAGTGATGAACCAGAGGGTGGCAGTGATGAACCAGAGGGTGGCAGGGGTGAACGAGAGGGTGGCAGTGGTGAGCCAGAGGGTGGCAGTGGTGAACCAGAGGGTGGCAGTGATGAACCAGAGGGTGACAGTGGTGAACCAGAGGGTTCTGTGATGAACCAGATGGTGGCAGGGGTGAACCAGAGGGTGAGAGTGGTGAACCAGAGCGTGGCAGTGGTGAACGAGAGGGTGCTGTGATGAACCAGAGGGTGGCAGTGGTGAACCAGAGGGTGGCAGTGATGACCCAGAGGGTGGCAGCGGTGAACCAGAGGGTGGCAGTGATGAACTAGAGGGTGGCAGTGATGAACTAGAGGGTGGCCGTGATGAACCAGAGGGTGGCAGTGGTGAACCAGAGGGTGCTGTGACTAATCAGAGGGTGGCAGTGATGAACCAGTGGGTGGCAGTGGTGAACCAGAGGGTGGCAGTGGTGAACCAGAGGGTGGCAGTGGTGAATCAGTGGGTGGCAGTGATGAACCAGAGGGTGACAGTGGTGAACCAGAGGGTGACAGTGGATAACCAGAGGGTGCTGTGATGAACCTGATGGTGGCAGGGGTGAACCAGAGGGTTGCAGTGGTGAACCAGAGGGTGGCAGTGGTGAACCAGAGGGTGCTGTGATGAACCAGAGGGTGGCAGTGGTGAACCAGAGGGTGGCAGTGATGAACCAGAGGGTGGCAATGATGAACTAGAGGGTGGCAGTGGTGAACCAGAGGGTGGCAGTGATGAACTAGAGTGTGGCAGTGATGAACCAGAGGGTGGCAGTGGTGAACCAGAGGGAGATGTGATGAACCAGAGGGTGGCAGTGATGAACCAGTGGGTGGCAGTGGTGAACCAGAGGGTGCTGTGATGAACCAAAGGATGGCAGAGATCAACCAGAGGGTGGCAGTGGTGAACCAGATGGTGGCAGTGATGAACCAGAGAGTGGCAGTGATGAACCAGAGGGTGGCACTGGTGAACCAGAGGGTGCTGTGATGAACCAGAGAGTGGCAGTGATGAACCAGAGGGTGACAGAGATGATCCAAAGGGTGGACGTGGCGAACCAGAGGGTGGCAGTGATGAACCAGAGGGTGGCAGTGATGATCCAGAGGGTGGCAGTGGCGAACCAGAGGGTGGCAGTGATGAACCAGAGGGTGGCAGTGATGAACCAGAGGGTGGCAATGGAAAACCAGAGGGTGGCAGTGGTGAACCAGAGGGTGCTGTGATGAACCAGAGGGTGGCAGTGATGAACCAGAGGGTGACAGTGATGAACCAGAGGGTGGCAGTGGTGAACCAGAGAGTGGCAGTGATGAACCAGAGGGTGACAGTAAGGAACCAGAGGGTGGCAGTGGTGAACCAGAGCGTGGCAGTGATGAACCAGAGGGTGGCAGTGGTGAACCAGAGTGTGGCAGTGATGAACCAGAGGGTGGCAGTGATGAACCAGAGGGTGGCATTGGTGAACCAGAGGGTGCTGTGATGAACCAGAGGGTGGCAGTGATAAACCAGAGGGTGACAGTTATGAACCAGAGGGTGGCAGTGGTGAACCAGAGGGTGCTGTGATGAACCAGAGGGTGGCAGTGATGAACCAGAGGGTGACAGTGATGAACTAGAGGGTGGCAGTGGTGAACCAGAGGGTGGCAGTGGAGAATCCGAGGGCGGCAGTGATGAACCAGAGGGTGGCAGTGGTGAACCAGAGGGTGGCAGTGATGAACCAGAGGGTGGCAGTGATGAACCAGAGGGTGGTGCTGCTAAACTGCCTGGGAGCCCTGTGGGTGTGAGCCCCCTTGCTGCTGAGATGCCCAGGGGTTGTGAGCCCACGCGCTACTGAACTGCACGGGGCCCAGTGGATGTGAGCCCCCGTGCTGCTGAACTGCCCCGGAGCCCTCTCAGTGTGAAAATCATTTGTGCTCAATTGCCTGGGAGCCCTCTGGGTGAGAGCACACATTGTGCTAAGTGCCCCCCAGCCCCAAGTACATATATACCCGTACCTCACAGCACCATGATGCTCTTGTACCATGAAGTCTGGTGCCTGGATGCTCCTGATCTGTGTAGTTGGTACCACTGTCTGGTGCATTCAAAATGTAAAGTCATAACTTGCTACACAGCACCAATAAACACGTGTCCCCCCTGGCACCGGTATGCGCATGTACCAGGCTTGGAGCACCCGCATGCCACTGTACCCTACTGCCCAGCGCCAGCATATGCCTGTACGGGCGTTGTCCAGCAGCTGCATGCGTCTGAACCCACTGAGCAGGATCAGAATGGCTTTGTACCAACACGCGCAGCAGAGCTATCTTGGACATCTGAAGGATTCTGGGGTCCTGTGCCAAACGTATTTTTGTATCCATGAATTTCCCGAGCACCATCCCCGTGTAGCTCCTGTGACCAGGAGGCTGCTTTCTCCTCATCTGCTGCTCTGCTCGGTCTCTGACCCTTTATAAACAAGATGCATGTGATCTCGCATAGAAGCCCCGCCCGTTTGGCCCCGTCCACCACACACTAGCGGTATGAAACGTCTTCCCGCCCGTCCCCACTATAATGGCTAGCTCACTCAAGGGACCTCGGCGCCTTTTGGCGTGCAGGCAAAGTTACAGGCACACGTGGCCACATATTTGTGCAAATGGCACAAAAATCCGCGAGTTCGCGGGAAAATTCGGGAACTCGCGGATTTTTTTTTGCCATTTCGCACGAATTCGCGGACCGCGAATTCACACATTTCGCCCATACTTACTCTTTACACTGCATGCTGGTTGGTTGATAAACCCCTCATGGGTTCAACTTCATATATGATTTCTTCATACAGTATGCTGAGATGTGTAGTCACATCGAGCTTTCATTGAACACCTATAGTATTTTCCAATGCGTACAGATTTCAGAGAGTCAGTTAGAATCCTTGGTAGGATCTGGATGTGATGGGAGCAGGCCCTTTTCATCAAGAATACTATGCTAGAAACTGGAGCAGGAAGATTCCTTTCCTTCAGCCTCTCATTCCTTCGAGATGGTGCATCTTGCACGGGTTGAGACCCGTGTCATAATTTTATCTAACAAACCGCAAAGCTTCTCAAGATGCACTTAACAGTGCGTCTGCATTTCGGCATCACAGTTCAGCCCGCCCCAGCCATCCAAGTTCGTTGTACTGCCTGACGCATTTCTGTGGCCAACGTACCACTTCATTAGAGGCATTTCTCCTGTACGCATTGGAGTGCTCTTCGAGATGGCGCATCTTGCACAGGACGGCTCGAAAGCTGGATGTGACTACACATCCCAGCATGAAGTATGAAGAAATTGAAAACGTAGTTGAACCCATGAGGGGTTTTTCAACCAAACAGCATGCAGTATAAAGAGCACTCTAATGCCCCTGGGACCACCACTTGCCTGGGGCATTGAATATGCTAATATGGGAGTCTGTTACGAACCCCCGGCCCTGGGGACCACCAATTCCCCAGGGCTATGCATTTGAAAGGAAGGGGGCTGTGCAGCCCCCCTCCTGGAGCCCTCGATTGCCCTGGGGACCACCACAACTGAGGGCCAGATCCTGCAATATCTAGGGGTGCCCACCCCCGGGACATTACTGTTTGCTATAGCAGGGCGCGACCACAGCTCTTGCCTTGCAATAGTAAACACTGCTTTGCTTTTTGGATGCGTAACCAGTAAACATGCTCTCACTTCCAAAAAGCAAAGCAGATTGCTTTTGGGCAAGGGGAGCTGCATGTAAGCAGCTCCCCTTTCCCAAAAGCAAAGCTGGCTCCTGCAGGAGGCGGGGAGCCGACAGGGACAGTGGGGCTTTGGGGCTCCCCCCACGGTCCCTAACTTGAGGGCCAGCCCAGGGGGATGGGGTCCCTGGGGCCAGAAGTGTTCTAAGGAAGGGAGGCCACACAGCCCCCCTCCCCTATAACTTGACATTTTCAAAAGAAGGCTATGTCCCGGGACATGGGGTTCCCAGGGCAGAAATTGGCCTCCGAAGGGGGGCCGCGCAGCTCCCTTTCTTTTTTTTATATAAAAAAATATGGCAGGCTCAGGGAGAATGGGTCGCCAGGGCCAAAAAAAGGATTGAAAGAATGGAGGCAAACATCCCCCTTCTAAAATGTGTTGTTTTTTTTTTAAAGCTGGCATCTCGCCGGAGGCCCCGCACCCTTCCTGCACCACTCTGCAAACGGTCCCCATGGCACGTTCTAAGTTGGGGAATTAAGTCCCCTTGAAAACTGAGGGTCCCCGGGGGAAATTAGCCCACTAGGTACATCCAGTATGGGCCATGCAGCTGGATTGCAGAGAGTGGTTGGAGGCCACGCCCCTTTTCACATCCTTCTGCAAACGCGTCTCTTGGTGCACTGCTGGTGGGGCAATGAGGTCCTTTTGTGTCCTGAGGACCTCAGGACACAAGTGGACTTCATCCCCTGAGCAGCAGTGTGCCAGGTGCTGCATTTGCAGCGTGGTGTAAAAAGGGGGCATGGCCTAAGACCACTTTCAGCAACCCAGCTCTGTGGCAATTACTTGAGGTACTTGGTGGGCTAGTTGGCCCCCAGCGATCCTCATGAAGAAAGGGGACTTCATCCCCCAATTTAGAAAGCACCAGGAGGTGCATTTGCAGAGTGGTAGAGAAATGGGGCGTGGCCTGTGTCTACCTCTCAGCTATCCCACTGTGTGGGGCTTACTGTAGGTAAGAGGTAGGCTAGTTGGCCCCTAAAAGACCTAGAGGACCTATAGGACCCCCAGCAGAGAAGGGGACTTCCCGACGCATGCCAGGTAGTGTGTTTGCAGAGTGGTGGGCAACGGGGGCATGGCCTGCTATAAGAATTTAGCAATCCTGCTGAGTGGGACTTACTGGATGTAATAGATGGGGTAGTTGGCCCCAAAGGATGGCCTTTGGGGCCAACTACCCCTCTTGTTACCTCCAGTAAGTCCCATACAGTGGGATAGCTGAGAAGTGGACACAAGCCACGCCCCCTTTCTCCACCACTCTGCAAGCACACCTCCTGGCAGACCACGGGATGGGGATGAAGTCCAATTTACTCCTGAGGGACTTTGGGGGCCAAGAAGCCCTTCTGGTACTTCCTGTAAGTCCTACGCAGTGGAAGTTCTGAGGGCTGGTCAGAGGCCCAGCACCCTTTCTCTACCACTCTGCAAACATGACTACTAGTTAAAGAAGTGTTTGCAATGCGATAGGTTTCACATTAGTGAGAGTTAGAGCTATTGGCATTGTAAATGTACAAAGTGGAGTGGATGTACGTTGTGTGTAGTGGAATTATGTGGTATGTTGTGCAGTGAATTTTTGTGGATAGAAAGTATGTGGTATTTAGTGTATAGGATTTATGTAGAGTGGGATTATGTGTTATGGAAATTATGTGGTATTGTAGTCTGTGTTGTGGAGTGGTAACCTCAGGTTTAGTCTTCCTCGTTTCTATAGAAGCTCAACTATGAACTCAGAGAGCCAAAAAAAGAAGGAATCACTCAGGTGCCTTTGTGGACCTAGTCAGAAGTATGAGCAGGGCCACTGGAATTATGCAACTGTTTGGCTACACCTACTTTAACACAATTATACATTTTCTGCATTAGCCACATAATTTATTATCTGCTCCCTAATCTGCAGATTTGAACAAAAAAAGCCTTGTTCCTAGCTCACACTGCTCAAACATAACTAGAAATGCAGCGACAAGTGTTACAGTGTGGTGGAAGGCCCTTTGCAAACCTAGAATGGTCACATGTTACTTGTTGCTAAATGTAGGTGTTAAATTAGTACTAATGGTGTGCAAGCCACTCCTGCTTCCTTCTGCGCCTCTCTTGCCTCTTTCTGCATTTCTGTTGCTTCTTTGTGCACGTTTCATTCTTTTTCTGCACTTCTCTTACTTCTTTCTGAACCTCTGTTGCCTGTTTCAGCACCTCACTTGCTTCTTTCTGTACCACTCCTGCCACTTCCTGCATACTTCTTCCCTCTTTCTGCACCTCTTTTGCCTCTTTCCGCACCCTTCTTACCTCTTTCTGTACCCCTTTTGCCTCTTTCTATACCTCAGTTCCTTCTTTCTGCACTTCTTTTTTTTCTTTCTGTACCCCTCTTGCCTCTTTCTATACCTCTCTTGCCTTTTTCTGCAGCCCTTTGCCTCTTTCTGCATCTCTTTTGCTTGTTTTTGCACATCTTTTGCCTATTTCTGTACCCCTCTTCCCTCCTTCTGTACCTCTGTTGTTTTTACTGCACTGCTCTTGCTTCTTTCTACACATCTCTTGAACATTTCTATACCCCTTTTGCTTCTTTCTATGCCCCTCTGGCCTCCTGCACATCTGATGGTTCTTTCTGCACTGCTCTTGCTTCTTTCTGTACCTCTTTTGCATGTTTCTGCAACTCTCTTGCCTCTTTCTGCACTTCTCTTGCCTCCTTCTGCACCTCTGTTGCTTCTTTGTTGCACTTCTCTTCCTCTTTCTGCAACAATTTTGCTGCTTTCTACACTTCACTTGCTTCTTTCTGTACCTCTCTTGCCTCTTTCAGCACCTCTGTTGCTTCTTTTTGTACCCCTCTTGCCTCTTTCTAAACCCCTCTTCCCTCTTTGTGCGACTCTCTTGCCTCTTTCTACACCTCTCGTTCTGTTCTACTCTTGCCTCTTTCTGCACCTCTGTTCCTTCTTTCTTTACCTTTCCTGCCTGTTTCTGTACCTCTCCTGCCTCTTTCTGTATGTGTGTTACTTCTTTCTGCACTTCTCTTGCTTCTTTATGCACTTCACTTGCCTCTTGCAACACCTCTGTTGCTGTTTCTATAGCTCTGTTGCCTCTTTCTGCACTTATCTTGCTCTTGCTGCACCCTTCGTGTCTCTTTCAGTACCTCTGTTACTTCTTTCTGCACCCCTCTTGCCTCTTTCTGTACCTCTCTTGCCTCTTTGTGCCCCCTCCTATTTTTTCTGTGTCCCTCTTGCCTTGTTTTTTACCTATGTTGGTTCTTTCTGCACTGCTCTTGCTTCTTTCTCTACCTCACTTGCCTCTTTCTGTACTTCTCCTGCTTCCTTCTACACCTCTGGTGCTTATTTTAGCAATTCTCTTGCCTCTTTCTGAACTTCCCTTCCTTCTTTCTTTACCTCTCTTGCCTCTTTGCGCACCTCTCCTACCTCTTTCTGCGCCTCACTTGCCTCTTTCTGTACTTCTTTCTATACCTTTGTTGCTATTCTATTGCTTATTTCTGCATCTCTCTTATGTCTGTCTGCACCTCTATTGCCTCTTTCTACCCTTCACTTGCCTCTTTTGGCATCTCTGTTGCTTCTTTCTGTACCCATCTTGCCTCTTAAGGAACCCCTCTTCTCTCTTTGTGTAACTCTCTTGCCTCTTTCTACACCTCTCCTCCTTCTTTCTGTACCACTCCTACCTCTTTCAGCACCTCTGTTGCTTTTTGCTGCAGATCTATTGCCTCTTTCTGCATCTCACTTGCCTCTTTCAGCACCTCTGTTGCTTTTTTCTGAAAATCCTCTTTTCTCTTTCTGCACATATCTTGCCTCTTTCTGCACCCCTGTTCCCTATTTCTTTACATTTCCTGCCTGTTTCTGCACCTCTCTTGCCTCTTTCTGTACCTATGTTACTTCTTTCTGCACTTCTCATCCTTCTTTCTGCGCATCACTTGCTACTTTATGCACCTCACTTGCCTCTTTCATCACCTCTGTTGCTTTTTTCTGCAGCTCTCTTGCCTTTTTCTACACTTCACTTGCCTCTTTCAGCACCTTTATTGCTTGTTTTTGCATATCTCGTGCCTCTTTCTGCGCCCCTCTTTCCTCATTCTGCATCTCCCTTGCCTCTTTCTGCACCTTTCCTGCCTGTTTCTGCATTTATATTGCATTTTCTGCTTCTTTCTGCACCTCACTTGACTCTTTCAGCACCTCTGTTGCTTTCTTGTGCAGCTCTCTTGCCTCTTTCTGCACCCCTCTTTTCTCTTTCTGTACATCTCTTGCCTCTTTCTGTACCGCTGTTACCTCTTTCTGCAGCTTTCCTGTTGGTTTCTGTACCTATCTTCCCTCTTTCTGTACCTCTGTTGCCTCTTTCTGCATTTCTCTTGCTCTTTCTGAACCCTTTGCGCTGCTTTCAGGACCTCTGTTACTTCTTACTTCTCTTCCTTATTTCTGCATCCCTCTTGCCTCTTTCTGTATCTCTCATGCCTCTTTGTGTACCCCTCCTATTTTTTTCTGCACCCCTCTTGCCTGTTTTTGCACCTCTGCTGGTTCTTTCTGCATTGCCCTTGCTTCTTTCTATACTTCACTTGACTCTTTCTGCACATCACTTGCTTCTTTCCACAACACTGTTGCTTCTTTCAGCATATCTCTTGCCTCTTTCTGCACTTTTCTTCCTTCTTTCTGCATCCTTTCTGCCATTTTCTGTACCACTCCTGCCTATTTGTGCACCTCTCCTACCTCTTTCTGCACCCCTCTTGCCTCTTTGTGCACCTCTGTTGGTTCTTTCTGTATTGCTCTTGCTTCTTTCTACACTTCACTTGCCTCTTTCTGCACATCACTTGCTTCTTTCTACACCACTGTTGCTTCTTTTGGCATACCTCTTGCCTCTTTCTGTGCTTCTCTTACTTCTTTCTGCATCCTTTCTGCCATTTTCTGTACCACTCTTTCCTCTTTCTGCACTCCTCTTGCTTCTTTCTACAGCTCTGTTTCTTCTTTCAGCAATTCTCTTGCCTATTTCTGCTATTCTCTTGCTTGTTTCTGCACCTCTCTTGTGTCTTTCAGTACCTCGGTTGCCCCTTTCTACACTTCACGTTCTTCTTTCTGTACCTCTTTTGCCTCTTCCAGCACCTCTGTTGCCCCTTTCTGCACTTATCTTGCTCTTGCTGCACCCTTCGTGTCTCTTTCAGTGCCTCTGTTAGTTCTTTCTGCACCCTTCTTGCCTCTTTCTGTACCTCTCTTGCCACTTTGTGCCCCTTCCTATGTTTTCTGTATCCCACTTGCCTTGTTTTTTACCTCTGTTGGTTCTTTCTGCACTGCTCTTGCTTCTTTCTGCACCTCACTTGTCTCTTTCTGCACTTCTCTTGCTTCTTTCTACACCGCTGTTGCTTATTTCAGCAATTCTCTTGCCTCTTTCTGCACTTCCCTTCCTTCTTTCTGTACCTCTCTTGCCTCTTTGTGCACCTCTCCTACCTCTTTCTGCACCTCACTTGCCTCTTTCTGCACTTCTCCTGCTTCTTTCTATACCTTTGTTGTTATTCTATTACTTGTTTCTGCATCTCTCTTGTGTCTGTCTGCACCTCTGTTGCCTTTTTCTACCCTTCACTTGCTTCTTTCTGTACCTCTCTTGCCTCTTTTGGCACCTCTGTTGCTTCTTTCTGTACCCATCTTGCCTCTTTAGGAACCCCTCTTCTCTCTTTGTTAAACTCTCTTGCCTTTCTACACCTCTCCTCCCTCTTTCTGTACCACTCCTACCTCTTTCAGCACCTCTATTGCTTTTTTCTGCAGATCTGTTGTCTCTTTCTGCACCTCACTTGCGTCTTTCAGCACCTCTGTTGCTTTTATCTGAAAATCTCTTGTCTCTTTCTGCACCCCTCTTTTCTCTTTATGCACATCTCTTGCCTCATTCTGCACCCCTGATCCCTATTTCTTTATCTTTCCTGCCTGTTTCTGCAGCTCTCTTGCCTCTTTGTGTACCTCTGTTACTTCTTTCGGCACTTCTCATCCTTCTTTCTGCACATCACTTGCTACTTCATGTACCTCATTTGCCTCTTTCATCACCTCTGTTGCTTTTTGCTGCAGACCTCTTGCTTTTTTCTACACTTCACTTGCCTCTTTCAGCACCTTTATTGCTTGTTTCTGCATATCTCTTGACTCTTTCTGCATCCCTCTTTTCTCATTCTGCATCTCTTACCTTTTTCTGCACCCCTGTTCGGTAAACATCGTTTACCACGAAGTTTTTACAACGCGGTACCTTTAGAACGCATCCCTTACAACGCAAGTCGTTACCACGACTTGCGCTGGAGGGCGCTAAAGGATTAAAAATAGTAAATTTACTATCCCAACACCTTCCCTAGGGTCCACGGGGACTGGTGTTAGAATAGTAAATTATACTATTCGAAATCCGCACCCCCAACGCAAGTCGTGGTAATGACTTGCGTTGTAAGGGATGCGTGCTAAAGGGATGCGTTGTGACGGTACGCGTTGTACCGTCATACATCCCCCTGTTCCCTCTTTCTGCACCTTTCCCGCCTGTTTCTGCACTCATATTTCATTTTGTGCTTCTTTCTGCACCTCACTTGCCTCTTTCAGCCTTCTGTTGCTTTTTTCTGCAGATCGCTTGACCCTTACTGTACCTCACTTGCCTCTTTCAGCACCTCTGTTGCTTTCTTGTGCAGCTCTCTTGCCTCTTTCTGCACCCCTCTTTTCTCTTTCTGTATATCTCTTGCTTCTTTCTGTTCCGATGTTACCTCTTTCTGCAGCTTTCCTGCCTGTTTCTGTACCTCTCTTCCCTATTTCTGTACCTCTGTTGCCTCTTTATGCACTTCTCTTGCTCTTTCTGAACCTTTTGCGCCACTTTCAGCACCTCTGTTACTTTTTTTGTCACTTCTCTTCCTTTTTTCTGCACACCTCTTGCCTCTTTGTGCACCTCTCCTACCTTTTTCTGCACCCCTCTTGCCTCTTTGTGCACCTCTGTTGGGTCTTTCTGCATTGCTCTTGCTTCTTTCTACACTTCACTTGCCTCTTTCTGCACATCACTTGATTCTTTCTACACCACTGTTGCTTCTTTCAGCATATCTCTTGCCTCTTTCTGCGCTTCTCTTCCTTCTTTCTGAATCCTTTCTGCCATTTCCTGTACCACTCTTGCCTCTTTGTGCACCTCTCCTACCTCTTTCTGCACCCCTTTTGTCTCTTTGTGCACCTTTGTTGGTTCTTTCTGCACTGCTATTGCTTATTTCTGCACCTCACTTGTCTCTTTCTGCACTCCTTTTGCTTCTTTCTACAGCTCTGTTGCTCCTTTCAGCAATTCTCTTGCCTATTTCTGCTATTCTCTTGCTTGTTTCTGCGCCTCTTTTGCGTCTTTCAGTACTTCTGTTGCCCCTTTCTACACTTCACTTTCTTCTTTCTGCACCTCTGTTGCCTCTTCCAGCACCTCTGTTGCTTCTTTCTGCAATTCTCTTTCCTCTTTTTGCACCTCTGACTTAGCGGTAGTTTTAATCCCCCTGCCCTATTATGTACTAGAGCCTTACAGGGGAGGTCATGCCAATCACGGGGTAACCCCAACCCATAGTGTACATTAGTGTATGTAGGTGTTTTCACTGCATTCTAAGTGTCTTTCAGGATAGCACTGTTTAGTCAGAGTCAGTTACCACCAGTACCAGTCAGCAAAATGTTGGGAGCACAGAATGGCTTTGCAACAAGGCCTCTTTTTGCACCTCTGTTGATTCTTTCTGCATATCTCTTGCTTCTTCCTTCACTTGTCTTCCTCTTTCTGCTCATGTCCTACCTCAGAAGGAATAGTGAGGAGTTTGTTTTAATTGGAAATTCAATAAAGGAATTATATTAAACGAATTGGACTTTGTGGATACTCTTCTCTGGTGCACCGCCCATTTGTACAGGAATAGTTAGAAATTAGCATTTAAAAAACCTTCAAAATTTACTGAAAAAATTCAGGGGTGTTATAGTTAGGAATTAGCATTTACAAAACCTTAGAAATTCATTGAAGAAATATAGGTTTCAGTGATGTTATTCTTAGAAATTATCATTTAAAAAACCTTTGAAATTCCCTAAAAAAAATAGGTCTCAGGGAAGTTATTGTTAGAAATTAGCATTAAAAAACCTTTGAAATTCACTGAAAAAAGCATAGGTTTCACGGACGTTAGAGTTGGAAATTAGCATTTAAAAAACCTTCAAAATTCACTGAAAAAACACAGGTTTCTGGGACGTTATAGTTAGTTGGACATATCACTCGTACAAAAATAGAGAAATTTGGCTGTTATAGTTAGTTGAGCTGACTATAACTCGCGCCCCCGCAATGCACTGTTGATGACGTCATATATTTCATCATTCCTGATATGGTCAGTGACATCACTGATGACATCTCTGATGACATACCAAATGACATCACTGATTACATCATCCATGTGATAATCCGATGCACCTCCTCATACCCTAATATAACCTTTGATACACCCACTCGAAAATACAGATTACCGTTTTTAAAACCATAGACATACCAATAGCAGTTACTACAAACCCACTCACTGATTACTAGGTCTTCACAAACATCCACTCATTCACCCATACAGTCACTCATACATAAAGTCACTAATCAATACAGCATTATCATATTCACTCATACACCTATACACACACTCACACGCCACCACTCATCCATAGATTTACTCACACACCTAGTCAGTCATGCAAAGAATCAATCATACTCCCATTTACTCACCTATACAGTTATACACACACCACCTCACTTATTCATATGGATACTGACACATACTTACTCTCTTATACAATCACTGATACAAGCACACACTCATCCATACAGACACTCACATATACTGCCTTTCACATATGTAGTTACTCACGCATGTACCACTGAGACATCTATTTACTCACCAGCACACCCATACACATTCTCACCTACCCATACAGACACATACAGTTTAGAACCCATACACCCAGTGAATTCCCCACCCACACATCTATGCACAGAGTCATACACCCCATCCACCCACACAGACACTCAAGCACCCATACAGATACTCAGACAGCCAATCAATAACCCATATAAACACTAGCTACTCACCAACACATGCAGCTGCTTACACACCAACTAACAGACTGATACAAACATTCACACAGTTTAGTCACAAACCCATGCATTCAGTAAGACACATTTAATCACTCACTTATACAGTCAGTCATGCACCTACTAAATCACCCATTCAGATACTTATACACCCAATAATTCTTCAAAACACCTTGGCACATATATACATAAAACATAGTTAAACTTTACAGAAGCACACAGTCTCGGGATGATGTCATCAGTGATGTCATTTGAGATGTCATCAGTGATGTCACTGACCATGCCATGAATGATGTAATATGTGACGTCATCAGCAGTGTATTGCGTGGGCCTGAGTTATAGTTAGCTCAACTAACTATAACAGCCAAATTTCTCTGGTTTTGTACCAGTGAAATATCCAACTAACTATAACATCCCTGAAACCTGTGTTTTTTTCGTGAGTTTTTTAATGCTAATTTCTAAATATAACGTCCCTGTAGCCTATGTTTTTTTCAGTGAATATATATATATATATATATATATATATATATATATATATATATATATAATATCCAAACACGCTCCAAGGTATGCTGGGGGCCCCTCGGGAGGTGGCGTGTGCTCCGGACGAGCAACCCGGAAATGAAATTCACTCCAAAAAGACGTATAAACACGCTCTCAGTAGCTGCCACAAAAACGCTGAACAGGATACACTCCAAGGGTGTTTAATCAAATGCTGCATGTTTCGGCTTCTCACAAGCCTTGATCACGCAAATGAGAATGAATGTGCAAAACATTTAAATCCAGTGAAAAAAATCCAGTGAAAAAAATAATAATAATAGAAAAGAACATAGGACTGGAAGAATAGTATGGCAGACATCTTAGCAGAGTCAAATGAAAATAGATGTAGGGCTAGTGGAGAGTTAATAAAATAACATCTTAACAATGACCTGGGGTAAGAGTAAGAAACATAAATACTCACAAATGATAAACATAAACATGATGCTGCACGGACCATCAAAAGTTGATGCCAAATCCAAATAACAAAATCATTAGTTATCATGGGAGGAAAACAGAACAATATCCATCGCGCAGCTCGCAATATGAGAGTGTCCTGCAAGCGGCGACAAGTGCCGCGTAATAAAGGAAACAAGCCGGAAAGTACCGGGCTAAGCATAGTAGCTAGTGCTGTCGCTAGTTTAAAGGGACAGTCCAACAAAGTAAAACGTGGACAAGAAATACTTGTCCCATCTATACAGGAACACCAAGAATGCAGCACAATTCATAGCTTGCAACAAAAGTCCAGGTCATAGCCCAAAAGGGGCTCCACATAAGCCCAAGGTCTGCAAACCAGTCCAGGTAGTGTTCAGTGATGCCCAAGTGGGCGTGCTCTTAGACAACACAGGAACATGGTGATAAATAATCCAAAATTGAAGGAACAGATCCTGCAGTACTAAAAAAAGGAAACACAGTATTAAAATCAACATGACAATATCATGTGCACAAACAAATAAACAAGCTCACAGTAGGGGGAAGGAATTACAGATGAGATAAAGAACAGGAAGTGCCCACCTAGGTATAGTCATTTTTGAGGTGAACCGCAAGTTCTTCATCTTGGTTCAACCCCCCGGGGGCCTTGGTGCTGAAGGAAATGATATATTTTGACTCAATTTGCCTCAATTTTAACAGCCTATTACCACCCCTCGGATTTTTAGTAACCTGCTCGAGGATGAAAAATTTCATCAAGGCAGGATTCGAGAAGTGGTGCTCACTGAAATGTCTGGCTACCGGGTATTTGGCATCTTTATGTATGATGGCCCGATAATGTTCAAGGATGCGTTTCTTGGCGTATGCGGTGGTGCTGCCAATATACCATAAGTTGCAGGGACATACAATGACATAAACCACAAATATGGTGGTACAGGTTAGGAATTGGTTTATGGCCTTGCTAACCCCATTATAGGTGACTTTCTTAACTGAGGTGCTAGTTTTACAGGCCTTGCAATGACTGCAAGGAAAAAACCCTTTCAAACCCAACTCTTGCTTGTTAGGGTATATCGTGATATCACTGTGAACACAGATATCTCTGATATTCCTGCCTTTTCTGTAAGTGATGCTGGGTTTGCTGTCAATTAGATGGCCAATAATAGCATTACTCGTAAGAATATTCCAATTTTTTGAAACAATCTTGTGTATATCCTTGGATTCTCGGCTATATGTAAGGATCAGTCTGGTTTTGTCATCCTCACTACTGATTTCTTCAGATGGTTTTTCACACAACGTATCACTGCGTGTGATAGAATCAGCTCTTTTCTTAGCTTTCTTGAGAACCCAAGCCGGATAGCCCCTGAGTTGAAAACGTTCCAGCATTTCAGATGCAACCAATTGATAATTGCTTTCAGTACTGCAGTTTCTTTTTGCCCTCAGCAGCTCCCCAAAAGGGATACTCCATTTGAGGGGTTCTGGGTGACTGCTGAGGGCATGAAGAATGCTGTTGCCAGCAGTGGTTTTTCGGAAGAGGGAGGTGGTAATTTTGTTATCTATGATCTCAATTTTGACATCTAGACGTCTTTTTGGAGTGGATATATATATATCTATATATATATATATATATATATATATATATATATATACATATATATGTGTGTGTGTGGGTGTGTAACACCACCAAAGAAATGTGTTGCTCTCCACTGAAGAAGGGCAACTATCCTGAAACACGTGTCTAGAGATATACAGTACTGGCTGCACCAACAAGGGTTAAAAACTAATGCCTGACACAGAATTAGGCGTTATCATTCAGTGAATGTACTATGATGTAGTCAGTTAAATTCACTTTATTCAGTACATTAAAACCATAAAAGCATACTACAAAAAACACAGTAAAAATATTTTTACAAATATTACAAAATCACATTTATCACAAAGTACCAATGGCAAGATCTAAATCATCAATATGCACATAAAAATGTCATGAGATTTCTAAAAGGAATGTTCATTATTAATATTTCTTCCTTTTCTACTTAATCTGACAGCTGCTGTCAAAAAGCTAGGTATTTTAAAAATGTCCCAAACGTTTTTTAACATTTGTAAATATATAAAAGCCGATCTATCCTGGGTAAATTCTTTGCCTTTTAAAATGGGTAAAATGAACTGGTTTCGGATGTGCAAAAATGGTCATTAAATAATACAAATTGCATTGAGTCCTGTGTGGAAAAAAGTATCGCAAGTACATACATTCAAATCCTCCAACTTTTTCCTTCCCATTGGTTCAGCAAGGAGCAAATGTAATTAATTCAATCAGAATCTCACCAGAAGAAAACGATAATGTTGATTTGTAACCATAGTTAAATACGGTTTAATCGTTTGTGATGTATATAATAACTGAGATGCCTGCACAAGGGGTTTCCTTAATTCCCCGGACTCTCTATCAATTTGTGATAACTGCACGTACGTGCTTTGATCTCAAAGCATGTCCGCCTTTAGGAGTTTCTCCGGGAAGCTAAATAGCTCAGGTCTCCCCAAATAAGATGCAATCCTTTTTACATAATTTAACCACAGGATACTGCTAGCTAAATCAAGAGTTAAACAATTGTGAATCATTTTGTGGGTCATCTCAAGCTCTGGGTTTGTCCAAATATCTAACCATTTAAGTAAAGGAGCCATTCCTATGATGTCTAATATGAAACCTATACCCATTTCTTGGTGTATAATATAGGTGGATTTTGATTGCGGCAGAGATAGCAAATGTCTTAGAAATTTATTTTCCACTATTTGGACATCACCGGCATCCCTGTATCCCCAGAGATAAGACCCATTGCTAGCTATAGCAAGGCATTTAGCCCTGTAGATATTTAACATAGCATGCATAGGTTTCGATCCCAATGTGTGGCGAAATCTAGGACTGCAATGGTTGATCTGGCCATTACGTTTCCTTTGGGGGATCCATGCGCCCTTTCAATCAAATAGCAATCTTAAATATAAATACGACGCCAACATGTTAGTTATAGGTCTTACATTTCTTAGGCTTTACCCCCATAATTATACTGTGAGACTTAGAGAAATTAACATCTAAGTCCAAAGACTCTATAAAAGTAGCAAAGGTTGTTAAAAGATGCTGTAGGCCGTTCGCCATTCTGGCTAATAAGGCAGCGTAATCCACGTGTAGGAGAGCCGGAATTATTCGCTCATATACACGGGGAATATCCAAACTAGCACTTGCTAAAACTGATTCAAGGTTACTAATGTATAGAGTGAATAAAAGTGGGGCTAAAATGCAACCCTGTCTCACTCCTTCGACAATACGGATGCTACGTGTTAGGTTGCCTTTTTGGTCAAATCTCACTGTGGCTCTAAGATCTTTATGCAGATCTGCCAAAAAGTTTACACTATTTTCATCCAATCCTACCTTCAGTAGCAAATGCCATAACTTGGGTCTATTAACACAGTCAAAGGCCGATGAAAGATTCATAAATGCCAAATGGAGTGAGCCCTTCTTCACGATCGTGTTTTTCCCAGATAATAGAAGCAAATTTAGGCACTGGTCGGTAGTCCCTCTCCCTTTCCTAAATCCATCCTGTAGATTTGAGAGGATGTTAGCGTCATTTAGACAGTCTGTGAGTTTGACTAAAACCACTCTGACGAAGACCTTCACGGTTCCATGTTTAAATATCGATGTGAAAAATATTGATGAAGAAAATATTGATGTAAAAATATTGATTACAGAAATATCGACTCCATATACTTAAACAGGTAAGTACAATACCATTGACTCAAAAATATCGATGTAAAAAATATAGATGTAAAAAATATCGACTTTAAAAAATAACATAACTTGAATTAAGTTAATTAAGTAATATTAATATTATTAACAACATACATTAAATGTAATATATATTTTGACTAGTTATAACAAATAAACTCAATTTAATAAATATAAACACAAAAAATGTGTAAATATACATATATTTACTTAAATATATTTTATTAACTATTATCTTTATTTAATTTATAATCTTTTTTAATTATATAAAAATAAAATAAACACATGTAAATAATTTAAAATAAAATAAAATATTCTATATTTAGTCAAAACAGTAAACTATAAAAACAAAATAATACTTACATTTAATAACAAAATAAAAACATTAATATTTAATACGTTGGATAGCGAGGGGGTAAAAATTACTTTTCCAACTCCAATGAGGGCAACAGTAGGGAAAGTGCTGGATAGCGGAGGGGTAAAATTACTATTCCCACTCCAGTGAGTGAAACTGTAGGGAAAGCGCTGGATAGCATAAGGGTCAAAAATTACTATTCCCACTCCAGTGAGTGCAACAGTAGGGAAAGCGCTGGATAGCGGAGGGGTAACATTTACTATTCCCACTCCAGTGAGTACAACAGTAGGGAAAGCGCTGGATAGCGGAGGGGTAAAAATTACTATTCCCACTCTAATGAGTGCAACAATAGGGAAAGCGTCGGATAGCGTAGGGGTAAAAATTACAATTCCGACTCCAGCGAGTGCACCAGTAGGGAAAGCATTGGATAGCGGAGGGGTAAAAATTACTATTCCCACTTCAGTGAGTGCAACAGTAGGGAAAGTGTTGGATAGCGGAGGGGTAAAAGGTACTATTCCCACTCCAGTGAGTGCAACAGTAGGGAAAGCGTTGTATAGAGGAGGGGTAAAATTACTATTCCCACTCCAAGGAGTGCACCAGTAGGGAAAGCGTCAGATAGCGTAGGGGTAAACATTACTATTCCCACTCCAGTGAGTGCAACAGTTGGGAAAACGTTGGATAGCGGAGGGGTAAAAATTACTATTCCCATTCTAGTGAGTGGAACAGTAGGGAAGCGCTCGATCCCAAAACAATAAAAAACAAAACCATCAACATTTTTATTAAATTTAATTTCCAATAATAACATAATTAATATATAAATTTAAATATATTATTATTAACAAAGATAATAAAAAATACCTAATTACACATTATTTAACATTATAATATCCACAACACACACCTAACATTAATTACACAATTACAATTAATAATTACTAATTAATTAATGGTACATAATTTAAAAATATTTAATAATTAATCAATTAAAATTAGTTACTTACCACCCTTCACACCATTTACAGACATAAACACCACAACACACACCTAAAATTATTTACACTATTATCTTAATGAATTATTAATTGACTAATTAAAATTAATAACAACTAAATATTAAACTATTATTAATTAATCAATTAACATGTTAATTATTCAACATATTTTATATAATTAAATTACTTCCCACTCTATTCCCCTATAAACCCACAACCCGCTACAGAACTAAAAATGCAAAATTCTAATTAAAAAAAAATTAACTACTATAAATGATTATTTAAATCTTTATAATTAAATTACTTCCCACCCTATTCCCCTATAAACTATAAACCTACAACTCGCTACGGAACTAAAAACACAGAATTAAACCTAAAATAAATTAATAACGAGTACAAATCTGAAACATATAATACAATGACAAACAGTTCTCATTACAAACACCAAAATACATAATATTAATAATTAATCGATATTTTTGAAACTATATTTTTGAAAACGATATTTATTACAACAATATTTTTGTAATTGATATTACTTACCTGTCAGTCAATATTCTGGTCAACTATATTTTTGTTGTCAATATTTCTTCCCCACAATATTTTTGCAGCGATATTTATGTCCCACAATATTTTTCCGTCAATATTCCTGCTCTGCACCACCTTCACGGTTGAGTCTATCAAAGAAATTGGCCAATAGCAATGCGGGTCACTTCTGTTTCCCTTTTTAAAAACCGGTACTATCACTGATTGTAACCAGGATTGTGGTAAACCAACTTCACATGCTTTATTAAAAACATTGGCTAGCAATTTAAACCAGAGGGTTATATTGGTTATATAAAGGTCTGCAGGAACCACGTCCGGGCCAGGGGCTTTGTTTCTTGACATTTATCTGTAAAAGTTAAGGAATATTTCATGCCCACATTGCTGGGACTCCTGGGTTCGGTTTCACCCTGGTCCCCATATATGACCTTAAAATGATTGAACCAATCCTCTTCAGGGATACTACACTCCAGTAAACTGCCCTTATTATCAGAGAAGAATGGTCTGTTTACAACATTTCGGAACTTGGCGCTGTTCTTTATCAGTTGACAGTTATTCATTAAAAGCATAGTTTTTAATATCCATCTTACGGGTATTTATTGACAACTTATAATCTTTCCTACGGGCAGCTATCAGACGCTTATCTTGTGGTCTGTTTTTTCAAGCAGCCATTCATTTTTGATGCACCACTGAACACCTAAGGTCAAACCACCTCTCTTATCTATTTGAGTATTCCTTAGTGGTATACGAAAGGTCTTTTGCTACCTGTATACAAATTTTACCATAGGCAATTAAAATCCCATTTTCTCTAGCCCCACTGTCGCAACATAGCTCCATTTCTGGATTTACTTTTGTAACTAGTTCATTACAGAAATCTTCCAGGTAGGTAAGAAAGCCCTCACACACTGACCGTCAACTGATTTAGTGATTGTTCTGAACTAACCAAACTATTAAATTTGGCTGTATTTTCAGACACATAAATATTTTTTACTCGTGTCATAGGGATCTACTATTACATTTTTTTATAGATACTCTGAAGGCACTTTTATCTTTAATTTCACTGCACGCCTACTCACACAACCCGCTCCGCAGTCTTCTGGCGTCGCAGCACACCAAAGAGGCACTCTGCCTCTTTGGTGGGGCCCGATGATGAAGCATGACACTGACCAGGTCGGTGTGTGAGGGCTTTCTTACCTACCTTAGTTGGGCCAGGTAACCTCCTGTCTTTGTGTTACTCCGTCTCTGTGGTTGTTGAGACAACTGACATACTAAATTGTGACCACATAGCTGTATAGTCTTTACATATAATTCAAGGGCAGTGTTTATAAAAATATAGTGAATGGTCGTATGGTTTCCCCTTCCTTTAAAGGATGGAATGACTCGCTCCTCTCTAACGAGCCGAGTGGTCGCTCCCAGTGCCTCTGCTGAGACCTGGTATCGTAGCGCTGCATTGCATTGCTCACAAGCTGCCTCTCGCTGCATTGCCTCATAAGCTGCTTCTCACCTGCCTGCCTGTGCCCAGCTAGCGCTAAAAAGCATTGTCGCTGGATATCATTTTGACTGCACTGTATTTTAACGTGTTTAGCGCATCAGCCTTCAGCGCTCCGCTTATTGCCTGCAAAGTTGATTTTGATATTGCCTGCTTGTGCCCAGTTGCTTTTGGACTCATTGGCGCTGTGTTCTTAGTTTCTGCTGTTGTTTACGTGGTTTGCGCGTTGTGCTCCGCTCTGTTCCCCCCCTCCGCCTCCATTTTGTTTATTTGTTGTGCTCGCCGTCCTCGTGTGCCCGCCCCGCCTCCCAGCTGAGACGCCCTCCCACTGTCCAGAAGTAGCGCTCCTCACCCTTCGCTCACCGTGACTCGCTCCTCTCTAACGAGCCGAGTGGTCGCTCCCAGTGCCTCTGCTGAGACCTGGTATCGTAGCGCTGCATTGCATTGCTCACAAGCTGCCTCTCGCTGCATTGCCTCATAAGCTGCTTCTCACCTGCCTGCCTGTGCCCAGCTAGCGCTAAAAAGCATTGTCGCTGGATATCATTTTGACTGCACTGTATTTTAACGTGTTTAGCGCATCAGCCTTCAGCGCTCCGCTTATTGCCTGCAAAGTTGATTTTGATATTGCCTGCTTGTGCCCAGTTGCTTTTGGACTCATTGGCGCTGTGCTCTTAGTTTCTGCTGTTGTTTACGTGGTTTGCGCGTTGTGCTCCGCTCTGTTCCCCCCCTCCGCCTCCATTTTGTTTATTTGTTGTGCTCGCCGTCCTCGTGTGCCCGCCCCGCCTCCCAGCTGAGACGCCCTCCCACTGTCCAGAAGTAGCGCTCCTCACCCTTCGCTCACCGTGACTCGCTCCTCTCTAACGAGCCGAGTGGTCGCTCCCAGTGCCTCTGCTGAGACCTGGTATCGTAGCGCTGCATTGCATTGCTCACAAGCTGCCTCTCGCTGCATTGCCTCATAAGCTGCTTCTCACCTGCCTGCCTGTGCCCAGCTAGCGCTAAAAAGCATTGTCGCTGGATATCATTTTGACTGCACTGTATTTTAACGTGTTTAGCGCATCAGCCTTCAGCGCTCCGCTTATTGCCTGCAAAGTTGATTTTGATATTGCCTGCTTGTGCCCAGTTGCTTTTGGACTCATTGGCGCTGTGTTCTTAGTTTCTGCTGTTGTTTACGTGGTTTGCGCGTTGTGCTCCGCTCTGTTCCCCCCCTCCGCCTCCATTTTGTTTATTTGTTGTGCTCGCCGTCCTCGTGTGCCCGCCCCGCCTCCCAGCTGAGACGCCCTCGCCCCTCCCCCCCTCCATCCATATATGACAGTTCCTCCCGCGCGCAGCGTTTACGCGCAGCGTCCGCGCCCAAACCGCGCCGAAGGTGCGCCAAAGGTAAGCCCGTCTACGCCCGTCCGCGCCTGGACCGCGCCCAGCGCCAGTCCCCCTGCCCCTCGCGCTGCCCAGCCCCCCCGCGTTACCTACGATGCCGCCACCCTCCTAGCCCTTAACCCCGGTCGCGCCCCCAACTGCGTCCAAGCCGCTCCTGGACGCACCCATGGACCGTTCTCCTGCCTCTCCTGCAAATTTAGCGGCACCGACAACATCTCCGCTACGACCACAACACAGATTCCCGACCCCAACCACCTAGAATGCATCCTTCTCAACACCCGCTCGGTCCACAGGCACGCCATTGACCTTTGGAACCTACTAGACACCGTCTCTCCTGACGTCGCCTTCCTAACGGAAACATGGATGAACGCTTCCTCCGCCCCTGACATCGCCATCGCTATCCCTGATGACTATAAGATCACACGCAAGGACCGCACCGACCATACAGGAGGAGGAATCGCTATCGTCCATAAGAAATCAATCCGCATCTCAACCAGCTCTGACGCCAACCTCGCTAACTCCGAACACCTTCACTTCCAGATCCACATCGACCCCAAAACCACACTCCGAGGCACCCTCCTCTACAGACCACCAGGACCCCGCGCAAAATTCAGTGAAGACATCACGGACTTCATTACCCCACACGTGCTCCCCTCCAAAGACTACATCCTTCTGGGAGACCTCAACTTCCACCTTGAAAAGATCAACGACCGCAACACCGCCACCATCTTGGACAACCTCGCCAACCTCGGACTTAAACAACTGGTCACTTCCCCCACCCACATCGCAGGTCACACACTCGACCCCATCTTCACCTCCAGCAACCATGTCTCCTTCAGCCACACTACGGATCTCCTCTGGACTGACCACAGCTGCGTTCACTTCACCTACAACAAGCCGAAACCCATCATCCACCTCCAACCAACTGTACAAAGAAACTGGAACAAAATCACCACGGAGCAGATCTCCACATCGCTCCTTCAAACCTCCCCAACCCTCTCTTCTAACGCCAACGAAGCCGCCTCCAACCTCACCCTTTGGTTATCCAACACCGCCGACACCTTAGCACCACTGAAAAAACGTCAACACAAACTTGGCATCAAGAAGGCCTCATGGTTCAACGATGACCTCAAGAAGTCCAAGAAACTGTGCCGCTCCCTTGAAAAGGCCTGGAAAAAAGACCCATCCACCAGCACCAAGGACGCCTTCAAAAGCGCCATCCGTACTCACCACCAACTGATCCGAAAAGCCAAGAAAACAGCATTCAAGGATCGACTTGACAACAACGCCCACAACAGCAAGGAACTTTTCAACATCGTCAAGGAATTTTCCAACCCCTCGGCCAACTCCAACGACATCACCCCCTCTCAAACCCTCTGCGATTCCCTAGCCTCTTTTTTCCACAACAAGATTGCTGACATCCACAACAGCTTTGACAACCAACCCGGAAGCCAACCCACCCTACCAGCAGCTGACCATCTTCCTCCTGTTAACACCCTTAACGCCTGGAACCCAATCTCCACTGAGGACACCATCCGCCTGATGAATTCCATCCACTCTGGATCCCCCACAGACCCATGCCCTCACCACATCTTCAACAAAGCAGACTCCATCATAGCTCCGCACCTCCGAGACGTCATCAACTGCTCCTTCAACTCCGCTACCTTCCCAGAAGACTGGAAACACGCTGAACTCACCGCCCTTCTGAAAAAACCAACAGCAGACCCCACCGAACTCAAAAACTACCGCCCCATCTCGCTTCTTCCATTCCCGGCCAAAGTCATCGAGAAAGCTGTCAACAACCAGCTCGCCGCCTTCCTCGAAGCCAACAAATCACTCGACCCCTCACAATCTGGCTTCCGAGCCAAACACAGCACTGAGACCGCCCTCATCGCAGCAACAGACGACATTCGAACTCTACTGGACAATGGAGACACAGTCGCCCTCATCCTCCTCGACCTCTCTGCAGCCTTCGACACAGTCTGCCACAGCACCCTTTTACAACGCCTCAGAAACATCGGAATCCAAGGAAAGGCACTGGAATGGATCACCTCGTTCCTCACCGGAAGAACCCAGAGAGTCCGCCTCCCACCATTCAAGTCCGAGGCCTCTGAAATCATCTGCGGCGTACCACAAGGATCCTCACTCAGTCCCACCCTCTTCAACGTATACATGAGCCCCCTCGCGGCCATCGCCCGCCAACACAACCTCAACATCATCTCTTACGCGGATGACACTCAACTGATCCTATCTCTCACCAAGGACCCCAGCACCGCCAAAACTAACCTACACGAAGGAATGAAAGAAGTTGCCGAATGGATGAAACAAAGTCGTCTGAAACTGAACTCAGACAAAACAGAAGTCCTCATCTTAGGTTCATCCCCCTCTGCATGGGACGACTCATGGTGGCCGGAAGCCCTCGGAAATGCACCCATCCCAACAGACCACGCACGGAACCTTGGCGTCATCCTGGATTCTTCACTCTCAATGAACAGACAAGTCAGCGCCGTATCCTCTTCCTGCTTTAACATTCTTCGCATGCTCAGAAAAACATTTCGCTGGATCCCCTCCGAAACAAGGAAAACAGTCACCCACGCTCTAGTCACGAGCCGACTGGACTACGGAAACACCCTCTACGCAGGTACCACCGCTAAACTCCAGAAGAAACTACAACGAATCCAAAACGCCTCAGCCAGACTCATATTAGACATCCCACGCAATGAACACATCTCTGGTCACCTTAAAGACCTCCACTGGCTACCCGTCAATAAGAGGATTACTTTCCGTCTGCTTACCCACGCACACAAATCACTCTACGACATCGGACCAGATTGCCTCAACTCTCGACTGTCCTTCTACACCCCCTCCCGCCAACTTCGCTCTTCCAGCCAAGCCTTCGCCACTGTACCTCGCATCAACAAGACCACCATGGGAGGCAGATCCTTCTCATACCTGGCTGCCAAAACATGGAACTCACTCCCCGCTTACCTTCGCCTCACCCAGAATCACCTAGCGTTCAGAAAGCAGCTTAAAACGTGGATATTTGACAAATAATCCTCCTCCCCTTCCTAAGCGCCTTGAAACCCTCTGGGTATGTAGTGCGCTATATAAATTTTATGACTTGACTTGACTTGACTTGAATGACGTCCATGTCACATAGATTAGTTGGATATGAAAGACCTAGATCTGCTATGGTTTGCTCCAGAAATTCACCTTTTGGTGTATGTTCAAAATGTAGATCTCAGAACCTAACAGGCCCTAAACTGTCAGAGACACTGCAGCTCTTATAACATAAATGTATATTAAAATCCCCTAAAATAACAACCAAATAAGGTGTTGATTGATTCTCCTTATGACCCTCTAAGTAGGTTTTAAGGCTAGATAAATGTTCAGTGACTGTATTTCTATCGAATGATTTGTAAAAATTAACAATTAAAACTTTGATTGAGTTTACAGGTATAATTTCAACAACTAGACAGTTTGTTAATCCTGTTTCAAATTTACGATGACTCCCTGTAACCTTTAAAGAGATCAAGGTGATTAAACACCCTTCGGTCTTCCCATAACAGATGGTCTAGCAGGTTCAAATTAAGTAGTAAAGCCATCTAACCAAAGTAAGTGTACTATCCAATTCCCATAATTCCTGAAGCCCAACAATGTCATAATCTTTTAGAAAAGTAATCCATTTTATTTCTTGACCCAGCAATATTACAGCCAAGTTATTTTACTAGTCCAACTTCATATGACATATGTAGTTGGGGCAAATCGGTTATGAGCTCCCTCTGTATATCTTCCTTCTGCACCTGGGTAAGGGGGACAATAGTTAGTCAATCATTACCATCAAACCCGGTTAGAGATTTAAATCTGTTTGATGTTTCCACACCACTGGTAACTGGGCCAACTCCCTTGGTGCATGGGTGTGTTACAGCCACGGCCGGTAGTAGGTGTAACTGCAGGGTGGTGACGTGGAGAGGGGAAGGGGCAGGGTGGGTGGTAGAAATATATTGATTATGGACTGTAACAGGTAAGTAAACATATAAATAAATAAAAGAATTTCGTTGCGCGCACTGCATCGCATTTGGTGATGCAGTGCACTCAACAAACTTTTTTTTTTCTAAAGACCGCATCTCAGCTAGTCCCCGCCCCCTCCCTGCAGCACTCAGCAAACTTGCCCCCTGGCACATTGTAAATTGGGGGATTAAGTCCCCTTGAATCCTAACGGTCCTTGGGGGTGAACTAGCCTACCAGGTACCTCCAGTATGTGCCAGGGAGCTGCTTTGCAGAGAGGTGTTCAGAGGCCATGCCCCTTTTTACACCCCTCCACAATGGAGCTCTCTGGTGCTTACTGGAGGTACCTGATGGGCTAGTTGGCCCTCAGGGACCCTCAGTATTCAAGGGGACTTAATCCCCCAACTTAAAACGGGCCACAGAGAGCGTTTGCACAGTGTTGCAAGTATCCACTCTTATTATTAATAGTAGCTTTCAGGGAGGATATAGTTAGAAATTAGTATTTAAAAAAACATTGAAATTCACTGAAAAAAACATAAGTTTTAGGCACGCTATAGTTAGAAACTAGCATTTAAAAAACCATAGAAATTCACTGAAAAAACCATGAGTTTCAGGGACGTCATAGAAATTCCCCTGTTATAGTTAGTTCAGCTAACTATAACTCACGCCCCCGCAATGCACTGCTGATGACGTCACATACTACATCATTCATGACATGGTCATTTACATCACTGATGACATCACTGATGACATCTCAAATGACATCACTGATGACATTACTGATTAAACCATCCACACAAAAATCTGATGCACCTCTTCACAGTCTAATATAACCTTTGATACACCCACTGTAAAATACAGACTACCATTTTCGAAACCACCGACACACCAATACCAGTTACTACATACTCACTCACTGATTCCTAGATCTACACACACATCCACTCATTCACCCATACAATCACCCATACATACAGTCACTCATCAATACAACACTATCATATGCACTCATACACCTATACAGTTACTCACCCACCTAGTCAGTCATGCAAAGAATCAATCACATTCCCATTTCCTCACCTATACAGTTATGCACACACCACCTTACTTATTCAAACATATACTAACACATATTTACTCTCTTATACAATCACTGATGCAAATACACACTCATCCATACAGTCACTCTCACAATCACTGACTCACACGTATAGTCATTTATATACTCCAACTCTCACATACACTGCCTTTTACATATGTAGTTACTTGGACATTTGCCACTGAGGCATCCAATCTCTCACCAATACACCCATACACACACTCACCGGCCCAAATAGCTGTTTCCACATACACTCTTGAACCCATACACCCAGTGAATCAACCACTCACACATCTATGCACTGAGTCACACACCTCCCACCCACCCAGACACATACTCAGTTTCCCATACAAATACTCAGGCAACCAATCAATAACCCATATAGACACTCATGTAGCTCCTCACCAAAACATGCAGCAGCTTGCACAACAACAGACATACTGATACAGACATTCAGACAGTTTAGTCACAAACCCATGCATTCATAAGACACATTTAATCACTCACTTATACAGTCTGTCACGCATCTACTAAATCCTTCATCCAGACACTTATACACCCATTTATTCTTTAATACACCTTGGCATATATATAAAATATATTTAAACTTTACAGAAACACACAGTCACTGGATGATATCATCAGTGATGTCAGTGGAGTGGGGCAGGTTGGGGGTGGTGGAAGTCAACAGGCAATGGGATATGCAACATTAAATAAATAAAAAGATATATAAAACCACTTACCTTGCACTTGCTGCATTGCTGAGTCAGCAATGTGGCAAGCGCAAGGTAAGTCATTGTAATTACTTATTTAATATTACCTATCCCATCGTCTGTTGACTTCCACCATACCCTGCTCGCACTAGCCCCACCACACTGGCTGCCACTATGTGTGAGAGGGTATGTGATTGACTATATGGGTGTGTGAGTGAGTGTACGGATATACCTCAGATTCACACGGGGGTCACACTGACCACTGTAGTGGATCTGTGGATCCTGGTAGACGAAAAAATATTGGGGGAACGATTTCTTGCCCATAAGGGGTCCCTCACAGACACCTCCATCAGTCCCACGGGGTTAGGACACATCTATCTTGACCCCTTATATCTTATTTCTACTTTAGTCCCCTCCCTGGGACCTGTGTCTTAAGTGACGAAATGGCAATAACAATGTTCCTACCAGCTAATCAGCGCGTTGCTTATGGATTGCGGACCTGCGGATCCACCGTGGTGGATCCACGTCTCTAGAAATATTTGTCTTTAATAACTCCAAAACTACCAAACATATTTAAATCAAATTGCACAAAATACTCTTACTGGACCAAGGTCTAGCTTTCTTCCAAATTTGGTGCAATTCTATTTAGCGGTTTGGGTTGTAGTTGTACCTAAAACCCCTGTGGCAAATTGCATGGGGAAAAGGCATTTTGTGACACCCCTTTTTCTCAGTCCCCACCTAACAAATCACCAGAATCACCTGAAACCTTCCAGACAGCAGCTGAAGTGACTGACAAACTAGTTTTTAAAATTCTGTATTAAACAGCACTAAGGTTATTAGCAAAATAAAAAATGCTTTTCTTATGGAAACTAGGTCATAACTATAACTACCCACTGGTGACTACAGTAGTGGTAGGTAGTTATAGTTAGGACCTAGCTTCCGGGCCCTTCGTTTAGTTTTTTCTAATTTTCCTGGTACAGATCCATTTTCATTTTTATCCTTCACCTCTTTTTATTTTTGCATGTTAGTGCATACTACAGCTTCCAAAACAGTACTAATAGGCTGCTTGCTTGTGACTCATTTAATCTGTAGCACACCCCACAGTGCCACTACCTTTAAACCAGGCAATCATTATGGAATGGTATTATCCATGGTGTGTCATTATTTTACCATTTCACAATGGCCTACACGTTGGTTCTAAAGTGGCTGCCATGCTGCAACTAAAACAAGGATAGACTATTTACAACACTGTTGCTAGATGGTGCTCCTTTGTTTTATTTTATTTGTTTTTGAAGCATGCACACACCATTTGTAGGCAGCAGCATAATTTCTTTTCTCTACTTTTAGTCTTTAAATTTATCTTGCATATTTTGTTAATTTTTCATGGTTGTTTTTCTGTGGTTGTGTAAGAGGGTGACTGAAAGAATGAGTTAGTAAATGATGAATGGAAGCATGGATGCAATGATGAGTGATAAAGTGCATGTATGAGGGTTATTAAGGGCTAGATGTATGACGTTTTTTTTTCATTAAAAGTGGTTAATCTGTGCACCAAATTGTACAGAAACCAATGCAATTTTGCGAACTGACCTATGTACTAATAGATCGAGTTGGAAACTATTGTGTAATAATGAGTCTCAATTCAATCTACTTCATGCATAATAAAGAGGTAGGTAACAAATTGTGACCCACTGAAATTCGCTGCCATCATAGGGATGGTGGTCTGATGTGTCACAAGGCCCACCATGTCTGTGAAAGCATTCTGATAAATGCTGCTCATTTTTCTTAAAGAAAAACGGAAAGGGTTTACAAAAAATTTAAAGTTTTGCAAATGATTTGGGAACCACTGCCTTCTAAAAATATTTTTCTTAACATCCACAAAAAGGAAGGGGTTATGGACCCATTTCCCTTTTGCAAATGGGTTACCACTACCTTAATGTAGTCTGTAAAGTATTAATGTTTCGCAACTAGATTGCGGTCCTATTGCAAATTGTTACTGCGATGGGTACCCCAAAAAACACCCATTCCAAGTAGTAATTCAGTATGTACTCACAAACACAAATATGAGCACAATTTATTTTGGGATTTGTACACACCAAGATGTTAATTTGAGAATGCAAATACTTAGTTTTGTGTACCGGATCCTTTGTGACTGCAAAATCCTTTTTTACATCTTACCTTAGGTGCCTAAACTCATCAGTGACTGAATGAGTGCTTTCATTTACACGCCAAACGTTTTAGCATTGCCAATGCTTGTTATTTTAGCGTAACCTTATGCTGTAAAGGGAGGACAGCCAAAAGTTCTGAGTCAGAGGAAAAATCAGTGTTTCTATTACAGTCTTATAACCCGTTGTAATGGGCTCTACTGGCCATTAAAGGCTCCGCCTCAGCTTTGAACGACTTTAATGGCCGGTAGAGTCCACTATGAAGGGCTCTAAGGTTAGAGGAAAACATTTTCTAATTTTGAAAACTAAGACCTCACGGAACCCAAGAGAGTTAAAATCCCCTTGGGTTTTGCGAGGCCTTCATTAAACATTGAAATGTTAATGTTTCGGGCTTCTACCTGACTGTGGAAGCATGGAGCACTCCATTGTTTTTAATGGAGCACTCACCATTCCAATGTTCAAATATATTTCCCAAAATATTTGCTTCCGTAAATTTGAGTGACCACAATTGTTTCCAGGGAATTGTATTTCAGACACGTTGCTCACATTGCATTTATGACCTTAACATTTTTATTTATGGCTTTGGCAGATGAAATGGCTGCATTTATGTAAAGGATTGCAGCTTGCCATGTGTGTGAGTTTCTTCACTTGTGTTTTCTTTGGCAAATATGTAGAAATTGAGGGCCTAATTTACAAACTGCACTTAGTAGTATATTCTGTAGTATTACAAAATGTGCTACAAAGTGCTATTCACAAATTACATGCCGAGGTAAGGCCTCCACACTATCTATGCTTATGTGTGCGGAATTCTCTCTCCCAACTCTGGAATCTCTGCATTGCAAGTATATGTTTTAGTAATAAATGTGGGAGCAACACAGAGAAAGACCTTAAAAAGTGGCAGACTTATTAGGAGAGGGGATGGGATTAGGGAGGAGTAAGAGGGGTGTCGGGAGTGTTACTGTGGGATTTTGAGAGGGGTGTCACTCACCAACACAAGATTAATTAAGCCAATTGTCTTGCACATGGGCTGGAAACTTGTACATTTTTGGTGGTACATTTGTATTGTTTGTGAATACTGAAAAGTAGTAAACTTATTTAAAAGTGTAAACAATTCAAAGCATAAATTGACTTTGTGAATCATCCCATTATTCACTCCAAAGGTTTAAAGGTAAAGAGCCATACAAGATAAATTCAAACTGCAATAAACGTGACAAATTATAGAATGCACCGATTATGTCCCTGAATTCCAACCAAAATGTGCTCACACGCATAACGTCCTATAAACAAAGGGATAAAAAAACAGGTTTGTTAGAACTGGTGGTCTCTAGTTGGCAATGGTATACACCTTTGACCAACTAGGGACCCTTGATTCTAAGTCGGGGAAAGGGGATTACACTACTGGATAATCCCTGTTCACCCCCTTGGTAACTTGGCACAAGCAGACAGGCTTATCTCAGAGGCAGTGTGTTAAGCATTTGTCAACACACACAGTAATATGGACACAACACAGGTTTTATAAAGATAAGTATTCTTTTATAGACTTAAAACATGACCACAAACGATAAACATCCACAATACTGTACTTAAAATAGACTTAAAGTTGGTGGAAGGCACTTAGTTCAAGTTGATAATAAATGAGACACAATTGTCACAAAAGTACCTGGATGCATAACGCAAAACAAACAAAAGGCTCGCAGAGTTGGAGATGCGTTGGTTCCTTGCTTCGGGGGAGACTATGTGTCGCGCCTCGATGCTTACTCAGAGTAGGGAATGCTTCTTGGTCCTTACCAGAGAGGAAGTGATGATTCTCGTACTGCGGCCCGGTTACAGTGCGGCAAGATGGCACCTCAGTGCAATGCGACAATCCAGTGTGATGCGATAAGATGGCGTCTTTGATGCGACGATGTGAAGAGGATGCGCGCACGCCCGGTGGCCGCGAGGTGAACTCTGTAACTTTGGACCCGTGACAGGCCCTGCGACACGCTTCTCCGGTGATGCGATGGTGACCTCTGTGGTGGTGGCACACTTCTCCGGTGATGCATTGGGTAACAGCTTTGATGAAGGCACGCTTCTCTGGTGATGCGGTGGCTACCTCTGCAGCAGCGACACGCTTCTCCGGCAAAGTGACGGCTACAGCTGCGACTTCAACACGCTTCTTCTCGTTGAGTTGCGCTTCCATCTCCAAGTGACACGCAGGCTTCTCCAGACAGAATTCCCTGCAAGGGAATTCAGAGGGGAGCTGGTGGTGAAGTCTTTTCGCACTGAGACTTCCGCAGGAGCCAAGCACAATTCAAACCCTTGGAGTAATATTCTGTAAGATAATGAACGTTCTTTGAAAGTTCCTTCTCCTCTCCTTGGCACTGAAGACACCACTGTAGGCCAACCCAGCAACACGGCACACTGGCAGGGGGACAGTCCAACTCCTACAGCTTCCTTAGTTCTTCTCCTTGTGAGAGGTGTGTCTTGTTGTTCCAGAAGTGATCTAAAGTCTTGGGGTCAGGGTCCCCATATTTATACTACAAAATCCTTTTTCCTCTGAAGGAAAAGGGACCTGTACCTAGTCCAAACCAGTTATGTTCAGTCCTGGAACACTTTGTTTACAGGACTCCTTCTTTCCTTTGACAGTGTGGGCCAGGGTCCTCAGACACACCACAGGAGGTGGAGCCAGCATTGTGGAAGGCAGGCACAGCCCTATTCAGACCCTAGTGCTACTCCTCCCACACATCTACATGCAGAAGGGTCTACTCAGCCCTGTGCTGACTCACCCTGTCTCCTGGAGCCACACCAAACCCTGTCACTCACAAACCAGACACGCAATACACAAGCTAGCAGACGCAGGCTGGATGGTTAGGGAAGAAAATACCTAGTTTCTAAAAGTGGTATTTTCAAACACAGAATGTTAAAATCAACTTCACTAAAAAATGTATTTTATTATTCTGAGTTCAGGCATACTAAATTCGAATTTCTACCATATTTCCTGGGTCAGTTAGGATTATAAGATGTTATAATCAAACTGCCCATTCCGGCCTATAGGGGCAGGTAGCCTTGCAACAGTGAAAAATGAAAATTGCTGTCATTCACTATTAGGACATGCCACACACACCAGGGGATGTCCTACCTTATAATGCATCCCACCCATGGGCCTCCCATAGTGGTGTCTGGTATGAAGAAAAGGGAAGGTTTAGGAACTGGCAAGTGGGTGTACTTACCAAGTCGACATGGCAGTACAAGACTGCACACAGGCTCCGCAATGCCAGGCCTGAGACACATTTTACAGGCTGATTCTGTGGGTGGCACAACCAGTGCTGCAAGCCCACCAGCAGTATTTGATTTATAAGCCATGGACACACATGGTGCACTGTAGTAGGGTCTGACAAGTAAATCAAATAACCCAATCATGGAGTCACTAATCAATACATCAATTTAACATAAGGCGCACTTGCACTGTGGCACTGAATAGCAGTGGCACAGTGCCCAAAGCATCTAAACCAGCAAAACAGGTGGAGGCAAGCAGTAAAAAATGGAAATGAGACCCACGACAATGATACCTGGTCTAACAGGGTCCAAGCCACTATTATATGTGGGCGTGTTCTCGAGATTGCAGTACCATGAAATGAATTGCATTTATATAGCATTTCAAACCCGTGCTAAGGCACTGAACTGCATTTGTGGATGGTAGCCTACTTGACTGTGGGACTGACAGTAGTCAGAATAGAATTAACTTGCAGCATGGAATGGCGTTGAGGTTATGAGCGAGTGACCAGATTGGGGCTCATATCATGCCACAAGTCACTGCACCTAGGCGCGGGGTGGCGGAAAGAGAAGTAAGGCACAGAACATGTGCAACTGACAGTATTTTATAATTGTGACCTATTTACCGGGGGTTTAATGGAATCCACCCACCAAAACCAGTGAGTGGCCCATGGCATGCACTTGATTCATGCGGTCCTGGTATACATGCTTCATTTCCAGTTGATAAGCAGATGTTCTCCATAATCGTCCTCTGTCAAACACAAAAGTTCCTTATCCAATGCTGGTGGAAAGCCATTCTACATATACTATAATTTAATTTCCTGTTCAATGAACTCAGTTTTTACAGAATTATCCTGTTTTTTACAAATAACTATTTACAATAGAGGATGATTTCTCGAACATTCTTTTTCGAGAAATTTGCACCCCTCAAGGTATTTTGTGATTAGAATTTGGCATTACATCTCCAGGTATGTCGTATAACAAATCGGTTCTGCTCTACTTTTGTAATCTTTTTAAGGCGGGGGGAACAGTATCCTTTCATATACTATTGTCTACGTTGTTAATAAGATACTCTGTAATTATAATATAACTGGATTATGGTGATGTGAAAATATGCCCCTAAAAGAGTTTCAATCATAGTGAAACAAACGATTCAGACCTTCAGCTATCTTTAATGAAAGCATTATGACCTATTCCAAATCCCACTTTTGTCAGTTTATCTCCATAATGACATCTATATGACTGCCTCCATTACAACAACAAAAACATGATGGGAAGCTGGTGCTTGGTAACATTAAAGTCCATCTGTTGGTTATGTGTGGAGGGTTTTCTTTGCAGTTGTCCATGATTTATTTCCACAAGGGATGGGCTTTTACAGTCAATGCTCAATCTGTATTCGATACAAAAAGGTGGGATTGGCATGTTTGTTAACTTTACATGGTTGCTCAAATCAGTTTTGTCAAATGTATGGAATCATTGTTTCTAACGTATCAGGAATAGAATGGTTGGGATTAATGAAGGGTTTAGATTATGTTTGTAAGGGTCCATTATATTATTGTCATTAAATGCATTTTAATGTATTTTATATTGTGTGTACTTCAATTCTTTTATTTTTTTTTAAGTTCAAGTTTATTGAAACCAAGCATAATAAAAAATATGAGAACAATGCAGCAAAACAGAATGAGATGATAATAAAACTAGATAACAATAATATAAAAGGTGCATAGAAACGGAATCAATAAACACTTATAACTAAATCTGAAAAGGGAAAGGAGGGGGGAAATAAAACAGAGAAATAAATTTAAGTAAGGCATTGTAAAAGTATAACATCGTATGCAATAAAAGATGAACAAAAAGAGAGAAATAAAATAGAGAATACATAGCAATGAACACGTATGGAAAAAGTTGAAGGAAAAAGACAACTAATAGATAATCATGGAGGTTTTCGAACATCATCTGAGGGGTTGGTATGAGCAACAATCGTGGTGGAATTTGGGGAAGAGAGTGCGGAAAGGTAAGTAGTAAGTGGAATCCATAATAGGTCTCGTTTGATTGCAAGGGAGACAGGAGTAACATAGTTGGCATAAAGTCTATGATGGAAGCAAATACCGTTCCACCAAGCCGAGTAACTGACCTTTGTAAGGTCTTTCCAGTTGGAGGTGATCAGATGAAAGGCGACAGCGAGAAATAGGTCAAGAAGTTTAAAGTGACAAGAGGACTGAGGTAAATCTGGGGATAAGGAACCTAGGAGGACACTGGAGGGGGAGAAGGAAAGGGACATGTTAAAAATAATGTTAATACAGGACCAGACTGAGCCCCAAAAAGCAACAATATTGGGGCAATGAAATAACATGTGGAGGAGGTCTGCATTTTGACAAGGACAGGACCAACATTTGGGAGAAATATCAGGGGAAAACGAGGCCAATTTTGTCGGGGTAAACAATAAACGCTGGTAAAGAAAATAAAGAGTTTGGGTAGTATTGGCAGCTCTTGACGTTTTAGGGATTTTTAGCCATAATTTGTCCCACAAGGAGACCGGCCAGGATACTGACAGATCCCGTTCCCAAGCCAATTCAGTTTTTGATTTGAGACGTTCAGAGGGGGATATAAGACATTTGTAAATGCGAGAAGCCGGAGGAGAAGTATGCAAGAGTGGAAAGAGTGTGGAGCAGGATGAAGGCAGGTCAGAAGATGCGGGAAGAGATTGAAGATATTGAAGAAGAGAAGGAAGCAGAAGATCATATTGTTTCCGAAAAGAAGCGGGAAGAAGAAATTGAGATTGAAGATCCTGAAAAGATAAAGGAACGTTATCGGACAGAAGTTGAGAGATCCACAATAAGCCCTTGGATCTCCATGTCTTCCAGAAGAAAGAACGATTTTTGATACGGAGTGCTTTATTGTGCCAAATAGGTTGCTGAGATAAAGATAGGAGAGAAGGATAAGAGGAGGGTAAAAGTGGAGATAAAATATGGTAAGTATGAGCAATAACAGGGGAGTGTAGGAAAGAGGTATTAGCAGAAAAAGTAAGAGCTTCAGGAAAATCGAATGGCGAAATAAGAGATTTTTCCGAGGACAACCAGACTGGAGGATAAGTGGGAGCATCCGGAGAAAGCCCACGAGAAGCCTGTTTAAAGATGAAAGAGGAGTGACAGGATCTAAAGTCTGGGAACTTAAGACCACCAATCGTCTTATCCTTTTTTAGAGAGGACAAAGCGATGCGTGGAGGTTTGTTCTTCCAGAGAAATTTCTGTGGGAGAGAATCTAATCGTTTAAAATAATAATTAGGTATGCGGACAGGTATCATGGAGAGAGAATAAAGGATGACAGGGGCAAGCATCATTTTAATCAAGTCTAATCTTCCCCACCATGAAAGAAAAAGAGGATGCCATCTAGTAATAGAATCAGTACGTTTTTTAGTGATATATTCAAAATTAGCTTTCAAAGTGTTGGGAATAGTAGGGGAAAACCATAACCCTAAATATTTGATTTTGATAGGCTGCCAGGAAAAACCAGTATGATGAAAAAAGTGTGGAAGACATAGGAGATTGAGAGGTAAAACTTTGCATTTATCGTGATTAAGGCGATAGCCAGAGACCATGGAGAAAGCGTCAACCTGACGAAGAAAGGCAGATAAAGAGGACTCCGGGTTAGAACAGTATAAAAGAATGTCGTCTGCATCAACAGACAATTTGATTTGCTTGGGACCTGGATTATAGCCGGTTATTTGGGCATCCTGACGTAATTTCGTTAGAAATGGCTCCAGAGCTACAATAAACAATAAGGGGGAAAGGGGGAAGCCTTGTCGAACACCTCTAGAGAGGGAAAAGTAATCAGAGATTTTTCCGTTAGCGAAAATTGAAGCTCTAGGACCGGAATATAAAAGGGAGATTAGGAAAATCAATTTAGGGGGGAAGCCAATCCAAGTGAGGGCATGGAACATCAAATCCCAGCTTATCCTATCAAAGACCTTTTCGGCGTCTAAAGTAATGGCTACAAGCGGATACTGTAACAAAGAGGCTTTACAAAGTACATGAAAGAAAACTCTAGAGTTGTCAGAAGCTAAACGACCTTTGATTAAACCGGATTGTTCAGGGCCAATGAGTTCAGGAAGGATGGGATCAATATGCAAGGCAAGCAATTTGGCAAAGATCTTGTAATCAGTATTTACAAGGGAAATGGGGCGATAATTCTTACAGAAAGAGGGGTCTTTGTTATCTCTAGGGATAAGACAAATCATGGCTTCTTGAAAAGTACCAAGGGAAGAACCATTTGCAATAAAATAATTCAATCGAAGGAGCATGTGAGGAAGAAGAAGTTTGGAAAAGTGAGCATAGAATTCAATAGAGAAACCATCAGGACCAGGTGCTTTGCCATGTCTTAAGACAGAGACTGCATGGGAAAGTTCCGTCAGGGTTATATCGCTTTCAAGTGGAGTAAAATCAATGTGGGAAGAATGAGGAGAGGCAAGTGAATGAAAATAGGAGGACAAGTCAGAGAGAAGGGTTGAGATTCAGGCGTGTAAAGTTGTTTATAAAAGGCGACGAACTCTTGCAAAATAGCTTCATCTTTAAAATGGGAGATGCCATTAGAGTCTGTGATGGAAGCAATGCGGGTGCGTTCTTGATGAGTTTTCAGATAAGAGGCTAGGAGCTTTCCCATTTTATTTTGACCTCCGTAATAGCGAGCGCTACTTTTCAAAAGATAGGAAGCCGCAGCATCGGTGGACAATTTATTGAAAGCAATTTTAGCAGTGATGAGTTCCTTTAAAGAAGGATCTGTAGGGGAGCGGTAATAGGAGTATTCTAACTGTTTGATTTTAGAAAGGAGTTGGGAAGATTGTAACTCAAAGCTTTTTTTTTGCGAGAGACATAATTCATTATAAATCCTCTGGCGGTGGGTTTGAAGGAATCCCAAATGATAGATGGAGAGGAGTCAGAAGTAGTGTTGGTGTTGAAAAAATCCTCAATAAAGGAACTGAATTGGCCTGAGAACTTAGGGTCTGCAAGGAGAGAGTTGTTGAAATGCCATCTGCCTGAGGAAGGGGAGAAGGGGATGAGATCAAGGTCAACACTAACTGAGGCATGATCGGATATGAGGATAGAGCCTATGTCTGAGGAAAGGGGACATTGGGTAAGAGATTTACTAAGAAAAAAATAGTCAATGCAAGATTGAGATTTGTGGGGAGGGGAGAAGAAACTAAATTCTTGGAGGTCAGGGTGGCATAGTCTCCAGACATCAGTAGGAGATTTGCGTTGAATAGCAATGGTGAACTGAGTATGCATTCTAGACTGGATACATTTAATGGGGGAATGTCTATCAAGGAGGGGTCTAGGACTTGATTGCAATCGCCACCAAAAATAATATACTCGTCATCAAGAGAAATCGATTTGTCAGAAATAAGTGGCCAAAAGGTATTATCAACTGAAACTGGGGCGTAAATATTAAAAATAACCAGGGGTATATTGTCAATCAGCAATTTGGTAATCACCCAACGACCATTAGAATCAATATCCTGATGAGTAACAGAAACAGTAAACTTTTTGTGAACTAAAACAACAACCCCATTTTTCTTACCCAGGGCTGGGGAAGAAAAAACATTTCCGACCCAAAGTCTTTTTAGTTTAGAGGATTCAGTGTCCGAAAGATGGGTCTCTTGCAGCATGGCAATGTCTGTTTTCAATCGAGCCAAATGGGATAAAACACGTTGCCTTTTAATAGGATTATTTAACCCTTTAACGTTCCATGAGGTAACTTTGAATGTAACAGATTAAGAGCAATCAAGTGAATATAAACAGCATACAATGCAATACATAACTGTAATATTATAATCTGAAGGAAAAAATAAAAGGTAGAACTAGAAACGTAGGAAAAAGAAGAAGAAAACTGGAAAAGGAGAAAAACATGTGAGGAGAAGGTAGAATTAAAAGAAGAAGAAAGGAAGAAGTACCGTGCAATGGAAGGAAGAGAAAAGGTAAGAAAAGGGGAGGTAACCAGATAAGAAAAGAAATAGGAAAAGAGAGAAGGAGGAGAAATTGGAGAGGGTAAAACGAGAACAGTACATATGAACAACCAAAGGAAAACAAGAACCAAAAACATACCTACAGAGGGAGGATTCAAGGAGAAAAGGGGAGGGAGGGAACCAGACGGGGTGAACAGCGGAACCGGGAACGAGCAAAACGGAGGACCGGGAGGCATCACGTCATGAGAAAGGGAGAGCTGTGGGAAGAAAAATAACAACATGAAAGGAGGCAATGAAAATACGGAAGAGGCACAAAAGGATAAAGGTCAGTCAACAAACCGACAAGGCAAACAACAATGAAACAAGGGGAACAAATAATCAGCCAGCATTTGAGGACGAAGAATCCATAGCATCTGAATGGTGAGCGTTGATGAAACTCTGAAGACGGAGAGGGTCTTCGTAGGTCGTCGTCCTGTTGTTATAGGTGACCCTGAAGAGGCAAGGATGAAAAAGCCCGTAACGAGCGCCCATAGCGCGAAAAGCAGGTCTCTTGTTGAGGAAGGCCTTCCTTCTGTTCGCAGTGGCCTTGGCGTAATCCTGGGCAAAAAATAAGGTGGATCTAGACCAAGTAACATGCTGAGATGATTTAGCTGCAGAGAGAACTTTTAATAAGTCTGTATATTCCAAAAAATAAAGGATCACCCCTCTTGGTTTCTGTGAGGAGGAGGCAGTAGAGGAAGGACGGCCCAATCTATGCGCTCTTTGAATGTTAAGAGTGGTGCCCTCTGGCATATGAAGGACCTTGGGGATGAACGATTTGAAGAAAGTAAGAGGGTCAGACCCCTCCTGTCCTTCAGCAAGACCATAAATACGGAGGTTATTGCGCCTGTTGCGATTTTCAAGCTCTTCGACTTGTCGCTGGAGAGTAGCAACTTGAGATTGGAGAGGAGAAAGCTTTGCACAGGTATCCATAAGGGAAGAAAGAGAGTGTTCCACCGCAGTTGCTCTGTTGTCGATTTGTGAACAGTTGTCGGTGAGAACTTGGAGTTTTGCGTTTGTTTCCTCCATAAAAGGTCGCAGTGCCCTAATCTCTTCCAATAAAATCTCCATAGAGACAGAGGAGGCAGGTTTAGGGGGAGAAGGAGGATTGTGCTTAAGGCGTTTAATGAGAGATTTCCCTGAAGCCGCCGTAGCAGAATCCGCCGCCGCCATATTGTCTGTCTGAGGAGGAGATATCGAGTCTTGTAAATGGGAGAATTCGGTAAATAGCTTCGAATTCTTGATGAAGATATGCTTTGTAGATGCTTTCGAAGAGAGAGTGCCTTTCAGTCTGCCCATAAGAAAGAGTGGCAAAAGAGCGGCCAAAAATAACGCAGAAATTGTGAGAAGTAAAATATCACCAAATGGCCGCCGTTTCAAAGTCAGTCAGAATAAAGGGGCATCAAAGATAAAATTGGAGACATGGAGAGAGGCGAAAGCGTAGCTAAAAGGAGGAATTGAGCCAGGAGGGACGATATCAACGTTGGAGAAAAAGTCACAGTCTTTCCAAGAAAACATAAGAGATCAGCATCTCAGCGCGAATAGAAAAACAAAATGGCGGTCGCAAGGCAGCGACGAAGCAAGAACTCACATCGCTAATAAAGTTGGTAATTCGCTGCCAAGAAGAGCCGCAAAGGTCCAAGAAGGAGGAGTAGATGTTCCGACGTCCTCACATCCGAAAAGTAGCACTGAGGCAGCACGAGAAGTTAACAGCCTGCAAGGGTCTCCGAAGAGCGTCACCCGGGTGCCGCCATTCCCGTCGGGCACAAAGCCACGCCCCCCTTCAATTCTATTTTTTATTATGTAAGCACAATGATATAAGTTTATCCTTTTTTCTAACGCCGGACAGGGCTTTTTACGAAGACATTTGTCTACAGCTCCCATAAGCCAGTTATGAAGAAGATCCTGGTCCGAGGTCAATACTTGACTGAGGTCCGGTCTAGTTTCATGAATTTCATTAATAAAGACTGGGACAGTCATCTTAGACCAGCTCCTTGTTCATTTTATAGTCTGGAAATATCAGAACTCCTGTTTTACAGATTGTGCCTCGCAGAGTTAAGTTAGCTTTGCTAGGATCTCTTGAGGAGCAATACCTGGTGGTGTTGAAGACACCGAGGACCTCTGTTCCCTTTATCTAGAGAAAACGTTTGACATTGCGTTAAGGATCACAGTGGTGCTTAGCTTGTCTGCCATGAGTAGTTCAGTGTTCGTCAGTTTTGCCCACTCTGGCAAAGCAACAATCCCAGTCTTTTGCTCCAGCATGCTCAGTTTTCAACATTTTCTGCTATGAACTCCAAAAAGCAAACTATTTCCTTAAGTATATAACCTGTATTAGAAGATCACCAGCCCTGAACATCAATTAAACTGGGCCTCGTCTGTCAGTTATCTTTTTTTTTAAAGTTTGATTTTATTAGAGAAAAAGAGGAAACACAGAAGGGAAAGGGAGGGGGTGAAGAAACAGGAAATGGGATATAAAAAAAAACAGTATACATCATACAGGGAAAGCAATTGCAATTGCAAGGGGAGAGTGTACAATGAGGAAATATCACTGGGGATAATTTACAATAACAGAGGAGTCAATGAGAAGAATTCAACAGCAAGCATAATAAATTCAAATCAAGAAAGTAAACAATCTAATGATATACAGTAATATAGTAAGAAAAAATGTACTTATCATGGGAAAAAAAGGCAAAGGGGCAATCAAGGTGGCTTACGTACTTCAATTAAAGCAGGGTCAGGGGAAGCATTAGCGGAAGCAGGTGCGGAAAGATAATTTACCAGGGGAAGCCAAAGTAAGTCCTGTTTATTTGCTAGGGAGATGGGGGAAACGTAATTAGTGTCCAGGCGATGGTGAAAACAGACTGCGTTCCACCATGAGCAGTATGAGACATTGGCAGCTTGTTTCCAATTGGAAGTAATAGTATGGAAAGCAACAGCTATCAGGAGATCCATGAGGAGATAATGATGGGAAGGAAGGGGAAGATCCGGGGAGAGGGAACCCAGAAAGATGCATGAAGGAGAAAAGGGTGTTTGGAAATGGAGAATACGTTGGATTTGAGTCCAAACTGAGGTCCAAACTGGGAAATAGGGGGGCCTTCAAATAACATGTGTTTTAAATCAGCAGAGTTGCAAGGGCAGGACCAGCAAGTAGGGGAGACATCGGGTGAAAAGGATGACAAAATAAGCGGAGTAAATAAAACCCTGTTATATATAAAATAAAGAGTTTGGGTGATATTAGCAGCTCTAGAGGTCTTATGAAGTTTAGTCCAAATTCTATCCCAGAGAGGAATAGGCCAAACCTGAGACAAGTCAGATTCCCAGGCAAGTTCAATTTTAGTTTTAGATCTGTTGGTGTTAACATGGTGAGAATCATAAGGAGAAGATGCAGAGGGAGAAGAGTTTAGTTTGAGGAAGTAGATCTAAGGGCGGCAGGGATTTCAGTAGAGAGAGGTAATGACTGGAGGTAAAGAGTGAGAGCAGGATATAATGAATTGTATTGCGACCGAGCGCTAGAGGGTAAAGAGAATTGAGATCAAAGATCTGAAAAAGAGATGGGAGAGTCCCTAGAAAGAAGTTGGGAAATCCAACACAGTCCACGAGAATGCCAAGTTTTCCAGAAAACTGTACGGTTGCGGATTTTGAGCTTTGTGTTGTACCAAATGGGTTGTTCATGTAATGAAAGACGGGAAGGGTAAGACGAAGATAGGAAAGGTAGAAGAAGCTTATGAGAAAAAGAGATGACAGGGTTGCGAAGAGGAAGCAGTTTAGATGAGAAGGACAGAAATTCATGGAGATTAAAGGGAGAAACAAAGGAGGATTCCATAAGTAACCAGATGGGAGGGTAAAAAGGAAGGTCAGATGAAAGCCAGCGGGCCGATTGTTTTAGAGAAAAGGCACGATGATGAACTCGAAAATCAGGAAAACGAACACCGGCTTGAGATTTATCCTTCCGTAAAGAGGCGAGGGCAATACGGGAGCGCTTACCGTTCCACAGGAATTTTAATAACAAGGAATCAATATGTTTAAAGTAAAAATCCGGAATACGCATCGGAATCATAGAGATAGTGTAAAGAAGAATGGGAGAAAGCATCATTTTTATAGAACTTAGGTGACCCCACCAAGATAAAAAGAGTGGATTCCAACAATTGATGGACGTCTCCATCTTCTTAGAGATGTAATCAAAGTTAATTTTAAGAGTATCGGATAAAAGAGGTGCAAACCAAACTCCTAGGTATTTGATTTTGGTGGGTTGCCAAGAAAACCCAGGTTGGGAAAAAGATGTTTTTGACACAAAGGGTTCAGAGGGAGGATTTCACATTTATCAACATTTAAACGATAACCAGAAACCGCTGAAAAGGAGGAAACCTGTTGAAGAAACGGAGGAAGAGAGGATAGAGGATCATAACAATAGAAAAGAATATCATCTGCGTAGACCGAAAGTTTCACTTGACGAGATCCAAAATGAAAGCCAGATATATTATCATCCTGACGGTTTTTAGTTAAAAAGGGTTCTAAGGCTAAGACAAACAATAAAGGAGACAGTGGACAACCTTGCCGAACCCCTCTTTGAGGAGTAAAATAATCTGAGGTCTTACCGTTGACAAAAATGGAGGCTTGAGGATCGGAATAAAGCAAAGAAATAAAAGAAATGAACTTGGGGTGAAGTCCAGCCCATCGAAGCGCATGAAACATAAAATCCCAGCCAATTCTGTCAAAAGCCTTTTCGGCGTCAAGGGAAATAGCAGCTAAAGGAAGTTCCAAAGAAGCTGTCTTATGAAGGATATTGAAAAAGACGCGGGAGTTATCGGAGGAAAGGCGCCCTTTATTAAAACCCGATTGCTCGGGTCCAATCAAATCTGGTAGAAGAGGATCCATACGTAAAGCTAGAATCTTGGCTAAAATGTTATAATCTGTATTAACTAATGAGATAGGCCGGTAATTTTTACAGAAGGAATGATCCTTGTCTTCTTTAGGAATCAAGCATATCAAGGCCTGTTGAAAAGAGCCACTGGATGAACCGTCTTGAATAAAGGATTGGAATAAAATTAAGAGTTTTGGTAAAAGGAGAGAAGCAAAGTGTTTATAAAACTCGATAGTAAACCCGTCTGGGCCAGGGACCTTACCTTGACGAAGTTTAGAAACCGCCTGGGAGATTTCAGAGAGTGAGATGTCTAAATCGAGAGCATGGAAGTTCACATGGGAGGAAGGAGGAGAGGGAAGAGAATGGAAATAAGAAAGGGGATTCGCAGAAGAACTTGTTCTGGGGTGTAGAGTGTCTTATAAAAATTTACAAACTCATTGCGAATATCCGCATCTTTAAAATAAGAATCACCCGAGGGAGACTTAATTGAGTCAACCTTAGTGCGTTCCTTCCTAATCTTCCAATAATTAGCAAGAAGTTTCCCCATTTTGTTCCTGCCCCCATAGTAACGAGAGTTACATTTCAGTAGGAGGTTTGAGGCAGCTTCAGTTGTGAACTTATTGAAAGAAATTTTGGCATCAATTAGTTGTTTAAGGGAAGATTGCGAATTCGAAGAGTGATAGGCAAGTTCTAAGCGTTTGATATCGGCGAGTATTTGAGCTGATTTAGCGTCTCTAATCTTCTTCTTTCGTGAGAGATAACTTATAATAAAACCCCTAGAAGCTGCTTTGAAAGAGTTCCAAACCATGACAAAGGGTGAATCAGGGGTATGGTTAAGTAAGAAAAATTCTGTCGCAAAAGCAGTGAATTCAGAGCAAAAAACAGGATCGAGGAGTAAGGTATTATTGAATCTTCACCTGCCAGGGTGGGGAGAAAAAGGGAGAAGATCAATGTCAATGAGGACAGGGGCATGGTCCGAGATCAAAATGGAGCCTATGTCAGAGAAAATGGTGTGTTGGGTCAAAGATTTACCGAGGAAGATATGATCAATGCGGGATTGGGAGTGATGGCAGGGAGAGAAGAAACTGTATTCTCTGAGGTCAGGGTTACATAATCTCCAGATATCGACCAGGGCGTTGTTATGTATTGTGTTAGTAAATTGGGAGTGCATCCTGGAAGGGACAAATTTAACTTTCGAGTGACAATCCAGAAATGGGTCCATAATTTGGTTACAGTCACCACCCAGTATTATGTAATCCTCAGAAAGAGAGGCTAACTTGTCAGATATCAAAGGCCAAAAGGTTTTATCAATTCCAGTAGGAGCATAAACATTAAAGATCACAATAGGAATATTGTCAATAAGAAGTATAACAATGACCCAACGACCATTAACATCACAATCATGAGAAATTGAGGAAACATTTAACTTTTTATGAAACAAAACTAATACCCCATTTTTCTTTTCAACAGTAGGAAAACAAAAAACATGACCCACCCAGCAACGTTTAAGCTTAAGTGACTCCTCCTCCGAGAGATGGGATTCCTGGAGCAAGGCACATCTGTTTTAAGTCTGGCTAGGTGTGATAACACCTGTTGCCTTTTAATTGGATTATTTAATCCTTTAACATTCCAAGATGTAACACGGAATGTAATGACAAAGAACAGCAAATAGCAATATCATGCTTACTGAAATCAAAGAGAGAGAGAATGTAAAGAATATTGTAGAATGAGTAGAATAGATGAAGAGAAGGGCAGAGGAGAAAAAGAGGAATGAAAGAAAAAAGAGGGGAGAAAAGGGAGAAGGGAGGAAGAGAGAAACAGATAAGAACAAAAAAGACAGTACAAGTCTGAAACAGACGACTCAAATACATACTTACGAGAAACAATACTTCGAACACAAGACGAGGGAGGTGAGGATGAGAGATGACGACGAGATCAAGAGCGGACAGCGACCTCCCTAACTGCAACTCCAGAGAAGGCAATGGAACAGACACAAAAGGATATGTGGGATGATAAGGGAGGTGAAAACATCTGCAAGAAGGAAATGAGAAGATGTGAGTTACCAGGAATAAAAAGAGAACATAAGGATGATGAGACAAAAATTATCAGACAAAGGGTGCTAAACAACCGAATGAGACAACAGCAATCAATCAAAGCTACATAGGAAGAACAATAGTAATATAATTAGAAAACCAGCAACAACAAAAAAGAAAAAAGAAAAACCATCAAACAGATCTAGTAACTTCCATAGCCTCGGCACTGTGCTGTCGAAGAAAAGCTTGCAGGACTGCAGGATCATCATAAGTGGTAGTTTTGTCCTTGTAGGTCACCTTGAAGAGGCACGGATGAAGGAGGCCATATTTAGCATTGAGGGCCCTCAGTTGAGGGCGCAAGTCCAGAAATTTCTTCCGCCGATCTGCTGTGACTTTGGAGACATCCTGCGAAAGATAGAGGCGATGACCTTCCCACATAATTTGTTTATTAAGTTTGTCTGCTGAAAGAACCTGCAAAAGATCTGTGTATTGAAGAAACAACATGATGATCCCTCTACGTTTAGTGGAGGTCCTTGGACCGAGGCGATGAGCTCTCTGGATGTTGACAGAAGCTAAGGCAGGAGTGTCTAGAATCTTTGGTAGGAAAGACTGGAAGAAAGTGGTGGGGTTAGACCCTTCTACAAGTTAAGGAAGACCGTATAAGCGGAGGTTGTTCCTACGATTTCGATTTTCTAAATCCTCCGTCTGTTTCTTGAGTAGGAGTATCTCCGCCTCCATGGAAGGTATGCGAGAGCAAGAAGACTGAAGAGAGTCAGTAGATTGTTCCAGAGTGAGAATCCTCGAATCCAAAGAGGACCATTTTTCTTGCATAGACTGTAAAGTTTTGGTGGTTACTTCCATAAAAGGCTTAAGAGCGCGCAACTCCTCCAGAATAAGATCCATGGAAGAAGCAGAGGAAGAGCTCCCAGGGGACGGAGGGTCCTTTTTAAGACATTTAGAGGAAACCAAGGATGATACGGCCTTGCCACCACCATTAGATTTAGGAATAGCACCATGCACTGTAGTGGACTTAGAAATTGCGCTGTCCTCCATATCCTGAATGGGTGTGTCCGAATCCGAACAAGCGGAGATCTTTGAGACTGTAGATAATTTTAAATTGCGCAGTTTCCCCATGAAAGAATTCAGTCAAGAAATGATGAAAATAGAGAGTCTGATCAGCGCCAGTCAACAGTACAGCCACAGTGTAAATTAATTCGAAGAAAAATGTTGTAATCGCAAAGGGCAAACAGCAGCACTAAATTGACAACCAGTCAATGAGGCATTCAAATATAACTTCCGAAAAGATCCCAGAAGAAGTGCACGTTAAAAGACATTGTAAAACCATGTGTAGCATGAGAAAGTCTCTGAAGAATCCAAAATGTGAAAGGAAAACAAGCGCTGGCGTAATTGAACAGTGAGAATACACAAAAAACATCAGCACATCCAATGGAGACAGCAACATATGAAGGCAATGGAGTAAGGCAAAGAGTAAGTCATTGAAGAAGGGATGCGCTGATGAGAGAAAATGGCGGCCGTGGCCAACAATTGAAATTTATCAAAAAAATAGGCATGGAGTGCTGAAGAATGATGGGTGAGGAGAGCGCTGGGATCAATTGGTAGTAGAAAACATTCCTGGGAGACAAGTACGAGACCCACAAGCAAGCGGGAAGTCAGAAGCAGAAGTCATAATCGAGTGGCATCTAAAATGGCGGCTTGAGTGACTAGCTTCAGCATGTAGCAAGAATGGGCAAGAAAAAACTTCCTCGAGGAAGCCCACTGCATGAAGGACTCACCGCTTGTTAAAATAAAGGAGTCCGTATGCTCAGGAAGCTCTCCTGCAGACGAGTGAGGATCGGGCGTTTCGCATCACAAATTGCGCAGCTCTCACAAAATGGCAGCCGGGACCCAGCGCCCGGACCGCGACGAGCAAGTTCTTCCTGGATGCTTAAAACGAGAAGGAAATGAGGGCACTAGGCTCACCTCATGTTCCCATCACTGGTGAGATGTGTAGATATGTAGAGCCTTCCCGGAAACCGTCAAAAATTGAAATTCAGCGGAGGCCGGTGTCGGAGCTCTGGAACTACGCCGCCATTCCCGATGACGCGTAAGCCACGCCCCCTGTCAGTTATCTTAAGTTGGTCTGCTCATAGTAGACGGACATCAATCATCAGTGTGCTTATGTTGGTTTCATGGGTAGTATGAACTCCTTTTATAGGAAAGCGAATGTGATCTAATCATTCTGAGAGGTCAAAACAGTACCACCTGTTGTTAAAGCCATCATCACCAATCTGGTACAATTGTATTGTTTAGTCTCATCAGTCAATCTCAAATGGGAATGGTATGTCTGTTTCAGTTTGTCCATGAATATACAGATGGGAAGATACTAGCGGTGACACACCGAGACATCTGGGAATGTCATAAATTCATGCTCAAGTGTGTGGAGCAAATCAGTGACCACTATTTGTGGAACATAGATCATCATTTGAGTTACCAGTTGATTCTCATAATGTTGGCCCACAGATTCTCACATTAACCATGATCAGATGCTGTTGGGTTCACTCAAAAAGTGTCATAAGTGTGAATGCGTACTCTATTATTTACAGTATACCACTCCTCTATTTAAGGTAATTCAATTTTCAGGCTCACCAGGCCAAAGAGGGTTGAATCCCACACCCTGTACATCGACTGTTGTTGTTCAGCCATGCATCAGGTATTTTGGTTGTTCAAAGCATCTGGGGTAGAAGGTGGGAGAGCCACAGCAAATCAACTTCAATTAGCTCATTCCCCTCTTCAAGGCCAGCACACAGAAGAGAGGAGTTTTCCAGAAGTTCACTCAGCTCATGTACATTTGTTCCCTTGACAGGCAATATATTCACATGCCCTGATCTTGTCAACAGAACTCACCTGATCCTGCTCACATTGCCTTTGTGATTCACAGTTACACGAGCCACTAGGTGGGTAGACGGCATCTGAGGCTCCAAGCCCCAGTGCCTGCTGTTGACATCATCCTCTGGATGAGCTTGCGGCTTCGCAGAGATGAGCTCACATTTCTGTTTCCAGCATAATCACTCAGACAGAATGCTCCCTCACCACTTCATGGTGCCTAAGCAACTTTAATGGAGGGCACATTCGTCAGGGAGCAAAAGGCCGGTACGAACATTTGAGCTCTGGGGTCCTGTCACTTATTTCCAAAGTGATATCAGCTGTGTTTTTTCACTGGGCGATTTGCCAGTGTGAAGGTATAGCTGGTGAGAGAAAGTGGATTATTAGTTGAAGTGGATGGTATTACTTTTCAAGTAAAAATGTCAGTATTCCTTACTAGATGTAGATAGATGTCAATAATTTAAATCTAAGCTCAACCGTTGTAGTTGCAGCACAGAACAGCAGGCTTAATTTAAGAAAACATTTATCAGTAGCAAAATAGTTAAAAAGTACAAAAAATTATCAAAGTAAAAATCCCACTTCAATGTATACAAAATATAGTACATTTTAATGAGACACTAAAACAACAAAATTCCTGTTTATGGAACTGGAGATATGACTGGGTCACGGTAAAAAGTTAAAGGCCAACCACAATGAATTCCAGTTCAGATACTGGGCCCAGGCTCATCCCAGTAGAAAGTTTACAGTCTTACTTAGTTGTTTTTCCCAGAGAAAAGTCATTGCCGACCAGGTCATTGGTTCGTCGGGTTGCAAGCTGAATCCAAAGAGGTGGGCTTTGACAGTGACCGGCTGAAGCATCAGCCCTCAGTGGAAGCCTTGGCTCCACCAGGATGTTCTTGGGTCTTGAAGTTGACGGTGGGAAAACTTTGAGCAGGTGAAGTCTGAAGGTCAGGCCCTGGGAGACGTTGACAAAGGTGGGGTGCTGCTCCAAAATGGCTCCATTGAATTCCCCTACGTTTGCATTAAGAACTTTTCTGGAAGTTAAAATTCTTTCAGCAGGCAAGCTAGCAAGTTGAGTTCACCCAGAAGTGAGATATTGGTGAAAGCAGCTCAGCAGGGGTTCAGTGCTAGCCTCTAATTCTTTTAGCCACAATTTCAGAACAACATTTAAAATGTGTCCAGGCTCACATTTGAAGGGGGAAAGAGTACACTCTAATGCCAGCCAAGAGTCCAGGGCCTTTTGGGGACTCCTTGGGGACCCAATATCCCAGAAGCCACCAGCACGTTCCAGGGCAAATCCAATTGGAAGGGGTGAGCTGGGTTCATCAGAGATTTGGGCTTCTAGTAGCTTTTGTGTTCCTGGAGCCAAACAAGAGGCTATCCTGACAACCCATGGAGTCCACTCTTCTGTCCTGAGTACAAATGGGTAGAAGGTACAGGCCTTTGGGGTAACTCTCTACAAGTTCAAAAGCAGGTGCAGTCCTTCTTCTGTATTCCACAACTCCAGAAGTGTTTTTAAGAGGATACTAAGGGTGCCTCTTTTATACTCAGTGCCAACATATGAGTGGGGGAATCAACTAGTGACTCCTTAACCAATGGTGTAAAAGCTCCCAGGGTTGCCCCAATTCACTCGCACAGCACTACCTGTGAGTTGTATTTTACAATACCACAGTGCAACTCTCTAACTAAAATCAATATGGCAGAACCATTCATCCTTGTGTAGAGGAATGGGAAACTCCCCCTGCAATCCAGATCTGGCACAGGTTTTTCCCCCAATGTTATCAGTACACTGGAGTAATCAGAGTAATTTTGGCAATTCTGCGTTACTCTGTTGAATTATAGAGATAATAATGCAAGATTTCCTGCTTGCATAATTATAAGTAATTTTGGGCAAAACAATCCTACCGGAAGAGCACATTTATCAACCGCAAGTGGCCGCGCCTGCTCGCTATTTGTGTTCAGCTTCATTTAGTGCTATTTCTTAATGCAAACTGCATACTTGCACCCATTTTGGACATGATGGTGCATTTTGAGCTAAGAAAATAGTGCTAGATGTTGGAGTGAGTTTGGGAAAAAGTCTACCCCAACAGCACATTTAGCGTTATGGTAAAAATGCCTTCTCATGTCCATTTTGGGTTTGTGGGGGGGTGTTTTGGGGCAGGAAAATAGGGCTAAATGCCGGGGGGTAAGTTGGGCAAAGATTCTACCTCAAGAGCACATTTAGCAAGTGCAAGCCGCTTGCACTTGCTATTCGTGTTGTGTTGCATATAGCACTATTTATTAGTGCAAAATACATCCTAATGCCCATTTAGGATGGAAGGGGACATTTTTGTGTTGAACAATAAATGCAGAATTACTCTGCTTGAGACATTATGAGCAATCTCCCAGAATTTTTAGGTAATTCCACATGATTACGCTACACCGAATTACGTGAGTTACTCCCACCCCTAATGGTGGGCGCATCTCTAGGCCACCTTGTCAGGACCTCCTCCCAGCCAAGCCCCCTTTGTTCCCTTTCCTGGGAGCCAATCACACCTGAAAGCAACTAAAATGGGTATGCAGTTCCTCAAAAAGATGAAACAGTAAAAAGTGACTAGTGTGAGAAACTGACAGAAGTTCAGTGTTCCAAGAAAGAGGGGAAAGGGAATTCCTCCTTTCGGATATAATGCCCTCACACACCTAGCCTGCTAGGTGTCATGCTTCATCATTGGGCGTGCTCCTCGTCGGGACGGCGGTGCAATTCCCGACGGGCACCCTCAATGGGGGCTCTTTGGCAGAGATCTTTTTATCCTTGCCGTTTGGTGAGTGCATGTGTGGGGGCCTAAAAAAGAAGAATGTGTAGTGCGTGAATAGGTAAATGGTAGTGGGTTAAAACAGGGAAGGTGGTCAGGGCCACTACTTTAATAATCCTGCCTCCTACCCTGATTAAAAAGGGGATGGCAACTAATCACTATGATGTAATGGTAGTTGCACTTATTCGATCAACATGTTTCTTGCCTAATAGTCCCAAGGAGTGGGATCAGGCGACAATTCTTTAGGACCAGAAATTTAACGTATTATGTACTACACTACTTACTGGTTGTCAGGTATATTAACCTAAGTGTTTACCAGTTCTGTAGCACCAAGAGCGGTCAATGTCCCCCATTGCTGGAATCAATCTAGGATTAAAAACAAAGTAGGAACACATAGTCACGTAGTCATTAATGTGAAAAGAGAGTCACATATAAGCTAGAGCATGTCAAGCAGTAAGGAACTGAAAAGGGTCAGTAGCAATCAAACACAAAGGCCACAAACAGTATCAGTGAACCTTAAATCATTAGCCGTATTGTAGGTGCAGCTTGAAATCTTGAAAACAGTTTTGATAGGCAGTGTAGGAAATAATAAAAAAATAAAAAATACATAAAAAGTTTTAAAATGTAGCTGAGATCAGAAGATCAATACCAAAGCCTGTATATAGTGTGTTACAATAAAACAGGGGCTTTGGTATACCACTCACCTGAACGGTATTACTACGGGCAACATTGGATGGCTGGCAACATGTGAGCACGTGGAAGTAACGTGACGTTCCTTAAGTGGATTAAGGGAACAGGAAAGCATACAGTGTAAGGCCAGCAGCAACAAACCAAAGCAGAGGTGCAGGAAATGCCGACTCCGGTGGGCCCAGCGCTGCTCCAGGAACATCAGCGTAGCAGCGTGGTCAGCCAGAGTAACGAAGTGCGGCATCCATTGAATTTTCAATTAAAGCGGGGGTCGGACCCATGGGGGCCGCCACCCGGAGTCCGGAGCGCCGTGAGGCCCATGACATCCACACACCAGTAACGGCACCCCCATGATCAGCCCCACCCCCCGCAGTCTGCACATGGTAACCACATAATGGCAAAGAAGCGTACTGAGTATGCTAGCAACCGCCCAATGGCGGTGCACGAGGAGCGGTGCCGGGGCCACGCTGATGACCTAGTCACGGACGTTGGTGGGTCTTACTTCGGTCAATTACGAAGAATGCAGCCTTCCATACTTACAGGATCTCGCGCTCAATCGGCGTAGGACCTACCCCGTGTTGCCGGATCCGGGAGGTACCAATCTCTGACCCACGGGTGCTTAGGAACTCTCCCGGGCCTGCGAACACCGGGCACGTCAGCATCAGTGTGCGATGCCCCGAAGACTAGAATGCCACAGTGTTTGTTCATAAAGTGTGGCGGCCATATCGGAAATGACGGCGGTCGAATAGAAGCGGGCGCCATTTTAGAGTGGTGTAGATGTGCCCGAAATGTGTGTGGTGGAGAACAAAGTATTGTCAGTCCTCACTGGGTTGCTGGTTACCCTAATTGAGATACTGTTTTCTGGAAAACCAATGGGGCTGTACCATTACTTTACTGATGGGTATCAAGCAAGGGGGCTGACTACACGGCCTAGAGTGTGAAGATTGGCGGTGTTTGGTGATGCAGTTAGTGGTTATAGGTTAGGAAGAAATCAGTGAATAAAGGGCACCCGAGTATCAGGGTACTTCTAGATGAGTGTGAAGATTGGCGGTGTTTGGTGATGCAGTTAGTGGTTATAGGTTAGGAAGAAATCAGGGAATAAAGGGCACCCGAGTATCAGGGTACTTCTAGATGGTCGTGGCATGTGGGAGTCAAAGGAAGGAGCATGCTAACTGGATGCCGAGGTACCCCATATGAGATTCTGGTGGTAATGAGGCATCAATCAGTATAGTTGGTTACTTATGAGTTAAGGGAGGCCCATGGAATGCCCTCGTTAAGGCCATTCATCTCCAGGTTAAGGCGATGTACCCAACGTTGCTCAATTTTAAAGAGAGCGGACGTGGTAATTGAGGGGTGTGCTTCCAAAATAACCCACCTCAGGGACTCATGAGTGTGAATCTTGGTCAAGAAGTAAGTGTACAGTCTAGTAGTGGTTTTCTAACACCTGATGCTGCTCTTGTGTTCAGTTATCCGGGTTTTCACCGGGCTGGTTGTCATACCCACGTACATTAGGTCACATGGGCAGCTTAACAGGTAAAAGCAGTTGAAGGTATTGCAATTTGTATGTTTCCTCAACTGCCAGACGAACTGGTTTGCAAATGTCAGTTCCTTGGTCTGTCTGGTTTGGGGGCAGACAAAGCAAGACTCACACGGGTAATGACCCATAAGTGATGGTAACCCCCAAAGGTTGGTTTGAGTTTGTGTGGATTTAGGTCTGGGTCTGGTGTGAACTAGTATGTCCTTCAGGTTTGTAGTTCTTTTCAACGCAAACCTCGGTGCTGGTAGCATGAGTTCACCTGTGTTCAAGATTGCCCAATGTTTGCGTATGATTTTCCTGATCTCATTAGAGGAAGGATTGAAGGATGTCACGCAAGTGATGGCTTCAGTTGTATCCTTCTCTCTTTCTTCAAGCAAATATTCCCTATCATTATTTCTAGCCCTTTTCATGGCTTGCTTTATACAGTGTTGTGGGTAGTCTTTCTTGCGTAAATCAGACGGCAATTTGGTAGCTTCGGTTTTGTAGTCTTCCACAGTGGTGCAATTTCTCCTGATGCGGAGAAATTGACCAAAGGGGAGATTGGTCTTAAGGGCATGGGGGTGGTGACTGACAAAAAGTAAAAAACTGTTGCAATCAGTTGGTTTTTTGTGTAAGTGGTTGTCAGAGTGCCTGATTGAGGTTGATGTTAAGATCCAGGAATGGTACAGAGGATGTAGAGATGTAATGGGTGAATTTAAGGTAGGGATTGAAAGTGTTGATCCACCTGCAAAAATCATCACATCAATCCCTGTCCCCTTTCCAGAACACCAAAACATCATCAATGTACCTCTTCCAAACGACTAAATTGTCGAGGTAGGGATTTGACTGGTGGAGTGTGTATCTTGACTCAAATGCGGCCACATAGAGGCAGGCTATGCTAGGAGCAAATGTGCTACCCATTGAGTTGCCCTGGGTTTGGTGGTAGAGTTTATGGTTGTACTCAAAAAAGTTTTCTGTGAGGGCCAGGGTAGCACATTCCATCGCAAAGGGAATTGGCAGGGGTGATGTCCAGTCAGATAAACTCAAGACATCTTCGATAACCTCAAGTGTGGTGCGCTGTGGTATATTGGTATAGAGCGCAATTTCATTGTGTCTGGGGCAATCTTTGATGAGTTGCAGTAGCCAATCACACCTCCCAGCAGGCTGTCAGTGACAGTTGGGGATTAACTCTGAAAAGGCTACTGGAGGCTTTAGGTAGAAAAATGCCAAATTCTAAAATTGGCATTTTCAAAATAGTAATTTAAAATCTGACCTGTCCATTAGATTGGAGTATAAATTACTATTAATTTAAGCCTTTGAATTATGGTTCTAGCTATTCCCAAACGGAAGCTATGCTTTACAAGGTGTTATAATGTAACTCAGTGGTTTTCCACAGGAGAACGAGCCTTGCCACTGTGAAAAATGACTTTTGAGATTTTTCACTGCCGCTACAGGTAGTACACATGCCCTACTTGTTAAATACCTAGGGGCATATTTACAAGCCCTTTGCGCAACTTTTGTGTCACTTTTCCAATGTTAAAAGTGACACAAAAGTGGTGCAAGGAGCTCGTAAATCTTCACCCTACTTGTTAAATACCATGCATTCTATCTTATGGGCATTTACAGCCTACCTTAGGGATCCCTAATAAGTATTAAAAATAAAGGTTCAAGCCTGCCAAAAATATTATCTTGCGCGGTTGAATGTGCAGTTTTAAAACTACAAAGGCTGCAGGAGCAGGCCTGGAGTCACGCATTGCATAGTCACTTTAGTGCTGGCACTGTAGGTGCTGCAGTCCACTAGTGACATTTAACATACAAGCCCTGGGCACACTGGGTACCATATACTAAAAAACTTGTAGGTAAGTTACATGCGTCAATTGTGATTTTGAATCAATTTGACAAGTTTTTAGGTGTCAGAGGGCATGCACTGAGGCATGATTATAAGGGGCACAATGTACAGAGTCCAAAAACCAGCAGCATCAGTTCAAATGGGGGTGATAATTCGAAAAGAGCTATTTTGTTACAACAGGTGATGAAGATTTGTTGCCAGATGTATATCATCGGATACAAGGATCATGTCCTGTTGGACATATTGCTGACCAAGTGCACCAGGGAGAGAGTGTAACTCGATCTCATTGTTCTGACTGAAAAAACCTAGTGCCAATGCGGGATCAATGTGATGTAAGAACTATGACATGTGACTCTCCAATGAACCACAACAGGATAGGGAATGAAGGCAGATGGTTGTAACTTTAAACAAAAATATGCCTCCATGCCTTCAGGACGCAAGGGATTGTCTGAAATGAAATGCATGAACTGAAATGAAAAGTGTTGAAGGCATCTAGTCGTCTGATGTTCTGAACAGCCATTCCCTCTTGTTTGAAGTTTCCTTATGTTATTAAAACGGACAGATCTATACATTCTTGCATTTTTTCAGTCTACAACACCTTTCTACATAATTATTACCTTGGAAGTGATGTGCGGTATTTGGAGGACAGGAAGATAAACCTTTGAAACATATTGTATAATCAATTCAGTGGATGTAGCTTTGTCCCTGACATATGTAGAAAAAGGATAAGTATAATGAATCACTGGCAAACTAAGTGATGCACCTGCAATATTGTGCTTACCACGCACAGTTAACAACGTGTGCTCTATGAATACTGTAGGCACAGTCTGGCATTACAATACATTTTTTGAATAAAGTTCACTGCCTATTCAAACTTCCAAATAACCCCCATGATTAACAGTTTTCAGTTCCAAGTACGTGTAATTACCAGTGCCTTCTCAGGTGATACCAATTTGTTGTGCGGTTGAAATAACATCGCATTAATCTTTTTCTCTCTGAAAGCATCTGCAAGTATCATTGTACTTTGTCAAATTCGTTAAAAGGAAAATATAGGTATAATTTATTATTCCCTTTGTCCTTGTCTGCAGGATATCTAGCTTTTATATTAACAAAAAGAGTGCTAACAATGGGTTTACATTGCTTTTGGAATATTTTAATTGTATCTTGCTGCCTAATAGAGAAAGGTCCCTCCAGTTGTTGAGGTTCACATTCAGGATACAATTTCGTCTTAGTAAAGCCGGGATTGTTATGTTTTTCAAAACGTAGTATAGGTGCTCGTGTATATTAATGCATTCATGAACAATCTTAGCTTTTTAAATCAAGTACCAGGCATTATAACTGCAAAAATCAATCAATCAATCATATCATTTGTAAAGCGCACTACTCACCTGTGAGGGTCTCAAGGCCCTGGGGTGGGGAATGCTGCTACTGCTCAAAAAGCCAGGTCTTGAGGAGTTCTCTGAAGGTCAGCAGGTCTTGGGTCTGCCTTAGGTGGATGGGGAGGGTGTTCCAGGTCTTGGCGGCGAGGTGGGAGAACGATCTGCCACCTGAGGTCGCACTTCGGAAGCGGGGGAATGTAGCGAGGGCGAGGCCTGCGGAGCGGAGCTGGCGGGTGGGAGTGTAGAAGCTGAGTCATCTGTTGAGGTACGTTGGTCCGGTGTTGTGGAGTGCCTTGTGTGCGTGGGTAAGGAGCTTGAAGGTTATCCTCTTGTTGACCGGGAGCCAGTGCAGGTCTCTCAGTTGGGGTGTGATGTGGCTATGGCGAGGGATGTCGAGGATCAGGCATCCAGAGGCGTTCTGGATGCGTTGGAGCTGTCTCCGGAGTTTGACGAGGCTTCTGCGTAGAGGGCGTTTCCATAGTCCAACCTGCTGCTGACAAGGGCCTGGGTGACTGTTCTTCTCATTTCAGTGGGGATCCACTTGTAGATCCTACGGAGCATGCGGAGGGTGTTGAAGCAGGAGGAGGAGACGGCGTTGACCTGTTTTGTCATGGAGATGGTGGAGTCGAGGATGGCCCCTAGGTTGCGTGCGAGGTCGTTGGGTGTTGGAGCGTTCCCAGTGCGGTCGGCCACCAGGAGTCGTCCCAGGCCGAAGGGTTGGATCCGAAGATGAGGACCTCCGTCTTGTCTTCAGTAGGCTGTTCCTCATCCATTCAACATTGGCCTTCATTCCTTTGTGAAGGTTGGTTTTGGCGGTGTGGGGGTCCTTGGTGAGGGAGAGTATCAGCTGTGTGTCATCGGCATAGGAGAGGATGTTAAGGTCGTGCCAACGGGCGACTTGGGCGAGCAGGGCCATGTAGATGTTAAACAGAGTTGGGCTAAAGGATGAACTCCGTGGTACGCCGCAGATGATCTCGGTGGCTTCTGAGCGGAAGGGGGGAAGGTGGACGCTCTGTGTTTTTTCAGAGAGGAAGGAGGTGGTCCAGTCCAGGGCCTTCTCTTGGATCCCAGCATTGCGGAGGCGTGTTCGGAGTGTGTGGTGACAGACCGTGTCGAAGACGGCTGACAGGTCTAGGAGGATGAGGGCCATCGTTTCTCCGTTGTCCAGCAGGGACTTGATGTCATCGGTGGCGGCAATGAGGGCAGTCTCGGTGCTGTGGTTGCTGCGGAACCTGGACTGGGAAGGGTCTAGGATATTGTTCTCCTCGAGGTAGCGGGTCAGTTGTTCGTTGACAGTCTTCTCGATGACCTTTGCTGGGAACGGGAGCAGGGAGATGGGCCGGAAGTTCTTGAGGTCCTTGGGGTCCGCCTTGGGTTTCTTGAGTAAGGCGTTGATCTCGGCATGCTTCCAGCTCTCCGGGAAGATTTCTGTCTCGAAGGAGGTGTTGATGACTTTCTGGAGATGGGGTGCGATGGATGTGCTGGCTTTGTTGAAGATGTGGTGTGGGCATGGATATGACGGAGAACCGGAGTGGATGGTGTTCATGATCTTGATGATGTCATCGTTGTTGATGTTGGTCCAGTAGAGCAGGCGGATGGTGGTCGTGGTGGTGGAGGTCTCAGTGGTTGTTGGGGCGGTCGTGGCGTTGAAACTGTTGTGGATGTCTGTGATCTTGCGGTGGAAGAAGGTGGCCAGCGAGTCACACAGGTCTTGCGAGGGTGGGACGTCGTTGGTGTTAGAGCTGGGGTTGGAGAGTTCCTTCACAATGTTGAAGAGCTCTTTGCTGTTGGGTGCGTTGTTGTCTAGGCGGTCTTTGAAGGAGGCCCTTTTGGCGGATCTGATGAGGTGATGGTGTCTGCGGGTGGCATTCTTGTGGGCGGCATGGCTGTCCGGTGTTCGTTCACGGAGCCAGATCTTCTCCAGCTTTCGGCAGGTTTGCTTGGAGGCCCGGAGGTCTTTAAACTTATATGCCTATTACAGTTCTGTATATAGCTGAGTGTAATCTGTGTATGCATGCAGAAATGTGTCATCTGTTTGATTTAACACCCATAGGACGTAGTCTCACAGCATGGAGTTCAGGAGTTTTCTCATCCACTATTCTCTGGTTGAGTGATATTTTTTTGTAACCATCAAAAGTTTATATGAGTTTTTGCTCAGTAGCCCAAGATGATCTCTTGCAGTGAAGCAGGTATTAAACTGATACTCGTCAATATTTAGTGGAAAAATGAAATGTAGCTGTTTTTAGATCAGCTGCACTATTTTGCTGTGAGGACACAAAATGCGTGACATGCCTACCAGGAATTGCATTCAATATATTTTGATATATTTGAATTACGATGACCATACTGTAATGGCATGGGCTACTGAGTCAAAGTCTGGAAGTAATGTAGTTGTGAAAGTTGAAATGTATGTCACTGAAAAAACGGAGCCCAGGTAAGTGGTTTATTGGTTTACTATAGTAGTACACGACCACCGGCCTCCAAGTCAGGCAGTAACTGGCAACTACAGAACACATTACCCAAAATACTATCCCAAGGTTCCACTTCTCCACATTCCACCCCACCAGAACCCCAGAAGAACCTAACACCACCTCTTCCTTATACAATGACAAGAATTGCATTCTATTGACCTAAATGACATATAATGAATGGAAAAACACATAATAAAAGAAAATTGGTACTCTCAATAAAAAAAAATAGGAAAAAATGCAAAAGAATTTAAAAAACACATTTACCTTCAAGCTGATGGGTGCTACTGTGCCAGAGTTTCAGAAAGGTTATGAGTTCTAGGAAAGAATTGTATTAAATGATTCACATGACAAAATCCCTGAATCTTGAAGGTTTGTTCTTGAACCTTTGGGGACGGTGGAAAGATTCTTCATTAGTATTGGATTTCTCACAAGCAGAACCAATGATCCCAAACTTTCTACAGACAAACGCAGACACGGATTACAGCACAACTGACACACTTGATTTTTTCCACACTTTCCGATTACCCTGTACCAACTCCATGTCTTTGACTTCCTTGACATAAACCAGAGCAGAAAAATGTGCAAACCTTTAGTGTACATGGGCAGTTTTTTTTTAACTCTGACCCAGTCGCATATCCTGATGAAAACATGTCCAGTGCTTATCACTCACTGTGCCCTACTCACCCTGAACAGCTTCCCTAATATCAACCACCCGTTCCATTTTACTTGAATCAATGCACTTCCTGCCCATCAATTCCGTATTTATCCTTGAACCCGCCACCCTTCCTCTCAACAAAGTGAAAGGTGACATTTCTGTACTTGCATGTGAAGTGGTCCTCATAGTCCACTGAATACCTGTAACCACCGATTTTCACTCCAATTCCTTAATAAACGCCAGGTGTAACTGATCTTTCAGAAAGTGGTTCACCCTCTCCACTAATCCATTGCTCCATGGGTGATATAGGGAGGTTCTAACATGTTTAACTACTGTAGATGATAATTTTTTTCATTTCTTTAGCCAACAATTGCGATCTTTGATATAAGTAAGTTATGACTGCTTGTTTGTCATTATTCTACATCAATACTTACTTCTATTCCACTTCAGTCAATGCACCATTCATAACAAGTTCCACAGGATGCACAGCACACATGATTTCAAGGTTGTCAACCTAACGTTCAGCAGAATGTTTCTCACCCAAAGGTAACCTTGACAAAAAATCTGATGCAACATTTTCCTTTCCTGACACATATAGTATACTGGTATTCTTGTAGTCTAAAGCCATGAGGTGACTCTTCCACCGCCTATGACATTAAATAGATCTACTTAAGGTTTCAGTTCGGAGAATACAAGTCTTCCCACACACAAAGCTATTGAAATACTTGGTACCTCACACATTTTGTTAAGGGGTGGGTTTCTTGAGCCTGTAGATAGTCTGGGTTCTTTAACTAATATTTTATGGGTGTCACTAGACACTTAATATCCTGCCCATTCGAGGGCTGGTGTGTGGAGAGGGGGTGCCATAATTAGATTTGGGTAATTGCAACATGCTCTGCGGTCACGTCCCAGCATGTGGCATGCAGTAGGACCCTCCCTAATGGTGCCAGATGTCTTGACTATGCCCTTTTTCTGGAGGTTCTTTTTGGGCTAGTTCTGGGCTTCTTTTTGATGTTATCTTGAGTGTTTCTCGAGGGTCTCGTGTGATTTGGTTGTTTCCATTGTCATTTACCGAATGGAGTTGGTGAGCTGACCTGTGGCCCCCAACTGTTTCTGATGTGGCATTGTTCGGGATTAGGCGTATTTGCTCTCCTGGACGGCACGTGTAAAGCCTTGTGTTTTGTCAGCTTGATTGCCAGGCCGAATATTGTGGTGAGTCTATTTATGTTCCTCACAGAAGAAATTCCATTTTGGATCACCCAAGAAAACGACCTTATTGAAGCTGTGTTTCCTCTTTCAGATCCATAAGACATACACAGAACATTGACTATATGCTTAACTCACGGAATGGCTCCTGGAATAGGTGAGTGTAACACTTGGGGAACAGTCTTTGCCACAGTGTATATCATCAGTCATGGCACTCATTCCATGTCAGTCTTGCCAGATGTGTTAAAACAAATACAAAGACAGGGCATCTGCTGCCCTTGATTTGTGAATGAAACGAATGGGATTTTTTCCAGTGGTGTCCGCAATGATTCTGACTACCATTAATAGCGAAGCTGCTGCTCTAGCTATACGCCTGATCCTCGCAGCAGTTGCACAAGCTGACAGTGAGCGTGAGCTACCTATAATTATTGCTGATGTGTCTAAATTGTTAGGATGAAATCATTTAGGAGTGAGACCTACTAACCCACTTCCTGGCAAGCCCAGTACTGACAAGGAAGCTAAGTAGAACCGGCCGTTAGTTAAAAAGCCATGAGATAAACCTAAATAAACACAGAAAGGTAAACCTTGCAGAGAGACGCTACGATTTTTGTGACCGCACTAAAATCAAGGCTCCAGACAGGTATCACATTTCTGAAACATGTTCCACTCGTTCTTACCAGCACTCATAAGAAAAGCAGTTTGATAGAGATGGGTAATCAGAGCGTAGAAAAGAAGAATACATGGAGCCAAAAAGAGACTTGCAATGCTCGTCAGACGTGAAGATTAAGAAGGAAGAAAGATTGATGTATAGATTAGATAAGAATAGACTCAGGAATAAATAAACCTTGAAGTGCTTCTGGAATTGGAACCAGTTCCAAGTTGTTATGCACAGCTCTAACAGGTAGTGTATTATCCTCTAATTTATTGTAGCAGTACTTACATATAACTTGTCATGTGGACAAGTCAAATCTTTTTTCTACAAATATGTACAGTGCAAACGTTTGCCTGTTATCATTATTCTATATTTCGCTTTTTAAATATAAGTCAACAATCCATGTTTGAATCTTGTAATGATTTTTCAGCACATACTGTCTTAAATTTTGCAATCTCTTCTTCAAAACTATCAACTGTAGCACCTGTGTCTTTTTCTACAACTCCTCCTCTTATCAACTCCTTAATTTCCCTACAGTCCTGTTCTTGACCAAAAAACAAAACTGCATATCATCACAAACCTTTTCTAACACTGCCACAGTACCATGCAAGAGTGCCCTATTAATTTCTCCTAAACATAAAGCAGGAGTTTTTACATAGCACAGCCTCCTAACTAAAGTTTGCAGTGTTGAGTGGTGTACAGCTAACATCCTAATATGATGATACGTGCTTTGGCACACTTTCTTTGATAAACAAGCTAGTTCGTTTCGCTGCAAATTTGAATGCTTTCTCAGCTTGTGTAGCTCCAAACTTTGTAAAGTACTTATTTTGTGTTTTAAACTTTGCCAATGGAGTTTTCTTAATATATCAATGGATTGCTGTCTGATACTACAAACACCACTACAATTCCATTTGTACACAGGGGCCAGACTACGTCTCCCTTGTACATCTTCTGCAATATCGTTTTCTACATTTCTAGGTACCATCACCTCTTTAGCTATAGGACTGCCATTCTTCATTTCATAACATCATCCGCATTTATCAATACCATGAACTAATCTGTTATCTTGGAGATAGCTTTCATCACTAAAGAAAGGCTCTGTGCTAGACGTCTGTATCTATTCGCCACTAAAAACTGTACAAAAGTTAATTCTATTCACTAATATTTTCTTCTGGCTTTGTATTCTCATGCACAACACTATTTTGCCAATAGTCTTCATTCTATTTAGAATCAAAATAAAATGTTTTCTCTTCAAAGGAAAGGCCTTATCAACTACACTCTCAATGCGTTCTCTCTGCTTCAGTGCATCTCTCCTTCTTCTATACGTTTTCAAATTTTTCAGTAGATTTACAACCACTCTACTACAAAACATTGCAAGGTACTCTTTGTCTACTCTCATTGTTTTTCATAGTCATAATTTCATTTTCTTTGTTTTGTAATATTTACAAATGTCCAAATATTTTTAAGAAATAACGTTGTCCTCTTACCAGTAGTTCTTTTTTCTTTCACCACTTTTTTTGCATTTTGCCCCTTTTGTAACTCATTTCTTCAAACATACTGCACTTGCTACTGTTGCTTTTTCATCCAAGCTTTGATAGGCTTGTAAGTGTGTGTAGTATTTTCATTTTTACCCTAGCCAATCTACTTTACTACAGACTTACAAAAACTGTTTTCATGTTATGTTGCAGTTTTAAATCTAAAGAGGAACCTATATATATTACGACATGAACTTACTTCAATATAACATACCCAGAGCAAGCCAACAAACTTTATTTATTAGTTACCTTTTAGCAATTTAGCAACCTGTCATACAACACAGCTAAACCATATCCCACTTCTCACTTACACATGGTGAAGGAACAGTAAATTTTAAAATGAATATCAAGGCAAGGAAGAGTATTTACAAGCCACATGCACTTTCCGGAGCGTCACTTTTTGACACACAGGTGCCGTAATGTGGTGCTCCATATTTACAAAGCCACATAAAGCCACTTTGGGTGGCTTTTCATGGCCTTATAAATAGAGACTGGCAGTACTTTGCAATAAAGATGCATGTCATGGGTGTTGCTGTAGGTGTTCCCATGCAACACCCATGCAGCCTATTTTCATTGTCATAGGCTCAACTCTCTTTCTAGCTCACAGTCTTTAGCGCCGGGACACCCCCTTTGGGGGTAGCCGTGCGCTCTACAAGTTCCAAAAAATAAAAATAAATAAAACACCCATGGATTCTGCCACATATCTAAATCTACAACAATTTGTATACCTGGGAATGCGTCAAAATCCTACACCTCCCCAGGAGAGGTGTAGGGAGATGCTACGAGGAGAAATACTTTTCTTTCTCCTCATTATTTCTGTTTCTATGAGTGTTGCATTCAGCAGCACATATATCAACAGGAAATACCTCTCCTGAATGTTTTTCTACAGGATGGTGTCCCTTCCTACACAAAAACAATCATCTCCACTACACAGGCACCCTTGCACCTTGTTGGAAGGGTGCCTCTGTTGGCGCATGACAGCCAGTTGTGTGCCAGCACAGGGGAGAGCAAGGGAATCCAACATATTGTTGTAAATATTACGCATCCCTGTGCTTTGAAACTAATGCAGCATAGTGCAGCTAAATGGCTTGCGGCTCTGCACTGCATTAATTTCATGTAAATTTAGCCTCAAGTGTACAACTACATAAAGTGTCACAACACTGCAAGCATGAAAACACAACATAAGAGCTATTGAATGCCTCTCTACCACTGTGTTAGTGTGTTATTTAGTATCTCAGTACTGTTCTACTTAAATGTAACAGATTTACATTGTGAGAAACAGTGCATATAACAAGCTGCACATTAATCTCTATCAAAGCATATACCTCACTAATTCTTCCAACTACATGCAGAGGGTGTCACAGCTTTCATATATAATTCACCAGATGGCTCTAAAAGACTACATATTCCTCAGTAAAACCTGTAAAACATGTGTTTGTGATTGAAAACATGAATACTCCATAGATGATTAAATTGGTGCATAGATAGCACCTAGGTGGTTCTTTGAGAACACAGGTAGTCTCTAGATCATTCCCTGAGTTTATTAGAACTCTATGTGTCTTTCCATATATGCCTATTTACTGTCAGCATGTTTGAATGAGTATATCACTACTATCTGGATGTTTGGATGAATGTATGAGTAGTACATGCTTGATTAGACAAGTGCTTGACTAATGGCTCAATAATTCAATACATGCATAGGAAGTGCTTGGATAATTAAATGAGTACAACTTTTGTGCTTGGATGATTGCAGGAGTACATAGATATTATATAGGGGATTTATAGAGTGCATGGATAGTGCATACATGATTGTTTAAGTACATCCATAGCATCTATCAGATTGAATGAGTGAATGACTAGTGTTTCAGTGATTGCATAATGGCTACTGCACATGTGTTTTTGGTTCAGTGACCAGGTAGTGCCTGGGTGTTTAGATAACTACATGGGTAGGGCCTGGATAATTTAATAAGTGCATCAGTAGTGCCAGGCTGATTACATGAGTGCATGACTAGTGTTTGTGTGATTGCATTACTTCATTGTTAAAGCCTGAGAGATTGGACAAAAGAGATGCACTGCTGGGGTGATTGTATTACTGTAAAAGTATTCCCTCAGTAATTAAATGAGAGCATAGCTACTGTATGGACAACAGGTTTACTACAATGGTACTCTCTACAAATTAGATGAGTGCATTAGTAGTACCTGAGTGTTTGCATGTGTTCATGCATTTGTCTCAGTATTTCAATGACTGATGGTTGTGTGGGTTTAGATGACTGCATAGCTTCTGTGCAAGTGGTACAATGAATGCCAAGTTACAGCCTTAGTAATTGCATGAGTAAATGGTTAGTGTCTTGGTGATTAGATGAATGTATATGTAGTGCCTTCATAGTTCAATGACTACATAAATTCTGCCCACCTGATTTGAAGAGTGCATTTGTAGTGTCTATGTAATTCAATAACTCTAGGGATACTGAATCACTAATTTGATGACTGCCTCACTAGTAGTTGGGTGATTGCATGAGTGACTGAATTCTGCCTGACTGTGGTCGTACCTTCATTACTGTTAGATAAATACCAGTTGTAACTATATGAATGACACATTAATTATCTCCTCTTTCAGTATCCAGCTAACTGTTTTACTGTATATATGCTTTTCTACTGAACTATGTGTGAGTGAAGTCTAAATATTACGTTTGGTATATAATTGTATGCATGGCTCTCTAGGAGCATTCTTTGCTTTGTTATTGAAAATGCACATGAATCAGCAAGTTTCTAAAAATGGATAACAACATTTAAAACAATTTCTAAGCACAAAACCTTTTGTGAATGGTATAGCTACATAATTTCTCAAATACCACTACTGCGTCTAAAACATATATTTAACATTTCCCAAACAAACGTTACACTCCAAATGAAGCAAGCACATTAAATCCCACTGTATTCTGCACTATTAATAATCCTTCGCAATTTTAAACAACCCATGTTTAAAGAAAAAACACCACCCTCACCATAGACATACATTTTTCATCAGCCTTTCTGAACATAGATCACCATGTAAACATTTCTTTGACTTCTTAATAGATGTACACCTTCAAGCCCTCTTTCCACAAATATATATTCCGCTCTGCATCTTTAAGTAAGCTCAAGAATCCCACCATATATATAGCTATCTGTAACCACAAGAACCATATTTCACCATCTAAGTGTATGCAAAGCTGTCATATAGGTTAAAAAACACATTTACGAACACTTCCCAATATATACCTAACAAGCATTACTTTTTTCTAATTCATGTACAGGCAGACAACATGTTATCATCTTACTATTATCTTTCAATTAGGAACACAATGCAATACTTCCCAAAACTTTTACCACTAACTTCTTAAACACATACCCTCTAATAGATACAGTTCATTTGATATATTTTTTCATATCACTGTGGTACTCTTTTCTTTATCAGACTCCCATATAAAGCTTAATTTCTGATGTAATTTTTATAAAGGATTAAAAAGTTATGTACATACCAGTGAATTCACTTTGTAGATTGTATTGTTGTTTTTGATCTTTTTGGATAGTTTTGACACCGTTAGGATTTGTAAAATCTAAGCACAAGAATGGTATACCACTCTCATACAAAGCAACCATGAATTGGCAACCTCTTCAACTTTGCACTCTGTGATCATGAGAAAGGCAGCAAATGAAGACATGTCTTTTATTTTAGACTACACTATCTCCACTGTTATGAGCCCCAATGTAACCCAACATAGGTCTAGGTAGCTGCACAACCTTTTACCTACATTTGTCCTACCTTGCTCTACATAATGGCTCTGGCGCTGATCTCTTACCTAGTTAGGTGCCCAATAAATGTTGTGTGGTGTTCTTTGAAAACTAGCCTCATTTATAATGCATGAGGATTCTTAGTATTGCTGCAAGATTACCATCTTCTGGCTAATAACGCTCTACAAAGTCACCGCTATCGTCCTCCTTGGGCAACCGACCCACAGTATCATAACACATCTAGGTAGAACCCCTGATGGTACCTTTTGGCTATATATGCACCAAATCTTCACTGGGCAAAATAGAGGAGAAGCTTCCAAGCTTGCACGAGACGCTAGAGTCCAGACATGTTGAAACTCCAGCATGCAGAGGTCTGACTTCCCTTGTGGGGTGTCCAACTTGAGACCAATATGGAGTCCTTCATTATCTCCCACCAGGTAATGGAGATGGCTCTTTCCTAGGGGTTTCTTGGCTTCACTCCTTCACACAAGCTAGGTACACTTAGGTACACTTAGGTACACTTAGTTAGGGTTTCCATCTTAAGAGCACTCATGATTACTACCATGTATCAATATGTCTGCATATATTCACTGTTTTAGCACTTTGGTAGAATTCTACCTTTTATTTACTCTGTCGATGCTTGCAGTCATATATATATGTTGTCGCAGCACACACATTTTATACTACAATGATGCTAGTTCAATAAATGCTTATTGAAAATGTGTCCTTCGTTTATTATGTATATCTCTCTGAGAAGAACTGAGCATGAGTTATTGAGTAAAAAGTACTGTACTGTTTCCACGATCCCTGAGGGGTCAGGGTTGTCATGATGGATAGTTGCCAAAACATATTCGCTCCTTTGTAAGGTTGTGGGGCTTATAGTGCACTGTGAGCTAGCTGGTCTACAGAATAACATATCCTTTAGGGGTGTCTGGAATCAGTCTGGACACCAATCCCTTAGTTTATGTTGTCCAAAAATGCAGATGCTATATAGATTTGTAGGAACTACACGACATGGCACCGCCAACATTGGTTTGGTTTTTATTTAAAGGTCAAAACTGAGTAGTACAGGCCTTCTTTCTCATAGAACCTTAACGCAGAGACGTTTGGAGTGGGGAGGAAACATCTGCCTCAGTTGAGTAGGTATATCCTATATATTTGTTCCCCATATTGTGTTATAATCATTTCAGAAAATTGCAGAAATGCACTTGCTATAAAACTAGCAGATTACGGTCTCTAATCATTAGGTTGGACGTCACCTTTGTAATTGAGGCGCATGAGGCATACAGGAGAGAGGTGCTCTATTCCTGGGTTAAATTCCCGCCTGCGGATGCACACACACATACATTTCATTCTTACACTCTGGATGAAATACCTGTTAACTTACTAAAAGCATATAAATTGGTTTAAAGGCACCCTCCCAAATACCACAGAAAAAGTGAGACTCGGTCTGCTAGACAGAGGCCCGATTCACAGAATAAACTTAAGACTAAATCCTAAACTTACTACTATTTGGTAATCACAGAATGCACTTACTACTTTCGGGATTCACAGAGTGAACTTACTACTTTCGGGATTCACAGAATAAACTTACTACTTTCGGTATTCACAGAATAGATTTAAGACTACTAACTCTAAGTCCGAAATCGGGGAGTAAATTCCGGCCCGGAGGCGGAGCTTACGGCCCGGAGGCGGGGCTTACGGGCCGGAGGCGGAGCTTACGGGCCAGAGGCGGAGCTTACGGCCCGGAGTCGGAGCTTGCGGCCCAGAGTTGGAGATTTCAGCATGGCAAAAATCCCCACCTCCGAGCCGGAAGCTCCGCCTCCAGGCCGGAAGCTCCGCCTCCGGCCCGTAAGCTCCACCTCCGGGCCGGAATTTACTCCCCGATTTCGGACTTAGAGTTAGTAGTCTTAAATCTATTCTGTGAATACCGAAAGTAGTAAGTTTATTCTGTGAATCCCGAAAGTAGTAAGTTCACTCTGTGAATCCCGAAAGTAGTAAGTGCATTCTGTGAATACTAAATAGTAGTAAGTTTAGGATTTAGTCTTAAGTTCATTCTGTGAATCGGGCCCGGAGTAACTTGGCCAGTTCTAGCTGCTTACACACGTAGAAATTCCAGCATGCACCGGTCTGACATCCCTTGTGGTGTCCAACTCGAGACCAAGACTGAGTCCTTCATTCTCTCCCACCAGGTAATGGAGTTGGCTCTTTCCTAGAGGGATTCTTGGCTTCACACCTTCACCCATGCTAGGTACACTTAGGTTAACTTAGAGTTTCCATCTTAGGAGTACTCATGTTTACTGCCATGTATCTATATGCCTGCATATATTCACTGTTTTAGCACCATGGTAGAATTCTCTCTTTTATTTCCTCTGACAGTGCTTGCAGTCGTATATATATATGTTTCTGTCTACTAGTTGTTGCAGCACACTTATTATACACTATAGTGATCCTAGTTCAATAAATGCTTATTGAAAACGCCCCCTTTGTTTATTCTGTATATCTCTCTGAGAAGAAGTGAGCAAGAATGATTGAGTAAATAGTACTGTGCTGTTTCCACGATCCCTGAGGGGTCAAGGTTGTCGTGATCTATAGTTGCCAAAAAGATATTTGCTCCTTGGTAAGTTTGTGGGGCTTAAAGTGGCTGTTAGAACTGGGGGTCTCTAGTTGGCAATAGTTTGCACCTTTGTTCAAATCGGGACCCTTGCTTCTAGTTAGGGTAAGAGGGCTACACTCCTAAATAACTCCTGCTCAACCCTGTGGTAGCTTGGCAAGAGTATGAAGGCGTATCTCAGAGGCAGTGTGTAAATCATTTGTGAACACATACAGTAATACAGTGAAAACACTACAGATGGACATTACACAAGTTTTATAAAAAAATAAGTATTCTTTATATAGATGTAATTCAAGACCCAAATGATTAAAATCCACAATACAGTTTTAAGAAAATGACTTTTAAATGGTAGAAATAGCTCAGTTCAAAGATGATGGTAAATGTGACACGTTTCTCACAAAGTACCTTTGGAGGCGTCACGCAAGTTAAACAAAAGGTTCACAGGGAAAAAACGTTGCATCGGTTCCTTGCTTTGGGGGAGGTGATACTTCTGTTCCTCAGTGCTTGAGCAAAGTATGCAATGTGTCTGTTCCTTACCGGAGAGGAGGTGATGCGTCGATCTAATGTTGTGTTCCGGTTGCGATGCGACAAGATGGCGCCTCGATGCGATGCAACAATCTGGTGCGATGCAACAAGATGGCATCTTTGATGCGATGCGACAACGTGAAGGCGAAGCGTGCACGCCCGACGGCCGTGCGGCAACTCTGGAACTTTTGAGCTGTGACAGGCCCTGCAAAACGCTTCTCCGGTGATGCAACAGCAACCCTTGTGGTGGCGACACACTTCTCCGATGATGCGACGGCAACCGCTGTGGATGCGACACGCTTCTTCTCATTGAAGCACTTCCAGCTCCCAACAATACGCAGGCTTCCACAGACAGAATTCCCAGCAAGGAAATTCAGGAGGGAGCTGGTAGTGAAGTTGTGTATCCCTAAGAATTCAGCAAGAGGCAAGCACAGTTTAAGCCCCTGGAGATTCTTCTTCAAAATGATGAAAGTTCAATAAAATGTCCTTCTCCTTTCCTTGGCAAATAAGCGACCACTGCAGGCCAACCCCAGAAAATAGCACACTGTCATAGGGGCAGTCAACTCCTTCAGCTTCTTATGGTTCCTCTCCTTGGCAAAGGTTCGTCTTAGTTCCCAGTAGTGATCTAAAGTCTTGGGGTCTGGGCCCCAATATTTATACCACTAAATCCTTTGTCCTCTGAAGGCAGAGGGTGCCTGTACCTAGCCATAACCAATACTGTGCAGCTTCCTGGCAGGCGGTGGAGACAGAATGGTTGAAAGCAGACCTGACCCAGGTAGCTGAAAGGAAATCTTCTCCCCCTACTCTCTATTCTATGAGGCCTCAGGGGAGTGAAAGGAAATCTCTGCACCCCACTCTCTATTCATCCAAGGTCCTATTCAGCCCAGCCCTGACTCATCAGACTGCTGGAGCCCAAGCCCACCTGTCACTCACAAACCAGACATGCAATACACAACCTAGCAGAGGCAGGCTTGAAGGTCAGGCAAGAAAATACCCACTTTCTAAAAGCGCTTTTTTCTAACACAATGTTTTATCATTCTGAGTTCAGGCATACTAAATTCGTTTTTCAACCAAGTTCCTCTGGATGTTATAATCAAACTGCCCAGTCTGGGCTATGGGGACAGGTAGCCTTGCAATAGCGAAAAACATAATTGGCTGTAATTCACTTTCAGGGCATGCCACACACATCAGGGCATGTCCTACCTTTCACATACAATGCACCCTGCCCTAGGGGCTTTCTTACTGGTGTCTGATATGTAGAAACCGGAAGGTTTATGGGCTGGTAAATGTGTGAACTTACGAAGTCGACATGGCAGTACTAGACTGCACACAGGCTCTGCAATGGCAGGCCTGAGACACACTTACAAGCTGCTTCTGTGGGTGGCACAACCAGTGCTGCTAGCCCACTAGCAGTATTTGATATACAGGCCCTGCGAACACATGGTGCACTGTACTAGGGTCTAACAAGTAAAGGAAATAAGTCAATCATGGAGTCACTAATCCATTACATCAATTTAACATACGGAGCACTTGCACTGTGGCACTGAATAACAGTGGCACAGTGCCCAAAGCAAAAACAGAGGAGACAACAGCGAAAAATGGGAGGGAGACTCACGCCAATGGTACCAGGTCTAACCCGTGTCCCCTACAGCTGAAATGTGGGGAGTACTGCACATCCTCTTGTGAGTTCTCTTCACTAAGGCGGAAACATCTGGACAGACCATCAGTATTGCCGTGTTCTGTGCCAGGATGATGTTCCACGGTGAAGTCCATCCCCTGTAGGGAAATGGACCACCTCAATCACTTTGGAATCTCACCCCTCATCTGCATCAACCATCTGAGGGGCCTGTGGTTGGTCTGAACCAGGAAGTAAGTCGCAAACAAGTATGATCTAAACTTCTTCAGTGCCCAGAACACAGCAAATGCCTCACGCTCAATTACACTACACCTCTGTTCCCGGGGAAGTAACCTCCTACTGATGAAGGCTACAGGTTGGTCAATGCCCTCCTCATTTATCTGTGAAACAACGGCCCCCACACCATGCTCTGGAGCATCTGTTTGGACAACAAATTATTTTGAGAAGTTGGACACCTGAACCATGGGTGCTGTCACTGTGCACATGGCAGTGTTCAGGGCATCAAAAGCTTTCTGACAGGTATCAGTCCAGTTCCCTTTCTTGGGCTGCTTCCTCAAAGTCAGCTCAGTCAAGGGTGCAACAATGTTGCCATACCCCTTTACACACCTCCTGTAGTACCCGGTGAGTCCTAGAAAGGCTCTCACCTGTGTCTGGGTTTTGGGGGGTTCCCATGCCAGTATGGTAATAATCTTGGGTTGTAGGGGCACCACCTGGCCGCTTCCTACCTGGTGCCCCAAGTACACCACGGATTCCTGCCGGATCAGGCACTTACTCGCCTTGATTGTGAGGCCTGCTCTTTGCAGCAACAACAACGCTTCCCAGAGGTGGCGCAGATATTCCTTGCAACTGCACTGAACACTGCAATGTCATCCAGGTAGGCGGCACTGAAATCTTCCAGTCCAAACACCTGTTTGACCAACCTCTGAAAGGTTGCAGGGGCATTCTTCATCCTAAAAGGCATAACCCAGAATTTGTAGTGCCCATCTGATGTGGAGAATGCTGACCTCTCCTTGGCCCCATCAGTCAAGCAGATCTGCCAGTACCCAGACATCAAATGAAACGTACTGAGGTACTGTGCAGCCCCTAGTCGATCAATGAACTCATAAGCTCTGGGGATGGGCTGCGTGTCAGTCTGTTATGTGTTGGAATGAGGCCCTAACATAAGTGCGCCGTTTCAGAGGCACAAATCCTTCGTGCCATAAAGACATGCAGGCCCTTTTACCACCTAAGGCCCTTTCACCTACATTAGCACTCCCTTCACAATAACGAGCAACAGAGGCTGCCCCGTATCTGACGTGTGCTCTGGGCGCAGAAGAGGGTCCATCCTAAATACGTCATCTCCATGTCCAACAGTGACTAACCTATGTGACAACAAATTCTTAGAAATAGACTCTTAAGCTCTTGGGATTTTCCCTAGCACAGGATTATTGATTTCTCCAAGAACTCATTAAATATGCTTGAACCACTATTCCCTAAGAGTTAAAAGAGCGCGGGTTCACCTGCCTAGAATTTTACCATACTCACCTGGGTCCATAAAAACATACTTTAAACAGGTAAACCCTACACTTAACCAGTGTTTAATTAACTTGTTAGGACCTATACCTTGACTTATCAAACATTGTCACCGGTACCTAGAGTCCTAAGGGATCAAGGGAGTTAGCAAGAAAATAGGAAGTAAATAAACATTTGCACTCATAAAATAACCACATATTCTGGAAAGATTTAAACACTTTATCTAAATTATTTTTTTAACTGTCAATGTCCATACTAGATTAATCAGAGCTTGATCAATTAGAAAGAATAAAATCAAAGCAAGATGATGGGAAATTATCATGAAATGCACTTTAAGCATTGAAACATAGGAAGGGAAACAGCACAATGACATATCCCGCTCAGCTTATATTTACCTAGAATGGTGTGAAGACCAACCCTGGCCACGGGCTGGGATAAATGACAGGACCCCCGATAGTGCAGGTGCCAACAGGATAGAACAGGTGTAGACCAGAATCAGGATAAGTACGGACCAAATTGGATCAGGACAGGACCACCGCAGGTCAGGACTGGCACCCACAGCTAAAGTGCAACACCAGCGTCACACCCCTCTCTGCAGCTAACAGTCGGACCCTGATTGGGTTAGCGAATATTCCCCCTCAGGAACCCCGATTGGGTTATCGATCTCCTTCCCAGAACCCCGATTGGGTTATCGAATATTCTGACAGAGTGCTCTGCCAGCACCTCTGCTCCCGAATCTTCTGACAGAGTGCTCCACCTGATCTTGATCACCTATTGAGTGCATTGGGTCAGTGACAGGTCAGCTATTCGGACAAGTCGGACAATCTAACTAGCTAAGCCTACCCTAGTTATACCATTTTCCAGGACAGTGTACCACCCCCCAATGTTGCAAATATGTATATTCCCTCAATTTGATTGGTCAAAAGACGAGGAGAGGTCATCACACCATACCAGTTATGAGGTCACCTGCTTCAATATTGAAATGAGCATTTGCACCCATAATTTTATTTTCCCATGCACTTTTATTCCACCCGACAGTGAATGTATCAATATCATTAAAATTGTATTAAAGTTTGTACAGTCCAGCTTCCTCTTGTGGGGTTGAGAGTTCATGCTCCCAAGCGCATCTTCTAGTGAGTCAAGACTTGACCGGGTTTCAATGTCAGTGATTCAGGGATTTGAGCTTCTCTTCACAGGCGCAGTTCCTCCAAAGATGGAGTTCAGAAGTACATGTCAGGCCCAAAGTATGATACATGCAAAGTAGAAGAGAAACAGTTTTAGAACAAGAAATAAATGAATGCACTGTATACCAGTTATCTCTACTCTATTCCCATTATTTTATTTTAACTATGGCATTAGTCATTAAGCAGAACGAACAACTTAGTAAAAGTAGTAGCTATCTTAGTTCTAGTGCGCAGAAGAAAAGTTTTCCCTCCAAGCAGAAAGTACGTCATGTCACGTGAGTATGACAGATGCATGCGCAGAAAAAATCCCGCGTTGCGGCGGCCATTTTGGATTAATCGAGTTACGGTTAGTAAAAGCACATATGCAAGCTTTCCCAGCTTACTCAAAATGTCATGTTTGGCATTGTTAATAGGACGAAACATGTTGGTTAATACATTACTTATTATTTTGAGAGGGTTCAGTCCAAGCAAGGCGCATTGCGTGCGAAACCCTGCTCCATCAGGGTTCATTCCTAACGTCTTCCTCTGACCGACTTTATGTCAATACTAACATTCTAGGCACCTAACAGGTCTAAATATACCTCCCTCTGCCCCAGTAAATCAGAGGAGATCGAGACTTCCATGCCGACACTCTGACCAGAGATGCTGCAACCTGCATCATGCCACAGCTCCAGCTGCCAGAAGTCCATTCACCCATCCTGGAGGGTCCAGCTCGAGATCAGGATGAAGTCCCACTAAGGTAATGGGGTTAGACTAAATCCTAGAGGGATCCTTGGCTCTCTAAGACCTAAACACATGCTAGGTACACTTAGGTACATCTAGTTAGGCATCATAGGGGTATAGGCTTTATCTTAATGCATTCTGTATTTCATGTATGTGTTCATTACTATTGCAAAATGGTAGAACTATACAATGCCTTTTTATTTAACTGCACTGCTGCCCATATTTTCTCTGCTACTCTCTAACAGTTGTCGCAGCACAAATAACCAGTACTAGAATAACAACTGTGCAATAAATGTTATTGTAAACACAGCCGACTGTTTCTTCTATGTACTTCTCTGAGATGAGTGACTGAAAGAAAAGTAGTATATTGTTTCCACGATCCTGAAAGATCAGGGTTTTATGTTATGTGGTTGCCAGAAGCTATTCCCTTCTTGTCTTCAAGAAGTTTGTAGTGGCCTCTGAGTTAGCTGGTACACAGTAATTAAGTTTAATATACACGATAGGGGCATACTGACCTCAGTCCTATGCCAAGCCTATTGTGTATGTTATTCCAATGCGCAGAACCTATCAGGGAAATAGGAACTACACTACAAGTTCTGGTGACTGAATTGAGTCTTCGGTAGTCCACACAGAAATGGAATTCAGGTGTGGCTCCATGCGTGGCAGCCTTTGGGACCAAGACCACTGGACTGGCCCAAGAGCTGTTAGAGGAGTCAATCACCACTAAGGCAAACATCTTGGAGACCTCATCCTTGATGTAAGCTCTGACCCTGGCAGTCACTCTGTAAGTCTTGTGCTTTACAGGAGGACTGTCCCCAGCGTCTGCATCATGGATGCACCACTCAGTGACACCAGGAACCAGGGAGAACTGTCCCAACAGTTGGTGACAATCATTCTGCTGCTCAGGTTTCAGGGTGGAAGAGAGGTTTACACCTTCCACTTACCCATCTTGCTCTGTTGTAGCGGGAGGTCAGGAAGAGGCTCAGTCTCCTCCTCCATTCCAGTATCTGTCGCTAGGAGCATGCCTACTTCGGACCTTTCTAACAAGGGCTTTAGGCAGTTGACCTGAAGGACCCACAAAGGGTTCCTGGGATACCGCAAGACCACCAAGTAGGTGACATCACTCATGCACTCCACCACGTCAAATTGTCCGGTCCATTTATCCTGGAGCGCACAGGACTCCACTGGAGCCATGACCCAAACTTTCTGACCAGGCTGAAGCTCAATCATAATGGCATTCTGATCGTACCACCACTTCATCTCTTCCTAGCTGGCTTCCAGATTCGCCTGAGCAAGTTGCCTGAAATGCCGGGTTTGGTTTCTGAAGGCCAGCATGTAGCTATATATATCCTGGGGGAAGGTTTCCTGGGAGCTTTCTCCCAGCCTTCCTTTACCAAACTCAGAGGTCCTCTTACAAGGTGACCATACAGCAGTTCAAAGGGGCTGAATCCTAAGGACTTCTGTGGGACCTCTCTGTAAGCAAAGAGAAGGCATGGCAAGAGTATGTTCCACTTACACTTCATAGGTTCTTCAAGACCCATAATTATGCCTTTGAGGGTCCGGTTGAATCTCTCAACCAGCCCATTACCTTGGGGGTGATAAGGAGTGATGAACTTATTAATTACTCCACGCTCCTGCCACAGGGACTTTGGATACTTGGAAATTAAGTTGCGCCATGGTCTGACACCACCTCTCTGGGGAACCCCACATGGGAGAAAATCCCCATTAGTGCACGTCCCACCATGGGGGCTGTCACTGTCCTGAGAGGGATGGCTTCCGGGTACCGGGTAGCATGGTCAACCAAGACCAGGACAAACCTGTTGCCCATGGCTGTCTTGGGGTCCGGAGGCCCCACAATGTCAATGTCTCCCCTTTCAAAGGGGGTGCTGACCACAGGGAAGGGCTGGAGGGGAGCCTTGTTCTTCCTCCCACTCTTTCCACTTGCCTGGCAAGTCTGGCAGGTCCTGCAATGAGCACCACCAGCAGACGGGCTGACCCAGGCTCAGCAATCTTAGGCTTGCTATACAGGAGACCATTCTCCCAGTAGGATATGCAACTATGAGGTTATTTAGATTATCCAGAATTGCCAGGCGCACTACCAAAGTATCCGTAGAGTCAATGAGATATTTTTTCAAAGTGGTGGTATAGGCAATGAGGCGAACGGTAAATCCTCACAACCGTTCAGAAATGGATCAAAGATTGGCCCATATGGAACATGCAAAAAACAACAATGCCCCTGCACTATACAAATGAATATGTGATCAAACGGTTCTTAGTTTGGTAAGTCAAACAAACATTAGAGCTCCACCAAAAATCAAAATTAGTAGACACTTTCAACATAAAGTGATCAAAGTTGGACAAAATAGAGGTGTCAATGCGTTCAGTTGTTGGTGTGATAATTCGGTTTATTGTTCCTACATAAGGGCCAACACGTGTTTCATCGCAGGGAAACAGACTGTTTTGTCCTTGGAAAACGGCGCCGGGAATCACAAGAGGGAGTGCTACTAAGAGGAGGTGTACCCGCCTTGCCTCTTATGATAACAGTGTTGCGACTACTGTGCAAACTGCTTTCTTCTCTCCTCCCGGTTTAAGCTACACTTGATCAAAAACGAGACTCATCAGGTCTCATGAAGTTTCTGCAATACATGTAGTGCTGAAAAAATCAGGAAACATGACTACATAACACGGCTAAACCGATGTGTTTATGCCACTCACCCATGAGGCCCTGAAGATTCGCAGTCTGTTTCCCTGCGATGAAACACGTGTTGGCCCTTATGTAGGAACAATAAACCGAATTATCACACCAACAACGGAACGCATTGACACCTCTATTTTGTCCAACTTTGATCACTTTATGTTGAAAGTGTCTACTAATTTTGATTTTTGGTGGTGCTCTAATGTTTGTTTGACTTACCAAACTAAGAACCGTTTGATCACATATTCATTCGTATAGTGCAGGGGCATTGTTGTTTTTTCCATTCTCCCAGTAGACCCAATGTGATCCAGACTGATCACCTGCTGCCTGGTTTGTGGCCTGTTGCTGTAAAACCACAAGAGAAGGGCACTTCTTCTGCTCTTCACAGAACTCCTCCCTGGAGGGTCCACCTTCTTGCTGCCAATGGGTCAGCTCAGGCAGCCCCCCCCCCAGTTCAGTCACTTGCTCCCCTGTAGGTTCCAGGGCATCCCCCTCAAGGTGTGCCTCCTCCTGTACTGTGGGAACTGTGGGGTTGGTTTCCCGTACACCCTACCTCTTCTCTTTAAGGCAGGTACCTGGGCTATACTTTCAGGCTCCAGGACCGCTTGAACACCTTTACTGGCTGCCATAGACCGAGTGGTAACACACACCCACTCAGGCAGATCCAACATCTCTAAATGAGACCTTCTCTCCACCTTAGCCCAAGGAGAGCTCTGTAAACCATTGCCTAACAGACAATCCACAGGCATAACCTGCCTCACATCTACTTCGAGAGTACCTGTGACCCCCCACTCAAAGGAAACTTGAGCCACCTTGCACTGGCTCTCTGAATTGTCCACGGTAACTACAGGTGAGAATGCATGGGGGATCACCTGCTCCAGAGACACCAGCCGACAACTGACAGCTGTCACACTGGCCCCAGTGTCTCTCAGAGCCTCCACCCTATGGCCATTGATGGTCACCCACTGTCTGTATATTTTAGTCTTATCTGGCAGCTGGGTACTAGGGGACCGCCTCACAATCTCCTAAAGAGATAAGGGACATTTCTGCAGGACCCCACCTACCTTGGGCACCCATCTCCAGGGCTATACTTGCCATCTGATGGGGTGGTACACGGGGGGGGTGTTGCGATACTTCTGGGGACACTAAGGATCAACCCAACGGTGGCCCACTTGTTTATACTGAAAGCATGTACGGAGCCTCCTGTGAACAGGTTGAACTGTTGGGGGCTCAGTCTTCTTCTCAGGGGGAGGCTGGGAACCCTTACCTTTGTTCCCTTGGGAATTACTTTTGGGTCCTTTCTGGAACTCCCTCTTTTTACACTTGTCCCTCCCACTCTTCTACTGGGGACCCTGCCCACCCTTAACGGAGTCTCCCGCATGACCCTTGTGGAACCAGGTACTCACCCAGCGGTCGGCCTCCTCAGTAAGCTTCCTAGGGCTACTTAGCTTGCAATCAATAAGGTGCTGGGGTAGCTCTGGAAAACAATTACCAGACAAGTGCTCCCATGCAAACAAATCATAAAGCTCCTCAAAAGTACTCACTTTGCTACCCTTCACCCAACCATCCATAGCTCTGCGCAAGAAAGATGCATACTCCACCCAGGTAGTTGCCTCCAGTTTCTTAAAATTCCAGAATCTATGTCTATAGAGCCCTGGGATCAACCCAAACCTGGTCATCAGAGCTTCCTTCATGTGGGCATAAAGCATCCTATTGTCACTGGGCAGGTCTAACAAACTATCCCTCCCATTACTAACAAATCGGCCCCACAGCCCCCCTCCCCAATCCTTCTCAGAAAACGGTGGGCCAACATTGCCATTCCATAGGCTGCAAACCACTGCCCAATATCCTCATGCTTATGGAAATGCTTGATGACATACTTGCAGAAATATACCCTGTCTTCTGGAGGCACAGATGGTGCGCTGCCACCGGAGGTTTAAGCTCCAATTCCCTAAAAAATCTCTCTTTCCCTTTCAAAAGCTATCCTGTTATTCTCAAGCTCCAGCTTCTTACTCTCTAGGTAATTTTGACCCTCCATCTTGAGCTTGGCCAGCTCAATGTTGTGCAATCTATTTCTCTCCCTGTCCTCCAGCTCTCCTGGGGACAGGCCTTTGGAAGAAACATTGCTGCCTATTGGGGAAGACACTCTCTCCCGGCTGGACACGATGACCCATCTAGATGCCCTTCTGCATCCTCAGCCTCCTCTGCAGGCTCTTCCACATGCGCAGAGGCATTTATTGCTTCCATCCAGGCCCTCAGCAATTTTTGTAATTCCTCCTTTTTGGTAAAGCCTGTAGTAATTTTCTACAGAAGTGTTTCAGCTGTTTCACAGTGTTTACATCCACCTTTTCTTCCTCAAACTCTAGATGTATAGATGCTGTTCATGGCAATAAGAACTGGCAGTCTTTAGCAAAAATAACAGTTCTAAGAAAAATATTCTGCCAAAAATGTATTTGATTGTGTTTGGTCTGCACTCCCTAGTAGTGTACACCAATCATTGTATATGAGTCACAAATGCAAGTCCAGAATCCTCACCGCTGACCACCAATGTTAGAACTGGGGCTCTCCAGTTGGCAATGGTTTGCACCTTTGTCCAAATAGGGACCCTTGCTTCTAGTCAGGGTAAGTGAGCTACACTCCTAAACAACCCCTGCTCAACCCTGTGGTCGCTTGGCACGAGCAGGAAGGCTTATCTCAGAGGCAGTGTGTAAAGCATTTGTGAACACATAAAGTAATATAGTGAAAACACTGCAGATGGACACTACACTTGTTTTATAAAAGATGACTATTCTTTATATAGACTTAACACAAGACCCAAACAACAAAAATTCACAATACAGTATTAATAAAATGACTTTTAAATGGTTGAAATAGCTTAGCTTAAAGATAATGGTAAATGCGACACGTTTCTCATAAAGTACCTTTGGATGCGCATGTATGTTAAACAAATGGTTTGCAGGGAAAATGTTGTGTCAGTTCCTTGCTTTGGGGGAGGCGATGCGTCTGTTCCTCAGAGCTTGCGCAAAATAGGCGATGTGTCTGTTCCTTACAAGAGAGGAGGTGATGTGTCGATCTCATGTTGCGTTCCGGTTGCAATGCGACAAGATGGCGTCTCGATGTGATGCAATGATCAGGTGCGATGCGACAAGATGGTGTCTTTAATGCGATGAGACGGCGTGAAGATGATGCATGCACGCCCGATGGCCATGCAGCAACTCTGGAACTTCTGAGACGCAACAGGCCGTGCAACACGCTTCTCCGATGATGCGACGGTGACCCTTGTGGTGGCGATGCATTTCTCCGGTGATGCGGCAAAACCAGCTGCGATTGAGACACACATCTCCAGTGATGCGACTGCGACCCTTGCGGTGGCGACATGCTTCTCCGATGATTAGTCAGCAACAGCTGCAGATGAGACACCTCTTCTCGTTGAGTCGCGCTTCCAGCTCCCAACAAAACGCAGACTTCTGCAGACAGAATTCCCAGCAAGAAAATTCAGGGGGGAGCTGGTGGTGAAGTCTTGTATCCCTGAGACTTCAGCAGGAGGCAAGCACAGTTCAAGCCCTTGGAGATTCTTCTTCAAGATGATGAAAGTTCAATAAAAGTTCCTTCTCCTTTCCTTGGCAAATAAGCAACCACTGCAGGCCAACTCCAGAAAATAGCACACTGGCACAGGGGCAGTTAACTCCTTCAGCTTCTTATGGTTCCTCTACTTGGCAATGGTTTGTCTTGATTCCCTGAAGAGATCTACAGTCTTGGGGTCTGGGCCCCAATATTTATACTACTAAATCCTTTGTCCTCTGAAGGAACGTACCTAGCCAAAACCAGTTCTGTGCAGCTTCTGAGCAGTAGGTGGAGACAGCATGGTTGAAAGCAGACCTGGCCTAGGTAGCTGAAAGGAAATCTCCGCCCCCATCCTCTATTCAGCCAGGGTCCTATTCAGCCCAGCCCTGACTCATCAGACTGCTGGAGCCCAGGCCCTCCTGTCACTCACAAATCAGACATGCAATATACAACCTAGCAGAGGCAGGCTGGATGGTTAGGAGTGAAAATACCCTCTTTTCAAAAGTGCTTTTTTCAAACACAGAATGTTAAAACCAACTTCACTAAAAAATTTATTTTATCAAGCATACTAAATTTGTTTTTCTACCATGTTCCCTGGGATAGTTAGGATTATAAGATGTTATAATCAAACTGCCCATTCTGGCCTATGGGGACAGGTGGTAGCCTTCGAATAGTGAAAAATTAAATTGGCTGTAATTCACTTTCAGGACATGCCACACACATCAGGGCATGTCCTACCTTGACATACAATGCACCCTGCCCTAGGGCCTATCTTAGGGGTGTCTAATATGTAGAAAAGGAAAGGTTTAGGGACAGGTAAGTGGGTGCACTTAGCAAGCCGAAATGGCAGACCTAGACTGCACACAGGCTCTGAAAATGGAAGGCCTGAGACACACTTTACAAGCTGCGTCTGTGGGTGGCACAACCAGTGCTGCAAGCCCACTAGCAGCATTTAATCTACAGACCCTCAGAACACATGGTGCACTCTACTAGGGTCTGACAAATTCAAATTCAAATTCAAAATATGCTTTATTCGGTGTGCTGTGCAAAACCATATAACTGGTTACAAATAAAAAACATTTAAAAATCATCACAGATCTGAGTACATTATTAACATTAAGAAGTGCAATTTAGCTAACAAGTTGCATAAATAAATAACTAGTTGTTCCTAGAGGAAAATGATTTGTGCAAATTACGCATTAAAGTGCAGTTCTACTCTATAATTCTCAATGTGCAAACTACGCTAAATTCAGAAAGAGATTTTGAACTTTCTGGGTACACAGATTATTTACAAGGGAGTGCAAAAGTTGATCTAGGATATACAAAAAGTACAATTATTTGCATTCCTACTCAGGAAGTCAATAAAATACAAAGTAAAACATCCCCTCCGAAAAATTGACCGATAATAATATAGCAGTAGAAATGGTAATCATCACAGACCAGGATACATTACTGACATTAGTACAATTGTGCAAATTAAGGATTTATAGTGGAAAGTTTCTTTAGCTTATAGAGTATGCTATTTGTGCTAATCGGCACATTAGGAAAAGGGATTTAATGGAGTTAGACTTTATACGATTTATATACAGGAAGATACAAAAGCCCATCAAAGAAAGACAAAAGGGAACGGTTCATTGTATGCCTTCGAAATAGTCGACAAAAATGCAGGGTGAGTCGTCCCATTTTTAGTTCTGTTAAAATTATTATATGCTGGCCTACTCTACAGGTTCTTTCAATGCCGAATACAAAATTTTAAGAACCTTGCAATGCTAATAGCAATGCCGTCTGATTCCAATAGCTGGAGAGTCATAAGAGCAGGACAGCACTGGCGAAGGCCCAAAAATTTTAAGATCGGAAGCAGCCATCGCTTTCTTGATTCTGTGTAGAATTTGCAGAAGAGGGTCACATGGAGAAGTGATTTTAAGGAGGAATCATCACACGGGCAGCAGATTAACTGCTTGGACCAATCATTTTGTGTTGGAAAGGTTACAAGTCGGTGAAAGATGGTAAGTCTAAATCGAGTCAACAGGAATATATCAAAACATGTTAGCTTCAGAGTTAAGTAAGGCTGGATCGAATAGGTGGTCTAAATTAGTAGTGAATGCTGGACCGAAATTTTATTTGCCTCAGCAGTCAAACGGAGATCGGCTAGATGAGCTAACCATAGATTCTTTAAAAACTTTCTTGAAATCCTGGTCAGATCTTGTGGATTATAGAAGTAACTCTCCATTTCCACATCTGTAAAAAACTTCCTAACATATTCCAGCCATCGGATCTTAGTGACTTGTTCTGAATTAAGGCAGTCTGTCAAAATGGCTTGGGTTAAAGTTAGTTTGTCAGACGTCCAGAGAAAATGCCATAGCAGAACTGGTTGTACCTGGATGATGTCTGAGATGTAGGGTACACCCAGTTCTAGATGGCAGCTATATGTTGACATACTTGGTGGAACAGCTAATAGGAATCTGAGGAAATTGTTAACCCCAGACCCCTGCACCATATATAGCTGTGCTAACGCATTTAGCGTGGTAGTTGCGCAGCATCTCTTTGGCAGGTCTTTTTTTATCGAGCCTCTGGGTGAATTCTACTAGGGCCATGGTAGCTTTTAGGAACTGGAGTTTTCTAATCTCCACTGCCCTTTTCCAGGTGCCCTTCTCATCTATTACCACGCCCAGATAGGGATAAGTGGGAGTGTGGTCAATCCTGGAAATGTTTAAGAAGATTCCATTTCCCTTGCTCAGTTTTTTGCCAGATGTCATGATGAATGTCTTTTTTACATTGATTTTTAGGTCCAAGTTTGTCATAAAATCATTATAACGATTTAGGGAGCGCTGCAGTTCCTGTGGGGTGCGGGCGATAATAACTGCGTCATCCGCGTATAATAGAGCGGGGATGGGGCGGTTCTTGACAAATGGTAGGTCCTGGCTCCCTTCCAACATCGCCAATTCGAGGCCGTTAGTATACAGTGTGAAAAGGAAGGGAGCCAGGACACAGCCCTTTCTAACTCCCCGCTCAACCTTAAAAGGTGCGGATAGCTGGCCCCCCAGTCCATATCTCACTCTAGCTCTAGCGTTTGAGTAAATTTCTCGGAGATAATTGACACGAAGGGGGTCGTTCCCCATTTGCATCAAGATGTCCCATAGTTTAACGTGGCTCACACAGTCAAAAGCCGCCGATAAATCTACATATGCCATGTGTAGCCTACTACCCTTCATGTCAACATATTTACCTCTAAGTAGAGATAGATTTAGGACCTGCTCAACTGTTCCATAACAGTCTCTAAAACCGTACTGGAGGTCAGATATAACGTTGTGATCCTCTGTCCAGCACTGCAACCGATCAAGCAAAATTCGGCCCACCACCTTTCCCAGTGAATCTAGCAAGGAGATCGGACGGTAGCATGTTGGACTATTGCGGTCTCCCTTTCTAAAGATCGGGACCAAAATAGATTCCGACCAGGAGTCCGGGAGATCCACCTTGCCAGTTGCTTCCAGTACCCTCAATAACAACGGGGACCAAAGATCCATGTTGTATTTATAAAAAATCACAGGCACCCCATCCCGGCCTGGCGGCTTTCCTCCTTTGCTTGCAAGCAAGGCTAGTTCTACCTCAGCCAAAGTAAAATCCAAAGTTGGTATATTTAGGGTTTCCCTTGTGATTCCAGGTCCAGAAATACCTGGATTTCTAATTGAATCCACCGTTAGGGCAAACATCTGCGAGAAGTAATTTATCCAGTCGATTTCAGTGATTGCAACTTCAATTTTGTTGCACTCTCTGGAACCCAACAGGAAAGTCGAATTAATAACTTCCCAAAAAGCAGTGCTGTTTTTCGTTTCGCATGCACTATGTAAAGCGGCCCAGTATTCCACCCTTAATTCGATCTTCCTTTGACGGAGCGATGAATTATAGATTTTCCTTAGTTGGGAAACCTCAACCCTATCTCTAGGATCTCTTTTGAGGGCTGTTTTCAGGGCGGAGTACGCCTTAGAGCAGGATGAATTAAACCAACCGGTCTTGGGGTTCTTTATATCTTTATGAGTGGTGGTTAATGACTCTTTTACACAATTGGTTATTATTTTAAAGTTCTCTACAATCTCCTGGGGAGATGAATTTGCCGCCAAGCAAATGTTAACTGCTGTTAGGGAGGTACTGACTACCTTCTTGGTTAATTTTTCAGGATCAAAGCTGGCCCATTTTATTGCGTATCCATTTGGTCTGTTCATTATTAGATGACAGTCCTGGTACAGGGTCATTGGCTTTTGTATACCTTCTACCAGGTGCATCGAGATGGAATTCGGAAAATAGTTGTTATATGCACAGTCGTGCGTTGAAAAGTTGGTAATGAAGTTGGACGCACCAAGAGCTATAAGAATAAAATCAATACAGCTAGAGGCCCCTCTACCATTGTATGTTGGACTAAAATTGACAGCAGGGACTAAAAGTTCATTTGCAAAGGCCAGTTGAAGAAGTGGAATTATCTCGTCCATACATTCCCCTTTGGTGGTATGAGAAAAGTGAGTCATATTATTTTCTTGTGTATCTAGGAGGCCACACGTGATGGTGTTATTTCTCTCACACAGTGAGAGATTAAAATCGCCACCCCAGATAATTATTGTTTTTTTTCCACGGGTTTTATTTTTATATTCCAAAGGGAAGTCCCGTATTTCCTTTAGGGTCTCCACAATTTTAGAATCCTGTAAGTTATTGTAGAAATTAACAATCAATATGTGTGTTGGTTTATTTAAAGTGACTGAGAGGATCTGATAATTTTCCTGATTTTTTAGGGACGTTATTTCTTTAGCCCTAATTAAATTTTAAATATAGATTGTCAGACCACCTTTTGCTCACCCTGAGGGTGAGGTAAATGCTGGGGAAAAATAGGTCTTATATCCATTTATATGGTTTGGTGATACCGCCCATGTCTCCTGGAAACACAGGATGTCATGACACCGCACAAATGTTAGCCATCCCTCGTGATTGATCTCGGAACGGAGACTGGCGATGTTCCAAAACATTATATTAGTCAACAGCAAGGAGAGGTGAGTTTGAAAATCTTCCTTCTCTCTCCGTACTACTAGCTGAAGGAGTAACCTCAATTAATTCTATAGGGTTTGTTATTTTAGATATTAATTGGACCCTCCTCTGTTCGTAGTTTGGTAGAGCAATTTCCTGGACCTGTTCTTCATTGGTCAAGGCGAGATTGTAGGACTGAGTAAGAGGTTTTCCTGGAAGTGGATGATCTAAAAATGAATCACTGCCTAGAGTCTGCTGGTCAGTAACTCATTCATACTCCAGATTGGAAGGATCTGTCAGCGGAGTTGATTGTCAGTCTACCTCCTCAAGTGGTGACAGAAGTTCAAACCTGTTTCGCGTTAGAATGGATCCATTTGGTTTCAGAATAGGATTGAAGACCGGCCTATAAAAGAAACCAAGTGGAACAGACTGAATTGCTGTAGGGATTAAGGAGGTTTCCTCCTAATAAGCCAATAGAGAGCGGACCAATTTCGGGGAGTTAAAGTTAATAATGATGCAATCACCCTGAGTAGTTTTTTGTGATGTGCCTACCCAGCCTACTCTACGCACCATAAGGATTTGATTTGTGTTCCTGGGATGGAAATGTTTGTATTTTACTAACCAGTCCACCACTTTATTCCTGAGGGATAACCAGGACTCTGTCACTCCTTGCTTTAACGGTGGAACACCTAGTAGGGACAGGATGCAGGCGGCAAGTTTGGAATATCGGTGTTTGGTTGGGTCATACTACTAACCAGAGGGGGTTTAGCAATGTTTTGCTCGTGATTGCCCGTGTTCTCCTTGCTACCAATTGCCTTCCGTATGGGATCTTCTTTGGAGGGCAAGTGTTTCACTTGGTGAGGTGCCTTGGAGAAAACAGATCAGTCCTCTTTTCTCAAATGGTTGGGGTAGTCCCTGGCCGATGCTTCGGTGTTAGTGCCACTAGTGCTCATGTTAGGAGTTTCTAATCGAGCTCTAATTGCATCAACATCCCCTTTCATTAGTGTCAGCTTATTCTCAATGCAAGCGAATTTTTCTTCAAAAAGATAGGAGGGTAGTCATCTCTCCAATTTTTTGTTCTAAGATGTTTTTTATGAGGCTTTCCATTTGCTTCTCTAGGTTTTGTGAGATTACTCCAGGTTTCTCGTTAAGAGGGCCTACCTGGTCTACAGAGTTGGATTGAGTTGCTCCTAGTTATATTACTGTAGTTTTTTTCACAGCCCTGCTCGCCACTTTTCCCTCTTACGCCAACTTGCCTCCCTTCTGCTTTGTTCCCACTACGTGGCTTTTCGTTTTATTAGTTTTCCATCGGGTCTGGGGGCCTTTCAGACTTACAGTAGTGATAGAAGGCTCCCTGACCCGTAGGTCGGGTGATTTCAGTGGGGTGTCTGTATCCGAGGGGGAGAATATTAAGGAGGGTGTATTATGCAATTGTGAGGGGCTATTAAAATCCTCATCTCTGGAAGGAAAGGGCTGTGATGGGTCAAGAGAGAATCTACACTCTGCTAAGTGGATTTCTGGATTGATTAGGGATTCAGCTCTTAGCAGGTAAGCATCTAAAGTACCCGTAGTACTCTTACGTTTATCCATCACTGACTAATTCACAGTACACAATTTATCGGGAAAGAACTTGTTAAGTTTAAAAATTATGGATTAAAATATGGGTGTTAACCCAATTACAATACAGCACAGCAAATATTAATTGATAAAAAAGTATTTTCAAGATGCAGACGATTTGGGAAACCGCTTTGTGTCCACCTCGGGGTATGTTCTTACCGCGGTTCTTGGAAATTCTTCTGGTAAGAGACTGCCAGGGGTCCGGGCCCTGCCCTGCCTTGGACTGCCCCGGACGGCCACAGGCGGCCCGCCCTTTGCCCGGGCTTAGCCCGGCTAGTCCCGCGCGCGTCCCGCGACGCGGAAGGTGCCTCTCGCTTTTGAGCGCCTCCGGGCGCGAAAGTCTGCAGAAGTGGGCGTGTTACTGCCGGGAGACCTGGGAGCTGTAGTCTCCCCCCTCTGTGCCACGGGATGGTGTATGCGGCGGCAGGGGAGACTTACAGCGCTATGCCAGCAAGATCAGGGAGCAGGTGAGCAGGTTGTTCTCCAAGATATGCCCCCGCAATATCAGGCCAAGTCCTGGGTCTGACAAGTATATCAAATAAGCCAATCATGGATTCACTAATCCATTACATCAATTTAACATACGGAGCGCTTGTACTGTGGCACTGAATAGCAGTGGTACAGTGCCCAATGTACCTAAACCAGCAAAACATATCAAAAACAGAGGAGACAAAAGCGAAAGATGCCCAGATGCCAATGGTGCCAGGTCTAACAGCGGCACTGTGAGTTAGCTGGTCTACAGTCTAACATATCCTTTGGGGGAGTCTGGAATCAGTCTGGGCACCAATCCCTTAGTTTACATATTCCAAACGTGCAGATCCTATATAGATTTGTAGAAAGTACACGACATGGCACAACCAACATTGGTTTGGGTCTTATTTAATGGTCAAAACTTAGTAATTCAGTCATGCTCTCTTAGAAAAACGTACTCACATTAACGCAGAGACGTCTGGAGTGGGGAGGGAAGATCCACCACAGCTGCATCGGTATATCTAATGTTTTTGCTGTAGGTTTGCTCGAACTTGAAGGATTAAAGTTCCCCATATTGTGTTTTTAACATTTCAGAAAATTGCAGAAATGCACTTGCTATAAAACTAGCAGATTACAGTCTTTCATCAGTAGTTTGGACCGTTACCTTTGAGTTGAGGCGCACGAGGCATACAGGACAGAGGTGTTCTATTCCTAGGTCAAATTCCCACGTGCGGATGCACACACACATACATTTCATTCTTACACTCCGGATGAAATACCAGATGTATATTCTCCGTACGAGGACATAGAAGTCCTGTTAACTTACTAAGAGCACATAAATTGGTTTAAAGGTGCCCTCCCATATACTACAGAAAAAGAGTGACTCAGTCTGCCAGACAGAGACAGAGTGACTTGGCCAGTTCTAGCTGCTTACAAACATAGAAACTCCAGCATGCAGAGGTCTGATATGCCTTGCAGGGTGTTCAACTCGAGAACAAGAAGAAGTCCTTCATTCTCTCCCATCAGGTAATGGAGTTGGCTCTTTCCTAGGGGGATTCTTGGCTTTAAACCTTCATACATGCTAGGTACACTTAGGTAGACTTAATTAGGGGTTCCATCTTAGGAGTAATCATGATTACTGCCATATATCTATATGCCCGCATATATTCACTGTTTTAGCACCATGGTAGAATTATACTTATTATTTACTCTGTCAGTGCTTGCAGTCTTATATATATGTTTCTGTCTACTACTTGTCGCAGCACACGTATTTTATACTGTAATGATGCGAGTTCAATAAATGCCTATTGAAAACGCCCTCTTCATTTATTCTGTATATCTCTCTGAGAAGAAGAGAGCACAGATGATTGAGTAAAAAGTAGGGGTGGGCTATATTTGCGTAATCGCGTTACGCAAATCTCTGCGAAACTGTAAAAAATCTCTGCAAACATGCAGAAATTCCACAAACACGGGAAATTGCTTGTTCGCGATGCTTTTTTACTGTTCGCAATCGCTGTTTGCGTGCTCGGGGGGAAATATCTCGCGAACACGCATTTTGGGAACGCGAACAAGCAAAAACATTTGCGAAGTCGCGGAACGCAGAATTTTGGCCAATTTCACGCTCTCCGCTGAACGCGAAATTACCCAAATTCCGCGAGCGGAACGGAATTTACCGCTTCGGCCTAGTAAAAAGTACTGTACTGTTTCCACTATCCCTGAGGGGTCGTGGTTGTCATGATGGATGGTTGCCAAAAAATATTCGCTCCTTGGTAACGGTTGTGGGGCTAATAGTGGCACTGTGAGCTAGCTGGTCTACAGACTAACACATGCTTTGGGGGTGTCTTGAATCAGTCTGGGCACCAATCCCTTAGTTTATGTTGTCCAAACGTACAGATCCTACATAGATTTGTAGAAACTGTACAACATGGCACAACCAACATTGGTTTGGGTCTTATTTAATGGTCAACACTTAGTAATTCAGTCATGCTTTCTTAGAAAAACTTACTCACATTAACGAAGAGACGTCTGGAGTGGGGAGGGAAGATCCACCACAGCTGCATCAGTATATCTAATGTATTTGCTGTAGGTTTGTTCCAACTTGAAGGATTAAAGTTCCCCATATTGTATTTTAAACATTTCAGAAAATTGCAGAAATGCACTTGCTATAAAACTAGCAGATTATAGTCTTTCATCATTAGTTTGGACCGTTACCTTTGAGTTGAGGCGAATGATTCATACAGGACAGAGGTGTTCTATTCCTCGGTTAAATTCTTACCTGCGGATGCACACACACATGCATTTCATTCTTACACTCCTGATGAAATACCAGATGTATGCTCTCCATATGAGGACATAGAGGTCTTGTTAACTTGCTAAGAGCACATACATTGGTTTAAAGGCGCCCTCCCACATACCACAGAAAAAGTTAGACTCGGTCTGTCAGACAGAGACGGAGCGAATTGGCCCGTTCTAGCTGCTTACACACCACATCCAGACATTGACACATTGCCAGCAGCAGACTTACATCCACTTCACAAAGAAATATTAAAACTACACTGAAATCTTTCACAGATCTTAATGCGAACACTCACAATCAAATCTGCAAGGGCCACTCAAGGTGGTCAACTACAAGGGACTGCAACTAAAATCACCCCACAAACTCTGAACGAGATTATGGGAAGAATTCCCACTAAACGTGAGCAAATGCCATTCTAGATAGTACAGAAAATAGCACAGCTTGAGGCAGTATTTCCCCCAAAATTATCTAAGATGCCTATGCTTCACTAGGTAGAGATAATTTGGAAGCAAGACCAATGAAACCACAATGAATAGGTACTCATGAGAAGAATCACTCTAAGCAAGCACCCAATTCCTCTTGAAAGAGAGGGGATAACAAGCAATCAAAAAACCAGCAGTTGCATCACAATCATGGGGTGGGCCTCCTCAACAGGAGCACTCTGATCGAAAATAGAACTTAAGGAACTGTGACATTATTAAAAAAGCCTGACAGGTATCAGGATACTGATACACATTCATCTTTTTCCTTTCAGGGTTAATCAAAAAAGTCCAAGAGGGAAGGATGGTCAGAAAGTAGATCAGAAGAGCAGGTCAAGCCAAGAGACACGCATCACACGTCAAACTGCATTGCCAAAAAAGCTGATAAATGAAAATCTAAACTTCAATTTAAATAGAAGAAGGTAGCTGGCTTTAAAATTAGAAATGCGTAGCCTACAGAATACTCAACTATTGAACGGGGAATGGGCTCTAATGATGCCAGTCAGTGCAGCAGAAGTGACAATAGCTCATCAGAACCTGATGGAATTTCTGATGATAGCAGCATTGAATGAACGTAGTATGGTGGAAACACCACATACAAGGGTAAGTCTCCCACATCAGTTAAACAAAATTAAGCTCCAAATAGAAGGGGAAAAACCAAGAAAAGTGAAAGGTCTTTTGGGAGAACTTGACTTTTAGATATGATATCTTTTGGGCTGAAAGAGATTGGCAACCAGAGTTTGTTATGGACTGCCCAAAATGAGATGTCATAATATTACCAGCCTTCTCCGACATTGTTCCAGAATCCCTTGAGCACACATACGCACAGGAGTGGGCATAAGCACTAGCTGCTCCATTATACCGCAACCATGTAGGGTGAGAAGTTGAGTCACCCCACCATGAAATCGCGGTAAAAAATACTCTGAATCGACAGAGAATATGCCTTTGCTTCTTGTAATGAAACCTGACAATTCATACCGTCTAGTCTTAGTCTCGAAGAGGCTGAAATGCCAGAAACCGGTCCCCGGTAGCTTGTCTCCTTTCTGGTGAAGAATTGGCTTGGTAGTTTGGTCTGCCCTGTTCCCATGATGCACTGGGCCAGGGACAGACTAATTTGCATATAGCCAGGTTCTGAGCTGGGATGGGGCAGTGAGATAAATAACGGTGATGGATCAAGCCCTGATCTTTGGACTGGGTAAGAGTGGTCTGCTTAATTCAGACACTCTGTTCATCACCACCCCCTTTTCTGAATAGTCTTAGATTATAGGCATTTAAACACATGCAAAAAGACATTTGCAGTTCCAAATGCATTCAGTGCTGCATTAATTAATAAGATTGTGTGGAAGAAATACAAAACAACACTAGATGTCTCAAAAGGATTCTTTTGCCAAAGTAAAGAAACTGAAAGCAGATATTTGACAGCATTTTTTACCCTAGGCTCTCAACGCCAATTTCGTAGACTGCCCCAGGGTATAAGAATTGCCCTGGGTGTTCTGATCAAGAGTATCAGAGTTGCTTTAAAATTTAGATGAGGAGGCACTGTCCTATGTAGATTATATTTATATGATGGACAATGAATTATTGTATCACTTGAACAGGGTGCACAACATAATTCTGGGGTTTGGTGCTGAGGGCTACAAATCTAAATTTTAAAAAAATCAAAAAATGCCCACCTAAATGTCCTATCTTTAGGATATGAGCTCTCAAGTGAAGGAAAAAGCTTAGAAGTAAATTTGTTTTGAAATATGGGCACTGCTCCAACCTCCAATGTACAGTCCATTTTAGGACTCCTACATTTTTGCACAACATACATTTTGTATGATGTAGAAAAATTAAACCCTTTCTGCAACTTAATTAGAACTGATTTTGCAGTCCAACATTGGACACAGAAACACACAGAAATTCTTTGTTCCTTACAAGCTGACATGATAGCTTTCAAACATTCACACGCACGTGTAAACACCACAAACTTTGTGATTAGTGTAATAGTGGGTCAATCAGAATACAGCTACCAAACCTTCAATGAAGGGAAAATGGTACCCATTGCATACAAATCACATTTGTTTACAGATGCAGAGATGCGTTTTGCATTCACAGAAAATATACTGATAGTAGGACAGACTACTGTAGCGAGAGATAGAGCACTAGCTCAGGGGAAACGCATAATTGTGGTGACTCCAGTACCGACCTTAGAGGCTTTTACAAAAGAAGGTGTTCTATGACAATTGACAGGGTTTTCAATATTCTTCTCAATTCCCTAGAGTGTGTTCCCTATCACTACTCAAATTGTCATAGTGTATCAAATCAATATCATAAAAACCAAAAAAGGCTCAATCCCACCTAAAGATGACCAAAGGAAATGTGAAAAAAGTGTGAGAGAAGAGAGAGAGTACCTCATAGTAGTAACACCAAAGGGGCTGCTGGCTGGTACTCGCCAGCATACCCACTTATCATCATAGGTTACTCTCTCTCTGTGTCAAGAAGAGATAAGTGTGTATTCTCCTTTTGGAAGAATCTCAACCCAATATAGTAAAGAGTGATAGTGAAACTTAGATAGAAGTAGACTATCAGTGCCTAGTGTTTTTATAAGTGCCCATTGGACCCCTGTGAAAATGTGAAAATGTAATTCTCATAATTAGGTGTACCAAATGAAAAACCACTGCATTCACAATGGATTCAATGGGCTAATTCTCTCACTGCAACAGATGTAGACTACAAATTTGATTCTACATCAAAACACAAACATTTCTGCAATACAAACAAGAATGTCGACTCCTGAATTAAATAATGCCTCTAGATCAGGATGAAAACATCTACACCTACAGATCTGCTCAGCCTGCTGCAGGAAGTAAAAAAGGAATACAGTACTGCATGTGCGATTGGGACATACGTGGGATGGCAAGTTCCGTCCTAGCAATACGCAGAAGCAGTCTCTAGGAGAATGTATGGCACAGCTGGCAGAACCAAAAAGATACGTGCACTAAAAAATGCAGATCGGGAATTCTCCACACTTTTAGTGTGCGATGAATTTTACTGCATCCAGTTATACAATGAATATCTTCATTATTAGGGGCAGAATGGGTTTAGAGATTCCAATCGTTGCACAGTTAAGAACAAGATGCCTTTGGAACAAGTGGCGGCGCTGAGAAAATGCTTTCTACAGGCTCATGTAATTCACACATTGAGTCATCAGCATGATGGTGTGCATGTTGAAGAGAATTTACTGGCTGATGAAGCTGCCAAGGCAACAATGAGAACTTCTGCTATTGCTGCAATCACTCGTTCTAGCACGAGGATAGATAGACAGATAATGATAGCTGTGAACGCTACGCTCAACAACAGCTCAGCCTTGCCAAAAGATTTTCCACTCAAGTACTCCTACAAGTTAGATGGTCAAAACATACTGTATGCTCGATTTCCAGGAGTGGGGGATAGAGTTATACCAAATATGGATCACAGATTAGGTTTAATTCTAGCTGCACGTGAGGGTCTGAGTTCAGCACACACAGTTATTACTGCAATAGTTTCTCTATTGAAACAACGCTATTGGTGGACAGGTCTTACCAAACATACCAAGGGATTTGTACTTAAGTATGACATCTGTCAGCAGATGAAGGGTTCTACCATAGCACGTCCACCACAGAAAACATTATTGATATCAGACAGACCTCTCACATGGGTCTATTTGGAGCACTGCAGCCCCTTACAATCAGACGGGGCTTACAATTACATTTTGGTGGCAATAGATTTATGCTCTAGATTCCTGTGGGTTTGGTCCCAGTGCTCTGCTGACACTCAAACTGTTATAAATATTTTGTGATTCTTTCTAGGTACATACGCAATTGGCACATTGCATTCTGAATGTGGCCCTGTGTTGAGCTCTTGGGCCTACAAGGAGGCTATGGGTAGTTTGGGTGTGGTCTTGTGGTACTCCTCTCTGTATGATCCTGAGGGAACTTTGATTTGGAGAGGAAAAACCAGGACTTAAGGCAATTCTTAACAGCAAGGGTATTAGGCTTGGGGGCTAGTTGGGTAAATCACCTATATGGGGTCCAGTAATAACATGCCAAGAAATTGTCTAGGAGGACGTACTCCATATGAAGTCCTGTTTGGGACACCAATGTGGGCACCCCACCTCGATTGTGGTAACACATTGCCATATGAAAATGCATTTGATATCAATGATCCTTCGGCTTTTTTACAGGTACTCAATAAATTCCAGGCATAACAAATTGGGGACCTGGTCGGAGAAAAGATTGTGGACAAAAAAAAAATTTGGGCCATCTGACAGAGCACCTGTACAGGTCCTGGCATTCGATCAAACAAGAACAGTACTGCTTTTACCACTTGCTAGCAAGAAAGTAAAGAGATTTGTCTCCATTGATCTGATCAAACCACACTAATGCCAGGTCTGGAGGCTCAGTGGACTAATGCATCCATTGCATGGGCCTAAGTTCGACCTCATGGTCACAGGTTCAAATCCTGGCGGGTCCACTCAGCCTTTCATCCATTTGAGGTCGATAAAATGAGTACCATTGAGTTGGGTAACAGTGTACATCTGTTTTTTCAGCGCCAGATGCCCTGTTGCTGTGGTGAACGTGCACTTTACAAATACACCTGTTATGTTATATGGCCGTTACTTAATAGTAGGCTGGGTAGGCTCCTGGGTAGCTGCTGATCTCCCCTCACTACTGATGAAGCAAGGAGAAGAACAAGATTTTGTTCAAACTTGTGAAGTTAATCTCCCATAACAGTAATTAAATTAATAAGCTTGTGGTGAAATTACTAATCAATTTAGTTTAAAAATACATTCATCAATACACGTGGGAAAAACTATATGTGCTTTATGGTGCAAACGCAAAGAAAAAAATAATACACTAACCTTGTCTATTGTCTTTGTCAGTATTAAATGCGGCTGTTTAACTAATGGCATGTTCTTATTTTGTGTGCTTATGTTATGTCTTTTCTGTGACGAAAGCTCAAGGAGTTCGTGCAGTTCCTAAAGGAGAAGTAATTATAATGCTGCCTGATTGTGCTTTTGCTAGGTAACATAATTAACGGGATTAATTAGTAAAGGGGGAGGGTAACAGGATGGGTTTCAATTCTTTAATTAATTGATGTCTTCTGTTTGTTTAATAATAGTTTCCAAAGTGTGGCCTAAAGGTGGTTCAGAAAACATGGCTGACAGAACTGCAGACGCAAAAACTTGTCCAGAGTGAAGTCTTTGCACATGCGTAGCTGTGAAGATTTTTACTGCACTGTCATCGTTAATTGAAAAACAGTTCTTTGGTTGAGTTGAACGTGCTCATGAAGAAAAGGCTCAAGGACAGAAACTTAAAGTGTCTGCCAAGGCTAGGAAGTAAATGTTCGAAACTCGAGGAAAAGTAACTTTCTTGAGGAAGCTAAAAGATGTGGAAGTGAAAGACAATAGGGCTTATGTGAAGCCTGGACTTGGTCAAGAATCTGAGATCTTTTGACTGGGTATGAGTGTTCTGTTTAACTCAGATGCTCTGTCCATCACCACCCCCTTTTCTGAATCGTTTTGGCCACTATAGGAGCGGCAGGGTATGCTCAGACATGAGTCCCTTGCTCACTGCACCATCAGGATTCAAGCAAGCCAGGCCGAAGACGGCTGCAATGCCAGAAACCGGTCCCCGGAAGCTTGTTTCCTTTCCAGTAAAGAATTGGCCTGGTAGTTTGGTCTGCCCTGTTCCCATGATGCACTGGGCCAGGGACAGACTAATTTGCATGTAGCCAGGTTCTGAACTGGGATGGTGCAGTGAGCTAAAAAACGGTGATGGATCAATCCCTGATCTTTTGACTGGGTATGAGTGTTCTGTTTAACTCAGATGCTCTGTCCATCCCCACCCCCTTTTCTGAATCATTTTGGCCACTATAGGAGTGGCAGGGTATGCTCAGACATGAGTCCCTTGCTCACTGCACCATCAGGATTCAAGCAAGCCGGGCCGAGGACGGCTGCAATGCCAGAAACCGGTCCCCGGAAGCTTGTTTCCTTTCCAGTAAAGAATTGGCTTGGTAGTTTGGTCTGCCCTGTTCCCATGATGCACTGGGCCAGGGACAGACTAATTTGCATGTAGCCTGGTTCTGAACTGGGATGGTGCAGTGAGCTAAAAAACGGTGATGGATTAAGCCCTGATCTTTTGACTGGGTATGAGTGTTCTGTTTAACTCAGATGCTCTGTCCATCCCCACCCCCTTTTCTGAATCATTTTGGCCACTATAGGAGTGGCAGGGTATGCTCAGACATGAGTCCCTTGCTCACTGCACCATCAGGATTCAAGCAAGCCGGGCCGAGGACGGCTGCAATGCCAGAAACCGGTCCCCGGAAGCTTGTTTCCTTTCCAGTAAAGAATTGGCTTGGTAGTTTGGTCTGCCCTGTTCCCATGATGCACTGGGCCAGGGACAGACTAATTTGCATGTAGCCAGGTTCTGAACTGGGATGGTGCAGTGAGCTAAAAAACGGTGATGGATCAATCCCTGATCTTTTGACTGGGTATGAGTGTTCTGTTTAACTCAGATGCTCTGTCCATCACCACCCCCTTTTCTGAATCGTTTTGGCCACTATAGGAGTGGCAGGGTATGCTCAGACATGAGTCCCTTGCTCACTGCACCATCAGGATTCAAGCAAGCCAGGCCGAAGACGGCTGCAATGCCAGAAACCGGTCCCCGGAAGCTTGTTTCCTTTCCAGTAAAGAATTGGCTTGGTAGTTTGGTCTGCCCTGTTCCCATGATGCACTGGGCCAGGGACAGACTAATTTGCATGTAGCCAGGTTCTGAACTGGGATGGTGCAGTGAGCTAAAAAACGGTGATGGATCAAGCCCTGATCTTTTGACTGGGTATGAGTGTTCTGTTTAACTCAGATGCTCTGTCCATCACCACCCCCTTTTTCTAAATCGGCATAAGAAGTGTGACAGGTGAAGTTACACAGTGCATTTGTTCTGTTTCAAAATAGTGGTATCGCCGTATATCACAAGTGTTGTGGTCGTACAGCACAAGGTTAGGGATTGTAGGTGTGTAAGGTAGAATGCATAGTGAGGATTGTCTATGAAATCGTAGCTTTCGAGTATAGGGACTTCTGTCCTGTTTTAAAACTCACTGTGAAAAGAGTAGTAGAATTTATCTAAGCTTGAGTGAAGGGTAAGGAAGCAACGTCTATCTTACTGGCGAGTGAGGATTTCTATTAGTGGGTTAAAGTCCTACTAAAGATTTATGTATGCATGGTTAGGGATTTTTCTGTATGAATGTGCGTAAATGAATTTGTAATATACGATCGAGTGAAACTCTGACATGTCTTTAAGGAGGTGTAAAATATCTCTGTATGTGCATTTAGAGGAAAACAAGTTTGTTATTACCTGCTAGAAGGGTAAAGTAGCCTTACTTTATCGACGAATTTAAAATATTCTGTGAAAATAGTGTCGTCTATTTCACGTGAAAAGAATACTTGAATGTTTGAAAAAGTTATCACTTTATTTTAGCGAAACAGACACATGGTTTGTTTTTGTGGAGTTATTAAGTGAATTCATTTGAAAGATTTGTAAATATGGCGCTTTGAAAACATTTTGTAAAGGAGTTGTTAGTTTTAGGAGTGGAGTGAGGGATAGAGTAGCTGCAGCGGTAGCATACGTCACAAGTGTCACGCTGTGATTGGCTAACATACGTCACAGTATTCGCGCACAGATTGGTTCATGTGACTAAGGCAAGTTTACAGTTGATTGGCTCATCCTGAAAAACAGTAATTCTATTGGTTGAGCAAAATAGTGACGAAGCTTAACTTGATTGGCTTATTGGTAAGTTTCGCGCGCGGATTGGTTGGTGTTGTGGAATAACAAGGAAGTTGTTACGATCTTTTCCGAAGTAAGGGAAATTGTTTAAAAACATGGATTAAAATTACATGAAGGAGAAAAAGAAGCTTACATGGTTTGAGAAATTGAAAAATAAACTTAAACCTGACAAGAAAATGTTAACGCGGGGTGGAAGATACTTCATAAGTACAAAACACCTGCAGCTTATATGTTGGGTGAATATGGTTATCATACTTGTCTTTGGATTGAGAATTGGATGAAGTATACTGAAAATGATGGTGTATTAGCATGGCCTGAAGATGGATCATTTAACAAAGCAGTTTTGAAAAATGTAAGAGAAAAAATGATGAATCTTCTACCAAAGCCTAGACCTACTCAATTTGAAGCTTTAGTTGAATGGGAAGATGAAATGTTTGAATTAGAACGAGAGAGTAGAGGAATATTAAGGGGAACAAGATTAGGTATTAATAGAGAAACACATGAGGATAGAATGCGTCGATGGAGAAGTGCAGACATGTGTGATGGCTTGTACCCAGTGAGATTAATTGATGAGGTAACTGGACAAAAGAGTGCCCAAAAGAAAAAGAAAATTAGTGAAGAAAGTGATTCAGAGGATGCGGTATTAGAAGAAATTTATACTAGAAAACCACCACCTTATCTGTCAGTTTGTTCATGGACATCTCCAAGTGCACCTCCAAGTGAAATTATTGATGAGACATCTCCTAAAACAAATCCGAATGATAGAAAAACACCTGAAAGAGTAGAAACAAGATGTAATACAAATTTATCAGGAGAAAAAAGAAATTATACTGAAACCCCAGTTCAAAGAAATGAAACACCAAGAAATGAAAAAAGAACAGAAAGGTATGAGGAATTACCAAATACCTCAGAATATATTCGTTCTACGAATGAATTAATACAGCAGTTAACTAAAAGCATGGAAGCAGTAGCAGTACCTGTAACGATTGGACCTGTTCTTCCAGTATTTGATCAAAAGGAAAATAGGCATTCAACTTTAACTGTTCCATTAAATTCAGAAATACAGAAAGTGACAGAAAAATTTTATTCAGACTTGTCTGAAATACATCAAGAGAAAATAATGATGTCTGACTTAACTTTTAATCAAAGTTTGTCATGTAAAACTCCATCTGGTGCAGAATCTGGCTCTGGAACTCCGGAAAAGAGTCTGAGTAAAAATAGATTTAACACAAACCTCAGAATGTAAATTACTTGATGTTCCAAAATTGAAACCAGATTTAGAGGAATTAATAATTGGAACGATTAGAACTGACAGCTTGAAAGCATATCAGGATGATGAATTATTATTTATTTGCAAAAGCATAACATGGAAAACGAAAAACAAATATGATCAATTAGAGGATATGGCTTTTGAATTAGAAGTTGATTTAAGTAAGCAGAAGAATTTGCAGAAAACGTATAGGGTGGATTTCTCTGAAAAAGATATTGAAAATATGAATACCACAGGAAGAATCACTCATATAAAAGACTTAATTGTGATTTTGAGAAAATGGGGTGAATTAAGTATATGGAGAATAAAATGGGCGAAAAAAAGAGATGAAGACAGAACAAGTTTAGCTTTTCCTATTAGAGATAAGGAAGAAGTAGTAAATGAATTTCCTATGAGAGAAATACCAGGAGGAGGGTATGTGCATGTCCCATGGACAAGACAGGACATTTTCCTGTTTACAAATGATTTTCCTCGATTAAGAGAAAAACCTGTAGAATGGTATCGACAGGTAGACAGATTTGTGAAAGTTTCAAACGTTTTATGGGTTGATCTTGATGGATTCTTTGACATAGTTGTCCCATCAGATCTATGGACAGAATGTAAAACTACTATAGATTGGCCAAGAGAAGAATACCCTCGACATAAAGCAACAGGTGCTCCTTCACCAGATGTAATGAGAAAGTACGAACAGGTAATTGTGTTTTTGAAAAACAAGATTCCCCCAAAAGAGATAGATTGGGTTAAAATAGATAGAACAACCCAAGAGCCAAAGGAATCAGTACATTCATTTTTATGAAAGATTACTGCTGGTATTTAAACAATACAGTGGTTATGAACATTTAAGTGAAAAAGACATGAGCCATTTTATATACAGGTTTGTATATGGCTTGAGACCTGAAATTAGTGAAATGGTAAGAACTGGAATAGTTGGTTGGCAATCACACACAGTAGATGATATCTTGAGAAAAGCAAAATACTGTAGTGATGAAATAGATGCTAAACAAAAGAAGTTAAAAGAAAAGGCTATGTGGGCACAGGTAACAGTGGCTGAACAACAAATAGCAACTTTAGGAAATAAAAATGTTGATCAGAATCAAGGGAAATTTAAAGGTAATTATAATAAACCAAAATTGATGGGAAATATAGAAGAGTTAAAACAGAAACTCCCATGTTTTAATTGTGGCGAAATTGGACACTGGAAGCGTGAATGCAAGAATCCGCCCAGAAATTATTTAAAAAATGCATTATTAAATCCACAGATGCAGAATGAGATAAATCAGCAGCAACAGCTACAGCGACAGGCAGTGATTCAGCAAAGTCAGTTACCACAACCGCCACTTCCAAACTGTGTAAATGTGCAGAGATGCAGTGCAGAATCAGGATTCAGCGGAGGTGAACAGGTAAACAGATCTCCAAGAGTGAATGTGTCGAATGTGTCTCAACAATATTGGTTGAAAGAAGATGGTGGGAGTGAATCTGATGAATACTTCTGACGGTGCCTGAGAGAGGAGGAAGAGTGTGTGCTTGGAGCCACTCTTGAGGTAGATCAATCTGGTCCATTTGTAGATGGTAAAGTGAATGATGTAGAAATTACTTTCCTAGTGGATACAGGTGCTACTCATTTTACTGTTAGATCAGTGGAAATAGAAAACCTTCCTCTCTCTGGAGATAAAATCCAAGTAGTAGGTGTAGCTAATCAGCAAATAAAAACAGATCTAACTGAAACAGTTGAAGTTGAAATTGGTAAATTTAAAGACATGCATAGATTTGTAGTTTGTGATAGCAGTCCTGTAAATCTATTAGGTAAGGATATCCTGTGTAAAATGAATTGTGCAATATATTGCTCACCGGATGGTATAGAGCTTCAAATGATTCCAAAACATCAGCAGCAAAGAACGCAATGCCCTCAACTCCCTCCGAGAGAACGAGTCCATCATCATCAAACCCGCCGACAAGGGGGAAGGGACCGTAATACTGAACAAGGAGGACTACAGGAAGGAGTGCACCAGATTACTTAATGATACCAAGAACTACAGGAGACTCCAGGAAGACCCAAGCAACAAGCTTAGAACGACAATCTCTAACCTAGTAGAGGAAGCAGAAACTGCGGGCCTGATAACACCCAGCGAAGCCAAATTTCTCACTACCACTGAAGGGAAAATCCCTTATTTCTACATCATTCCCAAGACCCACAAGAATCAAAACCCGCCGCCTGGAAGACCTATAGTCTCAGGCATAGGTTTCCTATTGGAACCGCTCTCACGCTATTGCGACTTCTTCCTCCAGCCCATAGTGAAATCCACTAACACATACCTGCAGGACACCAAAGATCTGCTCAAGCTCCTAGATGGATTAAACTACAACCCAGCCACATCTCTGTTGGTGAGCCTCGATGTAGAGAGTCTCTACACTGGTTTACCACAGGATGACACCCTCACAGTGCTAGGAGCAGCCTTGGCCAACACTGACTGGCCACACCGCACTTCAACCAAATTCATATGGGACTGTGCGAGACTAGCTCTCAAGGAGAATTTCTTTGAATTCGAAAACAAACTGTACCTACAAACATACGGCACATCGATGGGGAGCGTCTTCGCACCTAGCATAGCGGGGCTGTACGTCCATCATTTTGAATCTACACATCTGTTCACTAACGATGTGCCCAAGTTCCCAGAAATCCCTTTTTATAAGCGATACATAGACGATATCCTACTGATCTGGGAAGGGAATACAGAGTCACTAACAAACTTCTGCCAATGGCTCAATACCTGTGATCGGAATTTAAAATTCACCCACAGCTTTGACACACATCGGACGACCTTCCTAGACCTAGACATAGAGGCATCAGAAGGCCGCTTGAGAAACAAAACCCACTACAAACCAACTGCGAGCACTTCCCTGCTGCATTTCTCTAGTTTTCACCCCAGATCTCTTAGAGAAAATCTACCTTACGGACAATTTCTTAGGCTAAGACGCAACTGCAGTGAGACTTCAGATTACAGGGCACAGGCAAAAGACCTCAGCGCCAAACTGAAACAGCGAGGCTACCCCGACAAGATCACTAATAAGGCACAGAAGCGCGCCAGAAACCAAAACCGGGAGAGACTTATTGAAACATGAACCCGTGAACCCACATCCATACCATTGACATGTGTGACCACATTCAATACAGTTTCTACCCAGGTTTCCAAGATCATAAGAAAACATTGGAACATAATAAATACAGGGAAACTGCAATGGGACCCTCCCCTAATTTCACACAAAAAAGCCAGATCCATCAAAGATACGATCATCTCTACCAGATCAAAACCTCAACAACCCCCCAAGCAGACAATCACCAATAAATGGGGCCTCCACAACATCACTGGCCACTACGCTTGTGGTGATTGCAGCGTCTGTCACCTGACCAACACTACCAAAACATTGGCCCTTGAACCGAGGAAACAGTGGGAACTGCGCAGTCACACCAACTGCAACAGCACCCACGTCATCTACCGCATCACCTGCCCATGCAACCTATGGTACATTGGGATGACCAGCAGAAAAATAAAGACACGGATATGCGAACACCGCAGCACGATCCGGTGCAAATAGAACACTACCAAACTCACTAACCATTTCCTTGAAATGGGTCACACCACCAACGATATGCGCTGGGTGGTGATTGAGAGCATCAACCCCAATGGGCCCAACATCCAAGAAAAGCTGCTAAACAAGGAACAGCGGTGGATCTACCGCTTGTCGACCCACAAGACAGGTCTTAACGATAATATCCCGTGGAACAGCCTGAGTACCCACTGTCTGAATGCCACATCTACGTAGCGCCCAATACCCCCGCAGTCCCTTCAGAAAAACCCAACCAAGTAGGGGGTACACCTCCGCTAGCTATAACTTCCATTAGCTATGTTGTCTATCAATAGTACACACTTGCCCTTCCTTTTTTAGCACACCCCCAGCCCCTTAGGGCTTTTTCGATAGGTCTCCCTAATTGGTGAGAACCTGCAATATCCCCTATTAATTTTCCAGCCAGTGTCTTTCCTTATTAACACTAACTGCAGTGTTTCCCAGGTCCCTATAACAGGCGCGAACCCCTCGCGCAGCCCATCCCAAGATGGCCGCCATTTCCACCTAGTTTCTCACCACGCATGCGCCGGAACAGTGCACAATCGGGCACTACAGCACATGCGCTCATCTGCGGGCCCCACCTCCCAGCAACTCCCACGGCTCCCACCGGCCAAACGATAACATTTAAGCTACCATCCTCGGCCGCTCATTACCAGCCGGGACGGCGCGGGCGCCAGACTAGGTTTGCCGCAGAGGACTCCTCACTATCAAGTAAGGTCTTGTTTCCGGTCCCGCAGGTTGCGGACACTACCTCTTTCGCTGCCAATAAGTGGCCCTGACTTTTACCCTTCTTCCCCGTTTTTCCAGATAATACACGGGGAACCTCTCCCCGCGCCCCGATCCTCTGGACTAGAACCCCTAGCGAAGTAAATACTGGTGCAATGTTTTAATCCTCCATACTTTATGTTTGTGTGTTTGTCTTACTGTATATTTACAGCGCACTCAGGCGCATCACGCTGATAACACGTAATTTTTATGTGTCTGTACTGTCTTACTACGTATTCCCTAAATTATAGTGACACCAGGGCCAGTCACCTCCACTATAGGGAGTGGCCCTGTAATAGATAGATATTCGATACCGCTGTGTAAACGATTGCGCCTATATTTAAAGGCGATTCACCGTGCACCTACGCACACAACCTGTTTTAAGCCAGAATGCCCTGTTTGCATGCCTCATCGATTGTCACTTGTTCTCCACACAACAGGCACTGCCATGCATGTCACATCTCTTTGATTCCTACATGATTGGTACTGCCTCCAGCAGACCCAGAGATTGCCTCATTGTGTATTGCTCTTCTTTCTCCCCACAGGATTTTTTTCGCTTTTCTGCAGTATATGTAAGTTGAAGAACTGCATTTTTACCCTTTTTCCACACACCTTAGCGCGTGTGTTGGACTATAATCACACGTGGCACTACTTTTTGCCACTCACTACCTGGTCCTGACGAAAGTCCCGCACACTTTGTCTTGGGACTGAAACATGTAGACCGCCAACACTTAGCCAACTAAGTAGTCATAATTTTTCTACTTGTAGTTGCATCACATATTTTTATCTCACACCCTGGGCCGTCACAAATAAAACATTGGGCAAGGATACCCAGAGGTGCATTTTATTACTCATCTTCATCCTCATCACACTACTGCACCACACCCGCTCCGCTGTAGTCAGGCGTTGTAGCACAACCAGGCGGCATTCGGCTGCCTGGTTGGACCCCGATGATGAAGGATCACACCAACGAGGTTGGTGTGTGAGGGGTTTATAAACAAACTTTATTGTGCCCAGCTCATAAGCTCATGCTACAAGTGACTTGGAATATCAACTAATATTCCACAACTTCCACACAGTGGGCCAGTCCAAGTTGTTTTCATTAATAGAGCTTCAAACTCCAGAAGACGATGGGCTTTACAAATTAACAATGTCAATGGTTGAGGCAGAAGAAAGTAAATTATTTCCTGTGTTTGATAAGAAAAATCTACCTGAAGAATTAAAAGACACAGTGAATGTAAACATTTGGGATTTCACTGGAAATGAAATGGGTTTGATGAAAAATGTAGACCCCTTAAAAATATCAGTAAAACAAGGAGCAGATTATCCAAACATTCCTCAGTATAAAATGAAAGCAGAAGTGATTGAAGGTGTTACCCCTGTAATAGACAAATTCATAAAACAAGGTGTTCTAAAAGAAATTGAGAGTAGTCCTTTGTAATTCACCGATTATGGGAATTAAAAAGCCAAATGGAACTTTCAGGATTGTTCAAGACGTGAGAAAGGTTAATAAAATTGTCGTTCCATGTTGCCCAGTTGTACCAAATCCAGCGGTAATTTTATATCAGATTCGCATGATGCAGAATGGTATAAAGTTATTGATTTGTGTAATGCATTCTTTACTGTTCCATTGCATCCAGAAAGCCAACAAATCTTTGCGTTCCGGTTCAATGAGCGTATTCTAGCATGGTGTCGAATCCCTCAAGGGTGTACTGAAAGTCCATCTATTTTTAATCAGTTGCTAAAGAAATCATTGGAAAATCTACGTTAGTGCAGTATATTGATGACCTTCTTGTGGCTGCAAAAACAAGAGATATTTGTGTAACAGATACCATTACTCTTTTAAATCATCTGGCAGATGAGGGACATACAGTATCTCCTGCAAAATTACAGTTTTGCAAACAAGAAGTAAAATATCTTGGTCACAGAATTGCAAAAGGAGTCAGACAAGTGACAACAGAAAGAATAAAAATGATTCAAACAATGCAACCTCCAAAAACACAGAGACAGGTTAGAATGTTTCTAGGAATGGTAGGTTATTGTCGCCAATGGATTTGTGGATTTTCAGTAATCGCAAAGCCACTGCAGAGACTGACAAAAGCAGACATAAAGGACCCGATTAGCCTAACGAAAACTGAATTAGAAGCTTTTGAACAGTTAACGAAAAGTTTGTGTGAAGCTCCAGCATTGGGAATGCCTGATTATGAGAAATAATTTGAGCTGTATTGCAGTGAAAGAGAAGGTTGTGCATTATCAGTTCTGATTCAAAGACATGGAACACTGAGAAAGCCAATAGCATATTTCTCAGCTGTTCTTAACCCTGTTGCAAAAGCATTACCAGGTTGCTTAAAATCAGTAGCTGCAACTAGTGTAAGCAACAAAGTGAAGGAATAATAATGGGATTTCCTGTAAAAGTATATGTACCACACTCAGTTGATATTCTCCTCACTAGAAGCAGAACACAACATTTGACAAATAGTAGGCTAACAAAATATGAAAAGGTTATCCTTGGCTCAGACAATGTTTCAATTGCGAGATGTGTGAATTTAAATCCTTCCACATTATTACCTGACACTACTGAAACAGAAATCAGGGATGAGGTTGATCATGAATGCCTGGATGTATTAGAATACTGCACTAAACCAAGACAGGACATAAAAGATGTCCCATTAGCTGAATCAGATTTTGTTTTATTTGTTGATGGTTCATGCTTAAGAACAGATGAAGGTGTTCTGAGTGCAGCATATTCAGTGTGTACAGTTGCAGATGTAATCGAAGCTTCCTGTCTCAAAGGAATTCGTTCAGCTCAAGTAGCAGAATTAATTGCTTTGATTTGTGCATATGAATTCGGAAAAGAGTTAAAAAATTACTGTAGTGACTGATAGTCAATATGGTTATGGTGTAGTCCATGACTATGGCCAGCTCTGGTCTCAAAGAGGTTATTTAACTTCTGCGGGATCACCAATAAGAAATGCTCAGTTGATTAAAAGATTGATTGATGGAATTCAGCTACCAGAAAAAATTGCAGTAGTAAAGTGCACAGCACATAAAAAGGGTGAGGATTACATCACAAAAGGAAACTCATATGCTGACTCAATAGCAACATTCTGTGCAAAACATAATGGCGTCGATTCCGATCCGGTAAAAAGCGCTCCGAATTGCTGTTCGGAGCATTTTTCCCCGTACGAATCGCACCTGTAGGCGTCCCCGTACGATTCAGCAAGTACGATCACAAATTAAAGCGTCACTCCGTACGACTCGTAAAAAAGACCGTACAAATCGGAAATCCAAACGAATTGCAGTCGGCTTACGCACCACGCAGCGTCCGTACGTAAATAGACCGCGCCTTCCGAACCAGGAAGTACGATCCGTGTTGAACACACCATCGTCCGTCTCATTCCTATCCTGTACGCCCACCACCTCGTACTTAGAAACCGACGATGGCGCAGAAGGTGAGTACAACGAACTCCAACATACCTGTACGTGTTGCCACACGGGCACATCTCCATTGCACGACTGTCATGTCTGGGTACGTTGCACCACACACTCCCGCACTTCACCAGTGTAATACGGAGACGTACCGCACCAACGTCATCGACTTCGGGGTACGGTACGTCACCGCACAACACCAGTGTAATACGGAGACGTACCGCACCTACGTCATCGACTTCGGGGTACGGTACGTCACCGCACTCCACCAGTGTTATACGTGCCGCATGTACGTCATCCAGCTCGGGGTACGGTACGTCATCGCACAACACCAGTGTAATACGGAGACGTACCGCACCTACGTCATCGACCTCGGGGTACGGTACGTCACCGCACTCCACCAGTGTTATACGTGCCGCATGTACGTCATCCAGCTCGGGGTACGGTACGTCACCGCACAACACCAGTGTAATACAGAGACGTACCGCACCTACGTCATCGACCTCGGGGTACGGTACGTCACCGCACTCCACCAGTGTTATACGTGCCGCATGTACGTCATCCAGCTCGGGGTACGGTACGTCATCGCACAACACCAGTGTAATACGGAGACGTACCGCACCTACGTCATCAACTTCGGGGTACGGTACGTCACCGCACTCCACCAGTGTTATACGTGCCGCATGTACGTCATCGACCTCGGGGTACGGTACGTCACCGCACTCCACCAGTGTTATACGTGCCGCATGTACGTCATCGACCTCGGGGTACGGTACGTCACTGCACAACACCAGTGTAATACGGAGACGTACCGCACCTACGTCATCGACCACGGGGTACGGAACGTCACCGCACATCAGTAGAGCAATACGGTGACATGGCGAACCTACGTCATCGACCTCGGTGTACGGTACGTCACCGCACTCCACCAGTGTTATACGTGCCGCATGTACGTCATCGACCTCGGGGTACGGTACGTCACCGCACAACACCAGTGTAATACGGAGACGTACCGCACCTACGTCATCGACCACGGGGTATGGAACGTCACCGCACATCAGTAGAGCAATACGGTGACATGGCGAACCTACGTCATCGACCACGGGGTATGGTAAGTCACCGCACATCACCAGTGCAATAGACGTATGGGACATACGACTGCTATATCAACGTTTGTCTAACTGGTGTAAAGTAAACACATCCACCACTTCCCACCACTGCCCAGCATCAGAGTGCCCACCACTTTCCACCACTGCCCAGCATCAGAGTGCCCACCACTGCCCAGCATCAGAGTGCCCACCACTTCCCAGCATCAGAGTGCCCACCACTGCCCAGCATCAGAGTGCCCACCACTGCCCAGCATCAGAGTGCCCACCACTGCCCAGCATCAGAGTGCCCACCACTTCCCACCACTGCCCAGCATCAGAGTGCCCACCACTTCCCACCACTGCCCAGCATCAGAGTGCCCAACACTGCCCAGCATCAGAGTGCCCACCACTGCCCAGCATCAGAGTGCCCACCACTTCCCAGTATCAGAGTGCCCACCACTGCCCAGCATCAGAGTGCCCACCACTTCCCACCACTGCCCAGCATCAGAGTGCCCACCACTTCCCACCACTGCCCAGCATCAGAGTGCCCACCACTGCCCAGCATCAGAGTGCCCACCACTGCCCAGCATCAGAGTGCCCACCACTTCCCAGCATCAGAGTGGACACCACTGCCCAGCTCGTACATCAAAAACATACCATTGTCAACCTCATTACCCTCAGGAGATAGACACATTTTAGCAGACCTAAATGTGAACATCACACCAGCTCCCAGGCACCCAGCAGTCACAGACATCATCACACAAACTACAAATCTGAAAAGGAAAAAATTTGCTTTATTCAGCGGAATCACAAAAGAAAAGCAAATGAGAGTCCTCGCTCATTAAAGGCCAATGGCCAGTCCAATAGAGTCTCTGCAACAGTTTGTGCCTCCATGGGTGTCATCTCACCCAAACCTGCCTGCACATGGCGTTTAATCAGCTGTGCTGACTGCGGGGGCACCATCTGTGGAATCCTCCGGCACCGCATGGACAGGAGAGGGAAGGACAGGTGGAGTGGGTGCAGGTGTAGTGGATTCATCCACACTGGTTGGGGCATCACCGAAAGTAGATTAAAAAACCTGGCTGCACACCTCAGCCAGGGCGGAAAAACTACCACCTGAACCCGGGGACACATTGGGGGTGGAGGTACAGGGCTGTGAGTCTGTCCTACTGGGTGTGTGGATGCGTGTTTGAGGTGTCTCCCCTCTCCCTGTGGGTGTGCCTACTTGCCCTTGAGACTGTGTGCGTGGAGCTTTGAGCTTCTTATGCTGTGTCTGTGCGATGGGTGTGTCTGACCTGTGGCGTGTGCGTGTATGCTGTGTAGGTATGTCAGAGGCAGAGGTGGATGGCTCTGAAGGAGGGGGGGACAGATGCTGCTGGGTGTAGAGAAGTGCCGTCAGTGTTGATTCAATGGCAGCCACACTCCGACGCAGATCAGACATGGCTGATGACATGCCCTCCATGAACGACACCACCTGTGTCATCAGTTGTGTATGTCCATGGAGGACAGACAGCATGGATGTCTGACCTACTGCAATCTGCCGGAGTAGGTCTACAGTCTCAGCACTGAGGGCAGCAGGGGACACAGGGGCAGGGGCTGCGGTGCCGGGAACAAAGGAGACACGGGGGCTAGCACGGACCCTAGGCACACCAAGGACTGGGAGGTTGGAGATGGGACTGGAGGAGGGGAGGGCAGCCAAAGATGAATGAGTGACCATTGCTGCATATTCCACCCCCTCCTGAGAGTCTGTCTCGGATTCGTCGGCATGGTAAGATGTGTCAGTCACATGTCGTCCGGCCTGCAGACTCTCCTCACACTCTGTGCCACTGCCTCCCTCTGACACCTCAAAGCAGGTGGCACTGTCGGTGTGTCCCTCCGCCTGGTCCGCGCCTGTGTCTCCTCCAGATTCAGATGATGATGCTGTGAGCAAGGAGAAGAATGAAAACATATCAGTCACCTGTACACATCAGACATATCAGCTGCAAATCATTTGGCCTCATTCCTCAACATGGCATGCATCATGAGTCACATGACACAGAACTCTGCATAATGACAATTCTACTTGTGGACAAATGTCAGAGACACAACGCTCAATGTAAGGTAGGAGACAAGGTATAGGCAAGGAAAATACTTGTATGAGAGACACAATCATGATCCACTGCCTGACAACAGGATAGCTGATGATGCAATATAGTTCATTAGCCAACCCTGCCACCCAAATCAAGACCTGGTCATGTTTGATTCACTTTGACTCTGTGCCACATTAGAAAAGTCCTGGGCGAACTGCCATGTGATGCCATCCTGGGACCTGAAACAAGTCTTCCATCACCTCACACTGCCATCACCGCTTTGTACATCCAAAGTCACATTGTGTGGCAGACCATCAATACTATGTACAAAGAACATGCAACAGATGTTGAGAATATGCACACACGCACTGCCCAGTGTGAGTATGCAGAAGCCCAAAATATAGCACATGTACATTGTGCACCTGTAGCTAACACAAGATAATTAGAAAGTGTACCATGGACAAAGGCCACTGAGGCTGACTTGTGCATAAAACACTTGTTGAGACTCAAGAACAGTGCCACAATATGAAGAAGGGCAGACATAGTGCACATGTGGTGCTACATTTAAGGTACAAACAGGTGTCACATACCCCCCTACAACATGATGATGTGCAAAGGAAGATGCAATCTGAGACACTGCACCATAGGAGTACATGTCAAAAACAAGCATTATCCAAAGCAAACCTCTAATGTGGAGTAGGGCAAGGCATGTAAAGAAGCAGCTGCTGACAGAGGGACAATCAAATTCCAATGCATGAACTGCCTGTCTGACCACACCACTCAAACTATGGGAGTGTGACCATGCCTTTGAGCTCTTCAGGTACCATTTCACACACACACATGACTACAAACAGACATGTACCTACCCCCTTCGTGCTGCTGTCCCTCCTGCAACTGCCTATGGAGGTCTGGGAACACCACTTCCAGGACCCGGAGCATGTTGGGGGTGAGGTGGCGGCTGCCGCCATGCCGGCGTGGAGCTTCCAGCTTCAGCTGGACTCGGGCAATGCGGCGGCTCCAGCACCGGATGTCCTGCCACCTCTTCTTTATGTTTTGAAGCCTCCTGCGAGGACCCCCCTCTCTCCGGACAGCCCTGGCGATGTCCACCCAGATTTCACCCTTCTCATAGGCAGATACCTGTCACAAATGTAAAGTTACAGACAATCAGTATACCTGGTGCATGTTCCCAAGACACCCATATGTGCACAAAATACATGAGGACAACAGGGCATCGTATGCCACACACATTTGCATCATTGTCCAGGAGTATGTGGCCTGTGTGCAAACACAACTCCTTTGCATGACATTGAAATTCTACAGATGACATGAGGGCTGCAAAACACTCTTTGAGCATGGCACTCACTGAACAATACATGCTATATCTGGGTGCAATGCAGCACGTGACATGCTGTCACACACCACACTACAACAAATAACTCTCTTGTAACAACACTGTGCACCCTGGCACTCACTCACAATAACATTGCATCTATCCACTATTACTACACAGTGGCTGTGATGTCACACACACAACAGGTGCACACTCCAAGGTATTGCACACATCACTCACCTGATCCTCTGGTCTCCCATACAGCTTGCTGAAGTTTGGCAGGAGGGCATCCAGCAGGGCCTTGTTCTCACCATCAGTGAATGCAGGTGCCCTCTCCATGTTCAGCTAATCAGGGTCCAGAGGATTCAGAGACAGCAACTGTGGTTAGCACACCAATGTTGTGCAGGCAAGTGCCCTCCCATAGCCACATGCTGCCTTATATCTGTGCTGCAGAGGGTCTGTGAGTCCAAGGAGTAGTGTGTGATAGGCCACCATAATTTGCATCCTATGTTCCATCCAATCACATCACACCTAAGCCCATGACACACATATGCATGGTTTGAAAATAGAGCCAGAGCTGAACAACAACTTTCGCAACATTGTATACTTTTTCCTAACTGATTCTTCGAGGACACCTGTAGGAGTTTAAAAAAACTCCGTATCCATGACAACCTGGTTGCATTTTGAACAGTACACTGTTCCCCTAGTTGTTCCCTATGCATTTTTTAAAATTCACACCCAAGTACGGTGACATTGCCATTGCCAATGCTACACATTGAATGGTGTAACGATGCGTACACACGCACGTACCATTGTGGTACGCTTAGCTCGCGTAGAGCCCAAATGCGATAGGGAAAAGATGCGTACACATGCACGTACCAATGTGGTACGCTTAGCTCGCGTAGAGCCCAAATGCGATAGGGAAACGATGCGTACACACGCACGTACCATTGTGGTACGCTTAGGTCGCGTAGAGCCGAAATGCGATAGGGAAACGATGGTACACACGCACGTACCATTGGGGTACGCTTAGGTCGCGTAGAGCCGAAATGCGATAGGGAAACGAGGCCGACACATGCACGTACCATTGGGGTACGCTTAGCTCGCGTAGAGCCCAAATGCGATAGGGAAATGATGCGTACACACGCACGTACCATTGTGGTACGCTTAGGTCGCGTAGAGCCGAAATGCGATAGGGAAACGATGGTACACACGCACGTACCATTGGAGTACATGTCAAAAACAAGCATTAGCCAAAGCAAACCTCTAATGTGGAGTAGGGCAAGGCATGTAAAGAAGCAGCTGCTGACAGAGGGACAATCAAATTCCAATGCATGAACTGCCTGTCTGACCACACCACTCAAACTATGGGAGTGTGACCATGCCTTTGAGCTCTTCAGGTACCATTTCACACACACATGACTACAAACAGACATGTACCTACCCCCTTCGTGCTGCTGTCCCTCCTGCAACTGCCTATGGAGGTCTGGGAACACCACTTCCAGGACCCGGAGCATGTTGGGGGTGAGGTGGCGGCTGCCGCTATGCCGGCGTGGAGCTTCCAGCTTCAGCTGGACTCGGGCGATGCGGCGGCTCCAGCACCGGATGTCCTGCCACCTCTTCTTTATGTTTCGAAGCCTCCTGCGAGGACCCCCCTCTCTCCGGACAGCCCTGGCGATGTCCACCCAGATTTCACCCTTCTCATAGGCAGATACCTGTCACAAATGTAAAGTTATAGACAATCAGTATACCTGGTGCATGTTCCCAAGACACCCATATGTGCACAAAATACATGAGGACAACAGGGCATCGTATGCCACACACATTTGCATCATTGTCCAGGAGTATGTGGCCTGTGTGCAAACACAACTGCTTTGCATGACATTGAAATTCTACGGATGACATGAGGGCTGCCAAACACTCTTTGAGCATGGCACTCACTGAACAATACATGCTATATCTGGGTGCAATGCAGCACGTGACATGCTGTCACACACCACACTACAACAAATAACTCTCTTGTAACAACACTGTGCACCCTGGCACTCACTCACAATAACATTGCATCTATCCACTATTACTACACAGTGGCTATGATGTCACACACACAACAGGTGCACACTCCAAGGTATTGCACACATCACTCACCTGATCCTCTGGTCTCCCATACAGCTTGCTGAAGTTTGGCAGGAGGGCATCCAGCAGGGCCTTGTTCTCACCATCAGTGAATGCAGGTGCCCTCTCCATGTTCAGCTAATCAGGGTCCAGAGGATTCAGAGACAGCAACTGTGGTTAGCACACCAATGTTGTGCAGGCAAGTGCCCTCCCACAGCCACATGCTGCCTTATATTTGTGCTGCAGAGGGTCTGTGAGTCCAAGGAGTAGTGTGTGATAGGCCACCATAATTTGCATCCTATGTTCCATCCAATCACATCACACCTAAGCCCATGACACACATATGTATGGTTTGAAAATAGAGCCAGAGCTGAACAACAACTTTCGCAACATTGTATACTTTTTCCTAACTGATTCTTCCAGGACACCTGTAGGAGTTTAAAAAAACTCCGTATCCATGACAACCTGGTTGCATTTTGAACAGTACACTGTTCCCCTAGTTGTTCCCTATGCATTTTTTAAAATTCACACCCAAGTACGGTGACATTGCCATTGCCAATGCTACACATTGACTGGTGTAACGATGCGTACACATGCACGTACCATTGTGGTACGCTTAGCTCGCGTAGAGCCCAAATGCGATAGGGAAAAGATGCGTACACACGCACGTACCATTGTGGTACGCTTAGCTCCCGTAGAGCCCAAATGCGATAGGGAAACGATGTGTACACACGCACGTACCATTGTGGTATGCTTAGGTCGCATAGAGCCGAAATGCGATAGGGAAACGAGGCCGACACATGCACGTACCATTGGGGTACGCTTAGCTCGCGTAGAGCCCAAATGCGATAGGGAAACGATGCGTACACACGCACGTACCATTGTGGTACGCTTAGGTCGCGTAGAGCCGAAATGCGATAGGGAAACAATGGTACACACGCACGTACCATTGGGGTACGCTTAGGTCGCGTAGAGCCGAAATGCGATAGGGAAACGATGCGTACACACGCACGTACCATTGTGGTACGCTTAGGTCGCGTAGAGCCCAAATGCGATAGGGAAACGATGGTACACACGCACGTACCATTGTGGTACGCTTAGGTCACGTAGAGCCGAAATGCGATAGGGAAACGATGGTACACAAGCACGTACCATTGGGGTACGCTAAGGTCGCGTAGAGCCCAAATGCGATAGGGAAACGATGCGTACACACGCACGTACCATTGTGGTACACTTAGGTCGCGTAGAGCCCAAATGCGATAGGGAAACGATGGTACACACGCACGTACCATTGGAGTACATGTCAAAAACAAGCATTAGCCAAAGCAAACCTCTAATGTGGAGTAGGGCAAGGCATGTAAAGAAGCAGCTGCTGACAGAGGGACAATCAAATTCCAATGCATGAACTACCTGTCTGACCACACCACTCAAACTATGGGAGTGTGACCATGCCTTTGAGCTCTTCAGGTACCATTTCACACACACATGACTACAAACAGACATGTACCTACCCCCTTCGTGCTGCTGTCCCTCCTGCAACTGCCTATGGAGGTCTGGGAACACCACTTCCAGGACCCGGAGCATGTTGGGGGTGAGGTGGCGGCTGCCGCCATGCCGGCGTGGAGCTTCCAGCTTCAGCTGGACTCGGGCGATGCGGCGGCTCCAGCACCGGATGTCCTGCCACCTCTTCTTTATGTTTCGAAGCCTCCTGCGAGGACCCCCCTCTCTCCGGACAGCCCTGGCGATGTCCACCCAGATTTCACCCTTCTCATAGGCAGATACCTGTCACAAATGTAAAGTTACAGACAATCAGTATACCTGGTGCATGTTCCCAAGACACCCATATGTGCACAAAATACATGAGGACAACAGGGCATCGTATGCCACACACATTTGCATCATTGTCCAGGAGTATGTGGCCTGTGTGCAAACACAACTGCTTTGCATGACATTGAAATTCTACAGATGACATGAGGGCTGCCAAACACTCTTTGAGCATGGCACTCACTGAACAATACATGCTATATCTGGGTGCAATGCAGCACGTGACATGCTGTCACACACCACACTACAACAAATAACTCTCTTGTAACAACACTGTGCACCCTGGCACTCACTCACAATAACATTGCATCTATCCACTATTACTACACAGTGGCTATGATGTCACACACACAACAGGTGCACACTCCAAGGTATTGCACACATCACTCACCTGATCCTCTGGTCTCCCATACAGCTTGCTGAAGTTTGGCAGGAGGGCATCCAGCAGGGCCTTGTTCTCACCATCAGTGAATGCAGGTGCCCTCTCCATGTTCAGCTAATCAGGGTCCAGAGGATTCAGAGACAGCAACTGTGGTTAGCACACCAATGTTGTGCAGGCAAGTGCCCTCCCATAGCCACATGCTGCCTTATATCTGTGCTGCAGAGGGTCTGTGAGTCCAAGGAGTAGTGTGTGATAGGCCACCATAATTTGCATCCTATGTTCCATCCAATCACATCACACCTAAGCCCATGACACACATATGCATGGTTTGAAAATAGAGCCAGAGCTGAACAACAACTTTCGTAACATTGTATACTTTTTCCTAACTGATTCTTCGAGGACACCTGTAGGAGTTTAAAAAAACTCCGTATCCATGACAACCTGGTTGCATTTTGAACAGTACACTGTTCCCCTAGTTGTTCCCTATGCATTTTTTAAAATTCACACCCAAGTACGGTGACATTGCCATTGCCAATGCTACACATTGAATGGTGTAACGATGCGTACACACGCACGTACCATTGTGGTACGCTTAGCTCGCGTAGAGCCCAAATGCGATAGGGAAAAGATGCGTACACATGCACGTACCAATGTGGTACGCTTAGCTCGCGTAGAGCCCAAATGCGATAGGGAAACGATGCGTACACACGCACGTACCATTGTGGTACGCTTAGGTCGCGTAGAGCCGAAATGCGATAGGGAAACGATGGTACACACGCACGTACCATTGGGGTACGCTTAGGTCGCGTAGAGCCGAAATGCGATAGGGAAACGAGGCCGACACATGCACGTACCATTGGGGTACGCTTAGCTCGCGTAGAGCCCAAATGCGATAGGGAAATGATGCGTACACACGCACGTACCATTGTGGTACGCTTAGGTCGCGTAGAGCCGAAATGCGATAGGGAAACGATGGTACACACGCACGTACCATTGGAGTACATGTCAAAAACAAGCATTAGCCAAAGCAAACCTCTAATGTGGAGTAGGGCAAGGCATGTAAAGAAGCAGCTGCTGACAGAGGGACAATCAAATTCCAATGCATGAACTGCCTGTCTGACCACACCACTCAAACTATGGGAGTGTGACCATGCCTTTGAGCTCTTCAGGTACCATTTCACACACACATGACTACAAACAGACATGTACCTACCCCCTTCGTGCTGCTGTCCCTCCTGCAACTGCCTATGGAGGTCTGGGAACACCACTTCCAGGACCCGGAGCATGTTGGGGGTGAGGTGGCGGCTGCCGCCATGCCGGCGTGGAGCTTCCAGCTTCAGCTGGACTCGGGCGATGCGGCGGCTCCAGCACCGGATGTCCTGCCACCTCTTCTTTATGTTTCGAAGCCTCCTGCGAGGACCCCCCTCTCTCCGGACAGCCCTGGCGATGTCCACCCAGATTTCACCCTTCTCATAGGCAGATACCTGTCACAGATGTAAAGTTACAGACAATCAGTATACCTGGTGCATGTTCCCAAGACACCCATATGTGCACAAAATACATGAGGACAACAGGGCATCGTATGCCACACACATTTGCATCATTGTCCAGGAGTATGTGGCCTGTGTGCAAACACAACTGCTTTGCATGACATTGAAATTCTACAGATGACATGAGGGCTGCCAAACACTCTTTGAGCATGGCACTCACTGAACAATACATGCTATATCTGGGTGCAATGCAGCACGTGACATGCTGTCACACACCACACTACAACAAATAACTCTCTTGTAACAACACTGTGCACCCTGGCACTCACTCACAATAACATTGCATCTATCCACTATTACTACACAGTGGCTATGATGTCACACACACAACAGGTGCACACTCCAAGGTATTGCACACATCACTCACCTGATCCTCTGGTCTCCCATACAGCTTGCTGAAGTTTGGCAGGAGGGCATCCAGCAGGGCCTTGTTCTCACCATCAGTGAATGCAGGTGCCCTCTCCATGTTCAGCTAATCAGGGTCCAGAGGATTCAGAGACAGCAACTGTGGTTAGCACACCAATGTTGTGCAGGCAAGTGCCCTCCCACAGCCACATGCTGCCTTATATCTGTGCTGCAGAGGGTCTGTGAGTCCAAGGAGTAGTGTGTGATAGGCCACCATAATTTGCATCCTATGTTCCATCCAATCACATCACACCTAAGCCCATGACACACATATGTATGGTTTGAAAATAGAGCCAGAGCTGAACAACAACTTTCGCAACATTGTTTACTTTTTCCTAACGGATTCTTCCAGGACACCTGTAGGAGTTTAAAAAAACTCCGTATCCATGACAACCTGGTTGCATTTTGAACAGTACACTGTTCCCCTAGTTGTTCCCTATGCATTTTTTAAAATTCACACCCAAGTACGGTGACATTGCCATTGCCAATGCTACACATTGACTGGTGTAACGATGCGTACACACGCACGTACCATTGTGGTACGCTTAGCTCGCGTAGAGCCCAAATGCGATAGGGAAAAGATGCGTACACACGCACGTACCATTGTGGTACGCTTAGCTCCCGTAGAGCCCAAATGCGATAGGGAAACGATGTGTACACACGCACGTACCATTGTGGTATGCTTAGGTCGCATAGAGCCGAAATGCGATAGGGAAACGAGGCCGACACATGCACGTACCATTGGGGTACGCTTAGCTCGCGTAGAGCCCAAATGCGATAGGGAAACGATGCGTACACACGCACGTACCATTGTGGTACGCTTAGGTCGCGTAGAGCCGAAATGCGATAGGGAAACAATGGTACACACGCACGTACCATTGGGGTACGCTTAGGTCGCGTAGAGCCGAAATGCGATAGGGAAACGGTGCGTACACACGCACGTACCATTGTGGTACGCTTAGGTCGCGTAGAGCCCAAATGCGATAGGGAAACGATGGTACACACGCACGTACCATTGTGGTACGCTTAGGTCACGTAGAGCCGAAATGCGATAGGGAAACGATGGTACACAAGCACGTACCATTGGGGTACGCTAAGGTCGCGTAGAGCCCAAATGCGATAGGGAAACGATGCGTACACACGCACGTACCATTGTGGTACACTTAGGTCGCGTAGAGCCCAAATGCGATAGGGAAACGATGGTACACACGCACGTACCATTGGAGTACATGTCAAAAACAAGCATTAGCCAAAGCAAACCTCTAATGTGGAGTAGGGCAAGGCATGTAAAGAAGCAGCTGCTGACAGAGGGACAATCAAATTCCAATGCATGAACTACCTGTCTGACCACACCACTCAAACTATGGGAGTGTGACCATGCCTTTGAGCTCTTCAGGTACCATTTCACACACACATGACTACAAACAGACATGTACCTACCCCCTTCGTGCTGCTGTCCCTCCTGCAACTGCCTATGGAGGTCTGGGAACACCACTTCCAGGACCCGGAGCATGTTGGGGGTGAGGTGGCGGCTGCCGCCATGCCGGCGTGGAGCTTCCAGCTTCAGCTGGACTCGGGCGATGCGGCGGCTCCAGCACCGGATGTCCTGCCACCTCTTCTTTATGTTTCGAAGCCTCCTGCGAGGACCCCCCTCTCTCCGGACAGCCCTGGCGATGTCCACCCAGATTTCACCCTTCTCATAGGCAGATACCTGTCACAAATGTAAAGTTACAGACAATCAGTATACCTGGTGCATGTTCCCAAGACACCCATATGTGCACAAAATACATGAGGACAACAGGGCATCGTATGCCACACACATTTGCATCATTGTCCAGGAGTATGTGGCCTGTGTTCAAACACAACTGCTTTGCATGACATTGAAATTCTACAGATGACATGAGGGCTGCCAAACACTCTTTGAGCATGGCACTCACTGAACAATACATGCTATATCTGGGTGCAATGCAGCACGTGACATGCTGTCACACACCACACTACAACAAATAACTCTCTTGTAACAACACTGTACACCCTGGCACTCACTCACAATAACATTGCATCTATCCACTATTACTACACAGTGGCTATGATGTCACACACACAACAGGTGCACACTCCAAGGTATTGCACACATCACTCACCTGATCCTCTGGTCTCCCATACAGCTTGCTGAAGTTTGGCAGGAGGGCATCCAGCAGGGCCTTGTTCTCACCATCAGTGAATGCAGGTGCCCTCTCCATGTTCAGCTAATCAGGGTCCAGAGGATTCAGAGACAGCAACTGTGGTTAGCACACCAATGTTGTGCAGGCAAGTGCCCTCCCACAGCCACATGCTGCCTTATATCTGTGCTGCAGAGGGTCTGTGAGTCCAAGGAGTAGTGTGTGATAGGCCACCATAATTTGCATCCTATGTTCCATCCAATCACATCACACCTAAGCCCATGACACACATATGTATGGTTTGAAAATAGAGCCAGAGCTGAACAACAACTTTCGCAACATTGTATACTTTTTCCTAACTGATTCTTCCAGGACACCTGTAGGAGCTTAAAAAAACTCTGTATCCATGACAACCTGGTTGCATTTTGAACAGTACACTGTTCCCCTAGTTGTTCCCTATGCATTTTTTAAAATTCACACCCAAGTACGGTGACATTGCCATTGCCAATGCTACACATTGACTGGTGTAACGATGCGTACACACGCACGTACCATTGTGGTACGCTTAGCTCGCGTAGAGCCCAAATGCGATAGGGAAAAGATGCGTACACACGCACGTACCATTGTGGTACGCTTAGCTCCCGTAGAGCCCAAATGCGATAGGGAAACGATGTGTACACACGCACGTACCATTGTGGTATGCTTAGGTCGCATAGAGCCAAAATGCGATAGGGAAACGAGGCCGACACATGCACGTACCATTGGGGTACGCTTAGCTCGCGTAGAGCCCAAATGCGATAGGGAAACGATGCCTACACACGCACGTACCATTGTGGTACGCTTAGGTCGCGTAGAGCCGAAATGCGATAGGGAAACAATGGTACACACGCACGTACCATTGGGGTACGCTTAGGTCGCGTAGAGCCGAAATGCGATAGGGAAACGATGCGTACACACGCACGTACCATTGGGGTACGCTTAGGTCGCGTAGAGCCGAAATGCGATAGGGAAACGGTGCGTACACACGCACGTACCATTGTGGTACGCTTAGGTCGCGTAGAGCCCAAATGCGATAGGGAAACGATGGTACACACGCACGTACCATTGTGGTACGCTTAGGTCACGTAGAGCCGAAATGCGATAGGGAAACGATGGTACACAAGCACGTACCATTGGGGTACGCTAAGGTCGCGTAGAGCCCAAATGCGATAGGGAAACGATGCGTACACACGCACGTACCATTGTGGTACACTTAGGTCGCGTAGAGCCCAAATGCGATAGGGAAACGATGGTACACACGCACGTACCATTGGAGTACATGTCAAAAACAAGCATTAGCCAAAGCAAACCTCTAATGTGGAGTAGGGCAAGGCATGTAAAGAAGCAGCTGCTGACAGAGGGACAATCAAATTCCAATGCATGAACTACCTGTCTGACCACACCACTCAAACTATGGGAGTGTGACCATGCCTTTGAGCTCTTCAGGTACCATTTCACACACACATGACTACAAACAGACATGTACCTACCCCCTTCGTGCTGCTGTCCCTCCTGCAACTGCCTATGGAGGTCTGGGAACACCACTTCCAGGACCCGGAGCATGTTGGGGGTGAGGTGGCGGCTGCCGCCATGCCGGCGTGGAGCTTCCAGCTTCAGCTGGACTCGGGCGATGCGGCGGCTCCAGCACCGGATGTCCTGCCACCTCTTCTTTATGTTTCGAAGCCTCCTGCGAGGACCCCCCTCTCTCCGGACAGCCCTGGCGATGTCCACCCAGATTTCACCCTTCTCATAGGCAGATACCTGTCACAAATGTAAAGTTACAGACAATCAGTATACCTGGTGCATGTTCCCAAGACACCCATATGTGCACAAAATACATGAGGACAACAGGGCATCGTATGCCACACACATTTGCATCATTGTCCAGGAGTATGTGGCCTGTGTTCAAACACAACTGCTTTGCATGACATTGAAATTCTACAGATGACATGAGGGCTGCCAAACACTCTTTGAGCATGGCACTCACTGAACAATACATGCTATATCTGGGTGCAATGCAGCACGTGACATGCTGTCACACACCACACTACAACAAATAACTCTCTTGTAACAACACTGTACACCCTGGCACTCACTCACAATAACATTGCATCTATCCACTATTACTACACAGTGGCTATGATGTCACACACACAACAGGTGCACACTCCAAGGTATTGCACACATCACTCACCTGATCCTCTGGTCTCCCATACAGCTTGCTGAAGTTTGGCAGGAGGGCATCCAGCAGGGCCTTGTTCTCACCATCAGTGAATGCAGGTGCCCTCTCCATGTTCAGCTAATCAGGGTCCAGAGGATTCAGAGACAGCAACTGTGGTTAGCACACCAATGTTGTGCAGGCAAGTGCCCTCCCACAGCCACATGCTGCCTTATATCTGTGCTGCAGAGGGTCTGTGAGTCCAAGGAGTAGTGTGTGATAGGCCACCATAATTTGCATCCTATGTTCCATCCAATCACATCACACCTAAGCCCATGACACACATATGTATGGTTTGAAAATAGAGCCAGAGCTGAACAACAACTTTCGCAACATTGTATACTTTTTCCTAACTGATTCTTCCAGGACACCTGTAGGAGCTTAAAAAAACTCTGTATCCATGACAACCTGGTTGCATTTTGAACAGTACACTGTTCCCCTAGTTGTTCCCTATGCATTTTTTAAAATTCACACCCAAGTACGGTGACATTGCCATTGCCAATGCTACACATTGACTGGTGTAACGATGCGTACACACGCACGTACCATTGTGGTACGCTTAGCTCGCGTAGAGCCCAAATGCGATAGGGAAAAGATGCGTACACACGCACGTACCATTGTGGTACGCTTAGCTCCCGTAGAGCCCAAATGCGATAGGGAAACGATGTGTACACACGCACGTACCATTGTGGTATGCTTAGGTCGCATAGAGCCAAAATGCGATAGGGAAACGAGGCCGACACATGCACGTACCATTGGGGTACGCTTAGCTCGCGTAGAGCCCAAATGCGATAGGGAAACGATGCCTACACACGCACGTACCATTGTGGTACGCTTAGGTCGCGTAGAGCCGAAATGCGATAGGGAAACAATGGTACACACGCACGTACCATTGGGGTACGCTTAGGTCGCGTAGAGCCGAAATGCGATAGGGAAACGATGCGTACACACGCACGTACCATTGTGGTACGCTTAGGTCGCGTAGAGCCCAAATGCGATAGGGAAACGATGGTACACACGCACGTACCATTGTGGTACGCTTAGGTCACGTAGAGCCGAAATGCGATAGGGAAACGATGGTACACAAGCACGTACCATTGGGGTACGCTAAGGTCGCGTAGAGCCCAAATGCGATAGGGAAACGATGCGTACACACGCACGTACCATTGTGGTACACTTAGGTCGCGTAGAGCCCAAATGCGATAGGGAAACGATGGTACACACGCACGTACCATTGGAGTACATGTCAAAAACAAGCATTAGCCAAAGCAAACCTCTAATGTGGAGTAGGGCAAGGCATGTAAAGAAGCAGCTGCTGACAGAGGGACAATCAAATTCCAATGCATGAACTACCTGTCTGACCACACCACTCAAACTATGGGAGTGTGACCATGCCTTTGAGCTCTTCAGGTACCATTTCACACACACATGACTACAAACAGACATGTACCTACCCCCTTCGTGCTGCTGTCCCTCCTGCAACTGCCTATGGAGGTCTGGGAACACCACTTCCAGGACCCGGAGCATGTTGGGGGTGAGGTGGCGGCTGCCTCCATGCCGGCGTGGAGCTTCCAGCTTCAGCTGGACTCGGGCGATGCGGCGGCTCCAGCACCGGATGTCCTGCCACCTCTTCTTTATGTTTCGAAGCCTCCTGCGAGGACCCCCCTCTCTCCGGACAGCCCTGGCGATGTCCACCCAGATTTCACCCTTCTCATAGGCAGATACCTGTCACAAATGTAAAGTTACAGACACTCAGTATACCTGGTGCATGTTCCCAAGACACCCATATGTGCACAAAATACATGAGGACAACAGGGCATCGTATGCCACACACATTTGCATCATTGTCCAGGAGTATGTGGCCTGTGTGCAAACACAACTGCTTTGCATGACATTGAAATTCTACAGATGACATGAGGGCTGCAAAACACTCTTTGAGCATGGCACTCACTGAACAATACATGCTATATCTGGGTGCAATGCAGCACGTGACATGCTGTCACACACCACACTACAACAAATAACTCTCTTGTAACAACACTGTGCACCCTGGCACTCACTCACAATAACATTGCATCTATCCACTATTACTACACCGTGGCTATGATGTCACACACACAACAGGTGCACACTCCAAGGTATTGCACACATCACTCACCTGATCCTCTGGTCTCCCATACAGCTTGCTGAAGTTTGGCAGGAGGGCATCCAGCAGGGCCTTGTTCTCACCATCAGTGAATGCAGGTGCCCTCTCCATGTTCAGCTAATCAGGGTCCAGAGGATTCAGAGACAGCAACTGTGGTTAGCACACCAATGTTGTGCAGGCAAGTGCCCTCCCACAGCCACATGCTGCCTTATATCTGTGCTGCAGAGGGTCTGTGAGTCCAAGGAGTAGTGTGTGATAGGCCTCCATAATTTGCATCCTATGTTCCATCCAATCACATCACACCTAAGCCCATGACACACATATGTATGGTTTGAAAATAGAGCCAGAGCTGAACAACAACTTTCGCAACATTGTATACTTTTTCCTAACTGATTCTTCCAGGACACCTGTAGGAGTTTAAAAAAACTCCGTATCCATGACAACCTGGTTGCATTTTAAACAGTACACTGTTCCCCTAGTTGTTCCCTATGCATTTTTTAAAATTCACACCCAAGTACGGTGACATTGCCATTGCCAATGCTACACATTGAATGGTGTAACGATGCGTACACACGCACGTACCATTGTGGTACGCTTAGCTCGCGTAGAGCCCAAATGCGATAGGGAAACGATGCGTACACACGCACGTACCATTGTGGTACGCTTAGGTCGCGTAGAGCCGAAATGCGATAGGGAAACGATGGTACACACGCACGTACCATTGGGGTACGCTTAGGTCGCGTAGAGCCGAAATGCGATAGGGAAACGAGGCCGACACATGCACGTACCATTGGGGTACGCTTAGCTCGCGTAGAGCCCAAATGCGATAGGGAAACGATGCGTACACACGCATGTACCATTGTGGTACGCTTAGGTCGCGTAGAGCCGAAATGCGATAGGGAAACGATGGTACACAAGCACGTACCATTGGAGTACATGTCAAAAACAAGCATTAGCCAAAGCAAACCTCTAATGTGGAGTAGGGCAAGGCATGTAAAGAAGCAGCTGCTGACAGAGGGACAATCAAATTCCAATGCATGAACTGCCTGTCTGACCACACCACTCAAACTATGGGAGTGTGACCATGCCTTTGAGCTCTTCAGGTACCATTTCACACACACATGACTACAAACAGACATGTACCTACCCCCTTCGTGCTGCTGTCCCTCCTGCAACTGCCTATGGAGGTCTGGGAACACCACTTCCAGGACCCGGAGCATGTTGGGGGTGAGGTGGCGGCTGCCGCCATGCCGGCGTGGAGCTTCCAGCTTCAGCTGGACTCGGGCGATGCGGCGGCTCCAGCACCGGATGTCCTGCCACCTCTTCTTTATGTTTCGAATCCTCCTGCGAGGACCCCCCTCTCTCCGGACAGCCCTGGCGATGTCCACCCAGATTTCACCCTTCTCATAGGCAGATACCTGTCACAAATGTAAAGTTACAGACAATCAGTATACCTGGTGCATGTTCCCAAGACACCCATATGTGCACAAAATACATGAGGACAACAGGGCATCGTATGCCACACACATTTGCATCATTGTCCAGGAGTATGTGGCCTGTGTGCAAACACAACTGCTTTGCATGACATTGAAATTCTACAGATGACATGAGGGCTGCAAAACACTCCTTGAGCATGGCACTCACTGAACAATACATGCTTTATCTGGGTGCAATGCAGCACGTGACATGCTGTCACACACCACACTACAACAAATAACTCTCTTGTAACAACACTGTGCACCCTGGCACTCACTCACAATAACATTGCATCTATCCACTATTACTACACAGTGGCTATGATGTCACACACACAACAGGTGCACACTCCAAGGTATTGTACACATCACTCACCTGATCCTCTGGTCTCCCATACAGCTTGCTGAAGTTTGGCAGGAGGGCATCCAGCAGGGCCTTGTTCTCACCATCAGTGAATCCAGGTGCCCTCTCCATGTTCAGCTAATCAGGGTCCAGAGGATTCAGAGACAGCAACTGTGGTTAGCACACCAATGTTGTGCAGGCAAGTGCCCTCCCACAGCCACATGCTGCCTTATATCTGTGCTGCAGAGGGTATGTGAGTCCAAGGAGTAGTGTGTGATAGGCCACCATAATTTGCATCCTATGTTCCATCCAATCACATCACACCTAAGCCCATGACACACATATGTATGGTTTGAAAATAGAGCCAGAGCTGAACAACAACTTTCGCAACATTGTATACTTTTTCCTAACTGATTCTTCCAGGACACCTGTAGGAGTTTAAAAAAACTCCGTATCCATGACAACCTGGTTGCATTTTGAACAGTACACTGTTCCCCTAGTTGTTCCCTATGCATTTTTTAAAATTCACACCCAAGTACGGTGACATTGCCATTGCCAATGCTACACATTGACTGGTGTAACGATGCGTACACACGCACGTACCATTGTGGTACGCTTAGCTCGCGTAGAGCCCAAATGCGATAGGGAAAAGATGCGTACACACGCACGTACCATTGTGGTACGCTTAGCTCCCGTAGAGCCCAAATGCGATAGGGAAACGATGTGTACACACGCACGTACCATTGTGTATGCTTAGGTCGCGTAGAGCCGAAATGCGATAGGGAAACGAGGCCGACACATGCACGTACCATTGGGGTACGCTTAGCTCGTGTAGAGCCCAAATGCGATAGGGAAACGATGCGTACACACGCACGTACCATTGTGGTACGCTTAGGTCGCGTAGAGCCGAAATGCGATAGGGAAACAATGGTACACACGCACGTACCATTGGGGTACGCTTAGGTCGCGTAGAGCCGAAATGCGATAGGGAAACGATGCGTACACACGCACGTACCATTGTGGTACGCTTAGGTCGCGTAGAGCCCAAATGCGATAGGGAAACGATGGTACACACGCACGTACCATTGTGGTACGCTTAGGTCACGTAGAGCCGAAATGCGATAGGGAAACGATGGTACACAAGCACGTACCATTGGGGTACGCTAAGGTCGCGTAGAGCCCAAATGCGATAGGGAAACGATGCGTACACACGCACGTACCATTGTGGTACACTTAGGTCGCGTAGAGCCCAAATGCGATAGGGAAACGATGGTACACACGCACGTACCATTGGGGTACGCTTAGGTCACGTAGAGCCCAAATGCGATAGGGAAACGATGGTACACACGCACGTACCATTGGGGTACATTGCGTCAGACATGGTCAAGTGAACGATTGTGTAGGCTGCGTCCCTGTCCACCTTCATGTCACCATTGGGAGAGTTACACCAGGAAATCACACAGCAGGGATGTAGTCTACACTCATGTCAACGATGTGGATGCATACATCAGCATGGCACACATACATCAGTATGTGCCAGGTGTGGCAGACATAGAAAAAGCACAGGGATTGTGACCCTGTGCCTCAGTTGATGTGTGAATAGCTTGCACAACATGTCATCAATCATGATGCACATGTGCATCACATGCATTCAACAATTTCAACCCGATTAACGTCAGCAACATGTAGCGAGGCACATGAACACTCGAATGGCCCACAATTCAGTACAGGGAACTGGCACATGATGACAGGAACATGCCCACTGTCACAGAGGTGTCATAGCCGGACAGCATGACCCTGTGTGACCACGTCATGTGTGTGCCATGTGCTACATTGTGCATGCTGTTAACATATGCCATGAACAGGTCAGTAACGTATTACTCACCTCAGAATATCCCCACATGTCATCCTGGACATGGCAATTTCCGTAATACCGTACACTTGTGTGTTGGTGTGTAAATCCTCTGGCTCTGCAAGTATCCTTGGCGTTGTGTGTGCCCTGATTACGTTATCTGAGTAGTCATATGTCACCTCTGCGTGCACACGTCAGGTCCTCTGTTTGTTTCTCAACACCAGCGCAGGTCCGGTCTAAGTTAAAGCTTACACATTTTGTACCCTAAATCATTGTACTAACACTTCTGAGCATTTACCTTTTATTGTCATACTCAAGACCGTGCCAATAGGGATGTCACTTACAAAGCCTGTGAGGAATGAAAAAGCCTCATGTTGGTGAGTGACCCTCACCGTCTGTGTCTCCACGGTTTTCACGTCAGGCACAACAACAAGAGCTGCTCCAATTGCGGGGACCAGACATATGAATCCAGGTGTGATTTGTCCAACAAGCCACTCAGACTCCAGCAGTTGGCACAGCACCACAATAGCTCATGGTTGGGATGTAGTACGAGTGCATGTGTGTGGGTGTGGAGACATGTGAGCCCCTTATTAGTGCATCATTCCCCAGGCCAAACTCATCAGGTAAACAAAAGAAGTCAGAGATGTGTAATTGCATTAACAAATAACCACGATGCAAGTGCAATTCTGCATGGGATTAGGGTGACAGCGACCACACGGCTCCATCAGAATTGCAGCCGTCGTAGCCAGCACCACGACCTACGGTCCCAGCCCTGCATGTGACACAGGAGGAGTAAGTGCACTTCCTCATGTCCATGATGTCCCTCACACCGCCCACTGACTCAGCGTCAGCTTCTGGCCCACCGTACCCGTCCGGGGGCAGTAGCGCCCCTGTTGATATGCCCCTGACGCCATCACTCGCTGAGTGACGGACGCAGGCGGTGCATACGTCCCAGAACCGCTGTGACAGACATGATCGGAATGTTCATCCTGGTCCCCGCTGGTTCAACTCACAACCTCACAGCCAGATCTCCCCCAGGTGTCAGCCGTGGCGCCATTCTGGGGTGGTGCTGGCCCCGATACCACACACTGTACGGCTCCGCTGTGGTAACTGTGTGGCAGAACACCGCTCTTAATGCTGCATGGGAATGTAAACATCAATGAGCTGGCCACACCTCATTACAATTGGCGCTAATGAGTATTGGGAGGGTCATGAAGACCCACTGGCACGTGAGTGTCAGTCCCAAGACCACAGGACAGGTGGACTGGGGGATGCGAGTGTTGTGGACACCTAGCCAGACACTGGTGATGTCTCAACTCAAAAGATGTATTTGGATGATTGGGCAACGTACAGTGTAGTGTTTATGTGGGCGGTTGGAACCATGGCCCTTCATCTCCCTGTTGCTGCGGTGAGGACCAACTTGTCACTCAGGTCCTTCAACTACACTAACGCTACGCTGAGCCTCTGAAGGCCTATCTTGATGAAAGTACTGTATGTATATTGGCAAGCATGTACAGCCACGCAGCATGTTTGTCTGTAGATAGGCACATTGTCAGACCCCCACTGCCCTACCCGGACTGACCATGTTCCCTGTCCTACCACCCCATCCCAGGAAGCATCTGCATCCAGGCCTCAAAACCACAGAACACATTCCCGTTAGCTACGCTGTAGAGGGTATCCAAGAGGTACAGGCACTACACAAAGATGTCATCATCCTCCCTGACTCTGGGAGTGATGTTTAGCTACTTGACATCCATCTTTGACTGCTACCCACACTCTCTGTGGGATATGTTTGTGTAACAGCTGCCAGTGTATGCGTTGTAGGTACGGGCAAAACGTGGCCACGCCCTTGTCGGATGCCAATCTACAACACTGGTTTTGTTCCGGTGTGGCCTGGATAGCCACCACTCACTGGTCAGATCGATGGTACCCAGGGAGGCTAATTAGTCCTAAGCTATGTATGTATTGAAATGTGACACTTTGCTACTGCCTACTGTTCCTTACAGATATTGGTTTACAAAAGGTAAGTAACTAGTCCTTGAAAGTTCTGTGCATCTGCTGTAGGAGCATCTATGTTGTGTCCTTGCTGTGATGGCAGGGTGATTAATGTACACACACCATGCCACGTGTGTTAATGACCCGTTCACATGTATGATGGCATCACAGACCATCAGTGACAAATGTAATTATCATGCTGTATGATGATGGTCATGTAATTGTAACTGAAAGTACACACCGAAACATGACTAAGGCTGAACAGTGCAAATGATGGCACATGTGGTGTGTGTGTGTATTGCAGTCAGCCGTCTGGATGTGCAGACAACCTCCTACTGACATTGACATGACGTGTCTCACTGACATGATACATTGTCATGCTCACTAAGACCTTTCCATCTGATCGTTTGTATGCATGTCACTTCCACTCCACACACTACAGGTATTTTCCTTCCCCACGCAGGAGTGTGTGGGAGCTGGCATCAGTGTGTATCCCACGCCACACTCCAAATTGTCTACATTATTCGAAGCAGTGTTGCTTGTGCCATGTACATTGTTATAGTCTTAGTCAGACAGTTGAAGACATTTCCTTAAAATTGTGTCTTGCAGGGCACCCCCTCTGGAAAGGCCGTTGCCTGACTTGGAAGCCATGAGGGAGCGCAACTGCATCCGTCGATATCGGTTCGGCAGACAGTTGATCAAGGACCTGACGGGCAGGCTTGAGGCTCACCTACAACCACGCCACAGGTATCCAACTGCACTGACACCCAAGGTAAAGGTGATGGCAGCCCTCCATTTCTTTGCCACAGGTACGTTCCAATTTACCATAGCTGATGTGGGAGGGATGTCTCAGACCATGTTTAGCCGGGTATTGGGTGATGTTTTGGGAGCAATGTTGCTCCACCTTGATGAATTCATTATATTTCCTACTCCAGAAGAGTTGACAGATGTCAAGGGGGAATTCTATGCCCTGGGCCGCATGCCACATGTAATTGGTGCAATTGATGGTACACATGTTACTCTTGTCCCACCACAGGCTCAGGAGCAAGCGTATCGCAACAGGAAACACTACCACTCGATAAATGCCCTGGTGGTGTGTCTTGCCAACATGATTATCTCACATGTTTGTGCACGTTATCCAGGATCGTGCCACGATGCTTTCATCATGAGGCGTAGCAGGGTACCACAGATGATGCTGCAGCTGCACAACCACCGGGCATGTCTAGTTGGTGAGTATACACTGTGAGCTCTGTATGTCAGTATGTCACAACTTCATGATCTGCATCATATGATTCACTCTTGTACATGATGTCAAATTGCAGGAGACGCTGGATATCCAAACATGCTGTGGCTAATGACTCCGCTACGCAACCCCAGGACAGCTGCAGACCAGCGTTACAACAATGCTCATGTGAAGACCAGGCAGGTGATCGAACGGACCTTTGGACTCCTGAAGAGCCGGTTCAGGTGCCTGGACAAGACAGGCGGAGCCCTCCAATACAGCCCACGCAAAGTGTGTGACATCTTCACCGTGTGCTGCATGATACACAACATGGCAGTGGAGAAGGCTGTGCCACTCTACCTGGATCCTGATGAGCTGGAACATCCGCCCGTTGAGGATGAAGGCCTTGGCCAGGATGCCAGTGACGAGGAGGGTGAAGATGATATCCGCGGTCACCTCATCCGCAACTTCTTTTCATGATGGTGAGTCATTTCATCTTTTATGTAAAAGATGGACTATAGAGTTGCATGGGTAGCATGCTGTGTATGCAACAGACTGTAAGCAAGATCACTTGGATGTGTGTTGTGCTGTGTCACATGTTCAGTTGTAATGCTACACACATACGTGCTATGTGTGCACTTGGAATGTACAGGTGTCATACTACATCTGGCTATTCAACAGACATTGACAAAATGACATTATACAGAACTTGACCCCTTGTGTGCCACTCTCATCCACAGCTCGCCCTGCCTGTTGTCCGTTGGGGTACATCGTGGTCATCCTGCTACTGCTCATTATGATTGCAACGTCAGCCACATCAACGGAGCATGCTTGGACATGTGGAGAAGTCAATTTGGGTAAGGACTCATATGAGGCTGTTTAGCGTTGGTATGTGTAGAAATGTGTGGTACATGTTCATGTGCATGTAGTGTCACCTTGCATACATGCTACTCCATTATGTACCTTATGACATGTATGGCCACTCCCATGACAGGATAGTCACCCCTTCTGTCATCTGTTGTACTTTGATACTCTGGTGAATGCATCAATGTGTGTAGACATTGCCACAGCAACATTGCACATACCATGGCATGACATTGTGTCAGAGGTCACAACCACGGACTCTGTGGGGATTGCAGCCTCACTGTGTGCATTAGAATGTGACTGGATCCTCACCTCCAGCTTGTGGGCCAGTCCAGTGTGATTACCATGAAACCATGTGGTGTCGGTGTTGCCCAGTGTATGTTCCACATCTTAAGACAACTGTCCTGTGAATCAGTTAACATGGATGCATTGCCCCTTGCAGCAATATATCATGTCACTGTCATGTCGTTACCTCAGTGCAGGTTGAGAATACTGCTACGCCAGCCTTCACAGTGAGTAGCAGTGATGTTTAGATGCACATGATGCCATGTAGGTTTAGCATGACTAAGTAAAAAGTGTGAAAGATGCATATGTGAATTTTTGTGTTGCACCAGTGGAGTGCGGTCATTCACATGAATCTCTGGTCGCCGGCACCATTACTGTGCTATGGTAGGGTCTGATTATGTCGCTTGGATGGACATCACTTGCACTTAATATTTATTGTACATGCATATCATGTTTAGCATTGTGATGCATAGTTGACACAGCAAAAGACTGGCTACAGAGTGCCTTCATTGCATGTCGATCATTAGCTTCCTCATCATATGTGATACTAACAGCTGTAGTGGATTTGCTCAAGTTAGCCTACATGGCCCTTATGGCTAACCAATATCAGATACAGACTTTAGAGTTAGCGGTAGTTGGATTTCCATATGTTTCCATTTGTTACTGAGGTCCACCTCATCTGTGCCTGGGAATGTGTTTATACTACATAGATCTTTTTGCATGGGTGCTCACTTGTGAGCATTACACATGACTCTAATGGATGACAGACTGTCCCAGTTTTTATGTGTCTGTGTCACAGCATCGTATCTCATGTGATGGCATGATTAATCATCATTATTTTTCACCAGTCAGTACACTTCACAGGTGTGACTGGTACAGTGTAGCTAATGAGGTTTTTGAAGTGTCTGTGACATGAGAATGTTGTCCTAATGCTTATTTGCCTCTGTTTCAGGTCTCCCTCCCAGCAGTTCCCATCCTCTCCTTCCCTCGCCTGATCACCCTTTTGTGTCTGTTGTTTGTACTCAGACCAATGGGCTATTTGGAGGTGGAACCCTTAGAGCATCACACCACTCTGATGAAGAAAGGTACGGCCAGTCGTTGACAGCCTTGTAGGTATTCGTAATGCGGCATTACAGGTGACATCATGATTAGTGTAAATTGGACTTATTGACAATGCACATGTATGTTTGTGAAAGCTCCATGGGCTCACAATGTAAATTATCATGTTGTGCATGACGTCTGACTCCTACAGAATATAGTGCCTGCTTGGGGCTCAACACACATGTCCGTCTAATGTGCACATATACTATTTTGAACGTAGTTACCTCATGCTTGTTATGTGTGTAACTGTATATTGACCACACGCATGGGGTGGGTGAAGGCTAGAATACTATGTTGTGTGTGAGGTAGATGTCTTTGTTGGTGCAGTTTGGATTTGAACACACTAGCTCTTGTATACACCTGCTGATGCTGTGTGTCTTGTGCCCCACTTGACCGTAAGGGCCCTGATCCAGTGACTGTGATGTGTGGTGATTACTGTGCCATTTTGTTGTCAGTGATCCTGAGTGAGGCAGACACTCCTGCCTTCACATCCACATGTCACTTTGTGCATTGTGGGTGCCCTTGTGTTATGTGTTTGTTTAGCAATTAGTCACACCCCTCCTGCCGTCATGTCTTCACTCATTGCTGCAGCTGCATACACAGCCACCATGCAGCGCACACTATCCAGGAACACAGACACCTACAGGATGACCCTCCTTCCATCCATTAATAGAGCATGCTCCTGCCACCCTACACACAGACAACACCAGACATTCACCCTCGTGCTATAAAAATGCTTTGTACTCAGCCATAGCTGCTGCTATGCGTGTGTGTGCAACACATACTGGCACGACTATGCAGATTCACATGACATTGGGTCTACGTACCACCAGGTCATGTGCCGTGTCCAACACACACACACACCTTACATAGGCACAATATTGTACAGTGTTAGCTTGTCAACACCACTAGATCAGAAAACTGTTAGCTTACAGTCACGTGCCAGAACACAACATGCTCACACCACTTCAACATTGCTGTCACAGTCAGTCAAGTTGGCACATGGGACACACACCATGACCCTGTCTCTTGGGTGTGGTGTGATTTGGCCGTTCAGGGATAGGTATTTGTCTGATGTGTGTCGTTGTTCTGTATGCGTTGCTCCCATTACAGTAGTATAGTACTTGTAGCTCCATAGGAGTAGGTCACCTAATCAGGTGTGCTTGTCTAGAGTGCTCCAGCCCATTGCCCACAGTCTGTTCTGCCACCGTTATCCTGTGCGGCATTAATCACATACACAGTAATGCATCATGCTGATGGTAGCTCACATACCTGAGGACACAGTTGTAGGTACTCCCTACATGGACTACTACTTTTGTGACACTGACATGTACTCCTCAAAGTGACTCTCCTGGGCCTGCCTGTACTAGCAGTATTGGGATTCAATCCCCCCTCCAGCATTGACTGTCCCACACAGGTGTCTCTTACCATCCATGTCTGTAGTTAGTGGAAATTTCTGACCAATGTGTGTCCTCACTCAGATTCTGATCCAAGTGTGTGGATGACTGCTGTTTGTTGTATACCTTGCATTTTTGACATTTGCAGACACATATACATGTATGCTGTTTCAAAGATTACTCACCAAATGCGTATGATGTTTAGATTATTTATTGGGTGATCTTGTGCATGAAACGTGAATAGGTGCTGTACAGAAAGGGGTGGAATCCAAAATTCACAGCTGGAGATGAGATGCCTTACAGTTTCAGTCATCAGAGTCCAGGCCACAGTGCGTGACATCATTGGGCAGACTGTGACCAGCAAGTCCATGTGGGAGAGTCTCATAGGGGATGCTGTTGCACCCAGGGGCAATATGCCAGGTCCAGTGTCCTGGGAGAAGTCCATGGGCCACAGGCCCTCAACGTCTTCGCCGTGGACGACCCACCTTCCTTGGGGGACCCTCATGTGCAGGCATGGACGGTGCATGGGACGCTACGTCAGAGGGTTCCTCCTCCTCCTCCCTCTCCTCCCTCCCTGTGGCTGGTGTTGCACTTTGCCGTGATGTTGCTGGCCTTGTGACACAGGGAGGGGGCTGCATGTTGGCAGCCATCTGACGTAGCACATGGATAATGTCCCTATGCACCATCAAGAGCTGAGCCTTGTGTGCCTCCACCCGTCCATAATGCAGGTCTTGCCTGGCTATTTGCTCTGCCTGCTGTTCTCTGAGCTGGTTGAGGGTCTCCGCAAGCTGGCTTACCTCCATGGTGTCCCGCCGGTATGCCTCAAGGATGTTAGTGAGTTCAGCCATACCGGTCCCTGCAGCTGACTGGCCAGATTCTCGCCTCCGCCTTGCGCCACTCCAACCACCCTGACCCACATGAGCACGGCCTGCGCTTGTGGGCACATCCGATCGACGGGCCCCCCGAGTGCTGGGAGGGTGGAGGTTGTCACCAACCTCAGGGGCGCCCGACAAAGGGTGTCCCTCATTTTCAGACTGGCTCTCTTGTGAATCATGGGCAGGGCTCTGACCTGTCTGCTGGGATGTGGTGGGAATAGGTCTGGTGGTTGGCAGAGATGTAGCTGGTACAGTTGCTGCAGGGGTTTGGGATCCAGAGGAGCCAGGTTGGTTGGGGTCATCCACAGTGCGTTGAGGGACGGCGCTGCCGGTGGGGTCTGGGTACTGCTGAGCCTGGGACTGGGATCCTTGGCCCCCGTGGCTGGGGGGGAGATCCACACGTTGTCCTGTGTGTGGGAGAGACAGACACTGTTAAGGCAATATCAAGTGACATGTGGTTTGGTTATCCATTATCAGCATCACTGTTCCACAAGCTATACATTATTGACATTGTACAGTTGTGTATTTAGTGGTAGAAAAAACAATTGTACGATGGGGTTTTTACATTCTTCCAATCTCTTGACAATGACTGACACAGCCATTGCTGTGTCTTGTGTTGCCGGCACCACACGTGTAAAGCATTGGTAAGTTTCACGCAACATCCTGGATACGGTGAAAATTCTTATGTGTGCGTCAAGCATGCACAGAGTTTAGATGCTGCATGTTGATGTAAGAGACAGAGCATCATTATTTAGCATGTCAGCTACTACTTTGGATGTCTTTTGCTGTTCCATGCTGGCCAAACAATGCCAACACCGCTGGACCTGTACACCCACTTCTAGATCATGGCTTTAGAACTTGGCACTTCTCTAAGACGCATCACCTTGTCAATACCCATGTCCATGTTGGTACTTATGTGCATCCACAAAGGTAATGAGATGGGGCACGTGCTTTTTTAGAGAGGCACAATGGACTGTAGCTTCTGTTATGTGCATGTATGAGTTGTATGCATATTCATATGAGTACGTGTTTTGTTGTGGTACATGGCAATTGGGACAGTGTTGCAATACAACGCCTGTCCCCCGGGGATGAGTTTCTATAAGGGGTGTGTACAACAGGCCATGCTATTACTTTGTTTGTGAATTGCAAGCGTCCATTGTTCATGATTTGGCTGTCCCCTCATGTGGCATGCTGCCATAATCGTGGATTTGTGTTGGTGCACAGGATGTGTGACCTTGTCCTGGTGTTTGTGTTTGCAATGAGCACAGGAGGGACTTGTGCTGCCTACACCTGTGCCCATTGTGTACTACAGAGCTTTCTGAGATGTGTGTCCTGACACAGTACAGTGTTGACAGCAAATGGTAGGTGTCTTACAGGCACATAGCAGATGTTTGCTGGTACTTGTGAGACATCCCTTAACATTCTGCTCTATGGAGTTTGTGAGGCCTGTGCAGTGCTTGTGTGCAACTGTGTGTGTGCCCCAGGGATGTGCGTTGAGGTGACAGAGGGACGAACACTGACTGATGGAGACAGAGGGAGAGGGAGAGGGAGACAGAGGGCAACAGAGGGCAACCGAGGGAGAGGGTGACAGAGACAGAGGGCGACAGAGACAGAGGGAGACAGATACAGAGGCCGACAGAGGGAGAGGGAGACAGAGACAGAGGGAGACAGAGACAGAGGCCGACAGAGGGAGAGGGAGACAGAGACAGAGGGAGACAGAGACAGAGGCCGACAGAGGGAGAGGGCGACAGAGACAGAGGGAGACAGAGACAGAGGCCGACAGAGACAGAGGGCGACAGAGGGAGAGGGCGACAGAGACAGAGGGAGACAGAGACAGAGGCCGACAGAGGGAGAGGGAGACAGAGACAGAGGGAGACAGAGACAGAGGCCGACAGAGACAGAGGGTGACAGAGACAGAGGGAGACAGAGGGAGAGGGCGACAGAGGGAGAGGCCGACAGAGGGAGAGGGAGAGGGAGACAGAGGGAGACAGAGGGAGAGGGAGACAGAGGGAGAGGGCGACAGAGACAGAGGGAGACAGAGGGAGAGGGCGACAGAGACAGAGGGCGACAGAGACAGAGGGAGACAGAGACAGAGGCCGACAGAGGGAGAGGGAGACAGAGACAGAGGGAGACAGAGGGAGAGGGAGACAGAGGGAGAGGGCGACAGAGGGAGAGGGCGACAGAGACAGAGGGAGACAGAGACAGAGGCCGACAGAGGGAGAGGGAGACAGAGACAGAGGGAGACAGAGGGAGAGGGAGACAGAGGGAGAGGGCGAGACAGGGATGGAGACAGGTAGATAGTGCTTGCTCTCTTGCTACACTGCCCTACTTTGTCACAAAATGATGCATCTCTGTAAGGTGTGTCAGCAAATAGTAAATATTTAGAAGCTGTGGTGTAGTATCTTGTGTGATATTTACCTATCCCTGTGCATTGGTCATTATGCTTGTGTGTGTCCCTGGGACATATGGCATGAGAGCAGCCTCTTACCCTACACATTGCACCCTATGTGCCTCCCCCTTCCAACTACCACCATTTGGTAGTGTACTGCTTGGAGTCATGGCCACCCACCCCATGCTGCTGGGCACTGTTGTTAGTCTACCCATGTAACTTGTGTTTTTTGTACACTCACCAGACTCAATGGCTCCTTCTATTCCATGTACTCCCACCGCTGGCAGTAGGACCATGACCTTCTCCTCCCAGGGCTGGTATACAGGAGGTCTACGGGGACCACCGCCTCCAGTGTGGTGTGCATTGGCGTAATACTGTGCCGTCTACTTCTTCCCCATCCTCCGCAGATCGTACCACCTGGCCTGGCATTCATCCCTGGTGCGCCTGATGGGTGCAACAGCATTGACCCGGTCTACGATCCTCTCCCACAGGCGTGTTCTTTCTGCCAGGCTGGTCTGTCTGACCAATGCACCAAACAGCTGCGGCTCGATCTGATGACTTCAGCAGTAAGTATCTCCATCTCCGGGTTAGTGAATTTTGGATTCTTGTGTGTGGTCATGGTGTGTAGTGTATGTGATTGAGGGGTTGATGGTGTGTATGAATGAGGGTGTTTGGGTCAGAATGTGAAGGGGGTGGTGTGGGTGTAGATGAGATAGGGTGTATGTGTGAAGGTATGTGTCTGCAATAGTTTGTGTGCTCTCAGTTTCCTCGCAAGAATGGGTATGTTGCAAAGGATGATGGGTTGTATGTGTGGTCCCTTTTATTGGTCAAATGGTGGGTGTGGCTTAATTTGAATTGTTGGTGTGGATGTTATATGGGGTGGGTGTTGGTGTTGTCCTCTGTTTGGCTGTTTGGCTGTGACCAGGACATTGATTGTCAAAGGTGTGTACACAGGAGACATGTTCAGTGTGGTAGTGCGACTCGTTAGCAAGGTCCTTGTGGTCGTTTTGGTGTTGGCGTTATGTGTGCGTGTCGTACTTGTGCGTGCGAGTGAGTGGTACGGGCCGTTGGCGGGTGGGGGTGTTCGCGTAGGCTTGGCCGAGAGGTGTGCATGTGGTACTTGTGCGTGCGTTTGAGTAGTACGGGCCGTTGGCGGGTGGGGGTGTTCGCGTACGCTTGTTGGGGGGGGCTGCGTGTTGTACTTGTGCGTGCGAGTGAGTAGTACGGGCCGTTGGCGGTTGGGGGTGTTCGCGTAGGCTTGTTGGGGGGGTGCGTGTCGTACTTGTGCGTGCGAGTGAGTGGCACGGGCCGTTGGCGGGTGGGGGTGTTCGCGTATGCTTGTTGGGGGGGTGCGTGTCGTACTTGTGCGTGCGAGTGAGTGGTACGGGCCGTTGGCGGGTGGGGGTGTTCGCGTACGCTTGTTGGGGGGGGGGTGCGTGTCGTACTTGTGCATGCGAGTGAGTGGTACGGGCCGTTGGCGGGTGGGGGTGTTCGTGTAGGCTTGGCCGAGGGGTGTGCGTGCGTTTGAGTAGTACAGGCCATTGGCGGGTGGGGGTGTTCGCGTACGCTTGTTGGGGGGGGGTGCGTGTCGTACTTGTGCGTGCGAGTGAGTGGTACGGGCCGTTTGCGGGTGGGGGTGTTCGCGTACGCTTGTTGGGGGGGTGCGTGTCGTACTTGTGCGTGCGAGTGAGTAGTACGGGCCGTTGGCGGGTGGGGGTGTTCGCGTAGGCTTGTTGGGGGGGGTGCGTGTCGTACTTGTGCGTGCGAGTGAGTGGTACGGGCCGTTGGCGGGTGGGGGGGTTCGGGTAGGCTTGGCCGAGGGGTTTGGGTGTAGTATGTATTGGTGGAGCTTGCAGTGAGGCGAATGTCCCGTACGAATCAATGTTGAAGCGTGAATACTTTGGCCCGTACGTATCTCGCTCAGGCCTTTCGTTCCGAATCGGAATAGTGAGTTTGTACGGACTGATTACGAATCGTACGGTGGTCTGCACGAGGCTTATTTGTACGGGTAAACGAATGTCATTCGTACGGGTCGTAGCAAATCGTTCGGAAATCAACGGAAACGGATCGGAATTCGCAGGTCGGACGGTAGTTTCCCATTCGTACGTAATCGGCTACGAATACGATTCGTACGGCGGATTATTTTACCGGATCGGAATCGACGCCAATGTGTCCATTAATCGGGAAAAAGAAAATGAACATGTTTTGAACTCACTTATGCTAACATCTGTAGTTGAGACTTGGCAGGGGGTAAAACAGTTGCAGGATGAGGGAAATGATGAGGAGAAAAACACATGGTTAAAAGCAGGATGCAGACAGAGAGAAAAAGATGAGGTTTGGGTTTACGAAGATGACAGACCAGTAATGCCAGACAGTATGATTTCTGACATGGAACGCATGTACCATGGTCCAGGACATATTGGTAGAGATTCAATGATTAGATTATTCAGACAAACATGGTACAATCCAAAATTCAGAATAATTGCAGAATCCTTTTGTCAAAGGTGTCTTATCTGTCAACAGATCAACCCAAACAGAAAAACTGTTGTGAGCATGGGAACCATAGGACGGGAGGGTGGTCCATTTACCAGAATACAGCTTGACTTCATTGACATGCCACCTCACAACAAACTCAGATATGTTTTGGTGATAATCTGTCTGTTTTCGAGATGGGTAGAAGCATTCCCAACACGCCGCAATGATTCAATTACTGTGGCAAAATTGCTTTTGAGAGAAATCATACCAAGGTATGGATTTCCAGTGATGGTCGAGACAGATCGTAGTACACATTTTGAAAACAGATTGCTAAAATTGATTTGTGAAGCACTCGATATAAAGCAAAATTACATTGTGCTTACAGACCAGAAGCATCAGGTGTTGTTGAACAAGTGAATGGTACAATAAAAAACAGAATAGCAAAGATGTGCTTAGCAACAGGAATGAAGTTGACAGATGCACTTCCACTTGTTTTGATGTCTTTGAGAAGCATTCCAGATAGCAAAACAGGTTTGAGTCCTCATGAAATTGTAATGGGCAGGGTTATGAGGTAAGCATTTGTTCCAGTTGATAAACTGTTGAGCATTAATGATAGCATCATTATGGATTACTGCAAAAATCTATCTGATGTGGTGACTTCTGTGTTCCATCAGGTGGGAGCTGAAGTAATTACAAAAGAGAAAGAACAAGCTCATTATCTGTTACCAGGAGTCTGTGTAAGGACAAAAGTACATCGGAGAAGAAACTGCCTAGTACCAAGGTGGCAGAAGGCAAGACAGGTGATATTAGTCACAACAAATGCAGTAAAGTGTAGGGGATTAAAGAGATGGATTCATGCTAATCACACCATACATGTGCCAGCACCTGAGAATCCTGACGAAGGTGAAACAACAGCTGATTCAGATTCAGAAGAAGAACCTTAACGAAATCCAGATCCTGAAGATCGACAAGAAAGTCGACATCTGGAAAATTCAAATGCGAATGAAGCATTGAATGAAGAAAATGAAGAGATTGTGATACAAGATTCTGAAGAAAATGAAAATGATGAAGATCTGCTAGATCAAGTAGCAGAAGAAGAAACTGAACAAGTAGTGATTCAAGACCAAGATCAGGAGAGTATTGAAAAGCAGATTTGAAGCTCTGGAAGAAGGAACGAGAATTCTGAAACTGGAGAATTTGAAGTAATTGAGGAAGAAGAAGAAGAAATTCCAAGTACCAGCTATAAGAATGTTGTTCCTAGCAGAGTGAAACTGCCGAGTAAAGAAGTACCTGAATCTAAAGAAGAATCTGATACAATAAAACTGATTATTAATGAATCAGCTGATAACACAGAAAGTGAAACAGATGAAAGTGGAGATGAATCAAAAGTGAAAAGATCAAGGAAAAGAGCTTGGAGAGTGGAATATAATTTAGCAGAACCGAAAAGGAAATTAACAAGAAAAGGAGATAATTGGCCAAATGAAAATGAAGGCCTAAAATTTAAATTAGGGAATAAAGTAAAAGAGCAGGTGAATGAGATCACAAGTCAAAAGGAAGAAGACTCAAATAAGAAAAAACAAGCAGGAAAGAAAATAGAAGTGATAAACAGCAGAGCAAAAAGAGTGATAAAGCCAAATCAGAAGTACAAATCACCTGAGTGGACCTATATTATAATTCCACCAGTGGTAGAAGTAAATAGTAGTCAAGGAAATTTAGATGATGCCAGTGATAATGATTGATTTTGTTCATTCGGTGACACAAGGTTGAAGAAATTGTGTTAGGTGACACAAGGTCGAAGAAATTGTGTTAGCTGGAAAACACATTGATGTATGACATAAGGCCGAAGAAAAGCTGTTAGAAAATAAAGTTATCTGTTAAAAAAAAAGAGGGGAGTATATTTAGTATTTTTTTCAATTATCCATTTTTTTTAAAGGCTCTTGTTTGAAACTAAAGATGCCTTCTTTTAATAATAATTAGAGATGCTCAATTTTCAAAAGATGTTGCAAATTGTCTTCAATATCTTGATAATTTTAGTTTGGTTAATCTTAGCTGTCAGTTTTCCTTTTGGAATAGATAAAGAGATGTATAAAACTAACATGACTAGTAAAGTTGTGGTTAATCATGATAAAGTTGATAATACTGATAACATTATTGTACATAAACCAGAGATTCATCAAGATAGATCTGTGGGAGATTTTTCTAGCAATACCTTTTCAAGACTTTTATCTGAATATGTTAAGGTGATGGACGCAAAAGACTGTTACATTTGTGTAAAGTTACCTACTTCTGTGTCTGAAGGTGTTACGTATAATATGCTTCCTCTTACTTATGGCATAACATGTAGTGTAATAGCTAGTCTGTTTTATCAAACTGGACGTTTGGAATATTATTATTCAGATTTTGATGAGATTTTTGCAAATTTAAAAGTTGAAGATAGCTTGAATAAAATGAAATATGCTAAACAGATGAGGGAATTTTTCCTAGTGACTAGTGAACTCACTTATGAGTATGCTTTTAGAAATAATTTAACATGTAAATTGAGAACAGAAGAGAAGACGTTCTTAAATATGGTGGAAGAGAGAAGGGTAATTTACAAGCGAAATGAGATGCTGAAACAGACTAAGTCAAAATTTTGGCAAATGGAAGATGAAAAGCTTAATGGTAAAAATGAAAATGTTGCAATTCACATAAATGAACCTGTTAGTGGAAAATTTGGTATAAGAAGAGATAATACTTAGTTTGACAATTATTTTGTAGGTGCAAGTCAATGTGAAGACACTTATCGTATTATAGGGGGTTGGGGATTTAAAGGAGGCAAAGATCGAATCTTTCCTGGAATTTATTTTGTTTGTGGGAATAAGGCTTATTACAATCTCCCAGACCATTGGTATGGGACATGTTATGTAGGTTTAGTTTTTCCAAAAAATGTTCATGTAGATAGAAATGCAAAAGGTTCATTTGAAATTAGCAATCAACTGAATAGATTTAGAAGGGAACGTTTTACAGAAATAATGGGGGACATATTTGGTGCATTAATACCTATGGTAGGAATAACTCTGAATGCAAACAAAATCAGAAAAATGTCTACAATTGTAGATAGATTGTCAACTGATACTGCAAGTGGATTTCAATTAGTGAATACAGAGCTTATTGCTATGAGAACTATGGTGATGCAAAATCATCTTGCTCTTGACATTTTGCTGGCAAAAGAGGTTGGAGTCTGTGGAATTTTGCATGTTCAACATTGTTGTACTTACATACCTGACAAAAGTCAGAATATAGAAATTTATATAAAAAATATTACTGAATTACATAATGAAGTTGAACCTTTAGAAGACGAAAGTTTTTCAGAACGCTTAAGTAAAAAATTTGTAGCAATTAAACATTGGTTTCAAGAGATTGTTAATTCAATTATAGGTAAAATAGATTTTCCTTTAATAGTCATAGCTATAGTGATACTGTTGTTAAAAATTAGTTGCATAATACACAAGAGTAGAAAACATGTAATAGAAAAGAATTTACAAACTAAGAAAAGAACAAGAAAAAGAAATAGAATTAGAAGAGTTTCGGAGAACTCAATATGAAAAATGCAGAAAAACAGATGAATCTAAAGTTTAGAAATACTAATATTAAGAAAGTCCAAAACATGTTCAAGGGTTGAAAATTTATAACTTTTGGGTATTATTTGGTGATTTAGAAATCACTAGATGAGGGAGTTGATGAAGCAAGGTGAAGAACAAGATTTTGTTCAAACTTGTGAAGTTAATCTCCCATAACAGTAATTAAATTAATAAGCTTGTGGTGAAATTACTAATCAATTTAGTTTAGAAATACATTCATCAATACACGTGGGAAAAACTAATGTGCTTTATGTTGCAAACGCAAAGAAAAAATAATAAACTAACCTTGACTATGTGCTTATTTTGTGTGCTTATGTTATGTCTTTTCTGTGACGAAAGCTCAAGGAGTTCGTGCAGTTCCTAAAGGAGAAGTAATTATAATGCTGCCTGATTGTGCTTTTGCTAGGTAAAATAATTAACAGGATTAATTAGTAAAGGGGGAGGGTAACAGATGGGTTTCAATTCTTTAGTTAATTGATGTCTTGTGTTTGTTAAATAATAGTTTCCAAAGTGTGGCCTAAAGGTAGTTCAAAAAACATGGCTGACAGAACTGCAGACGCAAAAGCTTGTCCAGAGTGAAGTCTTTGCACATGCGTAGCTGTGAAGATTTTTACTGCACTGTCATCGTTAATTGAAAAACAGTTCTTTGGTTGAGTTGAACGTGCTCATGAAGAAAAGGCTCAAGGACAGAAACTTAAAGTGTCTGCCAAGGCTAGGAAGTAAATGTTCGAAACTCGAGGAAAAGTAACTTTCTTGAGGAAGCTAAAAGATGTGGAAGTGAAAGACAATAGGGCTTATGTGAAGCCTGGACTTGGTCAAGAATCGGAAATGACCTAATGTATTTTATCATGGACTGACAAAGGACAGCCAATGAAAAGCTTGGATTTGCTTTACAGAATGTAAAATGTAGAAAGTTTAACTAGAAAGAAAGGTATAAAACCTGACACCATGAGCAGGAAAAAACTCTTGTTTGCTGAGGCTCGCTGCTTCACTTACTTTCCGATTCCTGAATGACGTGATATGCTGTTGGACTTTTGGCGCACGTAAGGACAGCAGACTTTAAATGATTTTTCCTTTCTAGGTGAAGTGAGAATTAGATAGGGAAATAGATTTAGGGAATGGAAACTGTTATTCTGCTTATGATTCAAAAATTCTGAGCTTGCTTTGAAAATGTCAGTTCATTAATTTATTTCCTTATTAAAATGCTGCTTTCTTGTTTGCATATAAAATAAAGATTCTAAACGTAAATGCTTTTTCTTTATGAAAAATAAAGTTAATAAAATTAGATTTGAAAAGACAAGCTGGTCTTGTTTATTCATGGTCTAGTTTCCATCAGTTGATCCAATCGCCTTAGTGGCCTGATTATTAAATGATAAATGTTTTAAACCATGGTGAAAATAAATAAACTGCAGTTGTATAATAATGAAAATAATATGTGAGTAGTTTAGTTAATCAGACCACTTGATTCAGTTGCTCAAAAATTGTCTCAATGGTATTATGGGCCTTGTATGTGTTTCATGATTAATGGCGAGTATTGAGGTGATAGGTAGCGTTTTTGAGACAGTTTTTCAATCAGAGCGCTGGATCACTACCATACGGGAAGTTCAGACAGACAGACTAATAATCTTTGAAGATTCTACTCTACAAAGTAATGGAGTTACCAACAATGGAATGGAACTCGTGCCTGAAATTGAAGAGCTACAAAATACAAATGAAACATAGATCTCAATATGGCCAAATACTAACATCTATGTGAATATGTCTCAGTACAAGTCATCTGCCAGTTTCACAAAACATGCCGAGCTACCAAAGAGAGATTGAGCGGCTTCTGGCTACTTCATTGATTTTTTTCTCTGGATCTGAGTAAACCCGAGTCACCACCAGCTCCTGTTTCCTACAAACAAAACTACATGATTTCTAGCTTCGGCTGAAAAAGACTTTGAGCCAGATTTGCCACTCTGACATTTTGCGACTCGCAAAATGCAATTTACAACAGTGTCTTAGACACTGGTAGCGATTCCTAATGGGGTCGCAAATATCCTGCCTCATTAACATTTCTGAGGCAGGTGCTATTTGGGACCCCATTAGGAATGGCTGGCACTCACAGGGATTGTGGCCTGCTGGGGTCAGCAGAGCACCACGTCTGTGACTACTTTTTTAATAAAGCAGTTTTTCAATGCAGCCCATTTTCCTTAAAGGAAAATGGGATGAATTTAAAAAAGAAAAATCTGATTTTTCTGTTTAATTTTTTAAGAGCAGGCAGTGGTCCCCGGGACTGTTGGGCGGGGAGCGCTGGTGCATCGGTGGGGCCTCCCTCCCCTGTTGTTGAGAGCGCCCGGGGTGTGCCACTGCGAGGCTGGTGAGCGGCCCGGCATCGACCCGCATTTCGGCAGGCGGAGGCTCCGCGACTGTGTGCCCCCCCCCATTTGACTGCGCGCTGCCTGTTGTGGCTGGGAGTGCGTGGCTGGTTGATTTTGTGTATAAGTGACTGCATGGGTTGGTGAGCGGAAAGCCTGCCATCGGCCTATGTGTCGGCGAAGAGCGTTCTCTCGGCGCTTGTCAGCGGAGGCCTGGGTCTGGATAGAACTGAGTGGTGTGGAGCCCCTGAAGCCTGTTGCTACCCTACTGGACCCTGTGGACACCGATATGTCGGCTTCTAGGGGCAAGAAAAACAAATCCCTGAAGGACTCATTGCAAAAGCTGGCCGGCCGGCCGGCCCCTCAGTCGCATGCCCAATCCGTGCAGCACGAGGATGTTGATGCTCCTGCTACCAAAGCTTTTATGCTGGAGCTCTTTGCTGCCATTAAGGAGGACATCCTGGATCTCCGTTCCCAGTTTTCCTCAGATGTCCGGGAGACGCGAAGAGACGTCAACGCCATTGGTGAGAGAGTAGCGACACTGGAAGAGCATGACCTGGGTACGGCTGAGGAGATACATCAGCTCCAGCAGGACGATCTCCGCCTGACAGAACAGAATCTAGACCTGTAGGCACACACTGAGGACTTAGAAAACCGCTCACGGAGAAACAACATCAGGATCCGAGCGGTAACCTGGAAGGGAGAGGGGCATAACCTGCGGGAGTACGTGACGGCGCTGTTTAGGCAGATCTTGGGTGAGGGGAACGACTTTGACCTCCAGCTGGACCGGGCACATCGTGCTGGCATGCCGAGGGGCGCCAAGGCTCCTCCTACTGACATTTTAGTCTGCGTCCATGATTTTCAGATTAAGGAACGGATCCTGCGCAAGGCGAGGGCTCTCCCCTTCGTGCAGTTCCGTGGACACCAGCCTGCCCTTTTTCAGGACTTGGCAGCCTCGACCCTTTTCAAACGTTGCAGTTTCAAGCCGATCACCAATTACCTGTGGGAACAAGGCATCCCCTATTCATGGGGGCACCCGTTCCGCATCATTTTCAAGTTCAAGGGTAAACTCCTACAGCTTCGCTCTTTGGACACGTCCTTTGAGGTGTTGGGCTTGGAGAGGTCTGCTGCACAGGCTGGGTCAGCTGAATCACCTGTTCGACGACGCAGGCGCTCCACAGAGTGGCAGAGAGTTGGGAGGTCACCTCCGATGGGGAAGCCGGACCCTTCTGCGAGTCTTATGGAGCGTGAAGCGGCTGTCTCCTTGGTGGCACTGGTGACAGACAGTGAGGGTATTCCTTGAATGCTGTTTGCTCGGCCCAGGTGGGGCTGCATAACGGTGTCGGAGGGCAGGCTGTAGGGTAAGGACTGTGTTGCCTGCTCCCTTTTTGTCCTTGGTGGGAGACGTTGCCCTGTATCAGGGTTGGGTGAGGTTCCGAATGGTGCCATGTTCCCCTTGCAGAGTGATACTTCTGACAAACATTGGTCATCTATTGAGACTTCTGCAGCTTTTTGTCTTGTTGGTGGTTTTGTCCTGTTATGGGGAGGTTGGGGGGTTTGGGGATGGGTTGTTTTTGGGGCTCCGCATCAGTTCTCTGGGGGGTTAGGTCTGGGTGGGGATGGCTGTGTGCTGCCGATGTGTCCACCAGTGGCCCTGTCTTAGGTATGCTGGCTAATGCTTTCCTCCCCTTTGAATGACTATGGGTAGAGATCTGAATATTGTTAGCTTGAATGTGAGGGGGTTAAATAACCCTGTTAAGCGTGCGGCCATTCTGTCTCTGGTGGAGAATGCAGATGGGGATGTATGTCTGTTACAGGGGACTCACCTCCTCTCCAAGGATACTAGGAGGATGAAATACAGGCGCTTCCCCGTGCAGTTATGGTCGTCAGGCCCGGTTAAGAAGCTTGGGGTGGCGATTCTTTTCAGTGCCAGGGCTCACTGTAAGATTGTTTCCCAGGTTGTTGACATTAGAGGACGATTCCTGGCATTCCGGTTCAGTGGGGAAACAAGCAACTGACAGTGGGCTCATTGTATGCACCAAATGAGCGCCAAGAGGTCTTTTTAAAGGCGGCTCTCTCTGAAGTGCTCACTTCCCCAGATGCGTTTGTATTGGAGGGGGGAGACCTGAATGTAGCGATGGACCCAGGTATGGATAGATCTGCTGTGCACTCACACCAAGCGGGGGTCTTCTCGCAAGGAGGGAAGCAGTGGTTGCAAGAAGGGGAGTTACATGATGTATGGTGCACCCAACACCCTCTAGAGCGCGACTACACATACTACTACTCAGCTCATAAAACGTATGTGCGCCTTGATCACTTTTGAGCCACGACTTCTCTCTTGCCACACTTAATCGAGGCTGCCATTGCGCCGCGCGCCCTGTCAGACCACGCCCTTATCTCTGTGCAACTTACTTGTATGGGGCAGCGACCGCCGCCATCTGGTTGGCGTCTTAGAGACTCTCTCCTCAGCTCGAAATCTGTCGTCACTCGCATTAGGGATGCTATCACCCAGTACTTCGCTGCCAACAATAGGGATGGTATGTCTTTGGGGTCCGTTTGGGAGGCCCTCAAGCTAGTAGTTTGGGGGGAGTTTATCGCGCTGTCAGCGACATATGCCAGATGCGTAGAGAGAAACACGTGGAGCTAGAGAAGGAGGTAGGTGATCTGGAGGTGATACATAAGAGGATGGGGGCTCCACGTTTATGGAAGGCATTAGAAACTAAAAGACGCTTGCTGAAACACCTTGATTTGGATCGAGCAGAATATGCCCTTTTGCGCATGCGTCACAAGTTTTATCTTAGTGGGGACAAGGGGGGGTCGGATGCTGGCACACAGATTGCGGGTGAAGGCACAGCGTTCAGCTATCTTGCCCATTAGGGACTCAAGGGCGGTGGAGCAGACTACTGATTCCCTAATTGTAGACTCCTTTCGGCAGTTTTACGAAACCCTGTATCATGGGGAATCCGTGGACCCAGAGCGAGTCGCTGCTTATTTGGCGTCATGTGTCATTACGCCTCTTTTTCGGGTCTCCGCGGAGGCCCTGGACGCTGAGATACGCATTGAGGAAGTCATCTCTGCGATCTCGCGGCTGAAACCGGCTAAATCTCCGGGGTCAGACGGCTTCTCGGCCGTCTTTTATAAGACCTTCTGTGCGGAGCTGGCTCCCTTTTTGATGCGCCTTTTTAATTCCTTCCTGGAGGTAGGGGAGGTGACCCCCCTCTATGTCGGAGGCTGCTTTTACAGTCATTCCCAAGCCTGGGAAAGACCCTACGCAAAGCGGGTCGTATCGTCCGATCTCACTCCTTAATGTTGACGCCAAGCTCTTCGCCAGCATTTTGTCTGCACGCCTTGGCCCGCTGATGGACGGCATTATCGACACGGACCAAGCGGGTTTTATTCCAACGCGACAGGGGGGGGACAATACTAAGAGACTTCTGCACCTTATGGACTTAGTCCACCGTTCGCGAGCGCAGGCCCTCTTCCTATCTATGGATGCGGAGAAGGCCTTCGACCGTGTAGACTGGACGTATCTGTTTGCTGTCTTGAAAGCCTTCGGTCTGGGGGCCAACTTCGTGCGATGGGTCCGCTGTCTATATGCGGCTCCGAAGGTGGCGGTCCGGGTGAATGGTTGCAAGTCTACTCTATTCCCTATCACAAGAGGGGCGAGGCAGGGGTGCCCCCTGTCCCCCCTGCATTTTGCACTCTAAATGGAGCATTTTGCTCAGAGAGTGCAGTCCAACGGGGGTATTGCGGGGATCCGGTTTGGCGTCGACATGCACAAAATCAGCTTGTACGCGCATGACGTAATTCTCTCACTCACGCAGCCCCGTACCTCCTTGCGGTACCTGTCGACAGAACTACACCAATATGGCAGTTTGGTGGGATTTAAAGTTAACTTTGCCAAACCGCAAATACTTAATGTGTCAGTTCCTGCGGCTGAAGTGCTGGATCTGCAGCAGGACTTCGCTTTTCAATGGGTTCACTCTGACATTCAATATTTGGGTATCCGCCTTGCCCCCTCTATTGCGCAGACAGTTTCGATAAACTATAAGCTAGTAATAGATCAGACCACTAAATCTTTATCCGACTGGTCCCATCTCCATCTGGCCTGGTTCAGTAGGCTGGGAGCAGTTAAAACGACAGTGCTACCACGTATCGTGTACCTCTTTCAGCTGCTTCAGCTGAGCCCTCCGCCGGGTGCCATTCAGAAGCTGCAGGAGCTTATTAATAAATTCTTGTGGAATCATAAACGTCCACGGTTCCCCACATCGCTGGTTACGACTCCTAAGTCCAGCGGCGGGTTGGGTTTCCCCCTGCTAAAGGCATACTTCCAGGCTGCCTGCCTGTGATTCATCCTCGAATGGAACAGGCCATGGTCCAGTAAGAACTGGAACTTCATGGACCAGATGGTGGCAGGGCGCAATATCTGGCAAAAACTGTGGCTTCCCCGGAAGCATAGAGCGCGGGGTCTCTACTCCTCCCCTGTTACGGCTCCGACTATGAAAGTTTGGGACCGTTTGGCATGGCGTAAAGGTTCGACTACGTTCCCGTCTCCTATGACGCCCATTGTGGATAATCCAGATTTCCCCCCAGGATGTGTGTCCCTGACATTTCAGAGCTGGAGGGAGGAATGTTGCAAGAGAGTGGGCTCCCTCTTCAATCATGATGGCCTAATCCCATTCCCTTTGCTCCGCCGGGACTATTTTTCTCTTTTGGAATCCGATGCATTTCCCTACTCACAGGTTGCACATTGGATCACCCGACCCACTAATGTGGCTGCTATGTCCCGCCCGATGACGGCTTTTGAACGGTGGGTGGTCTGTAAGAAAGATGACCGCAAACTTATATCTGAGCTGTATGCCCCAATGCTCCCCGCACCAAAGCACAGGTACGCTGGGAGACAGAGTTGGGGTTCCCGCTGTCGCGTAAAGAGTGGGAGCGGGTGTTCTATCGTGCGCACCACATCACTGCCAATGTGGCAGGCACGGAGTCCGCCTATAAGATAGTTGGTTACCTATTGGTACTATACTCCATCTCGTATAAAGACTTGGGATCGGAAACATTCAGGCCTGTGTTGGAGGGGATGCGGTTCCCCGGGTACCTTGACGCACTTATTGTGGCATTGTCCGAAGCTAGAGCGGTATTGGCAAGTGGTCCTTGATGACCTAGATGAGGCGTTCCACATTATGTTTCCTCGGGCTCCCGAACATGTGTTATTGGGGCTTCCTCATGCAAAGGCGTTTCCCTTGCGCTCGCTGAGGGGTAGACAGATTGCTTTGGCTTTGCTAGCAGCGCACTTAGTTATCCTCGTGCTATGGGGGTCCCCTGATGCTCCTGACCCAAGGGATAGGATCCGACGACTGTGGCATCTCCTCGCTATGGAGAGGTTATCGCTGTGTATGGATGGGAAGGGGGCAGAGTATGTGGAGCTGTGGGAGCCTTTTCTTCCATCTTCTATCCAAGGACCTGCGGGAAGTAACATGTCCAAAGTATTTGCAAATTCTTCAACTTATTCCCTTGGAGCCTTGAGGTTCTGACAAGAAGGCTTAAGTGGTTTGGGTGGTGATGAGTGGAGGGCGTGGCATGGAGTATAAGGGGGTAGATGTGACTGATGCGGAGGAGGGTGGTGGGAGGTGGGGGTGTGGGTGCGGAAGGGAGGGGGGGTTTCTTTTGTCCTTCTTGTTCCTGTTTTTATAATTGAGTGCAGTAGGTTGGTAATTACACTGGCTGCTCATCAAGGCATTGCACCTTTCCTCGTTGGGTCGCCCTCCGGGGTGTAGGCCCAAACGCTGTGTTCCAATTTGATGGTTCTTGCTCTGCCGGCCGGTGGATGTAGGCTGCTGAGCTGTGATATGTGATGTCAAACTGCCCAATAAAAATGATTGATTATAAAAATATTTTGCTCACACTCACAAAGGGGAAGGTTCCGCTGGGACCCCTTCGCGTTTACGAGTAGCTACTTGAAGTAGGTGGTAAACTACAAGTGTTTTGCAACTGCAAATACGGTTGCAAAACAATAGTACATACCATTGTGACTCACTATTCGGAATGGCCGCCCCTTCCCAATAGCGAGAGTTGCAAATGCAATTTTGTGAGTCACTGACTTGCAAAATAGCATTCGTACATGCCGGGATCCTTTTTTGCTGTCACAAACGGGCCGATTTCCCATTTACAACCACAAAAAACAGTCGTAGATCAGGCCCAACTTTATTACTCCCTGGCTAAAGCTCTAGATTACAATTGGTCTACTTTTCCTAGGACTTTGGATAGGTGTACTGACTGGCTTTTTCCTGCTCCTTAATGGACATTATCTCAAAGAACGCTGCACAGTACAACATGTGAACTTGGTCCTGAAATCGCATGTATATCTCAAGGTTGATGGAAGAATAAATGGGTATATAAGTGTCTAAACGGATGATATTTTTTTGTAAAATTGATTGTATAACGGACTGATAAACTGTATCTTAGTGAATACATGGGTTAATGAGTAATGTTTAAATATGTATATATCTGTATCAGTCTCTCATTTTGTGTATAAGTGACTGCATGGGTTGGTGAGTAGCTACATGAGTATCTATATGGGTTATTACTTGGTTTTTTGAGTATCAGTATGAGTGTCTGAGTGTCTGTTTGGTTCAGTAGAGGGTATTACATAGTGCATAGATGCATGGATGAGTGCATCACTGTATGTGTTGAAGACAGTATGTGTGCAGGACTGTATAGGGGGATGAGTGTGTGTATGTGTGTGTTAGTGAGTGAATAACTGTCTCAATAGTGTCTTTCTATGTAACTAGCAGCCCGTTCCGACGTTGTCCGGGTATGAAATAGAATGTGTGTAATAGGCAAGGGAAATGTATTCAAAAATCTTGCGGTATAAAACTTTTTTAGCATGAAGTGTCACAATAGTAAGGCATGTGTGTGCAGATACTGTGTGTACCTCGGAGTAAGAAGTATTAGCAGATGTCTCTAGTGTGTATGCACTCCACTTCCGTAGGTAAGCGTGTGTGAAAGTGCATTCAGTTGTAAATTTCGTGTCCCCGCAGGCACGCTGAATCGCGTCATCCCCCGCTTGAGGCCCGGCTCCAGTTTTGTTTGATGTTGTGCTTGTGGTGTAAAGTCATTGATGCAGAGAGTTCAGTGGGTGACAGTGCGTGCTGGGAAAGTGCAGTCAGTTCAAAGGTTAGTGTCCCAGCAGGCGCGCTTAGTCGCGTCATCGGCCGCCTGAGCCCGGCTCCAGCCCTGGTTAATGTTGTGCGCCTGGTGTCAATTTGTTTATACAGAGAGTTGACTGGCTGATAGCGCGCAGGATACTGTGCAGTTATTGTCCCCGCAGGCACGATCAGTCTCGTCTGCCCCCACCTAAGCCCCAGCAATTGCCGCGCCCATTGGCCACGCCCCTTGCTCCCGCGCAAACACCGCACCCATTGGCCTTGGCCACGCCCCCGGCCCAATGCACATGTTTGTTTTCCACACGCCCTCAAGGCACGCTTTTTTTGGGGGGGGATGTGCCGCACGATTGTTGCCGGTTGTCGCGGCCATTGGCCACACTCCTTGCTGCTGTGCAGTTGCAATTGCCGCGCCCATTGGCCTTGTTCACGCCCCCAGCACACGCCCCCAGCACAACGCACACGTTTAAGGAGCGCTTTTTTCGTCGTAATGCCGTGCCCGCCACGCCCCCACCCACAAGGGACTACTTTGCTGGTAAGGTTCTTTTACCGTTCAAATGTATATGGTGGGCATCTGTATAGCCTATGCAACTGCCCTTTCCAATGCTGTATTGGGTGTTGTGATTGGTGCTGTGGTTCCTGAGATTACCCGCCTCTAAGGTTTGGGCTCTCTCTTTATAATATTAGTATATATATATATATATATATATATATATATATATTCACTGAAAAAACCATAGGTTATAGACCATATATAGTTAGGAATTAGCATTTACAAAACCTTGAAAATTCACTGAAAAAACCATAGGTTATAGACCATATATAGTTAGGAATTAGCATTTAAAAAACCTTATTTTACTCACACAAAACCATTGAAATTCCATATATAGTTAGTTGCACTAACTATATATCGCGCACCCGCAATCCACTGCTGATCATGTCACATATTACATCATTCATGACATGGTCAGTGACATCACTGATGACATCACTGATGACATCTCAAATGACATCACTGATGACATCACTGATGGCATCTCAAATGACATCACTGATGACTACATCCAGTGACTGTATAATTCTGTAAAGTTAAAATATGTCTTACATATTGAAGAATGAGTGGATGTATAAGTGTCTTGATGAAGGATTTAGTAGGGGCATAGCTGACTGTATGAGTGACTGATTAAATGTGTCTCACTGAGTGCATGGGTTAGTGACTAAACTGTCTTAATTTGTGCATCATTATGTCTGTTGTTCTGTAAACTGTTGCATGTGTTGATCATTACCTATATGATTAACTGTATGGGTTATTGATTGGTTGCCCAAGCATTTGTATGGGAGACTGAGTGTGTGTGTGGGTGGCTGGGAGGTGTATGACTCTCTGCATAGATGTGTGAGCAGTTGATTGACTAGATGTATGGGTTCAAAAGTGCATGTGGAAACAGCTGTATGGGCGGTTGACTGTGTGCATGAGTGTATTGGTGAGTGAATGGATATCTCAGTGCTACATGTCAAAGTAAGTACATGTGTAAAACACAGTACATGTGAGAGTTGACATATATAAATAACTGTGCATAAGAGCCAGTGAATGTGTGAGTGGCTGTATGGATCATTGTGAACTTGTATCCAGGATTGTATAAGTGAGTAAATATGTTTTAGTATATGTTTGAATAAGTAAGGTGTGTATAACTGTATAGTTGAGGAAATGGAGGTGTGATTGATTCTTTGCATGACTGACTAAGTGTCTGAGTAACTCCATGGATGAGTGACAGTCTATGAGTGTCTGTTTACACTGAGTGTATCTAAGGTTATATTAGAGTCTGAAGAGGTTCATCGTATTATCACATGAATGATGTCATCAGTGATGTGATCAGTAATGTCAAATGAGATGTCATCAGTGATGTCATCAGTGATGTCATTTGAGATGTCATCAGTGATGTCATCAGTGATGTCATTTGAGATGTCATCAGTGATGTCATCAGTGATGTCATTTGAGATGTCATCAGTGATGTCATCAGTGATGTCACTGACCATGTCATGAATGATGTAATATGTGACATGATCAGCAGTGGATTGCGGGTGCGCGATATATAGTTAGTGCAACTAACTATATATGGAATTTCAATGGTTTTGTGTGAGTAAAATAAGGTTTTTTAAATGCTAATTCCTAACTATATATGGTCTATAACCTATGGTTTTTTCAGTGAATTTTCAAGGTTTTGTAAATGCTAATTCCTAACTATATATGGTCTATAACCTATGGTTTTTTCAGTGAATTTCAATGGTTTTTTAATAGCAAATATCATAAGCTGTCGAATGTCAAGTACGTGGTAAGTGAAAACATTTTCGTGTTTATGCACACTGATCTGCTTTGAATGGTGCCCCCCCCCTCATTTCTATTAGGAGTACTCTCTCTTTGCACATAGTGAAGAGTAGTTAACGCAGGCCTTTGCCCCCGTTGTAATACGTCGTGCCTGCTTCTCTCTCCATTTGATTGATTGTTATCCAAGTATTTACTGTTTTAGAATTGGTTCTCTTTGGTTCATTCTCTATTTACAAACAAACACAGAGTCGCAATACTCTGTTTAGTCTTTGCAGATAACGAAAAATCGTGTAAAAAAAAAAAGAAAAGGAATCGAGCAAAATCAGTAGGCCACTAATGGGATCTCTTTTTGACCTCGCTAAAATAGAAACATTAGGAACAACCCCTCAGGACAAATACAAAACTAGTGAGATGAACTGAACTCCACACAATGATGGCTGCAAAACAGCTCGGCTCCGCCACCCACCCCGCCCAAAATAACGATAAAGAGCGGCTGCCATGATTGGTTGCGGAATGGCCACAACGGAGCTACGAAATGGTGGTGCTCTCATGCTAACCCCAGCTTCAGTCTGAAACATCCAGAAACACTGTAGACTACCAATTCGATCAGTTCCGGTAGCGCCCCAATGTAACCCGGTAGAGAAGAACTAGCCCTCCCCTCTTTGACTGATGGTTCTTGTTGCCTGTCCCTTCTGTTGTCATTTAACAGAACTATTTAGCCTGCTGAAAGGGGTTGTGTTTCGACCGCTGGTTGGTGGAGACATTTTGACTATATTCTGGACCTGCGTTGTCGCGTAATGCGTCATATGACGCGCCGCGTTAGCGCATCCGGAAGTCATCCGGGGCGCGCAGCGCGTAACGTAAGCATAACAAGTCATATGACTTGTTAATAAAACTTTTCATTGGTTCATTTTACTTTTCTTATTCTAATGATGAAAGCCTTGGTCATATCACCTAAAAATTACGCTTTTAATTACTTCCGAACATTATTTTTTCTTAAATATATGTTATAATGTTCCAGGCTAATGTACTTTCCCGGAAATTTTACAACTGTCCTGCAAGTAAAATATATTCTTTTTTCGAGAAAAAGAGCGTTTCTTCGTCCCATGACGGAGCCGTTGAGCAAAAGAGGGTCGACCTGCTGTCTTAGTCGCCGATACGCCTGAATATGAGATTCTTATCGATCACTTTATGTTGCAGGAATAGAAAACACAACAGCCCTTGACCATTTATCTTTACTGCGTTCCTTCGTATTATACCTTTTACCCTTCATGTAATTGGTCTGCTTTATTTCACTTGCCTTTTAATGATTCTAAAACAGTGACTATTATTAAAAACTTTACCAATGTATATACTACTACCATGTTTTCTTTTAAAAACCTTTATTGTGAAAATTTCATTATACAAATACGAGCCTATAACCACGTGGGCCTGCCACGGAGCAAACTGTAATCGTATATGATGAATAGACATTTACACTGTAGAGGAACGTAACGGGCGGGCCATTAGGTTGCAAGAACTAAGGTGTCTAACAGTTACGGAATCGGTGGACGTACATTTTATAATTAAAATACGACAGGGCCAGTTACAATAAAATTATCTAGATATACATTTGCGGGCAAGTACCATGGGTGACGTTAATTCGAACTTTCAACAGTACAGTAATCAATAACACATCAGAACTTAATATCAATAGGGATGTCGAAATATTCAATCAATTCTCGTCCCCGCCCGCCATGTGCTTCAAAACTGCATACGTATCTCGTGATTTCAAGATTCTGCAACCAGTACACAACAAGGAGTTACGAGTCCCATTTATTCCGGCGCCATTTTGGGCGAGGACGGGCAGGTCCAGGATATAGTCAAAATGTCTCTACCAACCATCGACTATGATGATGTTCATATGCTGTATTTATTAGAGTAACACTCATCTGTCCACATGAAATTAATTTACCACAATCTAAACATGTCATTTTAATCTTTCCAAAGTTCTTCTAAATATTTGGGACCGTTTCCCTTGCCTCTGAAGCTCTCAGTGCCACTTCTTTGATGAATGTACTAGCAGGTCAGGGGTTCTCCTCCAAATCTCTCTTTTATGCAGCACTATAATTAATTGGTGCCACCTCTCCATATGACGATGCATGGTATAGTTACCACAACTATATTTTTTTTCGGTTCCTCTGGAGAGTTCATCGTGGCAGATGAAGCGTGTAACGTACCGGGCATTTACCTTTTTTTGCATGTACAGGAAAGGAAAATAAAATCGAGCGTCCAAGGTCTAAGGTGTCCCAGGGCCATTTTAGTGGACCAGGCCCAAATCCAAAGAACAGGCCGCCATTTTGAGAGTCCTCTTGCAGCCGCCTGTTGCTGTAGCATCAAGAGCAGCCGAAACTCAGCTGAATGGCAACTGAAACGGTAAATGGGCGCCCCACTACATTTCAGCATTGTAGGATGACCACACCAGTACAGCAACTTGCTAGACATCACCTCGGTGCCATCCGGATCTCGGCGCCCCACTGCAGATGAAGTGCCTCTCAACTATGAAACCACCACGGTGACATCCGGATCTTGGCGCGTTGTGCTGCCTTCGGCCTATTCGCACATCGGTCCGCTACTGACGCCATCTCACAGGCTAATGGGGTGACCCACGCCGAGTTTCAGCATTGTAGGATGACCACACCAACTTGCTAGACATCACCTCGGTGCCATCCGAATCTTGGCATCTCAACGCCTAGTGGTATCTTCCATACAGAAAATATTGTTACGCTGCCTTTGGCCCCATTCGCACATCAGTCCGCAACTTAGACATCACCTCGGTGCCATCCGGATCTTGGCATCTCAGCGCCATGTGGTGTCAGTCAGAAAATATTGTTGCGCTGCCTTTGGCCCCATTCGCACATCAGTCCGCTACTGACACCATCTCACAGGCCAATAGGGCGCCCCACGCCGACTTTTACCATTGTACGATGGCCACACCAGTGGCACAACTTGCTAGACATCACCTCGGTGCCATCCGAATCTTGGCATCTCAACGCCTAGTGGTATCTTCCATACAGAAAATCTTGTTACGCTACCTTTGGCCCCATTCGCACATCGGTCCGCAACTTAGACATCACCTCGGTGCCATCCGGATCTTGGCATCTCAGCGCCTTGTGGTGTATTCTCTTCAGAAAATATTGTTGAGCTGCCTTTGGCCCCATTCGCACATCGGTCCGCAACTTAGACATCACCTCGGTGCCATCCGGATCTTGGCATCTCAGCGCCTTGTGGTGTCTTCTACTCCGAAAATATTGTAGAAAATATTGTTGCGCTGCCTTTGGCCCCATTCACACATCAGTCCGCTACTGACACCATCTCACAGGCCAACAGGGCGCCCCACGCCGACTTTTACCATTGTACGATGGCCACACCAGTGCCACAACTTGCTAGACACCACCTCGGTGCCATCCGGATCTTGGCATCTCAGCGCCTTGTGGTGTCTTCAAATCAGAAAATATTGTTGCGCTGCCTTTGGCCCCATTCGCACATCGGTCCGCTACTGACGCCATCTCACAGGCCAACGGGGCGCCCCACGCCGACTTTCAACATTGTAGGATGGCCACAGAAGTGCGACAACTTACTAGACACCACCTCGGTGCCATCCGGATCTTGGCGCATTGTGCTGCCTTCGGCCTATTCGCACATCGGTCCGCTACTGACGCAAACTCACAGGCCAACGGGGCGCCCCACGCCGACTTTCAGCATTGTAGGATGGCCACACCAGTGCGGCAACTTGCTACACACCACCTCGGTGCCATCCGGATCTTGGAATCTCAGCGCCTAGTGGTGTCTTCTATTCCAAAAATATTGTTGCGCTGCCTTCGGCCCCATTCACACATCGGTCCGCTACTGACGCCATCTCACAGTCCAACGGGGCGCCCCACGCCGACTTTCAGCATTGTAGGATGGCCACACCAGTGCGGCAACTTACTAGACACCACCTCGGTGCCATCCGGATCTTGGCGCGTTGTGCTGCCTTCGGCCTATTCGCACATCGGTCCGCTACTGACGCAAACTCACAGGCCAACGTGGCGCCCCACGCCAACTTTCAGCATTGTTGGATGGCCACACCAGTGCGGCAACTTACTAGACACCACCTCGGTGCCATCCGGATCTTGGCGCGTTGTGCTGCCTTCGGCCTATTCGCACATCGGTCCGCTACTGACGCAAACTCACAGGCCAACGGGGCGCCCCACGCCGACTTTCAGCATTGTAGGATGGCCACACCAGTGCTGCAACTTGCTGGACACCACCTCGGTGCCATCCGGATCTTGGCGCGTTGTGTTGCCTTCGGCCTATTCGTACATCGGTCCTCTACTGACGCCGCCTCACGTGCCAACGTATTTTCTCCGCATTTTACACCCTATGCCGCATAACAGGTCATGTGACTTGTTTATAAAACTTTTCATTGGTTCATTTTACTTTTGGTTTCCTAATGATGGAAGGCTTGATCATGTGACCTAAAAACAACACTTTTCATTGGATGAAAACTTTTTTTTTTTCCCAAACGATGAAAGCCCCACCTTGTTTCTGGATGTTTCAGACTGAAGCTGGCATCAGCATGAGAGCACCACCATCTCGTAGCTCAGTCGTGGTCATTCCGCGAGCAATCATGGCAGCCGCTCCCCACCAGAAGCCTGCAGGAGTCGGAGCCCCCAAAACTTTTGATGAATTCTCAAGGCGGAGGGGACGCTTTCGAGAATGGGGTCCAAGACCTAGCAGACAAGCGTCCGATTTCCAAGGTGTCCCAGGGCCATTTCAGTGGACCAGGCCCAAAAAGGAAACAGCCTGCCGCCATTTTGAGAGTCCTGTGACAGCCGCCTATCGCTGCACCGCAAGAGTGGGCGCAACTCAGCTGAATTGCGGCTTTTGACACAGTGGACCAAAAACGGACGGAATGGCAACTGAAACGGTAAAGGGGCGCCCCACTACAACAGATGACACTCCACCTGGAGAGGCCCGTTCACGCCGCCTCCCCCGGGGCGCCCCACGCCGTTATTCGGAGCAGCATTGTAGGATACCAAAACCAGTGCGGCAACTTACTGGACATCACCTTGGTGCCATCGTTCTGCTGCCTTGGAACTATTCGCGCAACAGTTTGCTACTGATGACCCACCCCCCGCGACGCCCCATGCCGTTATTTGCTGGGTGGCAACTTACTAGACATCACTTTCGTGTCATCTAGATTTCAGCGCGTTCTGCTGCCTTGGAACTATTCGCACAACAGTTTGCTACTGATGACCCACCCCCCGCGACGCCCCACGCCGGAAATCTGGACGTTGTGCTGCGTTGGGACTATTCGCACAGCCGACCGCTACTTCGTTGTTTTTCCCTAAAAATGTTTATATGTTATTACTATTTTTGTTTTCTTGTATATATTTATAAATTATTAAAGTTTTATAATCTTACTACTTTGTCGGAGTGCTATATATTTTTAATGTGACACATAATTGTAAAAACTTTGATGTACAAAGAGTCATCCCTGGAATCTTCCGCTTCAGGCTCGGTCCCCTCCCCAATCACAATACAGGATGGTTTTCAGATAATAGCAACGCTTCTGCTGTGACGGATCTCATCGAGTGTGGGCCTTGATCTACTATAACTCCTTTGAAGAGGGGTGATTCTTTACAGCTGTGGCCATAAACTACATCTGCAGGGCTAGCTGATACCCTAGGACCAGCCTGGACAATCGGACACAGAGGAAAAGGAGTGTCAGAGGGTGCGGTAGTGAATAGGGCGAAAGGAAGGTGTCGGGCGGGCACAGGGTGTGATTCTCAGGGAAGTGCAGCGCAGATGGGGGGAGGTTTATTACCCATGCATAAGACAGAGAGCGGGGGTGACCACTGCCTGGGGGAGATGCTTGCGAGGGTGGGGAGCCATGCTAAGGATCGACAGCGTGCACAGAGTGGGTCTGGTCAAGGCATCTAAAATGGCTGCCGTGCACGACAAAAGTGTGGCATTTGAAAAAAGACAAGATGGCGCAGACAATGTTTTTCAACACTTCCTGATTTCCTTCGAATCGAACGTTAACAGACGTTGGGGCATATTACCAAAGTTAAGCGATATTTATCCCTAACGATGCTTAGCAACGATTTTTTTACCGTCAGAAATTATCGCAGATAAACCTTGCTATTATCAAGGTTTATCGGAAATACGATAAAAAACGACCGCAATGCATTAATATCGCTGAAAACTCAGCGATATTCATGCATTACCGAGCTAATGCTCTTAGCCATGTTATCCACCTCCCATTGGATAACATGGCTAAGAACTGCTCAGGGCAGGTGGTAGCTTTTGGAGATATTCGCGCTTATCTCGAATATTTCCAAAAGTTGATAATAGGAGATAGCGATGTTAGCGACTGTTTCCAGTCGCTAACATCTTGGCATGCCCACTTTGCATGTCATTAGTGATAAATATCACTCACATGCAAAGTGGGGCCCAAGATGGTCGCTATATTCTACTAGCCGTCGCTAACTGGTGTTAGCAACAGCTAGGTAATACACATATAATTTTATCTCCGCGAAGCGGAGCGCTGTTACAGATATATATCTTGTTTCTGAACGTTAATTTCTCAAAATGCACTGAAGCACATATATTGAGACCTAGCAAAGGCACATCGGGCTACCAGTCCCTACAATTTTGCCAAGTTTCGTGCAAATCCATTCAGCTGTTCGATCCTACCGAGAGACAAGATGGCGGCCGCTACGGACTGTTTGGAATGTTTACAGACACCGGAGAGCCAATCAGCTTCGCTTCGCAAAGCTCCGTAACGCGAAAAGTACGCGAAGCGGTGCGCTGTTACAGATATATATTTTTTTTGAACGTTAATTTCTCAAAATCCACTGGAGCACATATATTGAGATCTAGCAAAGGCACATCGGGCTACCAGTCCCTACAATTTTGCCAAGTTTCGTGCAAATCCATTCAGCTGTTCGATTATTATTATTTTTATTTTTTTTTGCCCCGCGGGGCCCTTTTAAAAACTCCACATCAAACCTAGGGGGTGAGCGACAATGTACTATGCCCCTTATGGTCATTTGCCCCTTCGCTTTGGCCTCCTCTTGTCTCTCGATCCTACCGAGAGACAAGATGGCGGCCGCTACGGACTGTTTGGAATGTTGACAGACGCCGGAGAACTAATCAGCTTCGCTTCACAAAGCTCCGTTGCGCGTAAAGTACGCGTCCTGGGACGCTGCCAGGTCCGCTGTTACAGATATATATCTTTTTTTAAACGTTAATTTCTCAAAATCCACCGGAGCACATATATTGAGACCTACAAAAGGCACATCGGGCTACCAGTCCCTACAATTTTGCCAAGTTTCGTGCAAATCCATTCAGCCGTTCGGGCTAAAAGTGAGGCCAACCGCCCTATGGAAAACTCAATATTAAAAACACGTTTTGGGACCCCCCTTTTTTCTCGGCCCCCCCTTGACGAACCCCCCCCAAATTTTCAAGGGCTGCTCAGAAACAAAATGTGCCATTTCCTGAAAATTTCAGCCAATTCCGTCCACAAACGCCAAAGTTATTAGACATAGAATTTTCAAAAATCCCATAGAGAAAAAATCCTAACTATATATACCTACTGGCGACCGCCAGTAGGTAATATATATATATATATATATATATATATATATATATATAGCAGAGAACTTGGGAAAACAGCAGCAGCAACACAAGTTATTAAGAAGTGAAGCCCCACTACTGCATATGGATCGTCAGCACGCAGCACTCTGGGACTGGTAGTCCCGAATACAAAGGCGAGCAGAGACAATCTCCTGCAGGTGAGCCCGCCGCCACTTGGTAGGAGGAGCTTGAACTATATATTGGAGGGTGCTTACACTGTGTACGAACTGCGGCATCTTGATGAAGGCACAAGCCGAAACCGGTCATGCCGATTGTTCTGAATAAAGAGAATCTGCTAAGAATCCCGCTGTGTCCCCCGTGATCTTCTTAAAGAAGGAGTGTTTGAATTTATATATATATATATATATATATATATATATATATATATATATATACATATGAACAGGAACTCGCCAGATGCTTGAACAGCGCCACCAATTATTAATCAACTGGAAAATGACAAATATATATATTGATACCCCTCGGTTCCTTTTCGCAAGAATTTGCAGCGCTCTCTCGCCGGTTCGTAAATCCCCGTGGCAGAACCACGCCGCATTTAAATCCACAACCAATTCCCCCAGCTGGGAGAAAAACGGGAAGAACTCGCGTTTGTCTTCACTTATGTGCTTTTTTATTTAATCCTCACAGCAAGGAGTTTCTCAAGCAGGCAGGCACAAATATACGCGTTTCGGGATAGCATATCCCTTGTTCACGATCAATTTGGCTCCAGGCTCTCAGTCTCAATATAGTGAGTCACATTATTACATCATTTCCTATTTGATGTTATTTTGGCCCTCGGACTTCTGGATGATGTAGTTTTTTTGCAATTTTTTTATACATTTTTTTATCTGTCTGCATAGCCTATGTCCTTCTGCTGCAACTGCCCTTTCCAACGCTGTATTGGGTGTTGTGATTGGTGCTGTGGTTACTGAGATTACCCGCCTCAAAGGTTTGGGCTCTCTCTTTATAATATTAGTATGGACTACATATATTTTAAACTAGTATATGGGAGTATTGGTGTATATAAGTGAGTATATGTGAGAGTGAGAGATTGGAAGAGTTCCTGTATGAATAAGTATGTGTTTGTAGAAATGAATGATTAAAAGAGTAAGTATGTGTAAGTTTCTGTAGAAGTAAGTGTGCCATTGTGTGTATAACTGTATATGCCAGTAAATGGATGTTTGATTCTGTATTAGCATGAGTGAATTTGTGTGTGAGTAATTCTATGGATGAGTGGCAGTGTTCAACAGGATGTATAGGTGTATGTGTACATATGTTAAGTGAGTACATGTATGAGTGAATGGTGTGAATGAGTGGATGTGTATGCAGATCTTGGAATTACTGAATAGGTTGTTATAATTGGCATTGGTATATCCATTGTTTTGAAAATGTTAGTTTCTATTTTTGAGTGTGTGTATCAAAGGTTATATTAGGGTGAGAGGCGGACTGCCACTCTATCACAAGGATGATGTCATCAGTGATGTCATTTGAGATAACATCAGTGATGTCATGAGTGATGTCACTGACCATGTCATGAGTGATGTAATATGTGACGTCATCAGCAGTGCATTGCGGGCGCGCAAGTTATAGTTAGCTGAACTAACTATAACGGGGGAATTTAAATGTTTTTGTACAAGTGAAATGTCCAGCTAACTAAAATGCTCCTGAAACCCATGGTTTTTTTCACTGAATTTCAAAGGTTTTTTAAATGCTAATTTGTATTTATAACGTGCCTGAAACCTATGTTTTTTCAGTGATTTTCTAAGGTTTTTCAAATGCTAGTTTCTACCAATGCCTACTGAGGTACGACATCTGAAGAAAGAAGAAAAACACACAGAAAGAAGCAAAAGAAATGCAGAAAGAAGCAACAGAAGTCCTCAAAGACGAAGAAAAGTGTAGGAAGAGGAAAGACGTGCAGAAAGAACAAACAGAGGAGCAGAAAGTTGTCTTGTTGCAAAATCATCCTGTACCCTCAACTTTTTCAGATGGGTACTGGTGGTAACTGACTCTGACTAAGCAGTTCTAGAGCTACTGCTATGCTGAAAGACACTTAGAGTAACGTTAAAACACCTACATACACTAGGGAACACTATGCGTCGGGGTACCCCTGTGATTACCATGGCCTCCTCTGTAAGCCCCTAGTACATAATAGGGCAGGGGGATTAAAACGACCTCTTAAAATGCGCCACAGGGTGCGTTTGCACACTGGTGAAGGGAGGGGGACCTGAGGTAACGTGTGCAAACACACCCTGTGGCCTTGTTAATTTTGGGGATAACGTCCCCTTAAATCCTGAGTGTACCTTGGGTCTTACTAGCCCACCAGGTTTCTCCATGTAGCACTACAGAGCTGCGTTGCAGAGAGGTGTAAAAGGGGGCATGGCCTAGACCACGTCTCTGCAACGAAGCGCAGTGGCGCTTACTGGAAGCACCTGGTGGGCTAGTTGGTCCCCAGGGTTCCTCAGGATTGATAGGGAATTATTTCCCCAACTTCAAACGCACCATACGGCGTGTTTTCACAGATCACCTCAGGCCCCGTCCCCTCCCTTCACCACTGTGTAAATGCGCCCTGTGGCCATTTTAATTTGGGAATTTAAGTTCCTTTGAGTCATGATGGTCCCTAGGGTCCAACTAGCCCGCTAGGTACCTCACGTAAGCGCCATGGAGCTGCGTTGCAGAGAGGTGTAAAAAGTGGCACGGCCTGGACCACCTCTCAGCAACGCAGCACAGTGCGCTTACTGGAAACACCTGGTGGGCTAGTTAGCCCCAGGAGCCCTCAGGATTGAAAGGGAATTATTTCCCTAACCTTAAACGCGCCAGGGCGTGTTGGCACAAGTCACCTCAGGCCCCGTCCCCTCCCTTCCCTACTGTGTAAACACGCCCTGTGGCCATTTTAAGTTGGGAGATTAAGTCACCTTCAATCCTGAGGGTCCCTAGGGGCAAATTGGCCCACTAGGTACCTCCAGTAAGCGCCATTGCAGAGAGGTGTAAAAAGGGGCATGGCCTGCATCACCTCTCTGCAACGCATCGCAGTGGTGCTTACTGGAAGCACCTGGTGGGCTAGTTGGCCCCCAGGGTCCCTCAGGATTGAAGGTTTATTATTTCCCTAACTTAAAATGTGCCACAGGGCATGTTTGCACACGTCATCTCAGGCCCTGTCCCCTCCCTTCACCACTGTGTAAACGCACCCTGTGGCCGTTCTAAGTTGGGAGATTAAGTTCCCTTGAATCCTAAGGGTCCCTAGGGTCAAACTAGCCCACTAGGTACCTCCAGTAAGCACCACAGATCTGTGTTGCAGAGAGGTGCAAAAAGGGGTGTGGCCTCTGAATACCTGTCTGCAACGCAGCTCCCTGGCGCATACTGGAGGCACCTGCTGGGCCCCCCTTCACATTAACAATATTGCCCCTGGGATTTGGCCCCGCGGGGCTAAATAGCAACGGAGAGCTTCATTTTTTTTTTATCGGCAGGATCCACGCACCCAGCGCAGATTTTGCCGAGGCTCAAGATGGCTGACAACACTTCCTGGTTTGGAGTGTTGACAGCCAATTAGCATAAAGCGTGTGCTAGGGAGGTTGCATGGAGGGTGCGCGGATTCTCCACGGCCACAGATATCTCTATCTTTATTCCTTAATTTCTCAAAACCTACTGAACAGATTTATACCATTTTTATAAGGGTCGCTTTCTGAGCCAAGCTTTACCTTTTTGCCAAATTTGGTGTAATTCCGTTCCGCAGTTTTTGCTATAACAGTGTCTAAATGTCCCTAAGGGAAAATGATTTTTTCACCACTATGTTTTGAATTTCTCAGGAACTACTTAATGGATTTACACCATTTAAAAAATGGGTGGTTTCTGAAGCAAGGGCTACCTTTTGGCAACATTTGGGTTCATTCTGTTCAGTAGTTCAGGCTGTAGCCAAGTCTAAAATTTCCTATGGGAAATAACATGTGGAAAATAAGTTTTGGGACCCCCCTTTTTTCACTGGGCGGTGCATCTCTGGGGTAAGTGCATATTAGTGTAGGGGTAACAGTTGCCTCTCGCTGAGTGTACTTGCAAGGACATCTGATTTGCTCGTACGTTAAAAACAGAAACTTTCTACACCTCTTTTTCATTTGTTGTAAAGAAGACGTATTACCGACCAATCCGTTTCCTTGCGCAGATTTTGAAAAACATTTGATTGGCTGTTGTGTGGGTAACTCTACCTTCCTGATATTAATGCTGATTGGCTTGTGACGTTACGATACCCTCAGCATGTATGTAGCCCATTTTGTGAAGCACTTTATTTTACAATGTGTTTTAAACCCTCCTTGATAATATGCCCCCAGTTGTGGTAGGGTGTTTTTTATTTAAAAATATTATTCAATTTTCTATTCTATCATAATTGTGCTGACTTTTCTCCTTTAGTGTGGAGTACTTTGTCCTTTCATTAAATGTGTAATTCTTCAAACCATCCTTGGAAGAAAAATGCACAAGTTTTCAAAATATTTTTATTGAGTCTTTTATATTCATCACCTGGGTGAAATGCAAAATCTTTTTTTCAATTATTGGTATCACGTGTTGGACCACATTTATTTTATTTTATCATAAGCACTCATTCCTTATGTTTACATTATATAAGTGTTGTCCCATCATTTTTATTTAAATGTTTGGCTTTTTTTACTTTCAGATAAAGTAGAATAGAAGTGCTACGACAAACACTCTCTCACTACTTCATCTTTCTTTTTTTATGTACATTTCATTTCAATATTACATTTGACAATCATTTTTAAAAATGTAAAGAATTATTAACATTTGAAGCCACAATTATATTGTTTTTTTTATAAAAAGTGCTTACGAAGATGATCCTCCTGTTCTTCACAAGTGAAAATAGGAGAAAGCACTACTCAATAAAAATACTTTTAGCCCATTTTCACTCTAGAAGATAAAGAGTATTCTCTTTTATTCCAAAGTATTTTGCTTTTTCATTGATACTTTATTTATACTACATTTTCAATCATTAAGAAATACTTGCATACTAAAAAAATATTATTTATTATGTTTTGAAATCCTCAGTTGAAAGTCATTCAACTCCAGTTGAAGGATCATAAAGTTAAAAATAAATTAAAATATACAATAACTATATGATCCCTCTGTGGAAATTAAAGATAAATTCAAGATGATGGTTTTCCTCCAAATTATTACTTTGCACTTAGTAATTTGTTAATTAACTTATATTTCTTGTAATGGTTGCTTCATAAACTTGTTATTATATTACATTTAAACGTAATCATTCCACATTCTATAATCATTAAAAAAAATTGTTTTCTTTTTTAAAAATATCAAACATATAGCAATTCAGATAATTTACCTCTCTTCGATATTCTTTCCTTCCTCCGTCGATATTCATCCAACACCTCTGGAGGGGACATAATGTTTTATGTATTCTTAAATATACATTAACAATATGTTCCCTCTGAGGAAATGAAAGATATTCTCAAGATGCTTGCGCAGTCCAGAATCATTACCTTGCTCGTAGTTTCTTCGCCTATATTAATTCTCTAAAACGAAACTAACTTTCCCACGGGTGTGGTTTATATACTTTTTGGTTACTTAACACTCTATGGGATCAATTTATTACTCCTCCCACTTTAAATCACGTTTTTTCAGTTGACAGGTGTTCTCATTTCCTCTGTTTTAGTGTATCATGTGTTTATGTAAACGTGCCTCTTTCCCTACTTTTTAACTTTCGTATAATTTCCAAAATGTTTTATTGAAATGTGTTTTTCTTATTAAAGCATTTTTATAGGTACCTTTTTTTTAAAACGAGTAATAACATTCATTCCTCTTTTTTTCTAATTATCATTGTAGTATTATTCTTCATTACCCTAAACCCCTATTTGCCTTGTATCCTGTGCATGTAGTGGTGTAACCAGCTTCACACTTGTGCTTTAGGCCTACAATTCCCCAGTCACTATCTATATACTCCAGCAAACACAGTGTGACTGATGTTGTAATTTCAAAATGAGTTTTTCAGTACCATGTAGTAATTCATTCACTAAAGTAAAAATCAACCAATTAAGAATTCAACCAGTGTCTTTACTTATTCATCAGTAAGCCTATACTCATGCAGTAAGCCAGGCTTTAGGGCATGGAGTGCTTCAAACTGCTATGCACTATGCATGTAGTGGTCTAACCACATTCACACTTGTGCTTCAGGCCTACAATTCCCCACTCACTATCCATACCAGGGGTCTCCAACCAGTAGCTCGGGAGCTACTGGTAGCTTACCAGCACTCTGAATGTAGCTCTCAGAGGTGAAGCCAAACCAACCCAATCTCAGAGATTCTGTGTATATTAAAGAAGGTAGTACTGCTCATTTCACTACCCTTAAGAGTTACAGACAGGCAAACGAATGGCAGAGCCTGTTGATAACACTCAAACACACACTGTGGTGGTGTATCAATTAATCATTTAGGGATGTATAGAGCGCAGTACTCACCTGTGAGGGTTTAAAGGCGCTGGGGGAGTATGTGAGGGGGATTTGTGCAGCTTTGGTGATTCGAAAAGCCAGGTCCTATGGGTCTTCCTGAATGCTTTCAGTGTGGGGGTTCATCTGATGCTGAGGGGGAGTTCATTTCAGGTCTTGGGTATGATGTAGTAGAAGGGTGTGCCTCCTGTCTGGTTCTGTGGATACAGCGAATTTCGGCCAAGGTCTGGTCAACAGAGTGGAGGTTTCTTTTTGGGGGTGTTGAAGGAGATTGAGGTATTGGAGTCCGGTGTTGTGGATGGCTTTATAGGTGTGTGTGAGCAGCTTGAAGGTCACTCATTTTTCGACAGGGAGCAAGTATAGTGCTCATTTATGCTGGGTAATGTGGTCTTGTTGTGGGATGCTGAGGATGAGTCTGGCTGCGGTGTTCTGGACAGTCTGAAGTTTATGGAGTAGAAATTTGTTGATTTTGGGTATACAGGGTATCCCGTAGTCCAGCCTGCTGGTCATGAGTGCTTGGAGGTGGTCTTCCTTGATTCAGGGGGTGGGTCTATTTGAAGGTCTTGCTGAGTATGTGGAGGGTGTTGAAGCATGTGAAAGCTGCAGCATTGGCCTATGGGTTTGTCACATGAAAACATGTTTATCCACTTTAAATGTAAGTTGGGGAAACTTAATGTTGTGGTAATATCATTTGTGGGACACTGCATGTAATGATTTGAAATGTACTTAACTAGAAGCATTTAATATTGATAAACGTTTTCCTAGCATTTTGCTGATAACTTCACCTGGAATTTTTGGGCGGTTAGTAGTGATAATTGTGCTTAGGGTGGTCATAGTGTAATGTTAATTCATACCCCCAGCACAAACCCTACACTTCACAAAAACAACTACACTACCCTAAACCTTAACACACTACTCCCAGCATGAACTTCTATAGTACATAAACGCCACTGCACTTCTTTAACCCCTTGGCTGCAGCCGGAATTCTGCGCCTGTGCGGTACATTCCGATCGCGTGCGTGGTCATGACGGCTCCCGGCCGTCATCAGCACACGCCCACCGTAACTGATGACGACCGGGAGCCGTCATCAGCACCGAAGGGGTTAAACCCTAAAACACTATCCCCTACAGTAGACCAACACCACTGCACTAATCTAAACCTCAAAACACTACCCTCAGCATGACCCCCCCACACTACACAAACACCAGTGTACTACCCTAAACGCTAAATCTAACACCAACACGACCCCCTATTCTACACAAAGACCAATGCACTACCTTAAACACTAAATCTATTCCCAGCACAACCCGTTCAGTACACAAACATCACTACACTACCCTAAACCTGAAAACACTACCCCTAACACTTATACAAACAGCACTTAGATAGTAACTCATAGTTAGTGTTATAAAATCACTATTACAAGTATACAGTTATCCATACAGTTACTGATGCAATCACTTAGTTATATGTATACTTCTTTATATACAACAAATGTCACACACAGTGGCTTTTATTTGTGTACTTTATTATACATGTAGCATTGAGAGATATATTTGCTCATTACCACACCCATAAAGATATTAACTCACCCAAACAAGTGTTATAACATGTAGTCTTAACGTCATAAACCTACTGAATCAACTATTCACACATCTTTGGGCAGTCAGACACCCCCCAGCGACCCACACACACATTCACTCTCCCATACAAATACTCAGTTAACAAATCAGGAAGTAATATAGATTTTCAAGTAGGAAGTAACCAACTGGTGCAGCAGCCTACAGAACAATTGACAAAGTAATACAGATATTCACACAGTTTATTCACTATCCAATATATTTAGTGAGACACTATAAATTACTCAAGTAAACAGTTAATCACACTGCTACTAAATCCTCCACCCAGACACTTATGCATCCACTCATTCTTCAATTCAGATTGGTATATGTATAATACAAATTGACATATGGAACCAAACCACATTCACTGGATGATGTCATCAGTGATGTTATCAGTGATGTAATTTGAGATGTCAATAATGAATGATATATTATGTGACATCATCAGCAGTGGATTGTGGGCGCGCGAGTGATACTTACAACTAACTAGAACGGAAGAATTTCAATGGTTTTGTATGAGTAAAATGTCCATATTTTTTTTTTAAAAAGACCCGGCAGGTGCATCTATGGTGCGCGGACTCTGCCATAAAATAAATAAAATAGAACTGAGCTTTTTTTGTATTAGCCCCCAGGGGGCTAAATACAGGGGGCAAAATTATTAAATTTTATGGGGGGCCCAGCCCCGGGGCTCGTCACACAGGCAGTAAAATGTCCAGCCAACTATAACACCCCTGAAACCTATGTTTTTTTTTTTGTTTTTTTTTATTTGGTTTTCAGCATAAATTGCCATACAGAGTAGCAGAGAGGTTTCACATCCACATATGCAACATAATATAAAACATGTGAGAAGTCTCATGTGACACTCCCAACTGCAATCCATGAGCCCAAAAGATGTTCACAGTGTAGACAATGCAAGGAAAGCACATCACGGCTATCAAGTGAACTCAGCAGATGCAGACCATACCTGAGGCAATAGAAACAAACCCTCATTGAACAATGAAAAGAAAAAAAAGAAAAACATAAAAACAAACCCCGGTCCAATCCTAGTGCAATAATAATAGACAGATCGATCCAAGTACTCTCTAAGTGTCTGAAAATAAAGCAGGAATTGCTCCAGTGTCTCTGAAAGGGGCCCATCTCCGACCTCTCCCCCTCAGCCGCCAGTTCCCCGCTGAGCGGGGTCAATCTGTGCTCCCCTCAGGGTGTGCTAGCAGATACAAGCGCAGTGGCTCCCAGATGTCCCTTGGTCTGGACCGGAGGGGCAGTTCCTTCGCATAAACACTTAGGCTATCCCTACAGTACACCAAGTCAGCTAGCCAATCTTTCAAACCCGGACGCCTACCCCTCCCCCACGCCATCGCCAAGCTTCTAGCAGCCATAAGAAGTGCCAACCGCACCAACCTGCCATTCGCGCCTTTAATGTGTGGGACACAGCATACTCACTACTGCCCCCCAAAAGTAAGCCACCGGTCGGCAGTTCCACGCCAGGTGCATTAAATCCGCATCATCCTGACCACACCTGTTACATCTCGCTGTGTCTCGCAGGCCATATTTATACAGTAGTGCCGGTGTGTGGTATACTTGATGCAAATACTTGAAATGAATAATTCTAACGTTACCATTCATACTTAACGTCCCAGTCAGCCCACACACATGCCTCCAATTGTCTTCCGAAATATCAGCGTCCAGACATGCATTCCACTTAACCCAACTTTTATCGGCACCCACCTCTGATTCATCTTTAATTAGCGCATACAATTTTGACAATAGGTGTTTGTTATTAGGCACGGTGAGAACCGCCTTCAGCGACTTCAGAACCGGAGGCTCTTCCGGAAAGGTGACGTGGTGCTCCCTAGCCGCACTTCTCAGTCGATGAACCGCGAAGCGGAACATGAGTGTCTGATTCACGACGTGGCCAAGGTCCCCCTGATCTAGGAAGGTGCCGCCCGGGTAGATATCTTCAAGGTGAGTGATTCCCGCCTCTTTAAGCACTCTCATAGACGGGCCCTCGCTGGTGACCGACAATCGCCCATGCCATTCCAATCTCAAGTCTGGCGCATAAAGTGGTAACTTTCGCGTCAATCGCCCTATGCGCTGCCATGCTGAAATCGTGGCATCAACTGAGTTAATCTCCGTTTTAGGGGTGCCTCGTGAGCTGTGAGTGACTACGCTGTGCAACGGGACCGGAGCTGCATCACCCTCCTCCACCGCGACATGTGGCGTGAAAGCATGCAGACTATACCAGTAGTATAGGTACTGAGCCTGCGCACTCAGATAATATACATAAAACCCGGGGCCGCAAAACCGCCGCCCTCATATCCCCGAGTAAGTGTGGACCACTGAACTCTCGCGCTCTTGCCCCCCCCCAGACTAGTCGGAGCAAATGTCCACGTAGCGTCTTGAAGAAGGACAGATTTAACACTATAGGCACGTTCACAAATAAATACAAAAATCTGGGCAAAACCACCATTTTGATGAGGGCTATACGATCTGCTAGTGACAGCGGCAACAACAACCAACTCTCAATCATACTCTCCAGGTTTGCGCAGGCCTTGCCGTAGTTGTCCCGTACAACAACCGTCGGATCGCGGTGTACCCACACTCCTAAGTATTTGACTGGATCTTCCGACCACACTAGTGGGTACTCAAGATCAGGGCAACTGGTCCCTGCCGTGAGCGGGATTATGAACGACTTGTTCCAATTTATCTGGAGTCCAGAGAGACATCCAAACCTCACCAGCTCTCGTAACAGTTGCATCAGAAATCGAGACCGTTCTCGCACAAACAATACCATATCGTCTGCATACAGGGAGATCGAGACCAGACGATGATTAAAATTCAGCGCCGTCTCCCTATGACGCTGTCAGACCACACACGCAAGAGCTTCCAGAACAATCGCGAACAGCATGGGCGAAAGCGGGCAGCCCTCCCGGGTGCCCCGCCGTATATTCAGCGGCTCACACGTCAAGCCACCAACTCTCACCCTGGCCGATGGCGCTGTGTACAGCACTGTTATCCATTGGAGGAATAAAGGGGGGAATCCCATCCGATGCAGAACATAGTACATGTATTGCCACCCCATCGAATCGAACGCCTTGGCAGCGTCGAGTAACACAGCCACGGCTTCCAGTGAGGGCTCAAGCACATGGAACATGGAAAAGAGTGTACGCAAATTGTGCGACGTGGACCGCTCCGGTACAAAGCCCGACTGATCCGGCAGAACCAGGCCATGCATTAGGGGCTGCAATTTGGTAGCTATAATTTTCGCCAGGATCTTTGCGTCGATGTTGATTAGTGACAACGGACGATAGGAGTCACACCGCTCCGGAGGTTTATCCTTTTTAAGCAATGTGACGATGAGCGCTTCCCGAAGGGACGGAGGGAGCCTCCCGACCTCATGCGCCTCTGCGTAAACTTCCAATAGTTGCGGCGCAAGTAGATCAGCGTACTTTTTATAAAACTCGACCGGGAGCCCATCCGGGCCGGCGCCCTCCCATTAGCCAGGGCCGCTATCGCCAGTTTAACATCCTGCTCATCGATAGGGAGACATAAGTACTGGCGTTGCGCGTCCGACAGCCAAGCACACGCTATGCCATCGAAATACTCATCTAAGTCCTCAGTAGACGGCGTGGTGGGCTCGCCATAAAGATCCGAATAAAAGCTACTGAATTGTTTCATTATGGCCTCCGGAGTGTAGTGCACCCCGCCCATGTCATCCACTATCCGATCAACCCGGTGCTGCTCCAACCTCGCTCTGATCTTGAACGCAAGCGTCCTACCTGCTTCCCCATAACGTCGAGCGACATGCCTACGCGATATATACTTGATCTCCGCCTCCGCCTGATCATTATATTCCACGATCAATGCCGTGATTTTGGCCAGCGTGGCTAGGTCTGGTCGTTGAGCGTAATCTCGCTCCAGAGCACGCAGATCCGACTCCAGGCACTGCAGCCTCGACTGTATATCATGAAGAATACCCGCCGTCGTGCCTATACAGGCCCCCCTGATGGTGACAATAAAGGCCTCCCATAACGTCGCTGCATCTTCCACCCTGCCTTTATTAAGTGCAAAATATTGTATTGTGGCGTCATGCACTGTTTTATCATAAAGTGGATCTAGAAGCGCCTCGGATCGCAACCTCCAAGTGAAAGGGCGACGCACTCCAGCCGGGTTCCTCAAAATCAGCCGCACCGGATTATGGTCCGAAAGCGTGCGGGCCAGTGGCGCCACCTCGCTCACCCACTCCAGTAACTCCTCCCCCACTAGCCAATAGTCCAATCTCAACCAGCTACCACGCATGGGCGTTGCCTGTGTGCCCTCTTGTCTGTCCGGGTTCCTCACTCTCCATACATCCTGCAATCCAAACTCCACCACGACTCGCAGTATGCTCGCAGCAACCCTGGGGGTGCGATGCGTCTCCGGATTAGATTTGTCTAGTTGCGCATTCAGGTATGTGTTTAAGTCGCCACCCCAGACTACAGGTGCTTCGGGCCATTTACGCAGTTGTTCACATATCCGGGTCACACACGTCGGATCATCCTCTATAGGGCCATACATATTTACAAACACCAGAAGCGTGCTACAAAGCTTCCCACACACCATCGCACATCGGCCCTCATCATCGGCATACGTGTGCAGCATCTGAAAATCAGTCCCCCTTCTGACCAGAATCAGCACCCCCCGCGCATATGAGGAATAAGATGCAGCAAATTGGAAGCCCGCCCATCTGCCCAGTGCCCCACATATCATGTTCGAGGCCAAATGCGTCTCCTGTAAGAGAGCCACCTGTATGTTATGCCTGGCCAAGTAGGCCGCCACCTGGCGTCCCTTTTTAGGGGAGTTGAGACCCCGCACATTCCAGGTTAATAGGGCGCAGTCAGTAGACATCTTGTATGAGAAATGACAGTATTGCCTGATGACAACATAGGGACAACATGAGCGCACTCCATTGGGATCTGAGCAGTGTAAGCGGCGTGCTCCACAAACACCATCTCGAGCACTGTGGATCGATTATCACGCGGAGAAAAAAATAAAAACAAACAACTTCAGCAAACCTTCCCCCCACCACCCACCACCCACTGCAACCTCCCAATCAGGTCAAGACCATCCCCCCCGCCCCGCCCTGAGCTACAACTTTGTGGGTAATACCCGTTGGGGGAAGAAGCACAGCTGCACATACCCGCACCGAAGTGCAATTGCCGGAATTGGTTCAATGTCCCTGCCCCTGAGGCTCCAGTATTAGTTGCACAAAAGGATTACAGAGCCCCCTCTCGATTTCCAGGGAAAGCTACAAGTGTATGTATTTATTTGCGGTATTTATAGAGCGCTACACTCATCCCATGGGATATCACGGAGCTATATACCAGAAAGGACTACTGATGGCGTATGCTGAGAGATTATGGTTTGGGGAAGAGGTGTGTTTTCAGTTTTTTTCGGAACTGGAGGTAGTTTGTCGTGTGTCCTAGGTCAGTGGGGAGCTCATTCCACCTTTTTTCTGCAAGATAAGAAAAGGAGCGACCACCTGTTCTGATTTTGTAGATGCGTTTGGTTTTAGCCAGAGCTGATTGACATGAACGTAGGTTCCTATTGGGTACATAAAATTCGATCTTCCCTTGGAGAATTGTGGGGCCAGTTTTATGTAAGGCCCTGTGGGCATGGCTAAGCAGTTTGAAGGCAGCCCTCTGGCGCATCGGGAGCCAATGAAGTTTCTTTAGGCATTCCGATGCCGAGTCTCGTTTGCCTTTATTGCAGATGAGTTTAGCCGCCAGGTTTTGCAAAACCTGTAGGCGGGAGAATAGCTGTTCGTTCATCCCTACAAATAGTGCGTTGCCATAGTCCAGGCGACTGACCAGCAGGGCTTGAGTAACTGAGCGTCTGGAGTCCAGGGGTATCCAGGGAAATATCCTGGCGAGAAGTTTCAGTATGGCAAAGCCCTTACCACAGAGGGATCGGACATGATTCCTCATGGACAGGGCATCATCCATGATGATTCCCAAGTTCCTGGCATGTTGTTTAGGAGTGGGGGCCGGTCCTAGGGAAGGTGGCCACCATGTGGCATCCCACACGCGTTTGGCTCCACCGAACAGGAGAATCTCCGATTTGCTTGCGTTCAATTTTAGGCAGTGATTATGCATCCATTGGGCCATTTCGAAAGGCAGTCATGTAGCTTAGTTTTGGTTACCTCAGGCCCTTCGTCCATGGCCACCATCACCTGCGTATTGTCCGCATAGGAGCAGATGCCAATGCCCCACTTCCTTCCAATGTCAGCAAGAGATGAAATATAGACATTGAAAAGGGTGGTGCTCAGTGAGGCGCCCTGAGGGACCCCGCAGCCGATGGGGTTGGGCCTTGAGTGGAACTGACCCATATGTACTGCCTGGGTGCGATTGCTCAGGAAAGAATGTAGCCAATTCAATGCAGTAGATTGGACTCCCTTGCTCCTGAGTGTGTTCAGCAGGCAATCGTGGGACACCGTGTCAAACGCCGCTGACAGGTCCAGCAGTATCAGCGCCACCGCTCCACCTTGATCGGTGGAGGATCTGATACTGTCCGACACTGCCAGCAACGTTGCCTCGGTGCTGTTGTTGGCTCTAAAACGAGTCTGGGAAGGATCGAGAAGGGAGTTGCTTTCTAGGTACCTAGTCAGCTGAACGTTAACCATTTTCTCCAGGGCTTTAGAGAGATAAGGAAGCTGGGAGATGGGTCTATAATTCTCTGGGTTGAGAATGTTGGATCCCGCTTTCTTCAGCAGGGGAGTCACAGAGGCGTGCTTCCACGCCTCAGGGAAGGTGGCAGTGGCTAGCGATTTGTTAAAAAGTTGAGTGATCAAGGGACAGAGCGTGGGTGCAATTTTTGAGAACACGAAGTGGGGACATGGGTCCGAAGGGGATCCAGATTTAACTGTGCTCAGAACTGCTAGGACCTCATCTGCAGAGAGTGGTTCGAAGCTGGTTAGGCGGGGTGCATTACCTGAGTCTGATGGGTCTGTGGATGCTTCTGATGACATGGCAGTCTTGGATGGGTTGTCTGAATTGCTATGGGTGTTTTGGAGGGTGAAGGTAGAGTATATTTTCTTGATCTTTTCAGAAAAGAAAGTGCTGATACGCTCACAAGCCTCGGTCGAGGGAGTGAGAGTTTGTGAGGTGCTGGATGGTTTACTAAGCTCCTTCACTATTCTAAACAGTTCTTTCGCTGAGTTGCTATTTTCTTGAATGCGCTGAGTAAAGTAGTCCTTCTTTGCATTTTTGATGGCAAGAATATACTGCTTCCGTTTATGGACATAGTTTCGTCTCGCTTTACTGTCTTTGGACTGTCTCCATAGGTGTTTGTTTTTTTGACAATCCTTTTTGAGATTTTTTAGGTGGGGGGTATACCATTTCTCTGTTATGGTTTTTTTTCTGGATTCCCGCATGGGGGCTAGTTTGTCTAATGATTGCAATATTCCAGCATCTAATAAGGCAACATCATTGCAGACAGGGGAGTCCTCCGATAGTTTGACATTAGCCTCTTGAAAGTCTTTCTCAAAATTGGATTAGTTAATTAGCCTCCAGTCCCGTTTGGAAATGTGAGGGGCTATTTTGGGTTTTAGAGGTTTACCGGGAAGGTTAAATGAGAAAGATATAAGGGAGTGGTCCGACCAAGATAGGGGGTGGACTTCTCTTATGTTGGTGGTTTCGATGTTAGAGAATAGTAGGTCTAAGGTGTGGCCAGCTGAATGCGTGTGGCCCACTATCCACTGCCTCAGGTTGAGAATTCCCATGTCGTATTCCAGCTGGGAAGTTCCTGGAGCATCCATTTTCTCATAGTGGATGTTGAAGTCGCCAACAATCATATCATTTTTATATTTTAGGCAGAGTGGCAGGAGTTGATTCAATAATTTGGCGCCTAGGCTGGCTTGTTGTCCAGGAGGATTGTATATAACTGCACCAGCTAGGATGGTAAGGCCCTCGAAGAGTACTTTAAAAGGTAAGGTCTGCTGTTCAATGGGGGCAGTTGTTGGTTCAGCAAAGCATGTTAGATGTTCCCTAAATATCACAGCAACCCCCTCCCCTTTTACTAGGTCTATCTTGGGTAATAATTTTGTAGTTGGGGGAGGGCGTTTGCTAGATCTGGAGCACTGGTCTCGGATAGCCAGGTTTCGGTAATGAAAACCAGGTCCGGGGTCTTAGATATAAGTAGATCCCAGATGTCCAGGGCGTGTCTGGGTAGGGATCTAGCGTTAAAATATAAACAATTCAGCGCAAGATGGTTTTTTTCAGGGATTGTATGATTGCCTGGTGGGGTTTGACCCATGCTGGACCAGCGACAAGCGAGGCAGGAGATAGGTCCATAGGATAACCCTGGCCCAGTTTGAGTGCATAGATGTGTTTTTATACCTGTGTTGGTTTTATGAAAGGCTAGTAGCTCGCTGCGCCAGTAGCGAATCGGCATGGACAGGTTTTGAGTAAATCCAGCAGGAGGTATACCCCCTAGTCCCGGGTGTATATCAGTTCCACGTCCCTCACCTTCCAATATCAACTAAAACAAACATCCTTCGGAGCAAGCAGTAACTAAGAAAGACTTCCAGTTCTACAAACGTGAGAGAGAGGTCCAGCAATGCAAGGAGCAATCACTCAATCTACATCCTCCAGGCTCGACTCCTGCCGCTCCGGCGCTGGTCACTGCTCACGTGGTCTACCTTTGCAGATGTGCTTCGTGAACTTCAATGCCGATTTTGCATCAGTGAAGAAATGAGCTTGTTCCTCATGAGTCACCTTCAGTATCGCGGAGTACAGCATGGCGTAAGGCACCGCCGCCTCCCTGAGTAGTTTTTTCACAGGGACAAACCCGTGCCTTGCAGACTGGACCGCCGGGGTGTAATCAGGAAAGAAGGATAAAGTGTCACCTTTATATTGCACTGGCGCCCTCGCTCTGGCCTCTCGAAGGATCGAGTCTCGGTCCGCGTAGTTAAGAATCCTGGCAATGATCGGCCGCTGTGGTGCGCCAGGCTTTGGCCTGGGCCCCAACTACCTGTGAGCTCTCTCAACAATCATCACGCTGGACAAGACAGGCCCGAACAGTTCACGAAGCAAACCATCAATGAAAGGCTCCATCTTAGAGATCGGTGTAGTCTCCGAAAGACCGAGGATGCGCACGTTATTACGCCTGGACCGCGCTTCTAAATCTTCGTTTCTCGTGCTTATCACCTCCAGGATCTTTTCCATTTGTAGAAGTTGCGTGCGTGCCTTAGCCTGCGAGTCATGATCATCCGAAACCCTGTTCTCCAAGATGTCAGGGCGCTTTCATGCTTCTCCACCTTCTTTTTCACAACGTCCAGTCCAGTCGCCAAAGCATCTTTTTTAGCGTCGATGGTCTTCAACCCCGCGCGCAGTTCAAGTAGGATAGTGCGAGTATCGTCATCAGCACCATCCTGCACAGAAGAGGCCCCACCTTTGTCGCTTTGCCCTTGCGTCTCCTCCGTGAACCGTGTCTGTCGCTTAGCCTCGAATGCCAGCTTGGCCTGCCTTGGCTCCATCTTGCCCATTGCTCCAGTCAGCGTGATTGAATTGATGGCTGGCGTCTATACCAACGAGGGGCCCCAAGCAACACAGTGTCTCATTCATCAGCTCAGTAGACCCTGTGGCCGTCCCCACCACTCCTTAGCCGCAGGGTCAGTCAAGCTTCCCCTTCTGCCCTCTCCACTCAAGCCTGCCGACGGCCTCTGAGCCCGCAGACCTCCAGGCGCTGCTGGGCCCCTTTCTTGCGTTCAAGCCAGTGGTGTGCGCCGCGCCTCCCCCAGCCCCCCCGCTACCCGAGACCCCCACAGGGCACCCGCCCCAGCCACCCACTCGCCCCCGGGCTATCGTAGCTCCGGGGGACACCGTGTGACAGCTAGTGAGCAGTGTCCCACAGAAGCCACAGGCAGCGCGGAGATCAGCGGGGCACCGCGAGTGGCCCTGCTCCGGCCCCAGCCCACCCAGGACACGCCGCACAGGCCCTGCAGGATGCAATCGTCGCCTTGTGCGCCCCGCAAGGTCCGCCCAGCCTGCCCCAGCAAGCCCGGCCCCCGCACAAAGCCCCCACTCACCGGCGATTGCTTCCAAACGCTGCTCCTTCTCTTCACAGCAGCGATGGTCAGACCAGCGGTCCCCCGGTCGTCCGCCTCGCCAGCCAGCCGCCGCCGCCTCCGTAGTATCCCTAGGTTGGATATCGTCAGAAGGCACCCTCCAGCCGGTTCAGCCCGTCAAGGGTCGTCCCTTCGCGTCGATGTATCGGCAGTCAGCGCTGGGCAGCAAAACTGCGCCGCCCCGCACTCCGGTGCCTGACTCCACACAGCCAAGCCTCACCGTATCCTCCGATCTCTCTCACTGCGCCAGTCGCGAAGCCGCCATCTTGTCTCGCTCCACTCGGCAAACGTTTCCTAGAGATTCAGGTGGGGAACGCAGCGCTGAGCTCCTCCGCTGTTCAACAACTTGTGCTAAAGCTCTCCTCGGCCCCACAGGGGCGATTTTGAGCCACAGTCAGGGGTTGAGAGGATGGTATTTGCCCGGTATTGTATTCCGGCTCGCGGAGCTCCCTTACGAGGCAGCCATTCCGCGTCGCGCCGTAGCCACGACCCCGAAACCTATGGTTTTTACATTGAATTTCTAAGGTTTTTTAAATGATAATTCCTAACTATAACCTCCCTGAAACTTATGGTTTTTAAATGAATTTCAAAGGTTTTTTAAAAGATAATCCCTTTGTATAACCTAATAATTGCATGTATATTTACCAATATATATTTCGAGTTTTGTAAAAAAATGAATCTGAAATTAGTATATTTCCACATTTATTTTACTGATAAATATGCACTCATGGCTGAAAGACTGACCGTTTTCACTCATGTAAACACTCTTGGATGATAAACTATACACAACCTTCATAATAAAATGTGCAAGTTTTCTTATACGAGAATATATCTTGCTCTTTAAGGAAATTTACTTAAAGTCTTTATTGTTTTTACCCTTTTACTTTTAAAATGACAGACCTATTGTCCTACTACTCATCATTGACAGCATTTACAAACGCTCAAAAAACAACCCAATTGCTGTATTTATCCACACTTTGAAATAAATACAGAGAGGAAAATACTTTTCTGTCTGTATTTATATGTAAAAATCAATAAAAACATAAATCAAGAAGCCCTTCTTATAATTTAAGAATATTTTCAACTTAATTAGCAGTAATTAACATATAAGTGTGGTTAAAGTATGACGCAGCACCTATAATACCTGACTTTCAAGAACAGCGTTCACAATTCGATTCCAAAGTCCATCAGCATCTTAGCCCAATGCCCCAAACGCCGGCACATCTTTCCAGGGGTAGCTTTACACTTTACAAATGCTGGCATTTTTTTAAATTAAAAAGCATAGTGATAACAAATATTAATACGTTCTTTTTTTTCCTTCTATTGTAAACTATTTTTTCTATATCTTCTATTTAGATGTTTTTAATCATGAGAATGCAGAGGACACAGTTTACAGGGTAACTCTTTTTAAACTCTCCAACGTATTTAGATAATAAGGACCTTATACGCGTTACTATGGTAATTGAAACCTTTACAGCTTCACAGTTTGTAACTTTTCTCAACATGTGCACAAGTCAAACAGTTAAAACGTGAGCACGTGTAAACTGTAAAACATGACAACTACATAGGCGGAGCCGAATCTTCCTTCCATAGACTACTAAACAACCAAAAACTATATAAACCACATCTATTGTGCAATTAGTTTAGTTTTTGCAAGTTATTTCTGCGTCGCCAATCTGTGATGCAGGTTCCCTTTTCTAGCATTGGATTCTTGCTTTGCGTCAACAAACATTTTCCGGAGTTGTAAGTTGTTTCATTATGGCATAGTAGATAGTTAAAATTTGTGGCTATTTGTCAATATTTAAACATTTATATCTAGAAAAAAGTGTTATTGCATGTTTTTTTCCTTTTTCTCTGTAACGTCAGCAGCTTGTTTTCAGAAACAGATAGATTACAACAAACATTGCTCCTTTTCTGGCTCCTTTCAGCTAATATATTGTGACTTTCTATATTATAATATTGACACTGTACTTCGCTTTAGAGGTGTTGGTGACACGTCGGCGCAAACCTTAAACATTTACAATCAACGTCACCACCTTCCAGTTGTTAGTGTGTTTTTCCCTAGGGATTATATACTGTTAATATGTATATTATAATATTAACAAATATGCTAATCTCAGTGGAGTTCATGACCCGTCGTCACAAAGAGTAAAGATATATAAGCTGTTCCCCCCTTTTGATCATATACTGTGAATATATATATTATAATTTCTCAGAGGAGTTCATGACTTGTCGCCACGAAGATGAAACTTTTTGACCCTTCCGAAAAAAGAAGCTCAGAAAACAATTACCGCTTAAAAAGTATTTTGTTATAGATGTTCTGTTGAATAGATAACTTTATTTTCCTTTTCTTTTTACTGTAACAATGGTATCAATCGTTATATTGTAATAGATTGTCCTATTGTTACAGAAGAGGAATAGGAGATTTTTCGACGCCATCTGTAATACACCTTAGGAAACATTAGACCGAACTTGATCGAATATTTTTTTCAGGGAGCATATTTTACGAAATTGCAGAATAAAAAATATAGCTTTCATACATACTTTGTTACTTTAAATATTTGATAAACCCTACATTTCTGAATGTTATTTTCTAATTTCTATTCTTCTAATTTGCGGTTCCTATTCACCTTCTCCCTAAAGAAATATATAGGACCAGTTCTGTATATTATAATAGTACCATCCTATATATTCTTAAGTGAGTATGTGATTGTTAGCGGAACAGTGTGCCACCTCTAAGCACTACGACATCGCCATAGTCATCCCGGACGGCTACAAGATCACCCGGAGGGACCGCGTCAACCAAACCGGAGGAGGCATCGCCATCGTCCACAGAAACACCATCTGCATCACGACCAACTCCAACGACACCCTCAACGCCGTCGAACACCTTCACTTCCAGATCCACACCAACCCCAAAACCACCCTTAGCGGCACTCTCATCTACAGACCCCCGGGACCACGCACACAATTCAGCGAAACCATTGCAGACTTCGTCAGCCCGCACGCCCTCACCTCCTCTGACTACATCTTCCTAGGGGACCTCAACTTCCACCTGGAGAACAACAAGGACTGCAACACCGCCGCCCTACTGGACAACCTCACCAACCTCGGACTCAAGCAACTGGTGAACACCCCCACCCACTACGCTGGCCACACGCTTGACCCCATCTTCTCCTCCAGCAAGCACATCTCCTTCAGCCACTCAACCGGACTACACTGGACAGACCACAGCTGCGTCCACTTCAACTTCAGGAGAACCACGACCCACCACCACCCGCAACAAGTTCTCCGAAGAAGCTGGAGCAAGATCACCGCCGACCAGCTCACCACCACCCTCAGCCAGAACCCGCCCACCAACACGACGGACCCCGACGAGGCAGCCCGCAACCTCACACTGTGGCTCACCAACTGCGCCGACGAACTCGCACCACTGAAGAACCCTCCCAGCAGACCCGGCAGCAGGAAAGCCTCATGGTTTACCACCGACCTCAAAAACTCCAAGAAAACCTGCCGCACCCTCGAGAAAGCCTGGCGCCATGACCAGACAACAGAACACATGACCGCCCTCAAGAACGCCACCCGCAAACACCATCAGCTGATCCGCACCACCAAGAAGACAGCATTCAAAGAAAGACTGGACAACAACACCCACAACAGCAAAGAGCTCTTCAGCATCGTCAAAGAGCTCTCCAATCCCTGCGCCTGCAACACCGACATCACTCCCTCGCAAGACCTCTGCGACGCTCTCGCCTTGTTCTTCCACCGTAAGATCGCCGACATTCGCAACAGCTTCGACGCACAAACCACGCCGCCTACCACCAAACCAGCGCCCCCAACCACCACCCTCTGCACCTGGACCCCTGTCAACACCGAAGACACCATCCGCCTGATGAACACCATCCACTCCGGATCCCCTGCCGACCCCTGCCCTCACCACATCTTCAACAAAGCTGACTCCATCATCGCACCCCAACTCCGGAACATCAACAGCTCCTTCGCATCCGCCACCTTCCCAGAGAGCTGGAAACATGCCGAACTGAGCGCCCTCCTCAAGAAACCCACCGCGGACCCCACGGACCTGAAGAACTTCCGCCCCATCTCGCTCCTCCCCTTTCCAGCCAAAGTCATTGAGAAGGCCGTCAACAGACAACTCTCCGCTTTCCTCGAGACCAACGGATCCCTCGACCCCTCACAGTCCGGCTTCCGAGCAAACCACAGCACCGAGACCGCCCTCATCGCAGCCACCGACGACATCAGGTCCCTGCTCGACAACGGAGAAACGGCTACCCTCTTCCTCCTGGACCTCTCAGCAGCCTTCGACACCGTCTGCCACCGCACCCTGATACAGCGCCTCAGCAACACAGGAATCCAAGGAGCGGACCTGGAATGGATCATCTCATTCCTCGTCGGAAGAACCCAGAGAGTCCGCCTCCCCCCGTTCCGATCCGCGGCCACCGAAGTCATCTGCGGCATCCCGCAAGGATCCTCACTCAGCCCAACCCTCTTCAACGTCTACACGAGCCCTCTCGCAGCCATCGCCTGCCGACACAACCTCAACATCATCTCCTACTCAGACGACACCCAGCTGATCCTCTCCCTTACCAGTGACCCCACCACCGCCAAAGCCAACCTCCAGGAAGGAATGAGAGACGTCGCAGAATGGATGAAGATCAGCCGTCTGAAACTGAACTCAGACAAGACGGAAGTCCTCATCCTCGGACCATCTCACTCCGCGTGGGATGACTCCTGGTGGCCCCCTGCCCTGGGCAGCGCACCCAAAACAACAGACCACACATGCAACCTGGGCTTCATCCTGGACTCCTCACTCACGATGACCAAGCAAGTGAACGCAGTCTCATCATCCTGCTTCAACACTCTGCGCATGCTCCGAAAGATCTTCCGATGGATCCCCACAGAAACCAGAAAGACGGTCACCCAGGCCCTCGTCACCAGCCGTCTGGACTACGGGAACACCCTCTACGCAGGAACCACAGCCAAACTCCAGAAAAGACTCCAGCGCATTCAGAAGGCCTCAGCACGACTCATCCTGGACATCCCTCGCCGCAGCAACATCTCTGCCCACCTGAAAGACCTGCACTGGCTCCCCGTCAACAAGAGGATCACGTTCAGACTCCTCACCCACGCACACAAGGCCCTCCACGACATGGGCCTGAAGTACCTCAACAGCCGCCTCTATTTCTACACACCCACCCGCCAGCTCCGATCTGCCAGCCTCGTCCTCGCCTCCGTCCCAGGAATTCGGAAGTCCACCGTCGGAGGAAGATCCTTCTCCTACCTGGCAGCCAAGACATGGAACTCCCTCCCCACTCACCTACGGCTGACCCTGGATCACCCCTCCTTCAGGAAACAACTCAAGACCTGGCTGTTCGAGCAATAGCGACCCCCCCTCAGCGCCTTGAGACCCTTACGGGTGAGTAGCACGCTATACAAATTCTTGTGATTGATTGATCAATCAAATTTGGAAAATAATAATGCATACATTTCTATGTAATATGAAGTCACTTGTATTTAACTGTTTTTTACTTGTTCTCCTGACCTCAGATAATGTAGTGCGGGAGTGTTTGTTGTAGCACTTCTATTCTACTTTATCTAAAAGTAACTGATGCCCTCTTATATTATCAAGAATATGGGGCAAAACTTTACAAACCATAGCAGAAAAAAGGAGGGTAAGGCCACGCTTAACTGATATTTTCTGAAATTGCATTTTTAGTTGTCACCCCTTTCATATATACAGCGTCAGCTTCTGAAGGAAGTTTAGTTGTATTTGCTAAATAAAAACTGTTTTAAACCTAGACTGAAGTTTTTGCTGCGCAACCACACCTCCCCATCAGAAAAGTAAACACCACATTGTAAGTAAATAGTGCTCCTGGGAAGTATCCCGCCCACAAACTTGATAAAAAAAACACCGCAAGACACTGTCATTTTTCCTCCGTGATTTGTACACCACACAGCAATTATATAAATGGCCCTTAAAACATATAAAAACTATTTTTACCTTCATAATCCCTGTCCACCACCTTGTGACCACTGTACAGAGTTAATAGTGTTCCTAACCTCCCCTATATTACTTTCTTTTCCCATACTCCTTTTGAACTGTGTCACAAAGTCACTGACAACAGTGAACCGTTCCCACCCAATAAGGAGCAAACTTGTGCTCGAAACACTTTAGCAAATACAATGTCCATGTTGTTCCGCAGACGAGGAAGGAATGACTGCCAAAACTTCTACTTTTAATGCTTCATAGCCAATGAACATTAAGCTTGTATGAGTAAAATGTCGCTGCGGGATCTCCTGGTGGAATTTGTAGGCACCCCTGGCGCAGCTGGTCCTGTGGTGTGGGCGGCAGCAGATCGCTGCACCGCTAGAGAGGCTCGGGTGCAGTTTTCTGACCTCCTGGTCTCCTCGTCAGCTCTCCCTGCCCCTAACAAGAGGCGGCCTGCAACAGTGGCACTGCAAGTCAGAAAAAGCTACCTGTATTAAATGCCACACAGTAGGATTGCTAAGATGTCTAAGGAGGACATGCCCTCTTTCTCCTCCACTGTGCAAACGCGCCTTCCGGCAGACTATGGGATGGAGGAGGAAGTCCAATTTACTCCTGAGGGACTTTGCGGGCCAAGAAGTAAATTTGACGAGTACTTGAAGAAGCATCTTTCTGTATCTCTGACTTAGAGGTAGTTTTAATCCCCCTGTCCTATTATGTGCTAGGGTCTTACAGAGGAGGTCATGCCAATCACAGGGGTACCCCAGTGCATAGTGTTCCCTAATGTATGTAGGTGTTTTCACTGTATTCTAAGTGTCTTTTAGCATAGCACTGGCTCCAGGCCTGGTTAGTCAGAGTCAGTTACCACCAGCACCCATCAGCAAAAATTGGGGGCACAGGATGACTTTGCAACAAGGCCTCTTTCTGCTCCTTTTTTGGTTCTTTCTGCAGATCTCTTACTTCTTGCTGCACCTTTCTTTGTCTTTCTGGACTTCTGTTGCCTTTTTCTGCATTTTTTCTTGCTTCTTTCTGTTCCTTTCTTCCTCTTTCTGCACATGTCCTACCTCTGTAGGCAGAGTTAGAAATTAGCATTTAAAAAACCTTTTAAAGTCACTGAAAAAAACATAGGTTTTAAGGACGTTATAGTTAGAAATTAGCATTTAAAAGTCCCTATAAAGTCACTGAAAAAACCATAGGTTTCAGGGACATTATAGTTAGAAATTATCATTTAAAAAACCTTCAAAATGTACAGAAAAAAACCCAGGTTTCAGGGACGTTGTAGTTAGTTGGACATTTCACTTGTAAAAAAACAGAGAAATTTGGCTATTATAGTTAGTTCAGTTAACTGTTACTCCATCATGGATCACAGCTAATTTTTGACGGTAGATTTAGGGAGAAAGCACACCTGCCCAGCCTTAGCCGTGCTCACTAACTTTTTGGGCTGATTAATGCATTACTGAATTTGAGCTGTAACTCGGGCACCTGCTTTATTTACATCTGCAGGTGCTTCCTGTTGAGGTTTAATTTTTGTGACAGGAGCATTGCGCCAGAATGAATCCTACCCTGCATATTTATCCAAGAAGATGCTACCGTTTTGTGCAATACCTCTACTCAATGGAAGTACTTTCTACTGGCTAATCAGTAAGTGCTACCTCGTTGGATAACTGTATAGTGCCTTTCCTACACTACAGCTGCGGGCCAGAAGAGTTGTCTCCAGTGACCATGTGTGTCTGTAACTTTGCCACTGCGCCAAAAGGCGCCGGGATCCCTTGAGTGAACTGTCCATCATAGTGGGTAAAGGGCTGGAAGAATTTGCATACCACTAGTGTGTGTGGGAAGGGGCCAAACGGGCGTGGCTTCTATGCGACTTCATATAACTCTTGTTTATAAAGAGTCAGTGAGTGATCAGAGCAGCAGATGAGGAGAAAGAACATCCTGGTCACAAGAACTACACTGAGATTGCACTCAAAAGAACCTTCTGGTCACTGGAACAACAAGGGGATTGCGCTCGAGAAACTCATGGATGCAAAGACCTCCATCATGGATCACAGCTAAATTTTGACGGTAGATGTGGGGAGAAAGCACACCTGCCCAGCCTCAACCGTGCTTACCAACTTTTTGGGCTGATTAATGCATTACTGAATTTGAGCTGGAACTCGGGCACCTGCTTTATTTACATCTGTAAGTGCTTACTGTTGAGGTTTAATTTTTGTGACAGGAGCATCGCGCCAGAATGAATCCTACCCTGCATATTTATCCAAGAAGATGCTACAGTTTTCTGCAATACCTCTACTCAGCAGGAGTACTTTCTACTGGCTAATCAGTAAGTGCTACCTCGTTGGGTAAATGTATAGTGCATTTCCAACACTACAGCTGTTGGCCAGTAGAGTTGTCTCCAGTGACCATGTGTGTCTGTAACTTTGCCACTGCACCAAAAGGCGCCGGGATCCCTTGAGTGAGCTGTCCATCATAGTAGGTAAAGGGCTGGAAGAATTTGCATACCACTAATGTGTGTGGGAAGGGGCCAAATGGGCGGGGCTTCTATGCGAGTTCACATGACTCTTGTTTATAAAGAGTCAGAGAGTGATCAGAGAAGCAGATGAGGAGAAAGAACCTCCTGGTCACTGGAACGACAAGGGGATTGCGCTCGAGAAACTCATGGATGCAAAGACCTCCATCATGGATCACAGCAAATTTTTGGCGTTAGATGTAGGGAGAAGGCACACCTGCCCAGCCTCGACCGTGCTCACAAACTTTTTGGGCTGATTAATGCATTACTGAATTTGAGCTGCAACTTGGGCACCTGCTTTATTTATATCTGTAAGTGCTTCCTGTTGAGGTTTAATTTTTGTTACAGGAGCATCGCGCCAGAATGAATCCTACCCTAGTTAGCAGGTGTTTCATTGAGGATCATAAAGTACTCTTTAAGCTCATCATCTGACCCATCCCAAATTATGAGTAAATCATCTTTGAAACGTAACCATAGGACTATTTTGTTCAGGAACTTGTCAGATTGCCATGTCCATTTTTGTCCACTTTTGTTCCCACCACCCCATTGTGAGGCAGGAAAAAGTTGGACTAAAAGAAAATCCCATTGCAGTGCCCTTTGTTTTACGGAAGATTTTATCGCCAAAATAAAACACATTTTGTTTGAGGCATATGCTAATCATTTCTTCTAACATGGTGTTGTGTCAAGTGAAGTGGATGCTGCGTATTTTTTAAAAGAATTTACAGGCCGAAATCCCAATTTCATGGTCTATATATATTGTTGTACAAGGACACCACGTCCATCGTTATTAATTTGTAGGATGTTTGCCACGGGATGCCATTAAGTTGTCTCAACATTTCACTTGTGTCTTTTATATATGAACTTAGTTTGAAGACAAAAGGTAAAAGAAATAAATCAATATAATTGCCCATTGGTTCCAGCAAAGATCCCATTGCCGATACTATTGGACGCCCTGGTGGTCTAGTGCGATTTTTTTTATCTTTGGAAGGAAATACATCGTTGCTGTAGTTGGATGTTGAACCGTATTTCCATTCATCATAGTCTATCAACTCTTGGTCCCTCCATTCCTTCAATTTTTCATCCTCTGAGTTCTTCATGTTTGCAGGTGGATTCGTTTGTAATTTCTCATAATAAGCTTGGTCATTCAATTGCTCATATGCCACATTGATATTTTCTTGTTCATCCCAGATGATTATGTTTGAGCCTTTATCCACCATTTTTATTTCGATTTGATCATCTTGAATCAAATTTGTTAGTGCCTTTCTTTCAGCTACATTTAAGTTAACCACATAAAGTTGTCTTTTAATTTGTAAATGTCCTGTCTGACCGCCTCATGGAAGGAATATATTTTGTTGCCAGCTGGCATTTAGGGATAAAAATGTGACTTAGGTTTTTTCTGACTTAAGCCAACTCCCAATTGTGTGCATATCTCTTCCAAATTAACATGATCTTGTGTTGCCCTTGCTTCCAGGTTCATGAGTGTTAAATATATCTCCGAGTCCTTTGCTTGTAAAGTTGAGGTGGGTATTTTTGTTGATACATTTTCCTTTTCACTGAAAACTTTGGCCAATTTTATTTTCTGAATATATCTATATAGATCTATTTTTGTTTGTGCCATATTATATGGGCACTCAGGCAGAAATTCAGTCCACATTTCAATGAGGAGTTTTCCAATTCCATCATTTTTCTGCTTGATAGGTCTACAATGGTCAATTCTTGGCTTTTTTTCTAGAACGTTTTCTTCATCTGCATACTCCGTGCTGTTGTTTCTATCTTTACTCCACCGGTTGCCCCTTCTTCCTCTTCTTGTCTGTTTTGATTTAAGCATGACTTTCCCCTCCCTTTTCCATGGCATCTCTGGTATTGCGACTGGAATCCTCTTGTTTGCTCCCACTGGCGTTGCTGCAGGACCAGTCGCATATCCCCTAAAAAAGGTTGTTTAGTTATTCATGAAATCCAGGCCGGGTGTCAGGGTCAACTTCCTCAGGCTCTGATGCGACGACACAATGGCCCACCGCTCAATACCATCAACTCTGATTTTAGATTTACAGAGGATTGAAGTGATCAAGCGGGAGGAGGGCTTATTAGGAAGGGAACAGCAAGAAGGGAGATCTGTAAAGGAAAGGTTAGTAGACAACAAATAATTGTTTACAGCACAAAATAAAGCTTACAACTATCTAAGTTGTGTTTGGAAAAAGCTCACTGAGCAGCATTCTTTGTCATAACACTTCTGATTTTTAAATGCCCAAAGATAGAACTTAGCTTCACTCACCATTAGACTATAATTGGCTTTATCTTTAAAACATATTAGTCCAAAATTGCAGTTTCGCCCTTTTGTATGTGCAGCGAGGCTAAACTCTATGCAATATTTATCACTGGCTAATTTATTGTCCCACAGGAGAGTTAGCTTGGCAACAATGCTAATAATCTTGAATACACAAAAGAAATACTGTAGATAAAGTCTCTTGTTTGCCAACTTACAAGGAATCTTAAGAAACTAAATAAACAATAAATGGCCTTTACTCGATTTGTTCGGTAAATATGCAAGTGAGTACACTAAGTTAACACTATGAGCAGATTTCTAGATTTGTTCGATAATATGTACATTAGCTGAAAGGCATTAGATGAGTTCACAAAATGCGGAACTGGTAAAAGATCATCCTCTAACCTGCAGAGCATGACCTACTCTGCCTAATAATGCTGGGAAAACAAGAGGTTTCACTGCGGGAGCCATCACGCACCTCCAATAAACAGCGGGACGCAAGCAAACGCTGCGTGAGCCAGCTTTGATGACAAATGGCCCCAGGAGATTCCAGGCACAGAGAAGCTCGCTGAGAAGAGCTCTGTGGAAAAGACTGCCTGTAAAACAACGGAAGGTGTAGAAATGGCCCTAAAAATAGATAATAGTCCAATGTCACTTCTTGGCTTATCAATTAAAGACAGTAATACAACAACAGTACATGAACTTTGTGCATGATGTTAAGATATACAAGCATGTATGGTATTAAAGCATGAAAACATTGAATACAGATAAACATATTATTGTAAATTACAGCACAGCAACCACCAACGACCCAAGGAAGCAGATTCATGTGCTTTGCCACAAAAGAATTTGGTGCATAGTGACATGCATGTGCGAATGGTGCGTAGGGTGGGCCCTAGACCGCGTGGTGCCACCCTAGCTAGGGCCCGAATTTTGAGGAGTTCGGCGGTGGAAGTGTCGTATTAAACTAGGAGCATGAATGTTCCTAGCAGGCTTCCATGAGTCATTCTCAGGTCCGTATCCCTTCCAAGAGATTAAATACCACAGGTTTGAACCTCTTAGTTTTGAATCCAAAACGTCTCGCAATTTGTATTCCCAGTGTCCTTGGCCCAGAATCGGTGATGGATGTGGGGAGATTGAGTTTCCGGCAGGTTTCAATAGAGAAGTGTGAAATACAGGATGAATTTGTGAAGAATGAGGCAAAAGCAATTTGACAGTAACTGGATTGACTTGACAAACAACTTTGTACGGCCCGATGAACTTTGGATGAAACATACTTTTCTGTTTGAAGACAAAGTTCTTTGTGGAGAGCCACACCTTGTCTCTAGGACTATAAAGTGGACCTGGTCTATGATGTTTATCGTATTGTTCTTTGTACCTTTCTTTGGCTTGAAGAAGATTTTTGTGAATCTGATGATGAATGGATTGCATACGATGAACTGTATCTTTTACTGTTGGTGTGTCTGAACTTGTCTGAGGCAAAGCCAAAGGAATGGTATTGGGAACATATCCATACAATCCTTCAAAGGGAGTCGTGAAAATGGATGAATAAGGTGATGAATTGTAAGCTAACTCCGCCATCCACAGTAAATCCAACCAAGAGTCTTTGCTTCAGAGACATAACATCGTAAATATTGCTTTAACGTCTGATTGAGACGTTCGGTTTGACCGTCTGTTTGTGGATGGTAGCTTGTTGACATGTTTGATGTGATTTACAGACTTTCAACAACATTGTTGCCAAAACTTAGATGAAAACTGGGATCCACGGTCCGACAAAAGCACAGAAGGCAAACAGTGTAAGCGTACTATTTATTGCAAAAATATTTGTGCTAATTGACCAGATGTTGGTAAAGTTTTACATCCCAAAAAATTAGCATATTTTGTTAAACTGTCTATCACCACTAAAATGACTGAATGTTGGTGTACTGTTGGTAACTCGGTGATGAAATCCAAGGAGACATGTTCCCAGGGTATGGTAGGCGTGGGGAGTACTTGGAAAAATCCTTTGGGTTTGCTATGATCAGTTTTATACCGTGCACAAATCTCACATTCTGGAACCATTTTTACAATGTCTTCATTCATGGTTGTGTTAAAAATATAGAGAGAGACCCCTTTTAAACCAGGGGATTAGAGTACTTAAACAGTAAAGTGGAGATTATCCCTTGGCTAGCGTATTTGTATTTACATACTCATGCACATACGTTCTTGTGTACACACTAAACTATATAGGTTCAGAACTATCCACACTTCTAATAAAAGTTTTTACAAAAAAGAGTTTTTATTTTGTAAATGAGAGGGAACAGATGTTTATATACAAATACACATTTGATTAAAACATGTGAAACTAGTGAGTCATAATCATAAACCACATTCACATGAATACCATGGTTATAATACAGTTTTTAAAAACAATTCATTAACACAATTTAATACAATAAAAATGAACTAAAAACAATTATAAACTTTTACCACAATATTCCATTCAATTGTAGACAGAGTAAAAATCACAATGGGGGAGAGACAAACAAAAGACATCAACTTTTAGTCATCATAGTTACACCTCTGGGAACCTGCTTATTTGAAATCTGCACCTAGGCCTAATATCTTCTAGACTTCCAGGTCAAATAGGTTCTCTCGATTGTGTATTATCCTGCGTCGACGCGTTTCGATGGCGATTTTAAAGATATGCTGCCATCTTTTTCAAGACTTCATGATTTAGTCTCTCCTGTATTCTGGGCACTGGATGGTTGCCGCTGTAAAATAATTAACTGGGGACAAACGATATGCTGTTCAATTATAAGAACCAGAGTCATGTTTATATTATCAGACACCTAAAAGAGTTTTATCACATTACTACTCCATACTTTGTATTGTGCTGACTAGGTTGGTTACAGTTGTCCTCGTCTATTTTTCTAATTTCCCTTTTCAGACCCAAGGACCTTACTTGCTGTTCTTAAATTTCAAAAAGTCCTACCCAAAAATTATTATACTGCTATGTCATGTAGGGGCTGCATTTTATATTCGATCCATATTTTTTTAGTAGTCTCAAATACCATTTTAATTCAGAAAAAGAGGTTTCTTCTGTTGTTTACCTTTTCATATGGCAATTAGCATTCTAGAAGGATGTTTTCTCAATGCTCCGGACATTTGATTCCTCTAGAGAAGCAGCAGTCTTGAGGGCAAAAATAGAGCATTTTAATTTTCTGCAGTAATTTCTCTGACTTTACGCAGTCGTTGCAGGGTTTACAATATATTAGATAGACAAGTACCTTATTTTGATGAAAAAGGTTCTTCAAATCCGCCTTTCTTTATGTTTCATTTATTGCACCGGCTGCTATTCCTACAGACTGCTTGTCCTAAAACATATATTATATCTTGTTTTATTAAAGCGTCATCCTATTCTCATAGCATCCTTTAACACAAAAGGGTGGGCATTGCTCCTTACCACTTGTGTTTAAAAGATCTTCCTAGAGGTATCTTCTCTGAGGGGCTCTAGTTCTTTGTGCTGGATAACTCCCGTAGGTAAGAGGCCTCCCTGTTTCTTTCTATGTTGTATAAAGAAATATGTTATCAGAAGGATAGTTTGGAATTGTTTGTTTCGAGCCTTTCAAATTCCCTGATCTCTACTCTACTTCTTACCTTCTCAACAGTGGATGAACCCCCTGGTGGGTAGTGGTATCAGTGTCCGGTTTCTTGAAATGAAATCGGCAGGCCCTGGGATGTGATAATAAAAATAAAGAGGGGGGAAAGGAGTTTTAGTACTCGAATTTCCCTTGTGTGATGTCCTATATGGGAGCAACGAGGGGCAGCTGATCTTACCAGCTATCTTTAGGGGCATCCACGTTCCACTCCCTTGTCTCGCTTCCGATTCAGCTCTGGTGTCTCGGTATCGGTGAAAAGTTGTTGAATCAACCGATGCCGATTGCGTCCCTATTTAAACTTGTACGGCACTCGCTCATTGGCTCTATTGTGATGACTTACAGCTGGTTCTAATGCTTGTATCGTCGTTTTTTTTCCCTTTCCCCGCATTTTTTTCTTTTCTTTTGGTTTCCTGCATCGCGTAGTGCAAGCCTTGTTTTGCATCGTGTAATGCAAGCCTCGTTTTGGATCATGCGGTTCAAACCTCAGTGTTGTGAATGATTACCAATCACGTCTCTCTCCTCTATTCTGCCCATGACGAGTTCGTGATACAAAACACCGTGAAGGCGCACTCCCTTTCGGGCTGTGTAAGCCATCGCGCATTGGTGTAACTCTCCAGTGCAGTTTTATTATACCCTCGGTAGTTTTTGTGCCAAATTGAATATTATATGGAAAGGTATTAGCTCCATATTCTCTTTTCTAATTTAATATATTGAACCTTCTCCAGCATTTTTGTTGCATTATGCAGAGTGATTTTATTTAATGTCCGGATGTTAGTATGGCCTCACATTTCATGTTGTACATTGCTCTAATCTATTCTATTGAGCCTCTCCCGGTACTTGTGTAGCACTATCTGGAATCATTTTGTTTCTTTTAATGTTATCCATCCCTTAATGGGATTGTTATCCATTCAGTTAAATGGGGGTTGGTGTATGCTAATTATAAGTTACTATGGACATCCAGTCATCTCTGGAGTTCAAGCCTCTCTTGATCGTATCAAGGTGGCATATGAACCACTGTTCGCGTTTCTTTCTCAGGGCTTCTAGATTTCCCCCCCTTCTACTTATACTCACTTTCTCTAAAATGGACCATGTGAATTGGTTGCACTCATGGTTACTTGTTACGAAGTGCTCAGTGAGAGGGGCATTCTCCTTTTTGTTTTTAATGGCAGATCTATGCTCTTGTACTCTTACACGCAGTTCTCTCCCTGTCTCACCCACATAACCTAACCCGCAGGGGCAGATTATGAGGTAGATCACGCTTTTGCTTCGGCAGTTTGTCAGATTTTTCGGGGTCATGGTTTTGCCATTAAAATTCAAGGTCTTACTTTCCATGCAATTTGGACAGATTGAGCAAGACCCGCATCTGTAATTGCCCACAGCCCGTCTCTCTCCAGTGAGGGTAGATTGGGTTGTGGTCACTTGGTTATTGTATGTGTGTACCAAGGCAGTGCGCAGGGTCCTATTCCGTCTGAAAGATAAAAGTGGCTCCGGCATTGGCGTCTCTAATTCGCTGTTTAGGATTTTCCAGTTGCGGTTCACAATATTCTTGATCCTGTTACTTAGGCCCGAATATTGGGTGACGAAAACTATTCTATTATCTGTTTTGTTTATTTTTTGTCTATTGGTATCTAGCAGAGCATCTCGATTATAAAACCTGGCTCTTTTTAGAGATTGTTTTACCAATTTTTTGGGATATCCTCTTTTATGCAATTTCTTCTCCATTATGTCTGCATGAAAATAAAAATCTTCTAGGTTTGTGCAGTTTCTCCTAAGTCTTAAAAATTCTCCAAAAGGAATATTATCCTTTTGGGAACGTGGGTGATTGCTCCGATATTCCAACAGACTATTTTTGTCTGTTGGTTTTGTAAATAGTTCTACATTTAGTTTGCCTTCTTGTTCTTTTATTTTTATATCCAGGAAGTCCACACTACTAGTACTGTAGTGGCCGGTGAACTTGAGGTTTTTGTCCCCCAAATTTAACCACTCCGGAAAGGAGGCCAGATCCTCACTGGCACCGTTCCACACGAAAATAATATCGTCGTCCATATTTTAATACCTTTATTTCATCAATGGATATGGCTCTGTCAGAGAGGTTAAAACAATCCTTTCAAATAATTCAACATTCTTGTCTACTTGGTTAAGGGTGGGTGTGAAGATAGATTTTGGTTTGAACCCCGTGATGTTTTGTGCTGGTGTGTAGGTTAAGACTTGTGCCCCCAGCCTGGCCTGCCTTTACGTTGCAAACTTTGAAGACAACCATATATACAACAAGATGGCACCCTATTATGAGAACATAACCCACTGGCACCGTTTCATAGACGATATTATTTTCGTGTGGAACGGTGCCAGTGAGGATCTGGCCTCCTTTCTGGAGTGGTAAAATTTGGGGGACAAAAACCTCAAGTTCACCGCCCACTACAGTACTAGTAGTGTGGACTTCCTGGATATAAAAATAAAAGAACAAGAAGGCAAAGTAAATGTAGAACTATTTACAAAACCAACAGACAAAAATAGTCTGTTGGAATATCGGAGCAATCACCCACGTTCCCAAAAGGATAATATTCCTTTTGGAGAATTTTTAAGACTTAGGAGAAACTGCACAAACCTAGAAGATTTTTATTTTCATGCAGACATAATGGAGAAGAAATTGCATAAAAGAGGATATCTCAAAAAATTGGTAAAACAATCTCTAAAAAGAGCCAGGTTTTATAATCGAGATGCTCTGCTAGATACCAATAGACAAAAAATAAACAAAACAGATAATAGAATAGTTTTCGTCACCCAATATTCGGGCCTAAGTAACAGGATTAAGACAGATAATAGAATAGTTTTCGTCACCCAATATTCGGGCCTAAGTAACAGGATCAAGAATATTGTGAACCGCAACTGGAAAATCCTAAACAGCGAATTAGAGACGCCAATGCCGAAGCCACTTTTCTCTTTCAGACGGAATAGGACACTGCGCACTGCCTTGGTACACACATACAATAACCAAGTGACCACAATCCAATCTACCCTCACTAGAGAGAGACGGGCTGTGGGCAATTACAGATGCGGGTCTTGCTCAATCTGTCCAAATTGCATGGAAAGTAAGACCTTGAATTTTAATGGCAAAACCATGAGCCCGAAAAATCTGACAAACTGCAGAAGCAAAAGCGTGATCTACCTCATAATCTGCCCCTGCGGGCTAGGTTATGTCGGTGAGACAGGGTGAGAACTGCGTGTAAGAGTACAAGAGCATAGATCTGCCATTAAAAACAAAAAGGAGAATGCCCCTCTCACTGAGCACTTCATAACAAGTAACCATGACTGCAACCAATTCACATGGTTCATTTTAGAGAAAGTGAGAATAAGTAGAAGGGGGGGAAATCTAGAAGCCCTGAGAAAGAAACGCGAACAGTGGTTCATATGCCACCTTGATACCATCAAGAGAGGCTTGAACTCCAGAGAGGACTGGATGTCCATAGTAACTTATAATTAGCATACACCAACCCCCATTTAACCGAATGGATAACAATCCCATTAAGGGATGGATAACATTAAAAGAAACAAAATGATTCCAGATAGTGCTACACAAGTACCGGGAGAGGCTCAATAGAATAGATTAGAGCAATGTACAACATGAAATGTGAGGCCATACTAACATCCGGACATTAAATAAAATGACTCTGCATAATGCAACAAAAATGCTGGGGAAGGTTCAATATATTAAATTAGAAAAGAGAATATGGAGCTAATACCTTTCCATATAATATTCAATTTGGCACAAAAATTACCGAGGGTATAATAAAACTGCACTGGGGAGTTACACCAATGCGCGATGGCTTACACAGCCCGAAAGGGAGTGCGCCTTCACGGTGTTTTGTATCACAAACTCGTCATGGGCAGAATAGAGGAGCGAGACGTGATCGGTAATCATTCACAACACTGAGGTTTGAACCGCATGATCCAAAACGAGGCTTGCATTACGCGATGCAAAACGAGGCTTGCACTATGCGATGCAGGAAACCAAAAGAAAAGAAAAAAATGCGGGGAAAGGGAAAAGAAACGACGATACAAGCATTAGAACCAGCTGTAAGTCATCACAATAGAGCCAATGAGTGAGTGCCGTACAAGTTTAAATAGGGACGCAATCGGCATCGGTTGATTCAACAACTTTTCACCGATACCGAGACGCCAGAGCTGAATTGGAAGCGAGACAAGTGAGTGGAACGTGGATACCCCTAAAGATAGCCGGTAAGATCAGCTGCCCCTCGTTGCTCCCATATAGGACATCACACAAGGGAAATTCGAGTACTAAAACTCCCCCCCCCCTCTTTATTTTTATTATCACATCCCAGGGCCTGCCGATTTCATTTCAAGAAACAGGACACTGATACCACTACCCACCAGGGGGTTCATCCACTGTTGAGAAGGTAAGAAGTAGAGTAGAGATCAGGGAATTTGAAAGGCTCGAAACAAACAATTCCAAACTATCCTTCTGATAACATATTTCTTTATACAACATAGAAAGAAACAGGGAGGCCTCTTACCTACGGGAGTTATCCAGCACAAAGAACTAGAGCCCGTCAGAGAAGATACCTCTAGGAAGATCTTTTAAACACGAGTGGTAAGGAGCAATGCCCACCCTTTTGTGTTAAAGGATGCTATGAGAATAGGATGACGCTTTAATAAAACAAGATATAATATATGTTTTAGGACAAGCAGTCTGTAGGAATAGCAGCCGGTGCAATAAATGAAACATAAAGAAAGGCGGATTTGAAGAACCTTTTTCATCAAAATAAGGTACTTGTCTATCTAATATATTGTAAACCCTGCAAAGGGTGCGTAAAGTCATAGAAATTACTGCAGAAAATTAAAATGCTCTATTTTTGCCCACAAGACTGCTGCTTCTCTAGAGGAATCAAATGTCCGGAGCATTGAGAAAACATCCTTCTAGAATGCTAATTGCCATATGAAAAGGTAAACAACAGAAGAAACCTCTTTTTCTGAATTAAAATGGTATTTGAGACTACTAAAAAAATATGGATCGAATATAAAATGCAGCCCCTACATGACATAGAAGTATAATAATTTTTGGGTAGGACTTTTTGAAATTTAAGAACAGCAAGTAAGGTCCTTGGGTCTGAAAAGGGAAATTAGAAAAATAGACGAGAACAACTGTAATCAACCTAGTCAGCACAATACAAAGTATGGAGTAGTAATGTGATAAAACTCTTTTAGGTGTCTGATAATATAAACATGACTCTGGTTCTTATAATTGAACAGCATATCGTTTGTCCCCAGGTAATTATTTTACAGGGGCAACCATCCAGTGCCCAGAATACAGGAGAGACTAAATCATGAAGTCTTGAAAAAGATGGCAGCATATCTTTAAAATCGCCATTGAAACGCGTCGACGCAGGATAATACACAATCGAGAGAACCTATCTGACCTGGAAGTCTAGAAGATATTAGGCCTAGGTGCAGATTTCAAATAAGCAGGTTCCCAGAGGTGTAACTATGATGACTAAAAGTTGATGTCTTTTGTTTGTCTCTACCCCAATGTGATTTTTACTCTGTCTACAATTGAATGTAATATTGTGGTAAAAGTTTATAATTGTTTTTTAGTTCATTTTTATTGTATTAAATTGTGTTAATGAATTGTTTTTAAAAACGGTATTATAACCATGGTATTCATGTGAATGTGGTTTATGATTATGACTCACTAGTTTCACATGTTTTAATCAAATGTGTATTTGTATATAAACATCTGTTCCCTCTCATTTACAAAATAAAAACTCTTTTTTGTAAAAACTTTTATTAGAAGTGTGGATAGTTCTGAACCTATATAGTTTAGTGTGTACACAAGAACGTATGTGCATGAGTATGTAAATACAAATACGCTAGCCAAGGGATAATCTCCACTTTACTGTTTAATCATGGTTGGCCACCAAAAGGTTTTCTGTACTTTCTCCACAGTCTGTTAAGGTCCTGGATGACCAGCTAATGGAAAAGAGTGAAGCCATGCAAATACTGCTCCTTGCAATTTTTTGGTGGGTAGGTACACTTGTCGTCCATGATAAGGTATTCCTACCTTAACTGATTGACCTTTGCTTTGATCAATCCATTGTGACCAAGAAGAAGGGGGAAAACTCGCATAAATGTCATGCAGAAAGTGTTCTGCTGTCAGAACACATACCACCTTAGCAGGATTAATGAAATAGTGTGGTGACCCTTCCGGTTTATGTAAGGAGGAATCTTTCCTGGATAACGCATCAACTTTTTTATTGTCAAGCCCTGGTCAATAAGTTACAATAAAATCATATTCTGTGAAGAACATCATCCAACATAATTGACGTGGAGTCAAAACTCTAGCTGAAGTCATAAACTGTAATTTTCTGTGATCTGTAAATTCTGTTACAGTGAAGCGTGCCCCTGAAAGATAATGTTGCCATTCTTTAAAAGCATCATGAATGGCAAACAATTCTTTTTTAGCTACTGTATAGTTTTGTTCTGCTGGATTAAATTTCCTTGACATGTATGCCACGGGATGTAATTGACCTGACAGTTGATTTCTTTGGGACAAAATGGCACCTATAGCAACATCCGAAGCATCCGCTACAATGATAAAAGGTTCCTGAACATCTGGGTGCATCAAGATTAGAGCTGCTGTGAATGCCTGTTTTAGAGCTCGAAAAGCTGAATCTGCTGCAGAAGTCCAATCGAACCTTACCTTTTTTCTTAGTAGTCGTGTGACAGGAGCTACTACTAAAGAAAAGTGATCAATAAAACGACAATAGAAATTTGCAAAACCTAAAAAGCATTGCACATCTCTAACGGTCCTAGGAACTGGCCAATCTGCAACGGTTTGAAGATTTCTATCGGTCATTTTCATACCAGATGGTGTGAGAATCACTCCTAAGAATTCAACTTGAGTCACATGAAAGTCACACTTTGATAGTTTACAATATAGGTTATGTTCTTGAAGAGTGGTCAAAACCTTCTTAATATGACTTTCATGAGTGTCAGAATAAATCAAAATGTCATCTATATATACAATGACAAACAGGTCCAAAAATTCCCGTAAGACGTCGTTCAAGAAAAACTGAAACGCGGCTGGGGCGTTACAAAGCCCAAAAGGCATGACCAAGTATTCGAAGAGTCCATATCATGTTTTTAAGGCAGTTTTCCACTCATCTCCTTGTCGAATCCGTACCAAATGGTACGCACGCCAAAGGTCTAATTTGGTATAGATGATAGCTGTCTTCACCTGATCTAAAAGAACAGGTATTAATGGAAGGGGGTATTTATTTTTTATCGTGATCTTGTTTAAGGCCCTATAGTCTATACACGTTCTTAACTCGCCATTAGCTTTCGGTATGAAAAATAAAGGAGATGCTGCTGGTGATCGAGATGGACGTATAAAACCGTTTTCTAAGTACTGGTCAAGGTACTGTCGCAAATGTTGGTTCTCATTTTCTGAAAGTGCATAAATTCGGCAATATGGTATACAGGAGCCAGGAACAAGATCTATTTGACAATAATATGTCCGATGTTGTAGTAGAGTGGCAGCTTTGGCTTCAATAAACACTTCCTGAAATTGTTTATAAGGGGTTGGAAGAATGGTCTCTTTTTCCTCGGCTGTAGGTATGTGCCCTTGCGCTGATTTTGTGAACAACAAACACTTAGAATGACAGGGTCTGGAAAGAAAAACGATTTCTCTTTTTTGCCAATCAATCATGGGATTGTGTAAACAAAGCCAAGGCATCCCTAAAATGAAACCATATTGTGGAGCTTGAATAACATCAAATTGAAGTTCCTCAGTATGTTTTTGTTATTTAGCATCAATACCAGAGATGTGGATTTCAGATGTTTGCATGGTTACCGGCACTACATATAAAAAAGTTTCCATCAACTGCTTGCATGATTCCAGGTGTTTCTTTTTTCTCACAAACAATGCGCACTCTTTGAGCCGTTTCTAAATCGACAAAGTTTCCAGTAGCTCCAGAATCTACTAAGACTTCCATTTGATGGACTGATGTGCTTAAAGTGATTTGTACTGCCAATCGGAAATGAGCTTTACAATTTGAAACTCAAGAATCTATTGAAGGGAAAGGGATGGTTCCCAAGAGATCCCCATCTAAACACCTTGGGCAAATTCATTTTCTGACATTTTGTCTGTTGTTACCGCATTGTTTTGTTTTTGTTTGTGGTCTTTCCTTTAGGTTTTATTGGACAGTCTTTAACAAAATGTCCCTTTCGGCCACAATACTGTGGTAAATAAATAAATAATACCCTATTTTTGAATGAATAAATGAATAACAGATAGCTCAATAAATAAGAGTCAAGATTCGAGGTAGTAGGAGTTTCGCAGGTTTAATACAGCATAAGGACAGGAACAGGACGACCTGCACAGGAATAGGAAGGCAGGGCCCAGCAGCTGCTGGGGCTGGATCTGGGATGAGCGCGCTAAGGAATAATCTTTTAATAACAGTACATGAGCATATATACATAACGCAAACACATAGCATTACATTGCAATAGGCGTAGCAGTGGGTGGAGCAAAAGGCGTGACGCGTAGTAGTCGCGAAAGATAAGGGTGAAAAGAGGTGTAACAGGGCGTATACATAGACATGTGATGCAAACGTAACAGAATATGTCATGAATGGGGCGGAAACCATGGAGGGGGCTACCTGAGGAGCCGGGACCTCTAACCTGATGGTGCGCGCAAACTAGCAATGACGTGTTACTAGGAGAAGCTGGGGGCTTCGAACTCTGTGCTAGGAGCAGAGACTGAAGTCTGGAGAGTCAGGGCGACATGTACCTAAACAGTATCTAGTATCTGATGTTTAGAGAACATGTTGATATAAACTAGAAGTCAGGAGGGGAAAGGCTAACAGACACTAAGACTGGACCATGCATTATTCTACATGTAGTGCGTGATGAAGAATATTAAATGACCATTAAATGCAGTATTTCTCTTACATGGAGACGTGAAGGCTAGACAATGACGGAAACTATTGATGCGATTCAGTAGCTTTTAGGAATGCAGAGAAGGAGGACTGAACTGATAACTGGAATCATAACATACTCTTGGCAGACTCAGAGGCAGAGCCAGGCTGAGCCGGGCACTGCGAGGCAGGAAGTAAGTGAAGGGTCGAGGATACAGGTGGGGGCTGTATCGCTCCTCAGCGAGGCTTCAGGAGACAGGAGACAAGAGCTGAATCTGGTGTCCGGGCCCTTTTGAGGCCTAGAAACGGGGACTTTACAATGAAATAACGTGCACACTGAGAAACGTGGCAACGTAGCTTTACATGGGCCTGATATTCGTAGTATTCACGAGAACTGGAAACTGGCATACTAGAGGTGGACACAACTATAATTGCGTCTTTAAATCAAACATAGGGAATACATATGCATATTTAATCATGCACATATAACATATGATGGATGACACGTAGGGACACAGAACATGACAAAATTTACTTTTCCACATTCCCTCCTTGTCACTACGTTTCCATCAGGAAACATCAATATTCATGATACCATCTATCATTTCATACAGTATCATTTGCTCGTCTCGAATTATCCTGGAACGGGATTTAGAACGGGGCTTGGGACTAGGAATACAAGAGGTAGCACAAATGCCGCAAATCGCAGGGCCACATTGTCTACAGAGGCAGCAGCTGAATATGATCGCTACTGCAATACCTAGAAAGGACAATACTTTCCATCCCCAGGCGGAAATTATATTCCAGAACCAACCGGACCATGTCCAGGTGCCTGGATCTTGGTGTAACAGATGGGCAATTTTATGGAGTCTGGTTATAGCAGAATAAACAGACGGCGCGTTATTTGGAATGAAAATGCAGCAACTAGATCCGATGACTCTACAGGCCCCGCCCCTATCGGCCAATATGACGTCAAGGACGAGACGATTCTGGAGCACGACAATTCTCATAAAGGATTGTTCTTCGGTTAAATTACCTAGAGCAGAAGTAGTCTCAATTACTACTGCTTCGAGTGTTCTGGTTAATCTACGTATTAGTTTACTATTCACAACTGTACCTAAATAAGGAAAGACACCTTTATTGATATCTATATATTGTTCTAGAGTAGTTTCAGTATAATCGACAATCGGGAGGTTTCTCTTGGGTCTTGTATGTACTAGATGGGAATTCCTATGGTAGTCGGGTGGGGCTAGGAAAACTGGTGGCAGTAGGAAGGCAATGTAACAGGTTCCCTCCCAATCGAGGGGCAGACGAACATATGCAGTTTGACCACAAATAAAATAAGAATGACGTGAAGCTTTGAAAATAGATTTCCCACTGTCACTATACTTGACAATAGTAGTACAATCACTATGTCCTACATGTACGGAACCATTATTTCGGACACATAATTCGCCTTTGACTGGCAGTACTGAAATAGCAGGTAAGTCTGGAGTAGTATCAGACTGAACATTCAGGACCATGAAATTCGAAGAATAATTACCTAAATTATACACTTCATTTTCTAGATCTAACCTGGTTCTGTGGGGGAGACCTTGCTTGTCTGGAAAACATGTACTGTTAAGAAAAGACATATCTGTTGGGGATGACGTTAACGTGGACCATGCTCCACACGAACCATTATGTGAAAAAGGATAAGGAAAAAGTGGCAGAACTCCCTTCGGTGTCTGGAAAGGGGGGAGTCGACCACATACCCAACAATTAGTGGCATTGCTGGTCTGGTGTGAATAATGTAACATGCGGATGAAAGAATTATTTCGCATAGCGAGGCGGTAAGAGAGTTCATGAGGAGGTAGATCACTAAACGTATGCTCTACTGTAACATTAGCAGACTTATTTACATGAAGAACTGGGAAATACAGGTAAAATGCGTAACTGGTGCAGGAAATCATAATGCTGAGAAATAATATGAAACATAGAAAAACGATACATCGAATTGAGTTTTGACTAACTCTCTCACTATGGGGGTCTATTTTATACATGTCAGAAACAGTCTAACCGTTTCACCTAGGGGAGGACTTAGACAATCAAACTGGCTGACTTATTTTACTAGACCGGAGTTTCAACTTATACTCCTGTTGCGGAGTTTTCTCTAACAGGGGAGGGTTTGTAGCAATGTCTTTTGCGGGACAGTCCTTGAGAACAATATTTTGGCAATCCTTCAAATCCTGGGAAATGTTCTTTGAAACGGGTTTCAGTCCATAAAACTTCTTTACGTGCGAAAGGTGCACCCAGCCTTTGCGACCCTCCAACTTCACGGCTGTACGGGTGGCGAGGAGGACCTGTCGGGGCTCCTTCCAGCGTGGCTCCAACGGACTTGAGCGGTCAAAATTGCGGACAAGAACCATGGATCCTGGAACGATTTCATGCGGTGCCACCTCGGTATTGTCTGGGAATGCGGCGGCAACCTGTGAACGACAAGAGTTGAGGGCAGACATCAAGGAAGCTAGGTAATCTGTCAGCATATTACTTGAAACATCGGTAATACTTCGGGGTCTAGGAGTACCCCACATGTTAGGGGGGCGGCCGAATACGACCTCATACGGGGACAGACCTGATCTGGAATGTGCGACCATGCGCATATAGAACAAAGCGACTGGCAGAGCTACTAGCCAGTCCACACCTTTCTCTTTACATACTTTGGCGATGCGAATTTTCAGAGTCTGGTTATGTCTCTCTACGAGACCGGCTGCTTCAGGATGGCGTACACAATGAAACTTCCACTGGTACCCTAACAAAAGGGAAACATGCTTCATCAACTCAGATGAGAATGGCTGGCCTTTGTCAGAATATACGACTCTAGGGAGTCCATAACGGGGGAAGAACTCACGCACCAGCTGCTTGGCAGTGGTCGCGGCGGTGTAATCTGGGACTGGATATGCCTCTGTCCACCTGGATAAAGCGCATACAACTACAAGGACATACTTGAAACCTCGACATCGTTCCATCTGAATATAATCCATCCGGAGGACTTCAAAAGGGTGGTCAGGGGGCTGGAATCCACCTTGTTCCACCGGGACACTTTTACCTGGATTAAACTGGCAACATATCATACAGGTACAGACTTTCTGTTTGGCTGCAGCTCGTAAATGCTTGTTGAACCAAATGTTCTGGATACTGTCTAACATAGCTTTTTCTCCTAAATGTGCTGGACTATGTGCAGTATTAATAATGACTTGAACCATAGAGTCGGGGAGAAACCATGTGGCTCTACCCTTCGTTAACCATCCTTGATCTGTCTGGACCCCTCCTTGTTCGGACCATTTCTTGATTTCCTCAGGAGTAGCATGTAACTGGATATCTATGACATCTTGTGTAGGGTCCTTAACTGTCATGCATGTAGTCGGATCTGGAGTGTGTGTCTGTGTCGGATTAACTGGAATGTCTGGAGTCTGTGCTGTAAGCTTGGCTGTGCGATCTGCTAGATCATTACCTTGAGAAATAATGTCAGTAACTTTCGTATGTGCTTTGCACTTCATGATAGCGATAGATGTCGGTAAATGTATTGCATCTAACAGAGCTTGAATAAGGAGACCATGCTGAATCTTGGTTCCATGAGAAGTCATGAAACCTCTCTCTTGCCAGAGCACTCCGAAGTCGTGTACAACTCCAAATGCGTAGCGTGAATCTGTGTAAACATTAACTTTCAAGTTCTTGGCGTGTATGCAGGCTTGTGTCAGAGCAACTAGCTCTGCTGCTTGAGCGGACAGGGTGTCAATACGGTGTGTCTCAATAACTTCGGTGTCGGTAGTCACTGCATACGCGGCGACTAGTTCTCCTGTACTTATTCTCATACATGAACCATCCACGTAAAGTGTCAGGTCGGGGTCTGGTAACGGAATATCTGTCAGATCTTGTCTTGGCTTGGTCGTAATGTTAACTACTTCCACACAGTCATGTGTGGCAGAATTCGAAGTAACTGATGGTAACAATGTAGCAGGATTTAAAACGTTGCAGCGTCTGATTTCTATGTGTGGCTGGAACAGTGTCAATTCATAACCTGTTAAACGTGCAATTGTCAAGTGCTGAGTCTGTGTTCGGTTTAAAAGAACTTCCACGGAATGTGGAACTTGTACTGTCAGGGTGTGTCCTAAGACTATGGAATCACTTTGTCTGATAGCTAGTGCTGTGGCTGCAACTGACTTGAGGCACGCAGGCAGAGCCTGGGCTACAGGATCTAATGTGCTCGAAAAATAAGCACATGGCTTGTATTGTCCTGCTTGATCTTGTGTGAGAACAGATAATGCTGTACCTTCGCGTTCAGTGACGAAAAGTGTAAAAGGCTTACTGTAGTTTGGTGTAGCTAGAACTGGAGCTTGACATAGGGCTTTCTTTAACTCATTGAAACTGAGTGTATGTTCAGATGTCCAAGGGAGGACAGTCGGTACGGCTGCCTCCTGTGTCGTTAACTGTATCAGTGGCTTGGCTAGAAATGCATACTGAGGAATCCATTGTCTGCAGTAAGAAGTGAGGCCGATAAAGGCACGTACCTCCTTCTGGGTCTTGGGCTGAGGAAGACTCGCTATTAACTGGATACGGTCTGGTGTCAACTGCCTACCCCTCTTGGACAGTAAGTGTCCTAAGTAGACCACTTGCTGGACACAGAATTGAAGCTTAGAAGGGGACACCTTGTGCCCCATCTCGGCTAGGAAATACAAGACTGTAAGGGATGCTCGCTCGCAAGCACGTTCAGAACGGGCTGTGATCAGGAGATCATCGACATACTGGAGCAGGGCAGTGTCAGTTGGCATGTGAATGTTGTCTAGTTGTCTCTTGAGTGCTTCTCTGTAAATACTAGGGCTTTCTGTGAAACCTTGAGGAGCTCGTGTGAACATATAGCTCCTTCCATTTAAACAGAATCCGAAAAGGAACTGGCTGTCTGGATGAATGGGAACACTGAAAAACGCGTTCTTGAGGTCGATTACAGTAAAGAACATGGCTTCGGAATCAATGGCTGTCAATAGGGAAGAGATATCTGGGACAACTGGATACTGGGGAATAATACATTTATTAAGTTCTCGTAGGTCAATCACTAATCGATATACTGGGGGTGCATTTGGATCAGTACGTTTCATGACTGGAATGATCGGAGAATTGCATACATTGGAGTCAGTTTCTACAACCACTCCTTGAGCCATGAGCTCGTCAATAATTTTGGATAAGGCTGCTACAGCCTCAGGTGGCAATCTGTACTGTCTGATTCATGGTAACACCACACCTGGCTTGAGAGTCACACGATGGGGTGTGATTTGCATATAACCAACATCAGTTGGACCTTGCGCCCATAGATGCTGCGGAACATTGGACAATCTGGGATCAAAATCTCGTAATACATAGTGACCCTTAAAGTCACGTAGGAACAGACGTATTCCCTCTGGGGAACAGCATATAACTGCACCTAACTCTTTCAGTGTTTTAATGCCTAATAGGTTTTCTGGACATGACTTAGTAAGTAATAAATCAGTAGTACGGGACAATGGACCTACTTCTAGAGTAACTGGCTTTGATATTTCATTTACAATGGGTTTTCCTGAAAATCCAAGGGAAACATTTCTTGAGCCTGAGAGCGGAGCCCCTGGAACTTCGGCGTGACTGATGGTGGTCCTACTTGCCCCTGTATCAATCAAAAACTTTCTGTCTTTCCCTAATACTTGACTGTGAACATAGGGACCTTCTTGATCTACAGGTATCTCGATGAGAGGCAAGCCTACCTCCCTCTCTAGGCTGTTTCATGAATATGGCTGGTACTCTGGATACTCTGACTGTGCATACTGGTACATCTGCTGTGTAACGTGCTGTGTTGCAGCAATAGGCTGCGGTACAGTAACTGTCTGTGGTGCATTCTGTGACTGAGGAGTCTGTGAAACTTGTTCTTGTCTAGGCGGACGTGGTCTTTCTTTAGTCTTACCGGTAGCTATGTTGTGTTTCAGAACTGCACACTCGTTTATAAAATGACCTGGCTGTTTGCAATAATTGCAGTTTCCTTTAACGGGAGCTGCAGGATGACTGGCTTGATTCGGACCCCTCTTCTGACTGTCTTGAGGAACAGATTGTGCAACTAGTACTTTCATTTTCGTGTCTTTCATACGTTTTCTCTCGTGTTCTTGTTCTTCCCTGATCCTATTCTGGTGGTATTGGAGCATCTGCAACATCTGGGACGGGGTATTAGCTTGCCAGGTACTTTCGACTTTCAAAACTCGATTCTTAATTTGTGGACTTGAATTCTCGACTAATTTAGTAACAAAAAGGTGAGGGTATGACTCACTACTTGTCTTGAGGCCACTGTTGATGCTAAAACATTTCTCAAATCTGGAATAAAAATCACTAATGTCTTCGTCTTGTTTCTGTTTACAGGCTGAGATTGCATCCCAGTCTTCTTTTCTAGTTGTCAATAACCTAGGCAAAACTTGTATTAATAATTCCGGTAATTCTTTACATTTCGCTCCAAGACCGGTACCTGGTACTCGTGCCTTGTCTTCGGCTTCTAGAACTGCCCAATCGATCTTTTTCTCTCCCACCTCCCATTCTTTTTCCTTGAGCTTTTCATACACCCCTGCGGGCAACAGAACTTTCAACATTTTAATTATATCTGGGTACGTGTATTCTCCCATACGGAGCATGTCTTTTAATTCTCTATGGAACCCTGCTGGATCTTTATCATGACAGGGAATTAATTTCTTCATCTCTAGGAGTTCCATCTTTGTAATCGGAGTGTAAACAAACACTCGTTCTAGTTCGCCACCCGTTCCTCTAACTGGGTGGACTTCTCGTAACGGATTCTGTCTGTCTATGTAAAATGGTTTACTTTCTGGGGGTGAGACATGAACAAAATGCGGATTCAAAAACGTTCTATATTTGTGGCGCTGTTCTAGAATGACACTAATTAAATCGGTACCTAAACCTTTCCATCTATACTGGAGTAACTCGTTCAGGATATCGTGTAACGGGCCTGGATCAGAGTGTTGACCCTCATACAATGTAATGAGGTGCTGAATCATATACATACCCGCCAGTCGTTGCTCGGCTGGGGGCATTTTCAGAAACATTTGTGCCACTATTTCGTCTGGAAAAGTGGTAGAATCAGTAGTCAATCGGACTGCCGATCGGGCTAGTTCTTGTTCATGCATGGTACTTAACTCGCTATAACCGATTCGTGATTTCAGAATGTGATCGGTAGCTTGGAATACTTGTTCTAGAGAACCTTGTTCTGGTGCTGGATGATGAAAAATAGACTTGTGTTCTAGGCGTAAATGGCGATCTGGAAATCTAGATTTTCCTACATACGCTATTCTGTCGGGATTCTCGTCGTCTAACTCTTCAGGATCAGAGTTACTTTCTTTCTCGCTTACTTGTGCTGCTTTACGCTGTTCGTGTAACTTTATTATTTCTTTACGGATTTTCTTGTACATACTTTCCATAGCACTGATGGTTCTGTGCTTACCCTCGGCTATATTATCACTCCACTTTGTCAGGGTTCTCATTTCGGCTTGATCTTTGGTCGGATAATCTTGTTCTCGTATTAGACAATTAATCAGAAACTTTAATAGCATGAGCTGGACTTCAGCTTTTCTTTGAGACATGACTTCGCCAATGCTTTCTGGATAATCCCCTGTACGGATGAAACGATATATTCTGTCTAGATCTTCTTTCATATTCGGTAGGGTGACTAGGTACTCGGCCACCCTTCTTACACGTAATGAATATAAAACCATATTATCCTCTCCTGGGACTGGATCATAGCCACATTCATTAAGGGCTTTTCTTATTTCTGCTACAGACTGATGTCTGGGCGTACGCTGTGACGCTTGCATATGTAATTCGGCTGTCGTTAAACGCTTGTGTGGCGGCGGGGTTTGAGGAGTACCTCCCCCTGCGGCCCCTAAACTAGAGTCGTCGACTGATCCTCTTCGTACTAGTGTGGCAGGAAATTGAAATGCGGGCTGAACTGGTATGGCGGGCTGGACCTGGGGGACCGTAGCAGGTACTGCAAGGGGTACCCCGGTGTCTGGAGAAGCAGGGAGTGCCTGATTTACAGGGACTGGTGGAGCGGGGACAGGATTTGCATATTCTGGGACTGTGTCGTCCAAATAGGACGAAATAAAAATATCAGCTGCGGTCTGTTTGTGACGTAGCTTGGTCGGAACTAATGGTGGCGGGAAATTACTGGATGCCTCTGGGATCGCTTTTGGCAAGCCCTCGGCAAGGAGAGGATACATACCCCTAATAAGAGCATGCCTCTGTCTGTCTGACTGTTCGGCTTTAACTTGTTCACCTATCTCGATTAGTTCTTTTTCTTGTGCTCGTTCTAAGGATTCCCTACTTAATTCTGACTTTCTGATTTCTTTTTCGGTTCTTTTATGAGCTTCTTTGCGCCATAACTCGATGGCATCTTTCTGTGACTGTCTGGCTTTCTTTTTCCATAATGCCTCTTCTACTCGCATGATGCACTCGGCATCCCATGTACCCGATACGGGCCATCTATACTTTTCTTCTAACTGTTTGGTATACTCTACCCATAAATCTAGATATAGTATGGCACTTATGCCATGCTTCTGATACATAAAATGACCTGGACTGTCCCTAGGCGGAACTGGAACTGCTGCTTCCAGCAGACCCTTTCTAGTTTTTAACTGACGTAACTTAGAAAACAAGGGCATGACTGGACTGTAATCTAGACACAATACAATACACAATGAACACGATACTTATTCCCCATTCATACCACGACATTAAAATACATGAAGAACATTTAAAAATAACAGTTCGAACGGAATACTACCTGGAATACGGAACACAGAATACATGAATTTTCTCGAGAACAGAACTGACTGGAACAGAAACTAGATGCACTGCTGAAACAGTACGAAACTTACCGGTCTCATAAAGAGACACGTCAGGACCCGCATCCACCGAAGTGGACACTTCGTTTGTGGGTCTGTGTACCAACAACCCACGGACCAGAGTCAATCAGATTGACCCTGTCTAGATACTACCCCAGTAACGGTACTCACCGGGCAGCAAGAACGGAAGGCCTCAGACTGGACTGGACTGCCTCGACGTCGGACGGACGAACTTCGGACTTCTGTTACGGGTGGGCCTCCGGATACCTCGAACCTTGGACTCTCGGCTTGGGCTCTGGTCGGGACTCGCCGCGTTCCTCCACCGTCTCGTCTGGATGCTGGACCGCCTCCTCCGTCTCCTCCGTGGGCCTGAGGGATACTTGAAGCAGAAATATCTGCCGGTGCGCAGAAGAGTTCCGTCACGACTGCAGAGGGTCAGGGGGTCGGCGTGGCTTCACCGACGCGTGGGGAAAGGGCAAGTCCCTATTCGGGCGCCATTATGTGGTAAATAAATAAATAATACCCTATTTTTGAATGAATAAATGAATAACAGATAGCTCAATAAATAAGAGTCAAGATTCGAGGTAGTAGGAGTTTCGCAGGTTTAATACAGCATAAGGACAGGAACAGGACGACCTGCACAGGAATAGGAAGGCAGGGCCCAGCAGCTGCTGGGGCTGGATCTGGGATGAGCGCGCTAAGGAATAATCTTTTAATAACAGTACATGAGCATATATACATAACGCAAACACATAGCATTACATTGCAATAGGCGTAGCAGTGGGTGGAGCAAAAGGCGTGACGCGTAGTAGTCGCGAAAGATAAGGGTGAAAAGAGGTGTAACAGGGCGTATACATAGACATGTGATGCAAACGTAACAGAATATGTCATGAATGGGGCGGAAACCATGGAGGGGGCTACCTGAGGAGCCGGGACCTCTAACCTGATGGTGCGCGCAAACTAGCAATGACGTGTTACTAGGAGAAGCTGGGGGCTTCGAACTCTGTGCTAGGAGCAGAGACTGAAGTCTGGAGAGTCAGGGCGACATGTACCTAAACAGTATCTAGTATCTGATGTTTAGAGAACATGTTGATATAAACTAGAAGTCAGGAGGGGAAAGGCTAACAGACACTAAGACTGGACCATGCATTATTCTACATGTAGTGCGTGATGAAGAATATTAAATGACCATTAAATGCAGTATTTCTCTTACATGGAGACGTGAAGGCTAGACAATGACGGAAACTATTGATGCGATTCAGTAGCTTTTAGGAATGCAGAGAAGGAGGACTGAACTGATAACTGGAATCATAACATACTCTTGGCAGACTCAGAGGCAGAGCCAGGCTGAGCCGGGCACTGCGAGGCAGGAAGTAAGTGAAGGGTCGAGGATACAGGTGGGGGCTGTATCGCTCCTCAGCGAGGCTTCAGGAGACAGGAGACAAGAGCTGAATCTGGTGTCCGGGCCCTTTTGAGGCCTAGAAACGGGGACTTTACAATGAAATAACGTGCATACTGAGAAACGTGGCAACGTAGCTTTACATGGGCCTGATATTCGTAGTATTCACGAGAACTGGAAACTGGCATACTAGAGGTGGACACAACTATAATTGCGTCTTTAAATCAAACATAGGGAATACATATGCATATTTAATCATGCACATATAACATATGATGGATGACACGTAGGGACACAGAACATGACAAAATTTACTTTTCCACATTCCCTCCTTGTCACTACGTTTCCATCAGGAAACATCAATATTCATGATACCATCTATCATTTCATACAGTATCATTTGCTCGTCTCGAATTATCCTGGAACGGGATTTAGAACGGGGCTTGGGACTAGGAATACAAGAGGTAGCACAAATGCCGCAAATCGCAGGGCCACATTGTCTACAGAGGCAGCAGCTGAATATGATCGCTACTGCAATACCTAGAAAGGACAATACTTTCCATCCCCAGGCGGAAATTATATTCCAGAACCAACCGGACCATGTCCAGGTGCCTGGATCTTGGTGTAACAGATGGGCAATTTTATGGAGTCTGGTTATAGCAGAATAAACAGACGGCGCGTTATTTGGAATGAAAATGCAGCAACTAGATCCGATGACTCTACAGGCCCCGCCCCTATCGGCCAATATGACGTCAAGGACGAGACGATTCTGGAGCACGACAATTCTCATAAAGGATTGTTCTTCGGTTAAATTACCTAGAGCAGAAGTAGTCTCAATTACTACTGCTTCGAGTGTTCTGGTTAATCTACGTATTAGTTTACTATTCACAACTGTACCTAAATAAGGAAAGACACCTTTATTGATATCTATATATTGTTCTAGAGTAGTTTCAGTATAATCGACAATCGGGAGGTTTCTCTTGGGTCTTGTATGTACTAGATGGGAATTCCTATGGTAGTCGGGTGGGGCTAGGAAAACTGGTGGCAGTAGGAAGGCAATGTAACAGGTTCCCTCCCAATCGAGGGGCAGACGAACATATGCAGTTTGACCACAAATAAAATAAGAATGACGTGAAGCTTTGAAAATAGATTTCCCACTGTCACTATACTTGACAATAGTAGTACAATCACTATGTCCTACATGTACGGAACCATTATTTCGGACACATAATTCGCCTTTGACTGGCAGTACTGAAATAGCAGGTAAGTCTGGAGTAGTATCAGACTGAACATTCAGGACCATGAAATTCGAAGAATAATTACCTAAATTATACACTTCATTTTCTAGATCTAACCCGGTTCTGTGGGGGAGACCTTGCTTGTCTGGAAAACATGTACTGTTAAGAAAAGACATATCTGTTGGGGATGACGTTAACGTGGACCATGCTCCACACGAACCATTATGTGAAAAAGGATAAGGAAAAAGTGGCAGAACTCCCTTCGGTGTCTGGAAAGGGGGGAGTCGACCACATACCCAACAATTAGTGGCATTGCTGGTCTGGTGTGAATAATGTAACATGCGGATGAAAGAATTATTTCGCATAGCGAGGCGGTAAGAGAGTTCATGAGGAGGTAGATCACTAAACGTATGCTCTACTGTAACATTAGCAGACTTATTTACATGAAGAACTGGGAAATACAGGTAAAATGCGTAACTGGTGCAGGAAATCATAATGCTGAGAAATAATATGAAACATAGAAAAACGATACATCGAATTGAGTTTTGACTAACTCTCTCACTATGGGGGTCTATTTTATACATGTCAGAAACAGTCTAACCGTTTCACCTAGGGGAGGACTTAGACAATCAAACTGGCTGACTTATTTTACTAGACCGGAGTTTCAACTTATACTCCTGTTGCGGAGTTTTCTCTAACAGGGGAGGGTTTGTAGCAATGTCTTTTGCGGGACAGTCCTTGAGAACAATATTTTGGCAATCCTTCAAATCCTGGGAAATGTTCTTTGAAACGGGTTTCAGTCCATAAAACTTCTTTAAGTGCGAAAGGTGCACCCAGCCTTTGCGACCCTCCAACTTCACGGCTGTATGGGTGGCGAGGAGGACCTGTCGGGGCTCCTTCCAGCGTGGCTCCAACGGACTTGAGCGGTCAAAATTGCGGACAAGAACCATGGATCCTGGAACGATTTCATGCGGTGCCACCTCGGTATTGTCTGGGAATGCGGCGGCAACCTGTGAACGACAAGAGTTGAGGGCAGACATCAAGGAAGCTAGGTAATCTGTCAGCATATTACTTGAAACATCGGTAATACTTCGGGGTCTAGGAGTACCCCACATGTTAGGGGGGCGGCCGAATACGACCTCATACGGGGACAGACCTGATCTGGAATGTGCGACCATGCGCATATAGAACAAAGCGACTGGCAGAGCTACTAGCCAGTCCACACCTTTCTCTTTACATACTTTGGCGATGCGAATTTTCAGAGTCTGGTTATGTCTCTCTACGAGACCGGCTGCTTCAGGATGGCGTACACAATGAAACTTCCACTGGTACCCTAACAAAAGGGAAACATGCTTCATCAACTCAGATGAGAATGGCTGGCCTTTGTCAGAATATACGACTCTAGGGAGTCCATAACGGGGGAAGAACTCACGCACCAGCTGCTTGGCAGTGGTCGCGGCGGTGTAATCTGGGACTGGATATGCCTCTGTCCACCTGGATAAAGCGCATACAACTACAAGGACATACTTGAAACCTCGACATCGTTCCATCTGAATATAATCCATCTGGAGGACTTCAAAAGGGTGGTCAGGGGGCTGGAATCCACCTTGTTCCACCGGGACACTTTTACCTGGATTAAACTGGCAACATATCATACAGGTACAGACTTTCTGTTTGGCTGCAGCTCGTAAATGCTTGTTGAACCAAATGTTCTGGATACTGTCTAACATAGCTTTTTCTCCTAAATGTGCTGGACTATGTGCAGTATTAATAATGACTTGAACCATAGAGTCGGGGAGAAACCATGTGGCTCTACCCTTCGTTAACCATCCTTGATCTGTCTGGACCCCTCCTTGTTCGGACCATTTCTTGATTTCCTCAGGAGTAGCATGTAACTGGATATCTATGACATCTTGTGTAGGGTCCTTAACTGTCATGCATGTAGTCGGATCTGGAGTGTGTGTCTGTGTCGGATTAACTGGAATGTCTGGAGTCTGTGCTGTAAGCTTGGCTGTGCGATCTGCTAGATCATTACCTTGAGAAATAATGTCAGTAACTTTCGTATGTGCTTTGCACTTCATGATAGCGATAGATGTCGGTAAATGTATTGCATCTAACAGAGCTTGAATAAGGAGACCATGCTGAATCTTGGTTCCATGAGAAGTCATGAAACCTCTCTCTTGCCAGAGCACTCCGAAGTCGTGTACAACTCCAAATGCGTAGCGTGAATCTGTGTAAACATTAACTTTCAAGTTCTTGGCGTGTATGCAGGCTTGTGTCAGAGCAACTAGCTCTGCTGCTTGAGCGGACAGGGTGTCAATACGGTGTGTCTCAATAACTTCGGTGTCGGTAGTCACTGCATACGCGGCGACTAGTTCTCCTGTACTTATTCTCATACATGAACCATCCACGTAAAGTGTCAGGTCGGGGTCTGGTAACGGAATATCTGTCAGATCTTGTCTTGGCTTGGTCGTAATGTTAACTACTTCCACACAGTCATGTGTGGCAGAATTCGAAGTAACTGATGGTAACAATGTAGCAGGATTTAAAACGTTGCAGCGTCTGATTTCTATGTGTGGCTGGAACAGTGTCAATTCATAACCTGTTAAACGTGCAATTGTCAAGTGCTGAGTCTGTGTTCGGTTTAAAAGAACTTCCACGGAATGTGGAACTTGTACTGTCAGGGTGTGTCCTAAGACTATGGAATCACTTTGTCTGATAGCTAGTGCTGTGGCTGCAACTGACTTGAGGCACGCAGGCAGAGCCTGGGCTACAGGATCTAATGTGCTCAAAAAATAAGCACATGGCTTGTATTGTCCTGCTTGATCTTGTGTGAGAACAGATAATGCTGTACCTTCGCGTTCAGTGACGAAAAGTGTAAAAGGCTTACTGTAGTTTGGTGTAGCTAGAACTGGAGCTTGACATAGGGCTTTCTTTAACTCATTGAAACTGAGTGTATGTTCAGATGTCCAAGGGAGGACAGTCGGTACGGCTGCCTCCTGTGTCGTTAACTGTATCAGTGGCTTGGCTAGAAATGCATACTGAGGAATCCATTGTCTGCAGTAAGAAGTGAGGCCGATAAAGGCACGTACCTCCTTCTGGGTCTTGGGCTGAGGAAGACTCGCTATTAACTGGATACGGTCTGGTGTCAACTGCCTACCCCTCTTGGACAGTAAGTGTCCTAAGTAGACCACTTGCTGGACACAGAATTGAAGCTTAGAAGGGGACACCTTGTGCCCCATCTCGGCTAGGAAATACAAGACTGTAAGGGATGCTCGCTCGCAAGCACGTTCAGAACGGGCTGTGATCAGGAGATCATCGACATACTGGAGCAGGGCAGTGTCAGTTGGCATGTGAATGTTGTCTAGTTGTCTCTTGAGTGCTTGACTGTAAATACTAGGGCTTTCTGTGAAACCTTGAGGAGCTCGTGTGAACATATAGCTCCTTCCATTTAAACAGAATCCGAAAAGGAACTGGCTGTCTGGATGAATGGGAACACTGAAAAACGCGTTCTTGAGGTCGATTACAGTAAAGAACATGGCTTCGGAATCAATGGCTGTCAATAGGGAAGAGATATCTGGGACAACTGGATACTGGGGAATAATACATTTATTAAGTTCTCGTAGGTCAATCACTAATCGATATACTGGGGGTGCATTTGGATCAGTACGTTTCATGACTGGAATGATCGGAGAATTGCATACATTGGAGTCAGTTTCTACAACCACTCCTTGAGCCATGAGCTCGTCAATAATTTTGGATAAGGCTGCTACAGCCTCAGTTGGCAATCTGTACTGTCTGATTCATGGTAACACCACACCTGGCTTGAGAGTCACACGATGGGGTGTGATTTGCATATAACCAACATCAGTTGGACCTTGCGCCCATAGATGCTGCGGAACATTGGACAATCTGGGATCAAAATCTCGTAATACATAGTGACCCTTAAAGTCACGTAGGAACAGACGTATTCCCTCTGGGGAACAGCATATAACTGCACCTAACTCTTTCAGTGTTTTAATGCCTAATAGGTTTTCTGGACATGACTTAGTAAGTAACAAATCAGTAGTACGGGACAATGGACCTACTTCTAGAGTAACTGGCTTTGATATTTCATTTACAATGGGTTTTCCTGAAAATCCAAGGGAAACATTTCTTGAGCCTGAGAGCGGAGCCCCTGGAACTTCGGCGTGACTGATGGTGGTCCTACTTGCCCCTGTATCAATCAAAAACTTTCTGTCTTTCCCTAATACTTGACTGTGAACATAGGGACCTTCTTGATCTACAGGTATCTCGATGAGAGGCAAGCCTACCTCCCTCTCTAGGCTGTTTCATGAATATGGCTGGTACTCTGGATACTCTGACTGTGCATACTGGTACATCTGCTGTGTAACGTGCTGTGTTGCAGCAATAGGCTGCGGTACAGTAACTGTCTGTGGTGCATTCTGTGACTGAGGAGTCTGTGAAACTTGTTCTTGTCTAGGCGGACGTGGTCTTTCTTTAGTCTTACCGGTAGCTATGTTGTGTTTCAGAACTGCACACTCGTTTATAAAATGACCTGGCTGTTTGCAATAATTGCAGTTTCCTTTAACGGGAGCTGCAGGATGACTGGCTTGATTCGGACCCCTCTTCTGACTGTCTTGAGGAACAGATTGTGCAACTAGTACTTTCATTTTCGTGTCTTTCATACGTTTTCTCTCGTGTTCTTGTTCTTCCCTGATCCTATTCTGGTGGTATTGGAGCATCTGCAACATCTGGGACGGGGTATTAGCTTGCCAGGTACTTTCGACTTTCAAAACTCGATTCTTAATTTGTGGACTTGAATTCTCGACTAATTTAGTAACAAAAAGGTGAGGGTATGACTCACTACTTGTCTTGAGGCCACTGTTGATGCTAAAACATTTCTCAAATCTGGAATAAAAATCACTAATGTCTTCGTCTTGTTTCTGTTTACAGGCTGAGATTGCATCCCAGTCTTCTTTTCTAGTTGTCAATAACCTAGGCAAAACTTGTATTAATAATTCCGGTAATTCTTTACATTTCGCTCCAAGACCGGTACCTGGTACTCGTACCTTGTCTTCGGCTTCTAGAACTGCCCAATCGATCTTTTTCTCTCCCACCTCCCATTCTTTTTCCTTGAGCTTTTCATACACCCCTGCGGGCAACAGAACTTTCAACATTTTAATTATATCTGGGTACGTGTATTCTCCCATACGGAGCATGTCTTTTAATTCTCTATGGAACCCTGCTGGATCTTTATCATGACAGGGAATTAATTTCTTCATCTCTAGGAGTTCCATCTTTGTAATCGGAGTGTAAACAAACACTCGTTCTAGTTCGCCACCCGTTCCTCTAACTGGGTGGACTTCTCGTAACGGATTCTGTCTGTCTATGTAAAATGGTTTACTTTCTGGGGGTGAGACATGAACAAAATGCGGATTCAAAAACGTTCTATATTTGTGGCGCTGTTCTAGAATGACACTAATTAAATCGGTACCTAAACCTTTCCATCTATACTGGAATAACTCGTTCAGGATATCGTGTAACGGGCCTGGATCAGAGTGTTGACCCTCATACAATGTAATGAGGTGCTGAATCATATACATACCCGCCAGTCGTTGCTCGGCTGGGGGCATTTTCAGAAACATTTGTGCCACTATTTCGTCTGGAAAAGTGGTAGAATCAGTAGTCCATCGGACTGCCGATCGGGCTAGTTCTTGTTCATGCATGGTACTTAACTCGCTATAACCGATTCGTGATTTCAGAATGTGATCGGTAGCTTGGAATACTTGTTCTAGAGAACCTTGTTCTGGTGCTGGATGATGAAAAATAGACTTGTGTTCTAGGCGTAAATGGCGATCTGGAAATCTAGATTTTCCTACATACGCTATTCTGTCGGGATTCTCGTCGTCTAACTCTTCAGGATCAGAGTTACTTTCTTTCTCGCTTACTTGTGCTGCTTTACGCTGTTCGTGTAACTTTATTATTTCTTTACGGATTTTCTTGTACATACTTTCCATAGCACTGATGGTTCTGTGCTTACCCTCGGCTATATTATCACTCCACTTTGTCAGGGTTCTCATTTCGGCTTGATCTTTGGTCGGATAATCTTGTTCTCGTATTAGACAATTAATCAGAAACTTTAATAGCATGAGCTGGACTTCAGCTTTTCTTTGAGACATGACTTCGCCAATGCTTTCTGGATAATCCCCTGTACGGATGAAACGATATATTCTGTCTAGATCTTCTTTCATATTCGGTAGGGTGACTAGGTACTCGGCCACCCTTCTTACACGTAATGAATATAAAACCATATTATCCTCTCCTGGGACTGGATCATAGCCACATTCATTAAGGGCTTTTCTTATTTCTGCTACAGACTGATGTCTGGGCGTACGCTGTGACGCTTGCATATGTAATTCGGCTGTCGTTAAACGCTTGTGTGGCGGCGGGGTTTGAGGAGTACCTCCCCCTGCGGCCCCTAAACTAGAGTCGTCGACTGATCCTCTTCGTACTAGTGTGGCAGGAAATTGAAATGCGGGCTGAACTGGTATGGCGGGCTGGACCTGGGGGACCGTAGCAGGTACTGCAAGGGGTACCCCGGTGTCTGGAGAAGCAGGGAGTGCCTGATTTACAGGGACTGGTGGAGCGGGGACAGGATTTGCATATTCTGGGACTGTGTCGTCCAAATAGGACGAAATAAAAATATCAGCTGCGGTCTGTTTGTGACGTAGCTTGGTCGGAACTAATGGTGGCGGGAAATTACTGGATGCCTCTGGGGTCGCTTTTGGCAAGCCCTCGGCAAGGAGAGGATACATACCCCTAATAAGAGCATGCCTCTGTCTGTCTGACTGTTCGGCTTTAACTTGTTCACCTATCTCGATTAGTTCTTTTTCTTGTGCTCGTTCTAAGGATTCCCTACTTAATTCTGACTTTCTGATTTCTTTTTCGGTTCTTTTATGAGCTTCTTTGCGCCATAACTCGATGGCATCTTTCTGTGACTGTCTGGCTTTCTTTTTCCATAATGCCTCTTCTACTCGCATGATGCACTCGGCATCCCATGTACCCGATACGGGCCATCTATACTTTTCTTCTAACTGTTTGGTATACTCTACCCATAAATCTAGATATAGTATGGCACTTATGCCATGCTTCTGATACATAAAATGACCTGGACTGTCCCTAGGCGGAACTGGAACTGCTGCTTCCAGCAGACCCTTTCTAGTTTTTAACTGACGTAACTTAGAAAACAAGGGCATGACTGGACTGTAATCTAGACACAATACAATACACAATGAACACGATACTTATTCCCCATTCATACCACGACATTAAAATACATGAAGAACATTTAAAAATAACAGTTCGAACGGAATACTACCTGGAATACGGAACACAGAATACATGAATTTTCTCGAGAACAGAACTGACTGGAACAGAAACTAGATGCACTGCTGAAACAGTACGAAACTTACCGGTCTCATAAAGAGACACGTCAGGACCCGCGTCCACCGAAGTGGACACTTCGTTTGTGGGTCTGTGTACCAACAACCCACGGACCAGAGTCAATCAGATTGACCCTGTCTAGATACTACCCCAGTAACGGTACTCACCGGGCAGCAAGAACGGAAGGCCTCAGACTGGACTGGACTGCCTCGACGTCGGACGGACGAACTTCGGACTTCTGTTACGGGTGGGCCTCCGGATACCTCGAACCTTGGACTCTCGGCTTGGGCTCTGGTCGGGACTCGCCGCGTTCCTCCACCGTCTCGTCTGGATGCTGGACCGCCTCCTCCGTCTCCTCCGTGGGCCTGAGGGATACTTGAAGCAGAAATATCTGCCGGTGAGCAGAAGAGTTCCGTCACGACTGCAGAGGGTCAGGGGGTCGGCGTGGCTTCACCGACGCGTGGGGAAAGGGCAAGTCCCTATTCGGGCGCCATTATGTGGTAAATAAATAAATAATACCCTATTTTTGAATGAATAAATGAATAACAGATAGCTCAATAAATAAGAGTCAAGATTCGAGGTAGTAGGAGTTTCGCAGGTTTAATACAGCCTAAGGACAGGAACAGGACGACCTGCACAGGAATAGGAAGGCAGGGCCCAGCAGCTGCTGGGGCTGGATCTGGGATGAGCGCGCTAAGGAATAATCTTTTAATAACAGTACATGAGCATATATACATAACGCAAACACATAGCATTACATTGCAATAGGCGTAGCAGTGGGTGGAGCAAAAGGCGTGACGCGTAGTAGTCGCGAAAGATAAGGGTGAAAAGAGGTGTAACAGGGCGTATACATAGACATGTGATGCAAACGTAACAGAATATGTCATGAATGGGGCGGAAACCATGGAGGGGGCTACCTGAGGAGCCGGGACCTCTAACCTGATGGTGCGCGCAAACTAGCAATGACGTGTTACTAGGAGAAGCTGGGGGCTTCGAACTCTGTGCTAGGAGCAGAGACTGAAGTCTGGAGAGTCAGGGCGACATGTACCTAAACAGTATCTAGTATCTGATGTTTAGAGAACATGTTGATATAAACTAGAAGTCAGGAGGGGAAAGGCTAACAGACACTAAGACTGGACCATGCATTATTCTACATGTAGTGCGTGATGAAGAATATTAAATGACCATTAAATGCAGTATTTCTCTTACATGGAGACGTGAAGGCTAGACAATGACGGAAACTATTGATGCGATTCAGTAGCTTTTAGGAATGCAGAGAAGGAGGACTGAACTGATAACTGGAATCATAACATACTCTTGGCAGACTCAGAGGCAGAGCCAGGCTGAGCCGGGCACTGCGAGGCAGGAAGTAAGTGAAGGGTCGAGGATACAGGTGGGGGCTGTATCGCTCCTCAGCGAGGCTTCAGGAGACAGGAGACAAGAGCTGAATCTGGTGTCCGGGCCCTTTTGAGGCCTAGAAACGGGGACTTTACAATGAAATAACGTGCACACTGAGAAACGTGGCAACGTAGCTTTACATGGGCCTGATATTCGTAGTATTCACGAGAACTGGAAACTGGCATACTAGAGGTGGACACAACTATAATTGCGTCTTTAAATCAAACATAGGGAATACATATGCATATTTAATCATGCACATATAACATATGATGGATGACACGTAGGGACACAGAACATGACAAAATTTACTTTTCCACAATACAAACACTACCCGTTCTTGTGTCTTGTATCTTTTTCTTCTTTAGACAATGGTTGTCGAAGGGTTCCTATTTCCATAGGTTCAACAGTGGATTCTGAAATGCTAGATTGTGTTTTGGATTTGTCAAATCGCCAACTGGATCTGTTGACTTTTTTTAATATGTTTTCCTTTCAGAGAGTCTATGGTCAAGTCGCAACATAAGATTTATTAATTCTGGGCATGTTGTTGGTTGTGGATCAATTTGAGCAAGAACATCCTTTAGCTCATCTTTCAACCCTTGATAAAAGAGAGCTGCTCTTTTTTCTTCCGGCTGAGAGGTTTCAGAAATTAACCTATTACAGTGTGATAGATAATAATTAGGTCTCTGTTTCCTTGTCACAATTGTAAGAGTTCTCGATCAAATGACAAAGATACTGCACGCCTATCAAAAAAAAATTAAAATTCTTTCACAAATCTTCGCCAGTTATACAATAGCGGACTGTCCTGATGCACCAAAGGGACTGCACAAGTTGCTGCATCCCCCAACAGATAGGAAATCAAAAAGGCGATTCTAGATTGGGGATAAGGAAAGGCTGCAGGCCTACAAGTAAAATGCAATTCAATTTTGAGTCAGAAATATTTGGACCTTAGAAGGATCCCCAGAGAAGCGTTCAGGAGGAGCAAGAGGGATTTGTGAAGCAATGGTTACAGCTATATTGGTGGAAGATTGCGTCTCAGCTCTGGATGTTGACTGTGAGTCTTGAGGAAGAGGAGTACTGTGTTGTTGAATACGGTCCAGCTTATCAGAAAGAGCTGCAGTTGCGTTTCTAGCTCGTGTTAAATCCCTTTGCATTTGCACAATAACCTTCATCAAATCATCTAAGGTGGACATTGTATAATCACGTACAGACCGGGAGGAATATGATTCGTGGCCTAATTTTTCTGTCAGGTGTAAACTTCCTCAGGGTCTGATGCAACGACACAATGGCCCACCTCCCGATAACTTCAACTCTTATTTTAGATTTACAGAGGATTGAAGTGATCAAGTACGGGGAAGGTATATTAGGAAGGGAACAGCAGGGAAGGAGATCTGTAAAGGAAAAGTTAGTAGACAACAAATAATTGTTTACAGCACAAAATAAAGCTTACAACTATCCAAGTTGTATTTGGAATAAGCTCACTGAGCAGCATTCTTTGTCATAACACTTCTGATTTTTAAATGCCAAAGATAGAACTTAGCTTCACTCACCATTAGACTATAATTGGCTTTATCTTTAAAACATATTAGTCCAAAATTGCAGTTTCGCCCTTTTGTACGTACAGCGAGGCTAAACTCTATGCAATAATTATCACTGGCTAATTTATTGTCCCACGGGAGAGTTAGCTTGGCAACAATGCTAATAATCTTGAATACACAAAAGAAATACTGTAGGTAAAGTCGCTTGTTTGCCAATTTACAAGGAATCTTAAGAAACTAAATAAACAATAAATGGCCTATACTCGATTCGTTCGGTAAATATGCAAATGAGTTCACTAAGTTAACACTGTGAGCAGATTACTAGATTTGTTCAATAATATGTAAATTAGCTGCAAGGCAGTAGACGAGTTCCCAAAATGCGGAACTTGTAAAAGATCAAGCACGTACTCTGCTTAATAATGCTGGAAAAACAAGAGGTTTCACTGTAGGGGCCGACACGCAGCTCCAATGAACAGCGGGACGCGAGCGAACGCTGCGGGAGCCAGCTCTGATGTCAAATGGCCCCGGGAGATTCCAGGCACAGAGAAGCTTGCTAAAAACAGCTCCGTGCCCCAGCAAGAAGAAAGAACTCACCGACCTGCACAACAGGATCCCGAATGTTGAAAAAACACCGGAACACAAGCAGAAAGCTCCTCACACGCTGAGTCCAAGAGAGTAGTGAGCACGGGAGGAAGGGCGTGGTCGCGGACATTAGCGTTGTCACGCTCCCTGTGCTACTCACTCATAGGATGCTGGGCGATGCTGTCCAAATAGGAAAAGACTGCCTGTAAAACAATGGAAGGTGTAGAAATGGCCCTAAAAATAGAAAATAGTCCAATGTCACTTCAGGGCTTATCAATTAAAGACAGTAAGACAACAACAGTACATGATATTTGTGCATGATGCTAAGATATACAAGCATGTATGATATCAAAGCATGTTGGACTCTGTGCATAATATTAAGATATACAGACATGCATGATATTAAATCATGAAAACATTGAATACAGATAAACATATTAACTTAAATGAGAGCAAAGCAACCATCAACGACCCAAGGAAGCAGATTCATGTGCTTTGCCACAAAATAGTTTGGCGCATAGCGGCATGCATGTGCGAATGGTATGTGGGGCGGGCCCTAGACCACGTGGTGCTGCCCTAGTCCTGACACCGGGTCTCCTTTGCTTTGATCTGTTGAGTACTCATACAGAGCTCACTCAGTGGAGCGAGCACCTCTGTGCACAACTAAAGTGACCAGTGGGTCTAGTTCAATTCAACATTGAAGGTAAAATGAAGGTAATCCAGTATGAAGTATTCATCAGCTGTCACATTTTATTCATGTTCCAAGCGATAAAAATCAGGTAAAGTATCCAAAAGTAAACTACATCAACAGATCAGACTGTTCCAAACAGATAATTACACATCCCGATGCATTTCGGGCAGCGCCCTTCTTCAGGGGATTACTCTACAAAAAAACAATCCAGGAAGTAATTCAATCTAATGTACAGTTAACACATGCTTAATAATCTGCAACATTACCAACGTGTCATGAAAAATGAAAAAAGTGAATGTGAAAGGAAAAAGGTTCAAATCAGCGTGTGCTCCCTGTTGATAAAAAGGATCGAAATACCGTTGCAAGCAATTGTGACTAACGTGAAGTAAGGTGCTGTGAGGCTGACAGTAAAAAGCCCGCTAAGGCGAAAAACCAGGATGGTGAAAATAACGTGTTGATACAAACCACCTTTTCGACCCATCGTCTCCACGAGAGGGAGTATGCATGAGAACACTGGCAAATTTCTGGACAGGTATTTGCAACCGTTTGTACTCGAAACTCAATCACATGTGAGAGACACAACAGACTTCTTGTCTAAGCTTGAACCTTTCTTGAATGATCTCAAAAACACTGATTTGATTATGTGTACTGTGGACGTATGTTCACTTTACACCTCCATTCCCCATGACGGCGGGATGGAAGCTATTGAACAAACATTAATCACCTCAGATTTGGATTCACTTTTTTCATTGAATTGAACTAGACCCACTGGTCACTTTAGTTGTGCACAGAGGTGCTCGCTCCACCGAGTGAGCTCTGTATCAGTACTTTGGTTTCCTCACTGTTTGCGCAGACAGTGTTTCCTCTCGCTGCACACTTATTTTATTACAGTCATCACTAGGACTACCCTCAGCTGTGCGAGCTCCCCTCTCACTCTAGGATTTTTTGATCTTTTGAGGACAGGGAGGTGATGCTTCCTGAGGTGCTTGCTGTATTGCTCATTGTGTCATGCTGTTTTAGAAGATCAAATTTACGTGCATATGTGAATATTCTCCTCTCCAAATAATCTTCCTTGTCACATTGAAATTTAGTGCTTTGCACATTTGCACCGACTCTTCATGTTCTTCAATTTGTTTTTCCAGTTCCAATTTGAATTTTTTTATTTCCGGCGAAAGATCAACTGATGCCAATTCTGTCTCCAGCTCAGTGAGTTGGTCCTTGATTTTTGATAACGCAATTTCTATATGTTTTATTAGTATTGCCATTAATCTTAATGACGAGTTCGCCCCACTCTTGCAATAGCTCATTGCTTGAGTCCTGATGACTAGGCATTAAATGAGTCCTTAAACCCCTTGTTGACCTCTTTTTTTGATAATTTGTCCCCCAGTTTTAATTTGCTTCTAATATCCGATTTCTTTTGTGTCCTTGGATCACCACTGTTTACATTTGTTCCTGCATTTTCAAAGAAGGTCAATGATTGTAACAATTTTTGTCATTTTGCCTCTCTTTGTTCCATTTTGTTTCCTTGCCTTGGATATGCTCTTGCTTAACTTTTTCTTTGCACTGTAACAACTGTATTTCACAGTTTATTAAAGTGTCTTGGCCGTCGTAGATTGCATGCCTTCAATACTCGCTCTGTCACCCTTGATTTATAGTAAAGTCAATATCAGTGGGTATTGTTTTCAAGTTTGACATTCATGCCTGTCTACGCGCTCAACCGACTCGTGATTTTGTTTCATGAGGGAAACATGTGCACGACAACTGCCAAAATGCCCCCTGAGGAAACACGGGAAATGATGCTGAATAGCAATTAAAATTGGTGTCAGGAAAGGGGGGCGTTACCATGAGCAAGGGCTCGGGTGAGATGGAAACACGTTAGTTTGTTTCCTTGCTGAAGAAGGAGTATGATTGCAACTTTAAAATAAATAATTCCACAAGCTTTTGGAAAAACAAAGTCGGAGTGCGACCTGATTATTCCCTTGGGAAGTCTGTAGAAGTTGACAGCAACCGGGCTCAGTTGCAAGGTAACGCACAGCTCGGAGAGTGCAGTGCAAGCGAAAGGAGCCAAAGGATTGGAAATACAATTAAGCTGACGAAGGCGACCGCCAACACAAGCCAAAGAACTATGAACAACCACACAGCGAGCCAAAAGGGACGGACGCGTCTTTTCAAAAACGGAGGGTGGAGAGAGACCTCGGAATCGGCTTTTGCTAAGGTAAGCGGCATTCAAAACGAACTGTGGCTGGAGAGTGAAAAACAAGTGCAAGCTTATTATTCCGTTGGGAAGTGTTTTGAAATATATATTACCTACTGGCAGTCGCCAGTAGGTAGTTATAGTTAGGACCTAGTTTCCATAGGAAACCCACAACATTCTATTTGGAATAACTTTGGCGCCGGTGGACGAATCTTCGTGAATGTCTCCAAGAAAATGGCCTGCTCAGTTCCGCTCCTTCCCTGAAAGTTTGGGGGTGATTTGTCAAGTGGGGGCTGAGAAAAAAAGGGGGTCCCAAAACGTGTTTTCCCCATTCAATTTTCCATAGGGACCTTTAGCCAGGGCTACAGCCGGACCGGCTGAACGGATTTACATGAAATTTGGCAGAGAGGTAGAGTTCTGTTTGCAGATTTTGCTTTTTGTTGAATGGTGTAAATCCGTTCAGTAGTTTCTGAGAAAATTGCAAGTAAAATCATAGCGATATCTAGAGTCAGAGTACAGTACACGTACTGAAATATGTTCAATTACGAGCGCGAGCTGCATGCTGATTGGTTGTGAACTGTCTGTCAACACTCGAAACCAGGAAGTGGCCATCTTGTGCTTCGCTAGAACCGAGTCACAAGAAAACAGTAAAACAACGTTGAGAAATAAGGGAAGGGGGTAGGGTAGAGACATTCTGACCCTCTAGGCTTGCTCAGGGGGTCGTACATGGATGTTTAGGCTCTATTTTTTATTTTATTTTTTTTTAAAGAAAAATCGCGGCGTACGCGTATGTAAATACCTACAATTACGAGCAGGGACTGCATGCTGATTGCCTGTCAATACTCCAAACCAGGAAGTGTTGGCAGCCATGTTGTTTGTCGGGAGTCACAAGAAAACAGTAAAACAAAGTTGAGAAATAAGGAAAGGGGGCAGGGTAGAAACATTCTGAGCCTATAGTCTTGGTCAGTGGGTGGTACATGGATGTTTAGGCTCAATTTTTATTTTTTTAAAAATAAGAAATGGCGGGGTACTCGTGCAGTACTTGTACTCGGTGGAAAAGGTGGGAAAAAAAGCAGAAGTCTGTTTTATTTATTAGGTCCCGGGGGGGCAAATTATGGGGGCAATTTTTCTGCATAATGGGGGCTTGTAAGGTGCTCGGAGCACTGGGGAACGGCACTTCTCTGGTTTTATTTTGAAGTATGCGGCGGGGGTTACGGTCCTACTTCCCACAGTCTTGGGGAGTGGCACTCCTCGGGTCTTTTAAAAAAAATATATGTTTTGAGGTCTCTCTCTCTCTCTACCCGTATACGTCGCGTGGAACGCCACCTTTCTGGGGCAGTGATTTGTAAAATGACCTTCCAGCTCTGGGTACCTGCATTGTCTGGAGTTTTTTGTTAATGTTGGGAAGGTGGGCTTGATAATACGTCCTTTTTAATTCCCATAGAAGCCTATGTTCTGGTGTTAACATGGGCTTCTATGGGAAATAACAAGGCCGTATTACAAAGCGCAGACGTGGCCCCTGGAGGGAGTTGCGGTGAGACAGGCAGAGTGGGGGAGGGGCAGGGTGGGGGGTGATAAAGAACGGAATCTGGATGATTGTAGGTAAGTAAACAATTTAATTAATAAAACGAATTTCGGGCCACATTATCAACAACAAAAGACGATACATTATCGCCGGTTTTATCAGCAGAAAAGCGCCGATAAAGCAGCGATAATGGTCTTGATAATATGCCCTTGTAAATTTCCATAGCAGCCCAGGTTAACACCAGAACCTGGGCTGCTATGAGAATTTACAAGGGCCTATTATCAAGCCCATTATTGCCGCTTTATTGGCAGTTTTTTGTCGATAAAAGCGGCAATAATGTATCGCCTTATGTTGTTCAGAATATGCTGCTTTGTTCCGTGCCCTGCATGACATTTTGCGATGCAGGGCGCGTTACAAAATTCGGGGCATATTATCAAGGACCGGTGTTAAAATTATCAACGTTTTATCGTATTCGTAGCGTATGCTAAGAATGATTAGCAGTAGAAACTATGGTGCGATCACTCTCTCACTGTCAAATCAGAGCACAGGGCATACTATGAGAATAGTTAGAAGTGGTCACTCATTGGAGATCCGATTCAGCTGTGTGTCTTATTGTGCGATGTTAGGCAATGCTTACATGATTACGGTAACTGAGCGTGTGGTTTGATTAAAAAAAAGTTGTGTTAACTCCTCTGCATGGGAAGCTGGATGTTTCCATCTGGCTGTCGATTTCGACCTTGAAAGCAGAGTCAACCAAATGAGTCGTATAAGAGCCCTATTGTCTCAAAAAGAGGTCGCTCTTACATCTGCTAGAGAAACATTTGTCCTTCATGTAGCAAACACCCGCACAGTAGTGTATGCTTTGTTAAATACAGACGTGGCGTGGAATTTTAGGGAGTTAATTTAGACTAACTTTAATACGTCCTCGAGTAGGGGGTTAGCTTACTTTTTTTAAATTATAAGAATTGGTCTTGTGACTTCTGTAGAAAGTATATTTGGTGTCTTGTCGTTTTTTTTTCATTGCATTTTTTGCAGCATCTTTGGTGAATTGTGCTTACTGGTCACATTAGTTGCCAGTGTGCTTGTATTAATTTGTTCACTTAAAAATGGATGCACATCTTGCAGCGGACTATATTATTTCTCGGTTGTTGCTGGTCTGCAACCGAATGCTTAGTTACTATGGCGCGCTGCCTCTTGTAACGTTGAGTACAGTTTATAGATTATCGTTTCGATTCTCCTTTTTCACATGCGTTCAGCCTGTCTTCCATTGCCTGATCTGTGATTTCGACTGGGCCCTGGATTTGTGTCTCTGCAGTACGGTGTCTCCCAACACGGATTATGACCAGTTGATGAGTCCTTTAGTGGTTCATGACGTACTCTGTTCTGGCGGCGGGATTATGGCCTTAGCAGCGACACATGGAATAATGGGACGTTGGAATGTTTTTGCTGCGGCGCTTGAGTTCTTGGCACGCAGTTACATTGAAGATGACCCGAGTTTTCCTCCGATGGTGATAGAGGCTCCGGTCGTTGAGGAACATGTATGTTCATTCCCACTATTGAATTGGATGGCTGAAATGTTTTCAGGTGAGAACAATGGGATTCCTCAAACTGACCTGACCGGACCGTTGCCGTGGAACTGATCTGACCGCTGCTGCCCGTTTGAACACAGAGCCTCGCTTCTGCTTTCACCCGGCCTCCCCGTGTCCCAGGTGGGATTGACCGCCCTCCCGCTAAAACAACTTGCAGCACCCGCTTCGCGGGCGCTGCTGCGCGGTGAGTGGCGTGGGGTCGAGGCTGGGGGGGTAGTCGCACTGAAGAGCCTGTCCCAGGAGGAGGGAGCACCGAGGAAACTGCGAGGGAGCGCGCCGCAGGGACTCGTAAGACCAGGAGTCCCTGCGCTGCACAGGTGTGCACGGGCGCGCCCCCAGGAAGACACGCCCCCTGCTTGTCAAGGTGAATAAAACAGGAAAGCGTGCAGCCCATAGTGGGATTCCTCAAACTGACCTGACCGGACCGTTGCCGTGGAACTGATCTGACCGCTGCTGCCCGTTTGAACACAGAGCCTCGCTTCTGCTTTCACCCGGCCTCCCCGTGTCCCAGGTGGGATTGACCGCCCTCCCGCTAAAACAACTTGCAGCACCCGCTTCGCGGGCGCTGCTGCGCGGTGAGTGGCGTGGGGTCGAGGCTGGGGGGGTAGTCGCACTGAAGAGCCTGTCCCAGGAGGAGGGAGCACCGAGGAAACTGCGAGGGAGCGCGCCGCAGGGACTCGTAAGACCAGGAGTCCCTGCGCTGCACAGGTGTGCACGGGCGCGCCCCCAGGAAGACACGCCCCCTGCTTGCAATACCATCTTATTTGGAACAATCTACCGCTCAGCGGGACGCGAGCGGGACGCCGAGCGAAGCCCGGGCAAAGGGCGGGCCCTCTGTGGCCCTCAGGGGCCAGAAGAGGCCGGGCTGGGCCAGTCCCCTAAAAAGTGCCCCCCCAAAAATCTCACAACCGGCTACTACCATCTAACACAGCACCCCCTGCAATGAGGAAAACCGCAAAGAAGACCAGGATGCCCACTCTAAGATCGAGCACAAAAGCTAAATCGGATCAACCACCATCCCTTCCGACCTTAACTGCCATTGATAAAATGCTTAAACAGACTATAGGGGCGGTTTCCGACGCCATAGCTAACACCGAGAGGAGATTATCTTTACCACCTGTAACCATTATCCAAGATACTCAGGAACTACTCCTCAACTTGTCAGAAGAAACTGAGAACTCGGTAGAGGAGACCTACATCAGCCGGCCTATAACTCCACCATCTTTCGCCGACCTCCCCTGTGCCCAGGCCGTCGCTGAAACCAGCAGGGACAGTCCTGGCGCACAATTAAGCAACCAAATAACCACAAAGGACTCAGACGCACACACGGAGGATAAAATGTTGCACAGGGATGGCCGTAAACAAGGGAGGAAAAAAGGTCATGTAAAGTCCAGCAACCATAATCTGGTCACACCCATTACCCCACCTACACCAGGAATTCCATGCTGGATAACCAACATGGTGGTGGATTTGAAATCTGACCTAGAGCATTCCATCACGGTACTGTTAAAGCCCCTTATAGCAAAAATAGACAGATTAACATCATTGGTCAATAACAAGGGGATAAACTTGAAACCTCATCCCGTGCAGGAACGAGACGTGACAAACCCCAAGGCCCCCGCTACAACAAATTTACCGAATGATAAGGCCCCACTAGTGCAAAATGGTGCCCCCAAAAACAACAATGCTAACAACACCAGCGTCACGCAGAAAGGAGCCAAGGAATTTCAGAAGGCCGCCTCCACCCCACAAGCAGGTAAAAATAAAAATAAAAATCAATCATTAAGCGGTAACAGTAAACGTTTACCTAGCTCCTCATTAACACTTGAAGAAAACAAGGCCCAAACCCCGAAGGCAGACCCCAAGACCCTCCCCACTCCTACTGTGGAAACCAACAACGAAAAGAAAACAGCCACACGCTTTCGGACAATTAATCTCCCACCTGAGGCACTACCATTTGTGGTTGTCCTAACTGGAGTGCCCCCATTAAAGGAGGGCCAAAGAGAATCACAAATTGAACTAAAAAACAAATGCGCTCAGTGGCTGCAAACTCACAGGCCCTTACCCCCAAACATCTATGGGGAAATCCTCTCAGTGAGAAGGGGCGAGTGGATTGGCAAAGGCACCAAGACCATCGCTGGAGACATCATTACGGTGAACTTCAGAGACATGACAGCAGTCAACTTCATCTGCAATGTCCCCCCGAGCTATACCCGCTCACAAATCCACCCGGTCCACTTATCGTATTTTTATCCCCTGGCATCCCAAAGGCCCAGGCAGAATTTCATTCAGAACAGAACATCTCATCCGGGCTTCCAATATGGCCCCCCCCAATGGCAAAGGCCAAATCCTGTATTCCCAGTATTTCCTACTTATGATTCCTCTTTGATGCAGTACAACCATTGGAACAGGTTTAGTACTCTCGAAGGGGTGGACTGACAGAGAATGACTTGCTTCCCAACAGCAAATCAAAGCAGGAACGAGCCAAACCTCACATCATTAGGGGATAAAGAGGGAGCAACCCACAGTCAATCTGATCTCATGGACCCTGCGAACATCACAGAAGGCAGGAGTATACCACCAACCAGCACCCGGGGCACAGGGGAGGGGACATACTACGAGAACAAAATCGTCAACACCCCCGGCCTGCAACTAAGCAGGGCCGTCGCACCCATTAAGGATAAACAACTAAGACCACCGAAAGGCGAAGGTAGAGGGATACTCAAGGCAACAACATATGATAACCTACTTATAGCTACCTGGAATATCGCAGGGCTTGCGACAAAGTTCATATCTCAGGACTGGTTCAGCTACATAAGGAAATTCCACATCTTGTGCCTCCAAGAGACCTGGGCTACTGAACCGCACGAATATAGCATGGAGGGCTATAAAAGCTTTTTCGTACCCGCAAAAAAAGCTACCTCAGGAAGAGCGAGCGGGGGGCTTGCGATTTATGTCCATCTAGACATTGAGGGTACCTGGTCCAATACCAAATGGGTCACACGTAACCTTCAGGTACTAAGGTTTACTTCGTCAAGCCTAACCTTCTTGTTAATGAATTGGTATAACACACCGGCCATAACGGAGAAGGGAGCAGCTATAAAAGAACTTGAGACTTGCCTAAACTTTTTATCCAAGACACCAGAACCCATGAATTTAATTTTAATGGGAGATTTTAATTGTCACCTCTGTGAAAATCTGTTACCTGCCAATAATGTCTGGTCAAATTGTACAATCATGAAAGGCCCACACTTCACCCATTCATCAGAGGGCTGGGACCTTGAGAGATTAATGAAAAGGAACAATCTCGCCCACACCATGGATCTTGCCACCTTAAATGAGAGAGGAGAACTTACCCCGACATTCAAAGGCAGAGGCTGCTATTCTTATATTGACTTTGTACTAGTCTCTGTCTATCTAAAAAGATTTATCAGCACACACCTCATAGAGGCTAGTAGCTTCAGCGATCACAATCCGGTGATCATCAAAATGGAAGGATTCCTCTTCACAGCGGCTAAGGGAAAGGTCGCATTGGAAAGAGTGGTAGACCAGGGTAGAAGAATCAAATGGGCCAAAATTGATGGGAACTGTTTCTATAAAAAACTGCTATGTGACGCCTCAGTACCGATCGACAAATGTCTCGACCCCTGCGTAATTGGAGGTGCGGTGGTGAAAGCATTTGAAGAAATCGCGCAGGTAGTAAATAATTCCCTTCGAACCAAGGGAGGGAATAATAACATCTCTTCAAATCCCCGCTGGTTCGACTCTAAATGCACAAAGGCGCTGAAAAACCTTAAGGACAGCCTACATGCCCTACCAAGGGACAAAATAAAGGTGATAAGGAACAGAGCCGAATACAAAAAAGCCGTGAAGGCACGAAAACAGAGTATACAAAACCAGGCCTGGGTAGATTTAAGGGACGCCGCAGAGAGAAAGGACGCTACTGCCTTTTGGAAAGTGATCAATGCCCCATGTTTTCAGGACCAAAGTGCCCCAAAAATTTTGAATACCATCTTACCGGAGCAATGGCAGAAACACTTCCACAGCCTGTACAACCATTCAAATTATACACCCCAAGAGGAGTTTCTGAAGGTCCATCAGCCAACTAAACCAAATTTCACCTTAAAGGAGGTTGAATTGGGAATAACCGGACTAAGTAAAAACAAGGCGCCGGGCCCGGACGGAATACCACCAGACTTATTCCTAAGCAAACCAGAGCTATGGGCCCCGTTACTTACGAGGGTGTTAAATGAGGCAGCGGAGGTAGGCCTCCCCCAGTCCTGGTCAACGGCGACCATAGTCCCTATTTACAAAAAAGGCAACCGGGACGACCCCCAATGCTATCGACCCATCTCACTCATTGATGTGACAGCAAAGGTCTTGGGTCGGGTCATCCTATCAAGATTGCAAGATTGGGCAGAGGAGCACCAAATCCTATCTGAAACCCAATACGGCTTCAGGAAAGGCAGATCCACCACCGACCAATGCCTAAATCTATATCTCCTGATCGCAAAATATACCATCGCCGGGAGGGGGTCGATACATATGGGGTTCATGGACCTCTCCGCGGCTTTCGACCGCGTAAACAGGAAAAAACTCTGGGCCATGCTAATGGATCTAGGCGTGGACCACTCACTAGTTGATACCTTACAAAATTTACACCGTAACACCTCAGCATGCGTGAGATACAGTCAGGAAGGAAAAAAGACCGATTCCTTTAGTTGCAATAGCGGAGTAAGACAGGGGTGTATCCTCGCCCCATTTCTTTTCTCCATTTATATCAACGCATTGGAACAGGACCTTCTTAAACTTAAAGTTGACTCACCCCAAATCGGTCATCGAGCAGTACCTGTACTACTTTATGCCGATGACGCGGTTTTGCTCTCGAGAACACCTCTGGGTCTACAAAGATTAATCGATGGGTTCGTTAAATTTATGGACAAACTGGACCTGGCAACAAACCTGGAAAAGTCCTTTATCATGACATCAGGGAAACCTACAAAAGGATCTTTTTCTTATAACATCGGGACACACAAAATAGACCAGGTCAAGTCCTTCACATATCTGGGGGTATTATTCGACCACGACTTATCGTTTAAACCCCTGATTGAGAAACACTCGACCAAACTGGCGGCCGCAGTAGGAGCAATTATGGGGTTCGGGAAGAGACTAGGGAAATGGTCCCCGGAACAAATCATGACCTTATACAGATCCATTTGCTGTGCAAAAGTAAGCTATGGAGCGGAAGTGTGGGGCTTTTTGGGGAAAAAAATCCAGCCACTCCAGACGGAAGAAAATAAATTCCTACGAAGAATACTAAAAGTCCCACAGAGTGTCGCGGCCCACATTATACACGAAGAGCTGGGAGAACTCTTCCTGGAGGATAAAATTAAAATTAAACCCCTTCTGGCTTGGGTGAAGGTATGGACCAACCCAGAGGCGGCCCTAACTAGACAAATTATCGAGGATTGCCTCAAAAGAGACAAGGGCTATGCAATCCCCTGGCTGAAATTTGTTAAAGATTCGCTAACAGAGATCGGTTGCTCTGAATATTTTTTTGCCCCCGACTCTTTAACTCCGGAGTGCAAAACCTCGATCAAAAAACTTTTGCTCGCACAGCTGAAATCGACAAGGGCAGAAAAAGAGAGGCTCAAAGCTACCAACCTCGCTTACAACAACCTTACCCCGAAGCAAGGTATGGAACCTTATCTAAGGGTCATGCACAATGCGCAGGATCGCTACCTCATAACCCGATTTAGAATCAATATGCTACATCACATCCTTGCAGTACCATCTGGATTTACTCGCACAGTGGAGGAGAAGGGTACCTGCGGCTGCGATCATAGATCTCCGCAGGATACCCTTCATTTTGTCCTACTGTGCCCACTCTACGCGATACCAAGACGTAAGTTCCTGGTGGGTATTTTGAAGGAGCAAAGATTTAAGCAAGCGAAACGGGCGTTGAGATTCCTAATGGAAGCAGAGGACGCTTATACTTTATTCTGCACGATAAATTTCATTCGGATCGCAACAAGACTGAGGACCACCAGAGACATTGTCCCTTAAAAAATTGCATTGAACATTTAAATTCACTAAAATTATCCTGTTCCTCCCATTAAGTATATAAAATCTTAAACATTTATATCTTTTAGACTAAATATTTTTTAAAAACATTGTTTTAATTTGTGAACGTTGTATTTGTGCTTTTATGGTGTCTTTTTAAGAACCGAATAAAGTTTATAAATTGAAATTGAAATTGAGAACAATGACTTCCTGTTGGAGGCTGTTGCTTCATACTGTGCTTACACGCTGTTGGATTAAGACTCTTTGATTTTTCTGCGTATTCTATATTTTTTAGCTACTGCTTTCTATCAAAGAGTGAATAACTTTTTTTTGGAAATGTGAACTTGACTCTGGTTTTTTGTCTTGGAGTGTGCATTTCTAAGTGGCACACGTTTATTTCACGTGCTTTGATGAAGAAAGGGTGCCGTGGGGCTGAGGCTTTCAGTCACACCCTGTTAAGTTAGCATGGGTTTATTAGAAGCTTACACGCTATTTTTGCTTTCCTGCTCTGCTTTGCACGTGACACATACTTGTGATATTGTTTAGAGAAGGCTGAGTATTTTGTTTTATATGAGAATAATTTGGTATGCTAGATTTGTAAAGTGACTTGCTAGTTTTGTGTGTATAGTGAGAGCATGGAACATCAAAGTTATCTTGAATACTGTGTCTGTTCAGAATGATCGTCGGAAGTTCGAGCCAAAATACATATGCAGTTGTGTCCACCTTTGATACTTGCGCTTTTCATAATGCATTGTGGAGGCAAAGTTACACACAGTTGGGGAACATTCATAACTTGATAGTTTGTAGAGCACTGAATGTGATCTATTACTGCGGAGTAAAAGAGGTATGGCTCTGACCATGTAATCCTATGAGACTTTCTGTAGTTATAAACTAATCTGCTAGGTAGGGAGGGTGAAATGTAGGTATAATTTAAATTTGTTTACCTTTAGTATTATAGGATGCTTTTTCCGTTTGTATCTTATAGAGACAACCGTGTTTGTGATAATATGTTTGGTTGTATTATCTAAGGTACTGTGCATGAGATTTTGGCGTTAGAAATAAACATTTCAAAGTTGCACGTTTCTTTATTTACATCTTGTATTGAACTGGTGTAAGAGTATAATGAAAGAGTGCTATTGTTATCCATGTTACTTCATGTAATCTATGTGGCATGTTCTGGGTTGACTAGTCGTTGGTGTTTTTGTTGTAGGGCAGTGGTTCCCAAACTTTTGACTCCTGAGGACCCCCCATAGAGTCACCACTGGAAGCTGGGGACCCCCAAGCAATTTGTAGGATTTAAATATCAAACATTAAAACCGTAATTCGGAAAAAATTAACACATAATTGCACACAAAACAAATACTCAAATTACTAATGATTTTAGTGGCATATTTACAAGCCCCTATCACCATGGGAACATCACTTTCTGAGAGTTAATGTGGCTTAACGGTCCTTTGTAAATAAGACTCCCTTTGACACAATGCTTAGCGTGAAAGCGGTGGGCAGTGCGTGTTGTGGTGGGCGTTTCCTCTGTGACACCCATTGATTTTGACGCTGCTGCCTATTTACAAGAGAAGGGTAAATGGGAAGCATCGCCAAAATTAAGGCCAGGGAAAACCTGGTCTTAACTTGGCGAAACAATGAGAAATGCTTCATTTCTCCTCGTTTTTATAAAACGCATTGGATTGTTTATGTTCAGCAAAGCGACCCTTCCTGCACATAAACAATCCTTAAAACTTCCATGTGTGATGCATTAAGCAGTACACATAGAAGTGACAAAATGACATTTCAATATTGTTTATGTGCAGGAAGGGGGACCTTCCTGCACATAACCAATCTTCCTCTATTAAATGTAGCGGCAGTGCAGGGGAAACGCAGGGCTGCACAATATTCTTGTAAATATGGTGCATCCTTGTGTTTCTGAAGTAGTAGAGTATGTTGTGAAGCCAAGGAGGTTGGTCTGAAGAAGCATAAACTTAAGAAGTACTGGTCTGTAGAAGCACAAACTCAGGATTCAGAACATAACACAGTGGTTATCATTGACTTTAACAATAAAAATGTATTTCCACCCAAAGAAACCTTTTTAGAAGCATCAGGATACTGAAAGGCTGAAAAAAAGTGATGTCATCAGTGATGTCACTGGCCATGTGATGAGTGATGTAATATGTGATTTCATCAGCAGTGCATTGCGGGCGCGCGAGTTATAGTTAGCTGAACTAACTAGAACGGGGGAATTTCAATGGTTTTGTATGAGTGAAATGTCCAGCTAACTATAACATGTGTGAAACCTATGGTTTTTTCAGTGAATTTCTAAGGTTTTTTTAAATGCTAATTCCTAACTATAACGTGTGTGAAACTTATGGTTTTTTCAGTGAATTTCTAAGGTTTTTAAATGCTAATTCCTAACTATAATGTGGCTGAAACCTATGGTTTTTCCAGGGAATTTCTAAGGTTTTTTTAAATGCTAATTCCTAACTATAATGTGGCTGAAACCTATGGTTTTTTCAGTGAATTTCTAAGGTTTTTTAAATGCTAATTCCTAACTATAACGTGGCTGAAACCTATGTTTTTTTCAGTGAATATATATATATATATAAATATTAACTACTGGCGGTCGTCAGCAGGTAGTTACAGACTTATAGTTAGGACTAAGCTTCCATAGAAAGAGCATTTTTTGTTTTGCTTATAACTTTGGCGTCATTTGATGAATTTTCATGACATTTTCCAAACTAATTCTTTGTTTGTGTCAGCTCCTATGTTAAAAGTTTGGGAGTGATTCATGCAATTTCCATAGGAAACTTTAGACAAGACTACAGGTCGAACGGGTGAACGGAATTACCCTAAATTTGGCTGGGAGAAGGGTCTTGGTCTAGAAAGCACGCTTTTGTTTATTTGGTGTAAATCCGTTCAGTAGTTTTGGAGAAATATTGGAATTGACTGATATTGATATTTGGGAATTCTGTAATCTGATTGGCTGAGGAGTTACGAGCACAAGCTTGCTGCTCATTGGCTGCAAACGGTTGCAACTAGGAAGTGTTGTCAGCCATTTGGGGTTTCTGTCGAAGCGAGTTCGGGGAAAAAAGGGTGAAAAAAGTAGGAAAGTGGAGGGTAGGAGCGCTGTGAGCTCTGTGGGGTGGTTAGGGTGTGCTATACAGGGAGTGCGAAGCAAAGTTTTTACCCCTACAGATGTGAACGTGCTGTTTTGCCCAGAGTGAGATGGTGTTGAGGTGAGGTGCCGGTACACTTAGGGATGAAAGGGTGCGCCTAAACCGTGAGCTGAGTGCTGTAAACTGATGTGCTCTGAGCGCTGCAGCATACTGGCCGAAGCGAAGTATTTAACCGTACTGGTGTGAAAGTGCTGTTTTGCCCAGAGTGATATGGTGCTGAGGTGAGGTGCCGGTACACTCGGCGAAGAAAGCGTGCACCTATGCCGTGAGCTGAGTGCTGTAAACTGATGTGCTCTGGGTGCTGTACCATACTGGCCGAAGCGAAGTATTTAACCGTACTGGTGTGAAAGTGCTGTTTTGCCCAGAGTGATATGGTGCTGAGGTGAGGTGCCGGTACACTCTGCGAAGAAAGCGTGCACCTATGCCGTGAGCTGAGTGCTGTAAACTGATGTGCTCTGAGCACTGCAGCATACTGGCCGAAGCGAAGTATTTAACCGTACTGGTGTGAAAGTGCTGTTTTGCCCAGAGTGATATGGTGCTGAGGTGAGGTGCCGGTACTCTCGGCGAAGAAAGCGTGCACCTATGCCGTGAGCTGAGTGCTGTAAACTGATGTGCTCTGGGTGCTGTACCATACTGGCCAAAGCAAAGTATTTACCCCTATCGGTGTGAAAGTGTTGTTTTGCCCAGAGTGAGATGGTGCTGAGGTGAGGTGTAAATGTATGTAAATGTATAGGCATTTATATAGCGCACTACTTACCCGTAGGGTCCCAAGGCGCTTCGACCGCTGCGAAACCCTTCCTGGCTTCCCTGAGAGATGGTCCCTTAATGGGTATCTCCAGGGTGAGACCAGGCATCCCCGGCGGTCTGGTGGGGCCGTTAGTGAAGATGAGGCAAGCTAATGCCCAGAGTTGCCGAGTGTGAACGCTGATCAGAGTGGGCACCGAGGCGAGAGAATTATCGAGTCCGCTGACCCTGGTCCAGAAACCTGCCGCGCCGGGAATCGAACCCTGGTCCCGGGCCGTCCTCTGCTCTCGGGTCTGCCGCCTCTAACCAGTGAGCCACACTACTTCACGTGAGGGGCTGGTACACTCGGGGATGAAAGCGTGCGCCTAAACCATGAGCTGAGTGCTGTAAACTGATGTGCACTGGGCACTGTAGCATACTGGCTGAAGCAAAGTATTTACCCCTAGCGGTGTGAAAGTGCTGTTTTGCCAGAGAGAGATGGTGCTGAGATAAAGTGGCGGTACACTCAGGGATGGAAGCGTGCACCTAAACTGTGAGCTGAGTGCTGTAAACGGATGTGCTCCAGGCATTGCAGCATACTGGCCGAAGGAAAGTACTTACCCCTACTGGTGTGAAAGTGCTGTTTTGCCCACAGTGAGATGGTGCGGAGGTGAGGTGCCGGTGCACTCAGGGATGAAAGTGTGCGCCTAAACCATGAGCTGAGTGCTGTAAACTGATGTGCTCTGGGCGCTGTAACATACTGACCGCTGTAGCATAGCTGTGCAGGTGGTTTTAGTATGCGTTTAGAGTATAGCCGGAGTGGGAAGCAAACTACTCACTGGTACCGGTCTGAAGATACCTGTGTAGCATACCTGTGTAAGTAGTGTTAGTATGCATTTATACTATACAGGGAGTGGGAAGCAAACTACTCATCCCTACCGGTCTGAAGACTCGAATACAGTGTTTTAGCAAGAAGAAATAAAGAAATAATTGTGAAGATTATAATGCAGAATGCTGCAATGCCACAGAAGACAAATGGTGAAATCGGGTGTTTCTAAGAAAGTGACTGTGTGTAATAAAGTGATGGAGTTTGAAAGTTATATAAAAAGTGTCTTTATTTAAGTGCCATAAATGGACCCACTGGTGCAAGAGCTAAGGCATCCAGCTGAGGCAAACTCCAACCGCTTCTGCTGTATTCAAACTTAAGCTCCTGCATCAGTGAATTCCATATTACAAATTACAGTTTCCATGCGACATAAACTATAGCTATTAGACATTAATGACTAAATTCGATAATGAAAATTAAGGTAGGCTACGATCACACTGTGCAAACCAGTTCCTAAACAATGTCGTTTTTTTTATCTTGATCGATAGCTTGTGAGCAGACGCTGAGGATGAATAAATTTGTGTGAAAGGGCTTCGTGTATAACAGGCAGGCAGAGAGACGTGTGCACAAAGAATAGACATGGTTTCAAAATGGATGACGGGTTTAGGCTAATTTAGCAAGTAAATAGCGTATTTGCATAGGCCATACATCACCCATCCCTGGTTAGAGTGGAGACGTAAGAGGTAATAACGAAAACAGAGTTCAAATGCCTAAGCATACTTAGAAAGTTATTATATGAAAGTAGTTCAACTGAAGTGTACTAATAAAATGTAAAGGAAAAAGTAAAAAAAGATGGAACTATCAATCCAAGAATAACGTGAGTTTCTTACAAGTCTTGAAGATTGCAGTCCGGAAGTTCTTCAGCGGCTTGAGATGCATAATGTTCCAAGAGGTAATTGTTGCCATTGTGTAAGAAAAGCAAAGCGATCCAATTCATATCCTCGAAGGGACAGGAATGTTCCTAGAATGTTGGAGCGGCAATTTGAATTGGCTGGCAATCTGCGGAGTTGTCAAAGGTCGCATGTTGCAGGAGATCTTTCGCAGCTGCGCAGAAATCCCACTCCGCCACGATACCTTTTTGCGTTGCATCCACCATTACTCCCCTGCCTGAACAATAAAGTTCATGCTTTTCAAGATACTCTCTTACCTGCTGGATATCGGGAGAGATTGTTGGGATATTGGCATAGCATTCATCCATTCGCCAGTAGAATGCGCAAGTTTTGCAATAAAAAGATGGTTGCATGCAGATTGCATATATGTAAATAAATGTCATGTTGTAGCTGGCTCCGATAACAGATAGAGGCAGGCAGCCAAAAAGTTGTTGCTTTTTTTCATGGTATTGATGTAGCTTCGCGTTTTACAAGCAAAAATAGTAGTAGGATGGCTGCAAAGAGAGCGAGAATTATGGACACTGTTCCTGTTATTCCAGAGAGGATTGAACAAATGAAGTCCGGTATTATACCAAAAACAGTTAGAAAGCCTGTGACAAGCCCGAAGGAGACTGTGTTCAAAAAGTGTGCCAGACCTTGAGTGTGAGATGTGTTGAAAATTGTGTAACAGTTCACATGGTGTAATGGGAGGTTCGTATTTAAAAGGGACTGCATTTTACTTGAAGTTCGTGCTATCTGACGTCGATACATTTCTTTTGCAGAAGTGAGGGACAATTCTGTTCTGAACAAAAACGCTTTCAGTTTGGTTAGTTTAATGAAATCTGTTTTCAAAGTAGGGACAGAAGGCCAAAAGGCCAAGTAGAAGTTTGGGAGTCACTTTGTGTGGGTGGGAATACACATTGCCACAGGAAGTTACTCCGTTTGAAACAGTAAGGACATACGGTATGCCAGCTCACATTCTGTAGGAGTGCATGTTATTGAGAAGCAGATAACTGCCGTTAGAAAGCGGCTTGAATGTTGGTCTGATTGTGGGAGCTGGCGTGCTTTGAAGAAAGCACACAAGATTGGGGGCTGTAAGCTTAGAAGCTTTGTGCAGTTGGATTTTCTTGGATAGTAATGAATGACTGCCATTGTGGTTACAGTTTTCACCTGTGAGAAAAAATTCTGTATGCTCTTTAAGACAACGATATGTAAATGGGAGAAACCAGTGCTCGTGAATAAATGTGCTACCTTGTATAATCACATACATAATGACAAACAACACCTAGCAGACACAACGACACTACGTACTGTGGAAACCGCGGCTAGCCATGTACACAAACCAAACATGGCATGGCACCTCTGTTACACAATGCAGAATGCTGGGAGAGATGGGAGCAAAGTATGTGCGAAGGTGGCAAGTGATTCTCGATTATAAATGTATACAATGCAAAGTGTTGAGGGGATGTGCCGGACAGATTTGAGTATGCAGAGCACAGACATGTACATGTTAACATACACTGATGGTCTATTGAGTGAAGTAGACAGTGGACGCAACCATGATAGTACAGTCAGTAGGGAAGATTATGGAGACATAGCATGTACGTGCCCCCTCCTCCCAAATATTTAGCGTAGTGGGCTGGCTCGGCGTAACGCAAGGCTAGCGTAGGGGTATGAATTAAAGACACGTTTCTTAAGGTGTGGTTTTGTTCCGGAATGGCAAACGTGTCTGCCAGGTCTGCTCAGCTTACACTGCCAAGAAGTTGACCCCGTTAACGAAGGTGGCTGCGTGAATGATGCTCTCAGTGTGCTAGTACTCAGAAACCGTCATGGCCGCTGCGATGCATATATGCCGCATAGTTCACCGTTCGACACCGCCGTATGTGAAAGAGGGCCCACCACGTGCCGACGGAAGCTCCTGAGCCGATGTCTGCGAGCTCGGAATGCGCCTGAGATCAACGTTGGCTACTGCGACACAGCGCCCAGCCTGAGGCCTAGCAACATGGAGTGCTATGTATACTACTAACACAGTAGTCAAACAGGTACCAACAGTGGAACGTTGTCTCGATCCCACAATGACCGATGTTAGGACTGCATCTGAGAGTGGAGATGAAGGTACTCCTTTTGACCAGGTGCAACCTACTCTAGGTACTAACAGTGGAACAGTGTCTTGATCCCACAATGGATAATGTCCGATATTACATGCTGCTTGCTTTTACAGAACTCCCTCCGTTGAGGTGCATCAGACTCTGTGCTTCTGTAGCTAACTGCTGCACATGATTATTGGGCTTGACTGACTTTAGTCGCTGGACTACACCGCGGTACAGCAGGTCCGAACAGTGAAACAGAGTCTTGATTCTATGATTGAGGATGTCAGAAGTTAAAGTCTGTGATGATTTCTTTGTACCCCCTATGGACCAGGTGCAACCAACTCTAGGTCCCAACAGTGGAATGGTGTCTTGATCCCACAATGGACAATGTTAGAACTGCATCTAAGAGTGGAGATGAAGGTACTCCCTTTGACCAGGTGCAACCTACTCTAGGTCCCAACAGTGGAATGGTTTCTTGATCCCACAATGGATGATGTCTGATATTACATGCTGCTTGCTTTTACGGAACTGCCTCTGTTGAGGTGCATCAGACTCTGTGCTTCCGTAGCTAACTGCTGCACATCATTATTGGGCTTGATTGACTGTAGTCGCTGGACTACACCGCGGTACAGCAGGTCCGAACAGTGAATGGTGTCTTGATCCCATAATGGACGATGTCAGATATTACCTGCTGCTTGGTTTTCACACAACTCCCTCCTTTGAGGTGCATCACACTTTGTGCTTTAATAGCTAACTGCTGCACATGAATATTGGGCTTGGTTGACTGTAGTCGATGGACTACACCGCGGTACAGCAGGTCCGAAGAGTGAAATGGGGTCTTGATTCTATGATTGAGGATGTCAGAAGTTAAAGTCGGTGATTATTTCTCTGTACCCCCTCCGATCAGGTGCAACCAACTCCGTGCTTTCGAATCCAATGATACGTGGATGTGAGGCGTTAATGACCACTGCCTCTGGCCTACACTGCGGTCACAATTGAGATCGAGTGGTGATTGTTTAATTACAGAATCCAATAGTCAAGTAACTACAACTTCTATTGAAATATACACAATATCCTTTTAGTATACTTGCTTGAAGAACTTTTTTTAGATGAGTTATAGGTTTAGTACAATGACCACATTCTTCTTGGTAGTGGAAAAGAACACTCAATACCAGTCTACACTATGGACAGCAGAGATTGCAATTCGAATTGTTTGATTTATTTATTGCAGAGTTTTCTGTCATTTATGTTGTTGTATTTTGTGAAGAGGAAGTGATAAAAAGTATTCATGGATGTCTGTGTGACTACTGCCTTCAATTTACACTGCAGAAAGCAGTGTTCACAACTCAGATTGAGTCGCTATTGTAGATGACGCAGTCCTGTAGGAAAAGACATTGCTCCAGTGCGCTCTGTCCGCACCACGCATACGCATCATTGAAGGCTCCGCACACACTTTTTGTTGCTTCATGTATGACAAACTGGGCAGCTCAAGTCCACGTTACGTAGCTGAGGGCCTTTGCTCACTGCTCTCTCTAGTCTACACTGCAGACAGCAGTGTTCACATTTTAGATCGAGTCGCTATTGCAGATGATGCAGTGTTGATGGCAACAGACATTGCTCCTAGCATGCATCGTCGCTGGCTGTGCACATGCTGAATGCTTTTGATGTGGCTATCTGAGTGCACTAGAACTGATGGACTCTTTATGATACAATCTTTTTGTGTATTATTTCAGATCTATTGCTTGTGTCCCAGTATACCACAAGTTGTGGTTCTTTTACGATAGAATTCTTTCTGTATTATTTCACATCTACTGTCCCTACCTTACTGCACCACAAAGTATTTACTCTTTTATTATTGAATCTCTGTGTGTGATCCAATGATTACTGTTGTAGTTGATGCTAGCAGCAACCATTCCCTGAGGGCTGGTTTACACTCACCCCACATGCATTCAGCACAGACGTTACTGGATATGTGACCCTGGTAATAAAAAGGTGTCGAACACACGTGCCCTTACCCACTTCCCCTATCTATCTGTGTCCGTGTGTTCTCTATGCATGACACTGCCTCTGGGCTGTACCACATTACATTGTGCTGTGGACAGCATATGCAACCGTGTTACCTCTGGTAGTGGGGAAAACTTCAATTATGTAACTTTTAGGTGTATTGCTATCACAAGTGGAAGGCTACTTTACAAACCATGAATATTGATGAAGATGATGATTGAATGTTGTGTGTCGTGTAAGATATATGTACATAGCAAAAAGTTTTCAAAAAAGCTCTCTAAGCAGAAGAGGTGTCTCTCATTAAATGCTGTAGAGAGAATGACTAAAATGGGTGGTGTTTTCCAACTGCTACAATGGGAAATGTTATGAGCTAATCAAATGTTTTTTTAAGGTCACATGGCAATCGTGCACCCAGCGCGCAAGGAGACCGCACCCGACGTGATTTTGAGAAAATATATTTACTACTATATATATAAGTTTATTACAGTTAGAAATATATAAATGTTTAAAATATTTTAGATTATCGCTTGCTCTCATATACACTTTAAAGTTATTTAGAAATAGTTTTGAGACATAAAAAAAAGAGGGAATGATGTACTCGGCGCAGCACCATACGTCTATGACATAACACAGGGCCTGGCAGCGTGCACTTGTCAGATACGCATCGCGCAGCGGGTGCGACCTCATACGTACATGATGTAATGCGGGGCTTGGTACTGCGTACCCGTCACATACCAAATGAGCTGCTGGCATGACCTCATACGTATTTGTTGCTACACAGGATGCGGTGCCACGAACCCGTCGGATACGAAAAGCGCATCATATCAATTTGGTGGATAGGATTCGCATGCTGATGGAGCTTGGTAGACCACAGCAATGGGACTCTAGTTTTCTAAAAAAAAAAAAAAAAATGATATACATTTTTTTTGAAGATATAAAACATGACATCATTTTTAAACTAAAAAAAGGATAATAGAGTTCCAAAATATTATTTTAAAAATTAGAAAAAATATAGGTTTTATAAATATTAAAATATGAAATTAACATTTAAATAACCTTCAAAACTCACTGACAAAACCATTGGTTTTACAGACATTAAAGTTAGGAATTAGCATTTAGAAAGCCTTAAAAATTCCCTGAAAAACCATAAGTTTCAGGAACGTTATAGTTAGTTGGACATTTCACTCATACAAAACGATAGTAATTCCCCTGTTATAGTTAGTTGAGTTAACTATAACTCGTGCCCCTGCAATGCACTGCTGATAACGTCACATATTACATCATTCATGACATGGTCAGTGAAATCATTGATGACATCACTGATGACATCTAAAAAATGAATATATATATATATATATATATATATATATATATATATATATATATATATATATATATATATATATATATATATATATATATATATATATATATGTATATATATAAATGTCCTCTACGGGAGGAGCAACAACAACTGGTGCCGGCAACGGGGTAAGGACAACCCCGCAAATTATGTTTGAGCAAAAGAAAAGATGAGCCGCACTCTTCCTGAACGATTTCAAAAACAGGTTTTATTCACCCATTCTCTTCTCGCACTCCTATGCGTTTTGAACTTTACAGTTCTTGTTCACGGTAGCATTACAAGTCCTTCCTTGATTTTCATTCTTTTATACTGAGACCCCACTGTTGCCATTAGGAGGCATTGTGGGCTCTAGAGTTTCCTTTGCTACCAAAGTTTATCTATGGCGCTGCCTATCAGTTCACCGCCTTTTATGCCACTGGTCATTGCTGTGTATGTAATACCTGAGTGGTATTGCGATCTTGCAGAGGTCGCATTATAATGCTCGATTACCACCTGTTTAACGATTTATAATGTATTTGGTTGCCCGTATGCAGCTTGCCTCGGGTCCATGATTGTAAGTGAATAGTTATGAGCTAAGTGCTCAATGCAATGATTGGGTATATGTTAGGCGGGTTCGCTTCCAGGCGCGATCCTTAGATAAAAAAAATGTAATTTCTTTTTAACTACTAATAAACAATTGATACTTGGTCACAGCTTTCAAACCTTAGAAATTAAATTCACCATTTAGCATTATTACATCCAATCTTAACAATATGTTAAGAATATTAGAACGGGAAAAGAGTTTTTCTCCTCCTTCTTTGAGAAAGTTCTGAAAAGAAAGTGTCTTGAAAAAAGTTTTAGCGAAAGTTTCTACGAGTCACAGTCTCTGAGTTCTAGCATAGGCAAGGATTTTTACATATTTACATTGTTTCAGATGTACGCGTTTTATCTTACTTTTCTGCTGTCTGATGGTCTCATAAGTGTACATACATCTCCTCGTCCATATTCAGACATTTTGGGACCTTTGTTTTAAATCGAATGATTAATTTAGATTTCAGGCGTCTTAATTTCTGGAGCCTGTCTCCTCCTCTTTCATGTTCCATCACCATGGCGATTCCAGAATATTTGATATTTTGCCAGGTTTTGTTTTTGTGGCTGGTTATGTGTTTGGCTATAGCGTACAATGTGTCTTTATTCTGGATTGCCCTTATGTGTTCTAGCATCCTCTTTTTCAGGGCACAGATCGTGGATCCAATGTAACGCTTGCCAAATTCACATTCAATTAAGTAGACCACAAAGTGTGATTCACATGTAATTTTTGTTGTGATTTCAAAGGTGTTTCCATTTGGGTCTTTTAAAGATTTCATATTCCGGCCTACTTTGCATACCTTGCATGACATGCATTTTGTAAAGCCTCGTTGACGTTTTTGAAGCCATGTCTCCTCTTTTTTCATGGTGAAATGACTATTCACCAGAATATCCTGAATGGAAGGTGCTTTCCTGTAAGAAACTAGCGGTTGATTGCCAATTTGGTTTCCAATGTCGGGATCCTTTTTGAGCACATTCCAATATTTGGTGAGAGTTTTCTTGATTTGGAAACTTTCTTTTGAGTATGTCAAAATCAAACGCTGTGTCGCTTCTTCATCAGATTGGTCTGATTTTTTCTTTACTATAAATGTTTCCGCTCTTGTTTTGGCTCTTGCTCTTTCTTCTCCCCGGATGATATTGCTGTGCTTATATCCCCTTTTGGTGAACCGTGTTTTCGTATCTTTGAATTATGTTTCTGAACAATTTCTTTACATACGGAGAAATTCTCTGTAGGGAATACTTTTCTTCAGCGAGATTGAGTGAAAGCTGGATCCATGCAGGATACTGTTCGTTGATGGTTTTTTGCGGAATAATGTTGTTTGGAGTTTATTGTTGTTTATGTACACCTTTGTGTCCAGAAAATCTATTTCTCTTTCTTGAATATTGAATGTAAACTTCAGACCCACTTCGTTGTTATTTAGGATTTCAATGTTTTCCAGCAGTTTTGATTTTTTACCACTCCATAGGAGAAAAAGGTAATCGATGAACCTTAGCCATATTACCACGTGAGTGGTATATGAGTCGTTTTCCTCTCTCCAAGCTATGCATCTCTCCCACCAACCCATGGTGAGATTAGCATAGCTCGGAGAGAAGGAAACTCCCATTGCAGTCCCACGTTTTTGTGAATACATTTTGTTGTTGAAGATGAAGACATTGTTGGTAAGACATGTTTCAATCATGCTCATGATCATCCTAGTGTGTTGAATCTCACCAATGGGTCTATGTTTCAGAAAATAGGAAATCGCATTAAGTCCTATTTGATGATCAATGGATGTGTATAAGGAGACGACATCAATTGTCACCAATAGGTATTCAGGCTGCCATTTCGTCTCCATCAAAATTCTCAAAAAGTCACCTGTGTCCTTGATAAATGAACTTAAAGTGGGAACTATTGGGGCCAGAAAAAAATCCACATATGATGATATATTTTCAAATAAAGATCCGCAACTCGATATTATTGGGCGTGCTGGTGGTTTATGTAAGGTTTTGTGTATTTTGGGCAGAAAACAAATTGCTGGAATTATAGGGTGAGTAACTGTTAAAAGTCCTTCTCATTTTGATTGAGTAATCCCTTTTGGTACCATTCCTCAATTTGTTTGTGTATTTTTTCTGTCATTTCTGCGATTGGATTTTCTTGAATCATTGTATAATTCTCGACTTCATTTAATTGTCGGTTTGCCTCTTCAATGTAATCTAGTTTGTTCTGAATTACAATATTTCCACCCTTGTCGGCTGGTTTCACTTCGATATTCTGGTTTTCTTTTAAAGATTGTAGTGCTTGTCGTTCACTCAATGAAAGATTTTCTTGTTTATTGGTGTTTATATATTTCATTGTGTCTAGTTCTGCCGCTACTAAATCTTGAAAAACATCTATACGATTGCCAGGATGGAGTACAGGGCAAAATTTTGTTTTTCTCTTAAATTTAGTTCTTGGATGAGTGTCAGATTATATTCCCATGTCCCTTAGAAGTTGTGTGCCCGTCGTTTCTGTTGCCTCTATTTGGTGCGCTAATTCAAATGCAGTTCTCATACTTGGTATTTCCGAAATGGCCATTGTTTTTAGTAGTTCATTTAGAATTGCAGTTGTTGCTGTTGTTATTCCCATACGAGTTTTGGAAAATAATTTTTTGAGCTTGATTTTGCGTATATATTTGTACATATCTATTTTGGTTTCAACAATGTCCTGATGCTTTTCCGGGCAGAATGTAAGCCCTTCGTTTAACACTCTTTTTTCTGTAGCCGAAAGGATATATCTAGAAAGATTGATAATTAAGTTGGGTTCAGTTTCTTTTTTATTTTCAGAGTTCATTTGTTGGTGGTCACTGTCCTGTTGCGCAGCGGGTATCTTTGTTTTTCTTCCTCTTCCGGTTTTGCATTTTGGACAGTGTTTATGAATTGACCCCTTCCATGACACGGCCCCTTGTATATCCTCTGCCTCGACTTTTTCCGGTTGTTTTCGGATTCTGTTGATCTTGATATAGCAATTGCATCTCATCTAAAAAAGAATGTTTCTTGATTGGTTTTGGGGTTGCCCCTCTTTGTTCTCCTTCACTTATGTCTGATTCAGTTTCACTTGGTATTACAATCGGAGAAGCCCGTGTATTTGTTTGTTTGCTGTTGACTTGTTTTTTAAGAATGTCGAATCTTTTTGCAAAGGTAAAAATGGTTCCGTTTTAGTAGTCAGATTCGTCTCTTCTAAATTTGCGTTGTTTTCTTTCTTCTATTTCACTTTCATGCTTGTCTAGACTTTTTTCCATCAGTATACGTAGTTTGTTGATTTCATCCTCTTCATGTCCGGCTGCTGAAATCAGTTGTTCTGTTTCCTTGATTTTTATATGCAGCTCCTCCACATTTTTCTTTGCGTATTTCACTATAATCAATATCATCATACGTGAGCACTCCATATTGTTGTGGCCCCATTCTTCCAGCATCTCAGGGCTAGTATCTGGATGATTGGGCAGGGTAAAAATATGCAGTCCCCGCGGCACTAAACCCAGTTCTAAATATTTCTCCAGGGTAATGATCTCCCATCCACGGGATATTTCTTTCCTCAGGGTTTTTTCTAGTTGTAAGAAGAGTTGTTTTAAAGTACTTGTCGCTGGATTTTGGGAAATTGCTTTCGAGTTGGTTGCTTCTGTGGAGGAAGGAGTTTTCAAAAACATACTTTCTGCTTTTTCCAAACGCTTTGCAGCTCTCTTCTCCATGACTCGATTACTTTCTGTTGTTAGTTTCAAGACTTAATTTGGTTCCGCCGGTTGTGACAAATATCAAGTTCACTTGTGTAAAGTCTCAGTCAGCTAATCTTATTTCTTAATTGCTCGACTCGTTTGCTATTCAGTGCGAGAAGATCGTATTTTGTCGCAAAGGTTACCCCTCATGGGTGAACAATTTTTGATGTCAGGATAGTGAATTGACTTTTGGCGTCCGTATCTCACTTCGTTCTGTTGTAGACCGTTAAGTGAGTCTCACTCGCTTTCAGATCGCGTTTACCACTCGCAAAGTTATGTAATTGGCATACAAGTTGTTGTTACTTACCCAGGAGACTCCCGACCCGCTCAATGTCCTCCGACACCTCGCGTCGACGCTCAACCGGGTGCTGCCAGGTACGGTTTTTGCTGTGGTTCTTTCTTTTGTCGCTCCGTGTTGGACGAGTCAGCGCTTGCGTGTAGATCAGAAAGCCGGCAAAGGTGATTTGGATTACTTTCGTTTTCCCCCGGCGTTTTGCTGTGTTAACCTCTGATTTCACAACTGCATCCAAGGGTTGATCTATGGATCGTTTAGAGCTGGACTCTCCCCCGTAAAATTCTGTATTTACGCAAATGTCCTCTGCGGGGGGAGCAACAACAAGCTGGTGCCAGCAACGGGGTAAGGACAACCCCACAAATTATGTTTGAGCAAAACAAAAGATGAGCCGCACTCTTCCTGAACGATTTCAAAAACAGGTTTTATTCACCCATTCTCTTCTCGCACTCCTACGCGTTTCAAACTTTACAGTTCTTGTTCACGGTAGCATTACAAGTCCTTCCTTGATTTTCATTCTTTTATACTGAGACTCCACTGTTGCCATTAGGAGGCATTGTGGGCTCTATAGTTTCCTTTGGTACCAAAGTTTATCTATAGCGCTGCCTATCAGTTTACCGCCTTTTATGCCACTGGTCATTGCTGTGTATGTAATACCTGAGTGGTATTGTGATCTTGCAGTGGTCGCATTATAATGCTCGATTACCACCTGTTTAACGATTTATAATGTTTGTGGTTGCCCGTATGCAGCTTGCCTCGGGTCCATGAATGTAAGTGAATAGTTATGAGCAGCTGGCATGACCTCATACGAATTTGTTGTTACACAGGATGCGGTGCCACGAACCCGTCAGATACGAAAAGCGCATAATATCAATATGGCGGATAGGATTCGCATGCTGATGGAGCTTGGCAGACTACAGCAATGGGACTCTAGTTTTCTAAAAATAAATAAAAAATGATATACATATTTTTTGGGGAAGATATAAAACATTACATCATTTTTAAACTAAAAAAAGGATAATAGAGTTCCAAAATATTATTTAAAAAATTTGAAAAAATATAGGTTTTATAAATATTAAAATATGAAATTAACATTTAAATAACCTTCAAAACTCACTGAAAAAAACATTGCTTTTACAGACATTAAAGTTAGGAATTAGCATTTAGAAAGCCTTAGAAATTCCCTGAAAAATCACAGGTTTCAGGAACATTATAGTTATTTGGACATTTCACTCATACAAAACTATAGTAATTCCCCTGTTATACTGTTATACTGTTGACGTCTTTTCTGGACACCTCTTGTCATCTGGACCTGTCACAACACGGCTTCCGGAAGTTCAATAGCACCGAGTCAGCTCTCACGGTGGTCGTAAACAACATCCGCGCGAAGGTCGACCAGAGCCAGACTACCTTGTTGGTCCTGCTCGACCTGACAGCAGCCTTTGACACCCTGTCTCCTTCTATTCTAACAACTCGTCTTAGGGAGATAGGGGTGGAGGGCCCAGCGCTGAGCCTTTTGACCTCCTTCCTCAATCAGAGGGAGCAGAAGGTCAAGCTGGGAGAGTATCTGTCCCCTGCTACACCTGTGCAATGTTGGGTCCCGCAGGGGTCGGCCCTGAGCCCCACGCTTTTTAATATCTATGTGGCCCCACTTGCCAGGTTGGTAAGATCTTTTGGGATGGAGGTGGTGTCATACACCGATGACACCCAAATCATGGTGTCCCTCTCCCATCGGTGAGTACCTCCGCCTTCAGCTTCAGGAACTGCATGGAGGCAGTTTCACAGTGGATGATCCTGAACTCACTGAAGCTGAGCGGAGAGAAAACCGAGGTCCTGATCTTTGGCGGAGATCAGGACATCTGGTCAAGTGACTGGCGGCTCCCATCCCTTGGAGCCTGCCCTCTGCCCACGAAATCAGCTCGGAATCTGGGCGTGATGATGGATGCCTCGCTTGCTATGGTCCAGCAGGTGAACATAACAGTCTCCACTTGCTGGGGGGTTATCAGGATCCTGAGGAAAATCACCCACTATCTTTCCTTGCAAGCACGTAAACAGGTCGTGGTTGCCTTAGTCGCCTCACGGCTAGACTACTGCAACGCGCTCTACTTGGGCATTAATAAAGGCCTGATACAACGCTTGCAGACTTATCCTGGCCACCCCCTGCCTTTCTTCTGCCACTTCAGCTAGGAAGAGCCTGCATTGGCTCCCGATTCAGGCCAGGATCACTTATAAGATCCTGTGCCTTGTCTACGGGACCTTGCTCGGCGAAAGCCCTGAAGGTAAAGGATCTCTGCTGGTTCCATACATTCCCAGTAGAAACTTTCGCTCCTCCAGCAAGATTCTCTTGTCCTTCCCTTGGGTATGTAGAGTCAGATGGGGAGGAAGGGCTTTCTCCTCCCTGGCCCCAAAACTCTGGAACACCCTCCCCCCTGAATTAAAAGCACAATCCTCTATCGTGCTCTTCAGGAAAGCATTAAAGACGTGGCTCTTCGCCGAGGCATATCTGTAATCTGGCACTCTTTTCCAATATTATGGTTTTCTGTTAGGCGCCTTGAAGCCCGTTGGGCTAAGTCGCGCATTATAAGACTGTTTTCATTCATTCATTCATTCCTGTTATAGTTAGTTGAGCTAACTATAACTCGTGCCCCTGCAATGCACTGCTGATAACGTCACATATTACATCATTCATGACATGGTCAGTGAAATCATTGATGACATCACTGATGACATCTAAAAAATGAATATATATATTTTTATATCTATACTACTATAATAAAGGAAGAACTTTCAGCCTTTGAGGCGGGTAAACTCGGGAACCACAGCGCCAATCCACACACCCGATACACCGTTGGAATCGTCAGGGTGTGTAGATGGTTATAGGCTATATAAATAAAAAAAAACGTTATTTAAAAAATTGACAGTAAAAAAAGTAGTCCCTCCGAAGTAGCGCCGGCCGCTGAGGTAAGGGCACCCATGTCGGGGCAGGCGGGGGGAGGGGCAGGCAGGGGTCGGGGCAGGCAGGGGACGGGCGGGGGCCGGGCTGCTGGACAATGTCGGGGCGGGCGGGGGTCGGGGAAGCCTGTTGCTCCCGGACAATGTCGGGACGGGCTGCTAATATATATATATATATATATATATATATATATATATATATATATATATATATATATATATATATAAATATATATATATATAAATATATATATATATATATATTACCTACTGACAGTCGCCGCAACATTCTATTTGACGAATCTTGGCGAAATTCTCCAAGAGGATGGGGCGCTCCGCCCTGCTTCTATCCTGAAAGTTTCAGGGTGATTCGTCAAGCGGGGGCCAAGAAAAAAGGGGGTCCCAAAACATGTTTTCCCCATGCAATTTTCCATAGGGACCTTTAAGACGGGCTACAGCCCAAACTGCTGAACGGAATTACACCAAATTATGCAAAAAGGTAGAGTTTGGTTGACAGATGACGCTTTTTGTTAAATGGTGTATATCCGTTCAGTAGTTCCTGAGAAAATCAAAAGTAAAATCATAGATATATCTATAGACTAAGTACCGTCTGAGGATTATACGCGTACCCTCCCGAGCGCGAGCTGCATGCTAATTGGCTGTCTACACTCCAAACCAGGAAGTGTTGGCAGCCACCTTGTGCCTCGGTAGAACCGAGGCACAAGAAACAGAAAAAGAAACGCGAAAAACAAGAAAAGGGGGCAGGTTAGAAACACCATGACCCCCTAGGCTTGCTTAAGGTGTTCCACAAGGACCCACAAGGCCCAATTTTTTTTTTTTTTTTTTTATAAATCGCGGGATCGGGAGGAGGCCACTCCCCCTCCCTGCACCACTCTGCAAACGTGCCCCCTGGTGCGTTTTAAGTTAGAGAATTAATTCCTCTTCTTTCCTGAGGTCCCCTGTGGGCCAACTAGTCCATCAGGTACCTCCAGTATGTAAAAGGGGTGTGGCCTCTTTACACATGCACATACTGGAGGTTACTGGTGGGCTAGTTGGCCCCCAGGGACCCCCAGTATTCAAGGGGAATTAGTTCCCCCTCTGCAAACGCGCCAGCGACGCTTTGCAGAGTGGTGCAATCCGTCACCTCAAGCCCCGCCCCCTACCTTCACCACTGTGCAAACACACCCTGTGGCGCATTCTAATTTGGGGGATTAAGTCCCCTTTAATACCGGGGTCCCTGGGGGCCAAGTAGCCCCCCAGGAACCTCCAGTATGCACCAGGGGGCTGCGTTGCAGAGATGTGTAAAGAGGCTATGCCCCTTTTTACACCTCTCTGCAACGCAGCCCCCTGGCGCATACTGGAGGTTCCTGGTGGGCTAGTTGGCCCCTCAGGGACCTCCAGTATTCAAGGGTACTTAATCCCCCAACTTAGAACGCTTCACGGGGCGCGTTTGCACAGTGGTGATGGTAGGTGTCGATCTGACAAATAGACCTGCAAATAAGAAATCACTAGAATGGAAATTTGAGGCTTGTACAGTCACCATGTATGTAGCCTATTTTGTGACGCATTTTATTGTATAATACGTTTCAAAAACTAGTTGTCGTAGTGTGTTTTTAAATTAAACTGTGCACTCTATTTACGAGTTTGTTGAGCGTAGAAGTAATTTTTTTTGTTCTATTTTCTATTCTATCATAATTGTGCTGAGTTTTCTCCTTTAGCGTGCAGTACTATATTATTTTATTAAATGTATAACTGTTGAAATCGTCTTTGAAAGTAGAATGGAAGCATGTAAGCTGTTCTCTGTGACGAAAAGCAGTGCCAGCTCCTGCAGGAAGTGGGAAGCCGGCTGGGACCGTGGAGGTCTTGGGGCTCTTTCCACGGTCCGCAGCGTTACATTTGAGTCCCGATGGATGGGGTCCTCGGGGATTATAAAAAATTAGCAATAAAGGCAATTTTTTTATGGTAGATTTATCGTACGCGTACGAAGCACGTATGGATGACGTACCGTGCGAAGATTGAAAGTCGTCCCATAAGCATACTGAAGGAAGAAAAAGAAGAATATTTTTCAGATATTTAAGAAGTGTATGTGTTTAGATGTTGGGTGGCTCTAAAAAGAGCCCTTGTGTTTATTGGGATATTTTAGTAGCTACAAGTAAGTACCAATGCAGAGTCTAAAGTCCAGGAGGAAGACTCTGTTTCCCTCATCTGTAAAATGTACACAGTCTCTCCTATAGATGTCATGCATATTGAAACGCAGATTGTTGTGGTAGATGGACCCCATTTTATGGTCTCAGATTTATTCACATGTTTCCTAGCTTTCTCAATCTGTTGACAATAGTGGTTGGACCAGTTGCATTTCTGCCTATGGCATATATTAGAATGGACAAAGACAGTTTTGGGGAAAAGTGTCATCAATTGTGCAAAGGTGTCCTTCATAAGCATTTCCAGACCTACCCCTGTCAAAGTGCCTAGGTCATTGCCACCACAGTGCACAATTATGACGTCAGGGTGTTGGAGATGTAAAAAGGATTTCACCAATGGCATCAATTGGTGCCACTTTAATCCTCTCTGTCCAATCCATTTAATGTCTACATTTGGTAAACGTAGGTATTTGTGAATTATTTTCTGTTGTGCGTACCTTTGGCTCCAGAAAATATACCTGTGTCCCAAAATCCACACTCTTAGCATGTTGAGGAGAGGTCTGGATGCACTCTGAAGGTGTCTGTAAATGAATTGGCAGTTTGAAAAGTAAGCTTTTTCTAAAATGATGGACAATATGCAATTTTGAAAAAAGAAAAGAAATGGTTAGTTGTTCGACAACATTCAACACTAAGCTAGGATGCATGTTTCTGTTTTTTAAAAGCCTGATTTTTATTGGTTAAAAAAACTGATAGAAAAGAACGTTACATAAGATAAGCTGGTATATTCTCAAGTGAAGCACACTTGCTGTTTAATTTGCAACAATGTATGATGAACTTTTCACCTGTGTGCTGAGTTAGGTGTTCCCTGAAGTGTTTGTATGGTAATTGGCAGATTGTGGAATGGGGGAAGGGTTGAAAGTTTTGTCAGTTGGAAAGGGTGCAAAAGGTCAAGCAATTTAAAAGTGTGTTTCGTTTTGATTTAATGTGGGAATAAATGTGATTTGTTATTTATTTGTATATGTGTGTAGATTGAGTGTGTAGATTGACAGGAAAAGTTTTCTATTTGGTATAGGACTTCCTGTACCCCTAAGACTGCTTAGGGGGGTTTACAATGATCTCCAAGGTCAAAATCTTTGATGGAGTTTGTTGAGCCTTTGATGGCCCTGGGGACCACAACCTCCCAGGGACGGCTCCTGTAGTGTTACGGGGTGCCTATCCTTGGGACATTGCTGTTTGCTATGGTAGGGTGAGAGTTCTCTTTGAAGTAGGAAAGCAGATTGCTTTTGGTCTGAGAGATCAGCATGTAAGCTGGTCTCTCTGACAAAAAGCAATGCCGGCTCTCGAAGGACGCAGCGAGCCGGCTGGGACTGTGGGTGTTTTGGGGCTTCCCCCATGGTCCTGAATGTTATATTTGAGTCTCGGGGGATGGGGTCCCAGGGGAGTGTAAAAAATTTGTGATAGATGCTATATATATTTATATTTTTTACGGTGTATTTAGTGTACGCGTACCGTGCGAATTCTGAAAGTCGTTTCATAAACATACGTAAGTAAGAAAAAATCAATTAGAAATATAAATTTTACAGATTTATATCAAGTTTATGTGTTTATATGTTGGTTGCTTGTAATGAGACCTTTTCTTTTATTGGTACTTATAAGTAAGTGCTTATGCATAGTCTAAATTTGTTGAGGAGCAGTGTTTTATAAAGTGCTGAACTTTTGACCTCTGTTGACAGTTGACTTTTGCATGATCTGTTGGGGGTAGGGTGTAAAGTTATGTCAGTTGGAAAGGTTTGAAACGTTAAAGCAATAGAAATGTGTGTTTCGTTTTCAATTAATGTATGAAGGATTTTAATTGGTTGTTTATATGTATGTATGTGTAGAAAGAGAGGGAAAATGTTCCATTTCGTGGTTGTGCTGGAAAGACTGAACTAGGAAGATTCTGTATAACAATATCTACTGTGTGAGTGGCATACTTCTTAATCTACAAATCAATTTGAAAGGTGAGTTGATAAGTTGTATGCGAATGTATGTGGTGCATCTTTGTACATTAAGAAATTATGGGGCATATTATCAAGACAGGTGATAAAATTATCGCTGCTTTATCGGGAGAAAACTGCAGATAAAGCGGTGATAATGGGCTTGATAATATGCTGTATGGAATTCCAATTGAAGCCCATGTTAGATGTGAAGGACATCTAACATGGGCTTTGATTTTTAATTGTATCGCCTGTCTTGATTACATGCCCCTATATTCGTCCCTTGTTAAAGTTTTATAGTAGTAAATGTGTTTTGCTATAATGCATGCTGTTATGTTTTTTTGTTTAATATCACATTGTGCGTCTGTGTACATTAAGGAATTATGGGCCATGTTATCAAGAAAGGGCGATACATTATCGCCACTTTTATTGGCAGGAAAGTGCCGCTAAAGTGACGATAATGGGCTTGATAATATGCCCTTGTGAATTCCCAAAGAAGCCCAGGTTATGGCATGTGTAGAACCTCCTTAGCTTTAGACGTGGATTAAAAACTTGGCTTTTCTCACATTAGGTCAGCGGCCCTCGGGGCGCCCTGTCTGACTCTGTCACTGGTTCTTTTTCTTTAGCGCCGGGAAACTCCTGGGAGTAGCTGTGCGCTTTATAAGTACCCAGTAACATAACATAACATATTAAATTTTTTTCTTGATACTCCCTGTTCTGTCCTCTTTCTCATTTCTCTCCGTCTGTATATAGTCTGGGTCGATTTATAAGCCCCTTGGCGTCTTTGTTGTTTTTTATTGTGTAAGTTTCTTTGATGTAATAGAGGCAGAAATAATGTAGTAAATTGCATATGTATTTAAAAAATGAGTCAGTGTTGTTCACTGAAATGTAGTAATTATATACATTGAATATGTATAGTCACTTACATGTTTTTCAGTAGCAAATAGAAAAATGCATGGTCTCATTTTTTTGTCTAATATCACACTGTGCATGTGTGTACATTAAGGAATTATGGGGCATATTATCAAGGATTGGTGTTAAAATTATCGCCGTTTTTTCGGCAGGAAACTGCAGATAAAACGGTGATAAAGGCCTTGATAATATGCCCTTGTTTATTCCCATAAAAGCTCATGTTCTGATGTTAACATGGGCTTCTACGGGAATTAACAAGGACGTATTATCAAGCCCATTATCGCCGTTTTAACAGCAGTTTCCTGCCGATAAAACAGCAATAATTTTAACACCGGTCCTGATACTATGCCCCTGAATTTGCCCCTTTTTGCATATTTTCCACACTCCCTTGTCATACTCCCTAATCTCTCGTCTTACTCCTTCCTCTCTCATTATACTATGGGGCATATTATCAAGGACCGGTGTTAAAATTATCGATGTTTTATCGGCAGAAAACAGCCGATAAAACGGCGATAATGGCCTTGATAATAGGCCCTTGTTAATTCCCATAGAAGCCCATGTTTTTGATGTTGACATGGGCTTCTATGGGAATTAACAAGGGCGTATTATGAAGCCCATTATCGCCGTTTTATTGGCAGTTTCCCTGCCGATAAAACGGTGATAATTTTAACACCGGTTCTTGATAATATGCCCCTATGTTCTTTTTCTTATACTCTGCTCTATTTTTATACTTTTTTGTTTCATACTTGCTCCTCTTTTTGCATATTTGTCCTCCTCTTTATATTCTCTTTTGTCTATATATTCACTACAGTTGTCATAGTTCTTACTGTCTTCTCATAGTACTCCCTCTCTCTTTATACGTTTAGTCTTCGTTTATATTTGTGTTTTCTCCACATTTTTGTCTCTGTGTCTTTTATATTCCTTCCTCTTTCTTCATATGTAATCTTCTGTTCTTATATTCTCTGTTTCTTCTTATTGTCACTGTTCTTTGCAGGTACTCCCTAATTTTTTCTCATACTTTTCTTTTTCTTCTAATACTCTTTTCTCTGTACTCACATTTCTCCTCTCTTTTCTTATACTTTGCACTCTTTACTAATATTGCCGTCTTTTCTTATTGTCATTATCCTCTCCTCATTTTCCCTCCTGTTCCTATACTCCCCCTATTTCCATATTCTCCTCTCTGTTCTCTTACGTGTCCATGTCTCCTCATACTACTGAGTTTTTCTTATATTTCGTTATGTCCTATACTCCTTCTCTTTGTGTTCATATTTTCCTCTTTTTCTTCATATTTCTTTTCTATTTTCATTTTCTGTCCTCTCTGTTTATACTTCTTAAATCTGTTCATGTTGTTTGCTCTCTTCTCTTATTGCTCTTTGACTCCCTGCATACACTCTTCAGCACTTTCCTCATATTCTACGTCTTTTCATACTGACCTCTGTGTTTATATTTGTTTCTCTTGTCATACTTCTGCCTCTTTCGTAATACACTTTTCACTCTTCATAATCCGCCATCTGTTTATAGTCCTTTTTTCTCCTGAGACTGGGTCCTCTGTTCTTTTACACCCCTTTTTTACTTATGGTCCACTTTTCCTCACATTGTCCGTGCTCTGTTCTGGTACTGTTCTCTCTGTTTTTATACACACTGTTCTTTGCTAGTATTCCTTTTTTGTTCTTATAGTTGCGTGTCTTTTCACATATTCCTTCTTTTTTCTTGAGAGTCTTTCTCTCTCTTTTTATAGTGCCCCCTCTGTCCTCTTGCTCTAATTTTTTTCTTCTTATACTCGTTTTCTCTCCTCATATCTTCATCTTTCTCTTCATATTCTCCCTTACCTATTCATACATTCCACTTTATTCATATTTCCTTTATCCCGTTATAATTCAGTGTCTGTTTATAGTCCCCTTTTATGTTATATTTTCCCTTGTTTCATACTCCTTCCTCTCTTGTTGTAAGTACTTTTATTTTCATAGTCCCACATTTGTGCTCATAATCCTCCCTCTGTTCTTATAAGTAATATTATAGAATATTTCATATATTTATTTTTGTAATGTGATATCTTTTTTTATAATAGATTCTGTTTATCAATACTGAAAAAACTGTATCATGCCTACAAAATGTCAAAGGAGGAAACAACGAAAGAAAAGTGTTTATTTGAAGAGAAGTCATCCACAAGATTTACATGAAGAACCATGTGTTAACAAAAAGAAAAAAAGTCCTGGTAAGAGAAGTAACACTTTTCTGAGGAAAATATTAAAGACTAAGAGTAGTGTGCACAAAGTGAAAAATGGTTTTAGTGTGTCTGCAACGAAAAAGAAAAAGAAGAATAAAGAGAACAATCATGAAAAGTCAAGTGCAGAAAAAATAGTTTATAGTAAATGGAGGAAAAACCAATTTACGGAAATTAGGAAAAAAATGTTTTATAATAGAGTAGTGTTAAATTTAATTAAAGAAATTAAAGGATGTTAAAAAAAGCAGCATTTTATAAGAAGAAGAAAGGTATAGAAAATGTAGTTGAGAAAGCTTTCGAATTGAAAAGAAAATTGTTTATTTTAGTAATCAATAGAATTCGATCACTAGATAAGCCAATCGATTTAATGAAGGCCAAAAGTAAGTGGAGAAGAGTAATTAACAGAAGTAATTTTTGTGAGTTTTTTGGGTGAATGGAAACATAGTTCAAGTTCTGAGCTTTTTTTTAATGAAGAAAGTTATCTTCAGAGTAATGATTTGGTGCATGCAGTTGACACTAGTGGACGTGCTAATGAGGTAAGAAAGGGTTGTCCTATTGAGAAAGAGAAAATTGTTCCTAGAAAAGCAGAAGAGCTGTTAGCTAATGAAGTTTTAGGGAGAGGTCCTAAAGCTCCAGTGTACACTTGGAATTTGCAGTAGTATTTGTAGTGTATGGCAATAATCTATTGATTTTTTACGACATTTCTTATGTAACTATACTAAGAAAAGGTTAAACAAAAGATTAGGATGTTGCAAGGACTAGACCCTTGCAGCGAGTGGTAGAAAATATTGGTTTGCAAGGTCATTCTCTGGCTTGTCTTTCTAAAAAAGTATGTCAAAGTGTTTTTCACCATTTTAGGTGCAGAAGTTGAGATAGTACTAGAAGGCAATGTAGAAGAGAATGTACAACATTGTAGTACAGAAAAATTTGAGCAAGAAATTACAAAGTTTAAGGTGATTTCAGGTGAAAGGCCAAATTATTGTTGTGTCTGTTGTTGACGAACTCATAATAAAAATCAGACCAGGACTGTTGATTTGTATTTAAAAAGTTAAAAGGAAAATAATAATGAGGGGAAGGATTTTGCAACTTATTTGTTGGTAGAGAATTGTTTTAATTTGGGTTGTGATCTGCGTATTTGTAAGTATTGTTATAACAAATTGGACGAGAACAAAATGCCTGCTAGAGGGGTGCATAATAATCTTGAGTTGGTAAATATTCCTTCTGAACTGATGGATTTAAATACCTATGAGTCTATTCTTATTCAATGTGTGCATCCATTTCAGGCTATTGTTCGCATGGAGCCTAAGACAGGAAAATTGCCTCCTTCTGATTTACAGAGAGGATTAAAGGGAAGAGTTGTATATTTGCCTCTAGGTTTAAAGAAAAATATTGAAACAATTGGTGTAGAAAATGTAGAGGATGAACCTTTAGTTATTCTTATTAATGGCGTTCCTACTAAGAGTAAGAAAATCTGGCAAGAATTAGTGAAAAGTGAAAAAGGCAACGTTGTATCTGGTAAAAAATAATCAATATTACAGAAAGGTGTATGTGAGAGAAGAAGAAATAACTGTAGAAGAAGATAGTGACTTGCCATCTGGACAAATTGAAAAAGTGGATGTGTCCAGAACTGAAGAAATCTACGAACATTACAGTGTTCATCCACTGCATTCTAAAGAAGTGATGGGGAATACTATAGAGTTATTCCAAATGAAGGAAGCAAAAGGAAGTCCCATTAGTGTATGGTAAAAAACGTGGAAGGTCGTTGTTTCCCTCAGTTGTTTCCCACAGGAAAAGGATATGATGACCGACCTGTGCAGATTCCTGCATCTGAATACCGGACATCAAGATTATATGCAGAAGATCCAAGATTTCGACAATGTATTCCGTATTTGTTTCATCTTTTGCTTGAGAGTGATTTGTCTGGACTTTCTTATGCGGTAAACCATATATTGAAAACAGGTGTACATCAGCTAAATGTTTTGGCAAAGGAATTAATAGATAAAGTACTGCAGAAAGATAATGTTTTGGAATCTCAGCTGATTAATCTCTTGGCTGGTCAGCGTGGTAATAATGAGTACTGGTACCATCGTCATGGAGAACTGAAATGTATGCTAAGGAATGTAGGAACTCCTACCTGGTTCCTTACTCTAAGTTGTGCTGAATATGCTTGGGATGATTTACTTCAATTTCTTCAAGAGGAAAATCCAAATATAGTAAATATTGAATACAAGACACCTGGAGAATTGTGCTCTTTGGATCCAGTTAATGTATGCAAGTATTTCAATCATAGATTTGAAGCTATGATGTCTTTTATCACCAATAAAAGAAATCCTCCTCTTGGAGAGGTTCTGTGCTTCTTTTGGAGAAAAGAGTATCAAGCAAGAGGTGCCCCTCACATACACATGCTAATATGGATCAAAGATGCTCCCAAATTTGGAACAGACTCAGATAATACTGTGTTGTCTTTTATTGAAGAATATGCTACATGTGATATACCCAAAAGTACACAAGATAAGGACTTAAGACAACAAGTCTTACGATTCCAAAGCCATCGTTGTGGGAAATACTGTTGTCGAAAGTACAAATCTAAGGACAAATTCTACACCCTGTAATATCAAAAGGAAGAGTGAACAGTTTTATGTCATCTTTGCGACATACTATCACTAGAAAGTCTCCGAAAAATACCTACAACTTAAGAAGAAATGAAGAGTCAAAATATATAAATGACTATAACCCAGTCATTTTGTCCATGTGGAATGCTAATATGGATATTCAATATGTTGCGAACAATTTCATTGCTGTTGCTCGATATGTAACATCCTACATAACAAAATCAGAAAAGACGGAATTGAAGGAAATGTGGGAAGCGATTTCCCACGAGAAGAGTCTAAGTAAGAAGTTATATACTTACAGTTTGAAGATGTTATCTCATCGAGAAATTGGAGCGTATGAATGCTCGGATCGGTTATCATCTGCAAGTCTATACTCCAAATCTAGAAGAATCATTTGGGTGAGTCTAGGTCTTGCTGCAGCATGAAACCGAGTTCTTAAACCTGTACAAAAAAAATAATATTTAGCTGAAAAATAGCCAGAAAGTACAGATATTGTGAAAACAAATATGATGTATACATATTATCCAAATAGAAGTCATCATCTTCAGAACATTTGTCTATATAAAGTGCTGCAAAACTATATTTTTAAACAGAATATTACAGAAAATATTACTAATGGTATTCATGCCGTTATTGGTTCTGAAGGATGTCTGGTGAAACAAAGAAAAGGACATTTGATTAATCACCGTAAACTGAGTTGCGAAACACCTGACAAAAGGGAATTTTACTATTTAGCTCTTTTGCAACTTTTCAAGCCAAGTCGTTTAGAATTGGAATTACTTGGAGATTTTGAGAGCTATGAAGATTCCTTCAATGCAACTAAAGATTTTATAGAATGTCCTGTTTTTGCTAATTATGTGAAAATGTTGAATGACGAAATTGAGCAAGAAGCTAGAATTGCAGCTGAGATTGCTAGAGACAGTTCTCAAGACAGTCAAACTTCTGCTCCGTTGAGTCAGGACCCACTAGGAGAACCAATTGTTAAATTTGAAGCAGCAACTGCTATGGAAGAGGTGGAAACAGTAATGTATGTTATGTTATGTTATGTTATTTATGATTTTTATAGCGCACGGCTACTCAATGAGTGTCCCGGCGCTTTATTGACATCTTAAAAGCAAACATAACACATGAAGAATAAAGAGGGAAGCACAAAAGAACACATTTTAATTGTTTTGTAAAATCTAAGAGGCAAACAGCCAGGTTTTGAGGGCCTTTCTAAAAGATAGCAAATTAGAGTTGCTTCATAACAGAAAAGGCAGAGAGTTCCAGAGCTGAGGAGCCCGAAGCATAAAGGAACGACCTCCCAGCCGAGCCTTCCTCACACGGGGCACAACGGCAAGAAGCTGTGATCCTGATCTCAGAGATCGCGACGGGCAATATTGCTTAAGCCTCCTCTGCAGGTATTTAGCCCCAGTTGAGTAAAAGGCCTTGTGAGCAAGAGTCAAAGTTTTAAAAACTATCCGCTGTCGGATAGGCAGCCAATGAAGTGCCTGTAACAGGCCAGAAACATGCGCTCGCCTGTGCAAGCCAAAAATGGCGCGAGCCGCCGCATTTTGGACCACCTGCATCCGCTGCAGGAGGTATTCGGGCAGGCCAAGATATAAGATGTTAGCATAGTCCAATCTTGAACCGATCAAGGCCTGCACCGCAATCCTCCTGTGATCTTCTGAAAGCAGCGGAAAGAACTTCCGCAACATGCGGAGAAGTCCAAAACACGAGCCTGTAAGAGTGAGGATCTGAGATCTGAGGGTCAGACCGTTGTCAATTTTGACCCCGAGATTCTTTGCCACCTGTGACGACTGGCTCGGTGGGGACATGTCCGTCGGCCACCACATCTGCCAGTCCGGGTCGGATTGGCAACCGAAGAAGAGTACCTCCGATTTATCTGAGTTGCACTTGAGGCTGTTCAGTTGGAGCCATTTAAAAACAGCCCCAAGGCACTCACAGATACTCTCTCCGTCAAAATCCTCCCCTTTCCGGCAGGTGAAGAGCAGCTGGGTGTCATCCGCGTAGGATACGATCTGGGCTCCATAGGACTCCGCCAGGGCCGCCAATGGGGTCAAGAAGATGTTAAACAGAGTCGGGCTCAATACCGAGCCCTGCGGGACTCCGACTCCCAATGGCGGCATCTCGGCGGAAGCCGAGGAAACCCAGACCGACTGTCGGCGACCAGCTAGAAAAGATGTAAACCATCTCAACACCGTCCCCCTCAGACCGATCTCATGAAGTCTTAAGAGGAGACCCCCATGGGGGACGGTGTCGAAGGCCGCCGACAGATCGAGCATGATCAACATCGCTCTACCACCCAGATCTAGCGTCTCCTTGATGGCCTCAGAAACCTCCAACAGCGCCGTCTCCATACTCAGGTTAGGGCGAAAGCCCGACTGAGTAGGGTGAAGCAGGTCGTTGGTTTCCAGAAAATTAGAAAGCACGCTGTGAACATGCTTCTCCAGGGTCTTGGCTAAGGCCGGAAGAAGAGAAATCGGCCTATAATTGGCCAAGACCTCAGGAGCCAGACCGGGCTTTTTAATCAAAGGAATGACCATAGCCCGCTTCCACGCCACAGGAACCTCGCCTAGGCTAAGGGAGCGATTCAGGAGAGGGTTAACCAACGGGTTAACTACCTCCGCCATCCTCGCCAAAAATTTGGACGGGGATGGATCAAGCGGTGACCCAGATTTAAGATTGGCGAGCAGAGCCAAGGAGGAGGCCATAGATAAAGGCGGGAAATCGGAAAGAATAGGTCCCGCGAAAATTGATGGGACATAGCCAGCATCAGGGCCAGACAGAACAGCCTCCGGCCGCGATGGAAATGACTCCTGTATCGTCTTGATCTTCGTGGTGAAGAAGCCAGCCAGATCCGAGGCCCACTTCCGACTAGGAGCGGACCGAGTCCCATTCGACCGCGGGTTGATATATTCCCTAACGATCGAGAAGATCTCCTTGCCGGAGTTCGAAGCATCCTCGATCCTCCTGGCAAAATAGCTTTTCAAGGTCAAGAAGATGTAACAAACTTAGTAAACTTGGAAGAACAACTAAATCTTGAGCAGAAAGAAATATATGAGCAAGTGGGAGGACAGATTGAACGTGGATTACTTCATGAGAAGAAAGAGTGCTCTTGCTCATCATTTGAACCTATAAGAATGTATGTGAGTGGACAAGCTGGAACAGGCAAACGTTTTTTAATTAAAGTAATCACAACTTTTCTACAGAAAACAACTGAGTCACCTTTGTCTTGTGTTGTCACTGCTCTAACTGGATTAGCAGCCCGCAATACTAAAGGAATTACTTTACATTGTTTATTAATGCTACCAGTAGAGCATGAAAATAAATTAGAATACCACAAGCTATCTGGAGAAGCTTCTTGTGATGTTTCAAGAGTCTTGAGGAAAATGAAACTTTTCATTATTGATGAGGTAAGCATGGTATCAAACTTAATGCTTGCTTTTGTGCATTTAAGAATGCAGCAAATTCTTAAAACAGAGTATGACGTATTATTTGGAGGAAAGCACGTCATAGTTTTTGGAGATCTACTACAACTTACTCCTGTAAAAGGACAGCCAGTGTTTAAAACACTGTTGTACGAAGATACCAGCATTGGAAATATAAACATTTGGTCATATTTTGAGTATAAGGAACTTATTACAAATATGTGACAGGCAAATGATGCTGATTATGGAACTATTCTTCAAGATATAAGAATTGGAAAAATGACTGAACATGGCAAACAAGCTTTACAGAGACGATTACTTTCCAATTTGTTTCCAAATGAAAATATTGTCCCAGAGAAAATATACATGAGAATTGCATGAAACAAATCTGTAACCTGCTTAATGCCAACACTGCATGAATGTTCTATATTCAATGAAAAAATGTTAAAGTTGGAAAATGAAGAAATTATAAAATTGGAAGCTATTGATAAAATAGAACATGAAGGAATCACTATAATTTTAACTGAAAAGTTGAAGAGGAAATTAGATTCTTTAAAGAAATCGATAAGTAAAACTGCTGGTTTAGAAAAGAATTTGTATGCATGTGTAAACTATAGGGTAATTTTATGACGTAATTTCATTGTAGAAAAAGGTTTAGTAAATAGAGCAATGGGTAAAATTGTTGATTTTGTTAAATATGTAAATAGAGATGGGATTGAATTTTTGAAAATCAAATTTGATGAAATCGCTGAAGTACAACAATTTAGACGTTGTTCATCTCGGTTTTTGCTTGTAAAATATTTGTTTGTACGCAGAAAACTGTTTCCTGTTTGTTTGGCATATGCGGTGACCATTCATAAATCTCAAGGTTTAAGTGTAGATAGTGCTTAAGTGAATATTGGAAGTACCGTGTTTAAAGAGGGTATGGCATATGTTGCTTTGTCTCGAGTCAGAACTTTATCTGGATTGTACTTGATTGATTTTGATGAGACAAAGGTTAGTGCAGATGCAAATGGTGTGAAAGAGTATAATAGGTTAAGAAGAGAATATGCACCCAATTTAGGTCAATATCCAGTATTTGAAAAGCGTGTGGTAGGTAGAAACAGAAGATTTGAGAATATCTGTAGTGAAACTGTAGAGAAAGAAAAAAAACAAGATGAAGTTGCACCTGCAAGCAAAAAGAAAAAGGACAGTGTTGAAGAGAATGTTGGTTATCGGTTTGAAAATAGTTGTGGTGTCAACTGCTATGCAAATGTAGTTGTTAATGTTGTTTTTGTTTTTGAAAGTTTGCAACTGCAAATTGTTGAAACTCAGGATGAAAGATTCTGTTCATTGTTGTATTCTGTTTATGAGAAATGTAGTAGTGATAAAAGTGGAATTCAAAGTGTTTCTGATATTCGAAATGTAGCTGGTCAAGTTTCAATATCAGGAAGAACTTTTGTAGCTGTTGCAATTATTTTTCATGATGGACCTTCTACAACACCTGCACATTACACTATTTAAAATGTCTGAAAGGTTGGATACATTGTAATGATAGTCAATTAGTTTTTAAGCAACGTTTGCCTAAAGAGTTACCAAATTCTTACCTAATATTTTTAAAGCCAAAATTTTAAGATCAAAATTTGGCCTTTCAGGATTACTGCTATTAAGGTAGATTAGTCTGGTGTTGTAGAGTATTTTGTAAGTGAGGGTGAGGAGCTTGAAGGTGATCCTCTTGTTGATATTGAGGCAGTGCAGGTGTATCAGGTGGTGAGTGATGTGGCTGCAGCAGGAAACATTCATAATCACTCAGGTGGAGGTCTTTTGGATTTGTTGTAGTTGTTGTAGGTGTTTGGCTGGAATTCATGTGTAGAGTGTTTTGCCACAGTGTAGTCTGCTGCTGATGAGGGAGTGTGTCACTGTTCTTTTGGTAAGGATCCACTTGTAAATGTTGCGGAGCATGTGGAGGGTGTTATGGCAGTACGGGGAGACTGTGTAGACTTGCTTACACATGGAGAGGGAGTAGTTTAGGATGAATCCTAGGTTGTGGACATGGTTGGTAGGTGTTGGTACTGTCCACAGTTTAGTCAGCTAGCAGGAGTCATCCTAGGCTGAGGGGGTGGGTCTGAGGATGAGTACTTTCATTTTGTGCGAGATCATGTTTAGAGAGCTGCTCTTTATGTAGTTGGTGATGTCCTTCATTGTGTCGTGGAGGTTGCTTTTGGTGGCATGTGGATTCTTGGTGACGAAGAGGATGAGCTCGGTGTCGTCGATGTAGGAGATGATGTTGAGGTTGTGATGGTGGGCTACTTGTGTGAGGGTGGCCATGTAGATGTTGAATAGCGTTGGGTTGAGGGATGAGCACTGGGGGACGGAGCAAATGATGTCGGTGGTTTTGGATTAGAAGGCTGGGAGGCAGACGCTCAGGATTACTATTGAACAATTTCCAAACTAAGAATTTGATGCATACTATTTGGCCGTGTGGAAAAGTATGTGAAACCATGAAGGACTTGTTGTTGTATATTTTGTCAGCATATATTTGTAAGTAATATTATTTACAGTGTATGAAAATTAATCATAATATTTTGTTATGTTTTGATTGACTGTTTGAGATGTGTCATGTTACCTAAGAAATTGCTCTTAGAAAAAAACATTTAAGATATGTTTTATTTCTATTTTTTAGATTGTTATTGAGAATGTTGAATATTTTTTTTAAGATAATCTTATTGATTGTCTTTTTTTGTACTATTGAACTCACTGTTTCTAGTGAAATTCAATATATTCTGAGAACAGCAAAAAAGGCAAATGTAATACTTTACAAATTATTTTGTGTTGTAAAAGATATATTGTAACTGTATAATTGTGTGTCTTCCACAGATGGTAATTTTATAATATATAATTTTTTTATTATTTAATATGCTTAAGGTAAGTACAAGTTTCTGTTAAAATGGTCGATGGAATGTGCTTCAACCGAGCTGAAGTAACAAAACATGGACCGAAAAGATAAGTGTATAAAGATGTGTGTAAAGATGGTTTGTATCTTTTAAAGATATTTAAAAAAATGATATACTGAGTGTACCTGTCAGAACCCTGCATCAATCAGTGGATACGATAATGACTTATCTAAACCCTAGCTGCCGCAGGAGAGATGAAGAATCCGCAAGGAAACATACTTGGAGTGCTTTAGTGCAACAGAGGAATTCTAAGATGGCAGCCTCGAGGAAAGACACAGTGGCGGTCTAGTCATTTACCACACATCTGTGGGGAATCCTTGGTGAGGCATGCGCTCCCTAACGAGTGCGCACTTCACCTAAGACATTCCCGAGTTCAGACCCGTTTTTAATTGCTCCACAGATATTCCTGAAGAGAAAGCACAAATATTTGTGAGAGAGTTGAAGAAGTTTCCAGGTTAAACTTACCTTAGTTATCGTGCCCGCAACTAGTATTCAGCTTCCGAGTTGAAAGAAGCCCATACATTGCACAGCGGTTGATTTTCCCATCGCGGCTCCTTCAGGGCAGACGGACTCAGTCGTGTTCAGCACCTGAAGAGCGGAGAGAACAAGAAACCATACAAGAAACCTAAGTGATACCTTATAGTTGACAAAGGTATATTCTTGGAAAATAATCGTATGACAAGTTACTGAGTGACTAAACTTACCTGACATTATAGAGAATATTGAATGTACTCACTTGATGTATTTTCTCTAACCTAAAACAAGAAACGATAAAATTTGTGATAAGCAAGGTCTTAAGGGAAAAGAACACATTGAGTAAGGAATACCAGAAAGACTGTTGAATCAAGAAGGAACATTAGTGAATAACAAAAGATATTCAAGTCTTGACAGAATAGATAACAAGCAAATGCATAAAGAAAGGTTAGTAGTAGAACACAAGGAAATTAATAATATAAAAATTAGACAATAAACTGAGAGGCTTAGGTTAATGAATGTTACGTAATTATAGGTTATAAGCAGTGAGAAAAATAAAGAACCACAAGCTACAAGGTTGCAGATAAACACTAGAGGAGAGGCTAGTTCGAAAGACCAAAGGGTAGGTAATTATTAGCGTTAGACTAAGTTATAGATGAGGAATAGAGATAGAGTAGGGTAGGTTATTAAATAATTGTTCTTTGTTAGTTTCCGTTATGTATCCATGTGAAGGGATTGTCTGTGAATAAAACGAGACAGCCAGAGAGAAGGTGCCAAGGAGGAAATGCAGAGGTTGCGAGACAGTCTCTTCTTCTTTATTATTTTTTCCTATCCCCCTTCTCCCGTGTGTTTTTTTAGAGATTAGATTAAAAAGTTTGGTCTCTGGAGGATCCTGGAGGGGGAGTTGGGAACTAGCGTCATCTGTTCCTGTGCAAGTATTCGGTAAGAGTTTCTGGGCTTACTGTTCCTGACAGTACCAGTGTTCTATACCTGTTGTTGTGAGTATTTTCGACTTAATAAGGAATTACTACTTTCTAATTATGTTAAAAGGTAAGTATTGGATAGGTCTTTAAGAGTTTATTTGTGTGAAAACACATGAAGTATTCAAAAAGTAGTGTGATAATGATATCTAAATATACACAGATACACAGGGTTATTCTGGACAATCAATAGTATATTTAGCATTTTACTAAAACACATTTACTATTTTGGAATGGATAAGGTGAATAGACATATTCTACATTTTTTAGTAGTGTATTTTACTATATCAGCCTGAGTCTTTTCCTATAGTCATAAGGAGTGACTGGTTTCAAAATTTAAGAAAAGCTAAGAACAGGATATCCTTATAAGTAATTATATATATATAACTTTGCAAAGGACTAAAACTCTACTAATGGAATGTTATTAGATAATAGTATTTATATAGTATTTTTTGTAGGCCAAAATAGGTGAAAATGGTAGTTTCATATTATATATTACGAAAAGTGATAAAATTAACTGTTTATATTTTTATACAAGGAGCAAGAACATAAAGGAAAAATTATGGAAAGAGAACAGCCTCATACTGAGGAGATTTTGGATATTACCTTGAGTGTAATTGAAGAGCTAATCGTATCTGTCACAGGCTATGAGAGTGAAGAAGGGGAAATTAGTGCTGCAGACATGAGCTATGATTTCGAAGACGAAAGCTTTGATGCAGATTTTCTGGAAAAAACACAGTTGATGGACAGAATGTAGAACAATGTCATACATTCACCCCAGTACAAGGATCTGGGCCTAAATCCATCGTTTTTTTGCACTCCACACCACCCTGGGTTAGACACTGGCTATATGCAAATCAGCTCTGACCCTGTGCCTCATGGGAACAGTCCAGTCCGAACTACCAAGCCATGTCTTTCCCAGACCAGAATCAAGCATCCAAGGACCGGTTTCTGGCTATCAGCCTTCATCAGCCTGGATAGCTTGACTCCAGTGGTGTGGAGAGCCTGGGACTCACGTCTGAGCATCCCCAGCCCACTCGGGGTGAAATTGCAAAAAACACAGTTGATGGACAGAATGTAGAACAATGTCATACATTCACCCCAGTACAAGGATCTGGGCCTAAATCCATGGTTTTTTTGCACTCCACACCACCCTGGGTTAGACACTGGCTATATGCAAATCAGCTCTGACCCTGTGCCTCATGGGAACAGTCCAGTCCGAACTACCAAGCCATGTCTTTCCCAGACCGGAATCAAGCATCCAAGGACCGGTTTCTGGCTATCAGCCTTCATCAGCCTGGATAGCTTGACTCCAGTGGTGTGGAGAGCCTGGGACTCACGCCTGAGCATCCCCAGCCCACTCGGGGTGAAATTGCAAAAAACACAGTTGATGGACAGAATGTAGAACAATGTCATACATTCACCCCAGTACAAGGATCTGGGCCTAAATCCATCGTTTTTTTGCACTCCACACCACCCTGGGTTAGACACTGGCTATATGCAAATCAGCTCTGACCCTGTGCCTCATGGGAACAGTCCAGTCCGAAATACCAAGCCATATCTTTCCCAGACCGGAATCAAGCATCCAAGGACCGGTTTCTGGCTATCAGCCTTCATCAGCCTGGATAGCTTGACTCCAGTGGTGTGGAGAGCCTGGGACTCACGTCTGAGCATCCCCAGCCCACTCGGGGTGAAATTGCAAAAAACACAGTTGATGGACAGAATGTAGAACAATGTCATACATTCACCCCAGTACAAGGATCTGGGCCTAAATCCATCGTTTTTTTGCACTCCACATTATAGCCAGTGTCTAACCCAGGGTGGTGTGGAGTGCAAAAAAACGATGGATTTAGGCCCAGATCCTTGTACTGGGGTGAATGTATGACATTGTTCTACATTCTGTCCATCAACTGTGTTTTTTGCAATTTTCACCCCGAGTGGGCTGGGTATGCTCAGACGTGAGTCCCAGGCTCTCCACACCACTGGAGTCGAGCTATTCAGGCTGATGAAGGCTGATAGCCAGAAACCGGTCCTTGGATGCTTGATTCCGGTCTGGGAAAGACATGGCTTGGTAGTTCGGACTGGACTGTTCCCATGAGGCACAGGGTCAGAGCTGATTTGCATATAGCCAGTGTCTAACCCAGGGTGGTGTGGAGTGCAAAAAAACGATGGATTTAGGCCCAGATCCTTGTACTGGGGTGAATGTATGACATTGTTCTACATTCTGTCCATCAACTGTGTTTTTTGCAATTTTCACCCCGAGTGGGCTGGGTATGCTCAGACGTGAGTCCCAGGCTCTCCACACCACTGGAGTCAAGCTATTCAGGCTGATGAAGGCTGATAGCCAGAAACCGGTCCTTGGATGCTTGATTCCGGTCTGGGAAAGACATGGCTTGGTAGTTCGGACTGGACTGTTCCCATGAGGCACAGGGTCAGAGCTGATTTGCATATAGCCAGTGTCTAACCCAGGGTGGTGTGGAGTGCAAAAAAACGATGGATTTAGGCCCAGATCCTTGTACTGGGGTGAATGTATGACATTGTTCTACATTCTGTCCATCAACTGTGTTTTTTGCAATTTTCACCCCGAGTGGGCTGGGTATGCTCAGACGTGAGTCCCAGGCTCTCCACACCACTGGAGTCAAGCTATTCAGGCTGATGAAGGCTGATAGCCAGAAACCGGTCCTTGGATGCTTGATTCCGGTCTGGGAAAGACATGGCTTGGTAGTTCGGACTGGACTGTTCCCATGAGGCACAGGGTCAGAGCTGATTTGCATATAGCCAGTTTCTAACCCAGGGTGGTGTGGAGTGCAAAAAAACGATGGATTTAGGCCCAGATCCTTGTACTGGGGTGAATGTATGACATTGTTCTACATTCTGTCCATCAACTGTGTTTTTTGCAATTTTCACCCCGAGTGGGCTGGGTATGCTCAGACGTGAGTCCCAGGCTCTCCACACCACTGGAGTGAAGCTATTCAGGCTTATGAAGGCTGATAGCCAGAAACCGGTCCTTGGATGCTTGATTCCGGTCTGGGAAAGACATGGCTTGGTAGTTCGGACTGGACTGTTCCCATGAGGCACAGGGTCAGAGCTGATTTGCATATAGCCAGTGTCTAACCCAGGGTGGTGTGAAGTGTAAAAAAACGATGGATTTAGGCCCAGATCCTTGTACTGGGGTGAATGTATGACATTGTTCTACATTCTGTCCATCAACTGTGTTTTTTGCAATTTTCACCCCGAGTGGGCTGGGTATGCTCAGACGTGAGTCCCAGGCTCTCCACACCACTGGAGTCAAGCTATTCAGGCTGATGAAGGCTGATAGCCAGAAACCGGTCCTTGGATGCTTGATTCCGGTCTGGGAAAGACATGGCTTGGTAGTTCGGACTGGACTGTTCCCATGAGGCACAGGGTCAGAGCTGATTTGCATATAGCCATTGTCTAACCCAGGGTGGTGTGGAGTGCAAAAAAACGATGGATTTAGGCCCAGATCCTTGTACTTGGGAGAATGTATGACATTGTTCTACATTCTGTCCATCAACTGTGTTTTTTGCAATTTTCACCCCGAGTGGGCTGGGTATGCTCAGACGTGAGTCCCAGGCTCTCCACACCACTGGAGTCAAGCTATTCAGGCTGATGAAGGCTGATAGCCAGATACCGGTCCTTGGATGCTTGATTCCGGTCTGGGAAAGACATGGCTTGGTAGTTCGGACTGGACTGTTCCCATGAGGCACAGGGTCAGAGCTGATTTGCATATAGCCAGTGTCTAACCCAGGGTGGTGTGGAGTGCAAAAAAACGATGGATTTAGGCCCAGATCCTTGTACTGGGGTGAATGTATGACATTGTTCTACATTCTGTCCATCAACTGTGTTTTTTGCAATTTTCACCCCGAGTGGGCTGGGTATGCTCAGACGTGAGTCCCAGGCTCTCCACACCACTGGAGTCAAGCTATTCAGGCTGATGAAGGCTGATAGCCAGAAACCGGTCCTTGGATGCTTGATTCCGGTCTGGGAAAGACATGGCTTGGTAGTTCGGACTGGACTGTTCCCATGAGGCACAGGGTCAGAGCTGATTTGCGTATAGCCAGTGTCTAACCCAAGGTGGTGTGGAGTGCAAAAAAACGATGGATTTAGGCCCAGATCCTTGTACTGGGGTGAATGTATGACATTGTTCTACATTCTGTCCATCAACTGTGTTTTTTGCAATTTTCACCCCGAGTGGGCTGGGTATGCTCAGACGTGAGTCCCAGGCTCTCCACACCACTGGAGTCAAGCTATTCAGGCTGATGAAGGCTGATAGCCAGAAACCGGTCCTTGGATGCTTGATTCCGGTCTGGGAAAGACATGGCTTGGTAGTTCGGACTGGACTGTTCCCATGAGGCACAGGGTCAGAGCTGATTTGCATATAGCCAGTGTCTAACCCAGGGTGGTGTGGAGTGCAAAAAAACGATGGATTTAGGCCCAGATCCTTGTACTGGGGTGAATGTATGACATTGTTCTGCATTCTGTCCATCAACTGTGTTTTTTGCAATTTTCACCCCGAGTGGGCTGGGTATGCTCAGACGTGAGTCCCAGGCTCTCCACACCACTGGAGTCAAGCTATTCAGGCTGATGAAGGCTGATAGCCAGAAACCGGTCCTTGGATGCTTGATTCCGGTCTGGGAAAGACATGGCTTGGTAGTTCGGACTGGACTGTTCCCATGAGGCACAGGGTCAGAGCTGATTTGCATATAGCCAGTGTCTAACCCAGGGTGGTGTGGAGTGCAAAAAAACGATGGATTTAGGCCCAGATCCTTGTACTGGGGTGAATGTATGACATTGTTCTACATTCTGTCCATCAACTGTGTTTTTTGCAGATTTTCTGGAAGCATTAAATTGTGTTGAAATTTTAGAACAAATTAATTTAGAAACTGCTAACGAGGGAATTGATTTGTATGACAAAAATAATAAAGGTTTGAGCACTATCTACTAATATATTCATTGTACTAAAAGTGAAGCACTTATAGATTCAGTTATATATTCTTTAAATGTTTGAATTGATTTAAAATATGCAAAGTGGGTCTGAGGGTATGGATTGCTTAAAATCCTTATGGCGTATACATGCAGTCTTGTATGCACCTGCAAACTTGTGTTATATACCTTCAATACCACAGTCTGTATCCTTAGACTTCCACCAAACACTCTGACACTGCTGTTTTAGTATTGTACTGAGCCAGTCAGCAGTATGTTCTTTTCCATTGTACCGTGGTAAAACTGAAGCTGTAATAGATTTAGTAAGGAACTTTCTTTGCAGAACTGTAATGATCCACTCACTATCTAGATACTCATGGATTAAAACAGGCCTTAGTCCATAGACTGTTTCAAACCCCTATAGACTGTGCATGCACTGTTGCACCAGCAAACTTATGTTTTATACCTTCAATTCCTCAATGTGTATCCTTACACTTCAAGCAAACACTCTAACACTACTGTTTCAATATTGTAGTGAGCCATTCAGCAGTATGTGTTTATCTGTATACTGTGGCAAAACTAAGGCTGTTAAATTCAATCAGGCTCTTTCCTTGCAGAACTCTAATCATCCACTCACTACCTAAGTACTCATGCATTAAAATAGGCCTTAGGCCATAGACTGCTTCAAACCCTTATAGACTATGTATGCAGTCGTCTATGCACTTGCTAATTTGTCTTTTATACCTTCAATTCACCAGTTAGTATCCTTACACTTCCCACACTCATTCACTGTTGTTTTAGTTTTGTAGTGACTCATTCATCGGTATGTAGTAATCCATTCACTACATTAAAACACTAATGGGCACATATACAATAACTGGCATATCCCCAGGAATATGCCAGTTATTGTGCACCGTGACACCACCACCATGGATGCACCGTATTTACAATGCGGTGTACCATGGGACAAAAATGGCACATATATGTGATGTATCTGGGCGGTAAAGGTGGTGCATTGTTTGAGTTATGTTGCAAGTGCAACGCATCTCCAGTAATGCTCTGGGGGCACTATGCTCAGAATGCTGTGCCAATCCTCACACCTGCTTCAAGCTAGTGCAGGGTTTTGACACAGCATGAGCCCAAAAGTGACAAAGTGAAATCTTGTAGATTTCATTCAGCCACTTTTAGGAGGTGTTCCTGCGCCGGAACGCCCCCCACCCCATGTAGGAATGTCTCCTTCTGGTACAGGTATTTACAATGTGACGCACCTCCCAGATACGTCACATTCTAAATACCACATACCATGGCGCATCTTTTGCACCACCGCTTCATCAGAAAAGTGATGCAACGGCGGTGTAAAAGAGGCACAAGAGTGTTGTAAATCTGCCCCTAACAAACAATTACAAATTCACCCAGGCAGTTTCACTAGCAGTGCATTCTTTTTTAATTTACTTTTGTTATTATTTTACATAAAAAATATGAAATGTAACTTTAAAAATAAAATAAATATAAGTATTTATAATAAAAATGTAGGAAATTACTATAAAAAGAAAGAAATATAATAATTAATACATTTTAAAATTATTATTTACAAAACCTTTGAAATTCACTGAAAAAAACATAGGTTTCAGGCACGTTATAGTTAGGAATTAGCATTTAAAAAACCTTAGAAATTCACTGAAAAAACCATAGGTTTCACACATGTTATAGTTAGCTGGACATTTCACTCATACAAAACCATTGAAATTCCCCCGTTATAGTTAGTTCAGCTAACTATAACTTGCGTGCCCGCAATGCACTGCTGATGACGTCACATATTACATCACTCATGACATGGTCAGTGACATCACTCATGACATCACTGATGAAATCTCAAATGACATCAAGTGAGATATTTGGAGATTGGAATAGCCTTGTCCTGAAAAGGTGTGGAGTAAGAGAGCATGTTGACTCCATGTTTGCATGCCTTACAGGATGTGCATTTAAAAAATCCTGTACGTGAGCTGAGCCAGTTTGTCTTAGCCAAGACTTCTGGACTACTGCTAACCAGGCTGTTTTGCATAGAAGCTGCTTTTCTGTATGTTATGGTGGGAGATGTGCAAGATCCCAACTTAAGACTAGGATCATTTTTAATCAGAGCCCAATGTTTGCTCATGATGTTGCGAATGGCAAAATGCTGTTGGCTATATGTGACAATTAACCAAGTTGGTTCTGAATCAGACCAAACACTAGTGACTTTCTTCATTGTTTTTGTAGTTAGTGCCTCATCTCTGGTTAGGGCCACAGTACGATTCATGGCTGCTTTAATAGTTTTATCTGAATATCCTCTAGCTAAGAAGCGCAATCGGCATGCTGCCTGAGCTTCTTTGACATCCTCCTGCTTGCTGCATATTGTCTTGATGCACAGCATTTCCCCATAGGGGATGCTGTGAATTAGATGTTTAGGGTGATGGCTAGAGGCGTGCAGCACAGTGTTGCCCGCAGTGGCCTTACGATGTAGTTTGGTTTGAATAATGGTATTATCAATATAAACCTCTACATCTAGAAAATTTACTGACGTGGTACTCAAGTTTGAGGTAAACTGCAAATTCAATGAATTACTATTCAACTCCTCAATAAACGAACATGCCAGACTTTCCTCTCCCTTCCAGATAATAAACAGGTCATCTATATATCTGTACAGGCATACTACATGATCACACATAGTTTCAGCATGTAGGACTCCGAGAACCTGCTTCTCCCATAGTCCCATATGCAAACAAGCATAGCTAGGGGAGAAGCAGGATCCCATCGCCACCCTTCTAGTTTGCTGAAAGCACATTTGCTGGAACATGAACAAATTATATATATATATCAAACACTCGCCGCAGATGAAGGGAAGCCATTCCCGAAACGCGTCCGGCGTTCTATGAAAATTGGAGGGGTTTGCTGTTTTTACCTGTGCTGGCAGGCCACCAATAAATCCTGAAGTAATTTGCTCCGTGTTGGTCTTCCTCACTTGGAGTGCCTGCATTGACTGAATATATATATATATATATATATATATATATATATATATATATATATATATATATATATATATATATTACCTACTGGCGGTCGCCAGTAGGTATATATAGTTAGGATTTTTTCTCTATGGGATTTTTGAAAATTCTATGTCTAATAACTTTGGCGTTTGTGGACGGAATTGGCTGAAATTTTCAGGAAAATGGCACATTTTGTTTCTGAGCAGCCCCTGAAAATTGGGGGGGGGGGTTCGTCCAGGGGGGGTCGAGAAAAAAGGGGGGTCCCAAAACGTGTTTTAACATTGAGTTTTCCATAGGGCGGTTGGCCTCACTTTTAGCCCGAACGACTGAATGGATTTGCACGAAACTTGGCAAAATTGTAGGGACTGGTAGCCCGATGTGCCTTTTGTAGGTCTCAATATATGTGCTTCAGTGGATTTTGAGAAATTAACGTTCAAAAAAAGATATATATCTGTAACAGCGGACCGGGAAGCGCTCCGGTTCGCGGACTTTTCGCGCAACGGAGCTTTGTGAAGCGAAGCTGATTGGTTCTCCGGCGTCTGTAAACATTCCAAACAGTCCGTAGCGGCCGCCATCTTGTCTCTCGGTAGGATCGAGAGACAAGAGGAGGCCAAAGCGAAGGGGCAAATGACCATAAGGGGGCATAGTAGATCCTCGCTGACCCCCTAGGTTTGATGTGGAGGTTTTAAAAGGGCCCCGCGGGGCAAAAAAAAATAAAAAATAATAATAATCGAACGGCTGAATGGATTTGCACGAAACTTGGTAAAATATTAGGGACTGGTAGCCCGATGTGCCTTTGCTAGGTCTCAATATATGTGCTCCAGTGGATTTTGAGAAATTAACGTTCAAAAAAAGATATATATCTGTAACAGCGCTCCGCTTCGCGTAACGGAGGTTTGCGAAGCTGATTGGTCATTCTGTCACTGGGCTATAGTTGGGCTACATCTGGCTGATATTTGGGCTACATTTGTTTTTTTGTGTGTCTGGCGGCCATCTTTGGGCTACATTGGGCTACATTGGGCTTCATTGGGCTACATTCGGCTAATTAGCAAATAGCTCATCGCAAACTAGGAATGGTAAAGAATCGCTATTTATTCCTTAAAGTTCGCTATTTAGGAAATGCAAAAAACTTTGATGATACATATGGCGGTTCATCTCGAACAAGATAAGAAGTATAGGGATAGATTTATGATGACTGGCGCATCACCAGGGATGTGTTAGTCATTCTGTGCCACTGTTCCGTCACCTATGGTGTGCTGCATTTACAATGCGGCGCATCATGGGGCAAAAACAGCACAGATGCGTGATGTATCTGTGCCGTAAAGGTGGCGTATTGCTGGAGTTGTATTGCAAGTGTGATGAAGCTCCAGCAAGGGTCGGGGGTGCCCCTGTCGCAGGGTTTCTGTTCTCACACAGAACTGTGGACAGAGGATTGGAACCTCGGCGAATTAGGGTGCCCCAAAACTCACCTTAGTAATCAAAAACCCCTTAGCAAGCTAGGTACAGTGTCACATTGGATATAACAAACTCTCAATGTTTAGACAATCCAGAATATGAACTTATAGTACCTCAGGATACGTGGAACTCATGAACAGTCGGTCGTTATATATTTCTTAGAAACCAGAACATGGAGTTAAGAAGAACACATGTGTATTTGAAATGTTTATTTACTAATGCCGTCTTCTCAGGCGTAGTATCTTAGATAATACAAGTACACATATTATCAGTAGCAAAATTACCAGCATAGTTACTAGTACATAAAAAGCGAATGGTGACAGTATGTTAACATGCTGTAAATGAATAAGAGTTATCAACACTTATAAGCAGCCACGGGCCGTGGAGGGAGTTACGGTGGGGCAGGGAGGCGGGGAGGGGGAGGGGCAGGGTGGAGAGGGCTCCACCCTGCCCCTCCCCGCCTCCCTGCTCCACCGTAACTCCCTCCACGGCCCGCGGCTGCTTATATCTCACCCTCCCTAATACACATATTATATTATTTGCTAAGAAGGTCTGTTTGTGTTGGTTTAGGGCGTGCCCATACTTTAGTGTCTTAGATTTGAAGGAATCACATCAGCATACACCAGCTCTCTCTTCATGTGAACCGCATCAACTGTTGTGTATGTGTGTTCGGCAAAGCAATATAAAACCCGCCTCATGCCCAGAATTGGCAGAAGCTGCACTTATGTTATGAGTATGAAGTCGTGCAGATCAGATCTCATAACAATTCTGTATCGTGTTGTTCTTGAAACTTCAGCACTCGCTGTACAGATATAGTTTAACAAGCAAAGCAGATAGTAGAGCAATAACATATTATTCTCATGTAAACCACGATGAACTACTAGGTTGAAAGCTAAAGCAACAACTAAGTGTCGTGTGCAGAAGTTGCAAAAAAGGAAAAATGGCGTTTAAACCGGTAATGAGCCCATGCTAACTTAACACGGTGTAAAGATATCCAGGACCTAGATGACACCTCCCCATGATCCGGAAACGAACTGAATAAGATAATAGAAGTGCCATCTCATGAGAGCAGATTGCAAGTTTATATGTGGACGGTCCGCAAGGTAAAACATTAAAAACTAGGAAAATTTAATGCTAAAGAAAAATAAAACAGCCAAGTACTTTATCGAGTCTTAAGCCAATAGGCAAGCTAAATAATAAAAACTTGACAAATAAGTCAATGAATTGTCAATGAAATGCTAGTACTCAGCATATCAAACATGAAAAAGGTCTATGACATAACTGTGTATGCAAAATAAGCTGCAACAGCCTCCAATAGGAAGTCACCGTCTTCATCCGAAAAGAGTTCAGCCATCCAATTTAAAAGCGGAAAAGAACATACGTGCTCTCCCAGCACCGGATCCTCTATCACCATCAGAGGACAGCTCGGTGGGTTTTCAAGAAAGCTCTGTTCCAAGAAAGACTGTGTTGCCGCCAGTAAATTCCAGGGACCAATTAGTCCATGCATCAATGCCACAGCCATAATCCTTTCGCCAGGACAAACCAACTCGTGAGTAATGATAGGAGTCATCAGCTGATTAAAGTCGAAGTCAGGAGAAACCGGTCCGCAGAGACACAAATCAATGGCCCAATCGAAATCACAGGTCAGGCAGTGAAATACAGGCTGGACACAGGTGAAGTAGGAGAATCGAAAAGATAATCCATATGCCGTGCTTAATATCGCCAACGGCATTGTGCCATAATATTCTAGCATGCGATTGCGGAACAGTGTCAGCAGCTGCAGGACGGGAGCTTGCACAGGAGGAACATCCATATTTAAAAATGTAAAAAAGCACAAGAGCGTCCGCTGGTAATGCAAGTAAAAATGGCAATCCACGAAGCACAGTGGAGAAAATAGAATGAAAGAAAGCAGGGATGACTCCAAAGATTTTCTCAAATGAAGTCACGAGACCACTGGTAACAACTTTAAAAAAGTGCGCCAGGGCCTTTGTGGAGGACGCGTTAAAGATAGTCCGAACCATCTTGCTGAAATGCAAAGGCGAATCAGTATTGAAAAGGGTCTGCACCTCTGTACGGGTGTTCGCTATGTGAAGCACGAAAGTTTCACGGGCCGAACTCAAGGCCACCTCTCTCTGAGACAAAAGAGCTCTTATTCTTGCCATGCCGTTGAAATCTGCTCCCAAGGTTGGTATTTGTGGCCAGATTGAAAACTCCCTATGTTCATGTGTGGGAGGAAATAGAACATTTTTGCAGCAAATAACCCGTTCACTTACTGTTACGATAAAAGGAATACTTTTAATTAACCCAGAACAATCTTCATTATTGAGCATCAAATAACTACCAATTTCCAACAACTTGAACGTGGGGATGATAGCAGGAACTGGCGTGCCTTGCAACACGCAAGCCATATTTGGTCGGTGTTTGTTGCATGAACCGTGTAACTGTATGTGCCTACACATTAGTGAATGATCTGGCGTCTCAGTGCATTCCTCTCCATTCAGATAAACTTCTTGATCATCTTTGAAACATCTGTATGTGTATGGAAGCGACCAGACCTCATGAAGAAAAGCACTACCTAAAGGTTCATAACGACCTATTGGTATATATTTCATACAATTTGAAAACTTATATAAAGCAAAAGGCAGCGTTATTAAACCGTGGATAAGGCACGTTGCCAAAAAACCCGCAATCCTCTGCTGATGATGTCACTGAGCATGTCATGAATGATGTAATATGTGACATCATCAGCAGTGGATTACGGGTAATAGTATCTCTAGTTTACTCCCCTATAGCTGTCTTTCTTTTAACATAAGTGTCTGTTTCCTTCCCTTATACTTACTGTTTTTGGTTCGCTTCCGGTTCGCGTACCGGCGAGCGAACTGGGAAGCGAACTACAAGAAATAGAGGTTGGCACAGTTCCAAATATTGTACCAATTTTTTTATAACGGGGAGGTAGTTCTGAAAAGAACTTTTTTTTTAATTGTTTTTGTTGTTTTATATTTTTTTTATTATTTTTCTGAACATTTTTTTACTTTTTTGAATTTTTCTGAACAGTTTTATATTTTTTGGGGTTTTTCTTGGAGGGGGCAATGAAAACGATTCATTGTAAAGGGCTCAACAGGAGCAACAAAACAAAAAAAAGTATTTATTATTTGGGGCGTTTCGTACAAACTTGCATATGATAGTCAATAGCTCTGTTGATCAGAGTGATGCTTCTTTCTCCGTAGCAAATGAATCCACTGCAATGTACGCATATTTGTTTTACTTCACCAAATCTCGTTTGTATATTTGGCACCATCTCCCTGCCCTCTGGTCCCGTTACTTCCGGTACAACAGATCTTCTGGCCATAATAGGGAGATTATCTAGGTCGTTCCGAAACTGTGCAGCACTGTAGTTGTTAGGATGCCACCTAGTCATATGGCGATGCATTGTGTAGTTTCCGAAGCTGTATTTTTTGTCGGTCCCTCTGGACAGTCTATCTTGACATATAAGGCAAGTTACGTATCTTGCATTTACTTTTTTCTGACCTTTGGGAATTTTAAAAAATTGCCAAATGAAGTTTTCTTTCCGGTGAGACGTCCTGGGCTCCTCAGGCAAAAACTGCCTCTCTTCGTGCTCGTCGTTCTGTTCCTCTTCTTCCTCTTCTTGTTGAATTATAACTTGAGCAGGTGGTCCACTCTTCCTTGGATGTGGTGGAGGTGGTGGGGAAGCACCAGCTGAAGCTACTAAAGAAGCCATTGCTCACTGGTAACAAAGGGTCTTTCTCTCACAATGATGAAAGTCAGAGTGAGGAAAGAAGGAGGGATTTTCATCATTTGGGAAAAACGAGAGTTCTCAACCAATGAAAAGTGTTCATTTTAGATTATATGACCTAGTCTTACATCATTAGGAAACCAAAAGTGAAATGAACCAATGAAAAGTGTTATTACCAAGTCACATGACCTGCTGTGTTTACGTTAAGCGCTTTGCAGGGCCTCCCGCTTTGCTTCCAGAAACCTGTGCTTTGCGACTCGGTAAGCGTACCAGTTCGCTAACGTAGCACGTCATATGACGTATCACGCGACAACGTGAAACGTCATGCGGACGGGAGGCGTCACGATGTTGTTTTCTAACGCGGCAGTTGCGGTAAAGAAACGTTTACCGGCTCGCGGTCTATTTCGCGGCATCAAGGTCAGCTAACGGGAAGCTTCCCGATTCGCGAAGCGGGAACGAAGAAAAATAAATATTTTAAAAAAAAATTATTAATAAACATATAAAATATATTTTTGGATTTAAAGAAGAATACATTTTACAGCTACAAATATTAGCTGTTAAAAAACCAATGAAATTCACTGAAAAAACCATAGGTTATAGACCATATATAGTTAGGAATTAGCATTTACAAAACCTTGAAAATTCACTGAAAAAACCATAGGTTATAGACCATATATAGTTAGGAATTAGCATTTACAAAACCTTACTTTACTCACACAAAACCATTGAAATTCCATATATAGTTAGTTGCACTAACTATATATCGCGCACCCGCAATCCACTGCTGATGATGTCACATATTACATCATTCATGACATGGTCAGTGACATCACTGATGACATCACTGATGACATCTCAAATGACATCACTGATGACATCACTGATGACATCTCATTTGACATCAATGACCACATCACTGATGATATCATTCATGTGACAATACAATGCATCTCCTCACATTTTAATATAACCTCTGTTTCACCCAGTGTTAAATACAGAGTATAATTTTTGAAACCATTGACACACCAATACTAGTTACTACATACGCACTCACTGATTCCTATGTCTACACACACATTCACTCATTCACCCATACAATCATTCATACACACAATCACTCATCTTTACAACACTATCATATGCACTCATACACCTATACAGACACTCACAGTCTGCCACTCATCCATGGAGTTACTCACACACCTAGTCAGTCCTGTAAAGAATCAATGACACTTCCATTTTCTTGTCTATACAGTTAAACATAGAGCACCTTACATTTTCAAACATATACTAACACACACTTACCTTCTTATACAATCATTGATACAAGTACACATTGATCTGCACAGAGTCACACACCTCCCAGCCAGCCACACACACACTCAGTCTCCCATACAAATACTTGGACAATCAATCAGTAACCCATATAGTTAATCATATAGCTACTGATCAACACATGCAGCAGTTTACAGAACAACAGACATAATGATGCACAAATTAAGACAGTTTAGTCACTAACCCATGCACTCAGTGAGACACATTTAATCACTCACTCATACATTCAGTCATGCACCTACTAAATCCTTTGTCCAGACACTTATACTTGCACTCATTCTTCAATATGTAAGACACATTTTAACTTTACAGAAACATACAGTCACTGGATGTTGTCATCAGTGATGTCATCAGTGATGTCATCAGTGATGTCATTTGAGATGTCATCAGTGATGTCATCAGTGATGTCACTGACCATGTCATGAATGATGTAATATGTGACATCATCAGCAGTGGATTGCGGGTGCGCGATATACAGTTAGTGCAACTAACTATATATGGAATTTCAATGGTTTTGTGTGAGTAAAGTAAGGTTTTGTAAATGCTAATTCCTAACTATATATGGTCTATAACCTATGGTTTTTTCAGTGAATATATATATATATATATATATATATGTATATTACCTACTGGCGATCACTAGTAGGTAGTTATAGTTAAGACCTAGTTTCCATAGGAAAAGCGTTATTTCATTTCCCAATAACTTTGGCGAGGTCGCGAGATTGGTAAAACTAGTGGCCCACTCCAGTCAGCTCCTGTCTTTGAAGTTTCGTGTGATTCGACAAGCGGGGCCTGAGAAAAAAGGGGGGGCCCAAAAGGCGTTTTCCCCATGGTAATTTCAATAGGAAATTTTAGACAATGCTAGAGCCCGTACTGCTGAACAGAATTACACCAAATTTGTCAAAAAGGTAGGCCTTGGTTCAGAAAGAGCCCTTTTTGTTGAATGGTGCAAATCCGTTCAGTAGTTCCTGAGAAATTAAAAAAAATAAAACATTTCTATATCTGGGCGGAACCTAACCCGTGAGCACGAGCTTGGCTCTAATTGGCTGCCAACACTTCAAACCAGGAAGTGTTGGCAGCCATGTTGTGTTTTGAGGAGGAAGAATGAAAAAGATGAGAAAAAAGATAAAATAACAAGAAAATGGGGCAGGGTAAAAACAACCCTAAACCCCAAGGCCTCCCATAGGGACCCCATGTCCAAAAACATTTTTTTTTTGGGCGGGTGCGCAAATCCGGTCTCCCGCACTTCGTTTTCAATGCCCCCGGGTGGGTCAAGTCCCGGAGGCAACTTATTTAAGTAGCAGGCCAGCGGGGGCCCAGACAGCGCAGGGGACCACCACCACCCCAGGGCTATGTGAATTATGATATGCAGGAGGGCACACGGCCCTCTTATAGCTTTTTATTAATCTTGGGGGGGCCTCCAAGGCCCTCCCCAAGCCCCGGGCACCGCCACCCCCAGGGCTTTTCCTAAAGATTCACGGGGCACACAGCCCCAGTGCTGCCCCGGGAACCACCACCCCTTCGGGGCTTGTTTTTTTTTTAAAACATAAACCTGTGCAGGGGGGCTCGAGCACTCCCACATGCCCCGGGGACCATCACCACCCCAGGGCACTGAAAATGTAAATGGAGGGGTCTGTTATGGGCCCCTGAGCCCTGGGGACCACCACCTCCCCGGGGCTTTGAATTGGTAGAGAGGGGGGCCACGCAGCCCTCCTCCAAGGAGCACTCGATGGCCCTGGGCACCACCATCCACCAGGGCCAGCTCCAGAAGTGTCCCAGAGTGCCCATCCCCGGGACACTGCTGTTTGCTATTGTAGGGCGGCAGCTCTCCCGCCCTGTCAGAGCAAACTCCTGCTTTGGATTTTGGAGGCGAGAGCAGGTTTCCTGCCCAAGCTTTGTCTTTGTTGCCGCAGATTCTCTGATCCACCTGAAAGTCTGCATCAAAATTGAAATAAAAATGCTTTTTACACCTAGAAGGGGTCCTGAGGGACTCCCCCACCATATCTCGGGTACAGGGTATTTCTATCCTGTCCCGTTTTCTTTATTCTTTTTTTTTTAGACTAAGCTTCAAGCCTAGTCCGAAGATTGCTGCCAACACTTTCTGGTTGAAGTGTTGGCAGCAAATAACATTCCAGTGGGTTCCACAAGTTCACTGCAAGGACCCACATCACCAGATATCTATATTTTTCAAAAACTTTTGAATGGATTTACATCACATCACAAAAAGCTTGCTTTCTGGACCAAAAGGGAAAATAAGGAAGCTTATTTGGTACTTCTTCCCTGGTGTTTTCAGCTCCCAGAAGGAGCCATAGTTTATTACTATACCTCTGATGCTGCTCTCTTAGTCAATTGTTGGTGCAAGAGATTCTGTGCCCAGCTCATTATTTACTTAATATAGTTAGCACAGGTTCCTTAGAGTCACATGAAACAGAGATAAAGAGCAAGAGAGACCCCTTAACTCAAATGGAGTGCAGGTTATAGGGTGGTTGATAATTTGCTTAAATCATTTCTGGTTAAAAAGAAAAAAAGAAATTCTTAGATCTGCTGGAATCAACTATAGGAAGATACTGAAGAAAAGGTGATGCATGTATACCATTAGTAGGTAACTGGATTAAATTGCCTTGCATGAACATTATTGCTGGGAAGAGATATCTGTGGGAATAAAGGAGTCATTCATAGCACATAAAACATGGCACCATGTGTCTTTCAAGAATGCCCACAACATTAGAACGCTTAAACCCTTCATGAAGATCCACATTAAACAACATATTTTTGTTTTATTCACAGCTATAAATCAGCTTTTTTGTATTTTTTTTAACTAATATAGCCCTTGTAAGCCACAGACTTTGCTGAACCCTGCACGCCGCACTTTTTCCTGCCTGGAAGACATCAAGGTCAAGAGAGCCCTGCGGCAGGAGCCACACGCAGCATCATCACCTCGCCTGGCGGCGCTTTAAAATCGCTCCAAGCACCAGCTGCGTTGTAGCCTTTGTAAGCCACAGACTTTGCTGAACCCTGCATGCCACACTTTTCCCTCCTGTAGGACATCAAGGTCCAGAGCACACTGGGCAGGAGCCGCATGCAGCATCATCACCGCGCCTGGCGGTGCTTTAAAATCGCTTTGGGCAACAGCATCGCAGGACGCAGGCGGGCGAAGCCCGGGCCAAGGGCGGACCCGTAGGTGGTTGGGTTGGGCCTTACACCCAAACATTTTCCTTCCAGTTCAAAGATAATCACTCCCTTTTAACATCCATACCAACACCGTGTCTTGACATTATGGGGTGATGGCAGGCCCCGGTGGAGAAGGTAGGTGTTGGGAAGGTAGTTACAATTCTCGATGTGTTCCTGTCAAGAGCTGCAAGCGTTCTCTCTCATGAGATTGAAATGACAGAGAGACGCTTATGGATGGAACCTTTACTACACCCTAACAGGGATGAATGATTAAACAACTACTGCCTCAACAACGAATTTCTTAAACACGAAGGCTAAACCACGAGTAATGTCAAACCACTACGTTGTTAACAACGAGTTCCTAAACCACAAATATTCAATTTGCTCATTACCCAATAACGCCACTTTGTTCTTTAAAATATGCATGTTTGAAACATGAAAAAACAACTGTTTTACACTATCAATAAACAAAGGTTAAAAGTATGTGACGCATTTGAAATTTATATTGGAGGCGGCTCTCCTTCCCTTCTCCACTTTAAATTCCGCTCCGTCCATGTTTGCTCTCAGCTTCCCTACTCCCATGATTAGAGGAACTTTATTTGCAGCAGCACGTATAATAAAAACAGCATGACGTATCTTTAATCAAAACCTCTCTGACCTGAAGCCGAAGACTACCTGTACCGTGGCCCGCAGTGCAGCAGAAACCAGGCGAAATAATTTTTTTTTTAGTTTTAGTCACCACTGTAGTGGAATAAGTGGGTTATTTGTAAAAAAAGCGAGTGATCTGTGATCGTACCGGCCCAGTCTTCATCAATAAGCTTCCTGGTGAGGGAAGTTGCCTTCTTTGAAGACCAACCTTTCTTATTTAGGGAGGGGGCAGAGGGCAAACCCATCGGGTAAGCAGAACCTACTTTTTTCCAAAGTCTTAGTCATTATAATTTCTAAGCCGGAAGTATTGTAATATTATATTTTCCATTCTTGAATTATGTTATCTCACCAGCCCCTGATGTAAGTAAATTAATGTTGATCAATATCATTTCCCTAAACAAATGTGCAGTGCTTTCCCATTATGTACCTATTTCGATCAAAAGTGCATATAATCCTAAAAACCGAGCTAGCCGAACGCTTCTATGACTTGTAAGTTGTAGATCTAACAGCTTCCAATTTAGAACAGAAATAACAGTTTACCTCTGCAAATTGCTATTCTATAATCACACAGTTTAAACTGCTCAACACCCGCTCCGTCCACAGACACGCCATCGAACTCTGGAACCTCCTAGACGCCACAGCCCCTGACGTTGCCTTCCTCACGGAGACCTGGATGAACGCCTCTTCAGCTCCCGACATCGCCATCGCTATCCCAGAGGGCTACAAGATCGTCCGGAGGGACCGCAACGCCAACCAGATGGGAGGAGGCATCGCCATCATCTACAGAAACACCATCCGTCTCACGACCAGCACCGACAACACCCTGACCAGCGCAGAACACCTGCATTTCCAGATCCACACCAACCCGAACACCACCCTCAGAGGCACCCTGATCTACCGACCCCCTGGACCACGCACACAATTCAGCGAGGACATCGCCGACTTCGTCAGCCCGCATGCCCTCTCCTCCGCTGACTACATCCTCCTGGGAGACCTCAACTTCCACCTGGAAAACAACAACGACCGCAACACCAGCACCCTGCTCGACAACCTCGCCAACCTGGGACTCAAGCAACTGGTATCCACCCCCACCCACCTCGCCGGACACACACTCGACGCAGTCTTCTCTTCCAGCACAGACATCGGCTTCAGCCACGCTACAGAGCTTCAATGGACGGACCACAGCTGCGTCCACTTCACCTTCAAGAGAACGACGACCCACCAACACCAGCAACAGGCCGCCCGCAGAAGCTGGAACAAGATCACAGCAGACCAGCTCGCCACCTCCCTGAGCCAGCACCCTCCTGCCAGCTCAGCGGACCCCAGCCAGGCCGCCGACAACCTCACGAAGTGGATCAGCATCTGCGCGGATGAGCTCGCCCCACTGAGGACCCCGCCTAGCAGACCCGGCAGCAAGAAGGCCCCATGGTTCACCGACGAACTCAAGAGCTCCAAGAAGAACTGCCGAGCCCTCGAGAAAGTCTGGAAAAGGGAACCGACACCGGACAACAGGACCTCCTTCAAACTGGCCACCCGGAAACACCACCAGCTGATCCGCGCCGCCAAGAAAACAGCATTCAAGGACCGGTTGGACAACAACGCACACAACTGCAAGGAACTCTTCAACATCGTGAAAGAGCTTTCCAACCCCAGCGCAGGAAACAACGACATCACCCCATCGCAAGACCTCTGCAACTCCCTCGCTTCATACTTCCACAACAAGATCGCGGACATACACAACAGCTTCAACAACCAACCAACGCACACCATGACCGAACAACCACCCCCCACCACCACCCTCCACGCCTGGACCCCGATCAGCACCGAAGACACCATCCGCATGATGAACTCCATCCACTCCGGATCACCGACCGACCCCTGCCCTCACCACGTCTTCAACAAGGCCGACGCTGTCATCGCACCCCACCTGCGAGACATCATCAACACATCCTTCGACACCACCATCTTCCCTGAGAGCTGGAAACACGCCGAACTCAGCGCTCTACTCAAGAAACCAACAGCGGACCCCACCGACCTCAAGAATTACCGCCCCATCTCGCTCCTCCCGTTTCCAGCCAAAGTCATCGAGAAGACCATCAACAAGCAGATGGCCGCCTTCCTCGAGACGAACGGATCCCTCGACCCCTCACAGTCGGCTTCCGAGCCAATCACAGCACCGAGACCGCCCTCATCGCCGCCACCGAGGACATCCGAGCCCTGATGGACAATGGAGAAACAGCGGCCCTCATCCTCCTAGACCTCTCCGCGGCTTTCGACACGGTCTGCCACCGCACCCTAGTACAGCGCCTCAACAACGCCGGAATCCAGGGGAAGGCACTGGAATGGATCATCTCCTTCCTCGACGGAAGAACACAGAGAGTCCGCCTACCACCGTACAAGTCAGAGGCCACCGAAGTCATCTGCGGCGTCCCCCAAGGATCCTCTCTGAGCCCCACCCTCTTCAACGTCTACATGAGCCCCCTCGCGGCCATCGTACGCAAACACAACCTCAGCATAATCTCCTACGCCGACGACACCCAGCTGATCCTCTCCCTGACCAACGACCCCGCCGCCGCCAGAGCCAACCTGCACGAAGGGATGAAAGAGGTAGCCGAGTGGATGACGACCAGCCGCCTGAAACTGAACTCGGACAAGACGGAGGTCCTCATCCTGGGCTCCTCACCCTCCGCCTGGGACGAATCCTGGTGGCCTCCCGCCCTGGGCACCGCACCCAAACCGACAGACCATGCACGCAACCTGGGCGTCATCCTGGACTCCTCCCTCTCCATGACCAGGCAAGTCAACAACGTCTCCTCGGCTTGCTTCAACATCCTACGCATGCTACGGAAGATCTTCTGGTGGATCCCCACCGAGACCAGGAAGACCGTCACCCAGGCCCTCGTCACCAGCCGACTGGACTATGGCAACGCCCTCTACGCCGGTACCACCGCCAAGCTCCAGAAGAGACTCCAGCGGATCCAGAACGCCTCAGTCAGACTCATCCTCGACATCCCACGAACCAGCCACATCTCCGGACATCTGAGAGACCTTCACTGGCTCCCCGTCAACAAAAGAATCACCTTCCGCCTCCTCACCCACGCACACAAAGCCCTACACGACCAAGGCCCGAGCTACCTCAACAGCCGAGTCAACTTCTACGCTCCCAAACGCCACCTCCGATCAGCCAACCACGCCCTCGCCGCCGTCCCCCGCATCCGAAGAACGACTACAGGAGGAAGGTCCTTCTCCTACCTGGCCGCCAAGACCTGGAACTCCCTCCCGACCGACCTGCGCCTGACCCAAGACCACCTCTCCTTCAGGAAGAAGCTGAAGACCTGGCTGTTCGAGCAGTAGCGGCACCCCCCCTCCCCCTCCCCCCCCCCAGCGCCTTGAGACCCTACGGGTATGTAGCGCGCTTTATAAGTGTCACTGATTGATTGATTGATTGATTGATTGATTGATTGATTGATTGATTGATTGAGATAAGCAATGCTCTCTGGGCAATACTAAAGCATTAGAGCTCCCGCTTAGGAGAATACGGGTCATTAAACGCCATCTTTTACATCAGAGTTGCAGGTGAGTGCCTGTAACTAGGGAGAAGGCCTTTAAGAACTGATGTAGTCACTGTAAGGGCCTTCAAAAGCTGACTGTTAAGAAAAATCCCTTCTCAAATGGGGCAACTCATATTTCTGCAAAAAAGGTTCGAGTTTGTAAGAAATGTACATGATGTTTTGCGAGCTATAGATATACTTTTTTTCATTGTAATTACAATAGCGCCATCTATTGGCCAGTCACAAGATCATTTTTGTTGTTGTTTATGAGAGTCGTTGTTCGTGTAAGTCATATTTAAGGATGTCGTGGTTAACAGATTGGTCGTTGTTTAGGATTCATTGTTCAGGTCAGTCGTTTTTCAAACTTCGTTATTAAGGCTGTTTCCCACCTAACAGGTCACCCTTACTGAGCACTTCAGAAAACATCTTGCAGTACTCACCAACTTTATCGGCCCATCTGATGATCTTCCACCTGGCCAACGATTGTATTCACCTTCCACCCAACCGTTCTCTGTTCTTAACGGGAGAGCTTTCGTGCCATCATCCCCTGCTAAACTTGCTGCTGAACTGCGTACAAGCCGACCCATGGGCCGTGGAGGTGAGAAGCCCAAAGTATCCAAAGTGACCCGAGTCAAAAAACCCAGGGCAGCTTGTACCAAGACAATCATGGCAAATACTTCTACAACAGTCCCGCCCCCCCAATTAACGCTCCGCCTCGCGATGCCGCCTCGAATAAAACTTTTTGGCTGGAAGCAGCCAAGTTTATGTCCACTTTACTTGATCCTATCATGCTAAAGTTGAGCCAAATCAAGGAGAGACTAGCCGGCTTAGAGGTCCAAAATTCACAAGCCCCTCCAATAATGGTGACCCACAATGTTGACTACTCTTCAGCAGTAACGGACAAGTCTAAATCTATTCTGCCCCCTAGTTGTGGCGCAAGTTCTCCATCGCCTTTGGGTATCCCAACAGGGCCACCTGCGCATGGGGGACTTGCTTCCCCAGCCTGTGCACATCCTATCGATCAATTGGAGGCATGTCCCCCAACTTCTTTGGGTGCAGGCAGAAATCATCAACGGGCACTAAAGAGACCGGGCGAAACAAGTCAGAGACCAATTCCACCAGCAACCCAAGCCCCCTCCTGGGAAGTGGGGGACACCTACCAATACCAACCTTTCATCTTCCTCCGGCAGCCTCACCCCTTGCGTTGGTCCTGGCAAATGTTCCTCCTCTTCGGGACCAGCAACGCGAATCAACCACACAGCTAATGGACAAATGCTTGCATTGATTATCTAATCATCTTATGGACCAGGGCATGGGGTGTCATCAGGTAGCCAAAAAAGATCATTATGGCAAGAAGAGTGGGGTGGGTCAGCAATTCGAACAAATCCTTTGCCTGAGACTGAGGTATGGCCGAAATGGGGAATGTACACGCGTGTTCAAAATCGAGAAGGGGGTCAGGCAGGGTTGTGTCCTTGCCCCGTTCCTTTTTTCCATCCATACAAATGGGGTGGACGCGGCCCTGTCTGGCTCAACTCCTGACATGCCCAGATTTAATGACTCCTCTTTACCATTATTGGCCTATGCTGATGATGTAGTGCTACTAGCTAGGACAGGGGTAGCTCTCCAGAACCTTTTAACCGCATTTGCCTCATTCATGGCCTCTCTAGACCTTCGCGTCAATGAAGCCTAATCCTTTATTTTCATAGCTGGTGCCGCCAGAGGTGCAAAAGTGCCTCACTTCCTCCTTGCTTGCAAGAAAATTGAAGTGGTCTACTCCTTTGCATACCTGGGTGTTCTGTTCGACAGTAAACAAACCTGGTAGAAACTGGTGGCTGCCAGAGGCGTGTGCATGGAAAGAAGCCTACTAGCTATAAAAGGTATCACTAAGAAGCTGGTGGCCAGTCCCGTGGACAAGGTTAAAATCTTTATTTAACCAACACAAAGGCGGCGGCAACCTATGGGGAAAGCGTCTGGGGGATGGCCGATATCGAGCAATTACAGAGAATGGAAGATACCTTTTTCAAGTCTAGGGTCTTACTTCCATCTACAGTATCTAACTCTGTCATAGACCTCGAATTAGGGCTTGCCTACTTGTCTGACTACATTAGACTGGCACCGATCCTACTGTGACTTTCTCCATCTGGCAAAGATTTACGGTTAATTTAACCCAACATATAATTGGTGACTGTCTCAGGTTGGAGGGTCGCAGTAGGATCGGTTGGCTCAGCTACGTGGAAGCGGAGCTTAGTGCCATCGCGCAGGAGGAGATGTTTAGGGGACCAGCTTCCTGCAGGAATGTCTCTAAACAGAAATTGACTGATTTATACATGCAGAACATGCAGGGGACTGGTTTCATCTCATCCGCAGGAGAAAGAACTGCCATCAAAAAGCGCGTATCGCTTATGCCTTTGTCCCACCTAGGCCTAAGGGAGATCATTATTTTTATCTTTCACGTATCACTATGGCTCAACACAGATTCATCCTGGTGCGTTTTCGTTTGAATTTTATCCCCCTGATGCTTGGGCTCCCAGAGACGAAGTTTAAGAATGCTGACCTCACCCTGTGTCCGTGCGACAACGTTTCCCCCAAACTGATCTACATCTGGAATTGTTTTGTAAATTTTATCACAGTGAAATAGAAGCTTTTATTTTACCTATTTTAAGATGCCAAAACTTTAAACATTGTAGGGTGGCATTGTACTTTTTTAAGTATTTACCTAATCCGTATGTTTGCTTCTCGGTAGCATCCTTTTTGTGGGATTGTACAAGAAAAATAAAGTTGAAGGGCACGCTGTCTTGAATTACTGTAAAGAATAACCAAAAGCAAATATGATTGTAAATTGTCCCTATGGTTTTAATGGTCTGATATGATAGATTTGTGCTTGTATGATCTTTATGTAAATAGATCGAATAAAGATTTTAAATTAAAAATGACTAATGTCTCATTTGTAGGTTGTAGCACAATTCATGTGGATGCATAGAGAAGGAGGTAAAGGAAGCACTTATAAAATTACAAAAATAAGAATAGGCATAGTTACCGGGAGGAATCAAAGTTCACTGCAAAGCTATGTAATTAGCATGCACTGCTAATTGAAGCATTTTATCCCCGGGTTTATTACGGTCATTATTATTCTGTTACAGTCCTGCCTTCGAGCTAACAGTGTTTGCAGATGGCATAATGCAATATGCTTCTTTGTTTAAAAAGGCCCAGGAGAGGGTTTCAAACCTGAATTAGTCGAAAGTAAATATCTCCCAACTTTCCTGTCCTGTTTGATTGAAATGCTCAGCCTAGAAGGGGTTGAGGGCATGTCTAATGCTGAACGAAAGGCTATTCAAGTTAACCCTCAGAGGATTCATGTGAATAGATACAGTTTTGCGGGTAATTCACTGAAGAACATTGCTTTGAAGATTAAGCAATAGTTTTCGTCATCTTAGACGTTAACCTTACCGGAAGATGGCAGAAATTGTTAGTCACACACACACGTAAAATGTAAGGTGACGAGGTGTGGTGTGTGGTAAATAAATAAATAATACCCTATTTTTGAATGAATAAATGAATAACAGATAGCTCAATAAATAAGAGTCAAGATTCGAGGTAGTAGGAGTTTTGCAGGTTTAATACAGCATAAGGACAGGAACAGGACGACCTGCACAGGAATAGGAAGGCAGGGCCCAGCAGCTGCTGGGGCTGGATCTGGGATGAGCGCGCTAAGGAAAAATCTTTTAATAACAGTACATGAGCATATATACATAACGCAAACATATAGCATTACATTGCAATAGGCGTAGCAGTGGGTGGAGCAAAGGGTGTGACGCGTAGTAGTCGCGAAAGATAAGGGTGAAAAGAGGTGTAACAGGGCGTATACATAGACATGTGATGCAAACGTAACAGAATATGTCATGAATGGGGCGGAAACCATGGAGGGGGCTACCTGAGGAGCCGGGACCTCTAACCTGATGGTGCGCGCAAACTAGCAATGACGTGTTACTAGGAGAAGCTGGGGGCTTCGAACTCTGTGCTAGGAGCAGAGACTGAAGTCTGGAGAGTCAGGGCTACATGTACCTAAACAGTATCTAGTATCTGATGTTTAGAGAACATGTTGATATAAACTAGAAGTCAGGAGGGTAAAGGCTAACAGACACTATGACTGGACCATGCATTATTCTACATGTAGTGCGTGATGAAGAATATTAAATGACCATTAAATGCAGTATTTCTCTTACATGGGGACGTGAAGGCTAGACAATGACGGAAACTATTGATGCGATTCAGTAGCTTTAGGAATGCAGAGACGGAGGACTGAACTGATAACTGGAATCATAACATACTCTTGGCAGACTCAGAGGCAGAGCCAGGCTGAGCCGGGCACTGCGAGGCAGGAAGTAAGTGAAGGGTCGAGGACACAGGTGGGGGCTGTATCGCTCCTCAGCGAGGCTTCGGGAGACAGGAGCTGAATCTGATGTCCAGGCCCTTCTGAGGCCTAGAAACGGGGACTTTACAATGAAATAACGTGCACACTGAGAAACGTGGCAACGTAGCTTTACATGGGCCTGATATTCGTAGTATTCACGAGAACTGGAAACTGGCATACTAGAAGTGGACACAACTGTAATTGCGTCTATAAACAAACATGGGGAATAACATATGCATATTAATCATGCACATATAACATATGATGGATGACACGTAGGGACACAGAACATGACAAAATTTACTTTTCCACATTCCCTCCTTGTCACTACGTTTCCATCAGGAAACATCAATATTCATGATACCATCTATCATTTCATACAGTATCATTTGCTCGTCTCGAATTATCCTGGAACGGGATTTAGAACGGGGCTTGGGACTAGGAATACATGATGTAGCACAAATGCCGCAAATCGCAGGGCCACATTGTATACAGAGGCAGCAGCTGAATATGATCGCTACTGCAATACCTAGAAAGGACAATACTTTCCATCCCCAGGCGGAAATTATATTCCAGAACCAACCGGACCATGTCCAGGTGCCTGGATCTTGGTGTAACAGATGGGCAATTTTATGGAGTCTGGTTATAGCTGAATAAACAGACGGCGCGTTATTTGGAATGAAAATGCAGCAACTAGATCCGATGACTCTACAGGCCCCGCCCCTATCGGCCAATATGACGTCAAGGACGAGACGATTCTGGAGCACGACAATTCTCATAAAGGATTGTTCTTCGGTTAAATTACTTAGAGCAGAAGTAGTCTCAATTACTACTGCTTCGAGTGTTCTGGTTAATCTACGTATCAGTTTACTATTCACAACTGTACCTAAATAAGGAAAGACACCTTTATTGATATCTATATATTGTTCTAGAGTAGTTTCAGTATAATCGACAATCGGGAGGTTTCTCTTGGGTCTTGTATGTACTAGGTGGGAATTCCTATGGTAGTCGGGTGGGGCTAGGAAAACTGGTGGCAGTAGGAAGGCAATGTAACAGGTTCCCTCCCAATCGAGGGGCAGACGAACATATGCAGTTTGACCACAAATAAAATAAGAATGACGTGAAGCTTTGAAAATAGATTTCCCACTGTCACTATACTTGACAATAGTAGTACAATCACTATGTCCTACATGTACGGAACCATTATTTCGGACACATAATTCGCCTTTAACTGGTAGTACTGAAATAGCAGGTAAGTCTGGAGTGGAATCAGACTGAACATTCAGGACCATGAAATTCGAAGAATAGTTACCTAAATTATACACTTCATTTTCTAGATCTAACCCGGTTCTGTGGGGGAGACCTTGCTTGTCTGGAAAAAATGTACTGTTAAGAAAAGACATATCTGTTGAGGATGACGTTAACGTGGACCATGCTCCACACGAACCATTATGTGAAAAAGGATAAGGAAAAAGTGGCAGAACTCCCTTCGGTGTCTGGAAAGGGGGGAGTCGACCACATACCCAACAATTAGTGGCATTGCTGGTCTGGTGTGAATAATGTAACATGCGGATGAAAGAATTATTTCGCATAGCGAGGCGGTAAGAGAGCTCATGAGGAGGTAGATCACTAAACGTATGCTCTACTGTAGCATTAGCAGACTTATTTACATGAAGAACTGGGAAATACAGGTAAAATGCGTAACTGGTGCAGGAAATCATAATGCTGAGAAATAATATGAAACATAGAAAAACAATACATCGAATTGAGTTTTGACTAACTCTCTCACTATGGGGGTCTATTTTATACATGTCAGAAACAGTCTAACCGTTTCACCTAGGGGAGGACTTAGACAATCAAACTGGCTGACTTATTTTACTAGACCGGAGTTTCAACTTGTACTCCTGTTGCGGAGTTTTCTCTAACAGGGGAGGGTTTGTAGCAATGTCTTTTGCGGGACAGTCCTTAAGAACAATATTTTGGCAATCCTTCAAATCCTGGGAAATGTTCTTTGAGACGGGTTTCAGTCCATAAAACTTCTTTACGTGCGAAAGGTGCACCCAGCCTTTGCGACCCTCCAACTTCACGGCTGTACGGGTGGCGAGGAGGACCTGTCGGGGCTCCTTCCAGCGTGGCTCCAGCGGACTTGAGCGGTCAAAATTGCGGACAAGAACCATGGATCCTGGAACGATTTCATGCGGTGCCACCTCGGTATTGTCTGGAAATGCGGCGGCAACCTGTGAACGACAAGAGTTGAGGGCAGACATCAAGGAAGCTAGGTAATCTGTCAGCATATTACTTGAAACATCGGTAATACTTCGGGGTCTAGGAGTACCCCACATGTTAGGGGGGCGGCCGAATACGACCTCATACGGGGACAGACCTGATCTGGAATGTGCGACCATGCGCATATAGAACAAAGCGACTGGCAGAGCTACTAGCCAGTCCACACCTTTCTCTTTACATACTTTGGCGATGCGGATTTTCAGAGTCTGGTTATGTCTCTCTACGAGACCGGCTGCTTCAGGATGGCGTACACAATGAAACTTCCACTGGTACCCTAACAAAAGGGAAACGTGCTTCATCAACTCAGATGAGAATGGCTGGCCGTTGTCAGAATATACGACTCTAGGGAATCCATAACGGGGGAAGAACTCACGAACCAGCTGCTTGGCAGTGGTCGCGGCGGTGTAATCTGGGACTGGATATGCTTCTGTCCACCTGGACAAAGCGCATACAACTACAAGGACATACTTGAAACCTCGACATCGCTCCATCTGAATATAATCCATCTGGAGGACTTCAAAAGGGTGGTCAGGGGGCTGGAATCCACCTTGTTCCACCGGGACACTTTTACCTGGATTAAACTGACAACATATCATACAGGTACGGACTTTCTGCTTGGCTGCAGCTCGTAAATGCTTGTTGAACCAAATGTTCTGGATACTGTCTAACATAGCTTTTTCTCCTAAATGTGCTGGACTATGTGCAGTATTAATAATGACTTGAACCATAGAGTCGGGGAGAAACCATGTGGCTCTACCCTTCGTTAACCATCCTTGATCTGTCTGGACCCCTCCTTGTTCGGACCATTTCTTGATTTCTTCAGGAGTAGCATGTAACTGGATATCTATGACATCTTGTGTAGGGTCCTTAACTGTCATGCATGTAGTCGGATCTGGAGTGTGTGTCTGTGTCGGATTAACTGGAATGTCTGGAGTCTGTGCTGTAAGCTTGGCTGTGCGATCTGCTAGATCGTTACCTTGAGAAATAATGTCAATAACTTTCGTATGTGCTTTGCACTTCATGATAGCGATAGATGTCGGTAAATGTATGGCATCTAACAGAGCTTGAATAAGGAGACCATGCTGAATCTTGGTTCCATGAGAAGTCATGAAACCTCTCTCTTGCCAGAGCACTCCGAAGTCGTGTACAACTCCAAATGCGTAGCGTGAATCTGTGTAAACATTAACTTTCAAGTTCTTGGCGTGTATGCAGGCTTGTGTCAGAGCAACTAGCTCTGCTGCTTGAGCGGACAGGGTGTCAATACGGTGTGTCTCAATAACTTCGGTGTCGGTAGTCACTGCATACGCGGCGACTAGTTCTCCTGTACTTGTTCTCATGCATGAACCATCCACATAAAGTGTCAGGTCGGGGTCTGGTAACGGAATATCTGTCAGATCTTGTCTTGGCTTTGTCGTAATGTTAACTACTTCCACGCAGTCATGTGTGGCAGAATTCGAAGTAACTGATGGTAACAGTGTAGCAGGATTGAGAACGTTGCAGCGTCTGATTTCTATGTGTGGCTGGAACAGTGTCAATTCATAACCTGTTAAACGTGCAATTGTCAAGTGCTGTGTCTGTGTTCGGTTTAAAAGAACTTCCACGGAGTGTGGAACTTGTACTGTCAGGGAGTGTCCTAATACTATGGAATCACTTTGTCTGATAGCTAGGGCTGTGGCTGCAACTGACTTGAGGCACGCAGGCAGAGCCTGGGCTACAGGATCTAATGTGCTCGAAAAATAAGCACATGGCTTGTATTGTCCTGCTTGATCTTGTGTGAGAACAGATAATGCTGTACCTTCGCGTTCAGTGACGAAAAGTGTAAAAGGCTTACTGTAGTTTGGTGTAGCTAGAACTGGGGCTTGACATAGGGCTTTCTTTAACTCATTGAAACTAAGTGTATGTTCAGATGTCCAAGGGAGGACAGTCGATACGGCTGCCTCCTGTGTCGTTAACTGTATCAGTGGCTTAGCTAGAAATGCATACTGAGGAATCCATTGTCTGCAGTAAGAAGTGAGGCCGATAAAGGCACGTACCTCCTTCTGGGTCTTGGGCTGAGGAAGACTCGCTATTAACTGGATACGGTCTGGTGTCAACTGCCTACCCCTCTTGGACAGTAAGTGTCCTAAGTAGACCACTTGCTGGACACAGAATTGAAGCTTAGAAGGGGACACCTTGTGCCCCATCTCGGCTAGGAAATACAAGACTGTAAGGGATGCTCGCTCGCAAGCACGTTCAGAACGGGCTGTGATCAGGAGATCATCGACATACTGGAGCAGGGCAGTGTCAGTTGGCATGTGAATGTTGTCTAGTTGTCTCTTGAGTGCTTGGCTGTAAATGCTAGGGCTTTCTGTGAAACCTTGAGGAGCTCGTGTGAACATATAGCTCCTTCCATTTAAACAGAATCCGAAAAGGAACTGGCTGTCTGGATGAATAGGGACACTGAAAAACGCGTTCTTGAGGTCGATTACAGTAAAGAACGTGGCTTCGGAATCAATGGCTGTCAATAGGGAAGAGATATCTGGAACGACTGGGTACTGAGGAATAATACATTTATTAAGTTCTCGTAGGTCAATCACTAACCGATATACTGGGGGTGCATTTGGATCAGTACGTTTCATGACTGGAATGATCGGAGAATTGCATACATTGGAGTCAGTTTCTACAACCACTCCTTGAGCCATGAGCTCGTCAATAATTTTGGATAAGGCTGCTACAGCCTCAGGTGGCAATCTGTACTGTCTGATTCGTGGTAACACCACACCTTTCTTGAGAGTCACACGATGGGGTGTGATTTGCATATAACCAACATCAGTTGGACCTTGCGCCCATAGATGCTGCGGAACATTAGACAATCTGGGATCAAAATCTCGTAATACATAGTGACCCTTGAAGTCACGTAGGAACAATCGTATTCCCTCTGGGGAACAGCATATAACTGCACCTAATTCTTTCAGTGTTTTAATGCCTAACAGATTTTCTGGACATGACTTAGTAAGTAACAAATCAGTAGTACGGGACAATGGACCTACTTCTAGAGTAACTGGCTTTGATATTTCATTTACAATGGGTTTTCCTGAAAATCCAAGGGAAACATTTCTTGAGCCTGAGAGCGGAGCCCCTGGAACTTCGGCGTGACTTATAGTGGTCCTACTTGCCCCTGTATCAATCAAAAACTTTCTGTCTTTCCCTAATACTTGACTGTGAACATAGGGACCTTCTTGATCTACAGGTATCTCGATGAGAGGCAAGCCTACCTCCCTCTCTAGGCTGTTTCATGAATATGGCTGGTACTCTGGATACTCAGACTGTGCATACTGGTACATCTGCTGTGTAACGTGCTGTGTTGCAGCAATAGGCTGCGGAGCTGTAACTGTCTGTGGTGCATTCTGTGACTGAGGAGTCTGTGAAACTTGTTCGTGTCTAGGCGGACGTGGTCTTTCTTTAGTCTTACCAGTGGCTATGTTGTGTTTCAGAACTGCACACTCGTTTATAAAATGACCTGGCTGTTTACAATAATTGCAGTTCCCTTTAACGGGAGCTGCAGGATGACTGGCTTGATTCGGACCCCTCTTCTGACTGTCTTGAGGAACAGATTGTGCAACTAGTACTTTCATTTTCGTGTCTTTCATACGTTTTCTCTCGTGTTCTTGTTCTTCCCTGATCCTATTCTGGTGGTATTGGAGCATCTGCAACATCTGGGACGGGGTATTAGCTTGCCAGGTACTTTCGACTTTCAAAACTCGATTCTTAATTTGTGGACTTGAATTCTCGACTAATTTAGTAACAAAAAGGTGAGGGTATGACTCACTACTTGTCTTGAGGCCACTGTTGATGCTAAAACATTTCTCAAATCTAGAATAAAAATCACTAATGTCTTCGTCTTGTTTCTGTTTACAGGCTGAGATTGCATCCCAGTCTTCTTTTCTAGTTGTCAATAACCTAGGCAAAACTTGTATTAATAATTCCGGTAATTCTTTACATTTCGCTCCAAGACCGGTACCTGGTACTCGTGCCTTGTCTTCGGCTTCTAGAACTGCCCAATCGATCTTTTTCTCTCCCACCTCCCATTCTTTTTCCTTGAGCTTTTCATACACCCCTGCGGGATACAGAACCTTGAACATTTTAATTATATCTGGATACGTGTATTCTCCCATACGGAGCATGTCTTTTAATTCTCTATGGAACCCTGCTGGATCTTTATCATGACAGGGAATTAATTTCTTCATCTCTAGGAGTTCCATCTTTGTAATCGGAGTGTAAACAAACACTCGTTCTAGTTCGCCACCCGTTCCTCTAACTGGGTGGACTTCTCGTAACGGATTCTGTCTCTCCATGTAAAATGGTTTACTTTCTGGGGGTGAGACATGAACAAAATGCGGGTTCAGAAACGTTCTATATTTGTGACGCTGTTCTAGAATGACACTAATTAAATCGGTACCTAAACCTTTCCATCTATACTGGAGTAACTCGTTCAGGATATCGTGTAACGGGCCTGGATCAGAGTGTTGACCCTCATACAATGTAATGAGGTGCTGAATCATATACATACCCGCCAGTCGTTGCTCGGCTGGGGGCATTTTCAGAAACATTTGTGCCACTATTTCGTCTGGAAAAGTGGTAGAATCAGTAGTCCATCGGACTGCCGATCGGGCTAGTTCTTGTTCATGCATGGTACTTAACTCGCTATAACCGATTCGTGATTTCAGAATGTGATCGGTAGCTTGGAATACTTGTTCTAGAGAACCTTGTTCTGGTGCTGGATGATGAAAAATAGACTTGTGTTCTAGGCGTAAATGGCGATCTGGAAATCTAGATTTTCCTACATAGGCTATTCTGTCGGGATTCTCGTCCTCAACCTCTTCAGGATCAGAGTTACTTTCTTTCTCGCTTACTTGTGCTGCTTTACGTTGTTCGTGTATTCTTATTATTTCTTTACGAATTTTCTTGTACATACTTTCCATAGCACTGATGGTTCTGTGCTTACCCTCGGCTATATTATCACTCCACTTTGTCAGGGTTCTCATTTCGGCTTGATCTTTGGTCGGATAATCTTGTTCTCGTATTAGACAATTAATCAGAAACTTTAATAGCATGAGCTGGACTTCAGCTTTTCTTTGAGACATGACTTCGCCAATGCTTTCTGGATCATCCCCTGTACGGATGAAACGATTTATTCTGTCTAGATCTTCTTTCATATTCGGTAGGGTGACTAGATACTCGGCCACCCTTCTTACACGTAAGGAATATAAAACCATATTATCCTCTCCTGGGACTGGATCATAGCCACATTCATTAAGGGCTTTTCTTATTTCTGCTACAGACTGATGTCTGGGCGTACGCTGTGACGCTTGCATATGTAATTCGGCTGTCGTTAAACGCTTGTGTGGCGGCGGGGTTTGAGGAGTACCTCCCCCTGCGGCCCCTAAACTAGAGTCGTCGACTGATCCTCTTCGTACTAGTGTGGCAGGAAATTGAAATGCGGGCTGAACTGGTATGGCGGGCTGGACCTGGGGGACCGTAGCAGGTACTGCAAGGGGTACCCCGGTGTCTGGAGGAACGGGAAGTGCCTGATTTACAGGGACTGGTGGAGCGGGGACAGGATTTGCATATTCTGGGACTGTGTCGTCCAAATAGGACGAAATAAAAATATCAGCTGCGGTCTGTTTGTGACGTAGCTTGGTCGGAACTAATGGTGGCGGGAAATTACTGGATGCCTCTGGGGTCGCTTTTGGCAAGCCCTCGGCAAGAAGAGGATACATACCCTTAATAAGAGCATGCCTCTGTCTGTCTGACTGTTCGGCTTTAACTTGTTCACCTATCTCGATTAATTCTTTTTCTTGTGCTCGTTCTAAGGATTCTCTACTTAATTCTGACTTTCTGATTTCTTTTTCGGTTCTTTTATGAGCTTCTTTGCGCCATAACTCGATGGCATCTTTCTGTGACTGTCTGGCTTTCTTTTTCCATAATGCCTCTTCTACTCGCATGATGCACTCGGCATCCCATGTACCCGATACGGGCCATCTATACTTTTCTTCTAACTGTTTGGTATACTCTACCCATAAATCTAGATATAGTATGGCACTTATGCCATGTTTCTGATACATAAAATGACCTGGACTGTCCCTAGCCGGAACTGGAACTGCTGCTTCCAGCAGACCCTTTCTAGTTTTTAACTGACGTAACTTAGAAAACAAGGGCATGACTGGACTGTAATCTAGACACAATACAATACACAATGAACACGATACTTATTCCCCATTCATACCACGACATTAAAATACATGAAGAACATTTAAAAATAACAGTTCGAACAGAATACTACCTGGAATACGGAACACAGAATACATGAATTTTCTCGAGAACAGAACTGACTGGAACAGAAACTAGATGCACTGCTGAAACAGTACGAAACTTACCGGTCTCATAAAGAGACACGTCAGGACCCGCATCCACCGAAGTGGACACTTCGTTTGTGGGTCTGTGTACCACCAACCCACGGACCAGAGTCAATCAGATTGACCCTGTCTAGATACTACCCCAGTAACGGTACTCACCGGGCAGCAAGAACGGAAGGCCTCAGACTGGACTGGACTGCCTCGACGTCGGACGGACGAACTTCGGACTTCTGTTACGGGTGGGCCTCCGGATACCTCGAACCTTGGACTCTCGGCTTGGGCTCTGGTCGGGACTCGTCGCGTTCCTCCACCGTCTCGTCTGGATGCTGGACCGCCTCCTCCGTCTCCTCCGTGGGCCTGAGGGATACTTGAAGCAGAAATATCTGCTGGTGCGCAGAAGAGTTCCGTCACGACTGCAGAGGATCAGGGGGTCGGCGTGGCTTCACCGACGCGTGGGGAAAGGGCAAGTCCCTGTTCGGGCGCCATTATGTGGTAAATAAATAAATAATACCCTATTTTTGAATGAATAAATGAATAACAGATAGCTCAATAAATAAGAGTCAAGATTCGAGGTAGTAGGAGTTTTGCAGGTTTAATACAGCATAAGGACAGGAACAGGACGACCTGCACAGGAATAGGAAGGCAGGGCCCAGCAGCTGCTGGGGCTGGATCTGGGATGAGCGCGCTAAGGAAAAATCTTTTAATAACAGTACATGAGCATATATACATAACGCAAACATATAGCATTACATTGCAATAGGCGTAGCAGTGGGTGGAGCAAAGGGTGTGACGCGTAGTAGTCGCGAAAGATAAGGGTGAAAAGAGGTGTAACAGGGCGTATACATAGACATGTGATGCAAACGTAACAGAATATGTCATGAATGGGGCGGAAACCATGGAGGGGGCTACCTGAGGAGCCGGGACCTCTAACCTGATGGTGCGCGCAAACTAGCAATGACGTGTTACTAGGAGAAGCTGGGGGCTTCGAACTCTGTGCTAGGAGCAGAGACTGAAGTCTGGAGAGTCAGGGCTACATGTACCTAAACAGTATCTAGTATCTGATGTTTAGAGAACATGTTGATATAAACTAGAAGTCAGGAGGGGAAAGGCTAACAGACACTATGACTGGACCATGCATTATTCTACATGTAGTGCGTGATGAAGAATATTAAATGACCATTAAATGCAGTATTTCTCTTACATGGGGACGTGAAGGCTAGACAATGACGGAAACTATTGATGCGATTCAGTAGCTTTAGGAATGCAGAGACGGAGGACTGAACTGATAACTGGAATCATAACATACTCTTGGCAGACTCAGAGGCAGAGCCAGGCTGAGCCGGGCACTGCGAGGCAGGAAGTAAGTGAAGGGTCGAGGACACAGGTGGGGGCTGTATCGCTCCTCAGCGAGGCTTCGGGAGACAGGAGCTGAATCTGATGTCCAGGCCCTTCTGAGGCCTAGAAACGGGGACTTTACAATGAAATAACGTGCACACTGAGAAACGTGGCAACGTAGCTTTACATGGGCCTGATATTCGTAGTATTCACGAGAACTGGAAACTGGTATACTAGAAGTGGACACAACTGTAATTGCGTCTATAAACAAACATGGGGAATAACATATGCATATTAATCATGCACATATAACATATGATGGATGACACGTAGGGACACAGAACATGACAAAATTTACTTTTCCACACTGAGTTCACACAAGGCAGTTTATTTCAGTAGGATTTCAGCATACGTTTCATCCATATTGGCGCAGAGGTTTTGTTATCATGTTGAATCTCTCTGTACTCTGCTAAGATTTAGTGTGATCGGGGATATTTCACAAATATAGACGAACAGGGTTCCGAGCATGTCATGAACACAGGGTGTGATCAGGACATGTCATTCCCACAATACTCAAGTGATTGTTTTTGAATTCCTGAAGCAGACCCCTCGCCCATTATGACATTTCCAGGCCAATTCACATGAGGGTCTGACTACGAAAAAAACCAAAAAAAAACGTGAGGGTTGTTTCCCAGTACTTCTAATTATGAGATACTTGATGAGACATGCAGGTCGGAGGCCGGGCCTTCTCGTACATTGCTCCAAATCGTGAAACGACCACCCGCTACTCTGCTCTGGACTTCTGCAAGAAGCTGAAGGTCTGGCTTTTCAATGTACCCAGACCCCAGGCTAGGCAATCACATCTTCTCAGTGCAAGCATACCCTCTCAGGTGAGAGTGCACTTTCCACATAACATACTGATTACATACAGAGCGAGTAGACAAGAGTAAATTGGGAATTACAAAAAAAATAATAGCAGTCATTTATGTAGGATGATTGGCATATTTGTGCCCATGTCAAGGGGCTGGCAGAATAAAGAGTCAAACATATTAGCTAAAAAAAAAGCTATTGATCTGTTGCTATACTCTTAAGCACGATTCCCCCTGTAGAAGAAATACATCTAGGCACCAATTACAAACATTTCACGCTTTTGAGAAGCACGCAAGCCCAACCTATGAAAACAAACGCTGTGTAAAAACAAGTCAGGATGGGCTGGTTATGAGATAAAATGGGAATCAGAAACAAATAACACTGGCATAAGTATAGACTGGGTCAGGATACATGCATCAGCACTCACACACAAGGTATCACCGATACTATCACAGACCAAATATATGATTATTAACAGGGCATTTTGGACCCCACAGAGACTATTTAAGGTGGGCCTGCGGGATACACCGAATTGCTGGAACTGCTCCTCTGGTATTGGTGACCTTCCACACATGCTGTTTGATTGCCCCATGCTCCACACCTTTTGGGCAAAAATCTTTGACTACATTGGACACACGTTCGACATACATCCTGCAAGGGAATTCATCTACATTCTCCTAGGAGCCTTAGATCCATCATTAAAAGGGGACCATGACCGCCAGCTCCTGGACCTTCTACTAACATTAGCATGTAAGGTGATCCTATGCAATTGGAAATCAACGGGTGAGGTCTCCTTCAATGCATGGAGGGAATGGCTGTCCTGCATTGGGGCACTGACAATCCCGCTTTACACTCATCACCATGGCAGGTCACCAACAAAAAATTATGGTCTTCATTGGACCAGGCCTCCTTCACCTTTGACCCACCCTGAAGTTCTAACTGATGAGGCCTATGCTCAGTGAATTGTGGGGTGCATGCTGCATGAACTGTAATGGCTATATCTTGTGCTCACGGGCTTGACAATCTTAGAACCATAAAGCAGGAACTATGAAGTATAAATGGTACTATATGGCTTGATTTAGACGGAGGGCTCTACGGAACTATATGCAAATGTGAGAATGCAATGTTGGTACTTTATTTTCCTTTACTGTATATGCATTGTTTTATGTAATAATCCATGTTTGATTGCGGTATCTTTGTAACACGACTGTAATTCTTCTGATGCCTTCTTGCCGCTATCATTTCTGTTATCATTTCTGTTATTGTTTAATAAAAATATGATTTGAACTTAAAAAAAAAAGGATGGGCTGGTTAGCCAAGCCATCGAAAATCCTTAACCTTGGAAAGAAGTTGCTACGTACATTACAGTTGTATCCCAAATGTAAAAGACACTGAGAAGATAATAGTTAAAACTGTAATTTACCTAGCACCTGCTAAGCATTGTAGGTCGACTTTGATGTATTTATCACTATTTAATGTGTTCTATTTGTCCTAACTTAGGGGACGATTATGATGGCGGACAGACCTGAGTCCGTCTGCCACCATAGAGTAGGAGGGACCGTCCGCAGGGGCAGCGGCGGTCCCTCCGTGCAAATTAGGATGTGACCGCCACCCTGGCGGTCACATCCTGTATTTTTTACATTTCGGCGGGTGCAGCTTCAAGCTGCACCCGCCGCAATGTTAAAAATGCATGCCCCGCATTTGCGTGCACAAAGCGGCAGGCACCGCGCGGTGCCTGCTACTTTGTTCACGCAAATGCAGGGGGGTACCATAGGTACCCCCCATGTGCACCCCCCACCCCCCCTTCACCCAGGGGGCCCGCAACGGGCCCCCGGAGTGAAGGTCCGTATGCTTTTCCACGGCGGAAAAGCCGCCGTGGAAAAGCATACATTTTACTCTATCATATTATGGGTGGCGGTGTCTGATAGACACCGCAGCCATGTTATAGCTTTTCCGCCGCGGTCGGAAGGCGACCGCGGCGGAAAAGCTGCGGACTGAAAAACGATCCCCCAGCCATCCTTATCTGGCGAGGGGTCTTTTTCAGTCCGCAGCGGTTTTCCCGCATCCTCCGGGCCGGCGGTGGCTTCCGCCGGCCCGGAGGATGCAGGAAAACCGCCATCATAATCGGCCCCTTAATTCCTGTACATGTCTTTAAAAATACAAAGATTTTACCTTTGATTGTATGTAATTGTGCACGTTCATCTTTTTAAGTTATTTTAGTAACCCAGCAATATGTTGTTTATTTTATAATGTAGGCAAATGCATTAGATGCTTTTCTAGCAGTTTCATTTATAAATGTTATATAAGCTGCTATATTCTGAAGGTGATTTATTTATTTATTTGCTGAGTTTTATCTAGCGCTGGCTAGACCCAGAGACATCAGAGCGCTTTACATGAGGATCAGCGTGTTACAAGTTACAAAATTACAAAAGTTACTGGATCTTAGTACAACATAGGAAAAACAAACAGTGATACACAGTAAAACATGATTTACTAGAGCATATTATAAACCAAGACACTTCTTAAATTACTGGAGCTTAGCATTAGAAAGATACATGTCCTATGGGGCATAGAAAGGATAGTAGGGAGAGAAAAAGGGCTAAGGAATGCTGATTGGAACAGGCAGACCAGAAAATGGGAAAGTACTTCACGGGGACAAAGCTGACAATGTGAAAAACAGACACACCAGCTGAGCAAAGGCAATCTCAACAACCAGTGACTGGGTGACCGTACATGATGAGAGGAGTGTAGGAGACTTAAGGGGGAAGGTCAGAACAGGCGGACAGCGAGCAGTCCAGCGGCGAAGAGGATCGGTCGAGGCTACCAAGATAGAGGACCCCGGTAGTAATATCAAAAAATGGCAGGATACATAAAAATCCAATTAAGAGAAACCACAGGGGAGCTAGCTCCATGGAGCAGGGCAAGATGAGGGAGGCAGCCACGAGGTCAAGGAGGGCAGGAAAACGCCACTCAGAATCGTGTCATTAAGTGTTGTCATTAAGTATGCCACAAAATTCAGGTGGAAGTCAGCTCAGATGCTAAGGCAGAAGCCCCAGTGAAGGGAGGCTGCAGCAGGGACCAGGAGGGCACGCCTCTCTAGGCTCAAAAAGTAAAAGTAAAAACAAGCCTGGGGGCACCAGACCGCAATGCCAGGGTACTCACTGCCACTGCACCCCTTACCGAGGGAACAAGAATCGTTCAGGTTGTCTTTCAGGAGGCGAAGCAGGAGGTTAAACAGCTGCGGTTAAACCCGGAAGGCAGAGGGACGTCCAGGAGAGGAGGACCCCAACCCATCACCACCACAGCCATACAGACATCGTCACCAGGCATCGGCCACATTAAAATAGGCTCCGTCGTCAGCAAATCATCAGTGTTTCATCGGAAAGGCGGGGGCGGAAGGAGACACAGCAGAGAGACATGGATAACTGTGCCCGATGTCCGGCTCCGTAGGTGATGGCCGAGACAGTGAACTATAGCCAATCTCCTCTAGAGCTGTCGAGGCAGTTCCATCGGGCATCAGCCATGTTGCTCCTGTTCCTCGGCCAGAACATCAATCACAATTCCTCCAAAGATCTCAAACCCAAATGTGGGAGACTGGAGGGACGCGGACTGCAGTTAAACAAGTGTATAAAACGATCCAAAGAGGGGGGAGATTTCAGGGGATTTGAGCCAAAAAGTCAATCCCTAGCCAGGAGCTCCCGGCCAGAGCTCCTCAACTGTCGGCCATCTTGATCATGCTCTTTTAGTAAACGATGACTTTGATGATCGATACCTCCTAGGTAATGTTACCACCTGTACCCAAACTTTAGTTCATGTAATTGCATGTCTGTAAGCATTCAACATCAACATCATATGTCTCACATCAGGTGACAGTGCGTATGCTCTGCGTCCGGAGATCCTCACACAGCACCTGTCGCCCAACAACATCCATGAAAGGCGGTACAACTCTGCACACAGGTGCACAAGGACAGTGATTAAGCATACTTTCAGAATCCTAAAATCACGCTTTAGATGCCTATATAAGAGAGGTGGAGCTCTGCAGTATGCGCCAGAGACAGTCTGTAAAATTGTGGCAACATGTGTCATGCTGCACAACATGGCCTGCAGGGGTGGACTGCCCATGAATGTGTCTGACACAGATTCTGATGATGATGATCCGGGACCACCTGCCCAACAACTAAGGGATGGCAGCGCTACAGCAGAGGGGAGAAGGCGTAGGGGCCAGATTGCAAACAACTATTTCTGAAATGTACGTACACACCAGCTAGTCACTCATCTGCACAAAAGGAATGAGTAAATGTGAATGCCAATGTTTTTTTTTAATTTTCATACATCTATTTTAAAGTAGGACCACCTGTCCATCAGTAACATTAGTATAATGAAGCCTATGGGAAAATAAATGGGTTTGGTCACCAATAGTAAATAACTCAAATTTACATGAAAGATGTTTGGGGAATAGTAAAATGTAATTTCCTGCTCCTGCATGTGGCCTGGCCGTAGGTGCCACTAGCCATCCCAAGGTTGCAGCTGCTGCCTCTGAGCAACAAAGGTGCATTGGTGGCTGACATGCTGCTCCTGCTAGATACATCACTACCAGTGCCACCAAGTCCAACATCCCCAAGTAACTGGCTCATCTGCAGTGTTTCAACTGCAGCTCTGATATACTCCAAACCACGCGCTTCATCGCCAATGTAGTGGCCAATTGTCAATTGTGATTTATGTTATATCATTTTTTAGCAATTTGTACAGTACTGAACAAAATTTGTGTTATACTCAACAACATTATGAATGTTCATCTGTTGAAATCCTAAATAAATGTTCTTTGACTAGTTTATGCTTGCATACCCTTAATAAAATGGTTAATCAACTGCATTGTCAGGCAGTCAGAAAAATAGTACATGAGAGGGATGAATTTGTTTTTAAAGAAAGTATGACACAAACTGACTAAATGATATATGAAACACAATGGGGGATATTCTTAACAAATGGAGAAAACTATCGCTAACCTCAGTTAGCATGCATTTTGTTATCGCCGTGTACCGCGGGAAACTATCACTGTGTTAGCAGCATATTCACAACACGCCGCTAACAGGCGATATATTACCCTACCGGGGTACGGCGATAAAAATCGTCATGCTAACGTGAAAAAAGTGGCGATGGGCCAATTAGTGGCCAGGAACGGCACGCTAATTAGTGTCAGCACACCTTTTTTCATGTTAGGCGGGAAATACCGCTATAAAACGCCCACTATGCAGCCCAAACACAAAAAAAAGAAACTATTGAGGCGAACCATGGATGAAGCTGGACCCAACACAGAGGCCTGCAACAACCCCACAAACACCCAGGAGGACCAGCCAGAGACCCTGGGAAAGGCCAAGGAGAAGAGGAAGAGGAAGACGCAGTTCAGTCAGCAGGAAAACCAGGTCCTGATTGCGGAGGCGACAGAACACCAACAACAACTTTTTGTCAGCTCCAGTGTGTCATTGACAACCAAAAATGCAATATGGCAGCCCATCGTGGCCAAGGTGAATGCTGTCGGAGAGTTGAGGAGGACAGTAGACAACTGCAAGAAGCACTGGCATGATGCTAAGCGCAAGACCAAGCAGAAACTTGCAGCCTACCTGAAAGCAGCAATGCAGACTGGAGGTGGGAATCCAGCGCCATAGGAGGAGCTGGATGTGTTGGAGGAACAGGTGTCACAAGTCATCAGTGAGGAGATGGTGGTTGGAATTCCCGGACAGGATACTGCTCAACACGAACAGCCACAACAGCAACAAGGTGAGTACCAACCAGGGCCTTTGGGGACGGGGGTGATGGGCCCAACGGCAATCATGCACAATTAAATATATCACAGTGCGCACCGACAATGACTGCGGATCATGTCTCAGATCCCCTTGGCCCTGGTGGCATAGACGCATATCACCCTACTCAACCAATATATTGCAAGACACATATTAGTGGGCTCACAGATTTGGAAATGTGCACAGAAAAGTCAAACAAATATAGTGCAAGTATCATATCAGACCACAAAATAAGAGCAACATGAAAGAGCAAAGGCCCACATTGATTGGAGATGTGGAAGGCTGTCAAAATGGCCCCCTTGCCTCAACATCACCCTGTATGTCGCTTTTTGTCGGAGTTGTGTGCATGAATGTGCATCAAGGGTGACACAACTGCACATACACAATCTTGCACACAACGCAGACACATGTGCACAATGCTGCATTTCTGCTGACATTTGCGGTGGCATGCCCACTCATGCACATGATCAGCCACACACACAGTGCATCCTCATGTTTAGTATCAGAGAGATGCGGCCCTGTGCAGACTATTTGTATATGCATGCTATTGAGGCAAGGGGGCCATGTAGACATCCTGCCACATCTCCAGTAAATGTGTCCACCTGCTTGTTTATGAGATGCAGTCCTGTGAACACAGTGCCCGCTCGCTGTGGGAGTGCTGCGGGGCGGTGGTGCGGGCGGTGGACAGGTACAGGAGAGGGGAAGGATGGGGGTAGTGGAGTTGGACACACGACGGGGTGTAGTTAGGTAAGTAAATAAATACATTTAACTATTTACCTTGTACCTGCTGCATCGCAAACTCGGCAAGGTAAATAGTTTAATACATTTATTTACTTACCTAACTCCAGTCTGGCGTGTGTCCAACTCCACTTCCCCCATACTGCCCCTACCCCGCACCGCACCACCACCCCGCAGCACTCCTACTGCGAGCCATCTAGTGAGTCTGCATACCAGAAACACATGCAATGTCACAATAAACTGATCATGCAGCCTACTGCCTCAAAGGTGCATATCCCACAATGCACACAAACAGCAGACTTCACTCAAAAGGTGATGTAATAGAATGAGCAGGGGGAGTGCGGGGACAATGCATATCAGGAATGTATCAACCAAATCTATACTGTATGACTTGTCTGTGTGCCACACTCACAGAACTACAATGTCCCTGTAAAGAGGTAAGACAACCAATGCATGACAACAAGCAAGGATAGCAAAGTTGCAACAAATAATGACAACTAGCCAAATGGCACACTCACTCCTTAGGTCGATTTGCACACCTCCACTCTCAAGTGTACACATCTGCCATACAGAAAACACCAATCCACAGCGGTCCTGGTGTGAGTTGACCATTACATCATTATGTGTATGTAAACCTATCAGTTTGGTAAGTCAACAGTGTCAGTGAACAAATATGTAGTCATGGTTGTCATCACCCACACGCAAAGCCATGCATTAAATATTCTTAACCAAGACAGCATGTATAATCCATGTGACCAGCTGTGTGGCGCGTTCACTAACACACTTCACCTTGCCATTTGCATCTGTTGGGATGGTGGCGGTGACAAGGCCTAAGCACCACAAATACACATTAGGAAATACACATCCATCAAATCCAGGTCCACTTACACACCACACGTGGGGTCAACATTGAGGGTAATGGGTGTTGACACTGTCTGTCCAGCCAGCAACACCAATAGAAACTCACGCAGCACCATACTCATAACGGGTAAGCCAACAGGAGGGTGGTAACCAATGCATGCAAGACAAATCACAATAGACAAAGCTTCCTGGATGCACAAGTGTACAGCATAGTGCAGCACACATTGAAACAGCAAGTAGGCCTTAGTAGGCAATGCGCCGAAAAGGGCCCCCTTACACATAAATGATCTCACAACATACACATGCACATGTGCAGTACACAGCAAAGGTGCGGGTCTGTGAGCCACACTGACAAGGCAAGTGACAGTGTGTTAGAAGCGGTTGTCTCTAGTTGGCAGAGGTATACACTTCTGACAAATAGGGACACACCTTTTCTAGTCAGGGCAAGGGGATCACACACTCAGATAACCCCTGCTCACCCCCTTGGTAGCTTGGCAAAGCAGACAGGCTTATCTCAGAGGCAGTGCGTTAAGCATTGATGACCACATACAGTAATAAAGTGAATACACTACAAATGGACACAACACAGTAGTATTATAAAAAGAAGGATTTTTTATATAAGGCTTAGCACAAGACCAAATAACGACAAAAATATACCACAATCTTAATAAATACTCTTGGAAGGAAAAATAATAGTTCAAGCACGGTTTCTTCTTAGCACAAAGTCTTTAGTATCAAAAGCAACTCTTCTCCTTTAAGACACAGTTCTTGGCAACAATGTAACCCACACGGGAGTCACACGACGTCGAAGCAAAGATAATCCAAAGGTTCGGCGTCGACCGCGAGGAGCGCTACGTCGAGCCCGGAGTCGCACAGACCCCAACAACACAGTACCTTGGAAAAGTGAAGCACTCGATGATCAGCGGCGTCGAGATGTCCGGCGTCGCGTCTTCGGCGTCGATCGGGCCTCGGAGTCGGGGCGATCTGCAGCGGCGTCGACCGAAGTCAGGCGGGAGCAGCGCTCACGAGATGAAGCAGGATACGGCGTCGTCGATGTCGATGTTGCAAGAGTGAGCAGCGCTCACGGCGTCGAGAGGGCTCGAAGTCGATGCGATCAGCAGCGGTGCAGACACGAGGTCACTTGGAGCTGGAGCCGAACTCACTACTCACTGGCGTTGTTGCTGGCGTCGATCGGGCCCGGCGGCCGGCGTCGAGGAAGCGGGACACTGGAGCCGTTACTCACGATGTCGAGCTGGATTCGGCGGCGTCCGTCGGCGTCGAGATTGCTGGATTCTTTCAGAGGTGCTGGATTCACAAGTTCCAGCAAACAGCACTTTAAGAAAATAAATGAAGTCCTTTAGCCCTGTGACTTCAACAGGAGACTGGCACTTCTTCCAGTCCTTGGAGATTTTCTTAGCAAAGATTGAGAGTACACACACAGTTCCTCTCTCCTGGTTCCTTGGCAAAAATAAAGAAGCAATGCAGGATTCCCCCAACAAACAGCACTCTGGCAGAAGGGGTAGGCAGTCCTTAGATCAGCAGGCTTCTTGTCCTTGGTTCAGGTTTCCTTGTCAGAAGTGATCTAAATTCTTGGTTCAGGGGTCCTTCTCTTATACCCCTTTTTGGCTTTGATCCCTTTGTCCATGCAGGGGAATTTCCCCCCATCTTGGGTTTGTTGTGAGTGTTGCCAGGCCGAAGCACCTGGCCTATTCACTGTGCAGGGCAGAGTCTTCAGCCGCCCAGCAGGAGCGGAGCCAGCATTGTCACTGGCAGGGGCAGGGCCATCAGTTGCCCGGCAGGAGGTGGGCCAGGAAAGTCCCAGGCAGGCACAGAGTCATCAGTCGCCTGGCAGGGGGGCGGAGCCAGCATTGTATCAGGCAGGGCAGGCTATCAGGAGCTACTCTTCCCCTACTCTCAATGCAAATGCCCCACTCATCCCACACTGACTCATTCAGACCTCTGGAGCCACCCAGCTCCTGTCACACGCACACCAGAACCAGCAGAGACCGGTAGACAGTTAGACAAGAAAATAGCTACTTTCTAAAAGTGCTATTTTCAAACACAGAGTCCAAAAACCATCCACACAAACGGATGCGTTATTAAACCCTGAGTTCAGGGATACCAAACTCGACATTGCACCATGCTCCCCGAGCCCGCTAGGATTATAGCATTAATAATCCTGGCAGCCCATTCTAACTGATGGAGAGCAGGTTACCTTACAATAGTGAAAAACGAATATGGCTGTAATTCACTATTAGGACATGCCAACCTTGTCAGGCTTGTCCTACCTTATGCTTACAATGCACCCTGCCCTTGGGCCTACCATAGGGGTGACTAACATGAAGTTAAGGGAAGGTTTAGGGACTGGCAAGTAGGTGTACTTGCACAGTCTGCGTGACAGTACCAGACTGCACGTGGTCTAGAAATGGTAGACCTTCAGACATACTTTTACTAGGCCGCTCTTGTGGGTGGCACAACACGTGCTGCAGGCCCACTAGCAGCATTTGTATTTACAAGCCCTGGCACTCCTGGTGCACTCTACTAGGGACTGACAGTAAACCAAATAGGCCAAACATGGAATTCAATCAATACAGCAATTTCACTTAGGGAGCACTTGCACTGTGGCACTGATCAGCAGTGGCACAGTGCCCAAAGCATTTACCAGCAAAAACATCGTAAACAGAGGAGGCAAACAGAAAAAATGGAGGAGAGACTCATGCCAATGATGCCAGGTCTAACACAGTGCATGATGAATAGCATGCATGCACCCCAAACATCTCACCATGGTGCAGGCCATGTTGCTGAGGTGGTTGAGTGTGGACCACATCCTTAAAGGAGCAGATCACACTCTGACACATCCTCGTGTACATACAACCCCTGACGTAAACAAGACACCTGCTGCCAAACAATGCACAGGTGTCCCAACTCTGACCAAGACACATATTTACCCTAGCTAGCAACATCTAAGCACTGTAAATGCACATAAGTGAAGGCTCACTGCCTGAAAGGGATAAGGAGTAGTAAAACCAAAGCTGCATGGGTGAGTATCCCACAATACAGCTCACATGTGGGACAAACTGCATCACCCTCACAACTGGACAGAGGACACAACTGGTGCCGCTTGTGTGTATAAACTGGCCAATTACATTTGTCATAGCTGTAAACTGTAAAATGACAATGTACAAGTAAAACCTCATATCCGTGATGTAGCAGAAAAAGTCAACATCCCTCAACAAATAGGCATCTCTGCCCAAACAGTCACAATGTGCATGCAGTCTACCTGTAAACTCATCCAATGCATGATCATACATGAAACACACAGTTAAATTGCAGCTCCCCATTACATTGCAGCGGGAGAAACAGCACCTCCTGAGCAGCAGCCTGTCCCACTCTTCACGGATGAAGAGGAAGAATTTGCCACCATCAAAACAGACACCCTACAACAGCTGCTAGACTCCATCAGCACCCCATCTCCAGGGGCAGGACAACCCAGCTGCATTGTGCATTCCCCACCTCCTGCACAAACCACACAGCAGCCAGCACCTAAAACCACGTCTGTCTCCCACGACCTCCAGGACCCACACCTGGCATTCCAACGGTGTGTGTTAGAGGTCCAGTAGGAGATGGCTCATCAGGTGCGGGTGGGGTTTGACAGCCTGGTGGCCAAACATAATTCTGTATGTGGGTGTGTGAGTTCCATCCAGGACCAGCTACAAAACATCATGGACCCCTTAGTCCGCTCAATGCTCTCTAACACTCCATGGCTAACATCGCTGGAGTCATGACTCAGAGAAAGGAACATCTGTCCAGTCAGAGTGGCTCCAGTGATGGCAGCCAGGAGTTGGACTGCATGTGGAAGATAATGGAGAACACAGAGCAGATGCAGGTGGAACAAATGGCTGCCCCGGCTGCACACCAGTGATATGTAGCTGGAATCTTCCCTGCCCTGCAGATCATTACCACTGCATTGCTGCAGCAAGGTATGGAGCAGATGAATGCTGCTGCTGCTGCTTCTACATCCACATATCTGCCCCTTGATGTGTCAGTGCCTCACAGTGCTGCAGCCAATCTACCACCACCCACATGTGAGGCACATGACACATCAGAGCACAAATATGTGAATGATTCTGCTGTTTGGCAAAGAAGGAAGCAGTAGCATTCATATATGCCAAATGGCCAGTTTCTACTTGGTCAAGGGTTCAGCATCGTGCCCCAGAATATCACCTTCCACCGTCCCCAGATACACACTGTGACACTCACCTTGAACCTCGACATGGACTGCCATATTTTGTCTGGTTACCAATGACACGGCAATCAGACTGCTGACTGAACTCTTCCTCATCCTTTGGACTCAACCCTAAAGGACTCTGTCTGGCCCTCCAGATTACATTGATGCCCTCCACTGGGCATCAATGTAATGTGGGAATTGCATGGCCAAATACTGGTCCAGTCTCCAGCTATGTCAACGGACATGTTGATAAATAATTGTAAGTCACACAGATATCTGTTGGCCATGACCAATCCAGTATAGCAGTCTGTTAACATGTAGGATCAGTGAACCCACCAAAAGGTACACCTAGGGAAATAGTACAAATTTACATGTTTTACTGTGATCAAGATAGGCAGTGAGATGACCAGGTATGTGTGAACTAGCTGTGCCCTCACTGCTCCAGTACAACTATCTAGCAATCTCCCAACTTAGTCCCACATCCATGAAGGAAATAGGAATGTATGTCAAAAAGTCAAAGTCTGCTGCAGGCCACAAGTAGTGTACCCCTTTAGAATTGCAAAAAGAATATCTCCTGGCATATCTATTGACACTCTACAGGGTGGACAAAGCCTGTTGTAATGGTGCACATTGCATGTCACATCCCAAGATGGTGCACACCATATACACATTGATGAAGATACTTAAGGGCACATGTCTACCAGCCATAAAATGAAAAACAATGTCTGCCTCAGTGAAGTAGAGTTGGCAGAAGGGTCTCACCCCAAAGTTTAAGTGTTAGAATTGGGGGTCTCTAGTTGGCACAGGTAGGTACTTGTGACAAATAGGGACCCTTGCCTCTAGTCAGGGTAAGGGGATACACTCCTAAAATGACCCCTGCTTACCCCCTTTGTAGCTTTGCACGAGCAGACAGGTTTATCTCAGAGGCAATGTGTAAAGCATTTGTGACCACATAGAGTAACCCAGTGACAACACTACAGATGGACACAACACAGTTGTATATTAAAAATAAGTATTCATTATATAGACTTAACACAAGACCACAAACGACAAAAATCCACAATACTATACTTAGTTTTAGCTTAGTTCAGTTCAGTACAGTTCTTAATATGCGACACTTTAGGTCAATGTACCATTCATTGCGGGACGCTTCCACAACAAACAGTGTTGCAGCGATGGAAATGAGGCAAAGTTCCAGTGCAAAGAAATAAAGACGTGAAGATCTTCCAGATGCGGCACGCTTCTGCGATGATGCAAGAAGTCTTGGTTCGATGCGTCAAGTGCAGCGGCAACACCCTGGTTCAGCAATGCGACGGCAACAGCCTCAGCTGCGACACTCTTCTCCAACGTTGCGAGAGGCTTCTGCACAATGCAACAACTACAGCGGTGACATCCAAGATGCAAGGGCAGTAGCTCCGATGGGGTGCAATGCGTCAGCTACCGTGGCGACACCCTTCTTTGGAGTTGCGATGGCAGCGGCTGCGACAGCGACACGCTCCTTTTAGTTGCGAGACACTTCTCTCGATGCGGTGCAATGCGTCAGCTACAGCGGCGACACCCTCCTTCGGAGTGGCGACAGCAGCGGCTGCGATGGCTTCTTCCTCTTGAGTCGTGCTTTCAGCTCCTTGTGACACACAGTCCTTCAGAAGGCCCCAAAACAGCAGCAGACACTTCCAAAGAACTCTGGGGAGCTGGGGTTTAAAGTTGTTGTCCCTGAGACTTCAGCAGGAGGAAAGCTCTGTTCCAAGCCCTTGGAGATCCTTCACAAGTTGAAAATAAAGCACACAAAGTCCTTTCTCCTTTCTTTGGCAGTCAGGCAACCACTGCTGGTCAATACCCCAAGCAGCACTTCAGCTTAGGGACAGTCTCTCCTCAGTTTCTTCAGGGTCCTCTCCTCAGCAAAGGTTTCTTCTTGTAGTCCAAAAGTGATATAATTTCTTTGAATCAGGGTCCCAATATTTATACCCCAAAATCATTTGTCCTCTGAGGCAGAGAGGCCTTTGCCCAGTCCAAACCAGTTCTGGAGCACTCTGTTTACATGACTCCTTTCCTTTCACAGTGCAGGGCAGAGATATCAGATGCCCCACAGGAGGTGGAGCCAGCATTGTGGAGGAAAAGCACAGCCTTGGAGCACTTTGTTGACATGATTCCTTCTCTTCTTTCACTGTGCCCGGCAGAGACATCAAACGCACCACAGGGGGTGGAGCCAGCACTGTGGGGGGGGAGCAGGCGCAGTCCTATTCAGGTCCCAGGTGCCAGGTCCCAGGTGCAACTCCTCCCTCCCATCTAGATGCAGATCTCTCTATTCACCACTGGGCGGACTCATTCTGTCTCCTGGAATCCTCCAGCCCTGTCACTCAAACTCCAGACAAGGAATAGACAACCTAGCAGAGGGAGGCTTTGGATAGTTAGACAAGAAAATACCTACTTTCTAAAAGTGGTATTTTCAAACACAGAATGTTAAAACCAACTTCACTAAAAGATCCATTTTATCATTCTGAGTTCAGGCATACTAAACTCTAATTTACACCATGTTCCCTGAGTCAGTTAGGATTATAAAATGTAACAATCTAACTCCCCATTCTGGCCTATGGAGAACAGTTAGCCTTGCAATAGTGAAAAACAAAAAATGGCTGTAATTCACTACTAGGGCATGCCACACACACCAGGGCTTGTCCTACCTTATACTTACAAAGCACCCTGTCCTTGGGCCTACCATAGGGGTGTTTGATATGAAGAAAAGGGAAGGTTCAGGGACTGGCAAGCAGGTGCACTTGCCCAGTCAACATGGCAGTACCAGACTGCACACAGGCTCTGCAATGGCAGACCTAAGACACACTTTTTCAGGCTGCCTCTGTGGGTGGCACAACCAGTGCTGCAAGCCCACTAGCAGTATTTGTGTTACAAGACCTGGGCACACTCAGTGCACTGTACTAGGGTCTGACAATTAAACCAAACCAGCCAATCATAGAGTCACTAATCCATACATCAATTTGCAATACGGAGAGCATATGCACTTTAGCAATGATCAGCAGTGGTAAAGTGCCCAGAGTCATAACACCAACAAAAACAGGTCAGATAAAATACAGGAGGAAGGTAAAAAGTTCAGGGATGACCCTGCAAAAAGGGCCAAGTACAACAGTAAGGCATCAGTCAGCCCCTTCCTGTGGAGCAACAATGCTTACTGACTTTGGAAACCCTCGCATGATGTGACCACTGTGAGCAGCTAGGGCAATGGGACAAGGGATGTGAGGTGCACTGCACTGAGCATATAGTCAGAAGCAGTGCCATCATTTCATGGGTACAAAAGGGGGTGGTGATGGATGGAGCATCTGAACCAATCAAGCTTGATTCCGGTCCAGGGAAGACATGGCTTGGCAGTTCGGGCTGGACTGTTCCCATGAGGCACAGGGTCAGACTGATTTGCATATGGCCATGTCTGAACTGGGGTGGCAGAGTGAGCTAAAGAACGGTGATGGATTAAACCCAGATCAGTTGACTGGGGGTAAGTGTTTGTATTGTCAACGCTCCGTCCATTACCAGCTTTGGTTTTTCTTTGTTCGCCCTAAGTTGGCAGGGTATGCTCAGACGTGATTCCCTTGCTCACTTTGCCACTGGAGTCAAGCAAGCCCGGCTGAAGATGGCTGTAATGCCAGAAACCGGTCCTGGGAAGCTTGATTCCGGTCCAGGGAAGACATGGCTTGGCAGTTCGGGCTGGACTGTTCCCATGAGGCACAGGGTCAGACTGATTTGCATATGGCCATGTCTGAACTGGGGTGGCGGAGTGAGCTAAAGAACGGTGATGGATTAAACCCAGATCAGTTGACTGGGGGTGAGTGTTTGTATTGTCAACGCTCCGTCCATCACCACCTTTGGTTTTTCACCATTTCATGGGTGGCATCACTATGAGCCAATGACAAAAGGCAACAGCTGGGAGAAGTGGCCATGACACTGACACTACAGGGAGCAATGCTACATTTCCCCTCTTGTGTGCAGCAGAACTGTGTGCACGCACAAAAACGTTAAAGGTGAAAAAATCATGACTTTAAAACTATATTGATTCAAAAAAGGCATTTAGGAGAAGTGAAGTTAGTATATCTAACTAAACTACTCCTAAATACCGGAAAACTTAAAGTCATGACTTATGTGAATCAGGCCCGCTGTTCTGCCATATGCAGTTCACAATGGACCCCCAGAAAGACTACTACTTGCATGGCCTGGAGTTTCAGCCTCCATGCACAGAAGCATATTATTCAAATTTATCTGACACACTTGCATTACGCACCAAGTGTGCCAAGGTCTGAGCAATGTAGATGGACTCAGCACCAGGAGCATGTGAGATGCAGGGCTATGATGCAATCTCTGGTACCCGGCGCATACATCCATTTACAGGATGGATAACTGTAGCTATTACAATGTTCTCTCAATGCCATGTCCCTACGTTGTGTTTTAAATGGCCAACAATGTGCTGTCCAACTCGTGAGTCACAATTAAGATGTATCACTTCACAAATGACTACCCCTAGACTGGGCCGTAAATCCTACTTGCCACCCTGTTATCCATCCAAGTTTACTGTGCTCACATCTAAGGTATCCTGACAAAATACATCCTCAATCAATCAATCAATCAGTGTTTTATAGCACCTGTGAGGGTCTCAAAGCGATGGGGGGAGGAGCAGCTCCGGGTCACTCGAAGAGCCAGGTCTTGAGGTCTTTCCTGAATGTGTGGAGGGTTGGGGAGTGTCTGATGTTGACCGGGAGCTCATTCCAGGTTTTGGCTGTGACATAGGAGAAAGCTCTCCTGCCGGTTCTGTTTCTGCGGATGCGGGGGACCTCTGCCAGGGAGAGGAGCAGAGTTTCCTCTTGGGGACGTGGAAGCATACTCGGTCGTTGAGGTATTTGGGTCCGATGTTGTTGAGGGATTTGTAGGCATGGGTGAGGAGTTTGAAGGTGACCCTCTTCCCGACGGAGAGCCAGTGAAGGCTTCGTAGGTGTTGGGTCATATCCTCATGGCATGGTGTCCCTAGAACAAACCTAGCTGCGGTGTTCCAGATGGTTTGGAGCTTGTGTAGAAGGGTTTTGTTGATTTCGGCATAGAGGGCATTGCCATAGTCTAGTCTGCTGGTTATGAGTGTGTGGGTGATGGTCTTTCTGCAGTCGGGGGCGATCCATTTGAAGGTCTTTCTGTGGATGTGGAGGCAGTTGAAACTGGTGGACGAAACAGCGTTAATCTGGTGGTTCATAGAGAGGGAGGGGTCAAGGATTATGCTGAGGTTCTGAGCGTGGTCTGTCGGGTTGGGTTGGCTCCCGAGGTGTTGTCCCAGGCGGAGGTGCAGGGTCCGAGAATGAGGACCTCAGTCTTCTCGGAGTTGAGTTTTAGGCAGGTGTCCTTCATCCAGGCTGCTACATTTCTCATTCCTTCCTGGAAGCTGAGTCTGGAGATTTCTGGGTTCTTGGTGAGGGAGAAGATGAGTTGTGTGTCGTCAGCGTACGATTCGATGCTGAGCCTGTGCTGTCTGACGATGGCAGTGATGGGGGCCATTTAGATGTCGAAGAGCGTCTGGCTTAGTGAAGATCCCTGATGTACACCGCAGATGATGTCAATGGGGTCGGAGAGGAAGGGGGGGGAGTTTGATCCTCCGGGTTCTGCTGGAGAGGAAGGATTGGATCCAGTCGAGGGCGGATCCCTGTATTCCTGCGCTGTGGAGTCTGGTGGCTAACTTGCGATGTGAGACGGTGTCAATGGCTGCGGAGAGGTCTAGGAGGATGAGGGCTGTGCTGTGTCCCTGGTCTAGCAGCACGCGGATGTCATCGGTGGCGGCGAGGAGGGCAGTCTTGGTGCTTTGGTTGCTGCGAAAGCCAGTTTTCTTCGATGAAGGCGGTCAGCTGGGCATTCACCAGTCTTTCGATGATTTTGGCTGTGAAGGGGAGGAGACAGATGGGTCGGTAGTTCTTCGGGTCAGTTGGGTTTGCCATTGGTTTCTTGAGGAGGGTTTCACCTCTGCACGCTTCCAGTTGTCTGGGCAGATGCCGGATATGAGGGAGGAGTTGATTGTTTGTCCTAGTTCGGGTGCAATGACCGCGGCAGCACTGTGGAAGATATGAGGGGAGCATGGGTCTGTAGGGGCTCCTGAGTGCATCTTCTTCATGGTTGAGGAGATGAGTTTGATGGATGCGGGTGCCCAGGAGGTGATGGTCGTTTTCTCGGTGGTGGTGGGTGATGTTGTGCAGATTTCTGCTGGCTCACTGAAGCTGTCATAGAGGGCGTTGATCTTCAGGTGGAAGTAGGAGCTGAGTTTGTCGCAGAGTTCCTGGGAGGGTGTGATGTCAGTGGATTTGGAGGTGGGTTTTGCGAACTGCTGAATGACGTTGAACAGTTGGTCTTGACTTTGTCTCTCATGGTGTCCCTTATATGCTGGTGGTAGTCCTTCAGGGTGCTCCTGTGGTTGCTCCATGCTTCCGTGGTCTTCTGGTTCCTCCAGGTTTTCTCCAAGCGTCTGCAGGAGCATCTGGCTTCTTGGAGTTCGGTGGTGAACCAGGCGGCCCTCAGAGGGCATTGTTTGGCAGTGCGGCGGAGAGGTGCCAGCTTGTCGGCGCAGCAGGAGACCCAGCGGTGGAATTCCCTGGCCATGGAGTTGGTGTCAGTCATGGACTTGGGGGGGTTTCGAAGGAGGGTGGAGTTCAAGTGCTCCTCTGTGACCTTACTCCAGTTCTGTCGCAGCGGGTGTGGGGTGGGCTTGGGTGCGGTGGTGGTGTTGAAAGTGAAATAGACGCAGTGGTGGTCCGTCCAGAGGGGCTGGGTGGTGTGGCTGAAGCAGATGTTTTTTCCTCCCGCGAAGATGGGGTCGAGGGTGTGGCCTGCTCTGTGGGTGGGAGCACTGACAAGCAGTCCTAGGATGGTGAGGTTCTCGAGGAGTGTGGTGGAGTCAGGGTCCTGGCTGTTTTTGAGGTGGAAGTTCAGGTCCCCGAGCAGGATGTAGTCCATCGAGGTGATGACGTGGGGTGCGGCGAGCTTGGAGATGGTGGTTGGGGCTGAGCACGGGGTCCTGGCAGTCTGTAAATGAGGGTGTAGCATGGTATGGGGCTGGTCTGGACCTGGAATTGGAGGTGTTCCGTGTTGGAGTGGGGGTCGCTCGTGCTGGATTTGGAGATTCGGAGGGGGGTCTTATGCGTGATGGCAATACCTCCTCCCGGGCGGTGTGGGCTGTACTTCCTCTGGATTTTGTAGCTGTCAGGGATTGCTGTGGCGATGTTGGGCCGGAGGTGTTGTTGGTCCAGGTTTCCGTGAGGAATGCGGCGTCGGGCAAGAGCTTGTCGTTCAGATCCCAGATCTCTACTGCGTTTCGGTGTAGGGAGCGCACGTTGAGGAGGATGCAAGTCAGTGTTTCAGTGGGTTATTCAGTCGGTGATCTTTTGGCGACTGCGGGTGTCTTGTCGATAGTGAAACATCTTCGACAGTGTCCGCATGAGAACTGTCCATCGGTTGTGTTGGGCGAGGATCATACACAATTGGCGTGGCCTCCGGGGTTGTGAGCGTAGAGGATCGCTGAGTCCTAGCAGTAGGGACCAGGAGAACCTGGGTCCCTGATGCTGGTCGTGGTTGGGTCGCGGGCGGGCACAGACCGGCTTGCCTTAGGCGCACCTTTGGCACACCAGCGACGCGACCATGCAACAGTCGCCATTATGTAGGGGAGGAGGCGGGAGTAGAGTGGGAGTAGAGGCTCGAACTCTGCTGCGGATGGACTGCGGGTGTGTGATCAACTGGCGGAGCTGCTGGGGAGGGTACTGCCTGGACCGAAGGTCAAGGCTTTACACCTGTAGTCTGCTCGAGTGGGCGATGAGATGTGGCCTAGTGGCCAGAGACGCTGACTTTGGAACTGAAGAACTAGGTTTGCATATTGATGTTGGCTTGTGATCCTGGGCAAACTGTTCAATCTCCTTGTGCTTAAAAAAGCACATGAGTCTGGCCTCGTGTAATGTTAACTGGTGCTGTAATGCGCTCCAATGACTTTGGACCAAGTTCACACTATATAAAACTCCCTAAACAAATCACCCAGAATTCCAGAGGAGCAGTTATTCAAGGTTGGTTGCCCACCAGCCCCACCTCATGGCATCCTTCTACATATACAATGCATCCACTGCTAAGTAACATGTCATGACCACACTTATACATTCAATTGATTTTCCATGATATGAGATGCATACAAGGTAAAAAGCCAAAATCCAACACATCACCCCGGACATAAATGCAAGTAGAGATCCAAACTAGTAGCCATTTATTTTAAAATGACAAAATATATCTATCCTATACTGCCAACAATCAAAACTAGTACTAATCTAAACTAAAATAACTAGAATAAAGTGAAAAAGTACCTGAACTGTCTACCCTACCTAATCCTAAACACACAACAACATATCTAATACATCAACCCCTCCCTCCCGCCCATAAGGCACCTCATGAGACAGGACAAAGACATCTAAGCTATACACAAACTAACTACACACTTAACCTACACAAAGATATATTTTTTTAACCAATAAAGACATCAACCCCCCAAATGAAAAGGAAACTTATCCCCAAATACTATATAATAATAATAATAATAATTGAAAACTACCTTAAAACCTGACACCACCTATGCCTACACTAAAACTACACTACCTAACACTTAAAATACTTACATAACACTACCTAAAATACAAAATTAAACATTGGGGGAAGGGAGAAGAGGGAGAATGGCCTCTACACGGGCAGGCATCATGGTAGTCCCAGGGCTTTCTTAATGTCCTCCATGAGCCTGGTCTGCTCGGACATCTCCCTCCTAATCTCTGCCAGCATCACATTGTTGTCCATCAGAGTCCTTGTGTCTCGCAAAGTGAAAGTCACAACCTGATTGGCAGGCTCAGGTGGTATTGTCCCCTGTGTGTGTGAGCTTGTAGGGGTATGTGACAGTGCTGTCCACGCTGGGACCCACCACTGACGCCAGAGGGTCCTGGGATGGCCTGAGTGCCACTTTTTCTCCCACATGTTACCACCTCGTGTACCGACTTCCAAGTGCCAGCTTCCTTGCATGTCTGGTACCTCCATTCCATGTTGCGATACCTTTTCAAAACCTTCTTTATGTGGAGGTTCCGGCACTTCCTCAACTGGAAGGCGTGGGACTCCTCTGGCATCATGTTGTCTGTAAAATATGAACAATGGAAAATTGTGAGTCCTTTGGACTATGTCAATGTTCTCCATTCAAATCTGGCATACAAGATCACTTAATAATGGGAGCCTACACTCTGGCGTAACTATGTGTATTCAGAAAGTGACCTGCAAAACAAAATGTTCCAGGAACAGTGACTACATGCTGGGGAGACTGACATGCCATTGTTTGGCATGGGACATATACAGTCACAACCAAATGAGACTGTCAGTGTAAAATGATGGTGCTGTGACGTACCCTGACTGAGGGTGACATGTACAAGGAATCAGAGGAGGGAGGCATTCTCCCTCCGTGTGTAGCGCCACCCTCCTCCTCTCCTGCAACACAGTGCAGCATCATATGAATGATGCTCATGTGCAGCCCTGTGTGTCCCCCAGCAACTGTGTGCAGTGCATCAAGTCTGCGCAAACACAGGCACTCTTGTACAAGAGTGCAAGGGTGTCTGTGTGCAGGGGGGCTAGTTAATGTGTAGGAAGGTTACCCTACGGCACAGGAGCAATACTGGGTCAGCCCCACTCACACTTTCATCTCAGCTGCATCATGCAGCACACATGGAAATACGTCAGGTGGCTGAACACTGAGGCACTGGGCCTCTCTCCACCACTACTTCACAATAGGTGACCCATTGCTGCCCAGAGGGGTAAACATCGTTTCATATGAATTGTCAATCATGCATGTCTTGGATCCGCTATTGTCACTCTGTAGTAAACTTCACTACGCAGTCCTTCACAACGCAAACTGTTACAAGGCATTCCCCATTGTAACATCAACCTGGAGTCATAATGGTTATTGTGTTATAACGGGCAATGCATTCTCACAGATAGTGTTGTAGAGGCATGCATTGTTAAATATATGGCATGGCAATAATTGCAGGACTAAAGCATGTGTGGTAAATGCATGCGTAGTGATGTCACCAAATTGTACGGAGGGGCTCATTTACCTGAGCCAGAGTCGACCAGGGAATTACCCCAAGGCGGAAGCATGACAACACCATTGCAGTGACCAAACATGTCTATGTGTATTTTTGGGCCATCTTTGCTAGGTGTTTGTGGAACGTGCCATTGATGTTCTTGGCTCAGAAATACGCACTGCTACCTTTGTGAAGCTGGTATGTAGCATACCTGCGAAATAACATTGACAACCTGTGTCTGATAACAGCCTCCTTGTGCTTGATTGGTCACGCTTGCACAGTCATATCAGTCAAGAATGAACATGCATTCCATGTCTGCCCATACTCACCAGCTACACCACTTACATGTCTCCTATCCTATCAGTGCTCTCTGTCATCCACATGCATGTGCTATAGTGACAGAACCCATAGACCTAATTTACATGTGTATCACTGACTGGGGATGTGCAAACGTACCACTGGAAGACAAATGTAGCTACACCTTAACCTACTGATTCATACACTCTTGTGACTTCAACAAAATGTCATCACACTGTAGGCAAGGTACATGTGATACACACCCATACTGCATGCTACGCCATTGCTTATTTTAGCCAGCCATTCATGATACCGCACTATGCCAATATATGATGTCCAAACTCACCAGTGGCGTGTGGGTCCTTGAATTTTTTGCTGTCCCCCTGCATGATTAGAGGTCGTCTAGCTGTGAGACATAAAACCCAATATGTGTTGGTATCAGACATGAAATTACACATGTCATATGGGGAACATCGTTTACAACGCAGTGTTTACACCACACTACCTTAACAACGCTGCCATTACAACGCAAGTCGTTACTACGATTTGCGCTGGATGGCGCTGTTGGTCAAGGAATATTGTAATTTTATATTCCAACACCTTCCCTACTGTTACGTGGACTGGTGTTGGAATATAAAAAATTGTAAGGACTTGCGTTGTAATGGCAGCGTTGTCAAGTACCGCGATCTAAAAGATCGCGTTGTACTGACATACATCCATGTCATATTTATCTTACATATCATCACCATTACAGACAATGCTCCGTAACAGTACTGTTGCGTAACATGTTTGCTAAATGATTGGGTCAACTTTGCCTACCATTCACACAAGAACCTTGAATGCTGAGTTGGGCCAAACAAGACGACACTGCTAGCAAACATGCACATTCTAGTTGTGTAACACATTCACAAGGCACCATTTCTACATGAAACATGATGTTATACATGCTCTGTGTACGATTGCATAACTGCAGATCGCACAAAGTTGTTTCACAGGTGTTGGTCAAGCCTGACACTCTGGAGATGTCTTATTACCTTTGAGCTATTGCACATGTTTCAAACATTGTCACATGTCGCCTATGTACAACGGAAGCGTAGCAACATACCAATATTCATGTGCACAGCATTTTTACACTACCGTTTGTGAAGCACACAGGTCCCAGAAACAATGCCTTGGATTGTTCAAGTACAGTCACCCTTCCTGTGCACAAGCAATACTTGTCCTGCACGCAGTATTGCACAATGGTGCCAGCCTTTTCTTTTTTCTTCCTCATTCTGCCAGGGTGTGCTCTGATCCATCTGGGTCTTACCCGAGGGGCTTTTCCGATAACCCATGAGACAGACAGACATAGTAACTCACAAGTATATAGCTGTGTCCACTTCCATATCCTTGCTACTGTGATACCGCCAAAAGGAGAGACTATAGCCGACAGCAAGATTGACATAATTTTAGGACTCACATTGTTTTTTCTCTCCATTTTACCAACGGAGCCCAAATTTTCTTTTCACTTGTAAGATCACATGCTAAATCCGACTCACTAGTATATATGACATTTTTAAGGCACTGAGAAAAACAAGGAGAACTTTCTGATTTCCATAGTCTATAGATCTTGCGTCTTGCCAAAATGATAATATAGAACACAAACTTTATGTTACTCACTGAGAGCTGGACTTCTGCTTCGGAGTATAATCCCCAAAAAATAAGGCGAGGACTTACTGAGATCCGTGTCCGGGTTGTTTCCCCTATAAAATCGCAAACAGAGTTCCAATCTGATGAGATTCTTGGACAAAGCATAAATAAATGGATATCGTCCGCCGCTGTCAGTTTACATCTTGGGCAAGTATATATGTTGTTGGTGATCTTCGACAACTTAGCAGGTGACCAGTACACTCGATAGGTAGTAAATAGGTGGTTGCATTTAAGTGATGCTGGTTTGACCGCTGATGGTAGGATACCATATGATTCACACCACATTTGCTTCACATTGCTCTCCCCAAATACCGGACCCCATAATTTTATAATATCACTTTCAAATTCTGTATCTGCTTCCAAGAAAGGCCAATACCAGAATGACATTTCTTTTTTCCACTGGTCAGCTCTAAACACCTGGCTAAATTTGGTCTCCACCTACTCCACCCAGTCTTGTGTCACCCACCAAGAACTCAGTTGGTAGTATTTAAACCTTGTTAGCTGTCCATTGGACAGATTATTCTAAGCTTCCCAACTTATCATATTAACGCCCTCCTTGAGATCCGCCCAATAAAGAATACACCCTACTTTCAGGGGCAGGCTAAATTGATCACTCAGGCACTCTGGGGTGCCTGGATAATCCCTTATGGCAGCAGAAGACGAAAAGTATGGAACTCTCAGTGTTTTCTTCATGTACATTCAGGTATTCAGTGCAGCCTTCAGGACCTTCAATCTGACTTTTAAAAAAAACTTAGGGTCTCCAAATTTAAAAAGTAAGTACCATTGACCTTGCGGGATATCTTCCAGCATGGCATCGAAAAGTGAGCACATAGATGACTTATCTATCGTATTTGCCTACATATGCACATTTTTAAAATTAAATGCATAGCAATATTCAAGCAGATATAAAAGTGCCAAACCTCCCAACTCCAGTCTTCTCCTCAATTTCTTCTAGGATATCCTGGGTCCTTTTGATGAGTAAATAAAACTCCGTATTTCCCCCTGGAGTTTAGCTATGTGTTTTTTCTTAAATGTTCACGGAATAGAGTTAAAAAGGAAAGTGACTTTTGGGAGAATAATCATTTTTATAATCATTTTTATTAAATTGACCCTACCGTAAATGTTTAGGGGGAGGTTCACCCATTTTACCATTAATCCTATCACATCCTGACTAGTTTTCTTCCAGTTAGTTTTTATGATGTCTTCTAACTTCTGTGTGATTAAAATGCCTAGATATCTTATTTGTGTTTTTACCCCCTGACTCTGTGGGTCCTGATTCCACTCCATTATCTCAGTTTTATCAACATTTACTTTATACCCAGAAATCTGACCAAATATGTCTGCCTTTCTCCTCAAATTAGGGATTGCTTCCAACGGGTTACTTGTGTATAACATCATGTCATTGGCGTATGATGCAAATTTGACTTCGAAATCATTAGATCTAAAAGGGAGGATAGGGGTGTCTGTTCTTATCAGGTTTTCCAATGGCTCTATGTATTTATTAAAAAGAAGCGGGGAAAGAGGACAGCCCTGTCTTGTTCTCTAAACATTTTGAACCAATCAGAGAACTCCCCATTCACCAACACCCTGGCCCTCGGGCCATAATAAAGGTTTTGCACCGCCGTGACCATATTATGAGGAAATCTGAAACTAGGTAAGGACTCCCATAAATACTTCCAATGTACCTGGTCAAAAGCTTTGGCCGCATCAACCACCACTATAGTGAGAGGGATATTCCGAGTCACAGCAATATCTACCACCCCTATCAACTGAAATGTTAATTCGTTGAGTTGCCCCCAGGTCTAAATCCTCTTTGATTGGAGTGGATAACCTGTTTTATTACCTTAGCTACCCGAGCTGCGATAATTCCGGAGATCTTGTAGTCTGTGTTTAGTAGGGAGATGGGTCTGTAAGAATCAACTCTCTGTGCGTCTTTGTTAGGTTTTAAAATCAAAGTAACTGTAGCCTCCGACCAGGACATCGGAGCAAGCTCCCCCCTCATATAGATTTCATTAAACAAAACTTTTAGGGCTGAAATCAAGACATCAATAAGACACAAATAAACCTCCACATGAAGACCATCTGGCCCCGCAGCATTTCCTTTACCATCTTAAACTGAGTTCTAATCTCTCCGTCCCCTATCTCTCCTGCTAAAACGTTCTGTTTTTCAGTGGTTAGCCGCAGGAGAGTTGTTAAACCTAACCACTCAGCGATAGCTTCCTTCTCTGGGTGGATGTCTTCCATATGTAGGTCTCTCATAAAACTATAGGCGTCTTGACATATGTTGACATTAATATGTAATGCTTCCCCAGTGTTCCTACTGGTTAGTTCTTGAATTGCATTTCTAGTTCTGTCAGCCTTGGCCTCGCAAGCTAATAAAGCGCTACACTTCTCTCCATAGGCGAAATGTTGGAGCTTACTAATGTTCCATCTATCCAGTACTTTCTTATCAATCCGCCCTTGGAAGGCTGCCGGTAACCCCTCTAACTCCTTACTCAAGACCTGCACTCTATCTGTATCTTCCATCGAGGCCCTCTGGAGTTCTCTTTCCTTTACCTCGATCTCTTCAATTTTATCCTCGTCCTCTCGTTTTTCCACCCGTCTCTTGCCTGCACTTATAGATATCAAGACCCCCCTCAGATAGGCCTTACAGGCATCCCAAACTATTTGATTTATCGCCGAGCCATTGTTTACTTGGAAAAAAACACTGATTTGTCTCTTAAGTCTCGAACAACATCCTCATCTAATAATATGGTCCTGTCCAGTGTCCATCTTCTCTGCCCCTGCTTTTGCTGGACCGTCAAAGCCAGAAGGACTGCCAAAGGATCTGACACTGTTGCCGGAATATGTGTTACCCCAATACCTTCTCCACATATATTTTGATCAACTAAAAAAGAATCAATACTGGAGTGGTGTCTGTATTTTTTACTAACAAAAGTAAACTCTCTAGCTTCCTTCATCTTAATGTGCCAAATATTGTTTAAATTAAACTCCCTCATCATACTATTCAATCTAGAAAATGATCTAGGTGGGTTGGTGTACTTGACTTTTGAAGTCCTATCAAGCCCTTTGTCCATAAATAGATTAAAATCTCCTCCCAACACGATAGGTGCAGTAGTTTCCAATAGATAAGTTTCCAGCATTACTAATGCTTCCGGGTTATCATTATTTGGCCCATAATATACTGCGCAGATCAGAGGTCTATTTTGTACTGTAAGAGCTGCCACTAACCATATACCAGAGCAATCCGTTTCATATTTTACTAATCTTATTTCATTGTTACTCTTATTTTAACACAGCAACTCCTCTCATGCTCCCCCTCTGAACTGAGCTTACTACCTCTTGAACCCATCTGCATTTTTTTAAAACATTGCCTTCATTCACTGCTTTCTAAATGCATTTCCTGTAGTTTATGATTTGGGCTGGGCTTTGTTTAAGAGTTTCCAAAACTCGAGACACTTTCCTCCGGGACCTTAACCCATTAACATTCCATGTTAAAAAATGAAATATTTTTAACTTATCCATGCTAAGAAACTGTAATCCCAGTTCTTATCCAATACAGCTTCATTCTGGCTTATAACCATTTCTGATCTTATCTCCACTCCTTCAAGAGATAGACAAATGAGGACTATTTTTTTGTTTTTCTCCCCTTGCTCCCCAGACCTAGTCCTCTCAAATTCCCCCTCCCTCTGGGAAACCCCCTCTCCAAATCTTGGGCAATGCATTCCGCCCTTTGAAATTCCCCCTTCTCACCCAGAAAAGAGACCTAAAAAAATTATAAATAATAATAATAAAGAAAACAGCCTCTCTATACCAGTTCTTAATGTGTTGAGCTAGTAAATTGAAAAATCATACCCTTTTAACAGAAACTTATATCCTATGTATTCCATATATTCTATATCTTCTCATTCCATCTGTGATGTTAATATATCGACTTCCTCTGGGTTGCTTATGTTGTGCATTTTGTTTCGCCACAATATTTTTAACATGGCTGGGAATTTTAACTGGACCTGGGCTCCCTTACTTCTCAATTCAGTCATTCTAGAACCCAGTTCCCACTTCCTCAGGGCTGTCCTTTTCCCAAGGTCACTCCTAATTTGATAGGAGAACCCATCATGACTCAAAGATTCCCCCTTCAAATCCCATTCCAGCACTAACTCTTTTACAGCGAAACTCAAAAAATTAATCAGGATTTTCCAAGGGGTCTTACGGTCAGGGTTCAACCTATAAGGGTCCCTCTGGGCCCTCTTTCTCCCAGTCAATTACTTCCCTATCCTTCAAAACTTCCTCCCTAAGTAGGCCACATATAAAGGCCTTGACATCTCCTTTTTCAGCCCCCTCAGGAATTTTTAGGAATCTCAAATTATTGCGTCGAGCTTGGGTATCCAACCTTTCCAAGTCATCTTGGAGCATTATATTCTGTTTTTTTAGTAACTCGATATCCTTAGAGTTACCAGTAACTGCTACTGATAAAACTTTAACCTCCGCCTCTAGGACTCCAGTGTGCTTCGCAAGGTCGCCGAGCTTCTCCTCAAGTGTCTCACATTTGTCTTGTATCCCCTTTTGGTTGGACTCAGCTATTTCAAACTTTGTTAAGATATCTTGACGCAGACATAAGAACATCTTTTCCATACAGTTTCAGTTTCAAAGCTTTTATTCGATTAGCACTTTGCAAATCATAAAAAGTACATCATAATTACAATACATGTTTAAATCGCAATATATAATACAGATAAAAACTGATTGACTTTAAAAACTTCTCTCCTGAGGCACAGCCGGGAGCCACGTTACTTTGTTCTTTTTTAAAACTGTTTGCTTGTGTGATTTTAATACACTGTTTACCTGCCTGCTTAAAACGAAGGATTCATCTTGGCCACTCCCAGACCCCCTAAACAGCCGATTCAGCGCTGCAGCGGGCGGGCGAGGCCAGCCTTGATCATAATTGCCGCCTCTCTCGCGTGATCAGGCCACGCCCCCTTATTTAGGGCACGCCCCTTTCCAACCTCCCTCTCACTTCCATATAGGATGTGTCCATACCGGAAGCGCAGCGGACGTGCGCAGCGGGCGCGCCGTTTGCGCGCCGAAGGCGTGCCTAAGGCAAGCCCGTCTGCGCCCGTCCGCGGCCAGACGGGGCCCGGGCCATGTCACTCTGCCCAAACCACCACTTTCACTCCCAGGGACCTGATTGCACTGCACTCACCTCGGTCACTGGACACCACCAGTTCCACACGCCTGCAACAACTAGGTATTTATCAAGCTCGCAGTACCTTTCCTGAGCTACAGTCCCTCCCGTCCTCTCTCACTTCTGAACCCTCAGTTTTTCCTCCCCCTCCTAAATCCCCACTCGCTCAGGTACCCGCTAATATGGAATTAGCGGTTATCTACCTTAATACTCGCTCACTTGTCAGACACCAACTTGACATCTTCCATCTCCTAGACTCAGACCAACCCGACGTTCTTCTCTTGACCGAGACTTGGCTGAATGAGGATTCCTCCCCTGACATTCTAGCAGCCATCCCTCCGGGGTACTACATACTCCACGCCAATAGGCCTGCTGGCAAACTAGGAGGCGGCGTAGCTGCCATTATCAATCTCTCCCTCAGGTTCACTTCCCTTTCCCTCCTCACTATCCCTCAGGTGGACTGTCTGGGAATTAGATTCGAATCTTCTGTCTCCCCCCTTACCTGTGTTCTGGTATACCGTCCCCCACAATCCATGCCTAACTTTTATTCAAATTTTGGTGACCTGCTCTCTCAACTTACCATCAATAATTCTAAACTCCTAGTCCTGGGAGACTTTAATTATTGGCCGTCAGATACCCATGAAAGCCTCCAATCCCTGGCTTTCACTGATCTATTAACTGGACTTAATGGCATCCAACACGTTCATCTACCCACTCACTCTAAGGGCCATATCCTTGATCAGGTGTGGACCTATAATCTGGAAATCAAGTCGCTCACGATCTCACCCTGCCACTGGTCCGACCACCACTTAATCTCTTTTCTTCTTCTGGTCCCTCCCCCGCCCCCTCGCAGCCGAGGCCCCAGCCTCCATGCTCGTAACTGGAACAAAGCAGACCTCGATCTATTCATCACCTCTTTAACATCTTCGGTCTCGGCCAGTCTTGGCCCCATTGACTCCCAAGAAGTTACACTTGTCGAATGGTTAGAACATGCCAGCGACAAGGTTGCCCCCTTAAATTAATCAGATCTAAGCGCCCCCACGACGCACATCGTTGGTTTTCCGACAGTCTTAAATCCTTAAAACTTGGTCTCCGCCAGGCCGAGCGCCGCTGGTGCAGAAGCTACGACCCCTCAAAGAAACCATTCTTTCTAAAATTACTGGGAGAGTACAAACTAGCAATATCAGCCACTAAAACCGCCTACTTTTCCACCAAAATCCTTAACTCTGCGTAGAAATCTAAAGACATCTTTGCAATCGTAGATGAGCTTTCACACCCGGACAGGGTAACCCTCAAACCTCTTCCATCTCAAGCACTCTGCGACTCCCTCAACTGTTTTTTTATAGAAAAAATTATCAAAATCAAAAATAGCATTTCCTTCACTCCCCCGGCTATATCCCTCATTGAGGCTGCACCTTCTATCAACCCTCATCTCCTGACTCAGTTCCCCCCCATATCAGAAGAAGTCTTCATCACTCTACTTAATAAAGTCTCTTCTGGTTCCCCCACAGACTGCTGTCCCCCCGCGATTCTCCGGGCTGCCTTTTCAGCCTGTCCCACCCCTCCACTGGCCCTCCTGAATAACTCCCTTCTGCTCGGTGAGGTTCCCAGTCAGTTTAAGAACGCGGAAGTAGTACCTATCCTGAAAAAACCCAGCGCCGACCCTACGATCATGGCCAACTTTCGTCCCATTTCCCTCCTTCCCTACCGTAGCAAAGTACTTGAGTCATATGTCACCAGCATCCTCAGCTCTTTTATCGAGGACTCCAACTTTTTGGACCCTCAACAGGCTGGGTTTAGACCAGCCCACTCAACCGAGGCGGTCATTCTTTCTGTAATGGAGGAACTCCGCAGAGGCGCTGACTCTAACATCAGCCAAGCCTTAATCCTCTTGGACTTGTCGGCAGCCTTTGACACGGTCGACCACTCCATCTTGGTCGACCGTGTCAAGGAGGCTTATATTGGAGGGATGGCCCTTGACTGGGTTCGTTCCTTCCTGACGAACCGCCACCAATCTGTTCGAATCTCCCAGTTCTCGGCAGATAGGATAAAACTCACCTGCAGGGCTCGTCTTTGTCTCCTCTCCTTTTTAATTTGTACCTTACCCCCCTGATCCGCTCCCTCCGGGGAAGGAATGTCACTACATTTAACTATGCAGATGACATTCAGCTCATCTTCAACCTTGACTCGCAGGAAGCGGCTCAGGACTTCCAGTCCACCCTTTGTCATATCAGCGACTGGATGGGCGCTTGCCACCTCAAGCTTAAACCCGACAAGACGGAGCTCGTTCTTGTCGGAGGCCCAGCCAATCCCTGGAACTCTACCTTCTGGCCCCTTTCCCTTGGCCCCCCCCCTAGTCCCGCTGATAAAGTAAAAAGCCTGGGGGTCTATATCTCTCAGGATCTTTCCATGAATCATCAGGTCAGTGCCACAGTGTCCTCTTGCTTCCATCAGCTCAGAAAAATCAGAAAAATAGCTCACTTCCTGACCACTGAAGCTCTCACCCTGGCGTTGTTGGCGTTAGTCATCTCCCGGATCGACTACGCCAACGCCCTATACGCAGGCATTCCGCAATACCAAATTAAGAGGCTTCAGTTAATTCAGAATCAGGCCGCCCGCCTAATCTATCGTCAACCAAAACATCACCACGTCCGTCCCCTCCTCAAAGCCCTTCATTGGCTCCCTGTGTCGGAACGCTGCAAGTTTAAACTTGGCTGCCTCACCCACAAATCCCTGGCCGGTATCGGCCCCTCTTTCATCTCCTCTCTCCTTCACCCGTACGCCCCCCCAAGACTCCTCCGTTCTTCCCATCACGCTCTCCTCCAGACACCTAGGTTTAGGCGTAAAAAGCACGGAGGCCTTAGATTCTCCTTTCTGGCCCCTTCACTCTGGAACTCTCTACCTCTGGACCTCAGACTCTCCTCTTCATACACTCACTTTAGGTCTCTCCTAAAAACTCACCTTTTCCGCGGTGCTTATATATAAGGTTCCTCTTTTTTCCCCCTCTGCCTCCCCCTGGGTTAGTGATCAGCGCCAAGAAACCGTCCGGTGAACGCAGCGCTCTACAAATCCTTTTTACATTACATTACATTACATTACATAAAAACAATTATAACAGTGTGTACAGAAAGGTATAAAATCATGCGGATGGTAGCTCAAACTGTACAGTGAATTTTCAAACATGATTTCAAAAAACAAGCTACACATTTAGCGAAATTTTGTGAGTCTAACGACTGCAAGGTCAGATAAGCTGGGCGACAAGTTCTCAGGCCTATTGCACGGAGAAGGGGGATAATCCAGCGCTTGCGTGGTTGTTCGTAGTATCGGCAGAACAAAGTTACATGTACCGTAATGTAGACTGAGATGATATCCCATCACACGGGCATTTAATCAAATCATGGGACCAGTTTGCTTCAGTGGGGAAGGTAACAAGACGAAAGAAGGAATTAAAACGAAACCTGGTTAGGACAAACTTTCCATAGTTGGATAGGAAGAAAGTTAAGACATAAGAACATCTTTTCCATACAATTTTGACTACCGCTGGTACATATGCGCCATCACTTTGATTGGGGTTCTCCATCCCTCCCAAATGTGTACTTCCTTGGAATGGCTCCGTGATGCAAGTTGAGTTAGGGCTAGAACTCGACTCCTGACTTAAGATAGGGGTTATCTCTGAACTGACACTTTCAGCTTGTAACTCATAACCCTGTGTAAGCTCTACTAAAGGAGTAAATCGATTCTCCAGGGGGAGCGGGACGTTTTGAGATTTCCCCCCTTTTTGTGGGAAATTTCAACCTGCTCCATAATTTTAAAGTAGGATCTTAGCGACTCGTAGGTTTGGCAGGCACACACTTCCCCTTTGGACCACAGCGTCCTGGCTTCATTCCTGTCTTTAACACCTTCTTTTTAGGGGTGATTACTACTGCAGCCTCTTTAACTGCCTGTTCCCTACTTCCGCCTACCCTACCTCCTTTTCCCTTATTCTTACTCTCTGGGATTGACCAAAGATGATATTGATTTTTAACTCTATTTTCAATTGTAGTTTTAGCTAATCTTTCAGTTCCAGCCTCCACTATTGCCAACTCAAGTAAGGATACAATTGAGGGGTGTTTATCCAACTCATCCTTTCTCCCCTCCCTCCGTTAGTCTCTGTTGTCTCTTGGAGTAGTGGTGGGACAGTCATGGAAGCTCTTTTTTCATCAGTCTCGACCCCCCCCTGCTTCAACCCCTGTACCTGGAATCCGCTGACCTTCTCTGTCTTCCTACCTCCAGGCACGCCGCCTGGCTGCTCCTCAACTTGTGATTTCCAGTACATAAACTGTGTGCCTCTAGCCTGGATGTCATCGACGTCTCCCGTGTTGTTGTCGGCGCTGCTCACCAGTCCTTTCTCCCCCTGCGATCCAAGGGCAGTGCTGGCTCTGCTTCTCTCAACCTGGAAGCCTGTCACCACCACTGCCGCGCGGGTTTTCTGAAAGAGACGCTCCGCGTAACACCAAAGCCCCGGCTGCAGCTGAAGGTCCACGGCCGGAGCCATAGACTGCATCTAATCCTGTGAGCCCATTTTTCCATTATATTGAACTCCAAACCATCCACAGAAATCAAATTAAGCTATAATTATTGTGTTATCTATAATAGCACACACACATGCATCTTCATATGGAAAATGGCCGTTTTCAGCGGTGGTACTACATTCTCTTCTCTCTCAGGCTCAGGAGATTGTGCGACCGGCGTCAGCCTGCCTCCATGTTTCCCTGAGTTGATACCCCCACAATGGTGCCAGCCTTGGCACTACAGTGCTAAGTTTTGCGCAAGTGCAGTGGATAATACCAACCTCACCCTATGCTCATCAATATGAGGCAGCGTTGTTTTTCTGATGTGCCAACTTTAGGCGTGAACGCGTTATGTCTCCTACCTCACTCTGCCACATTTTTGCACTTGGACACCAGTGTGTCACACACGTAAATTCTGGCTTTACATTACAGTGTTCATAATTAAATTTGTTTTTTAAACTTACCACACTGTAGGCCAACAAGGACTCCCAGGTGGTCCAGCAGGTCACCCTCAAGGGCCAGGCAATCCTGCCAACGGTGCTTATATTGGCGCACAGTCCTGTCCACCCCAAAGACACGCAGCATCTGCGCCCGCACACGCTCCTATCTGATCTTCCTAACCTTGATGTCATGTCCGGAGAGGATACAGCCTCCTATCTCCACCATCCATGGCAGAAAAAATTGATCAACCAGAAGAAGCCCCTCAATGCCCCCTTGGACATCCTGCCCTCCCTGCCTACACCCACCATCTCCCTGCACACACCTTAACCCACTGCCACAAATCAAAATCCAGTATAACAGACCCAACAACTACAAAGTGAGTTAACTACCCCAAGACAAACACCAGACAGGATTGATAACAAGAGACTATAAAATGCATAAAAACAAGTACACCACACTTCACAGGGACACTATTGACTGGACACAGGGCTCAGCACAACTCTCCAATCTGCAGCACACACCACCAAACACCCCCAGCACTCTCCACAATCCCCAGCAATGTGATCAAAAGAGAGCACTCCTCCAGTAAACAAGAAGCATGCAGACACCACTTCCTGTGTGTTTGTGGCCCGTTTTGTGACTTAGCGATGAAAATTGGCACGCAAACAAGGCTTTGGGGTAACATTTCATATAGTTCGATGTGTTTAGCGATGTAATTCCCATTGCTAGCTTTTGCGTAATTTCAGGCAGTTTTGCACCCTAAGTGCAAGTTCTTACACAGATGAACAGTCTTAGATGAAATTTCATTTATTGTCCTAGAGAACACAATGAAAATCTTGATTTGACCCCAAATGTTTGACATCTATCAATAAGGAGCCCAGAGAGTTTTTTTGTGGGAAAACGGGTAGCCCTCCACTCATAAATCACATAAATCAACAATACCCGCCCAAATGTTTGACCCCAAATTTCACCAAAAATGTCATGTTTGACCCCAAATGACACCTTTAACTTCATAATTGACGACCCCAAATGATACACAAAATGTTATATTTGACCCCAAATGACACCCTTAATTTCATAATTGACCCCAAATGACACCCAAAAATTCATGTTTGACCCCAAATGACACCTTTAACTTCATAATTGACGACCCCAAATGATACACAAAATGTTATATTTGACCCCAAATGACACCCTTAATTTCATAATTGACCCCAAGTGACACCCAAAAATTCACAATTGACCCCAAATGACACCCAAAAAATCATGTCTGACCCCAAAGGATACCCAAAATTTCATATTTGGCCCCAAATGACACCCTTAATTTCATAATTGACCCCAAATGACACACAAAATATCACATTTGACTCCAAATGACACCCTTAATTTCATAATTAAACCCAAATGACAACCAAAAATTAATGTTTCACCCCAAATGACACCCAAAATGTCATATGTATCCCTGAATGACACCCTCAATTTCATAATTGACCCGAATTGACACACAAAAATTAATATTTGACCCCAAATGACACACAAAATTTCATATTTGACCCCAAATGACACCCAATATGTCATATTTGAACCCAAATGACACCCAAAATTTCGATTTGACCCCAATTGACACCCACGATTTCATATTTGACCCCAAATGACACCCTGATATTCATAGTTTACCACTATTGACACCCTATATGTAATTTTTATCCACATATGACACGCTGAACAGTAGAATTTCGTACATTTGACACCCTAACATGTCTAGTTCAGAACAAATGTCACCCTAAACAGCATCTATGTTCAGAGGTGACATATCCACCATCATTTGTAATGTACTCATGCGGAGGAGAAACATGCACACAGGGAATGTGTTTAGTGTTTTTAATTTACATATACTGTGCTTGGGGTCATTTTGAACTGATATATGATTGCAAAGAACAGTCATGATATGACGTGCGCAGGTGAATGCATGGTTTATGATTCTGTTGATTTGGGCAGTTCCTGCTGCAGAAGCTGTGGGGTATGCTCCACCTGCCTCATCTTCCTCATCATCCTGAGCATCATCTGGTGCATCTGGCACTTGGATCCAAGGGGCATTTGATGTACACATATATTATCCAATACACAACATGCTATGATAATCTAGCACACTATTTCTGGGCTGTACAACATTCTTCCACGAATGTATGACGTTACAACTCATACTTTTACAACGCATACCATTACAACGAAATTTTTACAACGCAAAAACTATTACAACGCATGTATTTACAACGCATGTTTTTACAACGCAGGTACCTTTACAACGCATACCATTACAACGTAAGTATTGGTAAGTATATATTAATTTTTTTAATTTAAATTAATTGAAATGAATATAATTTAATTAAATTTAATGTAATTTAATTTAATTTATTTTCATTTAATTGATTTAATTTAAATTTAATTTATTTTTTATTTTTACCCTGTACCCCAAGAACCCAAAACTGACCCTAAACTCTAAAAATACCCCTGTACCCCAAAAACCCAAAACTGACCCTGAACTCTTAAAATACCCCTTTACCCAAAAACCCAAAACTGACCCTGAACCCTAAAAATACCCTTTTACCCAAAAACCCAAAACTGACCCTGAACCCTAAAAATACCCCTTTACCCAAAAACCCAAAACTGACCCTGAACCCTAAAAATACCCCTGTACCCAAAAACTGAAAACTGACCCTGAACCCTAAAAATACCCCTTTACCCAAGAACTGAAAACTGACCCTGAACCCTAAAAATACCGCTTTACCCAAAAACTGAAAACTGACCCTGAACTCTAAAAATACCCCTTTACCCAAAAACTGAAAACTGACCCTGAACGCTTAAAAATACCCCTTTACCCAAAAACTGAAAACTGACCCTGAACCCTAAAAATACCCCTTTACCCAAAAACTGAAAACTGACCCTGAACCCTTAAAAATACCCCTTTACCCAAAAACTGAAAACTGACCCTGAACCCTTAAAATACCCCTTTACCCAAAAACTGAAAACTGACCCTGAACCCTAAAAATACCCCTTTACCCAAAAACTGAAAACTGACCCTGAACCCTAAAAATACCCCTAAAAAAACCCAAACATATAACATTTTAAATATAATTATATACTTACCAATACTTACGTTGTAATGGTATGCGTTGTAAAGGTACCTGCGTTGTAAATACATGCGTTGTAAATAAATGCGTTGTAATGGTTTTTGCGTTGTAAAAATTTCATTGTAATGGTAGTGCGTTGTAAAAGTTGCGTTGTAAAGGTTGTTTCCCTTCTTCCACCTGTGATGTCAAGGCACCAGAAACGTGACTTTAGCACGCCAAATGTGCACTTCACAATGCCCCTGGTGCATCCAAGGGCTAAATTATACTGCCTCTGGGCCTGGGTGTTGGTGGCTCGGAGGGGTGTCATCATCCATGGGGTGAGTGCATATCCTTGATCACCTGTAACATGTAATGGAAAGATGTGTCCATTAGTAGGTATGCATGCTGGGTAGGTGGGCAATGTCAATAGTTGTGTGGTGTGTGATTGGTGCTACTTTGGTATAAATGTTTGCCATGTGTAGCTTCTGAAAAATGACCAGCATCAATGCGAATTACATTGCCTCACAGCTGCTCGTCCCTCCCCCGAGCCTATTTACTTGTGTGCGCTGCACGGTTGCATCACTAGCACTCCAACAGCGCACCAATGTCAGGTCTGTCTGCATATGTCCGCAAGACTGACAGCCACACCAGCAGGGTCCCTGGCTCTACTAACGTCTAGCACTACCACTCATCCACACTCCTTGCAGTCAACACCAGGAGAATGTTTAGATGCCAATGGGCCAAACCAGACACGGCTCATGTTCTGTTCAGCTGCTGCCGCTAGATCTTACCCAACACCTGCACTTACCGATCCAGACCTGCCACAAAGCAACAGTCAGTGACACCCTCACCTGCAGGACCCCCAGAGGGCAGGAACGCTTCGTAATCACTATCAACATCATCACACGCCACGTCATCTACTCCATGGACTATGTACTCATCCATGAGCGGAGCCTCCAACTCACATACCAGGACAACTCCAAATCCATTACCCTCTGGCAGATGCTTGCTAACATCGGACTGAGCCAACTCTTCGTAACACTGAGGCACAAGGCAGGGCACACCTTTGACCCCATCTTTACATGTGGAAACTGTGTCCACTACATCAACACCACTCAATGCCCATGGTGTGAGCAGCACAGTGTACACTTCCTCGTCATGAAACCCCATGACACCCAAACCCACAGCCGGCACCACACAGAGTTACTGGAGCAGAGTCACCGAGGATATGGTACACTTCATCATCAACAGCAACACTCACACTGCTGCCGGCAATGCCAACCGCGCTGTCCGGAATTTTCACACATGTATCTCCAACTGGGCATACAAACTTGCCCCAATATACAACTCCAACATACACTGTGCTACGAATGCCACCTCGCTCACCAACTACATCCAAGATGATAAATGCATCTGCAGACACCTGGAGTAGAACTGGAGCTACATGAAGGGAACCATTGGACATCACCACCTACAAGGACACCTAGCTCATACTCTCCCTCAACAAGGTGCCGACACACATCAGACTGGGGTTCCAGGGAGGATTGCAGCAAGTTGCAACATGGATGTTCCACAGCTGGGGGTTGCTCTACAAAAAGTAGACATTAGTCCTCATCCTCGTGACCAACCCATCAGCATGTGGCAACAGCTGGTGGGCCCCCGCCTTAGGCAGCACCCCACAACAACCTAGGTATCGTACTCGACTCCTCCCTCTCCATGTACAAACAGGTCTACGCAGTGGCCTTCAGCAGCTTAGACAGACTCTGCATCCTCCATGCTACCTTCACATGGTTTCCACCCCCGTCAGGTAGGTTAGTCACCAATGCTGTCATTGCCATCAGGCTGGACAACGGAAACACACTATAAGCCCACATGGACATGTCTGTGCGCTGCAAACTCAAGACTGTCCAGCACACCACCGCCACACTCAGCCTTGTGTACATTCTTTGTTTGTAGGCCGAGTACCTCCATTGCACATACTTGGTTCCCACCTCTCACCACATTTGCAATTGTGTGGCAGAGTGGTTATGCCTTTGGGGATGGTTTGCCTACATGGCTGGCCCCAGTTACCACAGGTATTTGTGTTGTGGTGTCTGGTAGGTGGGTATGTTGATTAGTATGTTGTATGTGAGTGTGGAACATGTGTATTCTCACAGTTGTGAGTTCCATGATTGTGGAGTTGAGGTGTGTGGTGTGTTCAGTTAGTACTTACCAACGAGCAGTGCATTTCCATATGTGCCATCCTGAAAGCACTGGTTGATGATGGACTGGCGAAACATGTAGGAATCATGCACACTGCCTGGGAACTTGGCTACGACATTGGTGAACAGGCCCCGGTGGTCCACTATGTCTGCACATTAATGGTATGTGTTTGCTTTCTGTTGCGGTATATGTGTGCAGTGTCAGCAGAAGGCACAAGTAGGACATGTGTGCAGTCAATCACCCCCAACACATGCGGGTAGCCAGCTATGGCGTAAATCCCTTGATTGGTCTCCAGCTGTTCCTGTGCAGTGTTGGGGATGTTACGGTGCTAGGGTATCAGGCTGATGATGCCATCCAAGACAGTTGTAAGGAACTTTTATAGGGCTGGCTGTGAGAGTCCTCCGACTCTGGCAGTTGTTAGTTGGAAGGTACCAGAGGCCAACATGTGCAGCACAGCCAGCAGCTTTGTTTGTGAAGCGATGTTGGTTATCCGCTGTGTTGGTGCCGTCAGCCTGTGGGCTATCTAGGTCAGGATGCGGTGGATGGATGTCCTTGCGAGCCTGTACTGGGCAATGACCTCCTCTGGTGTTAGGTCTGTGAGGCTGAAGCATTGGTGATGGACCCACTATCTTATTTGGCGCAGCCTCAGTGGCGGTCCTGGGGGTGGTGGCAGTGGCAGTGGATGTTGTGGCCTTCATGGTGCTCCAAGCTGCATGATTAGCACCTCCATGGCATCAGCGGGTCTTCAGTTCCAGCAGCTAACAGGCCTTAGCATGTGTTTTTTTATCACATTGCCGGTCCGGGCGATCGTTGAGAATATTGCAAAATTGGGTTAGCGTGTGTTTTAACACGGGAACGTCTACATAGCATAGGATTACCATTAGTTGTCTCTAACATCGTTGGCGATGTGGTTAGCGGCCACTGTCGCTAATGGCTGTTAGTGACAGATTGAGAATACAACAGTAAACATATCGTCAATTTAGCGGCAGAAAAGTTCAGGTAACGCGGCAATATCGCCTTGAGAATATGCCCCAATATGTTGAAACAATTTTTGTGAATCAGCATAGTGCACTTTTAATACGGGGCCTGGAGTAATGCGACTAGACTGACACTTCTCAGTTTGCTAGGTCAGAGCAGAGAGTTGAATTTCCAATTCTGAGAAAAATACACTCGACATGCACTTATATTGACACCGCACTATGGATCGTTAAGTAATAAGCAGGGATATATAGATTCACTCACCTCACCTCCACATCTGCTCACTTTCATGATATATTTGTTGTCAACAGTGTGGGAGTTAATATAAGTACCTTTTGATTTGAAAACTTCAAAATTGTGGTAAAACTGCGGTGAGGATGAATGGAACACCTATGCATAATTTTATCTTCTCATATTCAACACTCCGAACTAATTAAAAGTAACACTGCACCACTGTTTTAACTGACAATGAATTCTGAAAATTACTTTGTCCATGATCATGATGGGTCTGCCAATCCTGTTTGGCGCAAACTCCTGTTTCCCAGGTCAAATAGGAGCCAGCCTAGAGTCATTGGAGGATCGTCCAACTACTGCAGAAGTAATTATTGTGTCATCAGACAATATAAAACGCTTGAAGTCATCAGCTAACATTAGAAACAGTGCCTGGTGATTTGAGAATTATTTGAAAATGACAACCTGATTACTAGAGAAGGTGAGATTGTTCCTTAGGAATCGAGAATGATTTGAAAATGACTTTGAGTTCTTCACAAAATGAGATCGTTCCTCCTGATTTGAGCATGCTTAGTTAATTGAACAAGTTTGCTACTGTACCCAAACAAGAATATCAGTAATTACTTCGCTGTGCTGTGCAGGGTATACTGCGTATTCTGAGTCACATTTTTCCATCACAGTATTTTATATCAGGAGTGTCTTTACTTAGTGAGCCTAAAGGGTACCTCTTTTTAAATGATTTTTACATGTGTACAGTTATATATAAATGTTTTTAAATCAATTTATATATGTGTACACATCTAAAAATCTTTTTAAAAGAAGGGACCTTTAGCCACGCTAAGTAAAGGCACTCCTGATATAAAAAACTGTGATGTGAATGTTCTTCCACTATACTATGACTCAGAACACCCTGCACAGCGAAGTAATTACTGATATTTTCCTTTGAGTTCATGTTGCCGTGGCCATTACACAACTTGGATGAAGGCGGTGAACAGTGGTGATGCACCGTTAGTCATTGGGTCAAGTGCATGGCCTGACCAGAGCCCTGGCCTTGAGGCCAGCCCCCACTCTGCTGCCAAAGGCTGTTTTCAGGGTGGTTGCCGCCCATGGAAGTGTACTGCGAGGTCTAGCCCTAGGCCAGTATCCTCATCAACCCCCGCTGTGTTGACCTACAGTCATGTGCAGCAAGAGGTTGCCCACCAGCAGGGCTTGGGCTGTGTACAACCGAAAACATCTCATAGGAAGCATGCAGTAGATTTCTCTATGGCTCATTTGGGTAAAACTGAAAAACGCTGTCCAGACTAAACTTTTGCTATTTCACCAGCCTGGCTGAAAATAAGCATACATCCTCACCTGCACACATAAATTCCTCAATGACACGTGATTTAGAAGTTGCCTGGTTTGACTTGATGTCTGATCAGTATGTGGTCCTGTCAGTCACTTGTAAATTTGCTATTTTTGTTGTTTGTGTGGAGGAACAATGTGTTCTGTTCTGATGAGGATATCTGTGCATTTACTATTCTAATTTGTGCTTTCAGGCTGGGTAAACCTAGCAGCCTGGTAAGTGAATTTCTATTAGAAAAGTGAAGGATTATGCTTGTCCTTCCCTAAGGAACTAGTGGTGGGTTTGTGCCACCATCAGTGAGCTGCCAGGTTTCCTTGGATGTGCTTATCTTTCAGTTTGCTTTGTCACACCCAACAATGGCGAAGCAGATTTCTATTCTTGTGTCAGCCCGATGTATTTTAAGCATGCTAACTTCAGCCCCTAGGACACTGGGACTGGTGTTTCTTTTGGAAGTTTTCCTTGGGCCTGGGCAAATGGTGTTGACCCAATGTGGGTGGTGTTGTTACATATTCTTCTATGCACCCATAATATGGTGCAGACACAGCGGCAAAGTATTTCCCTCAAGCTGCACCCCTATGTAAATTAGGAACCGTACCCTTAAGATAGAGCTTGTGCTCCTATATGTTATTGCCATTCTCCACCTGCTATCGTAAAGGATAGGTGTGGAGGGAGATACTGGTGGTCTGTATATAAAGGTTGCTTGACCGATCTGAGTATGTATGTGATTTTAATGTACTTGCTGACATTTGTTTTTGATACAATAAAAACTTCAGCTAAAAAAAACTAAAGCACTGATGGAGCTCATTATTTTGGCTTTTCTATAATGGAGTTCACTTTCAAAGTTTCACTTAACCATCACCAAAGTACTGATAACTGTAGGTGAAAACAATTATAACTCAAGGAACAAGCACACAGTAGGTGTCACACACAAGCACACGTTACAGGTACAGCAAAGTGCTGGCTTCCAAACAACTGAAACACATGAACATCAGAATAGCAAACTTCAGTCAAATTCACCGACTAGTTTTAGTAGACAGTATTACCACAAGCTTCTCTCCATGTATTCACATTCTTGCTTGCAAGAGAGATGTGCTTATGTGACAATATGCATATTCTTCCTTGAGGACATATGGGCGAGATTGAATATTAAACGGGTATGTTGTTGTGTGCCTCTGATATATTACAGTGACCACTGTCTCTTACTGTTCATGCAACATCAATTTAGAGTCAATCATTTTTATTGAGCGGGAACATGGCATGGTACACAGCCCAGCTGCCTACATCAACTTGCCGGCAGGGCGAAACCTCAGTGCAATGACACAGCGTTTGGGTCTACATCCACTTTTCGAGCGCTGTCAAAGGTTGGGACATGGAGGCCACATTAGCTGGCTGGGTGACCCAGTGCACCACATGCGAATAATGGAAAGCAACAGTGACCGGCAGCTGAAAGAACTCTGTTCACAGCCGGGCGAACGGGATCAAACCGTCTAAGTCAAAAAGGGAACCAACCTTCTTGCAGCCTTCCTCTCGCCAGCAATGGAAGAACGTGGAAGCGTGGCCCGGTGGAAAGTCCGGGCTGTCCACGATAAGTCCACCCTTTGCGTTGAGCCAATTGATCCCATGCTTTAAGGGTCAGAGACGTCACCGGGGAGGAGTAAAGGCCCCAGGCTCTATGTTTGCGCAGTAGTCTCTCCGGATATTACAACCAGCCACAGTCTGGTCCATAAAGTTCCAATGCTTGCTGGACATTGGCCTGTTCCATTCGACTATATATCGAAGAATGGTCGCCTGAAAGTAGGCAGTCAGCAGAGGAAAGCCCAGCCCTCCGGCCGACCTCGGTGTGACTGCCACGGACAGGGCCTGTCGCGGCCGCTTATTGTTCCATAAGAACCTATTAAGAAGCCCCTGCAGCTTCCGAAGGACGCCGTGCGGGGGACTTAATGGCAACGTTTGAAAGAGGTACAATATTCAGAGAAGTACAGTCATTTTTAGAGCCGCCAGACTTCCATACCAGGCCAGCTTAAGACAGTAACAATCCGCAAGAGCTTTAGTAACCTGCTCAACCAGCAGCGCATAGTTCAGGGATAGCGTCTTGGCTATAGAAGGGGCCAACCGTATACCCAAGTACGGGATGTCAGATGCAGCCCACTGGAACTCGAAGTCCTGCTTCAAATCCCGGACATCCGTCTCTGGAATGGATAGGTTAAGGATTTGTGACTTGGAGTAATTAACTTTGAAGCCGGCCACTTTCTGGAACTCGGACAGCTCCTTCGAAAGGCTGCGCAGAGAAGAGTAGGGATTGGTGAGCGCCAAGATGACATTGTCAGCATAGAGGCTGAACTTAAGCAGGTCAGCCCCAAACTTGATCCCAGCAATGCCCGCATTCTACGGGGAGAGGGGGCACCCTTGTTGTGTCCCCCTCTCGTTAGGAAACAGTGCTGACCTGCAGCCATTCTCCCGAACCGCTGCCCGGGGGCCGCATAGATACACTGAATCCATCTCAGGAAGTTGTCCCCCACCCCAAAGGTCTTCAGCACCGCAAACAGGTATTCCCAATCTACACGGTCGAAGGCCTTCTCCGCATGTATGAAGAGCAGGAAGGCCTGTGTCCGCGAGCGGTGCACCACATCCATAAGATGCAGCAGCCGTTTTGGGTTGTCTCCCCCTTGCCTCGTAGGAACAAATCCCGCCTGGTCAGGTTCAATAATCCCATCCATCAAGGGGCTAAGCCTCGCCGCCAGCACGCCTGCAAAGAGCTTGGCGTCGATGCGAAAGGTCTCTATGATAGCAGAGTCTGTGGTATTCTCCACCCTCTGCGAATCCCGAGCAGCGTGTACCGTGTTCAGCTGAGTGCGCACCCGAAGCCTATGTGCAAGCATCCGCTCCACCTTATCGCCACAGAGATAAAACTTGCGGAGCAGACGCAAAAGAGCATGCATGGCTCGATCCATGTCGAGATGTTTCAGCATGCGCCTCTTCGTCTCCATTTCTCTCCAGACCTTTGGCGCCCCAGTCCTCTTATGGATCACCTCCAGGGCCTTTACCTCCCCTTCTAATTCTGCTCGTTTTTCCTTGCGCAAACGGGAGTATGTCGCTGCCAGCGCAATAAATTCTCCCCTCGCCACCAGCTTCAGGGCCTCCCAAATGGATGTGAGAGGCGTATCCCCAATCTCGTTTTCCGTGATATAGTGTACGATAACCTCCCGCATCTTTGCCACCACCGATTCGGACTTAAGTAAGGAATCTCGAAGGCGCCAACCTGCGGCCGGTGGCCTTATCCCACTAGAGGTAAGAACTACAGAAATAAGCGCATGGTCCGACAAGGAGCGCGGTGCGATGTCTGCTGCAGATAAGTGGGGCATAAGGGAGGACGTAGCTAAAAAAATGATCTAAGCGCGCATACGTCTTATGAGCTGCTGAGTAGTAGGTGTAGTTACGTTCCTGAGGATGCTGAGCGCGCCATACATCATGCAACTCTCCATCCAACAGCCACTGCTTCCCCCCCCGGGGACAGCGCCCCGGCCTGGTTGGACCGCTGCCCCGATCTATCCACGTCAGCCTCCATAACAATGTTTAAGTCCCCACCCACAAGCACTAGGGCATCCGGGGATGCCAGGACCTGCGAAAGTACTGACTGCAAGAAGGGCTCCTGATTCGTGTTTGTAGAGTAAATGGACCCAATCGTGAACATTGTCTCCCCCCACTGTAATCGCACAGCTAAGAACCTGCCTTTAATGTACACTACCTGTGAGACGACTTTACAGCGTGCTCGTGCACTGAATAGAATGGGCACCCCGTTTTTCTTACTAGGCCCTGAAGACCACAGCTGCAAAGGGAAACGCCTGTCCGCCAGGCGTCGGGTATCTTTAGAAAGGAGATGAGTCTCCTGCAGCAGGCAGACGTCCCCCTCTGCACCTTCCAGGAGGAATAAGACAGCAGCACGTTTCACCGGGCTATTAAGGCCTCTGACTTTAAGGCTCACCACCCTCAGTTCCTTATTCAGCATGGCAACAAGTGGGGCAGGACTTCAACACGGATTGCAACCCTGGAGCACGCATGGTCCCAAATCGCCCCCGTTTCCCTCTCTGGATCCTTCCCTCTTCCCCCCCCAGCTGATACGGAGCCCCTAAAACAACCCCCAACCCCCCTCTCCAATCCCCCCCAGCCAAAGAAAACCCCAGAAACACAAGGCACAGCAGTTCAAGTAAAAGGAACAAACGATAGTCTGCAAAATAGACCCCAAAGGCAGGGGAACATGGCGCCAACCTTCCGTTCACCCAATTCCTGATACAGGACTCCACACCAGACAAGGACACCCAAATACTACTCATCTACCCCCTGTGAACAGTCTCCTCCAGCGCCAGCTACCGGCCCTATTAGGGCCTAGCGAAGGGTCCGTACCTCAGGTGCCCCCTGAAGTGTCCATTGCCAGAGCCACGGAAGCAGCCACAGCCCCCCGTTCCAGCAAGCTCACTGACAAGTCAGGTTTCATAGTGGAAGCAGGCTTACCAACCCTCTGCATTCCGCAGAGCGCCGTCGTCACCTGCTGGGAGAACTGTCGACTCCAGATGAGGATGTGGGGCATTCCATCCCCAAGATGTCAAGGGCCGCTTCCAGAGACCGGACCTGAATCAGCTTGTTCTTCCATTTAAAGATAAGCCTGAATGGATGCCCCCAAGAATAGGTAACACTGCTCCCGTAGGTAGTTGGTGACAGGCTTAAACTCCCTCCGTTTTACCAGAGTGGAGGCTGCAAGGTCCTGAAAAAGCATAGGGCGGTGGTCGCGGAATTGAAGGGGATTAAAGTTGTGTGCCTTCCTCAGGATCCTCTCTTTAAGCTGAAAGTCATGCACACACACACTAACATATCAGGAGGAGGGGCCTTAGGTCCTCGCGGCAGACCTACATGGTGCACTCGGTCCATTTGGATATCTTGCAGGTCCTCCTCGTTTAGGATGTGCTTGAAGAGAACTTCCACATACTCCCGCAGGTCTGAACCCTCGCCCTTCCATGGCACTGCCCAAATCTGAATGTTATTACAGCAGGACCTGTTCTCTAGGTCCTCGGCATGGGCTTGCAAGTCTAAGTTCTGCTCCGTCAGGCGAATCAAGTCTTGCTGGAGCCGGTGTATGTCCTCTGCCATCCCCAGATCGTGCTCCTCCAACGTCGCAACCCGCTCTCCCACACCGTCCCCGTCCCGCCGTACCTCACGTAGATCAGACGCTAGCTGGGAGTGCAGTTCCGAAATGTCCTCTTTGATAGCAGAAAACAGCTCTATCATGAAGGCCTTGGTCGCTGGGGCCTCATTATCTTCCCGCCGCGGGGACTTATCTGCCACCGGCGAAGCAAGCTGCACAGGCACTTTCTGGGCCCCATCTTTCGCAGTCTTGTCCTTCCTGATCCTGGCCGTCGCCATTGCTTCCCCTGGGAGAGCCTGCAAGCAAGCTGCTAGGGCGATGAAGGGAGCGCCAACCAGAGTCCAGAACCCCCACTCACGCCCCTCGCCGCCGAGGACCCACACACGCGCCAGCCAGAAGGTGTCAGGCTATCCCGCACTCGAGTGGGCAAGCAGTGGATCTCACACGGCAGCCAGCCCGCAACTTTGCACCTCCCAAAACCAACGAGGGACCCCCGTACTCCTGCAACAGCCGCTCCAGCAATGTCAGACGGGGCAAGCGGCTCCCTCTGTCAGCAGCCCCACAGTCCTCCAGGCGGCTACAGACCCCCAGGCCTCCAATGAGCTAGTCCCAGCTCAGTCGCTTCCCTATCGTTCACTCTCCAGGCGGGAGAAGGAACTCCTTAGGGTAGGAAGCAGCAGGGTTCTTCAGGGCCCAATTTACTTCTGTGGTCTGGCACGGAGCGCCGTCGGTTTTGGCACCAGGGGTGGGCGCCACTGCCAAACCGAGGCCTCTCCCAGTCTCCTCGTAACCACCGGATCCCCAGTCGGGGGAGCCAGCAACAGTCTCGACAACACAACCCCGCTCCACCTTCCAACGCAGGCCAACCCCCGTCCGCCGGTCTGCGGACTGAGTCCCAGGCGCCCGCGGAGCCCCCGTCCCACTCCTAACCTCCAGCAGCCACACTGGGCCAAAGCAGGGGTATCAATGCCTCCGGGGGGGTGCCAGCCAGCATAGGGCCCGCGCTGGATGCTTAGGAGTTTCTTCCTCCAGTGTCACCCCGGGGTCTCAGCAGGCCTCCCCGGCCTCTCCGCCCACTCCGGCCGCACTCCTCACTCCAGGCCAGGGAAGGCCGACCACTGCTTACGGAGCCTCAGCCCCCTCCTCACCGTCCTCCCTGCAGTCGCGGTGCCAGCAGCTCACCTCGGTGGTCACAGGCCGCCACACACCTCCAGCCACACAGCTCCCCAGACTCTTCGCGTGTCTGGGCCACCTCCGACCTCGCCACCTCTCTCTGCTCAGCTCCAGACCACAGAGACCCCAGCAACCTCCGGGCTGCTCAAAAGCACAGGGCACAGCCGCTTCAGGCCTGGATGGGCGCAGACAATGTCTCAGCCCCCTCCTATTAGGGCTCAGCTCCGACACGGGCCGTCCTCTCCGCCCCGGGGAACTCAGGCCGCTCTCCGGGCTCTACACGTGTCCGGGCCGCACCTCTTAGCACCGCCGCTTCACAGGATGGGCCCACAGGTTAGAGCCGCCAACCACCGCTAGGCAGTTCCGGGGCACAGGGCACTGCAGATCCTGCCACCGACAGGGGCTCACAGTGCTTCAGCCCCTTTTCCGCTGGGCTCAGCTCCGGCATAGGCCGACCACTTTGTCCCGGGGAACATAGGCCACGCTCTGGTCTCCGCCCGTGCCTGGGCCGCACCCTATGTCACCGAGGCTCCGTGGGTCGGACCCTCAAAATAGAGCCCCGGACCACCGCTGGATAGCTCAGGGGCACAGGGCACCGCAATTCCGTGCTCAGATGGGCACCTGAGAGGGCGCTAAACAATGCGATAAAACAGGCGGCGCCGGAGGGACTAGAGAACACGTCCTACTCCATCGCCATCTTGGCCACGCCCTGCAACATCAATTTAAAGGGAAAAAAAAGTTTTTCGTTAGAGCAAATGAAAACTTGAAAGTTGTGATACCGTTATACTCACAAAATACAGAGAAATGCTCATAAATGCTCAAAAAGTGGGAAAGATTGAAACTGAATTACTGTGAAGGAGCCTGGGCCCACTTACACAGCAACATGGAATCGATGATCTTTGTGTGCTGCTTGAGGGGTAAAGGTAAAACACTTTCAAACCAATATCCAAATACAGTGTAGCCAATGTGGTTACACAATAACCCAGTTCAACACTAAGGGCCAGATTAGGATGGTGCTCGGACTTACGTCTGTCGCCAGTCCAGCAATAGGTATTACAATGCGACCGCAAGTCCGTCGAAATGAGTATGTTCTGTATTGCAGTGGGTGTTGCAGGCTGCAGCACATGCCGTAGTACAGAATATACACTCTACATATCCCTGCATTATGTGGCAGACACCATGCAATGCTTGCCACATGGCACAGGGATATGTAGGGCGGCATCATAGGTGCCTCCCAAACCCCAAAGCTGAGGGCCAGGGGAAAAGGAGGGCCCTCTACAGGCCCCCAATGTCCATTTCTGCCAGCCTTTTCATGGTGGGTAAACCAAAATGAAACGGCCCCGGGAAGGGACATTGTAATCTCTACAGCGGTGCCTGCCACCATTGTAGGGATTGCAGAGACTCCGACGTTCTGGTGGACTCCTAAAGCCCGTCAGATCCATGGAGGTTGTTCGCTCCAACCGCCAACCAACCACCCGCCATTATTATGAGGCTGACGGTAAAGCAGGATCCAATGGCGGTGGACCGCCACCGACGGTCTGCCAGTTGCATTCCCACCACCATCGTAATGAGGCCCTAAGCCTCAAGTTAGTAGGTTTATTCCAAATACAAAAACAGATTAATATAAACTAATCTGAGCATTGTCATATAGAAATATACTGAAAATAGAATGAAGACAAATCTTCAGACATATTAATATAAACTAATCAAAGCATTATTGTATAGAAATATAATGAAAATGGTAAGAAGACACATCTTCTGAAGCGATTTACCCTATATAACAAAAAGAAAAACAACTAATTCAATTATAGCTATGTAAGTAATGAGGAAACAAAATTAACTTAGCTTTATATTGCATCAATTTGTCTTTAAAATTAAACATGAACCTTTTATCTGTCCCTTCAGTATTCTAAATTTGGCGAACCTGAACTAAAGCAGAAATTTAAAGGTAAGGAAAATAGAAGGATATCAGCCATCAGAGTTTTTCCTAAAAAAAGCTCTAATATAGGTCAAGTAGCATAAAGCCACACTAACCAAGAGAAGAGGTATGTACCTCAAGGCGTTCTAAGTCAGAATACTAACTATTCCCTCACTACGTTGCATAATAAACATCAGTTACATCCAAAGTACGTCAAACAAACTCTACTCAGAAAATGTTAATACTTCTAACACACACTGGCTGCTTTTTAACACCTCTCCATTCCCATGGTTCGTTACCCCAGCCGTCCTTGGTTTCGTCTCCGCCTCCCATCTTAATATTGCGTTCCTTCGTACCAGTTGTTGCTTTACATACCTCACTATCTACTGAGAACAAAGACTCTTTCTCTCAACTAATGCAGTCTTATCCATCTGTAGTGGGAACACAAAATACATGCAAAATATCTATGGCAAGAATAAAACAGGAATTCATAAACTGAACGTGAACTTGAATCCAAATACATCTCAGGACCACAAGTTAGGCTAAGTTAACAAGTGCACAGGTTACATTATGTGCACTTCTCTAAACACAAATAAAGCAAAATGATCAATGTATACTTTAGTAATTAATACAGTAGTAACATTGTTATTCGGGTAGAGATTCTAAACAAATGAATATTCCTTTATTAGACATATAACTATATCACTTATCCAGGAACATGTTCACAATTAGTTTTCATGAAATACAAAAACATAGGCACCACAATTCTATCAGTTGCATCTCTAAACACACATATGAATTGCATTGGTGGCAGGGATAATTTTAAATATGCAAAATCCCCACTCTTTTAATAACATTAACCACACAGAATATATGTGAGTTCAGACTACATAAGAGTATATTGCACTCCAAACATATCTCTTGAGGTGGAGGTATTTTAATACTACCCACACTGTGAAATATTACATAAAAGATACAAGGAATATGTGCTTGAAAGCTAAAATGTATCCAGATGGCCACATCAATTTGGCTGGCGATGAGGAAATCACCTTGAAAAGACAATGCATCTGTCTTTTAACCCATCCTGCCCAGCTCCCTCATGACACTCATTTAAGAAGTATGGACTAGGGGCAGTTTATTATAGCAAATTATCCAGCTGTTACAGGAAACACACTCTCACTACAGTCCAGTGTGAACGCTACGTGTTAGGCATATGCTACAAACCATACAAAGAACTATTTCTCAACTGTATTGAACCTAAAGCTTCTACTTTCAATGTATGCAGGTGCTAGATGGGCACTGTCAAAACTGCAGGAGCTGCACAAACATCTGTTACTTTTTCTGTTATTCTAAACTGCCCAGAAGATGTGGGAAGAGGGAACTAATGCCATTTAGGCTCCTGGTGACGAATGCAAAAAGAACAATTGATGGACAGAATGCAGAACAATCTCATACATTCACCCCAGTACAGAGATCTGGGCCTAAATCCATGGTTATTTTGCACATCATGTCATTCCAGTTTGTACCCAGCCATATGCAAATCTGTCTTGACCCTGCAGTCCAGCCCGAACTGCCAGACCAGGTCCTCCCTGGACTGGAAACAAGCATCCTGGGACCGGTTTCGGGGTTTCACGCCTCTTCAGCCAGGATAGCTTGACTCCAGTGGCATGGAGAGCATGGGTCCCACGTCTGGGCATACCCGTCCCACTAGGGGTGACAAATGCAAAGGCTTCTGGGATACTATTTCGATCTCTGGTGACTCACACTGTTTGCAATTCTGGAAAACGAATTAGTAGCTTTCTTTCTCAGCTGCTTATCTTCTTCACATCTGTACATTTACTCATATGTTATCCTTCCTACCCTGACCGCTATATTTTAAAATTCACACTATTTCCCAGTATTGGGAAAATACTGGAGCCACCCCCTCCCTCTTTTTAGAGAAAAACAATTTACAACATAAAAAGGAGCGCTACTGGAGATGTACCAACTCTGGTTGCAGCCTGAAATGTTTGAGCTATTCTCCTGCATTTGCAAAGTGCAACCTCACACTTAAGTCTCAGGTAGGAAGTTGCACTTTTTCTTTTCTTTGTCAATCAAACCAAAAATCTAATTTCACCCGTGCTAGCCTTCCGCTAAAAAGAAATTACTCCCAGAGCTAACTGCTCACGAGTCCTTGTACCATAATCATATTATATTAACTCATGCGGCCCATTATAATGTATGGAGGTTCCTTTGAGCTTTTTGAAGGTCGGCTGGTATGTAGAAATGTGTAATAAAGTGTTTGAAACAAGCTGCTGATATATGTTTTTGTTATTTTTCCAGATATGGGAAATCATTGTACAAAGCCAACAGCTGGTCATTTGTTGACAATATGAGGAGAAAGTGTGCCTTAAAGATCTGCAATGCTGGAAGTGACCTAAAGAAATCTCAGATTATGAACCTAGACATTGATGTTTATTTTACACTGATTCTTTTCCTTAATGTTATTATTTTGTGCAGTATCATGGGTCCTTACAGGGCTAGGTATGGCTACATGTCACTTTAGATCAGTACAATTTTAATCAGGGTTTTTCGATCTTTTGATGTAGAAAATCGCTGTAGTAAAAAAAAAATCCATTAATAGGTTGAACCTTAAATAAAGAAAATACCCCTAGGAGTATGAAACAACTTGCAAAGCTTCTTATGAATACAGAATATTTTACTGTATTGCCTGCTCCTAATTTTGTTGCAGATGCTTTTTATAACACTGTTCAACTTTTACCATTGTGATCCAAAAAATATTTTTAGTTGGCCTGATGATTCATTTTTTTAGAATTCATAGGCCTAGATGTATCAAGCTATTTTTTTCGTAAACAATGCGAATCGCTAAAATGCACCGTTTGCGACTAGAAAACAGAAATTCTCGATGTATGTAATTTTTTGCATCGCAAAATAAGTAATCGCTATTTGCGATTACTTAATTGCGATTTGTACATTTCTGCAAATTTTTCATGCGATTTCTTAAATTTCTTAAGTCTCTTGATTGCGAAAATCGCAAAGTAGAAATCGCAGATTAAGGAATCGCAGAAAGTTGCATGGAAAATTCGCAAATTGCAAAAACACGAAATTCGCAAATTAAGAAATCGCTAATAACACTAACATCATTCAGGTGAACCAATTTGAAAGTATAAGAAAGACCCCACAATGCATTTTTTTCAAACACAATGGCTGGACTTTACCTGATAGCTAGGAGGCTGCGCATTCAAGCTCTCGCACAGAGGAGACAGAGGCAGGAGAGAATATTCAGACTCCGGATAACTCTTTTCCAACAAACAGAAGAGGAAATCTTTGAAAAATATAGACTGCATCCACACACCATTTTGGACCTAATTGATGAATTGAAGACTTTTTTGGATCATGAAACAAACAGAACTCACTCAATACCCACACATTTGCAGGTATTGTGCTCCCTGCACCTTCTGGCTTCTGGTTCTTTTCAAAGGGTCATTGCAGAGGTTGGAGGTGTGTCTCAGAGTGCTCTTTCACATTTCTTTAGAGTGTTCCTAGAAGCAATGATGAGTAGGCTTCAACATCATATCTACCTCTCCAACAGTCAACAAGACATTCAAGATTCGAAATTGGAATTTTACCAAATTACACGTTTTCCACATGCGATTGGATGCATAGATGGTACCCATATTGCCATCACTCCTCCTTCTGCCACAGAATTTGTTTATAGAAATAGGAAATGTTACCATTCTCTCAACATCCAAATGGTGTGTAATGCAAAGTACTTAATCACAGATATAGTGGCTAAATACCCAGGAAGCACTCATGACTCTTACATCTTTAGGCATAGTGGATTGCATAGACGTTTGAGTGCTGGCCAATTTGGAGAGGGATTTCTACTTGGTATGTATGTTTACATTTTAAAAAATAAATTCTGAACAAGTTAACTATCATAATTTCATGAAGTAATGCTACATAATTGTTTTAATACAGGGGACAGTGCATATGCTGTACGTGATTTCATCTTGACCCCTTACCTAAATCCTTCTAATATACATGAAAGGACATATAACAAGGCACACCGTTCAACACATGGAGTCATAGAAAGGACTTTTGGAATTTTAAAAAGCCGGTTTCGTAGGATTCACAAAAGTGGAGGGTCTTTACAATATAATCCAGCTATGTGCTGCAAAATAATAACTAGCTGTGCAGTGTTACATAACATGGCAATGAGAAAAGGAACACATTTGGATGTGAGTGACTCTGATTCTTCTGACAATGATGAATTACCACCCCCAAGAAGAGTTGTAGCTGGAGAAGGAGCTGCAGCTGGTCGACAAAGACGTGCAGAAATTACACATAATTATTTTTAGGTAAGAATAAATACCATGAAAGTGTTTTGATGTTTCAAAGTTAAGTTTTATGTAATCAAACAAAGAAGACAGTGTAATTTTCAATATGAAACCTGTTACTCCATAGGAAACTGTACTAATATTATCGGAATAATAAAAGTGCTCATCTGCTCAAAGGTACATTAAGAAAGGATGAACAAATCACTTTCTGGGTTGTCTATTACTACAGTGCTGCACTGCTTCATTGTTCCTAGTAGCTGTTTCAGGGGTGGCATTTCTAACACTCCTGCGCTGACTGTTGTCAGAGGTTGGTGTTGGGTTGCTACTGCTCCTACTACTTGTCTTCTCTGTATCTCCCTGTTCAAAGAAAGCACGTGCCCCAGAGTTAGCTGTTTGCAGCAATTCTACAGCAGAAGTAACCTTATCTAGGCCTTTTGCAACTCTCCGTGTGCATTCAGTAACCATGCGCTGCATGGAAACACTGCGCCTAGTGCAGTTTGTGGTCACACTACATAGTCTATTAATTGCTTTGGTGTACCCTAGAATTCTTGAATGTTGATGGCGTGCTGCCCTATTTCTGCTTTCTTCTGACCTCTCAAATGCCATACAAAGTCTGTCCATTGAAGCAGCTACTTCCCTCATCCCTTTTCCCATGCCTGCGTTGCTCATATTCAACTTAACAAGCTGTCTGTTCATAGACCTTAGGGCTTTATGCTGCTTCTGCTGTACATCCAACATGTTCTGCTCCAACCCTGCAAACACCGTAGGATTGTCCTCAACAACTGCCCTGTTCTGCCTGGATCTGTCCAAAGTGTATGCTCTTCTTCTGTTTGCATTACTTTGCTCTGCATGGTCAGATGTCATCATTGTCTCATGTGTACTGTCTCTTGACTCTTCAGGTTCTATTTCCTCATCATCAAAAGGGGGCAGAGGGGCCACATGTCTTCTTTTGGCCCTAACAATGGAATTGGAGTCCACCTCCTCATTTGAATTTCCATCAGGTGGTGTGAAGTCCTGAACATGTGAAGAATGGTCTTCAAAAACCTCAGTTGGATGTTCAGCATGTGCTGTGGATGTAGATAGACAAATATGAGTTTGTTGTGTGCCTCTGTATTACATTCAAATAATTTGTTTTTTATTAATATTTCTTATATTTAAAAAATAATTTTCACATATAAAGAATGTTTGGTAATGCAAATTAAATGTAAGAAGTAATTTTCTAATCTGTAAGAGTCAGAAAACCTCACTTCAATGTGAACAAAATGTGAGCAATCCCTAACATGGACTACATGCATGACTCACAAATGCACATACATACATGCATCCTTCTTACCTTCTGCTCCTTGTCTAGGCTCTGAACTGTCAATATGTGCAACTCCAATAGCACTCTCAGGCAAGAGTGTTGCCTCTACAAGTTCCTCATGAGGAGTGGGCTGGTCTGCAGTGGAGGTTCCCCCGCCTGTCTTGTTTGCTTCTTTAATCCTTTCTGCAAGTTTTTCCTTTGACCTCAGGCGCATATCATACCACCGCTTTTTAAGTTCCTCAATGGTTCTAGGGGTCACTCCAATTGAGTTTACTTTCTCCTGTATCTCAAGCCAAATTTTCCTCTTCCTTGCTTCAGGAACTTTCAAAGCTTGCTTGCCAAACAGCAACTCATGGTTGCCAGCCATTTCTTCTATGAGAGTTTCCTGCTCCTTTTCTGAAAATTTTTGTTTCCTCTTCCGTTTCTCACCAGAGGAACCTCCTTGGGAATTTTCAGCCTCCATGGTACAAGGAAACAGGTCTGCACAGCTGCCAAACAATCTTCCAACTGCCTCTGGGTGTGGCTCAGGCAAGCAGGTGCAGATAATCAAGTACACTTCCTGACTATGATGTCATCAGCTTGGTCCAGCATTATCAGATTCACGTTTTTTGTGATTCCTTATTTTGCGAAATTCGCAAAATAAAGAATCGCAAACAAAACGCAAAAAAAGTTTGCGACATTTAAGAAATCGCATAATAATCGCAAAAAACTACATACATCGCATAATGCGATTTCTTATTAGCGACTCTCAAAAAATCGCAAATAAGAAATCGCAAACACAAAGAATGATACATCTACCCCATAGTTCGGTGTAAAAAAGAAACGTGTTGCACCCCAACACAATTTTTGCATGGAGACAGTAATCATCTCAGTATTTACTTATGAACAAATGTGTGTTCTTTAATTCTGCTTGAGTGACCTTGAATAGCAAAAGTAACATTCCCAGAGAGTGTTCTCTTATTACACAAACTTCAAAAAGCAAATCAAACTTAGCTTGAGATCAAATCTTCACAGAGTAATACCCAGTAATTCCTAAAATAAGCTTCACTTAATGCGCACTTGACATGAAGTCCTCCAGGAGTAATCCATTCTAAACCCAGAAGTTGTCATAAAATCACCCTAGGGTAATTCATCCTCATTTTGAGGTTGTCCTGGAACTATCGTGGAGCAGGCCACACTGATTGTGAGGTTATCATGAAATCATCTTGGAGTAATCAGCAGTCATCCTAAAGTTGTCATTTAGTATTCCTGGAGAAGTAGGAGATAATCACACACTTTCAGTTGTAGTCATCAGAATCTCATCTTGGGGTTATTTTAGCAAAGACTCTAGAGGCATCTCATTTACATATTTCGCCCTAAACGTATACTTCAGGATGATTTCATAAACTTCACTGATCATTAAAGGATTAGCCAAGGTAAAATCATTATATGACTTCTGAATAAATCTTGAAAAATCTTCTTTTTTTACTTGGGTTACACCAAAAATGGGATTACAGTGGGGTCATAAAATACAGGTATTTGCTTCTGCTCGCTAATCTTGCTGCAAGTCAAAGGGAACAATTCACACACATGTTCTCTTTGAGTACGTTGGAATGGCTAAAAACATATGCTGTTAACGTGCTATCCCACATTCCATGGTACACACCCTGCAACGTGGTACAATTTGCATACCCACTGTGCACCTGGTTTTTCCCTGTCCATTGTGATCAGATATTTTGTATGAATCTGTATGGTGCATTTGAAACTATGGACCTGAATTTTTGTGATTGTGTGGCCACTTAACATATGTTGGATCAACCCAGAAATGGAAAGGAGGAGGAGAAGAAGAGTTGTTGATAAAAGTCCTGTCTGTCTACTGACGATCCTGACACCACCTACCTTTCTGATCCTTTTTCCTATAAATGTACACTGTGGTACAATCTGAGTGCACAATACTGCATCTGCTACATGCATAAATCATGCACAATGCAATCCCAGCAGAATTAGAGACAAATAGGAGAGCCAACAGTTGCTGCTGTTTTTTCTCAAATTTTATACCATACACTGTCATATTCATTTCTTTCTTTCTTATACACTATATGCCTTGGTGGCAAATAAATAGTGTCTAAAAGGAATGCAACACAAGGTTGTTACAGACAACTAAAAGGCAAACATAACCAAACAAAAACAAAGGAGTCAAGCATCATTTTAGCAATGTGTTAGCACACCCTAAAATGAATCTGTACGAAGACTAAATGTGAAAGGGAATGCTGTATCCACTGTGATTAGCAGAACACCTGTGCAATCATTCAATTACTGTTTTCATAGATAGTCAAGTACAGATAATATTTTTGACAATAATATTATTGAGGGCGGCATAGAAGATGATGGATGTCTAGTGAATAGAAGGAATATACTAAGCTTTCATTTTTGCAGTCAAGGCTTTGGGTCCAAGATTTACTGGTACTTTGTGCTTTGTTAACACATAAAAGAGATGCACACTTGCACACATGTATTGATGTTCCAGGGCAAAACAAATGTTGTATTGGAAAGTATCCCATAAGTAACGCAACGGGGCACTTTTAGTTACTTTGTGCTATTTTGCATCAAGGGGATAGACAGGGTTTTGTGTTAAATAATTACATCTCCTCTATGTTGTAGTTTTGCGTGAGAAAAGTGTTCCTATGTCTAAATGATATTAAGTTTCCATGTGTGCTGTAATGTACAGTTAGAAAAAAATGTAAATACTAGCCATAGATTTTTATAGTGGAAGGCTAACCCTCTTAGCACAACATGTATGCTAGACATCATGCAATCTAATATGTGTTTAATACAATAGAATAACTAATGGCACCATACTTAAGTGATCAAAATATACCATAGTGCTAGGATTAAACAGCTGTTCTAAGGGGCAGATTTATGAAGGCCTTGCGCCGCCGGTGCGTCACTTTTCCCCATTTTAAAAATGACGCACTGGCGGCGCAAGGCCTTCATAAATCTGCCCCTAAGTTTCCAAATCTGAGAAAGTGAATAGATTTGATAAAAATATTAAATTGTATCCCCTAGTAGTATTACCAGGGGACTCAATGTGGTTGTAGTGCTTGTTTTATTAAAGTATTTACCTTTGGACAACGTAAAGATCTTAGTGTTTCTGAATCATAAGCTCGAAAGTAGGCTTACAGTTGGTGAATTCTTTACCATGTGTTACCTTATAACTCGATAAAACTCCCCAATATTTTGAGAGGCAATGTGATGTTTAAATAAGCACGCAAGAGAATAAACCAAGTAAAAAATAATAAAATAAAAATCATGTACTTTGGCACTAGAAACTCAAAATTTCTATATTAGCACACAAGATGGAATTTTTGTGCAGTAACTAATCAAAGCTTGCTTCAATGATGAGGGCCTGGATGGATTCAAACCGCAACTTTCACCTAATTCAAGTCACTTTGATTCATCCTAGACACCAATCTCATCCTGAAGGAAAACATTGCCAAGAAAACTAAGACAGCCTTGTACCTCCTCTGTCTACTAAAGAAACTGAAACTGTTCCTCTCAAAAAGTGACATTGAATCTGTGATTGAAGCTCTTTTATTCTCGCATCTGGGTGAGGGCAATTCCCTTCTCTAAGTACTACAAGGATCCATTGAGCCCCTAACTGTATCCTATACGCAATGGCACACTTCATAAATGACATGAAGCAATATGAATACATCACCCCCACCCTGATTGAACTATATTGGCTACCCTTGCCCTGACTTATCATCTTCAAAACCACTGTTGCAGAGGCCACTCATATAATTAAGGTAGTTAACCCATTTATTGGCGAGCAAGTTGGTAGTGACCTCTGACCACTGGTAAGTACTCTAACTGCCACTCCCTGCTCCCTTGCATCCCACCACGTTCCAGAGACTGTGATATCCTGTTACCTAGGCACAGGTGACCAGGATACCACATCTCCCTTCTTTACACAACTGACAAGACTTAAACTGTAATACAATAAATAAACACTAAGTAACCTACAACTAATAATTATGTGTTGTGAATAGTATTGCATAAACCAGGAAAGAGAGGTGAAATACACAATATCAATTCCTGTCTGGAGTATGAACAAAAGAGTCGTTATGCAACACAACAGTAGATGCAAACAATAATACTTGACATGCTAAATGCTAGATATGCTAAATACTAGATATGCTAAATCAGCATAAATGCTAACATGCAAAATTTGAAGGCAAACCCTATACTCACTTTTAATATACAATTATATTATGAAATCATTAACTTATTAGGCAGTACTACCGATCTACCAACATGTGTCGCCCTGGTACCATTGCTCTGGACCAAAGGCTTGGCTACTGAGCTATAGGTTTCTCCTCTCTAACTTTTACCTCCTTATCTCAAGATGGAGGCTATTTTATTCTTCCTTAGTTTTGTTGCTTCTCCCTTGTTGTTGTTGCTTCCTCTCACATTCATTCCTTCGAATGTGGCCAATGTCTTCTTTCAGTAAATTGCCAATTAAGAACTTCATTGCACCTGTCCATCCTGCTAAAATGCCATACCTTTTTGTCACTTAACAGGGCTTATGTTTTGTAAACTTCCACAGTTTGCAGTGGTTCTGAAAACTTGCTAATTTCTTTCCTAGTCTTGTGGCCCAGTTTTACTCTCCCCCAATCACCAGGTGCTAGATATGCATCTTTTAAACCATGCTTTTTATCTTAGATTGTTCTGTACAGTTTTTTCATTTTCATCAATTTGGATTTCATTACTGCAGAAGACCATTTGCTACATATTTTATATTATTTCAGGTCAAATTGTCCTTTGTAAATGGTTCTCTTCCTCCAGAATTCTAAACAGGCTGCTTACTGTCCCTGTGGGTGTTATTGTGTATGCCCAAATTGTGCTGTACAATGCCTTCCCCCCGATCTTCACCAACATTAATGGACGCTTGTACACTACCCATCACCACCCTGTTGAATCGTTTTACAATGCCATTCCCAGCTGGATGATAGACCGAGGTTTTCATTCCAATGATACCATTCCTACTTAAGAAGTCCCCTTACTTTTCAGATTTCAATTGGGGCCCATTAGCACTTAGTATGGGCTTCGGAATGCCTTCCCCTAAAAATATTTTCGCCAGAAAGTCAATTATGGTCTTGGTGTCAGCCGCTTCAGAAACTTCAATTACAGGTCATTTAGAATAATGATCAATAGCAACAATGACATGTTTAGATGTGCCCCAATCATCAAGGATAGGTACTAAAATGTCTATACTTCGGTCCTCCCAAGGATGTTCTGGACACCCCTTGACACCCAAAGATGGTTTTAACATAGACTGTGATTTATCTGAATTAACAAACACATCTAGCAGTGTTTAACAGACCTTTCTGTGTCCACATCTATGCCTGGCCACTAATTGAAATATTTAGCTGTTTTCTTTAGTTTGACTTTTCCCAGATGCCCTTAATGGTTTATATTCAAAATTCTTGATCTCAACTCCTTCAGGGGTACTACTCTGTCTCTCCTAAAAACATAACTTGCATCACTCAGGAGCAGCTCATCCTTCATCTCCCCAAGTTCTTGCATTCATCCTGTGTGATGTATTCCTATAGGTTCTGAATCGATCCCCCTATTCCTGACCCTATTCTGGTTAGCAAACTAACAAGTTAACTAGTAATCAGCCCATGAGGCAGAAAATCCCCATGATGCAGATACCGTTATCTGACGCAGTCACACTACGGCACAGGAACGTGTTATCTGGTTAGGTCATAACGCTTGCGATCTAATTAGACAAGCGATATTCCTCCAGCCCCTGATAAGGCATACGGAGTTCTCATAACAAATCAAACCTATGACAACCTGGGCAAAACCCTGCGGCCATTGTTTTGATTTCACCGAGAACTTCAGCAAAAGAATGTGCTAACGAGCAAGTCGTAGGACATCCTTATTGACGTATCTATGTCCATCCTTACGTCAATCTCGGCACCTTAAAGGTATAAATATTACCGATCTTGCCCTATGCAAACACACGCGTGGTGACGAGACGGAGCAGCCATACTTGCCGAAGCCCAGAAGCAGAGCAGACCCCGCTGGCGCAGCCCCGCCTTCCTGACGCGCTGAGAGACGCGCTGCTTTCTCCTGCCGAGAAACCAAGCACCGGCGCTTCCGGGTAGCCCTCGCAGGCAGCCTGGAATATCGAGACCAGAGAGAGAGATACCATCCCTCATTCATCCTAACTTCCAGGTACAGAACTGAATAACCCCTCACAGAGAATTCTTTAGTCAGTCACTTGGCAAAAACAAACTTAACTTAAACTGTAACTTTCTATTCCCGCCCTCGTATTAGGCTTAGGTCAGGTACACGGGGTAGGCGTATTTAGAAACACCAGTTGAGTACGTTTAGTCAAATGTATATGTGTATGTAATATATTTTATTCATTTTAAAACATCATATGGCTTAGAAACCATATCAATGTTTTTACAGTATTATTTTATACTATTGCTTTTAATGTATGCACTTTACTTAATTATAAGTATTGCAATAATATCGATCCATTTCTCTTGTATGAGAAAAGAGACTGATCAATAAATACCACCTTTTTATTGAACACGCCCGTCTCTTCCTTTTCTCTACATTCTGATGAGACTAAGAATGCACGTACTGACTGAGTAAAATAAATTGCCTTTTGTTCACACGACTCTCGAGATATACTCTTGATCAGGGGAGAGCAAAGTTGTCATGTTCTATGGTTGTCAGAAACTAAATCCCTTCTTGTCTAATCAGGGAAGTTAAGTCCTCCTTGAACATTCGAGAAAGTTTCTAGTGAACTCTGAGCTAAGCTGGCAAACCCAAAACTTTAAGTCTAGTATCGACAGTAGTAGACCTAGTTAACGTCTGGTCTAGGCCTTTACTGCTGTAGGTATTATTCCAATGTGCAGAGCCTATTGGGATGATAGGAACTACACTACACCTGTAATACCCACCCATTCCCATTCCTCTTTTATTATAGCATGTTTGCTCTCCCCAATCATTGCTACACTAAAATCCTCCCATTCATCTTCAGCTCCTTCCTTAAAAGGCATAGGGGATTTGCTCAAGTATTCGGCTACTTTATTCCTTTTTCCCAGAAGATGCTTCACATCATATATAACATCTAACAGTCTCAAGGTTATTCTTGCAGTCCCTGTGGTAGCCCTGACAATGCCACTATAAGTCAGAAACCGTCACCAAAGGTTTATGGTCTGTGGGTAGGGTGAATTGTGGTCCCGAAAAATACTGTCTTAAGTTTTACATTGCCCAGATTGCAGCTAACATCTCTTTTTCGATAACTGCTCGAAGGATGCAGTTGAACCTGGTGGTTGGGCAACGTCAAATCTATGGTTGAAAACCATTTTATCCGTTTAGATTGGGATCGACGTTCATCTATTCTAGGTAAGGGAAATTTGTCAATTACAATATTTTAGTTCAAATCCCTGAGGTCAATGCACAAACACAAATGGCCAGCCAATTTCCAGCCAATGACCACTGGAGCCAGACAATCTGCACTTTATACAGGTTCTATCATAACTTTGCTCTCTAAGGTTTCCAAATCTGTCATGCCACTTTCCCTCACACCTATGGGAATGCTCCTAGCGTTATGACATATAGGTACAGCTCCTTCCTTTAATTCAATTATGTGGACAAATCTGCACATTTTTCTACCTCACCAGAAGAAACACTGGGGAAATGTATCTTAACTTCATTATCCATGGACTCTGTCTGTTCAATAAGCAGCATTATTTGGTCTCTTATCTTAGGGTCGAGATTGATACCCAATGCTCCCTGATCTACCCACCCTAGTACATATGTTCACTTCCCTGCTACATTCAATTTCCCTTGGGCTGACCTGTAATTAAATTTAAATTGAGCTTCTACAAATCCAACCATAGGAATTTTCTGCCCAGGAAATGTAACTGAGTGTACATCCGTCTGGTTTAACGGTCACCTAACACTGTCATGAACTTGTGTTCCCACACTGTACGTTGTGTTATCGTAAAAGCTGACCCGGATTCAGGAACAATTTGTATCTGTCCTCCACCAATGGCTATATCACACATGGTATGTTTCTTCAAGTTAACACCTACATCTAAAACAGCCTCCTCAATGCAATCTAAAACAGCCTCCTCAATGCAATCAGCATCCTCAATGCTTAGGACCCCTTCATCACTCAAGGATTCATTCTCACCATCCCCCTCATCCTCACTTTATATGACACACTTAATCGTCTTCATATCCACTTTGTTCAACATTTTCCTACAAACCTTGGTGAAACAGCCCATAATTATACAGGAAGCACACTTTGATTGCAGGATAGTTTCTATCCCTGGCCATATGGCCCTTATTGCCACACCTAAAACATGTTTTATTTTTAGCAAACACCTTTCACCCATGAAACTTTGCGACCGTGTTTCCTTATTTTTTTCATCCTCCTTTGACCTGGGCATTTTACAATCCACCTTCCCTTCATTATTGCTTTTCAAAGCAGCGTTTGTGCACCTTTTCGACATTGCAGCTTTCTTATAATGGCTACGATCTCATTTTTGTTTAATATCTGTTTATTGAATCCAAACAAATAGGAAATCACACATGTCGCATAAAATAAAGGGCAAGGGTGGGGGGATAACAGGAATCAGCGTTGAGACCCTGCAGAAAGGGGATATGTACAGCTTTTGTAGTGTAGTTCCTATATTCCCAATAGGCTCTGCGCATTGGAACAATATAAACAGCAGTATAGACGTACGACTGAGGTCATCTAGGTCTCTACTGACTATGTTAGACTTAATTAGGTTTGCAAGCTAGCTCAGAGGACACTAGAAAGTTTCTCGAGTAAACAAGGAGGTGTTATCTTCCCTGAATAGACAAGAAGGGATTAGCTTCTCTTTGCCCTTCGCGTTACGAAGCAACTCCAACATGCTATCCTTTAGAAAGGGCCTAAAAACCTGGCTGTTTGCCTCGTAGATTTTAAATTCTCTTCTGCTCCCTTCTTTATTCTTTGTGTGTTATGTTTGCTTTCAGGATGTTAATAAAGCGCCGGGACACTCTCTGAGTAGCCGTGCGCTATAAAAGCCACAAAATAACATAACATAACATAACTTCTGACAACCGCATAAACATGACAATTTTGCTCCCTCAGAATAAAGAGTATATCTCCAGAGTCGTGTGAAAACAATGGACAGCTATTTCACTCAGTCAAACGTGCATGCTTAATTTCACCAGTAGTGCAGAGAAATAGAGAGACGGGCGTTTTCAATAAAAGTTGTTATTTATTGAGCAGTCTTCTTTCTCATGCAAGAGAAATGAATTGCCACAATTGCAATACTTATCATGAAGTAAAGTGCGTACAGTAAAAGAAGTATTATGAAATAATACTGTAAAAGCATTGATATGGTTTCTTAGCCATATGATACTTTAAGACGGATAAAATATATACATACATAAAAACATTGACTAACGTACTCAACTGGTGCTTCTAATATACACCGACCCCGGTGTACCTGACCTAAGCCTAATAAGTGGGAAGGAGTAAGTAAGTTGCAGTTTAAGTTAAGTTGTTTTTTTACCAAGAATCTGAATCAAGAAATCTCTTAAGGTTTTAGTCAGCTCCGTACCTTGGTTATAGAATGAAGGAGGTCTTGTATCTCGTGTCTCAGGACTCGATCTCCCAGCAACCCGCAAGGGTGACTGGAAACACCGGAGCTGGATTTCCCGGCAGGAGAAAAGACAGCGTCTCTCTCAGTGCGTCAAATGGGAGGGTCGGCTTCCTTCAGCACTCGCATCAGCTGGGCGTCGGGCAAGTAGATAGCCGCTCTGCTCCAAACCACCGTGTCCTTGCTTAAGGCAACGTTGGTATATTTATACCTGAAAGGTGCCGTGTTTGACGTAAGGTTGGACATAAGACGTCACTAAGAACTAACAGTTCTTTCTGGACTCCAGGAGTTCTTGTGCAAATCAAAACAAAAGCAGGGGGAATTCCCGGGCTGCTGGAGGCTTGGTTTGTTTAAAGAACACTTTGTGCTTTCTAGGAGTCTATGGGAGTAGCCTTGCCGTATTTGGACTGCATTGGCTATGGCTAAATATGGACATGATTCTTATGCCTTTATAAGGGTATGTTTTGTTTATAACCAAATAAGGGCATGAATCGGGGATATCTAATTAGGGTCCTAGATAGATTCACAACACTTTCAAAATCTTCAAACACATATGTGAAGAGGGCATAGCGACTGTCCAAAACTTAGAAGGCAGCCTCAGTGAGACAGTTCTCGCAAGCCCTTAAGGAGAAGCCATATAAGCGGTCTAGAGGCAAAGACCCAGCCAAAGTGGCATTGTCAGGTAATGGAAGAACACAGCTACGCAACCTGTAAATCAAACAGTTGGTCAAAGCTAACAAAGTCTGGTCAGAGCGAGACCCCCTGCCCAAGGAGAAGTTACAATTCGTACTGTGACAGCATCAATACACTTTGAGGTTAATAACATAAGAACCATCATATAACGAGAAAGAAAAAGGGAGACAGAGAAAAAGCAGAAGAAAAAAGGGAGGGGAATCAAAGGAAGGTGAGGACAGAAAAGAGAAAGAGGAGAAACGCGGATGCGCCAAGAGAGTGAGGAGGAGGGGGAAAAGACAAGACCCAGAGTGGAGGCTGGCAGTCAGAAGACTATCTAATTTTTAAGGGGAAAACTTCACACCCACAATTTTTCCGGGATTCCAGCATTATTTGAATGTATCACTAATTGGCCCCTTATGTGATCATCATGCAAAGGGCTAAATTTAGAACTAACTGCCGGTTCCTTGAGCTCTGCTACATAATCTTCCACTGAATCTGTCTTCATCTATTTCCTCTGAAAAAATGTGTACTTGTCGATTGCTTCACAAATGGTTGGTAATGAATATCAAAGTCTTCGAAAACATTTTTGAAAACATCAGAACCTTCTGAAAGCCTTACTTTTTTTACCATTTGATTGTACCCATGCAAACCTTCAGGCCCAAGATTATGTAACAGAATCTTTTTCTTCCTGGAAGTCGTAAATTCCTCATCATTCTGTTCTTCTAGTTCCAAGATATAATTTAATAAATATTCCTTCGAGTCGGGTCACTTTAGTAATGAATCACCAGGTTATGGAAGAAATGGCACTAGTGCAGTAAGGCAACAATTGTGTGACCTCATAGTGAGATAGCGACTACTAACACTCTATATTACTAACTCCTACTCTGGAATGACACTACAAAAAAAACTTTCTAAATCATGTCTCACAGTGCTAATCCCCGCAATACGATTAAGCATAATGTATCACCACAGTACTCAAACGCACATATAATTAGTTATCTGTAATGTGATATAAGCTGTATAAATGCTGTAAATGGCATGGGAACAAAAAAGTCACCAAGATGGGCGCTAACTCAACGTGGAAGAATACATTGACACACAATTCAAGGTGGTAGAAAAATAAAGAAATACTGATGTTGGTGTGCGAATTACTGTGAAACACATGCAATACAACATGGAGGAAAATTAAAGTGTGCGAGTCACTGGATCAGCACTCCAGAAATTAAACTATATACTGACCCTTGACACACAATTCAAGGTGGTAGAAAAATAAAGAAATACCGATGTTGGTGTGCGAATTACTGTGAAACACATGCAATACAACATGGAGGAAAATTAAAGTGTGCGAGTCACTGGATCAGCACTCCAGAAATTAAGCTATATACTGACCCTACAAACCTTTTCAATGCTTCTGCTTAAGATGAGGTGTGTGCATCACTGGAACGTGCGCTGCAACACTGGACGCACACTGAGACACAAACAATGAGCACTCCACACAAGTGTGCCTACAGTCTCGTACTTGCACTTCAAATTGCATGAGCTTATGACGTGCACCCACGCAATATCCCAGCTCCGCGTTGCTAAGGAAATCATGCTACCTTGAGTCAATGTCACTACACTGTATCGTGTTCTGAATTTCATTACAAGCCGGATTGGGAAACCTGCTTCTGACTCTGCTCTCACTCACTAGTGCAGTCCTCACACTAATCAGTATCCTCTTCAACCAAAGTTTCAGTACCCAAGATATCACTCAGGGAAACCTCTGCTACCTCAACGCTGGCAACACCATGAGCCTAGTAATGAATTCCACCAAGCCCCCATAAACTCCCTCTTCCGTTTGCTGTCCTCCTTGGGGATGCATACCAACTGCCACAGCAATACTCCCTGTTAAATTTGATTCACTAGGGCACCTTCAAATTCCGCTGTTCGCCAATTTGTGGAGACCACTTGTAAAATGAAGGATGGTTAACCATTTATTGGAGAGCAAGCTGGTAGCGAGCTCTCACCACTGGTAGCTCCTCTAACGGCCATTCCCCACTCCCTTCTACCCAATCACATTGGGCACCCTGCTGCATCCTGTTACCTAGGCAGGATACCTCAACTTCCTTCATCAACAAAGCCATCATGACCAGCAATCCTGTCTATCTGGCTGACAAGCTCACCATCTCCAGTGGCTTTGCCAAACTTGTAACCAGGACACCATCAGGTTGTAGACACAGAAGTTCAAAACAAAACAAAAAAGGTAAAACACTTTATCCATCTATGCACCCTGTATCTAAATCAACTGACCACATATCACTCAGGACTACCATAAACCTGCTCCAATTTATGAAAGAGCTGAAGACACACCTCTTAAGAAGACAATACATTAAGATACAGTAACATTCTGGTCCTTAGAAACCAGCGCCACTCTGGTCACAAACTGACAATTACCAAAAACTCAAAGTAGTCACCCCAATACAGAGAAAAGTGATGTATTTATACTAATAACAACAGGAGATTCCCTTTTCAATTAAAACCTAGATTTACACATGAAAAATCGGTAGAAGGGCAACCCAATGAAAGATCAAAATCTATTAAACATTCCAAAACTAATCAGGGAACAGGGAATCTCCTGTTGTTATTAGTAACACCCACTGACACGGCCTTTGCATTGGATTCTGTACAGCACTGCACTGGTTTTGCCTGGGTTCATACCACATATGTTCATTCCGACGTACATGTATACAAGCAGTATAGAAGTAGTGTTGTCTCTATGTCTGTCTTGGGGTGGTGATAGGCATTTGTAGTGAAATAGTGTACTTCAGGAAAAAGCCTTAGTTACATTTTCAGGGCCAATTTACATTCAATAGGCAATTTTAGGCTAATATCAGGCTAATATCACAATTCCACTATTGATGGTTAAAGTGCTAAAAATGGTTGCGCAATTACTCTAAAGAGCTTTGATGTACATGGGCTCTGTGAATGTAGTGGAACATGTGAAATTTAGTAATTTGGTCTGCTTCAACAAACTCCATTTGGGTCCGTAAGAGCAAAGCTTAGGATAATCTCTATTATATCTTATGGTGAGTTCCACTTGTATCACTGCATTTAAGACTGCAGCTGTTGCCTCACCACACTTTTAATATATATATATCATATTGTTGCAGAACTATGCTTGGGATTATGGAACCTTAGTAGGCAGGGACTACATTTTCATACCACCTGAGTACCCAGGAGCCCGGGACCGTCCACAGCTTTAGTGTCTCACCTGCCCTCCTACTCACTCGCAGAGAAACAAGTGATTAGACACCCCAGTACACAACACTACTGACTTTCTCAGGAATCGTGGTTGCAGGACACACCCTTTCGCTCTCACACTTGTACTAGTCCACATTATATTCTGACAGAGACATGAAAAAAGTTAAAATGTTAATTTTAACTATCATGCTCTAGTATGCAATATAAATGCCACAACAAGTAGGAAAATGCCGAACACAAATACAGTTAGCATAGCAAGCTGTCCATAATTCAGAAATGGAGCTGTAATTATATACAACACTATTACTTAACTCCCCACCCCCTTCTACAGAAGCACAAATATTATTAGATGTTAGCAGCAGGCACCTTACCTCAGTATATACAGATGAAAGCACTACATCTCAGGTGCTGTCGTAATCTTTTTACTGGAAAGGTTCTTCTCCAAGTGTGTGTTACCTATCTGTGCGCATCTATATAACAATTAGTACACGTTTCCAAACAGCAGCTGCATTTGCGTGTTTTGTCTGGGTGCCCTGGCCTGACCAGAAAAGAATACTAAGGGGCATTGTTGTTCAACCTTGTCTACATGTTCAGTCTTAATTCCATGAAAGAACAGAACTCAACAACAACAGTGCATTCTGTGTGAAAGTACAATGTGGCCCAAAGCAAAATATATCTGTAGAGTAACATGGGCAAAGCATAGGACAGTCTGCAACGTGCTCATGCTAACATAGGGAAAGAGACAATGGGCCTGCTTGAGACTTATGACAATATACATTCCTATAGTTTTTGTCAGCAGTCTTCATCCATTGATCTGTTAAACTGTTTTTCACATTTTGCTTTCATTGATCACAGCATAGAACACAGGACTTTGGGTCAGCCCACTTCAGAAATCGGCTACCCTCACTGTGAATGGCAGCCTTTTGCTTCTGCACAATTTGGACATGTGCAATAAAAGTATCCCCCTCCAGTGATTTGTCTGGGTGGGCTCCGAGGGTCTCTGCATTGTCAGGCCTCATTCAGCTGCCATGCCCCAATGAGCAGCAGCCAGGCATTCATTGTCTGTTTGCATACTGCACACTCAATCCCCAGCTGCAGGTGAGGCACATGCCACTTCCATAACATTCTTCACAGCCACCAACATTTGGGTCCCATCAAAGCCATTGCTCCTCTTTATAACACACAGGCAGAGTATGCTTAGTTTGGATCTGTTTTCAACTTGACGTGACGTAGCAGAGGTGCTTATGAGTACTTTTGGAGTCTGTAACAGCTGCTATAGAAACCCTTCCAGTTCAATATAGCACTTACAGTCTTGTCGTCTTTTGATGTCCACGGTTCGTTGTGTTGAGTGGTGCTTTCTTTTCAAGTGTTTTCCCTGTACTGTTCGGCAGCACTGGGCTGACTTTGAGAGAAGCATTGTCAGGCTGCAGACAGGCATTATATAAAACAAAAATAAGACTTGATTTCACACGTTACACTTCTGATCGGCTTCCTTTGCTTCCTGCCATCACACCACACTTTTAATTTTCTTGAATGGCAGTGGCATATCCGTAATTACTGTTTGCAGGAAATTAAACAGATGAACATGGCCTACATCAAACGCCAGGTTTTAAGAAGGTTGAGTTGAATTTACCAACAAGTAAGTTTTAAAACATCTAAAATATTAAGATGTACGTCTTAACTAATTTAAAACCAAACAGAATCCGTTCTATTATTCCCATTTAATTGAACTCGTATTGAATATTAATTAGCAAGGTAACATCTACATTTCTGAAAACATGTGTCTCACGGAACATATTACAGGTGATGTGCTGGGCTTCGTCCTGGTTTGACAGTCTTAACAGAGCCCATCTAGCACCGGCTTTACTTGAGTAGAAGGAGCTTTGGGTTTCGTCACAGTTCAGAAATAGTGCTTTGAGTGGTTTGTGGTCTATACCTATCACGTAGCGTCCATACTGGCTGCAGTGAAAACGTGTTTCCTACAACAGTTGGATAATGTACTATGATAAACTGCCCCATGCCCAAGCTTTGGAAATGAGTGTTATGAAGGAGTTGGGCAAGAGGGGTTAAGAGACAGATGTATTGTCTTTTATAGTGATTTCTTCATCTCCACCCATAGTGATGTGACCCCTGGAATATATTTCAGCTGTCAAGCACATATTTCTCTCATTTATTTAATGTCTTTACCTCACAGTAATTCATTCATTCAGTCATTAATTCATTACCCATGCTTCCCAATTCATGAGCATTCACGAGCATTTCTCTGATTTTGGGAGTACAATTGTATCACAACTTTCCAGGTAGTTCCATCTATTCTAATGGAAACCTTTTTCAGTTTCAATTGATGTTGCATGAACAGTAAGAGCCAGTGGGCATTGTAGTTTCTCAGATGCACACAACCACCTACCGATTTATGTTCAATCTCGCTCTTATGCCCCCCCAAAAAGCATTTGCCCAAATCAGATAAACACATCTCTCTCGCATGCAAACATGTGCATCCATGTAAGGAAGCTTGTGCCAATAATGTCTGCTAAAAACGGTCGGTGAATGTGAAGGAAGATTGCTATGCTTATGTTCATATTCACAGCTGCTACCTGTGTTGTGCCTGTTACGTGTGCGTGTGTGTATGACACCTACCCTAGCCTTGTTCTTTGTAATGAAGATGTTTCCACCTACTATTATCCAGTACTCAAAATGATGAGCTTTGTCAGTGCTTTCTTTTCTTTCAATTAAAGATTGTATTATCTAGAAAACAAATTAAAGCAAGTAAACGAACCAACATCTCCCTCCCCGGCTATTCTATACTATAGTAGATGGGGAATTGCAATCGGGTATATTCTCAAGGAACTATTACTGCGTTATCGGCACATTAACGCACACAAAGTCACGATAAATTTATCACCCCATTCACAAGCTGGTGCCAACAGCCCATAGCACCAGTTTACCTGCGATAGCAGCCGCAAAAAACATCGCCACAGATGACTCCTGCAACTATCGCTAACGAGATGCAGAGTAGGCCTTCCTGTGCAAAACGCAGCAACAACACCACTCCGCAACATTGTCAACGACCAGCCAGATCGGCGATACAACCACAAAACATGCTATAAGGCGCGTTAGCAACAGGAAATTAACACCTGCTCTGACCTGGTGTAAAGTCGGAAGGGTGCCGGCACCAGAAAAGGGAGCCCAGCCCTGAGCCACACCTGAAGAACAACAGATGCCATGGAGCTACTGATCATGCAGCTTGGGCCCCAACCGGGCCACAACACCCACCAATACCACCCCCAGGCCCATCACCACCCCCCGGACCTCCTGCACCACCCCCGAGAACCACAGAAGCAGCACAGACACAGACTGCGGACCTTCAGAAAATGCACCAGCCTCACAGACTTACCTCCAGAGAATGTCATTGCCCAATACAGGCTCAAAAGGAAAACCATCCTTTGCATCCTGAACATCATTGCCCACAGGCTGACCGTACCAACACAGCGGACAACCAACATCCCACCTCAACAAAGCTGCTGGCTGTGCTACACCTGTTGGCCCCTGGTACCTTCCAACCAACAACCGCCAGAGTCGGAGGAGTCTCACAGCCAGCCCTATCAAAGTTCCCTCAAACATGTCTTGGATGCCATCATCAGCTTGATACCCCAGTACCTATACTTCCCCCACCCTGCCCAGGAACAGCTGGAGACCAAGCAAGGCTTCTAAGCCATAGCTGGCTGCCCGCACGTGTTGGGGGCAATAGACTGCACACATGTCCTACTTTTGCCCCCTGCCGACACTGCACACAATTACCGCAGCACAAAGCACACACATTCCATCAATGTGCAGGCAATAGTGGACCACCAGGGACTCTTCACCAATGTCTTCGCCAACTACCCAGGCAGTGTGCATGATTCCTTCATCTTCCGACAGTCCATCATCAACCAGCGTTTTGAGGCTGGCACCCACAGAAATGCATTACTCGTTGTAAAGAACAAAATGAACACACCACACCTCAACTTCACAATCATGCAACTCTGCAACTCACAACTCTGGGAATGCAAATATTACAAACTCACATACAACATGCCAAACAAAATGCCCACCTACCAAACACAACAGCACAACTTACTGTGGTAAGCTGGACAAGCCTGTACACAAGCCATCAACAGCATGGCACCTCAGCCACACAATAGCAGATAGTGGGGAGAGGTGGGAACCAGGCATGTGCGAAGGAGGCAAGTGACCCATGAATAAGCATGTACACAAGGCAAAGTGTGGTGCGGATGGGCTGGCCAGACTGCTGTATGCAGACCACACACATATCCATGTCAACACACACCGCTGGTGTTTGGAGTGTAGTGGACAGTGGATGCAACCATGTCACCCCCAGCCAGTGGGGGAGATCAAGGAAATGTAGCTTGTCAAGTTCTCCCTGTAAGCGTGAGCGGAATGGGCTGGCCTGGCATGTAAATCTGGGAGTGGTCCTCTTCCGGAATACCCAACGCTCTGCCAAGGCGGCACCTCTCAGCCCCCCACATCTTTACATTGCCACTGTTACTCCCATGTTTCCATGACCCACATCACCTGGCACGAGGTATCTCCAATTATTCCCCAGTGTGTGTATGTTACAACCAAGGCTCCACTACTTGCACTTACTATAGGGAGGATAAACCTGTGGGATCTTAAAATTCCCCAAATCTGTACTAAACTCCAAGAAGCCATCAACAACTACATAGTAAAAAATTAGGGCATGGTGGACTCTGCCAATATATTGTGTGAAGCCTATAAGACAGTAAGTAATAAGAGGACAAGGGATCTTCCTAGTAGCACGTCACAAGAGGGAAAAAAGGGCCATATTAGAAAATCTAGAAGATGAGTTACAAGACTTAGAAGCAAGATTACTACAGGACAATAATGATTCACTGCAACATCACCTTCGGTTCAAGCAGAAGGAATTTAGAGATACAGCCGAAGAAGCAGCTAAGGCTAGACACCGTGCAATTCAGTATAATCTATACAAAGTGGGTGACAAGGCTGGAATATTGCTGGCCTGGTTAGATAGAAGGGAGAGAGCAGCGCGATGGGTCTGCGAGATTGAAAAGAGAGATGGTACAATGGGAAGGGAGAGAGAGGAAATCGCAGAAGAGTTTGCATCGTACTATAATCAGGTCTATAGGGCCTCACATTCTGTCACAACGGAGGAAGCTCGGGAGCTGTTAGTTCATCTCCCCATGCAATGGCTTGTAGAGGAAGACAGAGAAGCCCTAGAGTTAGGGAGAGGAAATCGCAGAAGAGTTTGCATCGTACTATAATCAGGTCTATAGGGCCTCACATTCTGTCACAACGGAGGAAGCTCGGGAGCTATTAGTTCATCTCCCCATGCAATGGCTTGTAGAGGAAGACAGAGAAGCCCTAGAGTTAGAAGTAACAGAATGTGAAATAATTCAAGCAATTGGAGCGCTGATGTCTGGAAAAGCGGGAGGCCCTCATAGTATACGGATCGAACCATCCAAACTGGCATCATCAAAGATAGCCCCATTGCTCCTCTGAATGTTTCAAGAAAGTCGTAATCTGGGCATACTACCCAGAGATCAGAGAATAGCCGTTATATATTGTTGTTATATATAAAGCAGGTAAACCCAAGGAAGAGTGTCCCCCTTATAGACCAATATCACTTTTGAATGCAGAAGTGAAAATACTGGCCAAGTTATTAGGAACTCGTTTGACTATGTTTCTGCATACCCTGATCCATCTGGCCCAGTCCAGTTTTATTCCATGGATTAACACTGCAATAAATCTTAGAAGACCCCATGGAGTTCCGGTTAGAACAGCCACAATAGAAGAAGACGTGGTTGTGCTCTCATTTGACGTTCAAATGGCCTTTGATACCATTGAATGACCCTTCATGCACGTGGTGCTAGAGAAACAAGGATGTGGGCCACAATTCCTATCCTGGCACCAACCACTGTACTTCAACCCATTTGCCCAGGTAACCATCAATACTAATACATCAAGGCTATTTGAGTTACATCGGTGAACAAACAGGGATGCCTGTTGTCCCCATTGATATTTGCTTTGGTGTTGGAGCCCTTAGCGGTCTGGAATAGAGGGGACCCTATAATTGGAGGGCTAAATTGGACATCAGACTGGGAAGATAGGATATCACTATATGCAGAGGACATCCTCTTATAAATAGCAAATCCAAAGGCAACCCTTCATGGGATTCTACATATATTTGAACTCTGTAGACAGTACGCTGGATACATGATTAATTGGGACAAATCAGTACTATATGTCCTCTCGGGAGCACCACTGTCCCAACCTAGAGCATATGAGATACCTATAGCAATGAAGAAATTTAAAAACCTGGGCATTTACGTCACTAGAGATCAAAAAGTCTTTTAAGAACACAGTGATAGACAGCACTGGAGGTCTCTCCCACTATCGTTTCTGGGTAGAGTTGCACTGTTTAACATGATGGACCTACCATGATTCCTTAACGCGCTACATAACACCCCCTATTTGATCTCCCACACACACTTCCAGGCAATTGAAACATCCATGCAACTGCTTCTATGGGACAGCGGTTCCCCAAGAATTTCTCTACAAAAGTTGACAAGAGGATGGTATAATGGGGGAGCGGCAATCCCGGCTCTGCGTAAATACTACTGGGTGGCCCATCTCACAGTGATCAATCATTGGGTGCACTATCCTCAGGAGGACCCTGCGTATAAAATGGGCCACCATAATATGCACCCAGGGGGGTACTTAAGGGCTATTTATGGAGGTGACAGGGTAGAATCCTTTCATGAGCCAACCACCACTATATTCAGGATTTGGAAAGAGACACTTACAGCTCATGGCTGGAAGGATAGACTCACTCAGATGACACCACTGTGGGATTCAACAAGTTTGGGACTATTGGGGAAACATGGAGGATTTGGGAAATGGGACTTGATTGGCCTCTCAAGGCTGAGCTGACCTGTGGGCAAAGGGGGACATTAAACCATTTGCAACACTGCAGCAAGAATATCAGTTAGCACCATCAGAAAACTTCAGATACCTATAAGTGATACACGCGCTAGGTAGTGAGGGGAGCTTCCGAATTTCTCTCCTCTGGAAGATAGGGTGCTTTATGAATGTCTTGAGAAGAAGAAGGCAACAACTTTGAAATATTGTAAAATGATGAATCAATCTGCAGAATCCCTCACTGGCCCTTCGGGCCCACTGGGAACATAACCTAGTGCAGATAGAAGACGAGTACTGGATGGAAGCTCTAGCCTTGCCCAAGGAAGTAGCCATTAGGTCACGGTTTAGAGTGGTACAATTAAAAGTACTCTACAGATCATATGTTGTCTGCACAACTTTGGTAAACATGGCTGAACTAGACTTCCCAAGCTGTATCAGGGGGTGTGGACAGGAAGGCTCTTTCTTTCACTTAATATGGGATTATCCAGTTATACAGACATATTGGGAGGAGGTGACATCTTGCATGCGAGAGGTACACATTCCAATGATGCTGAAATCAGCACAGTGGTGCCTCCTGAATATCTGGAGCGAAACAGACCTTACCAGTAAGGAACACATTTGGGTAACATTGGGATGTATGACGGCTAAGCGTAACATCGCAAGATTATGGGGTGCCCAAGCGACCCCAGAGTTGACTGCATGGAAAAGTGATATGGATTGGTGCATGATAGACGAAAAAACTGTAAGTTAAAGTAGGGACTGCCCAGATAAATGGACTAAAGTATGGGGTAAATGCAAGGAATACCAAGGCATGATGTACACCAATACCACCATCAAAGCAAAGAAACCGGATGATAATGGACTGAGGTGTGGGGGGGGGATTGTGATTAATGATATCCTGGAAATTTGTATTCCTGCTGATGACAATTTCTCGGCTTGATGTTGCCTTTGTAACATGTAACACATTACTGAAAGTGTATTGACTCGCTGATTGTTTGACTTGTGTTTCTTGTTTAAACAACAAGATTTTTGTTTTTAAACTGTAGAGACCCCTGCCACAAGCTACAGGCAACAGGCCCACCAGTAAAGCTGCCGCAAAGTTGGGCGTGGTCCGAGGGATATGGAGGTGCCTGGGATGGAGGATTCCAAATCTCCACTCCAGCGCCAGACAAACACATGGCACTGGGTGCATTCACCTCCAGATTAAGGGGCTTATTTACAAGCCCTTTTTACCTCTGGTATGTCGCACTGTGTGACGCACCAGCGGTGCGACCTGCTGTCAGATATTTACAAAGACGCGAAAAGCCACCCTGCGCGGCTTTATGTGTGTTTGTAAATATCGCCCATTCTCACGCAACACTTTGCGTGTAACGAGCGTGACATGGGTGTTGCTATGGGTGTTCCCATGCAAAACCCATGAATTCTGACACATTTCCAGATTTATAAGAAATCGTAAACCTGGAAATCCATCAGAATGCTATGCCACCCCAGGGAAAGCATGGCGAGGTGCAACCTATTCTACAGCACGTATGGAAAAAAGAAATCAACTCAATGTATTCTTTTTGTGCAGAAAGGAGTCCCTTCCTGCACAAAAACAAGCTCCACACAATGCAGGCATCCTTACACCACAGTGCAAGGGTGCCTGCACCGGCGCATGGCAGCTGATTGTGCTCCAGCACAGGGGAAAGCACATGAATGCAACATATTCTTGTAAATATGTTGCATCCCTGAACTTCTAAAGTGACTCAGTGCGACACAGCCAAATGGCTTGCGTAACACACTTAGGGCCAGATGTAGGTGGCCAAATACCGGTCGGTAACGGCCGAAAATACCGATTTTCGGCCGTTTCCGACCGGTATTGAGCGTTCGGTATGTAGGTGATAGAAAATAGGCCGAATCGGTAAATTTACCGAATCGGTAAAATTACCGATCGGTAAAATACCGATTATGAAAATTTACCGATCGGTAATGTTACCGATCGGTAAATTCACCGATCGGTATAGTTACCGATCGGTAAACTTTCCAATCAGTAAACTTACCGATCGGTATAGTTACCGATCGGTAAATTTACCGAATCGGTAAATAAGACTAGGTAAAATTGAAAATTGAGATGTAGGGAGGCTCTGAAATACCGATTTTGCCTCAAAATCGGTATTTAAGAGTCGGTATTTACCATGGATTCAAATCAGGTGGTAACCAGGTGTAGCCTATAAAAAAGGACCCAAAATGCAATTCAGTTTGCACAATGGCGGCATTTTATGTAAAAGCAAGACGGCTACGGCTACGGGAGAAGGAGAGAAGGAATGGCTGAGACAGGAGCAAGTCTACAGGCAGAGGGTGACCCTGTTCATGCTCACAGAGGAAGAGATACTTCAAAGGTACAGGTTGGCTCAAGACACCATCTTGGAGCTCATCAGGAACCTCAAACCACTGTTGGAGCACCCCACCGCAAGGGCACAAGCAAATCCAACACATGTACAGGTGCTGTGCAGCCTCCACCGGCTGGCGTCAGGGAGCTACCAGAGCGTGGTTGCTGTGGCGGGAGGGGTGACCCAGAGCAGCCTCTCAAGGTTTTTTCACAAATTCCTTGACGCCATGTTGCATAGGATGGAGCATTACATTTCTTTTCCATCCACCCATGCTGAACTTGTTCAAACAAAATCTGAGTTCTACCAGATGGCAAGATTTCCCCATATCATCGGATGCATTGATGGCACGCACATCCCCATTTGTCCCCCTGCTGCCACAGAATACATTTACCGCAATAGGAAGTCAAGCCACACCATCAATGTCCAGGTGATTTGCAATGCAAAGCACGTCATCACAGACCTTGTCGCAAAATTCCCAGGAAGTACCCACGACTCCTATATATTTCAGAACAGCGGCATCTATGCACGGCTGTCAGCAGGGGAATTTGGCGAAGGATACCTCCTAGGTAAGACAGAGTCAGCGACCCCTTCCACACCTATTGCAGTGAGAATGACAAGTATGCATGTGAGTAATGTATTCCCATTTCCCTTTTAGGAGACAGTGCATATGCCCTACGTTCATTTATCCTGACTCCCTACCTCAACCCCTCCACACCCAGCCAAAGGAGGTATAACCGGGCCCACAAAAGTACACGCAACGTGGTAGAACGGACCTTTGGCATCTGGAAGAGCAGATTTAGATGCCTTCACAAGAGTGGAGGCGCAAGGCAGTATACCCCCACCACCTGCTGCAAGATCATAGCTGCCTGTGCCATGTTGCACAACTTGGCTATGAGGAAGGGTACAGAGGTCGAGTTGTCTGACTACGAGGATCATGACGACGACAATGCTGTGCCTGACAGACAACCTGCTGGAGTCACAACACCAAGTGATGGCAGGTACAGACGTGAGGAAATAACAAGCAACTATTTCTGAGTAAGTAATGAGACACAGACAGGTTGTGTATGGGACATAAGTATTTATATGTAGCCACGAAGTCAAAGCACTTAAGTGCAACAAATTAAATTTAAGAAAGGTGGGGACAACATGTCCTGGGTTACATCACCCACTGGCAAAGTCATTTTTGCGTGCGCTTCCCTGAGCCACTGGGATGTTCCCCACTGCCTTCCTCCTGGCCTGCAGGCTCAGCTGGGCGCCTGCTGCTCCTACGGGGCTGCACCACAGCGCTTCCCATGCTACTGCGGCTACTGCTGTCCTCTCCCTCAGGCACATCCAGGGCAGGATTGTGTGCTGTTTGAGAAATCATCATTGCCTCTAGGGCACTGGTGATTCTGGCCATGCCCCTGGTGACCTCGGCCGTGTTCTGGGTGAGGCTTTCCTGCATGTTATTGCCTCTACGGCATAGCTGTGCTGTGGCAGTGGCGAGGCGATTCATGGCCCTATTGGTTGCTCGGGCGTCCCTGCGCCTTGTGTGCTCTATGTTGTCCAGTTTTGTGCACAGCTGCGTAATTGCTGAAGTAATTCCTGCAGCTAGGTCTGCATTTGATTTTACAATGTCCCTGTTGCTTTGTGCAATGTCACTGATGCCCTTCCCCATTTCTCCTATTGTTTGGTTTAGGGCACGGAATTGGCGGTGGCATGCCTGTATATATTTGCCCTGCATGCGCTGGATGCGCACCATGCTTCCCTCCAGCCCACGGAAGACAGTGCCATCTCCAGAGCCACCTGCACTGCTGGGCATGCGGCGACGTCTGCGCATGGTGTCAGATTCTGTGTTGGGCTGCAGTGCAGCATGAGGCATAGGTGCAGTGTCTTGAGCCTCAGCTTCTGCTGCCTCCATCATTGGCAGTGGGGCCACGAGTCGCCTCCTGGCTGGTGGGGTTGCAGGTGCAGCCTGTAACATTGATGGGGATGTCTCAGGGGAGAATTGCAATGCAGGGGATTGGGAAAGGTGTGGGGAGTGTGCTAACTCGGGGGTCTGGACTGTCTCCTCTTCCTGTGTGATGGCAGTTGTGTCCTCCTCATCCTGCGATGCATGGACATGGCTTGGCCCTGCCTCGTCACTCTCCTCCCTCGCTGCTGCAATCCCTGTTGGCGGTGTGACTTGACTGGCTAATGGTGCCCCTAGGTGTAAATAAGCGTATGTCAACTGAGTGCTACTGTGTCACAGTGACTAAAATAAATTCTTTACACATTTTACTTTCATTAATCGCCATTACTTTCACTGCCTTGCTGATGTCTGTTCAGTTATACATGGTCTAATATTAGCTGACTACATTTCCCATAATGCATTGCTCCTGTATAGTGCTAGCAGTACTGGACTGGGGTTGGCCTGTGCACAAAGGGTTAAGGGATGCTGCTTGGTATGGGGTGTTATGCTGCGCATGCGTCTTACCTTTTGCTTTGGCTCTGGCTGAGCTGTCCACGTCTCCCAGTCCCACGACACTATCTGGCTCGATGGTTGACGCCACCAACTCCTCCAGGTCAGTCAGGGGGGGTGCTGGGTTCCTGCCTCCACCGGTGAGACCAGCCTGTTTGTGCAGCTCTGCCATCTTTTTCTTTGTGAGGCTCCTGATGTCGTAGAACCTTTTCTTTAAATCTTCCAAGCTCCTGCTGGTGACTCCCACTCGTTTTGCAGACTCAGCTAGAGTGAGGGACTGCTTTCCAAATAGTTGTGTGTGGACTCTAACCACCTCCTCCACTAGTACCTGCAGCTCCATGTTGCTAAACTTAATTTTTCTCTTTCTGTCAGCCTACTGGCTCTCTGTGCTGCTTGCCATTCTTTCAGTATTACACTCAAAACAAATCTCTCCCTGCTGCTCTGTCTCTCTGCTCAGCTCTGCCTGCCTCCAGAACCTTCTAATGAGTTGCAGCTGCCTGGGCAGGCACTTCCTGGTAGGAAGGGGGAGGGTGGTTGCACCTGATTGGCTGTTGTGTTAAGTTTCACTTTTGTTTGCTGCACGTTTTTGAAAATACCGATCGGTATTTACCGATCGGTATTTACGGCCCATAGGAATGCATTGGAAATACCGATCGGTAAATGCCGATCGGTAAATACCGATCGGTATTTCCAATGCATTCCTATGGGCCGAAAGGCCCATAGGAATGCATTGTAAATACCGATCGGTAAATGCCGATCGGTAAATACCGATCGGTAAATACCGATCGGTATTTTCCGATCGTCCGATACCGACTTTTACCGAATCGGTAAAAAATACCGATTTTTTATCTACATATCATTTACCGATTTTTAAATACCGAATCGGTAAAATTCGGTATTTAAGACTCGGTAAAATGAAATTACCTACATCTGGCCCTTAGTCACTTTCATTGTAAATGTGGTCCCTAGCATAGTGCTCCCACCTTGCAGGCACCTTTCAGGGAAAACAGTTGGCCTTGACTCTTTCCCCCTCATGGCAAGTGAAGCAATAGATTACGCAAGACTGCCAAAAACTAAGGAAAAAATGCCCAAAGTTAGTTCAAAAAGTATGTTTTAGATACAAATGCAGAGTCAAGGTTAGCCAAAGCTAGGCCACAAGGGAGGGCAACAGCACACACACACACACCATGTGCGCAAGCACCAAAATGTGCTCATGGGGCACATGGCAGACACAAGCGATGCCAAATGACAATTCCTCTCCTATTCCTATGTTTTACACACACCTACAGCGATACTAACACAACACAAAACAAACAAAACAGGGGGTATGATAAAAAAGAGGTAGCCCCAGCAGGGAAATAGCCATGGGAAGGGGCCCCACAGCAACTGGGTGAAGCGCCTACGATAAAACTAGCATTACTCATAGGACTCGGGCTAAAAGTCAATATTCTATCCCTCCCTGTGCTCATTAGGCCACCTCGCAAACATACCTACCACTGATCTAAGTACCCAGTTAGGTATGCGTGGGGCTCAAAAGCATAAGAAGAGATAAAGATCGTCTAGATAAGAAATTATCACCCTCACTCCCCAAAATTACTAGAAAATACCTAACAGGGGTTACCTTCCGGTGCCACATTAAATCGTGACTAATGGAGTGTGGCGATCACACACCTTAGGTAAAATACAGCGACTCTGAAAACCACTAATTATGGAGCATGTGTAATGTTTCTGAGTTACCAATTGTTAGACCTGATACTCTTCAGGTAGTGTTTCCCTAACCTTTGTTGCTTGTTTCTCTGGGGTTTTGCTGATTTTCTTGTATTAGCCTTAGGGCTCTGGGCACTTTCCCAATGCAAATGCAGTGTGGAAGTGTGTGTGTCCTTCCTAAACCTGTTAGGAAGTGGTGCTTACCTGATGTTTTGAAACATGTGTCAAGCCGGTCATTGCTGGCCTGTGTGTGATGCACACTTGCACCCATGCTATTTTTAAACATGTGTCCAGCCTGCCATTGCAAGCCTGTGTGCGCAATTGCACTCATGCTCAGATTGGACTTTATAAAACATTAGCCAATCCAGAGAGGGAACTATCACTACCACTGGAGCATGTGGTGGGTGAAAGGCAGTGTAGGTACCTGCCCAGTTAGAATACCCATGTGTGTTTTCACTACCTATTAGGTTTGTTCTTTCTATAGACTAACTAACATTTTGGAAAGGTTCAAATTACTTCAGTCAGCAATAGTGTATTGTAGTGGAGCAGCCTCATAATGTTTCCAATATTTGGATCCACAATGGAATCCCTCTCCGAGGGTAAAGGTGGTTTTGTCATTAATATCTCAGAAATGCCACTTCTAGAAAGTGAGCATTTCTCTGCCCTAAAACTCATTGTGTGTCTTTTAGTTTCTCTCCATCCTATGCTGGGGGAGCACATCTGTGCATTCCCGCAACAGCTATAAACATTGGGCATGCAACTGGAATGTCAGACCTCTGCAGTTTGAGGGCCTGACTAGAGAGATTGGAGGGACAGGTTTTGACACTTAGCCTCTGGGAGCCAGATCATTGCCCCCCCACCAAAGATTAACATCTGCATTCCACGGCCTAATGGCAAACAGGACTGAAAGTTAGAGGAGACATCTGTGGTTCAAAGGGAAACCCTCTGAACCACCTACAAGTTCAAAGACACAATATAGTATAACTACTAGTGTCATACCTAAGCAGGGTTGATACCCTTGTGTGATCATCGGACCAGAGGTCCTGGAACTATGTGGTGCACACTGCCAGAGGTATCTGCTGTGCACAAGCTGGATTACTGCCATTGGAAGGGGCTTTGCACCCTTCCTGAATAGTGGCTGGCCTGGGCTGACTATCTGCTACTGTGTAGCACCCTGAAGTGTGATCTCCAAGGACTTGTTGGCTTGCCCCCTTTTTGTTGTATAGGTCCCAAGGACATCAAAGACCTCCTGCGAGGGACCCACACCATCGACTTGTGAAATCTGGAGAGCGGTAACCTCCTAAGTGCCTGCATCATCTGCTGGATCCCAAAGGGAAGTGTGACATGAGCTTGGAACTAAGAATTGTGTCTGCAGACCAGACTGCCTTTTGTGGAGCCCCAAAAATACTGCTGACATCTAAGGTGTGTTTCCCCTACATCATGGGGCCTCAACATGCATAAGTGTCTAGTTGGTGGTGAGCGGATTCACTGGTTTGGGATCCAGCATGGCAAATTACTTCGATTTTGCCGCATGTCTCTCATATGGCACACCGACTGCATGCTCATTGTGTTCAGTGTCCAATCCACAGATTTGAACCCTCAGAGATGAGGGTGTACCCATAGTAGTGTCTCATTCTACCACATGTGGCACTGCTAAACTTGCTCCGGTGTGTGGCCGGAATTGCCTGGTACGACCCCTAAAAAGTGCACCAGGCATTGTGCCTCAATTCCAGGGAGGTACAGAATTTGCAACTCTTCATTGTGTGTGTGACAGGTATTGTCTGGTGTGACCCGTATCGATGCGCACCAGACATTGTGCTTCATATCCATGAAGGAACTGAATTGGCAACTCTTGTTTGTGTATGACCAGAACTGTTTGGTGTGACTTGTAGCAACACTCACCAGACGTTGAGCCTCATTTCCATTGAGGTACTGGGTTAAAGACTCTTCATTGTGTGTGACCAGAAGTGTTTGGTGCGACTCGTATCACAGCGCACCAGATGTTGTGCCCTGATTGTCTTGGTACTACTCTGATCGACTTGAGTCTGATGGGGTACCTTATTCTTCCGAGATGCTCCTCTGCTCCACTCCCCATTCAACGATTGTGCCTTTTGGGCCCTCAGTGCTTCAGACAGCTGCCTTCTCCTCACCCGGCCAAGACCATATCGTCTTGCCAGATAGTATTGCTTGCATCGCACTGAGGTGGTGAGAGTGATTGATTGGGCTGAAGGAACACTTCTGAGAGCAATCAGAAGTGGGTCAAGAGACTGAGTGACTTCCCCTGTGCTTCCCAGAACTGGGCTGGTGCCGGAGGGCACATTGCAGAGACCCTTGATTGAATGACTATCGCCATCAGGTTGCTTCTGCTACACATCCTGTGGGTGAGTTTCCCGAATTGTGAGCAAACCCCCATTTGCCCTGCTACCTAGCCCCACCTTCTTGCCGTGGACCCTGACTAAGTATGACTCTGGCCACAAGTGGCCTAGTACCTGGGGGCGTGTATTTGTTCTCCAAACTTGAGGGCATACCGTAGTCAGGGTTAGTTGAAGGGTGCAGGAGGGCTTGGGCCACATGGTCTGCATTGTGCTATCAATTGACCTGGGGATATCCATTGCACCTCATTACAGTGTTATGTGCTTGTGTGTGAGAGTCACATATGGACCTGCCTGATATCCATTACACTATGTATCAGTGCTGAGTGAGTGAGTGTGTGGGGGTGACTGAGGACCACCTGTGATCAACTGCACCACACAGTGGTGCTGTCTTACTCGTTTATTCCTTGACAAAAGAATACTATTTTTGACATTGGTTTTGCCTGTGCAGCCCTGGTGCACAGTGCTTCCTACAAGTGTTGTACTTATCTGTGTATACACATTTCTGATATTGTTGTGATCTGGGGTGCACCCTATAACTTTGTGGTGTTGAGTTATAATAATTGCAAGTGTGGGCCTGGGTTTGACAACGTTTCAAACCACATAAGGGTGCTGGGGGTAAAGTAAGATCTTTCCCAAGTGTGCATATTACTGATGTCATTTTAACATGGTTGGTCCTAGCAATACTAGTAATATTTCCAAGTGATTTATGCCTAGAAATAATTGATGTTTATGCTGTATTAATGAATGCATTTGTTAAATACAAATTTTATTTACATATACCATGTGTGAAGTCTCTTTTGTGATGCTCAGTGTTTTTATTGTGTGAGAGTGCTGTACAAATTCTTTACACATTGCCTCTGTGATAAGCCTGACTGCTAAGCACCAAGCTACGCGAGGGTGAGCGCAGGTTATACAGCGAGTATAATCACCCATCCCTGAAAGGAGTGGTAGTTTCTGCCTGGCTAAGGCATCGCCTCAACTAACCAGAGTGCTGGTTCTAAAAACAATCAATCAAATTCTTTCATAACCAGGTAACAGAGAAGACAACGAAGTGCATCAAACCCCCACTATGAAGAAAAAAAGAGAAAAGAAATTTCCAAACTTACACCAATGGAAGGAGGAAAAACCCACAGGCCCTCAGCAGGGGGTCTGCTTAACACCCAAGTGTGTGCATCATTAGCTTTTATGGCGATGATACTCATAACCCAAATACTGGAAACATTATCACAATGGTCAGAAGAAACGCGGCCCGCAGAGGAGCAGAGATGGCCCGGAAGAGATTCACACCTCAAACTATAATAGTACACCAAAAGTTATCTATACTTGTGTGGTTGAGTATGATCTGCCTTCCGTGGGTAGTCACACACTTGAGTACCACTGAGGAACTGCTGGATCAAAAGAAAGTCACTAAGGGGTAACTACAGTGCCTGTGCAGGGACCTCTCATATGTCACCTACTTTTAATTGCGCCAAACTGAACACTAGCATCCCACATGCACTGCACAGCACCCTTCTCCATAACACCTGATATCAACACACTTCAGTCGGTTCCCAAGCATCAGCCAGGTCACGTTATGTCTGATAATTAATCCCACATGCTATAGGTGCAGATGGGCTTAACCTATCTCAAGAGGTAGCCCCATAGAAAGCAAATTGTCTCATTCACCTTTACCTATGTAGGATATGGGCAAAGACCCAACTCAACATGATACAACCACACAGGTTAGTAGTAAACCTGACCTGATACAGCACTAACTCAACAGCATTATAACTTTTTTTAATGAGCCCACTGCTACCCAAACTGAGCTGGACAGGATGCATAGAAAGGGCGCAATACGGGCAGAGACAGTTTGGCCCAGAGACTTTCTGGAGAAGAGATTTTTGGAGCTAGCCAAACCCCCAAATAAATGCACAGATATGTTCTCTTCAGCATTCACCTGTGAATGAGAGTGGCTCTCAGTGTGTCTGGGGTGGTCTTCTTAAACAACACGTGGTCTCTTAAGATGGGATTCCTGTGTAGGGCCTTTCAGCTCGGGATGAAAAGAGAAAAGGTTGCATTGGGGAGGGCTGAATGAAAGAATATATTACCCATGTCAGGAAGCCTGGGTCACTGAGGTGGGTGAATGCACTTGGTTAGGAGGGAAATGTCAACCCCATATTGTGCAGAAATGTACACTGTATTCCTTATGTTTCAGAGGAAAAGGAAGTTGCGATAGGCATGAATGCTAACCGCGGAGACATTTGGCTAATTCGGGATATGCAATGGGGCACCTCCATGCTTATGGTTTTTTATTGGCAATGTGGTGAGCATGCCTATACGCAGCTGGATCCTGGATATAGGGGTTTTTGTTAATTGATAACACTGCATACCAATCCTGGTCATTCCTGGAGAAGAGCTAACATATTTGTACCAGCACCCGTTAAGGAAAAAATACACCTCACTGCACCAAGCTTGTAAAAAGAGACCGGAAGACTATTTTGGCTGGGTTCAGTGCAAGACCGTCCCAGAAGCATTCAGACTGTTCACAGAGGCACAGCTGGGGGCAGAGGGGTTGATACCTTCTTCACCCTGCTGACAAAAGCTAATGCCCGCTGGCTTCAGATCACCCGGTAGGAAATACTCAAGATTATGAACAACACTGAGCTTTGCCTCAATATGATCAAGGAAGTGAGAGCCACCCGCATCATGGTAATACAGCATCGATATGTGCTGGACATAATTACTGCAATGGAGGGAGGAGCCTGTGCCAAGATTGACACTGCTTGTTGCACATTCATCCCAGGGAATGATATGGACAATGGGAAATTGACACTTGCCATTCAAGCACTGCATAATCTACAGAGATGCATGTTTGAAGCTGGAGGTGCCACTGAGCAGGAGTGGTTTCAAATTGGTTGTCCCGGCTCCGGTTGAAGGATATCTGGTTCACGTAGATCACTGTTGCTCGTTGCCATTGTGCTTCTATTGGTTTGTGAGGTTAAACAATTGGGGATCACCTGCTGTAAAAACTCAGTCATTACATTAGGTGGATTGCAAGTAATTAGGAAGGTTGTCAAAGTCAAAATCAAGCAAAGGCAATAGCAGGACCCAAGTAAAGTAATGGTACAAATGCATGAGTTAGATAGTGTAGTTGAAGATACAACTATAGGGGGGGAAGAATAATATGGATAACAATATGTGTATTGATAAAAATGAACTATCGTCCTTATTTATTGAATCGCGCATTTTGAGCGGCACATCTACTTTGACATGCAAGTATGTAGTCAGGCAGGCAATACGACCTAGGTCCAGGATTACTGATTGATGAATCACAGGTGGGTGGGTGCATAGCTGGCAGGAAAACACTCAGGGTGAAACTCTTGATCAATCCCACAGATAGGTGCAGCAACATTACAATGGTCAGGGGGAGATTGCCCCAATAAAGCACACAAGGTCAGAGGACTCTTCTGAAAACTCAATTAAGTCAGATTCCACATGAGTTAGGAACACGCAGCCTATCAGGACCTGGCACATGTAGTGAACGCCTGCTCTCCGTGCCGGACATCTGGAAACATTCACCACTGGCCACACCTTGTCCACGCATGGTTGAGACCCAACTGGATTAACCATTTGACCATTCATTTTTTACTATATTGCGGCAACCAACATTTCTCACCATGTATGGAATGCTGAAAGCTTTTATTGCTTGTTGTTATTTTGTATATAAGAACAATACAAACTCAATGTAAATTGAGACACTTCTCAGAACTCGTGCCTGTAACTGTTCTCCGGGCCGAACTGTTTAATTAAACAAACTATTCACGTTTTGACAAATGCCTCTTGTCTTTTGGTTTGGCTGAGGAATTCTACCCTGCACAATAGATAAAAGTGAGGAACGTGGTCTTTTGTAACCCAAGTGATGTCCAATCTCCCACTATGCATGGGAGGTTGTCAAAATCACAGATCTCAGATTTTTTTTCATCTCTCGTAGAAGTGCATTGATGTTTACCTCATAAGTTGCAGGTGGCACAGACTGTTGATCCTCTGGCTGGCCCATGGCATCTGTAGCACCTGTGTGTCAAGATCTAGGATGTACAAGAAGTACAATAGTGACAAGGATGGAGCTGCTATCAGGCCTGTACCGCAAAACCACAATGGTCCGATACTACCTATGGACAACTGTCAAAGTGGAGCAGCTCAGGACTTGGAAATGTTGGTAGCTGTTATGAGAAACCATGCCACAACCCAAAATTGAATGCGTTCATACAGCGAATGAACAGGACTCTTGCCTGGGAGGAAAGACAGAGAGTAGAGAGAGAGCCACCAGTTTGCAATGGCTCCCCAACCCACACAGCACATGTATACCAGGCCCAATAGCAGGTAGCACTTCTGCTGCAAATCTAACCACCCAGGCCGATAGCAGAGCTAGTTCTGGCCGAGAACCGTAGGAGGTACGTAGTTAGTCTAGACAACAGATGCACATTGTGAGCACTCCAGCATGCAGTAAACTCTTTTCAGGACTTAACATTGGGGGAAGCGTGCATTGTCACGGTGCAGGATATTGTATTGTATTGTATTGTAATTGCATTTGTATAGCGCTTACTACTCCTGATAAGGTGTCAAAGCGCTTTTCCGCGAGTAGCACGCTACTCCGGGACCCATAGAGGATTAGTGTTGAATTAGTATAGTGAAATATGCAAGTACATGTTAAGTGGTGGATATGTTAGTCAGTTATTTGGATTCGGAAAGATAGCAGAAGCATAGAAGAGAAAAAAAGGTTTGTATTTATATAGCTCTTCTTACCCCTGATGGGGTGTTGAAGCACTTTTTTTGGTGAGTGGCATGCTACTCCGGAAACCCATAAAGGATTAGTGCTGAATTAGTATGATGAAATATGAAAGTAATTTGAGTGGTGGATATTAGTCAGTTATTTGGAGTGAGAAGGATAGCGGAGGGATAGAAGGGAAAGAAAGGTTTGCATTCATATAGTGCCTGTTACCCCTGCTTTCCTGGCCAGTAGCAGGCTATTCCGGAGCCCATAAAGGATTAGTGTTGAAAATTAGTATAGTGAAATATGAAGTAGTTTGAGTGGTGTATAAGTTAGTCAGTTATTTGGATTGAGAAGGGTTGGGGAGGGGTAAAAAAGGGAAAAATGGATTGCAGTTATATAGCGTTTGTAACCCTGATGAGGTGTTGAAACGCTTTGTTGGCGAGTTGCACGCTACTCTGGAAACCATAATGGAATAGTGGTGAATTAGTATAGTGGAATAGGGAATTATTTTGATTGAAAAGGATAGTAGAGGGATGGAAGAGTGAAGGAGGTCTGTTTTTAGGTCATAGCAGTAAGAGGAGGCTTTCAGATTAGTAAAACAGGTTTTTTGGGGGGAAGAGTTAGAAGGAAGAGTTTAGAAAGGTTTGTTTTGGGAAACGTTATAGAAAAAAGGTGTCAGTTGATTCAAGGAGGTGTAGAATAGGAGAAAGTTAAGAAAGGGTTATTTTGGGAAACATAGTAGTGGTATGGGGTTTGGGATAAATGACAGTGGATGTAGAGGCTATATTTATATATGTATAGGATGAGGGATAGGGTAGAGCATTGAAAGGCATAATAGGAAGAAGTTTGAGATGATTCAGAAAGTTGGGCTAGAAGATATATTGGGAGAAGTCTAGGCTGAGAAATAGGGTAGTGCATTGGAAATGCTAAATTAGACGAAAGTGATAAATATATACATCCATAAGTACTATAGATGCATAAAGGAAGGAAGTATGTGCAGATTAAAGATATTGATAGAGGTACAGGATGAGAAATAGGGTAGTGCATTGGATATGCTTTTTTTAGGAGAAAATTAACAGACACACAGATCCAAGTACATGGAGGTACATAGATGCATATTGGAAGCAAGTACATGTAGGCCAAATATGATTTTTTGTTTTGCTTTTATGACACCATCATTATTCTACATGTTTATACAAAGCAATACACAAATATAGGTATCAAATGCTTATATACAGAGGGACACATACAGAGGGTGGGTATTAATGAATAGAAAAATGGTGAGCATTTCTGGCCCTAGTCCCGACCAGGTACCCTTATGAGTCCCTAGTATATGGTACCCAAGGTACCAAGGGCATAGGTACCCCAGAGGCCTACCAGGGGCTGCAGCATGTATTATGCCATCCCTTGGAAGCCTTCCAAAATTACACCACAGGACTGCTACTGCAGCCTGGGTAGGGTGGTGAATGCACCCCTTACTTAGATATAGGTTATCTATATCTACCTTAAATCACTTCGCTAATAAACATATCAGTCACCCCTTTGGCAGGCCTTATCAATCCTAAAGCCAGGGTGCTGGGCTTTGTGTGAGAGGGTGCCCATGCAAGAGCAGGACCCCTCTGCAGCCTTTGGAATCTTTTCTCTGGGGCTGTTCTGTGATGCAGCCAGCCCATATACTCTTAAGTGCATTATAACCTTGCTGTAAATGCTAACTTTGGAATGGCTGCACGGAAACATGTTGTATTTGGTGTCAAACACTTTGGAATCTCACCCCCCTGCCAGTTCTGACGGCAGGGGATAGAATTGCACCCTTCTAGAGGGAGAGATATGTACACACCGGTATACCCGGTACCAGTTTAAAAGAGCCCTGGCATCACAAAATGGATGCTGCAGCCACAGACACGAGTCTGGCCTCCTGCTGCTGGAAAAAACTTCGGCAGGGGAGGCCTGGACTATAGGTTTCCTGTCACAGGGAGGTGTAACCACCTCCCAGACAGGCTTTAGTGTATTGGGGCTGGGTGCGTGCACTCTGAGAGTGTTTTGAAGTCTGCACTGGGGGCGCATTTTGTGTCCCTGTGCATAGCCCAGTTCAAACCGGTTGAAGGGGCTACCAGCCCCTGCTCTGGTGTGAAACTGGACAAAGGAAATGGATGTAGCCACCCCTCTTTCCAAACCCTCCCTTAGGTGGGTCCCCAGAGTAAGTCCAACCCCTTCCTTGGGTATAAGTAAGTAACCCCTGGTTACAGGACTTTAAATTACACCTGGACAAAATTCTGCTACAGAAATCCTGGACTTTCGATGGTCTACACAACTAGATGGCTCAAGAATCTCCCTTGGAGTAAAGGAGTTACTCCCCTGCTTGGCAGGTACCAACAAAACATTTGCATTCTGCATCTCCGAAGCTCCCGCCGGACTCTGAAGCATTTGCAGCCCAGGAGGTGGATTTCCAGACTCCTCAGAGGCAGACCCGACTACCCAGCAGAGCTGAGACCCGCATCCCTCGTGAGCGACGTGGAACAGGAATTCTTGGACACCATGCACATTTGCAAGTGCATCAGTTTCTCATCATTCTTTGAGGCTGTGCTTTGGGTTACTTGTAGCCCAGGCCCAAGCAACTTTTGCACCAAAGATTGCGGGCATACACTCCACGAGTGTTCCGTGAGCCAGTTTGTGTGTTTCCGCTTGAGGCCCCTTCGCGATATCTGGTCCGTCGACTGGTGGGTCCATGTGAAGGCAACTCTGATTTTCTTTGGGCTTACCTGGTTGCTCCAGATGTGCCCTGACTCTCCACCACATGGTGAGTCCCTCTGACCTTGCTGGTCCGCATCAAAGCATTTCTTCACTTTTTGTGTGGGTTGCTGTTGCCAAGGCTTGTTGGGTACAATCCAGTCACCGATGCTGCAGCACTCGACATCCTTTGTGGGACAGCTCGGGGACAGCTCGGATCCAGCTCCTGGTCATTTTCGATGCCTCCTAGTCCTCGTGGCTGCAGATTCAAGCTTCACCTCTTCAACCTGAAAGCACCCGGCATCGGTGGGCATTCGACTATTGTGTCACTACCTTGGGTGGTTCCTTGTGGGCCCAGCGATTCTACCGGCTCTAGGCCTTGTGTCTAGTCAAGTTGTGGTTCTTATACCACTTTCTTAATATATGGTTGGTACACCCCAGGGCTCAACGTATATTGTGCTAATTTACTGTGTGCTATTAAGTGTAACGTACGTGCTTTTACCTCTAGCCTCATTAAAAGACTAGTAGGGTGTGTTTAGAATAAATACATATATTTTATATATATACCTGGTGTGGTTCTCCTTTTAGTTGGTCATTCAAGAGATTATAGACTGGTAAAACAAATTGCTTTACATAACTTCAAGACTTAGCATGAAGGCTGCTCTCCATAGCTACCACTAGGATAGCTTTCAATAAAGGTTGTCTTTAACCTATCACCTCTAAGGGGTTGTTTGGACTGCTGCAAGGTGCATATGCCAGGCCAACTTCTCACATGCTCTTTCTTACATTCTGGCATTCCTGGAGATAACCATATTGCTGCTAATCTACTATAGTATTGAAGCCTCCATTTGTTTAGAGGGACCATACGCTGCCAACGTTTTCAGTCCCACTTTGGTTCACCAACTGTGAAGAGGAAACCTCCTTGTTGGCATATCCATGTGAATTTATGGGTGATCTGTGCACAATGAAAAACATTATAAGCTGCTAATCAGTTGTTGTACCACATGCTTTTGGACAATCAACAAGCATTAAGTCCCTTTGACCAGAAGTCTCTCACAGATGTAATTGTATGTATTTTTTAAAACGTATCTTGGGGAACAAAATTACAGATGATTACAGATGCAAACATTGTCACCTATTTCTATTTTTCATACGTATTTTCATAATGTTTTGATTTCAGTGATTAGTTACTTTGCTGAAAGAATTAGTGATGTGCGCAAATGATCCCTTGCTGAATTCTGAATTTCGTTTACTTTTCAGAACTAGATAGGTATTGTGTTCACCCATTTGCATCATACCTCTTTCTACCACAAACTTCAAGTACGTAGATTCAACAAAATAATAGGAAAAAATGACAACCACTTCTAAAAAAGCGAAAACTGCGATAAGTATATATTTTTTACAGCTCAGCCAATTCCTGAAAGATCGGAAGAGAGTGAACCTAGAACAGCAAACCATTTTTATGAAAAACAGGGTACACTTTCTTGCACATCACCTTTTCCCATTCAAAAAGTAGGAATAAAATGTGTTTTATTTTGGCTGTTTTCTCAGTTCCCTCAATGGAATCCACAAGTCCTGAGAACCTTTAGAATGCCCAACATGAGGGAAAAGAAGGATACAAATATGGCCACGATGCCTTGTGTGGTAAAAACGTAATGAAGGCTTAAGACGTGTCCTGAACATAAAAAAGGCTCTGCACTGGGGTGAGAGGGATTGGGAAAGTCAGATGTTAATTGGGTAAGAGGTATAAAAGTGCAAATAATGAACTTTATGTTCAGGTTTAAATTATTTGTTTCATTAGAACAAACTTGTCAATGATATAGTGCCTTATAATTTTGGGTTCTGAAAATGCATGGACTGTTACTCACCGCGTTTTAATGTTTAAAATATATAGATCTGTCCAAGGAAGAGATGTTCGGGAAATTAAGGACAGATGTATATTTTTATTTTTATAATGATATTACAATTGAACCTAAACAACAACATTGTTCGGGATGATTGTAGGTAGAGCTCATAGGATGGTTGTATTGCAGTCCAATATCAACAATTACTGTACTCCATCCACTATTGGCTTACCTGCGGGTTGGCCCCGGCGTCCCCCCCGGTTCAGCACGGATTCTTCCGTTTATCTGGAGGGAGGTGCCATCCACTGGAAGTCAGGTAATCCACTTCCGCCAAAGGCGCGCCAAAGGCAAGGCCATCTGCGCCCATCCGTGCCTGTTCTGCGGGCAGCGACAGTCATGCTGTTGGCTGTCCCTATGACGTCCCATTTCCCTGGTCATCCTCACAATTGCTGGCTAGTAGAGAGAAATAGTGCAGCTGTTCTTCCCCATCCCTGTACATTCTCACTGATCGTTCACCTCTTTTTCAGTGTGAGAACTGTTCTACAATACTCAACTTGGACCCCTACCTCCCCTTCCTCACAGCCCCACCCCCACATATCCCACTTCCTCAATTGATCCTACAGTCTGACTTCCACCTGCAAAAGACTGTCTCCTTAAATGGAGATTGCTCCCCCGTCAATCTGAGGACATATGGCTCTCCCTCACAACCCACGCCTGGGACATAATGTTTCTGACTGAAACATGGGTCAGGGACTCCTCTAACCCAGATCTCAAACTGGTTTTACCACTATATTACCGCTACACAGGAATTAACAGAACGAATAACAAACTGGGGGATGGGTTTGCTGTGATACTCAGACAAGGGTGGGAGATATTCTCTTGAAAAATTGCAAATATTAGTCCTTTGGAAGCAATGTACTTCTGCATCTCCTCCACCTCCAACTTGTTGCTGGCTCGAATCCTCATCTATCGACCCCCTAACTCAACACCACAACAGCCTATGGATTTCTATGACATTGTGGCCGACCTATCACTAAAACACGCGCACTTCACTGTTCTCGGCGATTTTAACCTTCACGTTGATGACATCTGTTGCTCTAGAGCCAGCCAATTTCTAGAAGCTAAGAATGGCCTCAATCATACGCAAAGGGTCACACTCACCAGGCAGTACACCCCCTGTGTTGTAATTTTGCAGCGATTGGGTTAGCATTAGCAGAAGCCATCCTGTATTTAGAAGTTATCTTGTCCGTTTTGTGGAATCCATTTTGTATTTCTGGCAGACATCTTGTTTGCCATGTGCTGCCACGTGCGTGCCATGTGCTCTGTCCTACGTTGCTGTTGTCTGCTCTTGAAATCTGCCTAGAGACAGGTTATATTTAGCCGCTTCTGCTTCGCACATGCTCAGTTAAGCTTGCAGCGGTCCTTGCAGCTGCCCCTAGTCTGTAAATGTCAGGATGTGTTCACCAGAATTAGCAACAGTTAGCTCCTCCCACTTGTTGACTGTGCATTTTCCGTATCACCTTATATGTACCTGAAACCTTCTCTTGTACTTGTACCGCCTTCTTTTGAGCCCCTGTGTGGGTATAAAAAGACCAAGCTCCTTCCATTCAGTGTGCTACTTCATACATTGCAGAAGGGTGTTGTGTGAATGTAGTTCCACCTCATGAAGTTTAATAAACTTTGTATTTTCTATTTCAATTTCTGTGCCAACTTCTATCCTATTGGTCTGAGGATTTGTGCAGAGAAGGGCGAACCCCTAGCACTGGTAGGCCTTGCTGAGGCCCACCACCACAAATTGGCGCCCAGCGTGGGGCTCATCGGCGACTCGGATGCCCGAAAGAGTGGTCGAAACGGAGGATTGGAATCTCGCTTTGGATGATCACTGCCCGAGGAGACCAGCGTCTTGGCAACCACTGTGTTTTTCCTCTCTTTCTGATCTGACCCTCCAGGTGGTACCGGTCATCGACTGAGATCTCTTCTGTTGATTTCCCGTGCAGTGACCATTTGGTCGATTTTGAGAACTTGGCAGTTGGAACCTGGACACCAAGTGATTGGGAGTGGTGAGGTAGTTTAGTAACCCTTACAGTGGCTTTGGATTTTTAGAATTGTGTTGACCAACTTGGATTTGTATGGGATTGATATATGAATTGCAATTTATATAGGCAGGTAATGAGGAGAATTTTCTCTATTTGAATTAATTTGAAGGGCACATCGTTCTAAAGGTACCTTAAGTGCTACTTTGGTTATAATACTGCATATTCTGCACTGTTTTTGCCATGCCTGTTTCTAGCACACTTTGTAGGATGTGTTGCTTTTGTTGTGGTACCAGTTTGAGACTCGATGAAGCACAACCAGCCCCCCCCCCCCAGAGGGGACACCTAATAGGGATATGTATATTAAATATGGCATTTCTTCTGCAATGTACAGCACGTTATGTCATAAATATACTCGTAAGGATCCAGAATTGCGTTGGCCTATGCATGGGTCATTTGATTTGTGAAAGATTCAGTATTTGGAGCAATGGATGTTTAAGCGAAAGGCTAGGCAAGACATGTTTGACTGTGTACGAATGTGGAAGAAAGAAGTGCGTGAACGTATGAAGCGTAAACAAGTCTTGATTGAAAAAGAACAGTGAAAGAACATCTATGCAAAAGCATTAGAATTGAAAAATAAAGAAATAAAAGAACGAAAAGAGAGGGAAGATAGGGAGCGCCATTTACAGGTAACTGGCCAATACGCTGTTCGGCAACCACTCTATCCTATCCTTGATAAACCTCAAGATGATTTCTTGTTATTAGATTGTTCTCCACCTCCGTATACTCTTCCTTCTGCTCCTCATGATTCAGATGAGGACTCTCCTACAGACCAGGACAAAACACGAGAAACTCATTCTATGTTTTCCGCTGAACGTGCGTCACAGCTTAGATCTGCTGCTCGCAAAGCCGCCCGTAATACTGCTTCTGCTTCTGAACTTTTAGATAGCATAACAGATTGGCAGGAAAGGGAGCAAATATATTTTACAGAGGTGTTTGCCAGAGAAGTTGTTGAACGGTTTAGGAAATATTCTGAAGAATTGGAGCCTGTTGAAATAGCAAATTATTGTATGCAAATGCGTGATGGTCTTTTTGTCTTTATTCAGGTGGCTGGCTTAATCAGGCGTTTGGTGAAATTACGTGATGAGACAGTCCGTTTGCGAGAGGAGAAAAAGGCAGCAGACGCAGCTGCACAAACACCTCAGACCGGCGTGGCACTAGCTTATATCTTCGGAACAGATAAGACTATGATAGTTCATGCGAAACCTATGCAAAGGGTTATTTTATTTATAATTGGGTTTACACTCCTTGGAATAGAGCGGATGTTATGGCTCTTAAAACTGCATTGCCCGATCCGCTGAAAAATCCAGCAGCTTTTTATAAGGAAGTTGAGGGTGCCATTAGTTCTTGTACTATGACTCTGCCTGATATTGACCTGTTTTTCGGATTGATATTACCCCCTAATATGTGGAGACCTGTACGTAAGGTTGATGATCATGTGACTTTTGGGGCATTATGGAAAGATTTAGAATGACTAGATGTAGAGAGAGAACCAGCACAAAAACCATGTCAGTTAATTTTAAGATCTTCCCGCAGCCATATTAGTTAAGTTAAAAACGATTATTCCCCCTAAAAAGATAGATTGGACTGTAGTAGCGTCTTGTAAGCAAAAGGCAGATGAATCGGTTTCTGACTTCTTTACGCGTTTTGAGGAGGCATTCCACGATATTAGTGACCAGTCATTGACAGATGACACAGGCAGGCATCTGTTCGTCTATAAATATGTCGCAAACCTGTTGCCAGTAATAGCTAGTCGCCTAAAGGCCAGTGAGAGCTCATGGACTACCTCTTCTCCGGTTTCTCTTTTAACTATGGCTCAGTATTATGAATGGCAGGAGTTAATGAGTATAAGAAGACTAAGGAGTTAAAAACGAAGGCTATGAGGGCTCAGGTTTATGGTCAGTCTTCTAAAGGTAATGATAGAGGTGGACGTGGATCTTAGGGTTAGTCTTTTCCTTCTTATACTCGTTCGAATTTGTCTGTTGACCAGTGTGTTTACTGCAGGAAATTTGGGCATTGGGCTTCTGATTGTCCAGCAATGCGTGCTCGGCAGTATCCATGTGGACGGGGACAAATGAGAAATCGCTTAGGCTATTCAGGGCCTAGAGGAAGCACGTACAATCGTGCTAGGTTTGATGCTAATACACTTGGACAGGATGGGTTTAACACTTTTGAGAGACGAAATCAATATCAAACGTCTGATTATGTGCCGTCTGATTTGAAAGATTCTGCTTATGCATTGGATTGCCTAGGATGGGATAAGGAATCAGTTGAAGTTCCAGTAGATCAGAACGGTCCCTATGTTACAGCACATGTTTGGGTTCTACTGATCAGTTTCTGGTTGATACAGGAGCTAATCGTAGCACCTTATCTAAACAATTGGTTCCAAGGGCTCCCCTGCCTGGCTTAACCATTACATCAATAGGTTTTGATGGAACATCTTCCCTTAGCCTGCTGTCATAGCCACTTTCATTCCATGTTGATAAATGTACTGATCCATATCCATTTTTGCTCTCTCCAAACACACCAGACAATATTGTGGGTCTTGATATGCTAAAAGATGTCAGGGCTACGAGACGAAGGCTCCTGAAGGTGTACGTGTTATTTTGAATGACAACTACCCCATGATTGAGAGATCTTGTCTTGTTAAAGAGGAGAATAGCATTAGCTTCACTCCCTAGTACTTTGTGGGCTACTTCAGACACAGATGTAGGGCAAATGGTTATCCCACCAGTGCATATTAGTGTCAAGGAGGGCGCTTCATTGCCACGATTGCCGCAATATAAAATTTCTCAAGAAGGAGAAGAAGCACTTATATGCATTGTCCATGATTTGATTAAAGCGGGAGTTGTGGAAGAAGTTTCTTATAATGTTTGCAACAGTCCTATTCTTCCAATTTTGAAAAAAGACACTGACACTAGGATTTACAGATTCATCATTGATTTGCGAGAAGTTAATAAGATTGTAGTGCCCCAATACCCTGTTGTTTCTGACATTACGACCCTTCTTACTCTGGTTCCTCCAACTACATTTTCTGTGATCGATTTGAAGAATGCTTTCTTCTCGATTCCTAATCATCCTGTTAGCCCCTGCTAGCACTTTTGACTAAAGATACTCCAATGCCCCTTCCATGGACAGATGCATGTCAGAATGCTTTTCATCAGTTACATCAAGCTCTTTGTTCTGCATCAGTGTTAGGCACTCCAGATTACACAAAGGCCTTTACACTCTATGTACACGAGAAAGATGGGTGTGCTTTGTCGGTTTTAGTACAGACACACGGTGACAAGCAGCGTCCCTTTGCGTACTTTTCAGCAGTTCTTGATCCTGTTGCTCTTGCATTGCGTGGGTTCTTCCGTTCAGTGGCAGCAACAGCTGTGTCCATACGTCAGAGTGAAGGGTTAGTTTTGTCACATAAACTGTTGGTGCTAGTACCCCATGCAGTAGATGCCCTTTTGAATCAGACTAAAACGCAGCACTTAACTAGTGCTCGCCCGACAGGATACGAATTGACACTTTTGGCCTCTCACATTACCCTAAAGAGGTGTGCGACTCTAAACCCAGCAACTTTGTTGCCACAACCTGTGTCTCAATCAAAAGAGCCTCATGATTGTATATTCCTTACTGAGGAACAGACAAAGGGTCGCGTCGATTTGCAAGATACGCCCCTTTCAGATGTAGATGGGGAACTGTGGGTTGATGGGTCCTGTTTGAAGTTACCAGATGGCATGACCTCAGCTGCATATGCAATTACGAAACTTAAGACAGTAGTGGAAACAGCTCGCATACCACAAAAGTCGGCTCAAGCAGCTGAACTAATAGCTTTGACACGAGCGTGTGAACTTAGTACTGACTTATGTGTGAACATCTTTACAGACAGCCGCAATGCTTTTGGAGTGGCCCATGATTTTGGCCTGCTTTGGAAGGAAAGAGGATTTCTTACGTCCCACGGGATGCAGATAATGCACGGAGAATTAGTGCATAATCTTCTGACTGCACTAACATATCCAAAGAAGATAGCTATTGTGAAGTGTGGTGCACACAAGAAGGTAACTGATAAGACAGGACAAGGTAATGCCTTTACGGATCGCGTAGCTCGTGAGACTGTGATGCAACAAAGCACTACTTCTATGTACCTAGTGAAGTCTCAAGCTGAGCGATGGCATGACGCTAGACAGGAAGTGTTAGATGTACAGAGATCTGCTTCTGTGGCAGAACTTGAGCAATGGGCTAAGGAAGGAATATTGGACGATGAGGGTTATTGGTGCAACAAAGACATGGATAAATGGAAACTACCTGCAGCCTATTTGCAACCTATGGTTCAAATGGCACATGGGCTGGCACATGTTGGAGCTCTAGCAATAACGAAATTGCTTACGCGAGTTTGGGAGCATCCTGAAATTGCCAGCTGTTGATCTGTTGGCAGTATAATCCTGGTAAAGGGACAGAACTCCTACAGGAGGGTTTGCTACACCGACTGCACCTTTTGAAGTTTTGCAGATGGATTACATCCAACTTGAACGCTGCAATTACTTAAAGTATGTCCTAGTGGTGGTATGTGCCTTCAGTAAATGGATAGAGGCATACCCTACAAAGGATAATACAGATCTCACTTCAGCGAAGGTGCTTCTAAAGGAGTTTTTCCCTAGATATGGTGTTTGCAAACTTTTGTGGAGTGACAACGGACCTCATTTTATTGGGCAAGTTGTTGAATATGTCCTGAAAGGATTAGGGATCAAGCAGAAATTCCATGCAGTCTTCCACCCACAATCAGCAGGATTAGTGGAGAGGTACAAGGCTACTTTGAAATTGAAATTAGCAAAAATACAGGCTTCCATGTCCTACCTCTGGCATTGTTGTCCATAAGATCGGTGCCACATTCACGATCTGGACTTACACCATATGAAGTGGTGTTTGGGAGACCGATGAACATTTGGGGAGTTCCTAAGTCACGCCCCATACATGATGTACCTTGTGTTCTGATGAATGATTATTTGGCACAGTAAACTGACAGTTTGATCTCTATTCATCAACAGGTTCGAGAAGCTCTCCCTGACAGATCTACAGGTGAGGCCCACGATCTCCGGCCTGGAGACCAGGTTATGGTCAGAATATTTGAGAGGTCGAACAGCTAGGAGCCGAGGTGGCGAGGACCAGAGCAAGTGCTTTTGGCTACGAGGACAGCAGTTCGAGTGACGAACAGAAAGAATTGGATCCAGAGCACACACTGCAAACGTGTGTCGCCTACCTTGATGGAACCTGCTGTGCTGACAGACTATTGAGAGATCCTGAATACGGAGAAAAACCAAGCCATCTTACCTGACGAATCTGAGGAAGTCTTCCCGGACCACACGATTTCTGGAGTATCTCGATACCAATTGAGACCACGGAAAGAGCCTGCATTGTCAAAAAGGACTGGTTGAGCTACCGCCCTGGTTGGTGAAACGAAGTGCCGATGTGGCAACGGGGGGGGGGGGGTCAGTCCTGCAAATTGACACCAGTCTTGACCGTCGTTGAAGAAATCAATGGCTACCCAGGGATAAGAGCTCCAACGGTTGTTTTATTTTTACGACAAAGTGATCATGTCTGCCGAGAGATCGAAAGTTGCTAAGATTTGCACTAAGAAAATAATTTGTGCAGTAGGGTTTGTTGGTGCTATGGTGGTTATGGCAGCAATTACCTGGTATGTTGAGAAAGTGGCTCCTGTTCGAGAGCTTTTTATCGCCACTACTCCAGTACCAGTTGAGCACCACTACTTTACACTTCCCTACCATGAGCGGAAGCATTGACAATCCCACCCGAATAATACATTCATCCAGATGTTGCATCATACACATAATGCCACGAATACTACCAACTGTTGGGTGTGTTGGATAATACCTGTGCACCAAAAGAAAGGAGTTACACCTTTCATTCCTCCTCCATTCTCTCAAATGGTTCTTGTCAAGCATGGTTTGCGCTCTTGTTTGCCTCTGAAAGGGTTAACATTACAGAAATGACAGTAGGACAGATTAATTATCACGTTAATAAAGAATGTTATCCTGATGAGAATGGGTACCCTCAAGCTAGAGGAACAAAATTGAATGGGAGGAGTACCAACCGGACAATATTTCTATGCCACATATGTTCACAAATAAAAGGACTATGGAGAACAATGGACCTTTTGTAATTTCAGTGACAAGAGCTAAAGCAGACATGTATTAGTAGTGTTGGGAGAATTCCAGTGGGAAGAAGTGAATGTACTGTAATTCTGACAATTGAAGGTTCCAATAATAGCAGCTTTATTTCATCGCATAATACATACTTTGTTTGCGGTAATAAGGGATACTACCAACTACCTGTGGGGTGGTCTGGGGTATGCTACGTGTCCTTTCTGTTGCCCCCTGTGTTTCTGGAACTTACAGCGTATCATAAGGACTATAGACTGTACAATGAAATTTTCAAGAAAATAAATAAGAGGACAATAAGTATGGATGAAGTTGACCAACTGACACCGCTTTGCAACAATATGTCGACTTTAACTTAGGCTTATTCTTTTCCATAGGTAATGCATTGAACAGTAGAAAAATAAGGAGATTGACTTGTGTTGTGGAAGCTGTTACCAATCAGACAGCAATGGCACTTGGGAACATTACAAAAGAGCTGCAAGTTGCGAGGATTGTAGCACTTCAGAATCGTATGGTGCTTGATGTCATTTTGGCATAATCGGTAGCAGTTTTGTGTCTTTATACCTGATCACTCGCCTTCAGTATATGATGCAATCTCTAAACTGCATAAGATTGCTGTAGAGATTCACCCAGAGACTGGTACATGGACTTTTTCAAACTGGATGTGGACACTCTTTATTACTTGGGGCTGGAAGCTACTGACTGTTCTATGTATACTACTGGTGATACTATTTACATGCTGTATATGTATACAATGTGGTCCCATGCTGTGTTCCATTTGCATCACTGCTTGTACACCTGCCAAGAGGAATATTGCAGAAATGAAAGCCCAACACATGCTAAATAAAGAGGTGACTGAACTGATGAGCATCGATGTACAGGATGCATATCTAGATTACCCCAGATGAGCGAATGTCTTCACCTAATGCTAAAAGGTGTCGTCTGTTGTAATTTTGCAGCAATTGGGTTAGCATTAGCAGAAGCCATCCTGTATTTAGAAGTTATCTTGTCTGTTTTGTGGAATCCATTTTGTATGTCTGGCAGCCATCTTGTTTGCCATGTGCTACCACGTGCGTGCCATGTGCTCTGTCCTACCTTGCTGTTGTCTGCTCTTAAAATCTGCCTAGAGACAGGTTATATTTAGCCTCTTCTGCTTCGCACATGCTCAGTTGAGCATGCAGCTGTCCCTAGTCTGTAAATGTCAGGATGTGTTCACCAGAATTAGCAACTGTTAGCTCCTCCCACTTGTTGACTGTGCATTTTCTGTATGACCTTATATGTACCTGAAACCTTCTCTTGTACTTGTACCGCCTTCTTTTGAGCCCCTGTGTGGGTATAAAAAGACTAAGCTCCTTTTATTCAGTGTGCTACTTCATACATTGCCGAAGGGTGTTGTGTGAATGTAGTTCCACCTCATGAAGTTTAAAACACTTGTATTTCTATTCCAGTTTATGTGCCAACTTCTATCCTATTGGTCTGAGGAATTGTGCAGAGAAGGGCGAACCCCTAGCACTCGTAGGCCTTGCTGAGGCTCACCACCACACCTGGATTTACTGTTCACGAACGACTCCAATCTTCTCACCGGTACCCCCTTGCTGCTCCCCTGGTCAAACCATTCCCTGATCCCATTTAGCTTCAACCCCATCCCACCCCCAAGCCAGCCCTCCCCTTCCTGGGAGCATAGCAGAAAATGGTGCAAGGTCACCTGTTCCACCCTGACCTCTGCCCTAGGCAACTCCCTGCCATGGGTTAGTGGGGACCTGGATCAGGATGTTACCGGCTTCAATGACTGGCTCTCCTCTGCACTGGATAAGGTCGCCCCTATCCAACCATTAGTCTCCTCCAGACTTAAACCATCCGAACCATGGTTCACTCCTGCACTCCGTGCCTCAAAAAGCCAGTGCAAAAAACTGAAGCGAAGCTGGAGGCTCACATATAGTATGGAGGCAAAAACCACCTAAGGATCTACTATCAAGAACTTCCATACATTATAACATGCTGAAATGAAAGACTACTATGCTAAGAAGATTAACTCTGCCAGCAACTCATCTAAATCCCTTTTTAAAATTGTAAAAGATTTTGTTAAGCCTGACGCCCTGTCCATCAGGACACCCCCACTCAGGAACTCTGCGACGGCCTTTCTGACTTTTTTTACGATAAAATTGTTTACATGTACTCTACTTTCGACCCCTCCCTGTAACACCCAGAACTTAGTACGGGAACTACCAGTGCCCCCTCTTTCACCTCCTTTGCCCCGATCTCCCACAAAGCTGCTCTCTGTTAGAAATGGGATCTCTGGTTGGCTAAGGCCTGCGCCAAAGCCAGGCAGAGACCACCACTCTAGCCAGGGCAAGGGAGGTACACACCAAAGATAACCCTTGCTCACTCCCTTGGTAGCTTGGCACAAGCTGTCAGGCTGATCCCGGAGGCAATGTGTAAAGCGTTTGCGCAACACCCACACAGCAGCAACACACTAGGCACACCACAAAAAGGAACTCCACAAAATGTTATATCAAAAATAGCCTTTGTATTCTCATAAAACACATTAGATGGTAATCACACAATATACACTGTGCCAACTGGCACTGGGCAATATTTACAGGGGATTATATACACATGACAGGGCCACATGGACCACTGTCAGAATCATCACTTAGTAGAAATAGTAAAAGTAAGATTTATCATAAACGTAGAACACAACCAGTAATTGTAGCCCAAATAGTAAATGTAGAACACAACCTGTAACTATTGTTAACATACTGAAACAAGACCTAGATCCTGTTACCTAAAATATAGGATGCCTAAATCATGTCAGGCATGAATCACATAAGCATGGACCACATTAGCATACAACCACATTATCATAAAACGACAATATGCGCCAACCTCTTAAACATAAATCACATGAGGTACTAAGCGTCACCAGCATAAACACATTGAGCAATAATCAGTATAAACACAGTGTTCCCCAATCGGGGGTACCTCACCCTGGAATTGGCCCCTGGCCAACTGGCCTCACTCAAGGACTCAAAAGGCCCTATGTCCCGCAAAAGTCAGGGCTGGCGGCACATGCAGTGAAGTAAAAGTGCCCAAGGCATTTTCCTAAACATGGCAGCTGCCCACTAATTGCTGGTCAGCTGTAAAATGAGCCCAGGTACCGGCTTGCCCCCTGAGCCCCTCTCTGGGACCCTAAACAAAATAAATGTGCCCAAATATTGCAGCTTCCTGCGTGTTCGCAGGGCAGCTGGAGATGACACGGGCACCACTGTGCCCTGTGAGTCACCCACTGGGACCCTAAACTGAAGATTGCCCCACGGTGCAGCTGCCCGCCACTGCGGTGCAACTGGAAACAAAACCGGCACTGGCACTCACTGTGCCACTAAAGCCCCACTTAGGGACTTTAAACAGAATGGCCCCCAACGTTGCAGTGGCCCGCTACGGAGGCGCCACGGAGGAAAACTGGGCCCCAGCACTGGGGACGAACTGTTCCCCAACGTTCCAGCTGCCCACTGGAATTTGGGGCAGCAGGGAGTGTCCCAAAAAGTGAATCCCTCACTCACCGGGCTTCCTAAATGCTCCTCCGGTCTCCCTCTTCACCGTTGGGGGATCTCCCCAACATGCAGGGCTCTCTCACCACAAGGAGCCCTGCGCGCATTGCGCTACCTCCTCATTGCGGGGTGGGCTCCCGCTCACCAGCAGTCTTGGTTCCGGTGGGGCAGCGTTTTACCTCCTCACCCTGTCCCGAGACTTGAACTTGGAGCCGGCGAGGCTCCGCAATGAGACCAGCAGGAGTGACAGGCACTCGCAACGTGCCTTGTCGGGTCCCCCTTGCTACGGGACCACTCCGGACCTACTTTTCACGGCTATGGGGCTTCCACCAGCTCATGGGAGCTCCTCTTGGCCGGTGACGACTTTGGGGCTACTTCGGGGTGAGGTCCGCCTACAATCAGGCCTTCACTTGCCTGACTTCCTGTTTTGCGCTTCACGGCACCCGGGTCGCGGCGGTGATTCTTCTTTGCGGGCAGTAGAGTGTAGGCTCCCGTTAATTAAATGAGTCATATGCGGTGTGGGGCCCTACTCGGTTTCATTTTAGCACAAATTGGCGGCAATAACGCAGGGTGGGCTCCCCTAAGATCTCAGCAAGGCGGGGGACTCCCTACATTGGGATTCCCTCAAAATCGATTGCAGCTTAATACTGAAGGCCCCACAAACGGAGGCGCTCCTCAGGGCAGAAATAAAGCACTCTTTCAAATAAGCAAGGCTCTTCTCCAAATAAAAGCAAAGCACCAGAGTCTAAAGGTCAGGGATGAAGGGGCTAAGATGGGTTCAGGCAGGGCAGCACACAGGGCCCTCCAGCAGGGAGGCAGTCTCTCATGGAGGTTCCTCCTGGAGTCCAGCAGCAGCAGGCCCCCCCAAGTCAGGAACAGCACAACAGAGGAAAACATTCCTGGGGTCACAGCCTCTTCATTTATACACCCTTTTACTTTGTGTCACAGCACAGGGCTCGGGGATACCAGTTAGGACTGGTTTGGGGAGCTTTGGAGCACTTTGTTTTGCTCAGCTTCTCTCTCCTTTGTCAGGTGGGGGCTCAGGGATCAGACACACCACAGGGGGCAGAGCCGGCATTGTGGAGGGAAGGCACAGCCCTATTCAGGTCCCAGGTGCAACTCCTCCCTCCCATCTAGATGCAGATCTCTCTATTCACCACTGGGCTGATTCACTCTAGATCCTAGAGCCACCCACACCATTCAGCACCTGTCAATCACAAGCAAGACATGCAATTCACATCAGACAGGCAGACACACAGCACACAGAAATGCCAACTTCTAAAAGTGGCATTTCTCCACCAGTCACCAAAAATCTGCACACACCATCGCACAGCATTTAACCTCACTAGTTCATACATACTAAACCAGCCCCTGTACTCCTCTCATACCAGGAATTACCAGGGACACACATATCCCCCATGCATTCCTACAGGAGGGCAGGCCAATCTCACCCCGCCCACTCAGAGCGCACACGTACTTTACACTGGGCACAGTGCTAAAATGCACAGAGGCTAAAAACTACCAATATCAGGTCACAGAAAAGGCTAAAAGTTTAGGGGTGAACCTGTCAAAAGGGCCAAGTCCAACACTCTCCAAAAATGCACCTACTGTAAATCTGTTTCGCCGATGGACCTCTGCCCGGTTTCACTTTTTAGCTTAGTTGACCCCTCATTATTTCCCCGCTGATTACCATTTGGAACACCTCTCTTCAATCTGGAATCCTTCCCTCTGCCTGGAAACAGGCCATGCTAATACCTGTTTTAAAAAACCTGATGCCAACCCTTCGGTTTTTAAAAAGTATCACGCCATCTCCCTACTACAAAAACCGGCGAAGGTTCTCGAAAAAATTGTCCAGGAGAAACTCGCCACTTATCTTGAAGCCGACCACCTCCTGCATGACTCTCAGTCCTTCAGACCCGGCACTGTTGAAGGTGTCGGAAAGTATCCACAAATGCATAGACATAGGCGAGGCAGCCATGCTAGTGCTCCTCGACTTGTCTGCAGCATTCAATACGGTCTCCCATGACATCTAGGTAGAGAGACTAATCAGCCTCGGGATCCAGGGCCCCCCTTTATCCTGGTTCAGATCTTTCTTAACTAACCTCTCTCAACAAGTCTCCCTGCAGCCTTTTGTCTCCAGCAAGAAGCCTCTGAACTGCAGGTCCCACAGGGCTTCACACTTAGCCCGCTACTTTTTAACACTGACCTATCCCCCTTAGCTAAAGTAGTGCAAGCCTGCGGAGTCCGTGTGATTTCCTACGCTGACAACACCCAATTAATGTTCTCATTCAGGGACCACTCCGAAGCTACCTTCTCTAATTTTTGATTGTGCCTGCGTAACATCTATTATTGGATGGCCCTTAACACCCTCAAGCTTAATTCGGATAAAACTGAGGTGATATTCTTTAACCAACTTAGCCCTCCCCTCCTTTCCTTTGGTGGCCTTTAGAACTGTCCCCACCTCCTGAACTTGTGTCATCGGCTAGGAACCTAGCTGTCAGATTCAACAGCGAACTTTCATGTAAAAATCAAATTGAGCAAGTATCTGCAGCCTGTTTTGGAAAACTCCACATGATCCGAAAAATGTTCCCCTTTCTCCCTCAGGACTCACTCCAGACCATTGTTCATGCACTTGTCTCCTCCCATTTAGACTACGCAAATAGTCTGTACGTAGGGGCTCCTGCTTACCTGATCAGACATTTACAGACGGTCCAGAATGCGGCAGGTAGGCTGATATACAATATCCCTTACTCGATCTCCCCCTACCTGAAGAAGCTACACTGGCTTCCAATTTAAATCAATGGTCTTAGTCTTTAGAGCATTACAGAATACGGGCCCGGCTTATCTGAGAGCTCGACTCAGGCTTGCCCAATCTAACCGCTCTTTTAAATCCAACCACCTGCGCCTCCTCATCCCCCACCCTGCTTTCGACGCGCTAGAATGGGCGGCAGAGCCTTTGCGGTGATTGCTGCCAAATCCTGGAATAGCCTACCCCTGCTATTGCGATTGAGTAATTCAAAATCTTTCTTCCGCCGAGACCTTAAGACTTGGCTCTTCTCCAGCAACTAATGCCACTGAGTCTACTCCTCCCTTTTCCTGTCCAAGCACCGGGTCACCCCCGTTGGGGGTAGCTGCGCGCTATACATGCTCCTAAAATAAATAAATAAATAAAAAATGTCTGCATCTAAGATATAATCTTGCCTAAATACATAAGTATTAAGGTACAGTGCCATTTTCGATAACAAATGTATTATTGCATTTATGAATAGCTGGGACACCTCCTGTCCCAGGCAATATACAAATGTTTTTGGGACTCTTCCACAAGGGAAACAGCATTTCCAACACAACAATTACCATGCAATGCATTTACCACACATTGTCTTTGTCAAGCAGGTTTTATCATGCATATACATTTACCATACATGCCTTTACAATTAATATATGAACCAGTGGCATTTGACACTTTATAGTTGGGCCAGCTGTTCCTTTGGAAAAGCATTTTTTTTTGTTGCTAATAACTTTAGCCCCTTTTGAAGAATCTACACGAAACTTACAAAACAGATGAGTCAAGCAAGGTTCAAGAATAAATGGGGTCCCAAAATGCAAAAGCTTTATGCATTTTCCATTGACTTCTTTTAGAAGGACTACAGAAAAAACTGTTGAATGGAATTACACCAAATGTGGCAGGAATCTAGATCTTGGTCCACACATGTGCGTTCTATGATTTTGTGTAAATCCGTTCAGTAGTTTTTGAGAAATTAATTAAAAAAATATATAGATACCTGGATGGTAGGGTCTTTTGGAGATTTGAGAAACTCTTGCGGGAGTGCCAATTTAAAAATAGAAACATTCTGATTTAACCATTGAGCTTTATTTGCCTTGGAACAGATTCCCATGGGAGCAACCTCTCATTTTAGTTGCTAGTAAGATGAGAAAAATGTTGCTCACAGCCATTACAGGATTCAGTGACTTAGTCCCCTCTCCTTAACATGTCAACAAAATCATATAATCATATAAAGGGGCAGGGTAGGTATACCCTGACCACCTAGGCCCTCTGGGGAGACCCAGAAAGTAGAAAAAAAATGGCATGTTCTGGTACAATACTGCTGGACATCAGTGGGATTTAAAAATATGGCTGCCAGGGCCACCTATTTTATTAATGGGAGTGGGTGTCTCCCCTCCCTAAGTCAACACAGTCCCTGCGGAGAACACCCCAGGGCTGAAATATGTCAAAAAGCTGAGGGGGCCACAAGGCCCCCCTCTTCGTGCCTCAAAAAGGCCCAGGGACCAGATCCCCCAGGGTCAACTCAGTAGCTATGTCTCAGGGAAGGAAATCTGTGCTTGCTCCTAATTGGCAGAAGCATTTTTTTTATCTCCTACCAAGTGGGATCAAACACAAAGCCTGCTCCCAGCAGATGGGAGCTTTACACTTTCTCCCACAGGCTGGGAGCAGACTTTTGATCTGTTTCTCTGCCAACAGTGATGTGGGAAGGAAAACATGAAAATATTGCTCCTGCCCGGAAGAGCAGCATAGGAAGCTCCTCACTACAGGGCAGGAGTAATACTGAATTCCTCTGCATGAGGGACGCTGTCTGGGACCATGGGGAACCTGGGGCTCCCCTACCTCCCCAGCAAGTATATGGTGCATGCCCTCGGTGGGCAACAGGACACCCACCTTTAATAGTGAGGGCCTCAGTCAATAGGGTACCTGTGGCTGGAAAAGGCTTGGGGATAGGGGCCACGTGGCCCAACTCCCCTTTAACTAAATAAATGGCCCGGGGGGAAGGGGTCACCAGGGCTTAATAAGACTCGGTGACATGGTGCCATTTGGATCCCCTCCCCTTTAATAAAAAAAGGCTTTGGGGACAGGGTGCCCAGGCCATTAAAAAGACACAGAGAGGGGGGAAGCGGGCCCCCTCCCATTTTTTGTAGGTTTGAGCCCCTGGGGCGGGTTGCCCATGGCCTCTATTGGCTTGTGGAGGGGGCACTGATACCCCCTAACCTGTGAAAAAAAAGCCCAGGGGGATGGAGCCCCCAGGGCCAAATAAGGCTCGGGGAGGGGCCCTGCAATGGGTCTTTTAAAAGCTCTGGGAGGCGGGCCATGTGCCCCCCTCCCTTAAAAAAACAGTGTCCTTGGAGAGATGGGGTCCCCAAGGCTTGGGGATAGGGATCACTTTGTCCCTCTCCCCTTTAGAAAAACATATGGCCCTTGGGGATGTGTCCCCAGGGACTAATGAGCCTTGGGGAGAGAGCCATGTGGACCCCTCTGCCTTAAAAATAAAGTATTGTGTGTTAGGAGCCCCAGGGCCTACTTAGACTCGGAAAGGGGGGGCTACTTGGCCACCCTCCCCTTTGGAGGGTGGCCTTGGGGATGGGAAACAAAGGGCCTAATAAGGCTCAGAAGGGCAGCAATTTGCCCCCCCTCCGTTAAGTTAGGTGAATATATCAGTGACAACATAAACATATTGAACTTAAAACACAGAAATTCATCAGTCTTAGTTAGCAAAGCCTAACATATTACATCCCCCCTGACATGTTCCATGACATCATTTATAACATTACTGATGGCATCTCAAATGACATCATTGATCACATCACTAATTACATCATCGAAACTAAGGGGCCGATTATGATGGCGGACGGACCTGAGTCTGTCCGCCACCATAGAGCAGGAGGGCACCTCCGCATTGCCTGCGGAGTTCTCTCCTGTGCAATTAGGATGTGACCGCCACCCTGGCGGTCACATCCTCTATTTTTACCATTGCGGCGGGTGCGGCTTCAAGCTGCATCCGCCGCAATGGTAAAAATGCACACATTGCATTTGTATGCAGAAAGCGGCAGGCACCGTGCAGTGCCTGCCGATTTCTGCATATAAATGCAGGGGGGTACCATAGGTACCCCCCATGTGCACCCCCCACCCCCCCTTCACCTAGGGGGCCCGCAACGGGCCCCCGCAGTGAAGTTACACATGCTTTTCTACGGCGGAAAACCCGCCGTGGAAAAGCATTTTTTAAAGCCCTTCCTAATATGGCGGACGGTGTCAGAGACACCGCCACCATTTTAGAGCTTTTCCGCCGCGGTTGTAAGCCAACCTCGGCGGAGAAGCTGCGGACGGAAACCAGGACCCACCAGCCATCCTAATGTGGCGGTGGGTCTTTGGTGGGTCCGCTGCGGTTTTTCCGCATCCTCCGGGCCGGCGGTGGCTTCCGCCGGCCTGGAGGATGCGGAAAAACCGCAATCATAATAGGCCCTTAAGTATTTGCAATTTTGCACTATAAACTGACATGGCATTAGAGAAATGAAAGTAAGTACAAAATAGCTCAGAAGAACATAAGGCATCATTAATGCCATCATAGATACAATTCCCTTAGGTGTAGGAAGCATGAGTTATGTGCAACATTGACTCTATACCATACACTTCATGGTTGGCATAGTTCACATTAAAAATCAACCACAAATATTTGGGATATCTAAGATGGCCGCCAAGCTGGAGCTCTCCACCAAAGCTCCGGGGCTTGGGATCACAATTTTATGAAAATCCCTGTCTATGCCCGACATTCCATCGTCTTGCTCAACAGCCCTACATAGAAGAAGCCCTCCGCTACGCAACGCAACTACCCATTTTAATTTACCCTGCAACATCTAAGGATAATCTGTAGGCAAACACTACCTGAATCCTGCTGCCGACTGACACCTTTTCATGGACCAAAGCTGACTCGTTGATGAAGCGGAGCCGGGGTTCTTCCAGTGCGGATGCGATGCTTTGTTGCCACGATTTCTGGTTCAAATGCCCCCTTGCTGTTCTTTGTTCATCTGCTCCGGAGTCTGCACCTGGCCTGAGGAGACGGCAGGGGTGTGTTTTGGTTCCGGGGAGGTGTTGACCCCCTCCTGCTGCAGCTTACCTGAGCTCGGCTCGGTCCCTAGTGTTTCTTTCTTGATCTTTGCACAGAGCTCATAGAGCTTTGAGTCTGGGCTTTGGTCCGCTCATTTGCTGATCCTCCTTTACTCTTACGAGCTCGTGCCTCAAGGATCCTGGTGCCTCGAGCTAACCCTTGGACGGGAATGGGGCAGTAGGCGTCTGTACCAGTCTACCTACTCTCATTTCCCCCATTCTTCTCAATAGGTCCTCCCCTCCGCCCTACTGTCCCTAAACACTCCCTCTCCCCTTGTTGGAGAGGGATCCAGCATTTGTACCCTGGAGTCTCAGATTCCCCTCTGAGAGAGTTCACAGTGTTTAGGGATTCACACATAAAAGAATAGGCCTTAATCAACCTCCTTGAATGTGCCCCTTGCCAAAGCACTCCTCTCCCCTTGTTGGGGAGAGATCCAGCACCTATGCCCTGGTGTCTCAGATACCCGTCTGAGAGAGTCCACAGTGTTAAGGGATTCCCACATAGTGGAGGTTTCTGGAATGTTCCCATTAATGCTGGGAACCCAGCACCTCACACAGTGATAGGCACCCTCTTTAAAACCTTTTGATGATCTCCTCCAGGCTGATACTTTAACCCCCTGATGTACTTCGGCACCCAAGCAACATTTGGCCGATGACCGGTGGAGTTGCCCTACGCAGCTATTGAGGAGTTTGGCTCTGTTTCCCCCTTTGGCCGTCACCTACCCATCCGATCGTCAGACACTGGGTCTTTTCTCATTGCTCCTTTGTGTTTTCTACCCCTCCCTCTTCTCTTTCCTCCTTCACTCTTTTTCCTCCTCTTCTACTCTCTCCCTCTCTTCCCCGAACCTCTCTCCTGTGCCTGCTTTTCCTTCCCCTTACCTGTACCATGTCTTTGTACCTCTTGTTTCTTCAGTAACTACGTACCTGAAACTGTTGTAACTATGTAACTATGTTTTGGAATCGATGGTACCTCCTCATGTAAAGCGCTCTGATACCTCTGGGTTTAGCCAGCTCTATATAAAACTTTTCATTCATTGAAAATAACTTTATTTCGGTCAATATGACCTCAAAAGTACAGTCAAAAGTACATACAGATAATATTAAACAAAGAGATGAAAAGGAAAAAGTAGATGGGAACATGGGAATAGCCACATAATAAAAGTACACATTTATGAATGAAAAAATGAATATCAATGTATACAAGGTTTGAAAAAAGACAAAGGAAATAGAAATTCGCAAGTCTGATAATTCCGGACGATTAGTCATAACTTGTGGGGAATGGACTGGACTGTAAACATGCTTTCATACATGGAAAGTGCATAATGCAGATAAAATAAATAAATACATTAATTTAAAAAGTGATAAAAAGATGACCAAATCTTGACATATAAAATAGAAAAATTTAACATAGTCCTCACATTGCAATTGCTCCCTACTAAAGGTATCCTCCACACATGAAATTTTAACAATAATGAGGAGGTAACCCATGAGAATCATGGATCCCCAACACTAAAAAAAATAGGTTTTAGTCAGACAAGACAGCAGGGCTATGAATTTGAAACCATCATTAAATGACCTGGGGAAGATGGACTGCCCAACTTATTGAGGAGTGTAATGGTTACAAATCAGTTCTAGGGGCATCCAACGCCCATTCTGAGCATTTAAGATAGTACCTGCGAAAGCACCACATAGGAAATAAAAAACTTGCGACTGAATAAACAATGGGGATACTTGTATCGTACTTATGGATCCTAAACGCCTCCAAACATTGTCTAGTTCCACGGTTCCTACAGATCTGCACCAGCCAACGTTTCCTAGCTTTATAATGGCCAGGGCAGCTGAAAAAGACATGAAGTACTGTCTCATCAGGGCAATCACAAGCCGGGCAATTCAAAATTTGCAAACCCTTCCATTTGTGGGTAAAGGACCGGAGTGGCAACACCCCGTACCTAAATTGGAGGTAGAGTTTTCTGGCGGCTGCTGGTTTGATAATATCAAGGGCCGGCTCAATTAGAGACCTATCTTTGATCTCTAGGAATGCAGAGGTTAACTTGCCTATCCAGGGACAGCTATAAAGCTGTGCCACCTTATGCTCCTCAAAAAGGGTCTTCAATTGTTTTCTAGAAATTGAGGAGCAGGCAAGCTCACAATCCGCCCAGAGGTCCCCTCTCCCCATACTGATGGACATATGTCTGATATGTGCTACCCAAGGCAAATTTGCAGCCCCCCTCAGGTTCATAACCTCCAAAAGTTCCTCTCTATAGACAGAGAGTTCCTGAGTTACCCACAAACGGCACGAGTACATTAAGGGCTTGAGATTTAACAGATCTGAAATTGCCATAAGCCCTAGATCTAATTGGAGTGGGGGGAGCGGGGTGCTCTACGGGAGATTCAACAGTTGTCTTAAAAAGTTATTCTCTACCTGTGATAAATTCTCGGTGTCAGAATGGCCCCATAGTTCAGCCCCATATATAACCCCTCCCCGAGCTTGCACCTTATAGATTTCAATGGCTGGGCTAATTGATTTCAAGGTAGACTTGGAAAAGACCTTCATAATCCCTCCTGATGATTGAGACAGTTTTAGGGGTGATTTTTTAATATGATCCCCCCAATCCATATTATCTGTAATAGTGATCCCTAAATAAACAAAAGAGGAAACTCTCTCAAGAGGTTTACCATATATAAGGGGATTGGAACGTGTACTCTTGGAGCTATTAAATGCCATACATTTTTTTTTTTTTAGGTTAATTTCTAAGCACTACAGAAAACTTCAAATTTATTTAGAATCCTCTGAAGCCTTTTCAAATAAATAAATAAAAACCCTCATTGCAGACCTTGTTCAATCTGTATACACTATACAACTGTTCAGAGAAAGCCAAGTTCCTAAAAATACTGAATGTCTGTTCCAAAATCAATGCCCTACTATGGGCGGCTTTTATCTGTATCAAACCTTTGACAGTCCCTGAACCTACATTGAGAAATTAAGTTGATATGAGTAGAGAAGTGGGTATTGTAAACAGTATTCACTCTATGGAGAGAGTTTACTCTATACCACACTGTTTGCTGACAATGAAATGCACTACAAAGTATTAAAAAGTACCTACTAAAAACAGTTTACACTGAATGCAACACTTGGCCAAAAAGACACTATTCGCTAAGCAACATCTGAAGGTGCTAAATATTATACTACCTGCAGCCTTCATACTGTGGTGAAAACTTTAAAGATAGTCCATCTTCTGAAGAAAAACAAGTACATGTCTATAGCTTAATACCTGGTGCACACAGTGTTAGAATTGGGGGTATCTAAGTGGCAATGGTTTGCACTTTTGTCCAAATAAGGGCCCTTCCTTCTATTCAGGATAAATGGGGATACACTCCTAAAATAACTGCTGCTCACCCCCTTGGTAGCTTGGCACCAGCAGTCAGGTTTATCTCAGAGGCAGTGTGTAAAGTATTTGCATATAACCAACAGTAATACAGCCACAACTCTAAAAAAGAACACCACACCTAGTTTTGGAAGAATAACCAATATTTAGCTGTGCAAACAAGACCAACATACAGTAATCAAAAATAGGCAATTTACAAGTATGACTTAAAAATGCAGTTACTTGAAGTTGGTAGCTCTGTTCTGTGCTACTGCAGTGCTGGAAAAAAACTGAATCCAACAGTTCCGGCTGACTGTGTTACTTCAGACTGGCGTTAGTGTCAGCAGATGACATTGGTGAAACCAGTGGGGCGTAGTGAAGTGAGGCAGTGCGGAGTGCAATGCCCAAAGGTTGCGGTGCAAGCAGCGGCTCAGTGACCAGTTTGGTCCTCTCTGGTTTTGACTAAGCACAGACAATCTCTGCCCCAGAGAACAAAGAGAAATGCAGTATAAATATTGGGTTCCAGACCCCAGAACTTTAGAACTCGCTTGGATAAACGACCCTGCCAAGAAGAAGAGCTGGAAGAACTGCCAGGAGCCCCCGTCGCACCTCACAGCCCCACTGCATTTATCTGTGCGAGCCTCGGATAGGAACAGGCCCATTCAGGTGCAAGGAAATCTCCTCTCACTACTCTAAATGTGACCCGGGTCTATTCAGCCCAGCCCTGGCTCATCCAGGAAAGGCAGGACACACCTTGACGCCCCCCAATGGCTGTCTGAAGAGAATGCTCATCCCCAGACCCTGTCACTCAAAGGTCAGACAGTCAATACACAACCCACCAGAAAATAAAAATCATCTTTACTAAAAGAAGCATTTCTACATTTTGAGCTCAGGCATGCTAAACTCCATTTCTCTATCTTGTCCCAATGGGAAGATATAGTTGTAAGATGTTACAAAGTATTCCTGATACAATCCAACGGGACAGATAGCCTTTTCATAGTGAAAAACAAATTACACTGTAAGGTTACACACACCAGTACATGTCCTGCCTCTCACATACATTGCGCCCTGCCCATAGGGATAACTTGTGCCAACCTTAGGAATTACTCAAACGTAATGAAAGGGAAGGTTAGGGCTTGGCAAGTGGGTGTACTCACCAAGTCAACATGGCAGTAAAAACTGCTGCAGGCACTTTGGTGGCAGGTCTGAGAACCCTTTGAAAGGCTGCTCGTGTGTGTGGCACAATCAGTACTGCAAACCCACTAGAGGCATTTGATTTACAGGACCTGGCACTCTCAGTGCACTTTGCTGGGGACTTACCAGTAATTCAAATATCCCAATCATAGAAAACACCAATCCATAATCCAATTTACAATATGAGCACTTGCACTTTAACACTGATCAGCAGTGAGAAAGTGCACAGAGACACTAAACCAGCAAAAACAGAGTCAAAATCGGGAGGTCACAAAGCAAAAAGACAGGAAAAATACGCCAAAGGATGCCAGGTCTAACATACAGTCTTATATATTATGTAGAAATTGTCATGCTGAGATGATTCTCTCCAGAAAACCAAAGCTGCTTTCAGTACTTAGGGCCATATCTATGAATATTTCACGCAATACAACAAGCTACCTTGCTGGGCTGCGTGAAAGGGAAAAAGAAGGAATGCGCTGCATTTAACATAATATGATACATTTCTGTCCTTTCCTAGTGCCTGCACACTTTTGGCTGCCTAGCAGAATGCAGCACACATTGAACAAGACATAGAACAAGGAAAAAATGAGGGGAAAGAAAGATAATTCTCCTCCCTACCCATAATTTGGGGAGGCGTAGCATTTTGACACAATCTCAGGTCTACCACTAATGGTAAATGTGGGAATACACCGAAATACATGGATGGATTTGTGGGAACACTCATGCTCTACCCATGGAATGGCTCGCTGAGGATGAGTAATGCTAGGCAGTAATTTGAACTGCCTTGCGTTACTCTAGGCTCTCGGGGCTTTCATGCAAGATCTGGATCTAGTGATAAATATAGAGAAATAGCATGTAATGTCTGTGGGGAAATGCAAGAATAGTATAAAAACCCTCTCCTGTAATGGTTCAGCAATCTCGAGAGTTAAAGTTTTTACCTACCTAGGAGTGGTGTTCGATGATAAAGGTTCCTGGGTACCACAAATTACCAACAAGGTAGCGGCCGTGAGAAGATCGTCGGCTGCTATTTTGGGTTTTGCAAAGCGACTGGGTGGGAAACCAGCTGAGGCTATATTGACAATCTATAGAGCCAAAACCTTAGCCATTGCAAGGTATGGGGCCTCGATATGGGGATATAAAGACTCTGCCCTGATACAGAGAGAGAGGAAAATAGATCCTTGCGATCCCTTATGGGTCTCCCCCAATCTACACCAGCGTTTGCAGTGCACATGGAACTGGGGATGGGGTATATTGGAGATACCCTGTCTATGGCCCCACTTTTGTCATGGATCAGAACCTGGCTGAATCCCAATCTATCTCTAAATCATATAATCATTAGGGACTGTATGGGGCGAGACAAAGTGACGGAGATATGGTGGTTGGCATTTATTAAACTTACAGCAGGTTATCTGGGCCGACCTGAACTGTACACTAACCCTGAAAGCCTGACAAGAGAAGATATTAAATGGGTAAAAACACACTTTATAAAAAAGCGAGAATCAGAAACGGAAGCGTGTGAAATCATGAAGCCAACTGTAAGGTCACATTATATGTTGATCACGTCAATGTCTATACAATCATATTTGACGACTGTTACCAAACCATTCCATCGGTGGCTTCTTACAAAATTCCGTTTTAATCAGGTGCATTTTCTGTTGGGTACCTATGATAAGTGGTGTAAGCCTCATGAGAATGCTCCATGTAAATGTGACAATTTCTCTGACCAGGATTTACTGCATTTTGTGGTTTTTTGCCCCTTTTTTAAGACTGGCAGGGAAAAATTCATTAAGCCAATAATAAGGGACAAAGGGTTTGAGCAGATACAACCTGCCTTGCTGTATCTGCAACTTATGGGGTCTCCACTAGTCATGTTCGGGGTAGCCAACTTTTTGACTGCCTCTATTCGTTCCAGACAGAATAGACTTCGGTTGATTTCAGCTTTACATTATGTAAACGTTGATCAGTGTTAGATGTCATAAATGATTAGTTTGTACCACACGAATACCTGAGGTTATCATTTTATGGGATTTTGTAAAGTTTGCAAAAAAAACAAAAAAAAAACAAAGATAATTTTTGTTAATTTAGCAATTGGTCTCTTCCGACTGCCACTGAACATTGTGTACATACTGAATTTTTATTCTTTTAACTACTAAACTGCTTTTTAACCAATTACTGTTTTTGATATTCCAATGTATTTGTATAGCATACTTTTATGATTTTAAAATAATCAAATAAAGTGATTTTGACTCCGACTCTAGATTTAACAAGCCATGCAGGACCACACATGGTGGTCTTGCATAGCTTGATAAATCTCACTTAGCTTTTGTGTCACCCTTGTGCCCCCCTGCATTACGCGGGGGCGACACAAATACTTGATCATTCTGGCCCTTAGTATGCTGTATGTTGAATGTTTGCCCTGCTGCAAAATGTTCTACAGTGCTGAAAACTTGTGGGGAACATGCTGCACACAAGGTGTCAGCTGGTTACTGTTCAAAGCAAACATTTATAACATGTACAATACCTGTAGACAGCTATGATGTATTAGGAGCAAATGTATTTTGAGAAATAAACACTCCCACAAATTAGCTGGACACAGGCTGTACAAAATTAGATAAAGAAGTACTGTGGTAGCTATGTGCCACTAGGTAAACTATAAATCAACCTAACACATTCATTGGATGATGTCGTCAGAGATGTCATTTGAGACATCATTAGTGATTGTAGGAGAGTAGGGTCTGCTTACTATGGTTAACCCCACTTTTTGCTGGCGTTTCACAGTTTTTCTACTTTAGTCTGGTTGGGGCCCTGCTATCCAGGTCCCCAGCCTAGCTGCTTCCTCTCTAAATTGATTGCATGTACTTTAGGTACACTCCAGTTTGGTTACTGGGGTACCCTTGTGAGTCCCTAGTATAGGGTACTCTAGGTACTAAGGGCATAGGTACCCCAGCGGCCTACCAGGGGCTGCAGCATGTATTATGCCACCCCTGAGAAGCCTTCCAAATTGATAACACAGGACTGCTACTGCAGCCTGAATAAGGTGGTGCATGAACCCCTTACTGAGTTATAGGTTACCTATATCTACCTTTAATCACTGCACATAGAAACCTATCAGTTACCCCTATGGCAGGCCTAATCAATCTTGAAGGCAGGGTGCTTGGTTTTGTGTAATAGGGTGCACATGCATGAGCAGGACCCCTCTGCAGCCTTCGGAATCTATTCTCTGGGGCTGATCTGTGATGCAGCCAGACCATATACTCTTAAGTGCATTATAACCTCGCGATAAGTGCTTACTTTGGAAAGGCTGCATGGAAACATGTCACGTTTGGTGTCAAACACTTTGGAATCCTACCCGCCCCAGTCCTGGCGGCGGGGGTAGAATTCCACCCTTCTAGAGGGAGAGACATGTACACACTGGTCTAACCGGTAATAGTTTAAAAGAGCCCTGGCATCACAAAATGGATGCTGCAGCCACAGACACAAGTCTGGCCTCCTGCTGCTGACCGAAACTGCGGCAGGGGAGGCCTGGACAATAGGTTTCCTGTCACGGGGATGTGTAACCACCTCCCAGACAGGCTTTAGAGTACTGGGGCTGCGTGGGTGCACTCTGAAAGTGGGTTGAACTCTGCACTGAAGGCACATTTGGTGTCCCTGTGTATAGTCCAGTTCAAACTGGTTGCAGGGGCTACCACCTCCTGCTCTGGCGTGAAACTGGACAAAGGAGATGGGTGTAGTTACCCCTCTTTCCAGACCCTCCCATAGGTGGGTCTCCAGAGTATGCCCAACCCTTTTCTTTAGTAGGAGTAAGAAACCCCTGGTAACAGGAATTTAGATTACACTTGGACGAAAGTCAAGAATTGGATCCTGTAACTTTGATGCTCTATTAAAGACTAGAGGACGGAAGACTCTCCCTTGGGATCAAGGAGTGACTCCCCTGCTTGGCAGGCACCAACTAAGCATCTTGCCAGTCTGCATTTCCGAAGTTCCCTCCAGACTCTGAAGTATTTGCAACACAGGAAGAAGATTTCCAGACTTCGCAGAGGTCGACCCAAGACCCCAGCAAAGCTGAGACACGCAGACCTTGTGAGTGATGTGGAACTGGAACTCCTGGACACTGTGCACATTTGCTAGTGCATTGACTTATCGACGTCTCTTGAAGTTGTGGTTTGGGTTGCTTGTAGCCCAAGCCCCGAGCACCATCTGCACTGAATATTGTGGGCCTACACTCCACGAGTGTTCTGTGAGCCTGCTTCTTGCATTTCAGCTTGAGGCTCCTTTGCGATCCCTGGTCTGTTGACTGGTGGGTCCCTGTGAAGGCAACTTGGATTTTCCTTGGGCTTCCCTGGTAGCTCCACATGTGCTCTGACTCCCCACCACATGGTGAGTTCCTAGGACCTTACTGGTCCACACCAAAGCATTTATTTGATTCCTGTGTGGGTTGCTGTTGCCAAGGCTTGTTGGGTCCAATCGGGGCACTGACACTGCAGCACTCGACATCGTTTGTGGGACAGCTGGATTCCAGATCCTGGTCATCGTCGACGCCTCCTGGTCCTCGTGGCTGAAGAGTCAAGTTTCACCTTCTTCACCTGAAATCACCCGACATCAGTGGGCATTCATCTATTGTGCCCCTGGTCACTGGCTAGTGACACAGACTCTGTCCCCTCTGCTTTCAGGTCCTTCTCATCTTTGATCCTGGCTTGAATCACACCGGCCACTTTCCACTTCTCAGGCAGCAGCACTTTGCAGCAGATCGCCATTGAAAATGACGACGATTCCCGACACCAAAAGACACCTTTGCAACCGGCTTCCCTGGGTGGGGTAACTGGAGTACTCTGGTGCTCCCGTGGCTGTTGGCCTTAGAACCCCTTAAGTCTAAAGGGGTTGGCTCAAAGTCTTCTCCTAAGTGTCCTTAACCCCTTGCATGCTGGTGACGAACCCCAGCCGTCACGCTCCGCGGTGCTCGTGTGCGGATGACGGCTGGGGTTCGTCACAGCCCCACCATGTTCGTTTGTTTACCGCACAGTGGCGGAAACAGGCCAGCATCGAAGGGGTTAAACTTTAAATTTCCAACCACGACTTTCCCAATAGAAGTTAATAGTGATCCGAGGCTGTGTTTAGACACTGCACGCATCACCCGTGGGTCCCCTGTGTCTCTACCGTGGGTGGATCCTTGTGGCTCCAGCACTTCTACAGGCTCTAGGCCTTGTGTTTAGTCAAGTCGTGGTTCTTATACCACTTTCTTAATATATGGTTTGGTACGCCCCTAGGGCTCAACATATATTGTGCTAATTTACTGTGTGCTATTAAGTTTACTGTATGTACTTTTGCCTTTAGCCTCATAAAGAGACTAGTGGGATGTGTTTAGAATAAATAAATATATTTTGTATATATACTTGGTATGGTTCTCCTTTCATTTGGTCATTCACGAGATTATAGACTGGTAAAATAAGCTGCTTTACATTGCTCCAAGACTTAGCCTGAAGGCTGCTCTCCATAGCTACCACTAGGATAGCTTTCAATGAAGGTTGTCTTTAACCTACCATCAATAAAGGTCGTTTGGACTGGTGCAAGGTGCCCACTAGAATAGTGGACAGCATATGCCAGGCAAACTTTTCACAGTGATGTCATAAATGATGTCATAGAACATGTCACAGTATGAGTAATGTTATATGTGAGGTTATAAGCAGTGCATGGCGGGGGCACAAATTATTGTTAGTTCTGCTAACTATAGCTTGTGAAATTATGTGTTTTTCAGTTCAAAACATTAAGGTTATTACTGACATGTTTACCGCACTATAACATTACTTTAACCTTTGCTTTATCGTGGGGGTCCGAAAACGCTTTTTCTCTATGTTAATTTCCATAGAAACTTTAGCTATGGCTACAACCCGAACTGTTGAAAATAATTACACAAAATTTGGGAAAAGGTTAGCTCTTGGTTCAGAAGGCACTCTTTTTGTTAAATGGTGTAAATCTGTTCAGTAGTTCCTGAGAAATTTCAACATTTCTCAGATATACAAGTGGGGGCATTGAGAATCCATGAACCCTTCAGAACTTGTGCCTGCAATCTGATTTGCTGCCAACACTGCAAACCAGGAAGTGTTGGTAGCCATCTTGTGACTCCGCTAAACCGGGTCACAAGAAAAAACAAGAAAAGAGGGAAGGGTATAGAAACACCCTGACACCCAGGGCCTGATCAGACAATTTTCTTTCAATTTTCAGCAGGAATTGCGGTGGATCCGTCAATCCTGTCAAAAATGATTTTAAAAAATGAAGCACGGTCTCCCATGCTTTGTTTAATTAGTCAACCCGGGTGGGCCAGGTCCTGGGTGCAATCTGAATCTTGATCCAACAGAACCAGATGTATTTTTATGTTGTAATACCCCTAGGTACTGACGAACACAGGGTATCCCTGTTGATTGTTACTTGCTGTGAAGATTCTGGCACTCCTGGATGGCAATGCTCATAAAGGCCCAAATGGACAAGATCTGCACAGAAGGCAGCAACCTTTAAAGAGATGACAGTAGAACTTGGGCAGGAAAACAGGGGCGTGCAGGTCTCTGCGGGATACCCTTCTCAATGGAAAGGCAGCTGCATGGGTTCTTTGTCCGGGTAGAGATGAACAAAACATGCAGACGAAAATGTTATTGCTCCTCTACTCAGCCCTTTATCCTCGCAGGTGTTGACAAAATGAGTACTGCCGACCCCTCCCGCTTCACAGAGGTGCTATTCCCTTACCTGTGTGCTCACACACGGTGCGCCCCCGCCCTCCTTGCTCCCCCAGCCTGCGCCCCCGCCCCTGGCAGCCCTATTTGGACAGTCTGCAGTTGTCTCTGCACCAGACTCTGGGGCTATAGGTCTGAGCAATGTACCGCTTCCTAGCACTGTGTAGCAGTTTGCGCAAGGCAGGCCGAGGGGTCATTGCACTCTTCAAGGGAAAAAGCAGCTGAGTGTGCCCTCTGCTAGATAAGTAAAGTGCTGTGAAGGGCTATCAAAAAGGGTAAGAGGGGATGGGGAGATCGGGGTCCCAAAATGCAATAGAAAAATGCAGGGTGCCCACATTCACAGCTGGCACAAGAGACTTGGGGTCTGTGTTGATGCTTCAGACATACGTACAGAGGTGCAGAAGGTGCCTACTGCAGAGGCGCACAAGTTATCGCACTCCAAGGGGGAGAGGCATACTGGGAGCTGGATGGGTGAAATAATCTCCCCCTCCCCAAAAGTGCTTGTACTGCCCCATTACAAGTCCTCCGAGAAGTGCTAGAAGTGCACCTTCCCAAACCCTTGGAGAAGTACTGACACTGCTCTGTCAGAAAGTGTTGTAGTCCCGTTTAGAATAGAAGTGCAGGTCCCAGTGACTCTCACTTCCCTGTAAGTACTGCTGGTACCAATAATGTACCGGTGTCTGTTCCACCTTGGACATTGTTACAACTCCCTTGTGACTCTTGGCTTGGTTGACCTGTGCTGTTGCATTGCTTCTCTTTTGCAAATGCTGTGTGCTGCTCTTCGGATCTGGTAACACTCACTCACCCTGGAGCGAACAGTTGTCTGGTGGCCAACACTGGGCGATGGTGGTGGCGGTGACAGGAAGTATGATGCCAGAGTGCATGGTGTAGCAAACAGGCGCAGTGCCACTGTCACTTCTGTGTGTTCCTAGAGTTATGTGTATTTGCTTCTGTTCTGTGTGCACCTAGTGGGGATTGATGTATCTGTGCGACTATTCTGTGTGTACCTAGAGTGTTTCTTTGTGTCTGAGCTGGTGCTGTCATGTGCGCACCTAGAGGGTGCCGCTCTTTGTTCCTATTCTGTGTGTACCTAGAGAGTACCAGTGTGTGTGTGTGCCTGTGCTGCTGTCATGTGTGCACCTAGTGCGGGTTTGTGTGTCTGTGCTGTTGCTTGTTCTTTGTTTACCGAGTGTGTGAGTGTGTATTTGTGTGTATGTGTTCCTCCTTGGTCAGTCTGCACCTAGTGAGTGTGTGTCTTTGCTACTGCTTGTTCTATGTGTACATAGAGTGTGTGTGTGTGTGCAGCTTGTTGTGTGTGCACCTAGTTCTTGGTGTGAGTATCTGTGCTGCTGCTTGTTCTCTGAGTACCCAGTGTGTGTATCTGTGTGCTTGTGTTGCTGCTTGTTTATTTGTGTGCCTAGTATGTGTGCACCTGTGATACTACTTGTTCTGTGTGTACTTAGTGTCTGTCGATGGGCTGTCGCTTGTTCTGTGTGTACTTAGAATGTGTGTCTGTGCATGTGCTTGCCTTTGGTACTGCTTGTTGTGTGTGTGCCTACTGTGTGTGTGTTCTGTGTGTACCTACTGTGTGTATGTGTGTGTGGGTGTGTGTGTGTGTGTGTGCATGCCTGTACTGCTGCGTGTTCTGTGTGTACCTAGTGTGTGTGTTGGTGTGTGTCTATGTTACTACTTGTTCTGAGTGCACCCATGTGTGTGTACGTGTGATCTTCAGCTTGCTCCATGTGTACCTAGTGTGCCTGTGTGTTCTCGTGTGTGTATCAGATCTGCTGCTTGTTCTTGTGTACATAGTGTGCGTGCGGCTGCTTGTTCTGTGCGCAACTAATTTGTGTGTGTGTGCTGCTTGTTCTGTGTGCAACTAATTTATGTGTGTGTGTGTGTGTTGCTGCTTGTTCTGTGTGTAACTATCATGTGTGTGTGTGTGTGTGTGTGCTGCTCGTTATGTTTGTAACTAGTATGTGTGTGTATGTGTGTGCTGTTGCTTGTTCTGTGTGAGTGCCTCTATTGCGGGATTAACCTGTTGAATGTGATGCACATAGGTCTGTTTGCCTATAAGGCATGTACTCCCTGACTGCATTGTTTCTAGGCACCTTTAGAGCTAGAGAGATCTCCAGTGAAAGAGTTATGAGGTGTTCATAATCTACAACAGTGGTGGCTCGCCAAGGGAGTACTGTGGGGTGGTGGGGTGGGGCGCGGGAGGGGCAGGGTGGGGGGGGGGTAGAGACATACAAGGGACAGGAGTAAGGTAAGTAATTAAATAAATAAAACAATTTACCTTGTACACGCTGCATCGCCAACTCGGCGATGAGGAGCGTCCAAGGTACATTGTTTTATTTATTTAGGAGCATTTCATCAACGCCCAGTGATAATTATCGCTGGACGTGTGTAGCGTGCAAAAAATTAACGCTGCATATCGCCGGATTCTATCACCTGGTGAGTGCACTATCAGCAACGCGCATCGCCGAGGCAATAGAATCCCAGGCAAAAGCGGCGGAAAGAGTTTAAATTGACGGAATTCAGCAATAGAAAAACGCGTTAGGGAAAAACCTTATAGATAGGGCGACGTAGACTCAGGAAAACAATCCACCTCCCATTATACATATGGCTTAGTAAGGAAAATAGCAGGTATTACAAACCGGCGAAAAACACGGTTAGCGCTGATTTTAATATCGCTATGCGTGTTAGCGATACACTTGAAAATAGAGAGAATCAGGGTTAGTAATAATATCCCATGTTTATTCACGGGACATGCCTCCCTTGCATCTCATTAGCAATGCAAGGCAATGCGATGTTGAAGCCAGTGCTAATCCCATTGAACAAACGTTAGCGTGCTCTTGAAAATAAAGCAATATTTTTATCTGACACAAACGCGGCGATAAAAATATTGCTAGCCCTTGATGATATGCCCCCAAATTACTTACCTCATTCCTGTCAGTCGTATGTCGGACTCCACTACCCCCCCCACCCTGCCCCGCCCTCGCCCCACCCCACCACCCACAGCAGGTCCATACAACCTTATCAAGGTCAAAGTGATATCATGTCCTCTAACATGGTTGGAGATGTGTCCTGGGGTCAGTGCAATGGCGATCCAGAATAAGGATCGAAAGTGACTTCCAAAACACGCGTGGACTTTCGAAAACTAAAGGAAGCCCAAATGCGAGGGTTGAAATCCATTTTGTGTGGAGGATGCAATAGGAAAAAGAATCACATGCTTAAATGTGTGGTTTAAGGAAAGTAATATGCCGGAAAAGTGGAATAATGCAACAGGTTCAAAAGGGTAGGACCGGTTTATGTGGCAGGGTTGACTTAATTATGTGGTAAGAAAAATCAAATTGGGTGTGAAATGAGGCACATTTTGAAACATTAATATTTTACTATTTTGATATTTTTACAACTGTATGGTCAGAAGCTTCACCTCATTAACATTCGTTTAACATCTCAGTTCAGCTATCAGCAATTGAAGGTGGACCTGTCTCTGCGTGACTAAAGCCTGCCACTGTGCGGCCACAGGTGGGTTCATTTTTTAGTACATTTGGATTTGTTTGAGCAAGAAACAACTGTTTTGTCAAAATCTGCATATTATGCGGTTCTATGTGGAGAAGAGAGATTATGTGACAAGTGCACCAACTCCATAATTATGCTTAAAAAAACACAGCTGCAGAAATATGTTAAACGCGTTGTCAGCTTTAACAGTTTCGAAGAAAAGTGCCTATCACCATTGCAAGTGTAACCTAGTCTAAGAATATAAAGCACTGAAGATAGAATAGTAGTACAATTGGATTTATATTACCATTTCCAGTAAATAAATAGACAAAGGTCACTGTGTTTTGGTACCGCCATCCTGTGTTTTCCTATTGAGTGCTGTCATATTGATGTTAGCTTGTTCAGTTAAATAATAATCATACTGATGTTAGCTTGTTGTGTTAAGCAGGGCCAGCTTTAGGGGGTGCGACTGGTGCAGTCGCACCTGGTGCTGAGCAGGGGGGCGCTATGTTTAGAAATAACTTATAGGTTTAAAAACATATGCTGCAAAGTTCCTTATGTGTCCAGCAGTTTTCAGACAAAGATAAAAATGTCAAGCTAACTCTAGTGATTAATTTTCCTGTTGGAGAGAGATCAGAGCTTTGTCTAGTGGCAGTTTTGACTCATGTAAGGTAGCCCAGAGGGGTAATATGCTGCTGCAAAGAACCTGTACCATGCAGAGCACAGAACTATGGGCATATTACCAAGAATAAGCGAAAATTATCGCTAAGCTTGGTTAGAGGCAATAATTTTATCGGCGTGCTGCGCCTATTTTTATCGCTTAGGAACCTTGCAATTATCAAGGTTTATCTCCTAAGCGATAAAAATCGGCTGAAATGCATGAATATCGCTGTAAAGTCAGCGATATTCATGCATTACCGAGCTAATGCTCTTAGCCATGTTATCCACCTACCATTGGATAACATGGCTAAGAACTGCTCTGGGCAGGCGTTAGCTTTTGGAGATAATTGCACTTAGCGCGATTATTTCCAAAAGTAGGTAATAGGAGATAGCGATGTTAGCGACTGTTTCAAGTCGCTTACATCTTGGCACGTCCACTTTGCATGTCATTAGCGATAAATATCGCTGACATGCAAAGTGAGCCCCAAGATGATCGCTATCTCCTACTAGCTGTCTCTAACTGGCGTTAGCGACAGCTAGGTAATAGGGCGATAAGGCCCTTGGTAATATGCCCCTATATTTGTTTGGGATAGCTCAGAGGTGTACTGCTTTTGTCACATAGGGCCCGATTCACAGAACTAACTTAAGACAAAATCCTAAACTTACTACCATTTTCATATTCACAGAAGGCACTTACTCATTTTGGTATTCACAGAAGACACTTACTCATTTCGGTATTCACAGAAGTTAGGAGTCCTAACTTTAGGACTCCTAAATGCCTTCTGTGAATTGCGAAAGTCCTAAAGTTAGGATTGTTCTCAGTTTAGGAGTAGTAAAGTTAGGACTCCTAACTTTAGGACTCCTAAATGCCTTCTGTGAATACCGAAAGTCTTAAAATTAGGATTTTTATCAGTTTACTATTAGTAAAGTTGAGAAATATCCTAATTTTAAGACTTTCAGTATCCACAGAAGGCATTTAGGAGTCCGAAAGTTAGGAGTCCTAACTTTACTACTACTAAATTGAGAAAAATCCTAACTTTAAGACTCGGTATTCACAGCAGGCATTTAGGAGTTCTAAAGTAAGGAGTCCTAACTAAGCATGGGCGGATCTAGCGGATCTCGCGTACGCGAATTTGCGGATTTACAGATTCGCAATCCGCGACAATACGCAAACTCTCGCGGATTTGCGGATTTTCCCGTTTTTTGTGTTGGCGAGCGTTCGCGCGGATTTTGGGACAATTTCGCAATTGCGAACTTACTATTCAGCTCGCAACGGACGCGACTATGTTGTTTCTACGTCTGGTTTATCATCACAGGTTCACAGCACCCTCTGTTTCACCACTGCCACCCTCTGGGACACCCATGCCACCCTCTGGTACATCCTCACTGCCACCCATTAGGTTTGTTTATCACTGTAGTTTATGGGGTTGAAAAAAGCAAGCACACCTCCCCTACTTCAACTGCCATGAATTAATTTGGGGTTGATTAATGTGTCAGTTATTTTGAAAGTTCCAGTCTGGCTGGCACCTGCTTCCTTCCTTATCTGTAATTTGCTTTCTGTTGCAGTGCAATTTTTTTTCACAGGACCTTTATGGTCTACTTGTAGCTATTCTATGAGCCTGCTGTTTGGGTCATAGCAGGGTCATAGAATAGTTGCAAACTCCGGAGGGGCCCCTCAGGAAGCACTAGAGTGAATGTTACTAATGTTAAGTTTGAACTTTTGCACCTGCTCATTGCTTTCAGTTTAGCAAAAATCACTTTTTCTGCAATTTCGCACGTTTTTTGGGGCGCGAATCCGTGCGAGATCGATTTCGGAAGCCGCGAATGCTTGCGAATACACTAAAAAAAATTTTGCGACGTGTATGTGCGTGTGATTTTGTGCGTGTTCGAGAGGCGCTTGTAGCTATACGTTTGCCAAGTTACCCTAGCGGTCGTACACGGGCGCGGCCATCTTGTTTGCGTGACGTAATTCCGTTTCCGGCCGCTATGTGTAATCTCGCAAACTGTGCTGCTCGCTAGTACAATTTCGCGCGTGCTCGCGAGGAAAATCTCGTGCGAACTTACCCACGCGGTCGTGAATGGGCGCGGCCATCTTGTTTCTCATTCATTGCTATGGTTCTGAGCATGCTTTCTGTATCCTCTCTGAATCTCTGCCATCCTTTGCTTGTTTGAAGTTTATTTGATCTATTTTACTTATTATCTATCCCTCTATTTTTCTAGCTCTATATTTTTGTGTTTTCTGCTGCTTTTAGTTACTCTTAAACTACTTTTTTAAACTCTTTTCTTTTCTTCTTCACTATTCTATTTCTTCTTTATCATTTAACTTTATTTCTGCCCAGACCATGGTAAAGGGAGCCGGGAAGCACCCTGAGAAGGAGAAGGGTCCCGCACCCCGTGCCCGGCTCCCGTGCGGGCGTTTGAGGGGGGAGCAAGTGGTGCCACGGTGTGGAAAATTAGTACGGTTTGGTAAACATTATCTGCGCCATCTTGCCTTTTCCCCGGATGCCACACTTTTTCTCGTGTGCACCCGCCATTTTAGGTGCCTCGATCAGAACCACCCTCTGCACGCCACTGGCCCCCAGCATAGCCCTTCGCCCTTGCAAAGCCCGCACGCTGACAACCCCCACACTCGCATGCCTTGGATCATAAACCCCCCTTCAACGCAGCTCTGCCTCAGAACCCCATCCTGTTCCCAGCGCGACACCTCCTTTCTTTCCTTTTCATGGTCCCAGGCCCTTTGATACCAGCCCCCCTTTTCCTGTGTGCCCGTTTGTCTTCCCCGTTCCCAGGCCACCACCTAGCTCTGCGGATACTGTTTATTGCCCCCCCCGTACAGTAGGAAGCTTCCCTCAAATTGATCAAAGCCCCCACCCTATGAGATCCAATCAACCCCACACATCCCGTGAATCGGCGGGATGTCCAGCTGCGCGATAATCATCACCTGTTGTGACCGGGGTGGGGACTTCAACTGTAAATGTGTGTGGGAACGGGCCTGTAGGGGAGATTCAGAGGATGTCCTTTCATACTTCAAAGCATTACAAGACTGTGTTACCTGCAATAAAATTCATTTAACTGTGTATAAGAGGCCAGGCCTCAGAGATGCGGTTAGAGCACCTCGTGACGATACTGGCTGTCTGAACTGATGTGTTCTCCTCCGGAGAGAATAAACCTTGTTTCCTGCCTTCCAGTCTCCAGCGCCTGCCTCTTCATTGATTAATATTTTGTGGGTTAAAGAGGCGATACCGCCGGGCAAATATTGATTGTCCCTTGACCTTAGTTTTAACAATTGGCGCCCAACGTCGGGCCCATCAGTGACTCGTGGATCCAGTGGGAGAGGTCCTGACGACAGAGTGAACGACTGCAACGATCGGGAGAGCTCTTGCCCAATAGACCCTCGTCTGGCAGCCGATCATCCGAACTTCACTGGCTCCGAACAGACCTCTCTCGAGTGATCTACGGTCCTGACTGGGAACCATCAGGAGTGCCGCGAGGAATACGAGGAAAGGAGGACGATCGGGCGCTGGATTCGGAAGATAAGAAACTGTCCATACGGTCCGGGTAAGGTCGTGTAGACACGACGAATTGCGAAATGGTTGTTTAATTGTTCAGAAAATACTAGTATTACTCTTTGTTGACCTATTTGGAGATTCACTGTCTGCAAACGGAGAAACAGTAGGCTCTTTCTCTTTGCAAACAGTGAAGGATAAGTAACGCAGCCAGCGTGCCTATCTTTCTCCCCCACTGATTGATTATTTATTCACGAATTGTTTTCGGGAGATTCCCTCTCCCACACTGATTAACTGTTTTTTTGACCCCGAGCTACTGTTCGCGGATTGTTTTCTGGAGATTCTCTGTCTACAAACAGGAAAGAACAGGTTCCCCTTTGCAGATAGTGAAAGGGTAGAGGACGCAGACCTTTGCGGATCTACTTATTCTCCCCACTGGTCGTTTATTTATTGTTTTGATATTGGTTCATGAGGTATTCACTGCCTGCAAACAACGTAGAATAGAAATATTCTGTCTAGTCTTTGCACGCAGTGATAAGATAGGCAGTGCTGACTTTTTGTCCTCTTCGCGAGCCGTCATGTCTGTCTTCTCCCCACTGGTCGATAGTTGGTTCAGCCCGGACCGTTTATTAGAGGTGGATCATCTAGCTCCGCTGGAAGGCACCCCTAATAAAGACATGTTCATAAACTATGGATTAGTTACCATAGCCTATAGTAAACTGTGGCACAGGTATACCAAAGAAAATCAAGAGAAACAGTGGCCACTGATAGGATCCTTCGATCTTGATAAAATAGAAACGTTAGAAATAGCCCTTCGTAATAATAAGACAACGCCTATTATGCTCGACAGTCTCGGTATGTGGCGCAAAGAAGCAATGCAACGAAAGAAAAGAGACGAGGACAGAGTAGGTAGAGGAATATATCGACAGGACAACCCCAGGACACAACGACCCGAAAGTAATCCCCCGACACTGCGCACAGGACGACCAGACTTAGGGCAAAACCAATGTGCTTTTTGTAAATATGCCGGGCACTGGAAAGCCCAATGTCCGACTCTACTGAACGAGAGTAGGAGCAGAGGGCCGACAGGAATAACAGGCCGGCAGAAAGGGAAAAGGCGCGAGACAAAGATGAATCAGACTGACATGGACAGGCCAGATAGAACCACCACGTTCGATTATGCCCGATGGCACAGATTTCGCCAAGCCGATTTCAGTGACATGTTCGAGTCCTCATAGATCAAACAACGCTAAGACGGGAAACCCAGTCTAGCTCTAAATTAACAGACGACAAACCCAGAATAAAGCAAAAAAAAAAAAAAAAGAATAATGTACACACGTGATCAAGCATTCTTACGTTTAGCCAAGTAGGGAAAAGTTTAGGGTATTTCGAGGTAAGGGTTACACAAGTATCCTCCGCCGAGAGGACTAGGGATATTGCCAATGTTTGAAAACCTACTACCTCCTTTTTCCGCATCCTTATAGGCATATAACTAAAAGCTGCCCCATTGCTCTCCAATTGACACCAACGGTTTGTCTCAGCCTGGAACGTACTTGCTAAAATGACTCGAAAAAAAAAACCTCTGTGAACATTAGCCCGACTAGGTTAGTTCATGACCAGCTGCCAAAGGCGTAAGTGCGGACAATCAAAGCCACCAGAAAAAGGCAGCCAACGAATAAAAAGATAAGAAACAGGTAAAAAGAACTCAGAACAATAAGTATGCGCAGCATACTGAAAAAGATAATTATGGCCAATAACTGTTTTATGTTTGTCTTGGGTCTTTGTATATAATACTTGTACTGTCTCCTCGTCTGAGTTTGTGTGTACGTGATGCATGAATCTACGTCATCCCTCTGCCTGTGTTTCCGTGTTACTTAACCTCTGTTAACAGAAGCTTTAGCATGAAACAACCTGGAAAGAAAGGAATGGGAAAACGAAATCAGTAGGCCACTGATGAACATGAACTTTTATTTAACATAACGAGCAAGAAACAATAACACTACGTAATAATAACACCTATTAATGCCCTAATAACAGGAAACGTTAAAAACAAGAACGGTAAACTGTAGAAAATGAAAGTCAGCAGAACGTCCGCCCCCCCCCCCCACTCTGGAAACTTCCAAGGTGGGGCAGGGTTGCGGCTACGCCCAGCCAGCAGCAACCCATATAAGGCGGGTCCTGCTGCCAACAGTCGGCCAGGAAATCGTAACATAGGGTGGAGCCGGAGGAGAGACAGGGGCCAGCGGGACCCAGCCAGGGGATCGCCTTGACCACACTGGAGAGTTGTAGGGGGGGGAATGTCTATGTCCTCGACTCTCTCTCTCTCTCTCCCAGTCCGGCCGCGGTGGCACGTGATAGTTGCAGATAGTCCCGCCACATGCTCCCCCGTTCCGGCCACCAATGGCCGGGGACTGGGGCCAACTGGATCCGGCTGCAGCCGATGAGCCAAGGAACCCGTTCATGGGGCCAGAGCAAGGGGCGTCCGGCCGACATCCACCGGAAGCCCGGCCCAGAGACGGACGGGACACTTCTTTCTTTTCTCCTCCGTAATGGCAGCAGCGACACGCCAGGCGCCACTTCTTTCTTGAATAATGGCTGCGACAACTCTGGGGCGGGGGGATGTCTTGTACATACCTCCGCGAAAATTAGTCCAGGTCGGGCTGGGAGGGAGAGGCGACGCGGACGAGCCTCTCCCACCTCCACGGATAGGAGGCTTCCCAGCCCCAGTCCGGCCATCACAAATACCTCTGCAGAAATTTGTCCATGTTGGGCTGGGAGGGAGAGGCGACGCGGACGAGCCTCTCCCACCTCCACGGGTAGGAGGCTTCCCAGCCCCCGGCCCGGCACCGAAATCCTCCAGCCGGGCGGCGCCAATACTAGCGCAGCACTGAACATGCAACGGTGCCAATACTTGCGCAGCACCGAACATGCAACGGTGCCCATACTTGCGCAGCACCGAACATGCAACGGCTGCGCCAATACTTGCACAGCACCGAACATGCACCGCAGGTGGCCATACTTCCGCAGCACTGGACATGGGACTTGAGGAACACGGGATGTGGAGTGGCCATCATGCATGCCCATGAAAGAGAGCAGCGTGGGGTGCACCGGGAGAGGGAGATGGCGTGAACGAGTCTCCCTCGCCCCCCCCGGTGGGGGCGCCACAGCTGCACCCTAGCCGAATGTCCTGCTCCTACGACACAGAGTTCCTTTTCTTTTCACTCCAAAAGGTCTCCTCCACTCTTGCAGACTCGACGAAGGGCGGCTGCTGCAGGGCCTCAAAATGGCGTCTGGGCCCCCTGGAAGGCGGGTCTAGGCCGCTAGAGTAACTTTGACCAGCAATGTAACTCGGACGCTTGTCCACCGGGGCACGAGCCCCCACCTCCGACAGCATCCCCACAGCCTTGAAGATTCTACAAAAGTCCCAGGAGCCCTCGGCCCCTGCCGGCTCCCGGCGAGGAACGACTGCCTTGGTCGCTAACGAAAATAACCACGACATAGCCACCCCTTCTGTTAGCACGAGTGTTTGAACTGCCGAAGAGGACTCTGGTCCAACCGCCGGTTATGGGAAACATTTTGTCTCTGATGCTACTTCCGGACTAACCCGGCCCCGCCCAAAATGGCGCCGGAATCAATGAGAACTTGCGAACGCCTCGTGGTGTTTTTTAGCTAAAAAGACTCGATGTTCTGAAATATGTATATGATCCTTTGTACACTTGACGAAAAAGAGGGAGGATTCACTCGACGAACATGTAAAAGGGCCCCGTGAAAAATGTTTTTTCAAATGTACAATTTATTATGATGTTTATTGTAGCCGATACATAACCTCGCTTACGACACACGCACGCGGTATACATATAGGAAATTTGATTGCAACTAGTCCAACTGTACTGCCAACTATGAAAAGAATGCCCCTTGATCCCTCAACTATCGATAGACGTTTTAGTTCCCTGCAAATTAATGAATAAGCCTTTTTAATATTCTTAATATTCCCAATACTGCAAAATTGCCCCCCCCCTACTGTACGCACTTTAGCCATTGCCGCGCCCGGCCAAATACGATTGCACTGTCATATCTGCATGCTGAACGATTGTGCAAATAAAGGTTTTCCGAACTATGAAATGGGTATTGCATGCTTTTTTTCTTTTGAAAAATGTGGGGTCAGCGGGAGAGTTTTTCTGTGCACCCTGCTTTGTTCTCTTTTTAAGGTTATTAGAAGATGGTTGCTCCGCTCCAGAGGGAGGATCGAATCTAAGACACGATACTCTGCCTCCAAGTATGCGACTGGCTCTGGAACTAACGCATGGAGAAGGACCTCGACTTCTGAGGACGGGTAACGTGAAGCGGTGTAAATGATAGAACGTTATGAAGGTACGACACTCAAAGGTACTAGGGAACAGAGTTGGCCGAAGAGCTGGTATGCCTTAGACCATCACAGCATTGGAAAAGATTTAAGGGCCCCGATAGCTAGATACATCTACCAACTAGATACCCCGCACTAAGAGCCCCTGATTTTTAACGTTTCCCTACACGCGACCTATAAGGACACACTGCCCCCTTTTTTTCCCCCCCTGGCTTCAGAAACCAAGACCCCAGGGATTCTATCCCGAGGAGACAAGACGAGTATGAGGTAAGTAAAGAACTTTCATACCCATGCATTTGATATGCCCGAATGTTGTCCCCCTCCCTTCCCCTCTTTTCCTCCCTCTACAGGTTACACCAGAAATTACGACCAAGGTATGGTGAAAATCTGAAGCCTCACCATGTCTGATACATGAAGCGGACCAACGCTGCAAGGTGGCACCTAAGCACACCCACCAACTGCTCTTGTAACGAAAGAGCTAATTAGTTGTATAATATGATAAAACACGGTCACCCCTAATCAGTGTTGCGTGGATGGGCACGTGTCACGTATGTCTGAAAACACGGTCACCCCAATCCGTGCTGTGCGAATGGACACGTGTCACGTATGTCTGAAACTATGAGAACATGTTTTTGTGCGACTGAGGCGCTGACTTGACTGGTCGGCGGACCGAGAGTGCGAGAAGTGCGATACAATGGTGTCTTTTACTCAATGCATGCCCCCTCTACCCTGCCTAATGCTCGTCCGTCCCAAACTGCATGCTTTCGAAATTCTAACACGGACCCGTAATGTCTTATGTTGTGTAGTGCGCTGAATAGCCTATCTTAATACACGGCCACTCCCCATGTCGCATGTGTACTATTTAGCCTATTGTTGCACATCTCTCTCTCTCTCTCTCTCTCTCTCTCTCTCTCTCTCTCTCTCTCTCTCTCTCTCTCTCCTTCTCTCTCTCACTCTCTCCCCTCCACACTCTCACTCTTCCGAACGACTAGCACCAAAATTGGCAAACCGCCACCCCTAGTGCACCCCCCAATTGGCTCCAAACACCGCAAGTATTTGCACAAAATTTGTCTTAAATATAATCACCCTGATGCCGTGTCACTACCTCTCCTTTCTGCTAAATATTGATGAAACCTAGAACTGGCCAAACGGGAAAGGACAGGTAAGACGACTAAGGTTCCCTAATCTGGCCCGTAATAAGGGAACTACATGTCAGTGGCTTCTATAAAAAAAAAAAAAATGTTTGCCTCAGATAAAACGACCTTCCCCATCCCGAATTGTCGCAATCCCCGAACAGTAAAAAGTGATCGAAACATCCCCGTCTTCCCAGAACCCCCTCAGTTTTGTATCAGCTGCCCCGGACGAGAGTGTTCAAAAAACAAAAAACAAAAAAAGTCCCTCACCCCTGTTGCAAGAAACAAGTCGACTTACAACTAACACAGGCCAGCCGTTGTTCCTAGAAATGATCTGTTGATGAGCAAGCTACGGAGTTTTAGAATTCGAGAAATGTCACTGAACGCTTACCAACTGAACTGTGGCCTTCTGCTAAATAACGCCCTTATGACACAAAGCAAGACGATAGTCCCTAACCACAGTTTGCTATGTCCCTAGTTGTTTCCATAAGACCCCGGTTTTTAATAAAGTAATCAGGTTGTAAGAGGCTATGTAGGAACTAGAATGATGTTTGCGAAGTTAAGATTAGGCCGAAATGAAGGAATCGTTGCAATGAACCCTGTTGAAAGTAAAATGTTTAGCTGAAAGGTAGGATGCATTTATAGAATGGAAAATTGTTTAGCCTATGTTCATCCCTCAGAAAGATACCCATCAGACCATGGTGATAGCACGTTGCACTTTTTTTCGAAAAATATAAAGCCCTGGAGAACGGTATAGCTTTGTAAGGTTCGTACTAGGAAGGTGGGTCTCTGTCAGAAGAACTGATGTAACTGTAATACACAAAATACGATGAATAAGCACCAGATTTCGTACCACGACAATGAATGTAACGCCAACAAGCACCAAAGAAATAGTTACAAAGGAAAGTTATAGGAAATCCAACAAGCCCATCATCAATTATTTATATGATGGTTGTGAACCCCAATGTAACGGATGTTTCTTATTTGCTTGGAGCTGGGAGAGAAATAGACTTATGTGATTACCTTCCTCTGCCAATCCTCTAAAGACTGTCTTTTCAAACTCATTTAAGGGTACCGCTGTCGGAGGAAAGAGAGACCGGATGTGGGAGCACGTGGCCTGACAACAGATCGTGGAACATCTGCGACATTGGCCAAGGCGAGACCGCGACAGAAAGGAGTTGCAGGACGAGGCACTGTTTCCGACAAAATGAGAGGAAAGGGCTGACCTGATGCCCCTGCTCAATGTTCAACGTGTGCCGAAAAGTCCCCGCTCTCTGAATTCGGTCATGAGCCCGCCTACCTGAAATTTTCCGCCCCCCCGGTCTGTTCCCGATTTGGCCCTGCTCCATCCCTCCTTTTTTCTCCGACCTACCCTATGGACTACTTACACACGCTCTTCTTCCACCTGAACTTTTTGACAATCGACTCCAAAGGACACAGGGCGAAAAGGACCTTTTTGACCAGGAAAGCGAGGAAAAGGTCATGCCCTGCAACGCGGAGCTCAGAAGAGAGCTGGACTCATCGCTCCACCGTGCCAACAGAAGACGACAAAGAATGCTGAGAACTCACTAATAACGGTCCATGACAATAGGACCTCCCCTTCGAACAATGGCGCCTCTGATTATTGTTTTTACTACGTCTCATTTCTCTCCCAGCCACCATTGTATTGATTATGCTCCAACTAAAAATGAACAGAACTTATATATGTAATAACCTATCAGTTCACATTCCGAATGACTACAAGTATCTATGAAATGTACTCAATGCTCACACTACAGAATCGTTCTGCCCGATATTGCATTACTATGACCCTCCTGCATACGAGTTTATCGATGGACCCGCCTCCTAAGACGAAAGATTTTAAATGCAATGTTTATAGCTCCTTCACCTGGGTTCCTATTTCTTTACTTATGGCCACCACAGTAGATATGGATAGGAAATAGGCCAGCAAGATGTCTTGGATATGTTAAAGGGAGGACTGTGGAAAATTAGTACGGTTTGGTAAACATTATCTGCGCCATCTTGCCTTTTCCCCGGATGCCACACTTTTTGTCGTGTGCACCCGCCATTTTAGGTGCCTCGATCAGAACCACCCTCTGCACGCCACTGGCCCCCAGCATAGCCCTTCGCCCTTGCAAAGCCCGCACGCTGACAACCCCCACACTCGCATGCCTTGGATCATAAACCCCCTTCAACGCAGCTCTGCCTCAGAACCCCATCCTGTTCCCAGCGCGACACCTCCTTTCTTTCCTTTTCATGGTCCCAGGCCCTTTGATACCAGCCCCCCTTTTCCTGTGTGCCCGTTTGTCTTCCCCGTTCCCAGGCCACCACCTAGCTCTGCGGATACTGTTTATTGCCCCCCCCCCGTACAGTAGGAAGCTTCCCTCAAATTGATCAAAGCCCCCACCCTATGAGATCCGATCAACCCCACACATCCCGTGAATCGGCGGGATGTCCAGCTGCGCGATAATCATCACCTGTTGTGACCGGGGTGGGGACTTCAACTGTAAATGTGTGTGGGAACGGGCCTGTAGGGGAGATTCAGAGGATGTCCTTTCATACTTCAAAGCATTACAAGACTGTGTTACCTGCAATAAAATTCATTTAACTGTGTACAAGAGGCCAGGCCTCAGAGATGCAGTTAGAGCACCTCGTGACGATACTGGCTGTCTGAACTGATGTGTTCTCCTCCGGAGAGAATAAACCTTGTTTCCTGCCTTCCAGTCTCCAGCGCCTGCCTCTTCATTGATTAATATTTTGTGGGTTAAAGAGGCGATACCGCCGGGCAAATATTGATTGTCCCTTGACCTTAGTTTTAACAACGGGAGATCTTTAGCGCGGAGGAGGTGGCCGCACTCATCTTCCACGTCCAGCGCCGCCTCCCCAAGACGATCCTGGGAGGCGGCAAGATCGCAACCGGCTATGGCATCCGGGAGCGCCGGAAGCGGTGGGAGAAGGTGTGCCGGGCCATGTTTAAGCTCTCTGGGGTCCGGCGCACATATAACCAGGCCACCCAACGCTGGACAGATGTCATGGACCGGGAACGGGACTTGCTGGACGCGCTCGGCGTAGAGGTCCCCGGGCTTGGTGAGTAGTAGTAGCTATTCATCACTACTCTGTTTTATCCGGCTCTGTTATTTGCAAATCTTTGTTCTTTACCAAGAGCAATAATGCTGCCGATTACATTGTAGGTAAATTATATTTCAAAATCTTCTATGCATTTCAGGTGCACTGCTCTCCTTCTCAGTAGCCTTGCTTGCTACTATGCTTATTTGTTTTGTATTTTGTGTTCATTTCATTGGCCTGAGAAATTATGTATGAGTGTAGTGTAAAGATAAGAACTGCGTAATGCTAGACACTAAGGGTCATATTTTCAATTACCGGCGCATCCCTGCAAAGTAGCAGGGGTGCGGCAGTAATTGTGTGCCATGCCACCACCACCCATTGGCCCAAAACGTCACAGAAGCCTTACGCATCGGTGCCGTAAAGGCGGCGCATTGCTGGAGTTGCGTGCCAACGATGGCGCAGCTCCAGCAATGCTCTGGGGTACCCTATCTCCCCAATGCTGCATCAAGCCGTACGTCGGCTTCAAGCGCGCAGGGTTTGAGTCATGCATCATTGTCCTAAAAGTGACTGATTGACATCTTGTAGATTTCCCTCAGCCACTTTTAGGATTCGTTCCTGCGCAGGTACGCCCTCCCTTGCGCCGGAACGCCCCCTGATGGCGCAGGGCTTTACAACGTGATGCATCGCCCATATGTGTTTTTTTTTAATATATACGCCGTACCAACACCATGGCGAGTCTTTTGTTCTGCCGAGCGTCACAAAAGTCACGCAACAATGGAGGAAAATGAGCCGCAAGGGACTTCTAAATCAGCCCCAACAGACTGAAGTCCAGTCCTTCCTTTAGACACATGGCTATAAGAAGAAATAGTGGCGGTGGTCGGTGGATTGATAGTTTGAGTATTCACTGATCTGCAAGCAGGATGGACTTTGTCTGTCACTTCGCGTGCTGCGGACTGCTGCCTGCCAGGCCTAGGCAAACCTCTTTAGTAGTCTGTTTATTGAGTTACATAGGAACTTTCTAAGTCAACGGTCCGCAAATCAGGCAATACGAATAACGTAGTATACCACATGAGATAGATCCCGTGGAATAGTTGTCTATCTATTTGCTATTTCTCCAAAATATTTTGTTATTGTTCTTTTGAAATGTTTGATTTGGTTGACAAATCTCATCCATGTTTTCTGGTCTTTCTTTCTTTCATGTTGTACATCAGCTCCCCCCAAGGGCAAGAGGAGTCGGACACAGGAGGAGGAGGAGGAGGGTGCTGTTCAGGAGGATGCAGGCCAGGATCGGGCAGGCGAGGGCTCCTTTGCTGGCCCCAGTAAGTTTAAATTTTAATAAAGAGTACCTATTTTTTCCTAGCGTTCCTCATTCGATTTTTTCTAAATCGTCTTTGATCTTCTTGTAGACTGGATATAAATTCTTATCCTGCCTCGAATATGACTCCCTGTGGTATTACTAGATTATTCTTATTAGTCTGTCTGTGTAGCTAACTAAGATTGGACATTTGGCAATTCCATTGGACTCCCATTCTATTCAGCAATAGCTCTATGCACTGTCTCCTTACTGACTAGATAGTGTGGCAGAGTCATTTAGCTCCCGAAGTCACCGATGATTGATCCCCAATGATCTTTAGATTATCCTACGCAGGACAAGAGTACGGAGTCACAGTCAAGAAGTGTCAGAGGCACTCATGCTTGCAAAAATTCCAAAACCTTTAGCTCATCCACTCTAGTCTGGAGGACCAAAAACCACAGAGTCTATTTAAGTTTAAAAGCTTTATTAAAAGTAAACACATTTATTAAAATCAACTTTGTCATAAAACTATTTAACTGAAAACGGAAAAGTGCTTAGTGCTGACGATTAATTGGACACATTTCTTGTGGTCGAGCCGAGCTCTCACCTGGTTTGAACTTGATCCTGGTCGTGTTCTTAGAAGTCAAGCTTCTGTCTGTTAGGAGAAAAAGTGGTGCGTGTTAAAAATAAAAAGCAAGCATTCATCAGTTGTGCATAAAAGTGCAGCAAGACAACAGCCTTCCCTGGAAAAAGGGACATTTTTACTTTAGAGTAGACAGTCACAAATTATTACATTGTATTCTGTTTTTTAACATTTCTTTATTACTCCTAGACCAAATATTATATAGTAGTGAGTGGTGTATTCTAACATTCTTAAATGTACTTTGTAGGTGGAACATCTGGTGGCGGGGCCAGCGCGGAGGTGGCGGTGTTGGGCGAGGACTCGGAGGACTCTGGGGAGGATGCGGTGCAAGAGCCGGCGGACGGTCCTGTGGGGGTTCGCACGGTGGTGGCGGGAACAGGTAAGCTATATATTCCTTACTTATTGAGATTGAAGACTGCATAGTGTGCTTTCTGCACGGGTGTATTACAAATCAACCAGGTAGTAGCCTCCTCGAAATGTACTCCGACTTAGCTGTGAAGTTTTTGGTGAGAAGAATCCCAATAGGATCTTAGATGAACGTGATGGATGGGATGAACGAAAAGCGAAAGAAGGGTGTAAGTAAGTGGGACGCGAAATTTTATGATGGCTGGCAAAGAAGAACGATATGTGTTTGCTTGGCCCCCGAGGTGGCTGGGAAGGAAAGAATATGGTATGGTGCATGGCTGGGTCAATGATGAAGCAAGGATGGGTGGAAGGACAGCAGCCTGGGTGGGTGAAACAGAAACTGTATGTGTGCGTATACTTTGAATGAATGGATGCCTGGAGCATGGTATTCTCTGACTCTTAGATAGCACATGTGTATCTAGAGAGAGTAGATGGTCGCTGGATGAACTAAGTGTTACCTTGAAGAGCATGTACCACCGCACCCGCACGTCCGTTCCAGTGTAGGGAAGGCAAGGAAAAGAAATTGTAAATGTGTCCAATACTACCATGAATAGTAGCAGTAGAAATTCTTTATTTAGATATAACACAGATATCTTTAAAAGAGGATTACATAGTTCACGTTGTATACAACTTATTAAAAATAAAAACAACAAGACAGTCAATTAGCCAGGCATGATAAAAATAGGGGTCTTCCGCATCCTCAACCTCCTAGGTCCATAAAAAAAATTTATTTTTATAAAGGATAAAAACCAGAAGAAAAAAGAAAAAAAAAAATAAAAATAGTACAAAAGTTAAAATCTAATATACTGGGAACTTCACCCCATTTACTTTACTCTCACTGAGTTGGATATCAAACAACTAAAAAACGACCCAATTCTCCTAGGGGTACTACTCATATTCTTTTCGTTTCATCCCCCTAGAAATTTGGGATGTATCGTAAGGGTCATTAAGTAATAAAAAAGAAAAAGGAAATAAGAGGGAGGATGTAGCAGGACCTCTTTAAGTTAAAATTACGATAAGCTTGCTGGATGAACTTTGTGAGTCTGATATTCAAGTCAGTGTTTTCAGGGTTCAGAGCCACAATGATGGCTTGCCTGCAGGTTCGGGCGCCCAACCTATTCCATTCGGGTTTTAGTTTGCACCTGCGTTGGAGGTTAAAGGCTGGGCAAAGGCAAACCACGTGTAGCAATGTTTCGGCTGTTTTACCGCACCCTCTGCAGGTTAGATCTTCCACTGTCCGTCTCCAAGGAGGTAAATCTTGCAGAAAACGCCAATCACCCATTCTAATGGCTATAAGGGTTCGTTTTAGATACAGTGGATATGTGCAGGAAAAGTAAGCGGCGGGGAGTAGCCGACTGTAAGAATTTACAAGGGCCCAAGAATGGCTGCGTTTTGAGAAGAGTGCTTTGTCTGTGATGAGTGATCTCATTCTTACACATTTTTTGATGGCGATTTTAAACGCTGTCTGACTGGGGTTAAGAGCCCATAGGTCACCTGCTGACATTTGTTGAATGTAGTCCTTAAAAAGGCGACCAAACGTTCCACCTGGATTTTTCTGGGAGATTTCCAGCCAGACTAGAGATTCTAGTGAGCCTGGGTTAGCCTGCCTCAGCTTGTGACACAAGTTTAGATATGCACCAATATTCAAAACCTCATAGTTTGGTAGCCCTATCTCCAGTCTTATCTGTGCAGCAGATGCAGAAGTTGGCAACTGGAGGACCTTTTTATAGATTTTGGTGGTATGTTGATTTAGGGCCGTATTCAATTTACCCTTGAATGACTCTATCCCGTATGATAGGGTGGGGCCGATTTTCGCTCTCAGGACTTCCAGGAGGGGCGAAAGGGTTGGACCTGAGAGGTTTTTCGAAAGCTTGGTTAAAGATACTGCAAGGGTCGTGGCTTTAACTGCAATCTCGTGACGCTGTTTTAAAAGGTTGCCCCTTGAATCCAGGTGGACACCAAGATATTTATACGATTGACCAATCGCGAGGCTTATGTTGTTGAAAGTCCACCCACCGCAGACATGTCGTTTCTTCCCAAAGGGGACTACTTGGGTTTTCTTTAGATTGACTTCTAATTGATTCGCTATTGTGTAGCGAAGCAGTGTGTCAAGGAGCCTTTGCAGCCCGACCTTGGTGAGGCTGAAAAGAACTAGGTCATCGGCATATAACAGATTGCTGAGTGCCGTGCCGCCCACCTTTGGAGGATGACTATTAGTTTCATCCAGGGTCTGTGACAGATCTGCTATAAACAGATTAAAGAGAAGGGGGGCCAGCACGCATCCCTGTTTTACACCTCTCGTTGTCATAATTTTCCGGGAGAGATGCGTGCCGGACCCTAACTTCACTCGTACCCAGGTACGAGAGTGAAGTTGAATCATGGCCTCCAGTAGTTTGTCAGGGATTCCCCACTTCCTTAGCTTTTCCCATAGGGCCGCCCTAGGAACCCTATCAAATGCTGCTTTGAAATCGACAAAGCAGCATAGCACTGTCCTGGATGTTAAGAGTGCTTTGTCGACGATGGTTGACACTGCTAGGAGATTGGTCATAGTCCCTGAGTTGGCAACAAACCCCGTTTGATTCATCGGGATCCGGTTGTGTTCCGTTGCCCAATGCTTCAGGTCCTCCAAGAGGAGGCCTGCATAGTGCTTAGCCTCAATGTCCAAAAGAGCTATGAGTCTGTAGTTGTTAGGGGCAGCGCGAGATCCTGATTTATAAATTGGATGTATTATTGCACCCCGCCATGAATCTGGGATGGTTGCGGTTCTCAGGGCGTAGTTGAAAAGGTTTGTTAGAGTTCCTGACCAAAAAGCTACATCAGATTTGAAAAGGTTCTGTGGCAGGCCATTTGGGCCCGGTGCTCCATCTGATCTTGCTTTAGTCACAACCGTCGCTACTCTGTCTTGGGACACCTGAAGATCCATATTGAGTGAGCTTGATGGCTCATTGGGTGTGTTCCGCTGGGTGCTGGCCCCGATCACGGTCTCTCTCAACGGTCCACATCCTATGGGTCCTAGATGTTCTGGGGAACTGAAATGGTCTGTGAGGAATGATGCCCATTCAGACTCTTGGATATTTGCTGATCCGAAGCTGGTGGTGCTCGAATTGGTGTGGTTTATTAGGGCCCAGAACTTTCTTGGGTTTTTGCTCTTACTCTCCCACACCAGTTTGCACCAAAATTGATTTTCGTGGTTCTGTTTGTCTTTGAAGGTCGCCAACCTAAATGACTTTTGGGCAGCTTGATAGAGATTTAAACATTCGCTGTTCCCAGGATTTTTTGCAAGTGACCGCAGGGCCTTATTCCTGGCTTTCTTAAGTACCTTTGACTGTAATGAAAGTTTGAAATTGTGAGGCTGAGTTGTCCTTCGGGCCTGCTGTATTACTGGAAAACAGTTGGTCAGATGGGAGCACAGCGTTGTCCATATTACGATAGGGGAGATATCTTGATCGTTTCCACCTTTTATACGTTCCATGCATACCTGTAGGATAGTTGGGCTGATATCATCGCTCCACTTAAGGCGCTTAAGATTTTCCGTATATGTTCCCAGACACGCCGAGGGTGCAGGTTTGTGCTTCACTGTGTTTGTGTTAAGGGATATGACCTGGGGTCTGTGGTCACTTTCAGAACGTGGAAGGATACAGAAGCTGGTCAAACAATGAAGCAGGTCCGCGTTACAGATGGTGTAATCCAGATAAGAGTGTTTGCTACCGTTAGACCAGGACCAATTCGGGGGGATATCCCCCGAAGACCTGCCATTCATTACCAGGTAGCCGGCGCTGTATAGTTTCATCACACAGATCTCACCCAGACCGCAATAGGCTTGATTGGTTGGTTTGATTTGTGTCAGGGCCTCAGTAATGGGGAATAAGAAAGGCCCGTCGGTGTCTGCTAAGTCCCCCTGGAATAAGTTGGTGTTAAAATCCCCCGTGACAATGCAGTCTGAGTCGGGGTGTTCCGCAGCTATGTCGCTCATTATTTCCGTTAGGCGTGCCAAGTGATCTTTTTTTGTACGTGTATTGGGGTTGATATATACATTAAAAAGAAGAACTGGGCGCTGTTTTCGCCACGAGTTAATTTTAACCCCGAGTAGCCAATCTTCCTTGGTACTTAGTCGTGAGATTGGGCCTTTTAGGTTATTTGATATGTATATTGAAAGGCCACCTTTAGCGTGGCCATAGCGGCTGTCCCTGAGTGCGGGTTTCCATAATTCAATATAGCCAATGACAGGAAATCCTTCTGTAGCCCAGGTTTCCTGTAGGGCTATTACGGCATGTTCGCATAGGAAAGAAAAAGTGTCAGGGTGCGTAATTTTCTGGTGGAGGCCGCTAATGTTCCAAGAACATATAAGAAAAATTGGATCAGCTTCTGGAATTGGAGCGGTTGTAGATGAAACTACTGGTGGAATTGGCATTGCTTGGGGTTTGTAGTTGTCGGCATAAAGCTCTACTTCGGAGGATCAATCTGAGCTTTTGGTTGACAGGATTGCTGGAAGCCATTCCCAGCCTAGACTTGTGTCGACGTTGGAGACCACCGTTGGGGGGATATTATATAGTTCCTCGGATCCTGCCGCGTTTTTTAAGATCGAATACGGTCTGAGATAGGGCGCTGGTCTGGTAGTACCAGCATTTCGAGTAGGTGTCGGCTGGATTAGTAGGGAGGTGGGGTAACCTGGAGTGGAATATGGATACACTCTGATGCCCCAGTCCCGAAAGGTGGTCTTATGGTTCAAAAAGACTCCTGCCCAGCTGGCCGACTTGAGTGACACTAGCGTTACCTCGGACGGTTGGGTGCCTCTTGGTGGGAGAAATTCGATAGATTCTATGTCCTCCGATGCCAGGCCTGCGAACCCTGGGATGCCTTCCACGAGTTTTATTATGTTAGATCTGTTGAGGATATCCTGACGACCCCTTGATTTATATTCTGGTGCCAGTAGGATGTGAAAGAGTGAGGAATCATTTTTATTCTCTTCTTTGGGTATGCTTGGGGCCGACTTGTTGGTTTTATTAGTAGACTGTCCTGCATCTGTTTTCTGCACCTGTTGCATTGGACAATTAGGAACCTTCAATGAAGGATGACTGGTTTTGTGCACAGTTGTATTTTGGATGTAAATTGTTTTTGTGAGATTCATTCCTGTTTTTACAGTGTCCAAGCGTGGAGGGGATGTGACCGACGTTGGGTTAGATTTTATTAAAGTAACTGTGGGCCCTATTGGGCTTGGCTCAACAGTTTTGGTCATTAAATTTTCCACAGCTATGCTTGATTCTTCAGTTGCTGCTCCCCTAGCTGGTTCGATAAGATCTTGGATACCCCCCAAGGATGGCTGGGTGGCGCTTGCTGGTGAATCCCCTTTTAATTTGGGGGCACTGGGACTAGTTAAAGTTGATGGGACATCCGTCTCACTTATGGCTTTCTTATCAATTGCCTTCGCAAAGAGGGGAAAGAAATCCTGGTATGCGGCATTTGCTTTGGCTCTTGTTTTGTTTCTATGTTTGCGCTGTTGTTTGCGCTCTCTCTTGCTGCATGGTGGCGGGGGGGCTGACAACGCTTCTGATTTGGAGGGTACCAAGGCCGCTGGGCTGGCCATTGACCTGGTCACAGGGTTATCCATGCAGGTTGTGTATCCGGTGGACGCCCCGGCGTTTTCACTCGTCACTTCAGTTCGGTCAGAACCTGTTGTTGCTGGTTGGAGGTGTCCGCTTTTTGGCTGATCGTTTAGCTGGTTTGTGCTTGGTTCTGTGCCACCACTTGGCTTTAAGCCTTTATTAGTAATGGACCATGGGTTAGTAGAGGCTTGGTCCGTTACCGATGGTCTTTGCTGTTGCAGACCAGAATTTGTGGGTAAGTTACCCCCCTTCAGCGACTTAACTTCCTTTATGACACTGGATAGAAAGTCTGGAAGCGAAGAAAGTGAGTCAATGATTGGGGAGCAACAGCAGACAGACTGTACGAGCTTGGTCGAGGCTTGTGCTCCTAATATTAAGTTGTTCAATTTGTCGAGTTTGTTATCTATCCCTGCCGTGAACAGGGCTAGAGTATTCAAAAGGTCGACCTGCACGTCCAGTTTGTCCGAATGATAATTTAGTGCATTAACTGTTTGTTGAAACGTTAGGAGGAGTTGTGGCCAGACTCCGGTTACTGTTAGGTCTTCTTTGTTAGAGTTAATATTTGGCGTGTGATTGGGGGAGTTTTGAGTGTTTTTAAAAAAGAATGATAGATCCGCTAAGAGCTGGTTGTTCGGATCGGTTTTCTTGGCTGTTTCTCGAGGGGATGATATTTTTGCTGCTGGTGGTGAGAATACAGAGTGCTGAGGACTTGACACGACGTTGTCTATGCGCTGGGGACTTAGCGTGACCGGGAGCTGATTTAATGAGTTTATGACTTGGGGTGAATAGCACGTTTGGAGAGTGATATTGCGCACATGGAAATTTTGCACATGAATTTGTGCAAGAGTTGATTGGCAGTGGGGGACCATTGAAGGTTCATTTGACGGGGCGCGCTCTTGTTGAGAGGTAAGTGCAGGGGACTCTGATCTCGGTTTGTAATCTGAAAAGGAACTTGGGTTGGGTTGCAGGTCCACCGGGGAGGACTGGAGCGGGCATACTCCTTGCTTGTCTGTTCCAGCGGTTAAAAGTTGCTGTCCTAATTGCAACTGTGGTTGAAAAATGACTGCGGGGTTTTGTTTAGGGCTTACGTCCCCTGGCCTAGCCGAGATAGAATCGTTGAAAGTTGATCCAAAGATATACACTCCCGGGGGTTGGACAGACTTTTTGGATTTCATTGACCACTGTAATGGGGATAACAGTTGTGGAGGGGGCACGCTTATTTCGGCCAGTTGGTCCGGAGCATCAAGCCTTGCTGCGTCCTGGGGCTGGGACTGTGGATGCGTATCCAACGTGGGTGGTGTTTTCTTAAAGTAGGACAACAGGTTTGTGTGCTTCATGGTTTTTGGCATGTCCGAACTCTTGCCTTTCTGACTTGAGTGGCAGCAGCTGGTTGGAGAAGCTTTTACCGCTGTCACTATTTCCTCGGGACCCAGGAGGGTTGAATGGCTACCCGGATGGGGTTTCTCTTTGGGTGCCGGTTGTTTTGTAGTCCTCCGTTTGGGTGCCGCTGTGGTCCTTCTTACCTTCCCCGATCTCATTGCCTCAATTAAATGGAGGTAGGGTAAGCTACCAAGGCTGACAAGAGCCTAAAAGTAGTCCAAAATAGTCAAAAAAAGGGGGTTGCTATAGCCTTAAGTCTCCGATAGCTATGCAATGGCTCTGCTGTTGAGGAGTTGGAAGGGATTTAATAGCCTTGGAGCTCTGGCGGGTGTGGTCAATGTGTTCAGTCTGAGGGTACTGCCAGTTCAACCGGTACAGATCTCTCCGTCTGGGTCCGCTATGCTTGGTAGTGCAGTATTCCTTTCCTTTTTGCTCCCTTCCTTTTTGTTCCTTTATGTTCTCCGCATCTGTTCTCCACTATCTTCCGTTTTGATTGATCTGATCTTCGGTGGCTACCCAGCTAGATGATGGGTAGCTAGGTAGCTATTTAAGTGGCACTGTGGCCCTTCACTGGGCGCGCTCAGGTGCTTTGTCTGCGCTTGAGGTACCTTTGGATGTGGCACCCCCACGCCCTTTGCTCACTAACCAACCCCTTCCGCCTAACCCACGGCCGCCCGCCAAGCCGCACACCTCAAGACTGGGCTCAAGACTGAGCTCGGAGTCTGAACACAGATGGGAAGTTGGTGTGTGTCAGGCCGACTCAGCTTGTTAGTGTCCTGAGCTTGCTGGGCTCGCAGCTTGGCTGGCTGTCACTGGGCAGGCTGGGGGGGGAGGAAGGACGGCGTGGGGAGCAGCCCCAGAGCTGAAAAGGGCGGCCAGATACTCACACGGCCGACAGCCAGGCCAGTAGGTGAAGTTGCGCGGGAAAACCGACACAGGGCGCCGCAGGGGAGCTTGCTCGCCGGGCGGCCTTCTGGAGTAAATCAGGAGTAAATCAGGAGCAACACAAGAGAGACCTGGGAGATACCAGGGTGACTGTACAGGATGTACAGGGTTGGGGATCTCTCAGCAGCAGGCAGCAGTGGCTCTATGCGACGTGCGTGCGGTTCAGGGCAGGGGGCTTGTATCGCGTTTGTTAGCAGCTCCTACTGCCGGTTATCCAGCCCAGCCCTACCACAGCAGTGGCGGGGCGCCTCTCCACACCCTTACTCCCTCCCACACGCAATTAGCCGACTTACAGGCACACCGCCGCTCTGCTGGAGCCCCCAAACCGGACCTCAATCGGCTCCCGGCTCCCGGCTCCCGACTCCCTGCTCCCTGACCGCACAGCTCGCAGCAGCCCAGCTGCACGGCCTCAGCCAGTCTCCGCCCACCTCACACTCACCACACCTGCCCGTCGGCACGTCCGGGTAGCAGCCTGCACCTCTCGTCAATAGGGCGCGGCCTCGGTACAAAAAGCAGTACTTTGTATTGCAACTGCAAGCACAGCATATATCCGGTTATTACGGTGGACACTCCGTACCTCTCTTAATAACTTTAGTTTAGTTGTAGTACGTCATTCATGTGTGGGTGTATCACTGTTCACTCAATATTAAGCAAAGCACCTAAAGTCATCCCATATGTCATCAAATACGTCCCATGTGAAGTGATAGATAATCAAATTATTTAGCTTCTTCATTTTCCTTTTCTAGTACTCATTTGCACTGTAGGGTGAAAGGTAAATTAATTAAGCAGTAGCCCTTGTAACAGAGTATTCTCAGTGCCACCCGTAATAGAAAAGTAATAGCTTCACCACCTGCATGTACTGGACCGGTACAGTAACGCCAGTCTGTCTCACTCATCATGGTGTGCAACTGTTTTTCTCGGGTGCAAGTTCACTGTGCTGCCATTCTGCCGGCTTGCATAAGATAACGTACCAATTTTCCTAAACAAGAGAGAAGAAGAAGAATAAGACTGGTGTACTGTCATAGTCGACTGTAATGGAAGTCCATAGTGGTCGTAGAATTTGTTCATTAAACTACCACTAATGTTAAAGCAAGGATGCAGAAGTGGGAGGTTACATAGATACTGTCCTCAATAGTTATGTACTGTGCTTTCAATTTGCTACTTGTACTGTGACCCAACTTTCGGCTCAATCACTTTGTGTTATTAATGCTAAGGAGCATTGGTTACAGACTATGTCTTTCTTTCTTCATATAGTTGCTCCTTCCAAATCGACATCACGGAGGGAGCAGGCTCGAATGGCCCGGCAACGGAGGCTGGATGCCACTGTCGCCGAATATCGGCGGCTGGTGGCCCTGGAGGAGGAGGAGGACACGCAGTGGACCGGTGCAACCACAACATCCTCGACTGGGACAGCTGCATCCTCCTCCGTGACCCCACGGGCCGCCAGCATGCGCAGTGCTCCAGCTGTACGGAGCCGGGCTAACAAAGCCAACCGCCAAGCAGCAGAAAGACCAGCTGCCCCCCACAGGAGCTGCAAGGCACGCCAACGCCGCCTAGGAGTCCGAATGTCCTACCTGGAGCAGGAGGTCCATAACTATAGGAACTTGGTGGAGGGCCTCCGCTTCGAGCTTGCCACCCTCCGCAAGGAGTATGATGCCCATGCCGCAAAATGCACCAGCACCCTCCAGTAGTGGAGTGTCCCTTGCCCTTTTTTTAGAGACTTTTGGGGGGTGGGATTTGGGAGTTGGGTTCTTTTTGGGACTTTTCAAAGACAATCGTTGGGGTTAGGGAGGGTCTTGAGGGAGATTATTTTGTTAGGGCTACATAAATATACATTTTTAAACTTTATCTGACCATACCTGTTTTTTACTGCTTATCAGTCTGGTGGGTGGGGGACGGGGGTGTAACAGTAAGTTTGTTTTCCTGAACAGTCGTAGGACTTTAGTAGTACTACCGTCAATCTCTCGTCTAGTCCTAATACTCCATTATACTACCTCCCACCAAACGCTTATCTTACCTGTAATTTGTGTTAGAAATTAGGGCTAGGCCCTTGGCTGGCTCCACGTGAAATGGGGATTAACGTTGGCAATCCTGGGCGGGTGAAATTTCCTCATTGCGGTGGTACTAGTGGTGTGACACAGTGGCAGTTGCATGCCTATGGAAAAAAAGAAAGCGTTTCCTGGTTTGTCCTTACTGTAGCATTACAACGGTTATGGTACGATCGAGAATATAGCAGGTGACAGTACACTAGAACAGTGCCATAATGTAGCCTAACAAATGGTAAAGTATTTGCTTGCAAGTATAACTAGTACTTGCGTTGAATTTATTTGACATTGGCTCTTACTACTAGAAGAAATAGTACTGAAGCTGAGTAAGTCTAGAAGATATCCTCGTATTCCTTCACCAGCCTGTTGCTATGACCTTATCCTCCCCAGCAAGTGTGTGGAATTATTGATGTCATTTTAGTCAGACATCAAGCAAAACAACACAGCCCGGGGGAAGAGGGTTAGGGTTTGGAAAATGGATGGGAATGGGGGTTTCTTTTTGGGTAGGTTTTGTTGAGAGAAGAAAAAAAATGCACAGCCTGGACAAACAATAATTGAAGATAAAGAAATCTTTGGGTACAAACTAAAGCTAAGCACATGCAGTCACACTCATAGAAGAAAACAATGGATACTGTATCTGTATTCTGTATGTTGTTGGAGTTGTCCTGTTGAATTTGGTAAGTAAGTTGCATGCAGCAAACAATTCCTCTTATTAGCGGCACTCCTCCATTCCAGCTGACGCTTCGTCCATCAATGTTGGTGACCACTGACAGAAGACACCCTGTCCACTGCCTGCCTGGCGGATGTTGACTGAAACCCGGCCTGTAATTATTGAACGGAAAACAGGAAGTGCTATTACAATACCACTGATAAATAAATAAAAGGTATGTACGCTGTGTGGTGCAAAAAGTCACACTTTGATTTCCCTAATAGACAGTACAATATTTTTGAAATTGCGTGCTCTGTCTGAGTCACCTTTTTAAGGATAAATAAGTATGGCCAAAATATTATAGCGGATCTTTCCCCTCAAGGTAGGTGTACTGTAAACTGTGTTTTAGAACACAATTTGACCTTCCCAGCAATGCTCCCACCAAGACCCTTACTACAGCCAGTCGCAAAAATGTAGAAGACCCCCAATCAGATCTCCAAAAACGATGCCTAGCAGAAAAATGGTGACAAAACGTACTTTGAAAGTAACAGTAGGCCGAAATACACCCTTACCGACTGTGGATTGTATTCAAACCACTTGCAAGCAAGCAAAAGTATCCATAGCCAGCATCGCTCCAACAGTGCTCTAAAACCCCAGAACTGCGTTGCAATAGAACACCCCGAAACACATGCAATCCTGCTGCAAGGGCTAACCCTAACGAACCCTAACTTACAAAAAGTGCCAAAAGGTGTTTCCTTATGGATTTTGTCCAAAACACTTCTATCCGGTATTAGACCTTCCCAGGAATGCCCCAGCCAAGACCCGCCAACCCACCCGCAAAAAAGCACGCGACAACACCCCCAAACAGCGAAAAAGCTAAATCTCATACTTACTATATCTCTCGGCCTTCGGTCCAAACGCGCTGTGCAGCTAGGTCACCAATCATCATAACTCCTGTTTTCCACCACGGATTTCCTGAAAAGCAAATGCAATCAAGATGAGACTGTCGCAGCAGTGCTCCCAGACCCCAAAACTCACCCACAAACACCCGGAACCCCGCCAAAGAGCACCTCAAAGGCAAGCAAGTCAGCAAAAACGGCAAGAAATTTCCACCTCATATTTGGTCCAAAACACTTTTATCCATTATTAGAGCTTGACAGCAATGGGCCCAAAGCCGTCAACTCACCCCCAAAGAAGTAGAACACCCCCACAAGTGCTGAGTCTTTCTTCATTGGGCGTAATCCAGCACTCTGCTTTGAGGGAAATCGCAGTCTGGAGGAGGAGGATAGAGGAGCATGTTCTTCAGAACTTGTGAACCTGAGGAATGTAGACTGCGGCACCTTCAAATCAATAAGCAAACAAGTGAAGACAGTTCTGCTGATGGTCTTGCTTTTGGGATTAGGTGATTAAAGTTTGAATTAAATTAACTGTGCAAAACAAAGAAAGAGAGACACACAGGAATAAAAGTGAATAAGGACGAAAAAGAAAGTTATTGATTCATTGTCTCATTTTCAGGGCTCTGTGTCAGGGAATAAGAAGAAGATTTCGTCATCATACTCTGCGAATTCAGGCAGGATGAGGTCAGTGCCACCGAACAGAGAACAAATCCCCTCATCTACGTTGCCGTCCTCCTCGTCTTCATGCGGCGTGCTTTCTCGTACTTTGTAATCTGGTGGTATGAGGTGCTGATTCATCTTGATCATTGTCAGCCGCTCCACATTTTTGGGCGAGAGGCGGCTCCGTTTGGGAGTTACAATGCCACCAGCAGCACTGGAAACACGTTCAGAAGACACACTTGCGAGTGGGCAAGACAAATAGTTTATAGCCAGGTTGGAGAGCTGTGGCCACAATTGTTTTTTGCCATGCCAATACTGCAATGGCTCATCATTAAGAAAGACCTCTGTTGAGTCATTCAGATAGTCCTGCACCATCGACTCAAGGTCATCAACGGTTCCTCCACTTTGCTTACTTTTTGCTGTGCCTGTGACATTTTTTCGAGAACCATACCCAAGCAAACTTAGCCAATCCTCTACTGCAGCCACTGTTACTGTTGTGTGTGATGCAGATGATCCAGTTGCCGGTGTCTTTAACGGCTGAGAGGTCACTTGTGCCCCAGCCACAGGTGCAGAAGTGGATTCTTGTGACTGGGGATGGCCTGCTGATGCTGATGCTGATGTACTGCCTTCTCCTTCAATAACCTGCCGTTCTTTTTCAAACCTCTTGGCTGACCAGGCTAGCCAATGTTTGTACTTTTGAACATCTTCATCAGTAAAAGGAAAGAATGCTTCGCCTGCCAGCGCCTTTTTGTAGCGTGGATCCAGAATAGTAGCACAAATGTAATGCTGTTCTGACTTGATCTTTTGAAGACGTTCATCACCACGTAGGCGCTCTAATAATTTCTCAGACAAAATAAAAGGGTCTTTTTTTTTACATCTTTTTCAAACTCAGAAGACACCGCCATCAGTTGGTGCTCCAGCATGCACAACAATGGGATAGCTTTTCCCAAATTACAGTCCTCCTGGCTGACTGCACGCGTGAAGAACTCAAAAGGACGAAGCATGTCTGTCAGGCTTTTAACTATGTCCCATTGCGCCGCACCCATCCGCAGGTCCTCCTTCTGAGATGTACCCTCTGTTAAGAAATAGTGATCGAGTACCGCATACTGCTCATACAGACGCTCAAGCATGTAGAAGGTTGAGTTCCAACGTGTTGCCACCTCCTGGATGAGTGCTTTCACTGGTATTCGACTTTGAAGTAGCAGCCTCCTCAGATGCTTCCGGGCCTTAAAAGAATGGCTGAAATGGTTGCACATTTTGCGGCAGGTGGTCATTACCGCGAACGCTGCACTGTCTCTATCACTCAAGAATTTTTGAACTACCAGGTTGATACAGTGCGCCAAACACGGCACTCTGAAATAGCCACCCAGCGACATGGCCTTAACTACATTGGCGCCATTATCCGTGGAAACATAACCAATCTGGCGTTTTTTTGGGGATAGCATTTTCGAGACCTTTTTGTTAAACTCGTCCAAAATGTTTTCGGATGTGTGACTTTTCTCCAAGCCAAACATGGCTAGTGTTGCATGTTTCCGAGCAGCTTTGAAAACTTGGTCCGGGTCAACACCTGTATTTAGCTTTGCTTTAACACCTGAAAAAGAGACCCAGTGTGCAGTGATGCACATGTAATCAGCGCCTGCGCCACTGGTCCACATGTCTGTTGTCAGATGTATTGTGTGAACAGCACTCTTCTGCAAAGCTGCCCCAATCGCCTCCAGCACATCTTCATGTAGTGCTGGAACCGCAACTCTGGCAAAATAGAACCGGCTAGGAACCTTCCATTTAGGGCAGAGCGTTGCCACTAATTCTAGAAAACCTACCGCTTCTACAAAAGAAAAAGGGAGAAGGTCCACAGCTAGCATTTTAGCCAGCTTAGTGTTATACAGACGCGTCAGTGCAGTGGGTGGTTGCGTTCATATGGCACGTCTGAAGAAAACATGGTTCTAATGTTGCCCTGGACCAAGCATTTACGGGCTGATAATGACTTCGTTGACCCAATTTTGCTCGCTGGTGAACTTTTGTGCGTTGGTGTCTCACTCGCTCCAACACTCTTAGTGTGCCTCACATTGGGTGTGCTGCTGACAGGGGTACTGGGTGTAAGGGAAGTGTTTGACACGTCTTCTTCCTCCTCGTCATCATCAGATGCAACATCAACATTTTCTTGACTTCCAATTCGGGCTTCCTTGATCGCATCTAGGTGCGCAAACCATTTGACAGTGTGCTTTCTCTCAAGATGACCTCTCTGGCCTCCGGTACCATAGTTGGTACCTGACTTACCACGACTAACTGCAAGCTTACAAAGGGTACAAATGGCAAACTTTGGATTTTTTTGGCAAACAGTAAAGAAGTCCCAAACTGGGGACTTGAAGTGTCTGTGGGGCCTTGAGGAGGCGGCGATACTGGTGGTGGTGGTCATGAAGCTAATGCCAGATGAAGTGGAGGATCTGGATTGCCCAACTTTTGTACGTTGTGCACTTTCACCGCCACTAATTAAGGTCGAGGTGGATGGAGGTCCCTTCTTGCCAGAAAGAAATATGGAAGCGGGACGAGTTGGTGTACTACTTAACTCCAATGATTGTGGTGTTTCCACTGCCTCCTCATCGACAACATCATCATCATCACGCTCAGCAGCTCTTCGGGCTAGGGTCAAAATGTCTGTTTGCCGCATACCCGCTGGGGCTGCAGTGACCTTTATGATGACTGGGTCGTCGTTGTCAGAGTCTTCATCAGCAGCAGTATCCGCCACTTCTTGTTGAGCCTCATCACACTCCATAACTCTGAGACTTTGGACGAGCTTCCTTTTACGCTTAACTACCTTTGTCAGATCATGGTGTGCCTCACTCTCAGACGGCAGTGGTGCTGGTTCCCAAGTTTCATCCGTATCATCAGAAGGAGGTGTGCTTGAAGAAGATGTAGACACCACCCTTGATCTCTTCCTTGCTAGGGGTGTGGAAGACAATGAATGATCATCAGGAGGAGTGGCTTCCTCAAATGATACCTCGCCTTGATTGTCGATTTCCTGATGTGCCCCTACTTCGGGAGGAACAACTATTGTGGGCACTTGTGACCCTCCATGCACCTCTGCTTGCGCATCTCCTTGCGCTGCCTCTCCTTCCACATGTACTTGGGCTTGTACTTGCACATGTGATTGTAGTTGCGGCTGTGGTTGTTCAACACTCGTCAGATGAGCTACAACAACCTGTGTTGATTGAGGGACATTGCTGCTGCTTTCTTGCGATGAGCCAACATCACTGGTCGATGGTGATTGAACAACTATACTGGCTGCCTCTGCAGCACTCAAGGGCTTGGACTTAAGTTGGCGTGGTGGTGGTGGTGGCACTGAGCCCAATGGAGCGGGGGTGCTGCTGCCAGCTTGGTCCCCAGCAGATCCCGCTGCTGCTGCAGGCATACTTTTTTTTTTACTCCCAAAAAAAGGGGCGGGCGGCACACCAGTCTCCTTGGTAACTTGCTTCTTCTGCTCCTTACTGGCACCTTTCTTGCTAGAGGAGCTACAGGTAACTTTTTTTGGGGCCATCTTCTTCAGAGCAGGTTAGAACAGCAGGCAGCAGTTGCACGAGTTTCAGAGTTGTCTGTGTCCAGACGTGACGTTGCGTGACGTTATGCTGCACACACACACACCGCTGCAGGACTTCTTCCTGGCACTGGTGGTTCTCTTGAGTCTTGTGCACCTAAAAGCAATGGAAGACAGAGGAACATCAGTTCAGTTATACACCCCAAAAAATCGACAAAACACAGAAAAATCAGCACAATCCCATGCCATCCATGATGTTTACATTGAAGACACCCCACAGAAAGACTAGGGCCATGCAAGTATGCAACACTCACTACCCCTGGGCATAATGGATGAAAAGTAGGCAAAATAAGTGCAGGCCTCAGACACGGCCTCTCTTCAAAATGGCCCCTTACACCCCAAGCCAGTCCACATCAACAGTAGACCCCAAAAAAACCGAAAAACAGCCAAAAATCACCACAAACCAATGCCATCCAGGATGTTTACATTAAAGAGAGTGAGACCACACTACAGGCACACTCAGTCCATGCACCACTACCCCTTGGCAAAAGGCCCCACCAGCAGCCCCAAAAAAACGGCAAAAAACACAAAATTCAGCACAATCCCAGCCCATCCATGGCCTCAATGGTGTTTAAATTCAAGAAGACACCCCTCAGAAAGACTAGGCCCATGCAACACTCACTACCCCTGGGCATAATGGATGAAAAGTAGGCAAAATAAGTGCAGGCCTCAGACACTGCCTCTCTTCAAAATGGCCCCTTACACCCCAAGCCAGTCCACATCAACAGTACACCCCAAAAAAACAGAAAAACAGCCAAAAATCACCACAATCCAATGCCATCCAGGATGTTTACATTAAAGAGAGTGAGACCACACTACAGGCACACTCAGTCCATGCACCACTACCCCTGGGCAAAAGGCCACACCAGCAGCCCCAAAAAAACGACAAAAACAACAAAAAACAGCACAATCCCAGCCCATCCATGGCCTCAATGGTGTTTAAATTCAAGAGGACACCCCACAGAAAGACTAGGCCCATGCAAGTCACCACCCCTGGGCAAAGGGCCCCACCAGCAGCCCCAAAAAAACGACAAAAAACAATAAAATCAGCACAATCCCAGCCCATCCATGGCCTCAATGGTGTTTAAATTCAAGAAGAGACCCCTCAGAAACACTAGGCCCATGCAACACTCACTACCCCTGGGCATAATGGATGAAAAGTAGGCAAAATAAGTGCAGGCCTCAGACACTGCCTCTCTTCAAAATGGCCCCTTACACCCCAAGCACATGTTGCCTGTACCAGCCAGCACTCAAGATGGCCACCACCCACATGGCCAGTCCACATCAACAGTACACCCCCAAAAAACAGAAAACCAGCCAGAAATCACCACAATCCAATGCCATCCATGATGTTTACATTAAAGAGAGTGAGACCACACCACAGGCACACTCAGTCCATGCACCACCACCCCTGGGCAAAAGGCCACACCAGCAGCCCCAAAAAAACGACAAAAAACAATAAAATCAGCACAATCCCAGCCCATCCATGGCCTCAATGATGTTTAAATTCAAGAAGACACCCCACAGAAAGACTAGGCCCATGCAACACTCACCACCCCTGGGCAAAGGGCCACACCAGCAGGCCCAAAAAAAACGACAAAAATCAGCACAATCCCAGCCCATCCATGGCCTCAATGGTGTTTAAATTCAACAAAACAGTTGTATCATGCACCCCTAACCAACCCTGGTCCTACTGGATACTGTGGCTACCCACAATATAATTTATTTAATGCTCTGAAAAAGTTCCAAAATTGTACTTGCAGCAACTGTAATGCCCCAAACAAACTTACTTGTGAAAGTTGATTTCTAATCCAAAAGTGATCCAAAGACAGTCAAAAAGGCCTCAATCCAAATATCCAGCAGCACCCACAAAAAGTAATCCTTCCAGCTCCAGATCCAAATGAAAGTGACCAGGAGATGGACAAAGCACTGGGAGGAGCCTGCTGGACAGGAACAGGAAGTTGGAGACTGTGGGGCACTTCCTTCCTCCCCCCCCCCAAAAAATGGACTCCTTGCAAAAAAAAAGGCCATGCAAATGTCAACCTGAGGAGTGATTCTGATAAAAATCATAATTTTCTGAAGGTTTATCCTGTTTGCTGGTGATTTTCTTGTGCAGAATTGCAAAATCTCTATTTCGCGAGTGCGAGATTGTTCCTTTCCGCTGCAACTACGTGTTCGCAATTGCGAACTCTCGCGAGGTGTGCTGTGCAAGGTGGCAAGCCGCGATTACGTATTCGCGGGCGCCAAACTCCCGCGGGATCACGCAGCAAGATCTAAAATGGCGCGGCACTCGCAAAATATGATCGAGAAAAACAACTCGGCAAACGCTTAATGACGGAAAGTGAACGCCGTGCACCACGCCGCGCGCCGCAACCAAGCAAAAAATCCGCCGCGAGCGGATTCACGGATTTTCGACAAATTCGCGAGAGTTCGCGGATTGCGAATTTGCCGAAAATCCGAAAAATCCGCGATCGGAGCGGATTTTACGCCCATGCTTAGTCCTAACTTTACTACTACTAAACTGAGAAAAACCCTATTTTAAGTCTTTCGGTATTCACAGAAGGCATTTAGGAGTCCAAAAGTTAGGAGTCCTAACTTTACTACTACTAAATTGAGAAAATTCCTAATTTTAAGACTTTTGGTATTCACAGAATGCATCTAGGAGTCCTAAAGTTAGGAGTCCTAACTTTACTACTACTAAATTGAGAAAAATCCTAACTTTAAGACTTTCGGTATTCACAGAAGGCATTTAAGAGTCCTAAAGTTAGGACTCCTAACTTCTGTGAATACCAAAATGGTAGTAAACTTAGGATTTTGTCTTAAGTTAGTTCTGTGAATCGGGCCCAGAGATCCGTTTGTTACATGCAGTTCATAACTTACAATCCTAATATGTCATGAAGGAGCTGCATGCAACCTGCAATGTAGAGGTTAGTACGTTGGATTTTTTTCACCAGTCTTTCATTAGCTCAATATTGCTAAAAAGTTTTCTTTTGGTAGAAATACATTCTTATTAGTAAAGCTAACCCCTACCATTGTGGTCGTTTTTAAATCTTGAGTTTGTGCTTCTCCAGATTAAACACTCTCAACGTATATAACCTTCCAGTAAGAATGATATGTGACTGATTTACATACACATGATTCATTGTCTCTCAATAATATGTGTTTGTGATGTAAAGTGCTCTGACTCACTACACTGGTAAAAGTAGCTCTATAAAATGTATGTGAGGGGGAGCTATGAAGACATGAGGGACACTGTTGGTGGGTGATAGTAAAGGAATCCGTGGAGAAGCAGGTCATTATCGGGACGTAAACAAAGATGGATGCACCGGGCACCAGCGCCAAAACCAGCCCCGGTGTTAAGTTTTGGTCAGATTGACATTAGCTTGATGTGTTAACTGTCAAGGTGATCCTCATGTTAATGTTAGCTTGTTGTGGTAGGATGCTCGTCGTACTGATGCTAGCTTGATTGCGTGCCATCAGTGGTGCATTTCATATGCTTGACAGATGATGTGTGTGAAGTTGATTATGTGTGACTGAGTGGTTATTGATGTCAGTAGATGCAGTTACCTTTCTGTAGTTACTGCATTTCATTAGCGTGGTTGAAGTTACAAGTTAGATGTAGTTCTTGTGTGCGCATTTCTGTCGTCTGTTTGCTGTTCATGGTCAAGGCGTCACCTCTAATCCCACCAAATTATTTACAAAAAGAAGCTTTTTTTGGCCCTAAGGGTCCCTCTTAATGGGCCTAGGGGTTTGGGTGTTTCTACCTTTCCCCCTTTTCTTTTTTTTCATGTTGTTTGCTGAGAGCTGGCCAGAAGCAATGCCCCTTTTTCCACCACCCTGCAAACGCAACTCTTGGCTCACTGCTGGTGGGGAGATGAGGTCCCCCTGAGTCCTGAGGGCCTCAGCACTTAAGCGGACTTCATCCCCCAAGCAGCAGTGCACCAGGAGGTGCATTTGCATAGTGGTGGAGAAAGAGAGTCAAGTCAGGTCAAGTCAATAGATTTATATAGCGCGCTACATACCCAGAGGGTCTCAAGGCGCTTGGAGAAGAGTGGGGAATTACTTGTCAAATATCCACGTTTTGAGTTGCTTTCTGAATGCTAGGTGGTTCTGAGTAAGGCGAAGGTGAGTGGGAAGTGAGTTCCAGGTTTTAGCTGCCAGGTAGGAGAAGGATCTACCTCCCATGGTGGTTTTGTTGATGCGAGGTACAGTGGCAAGGGCTTGGTTGGAGGATCGTAGCTGGCGGGAGGGGGAGTAGAAGGACAGTCGTGTGTTGAGGCATTCGGGTCCGATTTCGTAGAGTGCTTTGTGTGCGTGGGTTAGGAGCCGGAAAGTAATCCTCTTATTGACGGGGAGCCAGTGGAGGTTTTTCAGGTGACCAGAGATGTGTTCTTTACGCGGGATGTCTAATATGAGCCTGGCTGAAGCGTTCTGGATGCGTTGGAGTTTTTTCTGGAGTTTTGCGGTGGTACCGGCGTAGAGGGTGTTTCCGTAGTCCAGTCGGCTCGTGACCAGAGCGTGGGTGACTGTTTTTCTAGTTTCGGTGGGGATCCAGCGGAATGTTTTTTTGAGCATGCGAAGAATGTTGAAGCAAGATGAAGAAACGGCGTTGACTTGTCTGTTCATCGAGAGTGAGGAATCCAGGATGACGCCCAGGTTCCGTGCGTGGTCCGTCGGGATGGGAGCTTTTCCAAGGGCCTCTGGCCACCAAGAGTCATCCCAGGCGGAGGGGGAGGTGCCTAGGATGAGGACTTCTGTTTTGTCTGAGTTCAGTTTCAGACAGCTGTGCTTCATCCATTGGGCTACTTCTTTCATTCCTTCGTGCAGGTTGGTTTTGGCAGTGTTAGGGTCTCTGGTGAGTGATAGGATCAGTTGAGTGTCATCAGCGTAGGAGATGATGTTGAGGTTGTGTTGGCGTGCGATGGCCGCGAGGGGGCTCATGTATACGTTGAAGAGGGTGGGGCTGAGTGAAGATCCTTGTGGTACGCCGCAGATGACTTCAGTGGCCTCTGACTTGAATGGTGGAAGGCGGACTCTCTGGGTTCTTCCGGTGAGGAACGAGGTGATCCATTCCAGTGCTTTTCCTTGGATTCCGACGTTTCTGAGGCGTTGTAAGAGGGTGCTATGACAGACCGTGTCGAAGGCTGCGGAGAGGTCGAGGAGGATGAGGGCAACTGTGTCTCCATTGTCCAGTAGAGTTCGAATGTCGTCTGTTGCTGCGATGAGTGCGGTTTCAGTGCTGTGCTTGGCTCGGAAGCCGGATTGTGAGGAGTCGAGGGATTTGTTGGTTTCGAGGAATGCGGCGAGCTGGCTGTTGACCGCTTTCTCGATGACTTTGGCCGGGAATGGAAGGAGTGAGATAGGGCGGTAGTTTTTGAGTTCGGTGGGGTCAGCTGTGGGTTTCTTCAGGAGGGCGCTGAGTTCGGCATGTTTCCAGCTTTCCGGGAAGGTTGCGGAGTTGAGGGAGCAGTTGATGACGTCTCGGAGGTGCGGTGCTATAATGGAGTCTGCTTTGTTAAAGATGTGGTGAGGGCATGGGTCTGTGGGGGATCCTGAGTGGATAGAGTTCATCAGACGGATGGTGTCCTCGGTGGAGATTGGCTTCCAGTCATTGAGGATGTTCAGGGGGGGTTGGTCTTTGGGTCGGTTGTCGAAGCTGTTGTGGATGTCTGCAATTTTGTTGTGGAAGAATGAGGCTAGGGAGTCGCAGAGGGCTTGAGAGGGGGTGATGTCGTTGGAGTTGGCTGAGGGGTTGGTAAATTCCTTGACGATGTTGAATAATTCCTTGCTGTTATGGGCGTTGTTATCTAGTCGGTCCTTGAAAGCGGCTTTTTTTGGCATTTCGGATCAATTGGTGGTGTATGCGGGTGGCATTTTTGAAGGCGTCCTTGGTGCTGGTGGTTGGGTCTTTTTTCCAGGCCTTCTCAAGGGAGCGACAGAGTTTCTTGGATTTCTTAAGATCATCGTTGAACCAGGAGGCCTTCTTGATGCCTAGTTTGATTTGTCATTTTTTCAGTGGTGCTAGGATGTCGGCGCTGTTGGATAACCATTGGGTGAGGTAGGTGGCTGCTTGGTCTGGGATTGAGGAGGGGGCTGGGGGGTTTTGAAGAAGCGATGAGGAGATCTGGTCGATGGTGATTTTGTTCCAGTTCCTTTGCGGAGTGGGTTGGGGGTGGTTGTTGGGTGTAGGCTTGTTGTAGGTAAAGTGAACGCAGCTGTGGTCAGTCCAAAGGAGAGCTGAGGTGTGGCTGAAGGAGACATGTTTGCTGGAGGTGAAGATAGGGTCGAGTGTGTGACCTGCGATGTGGGTGGGGGTAGTGACCAGTTGTTTAAGTCCGAGGTTGGCGAGGTTGTCCAAAAGGGTGGAGGTGTTGCGGTCGTTGTTCTTTTCAAGGTGAAAGTTGAGGTCTCCCAAAAGGATGTAATCCTCGGAGGGGAGCGCGTGTGGAGTGATGAAGTCCGTGATGTCTTCACTAAATTGTGCGCGGGGTCCTGGTGGCCTGTAAAGGAGGGTGCCTCTGAGTGTGGTTTTGGGGTCGGTGTGGATCTGGAAGTGAAGGTGTTCAGAGTTGGCGAGATTGACATCTGAGCTGGTTGAGATGCGGATGGATTTCTTATGGACGATAGCGATGCCTCCTCCTGTGTGGCCGGTACGGTCCTTGCGAATGATCTTATAGCCTTCCGGGATGGCAATGGTGATGTCTGGGGCTGATGTGGCGTTCATCCATGTTTCTGTTAGGAAGGCGACGTCCGGAGAGATGGTGTCTAGTAGATTCCAGAGGTCAATGGCGTGCCTGTGGACCGAGCGGGTGTTGAGCAGGATGCATTGTAGGTGGTTGGGGTCGGATATCTGTTGTGTGTTCGTAGATGAGGAGTTGTTCTTGGTGCCGTCGAACTTGCAGGAGTTGCAGGAAAAGGGTCCATGGGTGTGTCCAGGGGCGGTTTGGACGCAGTTGGGGGAACGGCCGGGGTTAAGGGCTAGGAGGGTGGTGGCATCGTAAGTAATGCGGGAAGGGTGGACATTACGAGGACCAGGGGCTCTGGCGCTGGGCGCGGTCCAGGCGCGGACGGGCGTAGACGGGCTTACCTTTGGCGCACCTTCGGCGCGACTGGAGCGCGATCGCTGCGCATGGACGCTGCGCGTTAGGTCATTGGTCATAAATGGTTGGTGGAGGGGGCGGAGCGTGGGAGGGGCAGCAGCTGGGAGGCGGTGGCGGGAGGAGGGGCGGACCAGGGGAAAACAACAACACAAAATGGAGGGTCAAAGGCGAGCACAGCCAGGGGCAGCAAATGCACAGCGTGTTGTAGGGAAAAGAGCCTTACACGCACAAACCAGCTATAAAGTAGCCAAAATCAGAGTTACTGCCTCAGCGACGTCGCGCTACTATTTAAATAAATAAAGCGACAGTGCAGCGCAATTAAATAAATAAATTCCACAGTGCAGCGCTATAGAGCGACCGTGCAGCGCTATCAATTAAATAAATAAATGAGTCAATGCAGCGCTAGGAACTGAAAAGCAGGAGAACAAACGATACCAGCGTGCAGGTCAGCTGGAGCGTGGGGGAGCAACCGAACTGAAGGAGGGTCCAGGCGGTCACAGAGAGCTCGGGCGCGAGGAAGGATATTAATCGTGGGTGGGAGGGGCAGCAGCTGGGAGGCGGTGGCGGGAGGAGGGGCGGACCAGGGGAAAACAACAACACAAAATGGAGGGTCAAAGGCGAGCACAGCCAGGGGCAGCAAAGGCACAGCGTGTTGTAGGGAAAAGAGCCTTACACGCACAAACCAGCTATAAAGTAGCCAAAATCAGAGTTACTGCCTCTGACCACCTCTCTGCAATGCAGCTGTGTGGGGCTTACTAGAGGTAACAGGAGGGCTAGTTGGCCCCGAGGTACCCTCAAGAGGCAAGGGGACTTCATCACCCAACCAAAAGTGCACCAGAAGGCATGTTAGCAGGGTGGTGGAAAAAGGGGGCATGGCCTGCGACCACCCCTCAGCAATCCCACTGTGTGGGACTTACTGGATGTAACAGGTAAGCTAGTTGTCCCCTAAAGAACCCCAGCAGCAATGGGTACTTTATCACCCAACCAAAAGAGCGCCAGGAGGCACGTTTGCAGAGTGGTGGATAAAGGCGGCGTGGCCTGCTATCAGAACTCAGCAATCCTGCTGTGTGGGACTTACTGGAAGTAATAGGAGGGGTACTTGGCCCACAAGGACATCCTTGGGGGCCAAGTACCCCTCCTGTTAACTCCAATAAGTCCCACACAGTAGGATTTCTAGGAGGTCTTTAGAGGCCACAAACCCCTTTCTCCACCACTCTGCAAACGCACCTCCTGGTGTACTACGGGTTGAGGGATGAAGCCCACTTTACTCCTGAGGGACCTCGGGGACCAAGAATCACTCCTGGTACCTCCTGTAAGTCCTACGCAGCGGAATTCCTGAAAGTAGGTTGGAGGCCCAGCCCCCTTTTTCCACCACTCTGCAAACGTGACGGCTAGTTAAAAAACCTTAGAAATTCTCTGGAAAAAACAAAGGTTACAAGGACATTACAGATAGCAAATAGAATTGAAAAAACCTTAGAAATTCACCTATGAAAACAAAGGTTACAGGGATGAAATAGTTAGGGTCAGAGAAGTTCAGCTGAGTTAAATATAACTAAGACGCAATGCACTGCTTATGACCTCACATATCACATCACTCATGACATGGTCAGTGACATCACTGATGAGATCTCAAATGATATCACTCATGATATCAGCCACAGCATCTATGATGCACTCACTCACACCACTGTAGAATCTTTTACACACCCACTGCCACTCCCACACAACCATTTACAAACCCATTCACAGATCGCAGATCTACACACATATCCACTTGCTCATCCATACTGCCACTCACACACCCACTCACTCACTAATACAGCCATTGACATATCCACTCATACATCGATACAGGACTCACACAATGAGTGCGTCACCTATAGAACTACTCACACACCTACACACTTCCCCATACAGTCAATCACACAGGTCTTACAAACAGTTACATACAAACCTACTTACTTACTCATACCAATAGTAACACATACTCACTCACCTGCACAGTGCCTGACAAAATCATGCACTCACCCATATAGCCATTCTCATGTTCACTAACACATGCATAACTCATATACCCCCGTCACTCACCTATACTGCCTTTCACATACCCAGTTACTCACCCATACTGACACATGCACTCAATCACCAACACAGCCATACAGACACTCACTTACTCATACAACTTCTCACACACGTACTAAGTACCCCATATAGCCACTGACTCACCCATTCACTCATCCAAACAGGCAGTCACAAACCTCCTCACACACTGACACCCAGAACACCATAGCAGTAATCAGACAACTAATCAATCACCCATACAGCCATTCGCATACTCACTAACACACTCATAAACCCACTAAGACAGTCATCGGATGATGTCATCACTAATGTCATGAGTGGTGGCCTTTGAGATGTCACTAACCATGTCATGAGTGATGTAATGTGTGAGGTCATAATCAGTGAATTTTGGGAGGCATGAGTTATAGTTAACTCAGCTAAATATAATGACTGAATTACTCTGGTTTTGTATGAGTAAAATCTAACCCTAACTATAACGTCCCTGTACATTGTCCTTTCTGCATGCCCCTTCCTCTTCCTTGTGCCCACTAAGGCCGTTGCCTGCCAAAACCCTCCAGCTTTCCATGATTGGTCTTCTGTGCTGCCACAGCTCCTCCCCCCTGCCCTTGGTGGTCAACCTGCTGCCCCTGACACCCTCCCACCTTCCTCTGTTGTCTCTGTGTATGCCATTCTAGACTCACTGTTGCCCTCTATGGTGTGTTGTGCTTTTAGTGCCCGTTGAGTATCATGGTCAGTTTGCTGCTCCTGCTCTGTTCCCTTGCCCACTGCCTTCCATTTCCCATTTGCATCCCATCCCTCCTCCTTGTTCGGTCTGTTGTTTTGCCCCTACCCTCTCCCTCCTGCCCTTTATGATCCTTTATGCTACAACTGTCCCTCCTGTCTGCTGGCATGGTCCACTTGCTGCCCTTACCTCTTTCTCATCTGTTCTCTGTTGTCCATGTGAATGGCCCTGTCCCCTTCCCATTGCTTTCCATGGCCCATTATCCTACACTGACTCCTGCTTGCCCTGTCTCTTGTATTGTGCTGCTGCAACCCCTGACACCACCCCTGCAAGGTCAGTTTGATGCCCCTGCTCATCCCCCCTCCCCTCTTTTATCTGTATCCATATATCTACTCCATTTCTCCTGTCCTCCATGATACAATATACCATACTTGCCAACATTGTGAACTTGGTAAGAGGGAGATTCTGAAAACAAAACCTAGGGAATTGATTTTTCCCATTGACTCACATTGAAAAAGAGGAGATTTTTGGCAGGGGACAAATAAAATAAATCCCTTTTGTACTGCCCCCGCCTCTTCCTTCTGCCCTCAATGGTCTGTTATATAGCCACAGCCTCTCTAGCTTGTCCTGCATGGTTAGTTTGTGGCCCCTGCCCCACTTTCCCCTGCCCTCCATGTTCCGTTGAGCTGCCACTACCCCTCTGGTCTGCCCAGCATAGTCAATTTGTTGCCTCTGTACCCTCCTCCCTGCCCTCAATTATTAGAGTCCTTGCCCCTGACCTCTGTCTCTCCACAGTATTATAATAAAGAACTAGATTTAAAACATTCTATATGAATTACAAAAGTGTGGCAAGCCTGAACGTCATCTTGATGAATTCAAAATTGCAATACCTAAAGCATTTCCTTTAGAAAGTGCAAAAATGGGAGGTTCTAATCTCCATAAAAATGATGATTAGTGCTATAAAAAAGTTAAAAGAGGACATATTTTCTGAGTTCTCACATAGCGACAAAGCACTTTAAAATTATTTGCTATCTTGATGTTTTTTTAAACAGTTGATCACTTGATTATATGTTACACTTAGGGGAGAGGATGTGGCACTGCAGCCAGAGCTGCAGACTTTGCAACCGTGGAACCAGATTCGAGTTTCAGCATCAGCTCGCCATCCGGTGATGTCATCACTCAATCTCCTCACGCCTAAAGCCATAATAAATCTGTCCTGTGTAATATAAATGATGCTCACGTAAAGCACTCAATTACCTTTGGGACAAGTCTGTGCTATCTAAAACTGCAAAAAAACTCAAAAATAAGTTTTGTACACTTCTGCAAATTGGGGTATACTTGGGCTACATTTGGGTGATATTGTGATGCATTTGGGCTCCTATTTCTCTAGTGGCTATCATGGGAGACTTATTTGGTATGACGCTCCCTAATGTCCTCATTTATTGCAGTATCCTAAGTAGAAAAAACTTTCAGTTGTCCACTTGTATTGAATCAAGATGGTGTTCAGAAGTGTCACACTTTTGGCAAATTTCATAATGTTAGCACCCTAGTTGCTCATTTGAACACTCTAGTATAGCTGCTGATCATCAAGGAGTCATCAGGCAGTCTTCTGCTGGTGTTGAAAATGCATGTTTCAGTCTGCACTTCAAAATGTTTAATGAAAATGAAGAAATAACTAGTTGAAAACTCACTTAAAACATGTCCTAATGTTTCTTTCTACAGCACTAACCATAATATCCATGGAACAATGAAACCCCTTATTTTGTTCCTTTCTAAATTACATTTTTAAGTTTTACCAGCTTGATTCAATCAAGATGGCTTCAGGTGGGCCACACTTTTGTCATAAGTAAGACTGTTAGCACTCTAATTGTTCTTTAGAACACTCTGGGAGGCTGCAGAAGAACACAAGGGAATCAACTGACAGGCTGCTCCTATTGGAAGTACATGTTTTACTGAGAATATCAGGCTTCCTTCTTATAAGACTAAGAAAATAGTATGAATTTACTGAAAATATGCTCTCGTTTTAGCTTCCGGAATACTTTCATAACCTTAATGGGAAAATCATTATAAAACCGTAAAATCACCTTAGTACAACCAATTCTTAAAATTAGTATGGTACCATCAACCAATGATTATAATATGACTTAAATCTGTTTTCACCCTTTACACGTTCTCCTTTGTGTGACCCACAAAATCTGCCATTCACTACAATGCATTTATAAAAGTGCTATCATGTATATTGTCTCAAGATGGCTGCCAGCAATTCCTAGTTGAAGTGCTGATGGCCAAACAGATCTCATCATGAGATTTGTGCTTAGGCTCCACTCAGATATACAAATTTGTTTTTCCTTTAATAATGCCCAAAATACTGAATAGATTTACACCAAATACCAAAAAGGGCTCTTTTTGAACCAAGAGCTACCTTTCTGAAAGATTGTATGTAATGTGTTCAAAATCCCTATGGGTAATTGCTTGATGAATCACCCCGAAACTTTCAACACAGCAGCTACACTCATTTTGAAACTTTTGTGAAGTTTCATCAAACAATGCCACACTTATTAGCAAAACAAGAAGGCTTTTCTAGGGAAACTAGGTCCTAACTATAACTACCTACTGGCTACAGCCCATAGGTAATAATATATATACCTTGTGGGGTCAAAAAAAACAAACAGAAATGGTGACCAGAGCTGCAATCTTCAATTATAGGCCCAATAGAGTCCACTCCCCAAGGCTCTATTGTTTATTTAGGTGAGGAGGGTGTGCAAAGATGCAGCCCCCTACCCAAGCCATTATAGGCCCTAGGGAACCTACTCTTGTGCTCACATTACATAAGGGGAGGGGGCTTGCACCCCCCTCTCTTAGACTTCTATGGCCCGGGGACCCCATCCCCCAGTGCCGGCTCACAAGTTGTGTCCCAGGACACATTGATTTGCCTGCCCACTCCAATGTGGGCAGGGAAACCTGTGTTTACATGTTGAATCCCCCACTACGTGGGAGCAAACACAATAGATGAGACTTTTGATCTGTTTCCCTGCCCGCACTGATGCAGATAGGGAAACAGATCAAAAGATTGCTCCCATCCAGAGTGAGCAGCAGAAATAGCTACTCCCTCTAGGCGGGAGAAATACGTGCATCTGCAGCACACGGGGAGTAGCTGAGGCCACGGGGGCCCTGGAGCTCCCCCCAAAGCCCCAACTAGTATATGGTGGGTGCCCTAGGTGGGCACCAAATCCAGGGGCGGCCTTAGGCATGTGCAAGCTGTGCACCTGCACTGGGCCACCAAATGCCAGGGGCCACCACACCAATATATATCCTTAATATAATAATCCTCTGAGGATGGATACATATTTGCGTGGCGGCCATGGCAGGGATTTGGCGCCTCCGGCTCTGTTCCACTTCTAAACACCCTGACCCCCCCCCCCCCGTCCGGGGGGCTCTGACCCACCCGGACCCCCTGGTTCCAGGGCCCCCTACCTACGCTCCCTGCCCAGGGCCGCCATGAGCCTAGAGCCGCCCCTGCCAAATCCTCTACCTTTAATTATTGTGGGCACCGGGAGATAAGATCCCAAGGGCTGAAAACGGCCCGAGATAGCTGCTTTGCTGCCTCCCTCCCTTTAAAAAAAGTAGTGGTCTGGGGAATAGGATCTCCAGGCACTTTTAAAGGATCAAGGAGGGGGGTGCATGGCCCTCCTCCTGTTTAGAAAAAACAAAGTGGGCCAAGGGAAAGTGTCCCCGGGGCCAAATAAGGCTCAGGAGGGGGCCACGTGGCCCCCTTTCCTTTAATAAACAGTGAACGTGGGGATGGTGTCCCCAGGCCTAAAGAGACTAAGGAGATGGGCTGTGCAGGCCTCCCTTCCCTTTAAAATATATATGACCCTGGGGGACGTGGTCCCCAGGGCATAATAAGGCTTGGGAAGCCTGCCTTCCATTTACAATATATAGGGCCCTGGGGAATGGGGTCTGAGCCGACCTAAAAAGCTGTGGATGAGGGCCCAGCAGCATCCCTCCCTTTTAAAAAAACTGCTGTGGAGGTTTGGTTCACCAGAGCCTTTGTAAGGCAAAGGGAGTAGGGGCACATGGGCCCCTCTCCTTAAAAGAAAGGGGGCCTAGGAGATGGGGTCACCAATGCTTAATACGGCTCTGGGAGGGTGGCTACTTGGCTAAAACGTTAGTAGCCTACAAAAACATAGTCTGTTGGTTGGCAAATTGAGTTGCATTAAATTAAAGCATGAATTTTTCCTAGCACAAACATTACACTTATTGGTTTTAAACTACTTGTATTTTTGGTTTACAATTAGATGATTGAAGGCTAACTGTAAAACGTGCCTCTCAAGGATTGCATTCTAAATACTATTAGACTGTTGCTGCATCATATAATCTATGTCCTGACTACAATTTGGGCTCATGTTATATAAAAAATATAAAATTAAGTTTAAAAAAATGCATTATGGATAATACCCTTGTGATTTAAACAACACATCTTATTCCATGGTGTCATCTCTTTATTATTTATAAGGCAGTACTATAAGCAGGGTGTAAATGCTTAGATGTAGAAGAAAAAGTATATGTGAGTGATCTCTTTTAACCCCATATAATGATTTAAGACCTCCGTATCGTTTGTTAAAAGTAATAACCCTCAGCAGGCAATAATGTCACCGGGAGTTTGATATTGTCCCAATTGTTGTTGTATTGAATGTCTCATTAGGTGCGCCACGTCGCAATGGCATTCTAATAATTATAATCTGACATTCAATTCAATCTTTGCCGCCTTCATTATTTATGGAACAGTTTGTTCTTTGTTCTTTGGCTGCTATCGATCTCTCCATGTGCAGTGCTGTACAGCTTCAATATGCTGAAGTGAACAAATATAAAAGGATTCCAACCAGGGTGTGGGATCGGGGGATTGCATAATGGAATAGTATTCCTTCCGTGTGTGTAATGATTGCATAAAAAAATTACCTTACAAAAAGCAAATTAATTTGATTAAAAGTAGCTGAAAATGTTCTTTAAATTCACCTCTCTTGAATAGTACCAAGTTATCTTCCTGTCGTATCTCTATCTTACTCTTGAGCCTAGCAGGAGATGGCGTCCACGTTCTGAGCGTATCCGTACAAAACAGGTTTGATCATGTTCATCCCCATGGGGGTGGGATCTACGGCAATACACACACTCAGTAGATGCCACTGGCCATACATTTTTAATCAATGTGTTTATTCATGTTGCTTACTCACACATTTTAACATAAGTAGTCCGGCACATAACATATACTGTGGCAACAAATGATGGCCGAAGTGCGGAATGAATCAAACATTCACCCCCAGTCAAGAGATATGGGTTAAATCCATTGTTCTTTTGCTCACTAAGCTACCCCAGTTGGGACCCAATCATATTCAAATCAGTCAAGACCCTGCTCCTCATGGGAACTGTCCAGGCCAAACTGCCAAGCTGGGTCCTCCATGGACCAGAAACAAGCATCCAGGGACCGGTTTAGGGGTAACACCCCTCATCAGCCAGGCTATCTTTGGATCCAGTTTGAGTCCATCATCTGATCTTTTTGCATCCAGCACAAAACATCAACATTAAAATCCATACACCAAGGACACAAAACAAAAATAACATTTGTCCTGCAGAGAGCAAGTGTCTAAACATGAGCACAAAGAGAACAAACTACAAATAGTGTTAAAGTATATATATATATATATATGTGTGTAAATATATATATATATATATATATATATATATATATACACATATATATATATATATATATATACATATATATATATATATATATATATATAGGTTTCATGCTTGTAGAAGTACATTTTTGCACAGCTGATGTGGTCCCAATGAGGGCTGTTCCTATTTAGATAAAACCCCAGAGTTCATGATGCATGATAATTGCATTTAGTGGCGGGACATTATCTTGGAATATCTAAAGAGGTTGTTGTGGCTTGAGGTCATAAGTTGTTTTGCATCTTATATGAGTGGATGGGAATGCCTGGTGTTGCTTCATCTCTGGTCAGGATTCCTTTGTCCAGTTCATAAAACAAGGAATCCTAATACTAAAGGGTCTAGCCCTGAGAAAGACTTCAAACTAATGAGTAGTAACAACCCTCGTTAGGACCAATCCTCATTGGATTGTGCAAAAATGTTCCTATGCAAGCATGAAAAGTATGTCTAGTTGGTTGGACAGTATGTGAACTTTGTTTTCTTTTTGATCATGGTTAGAAACGTTCCCTGTGCATTATAATACTTTATTTCCTTGTTATATGGATTTAAATATTGACGCTATGTGCTATATATATGTTAATTTATATGAGCAAGCAACAAGGTTATTGTTGGTCCTGACATCCTTGGTGTGGTTTCCCCCCAACCTTTTGCCTTTGAACCTCCTGTTTTTGCTAGCTTTAGGATTCTGCACACTTTACCACAGCTAACCAGTGCTAAAGTGCTTGTGATCTCTCCTTGATACATGGTAACATTGGTTTACACCCAAATGGAACATTTAATTTGCTTGCAAGTCCATAGGAAATTTGTACCACATGTACATAGGGCCTGTAAATTAAACACTGATGGTGGGCTTGCAAGATTCGTTGTGCCACTCATTTAAGTCGAAATTAAAGTAGAAAGTAGAAAGTAGAATTGTGCCACTGCAGCCTGTATGTGCAGTTTTAAATTAGTCTACACAGAGTGTCCACGGGTCATATCTACAACAGATCAACCTTCATAAGACATAGACCAACAAATTAAGTGTGTGAATACATCAGAAGTACACCTAATGGATGAGGATACCCATCAGTCATCGTCCGATATCTCTCTAGTCATCATCTGGGCTTCCTTACGATCTTCCCATCGTGAATCACAAAAGATGTTTACTAGGACTAGATGGACACGTCTTGCGTCTAATTATGAAGCACGAGATCACTCAAAAGATGTTAAGTGAAGGTGTCAAATGGTGCAAAAAAATGAAAGAATTGCAGTGCGTGAAAATGTGAAATAATCAGTAAATTAAAATTGGGTAAGTGAGAGAAACATGACTTTATTATTATCACTCAGTTGCCCAAGTGCCATTTCGACTTGGCAAGATAAGTGTCTTGCCAGACCCAACCCCCCATTTTCATTATATGTAACGTACCCCTATGTTAGGTCTTAAACAGCCCAGATGGCAGGGTGCATTAGCATTAAAAAGTTGAACATGTAGGTTTTACATGTACTGGTAGTGAAAAACTCCTAAAGTCATTTTTCACTACTACGAGGCCTACCTCTCCCGTAGGATAACCTTGGGTGAACTTATTACATTTATTAAGTGACAACTTTCAACTGGGAGCAGATAGGAATGTCGAGATTACTGTCTAAAGACTTGTAAAATAAAGCTCTCTTTAATGGTGAAGTTGGATTTTAATTCAAAATTCTAAAAATGTAAACTTTAGAAAGTTGGCATTTTCCTGTCCTAACCATTTGGTGCCTGCAGCCAGTATATTGGGTCACATGACTAAAGGTATCTGGCAGTTGGTCTTTGTATGCAGTTCCCTGACAGTGAAACGAAGAGGCCACAGGTTTTGCAGGGTGGGCCATCTCTGACTTGATATGGGGGAGGTACTGTCACCTACCATACTTGCATATCACAAAGGCTCTGCATGAGAATGGTCACAAAGGGTTTGACACTAGTCTATTGTGACCCCAGACAATCCAAAACTGGTGCTGGGCAGTGAACTCCGCTCTGTACGCGAGCACGAGCTGCCGCATAGGTAGAATTTCTACCCAAGCGGCAGGAAAACCAGTGCGAATGACAGTATGCAATGCACTCCGCCACTTGTGGAAACCTGCTGAGTTTTTTTGCCACTTTGCAGAGTTCTGCTGTACAAAACTCCGCAAACTATGCACAGGCCTGTCTAAACCCAGAGCAGCGAGGCAGAAAATTCCAAGCATCTCTGGAGTGGAGCTCACCAGAACTTACTGTAAAATAGGCACCTGGTATAAATATCAGACCTTGTGACCCAACACCCAAGTACACCTCTGGACCTTTGAAAACGCAGAAGGACTGCTGTACTGCTCTGCTAGATGAACTGCTACTCTGTTGCCCTGCTGCCTGAGTGAAGGACTGCATCTGCATCTTAAACCCAGGACAACTAGAGTGACTCAATGGAGCAGATGCATGGCAGAAGCTTGGCATCCTGACCAGAGCAATAACAGTGGAGAAGGGGAACTCGCACAGCGAAATTAATCCGTGGTAGAGAGTTGTAATGGGTTGAGGTGTGCTACTAGAGGAAAACACTGTCTGGCCAGGCAGTGAGAAGTGAAGAACTAAAGTACAGCTCCCCCGCCTAGGGAGAGAACACCTCTGAGCACAACGCAAGTGGGACCAACTGGTCTATTTCCATACACAAATGGTAATTATGAGTTCATGCGCCAGTTAAAGATATCCATCTTTCAAAATTTATTTTGACATATTGAGGAAATGTCTTTGATTCCAAATCATAAAGGTAACTGTAATCCACATATGGTTGAATATGTTATTGTACACACATTATCACATATCCCATGATATCCCATGATAAAATAAATTTTGAAAGAGGCGGGGGAGCTGTACTTTAATCCTGACCAGAGCCTCAGGGACAGAAGGCTCCAACTACCTTGAACCCAACACCTGTACTCTGTCTGCTGTTAGTCATACCCTCCCTTGTGGCCCCACCCCAGTCCTGGGGCTTGGAAGAAAGACTGAAGGTGTTCTGCCAGCCTTACAAAACTCAGAACTGCTGTGCAACACATCTCCTACACAGGAATTTGCATCACAGCCCGCAGCCTCATCAGAACCACTGCTGAGCAATGCATACTCGACGTAGGTTGTCACATTGCAATCCCCTTGCTGATGGCATCCTCGACAATGGTGCAGGACTGTTCATCACAAGCCCTGCATTCTCAGAACCAGTCAGTGCACGGTGCATCCTCGATACAGGACTTTGCCTTGCAAGTCTCTCATCGAAGGCATCCTCAACAACATTGCAGGATCTCGCAGTACAGCCTTGAAACCTCCTGAAACCGCCTCTGTGCATCAGAATTTCCATTTGAAATCCTATGTAACGCACCCTCGACTCAGGATCCTGCAAAGCTCTGCAACCAAAATTTAAGGTACTCTTCTCCAGCGGGAATACCTTTGTCCCTGTAAGCAGTCTGTGTTCCATCACAGTCGGCCTGAACTTGTGGCTTTGTCCCAGTACGGCGTAACCAGATAACCACCTTTGGCACTTTGTGCTTTTTGTTCTATTTCCACTTAAATCTTTAAAACTGCATTACTCCTGTTCTTGCAATTCTCTAAATTTGTCATTTTGTTCATAAGTTATTTATAAAAAAATTCTAAACTGGTGTGGGACTTTTTTGTGTGTCATATTTCACCTTATTACTGTTTGAAGTGCTGCATAAATGCTTTACACATTGCCTCTAAGTTAAGCCTGGCTGATCTGTGCCAAACTTCCAGAGGGTTAAGCACAGGTTAATTTGGGGTTTGCTTGTGACTTCACCCTGACAAGGATTGTGGTTTCTGCTTGAGTAGGGTTTCACCCTCCTCAACAAGTAACTCAGTCTCAGCATAGCACCCCTCTGTTGGCCCCCAGCACACTGGTGTTAGAAATTGTCCATGAATGGTACTATGGAGGTCAGTTATTTTTTAATATAAGTGTAATGTCCAGGTGGGTAACAGGGAATATTTTTTATTCACTGTGTAACAAACTGAGAAGTGATCATTCAAATGGCAACAGCAATACCTCCATTTTTAGGAGTGTTCTGAAATGCAAGAGTGTGTTTTAATACCTTGTAGTTCGGATCATTCCATGGTTTTCAATCCATCATTCAAGGAGACCTGCCATGCTACGTTTGTTGTACATATGGAAATACGTATCAACAAATCTGCTATTTGTATAGCATAAACTGATCAAAAGACTGCAGACTGCTATACTGGGTGAAGGGCAGATTTACAAAAAAAGATTGAATCTAGGAGGTATTATGAGGTTCTTAGCGGTTAGGTGAATTGTTTACGGTGTCATGATGTTGTGTTTTTAAACAGGTATTTCTTCAATTATGACCTAAATTATAGAAGGAAAAGGACAGTCCTGATCGATAAGGAATGTCATTTTTGATCCTGGATGCATAGATAACCAAGATATGTTTCAAGTATCTTTCTGTCTTGTGCTTTTTCATCTACAGACCGATTACTTATCACTGATTTTTGGTGATTGTGGTATCCATCTTTAGTGTATGTGCTACAGGATACTCCCGACCTCTTTCTAAATTATGCGCCACTATATGACACATGGGACCCCACCTACCTAAGCTATTTAAAGACCCTTCTTTATGGACACCTGACTGTAGTACAGATCCCTTTAACCTAGTACATGCAACAATCAGATAGAACACTCACATAGGATACTCTAAGCTTGTATTATTCATACATTTTCACACCACAATGTTACTCTATTCCATGCTCTCCAATTATCCTTTGTGGGTTTACTGTGATCAGGCCGTTTCTCTCAATGCCAAATTTTCAAGCCTCACCAAACACCCCGCAGCTACACATAATGCTGGTTGAAAGCCATTGTTGCAACTAGCTGTCACTAGTTGTTTAGTAGCATTCCATTTACACACCTATAATAAGTAAATCCGCTTTTGCCTGCAGACCTATTGTTTATTAATATGGTTGAATGATTGTTACAGTACCATTATGGCGTGTGTCACCCCGCTGCCGTCTCTCTCACATTCATTATTCAGGGTGGGGTGGGTGGGTTGGAGGATGGGGATGGGAGTTGTGGGTGGGGTTTGAAAGTGTGTTGCTTTCTTTTTTTGGTTATACTCACCTTTACTTTATTGTAATTTTTTGTGTTACATCTGATACTTTGAGTGGCTCGACTCTCTAGTGCTAATCTCTTTCCCTTTCTTCTCTCAATGACAAGTCTGTCTCCTTAACACTCACAGAGGGTCTTCAATGTTCAACCCTCTTGTCATATGCTTGACAATACAGATATTGCTGTCTTGCCAGTCTTATCCTTTGACCTTTTTATCAGATTCATGCTCACTATTCCATCTATCTACCCCCTCCAGGGACGTATTCTACATCCTTTGTTTACACAGTATATACCCGATCGCATACCTTTAAAACATGACTAACAATACCCTAGATGGAAAATTTGTCTCCCTATACGCTAAGGGGCTTAACCACCCAGGCAAATGTAAGAAAACTACCAACATAGACTCAAAGCTGATGAAAAACTATTATAAGAAATGGAACTCACCCAGAAAGAAATGATAACATTTGGGCGGAACTGACTCAGTGGCGTTTTCTGCTCTCCTGCCAGCAATAAAAAGGGAGGGGTTGTTACCTTGTTCGCTAAAAATTCAGGCCTATCCCTTGAAGTGCACATAAGAGAAGATAGGGTAAGATGGATTCTGTTGAAAATGTCCAAAAACGTCAACTCCTCCCACGTCCTTAACGTATATGGCCCAAATTCAGATGACCCAGAATTCTGGGACTCCTTGATCCTTGCTTTAAACTAGGTCCCTTCCGATGGTCTCGGTATCATGTGTGGTAACCTTAATCTCCCCATGGATGTGACCAGAGACAGATAATAATTCATTCAAAGACAAAACAAATGTAATCCATTTGAACCCCCAAACATTCTTAAACATCCTCAAGGACTTCTATCAATTCCTTCACAAAGATGACTCCAAGTCATTTTTGGAGAACTGTAATGCTTATGTAAGAAATACACCCCTACCTACTATCACTGACCAATAGAAGATGGCATTTAGCTCCTCTGTTATGACCAAAAAACTCCATGCAGATAACAAATTCCTAAAACTGCATAAGGCCCCTGGCCCTGATGGATTTACAGCTAACTTTTATAAAAACATTTGCTTCTATCCTTAGTTCTACAATACTGGCCCTTTTCTGTCATTTTGCAGACCTAGGCACCATATCTGGCACAAACCGTGTAAAAATAAGGACCCCCTGAAAAAGTCTTCTAGGACAGGGAAAAGCAATATGTAAGTATCATCCTAGACAGTATACATTGCAATCAACAATAACATAATAAAAATTTTTTAACTAACAAACACATGTACAGGAAAGTATATTTTTATTCGAGTTATTGACATAAATATCTTATAAAAAATACATATAAAAATCGATCATGAATCACAATAATGTGTAAATCATACAGTGCATTAAAATAATCATCAGATAAAAAGACACATATGAATATAGTCGATCCAATAAACAGGTAGTGGCTGAGCAAATGTCTATTTCTTCGAGGCGCGTTTCGGCGTATGAAGACGCCTTCGTCAGGAAAGTGTTTAAGTAGGCCACAGTATTCCTAAAATTTATAAAAAACATAATCTTTTTCAAAATTCCAGTACATGTGTACTCAGTCTATACAGTAAACATATACATTGTCATGTTCATTGTCTTTAATAACATACATCTTATGATAACAAATATTAATGACAAGTATATTAACTTTACAGAATTACCAAGATCATGAAAGAATAAAGTATGAGAGATTTGAATAGAAAGATAGATCATGAAGGTTTGGAAGAAAGGAAAAGAGGGACTAATGATTAATGAAATTAGATAACATTGAGAATATTAGATAGTCAAGAGGGATAGTGTATAAATTCAGGGTAGTCTAATGCAGACCTTGTGTATTAAAGGGCTAGAGGGGTAAAAGTGATTGACATGGGTGATGAATAACAAGAAAAAGATATGGAAAAGTATAGATGGATATATGGTGTGGTGATAAGATGGGAAATAGTGTGACATGCCCCAAAAGACCTTAGTGAGGATTAGTGGATGGAAGATTAACATTATTCAGTTATAAAAATACCTAGGTATGCAGGGAGCTATATAGTTAATCAGCATGATATAGATTGCTGGTAGGTAAAATCCTGATGCTCGAAGCTGTGTTGAAGAAAAATGAATTGCAAGGTATAAAAAAGATGACCGAGAATTAAATGAATGAATGAGTCGAAACCACAAGATGTTTGTGGTAGGCTGATCAGCAGAAAGGCAGATGATGACTTACTGAGGGTGAATCAATGTGTTGCTAAGCCAGTGTGGATAGGACGGCTTTGGAGCGAGAGTTGCACTTGGTGAGTTCAAATGGGTAAAGGAACAGCCAGGGCACGAAAGGTAATGATCTATAAAATATGTATAAAATAAAACATTTTAGAACTATGAGGGACATAGAAAATATAGTGGTACATGTTGCACAAATAAACATGACGGTCTAGATTGATGTATAGTACCTTCAGTATAATATTTGTGGGGCTGCCAATAGTGAACAAGATCATGTGATTTTAGTAGAGGATATTCAAAACGACGCAGCAATACTTCTAGCAGACAAGGATAGTTGTCCTGTAGATGGAGAAAACAGGAATATTTTAAAGAAAGATGATGTAAGAACAGGTTGTACGGACGATGTAAATGTGGGGGCAAATGCCAATGACTGTTCTAACTAGGACACCAATGTATGGAGAAAGAGGTTTTTTTTTTGGTATTAGACTGCTCCTAGTAAGGATGATAATAATATGTAACTAAGTGCGTCTAAAGTGGCCGAATCTGTGCTACTTTATGTTTTTAAGGGCTAAAGTGAAGACATCACATTAAAAAACGCAATTCAAATGTTTGCAGCGTGAAATATAACAGGGAGCCGATGGGCTAAATAGTTAGCGCTACCCCTGCTCAACAAAGAGCTGCTAATGGCGATATAGACTTTAGTTTCTATGGCGTGAAGGCTCGAATTATGCTACGACCCCGGTATAGGTCGTTACTGAGTACTCACTGAGGCTGACAATCTGCCGAGGAAACGGTCCTGGTGGCGGCTCTCCTGGGCTCTGATCTGCTTCGGCAACGTAAAAGAGAGGTGGCCCTGAAACTGTATTTAAAGGGTGAAGATGCCGCGAAAATAGAAGCGGAAGGTAAAGCGCGTGACGTAATAATGGGGGTAGTCTGTATGCACCCAGAGCGCGTGATCGGCGTGAACGATGCGCTCATATCACGTGACCGGAGTGGTGAGGGGGAAGTCTATGTGTATCCTGAACACGTACTAGGCATGAGCAATGCGCCCATGTCACGTGACAGGAGTGAAGTTAAATGTCTGAATGTCCCGATAATGAAGTCACAATGTGAATACTTATGATGGTAAATTGGCAAGGCACTGCCTCCAACGGGTATGGGAGGGGGGAAGAGGAATCCTAACACACATCGCCTTAAATATCCATATGCGATCATATCACGAGATCGGCGCTAAGGGAAATCATGGAAACGAACAAGCAATATCGTCTGCTTGGTCCAATCGAATTAATGCTGTGAAACATAAAGATCCATGGAGGACCACCAAGGGTCTCCAAAAGGAGTAGAGAAGTAGACTGAGAATGGGTATATTCATGTCGGTTAAAGGGATAAAGTAAGGAAGGTAGGTGGGGATTGTAACATGAACCAATAAGGATGTACCATAACTGGCATTGTCTAGTGTGTAAAAGAAGGGGAGAACACCAGAAGATAATTAGGATGATACAGTCACATGATTGAAGAAAGCCAAAAGTGCCAAATGATGGATAAAGGGCTATGATAGTTGTTATGTTATGTTATGTTACGAACTTTTGTATTGCGCACAGCTGCCCCAGCTAAGGGGCGTCCTGGCGCATGGCAAGAAATAAGCAACATCTACAGGGAACATAACAGAGAATACAAGGAAATTTACTCAAACAAAAGAGTTTTTAAAGCCCTACGAAAAGTTAAAAGATCAGAAAGCAATCGCATATCAAGGGGGAGAGAGTTCCAGAGCTCAGCCGCTCTGACCCGGACAGAACGGCCACCTACCCGGCACAACCTGTAACGGGGGGTCACTGTAAGAGCTTGACCCAAGGATCTTAGAGATCGGGCGGGCACATACCAGGACAGAAGGTTCGTAAGAATTTGAGGGCTCCCACCCCTCAAAATCTTAAAGGCCAGACACAGTACTTTGAACTGAATTCTTGACCTGATAGGCAGCCAATGCAGAGATCTCAAGGTGCCGGAAACGGAACATGTTCGAGGTAGGCCGACAATGGCTCTCGCCGCGGCATTCTGGACGCGTTGGAGGCGGGAAACCTCCGCCACATTCGCCCCTACCAGAAGGGAGCTGGCATAGTCCAGTCGAGATAGCACTGTGGACTGGTCTATCAGCTGCCTGGTGCAATGGTCAAAAAACTTCAAGACGGGACGCAGCGACCGTAGTATACCAAAGCAACAGGCCGCAGTTCTCTTCGTATGGCCCACGAAGCTGAGGGAAGGATCCATCCAGACTCCGAGGTTCTTCAGCTCAGTGACCGGAATGGGGACCGGCCCCAGTTCCGCTGGCCACCATCTGTCTCCCCACAGTTCCGGCCTCCTACCGACGATCATGATCTCCGTTTTCTTTGCGTTGAGCTGGAGACAGTTGTTCTTCATCCAGCTCGCCACCGCCCTAAGTCCACTCTGAAACCTGGGGGCATCCTGGTCCGCATCCCCGCTGATCGTAACCGCTAGCTGAGTGTCGTCGGCATATGAGACCATAGTCATGCCCCATTGCCTGACGACCTCAGCCAGCGGTCCCACGTAAAGATTGAACAACGTGGGACTCAGCGAGGAGCCTTGCGGCACCCCCTGTTTCAGAGGATGGAATTGGGACTGGAACGGTGGAATAGCAACGCTAAAGAAACGATCGTCTAAGAAGGACCGGAACCACTGAAGGGCCAGACCACTCAGCCCAATCTCCTCCAGGCGATGCAATAGGATGGGATGCGAGACGGTGTCAAACGCGGCGCTCAGATCTAATAACACGAGCGCCGCTGTCTGTCCCGCATCCATCACCATGCGAAGATGTTCAGCCATGGAGAGAAGGGCGGTCTCCGTGCTGTGCCCAGCACGGAACCCGTTCTGAGTGGGATCCAAGATGTTAGCATGGATAAGGTGAGCTGAGAGAACTTTGTTGACATGAGCCTCCAATACCTTGGTCGGCCACGGGAGCAAGGAGATAGGCCGATAATTTTCAGGTTTCTCCGGATCCAGGGAAGGTTTTTTCAAGATGGGGGAAACCACCGCCCGCTTCCAGCTAGCGGGTACCGTGCCTGACTCCAACGAGATGTTGATCAAGGAGTGTACCACGGCCCGGCCCACAAACGACCAATCTCTAAAGAAGGTCGGTGTAAGCGGATCAGCGGGGGACCCGGATTTAACCTGCTGAGCCAGAAGGTCGAACCCCTCAGATGTCAGTGGGGGCAGCATGTGCAGAAGGGAATCTCCGTGGATGTTGGTCGGAGACTCAACTGGGGGCCCTGTATTAGGAAATGTCTTATATATGTTTTGGACCTTTTCCAGAAAGAACGCAGCCAGGGCCTCACAGTGGACAGTCGAGCTGATCGTCGGAGTACAAACTCGCTTTGCTAGGAGATCCTTCATCACTTTAAAGATCGTTTTGGAGGGGTTGGAGCTGATAGCAAATTCAGCAGCGTAGTACGCTGCCCGCGCTCGACAAACAGCCCGGTGGTAAGTCTTGACGGAAGCGAGATAGAAAGCTTTTTTCCCATTATCGTACGCCTTCCGCCAAGCCCTCTCCGCTCGCCTACAACTACCCTTAAGTGTTCGTAAGGCGCCATCGTACCACGGGCTTGAATCCCTGGGGCTGATCTTACGAGCGGTGATGGGAATAAGGGCGTCCAGCACCTTGGAGATCCAGGAGCAGAACCTATCGTATAATAGTGATCATTTATATAAACAGAAGTATGAGGTGAGCTAACAACAGGGTGTGGCGTAAGGGTATAGGGATGTGGTGCTGAAGATCAGTTAAATAATGGCGTTTTCCCATGACAGCTCATTGTTCAGGCCATTTTTGTGGGTATCTAGTGTGAAGATCCTAAATACTTCACGTTTTTTTCTTATTTTGGTGCCATTATTTAAGTCAGATGTTTTAATTTTTTTCCATAATCCTCCATCGTAGATCTTCCGGCTTATGATTTTTTTCAAGGAAATGTTTAGTCAATGGGGCTATCATTTTGGAGGTCTTAATCGATGATCTATGTTCTGCCAGGCGAACATGTATTGCCCTGGAGGTATCTCCAATGTAGGCAGAATTGCAAGGGCACAGAATGAGGTAAATTACATTCTGTGTCTTGCAATTCCACATTTCTGATGCCTTGGTTGTGATGCTATTGTGTGTGAATGTTTCCCCTGTAATGATGGATTCACAGGATCTACATTGGGCACATTTTACAGTACCTTTGATTGGATGTTGGTTATTAATAGATGTTTGAATGAACGGAGTTTTGGGTGTGTGGTCCTCAAATTTGGACTGAACAATGATATCTTTTAAGTTCTTATTTCTACGGTGAGCGAATATGGGTTTTTCCAGATTGGTGTTGACATCAGCATTACAGTTTAAGATGTGCCAATTTTTGTTAATTATATGTTTTACTGTCGCATCTAGAGTGGAATGTTTGGTGATATATTCTAAGGGGGTTTTAGTCTGTTTAATTTGGGCTCTGAGGAGGCTATCCCTATTAAAGAATCGGGCTCTTTTGTATGATTCTCTGATGAGTCTACGTGGATATCCTCGTTTTTCAAATTTGATTTTCATGGCAGTGGATTGTTTGTCAAAGTCAGCTAAACTAGAACAGTTACGTCTGACACGTAAAAATTGGGAAAAAGGGATGCTGTCTTTTTGATTACGGGGATGAAAACTAGAGAAATAAAGAAGGGTGTTGCGGGCAGTGGATTTGATGTGGAAATCTACTTCTAAGTGTTCCAATCGGTCAAGAATATTGATGTCCAGAAATTCTACTTTACTGCTACTACTGTTGGATGTAAAGTGTAGGTTAGAGTCTGTGAGGTTGAGCCATTCAATGTAGTTGGATAAGTTGTCTTCCCCAGCGGTCCAGATAAAAAAGATATCAACAATATATCTGGACCAGTGGGTGACAGACTCAAAGAATGGGGCAACTTCATTAAAGATTAATTTTGCTTCCCACATTGCCATATATATGTTGGCAATTGATGGGGTTACTGATGCCCCCATACTGACACCCTTTGTTTGGCGGTAGATGTAACTGCCAAAGGAAAAGGTGTTTTCAGATAAGATAAGTTGTAAGATTTCCAGGATAAAGGGTTTGGGGCATGCAATATTAAATGTATCAATAAACCAGTCAGTAGCCAAAATGGCTCCGACCTGAGGTATATTGCTATACAGAGACTCGATGTCTAGAGTCACTAGGACATCATGATGGCGATTGAACGGTAGATTTTCAACTTTGTTGATAATGTCCCTGGTGACTTGTATGTATGATTTAGTTAGTGGGATGTAGGGTCTTAGTAAATTATCAACACATTTGGACAATGGTTCAGTGGGGGTTCCAATGGTGGAAACAATGGGTCTGTACGGGGGGTTTGTTTCATTCTTATGGACTTTGGGAACACCATATATGCAGGCAGTTTTCCCCTGAGAGGAATTAAGGTATTGATGTTCTTTGGTGTTAATATAGCCTTCTTTCAGTGCTAAGTCAGTCAGATTAGTGATTCTGTTTTGGGATCTTTTGTGTAGGATTGGTCTTAATGTTTGAATAAAAGGTTGTATTGGCAAACATGCGTAGCATATTGTTCTCATAGTCGTTGGTGTTAGCAGCTAGTTCTTTCATGGATAGAAATTCATTTTGGAGTAAAATTGTATAACATTTTCTGAATGAATTTCAACTGTTGTTGTAACTGTTTAACAACTACATTTTCAAAAGTTGCAACTTCTACTCCTACCTGATCTAAATTAGGTATAAAATTGGATGGTATGGATAGGGTTCTATTAATGTCAGAGTAATTATCATGGGTTTCGGGGGGGGGGCAAAAAACTTTTTGAAAAAAATAATGAATGTCCTGAAAAAGCTCAAAGATATTGGCAGGGGCATGAGGGACAAATGAAAGGCCTTTGGAGAGGAGATCTATGTCATCACTGTTGAGTGTATGTGATGACAGGTTAAAGATTGGAATCACATTCCTCGCTTTCCAGTACCGCCGGTTGAGAGTTTCCAGTAGATACTGGGGGTCTGGTTGATATTGTGGTATCTGGTAGTTCCCTCTGTGTGATATCTGTGACTGAAATCTGACTCTTTGTTTGCCTCTTCGTGACCCGCGCTGTCCTAAAAAAGATTGTTGATTGTCATTCGGGTTAAACGAGTTATAGGTATGGAGGGAATCGAAGGTGTGAGTTGAGCTTTCATTATCTGAGTCTGATGTGTCAGAAAACGTCTGGACTTTTTGGAAAAACTGTCCAAATGGTAACTTGTCCTGAGCCCTGGGGTGATGACTATTGTACAAAAGCAAACTGTTCCTATTTGTTGGTTTTCGGTATAGGGTTGTACTCAGTCCTGTGTTGGCAAGTCTCACCCTCAGATCTAAGAAAGGGATGCTCGTATCCGATATGGTATGAGTGAATTTCAGAAATTCATTCTGTGTGTTGACCCATTGACAGAAGCCCTCACAAGATGTGTGGCCACTCTTCCACAGAATAAAGATGTCGCCAGCACCTACAACAAAACCTCAGGGAAAGGGGCTACCCTGAATGTCAGGTTAGAAACTCCTACAAGAGAGCTATGAACAACCCTCATGAATCACTACTTCAGGTGACCCCCAAAAGAGCATACTGACGTCTTGACTTGTGTCACATCCTTCCCCCCTGATTCCACAAGTATCAGAGGGATTATTAATAAACACTGGGGCATAGTGCAAACAGGAGACCTGCACTTACCCAAGCCCAGGTTTGCCTTTAAACGTACCCGAAATCTGAAGGATATTCTAATCCACATCAGACCTAAGGCAGAGAAACGATCTGTTCTAAGAACAATGTGTGATCTCCCTCCTGTGACAGGGCATTATCCCTGTGGAACATGTTCAGTCTGTGAACAGACAAAAACAGCTAAAGAAATTGCATTACCAGACACCTTCACTTGGAGGTTAAAACGACAGACCAATTGCAATACATCCCAGTGCATATACATGGTGACATGTCCTTCCTTACAAATAAGAAATACATAGGGGTGACAATGAGGGCTGTCGGGACATGCATCATGAACATAAGAGTAACATCAGGTGCATGAGAGTGACCACCAAGATTTACACCCACTACAAAGACCTGAAACACACTGCAGAATCCCTTCAGTGGGTGGTTCTCTAGACACATCCCAAAATTACACAGCAGGCTCTTTTCAAAATAGAACAAAGACGGGTGCACCGCCTGTCTACCAATCGTCTTGGTCTTAACGATGAAATACGTTGGGCATCTTTAACTGAGAGATGATTCCACTAATGACAGGGTCTCATATAGTAATCTTCTAGCAGACACTTTGTGATGAAAAAGTGGGATCCTTGCCCTTAGACACTTTGAAACTGATCACATCATGATGGTACGCTAGCTATGGGAAAAGACATAGTTCATGGGGTTCTTAAATCACAGAATTGCACGTTGTACCACAGAATAGCATGATCGTTCGTGCAAAGCATGCTCATATTGTGTCGACAATGTTCCCCACACTAATGCACTACTGGCCTATGATTGAGGTGCCAACCCAACTCAGATCAAGCTGTGTGCAGCGCCTTTGCCACCTTTTTCCAGACAGGACACCATCAAACACATCCACTGGGCTCATCCCGAACATACTACAAGATTGCTGTCACTGATACAGACAATGCCCCCTTCCATAAGGCACTATTAGCATTAGTGCAACCTTTTCCCGGACGGGGCCCCAGTAAAAATTTCTATTGGGGTTTGTTCCTAACAAATTACAAGATGGCCGCCACTGTTATAACCATCACCTGAGCAACCACCACACGACCAGCAAGGCGTCTATGATGCAGTTGGGCTGCTGCCCGCCTGTCCTGCCCTGCACGAGTAATGGAAAGTACTTGAGAGCCACTTCCATGGCAGCTTGTTTGCTATCCGGTTTCGGGGAGGTGGGGTAGGCGCATCTGTACACATCCTAAGGAGGATTGGTGAGTAATGGAGGCCTTGGGACTCTGTACGACACAACGTGAGTTCGGTGGGCTGAGTGGGGCTTTGATGGGTTGTTTTTAAGGCGTACTACTTGCACCAAACCACTTGTGACTGATAGTGTGGGGGTCACCAATTGTGGGCACCTAGCGCGTACATGCATGCTGGGATCAGGTAAACTTATACAAAAGGAAAATTACCTGGCCTCCAATTCAAAATACTGCTTTTTTATTCAGCAGATTTTGGATACAATACATTCAGTCATTGTACCTTACTTTATCATTTGTAATCTATTGAAATCATCTTTAAACAACAACATTTTTCTTTGATGCATTCAAGGTTACACATTTCATTTTGCAGAACATGATACATTTAACAAAGTAACATAAATGTGTGCAAAATATAACAAAAACATTTAAACTATATCAATGCATTAATCCTTCTGGACATTTTCACATGGTTACACCAGTCAATAGTATTAATAATCAGCCTGCTTGTGCTAAGATTATTTACACTTTTTTGTTTTTCAAAACACAAGAGCAGATTCGCTATGGGGAAATAAATATTTTTGTTCTCTCTAGGGGTATATTTTTTGTTGGTAAACCCTCACAAGAGTCCTACTCAATATGAATCCCTCGTAGGCGGGAAAGGATTATCGTCAGGGCTGAACCACGGTGTAATCTGTATATTTTTAATACAAAAAGAGGGGAGGGTAAAAAGAACCAACACCACAAATTAGAACTCTATTTCTACTCTTCCCTTTTGTATGTTATAGATTCTTAAATAACAGTTTATGTACCTGATGTTCGTTAAAGTAACTCGCTCCTATTATGCACCTTTTTGCTTGCGAGTACCTAAACATATTAGAATAAACTGTATAAATGAATGTCTGAGAATTCATGTACTCATTATCATAGCTCGCTTACTTACTGGGTGTTTTCATGCGTGTTTCCAAACTGACTATCGTGCCTTACACAAGAGCTTTTCCATCAAACGGTGGTCGTTTTTTAAAAATGTTATGAAAGCTTGGACTTTGCCCTGAAAGATATGTATTTTGATACATTAGCGAGTCAGCAGTTCATTAATTGTCATGGTAAAGTAAGGACTACACTGGTCACTCGTCTTACTTGAAAGTGGCTTCCTCTTTTCTTAAAGGGACAAATATCCTCCATATATTCATCCGTTTTCGTTTGGACCATCAGTTAAAGTTAGCACGCCAATTCCTGCCGATATAATTGAAATGTTCGTCAATGCGCGTTTAACCGAATTAAAGTGAAACGCTGATTGCTACAATATTAATTTTCCACCGCTCATGGTCACAGTTTCACATGTCATTGTTTCACATGTCATTGCCTGCCGATGTAATTGAAAGGCTCGTGAATGCGTATTTATCGTCATTTAGATGGAAGGCTGTTTGCTACAATGTTGCTCGTTGTCACAGTTTAACACGCTCCTTAACGGTTACTGATACACAGTATCTACGTGGTCCCATCTAACGGCATTCATCAGCATGTCAGAGCCCTTTCTCATCAAAGTATTATGTCTCTGGGACTTGCCATAATCTTTATAAAATTGTTTTTTTCACATTGTTCAGCGCATGAGCAGACTAAATGCTTGAAACCACTTACATTTGGAAAAGCTTCACATCATTCCTCGATCGTTCAGTTGGAGAACCACGCATTCCTGTGTGCTTGTGCTGTCTCTCCTTTTGTCAAGTTAGGCTTCCTTACAGGAACTGGAAGGCATTGTGGGACTTGTAGTCCTTTTTCTTTATGTTATTGCTTGGGTCTGTTCTGACATTTCATTTAAACCTTTTGTTGTACAGTAAAATGTTACCATTAAATAAGCCTCTCTCTTTAATAAAGAGCTTTCCAGGTTCCCTTCACGTGGTGACACTTTCAAACCTGATAGAACAGTCCACTCAAAATCATGTTCACAAAATGTTGCACCATTGGCACCGTCATTGTTCGATTTTTGATGTTGTACTATTCGCTGATTGATTTGCTGTGTGGTTTTTCCAATATATATTTTAGAGCAGGAACATTTAATCCCATAAACAATATTTTTTGTTTTGCAATTGGTAAATTCTGTGTGTCTATTTGATGGAGTTGTGTACAAACTCATGCCCTTCAATAGTGCTACATGCTGAGCAGTTGCCACATTTACGGTGACCTTGAATGGGTGGTAAATTCCATTGCGCTCTTCGATCTGTTATTTTTGTTGCGGTTGGGACCATTTCTGCCCAAATTATTTTCTGTCCAATGCTTTTATTTTTTTGCAAAGCGAATAATGGTCTTTCCAAGGGACATTCCAATTCAGTTGGAAGATGCCAATTTGTTAGATTTATTTTCCGGTACTTGTTGGTATGAGGTCCAAACGTGGACACACACACTAGTTTATTCAGAGGTGCTTTTTCTTTTTTGGTCAGAAGTGTTACCCGTGGTGTGTACCACGCTCGTTTGACTGCATGCTTTAGCAATTTCCAAGGATAACCTCTGTCTCTTAGTTGGTCACAGAAGATGGTCGCATTTATCATGAAGTCTTCTCTACCTGCACAGTTCCGTCTATTTCTCAACAACTGCCCATAGGGCATGTTGTTTTTTAGACAGTCTTAGGAGACCTGAATCTTCATTTTAACTCCCCCTCTGATAATATTGCCAAGGAGCTAATAGATGACCTTGGAGCTCTTCAGCTGTCCCAGCTGGTTACAACTCCAACCCATGAGAAGGGCAATCTGCTCGATCCAATTTTCAGCAGCTGCAGCGATCTGACTGTTGACTATCCTATCCCCCTCCCATGGTCAGATCATTTTCTGATTCCGTTTTCTTGGGCCATCCACAAGGTCCCTCAGCTACCCCCCCGGACAACAATCAGGAGGAACTGGTCAAAACTCCAGCTGGAATCCTGGATGCACACCCTGGACTCCACCCGCCCGCCCCCCTGCTCAGACCCCAGCGCAGCAAACGAAAATTATGTCAGCTGGATCACTAACTCATTAGATACGATCCTTCCTCTCCGGAGATCCTCATCTAAGAGAATGCAGAAATCAGCGCCCTGGTTCTCTGACTCTTTAAGAGAACTAAAACGCTGCTGTAGGCAACGAGAGAGAGCCTGGCGTTTAGACTTTCTCCCGGAAAAAAAGGTAGCCTACAAAGAGGCGATAAAAGCTTATAGAGATGGGATTAGGACGGCGAAAGCAACCTTCTATTCTGATAAAATCCTAGAGGCTAAATCGAAGCCCAGGGAAATTTTTCAGATAATAAAACACTGCTCAAGTGTCAGCATCGCCCCCCCTCCGAGCAAAACTCAAGACCAATGTAACGAGCTTGCTGACTTTTTCTACAACAAAGTCCTGAAAATATACTCCACCTTTCAAAAGGGAGCCACAGTTCCGGAGATAGCCGACCTACCATCTCCTAGAATCCTCCCTCCCTTAGACCAGTCAACCCTTGAGCACTTCCCCCCCCTGGACCTCGACACCCTCGGCAAAATGGCACGCCAAGTTAAATCGGGCTCCCCGCGTGACCCAGCCCCACCAGAAGTTCTGATACAAGCACATGAAGCCACCCTGCCTGTTATCTTGGAACTCCTAAACACATCTATAGCCTCATGTGCTGTTCCTACAGCATGGAAACAAGCCATGGTGCGGGCACTGCTGAAAAAACCTAACCTGGACCCCAAGGACCACTCCAACTATCGCCCCATTTCACTCCTCCCTTGGGCTGGCAAGGTGTTGGAAAAATACATAAATGTCCAGCTGGTCCAGTTCATTGAAAATCACTCCCTATTGGATGCATCCCAGACAGGTTTCATGCCGAAACATGGCACCGAAACTGCCTTACTAGCGGTCGCTGAGGAATCCCGAAGGGTTCTAGATCAGGGGGGATCAGTGGCAGTGATCCTCCTTGATCTAAGCGCCGCCTTCGATACGGTCAGCTATGCCACCTTGCTGAACCGTCTCCGGGACATCGGAGTCTCAGGCGACGCTCTAAGGTGGTTCGACTCCTTCCTGTCCGATAGATCTTTTCAGATCTTCGACGGCGACACAATATCAACCAGCAAGCCTCTTAGCTGTGGAGTACCACAGGGCTCCTCCTTGAGCCCTGTGCTATTCAATGTCTACATGAGACCACTGGCCGGGATCGTCGAACCGTACGGCATTAAAATTGTGTCGTACGCCGACGATACTCAGTTAGTGGTATCATTGGCTCAAGAGAACATCAGTCAACCCCAAGGTGGCCTGCTGAGCTGCCTAGAGGACGTTAAGGAGTGGATGACCAGCTCCTCCCTTAAACTAAACGGAGACAAAACAGAGCTCATGCTTCTAGGCCCAGCCTCGCCAATACCTTTCACCTCCTTGTGGCCCCAAGCTCTGGGCACTCCCCCTACCCCCAAGGAAAGCGTCAAGAGCCTCGGAGTGTGGCTGGACAGGAAGCTTTCCTTTTCCACCCAGGCTACTAAGCTGTCCGCCACCTGCTTTGGCATCCTCAAAACTCTAAGGAAAGTCCTTCCACTTCTGCCTCTAGAAGCCAAGAAAGTGGCAGTGCAAGGCCTCATCCAGTCCCGCCTTGACTCAAACAATGCCCTATATGTAGGGGCTCCCGAGATGACTCTCCGGAAACTCCAGGTGGTGCAAAACTGCGCAGCACGCACCCTGCTACAGATTCCACGAGCCCAGTCAGCCAGACCTGCATTAAAAAGTCTCCACTGGTTGCCAGTCAAGCACAGAGTGGCATTCAAGGCGCTGTGCATTGCGCACCAGGCTTTTTGGAAAACAGGACCCGCAATCAACAGCAACCTTGTTATCCCCTATCACCCAAATAGGAACCTCCGCTCCACTGAGGCTTTCTTGGCAGTGGTGCCTAGAGTGAAGAGAGCCAGATCCGGGGGCAGGTTGTTCTCACTGAATACCGCTAAACTTTGGAACACACTCCCCCTCTCACTCCGTTCCAACCCGGACCTGCTCTCATTCCGTAAAAAGCTGAAGACTTTACTATTCTCCAAAGCCTCTGAACTCTAATCTGCCACTCGGCTTGTCTCTCCGATTCTCACCTTAGCGCTTGGACGCCCCTGGGCAGCAACCGCGCTCAATAAATCTATTTCTATTCTATTCTATACTACTTCTGGGGGAGAAGCTTTGATAATGTAATATAGTATTCCTGTCCATTGGTTTACGGTGTAGTGTTGTTGTAAGTTTCTGATTCTCTGTAAATACTTCAACATCCAGGAATGTAAGAACCAACCTGCTCTTTGTCATTGTAAACTTAATGTCTGGATGCCTTGTCTTCAACCATTCGTGGAACTGTTCAAGACGACTTTCTGTTCTACACCATATGCACCAGATGTCACCTATAAACCTGTACCATTGTACAATTGATTCACTGAAAGGATTGTCATCAATGATAAATCTTTTCTCAAAAAGTGCCATGAACAGAATGCCCATTTCCGTGGCAAAGGGACACCCCATAGCAGAGCCTTTGACCTGCATGTAAAATGTATTCTCAAATCTGAAGTAATTCCTTTTAAGTGCAATGCGAGCCAAGTCTAATACAAATGCAGTTGGTACTCTCTGGGGTCTTACCCGTGTCTCTAAGTAGAATTCCATTGATTCCAATGCTTATCTTGCGGGATTTGGGTGTATAATGATGTTACATCGAAAGAGACTAACCATTGTGTGTTTGCATCAAAATGTCTGTCCTTCTATTTTGTTTAGGAAATCGGTGGTGTCTCGAAGATAAGATGGTACTTGATTGACAAAAGGTTTTAAAAAGATGCCAACGTACTTGGCGATCGGCTCCAACACAGATTCACACCCTGAGACAATTGGTCTCGCAGGTGGCTCAACCAGATTTTTGTGGATTTTCGGGAGAAAGTAAATTACAGGGATCCTGGGGTTCAATTTATTTAACATGACACCTATGGTTTGAAGGGACCAGGTAAACTGCACCTCTTTGTCAGAGGGGGTTTTCCTTGATGTAGCAGCCGCTCCATGTCTCGCACCTGGCCCATTTTTGCCCTATTTTACTACTGTGACAAGGGCGGGATGCAGATTGTAGTACCTGCCATCTCCCCACGCTTTGACACTCTGACCATGTGACTTTAATAATTGTGCATCGGATATCCAACCATAGCTCACTGATATGCTCCCTTGCCTCATATATTTCTAGGACACCACAAATTTGGTGTCTAGATTTCCCGCCGAACATCAAATGGAGGGACACTCTCCTTACAGTTAGGTGAGTGACTAGAAAAGATTGTCCACATGGACTCCGTGGAGATCGGTAGAGCGATCTCATTTTACCTAGGCATAGCGAGTTTTAACTCAGTCTTGTTTTTAATTCTTTTTAATCAATTCAACCTTTTGTTTCCCCTTTGAGTGAGTGGTTCCACTCAAATCCACTAGCAGTGCGGATAACAATTGAGAGGATGTCGGATTCACAGTGATCTTTTTTACAATGCTGTTGTGGTCTTATGCCTTAACTGTGTGACACCACACATTCTCCCTATTACTGTCTCTTTTATAGGTTATCACTTGATACTGCAGGACACTGTGCTAGCATTAATGATACTTGGTAGGTGGGAATTTTACCAACCACTTCGTGTAGATAGTGCACTCACTAGGTCCTGAAGAAATGCCACGGATCACATCCAACAATTGTGCATGAAACATGTCAACCAATAGAGTAGAGCCTAGCTCCACTGGACCATAAAGTCAGAGAGCAACCACTCTAATTACTTTTAACAAGGTGGATAGCCAGTCTGAATAAAAGTCTTATTTGGACTATACAAACTTTTTTAATACCACTAATTTTCACCGCATATACACCACCTAGACCCCTCACACCCACAGCACCATACAGCAAGCTAAAAAGCCCCTTTAAGGGTACCTATTGAGTATTGCAGCTCTGACCTGACGAGGAGCAGGTCCATATGATGAAGCAGGACACCTAGCTTGCTGGGTGTGTGAGGACTCTAGTTCGGACAAGGAGGATCCCTTCCTCCCACCTCTTGACTGTTTTATCCGCCTTGAGGAACTGCATACCTTTTGTTACTAGAGTTTGACAGGGCATGTATGCTGGACCTCCTTAAACAGCGCTTGAAGTCCCTTCTCTTGCTAAGGGGTCTGAGATTTGCACGGCCGTCCTGGGCCTCAGTATGGCTGAAACCCTGGGCAAGAGCACTCTTTTCCATGCCCTATAATGTCCCTGAGTGTAGATCATGGAACTGTAATGTACAACAAAGCAGTATAGACAAAGTTACTTGGTGAATGGTTGCAGACTATGTTCAGGATAAGAGTACATTGGTAAGGCATCTGCATTAGAGTTCAGGTCAGGATATGCCATCGACTGATGTGAGCACTAGAGTGATGTGTTTAAAGGGAGCTTAATATGTAGTTGATAACCAAGATGGTAATGGAACACAAGCATGTGGAAAGAAAGATTGTTCATGGACTGGTTCACGATCAGTGACTTGACTGTGTGGAATGGCATTGGGCAGAAGGGAAGGGGATGGTGACTTTTGCCATAGGTTCAATTGTTGAAAACAAAGTAAAAGATCTGAGCCTTCTATTAATGGAGATGATGAAATTGCTCAAAAGGAAAAAAGGATTGGGCAGAATAGGGAAATAGGAACAGAAAAGGGATTAAACCATGTGTCCTCTTTTTTCAAAAAAGTTCAACTTGAGAGATAGAAAAGCAATTCAGATACCATTGACAGTAAGGTAGACAGAGATTCAAGAATGGAATTGGGTTGACACATAGGCACTGTGTAGTGGTTGTAAGAGAATCCAAAAAAGGCAAGGAGAGACAAGTTATAAATGGTGAACAGGGGGAACTCTTATTAAGCCTTGGCAAATGCGTTCACTTAGGGAAGTCGGTAGGTAGTAAAAATATAATCTTTATACAGAAAGGAGTTGTCAGCTGGATAACAGACATATTAGTTGATTGCTGAGGTAGAGATGCTCATTCATGAGAAGGTTTTAAGAGTAACAGTGATCTACAATGTTCAATTTAGCTGAGAAATCATTGCAGGTAATAGGTTGCACTAAAATTCCAAGGCCATTGTAAAACCAGTAATCATGTACCTTGATAGGAAGTTGGTGTCTATCAACTGAAAGAATGCATTTATTTAGAGAATGTAGTTTGTCCCCCTGGATAGACTGCACAGAAGGCCAGAAAGAATATTTATCGATTGAGGTGCCTGCCCATTTCCTGTATCTTCACTTGGGGCTTGGAGAGATCATATTGTAGAAGTGGAAGTGATATGCTGCTACTGCATAAACGCCCTGGTAATGGTAGCACACATCACAGAATAATACTTTTCTTTGCTATGCAGTGTGCTTCTATGTGACTAGTAAAGCAAGGACAAGCTTTCTATCACAAAGTCTAATTTACATGGAGGGACAGTAATGGGTGGCTCTAGTTGTGTGGCATGGGTGGAGCTGTGTGTGTATAACAACAAGTGTAGGGTGTCCACATGAGTCAATGGGAAATCCCTAAACTTCGCTTTGTATTTGTGAATTGTTCACTCATCCATGACATGTGAAATGATGGTGTGGTTAGTGGGGCGTATCACTGTATGGTGCCGGTTGATGTGGCCTAACATGAAGCCATTTTGCAATGTTATACAAGGTTGTACAAGAGAAGATGTGAGTCTATTAACAAGCCACTCCTAGGTCTGTAGTTGTGGTATGTTTGGTGCCTGGGTAACGGCCCCTAGTTAATTTGGCACATTGGCGGAAATTATGGAATATTCAGACCACAATCTGCTGTATTGTGTAATGGTTCTGAATAAAACATTAATCAAACTCATTAGATTTGCATTTTGCGTTCCTACAGTTTTGACATTTAAGTTAGGATGGAACAAGAGGGCGATGCCTAAATATTGTACATGAGGTGCTTTTTTTGTATGATTTACCTATGCTTACTCTGTGATGTTGGTCAATATTACAAATGAATAGAAATGTTTGCTCACACCAACATTTATAGAATTTTGAGTTTGCTTCCGCAGCAATGTAATGTTGTTGGACCCGGCCTCGTGGCGTGGTCCTACCCCTCCCGCATGGCGGGCCCCGGACGACATCGGCCCTCCATCCAGCCCGGGTCGGCCTCGGGCACACCTCTGCACGCCCTCCAAACCACCCGATCCGCCACCCGGCGGCCCACAACAAATGACACGGCACCCTCGGGCCGCCCCAGCATTACCGGTCCGGTGCCCGACCCGGACCCTCATTCCCGGCCCGACGCCATCTTGGGCCCATCACGTCACAGACACGTGGTCCCGGACCAGCCGCGGCCACGGCCCCAGCGAACCCGCCATCGAGGCACCAAGAACCCTCCGGGTGGTAGAGTGACCACTCCACCAGAGACAAGGAGAGGGGAGTTTCGATGGCTCTCCAACCATCCCCGGATGCCTGGTTTCGATCACCCTCCGGCCTCCCTGGGCTCCGGCTCCACCCCCGTGCTGGGTGTCTGGACACCATCATCCCGGCCCCTCTGACCCCCAGGCGAGAGGGTCCGGACATCAAAGGACTCCAGACCTATATCTGGGCCAGCCCCGGAGTAGGACGGCAGTTGTATCCCGGAGTCGAGAAGCCCTGCTGACGCTGTCGCGGCTGACCCTGAGACGAACTCACCTTGCTGTTCTACCTGGAGCCTGCTGGCGCTGCCGCGGTCCACACTCGCTGAACCATCTTGGAACCTGCTGGCGCTGCCGCGGTCCACACTCGCTGAATCACCTTGGAACCTGCTGGCGCTGCCGTGGTCCACACTCGCTGAATCACCTTGGAGCCTGCTGGCGCTGCCGCGGTCCATCTTTGCTGTAACCATCTTGGGACCTGCTGGCGCTGCCGCGGTTCACACTCGCTGCACCATCTGGGAACCTGCTGGCGCTGCCGCGGTCCACACTCGCGGAACCATCTCGGAACCTGCTGGCGCTGCCGCGGTCCACACTCGCTGAACCATCTTGGAACCTGCTGGCGCTGCCGCGGTCCACCCTCACTGAATCACCTTGGAGCCTGCTGGCGCTGCCGCGGTCCACACTCGCTGAATCATCTTGGAGCCTGCTGGCGCTGCCGTGGTCCATACTCGCTGAATCACCTTGGAGCCTGCTGGCGCTGCCGCGGTCCATCTTTGCTGTAACCATCTTGGGACCTGCTGGCGCTGCCGCGGTTCACACTCGCTGCACCATCTGGGAACCTGCTGGCGCTGCCGCGGTCCACACTCGCGGAACCATCTCGGAACCTGCTGGCGCTGCCGCGGTCCACACTCGCTGAACCATCTTGGAACCTGCTGGCGCTGCCGCGGTCCACCCTCACTGAATCACCTTGGAGCCTGCTGGCGCTGCCGCGGTCCACACTCGCTGAATCATCTTGGAGCCTGCTGGCGCTGCCGCGGTCCACGCTCGCTGAACCATCCTGGAGCCTGCTGGCGCTGCCGCGGCCCAACCTTCCGCAACCCCCCAGCTCGAGGATTGAGAGCTGTGCGTAGGGTCCCATTGCAACCGACCATCTTAAGACTGTCCCGCTACCTTGCCCCTTTGCACGAGACTTTCCAGATCTCTGGATCTGCTGTATATATTGAAACAATACTTATTGCCTGATAAAGATTGAAGAATCTACCTACGTGTGGTGTATATTTGTAGTGGTGTGGTTACTCTGCTGTACGATTCTAGGAGAGGGCCCTCCCGTCGGAGGCCTCTCGACATCGCTCGGTCCCTTCTCTGAAGGAGGGGTAGACCTAGGGGTGGTCAGTCAGACACCTTCTGCCTCCCCCGGGTTCGCCTTTCTAACATTGGTGGCAGGCGCTGCGATCCGAGCCAACGCAAAATCGTACAGAGAGTGATCGACCCACACAGAGACCATGACGACCCAAGGAACCAACCTACCTGCCGAATTCCAGAAAGAGAAGATAGAAGAATACAGCCACAAAGAACTAAAACAATTCTGTAAAGACATGGGTATCGCTACCACTGGCCTGAGCACGAAAGAGGACTTCAAATCGGCCTTACAAGACTGGGTGGAAACCCGAGACAGACCACCCCAAGAGGAGAATGGCCCGAACGGGCAACAGGAAACCAGCGCACCCCCGACGGGAGAAAGAACCGCAACACTAAACGCGGACCTCATCTATGAAGACGCTCGAGAACGAGAGCGCAACCGGCTACACGAAGTGGAACTTGCACGACTCCGGCTAGACGGAGAACTCCAGCTAGCGGAGGAAAAGATAGCCCTCGAGCAACTACGGCTGGAGGGGGATCTAGAAGAGAAACGGAGACAACGTGACCTCGAAGAAAAACGACTAGCCTGTGAACACGAACGAGGCCTGAGAGAACTAGAAATCAAGGCCAAGATCAACGAAGATAGCGCGGCCGGGGCCAAGACCGCGGCCCCTCCCGTGGACACCAAGGTTCACCTACCGAAAGATGTAGTCAAAGAGTACTACAAGAACGATGATATCCAGCAATGGTTCTAAGCCTACGAGGTGGCCATGACCGCCCATCGGGTGCCCCTGAATGATTGGGGCGCCGGCCTGTGGGGAAAGTTCGTCAACGTAGGGAGAGACGCCCTGCTGGAACTCCCTGACACCGAAATGACCTCCTATGAACACATGAAAACGGCCCTACTCACGCGCTACGGACTCACCCCCGAAATGTACCGGCAGAGGTTCCGAGACTGTAAAAAAATCCCCGGTACCACTTGGGTAGAATATGTGAACTTTTTTAGCAGAGCCTTCGAGGGGTGGGTCAAAGGCAGTCAGGTCACTACCTACCAGCAGTTGGTCGACCTGATGTTATGGGAGCACCTCTCCAACAACTGCTTCATTGAACTACGACAGCACCTCCTCGACAGCAAGTTGACCGAGCCGCGGAAGCTAGCGGTCGAAGCAGATCGGTGGGCGAGCAACCGCGTCCACCGGAACACCACAGGAGAATACGGACGAGGGTCCCCGGGGAACCCCCGGCCGCGAGGCGGCGGGTCTGGCATCAGCCGAGGTCGAGACCTTCCGCCGGGGTCTTCGCCCGCCTCCTCTACACCAGCCGCCAGCCCGAGGGGGGCCCATCCAGCCCGACCGGGGCCACGCCCCAACGTTACGTGCCACAGATGCCAACGGCTGGGTCACTATGCCAATGATCCTCTCTGCCCCATGAACCAGCGGCCCGGCACCACCTGGCCCCCCGGTCGACAAATCACTGCAGCTGCCCTGAGCGCAGAAAAGGATGAAGAAGAAGAGGTCCCTATGGAACCAGAAGAATGGGAGTCCGCAGCCATGTGCCTCGCCTCCCTGGGCGACAAAGACATGATCCCCCGAGACCAGATTCCGGTCAACACCCAGAAGTACCGCCAGTGGGTCACCATCAACGGACGCCGGGCCGAGGCTCTCCGTGACACGGGGGCCAGCATAACCGCCGTCCGCTACCATCTGGTGACCCCAGAACAAATCTTGCCCCACGTTCTGTGCCCTGTCCTGTCAGCGGACAATTCCGAGAGCCTGTGCCAGATGGCCCGCATCCCCTTCGAGTGGGGAGGAGTGTCCGGCCTGCTGAAAGTCACCGTCCGAGACGATGCCCCGGTGGACTGCCTCCTAGGGAACGACCTGGAAAGTTCCCCCTGGGCACAGATCGAGCGAAGAGAGCATCTGGGGATGCTAGGCCTTCCTGAATGGGTTTGCGTAACGACCCGATCCATGTCCACCCGGGACGCCGTCTCAACCGAAGACAATCTGCCCGAAGAACCTGAATGGCCGGCACCTCCGCCACCCGCCACTGCCACGGCTGAACCCGAACTGGGGCCGCAGGGCCCCAGCCATGAAGAACTTCCCGAGCTCGGGCCCCTTCCCGAACTAGCTCAGTGGTGCCAAGAAGGGGGCCCCACCCGCGAGCAGTTCCGTCGGGAACAAAAGACATGTCCTTCCCTGGAGGGACTCCGACAACAAGCCGCCACGCAAGCCACAGGAGACTCCTCGGGGTCCCCCTGGATCTATTGGGACCAGGACCTCCTGTACAGTGAAGAAAAGATCGCCAAGCTGGGGGCCGGCCGAGTGCTAGTCGTCCCCCTCCACTTCAGAGACTTTCTCTTAAACCTGGCACATGATGTGCCCCTCGCCGGACACCTGGGGCAGGACAAAACCTACAGCCGCCTGGTGACCCACTTTTATTGGCCAAAGATTCGCCGCGATGTGTACAACCACTGCCGAACCTGTCCGACCTGCCAAGCCAGCGGAAAGAGTGGGGGGAAAATCAAGGCCCCACTCCAACCGTTTCCCGTGGTGACCACTCCCTTCGAGCGAGTAGGGATCGACATCGTGGGGCCCCTGGATCCTCCTACCTCCCAGGGGCACCGCTTCATCCTCGTCCTGGTGGACCATGCCACCCGCTACCCAGAAGCTATCCCCCTCCGGACTATCACAGCCCCCATAGTGGGTCGGGCGCTAATGGGGATCTTCTCCCGAGTCGGCTTCCCCTGAGAGGTCGTCAGTGATCGGGGCACAAACTTTATATCGAAATATATGCGGTCCCTGTGGCAACAGTGCGGGGTCGCGTATAAGTTCACCACCCCGTATCACCCTCAAGGGAATGGACTAGTGGAGCGATTTAATAGGACCCTGAAAGGAATGATCAAGGGCCTAGAAGAGCCACTACGGCGCAAATGGGACGTTCTGCTGCCATGCCTCCTGTTCGCCTACCGGGAGGTACCCCAGCAGTCCCTGGGGTTCAGCCCCTTTGAACTATTATATGGACACCCGGTGCGAGGCCCCCTCAGCCTGGTCAAGGAAGGCTGGGAGCTGGCCGCCTCCGATACTCCGCCCGATGTTTTCCGATACCTCTTGACTCTCCGCAACCAGACTCGGAAGTTCCGGGAACTGGCCGAAACCAACCTGAAGGCCAGTCAAGAGGAGATGAAGCGCTGGTATGATGAAAATGCCTCGTCCATTGAATTCGAGCCGGGCCAGCAGGTCTGGGTCATGTCCCCGGTCAACCCCGGCGCCCTCCAGGACAGATGGACGAGGCCCTTCAAAGTGGTGGAGCGCAAGAGCCCCGTCACCTACCTAGTAGACATGGAGTCCCCCCGTAACCCCCTCCGGGTCCTACACGCCAACCGGCTCAAGCCCCACTTTGTCCGCACCGAACTGAGCCTGTTGTTGGCTACCGATGACGGAGCAGAGGACGACTCCGAGCCTCTACCAGACCTCCTGAGCACCTCCGAGAAAGATGGCTCTGTCGAGGGAGTCTCCCTCTCTCCCGCGCTGACACCCAAACAGCGCCAGGACTGCCAGGAACTGCTGGGTCAATTTGCGAACTTATTTTCCCTCACCCCCGGAGTCACCCAGTGGTGTGTCCACGACGTCGACACCGGGGACAGTCCGCCCGTGCGGCACCAAGCCTACCGAGTCCCCGACCGAGTCCGGGCCTGCATCCAAGCCGAAGTTTCCAAGATGCTAGCCCTAGGGGTAGTCGAACCTTCAGACAGTCCATGGGCCAGTCCCGTCGTCCTGGTCCCTAAGGCTGCCGCCCCGGGGTGCCCCCGGAGCTGCGGTTCTGTGTCGACTACCGGGGACTGAATGCCGTCACCAGGACCGACGCCCATCCCATTCCCCGAGCGGATGAACTGATCGATCGCCTGGGAGCCGCCAGGTACCTCAGCACCTTCGACCTCACGGCCGGATACTGGCAAATCGGCCTCACGCCAGGGGCACAAGAACGATCCGCTTTCTCGACCCCCGATGGCCACTTCCACTTCAGCGTGATGCCCTTCGGCATGAAGAATGCTCCGGCCACCTTCCAGAGACTAGTGAATCGGGTGCTGGCAGGGCTGGAAGAGTTCAGTGCCGCCTATCTGGACGATATTGCGTTGTACAGCCTCTGTTGGGACGAGCACCTGACCCACCTCTGGAAGGTCCTGACGGCCCTCCAACAGGCCGGACTAACAATAAAAGCCAGCAAGTGCCAGATCGGTCAAGGGTCCGTGACCTATCTGGGACACCAAGTGGGGAGCGGCCAAGTGGCTCCCCTTCAACCCAAGATCGACGCCATCCAGGCCTGGGAGCCCCCCGTCACCCAGACCGCCGTCCGAGCCTTCCTGGGGCTCACTGGATACTATCGGCGGTTCATAAAGGACTATGGGAGCATTGTGGGGCCCCTCACAGAACTAACCTCCAAGAGACTACCCCCGAAGGTGCACTGGACCCACGAGTGCCAAGTAGCCTTTGAGACACTAAAGACTGCCATGTGCTCCGCCCCGGTGCTCCAGGCCCCCGACTACAGCCGGGAGTTCATCGTCCAAACTGACGCCTCGGAACACGGCATTGGGGCCGTACTGTCCCAAATGAACTCTGACGGAGTTGACCTTCCTGTGGCCTTCATCAGCCGGCGCCTGCTGGCCCGAGAACAACGATGGAGCACCATCGAGAGGGAAGCATTCGCCGTCGTATGGGCCCTAAAGAAGCTCCGGCCCTACCTCTTCGGCACCCACTTCTGAGTACAGACCGACCACCGGCCCCTGCGGTGGTTGATGCAGATGCGGGGCGAGAACCCGAAGTGGCTACGTTGGTCCATCTCCCTCCAAGGGATGAACTTCACCGTGAAACATCGCCCTGGCAACGACCACGCCAACGCTGACGGCCTCTCCAGCTTCTTCCGCCTTGGCGAGGAGAATCCCCAAGAAGATGGGTGACTCTCCCCTGCCTTCAGCTGGGGGGGACGCGTGTTGGACCCGGCCTCGTGGCGTGGTCCTACCCCTCCCGCATGGCGGGCCCCGGACGACATCGGCCCTCCATCCAGCCCGGGTCGGCCTCGGGCACACCTCTGCACGCCCTCCAAACCACCCGATCCGCCACCCGGCGGCCCACAACCACTGACATGGCACCCTCGGGCCGCCCCAGCATTACCGGTCCGGTGCCCACCCCGGACCCTCATTCCCAGCCCGACGCCATCTTGGGCCCATCACGTCACAGTGACGTGGTCCCGGACCAGCCGCGGCCACGGCCCCAGCGAGCCCGCCATCGAGGCACCAAGAACACTCCGGGTGGTAGAGTGGCCACTCCACCAGAGACAAGGAGAGGGGAGTTTCGATGGCTCTCCAACCATCCCTGGATGCCTGGTTTCGATCACCCTCCGGCCTCCCTGGGCTCCGGCTCCACCCCCCTGCTGGGTGTCTGGACACCATCATCCCGGCCCCTCTGACCCCCAGGCGAGAGGGTCCGGACATCAAAGGACTCCAGACCTATATCTGGGCCAGCCCCGGAGTAGGACGGCAGTTGTATCCCGGAGTCGAGAAGCCCTGCTGACGCTGTCGCGGCTGACCCTGAGACAAACTCACCTTGCTGTTCTACCTGGAGCCTGCTGGCGCTGCCGCAGTCCACACTCGCTGAACCATCTTGGAACCTGCTGGCGCTGCCGCGGTCCACACTCGCTGAATCACCTTTGAACCTGCTGGCGCTGCCGCAGTCCACACTCGCTGAATCACCTTGGAGCCTGCTGCCGCTGCCGCGGTCCATCTTTGCTGTAACCATCTTGGGACCTGCTGGCGCTGCCGCGGTCCACACTCGCTGAACCATCTGGGAACCTGCTGGCACTGCCGCGGTCCACACTCGCTGAACCATCTCGGAACCTGCTGGCTCTGCCGCGGTCCACACTCGCTGAACCATCTTGGAACCTGCTGGCGCTGCCGCGGTCCTCCCTCGCTGAATCACCTTGGAGCCTGCTGGCGCTGCCGCGGTCCACACTCGCTGAATCATCTTGGAGCCTGCTGGCGCTGCCGCGGTCCACGCTCGCTGAGCCATCCTGGAGCCTGCTGGCGCTGCCGCGGCCCAACCTTCCGGAACCCCCCAGCTCGAGGATTGAGAGCTGTGCGTAGGGTCCCATTGCAACCGACCATCTTAAGACTGTCCCGCTACCTTGCTATGAGACTTTCCAGATCTCTGGATCTGCTGTATATATTGAAACAATACTTATTGCCCGATAAAGATTGAAGAATCTACCTACGTGTGGTGTATATTTGTAGTGGTGTGGTTACTCTGCTGTACGATTCTAGGAGAGGGCCCTCCCGTCGGAGGCCTCTTGACATCGCTCGGTCCCTTCTCTGAAGGAGGGGTAGACCTAGGGGTGGGCAGTCAGACACCTTCTGCCTCCCCCGGGTTCGCCTTTCTAACAAATGTGTTCAAAAGAGGGCAGTCTATAAATGTCTAGCAGATTAACTACACATATAGATCCAGTCATTTCGCAGAAATCATAAAGTGACAAATGTGATTTTCCACAGCTTTAACTTATGTTTTAAATGAATGCATGAAGTCTAATGCTTTCAAATGACTAACATTTTTTATGTCAAGGCTCGACAACGCTTGCACTGTCTGTAGACCTGTTCTATACACTTTGTGGGCTTACATCCTGCCCATTGCTATTTACTTGTTACTTGGATTGTCCTTCCAGAATGCTTGCTTGCTAGTTTTGGATGCTTCCTCTTTATCCCTCCTGTTTGTCCTTCATTTCCACCCAGGGAGCAGGGTCCAAGTACTGTATCTTTACACTTTGGTTGTTTAACTGTTTATTTGAGGGACTATGTTTTTCTTGGTTTTCCGCTTGTGTTGCTGTTTACCTGTGTTCAGTTTTGGCACCTGTAGTTGTATCATCTTTCAGCATGGCGGCCACATGCCTTTATTTTTTTGCATGGTGCCCGCTTGTTCTTGAGATGAAAGTGTATAGTAGGGAGTTTTCACAAGTCCGACCTACTTGATTCAAATTACGCTAATTTTTAAACTCAACAAACCACAAGGACATGACTGGCATTGCCTCTTTAATGGATCCCTCGAATCTGCCCCTGGTTTCCATGTCCGTATCAGAAAGTAGGGGAGTTATGCATGCTGATTCTATGATCCTGCATTTAAAATGCTTGACAATGCCTAAAATGCAACTTGCTGTTTATTTATCCAAATATGTTGCATACATGACATGAAACAGGCATATAAACTTTCACTAAAACACAGCAACTTCAGCTCTGGGCCCCACAAGGACATAACTGGCATTGTCTCTTTAACGAGTCCCCCAAAATTCGCCTCTTGCTTCCATATTTGTACCAGAAAGAATGAAGCGAGAAAACTCCATGTTAGAATGAAGTTATCTTTCTCCCTTTTTTCCCAACTTTTTCTTTTCCTCCTTTCCCTTCTCTTCTGCTCTTTTTGCATCCCCATTTCTCCCTACTCTAAAATAAAATCAAATATTAAAAAAAGGTGTCAAGAGGGAGCCAAGCACGAAAAGGGCCTCTTAAAATGTGAAGGGTAGGAGCCTTGGCAGGTAACAGCTGGGCAGTCTGTCATATCCCAAGTCAGCAAAGAGGAAGTGAACAGCCCCCTGCGGGAGAAAGGTAAGCTACCTTACAACTAGGCTGTCCTGTTTTCAGTTTCTATTTTTGGTAAATTCTGGTGGGGTTTTTTCAGTGTTTTCAATATCTTAAAAAACAGTTGTTATCAGTTGTTACACATTTTCACGCCACTAAAAACAACAGAAAAAGTGTTTTTCCACTTTTTATGGAATGTTTTGCTTTTATCATTGCTTGTTTTCTGCACTGAAAGAACATGGTATATAGACAGTGTACATATAATGTATATGAGGTCCAAAGAGATTTTTGCAAATTAATCTTATTGTAGTAAACCATACAATACTTCTTCAGTGAGTCTTTGGTCATGTGCGCTCTCGCTTTCCCTCCCATGTAAACTTCTGTGAAAAGGACCTCTCAGCATTCATAGCCCCTTGGGCTGAGAACCGTCAGCTAAGGGGCACAGTTGGGATGACTCTTTCTTTGATGCCACATAAAGCACGCAATGATAAATATTTTCTTTTTAGTTCCTGGGCATAAGAAAACAGTGCACCAGAATGGACTAAAAAGTCAATAGCATCCCTCATTAACTCTGAAGATTGTAAAGATGCTTTCAGCATACCATCTAACAAGTGGCAAGGATCTCCTACAGGGAATCACTTCAGCTCGGGTATCAATTTTGACAGGTCATCACACACATTTTTATATACGTAGCTGAATCACTACAAATACAAACACTATAACTCCAATCTTTGTTGAACTTGGAAAGAACCTTTTTTGCAGAGCATAACAAGTGACACTGCGTTCAATGTTATCCAAAAGTCTGGTGTCACGTTTTCACCACTATCCCAAATGTTTGGTGATATATATACTTGTCACTATACCTTGCATTTAATGTTTAAGGCCTGAGGTGTTGGCAATTCACCTACTAGCAATACTGACGAACTAGAAACTATGGTCTGATGTATTAAGGGTTTTTACCCATTCTCTGTGGGCAAATGTGTTGACACATATTAGGAAAGATTTTTATGAAACTAGCCATTTTACCTATCGGTGAAAGAATATAATGCAGCCAAAATATCAAAAGTGAGTTTGATATGTCCTGATTCCCTAGTTTATAAAATAATTAAACCAAACCTAAAACATGAAACCAAACCCTGCATCTTTAGACCAAAGGCCATAAAACTGAAAAAAGTAAAAGGAAGAAGAAACAATATTTTAGTGTCATCCCTAAAGAACAAAACTCAAGCAGTATAATGTTAGCCAGTCTTTCTTACTGCTTGCTTGTATGACAAAGTTACATTTTATTGACCCCTTCAGTAAGAACAAAATGACTCTTTCACTTTCTTTTTCCTTCCTTTGAATGGCATTTAGTTTGTGGTTGTGCAGGTGTGTTTTCAGTGTTTATATGTTTTCACCGGTGAGGGCTATTTTTCTTTCAGTGGGGTTTTATCAGTTATTATAGGTTTAAACCTAAAACCCCACAGCCTACTTACAACCTATTAATTATTGGGGTCCCTTCCTTCTCTATCTGCTGCAGTCCTGGTCTGTGCCTGCTCAACCCCTTGCTGCAGTCCTAGTCTGTGCCTGCTTGACCCCTTGCCTGCTCCTCGCAACTCGGCGCTTCTTGCATGCCAGCTACTCCTTGTCTCCACAGCATCCCCTCCTGCTCATCCTACCCACACCCCTCTCCCTGTAGAACAGCTGCTCACACACTACTCTCCCACACCCCAGCCTCAGTGTCCTGCTCTTTGTTTTTAGCTAGATTCACTGCACTAAGCAAGGTTGTATCTGTTTTCACAAGTGCATTGCAGCATCCCCTGGTGCATCCCGGGAACAGTCTGCCCACTATCGGGTGATGCATCCAGCCCCACAAACACTAGTCCTGGTGCCCTCTGTTGATCCACGTGCCCCTCCACTAAACAGCGTCTTTTTGGGCTAATGTTATCCATACCAGGCATCAGTACCACTCTAAAGTTTCCTAGGCTCATTGTATTTTGGGACTTGCAGTCTGGTTTTTGCTGTGCCTCTGAGTGTCTTTTAGGAGCTTCCTGCCCCTCGTACTGCATTTTGGCCCCCTGTGACCCCTCTCTAACCCAGCCTGCCCCATCGTACTCACACGGTTGGCACCTTCAACCTGACATGACTGTTTGGCAAATAGAACTTAGCGTTCTGTGACTTGTAATGTCATCATTTTCACTGTGAGCATGTCCCTTTAATGTGCAAAACCTAAGGTGCTGTTGGCTTAGAGTCAGGGCAGACAGGAGGTGCCACAGCCAGCACATGGTCATCCCATCTGGCAGCTCTGATAATGCTGCTCCTTTTTATGTCTCCCGCAATGACCTGAAACCACATGTTTTAACACCCCTTGTGGCCAAAGGTTATCCAACACCAAACTGTGTGCCTCCATAGGTGCGGTAACCTACTCAGCTTCTCATCCTTCGGAGGTGACTACAATGCGAACTACTGAAGTGGGGTGAGACAATCAGCAGTTTCATTCTGCGAAAAGGTTGTTACCAAGCAATTGACCAATTTTGTATAGGCATCAGGTCTGTTACATCCGGCTCAATCAGGATTTTGTGCCTCGTTCAGCACAGAGTCTGCCTTGCTGGTGGTGACAGAGGCAATTCGTGAGTGTCTGGATGCCGGCGGAAGAGCGTCCTTGGTTATGCTTGACTTGTCGGCGGCATTCGACACTGTACCACATGTTTTCCTTCTGGATCGCCTGTCGGAGATTGGGGTCTCTGGTTCTGCCTGGCGTTGGGTGAAATCTTTCTTGGAAGACCGGTCTCAGCAGATCTGGCTCTCTCCTTGTGCCTCGGCTCCTCAGCAGGTAGCTACTGGTGTGCCACAGGGGTCATCCCTTAGTCCCCTTCTTTTTAACATCTATGTTACTCCGCTGATTTATTTAGCGGAGTCTTTAGGGGCTAGAGTGATGGCCTATGCGGATGACACCCAGCTCCTGTTTTCCTGGGGAAGGTCAGAGGACTCAGTCCTTGCAGCCAAACACTGTCTTTCCTCGGTCATTGGCTGGCTCGCCGGGCACACTTAAAATGTAATGAAGAGAAATCAGAGGTTGTCTTGTATGGTGGTTTTCCAGCTGACTTCAGAGAGAGGTTATGGCCTCCTGGTTTCCCTTTGCCTAATGCCATGGGCACTGTGGCAAAAAATCTGGGGGTTTGGTTTAATGACAATCTGACCTGCTCTACCAAGGTCAAAAAGTTGGTAGGGACCTGCTTCGGTACTCTAAAAGCCTTGAGGAAGTTACTGCCTCTTCTTTCTAGACCTGCCAAAGAAACGGTGGTCCATGCTCTGATTTTGTCTCGGTTGGATTATGCCAACGCACTCTGTGTGGGCATCTCTGGCTACCTCCTGAACAAATTGCAGGTCGTGCAGAACTCGGCAGCTAGACTTCTACTGGGCTTATCACGCAGATGTACTGTGCGTGCCCATCTGCGTTCTCTGCACTGTGTACTTGTGGAGGTGCGAATAAAATTCAAAACCCTGGTTATTGCCCACATGGTCTTATATGGACGGGGTCCTTGCTATCTCAAGAAGTGGTTTTTCTTTTACAATCCTTTGAGACAGTTGCGGTCATCCTCTCAGCTTCTGATGCAGACCCCTAGATTTAAACGGCAGAGGTTAGGTTGGAGTTCCTTTGTGCGCAATGCTGCCTTGGCCTGGAACGCTCTTCCCTTGACTTTACGTAGTATTCAAGACTCAGTGATTTTCAAAAAAAAGTTTAAAACTCTCCTATTTGAATATTGGTGTGGCTAGTGGTTCCTTTCCTGACCGAACGCCGGGACACTCTTCTGAGTATCTGTGCGTGATATACAAATGTATTTATCATAACAGTATCACTACAAGATGGTGGAATATGCTACCATTCTGTTTAAAGAATGCTTCTGATCTATTGTTTTTTAGAAAGGGACTTAAGACATGGCTCTTTACTCTGTAAATACACCCATGGACTGGAAATGTTACATCTCAGTGTGTTTTGTGTGCCTATTCTGCAAGCGCCTGGACGCCCTCGGGTAAAAGTGTGCTATATAAATATATAAATAAATAAATGAAGACAGAGATATACCTCTCTGCTTTATGTCAAAATCCAGGCATCACTACATTCCAAGAGGCCTAGACAATAGGAGACTTTGATATTTTGTTTCATTACACCACAATGTCGTGTACATTTAAACACTGATGTTAAGTCTTAGGGGTCAATTACGATGCCTTTCAGAAAGACTCCGAATCAGATTCGGGTTTGCCGAATCCGATTGGGAACCCTTGTTTCTGACTGAATCATACACAGTTCCCAACAACTGATTACAATGAAAGGCATTCGTATAGGTCACGTCTTTTGGAGCCGAATCGAACAACTATATGTTCTTGGTTTCCAAGCAAGCGATTACGATGACCTATTTGGACAACCTTTCCTAATCTGTTTCTCTGCAACAAATTTGCTGCAGGAATCTGTCTTTGGGGGCCCGTAGCAGGCCCCCTTCACCTGGGGCCTTCCGAATCGGTGCCATGGGGGTACCCAAGGGACCCCCCTTTCAGACCATGCACAGTGTGGCAGGCATCAAGGGGTGCCTGCTAAAGGGTGCACAATTTTCACCAGCCACCCCTTTCTACAATGGGAGCCTGTGTTCTCATTTGGAACTCATGCTCCCATTGAAGTCAATGGGAGCCTGACCGAATTGTATCCAGAAGTATCTGCATGCGTCTAAATTGCTCGGTCAGAATCCCCTGCTTCGATTAGATCGGAAAGCATTCTGGGACTGATTCGGTAGGAATGCTTTCTGGACGAGATCGGAATCAGCCCCTTAGAGTACAGTTTGCTTTCGAAAAGTGTACATATTCATCACATGATGCTTGTTCACATTTAGTCATATCTTTATGACTCCCGGGGATGAATATCAATATAAGGGTGTATCTGCCTTGCGAGATCACGTCGCAGTGGTTAATTGTCATCTTCTGAGTTAGTGTCACAAGTCTACAAACAATTCTTTCAGGGTTGTGGTCTTGGCGTTGTTTTTCAGTGAACCAAAAGTGGATGACAAACTGGGATGGATTACCAAATGGGGACCTCAGCTAATCGAAATGAGTGGGTGCAATAAAATCACAGCTTTAATCCCATGCTTCTATTGTCTAAGTATTGATTTAGCAATCACCCTCAAACTACCTAACTTAAAGTATTGCATAGCATTAAGAGAATTCCAGCTTCTGCTGATTCTCTGGTCATTTCAGGAGCACTTTTTAACAGGACATATGGGGTTTATTCACAAAAGCATGTATGAGTAGAAAAAGTACTACCATTGTACTTTTTTTCGAACTCTTACACAACATTGTGAATCAGTCCCAAAAAGTCCCACCTCCTATTAATAAAATTGGTGGTTTACATGTCTGTTTGCTTCATGTGAAGAATATGATTACATGGTTGTCAGGAAATACTTCTCTTTAATTACTTCATTTATATATTGATTTAGAAATGTAGTTATGTACCCATATTTGATAAACACAATCAAGACTCAGCTTGAGTGGACAACAGAGTTAAGCACCGGTATTAATTCTGACTCAGACAGTGATTAATAGAAGTAGCCAGAATACAGTATCACATCTGACAGTTCAAACAGCAGTCCGAGTTGACGATAACAGTTATCAATATTTTTAGATACTACATGCATTTTCACCCTTGACATAGAAGTGTGCTCTAGACTACCAATAGTAAAGGGGTAGTTCATAGTCATCAAGGAAACACAAGAGGCACTATGGATGATGCACTATACAACTTGAGCCATGTAACTGAGTTAGAGACATGTGCCAGGGTCCAGTACAGGCACTGGATCTGCAATCTGCATCATGATGTTCTTCTTCATCTGCAACATTTTACATGTGCTACCTTTCATTCATCTCCCACACAATCTCTTTTTCTACATACTACTTATTAACTGCTCAGTCATCTCCCCAAAATGATCTGCCTGGTGCTCATTTTGATACTTCAAAACATATGAGATGTGGACATCAGATTCTTTTGTTGTGAACTTCCTCTTGTTCTTCTTGGATCACGTATATAGCCTTGATAATATATTACTGCACAACTGTTTCCTCCTACGATTACAGCTTGAGTTTTAGATCACACAGTGGCGGTAAGGCAGCATCTACCTAAGATCTAGCAAACACTCTTTTAATGGATAATGAAGATCCTTACATTTGGATTTTCTCTGCAATTCTTTACACTGTGAAACATCAGAGTATATAACATACTAAATGTGTGGGATTAGCTAATTCTGTATTACAGTGGTTTCTCTTATTGCATTCCAGTCAGCATCATCTAGCCATTCAGATGATAGCAGTGACCACTGATCTGCAGTTTATGGAAAGGATCCATTCGTGTGCCAGTGGTCTACATTTTCCAAATAGAGCCAATGCCCAACCTCAGGGCAATCATGGACTCAAAATCAATACATCAATGACACCAACATGTATATAAAAATCTCTTCAAGCACAGACATTGACAGACTCAAGTTCTTCCTCACACTCATCCAGTGTTGGCTGCTCAATGAATACCCAAATTGAAAACAAAAAAGAGTGCATTCATCCCCATTGCCAACAGCACCAAAAATGTCTAGACCTAGGACTTGTTCTCCCATAATAAACTTAACATATTCACCCCCTCCCTCACTCAGATATCAAATCTTTAAATTTTATCGTACATGGCACTAATTGGAGGACATGAAAACACAAGCCTGAATCAAATATCACTCATCTCATCCTTACGTCAACTTTGGAACCACTGTCCAAGCCATGGACCTTTCTCACCTGGACTGCAGGGGATGCATTCTTCTGGGTAGCTCAGTGTTAGAAATTGTATTTCTGGTTGGCTAGGGCTGAGGTTCTGTGATTTTGCGTGCTTTTAAAGTGCACAACTTTCTTTTCTAAACAAGGGTTTTTGCCATGCGTCGTGACTGCCATCTGGTGTTGCCTTTTACGTAGGCCTCAGAAGTTAGTCTGCGAGCAAAGCAGTCTGACCTTTTGTGGGTCATGTGTACATTAACTAAGGTTTCCTTCGTGCGCTGGAGTTAATTTCAGAAGCTGGCCTTTCACCTGGAATTGACCCTGCCAAGCCAATTTCCCTGCAAGATCGTTATCCACTTTCCCAATCACCATTCAAGACATTTGTTAACTTTTAAGTTTCTTTACGTTTCTGTTATCTTGCACATTATCTGAAACTACTTTTCTTTACTGTTTCTTCATTTCATGGGTTACGCTTTCAATTAAGGGTTTGTCCGGGCCTTCCAGATTATTATTTAGATATGCCTAAATATTAAATTGTGGGTTGGGACACTGTAAAATGAGCTTTACTATATAATGCTGTGTGATGTCATCTATTTTCTATTGGTTGAATTTTGGTGCAGGGGCGTGCATTTTAAATGTACCTTTTTGTGAATAAATAGGGATGTCTCGCCTTAGTAAAATTGAGCAGTTTCTTGAGTTGTACACCGTGTTGTATTACTGGGATTTCTGCTACTAGCTGCAGCTAATAAATTTGATCTCTGACACCACCTAGAAGTATTCCGTGTCTCTGTATACCAAGGCAAGGGAACCCAGAGGACTTTGGGCATGTCCCTGGCGCCGCTGGGTACTTGAAATCCCAGTTCTTCAGGGCTTGCTCTAAAGCCAGGCAGAAACCACCACTCTCGTCAGGGCAAGGGAGTTACACGCTGACAATTACCCCTGCTCACCCCCTTGGTAGCATGGCACAAGCAGTCAGGATTATCGTAGAGGCAATGTGTAAAGCGTTTGCGCAACACACACACACAGCAGCAACACACTAGGCACACCACCAAAGAAACTCCACACAAGGTTATATACAAGAACAGTGGCGGCTGGTGACATTTGAAAGTGGGAGGGCGTAAAAGGTCTGGTCTGGATCAATGCCCAGTGGCGGGGAAGCGTAGAGAGCAAGCCAGACCATCATAAGTGCGGATCGTGGGTTCCCCCCTCTATAACATTTTGAAAAAAGAGGGCGCAAATGGAGCATTTTCAACTACATTTTAGAGATTAAGAATGTTAATAAACCGATTATGAAAGTGTAGTTATGTAGTGCTGTCATCTTATGAATGTGACATGAACTACTGCCCGATCCAGGTCACCCTTGCAAACTAATTATTTTATTCATGCAAATTTACTTTTTTCAGTACACACTTCCATCGGGACGTTTCAGTACAGACTTCCATCGGTTGCCAATGTAATATTGTAGTCTAAAAAATCCTCTTAGTTCCAAAAAACCAATCTGTGGCTTCATCTTTAACCTGCACCACGGTTTACACGCCGCTAATTTCCCTTCATCCACACTACACAAGAAGTGATAAATAATTAATGTGCTCGGCTCTTTGTTGTGTGTCCCTGGACTGCAGAGAGTAGGGAGGCTGACAGCTTCGTCAGGACAAGCACCGAAGATCTGACATGACAAGTGACTAACAAGTTTCTTTCAGCCTGCAGAGAAAGACGACAATGACACAGAGTGCAAAAAAGCGAAACCCAGAAACAAAATGAAACATACTGTTTCTTTCTCTTTGCCTAAGTGTTGGCTATAAGCTTATTTCCGACCCGTGACCCCCTGGTCATTTCATAGGTTTTAAAACGCAGCTATGGGCATGCAGCACAAGCAGCGAAATTCATTGTTTACAGCTGAGGTATCGGTAACAGGCACAGGCATTGCTTTGAGCGGCAAAACACATTCACATCATTTTTTTACCATTGACTTAACTTAAGACATCATTTCTTGCACCCTACCTTCCCTAATGAAGCGATACTGTGGAAATCCAAGCTTCTTTTCATCATGTGCTCGAGTGAAACCATTTTCATTTCGCTTCCAAACCCGCCGTCCTGGTTCAAGGCTGCAGCAGCACGTCATCAGCGTTCTTGATTGGTGCGGCCGGCTGCCTCACCTACGTCATTTTCTCTCGAATAGGGAGAGTTACTCGAGGGCAGGGGGGAGTGGCTTGGGGGAGTGGCTTGCCCACTGTTGTTAATACTGTCTGTTTGGGCGGCCTCAGGCTGGCCAAACAGTCAGTATTAACAACAGTGGGCAAGCCACTCCCCCCTGATCTTGTGCACTTTAAAAGAGGAAGTTCTGCTTTCTCGCCATGCGAGAAGGCAGAAACAAATGGTAGTTATTACGGCAATAACTACCATTTGTTTCTGCCTTCTCGCACGGCGAGAAAGCAGGGGGGCGGCACCCAAATGCCCCCATGGAGGAACCGCCACTGTACAAGAATAGCCTTTGTATTATCATAAACACAGTAGAATCATAATCACACAATATACACTGTGCCAATTGGCACTAGGCAATATTCTCAGGGGATTATATACAAGACCAGGCCCATTAGGCCACAGCCAGAACCATCAGAATGCAGGTAGTCATTATAAAACATATCCAGTAACTACTGGTACCATAATGATCTCAGCATTATCACCTTAGCATTAGACAGCATCCTAAAATATCATAGCATGACATTAGGCACACACTCATTAGGCCTAAACCTCATTAGCATAAACACATTACACATTAGGCCTCTCCAGCATAAACACAATTGTGCAATAACCTCATAAGCATAAACACATTACGCATCAGTCATGGTGCATAAACATATTAGGCATCAACACATTGTGCATAAATCATCAGAATAAACACATTGTGTAAGGGGCATCACATTAGGGCCTTGCGCCCTACCAATCAAAAAACTGACCCCAGGCCCACTGGCATTCTCTCTGGGGCTCAAATGCACGATGTCGAAAATGTTAGGGTGCTGAATTGTAGGGCCTTCTACTGGCCCTGTGGCTGTTTTGGGAGTAAAATTACTGTGCGCCAAGCTGGGTGAATCTCATCCCCTTCCTCGGGGTAAAAATAAACATTCCCCCCCGTTGCAGCTGCCCACCCTCTCACGGTGCAGCTGTGTGTAAAATTAGCAACGGCACTAACAATGCCTGAGGAGCCCTGATCCCCGGGCTCCTTCCTGGTGCCCCAAAGAAATGCCCCCTTTGTTGTAGCTGCCCGCGCTCTCGTGGTGCAGCTAGTCAACACCCACTATGCCTCCTCAGCCCCACTGCACCAACATTGCAGGAAGCAGACACAGACCTATCCCAATCGGAGCCCCACCCACTGGGGCTCTCCTGCGAGGCTCTCTGCCTCCTCCTGTCTTCCAATGGGAGAATAACTTCGCTGGGGCTCACCTGGATTGGCCCTGATCTCCTCTGACAGCCACACGCGGGGCTCCCATTGGCTCACGGGGCCCCTGTCTTCCTTGCACTGTCTTCTCAGGCCACAAGGACTGCTCGGTGGCCCCTTAGTGAACCTGCCTCTCTCCTGCCTGCAAGGCAGCTTCCCTCCTGGACGGGCGCTTCTCCTCACTCTGGTTGGCGATGGATGGGAGACAGAACTGAAGCCCGCAGGCTCCTCTAGGCCAACTGAGCCGGCCCCGCGCACAACCAGGCAACTTGTCTGACTTTCAGGTTGCGGCTGTGACTTTCGGCGGGTCCTTTTCTCGGCGGCGAAGTGCGGGGTGGGCTTCCGCTGTAGCACAAAGCACAATAGGGGGGGCTTGCTCCCGCCTTCACTTGTGCACACAACAATGCTAGGCAGGCTCCTGCCAAGAGCGATGCAAATGCGGGGTAGGCTCCCGCTCTTCCTGTAGCAACTCAGGGAATCTCTACGCTCAGGATTCCCTCTACAGGCAGCGCCTCGCTTCAGGGCACCAGTGCTCTCCCTGTCCTGGGAGAGTGATCCAGCGCTGACAAGGCACTCAATCCCCTCCAAAGTGTAAGTGGTACAAGGCTGGGCATAAGCAGGACAGCACATAGGGACCCCCAGGAAGCAGCAACTGGGTCCCACAGCGGTTCCTCCTGTTGCCCAGCAGTTCTTCGCCACACCACTGGTACCAGCACCAAAAAGCACACCCTTCATGGGGTCACAGCCCCTATATTTATATTATAAGTTCATATACTTGTCTGCCCTGGCACAGGGCTTGGGGGAACCAACCTAAACTGGTTCTGGAGCACTTCGTTGACAAGGCTCTTTTCCCCATTTGTCAGGTGGGGGCTCGTCATCAGACACACCAGAGGGGGGCAGAGCCAGTATTCTTATAGGCAGGCACAATCCTATTCAGGGTCAGGGGACTATTCCTCCCACTACTCCAAATGCAGATGCCCTATTGAGCCTAGGGCTGACTCACCCTGCCCCTCCTGGAGCCACACACACCTCACCAGCCCCTGTCACTCCAAAGCCAGACATGCAATCCACATCAGGCAGGCAGACCCATAGCACACAGAAATGCCAACTTCTAAAAGTGGCATTTCTAAAATAGTAATAATAAATCTGCGCACACCATTGCATAGCATTTAATATTACTATTCCAAATATACCAAACTTGACCATGCTGCTCCTCTCATATCAGGAATTACCACTGAAACACTTATCAGCGAATCCCCAATGCATTCCTATGGGATGGCAGCCTCACAGTAGTGAGAACCAAAATGGCTGTTTGTCACTACCTGGACATGTCACACACTTAAGGTACATGTCCTACCTTTTACCTACAATGCATCCTGCCAATAGGGTTAGCTAGGGCCTAACTTAGGGTTGACTGACATGCAGTAAAAAGGGGGTCAAAGACATGGCGCACGTTTTAGGTGCCACATCACAGCAGCAGTAACACTGCACGCAGCACAGGCCCTGCAATGGCAGAGACCTAAGACAGGTTTGAAAGGCTACTTTGGTGGGTGGAGAAAGCAGCGCTGCAAGCCCACCAGTAGCATTCAATTTACCAGCCCTGGGTATGTGACATACCACTTTACAAGGGACTGACAGGTAAATTAAATAGGCCAAACAGGTGTAGACCAATCTTACCATGTTTATCACAGAGAGCCCAAGCACTTTACACTGGACAGTCCTAAAACCACCAACACCATGTCAGGAAAAAGGCTGGGAGAAAGGCAAAAAAGTTAAGGGATGACCCTGCAAAAAGGGCCAAGTCCAACACTCAGCTACTGATTTCATCGAAGATTGCTGTGTACATCATTTCTCAGTACATGAAGCACATGAAGAAACATTACTGGCAAGCCCTACATGTCTGCATCGCCTGAAAACCCTGCTGCCTCCCATAAAATGCAGTAACAATCAGCACTTCACCCTACCTAATTAAAAGTCTCGCCATTACAGGAGGAAAGGGAAACACAGACACTTAAGAAATCTACAGATTCGAACTCAATAAAAGTAGGAAAGGAAAACAAGGATTCAGATCTTCACAAATTTGGCACCAAGACAATGGAACAGGAGCCCCTCAACCAGAGATTAAGGCTAGAGCCTTCAGTTCTCAATTTCAGTAAGTGAAAATGCACCTTAACAACTTGAACACCAACAATGGAGAGTCCCACTTCTTGGTTCTGTTCCACCTAGAAGAAAGGTTTTGCTCCCCCTTTATTGTGTGCTTTGCCCTGTTGTTTTTCAACTAGGATTACAGTCCATAACATAAAGTACAGACATACATATGTTTACACATGTTCACACTTTCCCTTTTGCACCATTTCCTCATACAGGACCTATCCACTTTTCTCCAGAAGTCCTAACTTTTTCTACCTTAGCAGAAACATCAGCATTCTCTTCAACAATTCTATGTGCTTGCAGATGTGTTTTCTCACCCAGGCCACATTAGTATGCTGTCATTTACTGAATATAGGGAAAATGCACAGATGATTCACATTCAGCAATGCCAAAGTCATTAATTATTCTACTAGAACGTAGTAAATCAGATTATTGCAATAGTCTATTGAAGGACTCTACTAATATTCCTTCCCACCACTGGACTAGTTTCTCAGCATTGTCCCCCGATCACCATTATAAATGCTCAGTCACACACTATTTTCTTTCGTCACAAAACTGGGTGGCTCTCAGAATAAACTGAGTACAATGAAAATTGCTGAAATCGTATTAAAAGTCATAAGTGGTCCATGGTACTGCTTGATATTACCCTGCCAAAATGCCAATCCCCTGCACAGTCTCAGTCAACTAGACCTTCCTGGTCACACCCAACAGACTGTGTTAAAAACTACCCTGAAATGCCATCTCATGAGACCAGAACAAATAATAATGTACACTGTGCCAAAACTATGACTAGGTCTACCACATTATTATTTTACAGTATGCGTAAAGGTCATTTTTTGTTTTCTGTCTATCATGGTTTCAATGCTTTATTATCCCAAAACAGCTTATTTGTTCCAAACCTTACTCAAGTATGATTTATGCTTGCCATCATGTCTTCAAAACTATGTACTATGATTGAAATTATGCAAAACATTTTGGTGGAAATGTCATGCTACTTATTGCAAAATATTTATTATTTAACAGCTATTTCTGGTCCTGATGAAAGCCAGCCAAGTAAAGAGATCATGGCTGAAACATGTTGACCAGTAAGGATATCAGAGTTACTAAAGACCTCTGCTGTTATCCCCCTCTCGTTTTTAACCACTGACTAGGGCCCAGTGTTATACTGCCATTTTGACCTAGCAAACTAAACCTTTTGCCAGGCCCATACCTTCCTTTTTTAATTCCTATAAGTCGCGCCTAGGGTAAGACCTGGATAGCTTCGAGGACAGAGTATACCGTATTTAAAAACGTTGCACATGTGTTTTTAAACTTTACATGTCCTCTTATGAAAAACTCTTACATTGCTTTTTACTACTGCCAGGCCTACCTCTCCTATAGGATGACATTGGAGTTGCCTTGTTACATTTAATAGGCTGTAACGTCCAAACGGGAACAGGTTTCGTGTCTTCAGGCTTGTAATGAAAACACTTTTATTATGGTATAGTTGGATTTTAAATTACAATTTTGAAAATGACACTTTCAGAAAGTTAGCATTTTCCTGCCTTAGCCATTTAGCATGTGTAACTTTGTACTGGGTCACATGACTGGGCGTAGTTGACTGTTGAAAATTGCGTATTCCTCCTGAATAGTCATACACTATAGAGAGAATGGGTGTGCGTTGATGGGCCATCACTTGAAGGATGGGGCTGGGCACAGACCTATATGCACTTGAGTAGGTTGTGTCCTGCCTCCATACGAAGGGCTGCATACCCCCTGCAGTTAATCTGGAGACAAGGCAGGGGAGGCAGGAAGCCTGTGTACTTCAAGGAGAAACCTCTGGAAGCTTTTCCCACTTCAAAGGAAAGCCCATGTATAAATATTAGACCTCAAACACCAATGCCTAAGTATACCTCTGGACCTGTGGATACTCTGCCAGGAAGAAGGACTGCTGTGATGCCTGAAAGGACTGCCACTCTGATGGCCTGCTGCTCAGAAGAATTACTGCCATGCTGTGCTGTGCTAACCTGCTAGCCTCTTACCTGGGTGAGATGGACTGGACCTGCACCTGTGTTGGCTGGCTTTCTGACGAGAGCCTGAGGGACAGACGGCTCAGCTGCCTTAAACCCAGCACCTGGACTTTGCTATCTGTAAGTTCCACACGGCCAAGTGGTGCCACCCCAGGCCTGGACCATTGGAAGTGGGTCTAAAGGTGCTCTGCCAGCTCATCTGTGGACCCAGGAGAACCAACACATATCCTCTGCTGCACAGCAACATGAGAAGCTTTCCTGACACAGGACCTTGCACCGCAGATCTCTAGTCAATGGCAGCCTCAACAGTGATGCAGGTTCTTTCATAGCAGCCTCACAGTTACTTGAAACCGACAAATCACCTCGACTTCACAATGCAAGCCCTCATCGTCAGGATCCTTGATGACAATGCAGGACCTTGTATCGTTGTTTTTCAGTACTATTGAACAGACTCATCACTTTGACTGCACAACACATCCTCAGCACGGGACCTAGAAATGCTGTGCAACCATGATTTCATGCACTTTTATTCAGCGAGCATAACTGGGTCTCGGTAGCAGTGCTGTGCTCCATCTCAGTTGACCTCAACTTGTGACTGTGTCCCGGTCCTGTGCAACCAGATATTCACAGTTGGTGCTTTGTGTTTTTTGGTGCTATTTTCACTGAAATTTCACATTGCATATCTCTTGTTTTACTGATTGGATGTTTGTTATTTTGGTCTTTATTAAATCTGTTGTGGATCCTCTGTGGTGTGCTTTCAATGAGTTACTGTTTTAAGTGTTGCACAAATACTTTACACATTACCTCTGAGTTAAGTCTGACTGCTATGTGCTAAGCTACCCAAGGGTTGAGCACAGGTTAATTTAGGGTGTGCTTGTGGCATCACCCTGACAAGGATTGTGGTTCCTGCTTGGGTAGGCTTTCACTTCACTCACCCAGCTCAACAAGTTGCCTCATTTTTTTTATATTTGTGTCCATTTATGCGTTATAGTCGGAATACAGCAGTTACAGGTGTTGCTACAGTTCACGGTGGAACAGGTAGGTGTATGAAAGTAGGATCTGCTTCTTTGGTTACCCCCATTTTTTGCCTGGTGCTAAGCTTTAGTTGACTAGTCTGATTGGGATCCTGCTAATCAGGACCCCCAGTCTATCTGTTTGCTTCCTAAATTGTTATGTTCAGTACTGTAATGTAGTTCCTATATTCCCAATAGGCTCTGCGCTTTGGAATAATATAGCCTATAGATGTGATGTAAGACTTATGTCTACTAGGTCTCTATCGAATATATTAGACTTAATTGTGAGTGCCAACTAGCTCAGAAGTCACTAGAAACTATCTCGAGTTCACAAGCGAGTTGACAACCGCATAAACATGGCAACTTTGTTTCCCCAAGATAAAACTGATTTTCAGAGTCGTGGAAACAATAGATAGGTATTTTACTCAGTCATTCATGCATGCTTCGTTTCACCAGAGGTGCAGAGAAATAAAGAGATGTGCGGTTTCAATAAAAGCATTTATTGAACAGTCTTCTTTCTCATGCAGAAGAAATGAACTGCTACAATGGTAAGACTGGCTGTAAAGTATAATGCGTACAGCAAGAAGAGTATTATAAAATATTACTGTAAAAGCATGGTATGGTGTCTAAGCCATAAAATACATGCATAAATAAATAAAGACTAAAAAGTACTCAACTGGTGCTTCTAAAATACTCCTACCCGATGTACCTAACCTAAGTCTAGTACGAGGGAAGAAGTAAGTGTGGTGTAGCATAAGTTTAGTATTCTTTTGCCAAGAATCTATCCAAGATTTCTCTTAGGGTCTAATCAGCTTCGTACCTTGGTTTAGAATGGAGGAGGTCAGTCTCAGGACTCGATTTCCCAACACCCCGCGAGGGGAGCTTGGAAACACTGGAGCTGGATTTCTCGGCAAGAGAAAAGACAACGTCTCGCTCAGTGTGTCTGCTGGAGGGTCGGCTTCCTTCGGCACTTGCTGTAGCGGGATGCGTCGGGCAAGTAGATAGTCGAACTGTTCCAAACCACTGTGTGTTTGCTTGGACAAGTGTGGGCATTTTTATACCTTGAAGGTGCCGAGTTTGAGGTAAAGGTGGGCATAATAACATCATCAAAGAGTCTCAGTTCTTTGAAAACTCCATGAATTCTTGGACAAATCAATATTCAAGCAAGGGGAAGTCCCTAACTGCCGAGTTTTCCAAGTAATCGTTGTGAATTTGGACTGTATGAGCTATGTCTAAATATGGTTATCCAGCGGAGGTGCAGCCGCGAAGTTGAGCGGATCTACCAGAGTGACCAGTGGCGAGAACCAGTGGCCAGAGGTACTGGGTTTGATCAGGCAGAGTGCTGGCAGACTGGGCTGTTTTGGGTCGAGTGGTGAGTCGAGCGGGGCTGTGCAATCTCTTACACCTCCGCCCCCTCTCCCTTCTTTCTCCTCTGCCCCCCCCCCCCGACGTCCCCGGTTTTGGGAGCTCTGGTAGTTCTGGTGGTTCTCTTACACCCTCGCACTCTGCTTCAAGTGTTTGAATTAGTGAACCAAACCAAGGTGTGCAGAGCCGACAGGAACAGGCTACATTACATTACTGGCAAACCCGATCTTGGGGCGCCCAAACTGTCCTCACTGCCAGAACTGCCTGAATTTGCTGGATCACACTGTCTGGCGCAGACCTGAGGAGAGCCTGACGAGTGGTTGTAACGGGCACAGAGGCAGAGCCAAACAGGCAAAGCAAAGCAAGAAAAGGCAAAGCAAAGGCAAAGGAAAGGTCAGGAAAGAATAGGAAACCAAAGTATAAAGTAAAATAAAGCAAAGAACTAAGGCACTGTATCCCAGACCAGCAGCTGGAAATGCGTTCAGGAAAAACCAGAGGGGCCCCTCCACTCAAACCAAAGCATAAGGCAAAGGAGGGACTCATGGCACCCACCACTGCCCATCTCAGTATGCTCCCACCAGGATCCGGTCCTCCATGCAGTCAAGATCCGGACTTGCTGTGCGAGTCAGCAACCTCACAATTCCCAACAAAATTCTCAACGGCCTCAGCCGGCGCAACCCAACGCGAGGCAAGTGTTGAGCCAATAGCTACTCCGAAGCAACTTACTGTATCGACCTCGGACGCAAAGTGGAAAAGCAGCATGATAGTTTCACGTACTACTCAAACTAGGCCCCACTCAGGCCAAAATAGTAGCAAACGGGCCCTGATCACTGACTTTTTAAAAATCGCCATTAAAACTACTTCGGAAACCCGACACCTCAATGACCACAAGACTCCGAAAGCAAATATATCAACTCAATTTATCACATCCTCCATAAGTGAGGCTCCAATGAGTCCCTCATCTGAAAAAAATCATCATAAGGATTGAGGACGACAGGAGCGGCCGTCGGACTGACAGTTGGGAAGCCAAAACCAATATAACTACCGTAGTCCCAAGTCTTCAAATTCTATCCTCAAAAGCACTCCATACCCCGGACTTGCACCAAAGGCCAAAATCTGTCGTAATTGAGGCACAAATCCATCATCATTCAAAGCCTCCTCAGTCCTTTTCAGCCCCCTCTGCTTGCAGCCACCACTTTCACCCTTATTTTCATTAGGCTTCCATGATTCTAAAAGACCCCATGATGGCACCACCATTCATCAATCGACCCCAAATATTATGAGTCCATTTGGCAATCTGATCACGTTATCAGGAGGCTGCCACCTCAAGGCGGAAAAACCTGCCAACCCAAACACAAACAGCAGAGACAATCTTGAACAATCTCCGCACCAGTTGGAAGCCATCCACCACAAAGGACAGTACCTCAGTCAATCTGAATTGTTGGAGGAGTCGTTCTTTCAGTTTGAACCATACAGATCAACCCCCGCACTGCCACTCGTTCAAATCAAGGACACAAGAATGAGGGACCCATCCTGCACGTCCCCTAGAAGTCAGAGCGACCAGCATCCAGCCCTGGCTAATAAAATGGAACACCACGCCCAGGCTCCCTCAGGAGAATCCAGCTGTTCCCCAACATCTTTTGTCTGGCCGCTCTTGCTCAACACTCTAGATTCAATCGGTTAAGCAATGACACTCCACGCTGACAAGCTTGATACCCAAGTAGATCTTTTAAATATTCTAGCAATTCCCGTCTAGGTGATTGAACAAAAACTACACAGCTTCAACGAGTTGATCACGAAGGTGCAGCGAGACCAAGAAACCACATACCATCCGTGCCACTGTCATTGTACTCAAATCATCGATAAACTAGCCGTGGTACCAACCTTATTGATAGACCTCCTAGGTACAACCAGGGAAGCCCTTTCAAACAATCTTTCCAAGGCAGGGAAAATTCACGAGGGCCCACGGGAAATGGAAATGGCAAGCCCTAGGCATACGGAAGGACAAATTACCGGCAGCACGGGTACTTCTCCAACATCAATTTTAGTAAAAACATCCGTACCGATGGCCGCTAACTCCCAATACAATTCTAACACTTTGGCCTCCCAATCCTCCGACTATTGTGATCAGCCCCCAGGAAGGCTGTCCAAAGGAACCAAGTAACTAACCAAGCGGGAGAAAAAACGCCTAAAAAAACCGAGAAAAAGTAAACAATCATTACAGCCAATTAACGTAACTTCCGCCCATCATGAACAGGAAAGGAAACAAAGCATAAAAGATGAGGTGCCAAACACTTTGGAAGCAATAGGCAACACGGAATCCCTAACCGCCCCTCTCGACCCCCTCACTATACTTAGAAGCCCAAATCACATCAACAGGAAACAAACGCCGCCAGATAACCTATGTATGGCTAGATGTAGGTAAAAAGGTTTTACCGATTCTAAAATACCGACTTTTACCGATTCAGTATTTTAGAATCTGTAAAACCTATGTAGGTAATGATTCGGTATTTTTTACCGAATCGTTAAGATTCGGTAATTACCGAATCGGTATTTTCCGATTCGGTAATTGCCATTCATTCATATGGGCCTGGAGGCCCATAGGAATGAATGTCAATTACCGAATCGGTAAATACCGATTCGGTAAAATTGTGACATAGTCAAGGGTGACAGGGTGTCACTTTGACACCCTGTTGCACCTCTGATTAGTGCTTGTGTGCCACATGGCACAGGTGTAAATGCACATATTAGCAATTACATAGGAATTCGTTATTTACCACCAACTAATTGTTGGTGGTAAATAACGAATCCTTAAAACCCTGTAGCACTGTTTACAGTGCTACCTACATTTCAAAATACAGATTTGGTAATTTTACCGAATCGGTAATTTTACCGAATCAGTAAATTTACCGAATCGGTAAAATTACCGATTCGGTAAAATGATCAAATCTGTATTTTTTCATGCCCTACATCTCAGTATCCAAATACCGGTCGGTAACGGCCGAAAATCTGTATTTTCGGCCGTTACCGACCGGTATTTGGATACTACATCTGGCCCATAGTCTATTCAAACCTTCAACCAGGAAAGAGAAGCAACTCCTCAACACCTCGGTTAAACAAACAGCAAAACTTGTATCTCCACCCAGGATTGAAATGAAAGAAGCAACTATAACGTGCCCTAGAGAGGCCAATATGATAAAGGACAATGCCTGGAAAGACTATTGCAACCTTGAGAAAACCTACAAGTCAAGCCCAGAAAGCAATATCACTACCAACGTAAAGGTTAATAAAACTCCCACACAAAACAATACCAATGGCTCCCTGCATTTGCCCATTACGTTCCCAGGGCTTACAGGGGGAGCTACAAAAACGAAAAATAGTGCCAAAAATGGGCTGCAGCTTGATACCTCCCCAAACAATGAAAAGCTGGTCTTTAGCCCCCACTATGCCTCAAGGGGTAACCACGACATTCTTAACAGAAACGTTCTGTTAAAACTATTTAAAGCACTCCCCTCTTTGAGCCATATCAACTCCAGGGACATTGAAAGTATAGAGTTCCATCAGAATCGGCATTCCGAGGAATCCCAAGAATCAACCACTGCCACGTTTACTGACCCCCTTCTAATTGAGCAAATCTGGCAGCAGGGGGCCCCCTACGAAAAATGGGGCATTGAGTTAAAAAAATCTACCCCTGTGTTATCCCAGCCCACTACACATGCCTTTACACCCAGCAGGTCTGTTAAAAGGCGCTAAAGGCCCAGATAACCACAGCCCTCTTTTAGGCATAGACTCCAAGGCCTGGACAATTACAACTACATTTGTTCACCCTGAAGCCAGTCAGTCTAGCGGACCTCTGCACTTAAACATGCCTAGAACCCCCCAAGCTGGAGCATGAAAAAATCTACATGTTGCCACTAACTCACTCATAGGCTATAAATTCTGCTCCTGAAACGTGTTTGGCCTCAGCGCGAAACTAGATAACCCTGACTTCATGGAGTACATTACACAACACAATATACTCCCCTTCCAGGAAACATGGCTAACAAAATCCACTCCCCTAATAGGCTACAAGGAATTTCAGAACCCGGCTACAAATGGTACTAACTAAGGGAGAGCAAAAGGGGGCCTTTCCACCTTTATCTCGATTCATATTTCCAGACTTGCTTCAGCCATATATATATATATGCAATGCGTCAAACTTGACGCCCCATCTTTCACCAGCCTATTGATCCTGAACATCTACATGCACCCAGCGCCCAAACAAAAACGGGCAAGTTTTGACCACTTAATAGCCTCACTGGCCACATTAATACTTGTCTATCCTGGCGCCAATATCATTCTGTCAGGGGACTTTAATATGACCTTACTGCAAGAAACAAAAGGCACTTGGGGGCACACTCAGGCCAAAACTCGACAAGACACTTTTGGCAAGCAATGTGTAGTTCACTTGTATGATCTTGAAGAACTGGGATTTCAAGTACCCAGCGGCGCCAGGGACAAGCCCAAAGTCCTCTGGGTTCCCTTGCCTTGGTATACAGAGACACTGAATACTTCTAGGTGGCGTCAGAGATCAAATTTATTTGCTGCAGCCAGTAGCAGAAATCTCAGTCATACAACACGGTGTACAACTCAAGAATCTGCTCAATTTTACTAAGGCGAGACATCCCTATTTATACACAAAAAGGTACATTTAAAATGCACGCCCCTGCACCAAAATTCAACCAATAGAAAATACATGACATCACACAGCATCATACAGTAAAGCTCATATTACAGTGTCCCAACCCACAAGTTAATATTTAGGCATATCTAAATAATAATCTGGAAGGGCCGAACAAACCCTTAATTGAAAGCGTAACCCATGAAATGAAGAAACAGTAAAGAAAAGTAGTTTCAGATAATGTGCAAGATAACAGAAACGTAAAGAAACTAAAAAGTTAACAAATGTCTTGAATGGTGATTGGGAAAAGTGGATAACGATCTTGCAGGGAAATTGGCTTGGCAGGGTCAATTTCTAGGTGAAAGGCCAGCTTCTGAAATTAACTCCAGTGCACGAACAAAACCTTAGTTAATGTATATATGACCCAAAAAAGGTCAGACTGCTTTGCTTGCAGACTAACTTCTGAGGCCTAGTAAAAGGTAACACCAGATGGCAGTCACGACACATGGCAAAAACCCATGTTTAGAAAAGAAAGTCGTAAGGAAAGAAACAATTTAGATATTGTTTAGGATAAGATATGTGCAAGGAAACTAAAGGTTAACGAGATCCTGAACAGTGATTGAAAAACTCAGACAACGATCAGCTAGTGAAACTGGTTTTTGCAAAAGGTCAGTTTCAGGTGAAAAGGGTTACTCTCTCTGCAGTTCATTCAGAGTCAGAAAAATCCAAGTTAATATATGCACGAACTCAGAAGTGCAGACCAATGGTTCGTTGGGCCTACTTCACAGGCCTACATGAGGGCAAGACTAAAATGGAATCAGGTTTGAGAATTACAGAACCACAGACCCTCCTTTTGCCATTGCGTAGACAATAACCTAAACTCATGTCAATCTGAATCTAGGTCTATATCTATTCTCATCAGGTCATCAGCGCCGGGACACTCTTTTTGAGTAGCCGTGCGCTATAGAAATAAACAATTAACATAACATAACATAACATCAAGGTGTTGCTGTAACATCATCTTATTATCCTTCACTTCTCTTGGGACGGGTCTTCTCACACAGATTGTAGCACAAAGACTACAAATGGCGGGACCACACTGGATGCAAAGGCAACAAGAGGAGAGAATAGCCAAAACCATACCAAGGAACGTCAAGATCTTCCATCCCCATGTGGACAGTAGTCCCCAAAACCATCATGTCAATGACCAATCTCCTTCGTCTACGTGAATAGACTCAGAGATCTTGTGCAATCTAGAGATGGCCTGGTACACTGTCGGGGCATTATCTGGTATGTATATACAGCAACTGGATCCGATCAATTTGCATACTCCTCGATCTGCAAGTATAATATCTAAAACCATACGGTTCTGCAAAGTCATAAGGCGGTCCGCTTGAAGCTCCGCTGTAATATTACTCAACGCTCCAGCTGTTTCATTAATGGTAGCTTCAACTACGCGGACAAGCTGTCGAATATGCCTACTATTCATCATAGAACCCCAAAAGGGCAGGAAACCCTTAAAGAAGTCTCCTACTTCCTGTGCAGCAGTATCTTCCTGATCAAAGACACCTCTACCATATCTTGTTCTATGATAGTCTGAGGAGGCAGTATATGTCGGGGGAAGCAGAAACGCCACATAACGCGTTCCTGAAAAATCAGGTGGCAACCAAGTGTATGCTCTGTCGTGACAAACAAAATATGTACCTTTAGCTGGCACAAACGGTGGAGAAGTTCTGGATGCATAAACGTAGGTGTGATCACAAACACTTTTACCTAACTGAGCTCTCGGATTCCGACCATTACCCTGTAAGGAAAATTGACCTCGATGTGGCACAATCCAAATGGAGGAGACCTTTTTTGTCTCTCCTTCTCTGTCAACTTAGCACTGTATCCAGTCACATTCCAACCAATGTAAAGAAGCACCTCATCCTTAGGGATAGCCTTGTACGCATCAATATCTCTGATCATATCGGCTATTCCCTTTATCAAGGCACTATTGCTCGGATTGTCTTTCATGGAACGTAAAGGATATACCTCATTGGCATAGATGAACATAGTCTGGAAAGCCCATGCAGAACCATTAAAACTAAAGGGCAAAACCAAATATGGCATGCCTCTATCTGTTGTATGAGGCATAAGACCACACACCCAACAATTAGTGGTATTGACTACTAACTGATGCTGATGCAACAGCTGAATAAACGAATTGTTGACAAACTCTGTTCGTGTTCAGGCAAAGTATGAAATTGGTGCAAAGAAACAGTAGTAAAGGAAAGCATAGGTTGAGAAGTTGGTGCAGACATCAATTGTGTAGAAGGAACAAACCAGAATATAGTAGCTAATAGAATACATAAAAGTATTATAATAGATAAAGCTATACCACACTTGGAGAACAACATTCTATAATATCGGTTTTTCATCTCTTGCCTTTTATCGTAATTCCTCAATACAATACAATCTTCATTTTCTAATGTTGCTCACGCAATCTTGACAGAGTACTTCAGCTGTGATTATTAGCAGGTCGTAGGGACACCGCAAGTCCTGCAGACCTATTGCCACTACTCAGGTCAGAAACTGAACCGTTGGTACTCCTACGTGACCCTGCAACTGGCAAATGGTAACCAATCAAAAATTTTACAGAAAACCATAATACAATTTCAGAAAAAGCAAGAGAAAAAGAAAAACAAAAGTCAAATGCAAAATACTCGAAAAAATTGTCTCTTTTTGATCTCAGTGTGGAAAAAAATAATGTTCAATGTCTCTTTATTTATTCCGAGATCGGAGGTTGTAACGTAATTTAGTCGGCACAGTTTGGTCCGTAAACAAAAGTTCAGGTTCGGTAGTGTCCAATCTCAAACGTGGAGGAACAGCTTCTTGCAACAAATTGTCATTTTCCAGTTCAGATTGAGTCCATTCAAGCTGTGCGTCACTAAAAGGGACAAACCTAGGGACACGTACTCCTTCAAAATCTCCCACACCCTCTCTAACCCAAGTGTCGTACGGCAAAGGCAGGGGTACCCGCTTCGTATGGGCAGCGTGCACCCAATTCTTTTTTCCAAACACCTTAACAGCAGTCCGAGTAGCCAAAAGAATTTGGTGGGGACCAGTCCAACGAGGCTGTAGGTTCTTTGTTCGTTGGAAGTTACGCACGAGCACCCATTGTCCTGGATTGAGGGTATGGCCTGGGTCCACAGATGCTGATGGGAGCTGGTTGTGGACCTGTTGATGAAGGACACGCAGTTTAATAGTCAAATCGTGCAAGTAGTCAATTAGCATAGGATGTTCGATGTCGCTATATTCCTTCGGTCTAGGGACACCCCAAACGTTGGCAGGACGCCCAAACACAATCTCATATGGGCTAAGTCCCACACGAGAATGCACTGTTGTCCTTGTCGACATAAGAGCCAACGGCAAAGCATCGGGCCATGTAAGGCCAGTGCTTGCTTGCACTTTCGCGAACTTAAGCTTCAATGTCCCATTATAACCCTCAACCAAACCCGCTGACTGTGGGTGATTCGCTGCATGAAATTTCTGCTTGATGCCCAAGCCCGCACACACTTTCTTCATTATCTGACCCACAAACTCACTTCCATTGTCAGACCATACAATCCGTGGCATTTCATACCTAGGGAAAAATTCTTTGAGGAAAACCTTGGCAGTAGACAAGGCAATATTATCCTTTAGGGGGTAGGCCTCTATCCATCTGGAAAAGGCACAAACAACCACAAGGACATACTTCAAGTTATTACATCTTTCCATGTGTATATAATCTATTTGTAGAACCTCGAACAGATACGTTGGAGGAGCAAAATGACCTGCAGGAGTTGGAGTTCCCTTGCCAGGATTATGCATCAAACACATCATACAATTCTTGACCAGATTCTCTGCACATTTGGGAATTCCACTATTCTGCCATACCGGAGCCAACAACTTGCATATCCCTTTTGAACTAATGTGAGCCAATCCATGGGCCATTGTAACCACTGGTAGCACATATGCATCAGGCAACAACCATCGCTGGTGTTCTGACAACCCAACCCAACAACCTGTCGAATCCAACATACCCGTAGTTTCTCTCCAAACACTCACTTCTTTCTCAGTCGCTCTAGCCTGAATCGTTTTCACACTTTCTATTGTGTATTCACACATTCCACCAGCCATAACCCAATTAGCTGGGCCTGCAACATACATACGGCTCATCATGTCTTTCGCCGTTTCCTTCGCAACTTCATCTGCAAACGCATTCCCTCGACCAACATCGTCCACAACTTTCTTATGCGCACTACACTTCACAATTGCAATCTGCTTTGGGAGAGTGAGAGATTCCAAAAGTTCATTCACCAACTGCCCATGCTGTATTTTTGTCCCATGCGAAGTAAGGAACCCACGCTCTCTCAACAAACGTCCAAAACTATGGGAAACTCCAAACGCATACTGTCTATCGGTGTAAACATTCACTCGCTTTCCTTCTGACAACACACACGCTCTAGTCAGTGCAATCAACTCTGCTACTTGCGCAGAATTCTGTGGTATGCGTGCTGTCTCAACAACTGTATGTAAAGTTGTAATAGCATACGCTGCAGTCGTTTCACCATTCGGAAGCTTAAAACACGAACCATCTACCCATAGGGTACCATCAACATCCGTAAGGGGAGTATCCCTCAGGTCAACTCTAGCTTTCGTTTCTTCCTCTGTACGAAGAAAACAATCATGCTGTTCCTGAGGATCTGTAGAGATTGGTAACAACGTAGCTGGAATCAGCACATTACATCGTTTGAAGTGAACATGGCTAGCCAACAGTGTCAACTCGTAACCTGAAAGACGTGCACTAGTAAGGTGCTGTGTCTTAGTCCTGTTTAATAAGGTATCCACTGCATGTGGGACCATCACAATCAACGTATTGTCCAATACCAAACCAGCAGACTGTCGGATAGAAACAGCCGCTGCAGCTGTAGCTCTCAGACAACTCGGCAACGCCCTAGCAACTGGGTCTAACGTTGCTGAAAAATACGCGCATGGACGCTGCTTGTCCCCAAATGGTTGTGTCAACTAAGCATGGGCGGATCTAGCGGATCTCGCGTACGCGAAATTGCGGATTTACGGATTCGCAATCCGCGAAGATCCGCGAACTCTAGCGGATTTGCGGATTTTTCCGTTTTTTGTGTTGGCGCGTGTTCGCGCCGATTTTGGGACAAGTTCGCAATTGCAAACTTACTTTTCGGCTTGCAACGGCCGCGACTATGTTGTTTCTACGTCTGGTTTATCATCACAGGTTCACAGCACCCTCTGTTTCACCACTGCCACCCTCTGGGACACCCATGCCACCCTCTAGTACATCCTCACTGGCACCTATTAGGTTTATTTATCACTGTAGATTATGGTGGTTGAAAAAAGCAAGCACACCTGCCCTTCTTCAACTGCCATCAATTAATTTGTGTTTCATTAATGTGTCAGTAATTTTGAAAGTTCCAGTCTGGCTGGCACCTGCTTCCTTCCTTATCTGTAATTTGCTTTTTGTTGCAGTGAAATTTTTTTTTTACAGGACCTTTATGGTGCTATTCTATGAGCCTGCTGTTTGGGTCATAGCAGGGTCATAGAATTGTTGCAAACTCTGGAGGGGCCCATCAGGAAGCACTACCTTGAATGTTACTAATGTTAAGTTTGAACTTTTGCACCTGCTCATTGCTTTCATTTTAGCTAAAATCGTTTTTTTGCAATTTCGCGCGTTATTTGGGGCGCGAATCCGTGCGAGATCGATTTCGGAAGCCGCGAATACGTGCGAATACAAAATTGTTTTTGTTGCGAGGCGCTTCTAGCTATTCGTTTGCCAAGTTACCCTATCGGTCGTACACGGGCGCGGCCATCTTGTTGGCGTGACGTAATTCCGTTTCCGCCCGCTATGTGTAATCTCGCAAAGTGTGCTGCTCGCTAGTACAATTTCGCGCGTACTCGCAAGGAAAATCTCGCGCGAACTTACCCACGCGGTCGTGAACGGGCGCGGCCATCTTGTTTCTCATTCATTGCTATGGTTCTGGGCATGCTTTCTGTATCCTCTCTCAATCTCTGCCATCCTTTGCTTGTTTGAAGTTTTTTTGATCTAATTTTACTTATTATCTAACCCTCTATTTTTCTAGCTCTATATTTTTGTGTTTTCTGCAGCTTTTATTTACTTTTAAACTACTTTTTTAAACTCTTTTCTTTTCTTCTTCACTATTCTATTTCTTCTTTATCATTTAAGTTTATTTCTGCCCAGACCATGGTAAAGGGAGCCGGGAAGCACCCTGAGAAGGGGAAGGGTCCCGCACCCCGTGCCCGGCTCCCGTGCGGGCGTTTAAGGGGGGAGCAAGTGGTCCCGAGGGAGATCTTCAGCGCGGAGGAAGTGGCGGCACTGATCTTCCACGTCCAGCGCCGCCTCCCCAAGACGATCCTGGGAGGCGGCAAGATCGCGACCGGCTATGGCATCCGGGAGCGCCGCCAGCGGTGGGAGAAGGTGTGCCGGGCCATGTACAAGATCTCTGGGGTCCGGCGCACATATAACCAGGCCACCCACCGCTGGACCGATGTCATGGACCGGGAGCGGGACTTGCTGGACGCGCTCGGCGTAGAGGTCCCCGGGCTTGGTGAGTAGTAGTAGTAGTACATTTACTACTCTGTTTTATCCTGCTCTGTTATTTGCAAATCTTTGTTCTTTACCAAGAGCAATAATGCTGCCGATTACATTGAGGTAAATTATATTTCAAAATCTTCTATGCATTTCATTTTCAGGTGCACTGCTCTCCTTCTCAGTAGCCTTGCTTGCTACTATGCTTCTTTGTTTTGTATGTTGTGTTCAGAAGCATTTCATTGGCCTGAGAAATTATGTATGAGTGTACTGTAAAGAAAAGAACTGCGTAATGCTAGACAGTAAGGGTCATATTTTCAATTACCGGCGCATCCCTGCAAAGTAGCAGGGATGCGGCAGTAATTGTGTGCCATGCCACCACCACCCATTGGCCCAAAACGTCACAGAAGCCTTACGCATCTGTGCCGTACAGGCAGCGCATTGCTGGAGTTGCGTGCCAACGATGGCGCAGCTCCAACAATGCTCTGGGGTACCCTATCTCCCCAATGCTGCATCAAGCCGTACGTCGGCTTCAAGCGCGCAGGGTTTGAGTCATGCATCATTGTCCTAAAAATGACTGATTGACATCTTGTAGATTTCCCTCAGCCACTTTTAGGATTCGTTCCTGCGCAGGTACGCCCTCCCTTGCGCCGGAACGCCCCCTGATGGCGCAGGGCTTTACAACGTGATGCATCGCCCATATGCCCATATGTGTTTTTTTTTTTAATATATACGCCGCACCAACACCATGGCGAGTCTTTTGTTCTGCCGCTGCGTCAGAAAAGGCACGCAACAATGGAGGAAAATCAGCCGCAACTTCCGCAAGGGACTTATAAATCAGCCCCAACAGACTGAAGTCCAGTCCTTCCTTTAGACAGTCACATGGCTATCAGAAGAAATAGTGGCGGTGGTGGCGGGTGGATTGATAGTTTGAGTATTCACTGATCTGCAAGCAGGATGGACTTTGTCTGTCACGTGTTGCGCACTGCTGCCTGCAGTGCCAGGCCTAGGCAAACCTCTTTAGTAGTCTGTTTATTGAGTTACATAGGAACTTTCTAAGTCAACGTTCCGCAAATCAGGCAATACGAATAACGTAGTATACCACATGAGATAGATCCCGTGGAATAGTTGTCTATCTATTTGCTATTTTTCCAAAATATGTTGTTATTGTTCTTTTGAAATGTTTGATTTGGTTGAAAAATCTCATCCATGTTTTCTGGTTTTTCTTTCTTTCATGTTGTACATCAGCTCCCCCCAAGGGCAAGAGGACACAGGAGGAGGGTGCTGAGGATGCAGGCCAGGATCGGGCAGGCGAGGGCTCCTTTGCTGGCCCCAGTAAGTTTACATTTTAATAAACAGTACCTATTTTTTCCTAGCGTTCCTCATTCGATTTTTTCTAAATCGTCTTTGATCTTCTTGTAGACTGGATATAAATTCTTATCCTGCCTCGAATATGACTCCCTGTGGTATTACTAGACTATTCTTATTAGTCTGTCTGTGTAGCTAACTAAGATTGGACATTTGGCAATTCCATTGGACTCCCATTATATTCAGCAATACCTCTATGCACTGTCTCCTTACTGACTAGATAGTGTGGCAGAGTCATTCAGCTCCCGAAGTCACCGATTATAGATCCCCAATGATCTCTAGATTATCGTACGCAGGACAAGAGAGTAGTACGGAGTCACAGCACAGTCAAGAAGTGTCAGAGGCACTCATGCTTGCAAAAATTCCAAAACCTTTAGCTCATCCACTCTAGTCTAGAGGAACAAAAACCACAGAGTCTATTTAAGTGTAAAAGCTTTATTAAAAGTAAACACATTTATTAAAATCTACTTTGTCATAAAACTATTTAACTGTAAACGGAAAAGTGGTTAGTGCTGACGATTAATTGGACACATTTCTTGTGGTCGAGCCGAACTCTCACCTAGTTTGAACTTGATCCTGGTCGTGTTCTTAGGACTCAGGAGTCAAGCTTCTGTCTGTTAGGAGAAAAAGTGGTGCGTGTTAAAAATCAAAAGCAAGCATTCATCAGTTGTGCATAAAAGTGCAGCAAGACAACAGCCTTCCCTGGAAAATGGGACATTTTTACTATGGAGTAGACAGTCACAAATTATTACATTGTATTCTGTTTTTTTAACATTTCTCCTAGACCAAATATTATATAGTAGTGAGTGGTGTATTCTAACATTCTTAAATGTACTTTGTAGGTGTAACATCTGGTGACGGGGCCAGCGCGGAGGTGGCTGTGTTGGACTTGGACTCGGAGGCCTCTGGGGAGGAGGCGGCGTTAGAAGAGCTGGTGGCCGTTCCTGTGGGGGATCAAACGGTGGTGGCGGAAACAGGTAAGCTATATATTCCTTACTTATTGAGATTGAAGACTGCATAGTGTGCTTTCTGCACGGGTGTATTACAATTACAAATCAACCAGGTAGTAGCCTCCTCGAAATGTACTTCGACTTAGCTGTGAAGTTTTTGGTGAGAAGAATCCCAATAAGTTCTTAGACGAACGTGATGGATGGGATGAACGAAAAGCGAAAGAAGGGTGTAAGTAAGTGGGACGCGAACTTGTATGATGGCTGGCAAAGAAGAACGATATGTGTTTGCTTGGACCCAGAGGTGGCTGGGAAGGAAAGAATATGGTATGGTGCATGGCTGGGTCAATGATGAAGCAAGGATGGGTGGAAGGACAGCAGCCTGGGTGGGTGAAACAGAAACTGTATGTGTGCGTATACTTTGACTGAATGGATGCCTGGAGCATGGTATTCTCTGACTCTTACATAGCACATGTGTATCTAGAGAGAGTAGATGGTCGCCAGGTGAAGTAAGTGTTACCTTGAAGAGCATGTACCACCGCACCCGCACGTCCGTCCCAGTGCAGGGAAGGCAAGGAAAAGAAATTGTAAATGTGTCCAATACTACCATGAATAGTAGCAGTACTTTGTATTGCGTTTGCATTCACAGCATATATCTGGTTATTACGGTGGACACTCCGTACCTCTCTTAATAACTTTAGTTTACTTGTAGTACGTCATTCATGTGTGGGTGTATCACTGTTCACTCAATATTAAGCAAAGCACCTAAAGTCATCTCATCTGTCATTAAATACGTCCCATGTGAAGTGATAGATAATCAAATTAGTTAGCTTCTTCAGTTTCCTTTTCTAGTACTCATTTGCACTGTAGGGTGAAAGGTAAATTAATTAAGCAGTAGCCCTTGTAACAGAGTATTCTCAGTGCCACCCGTAATAGAAAAGTAATAGCTTCACCACCTGCATGTACTGGACCGGTACAGTAACGCAAGTCTGTCTCCATCATCATGGTGTGCAACTTTTTTTCTCGGGTGCAACTTCACTGTGCTGTGTCCATGTCATTCTGCCGGCTTGCATAAGATAACGTACCCATTTCCCTAAACAAGAGAGAAGAAGAAGAATAAGACTGGTGTACTGTCATAGTCGACTGTAATGGAAGTCCATAGTGGTCGTAGAATTAGTTCATTAAACTACCACTACTGTTAGAGCAAGGATGCAGAAGTGGGAGGTTACATAGATACTGTCCTCAATAGTTATGTACTGTGCTTTCAATTTGCTACTTGTACTCTGTGACCCAACTTTCGGCTCAATCACTTTGTGTTATTAATAAGGAGCATTGGTTACAGACTATGTCTTTCTTTCTTCATATAGTTGCTCCTTCCAAATCAACAACAAGGAGGGAGCAGGCTAGATTGGCCCGGCAACGGAGGCTGGAGGCCACAGTCGCCGAGTATCGGCGGCTGGTGGCCCTGGAGGAGGAGGAGGCCACGCAGTCAAGCGGGGCAACATCTTCGACTGTGACCACTGCATCCTCCTCCGTGACTAAGCCAGCGGGACCGAGCCGGGCTAAGAAAGCCGACCGCCACCGCCAAGCAACCGAAATACCAGCTGCCCCCCACAGGAGCTGCAAGGAACGCCAACGCCGCCTACGAGTCCGCATGTCCAACCTGGAGCAGGAGGTCCTGAGGTATAAGACCTTGGTTAAGGGCCTCCGCTCCGAGCTTGCCACCCTCCGCAAGGAGTATGATGCCCATGCCGCATCATGCACCAGCACCAGCACCCTCCAGTAGTGGAGTGTCCCTTGCCCTTTTTTTATAGACTTTTGGGGGGTGGGATTTGGGAGTTGGGATCGTTTTGGGACGTTTCAGAGACAATCGTTGGGGTTAGGGTGGGTGAGGGAGATTATTTTGTTAGGGATAAATAAATATATTTTTCAACTTTATCTGACCATACCTGTTTTTTACTGCTTTTCAGTCTGGTGGGTGGGGGGCGAGGGTGTAACAGTAACTTTGTTTTCCTGAACAGTCGTAGGACTTTAGTAGTACAACCGTCAATCTCTTGTCTACTCCGAAATAATACTCCATTATACTACCTCCCACCAAACGCTTATCTTACCTGTAATTTGTGTTAGAAATTAGGGCTAGGCCCAGGGCTGGCTCCAGGTGAAATGGGGATTAACGTTGTCATTCCTGGGCGGGTGACATTTCCTCATTGCGGTGGTACTAGTGGTGTGACACAGTGGCAGTTGCATGCCTATGGAAAAAAAGAAAACGAAACCTTGTTTGTACTCCTTACTGTAGCATTACAACGGTTACGGTACGATCGAGAAAATAGCAGGTGACAGTACACTAGAACAGTGCCATAATGTAGCCTAACAAATGGTAAAGTATTGCAAGTATAACTAGTACTTGCGTTGAATTTATTTGACATTGGCTACTACTACTAGAAGATATAGTACTGAAGCTGAGTAAGTCTAGAAGATATCCTCGTATTCCTTCACCAACCTTATCCTCCCCAGCAAATGTGTGGAATTATTGATGTCATTTTAGTCAGACATCAAGCAAAACAACACAGCCCGGGGGAAGAGGGTTAGGGTTTGTAAAATGGATGGGAATGGGGGTTTCTTTTTGGGTAGGTTTTGTTGAGAGAAGAAAAAAAAAGCAGAGCATGGACAAACAATAATTGAAGATACAGAGTTTACAGACAATCTTTGGTTACAAACTAAAGGTAAGCACATGCAGTCACACTCATAGAATAAAAGACAACAATGGATACTGTATCTGTATTGCGTATGTTGTTGGAGTTGTCCTGTTGAAATTGGTAAGTAAGTTGCATGCAGCAAACAATTCCTCTTATTGGCGGCACTCCTCCATTCCAGCTGACGCTTCGTCCATCAATGTGGTGGTGACCACTGACAGAAGAGACACCCTGTCCACTGCCTGCCTGGCGGATGTTGACTGAAACCCGGCCTGTAATTATTGAACGGAAAACAGGAAGTGCTATTACAATACCACTGATAAATAAATAAAAGGTATGTACGCTGTGTGGTTCAAAAAGTGACACTTTGATTTCCCTAATAGACAGTACAATATTTTTGAAATTGCGTGCTCTGTCTGAGTCACCTTTTTAAGGATCAATAAGTATGGCCAAAATATTATAGCGGATCATTCCCCTCAAGGTGGGTGTACTACTGTGTTTTAGAACAAAATTTGACCTTCCCAGCAATGCTCCCACCAAGACCCTTACTAAAGCCAGTCGCAAAAATGTAGAAGAACCCAATCATATCTCCAAAAACGATGCCTAGCAGAAAAATGGTTACAAAACGTACTTTGAAAGTAACAGTAGACCCAAATACAGACCGTGGATTGTATTCAAACCACTTGCCTGCAAGCAAAAGTATCCATAGCCAGCATCGCTCCAACAGTGCTCTACAACAACAGAACCGCGTTGCAATAGAACCCCCCTAAACACATGCAATCCTGCTGCTAGGGCTAACCCTAACGAACCCTAACTTACAAAAAGTGCCAAAACTGGTGTTTCCTTATGGATTTTGTCCAACAAACTTCTAGCCGGTATTAGACCTTCCCAGGAATGCCCCAGGCAAGACCCGCCAACCCACCCGCAAAAAAACACGCGACAACACCCCCAAACAGCGAAAAAGCTAAATCTCATACTTACAATATCTCTCGGCCTTCGGTCCAAAGTAACGCGCTGTGCAGCTAGGTCATCATCAATCATCATAACTCCTGTTTTCCACCACGGATTTCCTGAAAAGCAAATGCAATCAAGATTAGACTGTCGCAGCAGTGCTTCGACAGAGACCCCGGCCGCAACCCACCCACGAACAGCAGGAAGCCCCCCAAAACGCTACATTGAGCAAGATGTCTGAAGAAATGGCAAAAAAAATGCTTTTCCTTAAGGATTTTGTCCAAAACACTTCTATCCGGCAATAGACCTTCCCAGGAATGCCCCAGCCAAGACCCGCCAACCCACCCGCAAAAAAACACGCGACAACACCCCCAAACAGCGAAAAAGCTAAATCTCATACTTACAATATCTCTCGGCCTTCGGTCCAAAGTAACGCGCTGTGCAGCTAGGTCATCATCAATCATCATAACTCCTGTTTTCCACCACGGATTTCCTGAAAAGCAAATGCAATCAAGATTAGACTGTCGCAGCAGTGCTTCGACAGAGACCCCGGCCGCAACCCACCCACGAACAGCAGGAAGCCCCCCAAAACGCTACATTGAGCAAGATGTCTGAAGAAATGGCAAAAAAAAGGCTGTTCCTTATGGATTTTGTCCTAAACACTTGTATCCGGTATTAGACCTTCCCAGGAATGCCCCAGGCAAGACCCGCCAACCCACCCGCAAAAAAACACCCGACACAACACCCCCAAACAGCGGAAAAGCTAAATCTCATACTTACAATGTCTCTCGGCCTTCGGTCCAAACGCGGCGCTGTGCAGCTAGGTCGTCATCATCATAAATCATCATAACTCCTGTTTTCCACCACGGATTTCCTGAAAAGCAAATGCAATCAAGATTAGACTGTCGCAGCAGTGCTTCGACAGACACCAAAAATTACACACAAACCCCCGGAACCCCGCCAAAGAGCACCTCAAAGGCAAGCAAGTCAGCAAAAACGGCAAGAAATTTCCACCTCATATTTGGTCCAAAACACTTTTGTCCATTATTAGAGCTTCACAGCAATGGGCCCAAAACCGTCAACTCACCCGCAAAGAAGTACAACACCCCCACAAGTGCTGAGTCTTTCTTCATTGTGCGTAATCCAGCACTCTGCTTGGAGGGAAATCGCAGTCTGGAGGAGGAGGATAGAGGAGCATGTTCTTCAGAACTTGTGAACCTGAGGAATGTAGACTGCGGCACCTTCAAATCAATAAGCAAACAAGTGAAGACAGTTCTGATGATGGTCTTGTTTTTGGGATTAGGTGATTAAAGTTTGAATTAAATTAACTGTGCAAAACAAAGAAAGAGAGACACAAAGCACACAGGAATAAAAGTGAATAAGGACGAAAAAGAAAGTTCTTGATTGATTGTCTCATTTTCAGGGCTCGGTGTCAGGGAATAAGAACAAGATTTCGTCATCATACTCTGCGAATTCAGGCTGGATGAGGTCAGTGGCACCGAACAGAGAAAAAATCCCCTCATCTACGTTGCTGTCCTCCTCGTCTTCATGCGGCGTGCTTTCTCGTACTTTGTAATCTGGTGATATGAGGTGCTGATTCATCTTGATCATTGTCAGCCGCTCCACATTTTTGGGCGAGAGGCGGCTCCGTTTGGGAGTTACAATGCCACCAGCAGCACTGAAAACACGTTCAGAAGACACACTTGCGAGTGGGCAAGACAAATAGTTTATAGCCAGGTTGTAGAGCTGTGGCCATAATTGTTTTTTGCCATGCCAATACTGCAATGGCTCCTCATTAAGAAAGACCACTGTTGAGTCATTCAGATAGTCCTGCACCATCGACTCAAGGTCATCAACTGTTCCTCCACTTTGCTTATTTTTTGCTGTGCTGGCTGTGACATTTTTTCGAGAACCATACCCCATCAAACTTAGCCAATCCTCCTCCCCAGCCACTGTTAGTGTTGTCATTGTGTGTGGTGCAGATGATCCAGTTGCCGGTGTCTTTAACGGCTGAGAGGTCACTTGTGCCCCAGCCACAGGTGCAGAAGTGGATTCTTGTGACTGCGGATGGCCTGCTGATGCTGATGCTGATGTACTGGCTTCTCCTTCAATAACCTGCCGTTCTTTTTCAAACCTCTTGGCTGACCAGGCTAACCAATGTTTGTACTTTTGAACATCTGCATCAGCGAAAGGAAAGAATGCGTTGTCTGCCAGCGCCTTTTTGTAGCGTGGATCCAGAATAGTAGCACAAATGTAATGCTGATCTGAGTTGATGTTTTTAAGACGTTCATCACCACGTAGGCGATGTAATAATTTCTCAGACAAAATGAAATGGGTTTTTTTTTTTCATCTTTTTGAAACTCAGAAGAAACCGCCATCAGTTGGTGCTCCAGTATGCACAACAATGGGATAGCTTTTCCCAAATTACAGTCCTCCTGGCTGACTGCACGCGTGAAGAACTCAAAAGGACGAAGCATGTCTGTCAGGCTTTTAACTATGGCCCATTGCGCCTTACTCATCCGCAGGTCCTCCTTCTGAGATGTAGCCTCTGTCAAGAAATAGTGATCGAGTACCGTATACTGCTCATACAGACGCTCAAGCATGTAGAAGGTTGAGTTCCAACGTGTTGCCACCTCCTGGATGAGTGCTTTCACTGGCATTCCACGTTCAAGTAGCAGTCTCCGCAGATGCTTCCGGGCCTTAAAAGAATGGCTGAAATGGTTGCACATTTTGCGGCAGGTGGCCATTACCTCGAACGCTGGACTCTCTTTATCACTCAAGAATTTTTGAACTACCAGGTTGATACAGTGCGCCAAACACGGCACTCTAACATGGTCACCCTTCAACATGGCCTTAACTACATTGGCGCCATTATCCGTGGAAACATAACCAATCTTGCGTTTTAGGGGGGGTGGCATTGTCAAGACCTTTTTGTCAAACTCTTCCAAAAGGTTTTCTGCTGTGTGACTTTTCTCCAAGCCAAACATGGCTAGTGTTGCATGTTTCCGAGCAGCTTTGAAAACTTGGTCCGGGTCAACACCTGCGTTTAGCTTTGCTATAACACCTGAAAAAGAGACCCAGTGTGCAGTGATGCACATGTAATCATCGCCTGGGCCACTGGTCCACATGTCTGTTGTCAGATGTATTGTGTGAACAGCACTCTTCTGCAAAGCTGCCCCAATCGCCTGCAGCACATCTTCATGTAGTGCTGGAACCGCAACTCTGGCAAAATAGAACCGGCTCGGAACCTTCCATTTAGGGCAGAGCGTTGCCACTAATTCAAGAAAACCTACCGCTTCTACAAAAGAAAAAGGTAGAAGGTCCACAGCTAGCATTTTAGCCAGCTTAGTGTTATACAGACGTGTCAGTGGGTGGTTGCGTTCATATGGCACGTCTGAAGTAAGCATTGTTCTAATGTTGCCCTGGACCAAGCATTTACGGGCTGATAATGACTTCGTTGACCCAATTTTGCTCGCTGGTGAACTTTTGTGCGTTGGTGTCTCACTCGCTCCAACACTCTTAGTGTGCCTCACATTGGGTGTGCTGCTGACAGGGGTACTGGGTGTAAGGGAAGTGTTTGACACGTCTTCTTCCTGCTCGTCATCATCAGATGAAACATCAACGTTTCCTTGAATTTGGCCTTTCTTGATCGCATCTAGGTGCGCAAACCATTTGACAGTGTGCTGTCTCCTAAGATGACCTCTCTGGCCTCCGGTACCATAGTTGGTACCTGGCTTACCACGACTAACTGCTTGCTTACAAATGGTACAAATGGCAAACTTTGGATTTTTTGGACAAACAGTAAAGAAGTCCCAAACTGGGGACTTGAAGTGTCTGTGGGACATGGAGGAGGCGGCGATACTGGTGGTGGTGGTCATGAAGCTAATGCCAGATGAAGTGGAGGATGTGGATTGCCCAACTTTTGTACGTTTTGCACTTTCACCGCCACTAATTAAGGTCGAGATTGACGGAGGTCTCTTCTTGCCAGAAAGAAATATGGAAGCGGGACGAGTTGGTGTACTACTTAACTCCAATGATTGTGGTGTTTCCACTGCCTCCTCATCGACAACATCATCATCACGCTCAGCAGCTCTTCGGGCTAGGGTCAAAATGTCTGTTTGCTGCATGCCCGCTGGGGCTGCAGTGACCTTTATGATGACTGGGTCGTCGTTGGCAGAGTCTTCATCAGCAGCAGTATCCGCCACTTCTTGTTGAGACTCATCACACTCCATAACTCTGAGACTTTGGACGAGCTTCCTTTTACGCTTAACTACCTTTGTTTGTTCCCAAGTTTGATCCGTATCATCAGAAGGAGGTGTGCTTGAAGAGGATGTAGACACCACCCTTGATCTCTTCCTTGCTAGGGGTGTGGAAGACAATGAAGGATCATCAGGAGGAGTGGCTTCCTCAAATGATACCTCGCCTTGATTGTCGATTTCCTGATGTGCCCCTACTTCGGGAGGAACAACTATTGTGGGCACTTGTTGTGACCCTCCATGCACCTCTGCTTGCGCATCTCCTTGCGCTGCCTCTCCTTCCACATGTACTTGGGCTTGTACTTGCACATGTGATTGTTGTTGCCGCTGTGGTTGTTCAACACTCGTCAGATGAGCTACAACAACCTGTGTTGATTGAGGGACATTGCTGCTGCTTTCTTGCGATGAGCCAACATCACTGGTCGATGGTGATTGAAGAAGTATACTGGCTGCCTCTGCAGCACTCAAGGGCTTGGACTTAAGTTGGCGTGGTGGTGGTGGTGGCACTGAGCCCAATGGAGCGGGGGTGCTGCTGCCAGCTTGGTCCCCAGCAGATCCCGCTGCAGCTGCTGCAGGCATACTTTTTTTTTTACTCACAAAAAAAGGGGCGGGCGGCACACCAGTGTCCTTGGTAACTTGCTTCTTCTGCTCCTTACTGGCACCTTTCTTGCTAGAGGAGCTACGGGTTACTTTTTTTGGGGCCATCTTCTTCAGAGCAGGTCAGCAGGCAGCAGTTGCACGAGTTGCAGAGGGTTCTGTGTCCAGACGTGACGTCGCGTGACGTTATGCTGCACACACCGCTGCAGGACTTCTTCCTGGCACTGGTGGTTCTATTGAGTCTTCTTGTGCACCTAAAAGCAATGGAAGACAGAGGAACATCAGTTCAGTTATACACCCCAAAAAATCGACAAAACACAGAAAAATGAGCACAATCCCATGCCATCCATGATGTTTACATTGAAGACACCCCACAGAAAGACTAGGGACATGCAAGTATGCAACACTCACTACCCCTGGGCATAAGGGATGAAAAGTAGGCAAAATAAGTGCAGGCCTCAGACACTGCCTCTCCTCAAAATGGCCCCCTTACACCCCAAGCACATGTTGCCTGTACCAGCCAGCACTCAAGATGGCCACCACCACCACCCACATGGCCAGTCCACATCAACAGTACACCCCCAAAAAACAGAAAAACAGCCAGAAATCACCACAATCCAATGCCATCCATGATGTTTACATCAAAGAGAGTGAGACAACACCACAGGCACACTCAGTCCATGCACCACCACCACCCCTGGGCAAGCAAAAGGCCACACCAGCAGCCCCCCAAAAACGACAAAAAACAATAAAATAAGCACAATCCCAGCCCATCCATGGCCTCAATTATGTTTAAATTCAAGAAGACATCCCACAGAAAGACTAGGCCCATGCAACACTCACCACCCCTGGGCAAAGGGCCACACCAGCAGGCCCAAAAAAACGACAAAAACCAATAAAATCTGCACAATCCCAGCCCATCCATGGCCTCAATGGTGTTTAAATTCAAGAAGACACCCCACAGAAAGACTAGGCCCATGCAACACTCACCACCCCTGGGCAAAGGGCCACACCAGCAGGCCCAAAAAAACGACAAAAAACAATAAAATCTGCACAATCCCAGCCCATCCATGGCCTCAATGGTGTTTAAATTCAAGAAGACACCCCTCAGAAACACTAGGCCCATGCAACACTCACTACCCCTGGGCATAAGGGATGAAAAGTAGGCAAAATAAGTGCAGGCCTCAGACACTGCCTCTCCTCAAAATGGCCCCCTTACACCCCAAGCACATGTTGCCTGTACCAGCCAGCACTCAAGATGGCCACCACCACCACCCACATGGCCAGACCACATCAACAGTACACCCCCAAAAAACAGAAAAACAGCCAGAAATCACCACAATCCAATGCCATCCATGATGTTTACATCAAAGAGAGTGAGACCACACCACAGGCACACTCAGTCCATGCACCACCACCACCCCTGGGCAAGCAAAAGGCCACACCAGCAGCCCCCCAAAAACGACAAAAAACAATAAAATAAGCACAATCCCAGCCCATCCATGGCCTCAATTATGTTTAAATTCAAGAAGACACCCCACAGAAAGACTAGGCCCATGCAACACTCACCACCCCTGGGCAAAGGGCCACACCAGCAGGCCCAAAAAAACGACAAAAAACAATAAAATCTGCACAATCCCAGCCCATCCATGGCCTCAATGGTGTTTAAATTCAACAAAACAGTTGTATCATGCACCCATAACCAACCCTGGTCCTACTGGATACTGTGGCTACCCACAATATAATTTATTTAATTTTCTGAAAAAGTTCCAAAATTGTACTTGCAGCAACTGTAATGCCCCAAACAAACTTACTTGTGAAAGTTGATTTCTAATCCAAAAGTGATCCAAAGACAGTCAAAAAGGCCTCAAATCCAAATATCCAGCAGCACCCACAAAAAGTAATCCTTCCAGCTCCAGATCCAAATGAAAGTGACCAGGAGATGGACAAAGCACTGGGAGGAGCCTGCTGGACAGGAACAGGAAGTTGGAGACTGTGGGGCACTTCCTTCCTCCCCCCCCCCCAAAATGGACTCCTTGCAAAAAAAAAGGCCATGCAAATGTCAACCTGAGGAGTGATTCTGATAAAAATCATAATTTTCTGAAGGTTTATCCTGTTTGCTGGTGATTTTCTTGTGCGAAATTGCAAAATCTCTATTTCGCAAGTGCGAGATTGTTCCTTTCCGCCGCAACTACGTGTTCGCAATTGCGAACTCTCGCGAGGTGTGCTGTGCAAGGTGGCAAGCCGCGAGTACGTATTCGCGGGCGACAAACTCCCGCGGGAACACGCAGCAAGATCTAAAATGGCGCGTCACTCGCAAAGAAAAACAACTCGGCAAACGCTAAAATGACGGAAAGTGAACGCCGTGCACCACGCCGCGCGCCGCAACCAAGCAAAAAATCCGCCGCGAGCGGATTCACGGATTTTCGACAAATTCGCGAGAGTTCGCGGATTGCGAATTTGCCGAAAATCCGAAAAATCCGCGATCGGAGCGGATTTTACGCCCATGCTTAGTGTCAACACTGACAACGCACAACCTTCTCTCTCGTGCACGTACAACGTGAAAGGCTTACTATAGTCTGGAGTACCCAACACAGGAGCCGAACACAATGCATCGCGTAGTTCAGAAAAACTTTTCTGACATTCGTCAGATCAAGGAAGAGGATGCGGTGTATCTTTTCAGAGTCAATGCTAGCAGAGGTTTCGCCAACAGTGAAAAATTGGGGATCCACTGTCTACAATACGATGTAATACCTAAAAAGGCACGTACTTCTCTCTGTGTGGATGGTAAATTCATTTGCGCAATCGCTTGAATTCGTTCTGGGGTCAATCTCCTTCCCTCCTTCGACAAGAGATGACCTAAGTAGGTCACTTCTTGGTGACAATATTGCAACTTTGAAGGTGACACTTTATGATGAAGGTCAGACAAATACCGCAACAAAGAAAGAGTAGCCTCTTTACAAATCTTTTCATCATCAGCAGTAACCAACAAATCATCGACGTACTGAATAAGAGTAGCACCAACAGGTAACACAAAACCGTCAAGCTGAGTTTTCAACGCTTGACTATAGATGGAGGGACTTTCACAATAACCTTGGGGAGCTCTCTTAAACCGGAAGCTTCGGCCTCCTAATGAGAAGCCAAAAATATCCCTACTCTCCTCAGCAATAGGAATACTGAAGAAAGCATTCTTCAAATTGATGACAGAAAAGCAAGCTGCCGAAGCAGGAATCAAAGTCAACAAAGCAGTGATATCAGGTACCACAGGAAACTGTGGCACGACTATCTTGTTTACCTCTCGAAGGTTGATCACAAACCGGTACACATGTGGCTGAGAAGCATCAGTACGTTTAGGAACAGGCAAAACAGGACTGTTACACACATTACCTCTCGTTTCCTCAACTACACCCTTCTCAACCAGATCATAAACAATCGCTAAAAGAGCTCTCTCACCATCGCTCGAAATCTTGTATTGGGGAATACGAGGTAGCCTAGCATTTGACTTAAGAGTAACAACATACGGAGGAATCTGCAAAAGACCAACATCATTTGGACCTGTAGCCCAAAGTGTATCAGGAAGCGAACGCAATTCCAGTGGCAAACAATCCTTAGACAAATACATTGGGGAAATCACTTTCTTACCAAGGGTAAATTGTACTCCCGAAGGAGAACAATGCAATGTTGCATACAATCTTTTCAGCAAGTCCAAACCCAACAGATTCTCACCACAACCAGTCGTTAAAATAAGTGGAGCTTCCAATTCACAAGGGCCAATCGAAAGGGACAAAGGACTAGAAACCGGATTACGAACTGGGGCGCCTGAAAATCCTACTGAAACATTGGTCAAGCCAGACAAAGGTGCGCCAGGAAGTTTAGAGTGCATAATAGAACTCTTCATCGCACCAGTATCCAAAAGAAAAGGTTCTACCACACCTGATGTAATCACTTCAACATAAGGTCCACTCTGGTCTACTGGAACTGACACTACTCCCTCACTTTGTCCTTGGCTGTCCTAGTTATCATTATAACCAGAACACTCACCTTCGACATAGTAATCCTCAACATAATACTGGGCAGACTGACCACTCAGAACATTCTGTCTGTCAAAATAATTCGCAGAATTCTGTAGGGAAGAGGAACGCTCATTCTGGGGAAACACACCACATCCCCTACCCCTAGGAGCTTGCTGAAAACTACCACGACCTCTCTGACCAGATATACCATTCGCACGCTGTAACAAAGCCGGGCAACTATTCTTGTAATGACCTTCCTCTCTGCAATAAGCACACTGATTAGGGCCAGGAAAGAATCGCTGAACATAAGGCTCAGGCTTCTGTAACAATCTCTGAAATTGTGAAGGTTGCTGAAACTGAGGCTGATTCTGATAAGGCGGATAAGCTTGCTGCAAAAGAACTTTCGTCTTTAACTCTTTCGTTTTCTTCTCCACTTTATCCTTCTCATCTTTATCCCTATTCTCGTAATATTGTGCAGTAGCCAATATCTGGGCCGACGAAGAGACAGCCCATGAACTCTCAGAGTCCTTTAACTTATTAGAAAGTTCGGGAAGCAAATTAAAGACAAATTTATCCACAAACAACCTTTGGCCACCCTCCGTACTCATATCCTGACCACTATGATCAATAAACGTCTCTTCAAACCTAGTGAAGAAATCAGATACACTCTCGCCTTTCTTCTGCTTACATGCTGCTAACTTATCCCAATTCACTCGTAAAGCGGGCATCATCGTTTTCATCAGATTAATAATTCTACCTGGTAATTCTGAAACTAGAGGTTCAGGTTTAGCACCTCCCTCCTGTCTACCATCTGCGGCAACAATATTCGCCCAGGTATCACCTAATTCAGCAGCATGATTCTCATGACGAATCTTTGCCCACAAAGGTTGGGGGACTACATTACCCATCAACATATCGATGTCAGCTAAATTCATAATACACGCTTCAACTGTCTGGGACAACTCCTTGTAATAACCAGCAGGATTCTTACGAGGGTCAGGTAAGGTCTGCTTAAGAGCCAAGACCTCTGCTCTCTTCCAAGGGACATGTACCCATATTCGCTGAAAATGCGGCAGAATAACTGGATTAGCGTTTGGGTCCCCTTCCTTCCAAATTGGGGGAACTTCTCTCATTGGATACTGTCTAGCTTTTCTTCTAACAGAAGAATCAGGTTCATACAATGTCTGAGGCGGAAGCTAGATCTAAAAGCCAGTATCATCTCTACGGCATCTGTAATATCAGATTCTACTATCATCCCTTTAGCAAATCCGACTGAACATCAAGTAATTCCTGTGGGATCAAACCCAAATCATTATCTTCCCATTCCTGACGCAAAAACATACACATCACATTAAAAACATACCTTTGCTTAGGCGGCTCCCACTGAAAGAAAACATCCATAGCCGCTGGCAAACTATACCTTGAGGCATTTATAATCCATTTACGAGCCAACAAATCCAACACAGCCCGTTCCTCAGAACCAGGAAGCTGACTACGACTCTGCTTACGCTCCGAAACAGGGGTCATATTCAGTGACCCAAACAATGGTGACAACAAATTAGAAACGGTTTTTGTCATTCGTTTTCGAACAGAAGGAGAAGAAGCAGACATAAGAACAGGAGAATAAGTATTTTGAGGCAAAGAAGATGTAGGGACAAGAACAGTAGAAATCGAAGATGCAGAAGCAGAAGGCAAAGGAGTTTGAGGCAAAGCTGGTAGCAAGGCTAGCGACCCTAGAATGGGTTGCGCAGGAGGAGGCAAAACCATCTGTGGAGCACCGGGTGGCTGAACAACAGCAGGAGGTTGAACAACAAAGGGTGGAACAACCGGGGGTAATAGAGGCGCAGTAGCACCCTACACATAGGGAGGTGACAATCTCAGTAAATGAGAGATCAAAGGATCTTTTTCAAGGTCTTCAATCACTTTTGGAGGAGAAGACGGCAAGGCCAGATAACATTTATCTATGGCCATACAACGCTGTCTATCTAAAACTTCACTCGCACGCTCTTCTCCATCTTCCTTAAACTGTCTAGCAGCTTGTAATACTGACATATTCTTATCTTTCCTATCTCTCTTTGCTTGTTTAGTTTCTCTCTGTTTGGCTTCCTTACGCCAAAGGCGGAAAGAGTCAAACAATGCCGGCCGGGCTTTCTTCCTAAATAGCTTAACTTCTAGATTGTCTAAAATCTCTGTTTCAAAACTACCATGTGGGGGCCATTGCAAAACACCATCATTTTTAGTGTAGTGGACCCATACTTCATTATAAATAATAGGGCCCACTCCGTGTTTTGAATAGAGGTCATAAGTCGGAGTTCCAACCGGAGGTATCGGACATGAATCCTCCAATCGGGAATCCCTGTTACTACCACAAACAAACCAATTACCAAATTTACCAAGACAAGACATCTTGCTCAGTAGTCTGGTTTCAAACTTCAAAGGGAATCAAAAAATGATACACTCGTAAATATACAAGCCCTTCGGCTTTGGGTACTGCAGCAACCAAATCAAAACCAAGGAACCAAACAAAATTGTGGGAGCTACCCACTTATACTTAACTAAATATCTGTCACGCCACCAGAAAACCGTCTATCGTCTCGCTTTCTGAACATCAATCGGAGGGTCCAAGGCAAGGCGACAGTCAGGGCAGCAGTCCTTCGTAGCCGTTGGAAAGCGGGAAGCCTCGCAGAAAAGTCCTTCGGTCCACGTCGACATGCAGGGGTCGATGAAGTGGGGGCCCTCCTCCAGAGTTTCCTCACATGGCTCCTCGCAATCTTCGGGCTTGGACCGGTACCACTGAAGTCGCCCCACGTTGGGCTCCAACTGAAGAACTGGGATTTCAAGTACCCAGCGGCGCCAGGGACATGCCCAAAGTCCTCTGGGTTCCCTTGCCTTGGTATACAGAGACACTGAATACTTCTAGGTGGCGTCAGAGATCAAATTTATTAGCTGCAGCCAGTAGCAGAAATCCCAGTAATACAACACGGTGTACAACTCAAGAAACTGCTCAATTTTACTAAGGCGAGACATTCCTATTTATACACAAAAAGGTACATTTAAAATGCACGCCCCTGCACCAAAATTCAACCAATAGAAAATACATGACATCACACAGCATCATACAGTAAAGCTCATTTTACAGTGTCCCAACCCACAAGTTAATATTTAGGCATATCTAAATAATAATCTGGAAGGGCCGAACAAACCCTTAATTGAAAGCGTAACCCATGAAATGAAGAAACAGTAAAGAAAAGTAGTTTCAGATAATGTGCAAGATAACAGAAACGTAAAGAAACTAAAAAGTTAACAAATGTCTTGAATGGTGATTGGGAAAAGTGGATAACGATCTTGCAGGGAAATCGGCTTGGCAGAGTCAAGTTCTAGGTGAAAGGCCAGCTTCTGAAATTAACTCCAGTGCACGAACAAAACCTTAGTTAATGTATATATGACCCAAAAAAGGTCAGACTGCTTTGCTCGCAGACTAACTTCTGAGGCCTAGTAAAAGGCAACACCAGATGGCAGTCACGACACATGGCAAAAACCCATGTTTAGAAAATAAAGTCGTAAGGAAAGAAACAATTTAGATATTGTTTAGGATAAGATATGTGCAAGGAAACTAAAGGTTAACGAGGTCCTGAACAGTGATTGAAAAACTCAGTTGGTGACCATGGGGCCTACACATACAAATCATTAACCTTTGATTTACAGCTGTGACACTGGAAAAATATTATTGCTCCACACTAGAATAAGTTTTTTGTTCTCTCAAAATTTATTTTCATAGAATTTTTTTTTATATTTAATAAAACCATGTTCAAAATTGCATTCAATATTCACTTGGGTGCTCTGGTACAATATTGCACAAACTGTCTAACAATTCCGTATTACGGTATCTACCTCAGAGTCACTCATTAATACTGTAAAATCATATAATTTCAAAATCACAAATTAAATAATGAACAAATACATTTCATATACATTCAAAAAGTCCCATTGTCGACGCGTTTCGGTGCGTTGGTTACAATTATAGCACCTTCCTCAGGACGGACAGAGTTAAAAACCAATTTAGTTCTTCTTTCTAAAAAAAAGAATGCATACAATTAATACATTGTCTCTATGGAGAGTTACTTCTAGTTGTGGGCGTTTTTAGTTGTGTCACTATTTCGAGATTTTTACAAGAAATATCCTTACTTGTATTGGTAGGGTTGACGTCCTTCTATGAATTATCAGGACGACTGTATCATCACTAGTAAACTTTGTGATAAAAGCCACTTCAATTATGGGCCAGAGAAGTATAGAGTTATTAGCCACTGGCCTATGTACATTTGTTAACTGAACCAGCACGTTATGTCTATTTTGTATAGGCATCAAGATACCATTAGCAAAGGCGCAGAAGTGGACAGCCTGACTTTAATCATTAGGCGTAAACCTTACTGGTACGTATAAACAGGCCCTGCTTAAAACAGACTTTAGATCTAGGATATTACTATCTAGACTATATGGTACTATCTGTATATCCCACAGGCACGGCAAACGATTGAATATAGGCGGCGCACAAGACGCTCCTGCTTGAATGAAGACACCATTGATTACGTGTCACCCTGGCTTTTAATAGTAAGTGTACTCTGTAAGACGTATTTAAAACTAAAAAGTCTTTAAAAAGTATGGCAATTAATTCCATGCTTTTGTCAATTTTAGAACTCTATACTTCTCTGGCCCATAATTGAAGTGGCTTTTATCACAAAGTTTACTAGTGATGATACAGTCGTCCTGATAATTCATAGAAGGACGTCAACCCTACCAATACAAGTAAGGATATTTCTTGTAAAAATCCCGAAATAGTGACACAACTAAAAACGCCCACAACTAGAAGTAACTCTACATAGGGACAATGTATTAATTGTATGCATTCTTTTTTTTAGAAAGAAGAACTAAATTGGTTTTTAACTCTGTCCGTCCTGAGGAAGGTGCTATAATTGTAACCAACGCACCGAAACGCGTCGACGATGGGACTTTTTAAATGTATATGAAATGTATTTGTTCATTATTTAATTTGTGATTTTGAAATTATATGATTTTACAGTATTAATGAGTGACTCTGAGGTAGATACCGTAATACGGAATTGTTAGACAGTTTGTGCAATATTGTACCAGAGCACCCAAGTGTATATTGAATGCAATTTTGAACATGGTTTTATTAAATATAAAAAAAAATTCTATGAAAATAAATTTTGAGAGAACAAAAAACTTATTCTAGTGTGGAGCAATAATATTTTTCCAGTGTCACAGCTGTAAATCAAAGGTTAATGATTTGTATGTGTAGGCCCCATGGTCACCAACTGAAAGAATAATTACACAGAAAGGAATTTCTTGTTGATAATCATTTGATACCCAGTCCTTTCTGGTCCCTGGGAAACTCTCTTTTTATGAGATTTAAAAACTCAGACAACGATCAGCTAGTGAAACTGGTTTTTGCAAAAGGTCAGTTTCAGGTTAAAAGGGTTACTCTCTCTGCAGTTCATTCAGAGTCAGAAAAACCCAAGTTAATATATGCACGAACTCAGAAGGGCAGACCACTTGTTCGTTGGGCCTACTTCACAGGCCTACGTGAGGGCAAGACTAAAATGGAGTCAGGTTTGAGAATTACAGAACCACAATCTCTCAATGCGAATGCTCAATGGTCACAGCCCGACAGATAATCCAGCAGCATACACAAGGGTCACTCAAAAGTCGGCCTCAATCATCGATTATTCCTTCACAGACCACAACCCCGTTCAACATATCACAAACTTTCAAATCTTGGATAGAGCAGAGAGTGACCACCAACCACAATCTTTCACGCTCTTAAGAAAAAACATAAACCCAATTCTTATTAACGCAATGTCGCAACAACTCCATTGCCATAACCTTAAACGCCTCACCTGGAAAAAGGACAACATAAGCGAGATTATAGATTCATGTATCAGCATCTTGACGAAGTCCAAAACCGAACCATCTAGTATCCACTCCTGGGAGTCATTTACCAGAGAGCTAAATCAAAAGTGTTCTAAACAAACAACTGGCAGAAAAGCAGGAAAACCATTGGGGGCAGCATGGTTCACCAAAAGCCTTAGAATTCAAAAACAACAATTGAATAAATATTTAGGACAACTAAGAGCTCAGGGCTCATCATCCACCCAAGACCAACTGCTACTAATTTCCAAAACCAGAAACAAAACTTTAAAAGAGGCATTAAGACAGCTAAGAAAGCATTCCATGAACATCTTTGGGCGAAACTCCATTACTCTTATAAACAAAGAGACTCCAAGCTCTTCTGGGAAATTATCAGTCAGTTAACTAACGGCAGGAATCGACACAATAACTCGGACATCATGGAGGACACATGGAGAGCCCTTTTTGAATTACTTTATAATGAAACTCCACCTCCAGCCATCGTCAATTGCGGCTTCCAACTAAATAACGCAGCTATTGCCAGAGACCAAGTAAACAACACCACCCCCCCCGATTTAGACCTTCCTCCTCAGATCCTTAAAGAATAAATCTTAAAAACAATACAAAAGCTAAGATCTGAGGGTGCCCCTGGGCCTAACGACCTCAAAATGCCTTGTTTCGGCACAATCCACCATTTTGGGCGGATAACTTAACTCCTCTTTTTTCGGACATCCTAGTCTCCAACATGATCCCTGACTCCTGGAGGGGAAGTATTCTAAGCCCAATATATAAATCCGGTTCTTGTTCCGATCCTTCAAATTACAGATTGATCGCGTTAATTGATGTGGAGGCTAAAATATACGCTTCAAATCTTCTGGCAGACCTAGAGGACAGGGCGGCGCAAATAAACCTGATTCCTCATACGCAAACCGGATTCAGGGCCGGGATGGGCACTCTGACGAATGTTTCTGCTGTAATCCTCCTGGCCAACCAAGCCTTCGTAAAATCAAGGACACTTTATGCATGTTTCATCAACCTCAAAGCGGCCTTTGATAAGGTCTCAAGAGCCAAGCTATGGGCAACAATGTACAACTGGGGGGTCCCAGTTTAGTTGCTGGAGGCCACAATCAACCTGTACTCTCAAACATGGGACCAGATCAGGAAAGGCGATGGGCGCAGCATTACTAAGAATATCCAAACACTCAACGGGTTAAAACAAGGGTGTGTGCTGGCACCCTGCCTCTTCAACATTTACACTGCTGACCTGGACGAGCACCTTCGGTCAATTCAATCTGACCCTCCGAAACTTGGCACAATACCCATCCACAGTCTTCAATACATGGATGACATTGCTTTATTAGCGCAAACACCAGTCGGATTACAACGATTAATTACCAAACTTGGAGCTTATACCACCTCAGTCCAACTAACCATCAATCACCAAAAAACGAAGGTGATATGCTTTAACAAACACCATAAAGCTGACTGCACATTCACTTGGACCTTGGACAAGCGACCTTTGACCGAGGTGGACTCATACAAATACTTAGGCTTCCAAAGTGATCTCAAACTTACCTATAAGACACATCTGCACCAAGGTCGCACAAAATCTCAACAGCTGCAGTTTGCCTTCAAAATCTTAAAAAACAAGCTTGCAGGCGGCGCCACCGGTCACCTACTAAAGGTCATAGCAGCAAAATTCTTGCCCTCCATCTCATACGGCACAGAAATCTTGAACGGCAAGGTCGCCACAGGCCTGAACTTAGCACAATCAATTCTTTTTAAGAAACTGTTTGCCCGCAAGCTAAAATATGACTGGAATATGGCCTAAGAAATCTGATCCCCGATAGACAAGGTTCACTAGTCAAGTACTACTGGAGGATGCGGGACGCAGAAGAGAACACACTCGCCCACTATTGTTGGGTAGAAATTGAAAAGCAAGCCAGAATCCAAAATTCAATCTTCGAAGCTCTGAAGGCTTTGCTCTTGGCATTGGAGTTAAAGGAGCCCTTGCTCACTGTCTCTACATACCCCAGCTTCAAATCTGTGGTTAACAAAGCCATAAAACGGAATTCGTTATCTTTAGATAAAACAGCCCTAGCCAAAAAAAACACGTCTGATCCGTGATACAGACATACCAGACGTTGCAACCCCAACCTTATTTGCTAGACCATTTCCCGCATCAGAAAAGCACTTTTTCACGCTACTAAGGCTTGGGTCTTATCCATCAAACGACCTAACCCCTAAATGGAAATACGCATGGTAATCAAAGGAATGCCGCCTGTGCGGAGCTTGGAACGAGTCTTTATTGCATTTAATATGCATCTGTCCTGCTTTAATACTAACACGCAAAATAGTAACACAGGAGGTTTACGGGAAGGAACAAATAAGAACCTGCAGAGCAGCAGTGATTCATTGTCTTAGGGGCTCATCTATCCCACAGTCCTGCATAACCATAAACTTTTTTAAAAATGCGGCAAAAGAACTGGCCAATGCAGAACCTGCTAACCAACTCAAGCAGTGCTAGAACATTTGGTTTTGAAATCCCTTGACTGCCTTTTTTACATGTTAATTCTTCTTAAAATATTGCCTTTTTATACTTTTTTTTAATAATAACAACAATGTATACTTCTGCATGTTTTATCTATGGTGGTTTTCCCAACCTTTTATGAGTTTTTTTAATGAAATCAAATAAAAGTATATTTGACTTGGTGTCCATGTGCATAGTCCAGTTCAAACCAGTCCTGGCAGCCATAGGCTCCTGCTCTGGCGCAAAACTGGACAAAGGACATAGAAGTAATCTTCCACCTCTCCAGAACCTCCCCTGGCAGGGGGCCCTGAATCCTCCCAACCCTTTCTCTAGGGTACTTAAGGGATTACCTGGGTGTAGGTTCCTACATTCATCGTGGGATGATATTTAGATCAGACACCACTTCTTCTTCTACTGTCTGGGCACTTTGGACTTCGCTGGATTTTGTTTGGGCCTGACTTTGTCACCCTTCCAGTCTGCTACATCGTCTGTGGCTGTGAATAATATAGAAACTTTCTTTTTTTTTTTTATAAAACATTTTTATTAAAAATTAACAAACGAACATCAGCAAAAGCATTGCAGTTCAAAGGGAGCAACAAAATTAGCATCATTAGTACAGTAGGAGATTCCACAAAAGTACATATATACCTCAGCGGGCTGTCTAAGGTGTCGAGGGATCTTCCGCCTCAGCGGCCAAAGGTGGCTGACATATTTCTCCACTGTAAGAATTCCAAGGGCCCCACACCCGAGACCACTTCTTGGGGCTCCCACGTGCTACATACACAGTTTTTTCTTGAAACATTGCTCAGTCCAAGTCTCTTTCCCAGTCCTGAACCGTGGACGAGTCCAGTGCACCCTCACCTCTGGGCGATGTTCCTTTTAGCCAGCATCAGCACCAGCGTTACCCACTGTATCGCACAGACATTCAAATCAGTTGGCTCCCAAACGTTCAGGAGACATTACAGGCCTCCATCCAAACCAGAACAGACAAAGCTACATTAATAATGTTGTTAATTTTGCGCCAATAGGATTGAATATGTGTACACTCCCAAGCTATGTGGAAAAAGGTTCCCACTTGACCACACCCCCTCCTACAAGCGCCTTCATCCGCCTTTCCCATTCGCACCAGGTGGGGCCCCGTTACATAAATACGGTGCGGATACTGGAGCTGGACAAGGCGGAGATGTGCAGGTATAGCTACAACTTTGGGAGAGGAGAGTGCCTCCTGCCACTCCTCGTCATCCATTTCCATCCTGTCCCTGAGCCATTTCTCTCGAAGAGCCTTGAGAGGGTCCAAGAGATTATTGACCAGCTTCTTGTATATCAAGAAAATTGTGCTATCATGGAGATAGCCATCCAGCAATCTGTCTTCCAATGGGGATGATTCGGACAGAGTGGTCCCAGGCTTAAGATGTGCATGAAGTGCGTGCCGAACCTGTTTGTAGCGGAACCGTTCTGAGCCAGTGATGTGATATTGGTGCTGCAGCGCTTCAAAAGGTTTGATATCCGTTTTGTCCCACAGGTCTCCTATGCGAATGATGCCTATAAGGTCCCATTTGTCAAATCCCTTACATTTCCAAAGATCGCCCAATTGCTCAGAGTCCCATAGCAGCGTTGCTGGCGCCAACGTCCTCCGCCAACCCAAACGGGAGGTAGCAGTATGCCAAATGTGTACTGCATCTTTAGTGGGGCCCGTTAGGAGATAGCGCCGTGGTCTAGAGTAGAGAGATCTATTAAAAGTCCCCCTGGAAAGCAGCCACTTATCCATATTGTATCCCGGGTTGCTGGGTTGTGCATAGGTGCAGTGATTGAAAGAGGATAAATGGGATGCCCAATAGTACAGTTGTATGTCCGGGAGATTTATCCCTTGTCATTCCAATTCAGTGATAGTTTGGCTAGGACAATACGAGGCTTGCCCTTCCACAGAAGATCCCGCTGAAGGCTCTCTACCTCCTGAAAATATGGCACAATTATCGGGTCCATAGAGTTCTGAAGTGCATACAGAAATTTGGGACGGGACATCATTTTAAACAAGGCGGCCTTTTCCAGCAAAGAGAGGGGAAGAGTCTTCCACCGAGCGATATCCTTATGCAGCTGGAGCAGTGGGGGCTGTTGGTGCTGGTCTGCAATAGGCATCACCTCGGCGGGATAGGAGGCTCGCCCGTCACTACAAACAAGAGGGACTTGCTCCAGTTCATGAAATAACCGGAGAATCTTCCAAAAGTTGTGAAAATGTCTAGGACTACACTCAGAGACCGCCTAAGGGAAGTCAAATACAGGAGGATATCATCCGCATAAAGGGAAATCCGATCTTCCCAATTCAAGGACCAGCGCCTGCCCCTTACCATCAAGTCTTGACGGACCCAGGCCGCCAACGGGCTCCAGGGCCAAGGCAAACAGTAAAGGCGATAGGGGGCAACCTTGCCGGGTCCCTCTGCCCAGCTGAAACGTAGCTGACTTCTTGTTGTTTACCACCACCTGAGCCATAGGCAGGGAATACAGAAGCCGTACCCACTGAATGTATTTTGGACCGAAGCCCATTTTCTCCAACACTGCCCATATATATGACCACTCAATGGTGTCAAACGCCATAGCGGCATCTAGGGAAACTATTTATTTATTTATTTTTTGCGATTTTTAGAACACGCAAATACCCAAGGGGTGTCTCGGCGCTAGCAGAACAGAACCGGCTCTGTGGCAGAAAATGTATGCTGAAAACAACCAGGTTTTTAGTTTTTTTCTGAAACTGATTGGCTGTCGAGATGGTAAAACATCTATCTCCCCAGTTGGCCCTTCTTGTACGTGGAACTTTGAGCAGATGGGCTGACGACGAACGTAAAGTTCTTGGGTGTTCAAGAGGGCGGAAGGCTTTTTTTTAAAATTGTGGGCCCAGGTTGTTAATGGCTTTATATGCAATGCATAACAACGCCTTAAATTTTGTCCGGCTCTTCACTGGGAGCCAGTGCAGCTTTCGAATATGAGGGGAGATGGATGTGAATTTGGGAATGGTTAGTAGGATCCTGGCCGCGGCGTTTTGGACCAGCTGCAATCTGTTGAGGACCTTTTCTTGGGCATTCAAAAGAAGGGCATTGCAGTAATCTGTTCTAGAGAAGACCAAAGTACTGATTAGAGTTTTGCCAGCAGAAGGAGGTAAGTATGGAATCAGTTTTTTAATCCTTTTTAGGATATAAAAGGATCAATCAATCAATCAGAGCATTTATATAGCGCACTACTCACCCAGAGGGTCTCAAGGCGCTGGGGGGAGGGGGTCCGCTACTGCTCGAACAGCCAGGTCTTGAGCTGCTTCCTGAAGGCGAGGTGGTCCTGGGTCAGGCGGAGGTGGGTCGGAAGGGAGTTCCAAGTCTTGGCGGCCAGGTAGGAGAAGGACCTTCCTCCTGTGGTGGCTCTACGGATGCGGGGGACGGCGGCGAGGGCGTGGTTGGTCGATCGAAGCTGGCGTTTGGGAGCGTAGAAGTTGAGGCGGCTGTTGAGGTATCCTGGTCCTTGGTTGTGTAGGGCTTTGTGTGCGTGGGTGAGGAGCCGGAAGGTGAGTCTCTTGTTGACCGGGAGCCAGTGCAGGTCTCTCAGGTGTCCGGAGATGTGGCTGCGGCGGGGGATGTCCAGGATGAGTCGTGCTGAGGTGTTCTGGATCCGCTGGAGTCTCTTCTGGAGTTTGGCGTGGTTCCGGCGTTTCAGGCGGCTGTTCGACATCCATGTGGCTACGTCTGTCATCCCTTCGTGCAGGTTGGCTCTGGCGGTGGCGGGGTCGTTAGTGAGGGAGAGGATCAGCTGGGTGTCGTCGGCGTAGGAGATGATGTTCAGGTTGTGCTGGCGTGCGATGGCTGCGAGGGGGCTCATTGTTGTATTCCTATATGATGTCACCAGTAGAATTATGGCATGTCATGTAGAATGTACGAGTGTCAACGATTAGTTCAGTTAGATGTGATCTGGTCGGACTTCACCTGCCTTCTGTGGATGTCTACGTTGTTTTCCTTCTGCATTAAATCTACTTGGTGTAATTCCATGTGTGGACCCCTTTCTACATAATTATTGGCGACGTTTGGGAAACCAAGTAATACAAGCCAGAAGAAGGATTTTAAAACAACATTCACGCTTCGATTTTTGTTGTTCACGTACTTTAATTTACGTGACATTGTTCTCGGACTAAGACTTTCACTTTCGGAACAATATTCCCTTGCATTGAAGTATAATTTTTCTACAAGACTGCCCGGAATCGTTTGGAGCAAGAAAATACACTGGCAGCGCCTTTTTAACCCGAGGAACCACATCGTCAGTGCTTTCTACCCGGAGAGACCACGTCGTAGAAGCTGCAACAGTGAGTTATCTACGATTCAATCTCAGAAAGAAAACTTTTTACTTACGTTTTCCTTCTCTCACCGTTAAACAGTGCATTATTCAAATCGTAACAGAATCCTACACTCACTGCTCCGGTACATCTGCAACGCCGAAGAGACTCCATTCTACAGCTCAGTGACTGTGACGAATCCTCATTTCCTGACGCAGGACAAACGGAGTGCATTGTGGGTACTACCCTTTCACCTTCCTGACGTTTGACGTCAGTAACGTGCCACCATTTTGTTTTTCTTCGTGATTGTCGGAAAAGAAATCTTCATGAAGCACATCTCCCTTTGATTATAACTTCATTAATTTTATCTCTTTTCCAGTTCAATTTTTTAACGTTCTACCACCATTTACCAACAATTAATAAGGTAGAGAAATTTATTTAATCGTTTATTCTTAAAAAAATAGTAAGAATGTCTAACATTGCTGCTCCACCTCACTTCCTTCAAACTGCAGGTGAGCCAAACATTGAATGGGATTTGTGGTACCCAATGTTTTTAGCCTACGTTGACGTTCTAGAAAAAGATGGGTGCTCAGCCAAACGCAAGTTAGCTCTTCTTAGACATTGCCTTGGTGGAGCAGGTATTAAGGAATTTGACAATCTTCCACCTTTTGAAGGCTCTGGAGACATTGATATTTTTGAAAAAGCTTCCAGACAAATGAAAATTCGTTTTGGCAGAAAAATAAATACTGTAATGGAACGTTTTAAGTTTTATTCCCGTACCCAGAAACAAGATGAATCGATTGAAGATTACGTTTCTGCCTTACGTTCTTTAGCTTGTTCATGTGCCTTTGAAACTATTTCTTACGAATAAGTCCTGAGAGATCAAATAATGATGCGTACAAAAAGTAAGAAAATTCAAGAAAGACTTTGGTTGGGAACAGAATCCTCCTTGAGTGCCGTAATTAACATTGCGAAAGGGATTGAACAATCTGAATTATTTGTTTCAGAGATTAGAGGTCAAATACCAAAGTCACAAGTTCCTGAGACTGAAGTCTCGTTAGTAAAAAGTCAAACTTCTTCATATAATTCCAATAGAGTTCCTCCTAAAAAAGACAATGACAAGAAATTTTCTGAAAATAAGAATGTTGTTGATAATAAGTTTTCTTACAGGAAAAATGTTTCTTGTTATAGATGTGGCAGTTCTAACCATTTAGGAAACTACAGGGGATGTCCAGCTTGGGATAGAGTGTGTGTCAAATGTAAGAGGAAAGGTCATTTTGCCAATGTTTGTCGTTCTTCCCAAAGGATTAATTATATTTCTCAAGAAGAAGAAGAAGTTCTACACAGTTTTAACTGCATTTTGTCTGTAGATGAATCAGAACAAAAAGAATTTCCCTCCTACACAATTTTAATTGATAATCAACCTATCCTTTTAATGATAGATTCATGCTCATGGTATTCCATTATTGGTCTGAATTTATTCAAAAGTTTTTGGGGCGATAGAAAATTGTTATCTCCTGATATTTCTCCCGGGGGATATACTGGGCAGAAAATAAACATTGAAGGTTTCTTTTGGGCTGACATTCAGGTAGAAGATAGATACACCAAAGGGAAAGTATATGTGGCCACTAAAGGTGTAGCTATTCTGGGATGGCCCCATCAACGTTTACTTGGAATTAAACTTGACCCTAATGCTGATCCTCCAGTATACTTGGGTGATCCATGTGTATTGAGTATAAGTGATTTAGGAGATAATACTCTTTTCGTAGAGAACACTAGGAAGAATTTTCCTGATGTTTTTAAAGATACCTTAGGAAAATTTTCGGATTTTAAACACAGAATCATTCTTAATGACAATGCTATTTCAGTCAGGCACAGGGTCAGGAATGTTCCGTTGGCTTATCGTGAGAAACTTAAAGAAATTCTGAGAGATCTTGTGTCTAAACAAATCATAGAACCAATTGAATCTTCCCCCTGGGTTTCTCCCATCGTTTTATCACTCAAAAGTTCTGGCGAACTCCGCCTGTGTGTGGATCTCCGCAGCTTAAATGAGGAGAACATGATCACAATTTACATTGTGTATTGTCTAATGTTCAGAAGAAAGGGCTTACTTTAAAGTTCAATAAGTGCACGTTTAGACAATCCAAAGTTGAATATCTAAGACACGAAATTTCTAAAGATGGCATTAAACCAAAATTCAATCATGTCAAGAGCATTACTGATGCTCCTGTTCCTTCCTCTAAAGAACAATTGTTGTCCTTTTTAGGACTCACAGAATTTTATGGTAAATTTGTTAAAGATTACTCTACCATTGTGCACCCTTTACGGTCTTTGTTAAAAAAACAAGCAAAATTTGTTTGGAGTAAAGAACAACAAGTTTCTTTTGACACTTTAAAGGGTAAAATTATCAATGCTCCTTTTCTTAAACCTTTTTCTGTCCATAAAGAATGCATAGTTTGTGTTGATGCGAGTAATGTAGGCCTAGGTGCCGTTTTGATGCAAAAGGACAGTTTTGGTGAATATGTAGTATCTTATGCATCCAGAACACTACGAGATGCTGAATTTAATTATTCCACAATAGAGAAGGAACTTCTTGCTTGTACTTGGGCGACTCAACATTTTCGTCAATTTCTTTGGGGGACGAAATTTACTTTGAGGACAGATCATAAACCCCTTGTCAATATGTTGTCAGCTGGTGGTGGTAGAACTCTCACTGCACGTCTCGCCCGTCTTGCTGCTAAGTTGCAAGAATACCGTTGTGAGGTTGTTTATGTTCCTGGACGCTTTAATGTACATGCAGATTGCATGTCACGTTTTCCTATTAATGATTGTTCAAACAAGGATCATTCTGATGAGTGTGATGTAGCTTTTACTTTGTGTGATGGTAACTTAATTGCTGGGAAAGACCAGGAAAATTCTATTACTGAAAGTGTTTGGTCAAAAGCTATGCTTCACGATGATGTGCTTGGGAAAGTAAAGGCTTTCTTAAGAAAAGGTTGGCCTGAAGAAAGAAAATTGAGTGGAGATTTAGCTTCCTTTTTTAAAGTTAAAGATGAATTAATGGTAATTGATAATATGATCTATCGAGATGATAAAATTGTTCCTCCAAGTGATGTTAGAGAGTCCATTTGTAGTTTGGCCCATGAGGGCCATATGGGAATGTCCACAACCAAGAGAAGGATTAGAGAATTTTACTGGTGGCCTAGTATGGACGCCATGGTTGACAGGTGGGTTAGAAACTGTTCACCTTGTTCTTTAAGTGATAAAACTGTGAAACCGATTTCTACTGGGATTTCTCCTGTTGAATTTGCTTTTGGACCTTGGAGAAAGTTAGGGATCGACATCATTGGTCCTTTCAATTATCAGTCGGGGAAGGATATGTTTGCTGTCGTTCTTGTGGATTATTTTTCAAAGTGGCCCGAATTGAAAATTGTGGAAAAGGTCAGTTCTGAAATTGTTGTTGAATTCTTAAATGAAGTCTTTTGTAGAGAAGGTTTGCCTGAAGAAATTATTTCTGATAATGGGCCACAGTTTGTGAGTGAAGTTTTTGTTTCATTTTTGAAAGTTTGTGGTATCCAACATAAAAGAGTTTCGAATTATTCTCCTCAATCCAATGGCCAGGTGGAACGTTTTAACAGAGTAATTAAGGAGTCTTGCCAAGTAGCCTTGCGGAGTGGTTTGAAATGGAAAAAGGCCTTACAGGCTACTTTGTTCACTTATCGCATGTCTCCCAACTCTGTTACCGGGTTGTCTCCTTTTGAGATGTTACGCTGTAGGAAACCAGGCACGAAAATTCTTCCTTGGTGGTTGAAGGCGAGGGACTCTGAGTACTTGGAGTTAGATATGAAGAATGTTAGAGATCGTATTAGTAAATACCAAGAAAAAATGTTACAGAGTTCTCCTCAGAAATCTGTCTCCTCTAAAATATCTGTAGGTGACTTTGTGAGGGTGAAGTTTGGTGGTATTATTCCTAAAGGTGTCTCCAGGTGGTCTTCTCCAGTTAAAGTCACTGAAGTCTTCAGTAAGGCTGTTAGAGTGGAGGGTGGCAAAATCTGGAATTTTAGACGCATCTCAATTTGCAAATCCAATGTTTTAGAAAATAAGAATGTTTGCTTGGATGTGAAATCTCATGAAAGTATGTCACTTCCTGATACTGATTCAGGCTTTCCTGGTTCGCATGAAGTTTTTGACAATTTGCGATCATCTCATGCGTTTGTTCCCCAAGTTAGTACTAATGATTCTTCTTTACAGTTAGCTTCTTCTAATGTTGATGATGTTGTTTCCAACGAAAATACTCAAGATTGTTATCTAGAACCTATTTGTGTACGCAGTAGTTCTCGTGTGAAACATTTTCCTGCAAAATTTAGAGATTTTGTATGTTCTTAAATTTGTTTTTTTGGGTTTATCGTTTTTTTTCAGTTGTTTTTTTTGTTTTCTATAGGGGGGAGGTGTGTTGTATTCCTATATGATGTCACCAGTAGAATTATGGCATGTCATGTAGAATGTACGAGTGTCAACGATTAGTTCAGTTGGATGTGATCTGGTCGGACTTCACCTGCCTTCTGTGGATGTCTAAGTTGTTTTCCTTCTGCATTAAATCTACTTGGTGTAATTCCATGTGTGGACCCTTTTCTACACTCATGTATACGTTGAAGAGTGTGGGGCTGAGCGAGAAGCCTTGAGGAACGCCGCAGATGACTTCGGTGGCCTGCGATCTGAACGGGGGGAGGCGGACTCTCTGTGTTCTTCCGGCGAGGAAGGAGGTGATCCACTCCAGTGCCTTCTCCTGGATTCCGATGTTGCTGAGGCGATGTACTAGGGTACGGTGATAGACAGTGTCGAAGGCCGCGGAGAGGTCCAGGAGGATGAGGGCCGCTGTTTCTCCGTTGTCAAGCAGGGCTCGGATGTCATCGGTAGCTGCGATCAGGGCGGTCTCGGTGCTGTGGTTGGCCCGGAAGCCAGACTGCGAGACGTCGAGGGGGCCGTTCGTCTCGAGGAAGGCGGCCAGTTGCTTGTTGACGGTCTTCACGATGACGTTTGCCGGAAACGGGAGCAGCGAGATGGGGCGGTAGTTCTTGAGGTCGGTTGGGTCTGCTGATGGTTTCTTGAGTAGAGCGCTGAGTTCGGCGTGCTTCCAGCTCTCCGGGAAGGTGGTGGTGTCGAAGGAGGTGTTGATGATGTCCCGCAGGTGGGGTGCGATGACAGCGTCGGCCTTGTTGAAGACGTGGTGAGGGCAGGGGTCTGTCGGAGATCCGGAGTGGATGGAGTTCATCGTGCGGATGGTGTCTTCGGTGCTGATCGGGGTCCAGGCGCGGAGGGTGGTGGTGGGGGGCGGTGGTTCGGTCGTGGCGTGCGTCGGTTGAGTGCTGAAGCTGTTGTGTATGTCCGCGATCTTGTTGTGGAAGTAGGAGGCGAGGGAGTTGCAGAGGTCTTGCGAAGGGGTGATGTCGTTGTTTCCGGCGTTGGGGTTGGAGAGCTCTTTCACGATGTTGAAGAGTTCCTTGCTGTTGTGTGCGTTGTTGTCCAGTCGTTCCTTGAATGCGGTTTTCTTGGTGGCGTGGATCCGCTGGTGGCGAGCTTGAGGGCAGTCATGTTGTCCGGTGTTGGGTCTCTGCGCCAGGTTTTCTCAAGTGCTCTGCAGTTCTTCTTGGAGCTCTTGAGTTCATCGTTAAACCATGGGGCTTTCTTGCTGCCGGGTCTGCTCGGCGGGGTCTTCAGCGGGGCGAGGTCGTCTGCGCAGTCGCTGATCCATTTCGTGAGGTTGGTGGCTGCTTGGCTTGGGTTGGTTGTGCTGGTGGGAGGGTTCTTGCTCAGGGAAGTAGCGAGCTGGTCTGTAGTGATCTTGTTCCAGCTTCTGCGGGGAGCCTGTTGCTGGTGATGGTGGAGCGTGGTCCTTCTGAAGCGGAAGTGGACGCAGCTGTGGTCCGTCCAGTGGAGGCCCGTGGCATAGCTGAAGGCGATGTCCTTGCTGGAAGAGAAGATCAGGTCGAGTGTGTGTCCGGCGTAGTGGGTGGGGGTGGTCACCAGTTGCTTGAGTCCGAGGTTGGCGAGGTTGTCCAGCAGGGTGGTGGTGTTGCGGTCGTTGTTGTTCTCCAGGTGGAAGTTGAGGTCCCCGAGGAGGATGTAGTCGGCGGAGGGGAGGGCGTGTGGGCTGATGAAGTCGGCGATGTCCTCGCTGAATTGTGTGCGTGGTCCCGGGGGTCTGTAGATCAGGGTGCCTCTGAGGGTGGTCTTGGGGTTGGCGTGGATCTGGAAGTGCAGGTGTTCGGCGGGTGTGAGGGTGTCGTCGGTGTTGGTCGTGATGCGGATGGTGTTCCTGTGGATGATGGCGATGCCTCCTCCTGTCTGGTTGACGCGGTCTCTCCGGATGATCTTGTAGCCTTCTGGGATGGCGATGGCGATGTCGGGCGCTGAGGAGGCATTCATCCAGGTTTCCGTGATGAAGGCGACGTCTGGGTCTGTGGAGTCGAGCAGGTTCCATAGTTCGACGGCGTGTCTGTGGACGGAGCGGGTGTTGAGCAGGATGCACTTCAGGTGGGTGCTGCTGGTGTTCGGCTTGGTGGGTGCTGGTGTGGCGTGGGTCCGGTTGCAGGTGAACTTGCAGGAGTGGCAGCTGAAGGGTCCGTGGGTGCGTCTCGGTGTGGCTCGGTAGCAGCCCGAGGTTCGGCCGGTGTTGAGTGCGTTGAGGTCGGTGGCGTCGTAGGTCCGTCGGGTCGGCTTCCGGCGGTGGGGGCCAGGGGTCCTGGCACTGGGCGCGGTCCAGGCGCGGACGGGCGCAGACGGGCTTACCTTTGGCGCACCTTCGGCGCTCATTCGGTGCTCCCGCTGCGCGCGTCCGCTGCGCGGTCGCTCCGGGGGCGTCATAAGAAGGGAGCCTGGAGGGAGGGTCAGCTGGGAGGCGGGGAGCGCGTGGGCCAATCGGCAAGCGGGGGGGCGGGGTCACGGCAGGAACGGCGGGAAAAAACGGCGGGCTTGGTGGGCGGCCCTGCGGCGGCTGGGGCGCCGGATTGGCGTCTGGCAGGCAGCAGGTAGAGGTAGGCAGGCAGAGCAGGCGGGGAGCGTGGGGGCGACCAGGCCGTGGAGGGCGCAGTGGTCGTGAGGAGACCACGGAGTTGGCATGTTGATGGAAAGTCATTTTGTTGTCAAATATGACTCCCAGGTTACGAACCTTGGCAACCGGTTGAGGTGGTACTCCCATCTCAGGTGGCCACCATTGGGGGGACCAAGTTGGTTCCAGTTTCCCGAATGTCATCACCTCTGTCTTGTCAGAGTTTAATTTAGGACAGTTTGATGACATCCAGGAGCTGATTGCCCGCATTCCCTCTTGGAAGTTTGCCGCAACCGATGTACCATCGTTGTATACAGATAACACCAGTTGAGTGTCGTCCGCATAGGTTGTGAGGGCGATTCCATAAGATTTTATTACCCTCGCTAAGTCCGAAACATAAATGCTGAAGAGTGTCGGACTTAGCGAGGAGCCCTGTGGTACTCCGCAGGGGAGAGTAAAGGGCTGGGAGGTGTAATGGCCCATCTTCACTGTCGGTGGGCGATCAGCCAGAAAAGAAGCAAGAAGTTCTTTAGCTCTGTTCTTAATTCCCATTGCTGCGACACAGTCGATCAAGATGACATGATCGACCGTGTCGAAGGCTGCGGAGAGGTCCAAAAGTATTAGTACTGCCGCTCCTCCTTTGTCCAACGTCATCCTTATTTCGTCTGCTGCTTTTAATAGCGCAGTCTCCGTTCCGTGCCCCTGTCTGAACCCAAATTGGGTGTCATCCAGTAGGTTGTTGTTGTCTATAAATTTCGATAATTGTGTATTCATGGTTTTTCCGCAAATTTTTGCAGGAAAAGGGAGACAAGCAATGGGTCGGTAGCTGGCGGGAAGGAGGGGATCTAAAGTAGGTTTTTTTAAAAGTGGCTTGATGATAGCCTCCTTCCAAACCAAAGGGTATATGCCAGTTAAAAACATAGCATTGCAGATAGTGGTCAATGCAGTGGAAATGGCTTCAGGGATGTGGTTAAGGATGGCGGGAGGGCAAGGATCTGAAGGTGATCCTGATTTGGTGCGAGCGACAAGTTGTCGGATATGTTCCTCCGTGGTAGCTTCGAAGACCGAGAAGTTAGGCGCATTATTGGGAGGTAACATGGGGATGGGAGACGAGGAACAGTGGGTGTAGGCTGAAAAAATCGCACTAACTTTGTCTTTGAAGAATTGGCTATGGAATCGCAGAGAATCTGTGATCCGTCTGAGCGCGGGGCGGGTGGGTTAGAGAGATGTGTGACCACCTGAAATAGTTCTCTTGCAGAATTTTTCGCCTGATTGATTTGGGAAGTATAGCAGTGAGTTTTTCCGAGGTAATGAGTTTTTTGTATTTGGAAAGGGTGTTTTTGTAGGCGTTTTTGTCCGTAGGATCGTAATGGCGGCGCCAGTGTCTTTCCATATTCCTACAATGTTGTCTTTGCAGTCATAAGGATTCCGTAAACCATGGGGCCGAGGGGAGCTTCCTGCTACGATAGGAAGTTTTGATAGGAGCTAACTTATGGCAAGCCATATTTAGGCTGTTCAGATAGTTGATGGAAGCTAGTGTGGGATCCTGTTCGTTGGTGGTGGTACTGTCGGGCATCATCGCCGCAAGATGGGAGGGATTAATATTTTTCCAGTCTCAAAAGGAGATAGGGGTAGGTGATGTAGAGGGAGGTGGAGGGGGGTTGATTTTTATGGAGAAGCAGACGGCTGCATGATCCGTCCAAGTAAGAGGGATTACCTTAGAAACAAAAATGTGAGGATTGCTGGTAAATAACCCATCTAAGGTATGTCCCGCTTTGTGGGTAGGTTGTTTGACCATCCGCTGAAGACCAGCTGCTGCTAGGTCATTGATTAACACCGAGGTGTCAGGGTCCTCAGTTGCTTCGAGATGAAAGTTGAAATCTTCCAGTAAGGTGAAATGTGGCGATCCTACTGAGACCTCGATTAGATTACTAAGATTTGTGAGAAATTTCAACCTAGACCCGGGGGTGATAGATTAACATACCTGTGAGTGATTGTTTACCCGAGAGGCCGATGGTAAAGGAGAAAGCCTCACTCTCAGTATAGTTAGAGTCCGTAATTGTGACTTTGAGGTGGTCTTTGTAAATGATGGCTATCCCTCCACCCTTTCTTTTAGGTCTATCTAGTTTATAGACGCAGTAGTTTGTCAGGGTGGCCTCTTTGAAATCTGGACCAAAGGAGTCATCACCCCAGGTCTCAGTAACGAATAGTAGATCCAAGTTATGAGAGTCGATGAATTCGGCAATTTCAGTTTTGTGTTTGGGGAGAGATCGTACATTTATAAGTGCTGCTAACATATGTCGGGGGGAAATCGTGGGAGGGATGGGGATAGTGCAAGTAGAACATTTGTGAGGACCAATACTCAGATTGGTGTACAGCAGGTGTGGTAAGGCATGGGGCACGTCCGCTGAGGCCTTGAGGTTTAGGAGTTGTTCAGAAGTGTATGTGATTACTCCCGTATTAAGCAATGTGTGAGGCATAGGCGAATCAGGGGGGGTGGCCCTAGGCCCGTCCTCGGCGCGAACGAGCGCAGACGAGTTTGCCTTATGCGCGCCTTCGGTGTGCAATCGGCGCGTCCGCTGCGCGTCCGATAAGTGAGCATAATTTATGGAGGCGAAACAGGTAAGGAAAGGGGGCGTGGCCAGCCCGAGTGGGCGTGTCCGCTGGGCCAGGGATGGCGTCAAGATTGAAACAGACACTCGTCCGCGGCAGCGTTCAGTCAGCTGAGCGGGGTGTCAGTTAGCTGGAAATGAGGAGTGCCCAGGGGGTAAGTGCAGTTAAAAACACAGAAAATATGGTGACATCAAATTTAAAATTCGGAAATGTGGCTCCCGGCTTTTCGCCTCATAAGGGGTTCTGCTAGTGCGGCGCTTTCAGTCAGCGCGCTTTTATGAGAAGGAAAGGGGGCGTGGCCAGCCCGAGTGGGCATGTCCGCTGGGCCAGGGATGGTGTCAAGATTGAAACAGACACTCGTCCGCGGCAGAGTTCAGTCAGCTGAGCGGGGTGTCAGTTAGCTGGAAATGAGGAGTGCCCAGGGGTTAAGTGCAGTTAAAAACACAGAAAATATGGTGACATCAAATTTAAAATTCGGCAATGTGGCTCCCGGCTTTTCGCATCAGGAGGGGTTCTGCTAGTGCGGCGCTTTCCGTCAGCGCGCTTTTATGAGAAGGAAAGGGGGCGTGGCCAGCCCGAGTGGGCATGTCCGCTGGGCCAGGGATGGCGTCAAGATTGAAACAGACACTCGTCCGCGGCAGCGTTCAGTCAGCTGAGCGGGGTGTCAGTTAGCTGGAAATGAGGAGTGCCCAGGGGGTAAGTGCAGTTAAAAACACAGAAAATATTGTGACATCAAATTTAAAATTCGGCAATGTGGCTCCCGGCTTTTCGCCTCAGGTGGGGTTCTGCTAGTGCGGCGCTTTCAGTCAGCGCGCTTTTATGAGAAGGGAAGGGGGCGTGGCCAGCTCGAGTGGGCGTGTCCGCTGGGCCAGGGATGGCGTCAAGATTGAAACAGATACTCGTCCGCGGCAGCGTCAGTCAGCTGAGCGGGGTGTCAGTTAGCTGGAAATTAGGAGTGCCCAGGGGGTAAGTGCAGTTAAAAACACAGAAAATATGGTGACATCAAATTAAAAATTTGGCAATGTGGCTCCCGGCTTTTCGGCTCAGGAGGGGTTCTGCTAGTGCGGCGCTTTCAGTCAGCGCGCTTTTATGAGAAGGAAAGGGGGCGTGGCCAGCCCGAGTGGGCGTGTCCGCTGGGCCAGGGATGGCGTCAAGATTGAAACAGACACTCGTCCGCGGCAGCGTTCAGTCAGCTGAGCGGGGTGTCAGTTAGCTGGAAATGAGGAGTGCCCAGGGGGTAAGTGCAGTTAAAAACACAGAAAATATGGTGACATCAAATTTAAAATTCGGCAATGTGGCTCCCGGCTTTTCGCCTCAGGAGGGGTTCTGCTAGTGCGGCGCTTTCAGTTAGCGCGCTTTTATGAGAAGGAAAGGGGGCATGGCCAGCCCGAGTGGGCGTGTCCGCTGGGCCAGGGATGGCGTCAAGATTGAAACAGACACTCGTCCGCGGCAGCGTTCAGTCAGCTGAGCGGGGTGTCAGTTAGCTGGAAATGAGGAGAGCCCAGGGGGTAAGTGTAGTTAAAAACACAGAAAATATGGTGACATCAAATTTAAAATTCGGCAATGTGGCTCCTGGCTTTTCGCCTCAGGAGGGGTTCTGCTAGTGCGGCGCTTTCAGTCAGCGCGCTTTTATGAGAAGGAAAGGGGGCGTGGCCAGCCCTAGTGGGAGTGTCCGCTGGGCCAGGGATGGTGTCAAGATTGAAACAGACACTCGTCCGCGGCAGCGTTCAGTCAGCTGAGCGGGGAGTCAGTTAGCTGGAAATGAGGAGTGCCCAGGGGGTAAGTGCAGTTAAAAACACAGAAAATATGGTGACATCAAATTTAAAATTCGGCAATGTGGCTCCCGGCTTTTCGCCTCAGGAGGGGTTCTGCTAGTGCGGCGCTTTCAGTCAGCGCGCTTTTATGAGAAGGAAAGGGGGAGTGGCCAGCCCGAGTGGGCGTGTCCGCTGGGCCAGGGATGGTGTCAAGATTGAAACAGACACTCGTCCGCGGCAGCGTTCAGTCAGCTGAGCGGGGTGTCAGTTAGCTGGAAATGAGGAGTGCCCAGGGGGTAAGTGCAGTTAAAAACACAGAAAATATGGTGACATCAAATTTAAAATTCGGCAATGTGGCTCCCGGCTTTTCGCCTCAGGAGGGGTTCTGCTAGTGCGGCGCTTTCAGTCAGCGCGCTTTTATGAGAAGGAAAGGGGGCGTGGCCAGCCCAAGTGGGCGTGTCCGCTGGGCCAGGGATGGCGTCAAGATTGAAACAGACACTCGTCCGCGGCAGCGTTCAGTCAGCTGAGCGGGGTGTCAGTTAGCTGGAAATGAGTAGTGCCCAGGGGGTAAGTGCAGTTAAAAACACAGAAAATATGGTGACATCAAATTGAAAATTCGGCAATGTGGCTCCCGGCTTTTCGCCTCAGGAGGGGTTCTGCTAGTGCGGCGCTTTCAGTCAGCGCGCTTTTATGAGAAGGAAAGGGGGCGTGGCCAGCCCGAGTGGGCGTGTCCGCTGGGCCAGGGATGGCGTCAAGATTGAAACAGACACTCGTCCGCGGCAGCGTTCAGTCAGCTGAGCGGGGTGTCAGTTAGCTGGAAATGAGGAGTGCCCAGGGGGTAAGTGCAGTTAAAAACACAGAAAATATGGTGACATCAAATTTAAAATTCGGCAATGTGGCTCCCGGCTTTTCGACTCAGAAGGGGTTCTGCTAGTGCGGCGCTTTCAGTTAGCGCGCTTTTATGAGAAGGAAAGGGGGCGTGGCCAGCCCGAGTGGGCGTGTCCGCTGGGCCAGGGATGGCGTCAAGATTGAAACAGACACTCGTCCGCGGCAGCGTTCAGTCAGCTGAGCGGGGTGTCAGTTAGCTGGAAATGAGGAGAGCCCAGGGGGTAAGTGCAGTTAAAAACACAGAAAATATGGTGACATCAAATTTAAAATTCGGCAATGTGGCTCCTGGCTTTTCGCCTCAGGAGGGGTTCTGCTAGTGCGGCGCTTTCAGTCAGCGCGCTTTTATGAGAAGGAAAGGGGGCGTGGCCAGCCCGAGTGGGCGTGTCCGCTGGGCCAGGGATGGTGTCAAGATTGAAACAGACACTCGTCCGCGGCAGCGTTCAGTCAGCTGAGCGGGGAGTCAGTTAGCTGGAAATGAGGAGTGCCCAGGGGGTAAGTGCAGTTAAAAACACAGAAAATATGGTGACATCAAATTTAAAATTCGGCAATGTGGCTCCCGGCTTTTCGCCTCAGGAGGGGTTCTGCTAGTGTGGCGCTTTCAGTCAGCGCGCTTTTATGAGAAGGAAAGGGGGCGTGGCCAGCCCGAGTGGGCGTGTCCGCTGAGGGATGGCGTCAAGATTGAAACAGACACTCGTCCGCAGCAGCGTTCAGTCAGCTGAGCGGGGAGTCAGTTAGCTGGAAATGAGGAGTGCCCAGGGGGTAAGTGCAGTTAAAAACACAGAAAATATGGTGACATCAAATTTAAAATTCGGCAATGTGGCTCCCGGCTTTTCGCCTCAGGAGGGGTTCTGCTAGTGCGGCGCTTTCAGTCAGCGCGCTTTTATGAGAAGGAAAGGGGGAGTGGCCAGCCCGAGTGGGCGTGTCCGCTGGGCCAGGGATGGTGTCAAGATTGAAACAGACACTCGTCCGCGGCAGCGTTCAGTCAGCTGAGCGGGGTGTCAGTTAGCTGGAAATGAGGAGTGCCCAGGGGGTAAGTGCAGTTAAAAACACAGAAAATATGGTGACATCAAATTTAAAATTCGGCAATGTGGCTCCCGGCTTTTCGCCTCAGGAGGGGTTCTGCTAGTGCGGCGCTTTCAGTCAGCGCGCTTTTATGAGAAGGAAAGGGGGCGTGGCCAGCCCAAGTGGGCGTGTCCGCTGGGCCAGGGATGGCGTCAAGATTGAACAGACACTCGTCCGCGGCAGCGTTCAGTCAGCTGAGCGGGGTGTCAGTTAGCTGGAAATGAGTAGTGCCCAGGGGGTAAGTGCAGTTAAAAACACAGAAAATATGGTGACATCAAATTGAAAATTCGGCAATGTGGCTCCCGGCTTTTCGCCTCAGGAGGGGTTCTGCTAGTGCGGCGCTTTCAGTCAGCGCGCTTTTATGAGAAGGAAAGGGGGCGTGGCCAGCCCGAGTGGGCGTGTGCGCTGGGCCAGGGATTGTGTCAAGATTGAAACAGACACTCGTCCGCGGCAGCGTTCAGTCAGCTGAGCGGGGTGTCAGTTAGCTGGAAATGAGGAGTGCCCAGGGGGTAAGTGCAGTTAAAAACACAGAAAATATGGTGACATCAAATTTAAAATTCGGCAATGTGGCTCCCGGCTTTTCGCCTCAGGAGGGGTTCTGCTAGTGCGGCGCTTTCAGTCAGCGTGCTTTTATGAGAAGGAAAGGGGGCGTGGCCAGCCCGAGTGGGCGTGTCCGCAGGGCCAGGGATGGCGTCAAGATTGAAACAGACACTCGTACGCGGCAGCGTTCAGTCAGCTGAGCGGGGTGTCAGTTAGCTGGAAATGAGTAGTGCCCAGGGGGTAAGTGCAGTTAAAAACACAGAAAATATGGTGACATCAAATTTAAAATTCGGCAATGTGGCTCCGGCTTTGCGCCTCAGGAGGGGTTCTGCTAGTGCGGCGCTTTCAGTCAGCGCGCTTTTATGAGAAGGAAAGGGGGCGTGGCCAGCCCGAGTGGGCGTGTCTGCTGGGCCAGGGATGGCGTCAAAATTGAAACAGACACTCGTCCGCGGCAGCGTTCAGTCAGCTGAGCGGGGTGTCAGTTAGCTGGAAATGAGGAGTGCCCAGGGGGTAAGTGCAGTTAAAAACACAGAAAATATGGTGACATCAAATTTAAAATTCGGCAATGTGGCTCCCGGCTTTTCACCTCAGGAGGGGTTCTGCTAGTCTGCCGGTAACTATAACTGCCGGTTCCTGTATGGTTGACGCCCTACTCAACACCACGTGGACTCTGCGCAGGTTCAGTGCCGTGTTATGGTGCGGTATGAAACCCGACTGGTCCGGATGAACCAGGGTTGCAATCACCGGCAGAAGGCGGGTGGCGAGAAGCTTAGCGAGGATTTTAGGCCCGGAGAAAGTGTCATTGGTGTCCTTCAGGGAGCTTACTATTGAGTCTGCACTGAACCTGTTTTCCCAGTGCAAATCTGGTTCCCCTTTAGACTTGGTCCCTGCTAAAGTGATGCGGAATTTGGCACCTTTATTGATCAGTCCGCTCCTCTCGATTTGGAACACATCACTGTGCACGGGCCATTTCCCTACGGTTTGGAAGGAGGCAATGGTGGTTCCTATTTTGAAAAAAGCGGACGCGGATCCGGTGCAGTTTAGTAACTACCGTCCCATCTCTCTTCTTTCTAAACCGGCTAAAATCCTAGGAAAGGCTGTTCAGAAGCAACTGGCGGAATATTTAGAGACCAACTTATTGCTACATGATTCACAGTCGGGATTTAGAACGGGTTTCAGTACCGAGACCGCTCTTTTAGAGGTCTCGGAGACGATCCGAGAGTGCGTGGATAGGGGCGAGGAGGCCATGTTAGTCCTCCTCGACCTATCCGCTGCTTTCGATATGGTATCCCATGAGATACTACTGGATCGGCTGGGGCTGACTGGAATGGGTGGTACGGTGCTGACTTGGATCAGCTCATTTCTTAAAGGACGGTCCCAGAAGGTCCTGCTCAGACCTTTTGAATCAGAGGGTAAACCTCTTCTGTGTGGCGTCCTTCAGGGCTCTGCTCTAAGCCCCCTGTTTTTTAATGTGTATCTTGCTCCTCTGGCAAAGTTGGTGGAATCCTGGGGGGTCAGAGTGATCTCTTATGCTGATGATACTCAGCTGGTGTTTTCATTTAGAGATCACTCTGACTCCAGTTTTGCCAGCTTCCGCCATTGTCTTGGCAATATATGTTCTTGGATGACCTCCAATCATCTAAGACTGAATACGGATAAGACTGAGGTCTTGTTCTTTAATCAGAAAACCTCGCTATCTGCCACTCTGTGGTGGCCGACTGTGCTTAATCCTCCTCCCATTCCAGTCCAAACAGTACGTAATCTGGGCTTTCAGTTTGATGACGCTCTCTCCTGCAAGGCTCAAATTAATAAGGTCACGGCAGCGTGCTTCGGGAAGCTACGTATGATTAGGAAGATTTTCCCATACCTCCCGCTGGATGCCCGTAGAACCATCATCCATGCCCTTATCACTTCTCACTTGGATTATGTCAACAGTCTCTATGCCGGTGCCCCCTTATATCAAATTGAACATTTGCAGATCGTTCAAAATGCGGCAGCTAGACTGATTGGCAACATTCCTTACCGACATTCTGTCACATCCTATCGTAAGAAGTTACATTGGCTTCCTATTGCCCGTCGCATTCAATTCAAGGTTCTGACTCTTGCTTTTCGGGCCCTCAACGGGGTGGGCCCGGGATACCTGAGAAAGAGACTTATAGTATCCAAATCGGTCAGATCCTTGAGGTCGAACAACTTGCGTCTACTGGTCGTCCCTCGCTTTCGCCGCTCTAGAATGGGTGGCAGAGCGTTTGGTGTAGTGACATTAGACCTCAGGTTCATTTCTTCTGAATCACTGTTCCGAAGCAAACTTAAAACTTGGCTGTTCACCACCCCCTAAAGTGCTTCGTTCTTTTCTAGTCTGCGGTCCTTAGCACCGGGACACCCCCGTCAGGGGTAGCCGAGTGCTTTACAAGCTTCATAAATAAATAATAATAATAGGCTCCGCATTTAATAGGGATATCAGACTGTAGGAGCTACACTCAGTTTTGGGCTTTCTCTCTTTGTGGATGGTAACTATGGTGGCAGTACGCTGGTCCAGAGGAAGGGAGCCCAGCTGCCTCGAGTCTTCGTACATGGTTCTAAGATACGGGCCAGCTTGTCAGGCTTAAACTTGTACAGTACGATCGGTAACCCGTTAGGGCCCGTGGCTTTGCCGGTTTAAGAGAACGGATCGCTGCCGCCACCTCCTCACTAGTCAAGTCGTTATCCATGAGGTCTTGTTTGACCTCAGACAGTTTCGGTAGGGCAATGTCAGCAAGTAGCCAGCAGGATTCCTCGACCAGGTAGGGAGCAACCGAAGTGTAAACTGTCGGAAAGGGGTCTGCGAACGAGTCCACTATATCTTGCGGATTGGACAGAAGGTTGTTTTCAGGATCGCAGAGTTCCGGGATGAGTCTACTTGACCATTCCTTCTTGTCCAGCCAGGCCAGGAGTTTCCCGGCTTTATCACCTACCTCATATAATCGCCCCATAACTGCTCTACCCATGGCCTTTGCCTGGTCTGTCGCAAGTGACCTGTATTCCCGTTGCCTAAGTTTGAGAAGATGGAGTTTGTCGGTTGTGACATCCAATTCCAAATCTGCCTCCAGCCTCTCCACCTCTGCCTCAAGCGTCATCAGCTCCTTACGCTGTTCCTTCTTCCTCCCCGAGATAAGAGAAAGCACCTGACCCCTTATCACAGTCTTAAAAGCCTCCCAAAGCACTTGGGGGAATTCAACCGAGCCCTCATTGTCTGTGAAGTAATTCTCAATGGCTTTAAGGAGCTCCCGCCGAATATGGGTATCGCGCAAATACCACATGTTGATGGGGGCCACACGCCCCACCTGTTGGAAGCCAAGCGACAAATGGAGCCATAGTGGCGAGTGATCCAAAATGCCTCTAGCTAGGTGCTGTATTTCCCATACATGGGAGAGCTGTGAAGCAGGTAACAGGAAGTAGTCAATTCTGGACAAACTACCATGCACCCCCGAATAGAACATGTACTGGGAAGAATCAGGGTAAAAAACCCTGCATCTGTTCGCCAACCCCATGGAATCTAAGAACTCAGGCAACCAGTGGTGCTAAGGGGGGAGGTCACATGGGGATACCGATCCAAGTCCCCTGCGACCACCGAGTTAAAGTACCCTCCCAGTACCAGAAGGCCATCAGGAATACCCAACAGCATCGTACCTAAGTCCCTGAATGTGGAGTCTTGAAGGCCCGGCGGAACACAAATCGAAAAGAAAGTGATTGAGCGGCCAGAGATTCCCACATATCTCCCCCTCGCATGAGACCAAGCATCCTGCACCGCAAGGGGGAAGGATTTTTTCATTAGGATATCAACCCCATGTGAGCCTGTGGTGAATCCTGCATGGGCTAACAAAATGTATCTCCCCCATGCAGCGCTTTACAAGTGTCTCTGATCAAATGGGTCTCTGGCAAAAGGACAATATCAGGGGCCTGATGCTAAATGTAATGTAGAACCACACTACGCTTGATCTTGTCCCCCAACCCGTTGACATTCCAGCCCATCAATTTAACCCTACTGTACCCAACCAATGCTATCTCTTAAGTACGTTGAGCACCATAGAAAACAACATTGCTACCCCAACCAATGTATCCATAGATGCTGTTGATGCAAATCAAATTATAACCAATAAAATACACAAACCCACCCAACTCTCCCCCACCCCGCTGCCCTGCCCACTGGGTCTAGAACTGCCTATGAAAACACTGGCAGAGTGCCTGTCGCCCCAAAGAATTTCAAGGAAGAAAAGAGAAAAAAAGAACCCCAATGGGGGGAGGAAGTCATGGTCCGTCCCGCCCATGCCCAAAAGGTCTATGTATGTCCCTACTAATACACATTCCCTTGAACTAGTCAGAATGGAAGACTTCCAAGCCCCAAGTCTGAGAGGAGACCTTCACCCGCCCACATTGTCTACCCCACAGTACCTGCAACACAAACCCAACTACTGAAAAGTTCCAATTCGCTGCTGACAGTATTGTCCGACCATTCGACGAGCCTCTCCTCAGGCCGGCTGGGTGTTGTCAGCGCCGCCGCCGTCCCATCCGGCCGGGCTCCTTGTACCTCTGCTCTCGACCCAATCTGCCGCCTCCTCGGGATATTCAAAGAAGCTTGCTTGCCCATCCGCCTCCACCCGGAGACGGGCCGGGAACAACATTGAGTACTTTAAGCCCTGATCCCGAAGGACCCGCTTGATCGATGTGAACATCCGTCTTTGTTTCTGCAACTGTTGAGTAAAGTCCGGAAAAAAGGAAATGTCCCAGTTCTCATAACGCAGGGGGGCACCGGCCATGGAGTGTTGGAGGATGACATCCCTGTCGCGGAAATTTAGGACCCGCGCCTACATGGGCCGCGGGGGAGTGCCCAGCTTGGGACGGCCGCCCGGGATCCTGTGGGCACGCTCAACAGCGAAACAATTACTGAGGCCTTTTGGTTGCAGGTGTTTCAAGATTAGATCTTCCACTAAGAGGTCCGGTGTCTGCCCCTCCGCCTTCTCCGGAACCCCAAGAATGCCCAATTGTTCCGATGCAGGCGGCCTTCATAAGAATCCAGTTTAAGGTCAGTAAACTTTCAGAACTCATGAAGTTCCCTCACTGCACCCTGAAGCTGAGAGACATCATCTACTAGGCTGGCTGTCGTCAGCTCCACTTGTTTAACCTTTTCGTTGAGCTTGCCCATGTCAGCCCAGATGAGGTTGACCTCAATAGCCACGGTTTCCAGAGACGACTTGACTCTCGTAATCGCAGCCATGACATCTTTGAGAGATATTTCCTGCTCCTTGTCGCCCGGACCTCCAGAGCCGGAGTCCCAGGGTGCCCTGACCTGCTGCGCCTCCTTGGGTATAGTATACCTGTTGAGCTTGTTGGACTGCGTGGTCTTGGGCCCGCTGGCCCCCTTGGTCATAGTTAGCACGATCCATCTCAGCCAGATCCGGACCGACCGCGTCGAACAGGGCTCCCTCTGTGATCAGGTAGGGAAGTCAGAGACAAGGGCCGCATGGGGCGGGTGCCACTGCCAGAAACACGCTGTCGTTGTTGATCACTCCACAGGTTGAGTCACATCCGCACTCACTACCACACAACCCACTGCGCCCCTGTCACTCAGCAGCTGGACCCAGTCCCCACACCCGGCCCCAGAGCCTCCCCCGGGAACAGTCAGCAGGAGTCCCGTATGGTGCTCAGCAAGGGGGACTGCGCAGTTCTTCACACCCGGGCCAGGTCACGAACTCTACAAACATGTTGTACCTCCAGGGCTGCCTTCGAACGGGGGCCAAGCACCACAGCCAGCCTCAGGCCCCACCAGCCTCGAATTCCTACCCCCTTCGCCAATGCTAGGTCCCACAGGCAGGAGTGGGATAGAGGCACCTTTCAGCAGCACGGTAGCAACTGTCGTGGCTCGTGGCTCCTCAAATCCGCACACAGTATCTGGTGGCGCATCAAGCCACTGCGCCACCTCCTGGCTGCGGAGTGCCACAAAGAACACCACCTCTGTAACCACAGTTTGCCGGGGGCCACAGGCCGTAGTTCCGATGAAAGCACCACGGGGGGGCAGGGATTCATGCGCAAGAAGGGGGCGGTCTGCAGATCGTCTCTACCTTTAAGGACCAGCCACCACCATCTTGCATCTCGCGGTCGGCTCGCCCGTCCTTTTCGCAAATAGCAGCAAAATGACTGCAACAGGACCCTCTCTCGGCCCCTCCAACACTATGGTCCATATGGCCTCGTCACTGCTAACCCCACTACCTGGGGCCAAGCGCCACGCCGATCACCACGGATTTCAGCGAGGCTCACAGCCACAGCCCAGGCATCCAGTGCTGGCTGGAGCTCCTCCTCGGGCAGGTCCGCACTACAGGCCCCCGTGTCCGGCCCAGTCCGGAGCCAAAGTCTGCAGGTGCCGCTCCGTCACCTCTGGGTCACCCCGAACTCCGGAACTGGCGGAGTGGGCTCCGCTCGCGTTCCGATTGTCTTTGTTGTTATGGGACACTGCACTGCCCCCATGCTAAGGTCACTTTCCGCGCCACCCAACGAGAGTACTATGCTGCCATTAAAGAAGCCAAAGGCAACTATTTTGCAGACAGGATCTCTAAAGCTAAGAACAACAGCAGAGAAATCTTTGCCATTGTCCGTAGTTTCCTGTCTCCTGCTGCTGAACTCTCCTCTGTCCCTGTCTCCTCCCTATGGTGTGATGACCTGTCTACCTATTTTATCGCCAAGATACAAAAGATACAAGACAGCCTTAGGACCACCCCCCTAGCACAATGTCCTCCATCTTCACCACTCACCCCTTGCACCACCGTTCCTAAATGATTATTCACGCATTTCATCTCAGCAGAGGAGAAAGATGTCTTAGCCATTCTCAAATCTTTAAAATCTGGTTCACCCGCAGACCCCTGCCCTGCTAGGGTCCTGGGTGGGGTGGTGGAGACAGTCTTTCCAGTGGTTGTCAGGCTGGTTAATAACTCACTGAACTCAGGAAGAGTGCCCTTGCAATGGAAGCATGCTAAACTTCTCCCTCTCCTTAAAAAACCTTCAGCGGATTCCACACTCTCTCCGATTATCGTCCGATTTCCCTTCTTCCAGCCTTGGCTAAGGTATGTGAAAAAGTGGCTTTTAAACAACTGGAGAGATTCGTGGAGTCCTCGGTGGCTCTCCATCCGGCGCAATCCGGGTTAAGGTCATCCTTTAGCACCGAGACAGCGCTAGTGGAGATTACGGAGGCCATTAGGGAGTGCCTTAATGTGGGCGGCAGAGCGGCTCTAATTTTGCTCGACCTCTCTGCCTCCTTCGATACGGTACCCCACCTCCAGCTCCTCTCGCGCTTGTCTGATATTGGCATTTCCGGCACGGTTTGGGAATGGGTTAAATCCTTCCTGGATAACCATACCCAACAGGTGTGGATGCCCCCCTTCTCTTCATCAGAAAGTAGAGTGGCCACCGGGGTTCCTCAGGGGTCCACATTGAGCCCTCTTTTGTTCAATATCTATCTTACCCCCCCTGATCTATTTGGCGGAGAAGCTGGGGGCAAACATTATGGCCTATGCCGATGACACCCAGCTTCTCTTCACGTGGAAGGGAGATGACCTCCAGATTGAGACGGCCCATCGGTGTCTCCCTTCGGTGTTTTCGTGGCTAGTGCAACGAGGAGAAATCGGAGGTACTTCTCTACGGCCACTTCCCTCCTGCTTTTAGAGAGTCCCTCTGGCCTCCAGGGTTTCCCTGTCCCATGGGAGATTGCGGAGTGGCAACAAATCTGGGAGTTTGGTTTGGAGATGATCTAGGCTTCCATGAGCAGATCAAGAAACTGTCAGGGGTTGCTTTGGCACTCTTAAGGCCCTGGGGAGATTCTTTCCCTTGCTCCCCCGCTCTGCTAGGGAGACGGTGGCCAGGCTCTTATATTATCTCGGCTAGATTATGCCAACGCACTGTACCTAGGCATCCCAGGGTATCTCCTGGGAAAGCTGCAGGTCATCCAGAATGCGGCAGTTAGGCTTTTATTCAACATCCCGAAGCGACTTAGCGTCCGTAAGCAGCTGAGCAACCTGCACTGGTTGCCCGTTGCTCAGCGTGTGCAGTTTAAAGCTCTGACCATGACAAACAAGGCACTACACGGCTCGGGCCCTGCCTATATCAGGGCCAGGTTTGCCTTTTATACTCCCAGCCGACCCCTGCGCTCAGCTCTGCAAAGACAGGTGGTGATCCCCAGATTCCGGCGAGCATGTACTGGCGGGCTGTCTTTTACGGTCAAGGCCGCCACTCTATGGAATGCTCTACCAGATGATCTTAGGCACATTAAGGAACTGAGCGCCTTCAAAAAACAGCTAAAAACACACCTGTTCAAACAAGCCATCTAGCCTTTGCTGCCTCCCACTGTTATTGTTTCCCCACGCGCCAGGACACTCTTGAGTAGCAGTGCGCGCTATAAATATCTTTATAACATAACATAACATAGTTGATCAGGATTGCCGCGGGCGAGGACGGACGACAGAGCCCCCTCTACATGGCCATCTTCAGCCCCAGCTTGGCCACATATAGGAATTTTCAACGCCCTGTGAAGCATCACTTGAAGGAATCTCCCTTGGAGCGAAGGAGTCATTCCCCTGCATTCGCAGGCACCACAACTAAGTCGACTGATCTGCTGATCCTGAGTTCCTCCAGATTCCGTAAGGTTCCAACACCACTTCACTCCGTAAGGTTCCAACACCATTTCACATTTATGCACCCGGCTTCGCGGGTGTAGGTATTCCGGGTACTAGGGTATCCACAGGTGGGGTGGCTCTCCAACCTTCTGTCATTCACGGGGTTTCTTCGAGGTCCACTGGGAAGGCTCCTTAATCTTTAAAAATCCAACCGCGGCCGAAACGTAAAGTTGTATGGAGCAAGCGGTCGTTTCTCCACACTGCACACGCTCTCTGTGGGGTCCCTGTCTACTTACCTTGGGTGGTTCTGTTGGTCCCCAGCACTTCTATGTCCTCTCAAAACTTAGGCAACGGGAATACAGGTCACTTGCGACATTGTCTTGAGCCGAATTGTGGTTCTTATACCACTTTCTTAGTATATGGTTTGCCCCCCAACTCCCTTGGGATCCAATGGGACCTCTGTGCTATTTTCTGTGTTTCTTTGCCAAAGTATGTGCACATTGTGTTTGTCTCCTTGTAGAAGATACTTGAACATACTAGAGAGTAATATATAATAAATGCATATTTTCATAAATACTTGGTGGGGTTCTTTTCACTTAATCTATACTATAAGATTGCATTTTGGTAAAGCAAGCTGCTTTACACTCCTTCTGGGCTCAGCCTGAAGGCTGCTCTCCACAGCTAGCACTTATGGAGCTTTCTAAGGTTGCCTAAGACCTCTAAAATCACCATAAGGGTTGTCTGGGCTGGTGCAAAGTGCCCACTTACATAAGGGGACATAATATACCAGGCCAGCTTCTCACAGTAGAGATCAAACATCTCCAAACGTGACAGATCAAGGAAGAGAGGCTACAAGTGAAGGAATTGGACTAAAAGTACAACATTGAGTGTGGATGTAAACCTAAATTGAAGGGCTATATCTCAAAACTTGCCTGCTAAAATATTTAGTTAGTGGCCAGGCACTTCCAGAATCGGGACATTGAGTTCACTCATGAGATCCTCTACTAGCCGATTAAAACTCTTCAAGAATCAGGGTTACTCATTGCAGCCTAAAGGATGCTATCTAAGCCCTACAGAGAAGAAGAGAAACTGTGATGAAGTAGAGCAAACCTGTGCCACTCTTAGTCTGGAAAAGTACAAATAGAGACTCCCACAAAGTCAAAGGTGGAACCAGATGGACCAGGGACAATGTAGGCTCCTCGCACTCACTTTCATGGATCGTTTCCTGTCAATTTGCTCACTCTCTAGTGATAGAGGTGCTTGTTTGGTCATTTCTGGGAGCTGCACTGCAAGACCTTTTTTCTCAAATTCTCAAGACTACTTCTAAGAAGACTTAGGTTGGCTGGGCATTGCTGTCAGTCATCCTTCCTGGTCATGATCCTGGGCCTCTCCATACTCAATGGCCAGAACAGCTTCTTCTTCCAGCGCAATTTGCATCAGAAGGTCTTCTCCAGTTCATGTGTCTAGCTGTGGCCTATAGGAATACAGCAGCAAGCAGTGTTAGCTCTGGTATACGTGTCTCTGAGCTGATGTGTAGAGACACCTTACATTGTCGAGATAAAGTATAACTACTGGCTGGATTGGGCTATTATTTATGCTTTGTTTAAACCTCAAGCGTCCTTCGTACCATGGCAGGTACATAGTCACAAGCTCTCTGATTTTTCTCGTTTTTGCAGAGGAGAGATGAGAGACTCGCATCAAATGGTCACACGAATGTGTTTTGGACACAGAGTCCAACAGACAAGATTTGGTAAATGCCAAGGATATATCCTAGGCAGAGCGAGACCTGCTACTGTTGCTGGATAAAGGTGTGCTCCGCAGAGATAATGTGCATATTCCTCTGCTATTCCTCGAGACATCTACAGGGTCTCCCGTTCAGAGGCACAGGGACAGCAGCATTCAGGTTAGCACGTCCAGAAAGATGACAAGCACCACAAGTCTGAAAGAATTTTACAAGACAGATATCAGTAAGGCCTATTCATTATCAGGATACAGACCTGAACCTATCCGTAAGCAATCTTCCTCTCCGTAACCTAATTTGATGGTGAAGTAACCACCCTTAATTTCACTCTCTGGTTAACATAGCATTCTGCTCTGTTCGGGAGTAGATCTGTCTGTAACAAGGGCGTAGCTACTGTTGGTGCAGCAGGTGCAGTGGCACTGGACCCAGAGTTCCAAGGGACCCATTGAATCCCGATAATTGCTTTATTTTGCTGCTCCAACAGCAGTAAAACTAGCCTTTTTCCTTGCTTGCACCAGGGCCCATGACATCCTTTCTGCGCTACGGGTCTGCAATTTCGATTAAACCAGCATATTATAGATGCCCTTATCTGGCATAATTTCATGTGTTCCTTATTCCTACTGTTGCCATTGAACTAGTACGCACAGAAACTTTGAAACTGGATATGAGGCATGCCAGAAAAACTTCAACGTGGAAAAGGTTCATTTTTTCTTTTGCATTTGAAAAATCTCGTCCCTTCAGCCGCACTTTTTATCTCTCAAATATGTTTTCAAGTTCTCATTCCCATTACACCTCCAACACTTCTGCCCAGTAGCATCGTCATGTATCAGTTGAATGATTTGTCCTTTCAGCTGGTCACATCTTTCTTCATTCTTCCCTGTAATTTAATTACAGAGTACAGAAAGGAGTACGCGCTCTGCCCTCCGTAAATGAATTATAGCACTGAGAGGAAAAGAATGATGCCGAGGAGATGTCACGAGACTAATAGAAGAGAAGAATTAGCCAGTTTTTAATAGTGTGACTGATTTAAATGTTGTCATGGGATTCACCCACGGAGGAATGCGAGTGGCAGAGGGTCTGGAGGGAGCCCATAATTACTCTATCTGCAAGCGCCACACGAATAAAAAAAGATGAGGCACTCAACAGTGTATGTGATATGAAGGACTCTGGAATAGCTTTGAGCAGCACAAGGGGAAAGTAGAAACTGAAAGTCAAATGAAAGGGCTTGATAAGATGGAATGTTTGCTCACTATACAAATATTTACTGCTGCTAATTCTCAAGTAACTGATTGCAAAGCAACAATGGGAACAGATAATGCCGAAACATAATTGCGTTCGTGTCAGGGGATAAACTGTTTGTTTCCAGGACACTAAAATATTCAGAAATAATGAAGTGAAAACCTTTACTGTTTTGAGCACCTTTTTTATAGAGGCCCTGACATAAGGCACCGTGGTGATGGTTCACATATGCAGTAACATTATACTGTACTTTTCTGGCAGTGATAGTGCTTTGGAACACAGAAATGTTGTAGCAGGTGACCGACCGCCAACTGATGGTATTGAAGTAGTAAAATTGCAGATGAACGTGGTGACGTTGTTAAAGAAAGTTATTGCTCGTTTACTCACACGTTCACTTTAACTCCAGAAGTAGCTACTATACATCTATTGCAGGATCTGCGAGTTATTTACAGGTGTGCCTTTGCACCTTGCTTTAGTTATTCGTCACTGTAGTAAATAAAGTTGAATGAACAAGATTGATTCTCCACAAGATTTAATGCATCAAAGAAAACCCCAAAATGCAGTCAGGCCAGGCACGGCCAGCAACTGAACTGTCAAATGTTCTTATATAGCGCCTTATCACCGCCAGGTCTCAAGGTGCTTTCTTTGGGAACCCGTCCTGGCTTTTCCCTGTGAGATAACCCTTACTGGGCATCCCCAAGGTGAAAGCCAGACATCCCGTCACGGGGGGGCGTAGTGGAGATTAAGCAAGCTATTGCCCAGAGTTGCAGAGTGTGAACCCGTGGTTCAAGTAGGCACTGAAGCAAGAATTATCAAGTCCGTGGACATTTGGGCTCAGGACCCTGCCGCGTCGGGAATTGAACCCTGGTCCCGGGTCTGACCTCTGCTTTACGGTCTGTCTCCTCTAACCAGTGAGCCACACTTCTCCACCAAAAAACTGCCTTATTTAAATCCTAGAATGCAAATATGTCATCCATGGAATGTGATATGTCACAAAAGCATTCATTTCTCAAAGCCTTCACAACCTCTTATTGGCTAAAGCTGCTTAAGCACAATATAATACATCTCCATCCCTTCCCAACAAAATAAAGACACCAACAAACCAAGAAACAAAATGACAAAACAAAGAACACAAATGACAAAACAAACAGTCTCACCCTCAGGCTCAGAGGGCATCAGGTCCCTCTTACATGCTTACTCTCCCTGTAGTTCTCTTCGCTCTTACAGTAAAAATCTTCTGGTAATCCCTCGCTTTCACAAAGCGAGGTGGGGAGGGAGGGCCTTCTCTTCCCTGGCGCCAAGGCTGTGGAACACTCTTCCCCCTGATTTGATCGGACAATCCTCTATTATGCTCTTTCGTAAAGCACTAAAAACCGTACCCGTAGTTCTGCACTAAAATTTTTACAAGTTGTACGATCTTTCAGGCGCCTTGATGCCCTTGGGCTAAGTTACGCATTACAAGACTCCATTCATTCATTCACCCCCAAATACAGACACATAACTTAACCAACCCCCTAGGCAAAACAACAACACAACACCCAAACCAACCCTATCTCCACATTAAGTCTCCAAAATAACCCAGAGGGTCTTCTTGTCCTCACCCCTCTTTCAGTTGTTATTCTCATAGTACTTCCATTACCCCTCTCTGAAATTTCCGGAACTTCCAGACTTCATCCTATAAATTAATTGTCCCTCATAAGCAATCAAGCAGAACATCATCCGTCATCCACAGACTTCACTTCCACCTCTTCCTGTCTTTGGTACAAGGAAACTCTCCTCTGACTCCATGTTTGCCCATTATTCAACTTGACTCAATTACCACCTACGGCCCTTACTGTGTAGAGCCCACGAAACTTAGACAATCCTCTACCAACACCACCAGACTTGACCTTGACCCATCCCGTACATCAATGAAGTGCTTTTGCTGGTTGAGGGTAAGGAGGGTGTGGCTTGATAGTTAGGGCAGCTGACTTTGAAGCTGGGGAATCAGGTTCAAGTCTGGCTAGAAGCTCAAACATCCTGTAATTCTGAGCACATCACTTAATCGCCCATTTCCCCAAAAACAATTATTTACAGGCTGTCTACCTCGCATCATTTCAAATCAGGTCTTACTTGTACTGGAATTACCCATGCTGCGAATAAGCCCACAGCCTGTCTTTGACAGCATCCTGCATTGACAACCCTGCACTACAAGCTAATTGCATCCAGCCCTGCAGCAACTTGTAGACCCTCTGGACCAAACAATTTCCTTGGACATTGTACAATAATGTGCATGCTTCTGTTACACCAAGGGTGTCCAAAAACATTTAATTTCCTGTTGCACGTCACTAACACCAAAGGTATACCATCCCTCCTAAACACTTCTACCAAAACTGCTATGGTGGCATTAGTGCTAACACACCTCATAAACACCACCTCCATCCATTTAGATTTGGCATCAACCATCACAGCAGCATACCATTCCAGTTCAGCAAGAAACGCAAAAGGTCCAATACATCCCTATAATGTTTCTCCCACACCACATGCTATTCTCTTTCCAAACTTCCTAAACTTACTCTTAACTGCTTCTCAGAATCCATGCAGATCTCACATTTTTGTAATCATGTTTTCACGTTGCTGTCTGTGAGTGGCCCCCATAATCTCTCTCTTACTCTTTTGAGAGTCAACGTCTGAACAAGATGTCTCTCATGCACTAAACACACTACGTTTGGCATAATAGTAAAAGGTGGCGCACATCTCTCCCCTCTCATCACCAGCCAAACAGATAGCTCATCCACAATCTTGAGGAATGGGGTCAAAATGCCTGGCAGCGTACTGTCTCTCCTCAGCAATCCTTTCATCATTTTTACTATACCTTTATGGGTATCATCCTGTTCCATAGCCCTCACCCAGTCTCCCTTGGAGACACGACTCTCCAAACCATCTATGGCATCATCAACAATAGCCACCACCTCCTCTGTAGTCAGCTCCCACTGCTCTGTTGCTTTATCTGGAAGACTTCCAACCTGGCATGTACTCCACTCTGCAATCATACTTGTGCCCTTTCACTGCCAACCTGGCAAACATCCATGATCAATTTCTTGTGCCCTCTTGTCACGAAACTTTAAGCAAAGATTTATGGTCTGTCCTGAAACATACCATACTTTCCCAAATGAAAGTCTTGAAAAAAGTGATTGCCCAAGCAGCCGCGATGCCTCTTGCGCGATGACAGAGTAATTTCTCTCTGCGCACGTCAAAGACCGGGAAGCAAAAGCTACTGTCCTTTTTACTCTACCATGCATCTGTGCTAAAATCAAACCAACACTGTCATCCACAGAGACTATGTAAACCAGTCTGAAAAGGTACTAAGAATTCTACATTGGTGAAGTTATCCCTAATGAGGGCAGCCGACTGCGGATGCTCGCCCCAAATACATTTCTTGCCCTTCCTCAACAACGCCCTCAATGGCTCTGTCTTATGAGCACAAAATGTTGTGAAAATTTGGAATAGTATTCCACCAAACGCATGAAAGATTTAAGCTTGTCCCTGTCATTCGGCACCTCTGCATTCAAAATTGCACTCACCAAGTTGACTTTTACCTTAACCCCTAACTAGGTATTAAAATAACCCAAGTACTGCACCTCTTGCAGCAAAAACAGACACTTTACTTTACGCAGTGTCAAACCAGTCTTTCCAGTGCGAGATAAAACTTCACTCAAAGTTTTGTTAGCTTCATCAACAATGTCTACAAAACACTAGAATATCATCTTGAAAAAAGATGACTTTGTTAACACCTGACAGGACTTTAGATATCAACCTCTGAAAAACACTTGCCACCAAGAACAAACCAAATGGAAGTCTACAAAACTGAAAAGTGCCCTTAGTAGTGAAAAAAAGAGGTGAGATGTTTGAAGTCCGATGGAGCTTCGCCTGGAAATACACACTCCTCAAATCTAGTTTTGAAAAGGTTTCTCTCCCAGACAACAAGGAACAGTTAATTTATGCTGGGAAAAAAGAACTATCCATGACAATTTTCTTGTCGAGACTGCGCAAATCAGCACAGAAAACAGAAACTCAGTAAGCTGTCTGACTTCTTTGTGATGACAACTTAAGACAACCATTAAAATAGCCTCTGGCATTTCTACAGCTTTGTCCTTGAATAGCTGTAGAAGAATTTCATTCACCTTTGCTCTCACTGTCAATGGAACTTTTCTCACCACATGTTTAACCAGAACACTACATTTTTAAAGTTTAATCGTGTGCATGTAGTCTTTGGCTTCATCTAGCCTATTTGCAAAGACTTTCTCATGTTGTCACAAAATGTCTTTTAAGCCATTGACCTCGACCACCATGACTTGGTTGTCAGCACTAGGTTTCACTACTATATGTAGATCATATTGATGCAACCATCCCAAAATAGGCAGCCCTTCTGGAGCCACGTACATCTTTCCTCTTGTCTCCTGGCCCTCACATTGTATCAATGCAGTAATATAACCCATCACTCCGATGACATATGTGGACACCAACTCTCCAACCGGCCATATGGTATCATACAACTGTTTGGGTAGTATGGTGTATAATTACCTTGTATCCACCATCAAAGATATTATTTTTCCATTCACTTCACAGTTTGCCCTGGGATGTATTTGCCTTTTTTCGAGATCAGCGCTCCCCTCTACAACGTCAACAGACACCATTAGTACTCTATGCTCAGGCTTTTTCTCCAATCTTTTTGTTAACAGCCTGGCACATGTGCATAAAATTTACTTTTTTCTCGCATTTGCCGCATTCTTTCCCAATTGAAAAACAGTTCTTTGAGTATGCTAAATGATGATTACTACCACACTTGTTACACACAGAAGGTGATGACTTCCCATGGAAGTTGAGATCATGGCAAACCTTGGACCATTATTCTTGTTGGTGTTTACAATAGTTGCTTGCAGTTTGTTTCTTATTTAATTGACCAAGTCTGATTCGTTGTCAAGTGTAGCCACATCAGAAACTTTGTTTTCCTCTGCACTCTTTTGTAACCCATGTATTTATTCTTGAATTCAGCCATCACCTTTGCAATGACAATGGCATCCAGTTTTCCAAGAAGATAACCCAATCCCAGTCAGGGTAGGTCACAATACAACCTAAATTATCCTGCGCTCACCATGTGGTAGCTTGGCACAGAGCAGTCAACCTTAACTTATGAGCCAATGTGTAAAGTTTAGTGCAACACTCCAAACAGTAAATTAGTAAAACCACCACAAAATACCCCATACCAGTTTATAAAGATAATGGATATTTGTATGAATAAAACAAGATTAAAATAACAAAAATCCAATGTGTTGAAGAAGAGATATTCATTTTTAAAGAATAAAAGCAAAAATAGCTCTTAGAAGCAGGTAGCACCTGAACAGTTAATTGGTCACGCTGGACCAAGATAAAGTCAAGATTACAGGTCGACTGTGATTGAGCGTGGGCCAGATATGACACCCATGCAAGGCCAGATGAGCAAAAGTACCTTGATCCTTGTTGCAACAGCCAGATTCATCAGTCATTTCTATGAGGTTGAGGTGTTGCACAAAATGTATCCAAAACACTGCAGCTATGCATCAGTTTCATGAGCTAATCGTCTGTACCGAAATGTTTCAGCTCCGAATGCAAAGCACTGGGTTTCTCCACACTGTAGAGGCGGTACGTTGATTTTCTCCTTGCATTGGTGTCAATGTGTGAGTTCCAAACTGTGGATTCAGTGAAATGCTGTGGTTCCTAGTGCGATACGCCGGTCCGGTTCTCACAACATTGGTGTTGGGTCGATTCTGCTCTCACAACAGAGGATGCATTGGTTCCACTGAAACAAACAGCTAGGTCCACTTCCAAGGGTTCAGGACCGGGGTTACACTACTTGTCAGGACAGACTCACAAGCAGATGAGCCCAAGAGTTAGATCAGGAGGATTCTGACGGCCTGATTACGAGTTTGGCAGTGTGGCAGTGGGCCCCCATGCCAACGCCCCACTCCCACAACCAAAAAACCTGTTTACCACCCACCTGCCAAATTAGGAGTTTTCTCCTGGTCTGGCAGGCATTGCTAAATTATGTTAGTCATTTTGGGGCCTGACGGGTGAGTGGCCCGGATGTGCAGTTCACAGGCTCAAGTGTGAGCCTTCGAACTGCAGCACTGAAGGAGCTCCAAGCAAGTGAGCTCAATAATGCAGCGGAGAGTGAGGACACTTGTAATATGCTTGGCGGTGCTGCAGTGGCACTGCCAAGCATATTGCGGCCTTAGACTGCCATGCCACTGTCAGAGATCACAGATCCCTGGTGGCTATTGTGGTCATATGGCAGTCCAACTGCCACAGTAATAAAACAGCATCTGGACCACTGGTGCTGTGGTCTCTGGCCACCACCACACCACCACTGCGGGTTTGGTGGTCTGATGAATTGCCAAACTCGTAATTGGGCCCTAAGACTTTTGGACTAACTTTACCTTTGTGAATTGGACTCACGGTTTTCTCCTAACAAAAGGGTTTCTTCTGACAGGTCCAGCTGCAGATTTGAACTGCAGCTTCCTAGCTGCAGTGGTAGGCCTGGAGTCATGGTTGCTTAGTCATACTAGTGGATGGCACAATAGTTGTGTGGTCCATAGGTGACATTTAACTTTCCATGTCATTGGTGTAATTTGGGAAGCCATATACTTTAACCTTTAAAGAAAGTTAAATATGCCAATTAAGAGTGAGCAAATTGTCACTTTTTAGGAGTCAGAGCACATTCACTGGGTCTGGTTAGCAGTGTCCCAGTGCACAGAAACAAAAAGCCAGCAGAGCAGAATTAGTCCCCAAAAAATAGAGTTTAACACACAAAAGAGGCACTTTCTCATACGGCCCTCTCCCAAAAGAAAGTTGAGGAGTAACTTAGCCATTCCCTTGGCAGTCCTCATCATCTCAGAGGAAGATCATGGAAAGGACATCTGCATTGATATAGACATTTCCAGGTGTGCGCTCCACTTTAAAATCCATACCCTGTAGAGAAATGGACCACCTCAACAGATTGGGGTTTTCTCCTCTCATCTGCATTAACCACTGGAGAGGTTTGTGGTCGGTGTCCCAACCAAGTATGATCTCAGCTTTTTCAGTGACTAAACCGCAGCAAAGGACTCTCTCTGTCTCTATGGCACTCCAATGCTGCTCTCTAGGGAGCAGTTCACTGTTGATTGACCAGTTATAACTTGTGCCTTAAAGTGACTATAACTCGTTCCCTCACCATGAGGATGATTTAATAAGCATCATGACACTGAAACGACAAATATCCAACAGGAGAAAGTTCATGATTTGATCCTGACTCTCATCATTCAGCTGTGATAACACTGCCTAAATGCTATGTCCTGAAGCCCCTGTTTTGGAGACAAACACTTTGCTTAAATCAAGTGCTTTGAGGATGGGTGCAGTGCACATCACCTTCTTCAAAATGTCAAAGGCCTTCTGACACTCCTCAGTCCATGTAACCTTCTTAGGCGGATTCTTAGAAGTCAGATCTGTTGTAACGTAATAAATTGCTTTCCAAAATATGTGGTTAATATAATTGTGTGTCCCTGCCATAATTAATTTGTGGGAAGAACAAATAGACCATTCAAGATTAGAATCATGGAACATAAAAGCAGTGAGGCCTCCAATATGCCATATAGAACATATTTGTGAACTTAGTAGCTAAAGCAGAAGGTTTCCAGTTCTCGACAAGGGGAAATTGCACATTAGTAACAGATGACCGAGAACTGACATTGAGGCAACGGGGGGGGGGGCGAAATGGATTTGCCACCTCTTGAAGTATCATCTCTTGGTTATGAATAAAGAAAGAGGCCTATCAGTATTTTTACACTGAGGTTAAATGACAAGTGCTTGTTATGAAAACAATATATATATATATATATATATATTCACTGGAAAAAACATAGGTTTCACACCAGTTATAGTTAGCTGAACATTTTACTCATACAAAACCATTGAAAATCCCACGTTATAGTTAGTTGGACTCACTATAACTCGCGCGCCCGCAATCCACTGCTGATGATGTCACATATTGCATCATTCATGACATGGTCAGTGACATTACTGATGACATCTCAAATGACATCACTGATGACATCACTGATGACATCTCAAATGACATCACTGATGACATCATCCAGTGAATGTGTGTTTCTGAAAAGTAAAAATATGTTTTATATATTGAAGAATGAGTTTATGTATGAGTGTCTGGATGAAGGATTTAGTAGGTGCATGACTGACTGTATGAGTGAGTGATTAAATGTGTCTTATTGAATGCATTGGTTAGTAACTAAATTGTCTGAATGTGTGCATCAGTATGTCTGTTGTTGTGTAAGCTGCTGCATGTGTTGATCAGTAGCTATATGAGTGGGTATATGGGTTATTGATTGGTTGCCCAAATATTTGTATGTGAGGGTGAGTGTGTGTGTGGGTGGCTGGGAGGTGTGTGACTCTGTGCATATATGTGTGAGCAGTTGATTCACTTGGTATATGGGTTCAAGAGTGCATGTGGAAAGAGCTGTATGGGTGGTTGACTGTGTGCATGGGTGTGTTGGTGAGTGAATGGCTATCTCAGTGCTCCATGTCCAAGTAAGTACATATGTAAAACACAGAGCCTGTGATTGCGTAAGTGACTGTATGGATCAATGTGTACTTGTATCAGTGATTGTAAAAGAGAGTAAGTATGTGTTAGTATATGTTTGAATAAGTAAGGTTTAGTGTGTAAAACTGTGTAGTTGAGGAAATGGGAGTGCGATTGATTCTTTGCATAACTGAATAGGTGTGTGAGTAACTCTGTGGATGAGTGTCAGCGTGTGAGTGTCTGTATAGGTGTATGAGTGGATATGATAGTGTTCTATTGATGAGTGAATGTATGTATGAGTGATTGTATGTGTGAATGAGTGGATGTGTGTGTAGACCTAGAAATCAGTGAGTGTGTATGTAGTTACTGGTATTGGTGTGTCAATAATTTCAGGAATGGTAGTTTGTATTTAACACGGGGTGTATCAAAGGTAACATTAGAGTGTGAGGAGGTGCATCGTATTATCACATGGATGATGTCATCAGTGATGTCATTTGAGATGGCATCAGTGATGTCATTTGAGATGTCATCAGTGATGTCATCAGTGATGTCACTGACCATGTCATGAATGATGTAATATGTGACATCATCAGCAGTGGATTGCGGGCGCGCGAGTTATAGTGAGTCCAACTAACTATAACGTGGGAATTTCAATGGTTTTGTATGAGTAAAATGTTCAGCTAACTATAACTGGTGTGAAACCTATGGTTTTTTCAGTGAATTTCAAAGGTTTTTTAAATGCTAATTCCTAACTATAACAAGTGTGAAACCTATGGTTTTTTCAGTGAATTTCAAAGGTTTTTTAAATGCTAATTCCTAACTGTAACGTTTGTGAAACCTGTTTTTTTCAGTGAATTTCATAGTTTTTTAAAAACTAATTCCTTTGTATATCGACTTTGTAATCTACAATTTTTTTTTATTAGCTGTTTTTTACAACTATTAATTATATATATATATGTTTTTAAATTATTTGTTCAATGTATATATATTTTTTGTAATTTTTTTTTCCTGGTGCGCTCAGGGTGCGCGCACCGGTAAGCTTACCCGTATCATTTTGACTTGGAGCGCTCAGGGTGCGCGCACCGGTAAGCTCTCCCGAGAGCGCAGCGAGAGCGCTAATTCTGCGTTCGTAAAAAAAAATATGTATGAAAACTAAATAATAATGCAAGACATTCTGTACCATACTTATAAAAGCAATATTTATGATTTTCCGAATGAAAATGATTTTCCATTTCCGTAAAGCTACCAAAACGTCACTTAGGCGCGCCGCATAAGCACCCCCTGAAGCGCCTACGTTCGCGCCGCGTAAGCGCCCCCGGAAGCGCTCCGGTGCGCGTAGCGTAAGCGCGTCAAGTCATGTGACCTTAAAATAACAATTTTCATTGTTTGCTAACAGTTTTTTTTGTCAAAGAATGAAAACCCCACCCTTTTCCTTCACTTCTTCTTTCACTTTGGTGAGAGCAAGACCTCTTTTTTTCTGTGCTAACAATCTGTGGATAGAATGGCTGCCAGAGCATCCAGCAGGAGTGAGGAGTCAGATGGTTTCATAGATGAAGAGCCTCCTCAGCCGAAGGTGAAAGAACATTTCATTTGGAAAAAAAATTCTATACCTGAGGGACATAAAAAAGTAAATGCTCCAAAGGTGGAGTGTAAGATCTGCCATACTGTACTTTCCCGAGGAGACCCCAGAAGGAAGTACAGTTTTGGTAATTCTACTATGATTCGGCACGTCCAGAGGAGGCACCCCCAGAACTATGCCCGGGAGAGTGTCAGGGCTCTGGCATGAGAGGCTCCAAGGGATGGTGCCTCTACTTCAACTGGAGGAGCAACTGCATCGGTGAGGGGCGACCAGAACAGCTGATCCCAAATATTCAGCCTGTTTTTAATGAGACCTCAATCAAATGCAAACATTGACATGCACTACTTTGTTACGGGGAACAAAGTATTTTGATCATTGCTCGAGCAATAGAGAACCACCGCTGCCGTCCCCAGCCCTAATTTTGATTTATTTTTTTTGCTCCTTTTGAGCAGTTTGCTGTTCCCTGTTTTTGTTTTTGTTGAGAAAAAAACGAAAAAAGAAGAAAAAAAAAGTTCTTTTTAGAACTACCTCCAATTCTCAAAAAAGAGCTGTATTCTTAAAAAAATGAAAAAGAGTACCTGAAGTGGAATGCAGTGAGAGAGAAGAAGAAAATGAGTGAGAAAGCAAAGAAAGGGATGAGAGGGGAAGGGAAGTGAAGTAGGGGGACTGAAAGAAAGTGAGTGTGGGTAAGGAGAGTGAGGAGAAGGAGAGTGAACATGGGGAATGAGGATAAGTGAAGAAAATGTAGTAAAGGAACGGGGGTGTGGAAGGGTAAGAAAAGAGCACTAATGTTTAGGAAAGAGTGGAGATACAGACTGGATAAAGACAAGTGAGTGTGAGACAAGGTGAGTAAGGGAGTGAAGAGACAGAGAAAGTGAAAGAAAAAGTGAGAGTAGAAGACTGAGGGCATTATTTATGAGGCCATGCGTCACTTTTACACCGCCGGTGCGTCACTTTTTGTGACTCACCAGTGGTGTAAAAATTGCACCTTGTTGAGTCATATTTACAAAGTGACACATCTAGGTAGATGCGTCCCTTTGTAAACCCCTGCACCACATTATACCTGCGCCAGGTATAATATATGCAAAGGGGGCGTATTGACGCAAGGAAGGGTCGTAGAAGTGACGCAGTGAAATCTATGAGATTTCACTGCGTCACTTTTAGGACGCCGTTGCGTCAAAATCTTGCGCCTGCCTCACAGCAGGCGTAGGACTGACGCAGGCCCTTTCACATGGGGCTTGCCCCATGTGAAAGGATGCACTGCTGGAGTTGCGTCACTTTTGTGACACACTCCAGCAATGCGTCACTTTTGCACTTACAGATACGTCAGAAATACTGGCGTATCTGTAACTCCTTGCGACATGATGCGTCTTACATTAAATATGACGCATCAGGAATGTCGCAAGGAGAGCGCACTGAGAAGTGATGCATCGCTGCTTTCACGCATCAATGCGTCATTTCTCATAAACGAGGCCCTGAGTGAGAGAGGGAAGAAACATAAGTGAGGGAGTGTGGCTGTGTTATAGGGAGTGTGATAGAAGAGGAGTGACAGACTAAGGGGTCAGAGAGAATGAGGCTAACAGAGAGAGAAGGAGGGAAGGGGAGTGTAGAACTAAGAGGACAGACGGAGTAAGAGAAGGAGTTAATGAAGTGGAGTAAGGAGAGTAAGGGAAGGGAAAACAGTGAAGGAGTGAAGGAAGGGAAGAGAGAGGAAAGAAATTAAAGGAGAAGGTCTGAAATTCAATTCAATTCAATTCAGTTAATTTATATAGCGCGCTACATACCCATAGGGTCTCAAGGCGCTTGAAAAAGGGTGGGGAATTACTTGTCGAATATCCAGGTTTTAAGTTGCTTTCTGAATGTTAGGTGGTTCTGAGTGAGGCGAAGGTGAATGGGAAGTGAGTTCCAGGTTTTTGCCACCAGGTAGGAGAAGGATCTTCCTCCCATGGTGGTTTTGTTGATGCGAGGTACAGCAGCAAGGGCTTGGTGGGAGGAGCGTAGCAGGCGGGATGGGGTGTAGAAGGAAAGTCGTGTGTTGAGGCATTCGGGTCCAAGTTCGTAAAGTGCTTTGTGTGCGTGGGTTAGAAGGCGGAATGTTATCCTCTTATTGACGGGGAGCCAGTGGAGGTTTTTCAGGTGACCAGAAATGTGGTCTTTACGCGGGATGTCTAGTATGAGTCTGGCTGATGCGTTCTGGATGCGTTGGAGTTTTTTCTGAAGTTTTGCGGTGGTACCGGCATATAGGGTGTTTCCGTAATCCAGGCGGCTTGTCACCAGTGCGTGGGTGACCGTTTTTCTAGTTTCGGTGGGGATCCAGCGAAATGTTGTTTTGAGCATGCGAAGAATGTTGAAGCAGGATGATGAAACGGTGTTGACTTGTCTGGTCATCGAGAGTGAGGAGTCTAGAATGACGCCCAGGTTCCGTGCGTGGTCTGTCGGGATGGGTGCTTTTCCAAGGGACTCTGGCCACCACGAGTCGTCCCAGGCGGAGGGGGAGGTGCTAAGATAAGGACTTCTGTTTTGTCGGAATTCAGTTTCAGACGGCTCTGCTTCATCCACTCGGCTACTTCTCTCATTCCTTTATGTAGGTTGGTTTTGGCGGTGTTAGGGTCTTTGGTGAGTGAGAGGATCAGTTGAGTGTCATCAGCGTAGGAGATGATGTTGAGGTTATGTTGGCGGGCGATGGCCGCGAGGGGGCTCATGTATACGTTGAAGAGGGTAGGACTGAGTGAGGATCCCTGTGGCACGCCGCAAATGACTTCAGTGTCCTCAGATTTGAATGGTGGGAGGCGGACTCTCTGGGTTCTTCCGGAAAGGAACGAGGTGATCCATTCCAGTGCTTTTCCTTGGATTCCGATGTTTCTGAGGCGTTGTAGCAGGGTGCTATGACAGACTGTGTTGAAGGCTGCGGAGAGGTCGAGGAGGATGAGGGCGACTGTGTCTCCATTGTCCAGAAGAGTTCGTATGTCGTCTGTTGCTGCAAAGAAGGTGAGTGTGGGAGTATAGCTCAGTCATAGGGAGTGAGCGTGATAGAAGAGGAGTGAGACTAAGAGGACAGAGAGAGAAAAGGGGAGTGAGTAAGTTAGAGGACAGAGGGATTGAGAGAAGGAGTTACTGAAGTGGAGTAAGGGTAATAAGGGAAGGGAAAAGAGTGAAGGAGCAAAGGATGGGAAGAGAGAGGAAGGGAAGTAAAGGAGAAGGTTTTAAAGAAGGTGAGTGTGGGAGTATAACTGAGTTATAGGGAGTGAGCGTGACAGAAGAGGAGTGAGAGACTAAAGAGACGGAGAGAATGAGGCTAACAGAGAGAGAATGAGGTAAGGGGAGTGTAGAAGTAAGAGGATAGAGGGAGTAAGACAAGGAATTAGTGAAGTGGAGCAAGGAGAGTAAGGGAAGGGAAAACAGTGAAGGAGCGAAGGAAGGGAAAAGAGAGGAAGGAAAGTAAAGGAGAAGGTCTGAAAGAAGATGAGTGTGAGAGTATGGCTAAGAGACTAAGGGGATGGAAAGAATGAGGCTAACTGAAAGAGATTGAGGGAAGGGGAGTGTAGAAGTAAGAGGACAGAGAAAGAAAGAGAAGGAGTAAGTGAAGTGGAGTAAGGAGAGTAAAGGAAGGGAAAAAAATAAAACAATGAAGTAAGAGAAGAGAGAGAAGAGAGAGGAAAGAAAGTAAAGGAGGAGGTCTGAAAGAAGGTGAGTGCAAGAGAAGAGTGTGAAAAAAGGAGTAAACGTGGGGATTCAGAATAAGTGAGGCTAGCGCAATAAGGGAACAGAGGTGTGGGAGCATCAAAGAAGAGTAGTGAGGTTAAGGAAAACAGTATAGAGAAAATAAATATAGTACATCAAACTTACCTTATAAGTAATGTAAATTTAATATCATATTTCTATTAAAATTTATATCTGTGACAGACAAATTTTTTTTGAATATTTATAATATATATTTTACAATACAAGAGACAAAGTACGACATTAAAAGTCATAAAAGGTCAGTAAGAGATAAAATAGAAGTGAAGTAGTCAGAACGAAAAACAAAGGAATGGTGAAGGTCAGAGAGAGTTAAAAAAAATAGAGAGAGAGCAAATTACTAAAAGGATAATGACATAGATACATTCAGTGACAGTGAACAAGAGCAAGAGAGAGAAATAAACTGAAGGTGAGTAAGATCCTAAAGAAATATGCATTACGAAAACTAAAAGCAGAAAAGGGGGAAAAGAAAGGGGAGTGAGTGACAGAGAAGCAGGAGTGAATAACAGTGGATTAAGGCCAATGAGGCATGGAATTTCAGTGAGGGTGAATGTAGGCTTGTAAGACAGTGAGGACACAGTGGGAGTGAAGGTAACAGAGATGGAGTGAGGGAAGACAAGTAAGAATATGAGAGAATAGAGGGAGTTAGACAAACAGTGAGGAAAGGGCAGTAAGGTGAGTAAGGGAAGGAGAATGACTGAGAGAGCAAAGGAAGGGAAGAAAGGGAAGAAAAGTGGAGCAAAGGGACTAGGAAAAGGTGAGTACGTGACGAAAAAAAGAAGAAGGGTAGATAAAGATGATGATTGAGGATAACTGAACGAACTGAAGTAAGGGAACAAGGATGAGGGAGGGTGAGTTCAGGAGAGTGAGGTAGATAAAAAAAGAACATAAAAAGAGGATAAAAGCAAATGAGCTTGAGACAAAGGAAGTCAAAGAGTGAGAACATAGAGGTAGTGAAGGAAACACTGGCAGAAAGAAACTGAGTAAGAGACCAAAGAAAGATAAGTAAGGGAGTGTGGGTGAGTTTTAGGGAGTAAGGATGACGGAAGAGGAGTGAGAGAGTAAGAGGATCGAGAGACTGGAGCTAAGAGACAGGGAGTGAGAAAAAGGGAGTGAGGATGTGAGAGGACAGAGGAAGTAAGAGAAGGAGTGAGTGAAGTGTAATAAGGTGAGTGAGAGAAGGGAAATTATTGAGGAAACAAAGAAAGAAAACAAGGGGAAGGGGAGTGAAGTAGAGTGACTGACAGCTGGAAAGTACTGAATGGGAGAGAGGGAAAGGGCAGTGAAGGAGTGGTGAATGAGAATAAGTGAGAAAAGTGGAATATGGGAAGGGAGGTGAGGGAGAGTGAAAAAAGGCGAAATAGTATATGGAAAGTCCTTTTCTATGGAAATTAGCCCAGAGTATTTTTAATGTCTCATTTACCCGACTTTCTGAAAGAAAAGCTCCAACATCTTTTACATTATGAAACAAGAGTTCTACTTCCACCCCTAGCTTACTTTTTATAAATAATTTGTATAATAATATACATATATAATATATAATTATAATTTGTATAATACTCACAGCACACACTATATGATAAACATATACTATCTCTATGAGAACTACATGTTTTTTATTATCTTTATCACTCTAATTCAGAAAGTAATTTTGAAGAGCAAACTAAGTTATATTAACTGCTGCAATCTTCATAGGCCAATTACCTTCCCTAAAATGTCGGTTGTAAGAACACTAGGTAAGAATTTAGTAAGTCAGAAGGCAAACGTTGTTTGAAAGTCAATTGAGTATCATTACAGAGCTTCCAGCCTTTTTGACATTTTAAATAATATGTGTAATGTCCTGATGTTGTTGAAGGACCATCATGGTAAATAATTGCTGTAGTTGTAAAGGTTCTTCCTGAAATTGATAATTGAGAAGCCACAACATTTTTAATTAATGTTGTCAATTTAGTTCCATACGGTCTACATCGTTGGAACATTAAAATAACATACTGTCCATATCTTCTTAAAAATTGCAGATTTACATTGACTACAGACCATGTTTTGATTTGCTGCTCTAACTAGATTATTAAAAGACACTGATTTGCAGTCTGGTAAAGTCAAATATATAAATCTTTCAGTGTCTACTGTAGTACTACTTGAAAAGGAGCAATTGTCACAGTCATGTTGCCATTTATAAGAAAGGCCAAAAAGATTTTCTACATCTACACCTTCATCTTGCAAAACAACAAGCATATACATTAGATATTCCTGACAATCTTGCTGAATATTCTGTGTAAATTGATTTAGACCAGAACATATGTCTAAAACCTTTCGAATTTTAGAAACACTTTGTATTTTTGTTCTATCACTGCTACATTTCTCTAATACAGAATTTAATAAACAACAAAGTGTTTGATCACGATTTTCAGCAATCTGTTCTTTTACAGTTTGGAGAAAAAAAAACATTAACCACTACATTAGCATAGCAGTTGACACCAGAACTATTTTTAAACTGAAATCCAATAACATCTTTAACTGAATCCATTTCGTTTCTGCTTACAATTACTGTTTCATCTACTTTTTTTCTTTTTGCTACAACTTCACTACAATTTTTCTCATTTCTTCTTTTTCGGCCTACGACAGGCTTTTCAAACAGAGGATATTGAGGTAAATTTGGAGCATACTCTCTTCTTAACCTATTATATTCTTTTACACAATTTAGATCTGCATTAATCTTTGTCTCATCAAAATCAATCAAGTACAATCCAGATAAAGTTCTGACTCGAGATAAAGCAACATATGCCATACCCTCCTTGAACACAGAATTTCCAATATTCACCAAAGCACTATCAACACTTAAACCTTGAGATTTATGAATAGTTACTGCATATGCCAAAGAAACAGGAAACTGTTTTCTGCAGACATATACATCTTTCACTAGCAAAAAACGAGCAGAACAACAACTGATTTGTTGTACTTCTTCAATACCATGGAACTAACGTAAACAAGCATTGAAATTGCAATAGATCTCGCCCTCGGTAGCACACATACTGTTGGCAGAGACAGACATGGTACATTATATCTAAAATCCTATTAATCTGCCTAAGATCACACTGTAAGTGAAGCTTGATTCACCCATCATTGTAATCTTAGGCAGAGTCACACATACTGTTGGCAGAGACAGACATGGTACATTATGTCTAACATTCTGATCATGTGCCTAAGATCACACTGTGACTGAAGCTTGATTCACCCATCACTGTGATCTTAGGCAGAGGCACATATACTGTTGGCAGGGACAGACATGGTACATTATATCTAAAATCCTATCAATCTGCCTAAGATCACACTGTGAGTGAAGCTTGATAAAATGAGCAACTAGAATGCTAACATTCAGAATTTATGGCAAACGTGTGACACATCTGAATGCCTTCTTGATGGAACTAAAGTAAACAAGCATTGAAAATGCAATAGATCTCGTCCTCGGTGTCACACATACTGTTGGCAGAGACAAATATGGTACATTATATCTAAAATACTACTAATATGCCTATGATCACACTGTAAGTGAAGCTTGATTCACCCATCATTGTATTTTTAGGCAGAGTCACACATACTGTTGGCAGAGACACACATGGTACATTATATCTAACATTCTGATCATGTGCCTAAGATCACACTGTGACTGAAGCTTGATTCACCCATCACTGTGATCTTAAGCAGAGTCACACATACTGTTGTCAGAGACAGACATGGTACATTATATCTAACATTGCGCACACGGCTTGTAAATATGCCAATGAAACCATGACACTATCTCTGGACCAGCATTAATGTCAAACATTGCGCATGCGGCTTGTAAATATGACAACAAAACCATTACACTATCTCTGGACCAGCATTAATGTCAAACATTGCGCACCCGGCTTGTAAATATGCCAATGAAACCATTACACTATCTCTGGACCAGCATTAATGTCAAACATTGCGCACGCGGCTTGTAAATATGCCTCTCTTTTTTTGTATATTCTATCTCAATTTATGCCATAAAAAAAACCTTTAAACACCTCTCACGGCATTTCAAATTCTTGTCTGGGTGCCAATTTTATTATTCTGCATGCATTTTCCGCTTGCACCCATGTCAAACATTGCGCAAGAGTCTTTTAAATATGTCCCTCTTTATCTTATATTCCATCTCAATTGATACCATTACTGAAATACTTTATGCATCTCCCACACCATTTCATATGGTTTTCTATCTGCTATTCCTATCCCTCTCCATACATTCACTGCTTCCACCCATGTTAAAGGTTGCACAAGGCGCGTCAAAAAAAGGAGCATATTTACAAGTCCAATGAAACCATTACACAATTTCTAAACCAGCATTGAATCGAAGCATAAAAAACAATTTATAAAGAAGTCTACCTTATAAACACACAGCTATGTCAAAGATTGCGCACGCAGCTTGTAAATATTCCTCTCTTTTTTTGTATATTCTATCTCAATTTATGCCATAAAAAAACCTTTAAACATCTCTCACGGCATTTCATATTCTTGTCTGGGTGCCAATTTTATTATTCTGCATGCATTTTCTGCTTGCACCCATGTCAAACATTGCGCAAGAGTCTTGTAAATATGCCCCTCTTTAACTTATATTCCATCTCAATTGATACCATCACTGAAATGCTTTATGCATCTCCCACACCATTTCATATGGTTTTCTATCTGCTATTCCTATCCCTCTCCATACATTCACTGCTTCCACCCATGTTAAAGGTTGCACAAGGCGCTTCAAAAAAAGGAGCATATTTACAAGTCCAATGAAACCATTACACAATTTCTAAACCAGCATTGAATCCAAGCATAAAAAACAATTTATAAAGAAGTCTACCTTATAAACACACAGCTAACATTATGGAAAAAGGTAAAAATATAATTCCTTAATTCACACAGACACTCACTGTGATACTTGTCAAAAATCTTTAAGCTCTCTATCTTTTTTAAAAGAATCATTACTCACCTTTAAAAATGCTTTGGAAGATGTAAAACAGTGTCAGTCACAGTCAACAGATATTCTTAAGCAGAATCTCTGAATAATGCTTCCTTCACTGGAGCCTTTCAATAATGGCACAGATTCTTTCACATTTCAGACCCATATTCTTGTACATAGCCAATCAAAATTGTTCCCACACAAATTCAAAAACAAACTGCACATTTTAATTGGTTGTACATTTCAAGACTTTGAAAGTCACATAACACTTACCCATCCCCCCAGTGCTCATTCACCAAGTAACCATGGTAACTCCCTCTTAAACCAGCACACAGTTCACAAGTTCATCATACTGTGTTGCAAAACAATCCATCAAGGATGTTTGACCTCTCAATCTACTAGCTAATAAAATGCAATGTTTTTTTAAATTACTTTTTCTCAACCATTGAAATGACTTCTTACAAAAAAAAGCATGCACCCTAATTTTCAGTGGAGATTTCTAACAAGCTCCAATCATTTCTGGTTATTCATCTGCACTGATTCTCAACCACTTTTTTTCATAATCAAACTGCCATTTCATTTCCACAACTCATCTGACTAGAAGCACATCTACCTTCAAAATGCCAAAAGTCTGGTTTGTGGGTCATAGCTATGTCCACTGGTGTCAAAAATACGCAGCTAACAGAGGTATTTACAACCTTGATTTACCAAATGTGGACATTGTATGGATTGGACAGAGAGGATTGAGGAGTCACCAATTGATACCATTGGTAAAATCCTTTATGCATTTACCACACCCTGACCTTATAATTGTGCACTGTGGTGGGAATGACCTGGGCACTTTGACTGGGGTAGGTCTGGAAATGCTTTTAAAGGACATCTTTGGGCAGTTGATGTCACTTTTTCCAAAAACTGCCTTGGTATTTTCTAATATATGCCAAAGGCAAAAATGGAACTGGTCCAACCTATTTTGTCCACAGATTGAGAAAGCAAGGAAACATGTAAATAAAACTGTTTCTGCTTTCCTCAGAGACTATGGTATGGGTTCCATTTACCACAATAACTTGCGTTACAACATGCAAGGCATGTATAGGAGAGAAGGTGTGCATTTTACAGATGAGGGGAATAGAGTTTTCCTCTTGAATATAAGACTCTGCATTGGTACCTACTTGTAGGTACAAAAAACACCCACATAACAGAACAGCTCTTTTCAGAGCTAACTTACCTCTAAACACTCTACATAATTTTTTTACTCTATTTTTTTACACTGTTTTTCCCCGTGGTGCGCTCAGGGTGCGCGTACCGGAGAGCGTACCCGGGAACGCACCCAGCGCTAACCCTGCGAAAATTAAAAAAAAAAAAAGTTTTTTTGCCCTTCAGGGTCTTTCTAGGCCCCCCTCAGAAAACCTAGGGGGTCAGGATGTGTCTACTCTGCCCCCTTTTAATTATATCCCCGTTTCTTTTTCACCTCTTGTGTCTCGATTCTACCGAGACACAAGATGGCGGACTCTCCGGACTGTTTAGAATATTGACAGACACCCGATAGCCAATCAGCTTTCCGCTCGTGCACTCCCGTAGCGCGCCGGGTGCGCTCTCCGGTACGCGCACCTGTAAGCGCTCGGAGAGCGCTTATAGATATATATTTGTTTTTGAAGTTAATTTAAAAAAAAATCAGCAAATATAGCAAAGGCACATCTGCGTACCAGTCCCTACAATTTTGCCAAGTTTGGCGTAATTCCGTTCAGCGGTTCAGGCTGTAGACTTGTCAGACCGTCCTATGGAAATTAACATGGGGAAAACACGTTTGGGACCCCCCTTTTTTCTCAGCCCCCACTTCACGAATCCCCCCCAAACTTTCAGGGAAGGAGCGCAGCGGTGCTGGCCAAAATTTTGGAAAATTACACACAAATCAAATCAAATCAAATAAACTTTATTTCGATTGATTTTACAATCATAAAAAGTACATATTAAAAACATTTAGATCAGATTTGTAAAAAAGTGGTTGTATGTACATTATTTACTAATACATCAAATTTGAAAACAGTTAATTGTAAATTGTGCGTATAAGGTTTACAATGCAGAACCAGCCAATTGGGATCGGATTTTCAGACATGCCTTTAAAAAACAGGCTATACTCTTAGCAACAAATTGCGTGTCTAAAAGCTGTAGTGCCAGGAGAGCAGGTCTGCATCTTCTCAGTCCCGTTTGACGGAGAAGTGGGACCAACCAGCGTTTACGCGGGAACTCATAGAGACTACAAAATAAAATTACATGCAAGGAAGACTGAGGAGTTTTGCCGTCACAAGGGCATCTAGATAATTCACGCGACCAGTCTGAAACCTCAGGGAACGAGACAAGACGGTAGAAAAAGTCAAAACGAAATCTAGTTAAAACATATCTATCAAAGTTTGACAAATAAAATGACAGATATGGTTGAATGCCAGAGGAGGATTGGATCGTCATTAGTTGGGTATTTGAATGTTTACCCATTTCTGAACACATGAGAAGATCTCTTAGATGGGTGACACATAAATTTTTCGGAGTCTTTCTAGGCATGTCAGTGAGTAAGGAAGGATTAGTAAAAAAAGCTAAACAGTTCAGATCATTCAGAAAATTAAACACATAAAGTAATCAAGGGATCTTTTTCCAGTGAGTTAGGGATAGACAATCGGTTATTAGTGACCGAGTGAGATGGCATTGCTCTTTGGTCCATATACGGTGCCAGAGGAGGATCGGTTGGTATCTAATGGTGTCGGTTAGATAGTCCAGACCGAGCTCAATGTGGCTTCCGTAATTTGGAGCACTTCGAGGGAGGGCTAATACATATTTCAGGAAGGCATTTTCGATTACACAAATTCCTCAAGCGATGCCAGAGCTATTCCCAATAGAATGTTGCGGATATCCTATGGTAGCCAATCCTAACTATAACTACCTACTGGTGACCGCCAGTAGGTAATATATATATATATATATATATATATATATATATATATATATATATATATATATATATATATATATATATATATATATATATTCACAGAAAAAACCATAGGTTATAGACCATATATAGTTAGGAATTAGCATTTACAAAACCTTGAAAATTCACTGAAAAAACCATAGGTTATAGACCATATATAGTTAGGAATTAGCATTTAAAAAACCTTATTTTACTCACACAAAACCATTGAAATTCCATATATAGTTAGTTGCACTAACTATATATCGCGCACCCGTAATCCACTGCTGATGATGTCACATATTACATCATTCATGACATGGTCAGTGACATCACTGATGACATCACTGATGACATCTCAAATGACATCACTGATGACAACATCCAGTGATTATGTGTTTCTGTAAAGTTTAAATATGTTTTACATATTGAAGAATGAGTGGATGTATAAGTGTCTCAATGAAGGTTTTAGTAGGTGCGTGATTGACTGTATGAGTGAGTGATTAAATGCGTCTTACTAAATGCACGGGTTAGTGACTAAACTGTCTGAAAGTGTGCATCAGCATGTCTGTTGTTGTGCAAGCTGCTGCATGTGTTGATCAGTAGCTATATAAGTAGCTATATGGGTTATTGATTGGTTGCACAAGTATTTGTATGGGAGACTGAGTGTGTGTATGACTGGCTGGGAGGTGTGTGACTCTGTGCAGATCAATGTGTACTTGTATCAGTGATTCTATAAGAGAGTAAGTATGTGTTAGTATATGTTTTAAAATGTAAGGTACTCTATGTTTAACTGTGTAGATTAGAAAATGGAACTGTGATTGATTCTTTACAGGACTGACTAGGTGTGTGAGTAACTCCATGGATGAGTGGCACAGTGTGAGTGTCTGTATAGGTGTATGAGTGCATATGATAGTGTTGTAAAGATGAGTGATTGTATGTATGAATGATTGTATGGGTGAATGAGTGAATGTGTGTGTAGACGTAGGAATCAGTGAGTGGGTATGTAGTAACTAGTATTGGTGTGTCAATGGTTTCAAAAATTATACTCTGTATTTAACACTGGGTGTAACAGAGGTTATATTAAAGTGTGAGGAGATGCATTGTATTGTCACATTAATGATATCATCATTGATGTGACCATTGATGTCAAATGAGATATCATCAGTGATGTCATTTGAGATGTCATCAGTGATGTCATCAGTGATGTCACTGACCATGTCATGAATGATGTAATATGTGACATCATCAGCAGTGGATTACGGGTGCGCGATATATAGTTAGTGCAACTAACTATATATGGAATTTCAATGGTTTTGTGTGAGTAAAATAAGGTTTTTTAAATGCTAATTCCTAACTATATATGGTCTATAACCTATGGTTTTTTCAGTGAATTTTCAAGGTTTTGTAAATGCTAATTCCTAACTATATATGGTCTATAACCTATGGTTTTTTCTGTGAATTTCATTGGTTTTTTAACAGCTAATATCTGTAGCTGTAAAATGTATTCTTCTTTAAATCCCAAAATATATTTTATATGTTTATGAATAATTTTTTTTTTTAAATATTTTTTTTTCTTCGTTCCCGCTTCGCGAATCGGGAAGCTTCCCGTTAGCTGACCTTGATGCCGCGAAATAGACCGCGAGCCGGTAAACGTTTCTTTACCGCAACTGCCGCGTTAGAAAACAACATCGTGACGCCTCCCGTCCGCATGACGTTTCGCGTTGTCGCGTGATACGTCATATGACGTGCTACGTTAGCGAACTCGTACGCTTACCGAGTCGCAAAGCACAGGTTTCTGGAAGCAAACCGGGAGGCCCTGCAAAGCGCGTAACGTAAACACAGCAGGTCATGTGACTTGGTAATAACACTTTTCATTGGTTCATTTCACTTTCGGTTTCCTAATGATGTAAGACTAGGTCATATGATCTAAAATGAACACTTTTCATTGGTTGAGAACTATTTTTTTTCCCAAATGGTGAAAATCCCTCCTTCTTTCCTCACTCTGACTTTCATCATTGTGAGAGAAAGACCCTTTGTTACCAGTGAGCAATGGCTTCTTTACTAGCTTCAGCTGGTGCTTCCCCACCACCTCCACCACATCCAAGGAAGAGTGGACCACCTGCTAAAGTTATAATTCAGCAAGAAGAGGAAGAAGAGGAACAGGACGACCTAGATAATCTCCCTATTATGGCCAGAAGATCTGTTGTACCGGAAGTAACGGGACCAGAGGGCAGGGAGATGGTGCCAAATATACAAACGAGATTTCGTGAAGTAAAACAAGTCTGCGTACATTGCAGTGGAATCATTTGCTACGCAGAAAGTAGCATCACTCTGATCAACAGAGCTATTAACAATCATGCTCATGTTTGTCCGAAACTCCCCAAACAATAAATTCTTTTTTTTGTTTTCTTCCTCCTGTTGAGCCCTTTACAATGAATCGTTTTCGTTGCCCCCTCCGAAAAAAAAACAAAAAAAATATAAAACTGTTCAGAAAAATTCAAAAAAAGTAAAAAAAATGTTCAGAAAAATAATAAAAAAAATATAAAACAACAAAAACAATTTAAAAAAAAGTTCTTTTCAGAACTACCTCCCCGTTATAAAAAAATTGGTACAATATTTGCAACTGTGCCAACCTCTATTTCTCTTAGTTCGCTTCCCAGTTCGCTCCCCGGTACGCGAACCGGAAGCGAACCAAAAAAATTTTTTTATAAAAAAGAACAGTAAGTATAAGGGAAGGAAACAGACAGTTATGTTAAAAGAAAGACAGCTATAGGGGAGTAAACTAGAGATACTATTACCCGTAATCCACTGCTGATGATGTCACATATTACATCATTCATGACATGCTCAGTGACATCATCAGCAGAGGATTGCGGGTAACAGTATCCCTAGTTTATTCCCTATAGCTGTGTTTCTTTTAACATAACTGTCTGTTTCCTTCCCTTATACTTACTGTTCTTTTAAAAAAAATTTTTTTAGATCTGTCAGAAACAGTGAAAGTAATGAAATATAAAAGACTACGTAGAATATGACCACTGTATGCAACAACTTTGACACTGACAGAAGCCTCATCTTCTCCATGCCTCCTACACAGTTCTACATGTACATCATAAATGCAAACAGAACAGAATTAATTATACATGTTAAATGGTTTATTTTTGCTGTTCTCAGAATGTATCAAATTTCACTAAAACAGTGACTTGAAGGTATTCATCATATAACAGCGGGGAAAAAAAAACACAATCAAAATGATTGTGTTTAAAAAACCCATACATTACAAATCAGAATTCAGAACTCCTTAAAGTTAACTTACTTTCCATGACGGCCAAGGATGTCCTATGAACAGCTTACACTCTGTTGTGCTGTTATTACTTTCAACCCGCCACTTTCTGAAAGAAAACTTCCATCGTTTTCAAAAACATGTTACATACAATAAATGACTTCTCGCTCTCTACCACACGATTCCACAAGGCCAAATCGTGTCAGAGCCATGTATAACTCTTGGATTTCTTGTAAGCCAATCCCGTCTTTTCGCATTTCCGCAACTTTCAGAATTAAAATGTTGAAGATCATTTACACAATCCTGGACTAGTAATATCTTCCCCTTCTTGCTCAATCATGTTCTACATTTCCTATCACACTGATACTGCTTACTATGAAGCAGACTTACACTACCTTTATGACTAGTACAATTATTTAATTCTCTACATCACTTTTAATCACAAAGCAATGTAAAACAGTAGACAGCATTGCAGACTTACATTCCCTCTACTCCATGTTTTGATTCGCTGCTTCAATTAGCTTATAAAAAGAAATAGTTTTTCTGAACTCATTCAAAGTGCAGTTATTTTTCCATGACGTCCAGTCTTATGGTTAGAAGTTATGTCTCTGTACTACGCTTATCCTCAAGGCCAAATAGTGTAGGAGCCATAAGAACTTCTTGAAATTCCTCAGAGCACATCCCGAGATTCTTTCCCTAAAATTTTGGTTTTAAAAACACCAGGTAAGAGTTTTTAAGGTCATATGGCAATTTTTTTTTGAAAATTAAAACAGAATCATTGCAGAATGACCAGCCATTTCTACACTTTAAATAAGCTGTATAATGTCCTGATGTTATTGAAGGACCATCATGATATATAATTGCTACAGTTACAAAAGTCCTTCCTGATATTGACAACTGTGAAGCCACAAAATTTTTAATTAAAGTTGTCAATTTTGTTCCATCAGGCCTACATCGTTGGAACATTAAAATGACATACTGGCCATATGTTCGTATAAATAAAGTGGACATCATTTCAGATTTACATTGGCTACACTCCATGTTGTGATCAGCTGCTTTTACTAGCTTATTAAAAGAGACTGATTTACTGTCTGGCAAAGTTAAATATATAAATCTTTCTGAGTCTACACTAGTAGTAGCTGATACCCTACAGTTCTCGCAGTCATGCTGCCATTGATAAGAAAGCCCAAACAGGTGATCTACATCTACACCTTCATCATGCAATACATCAAGCATATACATTAAAAACTCCTGACAATCTTGCTGACTATTTTGAGAGAATTGTGTTTGGCCTGAACATCTGTCTAACAGATTTCGAATTTCAGACACACTTTCTATGTTTGTTCTATCAGTGCTACATTTCTCTAACACAGAATTTAACAAACTGCAAAATCTTTGATCCGAATTGACCACAATCTGTTCTTTTAAAGTTTCTAGAGAAAAGACAACATTAACCACTACATTAGCATAGCAGTTGACACCAGAACTGTTTTCAAATTGAAAACCAACAACATCTTCAACAGAATCCTTTTTGTTTCTGCTTATAATTTCAGGTTCATCAACTTTTCGTCTTTTTGCTACAACCTCCCCAGTATTGGTCACATTTCTTCGTTTCCGGCCTACCACACGTTTCTCAAACAAAGGATACTGAGGCAAATGTGGCGCATACTCTCTTCTCAACCTATTGTATTCCTTAACACAATCTAGATCCGCACAAATGTTTGTGACATCACACTCAATCAAGTACAATCCCGATAAAGTCCTAACTCGTGACAATGCCACATATGCCATACCCTCCTTGAACACAGAACTGCCAATATTCACCAATGCACAGTCTACACTTAAACCTTGCGATTTATGGATTGTCACCGCATATGCCAAGCAAACAGGAAACTGCTTACGACGAACATATAAGTCTTTTACAAGCAAAAATCTAGCAGAACAACGAGCAATTAGCTGTACTTCCTCAATGCCATCAAATTTAATTTTTAAAAATTCAATTCCATCTCTATTTCTGTATTTCACAAAATCAACAACATTACCCATTGATCCATTTACCAGACCTCTTTCAACATGTAAATTCCTTCTTAAAATTATACGGCAGTTCAAGCACACATTCAGAGTCTTTTCAAAACCCGCAGTTTTAGATATACTCTTCTCTAATGAATCCAATTTTGTTTTCAGATTCTCAGACAAAATAATTGTTGATCCCATATGCTCTACTCTGTCAATAGCTTCCAATTTCACAATCTCTTGCTTTTCTAAATGCAACATTTTGTTGTTGAATTTGGCACATTCTGCAAGAGTTGGCATCAAACATATTCCAGATTTTTTCTCAGTAACTTTCTGAAAAATATTCTCAGGCACAACATCTTCGTCTGGATATAAATTTGTCAGTAATCGTGCATGTAAAGCTTCTTTCCCATGCTCGGTCACTTTTCCAATTCTAACATCTTGTAGAATAGTCTTGTAAACTTCATCCTTTGCCTGACGCATATTTTCATGCAGTTCAGCATAATTGAAGTTTAACCATATATTGACGTTGCCAATACTCCCTAAGCACTTCCTGGTATCTTCATGCGTGAGCATTTTGAACACAGGTTGCCCTTTCACTGGTGTCAGCTGCAGAAGATCTCCAAAAACAATGATGTGTTTGCCACCAAATAACACATCATACTCTGTTTTGAGAACTTCTTGCATTCTCAAATGCACAAAGGCAAGCATAACATTGGAAACCATGCTTACTTCGTCAATGATAAGAAGTTTCATTTTCCTCAAGACTCTTGAAACTTCAAAACAAGCATCTCCAGATAGCTTGTGATATTCTAATTTGTTGTCATGCTCCACTGGCAGCATCAGTAAACGATGTAAAGTAATCCCTTTAATGTTATGTGCTGCCAGTCCAGTTGGAGCGGTGACAACACAAGACAGCGATGACTCTGTCCTTTCCTGCAAATAACATGAAATTGCTTTAATAAGGAAACTTTTTCCAGTTCCCGCTTCTCCACTCACGTACAGTCGGACAGGCTTCAACGACGTACATGAGCACTCTTTCTTATCATGACTTAATCCATGATCAATTTGCATGGTAAGTTCGTCATATATTTTCCTCTGCTCAACGTTGAGTTGTCTTTCCAACTCTTCTAAGTTAACCGCATCCTCCTGAGCATGTGCCATGGCTCTTTCCACTTCATTCATAGCAGTGGCAGCTTCATTTTCGATAAGAGGTCCTCCTAGTGGATCCTGACTCAATGAAGCAGAACTCTGACTGTCCTGAGAACTGTCTCTGGCAATCTCGGCTGCAATCGTTGCTTCCTGCTCAATTTCCACATTCAACATTTCTACATATTTGAGAAAAGCAGGACATTCTATGGTCTCCTTGGCAGCATTGAAAGAGTCTTCGTAACAGAGGAAATCTCCAAGCAGTTCCTCTTCTCCACGCCAAGGCTTAAAAAGTTGCAAAAGTGCTAAATAGAAAAACTCCTTTTTTTCAGGAGATTCGCCACTCAATTTTCGATGGTTTATCAAGTGGCATTTTCTTTGCTTGACCAGACATCCCTCACTTCCTATTACAGCATACACTCCTTTCTCAGTATCTTCTTTGATGTTCCTCTTGAATATGTAATTTTGCAGAACCTCATACAGACAAACATTCTCGAGGTGACTGCTTCGATTTGGATAATATGTATCCAACATGTTGCTCTTCAAAATGTCGGTACTGTTTGGCTCCTTTTCCGCCAAATACTCAATTTCCCGCACAGGTTTCAGAACTCGATTACGCGTTGCAGCAAGACCAACACTCGCCCAAACGATACTCCTGGACTTGGCATAGAGACTTGCTGAAGACAACCGGTCAGAACATTCGTAAGCTCCGATTTCTCGATGCGACAACATCTTCAGACTGAAACTGTACAACTTCTTGCTGAGGCTCTTTTCATGGGAAATGTCCTCCCACATATCCTTCAATTCTGTCTTCTCTTTTTTGGTGATGTAAGATGTCACATACCTAGCCACAGCCATACAGTTATCAGCCACAAACTGTATATCCATGTTAGCATTCCACATGGACAAAATCACCGGGTTGTAGTCGTTGATGTACTTAGACTCTTCGTTCCTCTTCAAATTGTATGTGTTTTTAGGTGATTTCTTCATCACATTATGTCGCAGCGAAGACATCAAACTGTTCACTCTTCCTTTAGAAATCACCGATCGTGGAAAGCCGAAACGACATTTGGTGTAGAACTTGTCTTTGTTCCGGAATTTACGACGACAGTACTTTCCACATCGATGGCTTTGGAAACGTAGAACTTTTTCTCTTAGGCTTTTTTTCTCCTTTGCGTTTGGAACAGCACACGTAGAATACTGTTCTATGAAACTCATCACTGAGTCGTCTGCATCCGTTCCAAATTTAGGTGCATCCTTGATCCACAGCAACATATGTATATGAGGAGCACCTCTTGCTTGGTACTCCTTCCTCCAGAAGAAATCCAACACCTCTCCAAGAGGTGGATTCTTCTTATTCATGATGAAAGACATCATACCTTCAAATCTATGATTGAAGTACCTACATACATTGACTGGATCCAAAGAGCACAGTTCTCCGGGTGTCTTGAATTCGATGTTTTCTACGTTAGCATTTGCCTCTCGTAGAAATTCAAGTAAGTCTTCCCAGCCATACTCAGCACAGCTCAAAGTGAGGAACCATGTGGGAGTTCCTAAGTTCCTCAGCATACATTTTAAATCACCATGACGACGGTACCAGTACTCATTAGTACCACGCTGACACGCCATGAGATTAATCAGGTGAGAATCCAAAATACTGTCTTGGACATTGACTTTATCCATAAAGTCACTTGCCGAGATGTTTTGCATGTGTATACCACTTTTCAAGATGTGGTTCACTGCATATGACAGTCCAGACAGATCGCTTTCAAACAGGAGATGAAACAAATAAGGAATGCATTGTCGAAACCTAGGATCTCCTGCATACAATCGCAAAGTCCGGTATTCAGAAGCAGGAATTTGATGAGGTCGCTCATCATATCTTCCTCCCTGACCTGTTGGAAAAAGCTGTGGGAAACACCGAGCTTCCAAACTTTCCTCCCAAACACTAATGGGACTCCCTTTCGCTTGTTTCATTTGAAACAACTCAATAGCATTCCCCATGACTTCCTTGGAATGCAAAGGATGAACACTATAATGTTCATATATTTCTTCACTAGTACAGGGTTCTACTTTCTCAATTTGACCAGCACACAAATCGCTATCCTCTTCCTCACTTACTTCCTCTTCTGCAACATATACATTTTTATAGTATTTATTATATTTTTTCAAATACAATGTTGCCCTTTTGACTTTCCTAACATCTACTAAATCTTGCCATATTTTCTTATTCTTTGTCGGAACCCCATTAACTAAGATAACCAGAGGTTCCTCTTCCACTTTTTCTACTCCAATTGTGTTAATGTTTTTCTTCAAATCTAGAGGCAAATAAACAACTCTTCCCTTTAATCCTCTCTGTAAATCTGATGGAGGCAATTTCCCTGTCTTTGGCTCCATTCTTACAATAGCCTGAAAGGGATGGATACTTTGAATCAAAATAGATTCATAAGTATTTAAATCCTTCAATTCAGAAGGAATTTCAACCAATTCCAGATTATTATGAACTGCTCTAGCAGGCATCTGGTTTTGATTTAATTTGTTACAACAATAAGTACACACACGTTGATCCAATCCCAAATCAAAACAATTTTCTACCATCAAGTATGTTGTAAAATCCTTCCATTCACTATTATTTTCCCTTTCACTTTTTCCATATAAATCCACTAACTTAGTTTGATTCTTATAATAAGTGCGTCGACAACACACACAAGTGAAATTTGGCCTCTCACTTGATTTCACCTCAAACGTCGCAATTTCCCTCTGGAAATTATCTGTACTGGAAACCTGTACACTATCTTCCACATTACTCTCTTCTTCTTGGTCAATTTCAACATTCTCCTCTTTACTTCCAAAGTAACAAAACTCAATTTCTTCACATATATTTTTCACATCTATTTCAGAACCATGCAAAAGAGCAGCGCATAATTGTTTTAGCATAATTGCTGGACTCTTAGCATAATACAACATTCTAACTAATTTCCTCACTTTATTATGATGCACTGCTAGCATCCTGAAATGATGAAAAACACTCTGGCATACTCTCCTGGAAAGACAAGCCAGTGAATGACCATGCAAACCTATCACTTCTCTCACTCTGCAAGGATCTAATTCTTGCAACAACTTCATTTTCTGCTTCAAACTTTTCTTACTAAATGACCGTATAAAATCACAAAGCAAATTGATGGAATCCTGTCGTACACTGCAAATACTACTACACTTCCAGGTGTACACAGGACCCTTAGGACGTCTCCCTAAAACCTCATTACCTAACACCTCTTCTATCTCTGTTCTCACAAGTTTTTCTTTTTCAACTGGACAACCATCTTTCACTTCATAAGCTCGACCACTGGTGTCAACTGCATGCACCAAATCATTATCCTGGAAATAACTCTCCTCATTAAAAAATGCCTCAGAGCTTGAACTATGCATCCATTCTCCAGAAAAAACTTCACAAAAATTACTACGATTAACTATTCTCTTCCATCTACTATTTCTTTTGAAATCATAAATTACCTTGTTTAGCTTCCTAATTCTATTGATTGTCAAAATAAATAACTTACGTTTAATTTCAAAGGCCTGATCAATAACTTTCTCAACTATTTTTTTTCTCTTATAAAAAACCACTTTCTGCTGACCTTTCTTAATATTTTTTAACAAATTCCCAATTATCCTGTTGCGGAACATTCGTTTACGAATATCCCTAAACTGTTGTTTCCTTCTACTTTCATGCATAGAGTTATCTCTTACTCTAGCAGTAACATTTCTCATTGGCCTTTCCTTACCATTTGAATTCGGTCTCCTTTTCTGGAGTGAAACATTTTCTGTAGTAATATTTTTTTTACTAGACATATTTCTTATGACTGTTTTTCGACTCTTACCCGGTGCTTTCTTGGTGACTTGACAAATCTTTTTGTTAGAGGACTGCTGCAATATTCCATGCTCCTGCTGTCTTTGACGTTTTCCAGCCTTTCTTACTCTTTCTTTGCTAGGCATCCTAAAATCTTGAAATAATGTGCAGTTGAATCTGTGGTAAAATATAATAAAAAATGTTATTAACCACTATTACCCAACAGTAAATTAATAACAGTCATCAAAAACTTAACACACTACTTAAGTATATAATATACTGAAGCCTATCTTCAATTTTTCACTGAACAGGACTCATCTCTTCTTAACCTTGGATAAACCTCACCTACTCTGTGTCCCCTGCACATAATTAAATGTAAAGGGGCAGATTTATATTAACTAGCACATCCCCAGGGATGCACCAGTTAACGTGCACCGCTGCTCTGCCACCCACGGTGTGCCGCATTTACAATCAGATAGGACAAAGCTACATCAAAACCCTGCGCCTGCTTGAAGCAGGCATAGATCTTGACGCAGGTAGGCTGAAAGCTAAAGCAACAACTAAGTGTCGTGTGCAGAACTTACAAAAAAGGAAAAATGGCGTTTAAACCAGTAATGAGACCATGCTAACGTAATACAGAGTAAAAATATCCAGGATCTACATCAGTTTGGGGTTCACGAACCTGGCAGGTACAAGGCACTGAGGCTTTCCACCGTGCATGTCTCATCCCAAAACATATGTTGTTTGTGAATGAAACAATTTCCCAGACCAAATGCTTTGGATTGGCTACTTCTAAAAAATTAAACACCCCTACTATCCCGGAGTTAGAGGAATACGATGGTTGGAGTAATTTTACTCGTTGTCTATTAAAGATTTACAGGCCCTACTCCGTAATTCTTCCTTTAACATTTCCAGTATAAATCCAAAAGGTTGACTGCTTTGGCAACGTGCCTTATCCACGGTTTAATAACGCTGCCTTTTGCTTTATATAAGTTTTCAAATTGTATGAAATATATACCAATAGGTCGTTATTAACCTTTAGGTAGTGGTTTTCTTCATCAAGTCTGGTCGCTTCCATACACATACAGATTTTCAAAGATGATCAAGAACTTTATCTGAATGGAGAGGAATGCACTGAGACGCCAGATCATTCACTAATGTGTAGGCACAGACAGTTACACGGTTCATGCAACAAACACCGACCAAATATGGCTTGCGTGTTGCAAGGCACGCCAGTTCCTGCTATCATCCCCACGTTCAAGTTCTTGGAAAATGGTAGTTATTTGATGCTCAATAATGAAGATTGTTCTGGGTTAATTAAAAGTATTCATTTTATCGTAACAGTAAATGAACGGGTTATTTGCTGCAGAAATGTTCTATTTCCTCCCACACATGAACATAGGGAGTTTTCAATCTGGCCACAAATACCAACCTTGGGAGCACATTTCAACAGCATGGCAAGAATAAGAGCTCTTTTGTCTCAGAGAGAGGTGGCCTTGAGTTCGGCCCGTGAAACTTTCGTGCTTCACATAGCGAACACCCGTACAGAGGTGCAGACCCTTTTAAATACAGATTCGACTTTGCATTTCAGCAAGATTACCCATTCATTTCCATGCAGCAGGAGGCCCATAGGAATGAAGGTGCAATTTGCGATTAGCAATTACCTCATCGCAAATTACGAATTTTTCCGACGGTGCAGGGGTATCTCAAGAACACCCTGCTGCACCCCTGAAAAAAAAATTTGGGGTCATATGGCGCACATAAATTTTGAAAACATTCCTTTACCTCAAAAACGATTTTCAACTCATAATTTGAAAACACTGCACATGGGGAAATGACTTAAAATGTCCTTAAGACACATAAAAGCATTTTTTGATTGCCTTTGCAGCATGTTTCAGTCACCTTTAACATGCCTATGTAACGGAAACATTCAAAATTTAAATTTGCCATGCACAGGTGGGAGCATATTTACAAGCAATTTGCTCCACAGACAAACTTCTTACATTGAAATGGGAAAGACTCTCAATTACCTTATAAAGAAGCAGACACCATTATGTCCTTCTCATCAATATTAAAACCATTGCTTTTTCTCAAAAACGATTTACAAGTCATAATTTGAAAACACTCCACAGCTCCTATGCACATAAAAGCCCTGTCAGTACTAATACTTCACATTTTCTCCAATTACAATTTCTCAAACAAACAAAATCTATTTGTGAAACACTTGAGACAAAGCAACATTTGAAAAACACAACTTTCTTCATAATTTTCTCCTTAAAGCACACTATTTTCTATCTAAATTAAAGAAATTTTTTCTCACCTTAGCAAGTACTTTGAGTTTCAAAACAGTCTCAGAAACACACCAATTTGTCTTCAGCAGAGCAAAAGGTATGCACTCCAGAGTCTGCAGCTATCAAAAGCACAGAAATGCTGTAATTCCTCACACAGATATCTCATGTCACCCAATCAAAACTCTTCCCTCACTTTTTTTCAAAGCAAAACCCTTCCCCCCTCTGCCCCCTCTCTGCTTTTTCTGCATAGCAACCACCTCTTGCAAGACCTCTCACACAACAATGTTGCAATTGAACTCTGAACTCTCAGTGCACCTGCATATCCAAAGCATTCTTTCATTTAATGATTTTTTCTTCGCCACTCAAAATACATCTTTCAACGAACTCATCCATGCACACTAACTTTCTGTTTTCAGCAATCAAAATCCACCAATCACTCTTACTGCTTCATTAACACAGAAACTCCTCAGTTTTTTTCATTTTACACTCTCATTTTTTCAACTGCCATTTCATTGCCACACTTCATCTGACTGCAGGAGAACCTTCTCTCGCCATGTTTTCTGTCTAGATTGTTGGACATAGCTACATCTATTGGGCTCAAAGGTACGCTGAAAACAGGAATTTACCTAACCTCAATTTACAAGATGTGGAAATTAAGTGGTTTGGCCACAGAGGATTAAAATGTCACCAATTGATACCATTGGTGAAAACCTTTATGCATTTGCCAAAACCTGACCTGTTAATTGTGCACTGTGGAGGTAATGATTTGGGCACTTTGACTGGGGTAGGTCTGGAAATGCTTTTAAAGGACACCTTTGAGCAATTGATGGCACTTTTTCCTCAGACTGCCTTGGTATATTCAAATATATGCCAAAGACAGAAATGGAGGTGGTCGAACCAATTTTGTCCACAAATTGAGAAATCGAGGAAGCATGTAAACAAATCTGTTTCAGCTTACATGAGAGACCATGGAATGGGCTCCCTGTACAACAATAACTTGCGTTACTACATGCAAGATATCTACAGAGGAGATGGAGTTCACTTCTCAGATGAGGGCAACAGAGTTTTCACTCTGAATTTAAGAATGTGCATTGGTACCTACTTATAAGTACCTAAATGTACCATAAACCCAAAAGCTCTTCTCAGAGCTACCCTACATCTGATCACTCACAATTATTATTGTACTCTAACTTTTTTCACTAATTTTCAAGAAAGTACGCTCCCCAGAACGCTTCCCGGTTCGCGAACCGAGCGCACTCCACGCAAAAAAACTAAAAAAACGGTATATATTTTTTTGCCCTGCGAGAACCTTTCAAAGCCTCCACATCAAACCTAGGGGGTCAGGGACGATCTACTATGCCCCCTTATGGTCATTTGCCCCTTCGCTTTGGCCTCCTCTTGTCTCTCGATCCTACCGAGAGACAAGATGGCGGCCGCTACGGACTGTTTGGAATGTTTACAGACGCCGAAAAACCAATCAGCTTCGCTTCACAAAGCTCCGTAACGCGAAAAGTACGCGAAGCGGAGCGCTGTTACAGATATATATCTTTTTTTGAACGTTAATTTCTCAAAATCCACTGGAGCACATATATTGAGACCTAGCAAAGGCACATCGGGCTACCAGTCCCTAATATTTTGCCAAGTTTCGTGCAAATCCATTCAGCCGTTCGATTATTATTATTATTATTTTTTTTGCCCCGCGGGGCCCTTTTAAAACCTCCACATCAAACCTAGGGGGTCAGCGAGGATCTACTATTCCCCCTTATGGTCATTTGCCCCTTCGCTTTCGCCTCCTCTTGTCTCTCGATCCTACCGAGAGACAAGATGGCGGCCGCTACGGACTGTTTGGAATGTTGACAGACGCCGGAGAACCAATCAGCTTCGCTTCACAAAGCTCCGTTGCGCGAAAAGTCCGCGAACCAGACCGCTGCCTGGTCCGCGCTTACAGATATATATCTTTTTTTAAACGTTAATTTCTCAAAATCCACTGGAGCACATATATTGAGACCTACAAAAGGCACATCGGGCTACCAGTCCCTACAATTTTGCCAAGTTTCGTGCAAATCCATTCAGCCGTTCGGGCTAAAAGTGAGGCCAACCGCCCTATGGAAATTAACATGGGAAAAACGCGTTTTGGGACCCCCCTTTTTTCTCGGCCCCCCCTTGACGAACCCCCCCCAAATTTTCAAAGGCTGCTCAGAAACAAAATGTGCCATTTTCCTGAAAATTTCAGCCAATTCCGTCCACAAACGGCAAAGTTATTAGACATAGAATTTTCAAAAAACCCATAGAGAAAAAATCCTAACTATATATACCTACTGGCGACCGCCAGTAGGTAATATATATATATATATATATATACACACACATATGTATATCAGAGAAGAATGATTTTGTTTATTGAATATATGTGTTAATTTAGATCGCTATAGCTATTAGGAAAAGTTGGTTAACAATTATACACAGGAAATTTGGGGTTTAAATTTCAAAAAAATTCCTTACATTGAAAATCGGTCCCAACTTTTATTACGATAAGTTGAAATGTGTGTGCAAGGAAATAATCTACAAAAATACATTAACTCTAATAACTATTAGACACTAGCACTCACTGCAATATTCATTTTGAACAAACATGAGTGTATGCCATCATTCTGAACTTCAGGTGTGGTGCAAATATAATGATGCAGTAAATTTCATTTGAATTGATTTGAATGATATTCCCACCAGAGTCTCGTTTGGGCTACCATTCAAATGATACGCTGATGAAAGGCCCAGGATAAGCTTGAAAGAGTTGTGCTGCTTTCAAGTTGTGCTGAATATGGTTTTAATTGAACCTACATAATAGAACTAATGACATAACTTGAGAACTTTGATGAGCAATTTGTGAAGTGCTTTTTAACAAGATGCTGTGCAACACTGGCAAATGAGATATACTAGAAGGGGGATCCCCGCAAGGAACTAGTGTTGTGTGTGACACACACCAAAAAGGACAATGAAAAAGACAATAAAACTAGAATTACTCAAAACACGATTAATTATGAATAGATATTGCCCTTTATTTGACAATACCAAATTCCACTTGTAAAACATACATTGTATTTTGTAAATAGTAGTAAGCCCCAGTCGGGCAACACTGGCAAGCTGAATTCACCCAATATTGAGTCTGGAGCAAGTGGGAGCTGTAACTGCTAACATTGTCACCACTGTATTTCAATTTTCCGCATAGGATTATGCAGGAGTCTAGTGCGATGAAAATATATGAAGGTTCCACAGCCCTAGCTATTGACTGTGACCTGAAGCAACTGCTAATGAAAGTACAAATTAGGACTGGTGAGTAGGTTGTGTTTCAGGAAAGGGGTAAACCTTCCAGGGGCGTAAGGCCAAGAACCTCTATCTCTTCAATCCACATTGTAGCTCTGCTAATTTGTACTATTGTGAATGGAGAGTTCACTAGTGAACTTTATCGAATCGTCTCAGAAGCTCGACAGAATCTGTTAGAAAAAACACTTCAAGATAGCCATAGATATGCACTATCCATGAAGATGTCATTACCAGAAGTATAGCATGAGGCTGCTACAACTAATATTTAGTTATTTAATAGGAATATGGAGAAAATAAGGGTTGTACAAATATAGAATTTTCCCTGAAACTATTGACAAATTGAAGAAATATTATAAATGAAGTTAACAAAAACTCACAAAATTGAGGGAATATACAACACTCAAGTTGTACAGTGGTTGGGTGTATACCCTGAAGTTTGTGTATAGTGATTGGGTGTATACCCGGAAGTTTATATATAGAGATATGCCCTACCTATGTAGATGAGGACCAGGCTTACACAGGGCAAGGGTGGAGGAGACACACGAACCATATAGAAGAGTGATGAAATTCTTGGAGAAAAATTATTTCAAAATTAAAAATGGAACTAATGATGCAAAAGCTTTTGAAAAGTATAGTAGGAGAAACTTTATTAGGGCTGGAAAGTCCTTAATAATGCATCAATAAGACATTCAAATAAAGAAATCAATTCTTAGGGGAGTATTAGTACATATATTCTCCTAAACCAAAAAAAGGTATGGACAAAGTGATAAAAGGCGAAAAAACAAACATGAGTGAACATGATATCTTAAAGTCCAATGAAAAGTTGATTGAAATACATTGTCAGAAAACTTTTTATGATTTTAATGAGACTAAAATAATTGAGAGGAAACAATACTAGAGTAAGAGTATGGCTCGAACAAAGGGGCCGATTTTGATGCGGTCGGAAACGGATCCGACCGTCGGTTGGAGCAGTTCCGACCAGATTGAAATGTCCTGTTTGGAATCCTTTTTCGACCAACCCATTATGATGTAGTCGGTCAGAAACAAATCCAAACAGGCTTTCCGAGTGGCTTCCGAATGGCTCGGAGAGCCCGTCTGCCATTGAGGAAGGGGCCAGTAATCCCAAGGGTGGCGTTTTCCACCTGAGGTATTACAATAATGGATTTCCACAGCCTTTCTGTGCCAGCCTTTCAGACACAGAAAGGAATCTGACTTTGGGGGCCCCCAGCCGGGCCCCCATGGGTGGAAGGCCTCTGGATGGCGGCCGAGGGGGCACCTATAGTACCTCCCCTGTTCATCCCTACACCTGCTGGCAGGTACATTGAGGTACCGGCCAGTGGGTGCAGGGATAACCTGTACCTCAGCTCTTTACAATGAGAGCATGCATTCTGGTTGGAATGCATGCTCCCATTGCAAAGAATACGAGTGCAACCGAACAGCTTTCCGTCGCATCCTAATTGCTGGTTTGGGACCACCAACAGGAAGTCAGTCGGTCCCAGATCCAGATCGATGTTGGATGGACTCAGGTCCATCCGACATCGAAATCACCCGAAAATGTGAAATAAAGTGAAAAAGAACAAGAAGAGGTAAGGGGCAAGCACATCAAAACTTGACACACGTTCGGCCTACAAAATTCTAAATAAATGAGAAAAGTAAGCCAATAAACATATAAGGTCTCAAAAGGCTTCTTAATGAAACTGAATTGAAAATTCTAGACAAAAGGACTAATACAACTTGGATTCATGAACAACCCAGACTTTGGTTATCCATGTGGATGTTCACAGAGGTCACAATTCATCAGTGTGGTGCAAGAACCTGCAACTGCACAGGAACAGGAAAATAAATAGTTGAGTGTGTGTGAGGACTCTTGAAAGACCCTATGCCTACAGCAGGAGCTGATGTAGGGGCACATGTTGCCATGCTTCTGACACCTACTGAATCAGTGGCAGAATATTGAGTAAAAAAATATTGTGACACACAAATATCATGTCAAAAAAATCATTGACATATCTATCAATTTTCTATACTTATAAAGGTAAGCACAAAAACATTGAATAAAAAATAAAGTTTACACTAATCGGTCATTAAAAATATGACATTTTTTTTGTATAAATACACAGTTTAAAATGATAAAACTTAACAATGTTAGTACAAATCTATATTATAATGTATAATAAATCAAATTAAGCAGCATTTAATATTAAGAAAATATATACTAATGAAAATGTAGACACATAAAAACATAGGTGTGTATGTTCATATATACATATCTGTAACAAATATTAATTAATTTCTTGTGTTTTTCCTTATTTCCTAATATAAAATGCAAATATACATATATATATACATATCAAATACTCCAAAGTCTCTGCACTTCCGAGCACGCTGGCGAACAGAGACACGGACCCAACGATGAGAGGCAAGATGTTTTATTTCATGCAAGAACCTCAAACTTGACGTGTTTCGGGTACCTGGTACCCTTGCTCACAAGTCAATTGAGAAACATGAATCGCCATTTTAAATGCAAAAACTGTGTTGTAGTGCTGTCACCACGTGACCAATAAACATACACAAAACACTAGCATTCTTATTTAAAAGCACTAGCGAGTCTGTTTTCCAAACATTTGAACCATCTCAAAAAATTCCTGCATAAATGCATCAATTGCCAGTAGTTTAACTCACCGGATGCCGCGGACCTTGCTCTGACCTACACAACGCTCGACGAGCCCCCTGCCTTCCTGCTACCTGGGACGGGACTCGGTTTGGACGCCACGCTGTTCTGCTGCCTGTTGCCCCCCCGCCGCAAGCGCCGCAGGTCATCAGGCGCAGCCGCAGAGCGGGGGGAACGCGGTACTACAACTTCCAGGAGCCCTCAGCTGGCCACGCCCCTAAACGCGCCCGGAGGTGCTTGAAAAGGGCGTCGCTCGTACTGGCAAGTGGGTTGCCAGTAGTTTAACTCACCGGACGCTGCGGACCTTGCTCTGACCTACACATTGCTCGACGAGCCCCCTGCCTTCCTGCTACATGGGACGGGACTCGGTTTGGACGCCACGCTGTTCTGCTGCCTGTTGCCGTTCCCCCCCGCCGCAAGCGCCACAGCTCATCAGGCGCAGCCGCAGAGCGGGGGGAACGCGGTACTACAACTCCCAGGAGCCCTCAGCTGGCCACGCCCATAAACGCACCCGGAGGCGCTTGAAAAGGGCGTCGCTCGTACTGGCAAGTGGGTTGCCAGTAGTTTAACTCACCGGACGCTGCAGACCTTGCTCTGACCTACACAACGCTCGACGAGCCCCCTGCCTTCCTGCTACCTGGGACGGGACTCGGTTTGGACGCCACGCTTTTCTGCTGCCTGTTGCCGTTCCCCCCCGCCGCAAGCGCCGCAGGTCATCAGGCGCAGCTGCAGAGCGGGGGGAATGCGGTACTACAACTCCCAGGAGCCCTCAGCTGGCCACGCCCCTAAACGCGCCCGGAGGCGCTTAAAAAAGGACGTCGCTCGTACCGCCACGCGGGACGCACGCGGGCGGTCGCCGGGCTGAGCCCGGGCAGAGGGCAAGCCGTCTGTGGCCGTCCGGGGCCGGCCGAGGCTGGGCTGGGCCACCCCCTTTCCATTTTGTAGCCTGTGGTCCGTAAACACTATTAATTTTATTAGTTTCTTTGTTCTATCTTTATTCCATTTTTGCAATCAGTGTAATATATATGTATTTAGTGTGTTAATATAGTGCACTTTGCTTGTGTACTGATCTTTTAAATTCATTGGATCCACTGCTCAGTAAACATGGTGAAAAACGTTAAGGATAAAACTGCTGCTAACCCTCCCCTACCTACTCTGACAGCAATAGATCGAATGCTGCAGCAGACGATTGGGGTGGTTGCTTCAGCTATTGAAAGCACTGAAAGGCGTTTTTCCCTGCCATCTGGTTCTCTTCCCCCTTTAGCCAATTCAAATATGACAAATATGACAATGATGACTACTAATTCCAAGGACTCCTTATTAGTTCCCTCCTTTGCAGCTTTGCCTAGAAGAACTAGCATAACCCCAATAATAGAGAGATCTTGCAGGGATTCCACGGATGTTAATGATTTATTACCTTTAACCGTAAGGCTATCCGTGACTCCCTCCCTATCTCCCAGTAACGAGATTGGTGATTCCACTCCCCCAAACGAGGATGCCCCAGACAATGAGGGTCAAGATACTTTAGGAAGCCCAATCCCTACCTTAAATATTAGTGACAGCCCCTGTATTAGAACTAGAGGGCAGAAGGCTAGATCTAAACAAAAACATATTGCCAGAGAAAGGCAAACTAGCAAGTCAAATAAAAACAACAAAAGGAATACTAAACTTAAAAGAATTAAAAGTATAGAACATTTAAATAGGAGCATAGGGAGCTAGAGGAATGATCACCCAGCGACAACCCCTCTTCATACTACTAATAGGGACTCAAATGATGAATCTTTTTGGGAGAGAATGGAGACTTTATTAATGACCCTCTTTGAGCCTATAAACTTAAAATTTAAGAACATAGAATCTAGGCTAATTAATATCGAGGGTAAACTTGATAAACAATTGACCCCAAGTGAGGTTAAATCTTTACCCCAACCAAATGCATCATGTTCCAAAACTGGCCCTTTGGCTTCTGTTAAAGTGCTAGTTTCAGCTAAAATACCAGCTAAAACACCAGCTCCAACCAAAGCATTAGCAAAGTCTAAACACCTGACTTTAAAGCCTATTGACCGGCTTGACCAAAAATGTACAAGGGGGGACACTTTAATTCAGGATAAAGGGTTTGTTTATTCAATCGCGGCAACCCCGAATGTGTCTTCGCTTGTACCACCACTACAAAATAGAACTGTAGGGCTTCAACATGGGGAAGGAGAAACACGGAATCTCTTTAATTTAAATCTTCCTCCAGAAGCTACACCTTATACTGTGGTTTTAACAAATGTACCCCCAATCCCTTTTAACACCACTGAAAATTGGTCAACCCTGAGAAATAAATCCCTCCATTTTTTGTCATCTAGGGTAGGACTAAAAAGTCACCTTTTCTCAGAGTTCAAAATGGCCAGACGTGCTAGATGGGTGGGTACCTCGACCAAAATATTGAGGGGTGACTGTGTAGCTCTATCTTTTCTATCCCCTGAACTGGTTCATACAATACTGGAAAGAGCTGCCATGGGGCCTTACGATTCGCATTCTGTTAACATCTTTCCCCTTGGTTACTTTTACCCTCCTCTTCCACCTATTAGGCGTATACCCCATGACCGTTACCCTACTATGAACTGTGAACAACCATGGGACAGAAGATATGGAATTCCTACCTTTAATTACTATGACACTCTTAGTGGGCTGGAAAATATTGACTGACTGCGGTCTATTTCAACAACTCCCACAGTGTCAGGTTTAAACGACGTAACACATTCTCATCCCTGCATGGAAGAATATGCAGATGAACTTGGGGGGAAACACTTACCAGCTATGTTAACCACGTGTGATGTTGTGGAGCTCGGTGGGGATGCTTGGGCAGCAGAAGATAACTTGGAGCAGGGGGGAAATCACTTGGCCCCTCCCCTGTATGTCAACTCCACCTTGAAATCTCCTGCAGCCCAGCCTATTCCATCAAAGAGCTTAACGGAGTTTAACATTTCTTCCTGGAATATAGCCGGTATTAGATCCAAAGTTGATCATTCTATTTTTATGGATTTTGTTCAATCTCAGGACTTGCTTTGTTTTAAAGAAACATGGAGTGTTGAACCTGTGCATTTGATAGGCTACAGAACTTTCTGTACTCCAGCTGTAGCTGTTCCTCATGGGAGGCCGAAAGGTGGTCTGAGTGTTTATCTATCAAATAGATTGGTCTTTGGGAAAATTACTGAACCTGTCAAAGACATTTATTTTCAAAAGTGAGGATGTCACAAATGTTTTAAGGAAATTGACTAAAGTGTTGTTTACCCAGGGGAAACTCTTTAACCACAAACTGATGTTGATTATACTGGGAGATTTTAACTGCAAACTGTGCGAACTGATTAAGGACAATAGGTGCGGTGTAGCACGAGATGATGGTGTGGGACGTTTCCATTTTAAACAGAATCTCTTAGGGGAACAATTCAATATGTTGCTAGCTAATTTCGACTTAGGATTTGCAAACAAAATGTGTAACTCTGCCCCCACACTAGCCCCAACATTCAATGGTAGAGGTCGCTCCTCAACTATAGACTATATCACAATTTCCAACACCTATGGAACAGAATACTTTCCTTTAATGTTCATGATATAGCACTGAGTGACCATTTTCCACTTTGTGTGTCTGTCCTGTTGCCTACCCCATCACTATTGTCTAGTGCTGGGGTCGGTAACAGCTTAGTCGCCGATTTAGCAATTGGTAAGACTAATGGTTATACTCTGAAAAGGGCTATGATAAATGAGGTAGTGACAATTAAAAAGGTGGTTGAAAAATGTTTCTCAGAAATAGCTATATGTTTAGAGACAGACTTACCACCTGAAACTTACCTTGCATCCTTTTTAGTTATTTCAAACAAAATTAAAAACTCCCTGACTAGGCAACTGAAGAATCAGAAGAAGGAGAGAGGTTGGTTTGATTCCAGATGCACCAGGGCTTATACAGCCCTAAAAAAGGCGCTGCATAAAAAACCTAAATCTGCAAAGGATATCCGCAGACTCAGGAAAGATTTCAAAATGGCCATTAGAGACAGGAAAAATACCCTGAGGTCAGAAGCTTGGGAGGCTCTTTATTTAGCTTCCAAAAGAAATGACAGTGCGAGCTTTTGGAAAACAGTGAGAACCCCTTTTCTTAGTGAGGAGGTGGGGCCAAAAATAGATATAGCAATACCTGAAACAGACTGGGTTAGTCACTACTCGAGAGTATACGAGGGAGGAGAGCATGAAGGTGAAGAATATATGGGGTCTTCGACCCCTTCTCCTGACTATCCCCCGAGTAACGACCTTTTCTTTACTCTCGAGGAGGTTGAAAAGGCCCTGAGTAGAAGTAAGGGCGCTAAGGCGCCTGGCCCAGACGGGGTTCCCGTAGATCTATTTAAAAGTATTCCATCTCTGTGGGCGCTCCTTCTGGTCCAGGTGCTCAATGCCAGTTGCGCTACTGACTTCCTCCCCACCTGGGTGGAATCTATCATTGTCCCGATTTATAAAAAAGGAAATAGACAAGACCCAGCCTGTTATAGGCCCATTTCTTTACTGGACTCCTTTACTAAAATAGTGGGCAGAGTCATTTTGGACCAAATTTTGGACTGGGCGGAGGCAAACTCCGTTCTGTCCGATCTTCAGTATGGTTTTCGTTCCGGCCTGGGGACCGTAGAACAGGGACTGAATTTGATGATGCTGGTCGGGAAATACACGAGGGCTAAACAAGGTAACTTGTTCCTGGCCTTCGTGGATCTCTCGGCCGCGTTTGATTGCGTGGTGCATTCTAAACTGTGGATGATATTGGAAAAATTAGGGGTTGATCTAAATATTATTTATTATCTTAAACGTTTTTACAGCAACCCGTCGGCCCGCGTTCGCTATGGCCTTAAGGGAGAGTGCACAGACCAAATACCAATCAGGAGTGGGGTCAGACATGGCTGCGTCCTGGCCCCCTTCCTTTTTAATTTGTACATAAATGGATTGGAAGAAGCCTTGTGCAAAGACAGTTCGGATCCCCCATTTGTAGGTGGTCGCCCAATACCAGCACTTTTGTACGCTGATGACGCTGTACTCATGTCACGTACTCAAGTGGGTCTACAGCGGGTGGTTGACAGCTTTTCCCGCTTAATGAATGAGTTAGGCCTGAAAGTCAATACTTTAAAGACTTTCACTATGTATTGTGGCAGACAAATTAAATCTAAGAGGCCAATTTTTATAGCTGGACAGAAGCTCGAATTGGCTAAACATTTTTCTTACTTGGGGATACTTTTTGCCCAAAATGAGACATGGTCCCAAGCTGTCTCTGCGAAAAAAACTTGAGCTTACTAGATCAACCGCTGCTCTCAAAATCTTTTCTAGAAAATTAGGGACCAGACCCCCTGTAGAACTGATAAAAATATACAAAGCTAAATGTGTAGCAGGTGCTACCTACGGTAGTGGGGTCTGGGGTTTTGCAAACTCACTACCTATTCAGGTTCCTGAAAATTCCTTTTTAAAATATATATTGGCACTCCCCAAAAGCTCCTCTAATTTTAACTGTCACTCTGAACTGGGCCTCTGTTACATCTAAGATCTGATCAAAGTAGCGCCAGTACTGTTATGGCACAGACTCTGGACTCAAGAGGCAACACACTTAAACAGAGTTGTTCTAACAGACATTTTGAAGTTGGAGGGTGCTACTAAAATACCTTGGGTGAAGTATGTTTTTAACTTTTTGAAAGATATTGGGAGAGAGGAATATTTCTCGAACCCCTTGGACATTTCAGATATCTCACGAAAAGATTTAAAAAAGGAGTGTTTAGCCCTCTTAGAATCTCACCGGGTTGCTGTGGAGGTCTTAAAACCTTCTGTCCAGCAGCACCAATTGGTTTTAGCAACTTTTAAGATTCAGCCCTATTTAATCTATGTAAATAACAATTACGAGCGCTTTTTACTTTCACGCTTCAGATTCAATATCTTCCACAGACTGGTCAGCTTTCCTACGATTAACAACTGGACGCACGATCCACTATGTTGTCCCTGTGATAATGTCTCCCCCCAGAGTACCATTCATGTATTTTTATTTTGTAAACTGTATCATGAAAATTGTCCTATTGCCATTCTTAAGAGTTTTAGGATTTCGTCATTGCCGTGCGGCGATGATTAGCATGCAAGCGCTAGATAATCATGTATCTGTAGCGACAACAGCTTTGTACCTAAGGAACGTGATGATTATCAGGAAACGTATGACTACATAACTGCACTTTACAAATGTTTTTATAATTGTAATTGCACTTTAAAAATGTAATTGTCTTGTTTATGAAATCAATGAATTACTGTATTTTTATATTCTCTTTTTAAATTGTATATTTGTCATTTATTTGTACTTTTATGATTGCACACAACAATCGAATAAAGATATTTTGAATTGAATTGCATCAATAAATTATAACAATATATATATATATATATATATATATATATATATATATATATATATATATATATATATATATATATATAATATATATATATATATATATATTCACTGAAAAAACCATAGGTTATAGACCATATATAGTTAGGAATTAGCATTTAAAAAACCTTATTTTACTCACACAAAACCATTGAAATTCCATATATAGTTAGTTGCACTAACTATATATCGCGCACCCGCAATCCACTGCTGATGATGTCACATATTACATCATTCATGACATGGTCAGTGACATCACTGATGACATCACTGATGACATCTCAAATGACATCACTGATGACATCACTGATGACATCATCCAGTGACTGTGTGTTTCTGTAAAGTTTAAATATGTTTTACATATTGAAGAATGAGTAGATGTATAACTGTCTGGACGAAGGATTTAGTAGGTGCATGACTGAATGTATGAGTGAGTGATTAAATGTGGGTTAGTGACTAAACTGTCTTAATTTGTGCATCATTATGTCTGTTGTTCTGTAAACTGCTGCATGTGTTGATCAGTAGCTATATGATTAACTATATGGGTTATTGATTGATTGTCCAAGTATTTGTATGGGAGACTGAGTGTGTGTGTGGCTGGCTGGGAGGTGTGTGACTCTGTGCAGATCAATGTGTACTTGTATCAATGATTGTATAAGAAAGTAAGTATGTGTTAGTATATGTTTGAAAATGTAAGGTGCTCTATGTTTAACTGTATAGACAAGAAAATGGAAGTGTGATTGATTCTTTACAGGACTGACTAGGTGTGTGAGTAACTCCATGGATGAGTGGCAGAGTGTGAGTGTCTGTATAGGTGTATGAGTGCATATGATAGTGTTCTAAAGATGAGTGATTGTATGTATGAATGATTGTATGGGTGAATGAGTGAATGTGTGTGTAGACGTAGGAATCAGTGAGTACGTATGTAGTAACTAGTATTGGTGTGTCAATGGTTTCAAAAATTATACTCTGTATTTAACACTGGGTGAAACAGAGGTTATATTAAAATGTGAGGAGATGCATTGTATTGTCACATGAATGATATCATCAGTGATGTGGTCATTGATGTCAAATGAGATGTCATCAGTGATGTCATCAGTGATGTCATTTGAGATGTCATCAGTGATGTCATCAGTGATGTCACTGACCATGTCATGAATGATGTAATATGTGACATCATCAGCAGTGGATTGCGGGTGCGCGATATATAGTTAGTGCAACTAACTATATATGGAATTTCAATGGTTTTGTGTGAGTAAAATAAGGTTTTTTAAATGCTAATTCCTAACTATATATGGTCTATAACCTATGGTTTTTTCAGTGAATTTTCAAGGTTTTGTAAATGCTAATTCCTAACTTTATATGGTCTTATAACCTATGGTTTTTTCAGTGAATTTCAATGGTTTTTTAATAGCAAATATCATAAGCTGTCGAATGTCAAGTACGTGGTAAGTGAAAACATTTTCGTGTTTATGCACACTGATCTGCTTTGAATGGTGCCCCCCCCCCCTCATTTCTATTAGGAGTACTCTCTCTTTGCACATAGTGAAGGGTAGTTAACGCAGGCCTTTGCCCCCGTTGTAATACGTCGTGCCTGCTTCTCTCTCCATTTGATTGATTTTTATCCAAGTATTTACTGTTTTAGAATTGGTTCTCTTTGGTTCATTCTCTATTTACAAACAAACACAGAGTCGCAATACTCTGTTTAGTCTTTGCAGATAACGAAAAATCGTGTAAAAAAAAAAGAAAAGGAATCGAGCAAAATCAGTAGGCCACTAATGGGATCTCTTTTTGACCTCGCTAAAATAGAAACATTAGGAACAACCCCTCATGACAAATACAAAACTAGTGAAATGAACTGAACTCCACACAATGATGGCTGCAAAACAGCTCGGCTCCGCCACCCACCCCGCCCAAAATAACGATAAAGAGCGGCTGCCATGATTGGTTGCGGAATGGCCACGACGGAGCTACGAAATGGTGCTGCTCTCATGCTAACCCCAGCTTCAGTCTGAAACATCCAGAAACACTGTAGACTACCAATTCGATCAGTTCCGGTAGCGCCCCAATGTAACCCGGTAGAGAAGAACTAGCCCTCCCCTCTTTGACTAATGGTTCTTGTTTCCTGTCCCTTCTGTTGTCATTTAACAGAACTATTTAGCCTGCTGAAAGGGGTTGTGTTCCGACCGCTGGTTGGTGGAGACATTTTGACTATATTCTGGACCTGCGTTGTCGCGTAATGCGTCATATGACGCGCCGCGTTAGCGCATCCGGAAGTCATCCGGGGCGCGCAGCGCGTAACGTAAGCATAACAAGTCATGTGACTTGTTAATAAAACTTTTCATTGGTTCATTTTACTTTTCTTATTCTAATGATGAAAGGCTTGGTCATATGACCTAAAAATTACGCTTTTTATTACTTCCGAACATTATTTTTTCTTAAATATATGTTATAATGTTCCATGCTAATGTACTTTCCCGGAAAATTTACAACTGTCCTGCAAGTAAAATATATTCTTTTTTCGAGAAAAAGAGCGTTTCTTCGTCCCATGACGGAGCCGTTGAGCAAAAGAGGGTCGACCTGCTGTCTTAGTCGCCGATACGCCTTAATATGAGATTCTTATCGATCACTTTATGTTGCAGGAATAGAAAACACAACAGCCCTTGACCATTTATCTTTACTGCGTTCCTTCGTATTATACCTTTTACCCTTCATGTAATTGGTCTGCTTTATTTCACTTGCCTTTTAATGATTCTAAAACAGTGACTATTATTAAAAACTTTACCAATGTATATACTACTACCATGTTTTCTTTTAAAAACCTTTATTGTGAAAATTTCATTATACAAATACGAGCCTATAACCACGTGGGCCGGCCACGGAGCAAACTGTAATCGTATATGATGAGTAGACATTTACACTGTAGAGGAACGTAACGGGCGGGCCATTAGGTTGCAAGAACTAAGGTGTCTAACAGTTACGGAATCGGTGGACGTATATTTTATAATTAAAATACGACAGGGCCAGTTACAATAAAATTATCTAGATATACATTTGCGGGCAAGTACCATGGGTGACGTTAATTCGAACTTTCAATAGTACAGTAATCAATAACACATCAGAACTTAATATCAATAGGGATGTCGAAATATTCAATCAATTCTCGTCCCCGCCCGCCATGTGCTTCAAAACTGCATACGTATCTCGTGATTTCAAGGTTCTGCAACCAGTACACAACAAGGAGTTACGAGTCCCATTTATTCCGGCGCCATTTTGGGCGAGGACGGGCAGGTCCAGGATATAGTCAAAATGTCTCTACCAACCATCGACTATGATGATGTTCATATGCTGTATTTATTAGAGTAACACTCATCTGTCCACATGAAATTAATTTGCCACAATCTAAACATGTCATTTTAATCTTTCCAAAGTTCTTCTAAATATTTGGGACCATTTTCCTTGCCTCTGATGCTGTCAGTGCCACTTCTTTGATGAATGTACTAGCAGGTATGGGGTTCTCCTCCAAATCTCTCTTTTATGCAGCACTATAATTAATTGGTGCCACCTCTCCATATGACGATGCATGGTATAGTTACCATAACTATATTTTTTTTCGGTTCCTCTGGAGAGTTCATCGTGGCAGATGAAGCGTGTAACGTACCGGGCATTTACCTTTTTTTGCATGTACAGGAAAGGAAAAAAAAAACGAGCGTCCGAGTTCTAAGGTGTCCCAGGGCCATTTTAGCGGACCAGGCCCAAATCCAAAGAACAGGCCGCCATTTTGAGAGTCCTGTTGCAGCCGCCTGTCGCTGTAGCATCAAGAGCAGCCGAAACTCAGCTGAATGGCAACTGAAACGGTAAAGGGGCGCCCCACTACAGCAGACGAGCCTCCACCTAGGAAGGCCCGTTCACGCCACCCCCCCCCCCTTCGGGCACCCCACGCCGTTATTCGGAGCAGTATTGTAGGATGGCCACACCAGTGCGGCAACTTGCTAGACATCACCTCGGTGGTAACCGAATCTCAGCGCCTTTTGGTGTCTTCTCTTCAGAAAATATTGTTGCGCTGCCTTTGGCCCCATTCGCACATCGGTCCGCTACTGACGCCATCTCACAGGCTAATGGGGCGCCCTACGCCGAGTTTCAGCATTGTAGGATGACCACACCAGTACAGCAACTTGCTAGACACCACCTCGGTGCCATCCGGATTTTGGCATCTCAACGCCTAGTGGTGTCTTCTATTCGGAAAATATTGTTGCGCTGCCTTTGGCCCCATTCGCACATCGGTCCGCTACTGACACCATCTCACAGGCCAACAGGGCGCCCCACGCCGACTTTTACCATTGTAGGATGGCCACACCAGTGCCACAACTTGCTAGACACCACCTCGGTGCCATCCGGATCTTGGCATCTCAGCGCCTTGTGGTGTCTTTTATTCAGAAAACATTGTTGCGCTGCCTTTGGCCCCATTCGCACATCGGTCCGCTACTGACGCCATCTCACAGGCCAACGGGGCGCCCCACGACGACTTTCAACATTGTAGGATGGCCACACCAGTGCACCTTACTAGACACCACCTCGGTGCCATCCGGATCTTGGCGCGTTGTGCTGCCTTCGGCCTATTCGCACATCGGTCCGCTACTGACGCCATCTCACAGGCTAATGGGGCGCCCCACGCCGAGTTTCAGCATTTTAGGATGACCACACCAGTACAGCAACTTGCTAGACATCACCTCGGTGCCATCCGGATCTCGGCGCCCCACTGCAGATGAAGTGCCTCTCAACTATGAAACCACCACGGTGACATCCGGATCTTGGCGCGTTGTGCTGCCTTCGGCCTATTCGCACATCGGTCCGCTACTGACGCCATCTCACAGGCTAATGGGGCGCCCCACGCCGAGTTTCAGCATTGTAGGATGACCACACCAGTACAGCAACTTGCTAGACATCACCTCAGTGCCATCCGGATCTCGGCGCCCCACTGCAGATGAAGTGCCTCTCAACTATGAAACCACCACGGTGACATCCGGATCTTGGCGCCTTGTGCTGGTTCCGGCCTATTCACACATCGGTCCGCTACTGACGCCATCTCACAGGCTAATGGGGCGCCCCACGCCGAGTTTCAGCATTGTAGGATGACCACACCAGTACAGCAACTTGCTAGACATCACCTCGGTGCCATCCGGATCTTGGCATCTCAACACCTAGTGGTATCTTCCATACAGAAAATATTGTTGCGCTGCCTTTGGCCCCATTCGCACATCGGTCCGCAACTGACACCATCTCACAGGCCAACAGGGCGCCCCACGCCGACTTTTACCATTGTAGGATGGCCACACCAGTACAGCAACTTGCTAGACATCACCTCGGTGCCATCCGGATCTTGGCATCTCAGCGCCTTGTGGTGTCAGTCAGAAAATATTGTTGCGCTGCCTTTGGCCCCATTCGCACATCAGTCCGCTACTGACACCATCTCACAGGCCAACAGGGCGCCCCACGCCGACTTTTACCATTGTAGGATGGCCACACCAGTGCCACAACTTGCTAGACACCACCTCGGTGCCATCCGGATCTTGGCATCTCAGCGCCTTGTGGTGTCTTCTATTCCGAAAATATTGTTGCGCTGCCTTTGGCCCCATTCGCACATCGGTCCGCTACTGACGCCATCTCACAGGCCAACGGGGCGCCCCACGCCGACTTTCAACATTGTAGGATGGCCACACCAGTGCGGCAACTTACTAGACACCACCTTGGTGCCATCCGGATCTTGGCGCGTTGTGCTGCCTTTGGCCTATTCGCACATCGGTCCGCTACTGACGCAAACTCACAGGCCAACGGGGCGCCCCACGCCGACTTTCAGCATTGTAGGATGGCCACACCAGTGCTGCAACTTGCTGGACACCACCTCGGTGCCATCCGGATCTTGGCGCGTTGTGTTGCCTTCGGCCTATTCGCACATCGGTCCGCTACTGACGCCGCCTCACGTGCCAACGTATTTTTTCCGCATTTTATACCCTATGCCGCATAACAGGTCATGTGACTTGTTTATAAAACTTTTCATTGGTTCATTTTACTTTTGGTTTCCTAATGATGGAAGGCTTGATCATATGACCTAAAAACAACACTTTTCATTGGATGAAAACTTTTTTTTTTTCCCAAACGATGAAAGCCCCACCTTGTTTCTGGATGTTTCAGACTGAAGCTGGCATCAGCATGAGAGCACCACCATCTCGTAGCTCCGTCGTGGTCATTCCGCGAGCAATCATGGCAGCCGCTCCCCACCAGAAGCCTACAGGAGTCGGGGGCCCCCAAAACTTTTGATGAATCCTCAAGGCGGAGGGGACGCTTTCGAGAATGGGGTCCAAGACCTAGCAGACAAGCGTCCGATTTCCAAGGTGTCCCAGGGCCATTTCAGTGGACCAGGCCCAAAAAGGAAACAGCCTGCCGCCATTTTGAGAGTCCTGTGACAGCCGCCTATCGCTGCACCGCAAGAGTGGGCGCAACTCCGCTGAATTGCGGCTTTTGACACAGTGGACCAAAAACGGACGGAATGGCAACTGAAACGGTAAAGGGGCGCCCCACTACAACAGATGAGACTCCACCTGGAGAGGCCCGTTCACGCCGCCTCCCCCGGGGCGCCCCACGCCGTTATTCGGAGCAGCATTGTAGGATACCAAAACCAGTGCGGCAACTTACTGGACATCACCTTGGTGCCATCGTTCTGCTGCCTTGGAACTATTCGCACAACAGTTTGCTACTGATGACCCACCCCCCGCGACGCCCCACGCCAGAAATCTGGACGTTGTGCTGCGTTGGGACTATTCGCACAGCCGACCGCTACTTCGTTGTTTTTCCCTAAAAATGTTTATATGTTATTACTGTTTTTGTTTTCTTGTATATATTTATAAGTTATTAAAGTTTTATAATCTTACTACTTTGTCGGAGTGCTATATATTTTTAATGTGACACATAATTGTAAAAACTTTGATGTACAAAGAGTCATCCCTGGAATCTTCCGCTTCAGGCTCGGTCCCCTCCCCAATCACAATACAGGATGGTTTTCAGATAATAGGAACGCGTCTGCTGTGACGGATTTCATCGAGTGTGGGCCTTGATCTACTATAACTCCTTTGAAGAGGGGTGATTCTTTACAGCTGGGGCCATAAACTACATCTGCAGGGCTAGCTGATACCCTAGGACCGGCCTGGACAATTGGACACAGAGGAAAAGGAGTGTCAGAGGGTGCGGTAGTGAATAGGGCGAAAGGGAGGTGTCGGGCGGGCACAGGGTGTGATTCTCAGGGAAGAGCAGCGCAGATGGAGGGAGATTTATTACCCATGCATAAGACAGAGAGCGGGGGTGACCACTGCCTGGGGGAGATGCTTGCGAGGGTGGGGAGCCATGCTAAGGATCGACAGCGTGCACAGAGTGGGTCTGGTCAAGGCATCTAAAATGACTGCCGTGCACGACAAAAGTGTGGCATTTGAAAAAAGACAAGATGGCGCAGACAATGTTTTTCAACACTTCCTGATTTCCTTCGAATCGAACGTTAACAGACGTTGGGGCATATTACCAAAGTTAAGCGATATTTATCCCTAACGATGCTTAGCAACGATTTTTTTACCGCTAAGCATCGTCAGAAATTATCGCAGATAAACCTTGCTATTATCAAGGTTTATCGCAAATACGATAAAAAACGACCGCAATGCATTAATATCGCTGAAAACTCAGCGATATTCATGCATTACCGAGCTAATGCTCTTAGCCATGTTATCCACCTCCCATTGGATAACATGGCTAAGAACTGCTCAGGGCAGGTGCTAGCTTTTGGAGATATTCGCGCTTATCGCGAATATTTCCAAAAGTTGATAATAGGAGATAGCGATGTTAGCGACTGTTTCCAGTCGCTAACATCTTGGCATGCCCACTTTGCATGTCATTAGTGATAAATATCACTCACATGCAAAGTGGGGCCCAAGATGGTCGCTATCTCCTACTAGCCGTCGCTAACTGGTGTTAGCAACAGCTAGGTAATACAGATATAATTTTATCTCCGCGAAGCGGAGCGCTGTTACAGATATATATCTTGTTTTTGAACGTTAATTTCTCAAAATCCACTGAAGCACATATATTGAGACCTAGCAAAGGCACATCGAGCTACCAGTCCCTACAATTTTGCCAAGTTTCGTGCAAATCCATTCAGCCGTTCGATTATTATTATTATTTTTTTTTTTGCCCCGCGGGACCCTTTTAAAACCTCCACATCAAACCTAAGAGGTCAAGGAGGATCTACTATGCCCCCTTATGGTCATTTGCCCCTTCGCTTTGGCCTCCTCTTGTCTCTCGATCCTACCGAGAGACAAGATGGCGGCCGCTACGGACTGTTTGCAATGTTTACAGACGCCGGAGAACCAATCAGCTTCGCAAACCTCCGTTACGCGAAGCAGAGCGCTGTTACAGATATATATCTTTTTTTGAACGTTAATTTCTCAAAATCCACTGGAGCACATATATTGAGACCTAGCAAAGGCACATCGGGCTACCAGTCCCTAATATTTTACCAAGTTTCGTGCAAATCCATTCAGCCGTTCGATTATTATTATTATTATTTTTTTTTGCCCCGCGGGGCCCTTTTAAAACCTCCACATCAAACCTAGGGGGTCAGCGAGGATCTACTATGCCCCCTTATGGTCATTTGCCCCTTCGCTTTGGCCTCCTCTTGTCTCTCGATCCTACCGAGAGACAAGATGGCGGCCGCTACGGACTGTTTGGAATGTTCACAGACGCCGGAGAACCAATCAGCTTCGCTTCACAAAGCTCCGTACCGCGAAAAGTCCGCGAACCGGAGCGCTGCCCGGTCCGCTGTTACAGATATATATCTTTTTTTGAACGTTAATTTCTCAAAATCCACTGGAGCACATATATTGAGACCTAGCAAAGGCACATCGGGCTACCAGTCCCTACAATTTTGCCAAGTTTCGTGCAAATCCATTCAGCCGTTCGGGCTAAAAGTGAGGCCAACCGCCCTATGGAAAACTCAATGTTAAAAACACGTTTTGGGACCCCCCTTTTTTCTCGGCCCCCCCTTGACGAACCCCCCCCAAATTTTCAAGGGCTGCTCAGAAACAAAATGTGCCATTTTCCTGAAAATTTCAGCCAATTCCGTCCACAAACGCCAAAGTTATTAGACATAGAATTTTCAAAAATCCCATAGAGAAAAAATCCTAACTATATATACCTACTGGCGACCGCCAGTAGGTAATATATATATATATATATATATATATATATATATATATATATTATTTTTTTTTCACTGAAAAAACCATAGGTTTCAGGAGTTATATAGTTAGGAATTAGCTTTTACAAAACCTTTGAAATTCACTCAAAAAACTATAAGTTTTAGTGGTGGTATAGTTAGCCGGACATTTTACTCATACAAAACCATTGAAATTGCTCCTATATAGTTAGTTGTACTAAGTATATATCGCGCACCCGCAATCCACTGCTGATGATGTCACATATTAGATCATTCATGACATGGTCAGTGACATCACTGATGACATATCAAATGACATCACTGATGACATCACTGATGACATCATCCAGTGAATGTGGTTTGCTTCGTTATTTAAATATGCATTATATATATAGCAATTTGCATTGAAGAATGAGTGGATATATATAAATAAATATTTGGATGGAGGATTTAGTAGCAGTGTAAATGACTGTTTACTTGACCAATTTATAATGTCTCACTAAATATAGTGGATAGTGACTTAACTGTGTGAATATCTGTATCACTTTGTCAGTTGTTGTGTAAACTCATTCTACAGTTGGTTACTAGCTATGTGAAAGTCTATATTAGTTATTGATTAGTTAACCCGAGTATTTGTATGGGAGTGTGAAAGTGTGTGTGGTTCGGTGGAGTGTGTGTGACTGTCCAAAGATGTGTGAATAGTTTATTCAGTAGATATATGAAGTTAAAACTACATGTTCTAACAGTTTGGGTGAGGGAATCTCTTTATGGGTGTGGTGATGAGCAAATATATTTCTCAAAGGTACAGGTCCAACAAACTAGAAAAATAAAAGGCAGTGTATGTGTCAGTTGTTGTATATAAATAAGTATACATTAGACACAATGATTGTATGAGTGACTGTATGGATAACTGTATACTTGTAATAATGATTTTATAATTCACTAAGTATGACTTACTATCTAAATGAATAGAAGAAGTGGTGTTTGTATAAGTGTTTTGCTAAGTAAATATGTAAGTATGATCCATTGTTTGCATAAGTGAGTAGGATGACTTCATATGTGAATAGGATGCGTGCTGTTGTTTAATGTCGATATAAATGTATAAGTATTTTTGATAGTGTTCTATTGTTCATTGACAGCATGTATGAGTGAATCCATAGGTAAGGAATTAGATGTGTGTATACATGTATGAATCACTGAGTGGATTTTCAGATACTTGTATTGCTGTGACAATGGATTTAAATATGATACTCTGTATTTTACAAAGAGTGATGAAAAATTGTAATAGTGTATGAAAAGGTGTATGTGATTGTCACGTGGATGATGTCATCAGTGATGTCATTTGAGATGTCATCAGTGATGTCACTGACCATGTCATGAATGATCTAAAATGTGACATCATCAGCAGTGGATTGCGGGTGCGCGATATATACTTAGTACAACTAACTATATAGGAGCAATTTCAATGGTTTTGTATGAGTAAAATGTCCAGCTAACTATAACACCACTAAAACTTATAGTTTTTTGAGTGAATTTCAAAGCTTTTATAAAAGCTAATTCCTAACTATATAACTCCTGAAACCTATGGTTTTTTCAGTGAATTTCAAAGGTTTTTTTAAATGCTAATTCCTAACTATATAAGGCCTGAAACCTATGGTTTTTTCAGTGAATGTCAAAGGTTTTTTTAAATGCTAATTCCTAACTATATAAGGCCTGAAACCTATGGTTTTTTCAGTGAATTTCAAAGGTTTTTTAAATGCTAATTCCTAACTATATAAGGCCTGAAACCTATGTTTTTTTCAGTGAATTTCAAAGGTTTTTTAATTGCTAATTCTATTAGCGGATAACGTTTAAATATATTAATATCCTAGTGGGACCACCTGAGCAGCCCTAGGGGGTCAGGGTGTTTCTACCCTGCCCCCTTTTTGTGTTCTACACGTTTGTTTTTCTGCTTTCTTGTGCCTAATTCCTAACTATATAAGGCCTGAAACCTATGTTTTTTTCAGTGAATTTGCAAGGTTTTTTAAATGCTAATTCCTAACTATATAAGGCCTGAAACCTATGGTTTTTTCATTGAATTTGCAAGGTTTTTTAAATGCTAATTCCTAACTATATAAGGCCTGAAACCTATGGTTTTTTCAGTTAATTTGCAAGGTTTGTTTTAAATGCTAATTCCTAACTATATAAGGCCTGAAACCTATGGTTTTTTTCAGTGAATTTCAAAGGTTTTTTAAATGCTAATTCCTAACTATATAAGGCCTGAAACCTATGTTTTTTTCAGTGAATTTCAAAGTTTTTTTTTAATGCTAATTCCTAACTATATAAGACCTGAAAGCCCACCAGGAATCTCCAGTATGCACCAGGGGGCTGCATTGCAGAGGTGTAATGAGACTATGCCCCTAGTTACACCTCTCTGCAACGCAGCCGCCTGGCGCGTTTGCAGAGGGGGAACTAATTCCCCTTGCATAATGGGGGTCCCTGGGGGCCAACTAGCCCACCAGGAGCCTCCAGTATGCGCCAGATGGCTGCATTGCATAGAGGTGTAATGAGGCCACACCCTTTTTTACACCTCTCTGCAACGCAGCCCCCGTGCATGTTTGAAGAGGGGGAACTAATTCCCCTTGCATACTGGGTGTCCCTGGCAGCCATCTTGTGCCTTGTTAGAACCAAAATATTTACAAGGCACAAGAAAGCAGTGAAATAAAGGTGTGAAACTCGCAAAGGGGCCAGAGTAGAAACACCCTGACCCCCTAGACCTGCTCAGGGGGTCCCACAAGGACCCCCAAGGCTACAAAAATATATATATATTTTTTTTTAAAGTCGCGGGGTACAAAAAAACAATAAAAAAATATAAAACAACAATAAGAGTAAAAAAACAGTTCTTTTCAGAACTACCTCCAATTTATATAAAAATGCTAAATTTTTAAAAAACTCTGTCTTTCTTTTTTTCTCCAGGGTACGCGTACCGGTACGTGTACCGATACGTGTACCGGGGTGCGCACCCCCTCAAAAAATAAAAAATAAAATAATGAGTGTGTGTGTGTGTGGTGTGTGTGTGTTGGGGGGGTGGGTGTGGGGTGTGTGTGTGGGGGGGGTATGTGTGTGGGGTGTGTGTGTGTAGGATGTGTGGGTGTGTGTGTGGGGTGTGTGTGTGGGTGTGTGTGTGTGTGGGGGTGTGTGTGTGTGTGGGGGTAAGGAATGTGTGTGTGTGTGTGTGTGTGTATGTGTGTGAGGTGTGTGTGTGGGGTGTGTGTGTGTGTGTGTGTGTGTGGGGTGTGTGTCAGAGGTGTGTGTGTGGGGGGGTGAGGTGTGTGTGGGGGATGTGTGGGGTGTGTCTGTGAGGTGTGTGTGTGTGTGGGGGGGAGTGAGGTGTGTGTGGGTGGGGGTGTGTGGGATGTGTGGGTGTAGGTGGGGGTGTGGGGGTGTATGGTGTGTGTGTGGGTGTGTGGGGTGTTTGGGTGTGGGTGGAGGTGTGGGTGTAAGAGGTATGGTGGGGTGTGTGTGTGGGGGGTGGGTGTGGGGTGTGTGTGTGTGGGGGTATGTGTGTGGGGCACCCCCTCAAAAAATAAAAAAATAATGAGTGTGTGTGTGTGTGGTGTGTGTGTGTGTGGGGGGGTGGGTGTGGGGTGTGTGGGGGGGGGTATGTGTGTGGGGGTGTGGGTGTGTGTGTGAGAGGAGTGTGTGTGTGTGTATGTGAGGTGTGTGTGTGGTGTGTGTGTGTGTGTGTGTGTGAGGTGTGTGTCAGAGGTGTGTGTGTGTGGGGAAGGGGTAAGGTGTGTGTGGGGGATGTGTGGGGTGTGTCTGTGAGGTGTGTGTGTGTGGGGGGGGGAGTGAGGTGTATGTGGGTGGGTGGGTGTGGGGTGTGTGGGTGTAGGTGGGGGTGTGTAAGGTGTGTGTGTGGGTGTGGGTGTGTGGGGTGTTTGGGTGTGGGTGGAGGTGTGGGTGTATGAGGTATGTGTGGGGGGTGTATGTGGGGGGGTGGGTGTGGGGTATGTGTGTGTGGGGGTATGTGTGTGGGGCACCCCCTCAAAATAAGAAAAAAAATAATAAGTGTGTGTGTGTGTGTGTGGTGTGTGTGTGGGGGGGATGAGGGTGTGTGTGTGTGGGGGGTATGTGTGTGGGGTGTGTGTGTGTGGGATGTGTGGGTGTGTGTGGGGGTGTGTGTGTGGGTGTGTGTAGGGGTGTGTGTGTGTGAGGAGTGTGTGTGGTGTGTGTGTGTGGGGGGGTGTCAGAGGTGTGTGTGTGTGGGGGGGAGTGGGGAGGTGTGTGTGGGGGATGTGTGGGGTGTGTCTGTGAGGTGTGTGTGTGTGTGTGTGGGAGGGGAGTGAGGTGTGTGTGGGTAGGGGTGTGTGGGGTGTGTGGGTGTAGGTGGGGGCGTGCGTGTGTAAGGTGTGTGTGTGGGTGTGTGGGGTGTTTGGGTGTGGGTAGAGGTATGGGTGTGTGAGGTATGTGTGGGGGGTGTGTGTGGGAGGGGTGGGTGTGGGGTGTGTGTATGTGGGGGTATGTGTGTGGGGTGTGTGTGTGTATGAGTAAAATGTTCAGCTAACTATAACTGGTGTCAAACCTATGGTTTTCTCAGTGAATTTAATAGGTTTTTTAAATGCTAATTCCTAACTATAACTGGTGTGAAACCTATGGTTTTTTCAGAGAATTTCATAGGTTTTTTAAATGCTAATTCCTAACTATAACTGGTGTGAAACCTATTGTTTTTTCAGTGAATTTCAAAGGTTTTTTAAATGCTAATTCCTAACTATATATAATTCTATTAGCGGATAACATTTATATATGTTAATATCCGTATGGGACCACCTGAATAGCCCTAGGTCAGAGTGTTTCTACAAGGCCCCCAAATCTTTTTTTTTTCTTGTAAAAAACATGAGGTACGCGTACCGTAAGCGTACCCCGCGACTTTCCGTTTTTTTTTTTTTTGCGCCTTTGGGGTCCTTGTAGGACCCCCTGAGCGGTCAGGATGCTTCTACCCTGCCCCCCTTTTGAGTTCTACACGTTTGTTTTTCTGCTTTCCTGTGCCTCAGTCTACCGAGGCACAAGATGGCTGCCAACAGTTTCTGTTTTGGAGTGTTGACAGACATTGGCAGCCAATCAGAATGCAGCTCGCGCACTAGAGGTACGCGTACCGTAAGCGTACCTGTAAGCTCACGGGTAAGCTGCCATAGATATATAAAAAAATGTGAACCTAAAATACTCAAAATCCACTGAAGCACATATCTTGAGACATAGCAAAGGCACATCGGGCTACCAGTCCCTACAATCTTGCCAAGTTTGGTGAAAATCCCTTCAGCCGTTCGAGCTAAAAGTGCGACCGACCGCCCTATGGAAATTAACATGGGGAAAACACGTTTTGGGACCCCCCTTTTATCTCGGCCCCCGCTTGACGAATCCCCCCCAAACTTTTAGGGAAGGACCGGAGCGCCGCAAGGCAAAGTTGAGGAAAATGTCAGGCAGATTTCTCAACCGGCGCCAAAGTTATTCCCAATAGAATGTTGCGATTTCCCTATGGAAATCAATCCTAACTATATATATATTCACAGAAAAAACCATAGGTTATAGACCATATATAGTTAGGAATTAGCATTTACAAAACCTTGAAAATTCACTGAAAAAACCATAGGTTATAGACCATATATAGTTAGGAATAAGCATTTAGAAAACCTTATTTTACTCACACAAAACCATTGAAATTCCATATATAGTTAGTTGCACTAACTATATATCGCGCACCCGCAATCCACTGCTGATGATGTCACATATTACATCATTCATGACATGGTCAGTGACATCACTGATGACATCACTGATGACATCTCAAATGACATCACTGATGACATCACTGATAACAACATCCAGTGATTTTTTGTTTCTATAAAGTTTAAATATGTCTTACATATTGAAGAATGAGTGGATGTGTAAGTGTCTGGACGAAGGATTTAGTAGGTGCATGACTGACTGTATGAGTGAGTGATTAAATGTGTCTCACTGACTGCATGGGTTAGTGACTAAACTGTCTTAATTTGTGCATCATTATGTCTGTTGTTCTGTAAACTGCTGCATGTGTTGATCAGTAGCTATATGAGTAACTATATGGGTTATTGATTGATTGCCCAAGTATTTGTATGGGAGACTGAGTGTGTGTGTGGCTAGCTGGGAGGTGTGTGACTCTGTGCAGATCAATCTGTACTTGTATCAATGATTGTATAAGAAGGTAAGTATGTGTTAGTATATGTTTGAAAATGTAAGGTGCTCTATGTTTAACTGTATAGACAAGAAAATGGAAGTGTCATTGATTCTTTACAGGACTGACTAGGTGTGTGAGTAACTCCATGGATGAGTGGCAGACTGTGAGTGTCTGTATAGGTGTATGAGTGCATATGATAGTGTTGTAAAGATGAGTGATTGTATGTATGAATGATTGTATGGGTGAATGAGTGAAGGTGTGTGTAGACGTAGCAATCAGTGAGTGCGTATGTAGTAACTAGTATTGGTGTGTCAATGGTTTCAAAAATTATACTCTCTTTTTAACACTGGGTGAAACAGAGGTTATATTAAAATGTGAGGAGATGCATTGTATTGTCACATGACTGATATCATCAGTGATGTGGTCATTGATGTCAAATGAGATGTCATCAGTGATGTCATCAGTGATGTCATTTGAGATGTCATCAGTGATGTCATCAGTGATGTCACTGACCATGTCATGAATGATGTAATATGTGACATCATCAGCAGTGGATTGCGGGTGCGCGATATATAGTTAGTGCAACTAACTATATATGGAATTTCAATGGTTTTGTGTGAGTAAAATAAGGTTTTCTAAATGCTAATTCCTAACTATATATGGTCTATAACCTATGTTTTTTTCAGTGAATTTTCAAGGTTTTGTAAATGCTAATTCCTAACTATATATGGTCTATAACCTATGTTTTTTTCTGTGAATTTCATTGGTTTTTTAACAGCTAATATCTGTAGCTGTAAAATGTATTCTTCTTTAAATCCAAAAATATATTTTAAATGTTTATGAATAATTTTTTTTTAAAATATTTTTTTTTCTTCGTTCCCGCTTCGCGAATCGGGAAGCTTCCCGTTAGCTGACCTTGATGCCGCGAAATAGACCGCGAGCCGGTAAACGTTTCTTTACCGCAAGTGATGTAAGACTAGGTCATATAATCTAAAATGAACACTTTTGATTGGTTGAGAACTCTTGTTTTTCCCAAATGATGAAAATCCCTCCTTCTTTCCTCACTCTGACTTTCATCATTGTGAGAGAAAGACCCTTTGTGATCACTGAGCAATGGCTTCTTTAGTAGCTTCAGCTGGTGCTTCCCCACCACCTCCACCACATCCAAGGAAGAGTGGACCACCTGCTCAAGTTATAATTCAACAAGAAGAAGAAGAAGAGGAACAGGACGACGAGCACGAAGAGAGGCAGTTTTTGCCTGAGCAGCCCAGGACGTCTCACCGGAAAGAAAACTTCATTTGGCAATTTTTTAAAATTCCCAAAGGTCAGAAAAAAGTAAATGCAAGATACGTAACTTGCCTTATATGTCAAGATAGACTGTCCAGAGGAACCGAGAAAAAATACAGTTTCGGGAACTACACAATGCATCGCCATATGACTAGGTGGCATCCTAACAACTACAGTGCTGCACAGTTTCGGAACGACCTAGATAATCTCCCTATTATGGCCAGAAGATCTGTTGTACCGGAAGTAACGGGACCAGAGGGCAGGGAGATGGTGCCAAATATACAAATGAAATTTGGTGAAGTAAAACACATCTGCGTATTTTGCGATGGATTCATTTCCTACGGAGAAAAAAGCATCACTCTGATCAACAGAGCTATTGACTATCATATGCAAGTTTGTACGAAACGCCCAAAATAATAAATACTTCTTTTTTTGTTTTGTTGCTCCTGTTGAGCCCTTTACAATGAATCGTTTTCATTGCCCCCTCCAAGAAAAACCCAAAAAAATATAAAACTGTTCAGAAAAATTCAAAAAAAGTAAAAAAATGTTCCGAAAAATAATAAAAAAAATATAAAACAACAAAAACAATTAAAAAAAAAGTTCTTTTCAGAACTACCTCCCCGTTATTAAAAAATTGGTACAATATTTGGAACTGTGCCAACCTCTATTTCTCTTAGTTCGCTTCCCAGTTCGCTCGCCGGTACGCGAACCAGAAGCGAACCAAAAACAGTAAGTATAAGGGAAGGAAACAGACACTTATGTTAAAAGAAAGACAGCTATAGGGGAGTAAACTAGAGATACTATTACCCGTAATCCACTGCTGATGATGTCACATATTACATCATTCATGACATGCTCACTGACATCATCAGCAGAGGATTGCGGGTTTTTTGGCAACGTGCCTTATCCACGGTTTAATAACGCTGCCTTTTGCTTTATATAAGTTTTCAAATTGTATGAAATATATACCAATAGGTCGTTATGAACCTTTAGGTAGTGCTTTTCTTCATGAGGTCTGGTCGCTTCCATACACATACAGATGTTTCAAAGATGATCAAGAAGTTTATCTGAATGGAGAGGAATGCACTGAGACGCCAGATCATTCACTAATGTGTAGGCACATACAGTTACACGGTTCATGCAACAAACACCGACCAAATATGGCTTGCGTGTTGCAAGGCACGCCAGTTCCTGCTATCATCTCCACGTTCAAGTTGTTGGAAAATGGTAGTTATTTGATGCTCAATAATGAAGATTGTTCTGAGTTAATTAAAAGTATTCCTTTTATCGTAACAGTAAGTGAACGGGTTATTTGCTGCAGAAATGTTCTATTTCCTCCCACACATGAACATAGGGAGTTTTCAATCTGGCCACAAATACCAACCTTGGGACAGATTTCAACGGCATGGCAAGAATAAGAGCTCTTTTGTCTCAGAGAGAGGTGGCCTTGAGTTCGGCCCGTGAAACTTTCGTGCTTCACATAGCGAACACCCGTACAGAGGTGCAGACCCTTTTCAATTCAGATTTGCCTTTCAATTTCAGCAAGATGGTTCCGACTATCTTTAACGCATCCTCCACAAAGACCCTGGCGCACTTTTTTAAAGTTGTTACCAGTGGTCTCGTGACTTCATTTGAGAAAATCTTTGGAGTCATCCCTGCTTCCTTTCATTCTATTTTCTCCACTCTGGTTCGTGGATTGGCATTTTTACTTGCATTACCAGCGGACGCTCTTGTGCTTTTTTACATTTTTAAATATGGATGTCCCTCCTATGCAACCTCCCACCCTGCAGCTGCTGACACTGTTCCGCAATCGCATGCTAGAATATTATGGCACAATGCCGTTGGCGATATTAAGCACGGCATATGGATTATCTTTTCGATTCTCCTACTTCACCTGTGTCCAGCCTGTATTTCACTGCCTGACCTGTGATTTCGATTGGGCCATTGATTTGTGTCTCTGCGGACCGGTTTCTCCTGACGTCGACTTTAATCAGCTGATGACTCCTATCATTACTCACGAGTTGGTTTGTCCTGGCGAAAGGATTATGGCTGTGGCATTGATGCATGGACTACTTGGTCCCTGGAATTTACTGGCGGCAGCACAGTCTTTCTTGGAACAGAGCTTTCTTGAAAACCCACCGAGCTGTCCTCTGATGGTGATAGAGGATCCGGTGCTGGGAGAGCACGTATGTTCTTTTCCGCTTTTAAATTGGATGGCTGAACTGTTTTCGGATGAAGACGGTGACTTCCTATTGGAGGCTGTTGCAGCTTATTTTGCATACACAGTAATGTCATAGACCTTTTTCATGTTTGATATGCTGAGTACTAGCATTTCATTGACAATTCATTGACTTATTTGTCAAGTTTTTATTATTTACCTTGCCTATTGGCTTAAGACTCGATAAAGTACTTGGCTGTTTTATTTTTCTTTAGCATTAAATTTTCCTAGTTTTTAATGCTTTACCTTGCGGACCGTCCACATATAAACTTGCAATCTGCTCTCATGAGATGGCACTTCTATTATCTTATTCAGTTCGTTTCCGGATCATGGGGAGGTGTCATCTAGGTCCTGGATATCTTTACACCGTGTTAAGTTAGCATGGGCTCATTACCGGTTTAAACGCCATTTTTCCTTTTTTGCAACTTCTGCACACGACACTTAGTTGTTGCTTTAGCTTTCCACCTAGTAGTTCATCGTGGTTTACATGAGAATAATATGTTATTGCTCTACTATCTGCTTTGCTTGTTAAACTATATCTGTACAGCGAGTGCTAAAGTTTCAAGAACAACACGATACAGAATTGTTATGAGGTCTGATCTCCACGACTTCATACTCATAACATAAGTGCAACTTCTGCCAATTCTGGGCATGAGGCGGGTTTTATATTGCTTTGCCGAACACACATACACAACAGTTGATGCGGTTCACATGAAGAGAGAGCTGGTGTATGCTGATGTGATTCCTTCAAATCTAAGACACTAAAGTATGGGCACGCCCTAAACCAACACAAAGAGACCTTCTTAGCAAATAATATAATATGTGTATTAGGGAGGGTGAGATATAAGCAGCCGCGGGCCGTGGAGGGAGTTACGGTGAGGCAGGGAGGCGGGGAGGGGGAGAAGCAGGGTGGAGCCCTCTCTACCTTGCCCCTCCCCCTCCCCGCCTCCCTGCCCCACCGTAACTCCCTCCACGGCCCGCGGCTGCTTATAAGTGTTGCTAACTCTTATTCATTTACAGCATGTTAACATACTGTCACCATTCGCTTTTTATGTACTAGTAACTATGCTGGTAATTTTGCTACTGATAATATGTGTACTTGTATTCTCCACCCTGCTTCTCCCCCTCCCCGCCTCCCTGCCTCACCGTAACTCCCTCCACGGCCCGCGGCTGCTTATAAGTGTTGCTAACTCTTATTCATTTACAGCATGTTAACATACTATCACCATTCGCTTTTTATGTACTAGTAACTATGCTGGTAATTTTGCTACTGATAATATGTGTACTTGTATTATCTAAGATACTACGCCTGAGAAGACGGCATTAGTAAATAAACATTTCAAATACACATGTGTTCTTCTTAACTCCATGTTCTGGTTTCTAAGAAATATATAACGACCGACTGTTCATGAGTTCCACGTATCCTGAGGTACTATAAGTTCATATTCTGGATTGTCTAAACATTGAGAGTTTGTTATATCCAATGTGACACTGTACCTAGCTTGCTAAGGAGTTTTTGATTACTAACGTGAGTTTTGGGACACCCTAATTCGCCGAGGTTCCAATCCTCTGTCCACAGTTCTGTGTGAGAACAGAAACCCTGCGACAGGGGCACCCCCGACCCTTGCTGGAGCTTCATCACACTTGCGATACAACTCCAGCAATGCGCCACCTTTACGGCACAGATACATCACGCATCTGTGCTGTTTTTGCCCCATGATGCGCCGCATTGTAAATGCAGCACACCATAGTTGACGGAACAGCGGCACAGAATGACTAACACATCCCTGGTGATGCGCCAGTCATTATAAATGTATCCCTATGCTTCTTATCTTGTTAGAGATGAACCGCCATATGTATCATCAAAGTTTTTTGCATTTCCTAAATAGCGAACTTTAAGGAATAAATAGCGATTCTTTACCATTCCTAGTTTGCGATTAGCTATTTGCCTTTTACAAATTACCCATTCATTTCCTTCATTTCCATAGGGCGGTTGGACTCACTTTTAGCTCGAACGGCTGAATGGATTTCCACGAAACTTGGCAAAATTGTAGGGACTGGTAGCCCGATGTGCCTTTGCTATGTCTCAAGATATATGCTCCAGTGGTTTTTACGAAAATTAACTTTGAAAAATATATATTGGGCTACATTGGCCTATATATATGTTGGAGCCCAAATGTAGCCCAATGTAGCCCAATGAAGCCCAATGTAGCCCAATGTAGCCCAAAGATGGCCGCCAGACACACAAAAAAACAAATGTAGCCCAAATATCAGCCAGATGTAGCCCAACTATAGCCCAGTGACAGAATGACCAATCAGCTTCGCAAACCTCCGTTACGCGAAGCGGAGCGCTGTTACAGATATATATCTTTTTTTGAACGTTAATTTCTCAAAATCCACTGGAGCACATATATTGAGACCTAGCAAAGGCACATCGGGCTACCAGTCCCTAATATTTTGCCAAGTTTCGTGCAAATCCATTCAGCCGTTCGATTATTATTATTATTTTTTTTTTTTTGCCCCGCGGGGCCCTTTTAAAACCTCCACATCAAACCTAGGGGGTCAGCGAGGATCTACTATGCCCCCTTATAGTTATTTCCCCCTTTGTTTTGACCTCCTCTTGTCTCTCGATCCTACCGAGAGACAAGATGGCGGCCGCTACGGACTTTTTGGAATGTTGACAGACGCCGGAGAACCAATCAGCTTCGCTTCACAAAGCTCCGTTGCGCGTAAAGTACGCGTCCTGGGACGCTGCCAGGTCCGCTGTTACAGATATATATCTTTTTTTAAACGTTAATTTCTCAAAATCCACTGGAGCACATATATTGAGACCTACAAAAGGCACATCGGGCTACCAGTCCCTACAATTTTGCCAAGTTTCGCGCAAATCCATTCAGCCGTTCGGGCTAAAAGTGAGGCCAACCGCCCTATGGAAAACTCAATGTTAAAAACACGTTTTGGGACCCCCCTTTTTTCTCGGCCCCCCCTTGACGAACCCCCCCCCAAATTTTCAAGGGCTGCTCAGAAACAAAATGTGCCATTTTCCTGAAAATTTCAGCCAATTCCGTCCACAAACGCCAAAGTTATTAGACATAGAATTTTCAAAAATCCCATAGAGAAAAAATCCTAACGATATATACCTACTGGCGACCGCCAGTAGGTAATATATATATATATACTATATATATATATAGGTATATATATATATATTACCTACTGGCGGTCGCCAGTAGGTATATATCGTTAGGATTTTTTCCCTATGGGATTTTTGAAAATTCTATGTCTAATAACTTTGGCGTTTGTGGACGGAATTGGCTGAAATTTTCTGGAAAATGGAACATTTTGTTTCTGAGCAGCCCCTGAAAATTTGGGGGGGGGGTTCGTCCAGGGGGGGCCGAGAAAAAAGGGGGGTCCCAAAACGTGTTTTTAACATTGAGTTTTCCATAGGGCGGTTGGCCTCACTTTTAGCCCGAACGGCTGAATGGATTTGCACGAAACTTGGCAAAATTGTAGGGACTGGTAGCCCGATGTGCCTTTTGTAGGTCTCAATATATGTGCTCCAGTGGATTTTGAGAAATTAACGTTTAAAAAAAGATATATATCTGTAACAGCGGACCGGGCAGCTCCCCGGTTCGCGGACCGGGGCGCGTACCAGAACTTCGCGTAGCGAAGCTGATTGGCTCTCCGGCGTCTGTCAACATTCCAAACAGTCCGGAGCGGCCGCCATCTTGTCTCTCGGTAGGATTGAGAGACAAGAGGAGGCCAAAACAAAGGGGGAAATAACCATAAGGGGGCATAGTAGATCCTCCCTCACCCCCTAGGTTTAATGTGGAGGCTTTAAAAGGGCCCCGCGGGGCAAAAAAAAATACTTTTTTTTTTGTTTTTTTGCGTGGGTAGCGCCCGGTCCGCGAACCGGGAAGCGTTCTGGGCAGCGTACTACAATGAAAAATGAATGATAGACTTTTCAAATGCTGTATGTTAATTGATTGTTGGTTTTGTTGATTATTTTTTTTTCTTTATTTTTTAAGCATTTTTTTTATTGTGATTGTGTTTCATAATTTATTTAACTTTCTAACATTTCATTGTCAGAAATTTCATAATTATCATGGAATATACATTGTAGTCTCTGAGGGTGTAAAATGTCCTCATTTGCAAGGAGGTTATCTACTGCTTGTACACATTGCAGTAGTTCATTGTCCCAAGATTCATCGAAAAATTCAATATCATTTTCATCAATGATTTCTTGGCTGCTCTCTTGCAGGACAATTTGAAATTCAACTTTCTGTTCGCCTTCCATTTTGCCTGAAATTTAGATTAAAAAAATATATATTAGTAGAGATAGGGCACTGTTGGGATTAATTTTAGATAGGCAGTTTTTATCAGTGAATTTATCTTTGGGCAGTGTATAGTATCAGAGTGGAAGTAGGAATATAAAAAAGTGTATGTGATTTAACGTAAGTAAATTCATAATTATACAAGAGAAGCCTAACTCCATCCATAACTATAACAGAGAAGTCTATCTAAATCTATAACTACTACAGAGGGGATAGTATATAACTATCAGAAAAAGTTTACCATATTAACTTATAGTGCACAATATACTTCAGTTTTAAAAATAAAAACTTACCTTTAGAAAGAAGTTGAAGGAATTAGTTAAAATACTATTGAAATGTACACCAAGAAGTAGTAGTCAAAATGGCTGTGTTTTCTTCTCTTCCTTTATATATATTGAGGTATATAACCAATGAAATGTCAGGTAAAAAAAGTAGAAAATGAAAGTAACATTTTCATTGGTTGTCAATTCCAACACTTCAGATGTGTTTTGTGAAGTAATTTACCTCAGGGTATTTAGAGAGGTCTACAGGCTAAATGGCTCAATGGAATTCCAATCAAATTTGTGAAAATGGTAGGGATTGGTATGTAGTATGAGCTAATCTATATTTGGTGAAATTGTCTCCAGTGGCTTTTCTGTGAACTACTTTCCCACCTTTTTTGATGGTGCGCTTCCCAGGGAGCGACCCGGTACGCGAACCGTTGAGCGCCTCGGTTCGCGGACCTTAAGCGTTCCGGGAGTCCACCATTTTGTGTTTCGGTCGAATTAAGATACAAGATGGAGGGCAAATAATGTTCAGAATGGGTAGAAGGGGGCACGGTAGAGTTATCTTGACCCCCTAGGTTTTGTGAGGGTGGCTGAGGAGGCTTATATGTGCGAAAAAAAAAAAAAATTTAAAAAAATTTCGCGAGGTTAGCTCCCGGTTCGCGTACCGGGTAGCGCCCCAGGGAGCGTACTTTGTTGAAAATTAGTGAAAAATGTTAGAGTAAAATAATAATTGTGAGTGATTAGATGTAGGGTAGCTCTGAGAAGAGCTTTTGGGTTTATGGTACATTTAGGTACTTATAAGTAGGTACCAATGCACATTCTTAAATTCAGAGTGAAAATTCTGTTGCCCTCATCTGAGAAGTGAACTCCATCTCCTCTGTAGATATCTTGCATGTAGTAACGCAAGTTATTGTTGTACAGGGAGCCCATTCCATGGTCTCTCATGTAAGCTGAAACAGATTTGTTTACATGCTTCCTCGACTTCTCAATTTGTGGACAAAATTGGTTTGACCACCTCCATTTCTGTCTTTGGCATATATTTGAATATACCAAGGCAGTCTGAGGAAAAAGTGCCATTAATTGCTCAAAGGTGTCCTTTAAAAGCATTTCCAGACCTACACCAGTCAAAGTGCCCAAGTCATTACCTCCACAGTGCACAATTAACAGGTCAGGTTTGGGCAAATGCATAAAGGTTTTCACCAATGGTATCAATTGGTGACATTTTAATCCTCTGTGGCCAAACCACTTAATTTCCACATCTTGTAAATTGAGGTTAGGTAAATTCCTGTTTTCAACGTACCTTTGAGCCCAGTGAATATAACTACGTCCAACAATCCAGACAGAAAACATGGTGAGAGAAGGTTCTCCTGCAGTCAGATGAAGTGTGGCAATGAAATGGCAGTTGAAAAAATGAGAGTGTAAAATGAAAAAAAACTGTGGAGTTTCTGTGTTCATGAAGCAGTAACAGTGATTGGTGGATTTTGATTGCTGAAAACAGAAAGTTAGGGTGCACGGATGTGTTCTTTGAAAGATGTATTTTGAGTGGTCAATAAAAAATCATTAAATGAAAGAATGCACTGGATATGCAGGTGCACTGAGAGTTCAGAGTTCAATTGCAACATTGTTGTGTGAACTTGCAAACACCAGAGGTCTTCCAAGAGGTGGTTGCTATGCAAAAATAGCAGAGAGGGGGCAGAGGGGGGAAGGGTTTTCATTTGAAAAAAGTGAGGGAAGAGTTTTGATTGGGTGACATGAGAGATATGTGTGAAGAATTACAGCATTTCTGTGCTTTTGATAGCTGCAGACTCTGGAGTGCATACCTTTTGCTCTGCTGAAGACAAATTGGTGTGTTTCTGAGACTGTTTTCAAACTCAAAGTATTTGCTAAGGTGAGAAAATATTTCTTTAATTTAGATAGAGAATAGTGTGCTTTAAGGAGAAAATTATGAATTATGTGGCGCAAATTGCTTGTAAATATGCTCCCACCTGTGCATGGAAAATTTAGATTTTGAATGTTTGTGTTACATAGCCATGTTAAAAGTGATACAAACATGCTGCAAAGGCAATCAAAAAACGCTTTTATGTGTCTTAAGGACATTTTAAGTAATTTTCCCATGTGCAGTGTTTTGAAATTATGATTTGAAAATCGTTTTTGGGGAAAAGGAATTGTTTTTAAATTTATGACAAGGACATAATGGTGTATGCTTCTTTATAAGGCAATTGACTGTCCCTGATGTTATTTTTCCCATTTTAATGTAAGACCTTTCTCTGTGGCGCAAATTGCTTGTAAATATGCTCCCACCTGTGCATGGTAAATTTAGATTTTAAATGTTTGTGTTACATAGCCATGTTAAAAGTGACCCAACCATGCTGGAAAGGCAATCAAAAAACGCTTTCATGTGTCTTAAGGACATTTTAAGTCATTTTCCCATGTGCAGTGTTTTGAAATTATGATTTGAAAATCGTTTTTGGGGAAAAGGAATTGTTTTTAAATTTATGACAAGGACATAATGGTGTATGCTTCTTTATAAGGCAATTGACTGTCCCTGATGTTATTTTTCCCATTTTAATGTAAGACCTTTCTCTGTGGCGCAAATTGCTTGTAAATATGCTCCCACCTGTGCATGGCAAATTTAGATTTTGAATGTTTGTGTTACATAGCCATGTTAAAAGTGATACAAACATGCTGCAAAGGCAATCAAAAAACGCTTTTATGTGTCTTAAGGACATTTTAAGTAATTTTCCCATGTGCAGTGTTTTGAAATTATGATTTGAAAATCGTTTTTGAGGTAAAGGAATGTTGTTAAAATTTATGTGCGCCATATGCCCCCAAATTTCTTTTTCAGGGGTGCAGCAGGGTGTTATTGAGACACCCCTGCACCTTTGGAAAAATTCCTAATTTGCGATGAGCAAATTGTTAATCGCAAATTGCACCATCATTTATATGAGCCTCCTAGCCCATGGAAATGAATGGGTAATTTGCAATTAGCAATTTGCTCATCGCAAATTTGGAATGGTAAAGAATCGCTATTTATTCCTTAAAATTCGCTATTTTGGAAATGCAAAATAGTTATATGATACATATGGCGGTTGATGTCTAACAAGATAAGAAGCTTAGGGATACATTTATGATGACTGGCGCAATGAAGTGGACATCACTTACTTCATTGGTAGAGCTTTACATGTATTATGTCCTCTGTATTCTTCATCAAGCGTAACTTTAATCTGCAATCCTGAGTAGGCCTCACCTTAAACAAACCTCTGGATAGGCCACATCTTATTGTCATCCTGAATTAATCATTTAAAATGCTAGGGACAGATTTATGATAGGTGTATGCCTCTTTTGCGCCACTTAGAAAACACTGTCCATTGGGGAAATGACTTAAAATGTCCTTAAGACACATGAATGTGTTTTTTTAAAACGTTTGCAATTTTTTTGGGTCACTTTTAACATGGCTATGTGACTCAAACAGTCAAAATGTAAATTCGCCATGCACAGGTGGGAGCATATTTACAAGGAATGTGCTACATGGGGAAAGGTCTTATAATGTAATATGGGAAAAATGACATCAGAGACACTGAAATGCCTTATAGAGAAGCATACACCATTATGTCCTTGTCATAAATTTGCAAACCATTACTTTTCCCCAAAAACGATTTTCAAATCATAATTTGAAAACACTGCACATGTGGAAATGACTTAAAATGTCCTTAATTCAAAATTTGCTATTCCTTATTTTGCGATTGCACTGAAGGATTTGCAAATTTTGCAATTCCTTAAATGCAATGTATCAAACAAAAAATATGTAAAAAATGATATTAAGGATTTGGAAACTACCACCAACTTCTAGTTTGTGGTAATTTGCGAATTCTTTTCAAAAAGCATTTTTTTCCAAAAAACAAAAGGTCCCATATGACGCCCATACATGCCCTTAGGGCATGTATGTGTGCCATATGCCCCCAAATTTCTTTTTCAGGGGTGCAGCAGGGTGTTCTTGAGATACCCCTGCACGCTTAAAAAAATTCCTATTTTGTGATGAGCTAATTGCTAATCGCAAATTGCAACCTTCATTCCTATGAGCCTCCTAGCCCATGGAAATGAATGGGTAATTTGCAATTAGCAATTTGCTCATTGCAAATTAGGAATGGTAAAGAATTGCTATTTATTCCTTAAAATTTGCTATTTAGGAAATGCAAAATAGTTTGATGGTACATATGGTGGTTCATCTGTAACAAGATAAGAAGCTTAGGGATACATTTATGATGATTGGCGCAATAAAGTGGACATTACTTACTTCATTGGTAGGCCTTTACATGTATTATCTCCTCTGTATTCTTCATCAAGCGTAACTTTAATCTGCAATCCTGAGTAGGCCTCACCTTAAACAAACCTTTGGATAGGCCACACCTTATTGTCATCCTGGATTAATCATTTAAAATGCTAGGGACAGATTTATGATAGGTGTATGCCTCTTTTGTGCCTCTGTGCGTCACTTTTATGATGCAGCGGCGGTGCTAATTTGCAATTAGCAATTTGCTTATTGCAAATTAGGAATGGTAAATAATTGCTATTTATTCCTTAAAATTTGCTATTTAGGAAATGCAAAATAGTTTGATGGTACATATGGTGGTTCATCTGTAACAAGATAAGAAGCTTAGGGATACATTTATGATGACTGGCGCAATAAAGTGCACATTACTTACTTCATTGGTAGGCCTTTACATGTATTATCTCCTCTGTATTCTTCATCAAGCGTAACTTTAATCTGCAATCCTGAGTAGGCCTCACCTTAAACAAACCTCTGGATAGGCCACACTTTATCGTCATCCTGGATTAATCATTTAAAATGCTAGGGACAGATTTATGATAGGTGTATGCCTCTTTTGTGCCACTGTGCGTCACTTTTATGATGCAGCGGCGGTGCTAATTTGCAATTAGCAATTTGCTTATTGCAAATTAGGAATGGTAAAGAATTGCTATTTATTCCTTAAAATTTGCTATTTAGGAAATGCAAAATAGTTTGGTGGTACATATGGTGGTTCATCTGTAACAAGATAAGAAGCTTAGGGATACATTTATGATGACTGGCGCAATAAAGTGCACATTACTTACTTCATTGGTAGGCCTTTACATGTATTATCTCCTCTGTATTCTTCATCAAGCGTAACTTTAATCTGCAATCCTGAGTAGGCCTCACCTTAAACAAACCTCTGGATAGGCCACACTTTATCGTCATCCTGGATTAATCATTTAAAATGCTAGGGACAGATTTATGATAGGTGTATGCCTCTTTTGTGCCACTGTGCGTCACTTTTATGATGCAGCGGTGGTGCAAAAGATTTGCTATGAGGCGACAACATTACAAATTGATGCATTTAGGCAGATATGTCATGGTGTAAAAAAAACGTACCACATGAAACTGATGCAGCAGTGATGCAAAAGATGCACCATGTCGCAAGACAGGCCTCACTTGGGGCCATATGTATCAAGCTAATTAGCATTGGCAAAGATCAAAATTCTACGAATTTCGGCCTTTGCGAATGTTTATTAGACAAATGGTATGTATCAAACAAGTTTGATGCAAAATAAGGAGTAGCAAAATTTGCTATTCCTTATTTTGCAATTGCACTGAAGGATTTGCAAATTTTGTGACTACTTAAATGCAATGTATCAAACAAAAAATATGTAAAAAATGACATTAAGGATTTGGAAACTATTGTGATAAATTGGTGGTAATTTGTTAATTCTTTTCAAAAAGCTTTTTTTCAAAAAAACAAAAGGTATCATATGACGCCAACACATGCCCTTAGGGCATGTATGTGTGCCATATGCCCCCAAATTATTTTTTCAGGGGTGCAGCAGGGTGTTCTTGAGACACCCCTGCACCCTTGGAAAAATTCCTAATTTGTGATGAGCAAATTGCTAATCGCAAATCAAACCTTCATTCCTATGAGCCTCCTAGCCCATGGAAATGAATGGGTAACTTGCAATTAGCAATTTGCTCATTGCAAATTAGGAATGGTAAAGAATTGCTATTTATTCCTTAAAATTCGCTATTTAGGAAATGCAAAATAGTTTCATGCTACATATGGCGGTTCATCTGTAACAAGATAAGAAGCTTAGGGATAGATTTATGATGACTGGTGCATCACCAGGGATGTGTCAGTCATCCTGCGCCGCTGTTCCGCCACCCATGGTGTGCTGCATTTAGAATGCGGGGCATCATGGGGCAAAAATGGCACAGATGCGTGACGTATCTGTGCTGTAAAGGTAGTGATTGCTGGAGTTGTATCGCAAGTGCGATGCAGCTCAAGCAAGGCTCAGGGGTGCCCCATCTCCACAATGTTGCGTCAAGACCTATGCCTGCTTAAAGCAGGCGCTGGGTTTTGACGAAGCTTTCTCCTATCTGATTGTAAATACGGCACACCATGGGTGGCAGAGTAGTGGTGCACGTTAACTGGTGCATGCCTGGGGATGTGCCATTTAACATAAATCTGCCCCTTTACATTTAAGTATGTGCAGGACACACAGAGTCGGTGAGGCTTATCCAAGGTTAAGAAGAGATGAGTCCTGTTCACTGAAAATTTAGACATAGTCTTCACCTGCTCAGCATTGTTGGACATGGCTAAATAATAGCTGCAAAATATTACTCTTGTTAAACAATTTTACTATTATAATCTCTGAGATTTGTCTCTTACTCTGCAACATCTCATTGTTGTTATCTTTCTTTAAAGATAAAGACAACCTCAACATGAGCGACAATCTGCAATCAGTTGATTTTGACCTCATCATTGAACTTGTAATTGAAACATCAGTGGATGTTGATCCCTTGGATGATTTAAATCCTGAGGATGAAGAAGAGCGTGATGAGGATGCAGATTTGTCCGAATTATATGACATAGGATGGGAAGCTGACCTGCTTGAGCCTATGGAAATATAAACATTTATTTTTAAAATGTATAATTAATAAAAAGTAAAAAGGTAAACCGTTTAATTTAAAAATAAAGACACCTTCAAAAGCAGGTTATGTGTAGTGTCTTCAATAAAATATTAAAATATGCTCATAAAATTAGATCAGATTCACATATAAAATAGCATAGGTAACATAAATATAAATGTCATTTCTTTTCTGCTATTTCTGTATTGTAAATTTGCAAGGACTAAAAAATCTTCTATTTAAAATGTCAAGTAGTGTGTTAAGTTTTTGATCACTGTTATTGTTTTACTGTTTGGTAATAATGGTTAATAACATTTTTTATTATATTTTACCACAGATTCAACTGCAGATCATTTCAAGATTTCACCATGCCAACAATAGAAAGACAGAGAAAGGCTGCAAAACGTCAAAGACAGCAGGTGAAAGAAAATAAGCAGCAGTCCTCTAACAAAAAGATTTGTCAAGTCACGAAGAAAGCACCGGGTAAGAGCACAAAATATTTCATAAGAAATATGTGTAGTAAAAAAAATATTACTACAGAAAATGTTTCAGTCCATAAAACGAGAAGGAATTCAAATGAAAAGGAAAGGCCAATCAATTCAATTCAAAAAAACTTTATTCGGAAACATGTAAATCATGTCCATAAAAGTACATACATACAATACATGTTAAAAGAAAATACACTTTGACAATCGCAATCAGCTACAAATACAGTAAGATACATATACAATCAAATGACACACTTAAAAATTTTCCAATAAATAAGATGGAATAAGAAATTTGATAAATATTTTTAAAAAATCATGCTTTTCCTATAGCTGATGGCCCTAAGTAAAAAACTAGCCGTGTAAAAACAGATGTCAGGGTGATGCAAGTTAAAAAGTAATTTCATTGCCGCTTTAACAGTTCTTGCTCCAAATTTAATAAATAAAGGTTTTAAAAAGAATTCACGACATTCGCTATACAGGTTACATATAAGTAGAAAGTGCTCTGTGCTTTGTTCCGAAATATTGTCGCACCGACATGGACCAGTAGGGCGCTTCTTAATCTCAGGGAATGCAACCAGTAGGTGGACCGTACCCATCCTCATCCTGGTGAGAACAAACCGGTGTTGCCCTTTAGTCACCTGGATGAGGTAAGGGTGTAGGCCCACAAATTCGTTCAAATGGTTATAACGTATACAAGTGGAAAGTTTAAGATCATCCGTAGCTCGTCTTTCTGCACAATGATTTAAGAAAATTGATTTCAGACTCTCCTTAGAGAGATCCGAGGCAGAACAGTGATCTAGTGTAACGTTAAGCCCAAATACACTAGAGAAAGAATCAATTGTGTATTTAATCCATGGGATTTTAAGAAAATAGTCTAGGCGTAAACAATCCTCGATGATGGCCCTATTAAATGAGGTTTCGTCTTTCATCCAGACTCAACGCCACAACATCAAAGGTCTCAACAATAATAGATCGTTTATATGGTGTAGTCCTAGTTCTTTATGGACCAAACTATTAGCAGTAGAGGTCGGGAGACACAGCAATTTTTTCAGAAACATATTCTCTTCTACCTGTAGGGATTCTACCCTAGATACCCCCCATACCCCTGCTCCGTAGAGGGCAGCCGAGAGACACCTAGCTTCAAAAATCTTAAGCATTTCTTTAGGCCTTCTACTACCTAATTTACTTGCAAATGCAAATATTCCATTGGCACTCCTGATCATTTTGTCGCGCACCACCTTGTGCTCGACATCCCAGTGGCCATTTTTGGAAAAGTTAACTCCCAAGTAGCAGAAGTTTTCCACAGACTGCACCACTTGGCCGTCAATGAGATACCTATAGGGCTTTTTAATTTTTACCTTACTAGCTCCGCACTCCATCACAAATGTCTTGCTTTTATTAATGACCAACTTTCTTTTCTCAATAAAGGCCACAAATTTATCTATCAAAAGCTGTAGACCCCGGGGAGTCCTAGAGAGCAACACAGCGTCGTCCGCATAGAGTAACACGGGGATGGTACTTGTGTTTACTCTAGGTGCGTCAGCTGGTGCCCTCTGTAAGATCGAGTCTATTTCATTAATAAACAGAGTGAAGAGCAAGGGTGCCAATACACACCCTTGTCTGATACCTCTCCTGACCTTGAATTTATCTGTGCATTCGCCCGAAGGCCCGTACCGGACACTCGAGCTAAGCCTCTCGTATAAACGGGCCAGAAAATATATAATTTCCCTGGGTGCTCCCATTTCTAGCAAGGTAGTCCATAGTATGGCGTGATCCACCAGGTCAAAAGCGCTGCTCAGATCAGCGAAACAGAGGTAAAGTGAACCATTTTTTGCACGGGTGTATTTCCCAATCAGTAGCTCCAGATTTAAGCATTGTTCAATGCAACCTCTCCCTTTCCTGAACCCATATTGGCAGTCTGTCATTATTTTATTAGACTCTGCCCATTCTTCCAATCGGACGAGGAGTACACGACTCATGATCTTGACCGACGAATCCAACAACGAGATTGGCCGGTAATTTTTGGCGTTTCCTCGGTCCCCTTTTTTATGAATTGGAACTATTATAGATTCGGACCAGGTACACGGAATAGTATAGCGAACAGCAGCATTAAAAACTTTGGCTAGTACTGGCCCCCAAGTCTCGGGCGCAAATTTGTATACATCAACTGGGACACCATCGGGTCCCTGGGCCTTACCGCCCTTACTAGCCCTGATACTGCTTAGGACCTCCTGTAAGGTGATATCTAAATTAAGTACTGGCCAAGAGCAACTTATCGGCAACGTTACCGTATCAGGATTAAAAATGGCAGAAAAATGCTGTACCCAAGATTCCTTACCCACGTTTGAGGTTAACATGGGGAGTTTATCATCTCTTAAAAAAGGGCTATTTACTGCTGCCCAAAAAAGCGTACAATTATTCGATACAGCCGCTAGATCAAATCGCTCCCAAGCTTCCTCACGTAGTTCAACTTTCCTTTGCCTAAGAGCTAAATTATAGTCAGATCTAAGCTTAACTACAACTGTTTTATCTCTAGGTTTGATGGATAATGCTTTTTTTAATGTCTTCAATGCCACAGTGCATGCGTTGTCAAACCATCCCCTAGCTTTGTAGTTGAAATTTCCAGCAGACCTAGTAAACTTACTACTAATAAAAACATTGATTTTTGTAAAGTGGGAAATACAGGCCTTCATATTTGATTTCTCGTCAATAATAGAAGCAATATCATTTAAACAACAGGAGATAATGCAATTTGAAGTTACTTCAGCCTTATCCCCTGCCCACCTTATTCTAAATCCATTCGGCCTATGTACTTCAATGTTTAAAATAGCACTACTATCTGGAATTATACAAGCTTCCCAAAACCTAGTTTCAATAACAAGACAGTTGTGGTCACTAACCATATGGTCTACAACCTTGACATCAGAACTAAAATCAGCTAATTCGGAAGACGTGCAAATAAAATCAATCACAGTGTTCGCCCCTCGCCCCACAAAGGTTGGCAAACTATCACCCTTCCCGTCCTGCTCAATCTCTAAAATCTCCAAGTCATAGGCGAGTAGGAAGGAGTTCAAAGTTTCTCCATATGTATTGTGTTGGAAGTGCGTAGCTGGCTCTCCAACACGATTCAAAGTACCACACAACCTTTGATTAGAGAGAGGGCAAACAGAAATATTAAAATCTCCAACATATATGTATTCAAAAACTGTATTGGAGGCTTTCATCAATTGTTTGATTGCGACATCTAGTTCTAAAATAACCATATATCTACTGGCATCAAAAACATTATTGTACATATTAATCAACAGAATGTTTTTGCCTGCCTCATCCGCTAACCATAGCAGTTGAGAATTATTGCCCACAGTAATATGTTCCTTCACCCTGATTCGCATTTTCACAGAAATCAGAGTTAGCAAACCACCTTTGGCCCTCCCTGAGGTAGTTGCCACTGCTGGTAACTCATAGGCTACAAAACCATCAAGGCCCTTAAAATTTAAACACCAGGTCTCTTGCAAACATAAGATATCAAATGTTCTAATTAGTTCTAGCCAGCCTAGTACATTTAATTTAGAAACTAGTCCTGCTATATTCCAACTGGCAATAAGGCAAGTTGTTGACGCCCCCACTAGGGTATTGCAGGATGTACCCACAGACTTAGGCAGTGTACTACCAGTTGTAATTGAGGGCTGATGTAAATCTACTCCTGCAGCCACTGCGACAGACTCATGTCTGACCTCTTGTCAATCGCAGTTGTTAAGACCAGACAGGGCATCAAATCTATTATGCAATAGCAGACTTGGTACTAGGGGGGATGCCCAGCGGTTATGCATATTCAGGTTGTTAATCAAGTTGTTATCCCATCCTAATGCTGGCGTTTTTGGTAGGGTTACGTTTTGCTGTTCCCCATGGAAAAATTTTAGTGTTAGGGGAACCACCGTACCTCTTCTACGCTGAGGTGGAAAAATATGTGTTAAAACATTAGGAAGTATATTGGGATGTGCAAATGTTATCGCCACGCAATCCCCTTTAAATCTTTTGGGGCGATTCCCTATCCAGGGAATACGTTTAACTGCTTTGATATCATGCGCCAGTTGCTGTAACCCACCAGGCGCTAACCTCATATTACCAGAGAGCCAGTGAAGGGCCTTACTACTCAGAGAGCTGGCTGACTCGATAATACCGTCATCCAACTGGGGTACATTAGCTAACACTAATACAACAGGTGAAGCTTCCTCAATAAATTGCAGAGGGTCTGTACCGTGGACTTGTGCTTGTGGAATATTAACTATCAACGGGCACCCTTCTACTGTTGTAATATTATGATTAACTTTGGGGGCCGACGTATGGGCTGGATCAGTCAACACACCAGGTATCCCTTCTCCGGCATGATCAACCCCTTCTATAATATTTCTTGTTGATAATGAAGTATTGAGACTACCTATTTCCTCCGTCAGCTTAGTTTGCATACCTCCAAGTCTTTTTACTTCCGCCTGGAGTTTATCTATTTTAGAGATCAGAGGTTTTACAATTTCGATAAGTTTACCCTCTACAACCTCAAGCAGTTTAGCAAACATTTCATCCTCTCCTTTGTTTCTTGCAGTCCCGTCCCCTACTGCCTTTAGGGGAGCTCTCGAGGAACCTGGAGATAATGTTCTTTTCCTTTTAACTCTTGGTCTTTGACCACCCTGTTTCCGCTGATTCTTCACACAGGCACGCACAGGTCGGGGTGTGTGCTCTATCAGAGGTAAATCGTCCTCCACAGGACCAGTAACAGTGTCTGGATCTGAATCGATAACGCTATCAAAGTCTACATCCAAAATAACAGGGGATACTAACGTGATCAGTGGCTGACTGTCAGACTCAATCATTGGTGAATCATTAGTTGAGACCCTTGTTTCCACCATCACAAAAGGGCTATCCTCTGCTGACATAGGTAAGGTAGGGCTTAACCTGCGCAAATCTGGTGACTGGCTTAGCCCAAGTGATTCCCTCCTTTGTTCGTTTATTTTCTTTACAGTTTGCACAACATAGTTATCCATGGTATTAGCGGGCACAACAGCAGGTTTCTTTTTAGTCGCCATATATGTAACACGGTAAACAACGGAGCAACTAAATCTTACTTGTGGACGCGTCTCTGGTGAAACAGGGGGTCAGGCCCTGCCCCTGCCTCTTCCTGCCGATGAGGGCCGTAGAGGGCCCGCCCTTTGCCCGGGCTTAGCCCCGGGCGTCCCGCTCGCGTCCCGCGACGCGGGGGTGCTCCTCCTTTTGAGCGTCTCAGTTGGCGCTCACAGGGCGCTACCGCGTCACACAGACGCGCCGCCGCGTTGCCTGCCGGGACCTGGAGTCTCCCGGAGCGGCGGCGCGGAGTCCGGTGTCCCCTGACTCTGGGCGGTGGCGGCGTTGCAGGCGAAGGCTTCCGCGTCCTATGCGGCCGTCAGAGAGGTGAGTGTGACTCTCGGCGGTGTCGGCAGATTTTTGCTTTGTTTCCCCCGCTCTGCCGGGGTGCTCCTCCTTTTGAGCGTCTCAGTTGGCGCTCACAGGGCGCTACCGCGTCACACAGACGCGCCGCCGCGTTGCCTGCCGGGACCTGGAGTCTCCCGGAGCGGCGGCGCGGAGTCCGGTGTCCCCTGACTCTGGGCGGTGGCGGCGTTGCAGGCGAAGGCTTCCGCGTCCTATGCGGCCGTCAGAGAGGTGAGTGTGACTCTCGGCGGTGTCGGCAGATTTTTGCTTTGTTTCCCCCGCTCTGCCGGGGTGCTCCTCCTTTTGAGCGTCTCAGTTGGCGCTCACAGGGCGCTACCGCGTCACACAGACGCGCCGCCGCGTTGCCTGCCGGGACCTGGAGTCTCCCGGAGCGGCGGCGCGGAGTCCGGTGTCCCCTGACTCTGGGCGGTGGCGGCGTTGCAGGCGAAGGCTTCCGCGTCCTATGCGGCCGTCAGAGAGGTGAGTGTGACTCTCGGCGGTGTCGGCAGATTTTTGCTTTGTTTCCCCCGCTCTGCCGGGGTGCTCCTCCTTTTGAGCGTCTCAGTTGGCGCTCACAGGGCGCTACCGCGTCACACAGACGCGCCGCCGCGTTGCCTGCCGGGACCTGGAGTCTCCCGGAGCGGCGGCGCGGAGTCCGGTGTCCCCTGACTCTGGGCGGTGGCGGCGTTGCAGGCGAAGGCTTCCGCGTCCTATGCGGCCGTCAGAGAGGTGAGTGTGACTCTCGGCGGTGTCGGCAGATTTTTGCTTTGTTTCCCCCGCTCTGCCGGGGTGCTCCTCCTTTTGAGCGTCTCAGTTGGCGCTCACAGGGCGCTACCGCGTCACACAGACGCGCCGCCGCGTTGCCTGCCGGGACCTGGAGTCTCCCGGAGCGGCGGCGCGGAGTCCGGTGTCCCCTGACTCTGGGCGGTGGCGGCGTTGCAGGCGAAGGCTTCCGCGTCCTATGCGGCCGTCAGAGAGGTGAGTGTGACTCTCGGCGGTGTCGGCAGATTTTTGCTTTGTTTCCCCCGCTCTGCCGGGGTGCTCCTCCTTTTGAGCGTCTCAGTTGGCGCTCACAGGGCGCTACCGCGTCACACAGACGCGCCGCCGCGTTGCCTGCCGGGACCTGGAGTCTCCCGGAGCGGCGGCGCGGAGTCCGGTGTCCCCTGACTCTGGGCGGTGGCGGCGTTGCAGGCGAAGGCTTCCGCGTCCTATGCGGCCGTCAGAGAGGTGAGTGTGACTCTCGGCGGTGTCGGCAGATTTTTGCTTTGTTTCCCAAAAAGGCCAATCAAAAATGTTACTGCTAGAGCAAGAGATAACTCTGTGCATGATAGTAGAAGGAAACAACAGTTTAGGGAGATTCGTAAACGAATGTTCCGCAACAGGATAATTGGCAATTTGTTAAAAAATATTAAGAAAGGTCAACAGAAACTGGTTTTTTATAAGAGAAAAAAAAAGTTGAGAAAGTTATTGATCAGGCATTTGAAATTAAACGTAAGTTATTTATTTTGATAATCAATAGAATTAGGAAGCTAAACAAGGCAATTTATGATTTCAAAAGAAATAGTAGATGGAAGAGAATAGTTAATCGTAGTAATTTTTGTGAAGTTTTTTCTGGAGAATGGATGCATAGTTCAAGCTGTGAGGCATTTTTTAATGAGGAGAGTTATTTCCAGGATAATGATTTGGTGCATGCAGTTGACACCAGTGGTCGTGCTTATGAAGTGAAAGATGGTTGTCCAGTTGAAAAAGAAAAACTTGTGACAACAGAGGCAGAAGAGGTGTTAGGTAATGAGGTTTTAGGAAGACGTGCTAAGGGTCCTGTGTACACCTGGAAGTGTAGTAGTATTTGCAGTGTGCGACAGGATTCCATCAATTTGCTTTGTGATTTTGTACGGTCATTTAATAAGAAAAGTTTGAAGCAGAAAATAAGGTTGTTGCAAGAATTAGATCCTTGCAGAGTAAGAGAAGTGACAGGTTTGCATGGTCATTCACTGGCTTGTCTTTCCAGGAGAGTATGCCAGAGTGTTTTTCATCATTTCAGGATGCTAGCAGTGCATCATAATAAAGTGAGGAAATTAGTTAGAATGTTGTATTATGCTAAGAGTCCAGCAATTATGCTTAAACAATTATGCGCTGCTCTTTTGCATGGTTCTGAAATAGATGTGAAGAATATATGTGAAGAAATTGAGTTTTGTTACTTTGGAAGTAAAGAGGAGAATGTTGAAATTGAGCAAGAAGAAGAGGGTCATGTGGAAGATAGTGTACAGGTTTCCAGTACAGATAATTTCCAGAGGGAAATTGCGACGTTTGAGGTGAAATCAAGTGAGAGGACTAATTTCACTTGTGTGTGTTGTCGACGCACTTATTATAAGAATCAGACTAAGTTAGTGGATTTATATGCAAAAAGTGAAAGGGAAAATAATAGTGAATGGAAGGATTTTGCAACATACTTGATGGTAGAAAATTGTTTTGATTTGGGATTCGATCAACGTGTGTGTACTTATTGTTGTTGCAAATTAAATCAAAACCAGATGCCTGCTAGAGCAGTTCATAATAATCTGGAATTGGTTGAGATTCCTTCTGAATTGAAGGATTTAAATACTTATGAATCTATTTTGATTCAAAGTATCCATCCCTTTCAGGCTATTGTAAGAATGGAGCCAAAGACAGGGAAATTGCCTCCATCAGATTTACAGAGAGGATTAAAGGGAAGAGTTGTTTATTTGCCTCTAGATTTGAAGAAAAACATTAACACAATTGGAGTAGAAAAAGTGGAAGAGGAACCTCTGGTTATCTTAGTTAATGGGGTTCCGACAAAGAATAAGAAAATATGGCAAGATTTAGTAGATGTTAGGAAAGTTAAAAAGGCAACATTGTATTTGAAAAAACATAATAAATACTATAAGAATGTATATGTTGCAGAAGAGGAAGTAAGTAAGGAAGAGGATAGCGATTTGTGTGCTGGTCAAATTGAGAAAGTAGAACCCTCTACTAGTGAAGAAATATATGAACATTATAGTGTTCATCCTTTGCATTCCAAGGAAGTCATGGGGAATGCTATTGAGTTGTTTCAAATGAAACAAGCCAAAGGGAGTCCCATTAGTGTTTGGGAGGAAAGTTTGGAAGCTCGGTGTTTCCCACAGCTTTTTCCAACAGGTCAGGGAGGAAGATATGATGAGCGACCTCATCAAATTCCTGCTTCTGAATACCGGACTTTGCGATTGTATGCAGGAGATGCTAGGTTTCGACAATGCATTCCCTATTTGTTTCATCTCCTGTTTGAAAGCGATCTGTCTGGACTGTCATATGCAGTGAACCACATCTTGAAAAGTGGTATACACATGCAAAACATCTCGGCAAGTGACTTTATGGATAAAGTCAATGTCCAAGACAGTATTTTGGATTCTCACCTGATTAATCTCATGGCGTGTCAGCGTGGTACTAATGAGTACTGGTACCGTCGTCATGGTGATTTAAAATGTATGCTGAGGAACTTAGGTACTCCCACATGGTTCCTCACTCTGAGCTGTGCCGAGTATGGCTGGGAAGACTTACTTGAATTTCTACGAGAGGCAAATGCTAACGTAGATAACATCGAATTCAAGACACCCGGAGAACTGTGCTCTTTGGATCCAGTCAATGTATGTAGGTACTTCAATCATAGATTTGAAGCTATGATGTCTTTCATCATGAATAAGAAGAATCCACCTCTTGGAGAGGTGTTGGTTCTTCTGGAGAAAGGAGTACCAAGCAAGAGGTGCTCCTCATATACATATGTTGCTGTGGATCAAGGATGCACCTACATTTGGAACGGATCCAGAAGACTCAGTGATGAGTTTCATCCAACAGTATTCTACGTGTGCTGTTCCAAACGCAAAGGAGAAGAAAAGCCTAAGAGAAAAAGTTCTGCGTTTCCAAAGCCATCGATGTGGAAAGTACTGCCGTCGTAAATTCCGAAACAAGGACAAGTTCTACACTAAATGTCGTTTCGGCTTTCCACGACCGGTGATTTCTAAAGGAAGAGTAAACAGTTTGATGTCTTCGCTGCGACACAATGTCATGAAGAAATCACCTAAAAACACTTACAATTTGAAGAGGAACGAAGAGTCCAAGTACATCAACGACTACAACCCGGTGATTTTGTCCATGTGGAATGCTAACATGGATATACAGTTTGTGGCTGATAACTGTATGGCTGTGGCTCGGTATGTGACGTCTTACATCACCAAAAAAGAGAAGACAGAATTGAAGGATATGTGGGAGGACATTTCCCATGAAAAGAGTCTCAGCAAGAAGTTGTACAGTTTCAGTCTGAAGATGTTGTCGCATCGAGAAATCGGAGCGTACGAATGTTCTGACCGGTTGTCTTCAGCAAGTCTCTATGCCAAGTCCAGGAGTATCGTTTGGGCGAGTCTTGGTCTTGCTGCAACGCGTAATCGAGTTCTCAAACCTGTGCGGGAAATTGAGTATTTGGCGGAAAAGGAGCCAAACAGTACCGTCATTTTGAAGACCAACATGTTGGATACATATTATCCAAATCGAAGCATTCACCTCGAGAATGTTTGTCTGTATGAGGTTCTTCAAAATTACATATTCAAGAGGAACATCAAAGAAGATACTGAGAAAGGAGTGTATGCTGTAATAGGAAGTGAGGGATGTCTGGTCAAGCAAAGAAAATGCCACTTGGTAAACCATCGAAAATTGAGTGGCGAATCTCCTGAAAAAAAGGAGTTTTTCTATTTAGCACTTTTGCAACTTTTCAAGCCTTGGCGTGCAGAAGAGGAACTGCTTGGAGATTTCCTCTGTTACGAAGACTCTTTCAATGCCGCCAAGGAGACCATAGAATGTCCTGCTTTTCCCAAATATGTAGAAATGTTGAATGCGGAAATTGAGCAGGAAGCAACGATTGCAGCCGAGATTGCCAGAGACAGTTCTCAGGACAGTCAGAGTTCTGCTTCATTGAGTCAGGATCCACTAGGAGGACCTGTTATCGAAAATGAAGCTGCCACTGCTATGAATGAAGAGGAAAGAGCCATGGCACATGCTCAAGAGGATGCGGTTAACTTAGAAGAGTTGGAAAGACAACTCAACGTTGAGCAGAGGAAAATATATGACGAAGTTACCATGCAAATTGATCATGGATTAAGTCATGATAAGAAAGAGTGCTCATGTACGTCGTTGAAGCCTGTCCGACTGTACGTGAGTGGAGAAGCGGGAACTGGAAAAAGTTTCCTCATTAAAGCAATTTCATGCTATTTGCAGGAAAGGACAGAGTCATCGCTGTCTTGTGTTGTCACTGCTCCAACTGGACTGGCAGCACATAATATTAAAGGGATTACTTTACATCGTTTACTGATGCTGCCAGTGGAGCATGACAACAAATTACAATATCACAAGCTATCTGGAGATGCTTGTTTTGAAGTTTCAAGAATCTTGAGGAAAATGAAACTTCTTATCATTGACGAAGTAAGCATGGTTTCCAATGTCATGCTTGCCTTTGTGCATTTGAGAATGCAAGAAGTTCTCAAAACAGAGTATGATGTGTTATTTGGTGGCAAACACATCATTGTTTTCGGAGATCTTCTGCAGCTGACACCAGTGAAAGGGCAACCTGTGTTCAAAATGCTCACGCATGAAGATACCAGGAAGTGCCTAGGCAGCATTGGCAACGTCAATATATGGTTAAACTTCAATTATGCTGAACTGCATGAAAATATGCGTCAGGCGAAGGATGAAGTTTACAAGACTATTCTACAAGATGTTAGAATTGGAAAAGTGACCGAGCATGGGAAAGAAGCTTTACATGCACGATTACTGTCAAATTTATATCCAGAACAAGATGTTGTGCCTGAGAATATTTTTCAGAAAATTACTGAGAAGAAATCTGGAATATGTTTGATGCCAACTCTTGCAGAATGTGCCAAATTTAACAACAAAATGTTGCATTTAGAAAAGCAAGAGATTGTGAAACTGGAAGCTATTGACAGAGTAGAGCATATGGGATCAACAATTATTTTGTCTGAGAATCTGAAAACAAAATTGGATTCATTAGAGAAGAGTATATCTAAAACTGCAGGTTTTGAAAAGACTCTGAATGTGTGCTTGAACTGCCGTATAATTTTAAGAAGGAATTTACATGTTGAAAGAGGTCTGGTAAATGGATCAATGGGTAATGTTGTTGATTTTGTGAAATACAGAAATAGAGATGGAATTGAATTTTTAAAAATTAAATTTGATGGCATTGAGGAAGTACAGCTAATTGCTCGTTGTTCTGCTAGATTTTTGCTTGTAAAAGACTTATATGTTCGCCGTAAGCAGTTTCCTGTTTGCTTGGCATATGCGGTGACAATCCATAAATCGCAAGGTTTAAGTGTAGACAGTGCATTGGTGAATATTGGCAGTTCTGTGTTCAAGGAGGGTATGGCATATGTGGCATTGTCACGAGTTAGAACTTTATCGGGATTGTACTTGATTGAGTGTGATGTCACAAACATTTGTGCTGATCTAGATTGTGTTAAGGAATACAATAGGTTAAGAAGAGAGTATGCGCCACATTTGCCTCAGTATCCTTTGTTTGAGAAACGTGTGGTAGGCCGGAAACGAAGAAATGTGACCAATACTGGGGAGGTTGTAGCAAAAAGACGAAAAGTCGATGAACCTAAAATTACTAGCAGAAACAAAACGGATTCTGTTGAAGATGTTGTTGGTTTTCAATTTGAAAACATTTCTGGTGTCAACTGCTATGCTAATGTAGTGGTTAATGTTTTGTTTTCTCTAGAAAATGTAAAAGAAGAGATTGTGGTCAATTCTGATCAAAGATTTTGCAGTTTGTTAAATTCTGTGTTAGAGAAATGTAGCACTGATAGAAGAAACATAGAAAGTGTGTCTGAAATTCGAAATTCGTTAGACAGATGTTCAGGCCAAACACAATTCTCTCAAAATATTCAGCAAGATTGTCAGGAGTTTTTAATGTATATGCTTGATGTATTACATGCTGAAGGTGTAGATGTAGATCAGCTGTTTGGGCTTTCTTATCAATGGCAGCATGACTGCGAGAACTGTATGGTATCAAGTACTACTAGTGTAGACTCAGAAAGATTTATATATTTAACTTTGCCAGACAGTAAATCAGTCTCCTTTAATAAGCTAGTAAAAGCAGCTGATCACAACATGGAGTGTAGCCAATGTAAATCTGAAATGATGTCCACATTATTTATACGAACATATGGCCAGTATGTCATTTTAATGTTCCAACGATGTAGGCCTGATGGAACAAAATTGACAACTTTAATTAAAAATGTTGTAGCTTCGCAGTTGTCAATATCAGGAAGGACTTTTGTAACTGCAGCAATTATATATCATGACGGCCCTTCAATAACATCAGGACATTACACAGCTTATTTAAAGTCTAGAAATGGCTGGTCATTCTGCAATGATTCTGTTTTAATTTTCAAAAAAAAATTGCCGTATGACCTTAAAAACTCTTACCTGGTGTTTTTAAAACCAAAATTTTAGGGAAATAATCTCGGGATGTGCTCTGTGGAATTTCAAGAAGTTCTAATGGCTCCTACACAATTTGGCCTTGAGGATAAGTGTAGTTCAGAGACATAACTTCTAACCATAGGACTGGACGTCATGGAGAAATACGTGCACTTTGAATGAGTTCAGAAAAACTGTTTCTTTTTATAAGCTAATTGAAGCAGCCAATCAAAACATGGAGTAGAGGGAATGTAAGTCTGCAATGCTGTCTACTGTTTTACATTGCTTTGTGATTAAAAGTGATGTAGAGAATTAAATAATTGTAGTAGTCATAGAGGTAGTGTAAGTCTGCTTCATAGTAAGCAGTATCAGTGTCATAGGAAATGTAGAACATGACTGAGCAAGAAGGGGAAGATATTACTATTCCAGGATTGTGAAAATGATCTTCAACATTTTAATTCTGAAAGTTGCGGAAATGCCAAATGACGGGATTGGCTTACAAGAAATCCAAGAGTTATAAATGGCTCTGACCAGATTTGGCCTTGTGGAAACTTGTGGTAGAGAGCAAGAAGTCATTTATTGCATGTAACGTGTTTTTAAAAACGATGGAGATTTTCTTTCAGAAAGTGGCGGGCTGAAAGTAATAACAGCACAAAAGAGTGTAAGCTGTTCATAGGACATCCTTGGACGTCATGGAAAGTAAGTTAACTTTAAGGAGTTCTAAATTTTGATTTCTGATGTTGTATGGGTTTTTTAAACACAATCATTTTGATTGTGTTTTTTTTTCCCCGCTGTTATATGATGAATACCTTCAAGTCACTGTTTTTAGTGAATTTTGATACATTCTGAGAACAGCAAAAATAAACCATTTACCATGTATAATTAATTCTGTACTGTTTGCATTTATGATGTATATGTAGAACTGTGTAGGAGGCATGGAGAAGGTGAGGCTTCTGTAAGTGTCAAAGTTGTTGCATGCAGTGCTGCACTTCTGCGTATTCTTTCATATGCTAGACTACATCTGCACAATGAGATACCTAAGCAAAGGAAACACAAGTGATGTGATTGTGAAATGAGCAAAATAAATTGCACGTATTTCAATTACATCACCTGTGTTTCCTATCATTACGAATCACATTGTGCAGATCAAGTTTAGGTCTGTCCAGGGAAACATAGGAGGTTTGGACTTTGTTGAAGAGTGCAGTGGACATGACTCACTTCATTGGTAGACCTTCACATGTATTATCTCCTCTGTACTCTTCAACAAGTGTAAATCTCATCTGCAACCCTGAGTAGGCCTCACCTCAAACAAACCTCTGGATAGTAGACATCTTATTGGCATCCTGAAGCAATTATTTAAAATTTTAGTGTCTTGCGACACTTTTCTGAAACAACAGCAATGCAAAAGATGCACCATGTTTTAAGATAGGCCTCACTTCATCTGCATCAAGATACTGTTATGTTTAAAATGTATATCTTTAGGACTGTGTAGGGGGCCTGGAGAAGCAGAAGCTTCTGTAAGTGTCAAAGTTGTTGAAAAACTGTTTGTCCTTCAATCTTTTCCCTTGTCTTTTCTAATTTTTAAATACATGTTTTAATATTTTTCAAATGTTTGTTCTCTCTTTCACAGATTGAAAGTATAAAAACAAAAAGTGAGTAATTTAACGACAATTATAAGGTAAATATTTTGTACTCTTTTCGTTACATTTCTATCACATTTAACTACTATTAGTTCCACTGCTTCATTTCTTTAACCCTCAGTTTCCTGCCTTTGCTACTTCCCTCATTCCTTTCTCTATTACCTACTTACTCAACTCCTTCCACTCTTTTTCTCAGTCCCTCTCTTCTCATAGTTCCTCACTCTTGTTCACTCACTGCGTCTCTATTACTCTTAGTGTCTTTGACTGATCACTCTATCACTACTTGTTCATAATGCTTTCTCTGTGTAGTTGAAGCACACTAAGGGGAATATTATGAACACAGCCAATAAAATTATTGCTCTTTTTATTGGCAGAAAACTGGTGCAAAAGTGGTTTTAGTGGCAGTTTTCTGCCACAAAAGCAGCTTTAGCGACACATTTCTGCCAATAAAAGCTGCAAAACTTTTATTGCCTATGTTGATGATATGGCTCTATGTTAATTACATTTCTTTGCTGTTTCAATTAATCTTTTTCTGTTATTTTTTGTTTTCTATTTTTTCTCTCTGTTATTCCTCATGTTTTAATCTTATTTTGAACATTCACTCACATTCTCCAAGAAACTCTTCTTTGTTAATGTTATACTCTCTTTTTTTTTCTTTCACTTCGTTATCTATTTTGTTTTTCACAATTATACCCTCTTCTGTCTTTTCTTCGGTAAATAGATCTATTAAACAGTATCTCTTCTTTACTCCCTATAGCTGTCTTTCTTTTAACATCACTCTCTGTTTACTTTCCTTATACTTACACTTTTTTTTTTTTTTTAATTTTTTTGGTTAGCTCCCGGTCCGCGTACCGGGAAGCTAACCCGGAAGCGAACCAAAAGAAATAGAGCTTGCCAGAGTGCTAAACATTCTAGCAATTTTTTTTGAAAGGGAAGGTAGTTCTGAAAATAACTTTTTTTTAAATATTTTTGTTGTTTTATATTTTTTTTTATTTTTTAAACATTTTTTGTTTTTTTTGTATTTTTTGAACGATTTTATATTTTTTGGGGGGTTTTTTGGGGGGGGGAAACAACAAAAAACAGGCGTTGAAAAGGGCTCAACAGGAGCAAAAAAAAATTACTGGGGGCGGTTAGGGCAATCATGGTGTTCATACGCCAGGTTGAGTGCATTGATGCTCATGTTGCCACAAGCTAATAATGCACGACAGTGCATACATAAGTGAATCATGTGCCCAAAATTTTCTTGAATATTTGGCACAGTTTCCCGTGCCTCTTCTGGTGTTAGAGAAATCGGTATTGTTGGTCTGGCCACAGGAGTTGGTCTTGGATTGTCCTGCATATCCCTTATTTCCGCCCGGCTGTAATTTAGGGGATGCTTCCTTGTCATGTGCCTGTGCATTGTGTGATTTCCATAGCTATATTTTTTGTCCGTCCCTCTGGACAATTGTTCCTTGCATATGAGGCAGGTGACATACCTCGCGTTGACTTTTTTTTGGCCACGAGGCATCGAAAAAAACTGCCAGATGAAACTGGCTTTCTTTCTGGAAACCCGGGGCAACTCTTCTAAGAACTGTTGTTCTTCTCCCTCCTCATCCATTTCTTCATCTTCCTCCTCAGTGTTGGTAATCACCTGGGGAGGTGGTCCTCTCTTCCCATGAGGAGGTGGAGGTGGTGGTGGGGGTGCACCAGCTGAAGCAACCAATGAAGCCATTTTCCAACAAGCAAAATAGGTCTTCCTCTCACAATGATGAAAGTCAGAGTGAGGAAAGAAGGAGGGGTTTTCATCATTTGGGAAAAAACAATACTTCTCAACCAATGAAAAGTGTTATTTTTAAGTCACCTGACCTAGCCTTCCATCATTATGAAACCAAAAGTGAAATGAACCAATGAAAAGTTTTATTAACAAGTCACATGACCTCTCACGCTCATGTTACGCGCTGCGGAACGCTCCCCGGTTAGCTTCCGGGTCGCGACTCGCTCCGCTTCGCGCCTCGGTCCGCGCCCCGGGACACTTCCGGGTGCGCTAACGCAGTACGTCATAAGACGCATTACGCGGCAACGCGATACCGTCACTATGTTGATTTCTTACCGGTTCGCGGAGCGGGTCGCGGAATCAAAGTGAGCTAACGGGAAGCTTCCCGGTTCGCGGACCGGGAGCGAAACAAAAAAAATATTTTAAAAAAATTATTAATAAACATATAAAATATATTTTTGGATTTAAAGAAGAATACATTTTACAGCTATAGATATTAGCTTTTAAAAAACCAATGAAATTCACTGAAAAAACCATAGGTTATAGACCATATATAGTTAGGAATTAGCATTTACAAAACCTTGAAAATTCACTGAAAAAACCATAGGTTATAGACCATATATAGTTAGGAATTAGCATTTAAAAAACCTTATTTTACTCACACAAAACCATTGAAATTCCATATATAGTTAGTTGCACTAACTATATATCGCGCACCCGCAATCCACTGCTGATCATGTCACATATTACATCATTCATGACATGGTCAGTGACATCACTGATGACATCACTGATGACATCTCAAATGACATCACTGATGACATCACTGATGACATCTCAAATGACATCACTGATGACATCACTGATGACATCTCAAATGACATCACTGATGACATCTCAAATGACATCACTGATGACATCACTGATGACATCACTGATGACATCTCAGATGACATCACTGATGACATCACTGATGAAATCTCATTTGACATTACTGATCACATCACTGATGACATCATTCATGTGATAATACGATCAACCTCTTCAGACTCTAATATAACCTTAGATACACTCAGTGTAAACAGACACTCACAGACTGTCACTCATCCATGGAGTTACTCACACACCTAGTCAGTCATGCAAAGAATCAATCACACCTCCATTTCCTCAACTATACAGTTATACACACCTTACTTATTCAAACATATACTAACACATATTTACTCTCTTATACAATCCCTGATACAAGTTCACAATGATCCATACAGCCACTCACACATTCACTGGCTCTTATGCACAGTTATTTATATATGTCAACTCTCACATGTACTGTGTTTTACATATGTACTTACTTTGACATGTAGCACTGAGATATCCATTCACTCACCAATACACTCATGCACACAGTCAATCGCCCATACAGCTGTTTCCACATGCACTTTTGAACCCATACATCTAGTGAATCAACTGCTCACACATCTATGCACAGAGTCATACACCTCCCAGCCACCCACACACACACTCAGTCTCCCATACAAATACTTGGGCAACCAATCAATAACCCGTATACTTACTCATATAGCTACTGATCAACACATGCAGCAGTTTACAGAACAACAGACATAATGATGCACAAATTAAGACATTTTAGTCACTAACCCATGCACTCAGTGAGACACATTTAATCACTCACTCATACAGTCAGTCATGCACCTACTAAATCCTTCATCCAGACACTTATACATCCACTCATTCTTCAATATGTAAGACATATTTTAACTTTACAGAAACATACAGTCACTGGATGTTGTCATCAGTGATGTCATCAGTGATGTCATTTGAGATGTCATCAGTGATGTCATCAGTGATGTCACTGACCATGTCATGAATGATGTAATATGTGACGTGATCAGCAGTGGATTGCGGGTGCGCGATATATAGTTAGTGCAACTAACTATATATGGAATTTCAATGGTTTTGTGTGAGTAAAATAAGGTTTTTTAAATGCTAATTCCTAACTATATATGGTCTATAACCTATGGTTTTTTCAGTGAATATATATATATATATATATATATATTCACTGAAAAAACTATAGGTTTGACACCAGTTATAGTTAGCTGGAAATTTTACTGATATAAAACCAATGAAATTCCACGTTATAGTTAGTTGGACTCACTATGACTTGCGCGTGTAATGCAGTGCTGATGACGTCACATATTACATCACTCATGACATCACTGATGACACCATCCAGTGAATGTGTGTCTTTCTGAAAAATAAATATGTGTTATATATGTATATATTATTGAATATCTTAGTGAATACATATATTACTGAGTAATGCTTAAATATTTAAATATATGTATTAGTGTTTCACTTTGTGTATAAGTGGCTGCATGGGTTGATGAGTAGGTACATGTGTATGTATATAGGTTATTAGATGTTTTTCTTAGTATCAGTATGAGTGTTTGCATGGTTTGGTGGGGGTATTACTTAGTACATAGATGCAAGAATGACTGAGTCTCTGTTTGTATGTGTTTTGAAGACAGCATATGTGCAGGACTGTATGGGTGGATTAGTGTGTATATGTCTGTGTTAGTGAGTGAATGACTGTCTTATTAGTGTCTTTATCAGTAACTACATATGTTTTAATGTAGTATATGTGAAAATTGATGTATATAAGTGACTATATGTGAGAGTGAGGGATTGTAAGAGTTCCTGTTTAAATTAGTATGTGTTTCTATAAGTGATTTTTTAAGAGAGTAAGTATGTGTAAGTTTCCTTAGAAGTAAAGTGGTAGTGTGTGTATAGCTGTTTATGCAAATAAATGGATATTCAATAGTTTATTTGCATGTGTGAGTATGTGTGTGAATAACTTTTGGATGACTGTCGGTGTGTAACAGGATGTGTAGGTGTATCACTACATATGATTAGTGAATATATGTATGAGTGACTATATAGAACTGTTGGTGAATTAGTGCATGTGTATATAGATGGTGGAATTATTGAATTGGTTGTTGTAACTGGTATGGGTATCTCCATTTTTTTTGAAAATTTTAGTTTCTATTTTTGAATATGCGTTTCAAGGGTTAGATTACAGTGAAAGGAGGTCTGTCACTGTGTCACAAGGATGGTGTCATCAGTGATGTCATGAGTGATGTAATATGTGACGTCATCAGCAGTGCATTACACGCGCAAGTTATAGTGAGTCCAACTAACTATAACGTGGAATTTCATTGGTTTTATATCAGTAAAATTTCCAGCTAACTATAACTGGTGTCAAACCTATGGTTTTTTCAGTGAATTTCATAGGTTTTGTAAATGCGACTTCCTAACTATAACGTGTGTAAAACCTATGGTTTTTTCAGTGAATTTCATTGGTTTTTAAAATGCTAATTCAGAAATATCTCGTGTATACAAGCTATACTTTTGTCAATAAAGTTCTGGCTATATTTTTTTCGGAAACAAGCCATTTTCTTCACTGTTCAAGTTGCATAGAGACTCCTTGTAAAGCGATACAGAATTAGAAAGTCTGTACCTTGCCTTTTTTTGAACGCATTAAAATTTTTCTGTAAATAAAAATAGCCTTAGTTTCTATACTTTCGTGCGCGACCCGGTGTGCGCACTCTCGGCAACAGTTCTCAATAAAATGGATAGCGCATTTCCAGGCTTGCATGCGCGACCGACTGCGCGCACCCGCCTATATATTTCGTGAAAACTTTGCAATCTGAACTTATTGAATTTCTTCATAGACCCATCAAAGAACTTATAATACGTCAAAGAGACTAAACCTAGGCTTCTTTTTTAATATTATGAAAATTTTCATTAAATGGAGCCGAATGTCTTTTTAAACTTTCGTGTGTGACCGAATGTACACACCTTGGTATTTTAAAAAATATATAAAAGGTTTTATACTTTAACAATTGTATGCTTGAATCGAGCTCAGAAGATATATTAAATCCGGATATGTTTGGATTTACTCCTTTTCACGTTTTGAAACTTCGCTGAATTAGACCGCTACTTCCAAATGGCGTACGTGACCAGATACTGTCACCGCGTACACGTCCTGAGACGCGCATGTGAAGTCATGTGACTCGAAAACAACACTTCCAATTGGTTCTTAGTAGTTTCTATTCTGCAATTTACACGGAGCACTCCACCCACTTCCCTCACTATCTTTTGTACTCTCAAAAGAGAACAACGTTCAACATCCTTTGGAAGACTTTGCTGAAATGGCTGCCGCCCCGCATTCATCTTCCGAATCTGAAGGAAATGAGCGACTACCTTTAAAAAGAAAAAAGGAATCTTTTATTTGGCAATTTTTCACTTATCCTGAAGAACAAAAGAAAGTGAATGCGCCAAAAGTTACCTGCACGATATGCAATTCGGTTCTCTCAAGAGGAAATCCAAGAAAAAAATATTCCTTTTCCATACATACCATGGTGCGGCATGTCAAACAAGTGCACCCTGTGGAATTTGCACAGGCATCGACAAGAGCCCTGGCCACGCTATTACCATCAGAGGTGGCCAGCACATCTTCTGGTGGACGACCTGTATCTCCATCGAGTGCTGTGATGGACTTGAGACCATATCTTGCAAAGGTGCACATGAAATGCAACGAGTGTGGAGAAATTCTTCTGTACGGAGAGCAGAGCCTCATTCTTACTAAACTAAAAAGTTGAGTCATAAATGCCCCGAGAAAAGATAAATTTCTTCATTTCATTTTGATCCTGTGTCACACATGAAAATGTTGTTGCAAGTTTAAAAAATCAAAAACAACATAACACTTGTTTTAAAAAAAAAAAAGTTCTTTTCAGAACTAACTCATTGTACCAAAAAGAGCTCCAGGAGCATATTATAAAGGGGGTTTATCTCCGCTTTTTTGGCTTTCGTTCGTACGCGACCGTGTGCGCGCACCCGCCTATATATTTCGTGAAAACTTTGCAATTGCAACTTATTAAATTTCTTCATAGACCCATCAAAGAACTTATACTACGTCAAAGACACTAAACCTAGGCTTCTTTTTTATTATTATGAAAATTTACATTAAATGGAGCCGAATGTCTTTTTAAACTTTCGTGCGTGACCGAATGTACACACCTTGGTATTTTAAAAAAATATATATAAAAGGTTTTATACTTTAACAATTGTATGCTTGAATCGAGCTCAGAAGATATATTAAATCCGGATGTATTTGGATTTACTCCTTTTCACGTTTTGAAACTTCGCTGAATTACACCGCTACTTCCAAATGGCGTACGTGACCAGATACTGTCACCGCCTACACGTCCTGAGACGCGCATGTGAAGTCATGTGACTCGAAAACAACACTTCCAATTGGTTCTTAGTAGTTTCTATTCTGCAATTTACACGGAGAACTCCACCCACTTCCCTCACTATCTTTTGTACTCTCAAAAGAGAACAACGTTCAACATCCTTCGGAAGACTTTGCTGAAATGGCTGCCGCCCCGCATTCATCTTCCGAATCTGAAGAAAATGAGCGACTACCTTTAAAAAGAAAAAAGGAATCTTTTATTTGGCAATTTTTCACTTATCCTGAAGAACAAAAGAAAGTAAATGCGCCAAAAGTTACCGGCACGATATGCAATTCGGTTCTCTCAAGAGGAAATCCAAGAAAAAAATATTCCTTTTCCATACATACCATGGTGCGGCATGTCAAACAAGTGCACCCTGTGGAATTTGCACAGGCATCGACAAGAGCCCTGGCCACGCTATTACCATCAGAGGTGGCCAGCACATCTTCTGGTGGACGACCTGTATCTCCATCGAGTGCTGTGATGGACTTGAGACCATATCTTGCAAAGGTGCACATGAAATGCAACGAGTGTGGAGAAATTCTTCTGTACGGAGAGCAGAGCCTCATTCTTACTAAACTAAAAATTGAGAGTCATAAATGCCCCGAGAAAAGATACATTTCTTCATTTCATTTTGATCCTGTGTCACACATGAAAATGTTGTTGCAAGTTTAAAAAATCAAAAACAACATAACACTTGTTTTAAAAAAAAAAAAAGTTCTTTTCAGAACTAACTCATTGTACCAAAAAGAGCTCCAGGAGCATATTATAAAGGGGGTTTATCTCCGCTTTTTTGGCTTTCGTTCGTGCGCGACCGTGTGCGCGCACCCGCCTATATATTTCGTGAAAACTTTGCACTTGCAACTTATTAACTTTCTTCATAGACCCATCAAAGAACTTATACTACGACAATGACACTAAACCTAGGCTTCTTTTTTATTATTATGAAAATATACATTAAATGGAGCCGAATGTCTTTTTAAACTTTCGTGCGTGACCGAATTAACACACCTTGGTATTTAAAAAAAAATATATAAAAGGTTTTATACTTTAACAATTGTATGCTTGAATCGAGCTCAGAAGATATATTAAATCCGGATGTGTTTGGATTTACTCCTTTTCACGTTTTGAAACTTCGCTGAATTAGACCGCTACTTCCAAATGACGTACGTGACCAGATACTGTCACCGCGTACACGTCCTGAGACGCGCATGTGAAGTCATGTGACTTGAAAACAACACTTCCAATTGGTTCTTAGTAGTTTCTATTCTGCAATTTACACGGAGCACTCCACCCACTTCCCTCACTATGTGTTCTACTCTCAAAAGAGAACAACGTTCAACATCTTTCAAAAGACTTTCTTTTCACGCGATAATGTGAAATACTGAGATTGTTACAGGATTTTCTATCAGATATGTGTTCCCATTTCTGTTGAAGCACTAACACCGTGGAAAATTCCACCGATAGCAGTGATATTTTTAACGCCGAGCACCGGCGATTTTTATCACTTAGAAGCCTTCCTATTATGAAGGTTTATCTCCTAAGTCTCTGATTCTCAAACTGTGCAACGCGGCTCCCCTGTGTGCCGTAATAAGGTGCTAGGGGCGCCGCGCACACTCTAGTGTGACTAACCATCCATAAATTCCACGGACATCTCTACCCTGTTATCCTCAATTGTGAACATCAAAAGGAGCTGCGCTACGCCCCTGTAACAGGCCTCACTCCCACTGCTGAAACGGCTTGGCAGTCCTCCAGATGCACAGGAACAGCCCCTCCGATCCATTGAAGTTCTGTGTCGTGAGAGGCCTCACTCCCACTGCTGCAACGGCTTGGCAGTCCTCCAGATGCACAGGAACAGCCTCTCCGATCCATTGTAGTTCTGTGTCGGTCTCAATACCACTTACGAAATGAAAATAAGCACTGAAGAATATTCAAGCATGTAGTACTCCTCCTGCTACAGCATAAAGAATGCATTCTATTACCTATAAAAAAGTGAAACACCCACGCTACAATCATATAGAATACTTCCTCTAAAGAAGCCTGTGAATAACTATAAAATATCAGATTAACCTTTTTTTACTCTCTCATCATTGTTAAAGATAAGTATTTACAATACTATATTAAACAATGCCATGGTTGTTGCTTTTTAATTTTAAAAATCTTGCAATCTTTCACAAACCCAATACTCATGGCTTCTTTTTCGTGACAAAAATATTGCAATATTACATACCTACATAGAATAACAGAAAAAACATAAAACTACAAAGGCCAAACACTCTACTAAACGCGGATTTGTAACCTATGGGGCAGATTTATGTTAACTACTTCATACCCAGATATGCACCAGTTAATGTGCACCACAGTATGCTAGTGCTCCGTTACCCATGGTGTGCCACATTTGAAATGTGGCGCACCATGGTACAAAAACACCATACATGCGTAACACATCTGTGCTGAAAAAGTAATACATTGCTAGAGTTGCATCGCAACTGTGATGCAGCTCCAGCAAGGCTCACCAATGCACTATATTCACAATGCTGCGTCAATACCTATGCCTGCTTCAAGCACATGCACAGTTTTGAAACAGCATGGGCCTGAAAGTCACTGAGTGAAATATCATACATTACAGTCAGCCACTTTCAAGACGCATTCCTTCAGAGGAACACTTACCGTTTATTAGAGGTAGATCGTCCGACTCCACCCGAGGACACCCCTAATAAAAAAGACATATATATAAAATGCGGACTAGCCGCTGTATCGTGCTAGCAAACTTTAACTTAAAAATCGTTAGAAAAAACTAAAGGAATCGAGCAAAATCAGTAGGCCACTGATAGGATCTCTTTTTGACCTCGCTAAAATAGAAACATTAGGAACAACCCCTCATGAGAAATATGAAACTAGTGAGAGAAACCGAGCTCGACGCCATGATGGCTGTAAGACAGCTCGGCTCCGCCGCCCACCCCGCCCAAAATAACGACAAACCCTATGCAAATATTATAAATAAATACAACACACCAGCAAAGTAACAAGGTAAAACATTTTATTAAATAACTATTTACATGGCAGCCTCCTGCCACATGAAAACAACACTTCCAATTGGTTCTTACTAGTTTCTATTCTGGAATTTACACGCAGCACTCCACCCACTTCCCTCACTATCTTTTGTACTCTCAAGAGAGAACAACGTCCTACATTTTTCGGAAGACTTTGGTGAAATGGCTACCGTATCTCATTCATCTTCCGAATCTAAACAAAATGATCGACTACCTTTAAGAAGAAAAAAAGAATCTTTCATCTGGCAATTTTTCACTTATCCCGCCCACCCCGCCCAAAATAACGACAAACCCTATGCAAATATTATAAATATATACAACACACCAACAAAGTAACAGGGTAAAACGTTTCATTAAATAACTATTTACATGGCAGCCTGCTGCAACATCGATCCAAATGCATGACACTGTTCCTGTCGAGGTAGCATAGCTGGCAGCCTAGGGGTGGAGGACCGTTGTGCAAATACCCCGGGGAGGACTCTGGATATGCTTGGTCCCTGAGATTCTTCGATGTCACTGCCTTCCACAAACGGCATAAGTCCTGGATGTTGGGTGCCATAGTTGAGGGTTTGACCTAAAGACATGTCCTGCGGTGCCCTTGTCCAACCATCACATATACCTGCGCCAGGAGACGGCGTGGGGTGCACTGGAAGAGAGAGGCGGCGCGAACGAGCCTCCCCCACCTCCCCAGGTGGAGGTTTCTCAGCTACACCCCTAAAGACACGTCCTGCGGTGCCCTGGTCCAACCATCACATATACCTGCGCCAGGAGACGGCGTGGGGTGCACTGGAAGGGAGAGGTGGCGCGAACGAGCCTCCCCCACCTCCCCAGGTGGAGGTTTCTCAGCTACACCCCAGCGCTTCACTGATCTCCTTGTCCTCAGTCAAGCATCAATAGTAAGATTTTCATAGGTGAGTGTAGGTTCATAGTTTGCCATCCACAGACTAAAAGCCTGGAGTGGGAGTGAAAAAACCATAACTAGGTAAGAAGGAACGCAGAGGCTGTAGGAAGGACTCTGGATATGCTTGGTCCCTGAGATGCTTCGATGTCACTGCCTTCCACAAATGGCATAAGTCCTGGATGTTGGGTGCCATAGTTGAGGGTTTGACCTAAAGACACGTCCTGCGGTGCCCTGGTCCAACCATCACATATACCTGCACCAGGAGACGGCGTGGGGTGCACTGGAAGGGAGAGGCGGCGCGAACGAGCCTCCCCCACCTCCCCAGGTGGAGGTTTCTCAGCTGCACCCCAGCGCTTCACTCGACATAGGCGGCCGGCTCCCGGGGTCCGGCGGAACTTTTAGCCTTTTGGTGACTCTTCCATTCTGAACCTTGTCCCACAATCCGTTTGACCTGAAGACACGTCCTGCGGTGCCCTGGTTCAACCATCACATATACCTGCGCCAGGAGACGGCGTGGGGTGCACTGGAAGGGAGAGGCGGCGCGAACGAGCCTCCCCCACCTCCCCAGGTGGAGGTTTCTCAGCTGCACCCCAGCGCTTCACTCGACATAGGCGGCCGGCTCCCGGGGTCCGGCGGAACTTTTAGCCTTTTGGTGACTCTTCCATTCTGGACCTTGTCCCACAATCCGTTTGACCTGAAGACACGTCCTGCTTTGCCCTGGTCCAACCATCACATATACCTGCACCAGGAGACGGCGTGGGGTGCACTGGAAGGGAGAGGCGGCGCGAACGAGCCTCCCCCACCTCCCCAGGTGGAGGTTTCTCAGCTGCGCCCCAGCGCTTCACTCGACAAGCTGAGTTGTGCCCGCTCCTGCGGCACATTGCCTCGCTCGACCAGCTGAATTACGCCTGCTCTTGCTATTACAGCGTCTCACCCGCCATCCGGCTGAATTGCACCTACTCTTGCGGTACAGCGACAGGCGGCTGCCACGGAGCTCAGGAAATGGCGGTCGGCTCCACAGACTTGGGCCTGGCCTGCAAGGATGGCTCTGGACAACCCTGGAACTCGGACGCTTGACTGCTACGGCATGGGCCCCATTCCCAAAAGCGTCCCATCAGCCTTGAAGATTCTACAAGAGTCACCGGGGCCCCCGACTCCCGCAGAGTTCGGGTGGGGAGCTTCTGCCATGATTGCTCGCAGAATGGCCACGACGTAGCCACGGGGTGCTCTCATGCTGACGCCAGCTTCAGTCTGAAACTTCCAGAAACACTGTAGACTACCAATTCGATCAGTTCCGGTGGAGCCCCAACGACGTATCGCGTTGTTGCATAATGCGTCATATGACACGCCGCGTTAGCGCACCCGGAAGTGCTCCGGTGCGCGAGGCGCGAAGCGCAGCTTCCCGGAAGCAATCCGGGGCGCGGCGCGGAGCGCGTAACGTAAGCATAACAGGTCATGTGACTTGTTAATAAAACTTTTCATTGGTTTAGAACTATTTTTTGTCCCAAATGATGAAAACCCCTCCTTGTTTCCTCTTGGCTCCTGCCCCCTCCCCAAGTCTTGCTCGGCCAGCTGAGTTTCGCCCACTCTTGCGGCCTACGACATCGATACGCCGGGTCGTTATGGATCAGTATGAGCAAATATACACTTGGGGATTCACAAGCAACAACAAGCCTTTGTATTTGGGGCTCTAAATCAACAACAGTGACAGAGAACAGAACCGAACTAAGCACTCAGGGGCTACGTTTAAACGTAACATCATCTCCCCAGAGGTACATCACCTTACACACACATGCACTCTGATCTCCTTGGCCTCAGTCAAGCATCAATAGTATGATTTTCATAGGTGAGTCTAGGTTCATGGATTTCCATCCACAGACTAAAAGCCTGGAGTGGGAGTGAAAAAACCATAACTAAGTAAGAAGGAAGGCAGAAACAGAATCTTCCTCTGCAACATCCGGCTCTCCATCGCTACTTACTTATAAATGCCGAAAAAACTCAATTAACACAAGGGCTCTTTTCGGAGCCACCTTATATCAAAGCACTCAAACTTCTGATTTATCTCCATTTTCACACTCTTGTAAATAGGTGTGCGCGCCCGAGTGCGCGCACCCCGTAACTTTTTAAAAAAAAATATATTCATATTTTCGCCTTTAACCACTTGGCTGCTAAGGGGTGTGCGAGTGGGTCCATTGACTTTCCATTGAAATCAATGGAAACTCCATGACGAGTTACCCTTGTCATTTGCACTGAAGGGGTTAAGGACCTTACTTCACACCCTGAGAAAACCTACGCAGCAAAACAATCTCTACCTTCTCCCCTTTCCATGTTCCAACGCTTTGAAATGAACAATATATTAACTCGCAGTGACAAAATGGCGGTCAACACTTCCTGATTTCCTTCGAATCGAACGTTAACAGATGTCACGCAGCAGCAAAAAAATTATGCGGGCGCGCAGCCGCTTGAGTGCGCGCACCCGTGCGCGCGTATAGGTATATAATTGACTTTAACTTTAATTTTCTCAGCAACTACTGAACGGATTTACACCATTCCAAAAAAAGCGTAATCTGCGAGCCGGACTCTACAGTTTTGCCAAATTTCTTATAAATCCATTCAGCCGTTCGACCTGTAGCCGTGTCTAAACGTCCTATGGAAAATAACATGGAGAAAACACATGTTGGGACCCCCCTTTTATCTCAGCCCCCACTTCACCAATCCCCCCCAAACTTTCAGGGAAGGAGCGGAGCGGACCGAGCCATCTTCTTTGAGAAATTCGCAAAGATTCATCCACCAGGGCCAAAGTTAATCCAAATAGAATGTTGAGGATTTCCTATGGAAACTAGGTCCTAACTATAACTACCTACTGGCGACCGCCAGTAGGTAATATATGTATATATATATATATATATATATATATATATATTACGCTCCATGGGGTTGTCCAAATAGCGGGTAGCACCCGAGCCTGCGTGCGCCTTCCCCAAAGCGTTAGTTGGTATGGGCAGTTGCGTGTTTGAAATAGGCCCGACGCGTTTCGGAAATTTATTTTCCTCATCAGGGGCCAGCAGTAAAGTGCACGACGTCTACCATCTCCCTATATGAAAACACACATTGTGCTTGTGGGAGATGTAGTCCATTTATCCTGGATGGATGCACTTTCAAATTACTGCTCGTTCCAAAGGCTCTACCATGAGCCCCAAACATCACTCCTGTCCTCATCCATCACGCAGCTCCACATACGAGACTCCTTGGATAGCGAGTCTCGTGGCCCCCGTTTCTACGGGGTGGTGCAACCCAGCGGCGGACCGCCGCTAATGTATTACGCTCCATGGGGTTGTCCAAATAGCGGGTAGCACCCGAGCCTGCGTGCGCCTTCCCCAAAGCGTTAGTTGGTATGGGCAGTTGCGTGTTTGAAATAGGCCCGACGCGTTTCGGAAATTTATTTTCCTCATCAGGGGCCAGCAGTAAAGTGCACGACGTCTACCATCTCCCTATATGAAAACACACATTGTGCTTGTGGGAGATGTAGTCCATATATCCTGGATGGATGCACTTTCAAATTACTGCTCGTTCCAAAGGCTCTACCATGAGCCCCAAACATCACTCCTGTCCTCATCCATCACGCAGCTCCACATACGAGACTCCTTGGATAGCGAGTCTCGTGGCCCCCGTTTCTTCGGGGTGGTGCAACCCAGCGGCGGACCGCCGCTAATGTATTACGCTCCAAGGGGTTGTCCAAATAGCGGGTAGCAGCCGAGCCTGCATGCGCCTTCCCCAAAGCGTTAGTTGGTATGGGCAGTTGCGTGTTTGAAATAGGCCCGACGCGTTTCGGAAATTTATTTTCCTCATCAGGGGCCAGCAGTAAAGTGCACGACGTCTACCATCTCCCTATATGAAAACACACATTGTGCTTGTGGGAGATGTAGTCCATATATCCTGGATGGATGCACTTTCAAATTACTGCTCGTTCCAAAGGCTCTACCATGAGCCCCAAACATCACTCCTGTCCTCATCCATCACGCAGCTCCACATACGAGACTCCTTGGATAGCGAGTCTCGTGGCCCCCGTTTCTTCGGGGTGGTGCAACCCAGCGGCGGACCGCCGCTAATGTATTACGCTCCATGGGGTTGTCCAAATAGCGGGTAGCACCCAAGCCTGCGTGCGCCTTCCCCAAAGCGTTAGTTGGTATGGGCAGTTGCGTGTTTGAAATAGGCCCGACGCGTTTCGGAAATTTATTTTCCTCATCAGGGGCCAGCAGTAAAGTGCACGACGTCTACCATCTCCCTATATGAAAACACACATTGTGCTTGTGGGAGATGTAGTCCATATATCCTGGATGGATGCACTTTCAAATTACTGCTCGTTCCAAAGGCTCTACCATGAGCCCCAAACATCACTCCTGTCCTCATCCATCACGCAGCTCCACATACGAGACTCCTTGGATAGCGAGTCTCGTGGCCCCCGTTTCTTCGGGGTGGTGCAACCCAGCGGCGGACCGCCGCTAATGTATTACGCTCCATGGGGTTGTCCAAATAGCGGGTAGCACCCGAGCCTGCGTGCGCCTTCCCCAAAGCGTTAGTTGGTATGGGCAATTGCGTGTTTGAAATAGGCACGACGCGTTTCGGAAATTTATTTTCTTCATCAGGGGCCAGCAGTAAAGTGCACGACGTCTACCATCTCCCTATATGAAAACACACATTGTGCTTGTGGGAGATGTAGTCCATATATCCTGGATGGATGCACTTTCAAATTACTGCTCGTTCCAAAGGCTCTACCATGAGCCCCAAACATCACTCCTGTCCTCATCCATCACGCAGCTCCACATACGAGACTCCTTGGATAGCGAGTCTCGTGGCCCCCGTTTCTTCGGGGTGGTGCAACCCAGCGGCGGACCGCCGCTAATGTATTACGCTCCATGGGGTTGTCCAAATAGCGGGTAGCACCCGAGCCTGCGTGCGCCTTCCCCAAAGCGTTTGTTGGTATGGGCAGTTGCGTGTTTGAAATAGGCCCGACGCGTTTCGGAAATTTATTTTCCTCATCAGGGGCCAGCAGTAAAGTGCACGACATCTACCATCTCCCTATATGAAAACACACATTGTGCTTGTGGGAGATGTAGTCCATATATCCTGGATGGATGCACTTTCAAATTACTGCTCGTTCCAAAGGCTCTACCATGAGCCCCAAACATCACTCCTGTCCTCATCCATCACGCAGCTCCACATACGAGACTCCTTGGATAGCGAGTCTCGTGGCCCCCGTTTCTTCGGGGTGGTGCAACCCAGCGGCGAACCGCCGCTAATGTATTACGCTCCATGGGGTTGTCCAAATAGCGGGTAGCACCCGAGCCTGCGTGCGCCTTCCCCAAAGCGTTAGTTGGTATGGGCAGTTGCGTGTTTGAAATAGGCCCGACGCGTTTCGGAAATTTATTTTCCTCATCAGGGGCCAGCAGTAAAGTGCACGACGTCTACCATCTCCCTATATGAAAACACACATTGTGCTTGTGGGAGATGTAGTCCATATATCCTGGATGGATGCACTTTCAAATTACTGCTCGTTCCAAAGGCTCTACCATGAGCCCCAAACATCACTCCTGTCCTCATCCATCACGCAGCTCCACATACGAGACTCCTTGGATAGCAAGTCTCGTGGCCCCCGTTTCTTCGGGGTGGTGCAACCCAGCGGCGGACCGCCGCTAATGTATTACGCTCCATGGGGTTGTCCAAATAGCGGGTAGCACCCGAGCCTGCGTGCGCCTTCCCCAAAGCGTTAGTTGCTATGGGCAATTGCGTGTTTGAAATAGGCACGACGCGTTTCGGAAATTTATTTTCCTCATCAGGGGCCAGCAGTAAAGTGCACGACGTCTACCATCTCCCTATATGAAAACACACATTGTGCTTGTGGGAGATGTAGTCCATATATCCTGGATGGATGCACTTTCAAATTACTGCTCGTTCCAAAGGCTCTACCATGAGCCCCAAACATCACTCCTGTCCTCATCCATCACGCAGCTCCACATACGAGACTCCTTGGATAGCGAGTCTCGTGGCCCCCGTTTCTTCGGGGTGGTGCAACCCAGCGGCGGACCGCCGCTAATGTATTACGCTCCATGGGGTTGTCCAAATAGCGGGTAGCACCCGAGCCTGCGTGCGCCTTCCCCAAAGCGTTTGTTGGTATGGGCAGTTGCGTGTTTGAAATAGGCCCGACGCGTTTCGGAAATTTATTTTCCTCATCAGGGGCCAGCAGTAAAGTGCACGACATCTACCATCTCCCTATATGAAAACACACATTGTGCTTGTGGGAGATGTAGTCCATATATCCTGGATGGATGCACTTTCAAATTACTGCTCGTTCCGAAGGCTCTACCATGAGCCCCAAACATCACTCCTGTCCTCATCCATCACGCAGCTCCACATACGAGACTCCTTGGATAGCGAGTCTCGTGGCCCCCGTTTCTTCGGGGTGGTGCAACCCAGCGGCGAACCGCCGCTAATGTATTACGCTCCATGGGGTTGTCCAAATAGCGGGTAGCACCCGAGCCTGCGTGCGCCTTCCCCAAAGCGTTAGTTGGTATGGGCAGTTGCGTGTTTGAAATAGGCCCGACGCATTTCGGAAATTTATTTTCCTCATCAGGGGCCAGCAGTAAAGTGCACGACGTCTACCATCTCCCTATATGAAAACACACATTGTGCTTGTGGGAGATGTAGTCCATATATCCTGGATGGATGCACTTTCAAATTACTGCTCGTTCCAAAGGCTCTACCATGAGCCCCAAACATCACTCCTGTCCTCATCCATCACGCAGCTCCACATACGAGACTCCTTGGATAGCGAGTCTCGTGGCCCCCGTTTCTTCGGGGTGGTGCAACCCAGCGGCGGACCGCCGCTAATGTATTACGCTCCATGGGGTTGTCCAAATAGCGGGTAGCACCCGAGCCTGCGTGCGCCTTCCCCAAAGCGTTAGTTGGTATGGGCAATTGCGTGTTTGAAATAGGCACGACGCGTTTCGGAAATTTATTTTCCTCATCAGGGGCCAGCAGTAAAGTGCACGACGTCTACCATCTCCCTATATGAAAACACACATTGTGCTTGTGGGAGATGTAGTCCATATATCCTGGATGGATGCACTTTCAAATTACTGCTCGTTCCAAAGGCTCTACCATGAGCCCCAAACATCACTCCTGTCCTCATCCATCACGCAGCTCCACATACGAGACTCCTTGGATAGCGAGTCTCGTGGCCCCCGTTTCTTCGGGGTGGTGCAACCCAGCGGCGGACCGCCGCTAATGTATTACGCTCCATGGGGTTGTCCAAATAGCGGGTAGCACCCGAGCCTGCGTGCGCCTTCCCCAAAGCGTTTGTTGGTATGGGCAGTTGCGTGTTTGAAATAGGCCCGACGCGTTTCGGAAATTTATTTTCCTCATCAGGGGCCAGCAGTAAAGTGCACGACATCTACCATCTCCCTATATGAAAACACACATTGTGCTTGTGGGAGATGTAGTCCATATATCCTGGATGGATGCACTTTCAAATTACTGCTCGTTCCAAAGGCTCTACCATGAGCCCCAAACATCACTCCTGTCCTCATCCATCACGCAGCTCCACATACGAGACTCCTTGGATAGCGAGTCTCGTGGCCCCCGTTTCTTCGGGGTGCTGCAACCCAGCGGCGAACCGCCGCTAATGTATTACGCTCCATGGGGTTGTCCAAATAGCGGGTAGCACCCGAGCCTGCGTGCGCCTTCCCCAAAGCGTTAGTTGGTATGGGCAGTTGCGTGTTTGAAATAGGCCCGACGCGTTTCGGAAATTTATTTTCCTCATCAGGGGCCAGCAGTAAAGTGCACGACGTCTACCATCTCCCTATATGAAAACACACATTGTGCTTGTGGGAGATGTAGTCCATATATCCTGGATGGATGCACTTTCAAATTACTGCTCGTTTCAAAGGATCTACCATGAGCCCCAAACATCACTCCTGTCCTCATCCATCACGCAGCTCCACATACGAGACTCCTTGGATAGCGAGTCTCGTGGCCCCCGTTTCTTCGTTTCTTCGGGGTGGTGCAGCCCAGCGGCGGACCGCCGCTAATGTATTACGCTCCATGGGGTTGTCCAAATAGCGGGTAGCACCCGAGCCTGCGTGCGCCTTCCCCAAAGCGTTAGTTGGTATGGGCAGTTGCGTGTTTGAAATAGGCCCGACGCGTTTCGGAAATTTATTTTCCTCATCAGGGGCCAGCAGTAAAGTGCACGACGTCTACCATCTCCCTATAGAAAACACACATTGTGCTTGTGGGAGATGTAGTCCATATATCCTGGATGGATGCACTTTCAAATTACTGCTCGTTCCAAAGGCTCTACCATGAGCCCCAAACATCACTCCTGTCCTCATCCATCACGCAGCTCCACATACGAGACTCCTTGGATAGCGAGTCTCGTGGCCCCCATTTCTTCGGGGTGGTGCAACCCAGCGGCGGACCGCCGCTAATGTATTACTGGATGGATGCACTTTCAAATTACTGCTCGTACCATGAGCCCCAAACATCACTCCTGTCCTCATCCATCACGCAGCTCCTCATACAAGCACAATGTGTGTTTTCATATAGGGAGATGGTAGACGTCGTGCACTTTACTGCTGGCCCCTGATGAGGAAAATAAATTTCCGAAACGCGTCGGGCCTATTTCAAACACGCAACTGCCCATACCAACTAACGCTTTGGGGAAGGCGCACGCAGGCTCGGGTGCTACCCGCTACTTGGACAACCCCATGGAGCGTAATACATTAGCGGCGGTCCGCCGCTGGGTTGCACCACCCCGAAGAAACGGGGGCCACGAGACTCGCTATCCAAGGAGTCTCGTATGTGGAGCTGCGTGATGGATGAGGACAGGAGTGATGTTTGTGGCTCATGGTAGAGCCTTTGGAACGAGCAGTAATTTGAAAGTGCATCCATCCAGGATATATGGACTACATCTCCCACAAGCACAATGTGTGTTTTCATATAGGGAGATGGTAGACGTCGTGCACTTTACTGCTGGCCCCTGATGAGGAAAATAAATTTCCAAAACGCGTCGGGCCTATTTCAAACACGCAACTGCCCATACCAACTAACGCTTTGGGGAAGGCGCACGCAGGCTCGGGTGCTACCCGCTACTTGGACAAGCCCATGGAGCGTAATACATTAGCGGCGGTCCGCCGCTGGGTTGCACCACCCCGAAGAAACGGGGGCCACGAGACTCGCTATCCAAGGAGTCTCGTATGTGGAGCTGCGTGATGGATGAGGACAGGAGTGATGTTTGGGGCTCATGGTAGAGCCTTTGGAACGAGCAGTAATTTGAAAGTGCATCCATCCAGGATATATGGACTACATCTCCCACAAGCACAATGTGTGTTTTCATATAGGGAGATGGTAGACGTCGTCCACTTTACTGCTGGCCCCTGATGAGGAAAATAAATTTCCGAAACGCGTCGGGCCTATTTCAAACACGCAACTGCCCATACCAACTAACGCTTTGGGGAAGGCGCACGCAGGCTCGGGTGCTACCTGCTACTTGGACAACCCCATGGAGCGTAATACATTAGCGGCGGTCCGCCGCTGGGTTGCACCACCCCGAAGAAATGGGGGCCACGAGACTCGCTATCCAAGGAGTCTCGTATGTGGAGCTGCGTGATGGATGAGGACAGGAGTGATGTTTGGGGCTCATGGTAGAGCCTTTGGAACGAGCAGTAATTTGAAAGTGCATCCATCCAGGATATATGGACTACATCTCCCACAAGCACAATGTGTGTTTTCATATAGGGAGATGGTAGACGTCGTGCACTTTACTGCTGGCCCCTGATGAGGAAAATAAATTTCCGAAACGCGTCGGGCCTATTTCAAACACGCAACTGCCCATACCAACTAACGCTTTGGGGAAGGCGCACGCAGGCTCAGGTGCTACCCGCTACTTGGACAACCCCATGGAGCGTAATACATTAGCGGCGGTCCGCCGCTGGGTTGCAGCACCCCGAAGAAACGGGGGCCACGAGACTCGCTATCCAAGGAGTCTCGTATGTGGAGCTGCGTGATGGATGAGGACAGGAGTGATGTTTGGGGCTCATGGTAGAGCCTTTGGAACGAGCAGTAATTTGAAAGTGCATCCATCCAGGATATATGGACTACATCTCCCACAAGCACAATGTGTCTTTTCATATAGGGAGATGGTAGACGTCGTGCACTTTACTGCTGGCCCCTGATGAGGAAAATAAATTTCCGAAACGCGTCGGGCCTATTTCAAACACACAACTGCCCATACCAACTAACGCTTTGGGGAAGGCGCACGCAGGCTCGGGTGCTACCTGCTACTTGGACAACCCCATGGAGCGTAATACATTAGCGGCGGTCCGCCGCTGGGTTGCACCACCCCGAAGAAACGGGGTCCACGAGACTCGCTATCCAAGGAGTCTCGTATGTGGAGCTGCGTGATGGATGAGGACAGGAGTGATGTTTGGGGCTCATGGTAGAGCCTTTGGAACGAGCAGTAATTTGAAAGTGCATCCATCCAGGATATATGGACTACATCTCCCACAAGCACAATGTGTCTTTTCATATAGGGAGATGGTAGACGTCGTGCACTTTACTGCTGGCCCCTGATGAGGAAAATAAATTTCCGAAACGCGTCGGGCCTATTTCAAACACGCAACTGCCCATACCAACTAACGCTTTGGGGAAGGCGTACGCAGGCTCGGGTGCTACCCGCTACTTGGACAACCCCATGGAGCTTAATATATATATATATATATATATATATATATATATATATATATATATATATATATAAAACAATAAAGAATGAATTACTTATTTAAAAATGTGATAATTACTTAAAAATTTAAAATGTTGTCTTTGTTTGATCATTTAATTAACATCCCACATTATACTCTCACAAACATAGCAACACAAAATCAAACTATAATTAAAATAAAAAACTAACACAATTAACATTTAAAGTAATATATAAACTAATGATTAATAAAGGATGTATTATTTATTACTTAATTATAGTTGAATATCTTCTTGTCCTACTCCCTTACAAACAAAACGGCCCAACATTTAGGGCCAGATGTAGATAAAATAGATTTACCGATTCTTAATTACCGAAAATTACCGAATTTTACCGATTCGGTAATTAAGAATCGGTAAATCTGAGGGGTGGATATGTAGGTATTCCAGATGTGCTGGAATAACGAATCGGAAAAATTCGGTATTTACCGATTCGGTAAATACCGAATCGGTAATGCCCATTCATTCCTATGGGCTTTGAAGCCCATAGGAATGAATGGGCATTACCGATTCGGTATTTACCGAATCGGTAAATACCGATTTTCACAAGTGTGCAGGGGGTGTCACTTTGACACCCTCTGGCCCCCCCAAAACAGGCTTGGGTGCCATGTGGCAGGCATACATGCCCTAAGGGCAGGTCTACCTGTCACATGGCATAGGTGTGCATGCACACATGTGCATGCACACCGGAATCGGTATTTTACCATCAAATTGGATTTGATGGTAAAATACCGATTCGGTAAGGCCTCTGGTACTCCGAAGAGTCCCACCTACATCTGGGTGCCTCAGATTCGGTAAATTTACCGAATTTTTATTTTACCGAATCGGTAAAATTACCGATTCGGTAAAAAAATGCCCCCTACATACCTGTCACCCATTTACCGATCGGTAACGGCCAAAATCGGCCGTTACCGGTCTGCAAATGGCCTGAAACTGCCACCTGTATCTGGCCCTTAATTAATAAACAATTTACATAATTATTGATACAACAAACATATATAAAAACATATTTTCATAATTTTTATTGAGTTTTATAAAAAGAAAAACATTATCAATAATATAAATACAATACAGATATCATATAACAACCAGTATTGAGGAATAGAACATGGTCAAGTAATTAGGGAGAGGAGAAAAGAAAAACAAAAAAAGAAGAGGTACAATAGAGATCAATGAATAATTATATATAGTATGTTGTGAGATTATGAAAGACGAGAGAAGAACGAAAGGAGGAGGAGAGTAGAAAGAAAGAAAAGAAAAGTATATAAATGAAATGAATATATAAGGGAGAAAAATTAAAAGTAAGATAATGGTTAAGATGAATGTGTATGTGTAGAGAGATATGAAGTAAAAGCTAACCACAATAGATCAGATTTAATTTTCTGAGCTAATGAGAGCGAAGAAACATTAGCAATTCTGTGTTCATCATATATATAATTCCATCATATTAATGTTGATAATTTAGAGGTGTATTTCCAAAAGGACAGGTTCACTTCAAATGCAATAGCAATCAAAAGATCAAATAGCATAGGTTTAGGAGAGAGATCATCAAACGCAGACGAGGCGGTTCCTTGACAAACATTTTGCATTGATAATGGAATGTTACATTGAAATATTTCCAGACATTTTGCCCAATTAGATTCCCAAAACCTCAACACATTAGAACATTCATACAATTGGTGAATACAATTCCCAGTAAAAGCAGAACAAGACCAAGAGAGGGAGGAGGAGGTGGGAGAAAACTTGCATAAACATTCAGGAGTAATAAGAGCTCTGTAGTAAATGAAAAATAAGGATTTAGTAATACGAGCTGCTCTAGATGTTTTGAATAACTTAAGCCAAAAGGTATCCCATGGAGGAATATGAAGTGATATAGATAAATCTGTTTGCCAAAGTAACTCGTTAGGGGTTTTAGATCTTTCAGTAACAGGTGACAACAACATCTTATAAATAGAAGCAGCCTTGGGTATAAGGTCATGTGAAATGTTGTATAACTCAGTGTGGATCGGATTAGTGAGGGAGAAGCTGGAGGAAAATTATTAGTTGTTAAATAGGACTGTAAAGCAGGCAATATTAAAAGGTACTCATGAAGAAACAAATTAGACAAGTTATTCTGTGACTGCAATTGGGAGAAGGGAATAACAGAGTTATGCTGGACAAGCTGATAAATGAACATAATGCCCTTCTCCTTCCAGTGTTTGTAGTAAAACAATTTATGCCTAAATATAATACATTTATTATACCGAATAGTAGAGGACAAAAAACATTGGTGGGGGTCAAGACCAATTGACAATATATTATATAACAATTGTTGGGAGAATTTCAGTATAGGGTTATTTGATATAAAAGTGCAATTAGACATATATATTATCTTTTTAAAGGAAAAATCTTTCACTAAGGAGTGTTCAAATGTAATCCAACGTGGCATGGGATTATCATCAAATTCATAAATTAAGACAAAACAAGTCCTAATTAAAAATGCAGAATAATATAGTTTAAAATCAGGAAAACGAACACCACCCTCATTTTTAAGACGTTTAAGTTTCGCTAGTGCAATTTGAGGATGTTTATTATTACATAAAAATTTGGACCCGATAGAATTAACTTGAGAAAAATATGGAACTGGAATCCTAAAAGGTAACATGGATAATGTATAAAGGTAAGGGGAAACAATCATCATTTTAATAGTATCAAGTCTACCCCACAATGATAAGTAGAGAGGAGTCCAAGAAAGAAGTAATCTCTGGAAAGTGGTTATTAAATGCATTAAACAAACACCTAATTGTGTTAGAAACAATGGAAGAGAACCAAATTCCAAGATATTTTATTTTTGTGGGGCACCAAGTGAAGTTCTCGTCAGCGAACCTATACGGGTAGCATAAGGAGTTTAAAGGTAATACCTATATTTTTGAAAAATTCAATTTATATCCAGAGATGCTAGAGTATAACTGAATTTCGTGCAAAAAGAGAGGCAGGGAGGAGAGGGGTTTAGACATATAAACCAAAATATCATCAGCATAAGCTGACAATTTAGTTTCATTAGAGGTATGCACAAACCTTGAGATAAGCGAATTAACACAAATGCATTCAAGGAAAGGTTCTAAGCACAAAACAAATAACTACTGTGAAAGAGGACATCCTTGTTCGGTACCACTATGCAGGTGAAAATATTTAGAAAAATGGTTATTGACACAAATACTGGCATGTGGGGCACAGTATAACAATTTAACCAAAGAGATAAAATTCAGTACAAAACCATACCATTGAAGAGTAGTAAACATCAATTGCCAATTAATATGATCAAAAGCCTTTTCAGCATCGAGAGACAATGCAGCAAGAGGAGACTGGTATTTCCTCCCAAAGGTGATGACATTAGAAAACATTTCAGCATTATCAGCAGCCAGTCTGCCCATAACAAAACCAGATTGATCGGTATTCAACAGCAATGGGACAATAGTCTCAAAATGAGAGGAAAGGGTTTTAGCAAAAATCTTGCAAACATAATTAATTAATGAGATAGGGAGTGAACTTTATCAGGCTTGGGAATGAAGACAATCAGGGCTTAAAAAGGCCTTAGAGTCTGTTAGGAAGGAGTAAAAAACTGCAAGAAGTTTAGGGACAAAAATAGAGGAAAAAGTGGAAAAAAATTCAACAGAGAGGCCATCCGGACCAGGGGCTTTAGATTTTTTTAAGGATCTGATGGCATCCGTTATTTCTTGAAAAGTTATCTCAGCTTCCAATAAATCGAATTTTTCAGATAAGGATGGGGGGTTAGGTAGACCAATAAAAAAAGGTGTGCATATTCTGATTAGAGGGGTTTGTGTCATCAGAATACAGTCAGTGATAATATTCTTGGAAAGAGGTAGAAATATCTGCATTAGAGGATGCCATTTTGTTGGTAAGCTCGTTTAGGATTGCAACAATATTTTTTCATTCAGATTTGATTTTTTGAAAATTGACCGGCATCTTGCCTGCATTATTTTGGCCTCAGTGATATTTAGATTTAGCTTTAAGAAGAACATTGTAAGCTTCAAAAGTGGCAAGATTGTTAAGAGCAGACTTGACCTTAATTAACTCGTGGAGTGTCAGGGGGGATTTAGATGAAAAGTAAGGATGTTCTTGTGTTTTGAGTTGCTGTAGTAGAGTTGTATATTTGGCCTGGTTGGTTTTCTTCTTTTTTGCTGGGTATACTATAGTAAAGGTACGGAAAGAGGCCTTGAAGGCATCCCAAGTATTGGGGATAGATGTGTCCAAAGGATTATACATATTAAAAACATTGTTGACGAAAGTAGTAGCTGCAGATATGAAATTATTGTCGGACAAGAGAAAGTTATTGGATTTCCAACAACCAGTTCTCAGATTGTTCAAAAAGAGGTCAAGTGTGGAGCGGACAGGAGCATTGTCAGAAATAAAATAGAACCAATCTCAAAAGATTGGATGGAGGGAAGTAAGGGTTTACTGAACAAAATATAATCAATTCTAAAGTGAGTATGATAGACATTGCAAAAGAATGTGAATTCAAAAGGTCACCCATATATCAAATAGTGGGTGGCAAAGGCAGATTGAAATGCTCTGTGAGATCTGTCGGATTGAATTTACATTTAGATTGTCTATCTGGGGGGGCGCTAGAGGGTGCACAGCAAGATGGCCGCACTGCTGTGAGGCTCTGCCACACGGAGCATCCATCTGCCAAATATCTGCTGCATTTTTTATCCTGAAACCAGTTAGCAGACGGAGGGCCCTTCCTGTTGCTCACTGCACCCGCATATGCCTTTTGCGGGCCCTTCGGCTCCCTTTTACTGGTCCAAAACCTGCTGACCCTGCTCTGAAGCTGCCCTGGGGAAAATGGCGGCTGCTGGGCCGCAGTTGGCTGCACTATCGATTGGGGGCCTGGTCACTCTATTGCTGCCCGTCTCCCCTTACTCCCCAGGGGGCTGTAATTGGAAGATGCTACCGCCACTGTGCGGCACAACTTGGCGCCGGTGCAGGACTGTGCGACTTTCTGTGTCCGCGACTTGAATGCAGTGAGGCGACCGCTTGAAGTGGTGAGCGGCGGTGCATGACATTAACTGTGAAGTGGTCCTTACCGGCTGAGGCGGACCCCCGTGGAGAGGTGTAACGTCGCTGGACCTCCAACGGGCCCGTCGGTGCTAGTTGCAGTGAGTGGGTTCGGGGTCCGGCGGCAGTCTGAGCCACGGAGGAGAGATCGGGCTTGGAGCCCGGCCGCAGCCTGCAAGCTGTGGCTGGTGCGGGGTGCTCTGCTGCTTTGCTGACTCTGCTGCGAGGCCTCGGGCGGGAGCTGTCACTGGGCCTGCAGCGTGACGGGCTTCTGCTGACCCTGCCATACTGCCCGAACAGACTACGAGTGCCACCACCTGCTCCCCCCTGCTGGTTCACAGACCTGGACTGCTTGTCCAGTGCATTGATAAGAGGTTGTCTGCCCGGGTGGTGAACATTACTGTACTTCCTATCATCCGACCTCCAAAACGGTGCTAACTACTTACATCTCCTTGGCCTGGGGAGTGCTGCCTCCCCCCCACTTGCTGCCTCACACACCTGTCTGGCTTAAATAGTTCCATGGGCATGCTCTTACCAGTAAAACGGATCTCCCAAATCTCTCATTGCAAGGGCCTACTGTGACACTTCGTCATGAGCATATAGTGCTTAATATCGTCTGACCTTCTAAGTGGTGCTCAATACTCACATCTCCTTGGCCTGGGGCGACCTGCCTACCCCCCTACTTGCTGCCTCACATACCTGGCTGGCTTAGGTAGCTCCCTGGTAATGCTCTTGCCAGTATAACGGATCTCCCAAATCCCTCATTGCAAGGGCCTGCTGTGACACTCGGCGCTGACCATGTAGTACTAATGATACACCGTCATTTAGTTTGTCCTCAGCTGCGTACGTGCCATTTTCTCCACAACAATGGGGAGGATTGATAAATCTCAACCGTGCCTCATCTTTAAGTCGCGTGGGGCCCCCCAAGACCCCGCAGAAGGCTGCCTCGGATTCTGAAGCGGATGCCCAAGCGGATGACCCCCCCATGCTGGAATCTATACTGATGGCAATGCAGCGCATGCTGCAGTCTATAGAGGGCACAATGGCTGCGGTGAATCACCGACACGACTATATGTCTTCCCAGCTCGAGAAGCAGAACGCGTGTGTGGAGGAGGTCGCACACAGGGTCTCGGCGGCTAAAGATGGCCTTAACTCGGTCACAGATAAAACCCTCAACATGGAGAAAGTTCTGTCTCTTATCCAAGCAAAAAATGAGGATTTGGAGGCGCTGTCCTGGCGCAATAATCTCTGCATCACCGGACTGCCAGAGTTGACAAATGTGGGCAAGATGGAGACTTACATTGAACGTCTTATTTCAGACATTTTTGGTACAGAGCAACTTCCAGCATGTTTATAGTAGAGCCCGCTCACCGCTCCTTGACTGCTCGGCAGGTCTCAGGAGCCCATCCTCGCCCTATAATCGCCAGAGTCCTCAATTATAGGGATTGTGACACTATTCTGCATCTAGCCCAGGAGAAAGGTACCATTGCTCATCAAGGTAACACACTGGCCTTTTTTCCTGATTTTACGGTTGGCGTTCAGGCAGCTAGACGTGAATTTGGCACTCTGAAACAGTTTTTGCGTGACGAGGGGGTCCCCTACGCCATGCTGTACCCAGCCCAGCTTCGTGTTGGTGTGGACAATGACAGCAAGATTTTTTCCTCTCCGAAGGCCGCAATGGACCACGCAAAGCAGCTTAAGCGCAGGCGACGGGAATCTTCTGCTGCACCAGAGGAAGAGGAGTAGCGCGATGTTGGGCTCCCTGTTCAAAGCTGAGTGACTCTTATTGCCATTCACTTCCTGTTGTTCAATACAATTCCTCAATCGCTTAACATGTAGGGTGTTCAATGTCAACAGTCACCCACAATGGTTTTCTTTGTACAATGTAGATGCCCAACAGAACTGTTGTTATATATCTGGTTCGGCTGCCTCTTTATTCCTATCTCCACTTTGCCGCTCAGCTATTTTTTTATTAACTGGGCGAGCCCCCCACACAGGTTCTGCCTCTGTTCTTTGACGCTCTAAGTCCTCAGTATTGAAATATCCATGTTGGCTAGTGATATCTGGGACACTGTGGAGCTCAGGTTTACTGGTGTAGGACTATCTTTTATCATATGCAATGACTGTATGTGGTTTCTTTTTAGCTCAGTCACTTCCTACCTGGTAGGTGGCATGCATTTCTCCATGCCCCACGAGAATGGGTGAACCCCACATGTATATTGTTGTTCCAGGGTGGGGGGTGTGGGTTTGGGTTGGGTGCTGGGATGGCTTTGGCATGTTGGGGTTGCTGAAGTGGGTGGGGGTTGTGGGTGTTTGGAGTGGGAACGGCAAAACGATTTTTACTTTTTCTAGACGTACAGCTTGTGAGTATACTCCTGTGTATGTTATCGCTTGGTTCACACCCTATGTTTCAAGATATTTCTTCATGTTGACCCTTTATGATGAGTAACGTCATCAAATTCCTCACTTGGAATGTGCGGGCCTCAATAGGCCAAAAAAGATTAGAATGATGTTCGCATATTTGGATTGTATGGGAGAGCATGTTGCCCTTCTGCAAGAAACTCATCTGCCAGCAGAATTGGTGCGCGCTGGGCGAGTGCGAAGGTGTCCTCTTCCTACTCAAGTAAAAAATGAAATAAGAAAAAACTTTTGTCGTACCTGTAATCTTTTTTGAAGGGTCTTGATTTAATTTTGTGAGCTTATGCCATATGAAGAATTATAAATTGACCACGGGGGATTTCTACTAGTACTAGTCCTCTTCCTACTCATCCTATGCTAGGGGTGTCTTAATCCTAACGAAGAAGGGATTGCCCTTCACAGTAATTAGCACTTCAGTGGATGATTGTGGCCGAATTGCGATTCTACATGGCAGGCTGGATGGAGAGAGCGTATTACTTGTCAATGTTTACGGGCCAAATGTGGAAGACCCCTCGAAGCATGACGCAGGATATCATTGTTTCCGCCAGCGGAAATTATTTGGGGAGGGGATTTCAACCCATGTTTAGATGTCATTGTAGTGTAGCTCCTATCATCCCAATAGGCTCTGCGCATTGAAATAATACCTACAATAGTAAAGGCCTAGACCAGACGTTAACTAGGTCTACTACTGTCGATATTAGACTTAAAGTTTTGGGTTTGCCAGCTTAGCTCAGAGTTCACTAGAAACTTTCTCGAATGTTCAGGAAAGAATAAACTTCCCTGATTGGACAAGAAGGGATTTAGTTTCTGACAACCATAGAACATGACAACTTTGCTCTCCCCTAATCAAGAGTAAATCTCGAGAGTCGTGTGAACAAAAGGCAATTTATTTTACTCAGTCAGTACGTGCATTCTTAGTCTCATCAGATTGTAGAGAAAAGGAAGAGACGGGCGTGTTCAATAAAAAGGTGTTATTTATTGATCAGTCTCTTTTCTCGTACAAGAGAAATGGATCGATATTATTCAATACTTATAGTTAAGTAAAGTGCATACATTAAAAGCAGCAGTATAAAATAATACTGTAAAAACATTGATATGGTTTCTAAGCCATAAGATGTTTAAAATGAATAAAATATATTACATACACATATACATTTGACTAAACGTACTCAACTGGTGTTTCTAGATACGCCTACCCCGTGTACCTGACCTAAGTCTAATACGAGGGCGGGAATAGAAAGTTACAGTTTAAGTTAAGTTTGTTTTTGCCAAGTGAATAATTAAGAATTCTCTGTGAGGGGTTATTCAGTTCTGTACCTGGAAGTTAGGATGAATGAGGAATGGTATCTCTTTCTCTGGTCTCGATATTCCAGGCTGCCTGCGAGGGCTACCCGGAAGCGCCGGTGCTTGGTTTCTCGGCAGGAGAAAGCAGCTTCTTGTTCTCAGAGCGTCAGAAAGGCGGGGCTGCTGTCAGCGGGGTCTGCTCTGCTTCTGGGCTTCGGCAAGTATGGCTGCTCCGTCTCGTCACCACGCGTGTGTTTGCATAGGGCAAGATCGGTAATATTTATACCTTTAAGGTGCCGAGATTGACGTAAGGATGGACATAGATACGTCAATAAGGATGTCATACGACTTGCTCGTTAGCACATTCTTTTGCTGAAGTTCTCGGTGAAATCAAAACAATGGCCGCAGGGTTTTGCCCAGGTTGTCATAGGTTTGATTTGTTATGAGAACTCCGTATGCCTTATCAGGGGCTGGAGGAATATCGCTTGTCTAATTAGATCGCAAGCGTTATGACCTAATCAGATAACACGTTCCTGTGCCGTAGTGTGACTGCGTCAGATAACGGTATCTGCATCATGGGGTTTTTCTGCCTCATGGGCTGATTACTTAGTTAACTTGTTAGTTTGCTAACCAGAATAGGGTCAGGAATAGGGGGATCGATTCAGAACCTATAGGAATACATCACACCCACTCCACGCTAACTATGGTCATATTTACTAATCTATGCATAGTATAACATAGTACAACATACTATAGAGTATAGTGTATACCTTACCACCCCAAAATACATAAATGCATTTTGAAATTTTCAAATATACAGAAAAATTGCAGTCATATGTATTGTATGCACTCAAGCTATGGAATAATGCTAAAGTAATCACGCATCTTGTATACATTATTGCTTATTTGGTATATGAGAAATTACACATGAAATGGCTCTTAATACAGAAAAAAAAGTTCGAGACCATTCCATCACAGAATAAAATATTTATGAACATACCAGCGGGCAGCTAATGTCTATATGCTATCTAAAATTTAGAATTCTTAGTTCTTTAAGAATAGTTTCTTACTTTAAGCAGAAGATAGTGTCCCAAAAAATATGCAAAAATATTTTGGGGCTGCTGAAAAACTTGCTGTCCGTGAACTGGAGGGAAAATTGTTCATGTGACTTTATTTTTAAAGTTGAAGGCCGAATTCAGGGAACGCCGTGTGCGAGCTTGCTCAAAAGTCTCTATTTCTGCTCTGGAGAGAACATCATATCATTCAGGCTTTCGAAAAAGCTGTCAACAGCTTCCTGGGAAAGTTCCACTAACTCGGAAATAGGTGTAATCATGCATTCGTGCGCATGATTGTCTCCATTGACATTCTGATTCGTATTGCTGACAGAAGGTCGTACCTGATCGATGCTGCTTTCATCTTGAACTTCACTACCCATCAATCGTAGTGGTGAAGCTTCCACGAATGCCGTCATCAGGATTGGTAGCCTTTGAGGGCAGCACAAAGCATGAACCTTAATCGGGCTCAACAATGTTTCTGCATCCATTGGCGCATCCGATTGTAGCGTCAGACAGGTGTCTAACACGCATTCTTCTCCGCATAGCAGACATCTCAATACAGGTAAAACACATCTTTGCCACATTGGTCGAAATGATAGAAACCAAGTCATGTTCAGGTCTCTAAGCCGGGAGAGTCCCAGGATTTTTGATATCCGGTCCCGGTATCCAATGGCTAGGATTGTTTCTTCCCTTGTCGCAAGAGTTTTGTCTGTGACATGGGTTGCCATAACGAAAAATAAGGACCAAGAATAGTATTCCTGCAATTAGTCCCAAGATCAGGGGAAGTCCGCCAATAATCGAATGGACGAAATCTGGAAAAATACCCAGTATGGCTTTGAATGGTGTTAATGCCATCGAAAATACTGTCTTAAATACCTTTGAGACCCCATTGGTATCAGAAATATTTAAGATTTCGTTTAGTATTTCTGCGAAATGTATGGGGGAATTAGTTGATAACAACGAATGTATCTCTGCAGTCGTCCTTGCGACTTGTAGATCATATGTTTCTTTTGATGACGAGAGCCTGGTAGGCGTCTGAAGAAGCACTGTTTTCATTCTGCTTAAAGTATCTATTCGAATAGAAGTAATTTTCAAATTGGGCCATGCCCTTGCCTCCCTGTCTGGAAAGGAGCTGGGGAACAATGAGCGTCCACAGCACTTGACCTTCGCAGTCGTAGTTACGAGATAAGGAGTCCCGGGCATAAGACTACAACATCTGCGATCTACAATTAGAATGTAACTCCCATTATAGAGTCTTTGAAAGAATGGTTCTATTTCTGTTGCAGGTGCGCCTTGCTGGTGACATGAAAGGTTGTATGAATTCCCTTCACAGGCTCCATGCAAACTAATTCCGTTACACAGAAGTGTGCCACTTAGTGACATCGCACAATTGTTGCCACTAAGAAACACTTTCTGTCCTTTATTACTGACACATGCATGTGAATAGGGCAGGTTCCATGTTGTTTTAATGTACCCCTTTCCCAATTTCTCGTACATGCCAGCCTGTATATATTTTTGGCAGTATTGAAACCTGAAGGTTGAGATTGGAATATTAATTATCCCATGTATTATCCATTCACTGACAGGTCGTTCTGACATTGTCACTGGTAATCTTTCTAGTTTTTCAATGCTCAAGATTGTATAATCAGCACCCCTTTGCGCCATACTGATTTGTCTATCAGTAAGGTTAAAGATTTGGAATAGTGACGTTGTGTTGATTAAACGCCAAGGCACATAGCCTGAACGCAGGTTTTGTAACGTCCAGCCAAGCTGTACAATAGAACGCAATTGGGACTGACCGTGTTGTAGCAACAGTAAGTCCTGCGATAATATGTCGATTGCTGAAGACACAATGCTGTCCAAAGAAAAAATTCTGGAGGACAGAGTCATTAACCCATTGTCCACTACAGAAAGTGATTTTTCCAAATTAATACGGTCAATTTCCCGTATTCTCTCTGCTGTCTCAATTTGAGTAACCTTCCAGGCCTCATTGTATGCTGCATATACAGAGGCTGCTATGAAACGTTTTTGACGCTGTTTGCGTGGTCCCATTATGAAATCACGCAAGTCAGCACCATCAGTAAGTAAAGTTAGGTGTTGCTTAATTTCTGCCAGTGTGGAAGTTTGTAGCCATTGAAGGCATAATTTGCCCACACTGTAGGTTGTTATTATCCCTGGGTGATGTCTTTGGGGATATCTAGGGTCTGGCCTGGTCATTTTGAACCCCTGTGTTTTGTTCAGGAATCTGTCTTGACAGTTATTAGTATCTGTGGGCCAGATCAACCATTGTTTCCAATCAGGATGTGTTCTGTTTTGGTTTAATATATGGTTTACGTCTATCTCTTCATCTGTAGAAGTGTTGCTAAACATTGTTGGCTTTGGAATAGACGGTTTATTTAAATCTTTGGTTTTGGCTAGGCCAAGACAGGTGGTTTGTTGAACAGTGTCATTTAAAAATATCATTTGTTCTGGGATCATGCAGGCTCTAAACAAAGCTTCTATACCCTGTACTTGCCAATCTTTTGTACCCCAAACACTGTTCAATTCAACATTTTTGTCCCAATAATCAAAACCAAAAGTATTCATTTTTTCAAAAAATGAGTCCGAATATATCAATTTTGTGTTGGTTATCATGGTTTTTGTCCCTGTCTTGTTTGATCATTTAAAATAAAATGTTTCAGCATTACTTGTGTTAAACCCTGAAAAATATGAGTATTTGTCGTAAACGGTTCTTGAGCTTCCTTTTGGTGGTGTTGCACAATGTTCCCATTGATTATAATTTAAAACATTTCTAGGTTGTGCAGATTTATGTAGAAAATGGTTACCATAGTGGTTATAACAGTACATACTATCATAATTGGTAGAACCCTGCAAATAATCATGTTTGGTAAATTTAGCAGACATTACTAAGTCAGACATCATATTATTAATGCTTTCAAAGTCCCAATCATCAGCAAATGAGTTTGGTTTTACAAAGTCACTCAAGGAGATCTTAATTTGGTGTGGATATTTCAGGATTTCGACCGGACCATAAATTTCATAGTCAGTGTTGTCCCATGCTACCCCACCCGGTATAGGATTGGCTGTGAAGTTGGCTGAAGAAAGTTCTCTTTTCTCGACGTGTGAAGATGTGTGTGGTTTGAGGATCAAGTTGATTTTCTGACTTGCTGTGTCCATTTTAGCATATTTTCCCTCAATGAAGCGTCCCAAAGTTAGTACCATGATGAGCCAAAGTATGAGGATAAATGCACCAAAACCCACCCAAAATTCAATCCATGGGGAAATCAGATATGTTTCTTTCAGTTGTTTCAAAAGTTCTTTAGCTTTATCTTTAAAGGTTTTTGATGATGGCTGTGTCTTTGATTCACTGAAGCCTTCAGAGGAATCATCGAAGTTTATGAAGTAGCCGGATGCAGTTCTGTCAATTGTTCCAATTGCTTCAGGATTTCTGTTTCTTGCATGTTCACTTGGTACTTCACTATAAATTGGTGTGTCTCTGCTAAATGTTTTTATTTGGGTTTTCAGAGGTCTGAGTTCTATTGCATTGTTGCATAGTCCTTGTTGTTCTTCTGTAGGCGTTTCAAATGTGATGAGCCTCTTCGTTAGGACCTCTGTACTGGTAGCAAACCTTGGTGTTCTGCTACTTATTGGGAGTCCACTTGGCCTACTGTTTGTTATCGCCCACATGATTGTGGTTTTACCAGGTCGATGGATACAACTCGGTTCTCCTTTTTTCCAGCAAGTGGCGGTAGTACAACTGATCTTGTCCCGTTGACAGACAAGACAGGAACTGCTTTTCTGTAAGAAGGCCCAAATTCCTTCTTTACCGCGATCTTCTCCCTGACTAGATCCCCGACTTTTGGAATCCAGACAGGTCTTGCTGGGACAGGTGGTGGTTCTTCAGTGGTTGTTGGCTGTTGTTTCAACTTTATGTTGCTCAGGTCTTTTCTTGTTTTGTTTAAGTCCTGCAAAATAGCCAAACGGTCTTTGATATCAAAGCTTTTTTCTTTCACCACTGAAGTCTGACTGTCAAGGTCAGAGATCAACATCCTAGTTCCGAATAATAATTCGTACGGACTGAATCCCTTCAGAGAATTTCTTGGCAAGTTATTTAGACTACGTTGGACACTTATTAGATGTTTGACCCACCCAGCTCCCGAACCTAATATCCTTTCTGTTATAGATTGCTTTATGCCTTGGTTTTTTCTTTACACCATCCCGTACCCTCAGGAAGGAAGTGAGAAGATTCCCGCTGGGCTATGCTCATTTGGTCATGTTTCCCCTCAGGCTGGAGGGCTAGAGTGAAAACAATGGTCAAACGTAGCATGCTCTTAGCGTATATGCCATTTAGACTCGCAAATCTTTGTATAACAGTCCAGACGTCAGCCGAGTGCTGAGGATCTACATTATAAGTGGAAACTAGCCTGTATATGTTAATCGCAACCCTTCCTTTTTACTCTTGATTTTTTCTGGAGCAAAACGGCGAGGTATTAAACTATTTCTCTCCCGGCTGCGATCTCTGTTGCAGTTTGGGCAGTTTTTTACAAACATGGTGTGACGCAGGCTCATGCCTGGCCACCAGTACCGTGATTGTAATTCTTCCAGAGAATCTTTTAGTTTGAGGTGTCTGAGACCCTCGCCCATATGTGCGTCTGCGATTAACAAGTTTCTCCTGTCCATGTTTGGAATCACTCTATCCCCCACTCCAGGGATTCGAGCAAAAGGGACGGAGTTTGCATCGATTATGTATGTATAATTGAGTGGATAGTTGATCGGTAACGCTGAGCAGTCGCCTTTTGATGACGTTTTCACCGCCAGCACTGTTTCACCGTCAATGTATTTTAATGTACGCTTTTTTCGAACTACGGGAGCCGTTTTAGTTGCTGCCGCTGTGGCTGTTTCAGCCAATAAATTCCCTGCAACGTGAACACCATCACGCTGATGACTCAGTGAGTGTGTCACGTGAGTCTTTGGTAGTTCTTTTTTCAAAAGAGCTATTTGTTCCCAGAGCAGTTTCTGCTTTATTGGTGCATCTGTGTCATCTTTGTAACCGTTTTGAATCCATGTCTGCAAATCCTTGTTATATGATTTGACGCAGTAATATGAATCTGACACTATAAGTGTCGGGAATTCGCGATCCGCATTATCTAGCGCCATTTTCAATGCTAATATTTCAGTCTGTTGTTCTGAATTAGTTTCTACTGAGTGTGTTTTTGTTAATAGAGGTTTTAGTTTACCTCCGCGCCACACTTCTTTTGTAATCCCACATGTTGGGTTGTATGCCTGTTCTCCCCAAACGGGGGGTTGAGCATGTCCGTCTGTATAAATTACACAGGCGTAATGTCGTAAAGGCAGAATGTCGATAGGCAGAGGGAATGTTTTTTCATATTCTAGATTTTTCAATTCCTTTAGTTCTGGATCAAAGTAGTAGTATACTTTGTCCGTTGTAATTGAATTCACCCATTGTATCCATTCCGGATTCAATGTTGTTGTTGGTAAATTACACGGTGTTGTTAGTGCCTCAAAGGCTGATTCTGCTGTTCTGACTGTGATATGTCTACCGTCAGCTTGATCTTTTTCTCTAGCTATTGCGGTTTGAACTACATGAACAATTCTTTCTTTAATGCTGAATTTCTGTTCAGCTTCTGTGTACAAGTGTGATTTGAATGCAATTGGTACCTTTTCTCCCTCATTAGAGGTCAGGTATGTGAATCCGCATCTTCCTGGGATGACTCGAATCACAAGATTGCGTGTGTTATCACGTGTTTCTAATTTTGTTTTAATTAGCATGTCTGTTTGTAGGGATCTCATAATTTCTGTGTGTATTTGAGTCCAATTGGATCTTTTAAAATCTGGTTTTATCAGATCATAAAGGGGTTTGACCCTTTCTGCGTAATTTGCAATGTATGTTCTTCCGAAATTTAGGAAGCCTAGAATCGACTGTAGGTTTTTTAGTGTTCTAGGAGCTTGGATTACGGCGCATTTCTCTAGGAAATTGTCAGCCAGGCTTTTGCCTTCACTTGATAACTCATATCCTAAGAATAGGACTGTCAGATGGGCAATTCTGGATTTTTTAAAGTTGAATTTGTAACCCTCTGCTGCGAACCCAAGTATTATGGTGTTCACTCTCTTCAAGTGAGTCTCCAAGTCATCATCTGTTAAGTAAATGTCATCGACATAAGATAATGCTTCATCATCATATAGTTGTAGTAATTCTGTTACTCTCGCTGAGAATACCCCCGGGCTGTTCTTGTACCCCTGGGCTAACCGACAAAATTGTTTTTGAGTGCCATTTATTGAGAACGCAGTTAAATATCTGCTCTCTGGTGCTATGTTTTGACAAAAGAATCCATTAGAGATGTCTAAGGTTGTTTTGTATTTTTTGCGCACTATGTTATTCATTAGTGCAGCACTGTGTGAATTTTGCACTGCAAAAGTTTTGCAACATGTGTTAAGGTGTCGGTAATCCAAAACTAGACGATATGAATTGTCCTGTTTGGAGACCGGAAACAAAGGGTTGTTCATTTGTGAGGTGCAAGTTTCAATCACCCCCTGGTATTCTAGCTGATCTAGTATTTTATTTACCAGTTTTTTAGCTTCTTGCTTAATTGGGTACTGCCTTTGTGCAGTTGGTTGTGATTTTAACTGGATTTTGTGAGGAGGAGAGTCCTCATCCCATCCCACGTGATTTTTATATAAAGCAGGAGCTAGAGCTACTGCCTACTTTCTGGCAAGTGTGTATTTTTTATGAATTGGGATATGATTTGAGAAGGCAGGCATAATTACTTCTTCGCCATGAGGGCACTCCCTGACAAACTCTGGTGGCCAGTCTTTTTCAGCTAGAAGGATATCATAGCCCTTGGAGAGATTATCCCAAAATAGTCCCCTTATTTTTCTAGTCTTATCCCCCTCTATACGCAATGTTATTTCGTATATTTTGTGAGGTTTGCTAACTCTGGTGTCCGCAGTTTCCACTTGAAGATATTCATTCGTGTCCACTGTCTCCAGATGACTCATAAGGACTTTGCGAGCTATGCTCACTTCTGCTGCGCTGTCTAGCATTGTCTGAGCCCATTCCCCGTTTTTCAGTTGTGTCCTCAGTATTCTCGGCATTGTTTTTTTTTTCTGTCTGCTCGAACCTGGGAGCATTTATTTATTTATTTATTTTTTTTTTTTTCAAAACCTTTATTGGAGTAAGCATAGAAAAGTACAAGAATGGGCCTACAACCACACGGGCTGGACGCTAATAACAAGGCACAGTGCATGTAAGAAAATGTACACCCGTGGATAGGTACAGCTCAAGTACAAAGCATTACTCTATAGACATCACAGAACGATTTGTATTTTTATTTTTTACAAAAAGAAACACAAACACTAAAAGGCGAATAAATGATACTTAAGGTCAGCCCAAAGAGCGGAGGGGACGGTTCCACGATCAGGAGAACACACCCAGAGCCCAGAGGCTCCAATCAAGTCGGGGAGGGGGGGGAGGGGAGCAGCGGGGAGAACCGGAAGTATAAAAAACCTTACGGAAGGGTTCCGGGAACTCTAGTCTAGGGAGAAAGGACAATCTCAGCTGTGTTGTCAAGGGGAGGGGTGCAAATATCCCCACGATAATCATTCCACTGGCCCCAAACCTTCGTCCACGCCCTGGGCCTGCCCCTGGCCACATAAACCGTCTTCTCACGAAACATGGACCAGTCCATATTGTCTTCCCACTTTGAGACCTCAGGGGGCCTGGAAGCGCCCCAGAGTTGCGCGACATCCCGCTTCGCAATCATGTAACCAAGGGTAGCCCATCTGGTCTGGGCCACCGAGTAGTCAGTGGGCTCCCACACATTCAACAGACATCTGCGAGGCTCCGGCCGCAGGGCAACACCCATAACAGCAGTCATCACCTCAAGCACAGCAGTCCAATAAGCAGCTACAACCGGGCACTCCCAAAGGATATGCAAAAAGGTCGCACTCAAGCCACATCCACGCTTGCATAGCCCATCCGAAGAAAAGCCCATCGCAACCAGACGCGGACCAGTGACATAGACCCGATGAAGAATCTTAAGCTGAACCAAGCGGAGACGTGCAGGAATGGCCACCTCCTTGGGAGAAGAGAGCGCCGATTGCCAATCTTCGTCGTCCAGTTCCAACCCATCGCAAACCCAAGCCTCCCGAAGTCGGACCAGTAAGTCCGCCCGATTATTAATCAATTTCTTGTAAATAAGAGAAATAGTGCTATCGGGAAGATGCCCATCAAGGACACGGTCCTCGAGGGGGGAAGATTCAGGCAGGGCCTCATCAGGGACCAAGACTGAGGCGAGGGCATGCCGGACCTGCAGGTAGCGAAAAAATTCCCTACCACTCAAACCATATTCCGCCTGGAGGGCCTGGAACGACTTCACACAACCGTTCGAGTACACGTCACCCACTTTACAGATCCCAATCACATCCCAGCGGTCGAAACCCTTGGTAGACCAGAGCCCGCCCAAACGTTCGGATGCATAAAGCGGCGTCGCCAACGTCAATCGATCCTCCCACCCCAAACTCACACTCGCAGCCCGCCACACCGTTACTGCAATCCTGGATGGGCCCACAAGATGGCGCCCGGCCGATCGGGAATAAAGCGCTCTAGTAAAGTCCCCACCCGGAAGCTGGAGTCTGTCCATCTCGAATGCAGGATTACGACCCGGGGAAAACATCACGTGATTAATGGCAGACAACTGGGAAGCCCAGTAATATCGCTTGATATCGGGGAGCGCCATGCCCCCGTCATACCAAGGGATGGTGAGCTTTGCAAGCGCTATACGCGGACGCCCATCCCATATCAGTTGCCGTTGAAGACTCTCAATCTCTTGGTAATAGGTCTTAGGAATAGCGTCATAGGAGTTTTGGAGCGCGTAAAGGAATCGCGGCAAGGACATCATTTTAAACAGAGCCGCCCTGCCCAGAGGAGACAAAGGAAGCTTACGCCAACGGGCCACATCCAGGCGCAATCTAAGCAACGGTGGGAGGAGATTACGCTCAAAGCGGAGCGTCGGATCCAACGTAATAAAAATCCCTAAATACTTGAAACCCGAGTGGACCACCTGAATAGGAAGTCTGCTCGGCAAGGGGGGCAACACCCCCGAAAGAACATATACACAAGACTTGGTCCAGTTAATAACAAGGCCCGAATTGGCTCCAAAGGAAGCAAGAACGTCAAACAGAACAGACAGAGATTTACGCGGGGAGGTGAGATATAAAAGGATATCGTCCGCGTAAAGCGAAACGCGGTCCTCAAAGTCCGGAGACCAGCGGATCCCCTTGAGGGAAGGTTCCCACCGAAGCCAAGCAGCCAATGGTTCCATGGCGAGCGCAAATAGTAACGGAGACAGGGGGCATCCCTGACGGGTACTCCTACCAAGGATGAAAGGAGCCGAGACCCTACCATTCACCACTACTTGCGCCAGAGGTTCCGCGTACAGTAACTGGACCCAACCAATAAACTCAGGCCCAAAACCAAATTTCTCAAGAGCCGCCCAAAGATAAGGTCACTCCACCATGTCGAAGGCCATGGAAGCATCCAACGATGCCAAAATGGCCGGCTCCGTCAGAAGCCCCGCCCTCGCGATCGCGCCGTGAAGACGACGTAGGTTCAGAGCCGTGTTGCGATGCGGGATAAATCCAGATTGATCCGGATGGACCAAGTCACTAATGACCGTCAAGAGACGGGATGCCAGGAGTTTCGCCAATACCTTGGGTTCAACATTTAACAGGGATATGGGCCTATAGGAGGAACAAAGATCACGTGGTTTACCCTCCTTGGGGATGACAACTATTGTGGCCAGTCTCTAATCATAAGGGAGAATACCCCGTTCCCGGGACTCCAGAAACATGGCGTGAAGATACGGAGCCACCCTATCGGGACGCAACTTGTACAATTCGATTGACAACCCGTTCGGGCCCAATGCTTTCCCGGGACGGAGGGAACGGATGGCAGTAGCTATCTCATCAACCGTAAAGGGGGAGTCCAACGCCACACGGTCTAAATCGGAAACAATGGGCAGGGCTATATCACGCAACAGAAGGCGAGAGTCAACCACATCCCTCACAGACACAGGGGTATACACCACACGGAAGTAATCGGCAAACCGGTCAACTATTCCAATCGGGTCCGTTACACTCACACCACTCGCAGACTGAATCACGGGTACCACACGATTAGCTCTCTCCTTCTTATCCAGCCATGCCAGCAATTTACCCGCTTTGTCACCCACATCATACAAACGACCCTGTTGCTCCCGAAACATCACTTTGGCGGCATCTGTGACCATGGACTTATAAGCAAATTGTTTCAGACCCAGGGCATGGAGCTTCTCAGGTGTGACACCAGATTCCAAACCTTCCTCCAATGCAGAAATCTCCCCCTCAAGATCAACCACCTCTCTATTTCTCGCTCTCTTAGCCTCAACAATAAGGGAGAGGGCCTGCCCACGAATCACGGTCTTAAAGGCCTCCCATAGGGACACAGCAGAGGAAACCGACCCCTCGTTATCCAGAAAATACGAGTCCAAGGACTTAAGCAAAAGGGTGCGGGTCTCGGGGGAGGTGAGGTACCACGGATTAATGGGGGCCACCCGGCCCACTGCCTCCACCCCAACCTCAAAACGAAGCCAGAGCGGAGAGTGGTCAGAGATACCCCTGGGCAGGTGCACAATCTCACGCACCGCTGGGGACTGAGCCGCAGGCATCAGGAAATAATCCAGCCGAGACAGACTCCCATGGGCCCCAGAGTGAAAGGTGTACTGAAGCTGCGTAGGATGCAAAAGCCTCCAGCAATCCACCAGGCCAAAGGTATCCAAAAATCCACCCAACCACTGCTGAGCCGCAGGGGTATCCCTAGGGGGGTGGCGATCGTGGAGGCCGGAGACTACCGAATTAAAATCACCAGCCAGAAAGAGAGTACTATCAGGGAGGTCCAACAAGACACGGCCCAAATCTGAAAAGGTAGAAGTCTGCAAGCCGGGGGGCACATAAACAGTTAATAAGGAGAGGGCACGGCCTTCATATCGACCCACAAGAACAGCATACCGCCCCCGGTCATCCTGAATAACATCATCAATAGCCAGGGGGAGGGAAGCCCGGACAAGGATACCCACACCCCTGGAACCCGAGGTAAACCCCGAATGCGCTACGAGGCGATAGCCCCACCTATTCATTGCATGACAAACATTGCCTATCAAATGAGTCTCCTGCAGGAAAACAATGTCAGGAGATAAACGTCGTATACATTTCAACACCACACTTCGTTTGATACGATCTCCCAGACCATTAACGTTCCACGAAACAAATCTCAACCCGCTACCCCCCATCCCACCCGAAAAAGCCCAAACCCCCCACCAATGAGCACGACCATGAAAAGCAGTACAGATACAGAATAAAGTCGCCTTGAACACAGAACACACAAACAACGAACTTCCCAACCACCCACCCCCCAGGTAACAAGAAAACACCCCCCACCCTGCACCCCTGCAAAAAGCTAAAAAGCCACCCCAACCTGCAGTGTGCCTGTCGCCCAAGAACCCCTATTCTACACAAAGACCCCGGAGGAGGAAAGGCTCTGTCCCACCCGCCCCCCGATCAAACCAATGACGAGAATAGAATCATACATCAAAACACAAGTGAGGTAGAGGAACATAGGCTTACATCCCTGGAGAAGTTATACAAAACAAGGCATCAGTCAAAGATGAAATGTTCAGCTCTCTACGCCACCTTCAGCACCGCCCGGGTGGGCTTCGGACTCAGTCTCAGGAGGTCGATGAGGCAGGGAGTCTAGCCAGTCATTCACAGCATCTGGCCGATCAAAGAAGAAAGTTCGATCATTATACTCCACCCGCAGCCTGGTCGGAAAGAGCATTGCGTAACGCATCCCCATGTCCCTAAGACGCTTCTTGGCACCACGAAATCCCATACGCTGCTTCTGGACCTGTTGGGAAAAGTCCGGATAAAAGTTCACCGTGGCATTCTCAAAGGCCACGGGCCCTTCACCCGCGAGGCCTGCAGGATAGCGTCCCGATCTCTATAGTGGAAAAGCTTAGCAACAATAGGTCTCGGCGGGGCGCCTGGCTTGCCCTGGCCCCCCGGAACACGATGTGCGCGCTCCACTGCGAAAAATTTACTAAGGCCAGACGGAGAAAGGTGGTTCTGGATAAGGTCTTCAACCAGGAGATCAACCGAGTGGGGTTCTGGGTTCTCCGGCACACCAACCACGCGAACATTACAGCGACGTGCCCTGTTCTCAAAATCCTCCAAGCGCCGGGTCATGAAATCGTTCACCCTACGGAGATTGCCAATCTCCGTCTGAATATCAGAGACGTCCGTCGTGAGGCTGGATGATTTGATATCCAACGACTTCACCTTTTCGTTCGTCTTGGAGAGATCGGCTCGAATCAAATTCACCTCAATTGCCACAGTGTCAAGTTTGTGGGCCAAGGTTTCGTACTGTTGGCCTATGGATTCCCTCATGCCAGAAATGGCGCCCATAATGTCCTGCAAGGAGGGCTCCGTCGACGCATCCACCACTTGGTCGGACGCAATGGGACCGGGCAGGGCAGCTCCGGGGGACCCTTTAGAGTGGGTATAACGATCCATAACATTAGATTGAACCGGACCCCCGCGCAGAGGTGTCTTCGTCTTGCGCGTCTCTCGGTCCCCTCTGCCCGCCATTTTGAAGATGCGTCACAAGTAAAGTCACCAGGGTCGACGGACCGGGCACCAGAAATGGAGGCCCCGGGACCAAAGGACTACAAGAGGGGGAATCACCAGGATCGAGGCAGCCCACTCCAGGAACCGTGCAGCCAAGGCCAGACAACCTACTCGTGTCCCGGCCGCAGCTCCGGTCCGACCCTCTCACCAGTGTCCCAGTCTGAGGCAGAAACGAAACCGAAACTTAAGAGGGGGACCCACAAGACCAATCCCCCTGCCGTTGTTGTTCAACTCCAAGACGGCCACCGAACCTCACCCAGTCCCGGGCACACTTCGAGGGCGGAGCCCAAAAGTTCAATTGAACATAATTCAGGCACCCGATGTCCAAATCAGTTTCTGAAAGGTCCAGGTAGATCAGCCCAATGTCCTCTATATGAATCCTCGCAAGAAATCAGGATTAAAGCAAGATATTAAGCCGGGAGCGGCGGGGGTCCGGAGAGCGCTGTGCTCACGCGGCCATCTCGGATGCCCGCCAAGCTCCTCCATTCTCGGCATTGTTAACTACCTTGATACTGGCTACCTTCTTTTTTGGAAATTGTAATTTCTTTTTTAGCTGAGCAGGTTCCTTGTCTTTAGACTTGGCGTGCTCTTCTCTTTGTTCTGATCGTCCTCTTCTTTCCGATTTCTGCGAGGAAGTCTGAAAAGATTGAGAGGGACGTGTATCAATGTCTTGATATCTATCAGGCTTTTTTATATTATCCCTATTTCTAAGGTTATATCTTTTCCCAGAGGGGTCACTCTGGGGTGACCTGTGTCTTTGGTTCGGAGATTTTTCTCTTCGCCTAGGAGACCTTCCTCTGGACTGGAATTTCTTTTCTTTAGGATTGGATTGTTTGTTTCCATCCCAGTTCTTTTTTGGTAATGTTGAATTATTATTAAAAAATATTTTTTCAGGACTTTCAATCAGTTGTGGTTTTACTGGTATTCCACCTAAACTATCTCTACCTAGTTCCTCATAGGATTTTTCTATGATTCTGGCAATTTCAGCTGGTTGGTCTGCTATATCTGTCTCTTTTAACCTCTGGCGGATCGCCACGTTTGCTGCTTCTCCCTTTATGTTGGCTAATAATATAGCCGAGACCTGCTTGAAGTCTTTTAGTAATTTCATACCAAGAGTTAAAGCGGGTTCTGGACCGTATTCGTCTTGAATTTGTTTTAGCACATCTGGTATTACCGAAATGGATGGAACACCGTGCGTTTTTGTGTAGATGGAAGCAAAGACTGTACCCCAAGTGTCACAGTCCTCTATGTGTGGTGCGATTCCCATTGGGAGACAGATAGTCAGAATCCTGTGCTTTTCTAGCGGGGTGGTGTCTGGAAACACCGCCTTTATTGGGTGATTTTCTGCGCCAACCAGAATGGTATTTGTTCCCGTTTAGCCGGTACTTTACCTAAGCAGGATTGGATGTTCTGTGGTGTAATGTTATTTGTGTTCCCCTGGTGAGGGGTCAGCTGTGGAAGTTTAATCGCTGGCTGAATTGTTGAAGTCCGCATCACATACTGGACTAATTGTCTATGTATTTTTATTAATTGTTTTAGCTGTGTTAACAGCTCTGCTGCAGACATCCCATTGATGTCTGGATGTGGTGTGTATCCGGCTAGGACCGGCCACGTTGCTCCTGGTCTTCCTAAAGGACCGAGCCTGGTGATGTGATTGTTATGTTTTAGGGCGCCATCAAATAAGAGCAAATGCTCTTGAAATTTGAGTGGTACTTCCACCTCCTCGAAAGGAGTGTACTCATTAGGAGGTTCCTCTATTTTGTAATAGTGGAAGTACTTTGTTACAGCATTTGCTGCTGGAAAATGTATCCATGAATAGTATACCTCTGTCTGCCGATATTCGTGTGCCTCAATTACGAATATGACTGTGCCACCTCTAGGTGTCAGTCCATTTTCTATAAGTTTTAGAGCCATAGATCTCCTTTTGATGACCGGGATGAGTATTATATCCTCGTCCGCTGCCTGCATGGTAGCATCAACTGCTGCGAGTTCAGTTGCTAATCTAACTGCCTCTCTTTCATCCTCATTGTCTGACATTTTACTGTCCAAAAGGTTATTTTGTTTGTTTGCAGATCAGGTTTCTTATGGAAACAAAGATTAGATGCACAATATTTTGGAACTGTTTTTATCCTTCAACGTTGACTAAACCAAGTACCATACATAGGAGTTTCCTCCTGCGAGGTTTGGCGGATATTACCTTTCACCCACTCCAGACGTCTTTGGAGTATTGTGGGAAAAGGGGTCTGTGTGAGAAAGCACGACTGAGTTACTCTAAATGTCTTACGTTAGTTTTATCGCCCTTTCCAAACGCGTTGGGCGCCATGTAGTGTAGCTCCTATCATCCCAATAGGCTCTGCGCATTGGAATAATACCTACAATAGTAAAGGCCTAGACCAGACGTTAACTAGGTCTACTACTGTCGATATTAGACTTAAAGTTTTGGGTTTGCCAGCTTAGCTCAGAGTTCACTAGAAACTTTCTCGAATGTTCAGGAAAGAATAAACTTCCCTGATTAGACAAGAAGGGATTTAGTTTCTGACAACCATAGAACATGACAACTTTGCTCTCCCCTAATCAAGAGTAAATCTCGAGAGTCGTGTGAACAAAAGGCAATTTATTTTACTCAGTCAGTACGTGCATTCTTAGTCTCATCAGATTGTAGAGAAAAGGAAGAGACGGGCGTGTTCAATAAAAAGGTGTTATTTATTGATCAGTCTCTTTTCTCGTACAAGAGAAATGGATCGATATTATTACAATACTTATAGTTAAGTAAAGTGCATACATTAAAAGCAGCAGTATAAAATAATACTGTAAAAACATTGATATGGTTTCTAAGCCATAAGATGTTTAAAATGAATAAAATATATTACATACACATATACATTTGACTAAACGTACTCAACTGGTGTTTCTAGATACGCCTACCCCGTGTACCTGACCTAAGTCTAATACGAGGGCGGGAATAGAAAGTTACAGTTTAAGTTAAGTTTGTTTTTGCCAAGTGAATAACTTAAGAATTCTCTGTGAGGGGTTATTCAGTTCTGTACCTGGAAGTTAGGATGAATGAGGAATGGTATCTCTTTCTCTGGTCTCGATATTCCAGGCTGCCTGCGAGGGCTACCCGGAAGCGCCGGTGCTTGGTTTCTCGGCAGGAGAAAGCAGCTTCTCGTTCTCAGCGCGTCAGAAAGGCGGGGCTGCTGCCAGCGGGGTCTGCTCTGCTTCTGGGCTTCGGCAAGTATGGCTGCTCCGTCTCGTCACCACGCGTGTGTTTGCATAGGGCAAGATCGGTAATATTTATACCTTTAAGGTGCCGAGATTGACGTAAGGATGGACATAGATACGTCAATAAGGATGTCATACGACTTGCTCGTTAGCACATTCTTTTGCTGAAGTTCTCGGTGAAATCAAAACAATGGCCGCAGGGTTTTGCCCAGGTTGTCATAGGTTTGATTTGTTATGAGAACTCCGTATGCCTTATCAGGGGCTGGAGGAATATCGCTTGTCTAATTAGATCGCAAGCGTTATGACCTAATCAGATAACACGTTCCTGTGCCGTAGTGTGACTGCGTCAGATAACGGTATCTGCATCATGGGGTTTTTCTGCCTCATGGGCTGATTACTTAGTTAACTTGTTAGTTTGCTAACCAGAATAGGGTCAGGAATAGGGGGATCGATTCAGAACCTATAGGAATACATCACATCATCATGGATAGACATGGCAGCGGTGAAGCCCGGACCAAACGGGCTGTGGACATGCTACTGGGTTTATTGGATGCAGGTCACCTCCACGATGTTTGGCGCCAATGCAACCCAGCTGGTCAGGAGAGTATGTATGCCTCCTCGGTACATGGCTCTTGGTCCCTGTCAGAAATGGGATTTCTGGTTGGCTGAGGCTTGCGCCAAAGTCAGGCAGAAACCACCACTCTAGTTAGGCAAGGAAGTTACACTCCAAAGATAACCCCTGCTCACCCCCTTAGCAACATGACACGAGCAGCAAGGCTGATCCCGGAGGCAATGTAAATTAAGTATTTGTGCACGCACCCACTAACAACAGCATCCCAGGCACCCCACAAAAGGAACTCCACACAAGGTTATATATAAAAATAGCCTTTGTATTACCATAAACACATTAGGTCATAATCACACAGGTACACTGTGCCAACTGGCACTGGGCAATATTTACAGGGGATTATATACATGGGACAGTGCCACGTCGGCCACTGTCAGGAATAGCACTTGGTAGAAATTAGCACTTAGAACATAGGATAATTGTAGCAAAAAATAGCACTTGTAGAACACAACCAGTAATTACTGGTAAAAGATAGGTATACACTACGCAACCCTAACCACCTTAGGCATATGTCATGCAGGGGCACAACCTTACTAGTATTACTAGGTAAAACAACCTCCTAGGCAGGACAAACACATGTAGAGGTATATGCAAAAAGGTAATGCATATATCACATTAGGCAAGTATCACAATTGTGCAAAAGATCACAGAACTGACCCCAGGCCAACTTGGCCTCTCAAGGGCTCACAGGCCCAATGTCCAGAATGTCTGGGCTGGCTGCGCAGGCTGCCAAAGAAGATTGCGCAAGGGCCTAAACGTAGCAGCTGCCCACTAAGTGCTGGACAGCTGGGGAACTGAGCCTGGCACCAGCGTGCTTCCTGGCTCTCTTCTGGGGCTCTCAAAATAAGCAGTAGTGCCCAAAACAACGTAGGAGCCTTGCAGGCTCAATGAATAAGCAACTGGGCCCTCAGGAGCCTCGTGGGCTTTAGATAAATGCGGCCATACTGGGGGAGCGGCCCGCTGCCAACCGGGGCTGCTCTACCCTCCGAAATGTCCTCGAAACATTGGAGCCCGCAGGCTCTAACTCATGCAGCTGCTGTGAGCCTCGTGGGCTCTAATTCGACAAAGAATGCCCCTCTACGTTGAAGCCTCTCGGGCTCGAAATAATCAAATACTCCCGACGTTGGAGTCCCCCCTCTGGGGACTCGGAAATCGACAACGACCCTGGCGTGGGAGTCCCGCTCTGGGGACTCGTGAAACAATGGCCCCCGGAGCCCTCGTGGGCTCTGACAGCAAAATGCCCCCGTCGTTGGAGCCTCATGGGCTCTGAACAAATATGCGGCCAAATGTGGGAGAACAACGGGTGAGCGGCCCGCTGCCGTCCAGGGCCGCTCTACCCTCATACCGGGGACCCACCGAGACGCCCGCACTCACCGGTTGCTGGGAGATGGCGTCTGCGCTGGGCTTCTCTGCTCCATTCTGCCGTCTCTTGGGCTGCGGGGCTCTCCCTTCCATTTGGGAGCCCCACCTGCCGGCAACAGCGCCCCTCTCTCCTGGCTGGCGGTGGGCAGCATCTCCGGTCTCCTTCTCCACACGGGAGACCGGAAAAGCGGGCAATGGCTTCTCCCAGGCAGGGGGAAGCGGAAGGGATGCACTCCAGGCCCCGCCCACAGTCAGGCGGGCACAGGCCTGGCTTCCGGTTTTGCCGCGGCGGCGGCATCTCTTTGTCGGGGGCAATAACGAGGGGTAGGCACCCTCGAAGTACAAACAAAAAGTAGAAACCGGGTGGGTACCCGTTAAGGCGCGCAAATAAGTGGGGTGGGCACCCGCTCCAGAAATAATCAAATAAGCAGGCAGCACAAGGCAGGGGGAATCCCCTCGCCGGGGAATCCCTCAAGACAGGGATTGCCGCTCCGGCTGCGCAAAAGCGCAACTTAGCGCGGGGAGGCCAGCGCTTTCCAGGCGCTGCTAGGCAAAAAGTCCAGAAGCCTTTTAGGAAGCGGGGGGCAATGTAGGGCCCAGGGGCCAGCACACAGGGCACTCCAGCAAGGAGACAGCCCCCATAGCAGTCCCTCCTGGGCCCCACCATCAGCAAGGCCCCTCTGTCAGGAATCAAAAAGTAGAAGGGTCCCAAAGAAATCCTCCAGCGTTCAGGGCATCCAGGGGCTGGCCAGTGCCCAGGGAGGCAAGCCTTCCCCTGGGTCCCAGCAGCAGCACGCCCCTTGTAGATTCAAGTTGAGCGCAAGAACATTTCACATGAGGTCACAGCCTCTTTTTATACACAGAATCCCTTTGTATCTAGGGTGCAGGGTGGGGGAAAACCAGATGCAGCTGGTTCTTGAGCACTCTGTTGTGCTCAGCCCCTCTCCCCATTCACTGGCCAGGCTAGGAACATCAGACGCACCACAGGGGGCGGAGACAGCATTGTGTAGGGAAAGCCCAGCCCTATTCAGGTCCCAGGTGCACTCCTCCCACCCATCTGGCTGTCAATCTCTCTATTCACCAAAAGGGCAGACCATCGTGACTAAGGGTGGGCGGCCAGCTACGCTCCGCGCACGGAGTGCACGGAGTGCCGTCTCCTACGCATTTTGCGTAGCGGGCGTAGCCAGGCGGCACTACGCGCGCTCCGCAGACGGTGCGTAGCCGGCCGCCACCCGCCTCTCTCCCGCCCTCCCTAAATACATCAAGAAAAGTATGAAAAGCTATTAAAAACACTTACCTTGTCTGCCGCGTCCCCGGGGCTCCCTCTCGCCGTCCCGCGATTCTCGCCGCCATTTCGGGTCCTAATGCGCATGCGCGGGCGGCCGCGCATGCGCATTTCTCATGAGGAATGCGCATGCGCGGCCGCCCGCGCATGCGCATTAGTATCTGGGTCGGTGGCGGCGCGAAGCGCGGTACGGCGAGAGGGAGCCCCGGGGACGCGGCAGACAAGGTAAGTGTTTTTAATAGCTTTTTATACTTTTATTGATGTATTTAGGGAGGGCGGGAGGGAGGCGGGCGGCGCGGAGTGGGGCTACGCAGAGTGCGCGGGTGGGCGTAGTTGTGTGCCCACTTCGCGTAGCTCCGCGGAGCCCCACTCCGCACACTACGCCCAGGGTTAATCGTGACTCCTGGAGCCAGGCACACCAGCCTGATCCAGCCAATCACAAGCTAGACAGTCATTTCACCTTTATTACACAGACATGCCAACTTCTAGAAGTGGCACTTCCGCACTAGACACAATAAATCCGCGCACATCATCGTGCCACATTTAATCACACGAGTCCACACATACCAAACTCGAGCCTGCACTCCCCACACATCAGGAACTACCATGGACACACATATCCCTCATGCATTCCTATGGGAGGGCAGGCCAATCTCACACACACACTCAGGGAGCGCACGCACTTTACACTGCGCCACAGTGCTAAAGTGCGCAAGGACCAGGAATCACTATAATGAGGTAACATTAAAAGGCAAAAAGTTCAGGGGTGAACCTGCCAGAGGGCCAAGTCCAACAGTCCCACATTGATTTTTGGCTTGTTTCAAAAGTGGTTTGCACCTGGACGGTAACGGTGTCACATGGGGCCCGCACTCTGTCCGATCATTCTCCGGTGCTTCTCTCACGCTACAGCTCCCATCGTATCAGTCATCACCATTTGCTTGGCGGCTTCAACCCTCTGAACTTAAAGATCCAGTATTTAAGCAATCTATCGCTGAAGCGATTAGGAATTATTTTAGAGAAAATGAAGGCACAGTGGATAGTGTGGGAGTGCTCTGGGAGGCATTTAAAGTCACAGTGAGGGGTGTTTGTATTGGGGCACAATCCGGGGTTCTGCGGGACATTCGGCACAGAATAAAGAAATTGGCATCTGATTTTTCTGTATTGGAGCGAGACTTTGAATCCGATCCCACCGCTGCAAAATTAGCGGCAATAAGAGAGTTGGTTACAGAACACAATGAGACGGTTGACCAAGAATTGTTACACTGCTTTTGGAGTAGAAAGGCTAGATACTATGGTGAAGCGGACCGACCTAGCCGCTCCCTGGTGCAAAAACCTATGGAACTGCGTAGTCAGGAAGATATTACTGAACTTCTTGATATCCATGGCGAACCCCGACACTCGATGGCTGACCTGTGCAAGATTATTCTACAATTCAACACTGACCTCTATGCTTCTCGAGAATCTCCCCTGATTGCGGAGATACATGACTATCTTGACAATGTGGCGCTTGGATGGCTGTACAGCCATTCGACGAGGAGGATGTTAAGGAGGCTATTATGTCTCTACCGACTTGTAAGGCTGTTGGGCCCGACGGCTTAACCAGTGAATTTGATAAGGCCTATGCTGAAGATCTCGCTCCCCGGCTATTGGCAGTCTATGCAGAGATCTATGAAAAGGGGACTCTTACCCCTTTCCTTCAGGAGGCCCTCCTTGTTACATTATTAAAACCAGATAAACCTTCCAAAAACTGCGGGTCATATCGACCCCTTTCGATCATTAATATGGACACGAATATTTTAGCGAGAATGATTGCCACTCGGCTACAACCCTTGGTACCCCTATTGGTGCTGCCGGATCAGTCTGGGTTTGTCACGGAACATTCCACGACCCATAAATTGCGCATGATGTTTTCCACACGACACTATTTTGAACCCGATTTTCAAGCTGTCGCTGTGCTGCTGATAGTTTCCCTATATATGGACGATATGTTGCGCTTTGTCCGTGAGCCTGCTGTGCATTTATCCCCGCTGCTCAGGGAGTATGTCCAATTTGAGAGGTTTTCCGGTCTTGGGATCAATTGGTCCAAATCCACAGTTTTCCCTCTCACTGCACATACAAGAGAACTGGAGCTTGGCTTCCCCTTGTCCTGGACATCTGACCCCGTAAAGAATCTCGGTGTGTGGATACATCGGGATCGTGATGTAGTAATCTCCGAGAACTATGGTCACACGATCACATGCATCTCTGAGCAGGCCGTGAGGTGGTCGCACCTAACCCTTTCACTTGCAGATGGAATAGCAGTTGTGAAAATGGTTTTCCTGCCTAAGCTACTCTATCTCTTTGCTAACATACCTATCAAATTGAATATCGCTCTATTCTGCACACGCCAATCAACACTGGTGTCCTTTGTGCGGGGGAGGAGAACCTCGATGTAGATGGGATCTCTTGGTGCAGCCCTACGACCAGGGAGGATTTGAAGCTACTGATTTTTTACTTTATTATCTGTGTGCACAAGCACAATTCACGCACTATTGGCACTTCTCTCAACCTTTTCTACCTCACGTTGCTATCGAAGTGGATGCTGTACTCCCTATCCCACTGCAAGCGGTGGTCCTCTCTGGAGGCTCGGGGGGCCCGCGGACAGAGATAAATCCTCCATTATGCATGTCCTGGGCTTGGCGAATACTTGCGTCAAGAGCTCAGTTGTCATATTTATATGCTCCACTGCTGCCCTTAGCTTCACATCCAGATATCTCCGCGGCGAGGGAGGCGCCTGCCCTAAAAGAGCTAGCAGCCGCGGGTATCACTAGGCTGGGCGACCTATATAAGGAGAGCTGCTTTAAAACTCTCCATGAGGCACAGAATGGTACGGACCGCGGTTTCATGTTCAATTTCACATATGTCCGGGTGCGACAGGCTGTTCGTGGGGCCTATCCTGACTTCCCTGCAGAGCCTACCACATTGCGTGCATTACAGGCATGTTTGATGGGAGGGAGTCGCAAAGAGCTGATAACCAAACTATACAATTCCTCTGTGAGATGCACCCATCTTGCCTACGCTGGCAGACTGTGTTGGGCAATCCTGTTGCGCCGGAGGTCTGGATGGCGTGCTGTCAACTCAAGGGCCGCCTCACGGCCAACTGCAACCTTAGAATTATTCATTTTAAATTTCTATATCAGCTATATTACTCCCCCTTACAGCTACAGGGGGAGTAACATATATGCACTCCTGAACTTTGCGCGTTGGGCTATGTCTAAAGCCTGAAACCAGCTAGTAGTTGCGATCTCCACCCTCTTTGCAAAGCGAGCGGTGGCACAGCGTTGGGGTGCAAAATGTATACCCACTATAAAACAATGGCTCCATGAGTCGATGTATTGCAGGGATCAACTGCAGTTCTATGAGGAGGAGATACCGGAGTCCTCGCGCCCCAAAGACTTCTGGGTCCCCATCACAGCCTATTTGGTGTCTCACCCTGACATATTGTAAATGTCCTGCCTATTGTGTTTATGCTTTCTGCCTTTCACAGTGCCACCCTGTAATTAACTTACACTTACTCCAAATGCGTATTGATGGCCAGCATATCTGGGGTTTTTACTCATCATTGATCTTTCCATAAGGTGTCTAGAGAACCATGCTGTTGGGGCCAGTGAACACAGTACTCATGATGTTGCTGTGCTGCAGGGAGGGTAGGGGGAGGAGAGGTTGGGGGGTTCTTATGTACTATCTACTGTTCAACATCTTGCACTGTTGAATGCATGTCTCACTTTAAAATCAATAAATAAATAAAAAATAAAACAAGATTGTCTATCTGAAAATAGATCTAACCACTGATTGAAATCACCTGCAACAATGATGTTGGGATTATCAAAAGAGGATAGTAGAATGTTGATGCTGTTCTAAAAATCATGGTCTGGTTTAAAAGGACCATAAATATTGAAAAAAATGATTTCTCTATTGTGAATGACAAGCCATTACCCAACGACCACTACTATCACAATGAGTAGAAAAATATGTACATGTAAAAACGTATGGAAAAAAATAGCAACACCACCTTTACGATTGGAAGCTGGGGAATAAATAACTTGGGCTACCCACTGTCGTTTCAATTTAAGCGATTCTGCATCATTACAATGAGTTTTCATTACAATGAGTTTTCTGCAAGAAAGAAACATGAGAATTCAATCTAGATACATGAGACAGTACCTTTTGTCTTTTAACAGGGTGTCCCAGACCACAAACGTTCCACTGGACAATGTTACACATATTGGGAAGTGGGGTGGGTATTACATGGATAGAGGTGATGCACTGCAGAAACACAGCTGAAAACAGAAAAACACCATTTATTAAGTAAATATGGAACGCAATATGAACAACAATAAGTACAAAAGAGAGGAGATTCATCATACAGAATAAAAAAGAAGAATAAACAACTAATAACATAAGAAGAGAAGTTGATAGTAAGAAAAAGAGATAGATCAAGGAAAGAGATCCTGATCTACAACGAAGAGTAGAAGAAATGAGCATGGGGCGTAATAGCACCGAGAACAAAAAGAGCGACAGAGGAAAAGATACTAAGATATAGAAGAGAAAACAGCCATAAGGAACATTATAGAAAAAAGGTTAGAGGTGTTGGGTAGAAGTAACCATTGAATTTGGAGAAAGACTTTGGAGAAAAGACTTTAGTTTGACAGGATCGTCAAAAGAATGTGTAGTGCCCTCATGAGTAATTTTACACAGACACGGATTAAAAATGCCATAACGAATATGCAACTGTCTCATCTGTGGGCGAGGAGCAAGAAATTCCTTCTTTCTGGCATTGGTGGCATTAGGGAGGTCCTGAGAGAGATAAACAATATGACCAGACCATTTAAGGCGATGTTTCACATTTGCAGCCTTTAGCACACAGATCAGATCTGTGCATTCCAAAAATAGCATTATAATTCCTCTAGGCCTAGTAGAATGAGGTTGAACGCGACCAAGACGATGTGTACATTGAATGTTTAGTGGAGGCTCAAATGGAAGATCCAGGAGCTCAGGCGGGAACCTCTTCAGAGGAGAAGTAGGTCAGGGCCTTCCAAATTCTCTGGTAAGCCATATAGACGGAGGTTATTATGCCTATAGCAAATTTCAATGTCCTCATTATGAAACTTGAGACGTTGAATCTCCTGCTCAGAGATAGGAATCTTGGTGGTAGCATCATGCAAGTCACTGATATATTGCTCCATATTGAACACCTTCACTTCCATATTAATCCATCTGTCCTCGATTCGTTAGAGTTTCTCATTAGTAGAGGACATGAAAGATCTTAATCCCCTCTCCTCATCAAGGATAGTATCATGAACAGGATTATGAGATGACAAAATGTGTGAGGGGGTCATTTTTGACCCCATTGGGTTTTGTGCCAGAAGACGAAGGTCTAACGGTGGTTGAAATACCACTAGCCATGTTAGTGAGATGAGGAGGGTGTTGTATCGACTTTAGAAATGTTCTTAGCCTGCCCATATGCTTTATACACACTATGTAGAGGAAGGCAAGCGTGAAGAAAAAATATGAATAGGCTATATGTGTTGCATGTCCAAAATGAAAGAGACTTCTTTTTAAAAAAATAAGCTGTTCAGAGATACAACATGTGACAAGCAAGGCAATGTCAGTGTAGGAAATGATGTAAGGCAACAACATATGAAAAAAGAAGAAAAGGGGAGTCTTTATATGGCAGGAAAGTAATTCTGAAGAAACGGCATAGCAAACACTACACATTTGTGAGTAAAAAAAATAGCTGCAGGGACAAGAGAGAAGTAAAAAAATGTTGCAGAGCGTTAATTATTGAAACGCCGGTACTAGCTCACCAGGAGGTCACAAAGAGCAAGCGGCAGGCTTGTAAAATGGCGGTCGCTCGCTTCTGAGGGAAGGAATCTCACCGCCGCTGCTCTGAGTCAGCAAGGATGTAAGTCGGAGTCGGAGCAGCTCCAAATGCTGCTCCAACCTTCAAGGAGTCCATAAGTATAGGTGGCCTCACCCAAACACGACAGAAACAGGCTGGAAATATTAAAAAGAGCTCAACGCTCGAGTGGAGCTCAACTGTGTGCCGTCATCTTGCCACAGCACAAGATCACAACCCCATTAAACATATAATTAAACATGAATATTGAATTGATAATTTTTTATTCCTTAACTTCCCACCCTATACACCTACAGGCCTACCAACCTGCACCTAACAAATAATGTAAAAATGAATAATCATACAATATACCGAATTAATTATCAATTAAATATGTAATTAATAATTAATCAATTCTTACTTAATTAACGTCACACAATATGACACCATACAAACCCAAAAAAACACACCCAAAACATCACAAAATACATAATATAATATATAGACAATGTGCATAATTAATTAATTCACCGTAAACAATTATTAATTAGTATCATATTAATTAATTAAGTTCCCACCATATACCCCTGCAAACAAAATAACATACATAATTATCATTTAACTAATTAATATTAAACGATTAATTAATAATAAAGCAATTATTAATTTATGTCCCACCCTGTACCACTACAAACTATCACCCCCCAAAAATATAATTACACAACTCACATAATTATTTTTCAATTAAATAATTAATATTAATTAAAAATCAATTAATAATTAATTATACCGAAACAACTACACACCCTATACCCCTGCACCCCTCACAACCCACCACATCACTATACATTATTATTAAAAATTAAATTATAAAATATAAATAATATAAAATTAAAAACTATATTTAACAATTATTAGCAACAGTTATATCATCTATATTTAATATAGAAATTAAAAATATGAGCAGAACCACATTCAAATAATTAAACAATTATATTTTTTACAAATATAGCATTGTGGACGATATTAAAAAACATCAATATTCTTGTAAACGATATTACTTACGTAAAAATTGATATATATATGTCCTCGATATTCCTGGTGCATGGTTCATGATATTAATGCGTCTCAATATTAAAAACTTGATATTTCTGTCCATCAATATTAATGATTCCATATCATGTTCAAATACTACATCTAATACAAAAGATCTTACCATAAGCGAGTGGAAGTTATTAACAGTTTAAACATGTGCACTATATGTACAAATATAGCCAGTGGGGCCTTAAAAATGATTGATACAGTTACAGTACGTGAAAACAATTATTTAATGCCTCACTGCAGTCAATATAGTTTCATAGTACATAGTGTAGCGATGTACACAAATATGTGGTATATATACAGGAGATATAGTTAAAGTAAAGGTTATAATGTAGCTGTTCCGACGATACACTAAATTTGCATATACTCTAAACAAGTGTCTACTCTATTCTAGGAGAGGAACTCTAGGAGAACATAGCTGCAAGTTTCCCGCCTCCTGCGCTGCCAGCCAGTGTTCGAAGTCCCTGCTGCCCCCTTGGCCTGCCTCCCAGCTGTCCCGCTTTTCACCTGACCCCTACTTAACAGTGACCGCTGTGCAATAGTGTAAGCAAGACCCCTGATCTTGGCCAGGCACCTGCTCTCCCCTCACACAGCTCCACTGCAAGTTTCCTACCTCCAGCGCTGATAACCAGTGTTCGAGGCCCCTGTGCCTCGGGTCTTCCATTGACCTGCTTCTGCCTTCTAAAAGATCAGTAGGCAGGATTCACAAGTCCAAAGCTGGATTCGTCATCATCCACAAGAATGCCAATAACTGCACCTCCTCTACAGACACTTCATCCTCTAACACAGAACACCTATCTTTCAAGCCCCACGTCACAGCCAACTTCTCCCTGAGCGGAACTCTCATTCTCAGACTGTTTGGACCATCCACCCATCCACCAACTCCACCGACACCATCATGAATTTTATTGCACCACTCACCCTTGAACCTCGCAATTACATTCACTTGGAGACCTGAGCTTCCCCCTGGAAGACCCCACTGACCTTCCCAACTGAAAAGAACTCATTAAATACCTTAGAAATCTGGGCCTCACCCATCAAGTAAAGGAACCAACCCATGTTGCCGGACACCTCCTAGTCCCAATTAAAAACATATGAATTGAAAACCCTCCAACAGTCTCCTGGACTAACCACACTGTTGTCAAGTTCTGAATCCACATCCCTGTCCAATGCACATGCACTACAACCAGAATAGGCCATCAAGATTGGATCAACATCAAGGACAAAGACTGGAAAAATGCTCTCAACACCCATTGACCCAAATACAGCAACAGACTCCCAATGTCATCCACCCTTCAGCACATACATGATCCCTGTAGACAGCATCATCCACACTCACAAGATCAACATCCTCGTCTACGCTGCCAAGGGGCAATCTTTTACATCAGAAAGAGAATGCAACATTACAGCCCCTCCTGCCTCAACACAATATTTCACACAACCCCATCCATGGCAATCATGGTCTACTATTTACCTATGGCCCCCTTGCAAATCTTCATATGCCCACACGCATTTCCTTTGGATCTTTTGGTCTGATCCAAGATCTTCTCTACAATTATACTGACATACATATATTACAAACATATATTACTTTGCAACTATGTTGTGGAAACAAAATGGTAAGACATATTGCATAGATTACATTTTTCAATTTTTATATTTGACCAGATGACTCACAACAACATTTGTTTACGGGAAGAATTAGGACATAGTACATGAAATGTGCAGGAGACTCCATTTACACACCATTGTTCAACATGAGTTTTACATTTTGCACCATGGTGTGTAGGTTAGTTCAGATGTATATTTATGTTCCATCTTTGGTAGGTGGTCATTGGTATATCTCACTCCACATGCAATAGGTCCATCGTAATGCTATAGGTATTTGGAATGGTATTGTGCTTTATTACTAGTGCGCCTACCTGGTAAAATAATTCTCCAAACTTGCACCTCGCTGATGACTCCCTTGAAGAGTGTAAGTACTATAAAGCTGTGGATATTCTGTGGGTACAACGAGACATAGAGTGGGGAGGTGTGCTAAGAGGTTAAGCTCTTGCATCTCCTATGTCACTGCAACGTTCTTACCCTCCACTTGAGTACTAAACCCCTCATTTATGACTTTGACAGCTCTGAAGAAGGAAGACACTGCATTGTCCTTACCAGCCACCTGTTGCCAGAGTCTGGCACTTACCTGGGGGAGGGTCTTCCTTTGATTGCCCAGATATAATCAGCCAACACCTCAATTTCCTGCCCAGGACAGTTTACCTTTCTCTGTCAGCTGAGCCTTGGTGAAAGATGAGGAAGTTCGACTTAGCCAGATTGCAGATGCTGTGGGAGGATAGCAGTTAATGCATTTTGCTGTGCTGATGAGAACAGAAACTTAATAGGAGATGTACAGTGTGGCAAGGGAAAGTGTTCAGTGTTTGCCTGAGTGTGACAGTGAGCTCTTCCTGAATTAAGTGGGTGTTAGCAGAAAACTGGGACATGTTTTTACACATATGAGAAACCACTGCTAGAGAAATTATTGCATGCAGTGATTTCATGTCTATCTTGCATTTGGTATGTGAAAACACTTTATGTGATAATGTTGCATATGGTAATACTGGTATCATATAGTGCAAATCATTATCATGTATCAATCATGCAGAATCTCCCTTGTTATCCATATTTGCAATTTCAGAAAAACTGCACCAATGTAAAAGCTCGCCCTTGCCATTGTCTTCTGCCTTGGAGAAACAGCAACCTTGATTGCAGTCATTTGGGAAGTGGATTTGTTGGGAGACATCTTTTGGGTGCAAGATTGACTGCAAAATAAGTAATTCCCTAGATGACACTTCGCAACATCTAGAACTATGAGAGCAGGTTTGATTATCCTATGAATCGGACACTAAATGCTCGTTCCAGGGAAAAATGTATTTCTGTTGGCTGAAGTTATATTTTTCATTCCACAACCATATAACAGAACAGTACAGCACAATCCTCATTTGCACGCTAACTGTTGTTCGCCTTCAAATTACCTCCCCGAGCTTGAACTGTTAGAGATGCCTAAAACATTTTGCACTACATTGGAGGCAAAGTAGGAATTCCTCTTCTAGTATAAATGTATGTGTAGATGGATGTGAGTGGGAGGAATGCCAAACGTTGCACCATCAAAACCTCTCATTGCCTCAATATATTTGGCACATTCAGAATATTCAGCTCATAGTGGGCCAGAAACTGATTCTACCATGCCTCCTTCGACAGTATTGTTTTTGGAGCCCTGACCGTTGACAGTCTCTAAAGGACAGGCGGTTCCAAAGTATCCAAGAACTAGACCACAGTTTGGCCTTTTCTGCCTGAACACTTGTTCTAATAGGGATTATGGGAGGATCCATTCTCCCTTCCTCTGTCCCGGCTTCTGTCACTACTCCCCCCTCTGCCCTCTACTGTCCGTCTTTCTCATTTAAGCCACAGTTGCACTGCTCCACCAGGAAGGCACTAAGTAGAATAGAGTCTAGAAACGAAATGCCCACAATAAGGTGCCTAAATGATCAAAAATAGGAATCAGTAAAGAACACATTCGAAGAGAAGTAATATTGAACTTGTTTTAACACATTTAAAAGACAAGCAAGATTATGATCTAATCATAGGTGCATGTGCAGAGGTTAAGTAATCGGCAAGGTAAAATAAAGAAAAATATTCTCACACATGGCCTTTAATTAGTGAGAGTTCCAAGCTGAATGAAGCCTCCGTGAAGGATTGGTGATGGCTGGCTGGGAAACATCTACAAGGACACATCCGCTGCACAACCTCCTCAGACGAATCACACCCGATAATGGAGTATCACAACTTCCAACTCCACACTGATGGAAAAAGCACCATCAGAGGCACCTTCGACTACGGGCCACTGGGACCTAGGTTCCACAATGTTATCCCTGCCCTCATTGCCCCGATCGCCATCAACTCCAAGCGACCCCAACATAACCAACCTCCTGGAAACATGAGCAACATAGGCCTCAAGCAACTTGTCACCGCCCCTACCCACATCACAGGGCACACGCTTGACCCAATTTTCACATCCAGGGACAGAGTAAAGTATGAACACGTCTTTCAGCACACCGGGACCAACCAGAAACTGTAAAAAGACCAGTAGAACAAGGCTCTCAACACCCAGGCACCACATACAACTCAATGTTCCAACACAATTAACCCCGCCAAGCCTGTCAAATCTGAAGGACCTGCGAGTAGAGCTAGCTGGTTCACCACGGAGTTGAAATCCTCCAAACACAGCAGTCGGCAACTAGAGAGAAAGTGGTGCACTAGAAAAAAGACAGACCATACCATGTCCAAGGCAGCACTCAACCAGTACCACAAAATAAAGTGCCCTAGCAGACTGCATAGAAGACAGTACAAACAGCATCATGGTGCTCTTCACTATTGTGAAGGAGTTCTACAACCTAGCAACAGCCAGGAACAGATCCACCCCTCCAAAGAACTGTGTGACACCCTGGTGGAGTTCTTCCACAACAAGATCGCTGTCATTTACAAAAACTTCAAACCCCAACTTACCCCTTCCAATTGCATAAGCCTGCTCACAGCCATGAACACAACCTTCCAACACCTGATCACCTACAGGAACATTCTCACAATTCAAGCCACAATATCCATAAAAACCTATGCACTCGGGTGCACCCACGGACTCCTGTCCCCACTATGTCTTCCATTTCGAAAGCAAGATGAATGGCGACAAGCTTAAGAAAGTCCAGAACAACTCACTCACCTTGGCCTCCTTCCCTGTAGACTGGAAACACGCAGAAGTAAGGCCCCTCCTGACGAAACCATTTGCCTACCCAGCAGAACCAAAGAACTACCAACCCATCTTTCTGCTCCCCTTTTCAGTGTACGTTTTCAAGAAGGTAATCAACCAGCAACTCACCGAACACCTAGAACTCAACAATCTCCTAGACCCCTCTCAAACCGGATTCCGAGCCAACCACACCACCGAGCCAGGCCTGATCGCAGCCACCGATGACATAAGGGCCCTCCTGGACAGCGGTGAAACAGCAGCTCTCATACTCCTGGACCCATCAGCCCCCTTCAACACCGTCTCCCATCACATCTTTGTTGGAAGGTGTTTCATTAGCAGTGAAAACTAGGGACCTACCAGTAGTAATAAGGTCACCAACACAATAAAAGGTTCAGTCTAGGTCTCAATAAATTATCCCCTTATTCAACCTGTGGTAACTGGCAACAAACAGGCATGCTTAACTCAGGAGACAGGTGTGTAAAGTATTTAGAAACACCAATAAATTACAAAAATGAGACACAATACACAATAAGTATCCAACACCAATGTATAGCAATAGGTTATATTTCTCCAATGTAGGGAGCTAGTTTTCTACAATGGGAAAAAACGAAATTGACTTTATTTCCCCCACCAAGGCGTATGAAACATCTTTTATAGTGTCCCTGCTTATTATTACAAGGCACCTTACCCCAAGGCCACCTCAAGGAGATCTTAGGGGGGACTTATATGTAAATAAAAAGGTAGGTTGAGACTTTGGAAGTACCTTTAAATTCAAAGTAGAATTTTCATGCACATTTAATGTAAAGGCACCCTGAAAAACGATGGATTTAGGCCCAGATCTCTGTACTGGGGTGAATGTATGACAGGGTTCTTCATTCTGTCCATCAATTGTTCTTTTAGCAGTTGTCCCCCCAAGTGGGAAGGGTATGCCCATACGTGGGTCCGGTGCTCTCCATGCCAGTGGAATAATGCTATCCTGGCTGAAGAAGGGTAAAACGCCGAAACCGGTCCTAGGATGCTTGTTTCCAGTCCAGGGAGGACCTGGCTTGGCAGTTCGGGCTGGACTGTTCCCAATGGGTGCAGGGTCAAGCCTGATTTGCATATGGCTGGGTCCAAACTGGAATGCCATGGTGAGCACAATCACAATGGATTTAGGTCCAGACCTCTGTACAGGGGTGAATGTATGACATTGTTCTGAATTCTGTCCATCAATTGCTCTTTTGGCATTAGTCACCCTGAGTGGGACGGGTATGCCCAGACGTGGGTCCCGAGCTCTCCATGCCACTGGAATCAAGTTATTCTAGCTAAAGAGGGGTGAAACCCTGAAACCAGTCCTAGGATGCTTGTTTCCAGTCTAGGGAGGACCTGGCCTGGCAGTTCAGGCTGGACTGTTCCCATTGAGCGCAGGGTTACGAATGATTTGCAAATGGCTGGGTCCAAACTGGAATGGCATGGTGAGCAAAAAAACAATGGATTTAGGCCTAGATCTCTGTACTGGGGTGAATGTATGACATTGTTCTGCATTCTGTCCATCAATTGTTCTTTTTGCCTTTAAAATTACAGCAGGCAACCCAGTAATGCATACTTAAGTGTATTAACCCCTTTGCAGCGGGGGTAATTCCCCCGCTGTGCTGAGCGGTGCTCATGTGCTCAGCTCGTCATGAGCACATGAGCACCGTGCCTCATGACGAGCTGAGCTCGTCATGAGCATAGAAGGTGGTAAGTCTACTGGGTTTCTAAACCTACATGACAAATTAAAAACTAGGGACTGACAGCTAGGCTGTCAGTACCAATTGTAATTACTCCTAATTACCATATGCATTCAAATAAAATGCAGGCCCTGAGTCTGGATAGCAGTGCCCAGGGTGCAGTTAGAGTCAGAAAACCAGCATTTAGTAGTCAAAATGGGAGCACAAAAGTGGGGGGGCTGCAAACAGGTCCTGATTTCTCACAATCTTGATCAACAGACTCCACCACATTGGAATCAAGGGAGAGGCCTCATACCTCGTCGCTAGAACCCAGAGACCTAGTCTCCCACTGTTCATCCTCCATGGATCATTCTTCAGCTCCACCCTCTTCAACACTTACATGACCCCCCTAGCCAGCACCATCAGATAACACAGACTCATCATCATCTCCTATGCCGACAACACCCAGCTCATCATTTCACTGTCAGAAGACCCCTCCACCACCAGAGCTAACTTCCACAGATGTATGATGAATGTTGCTGAGTGAATGAAGGACAACCGTCTCAAGCTCAAAATGGATCAGATGGAAGTCCTCATCTTTGAGAACAACACCTCACCCTGGAACGATGCATGGTGGCCTGCTGAACTCGGCCCATCCTGCAACCTCAGCATCATTTAGGAGAGCAAGCTTTCCATGAAGAAATAGGTAAACTCAGTATTATATGCCTGCTTCCACACCATACGCATGCAAAATCTTCAGGTGGCTCCCAGTCAGCACCAGAAGGACCGTCAGACAGACCCTGGTCATCAGCAGGCTACACTATGGGAACACTCTTTATGTAGGAATCACCACACGCCTCCTGAAGAGACTACAGACAATATAAAACGCAGTGGCCAGACGCATCCTTGACCTCTCCAGACATACACACATCACACTCCACCTCAAGAAGCTAAATTGACTCCTAATCTGCAAAAGATGTCAGTCCAAGATATTTATCTATGCATACAAAGCTCTGCACAATGAAGGACCAGCTTGCATCAACAAATGCTTGACCTTCCACCAACCAACCACCCGTGTGCCACCTCTCTCTTCCATGCAGACACCCCCGGATCAACCCAGGCAACAGTGGAATATGCTCCTTCTCACACCTGGGAGCCAAAGCCTGGAACAACCTTCCCCTGCACCTCAGGACCACCCCATCACTCTACCAATTCAGGAAAATATTCAAGACCTGGCTGTTCTAATGAATAGATCATTACAAAGAAAACAGCTACCCCAGCACCGTGAGACCCTCACAGGTGATTTACCGCACTTTACAAGCCCTTGACTGATTGATTGAAACATAATGCTTATATTCATGCTCATGTTAAATCTCGAAGTAAACTTAGCACTGCTTTAAATAGCCAAAAGCTTGCAATCTTTCTCCTAAGATTGATGTATGGGCTTTTCAAAACCATCAAGTTGGCCCCAAAATATCCCTTTGAGAATATTCGAGATCCTAACAACCCTTTCCCAAAACATCATGTTGCTCAGCAGGTGTTTCAATAATGCTGATGCTCAAACGTAGCTGAGATGTAACTTCCTTATGCAAAATACTCTCACGCTTCATATAAGTCAGGAGGGTTGGAGCATACATGACTCGCAGCTAGTATTTGAAACCGACTGACAGTTGCATTTCCATCCATTTTACGCTTCATTTTCCCACCTTAGTCACTCCAAGACCGATGCGCCAAAAAGGGACAAAGGAAAGTCAGTCACTCAGGTGATTAACAGCAACATGTGAAGCCCCTGTTGATGACACCCTTTTAGTTCCTAGATTTTGATGGGAAAGGTCTACAAATCTGGAAGCCTTACTCCTGCAAATCATCATCTTACTTCCATGTTTAAAGTGTTTTGCAGTTTGCTTTGGTACATTAAGATATATGTGTTTAATCTAAAGCTGCTGAAGAGTGTTAAGTAAACTTGAAACATCTTGCAAAGTTCATTATAGCATAACTACTCTTCAACCCAAAGAAGATTATCTTTAATTAAAGTTTTGAAAGTCATATTAGAAACTTCTCATCTATTTGAAAATAAAATTGCTTAAGAGAAATATGTACTTCTATATCCCTATTTTGCTTCAGTTAAAAAAGCATAAGGAACATTCAGCAGCAAACTTATTAACAAGCATTGGTAAAACCAACAAGACTTCTTTTAGTATACAAAACAGGCATGGACAACTACAAAATCTATGCACAACGTTTCACTTTATAACATGCTGAATGGCACTGCAAGCTTAGGGAATAAAGAACATAGGGTACAGATTCAAAGGACACAGAAAGAGAGAGTAAGGCTGGCAGAACAAATAGGTCGTTCAGGGGGCGTGGCTTGACCAGCGATGCAGTGAGACGTGCTCCGGAGGAGCTCCCGCTGCCCGCCACTATTATAAGCTATTATTGCGGAGTACCGAGGACCCTACCTGCCATTCGGGGGGTGCCTGAGTCGTGTGGAAATCCGGGACACAGGCGACACGGAGGTCCAGCTCCTGGGTCGCAGCAGAGGTCGGCAGACGATGATGGTGCGGGAGTCTTGAGGCTGCGTCCGCCATTTTGAGCTCTGCAGCTCGCGGTGCGCGCAGGCGAGCGGAGACCGAGGAGAGGAGTTGCTGGGCCCCGGTTCGTGGGGCGGGTGCCTGTGCTCTGTTGGTGCCGGGGACACGAGCGGAGAGGTGTTCCAGCCGCCGGGGTGCAGCAGCAGGAAGCGGACGGGGACGGTGCAGAGGATCGGAGACTGCAGCCGCCATTTTGGGCCCTGTGTGTTGAGGCTACTCCGGAGGAGCGGAGACGGAGGAAAGGAGCCGCTGGAGGCCTGCTTGAGGTCCAGAGGGTGCTTGCCCACCGCGGAGGCTTTGTTGTGGGGGAGAGAGGGCCTTGCCCCCCCCTGTTGCCCAGAGGACGATCGGTCGGGGCTGTTGTGGAGCCTTGGTCGGGTGCCGCCATTTTTCCCTGCCTGAACCTTGCCCGGGCCCGGAGGAGTCGAGCCCCGTGAAGGCGGTGCACCTGAGACTGCTTGGAGCGGTTGAGGCCCCGGTGTTGGAGGAGATCCCCGCTGGATGAACTGGGCGGTCTGGCTGGCGCATCCCCCTGGATACGGCAAAGCATGGCATCTGAGGCCTGCGGTTGGCGACGTCTTGGTAGGCGACCTTTTTTCTCCCCCTCCTCAGCGGACAACGGTGGACGCGGCGGGCCCTGGAGGGACTGCAGGTGCGGCCCACCGGAGCTCTTCTTGAGGAGAAAGGGGCTGGCCTGGCACTGGAATATTGGCGGCCATCGACGAGCTGCGGGGCTGCACCCGGACGGCGCAAACGACGACGCGGCCTGGGGCCTGCCTGGACCTGTGATCTGAAGCGGCGGACACTTGCTGTGGGCGAGGATCGGCTCATTGGCGAGTCGCTGAAGGTGGGCGTAATCTTGAGACAGCTCCGGTCACCAAGGTGAGCAGCATTGGTCCGGCGAGCAGGGCGGCGGTGGAAGACGCAGCTCGCCATTATCTGCTTGACTGTGGGGTCGGCCTTGGGATGCCTGGTGCTGTGGGCAACGGTCCTTTGGGTGGGGGGGGTATAGGCAGCTTTCCGCCCTCAATTTGGTTCCCCTGCGCTCAGGAGTGTGGTGCTTGGCGTGGCATAGGGGCTTGTTTTTGGGGCTGGCCTGCTGAGTAGAACGAATCTGCCACTCCCGCCATTGTCACTTTGCGCGCCCATAGTGGTGCTTGGCGCGGCGACTTGGGGAGATAGAGGCAGGGACCGCAGCCCGGACGTTGGAGTGCAATAACTGCCGCCTGGGGGCCCGTGCAGGATCCCTTTTTTGTGAAGCCCTAGGCTGTGTGGCGATCGGCTGGGCCTCTCACTTGCCCCTGCCCCTATTGTATTGATTTCTCTGTGCATTGACTTATACTCCGCGGGTGGGGGGGACCTGTCTGGGCGCTGTACAGTAGAAGAGTTTAGGAGTGTGTCTACGCCCTTGCTTTGTCCTCTGACTGGCTCACTCCCCAAGATGCTGAGGGGTGCATCCGTGCCTTCTGGCTGGGAGGGTGTAACTCGGACAATGACGCGCTCCAACAAAGGAAACAAAGCCGACCCGACTGCAGCCCCCAAGGACAACACTGTTGTACACATGGGGGGGAAAGCGGGGGCGCCAGCTGCTGGTGAAGGCTCATCTCAGACTGCTGGAGGCTCCCCACCGGTTACTCAGGTGTTTATGTCCACCTTTATGTCGGAGCTGAAAATGGAGATAGGGTCCCTGCGGTCTGAGGTGCACACATGTGTGAAGGAACTACGGAAGGAGGTGACGGACCTTGGGGACCGAGTGGACGGACTGGAAAGGATGATGGACACGCGCACGGAAGATCAGGAACACCTATGGCAGCGCTTGGCGGCCCTCGAAGAGCAGAACATTGAGCTCCAAGTAAAGCAGGAGGACTTGGAGAACAGGAGCCGTCGCAACAACCTCTGTATCCGGGGGATTCCGCTTGGAGAAGAAGGGGAGGACATCATGGGATACGTGGCGCAGCTTCTACATGAGATCTGGGGGGACGAGAATGCCTCCCCTCTGGCTTTGGATCGGGTGCACCGTATGGCTGGCCCTGCGGGTAGGCCGGGGCTTTTACCGGACATTCTGACCAGGGTCCATTTCTTCACCGAAAAGGAGGCTATCTGGAAAATAGCGCGAGATAATCTGACCTGCGATATAAGGGGCACAGGATCCAGATCTTCCAAGATTTGGCACCCAACTCTCTGAAGAGGAGGCGTGCGTTTCGACCTGTGTCCAAAAAACTGCACAGTATGGGCATTGCCTACCAATGGGGCCATCCATTTGCACTCATATTCCAGTGGGAATCCAAGCGCAGAATCATACGATCCTACACGGAAGTGGCGCAACTCCTCCGCTTACCAACGTCACCGCCGGCGAGCCCATCTCAGCCCCGTAGACAGAAAAGAACACCGTCTGGGCCATCCTGGACCACAGTGCATCGACACCATCGTGTCTCCCCCAATGCTGAGCGCTCACCCTCCCAGGCCAAACAGGACATTATAGCTCACATCCGGTCCCTTAAGGGGGATAGAGAAGAGCCGGGCGGGCGCCCCCCGACGCCATGAATTGCGAGACGTTTACTTCTTCCCTCCTAGTGGGGAGGTTTCACGCCTAAGCCCGCACAAACTTGTGGGTGGAGCTCACTCGCTACCCCGACTCCCGGTGTGCGGTTTGGGGGGACGGCGGGAGCTCCTCGGCTGTCAGACCTTTCAGACCGCCACAATCCCCGCCGGTCTGCCCCTGAGGGAGTGACATCCCAGAGTGTGTCCAAACCTACGGGTGCAGGATGCCCTGTAACGGGGGCAGTGTAATTCGGCCCTGTTGGCCGCGATTGTTAAGTAAAACTGGGTGGCCCTTCTGGCCGCTCATTATCTCTCTATTCTCTTCCTTCTTTTCTTGCCTCTTGCCTTTCTTCTTTCCCTTTTCCTTCTCTTTTCAGGGGGGTGTGGGGAGGGGCCGCTGGGCAATGGTTTGGTGTGAAAGTCTGAGGGTGCAGGCCTCTAGTGTGTGTGGAGTGGGCGGGTTGACTGCTGTAGGGACATGGATGGCTTATGATGCAACCTAGCATGGCTGTGAATATACCTAGTCCTTTAAAGGTCCTGACACTCAACGTAAAGGGCCTTAATTTGCCCAACAAGCAAAGCAGGTTTGGCACTATCTCACTCGTCAGAACCCAGACATCATATTCCTGCAGGAGACACACCTTTTGCAAGCTGACACCGCGCGCATGGCACACCCTAGGTACCCTCTTCAGTTCTGGGCTGCAGCAGACACAAAGACAGCAGGAGTGGCGATTCTGTGCAGGGCTGGTATCAGGCGGGGAGGCGACAGGCCCTTTCGAGGTGGTGATGGGCGCTTCCTTAGAGTGGGGGTGGTGGTGGGGCGCAGCTGCTTAACACTGTGTAATATATATGCCCCTAACCAGGCGCAGGACCGCTACCTTCGAGACCTTTTGAGGGAACATGTGCCGCAGGGTGGGACCTCGCTCATTCTTGGGGGGGACCTTACCCTGATATCTCACTATCTGACCACGCCCACGTTGAGTTACTCCTGCAGGACCCGGCTGCTTGTCCTAGCCGGGAACGAAGGTGGTGTCTACTGCCAAGTTTCCTTCGGGATGCGGCGGATCTTGAGGACATCAGGGGGGCCATTGTCTCCTACTTCGAGTGTAACGACCGGCCTGAGACACCCTTCCCAGTGGTCTGGGACCCCCTTCAAGGCTACAATACGGGGGCATATCACATCCCTCTCGATTGCGAGGTCGCGTGAGGCCCGAGCGCTGAAGGACAAACTAACAGGAGACCTCAAACAGGTGGAGATACAGGATCAGGGCGGTTCCACCATGCGGTCGAGACGGCGATTAGCTAATCTTAGAGGCCAGCTCAGGATGTTGCGCACAAATAGGGCAGAGAACTCCCTCTTGGCATTGAAACAGAGGTATTTCGAGGGCGGGGACAAGGTGGGGAGGCTATTGGCGAGGAGACTGAGAGCCCGAGCCGCTAAAGCACATATAGCGAACGTTCAACTGCCGGATGGGACCAGGGTCTCGGCGGCGAAGGATAAATGTCAGGCGTTCAAGGACTATTACACAGCACTGTATACGGAAGAGAAACCGCCGCCGGAGTTGGTGGAGGAAGTGCTGGGGCAGTATGGGGGGGCGACACTACACCCCCATTATGCGAAGCTCCTGGAAGACTCGATCACGCAGGAGGAGATAGCATCAGCCATCCGAGAGCTCCCCCTGGGGAAGACTCTGGGGCCTGACGGGCTCCCTCTATCCTTTTATCGCATGTTCCAAGTGCAGCTCAGTCCCTACCTTCTCCGGTTATTTAACTCCTTCACTGATGAGGAGGGGCCGTCCCCCGATATGGGACTGGCGGAAATCGCCTTAATCCTAAAACCTGGTAAGGACCCTACGATGTGCGCATCGTACCGCCCGATTGCTTTACTAAACACCGACTTTAAAATATACACCAAGTTGTTGGTGAGGCGGCTGGACCCCCATATGCCGGGCCTGATAGACCCTTATCAGGTGGGTTTCATACGCAACCGACAGGAGGCTGACAACGTACGCAGGGTGGCACACCTCGTGGAAAAGGCTCATCACTGGCAGATCCCAGCCTGTCTTCTCTCGTTAGACGCGGAAAAGGCGTCGACCGGGTGGACTGGTCCTTCCTCAGGGCGGTACTGCACAGGATAGAGCTCGGCTGGAAGATGGTCACTAGGATCATGGCTCCGTACCTTGCACCACGGGCCAGGATTCGCGTGAACGGGCAGCTCACGAAGCCGTTTAGCATCGGGAGGGGTACCAGGCAGGGCTGCCCAATCTTGCCCCTATTATTTGCCTTGGCAATAGAGCCACTAGCGGATATGATTCATCGGGCTCCTGACATCCATGGCATCCCCCTAGGCGACCAAAACAACAAAGTAGTGCTCTTCGCGGACGACCTCATCCTTACGCTTACTAAACCCCGAGAGTCTTTGCCGGCAGTGCACTCAGAGCTGTGCCTCTTTGAAAGTGAGTCTGGGCTGAAAATCAATCACAGCAAGTCCTGGGCGCTCAACCTTACCATCCTGCAGGCAGAAATCCCCCATCTGGAACAGTTAGTCCCCTATCGATGGACGGCACAGCATATCCGCTATCTTGGCTTACAGTTGACCCCCTCGCTGGATGGCTGGACGCAAGTCAACTGGCGGGAGTGCCGACGATCGGTCCTCGAAGACTTGCAGCGGTGGAAGCTGCTTGTGCCGTCATGGCTGGGCAGACTCAATGCGATTAAGATGTCCATTTTACCTAAAATCTTATATTTATTTCAGTGTCTCCTCACTCCCATACCACTGCATAACATAAGAAGTTTGCAGAGAGACTTGACCAACTTCATCTGGGGGGGAAGAGGCCTCGCTTCTCCCAAGCGCTTCTCTTGGCACCGCGAGATCGGGGGGTCTGGCCTGCCCTAATCTGGTGGAGTACTATTGGGCTGCGCACCTTCGTTTTATAATAGAAGGGGGCGTGACTGAGAGCGAAAAGGGGTGGCTACACATGGACAGAGCCGTGACTGGGCGCACCACATGGGATGTAGCATGGAAACCCAAGGCGGGGCGGTCCCCGAGTGCATACCTGGCGGTGCCCACGAAAACGGTGCTGGAGATCTGGGACAGGATTGCGGTACGCAGGGGCCTCACAACCTTTCCCTCGCCACATACCCCACTTGAGGGGAACCCGAGCTTCCCCCCGGCCCATCGCACCAGAGCTTTCCATAAGTGGCCTCAAGGCAATTGTAGAGTCCTTACAGATTTGTTTGATGGGGGCTCTCTTAAGACCTTCGCTCACTGCAGGGAGGAATTACGACTACCACCTGAGGCTAGGATGCAATATACTCAACTGAGGCACTGGGTAATGACAGATGAAACATACCAGGCGGCTACATGCGCTTTCACCCTGTTTGAGCGACTGGCTCGCTCCTTTACTGAATCGAGGGGCCTGATCTCAAAAATTTATCAGATTCTGCACCATCCTCACACGCCGCGCTCTCATCTGTACCAGCAACGCTGGCACTCTATCTCGGGCACAGACATCGCTCCGGCACAGTGGCTCCGTCTGTGGCACGACATACCCAAAGTATATCATAGCATACCTCAACAAGAGAATGCCTATAAAATGATGACCCAGTGGTACTACACGCCACAGCGACTGCATAATATGTTTCCGGCCTCTTCCCCTGAGTGCTGGAGGTGTCGGTCAGCGACCGGAGATTTTCTGCATATATGGTGGACCTGCTCTTCGCTCACCCTCTTCTGGAAGGAGGTCCTGAGCCACATCAGGGGGGTTCTGGGATTTCCTCTGCCTGAAGCCACTAGCATGATACTGCTGGGTATCAAACCTGCAGGCCTGAAGGCACTGAGCCGGAGCGACTGGGCATTGGCGCTTCAAATGCTGGGAGTAGCTAGGCAGCTCATTGCTCTATATTGGAAAAAAACGGAAGCGCCGCCCATTGCTGCGTAGTTTGTACGACTCTGGCACGTCATATCAATGGAAATCCTCACAGCTGGACTGCAGGCACACGACACACGCTTTAAGGCGGTATGGCAACCCCTAGTGAAATATTTATGCACAGTAGAACATGCGCGACACATGCCCCCTAAACTTCGGGCGCTGCACCTCGTGGAGGACGCTGTGGCCCCCCTGAGCCGGACAGGCTGCTAACATAGACACCCCAGTGCACAAGGCATAGAATGCTGTAGACGCTATGGACAGTGCAGCTGTCCGATGCGGCGCTCTTTCTTCCTCCGCCTTCTTTGACGCACCCTGGGCCCTTTTTCTCTTTCCTAGTCTTATCCCTCTACTTATTCCTACTGTCTTCTATGATCTGCTATCATCCCTTCTGATGTTCTGTTGAAGTTCAGACCTCTTTGGTCTCATAGTTATAACCGTTCTGGGTTACTGGTTACATCTGGTCCTAGGGACCGGGCTATCTTAGGCGGTGACTGCCCGGTAGACACTGGGACATATGTGACGCGGCCGGCCCTGCTGGGTTGTAGGCGGAATGCTGTGTACCATGTTGTTATATTTGAGAACTGTCAATGTTATTTATTGCGTATTGCCTTGACGCGGCCGGCCCTGAATGGGTTGTAGGCTTAACGCTGTGTACCAGTCACTCTCCTGCGTACTCCCTGTTTCGGGGGTGAAATAAAAAGACTTGAATATAAAAATAGGCCGTTCACGTTTGTGTATTTCTGCGTTTATATATTAGCACACTAAAGCAAAAGCTGTTTACATGTCCTATGTTTGTTTTTAGTTGGGGACAGAACAGTGATTGTCGGGACATCTTATGCTCAAACCTTGCCCCCATCTCTCTGGGTTTGATAGATCCCTGTTCCCTATCAGTGCATTAAATTTGGTTTCTATAAAACACCCTCTCTGCCCTCAGCACAATACTTTTTCCTGCTCAGAAAGGCTCTAGATTTCTTTTGGTCCCAGAAACCATCCAAAAAGGATAAATCTGGAGAAAATATTTTCAAATGAATGAGGGCTTGGTGAAACAAGGGATGGAAGATATTGAAAAAAAATCTTTGAGGAAACCTTTGACATCATTTTGTCCACTGTTTTGCCCTCAGTGAAATCCGAGACAGTTGACATAAGTTTTCTAGGGCCAAATGTGTTTCAGCGCGCACAATGAAATATGTCTTATTTACTTATTTCTTTACATTACTCCTGTCGGCCATGAGCCGGAGTTTACTACCCCAATCTTCCCCTCCCCTGCCGCGTGGTACTCCGTCCACGACCTGCTACTGGTCCCAGACATGGTAGTATACTGACCCCAGCAGGCCACCATCCCTGAGAGTGCTAGCCATTTAAAATGGGGTCGCAAATTGCGACAGCCTCATTAATATTCATGAGGCATGTGATTTCCATTGGGAATTTCAAACAGTGTCTAAGACACTGTTGTACCTTAAGTTTAGCGAGTTGCAAGTGTTGCACAATTTGCAACTCGCTAAACTAAATAGTCGTACATCTGGCCCTGGTATGTATGTCAGGCACACACTATACATTTATTTCACAATAACTCACGTATTAATCTAATTGAATTCACGTTGATGCTTCCAAACATGTGGGGACCGGTTTAGCAACCGAATGAATGAACTTTATTTGCATGATTATTTAAAATATTTGCAAAATATAATTAGAAACACACAAAGATAAAGACTTCTCTAAAAACGTATATATCATTAAAATGTATTAAAAATACATTTTAACCATTAGAACAGATGTCAAGCAAAAAGTGCATTGTATATAGGGCAGAGCTTTTCCTTAAACTTGGACAGAAGCTTTATCATCTTAATGTTCAGATGGGTATTGACAGGGTTCAGTGCTGCCATGATGGCCGTTATGCATGTCCGCATTCTAAGATTGTTAAAACTTCTACACAAGAGCTGCCTACGTTCTCTATAAAGAGATGGACACAAACATACGACATGCATGAGGGTTTCTTTTCGAATGTTGTAAAGTCTGCAGGCGGTGTGTGGTGTACCGGCCGTATTTGCCACTTGGGCAGAAAGTCTAGAGCTGAAAAAAAACATGCCGGAAGAGCATTAACTTGTGTTTAATGTACTTCGATAAAGTTGTACCTAGGTACGCTTGGTGGCCTTTCGAAATGTTGTCCTCTAGTTGCTTACCTTGTGGGCACTGATAAAAATAGACGTTTACAACACTGCATGAGCGACCTGCTGATTCCAAAGCTCCCTTGCTATAATGTGTCTAGGGTATTTTTACAAGAATCATAGATGCAATGATTCGCTGGGTTTACTTCTGATTTCTTGCCTGTTGAAGTTCTCCAGAGTGCCAGGCCTTGAAGCTCAGTTTGTGACACAGAATAACGGATGCTTGCTGTCTGGCTATTACTTGATTTAATAGGTAAGCATGGGCGGATTTTGCGAATTGGCAATCCGCGAACTTGCGTATTTACGGATTCGCAATCCGCAAAATCCGCGAACTCTCGCGAATTTGCGGATTTTTTTTTTTTTGTGTTCGCAAGGGTTTCGGCCAGTTCGCGAGGGTTGTGTACCGGTTCGCAATTGCGAACTTACTTGTCGGCTCGCAAAGGCCGCGACTATGTTGTTTCTACGTCTGGTTCATCATCACAGGTTCACAGCACCCTCTGTTTCACCACTGCCACCCTCTGGTACACCCATGCCACCCTCTGGTACATCACTGCCACCCCCTGGTTGGTTTATCAATGTAGATTATGGGGGTGAAAAAAAGCAAGCACACCTGCCCTGCTTCAACTGACATGAATTCATTTGGGGTTGATTAATGTGTCACTGAATTTAAACTTCCAGTCTGGCTGGCACCTGCTTCCTTATCTGTAATTTGCTTTCTGTTGCAGTGCAATTTTTTTTTCACAGGACGTTTGTGGCCTACTTGTAGCTATTCTCTGAGCCTGCTGTGAGGGTCAGAGCAGGGTCATAGAATAGTTGCAAGTAGGCAACTGAACTCTGAAGGGGACCCTCAGGAAGCACTACAGGGAATGGTTACTAATGATAAGATTGAACTTTTGCACCTGCTGAGTGCTTTCAGTTTTGTCTGTAATTGCTTTCTGTTGCAGTGTAATTTTTTTAACAGGACCTTTGTTGTATACTTGTAGCTATTCTCTGGGCCTGCTGTGAGGGTCATAGCAGGGTCATAGAATAGTTGCAAGTAGGCAAATGAACTCTGAAGGGGCCCCTCAGGAAGCACTACAGGGAAAGGTTACTAATGATAAGATTGAACTTTTGCACCTGCTGAGTGCTTTCAGTTTTGCAAAAATCCAAATATCCAGCAGCATCCACAAAAAGTAACCCTTCGAGGTCAAGATCCAAATCAAAGTGACCAGCACATGAAGAAAGCACTGGGAGGAGCCTGCTGGACAGGAACGGGAAGTTGGAGACTGTGGGGCACTTCCTTCCTCCCCCCCACCCCCCAAAATGGACTCCTTGCAAAGAAAAAGTGCAGGCAAATGTCAACCTGGGGAGTTATTCTGATAAAAATCATAATTTTCAAGGTTTATGCTGCCTGCTGGTGGATTTCTTGTGCGAAATTGCAAATTTTGCAATCTCGCAATTGCGAGATTGTCGCTGCCCGCCGCATCTACGTGTTCGCAAGTGTTTACTCCCGCGAAATTGTATAGTATTCTAGTTGGCAAGTGCGACCAAGCAAAAAATCCACTTCGCACGGATTTTATGAATTTTCGGCAAGTTCGCGAGAGTTCGCGGATTGCGAATTTGCCAAAAATCCGCAAAATCCGCGAGCGGAACGGATTTTACGCCCATGCTTATTAATAGGTTAAAGCCTAGGCGTACTTGTGCTGGGGCTGCTGTTCTTGGTAGGTGACAAATAGACTGATATATTTTAGCAACCAGACCATTCAAGATACTTGTGTCCTTTTCAAACAAAATGTCACTCCTGTATGTTATTGATGGCATCAGCTTCACCTTCATGACCTGGAAGATTGGATCTAGGCTGGAATCAAACATATATTCGATCTCTTTATCAAGGCTTCCATTTCTCCACTTCTAGGCTCTTCTTTGATTGACTCTCTTACCATAGGTGACCACATAAGTTTTAGCCAAATTCACTTCAAGTCTATTACACCTGATGTATTCATCTAACTTATCAATCAATTGCTAAAAGCCCATTTTTGTTTTGCCTAGCCTAACCAAAACATCTGCGTACAGAAAATTAGACAATAATTTCTCCCAATGTTGGGAGATTTGAATTGACAAGATCCACTGTTAGTGTACGATCTGATATATAAAGATTAAATTACAAGGCAGCAAGAAGCAGCCTTATTTAAGCCCAACTATATTGTGAATAGTCCAGGTTAAGGACATCCATCACCAAATGTTATCCTTGTCCAAGTACTGGAGTATAAAAGTTAGGTTGCACTTGGTATATTCCCTGGGATGGACCATGACTGCAATTTTCTCCACAATTAACTTCTAGGAGCCCGGTCAAAAACTGCCTTAAAACGACAAAGCAAACAAAAGGTAATGTCTGCATACAGACAACGCAAGCCATAAGCACAGAGATTGCCAACAAGTTCGAGATGCAGCCTTGTTTTTAATGGAATCCAGTCTGATTCATAGGAATTAACCCCTTTTCTTCTACCCAAGATTTAAGGCCTTCGAACAGCAGTCCTGCAAAGTATTTTGCTTACACATCTAGAAGTGATATCAGACGATAATTGCTTGGCTTATTGCTCTTCCATCCCTAAACATAAAATGTATTATGTAATCCCTCCAGGAATCTGGGACTTCTTCCCGAAGGACTTCAATGAAGAGAGGGGCTAATTTTTCTGTCCAGGACAAGGAAGGCTTTTTGAGTACTTGGGGAATCCTGTTTGACACCATAGCAGTCAGCTCGCAAATGCTCAATAAGTCTCTGTAGTTGACTTCTAATTGCATCTAATATTGCCAAGGGACTAGCTCCTGGCTCATTCTCATCACCTCACTTTGTCTTTTGCAGAGGGATATAACTTCTCAGTATATCCCCGGGTTTTGCACAGCAGTGGAACGTCCTCAGTTCCTCTCCCTCAGTCATCCTCTGTCTGACGGCTATTCACTGTTCATGCTCCTCAACTGCCAATCAATCAATCAATCAATCAAGGACATTTATAGAGCGCACTACTTACCCGGAGGGTCTCAAGGCGCTAGGGGGGGGGGTGCTGCTACTGCTCCAACAGCCAGGTCTTGAGCTTCTTCCTGAAGGAGAGGTGGTCTTGGGTCAGGCGCAGGTCGGTCGGGAGGGAGTTCCAGGTCTTGGCGGCCAGGTGGGAGAAGGACCTTCCTCCTGTTGTCGTTCTTCGGATGCGGGGGACGGCGGCGAGGGCGTGACTGGCTGATCGGAGGTGGCGTTTGGGAGCATAGAAGTTGATGCGGTTGTTGAGGTAGCTCGGGCCTTGATCGTGTAGGGCTTTGTGTGCGTGGGTGAGGAGACGGAAGGTGATTCTCTTGTTGACGGGGAGCCAGTGCAGGTCTCTCAGATGTCCGGAGATGTGGCTGCGTCGGGGGATGTCGAGGATGAGTCTGGCTGAGGCGTTCTGGATCCGCTGGAGTCTCTTCTGGAGCTTGGCGGTGGTTCCGGCGTAGAGGGCGTTGCCGTAGTCCAGTCGGCTGGTGACGAGGGCCTGGGTGACCGTCTTCCTGGTCTCGGTGGGGATCCACCGGAAGATCTTCCGTAGCATGCGCATGATGTTGAAGCATGACGAGGAGACGGCGTTGACTTGTCTGGTCATGGAGAGGGCGTGGTCTGTCGGTGTGGGTGCGGTGCCCAGGGCGGGGGGCCACCAGGAGTCGTCCCAGGCGGAGGGCGAGGAGCCCAGGATGAGGACTTCCGTCTTGTCTGAGTTCAGTTTCAGGCGGCTGGTCGTCATCCACTCGGCTACATCTTTCATCCCTTCGTGAAGGTTGGCTCTGGAAGCGGCGGGGTCATTGGTCAGTGAGAGGATCAGCTGGGTGTCATCGGCGTAGGAGATGATGTTCAGGTTGTGTTGGCGTGCGATGGGCGCGAGGGGGCTCATGTAGACGTTGAAGAGGGTGGGGCTCAGCGAGGATCCTTGAGGGACGCCGCAGATGACTTCGGTGGCCTCTGACTTGTACGGTGGTAGACGGACTCTCTGTGTTCTTCCGTCGAGGAAGGAGACGATCCATTCCAGTGCCTTCTCCTGAATTCTGACGTTGCTGAGGCGCTGCACTAGGGTGCGGTGGCAGACAGTGTCGAATGCCGCGGAGAGGTCTAGGAGGATGAGGGCCGCTGTTTCTCCGTTGTCCATCAGGGCTCGGATGTCATCTGTGGCAGCGATGAGGGCGGTCTCGGTGCTGTGGTTGGCTCGGAAGCCAGACTGTGAGGGGTCGAGGGAGCCATTCGTCTTGAGGAAGGCGGCCAGCTGTTTGTTGACGGTCTTCTCGATGACTTTGGCTGGAAACGGGAGGAGCGAGATGGGGCGGTAGTTCTTGAGTTCGGTGGGGTCCGCTGTTGGTTTCTTTAGTAGAGCGCTGAGTTCGGCGTGCTTCCAGCTCTCCGGGAAGGTGGCGGTGTCGAAGGAGGTGTTGACGATGTCCCGCAGGTGGGGTGCGATGACAGCGTCGGCCTTGTTGAAGACGTGGTGAGGGCAGGGGTCGGTCGGAGATCCGGAGTGGATGGAGTTCATCATGCGGACGGTGTCATCGGTGCTGATCGGAGTCCAGGCGCGGAGGGTGGTGGTGGGCGGCGTTGCTGCGGTCGTTGTGTGCGATGGTTGAATGCTGAAGCTGTTGTGTATGTCCGCGATCTTGTTGTGGAAGTAGGAGGCGAGGGAGTTGCAGAGGTCTTGCGATGGGGTGATGTCGTTGTTTCCGGCGTTGGGGTTGGAGAGCTCTTTCACGATGTTGAAGAGTTCCTTGCAGTTGTGTGCGTTGTTGTCCAGTCGGTCCTTGAATGCAGTTTTCTTGGTGGCGCGGATCAGTTGGTGGTGCTTCCGGGTGGCAAGCTTGAGGGTGGTCATGTTGTCCGGTGTTGGTTCCCTTCTCCAGACTTTCTCGAGGGCTCGGCAGTTCTTCTTGGAGCTCATGAGTTCGTCGGTGAACCATGGGGCTTTCTTGCTGCCGGGTCTGCTGGGAGGGGTCCTCAGAGGGGCGAGTTCGTCCGCGCAGTTGCTGATCAACTTCGTGAGGTTGTCGGCGGCCTGGCTGGGGTTCGCTGAGCTGGCGGGAGGGTGCTGACTCAGGGAAGCGGCGAGCTGGTCGGCTGTGATCTTGTTCCAGCTTCTTCGGGCAACCTGTTGCTGGTGGTGGTGGGTCGTCGTTCCTCTGAAGGTGAAGTGGACGCAGCTGTGGTCCGTCCAGTGGAGTCCTGTGGCGTGGCTGAAGGCGATGTCTTTGCTGGATGAGAAGACGGCGTCGAGAGTGTGTCCGGCGAGGTGGGTGGGGGTGGTCACCAGCTGCTTGAGTCCCAGGTTTGCGAGGTTTTCCAGCAGGGTGGTGGTGTTGCGGTCGTCGTTGTTCTCCAGGTGGAAGTTGAGGTCCCCGAGGAGGATGTAGTCGGGAGGGTCTGCGGGGAGGCGGGAGCGCGAGCCAATCGGCTGTCGGGGGGCGGGGCCACGGGCTGGGGCGGCGGGAAAAGCTGGTGTGGGCTCGGCGGCCCTCGGGAGGCTGGGGCGGCGGGAAAAGCTGGTGTGGGCTCGGCGGCCCTCGGGAGGCTGGGGCGGCGGGAAAAGCTGGTGTGGGCTCGGTGGCCCTCGGGAGGCTGGGGCTGCGGCAGCGGCAGCAGGCACAGGAGCGTGGGGGTGACCAGGCCGTAGGCGCTGTGGTCACTCCCTGGAACTTGCTCTGGCTCCCCTTAAGAAGGGAGCCGGTCGGGAGGGTCTGCAGGGAGGCGGGAGCGCGAGCCAATCGGCTGTCGGGGGGGCGGGGCCACGGGCTGGGGCGGCGGGAAAAGCTGGTGTGGGCTCGGCGGCCCTCGGGAGGCTGGGGCGGTGGGAAAAGCTGGTGTGGGCTCGGCGGCCCTCGGGAGGCTGGGGCGGCGGGAAAAGCTGGTGTGGGCTCGGCGGCCCTCGGGAGGCTGGGGCTGCGGCAGCGGCAGCAGGCACAGGAGCGTGGGGGTGACCAGGCCGTAGGCGCTGTGGTCACTCCCTGGAACTTGCTCTGGCTCCCCTTAAGAAGGGAGCCGGTCGGGAGGGTCTGCGGGGAGGCGGGAGCGCGAGCCAATCGGCTGTTGGGGGGGCGGGGCCACGGGCTGGGGCGGCGGGAAAAGCTGGTGTGGGCTCGGCGGCCCTCGGGAGGCTGGGGCGGTGGGAAAAGCTGGTGTGGGCTCGGCGGCCCTCGGGAGGCTGGGGCGGCGGGAAAAGCTGGTGAGGGCTCGGCGGCCCTCGGGAGGCTGGGGCTGCGGCAGCAGGCACAGGAGCGTGGGAGTGACCAGGCCGTAGGCGCTGTGGTCACTCCAGGTGAGTTGCTAGATACTTATTCCAGTCTCATTCAATAATATTCACATCATTTGCCCTTTGGAGTCCGTGTTCCTTCTGTTTTACCATCGATCAGAACTTTGCTGAGTTCTTGCTCTTGCAAGCATAGGCTGGATTGGCGCAATATTCTTTGAAGCTGGCCTTATTGTGTAGCCAAGGCTCCTTTTTAAATTTTTACCTGCTTAATTTCACTGGGCGATTTCACTGCTACTATTAGTTCATTATTTATGATTTAGACCATATTTTATTGCTGTAAATTTAAGAGTTAAAAGCAGGACAAGTGTAGTGACAGGAGGAAAGGGCATTGACATGAAAATTGCATAGACCCCCTACAAAGGCAGAACCAGCAGTTGTGACTTTGTGTAGTACATGCACAAAGAAGGGTCATGCAGTCAAACTGAGAGTTACCAGCTTTAGCAGATACCACATACCAGCACACGTGCACACATGTAACATATGTGTAGGTACATAGGAATACAATCAATAACCAATCAGAAAATATACTTACAGCTTTGAAAACATAAAATACATCGTTTATATGTGCCTGCATTCCTGAAAACACCACATTTAAGACTATTTCATTGTGAGAAAAATCACAATTGGGAAACCTGATTTACTTTAAATCGCAGTACAATGTAAGTAACGCATACCAAGTGTGTAAGGTACAGCAGTTAAACTCCCTTCCTAAAGCATAACATTTGTATACAATTATTATTCCCCCATTACAAAGCATAGACATCCATGCAGTAAAGGAACTTCCTGCATTCTATTCCGTGAATAGCTCCGCGAGTGTCTCTTATTAAGCCACAACTTAAGTGGTTGGATTAAGAGGTTACCAGAGTGGGAAAGGTGAAGGAAGATCCTTAAAAATATTGGCTTTCAAGTGTTAGGAAAAAGGTTTCTTGACAAGGAAAAATATTTCTTGATAGAGAAAAAATAGAAATAACTAAAATGTGCAAATGCTCAAATCTGTTCTTCTACCGCCGATATAGTAGCTGCATTTTGCCAAATATTATGCTTGCTATTTGATTACATATTTGCCTTTGAAACAGTAAAGCACCCCGCAGTCTGCTGGCTATTTTCGCACTACACAGATATCACATACATACATACATACATACATACATTTTGTATGCATTGCAGACAATCCCAAGAGTAAGCAATGGAAGGTAAAATGTGCACAGGTTTTCGATTCTTCAGCCAGGGATATTCATGGAATGCCATCAACGAAATCTTATCAAATATTGCGAGAGAACCAGCGAGTAAAGGGCGCGCATCACCGTTTCGATTTCTCCCCAGAGAGGCGTCTTTGCACTCCATAATAGATCTATCACGGCTGGGCCAAATGCAAACAAAGTGCTGACGTTAAAGGTCACAAAATGTAGATTAGTATTTATTTCACTTATGATTGGCAAGCTTAAAACCGTCTAAGATCATACATTTAGCAATAAAGACAAGTAAGTACCATGTGCCTTCAAGCAAGATTCGTTTTCCGATTGAGCTTCACAAAATTCATGACTAACTAGCAGAGGGAAGGACCGCCTCACTCAGCACAAGAATTTCTGAACACAAACAATATTGCTCTCCTTTTGTAACTGTAAATGCCTTTATACATGGCAAGCGCACTGCTTTTCACGAGAAGGAATAGATTCCACACCAAAAAGAGTATTGTACCTTTGCATTCCAGGACTTAATTCGCTTTAATTAGCTCATCAAAATGCCAGCCATGCTAAAAGGCAATCACAGGATTCTGTAATTCACGACTGCTCAACAGCAATTTATTAAAATATGAGGAGCAGCTTGTAAGTAGATAGGTGTTTTACCTCATGAAAATATATTTCAATAACGAGTAAACACCATTAAATTTTAATTGAGCTGTTTTCATAATCAATGTTTGGGGTCGTTGCTGACTCGATATAATTACTTCCCTGGGCAAGGGAATTAAGCAGTGCACTTGGTTTCACCGTTTTGTTTTTTTAGCAGTTTTTGTGCCGTGCGTAGATGATAATATTCATAGAACTAACGATGCTGAAAAGAGACACTGGTTTGCGTTTGAAACTACTGATGATTGTTGACGTGAAAGTACATTACAAGAGTGCCTTTTAAGTGTGTTATTTGGAGACCTACTAAGCTAAAGTTGCCAGTTAACTCTATGAGCTTCGGTTCAGTATTAGTTTAACAACCAAGTGCACACTGGGAGTTGTAGTTCCAGTTCACTTATTTTAGCTAAAGCATGCACTCAAAAACAATTTATGGAAAATCAGTGAACAGGACTGGAACTTTGCATGACATTCAGCCATCTGTTGGCCTTAAACTAAGCTGGCTGTCCGTCTAGCCAAGTTCTAAACGTTTGTTCTCATCTCAGAATATGTTGTGAAATGATATCCTTAATATATCCTGCTGTATAAATGTGAAATAATTCCGTGATACCACTTTCTCAAAATTAGTTAGCGTCAGGGGGAGGATATTCCAGAGCACAGAGGCTCAGACTGAAAAAAAACCTCTTCAACAAAGGCAAGCGCAGGAGACGTTGGAATACCGAGACGAACTGCTGGAGAGACACAGGGCCTCATTTATGAGAAATGACGCATCGCTGCGTGAAAGCAGCAATGCGTCACTTCTCAGTGTGCACTCCTTGCGACATACCTGATGCGTCATATTTAATGTATGACACATCATGTCGCAAGGAGTTACAGATACGTCAGTATTTCTGATGTATCTGTAGGCGTAAAAAAGACGCATTGCTGGAGTGTGCTGGAGTGTGTCACAAAAGTGACGCAACTCCAGCAATGCGTCCTTTCACATGGGGCCAGCCCCATGTGAAAGGGCCTGCGTCAGTCTTACGCCTGCTGTGAGGCAGGCACAAGATTTTGACGCAACGGCGTCCTAGAAGTGTCTATGAGATCTCACTGCGTCACTTCTACGAGGCTTTTTGCGGTGGAACGCCCTCCCTGCATATAATATACCTGACTCAGGTATAATGGAGTGCAGGGGTTTACAAAGTGATGCATCTGCTTAGATGCGCCACTTTGTAAATAGTGAGCAACAGGAGGCATGTTTTACGCCGCCGATGTGTCACAAAAAGTGACGCATCGGAAGCGCAAAACTGACGCAAGGCCTCTTAAATGAGGCCCACAGTGATCTATTGTCAGAATATCTTTGCATACGATTTAAAATAAACTGTGGCCCTTAAGGTAGATACCCCAATGGACGGTACACATAGTTTTGAAGATCACTCACTGAATAGGGAGCACATGTGCAAATGGGTATATCATGGTGAACAGGCTAAAACAATGGTCTTCTTTCAAGTGACCTGTTTGATTCTAAATGGATTGCAGATGTTGAGGCACCGCATAGGGGATTTCATGTGCACATACATCTTTACTGTGGTCAAAACTCGACCCATTAACAGCCACAATAGTAAGACATTTACTTTTAGATAACTGTAGGAAAGGGGTTGGGGCTATGGCGGTCGACCTCGAATCTCGGGAGCCAGGATCATGTCGATATAACGACACTCAACATCCTGTGATTCTGGGCAAATCACTTAATCTCCCTGTGCCTAACAAAATACAAAAAAAAAATGTGTCCATCTGGAAGAGCTACTGCATCTTCAGACTGGGAAATTATTTTGAATAAAAGATGAGGCCCTGATTAGGACTTTAGGTGTTATTTATCGCACATGATAAATAACGATTCCACGGGATGTGTTATTTGTCATCTGCGATAAACAACACCTATCACGAGTTTGTGGGAAATAACATGCAGATTTTGGTATTTAAGGCACCAAAATCCTCAGGATAGGTAAATATGGTACAGTTTCCCCTGTTACATTTCAGCAGGCTTAACCTGATGAAATTTAAGGACAGCTGAGGTATATAACGCATCTAAATATTTTTCGAATCCCTTAACTACAGCCAAACTCGTAATTCTGACCCGTGTGTAAACAGGTTTATGCAAAGCATAGGCAAAGTTCGCGGAGTTCCAAAAGTGACAAAAAAACTATGTTGCACTACGTAGAGTTCCGCAAGTCGCGGAGTGTGCTTGTTCACGCCCGTTCACCTTGATTTTCAGTGCCTGTGCTGAAAAATCAACGAGAACGGTACCAAAGCGCAAGAGGGCACTGCTACTTTTCTGCTGCTCGAGTAGATTTCGTACTCGTGTGGCAACTTTCTCAACATGAATGGAAGGTTTCTCAACATGAGCCCTCTTGACCACCTGCAACCGTCTGCATTCAGAAATCCGAACGCCCGTGTTGAGAAATCTTGCCAGGAGGTGGATCTTTCTTGCTTTAGCTCAACAACTTGATGTTGGGGAATAGCTATGGTGTTTTGATGACTTTATGTTAGGAGTACATTATTGTAACATTAAGGACCCTATTTTCAGTTGCAGGTCATCTGTTAGTTGGTGCTGCCCTCAAGAGACACTTTGTTAGTTCCCTGTTTGTTCAAAACATCAAAATACCTAAGCGGGCATTCTAACTACAGTACGCAGAATGCTGATGTACCATATTGAAGTCGAGACTTTTTCTGGATACCTTGTGTTATCTGAAAGTACATATGTAAATACATTTCTTTGCTCTGAGCACATTCTGCACCATGCGCCACCTGCAATGATTGCTCAACTTTGATACCATGATATTGTGAAATATAATATCACGTTGGCATTGTACTCTGGGCCTGTTGTTTCAGTTATTGACACATTACCATACCCATAGTAATTCATGTACCAGTGGAAAATCTTTGGTATAAGTTTGACCCACAGGGCAATCGTGGATCTATGCGGGGGGCGGAGCTAGCTCGCGACGGCGATGGCTGCCTAGTCTGAGGGCTCCCTCGCTTCACATAAAATCCTGCTAATTATCCTGGACTCAGAATGGTCCCCAACAAAAAATTTCGATAGAATCTGGCCCCTAAGAGTCTGTGGTAAACTCGGTCCTGCTTTCAATCCCCCGGGACCGCACGGAAGCCTTTTGGCTGTGAGATGGGCCTTGCCGCCTGGGGAGCCCTGCTGGGACCAGCTTCCCGACTGGGCCCGAGTACTTTCCAGCCCTTTTGCTACCCGGAGACGGCGGTGGACCCTGGCGGCGCCTAGGGACGGCCGGGAAAGAGCAGCCTAGGAGAGCAGTGTCCCGGAGTGTCTGAGCCGGCGGACTGGGGGAAGGTAGCTGTCGCGCCTGGAGGCGGGAGGCCGTGACTTCTCTGCCGGCGTAGGTGAGGGAGAAATCGAGCGCCCGGCTTCCCTCGTGGTGCTGGGCCTGACGCCGGACTGTGGCGCTGGCCGCCCTTACGCCTGAGCTGGTGGGTTTCCTACTCTTGACACTAGAGTAAGGACAGGAACATGCTAGGAGGCAGATATATTTGGCCCGGAGGAGAGGGTCAGGCGGTGACTTTTGGGCACATTAAGCTCCGAACTTTGATAGCCCCGCACATAGTGAAGCCGAAAGTGGGAGCAGGCCCAAGCCTCTGACTGCAGGAACTGGTTGGTGGCCTGTCCTTGCCCTTCTGCCGCCTCTACGATTGAGAGGGATTCCTTGCCATTGGGCATAGGTTTGAGACGCCACTGTTGAGTGCTTTGGGGAATATACATTTGCGAGGGACGTGAGGAGCACGGCGAAGGGGCTACACAGAATCATCTGCTTTGGATGCCTGCTGGGACCGCCTCCTCGCGCTGGTAGCAGCGACAACCCTTATTTCGTGGACGGACCTTGTCTTTGGTTTAGATCCCTTCCACTGAGTGGAGCCTAGAGGGAGTGTGCCGCCTGCAGAATTGCTGGGATCTGCGATGGGAGCGAGGCCCTTCCTGCTCAATACGTTGACTGAGAGCGTGGGAGAACGGTGGTTGGAGCTTGGAACCTGATTGCAGGGAAGGTAACCCGGATACACCCCGGGGGACCTCTCTTGCTCCCGCCGGTGCAGCTGTTGAACTTTGCAACACGATGGGCAGGCCAGATAAGTCTCAGCCTAAATTGACTTTTACTGGCAGGGGTTCGAAGCCTAGCGAAACGCCGCCGACCGCAGAGCGTGGGGGACCAGGCGCTATGGGAGAATAGACTGCACATGAACCAGACCTCCGCACAATTCTGCTTGCCATGGAGAAGACCCTACAGGGGGTATTGCGTCACTGGAAACCAAGATGGATGCCCTAACATACCGAATGGACCGCATGGCGGAACGGCTCGACAAGCACGCTGAGCGTATCGACATGTCGGAGCGCCGCTTTGGAGAGGTGGAAGAGTAGCAGACCACCTTGGATGCTGATCACAAGCAGCTTGGCAGGGTCATTCAAGTTCTACAGGATAAGACAAGGATTTGGAGGCGCGGTCCCGAAGATGCAACATTTGAATCACGGGCCTGCCGAAGAGTACCTCTACAGGCAACATGGAACATTTTGTAGAAGCAATGCTGAAGAAGCTGCTGGGCGAAGGGGCTTTCTCTGATATGTTTATAGTAGAAAGGGCACATCGCACGCTAGGGCCGAGGCCTAAGCCTGGCGCACCTCCTCGCCCGATTGTTGCCAAACTCCTGAATTACAGGGATCGAGACACGGTGCTGAGACTGGCGCGAGAAAAACAAACACTGCAGTACGAAGGATCTACACTCTCCTTGTTCCCGGACTTCACTGCGAGAGTGCAGGAAGCGAGGTAACAGTTTGTGCCCATGAAACGGCAGCTCAGGGAACTGGGGATAGACTACACCATGCTGTACCCTGCAAAACTTAGAGTCAACAGGCAGGGGAAGTCTACTATCTTCACGGACCCGCGGGCGCTTCAGAAGGCCATGAAGGACTGGAACAGGAACATGCGATGAATGGCGGAAGACGGAGGCACTGAAGAACCTGAGAATGGCTTAATGGAGGATCGGGAATTAATTTGTTGTCTTCTGCTGCGGAGAGGCATTACAAGGAAGTGAGAGAGGTGCTCCCATGGGGGCCTGGTGCTTGGGCCCTTGGTGCAGTGCTATTTCTGTGTGCCTGGGGACTCAGGGACATCCAGCACTTAGCGTGAGGTCAATACTATGAACCATCAACCGTGAGTGGGGTTTGTTTGGCTGGGGCGGGGGGAGGGGTCCTCATGGGTAACACATCCTTCTATGGCTGGCGCTATGCTCCTGTTCTGGGCTGTATGCAAGGATTGATATGTTAAGGGGGGTGGCTGCCGATATGCTATATTATTGGAGATAGATGATCGCTGGAAGTGCTTGGACTTGCAGGACTTGGGTTTTGCACTAGCCGACCTCGGACACATAAGGGGGATAGTGGATGTATATAACTTTATTCTTAGGGGCAAATGTTTTCGATTGGGGACTCGGACTGCGACTTTAATTGATGTTGGGAGGCGGGGGTAAAGGGGGGGACTGCAGCACCCTATGTTGATTGATACAGTTTTCTATTAGTATTGAGCGAGCTACCTACGCCTGGTGTGTTAATGTTGGGGGGAGTGTGTGAGGCAGTGAGGTTTTTTCTTATTTATTTTCTTCCTGTTTTCTGGATTTAGGATCTTCCAACTGCCCTTAGGGCATCAAATTCCTTATGAGTGAGTGGTTGTTGAGTGAGGTTGGGAAGTGTGGGGTGGGCAGTCCGTGGGTGGAGCTGGGACGTGGCCATGTTGGGGATGGGCAGGTGTGGGTGGGCGTGGGAGGGGCATATTGGGCTTGTTTTCTGCAAGGTGTTGCAATTGTTGGGGGCTGGTTGTTTGGGGCATGGGGGCGGTTTGTGGTTTCTGGAGGATTTGTTTTTGATTCCACTGTTGTGAGCACGAAGCGATGGACGAAGATCTTCATGTTGTGGAAGGTTCTCTTTGTATTTCACATGTATGATGCCACCTGAAGAGACTAGATTAACACAAGATAGGGACACCATCACGCTTCTCACATGGAATGTACGTGGGCTAAATGACAACCGAAAAGTCAGACGAGTTTTGCAGTACCTAGCGAGACACTCAATTGATCTTGCTCTCCTTCAGGAGACTCACTTACGCCCTGACAGTCCGATATTATCTTACAGAGGATTGCATAGACACATACATGCCGCAGGGTTTACATCACACGCTAGAGGAGTGTTAACTTGGGTGAATCCGAAGGCGAATATGGTGCTGACTCCAGTTGTCTCCGACCAGGAGGGGAGGTTTGTTATTTCAAAATGTGTGGGTAAGGGCATGACTTTCTATGTGGTCAACTCGTATGGTCCGAATTATGATTGCCCTTCTTTCTACTTGAATTTAGCCTCTACCATTAGGGAACACTGTGGGGATCAGGTCCTGTGGGGGGGCGATTTTAACATGGTACGACACCCAGAACTGGACAGGTCAGTTGGCCCGGCATGGCGCCCGTCGTGTTCTGCCCGCGCTCTCGATGCGGAGATGACTTGGTTGGGGCTGCAGGATGTTTGGAGATCTAGGTACCCGGCGCGGGGAGGGTACACGCACTATTCTGCGCAGCATGACGTCCACATGCGAATAGATTATTGGCTGTTCCCCATCACTCTACTATCTACGGTGATGTCGTGCTTGCCACTGCCTCGCATGTACTCTGACCACTCACCTGTCCTTGTTAAGATGAGAGCTATGGTGAACTGCCCTCTTCCTGTCAGCTGGCGTTTGCCTCCGTATGCGCTTCAAGATGCAGCTTTCCGCAAAGACTTGGCGACAGCCGCTGAGGAATTTTTTGAGACCAACGTAGGTTCTGTGGACTCCTTCCTCACGGTGTGGGAGGCCTTTTAGGCATACATGCGAGGGGTGGCCATAGTAAACACGAGGGTGTTCCAAAATCGATAAGAGCTTGTCTCTCCTTACTTAAATCCACACTGAAAGACATTGAAGAGAGACGAATGCGAGACTCTAGTGAGGCCTTGGTAAGTGAATTAGCTAGGACACTTCATGAATATCACGAGGAGGCGGACGCTGAAGTAAAGTACTTTGGGAAATATGGCATAGCCAGGGCATATGGGGAGGGAGATCGCCCTGGCGCAGTGCTGGCGCGTATGGCGAAAAAACGCAGGCAGGGAGCTCTGGTACCTGAGATGAGAGATGAGCATATGGGTGATCCGTTGTCCGAAGATCGGATTGCAGCGCGCTTTCGAGACTTTTACGCTGCACTATATCCATCCCGGGGGCCGGCTTCAGAGGAACGTATATTGGACTATTTGACGCATATACAGCTGCCTGGGCTGACGGACATGCACCGGAGGTTTCTGGTTCGACCGTTTGAGAGGGATGAGGTGGTATGGGCACTCTCCTCTATGAAAGCTAGAAGTGCTCCTGGCAGTGATGGATTTCCGGCCTCTTTCTATAAGGAATTCTCTGAACTCCTAATTCCCAAACTACTGACACTAGTGGAGGAAATGGCGGAGGTGGCAGTGATGCCGCCCTCAATGAGGGAAGCCATTATTGTGACTATTCTCAAGCCCGGAAAATCCCCTGATGACTGTGCCTCCTATAGGCCATTATCGCTGCTTAACGTGGATGCAAAGATCTTCCCTAAGATCATTGCCAATCGTCTGAGCACCCTGATTCTAAAATTAGTGGCGCCCGAACAGGCAGGCTTTGTGCCCAATCGTAATTTGACTTACAACATTCGTACGATATTTGCGGCCTTTCAGCACACGAAGCAGGACGTGCCAGCTGTTGCCGAATTTTTAGACATGGAAAAGGCTTTTGACTCTGTGGAGTGGCCTTTCCTCTGACTAGTGCTGCGACGCATGGGCGTGGGAGACCTATTTATACAATTGCTAGACACACTGTACTACTCCCCAGTGGCTAGGGTGCGTATAGGCTCTCTTACAACGGAGCCCTTCGCAGTGGAACGAGGTACCCGCCAAGGTTGCCCGTTGTCGCCTCTTTTGTATGCCTTGGTTGCGGAGCCACTGGCATGTGCGTTGCGAGAGTATCATAGCCACAGAGGCCTAGGTTTTTCCACGTATAGACTGATAGTATCCACGTATGCGGACCATGCTTTATTGTATGTCAGGCACCCGGACGACAATCTCTCGACGCTACTGCGGGAGGTAGTCTTATTTGGCTCGCTTTGGGGTTACATGTGAATTGGAACAAGCCCATAATGTTTCCCTTTACTCCTGCAACGACAAGGATAGAATCGGACTACCCCATACAGTGGACTACAGACTCGGTCCGCTATCTGGACATTAAGCTGCATACTGACCCGGACGTGGTCCTTAGGGAAAACTATGGAGTGGCCGTCTCCAAACTGGAGGACGATGTAGAAAATGGATCGCCCTCCCTCTATCTCTGCTGGGGAGAATATCCTTGCTAAAAATGATTGTACTTCCCCGTTTCCTATATTTTTTCAGCCACATTCCTATGGTCTTGTCGGGAGCGTTCTTTCGTCAACTGCATGCCCTGGTACTCCGTTTGATATGGGCTGAGAAACAACCCAGGGTTGCCTGGAGTATACTGATCCGGTCATATGAGGATGGTGGGCTAAATGCCCCGGACTTCGAGTTTTACTATAGGGCCTCGCAAGGGGTGCAGGCGTATGGATGGATCCATGGCCCTGCCGACGCGCCGCATCTGAAAATCGAGACGCTGGTAGCTACTCCGGCGCCGCTGCCGGCATTACTATCCTGGCCTAGAGACCGACGCACAGGCATTCTGGATTTCATGAATGTGGTAACGCACGCATGGTATCACCTCATGGACGCACAGGCTTGCTCACTGCTGTATGCCCCTGAGGCTCAGTTGGCATGGTGCTCATGGCTAGCTCCCTGCCGCGATAGAGCGGGGCTAGAGTCCTTGTCTGAACTAAATGTCAATACTATGGGCGATCTCTTTATTTCTGAAAAGGTATGCACGTGGGATGATCTCAACCCGAAGGAAGGCGCTGGCACCCGGTTGCTCCCGCGCTTTCAATTCCACAGAGTACGTCACGCCCTGAGGGGATTGCTTGGTGAGGACATGGCGGAGCCTCCCACGGTCCTGGCATATGCCTACGTAGTCACTGCCAAAACCTCAACTAAACTGATCACGAACTTATACCGTATTACTCTTGTTGAACAAACGGCGAATTATGCAAAGCCGCGCTTGGCCTGGCAGATGGATATAGGTATAGATCTCCCGGAGGCAACTTGGCAATATTGCTGCGCTAGTGTGCGCAAGGTTTCCCTTAATGGCAGACATCGACTGTTCCATTTAACATTTTTTAATAGGGTCTATTACACCCCTGAACGCTTATTCAGGTACGGCTTGCGGGATAGTCCAAGGTGCGAACGGTGCCGAGCCCCGACTGCTGACTTCTTACATCCGGCATGGCTGTGTCCGAGAGAGACAGACTTTTGGCGTATGGTTTACAACAAAGTGAATAGGGTTACTGATCTGAAACTGTCCCCATCCCCGCTTCTGGCCTTACTGGGGTACTCAAAGGATGTACCACCGTCCACGCGTCGCTTGGTAGATATGGCCTTCTTGGTGGCTAAGAGATGTGTGGCCCTTACGTGGATGCGGGGACCATCCCCTACACTAGCTCGCTGGGCTAACGACATGTTATATTGCTACACGTCATCGGAACACCATCGTGAATAATTGCCGCCACGAAACAGACCTAAAAACTACTGGGCATTGTATCTAGAGAGCAGGCATAGACAGGATGAGAGCGACCAGGGGGAAACAATAGCCGCACGGGTCATGGGGGAAGAACGGGAGGGGATAAATAAGTAAAACTGGTGGCGATGGAGTCCTGGAAGTGGCTACAAACTACAATTGGTTGTGTAGAGCGGGTGGTGTGGGAGATGTGTTATTTTATTTGGTGGGAATGCCCATGCTGTTCGATTGCTGTAGATTGATGTCTTGCAAGTGCTCATAACATGTTTGTGATTATATATTGAAGAAATGTCAATAAACAAATTACAAAAATAAATCGTGGATCTATGCTATAGGCTGACTTGGGTTCCGGTCTCAGTGTCTGGGTTGGTCTTTGTGTTTGTTACATAAGCAAGGTTTTGGGCTCACAATGTCAGTGGTGAACACATTTAGTGAAGAGAGTGAGTCTCACAAAGGTGATTCAGAAGCTTTTTTTAATTCCTCAGTAACACCATCAGTGGAGTTGGCCACCCAGCCCAAGCAGTCTAGCGCAGATACCATTTTGATTCTATAATGATGTGGTCTTTCTCTTCTTCCTCATAGGTTAAAACGTATTGAGTAAATCTAGATCAGTGTAATATGGCCACTGTGATTTTTTTGTTAGTGGGGGCTCATTTATAGTGGGGGCTCATTTAGGGAAAGCAGATGCTACAAACTTCAATGGCGGTATAGGGCATACTAAATCCCCAAGTGAAGTATTCAGTCATACTTGTGAGAAGGTCGCTCTTTCTACACTGACGGTAACCATAGATTACAGACACATTAAAGACACTTTGAACAGGAGGTGTGGGACAAATCAGACTTAAGCACTAATTTACATGGGGTGAGCATATAGGGACATATACTGGCAATATTGCAGGGATTTTGCACAAGAACTGTACTATTCTTAGAACCATGGAACATCAGTATGCAGTAATTTTTTCACCATACCATCTCAGTATCTATGAGCCCAAGTCCCACTAGCTAACAGTGCCTCACTTGCCCTCTCAACCTTCTCAGAGAAACAAGAGATTTGGCACCCCAGAACACAACACTATAGGGTACTCAGACAAAATATCGAAAATAAAATATCGTAAAGACAAAATATCGAAGTTAAAATATCGAAGGTAAAAAATATTGGGAAGCAAAAATATCGGATACAAAAATATCGTAATAGGTAAGTAAGTATAAATATCGATAATAATAATATCGTATGACAAAATATCGACAATACAAAATATCGTGTAGTAATGGAAAAAATAAATAGTATAGGAAAAAATATAATAATTGTACATAAAAAATTGATAAAAAGGTCTATATTAAAAAATTGAAATATATTTAATATTTTTTTTTTTTTAAAACATATCTAGTTTTAGGAGCGGGTAATTGGGTTTATAGGGGATAAGGGTGGGGAGTGTATTAAAATGTATGTAAAAATACATAAAATAATAAAAAATATGAAAAAAAAGATAAAAATTAAAATAATATTTAAATTATTAATATTAATAAATAATAATAGATATCAAGTTTTAGGAGCGGGTTATTGGGTTTATAGGGGATAAGGGTGGGAAGTAATTTAAAAATAATTAATAAATTAATATATGTTTGTAATTTTTTTTAATTAATAATTAATTGGTAAATAATTAATATTAATTAGTTAATTAATTAATATAATTTTGTACATTATTTTATATAATAATTAATTGGTAATTAATGAATATTAATTATTAAATTACTAATTATAATTTTGGACATAATTTTAAATAATAAATAATTGGTAATTAAATAATAATAATTAATTGGTAATTAATTAATATTAATTAGTTAATTAATTAATATAATTTTGTACATAATTTTAAATAATAATTAATTGGTAATTAATTATTAATAATTAGTTAATTAATTAATATACATTTTTACATAATTTTAAATAATAATTAATTGGTAATTAATTAATATTAATTAGTTAATTATATTAATTAGCTTCATTTAGTTAAATATATATTTTTTACTTATTGTAAATTAATTTGGAAAAAATAATATTAATAATTAAATTTATTTATTTACAGCTAATGTGCTAATATATTTACTTTATTGTTATTGTTAATTAATAATTAATTTGTAATTACATAATAATAATTATTTTTGGGTAAAGGAGTATTGTTAGAGTTCAGGGTCAGTTTTCAGTTTTTGGGTAAAGGGGTATTTTTTGGGTTCAGGGTCAGTTTTCAGTTTTTGGGTAAAGGGTTACTTTTTAGGGTTCTGGGTCAGTTTTGGGTTTTTGGGTAAAGGGGTATTTTTAGGGTTCAGGGTCAGTTTTCAGTTTTTGGGTAAAGGGGTATTTTTTGGGTTCAGGGTCAGTTTTCAGTTTTTGGGTAAAGGGGTATATATAGGGTTCAGGGTCAGTTTTGAGTTTTTGGGTAAAGGGGTATTTTTTGGGTTCAGGGTCAGTTTTCAGTTTTTGGGTAAAGGGGTATTTTTTGGGTTCAGGGTCAGTTTTAAGTTTTTGGGTAAAGGGGTATTTTTAGGGTTCAGGGTCAGTTTTCAGTTTTTGGGTAAAGGGGTATTTTTTGGGTTCAGGGTCAGTTTTCAGTTTTTGGGTAAAGGGGTATATATAGGGTTCAGGGTCAGTTTTGAGTTTTTGGGTAAAGGGGTATTTTTTGGGTTCAGGGTCAGTTTTCAGTTTTTGGGTAAAGGGGTATTTTTTGGGTTCAGGGTCAGTTTTAAGTTTTTGGGTAAAGGGGTATTTTTAGGGTTCAGGGTCAGTTTTCAGTTTTTGGGTAAAGGGGTATTTTTTGGGTTCAGGGTCAGTTTTCAGTTTTTGGGTAAAGGGGTATATATAGGGTTCAGGGTCAGTTTTGAGTTTTTGGGTAAAGGGGTATTTTTTGGGTTCAGGGTCAGTTTTCAGTTTTTGGGTAAAGGGGTATTTTTAGGGTTCAGGGTCAGTTTTGGGTTTTTGGGTAAAGGGGTATTTTTAGGGTTCAGGGTCAGTTTTCAGTTTTTGGGTAAAGGGGTATTTTTTGGGTTCAGGGTCCGTTTTCAGTTTTTGGGTAAAGGGGTATTTTTAGGGTTCAGGGTCAGTTTTGGGTTTTTGGGTAAAGGGGTATTTTTAGGGTTCAGGGTCAGTTTTCAGTTTTTGGGTAAAGGGGTATTTTTAGGGTTCAGGGTCAGTTTTGGGTTTTTGGGTAAAGGGGTATTTTTAGGGTTCAGGGTCAGTTTTCAGTTTTTGGGTAAAGGGGTATTTTTTGGGTTCAGGGTCAGTTTTCAGTTTTTGGGTAAAGGGGTATTTTTAGGGTTCAGGGTCAGTTTTGGGTTTTTGGGTGAAGGGGTATTTTTAGGGTTCAGGGTCAGTTTTCAGTTTTTGGGTAAAGGGGTATTTTTTGGGTTCAGGGTCAGTTTTCAGTTTTTGGGTAAAGGGGTATTTTTAGGGTTCAGGGTCAGTTTTGGGTTTTTGGGTAAAGGGGTATTTTTAGGGTTCAGGGTCAGTTTTCAGTTTTTGGGTAAAGGGGTATTGTTTGGGTTCAGGGTCAGTTTTAATTTAATGTACGCTGGATTTGGTATAGTAATAATTAAATTATTAGAGTCCAACATATACTCACATTTAATATACAGTGCAAAATTTCTAATAAGATTGTTACATTATAGTAAGATAATGATACAAATTGTTCAACATGATTGTAGAAACATTATTTTTATTTTTGTTTCACAAATAAAATGTTATTTCATAACAAAAATATTTTTATTACATTTGGTTTTATAAACATATTTTATAAACACAATGATAAGCAACTATACAGAAGCATTATTATTTTCATCCTTTTTGTAAAAAAAAGAAAATTATTTATTATCTCTTTTACATATTGTAATTTCAGAAAGAAATGTAGAAATAACAAAAGTATTTTTCCACTTCATTTCAATACATCAAATTTTTATTATATAATTCACACATTTTTTACACATTTTTCAATTATTATAATTTGTGACAATGTACTTATATTTCTAGACAGTGTTAACATAAATATTATTCTTTTTTTAATATGTATTTATTACATTCATTTATATATTTGTTAATCAAATCATTGTAGGATTAAAGTAAATATTTCTTTACAATAATAGAAACTTAATGTTTATTTTTGCCTATTTAGTTAAGTATAGATATTATATTTTATACTTGGGACTATTTTATTGCATTTGGGTGCTTTATTTTGTAACCGGGTTAGGTCGTTTTGGGTTATTTGGAAGAAGGGCTGATCGCGGTTGGGAGACACTTCACGTCGCTTCAGGTAAGGTTTATTTTATATGTTTTATGTGTATTTTAATGATGTTTTGAGATTAGTGACCTTATATTTTGTGTTGTTGAATGTGAGGGAGTTATGTTTTAGATTTCGAAAACAGATAATTACTTATGGTATATACACGTAGTGTTAGTTAGTTAAATCATTATATATAGAGTGAATTTTAGTCTTTTACGGTATATCTACAAGTGAAATCATCAATTTTAATATGTTTGTACCTAATTACTAGCTAATTAATGTGGGTGGGAATGTCTGTTTTCTATGTTTTTGTCATAGGTGTACGCTACATCGGAAGTTCTGTTTTTTTTTAAAGGAAGTGTTTGTTTGTTTAATTCAACACTGCTTTACAAACACTTCTTTACATTTTTCGGTTTTGCTGTAGCGATTCTTTCTATTTTTCCAATTTTTCGGGTTTTTTATGGTTATTCGATGGCTCTGGACAACGTGGATGTCTTAATTTTGGAACAGTTGTATTTGTACATTTTTTTTTGGGTTAATTTTGCACTACCTGGATTACTTTGGTGGAGAAGGACGTTATTGGATTGACAACATGATTGGTAAGTCCTTGCTTTCTTATTTTGTGTGGGTGGGTAATGTTATTTTTATTATGGAATTGTTTTTTACTTGTTATTTAGTTTTAATGTGTGCATATATTATAATAATATCTCTATATATTGCATACATTAAATACTTTAGAAGCTCACGTTACATTTTTTTGCATACTTAAGTGATACTTTTAGTGTTTTATAACATTTTGGGAATTAATTAGAGTAGTGTTTTGGCAATGATGTTTAGGTATTCTATGCCTTTTGTACTAGGGTAAAGTTTAACTTGTTCTTCCAGGTACTAGTGCATTTGTTTATTTTGCTTTGATGTTTTAGGGACAAGTTCAGTTACAGATTGGTCCATTCTAAATTCCTGGTAGCTCTGTTCTTTCTGTAGGTATTTAATGAAATGTTCTAGAGTTTGTTTGGTTCTGCCAGTTTATTGTAGAAATGCATTGTGCCAACCTTCCACTGCATTGTTAGTTTTTGATTCTCCGTTAAGGGTACTTCTGTAAACGTTCCACCAGGGTATGAGGAATTTGGGATTTCGTCTGTGGCCAGATCTGTGGAGTCTGCCTACCCAGGTGTCTTCAAAGTAGTCGAGAAATGGACTTAATTTAGCTTCATTTTGTTTGTAGAAGGGGCTGTCTATAAGAATGTTGTAGTGTTCAGCTACATCTGTTTCAGGGACATAAGCAAGTGCAATGAGTCTTTTAATTTGGAAAGCAAAAGATGAGTTTGTAGCATATTCAACACTTAGGGTAGTTTTTTGAAGGTGTCTCCATAAACACTGGTTTAAATGATAATAGCAGCCTTGAATGCAGGTATGGGGGTGGATTTTTAGGATAGTTGAGAGCATTGCTTGCTCAAAATCAAGAATGATTTTTTCAGGAGAAAAATCATTAGTTTTTTGTTTAATTATATTTATTAATTCCATATATGTGGAATTATTTTTGTTTGGTAATAGTGCATATAGCAAAGGTATGTTGCAGTTGTGGTAGAGGCCATGTATTGTGTATAATTGGAAAAATGGTTTGGGACAGATGTTAAATGTTCCATCCATCATCCAATGTTGGCTTTGCTGCAGTTTAACTAAATTCATATTGGTACCAAAAATTATAAGCCTTTTGTCATTGTTTTCGTTGTCGTAAACTATAAATGGTTGTTTATTTAAAGTTATTATTTGGTTAGCAGTTAAATTTATATCCTGATATGTTCTGGGAGATGGTGTTGTAGCAGTAGTAGCTTTTTTAGATTGTGCTATAGTTCTTTTTAAGGAGAGGATATTTGGCATTTGAGTTGTGGCAGTTTTTGGGATTTTAGGAATGGCTTCTTTTAAAATGAAATTTGTTTGCTTTTGGGAACCTGTACTAGCTTCTTTTATATTTTCCAAAGCTGTTCTAACTTCTATTTCAGTAACATGAGTTCCCTAGTATACAGTACTGTAGCTTCTCTAGTTGTTGCTCTGCCATAGCACTTGTTAGAATAATATTTACAACATTTCCAATTAACTTTCATGCCATATTGCTTTTCTTGTGTATAAGTGTAACCCATGTAGCATAGTAATAGTTTTCCTTTCTGGCTGGTTACAAATTCGGCTCCTTCGGTCATTTTGTACTTTGTATATCTATAAAATATATATATAATAGTTAATGTCAAATTAAATGTGATAAATAATCTATGTTAGTGATAAGTAGGAATGTTTATACTTACGTGTTTTAGAATTTACAGCAAAATTAGGAGTTGCTTGCTTCTTTTGTTGGGGATAATTGTTTGTGATGTTGTTGTAGCTGTTATGAAAAACATGAAAGTAGTATATTATTAATTAATGTTTCGGTACATTTGCAATGTTAGAGCTCATTTCTACTACAAAAGTGTATCTTAATGATTCACATTGTGAAGATACTTACATATTTTTTTAGGTTGGTCTTTGCCAGTATAGTTGTTTCTTCAGCTTCTGGAGAGTAGTTTGTAGTGTTATCTTAAATAAAAAAGGAACATATGTGTTAGAATAATCACCATGTTGGTATGTTTTTTAATAGATTATCTGGTAATTATGTTCTTTAATATACTTACTTTGTGATTAGTATCTTTATTATTCAGAATGTGGAGTTCTGTATTATGTCTGTATATCTATTCGTTGTGTTTGCTCTGTAAATAAACAATATATAATAGAAAATAATTAGAACAGTTCTAAATGTTTGTATTGTTTTTCCACATTTATTTCAGTTGCATAATACTTACTTAGTTAAATGTATTGGAGAAATAGTACTGATGTCCTTAGTTCATTAGTAGTGCAGTTTTCAGTAGTAGAATCTACAGAAAAAAAGGAATATGTGGGGCAAAAGTCATTATTTCTGTGTGTTTAGATTTATGTGCACATAATGAAACAATGTGAAATTACTTACATAGTTATTAGAATCTGTATTCCTATGCTTTGTTCACAGTTATTTTGAGTAGAATATTCAGTAGTCGTTGTATCTAAAAAAAATAGTTTCATATAATTATTTAGCATGTTAAGTAGTATGAATAGCAAAGGGGCACTGGGTATTTAGCAGGTAAGTAAGTAGTAGTAGCAAATAATGCAGTTTCTATTTTATTTACTTACTTAGAAGATGTGATAGTAGGTTGATAGTCTGGTTCTTCTAGTTGTTGTGCAGCAATTCGGATAGAGATAAATCTCCTTCAGTGACTTTTGGCAAGTAGTTTGTGTTTAGATTTTAATTGTTTATATAGGGGAGTGTCAGTAGTAATTACTTTGCTATTGGTTCATTTAAAAAATTAGGTTTGTGATTGGTTAGTTAGTATATTTGAATTTCAGTTGTGATTACTTTGTAATAGAAGTGAAAAACCAAAAAATAAAATAAAATTATACAAAGTAGTATAGAATATTTTTTATATGTGTAGGTGATATAATTATACCAATAGGATATTTTTGACAAATTAATAGTGTGTCTATAGTATTAATTTAAGTATTGTGTGTTTATTTAGATGTGAAAACATATAAAACGTTAATTAATTATACAAACAGATGCATATAAAAAGTCGATATAGCTGATAATCCGATATTGAAGTGCACGATATTTTTGATGTCGATATTATAGTTAATGTCATTATTTTTTGTAGATAGCGATATTTTTGTTTTCCGATGTTAATGTAGTCGATATAAAAGTAAACGATGTTTTTGTATATCGATATTAAAAAATCGATATTTGTGTATATATCTAGTTAAGTATAGGAAGCCGATATATTTGATTTCGATATTTTTGCTCCGATATTTTTGTACGTCGATACTGTGAATGTCGATATTTTGTCAGACATTCCACTATAGACCCTCCCAGGGATCGCCGTAGTTGATCATCATCTTTCTTTCTCTGACTCATACATATCCACAATAAATGAAAAAGGGACACAAAGGAAGCTACAATATTTATTTAAAACTTTTGTGTTCTGTTATGAAGCAATTGTATCGCAGTTAGGAAGGATATGCAGTGCAATGTGCTTGACACATTTGCCTAAGCCTATCCTCATTATGGAAAACAAAGTTATATTATAGATCTGTGCAATTAGTGGTGAATCCCGTACCTGCAATACATAGATAGTTGTTCTACATCTCACCAAATGCATCTCTTCTCTCGGACCCCTTGCTCTGTGCACTTGCCTTCGCTCCCTGTGTTTTCAAAATGAAGTCCTGGGTCATATGATAATAAATGTTTGTGCATAAACAGCAGCTAGATTTCTCTATTATGTTTGGGTGCTTGGGTACGACCATAGAGAATAATAGGGAGCAATGTTGTTTGACCTTGTATTAGATGTTTTGACTGAATACAAGGAAAGGAACAGAACTCGAAAACAAGTGTTGCCTACTGATAAAAATACAATGTGGCACAAAAACAGGCATGATATTTTATAGTGTGTAAAAAAGAAAGCAGCTAACAAATGTGCATAGTTAGGCTAATATAGGGAAAAAAATAGCGGGCTTCACAGGGAACACACAACAATACTGTGTCCTCTTCTACTGACCAGTCTAGTGATGATAGTGATGGTAGCTGAGGGGTAACACATTGGATAGAATAAGATAATATTTATAGATCACACTTATACCCGAGGGTGTAAAGGTGCAAAGCGGATGGGGGAGGACAGAAATCGTCGGGGTCTGGTACAGAGGGTATGCTAGGTGGCAGAAGCGGGCTGAATGCGTTGAGGGCGATGTGCCAGGTACGCTTCAACCCCCCTCCCGAGACCCATGGTGCTAGTAGCGCCATCCTTCAAAGTGCAGTTATACTCCTGAACTTGGAGTGTTTTTTGGAATGAGCCATTTGCTCTTCCCCATATCTTTATGCACTTTATCACCCTTTTTTTGATTTTTCACTTTCACGTCCCCAGGCCAGGGTGGATGATTAGAGAGTCCATACCGCCGGGGTTTACTAGTCCTGACGAATGCCAAGGTAAATTAAAACCATTTAATGGCAGAAACATGTTGACTGACTTAAATAGAAATCTGAATTAACCAAACCATTATCTTTGGCAATTTATTCAGACACATATTTCTTTTTATCCGTGTCTTAGGGATCACACATTAAAATTTAATTTTTTGATACCCTTCAGGCACCTTTTATCTATATAACTCACTTCACGCCCTTCACACACAACCAGCTCCGCAGTCTCCTGGCGTCGCAGCACATGAAAGAGGCACTCGGCCTCTTTTGTGGGGCCCGATGATGAAACATGACACTGACCAGGTCGGTGTGTGAGGGCCTTCTATACCACCCAAATTGGGTGTGTGATCTCCCAGTACTTTGCTCCTTCTTGTGGCATCTTTGTAACTTATATAAACCTCTCTTTTGTTGTTTATTTGAGGACAGAAAAGTGCCAACACCCAGCTAAGAAGCAAATAGCCAAGTTTTTAAAAGTTTTCTGAAGACCACAAGAGAGTCCTCCTTGGAGATGAAAGGGGGCACTGAGTTCCAAAGTTTCGTGGCTGCCACAGAGAAGGAGCAACCACCCCATCTGGCACTGTGAAATTGGGATAAACCAGTTTTTCGGTGCATAGGATCTCAAGATCCTCCCAGAAGTGTACCAATGAAACATGGTTTTCACATGTGATGAGCCTTTGCTATGCATAGCCTTATATACCCTATTCAGGACCTTGAAGGAAATGAGCTTGAGCCAGTGCAAGGTTTGAATACCTTCCCTGGCTGACTGATATTTCAGAATGTTAAGAATCAACCTTGCTGCTGTGTTCTGTACCACCTGAAGTTTGTTCAGGGAAGCTGTATTGATGTTAAGGTACAGAGTGTTTCAGTAGTCCGCCGGGAGGTGAATAGTGCGATGATAGTGGACCGATGGAGTTCAGATAGAATATAGGGCCACACCTTTCTCAGGGTAATTAAGATGTAGAAACAGATGCTCACTGTATGGCTCACCTGGGCATCGAAGGTCAGACCCTTGTCAAAGGTGACTGCCAGATTTTTTGCTGTCCTGACCAGGACAGGATGGGGGCTGCAGTCTCTAGGCCAGCAGGTATTTGACCAGATTGAATTCTGTGGGCCAAAACCTAGCACCTCGGTTTTGTCTGCATTGATCTTTAATGAGTTGCCCTTCATCCAATATATAATGCTGGACATACATTGATTACATTTTTGTGTGACCGATTGCAAATCATTTGCGATGGAAACAATGATCTGTGTGTCGTCCATATAGGAGCGCACCTGGAATCCGAACTATCCCACCAACTCGGCCAGAGGGGTCACATAGAGGTTAAAAAGAGTGAGGCTCAGCAAAGATCCCTGGGGGACCCCACATGAAAGGCCAAAGGCCTTTGCTCTAAAGCCTCTACAACTGACAATGTGTGTTCTGCAGGTCATGAAAGAGTGGAGAAGCTGAAAGACCCTTCCAGTGACTCCCACTTCCCACAGTCGCTGCGCCATCTGCACTAGGGAGACAGTGTTGAATGCCGTCAAGCAAAATCAGCACTGCAGATCTGCCTTGGTGAACCTGTGTGCAAATACAGTCAGTAGCCGCTACTAGCGAGGTTTTGGTTCTGTGATAGGCGTGAAACCCGTTCTGAGAGCTTTCAAGGATTTCCTGGGATTCAATGTGTTTCATCAGTTCAATAATGATGAATTTCTCCAAGATTTCAGCAGGAGTGGGGAGAAGGGATATTTGCCAAAAGTTTTTCAAATCAGAGGGGTCGGCGTTAGGTTTTAAAAGGAGAGGTGAAACAATTGTTCCTTCCAGGTGGCTTGGTATTAGCTGGACAGGAGTATGTCATTGAAGACCTTGCACTGAAAGTTGGCTATTAGGTCAGGAGCAATTCTGAATATAGAGGGCATACAAGGGTCCGAGGGAGCATTTGATTTAAGGTCAAGTAAGAGTTCCTTGGTTTGTAGAGCTGTGATTTGTGGAAAAGAGGACAGAGCATACATCCCTAAGACGTGGATAAGTTTCCCCTTAGACGCATCATCGCTTTCCCCTTTGGCTACCCCAGTGGTTGATTTATCACCTTCAGAGGGGGTGAGCTCATGAAAGAAAGGTTAAACAGCTGTGTCCCTGGTGGCTCAGTAATCTCCAGTATGACTTTGAATAGCATGCTAGAGGAGTTGTCTGCCTACAAAATATTTTCAGTGAGGAAACAGGATTTGGCCTGGAAGATGGTGTGTTTATATTTCCGTAGAAAATATTTCTGCTTGGCTTTTTCCCTAGGACAAGGGTCAGCATGCCAATTCCATTTTTGTCTATGGCATTGACGCCTGAGAGTTATGAGCACTTCTGAGAACCATAGAGCAGAGGGTCCCATCAATTTAATTCCCTTGATATTTCACCTATAACTACCAGGCTTTTAACATTGTACTGTGAGTGAGTCATACTACCTGATTCTCACTCACAGTAAATTCAGGGTAATTGGACCTAACATGTTAACCACCAGTATTTGCCTTTTAAATTAAGACCTTAATGCAGCTAGGGTAAGAAAATCTTGCCTGATTACACATGGACATGTGTGCTCACATGTGGAGGATGCAGAAGTGAGACTACCATCATGTGCAGTCCAGTATCTGTGCATAGATAGCCTGTTGCAGAAGGAACTCTGCAAGGATTAGTACGGGACTAGGGTAGGCTTCATAACAAGAGGGGGCATTCATAGCATAGATCTGTAGTGCTTAGAAATCTGTGGTGCTTCCTTGTATTATACATTATAGGCAACATCTGCCTTAAAGTACACTTTCATTCCACTTAGACCTGCAGGGTCCAGTGAAGTGGGAAACTGAGAAAAACCTGCCCACCTAGTTTGAATTTTCAGTACCCAATAACTCACATCCACATCTTATGAGTCTTCAGGGGTTGTTATATTTCGTTGGTTCAGCTCATAGTCATATCCCAGGCCTTTGTCTTAGCTCCAGGGCCAGGGTAATTACTCTGCTCCACACAGAGGGATTAAAGGCCTAAGCACATGAAAGAGCAAGATACAGTGCTTGACCTAATTCTTGGGAAAGGAAAGGGGTGGGGTTGAAATCTGTATCTGTTATTCAGATTGTCACACTGACCCTGGGCTGGGACAGCCCTGGCCGACTGGAACAAAGGAGACCAGATTTCTCAAACCAACACAGAAGGGGCTCGCCTTTGAAAATGTGGTGGGAAGGGATCAGGCAGCTGTGTCATCAAGGGGTGGAGCTGAGGCTCTTAGAGGTATTCTTAACAGAGGCAACTTTGTCATAATTTGGATTGTCCGGAATGATGTGCAGGAGGTATAGGTCACGGATGAAGGGATGATGTAGCATTTTAGAATTGGCCAGGAGTGCCTGGCCCCTGAAACTTTCTACCCCACTTTGAAACTCCTGCACAATGTATAGACAGATGAAAAGGCCTTGGACCTAGTAGTGATGCCAGCGAAAGCATGTCCAGCTGGAAGGAGAAGCCACCTGATGCCCTGCAAATATGGACTAAGTACTTTGACTCCAGCCAACTCCCCAGAACTAGGATTGGTCTCTCAAGCACCAGTGACACTGGTCCTCTATGCCCCTGAGTACCATTTGCGGTAAAGCATCTGCTGGTGAACTTTGATTGTTCCCCTAGGACTCAGACTCATGACTCTGCTTCACAGGTGCACTGCAAGATAGCCAGAAGGCCATGGTGCATGGGGCATGGGAAATGTGGCAATGGGGTGTTATGCTTGCTGGCTTTGAGTACTAATATCTTAATGTGTTCCTATTGCTTTAACAGGAGGTGAGCATTATGATAACCCTTTGAGTGCACTTCTTTGTCTTGGGTATAAGACGCAGGGCATGTCCAGTCCTCTAGTCCATTTCCAGGTGTCAGACAAAACGTTCAGTCCTCTTCCACATGTGCAGAAGAATTCTGAAGTGAATTCCAGGAGATGCAATATTTATGTCTGGCACAAGCTAGTGGATGGGAATGACTCCTGTGGATGCACTAACCAATTGGGTAAAGGTTGCCAGGGCTATCTCTACCCCCTTTTTCCTTTACCAAGATGGCCAAAGTCTTCAGCTACACAAAACGTGGGCTGTAAGGCCTGGAAGTCTGTGCGGGAAGTGTACTATGGTGATCTCAGTGTCCACCCACATCTCACACCAAAATTCAGTTTTAGGCAATTCCTGCAACCACAATAACCTCAGAGACGGACGTCTGCTAGGAAAGAGCTGAGCTTTCAGAAACCAGACAGTAGTACACACAAATTATTTTAACATTCTGTTTTTCTCCTTTGAGGTGCGCCCCAAATGTCTTGTGAGCAAACCTGCCAAGTAGATCTTGAGTTTCCAGCAGGATCTGATACTGTAATGTTAGAGAGACTTGCACTGTGAATGGGGCATGACTGAATAGAAGGATAAAAGGGAAAGGCAGGCCCTGGTGTGAGCTACATCTGTCTGTGACAGACAAGGCCCCTTTGAAGTGTACCAAGGGGCTGGGTACAGTCCCCATGCCATCCTGTCAAAAGGAGAGCAGCTGTTCCCCACACCAATGGCCTATTGTCCGTGTCCTCTGGAACTGTTAGACCTGGCATCCTTGGCGTGGATCTCCCCTAAGTGTTTACCTTCCATCCCGCTGTTTTACTGATTTTGTTTTTGCTGACTTTAGTACTCTGTGCACTTTACCACTGCCAGCCAGTGCTAAAGTGTATGTGCTCTCTTTTTAAAACATGGTAGAATTGGCTTATATCTAACTGGCATATTTAATTTACCTGTGAGTCCCCAGTAAAGTGGCACTACCTGTGTCTAGGGCCTGTAAAATAAATGCTACCAGGGGGCATGCATCACTGATGTTGCCACCCACTTACGTAGCCTTTTCAAACATGTCCCAGGCCTGACATTGCAGCCTCAGTGTGCAGTTTTGAACTAATGTTTTGACCAGGCAAAATAAACCTTTTGCCAGACCCAAAGCTTCCTTTATAATACATATAAGTCACCCCTGGAGCTAGACAGCCATGCACAATAGAGGGCTATGGTGTGCCTGAATGGGCCATCACTGGTAGTATGGGAGGGTGGGGCTGGGCACATCGGTACTTACACTTGAATGTGCTGTGTCCTGCCTCCACACAAAAGGCTGCATACCCCTGTAAATAGTCTGGAGCTAGGGAAGACATGTAACCTGTGCACCTAAAATCAAAAACTCTAGAAGCTTCTCCCAATATAAAGTACATGTATAGCTTTTCGACCCCAGATACCCACTCTTAAGTATACCTCTGGACCTTTGAACTGTGCCAGGGAGAAGGACTACTGTTATGCTCAAAGGGCTGCCACTGTTCTGGAGTACTGCTCTGAAGGACTGCTGCCCTGCTGTGCTGACCTTCTTTCATGGGTGAGAGGGTTTGTTGAACCCAGGACCCAAGAGTGAATTAAGTGCTAGTTGGCTGGACTCCCGACTAGATCCTCAAGGATAAAAGTCTCCAACCACCTTGAACCTGGCACATGAAATCTGCCATCTGTGAGCTCTATCCTACCAAGTGGTGCCGCCCCAGTCCTGGGCACTTGGACAATGGCCTGAATATGCTTTTCTGGTCCATCTGTGGATCCAGAAGAACCAACACACCTCATCTCCTGCACCACAGCACCATGAGAAGCTTTCCTGACACAGTCAACAGCAGCCTCAATAACGATGCAGGTTCTTGCACAGCGGCCTCACAGCTCCTGGCAACCGACACAACACCTCAACTGTGCAAGTCAAGCCCTCATTGGCAGGATCCCCTGCTGAGTGGCGCAATCTTGAGCAGAACTGACGCATAGACTCTGCTTCGAGGATTCTCCCAGCACAAGGACTCTGCATTGACCTTGTAGCCTACATCAGAGCTAAAGCTACACACATCCGCCCCTACGCAGGCCCCTGAAATTGCAAATCTCTCATAGATGGCAGACTCGTTCTCACATCCTTGCCGCTCCTCAGAACTGACGCATGACCTTGGCTGAATGATGTGTCCTCGATGCCAACATTTGCATTGCAAGCCCTTGTTGACTGGAGTCCCAATGAAGCAGGACCTAGCTTCACACCTACTCGAAACAGACACATCTCCTCAGCTACATGACGCATCCTTAATGAGGGACTTCTTAATGCTCTGTAAACAGGATTAAAAGTACTTTTTTCAGCAGGTCTAACTGGGTAACTGTTGCCAGCCTGTGTTCCATTGTCATTGGACTGAACTTGTGACTTTGTCCCGGTTCTTAGTGACTAGATTTCCACAGTTGGCACTCTGGGCTTATTGGCACAATTAGTACTGAAATCTTTAAAATTGCATATCTCTTGTTCTACTGAATGGACTTTTGTTGTTTTGGTCTTGGTTTATTTGTTAAAATGTACTTTATTTATGTAAATAGTTGTAGGATTGTTCTTTCTGTTTTCTTTTCATTTTATTACTGTTTGAAGTTTTGCATAAATATTGTTGGGCTTGGCTCTTTTTGCAGGGTCATTCCTAAACTTTTTGCCTTCCTCTTGGATTTTATCTCTGGGCCCTTTACCACCGCTGATCAGTGCTAAAGTGCATATGCTCTCCCTATTGTAAAATCTTGTATGTATTAATTTGTGATTCCATGATTGGCTGATTTGGTTTATTTGTCAGACCCTAGTACAGTGCACCAAGGGTGCCCAGGGCTTGTACACCAAATGCTGCTACTGGGCTTGCAGGACTGGTTTTGCCACCCACAGAAGCAGCCTTGTAAAATGTGTCTAAGGCCTGCCATTGCAAAGCATGTGTGCAGTCTGGTACTGCCATGCTGACTGGGCAAGTGCACCCACTTGCCAGTCCCTAAACCTTCCCTTTTCTTCATATCGGACACACCTATGGTAGGCCCAAAGGCAGGGTGCATTGTAAGTCTAAGGTAGGACAAGCACTGGTGTGTGTGGCATGTCCTTATGGTGAATTACAGCCATTTTCGTTTTTCAATATTGCAAGGCTAACTGTTCTCCATAGGCCAGAATGGGCAGTTGGATTAATACATTTTATAATCCTAACTGGCTCAGAGAACATGGTAGAAATTCGAGTTTAGTATGCCTGAACTCAGAATGATAAAATACACCTTGTAGTGCAGTTGGTTGTAACATTCTGTGTTTGAGAAAAAAACACTTATAGAAAGTAGGTGATTTCTTGTCTAACTTTCCAAGCCTGCCTCTGCTAGGTTGTGTATTTCTTGTCTGGAGTTTGTGAGTGACAGGGCTGGGGGATTCTAGGAGACAGAATGAGTCAGCCCAGTGGTGAATTGAGAGATGTGCATCTAGATAGGTGGGAGGGGTTGCACCTGGGACCTGGATAGGGCTGTGCCTGCCTTCCCCAATGCTGGCTCCACCCCCTGTGGTGCGTCTAATGTCTCTGCCCTCTACTGTAAAAGAAGAGAAGGAATCATGTCAACAAAGTGCTCCAGGGCTGTGCTTTCCCTCCACAATGCTGGCTCCACCTCCTGTGGGGTGTCTGATGTTTCTGCCCTACACTGTGAAAGGAAAGAAGGAGTAATGTAAACAGAGTGCTCCAGAACTGTTTTGGACTGGGCGAAGGCCCCTCTACCCTCAGAGGACAAAGGTTTTGAGGGTATATATTTTGGGACCCTGATCCCAAGAAATCAGATCACTTTTGGACTACAAGAAGAAACCTTTGCTGAGGAGAGGAACCTGAGGAAACCGGGGAACGACTATCCCTAAGCTGAAGTGCTTCTTGGGGGATTGGCCTGCAGTGGTTGCCTGACTGCCAAAGAAAGGAGAAAGAAGTTTGTGTACCTTATTTTCAACTTGTGAAGGATCTCCAAGGGCTTGGAGAGAGCTTGCACCCTGACCAAAGTCTCAGGACCAGTAGACTTCACCAACCTTTGTGGATTGCTGCTGGAAACGGTGTTTCAGTGGCTACAGAGGCAGGGAGCTGTGACCGACTTGCACGACCAGCCCGGTGTCCTGTAGGCTCTGCATCGAACAACGTCCTCATCGAACAATGTAAGCTCTGAGCTCACCAACTCCGTCCTGATGCCGTCACCGAGCCTTTGCCTGCACCGTGACTTGTGGACACCGCGACGTGCAACGCCTCACTACACTGTGTTGAATTGGTCTGACCAACACGGTCACTGCTGCTGACTTCGAGTCCTGTGAACACATCGGAGTTGGGCACCACTTTGCACGCTTCTTGACGCACCGACCGACTCGTACCGCTGTCTGGACGGATCAACGCCAGCTCCCGAACTCCGGATCTGTCGCCGCATCGCAAGCTGCAATCACCGCAACGAACAACGTCTCGCCCAGCAAAGTAAACCTCGGACCCATCAACTGCCTCAACGGGCCATTGCCTGCGCCGCATCGAAGGACAACGCGACCTGCAATGCTTTCTTTTCTGCAGCGCGACAAACGCCGAACACCAGCTCGCACGCCCGTGCCTGCCGCATCAAGTAAAGATACTGTCACCGAGTCTGTCGACACTTGAGTGAGCCCGAACCGACGCGGTCTGCTGGATTTGTTAGACTCTGTGTTATTTCAGCACCGCTGTAGCCGGTCAGGGCTACTGAGTTCCACAGAACTTTGATTTAATCCTTTTTAACAAGAACTCTTGATTTTTAGTAGTACTTTGGATTATTTGTATCGTTTTTGGTACTGTGGTAACTCTATATAAAATATACTTATTTTTATGAATATACAACCTGTGTGGTGTCCATTTGTAGTGTTGTCACTTGATTACTGTATGTGTTCACAAATGCTTTACACACTGCCTCTGAGATAAGCCTGTCTGCTCATGCCAAGCTACCAAGGTGGGGAGCAGGGGTTATTTTAGGAGTGTACCCCCTTACCCTGACTAGATGTAGGGTCCCTATTTGTCACAAGTATCTACCTCTGCCAACTAGAGACCCCCAATTCTAACACTGGTGGTCAGCGGTGACGATTCTGGACTTGCATTTATGACTCATGTACAGTGATTAGTGAACACTACTTATTGAGTGCAGACCATAATGCAACCACGTACTTCCGATACTCTGCTCGGTTGTGTATTCCTTGTCTGGAGTTTATGAGTGACAGTCCTGGGGGATTCCAGGAGACAGAATGAGTCAGCCCAGTGGTGAATTGAGAGATCTGCATCTAGATAGGTGGCAGGAGTTGCACCTGGGACCTGAATAGGGCTGTGCCTGCCTTCCACAATGCCGGCTCCACCCCTTGTAGTGTGTCTGATGTCTCTGCCCTCCACTGTGAAAGAAGAGAAGGAATCATGTCAACAAAGTGCTCCAGGGCTGTGTTTTCCCTCCACAATGCTGGCCCCACCTCTTGTGGGGCATCTGATGTTTCTGCCCTACACTGTGAAAGGAAAGAAGGAGTCATGTAAACAGAGTGCTCCAGAACTGATTTGGAATGGGCGAGGACCCCTCTACCCTCAAAGGACAAAGGATTTTGGGGTATAAATATTTGGACCCTGTTCCCAAGAAATCAGATCACTTTTGGACTACAAGAAGAAACCTTTGCTGAGGAGAGGAACCTGAAGAAACTGAGGAGCGACTATCTCTAAGCTGAAGTGCGGCTTGGGGTATTGGCTTGCAGTGGTTGCCTGACTGCCAAAGAAAGGAGAAAGAACTTTGTGTACTTTATTTTCAACTTGTGAAGGATCTCCAAGGGCTTGGAGAGAGCTTGCACCCTGACCGAAGTCTCAGGACCAGTAGACTTCACCAGCCTTTGTGGAATGATGCTGGAAATGCTGTTTCAGTGGCTACAGAGCCAGGGAGCTGTGACCGACTCTCACGACCGGCCTGGTGTCCTGTAGGCACCGCATCGAACAACATCTGCATCGAACAACACAAGCTCTGAGCTCACCGACTCCGTCCAGATGCCATCACCGAGCCGTTGCCTGCACCGGGACTTGTGGACACCGCGACGTGCAAAGCCTTGCTACACCGAATGGAACTGGTCCAATGCGGTCATTGCTGCTGACTTTGAGTCCTGTGAACGCATCGGAGTTGGGCACCGCCTCGCACGCTTTGCGATGCACCGCCTGACTCGAACCGCTGTCCGGACTGATCGATGCCAGCTCCCGAACTCAGGCTCTGTCGCCACCAAACAAGCTGCAAGCGCCACAACGAACAATGTCTTGCCCTACAACATACACCTCGGACCCACCGACTCTGTCAACGGGCCATTGCCTGCACCGCATCGAGGGACATCGCGATCTGCAGCGCTTTCTTTTCTTCAACGCGACAAACGGACACCGGCTCGCACGCACGTGCGTGCCGCATCAAGTAAAGGTACTGTGACCGAGTCTGTCGACACTTGAGTGGGCCCGGACCGACTCGGTCCACTGGATTTGTTAGACTCTGTGTTATTTGAGCAAAGCTGTAGCCAGACAGGGCACTGATTCACACAGAACTTTGATTTAAGCCTTTTTAACAAGAACTCTTGATTTTTAATAGTACTGTGGATTATTCTTATTGTTTTTGGACTTGTGGTAAATCTATTTATTTTTATAAATATACAACCTGTGTGGTGTCCATTTGTAGTGTTGTCACTTGATTACTGTATGTGTTCATATTCAGATTCAGAAATGCTTTATTCGATTTTAACAGTGTATAAAATCATAAAAGCTTTACAATATATATACACATTTCATAACATACATAATCACCCTCCATTAAAAACAACAATTAAAAAAAAAAAGAAAAAGAGCATTAAAATGGTACATTATCGATATAAAGCAATTGATATTATATACATTAATTATCTCGATTAGATTGACATTCAATTGTCATCATTAACTTCAGTTTCTTTAAAATACTTTTTAAAAGACCAATCATAACCATGATACATTTCTCACTCCCTAATTGTAGCAAGCTTAGATATGCAGGTCTACATTGTCGCCAATAACCCTGTCTCAAATATTGTCTGATCCATCTTCTGCGTTCAATATCGTAATGTTTACAAAATAAGATCAGATGGAAAGTGGATTGTGTAGACAAATTATCACAAGTACAGGGTGCCAGATTCCGTGACCAGTCATTTCTTAATGGAAAAGTTACCAGGCGAAAAAATAGTTCAAATCTAAACCGTGTTAATATAAAACGGTCAAAACCCACGTTACAAATAGATAAATAGGGTTGGATCAGCTGGCATGTCAGGGTCATTTGATGTTGAATGACTGTACATTTCAAGAGTTCACCTGAGATTCTTAGTGTTTCAAAGTGACTCAAACATAGTCTTTTCAGATCTTTCCTTGATATCCCACTGTTATTATCTGGGGAACTGTATAACTCTGGTCTTTGCAAGTCTGAGAGGGTATTCTTGACATACATTAACCACGGAATACATTTTACATTATCAAGGGCCATCGCATCCTTTATAATGTCCTGATTAAGTCCCAAGGCTTTCGACGTCCATACCCTATGCCAGAGTAAGATAGGTTAAAGTTTTATAAGATCGGAGATGTGATCCAAACCTAACTCTGCATGGCAGCTAAATGTTGACGCACCCTGCGGCAGTGCTAATAAATATCTTAAAAAACTGTTTTCAACTATTTGAATAGTTGGTGCATTTTGGATCCCCCAGATACCAGCCCCATATAGAGCGATACTCCTACATTTTGCCATGTAATTTTTTAGAAGGACTTCCGGTGGTCTTTTGCCCAATTGTTTAGAAAAATTCATAAGGGCCGCTATAGAGTGTTTAAATAGCAAGGTCCTGGTCTTTATGGCTGCACCCCACGTGCCTAAACCATCGAGCAATACCCCCAGGTAAGGGAAGGTTTTTGTACATCCAATTGTGAGGCCATCCACCTTAATTTCCTTATGTTCGGCCCGCCCCTTCCCACACACCATCATGAATGATTTTTTGGCATTGATTTTTAGCCCCCTTGATCCCATAAAATGATTATATTTTGCTAATGTCCTTTTGGCACCTATCTTTGTTCGGGCCATAAGCACTGCGTCGTCCGCATAGAGGAGTGAGACAGCCTGTCTCTCACCAAATCTCGGGGGGTCAATTGTACTGGCTTTCAATTCCCCCTCCAATGCGTTCGTATAAATGGAGAATAGGAATGGGGCCAGCACACAGTCCTGTCTCACCCCCTTCTCTATGCGGAAGGGCCCAGTGCATTCTCCCTTCGTCCCGTATCTCACCCTTGCTGTAGCCCCAGAATACAGCTGGCGAAGGAATGATACTATGGCTGGTTCCACTCCTATTTCTTCCAGGGTTTGCCATAACTTCGCATGATCCACACAGTCGAAAGCGGCTGTGAGATCAACGAAGATGGCATATGGGCGTTCTTTCTTTGCCGGTGTGTATTTCCCTTGAATTATTACAAAATTGAGGACCTGTTCCACCGTACCCATCCCCTCTCTAAAACCGAATTGAACGGGACTCAGGATGGTGTTGCCGTTTGTCCATATGTGGAGTTTATTTAGGACCACCCTGCCTGCTAGCTTCATAAGGGAGTCCAATAGGGAACCTGGCCTATAATTAGATGGGCTCTCTCTATCCCCCTTTTTTTGTATCGGTATTATCACCGATTCAGACCAGGTTTTAATAAATCCTATTGCACAACATGACTGCAAGACAGTTGTGCATACTGGGGCCCACAAATCCGGGGTCAACTTAAAGACGTCATTTGGTATTCCGTAAGGGCCCGGGGCCTTGTTTCCTTTACTACTATTAATTGCCATCAGAACTTCATCAAGGCGAATTTTCAGTGGTCCATGGTTGGTGTATCCGTTTCGATGATAAGACTTGGACTTCCCCCCTCCCTTTTGTAAACATTTGAGAAGTCGATCCATGCCCTATCATCAATGGCGACCTCTATTGTTGCCATATCCTCCTTGGTGAAGTAAGGGGCTTTAACTGCCTGCCAAAACAGCTTAGGGTTTCTGCTTTCTGAGGCTTGAAGCAGATTTTGCCATGCTTTTTCTTTAAGTTTCCTTTTCCGTTGTGACCTAGCTTGGTTATATGCCCTTCTACAATTTCTTATTAGTTCGTGATCTCTAGGTTTAGCGCTAAGCACGGTTTTTAGCTTGGTATATGCCTTTGTACATTGGGTATCGAACCACCCCGTGGACTTAGCCCGCTTTTTACTGGTTTTAATAAGGGTATCCTGAATTACCGCAGTGATACTACCAAAGGCATCCAGTATTTCTTTGTGTGTGGCCTTTTCGTCTAGACAGACCTGAATGTGTGACAAAGCTTTAGTAATAATCCCCTTGTTTGTTTCCACAGGATCTAATGCCCTCCACTTTAGGCTAAAACCATTTAGTTGTGCCAGTGTTACATCCTGCACCCAAGCCAGAGCCTCAATGGTGGTTGATTTATTGGAAGCTGGTAGGGTTAGATAAAGACTAGTAGGCATGTGGTCGCTGAGGCCATTTGAGTGGATCTCAAACTTCTCCACCCGGTTATGATGTTTATTAGGGACTAGTATGAAATCAATGACCGATTGTAGGCCCCTTGATATGAAGGTCGGGCTAAATTCCACCAAAGGAGAGCTCATCATATTTGCGAACCCCAGGTCAAAGGTGGCCATAATGTCATTTATTTTTTCCCCTTTCTCTGAGTGTGTAAAATGATTCGCACTATTACTTCCTTCCCACTCATCTTCTCTGGAACTACATACATGTGAATTACAAATGCTGATGTTAAAATCCCCTCCCCACACAACAATTATATCTCTATCATTGGCAAGGTACAAGTGATTTAAGTCTTCCCTCAGATTATTCAATACATCCACAAAATGTCCTTGTATATTATTATAAAAGTTCACCACCAGCAAGCCTAGCCCTGATATTAGTTGGATGGACACCATTTGATAATAGGGAGAACACTTCAGCATTTTTATCCCCTGCACTCTCAGTAAATTAGCTACATATACACAAATTCCCCCTTTGTGTCTACCATGAGCGGAGTATACAGCCAGGATATGAAAATTATTGTAGCCATCCAGGTGTTTTTCCCCTATAATCCATGTTTCCTGAATGCAAAGTATATCAAAGTCATTTATAAAGTCCCTCCATACTGTGTTAGAAACCTTGTTCTCCAAACCACAGATGTTCCAAAAAACTACCCTTACCCTATCTCGTGGTGCCACTGCCTTTGTCAGAGGGTGGTTAACATTTTCATTTGACAATGGCACAGCTACCTTTGCCCGGGTAACCACTACACATGCTGGTTTCCCAATGGGCTTATCATCACTTGCTTTGGGGATAGCTTGTATTCTATTCAAATTAGTTGAACCGTTTTCGAGGTACTAGGGATTCCACTAACTGCATCGATAAAGACCTCCATGTAAGGTGTAATTCCTAGTGCTAAATCTTGTGCATCATGGGGTTCTGTTGGTACACCTCCTATTTCATCCCCTTCCATGGATATTACTACCCTACCCCCGCTCTGCTTTTGGATGCAGCCCTTATGTTTATTATAGCCCTTGTTCCTTCCGCACCGTCAGTCACAGTCATTTAGACCGGACAACGCTGTAAATCTATTAGGCCCTAAGTACGTATTAAACCCCTGTATACCCCATCTCTGTCTTCTTAGTGTTTCACCCTGGTATCCTTCCTGTCCGTGGGGGACTCTCCTCACTTGTTGCCAATTATTCCCGTTAGCAGGTCTTGCTTGATTTAAGGGTCTGTAGAAAAAGCCTAACGGTAAGATCTCAATACCTTGACCCCTAACCCCCCCCCACACCCCACTTCACTCATAATCCTCTCAACTGGTACTTGGCTATTAAAGTTGATCACCACACAGTCACCTTTTTTGATTTCCTAGAACTGCCAAGCCAAAACACCCGTCTAACCATTATGATATTCAGCCCTACCATCCTACCCTCTGTTGTATTGCTAGACAGCCAATGCATAACCTTGTTTCTCAGCTGATTGTAGTTCTCTCTGGCTCCCTCCTTGAGGGGTGGCACATTTCCTAGCACTAAGACCAGTGGTGCAGATTGCGGTGGTAGGCTGAGGGTCCGAAGCTTGGCAGGGGTGCTTGCTAATTCAGCTAAACATCTTGCTCCTTCATCCTGTGTGGAACATGAGTTTACCCCGAGATTCCTCTGCTCTTTAACTTTAGTGTTCTTCTCACTGCCTGTTTTATTCCCTGTGTTGTTCCCTGAGTCACTCTTTGTTCTGATCAATCGTATCCCCTCAGCTACACTGACTGGTTTCAGACATGGGGTGGAGAGGGTAGGTTTATCCTGCTTACTTTGCTCATTAGCATGTCCCCTATTTTGCTTAATAGATTCTGGATTCCATTGTCCATTTCTATTGTTTGCAACTATTTCATAGAGATTGTCCACCATATCATTTAGGACCTTCAGCCTCTGAATAAGTGGGAGAGTTAATGATCTTAATAGGTGCTCCATATGTGCTATGGTACAAGCCCCATCACTATCGGCTGTGGCTCGAGGTTGGTAATCAATCTCTGGGAAGAGTGTAGATAATGCTGGGGGCGAGTTTAGTCTAGGATGGCTAGGTGGTATAACCTTGGCTTTACTCGAAGATGTTTTCACCAATTTATTAGTCGTTTTCGGGACTTTAGGTTTCCTACCTACATGACGCTTCCCTCCCCTTTTCCTTTTTCCTGCTTGGAGCACACAGGTCTGTTATCATTTGGCATTGTTTTACTTTTTAATACTATTGAATGGAATTCCTCTAAAGAGACACTATTAGAGGTTGACGAGTTATCGTCAATAGTAGATATAGTCTCATTTAGATCATTTCCTGGGGATATCAAATTAACTGCATTAAGTCTTTGGCCATCAGCATGCTCTGGTGTACCCGCATCTCTTATAGCACCTAGCGACGACCTTTTTGTTGCACCAAGTTCCAAGGATAGCCGCTTCTCTGTTAATTCTATTTCCTTGCCCAACACCCCTGGCTGCCCTTGTGAAGAAGCTTTCTAGGGTCCCAATTGTACTGCCACCTGATCTCATCAATTCAGTCTTTCTTCCCTTCTTTAATTTAAGGGCCATCTTACTTTAAACTATAGGTGTCCCAAGGTTCACTGTATTTAGGTCACAGTCACAGTATTCCCTGTCTCTTTATCGCCTCTTACCCGTCAGACGCCAATTTTTAGGGGGGCGGCCGTGTGCGGTCCTGCGAGGTGGGGATGAGGCTGTGCTTTATGCGCCTCCTGGCGCGCTTTCGTGATGCGCGGCTTCCGGCTGCGTTGCAAGCTGGGGGTTGAAGTCCCTGGGCCCGCTCACTGCACGACCGCGCTCTGCTGGAGAAAGTGCGGCAGGGGGAGACAGGCTCACAGGGGGACTCAGGTGGTCGAAGATCAGCAGTACGAACAGCAGGTAGGCTTTCAAACCCCCCGTGATAATCCACAAGGTCTCTTGTCACGGCTCCCCACTCAGCAGGGGATGAGGCTGTGCTTTATGCGCCTCCTGGCGTGCTTTCGTGATGCGCGGCTTCCGGCCGCGTTGCAAGCTGGGGGTTGAAGTCTCTGGGCCCGCTCACCGCATGACCGCGAACTGCTGGAGAAAGTGCGGCAGGGGGAGACAGGTTCACAGGGGGACTCCGGTGGTCGAAGATCAGCAGTATGAACAGCAGGTAGGCTTTCAAACCCCCTGTGATAATCCACAAGGTCTCTTGTCACGGCTCCCACTGTATGTGTTCACAAATGCTTTACACACTACCTCTGAGATAAGCATGTCTGCTCGGGCCAAGCTACTAAGGGGGTAATCAGGGATTATTTTAGGAGTGTACCCCCTTACCCTGACTGGAGGAGAGGGTCCCTATTTGTCACAAGTACCTACCTGTGCCAACTAAAGACCCCCAATTCTAACAAATACTTTACACATTGCCTCCAATGTAAGCCTGACACCTCTGTGACAAGCTACAAGGGGGTTGCACACAGGTTAATTTGAGGTTCGCTTGTGCCTCACACTAACAAGGATTGCGGTTCTTGCTTGAATAGGGTTTCACCCTCTATCCAGTAACCCAATTTGTCAAAGCAACAGTTTAAACCTCCCCGCAGGGAAGCCATCAAGCTGCCAGATGACAGTTCAATACTTACAGACAGGCCTCCAGAGGTTTTAGGCAAGCAAATGTAATTTTTTTTTAAGTGCAACTTCTGTAATAGTTAGAAAATTCTACAATTGATTTTAATTTTGTTTAATGTTAAAACATTTTCCTTGAAATACTGGTCTAGCTACTTACTAGGCAGAGATAATTTTATTAAACCTAATATTATATCTCATAGCTTTCTTATGGAACCGCTAGCCCGGCTACAGTGAACATGTTTTTGAAGGCTTTTTGACTGTAAGGACATGTTTAATATTAAATATTTACATGTGGTGACTTACACATTTTTAAAAGGAGGGGTTTAGGCCTATCAAAAGGGTTATTTGACAAGCCAAATTTGCCATTTTAAACCTGAACAGCCAAGCTACGTGTGGCATGCCTGCAGCCATGTTTGTATTGTCACTGCAGTGACATTTAACATATCGGCCCTGGGTTCTTTGATGGGTACCTTATACTAGGGTCTTATAGATAAGTTAATTATGGCAATCCAGATAATAACAGGGTTCAGCAAAAAAGTTAAAACAATCTGCATGATCCTGCAGAAATTGCATTTTTCCATCAGATACAATGTAGTTGGCTCATCAAGGTAAAATTGCTGGATATGGTGAGTCATTGATTCATATCCCGGATTTGGCAGGAGAAGCAGATACTTTGCCTACTTGAGCATAAAAATAATATGGTCTTTTGGGCAAAGTTCTTTCAACACTTCACCTAAATGCTAAAGGAGCTCTCCAAGCCCTAATTCAAAGTTAGACAAAAATACCTTTTGCTTTGGGACACTTTTATTAAAGGTTTGAATGTGAAGGACTTTACTTACGCTGTGGTTGCCAATGAGCAGAGTTCTTTACTCAGAATGTTCAATGGGCATATTTTTTAAATTTCTTATAATGTCAGTGATCGCTCCACCAGCTATTAATATCCCTTCTTTAGACATGGTATATTTCAACTTGAACAAGCTATAGGTTGTGCAGCAGGGATGAAGGAAGTAGAGTCATAAGTTATCTTGGGAGGTTATATTGCATTGTTAAGTTTTAACTGGGTATATCTAACTGAAGATCCTGAAGTCCTAGGCACAGTGTCAGATTACAAAATGGACATTTCTTTGTTCCTATCTACAGTTGCACAATTTCTGCCTGTTCTTAGAGATCCATGCAATATCTCTTCCACAAATGTGCCATAGAAGGAAGTGTAATTGTATCAGCAACGTATTCTGAGTAGTACACAATAGATTCAAAGACAAATCTCAGTGATTAAAACAATGCTGTCCTCTGCTAACATAAAGTGAGATGTATATCTCTTAAGGGAATTTCATCTTCAAGGGAATTGGTTAATTTGTCTACCTACTTGTTTGTCTTGAATAATCCATTGTTTAACTTTTGATTCTTCCTCATCATGCCAGGGGACAGATCCAGAAACTGGCCCTGAATCAATGAGCATCTCCAGTTTGGCCTCAGACACTTCAAGTATCCTATCTTTATTTATCCCATTAATCATGATAGATGTTATGGTAGCTGTATGCAACCAGCTGTCTTAATGCTGGATTCTTGGAGGATCTTTTCATATTGTAAAAAGTACATTTGGTTATTTTCCACTTTCAGGTTTTAGTAGAGTTGTGATTTAATGAGGTAAAAAATCCTATGAACCTTCACCCTCTCTCACAGGCAGCAGTCCAATCAGCCTGATCTAACATGGAAGGGATGGTGTTAGGAAGAAGTCCATCAACAAAGCGTGCCACCTTCAGTAAAGTTTTGTGTATTGATGAAATAAAAGGATTATCTTTTTTGGAACCCAGAGGAGAGAGGTTCTTCTCAATACAGTATGGTCCCAGCACCTAAATGAACAAGAAAATTATGCAATAAGATTTGCTTCATTAGAAAAAAGAGTGATCTATGGAGTGGCTGCAAAGAGATGTGATCAGTTTTGTGAAAGATGGAGTAGTGCAAGGCTTCCATGTTGCAAAGATAAAGATAGGTATCCAAAAACGCTACCTGGCTAAGTCTAGAGGTGTGCCAAATTGTAATTTGTTTTCATAAATCATTGTTAAGTTACACAAAAAGTATGCACAATTATGTAAAATATTACTAAATTAAATTTACAGTATCTCAGATGCAAGTAGAATGTGAGGACATACCTTCTGTTTAAAATCCACCCCAAGTATTAGGATGGGGCTGGCTGGTAGGAAAATGTCTCCTCGAATAAACATTCTGCAGGAGCCTGTGCCCTACTTAAAAAAATGGAATCTGACAAATTCACAAATTTTTTAGGCATATTAAAGCGTTCACATCTGCCAGGTAAGCCCCAGGACTATTTGTCACGGTATCCCTGGATTCACATAGGCACATCAGTTGAATAGTGTTTGTTTCTGACAACTGTGTTTAAGAAGAATGTTTCATGGTGGCTATTTTGTAAGAGACTCTGTCCTCTTGATGATCTTTAATTTTATTGGTTGTGAGAAAAGTACAGTAAATAAAAAGTAAAAAGTAAATAGAAAGAAAATCTTCTGGTTCATTTGGTACAATCAACTTTGATAGTTTTCCCTCTCCCTCTTTTGGCCTATTCTCACCTCCATTGTGCCTTGTAAATACTTTGTGATAAGCGGTTATAACCTTGAGGGTCAGGCTAATATGGATATTTATTTTTCTTGTTACTATGATTATGAATTCTAATTTACAAAATGAGAAGGTTCTTTTACAAAATCTGCATTTAATGGTAAATTGAAAAGAGACATTTTAAGTTGGGAAATTAATTCCTCTTCAATCCAGAGGACCCCGGTGGGCCAACGAGCCCACCAGGTACCTCCAGTAAGCGCCACGGAGCTGTGTTGCAGAGTGTTGTAAAAAGGGCCGTGGCCTCTGAATACCTCCCTGCAACGCCTCATTGGTTCATACTGGAGGTACCTTGAGCTCTGGATTGAAGATGAATTAATTCCTCAACTTAAAATGCGCCACAGGGCGTGTTTGTACACATGTCACCGCAGGCCCCACCCCCTTCCTTCACCATTGTACAAATATTCCTCTAAAATCAGTCGAACTACGAATTCCGATTTACTCACCTGTTATCAGGAGAGAAGCCACTGCTGCATCTTTTAGCCCAGCACTGACCCAGAAAAGTAATTCTAAGCGAACTTACCAGTAACTTGTATTTCCTTTCATAGGAATCCATTGTGTGGTTTTCACCAGAAAAGTTTCTAAGTGTCGATTTTTGAAACGTACAAATATTCCTCTAAAATCAGCTGAACTACGAATTCCTATTTACTCCCTGTTATCGGGAGAGAACCCAGTGCTGCATCTTTTAGCTCAGCACTGACCCTGAAAAGTAATTGTAAGCGAACTTACTAGTAACTTGTATTTCCTTGCATAGGAATCCATTGTGTTGTTTTCAGAAGAAAAGTTTCCAAGTGATGATTTGATTTTTGAAACGTACAAATATTCCTCTAAAATCATCCGGATTACGAATTCCGATTAAGTCACCTGTTATCAGGAGAGAACCCAGTGCTGCATCTTTTAGCCCAGCACTGACCCTGAAAAGTAATTCTAAGCATACTTAATAGTAACTTGTATTTCCTTCCATAGGAATCCATTGTGTGGTTTTCACCAGAAAGGTTTCTGTGTCGATTTTGGAAACGTACAAATATTACTCTAAAATCAGCTGAAGTACGAATTCCGATTTACTCACCTGTTATCAGGAGAGACGTCAGTGCTGCATCTTTGAGCCCAGCACTGGCCCTGAAAAGTAATTCTAAGCGTACTTACCAGTAATTTGTATTTCCTTCCATAGGAATCCATTGTGTGGTTTTCGCCAGAAAAGTTTCTAAGTGTCAATTATTCCTATAAAATCAGCAGACCTACGAATTCTGATTTACACACCTGTTATCTGGAGTGACCTCAGTGCTGCTTCTTTGAGCCCAGTACTGATCCTGAAAAGTAATTCTAACCGTACTTACCAGTAACTTGTATTCCCTTCCATAGGAATCCATTGTGTGGTTTTCACCAGAAAACTTTCAAAGTGTCTATTTTCACAAACTAAAAATATTCCTTAAAAATTGCCTGTATGAATTAAACGCATTCTTTCGACTATTTACAGGAGATGCACCCGTGCTGGATCTAGGATCCACCACTGAGTAAGAAAACACCATGTACCTGATAAGTGAATTTCCTCCCATAGGATAACATTGGTGATTCTATATGAAAAGTTTCTAAGTGTCAACTTTTAAAATACAATAATATTCCTTAAAAAATCACTACTGTAACCAAAACGTTTTTACTCAACTGTTTATAGGAGATATCCCAGGACTGAATCTAGGATCTAGTCTTGTGGTTAGAAAAGTAATCCAAAAAGTAACTAATTGCATTTAACTAGAAATTTACATTGAGCTCTATGTTGCATTGTGAATGAAATTGTGTTGCGCATTACAACAACTGTAACTACTGTACTTAAAAGTCTATTGCCTATTTGCAAAGTATTTAAACTAAATTAATTCATTCTGAGAAAGTATATTTTGTAATGTAATGTATAATGTGATTATAATGTAATTTAAAAAATAAAATATCTAAAAATAAATAGGTAGTAAATCAGTCTAAAAAAATAAATATAAGAATTAATATATTTAAAAATCGTGATTTACAAAACCTTTGAAATTCACTGAAAAATCCATAGGTTTCAGACATGTATAGTTAGGAATTAGCAGTTAGAAAAACCTTAGAAATTCACCAAAAAAAACATAGGTTTTAGGGGTGTTATAGTTAGTTAGACATTTCACTCGTCCAAAACCATTGAAATTCCCCCGTTATAGTTAGTTGCACTAACTATAACTCACGCGCCCGCAATACACTGCTGATGATGTCACATATTACATCATTCATGACATGGTCAGTGACATCCCTGATGACATCACTGATGACATCTCAAATTTCTTCACTGATGACATCACTGTTGACATCATCCACGTGACAATCTGATACGTCTTATTATACACTAGTATAACCTTTCAACACTCATTATAAAATATGGAGTACCATATTTGAAACCATTGACACACCAATACAAGTTTCTAAAAACCCACTCAGTGATTCATACATCTACACACACATCTAAACACTTACCTATAGATTCACTCATACATGCTAACAAAGATCAATGGAACACTATTAAATATACTTATACACCTATATCAACATTACACACCAGCACACATCCTATTCACTTATGCAGTCATTCTGCTCACTTATGCAAACAGTTGATCATACTTATATTTACTAAGCTACACACTTACACAAACACCACTTTATTTATTGATAAAGAAAGTAACTCATACTTAGACGTCGATTCCGATCCGGTAAAATATTCCGCCGTACGATTCGCATTCGTATCCGAATCCGTACGAATGGGAACTTTACGTCCGACCTGCGAATTTCGATCCGTTCCCGTCGATTTCCGTCCGAATATCACCAAACCGTCCGAATCACAGTCGATGATCCGTACGAAACTGCATCGGGAATCCTACCGTACGATTCGTAACCAGCCCGTACAAACACACAAGTACGATCCTGTACGAGAAGCCTGACAGCGATTCGTACGGAACAAAGTTATCGCACTTGAATAATGATTCGTACAGCAATATGCGGCTCGCATCTAGCAGCGTCAACACATACCACACGCGTACCCCTCGCTCACGCACAAGTACGACACGCACACCCCCCAACAAGCCTACGCGAACACCCCCACCCGCCAACGGCCCGTACCAGTCAATCGCATGCACAAGTACGACACGCACACCCCCCTACGCGAACACCCCCACCCGCCAACGGCTCGTACCAGTCAATCGTAAGCACAAGTACGACATGCACACCCCTCTACGCGAACACCCCCACCCGCCAATGGCCCGTACCAGTCAATCGCACGCACAAGTACGACACGCACACACCCCCAACAAGCCTATGCGAACACCCCCATCCGCCAACGGCCCGTACCAGTCAATCGCACGCACAAGTACGACACACACACCCCCCTACGCGAACACCCCCACCCGCCAACGGCCCGTACCAGTCAATCGCACGCACAAGTACGTCACGCACACCCCCCCAACAAGCCTACGCGAACACCACCACCCGCCAACGGCCCGTACCAGTCAATCGCACGCACAAGTACGACACGCACACCCCCCCCAACAAGCCTACGCGAACACCCCCACCCGCCAACGGCCCGTACCAGTCAATCGCATGCACAAGTCAGACACGCACACCCCCCTACGCGAACACCCCCACCCGCCAACAGCTCATACCAGTCAATCACACGCACAAGTACGACACGCACCCCCCCAACAAGCCTACGCGAACACCCCCACCCGCCAACGGCCCGTACCAGTCAATCGCATGCACAAGTACGACACGCACACCCCCTACACGAACACCCCCACCCGCCAACGGCCCGTACCAGTCAATCGCACGCACAAGTACGACACGCACACACCCCCAACAAGCCTACGCGAACACCCCCACCCACCAACGGCCCATAACAGTCAATCGCACGCACAAGTACGACACGCACACCCCGCTACGCGAACACCCCCACCCGCCAACGGCCCGTACCAGTCAATCGCATGCACAAGTACGACACGCACACCCCCCACAACAAGCCTACGCGAACACCCCCACCCGCCAACGGCCCGTGCCAGTCAATCACACGCACAAGTACGACATGCACACCCCCCCAACAAGCCTACGCGAACACCCCCACCCGCCAACGGCCCGTACCAGTCAATCGCACGCACAAGTACGACACGCACAACCCCCTACGCGAACACCCCCTACTGCCAATGGCCCATACCAGTCAATCGCACGCACAACTATGACACGCACACCCCCCCAACAAGCCTACGCGAACATCCCCACCCGCAAACGGCCCGTAACAGTCAATCGCACGCACAAGTATGACACGCACACCCCCCTACGCGAACACCCCCACCCGCCAATGGCCCGTACCAGTCAATCGCATGCACAAGTATGACACTCACCCCCCCCAACAAGCTTACGCGAACACCCCCACCCGCCAATGGCCCGTACCAGTCAATCGCACGCACAAGTATGACACGCACACCCCCCAACAAGCCTGCGCGAACACCCCCACCCGCCAACGGCCCGTACCAGTCAATCGCACGCACAAGTACGACACGCACACCCCCCTACGCGAACACCCCCACCCGCCAACGGCCCGTACCAGTCAATCGCACGTACAACTACGACACGCACACCCCCCCAACAAGCCTACGCGAACACCCCCACCTGCCAACGGCCCGTAACAGTCATTCACACGCACAAGTATGACACGCACACCCCCCTACGCCAACACCCCCACCCGCCAACGGCCCGTACCAGTCAATCGCACGCACAAGTACGACACGCACACCCCCCCAACAAGCCTACGCAAACACCCCCACCCGCCAACAGCCCATACCAGTCAATCGCACGCACAAGTACGACACGCACACTCCCCAACAAGCCTGCGCGAACACCCCCACCCGCCAACGGCCCGTACCAGTCAATCGCACGCACAAGTACGACTCGCACACCCCCCTACGCGAACACCCCCACCCCCCAACGGCCCGTACCAGTCAATCGCACGCACAACTACGACACGCACACCCCCCCAACAAGCCTACGCGAACACCCCCACCCGCCAACGGCCCGTAACAGTCAATCGCACGCACAAGTATGACACGCACACCCCCCTACGCGAACACCCCCACCCGCCAACGGCCCGTACCAGTCAATCGCACGCACAAGTACAACACGCACCCCCCCAACAAGCCTACCTGAACACCCCCACCCGCCAACGGCCCGTACCAGTCAATCGCACGCACAAGTACGACACGCACACCCCCAACAAGCCTACGCGAACACCCCCACCCGCCAACGGCCCGTACCAGTCAATCGCATGCACAAGTACGACACGCACACCCCCCCAACAAGCCTACGTGAACACCCCCACCCGCCAACGGCCCGTACCAGTCAATCACACGCACAAGTACGACACGCACACCCCCCCAACAAGCCTACGCGAACACCCCCACCCGCCAACGGCCCGTACTAGTCCATTGCACGCACAAGTACGACACGCACACCCCCCTACGCGAACACACCCACCTGCCAACAGCCCGTACCAGTCAATCGCACGCACAAGTACGACACGCACACCCCCTACGCGAACACCCCCACCCGCCAACGGCCCGTACCAGTCAATCGCACGCACAAGTACGACACGCACACCCCCCCAACAAGCCTACGCGAACACCCCCACCCGCCAACGGCCCGTACCAGTCAATCGCACGCACTAGTACGACACGCACACCCCCCTACGCGAACACCCCCACCCGCCAACAGCCCGTACCAGTCAATCGCATGCACAAGTACAACACGCACACCCCCCTACGTGAACACACCCACCTGCCAACAGCCCGTACCAGTCAATCGCACGCACAAGTACGACACGCACACCCCCTACGCGAACACCCCCACCCGCCAACGGCCCGTACCAGTCAATCGCACGCACAAGTACGACACGCACACCCCCCCAACAAGCCTACGCGAACACCCCCACCCGCCAACGGCCCGTAACAGTCAATCGCACGCACAAGTATGACACGCACACCCCCCTACGCGAACACCCCCACCCGCCAACGGCCCGTACCAGTCAATCGCACGCACAAGTACAACACGCACCCCTCCAACAAGCCTACCTGAACACCCCCACCCGCCAACGGCCCGTACCAGTCAATCGCACGCACAAGTACGACACGCACACCCCCAACAAGCCTACGCGAACACCCCCACCCGCCAACGGCCCGTACCAGTCAATCGCATGCACAAGTACGACACGCACACCCCCCCAACAAGCCTACCTGAACACCCCCACCCGCCAACGGCCCGTACCAGTCAATCACACGCACAAGTACGACACGCACACCCCCCCAACAAGCCTACGCGAACACCCCCACCCGCCAACGGCCCGTACTAGTCCATTGCACGCACAAGTACGACACGCACACCCCCCTACGCGAACACCCCCACCCGCCAACGGCCCGTACCAGTCAATCGCATGCACAAGTACAACACGCACACCCCCCTACGCGAACACACCCACCTGCCAACAGCCCGTACCAGTCAATCGCACGCACAAGTACGACACGCACACCCCCTACGCGAACACCCCCACCCGCCAACGGCCCGTACCAGTCAATCGCACGCACAAGTACGACACGCACACCCCCCCAACAAGCCTACGCGAACACCCCCACCCGCCAACGGCCCGTACCAGTCAATCGCACGCACTAGTACGACACGCACACCCCCCTACGCGAACACCCCCACCCGCCAACAGCCCGTACCAGTCAATTGCACGCACAAGTACGACACGCACACCCCCCTACGTGAATACCCCCACCCGCCAACGGCCCGTACCAGTCAATCACACGCACAAGTACGACACGCACACCCCCCCAACAAGCCTACGCGAACACCCCCTCCCGCCAACAGCCCGTACCAGTCAATCGCACGCACAAGTATGACACGCACGCCCCCCCACAAGCCTATGCGAACACCCCCATCCGCCACCGGCCCGTACCAGTCAATCGCACGCACAAGTACGACACGCACACCCCCCCAACAAGCCTACGTGAACACCCCCACCCACCAAGCGCCCGTACCAGTCAATCGCATGCACAAGTACGACACGCACACCCCCTACGCGAACAACCCCACCCGCCAACGGCCCGTACCAGTCAATCACACGCACAAGTACGACACGCACACACCCCCAACAAGCCTACGCGAACACCCCCACCCACCAACGGCCCGTAACAGTCAATCGCACGCACAAGTACGACACGCATACCCCCCTACGCGAACACCCCCACCCGCCAACGGCCCGTACCAGTCAATCGCACGCACAAGTACGACACGCACACCCCCCCAACAAGCCTACGCGAACACCCCCACCCGCCAACGGCCCGTACCAGTCAATTGCACGCACAAGTATGACACGCACACCCCCCAACAAGCCTACGCGAACACCCCCACCCGCCAACGGCCCGTACCAGTCAATCGCACGCACAAGTACGACACGCACACCCCCGTACGCGAACACCCCCACCCGCCAACGGCCCGTACCAGTCAATCGCACGCACAAGTACGACACGCACACCCCCCCAACAAGCCTATGCGAACACCCCCACCCGCCAACGGCCCATACCAGTCAATCGCACGCACAAGTACGACACGCACACTCCCCAACAAGCCTGCGCGAACACCCCCACCCGCCAACGGCCCGTACCAGTCAATCGCACGCACAAGTACGACTCGCACACCCCCCTACGCGAACACCCCCACCCGCCAACGGCCCGTACCAGTCAATCGCACGCACAACTACGACACGCACACCCCCCCAACAAGCCTACGCGAACACCCCCACCCGCCAACGGCCCGTAACAGTCAATCGCACGCACAAGTATGACACGCACACCCCCCTACGCGAACACCCCCACCCGCCAACGGCCCGTACCAGTCAATCGCACGCACAAGTACGACACGCACCCCCCCAACAAGCCTACCTGAACACCCCCACCCGCCAACGGCCCGTACCAGTCAATCGCACGCACAGGAACGACACGCACACCCCCAACAAGCCTACGCGAACACCCCCACCCGCCAACGGCCCGTACCAGTCAATCGCATGCACAAGTACGACACGCACACCCCCCCAACAAGCCTACGCGAACACCCCCACCCGCCAACGGCCCGTACCAGTCAATCGCACGCACAAGTACGACACGCACACCCCCCCAACAAGCCTACGCGGACACCCCCACCTGCCAACGGCCCGTACTAGTCAATTGCACGCACAAGTACGACACGCACACCCCCCTACGCGAACACCTCCACCCGCCAACGGCCCGTACTAGTCAATCGCACGCACAAGTACGACACGCACACCCCCCTACGCGAACACCCCCACCCGCCAACGGCTCGTACCAGTCAATCGCATGCACAAGTACAACACGCACACCCCCCTACGCGAACACACCCACCTGCCAACAGCCCGTACCATTCAATCGCACGCACAAGTACGACACGCACACCCCCCTACGCGAACACCCCCACCCGCCAACGGCCCGTACCAGTCAATCGCACGCACAAGTACGACACGCACACCCCCCCAACAAGCCTACGCGAACACCCCCACCCGCCAACGGACCGTACCAGTCAATCGCACGCACTAGTACGACACGCACACCCCCCTACGCGAACACCCCCACCCGCCAACAGCCCGTACCAGTCAATTGCACGCACAAGTACGACACGCACCCCCCCCTACGTGAATACCCCCACCCGCCAACGGCCCGTACCAGTCAATCACACGCACAAGTACGACACGCACACCCCCCCAACAAGCCTACATGAACACCCCCACCCACCAAGCGCCCGTACCAGTCAATCGCATGCACAAGTACGACACGCACACCCCCTACGCGAACACCCCCACCCGCCAACGGCCCATACCAGTCAATCGCACGCACAAGTACGACACGCACACACCCCCAACAAGCCTACGCGAACACCCCCACCCACCAACGGCCCGTAACAGTCAATCGCACGCACAAGTACGACACGCACACCCCCCTACGTGAACACCCCCACCCGCCAACGGCCCGTATCAGTCAATCGCACGCACAAGTACGACACGCACACCCCCCCAACAAGCCTACGCGAACACCCCCACCCGTCAACGGCTCTTACCAGTCAATCGCACGCACAAGTACGACACGCACACCCCCCAACAAGCCTACGCGAACACCCCCACCCGCCAACGGCCCGTAACAGTCAATCGCACGCACAAGTACGACACGCACACACCGCTACGCGAACACCCCCACCCGCCAACGGCCCGTACCAGTCAATCGCACGCACAAGTATGACACGCACACCCCCCCAACAAGCCTACGCGAACACCCCCACCCGCCAACGGCCCGTACCAGTCAATCGCACGCACAACTACGACACGCACACCCCCCAACAAGCCTGCGCGAACACCCCCACCCGCCAACGGCCCGTACCAGTCAATCGCACGCACAAGTACGACACGCACACCCCCCTACGCGAACACCCCCACCCGCCAACGGCCCGTACCAGTCAATCGCACGCACAAGTACGACACTCACACCCCCCCAACAAGCCTACGCGAACACCCCCACCCGCCAACGGCCCGTACCAGTCAATCGCACGCACAAGTACGACACGCACACCCCCCAACAAGCATACGCGAACACCCCCACCCGCCAACGGCCCGTACCAGTCAATCGCACGCACAAGTACGACACGCACACCCCCCTACGTGAACACCCCCACCCGCCAACGGCCCGTACCGGTCAATCGCACGCACAAGTACGACACGCACACCCCCCCAACAAGCCTACGCGAACACCCCCACCCGCCAACGGCCCATACCAGTCAATCGCACGCACAAGTACGACACGCACACCCCCCCAACAAGCCTCCGCGAACACCCCCACCCGCCAACGGCCCATACCAGTCAATCGCACGCACAAGTACAACACGCACACCCCCCCAACAAGCCTACGCGAACACCCCCACCCGCCAACGGCCCGTACCAGTCAATCGCACGCACAAGTATGACACGCACACCCCCCAACAAGCCTACGCGAACACCCCCACCCGCAAACGGCCCGTACCAGTCAATCGCACGCACAAGTACGACACGCACACCCCCCCAACAAGCCTACGCGAACACCCCCACCCGCCAACGGCCTGTACCAGTCAATCACACGCACAAGTACGACACGCACACCCCCCCAACAAGCCTACGCGAACACCCCCACCCGCCAACGGCCCGTACCAGTCAATCGCACGCACAAGTACGACACGCACACCCCCCTACGCGAACACCCCTTTCCGCCAACGGCCCATACCAGTCAATCGCACGCACAAGTACGACACGCACACCCCCTACGCGAACACCCCCACCCGCCAACAGCCCGTACCAGTCAATCGCATGCACAAGTACGACACGCACACCCCCCTACGCGAACACCCCCACCTGCCAAAAGCCCGTACAAGTCAATCGCACGCACAAGTACGACACGCACACCCCCCTACGCGAACACCCCCACCCGCCAACGGCCCGTACCAGTCAATCGCACGCACAAGTACGACACGCACCCCCCCCAACAAGCCTACGCGAACACCCCCACCCGCCAACAGCCCGTACCAGTCAATCGCACGCACAAGTACGACACGCACACCCCCCTACGCGAACACCCCCACCCACCAACGGCCCGTACCAGTCAATCACACGCACAAGTACGACACGCACACTCCCCCAACAAGCCTACTCGAACACCCCCTCCCGCCAACGGCCTGTACCAGTCAATCGCACGCACAAGTATGACGCGCACACCCCCCCCCACAAGGCTACGTGAACACCCCCACCCGCCAACGGCCCGTACCAGTCAATCGCACGCACAAGTACGACACGCACACACCCCCAGCAAGCCTACGCGAACACCCCCACCCACCAACGGCCCGTACCAGTCAATCGCATGCACAAGTACGACACGCACACCCCCCCAACAAGCCTACGCGAACACCCCCACCCGCCAACGGCCTGTACCAGTCAATCGCATGCACAAGTACGACACGCACACATAACGCCAACACCCAAACCAGCACAAGGACTTTGCAAACAAGTGGCACAACAACACTGAACATGTCTCCTGTGTACACACCATACAGAATCAATGTCCTGGTCACAGCCAAACAGAGGTCAACACTAACACCCACCCCATATAACACACACACAACCAATTCAAATTAAGCCACACCCACTATTTGACCAATAAAAGGGTCCACACATACAACCCATCATCCTTTGCAACATACCCATTCTTGCAAAGAAACAGAGAGCACACCAACTATTGCAGCCACATACCTTCACACATACACCCTATCACATCTACACCCACACCACCCCCTTCACAATCACAACCACACACCCTCATCCATACACACCATCACCCCCTCAATCACATACACCCCAAACCATGACCACACCCAAGAATCCAAAGTTCACTAACCCGTAGATGAAGATACTTACAGATGAAGTCATCAGAGTCGAGCCACAGCTGTTTGGCGCATTGGTCAGACAGACCAGCATGGCAGAAAAAACACGCCTGTGGGAGAGGATCGTAGACCGGGTCAATGCTGTTGCACCCATCCGGCGCATCTCATCTCAGGCAGTGAACTTTGAATTCCACCCCTTTCTGTACAGCACCTATTCACGTTTCCTGCACAAGATCGCCCAATAAATATACTAATCCTCATACGCATGTGGTGAGTTATCTTTGAACCACAGCATAAATTGATATGTGTGTGCAAATGTATGAAATGCAAGGGTATCCAACTAACAGCAGCCAACCACACACTTGGATCAGAATCTGAGTGCGGACACACATCGGTCAAAATCCAAACAAATAGATACATGGATGGAAAGACACACCTGTGTGGGATAGTAAGTGCTGGAGGGGGGTTTGGATCCCAAAACTGCTATCACAGGCAGGCCCACGAGAGTCACTTTAAGGTGTACAGATCAGTGTGACAAAACTAGTTGTCCACGTAGGGAGTACCTACAACTGTGTCCTCAGGTATGTGAACTGTCATCTGCATGATGCAGTACTGGGGATGTGATGAATGGCGCACAGGACAAGGGTGGCAGGACAGACTGTGGGCAATTGGCTGTAGCACTCTACACAAGCACACCTGAATAGGTGACCTACCCCTATGTAGCTACAAGTACAATACTACTGTAATGGGAGCAACGCATACAGAACAACTACCCACATCTGACAAATACCTACACCAGAACTGGGAAATCACACCACACCCAAGAGACGTGGTCATGGTGTGTGTCCCCTGTGGCTACTTGACTGACAGTGACAGCTATGTTTTAGCTGCTGTGGCGTTGACAAGGTAACACTGTACAATATTGTGCCTATGGAAGGTGTGTGTGTGCTGTACACGGCACATGACCATTGTGGTACATAGACCCAATGTCATGTGAATCTGCCATAGTCGTGCCAGTATGTGTTGCACACACAGGCATAGCAGCTGCAATGGCTGAGTTTGAAGCATTGTGATAGTAGGAGGGTGAATGTCTGGTGTTGTCTGTGTGTAGGGTGGCAGGAGCATGCTCTATAAATGGATGGAAGGAGGGTCCTCCTGTAGGTGTCTGTGTCCCTGGATAATGTGCGCTGCATGGTGGCTGTGTATGCAGCAGCAGCAATGAGTGACGACATGACGGCAGGAGGGGTGTGACAACTTGCAAAACAAGCACATACCACAAGGGCATTTGCAAGCCACAAAGTGACATGTGTATGTGAAGGCAGGAGTGTCTGCCTCACTCAGGGTCACTGCAAATAAAATGGCACAGTAATCCCCAAAGATCACACTCACTGGATCAGGGCCCTTACGGACAAGTGGGGCACAAGACACACAGCGTCAGCAGGTGTAGACTACAGCTAGTGTGTTCAAAGCTAAACAGCAACTACAAAGCCATCTACCTCACACACAACATAGTAATCTAGCCTTCCCCAACAACATGCGTGTGGTCACTTTACACGTAAACACATAACAAGCATAAGCTAACGTCATGCTAAATAGTATACATGCACATTAGAAGACATGTGCGTTGACATCAAGGCGGCACAATAATCTGTAGAAGTCAGATGTCATGCACAACATGATTATTCACATTGTGAGCCCTTAGAGCATTATCAAACATACATGAGCATTGGCAAGAACTCCAAATAACACTATTAATGATGTCACCTGTAATGCAGCAGTACTATTGCCTACAAGCCTGTCAAGGACTGGCCGTACCTTTCTTCATCAGAGTGGTGTGATTCTCAAAGGGTTCCACCTCCAAATAGCCCCTTGGTCTGAGTACAAACGACAGACACAAAAGGGTGATCAGGCGAGGGAAGGAGAGGATGGGAACTGCTGGGAGGGAGACCTGAAACAGAGGTAAATACCCATTAGGAGTACATTCTCATGCCACTGACTCTTCAAAAACATCATTAGCTACACTGTACCAGTCACACCTGTGAAGTTTACTGACTGGAGACAATTTTAGATGAGTAATCATGGTATCACAGGAAATCCGATGCTATGACACAGACATATAAAACCTAGGACAGTCTGTCATCCATTCGAGTCATGTGTAAAGCTCTCAAGTGAGCTACCATGCAATGAGATCTATGTTGTTAAAAATCATTCACTGGCTCAGATGAGGTTGACCTTACAAACAAATGGAAACATATGGCAATGCTACTTACGCTAACTCTAATGTCTGCATGTGATTATGGGTACCCATAAGGGCCATGTACCCCAACTTGACTTCACCCACAACAGCTGTAAGTATCACATATGATGACAAAGCTAATGATCTACATGCAATGAAGGCACTCAGTAGCCAGTCTTTTGATCTGTCAAGTTTGCATTACTATGCTAAACATGATATGCAGGTTTAAAAGATATAAAGTGCAAGTGATGTTGATCCAAGCCACATAATGAGACCCTAGTATTGCCCAGTAATGCTGCACGGGACTAGAGATTCATGGGAATGACCGCACTCCACTGGTGCTACACAATAAATCACATATGCATCACCCAAACATTGTCATTTCTCATGCTAAACATTCATGGCATCATGTGAATCAAAACAGAACTGCTACTCACTGTGAAGGCTGGTGTAGCTGTATTTTGAGCTGCACTGCGGTAACGACATGACAGTGACATGATATACTGCAACAAGGGGCAATGCATCCATGTAAACAGAATGACAGGACAGTTATCTCAACATGTGGAACATAGACTGTGCCACACCTACACCACATGGTTTGATGGTAATCAAACGGAATTGGCCCACAAGCTGGAGGAGAGGATCCACTCACATTCTAATGCACACAGTGAGGCTGCAATCCCCCACAGAGTCCGCGGTTGTGACCTCTGACACAATGTCAAGCCATGGTATATGCAATGTTGCAGTGTCAATGTCTACACACATTGATGCATTCACCAGTCTCTAACTACAACAGATAAAAGTCAGATGGGGTGACTATCCTGTCATGGGAGTGGGCATACATGTAATAAGTAACATTTTGTAGTTGCATTAATGCATGGTCTAACTACATGCACATGAACATGTACCACACGTTTCAAAACATGCCAACGCTAAACAGCCTCATATGAGTCCTTACCCAAATTGACTTCTCCACATGTCCATGCATGCTCCGTTGATTTGGGTGACGTTGCAATCATGATGAGCAATAGCAGGATGACCACGATGACCACAACGGACAACAGGCAGGGCGAGCCTTGGATGAGAGTGGCACACAAGGGGTCAAGTTATGTTTCATGTAATTTTGACAATGTCCTGTTTATTATCCAGATGTTGTATTACACCTGTACATTCAAAATGCACACATAGCACGTATGTGTGTTGCATTACATCTGCACCGGTGTGACACTGCACAACAAACATCCAAGTGAGCTTGCATACAGTCTGTTGCATACACAGCATGCTACCCATGCAACTCTATAGTAGATGTTTCAGATTACAGCTGCTATGACTCACCATCATGAAAAGAAGTTGCGGATGAGGTGACTCCGGATATCATCTTCACCCTCCTTGTCGCTGGCATCCTGGGCAAGGCCTTCATCCTCAATGGGCGAATGTTCCAGCTCATCAGGATCAAGGTAGAGTGGCACGGCCTTCTCCAGTGCCATGTTGTGTAGCATGCAGCACACGGTGAAGATGTCACACACCTTGCGTGGGCTGTATTGGAGGGCTCCGCCTGTCTTGTCCAGGCACCTGAACCGGCTCTTCAGGAGTCCAAAAGTTCGCTCGATCACCCGCCTGGTCTTCCCATGAGCATTGTTGTACCGCTGGTCTGCAGCTGTCCTGGGGTTGCGTAGTAGAGTCATTAACCACGGCATGTTTGGATATCCAGCGTCTCTTGCAGATTGACATCATGGAAATGAGTGTGTAATATGATGCAGATCATGAAGTTGTGACATACTGACATACATAGCTGACAGGGTATACTCACCAACAAGACATGCCCGGTGGTGGCGCAGCTGCAGCATCATCTGTGGTACCCTGCTACGCCTCATGATGAAAGCATCGTGGCACGATCCTGGAAAACGTGCACAAACATGTGAGATAATCATGTTGGCAAGACACACCACCAGGGCATTTATCGAGTGGTAGTGTTTCCTGTTGCGATACGCTTGCTCCTGAGCCTGTGGTGGCACCAGAGTAACATGTGTACCATCAATTGCACCAATTACATGTGGCATGCGGCCCAGGGCATAGAATTCCCCCTTGACATCTGTCAACTCTTCTGGGGTAGGGAATCTAATGAATTCATCAAGGTGCAGCAACATAGCTGCCAATACATCACCCAATACCAGGCTAAACATTGTCTGAGACATCCCTCCCACATCAGCTATGGTGAATTGGAACGTACCTGTGGCAAAGAAATGGAGGGCTGCCATCACCTTTACCTTGGGTGTCAGCGCAGTTGGATACCTGTGGCGTGGTTGTAGGTGAGCCTCCAGCCTGTCCGTCAGGTCCTTGATCATCTGTCTGTTGAATCGATATCGACGGATGCAATTCCGCTCCCTCATGGCTTCCAAGTCAGGCAACGGCCTTTCCAGAGGGGGTGCCCTGCAATACACAATTTATCAAATATGTCTTCAACTGTCTGACTATGACAATAACAATGTACATGGCAAAAGCAACACTGCTTCAAATTATCTTGACAATTTTGAGTGTGGCGTGGGATACACACTGATGTAACATGTGCCAGCTCCTCTGTGAAAAGTAAAAGACCTGTGGTGTGTGGAATGGATATGACATGCATACAAATGATCTGATGGAAAGGTCTTAGTGAGCATTGACAATGTATCATGTCAGTGACACACGTCATGTGAATGTCAGTAGGAGGTTGTCTGCACATCCAGACAGCTGACAGCAATACACACACACACACCACATGTGCCATCATTTGCACAGTTCTGCCTTAGTCATGTTGCGGTGTTTACTTTCCCTAACTATTACATGACCATCATCATACAGCATAAATCTTAGATTTGTGACAAATGGTCTGTGATGCCATCACACATATGAGCGGGTAATTAACACACGGGGCATGGTGTGTGTACATTAGAAACCAGGTCATCACGCCAAGGACACAACATAGATGCTCCTACAGCAGATGTACTGAACTGTATGGACTAGTTACTTACGTTTTGTAACAAAATATCAGTATGGAACAGTAGTTAGTGGCATAATCCCGACTTTGAATACATGACAAGCTTTGGACAAATTTGCCTCCCTGGATGCCATCGATCTGCCCAGTGAGTCGGGGCTATCCAGGCCACACCGGAAAAAAGACAGTGTGGCTGATTGGCATCCTACAAGGGCGAGGCCAAGTATTGCCCGTACCTACAACGCACACTCTGCCAGCAGTTACACAACCATGTCCCACAGAGAGTGTGGGTAGCGGACAAAGAGGCATGTGATGTAGGAAGAGCCGACTCCCAGACTCAGGGAGGATGATGACATGTTTCCGTAGTGCTCATACCTCTTGGATACCCTCTACAGCGGAGCTAACGGGAATGTGGCCTGTGATTTGGGGGCCTGGATGCCCATGCTCTCTGGGGTGGGGTGGGAGGACAGGGAACATGGTCAGTCCGGGGAGGGGTGTGGGCGTCTGACAACGTGCCTATCTACAGCCAAACATGCAGCGTGCCTGTACATGCTGGCCAATATAGATACAGTACATTCCTGAAGATAGGCCTGCAGAGGCACAGCGGAGCGTGAGTGGAGTTGAAGGACCTCAGTGAGGAGGTTGGTCCTCACGGCGGCAACGGGGAGATGAAGGGGCAAGGCTCCGGCCGCCCACATAAACACTACACTGTACGTTGCCCGCTCATCCAAAAACACGTTTGTACTAGAGACATCACCAGTGTCAGACTAGGTGTCCAGACCACTCGCATCCCCCAGTCCACCTGTCCTGTCGTCTTGGGACTGACACTCACGTGCCAGTGGGTCTTCATGACCCTACCAATACCCATTAACACCCATTGTAATGAGCTGTGGCAGGCTCATTGAAGTTTTACTCCCCATGCAGCATTAATAGCGGTGTTCAGCCGCACAGTTTCCACGCTGGAGCCGTACAGTGTCTGGTATTGGGGACAGCACCACCTGAGAACGGCACCAAGGCTGACACCTCGGGGACTGTTGCCTGTGAGGTTGTGAGTTGAACCAGCGAGGACCAGGATGACCATTCACATCCTGTCTGTCCCAGCGGTTCCGGGACGTATGCGTCAGGGACAAAGCGAGTGATGGCATCAGGGGCAATTCACCAGACGCGCTCGTGCCCCCAGACGGGTCCGCTGGCCCAGAAGCCAACGCGTAGGCCGTTGTTGGGATGAGGGACATCATGGACATGAGGAAGTGCACAGACTCCTCCTGCTTCACATGCAGGGCAGGGCAGGGCCCGGAGGTCGTGGTGCAGTCTACGACGGCTGCTATTCTGACAGAGCCGCGTGGGCGGTGTCACCCGAATCACATGCTATTTAGAAGGGACAAGGGCACCCAAGGCGCAATAAGCTAAGGACCATGGGTAGGTACTGTATTATAAAGAACAAGGGTCCTTAGAGCAAAAAACAAATGAAGAGAAGCAATAAATATAGACCAAATGGAAATATATTGTTAGGGGAAATGTCCAGCCGGACAATTTTATTTCCCTGATACAAAGGTAATTATAAAACCAATAGAACACTGAGTGTGATGGAAGCGGGACACCGGCCGGTGTCCGGCTAACACACTAAGAAGACATACAACATACAAAATAGCAGGCAATAACAGGACATCTGATTAGAATAAAACATAAACCAGACAATCTAGAGTATACACATATGCAAGTAAAAAGTATAAAACAATTTATGCATTTAGTGTAATTTGTCGACGACGAATCCCCATCCTCAATGGGGATTCTTGCTGGCACCGGGAATCTGCGCCGATTCCCGGTGCCAGCAAGAGTCCCCATTGAGGTCTTGCAAGCTGTATTACCAGACCAGGATACCGAGACCATTGTTTTTCGGACCCCATTACTGAGGGCACTCTCAAAGATCCATTATGTTTCTTTGCTTCCAAGCAAATTAAATTAACAAATACAAGAAATCTTCCCTAACTGAGTGCTACACAATTGTGATATATTTGCGAATGTGTAATTTCAAGGCAATTACCCTCTGTCCTGAGGATGAACCTTTATTAAGTATGGTTCGAAACGTCGTCGACAAATTACACTAAATGCATAAATTGTTTTATACTTTTTACTTGCATATGTGTATACTCTAGATTGTCTGGTTTATGTTTTATTCTAATCAGATGTCCTGTTATTGCCTGCTATTTTGTATGTTGTATGTCTTCTTAGTGTGTTAGCCGGACACCGGCCGGTGTCCCGCTTCCATCACACTCAGTGTTCTATTGGTTTTATAATTACCTTTGTATCAGGGAAATAAAATTGTCCGGCTGGACATTTCCCCTAACAATATATTTCCATTTGGTCTATATTTATTGCTTCTCTTCATTTGTTTTTTGCTCTAAGGACCCTTGTTCTTTATAATACAGTACCCGAATCACATGCAGCATTGCACGTGCATTGTGGGGATTTGGAAGTGCGATGACATATCTTTGACTTATTTGGGATACCTGACGACTCAGCCCTGGAGGACTGATGTGTAATTCAGGGGCTCTGATGTCTCAACACCCACGCCCAGGCACTCGTCCTACGTCCAGACCATGAGCTATAGTGGTGCAGGGCCAACTGCTGGAGTCTGAGTGGCTTGTGGGTCCAATCACATCTGGATTCATATGTTTGTTCCCGGCAGTCGGAGCAGCTCTTGTTGTTGTGCTTGACGTGAAAACAGAGGAGACACCAACGGTGAGGGTCAGTCACCAACATGAGTCGTTGGCATTACTCACAGGCTTTGAAACGGACATCCATATTGGCACCGTCCGGAGTCAGACAATCCAAGTGAAATGGTCAGAAGTGAACGTACTATGATTTTGGTAGAAAAATGAGTAAGCTTACACTCATACGGGACCAGCGCTTGTGTTGTGAAAAAAGAGTTCCTGACGTGTGCACGCAGAGGTGACGTCTGAGTACTCAGACAACATCATCACGGCACACACAACGCCAACAACACATGCTGAGCCGCAGGCCATGCCTACGGACACACAAGTGGAGTGCTCAGCGGTAATTCCCATATCCAGGATGACACTTGGGGATATTCAAAGGTGAGTAATTAGATACTGACCTGTAAATTTCATATGCTAACAGCATGCACAATGTCGCACATGGCACACACATGACGTGGTCACACAGGGTCATGCTGTGCGGCTATTACACCTCTGTGACAGTGGGCATGTTGCTGTCATCATGTGGCAGTTCCCTGTACTGAATGGTGTGCCATTCCAGTGTTGATGTGCATCACAATATGTTGCAGACTTTACTCCGGTGTGAAGTGTTGAATGCATGTGATGCACATGTGCAATATGGTTGATGACATGTCTCGCCAGCTCTTCACACATCAACTGAGTCACAAGGTCACAGTCCATGTGCTTCTTCTATGTCTACTACACCTGGGGCATGATGATGTATGGATGCCATGCTGATGTATGCATCCACATCCTCGACATGAGTGTAGACTACATCCCTGCTATGTGATTTCCGGGAGTCACTCTCCCAATGGTGACATGGGGTAGGACAGGGACGCAGCCTACACAATCGTTCACTTGAGCATTTCTGACGCACTCTACCCCAATGGTACGTGCGTGTGTACGCCTCGTTTCCCTATTGCATTTCAGCCATACGCGAGCCAAGCGGACCCCAATGGTAGGTGCGTGTGTACGCTTCGTTTCCCTATTGCATTTCAGCCATACGCGAGCCAAGCATACCCCAATGGTACGTGCGTGTGTACGCCTCGTTTCCCTATTGCATTTCAGCCATACGCGAGCCAAGCGTACCCCAATGGTACGTGCGTGTGTACGCCTCGTTTCCCTATTGCATTTCAGCCATACGCGAGCCAAGCGTACCCCAATGGTACATGCGTGTGTACGCCTCGCTTCCCTATTGCATTTCAGCCATACGCGAACCACGCGTACCCCAATGGTACGTGCGTGTGTACGCCTCGTTTCCCTATTGCATTTCAGCCATACGCGAGCCAAGCGTACCCCAATGGTACGTGCGTGTGTACGCCTCGTTTCCCTATTGCATTTCAGCCATACGCGAGCCAAGCGTACCCCAATGGTACGTGCGTGTGTACTCCTCGTTTCCCTATTGCATTTCAGCCATACGTGAACCAAGCGTACCCCAATGGTACGTGCGTGTGTACGCCTCGTTTCCCTATTGCATTTCAGCCATACGCGAACCAAGCGTACCCCAATGGGACGTGCGTGTGTACGCCTCATTTCCCTATTGCATTTCAGCCTTACGCGAGCCAAGCGTACCCCAATGGTACGTGTGTGTGTACGCCTCGATTCCCTATTGCATTTCAGCCATACACGAGGCAAGCGTACCCCAATAGTACGTGCGTGTGTACGCCCCGTTTCCCTATTGCATTTCAGCCATACGCGAGCCAAGCGTACCCCAATGGTACGTGCGTGTGCACGCCTCGTTTCCCTATTGCATTTCAGCCATACGCGAGCCAAGCGTACCCCAATGGTACATGCGTGTGTACGCCTCGCTTCCCTATTGCATTTCAGCCATACGCGAACCAAGCGTACCCCAATGGTACATGCGTGTGTACGCCTCGTTTCCCTATTGCATTTTAGCCATACGCGAGCCAAGCGTACCCCAATGGTACGTGCGTGTGTACGCCTCGTTTCCCTATTGTATTTCAGCCATACGCGAGCCAAGCGTACCACAATGGTACGTGCGTGTGTACGCCTCGTTTCCCTATTGCATTTCAGCCATACGCGTGCCAAGCGTACCCCAATGGTACGTGCGTGTGTACTCCTCATTTCCCTATTGCATTTCAGCCATACGTGAACCAAGCGTACCCCAATGGTACGTGCGTGTGTACGCCTCGTTTCCCTATTGCATTTCAGCCATACTCGAACCAAGCGTACCCCAATGGGACGTGCGTGTGTACGCCTCGTTTCCCTATTGCATTTCAGCCTTACGCGAGCCAAGGGTTCCCCCATGGTACGTGTGTGTGTACGCCTCGTTTCCCTATTGCATTTCAGCCATACACGAGGCAAGCGTACCCCAATGGTACGTGCGTGTGTACGCCCCGTTTCCCTATTGCATTTCAGCCATACGCGAGCCAAGCGTACCCCAATGGTACGTGCGTGTGTACGCCTCGTTTCCCTATTGCATTTCAGCAATACGTGAGCCAAGTGTACCCCAATGGTACGTGCGTGTGTACACCTCGTTACACCATTGAATGGGTTACATACGCAACGGCAATGTCACCGTACTTGTGCGGGTATTTGAAAAAATACATAGCCAACATCTAGGGGAACAGTGTACTGATCAGAATGCAACCAGGTTGTCATGGATACAGAGTTTGTTGAGCCTCCTACAGGTGTTCTAGAAAATTCAGTTGGGCAAAAGTATACAATGTTGCAAATGTTGTTGTTCAGCTCAGGCTCAGTTTTCAAACCATGCATATGTGTGTCATGGCCTTATGTGTGATGTGATTGGATGGAACATAGGATGCTAACTATGGTGGCCTATCACACACTACTCCTTGGACTCACAGACCCTCTGCAGCACAGATATAAGGCAGCATGTGGCTGTGGGTGGGCACTTGCCTGCACAACATTGTTGTGGTAACCACAGCTGCTGTCTCAGAATCCTCTGGACCCTGATTAGCTGAGCATGGAGAGGGCACCTGCATTCACTGATGGTGAGAACAAGGCCCTGCTGGATGCCCTCCTGCCCAACTACAGCAAGCTGTATGGGAGACCAGAGGATCAGGTGAGTGATGTGTGCAATACCTTGGAGTGTGCACCTGTTGTGGGTGTGACATAATGGCCACTGTGTATGTATGGTGTATAGATGCAATGTTGTTGGGAGTGAATGCCAGGGTGTACAGTGTTGTGCAAAGAGGGTTATTTCTTGTAGTGGGGTGTGTGACAGCGTGTCACGGGCTGCAGTGCACCCAGATGTAGCATACATTGCTCTGTGAGTGCCATGCTCTAAGAGTGTTTGGCGCACGTCATGTCATCTGTAGCCTTTCAATGGCATGTAATGCAGCAGTGTTTGCTCACAGGTCACATACTCCAGGACAATGATGCAAATGTGTGGAGCCTACGATGCCCTGTTGTCATCAAGTATTTTGTGCACATATGTGTGTCTTTTGAACATGGACCAGGTGTACTGATGCTCTTTTACTTTACATTTGTGACAGGTATCTGCCTATGAGAAGGGTGAAATCTGGCTGGACATCACCAGGGCTGTCAGGAGTGAGGGGGGCCTCGCAGGAGGCTCAGAAACATCAAGAAGAGGTGGCAGGACATCCGGTGCTGGACCCGCCGCATTGCCAGAGTCCAGCTGCATCTGGAAGCTCCACGCCGGCATGGCGGCACACGCCACCTCACCCCCCACATGCTCCGGGTCCTGGAAGTGGTGTTCCCAGACCTCCATAGGCAGTTGCAGAGGGGGAGGAGCAAGTAGGGGGTAGGTACATGTCTGTTTGTTGTCATGTGTGTCACATGCTCCCTGCAGTGCCCCAAGGCATGGTAACACTCCCATAGTTTGAGTGGTGTGGTCAGACAGGCACTCCATGCATTGGCATTAGAATGTCCCAGTTTCTGCAGCTGCTTCTTTACATTTTTTGCCGTACTCCACATTTGCCCTGCGCTTTGGCTGATGTTTGTTTTTCACATGTACTCCTATGGTGCAATGTCTCAGTATGCATCTTCCTTTGCACATCATCATGTTGGAGGTGGGTCTGTGACACCTGTTGGTACATTACATGTAGCACCACATGTTCACTGTGTCTGCCATTCTTCATATTTTGGCACTGATCTTGAGTCTCAACATGTGTTTTCTGCACGAGTCTGCCTCAGTGGCCTTGGTCCATGGTACTCTTTCGAATTGTCATGTGTTGGATACAGGTGCACAATGTACATGTGCAATATTTTGGGCTTATGCATACTCACACTGGGCAGTGCATGTGTGCATATTCGCCAAATAAGTAGAATGTTGTTTCTAACTAATAATGATGGTCAGCCACACAATGAGACTTTGGGTGTCAACAGCTGTGATGCCAGTGTGAGGTGATGTTACATTTGATTCATGTCCCAGGATGGCATCACATTTCAGTTCAGGCAGGACTTTTCCCATGTGGCACAAGGTGTAAGCAATTCAAACATGTCCAGGTCTGGGTTCGGGTGGCAGGGTGGGAAAATGAGCTGGGATGCATAATCAGCTATCCTGTTGTCAGGCAGTGGATCATCATTGTGTTAGTTTTTCCTTGCCTGTTGCTTGTATCCTTCTATACATTGAGCATTGTGTCTCTCACAATTTGCCACAACTAGACTTTGCATTGTGCAGAGTTCTGTGTCATGTGACTCATAATGCATGCCATGTTTAGAAATTAGGCAAAATGTATTGTAGCTTATATGTCTGATGTGTACAGGTGACTGATATGTTTTTGTTGTTCTCCTTGCCCACAGCATCATCATCTGAATCTGGAGGAGAAACAGGCGTGGACCAGGCCGAGGGACCCAGCGACAGTGCCACCTGCTATGAGGAGTCAGAGGGAAGGAAGTGGCACGGAGGGTGAGGAGAGTCTGCAGGCCAGACGACATGTGACTGACACATCTTACCATGCCGACAACTCCGAGTCAGACTCTCAGGAGGAGGGGGAATATGCAGCAATGGTCACATCTTCTTCTTTGGCTGCCCTCCCCTCCTCCAGTACCATCTCCACCCTCCCAGTCGTTAGTGTCCCTAGGGTCCGTGCTAGACACCGTGTCTCCTTTGTTCCCGGCACCGCAGCCCCTGACCCTGTGTCCCCTGCTGCCCTCAGTGCTGAGACTGTGGACCTACTCCGGCAGATTGCAGTAGGTCAGACATCCATGCTGACTGTCCTCCATGGACATACACAACTGCTTACACAGGTGGTGTTGTTCATGGAGGGCATGTCATCTGCCATGTCTGATCTACGTCGGAGTGTGGCTGACATGGAGTCAACACTGACGGCAGCTCTGTACACCCAGCAGCATCTGTCCCCCCCCCATCCTTCAGACCCATCCACCTCTGCCTCTCACATCCCTACACAGCATACACACACACGCCACAGGTCAGACACACCCAGCGCACACACACAGCATAAGAAGCTCAAAGCTCCACGCACCCATTCTCAAGGGGAAGTAGGCACACCCACAGGGAGAGGGGAGACACCTCACACACGCATCCACACACCCAGTAGAACTGACTCACAGCCCTGTACCTCCACCCCCAATGTGTCCCCGGGTTCAGGTGGTAGTTTTTCGGCACTGGCTGAGGTGTGCAGCCAGGTTTTTGAAGCTACTTTTGGCGATGCCCCAACCAGTGTGGATGAATCCACTACACCTGCACCCACTCCACCTGTCCTTCCCTCTCCTGTCCATGCGGTGCCGGAGGATTCCACAGATGGTGCCCCCGTAGTTTCCACAGCGGATTAAACGCCATGTGCAGGCAAGTTTGGGTGTGAGCACACCCATGGAGGCACAGACTGTTGCAGAGACATCTTTGGACTGGCCATTGGCGAGGACTCTTATTTGCTTTTCTATTTTGAACCAGCTGAATAAAGCTATTATTTTCCTTTTCTGAACTTTCGTTTGTGTGAAAATGTCTGTGACTGCTGTGTGCCTGGGAGGTGGTGTGATGTTAAAATATAGGTATGTTGACATGTGTCAATCTCCTGATGGTAATGTGGTTAAGAATGGTAGGTTTTTGTTGTAAAGGCTGGCCACTGTTGGGCAGTGGGGGGGGTGTTATACACACACACTCTGATGCTGGGCACTGGTGGCCAGTGGGGGGGTGTTATACACACACACACTCTGATGTTGGGCACTGGTAGGCAGTGGGGGGGGTTAGCCATACACACACTCTGATGCTGGGCACTGGTGGGCAGTGGTGGGCAGTGGTGGACACTGGTGGGCACTGGTGGGGGTGTTGTCCACACACACTCTGATGCTGGGCACTGGTGGGCACTGGTGGGGGTGTTGTCCACACACACACTCTGATGCTGGGCACTGGTGGGCACTGGTCGGGGTGTTGTCCACACACACACTCTGATGCTGGGCAATGCTGGGCACTGGTGGGCACTGGTGGGCACTGGTGGGGGTGTTGTCCACACACACACTCTGATGCTGGGCAGTGGTGGGGGTCTCAGCCACACACACACTCTGATGCTGGGCAATGCTGGGCACTGGTGGGCACTGGTGGGGGTGTTGTCCACACACACACTCTGATGCTGGGCACTGGTGGGCAGTGGTGGGGGTCTCAGCCACACACACACTCTGATGCTGGGCACTGGTGGGCACTGGTGGGCACTGGTGGGGGTGTTGTCCACACACACACTCTGATGCTGGGCAATGCTGGGCACTGGTCGGCACTGGTGGGGGTTTTGTCCACACACACACTCTGATGCTGGGCACTGGTGGGCAGTGGTGGGGGTCTCAGCCACACACACACTCTGATGCTGGGCAATGCTGGGCACTGGTGGGCACTGGTGGGGGTGTTGTCCACACACACACTCTGATGCTGGGCAATGCTGGGTACTGGTGGGCACTGGTGGGCAGTGGTGGGGGTGTTGTCCACACACACTCTGATGCTGGGCACTGCTGGGCAGTGGTGGGGGTGTTGTATACACACACACTCTGATACTTATACTTATAATGACATAGCAGACGTATGTCCCACACGTCTATTGCACTGGTGTTGTGCGGTGCCGTACCGTACCCCGAGGTCGTTGACGTACCGTACCCCAGCTGGATGGCGTACATGCTGCACGTATTACACTGGTGAAGTGCGGTGACGTACCTCGATGACGTAGGTGCGGCACGTCTCCGTATTGCACTGGTGTTGTGCGGTGACGTACCGTACCCCGAGGTCGTTGACGTACCGTACCCCAGCTGGATGACGTACATGCTGCACGTGTTACACTGGTGAAGTGCGGTGACGTACTTCGATGATGTAGGTGCGGCACGTCTCTGCATTGCACTGGTGTTGTGCGGTGACGTACCGTACCCCGAGGTCGTTGACGTACCGTACCCCAGCTGGATGATGTACATGCTGCACGTGTTACACTGGTGAAGTGCGGTGACGTACTTCGATTACGTAGGTGCGGCACGTCTCCGTATTGCACTGGTGTTGTGCGGTGACGTACCCTACCCCGAGGTCATTGACGTACCGTACCCCAGCTGGATGACGTACATGCTGCACGTATTACACTGGTGAAGTGCAGTGACGTACTTTGATGACGTAGGTGCGGCACGTCTCCATATTGCACTGGTGTTGTGCTGTGACGTACCGTACCCCGAGGTCATTGACGTACCGTACCCCAGCTGGATGACGTACATGCTGCACGTGTTACACTGGTGAAGTGCGGTGACGTACTTCGATAACGTAGGTGCAGCACGTCTCCGTATTGCACTGGTGTTGTGCGGTGACGTACCGTACCCCGAGGTCGTTGACGTACCGTACCCCAGCTGGATGACGTACATGCTGCACGTATTTCACTGGTGAAGTGCGGGAGTGTGTGGACCAACGTACCCAGACATTACAGTCGTGCAATGGAGATGTGCGCGTGTGGCAGCACGTACAGGTATGTTGGACTTCGTTGTACTCACCTTCTGTGCCGTCGTCGGTTTCTAAGTACGAGGTGGTGGCCGTACAGGATAGGGATGAGACGGACGATGGCGTTCATGTCCTGCTTGTCGCGTACCGGGGTGCGGTTCGTGCCGGAGTGTGGTTTTACGGTAATTTTCAGCTCTCGTAGAAAAAGAGCCGTACGGAGTGTGTTCTACACGGATCGTACTTCCTGGTTCGGGAGACGCGCTCTTTTTACGTTCAGACGTTGCGTTGAGCGTCAGCCGACTGCAATTCGTATGGATTTTCGATTCGTACGGCGTTTTTTACGAGCCGTACGGAGTGACGCTTTAGATTGTGATCGTACTTGCTGATTCGTACGGGGACGCCTACGAGTACGACTCGTACGGGGAAAAGCGCTCCGAACCGCAATTCGAAGCGCTTTTTCCCAAATCGGAATCGACCCCAAAGTATGTTATGAAATCACTATAACAAGCACACCTTTCCGGGGGTAGCCGTACGCTTTACAAATGCTGGCATTTTTTTTATTTACAACCATAGTGATGACAAATATTAGCACATATTTTTTTCTTCTATTCTGAACGATATTTTTTTATGTCTTATATTTAGAATTACGGCAATTAATCGATGTTTTTAGTCATGAGAATGGAAATGACATGGTTTGCCGGGTAAAAGTTTTTAAGCTCCCATACTTGTTAGGATCTTTTTCGAAACCTTTACCGCTTCACATTTTGTAACTTTTCCCAGCAGGTGGACAAGTTAAACAGTTAAAACGTGAGCACATGTGAACTGTAAAAAGTGACATCTGAATGGGCGGAGCCGCATCTTCCTTTCATAGACTACTTAATAATCAAAAAGTATATAAACCACGCCCGTTGATCGATTAGTTTTGTTTTTGAGAGTTATTTATGCGTGTCCATTCTGTGATGCAGGTTCCCTTTTCTAGCGTCGGATTCTTGTTTTGCGGCAAAAAAACATATTCCAGACTTGTAAGTTGTTTGATTATGGCATAGTAGATATTTATAATACGTAGCTATTTGTCAATATTGAAACATTTGTATTTAGAAAAAAGTGTTATTGGTTGTTTTTGCCTTTTTCTGTAACGTCAGCAGCTTGTTTTCAGAAACAGACAGAATACAGCAAACATTGCTCCTTTTCTGGCTCCTTTGAGCTCATATACTGTGACTTTTTATATTATAATATTAACACTGTACTTGACCTCAGAGTTGTTGGTGACCCGTTGGCAATAATACTAAAGATTTATACGTAACGTCACCAGCTTCTGGTTGTTACTTTTTTCCCCCCTTGGGATCATATATTGTGAATCTGTATAATGTAATATTAACAGTCATTGTGATCTCAGATAAGTTAATGACCCATCGGTGCGAAGACTACAGATTTATATGTAACATCAGCTGCTTCTGGTATCTAACTCTGTTTCCCCCTTGGGATTATATAGTGTGAATATGTATATTATAATATTCACAGTCAGTATGATCTCAGAGGAGATGAAAGATTTCAAAGTCTTGGAGAAAAGAAGCTCTAAACATATTCACTGCTGGAAAGTATTTAGTTATTGATCTTGTTTTGTATTCATAACTTTATTTTCCTTTTCCTTTTTGTGTGGCATCAGTGACACTCTCTATATTGTAATAGCGTGTCATATTGTCACAGAACAGGAACTGGAGATTTGTCGCCGTCAGGAGTAATCCATCTGAAATATAGCTTACTGACCTAACTTACTTGATCAGATATTTTTACAGTGAGAATATTTTGCGAAATTGCAGTCTCTAAAAAGATAGTTTGCATAGATTCTTTCAGTGAATACCTTTGATAAACCCTACATTTCTGAATGATATTTTGTAATTTTTATTTTTCTCAGTTGTGGTTCCTATTCACCTTCTCCCTATAAAATATATTATACTATTATCCTATATATTCTTAACCCTTTGCATGCTGATGACGGAACCGCTCCGTCATCAGCTGCGGGTGCGCTGTGCTGATGACGGAGCGGTTCCGTCATGGCCCGCTCGCCGCTCATGCGTGACGCGAATTCCACGCCTGTGCTGAGCATTCTATTGAGCGGGGCGGGCCATGACGGAACCGCTCCGTCACAAGCACAGCCCAACCGACGCTGGTGACGGAGCGGTTCCGTCACCAGCATGCGCCCGCCGCATTTCCACCCCGCCCCCTTAGCACTGCGGCGGAATAGCCGCCGCAGTGAAGAGGTTAAAAGAGTACATGATTTGTTAGCGGAGCAGTGAGCGACCTCTAAGCGCTACGACAGAACGTTCACGAATTCTACAAAATAGAAATTATTAAAAAATGATAAAGCGTACATTTCTATGTAATATAAAGTCATTAGTGTTTAACTGTTTTTTACATGTTATTGTTCTTGTGACCTGAGATGATGTAGTGCAGGAATGTTTCTTGTAGCACTTCTTATCTACTTTACCTAAAAGTTACTCATGCTCTTTTATATTATCAGGAATATGGGGCAACATTTTTACAAACTACAGCAGAAAAAAAGGGAGGGTGTGGACATGCTTAAGGAAATTTTATGAATTGCGTTTTTATTTGTTATCCCTTTGATATATACAACATCAGTTTCCGAAGTAAGTTTATTTGTAATTGCTTAATAAAAACAGTTTCAAACCTAGACTGAAATTTTTGCTGCTCAACCACACCTCCCCGTCAGAAAAGTAAACACCACATTGTAAGTAAATAGTGCTCCTGGGAAGTATCCCACCCACAAACTTGATAAAAAGAAGACCCCAACACACTCTGTTATTGTTCCGCTGTGATTAGTACACCCCACGGCAATTATATAAATGGCCCTTAAAATATATAAAAAACTATTTTACCTTCACAATCCCTGTCCACCACCTTGTGATCACTGTACAGAGTTAATAGTGATCTTACCCTCCCCGTTACTACTTTGTTTTCCCGTACTCCATTGAAGTGCATCACAAAATGGTTCACAACAGTGAACCGTTCCCAGCCAATAATGAGCAAGCTTGCACTCGGAACACTTTAGCCAATAAAATGTCTATGGCGTTCCGCAGAGGGAGGGAATCGCTGCCAACACTACCACTCTTAATGCTTCACAACCAATGAACTTAAGCTTGGGAAGTTCCTGTTTGGAACACGTCAGCCAATCAGATGTCCCTGCTACTCCACGAAGGGCGAGGATATGGCTGGCAACACTTCTACTTTTAATTGTTCGTAGCCAATACAAATTGAGCTTGGAAAGGTCCTGCTTGGTACACATTACCCAATGAGATATCCCTGATGCTCTGTGGAGGGGGAGGGAATGGCTGGCAACACTTTTACTTTCAATGGTTTACAGCCAATGAACATTACGCTTGAGAAGGTCCTGCCTGGAACATGTTAGCCAGATGTACTTGCTACTCTGAGCAAGGGGAGGGAATGGCTGGAAACACTTTTACTTTTAATTGTTCGGAGCCAATGAACATTGAGCTTATAGCTAGAACACCTCAGCCAATTAAATGTTAGTTTTGTTCTGCGCACAGGAACAGAACATGCCCTCCCACATAATATAAAATTTAGTCTAACAAAGTGACGCTGTCTGTGATAAAAGTGAACACCGCATTATAAGTAAACATTACTGCGCATTATATGAAAGTAAAGCTGCAAAACGGTGCATTGTTATTTTCCCAATATGATTTCCACAGCCTACTGAACATTGCCGCAATACCGTGCATTGTTGTTTTGGGGAGGTGATTTCCACAGCATACGCAACATTCACACTATCTGTGTGTGCACCCTACACAGTGCTTGCCGCAATGTGGCGCATTGTTTTCCCAATGGGATTTCCAGAGCCTATGCAACATTCCAACTCCCTGCCTCTGCACCTTACAGACTGCTTAAACTATGGCGACAGTGTTCCTACTATACCCTCTTACAATATTATTCTCTTTTTTGCCACCTACGCCTTTTAACTCAGTCACAAAATGATTTCCAACACTTCCTAGTTTCAACAGTTCGCAGCCAATGAGCCGCATGCTCCTGCTCAGCCAATCAGATGTCAGAATTCTCAAATATCGATATATGTAAATTTTGATATTTCTCTAAAACTACTGAACAGACTTACCCCATTTAAACAAAAGCATGCTTTCTGGACCAAGACCTTTCTCCCTGCCACTTGTGGCGTAATTCCGTTTGGCAGTTTGACCTGTAGCCTTGTCTAAAGTTTCCTATGGAAATTGCATGGAGAAAACACATTTTGAGACCCCCCTTTTTTCTCAGCCCCCCCTTGATGAAGCCCCCCCAAACGTTCAACATAGGAGCTGATCTGAAAAGAGAAACCTTTTGGAAAATGTTGTAAACATTTGTCAAACGACGCCAAAGTTATATGCTAATCAAAAAATGCTTTTCCTATGGAAACGTGTTCCTACCGCCAGAAGATAATATATATCAGCATCCCACACCATTACAGTACTAGTCGTTCCCTGATTATGATAAAAACAAATCTGCTGTTTACTCTGTTAAAGCTTCTAAAACTCCTTCCTCCAACATATGAACACTTCTCGGGACCATCTTTGGGGAGCTTTCACAAATGGTAAGTTCAGGACAAGCTGCACTGTGGAGGGGTCAGTTAGCCCTGTGAGGACTTGAATTATTGAATGAACCAAATGGATTACTGTGTGTTCTAGGAAAAATTAAGCAATGCGTGAATGGTGCCTATATTTTTTGCTATAGAAAGCATAGCCTCTCAAGTTCCCCATCTCTTCAGCCAAATGTATTCTAAACCGAGATCTGATATCATATCCTTCAACCTTGTTCCTACCTTGCTCATACCCAGATAAGGGGACCTGAAAGTCCCATCCCAGTCTTCATTCTGGAAAAAATATTGAAATCCCCCAACCAGACAGGGTGAAGGACATTCCACTAAATGCAACTGCAAATGTCCTATGAAAGTAAGGTCATTACAATTTGGACCCTAGTATCCTGCACAAGTAAACTCCAAAGTTCCAATGTGCAAAATAACCACTAGCAGCTTGATAATCTTCCGATACCTTCCAAGAATACAAGCACCAGCCTATGATTTCTCCTCCCTCTTAGGCCATTTACACTCCACGCAATTACTTTAACCGTGGAAGCCATATTAGATTTGTGATGATCGAAACATCCTCATGCCTTGTCTGTTGTTCTTTGCTCCAAACAAAACCACAACTAAGGTGTGAAATAAGGGTAATTTTAATGATTTTTTTCCCAACTGCTCAAAATAATTTTGCCCTACCCCAACCTCCCAAAATTACGTGGTGCCATCTTCTCGCCTTCCAGGCACTCCCTCAGAATGACTTCTGACCCCAAATAAATCACTCTGGCCCTTCCCATAACCGCACTGTGACACAACTAGATCATGCAGTAAAAAAAAAAAAAAAAAAAAAAACACAAAAAGAGAAGAAAAAGAACATACGGTGAGAGCAGAATAGACCATCCTAAACCAAAGACCTATAAGACAACAATCAGTGTAGATTCTAAGATTATAACATATTAGTGAGATATCCTCCAAGCACTGAAATGTCCGTCCTAGGCATCCTTGGAATCACTCAAAACTGTCTGTATCTTGTGGAGTAAATGCACAGCTTCCTCTTGTGTGCTCAGATTGTACATCTTATTCCTTCACATCACTTTTAGGATGGCCGGAACTTTGAACTGCACCGTGGCCCCCAGATCTCTGAGTACTCCCATCTTCTGCCCTAACACCCACTGCTGCTGTGCAGTGAAGTGATTCTGCCGCCGTTCCAATCTAATCTGATAATTATTCATACTTCAGAGATCCTGCTTTCAATGCAGCAGAGAGGGTTTGTTCCTTGACCACATAAGACTGAAAGTTGGCCAAAATCTTCCTATATGCCCTACAATTGGGGTTTCACTTCAACGCATCTCTATGAATCCTCTGAATTTCCCCCTTGAGATCGACTTCTTGCTGGGCTTATAAAATTCCTTCCCATAAGAGTCTAATACAAAACCCCTTCAAATCTAATTCTTCCACACCCTCCGGGACATTTCTAGTCTCTCATTATCTTCCCTCAGCTGTTGGTTCTGACACCTCCAATATGCTATTTCTTGCTAATGTTTCATTAAGCAGTGCATTGTTTGGTCCATCTGCTCTTCTAGGGATTTTGTGCGAGTAGCTAAGAAGGATGATTTATGGGCTACATAAGAAGTCTTTCACCTCAGATAAACGTTGTGTTAACATTATCGACAACAAAAATATAATGAAGATAAGTTTCCATAGGTAAGCAAAGTTGCCCTATAAATAACTTCATGTATATGTACCATGATTATGTCTCTATCTTCAAGGTACTTCGCTGTGGAATTAAGAATAGTAAATCTATACTTACCTATTTGCATTTACCTGCTCGATATTTGGTCCTCGATATTTTTGACACAATATTCTGTCCACATGATATTTATGTTCCTGATGTTCTGTCAGTGACAAAAACTTTGGTGTTAGGGGCAAGAAAGAAGAATAGGTCAGCCTGGGTTGTTTGAGTTAGATGGTGTAGAAGCTTTTGTACATTTAGACTATAATATGAATTAATGTTAGTCATTTTGCACCTCAATACACACGTGAATACTGACATGAATCTAATGCAACTGAAACAAAAACATTACAGTGTGTTGTACAAACATCTTGTACAAAGTAGATCATCATGTTCATTCCGTGTTTATAGGTCTCATTTGACACTACGTGCAACAAGATGTGGATTGTTCATTTCTAAATGACACAGTTCTTGAAGTGTCTTGTAGAAGAAACCAATTTGCTAAATTTTCCATTGTCTTTCTGCTTGCACTCTGTAGGAGGCTAGCTTAGTATTTGGTGCATGCTTTTTCAAGAGATGCACCTTGTACAAATCCAGACAACCCTTGTGGTGATTGTAATGGTTTTTGATAACCATCGAAATCTCTTAACGTGGTAGCTGGCAAGGCAGACTTCAGGCTAATCTTGAAAGATTGTAAAGCAGCTTGTTGTATCAACTTTAATCAATAGTGTAAGTTAAAGGAAAAAAGAACCATGCAGTGCTTATATAAAAATATGTTTATTTCTTACACAAAAACAATCACTAACATATTGGTATATCTCATACCCGGAGATATCAGCACACTATGCAAGAATACTTTGCAATGATCAGGTAAGTAGACCAAATATACATTGGTCTCCGGGGTAGACCAAGCCATATATTATGAAAGTGGAATGTGAACTGTAATGATTGCACAACGTAAACCAGAAGTCTCAGAGGAGCTTGGGAAACAAGAAACCACCCAAAGAAAGTACCCAGGAAACCCACAGAGGCTGTGGCAGAGTGGAAACACAGCTGTGTGCACAGGTCACAGTTTTAAAGAAGAATGACCCTTCCCGGAGGACCCAGAAGAAACCCTTTGGAAGAAAAAAAGTTGGAGAGCCACCCCACTTGTGAATTTCCCAGGGACCAGGTTACCTGTACCAGGGAAGCCTGGTGCTAAGGGGGAAGTGATGTCAGGACCTGCTGTAAACTACAATGGGAGTCTTCAACGAAGATGCCTCTGGAGAAGACTGTGAAGGGGTCCGGTGGAATCACAGGGCGTATTCTTGAAGGGAAAAACCTGCAAGCAGAAGAAACAGAGGCTATGTCACTCAGAGGTGACCAGGGGGCATGGAAGCACAATTCCCACCGATGTCAAGAGGTTCAGAAGAGACAACAGTGACATTGTTGCTGCAGCTGTGAGTACCAAGCAATGCTGAGAAAGTTTAGGAGTTGTCCCATGTTGGATTTCAGTGTCTAGCTGGTCGGTGTCCGGCGTGAGCACCAACAAGCCTTGGTAGCTTCAACTGGTGTGGAGAACAAAAAGGGGCAAATGTGGAAACCAGCAAGGTCCAAGGGACTAACCAAATGCAGGAGTGTCAGAGCAGGCCCCGAGCAAGCAGAGGATCTCACTGATGCAAGAGAAGACCCTCAGGAGGGTGCACAGGCTGAAGGCGTAATTGGTGTTACGGTATGATTCCAACATGTTTAATACCAAAAATGACCGGGTTCAGTGCAGCCATTATATAGTTAGACATCTCATAATGACTTATGTCCTCTATATCTTAAAATGGCTGACCACACTTACAAAGCCTACAGAATCGACTCTGGGGTTTGTAGGGGTGTACAGCTAATGCAGGGGCACCCTCACACTTGTAACCAAGCACCCTGCCCTCAGGACTGAAGAAACTGCCATATGGGTGACATAGGTTTTAAGTGCAGTGACCTCATATGTAAGGAACCCTATATTTGTCATGAGAGGTACAAGCACCAAAACACACAGGCTCCAATGGCAGGCCTGTAGTTACAGTTTCAGTGGACTCCCATGGATGGCACAATACATGGTGCAGCCCATGGGAGACCCCTGGAGTACCTAAGTCCTGGGTAGTCTAATACCATATACTAGGGACTTATAAGGGTACACCAGTAGCCAATTGTGACGGAACCAAAGTACCTACCAGAACCAATTTAGGGGAGAACGAAAGTTGTTGGGTTCCTGAATAGCAAGATCCCAGCAGACTAGGTCAAAACACAGTGGCACTAAGCAAAAAGTTGGGGTAACAATGGAAACAGATCCAACTTTCCTACACACTCTGAACTCCAGAAGGAATTAGGTCAAAAGGGGCGAATCAATACTTACGTAGTGTGTTAATGCTAAGGTGATAGGGTTGTGTGACATTTAAAATTGTGAAAGCATAATTTTTTGGGAGAAATTATCATACTATACTGACTTTGCAGTTCTTAGTAATTACTATTCAAGAAAACTGTATTAGGGGTGAGGCAGAACAAGATTGAGACTTTTCCTAAGCCTTTAACGATGCTGTCACATTTCTTGCTGATTTTTTTGCACATTTGAGAATGAATAATTCTCTGATTTTGCACATGGTGCTGTACTATTTCTATTGATTACCTTCATGATATTTTTAAATTTTGTTGTTCATAAATTTGAATCTCTAGCTCCTTCTTTGAGTCATTCCATTTCTATTGACTGTATTTTGAAAATACTGATTTGAACCTTATCCCTTTTTGCACATTGCATCGTAGACTGTGAGGTTAACTCCCTCCCTGTTAGAACTGGGGGTCTCTAGTTGGCAGAGGTAGGTACCACTGTCCAAATAGGGACCCTTGCTTCTAGTCAGGGTAAGGAGGAAACCCTCTGAGATAACCCCTGCTCACCCTCTAGGTAGCTTGACACGAGCAGTCTAGGCTAACCAGAGGCAATGTGTAAAGTATTTGTACCAACACTCACGGTAACACAGTGAAAACACCACAAACTGACTCCACAACAGTTTAGAAAAATAAAGGTATTTAATCTAAACTACAGAAGACCAAAACAACAAAAATCCAACATACACAGTTCAAGAATATGGTTTCAAAAGAGTTCTTAAGGTTTGCGATAAAATTCTTCAGATGCGTGAAAAGTTCACAGTTGCGTCACGTTTACTCACAGTACCTTTTAGTTGCGACAACGTTCCAAAAGCAGAAGCTGGTGCGGTGGAAAACAAGCGATGCGTTGCTCCTGAGACCCTGGGGAGGCGTTTGCGACAGCCCCGCTGCAGCAGCGGGCGTGTTGCGACGAATCCAGTCTGTATGGGGAGGAAGTCCACTTGTATGGATTCCGGTGCGGAGGTTCCGTAGGAAGTTTGTTCTCGCAAAAGGCACAATGCGACGATCTTTGGAGTTGCAACGATCTCCGGGGCGACAATGCGCGGACCAGCGGTGATCTTCTCTCTCGCAGCTCCTCGACTCGATGGTTTCTGCGACGACACTCGCAGCGATGTGATGCGGTCCGCAAGCAAGCGGTGCGGCGATCTCACCCAGCGACAACAGGCTCTGCGACGACACTCGCAGCGATGTTAGACTTTCCCGCACCGTCTGGTGCGTTCCGCAAACGAAGGATGCGACGGCTCTGGCAGCGGCAACAGGCGCTGCGACGATCTCTGCCTTCTTAGCAGCGGGAATTTCCTCGCACTGTCGGGGATGCGCTCCGCAGCGAGCGATGTGATAACTTTTCAATTGCAAAAGTCTCTCAAGCTTAGTTTCAAGCTTCCCAGCACAGGTACAACTTCCAGAGGCCCCACAACTGGATCAAGCACTCTAGGAAGGACAGAACTCTCTCAGCAGAGTTCAGGGAAGTTGGGGGTGAAGTCCTTTTGTTCCTGGGACTTCAGAACAGGGAGCCAGCTCTTCTCAGGCCCTTGGAGATTCCTTCAAGACAGGGGACACAGCACAACAGCAAAGTCCTTCCCCTCTCCTTGGCAGCAAAGCAACAGGTCAGTCCAGCAGAGCAACAGCAGGACAGTCTTCCTTCTTCAGTTTCAGCTTTCTCCTTGGCAGAGGTTCCTTCTTGATTCCTGGATGATCTAATTTTCTGTTGTCAGGGGTCCTGTACTTATACCCCTAAAAGTCTTTGTTCTCTTTGTGCAAGTGGGCCCTGAGGCCGGTCTGAACCAGTTCTGGGTGTCTCCTGAGTACTTTGTTTTCCTGGCTTCTCCTTTCCTTTCAGAGTGAAGGGCAGGGTCATCAGCCGCCCAGAAGGAGGTGGAGCCAGCATTGTGGAAGGCAGGCACAGCCCTATTCAGGCCCAGGTGCTAACTCCTCCCACCACTCCAGTTGCAAATGCAGTCATTCAGCCTAGGGCTGACTCAGCCAGCCTCCTGGGGAATCCCCAGCCCCTGTCACTCTCAAACCAGACAGTCAATACACAAATAGGCCAAGGCACACAGAAGGGTCAGACAAGAGAACAGCAACTTTCTAAAAGTGCTGTTCTCAAACACAGGATTTAAAAACAACCTTTCCTAAAAGATGTGTTATTAAATTCTGAGTTCAGGGATACTAGATACTTATGTCCTATCTTGTTCCTATGGGATGAAATGCTGAAAGCCACTGTAGCCAGCATCCCCCATGTTAATCTATGGAGCAAGATAGCCTTACAATAGTGAAAAACGAAAATGGCTGCCATTCACAATCAGAGCATGTCACCTGCACTAGTACATGCTCTACCTTTTACATACACTGCACCCTGCCCAGGGGGGTACCTTGGGCCTTCCATAGGGGTGACTAATATGCATGAAAAGGGAAGGGTTAGGCCTGGTCAGTGGGGACACTGACCAGGAGGACATGGCAGTTTCTAAACTGCACACAGGCACTACAGTGGCAGGCCTTAGACACAATTTTAGAGCTACTCATGAGGGTGGCACAATCAGTGCTGCAGGCCCACTAGTAGCATTTGTCATCACCAGCCCTGACACACCCAGTGCACTTTACTAGGGACTTCTAGACGATACAAATATGCCAATCATGTATATCCAATCACAATAACAATTTACACAGAGAGCATATGCACTTTAGCACTGACCAGCAGTGGTAAAGTGCGCAGAGTCCTATTGCCAACAGCCACGGGTCAGGAAAAATAAGGGAGGAAGAAGCAAAAAGTTTGAGGATGACCCTGCAAGAAGGGCCAGCTCCAACTCTCCCCATTACACCCATTTGGGTGCGCTGTTGTAATGCAGATGTTTTTTTATGTCACATTTACCCTTGTGTCACATGGTATACATATTTTCTCACGTTTATTAGAGACCAGTAAGCAAATAAAACAAAAATGGCACCGAAATATTTTCCACATGATAAAGCTACCTATTCATCTGCATTAAAAATCGCTAAAGCATAGGTTAAATAGGGACAGAGGCAATACTATTCACAACAATTTCTAAAAGCTCAATGTCCCACAGTGAAAGTTTTGGAATTATCAATGTGCTTACAAAGAGCTGCAATCCGTCTATTCATTCTTCTCAGGAGCTATGTCACAAGCTAGTCTACCTTTTTACTTAAAAAAATGTTAATATTCAAAACTTATTTTTAGGCCGCAATAGCATGCCTAGTTTTCAGATTCCTTTTTTTCCTTTAACAGATCAGCAGCTGTTAGGATTTACCCCACTCACTTCGTAGACTGCTGTACAATTAGTCCTATAGGTTAGTTCAGGATATCATACTGATCCCTGCCTGACCACATGCTTTCATCTTGTCATGAACACTATTGTTTCTGCTATCACCAGTGTTATTGACCAAACTTTTTTCAATAATACATGGTGCTTCTCCTTGGAAACAAAGCAATGTAATATCACTGCTCATAATGTCTTCAGCTGATTTTGCTGTCCCAGCTATCAGCCAATGGCATTACTTCCTTTTGTGTTAAAGGTCTCTGAAAGAAAAGCAAATTAACAAATGTTTTTCTTTATTAAATATATAACCAGTTCTAGCCCAGCCAGGATTTACAACAGCAGATGGAACTGTCGTTGCACTCGCTCAAGCGGAAAAATGGATTTCAAATGCTGATCGATAATGGAGGATCCAGTGTCTTGATTTTACTTGATATTACACCTGCACTCCAAACAATACTTAGCAGATGAGTGAGTGTCCAGGGCTGTAATCGAAAGAAAAGCCTTACAGTGGCACGCGTCCTTCTTATCTGAGCCATTCCAGACTGCGAAACTAAATAAGTTTACTTCATCTTGCCAATCAATTACCTGCGGGCATGTTCGGGAATCCTCTCTCAGTTCTACACCTTTTAATACATATTAATCCATTTTGGCAAAACTTAACCAATATAATAGCGTTTTCTGTAATGCTGTAGGCACAGATTTTGTTAAGGCTTGATGGAAGTCAGGAATAACTTAAATCAGACTTTCAAAGCGGTAGTCTCTCAGTGGATGAATAACAATAATTCAAAATGTGACTCAGATAAAACTGAAATCTTATCATTTGATACTAATATTTCTATCTCGTCAAAGGGCGGGATGCCTAATGAACTAACTAGGTGACTGCTCCCTACATGTTAGCTCAGTTAGATCATCCCATAATCTAGGTGTTATCTTTAATGACTAATGTGTTTTTTTTCCTTTTCAGACCACAGTACAGAAGTTACCGCACAATGTTTTTGACTCTAAAGACTGACTTGTTCTTTACTAAAGGATACACATTTAACAATTATTCAATCTACTATTAGATCTAAACTCCATGATTGTAAGTGTCTTTATCTTGGACTCCCAAAATGTATTACTACTTCTTTACAACGTATTCAAAACTGTGTGTTACTTCTTCACTTTCCAAATCAATACGATGTATTCCCACATGTAAATCATTTGCAAGGGTTACCTTTTGAGAAAAGGTACATTTTAAAATCTCGGCACAAAACCTTACAGGATTCTGATTCTTGATTTGTAACAAATCTTTTTCAATCAATTGTATTTCCCATCACCTTCACTCTTTTCTGCCGATAGGTTTACCGTAATAATTCCTAAGGTTAGACAGGCTCATCAGGGAGGTTGTCTGTTTTCTTATCAAATGAGTAAAATGTTGACTTTCTTACCAATGCATATATGCTTACTATATGACCTTCCTTTTACAAAGGCTCTTAAAGATTGTCTTTTCATAATGCCACAATATGTTCTAAACTCTAACATCGCCACTTTTTTTTGGTGATCATAAATATTGGAATACAAAAATAAATCAAATAAATCAAAGTTACAAGGGGTTAATAAGTCAGTTTATTTGGATAGGTCTGCTTATCAACAAGACATGATAAGTGGGAACTATCTAGACCAGAAGTGTCTAATATTAAAAAACGTCTTTACCTATTTTGAAATATACTGTGCTTTGAGATGTTAATTTGATTCAAGACTTTTTCCTACATATTCAGATCATTATCAACTCTTTCTCGAAGTTATTTCAGCCAAAACTACCATACTGTTCTATCTCATTTCCATTTGTCATGTACCAGATGTGAAACCTCCGGATATTACATATAGGGAATATAACCTGTTGCAGAATCAGGTAACAGCAGACGCTGTGGGCACAACCTCAACAACCACAGAACCACTTGTCGGATGGTAGGGGTGTGTATGCATGCCCCTGTTGTCAAGGAAGTACTCTGCACGAACACCAAAGGGATTTTTACAAGCCCTATCATGCCCTCAGCACACTGATATGATTCATCTCAATCCCCAAAACCACAGCAGCCATTTAGATGGGGGGCAGGTAGATGAATTGATGCTCAGAGGTATAGCTCTGTGCCCCAGCACTGTGTCAGATGGGAGAACTACCACTGCAAAAGGAAGACTCCTTTGATTATTGCTTCTCAGAGCTCTCTAAAAGAGGCTACTACCCGAGGTAGAATCCACGCAATCAGTCCCAAGGCCTTTGTTTCTTTGGGGGCTCCTTGACCTTCATCCTTTCAGGCCACCTAGAGGGGGTAGCCTGCCCAATTTGTCTACTCCAGGGCATCAGGATGCACCATAAACAACTGAGTAAAAAGGAATTGAAAAAAATAAATGGAGAGGGTGGTTGGTCTGTCCAGACACTGGGTCATGTTCTCCTCTTCTTTGAAAAAAAGACCTCTATGCCACCCAGAGGGTATATTAAAGGGTCCCAATCTCATCTCATGGTGCAGGAAGCCTACTTTTTTTTTACCCCAGATTGCACTCACATAAATTTTGTGAAAATATGTTTCTGACTCCTCAAACGAATTCTGAGCAGACGTGTAGTTTTCTTGACATCAATGATCATGTGTTGTAAAACAAAACACATAGAAATGGAGTAGGAAGCTGGACATACTTGTACAAGGTGTTCCTCACTTTGGCTTCTATCTACCATCTCCATATCAAGTATCCGAAGGTAGGCTATCAGGGGCACTGTCATCGATTTGCCTCCGTAGAAGATCCTGAAATGCCCTCAATAAAACATGATTTATTTGTTAACAAGCCAAGCAATGGAATATGAGTGGGGGCCAGGCGTCCTGGCTTATGACATGTCTCTCTAGCCTATACCTACCATCTATTTGTGCTCCCCTGTGGGGGCAGAGAAGTAATGTTACAACCCAATCTACCTCTCTCTTGCAACCCAAAATACACGTTTAACACCAGAATTAATTTATGATAGGCAAAAAATTGAAACAGATTGAGTAGACATTTTCCCAGCAGAAAGTGTCTCTCTTCCTGGGCTCTACTCATCACTTGCCCGTCAGCTCCCCTGTGGAAGCAAAACGGTTGTTTTACCCCCAAACAGCCCCCCTCAGGCAACCTGAAATGCTCCTATGGTACCAGGATTTGCAGAGGCAAAGCATGGCCGCAGTCAAGATGACTGCCGCTCCTTAGTGCTCTGATGGGGCCCGCTGGTAACCCTCAGTCATGCTGTATTTGAGGCGAAGCTTCGTGCCTTGATATGGAATGGCTGGAGGGGAGGTGATACCGGTTCTCTGGCATCAGTCTGGCATCTTATGGGCCCCCAGGTCTCGATGATAACAGAGCAGAATTTGAGACCCCATCCCCAAGTTCTGTGTTTTTACCTATGTGTTCACAAGGCCCTATTCCCCATTAGAGCACAGTGCACTGACGACACCCAGGTGTGTCTGCCTGTGATGGCGACATGTAAGACAGTCAGGGACAGCTGCTTTCCTGCACAGTTGCAAGGAGATGTGTGCACACAAGATACTGGTGCATTTCTGATCGAGGGCCAAAAAACCAAATGTTTCAGTCCTACTTGGCTCCATGGACTCCCTCTGAAACCCACCAGGGTCTTCTGTGGATGTCGTGCAGCGAAGACAGCCAACGCTGTCAGGTCAGAGGCACGCCATCCCTGGACTCATCTGCAGGGCACACCATGAGGAGGCAGTTAGTAAGGAGCTCCAGTGCCACACCCACACTGAGCTGCGAAGTAACCCCAATGTACCCAACTATACTTTGGTGCCTGGGACACTGTCGACCCATACAGGGGGCCCAGCAAGAAAATAGTACCTATTTGACCGTCGGGTCATGTGTTTGTCTTCACTTTGGAAGGAACCCATTTTTTCATTGCATAAAGCTGATCCTTTGAATATTTCTGCATGAGAAGTAAAGCATCAGTCTTTGGTGCCACAGCTGAATTTTCCTTTTTTGTGAGAGGACTGTGATATTCATCTGCTTAGATTTCAGGGATCCATTTCCCTGATGCAACAGGGGGAGAGCCTGTCAGCCTCCTGGTCCTTGGCTACGGTTGCCTGAATTTTCTTTGTGCACTTTCGGTACCTGGCACCCATCTGAAGCCAGGGCCAGCACTTGGCAAGGGCAGTGTGGGCAGCTGTCCAGTGCCTCGCCCCAGTTCACTGCTAAGGGGCCCGCACTGCCTTTCAAAAAACCTCAGTGTTACTAGGCCCAGGGAGCAGCAGGGGTGAAGAGCTGTGTGACCCAAGGGAAGAGGGTCTTACAACCACGGGCCTCAGTAATCTAATCGCCTAACAGCGATTAAATGAATACTTAAAGTGCCCTCATGTGTAAAGTGAGCCCTGCCCAGGCATGAATGTAAAGCAGGGAGTCCTGCAGGGCTTACAAAAAAAAGGAAGCATTTGCAATGCAAATTGGGCTCGCATTTGTGAGAGTTAAACGTATTGGCGTTGTAAATGACAATATCTTTTACCCATGTGGTTTGGAGTGGAGTGGATGTATGCGGTTTGGAGTGGAATTATGTGGGTTTGATTGGAATTGTTAGTTGTGGAATTGTGTGTGGTGTGGATAATTTGTGTAGCAGAATTATTTGGCATAGTGTGCAGTGGAATTATATGTATAGTAATTATGTGGTATTGAGTCTACTGGAATAATGTGCAGTTGCATTGTGTGTCATAGACTGTCATTATGTGGAATGGCATTTTGAGTTGTGGAGTGTCATGTTGTAGAGTTCAATTACGTGGTATGCTGTTGAATTTTGTGGCATGATGTGGAATTTTGTGGTTTGGATTGGATGTATTTGGTGTGTTGTGTAATTGTTGTGTTGAGTTAACCCCTTCGCTGCGGGGGTTAGTTTCCCGCTCTGGTGGGGGGGAGAGGGGCGCGCACGGAGCCGCATGCTCATGACGAGCTGAGCTCATCATGAGGCATGCCGCTCCTGTGCTCATGACGAGCTCAGCTCGTCACAGGTGCATTACCTGCCGTGGAACGCTCAGCACAGCAGGGGATTATCCCCGCGTGTGAGCATTCCACGGCACATGACGAGCTGAGCTCGTCATGAGCACCGGAGCGCCGTGGCTCATGAGGAGCTGAGCTCGTCATGAGCATTGAAGAGGTTAAAATATGTGGTTTGTTGTCTTATTATGTGGTATGGAATGGAAATGTGTAGAGTTGAATTGCGTAGCTCGAAAGTGTGTGGAGTTGAGTGACATTATGCTGATTGGAATTATGTTGCATGGTGTGGAGTGTATTTGTGCGACTTGTGTAACCAATTTTAAAAATTATGAAACATAAGAACAAAAAAAGCAGATTTTCATTGCACACAAATTTACAAAACCTTATAATATGCAATGACTGTCCAAAAATGAAAAGGAAAACATGCAGAGTCAACCACTACTGACATTTGCGTTCATGAAATGACAGGATACAGCATGAATCCTTATAAAATGGTAGCCCTTAAGTACTGGTGATACCTGTTCACCTGTGACTTCAAAAGCCAAACACAAGAGGGCTTCCCTTAACTTACAAAGGCAGATGGCAGGGTATGGAGAGAGGGCTCTGCCCAGAGAGGATTCCTTAGATACTTTGAGAAGGAATAGATGGAGTCTTAACACAAAGATGGAGGAAGACAAGTTGGCACATTTGAAGGTCATATAAGAGAGACTAAGAGAAGACAGTTTGGTGATTAAACTACAGCCACAAACCCTGGGTCAAAAACACAGCGCTGAAGGTGAGGAAGGCGGGACAGGTGTGGGTGTTGGAGTGAGAGTGAAAGGTGTGGGCTGGGTGCCTTCTCCCATAGAGCACCTGAAACCTGTGTACACAGTCCCAGCTGGTGAATGTGTGTTAACAACACGGAGGAAATGCACTCTGTCCCTGCCCGACAGCGAGTTGAGCGCAGCTTTCCCCCAGCTAATATGTTTGAGACAGCTTTTAGTTGGAGGTGGGGCTTAAAATTAAGCAATCATTTGTAAATGCACAGTATAAAAAAAGTAAATGTTAAAAATGTATTGTTTACATAGGGAGATGTTGTTATGTACATACATTTGTACTGTCTCTAAGGGATATAGAAATTGGGCACAACATCTGTGATATATTTTATGATAAGAAAAATGAATGGAGATAGAGGGAAACTCAAAAGGAAAGAAGGGGAACTTCTTTTAAATTCCTCAATGTTGTGTTACATTCAAAATGAGAAGGAGTATGAGTATATCTTGTTGTTTTGGTGCAATCACATCGACGATCACACAAACTAGATCTAAATCTCGATTTTACCTATTTTCTTAATCGTTATTATGACACCGTTCTGGTGGTGCTTTCAAGGATTAGAGGAAAAGACAGAACACTTGCAGTTAATTTACCAATGCCATATGCGCTTTTATTAGACATACCTTTTTACGTTTGCTGAGAATATGTAAATTGTTTTTTTTTTGTAAAGTGTACAGATGACGGGTTTAATCAAGCAAGCACATGGACCACTTAATAACGCGGGACGAGAATTAAAGAAAACTGAAATGGCTGATCTGAAGAACATCAAAAGATTGTGAGCAGAGCACCTAAGGTTAAGGAACAGTCAAATCATTGATGTTAACCAAAAATAATCACACCACAAGTGAAGCATATTGAAAGTTATTCAGATCAGGAACCATGTCTGACACCACATCATATATCCAACTGTGGAGTACCTTTCCAGATGCAAAAGAGTGTATGGACATGGGTGCAAAAGAGTAAAATTGTTCAGACTGAAAGCACACTTATCAATCTTCTCACCATAGGTTTAAGCAACAGGGCACTTTTCTTGTATTTACAAAGTTATCACAGTGCAATGAAGGTGCCTTTGCAGAATGTAAAGTTACAATTCATGTGCAAAGGTGCCTTGCTATTTGCATTTTTCATTCTGAGCTGCAGTGAACACATTAGGGGCCCTTGCAATCTTCAAGGAGAAGGAGTAGGAAAGGGCTGTCCCCCCTTTTTGTGACTCGCAATTCATTGCATATCATGTCACTGTTCTTGCAGTTGTCAAGCATCTAGTGGCCATTCAATAAACAGTACCGGCAATACCTCAGGATTGCAAAAAGGACTGCCTTTCACAAGGCCGCTACTACTTACAGAAACGTAGTGCTGCCCGGACTGAGTGCTGCAACACTAGTAGGCCAGTTAAAACATTTGGCTTCTGCCAAATAGGAAATCTGTGTATTAGACAAACGTAGCTGGCTATCATTCAGAAGCGACATAATAATAAAAGAATTGTGCTAAAACATGTTTCAAACCTGTGTCATGTGACTCAAGTGGGCCAAATAAATGTTGTGTTTGCAAGGCCAAGTAGCCTGTTTAAATCACTGACAGAATGATTGGGTTCCAAAATAGAAGAACATAGTGAACCTCTGGATGGAAAGCATGGAGGAAATAGGTAAGACTACATGAGCTAAGCCAAACAAAAACGGTTTAACATCCACACCATGGATTCGAGGACGACAACAGTGCCACTTGCACACCAATACTCTGATTGCCCTGGGCATCCCTAAATGTATTTGTGTAACTGAGAGGTAGATTCCACCTGCAACACTTAGAGGAACAAACCAGATGAGAAGCTTTACCACGAGCTATATGAAACCAATGATTGGCACGGGAAGTCAACAACATCTACTAAAACCCCTATTCTGATTGCCCTGTAATTCCCAGTGGAATGCCAAAGCCTGGTAAGCCCCACAGAGCTCACCAGCTAGAAGCTTAAGACATTGCCTAGTGGGTAACCAGCTGGAAATGGGAACTACAGCAGTAATCGGGCAGTAGTAACACTGATTCTAGTAATTCTGCTGTGTTATGGGGCTCCCTTGGGTGCCACTCAGAATGTTACAGTACTCCCACATCCAGGAATTATCAATATATGTGGTATTAGTACTTCTGTGCCTAACTAATGGTGCAGTATTCCCAGACTTACAAAATAGTAGCCCCAGTGATGTCATTAACGAGAATTGACTAATGAGTAGTGTACACATGAGACTGCGTGTGCATCCCTGTAGGAAGAGGCACTCCTGGTTGGTTCTTGAAAAAGATTCCAAACTTAATTGAGAAAAACGTTTGTCTTTATTTGCGTAAGTTGTTTCTTCATGATATTAGTAGCATATCAAAGAAAGTTCAAAACAGAATCATGATGTAATCATTTGAAAAAACTCTGATGCATTTCGGGCAGGAATGCCCTTTCTCAAGGAGTACTGAAAGAGGAAGAAATAAACGGCTGTGAGATAACGAGATAGTCAGACAGATGGTGATGGTTAAATAACGTGCAAAGTGCTCGTGCTGTATTAAAAAAGTGCTCGTATTGTGTTTGAAAAAATTTATTATACGAATAGTGCACGACGAACGGTAAAGGACGTGGAGAAGAATAGGATAGTGGACCAAGTCGTGTTTGGAAGACTATATCAGCTTGTGCATAGGGAACGGCGGTGAAAGAAAGTTACTCGCTAAAAAAGTAGCGGCGTTAATGCGAGTGATCGGGGTGAGGGTGACTGAGGCTATGGGAATACGGGTAGCATAAGTGGGTTAAGAGTCGAACAATGCTGTTCTAAATACCAGCTATAATCGAAAAACATAGTGGGAAACTTACTTCATGGCGAAGACGCCGTGGTCTAAGGGTTGAGTCGCGGTGTGCTCGGGTTTCAAGTGAGAATGGTGTGTGAACACGGAAGGTAAATACTTGCAAAGCAAGGTAATCGAAAGTGGACTAGCGTGGTGTAGAAGGACGGTAAACATAAAAGACGGTGGGATGAAGTTGTGGCCATCTTAAGTGAGGGGTGAAGTGGAGAAAGTGAACATAAAAGATTAAAAAATGAAAGGCTGAAAAATAAAAGGTTAAAGAGAAATGCAAGTGAAAGCGTAAAGAGCAAAGCATGTAACATCATAATTATAAGTAGCAACTAAATTCTGTACGATCATTGAGTCCATGTGGCTTCAATGTTTGTAAATGATAAATCCACTCTAATTCCCGTTTCAAAAGGAATTTACGATTATCAATTCCTTCTGTTTTCATCACTGTTTTCAGAACGATGAATTGCAATTGAGCAATGGTGTGGTGGAATTCGAGGAAATGGGTTGCGACGTTGGATTTGTTGTTTTTAGTCCGAATATTAGATTTGTGCTCATTGATGCGGACTTTAATCTTTCTCTCAGTCTTGCCTACGTACAGTTTGCCGCAGGGGCATTTAATGGCATAGATTAAATTCATGGAGTCGCAAGAGGCGTTCACCTTGAGTTTAATTGTGTGACCTTTCATAGGGTGTCGGATGTTGTTCCCTTTCATTATACTGTTACAGTTGTTGCAGTTCATGCATGGCCGGGTTCCTTTGTATTCTTTAGTATTGCTTGGTGTGGTTTTCCCCACCTTGGTGCTAGGCAGGATTCTTGGGTATGATCTTTTATCACTACCGAATCACATGGATTCAATGTCTGGCCACAGCGTCATTCCCAACCTGGTGAGAGATAGAACACACTTGGTCAACCAACTATTTGCAGTATTCCAATACCAAATCATCAGATATATTGAACAGCCTGTGTCCTGGGACACATGCTTGCCTCATTGCCCTTCCCATGGGTATCTCATGGGGACTCAAGCTTGTATGTTTGTCTGAGATGCTTCTGAGTCCATCAAGACAAGAGGTAAAGCATCAGACCACTCCAATGGGGTGGATTCACACACCTTTCCTATTCTTGATTTGATTGTGCCATTGAGTTGTTCTACTACTCCAGAAACCTCTGGGCGATATGCACAGTACAGCTTTTGCTCAATTTTGAATGCTTCACAAATTAATCGAAATATTTCATTATTAAAATGAGACCTTCAGTCTGATTCAATCGTTTCTGGAAAACCAAACCTATGAATGAGCTCTCTCAGCAGGAGTTTGGCTCCAGTTAGGCTGTCATTTCTCCTGGTCGGGTAAGCCTCTACCCCTTTGGAAAGTAGGCAAACAATGACAGGGACATATTTTAATCCTCAACAAGCAGGTAACTAAATGAAATCAATTTGGAGTTTTATGAATGGACCTTCCGCCTTTTTAATTTTCCCAGGGCAAACTACCGTTTTCCTACCAGGAATCATTTGTCGACAAATTAAGCATCTGTGGCAAAGACTCTCTGCTATGCTCCTGAACCTTGTCTCAAACCTATCCTGTCTAAACAACCTTATCATTGAGTCTCGCCTATGTGTGTGTCCCCGTGATACATCCTAGCCATTGGTGCAAGCATACAGTCAGGTAGTACTGGTCTCCTATCTAAGTAGATTTTCACACCATCTTCAGCTCTTCTCTGACAACCTATTTTCTCCCGTTCTTCCTTTTCTTTGGGTTCTGCTTCATTTTGTAGATCTTTCACTTCCTCCCATGTTCCCATGCCCCCTAGTAGCATAAGTTGGCAGCTGATTCCACATCCATCGATTTTCTTGTTTGCTGCCATTTTGTACTTGGCACAATGTTGGGCCACCTGGTCAGCATAACGATTACCAGCTGTCACTTTGTCATTTCCAGATTGGTGAGCAGCACACTTGACCACGGCCACTTCTTTTGGTAAATGGATTGCTTCAAGTAATTCTTTTACAAAATGTCCATTTTTAATAGGGGTTCCTGAAGAAGTCACAAACTCCCTTTGCATCCAAAGCTGGCCAAAGTCATGCACAACCCTGTAACCATACTGACTATCAGTGTAAATGGTTACCTTCCAATTGTTCCCAATTTTTCAAGCTTTTATTAAAGCAATCAATGTGGCTACTTGTTTAGACTTGACTCCTGGCAAATAGATGCTTCGACTATACCAGCCAATGTGCACACAGCATAAGCAGCACTCAATTCTCCTTCCTCATGACGCATGCATGAACAATCTACAAAATGTTCATGTTCTGGATCTTTTTGTGGTTCTTCCTGTATGTATGGGCGTGGTTTAGTACTGTATTCAGTAAGGTCGATACAATCATGTTCAACTTCCTCCTTTACCTCTTCAAAATGTGAATTAAGCAACAGGGTTGCAGGATGTAGAACAGTACATCTAACTATTGTCACATTTTCTGCACCTAGTATAACTCGCTCATACTTAGTCAGCCAACTTGGATTAATCTACTGTGTGTGAGTTAGCGTCAGCAAAATCACAACTGCATGTTGGACATACACTGTCACAGGGTGTCCCATTACAATGGATTCACTTTGTTCAAGACTCATGCAAGTTGAAGCAACAGATTTTAAACATCCTGGTAATGCTGATGCTACTGGGCCCAATGTGGCAGAAAAGTATGCCACAGGACGTCACATTAGGCTATGTGTCTGGGTTAGAACTGAAAGAGCACAATTGTCTCTTGCATCACATAATAGTGCAAATTCTTTTGAATAATCTGGCATACCTAATGCAGGATCTTCGCATAGACAGTTGCGTAATTTTAGAAAAGCTGTCATGCTTTCATCCTCCCATTCGACTGGATATTTTGCCCATTTCTTTGTCAAGTGAATCAATGGTTTTGCTAGTACTGCAAATCTCACAATCCACTGCCTGAAGTAACCTACAACTCCGAGAAACATTCTGATTTCTTTCTGGCTCTGAGGTAATTTCATGTTTCTGAAATAATTTAGATTCTTTCTGAAGTCACTCTACTGACTCCTCTCTCTATCTGGTTTCCCAGATATATATATATATATATATTTTTTTGCAAAACCTTTATTGAGGCAATTAAAGATTACACAGCTTTTCGGCCTACAACCTGGAAACACAGGCCAGCAGCTACAACAGTGTCATTAATGTACATCACTTACTGAAGGAGCATGTGTCTAACACGGCAAGCTGCCTACAACCCAACTGGGCCGGCCGCGATAAAGGCTACTGGGAGCTGCGTAAGGATACATTCAGTAATGATGGAGATAATCAAATATACTGGACAGTGAATTCTTGAGGTTTCTTGATTTTTACTTTAATTCAACTGTATAACCTGACAAACTTGTGGGTCTAGTGTAAACTGTTCCCCCCCATTGTGTGTCCACCATACTGGGTATGTGGAGGAAAGGACCTTTCGTCGCGGAGCGTTGATGCTGCATCAGTGGCATTGTCATAATCATAATAACTCAGAACTAATTCCCTCTGCACCTAGTGGATCGATCTAAATAACATGGGGGGGGATGTGACTAATGATTAGGTAAGGAACTTGACTAGATGTTGTCTAGTAGTACGTCATGCTAAGTGTATATCCCTTGGGTTAGGGGAACGCAACTAGAGAGCTAAAAAACAAGGAGTGTGACTATTTCGTCGTTGATACGACCAGTGTAATTGACATAAGATGTGTATCCCTGACATCACAGGTGTACAGTGGATGCTGATTATTATAGTGCAGGAGCTTCGATATGTAGTATCGCATGCAGTGTTACATATGATGGGCAAGGCATATGAAATGAGGTGGATTCCACAGGTGACGTATTTTAGGAGTGCAGTGCAGGACCTGGTAACGCAGGAGCGTCTCCCTGTTGCGCGGTATCGTCCTCAGCCTGAAGTCGGAGAAGGTACGCTGTAATTGGTCCCCATATTTCCTTGGGCCGTGATTTATGCGGCAATAGCTCAGCATAATTATGCAGTTGGTCTTGCCATGTGGACATCGTAGTCAGCCAGGTCTTAAATTTGGGTGCCCGTCCGCGTCCCCACCGGCACGCCACGTGTCGTTTCGCCAGAAGGAGACCCAGCGTGAAAAATTTACGATGAGCCTTCAACGCAGGACATGCCTGCCCCAGCAAAGCAATCTTTGGGCAAGGTGGCACGGTCGTACCAACCATGTCCGACATGGCCGCAAACACTTCCTCCCAGAAAGTCGCCACGGCACGACGCGTCCATGCGAGGTGTAGGAAGTCCGCTCCCTCGGCCCTGCAACGCAAACATCGGTCATCATCCCGGTGTTGAAAGCGGTGCAGTTTGGCCGGGGTATTATACCCCAAATTTATAATGTGCCAGTCTGAGACGTGTGTTACCTGTCACTGCAGTAGTATGCGCGCAACTCTCTTCCCATTGTTCGTCCGACATTGGGGCGTCTAGATCACCGTCCCAGTCTCGTCTCGCTCTAAGAGAGGGGGGAGATGGGGTTGCCTGTGCATGTTTGTAAAGCATGGAGACAACATGTTTCGGGGCATCTGACTGGAGCAGGGCATGAAGGGGCGCAACTGTGTCCGGTTCATCCGGGAAGTGGGGGGTGACCGCTTTGACATTCTGTCTTAGCCGCACATATAAAAACGTATCCATGGCCGAGGGGGTGCCATCTCCAAAGAATTGCGATGTGCGGAAGCTGCCCTGAAGATATAGGTCACCCCATGTGTGGAGTGCTAGTCTCGTGAGCATTTTACAGCCGATTTCCAAGTTACAGTAAGTCATGTGTCATGCGCTAGGGTCATGTGCGGCGAGTAGAGAAACGGTGTTCCCATGGCCTCAGCTAGGCGCCTCCAGGCAAGCACTGTACAGTCAACCGTGGTGGGATCACGGTCCACAATCTTGGCGCCAGAGTAGAGATACCCTGATGGTTGAACTGGCCTCATATAGCCGTCTTCGACCGCCAAATGCGCCATGAATGGAGGGGGGTGAAGCCAATATGCGGTGAAGTGGCCCTGTGCACAGTCATAGTAACGCCGAAAGTTGGGTACATCGAATCCACCCTGGTGATAGAGTAGCATTAGTGTCCCCATGCCAATCCGAGCTTGTTTACCACCCCAAATGAGTCGTGACATCTGTGAGTTAAGGACCCGGAAAAAGTGGGCACCCGGATTATACGGGATATTAGTGAAAAGATACAGCAACTTAGGTAATACTACCATTTTAATCAGGGAGATACGTCCCGCCATTGACAGTGGAAGATGAATCCACCTAGTAACGTTGTCAGTCAGTTTGTCTAGAACTGTTCCATAGTTGGCCCTGATGAGGGTATCACGGTTTCTAGTCACTTTGATGCCCAGATATTTGATCTCATCTGCCTCCCAGATCAAGGGATAATCTAAGGGGAATTGCGTGGTCTTGTCAGTCAGTGGAAACAGGGCTGATTTCGACCAGTTTATTTGTATTCCCGCGATACCCCCAAACTTGGTGATCTCGCGCAACAGGGGGTTTAGATTCTCCTGAGGTTTGTGCACATAAAGGGTCATGTCGTCGGCATACAGTGCAATAAGTAATTGCCTCTCTGGATATATGAGAGAGCGGTGGTTGTGGTGCTGACGTAGTTTGGCTGCTAATGGTTCGATTGCTATTGCGAATAGAACTGGGGATAACGGACATCCCTGCCGTATACCACGGTGAATCTCAAAGGGGGCTGAACGGGAACGGTTTAACACTACAGAGGCCTGGGGCTGGCGATACAGTAATCGAATCCAGTCCAGGAAGCTAAACGTAAAGCCCATCCGCTCTAAGAACGCCAGTAGGTAGTCCCATTCTAGTGAATCGAATGCCTTTGTGGCATCAAGGAAAATGGCGGCCGCTTCGCAAGTGGGGTTTATGTCCTGTATCACTGCCTGAAGTGTTCGCAGATTATGGGAAGTTGCGCGGTTTGGGACAAAGCCAGCCTGGTCTGGTAGTACAAGCCGTTCCATCAGCAGGTTGAGTCACGATGCAAGTACTTTTGCCAGTATTTTAATATCCGAGTTTAATAGGGATAGAGGTCTATATGAGTCACAAGACTCCGGCGGTTTGCCCGGCTTCAGCAATGATGTTATAAGGGCTTCACGCATAGTGGTCGGCAGGATACCCTCCTCGAGAGCCGCGTAGTACACTTGCTGTAAAATCGGGGCCAGAACATGTATGTAGGCCTTGTAAAAATCAATTGGTAGGCCATCCGAACCCGGCGATTTGCCCGATTTCATGGACATTATGGCATCCGTTATTTCCTCTAATTCGAGTTCGTGATGCAGGAGTTTCTGTTGGGACGGGCCAAGCCATGCTAGTGCAGTGTCGTCTAAGTAAGTATTTAAATTGATCGGAGTGGATCTCTGGGATGTGTAAAGCGTAGAGTAGTGATCAGTAAGAACCCTGAGTTGTTCTGGTAAGCTCCGCTGGGGCACATTATGTTTGTCTAGCAGGGTAGTGATATAATTGTGATATCGAGGGGGGTTAACAGTAGACGCTAGCGCTCTGCCGGGCCTGTCGCCCTCGCCGTATCTACGTGCAGTGTGTGTTTTCCCTAGGAACTTACATTCTTTCTCTGATAGCTCTGCATATTCATTGAGTTTCTACCGAAGTTGAGCTTTGGATGCGTGACCATGTGTGTTGTGGTCAATATCATGTTCCAATTGTCGCAGCTCTAATTCAAGTTTATGTAGCTCGTCTCGTAGGGATCTGAGGACACCACCCCCCTTAGCAATGCACCACCCCCTTACGGTGACCTTAAAGGCCTCCCAAATTGTTGTGAGACTGGAAACAGATGATATGTTGCGGTCAAAAAAGTATTTTATGTCTTGTTCTAGTTCCGCCTTGAAGGCCGAATCGGTTAAGTGTGCGGGGTTGAGACGCCAGTTTAAGTGGGGGGAGACATCTAGAGGGATGCGTAGTGACACGAGTACTGGTGAGTGATCGTAGAAGGTACGAGCAAGGTGTGAGGCCCTGACCAGCCAAGGAGAAAGGCCCGCCATCAAAAGTACGTAGTCAAGACGTGCCCAGGTGGAGTGTATAGCAGAGAAGTGTGTGCCCTGCTTGAGCGAGGGGTGTGTGTGCCTCCAAGTATCAATCAGGCGGTGTTCTTCTACAATGTCTGATAGGGTGCGTTGAGGGTGCGTGTAGTGTGTCGTCTGTGGGTGGGATCTGTCCATGTTTGGCCGAAGTGCGGTGTTGAAATCACCTCCCAGAATGACATGAGCAATACCCATCGATTGAATTTTACCCCAAAGCGTAAGGAGTGCAGTCGGGTCATCCGTATTAGGCCCGTAGTAGCATGCAAATAGGACTGTGTGTGAGTAGAGTCTGCCCCATACCATGCATTATCTGCCACTCGCATCAGCTTCAGTTCCTGCCGGAGTAAAGTGGACCCCTCGTCTGACTAAGATCTTGACTCCCCTAGCGTAATTTGAATAAGACGAGAATACTCTACAGGAGGCCCATCGGGATGCAAACAAAGGGGGGTTGTCTGACATCAAATGCGTTTCTTGAAGCATGGCAATGGACACTCCCTGTCTATCCAGGTAACTCAAAATCTGCCATTTTTTCCTCGGGTTGTTAAGCCCCCGTACATTCCATGATGTCAGTTGTAGTTGTTGGGCAGGTTGCGTGTCTGCTACGTCACCCATCCCAAAGAATACAGAAATGTGCAACACGTAAGCATGACATTAAAGTTCACACAATAAACAACATCATCAGTGTATCTAGAAACCACGTATCCCAATCTGGCAATCCCGACACCTATTAGCACTAATATTGTTATAACCATGTCAGTGGTGTGTCGGAACTTCCACCCTCCCACACCGGCAACCCCAACCCGCCGGGCAAAGAATACCCACCCACCCACCCAAAGCCAAAGAAAAATAAAACAACATTCTGCATTTGCCCCTACCCTATGGAGGGAGAGGTTGCAAAGGGGCTCGCCCATTGGGGAATCGTATCTGGGGCGCCCGACCTGGCTCCCACCTCCTTGCTCGCACCCACGAGACACCAGGTAGTAACCCGGTCGTCCGTCAGGGGATGGAGGTGGGCTGCCGAGCACATAGTGTCACTCAGACCAGTGAATAGTAAGTCAGTAAAAGTACCTCACCGGAGACACAGCATCTCGTGATCAGCAATGTCCAGGTATATGGGTCCTGTAGGCCAGGCAAGAGCCTAGCTAGTATCAGTCCTGCTGTTCCAGCGGTGAGCGCGATCTGGAGCGGCGTCCATCCACATCTCCCCCGGCACGGTCCCTCTTGTGTTGCTTGAGGAAGTCTTCCACTTGTTGTGGATTTGCAAAGATGTGGTGTTTGCCCTGGTAGGAGACCTTTAGTTTTGCAGGGTAGAGCATGACGTAGGGGAGCTCCTGACCTTGTAACTTCTTTTTGACTGCCACAAATTTACGTCGTGCGTCCTGCACCGAGGGGGTAAAATCCGGGAAAAAGGATAAGGTTGTATTGCCGTAGTTCACCGTGCCAATCTCACGTGCATGACGCAGTACCGCGTCGCGGTCTCTATAGTTAAAAAAACGTGCCACGATGGGTCTAGGTGTAGCCCCTGGAGGAGGGCGGGCGGCGAGGGATCTATGAGCTCTCTCGACTATTAGGTGTGGGGAGAAGGATTCTTTCCCAAACAGCTCGATCATCAGGGTCTCCACGAAGAGCTCCATTTTCCCCGTATTTGTAGATTCCGCCAGGCCTAAAATGCGGACAGTATTTTGGCGGGACCAAGCTTCCAAATCCTCGTTTTTGTCTGCAATGATCTTGAGGAGTCTGTCCATTTGCGTGACCTGACGGCTGGCAGAGGTGGCCCCATCTTCCAGTCTGGAGATCCTGTCCTCTGCCTCCTTTATGCGGATATCATGTTGAATCAATTTCGCCACAACTCCATCCATGCGGGCCTTTATGGTGTCAATCTTGGCATCGATTGTCGAGAGGCTTTGTTTCATGCCTAAAAGTAGTGATTTCTAGTCCTCCTCTGGCAGAGTCGATGTAGTAGGGCTCCCCTCTGGTCCCGGCATTGTTTTGGAAGTCTTTCTGGCTTCAAACGGAATTTTGGACTGTTTGGCGTCACTACGGCCCATGACCCGCCTCGGCGTCCGCGGTGCTGCGGCTGTAGGTTCTGCCCGATTGGTGGTAGTCAAAATTGAGGGGGGGGGGAGGCCGCAGGCCCGGCAAGTAGAAGGAGGTCATACGTGGTCCACCCGGCTTCCAAAGTATCTAGTAGGTGAATATTCGAACCCCTTCAGTACAGCGTGGGACGTAAGAATGAGTTTTCTCGCCCCTGAAGTGTCCACAGTACCGCTGGTGAATTCGCTCGTTCTGGCCGAGCCGTGGCGGGTCAACATATAAGGCCACACGAGGTTTGCGGCGCAGAGCCCAGGGGGATCCAGAAGCGTTTCGCTGCTCCGTGTAGTGCGCAGTCGACACCCCATGGACGGGAGAAGGCTGCAGCTGAAGGTGTCCGAGAGCAGCACTGCAAATGACCTTGGTTGTTGTAAAAGTGCGGGCTTAAATACGCACCAACAGTGCAGGCAGAGATGTATGGTGAGGGAGGGGGCCCTTTACTCAATAGATAAAGCGGGGCGAGACGGATGTATCTTGCTGGAGGTTCGCGGCGGCCAGTCCGCCCTACCTACCACCCCAAACCCCGCTGCAGTGATGCTAAGCAGTTCAGGCTTCACCTCAAGATGGCTGCGATGGTGGCGCGGGATACACCCAGGGCGGACTCTCTCATGACTGGTGGGGAGGGGAGGGTGCAGTGGAGGCCCCGACTCCAGCAGTAGTCTGCGGCAATGTGACGTGGTCAAGCTGCTTGCTATGGGACCCGGCACACGGAGGGGCGATCCAGGCGTTATGCCACGAGGTGTGCTGTGGAGGCCATGCGGTAGTGGTCCCACTCCCGTCTTTCCCTGGGGCCCCTGAGGTGGCGTCGCCGTGGGGGTCCCTGTGGCAGCGGCGCAGGCCGGGCGATGCAGGCCAGGACAGTAGTGGCGGCCGCGAGGTTAGGTCCAGCGCCGGTCCGGGGCCAGTGTCTCCAAGCGAACCCAAGCAAGAAGAAGGCCGCGCAATACAGGCCGCCCAGGCAGAGGGGGAGTCGATCAACAGTTCCGTTATTGCCAGGGGCCTCTTACCTCCTCACCAGGCCGCCCCGGTATGCCCAGCAGCCACAGGGGAACTTAAGCGTCACAGCCGTCCGGGACGCGGGAAAACTCCGCCTAGGCCTCGAATCCCCGGTCTCTCTTAGCAGGCTCCCCCGGCAGGATGGAACCACAGGGCAGCGCAAGGAGCTGCTCGCGGGAAACGGGACAGATTTCTCCGGCCCCCGATGCGCCACAGGGAATATGCAGGTACCGGTGTGTGCCTCTCAGCGGGGCGGTTCAGGGCACGCTGCAGGCGAGGAGTTTATTCTGGTCAGGATGGCTTGAAGGATGAATTTAGGCTCGGCTAGGCGAGAGCTTCACTACGGTGCAGCCATCTTGGTTCGGCACCACCTAGCGCCCCCTGGTTTCCCAGATATTTGACCGAAGTGGTACAAAATTGCAATTTTTCAGGTGACACTTTATGTCCTCCTTCAGCCAAATAATTCAATAATGCAATTGTATCAATGATGCAGTTACTTTGTGTCTTAGACGCAATCAGTAAGTGGTCTATGTACTGCACCAAAACGGACTGTCCAGGCAGCACCAAGGATTCAAGACATTTTTTCAAAATCTGGTTAAAATCGATGGACTTTCAGTGTACCCTTGAGGAACATGATTCCAAACGTAAAAATGCTCGTCAAATTTAAATGAAAATAAAAATGTACTGTCTGGATGCAATGGGATGGAGAAAAAGGCATGGCATAAATCAATCACAGTGAACCTTCCTGCACTCCATGGTATCTGATACAGAATCACTGCTGGATTTGGTACTACTGGGCAACATGGGACAACTATTTTTTTTTATGCAGGTCTTGAACTACCCTATATTCAATGCTTGGTTTCTTTATGCCAATTGTAGGTGAATTACATGGACTGCTCGTTATTTCCTTTAGAATGCCTTGTTCAACCAAACACTCAATCTCTGCTGCAAACCTGCTTTTATTTCTGGACTCATTTTGTACTGTCGGAAGTTTGGGTAAACTGCACCTTCTTTTACTGTCACTTTTACTGGATCGACATTTGCCATTAATCCTGCTTCTTTTCTTGAGAGGGGTTACTGTATTTTGAAGCTCTTCTGTTTAATCTTTTGAGGTCATCTTTTTAGTTACAGTCTCCTGTTTCGCTAATATAGTTTTATGCACTCCATCTTCATCTGGAGTCTGAATCTAAACACCATTTGGTGTGCAAAAGATGGTGCAATTCATTTTGCAGGATGTATGACGTTACAATGCAGGCTATTACAACGCCTGCCTTTACAACGCGGTTTTTACATTGCATACCATTACAACGCATAGCGCTTTTGGGTGTTGGATAGTGAATAGTTTAATTTACTATTCCAACTCCAGTCCCCGTGGACACTAGGGAAGGTTATTGGATAGTAAATTAACCTATTCCCTATCCTAGAGCGCCCCCAGCGCAATGCGTTGTAATAGTTTGCGTTGTAATGACCGTGTTGTAATGGTAGTGCGTTGTAAAAGTTTCGTTGTAAGTGATGTTTACCAATTTTGCATAATAAATCCCTTCCTAGCAAATTTACAGGACTGGAGTCACACACAAAAAATTTGTGAATCTCCTTAAAATTGCTAATACGCACCTCCATTGGTTCTGTAATAGGGGTCCTAATCTGTTTATTAGAAACACCTACTACTTGGATCGCATCTCCTGAGAGGGGTATGTTTGGGATGCTGCTGTTCTTACAGTAGAACGGGTAGCACCAGTGTCCATTAAAAAGGTGATGTCATGTCCCTCAACCTTGCCATCTATGTAAGGACCTGACTTATCTACCGGTAAGGATGCGCCAAGTACGCATTCCTCTCCCCCCCTTCCAGGCACACGTCAATATGACTCGTTTTCAAAAATGTGTCCTAAAAAAGAAACTGTGGTATTACCATATTTTTTTACCACTTCCCTCCCAAAATCTGGTGTCCACACTGTATTTGGCTTGACTCACAAAATCTCTTATAGGGGCAGGTGGTAACTGATTCTGTATTACCTGTTGCAGTTGCCTCATTGACACCCTATCCTGCGTCTGCCGATTTAAATTTTTAATTTTTACATTATTATTCTGCATTAATTTACACTCGGTTTTCCAATGCCCCATTTTTCCGCACTCATTACAGGGAAACTTTTTCTTTGCCTCTTCTTTGCTCATTCTCCCTCTTGGCTTGCCCCAACTACCTTCACCTTGACCTTCCCCTTTTCCTTGATTATTTGCCTGCTGACTTAACTGGACTTCCTGCTGTTCTGCTAATTTTACTTGATCCCACATTACTTTTTCTTCTAATTTCTTTAGCCTATTATCGATTTCATCCCCACAGTATTTTGCATATTTGAGAATGTCATCTATAGGCTTTGCCTGCCAACATAAGTTATGCTCTTTCATCATTTGATATATTTCTGGTTTTAGTCCAGACACAAAACAATATATAAAATGTGTCATGTCCTTTTTATCAATATTTTCCAACCCACTATACTGCTTGAACACCTGCAAAAGACACTCATAATATGCATGTACTGATTCATCCTTGTCTTGGGTTGTTCTGTCTATTTTTTGTCCAATGTGTCTCTTTTGGGGGTACCTTTCCCTTTAAGTAGGTTATTACCTGATTAGATTTTTTCATTACATCATCTGACGGAGCTCCTGTCTTTGGATCCCTAGGGTATTCATCATGTGGCCGATCTACTGTAATTTTGCATTCTGTCCATAATTCGGCAGGGACAACTATATCAAACAAACCATCTAAATCTTTTAGCAGTACTTTTTATACTTTCACAAACCTTTCGACTAGCCTGTGCCATTCTACAGGTTTTTCTCTGAGTTTTGGGAAGTCATTTGTAAATGATCAAATATCCTGGCGTGACCACGGGACATGTACATAACCTCATCCTGGCACTTCTCTCATTGGACACAACCATTCAACCTTTTCTGTTTCTTTCATTACATACTCAGATGCAGTTCGATTTCCCTGTCCTTCCTCCTTTTTCTTTGTCCATCTAGCTTTCCATCTGTCTAAGGCTCCCCATTTATTTAAGAATGACAATAATTCTTTTATCTGCAATTTCCGTCCTGGCACATTCATGTTTTCTAAATTTTTGTCAGAAAATTCAGCGCTGTACGGTATCTGTAATACTTGAGATTTACCTATGTCAATTCCCAATTCTAAGGCCCAATTTATTAATCTCTCATGGAATATTTTTGTATTTCGGGTGATACTTCTGCATATGAATTTCCAGCTATCATTTCTTCCAACTCTACCCTTAATTTAAAAATGTCTAATACTTTTGACTGAGGTTTTGGCGTTTCTATATCTCGTGTCCATCTTTCTATTTATTCAGGGGTAACTACTGTGGCACTTCTCATTCCTGTGGAGGTTTCAATCTGTATTTCTCTTGAGCATCCAGGAGTAATTTTCCTGATCGAGTCACCCACTGGTTCTCTTACAGGCAAATCCATAGGTATCACTTTATGACTTTAAACCTTAATGCATCCGCCCCTATTTATCATAGTTTTGCATCATACTTGTGCCTCGCAAGGGGCACAAGGGAGACACAACACTAAAATTAGGTTTATGAAACCACACAAGGCCACCTTGCGTGGTCCTGCATGGCTTGAGAAATCTGGAGTAACAAAAGGCAGCTCAAATCACTGCCTTGCATTACTCTGCCCCAGGGTGGCGTTCCTTGAGTGGAGCTTGGGAGTTCGCACACATCCACCCATTGGTTTTGGCTCATTCCCAGATGTGCTATACAAACAAAGGAGTGAAGAGGTAGTGTCCATAGAGGGCACTGGAGGTGGATACGTCCTCCTCTAGAATTGTTACATAAACATATAGATCCACCCCAAAATAATGCTTCAGGAGGAGTGTACTCACAGGTCATGTGCGTTTCCTACAGTGGTTGGAAGCACATAGTGTTTGTTTAAAACAAAAAGTGCCCTTGGTGCCATGCTTCATCATGGGGGTCTTCCCGACCCACTGAGGGATGGGGCGCGCTACTACCTACGACTATGTGGGAGCACTGATGTTAAGTACTATGTGAAGTGTAGAAATATATGAGTGGAAGGGTCAGGGGTGAGTGAAAACAGTGTATTAAAAAGTACCTGGCTCTTGTGGATTAACAATTTTAATATTTCTTATGAGCTGGTACTATTAAAAGGGTGGGTTGGAGGTGTACTGCTTTAATGAGCGATCCCTCCTGTGCATGTCAACATGCTTCGAAGCTCACTGGCCTCTTCTTCAGGACAAAAAACAGATCCCTTATTTTCTCTCTGCACTATCGAAACAATGTTGGTATAGTAGGAAAATCTGTGAAGTGATATATATATATACATAGGCGGTTTTACTAAGTCAAAAGGCACTTAACCCCTTCGATGCTCATGACGAGCTCGACTCGTCATGATGCACGGTGCTCGTGTGCTGACCACACCCATTTACATCGACCTCCAGCACAGGAGGAGAATAGCCCAAGCACCCAAGGTGTTAATCATGCACAAGCTTCAGTACCCATAGGTATTCTATGTGATAATTTGTTTTTATGGAGACAATGCCACATGAGTCTTTTGAATGGGTGGGAAGGGTGCCTACAGTCAGATTTGACTACAGGATGCTGCCTTGCTTCGATATCACCATCCCGCGGCTCTGTTGATATGGTGCCTTCGGGCGATCGATCCACTATCATCTACCACTGTAGTAGCTTTTAATTTTGTACTACACATGGTGCCTGTTACTCTTTGGGCCGCACATTAGCGCATCATGATAGGTCACCTTGACCACTGTGTCTCCCCCCAATTTTTGAAGATATATACCAATCAGATGTCTCATGCACCTTATCTATGAGCCTAATTGCTTTAAGCCAAGTTTTTTTCATGACTATCCAGAACCATCACAGTATTTCGTCAACACAGGGTGATTATAGCGTAGCCTAGAACATGACTGGATGCAGTGTTGTATAGGTCTGAGAAGTCTGGTATAAAGTGCTCTAAATATCGTTGTCTGCTGCTTGATTTGTTGCAGACCACAAGCCTGAGGATGTGTGGAGACTTCTAAACCCCTGAAACAAGGTCTACATATTTGTCTCATGTGTTCATGGCACATGCAAATGCATTGATTTCTTTCTCCCCTTCCGTCCTGTTGTTAGTTGAGTGTTGAGCCATTATTGATGGAGGCATTTCAGACCTCAACCCAATTCACCTGAAGCTTGATATCAGTCTACTGGTATCCCCGCACCACTGGTGTATGAACACTAACACATATAGATTGGCTTAAGGAAAAGGAAAGTCTGTACACTGCTTGCAGACTTCCTTTAAAATCATCAGGTGTCAGACTCTGTGGGCAGCAAGCAAGGCCGCATCAGAGGATTCATGTTGAGGATTTGCTATTCCAGAAATAAAAGTGCAAAGAGCTCCAAATGGAGTTGAAACCTCCTTTGTGAACTTGCCCAGATTCTATTAGGTAGCACCTAAAGACGAGGAATTGCAAAATGTGAGCAGAGAGAAACATGAACTATATGCCATTTTTATGACTCGGGCTGAACATGCCCTAAACAGGTTGAGGAGTGATGATTATGAGCAAGGGGAGAAGGTAGGAAGACCATTAAAGCAACAGTGGCAGCAGAGGGAGATATCGTTTTACTCTGGAGAACAAGGGGAAAGCTGAGTGGTAGGACATTTGTGCAGGCACAGAGATTCCACATAAAAATGTATGGAAAAAGTGATTTTTTTTCAGTTAAATTTGAAGCTTGCAAGGGATTCTGGGTAGGGAAACGTTGGGGGCTCCATGCAAGCCATATCTCACTAGACTCCCCAGGGTGTCTAGTTTTCAGAAATGTCTGGGTTTGGTAGGTTTCACTAGATGGCTGCTGAGCCCGGGGGCAAAAACCCAGGGGCCCCCCTTGCAAAACCAGGTTGTTTTGTGATAGGTAATTATGATGTCTCCACAATACGTTTTGGGCCCTTGCCTGTCACGGGTACTTGACCCACCCACGCAAGTGACGTACTATTTTTATCAGGAGATTTTGGAGAATAAGGGATCGGTGGACATTTGTGGTCCCACACAGATTCCAGAACTTTCCATCACAGAAATGTGGGGAAAATGTGTATTTTTGACAAATGTTGTGGGTTTGGTAGGTTTCTCTAGATGGCCGTGAGCCCAGGGCCAAAATCCCAGGTGCACCCCCCAGCAAAACCAGCTCATTTTATGATACATTGGTGTCATCTGCGTTTTTGATCCCGAGGTAGGCAGCCATCTAGGGAAACCTACCAAACCCCCACATTTCTGAAATCTAGAGACCTGGAGCAGTCCTGGGAGGTATGGCTTGCGTGGATCCCCTAACTTTTGCCTACCCAGAATCCCCTGCAAACCTCAAATTTTTATGAAAAAATCTAAATTTTCTCAAAAAGTTGTGGGATCGCCAGGCTGACACAAATGTCCTACCACCCAGCGTTCCTCCAGGCCTCCCGTTAAAAATGGTACCTCACTCTTGTGGGTGCGTCAAGTACTCGCGACATGCAAGGACCCAAAACATATTGTGAAGACAACAAAACGATCTGCTTTTGCAAGGGAGGGGGTAACATCCGTTTTTGGTACCGGACTTGGCAGCAATCTAGGGAACCCTACCAAACCAGCAAATTTATGAAAACTAGAGACCCGAGGGAGCTACAGGAAGGCATGGCTTGGGTGGATCCCCCAACATTTCCCTACTCAGAATCCTCTGCAAACCTCAAATTTTGATGAAAAAATCTTTTATTTCTCAAATTTCATAGTGGGAAAGTTGTAGGATCACCAGGATGACACAACTTTGGTACCCCCCAGCATTACCCCAGATCTCACATTAAAAATGGTACCTCGCTCTAGTGGGTGGTTCAAGTACCCGCGACAGGCAAGGGCCCAAAACATATAGTGGAAACATCAAAATTACCTCTAAAGAAGGGAACCCCCTCTAATTGCACAATTTAGGTCTGGGAGAAAAGGGGGAAAAAAGCTCCAATGGGTTATTGACATTCGATCTGAGACATGATAGAATGTGATACATGCAGCAGTTAGTACTTTATGAAAAAAAAAAATTATTTATTTTTTATTTTTTAACATGATTTATTTCATTGTTTGGATCAAAAAAGTTAAAAACCTTACATTATATTCATGATTTTATTCATTTATCCATGTGTAGTACAATTCTACAATTCATAGGCATATTTGCACACAAATGATATTGTCTTGTGGGACACCCCCGCGCCGCACGGCCACCAGCTGCTGCGTGTGTTTCCCTCTGCCTGCCTTCTGCCTCGCCGCCGGCCTCGCTGACGCCGTGGTCGCTCCCCCCTGGTTTTCCAGTTGTTTTGCCCATAATTTGTGCTTGTTTGTTTCTGCCGTCTGTTCGTGTATTTAGCTGTTTTTCCTTGTTTTGCCCGTAATTTGTGCTTGTTTGTTTTTGCCGTCTGTTCGTGTGTTTAGCTGTTTTTCTTTGTTTTGCCCGTAATTTGTGCCTGTTTATCTCATTGTAGCCTCTGTGCCGTGCCCAGTCTCCTTCCTGATTGATCGCCGCCCTCCGCTCCCGCTTCCCGCCACCGCCTTTGGCCCCGCCCCTTTTCTCTTCTGTTCCCTCCCCGCTCCCGCCTCCCAGCTGCTCCGCCCACCCGCGCACTTCGCCTTAAATGGCGACCGTGCGAACGCGCAGCGGTCACGCGCAGCGGGCGCGCCGATTGTGCGCCGAAGGCGCGCCAAAGGTAAGCCCGTCTGCGCCCGTCCGCGACCGGATCGCGACCAGCGCCAGGACCCCTGGCCGCCGAAGACCCCGGCCGACCCGCCTGACGTACTCCGCCGCCACCCTCATCGCACTCAACACCGGCCGACTCCCAGAATGCCATCAAGCCACCCCACGGCGCACCCACGGACCCTTCAGCTGCCACGCCTGCAAGTTCACCTGCATCCGGACCTGCCTAGCACCAGCACCCACCAAGTCTAACGCCAGCAGCACCCACCTCAAGTGCATCCTGCTCAACACCCGCTCCGTCCACAGACACGCCATCGAACTCTGGAACCTCCTAGACGCCACAGCCCCTGACGTCGCCTTCCTCACGGAGACCTGGATGAACGCCTCTTCAGCCCCCGACATCGCCATCGCTATCCCAGAGGGCTACAAGATCGTCCGGAGGGACCGCAACGCCAACCAGATGGGAGGAGGCATCGCCATCATCCACAGGAACACCATCCGTCTCACGACCAGCACCGACAACACCCTGACCACCGCCGAACACCTGCATTTCCAGATCCACACCAGCCCGAACACCACCCTCAGAGGCACCCTGATCTACCGACCCCCGGGACCTCGCACACAATTCAGCGAGGACATCGCCGACTTCGTCAGCCCGCATGCCCTCCCCTCCGCTGACTACATCCTCCTAGGCGACCTCAACTTCCATCTGGAGAACAACAACGACCGCAACACCAGCACTCTGCTCGACAACCTCGCCAATCTTGGACTCAAGCAACTGGTGTCCACCCCCACCCACCTCGCCGGACACACACTGGACGCAGTCTTCTCCTCCAGCCCAGACATCGACTTCAGCCACGCCACAGAGCTTCAATGGACGGACCACAGCTGCGTCCACTTCACCTTCACGAGAACGACGACCCACCGCCACCAGCAACAGGCCGCCCGCAGAAGCTGGAACAAGATCACAGCAGACCAGCTCGCCACCTCCCTGAGCCAGCACCCTCCTGCCAGCTCAGCGAACCCCAGCCAGGCCGCCGACAACCTCACGAAGTGGATCAGCAACTGCGCGGACGAGCTCGCCCCGCTGAGAACCCCGCCCAGCAGACCCGGCAGCAAGAAAGCCCCGTGGTTCACCGACGAACTCAAGAGCTCCAAGAAGAACTGCCGAGCCCTCGAGAAAGTCTGGAGAAGGTAACCTACAACGGACAACAGGACCTCCCTCAAGCTTGCCACCCGGAAGCACCACCAGCTGATCCGCGCCGCCAAGAAAACAGCATTCAAGGACCGGTTGGACAACAACGCACACAACTGCAAGGAGCTCTTCAACATCGTGAAAGAGCTCTCCAACCCCAGCGCAGGAAACAACGACATCACCCCATCGCAAGACCTCTGCAACTCCCTCGCTTCATACTTCCACAACAAGATCTCGGACATACACAACAGCTTCAACAACCAACCAACGCACACCATGACCGAACAACCACCCCCCACCACCACCCTCCACGCCTGGACCCCGATCAGCACCGAAGACACCATACGCACAATGAACTCCATCCACTCCGGATCACCGACCGACCCCTGCCCTCACCACGTCTTCAACAAGGCCGACGCTGTCATCGCACCCCACCTGCGGGACATCATCAACACCTCCTTCGACACCGCCACCTTCCCTGAGAGCTGGAAACACGCCGAACTCAGCGCTCTCCTCAAGAAACCAACAGCGGACCCCACTGAACTCAAGAACTACCGCCCCATCTCGCTCCTCCCGTTTCCAGCCAAAGTCATCGAGAAGACCGTCAACAAGCAGATGGCCGCCTTCCTCGAGACGAACGGATCCCTCGACCCCTCACAGTCAGGCTTCCGAGCCAATCACAGCACCGAGACCGCCCTCATCGCCGCCACCGATGACATCCGAGCCCTGATGGACAATGGAGAAACAGCGGCCCTCATCCTCCTAGACCTCTCCGCGGCATTCGACACTGTCTGCCACCGCACCCTAGTACAGCGCCTCAGCAACGTCGGAATCCAGGACAAGGCGCTGGAATGGATCATCTCCTTCCTCGACGGAAGAACACAGAGAGTCCGCCTACCACCGTACAAGTCAGAAGCCTCCGAAGTCATCTGCGGCGTCCCCCAAGGGTCATCTCTGAGCCCCACCCTCTTCAACGTCTACATGAGCCCCCTCGCAGCCATCGTACGCAAACACAACCTCAGCATAATCTCCTACGCCGACGACACCCAGCTGATCCTCTCCCTGACCAACGACCCCGCCTCCGCCAGAGCCAACCTGCACGTAGGGATGAAAGAGGTAGCCGAGTGGATGACGACCAGCCACCTGAAACTGAACTCTGACAAGACGGAGGTCCTCATCCTGGGCTCTTCACCCTCCGCCTGGGACGACTCCTGGTGGCCTCCCGCCCTGGGCACCGCACCCAAACCGACAGACCACGCACGCAACCTGGGCTTCATCCTGGACTCCTCCCTCTCCATGACCAGACAAGTCAACGCCGTCTCCTCGTCGTGCTTCAACATCCTACGCATGCTACGGAAGATCTTCTGGTGGATCCCCACCGAGACCAGGAAGACCGTCACCCAGGCCCTCGTCACCAGCCGACTGGACTACGGCAACGCCCTCTACGCCGGGACCACCGCCAAGCTCCAGAAGAGACTCCAGCGGATCCAGAACGCCTCAGCCAGACTCATCCTCGACATCCCACGAACCAGCCACATCACCGGACATCTGAGAGACCTCCACTGGCTCCCCGTCAACAAAAGAATCACCTTCCGCCTCCTCACCCACGCACACAAAGCCCTACAAGACCAGGGTCCGAGCTACCTCAACAGCCGAATCAACTTCTACGCGCCCAACCGCCACCTCCGATCAGCCAACCACTCCCTCGCCGCCGTCCCCCGCATCCGAAGAGCGACTACGGGAGGAAGGTCCTTCTCCTACCTGGCCGCCAAGACCTGGAACTCCCTCCCGACCGACCTGCGCCTGACCCAAGACCACCTCGCCTTCAGGAAGAAGCTGAAGACCTGGCTGTTCGAGCAGTAGCGGCACCCCCCCCCCCCAGCGCCTTGAGACCCTACGGGTAGGTAGCGCGCTTTATAAGTGTCACTGATTGATTGATTGATCTATATCCAACCCCTACAAATTCACCACACACTCGTACTGACCTCTTGCATCCACTCTCATACTCTATAATGCCATCCACACTATCAACTCACCCAAGAGCACATACACATCATGGTCATAAAAGGGACAAAGATGTTTTAAGTTTCTGTGATCGTGTTGTGGGTTAGGTACACACAAAAACAGGTTGACTGACGTTTCAGTGGTATTAGCAAAATAATGACCACCTTTTTCAGGACCATCAAGGTTTGCAAATTATGGGCAAGTGGTTAGGGTATCTGTAATTTTCAAAAAAGCCATGTCTCAGTAAACCCATATACAAAGTTCAATATCAATTGTTTTTAATTGATTGAACAAGAAAGTGCTCCAAAAGGTGATTCAAATTCAGAAAAATTGAAAAAGATATATGATAAGGTTCCAATGTCACCAGTACCATGTAGAGACCTTACAAAAACAGACAGGTGAAGAAAGAATTTCTTTTTTTAAAAGAGAAAAGAATTCACTTGTAGGTATATTCAGAACTTATCGCTTAGTTGTAGTGCAAGTTGATGAATAATTCCCATTTAAAGAGCAAACAAGCTTATGCTGTCTAGAACCCGTAGCCAAAGCATGTATTGCAGTTAACCCCACTCTTACATAGTAATGAAAGCATTATTATCATTAAATTTATTCCATCATTTTTTAGAATTTCCCCTGAAGAAGGGACCCCAGTCCCAAAATGCATTGGGCACAATAATTACAATTTGATATGAAGATTTATGGAATGCAATAACGTGGATTTTTATGAATAATAATAGAATATGTGATTTGTCTTATAATAACTATTCTTTTGATTGTATGTTTTTGACGTTTTTGATGATTACATTCTATGAAAAATGCAGTCTAGCAAAAAGATAAACAATTCTGCATTAACAAGATTGTCAGTTAACTAATCTATTGCATATACACTGTTACCATGTGTATATATTCTTTATAGTAGTGCATGCCTTGTTCCCAGCTGCACTTATTAGCTAGGCCTGCAGTTTCGTTTAACAGATTGCACATATTCCAATCCCTTCTCTACTGAGAATGGACTGCTTATGGAATCAAGGAAATTCCAGCTCTGCACTGTTTACTACCGCACCTCACCACCTCTTTCCGCCACTTCCTATTTAAGGTTCCACCTGCCAGCCATTCCTCTGCCTTCAACTTTTTTTCCTTTTTTGCTTTTCTGTGTCCTTGATATATTTTCTAGCATGGTTTTAGGGTACCTGGACATATGACTCCTTCTTCACTACTGTATTATCTATACGGACAGAGGTTTATGTCACACTGCTGCTGATTTTATATCTACGATCACTCGTACCCCTAATGTTTGCCACATTGTCTTGTGTTCTTATAATAAATAATTCTTTAAAAGAATTTCAATAATAAGAAAAATAATGAAATTGGAGTGAGAAGTGGTGCTTCCTGAAACAAGGTATGCTAATGTATTGGCCTCTACTTGAATAGCATCTGCTACCACGTATGCGAAAACAATGTGTGGCTTAACAAAGCAGTCAGTACCACAACTGTGTCGTTACCATGAGTTCCATTACAACCAAGTCATTACAACAACTTGCTTTAAAGCGCTGGACTTTGGAATAGTTAAAATTACTATTCCAACACCAGTCAGTGTATCAATAGGGAAGGTGTTGGACTTAAAATACAACACCACATTCCCTAAAGCAAGTTTTTGTAATGGCTTGCATTTCAATGGAACTCAGATAACATTGCAGTCGTGGTACTGACTGTGTTGTGAAGGCACTACGATGAAATGCCTGCGTTGTAATAGATGTTTTCCCCTCTACTCACCATTGACATTTGATCTCTCTTGGGAGAGGGTATCATAGGTGGTGCCTACATTTTGCACTATAGAAGGCATTATTAATTCTATAGTTGTATTTACAGGACTGATACGCCGTGGTCTTGTATGCTTTCACTGAAATGTTAAAAGCAGTGGGCCCTATTTATAAGAGGCCTGCACCACTGGAGCACCACTTTTTATGAAACTCCGGTGGTGCAAATCTGTCAATCATATCTTTAAGGCAAAGCAAAACCACCCTGCGTGACTTTGCATGGCTTCATAGATAGAAAGTAAGGCAAGGCAGTGCAAAGTGCTGTGTTTCCTTACTCTACTTCAAGCATGAATTCCATGGGCATTGCTGTGGCTTTTCCCATGCAACAGCGATGGATTTTGACACATTCCCAGATTTACAAGGATAGCTTAACCTTGGAATACATCAAAACTGTGGGCCTCCCCAGGGGAGGCTCAACGAGGAGAAATAACTTTGGGGCATTTTTACAATATTTTAACATAGGGCATCATGGCAAGCCTTCTAGCTGTGCTGCCCTACATCAAAATAAAAAGGCAGGAATGCCCCGCATCTACAAGATACGGTGCATTCCTGTCCTTTCTACCAGCGCCTGTGTTCAAACTGCAACCAAGCACCAATGCAGGTACCCTTGCACCATAGTGCAAAGGTATCTGTGTTGTTGCCATGACTGTTTCTGTGCAGGAAAAGACACCTTGCTACACAAAAACAAACAAAAGAGGTATCACTTCCTTCACAAAAACAATCATGCCAGCAACGCAGACACCCATGCACCATGGAGCAAGGGTGCCTGCGTTGGCACTTGGCTTTAATTTGTGTGCCGGCAGAGAGGACAGGAATGCATCGTATTTGACTAATATAGTGCATTAGAGACTTGCAGCACTGCCCTGTGCCAAAAAGAAGCAAATGAGGTTTAGTGTCTCTAAAGTTTTTGCCCCTTGTTTGCCTGGCACTCTGCAAAACCTACAATCTCCCCAAAGTTTTGAAGCGTAGATACACAGAAGAGTCTAAGGAGATGTGACATGTGTATTGCTTGTGTTCTTTTTAACCATAATGCCCTGCAAACATCGAATATTGGGAAAAGTAATTCGAGTGAGGTTTCAAAGCGGTGTACACAAGAATTCACTGCAAACACCATTAGTCTACTACTATCGAGCATTCCCATGGTCCTTCTGATAATAACGGTATCTCGTATTTGTGATTAAGCAGTGCTTAATTTGTGCCGGTGCTTTCCGGTGCTCAGCACCCGCACTTATTTCATAGCACGGGGCTTTTGGATTTTCCCTCACTAGGCATTGGGCAGCCGCAGCCCTGCCAAGTAACATCCATTAGGAATTCGACTAATGCATTTTAGCGCTGGTGTCTGCATCACCGCACTAAAATGTATTAGTCACGCACTTCCTTTTAGCCAAATTGTATGCGCAATGAAGACCTGCGGCCTGCATACAATTAAATACGAAAAGCGCTGCTCTGCATCCACCAGTTTGATTTACCTGCCTCGGAGATTCCAGGTGAAGGTGATGACCTCGGGGGATTTGAAGTGTGTCTTTTGAGACATTGTTTTCGAACTGGCAACAGGATATAAAATACCGAATCTGCCTCTAGGACAAGTGGATCTGGGGCATTGGAGGCGGAGACATAATCTGCTATGTGCAGGCCGGGCGCAGCTCACGTGGATCTGGTGCTACTTTCGGTTTCTCTACACCAGGCGCCAACTCCTGTTGATTGAAGCAGGATGTTTTTATTACAGATTCCTAGCGCAGCCAGCCCGCCCGAGCCACCAGGAATTGCTACTGCTACTGGAGAAATTAAAGTAGGGAACATCCGTGACCTTCTTGACGTGCTGCCCTCCCCTGCTCTTGAAGGGTTGCTGGGGGCTATGCCAGTCACTGGCAGTGACTCCGCAGACTACAGCTACATCGACCATCCCGAGGCAGCAGGCATTATTTACCCACTACTGTCAGTGACTCCTTGGTAAGTCAAAGATAACGTGGTGTTTAATGTTCCTGCTGCAGAGGGATCAGAGTTTTGTTTAGTGCAAGTTTTAACTCACCAGTAGCACAGGGGTTAACATGTATGCTGCAAAGAATGTATTTTGCATATAACAAAACTGTTTTATGTGAATAGTTCAGTGGGTTAGTGCTTTTGACACAGATGCCCTTTGGTTACTTGCAATTTATAATTGCAATCATAATCCACACAGTGGCCTAATAACTGTTGTTAGTTAGTTTGGGTCGAAATGCATGCTTATTAGAAAAGACAACCCGAATTACTGTGGCATATTTTAAATCCTGAGTGCTTTTCCAGACCACTTTTACAATATAAGGCCTACCAGTATAGATGATGTGCTCCTACACCTTGAAATCCTCATTGTTTAACATTTCCTAGGGTGATTCATTGTCTCTTTTCAAAGTGTCTGTGGTATAAAGTGCTCTGACACCCTGCACTGGTATGAGCAGCACTATAAAAACAAATGAAATGTTTGTGAGAGAGGAACTATGGAGCAGTGCTTAATTTGTAAAATATTAAGTGCAGGTGCTCAAAACATTTTTTAAGAGGCGACACCAATTTCTCCCGGCTCCACCTACTTTCTCCACTGACTGACAAAGTACAACACTTTCCCAACTAGACAAAACTAACAATGTCGAGCAGCACAGTGACAGACATCACAGACTCACTGTTTCAGAGCTGGTATTAGCACAGGTGGTGCCCAATGCAACAAACTTTTTGGTGGTCCCCACCCCTCCAATGACCTCCTTCTCCGTGAATTCCTTGACTACCACTGTCCAACTGTGCCCCTTATCTCTCCATAGTTCCTCTCTCACAAACAATTCATTTGTTTTTATAGTGCTGCTCATACCAGTGCAGGGTGTCAGAGCACTTTATACCACAGACACTTTGAAAAGAGACAATGAATCACCCTAGGAAATGTTAAACAATGAGGATTTCAAGGTGTAGGAGCACGTCATCTATACTGGTAGGCCTTATATTGTAAAAGTGGTCTGGAAAAGCACTCAGGATTTAAAATATGCCACAGTAATTCGGGTTGTCTTTTCTAATAAGCATGCATTTCTACCCAAACTAACTAACAACAGTTATTAGGCCACTGTGTGGATTATGATTGCAATTATAAATTGCAAGTAACCAAAGGGTATCTTTGTCAAAAGCACTAACCCACTGAACTATTCACATAAAACAGTTTTGTCATATGCAAAATACATTCTTTGCAGCATACATGTTAACCCCTGTGCTACTGGTGAGTTAAAACTTGCACTAAACAAAACTCTGATCCCTCTGCAGCAGGAACATTAAACACCACGTTATCTTTGACTTACCAAGGAGTCACTGACAGTAGTGGGTAAATAATGCCTGCTGCCTCGGGATGGTCGATGTAGCTGTAGTCTGCGGAGTCACTGCCAGTGACTGGCATGGAGAGATAAGGGGCACAGTTGGACAGTGGTAGTCAGGGAATGCAGGGAGAAGGAGGTCATTGGAGGGGTGGGGACCACCAAAAAGTTTGTTGCATTGGGCACCACCTGTGCTAATACCAGCTCTGAAACAGTGAGTCTGTGATGTCTGTCAATGTGCTGCTCGACATTGTTAGTTTTGTCTAGTTGGGAAAGTGTTGTACTTTGTCAGTCAGTGGAGAAAGTAGGTGGAGCCGGGAGAAATTGGTGTCACCTCCTAAAAAAAATTTTGAGCACCTGCACTTAATATTTTACAAATTAAGCACTGTGATTAAGCCTAATGTACAGGACAGGAAAATGCCAAAGCTGCAGCCTTATGATGCAAATGTATATTGAACATGAGGGCTACTGCTATATTAAGGCCAGGGACTAAGGTAGCATACCAACTCCTGGAATTCTTGAAAATTAGAAATCTAGCGGAATGGTAATAATGAGACAGTGAAAAAGTCTGCCACGGCCCTTCTAGATTGTCCAATGATATAGTGATTATTTCCAGAACCTGTACACACACCCTGCACAGAGTATAATATGCAAAAGGTGATGAGTGTCTCTTTTAGTTGATCATAATGGGGAGGAAATACTGATAAAGGAGAAAAATATATTTTGGCTGTCTTTGTGAATTCAAGTGAAGATGAAGATTTCATTGATCAAGCAGGCAACAAACTCCTCCTGATATCAAGACGAAGAAAAGAGCAATGCAGGTTCTAGGCACCGTGCATGTGAAACAGGAAACAATCAGGGCCAAAAATGAATAGCAAAGGTCGATGATCATGACAAAAAGACAGAGCATACATTTGTTATGAATCTTGCTTTTCTAAACACTCACTTGCATATGCTTGAAAAATGAAATGACAAAACAGAAAGCACACTGCAACGTTTTAAACCTTGATTATAATATACATGTAAATAAACTAATCAATATCTTTGAAAGAGTAATTTTAAAGACTGAACTCCGCAAATTTGACAGTTCCCTCCTGGGCTCACATAGTCTTAGGTGAGTTCTTGAAACTGTCCTCTCTGCGAATGTAACACATGGATGCTGCCAGTCTTTCCCACCAAGAAGTCCAAGCCTATGTCATTATATAGTTGAAAACGGGGTTGACTGCAGATCCTTTTCTCTATTGAGGTAAGTATGTCTGCAGGATCTGAGTGGAGGCCATCTAGCATCACCCAGAACCCAGTCTAGCCTGAGTCCACTTGCTATGCCTAGAGTCAGATGCCATACCCGTGGATATTCATGCCAAAGAGTTAGGTGCAGAGTGAGACTCAATTATTTCCCTTTCCTCCACAGCCAGCTACCCCACACAGGCCTATTCCTTTTTTGACTCCTGATCTAAGGAGCGTCTACTGTGCCCAGAGAATGGAGGGCATGGCCCATAGCCACGCCCTCTAAGCTCTGAAGGAAAGAGAACTGTGCCCAAAGTACTTCCTTGTGACCAGAGACCATTGACCATGCTATGCGCTTTGTCCATCGCCTATTGATCTTTTCCAAATGCTGTGCTGTGCAGGCTTTATAGGCAGGAACAATGGTTGCAGGGTATAGTTGTGAGAACGTCCTGCAGCTACAGAGTGTGTGAGCATGCTTGTCAGAAATGTTTCTCCATGGTGTCTAACAATTTCCATGTAACTTGGTTGGGATCTGCATTTAAAGCAGACCGGGGTGACATTTAAAATGATGCCTATTAAGCGTAATTTCGAGAGTTTAATGATACACTTGTAACATGAAATTCCTTGAAATTACACCATTGTTGTATTTTGCATAATTAGGAACCATTCGTCGGAAAGATGTACTGCAAATTGTGCATTTTGAAGTAATTAATGGTAAAGATGTATCACAAACGCACTGGAACAACAACACGCGAGAAGCTGTTTGTGTGCAGTGCTCTTCTTTAAATGCAGCCTAGTGCCAAAAATTGATGTAAGGATGCATGTTCCACTATAAATATCACTACATGAATGTTTTACATGTTGCCTAATTACACGTAATTTCAGGTAAGTTTGCCAGGATTTCATGAAACCAAACTACTCAAATTTGACATACCCATAATTATGCATTGCATAGATGTATGTATATATGTGTAAACTGAAGCATTCAACATCAGTAATCTTGCTGAAATATTTTTTTAACAGATGAAATTGCAGCACTGCAACGACAGCTATAATATTGTGAACATAGGCATTCGTTCCCCTCATAAAGTATCCTAGTTTGCAGTTTTTGTTCCACAGATACCCAAGTATTGGCTGGCTCATGAAATGTGCAATTTAAACATTTTAAAACTATTGTAATAGCTTCGATTAGTTGTGTTTTCTAACCAGGTCAGCGTTTAAAATATCTGGCACACTCCCCTCATCCTGTTATATATGCATCCCTTTCTGTGAGAAATGCAATTTGGAAAGCATTCCTTTTGAATGTCTGTCTCCTTTTGAGTGTAATGGTGACGTTTTTCCAATAACAGATGAACTTTCTTAAACAGAAGCAGGTTTTTTTGAGTTGTAGCAGTCAGGTTTGAGATACGATGGCTAATTTTTTTATTTTGTTTTCTCGGTACATCTTCTTTTCATCTCGCTACGCTTGAAAAGTGCAAGTGTAAATGAACCGACGCTCTTTAACCTGGAACGAATAAATGTATTCTATTTCCCCTATTAATGCATCTTTTTATTTAGTCTTTTATCTGAATGTATTTTAATGAATACATTTTACTTGGAAACAGCAGAACACATTTTAATAAATTGCAGTAATACATAGGACATGTTATGTTATTTTGGGAGAGTTTAAAGAACACCACGCACCGTCGAGGGGGTCTCTAGGAGATAAGGGATCATCAAATATCCAATATATTATTTACTACAGTACACGAGCTTATAATGAAGCATAATGTTAGTAAATGGGAAAAAGAAAATATCTTCATCAAAGCAAATTCAAACAACAAGATCCTTAACGGTTTAGGTTAATAATTCTTGGAGCCACATTCAGAGTTTGTTAGAGTGGGAATAAAGCCGAAAATCAGTTATTCTCTGTCCCACTAAACTCACAGTTCCCCTATCAGCAAATAATCCTAAGTCTGATATTAAATCATATTACATAAACGTATCATTCACTCATGAGAATACTTAGTTTTTTTAATGTCCATGTTGCGCCTTTTGATGATTTTTGAGGGCTGGCTCTTCTTGGGCTTCTTATGGAAGCCGTTGTGCTAGTTTTAGGCTTCTGTTTAAGGGGGGGGGTGCTTTTTTAGTATTTCAAAACTGGTAACACAGCAGCAGTCGACAAGCAGCAAGCACCAGTAAACAGATAAAGTAGACAGATAGGTAGTATCTGGGCAACAGAGGGAGGGACAGGCACAGTAGGTAATTAGTGTTTGGGGGCACAGAGGTTTGAGGGAGCTTGCAGGAGGTGAATGAATTGAGACACTGTATAGGGGCTCCTGTGGAATGGAGAACTGAAAGCAGGAGACAGGTAAGCAATGCATCTGGGTAATTCACAGCAGGAGTTAACTCTACTGCCTGTGAACAAACATACTTTTTAATACTATTCACCCAGCAGAGTAGGTTTAGGGCACTAATGCTTATTACTCCCATGTCATGAGCAACCCCACCAGTTAACTGACATTTTAGTCACCTGCACAATGCATCTTGGGACTAGTAGCTTTGATTTTTAACATGTTAAGCAAGGTTTTAAGTGGGCAAGGTTCTTTCTCTAATGGACTCTCATTTCTGTACTTGACAGTGCTGTCTCAACAAAAGAAATCAGGTGTGTACCTGACTAAAGTGATTGTGGAGGGGGTGCTGGGTAAGGAAGCAATTGGAAGCCGAGGATGAAAGGTAGTGGAATAAGGGCCAAGAGATGGACCACTAGAAGGGCTATGATAACCAGTGTCATGAGGATCAGGACAAGAAGAATCAGGCCCAGGAAGACCCAATCAATAAAGACGAGGGTTACCAATGGCAGAGGGAACCAGGAATAAAAGGCCAGTGAGGAACAGGACAATGAAAAACAACACTAGGGGTACTGGGACCAGGGAGGGAAGGATCAGGACGAAGTGGAGCAGGGTGATCTGCACCCAGTGGACAAGAGCACAAAGGAAGAGAAGGACCAATGTTAGAAAATACAGAAGGCACTGGACCATAATGACAAGTAGGGCTATGAGGGCATGTGTGCACTGACCAGTATCAGAGGGGCGAGGACTGCCTGGAGTAGCCGACCCAGGTAGACAGACCAAAGAGGACTAGCACCAGGAGAATAAAAGGAGAGAACAACTAGAGAAAGGAGAGCCAAGAGCACAGACATAAGGTCATTGAAGAACAATGGGCCAGAAGCAATGGGATCAAGACCAGGAATACTACAACCAGAAAGGACCATGGCTAGAAGGACCTGAGGACCCTAGATTAGAATGACCAGGTAGGAGAGAAAGTCTGAGTCCAGTGGGGCCAGGATCAGAAGGTTCAGACATTTCAGACTCAAGGGGATCCTAAACGAGGATGACAAGATCTACAAGAGCCAGGGTGAACAACAACATAGGAACTAGGATGACCAGGGTCAGAGGGATGAGGAAGGCCAGACCCAATATGAGAATACCTAGGAGTACCATGATAGAGGGGTCCATGGTCATATGTACAAGAACAAGGTAGTATAGACAAACCAGGAGACCACGAGGAATAATATGAGTAGGGTGGGGCACAAGGATTGAGGACTAGGAGGGATGGGCAAACCAAGGCCAGTAGAACTAGCATCAGAAGCCCCAACATATGAGGGCAGACAAAGGAGTAACACAACTAATGCTTAGGAACATGCAAACAAGGGGAATAGATAAACCAGGGGAGTTGGACCAGGAGGACTGATGGATGAGAATTAGGATGAAAAGGTCCAAGACCAAAAGCCTGTAAAACAGATGGCTCAAGATCTAAATGACAAGGGACAGGACTACATGGGAATGGCAACCAGTCAAACCAGGAGTAGGAAGCGAAAGCACAGAGCCGGGAAGTTCTTAGACTAGCATGAACTGAAGGTCAAGCAACATCAGAAGTAGGAATTGATAGGCTGATCAATGACAGGATTAGCTATTGTAGAGCTAGGCGGGCAAGGATACTGGGACCTGAAAGGACCTGGATGACCAGAGGGCTCAAAACCATGAGGATTAGGCATACAAAGACCTAAATGAGGAGAATCAAAAACAAAAGGAACTAGTCTGGTGGGGACAACCCCAGGAAGAGAACACGGACAGTGAGCACCAGGAATAGGACAACAATTGCTAGGCAAATGAGGCTGAGAGTGAGAAGACTAAGAGAGCAGGGCCTGAAGAATAAAGTGGAGATGGCCAGGAAACCACAGCCAACAGGGCATAAGCTAGAAAGACCAGAGCAATGACGGCCAGTAGGACCACAGCCAAGTGTAAAAGGAAGCTCAATTTACAGATGGCCAGCATATCAGGACCTGGCATACCAGGACAGACAGAGCTAGGATGAGGAGCAAAAGGAGGACCAGTTCATGGAAGGCCAGGATGACAGAAGCCATGATGACTAAGCTTGGTGGCTAAAACATCGAATCAATCAATCAGCATTAGAAGAGCACAGCACTGTTCCTCCTAGGGGTATTTGGGTGCTTGTCTCCATCAAAGAGCCTGGTCTTGAGCTTCTTTCTGATGTCTGCCAGTGAGGGGGATGTATGGAGCTGGAGGAGAAGGTCATTCCAGGTCTTGGCATCGATGTGGAGAAGGATGGGCCACAGCTGCAGCTTCGACGGATGCAGGGGGTGTATGCGATGGCGAGTGAAGAGGAGCGCAGGTGTTTAATGGGTTGGTGGATGTTCAGTCGATTGTTGAGGTAAAACACACAAGATGATGGACGGAATGTTGCACAATTGTTGAGGTAGGCAGGTCCTAGGTCATTTTTTTTGTTTGAATATGTTTATTGTTATTTCAACATATAGTAACAATACAGAGCTGTGCATGGTGTAAGGCGAGACAACAATCATTGAAATGATAGGCAACAAGGAACAAATATAGTGGGAACATTGCACGCTGCAATCATCTCGAATTCAATCCAATAGTGTTGAAAAAAAAAATATATATATATATATATAGGGAAGGAAAACAGTGTCGGAGACATATGACAGTCCTTCTCCGCATTTCCCACCAGGGTGATTTGCTCGTGTCCATTTCCACCCTTAACCATCTACCAGGGTGAAGATTCAGGGCAGCGGGACTTAGCACGTGAGTGTGAATGTGGTCCCTCACAAATCTCAAGTGCACGGCCAGTGAGGTGTTCTAGGTGAAGGGCGCCGTTGTGGGTCGTGATGGGTGTGGCTCGGATCGTTCCATGCCCTGACTCCTCGTGCTAAGCACGTCGGGGGGAGAAGAAAAGTGAAAGCATGTCCTGCTTGTTTCTAAGTCACAAGGATGTAGGGAATGGCGCGGTGTGCAGCGTACAATGTTTCCCGCTGTCACTCAGCAATTCATAGTGTGGTCTCAGCAGCACCATTGTGTTCTCATGAGCTCCGTTGTATGAACACGAAAACAGGGAAAAAGGGGAGGGAGGGGCGGGGTGTGGTCAACAAGTTCTGTGGCGTGGCGTGCGTGATGCTGTGGGAACGCCGCGACGCGGGCGGGTCCCAGAGAGGCTATCTAGTGTGCGTGTCGGTGTATTTCTGCAGTGGGGAGGGCGTGGGGGGGCATGCTGAAGACGCTAGTCGCAGGAGTGGCGTGTAGGCTGTCCTCTCGCCAAACAGAGTGTGGTCCAGCTGATGGTAGGGTGAATTCCCTTTCAGGGGGGTGCGTGAGTGGCAGGGCTAGAGATATCAGGGCTGTTATTTACATCGGCCGTTTCCAGTGTCGCGTCCCCATCTCTCCCGGGGGAGTTGATAGGCGTGTGGTTCCCTAGTGGGTGCCCGTCTCTATGAAGGGTGCTGAGCATGGCATCCCATATCGCCGCTATCGGGAATTGGCGCAATCCCGCTGTCTCCTCATTGTGGAGGACTATGCTTTCCGCTCTCGCCCAGTTGTCTAGGGAGGCGCGCCAATGTTGCGCTAGGGGTGGAGTCGCCCGTGTCCAATGCTTGGTGAGCAGTCTTTTGGCCGTAATGAGGCCCAGATCCCAGAAGCGGGAGGGGACTCTATTAAGGGCGGTCCTCCTGTAGAGGCCCAGTAAGCATGCTTCCCATTTATGCGGTAGTGGCATAGCCGTGCACCGTTCAAGGATTAACAGCACAGACCGCCAGTATGTTTGTATCTGCGGGAATTGCCACAGCATGTGTAGCAGGTCTGCTCCAGCAAGTGCGCATCTTGGACAGCTAGCCGAGGCACCCGGGAAATATTGGTTGATTCTATCTGGCGTGAGGTATGCCCTGTGCAACACATAAAATTGTATCACCTTGAAGCGTGCATTGCGAGGGACGTTTGTGGGGCCGGCCAGCACCATCGCCCACTCCTTGTCCGTCCAGTCCCGCCCTCTGTCGGTTGCCCATTTGGCTCGCAGGGGTTGCAGAGTATGGTGTGTGTGTGTCAATAAAGCTTGAGTCAACCAATGCACCACGTGTGTACCATCCCCCATGACATGTAGGTGCTGTATCAGTTGATGTGTGGGGGGCTCGTCTGTGATGTTTCCCCATCGTCGAGTGAATACCGCTATTATAGATGCGTGTTGTAAAAACTGGCCTGCGGGGATGCCTGTGTCTTCAACCAGTGTCGCAAAGGGAATTAGGGTGCCGTTGGCATAGAGGTCCGCCATCGTGTCAATTCCCGAGTTCGTCCAGTGCTCCAGCGCGGTGTCCGTGACAATGGTTGTTGCTTTGGGCGTTCCCAGGAGCGGGAGCACTGGGGCATACGGCGTGACATGTTTAGTGAGCCGCAGGCTTCTGTTAAAACATTTCACAGCCACGTCCACATGTAGCTGTGGCCGGTGTGTCGCGCGTGCTAATGGGTGGAATAGTGAATGTATCTGTAGGAGGTTAAGTGAGTCCGCGGACGAGGCCGTGTCTGCCAGGTTCCTTCCCGAGAGCCAGGCCGTCACCCACTGTAGCTGCGCCGCTAGGTAGTAAAGCTCCAGGTTGGGTACTGCGAGGCCGCCCGCCTCGACCGGTGCGTACAACTTGCTTAGCGCCACTCTGGGTCTTCCGGCGTTCCATATCAGCTCCCTGAGCATCATCTCCAATTCCCTAAATGAACGGGCCGGGACGTACACCGGGATGTTGGCATAGTAATATAGGAGTCTGGGCAACACGATCATTTTTGTCAGTGTCACCCTGCTCGGTACATTGAGTGGGAGAGTCTTTCAAAAGGCTATCTGCGACCTAATGGATGCGATGGCGCGCGTTAAATTGCCATCCAAGATGTCAGGGTGCGATCTGTATATATAGATCCCCAGGTATTTGAACGTGGTGTCATGCCACGGCAGTTGCTCCCCGCCGATGCTAATGCCGGGGTTCGGGATGTTAGGCGCAAATGAATATGCTCCCGATTTGGCCCAGTTCACCCTGAGTCCAACATGGTCTCAAAGGTCCGTAATATGTCCGAGAGTTCTGGTGGTAAGTTCGTGAGGTCCCTGAAATACAATAGTAGATCGTCAGCATACAGCGAGACAACATGTGTGCCGTCTGCTAGCGGTATGCCCCAGTTCGCCCCACCGCTACGCAGAATCTCAGCGAGAGGTTCAATCGCCAGCGAGAAGAGTAGCGGGGACAGTGGGCAACCCTGCCTAGTGCCCCGTCGGACCTTTATGGCGTCTGATAGTAGCTTGCCTGTGCGGACGCGTATCTCAGGACTCCTATACAGCAGCCCAACTAATTCGAGGTAATCATCGCCCAGGTCGAATTTGCGCAGTACCTCCCGTAGGTAGGGCCACTCGACCGAGTCGAATGCTTTTTCGAGATCGAGAATTAAGCACCCTGATCTCGGCCAGTTACGCACCGCATATTCCTGCACCCGAAACAGTCTCCTGACATTGTGGGATGTGCACCTAGTGGGCACGAAGCCGTTCTGGTCGTTGTGTACCAGGGAGGGTACCAATGGCGCCAGTCGTCTAGCCAGGGTGGACGCTAGGATCTTATAATCCGTATTCAGGAGCGCCAGAGGTCTGTACGAGCCAAGGAGTGTGGCGTTTCGGCCGGGTTTGAGGAGCGACACCAGTGTCGCCTCATCCATGGATGCGGGCAGGGCAGAATCATCCAGCGCCGCCGAATACATTCTGAGGAGCTCCGGGATCAATATGTCGGAGCATGCCTTATAGTATTCAGCCGGTAGGCCGTCCGGCCCGGGGGCCTTGCCGTTCGAGAGGGCAAAGATGGCGTCACGCAGCTCGTCTGCCTCCAGTGGCGACCCGAGGTCGTCACGCTGGTCCGCCGTGAGGGCTGGTAGCGAGAGTTCGTCTAGGTAGCCGGCAATGTCCGGGTGTGGGTTCGGTAGTCGTGACTCGTATAGTGCTCGATAGTGCGTAATAAAAGCTTCGTGGATCTTCGCTTGGGTGTATACCGCAGGGCCGATGGGTGGGTGTATCACCGTGATGGGCGACGTTCGCTCTTCGCGTTGGATCAACCAAGCCAGTAGTTTGCCGGGTTTATCGCCGGTGTGATGTGTGCGGGCCGAGTGCGCCGTGTAGTTAACGTGTTTCAGGCTGTCTATCAGTCTGTCATGTTCCGCGCGCGCTTCCAATAGTTTGACGTCGTCGCCTTCCGTCGCAGCCTGTTCCGCTTGTAACAGGTCTGCCTCCAGGCGCCTAATGTCGGCTTCTATTCGACGGCGTGAGAGGGCCTGTGTGCCCAGACATTGCCCCCTGAGGACCACTTTAAATGCGTCCCACTCGATCTGCGGGGTCGACGCCGTGCCTGTGTTATCTTCAAAATACTGCGCCGTCTGCGCGCTGATGGAGCTTCGGAAATGATCATCTAAGAGTAGGTCAGGTTGGAGCCGCCAAGTGGGCGTCGGGGGTAGGGGGCAGTCCCACGCCATGCTCAGGATGTGGGGGTTGTGGTCAGAGTGTGTGCGGCCCATGTAGCAGGTGTCTGTGACATGCGGTAAGATTTCACCAGTGACCATGTATCTGTCTAGGCGTACATGCAGAGCGTGAGCCCCAGAATAAAACGAGTAGGCCCGGGTGTGTGGGTTGCGACTACGCCAGGCGTCCTGCAAGCCCCACTGTGTGGACCATGCCTGGAGGGTGCCCGTAGCAGTCTGTGCATGTGAGTTGGGCGGCGGGGGATGCGACCGGTCCAGGGCCAAATCCAATGTACTGTTATAATCTCCGCCCAACACCCATGGGATACCATGCCAGGGAGCTAAAGTGGTGGACAACTGTGTCAGGAAAGCTGCCAGGCCCGTGTTGGGTGCATATATCGAGGCCAGCACTAGCGGGTTGCCGTCTAACCTGCCATGGACCACCACGAATCTTCCCCCGGGGTCTACGTGTATGTCCGACATCGCCCATGGGGTGCCTGGTCTGACCCACACCAATGTTCCCTTAGCGTAAGACGAATAGCGCGTGGCATACAGTTGCCCCCGCCATCGGCGGCGTAAAGTGCAGACTTCTGGGTCACTAAGGTGCGTCTCTTGTAGGAGAGCTATCTGTATGTGATGGCGTTTGAGGTATGAGTATATCTGGTAACGTCGGGATGGTGTGTGCATGCCCCTGACATTCCACGTGCACATCTTAATGACCGACATTACAGTATCTCAATAACGTTCCGCCTCCCGCCACCCCGTCGCCTCCTCCCGAGCCCCACATCATTGTCAAACAGCCCTCCCCAGCACCACACAACAGCAGTATTTCCGCAGCCACAATTCCCAACAATGGAAGGGGGGGAGAGGGTAAGAATACAGCAAAAGGAGTAATGTATCGTTTAACGTGGTGAACATATAGAATACCAAAAGGTCGGGTGCAGAACGTGCTCCCGTCCATACTCTCAAGGAGAGCAACAACGTCTAAATCAAGAGGGGGCAGGTGTGCAAGGCGCACCGTAACCGTGGCAGCAAACCAACAATGTCAGTTCATGGAGGTCCTCCGCCCTCCCGGTGAGTATGTGGCAGTCCAAACCATCCCCGCAGATGAGGCCCCCATACACACATGCACCAATTCGCTATACGTTACGTGTCCCAGGGCGGCAGCTTTCAAGAGCATCTTCTCCGGGCTTGCGTGCCGACCAAAGGTAGGCGCCTGAGTCATTTACGGGGGCCATGATCGCCGGAGGAGGCCGTAGATCCTCACCCACGCCTCACGCCGCAGGTAGAGTCGACCCCCCCACTCGGCATGGGGTGAGCTCATGTCCGTCCATTCCCCCACATTCGTGGAGGTGTCGCTCCTGTCATGGCTCCAAGTTCAGTGGCATGTTCAGCTAATATATTCCGCTGTCTGGGGCGTGACGTCCGGCCTGTCTCCCGAGCCCTGTGAATCCGGTATTCCATAGATGGCTTCATCGTCGCTTGGAGGATCCTGCTGACTGTCTACCGCTGTCTCGCTCTGCACAGGGGAAGAACTTAGTTCCATGACCAGGCGAAGGGCATCCTGTTTCTCTTGTTGTAGGGCATCCTCCGGGGGGGGGGCGTCCTTGCTGCTCCTCGTGCAGCAGACTGTGATCTCCGGCGCGGCTGGCGTCTTCTCCGGGCGTTTCCGGTCTGTCTCCTGGGCGTGGGACCCGCCGTGGCTCTAGGATCCGTGCCCGTGCCGCTATCCAGCCATGCCTCCACCTCGGCAGGGTCAGTGAAGAAGTGGGTTCGCTCTCCAGCCACCACTCTCAGTTTTGCAGGAAACAGCAGTGAATATTGTAGGCCCTGTTGCCTTAGGCGCTTTTTCACCTCCAAGAAATCGTGCCGTCGCCTCTGTACTTGTATAGTGTAGTCCGGGAAGAACATCACTGACGCGTTCTCGATCCTGATCTCCTGGAGCTTGCGCGTTTCTCGCAGGATGGAGTCTCTGTCCCTGTAATTCAGTATTCGTAGCAGCATGGGTCTCGGGTTGGAGCCTGTCGCTAGTGGTTTGGTGGGGACGCTGTGTGCGCGTTCTATCACAAAGTATGGGGAGAGCGACCCCTCCAGTAGCAGGCCCCGCAGCCATTGTTCCATGTGTTCCTCCGGGTTCTTCCCTTCCCATTTCTCCGGAATTCCCACGAGGCGCACGTTGTTTCTTCGCGCCCTGCCCTCCGCATCTTCCGCTCTATCTTCCAGAAATTCCACCCTGTTCAGCAGGTCTTGGATGTGTTTGGCCGATTGGTTGGTCTGTGGTCGGAGTTCCTTCACATCATTTTCCAGGGACACAGTGCGGTCCGCTAGTTTCTTGTGGTCCGCCCTCAGATGTGTCAAGTCTATGACTACACTATCAATTTTGGTGGCCAATGAGGTGCGCGTTAGTTGGATGGACTCCTCCAGCCGCTCCATCGCTGCCAACATGGTGTCCAGCTTCGCCGCCGTTTGGTCTGGGTCAGTACTCTTCCCAGGCTTATCCATCCTGCCTTTGGAGTTGGTGCCACCGGTTCCGGTCCGGGTTCTGGACCCGGTAGACATCTGTGTCAGTGCGCGGGCACGACCACAGCGGTAGGAGCAGTGTCGGGGGGGCGAGGTGCAGCACAGATCCGTGCCCCAACGTGTGTATATTGTAGTGTCCTGTTTCTGGTGGGTCACTGCTGCCTTATGGATGTGGAGCTTATGTTCAATGTCTACCCCTAGGCGTGTCGCAGTATCGTTAGGCGGCTCCCCGGGGCCGTGCGCACCCCGCGTGGCTCTGCTTGTGAGTGGGGCGCTGTGTGTGTGCCTTACCCGCGTACTCGATGCATCTGGGAGTCCCTCTGGCACAGGTGGTCGGTCTGCTGCCCCGCGGCCTGCCGGCGGGCACGTACGTTATCACCAGGGGGCTGTCGCTAGTGTTCCCGTCCCCAGCCGCTTCCTTTGCCCAGGTCCACGTCGCTCACCTCCACCAGCTGCTCAGCCAGTCTGTGTCGTCCGCGGGTTGGGGGGTTGCCTCTGGGCATCGCGCGGGCCAGCCGTCTCACACCGGGTTCAGAGGGGGTTGCCCCCGTGGCTTTCGGGCCTCGGCTTCCTCGTCAGTGCCCTGCAATGTCTCTGCGCCGTTTCAGTGCGTAGGTGCCAGGAGCAGCAGCATGTGTGTGTCCAGTGGTCGCAGTGACCAGTTAGAGGCCTTGCATGTCGTGGCCGGTCAGTGTGGTCAGCGCCGCGCAGACCGCTCCTACTGGCCCACCAGCAGAGGTGCAGCCCCGAATTTTCCTGGGTGCACGTCGGGTGTGGCGGCGGCGTGTGTGGCTGCGTCGCAGTAGAGCACCTGGCGCAGGCCCGGAGCGCCGATCCCTTCCAGGGTTGGTGGGGCTCAGCTCTGTTAGGTTTCCCTCCGCTGCGGGTGGTTGGGCCCCCTCGTTGCGGCCCGGCAGCAGGCGTGCGTGTCGGCTCCAGGGGCAGTCGCCAGCTCTCCCGGTCCCAGCTGCCTCCTCCGCCCAGATCTCCGTCGCTCACCCCCGTCGGTCGACTGGCCTGTCCGCTCTGGTCGCGGGCTGGGGTCTGCCTCCAGCCGCCGCGTGGGCAATCCGCCGGTCGTTGGACACAGAGAGGGCCGTCTCCGCAGTCTCCTCCTCAGCCCCACAGCGCCGTTCAGGTGCGCAGGTGTCGGGAGCGTTAGCGGGTGCAGGTCCGGTGTCCGCAGTGGCCAGTTAGAGGCCCAGCACGCAGTGGCCGGTCAGCGCGGCGAGTGCCGCGGCAGTTTCATGTAGGCCGCTCCTCCGGGCCCAGCAGCAGAGGTGGAGCCCCGGGTTCTCCTAGGCGCACGCCGAGTGTGGAGACGGCGTGCGCGGCTGCGAGTCTCCCGGAGCGGGCCGGGTGCACCGATCGCCTTCAAAGTCGGTGGGGCGATGGACGGTGGCTCGCGTTGGCCGCAGCCGAAGTTTAACAGGAGAAATGCACCGGGTAGGGGAGCTCTGCGCGGAGCTCTACCCGGAGGCGTCCATGTTGTTCGCGTGCGTAACCACGCCCCGGCAGGTCCTAGGTCATGGAGGGAATTGTAGGTGTGCATGAGGAATTTGAACTGGCATCTTTTCTGGATGGGAACCAGTGGAGGTCTCTCAGGTAGGGGACAATGTGGGTTCGTTTGGGGAGGTTCAGGATCAGTCTGGCTGCAGCATTCTATATTGTCTGGAGTCTTCTGAGGATCTAGGTGGAGATGCTTGCATAGAGGGCGCTGCCGTAGTTGAGGTGGCTGGTGACGAGGGCCTGAGTGATGGTCTTTCTGGTTTTTGTTTGGATCCATCTGAAGATCCTGCCGAGCATGCAAAGTGCGTGAAAGCAGGAGGAGGCGACTGCATTAACTTGTCTTTTCATGGTCAGTTGGCTGTCGAGGATGATGCTGAGGTTGCATGCATGGTCGATCGGTGTGGGTCCGAGTTCTGCAGGCCACCAGATGAATCAGGCCTCTAACAAGTCGCAAGCACTGTTTAAAATTGTCAGAGACCTGACCCATCCTTCATGTGCGGCCAATAATACACCTGCATCGCAGGTTTTGTGCGACTCCCTGGCGAGTGCCTTCGAAGAGAAGATTGCCAAAGCTTGGAAGGTTTACAGAGTCCAAAATCCACCCCCTCTGATCTGGGAGCTTCGGATAGCTCGCCCAGTCGACCCCAGCTGAATGGCACCGCTCTCAGTCTGGGAGCTCCGGATGAGTCACCTAGTCGACCCCAGCCGCATGGCCGTACTCTTAGCTTGGGAGCTCCGGCGGTCTCATCCAGTCGACCCCAGCTGAGCGGTCATGTTCTCAGTCTGGGAGCTCCGGATGTCTCAGTCAGTTGACCCCGAAGGAGCGGGCCTGTCTCCGGTCTGGGAGCTCCGGGCACCTCGCCCAGTCGACCCCAGCTGAGTGGATATGCCCTCAGTTTGGGAGCTCCGGACGTTGTGCCCAGTCGACCCCAGCTGAGCCGTTTCCCTACCCCCTCCTTTGAGGAGTTTCGTAGTGTGGCACAAATGGTGTCATCTTGCTCCCCTTTCGATCCACTGCCACCAAAATTTGGGAAAATATTTCAGGATGAACTTTTCCAGCCTTTGTATTCCATCTGCCTCCAGTCGTTTGACACCGCAACGGTTCCGGAGTGCTGGAAACTGGCAACTGTGTCTCCCCTCCTTAAGAAATCCACCTTGGACCCCGCCTGCTTGTCTAATTACAGACCGATTTCCTTGCTCCCCTTCCCCATTAAGATCATGGAGAAGTTAGTGACCCGCTCTCTGTCTGGCTTCCTGGAAGATAGCACCTGGTTCGATGAGGTACAGTTTGGTTTTCGCCCAGCACACGGGACGGAATCGGCGCTGTTGACCGTGCTTGACAACTTACGTTCGCGGGTCGACAGTGGGCGGGCAGCCTTTTTGGTGCTGCTCGACATGTCGGCCGCGTTCAACACGGTCTGCCATCGTATCCTCATCAGGAGACTGGAAGAGTGCGGTGTCACGGCAGGGGCAAGGGACTGGTTGGTCTCCTATCTGAATAACCGGCAGCAGGTGGTGGCGTTGCCTCCTTTCAGCTCGGAGGTGCGGAGAGTAGGGCAGGGGGTACCGCAGGGCTCAGCCATCAGCCCTATACTCTTCAATCTTTACCTCCGACCTCTGGTCCAACTAATTAAATCATTTGGCATCTCCGCATTTAATTATGCGGATGATACCCAGTTGGTCTTTTCGCTGGAAGGGAAGAACGCGATTCCGTTGGAGGCTTTTCACCGCTGCATGTCGGCCACAGCGGACTGGCAACGGTCCAATTCTTTGCAGTTCAATAGTACAAAGACCGAGGTGTTGTACTGCTCCATGGACCGGATTCCTCGTGATCTTCCGGAGAATTTTTGGCCTCCGACCTTCCCCGAAATTGTGTCAGCTGCTGAGTCGGCACGCAACCTGGGGGTGATTTTTGGCCCCAACTTGCAGCTGGATATGTACGTGAATAAGACCACATCCACGTGCATGACGGTGCTTCGTATGCTGCGTAAAATTCTGCCCCTTCTCCCCGAGCAGGCCAGGCCCGAAGTGGTGCGTGGTACCATCTTGAGTCGTCTTGACTATTGTAATGCGCTGCTTCTGGAGGCTCCAAAAACACTGCTGGGGAAGTTGCAGCGGGTACAGAACTTGGCCGCCAAGTTGGCTCTTTCCCGCCCCACTCACAGCTCTTCAACAGCAGCCCTACGAGACCTACACTGGCTGCCGGTGCACCTACGTATTTGTTACAAAGCTGCATGCTTAGTGTTCAGGGCGGTGCATGGACAAGGCCCGGTTCCATTGCAGAATATGTTTGTCTGGTACTCCCCTGCGCGGTCCTTGCGCTCTTCTTCGGATCATCTGCTCGTGGTACCGAGATTCCAGAGAGTGAGGATGGGGGGCCGCTCGTTTAGTGTCGCAGCGGCCGAGCTCTGGAACTCGCTACCACTGCCCCTAAGAAGCCAAAGGGACCTCCTCCCGTTTAGAAAAGCTCTGAAAACACATCTCTTCCCAAGGGTTGCCTGAGCAGCGTATATGGTGTGAACGTCGATTCAAGCGCCAGGATGCCCTTGGGGTGACAGGACCGCGCTATATAAGTATACATACATACATACATGCAGATGTGGTCCCCTGAGGAGGTATTATTCCTGAAGATCAGATCTTCAGTTTTGGTGGGGTTCAGTTGGAGGCAGTTGTCTCTCATCCATTCAGCTATTAGGTCATGGCATTGCATAAGTTGTTTTTGGCATTGGAGAGGTCCACGTGAGCAAGAGAATCAGTTGAGTGTCATCTGAGAAGTAGAATATGTTGAGTCCATCAGATCTGGCGATGTCAGTGAGGGGTGTCATGTAGAAGTTGAACAGGGTGAGGGATGATCCTTGTGGTATACAGCATGTGATGTCTTTTGGGGTGGAGGTGAAGGGAAGCGGTCAGATGCTCTCTGTGCATCCTGTGAGGAAGGAGGTGATCCACTTGAGGGCCTCTTGCTGTATGCCTATGCTGTGGAGTCTGTTGATGAGGGTCTAGTAGGAGATTGTGTCTGATACCTCAGAGAGGTCGAGGAAGATCAGGGTCACAGTTTCTCCACAATTGAGGAGTGTTCAGATGTCATCTGTGGTGGCAATCAGCACAGTCTCAGTGTTGCGGATGGTATGGAATCCTGACTGAGAGGCGTCCAGTAGGTGGTTTTGGTCGAGGAATTCAGTGAGCTGCTGGCTGATTGTTGGCCTGGGCAGTGAACCCCACTCCTTTTGCACAGTTTGCAGAGTTTTCTGCACTCCACGGTGCATGCAGATTTCTGAAAAACTCTGTTCCGCATAGCGCAATTTTTCTTTGCTCATGCTCGCCAACATCAAGTTGGCAAGTGCGAGTGAGGAACATTCACCTTCCGGCAAGATTTCTCAATTCAGGCGGGCGCAGATGGTCATGACCACTCGCATTGAGAAACCTTCAGTTCATGTTAAGAAAGCTGCCACTCGGGTAGAAAATCTACTTGAGCAGCAAGAAAAGAAGCAGCACCTACTTGCGCTGCACATGTTGCTGCACATTTGGATTTTAGAGGTACGGGACAAACACCCAGCACTGAAGATCAACGTGAATGGCATAATCAAATGCCCTCCCCTGCTTGCCGAACTTCACATAGCGCAGGAGGTCTAGTAGATTGCTTTCTTGGAAACTTTGGGTAGGAGAGAAGGGAGATCGGACAGTAATTTTTGAGTCGCTGTGGTCAGAGGTGGCTTTCTTAAGTTTCAGATTGTCTGGGAAGGTTACTGTGGAGATGGAGGGGTTGAGGATACTGGTGAGTTCTGTGATGATTGGGTTCATTGCAAGGTTGTAGAAGTGGTGTGGGGCAGTGGTCGTGGGTGTCCCGGTGTGGATGGAGGGCATGATGGCTGAGTTGGTCAGGGTGCTGAGCGGTAACCAGGAAGTGATGGTTTGGCTGACTTTTGCTGGTTGGTTGAGGTTGCCAAGGTCAAGGGTGGCGGGTTGGATATTAGTGATCTTGCTCTGGAAGTAGTCTGAGAGGATGTCGCAGAATTCTTGAGAGGGGGGAATATTGTTCCCTATGGCTTTATGGTTGGAGAATTGTTTGACTGTTTTGAGGAGTTTCTTTGTGTGATTGGCTGCTGCGTTGATGCGGGTGGTGATGGCTGCTTTTTTGGCTTCTTTGATGTGGTGGTGATGCTAACGGCCATTCTGTAGGCGAGTTTCTTGGTGATGTGCCATTGTTTTTCCAGTTGGTGGCAATTGTGCTTTGTGGTCCTGAGTTCTGGGGTGTACCACCTGCATGTTTGTGGATCTTGTTGGATTTTGTAGGTTTCAGTGGGGCGACTCTGTCAGCACAGTTGGTGACCCAGCGGCAAAGTGGTGGACAGCCTGGTTGAGGTCTGTTGAGGCTTTGGGTTTGGAGGTGGTGAGGGCCTGTGACCAATGAGTTTTGGTGACCTTGCTCCAGCTGTGATGGGAGAGGATCTGGCACCTGGTGATGGTGTGCTGGGGGTCAGTGATGGAGAAGTGTACAACGGTGTGGTCAGTCCAGCTGAGTTCTGTTGTATGGCTGAATATGATTGTGTTGCTGGAGGGTAGATGGGGTCGAGTGTATGTCTGGCTTTGTGCGTGGGTTCAGTGCCCAGTTGGGTGGGGCCAATGTTGCTCATGTTCTCCAGGAGGGCAAAGGAGTTGGCATCGCTGGGATTGCCTACGTAGAAGTTGTGGTCCCCGAGTATGACGTAGTGGTGAGAGTTGATTGCTAGGGGTGCAATGACGTTGTGCGTGGTGTCGCAGAATGTTGTTCGAGGTCCCGGGGGTCTGTATGGCAAGGGTGCCTCTTATCATGGTTTTCACATTGGTTTGTAGTAGGAAGTTGATGTGTTCCATGAGAGGTGTGGGTTCCTCAATGATGATGGTGCATCTGGTGGTTTCCTTGAAGATTATGATGATGCCACCATCTTGAATGTTGGCGTGGCCCTGGTGTATCACCGTGTACACATCAGAAGTGGCCCTGGTGATGTCGGGGTTCGAGGAGGGGTTGAGCCATGTTTCAGTGATACAGACAACGTCCATGGAGAGGGTGGTGATTGTGTCCCAGATTTCCATGGCATGTTTGTAGAGTGAGAGAGCTTGGAGCATGATACAAATGAGTGGTTGCGGGATGCTCCTGAACTTGTGGGCAGGAGTGGTGTAGGATGTTTCGTAGGTTGTGTCGCAGGACAAGAGGCAGTGTTGGCAGGTGAAGGGTCCTTTGGTGGATCACGGGGAGGAAGAGACGCAGCTCTTGTTTCACGATCTGGGGTCCAGGAGTTCCTTGGCAGAGTATTATTGGGTGGCGGGAGGTTAACGGCTCCTGGTGGTAGGTGTTGTCCAACCGGTGTTGCATTGGCAGTGTTCTCGTTGCGCATGTCTGCTGCGTGGTCATGTGGCGGCCTCCATTAGTGGTCCTGGTGGGTGGTCCTCCAAGTGCAGGTAGCAAGAACAAGGAGGATCAGTATGTGGACAAGTTAGTCCAAGATGACAACAAGCAGGAAGACAAGGGCCAAGAGTATCATGGCCTATTGGAGAAGACCCGGGGAACTAGTCAAGTCAAAAGTAGATGGACAAGGGACCAGATGGGCAGGATAAGGTGAACTGGAAGGATCTGAATAAGCAGGACCAGGAACAGGGCAGGGTGCACAGGATTTGTATTTGTATGGAATATTTCTAAAGCGCTAACTGTCGCTCCGAAAGGAGTATCCTGGCGCTACACAGGTGTACAAACCAAATAATAAGGTCTAAATGGCGGCCATTACATAGCTGTCTGGCAGACCAAAAATCCACGTTTTTAAATGCTTCCTGAAAGCAGTTTCCTGTACCTGAAGTCTAAGGCTGAGGGGCATAGCATTCCAGGCCTTAGAGGCCAGGACTGTAAGGGTCTTTCCTCCTTTGGTTTTTAGCTTGAATCTGGGAATATTGATTAGATTACCACCGGACGACCTCAAACTTCTCAGGGGTTCATATCGGATGAAACGTTTCGTAAGGTAACTTGGGCCTGTCTTACTGAGGGATCTAAAAGCAATTAGCAAGATCTTAAACAGAATCCTTTTATGTAGGGGTAACCAGTGAAGGGTCTGGAGAGCAGCAGAGGCAGAAGATCTTCTAGACGATTTAAGAACCAATCTTGCTGCAGCATGTTGCACGTTTTGCAGTTTTTTTAACGTAGCTTTTTTAACTCCAGCCATTAAGCCATTACAATAATCTAGTCGTGATAATATCAAGGCCATTGCAACCGACTTTCTAGAGTCCGCAGGCAGGAAGTCAAAGAACTTCTTAAGCGATTTGATAAGACTAAAACAGCTTCCTGCAGTATTCCTAACATGTTGATCGAATGAGAGAGAGGAGTCAAATAAGACTCCTACATTTCTTGCAGTTTCCACTGAGTGAGGCGGAGCAGGGGAATCTTCAGGCCACCAATCCTTTGGGCAGAAAGAAGCCTCCTTGCCAAAGGTAAAATCTCAGTTTTATTAGCATTGCATCTTAGATGATTATTTGCCATCCAGCGGAATACATCCGTCAAACAGATCTTAAAATTATGTTCTGCATTGATGGAATTTTTATCCAACGAGACCACAAGTTGAGTGTCATCGGCATATGATGTTACTAATATGCCGTATGACTCTATCAATGCAAGAAGGGGAGCCATATAAATGTTAAATAATAACGGGATCAAAATTGACCCCTGCGGGACTCCAGATGAGACCCCTTTTTCGTTAGAAAGAAAAGGGCCCAAAGAGACCATTTGAGTTCTATTGGTCAGGAAGGACACTATCCAAGCCAGAGCAACGTCCGTTATACCTATGCCTATCAGTCTGCCGATCAGGATATCATGAGAGATGGTGTCAAATGCTGCCGTGAGGTCCAGCAAGATCAAGACAGCTTTTTTCCCATCGTCCTGCAGGAATTTAACAGAATCGGTGAGCTCAATGAGCGCGGTTTCTGTAGAATGTCAGGAGAGGTCAGAACTGAGGAACCAGGACCTGGAATTCCAAGCAGTGCAGGATGACTAGGAAGTGGGGTATTAAGACCAGCCTGGAGCGGATCAGGGTGACCAGGACAACCAGAGCCATGAGGGACAATGGAACCAGACTAAGACCAAAATTACCAGGCCAAGGCCAAAAGGACCTAATGAGGAGGACCAACACCAGTGGAGACAGCACCAGATGGACCACAAAGACCAGAGCGAGGATCATCAGGATAACCCAAACCAGGAAGCCTAGGAGTGCCAGCCCTAAGAGAACCAGGACAACAGGGCTAGGTGGATAAGGACCCAGCAGACCAGAAGGATCACAATAGTAATCAGTAGTGTGAAGATCAGGAGGCCCAGAAAGGGCTAATACAAGGATCAGCCCAGACCATGACCAGGAAAGCCAGGGGCAGGATGGACTACACCAGGACCCAGAGATTCAAGAAAGCAGTACCAGGGAGACCAGAATAAGTTAGACATGGGCCAGGATTAGAATCAGGTGAACCAAAATAACCCAGAAAAGGAGGTCTTGGAAAAGGATTAAAAGGAAGGCTAATGCCTAAAGACACATAAGGACCTGGAAGTGAGGCAGGAGACCAGGAGCAAGAGGACACCTATCTGAGTCAAGATCACATGTATTAGGATATCTCTTTTGTAAATGTTTATTATTCATGCTTCTTATACTGACAACCCCCAGAAACCCCCATCTCTTCAGCCAATGTATAGAACTGGTAAGTATTTGCTGAGATATCAGAGCATACAAAGTGAATAAAAAACTTGTGACTGTTATACAATGACCTTTGAGTATAGGAGACACGGTCTGAAGCAGGCACAGCAGTCTGAGAGTTGATCTGAGGACCTTAGGACAGAAAATGGGCAGGGGAATTTAAAAGTGGATCAGTGAAAAGTAGTGTAGTCTGTGAAAGATAGCAGAATGGGTTTGAGATGGCTGAAGTCAAGAAAAATGGTTAATGGCTAAAAAAGAGGACAAAAGGACAAGGTAATCAGCAAAGGAAAGCTCTAGCTCATTAGACAGGTTCTGATAAGCAGAAGGTGGAGTGATAGATTGTCTCAAATGGCCCAAAGAGGGATTCCCCCAGATTCCCCCAGATCTTTGAGCTAACATTTTATTTGTTTGTATTGAGGTGGGTACGTAGCAATGGGCACACAACACAAGGCAGCAGGACAACTTGTTGTGCTGCATTGCATGAGAGAGAAAGAGACCAGAAATATACCCTATCAATTAGGATATGATGCATTTCGGCTCTCTCCCTGCATTGGTGCACTCTGTGCTGCCTGCCACCAACACATCTTCTTGCACAAAAATATTCCTTTGAGGCATTTTCCCTTTTTATATATGTTGCAGAAGACACACACATAGAAAGAGGAAATTCTCATTGTTATGCCTCAATTGGGAACCAGTACCATTTTGACACAATCTGAGGCTTTCTCACATTAGTAAATCTGGTTGATTAGGCCTACCCAGAACTTGCTGAGTTTTACTCTGTGGAATTCTGCAGTCACAAAAAAAAAATTCCACAGGAATCCGCTGAACTCCGCAAAGAGGCAGAAGAATGCTCGTCTGCCAGTTTGCGCTGTTATTCAGGCCTGTAGCTTGCTCCTCACTGAAAAATCACCACGAATGGCACCACATGGTCTGCATGGCATGACCATTTTGTTTTGCTTTCTTCTGTATTTCCTTATTGGCTGCATTTGTTTTCTCTATCTCAATCCATTCAATCCCAGCTGCTTTTTCCTATTCCTTCATACCAACATTAATATATTTGGTTTGTCATTGTCCCTGTGTTTATTTTATGTTTTGTCATCTTTTTTGTATTTTATTAATTTCCTGGACTAAACTGTCTGTACTCCTCCTTCTGTTTTTCACTCTAGTCCTACTCCTTCCTTATATCCTTCCTTCCTCCTTGAGTCTCTCAATGTCTCTACTTATCAATGGCTCAGGTAGGAAACACAGGCTCTACCCATACTCTATGAGGGTGGAGCAGAAGGCAGGGGTCGGGCCTGTCCCATCTTTAGTGAGGCAGAAGTGGCAGCATTTTGTGGGTGTAGGGCCACCCCCCACATGCCAGCAGCAGGTGTAAAGCCCAACAAGGGGTATGCTAAGCAATAATGTCAGCTGCTGTGGGGTGAGTGCAGCAGTGAGTGCAATGTAGCACCAGAATCACTCATACCAAGCAGCAGCTGATGCACCACTGGGCTGATGTCCTTGATCTTGAACAGGACCTGCTCAACCTGCTGGGTGTATTGGCTGTGGAAAATATACACACACACACACACATGTATATATATTACTTTGGCTGCTCTAATACGATACTCAACTCAGCTGCTATCTTGAAAGTTGAGTGATGATCGGTCCAGCACGGGCCAAGAAAAGCGGGGGCAAAACATGTTTTCCCCCGGTTAATTCCAGTACAGATTTAAGACACGACTACAGCCTGTACCGCTGAACAGAATTACACCAAATTTGGGAGAAAAGTAGCTGTTGGCCCAAAAACAAGCTTTTTGTTAACTGCCATTAATCCATTTGGTACTTTAGGAAATATTAAGATAAATCGAAATTTGTATATATAAGGACGCAGTTTCTCCAAAAATCCAAATGTGTCGGGGGCCGATTTACAGAACTAATCTGAGACAAAATCCTAAATGTACTACTTTTGGTATTTACAGAAGGCCCTTATGATTTTTGGTATTCACAGAATGCACTCATGACTACTAACTTTACATAGGCGATCGGAATGGAATTGCCGCATGCGTGCTGGAAATTCTGCACCCGGAGCGGAAATCCCACTTTTGTGCCATGATTTCTGCTCCTGGGCTGGAATTTCTGTTCCCAGACCGGAATTTCTGCTTCAGGGCCGAAATACCCTCACTCTGGCCGTTGATCATTTTCCTCAAGGGTAAACAAGTACCTACCATCCCCCACCATGCATTAGCTGACACACTGCAGCCAATCCCAGCCCTGCAGCATGTATGAATGCAGAGCACACACACACACAAATCCTTTCAACATGTCGCTGAATATCTTTGTTGCTCTGCCCCTTGCCATGCGGCACGAAGACTTGAGGAGGAGGAGGAGAGGAGAGAGGATTTTCAGACAAACAGTCAACCTATTTGGGATGTCAAGTCAAGATGTCAGGGCCAGATACCGTTTCCCTCCAGAAGTCATCATGGAGATAGTATGTGAGTGGGAGCAGGAACTTGACTCTGTGACCTGCACCTCCCATGCCATTCCAGCTGTCTCAAGATCCTTTCTGCTCTCCATTTCTTTGCCACTGGGTCATTCCAAAGGGTCTCCAGTGACCATGAGTGCATTTCCCAGGCAAGCCAGCCAAGGTGCTTGCATCAGGTACTGAGATGCATCACTGCAGGAGCCCACCACAACATAAGAATGCCCCATACACTGGCCATGAGACAAAGGGCATCAAGAAATTTCTATCTCATTGCTTACTTCCCACATGTGCTGGGTGCAATTGATTTTACCCATGTGGCCCTTCAGCCACCCTACCGCATTGCACATATCTTCTGCAACAGACACTGATGGTATTCCATACAATGTGCAAACTGTCTGTGATGCCAGTGGGAGATTCAATGATGTGCATGAAGTGTTCCCAGGCAGTACCCATGACAGCTTAGTATTCCGCATGTCACCTCTTGCCCGGCAGATGGCTGTGGGAGAATTTGGCAAAATGTGGCTACTGGGTAAGCACCAAGCACTAAAAATGAGGGATATCTGTAATTGAAATGTCTGAATGCCACCTTACATTAATAACTATTGTACAATAAGAATCACAGAGCAACATACACGTTCTCAACAGACAGTGCATGTACCAAAGTATAGATCTTGTCCTCTGTAAATCAAAGAGGGAAATGTAACCAATTGCCCTTTCTTCCCTCCTTAGGCGCACTGGGTATGCACTCTCCCCACAACTCTTCACGCCTTACAGACATGCAACCACTGTACGTCAGAGAAGGTATAATAGGGCACACATACGGATTCAAGCCATAATAGAGCGCACTTTTTGTCTGTTGAAGTCACGTTTCAGCTGTCTTGACCGTACAGCGGGTGTGCTGATGTACTCTCCTGAAGTTGTGTGCAAGATCATATTAGCCTGTTGTGTTTTACACAACATAGCTTTAACACATGGCTTACACATAGCTCTTGTACCTCGGCTAGCTCTAAATCTGGGAAACGGGGCCATTGCACATAACCGAGGTGCGGGTAAGAAAGTCCATGATCAGCTGGTTGCCATATTTTTCACATGCACAACCTTTTGTGTCATGGACAAAATGGGGTTTTCAGTCTGTTGTCAATGAAAGTTGAACAATTATGACTCTGTCCAAAAAATCCATCCTGGGATTACATTGCAAGCCACACTAACTGCATGTGAACCAAAGCTGTTGACATGCGTCAAATGATGGACCATACAGCAGGTCAAGTGCCCATGTCAGCAATCAGTGTAGTGGATGCCTCTAAGGAATCTATTGACACAGAGTAAAAAATTTAAATGTTCTGAGAGACATTCCTGGACCTTATAAGGATGGGTTTCTTAATCACAAAAGGGTATAACTATTACATTCAGATTCAGATTCAGATTTGCTTTATTCGATTTTAACAATATATAAAAATCATGACAGCGACAATATATATACACAACATTTCATAATAATAAATTACAGCCAAGTTTGTTTTTTTAAATAAAAGAAACATTAAAATATTATTAAATTAGTACATTAACGATATAAAGCATTTACTTTAATAAAAATTAGCAGATCATAGAATTCCGTTTCCTCAGGGTATTTTTCAAGAAACCAATCATAACCATAATACATTTTACATTTCCCAATTGATGTAGGTTTAAATACGCTGGTCCACATTTCCGCCAAGAACCCTGCCTCAAATATAGTTTAATCCATCTTCTGCGTTCGTTCTCATAGTATTTACAGAAAAGGGTTACATGAAATGTGGATTGTAATGATGAATTGTCACATGGGCAAGGTTCCAAGTTTCTAGACCAATTGTTTTTTGTGGGAAAAGTTACCAGGCGATGAAATAAATCAAATCCAAACCTAGTCAAAATAAAATGTTCAAAACCCATAGTACAAAAAGTTAAATAAGGATGATCTCATAACATGCCAGTGACATTTGATGTTGGATTACCGTTTTTTTTGTTAGTTCACCCGAAAGTCTTAATAACTTGTAATGATTCAAACATAACCTTTTTAATTCTTTTCTAGACAACCCACTAATCAATTCCGGGTTATTATATAGTTCCGGCCTTTGCAGATCAATGAATGTATTCCTAACGTATTCCAACCATGGAATTTGTTTTGCATTATCCAAGGCCATGGCGTCCTTTATAATTTCTCTATTAAGGGACAACGCTTCTGAAGCCCATACTCTCTGCCAGAGTAAAATTGGTTGCAGTTTTATGAGGTCGGAAATAAAATCCACTCCTAATTCCGCATGACAGTTAAAAACTGCTGTGCCCTGGGGGAGCGCTAACAAGTATCTTAAAAAGCAGTTTTCTGCTATTTGGATGGGCGCTGCATTTTGGAAGCCCCAAATTCCTGCCCCGTAGAGTGCAATACTTCTGCATTTTGCCACATATATTTTTAAGAGAATTTCTGGAGGTCTTTTGCCTAGTTGTTTGGCAAAATTCATTAGTGCCGCAATGGAGCGTTTAAATAATAGGGTCCTATTCCTTACCGCTGGACCCCACGAACCAGAACCATCTAATAGAACCCTTAAATAAGAGAAGGTTTTAGTATGTTCGATCAAGAGGCCGTCCATCATGATGGCCTTACCTTTGACTCTTCCTTTCCCGCACGTCATAACAAAGGATTTTCTAGCATTTATTTTTAGGCCCCTTGATTCCATAAACTCTATATATTTAGCAAGTGCCTTCTGGGCACCTACCCTAGTTCTGGCCATTAACACTGCGTCATCCGCATAGAGTAGGGAGACAGCCTGCTTTTTCCCATACCTAGGGGAACCGACTATAGCGGTCTCCAATTCCCCCTCCAAAGCGTTCGTATATATGGAGAAGAGGAATGGAGCCAAAACACAGCCCTGTCTAACACCCTTCTCTATGCGGAAAGACTCAGTGCATTCTTCCCTCAGCCCATTTCTCACCTTCGCGGTTTCACCCGTGTACAGTTGTGGAAGGAAGCACACTATAGCAGGTACCACCCTAATTTCCTCCAATATTTGCCACAACTTAGCATGGTCCACACAGTCGAATGCGGCTGTGAGGTCGACAAATATGGCATAGAGACAACCTCTTTTTGCCCTAGTATATTTCCCTTGTATCATCACAAAATTTAGGACCTGCGCCACGGTACCCATCCCTTCCCTAAAACCATACTGAACCGGGCTTAGAATGTTGTTATCATTTGGCCAGGTTTGTAATTTGTTTAGGACCACCCTACCTGCTATCTTCATAAGGGAATCCAGAAGAGATATAGGCCTGTAATTTACTGGGCTTTCCCTGTCCCCTTTTTTATAAATAGGTATGAATACCGATTCGGGCCAGGTTTTAATAAATCCCTCAGCACAGCAGGCCACTAGGACGCGCGTACAGATTGGGGCCCAAAGTTCAGTGGTCAACTTAAAGATGTAATTTGGGATCCCATCTGGGCCCGGGGCTTTACTCCCTTTGCTGTTATTAATAGTGAGCAGGACTTCCTCATGTAAAATTTCCATAGTTATCGGGAAATAATCCTGCTCCGATGCGCCCAACTTGTTGACCTCTGCGGGCATACCCATATCACTTTCCTCTTTTTTATATACATTCGAAAAGAAGTCTATCCACGTGCTTTCGTCTATGGCGATTTCAATTCTTGCAATATCTTTTTTAGTGAAGTACGGTGCGTTTACTGTTTGCCAGAACAATTTACAGTCTCTACTTTGTGAAGCCTTCAGCAAGTTTTGCCAAGCCAACTCTTTTATTTCTTTTTTCCGAATGGACCCGGCTAGATTATAGTTCTTTCTACAATCCCTAATTAATCCATAATCCCTAGGTTTGGCGCTAAGTGCACCTTTAAGGTGAGTGTAAGCTTTTGTACATTGAGAATTAAACCAACCATGACTTTTATTTCCTTTCTTAGTGTTTGGTTTGGTCAGGGAGTCTTGTATAATTACAGTTACCTGCCCAAAGGCCTCCAGGATTTCAGCATTCGTTGATTCCTCATCTAGGCATACCAGGATGGGTGACAGAGCCTTGGATATAATATCAGCATTTATTTTCATCCTTTTTTCCCCATTTTAATGGAAAAACCGTTTTGGCGTGCCAATACTAATTCTTGCGACCACGCCAGGGACTCAATAGTGGCGGACTTGTTACAATCGGGTAAGTTTAAGTACACACTAAGGGGCAAGTGATCACTAAGGCCATTGGGATGAATCACAAACTTTTCTACCCAGTTCGGGTATCTAATAGGTAGGATAATGAAATCGATAACAGATTTTAAGCCCCTTGCTATAAAGGTCGAACTAAATTTAATCTTCGGGGCACACGTCAAATTTGCGAAGCCTAAATCAAATGTGGCCATTATGTCATTTATTTTTTCCCCTTTGTCAGTATGTACAAGATGGTTCCTATCGCCACTTTCTTCCCAATCATATTCCCTTGATCTGCAGGCATTCGAGTTGCATACACTGATATTAAAATCCCCTCCCCATACCAAGATTGCTTCCCTTCCTTTTGCTAGATTGAGATAGTTTAGATCTTCCTCAAAATTTTTCATCTCTACTAGGAAATCAACATTTTTTACGTTATTATAAAAATTTGCCACCAGCATTTCTGTGCCCGAGTATAATGTAATGGATACCATTTGGTAATACGGGGAAGATTTCATCATTTTGATTCTCTGGACCCTCAGCAAATTTGACAAATAAACACAAATACCTCCTTTATGTCTACCATGGGTGGAGCGTTCCGCTGGGATATGATAGGTCTTAAAGCCATCCAAGTGTTTTTCATTTAAAAGCCAAGTTTCCTGGATACATAATATGTCAAAATTCTGAATAAACTCCCCCCAAACAGGATTAGAAACTTTGCTTTCCAAACCACAAATGTTCCATGAAACAATCCTTACAAGTCCTCGAGATAGTGGACGAGTAACTAGCGGAGCATAAACATTGTCAATATCAGTATCAATAGGGGGCACGGAGATTTCCCTCTTTCCACCAGCATCCACAGCAGCATCCACACATATTACATCCTTCATCACCTTAGAATTATCAACTTCAGGGTTAGCTTGTATTACGCAGGGGCTTGTCAGGTTAACATAGATGTTACTGTTTGTCCCATAATCTAACACATGATTGATAGGCAGAGGAGCTATCCTCTGTGCTAAATTAGGCGCATGTTGGGCTTTTATTGGAGCCTTTTCTATCTGTTCACCTCGTTCTGAATTCGCTGCCTGGGTTATACTCTTATGTTTAAGCAGGCCATATCTACTCTTACACGTTTTTTAGGCTATGTTATTACCATAGAGTCAGTCACACTCATTGAGGCCATGCGGCTATGTTATTACCATAGAGTCAGTCACACTCATTGAGGCCATTACATTCTAAGAGTCTTTGCCCTTAACAGATTTGACTCCCCCACAAATGATGGGCCCACAACATGAGTGACGATGTTATGGGTGAATTTGGCACTATGTGTCTGGGATACACATCACTGCTTCCCCCCAATTTTCCGTAACACAACACACAATTCTTGTGTTGAGCACTAAATATGGACTACATGTACCATAATGCAAAGTAGGAGAAAACTAAGCTGGTGTTGATGTCGTGTCAGCCCCCCTTGTCCAAGCCAAAATGTCATTAAATAGTCTGTTCCTCCTTTTATTACATGTCTATGATTCTCTCTTGCACTGTCATTTCAGGTTTCTCCACTACACAACAGCAGGATGGCAGTGGATTTGATCTGTGATTGTGGATAAATCAGAATTATTGCAAAATGGCTGTCAACTACTTCCTGTATATCATTTCCTGTATGAAATTATGATTTCAGGTTCAATTTCAAAGATTACAGCCTGAAAACGTAATTTACGGTTCCGGAGCATGCGACGCGCATGCGGACCTGACGCTCCGGAACCGGAAATTACTTTTTCAGGCCGTAATCTCTGAAAATGAACCGGAACCCATTATTTTATATAGGAAATGATATACAGGAAATGGGAGACAGGAAATACATTACAGGCAGTTGTTGACAGCCATTTTGTGTTCATTCTGAGTCATCCTCTCTCACAGATCAGATCTCCTGCCATCCTGCTCCTCTTTCCAAACTTGTTTCCCCCAAAATGGCTGAGGGTTATGAGGAGAAAGCACCCCCTTTTACTGAAAGGGAATTATACATCTGGGCTCAGGGGGTGCTGTCCAAATATCCTCAGCTATAAGGGGGGCCAGAGTACCAGCTGAGCAATGCAGCCCGGGCCGGGCTAAGGGCCAACATTGGTGAGTGCTGCATTACAGTGGGCGTTCACACCAGGAATGTGAGGGCCTGCCGCAAGTGCTGGGAGGACTTAAAAAGCTGGGCCTGGTACAAGGACGAGGAGCTAGTGGGCCAGTCTTCCCAGCATCATGTGCATTGTCTTCACCTCTCCACACTGTACAGGAGGGTCCTGCATGCAGCCTGGCTGACCCCTCATGCTCAGCTGGTTGCCCATGATAGGCAGAGACCTGGTAAGTGCATTATATGCAGTATGTGTCTGGAAGTATGACGTGAGTGGAGACAGAGCTGTACCATTGTCTGTCACATGCCTCCATTCACCTAATCTGTGTCTAAGCAGCAGTCATTATGAAGCAAAAGGCTCACTGTGGCATATGGACTATACAGGACAGAATTCATTCTGGGAGTTGTAGTTTCTTCATGACAACTGGGGAGTTGCGCCACACGAGTGCATTTGTACTGAAATTAGCACTACCAGCACCACTAACAGTGAACCAAGGGAATTATAACTGATGTGTGCATTGGATGAGGAATGGTACAGACACTGTTAAGTGTGTGTATGAGAGGCCAATGGGTATTGGATGCTGTGACTTGCAATGCATTTGTTGAGTTTGGATTCTGATTGAAACAGATCATCATGTGCCATGGAGTCAAGACAGACTTTGAGATCCTTGCCTCACTTTTAAGTATTTCTAATTTTTCAAAGTGTGCCCACTGACATACATCTTACCCTCAGAGGCTTGTATGCCATTTTCCATGTACAGGTAGATGTAACAACGATGTGTGTTGTATTTGTGTGTTGTATTTGTAAAGCGCACGGCTGCCCACGTGACGGGGCGTCCCGGCGCTGCGCTCATACCGCTGTGGAACCCTTCCTGGCTTTTCCATGTGAAATGTCCACTCCTGGGCACCCCCATTGTGAAGCCAGACATCCAAGCGCTGCTGGGGCCATTGTGGAGATTAAGCAAGCTATTGCCCAGAGTCACAGAGTGGGACCCATGATTGGACTAGGCACCGAGGCGAGAATTATCAGGTCCAGGGAGATTTAGTCCAAGAGCCGCCGAGACGGGAATTGAACCCTGGTCCTGGGCCAGACCTCTGCATCAGGGTCTGCCGCTCTAACCATTGAGCCACGCTTCTCCACGATCCACTACTGTTCACCAGTACACAGCACTACCTTATCAGTCACTGAAGCCAATATGTGGCACTGATAGTCAGCTTTTGTGAGGGAATATCAAAAGGCTAGACTGTAGCAAACCAAATAGCCTAGACCCTATGTGGATGTGTGACCCACAATTGGCATTTGTCTTGTCCAATACAATGCTACACAGCAGATAACATGTGTCTAGACGTAAAAGTGCTAAGACTCCATATCACAGGCCCTTCTCAATACCACCTGGACTCTCTTTGATCTCCTTTTGTAGACTGATTTTGGAACACACCCATGTAGCAGTGACAGAACACACACATCACAAGAATGCCAAAGTTGAGGTTTGGCCAATACAGTGTCCATGTCAGACTCAAATCAGGGGATGTCAGTGAACATACACGTAATGTAAACTCATAAACACTGACAACTGTATAGTGTGATCAGAGGAAAGCAAAGTATGACCTTGGCTCCTCTAAGTATGTGTCTTGTCCTGACGTGTATAACCACTACCTGAAACAACGACACAGGGTCGTGACTCCGAACCAGTAAGGCTGAGCCCAAGCTAAGTAAACAACAAAACAAATGCCAGTACCGGATACTACTTCACTAGTTTTAGAAAAGACCTATATGAAAACAAACATAAAGGTCCGTTTTTTATGTTTACGTCACTAGTTTATTTATTTATTTTAGCACTAGTGGAAACTTTTATTTTCTTGAACAACCAACTTAGTTATGGTGTATATACAAGTAGATCAAGGAAAATTACAGAGAAATATTTACACATAATGTATACTGTACAAAACAATTTGCAAAATTTACAATACATCCAACCTTACGCACTGGCCAAATCAATCATCCATCCACAGTCATACAGAACAACAGTACAAATCCTCAGGGTCTAATGTCAAAAAAATATATATACTTTTATGGTTTCTATGTACACTTGCACATGATATGATTGAAACTTAATGCGATTCATAGGAATTAACCTATTAATACATCCTATTTAAGATCACTATTTTAATTTTGACAGAAGCACCCAAAAACCGGTATAACCACTACATCATGATTTTTCTTACATTTCAGTGGGCGCAGCTGGCCAAATGAAACAACAGCAGGACACGGTTTGGAGCAGGACATCTTTGATGCACTGGCGTCTACGACCTCTTTCAACAAGTGAGGAAGAAGAGGATGAGGAGGGACCCTAAACATCAGGAGGCAGGGGGATTGCGCCCACCCGGAATGACCAGGAAGACACCTCTGGTGCTAGAGACTGGGTGGAGGCTGTTGAAAGTGAAGTGGGAGTGGCAGATCTGGATACCTCTGGCCAGGGGGGTGTAGAGCTACTCTCCCCCGGACCATTCACTAGTAAGGTTTATTGAGGTATCCCTGGGGCAGGCCACTATCCAACTTGGGCCTGCCATCACCCCCTACCTAACTCTAGAGGGCCCATTCCATCAGGGCCTTCAGCTGCATCCCCTGCAACCTGTCTCCCTCATCGTAGCTGCCAGGTCGACCCCAACATTGACTCTGAACCTGAGGCATTACACCACTCATGTTCCAACAAAACTCCTCCCTGTGTTGTACCTTCTGTGGCTGTCCCAGAGGACTTGATGTGGGTATGTGAGGGTCAGCCAGACATGTCTTCTCGCATCATGCTGCAGATGTGTCTAGAGATACACATGATGCAAGAGGAAATTGCCAGAGCTCTGGCCACCCTCACTGCCAGTGTCAATTCCCTGGCTACAGCGATGTCATCTTTTGTTTCCCCACCTCCTTCCCACACCACCATCAATGTCCCCCCCTGTCCGTTGCCCCACACTGTTTCCCCTCAAACTCCTTTTCCCCTTGTAAATATACTGGTTCCTGTGACGCTCCCTGACGTGTTATCTTTTTGTTGCCCCACCTCAATCCGAGTTCCCTTCTCCCTCTGTCTTCAGAACATCATTTGTTTTGCTTTCTCCCTTCCAAACGGACTGTTGTTATATTTAAAATCACACACTTCTATTTACATAAATTATATTTTTGAATCCTACTTTATTTAACTTGTTTAACTTCATTGCAAATGTCTTGTACAAAATATAGACATGTATTTTGTGAGTCATCTGCTCTGCACATGTTGGCTTGTTGCAATGTTGGGGTTACACTTGTAAATGTGTCACACACACATACATCCTCACATCTCTAGGCCACCAAATTGGTATACATTTGCCTATCAGGACATGATACACAACAGAATATTGACATGTTCCCAGTGATCAATTAGTTTTTGGGATGTTGTCAATGAGGATCGTGCTTGCGACTTCGTAATTTTGGAGGTGATGATCGCTGTGAGGCATCATGTCTGGCTTGTCGCCTACGTGCAGGTAGGTGTTGTGCATGTGCCTGTATAGGGTGAAGTTCATGTGCAAGGGCAGATGGTGTATGTACAGTGGTGGTAGTGCCTGTTCAGAGCGCAGTTGTGAGTGTTAATATTTATTATTATTATTTTATTGTTCAGTTAATTAAAATCATAACAAAAATTTCCATTAGCGGTCTTAAGCATGATTAAAATGTGATCATTGGATAAGGTCAGCCACAAAACATTTCCGTTATCATCTCAACTTAAATTAAACTTTTGATCATTGAGTTTAGTCATCTGGTTAAAACCTAATAGTTATAGTTGAACAAGTAATTGAAATTAGTAAAAGAGTAAAACAAAAACTTAGTTTTTACATTGCGTTCAAAAGTTTTTCGAAAGTCAGCAAAAACTTTACAATCTTGCAATTTGTTTGTGGAGACGTTGCGTCCAGGCATCCAATTACTGCAGACCTACAAGTACGTAGTTTCCTTGCCAGGAATATGTTCCTTAGAAAGCGCCTTCGCTCCGTTGTCAACTGTTTGCAGATACATATTATGTGAATAAGATCTTCTTTTACATACCCACAGAGACAGCAAGAGACGGATTCTGTATGTTTCCAGGCTGGCTCGTCGGCCAAAGTTGGAAATTTACCGAACCTCAGTGCCATCAGCTTTCTTTTAATAAAGACTGAGTATGTTGCGTCCGGATAAGCCGCTGGGGTTAGAGATCTGTAACTATTAATCAAGGCCCAAGAATGTGGAATGTGGAAGGAGAAGTGTGGCTCACTGGTTAGAGGAGGCAGACCTGGAAGCAGAGGTCAGCCCGGGACCAGGGTTCAATTCTCTGCTCGGCGGGGTCTTGAATCCTAAAATGTCCATGGACTCGACAATTCTCGCTCCGGTGCCTACTCGATTCACGGGTTCACACTCTGCGACTCTGGGCAATAGCTTGCTTAATCTCCACAACAGCCCCTCGCGGCAGGATCCCTGGCTTTCACCTTGCGGATACCCTGCTGGGATTATCTCACAGGGGAATACCAGGACGGGTTCCCTAAGCAAGCGCTTAGAAACCGCTCGGTGATTTGCGCTATATAAATTCCTGTACATTTACATTTACAATGTGAGCGGAGTGAGAAGATGTCTTGGTCCATAATCAGAGAGTGAAATTTTGCGGCCTTATTTAGTACGAGTTTGAATGATGAAAATGGCAAGTTTTTGTCCCAAAGATTAGCGGTGCATGTTATCTCCAATGCACTAGTCATATATTTGTTTGCTTCTGATTTTTTTTGAGTTTCCAGTTCCTAGATATTTGTTCAAATTATTATCTGCGGCTTTCTTTTTGATCCGATACCACTCCTTTAGGCATGAGTAAAGCCGTCCCAAGCTTTCATTCTTTAGTCCCAACTCTAGGCGAATTTGCGCTGGTGAAGCAGAGTTCGGCAGTTGTCGTACCTGTTTATAAATTTTGGTGATTAAAATGTTTAGGAGAACGGAGTCCTTGCCATTCATTGCTACACTAGCGTAGGCTAAGGTTGGAAGAGCTTTGTTGGCAATCACCGTAAGTAAAGGTTTTAAAGAGGGACCTTCCAGCTTATTCGATAAAGTGCTAAGTGCAAATGTTAATGCTCTTGATCTATGAGTTAAATACGTTTTCTGGGCCTTTAAGGTGAGCTTGTCATCGATGTAATATCCCAAATATTTATAACTTGTCACCCTTTCCAGCTGTTGTCCTTCTAGCCAAACGTTATGTGATGTTATATGCCGATTGGTAATTAGCATTGTTTTAGATTTTGAGAAGTTAAGAGCCAAGTTGTTTGCCGACAAAAAAGCTGATAGAACCGATAGCTGTCTTGATAAGCCAACCTTTGTCTGACTCATGAGGACGATATCATCAGCATAAGAAAGGTGTGTCAATTGTAAGTCGCCTAGTTTTGGCGGGTGGGCGTTACATCCGTTTAACTTTACTGAGAGGTCCGAAATGAATAGATTAAACAGATGCGGAGCCAGGACGCATCCCTGTTTTAAGCCTGATGTTGTGCGCACTTTTATTGATAGTCGTGACCCGTCCCCTAGCTTTACTTGCGTCCAGGTATCGGAGTAAAGTAGCAGCAGACCCCTTAGTATATTTTCTGGAATCATCCAAGCTCTCAGTTTCGCCCATAGTAGGTTCCAATCCACGCTGTCGAATGCTGCTTGGAGGTCAATGAAGCACAAGTTCAGATCCTGTTTGATGCGCTTACATTTATCCGCGATCATGGAGATGGATAAAATGTTTGTTATAGTTCCGATCGCCTTCTCTGAATCCTGTTTGGTTAAGTGGGATCAAATCCCTCTCTCCTGACCACTTTACCAGGTCAACTAGTAATAGCGATGCAAAGTATTTAGCTTTGACGTCCTGCAGGGCTATTAATCTGTAGTTAGCAGGGTTAAAAAAGGGAATCGGGATGACCCCCAATGTTATCGCCCCATATCTTTAATTGACGTGACGGCGAAGGTGCAGGGTCGTGCCATTCTAAATCGCCTACAAGATTGGGCAGAGGATAACCAAATATTTACAGACATTCAATACGGGTTCAGGGAGGGAAGGTCAACCACTGATCAGTGTCTGAACTTATACCTCTTGACTGCTAAGTATACTATTGCCAGTAAGGGGGCTATCCACTTGGGGTTTATGGACCTTTCCGCGGCCTTCGACCGCGTGAATAGGGGAAAATTATGGGCACTGATGACAAGCCTAGGGGTGGAGCAAGAGCTAGTTGACACCCTTAAGGCCTTACACTGGAACACATCGGCAATGGTCAGCTATAACCAAGATGAAAGTAAGACCGAACCATTCCTATGTACGAGTGGAGTGAGGCAGGGCTGCATTTTAGCGCCATTTTTATTTTCCCTATATATCAACAATCTGGACAAGGAACTATCCAAATTGAGTGTGGATTCCCCCCAAATAGGTCATCGTCCGGTGCCCGTCCTGCTTTATGCGGAAGACGCGATGTTGTTAGCTCGAACACCGCGGGGGCTCCAGAGGCTGATCGATGGATTTGTTAACTTCATGGCCACACTTGACCAGTCAGCTAACCTGGAAAAGTCTTATGTTATGTCAGTTGGGGTAAGATCAAACAGGAAATTTGTCTATAGTATAGGCTCCTATAAAATAGGCCTGGTCCAGTCCTTTTCCTACCTAGGCGTATTATTTGATGAGCGATTAGACTTTAAATCCCTGACTGATAAACACGCGGCAAAATTGGTGGCGTCGTCAGGGGCCATAATGGGTTATGGGAGAAGACTGGGCAGATGGTCGCCGGAGCAAGTACTTAACCTGTACAGGTAGATATGCTGCGCTAAAGCAGCCTATGGGTCAGAAGTGTGGGGTTTCACAAATATGCATATGCACCAGATTCAGGTGGAGGAAAACAAGTTCTTCAAAAGGATACTGAAAGTGCCACAGAGTACCCCATCTTATATTATACATGAAGAACTGGGAGAACCCTACATTGAAGACCGAATAAAGATCAGGCCGCTCCTGGCTTGGATCAACATCTGGACTAATCCAGAGGCCGGTCTTAGTAGGCAAATCATTAAAGACTGTCTGAATCGTGACAGAGGGAGCCATATCCCCTGGATAAAGTATCTAAAAGATTCCTTGGAGGCAATCGGTTGCAAACATTTTTACACCGCACCTGAAACCCTAAATGCCCAGAACAAGACTTTAGTAAAAAAACTGTTCGGTGAATGGGCATCCACAAGCAGGGCTGTCACCGAAAAGCGCAAATCTACAGTTTTGGCCTACAGTTTACTGAAAATGGAACATGGAATGAAACCATATTTAGCAGTGATGTACAATACACAGGACAGATTTTATATGACCCGTTTTAGACTTAATATGTTACATCATTTATTGTCTGTCCCCTCTGGATTTACTTTATCAGTGGAGTTGAAGGGTACCTGCGGCTGCGACAGTAGGTCTCCGCAGGATACCCTTCACTTTGTACTGTTATGTTCATTTTATTCAGCCCCTAGACGTAAGTTCCTGGTGGGGATTCTCAAAAAAGCTAAATTCAAACAGGCAAAAGCAGCTCTAATGTTTTTGCAGAAAGCCTCAGGCGCTCACACACTGTTTTGTGTAATAAGTTTTATCAAGGTGGCTATGAGGTTAAGGAATACAAGAGAAGCAAATGATTGTAATGTCCTGTAATTAGAGACTGATAACAGAAAATCTTAGACATGAATTTAATGCCCCTCCTTTTTCTTAATCATTTTAATGTGGTTTTAAATGTTTTTATGTACTTTTATGGTATCTTTTTAAGTGCCGAATAAAGATATTTTGATGATGATGATGATGGTGTCTTGTACAGCAGACATCCTAACCTCATATGTCAACTACTCACTATTGTGGGTAAGTTGAGAAGCTTTGATGGTTGCCACCTGCACTGGATTTGTGTTGTGCTTTTCAGCCGAGTTAATTGAACAATTCATTTCCTGAAGATTTACCTTAACAGCCATACACACATCTCAAAAGAACCCAACTGGCATCAGTGCAAGCCTTATCCACACCAATTTCAATATGATTTTACCATTGATATTTAGCAGGAGAGATTTCATATCATTGAATTACAATCCAGTTGTATGTAGGACACTTCATATGACATTTTGTACTATTGTATGTCCATCCTGCACTCACTTGGCATACATTTTGTGTCATCATTTCAGTAGCCACCATGGTGTGAGCTGGTATGAGGTTAAATGCCATGTGTAAGCATATTGTGATGCAGGACAACAGTGTTGTATAACAAATACAACATACAGTGGAGATTAAAGGCACATTTCATGAGCATTCAGGTACATTATTCTTGGGTTTACTTACCATGGCCCAGCACCTGCCCAGTGTGTGGTCCCTGACCAGATGTCACAGCCAACCTCGTAGCAGAAGTCAATGTGGGTGTTGGAATCTGGAGGACATCATTGGACCTACAATGATAAGTGTGTTTGCAACTTTACATTTCTGCTGCCATATATGATGCACTCAATTTCAGGCACAAAGGATAAGCATAAGCAGTTGTGGCCACTACCATTGCTGAAGTGTGTAGCATTAAATATTGTTAACTTATAATGGCCCACTGCCTAAAAGCAACATCTATGAAAATGACACGATTACAAAACCTGAGATAAGGTCCACTATTGTGTTTTGTTAATGGCCAAAAAACAAGCCATCCAATGCAAACATATATAACCAGCTGGGTGGACTGGACAGTTTCATGTATAGAAAAAATATTCTAAGTTGGACAGTGGATGCATTCTCAATACTCCCATCTCACTTCTTGATCATCCTTGTCATATTTGTTAACATTGGATTTCTTGATTTAGTCAACAAAAACAACTCCTTTTTGACTTGTTGTGGCACTCGATTCCAGGATTGAGTTCCCAGTTCTGGAACTGATGGTGGAATACATGTAATGTTCCCAAATCACAAAGGTATGATGAATTTAGATATAATATATTTTGTCTTTAGCTATTCACAAATGGCATTGGCTAAAGGTAAATGTCCATTAAGAACTCCAATAGTTGTAAAGCTAGTTTTTCATCTCCAGTTACCTTTGATATTCGGGCACTATATGTCCCTCTGTTGTCTGCTGTCAATGTATTCATTTTGACCATCTCCTGACCAGTTTGACTTACCAGTTAGTGAGGGTGCTAAGCGTTGCTCTGGATGATGTTGTTTCCTCCCAGAAGATGCCGGGACCTCTGCTACTGTGGTTGTCTGTGCTCTGGCTGAATGTGTCAATAGGTGACAAGAGAGAAAAGTCACCAAATAGAAAATGTACATGTGGTACATGTCAGACATTTCCTCATATCTTCTGCATGCTAACAGTATTGTGAAGTAATGCCACTGCCAGTGCAGGTAGGAGCAGTGGGGCTTTGGGGACGTAATGGCGTGGCAGGGTGGGAAATAGACAACGGAATATGTGAAGGAAATGTTTTCAAATAAGGATTCTCTCACCTTCTGCTTTGTGATTTTGTCAGGCACAAGGTGAGTTACTTTTTGAATAGTTTGTATTTATTTTCCATATTCCGTTGTCAGTTGGTTTTCCTCTGCACCGTAACCCCCACCGCATTTTATTCTTGACTGACCCATCTGCGTCTGGATAAGTAAAAGGGGCACTTTGTCAATTTCTTCTTAACAGAGTTTAGTATATTCGGCAGCAGTACTGGGCCCATGTTTTCAATAGTAGCAGAGGGATTTGCCATTTCAAATACAAAGCATTCTGGGACTTGTGGTGCAATATGCGGAGGGAAACACATGAGCCTCTGACTGACTATATTTTTATATAAACTTTGGATAACTGCCTTACTCACAATGGCAGTGCAACACAGACAATCTTTTCATATACTTATTCTTGTCATCCCATTTACCTGGTACCAGGTTGCAGACATCACTTACAGGCAGCCCATGGAGCAAGTGGGGTGGATTGTAATGAGGATATCCTCCTCAACAGGGGTGAGACGTAGGCGGGTTCCAGATTGTGGGGCAGGGAGAATCCTTTTTACCTCGATCCTGGAGTACTTTTCCTTCACCCTCATCTTTTCATCCTGCCACTTCTTCTTAATGTCCTGGACTGTGCACCTCATCTCCCCCAATGCTGTGACAGCAGTGGCTAAATGCTGCCCTAGAGCTCCTTCTGTGTGCCACTGGTACAGTAAGGTGGGAGACCATATAGGCATTTGTGGTGCCTGACAATGAACTCCACAATCATGGTGGTCTCCTCAGTAGTGAAGTTCTTCTTCCTCCTCATTTGGTACATTTTCCTCTAGCGATGAACAGCAAATGAAAACAGGAACTCTCTGTGGCCAAACCTGTACCTTGAATGTGTGCTGCTTTTATATGGTTTGTGGTGCTGGTCTTGCAGTTAGTGTTAATTGACTTCAGCTGGAGCATGGTGAGGGATGGTAGGCACTTGAGATGATCATCGGGCCCGAATGAGGGTAGTCCTGCCTGGAATCGGAAATTCCATCCGGGAGCAGAAATCCCGGCACAAATGCGGAATTTGCACTCTGGGTGCGAAAATTGCAACCCGATTGCGGACGTAAAGTTAGTTGTCGTAAGTGCATTCTGTGAATACCAAAAATTGTAAGTGCCTTCTGTGAATACCAAAAGTAGTATGTTTAGGATTTTGTCTCAGATTAGTTCTGTGAATCGGCCCCCTAGCCCCTCAGCCAAGTCCTAAGGGAAGTAAAAAAGAGTGAAGAAGGCAGGACCCCCTAGGCCTTTTGGGGGAGTCCCAGAAGGACGCCGCCAAGGCAAAAAAACGGGTTGAAAAATAAAGAAAAAAGAAATGTGGGCTCCTGTTGCCTCTCTATTATTAAGCTCCTGGGTGGGCCAGGCCTCTGCAGCATGAGGGCTTAAATAAAATGTAAGAAGGAGGCACACAGGGTCCCCCTTGTTGTGCACTGGGAACCTCCACATCCCCAGGACTGGCCCTGCTACATCAAAGAAGGAGGTCCGTGCGACCTCTGTCCTGGAGCCATGCATAGCCCTTGGTACCACCACCTCCAAGGGCCGGATCCTTCTCTGATCTCGGGTGCCCACCCTTGAGATATAGCTGTTTGTTGTGGCTTGGCAAAACCACAGCAAACATTCTTCTTTCAGCAAGCGAGAGCAGTGAAAATGATCCCGCTTGCTGAAAGCGGAGCCTTTGTCTGTTTCCCTGCCTGCGGTCAAGCGAGCAGGGAAACAATTGAATTGCTTTCATACACAGAAGGCTGCATGTTTAGCAGACACCTGTGTTTGTGAAAACAATTCTGGCTCCCGCAGAAAGCGGGGAGATGGCAGGGACTGCGGGTGCCTTCTGGCTCACCTGCAGTTCTACTACAGACTTGGTGCCCTGGGTGCCCTGGGGCTCAGGATAAATGGCTGGGCCCCGGGTAATGGAGACAGCCCAGGAAGGAGTGCCATGCAGCCTCCTGCCCTTTTAATTATATATATTTGAAGGTTGAGCCACGCCTCAGTGAATGGGGTCCCTGGGGCCAAAATAGGCCTTGTGAGAGGGGCTGCATAACTCCCCTCCCCCATTTCATATTGGCCCTGAGGGATGGGCACCCCGGGCCTAAATCAGCCTAAGGAGAGGTCTTCCCGGCCCCTCTCCCGCAAGTAGGTTATTTCCAGTCATCTGCTACTGTGATCAGAAATCGTGTTTTAAACTTTTAAATATTGGAAGATTGTAATCTTGCATAGAAATCCAGCTTCATATACATTAGCTGTATGCTATGTTTTCCTGTCCTTTTCACAGAATGATGGATGGCTTACTAAAAGGCTCCTCGAAGAACATGTCCCACTGATTTTGGATACAGGGTCTTGATGTGTAGGAATATGACCACATTCGCACCAAACAAAGAAGCATTTACTTCTGTAAAGTACAAATCATCCAAATATGTTTTATCAGCAGTTCCACCTTGGAAAGTTATCTGGTGAAGAAAATTAAGGAACAATCACATTGTCAAAGTTGCAGAGACTCAGGGTCACTGGAGACACTTCCTCAGCATCCTTACCCATCTGTAGTGTAGGAGATGCACTATACATTTGCTCAAGGAGGTAGGACTTACTAATTAGCCAGCATAAGTGTACTCCACTTGGGTAAAGGTGTTGCACACAACGGTGAAGACTTCTTGGATAACTAAGCAAGGCAGGATTGAATCTGCACGATGCTCATTCCACAGAAATGAAACCTCAACGGGAAGTACTAACTTCGTGCGCATTGCCAAGGGAAAGCAAATGTGTTTTCTCGGCATTTCCACTGTAAAAAATTATCTGTAATTAGTGATGGAGGTCTTTGTATCCTTGCTTTTTTCAATTGCAATATCTCATGTAGTGACTGTGACAAGGGAGTTCTTTCTTGCCATCGGCTGCTGAGAGCAGAGTTAATGGTTCTCCCTTTTAAAAGCCTTAAGTAATGTCCAACATCTGAAGCACCACTCACACACCCACTCACAGACACACAAGCACTCATGCACCCACTCAAAGACCCACAAAGCCACTCACAAGCCCACTCACAGACCCATACCAGCAATCACAGACCCAGTCACAGGCACTCACGTACTCACACACAGAGCTACACAGGCATTCACACACCCACTCATATACCCACTCACAGACCTACTCATGCACTCATAGACCTACTCACAGACTCTCACAAACACTCATGCACCCACTCACAGACGCACTCGGAGACTTAAACACCCAACTCAGACACTCACACATCCACTAGCATACCTACTAAAACTCTCATATACTTACACACACATTCACAGTCAAAGGTTAGTGGTTACAGTTGGAAAATAAAATGCAAAAAAGCTTAGAAATTCTCTTAAAAAGTAAAACCAAAGGTTACAGGGATGTTATAGTTAGGAAACATTTAAAAAACTTTAGAAATTCACTTTGAGAAAACACACAGTCACTGGCTGATGTCATCAGTGATGTCATTTAAGATGTCATCTGTGATGTCATCAGTTATGTCACCGACCATGTCATGAGTGATGTAATATGTGACATCATATGCAGTGCATTGTGGGGGTGAAATGTATTAGTGAGCTCGGGTTACTATAACTGCTGAATTTCACTAGATTTGTATGAAGGAAATGTGAGCCTAACTATAACATTCCTGTAACGTTTGATGCGTTAAATTCCATAGGAAAGTTTGCGACGAGCTACATCCCGAGCTGCTCAACGGAATTACCCCAAATTTGACAGAAAGGTAGAGCTTGGTTCAGAAAGCGACCTTTGTTTAAATGGTGTAAATCCGTTCAGTAGTTTTTGAGAAATTCAAAAAATAAGAGTGAAAAATTCAATTATTTTTGTGCAACGCTACAGCCGAAACTACTGAACAGAATTACCCAGAATTTGGCACAAAAGTAGTGCGTGGGTCAGAAAGCAACCTTTTTTTAATGGTGTTAATACTGTTCAGTCGTTGCTGAGAAATTACAAAATAAAAGTTTCCATATCTGGGCGGAGCCTAAGTCCTGTGCACGAGCTTCACTGTGATTGGCTGCCAACACTCCCAATCAGGAAGTGTTGCCAGCCATCTTGTGGCTTGGTAGAAGCGAGACGCCAGAAAACAGAAACAAAGGTAGAAAACAAGAGAAGGGGGTAGGGTAGACATGCTTAGGGGTTTCAGAAGGACCCCCAGGGCCAAGGAAATTATTTTTAAAATCTGCGCAATTTGCGCTGGGGTCGCGGGTTCCTGCATTTTATTTTAATGAGACCCCTTTGTGGGCTAGGTCTCGGGGGATTTAAAAAAAAAAAAAAAATAGCGGGGGCTCGCTGGGGTCCCTACAGTCCCGGGGCTTGCTGGGATCCCCACACTCCTGGGGCTTTACTCATGTTGGGAGGGGTGTTGCGTGGCCCCTCATCTGGATCACTTCATGTGCTTATAACTTTTCGCAGGTTCCTGCATTTTATTTTAATGAGACCCCGGGGTGGGCTGGGTCTCGGGGGAAATTTTTTCCAAAAAATAGCGGAGTTGCTGGGGCTGCTGGGGCCCGCTGGGCTCCTCCCAGGCCCGGGGCTCGCTGGGGTCCCCGCTGTCCCGGGGCTTTACTCATGTTGGGAGGGTGTTGTGCGGCCCCTCTCCTGGAGCCCTTCATGTGCTTATAACTTTTCATGGGTTCCTGCGTTTTATTTTAATGAGACCCTCGGTAGGCTAGGACTTGGAGGAATTAAAAAATAAATAACAGGGGTTCGTTGGGGCTGCAGGGGCCCACTGGGGTCCTCGCGGACCAGGGGCTTCACTCACTTTGAGAGGGGTATTGTGAGACCCCTCACTTGGAGCCCTACATGTGCTTAAAACTTTGGTTGTTTAGGAAATTTTCCAAAAAGTTTCTCTTTTTCGATCAGCTCCTATCTTGAAAGTTTAGTGGTGATTGGTAAAGGGGGGTTTGAGAAAAAAAGGGGTCCCAAAACGTGTTTTTTCCATATGAAACTTTAGACAAGGCAACAGGTGAAACTGCTGAATGGAATTATGCCAAATTTAGTTCAGAAAGCGTGGTTTTGTAGAAATGGTGTAAATCCGTTGAGTAGTGTTTTGAGATATTAAAGGAAAAAATATATATATCTGGTCGGTGCCTAACTGCCAAGCACAAGCTTGCCTCTGATTGGCTGCTAACACTTCAAACCAGGAAGTGTTAGCAGCCATCTTGTGCCTTACATCAAGTAAAAATATAAAAGAAAGGTCCTGGGGCAATTTATTATACCGGAGCTCTGTGTAATGATGATTTGGACGTAGTGAAGGTTTAACATTTATTAACAATAAAGGAGAAACAGGTGAGCGCCTGCCAGAACGACTTCCACTTCAGGACAGAAGTAGGAAGATAACCCTTTCACGCTCCCTGTGCCTAAAATCACCACTTCGAAGCTATGCCCTTAGAAGGCAGTATGTTGGCACGCAGCTCTCTAACTTTGGGAGCTAGTATGCTGCTGTGCCTCTACCTCTGCGAACTACTACGCTGCTGTTCCTTTGGGAGCGGACGGCTTATAGTTCCGCCTCTGAGAGTCAAGCGGACGGGCCGCACTTGTCCCTCTGCAAGCATGGGTGCGAACTGTTCATAAGTCACACTATATGAGCATTTAAAAGCCATTTTGTGATTCAGTCCATCAGCTGGCATCTGTCCGAGGCATTTCTGAAAACATACCGGAGCTCTTTCTGTGAGAGATACCCCTTTCATGCGGTGTCTCCCCACATTAGCAGGTAACACACCCTCTTCCCACATCACCAGCATACCCCCAACAACCTTCTTTGGCCCAGAAGTGTCCCTCTGCGAACCATGAGCGAGAGGAAGACAGAGAAAGAGAGAGATACGAGGAAGAGAGAAAGAGAGAATCAGTGTGAGAGAGTGGAAGAGAGAAAGAGTGAGAGAGGAGAGAGAAAGAGTGAGAGAGAGGAAGACAGACAGAGAAGGAGTGAGACAGAGAGGAAGACAACAAGAGAAACAGTGTGAGAGAGAGGAAGAGAGAGATTAAGAGGAAAAAAATGTGAAAGAGAGGAGAAAGTGAGAGAGGGGGAGAGAGAAAGAGAAAGAGAGAGGAAGAGAAAAAGAAAAAGGAAAGAATGAGCGAGAGAGGAAGAAAAAGAAAGTGTGAGAGAGAGAAAGGAAGAGATGGAGAGGGTGTGTTGACACTGGAGAAAATGTTCGCAGCTCACCTTTGTGCCACCACGTGCCGGGACATAGTGCACCGTCCAGTTCAGTGATCTGAAAGATACTATAGATTTAGTTATTACAGAGTATATACAAGTGCACACACGTAATTCTTTGTTACAAGGGAGCATTAAAGAGAGAAGAAGCGTATGAGAGAGAGAGAGAAAGAGTGAGAGTGAGGAAGAGAGAGAAAGAGTGAGAGAGGAAGAGAGGAAGAGAGAGGATGACAGACAAAGAGAGAAATGGTGAGAGAGAGAGAGGATGAGAAAGAGTAAGAGAAAAAGAGTAAGATACAAGGAAGATAGAAAGAGAGAGAGGAAGAGAGAGAGATAAAGAGTGAGAGAGAGGAAGAAAGAGAGAAAAAAAGAGAGAGAGAAAAAGAGTGAGAGAACGGAAGAGAGAAAGAAAGAATGAGAGAGAGAGAGTAAGAGACAGAGAAAGAGAGAACGTGAGAGAGACAGAAAGGAAGAGATGGAGAGGGAGTGTTGACACTGGAGAAAATCTTCGTAGCTCACCTTTGTGCCACCGGTGTGTCTCCAACTACGTGCCGGGAGATAGTGCAGCCCTCAAGTCTAGTGATTTGAAAGATAGTATAGAATTAGTAATTGCAGAGTACATACAACTGCACACGGGTAATTCTCTGTCTCACCAATGTGCAATGATGCTGGTGTATCCCATCCACTCCCATGGCTCCGAGGTGTCTGTGCGCTCTTGTGCTCCCAGACTGCTCTACAATATCCACTCCTACCACCCAGAGGTGACTGCCCGCTGCTATGGAAAGAAGTCTCTCTGCTCATCTTCCGCCACCGGCGAGTGTGTAAGAGGGTCCACCACGTGCCGAAGCAACTTTCTCATGTGTTGAGCATGGCCACGTAGTATCGCAGATTTTTCGATTCAATATTCACAGCCTGTTCGATAAAAAGCAAGATAAGATTGTGCGTCATGCATCCATAAAATGGGAGAGGAAGACAGAGAGAAAGTAAGAAAGAGTGAGCAGAAACAGAGAGAAAGAGAGAAATAGTGGGAGGAGATAGAGAAAAAGAAAGAAAGTGAGAAGAAGACAGAGGGAAAGAGTGAGAAAGATGAAGAGAGAAAGAGAAAGATTGACAGAGAGGAAGAGAGAGAGAAAGAGGGAAACAGTGTGAGAAAGAGGAACAGAGAAACAGAATAAGAGTGAGAGAGAGAGAGAGAGAGAGAGAGACAGAGAGAGAGGAAGAGAGAGAGAGAGAAAGAGATATACAGTGTAAGAGGAAGAGGGAGATAGAAAGAGTGTGAGGGGGAGAAAGGAAGAGATGAGTAGGGACACTGAGTGCTCACACTGTGTACAAAACTGTCATAGCTTACCTTTACACCACCACTCTGTCTTCAACCATGTTCCGCGACCTAGTGGAACTCAAGCTCCCACATCTGAAAGATGTGCAGAATTAGTAATGGCAGGGCAGGGTTGGATTAGGATTCAAAATGGGCCCGGGCACGCTAAAAAAAAAGTGCCCCACATTTGCATATTGCATATTGCCTTTCCTCAAAACACTGCTTTGGTGAAATTTTATTTAAAAAACGGTGGGGGAGATACAAAAAAATGCACGGATTTGTTTACACTGGTGACTTAAAAACCAGTGAGGCCACTTCTGCTCAGGCCCCCTGCCCTACTAGGTATCCATACATAAATGAGCCGGCCCTGCGAGAGAAAGAAAGTGACACCTCTGCCTGTTGCTAAACCTGAGATAATGGTGCCCATCTGCCTCCAGAAAGGCCATTCAGACACCCACTGGGCCACTGGCTGTATCCGAACAACAGTGACACCGCCCAAATCTACCCCCAGACTGCTCCAAAAAGCAGCCCACAGATGGAACTCAGCACTGGCCTCACGGGCATTGCAGCAGTGCCCGTGTTACCAATTTGATGCTGTGGCAGAGTATATACGAGTGCTTATGCCTAAATCGCTCTACTGTCTTTCTGCATTCAGGCTGTTGTACCCCATCCACTCCCACCGCCCAGAAGTATCTGCCCAATGCTGCGCACCAAGGCCTCACTGCTCACCGTTTTGCAGTCAGGACATCCTCCACATCATGCATCTCCGTTCTGCAAGCTAACAGGTCTCACATTTGGTACTGAGTCTTGATATCGCCATGGCAGAGGACATGCAAGTGCACCTATCATCATCGCAGGTTGCACACCCGCTCAGTGCTTGTAGTGCTAATAACTCAGTGAGAAGTGAGACCACGCATGTAGTGGTAGGCCTTCGCTGTTGGGCTCAGGCCTACACTGCGGTGCAGCAGAGCACACAAAATATCAACTGCCCAGACCACCAGGACAGGCCATCACCGGGGTGGTGTGGCTGTGCCGGCTGTAGTGGATGCCTTGCCAGCAACTCTAAAATGGCGTAGAGCACGTGCGCCCAGTCTTTTTTATTAGTAGGGTCACATGTCCTGTGACGCCTGTGCTGGATGGGTGTGGTGTGGGTGTATAACAGCCTAGAGGGAGTGGCTGTGGCATCAGCGTTGCCGGATTGGGCTAGACCGCGCACAATTGGGCTATATTTTTTCCAGCTGTGCTGTAACATTTTGGTTTGTGCTAGTTGCCAGATATACAGCGCTCCAGCAAAGTAATGTGTTAAAGCACTTTACTAGCCAAACATTTACTTGGCAGCCTGCTGCAACATCAATTCCAATACATTCATCGCCTGCTTGACGCTGTCTCTGCCTCTTCTTCCTTAAAGTAGCAATTTTGGTCTACTTTGGTCTACTTTTTTGTTGGCCTTGGGCTAGAGAATGCTTAAAAAACCTGGCAACACTGTGTGGCATACTAACAACTAGACCTGTGACCAGAAGATGACTTCAATGAAAATCTGGGCCATGTAGCGTTGTTGTCCTTCTCTGTAAGCATAAGCTGTCCCTGCCCCTCCTTCCCTAAAGTAGCAATATTGGGATATTTTGGGCAACATTTTGGTTGGCTTTGGGCTGTAGAAAGCTTCAAAAATCTGACAACACTGGATGCGGGTGTCCGTGTTGGAGTGCTACCATCAACCAGGTTCCAAAAGTCAAAGTGTCACTCTGTGAGCCAAGTCCAAAAATATGGCCAACATAGAAGGTATGGAGAGTCACTGACCCTATATTTATCCATAGGTCCACAGAAGAAAGATGGTGGATATGAGACATATGTGTGGATATGAATGTTTATTGCACATTTAGTGGAATGTTCCAGCTATAGCACTACAGGGCCTTAGAAAGTTGAAGTTTCAGTTTTTGGCACATGGAGGGCAGCCAATTAGAGTCAAGCTCGTTATCGGAGTTAGGCTGCTCCAACATATGTACTTATACAATCACTGTGACGATCCTCACGCACTTCTACAATCACTATACACTCTGATTGCAGTACTCTGATGATGCAGTCTCTACGTACGTACTTGTACAATGACCAAGACAAAGTTACATAACTAAAGTTTCCCCCCCCCCCTGTCAAAGGTAAGATGGTTGCATATGCTGGCCAGAGCACTATGTAATGTGGTAGGGCCCAGGGGCATCATGTTGCATGCATAATGAACATATGGACACAGATAGATAGGGGCACATGCGCTCGATTCATTCATTCAAAATACTTTATTCGGTTTAAAAGTTGAAAAACCATAAAAGTTACATTACATTAAAACATGTTAAGTTTGTGAGGAATCCTAAACCTATTTCAAAATCACAATCCATACATGTTCGACACTATAAAGATAAAAGGGTATTTTTACAGTAAAATCAATCAGCTATAAAAGACATGTAAACTCTCAGAGGATAACTACTAAAGTGGCAACTGCAAGGTAGGGATGAATTAGTCCTCCAATGGGAGATCTGATTTTCAATGAGGATTTCAAATAACCAACCACATATAAAGTGCATTCTGGCTTCAGCATTTGTAAAAAGCATAGCGCTGGACGGACTTGTGTAAAATTCAACCTTTTTAAAAGTGGCTTTAAAAAGAACCTCTGGGGAGCATCACAGAGGCGACAGAAAAACATAAAGTGCACCAGGTCCTGAGGAGACACTCCGTCGCAGCCACAGGGTGGTAGCACCTGGCCTCTATGGCTTCCCTTTGGTACTGCAAGTAAAAAATGTAAATAACCCATTCGGAACCTAGTTAGTAAAAACCGCTCGTGGGCCAGCAAGGTCCACAGAAGGCATGGCTCCGTGGCTGGCATCATAAAGCTACGGGCGCTTGGTTTGCAAAAATCTACCTCATCTCTATTAAATTGTTTGAGTGCAGTGAAAGACTTCTTGACAAACTCCACATCTGCGCTCGATTCCTTCTTATTACCAGGATCACATGTCCAGTGATGTCTGTGGTGGATGCGTTTCGGGTGATTGTAAGCCAACACTCCGGGAATGGTTGGGGCTGGCAACAAGTACAACAATAATCATTGGATCAAACACAGAGATTTAATCATAAAGGGTCAATGATTTGTGCTACACTAAGGTACGGATACCAGATATGAAATCATACAGCAAATATTCTATCATAAAGGGTTCGCGTTCCCCTCACTTGCAGTCGAGTAGGTGCTGTCTGGGGGTGTTGAACTTACGATCTCCTCCTTAGTCGCCATTTTGGGAGAGGTTCTGGGTTGACGGTCTAGTTGCCCTGCCCTCCCACCCTCGCAAGCATAAAAGTGGCGCCAATGCCCATGCCCATAGATTAGTAGATCGCTACTTCCTGAGGCGGAAGCCGGGAAAGTCGAGTTGTGTGTTTTTACTTGCTTTTAAATTCATTTTGTGAAATCTTTGTTGTTTACCTGCACTGCACCATCGCGTTCCCCTCACTTACAGCCGAGTAGGTGCTGTCTGGGGGTGTTGAACTTACGATCTCCTCCTTATTCGCGATCTTGGGAGAGGTTCTGGTTGGACGGTCTAGTTGCCCTGCCCTCTCGCCCTCGCAAGCATATAATGGTTCCACCTACACGGAGGCGCAGTGGACGCGCGCAGCGGGCGCGCGCAGCGGGCGCGCCAAAGGCAAGCCCGTCTGCGCCCGTCCACGCCAGGTCCGGGCCCAGGGCCAGAAACACAGGCCTTACTCCTGCTAATGCCAATTCTATCAATAATCAGACAGAGGCTTTGACCCAAGCTGCGCACACCTCTTATAAGAGTAATTCTCCTCCAATCAGGTGCAATTCTGAGCAGCTCCTGGCCCTAAAAACCCCATTTTCACCGAAATGTTCAATATTACATTTGAAGGGCGAAATTATACCTTGTCCTAACTGCGGCTTAACAATTGCTCCAGGTCGCAAATTAACTGAGGACAGGGAAAGCTACAATATTGATCACTGTCAATCTCAATGTAAACATTCTCTTTTCTTAGCCTGAACTGCAGGTCATTACCTAAACACAAATTTGAGATTTTTAACCTGCTGATGGATGAAAAGCCTGACGCCCTCTTTCTTACAGAAACTTGATTCCATGAGAGCTCAGGACCAGACATTGCGGTGGCTGTGCCTGACAATTATGCAATAGAGAGAATTGACCACGTTAATAAAACAGGAGGCGGCATTGCTATTCTCTTTAAAAAAGAGTACAATTGTGACTTTTTAAGCTTGCCCTCACCCCCAATTTTACGTTCTCTGGCATACTCGTCTATCGTCCACCTGGCTCTGTTACAGCATGGACACCTGCCCATCCGGAAATCATAAGTCCCTTAGTGATGAAAGCTGCCAATTTTTCCCTTGTTGGAGATTTTAACATACACGTAGAAAATCTAACTTGCACAGCAACTTCGGAGCTTATCTCCGATTTAGCCGCCTTGAACTTAAACCTGTTAAATTCTGGACCAACACATACTGCAGGTAACCTACTTGATCCTATTTTCTCTAACCTTAAGGCAATTAGGGCCAGATGTAGGTAAATCTCATTTACCGATTCTTAAATACCGAATTTTACCGATTCGGTATTCATGAATCGGTAAATGAGATGTAGGAAAAAATTCGGTATTTATTACTGAATCGGTAAAATTTGGAATCGGACTTTCGGAATTTAAGTGAATGCTGTGGGAGTGACCACCAGAGTCACAGACAATTTGAAATCGAGGTTCTATGACCTGAGGAGCCTCACAAAAAAAGTTGGCAGACCACCACAAGCAGCCATCACAAACTGGTGGAGGAAAGAACACAGCACCCCCCTCCACCCCTCACTGACCTGGAGGAGATGGTGGCCGCAACCTTAGAGCCAGAAAGCGTCTGCGGACTGGGAGAAGTGGACAGCTCAGCCAAAGCTGCAAGTAGAAAAGGTAAGATGCATGCACAGCAATCCCCCTCACACCCTCATCCTTCCCTCACCCCTTGAAGCTAAGTGACCCTAGTCCCGGTGTGCCAGCACCAAACAGTAGCAATGCATCATGGTACATGTAGTCAGTTAATGAAAGACCATGTCATACAGCACAGCAACCACCAAGTTAGGCAAATGATTGCAGACATAATGAAGGGCAGGCAACATGTACATTGTGCAATTTAAAAAGATTTAATTGTAGTGGCTGTGAGACATTTGCGCTTAGCTGATATACGCTCAAATGTCCACAGGTCACACATCCAGAAGGCAGTCACAGGAGACTGAAGGCACGGCACCCGAGAGGGATGAAAGTCAGGAGCCAGGTCCCAGTGCATCACAGGACACTGGTGTACCGAGTTGCCAGCCACCTTCCCAAGACCCTGAAATCACTCAAGATTTGCAGGCATCCCCACGACATTCACAGTCCCCTCTGTTAATGTCTTCACCAGATATGCCAGCATCACTGGATGTTGAAAAACCTGCAGCACAACCAAGCAGGAAGCATGTCGTTCCCCCACTGATAGAAATGGAGACAGCTGCCGGTGAAATGGAGGTGGAAGACACACACACCTTGCCTGGAGATGATATCTCTGCCACACTGCAGTCCAGCGCAGAGGTTGTCCGTAGTAGCACAAGACGCCGCAGAGTCCAAGGAAGGAGTGTAGGTACACGTGGGGAGGGGTCCAGTGTGTTCCAAGGCCTGGAGGGGAGCATGGTAAAGATCCAGAGGGTGCAAGGAAAGGGCATCATGTCCTGTCAACGCCAAATGCGCAACCTGAATAGCAATATGGAAGAAATTGGAAAGGGCATCAGGGAACTGGTGGAAGTGAACAAGAACATGGCTACAAGGATACATGAAATGACACAATCGGTGCAGCTACTGTGCACCAAACTGGACACAGAAATAGCATCAAGGCGCAGGGAGAAGCAGCGTGCACAGCAACACAACAAAGCAATTCACCGCCTGGCTACAGCCACATCCCTGCTATGCAGGCGAACCATAAACAGTCAGGAGGTGTTGACGCAAAACAGCAATGAGGTGACAAGGGGCATAGCCGGAATGACCGGTGCTCTTGAGGTGCTAATAAATGCTCAAACAGCACAAACTGCTGCTATTGATGTGCCAGAGAGTGAAGGGAGCACAAGTAGGAGCAGCATGACAAGCCCCCTTGTTGTAGAGACAAGGAGGAGCAGCAGGCGACAAGGTGAGGCTACAGGCCAAACGCCCAGCGAACACAGTGAGCCACATACATCTGGCTGTGCTAAGCGTGGACGCAAATGAACAATTAATATTATGGGGTAGTGACCCTGGACATACCCTTTTGAAAGTTCAAAGTTTGTGTTGCACATTTGTGCCTTGCATACCTGCGTAGTGACAACATTAAACTACGTTGGGTGCATACTCCACCTGTCTGTGTCTCTTTACTTACTTAAAAAAAGTTGCGTGTGATCTCTTCCCGTCTGTGTCTGCCATCTGTTGGTGTTGCATGTCCAGCTGTGTGTGGCTCAGGCAGTGCTTGGTCATCATCATGGTCCTCAAAATCAGAAAATTCCACTTCAGTGCCCTTCTTAACTGCAAGGTTGTGCAACATTGCACAGGCTGCAATCATTTTGCAGCAGGTCACTGGTGTGTACTGGCGTGCCCCTCCACTCTTGTGCAGGCACCGAAACCTGCTCTTCCACAGTCCAAAGGTTCGCTCCACAATGTTCCAAGTCGATTTGTGTGCCCTGTTGTACCTCCTCTGGCTGGGTGTTGAAGGGTTGAGGTAGGGGGTGAGGATGAAGGACCAAAGGGCATATGCACTGTCTCCTATTTGTAAGAATAGAAATACATTACTCACATGCACATATCCACATACAGCTGCAATATGTATCAAGGGAGATTCACACAGTGTATTACCTAGCAAGTAGCCTTCGCCAAATTCCCCCGCTGTCAGCCGTGAGTAGATGCCACTGTTCTGAAAGATGTAGGAGTCGTGGGTACTCCCGGGAAACTCGGCAACTATGTCCGTGATGATAAATTTGGAATCACAGATTACCTGTACATTTATGGTGTGTGTGGATTTCCTGTTTCTATAAATGTACTCTGTGGCAGCAGGTGGGCATATTGGGATGTGGGTACCATCAATGCAGCCAATGACATTTGGAAAATGCGCCATCTGATAAAAGTCAGTCTTGGTCCTGACCAGTTCAGCGTGTGTTGCAGGGAAGCTGATGTATAAATGCATTCTCAACAACATGGCCTCCCGAAATTTTCTGAAAAAGCGTGACAGGCTGCTCTGGGTCACCCCACCTACCGCAGCAACCACACTCTGATAACTCCCAGACGCAAGCAGGTGTAGGCTGCACAGCACCTGCACGTGGGGTGGAATAGCATGTGCCCTTGGGGTAGTGTGCTCCAACAGTGGTTGGAGGTCCCTGATGAGGTCCAAGATGGTGTCTGGGTCCAACCTGTACCTCTGGAGTATCTCTGCCTCTGTGAGCATGAACAAGGTGATCCACTGTCTGTAGACCTGCTCCTGTCTCTGCCATTTCCTCTCTCCTTCCTCCTGTAGCCGTAGCCGTCTCGCAATGACATAGAATGCCGCCATTGTGAAAAAAGTATTGCATTTTGGGTCCTTTTTTATAGGCTGCACCTGGTTACCACCTGATTTCAATCCATGGTAAATACAGACTCTTAAATACCGAATTTCAAGCAAATTTGGTATTTAAGAGCTTACCTACATCTCAATATTCAATTTTACCACTTCTTATTAACCGAATCGGTATATTTACCGATTTGGTAAATTTATCGATTCGGTAAAATTACCGATTCGGTAAATTTTCCGATTCGGAATGTTTACCAATTCAGTAACTTTACCGAATCGGTAAATTTACCGATTCAGTAAATTTTCCGATTCGGAATGTTTACCGATTCGGTAACTTTACCGATTCGGTAAATTTACTAATTCACCTTCATCCTTCATTGGCTTAAGGTCGAAAACCAAAATAAATTTAAAGCACTCTGTTTCATGCATAAAATCAATACTGGCAAAGCCCCGAAATATCTTCACTCACTTGTTCGCCCATATCGTCCATCTCGCTCTCTCCGTTCTTCTACATTAAAAAAGTTTGTCATCCCCAAAATCAAGCTCTCTCATATGGCCGGTAAATCTTTTTCCTACCTAGGGCCTTTGCTATGGAACTCCCTGCCTTTTTCAGTACGTAACGAGACCAACTACATCAACTTCCATAAAGCTTTAAAAACTTGGCTATTTAACATCTAGACACTCGTCTTTACCTACCTACTTACACAGCTCTACAATTTCGCGCCGGGAAACCCATTGTGGGTAGCTGATGCGCTCTACAAATGCAATAATAATAATAATAAAAAGGGTTCTTGACTTGTGATACACTGAGGTAGGACAGCAGATGTGAAATTATACACAAAATATTGTATCAGAAATGGTGCATGAGTTGTGCTGCACTGAGATAGGGGTATCAGAAGCATTTAGCTTCTGCACAGCCACCGATGATGCATGGTGCGGGCCATCCACACAATTGCAACTCGATGTGAATTGTTAGCCTTGCTATCTGAAGTGTACATCGAAGGCAGAAGTCAGCACAGACATCAAGGAATGTTTTTAGTCACTTCCTCTTGACAAAGTTCGAGGACATGGAGTACAATTCTCTCTAATAAATAAATCATGTTTCAATTTTAATTGTGAGCTCTGCTGACCGCAGTGTAGCTGTATGGAACAAAAGATGAAACTTTTATGGAATACACTGAGGAAATCTTGGTTGTTCTGAGTAAATTTCTAAAGTACGGTATTCTGAAGCTAGAATCTGAACTGGTCATTCATCATATCGTCTACCTTTTCCAGTAGGGAACAGCTGTGGAAAACAACGAGCTTCCAAACTTGTTTCCCACACACTCATGGGAGTTTGTTTTGCTTTTCTCATCTGGAACAATTCAATAGTATCTCCCATCAGTTCTTTTGAATGTAGAGGGTGTATAGTATAATGTTCATAAATGTCTTCTTTTCTTGAATTGTCCACTTGAAATATGTGTTTCATCTACTAAAGACATTTCTTCTTCTTCTACATTTACAATTTTATAGTAAATATTGTTTTGCACCTAATATAATGTAGCCTTTTGGACTTTTGTAACATGTAGTAACTCTTGCCATATTTTCAGACTCTTTGTGGGTACACCATTAACAAGAATGAGTACAGGTTCAGTATCCTCGCTTTCTACACCAACAGTTTCAACATTTTTCTTAAAATCTAAAGGTAAATACACAACTCTTCCTTTTAAACATCTTGGTAGATCTGCTGGAGGCAGTTTACCCATTTTAGGCTGCATACAAATTATAGCCTGAAAAGGGTGCACAGATTGTATAATGTCATTATGGACAGCTCTAGCTGGCATTTTTTTGTTCTAATTTATTGTAACAATATTTACAAATACATTGTACAGAACGTAACTTAAAACGAGCTTCCACAAACAGATCAGCAAGAAATTATTTCTATTTATCATTCTTTTCACTTTTTTAAGAGACATATACATTCCCAGTTTGAATTTTATGATGAGTACATCGAGAACAAATACAAACATAGTGGGGATTTTCACCAGAATCTACTTTAAACGTTGTTATTTTTTTTCAAACTTCACATCAGTATTATCTTGCTTCTCTTCATCAACACGTACACTAATCAAACTGTTATGTTCTGTACACTTCTCTTGACTAGCAATGAAACGTAATTCTATATCATCACAAATGTGTTTTATATCCAATACTGAACCATGCAAAAGAGCTGTACTAATTTCATTTAGACATAATGCAGGAGTCTTTAAACTAAGTTTTGCATTTCGGAATGAAGTAGTGCTAACATTGTTAAATGATGAAAATGACTTTGACACACTTTCCTAAAAAAACAAGCCAGAGAATGACCTTGCAACCCTGTATTTTTTCTCACTTTGGAAGGATCTAGTTCTTGTAATATCTTAATATTCTGTTTCACAGTTTTTTTTCTATATTGTCCTAGGAAATGTAGTAAAATATCAATAGAATGTTGACGTATACGACAAATTCTACAACAATCCCATGTAAACACTGGAGCCTGGGTACATCTTCCGTGAAGTTCTTCAGCTATTACTCGTTCAACATTTCTAGGAACTATCTTTTCTTTTTTGATTCGATAGACATTTTTCACTTCATAAGAACGACCTCAGGCATCACCTGCATGCAGTAATCTATTTTGATGAAAATAACATAATATTTTCTCATAAAGGGTCCATGAGGTGTGCTGCACTGAGTTAGTGGTCCTGAAGCACTCAGTGTGTGTGCAGCCTGCGATGATGCTATAATTGATATTAAAAAAGTTATTAAAGCAAGGATACTAAAAGGATATTGTGTAGGTTTGAGGGACGTTATAGTTAGTTGCCTACTCCACTCTGTAATTACTGACTGAAAAGTTAATGTTATTTTTGAGCCCTGATGACCGCAGTGTAGACAGGAGGCAGTGTTGAGCAAGGGCGCACAGCCAAATGGTGTTGAGTAGAGCTGCACAGTATTGGCAATTCAGTGTGCGTGCAACCAGCAATGATAAGTGGTGCACTGAGTTAGTGGCACCTGAAGGAACCAGCGTATGGGCACCCTGCGATGATGGTGGTCCGGGCGCGCTGCACTGGGAGCAATTACTTTTGTCTATTGAATTCTGCGTCAATAAGGCCACGTGGCGATGACTTATGGTGCACTGAGTTAGTAGTACCTTTGGCGCTCAGCGTGTATGTACCCTGCGACGATGCGTGGTCCAGGGGGCTGCACTCGGAGCAATGTCTTGTGTCTATTGAATTCTGTCCTAGTAAGGCCACCTGGCGATGACTTATGGTGCACTGAGTTAGTAGTACCTTTGGCGCTCAGCATGTATGTACCGTGCGATGATGAGTGGTCCGGGGGCGCTGCACTCGGAGTAATGTCTTGTGTCTATTGAATTCTGCCTTAATTAGGCCATGTGGCAATGACTTATGGCGCACTTAGTTAGCAGTGCCTTTGGCACTGAGAGTGTACGTAACCTGCGATGATGCGTGGTCTGGGGGTCAGCACTCGGACTAATGTCTTTTGTCTATTGAATTCTGTCTTAATAAGGCCATGTGGCAATAACTTATGTGGCACTGAGTTAGTAGTACCTTTGGCGCTCAGCGTGTATGTACCCTGTGATGATGCATGGTCCTGGGGGGCCGCACTCAGACCAATGTCTTTTGTCTATTGAATTCTGCATGAATAAGGCCATGTGGAGATGACTTATGGTGTACTGAGTTAGTAGTATCTTTGGCGCTCAGTGTGTATGTACCCTGCGATGATGAGTGGTCCGGGGGTGCCGCACTCAGAGCAATGTCTTGTGTCTATTGAATTCTGCCTTAATAAGGCCATGTGGCGTTGACTTGTGGTGTACTGAGTTAGTGGTAACTCTGGTGCTCAGCAGGAGCAATGTGTCTTGTGTACTGGACTGCGTTATCTGCAATCGCGACTCAATCTGAATTGTGAGCCCTGCTGTCCGCAGTGCAGATCGAAGGCAGGCAGGGTGCGCGGATTCTGCCGTGAAAAAAAAGATAGAAGATAATTAGACCACGGGGGGCCCAATCCTCACTACACTGCCCCAGGGACTTCCACCACCGGGGCAAAGCATTAATAGTTGCGGGGCACACAGCCGCCTCCACATCCTCGGGGACTACCACCCCCAGGAGCTTGTTAATGGTATGATGGGGGCCTCTATGACCCCCCAAGCCCCGGAGACTGCCACCCCCCAGGGCTCAACTTAATTGTTATTGCCGGGGCCACACTGCCTCCCGCAGCCCCGGGGGACCACCACCCCTGGGGCTTTAATTTTTAAAATAAATACCCTTTTAGGGGGGCTCAATCCCCCCAACACGCCCAGGGGGGCACCACCTCCCTGGGGCTCTAAATATTCAAATTGGGGGTCCGCATCGGACCCCCAGCCCCGGGGACCACCACCTCCCCGGGGCTTTGCTAATGTTGGGAGGGGGCTCACTGCCCCCCTCCTGGACCCTGTCATGGCCCTGGGGACCGCCACCCCCAAGGCCAGCTCCTGCAGTTTCCCTGGGCACCCACCCCCGGGACACTGTAGTTTGCTATGGCAGGGCGGGAGCCACGTGGCTCCCGCCCTGCCATAGCAAAGTTGGTTTGGATTTTGAAAGAGAGAGCAGGGAAACCTGCTCTCTCTTTCAAAATGCAAACCAGATTGCTTTTCCACATGGGGATGTTAGCAGCTCCCCATGTGGAAAAGCAATGCCGGCTCCCGAAGGACGCGTGGAGCCGGCAGGACCATGGGGGCATTGGTGCTCCCCCCATGGTCCCCAACATTGTATATAGGCCCCAGGGGATGGGGTCCCCGGAGAGAATAGAAATTAGTGGTAGGTGCAAATTTTTTTTTACGGTAAAATTGAGAGTTGCGCACCCAGCACGGCACTCAGCGCATCCCCTTGGTGTGGACGCGCTGGGTGTGCAACTCCTGACGTGTTGGGTGCACGATTCCTATCACATTGGGTGCGCGACTCCTAACTCATTGGGTCCATGACTCCTTGGCGTTGGGTGCGCGACTCGAAGCAAAAACAGTTATATTTTTCAGATATATATCAAACTTATTTGCTTAGATCTTGGGTGGCTCTAAAAAGAGCCATTGTGTTTATTGGGAGATTTTTGTACCTACAAGTAAGTACTGATGCAGAGTCTAAAGTTGTTGAGAAAGACTCTGTTACCCTCATCTGTAAAATATACACCATCTCTCCTATAGATGCCGTCCATATTAAAATGCAGATTGTTGTTTTAAATGGACCCCATTCTATAATCTCTGAGACAAGCAGAAACATCTTTATTGACATGTTTCCTAGCTTTCTCAATCTGCGGACAAAATTAATTGGACCAGTTGCATTTCTGAATTTGGCATATGTTAGAATAGACAAAGGCAGTTTGGGGGAAAAGTGACATCAAATCTCCAAAGGTGTCCTTCATAAGTATTTCCAGACCTACCCCAGTCAAATTGCCTAGGTTATTGCCTCCACAGTGCACTATTATAAGGTCAGGGTGTTGGAGATACAAAAAGGATTTAACCAATGGCATCAATTGGTGCCACTTTAATCCTCTCTGTCCAATCCATTTAATGTCTACATTTGGCAAAGCTAGGTCTTTGTCAATGCCTCTGCTTTCTGCATAACTTTGGCTCCAGAAAATATAGCTGTGTCCCATATTCCACATAAGCATCTTGAAGGGAGGTCTAGATGCACTCAGAAGGTGTCTGTATGTGAAATAGCAGTTTGACAACTAATATTTTTCTGAAATGGTGGATATGATGCAATTTTGAAATAAAAGAAATGATTGGCTGTTTGAGAACATTATAGACTGAAAAGTAGGGTGCATGTTTCTGTTTTTTAAAAGCATGTTTCTTATTGGTTACAAGAACTGTTTGAAAGGAACATTACATAGGATAAGCTGATATTTTGAAAAGTCAAGCACACTTGCTGTTTGGATTAGAAACATTGTGTGCAGAACTTGTGACCTGTGTGTTCAGTTGAGTGTTCCATGAACTGTTACTATGGTAACATGAGGTGAACAGATTTGGGGTAGGGTTCAAAGTTATGTCAATTGGAAGGGTAAATGTGTAACCAATAGAAATGTGTGTTAGCTTTTGAATTAATGTGGGAAGCAATGTGATTTGATATTTACATATATATGTGTGCAGAATGAGAGGGAAAGTTTGCCATTGTTTGGTTTTGCTAAGTGCAGTGCAGTACAGACAATCTGTATAAGAAAATCTGCTGTGTGACTGACATACTTCTTAATTCACAAATTAATTTGAAAGGTGAGTTATTAATTTGTGAGGGGTTGTATGTGGTGCCTTTGTTTTTAATAAGACTAATGTGTTTCTCCTGCTAAAGTCCAGGGAGTAGTCTTAGTCAATCACACTGTCAATCTGTGTCTATTTGGGCAACCATTGTGAGAGAAGTATTTGCTTTATTCATGTATTTTGTGACACATAACTTCTTAAAAACCTATCCTGTTCTCAAGTTTCAGTAGAATTAGAAGTCAGTTATTGCCTACGCATTCGCAAAATGAGTAAGGCATTCGCACTAGAGTGTAGTTCTGAAATATGTAGACTGTGTGCCGTCACCTTACCCCTTCCACACTAATGAATTTATTTTGGTAAAGTCCAAGGAATAGTGTTGCTTGTCTAGAATCACACTGTGAGTCTGTGTGTATTTGGGCAACCATTGTGAGAGAAGCATTTGCTTAATTCATATATCTTTACAGACACACAACTGCTTAAAAACTTATCCTGTTATCAAGTTTTAGTAGAATTAGAAGCCAGTCATTGCTTATGCAATCACAAAATGAGTCAGGCTATCACACTCTAGTGTAGTACTGAAATATGTAGAATGTGTGCAATCACCTTACTGCTTCCAGACTAGTGAATGTGTTTTGGTAAATTCCAAGGAATTCTGGGGCATATTATCAAGAAAGGGCGTTACATTATCGCCGCTTTCATCGGCAGGAAACTGCTGATAAAGCGGCGATAATGGGCTTGATAATATGCTCTATGAATTCCAATCGAAGCCCATAATAGATGTCTTCACATTTAACATGGGCTTCGATTGGAATTCATAGAGCATATTATCAAGCCCATTATCGCTGCTTTATCGGCAGTTTCCTGCCGATAAAAGCGGCGATAATGTAACGCCCTTTCTTGATAATATGCCCCAGTGTTGCTTGTCTAGAATCACACTCTGAGTCTGTGTGCATTTGGGCAACCATTATAAGAGAAGCATTTGGTTACTTGGGGCCATATGTATCAAGCCGTTTTTAAATCGCAAAGGCCAAAATTCGCAGAATTTCGTCCTTTGCGACTCGCAAACGGCCATTTTGCATGTTTTGGGATGCATGAAACATTCCCAAAATAAGTAATTGCAAAGTTGTGCGATTCCTTATTTTGCCATAGCATTGAGGGAATTGCAATTTTGCGATTCCTTAAATGCTATGTATGTAGCATTTTTGGCTAGCGAAATATGGTTAAGAATTCGCAAATTACCACCAACTTTTAGTTGATGGTAACTTGCGAATTCTTCAAAAAATGCATATTTTGGCATTTATTAAGGTGGCATGTGATGCACACACATGCCCATAGGGCATGTGTGTGCGCCATATGCACACACATGTATATTTCAGGGGTGCAGCAGGGTGTCTTTGAGACACCCCTGCACCCTTGAAATAATTCTCAAATTGCGATTAGCAAATTGCGAATTCGCAATTTGAGAATTATTTCGCAATATTTCCTATGGGCCTCCTGGCCCATAGGAATGCATTGGAAATTATTCCTTAATTGCGAATTTGCAAAATGCGAATTTGCAAATAAGGAATATTAAGGAATCGCTAAAAAGTAGCAATTTTTTTCATACATACCATTTTGCAATTCCTAAATAGCGATTCCTTAAAATTCGCTATTTAGGAAACGCAAAATAGTTGGTTGATACATATGGCCCTTGATGTCTTTGCAGACACATAACTGCTTAAAAACCTATCCTGTTCTTAAGTTTTAGTATAATTCGAAGCCAGTCATTGCTTATGCATTTGCAAAATGAGTCAGGCTTTCACACTAGAGTGCAGTACTGAAATATGTAGAATTTGTGCAATCACGTTACTCTATCCAGACTAATTGAGTCTGTTTTGCTAAAGTCCAAGGAATAGTGTTGGTTGTCTAGAATCACAATGTGAGTCTGTCTGCATTTAGGAAAACATTGTGAGAGACTCATGTCTTACAACATGCTGTGCTTTAAACGCCTATCCACTATGCATGCAGTCCTCTAAACACCTACACACTTGTCTTTCACACCTTCAATTACCCAGTCAGTATCCGTACATTCCTGCAAACATCCTGTTACTCCCCTTGCACTCCTCTAGTGACCCATTCAGCACCATGTACTTATCCATTCACTGTGCTAAAACTCAATCATTTATACATTCACCCAGTCTTTCTCTTTGCAGTCTAATCATTCAGTTAGAACCCAAATACTCATTCAGTGACTTCGAGCCTTACCATATAGACTGCTTCAAACTCCTATCCACTTGCTTGTAGTCCTCCAACCATCTACGCACTTGTGTTTGAGGCCTTTAATTCCCCAGTCAGTCTCCTTATACTCCAGGAAACACCCTGTCACTCCCCTTGCAATCCTGTATTTACCCATTCAGCACCATGTACTAATGCATTCACTCTGCTAAAACCCAACCGCTTATAAATTCACCCAGGCATTCTCCTTGCAGTACTCAAATCAGTTAATCAGTACGCAAGTACTCATGCAGTGATCCAGGCTTTAGCACATGGACTGCTACAAATCTTTATTGAATATGCATGCAGTCCTTTAATCACCTACACACTTATCTTACACAACTTCATTTCCCCAGGCAGTATCCATACACTCCAGCAAACATCCTGTAACTGTCCTTGCACTGTTGTAGTGACCCATTCAGGACAATGTACTAATCCATTCACTGTGCCAAAACTGAACCACTTATAAATTCACCCAGGCACTCTCCTTGTAGTACTTTAATAATTGTTTTGCTACCCAACTACATACAGTAAGGTAGACCTTAACACATGCAAGATGTTTGCATAGTAATAGAAAGGTATAATTTATAAATGTATTAAAATAAATGTATTTATAATTATTTTTACAGATATTGTTTATCATCATTAAAATACCGTTATCATGCCTGAAAAATTAAGAAAGAGATAAAACTGCAAAAGGACAATTATTTGAAGAAAATTGCAGAACTAGTATTGGATGACCAACATCATGTGGGTAAAAAGCAAAAGTTTTCCGGTAAGACAACAAAAGAATTCATGAAAAAACTTTCAAAGCCTAGAAATAGTGTGCAGATTGTACAAAGTACAAACAATTCTTCAACCAGAAAAAAGAATATGAGTAAAAAGAATGGAGTAAATGGAAAATTACATTCAAAAGACACAATGAATGGTAAAAGATGGCAAAATCAGTATAAAGAGACGAGGAAAAAGATTTTTTATGATAGAGTTGTTTATAACTTGCTTAAAGATGTGAAAAAATATTGAAAAAAGAGCACTATGTTTTAAAAATAAGAAGCATATTGAATCCATTGTTCAAAAAGCTTTTGAATTAAAAAGGAAATTACTTATTTTAGATTTAAACAGATTTTGACCACTAGACAAACCGATCCATTTTATGAAGGCCAAGAGTGAGAAGAAAAGAGTAATTAACAAAACTAATTTTTGTGATTTTTTTGGGGTGACTGGAAACACAGTTCAAGTTCAGAGCCTTTCTCTAATGAAGAGAGTTATTTTCAGAGCAATAATTTATTACATGCAGTTGATACCAGTGGTAGAGCTTATGAGGTTAGAAATGGCTGTCAAATTGAGAAAGAGAAGATGGTTCCTAGACATGTAAAAGAAGTGATAGCTGATGAAGTTCTAGGGAAATGTCCTAAAGCCCCAGTGTATACTTGGGATTGCAGCAGTATGTGTACTATACGACAGGAATCTATTGATATTTTACGCAATTTCTTACGAAAGTATACTAAAAAAAATTAAACAAAAGATTAAGATGTTGCAAGGACTTGATCCTTGCAGAGTAAGAAAAAATACTGGTTTGTAAGGTCATTCTCTGGCTTGTCTTTCTAGAAAAGTATGTCAAAGTGTTTTTCATCATTTCAGGATGTTAGCAGTACATCATTCTCAAATGCGGAAGTTAGTCAGAAGATTGTATTATACAAAAAGTCCAGCACTAAAATTAAATGAGTTGAACAGTGGTCTTTTGCGTGGGTCAGTATCAGATGTGAAGAAGGTTTGTGATGAAATTGAGTTTTGTTACTTTGGTCCTAAACAAGAGAGTGCAGAAACTGACACATTAATAGAAGAACATGTTGAAGAGAATGTGCAACATACTACTACAAAAAATGTTGAAGAACAAATTACAAAGTTTAAGGTGATTTCAGGTGAAAGGCCAAATTATTCTTATATTTATTGCTGGTGTACTTACTATGAAAATCAGACTAGGAGTACTAAAAAAATGAAAGAGAAAATAATGATAAGTGGAAGGAATTTGCAACCTTTTTGTTGGTAGAGAATTGTTTTGATTTGTGTATTTGTAAATATTGTTATAACGAATTAGATGAGAATAAAATTCCCGCTAGACCTGTCCATAATGATCTAGAGTTGGTAACTATTCCTCCAGAACTGATAGATTTAAAAACGTATGAGTCTATTCTGATTCAATGTGTGCACCCATTTCAACCTATTTTTTGTATGGAGCCTAAAACATGTAAATTGCCGTCTACAGATTTACAGAGAGGATTAAAAGAAAGAGTTGTATATTTACCTCTAGATTTAAAGAAAAATATTGAAACGATTGGTGTAGAGAATGTAGAAAGTGAACCATTAGTTATTCTAGTTAATGGTGTTCCTACTAAGAGTAAGACAATCTGGCAAGAGTTAGTGGATGTTAGGAAAGTGCAAAGGGCAACATTATATCTCATGAAGAACAATGAGTACAGGGAAAAAGTGTGGGTGGAAAGAAGAAATACTTTTAGGAGCTGATACTGAAACGTCAAGTGGTCAAATTGAAAAAGTGGACATTACAGTGTACTTCCACTCCATCGAAAGAAGTGATGGGGAATGCTATTGAATTATTCCAAATGAAAAAAGCAAAGAGAAGTCCCATGAGTGTATGGAAAAATTGTTTGGAACAGGAAAAGGTGGAAAATATGATGAACGATCAGTGCATTTTCCTGCATCAGAATATCGAACACCAATATTGTATGTAGAAGATCCAAGATTTCGACAATGTATCCCATATTTATTTCATCTTTTGTTTGAGAGTGACTTGTCTGGACTTTCATATGCAGTCAACCACATATTGAAAACAGGAGTACATCTTCGAAATGTTTCGGCAAAGGAATTTATGGATAAAGTACATCAGAGAGATGATCATTTAGAATCTCAGCTGATTAATTTGATGGCATGTCAGCGTGGTACTAATGAGTATTGGTACCGTCGTCATGAATAACTAATGTATGCTAAGGAACTTAGGAACTCCTACGTGGTTCCTTACCCTAAGCGGTGCTGAATACGCTTCTACACGCCCATGCGCCAGCTACGATCTACCAGCCACGCACTCTCCACCGTACCTCGCATCCGCAGAACCACCGCCGGAGGAAGATCCTTCTCCTACCTGGCAGCCAAAACCTGGAACTCCCTCCCCACTCACCTTCGACGTACCCAAGATCATCTCTCCTTCAGGAAGCAACTCAAGACCTGGCTGTTCGAGCAGTAACACACCCCCTTCCCCCAGCGCCTAGAGACCCTCCCGGGTGAGAAGCACGCTATATAAATGCCGTGATTGATTGAGATGATTTACTTGAATTTCTTCAAGAGGCAAATTTGAATATAAAAAATATTGAATACAAGACACCTGGAGAATTGTGCTCTTTGGATCCTGTTAATATATGCAGATATTTCAATTATAGATTTGAAGCTATGATGTCTTTTATCTGCAATAAAAAGAATCCTCCTCTTGGAGAAGTTGTGGATTTCTTTTGGAGAAAGGAGTATCAAGCTAGAGGTGCTCCTCATATAAATATATGCTGATATGGATCAAGGATGCCCCCAAATTCGGAACTGATTCCGATTATACTGTTTTGTCTTTTATTGAAGAATATGCCACATGTGCTATACCAAAAAGAACAGAAGAAAACAACTGAAGACAACAAGTCTTACGATTCCAAAGTCATCGATGTGGAAAATACTGTCAACGAAAGTACAAATCTAAGGAAAAGTTTTATACAAAATTTCGTTTTGGATTTCCAAGTCCTGTAATTCCAAAGGAAGAGTAAACAGTTTTATGCCAGCTAAGAGACATACCATCTCTAGAAAGTCTCCCAAAAAATGCGTACAGTTTGAGAAGAAGTGAAGAATAAAAATACATAAATGATTATAATCTGGTTATCCTCTCAATGTGGAATGCTAATATGGATATACAGTACGTTGCGGATAATTCCATTGCTGTAGCTCGGTATGTAACATCCTACATTACAAAATCAGAAAAGACAGAATTGAAAGAAATGTGGGAAGAAATTTCTCACAAGAAGAGTCTTAGTAACAAATTATCCAGTTTCAGTTTGAAGATGTTATCCCATCAAGAAACTGGAGCGTATGAATGCTCAGATCAGTTTTCATCTGCAAGTTTATACTAAAAATCTAGAAAAATCATTTGGGAGAGTTTATGTCTTGCTGCAACGCGAAATCAAGTACTTAAATCTGTTGAAGAAATCAAACATTTAGCAGAAAAAGATCTGGAAAGTACAGATATTGTGAAAACAAACATGTTGGACACATATTATCCAAATAGAACTCATCATCTTGAGAACATATGTCTCTATGAAGTGCTGCAAAACTACACTTTTAAACGGAATACTACAGAAAACATCAATGATGGAAAATATGCAATGACTGGTTCGGAAGGATGTTTGGTGAAACAAAGGAAAGGGCATTTGATTAATCACAGAAAACTGAGTTGTGACACTCCTGATAAAAGGGAATTTGACTATTTAGCACTTTTGCAACTGTTCAAAACATGGCATTCAGAATTGGAGATTTTCAGAGTTATGAAGACCCCTTCAATGCTTGTAAAGATACCATAGAATGTACTGTCTTTGCAAATTATGTGAAAATGTTGAATGATGAAATTGATCAAGAAGCTACTATTGCAGCTGATGTTGCTAGAGACAGTTCTCAAGACAGTCAAGGCCTGCGCCACTGAGTCAAGATCCAATAGTAGAACCAATTCTTTAAAATGAAGCGGCAATCGCTATGAACGAAGTGGAAACAGCAATGCATCAAGCTCAAGAAGATATTATGGACTTAGGAAATTTGGAAGAACAACTAAATGTTGAAATGAAAGAAATATATCAGCAAGTGAGACAACAGATTGACCATGGATTTCTTAAGAAAAAGAAGGAATGCACATGCACATCATTTCAACCTATCCGAATGTATGTGAGTGGTCAAGCTGGAACAGGAAAAAGTTTCCTAATTAAAGTAATGACCAGTTATCTATAGAAAACAACTGACTCACATTTGTCTTGTGTTATAACTGCTCCAACTGGGTTGGCAGCACACAACAGTAAAGGAATTACATAGCCTTATTTCCTTATGCTACCTGTGGAGCATGAAAATAAATTGGAATATCACAAGCTATCTGGAGAAGCTTGATTTGAAGTTTCAAGAGTGCTAAAGAAAATTAATCTTCTGATTATTGATGAGGTAAGGATGGTCTCAAACTTAATGCTTGCTTTTGTGCATTTAAGAATGCACCAAATTCTTAAAACAGAGTATGATTTCTTATTTGGATGAAAACATGTCATGGTTTTGGGGGATCTACTGCAACTTATTCCCGTAAAAGGACAACCAGTATTTAAAACACTTGTGCATGAAGACACCAGAAAGTGTTTGGGTAATGTTGGAAACGTTAATATTTGGTCATATTTTGAATACAAAGAACTCATTACAAATATGCAACAGGCAAATTATGTTAATTATGGAACTATTCTTCAAGATATAAGAATTGGAGTACTGACAAAACATGGCAAACAAGCTTTGCAAAGTCGAATACTTTCCAATTTGTTTTCAAATAAAAATTTAGTTCCTGAGAAAATATATATGAAAATTGCAGAACAAAAATCTATAATCTGGCTATTGCCAACACTGTGGAGTGTTCTATATTCAATGAACAACTTTTAAAGCTAGAAAATAAAGAAATAATAAAAATGGAAGCCATTGATAAAATAGAGCATGAAGGAATCACTTTTATTTTGACAGAAAAATTGAAAACAAAATTGGATTCTTTAGAAAAATCGATATCTAAAACTGCTGGTTTAGAAAAGAATCTATATGCATGTATAAACTGTCGGGTAATTGTAAGGCGTAATTTGGATGTAGAAAAAGGTTTCGTTAATGGAGCAATGGGTAAAGTTGTGGATTTTGTTAATTGTCAGAATAAAGATGGAATTGATTTTAAAAAAATTGAATTTGATCAGATTGAAGAAGTAAAACAAATTGGTCATTGTTCAGTTAGGTTTTTGCTTGTTAAAAATGCATATGTCCGTAGAAAACAGTTTCCACTTTCTCTGGCATATACAGTGACTGTTCATAAATCTCAAGGTTTAAGTGTAGACAGTGCTTTGGTGAACGTTGGAAGTACCGTGTTTCAAGAGGGTATGGCATATGTTGCTTTGTTCTGAGTCAGAACTGTATCTGGTTTGTTTTTAATGAGACAAAGTTTATTGCAGATGTAAACTGTGTAAAAGAGTACAATAGATTAAGAAGAGAGTATGCTCCCAATTTAGGTCAATACCCTGTGTTTGAAAAGCATGTGGTAGGTTGAAAAAGAAGATATGTGAATATTTGTAGTAAAGGTATAGAGAAGGAAAAAAATCAAGATAATGTTGTGATTGCAAGCAAAAAGAGAAAGGACACTGTTACAGGGATTGTTGGTTATCAGTTTGAAAGTAGTTCAGGTATCAACTGCTATGCTAATGTAGTGGTCAATTTTTTTTTCTCAAACGTTTGCAACAGCAAATTATGGAGAAGCGGGAAAAAAGATTTTGTTCCTTGTTGCATTGTATTTATGAAAAATTGAGAACTGATAAAAGTAAAATGCAAAGCATTTCTGATATTCATAATCTTTTGGATATATGTTCTGGTTCTACACAGTTTGCGCAGAATATCCAACAAGATGATCAGGAATTTCTAATGTATATGCTTGCAGTATTGGAAAATGAAGGAATAGAAATTGAAAATCTTGTCGGCCTTCATTATAAATGGGAACATCAATGTGAAAATTGTGTGTTTACATCTAGCACTAACATAAACACTGAAAGATTTATATATTTGACATTACCAGACTGTAAATCAGTCTTTCAACAAACTAGTTAAAGGAGCAAATCAAAACATGGAGTGTAGCCAATGCAAATCAGAAATGTTATCAACATTATTTACTCAAGGATATGGACAATATATAATTTTAATGATACAACGTTGTACAGCTGATGGAAGAAAATTGGAAACTTAAATAAAACATTTTGTAGCAAGTCAACTATCAATATCAGGAAGAACTTTTGTAGCAGTACCAATAATTTTCCATTAATGATCCTTCTACAATATCTGGATATTACACTACCTATTTAAAATGTGATAAAGGATGGACATATTGTAATGAAGATCAATTGGTTTTTAAACAACATTTGCCTCACGAATTATCAAATTCCTACCTAAGAGTTTTAAAGCCAAAGTTTTAGGAACATAATTCAGCCTCTGAGGAATTTATTAATATGTATTAATACGATTACTATTTGACAATTTCAATATAAAGGATTTCAAGAATACTATTTGGCCTAGAGGAAAGTATATATTTGAATTAAGGACTTTTTCTTGCACATTCAGTCAGCATATATTTTTAAATAACGTTATTTACAGTGTATGAAAATTAAAAATAATTGTTCATCGTATAATTATTTGAGTTCTTTCATATTCAGGTAGGAAAATTCTCTTAGAAGAAAGCATTTTATATATGTGTGATTTGTATAATATTGTTTGTTATTGAGGTTTTAGTTTTTGTGGAATGTTCAGAAATAGTTGAGTATATTAAAAATATATTAGAGGTACTTTTTTTTTTAAACAATCTTATTGATGTTTTTTTTTTTGCCCGTGCTTATGTGATGAGTACGATCACTGTTTGTAGTGAAATACAATGTATTCTGAAAAAAGCAAAAAAAGGAAAAGAAAATAATTTATAAAATGTTAAAATTATGTTGTGTTGTAAAAAATATAATATTATATATTATAACTGTAGTTTTTTCTTCTCTTTCACAGATCATAATTCTAAAATATTACATTTTCAGAAATTTAAATTACAAAAAAACCTGAAAAAAATGCTTAGTGTTTTTTATATCTGTTACTGTGAAGGTAAGATTAACTAAGTATTAAAATGCACAATGGGTTGTGTTTGCACACTGGTGAAGAAAGGGGAGATGGACGGAGAAGATAAGGGTGGAAAGATGCTCTGTGGGCATTTTAAGTTATGGGATAAAGTTCCCTTGAATTCTGACTGTCACTGGGGGTCAACTAACCCACCAAATATGTGCAGAAAGTGCCAGAGAGTTGCATTACAGAGAGGTGTAAAATGGGACATAGCTTTGGACCATCTGTCTGCAACACAGCTGTATGGTGTTCAATAGAGAGACATGGTGGGCTAGTAGGAACCAGGGACTTTCAAGATTAAAAGAGACTAAATTTCTCAATTTAAAACACGTCACAGAGTGTGTCTGCACATGTCACATGAGGCCTCATTCCTTCCCTACATCACTCTAGAAACATGTCCTATCACTTTGCCAAAACCTAAGTACTTATGAATGTATCTTGTTCTCTCGTTGCAGTACTGAAATTACTATACTTATTAGTCATATAGTTAAGAATTGGCTTAGCCACTACGCCTAGTACAAGTACATTTCTTTATAAACTATGCATGCAGACCTACAAGAAGCTGCACAGTATTAATACGGTCTTCAAAATACCCAGTTTATACCTATATAGTTTTGGAATCACTGTCATAGGATCCCATGTGACCTAAAAAAAAAGATTTGATTGGTTTATAACATTTCCCATTGTACCTATTAAAGGACTGCAACCATTTCAATCATTCTTCATTGAGCATCTTCGGAGAGATAACTCTGTGTTTACCTCTTGTCACTCTCATGCAATTTTTCAATCAATGAACTAGCAAAATGTTCTTATTGTAACAGTCTGCCAATACCTAAGCACTTATGGGGCAAATTTAGAAGCATCCTGTGCCAACAATATGTCACTTTTTGCAACATAGTGATGGCACAAGACACTCTTTCATATTTACAAGGAGAAGAAAAGGCACTCTGTGTAGCTTTTCATTTCCATGTAAATACAACCTCATCATACACACGACTTTGCACTGTTGCTGTGGGTGTTTGCACAGAAAACTCATAGAAGAAGACACATCTCCAGATTTATCAGAAACCATAAAAAGGAGAATTGTTTTCATTTCTCCTCATTTTTTCTCTTTCAATATATGCTTCATTGCACAGCATACATTGAAGGAGAAATATGCTTTTCTCTGATTGTTTTTGTGCAGGAAGGTGTGTCTTCCTGCACAAAAACAACCTCCGCACAACACAGATATCCTTGCACCATGGTGCAAGGGTGCCTGTGTCACCGCAAGGCTGCAGTTTAAGCAACGGTGCAGAGGGAAGCATAGACTTGCAACACATTTATGTACATATGTTGCATCCCTGTGCTTCAGAAGTACCACAGCACACTGCAGCTAAGGAGCTTACAGTGTCATGCTGCAGCACTTCCTTATAGTTCTGCCCTAATACATTCACCATACACGACTAATGCATTATTTCAGTCAATTATGCACTACACATACATTCAAATAAACTTTCACACACTATCATACAAATATAGCTCTTTTTTAACCAGAGAAGTTAGTTCTGAAAATAACTTTTTTATTGTTGTTTTTTTGTTTTATATTTTTTTGTACTTTTTTGAACTATTTTGTTATTTTTTTGTTTTTTTTCAAAAGAAAAAAATTGAACAGGAGGAACAAAACTATCAACTTCAGGGGAAAAAAAAGTCTAGCACCGATGATTTTTCTGTACTCTGCAGATTAGATCTACGGATTGCTCTCCATAACAGAGTAATTAGTTGCACTTAATACAGTGCACCTTTAGTTAACCAAATTGTGGACATATGTTCGGATGTTGTGGCGATAACGATGTACCAGAAGTACTTGCCACTGCAGGTGGAGGGATTTCGCAAAGTCTTCTGCACTCCTCATGAGCCAAGTTGACAGGGTGCTGCGTCTTGAGGTGTTTGTACATGCTTGCCATACCACCAGGAGTATTTTTTGGTAGGATCACCTCTAGAAGGAACCCTTTCCCAAATCCTGCAGGTCACTTTGGTTACATTTACTTTTTTTGGGCTTCTGGGATCGAACAAAATTTCCAGACCACTGAAGTGCCTCTTTGAGGGTGTGGAGGCTCAGGAAGAAATTCTTGATCCGAAGAGTGCTCTGAATCTGAAGGTGGCTGCTGTCCTGAAGCCATTTTGTGCACTATTGAGTAAATAGCACAAAGGAATGGAATCAAAGAAGATTCTTCTCAGTTGAGAGATGTTCCTCCTATTGATGGTCTAAGAAGAATGATTGAAATGGGTGGGGACCTTCAATAGTTAGAATAGGAAGTGTTATGAACCAATCAAATCTTTTTTTTCAGGTCACATGGGGTCCGCGCACTGTGAGCACAGGCACATTGCACCCAACGCGACTTCGCAAAATTGCATTTAAAAGTAATATAGGTTTATTAAAAGTAAAAGTATGTTATTTGTATGATTAGCTTAGATAATGTCTTGCCCTAATATGTATATCAAATACATATATATATAATTTTAGATATTAAAACATTTTGCAGGAGTCGCGTACCCACCGCATCGAAACACATATATGACGTCACGCGGAAGCAAGCGAGCGTCGCTTAAAGTAATACGTATATGTCGTGTATGCGCTTGGAGTCGCATACCGGTCACATAGCAATCACGCACGAAAATACACACCCATCGCAGGACCTATGCAGATCCTACACAACAATCCTAAAATGGCAGCTAGGTTCCGCACAGTGATCAATAAAGGTACGCTTTGGAAGCGGGACTCCCCAAAAAAATTGAAAAAATAACGTATAAATAATATAAGTATATTAAAAAAATAACATAAAAAAACAATATTAGAGTTTCAATATTTTAAAAAACATTTTTTTCAATTTATATTAATAATAGATAATGTAATTAAAAAAATGTAAAAATAAACAGTTAAAAAACTTTAGAAAATAAGTATAAAAAAATACATATAACTATTACTACATTTAAAAATTATCATTTAAAAACCTTTGAAATTCACTGAAAAAACCATTGGTTACAGACACGTTCTAGTTAGGAATTAGCATTTAAAAAAACATAGAAATTCACAGAAAAAAACATAGGTTTCAGGGGTGTTATAGTTAGCTGGACACTTCACTCATACAAAACCATTGAAATTTCTCCGTTATAGTTAGTTCTACTAACTAGAACTTGCGTGCCCGCAAGCCACTGCTGACGATCTCACATATTACATCATTCATGACATGGTCAGTGACATCACTGATGACATCACTGATGACATCTCAAATGACATCACTGATGACATTATTCACGTGACAATCTGATACACCTTATCACACAGTAGTATAACCTTTAATCACTCAGTACAAAATACAAAGTAGAATTTTTGAAACCATTGACATACCAATACAAGTTTCTAAAAACCCACTGAGGGATTCATAGATCTACATACACATCTAAACACTTACCTAAAGATTCACTCATGCATGCTGACAAAGATCAATAGAACACTATCAAATATATTTATACACCTATATCGACATTACACAAGAGCACATATCCTATTCACTTATGCAGTCATCCTACTCACTTATGCAAACAATTGTTCATACTTACATTTACTCAGCTACACAGTTATGCAAACACCACTTCATTTATTCATATAGACAATAACTCATACTTGGTGTCTTATAAAATCACTATTTCAAGTACACAGTTATCCATACAGTCACTCATACAATCACTAACTCTTATGTATACTTATTTTTATACAACAACTGTTGCATACACTGCCTTTTATTTTCTACTTTGTTGGATATGTATCATTGATAGATATATTTGCTCATCACCACACTCATAAAGACATTCACTCACCCAAACAACTGTTTCCACATGCAGTCTTAACCTCATATATCTACTAAATCAACTATTTACACATCTTTGGGCAGTCACACACCCCCATCCAACCACACACACATTCACTCTCCCATACAAATACTCAGTTAACTAATAAATAACTAATATAGACTTTCATGTTGCTAGTAACCAACTTATGCAGTAGTTTACACAACAAGAGACAGAGTGATACAGATATTCACATAGTTTAATTACTATCCTATATATTTAGTGAGACACTTTAAATTAGTCACTTAAACAGTCAATCACACTGCTACTAAATTCTCCATCCAGACACTTATACATCCACTCATTCTTCAATGCAGATTGCTATAAATAAAATACATATTTAAATAACGAACCAAACCACATTCGCTGAATTATGTCATCAGTGATGTCATCAGTGATGTCATCAGTGATGTCACCAGTGATGTCACTGACCATGTCATGAATGATGTAATATGTGACATCAAAATCCAAGTAGCATCTCCACGCCCGTGGAGGAGTCTCTCCGGGCACTGTGGCTTTGGGTGCTGTGTCACACAGCAAAATGAAACTCAAAACAGTTCGAAAAACCAAAGTTTGAAAAAAGCTGTTTTTACTCTTCAAAACATTTTCCAAAAACAATCTTCATGTCGTTGATGTATATAATCCAAATCAATTGATTATAGTATTGCAGCATACATCATGTAATGTTGATTGCACATAATTTCCTTCTCTATGCATTTCGGCACTAGGCCTTCGTCATAGAAATATCTGTGATAAAGGAGAATGAACGAACAACATAACTAGAGTGAAATGTCCACTGAATAAAACCATCACCAAGTCTTAAATAAACACGTCGTGGATGGTATTGTAGTGACAAGTGCCATTTGACGATTGATGTGTTGTAGAGAATTCCAAGCTCTAAAAACCGTGTGTCAGTGCAAAATGTAAGGTGCATATGTCATTAAATACAGTGCCAATGGTGACAAAAAAATAGGTTTGTCAATTAAAAGATGTTCGTGCTGTTAATATAAAAGACCGTGCACAGAAAACTCAAGCTGACAATGTTACGTATGGCGAACCAAGGAGTAAAGCATGCCCAAAAGTCTATAACTATCCTGGTCAGTGTCCGGGTTAAAATACACGCTGTGCGGAGGTTTAAACGAGCAAGAAGACTTACTAAACACTTGCGAGTGTGCTCAATGAATATGACCAGTGTATGCGGTACAGCCAGCAGCTCAACGTCCAAGCTGGTGGAAACAAATCGGCGTGTGACATAATTAGAAGGGGTGTGGTTATATGCGGAAATGGCAGCGCGAGTGTAGTGGTAGTTAAAGGAACAATGCGCTGTGTGTCAATACAAGTGGTGAATGTAACTAATAAAGTTGTGAGCTTGTACAATACAAACATTTCTCCGTTGTGTCACAGGTGAACCACATGAAAGACTAAATTTCACGTTTCACTACGAGCACAATGTAGGGCATAAATAGTTCATATTGTACACGTACATTATTAGTCCTATACAACAGAGTATGAATCACGATTCATCACTAAATAAAGATAAAACTAGCATATAGCTAGCTGAGAAAGATACAGCAAGCTGATGTTGAAAAAAAGGTTATAGGACATGATACAGCCCAAAATCAACAGGGTCTTAGAGCAATCAGTTACAAATAACAAGAAAATTCTGTCCTTTCATTCATCCCATTAGGTTTTAAGGTGTTTAGATGATAAATCCAATAGTTCTCTCTCATAAGCAACATCTTTTTGTTGTCTCTTCCTTCTTGACGTTGGATGATTTCCAATATGCATGCTTTTATGTGGCTTACGTGATGATCAGCCTCAATAAAGTGTGATGCTACGACAGATTTAGTGGATTTGCTTCTTATATTACTCTTATGCTCATTGAGACGAACCTTCAGTTTACGTTCTGATTGGCCAATGTACGCCATGCCACACGGGCACTTCAGTAAATATACAATGTTAGATGTGTCACAGGTAGCATTCACACGTACAGGAATTTTAAATCCCTTCATGGGATTGGTGATGAAGTTACCTTTCAAGATGTCGAGGCAATTGTTACAGTTCCAACATGGAACCGTACCTTTGTACAGTTGAATAGGTTTGTCTTCCCTGGGATGTTTAATGAGTTCTCCAATGTTTTGGGATCTACTGTAAGCGAATAGAGGTTCGGCTTTAAAAATGTTGTTAAAATCCTGTTCCATTCTTAAAAGAGACCAATGTCTTTTGATGATTCTTTTATATTGGAAACTTGCAGTGGAATATTTACTCACACATGTGATTCTTTGTTGCTTTCTTTTGATTTGTGCCGAGAGAAGTTCAGTTCTCTTCTTAGTTTTAGCCCTGTTAAGTGATTGTGTCAAGATTTCTTCCGGTTAACCTCTGTCCCGAAAACGCTGAATCATTTTTTGAGATTGTTCAAAACTTTTCTCGGGGTCTGAGACAATCCTTGACGCGTAAGAGTTGCGAGAAAGGCAAATGCTGTTTGAGTGGTTGCGAGTGAAAACTGGTATATGATAAGGTGTTATTCCGATCTGTGGGTTTTTGATATATATATAAACATATATATATCAAACGTGATGTCATTTGAGATGTCATCAGTGATGTCACTGACCATGTCATGAATGATGAAATATGTGACATCATTAGCAGTGGATTGCGGGCGCGCGAGTATCCGGGATTTGGCCCCCGTGGGCAAATTAACATATTTGTTCTTATTTTTTTATCGGCAGGATGCGCGTATCCTGTGAGCATCGTCCCATTTAAAAAAAATGTTTTACATTTTTGTTGGCCTTGGGGGCCCCCCTGAGTAGGCCTAGGGGTCAGGGTGTTTCTACCCTGCCCACTTTTCGCGTTTTGCAATTTTTTGGGGGTTTTTTGTGCCTCGGTTCTACCGAGGCACAAGATGGCTGCCAACACTTCCTGATTTGGAGTGTTGACAGCCAATTAAAATACAGCTGGTGCACGGCAGGGTGCGCTTAGGCTGCGCTTAGGGTACGCGGACCCTCCGAGGCCATGGATATACATATACTTTTAAATGTCATTTTCTCAGGAACTACTGAATGGATTTACACCATTTAAGCAAAAGGCACGAGACTGAACGGTGTAATTCCATTCATCAGTTTGTGCTGTAGCTGCGGCTAAAGGTCCTACAGGAAATTGCATGGGAAAAATGCGTTTTGGGACCCCCTTTTTTCTCGGCCCCCGCTTGACGAATCACTGTGAAACTTTCAGGATAGGATCAGTGATGGCATCAGTGATGTCACTGACCATGTCATGAATGATGTAATATGTGACATCATCACAGTGCATTGTGGGGGCGCGAGTTATAATTAGCTGAACTAACTATACGGCAGGATTTCTCTGGTTTTGTATGAGTAAAATGTTTAACTAACTATAACGTCCCTGAAACTTATGTTTTTTCTAGTGAATTTCTAAGGTTTTTTAAATGCTAAGTTCTAACTATAACGTGCCTGAAACCTATATTTTTTTCAGTGAATATATATGTGTATATATGTATATATGTATATATTGAACCACGGTAGTCACCACATTGAGAAAGGTGAAACGCGTCTGTCAGTACGGAGGGGGGTGTGCACAATAAAGAATCTTACTAGAGATTGACCCGTGAGTGCGTCTTTGCTGCTAACATTATAAATATATATAAATATATATATATATATATGTACAAACATTCTGCTTCAACCTGGACGAAAGCACGCACTCGAGGTTGTAAGTAAAAGGTTTTCTTTATTTTCTCGGGCCTCCCTCGACCCCGCAACTGAAGAGACACATTACGGCTGCCAGGGCAGCCTTTATCAATCTGATCAGCGCCAAATACACATAAGCTTTTATAGCCATTACCCCTAATAGACATGGAAAACATTGATGAACATAAAAGAAAGTTGTTCCATGGTGCTTAGTAAAACACCTCACACTACACATGGAATACCATGACAATTAATAGTGTAGCTGGTGAAAATGGGTGTCACTAAAGAGATACAAAAGCAAAGTGCAACATGATATGATGCAAATAAATGCTTAATGCATGCTTAACATAACCCTAAAGAGGCCCATGGAACAAACATGATACCTGCCTTGGGGTTGGGTGTATATTATAAAAAACACAGTAGTGTGTGTATATGCCCTCCAAGAAATGGCGCTGACCCCTTCAAAAAATATAGCCTGTGTAAAACATACATGAAATGGAAATAAACATGAGATAAAAATGTGCTGCAGATATCATTCAGAACAATTTAAAAGAGACAACAAATCCCCCGGAGTAAGATAAAATTGGGCGATGATGTTACTGATGGGCTTACTCTCTAAACCTTGTAGTGTTGCTGCACAATGAGGAGTAATGTTGTAATTATCCGGATATGCGTCGCCACACAGAACATGAACAAGCACGTTTATCAATTCAGGGCAATATCATGTAAGACTGAGTCACCTACTGAGAGGCTAAAAGCACATAGTGTGTATTCTACAGGCAAAAATGTCAGCCTCCATGTTATCGTAATTGATCCCAAAGGGACTACTGGTCCCATGGTGCCCTTGGTTCAGTCGTGCAAGTGTTTGAATCCATGGGAATTATATATATATGTGTAAACTAATCCTTGCAAAACAAAGAATGCTGCACACTCAGGAGTCCACCATAGCTAACAAACGCATCCCCACCTTTACGGCCTTTTACAATATTTTTGCAAATATATATATTAAAAAGTTTAAAGAAACGTATTCGGTGAAAAACCAAGTGACAATGTAACATTTTAAACTACAACAAATACTGAAATTCACCTGATGTAACTGTAACTTGTGCCCTAAGTTAACTAACCTACCATGCACACTTATTTCACCAATGATGTAATTTCAAAAGGTGCAGTGATGTTATCAATGAAGCAATGGAACATATCATGAGTGATGTCTTATATGGAATGATTAGCTGTGCATGGCGCACGTGTTATAGTTACTTGAGATAACTGTAACTGGTGAATTTCAGTGTTTTTTTTAAAGTTTAGGATGTTACATTGTCCCTGAAATTTTCACCTGCCTATAACGTTGCTTTAATCCCACACAGTGCATAGGGGTTGATGACCCCCCCTAGAGGGGGGTCATCAACCCCCCTGCAGTCAGCGATTCTTCTGCTGCACACATTGGAGCACGGTCATGCAGGGAGTGGGTTTGGATGCATTATCTGGCCTGCAAGCAACCAACCCTATACCATACACAGCCTTCTGGCTAGCACAGCGTGAGGTTGATCTTGAAGCTACTGGCTGCACTCAGGCAGATTTACTGACTTTGTCAAAGAGTCACAACACCAAAGTATAAAAAGTGGCCCTATAGGCTTTATGAAGGAGTGTGCATATCAATATATTATCCATATCTGTCATCTTTCTACAACAATACCTGACATTTTAAACCCAGTGTATATTTCAGTAATTCACACAACGCAATGTTTCCTAATTAATATTTAATGCAGGGCATTATGGAGCACTCCTTCAAAGGAGCAGTGCATAATAAATGAGCAGCCCCTGGGGGCTCCATCCCTTTGAATGTTTCTTTTTTATCAAGGGGAGGAAAGTGTGCAGTCCCCCACCCTACCTGAGCCATTACGGCCCAGTCAATTTTTAAGGGAATGAGGGTTGTGCTGCCCCCTCTCCAAACCTTTACGGCCCCCGGACCACATCCCCTAGGGCCTTTTTCTTTTTTTAAGGGAAGGGCGGTACGCAGCCCCACTCTATGATCCAATAGTAGGCCTAGGGACTTGATCCACTAGGGCCAATACATACTTTTGAAGGGGAGTGGGTGTGCGGACTGCCTCACTGAGCCACAATAGGCCCTGGGGTCTGTACCCACAGGGCCTTTAAGGGTGACAGGGCATGCAGCTTCCCTCCCAAGGCAATAATAGCCCTTGAGATCCCATCCCCCTGGGCCTTACATGGGTGCTCAGGTGCCCAACCGGGGGACCCACAGCACACCATCCTGGGTGCTGCTGGATACGGCAGTGCTCCTGCATGTCAGGAGCAGCTGATTTTACTTGCTGAAGGCAGGAAGGAGCAATCTGCCTTTCCCTGCTTGCAAGAGCACAGGTGAGCAGCAACCCCTAAGCCAATAGTTGCCCTCAGGACCACTTTCTCCAGGATCTTACTTTGGTGTCCCAGTGCCTGCCCAGGTCACCCAGAGCACACCATCCTGGATGCTGCAGGAGCCGGCATTGCTCCTGCATGGCTGTTATAGCTTGATTCCGCCGGGCAGGAGCAACCTGAGTTTCCCTGCCCAGAAGAACATAGGCAGGGAAACAAAAGCCTACCCCCACCATGTGGGAACAGACAACTTTCTCTGCCTGTGTTCTTGCAGGCAGGGAAACAGTGTCCTGGGAGTCGGCTCCCAGGACCCCATAGTGGAGCCTGTCCCATGGGATGGGGTTCCTTGGGCCTTTAGAGGCTCTAGGAGGGGTGTTGTACACCCCCACCCCTAAAACTCTATGTGCTGGCCCAAGGGATGGCTTCTCCAAGGCCTTTACAGGATTGGGAGGGGGTAAATCACCCTAAAACACCACAGGCAGTCTTAATCTTCTCACCCCAAATGTCTGTTTCTCCAGCACAGGTTTTTCGGCACAGGACGATTCACGCCATGCTACAGTATGACGCAGCGTTTTGCTATTTTTACAGCAGTCTTTAAGAATGGGATTAGGACGTGCCATCCATGCAGAGCTGAAAAACGACAAAAGACTTTTACAACTCCAGGCACAGTATTACAGCTTTGAATTGGTAAAATACCATCCAAACCAATCTGGAATTTGTAAAAGCAACCCCTGATTCATTTGTTTTGCTTTTGTTAGAGCTTATCAGAGAGGCATAGCCTTGCCCAGTCCCAAGGGAGTGCCCTACAACACCATAAACACTCACCTCAAATATCTGTTTCTCTAGCAGATATTTTAATCATCTGATTAGCACAGTGCCATTCTAGCCAAGCTAGAGACAAAGCCATTTGTTATTTTTACAGCAAAGTCTTTCAGCATAGTATGAGAAAGTGACATCCATGCAGAGCTGAAAAAAGACATAAGCCTTTTACCACTACAGGCACTGCATTACAGCTTTGTATTGGTAAAATACCATTAAAGCCAACCTGGAATGAATAAAAGCAACCCCTGATATATGTGTTTTGCTCTAGTTAGAGCTTATCAGAGATACATAGCTTTGCCCAGACACAAGGGAGCATGCAGTATAAGAGAGAACAATGCCCTTTCAGGCTTAGAGTGTTGCATAACTTATGCAAAAAAGGAAGCAGACAATTCTGGTCAATTCCCAAGTTTAGGTGCAGAGCTGTACATTTATATGGAGCACCCTACAACACCACCAACACTATAAATATGCTCACCTCAAATGTATTTTTGTCTAACAGAGCTTTTAACAATGGTATTAGCACAGTGCCATCTATCCTGAGCTAGAGAGTGACAACGTCTTTTGCCATTTTTGTTTTGGCATAGCTCATAATTGAGACTTGATCAGATAAACTTGACAGTTTGGAGGATGTATTGTCATGACACAAACATGTCACACTACTCTGGCCTCGAGGGACCATGTCTGAGTATAGTCAAGGTCAGTGAACACTTCCAGAATATATGGATTTTTAAAGTGTGGTGACAGATTGGTGAGTGCTAAAAGAATGAGATTGAATATACCACTGGCAAATCCCTGCTTAAAAACTGCCTTTGACCCCCTGCCAGCAGGTTCTATTGACAACATAGATCAAACACCATTCCAAAGTTCCTTTGATATTTAAATGTCCCTGGAGTTGTGGCTTGAATTTCTGTATACCTGTCTCTTAGAAATGTCCTTGCTAGAGAATGATGCTCGCAGATGGGCATTGTAAGATCTGGGATCCAGTCAGGCTCTGATTGGGCAAGATGCCATCTGGCCAAAACATTGTGTCTCTTCAGATGTCATTTCCCTGATCCTTCTCTTACATAGATTGTTATGATCGTTTCTGTTATATATTTTATTCTGTTTACCCCCCTGCTCTTTCCCTCATTTGGCTATGATGTTTCACTTTGTATGGATTATGTACTCCAATAAAGATTTTTTTTTAAAAAGAGATATGCAAATATAGCAGAAAAATCATGTGTACAGGGTGTGCAGCAGCTCACAAGGGTAGTCTGTAAATTGCATAGAAAGCTGCATAACCCCGTACTCCCAAAGATGAGTTAAAAATTCACACACATACACAGTTTGCGGGTGAGGTTCTTCTTGATCCCGGCATAGAGTGTGTTGCCGTAGTCCAGTCTGCTACAGATGAGGGCGTGCGTGACGGGTTTCCTGTGTTCGTGGGGGATCCAGCTGAAGGTCTTTCGTAGTAGGTGGAGGGTGTGGTAGCAGGAGGAGGTGATGGTGTTGGCCAGCCGGTCCATTTTGAGTTTGGCGTCCACGATGATTCTGAGATTGTATGCGTGGTCCGTGAGAGCGGGGGTCCTGAGGGCGGGGGGGGCACCAGGTGTCATTCCAAGCATCAGAGTGTGGGATGATGAGCACTTCAGTTTTGTCCGTGTTGAGTTGTAGGCAGCTGTTCTTCATCCAAATGGCTTCCATACTGACTTGAAAGTTGCATCTGGCGATGGTGGGTTGGTTCGAGAGGGAAAGGATGAGTTGGGTGTCTTCTGCCTATGATATGATGTTAAGTCCATGTACTCTGATGATGGATGTGAGCAGGTCCATATAGATGTTGAACAGGGTTGGCCTGATGAAGGATCCTTGAAGGACTCCGCAGATGGTTGGCATGGGTTCTGAGTGAAAAGGAGGGAGTCCGACTCAGTGGGTTCTGCCAGAGAGGAAAGAGACAATCCAGTCAAGGGCCTTGTTCTGGATACCTACTTTGTGGTGTGGAAAAGTCAGCCCATAACGCACCTGATGCCCAGGCTGCTGGCGCAGGACGCCTCTTAGTTCCCATCTTGAACAATTACCAAATAAAGAGACGGGCGCTGGAAGCAGGAAAACAAGAACAGAGTTTTATTTCTCATGAGGAGAGCCTGTCATTTCGGACACTCGCATAGTGTCTTCAGGAGGTGCTCTCTCTTGGTGCCCTCCACAACAAGTTTCTCTGAGGCTTCGTCTTTTATACACATGTTTATGATGCACAAACATTCCTTATTGCAATAAAGACGCTTTGAAGTAGGAAAAGGCATGCTTGGAATCCCAGCTTCAGGCCTATTCCCATACCAGTCGCTCAGATGTCATCCTCCCCTCCTGAATGTAACAAGAGATTGTGATCTCTCAGCCGGACATTCCTACAGGACACGAGGGCAGGAGGGGATGATCAGATCAAAGGTTGGGCAGGCGATAAGATCGGGGACTTCGGCTGGTGTATCACGGTTTTGTTATGCTGGGCAGGAAAAGGGGGGGGGTGTACATCCACGAGGCTTGGTCTTAGGACTTGGGACCGGGTCGAAAGGCCAAGTGCAGTTGGGGGGGGGGCTCGTCAGCTATGGGGAAGGGTGTTCTTGGGAGGAAATGGGGGGTGTGGGTCAAGCAGGAGGGTTACTTCTTGGGCAGGGTCACGCAGAGGGAGAGGGTTTTATGGCCGATGCATGAGCAGTGCGCGCTGGGAGGGGTGCCGGGAACAAACGGGCAGAGAGGCCATGGTGCCTAAAATGGCTGTCGTGTACGTGTGTGCATGGGTCTATGCTGGCGGGATAACACAGTCAGTGTTTAGCGATATCCGTTCTGCTGACAACAAGGGGTACAGTGAACACAAATGAACGCCGCTTATGTGCATATACATTGCCATTTTCAACAGTCGCCGCTTTTTTACATAAGCTAGTTCATTTCTATACAGTCGATACGATTGGCGGAATGCGATACATATGATTTTACATTTGTTGGGTTATTCATACAAGTCTAGAGATCGGCATAATACTTAGTCGGGGTCAATCAAGAAAAAGGTTCCGACACATTATAGAATCAGGTTCTGACTTTCTCTCCGGTGACATCAAAATACAGTAAAAAGTGCTCTGATACCTTCGGGTCTTGTCAGTGCTATAAGAGACTTTTGGAAAACTAAATACATGAGTGACCGATGAAACATTTTTGAAAGCAATACAAAATGGTTGAGGGAGGAATTCAGTTCGATACAAGCAATTAGTCAAGGGGTGGGTAGAAAGTTCAGGAAGGGGGGGGTCTTCGTCACAATGTCTTTTTAACAGCGAGCCATCACTGGTAGGCTCTGGTAGTCCGTCTTCTTTCGTTGGCGCTGTTGAGCACCGGCGGTGGAGCTATAGGTCCAGCTCAGATTCATCCTTACGCGTTGCAGGGTGCGATCAGTCCTCTGCTGTTAGATCACAGTCCTGTTTCCTAACTGATCTTCTTAGGGGTGCCTCATGCTGGGCACCTGCGTGTCTTTCTTCTTCCGTATTCTATCTAAATGCTGCTCTTCTTTTCTGAGTCAAAAGTTATGCGAAAAGGGTGATGTTGTTGAATAATCAAGGGAAGAGAGGGCGGAGTGGGATCAGATCATTGAACACACCAAGGGACCAAAGGAGCAAAGGACGACGAGCAGGTAGGCCCATCAGTCGGGCTCAAAAGGGACGGGGACCTCAGGCACGAGTGGGTCAGCAAATCGAGGGCTTCAAGGCAGCCCTTCATTCCTTTATCTGCCGAGTTTGAGAGTGGTGCCTCGTCCCGCGTCTCGTTGCTCTGCGACTCCACCTTTGGTTGCGGTCACACGTGCTTCATGATCTGTGGCCAGGCTGTGCGTCACATCCAGCTCCTCTCCTCCGGTGATTGTATCTTTGAATTGGTACAAAACAAGTTTTAGAAAAACTGGCAGGAGAAGACATTTATACATCTCAATTCCGTCCCCAATCCTAAGTAGGTGGGGGATAGGTTCATCGGTCACAGTCAGAAGTCATCACTTATGGAGTATGTAGGAGGGCATTTCCACTGAATTCGTAAGCCTATTTGGCGTTCATTCGTGACGTACGTGGAGAGAAATCGGACTCCTATCGACAGTGTATTATATCAAACTCGAAATCGAGTCCTTAGGTAGAGACTCAACCCTTTTTTTTAACCCAAGTACTGACAATCTTACATTTCCCTTCGGGGTCGACTAACTCTTGCAAGCAGGGGGGTTATCATCATGAGAGGGGGGCAGAGGTTAAACATGCTTTTCTTGGGGAGCGACGGTTAATCAAGGTCATCAATTACGCTTCAGGGATAGCTGATATGGAGCTGGGGTCAATCGGGAGAAGCGAGGACGCTTTGGACAGGGAGCTGGGGTCAATCGAGGGAAGCGAGGACGCTTTGGACAGGGAGCTGGGGTCAATTGGGAGAAGCGAGGACGCTTTGGACATCCGCACTTAAGTGCAGAGGGGTGAGGCAATCTGGGCATTGGGGATTGCATTTCTAACGAACTGAAAAACAGACAACCATTGACGTTATAGTCCCCCTATAAAAGGCCAGATTAGGGGACATCAGTCGTCTTACCTGTCCTTTCTTTCATTACCAACTCGGGTTCTATCGTTTTGCAGAAAGGAGAGGTAGTAATATGGCAAGTTACAATTGTTTTAGTTTCTGTCAATTTTGCCGAACACCTTTGTGTTCGAAGAGACCCAATTAGGTGTGTGCCGGTGGGGCACAAAGTTACCACACAAGGGACGAGGGAACAGGGGGACCCTGAGAGAGAGAGAGAGAGAGAGAGAGAGAGAGAGTCGTCCGCACTCTAAACAAACCACTCGGTACACGTATGACATGGAGAGAGAGAGAGAGAGAGAGAGAGAGAGAGAGAGACGTGTACAATAATAGGCCATTTAGTGCGCACACAACACAGAACAGCAGGGGTCAAGTAATACGGAAACACAGGCAGAGGGACGACGTAGACCCATACATTACGTGCACACAAACTCAGGCGGGGGAGACAGTACATGTATTATATACAAAAATCCAAGACAAAACATAGAACAGTGACTGGTATTATATACAAAAATCCAAGACAAAACATAGAACAGTTATTGGCCAAAATGATCTCTTCCTGTACGCTGCGCATCCTTAGCATCCTAAGCTCTTTTTACCTTTTTCTTCTCTTTTATCGTCGGCTGCCTCCACTGGTGGCTTTGGTTGCACACACTTACGCCTTTGGCAATTGGTCAAGAACTAACCTGGTCGGGCTAATGTGTTTCCAGGCTGAGGCAACAGTGGGTGTCAGTTGTGAGAACAATGGGGCAGCTTTGAGTTTCATGTCTATGAGGGTGCGAAAAGGAGGTAGTAGATTTTAAACACTGGCAACAATCCTAGTCCTCCAAGCGGAGGGTACTTGGGTAAACCTCACCTCGGAATATTCCTTAAACTTTCCCTATTTAGTTAAATGTAGGAATTTTATTCATTAGTGCACGTCATTCTTGGTTGTATTATTCGGGGTGCCAAGCGAAGTCATATTTTGTAGTTTCCGCTTCAGGCTGTCCTCCCAAGCGCTAAGTTCAGGGAGAGAAATAGCCATTGTTCGCTCGTCGTGTGTAAGCACCATAATCGCACCCCTTTTTCCCATCTCTTCGTCCGCTAGATCACCATTTTCTTCCGATGTGACCTGCAGAAAGAGGGAAAAAGAAGGGGGGCGGGGGCAGCATTTTAAAAACACATTAGCGCGCATAAACCCGAAAAGGCTTTTACTTACTACATACTCGGCCTATCTCCATGGGATGCAGTCCCTGCCAACTTGGCGTTTAAGCCCAGGTGGACCGTTTAGTGTGGGAGAGATGATTATCGGAAGCCTGTGGATAGCATAGGTCGCCCAAGTGTGGTATTACGGATCGTGTGCAGGGGGGGGGTCAGAACAAAGGGCAGTCGGTGCAAAGTGGGGGCGAGCTCGTGCTCTCCTTTGAGGAAAAGGGATAACCTACAGTGGTACGGGGTCGTTGTCGTTCGTACTAGGGGGGTCAGGTGGCACTCCTTCGGGTCGACTTAGGGGCATTTTTAAAACAACTTTCCTGACACAGGTAGCATATAAAGTATAGGCTAAATACCAGGATCTTTAGCAGTTGCTTTAGGCTTGTACAAAAATGAAAAACACATACAACAAATACCTGGACCATTCATATTTGCAATATTTCTGCGTACTATGCTTTTTAACCCTTAACTAGTCGAGCTGAGCCATTTCACCTGTAATCTAGTTATATCGGAAATAGTGGTCATTTATTCGAAACTTACCAATTTACGCGTGACAACTACGTTTGCTTTTTCCAAAAATCTTTAATAAAAATGTCGGTGCATAAATACGGGCCTACAAACCCGTGGGCCGGCCAGAACTGTACATGTGGGGATACTTATTAGTGGAAAACCTAATGGAGTCGGTGGTCGTTGATTTCATAATAAAAAGTGCGACAGGTGCAATAAAATCATATCGAAACTTCAGTGTGAGCGAGTATCATAAGTGTTGAAATTCGAACTTTCAATAATCATGATGCGCCAAAACTTAACAACAATTCATTGTCCGAATGTTCAATCAGTACCCATCTCACTTCAATTCATTGTCCGAACACATAATCAGTACCCATCCCATATCAATTCATTGTGTTTAAAAACTGCATACATATTTCATGACACCAAGGCTGAGCAATCGGGGTACAACAAGGAGTTGAAAGTTTCATTTGTACCAGCGCCATTTTGGGGGCAGCCAGGCAGTTCCAGGCATAGTCAAAATCTCCACCAACTAGTGGTTGGCCCAGAGCCTCCTTCGGCAGTCCAAAAGTTCCGTTAAAGGGCAACAGAAAGGATCGGCAGTATGAACCATCAGTCAAAGGGGGAGGGAGGCAACAATTTTTTCTACCGGGTCATACTGGGTTTTCACCGGAACTGATCCGAACTGTAGTCTGCAGGATTTTAGTCATTCAAACTGAGGCTGGCGTCAGCATGGGAGCGCCGACGTCTCGCGGCTACATTTTCATCGTTTCGCGGGTAATCATGGCAGTCATTCCCCATCGGGGGTGTCTGCGGGGGTCGGGGGCCCCCGTGGCTTTTATAGAATCTTCAAAGTCGAGGAGAACACTTCTGATTGTGGGACTCATTTCTTAATCAACAAGCAACCGGGCCATCTCTTCACGCTGGGCCCGCTCCTGCAAGGTCGACAGCCATTTTACGAGTGGACGAACCCTCGTCGGGTGAGTGGAGCGTTGGGGGTGCCGCTGGGGGCCTCCACCTGGGGAGGTGGGAGAGGCTTGTTCGCGCCGCCTCTCCCTCCCAGCGCACCCCACGCTGTTTTTCTCGGCGCTAATATTCATGATGGCCGGACCAGGCGATGAGAGGGGGGGGTCGGAGGCATAGGCAAGACATCCACCCCCCGGTGGCCTGCAAGGCGCCGCTTCAGGGCCAAACGGGGAGCTTCTACCAAGCCGTGGCTGGACCAGGAGATGCGAGGTGGGGGTCGGCGGCATGAGCAAGACATCCCCCCCGTGTTGTCGCAGCCATTATTGAAGAAAGAAGAGGGGACGCCCGGATCCCGTCGGCCTCGGCTCCTCTTCTGGCCCACCTTATGCGACGACCTCCGGCCGACGGCTGGCAGCAGGACCCGCCCTACACGTGCCGAAGATCTCGTCTTCCGGATGGGCGTAGCCGCGAACCTGTAGCACTTCGGGAGTTTCCAGAAAGGGGGTAGGTATCTGCTGATTTGTATCTATCTCATGTTACCGTTATTGGGGCGTGGCAGGCGGTGGGACAGACATGTTTGGAGCAGTGAGGGGTGGCGAAGCCTAGTTGCCTCGTGGCCGTTGCGATGTCAAGCTTGGCTTCTTTCACCATTTTCATGTTTCCTATTACGTGCTTATTTCTAACATTTCTTATTTCTAGCGAAATCATGTGTTTTATCGTGAGCTATTTCTAACATTTTCCTATTTGTAGTGAAATCAAAAAACTCATCAGCGGCCTACTGATTTTGCTTTCTTATTTCTTTCTCTCTTTTTTTTTTCTTTTTTTTTCTTCTCTTTCTAGCGTTTTTCATGCTAAAGGTTCTGTTAACAGGATACGGTGATTACTTCGTTATTGTTGCATATGTCCTTTTCATTAGGCGTGCCCTCCGGTCGAGCCAGATGACCTACCTCTAATAAATGGTCCGGGTGGAACTAGTTTACCAATCAGTGGGGAGTAGATAGGCCCGAGAGATTACAACGGGGGACAAAGGTCCACATTACCTACCCTTCACTACTTGCAAAGATTAGACAGAATATTTCTATTCCACGTTATTTGCAAACAGAGAATACCTCAAAAGAACTATTCCTTGAACAATAAATGTCCAGACAATCAATCAATCAGTGGGGAGAAAAACAGGCATGACGGATTACAACGGGGACAAAAATCTGCATTACCTATCCTTCACTATCTGCAAAGGGGGCAGAATATTTCTATTCATCCCTGTTTGTAGACAGGGAATATCTCAAAGAGCAATAATCGATAAAAAAAAATCGATAACAAACAATCAGTGGGGAGAAAGATAGGCATGACGGATTACAATGGGGGACAAACGTCTGCATTACCTATCCTTAACTATTTGCAAAGAGAGGGGAACGTTCCTATTCATCGCTGTTTGCAAATAGAAAATGTCTCAAAGAGAACCAATACTTCAAGTACAATCAATCAATCAATCAGATGGATAAAGCCAACCTACCAATCGGACGTAAAGACGTCCTACTTAACCTTACCCGGACCGGACCGTGTGGGCAATTCTTCGCCTTCCCTTTTCCAGCGCCCAATCGTTCTCTTGCTCCATGTTTTTACCGCAGCATTCCTGTGGGATTCCAGTCAGGACAGTAGGTCACTTGAGAGAGGTCCGTTCGGAATCGGTGAAGTTCATTCAATCGGCAGCCGGACGAGGGCCCTCTCAAGGCAGGTATACTCCAATCGTTTTAGATGTTCACCCCATCGTCTGGACCTCTCTTACCGGACCTTATGTCGCTGATGGACCCCGCGTTGGGACGCCAATTGTGGAAAAGTCAGCCCATAACGCACCTGATGCCCAGGCTGCTGGCGCAGGACGCCTCTTAGTTCCCATCTTGAACAATTACCAAATAAAGAGACGGGCGCTGGAAGCAGGAAAACAAGAACAGAGTTTTATTTCTTATGAGGAGAGCCTGTCATTTCGGACACTTGCATAGTGTCTTCAGGAGGTGCTCTCTCTTGGTGCCCTCCACAACAAGTTTCTCTGAGGCTTCGTCTTTTATACACATGTTTATGATGCACAAACATTCCTTATTGCAATAAAGACGCTTTGAAGTAGGAAAAGGCATGCTTGGAATCCCAGCTTCAGGCCTATTCCCATACCAGTCGCTCAGATGTCATCCTCCCCTCCTGAATGTAACAAGAGATTGTGATCTCTCAGCCGGACATTCCTACAGGACACGAGGGCAGGAGGGGATGATCAGATCAAAGGTTGGGCAGGCGATAAGATCGGGGACTTCGGCTGGTGTATCACGGTTTTGTTATGCTGGGCAGGAAAAGGGGGGGGGTGTACATCCACGAGGCTTGGTCTTAGGACTTGGGACCGGGTCGAAAGGCCAAGTGCAGTTGGGGGGGGCTCGTCAGCTGAGGGGAAGGGTGTTCTTGGGAGGAAATGGGGGGTGTGGGTCAAGCAGGAGGGTTACTTCTAGGGCAGGGTCACGCAGAGGGAGAGGGTTTTATGGCCGATGCATGAGCAGTGCGCGCGGGGAGGGGTGCCGGGAACAAACGGGCAGAGAGGCCATGGTGCCTAAAATGGCTGTCGTGTACGTGTGTGCATGGGTCTATGCTGGCGGGATAACACAGTCAGTGTTTAGCGATATCCGTTCTGCTGACAACAAGGGGTACAGTGAACACAAATGAACGCCGCTTATGTGCATATACATTGCCATTTTCAACAGTGGAGTCTGTGGGCTAGGGTGCGATTAGAGACAGTATCGAAGGCCCCGGAGAGGTCCAGGAGGACGAGGGCCACTGTCTCTTACCTTATCGAATAGGGAGCGGATGTCATCCCTAGCCGTGAAGAGAGAGGTTTTGGTGGTGTCGTTCTTCTTGAAGCCTGATTACGTGGAGTTGAGGATGTTGTTTTCTTCTATGAAGGTGGCGAGTTGGCTATTGATGGCTTTTTCAATGACTTTGGCTGGTTAAGGGAGCAGGGAAATTGGTCTGATGCTTTTGAGGTCGATTGGGTCTGCTGAAGGTTTTTTCGGGAGAGAGTTGATTTTGGCGTGATTCCAGTCATGGGGGAAGGATCGGTTGATGATTCTTTGGAGTTCGGGGTGATTATGTCTGTGGGTCTGTAGTAGGCGTGGTGGGGAAGGGGTCCGTGGGGGCCCCAGAGTGGGTGGTCTTTAATATCTTCAGAGTGTCTTCTATGCTAAGGGCGGTCCAGCTGTCTATGGTAGGTTGTGTGGTGCTGGGAGCTATGGGAGGGTGTTCCTCGTGGGGGTTGTCATCATCAAAGTTGTCGTAGATGGTCTTTATTTTGTGATGGATGAAAATGCTGAGTCTGTTGCAGAGGTACTGGGAGGGTGGGACGTCTGTAGTCTCGCTGTTGGGTTGGGCGAACTCTTTGAAGAGGCTGAAGAGTTCCTTGGTGTTGTGTGCGTTGGTGGAGAATCGGTCCTGGAGGGCTTTCTTCCTGGCGACTTTGATGAGATTGTGGTGGGCGAAGGTAGCTGTTTTGAATTTGTCAAGGTCTGTTGGGGTTTTGGAGTTCCTCCAAAGTTTGTCTAGTCATCTGCTGGTCTGTTTGGAGTCTCAGAGTGCGAGGGAGAATGAGCTGCCTTTCTTGGTGTGAGGTTTGGAGGCTTCCTTGAGGGGGCGAGGGTGTTGACGCAATCGGTGATCCACTTGTGTAGAGTGCGGACGGCAGTGGTGGGGTTGTCGTCGGTGGTGGTGGGAGCAGAGCTTCTGAGGACAATGGTGAGCTAGTTATCTGAGATTTTGTTCCAGTTCCTGCGCCGGGGCTGGTGGGGATGTCTGTGGGGGATTTTGGTTTTGAAGGTGACGTGAATACAGTGGTGGTCAATCCATGGGTGTTCAGTGATGTGGCTGAAGGTGATGGAGTTCCCTGCAGTGAAGACGGGGTCAAGGATGTTCCAGCTGAGTGCGCTAGTTCTGGTATGATCTGCTTGAGCCCTTTGACATGGAGGTTGTCCAGGAGGGAAGCAGGGTTGGGTTCTGGTGGTTTTCGAGGTGGAAGTTGAGGTCTCCTAGCAGCTTGAAGTCACATTGGAGGTGATGGCATGCAGCATAATGATGCCAGTGATGGAGTCGGTGAAAGGAGCTTGAGGTCTGGGGGTCTGTAGATGAGGGTGCCTTGGAGGTTGGTGGATGAGGTGAGGTGGAATTGTTCCATTGGGTCTGCGGGCCCGTTGGTGGAAGTGCTTAAGGGAAGCTTGGCTTTGTGGGTGATGGCGATGCCTAACCGGGTCGGTTGGTGCAATCCTTAAGGGGGAACTTATATCCTTCAGGGATGGTGATCGCGATGTGTGTTCCAGAGGAGGCGTTCATCCATGTTTCGGTGAGGAAGGCGATGTCCGGGGAGGTGCTGTCGAGGAGGTCCCGGATTTGTGTGGCGTGTCTGTGTAGGGAGATGACATTGAGGAAGATACATAGCAGGAGTTGGGGTACGGTGGAGTTGTTGCTGGAGGGGGGGACATGTTCTGGGTCTCGGCAATGGTGAAGGAGTGATGGCAGGTGAAGAGTCCTTGTGTGTTGAGAGGTGAGGCAAGTATGTGGTGTTGAATTTGTGGAGAGCCGATGGGCTGTAGCGCTGTTGGGCCAAACGGCCATGGGTACTGGCGCTGGTTGCTGTCAGGTCATGGACGCCCACTGAGCGTGGCCACCATTAAATAGGGGAGGGGAGGGAGAGCACAGCTGGGAGACGGGAATGGGAAAGCGACCGGGAGACAGGCAGAGAATATGGGAAAAGACAAAAACACAAGAACAGGCAAAGTACAGTACAAATATGGAAAATAAAATGCAAAAAGAAAAACACCAGAACAGGCAAAATACAAAGGAAAGTAAAAAGCAGGCAAAGCAATAGGAATCAGTCAACAAAGGTGGTGATAAACAAAAAATAGGCAAAAAGTACCAGCAGCAGGAGGAGACCTGGGGCAGGCAGGGACCGGGCCGAGAGCGGTCTCAAACCCTGTTCACACCAGGCAGCGGCAGCAGCAGACCAGCAGAGGTGCGGGGGAGTAAGATGATCTCTGGTCAGAATGTCAGAGGTCTCACTCGGACACCCATGCAGCGGCTGCCATGTAATAGGGGAGGGGGAGGGAGAGCGCAGGTGGGAGGCGGGAGCAGGAAAGCAGGAGGGCGGCGAGGCAGAGAATTTGGGAAAAGCCAAAAACACAAGAACAGGTGAAATACAATACAAATATGGAAAAAATGCAAAAAGAAAAACATCAGAACAGGCAAAATAAAAAGCAGACAAAGCAATAGGAATCAGGCAATGAAGGCGGTGAACAGCGAAAAACAGGCAAACAGTACCGGCAGCAGGGGGAGACCCTGTGGCAGGCAGGGAGCAGGCCAAGAGCAGTCTTGAACGTTGCTCACACCAGGCAGCGGCAGACCAACAGAGCAACGGGGGGAGAGAGCGGAAATCTGGCCAGAAGTAATTTAGAAGGTAACTAAGGAGGGTCTTTTTTTAGGGAGAAGCCAAAGGAGAGAAGGGAGGAAAGAGTTGACAGAATCTCAAGAAGCACAAGGAGAATTAAGAACCTGACATTAGTGTACAGATGGGGGAAATATTTCACACTAACCTATAACCTATCACAACGAACATTGGATATACATGAATCAAAGCTCTGGAAAAAAAGGAATGTCATTTATGTCTTTGTCTCGCCCTGATTATGTGAAATCACAAATGGATTTAATAGCATTTTTTCACAAAATTATATTGAAAGTGTTTTCTCTAATAAGAGAAATCTTCAAGAACAAAGATATTCTGGATTTTACAAAGCCATCCGCTTTCTATCCACAACATCCTAAAAACATACCAACAGAATTTCTAACTTTTGAAAAAAACAATTATGAGAGAAATTAACAAAAGTTTCCAAATATCAAGTACATCAAGGACTGCCTACCCAAAGAAGAAAAACACGTCATACTAAGAATGAAATAATGTGAGGAAATAATAATTAAACCTGCTGACAAAGGAAAGTTAGTTGTGATTATTGATAGACCTAAGTATGATGAAGAGATTCAGTCAGTCAGTCAGTCAATAGGCTTTATTTCGATAAAAAACATATCTTAAAAAGCATTTCACATAGCACAGTTAAAAATACATACAAATGGTTTAAAAATTACACAACATCAATAATTTAGTTAAGAAGGTCCAACATAGTGGCCATAATTAAACAATTTCAAACAGCCTTATGATTCCAACTACTTTAAACAGTTTCATTAAATATTTTAAGCCTAATCACCCATGTCCAGCTTAAAAACTTAGCCATACCACACACAAACAAGGGCCGGGTATCAGATTTCAAGATTCGCATAGCAACTATGTGTTGTCTGGTCCCCAGCTCCTTACACAGTGGTTTTAACCACCTCTCTCTTGGGGATTTATAGGCAGGGCATTCAAAGAGAAGATGGGCAACAGACTCGACCCTAAGTACACAAAATGGACAAAAGGGCGAGGTTTGGGCCTGTATTTTCCATCGAGCGGTTAATTCACCTAACGGAAGCATGCCTATTCTAAATTTAAAATACAGGGCCCTAGCTCTGGAATTTGAGATTTGGTCAAGATATGGTTCACGGGAGGGCATGTCCTTAAGCATAAGGAACTCACTCGCAGTTCTACAGAGTTTAGGATCAGACCTTCTCCTCTCGTCCACCCAATTCCAATAAGTTTTCTTGAAAACAGACTTGGGGGGGGCTGACCTAGTTAGCCAAGCCTACCCAAGCCCCAATTCCCCGAGCAGGGATTTAACGTCCCTGAGCCATTTGATTTTTGACCACGCAGGCAATGACAATACCTCTTTTAGGCCTTCCGCATAACTTGCAAGTTCTGGCACCCTCCACAAGCGAGCCCTAAGTAATAGTGGGTGCAGCATTGCCAGATCTTTAATAGGGCGACATCCCATATCTAAAAGCAGGGGAAGGGTTGGAGTATGCTGGGGAAGGGCCAGCAAATCCTTCAGAAATTTATTTTCTGAGCAGGATAGCTGGTCAATATTATCGGTTCCCCAGTGCTCAGCCCCGTAGAGTGCTGCACTAACACCCCTCACCTTATAGATGTCTAATACGGGGGCAATGGGTTTAAGAGAGGACGCCCGCTGTTCTTTAAGTAAGGCTCCCACCACCCTCTTATGACCTAGTAGTAGCTTGTTAAGATGGCAATTCCACCGCATAGAGTCAGTTAGGCGGATGCCTAGGTAATCAAATTATTTTACCCTTTCCAAAGGAGCCAAGTTTAGCGTGGGAGCCCGCCCTAGCTTTTTTGGCAGGTTCAGAACCAAGTACTTGGTCTTTTCAGTTTTAATTGTTAAGATGAAGAGATTATAAAGCAGCTTTCAAATGAAGAAATCTTCAGAGGAATTCCAGGAGATCCCTCCACATTGGACCGCCATGAAAACAAAGGACCAATTGAGTTAAGCAAGACATGAGGTTAGCTGTTGAAAAGAGAAGACTTCCTAATGAACAAAAAGGCCACTGTTGACATATGTTCTCCCTAAGATCCATGAAAATCCATAGATTGATTGATTATTGTTTATTGTTTTCAGTTAATAAAAACCATCACAATTCAAAATACCAGTTAAATACATGTTAAAAGGATGTTACTCCATTTTCATTAAAACATTAATATATATTAGTATATCACATAACATGAATTATAAAATACAATTTTATTAAATATATTCAGGTCATAATTGCAGGTACTATGCAGTTTTCAACAAATTATTCAAGTGAGGTATGCAGGTGATGTAGCAAACATGATTCAACAGTTCTAGATATGGTCATTTGCTACAATTTTGTCCTCCTATCAGTGTTATATAGTATTGTAGCTTGTGTTGTTAGATACTACATGCAAGCCTGTTTTACTGCTTTGTCATGAAATTGCAAAAACTTCACTAATTTACAATTTAGCCGAGGGTCAGTAGAATCCAAGCTTCTCATGATTGCTGTTCTGCATGTACAGATCCCTCACTCATTGAATAAGTACTTTAAATGTAATCGACGCGCATTCATCATTTCGGGGAATATACAGACCAGATGCACAAAGTCCTCTTCTGCGGCGTCACATAGTCTACATGTTTTTGGTCCGTTGTATCGCCAAAGTGGTTTGTCTGATAAAGACAATAACTCGCCCAGGCACATGGCCAATAGTTGTTTCTCGAAGTGCACCGGATAGGTTAGCTGAAGGTAAGTGGCAGGTTGCAGTGTAACATACGTTTGAATTGTCATCCATGCATGGGCTCGTCGTGAAAAAGTACTTTTATCCTCTATCAGGGAGTGCATTTTTGCCACTTTGTTCATGGCCTGGCAAAATGTGGGATACGGCAATTTTAACTCCTACATATAACCCGCATTTATTGATTGTAAAGAAGAAAACAAGTATTTGCTATAAGTTGAATTAGCATCATTAACCAAGGCTTCCCATAACGCGTTAACTAAAACACTGGATTGATTGTTTCGTATTTTATGCATGGTTGTATAAACTGATTTCTTCTTGCTATATTTTGCTGTGTTAATCCAAATTCCAGACGGATTTTGGCTGGAGAGGCATTACGGGGCAGATGAAATACCTGCTTAAAATTTTTGGTTTGTAAGCTGTCTAACATTTTAGCATCCCTACCATACATCATCACATTTGCATAAGTCAGAGAAGGGAGCAACTTTGCTTTAATTACTGAAAGCAATGGTTGATAGGAGGGACCATCTAGTTTTTTTGCTAGCAAGCTGAATGCATGTATCAAAGCATTGTTCTTCCTAACCATGTACTGCTGTTGCGCTTGAAAATTAAGATTTATTTTGAAATTAAACCTCAAGTACTTGTAGGTACTGACTTCTTCTATGGTTAGACTATCCAGCTTGATCTTCAAGGAAGCACCAAAGTTCTTCCCGATATCCATAGCCTTTGTTTTGGAGATATTTTTTGTTGAGTTTTGTATACATCAATGTTTCTTTGATCAGTCTTTGGAGTCCAATTTCTGTATGACTCAGCAGCACAATATCGTCGGCATATGCTAGGTGAGATATCGTCAGTGGTCCTAATCTTGGTGCGTGAGCATTAACTGAAGCCAGGTGGAAAGTCAAGTCCGCCATAAATAAATTAAACAGATGTGGGGCTAACACACACCCTTGCTTAAGCCCCCTAGCCGTTGGAATTTTCTTTGACAGTTTGGACCCATCCCCTACTTTAATTTGAATCCACGTATCTGAATATCATGATTCGATTGCTCTTAGCATTTTCTCTTGTATACCACAATGTCTTAATTTGGCCCAAAGGAGTGGACGATCCGCCCGATCGAAAGCAGCATTCAAGTCTATAAAGCAAAGTTGTAATTTCTTCTTTAGACCTTTGCTTTTTTCCGCAATTGCTGCTACTGTTAACAAGTTGATTGAGGTACTGTACCCCTTCTGGAAACCTGTTTGCTAGGGTGGAATCAGATTCTCAGGGGCCCATTATGATGTCGGGGCAATCCGCCCGACATCCACACTCGTTTCCCCCCTGCCATATTAGTATGACGGGGAGAACCTCAGCGGACGGAAAGACCGTCCGCCGCTTTTCCGCCCCGGTTGCCTTGCGGCCGGGGAGGAAAAGGAATAATATTGTGGCGGTGTCCATCAGACACCGTCAGCCATATTATGATGGACGTCGTTAGGTGCTTTTCCATGGCGGCGATGCGGTCTTCACTCTGGGGGCCCCCTGTGGGCCCCCAGAGTGAAGGAGAGGTGGGAGGTGCACACGGGGGTACCCCCCTTCATTTGCATTAACAAAGCCGCTTTGTTTATGCAAATGCATCAATGCATTTTCAGCATTGTGGCAGGTGGTGCAGAGAGCACCGCCCGCCACAATGCTAAAAATGCAGGATGTGGCGGGCACATCCTAATACCCCCTCGGGACCCCGCCCTTACAGCGGGCGGTCCCGAATTCCAACAGGATGGCGGGCGGACAAAGTCCGCCCATCATCCTAATGAGCCCCTTAGTGTTTGACCCCTCAATTAGCTCTTCCAATATTATTGATGCATAGTATTTTGCTTTTGTATCAATAAGAGCTAATAATATTTAATTCGATGGGTTTGCTTTGTCACCACCCTTATATATAGGGTTTATTATGAGATCCTCTCCAGCCATCTGGAATCATACCTGCATTTTCCACCTCTTTAAATAGTGGCATTATGGGACTGGCCCAATATTTTGGGTCTGTTTTGAATAGGGATTGTGGGATACCATTTGGTCTGGGAGCACTGTCACTTCGTCCTGATTTAATCACTTTTTCGACTCTAGTAAGCATACACGATGTATCATCAAGAGTGGGTATGTGCGCATGATGTGATGATGATTCAATAGTTTGCTTAATTTTGTTATTTTCATTTGCCCGCAATTGGTCTTCGGCCCAAAAAGGTTTTTTTTAAGGGTGGGCGTCCGAATCGGCTACGCCCACGGAGTAGGCGTAGTGTTGCCTTCTACGCATTTTGCGTAGACAGCGTAGCCGGCAACACTACGCCCACTCCGTGAGCGTAGCCGAGTCGGCCGCCACCCGCCTCCCTCCCGCCCTCCACTAGATACTTTATTTAAACATTTGCACGGATAAAAACAAGTTAAAAGCACTTACCTTGTCCGGGGCTCGTCCGGGTCTTCATCTTTGAATAGCGTCCTTTGCCTGGATACCAATGCGCATGCGCGGGCGGCCGCGCATGCGCATTTCTCGGGAGAAATGCGCATGCGCGGCCGCCCGCGCATGCGCATTGGTATCCAGGCAAAGGACGCTATTCAAAGATGAAGACCCGGACGAGCCCCGGACAAGGTAAGTGCTTTTAACTTGTTTTAATCCGTGTAAATGCTTAAATAAAGTATGTAGGGGAGAGCGGGAGGGAGGTGCGTAGTGGGGCTACGCGGAGTGCGGGAGTGGGCGTAGCTTCTCGCCCTCTCCGCGTAGCTCCGCGGAGCCCCACTACGCCCCACTACGCCCAGGGTTAGTTTTTTTAAATACGCAGCCCAAACTTCTTTTGTTACGTTTGATGATACCGTTATATTGTGAGTCTTATTGAGGCTGTTTATTGTTTTCCAAAATGCTCTGGCGTTTGATTGTTTGCAATTAAACACCAACTTTAGCCAAAACACATCCGTTGTTTTTCATTTTTCTTGCCAGACATGTTTCTTAAATTCCTTTTTCAGTAATGTTAGCTTGCCCCAAGTGTCTGAATTGTTACCTTGTTTTTTTACCTTCCTTATTTCTCTTCTCAATTCTTTTTTTAGCACCTTAATTTTTTTTGTTGGTGAATGAGTATGAACTATGGTCCGTCTCGTTGTTAATTTTGAGTTCTGTTTCATTACTTTGAGCACAAATTTAAGCCAAGCTTTTGATATTGTAGGTGATAACGCTATACTATCCTTCAGTATTGCTTTGGCTTTGCCTACTAGTTCAGGTAGTCGTTCAGTAGACCAGGTCACTCTTTTGTAGGTAGTTACTATACTTCCCTCATCCAATGTTGAAATCTGTCCAAATAAGTGTGTATTACTATTTGCTGCATTGAATGATCACTTTCCATAGTACACTTAATGTGAATATACTTAATTGTTGAATTAGTGGCAAGCTTAGAATTGTATAATCAATGACAGACCCTGAAGTTGGACCATAATGTGTTAAGCTTGGTGGACTGTCATCCAGCGTTCTCCCGTTGATTACTCTCAAGCCCAAATGTTCCAGAGTAGTAACTAGTTCCATACCCACTTTATTAGGCTTCCTCCATTGATGGGCAGTTTGATGTTTTATCTACCACATTTCATTTTCTGCAATTAACTGGTCGTCTTCGTCTGGTGTAAAAATAAGATGAATATTAAAGTTACCTGTTATGACTATTTCCCAGGTCGGAGTATTGTGTCTTACTTTGGATATTTCATGGATTAACTTTTTGAATTTTCTTGATTTTTCTTGAGCATTTGGGTGTGCGTAGATATTAAACAGAATTATTGAAGTTATCCAGTGACCGCTACCAAAGTTAAGCCTTATTATTTGTATATTCTTTGAGGTTTTCGACATTTTTTCCGATTCTGCCTTAATATTATTTGATATGTAGACCGAAAGACCACCCTTTGGTCTTCCATGGAGGTTCGTTTTTACCGCATCCACCTGATGTACTGTGAATCCAGTTGAATTGGATCTGTCAGCCAAGTTTCTTGCAGTACTATGATATCATATAGAGCCCAGATTTTAGTTAGGGTCCTATCAGTAAGCTTTGTAATTGCACCTGCAATATTCCAGGAAAGTACATTTAATTTGTCAATTTGCCAGGCATATGTTGATTCAGTAACTTGTCATTGCCTATTGTGTGTTAGTGGCGACCAATTCCTGTGTTTACGCCTACTTTTTGTTGGAGATACTATTTCTGTACCTGTTGGACCTCGGGCATTGTGCAAAATAGAATATACTGGAGAATGTGTCCTCTGCTTATTTACCCCTTGTGCCAATGGAGCAGGGTAACGCTGCCGTGTTGATTTTATTATTGTTATACCCCACGATTCAAATTGCTTTTTAGCATCTAAAATTTGATTTACTATTGTTCCCGACTACCATGACGATATAGTTATCTCTGTAAGTGGATTATGTGCGTTTGGCAAAAACTTGACCGAAAATAAACTGTAATGATAGCACCTCTCCTGGCAGCCTCAAAATATTTCCCCTATTATTATGTCTTGCTTACCTCTTGACGTGTATAGCGGTATTAAAGTGTTTTGCCACTGATCACTAGAACTCCTTCTATTGATGTAGTGTGTTCAGACAATTCTTCGCTTGCTTGATCCTTCATTGGAATTTTATATTTTACTTGCCCAAGGCAGTGGAAGGGATTGTTTCTTTTAGTTTTCTCTTCTTTACCAAGCTGTGTACTGACTGATGTGCAGTGAGACTCGTATTCATTGTTACTGTCTACTGGAGAACATGTGATCACAATTATTTCATCCACACTGGCGGTTACTATACGTTCATGAATATTATTTTTCTTGCAGTAATTACTTGCTAGAACCACTGGTGGTTTGTTGTTAGTGATTTTAAGGCTTTCCGTAAGGATCTGTTCAGAACATTTAAACAGTGGTATCTCTGGGCGACTGATTTGATCTTGCCCTTTTGGGGTTTCCGTTGATGTATCATATTTTCCATCTGTAGTTGGTGTCTCCGTTTACGAGATATCTAAAAGTGCAACCTTTTTTTATTTTTATTTTTGCATCAATTTCTTTTGAAAGTGAAACTGGTTTTGATTGGGTGAGTTTGTCTTTGTTCTTCTTACTCACTTTCTGCTTTTTCTTACTATTTTCACTGACCTTGTTTTCTGTGGCTTTAGAACAAGTGTGCATAGTGCTATCCACCAGTTGATCTAGTAAAATTCTGGAAGAGATTTCTTTTGTTTCATGACACTAAGTAGTGGATACCATGTGTTGACCTCCAATGACTGGTACTTTTTTCAAAAACAACACATGGTCAATCGTGATTCTATGATATACAGGTTGGAGCCTTCAGAACTACAAAGATGGCTGATATGATGTCATCGGGTAGTTCTGAGCGCATCTTCTCGCGTGATTTCGAGCGCTAAGTAGTGCGCTCTTGTTCCTAAGAAAACAAGCTCAACTAGGCTTACTTTGTAGAAAAATAGGCAGTGACTCACAACACTGGGGGCATTCTAACATCATATGCACGTGAGGAATAATCATGGTCTAATGATTACCAGATTATAGTGTTAGGAACTACAAAGATGGCCGATATGACATCATATGGTAGTTCTGAGCACGTCCTCTCGCGAGATCTCGCGAGATTTCAAGCGTAAAGTAGTGCGCTTAGTTTTCTTATGAAAATAAAGACCAATAAGGCTTACTTCACAATAAATGTCTGATAATAGTGTCCTTGCCACTAATATATACCAATTGAAGGGACACATGATAAGATTGCCACTATCTAGTATACATCTTATAGGTGGAGGGATACCTCACTAACAAACGCTCACTAGACTACTTATACTAGCATCTCCTACAGATCGGTGCCTCCCCCAAGTCTCAGATGGGAGCTTGAGGTACCGACGGAAAGGTGAGCAGCTACCACAGAATACTTTTAGCTATACTATGTTGTAAACTTTAGCAAATCACAGGTTTTAAAGATCAGAATGTTGTAAAATTCCTGAATAAGGATAAAAAGGAGTTTTAATCTTCCTTAAAGTTTGGTGTCTTAGTCGAGTTTCTGGGTCATTTTGAGGCTTAGTACACTGAGTTTGGGGTGTTTATCTACCTCACATGTTTTGCCTCTAGATATAGGGCATTTGGTTATAGGAATGATTATAGGCAGGGTGTAAAACGAAAAAATTTCTTTACAGTACTTTGCCACATTCTTTTGTTTTCCCTATATCTTTGTAGTGCGGGGCCTCTTAGTACCTGAGCAGTGTCCAGGTGAGGTGGGGTCTATTGCCCTACCACAAAGGGTAAGCATAAAAATTAATTTCCTGACACGCATTATTGGTTGGCTTGGTGACACACTATGCACATGAGACTGATGCATCGAATACAGTACTAATGATATAACGTTTTCCTCCACAGAATTCATAGTAACCATTGTGAATCGGAGGGTTAATGTCCATGGTTGTTACAGGTTGTACCGTTTCTAACCAGTTTTACTACAATTTGTTTTGGTGATGGTGGTGAATTCTATATTTCACTATTAGGAGTGCAACTATTATACGAGCAGAGGCCCTGACGAATGCCAAGGGTTTAAATACCCGTTAGGCAGAAACATGTTGGCCCTTATGTAGACAGATAATTGTCACTGTCTTCTCTTGCACTGTTCTATTTTTTAATTAGGAGGCGTGTCCAGTCCGCAGAATAAAGTATTTAGAAGGAGTACATTCCATCCTATTTTAAATCACTTTCTTGTTCGTGGCACTATTTCTTCTTACTTTACCATCAAAAGATCAGTCATCATGGACGGTTTGTGTATTTGGTGGACCAAATCCTGATACAACAATAAGGTGCGGCGCTGAGTGTCCCACTGATCAGGGGACCAGCCTCATTTGCACATGGGTTTGGCCAAATGATAGGACTGATCATTGAGTCTAATTTGATGGAAACCCTTTACAATCTGTTGTGAATTAATCAGCCATTTTACGAATAATCGATGATGTACCGGTCTCCTCCATGCATGTAGTGTTAGCCTTTTTTCCTTCTTTATCCTTATTAATACGTTATGTGTGTGCGATAAAGATATTTTGAGATCTTGTTGACTCAGTATCGACAGTGTAGCCTCTCAATTTGGCTGTTAGACCCCCTGTGTTTCGTGTGTTATACATTCAGTTGGTGCTGGGGATAAAATCAGGTGTGGGTCTTTAAAATGTATATCCCTTGGACCCTATTTTAAATGGTTTTGTTTAATCTGTTTTGGAGCAGCTGTCTGGCTGCGGGTCCGACTATATAACCATACAATTAGATGGTTCTTTGACAGTTACCAGTTGTAGAACTGTTACATAGCATTGAGAGTCGGTCGATCCCCGACCTTAGTGGTGATTGAGACTCGATTTCTCAGTTGTTCGCTTTTGACACCTTTTTCACAAACTAGTTTTACCAACACTAAAATGGCAGAAATTAGTGGTATTGCGTATGAGGATGCCATATATCATTCTATATTGGATAGTATGCCCAGTGTCTTGAACATACCTTCAACAGCCATTCCTAGTACAGGAGATGATTGGGCCAAAGTTATGGTTTTAAAAAAGACACATGCCCGAACCTTGGTCCATGGAATAACCATGGCAGAATATCTGAGGGCTAGTTGCGCCCCGCCTGGTCTAGTGGTGTCCAATGCTCCTCGACTATTCTTACAAGATAAGATCTTCCTGAAGGATTGGTCGCTTATAGCATGGAGATGTACTAGAGACTGGCTAATATTGATCATTAGCACAGCAAAAAGAATAGCCGATACCATCTTGGTTGAAATACAGGTTTTAGAAGCAGCAATAAGAACAACAGTAACACCGATTCTGTTTAAAAAACAGCAGGACCAATCGAACAAAAACTCAGGTGAATTCAAGGAGACTATTCTGCAAACAAAATTAGATAAATTCAAAAAAGATTTGAGTAAATGGAAGCATGAACGTGTGTACCCCTATACGAGCGATACGTACACACCACCTGTATACAGAAACAATGGAAAACGTTATGGGTCTAACTACTCTAGTTCAGGGTCTGACAGTAGTGATCCAGACAACACCAACATGGGCGCTCCTAGCTTTCCACAACGTGGGAGAGGTAGGGGGAACAGACCCTACTCATATGGCAATCAACATATTGATCCATACCAGCAATGGTGGCCACCCAACCCTTGGGGTTTTCCACCGAACCAACAGCCTTACCCTGTACCTCCACCTCCGCCGAATTTCCAAGGGTTTCCAAATGCCTACAATTCTCAACATTTGTTAGGGTTTGGCCCACGCCGACCAAGAGGCAAAAGGCGAGCAGCACAAAACACAGTTGTACAATGGGAAGACCAGACAGGCCCACATGCAGGTACACGGAGCCAAACTGCCAAGAACCAGAAAGCAGGCCCATCGAACAATCCCTCGTAGTCAACTTATCTAACAAGATACTAACTCCACTTGAAGAACAAGTATTGAATAAAGGCTTGGGTTTCGTCATGACGAATCATGGGGACCTATTCACTTTCCAATGTGAATTGAGTCAGTTTTTCAGAAAACCTAGATTACACTATCTCTTCAAGGATCAGATCAATGCTGATTGCGACACAAACACCGGTCTTAGACCAAAATCTAAATTCCAGCCACCTATTCACACGGTTCCTCCACAGGTCTTAGCCTTTGAGCAAGCTGTTGCGGGTGATATTGCTTCACTGTGGAGCACAACAGTCAGGTCATTTAACAACCTTACCAAATCAGAACAAATGACACTGAAATCACTTTCAGAGGATCATTTAATAACTATAAAGCCTGCAGATAAGGGCGGCTCTATAGTTATTTTAAACACCACGGATTACCAGACTGAGTGCTATAGACAACTAAACAATAGACAGGCATACTCTCCCTTGTCTACAGATCCTACAGAAGAGGTGACTAAACAGATACAGGATATGGTTGAAGAAGCTGTATCTGAGGGTTGGATCACTCAAAGTGAGGCGACTTATCTGGTTGCTAAACACCCAACCACTCCTTATTTCTACCTTTTACCAAAGGTACACAAACCTCAGAGGCCACCGCCTGGTAGGCCTATTATTTCAGGAATAGGGTCTCTCCTGGAGCCGTTGTCAACTTTTGTCGATTATTTTCTGCGGCCAATTGTACAGAAAATGCCTACATATTTGCAGGACACTAAAGATGTCTTGCGTGTCCTTCCAGAAATTGATTATGATATTGAAAGAGACCTCCTGGTCTCTTTCGATGTAGAATCACTGTATACTTCTATACCTCAGGATGAGACTTTGGAAGTCGTAACATCCATCCTGAGGGATAGTATATGTGAAACTATCACCCCTGTACCATTTATAATGGCTTTGGCAACTATAGCCATGAAAATGAGTTTCTTCAAGTATGAGGACAAGCTGTTTCTCCAGATCTCGGGCACGAGTATGGGCAGCGTTTTCGCGCCGAGCCTGGCGAATTTATACGTGCACCAGTTCGAACAACAACACGTACTGACACCCACCAACCCCTTCCACACCTCTATTAGGTGGTGGAAGCGTTATATTGACGACGTGTTGGTGGTGTAGAGAGGCACGGTGGATTCCGTCAATGAATTCCATTAATGGCTAAACAGTAGAAACCAGTTTCTTAAATTCACCATGGAAACAAATAAGGAAAGAATTGCATTCCTAGATCTGTCGATCTATGTCACTACTGGAGGATTGCAGAGTGAACTGTATAAGAAACCTATGGCGTGGAACTCACTCCTCCTTTACGAGAGTTACCACCCAAAGTCCCTGCTCCAGAATCTACCATATGGCCAGTTCCTACGGGCTCGCAGGAACTGCTCCAATAGAGAGGACTTTGAGGTGCATGCTAGGAATCTCTGTGGACAATTACGGGACAGACACTATCCAAATTCACTCATAAAAAGATCAAAAAAGAGAGCGGTTAACAACAATAGGGAGGCCCTCCTGGAAGCTCCAATCCCTAAACCACCTCTGACTAGACTCACTTTCGTGAGCACCTTCAATACTAGAAGCAATGCCATCCAGAAGATTGTCAAAAGACACTGGCGCCTTCTGAACCATGGGAGAGAGAAAATCGCGCAACCCTTGTTTGCGTTCAAAAGGGCAAGCAGCATTCGGGATCGACTTGTTCACACACGCCCAAAAGAGCTCCCTAGGAAACTTGGTGAAACACTGTGGAACCTTCCACCAGCTGTCGGGCATCACCCTTGCGGCACTTGCTCAGTCTGCCCTCAGACCAAACACACGAAGGAGATAGATATAGGCACCCCTTGACCTTGGTTGCAGAGTAACTATAGTAATTGCAATAGTACCAATCTGATTTATATGCTGACATGTCCTTGCTCCACACGATATGTGGGTATGACGACCCGCAAAGTCCGCACCAGGATGTTAGAACATAAGAGTTCTTTTCGTTGTAAGAAAAACAACACTAAACTTACGAGACATTTCCTGGAGCATGCACATCTAGAAACGGACTTCCAATGGACTGTCCTGGAGAAGCCATATATACCCAGTCACATAAGTGATGTGTCGGGTTACCTTTTTAGAAAAGAGCAAAAATGAATTTATAAACTTCGGACTGATACAGGAGGATTAAATGATGATATTCCTTGGACCTCCCTGTAGCCTTGGCACTAGTGAGCAATAACTGGGATATACTGACTGTAATAGGGTGTGTCTATATAAACATGTTGTACATATTGATTCATGCCTGAATTACTTTGCTCACACTCTTCTCATAATATCACAAATAGGTCTGATTATGGGAGTTTCCTGACATACACTGGAGGGTGACATATAGCTATGCACAATCATTAGGATGGTTCCCACATTGTAAGATTTTGGAGCATCTGCATAGTTATGCCCATTGAATATACTCTGAGGCCACTCATGGCACACTACTCAGAGCACTTGCGTTCCCAAAAACAACATTGGAATATCACGGACCAATAGGTTGCAGTCATCGCACTACAAAGATGTCCGAAATGACATAATTGGGCAGCTGTGATTGCCCAATGACTGGTACTTTTTTCAAAAACAACACATGGTCAATCGTGATTCTATGATATACAGGTTGGAGCCTTCAGAACTACAAAGATGGCCGATATGATGTCATCGGGTAGTTCTGAGCGCATCTTCCCGCGTGATTTCGAGCGCTAAGTAGTGCGCTCTTGTTCCTAAGAAAACAAGCTCAACTAGGCTTACTTTGTAGAAAAATAGGCAGTGACTCACAACACTGGGGGCATTCTAACTTCATATGCACGTGAGGAATAATCATGGTCTAATGATTACCAGATTATAGTGTTAGGAACTACAAAGATGGCCGATATGACATCATATGGTAGTTCTGAGCACGTCCTCTCGCTAGATCTCGCGAGATTTCAAGCGTAAAGTAGTGCGCTTAGTTTTCTTATGAAAATAAAGACCAATAAGGCTTACTTCACAATAAATGTCTGATAATAGTGTCCTTGCCACTAATATATTCCAATTGAAGGGACACATGATAAGATTGCCACTATCTAGTATACATCTTAAAGGTGGAGGGATACCTCACTAACAAACGCTCACTAGACTACTTATACTAGCATCTCCTACAGATCGGTGCCTCCCCCAAGTCTCAGATGGGAGCTTGAGGTACCGACGGAAAGGTGAGCAGCTACCACAGAATACTTTTAGCTATACTATGTTGTAAACTTTAGCAAATCACAGGTTTTGAAGATCAGAATGTTGTAAAATTCCTGAATAAGCATACAAAGGAGTTTTAATCTTCCTTAAAGTTTGGTGTCTTAGTCGAGTTTCTGGGTCATTTTGATGCTTAGTACACTGAGTTTGGGGTGTTTATCTACCTCACATGTTTTGCCTCTAGATATAGGGCATTTGGTTATAGGAATGATTATAGGCAGGGTGTAAAGCGAAAAAAATTCTTTACAGTACTTTGCCACATTCTTTTGTTTTCCCTATATCTTTGTAGTGCGGGGCCTCTTAGTACCTGAGCAGTGTCCAGGTGAGGTGAGGTCTATTGCCCTACCACAAAGGGTAAGCATAAAAATTAATTTCCTGACACACATTATTGGTTGGCTTGGTGACACACTATGCACATGAGACTGATGCATCGAATACAGTACTAATGATATAATGTTTTCCTTCACAGAATTCATAGTAACCATTGTGAATGGGAGGGTTAATGTCCATGGTTGTTACAGGTTGTACCGTTTCTAACCAGTTTTACTACAATTTGTTTTGGTGATGGTGGTGAATTCTATATTTCACTATTAGGAGTGCAACTATTATACGAGCAGAGGCCCTGACGAATGCCAAGGGATTAAATACCCGTTAGGCAGAAACATGTTGGCCCTTATGTAGACAGATAATTGTCACTGTCTTCTCTTGCACTGTTCTATTTTTTAATTAGGAGGCGTGTCCAGTCCGCAGAATAAAGTATTTAGAAGGAGGACATTCCATCCTATTTTAAATCACTTTCTTGTTCGTTGCACTATTTCTTCTTACTTTACCATCAAAAGATCAGTCATCATGGACGGTTTGTGTATTTGGTGGACCAAATCCTGATACAACAATAAGGTGCGGAGCTGAGTGTCCCACTGATCAGGGGACCAGCCTCATTTGCACATGTGTTTGGCCAAATGATAGGACTGATCATTGAGTCTAATTTGATGGAAACCCTTTACAATCTGTTGTGGATTAATCAGCCATTTTACGAATAATCGATGATGTACCGGTCTCCTCTATGCATGTAGTGTTAGCCTTTTTTCCTTCTTTATCCTTAATAATACGTTATGTGTGTGCGATAAAGATATTTTGAGATCTTGTTGACTCAGTATCGACAGTGTAGCCTCTCAATTTGGCTGTTAGACCCCCTGTGTTTCGTGTGTTATACATTCAGTTGGTGCTGGGGATAAAATAAGGTGTGGGTCTTTAAAATATATATCCCTTGGACCCTATTTTAAATGGTTTTGTTTAATCTCTTTTCGCGTAGGACCATTCGTGTTCTGACTTCCTTTCCTAGCATGTTTTTTCTGCATTTTTGTTAAAACTTGGGTAAATATGTTTTTGGGTTTCGTCGTGAGAGATTCTTCACCGCTATTCGATAAGTGGATCAATGACATGTCGTTTTGGATTTCATGTACATTTTCACAATTTAACTCATTCGATTGCCCACCTTGTTGCTCATGGATGACATTTTTTGGTCGATTTCCTATTGGCTGCAATCGCTCTTGTGTATCTTCCGGTGGGTTTTTCTCTAAAGTTGGCGTGTACTTTATTTCTTTATATATATCAATTAATATGGCTGGTAAGCTACTTGATTTATCTATTATTTGATCACATTTACAGATGCATTGCGGATCTATAAATCCATGGAATCCATCATGATGGCCAATAATATCAGGAGTTAATTCCATATTAAACGTGCTTGCCAAATATGTTGATGTGTTCTTGAAACAGCCTATTGGAAGTATGCCCAGCTATCTCAAGGACACCATGGATTTATTCAACCAATGGGAAAACACAGAATTCAGTGACAAAGAAAATATTTTAATAACTTTGGACCTAGTTAGGCTATACAGTAACATCCCCCATGTAGCTGCAATTGAGGCAATGGAACATTTCCTGGAAACTAGCCGCAGACACCATGAGGATTTGCCTGCAAGTTAAGGGGACAGCCATGCGCTGCGATTTGTGCCAGAGATGGCCATTTTGTTCATGGCTATGTCTGAAGCAATGTGCATCTAGTAATGGTTATTTAGACCACAGTCGTATAAAATAGTATTTAAATTACAGCATTATGATAAAAGTGGAACTTTGGTGATAATCCCTAAGAACAACAAATAGGTACCTGGAAATGGTACATTGATAATGTGATGATGAGATTGAAAAAAGATGAATAGGAACTGAGTACATTTGGGGAGTGGCTTAATCACAGGGATTAGGCCTTTCATTTCTCCATGACATACAGTTGGACAGAAATCAACGTGATTGATTTGACAATTAAACATGAACAAGGAAAGTTATATACCATTGTATACAATAAAATAACAGATAGAAATAGGGTTTTCCAGTATTCCAGATCACACCAACAAGACTTAAAGATATTCTTCCATACAGTCACTTGCTGTGCATTTTTGAAAATGTATTTAAAAAGAAGTCTATTTTAACATTGCTACAATATTGTTCGATAAACTACAAGAGAGAAAGTACCCCAGAACATTACTGAAAATAGAAATGAAATGAGCACGGTACACTCCTAGGGTTCATTTACTTGCCCCAAAGGCAAAAAAGAAATGGATCGCTCAGTCTGCCTAACAACATTTAATGAAATTAAAAACATTATCTAAAAGGTACATAAGAAAAAAATGGAATATAGTATCAGTACTTGAACAGTTCCAAAATCCACCACTTTTTGCCCTCAAAAGAAGTTAAAACATCACAGAACGTTTGTTGCAGTCAAATACAACTTAACAGCAACAAAACCAGAAGCCTTTTGGGACTTACCCCAGTAAAAGGACAACAGTGATGTGAACATTGTTCCTTGTGTATCAGTGCTATTGATAATGAGGAATTCAGGTGTAACAATAACATACTATAACACCTGGAATTTACTAACTCCAATACCAACAATGTTGTGTGATGTGCTATATGCACCTGACATAAGACATACATTGGAAAAAAGACACAAGTTCGTAATTCGATGCAAGCTATTGACTCCACCTATGGTAACACACTTTCTATATACCAATCATACAGCATCAGACTTCAAATGGACAGTCCTGAGACTTTTTAATAGTAACAAGAATATGGACAACATATTCCTAAGACTGGATGCCCAAATAATTTTATGATTTGAGACTACTGAGAATGGAGGGCATGAGATGTCGAAGATTGGGAACATTTGATTTTATTATTAAAAGAATTCAAGAATTTACAGATGATAAGCTCAGTCCACTCTTTTCACTTGAACTCATCCCCCGTCCAAATCTTTAAACATTGCAAATACAATCTGGTGGACTAAATTTCCCAGAAGCCCTGCTATGACCCTGCCAAAATTCGCACTGGATGGTGGAACTATACGAAGCTACCAATGTCTGGCACCTCCATGCCAGTAATGGGCAATGATTTATTCAACACAGAGAAGTTATTCTGAAGCCACAGAAGGGCTGTGCTACTGAAGCAATTGGACGTGAAACGAGCAGAAGCCGCTAACTGCCTTGCCACAAAAAAGATACATACGGTCTCTGTGCAAATGAAGTAACTAACTTGTACAAAAGCTTTTGGTTTATGGACTTGAAAACCAGAATGAATGGATTTCCATAATTTCCAATTTTTATTAGTTTTCCAGTTTGCGTTAGGAACATTTTCTGGTCCACTTTAGGATTTCTTTGTCATTTTATTTTCTGTGGATGTTTAAGTATGTTTGTTGGAAAGTGATCTTTTTGCCCTGTTCACCCCCATGTTTTGTTGAATGATACTTGTGGTAACTGACTCTGACTGTACCCTGGCTCTGGCAACAATGCCGGAGCCAATGATATGTCTAAAGAGGTACATGTAATCGGGTACACTTACAATTGGCATTGGCAGACCCTATAAATCCCTAGTAGATAATAGGGCCAGGGGGTGCAATCTACATTTAAAACCCCTAGTATATAATAGAACATGGAGGTTTCACGGCCCAGCAGATGTTCTTTTTGCATGTGTGCACTGCTGTGTGCTTGCTGTCCTTTTAAAGGCAGCCCTGTGTTGCAGACTGGCTTTAAAAGTAAATTGTGTGGAAATTCAACTTTGGTGGTATGGGTGCTTAATTTACTATAATTGTAAATATCAGGCACCCCCAAGAACTAACCTAGGTGTTCAAGGGGCAGGGGATAATGTAACTATAAGCAGGGAGCTTATGAAAGATATTTTATACGCCCTGGAGAGAAAAAATGTCCACTTCTTTTTTTCTCATTGTAGGTACTTAGCTCCATAGTCGAAAATTGCAATTTGTTAGTTAATTATAACTATTGCTAGGAAAAGAGTATAATGTCATTCAAAGACTATTTTAATGGATACATCCAACAACTTGCCAAAGTTAAATCTATCATAACTAGTACAGAAAAGAAGTTATAGAACTTTCTCTTCTGTAAGCTAAAATCCAGCCTTCTAGAAGTCTCTGCTGAATGGTCAGCCTTAACAGACTTAGCAAGACTGCCTTGATGAGGTGATAAGTAGCCGCATAGAGTAGGGGTTAACTGATGGAGAAAGCTTTGCAGCTACTGAATATATGGAGGACAGTAAAGGAATGCCAGTCCCACCTACCTCCACATCCTGTATCCCCAGCCAAATGGCAGGCTTAGGACAGGACTTTGCAGCAGTCAGGAGGAGAGGAGCTAATAAATAAGCCACACTGTTGGTTGTTTAAGCCAACTCTTACTCCTCTAGAGAGAAATCATTCCTTTTGTATTTTGGATGTGAAGTGTTTTGTGGGAAAGGAAGATACCACACTTTGGAGGAAGATGTCATGCTTTTGGGTGGCACCCACCATCTCGTTGGACAGAGGTGCTGCCATGCTTATCATCCCAGAACACAGAATAAATATGTAAGAGCTGCATAGGGTCTCAGATTTGCTGCCTGAAATTACAAGGTGAAGAAAGACTGCCCTGTGGAATCTAGATCTGCACCCAAAGGGCTACACTCTGACTGATTGTGCCTGCTGCACAGTCTGGTACTACAGCTCGTGTGACTGTACCTTGCTTCAAGAAGGATTAAGGAGTGGACTCCCTACAAGGTACAGGTTAACAGATCTCATCTACATCATCTCCACCAACAGTCCCCACCCATGAGTGCGCCCAGTGGACTTTTAAGGATTTGGTCAGGTGCATTGGCAGAATTGTAGTTCAGACATCCCAGAGACAATCTAGGAGATTCTAGAACCTTAGATTGGTGTTTTGAACAGTTGGAACCTACAAGAATACCTTCAGGAAGCACCTCCTGAGGTTTGGAGAACTTTGAAGAACTTTTGTGAAAAAACTCCAGGAGGTGACTGTCCCGACGTCGGGAATCAAGCCTACTACCTTCAGCCACAAGCCACCCAGGATTTCATGTTCATCCCACGGAAAGCTCCTGACTACCAGGTTTTCACCGGGGCCTTGCAGAAAGTCAAGCCAGTGAAAATCGACCAAATCCAGGCTATGGTGGAGGGTCTATCGACGTTGGAAGGAAATCGTCAAGAAAAGTTTCAAAGTGCAGAGGTAAAATTGTGACTGAGGCCTCTTGCTTAGTGTACCCACTCAGGACTCCATGATGGTCAGCTTCAAACTCTGACTTTGTTCCAGTCATGCGTGACCAGATGTCCCAAAATGTGCTATAGGGTTTTAAGCACTAGAAGATGTTAATTCTTTAAAAATTCATATCTCCATATCCCTACATTGGATTTTCGTTGTTTGTGTCCATTTGTTCATAAATACATAGCCTATTTTTATAAATTGGTGTGGGATTTTTTATTGTGGTTGATGTCTTACTTGTTTAATGTATCAGATATTTTTTAATTCTTTACACTACTGGCTCTTAAGTTAGCTGCCAAGGGTTGAGCAAGGGACTCATATATTGAGACCTATACTGGACCTTGCACTGCGCTAGTAACCTTATTGCTAATGGTAGGTGCATACTTAACCCAACCAATAACCCACTTTCCAACAATGTTTAAATATATTTCAATTTTAATAGGAGATAGTTTTCACATTAGTTATTAAATTGTTCATGTATTGTTATGTTATGTTTTATTTCCACGTGTCAAGCATAGGACACATGTGGTATGAACTTTGTATGATGTATTGATGGGATATAAAGTGTGATATCAATCATTATAACTAGAATAATTCAAGTAATGTAACTATGCTCTCTCAATCACTCCTTCGTTTACTCTTAAAAGAAGGGTGAATACAATTTATGGTCACTTTGGTCCCTTATTGTGCCTGATTTACATTGATGCTTCCACTAAGATCCCTTAATCAGATCAAACCCTTTTGAGTAATTCCTGACTGTTGGATCTGAGGTATTGAGGATGATTAGAATATATACATGGCTGCTGTGATGGAGGATTGGATGAGAGAAAGGATCCCTGTTGAACCTTCCAACTTGTCGTGTCGGGAGTAGGGTATGTCACCTTCGTTAAGCACCATTAATTTCTCATGCAGCATTACAGAGCTCAAAGTGCAAACTGGGGGATGTATCTAAGTGTGGGATGTGGCTCAACGTCAAAAAAAGATTTTCAGGGTGGTGTTTAACTGCCCCCAAGAAAGCATGATGGTGAAGAAATGTACCTACCCTCCTAATTGCATTGTGCATGTGGGGGGGATCATGGGCTGAAAGGAATCTTTTCAGTGAGTGGTAACTCGTTTCTGTTGGACCATCATTCTCGCAGGCATCTCATCCCTAATGTATACTATTTATTTCTGTGGTTATAATGCCACAAACCAGAATGAAGATGATATTTTTTTTCTCAGTAACAGGGTATTCATATGGCAATTGTCTCATAGCCCAATACTCCTATGTTTATGTGCGGCCTGCAAAGGTGGCCGTTATGGTATTTGGGTGGCCGGTGAGAGAATGGGAGGAAGGGGCTCGGGGAAAAAATTAACGTACTTGATCGCCGCGTCTCTCCTTCGTCTCTCCCATGTCGTGTTTCCTCTGTGCATCTTCCAGGATGCATCCAAGCATCCACACCAAGGTTCGGTGCTAAGATGGGGACAGGGAGCTTGGGCATGTTCTTCACCCAGGCTATTATGCAGCCTGCATGGAGAATATGCAAAGTGCGCATGACAGTTTGGCCGAGCCAAGACGGCCGGCAAAAGCGCCATGCACACTTTAGAGTGCAGCAACCACTCCTCCTCTGCCCCACCATAACCTGACAATACTAAACATAAAATGATAATAAATTAAATTATTATCATTTTATATTTTCTTTTACACTGCTCCGTGAGTAGTGGGGCAACGCTCCTCCACTCCCCCATCCTGGCTCAATAGGGTTTGTAGGCGAATGAGCAAATCAGCAACAATGAAGAATATTGTTGTTGCTTAGAGGGCACAATGTAAATAAAACTAATCTACACTTTTAAAGTTGTATTATCTGTAGTAATATGTGCATTTTAATTACCCACCAATTATTATTAGACATGATTTTTCATTACTGAGGAGGCAACATAATGTACTGTGCAAAGGCTTCTTTTCAGTGCCCGTTCTGGTCTTCTTGAAGCAGCAGAAGCCAATATAACTAAATCGGGGGCGTTTTAATGATAATGTTTGGATCAAAGAATGCATCAATGAAAATATATTTTAATGTTTTTATCACAGTAAATAAGTAATGCATTTCTCGCATTCTTATACTTGGGAACTAGTTAACGGCATAAGGAATATTCTAACACTAATATATGCACACGCATGCATTACCGGGTAATTAAAGGATTCTTCTATTTTATGTAACAGGTATATTTACTTGCGGTAAAAAGGATGCACAAGTAGTTTCAAACGTACTTTGGGCCTTATTCACATCGCGTCTTACGTGTAGTAAAGTTAGGAGTGCAGAAGCTTCCGCGAGTGCAAGGCTCTACACTCACACCTTTACTACACTTAAGTCCCTCTGTGAATCGGACCCTTTATCTCTATATGGAACGAAGATGTAGCTTAGAGAAATCGAACTAATCAGACTTCTGTATCAGGCAGCAAACGCTGACAATGGCAGCATAACCCTGGACTTGCTGCAATTATGCCCTACCAATAATGTCAATACACTTCAGACATAAATATTCTACTTCAAAAGTAATTGGTATGACTGTATCAAAGTTTTGCCTGAAAAGTTTACTATAAATAAAATGTGTCACTGCCTGCATTTTCGCTGGAAGAGAACACTGTGCTCTTGATCTTTCGATAGGGTATGTTCTGCTTTATTTAACACAATCAAGAAAGCCAGGATCAATATCAAAGTGTGACTGAAAGAGGCCATATATTACCCAAGCTATACAATTTTGTACATAATTACTCTTGATAAAAATTCCAGAAGCCCACAATTCTCCAATTGTTACGATGACGGAATGAATGAAAATCACCGCCACTTTAGAGTTAACTCGGAAAAGTTGAAATTGACACCTTCTAAAAAGAGGAGCTTATTTCCACGGTCTGCTTTTTTTGTAGATCTTGGTTCTATTCTATATTCAGAAAGCACCGGAACCTAATCCATAAAATGCAGATGACTGTATTTGATCTACCCGTTATTAGCATGCAGGCTACTTTCCACAGTAATTAGCCCACAGGGTACTGCAGGAAACATGCACAGGTAGCAGCTCCAGAGGTAAAAGCCTCATTTTAAGTCCAAGTAAATTTAAAGATTATATGAGATCAAATAGTCAGAAAAACGTCTCTGCTGACATATCCATTACATTATAGTAGAGCACTTACATTGCAGCTCTCCATTTCGTGAGTAATCCCCTAAAATTGGGGAATTTAGAGATAGCTATTCTCCAGCTTTTCAGTGTTTCTTGAAGGCAAAGCGATTTTTTCCTAAAATGAAATTGTATTATTGAAACAGTGTTGCAGGGAACCTTCTCAATGTCTGAGTTTTTCCCATGGATCTGTTTAAAAGGCTAAATCATGGGTAGTATTGCTAATCCCTAATGTGGTAATGTGATTACTGTATTGCGGTATTACCTCTTTTTAGTTGAGCACTGTAAACATTGTGAGATCATTACCTAAGTCATATTATTGAGTGGAGATGGCCCTCATAGTTATGACCAAGGTGGAATCAGACGAGATCCCTACTCCAACATGTCCAGTACCTACCTAGGAGTGCCAGCCCTGAGGATAACATTGCTATTGCTATTGCTATTTTATACCAGGTGCCAGGACTATTATTATTTCATGCAGGCAACTTTCTACGCTACTTTGGGGAACAGGAAAGGGCAGAAATGAGTCGTATTTACTAATATATCGTGCATTCATGTCCTCTCCTAGCGCTGGCGCACTATGTGTTGCCTAGCATCAATTCAGGCATTCTTGCGTCACGGTGCCAGGGTGCCTGCCTTGCAGGTAGGATTGTTTGTGTGCAGAAAGAGACAAATTCCTGCACAAATACAATCCTTATAGCTTTTTTCATCTTTCTAAGTGTGCTTCAGAATGCAGCACACTTAGGGCCATATTATCAAGAACGGCGATAACATTATTGCCGCTTTAGCGGCAGGAAACTGCAGCTAAAGCGGCAATAAGGGGCTTGATATTATGCCCTTGCGAATTCCAATAGAAGCCCAGGTTTGATCTCCTTCGCACCAGAACCTGGGCTTCTATGGGAATTCTCTAGGGCATATTATTAAGCCCCCTATCGCCGCTTTAGTGGCAGTTTCCTGCTGCTAAAGCAGCAAAAATGTTATCGCCGTTCTTGATAATATGGCCCATGGAAAGAGGAAACTATGAGTAAACTAAATACATGTCTCCTTGTTGCACCACTATGGGGAAGGCGCTCAATTTTGACACATTCCCAGGATTACTACTGTTGGTAAATTTGGGAATGTGGCAAAAAGCATGGGTGGATGCGTTTGAAGACCTGCTCTCCACACATGTAATGTTTTCCCGGCACAGAGTAACGCAAGGCAGCGACTTGTGCTACCTTGCATTATTGCACATTTACCAAGCCACTCAGGGTCACTCAAGGTGGCTTTGCGTGGCTTAGTAGATCTGACTTGAGGATTATGTTGCTCCTGGTCCCTTGATATATATGGGATTTAGGGTGAATTAAAAAAAATGTGTTTTACATTCTCTGAGCCTTATTTATGAAGACCTGTGTCACATTTACGTCGCTTTTGCATCACTTTTTGTGATGCAGTGGCGGCGTAAATATTGCGCTATGCTGCGCCATATTAACGAAGTGACGCATCTAGGCAGATGTGTCTCTTAATGAACCCCTGCGCTACATTATACCTGCATCAGGTATAATGTATGCAGGGTAGGCGTTCCCCGCAAGAAAGGGTCGTAGGAGTGGTGCAGTGTAAAAAATAAGATTTCACTGCGCCACTTCTAGGACACCAATGCATCAAAAATGTACGCCTGCCTCATGGCAGGCGTAAGGGCAACACAGGCCCTTTCACAAGTGGCTTGCCACATGTGAAAGGACACGTTGCTGGAGTTGCGTCTGTTTTCAGACATACCTCAGCAGTATGCCACCTTTGTGCCGACAGATACATTAGTACTACTGGCATATCTGTCATTCCTTGCGACATGATGCATCATACAGTAAATATGACGCATCCATCATGTCGCAAGGAGGGCTCGCAGAGAAGTGTTGCATCGCTTCTTTCACGCAGTGATGCAACACTTCTCTAAATGCAGCCCTTTGTATTTTAATAATGGACGGTTACACATATCATATTTCTTTGCTTTTTTTCAGTGATAAGGCCATTGTTTCCCTATTGAAATGTATTTTGCAGTGAATGATTGTTTTTGAGTTTCACAGAAAGTAGTATAAAAAATGATTACTGATTTTAGTCAAAATGTAATTCATTTATTGGGGATCAATGCTAATTTTATGAAATGTGTTGAGTTCTAATATAATTTAATCCAGTGAAAAATACTTATAATTTACTCAGATTTCATGAACCATCTATGAGAGGAAACAGTTTATCCCATGATTTTCCAAAGGAAATTATAATTAAAGCTACACATGCTAAAATGATTGGACATCTATAAATTCATAAATACCTTCCTCATTCATGTGAAATAAGTCTAACATGCTAAGTAAAACACACATTCACACAAACATAAATAGTCTGATAGTTAATTTACCACAGTGCTTTTCACAAAGGTAAATTTACATATGACTCAATCTATGGACCCGATTTACAAAGGTAAAGTTAGACCAAAAGTCTAACTTTATAGGTATTCACAAAGGTAAAGTGAGAATGAAAGTCTAACTTAGACCAAAAGTCTAACCTAACTGCATTTCAGTATTCGCAAAGGTATGTTACTACTAGTAACTTTACTAGTAATATAGTTACTAGTAGTAACTTTCCTTTGTGGATACTAAAAGTAGTGAAGAAAGACTTGTGGTATATCTTTTACCTTTGTGAATTTGGCCCTCAATGTGCAAGTTTACTCTTACCCTTTTGAGTAGCTTTACTACTTTTGGCTATTCACCATTTATGAGTGTTAAATAACTGGAAAGTGTACACTTGTATCTCCATACCCCCTGAAATAGGAGGTGGAGTCAGTAAAAGCATTAAATATGACCGTAAATTTACTACTCGCATTGACTTTACAACCATACTTGAAGTTCTGCACACTTGGGGAGACCTCCCGAATCAGAAAAAAGATCTCTCCTTGGTAAAGTATATAGAAATTAATAAAAGTTTATTAAGGTTTATTTTAAAAATCGTAAAATATGTATTTGCTTTTTTCAGTGATAAGGCCATTGTTTCCCTATTGAAATGTATTTTGCAGTGAATGCTTGTTTTTGAGTGTCACAGAAAGTAGTATAAAAAAATGACGATAACTGATTTTAGTCAAAATTTAATTCATTTATTGGGGATCAATGCTAATTTTATGAAATGTGTTGAGTTCTGTGATTTAATCCAGTGAAAAATACTTATAATTTATCAGATTTGATGAACCATCTATGAGAGGAAACTGCTTATCCCATGATTTTCCAAAGGAAATTATAATTAACCCCTTCAGTGCTAATGACAAGGGTAACTCGTCATGGAGTTTCCATTGATTTCAATGGAAAGTCAATGGAAGTGCATCATGTGCCTTAGCAGCCAAGTGGTTAAAGCTACAGATGCTAAAATGATTGGACATCTATAAATTCATAAATACCTTCCTCATTCATGTGAAAAAAGTCTGTCTAACATGCCTAGTAAAACACACATTTCCACAAACATAAGTAGTCTGATAGTTGATTTACCATAGTGCTATTCACAAAGGTAAATTTACATCTGACTCAATCTATGGACCCGATTTACAAAGGTAAAGTTAGACCAAAAGTCTAACTTTATAGGTATTCACAAAGGTAAAGTGAGAATGAAAGTCTAACTTAGACTAAAAGTCTAACCTAACTGCATTTCAGTATTCGCAAAGGTATGTTACTACTAGTAACTTTACTAGTAATATAGTTACTAGTAGTAACTTTCCTTTGTGGATACTAAAAGTAGTGAAGAAAGACTTGTGGTATATCTTTTACCTTTGTAAATTTGGCGCTCAATGTGCAGGTTTACTCTTACACTTTTGAGTAGCTTTACTACTTTTGGCTATTCACCATTTATGAGTGCAAAGTAACTGGAAAGTGTACACTTGTATCTCCATACCCCCTGAAATAGGAGGTGGAGTCAGTAAAAGCATTAAATATGACCGTAAATTTACTACTCGCATTGACTTTACAACCATACTTGAAGTTCTGCACACTTGGGGAGACCTCCTGAATCAGAACAAAGATCTCTCCTTGGTAAAGTATATAAAAATTAATAAAAGTTTATTAAGGTTTATTTTAAAAATCGTAAAATATGTATTTGCTTTTTTCAGTGATAAGGCCATTGTTTCCCTATTGAAATGTATTTTGCAGTGAATGCTTGTTTTTGAGTGTCACAGAAAGTAGTATAAAAAAATGACGATAACGGATTTTAATCAAAATGTAATTCATTTATTGGGGATCAATGCTAATTTTATGAAATGTGTTGAGTTCTGTGATTTAATCCAGTGAAAAATACTTATAATTTCTCAGATTTGATGAACCATCTATGAGAGGAAACAGCTTATCCCATGATTTTCCAAAGGAAATTATAATTAAAGCTACAGATGCTAAAATAATTGGACATCTATAAATTCATAAATACCTTCTTCATTCATGTGAAAAAAGTCTGTCTAACATGCTAAGTAAAACACACATTTCCACAAACATAAGTAGTCTGATAGTTGATTTACCACAGTGCTATTCACAAAGGTAAATTTACATATGACTCAATCTATGGACCCGATTTACAAAAGTAAAGTTAGACCAAAAGTCTAACTATATTACTTTTTGGTATTCACAAAGGTAAAGTTAGAACGGAAGTCTAACTTAGACCAAAAGTCTAACCTAACTGCTTTTTAGTATTCCTAAAGGTATGTTACTACTAGTAACTTTACTAGTAATAAAGTTACTAGTAGTAAGTTTCCTTTGCGGATACTAAAAGTAGTAAAGATAGACTTTTGGTCTATCTTTTACCTTTGTGAATTTGGCCCTCCATGTGCAAGTTTACTCTTACACTTTTGAGTAGCTTTACTACTTTTGGCTATTCACCATTTATGAGTGTAAAGTAACTGGAAAGTGTACACTTGTATCTCCATATCCCCTGAAATAGGAGGTGGAGTCAGTAAAAGCATTAAATATGACCGTAAATTTACTACTCGCATTGACTTTACAACCATACTTGAAGTTCTGCACACTTGGGGAGACCTCCTGAATCAGAACAAAGATCTCTCCTTGGTAAAGTATATAAAAATTAATAAAACTTTATTAAGGTTTATTTTAAAAATCGTAAAATATTTTCAGTAAAAGTTACTGCACTACTAATTAGAATTCATTTTTTAATTAATGCAAGTCTCTAAATTGAAAAAGATGATTTTTAAATAAAATAATTGTAATGCTTATATTTATTTAAATTATCTCTAAGGAATTTTTGCATGCTATCTCTGTGTGTGTATACACTATTCAAAGGGCTAGACCTAAGGGTTTTGCTGATGCTTGTTATTGTATGGATCAAATTGATGTGCAACCATTGAGGCACCCAAGAGAGGATGTAAAGTGTTTTATTAGACTTGTGCCCTATGACAACTCATATATAAATTGTGTGTTTTTTAACAGTTTAATGCATTTATTTTACTTACCATTTTTACATAGCACATAGTGGGCCAGTTGGATTGTTGAATAAAATATTTTTTTTATGGATAAGATATAGATGATTAAAATGATGTCCTTTGTAGATAGCTAAACATATTCTTCTCAAGTAATTTTTAGTGTCACAAATGTACTACATATTCTATTGTTTCATGTTTAAGAAAAGTTGGGATTAAGTCCAATTCTTCCATACATGGAAACGGACGGAGATCTTCTAGAAATGTGTAGAGGATAAGTAATGGAAACAGGGTCCCTAAGGGTGTTGCGTGCAAGAGGAGGGCTGTATAGAATACCAGAGTAGAAAGAGAGAAACATGATCAGAGATGGGTGGGGAAAATGTAGCATGAAGCCATCTGTGAGTACTACAAAGGAATGGTGTCACTGTGGGGGGCCATAAGTGAGGAGGAACCTCAGATGAGCATAAGGATTGACAGTGGTATTGAAGTACTAACCGAAACGGTTAGCATTGTATATGTTTTAAGAGTCTTTGCATTGTGTAAAGGCCTTTCTGTAATGTTAGGATAATCTTCATGGAAAAGTGGTGGCTAGAGTGGTCCAGACTTTGCAGACTGCAAACATTCAAACCATATGTTTTACATTATGCGCTGCAACTTTGAGGTGGACAATGAAAAATAGTATGCAAAAAGTGGACTTACGACTGGTAACATAATGGAGGCTCTTGAAGGTTGACAAGACATGTACTCGTCAATGTATATATAGAGTGCATATTTAAGTCCCAAAATAGACTTGGACATTTTAGTGATTAATTCATAAGCATTCCAAAAATTAATTTAAGGAGGCCAAAAAAAGGAAAGAAGGATGTGAGACCAAAGCTGATCACCCTTCAAAGTTTGGTCACAACGTTTCCCAAGATTGAAGGTGTAGTGGAATCGGCAGCTGAGAGAGGAGTACTGGACAAAGGTCAAGGCAAGGAGGGCTGCACATGGACAGTTCTCTAGTGGGCAAGCATACCTAGAATGGTTTCATGACTGGTGGAGTACCGGACTTTGGAAAGTCTATCGTGGAGTAATACATTTCACTCTTTCTGAATTTGATAAGGGTATTGGGTATTATAATTTTGGGATGTGAGTTTCAGACTTTAGGAAGCCACATGGAAAGACTTAAAGTAGGAATTCCGCTCTCTTGTGCTCCAGGTATGAGCTCTCTTATTGCATAGAACAAAAAGGAACCATAAAATTGTCGATTATTACCTGACACATTCACAATGTTTAGGAGGTGGATGGTAGAAGTCATTAAGGTTGTGCAGTAAGCAGATTAAGGTTGCGAGAAAATATGACTCTGCAGGTAAATGGTGGGTTTGCAGTCGAACTGAATTAGATTTCAGTTAATATTCTGGTATTTTAAAATGGCCACCACATATTGACAAATGCAGACCTTTTTGTGAGGGAATGAATTGCTCTATCTCACTAGAAGATCTGCCGTTAGGAAGAGGTTTGACGGTCATGATACTTGCATTCCAGGTATGAGAGGACATGTGTTTCAAGACCTGAGGGATTTCCCTGTACAACTTTTGTGTCACCATCTGGGAGACCTGAGACTAACACAACCTCAAGCCCACATGGACTCCAAAACATACATTTCACTCTGTGGGGAAGTGATGAGTCCATGTTATGAAAGGCCACACAACTTTACCTGGAATGACCAGTAGACAGTCTCCCAAATTTGAGGTGCATGACAAATGATATGTACTTCACAACTAATACCCAACTGCAAGCTGGAACAGGAGTCATGAATGTTGAAAGAGGTCCACTTTGAATTAAATCTTTCTCTGTCAATGTCAAGAACCCTGCTGGCACACAACCTATTACAAAACATACAGTGCACTTGCCAGAGTTTCTTTGTTTCTTGTTCCCCTGTTCAAGACAACATAGCAGGTCAGTCAAACAATGAAAGGAAGGTCATGAGGGCACAGGACTACTATGCACGGGGAATTTTACACTACCAGGAGGATGTCAGAGAATTGGCCCATTCTCTATTGGAAGCTCTTTCAGACCTTTTAAGGACTCTTTACCTTAGAAAGACAGTCCCTGCATTGCAACTGGGGGTTTTCTACCTGTACTAGGTTATAGGTTTGACGTCAGAGCTGTAATTATTTTGATAGATTCGGAACACTGTTGATTGGTATTCCAATTCCCTGAAGGTGGTATGAATTTACTTTGTATTGATGAAACTACAAGTCTTCTTTAAACTGGTTCCTTACTGTTGCGATAACACAACACTGGGTGTGGGCTTCCCACAGTAAGGCCAAGCCTCTCAAATACAACTAACCAACCGAAAAGCCAGTACTTTAATCTCTATTCCCGTAAAATTGCCTGCGCGCAAAGAATTAAACTAAGTGCGGGACAGTGTCTCAGTACACACCTTAAATCAATTTTATTTTTGCAATCAAATTGTGAAGGGAATCAATTATTTCAAAGTTTGCCAAAAGTTCGACAATATTCGGCACACAAACAATACAGGGACAATTATTCATGAAAATGACATTTTCATAAAACAAAACTTACTGACACCACACTAAGTAGAAAAAGTTCATAAAGAACCTATCATTCCAAGTTGATCAACATTTCACATTCATTCTCTCATGCACAGCACACACACTCAACTATATATACAATTACAATGTAAAAAATGTGTTTTTGGAAAAAAATGAATAAGAAATCAAGAGAGCACCATAGACAGCCGTTTTAGGAAAACAGATCAAATTGTTTTTACATTTTGGCAGAAAATTGTTGGAGTTTAATAGTCTTATGGTGGAGTAGAACGGTCTACGCGTTTCGAACCCTTTTAAAGTTCAAGGAGTTCTCATCAGGACCTCCTGGCTGAAAAGAGAGAAAATGAGGGCTGGGTCAGAGTAAAATAGGGGATCTGTTTTGTGGTTCTAGCCGCCTAACTGCGCCTTCGCTTCATACCTTGTGTGAGAACTTAAACTCCAAGTTGAACACCTGAACGTTGGCCCACTGCACTGAAAACACAAATATTTGAAATCATAAATTCAGACCCAATGGTTGAGACCACACCCTGTCAGCATATTATGAGTACCATGGTTGTACTTACATGCACAACGTTGGGGACCACACGTATTATCTGTTTAAACAAAAAGAGGACACTTGGTGAGTGTTCGGGTGGAGGGGGTATTTTTCAGAGTGCACAGTCGGCACAGTCTGCAGCGTTTTGTATTAGACTTACTTGAAAAGAAAGTCGTCAGTTCTCTGTATGGTAGTGTTCCAATCTAAGGACGCTCAAATTAATTGAGTGGCCGGCCTGTGGGCGGAAAACAGGAGCAACCTCTTAATTGGTTTTAAATTGCAGTGTGGGTTTTGTTTGTTCGAAACAAAATGATTCTTGTCGGGATTGGACTTACACGTACCTTTAGTTAGAGCCTTCGCTGGTCCTCTGTATTCCAGACGGCAAGTAAACCTCCGTGTGTTATTATGATCAGGCTCCGCGGTTATATCAATTCTACTTCCGTGTTGACGGTGCTGCTGGGAACTGTAGTCCTGCCCAGGATGAAGAACGTTGAAAAGTTTGTATAGCGCGCCTTGTGGCACTAAGTTACCTCCATCTTTCTATTGGTACTTAATCTTTAATAAACGAATGGACTGAATCTTCGCAATTTAGATCAAACCTGCCTTGTGTTTCAGGAAGATTTATGAACAAACTGTGTGAATTTGTTAGTCTGTGATATTAACTAATGTGTGTTTGGTCTGTGCTGTCACATTTCGACAATGGCACTGACAGTCAGTCGTGGTGGGTCCTTTAGGTGTTTCTTGTTTTTGGTCATCAGATACACCCAAGCGTATTTGAAAAACCTGATGTGCAAGTGGAGCTCATGGAATGTTTATCATGAGAGACGGGTGACGGGCCGGTTCATCTCGGCAATATGGGGTGGTCACACCTCCAAAAACCTGTTATCTGGTAGTGTCTAGTAGAAAATCCTACTGGTTGGTCTCCTGATTATCTACTTCAGGAACACAAAGCACAAACAGATTCCTGACTGCAAGAAACCACAGCTGACTAAAAGAACCACACCTTGATAGAGAGACCTGGAACCCTGAAGTCTGCCATGAGCAGCTTGGGGCATCGGGACTGATCAGCAGAAGCTTTCCCAGCAGTAGTAGGCTAGGTATCAAGTAAAACCTTTGACTGGGACAACTAGCTTGGTATAATCAACCGCTACCCAATTGCAGTTGGTTTGAAAAAGCAGATAGGTCCGATCCACTGTGAACTGTTCTTTTTCCATAATGTTTAACTTCTTCTAGGCACTTTTTACTTGAAAACAGCGTTACCCATGACGTAATTTGATAATCTTGTCAAAGCATCTTCCTAGATGGTCCAGTCAGAGGAGCATCTTGAAGTTTCTGCAGTGCCTCTTCAAAGAATCCACAGATCCTTAGAATTCTTCAAAGAATTTCTTTACATCCATGGAACTATTACGTTTCTTCCAGCACTGTCTTCATAGGCCTCAGTGATTAGCTAGGGGTAGTTAAATATATTTGTTTGGTAGAGTATAAGGGATTGTATAAATGTTCTGAATACAGTAAAAGGAATGGTAAGTTATATCTTGCAGAGAAGGTTGATTTGGAAGAAAAGTGTTTAGGCTTTCCTATCGGAATCACTGACAGAATATCGACGTCAAAGAAATCGGAGGCAGAGTATCGACATCAAAAATATCAAAGTCCTATCTACATTAAGGTAAGTGCAAAAATATCGAAAACAAAATATCGTAGTAAAAAATGTTGTTGTAAAAAATATTGTTTTTTTGTTTAAAAATAATATTAGGTTAAATAAATAATACATATAAATAACATACACATACTTAAAAAGATATTTAACATTATAAATTAAACATATAATATACAAATAAATAAACATAATATAATATAATATATACTATTTACAATTAATTACTCTAATAACGTATCAATTATTAATAAACATATTATAATTTATGCATACATACATACGCATTCAACAATAATATAAATAAAATTATCAAAACTATATATAACAAAGTTTACAAAATAATTTTAAATAAATTACACACTAAATTAACTAAAACAATATATATTGTATAGCGTAAGGGTTAAAGTTACTATTCCAACTCCAGAGGGTGCAAAAGTAGGGAAAGTGTTGGATAGCGTAGCTGTTGAAATTACTATTCCAACTCCAGAGTGATCAACAGTAGGGAAAGTGTTGGATAGCGTAGGGGTAAAAATTACTATTCCAACTCCAGAGGGTGCAACAGTAGGGAGAGTGTTGGATAGCGTAGGGGTTAAAATTACTGTTCCAACTCCAGAGGGTGCAACAGTAGGGAGAGTGTTGGATAGCTTAGGGGTTAAAATTACTATTCCAACTCCAGAGGGTGCAACAGTAGGGAAAGTGTTGGATAGCGTAGGGGTAACAATTACTATTCCAACTCCAGAGGGTGCAAGAGTACAAAGAGTGTTGGATAGCGTAGGGGTTAACATTACTATTCCAATTCCAGAGGGTGCTAGAGTAGGGGAAGTGTTGGATAGCGTAGGGGTAAAAATTACTATTCCAACTCCAGAGGGTGCAACAGTAGGGCAAGTGTTGGATAGCGTAAGGGTTAAAATTACTATTCCAACTCCAGAGCGTGCAACAGTAGGGAAAGAATAGGATAACGTAGGGGTTAAAATTACTATTCCAACTCCAGAGGGTGCAACAGTAGAGAAAGTGTTGGATAGCGTAAGGGTTAAAATTACTATTCCAACTCCAAAGCTTGCAACAGTAGGGAAAGTGTTGGATAGCATAGGGGTCAAAACAACTTACTAATAATTAAAATAACATTTCTTCAGTAAAACTTATAAATTTAATTATTAATTTACAACAAATTAATTAACAATACCAAGAAATAATTAAAAAAGTAATTACCAATTAATAATTATTCAACAAATAAAATAAATATAATTAAATAATAATTATTAAAAATATCTTAACAAATAAAAATAAAAGAAATAATAAAAATATAAATAGCAAAAAACAATATTTATTGAAAAACATTTAACAATAAAAAAAATAAGTAACAATAATTTATTGATTAACACAAATAAATGTTATAAAAGAAAATGTATTTACTAAGTATGAATTAATTACCAATTAATTAAAAAAATATTAAACATGTATTACCAAATAATAATTGATTAACAAATATTTAATAATACATACTCAGCACTAATTTTCTTTTTTACTTAATTACAAATAAAATACATACCCTATAACCTCACAACACACATCATTAATAAATTAAAACACTTAATATAATTACCAATTAATACAAATTAATTGGCAATTAAAAAAATTAATTATCAGTTAATAATTAATTGAACATTAAATAATTATCAATACCAATAAATGAAAATATATTATTACATAATTACAATTACAATATTTCCCACCCAATTCCCCTATAAACCGACAACCCGCTACAGAACTTAAATACAAAAAATAATTAAAATTAATTTATAAATCCTAAAAATGTATAATTAATTTAATATAATTAAATTACTTCCCACCCTATTCCCCTATAAACCCACAACCCGCTCCGGTACTAAAACACAAAATTGACTTAAAAGAACATTATTAACATATAAAAATATTATACATATAATTTAAAACAAGTAGAATACTTAACAAAAACATATAACTCATACATATTAAATACATAATAAAATATACATAACAATAATTTACATATTGATATTAGTAACATCGATATTAGTATCATCGATATATTTGATATCGATATTACTAACATCGATATTACTTACATCGATATAAAAAAATCGATATTACTTACCTTAGGGTCGATATTCTGACCAACAATATTCTTGACATCGATATCCTTTACCTTCGATATTTCCAACTCGATATTTGTGTAAGTCGAAATTTAGGATTCGATATTTTGACTGTGCACCTTCATATTGATATGCTCCTTGAAAGGACATGATGGTAAATAAGAAAGTCAAGAAACTTTGTCAAAGACACAAAGAAACGGGCTAAGTCAAGAAGATGCAGAGAGATTAGCTAGGACTCAATCTCTTTTCCCTGTTTCCACTGTTCATTGGAAAGAATTCAGTTAGAAGGTTTAATTTAAGTTCGAGAGTAGACAAACATGGTTGAATACTATACTAACAACTTTTTAAATGTTAGATATGGATGACACTTTAAAGTAAGATTGTGTTTCATCAGAATACTGATGAACAGACTTATCAAGATGATCTATGAGTGGACTGTGAGGCTCTATGTAAATATTTAAGATTACAAGGGCTAGAGCAGAGACATCTAGAAACTGCAAGCTGAGGACATTTGGGGGACTTAGGGGCATATTATCAAGAAACGGCGTTAACGTTATCGCCGCTTTAGCGGCAGAAAACTGCCGCTAAAGCGGCGATAATGGGCTTGATAATATGCCCTTGTGAATTCCCATAGAAGCCCATATTCTGGTGTGAACATGGGCTTCTATGGGAATTCTCTACGGCATATTATCAAGCCCATTATCGTCGTTTTAGTGGCAGCTTTCTGCCGCTAAAGCGGCGATAATGTAAACGCTGTGCTTGATAATATGCCCCTTAGTATAGACATTGTTGGTGGTCAGAGAGGAAGGAGGTGAACCAGTGGAGGACTGTTTCAGAAACAATCATTCAAGAAGAGACAAGTAGTATTTTTTGTAGCAGAGGTGTTGCCTACCACCGAGAGATTGAGGAGGACAGGAAGGCATGGCTAACTTTTGTTATTTGAAGGAAATCATACAGAACTTTGGGGCATATTATCAAGCCTGTGCGATAAAATTATCGCCGCTTTATCGGCCAAAAACGGCCGATAAAGGGGCGATAATGGGCTTGATAATATGCTCCAAGGAATTCCAATTGAAGCCCATGTTAGATGTGAAGACATCTAACATGGGCTTCGATTGGAATTCCATAGAGCATATTATCAAGCCCATTGCTGCCGCTTTATCGGCCATTTTCGGCCGATAAAGCGGCGATAATTTTATCGCACAGGCTTGGTAATATGCCCCTTTGTGATAGTTTCAGTACTTTGGTGTTGGTAGAAGTTCATTTAAAACACAGGAAGGCATTGTGTTGATATTTTGATATTGTATTTTTAGGCTGCTGTTCTCTCTCAATGACTTTGCTGGTAAAGAGGAAGATGATGGACTGGATGGTAATTTTATTTTATTTTATTTTTTATCGGAGGTTCAGTTTCTGTTTCTTTAGTAAAGAAAAAATGACTTTTTTTGAGGCAGAGAGTAAGGTGTCAACACGAGAGGAGGCACATATTCAGATAAGGAGGGATGGCAGAATGATGGAGAGATTGGATGATGAAAGAGACAAGAATGCCCAGATCATAGGAGGAGAGTTTGAGGCAGTGAAAGTTGGTAATATAATCAATGGCAGAAAGAGGTTAGAAGGGCGTCCAGGCAGAGATATCCCAATGTGGTATGTTGGGGGTTTGAGGAATCATATTAAGGGCATTTGAATGCTCAATGATATTGTGTATGATTTTTATCCTAGATGGAACAATTTATTTATGTTCAATACTTCCTTAAGTGAATGAAAAATGATGATAGAGTGAGGGATGGATTGGAGCAGATTTGGTTCTGGTTAACCAAGACCAGATGCTTTGCCCTCTACTTGTATAGTCTCTGCCAGTTGTAGCCAAACCTGAACTTTAGCAGGTTAAATACATTTTCATCCAACGTGTTCAATACATTTACATTATTTTTAAATTAAATAAAATAGTTATTAGGCAAGTATTGGCAGATACAGGGGAACTGAGACATTTTTTTAAATGGATGTCATTAGCTAAGACATTTCATTTGAACACCGCTCTTAAATGTGTTTTGAAAAATCGAAGATGGTTCATTTAGGGCAGTATGTTTTTTTAACATATGATGGTACAATAGGAACAGTGGAGTCTTAGCTGCATATACTTCACTAGGTTTTGAGCATGACGAGAAGTAACTGGCCTGGGGAGAGGCTTTGGAATAGGCCATTCGCTGTGGTGGTTTTAGAGTACATACTTCGCATGGTGGAAGACTGGGTGAAGTTTCTTCACAGGCAATCCAGGACCACGAACCAGAGACCAGTGGCGGGACTGCAAATGTTCTTCAACGGGATGATTAGGAGAATGGACTCTTCAGCGAGAGAACTGGTGAAATAGATCTGCTCTCCCAGGTGCGTTGGTATGTGAAGTTGAAGTGCTGTGGAAGTGGATGCAGCTCTACACTATCAGAAAAGAAATATTGTAAAAAATATTGCAGTTCTGCTTTTTGTCTTTCGACCAAAGTAACCTGCAAAATACAAATCAGACAACACATTAGGCAGGAAAACTTTCAAATAATGTTTGCATTTAAAGGTGAGGTATTAAATCACTTGTAATATATCATCATACCCTATTCTCAAGCACATACTTCCCAAAATTCCAAAGCCACCATAGGACTAGTTTCAGACAGACGGACAGGTATCTGCTCCCACGGTCCTTTTCATCAAGCTAAATCGGGCAACTAGCAAAGCTAGCAGAAACTCATTTTATAGTAAAACAGGAAACCTACTCATGTTATTGGTGTGGTGTACTATAAATAAAAAATGCCATACCATAACAAAATATCACATTGACCTTTTTGATGGGTATATACTACGGAGCTGAGCTGGGCCCCACCACTCTTCTGAATACTTTGGTGTTGCAGTTTTCCAGTGAGTAGGTGGATGAATGTCCTGAGCTGTGATTTTCAGAAGCATGTCTGTCGCACCTCGCAAATGAGGGTAGTCATTCTGGTGGAGTTATGAACTCGGGTAGGTAACATTTCTCTGTTGAGCTTCAGATCTGTTGGGCAGTGACAGCCGAGTAATATGTGGGAGAGAAATAGGAGCTTCTGAAAAGGCATTTCTCTTACATTATAGGCCATGGTTCTACCTTCTTGCTCGACCAGGCGTATCCTTTAAAGTAGCCATGATTTAAAGCTGTGTGAATGTGTGTGACAGAGCCAGGCGTACTTTCAACATGCTAAAGGTAAAATGAGTTTTGAGTGGTGAAATGTTTTGTTGTTTTGCTTCATTCAAAGTAGTGTTGCCAGAATTACATCTATATGGCATTTCTCTTGTAAACAAAGTCAGAGACATACACTAGCAAAAATTGTAATAGCTGTTAAGTCACTTGAGAAACCAGGGGACATATTAGCAAGGGCAATATCGTCGCTTTAGCGGGACTTTTTCCCACGGCGATAATTTTATCGCCCTATTAGCAAGCTGTTGCTAACAGCAGTTTGCAACAGCTTTTAGGCGATAGCGACCGGTTTGGGGGGCATATTAGCAAGGGCAATATCGCTGCTTTAGCTGGACTTTTTGCAGCTAAAGCGCGATAATTTTATCGTCCTATAAGCAAGCTGTCGCTAACAGCAGTTTGCGACTGCTTTTAGGCGATAGCGACCGGTTTGGGGCTCACTTTGCATGTCAGCGATATTTATCGCTAATGACATGCAAAGTGGGCGGCCCCAACCTGTTAGCGACTGAAAGCAGTCGCTAACACAGCTATCGCCTATTAGCAAGGCAGGCTGTGCAATTAAATGAGTTGCGCTAAGCGCGATTATCGCCAGAACCTAACGCCTGCTCAGACCATGACTTAACCTGTTTATCCAATGGGAAGTGGATATTCAGGTTAAGTCCCTATTAGCGTTAATGCCTGAATATCGCTGGATTTCCAGCGATATTTACGCATTGAACCGATATCGCCGGATATTTTATCTCATTAGAGATAAATGTTGCTAATAGCATGTTATCTCTGCGATAATATCCGGCGATGGACAACGATAAAAAAAATGCATTCAGCGATAAATATCGCTATTTGTTGTTAATATGCCCCTAAATGCCGAATATTCACATCTATTTGAGAAACGTGCCCTTTCATAGAAAACTCCATAATCACTTGCAGTGTGCTGGTTTTATTTACTGTATAACTCATAGCCGAAATATATTAAAGGCAAGTTAAAACATATTTTAACAATTAAATTCCATACTCTCTTGGAAAACTGTAGTCGAACATCTATTTTGAAAATAGAAATGAAGTTGAACCAAAAGCAATCATTCAGTCAGTGGTGGAATGCAGCTTAGAAAGTAGTCCTTTGAGAGGAATATGTCGTCACTGCATATTGTGAATACATCCTTTTACTGTGCAACCAATTTTTGTCTCAAAAATAGTTTTTTTCCCATGAATTATGTTTACTCGTTTGAGTGACTATTAATCTAAAAGGGGTCAATGAAATTGATACGATGCTTCAGTCTCGCATGTTATCAAATATGAATGTGTATAAAGTATAATGGTGTTTTATTGCTTTTCAAAATCACACCAAATATGATATATCGGAACCCATTAAAACTCGTTTTGTTGCAGAAATAAGCATCATTCATTGTGTTATTTTTTGTCTGCCTGGAGGCTATAAAACTGTCTCACAACCTTTCACAATCTTTCTCTCAGTCACCTTCAAGCCAGCACAGGGCCTTTTAAACACAACAAAATGCTGCCGAGCGAAGTTAACAAAGCCTTTTATTCTACTCTTTTATTCAAACCCTTTTTTTGTAAATTGGCCTTGAACTATAATCAGAAATTTACAGAACAATATCACTCATCACCCGACTTGAGAATGTGTTACAGAACATCAGGCATAATTGATACACCGCCCCACCTGACTAACTCTCGAAAAATGAACACAGACTGCAACGAATCCTGAAGGTAGTGCCGCCTCTGCAGACTAAAAGACTAGGGTGCAGGGGCCTACCTTAAGGGAGTTGGAGGGTTTTATATTTGGTGGTAGGACACGATCAAATAAATACATTTTTAGCTTGGTAGTTGGGCTTGGGGCATTGAGTCGGATCTGCTATGTCTCTGTTTTTCTCATTGTCCTCATTTCACTAAGGGAAGGTTTTAACTTGTTAATATTTTGAATGGGGAACTTTAGGATACAGCATATTTGGAGTATGCTGATGCCCTTCCTACCTTGGCAAAGGATTTACTCCAGCACTTTGCTAGAGCAAATTCCCCAACATTTCAAAGGGTGAGAGAGGGTCAAAGATGAGTCTGAGAAAGCCCACAACTCGCACTTTAGTGTCAGTGCTTAATCTGTAAAATATTAAGTGCCAGGGCGCTTCGTTAGGAGGCAACTACAGCTTGCAACACCTATTGCCCCTGCCTGTTTTGCCAGTGACAGTACCAACACAACTACGAACCATCACACTCCTACAAGTGTGACAATTACAAACTATTCCATGCCCCCAATGCTATAAGAGTGGTTAGTGCAGCAGGTATTAGTCGTTTTTTACTGTACATTGAAAAAATAAACAACTGTTGTTTTCCTCATATCTAAATTACATACACAGCGCCTCTATGTGGCAGACTGTCGTAAGTCCCGGTGTTACAATTTAATGGTGGGACCAAGCACCGGAAACCAACGGCTCAAATTAAGAAATGATGGGCATTCATAAACTCCTAGGGCATGTCGTGGTTTATCCGCTGGCTCCACACTCCTTGCAAGGGGCTTAGTATTGCATAACTGTACAAAGTAATGAAGAACAGTATGCTAGTTCTAGGCATCCTTTGGTTGATGCTTGACAGGCATACAATTTTTTGGTCTTGAATTTGGCTTTATGAATTGGGGCAACAGTGTCACTACATTATTGGATAGAGGAGAGCAATGTAATTTTCAATGTCTCTCTTTTCTAATATTTTGGGGGGTGGTGGAGTGTGTCATTAGGCAGGAGGGAAAAGGATTATATTAACAACCCTCCTGGTATGTTATGTTAATATTGCAGAACGAGCACCGTATGTAGAGTTTGGCAGACTGTATACCCTGTCACAAACGTGGTGGATGTCCCGTCAATCATTTCCAAGTTCATTATATCCTATGGCACATGTAATACGACAGACGGGATACCTATCATGGTAGACAAAGTATTTGGTCAGCCAAACTCTAGATAAGTCCACTACGCTGGGAGCTTAACTAAACAAAGAAAAACATCTTAATCACAGTCCTGTATTAAACTGAGTCTCACCCTCTCTAGTTAGGTTTGGGTTATGCTAGCTACAATATCTGAAACAGATTTATGGCTGAACAATTCATTTGACTAAACAATTTCTAAAAACATTTATTGGATAAATACCAATGTTTAATTAAAAAATATATGTAAACAACAAAAGAGTGTTCTCTGGTGTTTGAGAAACCACAAACAGGAGCAGGAGAACAGGAAACTGGCCTCACTTGGATCAGTTAAGAAAGCCCTCACTCACTCACCACCTAGTGGTGACATGCTTCATCATTGGGCCCCACTAAAGAGGCCGAGTGCCTCTTTAGTGTGCTTCGACGCCAGAATTACTGCGGAGCAGGTTTTGTGAGTTTGGGCGTGCAGTGAACTTAAATTATATTGTAGTGAGGGAATTAAAAGGATGTCTTTAGTGTATCAAAATTATTTATTATCAGATCACTAGGCCATACATTTAAAATTAAGTGTAGGAAAGTAGTCCACAAATAATTGTGTGGTTGTTTCCAGGATTAATTATTTATCAGTCAACATGTTTCTGCCTTTGAAACGGTGTAAAGTTACCAGGCATTCATCAGGACGTAGAAAAAGTGTGCTAAACCCTGACGATCGTCGGGGTCCGGTTCTGAGGGTTCTTCAGGTACACAGATGGTGCCTAGCGTCAAGGGCGGTGTGCCAAAATACGCTTCCACCCCCCCTCCCGTGACCCATAGTGTACCATGAACACACCATATAAGTGCTGAAGCCTCCTAAACCAGGAGTAATTGGGAAGAGAATTCTCTCCCCTTTTTTTGCGCTTTTTTCACAAATTTTCACTCTTCACGTCCCTAGGTAAGGGTGGGCCTAAGCGTGCCCATACCGCCAGGGTTTAGCACACTTTTTCTACGTCCTGATGAATGCCTGGTAACTTTACACCGTTTCAAAGGCAGAAACATGTTGACTGATAAATAATTAATCCCGGAAACAACCACACAATTATTTGTGGACTACTTTCCTACACTTAATTTTAAATGTATGTCCTAGTGATCTGATAATAAATAATTTTGATACACTAAATACATCCTTTTAGTTCCCTCACTACGATATAATTTAAGTTCACTGCACGCCCGAACTCACAAAACCTGCTCCGCAGTAATTCTGTTGTCGAAGCACACTAAAGAGGCACTCTTTAGTGGGGCCCAATGATGAAGCATGTCACCACTAGGTGGTGAGTGAGGGCTTTCTTAACTGATCCAAGTGAGGCCAGTTTCCTGTTCTCCTGCTCCTGTTTGTGGTTTCTCAAACACCAGAGAACACTCTTTTGTTGTTTACATAGACTTAACCGGGGAATAAGAGTATTCCTTAACTCTCCCTACCTCTCTTCTTGTTGGTATATAATTAAAAAATATATCAGAAAGGGATACACATCGGGTTTGTGACCTCTCATTGGTGCTGTACTCTTTATCATTTCACCCCTCCACCATTCCTCTCACTGCTTTGATAGTTAGGAAATTGAGGTTCACCGCCCCCCAATCTTACTTCTTAAGCTACACCCCTGTCAGAGCAACACAACGCATTTACTGTGCCTCCAAAAATGCATGATATACCAATAGATTAGTATACTGACTCATTACATTTGTGTGCTTGTACACAATGACCTTTTTGGCTACCACAGGCTCACAGGTGAGATCTGCTTTCCACTGTAATGTTCACACAATCATGCAGCCTCCCACCAGATCTGACAGCAGCTTTCTCCCAAAGAGCAGTTCATTGTTCTGGGATGGAGTGAAAAGAGGCAGATGCCTAGGTATCACAGGCTGATGGTATTAAAATCCAGATAGCATGCAGCTACCGCACACCCCTTTGGACTGTAGCTCCCTACTTAAATAAGAACATAACATATAGCTTTACTTTAACTGTGTCATAATCCACTATTCTTTGTTTCTTTTGTCCAGCCTATAAGATAGAACGTGGAGAAAATGTGGCAAAGTATGCAACATCTGTCATTCAAAATTTGTCCTTGAAGCTATATCAAGAATGTTCAATAGGTATTGTGCCATTGACGACCGATCCGTTTTTCTGGAGCATTGCTCATTTAACTTAATATTATTTTCTCCCTCCTTCCTGCTCAGTTGGCTGTCCTGTTCCGTACATAATAATATCCTCCTTCCAGACAGAGAAAAAGACATCATGCCCATACAAAAAAGTGTATTTTGTAATGCTAGCACTCGAGATAGCCATTGGTGCTTGGAGTTTGTAAGATTAAACCATAACAGCCTGACACCGTAACAGCCACCTCACAGTTAGGGCACCGAGATCAGCCTGATGGACAATGCCACCAATGATAACTTCTGAGTTCTGAGATATGGCTATCAATTCCTTGCCCTCTCCCTGCCAAAGATTACTTAAATCAATCAAATTGGTGATGTAATGGATAAAGAGAATATGTCTTATTTAATACTAGCAGCAACAGACAACACCCTCATGCAAGTAAAAAAAACTTTCTCCATCTGAGGCGAAAACAATCTTGAGTATAATTTACTGGGCACGTCCAAGTTGATGCCTATCCAGTGTTGCCATCCTCTTACAGCTGAATAGTTATAAGGTCATTAAAGACCCATCCTCATGTACTATAAAACATATTCTCTTGATATCACGATGTGAAAGTGCTCTTTTTGGTTTGATCACCTTCATTCTTGTAGAATGATGGTATCATTTGATAACTCTTAATTTATGTTATTAGCTGTCCCATAAGGCCTTTGGTACATCCATGGCTTGGAAAGGTAATTGTCACTCGTGGACTGAAGCACTAACATGACCGAGTAAAATGGCTCCAGGTCTACCAGAGTTTCCTGACTGCTGCAGTTTAAACTTGCAGGTTGGCTTGTCAAAATAAATAAAAAATTAATAAGGAATCACTCCCTTTTTTTTTAAACACATTTTATTTGTCAAATAACACATAAAGCAGAACTCTGTACCCCAGGGTCTTCCGCAGCATCAACAAACACCATTTTGACTTTGACTATTTTCATGTGGATACAGGAAAAAATGAAAAGCAATACAAATGAAACATGACAAAATGACTAGAACCCCCCTAACCTCCCCCGATTGCACTGTTGTCCACTCCAGAGCAACATAGCAAGCAAAGACTTTAATTGTACATTTATAATGTGCCATCACCCAGGAAGCATCTTTTCTGCCACACATGCATACAAGGAAACAAAAGAAGAACAGAGAAAAGTTAAACCAGGTCAAGGTGCCGGGCCTTCCGGGGCAGGCTCTAGCTCCAGGCCACGGTAGTCCTCCCAGCGCTTCCAAATTTTAAAGTGCTTGCGGTGGCACCCCCTTGCCACAAAGATAAGAGCCTCCAAGCCCATACAGAAATCTAGGCCTTTCTTCCATGCAGAGACGGAGGGGGCCACCGTCGCCTTCCAGGGCCTGGCAATATCCCTTTTAGCTAGGGTAAATCCCAGAAGCATAAGATGGTGTTTGTAGATATTGCCCGCAATTCCATCCATAACATGTAGGAGCACCAATTTCGGTGAACAGGGAAGGTCCCAACCCAAAACTTCAGAAAGGAAGGCCGTTACCCCCCTAAAGAATCACGCGAATGCGGGACAGTGCCATACAGTATGCAGCAAGGTACCTCCTCATGCTCACATTGAAGACACACTGGGGAAGCCACCAAACCCACCCTCCACAGCCTAACCCTGGTATAGTATACCCGATGGAGGTATTTGAACTGGATAATACGTTGGCTCATCGCAATAGCTGACCCATGTGGGGAGGCCAGGGCCTCTGTCCAGTCTTCCTCCTCCATCGGGCCTCCGTCTCCCTCCCATGTCTCCCTAAGATGTTGCAGTGAAGGGGAGCTATGTGTGACTGGGGATTTTGTGATTCTGGAGATCCGTTATAAACACATTTGCCTCCATCGGACTAAATTCTGCCAGTGTCTCCAACCCCTCCAATCTATGGGAAACAGCTTGTTGGAACTGTAAATATTTAAAAAAATTGGGTTTTTGGCATTAGGAAGTCTTTTTGTGTATCTTGGAAGGATTTCAAAACAAGCCCCCGCATAAAGTCACCCAAGGTAAATATCTCAATAGTGTCTCAATTGCGAAAGCTAGGCAGAGCCGCCAACTGCAGCAGGCACCCATTGTGCAAAGAGGGCTCTCCCGAATCAACCTTTTCCACCAACTCATCCTCCGAAGCTCCTGCCTCCAGATCTGGAAAACAATCCTTGTGGCAGACGGCATGGAGCGTCTCAACTGAACAGAGTAGAGAATCATGTGTAGGGTGTGGTCCCCCATGCACCTCCGTTCAACACCGTATGCCGGATAAGTCCTATCCCCATACCACCAGTCGTTAAGGACTAGCAGATGCAAGTCCAGGTAGTACGATAGAATATCAGAGGTTGCCAACCCCCCCACAGTACGTGGACTAAAAGCAGGTGCACCGGGCCACCCTAGCCACCCTACCACCCCAGAGAAACTGACCCAGGGCCACATTAACCTGATAGAAGCACCTAGGAGAAATCGGTTATGGATGGTTTTGCAACTGGTACAACAAACACGGGAGCAAAACCATCTTGAAAATGGCCGACTGACAATATATAGATAGGACCAAAAAACACCCAAGGGTCTTGGCTCGTTACTCAGCACGGCTGAGCCAAACTGAACTAGAAAGCAACACAAGCGCCTCTGCTGAGAAAGGTTATTTGCAGACAGGGATGAGTCTAACCGGTGTTTAGAATAAAGCATAAACAACCTGCATAATTATTTAGCAACTGGGAATTTATTCCTCATTTCAACAATTATTTCAATTTATAAGTTACACAATATTTATAGTGCATGGAAAAAACGAATTTTTTTTATATATATGTACAGTGAACAACAATTGCATGTGAAACAAGTTATTTACACACTCTCGACATTCATGGCCTTCCAATCATACAAAACACTTGCAAACACAAAAATCAGTGGAACAATACAAGAAACGACTAAATACAAAAATGCAAAAATACATGTAACCACGTATCGGTCATAAATCAGTCGGATGAATCCCTTGATGTTTTATAGAGGGTTGTTAAAAACTTTTTAACTAAATTTCTGAGTGAAAGTGTTCTTCTTAAAGAGGTTGATGCATGGGCTGATTTGTAACGCAAGAAATGTAGACCAGATACGTGGGAAGGTGGTCGACGCGTTTTGAACCCGTATGAATAGTGGGGTTCTCCTCAGGACCTGTACTGGTTCTGTGGAAGTAATCAAGAGGGATAGTAGGTAAACATCCACCATGGCGCCTCACAGTTAGAAAAGACAATGTAGGTTTGAAACTAAGCGCGCGTGTTTTATTTCTTTTCATTCACACCCCTGTATGCACACCACGAAAAACTGTGAACTCTTGACTTTTCCAGTCTTGATTTAGGTGACTTTGGTTCAATTGCTTAAGGTAGGCTTTGGTTTGACTCAGGGTGAGTGTCTCTCTCTTTGAAATAGTTCGTTAGACTAAGCATCCCTCTTGATTACTTCCACAGAACCAGTACAGGTCCTGAGGAGAACCCCACTATTCATACGGGTTCGAAACGCGTCGACCACCTTCCCACGTATCTGGTCTACATTTCTTGCGTTACAAATCAGCCCATGCATTAACCTCTTTAAGAAGAACACTTTCACTCAGAAATTTAGTTAAAAAGTTTTTAACAACCCTCTATAAAACATCAAGGGATTCATCCGACTGATTTATGACCGATACGTGGTTACATGTATTTTTGCATTTTTGTATTTAGTCGTTTCTTGTATTGTTCCACTGATTTTTGTGTTTGCAAGTGTTTTGTATGATTGGAAGGCCATGAATGTCGAGAGTGTGTAAATAACTTGTTTCACATGCAATTGTTGTTCACTGTACATATATATAAAAAATTGTCGTTTTTTCCATGCACTATAAATATTGTGTAACTTATAAATTGAAATAATTGTTGAAATGAGGAATAAATTCCCAGTTGCTAAATAATTATGCAGGTTGTTTATGCTTTATTCTAAACACCGGTTAGACTCATCCCTGTCTGCAAATAACCTTTCTCAGCAGAGGCGCTTGTGTTGCTTTCTAATATATAGATAGGGGCATGTGGGACCAAGTTCTAATACCCTCTTGTACACGATCCCATACAGGCTCCAAATTTCTATCCCAGGATGTGGTAGGCGAGTCTGATAGGAACACACCGATATTTCATCTCCCCATACACCAGCTGCACCGCGGATGCCCAAGAACCGAGATCCCCCCCACCACCTACCTAGGACCCGGAGGGTAGACTTCCGCGGGTTCATGTACAGGCCAGAAGACCTGACTGATGCGTAACAGCCCCGGAGCCATCCTATCCAAGTTAGTAAGGAAGAACAGCACATCTTCAGCATAGAGGGCATTACGTCCGACAGTCCATGCGCACATTCGAGACCAGTCACTTGAGCGTCAAATCGCACCCAGGCAGCAAGGGGCTCCATCGCTAACGCAAACAAATAGGAAGACAGTGGACACCCCTGTCTGGGGCCCGGTCAGATGGAGAACGTAGACGAAACAGAACATGCTACGGCCACCGACGCAGTTAGATCTGTTTATATTAGGGCTAGATAGGACAAGAAACGAGGCCCTATATTCAACCTGCGAAGAAGTGCAGAGAGGTACACCCAGCTCAGAGAATCAAATGCCCTATCAATATCTGCCAGCAAGAGCAGCGCCCGCTCCCCCAATTCCCTGATGGTCGCAACAGCAACCTGCGTCCGGCGAATATTATGACGGGTTACCCGTTGAGGCATTAACCCGGCCTGGTCAGGATGAACTTAGAAGGTAATATGTGGCTGGAGGTGATTGGCCGATGCCTTGGCCAAAACCTTGGCCTCAACGTTTGAGAGGCACATAGGGCGGTATGAGGCATGTTGATCGGGAGGTTTACTGGGCTTTTGGAATACCACCACTTCCGCGTGCTGCCAGTCACTAGGCAAGTGACCCTGTTCCCTGACCTCTTCCACCACCTTGCAATAGTGAGGACCCAGCTGCAAGAAAAAAGATTTTTTTTAAATGTTTTGGAAATCCGTTTGGACCAAGGGTCCGCCCAGTCAAGGACCATCACAAGGGAATGGAGTTTGGTAGGATGTCGGGCTTCTAGTGGAACCCGGGGCCCCCACCGATCTCTGGCAGCATTCATCACATTGTTCCAGTCCCCACCCACAACTGCCAGGCCATCCGGTAGATCCACCCACAGGGTCAAAAGTCTCTCCACCATCCCCCGGGACAGTTGCTTGGGGAGTATACACTCCCCAATGCCACAGTTTCATCACCCACTGTACCCTACAAGAACAGGTACCTGCCTTGAGTGTCCCCCATGTCTTAACATGTGTGTATGAAACCGGGTGATGGATCAGGACTGCAATCCCCCGAGACCCACTCACAAACCCCGAGTGGAAGACGTGTACATAGCCAAAGCGTTGGAAGCACAGTGCCTTCGACCTCATGAGATGCGTCTCCTGCAGCATTAATATGTCAGCGTGGGCACGCTTTGCCTGTTTCAGGATAGCCCCTCGTTTAATCTTGTCAAGTGCCCCACTGATGTTCCAGTTGATTATCAGAAGGGACCATGGGGGATCCTGTGGACTACCCCAGATAAGCAATTGGAGGGCTCAATAGAGGCTAAAGACACAGGTGACATCATAAAAGAAGGGTGAGCTGAATCCGAAGTAGTGTAGGACAGTGCAATCGAAGAACGGAAAGTCCGCAAAACAACCCAACAAGTCCCCCCCACCCTATACCTCAATACCAGTGAAGTACCTGTTGTGGCAGGCAGAGCAGGCTGACCCCAACGGGAGGTCCCACCCCTCACCCACCAAGGGATCCCCAACTTACAGCCCATTGTCTGCTGGCACTCTCTCTGTTTGTTAAGGTCCCACAGAGATACCAGCCTTCTTCTGCTCTTCTCCGGTTAATGCAGCATAACAGAGACTCTGAAACCATAGTTCCGTCTATCGGCTAGTCTGCTAACGCATGCTATTGTGAGGCCGACCCAGCCCGAGAGGAGGCACCCCAGGACAGGGATCTCCATCTGGACCTGGAGCGCATGGTGCCTCTCCCTTTTACTTTGGGCTGATTCCGGGCCACCCCGCTTGAGGAAGAATCAGATTCCCTCCCTGGTGGCGTGTGGGTACGCAACCGCACCGTCTCATCGGTCCATTGGAACACCTCCTCCGGTGAGTCAAAGAAGTGAGTATGGGATCGATACACTACCGCAACCTGACTCGATAAAGCACAGCATGAAGAAGTTTAAGCTCTCGGAGGCAGGCCTTGGCCACCAGGAAGGACTGTCTCCACTGCTGAACCAATTTTGTATAGTCGGGGAAGATCAGAATGCGGGCATTGTCAAATAGGAGCAGTTCCTTGGCCCTAGCCTGCTTCATGATAGTTGAGCAGCTTTGCAATGATGGACCTCGGGCGAGCTCTAGGCGGGAGCTTCTGCATTAAGGCCCTGTGGGCGCACTCCACAACAAAACATTTGGATAATGACTCCGGGGGAAGCCAGCTCTCTAACCACTGAATAAGAAACTGCTCCATGTCTCCATTCTCGCAACCCTCTGGAAATCCAACGAAGCGTAAAGTGTTGCGCCGTGCCCTCCCCTCGGTGTCCTCCACTCTTGATGCTAGGCCACGTTGGGCAGACTCCACAGAAGTCACCCGCTGCTGCAGGGTGGCAACTACATTCTCCACTCCCGAGATTCTTGTTTCTCACTCAGTGATGCGTGCAACTGCATTCCGTAGGTCCTACCGCAACACCATGATGTCGGAGCCAACTGCCCTAATCTTGGCATCGAGGAAATCCCTGGACTGTGTGATAGCACCATGAGAGCAGCATTGTCAGGCACATCTCCATGCATCCCCCAGGTGCCTCTGCAGAGGCCCCCGGGCCCTTGAATTTGTCGGTTGTGCTCTGCTTGGCCGATCCTCCCCTGGCTTATCTCTCGTCATGTCAGCAGGGCGCCTCCCCTTGCCCTGAGCAATGTACTGTTTGAGGTCATACTAGCGCCGGCCGGAGAAGGGAGTCCGCTTAAGGAGATCCAGAAAAAGCAAAAGTATCGGACCACGGCTTGAGCAGCCCGACCTGACCGCCGATCACAACACTGGTGACGTGGAGCACAGGAGAGGGTCAAGGAATCCTGATTCACCATAGGTGCCCCCGGGAGCACAATGATTCAGGCCCTCTGCTAGAAGTTTCAGGAGGCGCACACGTGGCCCAGGCGACCACCGATGCAGGCGTTCTGTGCAGATGAAGGGAACACTGTGCCAGTCACTCACCTGGCGGCAGGACGTGTGAGCGGGCATGCCCATTCCCCTGCCTGAGCTTCCGGACATTCGCCTGCGCCCAACAACACCTTCAGGCGGCAACCCCTGCAGCCCGACTAAGCCGCCGACCCCCCGATTCGGTTCATGCAGTGGGGGGGGGGGAAAGAGGCGGAGGCACCCGGATAGCAAGAAGGGCATCTGATAGTGAAAGGCCCTGATCTCTGAGGGCCCCAAAGGTTGCTTGCGCGGATCGACAAGACGTCAATGCAAGGATGTTGCTGGGCGGGAGGAGAAGGGAGGCACAGTCGAGATCCACAGGGGGGCGCGTGGCTTTATTGACCACCAATGTAAGTGCTTCACGCAGTGAAGTACGAGGTTGGCCACACGCCGGACGGCAGGACGTTGAAGCGGGCGCACCCTTTGCCGTTCCTGAATCGTGGGCCTCGTGTGTGCGCCCCAGAAGACCTCTAGGTGGCACTCCCGCAGCCCGACAAAGCCACTGAACCCCCTGGTTTGTTCCGTGCAGGGGGGGAGGTGGAGGCACCCAGAGAGCAGAATAGGCGCCGGTCCGTGGAAGGTCCTGATCTCTGAGGGCCCTGGAGGTTGCTTGTGCGGCTCACCAAGCCGCCGATATATGGATGCCACTGGGTGGGAGAAGGCAGGCAAATGCTGTATTCCTGGGGGGTGGCTCGAGACCCAGCCAATGATTGGCGGCTCATCAGTCCCACGGCGCACAACCCCAGCGCCACTCCTTCGAGGAGGCTGCTGATCGAGGAGGCTCCACTTGTAAGTGCCAAGAGGCGGGGAGGCAGCCAACCCACAGCAAGAGACACCCAGCCGGGAGACACACTCCAGGAATCGATCAGCCCCACTTACTCCACGTGCCGGCCCAGCAGCCGTTGCGCCTTACTCAAGATCCCTGCTCCGACGCCGCCTACAGGCCCAGCCTTTGGCTGTGGCCGTGGCCGCTCTGCCGCTCCAGGCCATGTCACGGGTCTGGACTCGGCTCAGATGTGCAGCACCAGTTCACGTTTCTCCCGGGGCAGCCTTGAGGCATATAGGCAGTCCGGAGAAACAGGATATTTGCAGGATAAAGGTCGAGGCTGGACGGAGCTCACTTAGCACACATCTTCATGATGGCTCACTAAGTCACGCCCCCGAATTTCTCCTTTTTAAATATTATTAAGTCAGCCTTATGAAGTCCCTGTAGTTCCCAATGTAATGTTCATGTCATTTAAAAGTTGGGACATGTAGGAATTGAATATTACCATGTCCCTACAGTGACAAGGCCCCAAAATATAATTTCATTGTGGAAGGCTCTGGCTGCCCTATAGGAAAAAAATTGTACAGTTTAAAATTGTCATTCTGGGGGTGTGGACTGGAAAGATGGCCCACAGGATGTAGTTTCCTCCTCTTCCCGGCCAGCCCGTCTAATATTCTTTATTAGTAGTATGAAGCAACAGTTGGTACTATAGCGGAGTACAAATCACTTTTCTAAATCTCTTTGTCTCCTTCTTAACTAGAAGTGACCACATGAATAGTGTAACATAGCGGGTTAATAGGTAAGTAACAAACAGCTGACACCAAGGATATTTGAAAGTATTGCATGATATATTAACAGTCATATAACGTGGATAATTGCAGATAATAGCATGAAGAACAACTAATGAATGCAAAATCGACACAGAGTATCATGACTGAAAAACATTAAGGGGCAGATTTATGTTGGGAATGCGCCACGTTTGCGTCACGCAACTGCGGCGTAAACGTGGCGCATCCCTACGACCCATTTACAACGTGACGCATCTAGGCAGATGCGTCACGTTGTAAAGCCCTGCGCCACTTGTGGGCGTTCCGGCACAGGGTGAGCGTTCCGGGGCAGGTGCGCCTCGCAAAAGTGGCTGAGTGAAATCTATAAGATTTCACTCAGTCACTTTCAGGCCAATGCTGCGTCAAAACCCTGCGCCTGCTTGAAGCAGGCGTAGGTCTTGACGCAGCATTGTAAAGATGGGGCACCTCCGAGCCTTGCTGGAGCTGCGTCGCGCTTGCGACGCAACTCAAGCAATGCGCCACCTTTACGGCACAGATGCGTCACGCATCTGTGCCGCTTTTGCCCCATGGTGCGCCGCATTGTAAATGCGGCGCACCATGGGTGGCGGAGCAGCGGCGCAAAATAACTGGTGCATCCCTGGGGATGCGCCAGTTATCATAAATCTGCCCCTAAATACACAAGACATTACATAATTTAACACAAAATACAAAAAAATTAAAATGACTCAAAGGGGTGACCATAAGAAGCTCATATATGTTCAAGCATATGTCCTTAATGTTTGAATGTGGGCGTATGCTCAACAAAGGTAAGGAACATATATAGTAATCATCGACGTTTCGACCCAATAACGGTGTGTGCTCAGATCAAACATCAACACTGGTCTTCATTGGGACAAAGAAACAGAAAGTGCGGCCTGTGCTGTAAGGGATAATAGGTGTCAGTGGTGTGAATAAATCAAAGATTACGTAGAGAGATCTATTCACAGTAAAATGGCCTCACCGTGTGCAAATGGCCTCTAAATGAGCTTCCTGTTAGAACCATGAATAAAGTATCCACAGGCGGTAGGCCCTTAAGGTTTGTAAAACAAGGGTCCTAAATAATAATACATATATTGTTAAGAAAATGTACAGAAATAATGAGAGGCAAAAGTAGGGTAAGCCAAATCGGAACTGGCCTTAGCTTAAATGGTATTAAAGTCAGTATAGAAAGAGAGCCTTTGTGTCGATTCTTAAAATGGTATGACAAAATAGCCAGTACCTTAGAGATCCAGAGTGGATTCTTTGTTGAAGCAAAATTAGTAAGAAACCATTTGTTAAATGCGATTATTTCACCACATTTACTATTGTGGTGGCCGGTAAATTCCGTATTAGTGAATAAAGCTCACTGTACTGGGTAAACAAAAGCGAATGAGTCATGTCTTGACAGGTGCTCATTCTATTGAAGGGGATGCTATGGCAGCTGTACTGAGGGGGCAGTGCATGGGTGTGACTTGGGGGTTACATAGGCAGCTGCTACTGGAGATACACATAGAGAAAGGGGAGTTGGGTGTTTTGCAAAACCAAGACTTGCGTTGTTCGAGTGCTGAAGGGAAGAGTTGCGGGTCCGTTGGAATTTAGCTGCAAAATAAGACAGGCTCAGTAACTACATCCTTACAAAATACAGGCAGCGCCTTCATCGAGAGGCAGACCATTGAGGCAGGCATTTGGTCTGGTTGTCCTGGAGAAAACATAGCCAGCCCGTACTTAACTTAATGGAAAGAGAAGGGGGGGGCCAATCGGCCCCCACGCAGGCATGGCGGGGCCCGGCCCCTCCCACACCCCGATCCTTTCGTGGTCGCCTGCCCCCCGCCCTCGTCCCGGAAGTAGTTGTGCACTTCCGGGGCGAGGGGGCGGGGCCGCGGCGGCGAAAGGGTTAAGAGCCTGGGGAGCGCGGGAAGCGGCCTCTTTGTGCCCGCGCTCCCAGGCTAGCTCCTCGCCCCACCGTGGGGCTGTGTAATTTTTCTTTTTTGTCTTCCAGGTGTCAGCGGGGCCCTTTGGATACTCTTTGTGCGGGCAGGCTGATGGCGGTGACCAGCATTCGGGGATTTATCGGCGGCGTGATTATAATGGAGCAGCGTGATCCTGCACCGGAGCTGCGTGGTTCCAGGCGGCTTCCTGGAGACAAATCACTGCCCTGCCCATGGATCCAAAACGTGGATGGCACCTGGGAAGCTCCGCTGCGTAGGCGGCATGATCTCTGGTGTATGACTGCATCGGAACGGACTGGAGTACATCGAGTTGGGTGTGAGTATCCACGCTCCTGCCTCGGGATATAAAAGTGCTGATTGGCTCATTTGGTTAAAGTCTAACGTTAGTAGCGCCAAGGTCGCCGGTTTAATCTCCCTATAATCTTGTTAGAGGGTTAAAGCACGTCCTTGCTGTGTGGATGTGTAACATGCTAATTGTACTCCGGAATGAAAAAAGATTTTCGTTTCTCTCCAGTAATGTTTTTTGATGAAAAGTACTGTTTTAAAGCTCGTCCAGGTGAAGGTCCAGGTAAAGATTCCCGTTTCAAGATGGCAACTGTGTTAGTGGTGCTTCTGATGTTTATTAATGTGAGCGCGTCAGGGCTAGACCGACAACTACCTCTATACAGACGTCCGACATGGCGCGATTGTAGTGTAATGATCAGATCAAGTGACGCATATAGGATGAGGGGGACTCCTAAAGCTTTTTAGAGCCAATAGGTCGCCGAGTTCTTTTTCGAGGCGTTTTGTTTACTTTGAAGGCTGTCGCATTTCTGATTGCTCGTGAACATTCTGTACCAGACTTCATATTTTATAATGTTGAGTCCGATAACTGCCCAATTAAGATCATCAAGCACTCTTGGCAAAATGTGACTATAACATTTGTAATGTGCATATATGACCTGGAAAACTTGATAAACTATGTCAGGACAAAATTGTGCCACAAGGATGAATAGCAAAGATGGGCAGCAAACAATACGATGAGTGTGTAAAATGTGTGGTGGTAATTCAATTTTAATGCATGGAAGCATGATGGATCAATATGTCATCAGGGTTTTTCATCTTACCTCTGCTTTTCTTTACTCCTTTATCCAGAGTTTGTAACTTGAAGCAACAGGTTTTAATAAGAAGTTGGTTTATATTGCGGTTGTAAAACGCCATGGAGCCGTTTATTTCCATGACGATTTTGGATCAATAAAGGCATTGAATGCATAGAATCCTTTAAATATTTATTTAAGTACGTGCCTTACCTAGGTCTTGTCAAGGTCCAGCTATTAATTTCGCTCTGAGAGACAAGCTAGATAACTGGTTCAGCGCTACCTATGTACTGTGTGGCTGGCCAGGAGAGGGCTCCAATGGATAGTTTGATCTGAAAATCACGAGCTTCAATCAGGCAAGTCCGACGGAGCCTTTCATCCTTCGATCGTAGATAATAACATGGACAACATAAGTATACAGCGCTTAGAGAGAGCAGAGCACGATTTGAAGCACTTTCTAAAAACAGGGAAAGCATTTTTCTGCTTAATGTAGATTTATCCTGTCACCTTAACTCCCCGGCCCAGGCTCCGAGGCTTTAGCTGCACCAAGGTGCAAAGACTCACCATGCAAAGTGCAAAAGAAACTCTTACAAACATTTCTGAGTTCAGGGAAAAGATCGCGTCTTTATCTTCCTTCTAACATAGCTTTTGCTGGTGTTTAAAAGCATCATTTAAATGGTGCCTGCTCGCCTCGCGCCCGCAGGGATTGCTAGTGAATATGTTACACAGCTAGTAGCATGCACCACGCACATGTTAAAGCTAACATGTAAGTTATGTATTTTATTAGCTGCTTACCTTGCTAGCGTTAAGCCACAGTGCGTCGTGGAAGGAAGGCAAGATTATGAAGTGAAACGTAGCCGAGTTTTTAGGGATAAATTCTGCACGTTACACATGTTTGGCCACAGCGTGGCAGTGTTGTCCGCATAGTGATCTGGCCAGTGCATCTGTGGACGCTGTCGGATAATCTTACAGTGCACGTGAGAGGTGAAGCATTCAACAGGCGTCAGCATATGAAGAGGCCACGCTATGGCACGGATTGCACGCACGCATGCAGCCGTGTTACTCTATTCAGCAGAGTGCAGCAGTAAAGATTGTGGTGGTGTAGTGGGAGCATAGCCCTACCATGGGTTAGAATGTTAGGATACTACCCATGGGATTACTATTGTTGTTGGGAATAGGGAGAAAGGCAACTCACAGCTCGTCACGTTACGCTCCCTTGAGTTATGTTTTCCTATGTCATATTGTGATATATAAGGTTATTACGTAATTATACACTGTGCTGGGCTAACTGCATGATGGTGCCACTTTAGTTGAGCGCTACATGCACAAGAGTTATTAATTTTGGAGCGGGAGTATGAGGAAATGTATCTCACACATACTTATGTTAGGCTGGGCTGTTATGTTGCGTTATGTTGTACTGCGTGGTAGCATGTCATACCATACTGTTATGATATGTCGTGTTATGTTGTTGTGTCACTAAATATAGCGATAGTGCTATGCTATGTTGTGTGTATATTATGCTAAACTTTCCTTCCTGTGTGCGTAGTGGTGGTATTTTGCTGTTTTTTAAGTTGAAGCGCTACATGCACATGAGTATCGTTTGTTTACTAATTGTATGATCAAATATGGGATTATGCATTAATTAAGGGTGACAAGCCAAGCTTGGGAGAAGGGCCTATTATAATGTGGCTAGATGAATGCGACGTTATGCTATGCAGGCCAATTCCTTGGTGTTTGCCTTGCTAGGCCAACAATGCTACAAATTCGTGTCATTACAGGCAGGTATATTCCATGTTAAACTCTCCATTTCTAAACAGCAACTGGGCAATATCATTCTTATAAAAAAGTAATGAGAAAGGATATGTGGCCGCATCTTCGGTAAACCTAGCGCATAAAGTAACATGGCAATGCCTGCCTTAGTATGGCTTTAAAACATGTTTTGTTCAGACTTTTCTCGTTGCTGTGCTCTGACCGCCCTCCACAGGTTGTAAGTGGAATGGCTGCATAGAAGTACAGCAGCACAACTGCAGGGATACCTCACAACTGTGCATAATAGTTACAGCGAAATATGTACAATATTCAAATAATCCCTAATTTCTCTAGGTAAAAGCAATTTTATGGATATACGTCAGGCTAAGGCGTGTAGGGAGCTAAGGCAGCTTGTTTTACCTGTCAATATCTCACGAGTGAGGAAACAAAAGTTGACCCACACCAGGTTGATATATATATATAGGTATTTATTCTAAACACATCCCTCTGGTTCCTTTAGGAGGCTATGAGGCAAAGAATTGCAGTCTGGAAAGTTGTTTAACACGCAGTACCTTAGCACAGTATACGTTGTGCCCTAGGGGCGTACCGAGCTATATATCAAGAAAGTGGTATACGGACCACGGTAGGCATGCTGATGAGGCTGGCAGCCTTTAGAACGGTGGGGGGCCAACAGGAAGCACTCAAGGTAGTGACGCAGGGGGACCCACGCGAAGGAAAAGCCGTTATCTCACAGGTCGACTCAGGTGAGTACAACGAATCGGATAGTTTCGGCAGGCGTGGAACTTCCCCACGATAACGACCATTTACTTGGGGTCCTGATAATCCTACACTCTCTGGCCCCGGATGTCACACCTTAAAAGGTGTCCAAGTGCCGAGTTGTGGCATCACATAGTTCTAGGGATGCTTCTGAACATGTCCGGTTGGCTGGGATGATATTTGCCAGAAACCAAAGTGGCGAGCTAAAAAGGCTTGTGTGCCATCTTACAGCCTGGCATAGGTAGGGCTGCGCTAATACTTTGGTTAAAAAAAAAAAAAAAAACTTTAGTGCGGCACTGTTAAGCAGACTGTCTCGTTTTCACACATAGATCCTATGCATAAAGACCTGGGTAGAAAACCAGGTTTAAGGGGCGAGGCCTCGCCAGCCGCACAACTGTCTTGTAGTAACAATGAATGTGACAATAGGAAGCCAATTTTTCAGCCTAGCATGGTTAGGGCAGTGCTGATCCTATGCTTAACGACTTAGATGCTGCACTGCCAGACAGACTGTCCTTTTCAAACTTAGATCCTATGGCTAAAGAAGTGGGTAGAAAACAGGGAATAGGAGGTGATGTCCTGGTATACAGCAGAATTGTGGTAGCCATAAATGTGCCGTCGCACCGCCACTGGGTCACTGTACTGCACATTTGATACTATTCTCCAATGATGGTCATTCGACAGGGCACTCTCCATAACACTAATCCAATCACACTACATGGGACACAAACCGAGGCTATGCTTAACATTTACAGTCGGAAATGTCAATGAGTATGCAGCTGGCGCTAATGTTATATAAAACTTAGCAAGTGATGGCAATGGCAATGTAAGACTAGCACGTGTACTGCAGTTATCGCCAGACACACTAATGGTTTGTGTTTATCTTTTCCATTTATGTATGGCGTGTCCATGGTGGATATCTCAAGTGCCCCACATCACAACAGCTGCAACTGGTGGACAGCCCAAGGGATGCTTACGTCAGGTAGAGGATGGCAAGCAGCAACGCAAGTGTGATGGGCGAGCGATCAAAAGACGCAGGAGGTGCCAACACAGAGTTGATTGTTTCGGTGTGTAAGCCCTTAATTGGGCTGGCGGCAGTAATGTAGCAGGATGTTGCTTCACAAAAAATGGCAGTATTTTCCTTAACAGGAAATTGTATACCTACAGTAACGGCGCCTGTGCACGCAGGGCCACCAGTGTCAGCATGGTATATGCATAGATCACCAATTGGTAGTGACAACGGTAGAGATGGGACAGTACACAAGGGTGTGCATTCCTAGCCTCGGCAACCCCAGGAATGATAGGCCTATGCAACGCCTCATTTCCCCTGTTCAGGAAGTGGGGACTTCCATAGTAAAAGTAGTACCATACACTTAACACTTTCCAGAGCGTAGTGGCTAGGTGTGGATGGTTAGCAGACTGTACAGTATGCCAGTGGGAGGGGTAGAATGATAGTACCAGGATACCCCCGGTCACAGCGTCTGCAGGGACCCTCGATAGGCGTGCCCCCCACACCCTCATTCATTATAGGACATGGGGTAACGATGATAGGCCCAGACTGCACCATAGGGGGGCTCAGTTTTTCCCCAGGCTGCACGTAAAAGGGGGGGGGACTAGGCGAGTGCACGGAGTCACTCGGTGAAGAATCACTCGATAAAGAGGATCAACACTTGGTTTGAGAAATTAGTTCAAACACCTTAATTGCAGAATATCCCACAGGGGGCATCTGAGAGGGACAATGTAGACTAACAGTCGGCTGATAATGAAGAGTGGACAATTATTGGAGGGGTTGTCTCTACTCACAGGGTGGGGGGTCCAGTTGACAGAGTCAGGGAATGCCCTAAGGATAGGGAACAAACTAGAAGGGGTAGAGGGTTTCTTGATTAGGAAGATATGACCTTTCAGTGTAGGCGGTTTGGGGGGGGCCAGATAGTCGGTCAACTACCTGGCCTGTGGCGGTAAGGTCATTAATCGGTGAGCAGCATTTTAAGGTCCTTACGGGGGGGCGGGCCCATTCACGAAAGGGCCCGCCCGCGGGAGGGGCCATTTGGTCTCTCTCAGAACTTCAGGGGCAGGATATGATATCCAGTATCTTAAAGGGTGCGGGGGAGGGAGTCTACGCTTTCCTCAGGCTGGTAGCCACCCCTCACAACACTATGACGTCACTAAGGTGTGCGAGTGTCTGGGCCCTTCTGTTATGGTTAAATGGAGTTCAGGGAGCGCACGTGGGTGAAACGTGCCCTGGGTTGCGCATGCGCATCTCGAACGTGAGAGCGCAGCTGTAAAAGGATCTGACACCGGTTGGCGACCTTGCCGTACGACTTTATTATTAGAATGCATTTTTAATTTTCAGGATGTTAGATTCGGTTAGGAAACACGCTGTACTAGATATTTGTTAAGGTTAGCCCATCATACCATGTCGAAACGGATGTCAATCTAATGTTCTGAAATGTGCATTTTTAATAATTATCAGAAATGTTTATTTTATTAAAATTTTTGATTTGTTTTTATATTTTAATAAATACGGCCAGGGGGGGCCCCTGTACCCCCTGACTTCCAAAGACCCCAAGTGTTGACTGGTTGAATTAGGTAACTCGGTCAGTGTGTTAAGGGGGGAGGTGGCCGGCAGTCCCAGACCATGAGAGAAGGGGGGGCCAATCGGCCCCCATGCAGGCATGGCAGGGCCCGGCCCCTCCCACACCCTGATCCTTTCGTGGTCGCCTGCCCCCCGCCCTCGCCCTGGAAGTAGTTGTGCACTTCCGGGGTGAGGGGGCGGGGCCGCGGCGGCGAAAGGGTTAAGAGCCTGGGGAGCGCGGGAAGCGGCCTCTTTGTGCCCGCGCTCCCAGGCTCGCTCCTCGCCCCACCGTGGGGCTGTGTAATTTTCCCCGCCCTCCATCCCCTTTTTTAGCAAACCTTGGGGCCGGCCAATGGTGAGTATAATGTTAGCAATGTGTCGAATTATAGGAATAAGATGCTTGATCCAGTAGGCCTTTTTTCCCGTTTACTGGAGGGATGAACAGATGTAAATGTTTTTTGTACATTCCTGTGATATTTTAACAAAATTTCCTCCTTAGGCCTTTTTTTCCCGCTTACAGGAATATCTGTATATGTATATGTTTTGTGCTTTGCTGTGTATTAACAAAATTTTCTCCTTAGGCCTTTTTTCCCTTTTAGTATAGCAATGTCGTATTTATTATGTGTGTCTGGCGGTAAGGTCATTAATCGGTGAGCAGCATTTTAAGGTCCTTACGGGGGGGCGGGCCCATTCACGAAAGGGCCCGCCCGCGGGAGGGGCCATTTGGTCTCTCTCAGAACTTCAGGGGCAGGATATGATATCCAGTATCTTAAAGGGTGCGGGGGAGGGAGTCTACGCTTTCCTCAGGCTGGTAGCCACCCCTCACAACACTATGACGTCACTAAGGTGCGCGAGTGTCTGGGCCCTCCTGTTATGGTTAAATGGAGTTCAGGGAGCGCACGTGGGTGAAACGTGCCCTGGGTTGCGCATGCGCATCTCGAACGTGAGAGCGCAGCTGTAAAAGGATCTGACACCGGTTGGCGACCTTGCCGTACGACTTTATTATTAGAATGCATTTTTAATTTTCAGGATGTTAGATTCGGTTAGGAAACACGCTGTACTAGATATTTGTTAAGGTTAGCCCATCATACCATGTCGAAACGGATGTCAATCTAATGTTCTGAAATGTGCATTTTTAATAATTATCAGAAATGTTTATTTTATTAAAAATGTTGATTTGTTTTTATATTTTAATAAATACGGCCAGGGGGGGGAGGCTGTACCCCCTGACTTCCAAAGACCCCAAGTGTTGACTGGTTGAATTAGGTAACTCGGTCAGTGTGTTAAGGAAGGAGGTGGCCGGCAGTCCCAGACCATGCCCGATGGCGTGGTGGTAACCTCGCAAGCAGCGGGTGTGGCTGCATCATTTGGAGAGTGTATGGGGGATCACGAAGCTCCTTTCTTGGTACCTTTGGATATGCCCCAGTTAGTGAGAACTGGTAGTAGAAGAACTAGAAGCAGAAATCACACTGGAGGAGCTCCGAGCTGCTATGTGAATGCTATGTAAGAACAAGGCTCAAGAAGAAATGGAATCCGTGCGGAATTCTGCCAGAGGTTTGCAGTAGCACTGTTTCAGCACTCACTAGAGGTGCTTGTGGAAGCCAAGCATGGGGGTACTCCCGCCGAGCATGCACGAAGGTCTTATATGCATGAGGACTAAGCCAAGGGCATCGACTCTGTACCGCTCATGATGATTAACTCTTCACATACATATTTTGTGTGAACTATTGGCTACTTGACTGTTTTGGTAGATTGGTACATGTTGACCAATACAGCTTTATTCCAGGGAGCAAGACAACCATGAATTCGAACCAGCTTGCGATTTATGCTTCATGAGGTTGAAGATTATAAGGAATAAATGGTCTTGGCCTCCACGACATTGAAAAGGTCTATGACATTCTGGACTGGGGTATCTGTTAGAAGGGATGAAGACCATGGGTATTGGTCCCCAGTTTTGAGTCAGGATTCAACTATAATACAATGGGTTCCGTACACGGGCAAGAATAGGGCAGTATAAATCAGATCGGTGGAGCATAGAATGAGGCACATGACAAGGGTGCCCACTGTCACCCCTTCTGTTTGCCCTAGCAGTGGAGCAACTTGTGATACAGCTGTTATGGGTTATGCATGACTGGGGAACAAAGTTAGGTCACAGTAGGCACCTTATCTCACCTATGCTGATTATGCATTATTTTACCTAAGGGATCCCAGGACAACCCAGGAGATCTTACTGGACCTCCTGAGAGATTTTTGAGAGGTGTCCATGTCTCAAAATGAATCTACGAAAGTCATTACTGTTTCCACTGGCAGTGCTGGTGGGGGTTCAGGAGGAGGAGTTCCCGATCTGGGCCCGCGGTGGGAGACAGATTATTTTCGCTACCTGGGTGTAGTGGTGGCATATGCCCACAAAAAAAATTACAGTATAATGTTGAGTGGATGATAGACTCCTTGCAGGCATATGTGAGGTTTGGAACTCTCCACCACTATCACTTAAAGGTAGAATTGCAGTGTCCAAGACGGTGGTTCTGCCACACTGCCAATATGTGATTCAGAATTCCTTGTGCCCACTATGTGCAGGTGTCTTACATCAGGTGAACACACTCCTCAACTCCTTTATTTGGGTAGGGAAGTGTAGCAGGATGGCAGGGTGACATTGAGGGGATATGACGAAGGGTGCACTTTTGGTTCCAAATTTGGAATTTTATCACACATGCAACACGCAGCAATGTGGACGGTGCAAGGGAACAACTGGGAGAAGGCACTCATGGTGGGACTAGTGGAATAGAGCAAACTCCCAGCATTGCTGATGGCCGGATCATGCATGTCCCATTCTGCCCCCTATGTGGTGCATCAGACTACAGTGGTGTGGCTTTGATTGGTGACTGGTGATCAGGAGGGCCCCTTTTTGTAGGGAGATGCAGCTATGGGTATTTTCTCCCGTCCGACTGATAGAGGTTATTGACCATTTCAATCCTGGCATAATCAAGGCTGTTTGGCCATCTTTTCCTGTGGTGTCACCCGTCTTGGCCACACTTTGTGCGCTGTTGGTGCTGGGGTCTGGTCGTCATCCTATCTCGTTGATTTATAGGGCATTACAGAAGAAGTTAGAGTGCTGCTGAGGGTGTGGCAGGTTTGGGAAGCAGATATTGGAGATTCATTTACTGATGTGGACTAGGCCAGGATTTGTGAGTTGATGAGCTCTATGTTCAGCAATGCCCAGTTCAAATGAATTCATTAAAATTTTTTATAGCATAGATACATGACCCTGTGGGCTTGCACAGAATTAATCGAGAGCGCACTTCTGCACGTCCCCATTGTGGGGCTCAAGAAGCGGACTTTATGCACTTGCCACGGTACTGTCTCCAGGTGAGGGAATTCTAGGTGAGGGTAGTAAATAAGTCAGACTACCCCCTTGGCTTGCACTTGTCTTGACAAGGAGGCAGGTGGCCATCACATGGATAGGGCTAAGACTCCCTCTGTGACGGTCTGGGATGTCGGGGAAGTGGCAGAGGAAACGCATATGTGACACACCCAGTCGGACGCTAAAGTACAAGTTGATTTGGAAGCTATGAGAGTACTATGTAATATATCCTTAGGCCCAGAAAGAGATACATTGTGGGATGACTCCTCGGAACCTGGCAGCATTGGAGCACCACTGTAACGCTCACCCCCACTGTTTTACTCACAGTATTTGTCAATATGATACGAATCATGCTTTGTCTGTACTGCTGTTGAGATACATCCTTTGATCACACTGCTGCTTTGTGGTTTGTTGTTAATCAACTATCAAACGATAAAGCTTTGAAATTTGGAATGGGAGAGAAATTATGCAACAACTATATTTAACATTTACTAAACATTCGATAAATTGATAAGGCCATATTTCTAATAAATATTTAGGGAAAGTTACTTTTACAAAGTTACAATTTCCCTTACTGAAGCTCCAGAAAGCTCATTTTAATTAACTCTCCAGCTATTGCCCAGCCAGTAATGAGGTGTAAAAAAATACTGCTTTCAGAGCAAGTCAATGACCTTGGCATGAGGAGGTGTTTTTCTTCCCTTGCAGTTAGACCAGTTAGGGTGAACCTAGAAACTTCATTAACTTGTAAAGGTGCCTGCCCTTTCACAAGTAAATATAAGGTGAGACCTGGGCAAGGACAACGTTTGTTCTCCCGGTCGGGCTGGCACCAAAACTAGTGGGAGTGGAGCTATCCCAAAAACTGGTTTAAAGTGACCACAGAGGAAAGGACTGCTAAATCCCCCGACCAGATTTGTAGCTACATAATGTAAATGAGCACGGTTGAAATATGAAAACACATTGAAATGCCTGCTGAGTTCTCTATAAGTGAATTCGCTGTAATGTTCAGCTCAAGTTCACATAAATGACCAGCCAACAATTTGTTACATTGACTTTTTGACTCAAATGTACTTATATACTGGAAGAGCATCACAACAGAGGATGGTAGAATCCTCAAGGCATGTAAGTATTCACTCTAATATATTTTCATGCAAATCCATATGAATACCTTGGTAGGGCTTTACAATTCTACTAGTTCAGCCTTTATATTAATACTGAGCGACTGCAAGAAATTGGTCCACAATTTACCCTCACTTTGAACCAAGTACTCCTTGTAACACTTTGTTGTATAAGTTACAACATGGGCGTAACTCTACAATGTGTGCTTTCCCACCCACAGGTCATCCTAGTGAACTAAGTTCAATACATCAGCGATGAATGTAAAAGATAGATTATTATACTATTTAATGTGTAATTGAGAACGAGACATTGCTTTTTGGTTACTAATAATCCCGTAAAGGGATCAGGGGCATTATGGAAACTGCAATAATTCTTATTTGGTTATTCACGACATCTCACACACACAGTACTAAGAAGAATGTACACTTTTAATTTCAAAGTATTTATTACTACTGGAACAATCTGTTTCTCAGAACATCTAAAAGTATTACACAGAATACTATAAAAGCAGCAAGAAGGCATATTATAAATAACAAGAATAAAATGAAATGTTTTAACATGTTTTAAAATGTCATTTAAAACCTAATGCCCTAATGCATACTTCTATGCACTACATTAGGAGAACACTGAGACAGCATAGAAGGCAGAACAACTTGCAGTCTAGAGTTTCTTAGGGAAAAAGAGGCACTTCATCCCTTCTTGACAACAACAGCTGTCTTTATCACTGGAGGCTTGAAGAGACCATTCCCTGTGAAGGGCAAATACACTCTGCGGTCTTCCTCCCAGACTCAGCTTTATCTGCTGTCACCCTAAGTGCAAAGGGTATGCCCAAACATGGGTTCCGTGCACACTACACCACTGGATTTACGCTATCCTGGCTGATGAAGGGCGATGCTCTGAAACTAGTCCCAGGATGCTTGTTTCCTGTCAAGGGAGGACCTGGCTTGGCAGTTCGGGCTGGACTGATCCCATAAGGAACAGGGTCAAGATTGATTTGCATATGGCTGGGTCCAAACTGGGGTGGTGTGGTGAGCAAAAGAATGATGGATTAAACCCAGATCCTTGTGACTGGGGGTGAATGTTTGCGTAGTCTAGCATTCCATCCATTAATTGTTTCTTTTGCATTTGTCACCCTAAGTGGGAAGGGTATGCTCAGACGTGGGTCCCGTGCTCACTACACCACTGGATTCAAGCTAGCCTGGCTGATGAAGGGTGATGCCCTGAAACCGGTCCCAGGATGCTTGCGTCTGGTCCAGGGAAGACCTGGCTTGGCAGTTCGGGGTGGACTGTTCCGATAAGGAACAGGGTCAAGACTGATTTGCATATGGCTGGGTCCAAACTGGGGTGGTGTGGTGAGCAAAAGAATGATGGATTAAACCCAGATCTTTGTGACTGGGGGTGAATGTTTGCATTGTCCAGCATTCCGTCCATCAATTGTTTCTTTTGCATCAGGAGAGATGTAGCATCTGTGTAGTGCTGTTTAGTGCAAAGTGTGGTGGCAGTAGGTGAGTGGGCAAAGGGCCTTTCCTACAGTTGGTAGTCCTTATATAAGAAATCTTATCAGAAATTGGAATTTCTGACATAAGTTTAGGAATGTCTGACATAGATTATGTGCATTAAGGTGTTCGTCAAAGACGTTTCCTTATGAACATATAAGCTATAAAGACCTCAATTCAAACTACACTATTTTGGTTATAAGTTTGTATGTTTTCTTATGTAACCTTGACATAGGAGAGACATTTGAAACAGACCAATGTAGCATCAGTGTTGTATCTTTCATAAATCAGATAGCTTCACTATTCCACAATTCTTAGAAAGATAATGTCAGACAACATCTGCATCTAGTGACAGACATGACAATGAGTCAGCATGAACTGAGAACAATGGCAACCTCCATTAGCAAAGAAGGAGCTGGGCCTACATAAGATGGAGTCAGACTTTAGGGTCTTAGTCAACTTGACTCTTTCAGGGTAGAGAAGAAGAGCTGTTCAAGGCCTACTCAGGGTAGGCGGTTTGGACTCGTCATCACCATTCTTTGGCACACAATAATATCACTGAATATAAGATTGTCTAGTCAGTGCTTTTTCTCTAAAAAAGGAAAATATATTTATTGGACTGACACTACTAAATACTATGCATTCATTTACAAATATATACATAAGGCCAATAGAAATGCCTTGGTGACACTGAAATCCCATTTGACCCCTAATAGGTCATGGCCAGTGTTGGAAATGGACCTTTTGAGAGTGCTGTACCTCGACTTTTTGCTTTTGTCCAACCTGGTTTTCACCTGATCAAGGGACTAGCCTTAGGACTTTGAGCACTTTGACTCTGTCATTTGGGGGGAAGCATTGTGCTTGTCATATACATACTGGTGAGTGGTGTATACATGATAGACTGATTTCAGTTAGCTGTAAGTCCCTTGTCTAGGGGTAAGACATATATCTAGGGTGTGTAATTCAAATGCTCCTCCATTGGCCTTCAGCACTGATGTGCCACCCACGGAGATCGCTCTTCAAATGTGCCTCAGGTTTGCTATGGTGGAGCCCATGTCTGCAGGTTACTATTACTTGGCTTGGCATCTAAAAGTTTATGTGCAAAGGTTCTGCTTGTCTCTCGCTACATCTGAGCACTCTCTGGGGGAAGGGTGAGGTGCCGGGAAGAGGTAGGACATGTGCCCATGTGTGTTACATGCACTGGCAGTGAATGGCACTGGATGGTGTGTCCAGTATGATAGGGCCTTCTTGTATTGCTTGATACGAGGGATATGTGGAAATTCGCTTGTGCTTACTCAATCAGTCAGGGGATTTTAAGCATGCTACTCACCCGTGAGGGTCTCAATGCACTGGGGGGAGCAGCTCCGGTCAATCGAAGAGCCAGATCGTGAAAGTCTTCCTGACGATGTGCAGGGTAGGGGCGCATCTGATGTCGATCGGGAGCTTGTTCCAGGTCTTGGCCGCAATATAGGAGAAGGTTCTTCCACCTGTTCTAGCTCTGCCGATGTGCGGGGGTTCGGCGAGGTAGGGTGATCGGAGGTTTCTCTTGGGTACGTGGCAGTAAATTCTATCATTGAGATATTAGAGTCCTGTTTTGTGGAGGCATTTGTAGGCGTGGGTAAGTATCTTAAAGGTTACTCTCTTCTCGATGGGGAGCCAGTGGAGGTTTTGCAGGTGTGGGGTGATGTATTTGTGTCGAGGGATGCCGGGGACGAGTCTGGGTGCAGTGTTCTGTATGGTCTGAAGTTTAAGGAGCAGAGACTCATTGATCCCGGCGTAGAGGGCGTTTCAGTGGCCCAATGTGCTGGTTATAAGTGCCTGGGTGACGGTCTTCCTTGATTTGGGGGAGATAAATTTGAAGGTCTTCCGGAGTATCCGGAGGGTGTTGAAGCAGGTGAAGGCGATGGCGTTGACCTGTCGGGTCATGGAGAGGGAGGAGTAGAGTGCGATGCTGAGGTTCCGGGCATGGTCCATCAGGGTGGGGGGGCTGTTGAGGGTGGTGGACCACCAGGTGCTGTCCCATGCAGGGGGGGGGGAGAGTCCGAGGATGAGGACCTCTGTTGTCTCCGAGTTGAGCTTCAAGCAGTTGCTGCTCATCCAGGAAGCAAAATCCTTCATTCCTTCCGGGAAGTTGAGTCTGGTGGGGATGGAATCCTTGGTGAGGGGGAGGATGAGCTGGGTATTGTCGGCGTAGGATACTATGATGAGTCCGTGATGTCTGATGATGACGGCGAGGGGGGCCATGTACATGTTGAAGAGTGTGGGGCTGAGTGATGATCCTTGGGGTACTCTGAAGTTGATCTCTGTGGACTCGGATAGGAAGGGTGGAAGTCTGATTCTTTGGGTCCTGCCAGTGAGGAAGGTGCTGAGTCAGTCGGGCGGTTCTCTGTATGCCAGGTTCATGGTGCCTGGCGGTGTGTGTGCAGTGGGAGATGGTATCGAAGGCTGCAGAGAGGTCGAGTAGGATCAGGGCAACGGTGTGTCCTTGGTCGTGGAGGGTGCGGATGTCATCTGTAGCAGCGAGTAGAGCGGTCTCAGTGCTGTAGTTGCTGCGGAATCCAGATTGGGAGGGGTCGAGGATGGAGTTCTCTTCGATGAATTTCGTTAGTTGGGTGTTGACGGTCTTCTCTGTGACTTTGGTCACAAAGGGGAGGAGCGAGATGGGTCAGTTGTTAAATAAGATTATCCACAAATTTGTGGTGGCCTGGAGCTTGCTGTGCTCCAGGGTGGGGACTATCACTTGGCGGACTTTGCCTGGATGTTGTTGGCCTGCAGCCAATTGCCAACTGTCGTGGCCCGGGTCCCTAAGGACTCTGCAGGCGTTGGTTGGCTGGCCTCCTGTCCACAAGATCCCAGAGACAGAAAGGATGTCCACATTCATAGAAGATCATAAGGACCACGCAGTGTGCTGTAGAAATGGGTGGACGTGATCATCGGTTGGAATAAAGACAGTCCTGACGTGTGCAGTAATCACACTGTGCCGTGGAGTGTCCTCGTAAAGGTCAGCAGCCCGCCTGGGGTGCTGTAATGTGAAGAGTTTGAGGAGTGCTGACACAGTTTGCTAAGTCGGAGGGACCAGAGCTTACAACTGAAAACCTGTGCTAGCTCGCACTTCGTAGCGTGTGGTGTCAGAGGGGTGTTGGGGGATATTTGCCTAGTCCATGCTGGAAGCTGAGACTGTCTCCTACCTTTAGATTGGGAGGACAACAGTGACTGACATCGCAGCCTCAGTTTGAGTTTGCTGGATCCCTCTCCCAAGATCCACGCTACAAGGTACTCTGTTGTTGAGAACACAGTGACAGGACCTGCGGGGTCTCGTTGAGCCTTGTGGGCACCCAGTGCTGGTTGCCTGGAGCAACTGCTGCTCGAGCCTCTGCTAAAGGGGAAACATATTTCCAAATTAGAAATGTACCAGCTTCCGGTGACACAGTCTTTAACCTATGGGGGGAATAGTGATCTAGCACTTTTGAAGGTGCTGCTCGGTGCCTGAGGGCATAGTGTCGATCGACAAAACCAAGTAACAGTTACCTTCCATTTTAGGAGGTTCTGACAATCTAATCAAAGTGTTGTCAGCTGGGGGAAACATGTGTCTTTGGCTGGTGTGATTTGAGTGACTAAGGAGCTGGGTCACAAGATGTAGTACAAACCTGTGATTTCTTGACCATTACAACTGTATGGGTAGGCAATAATGGGAATGTTGTGTACTGTTTTATGCTAAAGTGATAGCAGGAAAATGGAATAGCTCTGAACAGCCTGCACATATGCTTCTGTCGTTCGTTGGATCATGAACACCTCAAGGAAATATGCACATAAGATTATGTCACTTATGAGGCTGAGGGGATAATGGGGCAAGTAAATACCTATGACTAGTGCATATATGTTTATGCTGTTCTGCTGCTAATGGGAGAATTCAACATTTGCATATACCTGTAATGCATGCATCCAATGTGCATGCTGTTTTGATGTCAATGTGTGTGTAATACAAAGACCAGTATTTTATAAATATACGGTGTGTAGTCTTTTTGTAGTGTGAGCAGTGTGTGGTAGCGGCAGTGTTGTGCCAATACTTTACACTTTAACCCTGAGGATAAGCCTGACTACTCTGTGCCAAGCTACCCAAGAGCAAGCACAAACTATCAGATGAGTGAGTTGTACTCATCTTATCTAGGCCAGTGGATTCTGCCTGACTTCAATGCATCCCAGCCAGCCAGAAACTGCCGGTTTTCACAACCGGCAAAATCACAAATACCCTCCCTACATTTACCACAGTGAACATAGCAATGTACCAGGGTATCATAGTAACTAAACCAGGCCTATTGGCTAAGTAGAGGGTCATTGTTAGACCTGGCACCATTGGTGTAGGTCTCCCTTCAATTTTTGCTGTTGCCTCATGTATTTTTGCTGGTGTTAGATGCTTTGGGCACTGTGCCACTGCTGTCCAGTGCCACAGTGCAAGGGCTCCCTATTGTAAATTGTAATATTAATCAGTGGTTCCATGTTTGGCTATTTGGTTTACTTGTCTGACCTTAGTCCAGTGCCCTGCGTGTGCCCAGGGCGTGTAAATCCAAATGCTGCTGGTGGGCCTGCAGTACTGGCTGTGCCACTCACAGAAGCAGCCTTGTAAAATGTGTCTAAGGTCTGCTAATGCAGAGCCTGTGTGCAGTCTGGTACTGTCATGCTGACTGGGCAAGTGCACCCACTTGCCAGTCCCTAAACATTCCCTTTTCTTCATATCAGTCACCCCTATAGTGGGCCCAAAGGCAGGGTGCATTGTAAGTAGAAGGTAGGACATGCCCTGTGAGTGTGGCATGTCCTGATAGTGAATAACAGCCGTTTTTTACTATTGCAAGGCTACCTGTTCTCCATAGGCCAGAATGGGCTGTTAGAATTATTACATTTTATAATCCTAACTAACTCAGAGAACATGGTAGAAATTCGAGTTTTGTTTGCCCGAACTCAGAATGATAAAATACATCTTTTAGTGAAGTTGGTTTTAACATTCTGTGTTTGCAAATACCACTTTTAGAAAGTAGGTATTTGCTTGCCTAACCTTTCAAGCCTGCCTCTGCTAGGTTGTGTATTCCTTGTCTGGTTTTGTGAGTGACATGGCTGGGGGATTCCAAGAGACACCACCCAGTGGTGAATAGAGAGATCTGCATCTAGATGGGAGGGAGGAGTTGCACCTGAACCTTGAATAGGGCTGTGCCTGCCTTACGCAATGCTGGCTCCACCTCCTGGGGAGCAGCTGATGTCTCTGCTCTGCACACTGAAAGAAGAGCAGGAGTCCTGTCAACAAACTGCTCCAGGACTGTACTTGCCTTCCACCATGCTGGCTCCACCTCCTGTGGAGGGGCATCTGATGTTTCTGCCCTGCACCATGAAAAGGAAAGGAGAAATCTGGTAAACAGAGTGCTTCAGAACTAGTTTGGACTGAGCAAAGGCCCCTCTCACCTCAGAGAACAAAGGATTTTGGGGTATAACTATTGGGACCCTGATCCCATGAAATTAGATCACTTTGGACTACAAGAAGAAACCTTTACTGAGGAGAGGAACCTGAAGAAACTGAGGAAAGACTATTCCCAAGCTGAAGTACTTCTTGGGGGATTGGCCTGCAGTGGTTGCCTTACTGCCAAAGGAAAGAGAAAGGAACGTTGTGTACTTTGCTTTCAACTTGTAAAGGATCTCCAAGGGCTTGGAAAAGAGCTTGCCTCCTGCTGAAGTCTCAGGGACAATGGACTTCAAACCCCAGCTCCCCACAGTTCTTGTGGAAGTGCCTGCTGCTGTTTGGGACCTGTTTTGGACCTTCTGAGGAACTGCGTGTCGCATGGAGCTGGTAGCACGACTCATCAAAGAAGAAGTGTGTCACCGTCGCTGCTGCTGCTGCCATCACATGGTGAATGTCGGCGCTGTAGCTGTCGCATTGCACCGCATCGAGAGAAGCATCTCGCAGTGAAGAGGAAGCGTGTCGCTGCTGCAGCCGTAGCAACTCTGAAGGAGGGTGTCGCCGCTGTTGCATTGCACCGCATCGAGAGAAGAGTCTCGCAACGAGGTCGGAGCGTGTCGCCATCGCTGTGCCTGCCTTCGCAAATTCGAAGGAGGGTGTCGCCGCTGGAATTGTCTCATTGCACCGCATTGAAGAAAAGCGCTCGCATCCCTGAGAAGCGCAGCTGTAGTTGTCGCATCATGCGGAAGCTTCACGCATCGTGGGAGAAGAGTGTCGCAGGTGGAGCTGTTGCCGTCGCATCGCTGAACAAGGGTGTCACCGCTGCAGTCCACGCATCGACCCGAGAGCTTCTCGCATCCCCGGAGAAGCGTGCCGCATCTGGAAGATCTTCACGTCTTTATTTCTTTGTACTTGAACTTTGCCGCATTTCCCTTGCTGCGACATTGCTTGCCGTGGAAGCGCAATTCATCATAAGGTACATTGAGGCAAAGTGTTGCATCTTAAGAACTGAACTTAACTAAGCTAAATCTACCATCTTAAAATAATAGTATTGTGCATGTTTGTTGTTTATGGTCTTGTGGTAAATCTATATAAAGTATACTTATTTTCGATATAAAACCTTGTGTGGTGTCCATCTGTTGTGTTGTCACTGGGTTACTGTATGTGGTCACAAATGCTTTACACACTGCCTCTGAGATAAGCCTGTCTGCTCGTGCCAAGCTACCAAGGGGGTGAGCAGGGGTTATTTTAGGAGTGTAATACCCATTTCCTGACTAGAGGCAAGGGTCCCTATTTGTCACAGGTACCTACATGTGCCAACTAGAAACCCCCAACTCTAACAATCATGTTATGGTGTGTTACGTTAAATGAATTTATATCGCTCTCAGCTACTCGGCAGAGTGTCCCGGCGCTTGCAGAGGTAAAGGAAAGTGTACCAGAAGGACACATGATCCTGAATGCTCCGCAATGCCGAGGGCAAAGCATTCCAGGACAGACTAGCTTTCCTGACAAGTGAGCAACCGCCCAGCCTTTGGCGATTTAATCTGGGGGTCTGCAACAGAAGTTGAGAAGAGGAGCGCAACTGTCTCACTGGATTATAAAAGGCATATCTCTTCTGAAGGTAAATGGGGCCCCTGCCACAGAGGGCCCAGTGGGCGATGGAGAGCATTTTAAACTGAATTTGGGCTTTTACAGGAAGCCAGTGCAGGGACCGCAAATAAAAACGCACACTGCACCTGTTGGACAAGCCTAGCAGAAGTCTGGCAGCAGAGTTTTGGACTGCCTGCAACTTTTTTAGGAGGTAGCCAGGAATGCCCGCATAGAGCGCATTAGCATAATCAAGGCGAGATAATATCAAGGCACGGACCACCGTTTCTTTAGCAGGTCCTGGGAGAAAGCGAAGAAACTTTCTCAGTGCTTTCAGGGTGCCGAAACAAGTCCCAACGAGCTTCTTAACTTGTGTAGAGAAGTTCAAGTTCTCAGAGAAGCAGATCCCTAGATTATTTGCAGTTTTGTTTCCTGCGCTAGGCAAGGGGAAGCCAGGGAGCTACAGCTTCGCTCTGAAGTCGACCAGAAAGGTCCCATACAAGAGGACCTCTGACTTCCCTTTGTTACACTTTAGCTGAGCCTCTTCTCCACATAAAGTAAAGCAATACCCTTATGTCATAAATCATCATCATTTCAATGTAATCAATAACCATATAAAAAATGCAATCATTTATGTCAATAAAGCATTTCCACCTTGATGGAAAATCACTGTAAGTGTTATAATACCAATAAAGCATTTGCAATGAACATTGCATGTTTCTGTATGTTTTGTAAACACAGGCACTGCCTGGGGCTCCAGTTTCTGTTTTTTCCAGACTAATACAGTGACACCGCAACTGCCCGGGTTTTCCTGCTGAGGTTTTCCTGACCAGGTTTTCTCACTCACCATTCTCCCTACCAACAGAAACCCCATCCAGCCCAGGAACTAGTTAATGCAGGCCACAGTACGACCGCACAGCGGATGCACACAAGGAATATGTTGCTGGTGCTTTGAAGACACACCAAAGCAAGCCCCCCTGTGCCTGCCTGCACCTGGACTATGCCCAGTGCCATGACCCCTGACCCTCCTGTCCCTGAAGATATACTATCGCTGAGCTCTACACCCATGACCAGGAATGCCACAACAAACACAGCCACCAAGCCGACCCACACTCCACAGTAGGACCTTTCACCTGCACCCACTGTGCTCACACCATCCCACCAACCAGCTCCAACCCGAACACACCACAGATACCACCTGAACAAAAAACTAATTGCATGCGCCCTTCTCAACACACGCTCACTATACAAGCATTCCACTGAATTATGGGACCTTATCCCCACCCTCGCACCCGACATCATCTTACTCACTGAGACCTGGCTCAAACCTACATTCACCTCAGACATTGCCTCAGCGATCCCAGATGGATATAAAATCACTCACCAGGAACGCACCAACAAGCTGGGAGGAGGAACTGCCATCATTGACAATGAGACCATATAGTGCACCACCAGCACTGACAATGGAACATCTCAAATTCATGCTCCACACCGATGACAAGACAACCATCAGAGGCAACACCATTGCAGACTTCCTTGTGCCCCTAGCATTAGACTCCAAGGATCACATCTTTCACAGAGACCTAAATTTGCACATCGAGTTCTTGTGGAAGTGCCTGCTGCTGTTTTGGGCCTTCTGAGGAACTGCGTGTCGCAAGGAGCTGGAAGCGCGCCTCATCAAAGAAGAAGTGTGTCGCTGTCGCTGCTGCCGTCGCATTGTGAATGTCGGCGCAGTAGCTGTCACATTGCACCCCATTGAGGGAAGCGTCTTGCAACGAAGAGGAAGCGTGTCACTGCTGCTGCAGTCACAACTCCGAAGGAGGGTGTCACAGCTGTAGCTGTCACATTGCACCACATCGAAGAAAAGCGCCTCGCATCCCCGAGAAGCATGCCGCCGTGGCAGCTGCGGCCGTCGCATAGTGGATGTCGCCGCTGTAGTTGTCGCAATGTGCGGAAGCTTCACGCATCATGGGAGAAGAGTGTCGCAGGTGGAGCTGTTGCCGTCGCATCACTGAACAAGGGTGTCGCCGCTGCAGTCCACACATTGAACCAAGAACTTCTCGCATCCCTGGAGAAGTGTGCCGCATCTGGAAGATCTTCACATCTTTATTTTTTTGAACTTGAACTTTGCCACATTTCCCACGCTGCAACATTGCTTGTCGTGGAAGTGCAACTCATTGTAAGGTACATTGACGCAAAGTGTTGCATCCTAAAAACTGAAACCCTCAATGCCTTGATCACCAATTGCCCAGACAGCATCGTTCCCATCAAGTCCTAAATTTACTACTCCTAAATTGTGGGAAATACTATTTTTAAGACTTTCGATATTCACAGAAGGCATTTAGGAGTCCTAAAGTTAGGAGTCCTAACTTTACTACTCCTAAACTGAAAAGAATCCTAACTTTAAGACTTTCGGTATTCACAGAAGGCATTTAGGGGTCCTAAAGTTAGGACTCCTAACTTCTGTGAATACTGAAATCAGTAAGTGCCTCCTGTGAATACCAAAATGTTAATAAGTTTAGGACTTTGTCTTAAGTTAGTTCTGTGAATCGGGCCCCAAAGGATTGGTCAGGAACTCACCACCCGACTCACCACCTCTATTAACACTGCAACATTTCTCAATGCCTGGAAACACCCTGAAAAGAGACCATTACTTAAAAAACCTTCCGCCAACCCTAGCAAACTCAAAACCTACCTGCCAATCTCCCATTCCCAGTGAAGGTACTGGAAAAGATAATCAACAATCAACTCATGATGCACCTGGAGGAGAAAAAGCTACTAAACGCCACTCAATCTGGCTTCTGCAGTAATCACAGAAAAAAATGCACCCTGATCGCAGTCACAGATAACCTGCAAACCCTCCTTGACCAAGGAGAAACAGCAGCTTTGATCCTCCTCAGCCTCTCGGCATCCTTTAACACCGTATCCCACCACACACTGATCGAGAACGACTTCACCACATCGGCATCCAGGGGACGTGCTCAGATGGATCCCCTCCTTACTTACTAGAAGTACCCAGCGGACCTACCTCTCACTGCTCACCACTGAATCCAAGGAGATCACCTGTGGTGTTCCCCGGGGCTCATCCCTTAGCCCCACACTCTTCAACACATATATGGCATATATGACTCTACTGGCCTACATCATCAGATCACACAGTTTCAACATAATTTCCTATGCTGTAAACACCCAACTCATCCTTTCATTCACTGACAACCCCACCACCACAGATGCATGACAAACATCGCTGACTGGGTGAAGATCAACTGCCTGTACCTGAACTCAGACAAGAGAGAAGAACTGATCTTTGGCAACAGCAGCAACACAATGAATGGCTCCTGGTGGCCATCAGGACTCCCTACAACCACACCAGAAACTTTAGAATCATCATAGACAACACGATTACTATAGAATCACAGATCAACTAATTTTCCTCTGCCTGCTTCCTCACTCTGCGCATGCTACGTACGATTTTCAAGTGGCTACCCTGACACATGAGACGCAGCATGACGTAAGCCATCACCAGCTGACTGGACTACATCAACGCCCTCTGCGTAGAACTCAAAGCAGCCCTTCTTCAGAGACTTAAGAGCATACAGAACATCACAGCCTTACTCATCCTTGGCCTTCCCTGGCAAACCAGCATCACTCCCCACCCCAGGAAACTCCACTAGCTCCCAGAACAGAAGAGATACCAATTCAAGCTGCTGACCCATGCACACAAGGCTCTACACAACTAAAGACAGACCTACATTAACCACCATCTGAACTTCCACCAATCATCAAGTAAACTAGGCCTTGCCGCCCTTTCACTTGCCAATACTCCTTGCATCTACTGAAGTAGAAGTGGCGGATGCTCCTTCCCCCACATTACAGCAAAACCTGGAACAGCTTCCCCACAGACCTCCGGAACATCACCTAACTTCCGGAATTCCAAATGGCTCTCAAGATCTGGCTGTTCGAATAAGCCTCTGGGATCTGTAAGCACCTGGATACCCTGTTGGATGATTAGCTGTGCTTTATAATTCCTGATTGATTGTTCAGGCCACATAAAATGCAGCCAAAGACCCACTTCTTAGAGAGCATGGCACTCCCCGCTCAAGAGCAAAAGCTTTAGCCTTAGAAAGTGCTTGAAAACCTCCCTGCACAGCATGCTGGGAAAATTTCAAGATGGGAACATCAAGAATTCGCTGTTCACATCTCCTCTGTGACCTCAACTCTACCCCTAACTGACATCAATGCCAGGGTATTTCCCACCAAAATGTCAAAGGGGAGCCCCTTGCTGTGTTGCTTCCAGATGTGTGGGATTCCTCCTGCCAGGAGCCTGGGCTGTCCCAACTCTGGGCACTGTGGCAGCTGATTAACAGATGCAGATTTTCTTCCCCACCACTTCATCCGCAGGAGCTGAGTGAGGCACTGTTAATTACTCCTTTTGTGTGGGGAGGCCTTTGATCCCTCTGTGGCTCAGCAGTGTAATTGATTTTGCCTAGTATGGATTCTGAGGTGAGTGACAGAAATATGAAACTACTGATCGACCCATAAGGTATACATGTATCATTTTGGGACCTGTGCATTCAAACTGGGCGCACATGTTTCACCTTAGTCATATTCATTACGGAACTTTATAGACCCAAGGGAAGCAAAAACAGTGTTACTGCTGGCAAAATTGCAAACTATACTGACTTTACCCATGAGTGGCCACTAATTTTATAAGGCCCATCACAGGTCAACATCTAAACTTACAGAGTCCCCTCTGCGCCTAGGTAACTGTGCACACTTATCAGACTGTGCACTACGGTACTCTGACACACAGCCCACACATGTGGGCACACATGTGAGCATACATACTCATGTGTAACCAGCCAAGTGCCCCTTACACTATCTGCATTGCAGTGAACATACCTTAAAATGCAGTTGCTGGCGGTAAACACCGGCAGTCCATTTTCCATGTGATTACCGTGGGTGAGACACAAATAGTGAGACTCACCCATAATATAAAGTCTGAAATCAGGTGATCTGAAAAGCAAAAAGTCTGGGTGTGCTAAATGGGTGGAACCCATATTCAACAGTACCACATTAACAGACACCAAAATTGGGTAAAGGTGCCCCTGTAAACATTTACCCTGTTGCTTAAGGAGGAGCCAGGAGTCATCCCCACCCACTAGCTAGTACCAGGCATAAATGTGGTCCCAATAGCACACTTCTCAGAATATTGTCTGGCCCTGGTCTGGACCTATGGGGGGTGGAGGGCTGGACCTGATTCACTTGTATCCAGGACAAAGAAGTAGACTACAAGGGTCATTTGGCTGACCTCCTCTGTGGCTCACGGGACACAAAAATTTGACCAGTAGCATCTGAACCTGCATTGGACCCTGCTTTTGCCTTTGAAGTAGTGAGTCTTGACCATCAAGTACTATTCCTGAAATCCTGTGTCCCTTTTCTGTGTCTAACTGGACTTCTTCTAAGAATTGTTTTGAAAAAGCTTTTAGCCTTCCGGACCTGCAGAGGGCTGGGACCATCCACCGCCCATGGTGCAACTAGACTGGGCTAAAGAATCCGATTTCTGTCACTTGAAGCTTCTCAAATCAGTTTCAATGTGCTCCCGGAGAGAAGGTAGGCAGCATCATGGAACTCCTCATCAGATACAGACTGCTACCTGGCTGGGTTTAGACTTATGTTTCAGAGACTTAGGGGACGATTTAATTCTTGGCAGTAAGGATACTCCATTGCAATGGTGATGGTGTTTTCTTAACACTAAGAATGTATTCCCCCCACCAAATTTAAATGAGGGTGGTACTTAGGATTAATCAATACTTTGTCTCCCCCGTGATTATTCCCCTCCGACAGCCCTGCGGATTAGGGGCCATCGAAGGCTGACTTGTCATTCTGCCCCTCTAATTTAAGCTTCTGCTTAATCTTAGTAGAAAATGCTGGAAGTACGCCCATCATATCCCTGTAATGCTACAAAATAAAAAACGATGTTACTCTTTTTATGTTCTATAACTATGACACACAATTAACTCTCTCAAGAACTCATTCTACACTTGAAAATCTTAGTCAGTACCTTTAGGGAGGTAGCTGAAGTGTGAGATGTTTCACAACCTCACCATTGTGACGGGTTCCTGGGAAAGGAAAGGCTGGGGTTGTAATCTGCAGCTCTTAATTAGCTTGTCACACTGTACATGGACTGGGACAGCCCAGGCTCACTGGAACAAAGAAGGAAGGCTAGCCAACACGACTTGCCTTTGAGGTTTTGTTGGGAAGCGTTCAAGCACTTGTGTCATCAAAGAGCTGTGTCTCTCAAGGGAGTTCTTTCCAAAGTCTATTTGTAGTTACCATATTGGATTGTCCTAAAATGCTGTGAAGGATGGTTGAGACAGGGATGGAGGACTGATTGGGCATCCTAGGTTTAGCCATGCGTGCCTGACCTCTGGAACATTTCACCCCGAATTAAAAGCCTCTGCACAAGAGAGACACAGTAACGAAGACCCTGAACCTGGGAACAATGTTTGAGACTTTGTCGCGATAAAATAATTTCTTGTTTCACGTTTTTTTCAATTACATCCTCGTTTTGAATTTGTGATCCAAAATTGACCATTATTTTCATAATTTATTAATTAGGTGATAATATACAACCAGCCACTTTCAGGATTATTCGTCATCAGGGATTCATTGCATACATTTCACCTGTTTAAATAAACAATAAAAATATTAGGTAAATTTTCAAGACAACCCAAATCAGATCACACCGACACATGTCATGATTGAATTCCTACTAATCTATTGCATCATTCCTGGTCAAACGTACACATTTTTAAAGAACCCGTCTATGATTAGTTGCAACACTGCAAATAATTAGTGATCCCTTATCAGAGCTAGATTTCTTACAGTTTATGCATTATTCAAACATAGTCTGTATTGACTGAAACACTGTAAATTTACGTTCAAACCTACAAGTCAAAACTTACATTTTGCTGCTGTTTAGAAACGTTTTTCTCTAGCTATATGCATTATTATCTGAGCACTTCAAATTAAATCTCATTCATTAATAGTATTAATTTAAATGGTTTGTATATGACAAACTTAACAGTGCAAATTATTTAATTGCCATTGGTGTTCTCTTACAATAGAAATATATTTGCACTCCTTAATGAATGTCTGGTTCTAGGTATATCTATCTTTCTAACCTTCAACAATGAGAGTTCATACCCTTAAGGTCGCAAGAATTTCTGTGCAGTCAGACAATTTTACTAATAGCCAGTTTTTACACAGGAAGCTATATGTTTTTAAACTACATTCCAATCTCTTGTGTACCGCGACCGGAGGAACACGTGTAAATAATTCACTCTGTCACATCTTACAGTCTGAACAGCCTAAATAAATGCACAGAAGACACCAATCTTTCAATTTAATTTTTAATTATCTGGTTGGGTGAACCTTTGTTTTATGAGGAATATGAGATACTAATATAAAATGTGATGTACAATTATGTCACTCAAGAGAAATATACTTAAAAGATTAAGTTTGTGCATCCCTCAACCGCATGTGTTCATGAAAGCATTTTCAATTGTACAAATCCTGACCTTCATGCTTACATTTATGTAAAATGTAAATGAAGATAACTGGCTTAACAACTGACCTTTAAAAAGCAGGATTCAAGGACAAGAGATGTTCATGTTTGGCACATGGCTAAAAAATATATTCTTCCTAAGATATTGATGATTCATTAAAATAGATGTAATGTTGTGGGTTAATGTGCTTCAAAGTAGACTGGGGAGGCTGTAAATGCAACACAATGAGAGGGTTCTAATCTTTGATGAACTGCTCCTATTGACAATTTGGTTAGTCGTGTTTACATTATTGCATAAAATAATTGAGCAACTAAAGGTAAAAATAATCCATGGTCGGAAAGCAATTTTATTCGAGATTTTTACTCATATGGCACTTAAATCCACAGGCAACATTAGGGCTGCTATACTTGATTGGCGAAAGTTATTTTCTTCTGGTGAAGTGTGAAACTGTTTTCACTGGTATGGCGCTTCTGTTCCTAAAAGATACACATATTCTTTATATTTTGGAATTAAGTAAGGTTGATTCCTGCTCGGACATCGTGTCAAGGCATTTCAGATCAGTGATCTTGAAATAGACTAAAATGCTCATTACAAGTGGAGAGAGAAATTATGATACCTGGCCAAAAAGATTGTTCACAAGTTGTGTGATCGTTATCGCATCCTCGCAGTTTTCCCTGGTAGATTCTAAAAGGAAAACCTGCTGAATTTTATCGGGGGGAAAGGGCTCTCAAAAAGGCAAAATATGAGGAATTTGCTATGTTAAGTATCAAGTCTGCCTTTTTTCCTCATTTGCAGGTTTAAAACTTGGAATAGGAGGTTTTCACCACAATGGATAAATACCTCATCTTGGAGTGCTGGTATTTAATGCTTATAGTAAATACCTCATCCTATTCCACCTAACTTGTAATGGGGTCAGTGTATCTTCCTTTGTCGGTGAGTATTTGTACTTTTTGCTGAAGGTTTGGAGGTATAATGTATGCCTGTGAATTTCCCTGGAATTTGGAACTTGATCGATGAATCATCCTTTGACTTCCTGAGGATTGAGCTAGGGAGGAAGAATTTGGGCCACCCTTTGATTGTATGTGCTGCAGCATTTTGGATCTTTTGCAACAGATGATCAGTTATGTGCATCAGACCATGGTATAGAACATTGTTAGAGTCAATATAGCCCATCAGTTGTGCTATTCTTCATCTCTTTTCCTGTTTAAGGAAGTCTTTATCGAGGAGCTAAATGTTGTCAGAGCTTCTAAAGTTCACAGTTTATTGATCGCTATATTAGAACAATGGATATAAATTGTTATGGGGACGGTAAAATAGCAACAGAACAGCTTGAAAAATACATATCAAATGAGGCTGCAGATAGTTTTCTGCCACAGCAGGTGCTTGATCTGTAATTGTAACTTTCGTTTCTGCTGGGAATACAAAATACACACAGCAAACAATGCCCCCCAAGTGATGCTAACTGAAAAAACGTCAGCGCATGAAAAGCTCACTAAACCGCAGGACCCTCTTTCCCTCCAAGGATAAATAAAGCGCTCACAGTCAGCAAAAAACAGGTCTTTATGGTCATTATGTAAACAGTGCACCACATCTGAGCTTTAATCTAAACACTTAAAGAATTATGTTAGTTTTAGTTCTGTGTCACTGCAGTTAACCCCTTCGCTGCTAGGCCTTTTCCCCTCCTGTGCTAAGGCTTTTTTTGGCGTTTTGTGGTAGTGCGCGCTTAGGCCCTTGTAACTTTTTGACCACATAAGGTATCCACGCCAAATTTGTGTCCTTTTCTTCCAACATCATGTGGATTCTAAAGTCGCCCAGGGTTTGTGGATTCCCTTGGAGGGGTCCCAGAAATTAACCAAAATATAGTGATTTTTTTTGTTTTTTTCAGAAAAATGGGAAAAACGGGCTGCAAATGAAAGCCTCTGGGTTTTCCCTGAAAATGTTATCAAAAAAGGGTTTGTGGGGCTGAAATCTCCATTTTCTCAGCTTTTAGGGAATGACAGTCTTTTGTCAGAGAACCGACATTTTTCACACAGTTTTGGCATTTTTCTGAGACATAGCCTATTTTTGCTATTTTTAGAGCTTTCCACCTCCTTCCAGTTAATGGTAGAAATTAGTTTGAAAGCAATAATGGATCCTGGAAAGCTGTACATTTTCGAAAAGTAGACAAAATTCTTAATTCAGAAAAGTGTTATTTGTCTAAATCCATGAAGGTTTCTTCATAGAAACTAACAGTTAAATATTGGAATATTTGAAAATTTGTTGAAAAAAACAGCCTTTTGTCTCAACGTTTTCACCTATAACTTTTTCTATTTTTGACAGCTCTTGGAAAGCAATATACCGTTACATCCGTTAGACCTTCCTGGTTGTGGGGATATATAGGACTTGTAGTTTTACCAAGAACCTGACGAACCCAGATCCAAAAACTGAGCAGCAACTGGCAATGGTATTTTTTCATTTACTGGGTATAGAGCACTTTGTCCTGGAAAATGTATACATGGAAAAATCTGTATGAAAGACACCTATGTATTTCTGAATTGAGTACAAATTATAGAGTTCAGAAACAGTATATAATTGCACATTTTCAAAATTGGGTATACTCATACTAGCATGAGAATTATGGGTAATTTTTCAAAAAGATTGTTTTTTTTACACAATGTCTTTCATTGAAAGGGAGAAATGCATGAAAGCTCAATTGGTAATAACAGTTGATTTACAAATCTAAATTACCCCAAGTCTCCCGATAAAAACAGTACCTCACTTGTGTGGGTCGGCCTTGTGGCTGCGACAGGAAACGGCGCACAATGCAACGTGGTCACACCTAAATTTTGCAGTTACAAATTGACCCTTTTTTGGCAAAGTGCCTACCTGTAGTTTTTGCACCCTAGCTCTGCCGGCACCTAGGGAAACCTAGCAAACCTATACATTTTTTAAAAGTAGACACCCAGGGGAATTCAGGATGGGGTGACTCGACTGCCTACCACCAGGTTTTTTTACACAGAATCCCTTGCAAAGCTAAGAATTTGACAAAAAAAAACACATTTTCCTCACATTTCTGTGGTGGAAAGTTCTGGAATCTGTGTGGATCAACAAATTTCCACCCACCCAGCGTTCCCCCAGGTCTCCTGAAAAAAATGGTACCTCACTTGCGTGGGTAGGCATAGTGGCTGCGACACGAAACAGCGCATGCGACGTGGTCGCACCTCAATTTCCCAGTGAAATCTTGCGCACTTTGGACAAAGAGACTACCTTTTGTTTTTGAGCGCTAGCTCTGCCAGCACCTAAGGAAACATAGTAAACCTATACATTTTTGAAAAGTAGACACCCAGGGGAATTCAGGATGGGGTGACTCGACTGCCTACAACCAGGTTTTGTTACCCAGAATTCCTTGCAAAGCTAAGAATTTGACAAAAAAAAACATTTTCCTCACATTTCTGTGGTGGAAAGTTCTAGAATCTGCGTGGATCAACAAGTTTCCTGCCACCCAGCGTTCCCCCAGGTCTTCCGAAAAAAATTGTACCTCACTTGCATGGGTAGGCGTAGTGGCTGGGACACGAAACAGCGCAAAACGCAACGTGGTCGCAGCTCAATTTCCCAGTGAAATCTTGCGCTTTTTGGACAAAGAGACTACCTTTTGTTTTTGTGCCCTAGCTCTGGCAGCACCTAAGGAAACCTAGCAAACCTATACATTTTTGAAAAGTAGACACCCAGGGGAATTTAGGATAGGGTGACTCGACTGCCTACCACCAGGTTTTGTTACCCAGAATCCCTTGCAAAACTAACAATTTGACAAAAAAAAACATTTTCCTCACATTTCTGTGGTGGAAAGTTCTGGAATCTGCGTGGATCAACAAATTTCCACCCACCCAGCGTTCCCCCAGGTCTTTCGAAAAAAATGGTACCTCACTTGCGTGGGTAGGCATAGTGGCTGCGACATGAAACAGCGCAAAACGCAACATGGTCGCACCTCAATTTCCCAGTGAAATCTAGCACTTTTTGGACAAAAAGACTACCTTTTGTTTTTGCACCCTAGCTCTGCCAGCACCTAGGGAAACCTAGCAAACCTATACATTTTTAAAAACTAGACACCCAGGGGGATTCAGGATAGGGTGACTGGTCTGCCTACCTCCAGGTTTTGTTACCCAGAATCCCTTGCAAACCTAACAATTTGACAAAAAAAACACATTTTCCTCACATTTCTGTGGTGGAAAGTTCTGGAATCTGCGTGGATCAACAAATTTACACTCACCCAGCGTTCCCTCAGGTCTCCCAAAAAAAATGGTACCGCACTTGCGTGGGTAGCCATAGTGGCTGCGACATGAAACAGTGCCAAACGCAACATGGTTGCACCTCAATTTCCCAGTGAAATCTAGCACTTTTTGGACAAAAAGACTACCTTTTGTTTTTGCGCTGTAGCTCTGCCAGCACCTAGGGAAACCTAGCAAACCTATACATTTTTGAAAACTAGACACCCAGGGAAATTTAGGATGGGGTGACTCGTCTGCCTACCCCCAGGTTCTGTTACCCAGAATCCCCTGCAAACCTAAAAATTTGAAGAAAAAAAACACATTTTCCGCACATTTCTGTGGTGGAAAGTTCTGGAATCGTCGTGGATCAACAAATTTCCACCGACCCAGCGTTCCCCCAGGTCTCCCGAAAAAAATGGTACCTCACTTGCGTGGGTAGGCATAGTGGCTGCGACATGAAACAGCGCAAAACGCAACATGGTCGCATCTCAATTTCCCAGTGAAATCTTGCACTTTTCGGACAAAAAGACTACCTTTTGTTTTTGCACCCTAGCTCTGCCAGCACCTAGGGAAACCTAGAAAACCTATACATTTTTTAAAACTAGACACCCAGGGGTATTCAGGATGGGGTGACTCGTTTGCCTACCCCCAGGTTTTATTACCCAGAATCCCTTGCAAACCTAAACATTTGACAAAAAAAACAAATTTTCAGCACATTTCTGTGGTGGAAAGTTCTGGAATCGTCGTGGATCAACAAATTTACACCCACCAAGCGTTCCCCCAGGTCTGCCGAAAAGAATGGTACCTCACTTGTGTGGGTAGGCATAGTGGCTGCGACATGAAACAGTGCAAAACGCAACATGGCGCATCTCAATTTCCCAGTGAAATCCTGCACTTTTCGGACAAAAAGACTACCTTTTGTTTTTGCGCCCTAGCTCTGCCAGCACCTAGGGAAACCTAGCAAACCTATACATTTTTGAAAACTAGACACCGAGGGGAATTTAGGATGGGGTGACTAGTCTGCCTACCCCCAGGTTTTGTTACCCAGAATCCCTTGCAAACCTAAATATTTGACAAAAAAAACACATTTTCCGCACATTTCTGTGGTGGAAAGTTCTGGAATCTGTGTGGATCAACAAATTTCCACCCACCCAGCGTTTCCCCAGGTCTGCCGAAAAAAATGGTACCTCACTTGCGTGGGTAGGCATAGTGGCTGCGACATGAAACAGCGCAAAACGCAACATGGTTGCACCTCAATTTCCCAGTGAAATCTTGCACTTTCCGGACAAAAAGACTACCTTTTGTTTTTGCGCCCTAGCTCTGCCAGCACCTAGGGAAACCTAGCAAACCTATACATTTTTTAAAACTAGACACCCAGGGGAATTCAGGATGGGGTGACTCGTTTGCCTACCCCCAGGTTTTGTTACCCAGAATCCCTTGCAAACCTAAACATTTGACAACAAAAAAAAATTTTCCGCACATTTCTGTGGTGGAAAGTTCTGGAATCATCGTGGATCAACAAATTTCCACTTACCAAGCGTTCCCCCAGGTCTGCCGAAAAAAAGGGTACCTCACTTGTGTGGGTAGGCATAGTGGCTGCGACATGAAACAGCGCAAAACGCAACATGGTCGCATCTCAATTTCCCAGTGAAATCTTGCACTTTTCGGACAAAAAGACTACCTTTTGTTTTTGCGCCCTAGCTCTGCCAGCACCTAGGGAAACCTATACATTTTTGAAAACTAGACACCGAGGGGAATTTAGGATGGGGTGACTAGTCTGCCTACCCCCAGGTTTTGTTACCCAGAATCCCTTGCAAACCTAAATATTTGACCAAAAAAACACATTATCTGCACATTTCTGTGGTGGAAAGTTCTGGAATCTGTGTGGATCAACAAATTTCCACCCACCCAGCGTTTCCCCAGGTCTGCCGAAAACAATGGTACCTCACTTGCGTGGGTAGGCATAGTGGCTGCGACATGAAACAGCGCAAAACGCAACATGGTTGCACCTCAATTTCCCAGTGAAATCTAGCAATTTTTGGACAAAAAGACTACCTTTTGTTTTTGCACCCTAGCTCTGCCAGCACCTAGGGAAACCTAGCAAACCTATACATTTTTACAAACTAAACACCCAGGGAAATTCAGGATGGAGTGACTGGTCTGCCTACCCCCAGGTTTTGTTACCCAGAATCCCTTGCAAACCTAAAAATTTGACCAAAAAAACAAATTTTCCGCACATTTCCGTGGTGGAAAGTTCTGGAATCTGTGTGGATCAACAAATTTCCACCCACCCAGCGTTCCCCCAGGTCTCCCAAACAAATTGGTACCTCACTTGCGTGGGTAGGCATAGTGGCTGCGACATGAAACAGCGCAAAACGCAACATGGTCGCACCTCAATTTCCCAGTGAAATCTAGCACTTTTTGGACAAAAAGACTACCTTTTGTTTTTGCGCCGTAGCTCTGCCAGCACATAGGGAAACCTAGTAAACCTATACATTTTTGAAAACTAGACACCCTGGGAAATTCAGGATGGGGTGACTAGTCTGCCTACCCCCAGGTTTTGTTACCCAGAATCCCCTGCAAACCTAAACATTTGACAAAAGAAACACATTTTCCTCACATTTCTGTGGTGGAAAGTTCTGGAATCTGCGTGGATCAACAAATTTCCACCAGCCCAGCGTTCCCACAGGTCTCCCGAAAAAAATGGTACCAAACTTGCATAGGTAGGCATAGTGGCTGCGACATGAAACAGCGCAAAACGCAACATGGTCGCACCTCAATTTCCCAGTGAAATCTTGCACTTTCCGGACAAAAAGACTACCTTTTGTTTTTGAGCCCTAGCTCTGCCAGCACCTAGGGAAACCTAGCAAACCTATACATTTTTAAAAACTAGACACCCAGGGAAATTCAGGATGGGGTGACTCGTCTGCCTACCTCCAGGTTTTGTTACCCAGAATCCCTTGCAAACCTAAATATTTGACAAAAAAAACAAATTTTCCGCACATTTCTGTGGTGGAAAGTTCTGGAATCTGCGTGGATCAACACATTTCTACCCACACAGCGTTCCCCCAGGTCTCCCAAAAAAATTGGTACCTCACTTGTGTGGGTAGGCATAGTGGCTGCGACATGAAACAGCGCAAAATGCAACATGGTCGAACCTCAATTTCCCAGTGAAATCTAGCACTTTTTGGACAAAAAGACTACCTTTTGTTTTTGCGCCGTAGCTCTGCCAGCACATAGGGAAACCTAGCAAACCTATACATTTTTGAAAACTAGACACCCAGGGAAGTTCAGGATGGGGTGACTCGTCTGCCTACCCCCAGGTTTTGTTACCCAGAATCCCTTGCAAACCTAAAAATGTGACAAAAAAACACATTTTCCGCACATTTCTGTGGTGGAAAGTTCTGGAATCTGCGTGGATCAACAAATTTCCACCCACCCAGCGTTCCCCCAGGTCTCCTGAAAAAAATGGTACCTCACTTGCGTGGGTAGGCATAGTGGCTGCGACATGAAACAGCGCAAAACGCAACATGGTCGCACCTCAATTTACCAGTGAAATCTTGCACTTTTCGGACAAAAAGACTACCTTTTGTTTTTGCGCCCTAGCTCTGCCAGCACCTAGGGAAAGCTAGCAAACTTATACATTTTTGAAAACTGAACACCCAGGGGAATTCAGGATGGGGTGATTCGTCTGCCTACCTCCAGGTTTTGTTACCCAGAATCCCTTGCAAACCTAAAAATTTGACAAAAAAACTAATTTTTCGCACATTTCTGTGGTGGAAAGTTCTGGAATCTGCGTGGATCAACAAATTTCTACCCACCCAGCGTTCCCCCAGGTCTCCCAAAAAAATTGGTACCTCACTTGCGTGGGTAGGCATAGTGGCTGCGACATGAAACAGCGCAAAATGCAACATGGTCGAACCTCAATTTCCCAGTGAAATCTAGCACTTTTTGGACAAAAAGACTACCTTTTGTTTTTGCGCCGTAGCTCTGCCAGCACATAGGGAAACCTAGCAAACCTATACTTTTTTGAAAACTAGACACTCAGGGAAATTCAGGATGGGGTGACTCGTCTGCCTACCCCCAGGTTTTGTTACCCAGAATCCCTTGCAAACCTAAAAATTTGACCAAAAAAAACACATTTTCCGCACATTTCTGTGGTGGAAAGTTCTGGAATCTGTGTGGATAAACAAATTTCCACCCACCCAGCGTTCCCCTAGGTCTCCCGAAAAAAATGGTACCTCACTTGCGTGGGTAGGCATAGTGGCTGCGACATGAAACAGCGCAAAACGCAACATTGTTGCACCTCAATTTCCCAGTGAAATCTAGCACTTTTTGGACAAAAAGACTACCTTTGGTTTTTGCGCCGTAGCTCTGCCAGCAACTAGGGAAACCTAGCAAACCTATACATTTTTAAAAACTAGACACCCAGGGGAATTCAGGATGGGGTGACTTGTCTGCCTACCCCCAGGTTTTGTTACCCAGAATCCCTTGCAAACCTAAAATTTTGACAAAAAAAACACATTTTCCTCACATTTCTGTGGTGGAAAGTTCTGGAATCTGCGTGGATCAACAAATTTCTACCCACCTAGCATTCCGCCAGGTCTCCCGAAAAAAATGGTACCTCACTTGCGTGGGTAGGCATAGTGGCTGCAACAGGAAACGGTTCAAATTGTACGGTGGTGAATTTACAATACCCTATTGCAAAACTACCTTGATTTTGGGGGGGCACCTGAGTTTTTGGCCCGGGGCTCGGTGGCCATCTTTGGAAACTACCAAACCCAAACAGTTCTGAAATCTAGACACCCAGGGGAGTGCAGGGAGGTATGGCATGCATGGGTCCCCCAATGTTTTCCTACCCAGAACTCCTTGCAAACCTTAAAATTAGGTAAAAATATCACTTTTCCAAACTTTTTTGCGTGGGATCTCCGTGCCGGCAAAAATGTCTACCACCCAGCGTTCCCCTTGTTCTCCCGAGTAAAAGGATACCTCACTTGTGTGGGTGCCCCAAAGCAGAACAGGCCAAAAATGAATTTTGAAAAAAGTAGTATTTAAGTTTTACAAATTAAGCCCCCCTGCCTTAGTCACAGGCCTTTGGCCCACCCACACAAGTGAGGTATCATTTTACTCGGGAGAACAAGGGGATCGCTGGGTGGTAGGACATTTGTGCCGGCAGCGAGTTCCCACCCAAAAAAGTAAGGAAAAGTGGGTTTTTTAACCTAAATTTAAGGTTTGCAGGAGTTTCTGGGTAGGAAAACATTGGGGGACCCATGCATTCCATACCTCCCTGGACTCCCCCGGGTGTCTAGTTTTCAGAACTGTTTGGGTTTGGTAGTTTCCAAAGATGCCCGCCAAGCCCCGGGCTAAAATCTCAGGTGAGCCCCTCAAAAAATAAGATAGTTTTGCTAAAGCTAATTTTTAGGTCTCCACCGTACGAATTGGGCCTTTTCCTGTTGCAGCCACTATGCCTACCCACGCAAGTGAGGTACCATTTTTATCGGGAGACCTGGGGAAACGCTGGGTGGGAGGTAATTTGTGTGAGCTCAGTGATGCCACGCTTTCCCACACCAAAAAAGTGTGAAAAAACTGATTTATTCCAGCAAAAATTGAGGTTTGCAAGGGATTCTGGGTAAAGGAACGTTGGAGGATCCACGCAAGCCATACCTCCTTGGAAGCCCCCAGGTGTCTACTTTTCAGAAATGTGTGGGTTTGGTAGGTTTCCCTAGATGGCCGTCTAGCACGGGGCCAAAAACCCAGGTAACCCCCCTTGCAAAAGCTGGTGGACTTGACATTGTCACCATTGTCAAATCCACCAGCTTTTGCAAGGGGGGTTACCTGGGTTTTTGGCCCCGTGCTAGACGGCCATCTAGACGGTCATCTTTCAAGTTTGCAAGAGATTGTGGACAAAAAACAACAATAGAATTCACCAGAAAGACATGACCATATACTACCATGAATGACCAATTATATCTAAATTTAGAAAGTTATTTATAGCCATAATATACACCATAACTGAGTTACTCAAAAGACAAAGAATCAAGCACGGCTATCTATTCCTCAAAGACACACACATACAGGTTGGATTTGGCACGAGGGCGAGTGATGGTTCAGTACATAAAATTTTATTAACATGATATTTCAAAAAAATGAAATGCTCTGTTAATAAATAAATGCATAAAAACCGAACCAGTGACTCGCAACTCGTGAGCTGTAAAGCCACGACAAGGCACCAACCGTTTTACAGGCCATTCACGCACCTTTCATACCTGATACAAACCAGACCACTGACACCATCTGGAAGAAAAGCAACACATTACAACAATCACAATAAGGGACAAGGTACACCCTACTGCAGAAAGAGAAAAAAAAAATACTGCACAGCCATCTAATCCGCAAGCACACACACATACTGGTTGGATTTGGCACGAGGGTGAGTGATGATTCAGTACATACAATTGTATTCGCAAGTAATTTCACAAAAAATGAAATACACTGCGTATAATTGAAAGTATGATTAACTGAACCACTGACTCACAGCTCGTGAGCTGTAAAGCCACGTCAAGGCACCAACCACTTTACAGGCCATTCATACACCTTTCGTACTTGTGACACATTCAAAACATTCACACCGCCAGCCGCGGACCCATCACATTTCAACACTCACACCAGCAAACAGCGCCATTCAAGGGCCCATCACTTTCACACCCCCACATTTCTGACACTGCAACTACACAAAATGATGGACTGCGTGGAGTGTCACTCAACTAGCAGTGTGTGTAGTGACCAACTGAAAGTAACTACTCACACACCGCCAGCCGAGCGCCAGTCCTCCCACACCACCATCCAAGCACCAGACCATGCACACCGCCAGCCAAACACCACTCAGCGCACACCGACAGCCAAGCACAACTCCGTGCACAGACAGCCAAGTACCACTCCACACACACCACCAGCCAAGCGCCACTCCACACACACCGCCAGCCAAGTACCACTCCGTGCACAGACAGCTAAGCACCGCTCCACGCACACCATCCAGCCAATTACAACTCCACACACACCGCCAGCCAAACACCACTCCAAACACACCACCAGCCAAACACCACTCCATGCACAGACAGCCAAGTACCACTCCACGAACACCACCAGCCAAGCGCCACTCCACACACACCGCCAGCCAAGCACCACTCCGTGCACAGACAGCCAAGTACTACTCCACAAACACCACCAGCCAAGCACCACTCCACACACACCGCCAGCCAAGCACCACTCCGTGCACAGACTGCCAAGTACTACTCCACAAACACCACCAGCCAAGCGCCACTCCACACACACCGCCAGCCAAGCACCACTCCACACACACCGCCAGCCAAGCACCACTCCACACACACCACCAGCCAAACACCACTCCATGCACAGACAGCCAAGTACCACTCCACGAACACCACCAGCCAAGCGCCACTCCACACACACCGCCAGCCAAGCACCTCTCCGTGCACAGACAGCCAAGTACCACTCCACGCACACCACCAGCCAAGCGCAACTCAACACACACCGCCAGCCAGCACCAGCCGGCACACACCACAAACACATTTAGAATTCTTTTAAAAAAAATAACACTAAACAAATGGAAATACCTACAAAGCAGCTAACACAAATTCTTAAAATAAAAACGTTGCACTATTGCCAATCCTTGAAACAAACTAAAACATTTTTACAGAATGCAGACCAGGCAATTCACTTTACAGCTCATTAAAACTCCCAAAACTTCCTTTGCGTGTGGTACGAGCGCCAGTCCTCCCACACCACCATCCAAGCACCAGACCATGCACACCGCCAGCCAAACACCACTCAGCGCACACCGACAGCCAAGCACAACTCCGTGCACAGACAGCCAAGTACCACTCCACACACACCACCAGCCAAGCGCCACTCCACACACACCGCCAGCCAAGTACCACTCCGTGCACAGACAGCTAAGCACCGCTCCACGCACACCATCCAGCCAATTACAACTCCACACACACCGCCAGCCAAACACCACTCCAAACACACCACCAGCCAAACACCACTCCATGCACAGACAGCCAAGCCAAGCACCACTCCACACACACCGCCAGCCAAGCACCACTCCGTGCACAGACTGCCAAGTACTACTCCACAAACACCACCAGCCAAGCGCCACTCCACACACACCGCCAGCCAAGCACCACTCCACACACACCGCCAGCCAAGTACCACTCCGTGCACAGACAGCTAAGCACCGCTCCACGCACACCATCCAGCCAATTACAACTCCACACACACCGCCAGCCAAACACCACTCCAAACACACCACCAGCCAAACACCACTCCATGCACAGACAGCCAAGTACCACTCCACGAACACCACCAGCCAAGCGCCACTCCACACACACCGCCAGCCAAGCACCTCTCCGTGCACAGACAGCCAAGTACCACTCCACGCACACCACCAGCCAAGCGCAACTCAACACACACCGCCAGCCAGCACCAGCCGGCACACACCACAAACACATTTAGAATTCTTTTAAAAAAAATAACACTAAACAAATGGAAATACCTACAAAGCAGATAACACAAATTCTTAAAATAAAAACGTTGCACTATTGCCAATCCTTGAAACAAACTAAAACATTTTTACAGAATGCAGACCAGGCAATTCACTTTACAGCTCATTAAAACTCCCAAAACTTCCTTTGCGTGTGGTACGATTTAAAACAAGCTGACAGACACAATGCAGGCTTAGAAGGACAGTCAGGACAGTATATACGAGACTCCCTCTGCACGCCTCTTCGCCAACAGACTCTGCATCTTCTAGTCGGAAAGTCTCTTGCGGTAGAGGAAGGAATAGATTCAGGAAAGTGGCGATCTTTCAATCTAGCCACTTCCTCCACCACTCCAAATTTAGGAACACTTGCCTGCTCCACAAGTACAAGGCTGCCTATTATAGACTCCTGAAACTTAACAAAAGGCATCTTCTTCTCAGGACAAGACTTCTGGAACACAACGAAAGCATTAAAGGATGCCAAGTGGAACAGATGGATAGCCAACTTCTTGTACCAAACGTAAGCCTTTCGAAGAGCAGCATAAGGTTCCAACCTCTGAACTACTCTGTCAACACCACCCATGAACTTATTGTAAGCTAAAATGCACACAGGTTTACGCACTTCAGCACCCTGACCCCAAACAGGCACAGGTTCTGTACTTACATCGTGGATAGTAGTCAGCATGTACACATCTTTCTTGTCTGAAAACTTCACAGCTAGAAGCTCCCCACATCGCAATGCCGTAGACTGTCCCCACACAAGCCTTTTGCAAACAAGTTCCTTTGGGAAACCTTTACGGTTACTGCGCATTGTGCCACAAGCAACAGTGCCCACTTTGGCCAACTCCTTGAACAACCGCACACCAGTGTAGAAGTTATCTACATATAAATGATGGCCTTTGTTAAATAATCCTCTACCTAGTTCCCACACAATTTTCTCAGTCACTCCAAAAGTAGAAGGACAACCAGGAGGGTTAATGCTGGACTCCTTACCAGTGTACACCCTGAAATTGTAGACATATCCAGTCTCACTGTCACACAGCTTATACAGTTTGATTCCATAGCGTGCCCTCTTACTAGGAATGTATTGCCTAAAAACCAAGCGGCCCTTGAACAACACCAAAGACTCATCCACTGCAATTTCTTTACCAGGGACAAAGATCTCAGAAAAACGATCAACAAAGTGATCAAGGACAGGCCGAATTTTAAACAAACGGTCACAATCAGGGTGATCGCGTGACAACGCTAAACTATTATCAACAAAATGCATCATCTGAAGAAGAAGCATATACCGATCACGACTTATGACTGCTGAAAATATAGCTGTTGCCATCAAGGGACTAGTGGACCAATATGAAGTCATTGATGGCTTCCTTAGCAAGCCCATCAAAAAAGTTAATCCCAAAAACTTCTTCATCTCTTCAACATTTGTGGGAGTCCACCGGATTGCTCTAGAATAGGGCTTAAGGCTGGCACTGTTGGCCCTCAAAAATTGTTCTGCATACAAAGTGGTTTGCTCAACAATCTCTTGCAAAAACACATCGTCAAAAAACAACTGAAAAAAATTTATTGGCAGAAAATTCTCAGTATTCACTCTACACCCAGGAACACCAGTGAACTCTGGCAATGCCGGCTGCACCAAGCCAGGGGGAACCCAGAGGCCATCCCTATCAACGGGGGGAGCAGCCACCCCAACCTGCAGCCCAGAAGCCTCTTGCTGCTGTTCACCATTGGGAAGCCTAACAGCCACAGATACTTCTGGCTGCACAACACCAACAGAAGACATAGCATCCCCAGAGGGCTCTTCCTGCACTACACCAACGGGAAGCCCAGCAGCCTGAGATGCTTCTTGCTGCACTACACCACCGGGAAACCAAGCAGGCCCGGATGCCTCTTGCCGCTCTACACCAATGGGAAGCCTAACAGCCACAGATAATTCCGGCTGCACAACACCAACAGAAGACATAGCATCCCCAGAGGGCTCTTCCTGCACTACACCAATGGGAAGCCCAGCAGCCTGAGATGCTTCTTGCTGCACTACAGCACCGGGAAAGCAAGCAGGCCCAGATGCCTCTTGCCGCTCTACACCAATGGGAAGCCTAACAGCCCCAGATGCCTCTTGCTGCAATACACCAGCAGGAAGACGAAAAGCACCAGATGCCTATTTGCGCACCACAGCAATGTGAAGCCTTTTGGGCGCAGGCTCCAGCCCACATGCCTCTTGCCAACGTAAAAAGAAAGGAAACCTTGCGGCCCTAGGCAGCAGCACAGGTGCCTCTTGGCCCACTACCGGCACCTCAATGTCCTCCTCTACCATAGTCCCTTCATCAGCACTAGAAGAAGATTCATCATCCGATGATGATGATTCCATGCGAAGAGAAAACTCACTGCCAGAATCTTCTCCCGCCACCTGGGAGTCCGAATCGGACTCAGTCTCTGAACCATGGTTAGAGGAAGACTCAAAAAGCAAACCAAGAACCTGCTGAGCAGTAATCCTGCGACTAGCCATTATCCTTACAAAGCAAGAAGACTGCACACACAAGGGAACAACAACCTACACTGTGCAAAGTAAGAAGTAAACAAGGTAAGGCTTTCACAAAAAGATAAATACAATCCAAAACAATTTCACTCTTACCAAATATAGCTACACTCACCAGCACCTACTCTGTTGAGACACAGCAAAAAGAAATGATATCCCACTAGAAAGAAAAAAAGAAATGACAGATTAGAAAACAAAGTGAACATCAAACACTAATGCAGAAAAAAAAACACAGAGCCACACAAACTGCTAGAAGTACAACCTTTTTCAAAAAGACAAACATCAAGGGAAAGTAGTACAAAATACATTCACTTACCAAGCACAAGCAACTACACTAGCTGCAAACAGACACGCAACCTACAACAATCCAAACAGCAAAAACCTGGAACAAGACAAAAATAGAGAAGAAAAAAAATTACTACCACATTTCACAAGCAATATAACAATTAAAACAACAACACACAAATTTTCCCCTCCAAATTTAAATTCGGCCAGATGGGCCATCAAATAGGGCTTAGACCAATTGGGATTAGATGAGGTTTAACATCAAGACACTGGTTAATTTTTTGCATTTTTTTTACTGCCTGACCCCTTTGGTGCCAGTCAGTCTTTTGCTCCTATCAGTACCCCCATCACCCAGGGGCAGTAAGGACATTCATACACCTTTTGTACGTGTGACACATACAAAAAAATTAACACCGCCAGCCGCCAGCGCCATTCAAGGGCCCATCACTTTCACACGCCCACATATCTGACACAGCAACTACAGAAAATGATGGATTGCGTAGAGTGTCACTCAACTAGCAGTGTGTGTAGTGACCAACAGAAAGTAACTACTCACACACCGCCAGCCGAGTGCCAGTCCACCCACACCACCATCCAAGCACCAGACCATGCACACCGCCAGCCAAACACCACTCAGTGCACACCGACAGCCAAGTATCACTCCACGCACACCATCCAGCCAAGCGCCACTCCACACACACCGCCAGCCAAGAACCACTCCGTGCACAGACAGCCAAGTACCACTCCATGCACACCACCAGCCAAGCGCCACTCCACGCACACCGCCAGCCAAGCACCACTCCGTGCACAGACAGCAAAGTAGCACTCCACGCACACCACCAGCCAAGCGCCACTCCACACACACCGCCAGCCAAGCAGCACTCCGTGCACAGACAGCAAAGTACCACTCCACACACACTACCAGCCAAGTACCCCTCCACGCACACCGCCAGCCAAACACCACTCAGCGCACACCGACAGCCAAGTGCCACTCCACACACACCGCCAGCCAAGCACCACTACACGCACACCGCAAGCCAAGCGCCACTCACCGCCAGCCAAGCACCGCTCCACGCACACCATCCAGCCAAGTACCACTCCCCACACACAGCCAGCCAAACACCACTCCACACACACCACCAGCCAAACACCACTCCGTGCACAGACAACCAAGTACCACTCCACGCACACCACCAGCCAAGCGCCACTCCACACACACGGCCAGCCAAGCAGCACTCCGTGCACAGACAGCAAAGTAGCACTCCACGCACACCACCAGCCAAGCGCCACTCCACACACACCGCCAGCCAAGCACCACTCCGTGCACAGACAGCAAAGTAGCACTCCACGCACACCACCAGCCAAGCGCCACTCCACAAGCACCACCAGCCAAGCACCACTCTGTGCACAGACAGCCTAGTACCACTCCACACACACCACCAGCCAAGCGCCACTCCACACACACCGCCAGCCAAGCACCACTCCGTGCATAGATAGCCAAGTACCCCTCCACGCACACCGCCAGCCAAACACCACTCAGCGCACACCGACAGCCAAGTACCACTCCACACACACCGCCAGCCAAGCACCACTGCACGCACACCGCAAGCCAAGCGCCACTCAACGCCAGCCAAGCACCGCTCCACGCACACCATCCAGCCAAGTAACAATCCCCACACACCGCCAGCCAAACACCACTCCACACACACCACCAGCCAAACACCACTCCGTGCACAGACAACCAAGTACCACTCCACGCACACCACCAGGCAAGCACCACTCCACACACACCGCCAGCCAAGCAGCACTCCGTGCACAGACATCAAAGTAGCACTCCACGCACACCACCAGCCAAGCGCCACTCCACACACACCGCCAGCCAAGCACCACTCCGTGCACAGACAGCAAAGTAGCACTCCACGCACACCACCAGCCAAGCGCCACTCCACACACACCGCCAGCCAAGCAGCACTCCGTGCACAGACAGCAAAGTAGCACTCCACGCACACCACCAGCCAAGCGCCACTCCACACACACCGCCAGCCAAGCACCACTCCGTGCACAGACAGCAAAGTAGCACTCCACGCACACCACCAGCCAAGCGCCACTCCACAAGCACCACCAGCCAAGCACCACTCCGTGCACAGACAGCCAAGTACCACTCCACACACACCACCAGCCAAGCGCCACTCCACACACACCGCCAGCCAAGCACCACTCCGTGCATAGATAGCCAAGTACCCCTCCACGCACACCGCCAGCCAAACACCACTCAGCGCACACCGACAGCCAAGTACCACTCCACACACACCGCCAGCCAAGCACCACTCCACGCACACCGCAAGCCAAGCGCCACTCACCGCCAGCCAAGCACCGCTCCACGCACACCATCCAGCCAAGTAACACTCCCCACACACCGCCAGCCAAACACCACTCCACACACACCACCAGCCAAACACCACTCCGTGCACAGACAACCAAGTACCACTCCACGCACACCACCAGCCAAGCGCCACTCCACACACACCGCCAGCCAAACAGCACTCCGTGCACAGACAGCAACGTAGCACTCCACGCACACCACAAGCCAAGCGCCACTCCACACACACCGCCAGCCAAGCACTACTCCTTGCCCAAGGGGTCGCTTCCTAAAAACTAAATTTAAATTCCCTGGTGCTTGTGGGCATTTTCTGCCATCCCCTGGGGGCAAAACGGCAAAATAAACGGGCCGATTTGCCCCCAGGGTGGACAGAAAAACAAAAACACAATCAAGGCCACCTGGAAGCGACCCTTACCCAAGGGGTCGCTTCCTAAAACAAACACATTGCCCCAACAAAAATCCCTGGTGCTAGTGGGTAATTTCTGCCCCCCCTGGGGGCAAAACGGCTGAAAAACGGGCCGATTTGCCCCCGGGGGGGCAGAAAAACTAAAAGTTAATGTGAGGCCACCTGGAAGCGACCCTTGCCCAAGGGGTCGCTTCCTAAAAGCTAAAAACAAAATCCCTGGTGCTAGTGGGTATTTTCTGTCCCCCCTGGGAGCAAAACGGCAAAAAAAAACGGGCCGATTCGCCCCCAGGGGGGACAGAAAAACGTAAACAGAAAAGATTGCCACCATCTTGGCTCCAAAAAACAACCCTGGTGCTAGTGGGGAATTTCTGCCCCCCCTGGTGGCAAAACGGCCGAAAAAACGGGCCGATTTGCCCCCAGGGGGGGCAGAAAAACGAAAACATATTTACAGCCCGCCTGGAAGCGACCCTTGCCCAAGGGGTCGCTTCCTATAAACTAAAATGAAATCCCTGGTGCTAGTGGGGGCATTTCCGCCGCACGATCGCGACGCTGTGCGCGATCGTGAGGCAGAAATGCCCTGCAAAGAGACATCAGGGGAGAGGAAAATGTCTTTCCTCTCCCCTGATGCCTCTTCGCTGCCCCAAACCCCCGCCAGCCACGAGCAACCTACCTGCTTCTCCGGCGCTCAGGAAGCAAATGGCTTCCCGAGCGCTGGGAATCCCTGATGATGTCAGCGCTCGCTGTGCGCGCTGATGTCATCAGGGATTCCCATGGGGGAGGGGGGCGGGGACAGCAGCGGAACCTCTTCTGCTGCCGCCCCCAGCAAAACAATGAAGATCAGAGACCCTCGGGGGGAGCGCCAGCGCTTCCCCCGAGGGTGGGGCTGATGACGAGCTGGCCTTGTCATCAGCGCACGACAGGTAAGCGCCATAACGAGCCCAGCTCGTCATTAGCCCCGAAGGGGTTAAGCAAAACCCCTGAAAACAAAGATTTTTAAAAGAAAAGACATTTAACCGGAGCACTTTGTGGTTGATGACCGTGGCAAAGTGTCTCTATTTGATTGGTCGCCCACATGTTTTTGTGGACTGATGCTTCTGTTTTTTTTTTACTCTGAGCACTGAGACACTGATAACCGGTCCGCGGTGGATATGCTCTGACCCCTAAAACATGTCAAAATTGGCTAAAAACCTAATTGACATATGCAACCTTCCTATAAGGCCATAGTATATGGTGCCTAAAGCATACTTTTGGCTAGAAAGTTAAATGTGACATATGGACTACCATCAGCTAGTGTAACAAGTCAACCATAAATCAAGGCTTACTACAGTAGGCTGGTTGTTGCAGTTTTAAAACTTGAACCTGACCTGTCAAAATAAACACTTTTGATAGTAGTAGTAGTTAATTGAGTTGATTATTTAAAATCTTACAATATTACATTCGAATATAAAACACTTAAAATACCAAAACATCGTTTTCGTAGTCAGTTACATATTAAAAATAATTATACTCCTAATTTCCTTTTAACTGTCATTAAAAACTTTACAAAGGTTGCATTCAAGATTATATCATTCGAGTGCAGGCACCTAATCGGGGCCTGCCTGCATGTCCTTATGCCTCGTACGTTAAATGGAAGCTTAAGCAATGTTCTTCTCTCCTGCAAGAGTTCTGGGCAAATACACAATAGATGGAGAATGTTCTCCTCACCAAATCGGTCTGCATAGCGTTTGGGTTTCCACTCTCTCCCACGGTGGGAGATGACACAGGCCTGGCATTGTTCCAAATCTTGCTTTAAGGAGCACCTGTTTGTTTTTTTCCGTCCAAGGTGTTTCCAGATATTGTTGAATTTCCTTTTTTTATAGCCATTTATTATTGTCCAGGCATGTTTTCTCTTTGTAAGGATAGCTTTATCGTTTACAATGGATAGTTGGTTTGCAGTTTTATTAATTATTTTCTTAAACGATGCCTTGGTTATATTATTTTCCCAAATAGACGTGACTGCAAACTCCCTTATTTCTTCCTTAAGATAGTGCCATGCAGTAGAGTTTGTGTTGTTATTTATTTCTCTCCATATTAGCTGCGATATCTTATTTTCTTGGTCGTTTTTTATTCGATTCCATACTTTTATGAAGTGTCCTTGCCTTGCATGGTGTTGATTGATTAATCCGAACTCTAACCTTATTTGTGCAGGAGACGCATTCGCTGGGAGATGAAATAGGACCCGATATGCTCTGGTTATGGCTTTGTTCAGGGTTTCAGTATCCTTACCCATTGCCGCTTCGCTACCATATGTGTTAGTTGGTAAAAGTCTTGCTCCTATAATACTCAGGAGAGGGCCATAGGTTAGGCTGGGAAGTGACTTCTGTACAGTTCTGAAAGCTGCAGTTAATGCATTAGTCTTCCGTTGAATGTCCTTTTTTTGCAGCTGGTAATTACCCTTCGCATCAAATAACACACCCAAATATTTATATACCTCTACTTGTTCTAGTTGGGTGTTGTCCATGAACCATTTACTTTTGTATCTTATCTTGTTATTGTTGGTAAATACCATGATCTTAGTTTTTGTCTCGTTTATCACCATCCCATTGTCCTTTGCGTACATGTGGGTCCGACTAATTAGGCACTGTAGTCCCACTTTCGTGTGTCTCAATAGTATGACATCGTCCACATACAGCAAGTTAGTGAGACGTCTATCAGCTAATTTTGGGGGGTGAGCATTTTCATCGTCCAGTATTACAGTTATGTCTGCAAGAAACAGATTAAAGAGGAAGGGAGCTAAAATACAGCTTTGTTTTAGGCCTTCATTTTCTGGAATCTCCTTAGATAACGTTTGCCCATCCCCCATCCTCACACTCACCCAAGTCTTCGTATATAAGAGACAAATCAGCTTTAGTAGGGCAGCTGGAATTTTAATTTTCTCTAGTTTTTTCCATAGTACATTTCTTTTGACACAGTCAAATGCAGATTTAAAGTCAATGAAGCATAGGTACAGAGGTTGCTTCACTCTGTTTGACTTGTCCATAAGCATAGCTAGAATCAGTATGTTTGTAGTTGTCCCCAAACCTTGTATAAAGGCAGTATCTTATTTTCCCTGACCCATTCGGCTAAATTAGTCAACAAAATTCTGGCGAACAACTTGGCGTCCGTGTCTTGCAGAGTAATCAGCCTGTAGTTTTCTGCAAGCGCCCAGTTTCCTTTTTTGAAGATTGGGGTTATTAAGGATCCTCGCCATGACTTAGGTACGGCTCCTTTTAGAATGACTTCTCTATATAGTTTCTCTAAGTGTGTCGCCCACAGTTTTGGATTTTCTTTATAGAGTGCAAACGGTATCCCATTTGGTCCGGGAGCACCGTTCTTTTGTTTTTTTATTAATTTGATTATCTCTTCTTTTTCTATTTGTATTGGTGTATCCGTACAGTTGTCATGAAGAGAAGTTTCCGTGTCAGTGTCATTTTTGCACCTGTGTTGCTTTTCCGCTAACCATGACTGCGTATTATCCTGGTTTAGGTGTTTCCTCAGAAAAGTCTCCCATTCCTGCTCGGTTAATGGTGATGAGACCACGTGCTTATTTGGTCTAGCAAGTCCGTTGACGATTTTCCAGAATTCTCTTGGATTCTTTTGCTTGCTGGCGTGGATTACTTTTGCCCAAGTTGCCTGTTTTGCTTGATTTTTCTCGCTCCATATTAGTTTCTTCAAATTTTGATTTAGTAGCTTCAATTTGCCCAGGTTTTCTGCTTTTACCCCAGGTTTCTTCATTAAACTAATAATCCTATTTCGGTCTTTTTTCAACTTCATTATTGTGTATGGAAGGTTTATATAGTTTTCCTTGTCCCTGTTCACTTCTTTCCACTTTCGGTTCATTTTTGTTTGTATATGATTTTGCGTTTTGATCAACATCCCAGTGAAGTTTTCCCATTGCTCTATCACTGTTTCTGGTATTGTGTCATTTAAGCATGCTTCCGCAAGACTTTCCACCTGTTCATTTGTTTCTTGTTTATTTCCAACATTCCAGAACAGTTGTTTATAGTTAGTTGTTCCAATGCACCCCTCGACAGTCTGGTAAGCTTTGTTTGTATTCGTTCCAATGTTCATTATAATTATCTACTGGGCGTGATCACTTTCAGTTACTTTCTTTAATTGATACGAGGTAATGCTATGAAACGTATATAATGAGGTTGTGGTATAATCAATCCTGGACTGTGAGTTATACCCAAAATAACTATTTGCTGGAGGCACATCCGTTTTTATTCTACCGTTAAGAATTCGAAGTCCCATCGATTCCATGTCCTTAACAAATATTTGACCAATTCTGTTCGAAGTGGAATTAGTCTCTTTCCCTAAGTCCTGCTGGGGAATTAGCCATTGGTGGTTTTGCGATTGTGTTATATCATCTCTTGTGTGGGCGGACATTAGATTAAGATTAAAATCCCCAGTAATCAAAAAGTCTGCTATTGGGTCCTCCAACATTTTATTAATTAGGACATTGTTTAAGGTTCCACAAGTTGTCTCCCTACTCAAATGGGTAGGCAATATATATACATTAATCAAATATAAAGATTTAGTTTTTTAGTTATTTTTTTTATAGTTCAGTTTAACTATTAGGATGTTCGTACTATCTACTTCCACTTGCTCATGGTGTGCTTGTATGGTGTTTGAAATAAATATTGCCTGGCCCCCCACTTGCTCGGCCGAACCTTTGCTCTTTCTTTGCATTTACATAGTAGCCTGCGTATCCGTGTAACAGAAATGGATTGGTTTCCCATGTTTCTTGTAGTAATATAATCTGGCATGGTCCCACTATAGAATCAATGTGTGCGTTATAGATCTTACCTCTCAGTCCATTAATGTTCCATGAACACATTATTATTATTTCCGAGTCATTGCTTTTAACAACTGCTTGCTTTGGACTATCATCTCATTGTTTATGGTTATTATGTAGTGCCATATTTATCCAGTTTCATTTATTTCTACCTTTTTGTCTACAGGGCTTTGCTGCGGGGTACATACGTTTTTCATAGGGGGTCTACCAAGTGCATTTTCTAGTACTGAAACGATCTGTTTATCTACTTTTTCATGATTTAATTTTGTTTCATCCCCAATAAAAGGAGTAGGGTATACCTCTGGGATTTGTTTGGTTATTACTATGCCCCAGGTTTTGAACGTCGTTTGCTCGTTCATGATCTGGTCAGCTACTGTTGGTGATATTAATGTTATTAGCATTGGAGTCTGACTGCTGAGTTTCCCCTCCATAAACTCAATAGAGACAATGTCCTTACTTTCAATATTAGTTAGTGCTGGTATTGATTTGAATAATCTGAGTAAGTTCCCACGGTTTAGTATATCATGCCTGCCTCTAGACTGAAATTCCAGTGTAAATATAAGCTTTTCACTGTTCTTAGGAATTCGGTAATTGGGGACCTGACTTTTCTCGCTTTGCATAGGTTTGTAGCTGATTGTTTTTACCCCTTCCCTACGTTTAATCAGCAAATGGTCCCATTCTGGCGTTTTTGTAGGACCATACCCCACCTTCCTCGCTGTCAGCTCCCAGTCTTTTTTAATTATTTCATTAGTACTGTGCTTTTGGTGAGGAATAGTTATTTGGGTTGATTTGGTAGGGCTACTTTCATTCATTATGTTAGAGTTAGAAATACTTGGCACTCTTTCTTCTTCCTCTTGTTTTACATCATGTTTGGCTACATGTGGTGGGTTATCTGGGGTCCTATTGCCCATTTGACTTTCTACTACTGTATTATCGTTCCTTATTGGATATTGTGTTTCATTTACTTTGGGGCACTTTGTTGGACTTGGTCCAGTTGTTGGTTTTTGTCCAAAAATAGGAAAGTAGTGGTTTCTGCCCTTCTGTCTAGCATCTGTGGTTGTTGGTATCCGGTCATCATCTGTCTTTGTTGTGACCCCTAGTTTCGATTTTTCATTTTTTCTTGCTTTGCGGAGTTTTTTTCTTTGACGTTTTGACTTCGTAGTAAAACCATCTGAATCGCTATCATTGTAGATCTGATTCTCTTGGATTTCTTTACCTATAATTTCGTTTCCACGTTGGTCCGATACTTGCAGGACTGGGAGATTTACTGATTCACCAAGTTGTTTCGTTAGCTGCTTTATTTCTATGCCTTTAGAGCTTTCGGACCCATTCCTAGTTTTGTTTTTATTCTTTTCCTTACTAATAGTGTTATCCGCATTAGCTTTCCTCTTACTGTTTTGGATGTCTCTTTTAGTATCTTCTATTATGCTCCTTAGAACTGCCGGTAGTACTGCTAATTTATCCATAATAGGTACGTAAATACATTCCGTAGTTGTTTTTTCGTTTTCTGTCTGTCTTCTAATTATCAGTTAATTAAGTTGGGAAAGTTTGTTATCAATTCCTACAACAGTATTTGCCATCATTTTTAAGAGGTCGATTTGGATGTCTATTTTATTTGATTGGTAGTGAAGGGCTTCTAGCGTGAGGGTCGAAGTTTGGTAATAAATGTCCCAGGATATCCCTGCTTCTTGCTGTTTTATTCCCAAATCTGTGTTTTGAGCCACCTCACACTTAGCATGTTTGATATCCCGGGTGTTTTTGTACTCCACCATATGTTTATCGGTAATATGTGTAGCTAAGTCATTACTTTCTTGATTTCCTTCCTCGTCTTCCCCAACCGGCTCGATTTCATTTATTGTTCCATTGACCATGTCTTTGTTGTTGACACTCCCGTGTTCAGCCCTATGATGGTTTAGTTGTTTTTCAGTTTCCTCAGGGGCTAAACACGACCTTTTATTAATTTCAACATTGACTTCAATAGGGAACTTTGGTAGCGCTTGTTCCCTCCAATCTCCGTGGTGTTGCTGGTTAGTTTCCGGAGTTTTTGAGTGAGGCTTATTTGTGGGAGAGTGAACTTCCTTAGCCTTTGGCTCTGTCTCAGGAGTTATATTGCAATTTTGCAATTCTTTTGGAGTTTCATGCTGCATTGTCCCTTGCAGTTGCTCTCCAGTCATTATATCTAGGTCTGTAATTTGGGATTCCTCAAAATTTTCTTCTATTTGTACAATTTGCTTACTGTGTTGTGTAATGTTATGTATTTCGCTGATAGTAGGTTTAATAGGGGTCTGTAGTTTGTCCTTATCTAATTCCGATTTCATTGACAACAAGGCTCCGGATGGGTCCTTCATAAATTGAAATTCATCCGGTATTTTACCGGAGTTCTCAAACATCCGTGTTATTGGAGAGATAAGAGACTGGGTCAATCCTGGTGTGTTGGTTTTTACCTTTTTTGACACCATTGATTGTTGCATTCTTTTGTGCGTTTTGTTGTTGTGCCTGCAGTCCTTTCCTTTCCTGATCGCATATTTCCCGGTTTGTGTTTTCTTTATGTCTGAGTGTAATTTCAGGGGAGGCACTCTGCCACTTTTACTTTTTTAGTGTAGTCAGTGAAGTCAGTGGTCACAAAATTCTTGAGGAGACTATCCCTGTGTTCGGTTGTTTACAATTCCAGTTTCCCAGCCAGTGTGCGCTTCCTTCCCTCCTTTCGGCTGTACTGCTGGTATCCCACCTGTGGGACAATAGTGACGATAGTGATATTGCCCCTCCTGCAACCACCGAGCGCTATTCACCACCAGCCGCCCAGTGTAATACGGTCAAATATGGTCAAAAAGTCAATTGCAGCATTTACCAGTGTCCCAGCCTAGCCTTATGGGTACTACAGCACACCAGCACACCAGCCGTCGGGGAGTGAGACTGGAATTCAGGAGTCAACCTAATGAGTGAATTGAGGGGTATAGATCTGCTCAGGAGTTTGTAAAGGCTTCCCCAGGTGGATCACAAATCACACTGCCCTCTTTCTCGTATTTCAGATGCTCTGGGCTATGGTCTCAGGGCTCCTAGTCGACCCCGGCAGCTACTGGCTAACCACAAAAACCCGGCACCTCCTATAGGGGAGCAATAGGGGAGTTGAGGGAAACCACGGGAGCCGCGTGGACTGGCAGTCAACAACCGGCCACCAGCAGCTTGAGCGTACTCCCCGCTTCCCACTCCTGCTCCTAAACAGGTCCCGAACGACTCACCAGTGCTCGCTCATGCTGTTTCACTTGGCGTCCTTCGGTCCTTCCGACCCTTACGGTCTGAGATTACGAGACCGGGCTGCGGTCTGCGGCGCTTCCCCGCTCCGTGCTCGTCTGCTCTGCTCAGAGCTCAGTGCTCCGGTCTCCGCTCACCGCTCCACTCTCCACTTGTGATGTGTTTTCAGGGCACAATCACCTCCTTCCTCTCGGACTGCCTTTAGCCACAGCTCACGAAGGATGTAGGGTCTCTGCCGCTGCCACTGCGGTTTTCCCAAGCTACTGCCGCTACCCAAAGCCACACACTCTCCTTTTAGTGCACCTTGAAAACTCCTGGATCACCTGGATCTGTCAGCTTCAAGCCACACACTGTAGGCTGGCGGGGGGAGATGAGCGGCAGACAGCAGGCAGGCGGCAGGAAGGCGGCAGGCAGGCGGTAGGCAAGCAGGCAGGCGGCTCCACTCTCGGCGCTGAGACCGGCTGTGGCCAACTGTGGAGAAAGGGGGAGGGGGAGGGGGAGCAGGAGCCAACCGGGAGCCGACCGAGAGCGAAACCGGGGGCTCAACCGCTCTACCGCTCTACCCCTCTGTTGCTTGCAAGCTCCAGGGGCTCCGGGGACAAAGCTCGGCACTGCGGTACGCGGTACGGTGGCGGCGGCAGCACGGCTCTCCCCTTCTTCCACCTTCCGCCTCCTCTGCTGTAGGGCGCTTCGGCGTGTAGGGCTCACTGCAAAACCAGGACTGGACTGCAGAAACTCCTCCACTTTTGATAGAAGAACATCTTCCTTTTACAGATTAATAAATCACCCCATGTAGGCCTTTTAGCCCACAAGGTGGTGTGTATGATATTTAAAAGTAGGACACGCACACATTTAAAGTTAGCATGTACTGACAGTGACCAGCACCCAAAAGCTATTTTTTCTGTAGGAAGGCTGGTGGACTCGCCCATTGAGAAACATTAGAAAGCAATATTAAATATGAATTCTCCTGGTTCAGGCTAGGGACCAGCTTGAAAAATATTTCACAGGCTGTTTTAAAAGCCCAACTGAATGTTGAAATTGGGATTTTTTATAATTATTAAGAAAGAAAGACGTTTGCAAAGTTACATTACTTTGTTTACTTTTTAACTCAATCAATTCAACTTTATTCGATTCAGACAAGGAATCATAAAAGCTTACAATTCAGTACAAATTTAAAAAAGAAAATAGTTAGTCAGTTAATTAAAAGCAAATGCGATAAAAGCAATTACGGATTTAGGGTGCAGCAGTTATAAACTTCCTTCTAGTGATGACAGACCTCAAAAATCTTGCCACTACCACACATGTGGACAGGTCCGGGAGCTATTGCAAAAATAAGTTGGCTGGTCTGCATTGTCTAAAATTTAACAATCTCATTAAAGGCTTAATAAAAATAATCCTTAAGTCTATATAAAATTTGCAGAAAAACAGTACGTGGATAGTTGATTTTTTAGAGATCTGGCCACAAGGACAGCATGTTAGTTGGCGAGACCAGTTATTGGTATTGGGGAAACTTGTCAAGCGATGAAAAATGTCTAATCTAAAATGTGTCATGACAAATGTATGTTGAGCATTTAAAACACCAACTAAATACGGTTGCATCTTGTAACAGGTCAGCACCATTTGATTAAGCTGTACGGTGGGCTTCGAAAGTTCCAGTGTTAATCTCTTTTCCTATAGGTTGTTTTTAATGATACTTAAATATATGCATCAAAGATTAAGGATGTTTGTAAAATTCTGAGTGACAGATATCATGCATGACATTTTTTATGTACCTCAATCATGGTATTTTCAGCGCCTGATCAGCCCCACAGCAGTCCTGTATAATGGCTTAGTTAAAGCCTGTGTGATCCAATGTCCATAACTTGTGCCAAAGGAGGACTGGCTGCACCCTTACCAAGTATTCCAAGTAGATTACGCCCAATTCTGCATGACACACAAAGGTAGAACAACTGGTTGGAAGCCCCGTTTTAAGAAACCCATTTTCTACAAGCTGTAAGGAATCAACATCTACGTGTCCCCACAACTCAGAACTTTACATCATTATTGACCAGCATTTGGCATTATAAATGCTCAACATATCCCTGGGAACTTTGTGTCCCAGTTTCCTTGAAAGGTTATTCAGACCCGCCATTGATCCAAGGAACTGCATTGTTTTTATTCTTAGTTATATTATTCCTACCTGATGGTCCTGGAGGCTAATTCGCCTTGCTCTCCAACTGTCCCCCAGCTGGAGAATGAAGTGTGAAAACTGCTTCCAGAGGAGACACAGTGGCCAGAGAGTGGGGAGTTGCTTTCTTCCAAAAAGAGAAGTTGGACAGCGTCCATGCACTTACTGTTCTGCAAAGGGCCCTCCCCTGTCACAAGCGAATGTCAGATGACACCTTGACAGACCCCTTAATTTTGCCCTACCAGGTAGGCAAGCATAAAACCCTGGGGTGGGGGGGGCTGCCCCCAGCACAGGTTTGAAGTGACCATGGAGTAAGGGACTGCTCATTACCAATGGCCCATAGGCTCAGCACAAGGGAAGAAGGGTTTATCCATCTTGGATTTAGTGAGTGAGGGTCACTGTGGGTATTGTATGCAGTAGGGAACATACGAACTGCTGTAAAAGTTGGTATGATTACACCTGGGAACTTTGTTCCTTTTGATTATGGAGGGGCTAGGAGTCATCCCTACCCATGACTTAGTGCTGGGCATAAATGTGTCATCCCCTGAAACCCACCTCAGCACACAATTAGGGCAGTGAGAGAACAGAAGAAGGATGTTGCCTACTATGTGAGACCTGTGAGGAGACCTGAAGGGCTGGTTCTACCTCCACTTGTACCAAGGACAAATAAGTGGACTCCCAGTGTCAGTTGGCTGACCTCTAGTGTTACCTATAGAGCTGCAAAAAGCTGCAAGAGGCCTTTTCCCTGAAGAGTTTCAACTGGAACTGCTTTAGACTCTGCAGTGGCTTATGCTGGAGTGAGTCGTTTTCCCCAAGTGCTGTTTCTCAGGCCCTGGAACTCTTGCCTGTGTCTCACTGGACTTTCCCAAAAATCCCTGAAAACTTGCGACTTGAAAACTTTTTGGCCTTGAAGACCTCTGAAGGATTGAGACAAATCAGCCAAGTAAATTGGTCCAAGGTGCATAGCCACTGGGATAAAGAAACTGCTTTCCACCACTTAGAGCTTCTCCACAGCAGCATATCAAATTCAGTGGGACCTTGTCCAGAACATACTTGGTTTAGAGGAACTCTTGTTGGACACAATCCGCAGCGTCTCAACCTTGACCCTCTGGAGGAATCTGAGCTCCAAAAAACATTCTAAGTCCAAAATCGTGGCTGTGCAATCTTGCCAATGTATCTAACCGACCTATGAGAGGACTTCCCTGGGGATGCAATTTAAATGTTCCTGCTTGAAGCTTTTCCTGCCATAGCCTGCAGCTTTATAGGGACCTCATCTGACACCTATTCAAGGTTGTGGAACCTTCCTCATATACAGCCTAGCATTGCCGTGCTGAGGACCGGATTGAACCTGCTTGGTGTAACTAACCTCTGCTGCTCCAGATAGGTCAGCCTAAAATTGCACCTAGATTCCAAACTACCATGCTCAGTTGAACCGTACTGGCTATGAATTTTTTGGGGTGTTTCATCTAAATATTTACAAATTCTTATCTTCAGTGTCCCTTATTGAATTTTTATCATTTTGGTGTCATTTTGGTCAATAAATTACTTTTTATAAATTTGAGTAGAATTTGTATTGCTTCTTAATTCTTTACACATTTTCTTAAGCCTGTCTGCTCTGTGCTACAAATTCCTAGTGTTAAGCTCAGGTTGAAATTACTTAAACCTATAACTAGACCTAACAAGATCGTGACTTTTTCCTATGGCTGACATTCATCCACCAACCTTATTGATTTATAGGTACGAGAGTGTAAGTTATCATGTATATGTTTGCCGTGGGAGTGGGGAGAGGCTGCATGCTTGGTTGGAGTTTTTGTTTAGGAAGAGCAGTAGGATGCCTCACATGAGAATTATTTTGTGTTGACAGGGTGGATATGTCAACAGTTTTCTTTGCCTCTATGGTCTGAAAAAGTGCAATAATGGTGTGCATGTGTAAAATGTTGTAAGGTGGAGAAGCAGGATGCCAAGTTTGTCTGTCGTGGTAGGTAGGCATGTTCAGGAAATGTGAGGAAGCGAAAAGGGCAGTATCTAAGATAGGAGTGTGGTGAGGTGGTACAGGGGCAGTATGCCTGTGATTGGGTTAGAGGGTGGTAGGGCAGGACATCAGGTACAGGAATCTTTCAGACATGTAGGTAGGCCCTTTAGCAAGTCTGTTTAGTTGTGGATAGGGATTGAGTTACCAGATGGCCCTCTATCGCTGGGAACATATGATTGCCATATTGTCCTATTGGGAATTAAACAAATTGCATTGTAGTAGGTGTAGTCTTGGTAAAAGTCTGTGAAATTAAATGGGCTAACAATCCTGCTAATTTTTAAAATAATACCAGCACTGGATACGAGATGCCAGTTTTAACATGGGAAGGAGGACAAAACCTTTTTGAGGGATGCTGTTACATGTCATTGGTAGCAAAAAAGGCACCGTTAGTATTTTATAGCTTTTACTACCAAATTACAAAAGCAGATTTGACCAGGTGGTAATGTGTGACACAAGTTGTTGAAGGTATTTGTTTTTATTTATTTTGTTGTTGTGGTGACAGGTTGTGTTTTTATACCATTTTGTTTTTGTGCTGCATTTTTTCATTGTTTTGGGTTCTACTTGGTTTATTTTGTTATGTTCCCTTGTTGGAGTCGGCCAATAGCAAGGTGGTAAGCCTGATCCCTCAAGTAGCCACTGCCTTCCCATTCATACTCCGTTTCGCAGTCTTATGGGCGCCCCGTGCTACTTTCGAGACAAGGGAACCAGCAAGACTCCAGATAAATCATTGGAGAACCAATCATCCGAGTTGCCATGCCTCTAGGGCTGCCCAAACTTTAACCAGACTCGTGGGATCACATGCCATGTAGGACTTGCTGGTAAACATTATTTGCTGTAGACAGCTCGGGAAGGTGGGAGGAGTTGGGTCCTTCCGACTCTACAGATCTCGCGCCTTGCGAGGAGGATGACATAAAAGACAAATTTTGTAGGGAGATTGTTTACCTTGTAGCCCACACTTAGCCCCGAGAGTATAGTGGTTGTGGTTATCGCTGTGGGCACAGAGAGGACCTTTTCCAGAAAATCGCTGATCTTACCCCAATAGTCTTTTAGTTCGGGGCAATCAGCGAACATGTGGACATCTTCCGCATTGGAATAGCTACATCTCGGGCAATAATATTCTAGGTTGGAAAATTTCGCCAACTTCTTTGGAGTTATGTAAACCCTGTACATGGTATACAAGTGGTTTCTTTTAAGTGTCGCTGGTTTGACTGCTGATTGTAAGATGGTAAAAGAGTCAAGCCACAAGTCTCTAAGATTTCCGCTGTCCGATGTTATAGCATTATTCCAAAGTTTATTTAGCTCGGGTTCTGTCACTTCCTCATCCTCGAGCAGCGCTGAGTACCAAAATGCGATTTGGCTCTTCCATCTTCCGCTTCTAGTCACTGCGTCAAATTTGGGATTTGGAGTTTTATTGCCCGAAGTTCTAGTTGGCCACCACCCAGATAACTGGTAGTATTTAAACCTAGTGAGTGTTCCCCCTGTAAGGTTAGCGAGCGTGTCCCAGCTCAGAAGCTGTGCACCTTCCTGTAGGTCCCCCCAACATTCCATCCCTGCCAGCTTTAATGGTAGGGACAATTGATCATTAAGGCAAGCTGGTAACACTGGTGAGTCCCATATCGGGGCCTGTGTGGCATAGTAGGGGATATTAAGCTTATTCCTGACAAATACCCAGTTTCTCAGGGCTGTCCCCAAGATCTTAAGCCTAACTTTTTTTTTAAATTTGGGGTCCCCGAACTTAAAAAGGAAGAAGTCTGGTCCCTGGGGGATGTCCTGCAATAATGCTGAAAATAATACCCCAAAGATGATTGATCTATTTTACCTGCCATTAATCTGAAGTGTTTAAAATGGAACGCATGGCAAGAAAGGGATAGGTCTGGGAAAGCCAGCCCTCCTGTTTTTAGACTTCTTCTGAGTTTTTACCAAGTAATTCGTGGAGCTCTAGAGTTCCAGATGAAGGATCCCAATTTTCCTTGCAACTTTTTAATTATTGGCAAGGGAAAGGATAAGGATATAGAATTAAATAAAAACGTAATCTTTGGAAGGATGATCATCTTAAGTAAATTCACCCTCCCGAAGATGTTTAAGGGGAGATATGACCATCGATGGAGTAGGGCACTTGTGTCCTTAATAACTCTATCCAGATTTATTTTTGGAATGTCCTCAATCTTTTTTGCTAAATTGACTCCCAGATACCTCATTTTGGTCTTACTTCCCGCCGTCTCTACCTGCTGGTTCCATTCCATGATTTCTGTTTTATCCTTCTTGATTGTATACCCGGAGATCTCACCGAAGCTTTCTGCAAGGTATATTAGTCTGGGCAGAGCTTCTTCCGGGTTTGAGGTGTACATCAACAAGTCGTCTGCGTATAACGCAAATTTTAGCTCTAGGTCAGCAATCTTGAATGGTTTAATTAAGGGGTCCGATCTAAGCAGGCACACAAAAGGCTCGATATATATATTAAACAAAAGGGGTGATAAGGGGCAGCCCTGTCGAGTTCCTCGGGCAATAGACATCTGATCCGTGAGATAACCATTCACTAAGATTTTAGCTGTCGGTGCACAATATAGGGATTTAATAGCTACTATCAAATCAAATCAAAATAAGCTTTATTCGATATTACCAAAGAATATCATATAAGCATACAGTAACAGAAAAAATAATACAGTACATTTAGACAATTTCATTCAAATAAAATAAAAGGATAAAGAAAAAAAAAAAAAAAAAAAGGTTAAAAAGTCTAAATGGAGGAGTAAATTTAGGTATGACCTTACAAAGTTCAACATCACTCCGTGATTGCCAAGTCCAATCTAATCCAAAAAAACAGTAGGACAAAGTCCCAAACATAATTAGTTCCCTTCCATCCCCGGGTTGAGATGGTGAAAATGGGGGTTAGAATTAGTTATTACCACTCCCAGTATTTCCCAGAAACCGATCATGTAGGGTATGATTTCGAACAAGGGGGAACACCAGGGATTGAGGGATAAAAGTCATATAAGTCCCATATAGATATTGGGCCGTCTGTCTCTTGTGGCGGCCAGGTTTTCAAGTAAGGGACAATGTTTGTGTCTCTGAATCTCACGAGTACCAGGTCCCCAGGAAGATCCTTATGAAGGGAACCCAGCCAGTCCACCCTCCTGACACTCCTTATTGCTCCATATAGATGACGAGGCAGTGGCCTATTTTTTGACAGCCAGAATTTGGTTTTGTTAAGTAAGTCATGTTGGCTCTCAATTTTTCCAGGGGGAAGAGCAGGGACGCCAGCAAGTATGCACACGAATGGGGCCGCTTCTGGTGGTAGATGGATTGATTTAATCTTATCATGAACTGCTCTAGGTGCGGTCAAATGGGGAAAGGAGACACTTAGAGAATGTTTGGTTACTTTTAGCCCCCCTGTACTAGGGCCAGTTAATTGTATTTGGCAGCCTTTATCTCGTATAAAGCCTTCGTGAGTAGGAGGTGACTTTGGACGGTTAAATGTGTCACAGTGTTTTTCAGCCGACACATTTGCCTTGATTGCTGACTCTAATCCAATGAGCCTATCCCCTAACATGTTAATTTTGTCCAACAACGGGGCTATCAGAGAACTAAGCAATTTTTCAATGAGCGGTAATAGATGCGGGTGTATAAGAGGGCTTAAGGGATCTTGGGTCTCAGCTGTCGATGGCATAGTTGGAGAATTAACAATGCGTGAGGCTGGAGGCGGTGTTTGGGTCCTTTTCACCAATGAAACCTGGAGGGGTGCGATATGTGGACTACAAGTTTTATTAAGTAATGTGGGCTGCTCCGTAAGGGTGGAGTTAGCTGATAGTATGATGTCGCTTATGGGCGAAGGGGGGGTTTCTGATGGCGCATAGGTGGTTTGACATAAGAGGTTTAGCTCCTCTAACCATGAAAACTTTTGCCCAGATCCTGCAGCGCTAGCTGGGTGATCCACTTTAGAAGTCATAATAATAGGGGAATACCACCAAATAGAAGAAAAATAGTCTTTACCCTCGAGATGTAGTTTCAGATGTAAAAGCCAAGGGGGGTGGCCCGCCCCGTCCTCCTCAGGTCCTCTGAGGGCCACAGAGGGCCCGCCCTTTGCCCGGGCTTAGCCCGGCGCAGTCCCGCGCGCGTTCCGCGACGCGGAGGGAGCCTCCTCCTTTTCTGCGCCTCCGGGCGCGCTGGGCCAGGAAGTGACCCGCTCGGCCTGCTGGGAGCTGTAGTTCCCCGGCGGCCGTGAAGCAGGAAATGACCGGCGATGGGGGAACAGGCAGCGTGTGGGCCCCAGCGGCGTGTGGACAGAGTCCCAGGTATGCCCCAAACAAAGTTTTTGCCCCCGCTCCTCAGTGGGAGCCTCCTCCTTTTCTGCGCCTCCGGGCGCGCTGGGCCAGGAAGTGACCCGCTCGGCCTGCTGGGAGCTGTAGTTCCCCGGCGGCCGTGAAGCAGGAAATGACCGGCGGCAGGGGGAACAGGCAGCGTGTGGGCCCCAGCGGCGTGTGGACAGAGTCCCAGGTATGCCCCAAACAAAGTTTTTGCCCCTGCTCCTCAGTGGGAGCCTCCTCCTTTTCTGCGCCTCCGGGCGCGCTGGGCCAGGAAGTGACCCGCTCGGCCTGCTGGGAGCTGTAGTTCCCCGGCGGCCGTGAAGCAGGAAATGACCGGCGGCAGGGGGAACAGGCAGCGTGTGGGCCCCAGCGGCGTGTGGACAGAGTCCCAGGTATGCCCCAAACAAAGTTTTTGCCCCCGCTCCTCAGTGGGAGCCTCCTCCTTTTCTGCGCCTCCGGGCGCGCTGGGCCAGGAAGTGACCCGCTCGGCCTGCTGGGAGCTGTAGTTCCCCGGCGGCCGTGAAGCAGGAAATGACCGGCGGCAGGGGGAACAGGCAGCGTGTGGGCCCCAGCGGCGTGTGGACAGAGTCCCAGGTATGCCCCAAACAAAGTTTTTGCCCCCGCTCCTCAGTGGGAGCCTCCTCCTTTTCTGCGCCTCCGGGCGCGCTGGGCCAGGAAGTGACCCGCTCGGCCTGCTGGGAGCTGTAGTTCCCCGGCGGCCGTGAAGCAGGAAATGACCGGCGGCAGGGGGAACAGGCAGCGTGTGGGCCCCAGCGGCGTGTGGACAGAGTCCCAGGTATGCCCCAAACAAAGTTTTTGCCCCCGCTCCTCAGTGGGAGCCTCCTCCTTTTCTGCGCCTCCGGGCGCGCTGGGCCAGGAAGTGACCCGCTCGGCCTGCTGGGAGCTGTAGTTCCCCGGCGGCCGTGAAGCAGGAAATGACCGGCGGCAGGGGGAACAGGCAGCGTGTGGGCCCCAGCGGCGTGTGGACAGAGTCCCAGGTATGCCCCAAACAAAGTTTTTGCTACTATAAAATTGTTTGGGAGGTCAAATTTAGCCAAGGCCATCCAAAGATATTCCCATTCTACCTGATCGAATGCCTTGGTGGCATCGACTGCTACAATAGTCAGGGGAAACTTTTTCTCTATGGCGACGTCCATTGCAGCAACAACTTGAAAAGTTAGTTCGTTGAGTTGCCTATCTGGGATAAAACCCCTCTGATCGCAATGGACGATAGATTTAACTACCTTGGCCAGCCTCGTCGCTAGTACCCCCGCAAAAATCTTGTAGTCAACATTTAATAAAGAGATCGGTCTATATGACTCTATCTTACCTGGATCTTTGTTCTGCTTCAATATTAAAGTGACTACAGCCTCAGCCCATGACCTTGGAGCCTGCCCCCCCGTAGTAAGATTTCATTAAATAGTGATGTCAAGTCTACGGCTATTTGATCCATAGCTAACCTATATACTTCCGCCGGAAGCCCATCAGGGCCTGCGGCTTTACCTTTGACCATCTTTGAGATTTGAACCCTCACCTCGCCTTCCCTAATCTCAGAGCTGAGGAAAGATCTTTCTACCTCTGATAGTTCGGGAAGCTGTACCTTATTCAACCAGTTTTTCGCCTGCTGCCCGCTCTGGGATGCATTGGTTCCGTATAGGGATTGCATATAGATGTTGGCTACTTCTCTGATGAGATCGTCATTGTGCGTAATTTCCCCTGTACTTGTCTGAGATAGGCTATCAATCTGGTTCCTGGTTTTATCAGCTTGGGCCTTCCAAGCCAAAAGGCGGCCACATTTCTCCCCATACGAGAAGTGTTGGAGCTTGCTCACATCCCATTTATCTTTTAGAGCTTTATCGAGCACTGCTTGATACTCAGCTCGCAGGGTGTCTAGTTCCCTTTGAAGAATGTGTCTAGTATCTGACTGCTCTATTGACGCTCTCTGAAGCTCCTGTTCCTTTGATTTAAGTTTCAGGAGGCATTCTTCCCTCTTGTCCCTCATCAGTTTATTCCTCCTTATCATCAGGGAACTCAACAAGCCTCTAGTAAAGGCTTTATATGTTTCCCATACTGTTTGTTTACTTTCTGACCCTTTATTGGCCCTAAAAAACTCATCCGACTCAGTCACTATGACCTGCCTGACCCCCTCTTCAAGTAGTAATGTCCTATCTAGAGTCCACCTCCTCTGCTACGCCTTTTGTTTGAACTGAATCACCATCTCAAAGACTGAATGATCAGACAGGATGGCCGGGATATAAGCTATGGAGTCCACTGCTGAGAAAAGAGTTTTGTCTAGCAGAAAGAAGTCAATTCTGGAGTGATGGCCATACCTTCTACTATAGAAGGAATAATCCCTTTTCCCTGTGTTTTTAAGTCTCCAGATATCTGTCAGGTTGAAGTCCCGCATAATGTTCTTGAGCTCCAATCTGGATTTTAGGGGAGGGGTAAATCTTACTCTGGAAGTACGGTCCAGATTTTTGTCGAAAATCAGGTTGAAATGACCCCCTAAAATTATGGGACCATCGGTCTCTATTAGGGTAGTTTTAAGTTTGGTGAGGGCCCCTGGAACATCCTGTTTAGGGCCGTAATATACTGCACATGTGAGGGGAGTGTGTCCAGCTGTTAAAGAAGTCACCAACCATCTCCCAGAATGGTCTGTCTCATATTTCGTGAGCCTAATCCCGGCATTCGCTCTAATTAATATGGCCACCCCTCTCATGCTGCCGCTTTGTTCTGAACAGAGAACATCCTGAATCCACTTACATTTTTTAAAAACGGACTTACATTCCTCTTTCTCTAGGTGTGTCTCCTCAAGCAAACAGATATGTGCTCCTGAGTTATATAAATAGTCGATTACCCTACGTGCTTTCTTCCTATCCCTTAAGCCATTCACTTTCCAGCTAATGAGTTTTATCTTATATATCATGTTGCCCAGATAGACGATCTTCCCACAGAATGGCTCACTACCCAGCTCCCAACGGAGATACAGTGCGTCCCCTTGTGTACATGAGGATTATTTTTTCCCATTTTTTCCCCTACCACCCATCCAATTACCCCCCCCCCATGAGGAACCCCCCCCATACCTCTTTTGGCGATCTTGTCGCCAGTTGAGAGCTCTCTGGTGACCGGTCGGTTGTTCCCCTTTAATAGAGCAAAAGGTGGGCACCAAAACGTAATCTCTAATCTCTAAATCTCTAAATGTGTATGTTTGTGCATCTTTCCTGTTTTCCCGCTATGTACGTTTTTCCCCCCAATCCTGATGTGTATAAGTGCATTCATTTTAATTCCTATTTCCCCCAGTTTTTTTAAAATTATTTTTCTGTATGTATTTTTTTTTCCATTATCACAAACTCCCCCATCTCTTAAGACTTGGGCGCTTATTGCTCTCTCTCTACTCGACCCCCCCTTTTTTTTTCCCGTCCCATGCACACCACAATCTATTTTAGTATACAGCGGGGTATTACTTGGGGGTGTCTTATACTGTTTCCTAAGGTGGTTGAAACAAAACCGCGTTTATGAGGGCGATAGACTGGCCTCATGGTATCTATAATCAAGTGTAACTAAAGGGAGCTATCTCGCATTAAAGTAAGAAATGTATCCACTTCTTCAGGTGAAGTAAAATTGTGTGTTTTGTTTCTCCAGACCACTTTCAAGAAAGCTGGGAACTTCATCTGCACCTGTGCGCCCATACTTCTTAGGTCTGGCATCCGATTCCCCAGCTCCCATTGTCGTTGTGCCGTTACCTTCCCCACATCAGAGCGGATAAGATAGTGAGCTGAACCTATTTGGAGTGTTTTATCGGACAATGCCCTACTCAAGATCAACTCTTTCACAGTGAAAGTGTGGAAGTTTACCAGGATCTTCCTTGGGCCTGTCCTCCCCGCATGTTGCCTGAAAGGGTCTCTGTGTGCTCTCTGGATTTCTGCCTGCAGATCAAACTCAGGGCTATCTTTAAGAATTCCCTCCCTAAGAAGCTTACATATAAAACCCTTTACATCACCACTTTCAGCCCCTTCTGGAATCTTTAAGAATTTCAGGTTGTTTCTCCTGGAGTGAATTTCGAGTCTTTCGACATCCATCTGGAGGGATCTATTCTGTGTTCTAAGAGTTTCAATGTCTCTGTCATGCCTTTTTGAGGCCCCTGTAAGCAAGCTGACTTCCTCCTCCAAGATGTCCGTCCGTTTACAAACGTCATTTAACTTTGCCTACAAATTAGAGCGTTGCTCGTGAATACTTCTTTGATTTGCTTCTGAGGTGTCAAATTTTTTATCTAATTTTGACAGAAGATCTTCTCTGAGGTTGAGGAGGAGCGACTCTACCTGCGACAGACTGCCATCTGAGATTGCTGGTGCTGTCTTGCCCACCTTATCGTTCCTAGTTCCATCTGCTGGCCCATGGGTCTCAACAGCTGACACCGCCACCACAGTAATCGCTGGGGTAGGCGCCGCTTTAATTGCTGGATTTACTTGATTTACTTGTGGGGAATTTTGACTTAGCAGCTCTTCTTCCATTTCTGTCTGATGCTCAATGTCCACTATGTCTGCTAAAACTGTATAACTGTTTTCCAAAGTCACCGGTTGGGACACATTAGACAAATTGGAGCGTGCAACTGACTGAATGCTTAAGGTATTGTCCCCGGGGTCTAGATTGGAGGTGGGAGATAGTGTGGGAGATTTCCCCTCCCTGGGGTCTACAACTTTCTCCATAATTCTAAAGAAGGACCTTAGGGAGGGTGTGGACTTCGGCTGGGATGAGCACACTTTAGGCAGCTTTTGCTGCTGCTTCTTGGCCTCGCCTGTTTTACCCCTTCTCTCTTTACTCTTTTCCTTTGGAGTAAGTGGAGTTATCTCAACCCTAGAGGTACTCAGACACCCTGTCCCGGTCCTTTGTAACTTTAGATTGGACCTGAGTTGATATCTGTTCCTAGCGGGTGGTACAGGGGGTAAGTGTGGTTGGCCCTTAGCTTTAGGCTTATCCTTAGCGTCGTCCTTCTCCCCTCCCAAGTTACACCCGGAGACTGCAGGCAGGGAGGTTATATCTACTTCAGCACAAAGGTGGGGAGTGTTCAGTTGTGCTGGTTTAAAAGTTGCACCTGGGTCCATCCCCTTGTACTGCACAGGATTCAGGGTAGGAGGGGCAATATTCACAGATTCTGCAATGGCTGCCCCAGGCACCCCCCAAAAATACTTGGCCCCTACAACAGCTCCTGCAGCTTAAAGCCTTGGCCTCCGGTTATGCCCCCACACACCCTCCACTGACCATTTGGTTTGTTGTAGTTATGGCTAAGAGGTGAGTTGAGGCTGACTCTAGCCAGCAGCTGCCTAGACCTCTTCCAGATACTCCCCCGGTCTCCTGGACGCAGCTCGCACGCTCCGGCGATGTCCGTGCCGCTCGCCTCTTCCGCCTCGCCTACCTCTCCGACCACTAGAGTAGGGAGAAGCACGGCACCTATCCAGCAAGTGGTTCTCGCCTGCACGCAGCTCCAGTCCATAGTCCGAGGCACCCGCAGGGTCCTGCTGCTAGTCGAGTACGGGGTCGGGTGCATCCGTCTCGGCGAACTTGATGTATTGCCGTTTCGGCACCATTACTTCGGCATTACAACGCGGGGGAAAGTCCACCCGGTCCGGAGCTCTCGCAGCAGGCGTCAGCCTGCCGCCATGTTCCTCAGCAATATATATGTTGTTATGTTCTCTTTTGACTGTTTTTCTGTGTGCTGTTGTGTTTTGGTTTTGTTATAATATGTGTTATTTTCTATTATTTACTTTAGAGATGTCAGCAAATGCTACATTTCCAGCTAAAAGCAGCATAGTTCCTTAAGGTTCCCGTGATGAATAAATTACCACTTTCTGAGTTAGTCAAATAGCACTTTTCTAGCTCTTCCACTATTGAGCCTAAAACTGTGGCACAGATCTCCCCGAATTAGCATTTTCATTGCTCACCTTACATGAGTCATCCCATGAAGTTATAATGGGATCCTAACTCTGATTGTGAAAATCATGGGAGTACAAAAAAATGCTTGAATAATTGTGAAGATTTTTTGCAAAAAAATGTGTTCTGTGATGCAAAATGCTGTGTTTGTACGCCTCAAAAGGTTTCAACCCATACCACAATATCATGGGGATCTGTGTGGAATCAGTTTATTTGACTGTAAAAGTTAATAGTTTTGCTTGCTGGTTGAAGTGGAATCCTGAAGTATTTACCTTAGTTCAGGGGCAAACAGGCCTACTGTGTAACGTTAGTGGGAGTAGCTAGATAAAGGATTGTGATGTTAGTAATTGAATCTATTGGAGCATTTGCTGTTTTAATGTGATAATGGCTTAACTACTTGTCATCAATCCAATGTTTGAAGTTCGAAAGAGCAATATTCAAGGTGACAAGGTATGGGTAGAAAGGATGGTCTATTCTGCACTCTGCTGGTTGAGATTGAATTGTGTGAGTTGAATTACTGATTTCTTCTATGGTGAGTTTTGTCTATCAGCTAGTCAAAAACAAAGAGAAAAAGTTAAGGGGCACTCCTGTGATAGTTGTATAGATTTAAAGCTTTGCTTCATGGTCTTGGGAGGACTGGAAATGTTGGGTCATATTAGCAAGAACCTCGTTAAAATCTTCGTCGTTTTAGCGGCAGGAAACTGCCGCTAAAATGGCGATAATGGGCTTGCTAATATGCATTATAGAATTCCAATAGAAGCCCAGATTAGATGTCCTGCATATCTAACCTGGGCTTCTATTGGAATTCTATAACGCATATTAGCAAGCCCATTATCGCAGTTTTAGCTGTAGTTTCCTGCTGGTAAAATGACAATAATTTTAACGAGGTTCTTGCTAATATGCCCTGTTGTGTTTTATTCATTAACATCCTACAGCAGTCCTCCTTTACCATCAAGCAAGGCTCCTGTTCCTCTGCTGATGTTTAAATCTGAATGAGAAATGTCTCTTAGGGTATGGGTATTTGTCTGCTTGGTAAATTGGGTTGTGGCTACTGTTTTAACCTTTTAACAAAAAGGGATATGTTTGAGACTTCTTTGTAACTTGTAAAGTTAATTGCAATGATTGAGAGCAATTTATTTCACAGAGCAACAATATCAAAAAAGTTTTGTTTAGCAATAAACACTTACTAGCCAATAATCAGTGACTAGTCAAATTAATGGCAGTGTTAGTAAATATTTTGACCACTATAGATTGGTAAGTATTTTGACCATTGTAGACAAGCATATGTTACCTGAGCACTGTGAGAAATTCATTCAGCTTATGAGGAGTGTCAAAAATGTGTTTGTTTTAGATTATGGAGGGGTACCAATACCGACTCAATAAATCCACTCTGGTTAGCTCCAAACACCATACTGAGAAAAAAGACTGTTTTCAACCCCTGGTAGCTATGGAATAAGCACCAGGCAATCACCAGAAAAGTGGGAGTTTAGTACCAACAATGTTAAAGTAAAGAGAACAACACAATTTAAATGATCTAAGAAAACTACATAAACATGTAATGTTAAAAAATGCACCAAGATCATTAAAATGGGTTAAGGGGGAACTGTTATATGATTTAAAAATATTTTAAAACATAAATCACCCAGAGAAAGTAATACACCATTAAAACCCAACATTTCATGACTGACTGGGACCGAGAAACACTTTTTAGAGTAACTGTGATGGAGCAGAGTTTTGATACATAGGTCACCATGATAAAAAAATGATATATTTGAACTTTGCATCCCATTGCTGGGAAATTCAATTTGATTAGCCCAGTCACCCAAAACTGAACAGGGACAGGCTTCTTGGCACCAGGTCTCTCTCTTCAGCCAGGTATTGTGCCAGGTCTAGTCCTCTGCAATCAGCTGGGCCCTCTTGTAGTCATTCGTCCTTCTGTATTTTGTGTACCTCAGATAAATATGAGGCCAACCATAGGACCCTTGGAGAGAAGTACCAGTCCCTGTATGCCTGCAAGGGGTCAGCAGCCTTTGAGATTGCTCTCTTCTTCCATCAGGAAGCACAAGTTTTCTTTCGTCCAGCAAGGCTTTTCTCATCAGGTGGAGTCTTCACAGGTCTTGGACTATCCTGAGGATATCAAGATGGAGGTGTGAAATGTATCTACGTATTACCTAGTGATTGGAGAAACTTTCCACCCAAACTTTTTTCTCACACTCTTTCCACCTACTTTTGTATTACTTCTTAGTTGTATTACTGTAAAATTACCCAGGAGCCACATTTTAACATAGCAGAATCCTTCAGCCACAAGGCACTTCCTCATTTAGATGAGCTAATCTCCTACCTGGTAGGAGTCAAATTGGTTGTCTTTCACACTGTAACTGGAGTATGATTCCCTTTAGTCCTAGGAATTAATTAGCCCTCCTTGGAATCGCAAGGTCAGAAGAGGTAGTACTAAATCTGTCCATTGTTGTGCCAACAGTTCCCCTCCACTCCCAGATAGCTAATTCCTTCTAAATGGCCAATGGTTAATACGCCTCTTTGTCCTTCATGGGCTAAGAAAAAGGTGTGTTCTACCTCTGAAGGGGTGATGAGTGGAACACCTCTTTTTAAGTCAGCTCTGACTCAAGCAGCCTAACGTACATTTTTGCGAAGTTACTTTTCTACTGAAATTATTTAATCAGATTTTGAAAACTAAGTATGAAATAACTTTGAAGCATTGTCCAGATTTTTTCCAGGCAGAGATAACAATTAAAGATTGTAATCTCATGTGGGCCGTTTCAGGGAAAGTTTCTACTGTTAAATACCTTTTCGGTTTTATTTCACCGTGAGAAAATACAAACCCCAATATGTGGTATGCCCTACTTTCATTTATCAATACTCTGCTTGTAAGATATGCTTTAGGAGTGATATCAATATATAAAAATGAGCTTGTCCTATATGGCAAATAAACTTTTCCTTTTCATGTGTTGCAATGCACTCAAACTGCCGCTCAGCCAGAGCATATTGGTGATCCTATCAGACATATATTTTTATTGTGTATATATGTGTAGTATAAATACCATCCAACATATGACACAACTTACATGTCAAAAGTGATTCTTCCGATCCATTGACAGTGGTCTTACAGGGATGGCAACTAGACCAATCGGAAGAAAAAAGATTTATTATTACCATTTTTAGAGCCAGATCACTTACACTGTGTTCAACTGAAAAGCAGTTCCATTGTGCACCTTCGCTAATATCGGTAAAAAATCTATGATGACCAATCAGAAAATTCATATTTTCTGCAATTATTTTTGATCTCTGTGCAATCAAACACTGGTAGATGGTTTGAATGGATGGGATTGTAGAATGAAGATTGAAATAATTTCCCAGATATTCTGTACTTCATGAAATCTAGGGGAAGAGTGTGCAAAGTAATTCGTATGCTGACTAAGTTTTTCCAAGATCCTGCTGAGCATTGTGAGATACTATACACTGTATTGTAAGATACTTGTCGCTGTAATCAATCCTAGCCAAATGTAAAATATATGAAGGCTTTTTTGCCTGTAGGTTTATGATTTGTACAGAATTTCGGTGCATAATGGCAAATGTATGCATAATTGTGTATCGGCAAGCTTGTCTTTTTTGATTAAAACTGTCATAAAGCTCACAGTTTGCAGGCAGTTGTGGGAACATGAAATTTGAAGAAGTGAGGTTTCACATAGAAATTCAAATTCTGCAGCACACATAGAAAGAGGAAAAGCCTCTTGTGATTATTTTTGTACAGAAAGGTTTCTCTTCTTGTACAAAAATAATTATCCCCGCAACGCAGGCACCCTTGCACCATGGTGCAAAGGTGCCTACGTTGGCGCAGGCAGCGCATTCTGCGCTGGTGCAGGGGAAAAGGACAGGAATGCGCATTACTACCCTTTTCTTGTGCCGTAGGGAAGTGCAGCAAGAAGGCCTGCTGCGCTTCCCTACGGCAATACCTCATAAATGAGGTTCTGTGCATGTAGAAAAGATATGATGCATTTAAAAAATATGTTAACGTTTTTTCTTTAATGGACATAGCTCTCTTTATGCTTATACCTTGTGGTGTAAAATCTTAGACAGCAATAGAGCACTAAATAAAGCAAATGGTGCTGAGGTGAATATTAATAACCATGACCCCTTTGAGGGATAAGTTACATGCTATTTCAAGAGATGTGTTTTAATAATTTTTTGGACTGGATGAGTAAAAGCATGTAAAGACATTGACTAACTGTGCCATCTCCACAATTTGTTTCCATTGTTCATGAGGTTTCTCTGTATGTTACCCAGTTTGCCTTCATTTGTCATTGTTTGTTGGGCAACAGATGCGTCTACGTAGGATGTGTGGGGCCATTGGGGGGGTAGAGAAGATCTTGTGCTGTATTTTGATTCCTTGGTTATGTTTGATACTCAAAGCATACACCTATGAACACCGAAAACTTGCCAACTACTGCAGAAATAAATAAACTCAACAGGCTGATACGAAGGGTGCTCTGTTATACCTGGCACCAATATTCCCAAGACCTAGTACCCCGTGACCTATTTTCTCTGTAATGTCCTGGAAAGTCAATGAACTGTTGAACTGCCAAGTGAGCTGCACCTTCTGTCTTCATGTTTCAAGAAACCCACTCACTGCGCTCCAAATGTCATTTCTTGGAGTGTTGTGGCTATAATAGTCTTCAATACAAGATTCAATAAAGGCTATAGAGGAGTAGCAATACTCCTACATAGGAGGTTTTTTACCTGTGGTTTCTGCATCTACCTCTGACCCCCTAGGTAGATATGTTGGAATAGAAAGTGTCTTTGAGGAGAAAAACTATAATTTCCTCAGTGTGCATATCCTACCCCAACAGCTTAAACCAACCTTTACTGGGCTGGAAATGGTTTTACGATATTCCCACAAGGCTACTTCCTCTGCACAAACAATGATGTCCTGCATAGATGTGCTCCTCCTTCCTGCTTGAGTCATTCTCCAGATGATCCAATCAATTGTCCTTCAAATGGGCATCTTAAACCACTCACTGGTCGCTGCCTACAATGGTCCAACAACCTGCCTGGCTCCTCAACACTTGGTGCCTAGTAGATGACAGCTTCTTTGAACATTTGGCAGCAAAACTCCAATCATATTTTGGCATAAACTAAGACTCAATTAACTCTGGCTGACACCCTTTGGGCGACTGGGAAAGCCACCATCAGGAGTATCGCTATGGCTTACATTAGGTGTAAAGAACTGGATAAACAACATCATATAACCAAGTTTGAAGTTTGTATCCTAGATATGGAACACAAATGCCAAACTATGCAGCGCACATACATCATTACCAACTTGACCTTGATAGGGCGACTCTATGACAGATTTCTCTAGAAGAACCATGCCAAAATTGGAGAACCTAAAAGAAAAGGGTATATGAACATGGAAACAAAATCAAAAAGTTACTCTGCTGGCTAGCCACCAGTCAAATAGCCTCCATTGTGACTCTGGAGGTTCTAGAAAATACTCATCAAAGGCAAAGCAAAGTGTCAGAAATTGAAATGGCATTCACCGATTAATATTATAGGTTTTACACTAAACAATCACATTCTCTATTCTCTAATATTCACGCCTACTAATCCCTCCACAACACAAGACCCAAATACCTCATCAAAAGAGTCTCTTTCCATGTACCCAAATGAAATTTCTGCTCCACTGACCTCGCCCTAGCAGAAACCCTGCACATCCGCAGAACCAGAGGAGGTGGAAGAGCCTTCCCGTACACCGCAGCCAGAGCCTGGAACAAGCTCCCAGTCAACATCAGACTATTACATGTCGAAAATGTCAAATACATATCTGTGTTTATACTGCAAAACACTCTTACGTAGAACTGTAGAATGGAACAATAACAAAGAATTATATTTAGTAACACATTTGCCAGGCACTAGTTAACCAACCATGTAAATAAATTAAATAATCAACACAAGTGGTATTTTCTTTTTTGCCATAATTTTCTGACAAACTAAAGCTTTAACTTCTGATGAAGCAACATGCAATTCTTCTGAACAACATTTGGAGGCTGTTGTATAGATGTTGTTTGACAAGCTGAAGGCGAGGAATAAGACAGTAATTTAGTTTCTTGGGCTGTGGCAATTCTTTTAAGTGCAGAAGCAATGTCTACATAAATTGCAACCATCTTCTCATTGAGACCCAAGATAGTTTTCACTATCTTGTCTCAGGCCATTCACAGCCATTGCTATTTGGGGAAGATGAAGTTGGATAGTGCACGATTTTTGTATTCTTAACATCCAACTTTTTATGAATTGAAATAAATGTTCATGTATATTTATTAGGTAGTCGTCCATATCGCTAAAAAAGACATACAGACCATCTCCTTCGTCTGACATTGACCTGCTTGGATTCAGACATAATGAAAGTTGGAAACACTTTCCATCACTGTTTCACATGTTTATTAATCTGATGTATGCATTTTACATCAAATTCATCCACATCTAGCATTCTGTTAGATCTCTGTCTGGAAGTTCTTATTGTCCTTAAAGAATTGGGTTGAGTTTCATTCTGAGTCATTCCAACACTGTCACTTTGGGCAACACTCTGCTCTGACAAGGTTCCTAAATCATTGAATATGATGAATAAGGTTTTGACATCTAGGGGAGGTATGTCAGCTGATAATTCTTCATGTGCATGCCCCTCAGTATGTGGTTGGTCGGGCACAGAGAAGTAGGTAATACATCATAATTTTCACATTACAGTAGGAAACTTTTTTGAATATCAAGGATTTCAGATGCATAGTCACAGCATAATGGACAATATTCGAGTTGAAAGTTGCTCATATTAACCTTATTTTGTAATAAGCATTACATACATGTTGCACAATTTCAGTTTACATTGTTTGCTGTTTTTTTTATTTCCGAAATTTTTTATTGTATATAAAAAAATATATATTTACATACATGGACAAGGCTCATACATGAGTGGAAGAAGAAAGAAGAAAGTAGGTGGAGGAGGAAAAAGGGAGGAAGGAAGAGGGGGGAGGGCGGGGGGGGAGCGGTAGTCTGTATTCTTGAGATTACTCGCTAGTCCGTTATTCCATAGTTCGTATTCCGTCGTTTTGATGTTCCATGACATTTGTACGTCTCTGTGGTCGCTCATCTTATGCCCCGCACCCCGGGCCCGAGGGGAACAGTAGAGAGAGATAGGTATAGGTATAGTAGGAGATGTGCACGGTGTTCCGTTCTCACAAAGGTTTCAGCATGCGCCCTCAGTTGTGTCTTGTTCACGCCTATGGTGGCTTGTGTGATGAAAGGTAGTGGTCTAAGGACCCCCACATGGTCGACTGCTTGTGCGTTTTCGGTGAGTGTTTTGCTGTGATGTTGTCCGCCCCCCTCAGGAACGTCACCCAGTTGAGCCATGCCTGTGGTGCGGCCTTTGATGTGTCCTTCCAGTTAGTTAGGACTATTTTGACTGCGGCTGTTAGCAGTAGATCAATGAGGTCACGATCCTCTGTATTTGTGATTGCCTCGGATGTGAAACCTAGGGCCAGGCTTGTGAGGTCTATTTGTATGTCTATGCCTGTGATCTCGTGGATAAGTATTCTGATCTTCCCCCAGAAGTCCTTTATATTTGGGCATTTTAGTAGGAGGTGTTCTAGATCTCCCCTCTCTTTATCACAGTTCCAGCATACGTCGCTATCTCTAATGCCTAGGGTGGCTAGTCGGGCTGGTGTCCAATATGCCTTGTGCACCAGCCAGAATTTCGTTTGGTTCAGTGTGGCCGTTACTTTTTTCCTAGTCGTGGATCTCCATAGCTCGGCTTTCACGTCCTCACTTAGTGCCTGCCCTGCTGCTTCCCCCCAGAAGTTTATGACCTTGTCATTAAGTTTGGTGTTTTTGGGGCACAGGACCTTATAGAGGTGTGCTACCTGGTGTCCTAGTGTGTTCAGGCTAGTAGCGAGCAGTACTATCGATGGTGTCTGGGTGTTGAGGTTTGTCTTCCTTATCGCGACTTTTATCTTTAGGAAGTTGTATAGTTCTATGCTGTTTAGGCTGTATTCCCCCTTTAGGGTGTCGAACGTTACGTCAGCGCCTTTGTTCTTAAAGTCTTTGGCTATGGATATCCCTCGGCTATACCACTCGTGAATGTCTAGGACCTTACCCCTGTATTTTAGGGTGGGGTTATGCCAGATGGATTCAAAGGGCCCCCCCCTGATGCTCGTGTTTAGAAGTTTGTCAACTTTCAGGAGGGCTCGTTTTGTGTTTCTGAGGACTGGGTTGTCTTTGATCGCTGGGTGTTTGGTGGCCGTGAGGAGAGTGATGGGTTTCATGCCTTTTAGCAGCCCTTGTTCGAGTGTTAACCACGCTGGGGTGTAGTCCTGTCTCGGGTCTAGCCAATGCAGTCCCTGTCTGGCTATACACGCTTCGTGGAAGCGTTTGAAGTTTGTTATGTTTAGTCCCCCCTGTTCTTTTGATAGTCTGAGTTTTTGCATGCTTATTCTGGCCTTCTTCCCTCTCCATAAGAAATCGTTCAGTATCTTGCGCTACATTGTTTGCTGTTTTAATGTAATAACTGCGTAAGTATTTAATATCTATTTTAGAGGGATGGATGAGCAGCTCACTTTGTTCCATTACTATCTTCACCACCGAGGCTTCCTAATAACATAGTACTAATATAGCTCAAAGGCCTGGTACATAGAGCAGACAGGATATATTTGTATATCTAAGACAAGGTCTTCATGACAAAATGTAACTAGTCATTATTATGATAAGATTCATTAAATATAGTGTGTGTAAAAGGAGAATAAATACATTCACATATTTAGGCTCCCCCTGTTTTCCGTGTTTTCCACTCCATTTTCTTCTCTTCCATAAAATGTTTTAGGTCTGTTGTAGAAATAGCTTTAGCTGTACCCGAGCCTCATGTAATCACTTAAATGATAATTATAATATATTCTTATGTACACATAGAAGGGTTTTTGTTCCACCCAGTAAAAGCAATGGTCAGCTGGAATGTCCTTGGAAAGTTCGATCAGCCCCCAATTAGCACAGACAAAATGTGTCAATAGGCTAGATTCCTTCAGCTATTGACTTTTCTGCCACTAACACTTACTTTTTAGATGAGCCCACTTGACAAGCATTTGGTGCTTGGGCTGTTTAGCAATGGAGTGACAGCATTTTGCCTTTTTCCTATCAGACTCCAAAAACATAAGTAGTAGCATAGACTATCAAAGCAGTGCACCTACAGTAAAGCAATTCTTATACATACCAACATGTTAGAACAGCAAAGTGGTAGATATAAAAAAAGTGGAAAGTGTTTTCTCCAATGACTTCTGTTGAAGTAAAGGCAATGTTAGGTGGGAGACAGCTAAAATAGACATTTGTGACTTCAAAAATCAGAATCTCCCACCTGAATTGGGTATGTTGCATGTTTGAATCCTAGCACTGCACAGCAGCCCTTCGAGACACTCTTGTGTGCAGTGGTAGCTCTGGGGAGACAACAGTGCCACCTTTGGATATACAATTGTTGTGCAACGAGGCTCCGAAGCAAGCACAGCACTATAACTCCAATTATATCTAATAGAAAAGTGCCCAGTCAAAGATGGCACTGTTGATCTCTTGTCAGACTAGAGTTAGCTGATGAGGGCGTATAAATGGAGGCAATGCTGCACTTCGTTCACTTGCAACATTAGTCTATTTTATAACACACTTGAAACCTTAATATGTAAATAGATCTTTTAAGCAACGTTTATCAACATTAAAAATGACTTGCATTTTAACTGGAGTGTAATTCAGTCTCTATTTTCTCAATATTTATATTTATTTTTGGCAATTCGCCAAACTGATTCTTAGATTCCTTTTATATTGTCTCAATAATCCTTCAAAGATCCCAAGCTAAACAACGTTATATTTAAAAGCTATGCTATTGCAAGACGGCTGCCTCTATGGGGATGTACTGCTTTTTTTATTGGCTCTTCCGGTTGTGTTGTTGTCTGGCGATAACCTCCACACATTACTGCTCCCGTGGGCTCTCTGCATCCATCCATCCATCTATGATCTGGATACTCAGGTGAAAAGTGTGAACCTGCTCAGCTACCAGAGTTTGGTGCCCACAAGCAGCACAAAGAAATTCCCCACCAAATGGGCAATCATATAATTTCAGATTTGTGCAGAGATGTGGCCTAAAGCGGCTAGAACAGTCATCTTTGGAACTGGGGAACTAGGTTCAGGTTCTAACCTTGACTCAACAGTTCTGTGATTCTGGGCAAATCACTAATCTCATTTAACGAATCTGACCTTGTGTAATCTAACCTAGTGCTCATTGCTTATGTAAAGTGCTCCAATGCCCTAAAACCACGTCTGCACTGTATATAACTGCAAAACATAATTATTTTTAATTGTATTCTTATTAATAATAATAATTGCTATAATAACAATAACCACCTTTAGTGTCATTGATCGGTTAGTTGTGAGTGCAATAATTTTGAGCTGTATGCAATTGAGTGGATCGAGTTTGCATGTGCAGGCTTCAAAATATCAGTTGTTCAAGCCTACCCTTCCATCGCTCTGTCCTATACATGTGCACAGGCAAATTCTTCATTACATTGTTTCTATCTATGAACGGCCATTTTTATTAGGATCCGCTTCCTTGAGATTTCCTTTGACTAACAGACATGCCCTGCTATTTTAAATACGTAGACATCAGTGTGTTTCTTTGGTTGTTTTATCATCATTAAATTCTGCCTTTTGTATTTTGGCAAATATTTCTATGCTTAGTTTAAGATACCCGTTTGTGGGGGACATGCCTACCCACTTATTTGAAGCAGTAGTCTCTCTAGCACAAGTACTTCACTTCTGCTTCTTCAGCACTTGCTGCTGATGCGTATTATGAACTCAAATTCAATCTTATTCTGATACCCGACTAATTTAGTACTTCCGTCTGGTGGAATAGCAAATAAACTCGCAGACACTGTTGTAGAGTAGCATCCTATGGTGTTATGAATACTACCACAAAGTGCGTTTGTGCCTCAGAATTATAAGGAACAAGTAGCGCTATACAAATGCAAATGCAATGCAAAGGAGTAAACGACCACCACTGTCCCACTAGAATCAAGACCACACATGCAACAGCAATAAAGCTACCGGAAGTATCAGACAAATCCGTATTACACCATCGAATGTGTCACAAGATAGAAAAGTTCAACAGTAACATAGCACAGAGCTCTGTGCATTAATTAAAATGACCAAGGAATCAGGTAAAACGCCCCAGCCTTCTCAGCTACCAGTCCTTCCTTCTGTAACTTCCACAGGTCCGAGAGTGTTCTGACGAATGGCTCTGGAGGTCCAATGTTTATACCTGGTGCCTGCCTTTGTGTGGCAGGGACTCCCTGTCCTACCCCCTCATCTGGTTCTGGAAATTCCTTCCCTTTCCCCTGTCAAGCCTCCAAACTGTTTGGACGTGACAAAAGGCCTAGTGTAAGATTCATTTTGCCAGCAGAAGTCAAAGGCCTTTGTAGTGCAAGGCGGCTGCATTGAGTTACTCCCAAGTCATCCTACAATGCTTGTTTCTGGTTCAGGGATGACCAGGCCTGGCAGTTCGGGCTTGACTTTTAACATGGGGAGCAGAGTCAAGATTGATTTGCGTATGGCTGGATCCAAACTAGAATGGCGCTGTGAGCAAAAAAAATGGATTTAGGGCCAGTGTGCAACATTGTTCAGTATTTAGCATATCAATTGTTCTTTTTGTTATTTTCTAACAGTGGCATTTTCGATTTGTAACTTAAAACTTGACTTCACTTTTAAAGAGGTCTTTACGTTACAATTCATTTGAGTGCAAACAGCATCTCTCTATCTACTTCCATTCCAAAGTTAGCCCAGTGTAGTCAATGGGAGAGGTAGGCCTTTTAAATAAAAAGCACCTTGTCCTTTGAGCCTGTGGAGCCTACCTTAGGGGTGACTTCTAAGTATGAAAAAAAGAAGGTTTAGGCCTGTCAAAAAGTTCATTTTGTCTATACCACCTCATATATGGATATTTGGAAATGGGTGCAATGTACATTGAAGCAATCCTCACCTAACCCTATAAGTAGGAATACAAATAAATGAAGACATTCTCTTAAAACTGAAACTTTTTGAGTTTTGAGACATAGTGCATTCTTCCACGTAGGAAAGTGCCTCTTTTTTGCAAGGTTAGCCCCCACTTTTTGCTTGATGTGATTTTGAACTGTAAGTGCACTAAGTCCCTGCTAACCAGGTTGGTAGTGCTAGATTTCTTTCCCAAAACATTGTACCTCCATTGGTACAACTTCAGCTACTCTTGTAAGTCCCTATTAAGTGGTAACCCTGGTACCTAAGGCATAGGTACTGACGAGGATCCTCTTGGGCAACAGCACTGCTTTTGCCCCTTCACCAAGGCTATACACTCTGCCGTTGCAGGCTGCGTGTCTTGGTGCACTAAAATCCGAAGAGTTAACATGGCACACAGCCCTGTGTACCATGCCTTCTAAGTACTGCATAAGATATAGGTAAGCCACCCCCACTAGAGACCTTTAGCCCTAAGGCAGGGTGCACTATATCCTATGGATGGGCATATCTGCATGAGCAGATATGCCTCTACAACATCCAGTCCATTCTGTGATATTGTAAGTTAACAGCCAAAAAGAGTACATGGGTTGGATACTTCTCAATACGAGTTTCCATGAAGGCCACACTGATGTCTAAGATGTTTTGTACCAAACATCTTGTCTTAATCAGTAAGATAAGGTAGTTTTATTGTTAAGTTAAGTAAAACCATAATCATTTTGACATAAAAGAGTACAATATAAAATATTTCCATAGTTTAAAACAGGACTACATTTTCAGTGTTTGCTTTCTTGGTCCTTGTGAAAGTAATGTTCTTATAAATGTTATGTTATGGTATTTTAAACCGTCCTAAATAGCGCAACAGCTGCCTCAGCAAAGAGGTGTCCCAGCACTTCCAGCAGTAAAAGCAGTGAGGCTAGAGCCTAAACCAGAGGGAAGAGATATGTTTTAATAGCCTTTTGGAAGGCCAGATAGCTGTACAGGCAGCGGATCTGTAAAGGGAGGGAGTTCCAAAGTTTAGCCGCTAGATTGTGGCCCCCGCACGCAACCTTTTCACCCGGGGGACAGTATCAAAGTGTTACCCCATGGATCTAAGTTTGTGTGTAGGTATGTAGGGCACCAGCAGATTGGCCAAAATGTCCGGAGAGGTACGTTTCAAAATTTTAAAAGCCATGCAGAGGGTCTTGAATTTGATCAGCTGAGCCTTTGTAAGCCAGTGTAGCCAGCAAATGACACCAGCTGTCGGGCATCTTCTATTCTGATTGAACTTCTTCTAACGGACTTAGCTTAGTATTATTTCTACTGTTTTCAATTTCAATTTGTAAAAACTTTATTTCGGTCAATTTGACCATGAAAGCATTTAAACAGAATCTAACATTTCATTTATGTTAAAACAATTAAAAAATATACAGTCATCCAATGGCATTGTATAATGAATACATAATGTACCCTGCGGATGTCTGTAGTGCAATTAATCCTGAGACCACAATCTGTATTTAAGTACATATGCAGTGCATAAATTCAATTTACAATATCGGGATATGTTTTCCACTCTTGCTCTATCTCTCAGATCAACTATTCAAACAAAAATATCTGTGTTTGTATAAAGTTCCTGTGTTAGTCAATAAGGAGATTATTAGCATCATCACTGGTTGCATTATAGTGCTTGTGAAATATATAATAAGCAATTTACAGTGCCATATTTAATTAATAAAAAGTTCATATATAAAAAATTTGCTTCAATCAAATAGAAGGCTAAAAAAACATTGTTGTAGACCCTTAGACAGCAATTCTACTTCTTAGTAGTCCTCCCCGCCAAAGTAATGTATTCCATGAATATAATACATTATTAAAATAATACTAAAATGCACATTCAATTCATATAACATTCCTTCAGTTAAAAAGCGATGTACACAGATTTAATCGGATTTTTGGGGGATATTTTCAACAAAATTCTACGGTACACCACATAGAAAATAAGAAGCCTGCCACCGAAATTGCTATGGGGAGACTAGCATCAAATTTCAGTAACCTGAAAGCTTCTGAACATTGCCTAGTTACCAAATTTCTGCATATTGGATCAACCATCATTTTCTTGCTTTCTTATAGCCAGTGCAGAATAGGAACACGTGGTATTCAGATCCTTCTACACCATTGCAGGCCGGGCAACCCAATTATTTGTTGGCCCGCCAATTTATCTGTAAAAGCACGGAGAGGTAATACCCCATGCCTAAATTGTAAATAGAGCTTCCTTGCGGCAGCCGGCTTGATGTCATTAAGGGCCGGCTTTAGTATGTACTGCTCTTTAATTTCCATGAATGTTACAGTAAGTTTTCCTATCGTGTGGTTCCCCTGTAGTTGGGCCAGTTTATACTCCCAGTAGCAACTCTTTAGCTCTCTCTTAGACACTGTGGAACATGTTGTTTCTGGATTTTCCCACATGTTACCGTGACCCATGAGCATGAGGGTGTTCCTGACATAGGTCTGTCCCAGGAAAGCAGAGCAGTTGAGGCACAACACTCCAGCACAGACAGCAGCGACCCTCTAGAAGTGACACGGCGGAGGTGCAGTTAGAGGCATGCCGGTGCGGAGAGGGCTCACACAGCACGGGGAGGAGATAGTACCAATCCTATGGGGATCCCGCCCGCCATTGCAGGCACTCACCGCGAGATGAGAGACGGTGAGCGGGGACATTCTTGACATCGCTGGCAGCGCCAGGGGTCCTGGTGGTGAGCCCGCGAGGCTGGGGCTCCCAACACTGTCCTCCTTGGTCTTTTTTAGGGCATGAAATTGGATTTGAGAGCCTCTATTTAACGCGCCTGACTCAAAAATGGCGCCTACAGAAGATCGTCGCCAGGGGTCAGGGGGGCCACACCCCAAGGGAGGCCCCCTTTGGCACCTACATCATAGTGGCCACGGGTGGATGGTAATGGCAGCAACAGCTCCGACCTCTAGGGATGACCACGATCATCTTAAAGATCAACCGAGTAGGACACCTGAGGTGCCCCGCCTGATTCTAAAATGGCGGCTGTCTCTCCCCCTAGCAACCATAACTCGGAAATACTCACCTCGGCAGACAAGCGGACACTGGCTCTTCCCTCAAACTGATTCTCTGTACAACAACTCCCCCCCTTGTTGAGCAAAAGATAAAAATGGGGACTGGCTGATTGTTAACACCATGGTCAGATCCCCTTGCTTGACCCCAAGATGGCTGCCACAGTGGTCCCTTCCACGTTGTGCTCCTACTATGGGATATTTAACTTGACATTGACCTTTTCCTCATCCGGACATTGAATCTGTGAACTTACCCCCGACCGTGGAGACCTATTTTTCTGGCAGACGCCCGGTGGAACTACCTGGTAGCTAAAGAGGAGATGGGCTGTGGACTTTTTCCCTCAGCCGTCACCTACCCAGCTGGACGTTGAGCAGATTTTCCTGCTTCTCTTAGTCATATGCTCCCTCCTACCCCTTTACCCTACCCCATTACCCCTCTACGCTCCATTTATTTCGCCCTCTATGTTCTTTAAATGTTTTCCCATTGAGACCTAGCTATTTGGCCAATGCCCGGTGGAGCTACCTGATAGTTATAGAGGAGATGAATTTTGGGACTTCCCCCTCGACTGTCACCTACCCAGCCGGACTTTGGGCAAATGTCCTTCGTCTCTCTGCCGTATCTCCCTCCTACCCCTTTACCCTTACCCCCTTCCCCTCTACACTTTACTTATCTCCTCTTCTATGCTCTTGTAATGTTTTGTCTAGCAACTGATGTGAATTGTAACTGATGTAATTTTGTAATTTTGTGGAACCTCATGTAAAGCGCTCTGATACCTCCAGGTCTAGCCAGCGCTATATAAAACTCTTAAAATAAAAAATAAAAATAATAAATGGTAGTCTCCCCCCCCCCCAGGTAGATTAATCACCTCTCTTAATTCTTCTCCGTACTCAAACAATTCTGGAGTAATCCACAAGTGTCTCCAGAATAAAAGGGGTCTCAGAGAAACTTCTTCCTCGATTGACCTGACCCCCAGATCTAATCGTAACGGTATGAGTGGGGTACTATGGTGGAGACCAAACAATTGTCTAAGAAAGGAGTTTTCTGCTTGTGTTAGGCTATCAGTGCGACCATGGCCCCGTATTTCTGCTCCATATAGTGCAGCACCTCTAGCTTGTACCTTGTATATTTCTAATGCTGGGCCCACCGGTTTATGACTAGAGTTTAGGAACACCTTGAAGAAGCCCCCTGTTGTTTGCACTAACTTCAGGCTGGAATTTTTAATTTGTACCCCCAGTCCATTTTTTCTGTGATTGTAATACCTAGGTAATCAAAGACAGATACCCTTTCTAGGGGTTTGCCGTCTAAACATGGGTTTGGTCGGGTACTTTTGAGTTAAATACCATAAATTTTGTGTTTTGTAGGTTAAACTCAAGCCCCCTTTCCTTGCAGAAGGCATCACATTTATTTAGGAGCCTCTGTATACACATTGGAGATTTTGATAATAGCAAAGTATTGTTGGCAAACATCATGGCTGGGATGTTACGTGCTGCCAGCTTGAGTGCATCTAAATCCTTCTCAGTATTTAAAAAGCTAACTAACCCATTTATATAAAGACCAAAAAGGGTCGGGGCAAGGACGCAACCCTGACGTACTCCTTTACCTACAGGGATGGGTGTGATGAGTTCCCTGTGTTTGCCAAATCTTATTTGCGCGTAATTTCCTTTATGTAGGCGCCTCATCAGCTGACACAAATATGACGGGACCCCCATCTCTAGCAGGACTGTCCACAACTTATCTCTTGGGATCAGACTGAATGCAGATTTCAGGTCTACAAAAATTACATAGAGGCTGCCACCCTCTATACACACGGTCTTCCAGTGTAATCATTGTATCCTGAAGATCTGGTCCAATGTGGTAATTTTTACTCTGAACCCTGCTTGGAACGGGCTAAGAACGTTATGTTCCTCCATCCAACTCTGCAGGCAGTGTGGCAACTCATGTGCAATGATTTTTTGGCTAATGTAAACAAGGCTTATGGGCCTATAATTTGTGGGTGACACCGGGGATCCCTTTTTATAAACTGGTATTATTTCAGCCCCAGCCCAACTAGTAAGAATTGCCATGCCTTGCCTGACGATGTTGAATAAAATCCCCAAATATGGAGCCCAAATAGTAGGTTCACTAAGGAACAAATCCCCGGGAATCTTGTCTAACCCTGGTGCCTTACTGGGTGAATTTGACTTAAAGCACCAGTTACCACTGTGAGAGTTATCGGGGTATCATCCGCCGCTCTGGGGGTGATCTTAGCTAAATTGGAGTGATTGACCTGTGGGGAGTGACATGCATTGTCCGCTACATCAACCTCCAGCTTTGCTCTCGAATAGAGCACCTCAAAATGGTCCTTCCACACATTTGCCACTAAGTTTGGCTCTATCGCCAGCTTTCCTTCAGAGCTACCTGTGTTTACCACATTTCAAAATGTCTTCATGTCATGGGTGCCCAAGGAGCTTCAAGACTTTCCCACTTGTCACTTTCCCACCCTTTATTTGCCTCCTCAATACTAGTTTGATAGACCGCTCTATTGGTTTTAATCAAAGCTCTATCATTAGCCTTAATGGCAGAAATCAAGGCTATTTTAGCCTTTCGACATCTTTCATCATACCAAGGATGGCGGGGTGTCCTATTATTTCAAACTTTTTTGATTGGAAGAAGAAGAAATCAGCCATAGTGGCAGTTAACCTAGTGTGATTTAGGGCGACCTTCAATAAATAAATTTGGGTGCTGTCAACTGAGACAGATTGAACAGAATCCATAAGAATCCGTATGACAGTTTGTTACAGGGTGCCTAACTTTTCTTGGGACCCATCGGAATTTCTTTCTACAATTGGTGAGAATCCATCTGCCATCAGCTGGTGTGGCTAAATATGATGGTACTCCCATGGTTTAATGTGAGCAGTTCTAAAACTAGGGCATTATGGTCACTATCTTAAAGTCTGCTGTTCTGTGCCATGATGTTATGTCAACCAAAATATAGTCAACTAAGGAGCCTTTGCCAATTCTATTGAAAGTATGTTTACCTGAAGTATCAGACTTGGGTCTACCATTACATGCCCTTAACGAGTGTTTTAATACAAGAGAATTCATCTTGAGTACCAGAGGGGTCCAGACTCTTACTAACGGACAAGTGGTTTCTGGTACAACCCAATGTAAGTCTTCTTCACACGGGTTATCTCTATTCATACCGACTAGGGGCTCATACTTGCAATTGAAATCCCCACCTACAATCAACAGATAGTTATTCAAGATATTGGCAAGGAATGTCGTTAGCTCATCGAGGGTCTTTAAATCTTTTTTTTTTTTTTTTTTTTTTTTTTTTTTTAAAAACCTTTATTTGAGCAAGCAGAAATGTACAAGGATGGGCCTACAACCACACGGGCCAGCCGCTAAAAAGGAGGAGAGACATATCACATAAGCCCGCAGAGGTAACCGTCAATCAACAATGCAATACTCCACAATATATACAGGACCAAAACAGGTTTTATATATATGAAAGAACAAACATACAAAAAGGCGAGAGTGTATCACTGAAAGTCAGCCCAAGGGACGCAAGGGGGGGACAGCAACGGAGGAGCAATAATAATATCCTAAGCACTAAGGAGTATGGAGCGGGGGGGGGAGGGGGAGGGGGGGCAGAGACCAGGAAGAAGAAGGGGGGAAGAGCCGGTGACACCAGCTCGGTCCCTATATGAAGATTCCGGGAACGCCGGCCTAGGGAGATAGAGTAATCTCGACAGTGTCCACAAGGGGAGGAGTACAAATGTCGCCACGGTATTCGTTCCATTGACCCCACACCTTCACCCATGCCCTGGGTCTACCCCTGGCCACATAAACAGTTTTCTCACGGAACATGGACCAATCCATATTATCCTCCCATTGCGAGAGGGCAGGGGGCCTGGAGGCCCACCAGAGTTGCGCAATATCTCGCTTCGCGATCATATAGCCCAGGGTGGCCCATCTAGTCTGTGCCACCGAATAGTCCGTGGGCTCCCAAACATTCAAAAGACAGCGACGAGGTTCCGGTCGCAAGGATATCCCCGTCACCACAGTCATCAGATCAAGCACGGCCACCCAATAAGCAGCCACCAACGGGCACTCCCAAAGAATATGCAGGAAAGTAGCACGCAAACCACATCCACGCTTACACAGTCCATCGGAGGAGAAGCCCATCACCATCAGTCGCGGGGGTCTTTGACTCTTGACTACGGCTAACTGGTATTGAGTAGACATTTATTAGAGCAACTGTGATCCTTAAAGGGAAATTAGGGAGGACACACAGAAGGTCATTTGAATATGTTTCTAGCTGTGTAGCTATGCAGCCCAAATGTGTCCCCACCCAGATACAAAGCCCACCAGATGGCCTCCCCTTCCCCCTGATGACGCTGCTATGCTATACGTGGCATAGCCTAATTTAGGGATATCCCCCTTTGCCCATGTTTCTTGAAACATACAGATTTCATATTGCTCAAGAAAGCCCCCCCATTCAGGATTATCCAGCTTGTGGCAAGGCCGGCTACATTCCAAGATAGAACTTGCAACCTCAATTGATCTGGCCGACTATCTCTGGCAGCAGATTCTGGGGACGGGGGTGCAAAATCCTGCCAATACACAAGTCTAGCTTCTGGGAAGTCTTGCTGTGGAAAATATGAGATTGGTTATTGGTTGTAACCTTTTTGGATTCAACCTTATTACCCCTTAATGAACCTCTCGACCCTCGCAACCTCCCTCTGGTCTCGCCCTCTTCCAGTGTAATGTGCTGGTCTATGATCCCTCCTGCTTGAACAATTTTCACCTATAACTCTCCAAGGTGATTGTGCTCCTTCAGCCCATACCCTTTAGCTTCAAGTCAATCCACTCCTTCAAGGACACCAAATCTATCAGTTGTGGGGATATTGAAGAGTGGTTGCCTAGGCCATAGGTAATCCAAATGATCATTTTGATGATTTTGTTTTAAAGGCCTCCCCTCCCATCCATCTTGCCTTCTGCAGTGTTTGGGTCTACTTGGGGGATAAAAATAACCTAGCAATAGGGCCCTTATGGTCCCCTCCCGTTTCCAGTCATCCCAACTAAGGATTGCTCGGGCAACTGATGGGTTTCTAAAGATTATCACTACACAGCCTCCCTGCAACACCTTAGGTCTCCAACCCACCCAGCCAACTCAACGGGTGGTTAGGATTTCTCCTGCATCCTCATAATGTTATGTTATGTTATACTTTTATTTGTATAGCGCACGGCTACTCAACAAGAGTGTCCCGGCGCTTTATGTCGGCAGCTCAGCAATTAAAAAACATAACAGTAGTAAAACAGGAACAGAAGAAAGAAAGAACAGCCTAAAGGTTAAAAAGCCAGGTCTTAAGGCTTTTCCTGAACAGGAGCAAACTGGGAATACTGCGTAGGGCGAGAGGCAAGGAATTCCACAGCTGGGGGGCCCTAAGGCTGAAGGAGCGACCCCCAGTGCGAGCCTTCCTCACTGGAGGGACCACCGCCATAAACAAAGCTTCCGACCGAAGTGAGCGAGTCGGGCAATAAAAGGCAAGCCTTCGCTGCAGATACTTTGCTCCCAAACCAGAGAGTGCTTTATGCACCAGAGTCAAAGTTTTAAACATAATCCGCTTTCGGATGGGCAGCCAGTGAAGCGACTGCACCAACCCGGATGTTCTCGCTCGCCTATGAAGGCCAAAGATGGCGCGAGCCGCGGAGTTCTGCACCACTTGCAGCCGCTGGACAAGATAGTCCGGAAGCCCTAAATATAGGGCATTAGCATAGTCCAATCTAGATCCTATTAAGGCCTGGACAGTAATCTTTCTATGCTCCTCTGTAAGCAGAGGTAAGAACTTCCGGAGCATCTTTAAGATACCAAAACAGGTGCCCGTCAGACCAAGAATGTGTGATCTAAGCGTAAGGTTGTTGTCAAACTTGACTCCCAAGTTTTTGGCCACCAGCGATGACTGAGCGGGAGGACACATGTCCGAAGGCCACCACTCACGCCATTCCGGGTCCGAAGCGCAACCAAAGAGTAGAACCTCCGATTTGCTGGAGTTGGCCTTAAGGCTGTTTCGCTGGAACCAGTCAAAGACCCTCCCCAAGCACCCCCGAATATTCTCTCCATCGAATGCCTGATCTTTCCTGCAGGTGAAGAGAAGTTGTGTGTCATCCGCGTAAGACACGATCTCGGCCCCGAAAGCCTCCACCAGTGCCGCCAGAGGGGTCATAAAGATGTTGAAGAGAGTCGGGCTCAACACAGAACCCTGTGGAACTCCAACTCCCAATGGCGGCATCTCAGCGGAGCTCGGGGAGGCCCAGACCGTTTGTCGACGGTCCTCTAGAAAAGATGTAAACCATTTGAGCACCGTCCCCCTCAGACCGATGTCATAGAGTCTGGCAAGAAGCGCCTCATGGGGGACGGTGTCGAAGGCCGCCGACAAGTCTAGCATGACAAGCATGGCCTTACCTCCTGCGTCCAGTGTCTCCCGAATAACCTCTGACACCTCGAGAAGTGCCGTCTCCGTACTTAAATTGGGCCGGAATCCGGATTGCGAGGGGTGCAGTTGGTCATTTGATTCTAGGAAGCCAGAAAGAACGCCATGCACATGCTTCTCCGTGAGCTTCGCCAGGGCCGGAAGAAGAGAGATTGGCCTATAGTTGGCCAGAACCTCAGTATCCAATCCAGGCTTCTTGAGGAGAGGAATCACCATTGCCCTTTTCCAGGACCGAGGGAGCCTCCCCTCCCTCAGAGACGAATTCAGGAGAGGATTAACCAAAGGGTTCATCAGTGACGCCATCCTGGCCAAAAATTTGGCCGGACATGGATCCAATGGCGAGCCTGATTTAAGACTGGCCAAAAGCGTAAGAGAAGCTTTGAGGGAAACAGAGGGGAACTCCGCCAAAACAACGTCTGGCGTAGCCGATGGAACAATTCCCGCCCCGATGTTGAAAAACCCTTCAGCGGACCTTTCTGAAAAGGAGGCCTGGATCGATATGATCTTATCCGTAAAAAACCTGGCGAGGTCACAGACCCATGACTCAGATGGCACTACTTGCTAACTAGCTAACCAAGACATGCATTTATTTTTTAGATCCTGGTGTGATTCCTTTTGCCCCCTCCCAAGCTCAAGAATACCTAACAGAACAACAACATAAGGGGTTGAGGCTGGTGGTAAATTAATGCATGATGGAGGATGGTTTTCTTTAAAAATTGTCAGTGTTTTTAATACGTCCTATCCCCTCCCGCTGTCAACTTTCTTGCCATTGATGTTATGTGGATAAACAGGTGTCTTATTTGCCTGCTAGGGTTTGCAATACACTGTCTTACTTGATCTGTAGCGATAGTGGGAGGGGGGGGCACTCTGACTTGAGGCAGCCTTGCTGATAATAATTGCAGCCTGGGCTTCTTGGCCACTGCCAATACCTTCTCTTCTGTTTGCGACCCTGTCCCTGGCCTCAAGCAACATAGTCAGCTTATCAACCCTTTCTACCAGCATTTTAAGTTTGTTCATTACAATACCCTTACTTGAAATTGTAAGTCCACCACTAGATTTGTGACCCATGCGGGTTGTTCCTTTCCACTTTCAGAACTACCGGACAAACATCCTTCCCCAATATCAGTATCATCCATGATTTCTTCTACTACCTTCTTCTTTTTCACTCCTGTTCTCACTGGTGCTTTAGGTTTTCCTTTCTTCACTTGAAGCGTAGATAATATCTCCGTATGTAGTTCAACATTGGGCACTTCATCAATAGTTATCTGGGCCCTGGGGTGTCACTAATCAAAGGACCCGGAGCGTGTGATGTGTCCAAATCTATCAAGGGAAGGTCCAAATTTGGAGTGAGTGATAACCATCTCTCTGTCGGTTCTATTTATGTTGCTTTCTGTTGTTACAGATTTGAGTGCCCATTTTTTTCTAAATTCTTTCAACTTGCTTTATTGATATGGATGTTATGAGATCACCTCTTATTTTCTAAAATACTAGTAGGGCACCTACCCTTATCTAGACAATGTACCAGTTGGTCCCAGGTGAAGTTCAAGTACAACCAACTAAAACAGAAGAGCCCGCCGGAACAGTAAAATATATGGAGGGTTATTGGGGCACTGACCTTGAGCCAAGTAATTTCCAGGAGCCAAATCTGCTTGCTTCTTTGACAAAACCAAAGGGGGTGGCCCAGCCCACCCTTAAATGGCCGTGGACGGGCGCAGACGGGGCCGCCCTTGGCCCGGGCGTGGCCTGGGCATGGCCCGGGCACACCAGTGTACGTCCAGCGCTGCAGGAGCCCTTAGCAGTCTTTAAGCGCCTCCTGGCGCACTTCGGTTGCAGTGTGGCATCCCTGGCATCCCTGGCGCTATGCTTGCTGGGAGGTGTAGCCACCTACCTCCCAGCAGCGTCAGTTGTAGTGAAAACTGGAGCATTGACACAGGGGGATGAGCACACTGGCTCTGCTGGCTCCCCTGAGGCTTCCCTTATGATATGAGGCAATGATGTGCTCCCATGGTGCAGGGTCCCTTAAAAGGCTTTAAGTGCCTCCTTGGGCGTTCCGGTTGCAGCGCAGCGTCCCTGGCATCCCTGGCACTGTGCTTGCTGGGAGGTGTAGTCACCTACCTCCCAGTAGCATCAGTTGCAGTGAAAACTGCAGCGTTGGCAAAAGGGGACAAGCGCACCGGCTCTGCTGGCTCCCCTGAGGCTTCCCTTGTGATGTGAGGCAATGATGGGCTCCCAAATGTAAAACCTGAGATTTTCTTGAGGGGTCATCTTGGCTTTGTTGCATTCAATAGTAAGTTAAGTTCTGAGGGCAAGTGTACCTATTGATTTCCTTTCTGCTCATGTATTTTGTTCTGTTGCGTGCTGTGTGGCTCAGAACTCTTGGCCATATGTCTTTGGGGTTTTTTTTGGTCGTACTAGGACTACCGTTCTATGGATCTTGGGATCTGTTTGGAATAGGCATGTGTGTTTTAGGTGCTGTTCTGTCTGCATGGTAACTAGCCTTGATTATTGTTCCTTGGGTGTTATAGTCAGTAGATGTTGAATTTACTCCTGTTACTGTTCTTTCATCTGTATCCTGTTCCTGTTGGTTTGTTGATATTCTCAATACCCCTTTGGTATTTTTTCATCTACAGGGGCTGTTCTGCTTGCGCATTTTGCTGCTGTATCCACTGTTCCTTCCATAATGTGTGTAATGTTTCTTTTTCCGGTAGCTGATGGCTCTTGTGGCTGGGGAGGTGATATTTGCTTTGGCAAGATTCTTCTAAAGTGTCTATCTCCATTTCCCAATCCTTTTGGCTTGTCCCAGATGCCACATAGGTGCTTGTAAGAGTCATGGCTGAACCGACATTTACCATACCCTCCTGTATTCAGCTGAATATGGGGTATGCTTTGGGTGCCTGGTGTTTTGCCACTTGCAATGTTTTGTTTATGGCTTTTCTTTCATGCTTTTTTGTCTTCTCGTTTGATTAACTGTTTTGTACTTTTCTGTAGTTACTCTTTCTGATAGGGTTGGCTGGGTTTCTAGATATATTAACCTTGTTTATGGCTGTTTTTGTGTTTCTCTTGGTGCTTCCAGTAGTTGATGTGGGTCTGTAGCAGACCCTTGTTGCTTTAAATTGGGTCTGAGCTGTTCTTTTTGTTTGAAGAAGGTGGAAGAACTGTTAGCCAAATCGGCTTTTTTAACACTAATTTTCTGCTCCAATGTCATTGGTAGGGAGCTTAGATGGTCAATTACAGGGCCACATGCACAGGATCTTTGCACTGGTGAGTATATAGATTGAAATCTTGTTATTAAGTTTGTTCATTTGTTTAGCTTAATGTTTATCCCTGAGATGTATGTAGCTATTATATTCATTGGGTCTATTTGGATGTCTCATTTGTCGGATTGCATTGTAAGTGTCACTGTTGAAGTTTGTAGAGTATTTAGTAATGTTTTAAAGTGTTCCAACTGGCTAGTCTGGTTGCTGGGCTATTGCCCTTTTGTTGCTTTTGTTCCAGTGCTCAGTTGCTTATTTTGATTTTTATTTTGTGTAGCTTGTAACTCTGGAGGAGAAACAGTGTGAGAGGTTTCGTGGGAGGGTTGAGTGGACTTTTCGTTGTTTTTGGTGGTGCATTTATCGTTTGCTTCCATATTATTTCCTACTGAAGTTTTGTGAGCATCTTCACTCTCCTCTCCTGTGGGTCTAGGCTCCTGATGAATTAATTTGGCTTCCATGGCTTGTAGGACTTCCTCTTTTGGATGAGAGCATGATTGAACTGAGCCAAGAGCTTTCCGAGTCATGCTGGTAGATCTATGCTACAGTTAATGGCTCCTTGATTGTATCCTGTCTTGGGATGACTCTGGGTGTGAAATGGGCCAGCTTTTCTTTGTCTGTATGTGAATTAATTGATGGCAAATGTGTGTGTATATTATTTTTTCTTTATTTTTGTCAAGCCTGTATTGCACTGGGGGGCTCGCCTCAACCTTGCCTTCTGAGTTGCCTTCTGATTTATTGTTGGTCTTATTGCTTATTCCCGTCTCAGAGTTTATTGATTCAACTGTGTGTGGATATGTGCTTTTGTCATTATCTGCTTTACTGGTTCCTTCCATTAGTAGTAGGGCTTTGAGTCTTCCAAGTCTTGGCCGAAGATGTGCGCTTGTTTGTTTAAGTTATGTAGAGATTGTGTATCTCTTTTACGATTAGGCTATTTGCAGCGCTCTCAGAAGACAGAAACAATACCTGCTTTGGATGGGGGTGTTTCACACCTCCTTCAGGATAGGATGGCCTTCCGGGATGGGATGCTTCAACAGCAATGTTGCCTTTGAAATCCAACCCAGAAGCTCCCAGGTAGTGGAGGAAGCCAAGCAACCTTTCCTGCTCCACTTTTGAGGGTGGAAAGGCAGGAAAATTAACTAGATGACGAGGATGGTCCCCCCTAGCCAGTTCCACCCCTAGGGTGGGGCAGGTGAGGTGAACCCCTCTTCCAAAATTCCACCATCTTGAGTGGGTGAGAAATCCTCCAATCGTGGCTAGGTTAGTGTCCCTTCCCACCAAAGAGGTCACTAAAGGGTGTGGACACCCTAAAGGTAGATATCTCATTGGCTATTCTCTGTCTCCCCTTGCAATGCCACTAGATTCAGTATTTAGGTGGCTCCCTGACACCTGAAACTCAGATTCATTGGATCAAAGAAGACCAGGACAAAGAAGGCCAGCTTCAGGAGAACTGAAGCCGTGCTGCAGAAGAAACAGCCAACAAACCCTGCCAGCTACTCCAAGGATTCAGCAATCACTGCCTGCTGTGTTGTCCTGAACCTGCAAATACTCCAAGGATCCCGGAGCACCTACAACCTTCAGGAAATCACAGAGTAGCTCCCTTGGAGTGAAGGTATCCTTCCCCTGCACCCTGCAGGCACAAATCTGGGCCAAGTTTGGTTTGTGGACTCGCTGTTCCATGACAACTTCAATGCAGCACCAAAGCAAGAAGAGGTGGTGCAACAGCTTCAGGGGGTCAGATCGGTCTTTCCACCAAGTTGGGGAGGGGGGTACCAGGACCTGCTCGAGCTGCAGTAAACACAACCCAGGGTATCTGACCCCTAACAGTTAAAACCAAGAAGAAGAGTCCACTCAAGCATCCCAAAGAAAGCACCTATTGACGAATGTTAAGACACACCAACTGTCACAAGATCGCCTCTCCAAGTTTCCTGTTCTCGACCACAAGGATGCACGACGCCTGGCTGACCTGTTTGCTTTGCACCCAGCCCTCGTCGCCCGAGCACCGTCAAAGCTGCTCTGCTCGAATGGTTCCTAGATGACCTCCTGCCTCTAAGGAGACCCACCTGTAAGTCCGCCTGTGCATTTTCAAGTGGCCCTCCTGAGTCTTTGTTCACCAGTTTCCAAGACTCTCGGCACACTTCTCCCACCTGATCCGGAATGCTTCAGAACTTCTCCTGCTAGTGATCCAGCGGCCTATAGGAAATATGCCATAAGCTACGCTATCCAACTTCACAATAATCACCATTAATCATAAATCAATCACAAGGCCCATAAACTAACATGACATATTTTGACCAACTGAATCATGTGACCTAATTAACCTATTCACAAAATATATACATTTATATACAACCGCGGTAAATGAATTCATCACACTTTACAAACTCTACAAATTAATTAAGCCACTGTGGCGATAAGATCTTGCTAATGGTAACCTAAATTCATGAAATAACAAGACCAGCTTGTTTTCCAAAGTAAGATTTTTATTAGCTACTTATTTTGAAATTGCATTTGAAATCTTTATTAAAGCATGTTTATTAGAATTATTGCAAATAGTTATGACAGTTTTATGAAATTCAAAAATATTATTCAAATAGGAAATAACAGTTTGGCAATATCAAATCCTAAGTCCCTAACTACGCTTACTATATTAAAGAATAAAGAGTAAAGTCTTTTGAGGGCTCTTACGTGCTCCAAGGAATGTTCATCTTCTCGACACCCTCATCAAAGGTCAGCAAGAAACAGCCTTCCTCTTCCACGGGGAAGAGTTTTTATATCTTTCTGCACTAAGCTAATCTAAGTAAAAGTATAACTTTCTGCTGAAATCGGAGTCCCATTGGCTGTCAAGTGACACCATCGTGTCATTCCATTTTTTTTTAGAACATCAGTTCCGTCACTTTCTTAGAGTCCATTGTCTCTAGTTTTCGAACAACGAGGCTTCCTCCAGTTTGCAACATTAACCGAAGAAAAGTCATTGCTTCCTCGGATATGAAATTGTCTCACGTTCCTCTGCCGGTTCCTGGCCTTGGCCTTGCTTGACTATGGAACAGCCAGTTCATCACATTCACGACAAATTGTTTCAGCAGAAGGAATTTCTTTTTCATCATGGACTCTCTTTTGCTCCGAGCAGAATTTAGCAAACACGAATGCACTAGGCCCAAAACCACTTTTCGAAAACGAATATATAAACAAACACAAGAAAATAATTAATGTGAGAAATACAGTTTGTTCTGTTGCCACCCACCATAGCTAATGATTAACCCATTAGTCTAAATTACCTAGCTTAAGCACACAAATAAAGCAGAATTTATATCTACCATTCTTCTTTTAATCCAACAGGATTCTTTATGCACCTGTAAAGAGTAAAGTGACACCACGTAGACAAGAAAGCAAAATAAGCACATGCCATTATTTAAAACAGCTGCTATTAGTCATGACATAACAATAGACAAGATTAATTTATTATTTTCCACATACATGAGAATGCAACATAATGCACGTTTATGAGCACACATGTTAGTAACCCTCGTGTCTTTTTGGTGTATGCGACTTTTAAAACTAGGTTGAATTAATACACACACAGCACAAATTATTAGCCTAATTAATTTTTATTATGGAAGTGTGACTTCACGAGTTGAAATGAAAACATTTCTGAATCTCGCTCCATCACTAGAACTTTGGAACTGGTCTCGACATCGACCTAAAGCGAGAAGGTGAACTTTGTGAAAGCATTGCCTGACTTTAAATGCACTTTTTTACATTGTTTTCTATGGTGTGTAATTGCGTACAAAACTGATATATTTTCTGAACTTTTAAAAATCGTAACTCCGAAAGTACTTAACTTAGAACTGTTTTATTTATCTTAAAAAATACATAAAAATCAACTTTATTTTTATAAATTATTCCTGAGTGTTTGTGTCATTTATTGACTCTGACAGGCTGGTTTGGAGATCCAGAGCACAGGTAGAGGAAAAGGAGGAGTCCGTGGAGCCAGAGCCGGAAAGCACAGGGAACGGAGCTTGGGGGATCCGACCAGAGCCAGAGCTTGAGCGGGACTAATCACTGCCTCCATCACCACTTTTGGCTCGCTTCTCACTCCCCGTCTGCCCATCAGTGTCTACCCTCTCCCCAGCCACAATACCAGCGCGAAAACCACTGCCATCGCCACCACTTTTCAGCAGTTCAGAGCTGCTCCCGCTGCCCCAGAGGCACTTCCTCTGGTGATGAGCGGCGTGATTCAGGGAGCACAGAGAGTGGTCTTGTGCCCAGCTAATAGAGCCCCTCAGAGGGAATGTGTTGTATTTGTAATTGTAACGAGCAGTGGAGGCGGCAGGGGCAGCGGCAGCAGGAGATAAAGGGTGAGAAGCTGCGGGCACGGACCTACAGATTGAGTGAGCGGGAGTTTGGGCAAAACGCCATAGAATGCTATGGCAAATGCAGCTGAGCCAAACGGAGAACAGAACTAGGCTGACAATCTGAGACCTCTGCAAACCCTGCCAAACCACAAACACAACTCATAATCTCTAACCCTCCCTTGCTGTCCAGTTTGGAGAGCATGGTGAGCTCCATCTACCTGCTGGTTGTTGTGCCCTGAGGAGGGGGCCAAGTCTGGGTGATTTTCACAGGAGCGGGAGAGTGTTGGACTACACCTGCCAGAGTCCCTTGTTGATATTGTCACTGCCGCAGCACCAGGAGGAGCCTACAAAGACACTGCGAGACCCCCGCAGCACACAGGCAGCACCCGGCCCAAGCCCAGACCAAGGGGGCCATCAGAGGCCGGGCCACACCATTGACATCCACTACATCCACTACGCCACACACCTTAGTGGTGAGACACTGTTGCGCCCATTTATCTTTTCTTTCTAAGTGTGTAATTGTGAGGCTTGGACCGAAACATTGCGAGAAACAGTAGATTTGCATTTTTACATTTGTTTATAATTAGTGGTTCCATATCATGACCAAAAGAAAGTCACTCACAGAGAAGGGTGTGGTGGGCACTTTGGATGCCTTCTTGACCCGGGCAGAGTCAGCTTTAATGCATGAAATAGCACTAACAGAACATAGGTTGTCTATTGAACCCACGTTGCAGGATCACATCCCCCTTTGCGTGTTCAGGAAGTCAACTTACCCGTTGCAAGTTCCTCCCCGACATCTCCCTTATTACTACTCCATCTTTGGTAATCCCTCTACATGAATCCCAGGCAGTAACTCAGGAGGGAGCGAGGCCTAAAATTGTTACAAGGGCCCAAAAAAACAAAAACACCCAACCATCTTGGCTGAAACCCCCTGAGAAGAAAAGAAAGACAATGGCGAATACCAGGCAAAATAACAACAATAAATCTATTACTGTGGAACCCCTGACAAACATTGGGCTACAAACGTCGATTCCCGAACTTACATCGGTTGTAGAGACGGTCACCACCGGCCATAAAGTTTCAGGTTCATGCACAAGAGAGTTCTGGCAAACGTTGGAGGAAATACTTAAGGTGATCATGACCCCTTTAAAAGCCACCCTCACTAAAATTGAGGAAAGATTATCGAATCTGGAAACTCTTATCAACCTCCATACTGTAACGACACAAGGCCCCAGTCAATTTGTCCCTAGGGCCCCACTCAGTGTTTTGGAGGCCCCTGTGTGTAAACTTTCGCAGAGCAGAGTACTAAATCAGACTTCCATACCCTCAGGGGCCCCTACTAGTGTCAGCCTGCAACCTAACTTAGTCCACACCCTTTCTGAAGGTGTTTCTCTCGAATCCCTGCCAGGTCTTAAGGTCCCTATTCACCCTAATAGGCAACAGGGCAAGCCAAGTCCTGCTGATTTAACATCTAACTTTAACCAACATCTGCTACATAAGGCGAGTTTGGGACCACGGCCTTGCACGGTCCCAGGACCCCAGAGAGCAGCAGGAGGGGGGGGGGGAGTTATGGGCCAAAGGTACTTCATCTTCCGCCTGAAGCGACACCACTTACAATAGTTTTGGTGAATGTCCCTGCCCTTCCACGAGGGACCCCTGAACCCTGTTCCACCTTACGCAATTAATCTTTACATTATCTAAGCGGGAAAACAGGCTTGACTACTGAGCTTTTTCATGAATTCAGAATGGCTCGTAGAATAGGGTAGGTGGAACATTCTGAGAAGTCACTCGAGGGAGATTGTGTGGTTCTTTCTTTTGCATCCCCTGCATTTGTCCTCACAATCATGAATAGGGTTAGTGTATGGCCACTCAGAAGACAGGGGGTCAGCATCGTTCCACTGGGCTTCTTTTATCATCCCGCAAGACCTGTCCAACGTCACTTAGAGGGTCCCTGCAGAGGTCCGCCACCACCCAGCTAGCCAATTCCCGTTAGTAATTTTTATGCACCACTCTATAACTTGGATGAGGTAGACTGACTGGCAATCCCCACACAGCTTCTTAGAATAGGAGAGGGGGTCCCTTGCAGGCTGGTGGCCTGTCCTGACGCTCAGTGTAGTAGGACAGCAAGCTATATTACTAGCATCAATTCACCTCCCACTACTACCGCGTGTAACTGTACGGAGTTTATTATTTGAAAAGAAAAGTGCACACTGGGTTTAGTGTATTCTTAACATGAAAGTGATTTAGACATGTGTTTTTATCAACAAATCATTCTTCACTCATATAATTATTGTTCATATCATTTTTTTATTTATTTTATTTAAGAGTGATATCTGATTTTATTTATTTTTTATTTTATTTTTTTTAACGTTTTTTTCTTAATTATTTTTACTTATTGCACATATATATATACTTTGTTTGTTTACCAAAAACGTTTTCCTATACAAATATCTTGAGAAATTGTCATAAAAATAATTGCTTGATTTAAAAATAACCACTTAATCGTTATGAGAACTGAATGTAAACGCAGAAATTAATTCCTTCAACGCGTTTCGGCCGTTGCCTTCCTCAGGAAATCTGCTTTGTTCTTTGTTACAGTTAATGTGGCTAAAAGGTGATGAAAAAATATAACTTTAGTATCTCTTATATACATTTATATATTACACATGTCTTGTCCTCTCTTCATTTTATTTAAACATTACACACTTATTGTATTTATATTTATTACATTAACGCAAACTCCTAAGTGAGCTGAGGGCCATCCACAGCTGAGCACTTCCATATTTACATTTATCTACACAATTATATTTACATATGTCTATACATTTGTTGCCTTCATCCTGTACACTATGTACATTTGTCTTTAAGTCCCATTTTCTAACTCATGAGAGTTTACACAGTATTCGTTATTGCTTGCAGATGGTAGCTACTCCACTGGACTTATGCCTTAGCCTGGCTTATCTAATCACAAGGGAACTCCCTTGACCTTTGGACATTCAATAGGAGTGAATTGATTTTAATTTTAACTTTAAAGTGAGGCGATAGTTGTTATTGGCTGGAGGAAAAGGTTATTACCTTGATTATAGTAATAGACGGCTTCTTAATAGCTGTATGTTTTATGCTTCTATACGTAAAGCGAGGACCCAAGTCTCTGTGTATAGATAGAACAGAAAGAGCTTTATTACTTTATCGCTCTGACTGAAACATTTGCGTTAATTGATTTTTCCATTAGATAGATTACCTTGTCTAATGCTCTTTATGTGCTGTATATCTTCGTCTTACAGGCTTGTTAGTTTCAACGCAGATGGTTTGTATTATCTGCTGTGCAAACAAAATGGAATTATGGCTATATCTTTTTACTTGCATTTATATCCTAGTGATATGTCTCTCATGAGCACGATATGTTGAAATTACCTTTTAACTTCCCGTCAGATCCACCACACCTGTTGTCTTATTTTCTTTCTGGAGTCTGCATTACTCTTGTTGGAAGATTTTTAAATCTATACTGGAAAAAACGGGGCAACACTCGTGATGTTTGTATTGGACCGTTATTGGGCTAAGATGCTCATGTATGGATCAAAGTAGCGCTTACCTAAAAACTGGTCTGAGACCTCTTCTATATTTGCCTGCTTGGTCTGCTTGGCTGTATAACTGCTCGCGTTTTCCGTCTTAGGTGCTACATATAGGAGGATTTCCTATCTGTTACAACAAAGAGGGGACAAGGTGACGCTCATGTTCATGTTGTCTGTTTGGACCGTTATTAAGATATGGAGTTCAGGCAAAGATCAGCGTGGGGCTTACCTTAAGCTGGTCTAAACCTCTTCTATACTTGACCGCGTGGTCTACTTGTCTGTTTAACTGCTCTCGTTTTCCGACTTGGATGTTGCAGGTTAGTTAAGTTCTTATCTGTAGCGACATAGAGGGGACAGTAGAAATATCCTTGGTTAGTTGGATCGTGGTGGACCAAACTAACAGTTCGCACCTGTATCTACGGGGATGACAGTGACATACCTGATATATTCGGATGTCGTCCTCGATGTAGTCCGACTGCCGGTCCAACAGTTGCCTTTCTAATGAGGTGTATAAATACCAAACTGTTTGGCGCCATGGGTCAATGAGTAAAGCGTAGTCTCACGAGACTACGGGTTGGTCTAAGCTTATACTTCCTGTTTAGGTGTGGTGTATTTGGCTAATGGCTCCGCCATCTTATCCTAGTTCCTGTGGTCCGTGGACTAGGTTTAAATATACATAACAGATTACTCCCTAGTGTATAATAACTGTTTTTATCTGTTGAGAGCATGAATGTCGGGGTATGTTGGATTAGGGATGTGATTATGTGACGAAAAATTGTTTGTTTAGAAATTTGTTCTGGTGCGTATTGTTGTAAACTCAAGACAGTATGTCACTCTCTGAGATAAACCGCTTCCATCTGCATGCAATAATAACATGGAAGTTGTTACAAATGACACACAATAACGGATGGGTAGGATTTAAATACCGTTGAGGCACAGACTTCACATATCGTTTTTTACATACAACCATTCATGTATGATTATTGATCTCAATATGATTATGGCACATATTAACAATACATTAATACTGGCTCCCCAGCTCCTTGTTGCCTCTTGTTGTCATTGTTCATACATTTCACAGTTTTTATATAATGGCTTGATCCAGATTTTACATACTAACATTCATGAATGATATCAGATATTATTGATCTCAATGTGATTTTGGGACATATTAACAGTACATTGCTACTGACTCCCCAGCTCCTTGTTGCCTCTTGTTGTCATGGTTCATACATTTCACAGTTTTTATATAATTGCTTGATCCCACGGGATTTCAGCATTAAGTCCATTAATGGCTGTCCCCAAGATATATATCCAATATACTTCCCTCATTTTGTGTATTTTCTCTTGATCATATCCTACCCTTGGGTGTATTCTCTCTAGGATATACCATGTGATGTTCTCTGGTGTATGTCCTTCTTCCAAAAAATGGCTCACCATAGGGGCTGTGTCTTTTTTTGTTCGTATGGCTGACCTGTGCTCAGTCAATCTGACGTTGAAAGCTCTGCCTGTTTGACCTACGTAGCCTTTGGCACATGGGCAAATGATAAGGTAGACTACATTAGTGCTTCTGCAGTTATTCAGATCTCTTGGTTCAATAGTTTGTTTGCTGAAGGTCAGACTAGTACCTTCTATGGCTGAAGCGCAGGATTTGCAGGTCGAGCATTTGTAGTTGCCCACTACAGGTTTTAGGGTTGAAAGTGATTGTTGTCTTGGTTCACACTTGGTGACCATTCTTGATCTAACTATATGATCTTTTAGTGTCTTATTCTTTTTATACGCAAAGATGGGCCTGGATAATCTGTCTTGTTTGGGGATATTTGCATTTAGTATATGCCAATTGGCATTGACTGTTTGTCTGATCCTTTCGTTGATACATGAATGTTTGGTGACAAATACTAACTGGGGGCTGTTTTTCTCTGCTTTCGGTTGTAACAGTACTTGTCTATCGAAGAAACGAGCTCTCTTAAATGAGTCTCTTATTAGCTTTTTTGGATACCCTCTGTGTAGATAAATGTAAATATGGAAGTGCTCAGCTGTGGATGGCCCTCAGCTCACTTAGGAGTTTGCGTTAATGTAATAAATATAAATACAATAAGTGTGTAATGTTTAAATAAAATGAAGAGAGGACAAGACATGTGTAATATATAAATGTATATAAGAGATACTAAAGTTATATTTTTTCATCACCTTTTAGCCACATTAACTGTAACAAAGAACAAAGCAGATTTCCTGAGGAAGGCAACGGCCGAAACGCGTTGAAGGAATTAATTTCTGCGTTTACATTCAGTTCTCATAACGATTAAGTGGTTATTTTTAAATCAAGCAATTATTTTTATGACAATTTCTCAAGATATTTGTATAGGAAAACGTTTTTGGTAAACAAACAAAGTATATATATATGTGCAATAAGTAAAAATAATTAAGAAAAAAACGTTAAAAAAATAAATAAATAAATAAATAAATAAATAAAATCAGATATCACTCTTAAATAAAATAAATAAAAAAATGATATGAACAATAATTATATGAGTGAAGAATGATTTGTTGATAAAAACACATGTCTAAATCACTTTCATGTTAAGAATACACTAAACCTAGTGTGCACTTTTCTTTTCAAATAACAAATTCACCTTGCCAGGGTTCATCCAATTAGGCAGGGGCCCCATTTTTTTCAAATAAAACTGTACGGAGTTTACACACTGTATTTTCCATACGGATGATTTGAGTAATTGTGCTAGTCCTCTACGCACCACAGTAGCGTCCTTTCACACTGCAAGTAAGCATATGTCTACTCTCCCAGTGAACCACACTCCCAACATAGTAACGATAGGAACCAGTATGATCTCCTGGAACAACGCAGGTTGCGTACTAAGATCTCAAATCCCCTATGGTGTGAGTTTATAGACAGCACTGACATCCTGTGTTTACAAGAAACATGGAAGCTGGAGCCAGTACATATCTCGGGCTGCATGACCTACAACACCCCGGTGGTGAACGGTTTGGAAGGAAGGCCTAAGGGAGGATTATGTACGTATATTTTCAATATGTTAGTGGTGGATAAGATTGTTTCTTGCCCTGGGGATTGTCACTACCAGATTACTCAATTGTTCATAAAGCAAGCTAAGAGAGTGCTCCTGGTAAATTTTTATAATAATGTTCCGACGGGGAGCTGGGGACGGAGCGTTTAAGGATTGGCAAAGCCCTGGATGCTATTTGCAATTCAAGCTCTATGGACACTGTGATTATTCTGTTTGGGGATTTTAATTGTGCATTCTGTCAATCAGCCAACAAAAAATTATGTGGCACTCATATTGAAGAGGGGGTCCTTAACTGTCATTTTTCACATACAAAGGCCGGGGACCTTCTAAATGAAATAATGTCCCGATACGATCTGGGTTTTGTGAATGAACTTGTTCCCTCCCCTGTGATTATGTCCCAGACCTTTAATGGAAGAGGCCTTGTTTCCACCATTGATTTTATGCTGGTTTTACATACCCTTTCCCTACGTTTGCTGTCCTTCATGATAGGGAGCATTGTACTGAGCGTCCATTATCCGCTCTGCCTTAAGTTACATTTATCTGCTCAAAGCACTGTGGGGAAGAACCCAGCAAACCGGGTGTTGGGTACCTTACAGCTGAAAAAACTGAATTGGTATGCTCTTTGTTAGTCCAAAGTAGACCCGGAGGTTTTGACGAAACTGCTCATTGTATCTTGTAAAACTGCCTTTGACTAACCCTGGGCGTAGTAGGCGTAGTGGGGCTACGCGAAGCTACGCAAAGTGGGCAAGAAACTACGTCCACCTACGCACTTCGCGTAGCCCCACTACGCGCCACCCGCCTCCCTCCCGCTCTCCCTAAATACTACCCGCCTCCCTCCCGCCCTCCCTAAATAACCTTTTTAAAAAGAATAAAAACCACTTACCTTGTCCGCTGCATCTCCGGGGCTCCCTCTCGTAATCGCGCCGCCATCTTGGATACTAATGCACATGCGCAGCTGCCCGCGCATGCGCATTTCTCGTGAGAAATGCGCATGCGCGGGCGGTCGCGCATGCGCATTAGTGTCCGAGATAGCGGCGCGATTACGAGAGGGAGCCCCGGGGACGCAGCCGACAAGGTAAGTGGTTTTTATTCTTTTTAAAAAGGTTATTTAAGTATTTAGGGAGGGCCGGAGGGAGGCGGGTGGCGGGCAACTTCGCTACGCCCACGGAGTGGGCGTAGTGTTGCCTGCTACGCCTACTTTGCAAATGGTGAAGAAGGCAACACTACGCCCACTCCGTGGGCGTAGCGAAGTACTACGCTCAGGGTTACCTTTGACACCTGTTTGAATGAGCTTTCCACTGCAGATGACATAGTGCTCTCTTTCCTTGAGATAACTAAAGATCTTGGGAACCTATTGAGTGTTCAATGCCGCAATGGGACGAAAACCCCTGACTGGTTCAAAAGTGTGTGTACTAAGGCTTATTCTAGTTTGAAAGCAGAGCTTCACAGACAACCTAGATCGTGTGAGGGGGTAGGGAAGGCTAGAGCAGTATAAGAGGACTATTGCTGTACGAAAGAGGTCACTGAGGGAGGAAGCCTAGGAATCACTTCATGCTGCTGCCCAAAAGAAGGACTCTGTGGCCTTTTGGAAGATTTTAAGGGCCCTGCCCTTGAGTGGGGGTGGAGGCCCTTCCATTGAGCTCGCGATCCCAGAAAAGGACTGGATAAGTCATTTCTTTGCATTATATAATGGCCGAGCCACCAATGAGCAATTATCCCTGGGATCTCACTCTACATATTATGGCAACCTTAATGTAACGCTGGACGAAATGGTTCTGGCTCTCGCTCGTAGCAAGGGAGGGCAGGCTCCAGACCCCGATGGTGTCCCAGTGGACTTGTTTAAGTCAAATGTCCTGCTATGGGGCCCATTACTAACCCAGCTGGTCAATGCAAGTGATCGCACCACCTTCGCGAAGACTTGGACAGAGTCCATTATTGTTCCAATATACAAGAAGGAAGATCATCAAGATACTAGCTGTTATAGACCAATTTCCCTTCTTGACTCCATGATGAAGGTGGCAGGTCCAGTCATACTGCAGCAATTGCAAGACTGGGCAGCAGAAAATCATGGTCTGTCCGAACTTCAGTACGGGCTTCGGGAGGGATTGGGCACCATAGAGCAGATTTTAAATCTGGCAATTATCGTACGAAAATACACAAGAGCCAAAAAAGGGAGACTATACTTAGTCTTCGTTGACTTAACCGCAGCATTCGATTCTGTAATTCATGCCAGGTTATGGGAGATCCTTGCTGGCCTAGGGGTGGACCCAAATAAAATTGTCTTTCTGCAGTGTTTATATGAGGGAGACTCAGCGAGCGTTAGATACGGGGTGGAGGGTCAGCGCACAGCAGTATTTCCAGTCAGAAGAGGGGAAAGGCAGGGTTGTGTCCTGGCCCCTTTCCTTTTTAATATATATATATAAACGGGCTGGCCGAGGCACTCCTAAAGAGTGGGCAAGATTTCCCTCAAGCAGGTGGGAGACCAATACCAGCTCTCCTATACACAGACAATGCTGTTTTAATGGTGCATACAGGTAATGGTTTACATTGGCTTTTGGATAGTTTTAATACTTTTATGCATGATTTGGGTCTAAATATTAATTTTTCCATAACATTCATGATGAGCTGTGGCACAGGGATTCGCAGAGATACATGCAGGGACATCTGCCTGGATGGCAGGATGCTAGCATCTACGAGTACCTTTTCATATCTCAGTGTCCTTTTGACTCAGAACGATACATGTTCCCGGGCCATTGAGCAGAAAAAACTGGGCTTCAGTAGATCTACGAGCGCCCTGGCCATTTTTGCAAAGAAACTGGGCAGGAAGCCGCCCGGCGAACTTTTGCAAATATATAAGGCCCAGGGCATCTCAGCAGCGATATAGGGGGCAGGGGTGTGGGGCATTGCCAATTCCCTCCCTTTACAAACCATGGAAAATGCCTTTCTATGATACACCCTTTCCGTCCCCACGGTACGTCCTCCTTTGTGTGCCACGAGGAGCTGGGTGTCCTAGCAGCCATGTCAAACTTGAGCCAATACTCCTCTGACACAGGATATGGGTTAGCGAGCAGACTCAGCTAAATAGAGATATCCTGCACAACAGCACCTGGCTGGAGGGGGCGCTGAAGATTCCCTGGCTCAAGTTCGTGTGTATGTTCATGAATGATCTTGGACACCCTGACTTTTACTCAAACCCCAGCTCGATGGCTCGAGTCTCGAGGGAAACCCTGAAGAAAGAGGGCCTTGAAATGTTGGGTTCCCTTAGAGTAGCAGACAAAGCCTCCAAACCCACAGTGATTCAACATCAGTTAGGGCTTACTTCTTTGGGTATGGAATCCTATTTATACTTTATCCCAAGCGGCTGCGACAAAATGCTCTTGACGAGATTTAGACTGGGCTTGGCACATAGACTAGTGACCACTCCCAAAATGAACGATTGGTCAAGGTTGTTACCCCCATGTCTGTGTGACTCCCACTCAGAACAGTCTACCATTCACCTAGTTTTCTTTTGTAAGTTCATTTCAGAATTAAGGAAAATGTGGCTACTTCCCAATCTTAAAACAGCAGGGCCTTAGGCAATGCCGTCCAGCGCTCTTCCGTTTACAACTTTTAGAGAACGAACACGTGGCCTGGAGGGTATCCAAATAGTTGAAAAAGGTCCTGTGGCAGAGGAAAAGTATATCTTTCAAACCTTGGGAGGCTGTTTCTTAGGTGATGTAATGGGATTTGAAATGTCATTGCATTTTAATGACCTACATTTTTAAAGCTATGTGCTTTTGGCATTTTACCTCTCTTATTTAACATGTACTGATTAATTATTAACTGTCATTCTAATATTTATTGAATGTGTATTGTGCTTTTATGACTGTAATTTTCATGGTCGAATAAAGCTAACGATTGATTGACTCTGTGAATTTTAAGACTTGATCAGTTGCCTTTGCTGTGCCTGAAAGTTACTTATTTTGGCATTGCCTTTGTGCAAAATCGTCTCTAGCCTTTACAGGATGCAGTGTCATGTCACACACGTGTTCAGCGGAGTGGTATGTTCTTCTAATATGGTACAGTTTTACACCTGTTTTAACCTCTTCCCAAAGGCCCTCATGTCATCACTGGGGATCATTCACTTCACTCTTGCCTTGCAATCATGATCCAGTTGGCTTGGGTGAAGTCCCCCTTCCTGGGGGATAGCCTATTCTAGGAAGAACTGCCTTTCTTGAAGTCTTGCAAGATTTCAGGCGTGGCAGATATCTTGGGTGCAGTACTATAGGTACTGTGCTCAAACATCTGTACCTTGCTGTGCTTTGAAAACCCACCCCAAAGGTGGAACCACGTACCCGTGCTCCACGCCCCACTCAATAAAGGCTCCCAGGACTTCTCTGGACCACAGTCCTTTTCCAGCGCATCAACCCCGCCAGTCCACACCTGAAAAGAAAAAGGAAGAAGTTTAGAGAAAACAACAAATTCTTGAAAGACAGTACAATGCTAAATGCTAAAGGACCATTACTGAACGCATAGTGAAGGAAAAATACCTGCAAGAAACAGAGGTAAGTGTAATAATCAAAGAGCTCATTTGAGGGGACGCAAAATTCTTGTGACTAATATTAAACGAGGGTGTTGTCAAAAGACAACAATAATAAGATACTTTTAGACTCATTTTTGTGGCTCTATGAACATTGACAGAACTCATTTGAGATAAGAATGAGCTTGTAAAATCTCTGAAGGAAGAAGGCTCCCTGGACAAAATTAAGAGTTTAATAATAAAAGAAACACTGTTTCTCCGGGGTAATCAAAAAGATAAAAGAGATTATCACAGAGCATTATTGTCTAGAATCTGAACAGTGGTTATAAATGTGTGATTAATGTTGTGCTTAGTTCTCATCAAGGAACAGTCAGAAAAGAACTCGTAAAAACCCTCCAAAAATAATTGTGAGAGTCCTGCATAGGAAGTGAACAGAGAATACTGATCAGACCCACCAAGATTTGCGGCATGAATTAACACATTTTGCGACACAAGTATCGAAATTTAGCAGCAAAAAGTTAGAGATTTTGCAGCATTTTTACCGCATTGTATTTTGCTATTCTGTATAAAATATTGCCTCCCTGGGCCTACCGCGAGCCCCATTTCCAGTATGATCACCTTCCACCCCCTGCCTCCCTGCTGGTATCACTGCAGCCCTCAGTAATACCTTTTGTAATAGCAGAAGAAAGAACTTTGTATACACTGCTAGACAGCTACAGAATTTTCACAGGAAGCAATGTGAAGAGTGCACTAGATGGAAATAGGAAGATTTCAGATGATGTCTGACGATTTGAACACAGCTACATATGATTACTGATTGAAAAAACGAAATGCACTCTACTGGGATGTCCTACATATAATTAACTTATGCTACACAGCCCTGTGGCTGTTACAAAGTATACTCTAGCTGAACCCTAGATAACGTGCTTTACACCCATGTAGCTGTGGCAAAGAAGAAAATAAATACGCAGCGTTGAAAGTGAGCAGTGAGTTTAAATAACAGCAGAAGCCGAGGTACCCACTGTGCTAACACTGGTTAGCGTTTTGAGAGCCTGGACAGTTAAGTACCGGACTGCGAAAAGAAAAAAAAGGAATAAAAAGATACCAAATCTTAATCAAGAGAAAAGATATAAGCAATAGGAAAATACATTGAAAGGCTAACTATACCCGGGGTTGTTGCGGCATTAGCTAGGGTAAGGCACCACCCAGTGGTAGTCAGAGATTCCAACACCAGTGTGAAATGGTTTTGGATATAGGTGCCAAACATGAAGAGGACAGAAAGAGTTGCTCTGCTGCTGAAGGCACTGGGCCTGCTCTGAACGTACTGGTGCTCAGTGAAGAGGGCAAAAGTTTGAGCATTCTCCAAATTTCGAGGGCACTTTTGTAAAAAGTAAGACCTTTTTTCAAAAGTGTTAATTTTGCGATTTTTTTTGCAATCAACGAAGTCCTGGATGGTCTGCCTGATGAATCGAACAAGTAGGAGTGGTCAGAGACTACGGGACAGATTTAAAAGGACTGGCGCATCCCTGCATATTTGCAGGGATGTGCCAGGTAAGATGCGTCACACAAGTTTAGCCTTGCGCCACCACAGATGTGCCGCATTTACAATGCGGTGCATCGTGGTGCAAGGATAAACAGATGCGTGACGCATCTGATGGCTAGGGGCGGCGCCAGCAATGCTCAAGGGCTGCTAATACCCAACATGCTGCGTCACGACTTACACCTGCTTCAAGCAGGTGCAGGGTTTTTACGCAGTGGCGTCAGAAAAGTGACTCAGTGGAATCTTGTAGATTTCACAGCGTCACTTTTCCGAGGCTTTTTCCGAAGGAAAGCCTACCTGTATACATTAAACCTGACGCTGGTTTAATGTGGCGCAGGGCTTTACAATGTCACACATCTCCCTAGATGCGTTACGTTGTAAATACAGCACAACAGGGCGCATGGTGTACGCCTCCCCGCGTCACAGAAGTGATGCAACGGCGGTGTAAATGTGGCGCAAGGGGCTTGTAAATCTGCCCCTACGTCTTTTGTTCATACTCATTTCAACCACTTTCCACTAGGAACTATTCTCTTTACACAAGGCTTTTAAGAATGTATGTGTTGAACAAGAAGTCCCTATATACATTGGTGAAAACTATTCACTTGCGCAGAGTCTTAGAAATTCAGGTAAGTGAATTTGACTTGACCTACAGTTGACAAGGTCGGTTAGGATGTGGAAATCAGTGCTGTTCTCGACTCTCAGGGGAAGCTTGTGTCCCAGCCTACAAACGTTTTTTGTTCTTCCAGGGGGTAGACCTATAGACATAAAGTGCTTCTGCTTACCTTTTTCCATAAGTCAAACACTTTGTGCACTGTTGGTATTTTTGCTGTCTTGAAGTGGAAACCCTTATGGACAATACTGAAATAGAATTTTAATTTCTTCCACACTCCACCCTTCAGACAGGCATTTGCTGTCTTAAAGAGGAAACCACTATGAACATCACTAAAGCAGTATTTTTGTTTCTTTCACACGCCACCCTTCAGACAATTCGTAGGGGGACATGATTGTTTTTGGACTTGGCACTCTCTGCAGGGTCACCCCCAATCTTTTTTCCTGTTTTCTGAATTTCATTCTAAGCACTTGGCCACTGCTAACCAGTGCTAAAGTGATTGCTCTCACTCCATAAAACATGGCAGAAGTGGCCTACAACTGATTGGTACGTTTAATTTGCTTATAGGTCTCTAGTAAAGTGGTGCAACATGTACCCAGGGTAGGCCTGGTCGTGAAATTCCGCTATGCTCACGAAGTTTGCTGAGTTTTTCCCACTCTGTGTACCGCATGACTTTTGTGCTTTACCCTAAAAAGAATTGTGCTTGTTGCTTGTGAAAGGTTTTCACCGCTCATTCAAAAAACTAATTTTTTACAGATGTCAAATAGTTCATCCATCCATCCACTAACTCATCTACACCGCCAGTGATTAATTTTTCATTTCACCCACTCACACATTCACAAACTCGCTACCACTGTAAAATGACTGTTATAAATTAGCCAGTTGTATTTGCTATTGCAATGCTTATTAACATTATTGGCATTGTATTTTGATCATTGATTTATTTTGTTGTTCTTTGTAGTGTAGCAAATAAATCAATCAAATGGTGCAGAAGAAACTCAAGTGTGTTGAGAGGATGACAATGAAGCAGTCAACCTGTTTCCGCTGAATGACTGCTGAATGACTGCATACCTCATCCTTTGACATCATCATCTAATGTCTTGTGTTACTTTCAATAAACCTTCCTTTAAAAATGTCAACACTACATGCCATCACAATATAACACCTTCCGCTTAAAGGCAAACATGATGGATATCCCGTCCGAAGTATTACAAGTTCCTTAGGATATATTGGAATTTTAATTTGGCAGATGGGATATCTGTCATGTTTGTGATGGAGCTTCCCTTTCCACTAAGACCATAATCAGGCCCAAACTCTTTATTAGCTCATTTTTGCTCATATAAACTCATTGTAGAAGTAGATACAATACCGTGAACAATTTATCCAGTGTGGATTAAGGAAGCTCAGGGTTTTATCTCACCATAACAACTAAAACAAAATCATTTCTTCTTGTTCTTTTAATAATTATATCAATCATAGTGTTTCACTGCATTCTGAGAAATGTAGTGCCCATATGTACCCATAGCGTTTTTTATGTTTTTCAGGAATTCTGGTGGGAATCCAAACAGGACTGTGGGAAATGTAATGTCATGTTATATGTATAGCATTTTGAATTAAAGAACATTAACCAATGTGTCCTTGATAAAGTTAGATGCTCCTGTTCATATTTTTATCTAATAGATGACTTTGGGCAATTAAATTAATTTAAAAAAAGTTATTATCAATGTTCATATTGTGATTTCCTATATGTTCAGCATTATTTGATTGTAACACCTGGCTGTCATGCGGCATTCTGGGAGATGAAGTATTTACATATAGTTCACTAAACTCAAACATTGTGAATAGGCAAGCAGTTATTTACAAAGAAAAATCATCTCAACTCCTGATGCCTCGAAGACACATGTTTATTATAATACGAAACAGCATTATATGTGATGGTTACATTAACAGTATACGTAATGATGTTGGATATAGATTCAATATTTCAAGAATTAACTGTTTGAATATTGTGGCACTGTATAGTATATGGGAAGAATATATCTAAATAAAGTTAAGATGATGATATATATATATATATATATATATATATTTCAACCAAATGCCCTTGCGCTCAGGATATGCACACGACCTACACACGATAATGCTTCCACCACATTCATGGTCCTTTTAGCCTCTTTGCATGTATATGAATATATACGTGTGTGTGTGTGTTCGTATACATACATAAATATACACACACAAAAATGTGTGTAAGCATATTACCTACTGCCGGTCGCCAGTAGGTAGTTATAGTTAGGACCTATTATCCATAGGAAATCCGCAACATTCTATTGGCAATAACTTTGGCGTCGATTAATGAATCTTCTTGAAATTTTCCAAACTTTTGGCCAGCTCTGTTCCGCTCCTTCCCTGAAAGTTTGGGGGTGATTGGTGAAGCAGGGGCCGAAGAAAAAGGGGGTCCCAAAACGTGTTTTCCCCATGCAATTTCCCATGGGACCTTTAGCCACGACTACAGCTCGAACGGCTGAACGGCATTACACCAAATTTGGAAGAGAGGTAGTCCTCAGTTCCAACTTGTGCCTTTCGCATATCTGGTGTCAATCTGTTCGGCAGTTTCGTTGAAAATTACGGTTAAAGTCATTTATATATCTATGGGTGCAGAGATCCGCAGATTGTGCGAGGATTGGCCTCGTAGGATAAGCGCACCGTCCTGATCAAGCGCTCAATTCTAATTGCCTGTCAAGCGGTTGTAAACATTCGAAATCAGGAACTGTTGGCATCCATTTTGTGCCTCGGTAGAAGCGAGGCTGAGGAAGTCATTGAAATATGTGTGGAAAGTGTGAAAAGGGGGCAGGGTAGACACACCCTGACCCCCTAGACCTGCTCAGGGGGTCACATAAGGACCCGTAGGGTAAAAAAAGTAAGATAGTATTTTTCTTTTTAGAAAAAAATCGTGGGATGTGCGTAGGATCCACGCATTTCGCCGCCGAAAAAAAAGAAGCATGTATTTTTGAGCTATACATCAAGCTTATGTGTATAGATGTTGGGTGGCTCTAAAACGAGCCTTTGTGTTTATTGAGAGATTTTAGTACTTACAAGTAAGTACCGATGCAGAGTCTAAAGTTCATGAGAAAGACTCTGTTCCCTTCATCTGTAAAATTTACAGCATCTCTCCTATAGATGCCAGGCATATTGAAACGTAGATTTTTGTGCTATATGGACACCATTCTATAGTCTCGGAGAAAAGTAGAAACAGATTTATTCACATTTTTTTCCTAGCTTTCTGAATCTGTGGACAAAATAGATTGGATTGGTTCCATTTCTGCCTTTGGCATATGTTAGAATAGACAAAGGGAGTTTGGGGGAAAAGTGAAATTAAAATAGAAAATAAATGATTTGTTGTTTGACAACATTCTACACAGAAAATTAGGGTGCATGTTTTTGTTTTTATATGTAAAAAACAACAATATCTCAATTGGATTCACTTGAGTAACATAAATATTTGCATGTACAGAACATTACAAAAGATCTGAACATAGAAGGAAGAGACACTCGGATTTTCAATTGGTTTAAAAGTGCAAATAGCAACATACATTTAAGGTCATATTAAAGCAAAACAATCAAAAAAAGTAAACAGCACTGTGGGCTTACAATGCATTTGGCAACCCAAGGGGGCTTTGTGCACTATGTGATAGTGAGACAAACGGTGACGGCGCGAGTGACACATGGGTGAAAAACAGCGGAGGACGCAAGATGACAAAAATGAAACACACAATATAAACAAAATTGTTTGGTTCCTTTTTAGGTGAATCGGTATTTGTTTTTAGTTTGGGAACCAAAGGAGGTACTGCGCCATGAGTCGTGCTGTATTGTGGGTCGACGGCGTTTCGATCCTATTGATTTAGGATCTTCATCAGGACCAGGTTGATTGACGACAGTGCTGTAAGGAAAGGGAGGGAAGGTAAGGAGAAGGGAGGGATGTGGGGTACGCGGTGAGTGGGCGAGAGGCGAGATGGGACAGTTAGGGGTAGAAGGATGGGAGTGGTAGGGAGGGTGAGGTAAGGATAGGGCAGTGGGTGGACGAGGGCACTGATTGCCAGACAATGGGAGAGGAGGGTCAGCTTAGGAAATGAATGCTGTGGTGGCAAGAGTAGCAGGAGGAAGAGGTGAAGAAACGGGGAGAGGGAGGAAGGGCGGGAAGGGATAAGGTGAAGGGGGGAGGTAAGCAGGGGAGGGAAAAGGAAGGGAAGGGGAAATAAAAGTAGTGGCGCGGGCCACTTACGCAGTGATAAGGCATGAAAAATGGATCCCCGTTATGGCTTGAGAAGAAGGAATTAATTGGAGACAATAGATGGGAGGTCCGGTGGCTGGATCCAATGATTAGGCTTGAGGAGTCCTAGAGGGGCGAAAGGTAAGGTGTGGTAAGGGCAGGTGAGTTACTCGCATGGTGAAGGGGCAAGAGGCAGAGGGTCAACAGAAGAAGGCGAGTCACTTACATGATCATAAAGGCACGGATAACGGAGCCCCGTTATGGCCGATGGAAAACGAATTGTGGAGACGGGAAAAGTAAGGTCCGGTATCTGGATCCAAAGTTGTGGCTCGAAGAGTCCAGGAAGGGTGAAAATTAGGCTCAAAGGGTCCTGGAGTGGGTGAAATGCAAAGGGTAATCAGTGTGGGGCTGGGGCGGATGAGGGATTGATGGGAAAGGTTGGGCGCAGTCGGACACTTACATGTGATAGCACAGGAATAGAGCCCGGTTCCGGCTAGGTCAATGATGGTGGTGGGAAAAGTGCAACGGCAGGGTCTGGCGAGCCGCCGCCTGTCCCGAGGTGTGGTAACCTATAGTCTCCTGAAAAAAGGAGAGGGTTGACTGTCCGTTGGGGAGCCGGTACAGTTGTGTGCAGGGAGATAGGGAAACACGGGCGGTACCCGGAGGTTGTTTTTTAAAAGCATGATTCTTATTGGTTATCAGAACGTGACAGAAAATAACATTACATAGGATGAGGTAGTATATTCAGAAGTCGAGCACACTTCCTGATTTTTTTAGCAACATTGTGTGATGAACTTTTGCGTTCTTCGGGAGTCAGTATTGCTTTTTTGCATGGGTAGATGCTAATTTTATATGGAAATGCAATCTGCTTTGGATTTTGAAACTGAGAATAGATTTCACTGCTCTGTCTTTCAAAATGCAAACTATGTTTGCTATTGGAGGGCGGGAGTTGTGAGAGTCCCGCTCTGTCAAAGCAAACAGTAGAATAGCGGGGGTAGGCACCCCGGGACACTGTAGGAGCCGGTCGTAGTAGTTTCCAGGGCCCTCAAATGCACCAGGCAGAGGTCCACGCAGTCTGCCTCCCGTAATACACAAATTTCCGGGGGTGGTAATTCCCAGAGCTTGAGGGGGGTTGTTGAGGCTCACAGACTTGTAATTTTGTAGGGGGGGTGGATGCGAAAGAGGCGCAATGGGGTTGTAAATCTGGTACACAGTGTTTTGTTTTACTTTGCTTTCCTTTCTGTCATGTAGAGGATCCAGGTTAAATATAATGGTTTCTGTACAGCCAATAACTTTTAACCCTACCCTCAAACGGCTTTCTGCCTGTTACTATAGTAACAGTTTATGGATCACTTACGTGAGCACCGAGGTTATAAGTTCACCACACTATGTTGCTAATGGCGTTGTATTTTTAATTCTTTTGAATTGGAACCGTAAGTTGTAGCTATAAACTCTGGTAAAGATCTGGTGAAGAGCTAGCCTCAGAATTATACTTCAAATTATAAATATAATTTCTATTGTGGACTGCTTTCCCCACAAAAAAAAAAGACGTATGTACTTTTTTTATTAACTTTTATTAAAACAATAAATAACTGGTAGTATAACTAAATGATAACAATACAAGAAATAACTAGAACCATAACTTTAACAAAACAATATAACAAAAACATATAATATGGACTCCAATAGAAGTAGTGTAGTTAATCTGCAAAACAAAAAAGAAAATTAGTGTTTAAAAAACGATCGATGTGACTAAATGAGTTCACACATTACAAGTCAAAGTAACACTTGACAATATTTTCTATTTTCTTAATGTGTGTAGTGTACCTGATAGATTTCACTTATCTTACAGGCTTGCATTCAAACGGTGTCTGTATAGAAGTGCCTAGTGCGTCATATTTATATTACAGAAGAACAGGTCTTTAAAATGATTCATAGATGAGACAGAATTAGGTGAGAGATGAAGTCATTATGCAGGACAATATTTTTTAGGGCTTATTTACAAAACTCTTGTGCCACTTTTGTGATACTTTTCTCTTGTTGAAAGTGACGCAAAAGTGGCACAAGGAGTTTGTAAATAAGCTCTTTTATTTCTAATGCATTTAATTGGAAGTATTGAATATCTGCTTACCTTGTGTAAACACTGTGGCCAACAGAGTTCACAACTTGAACTCCGCTTTGGTTTGTTACTTGCCGGATATGCAAGACTGCTTTCAAGAGGAGACCCCAATAAAGAGTACTGGTGTGGAACTGCATGTATGCGGAAGGACTTGCAGACTAAGAATCCGGTCAACTTTGGAAGGGAAGACTTAAGGATATTGAGAGAGGCTCCTTCTGCTTCATGAGAAGGCCCAAGTACCAGTGGAGCAACACCGTCAACCTCTACTGCACAGCCTAATATTTGTCCCCAATTTCAAACCCTTTAAGAGAAAAAGTAAGAAGGTTGGGAGCATTGTATGCCACCCTAATATGTAATCATCCATTAGTTATACAGAGATCCACCCTGTATCAGACTCATCCGTACAAGTGTGAATTGGATGTTATCTGATACCAAAAACCCCTCAAGTACTTATATCTGTTACTTTTTAACTTAATCGACTACTCATATTGAGAGTATTTACTTTAACCTTATCCATTAAAAATTTGTGAATCTGCATGATTCAGACAACCAGTAAATGCCATATTTGAGACATCGCTGTAATCAGCTGGAAGAGGAGGATATACCTTTTTTTCAACCTTGGCAATTTGCTGCTGATTTATGTAACATTCTGCAAACTGAAAAAGGAGTTAAAATGTATATGTTGTACGTATGTCCAAGATTAATTTTAATGTACATACAAACATTTGTTCTCAATAGGATTGGGGTTGAAAAGCAATCATCAGAGGTTATATATGGCAAGCAAAATAGGAAATAGCATTGCATAATACAAATGGTAGGCTGAAATTGGTCACTCACTTCATTTACTAAGCTACACACTTACACAAACACCACTTTATTTATTCATATAGATAGTAACTCATACGTAGTGTGTTATAAAACCACTATTACAACTATACAGTTATCCATATCTCACACATACAATCACTGAGTCTTATGTATACTTATTATATATACAACAATTGTCACATACGCTGCCTTTTATATTTTAGTTTGTTGGACATATATCATTGAGAAATATATTTACTCATCACCACATCCATAAAGAGATTCACTCACCTAAACATCTGTTTCCACAAATAGTCTTAACCTCATAAACCTACTAAATCAACTATTTACACATCTTTCAACAGTCACACATGTCCCACCCAACCACACTCACATTCATTTACTATCCCATACAAATACTCACTTAACTAATTAATAACTAATGTAGACTTTCACATACCTAGTAACCAACGTATGTAGTAGTTTACACAACAAGAGATAGAATGATATAGGTATTCACAAAGTTTAATCTCTATCCCATATATTTAGTGAGACACTTTTAAATTCGTCACTTAGACACTCAATCACTTTGCTACTAAATCGTCCATTCAGACACTTATACATCCACTCAGTGTTCAAGGCAAATTCCTATATATATATATATAATACTTATTTAAATATCGAAGCAAACCACATTCACTGGATGATGTGATCAGTGTTATCATCAGTGACATCATTTGAGATGTCATCAGTGATGTCACTGACCATGCCATGAATGATGTAATATGTGACATCATCAGCAGTGGATTGCGTGCGCGTGAGTTATAGTTAGTACAACTAACTATAACGGGGGAATTTCAAACACCCCTGAAACCTTTGGTTTTTTCAGTGAATCTATATATACATATATGTGTGTATACATATATCTATGCATATATATGTTTATATATACCCATACAAATAAATACAAATATTTATATATATTCATAATTCATATATACATATATATGTATGTAGAATATAGTCATAGATAAAAAGAAAGGTTACAGAGACGTTGTTTGACCTGGGGGTCTCTAGTTGGCGGAGGTAGATACCAATGCCCAAATAGGGACCCTTGCTTCTAGTCAGGGTAAGGGGAATACACTCTTTAGTATTAAATCTTTTTATTGCAAAAAGAAAGGCTCTTACACACAGCTGTGAAATATCAAGGTACAGTGCAGATAACAATGCGGCCAATGCTATAGCAATATCAGCAGAGCTCCACCTTACGAAAGAGTCACTTTGTCCGATAGCTTCGGGAGCTGCGAGCCCAACCGGCAGAGTCTGTCCAGTGCTCTTAGAGCCACAAAAGGAAAGAAACGTAACTTCAACCAACCCCCCTGAACTATCCCCCAACCCCCCACCCCTCTCCCACATTCCGGATCCATCCTCCCACACCATACAAACCACCTCACCCCTTTATACAGTTCCGTCATTCACCTGAGACAAGCGGAGCAATCTTAAATACCTAGGTCAGGTCACTTCTCGAAATTCAGTGGCTAGCAGGGACAGAAAAGGCTGCCACAGCTCCGCATATTTCGCCCCCTCCCCTGCTTTCACCAAGGAGAGTTTCTCCATACCAAGGACAGACCAGAGTCGCCATAGCCAATTCTGAAGGGTGGGGACCTGCGTGGTTTGCCACCAGGCCAACAAGACCTGAACAGCGGAGCCCAGCGCTATTACTATCAATCAACCCCTGGGAGCTCGTAATGGGTAGGTTAGAGCATTAGGAAGCCCCAACAGGACATAGGCCGGAAATCGCGGGATCTCCATCTCAAAGTGGGCGTCCACCTCATCCAGAATCAATTTCCAATAGCCCTGTATGTGTCTACAGTCCCACAAAAGGTGTGTCAATGTGCCACTCTCCCCGCAACCTCTCCAGCAGGACGCATCTCCCGTTTGGCCCATCTCATGCAAGCGTTCTGGTGTATAATACCAATAGGTTACTAGTTTGGTAAATGTGTCTGTCAACCCCATGTGGTAGGCCGAGTGTCGGGCGCGGTAATAAATGTCCTCCCATTCCTTGTTGCGCAGAGTCCGCCCTAGTTCCCTTTCCCATCTTGCCCGTCCTGCATTATAAACGCGCGAGTATCTGTCCAAGAGGAGCCGATAATGTCTGAGATGAGCCGCTTGTCCGTGGTGCGCGAAAGAAGCCAGTATTCGTATTTGCTAAGCTTGTGTGTTGCGTCCTCACGGGTCAGGGGCTGAAGCGCCCAGTTTCGGACCTGCAAGTACCTAAGACGTTCGGTTTCCGGAAGGTCATAGGCCATCCGGAACTCTTCAAAAGGCATCACTCCTTCCCCTGAGTAGACATGAAAGAGGCACCGGCATCCCGCTGGGCGCCACCGTGCAAATGCCTGGACATCCCTGCCCGGGCCAAAGTCGGGATTCTCCAACAGAGGCGTAAGGGGGAACGGAAAGGTCGTCAAGCCGTGCAGGATGCAAGTTCGATCCCAGACCTCAAGCGGGACCCTCGTAATAAATGAGGCATATAGATTTGGGGGCCGGTGCTGGCGGATTAAACCCAGATCTTTTGACTGGGTGTGAGTGTTTGATTGGTTCAGATGCTCCGTCCATTACCACCCCCTTTTGGCGACGCAAGAAGGGCAACTCCTGTAACGGACGCCCCGCCACCGCCTGGTCCTGGAACAGCCAATGCCATTCCGATTCCCATTTGCTCCATTCCACAAGGGTCCGGAGCTGGGTCGCCTGGTAATAGAGCTGTAAATTCGGCAGGCCCAAGCCACCGCCTTCCGGAGGAAGCATCGCTAACCTCAGCTTGAGCCTGGGCCGCTTCCCGTTCCAAACGAACTGCGCCAACTCCGATTGTGTGCGACGGATCCACCCCTCAGGGGGGCGAAGCGGGATAGCCCAAAAAACGTACAAAATTTGCGGGAGAATCGTCATCTTTACCGCCGCCACTCGGCCCAGCCAGGAGAGCGGGAGATGACGCCATCGCCCGACCTCTGTCCGAATAGCACGACTAAGGTTGGCGTAATTGATACGCACCGTGTCCGGCAGTGTGGCCGCCAGTTGTATGCCCAGGTAGGGGACTGCCCCGTCCGCCCATCGGAAGGGGAATTGCGCTTCCAGCGAAGCCCGCGTCCGTGCCTCCAGGGAGAGATCGAGGGCTACTGACTTTGCCATGTTAACTTTAAAACCAGAAGCCTTTGCAAACGCATCCAAGATTGCCGCTCCGGACGGTAAGGATGTCGCAGGGGAGGCAAAGGAGAGCAGGACGTCATCGGCATATAAACTTATCGTATGGATATATGCCCCGAATTGAATTCCTTTAATGATTGGATTCGAACGCATGGCCTGCGCCAGAGGTTCCATATACAGCGCGAAAAGCAGAGGTGAGAGCGGACACCCCTGCCGAGTTCCGCGTTCGATGGGGAACGTGGGTGATGAGCAGCCGTTTACCCGTACCGACGCTGTGGGGAAGGTATAGCAATTTAGAATCCACGTGCGGAATTTTGCTCCTAGCCCTGCCTTGATGAGCACTTGCTCCAAGTATGGCCAATGGACACGATCGAAGGCCTTCTCCGTATCGATCGCCAACATCATGAACTCTCCCGGTAACCTAGAGGCCCGATCCACCAGGTGCAGTATAAAAGTCGCTGAAGGCTTTCGCTATGGCACCATCCTCGGTTACTATTTCCCCTCTCTGCGTGCGGATTTCCTGCACCGTGTGTCTCTGTTGCTGCTCACGGAGAGCGCGGCCCAGCAGCCTTCCGCACCTGTCGCCCCCTGTGTAGTACGCATGTCTCACCCGCAGTGCCGCGTATTCTGCCCTATCTTGGTCCAGTGCCGCCAGCTGTTGACGAGCTACGCGCAACTGTCTCCACACCCATGGTGCTCCCGTCCTTTGATGTACCTGTTCCAATTCTTTCGTACGGGAAGAGAGCTCTTCCCTCTTACGGGCCCTCTCCGCATTTTCTGCCGCCGCGATTGCAATGAATTCGCCCCGTAGGACCGATTTGAGTGCCGCCCAATGAGTCGCATGGGAAGTGTCTGTTGGATGGTTGTGCACCAGATACTCAGCTATAGCTCCCTTGATTTTGGCCACTACCTCCTGTCTATGCAATAACGTATCACGCAATCTTCAGCAACGAGCGCTGCGCCCAGCCGGCAGAAAGGCGAACACTGCAGTGAGAGGTGCATGGTCAGAAAGCGCTGCTGCTCCTATCTCCGCACTAGACGCAAGCGCTCGAAGCGAGGTAGATGTTAGAAAGTAGTCTAGGCGCGCATAGGTTTTGTGGGCGCTGGAGTAGTGCGTGTATTCCCGGTCACCCGGGTGGAAAGAGCGCCACAAGTCCGTCATTCCCAGCTCTGTCAGTCTGTTCCATCCCCCTTCTGATAGGGTACCTGCATGCGTGGACTGCTGCGCTGATCTGTCAAGGAGGTTGTCAAAAACTAGATTAAGGTCTCCTCCTACCAGAACGTGTCTATCAGGTGCTGCCGCCACCTCATTAAGCACTTGGTGGAAGAACCTCTCTCGTCCCTTATTTGGTGCATAAACCGCAATTACCGTGAAGGTGTTAGTTCCCAGTGAGAACCTGCAGGACAGGAGCCGCCCCTTAAGCTCGGTCCCCCGGTGTAGCATCTTCCCCTTAAATCGCCTTGACACCAGGATTGCCACCCCTGCAATCTTTGTGGTTGCGGAGGAGAAAACTTGCATTGGAAAGTGACGGGACTTAAGCCTGTGACAGTCTTTAGCTAGCAAGTGCGTCTCCTGGAGGAGGCAAATATCTGCTTTAAAATTCTCTAGCAGAGACAGCACCGCCCGCCTTTTAACCGGGTTATTAAGCCCGCGCACATTCAGCGTGAGGACACACAACTCAGTCACAGGCATAAAGAATCATCCCCCATACATGCTCTGAGACACCAGCCATTGGTCGGAACATCAGCCCTAGTCTGTACCGCAGTCGCCCCGACCACCCGGGACCCTCTAGTGTTCGTAGCTCACAACCCTCTCTCATTCTAACACTCTCTCGGATCCGGATTCCTCCCCCCATACCAACAAAACCCCCCTCCCCACCATGAAAAAACCCAATTACAACCCCCATCCCCCCAAAAAAACCAAGGTGCAAACTTTGGTAGTCCTTCATCTAGAGATGAAAAGGAAAAGTCTCTCAACACGGGGTAGTCTCACTAGTGCGTTCGGGATCACTCTCCCGCCAACGGCAACATGATTTGAACGGGTAGCAATGCCACCAGATCCTCACAGGTCCTTCACCCTGTGGGGTCAGCACCCCCATCTACGGCCACTGCCTCCAATGCTGCATGCTGGCCCGCTCTAATTTCCATAGCTGGAGGTTTCTTCACTCTTTTCCGCCGCCGTTGCTGGCGCCATTGGGGCCTGCGTTCCGCCGTCTCTGAGGTGGCTCTCTGGGTCTCGTCGTCGTCCTCCGGCTGATCTTCTTCTTTTCTTCTAGTCCAGCTCCCCAAACAGCAGGCAACAACTTCCAGAATCCCCTTAACTCCTTCGACACTCGTCAGCTCGTCATGGCCCGTGGAACGCTCAGGTGCGGGGAGAATTCCCCCGCTGTGCTGAGCGTTCCAAGGGAGACAATGCACCTGTGACGAGCTCAGCTCGTCATGAACACCGGAGCACCATAGCTCATGATGAGCTGAGCTCGTCATGAGCATGGGGCGCTGTGCGCCCCCTCTGCCCCCCAGCACAGCGGGGGAATAACCCCCGCAGCGAAGGGGCTAAATGGATCAAGCACTCTAGGAAGGGCAGAACTCACTCAGCAGAGTTCAGGGGGAAGCTGGGGGTCAAGTCCTTTTTTTCCTGGGACTTCTTAACAGGAGGCCAGCTCTTCTCAGGCCCTTGGTGATCTCTTCAAGCAAGGGAACACAGTAACAGCAAAGTATTTCCCCTCTCCTTGGCAGCCAACCAACTGCAGGTCAGGCCACAAACACACAGCAGGAAAGTCATTCCTCTTCAGTCTTCCAGCTTTTTCCTTGGCAGAGGTTCCTTCTTGATTCCAGGATGATCTCATTTTTTGAGGTCCAGGTATCCCTTTTTATACCAAAATTCTCTTTGTTCTCTGAGAGCAGTGAGGCCTTGGCCTAGTCAAAACCAGTTCTGGTCTGTCCTGGAGCACTTTGTTTTCCTGACTTCTTCTTACCTTTGAGAGAGAGGGACAGGGTTGTCAGCCACCCAGCAGGAGGTGGAGCGAGCATTGTGGAAGGCAGGCACAGCCCTATTCAGGCCCAGGTGCTATCCCCTCCCACCACTCAAGATGCAGATGCAGCTATTCAGCCTAGGGCTGACTCACTCGGCTCCTTGGAGCTAACCCAGCCCCTGTCCCTCACAAACCAGACAGTGAATTCACAAACAGGCCAAGGCACACAGAAAGGTCAGACAAAAAAACAGCCACTTTCTAAAAGTGCTGTTTTCAAACACAGGATTTAAAAACTATCCTTCTTAAAAGATGTGTTATTAAATTCTGAGTTCAGGGATACCAGATTTTAATTTTCTATCTTGCTCCTATGGGAAGATATCCAGGTAAGCATTATAAGGAGCATTCCCCATTATAACCTATGGGCAAGATAGCCTTTCAATAGTGAAACACGAAATTGGCAGTATTTCACCTTTACTACATTAGTACATGCTCTACCTTTCACATACACTGCATCCTGCCCAGGGGGGTACCTTGGGCCTTCCATAAGGGTATCCAATGTGCACAGAAAGGGAAGGGTTGGGCCTGACCAGTGGGGACACTGGTCAGGTCAGCATGGCAGTTAGCAACTGCACACAGGCACTGTGGTGGCAGGCCTAAGACACCATTTTAGGGCTACTCATGTGGGGGCACAATCAGTGCTGCAGGCTCACTAGTAGCATTTGAATCACCAACCCTGGCACACTTAGCGCACTCTACTAGGTACTTACTGGTCAAACAAATATGCCAATCATGGATAACCAATCACAATAATAATTTACCCAGGGAGCACTGCACTTTAAAACTGATCAGCAGTGGCAGAGTGCCCAAAGCATGTAAACCAGCAAAAACGAAATCCAGCACAGTGTCAAAAATACAGGAGGTAGAGGCAAAAAGTCAGGGGAAACCACTCCAAGGATGCCAGGTCTAACAGACATTATAGTTAGACTTAGATTTTACTTGTACAAAACCAATACATTGTTGCACTTATATTTACCATAGCTAACAATAAATTACGCACCTGCAATGCACTACTTCAGACCTCACATATTACATCACTCATGACATGGTCACAAACGCGGCGATTTAGGCTGCGGGTGTGTGCTCGTCTCGCTGCTTATTTTAGAAAGCTGATTTTAAAGCTGTGTGGAAATTAATTTTGTTCGTGCAAACCCGTATTGTGTTTTGTATTTGTGGGAACTTGAGCTTGGCAAACTTACTTACCTGCTTTTTGATCGCTCTTGACCCCGTTCCGCCCCGGCTTTGTGCCGTTTGTGCGGAGGGTCGTTTAATCGAGCACCACTCCCTGCTCCTGACACCACTTCCGCCCTGCCCCTCCACCTTGCAGGTTAGCGGTCTTGTGGCTCACTCCCTGGTCTGTATAAAATGGTGACCTGGCGGAAGCGCAGCGGGCGCGCCGACTTTGCGCCGAAGTTGCGCCTAAGTTAAGCCCCTCTGCACCCGTCCGCTGCCGACCGGGCCCCGGGGCCAGTTATAAAGCCCAGTCGCCCCATCCCTACCACCAATTTCTCAGCTCGGAACTGGAAGAGAGCTAATTTGGTGGAACTTCAATCTATACTAGTCTCCTCTGTCCCTCCGCCTTCTGCCTCAGTGACCTGCCAGGCTCTTCTCCTTGAACAATGGCTGCTGTCTGCCTGTAACATTGTAGCCCCGCTGAAAACTATAAAAACCTTGTGCCCTCATGACGCCCAGCGGTGGTTCACGGATCAACTAAAGCTGGATAAACTAGCTTTGCGCCGCTGGAGGCGTAATTATGATCAACAACTCAAAACTGAATTCGTGGATTGCCTGAAAGCCTAAAAAAAATCTATCTTGTTGGCTAAGACAACCTACTTTTCCCTGAAAATTATGGAGTCTGCCTCTAAGGCAAAGGACATCTTCTCCATAGTAAATGAGCTCTCTCTTCCAGACCGTGTCACTCCCCAGCCTCTACCGACACAAGCTTTGTGTGACTCCCTCAATTCTTACTTCTTAGACAAAATCATTACCATTAAGAACAACATCCCCTCGCCCTCATCCTCTTCTCCTCTTCCTTCACCTCCCAAAAACCCATGCTGTCTGGACGCTTTTCCTCCTATTTCCCTTACGGAGTTTTATTCTTTACTATACAAAGTGAGCTCTGGTTCCCCCAACGATTGCTGCCCTTCCCAACTCCTTAAGGAAATTTTTCTAGCCTGTCCTGACCCTCCACGGGCACTACTCAACAACTCGTTGGCTACGGGGGTGGTCCCGTACTCCTTTAAACAGGCAGTAGTGATACCAATATTAAAAAAGACCAATGCAGACCCTACGATTTTGAGCAACTACAGGCCTATTTCCCTTCTCCCCTATCTAGGTAAAATTCTGGAGACGTATGTCACTCGCTGCCTGAGTGCTTTTATTGAGAGCTCGTCTTTTTTAGATGCCCAGCAAGCCGGTTTCCGGCCGCTACATTCTACCGAGGCGGTCATTGTGGCTGTGATGGATGCCTTGAGAAAGGGCGCCGACAATAACATCTCCCAGGCACTTGTCCTATTGGATTTTTCGGCGGCCTTTGACACGTTCGATCATGCGATATTGATCGACCGTGTCAATAATGCCGGCATCCAGGGCGTAGCCCTCGACTGGGTCAGATCCTTTTTGGATAAGCGATCCCAGGCAGTGCACCTGTCTACTTTCTCCGCTTCTTACTCCCCCTTATCTTGCGGAGTCCCACAGGGCTCCGCCCTATCCCCGGCCACAATCTTTAACTATGCGGATGATCTCCAGTTAATTTTTCCTATTGACACTTCCTTATCCTCTTGCACTAACTTCCAACCTACCATGCTTGATATATCGGAATGGATGTATCACAGTCAGCTCAAATTAAATCCTACTAAGACCGAGCTGGTGTTGGTAGGCGGGTCAACCAACCCTTGGAATGCCAGCTTTTGGCCTCCCTCACTAGGGTCTCCACCTTGCCCCGTCAATTCAGTGAAGAGCTTGGGCGTAGTCATCTCTGGCGACTTATCTATGAGGCCTCAGATAAATGCTGTCACATCATCCTGCTTCTTCCATCTGCGTAGGATACGCAAAATCAGTAGGTTCCTCACCAGAGATGCACTTATACTTGTCATCATGGCTCTCGTTACGTCCAGAATTGACTATGCCAACACTCTATACGTGGGAATTCCGGCTTACCATCTTCACAGGTTGCAGCTGGTGCAAAATCAGGCAGCACGCCTAGTTTACCATCAGCCTAAACACCAGCACGTTTCGCCACTGTTGCAGAGCCTTCATTGGCTCCCAGTGGCTAAGCGTTGCACCTTTAAACTTGGTTGTACAATTTTCAAAGCTCTGTCTGATCAAGCTCCTGTCTTCATCTCTTCTTGTCTGAAGCAATATGTACCCCTGAGAGATCTCCGTTCCACTTCACACAATCCTCTAGTCATTCCTAAAATCAAACGTAAAAAGCATGGTCTTTGTTTTTCTTTCCTGGCCCCCAAAATCTGGAATTCCCTCCCGACTGCCTTCCGACACTGCCCAACCTATGATTGCTTCTGCCGGATGTTGAAAACCTTCCTCTTTCAGTCAGCCTTTGAGAAATCCCCCGTTCCCGCTCTCCGCATTCGTTATGAGCGCCATGAAACCGTTTGGTGACCGAGCGCGGTATAAATAATTTTAACATGACATAACATAACATGGTCAGTGACATTACTGATAACATCATCCACAGAACTGCTCACACACCCACACTACCACTCATATACCCACTCAAATAACCATGTAACATAACCATGTAACCAGTTATACACTGACTCCCTCATCCATTGAGCTACTCATGCACCCACTCACTCACCGATAGAGCCACTTTCACTGCCACTCTCTTACCCATCTACCTATTCATAAAGCCACTCACCAATATGCACATACACCTACCCATACACCTACTCACATACCCACTCATACACCTATACAGCCACTCCACTCAGACACCCACTCACACATAGATACATACATACATACAGGCGCATAGCCACTCATATTTTTTTTATAACATATTTTATTAGTTTCAGGCAAACAATTACTCATGGTGTGTCAGCGATATGCAATAAGATTAATATGCACCATGGTATGAGAACATCAGCAGTTACTCATAAACCCACTGATTCACCAATACACCTTGGTATATATACTTAACACTCATAAACTGTTAAAAAACACAGTCACTGGATGTCATGAGTGATGTCACTGACCATGTCATGAGTGATGTAATATGTGACGTCATCAGCAGTGCATTGCTGAACTAACTATAACGGGGGAATTTCAATGGTTTTGTATGAGTGTAATGTCCAGCTAACTATAACGTGTGAAACCTATGGTTTTTTCAGTGAATTTCTAAGGTTTTTTAAATGCTAATTCCTAACTATAACGTGGCTGAAACCTATGTTTTTTTCAGTGAATATATATATATATATATGTGTGTGTGTATTTATATATAAATATAAAAAATTATCTATGTACCATGCCAATTCTCTCGTCACTATTGGCAGCAGCTCCCAGCATGGGGGCAAGCCCAACAGCCCTCTCGTGTCGACGGTGTGGCATCAGGAAACACAAAGGACAGCCAGGACACAGTTTCTATCAGCGTGGTTTATTCTTATTCCAGCAGCAAAAAAAGAAACCTTGCTCCTGTTTCCTACCCACACTCCATCATAGTTGGCCTGAAAAACATTCCTTCTAGAGGAGGGGTAAAGTAACCATCAAGAACTTTAACAACTGAATCACCTCATTTACTGACACTCTGCCTCCTTTCAAGGCCAACAGTACTCCTGGAGCTTGACCAAAAGCCAGCTGGTACGTGAAGTGCTACTTCAAGCAAATGGAGTGAAAATGGAGAATGAGCCATGACACTGAAGACCAAAACACCTACTACTCGGCCCGGTGACGCTGCAGCACTCACAAACCGCATCAACGCTAGCATCAACAATGGTAAAGAAATCTTAACCATTATAAAATACTTCATCATGCTGGTAGCTTCCTGAAATATCATCACACCATGATCCCTCCCATAGTAACTCTGCAACAACCTGTTGGAGTTCTTCTGCAACAAGATCACCTCCAGTCATAGCAACGTCAACCCCCAACTGGACTACACAACACTTGCAACACAGCTTCCCATCTCGGTCCATGCAAGGGCCCTGACCTCATGCCCTGTCGTCACCACAAACAAGACCGCCACTAGTATGAAGTCCACCCACTCTAAAGAACTAACCCATGTCCCCACCACAACTTCACCAAAGAGCTTCAACTCATCAGTGAAGCTCATGCACTACTACTCAACACCTCCATCAATTCAGCTAATTTCCCAGACATTTGAAAACATGCAATGGTCACCCCACTGGGGAAGAAGCCCTCAGTGGTCCCATCCACACTTGCCAACCAAAGAACAATCTTTCTGCTACCATACTCAGCCAAAGTATGTGAGAAACCAATCAATGGCTGCTTCACCAACCACCTCAGCAGCCACCAATTCCCTGATGGAATGCAGTCTGGCTTAAGGACCTATCACAGCACAGATGTAGTCTGTATTGCTGTTACAGATACCATCCACATGATCCTGGACAGAGGAATTTCCTTCTGGATCACTGTGCATCATTTTACATGGTCTCCTACCCCATCCTCATTCAACGCCTACAGGAGATTTACATCCAAGGACTCGCTCTCTGCTGGATCTGCTCCTTCGCGATGGACAGAACTCAAACTGTCAGCCTGACCCTGTCTTCCTCGGCAGCCTAAAAACTCATCTGTTAAGTGCCTCAAGGCTCATTGATCAGCCCAATCCTCTTCAACAGCTACGCTACATTACCCCTCTTGCCAATGTTCAACATCCTTTCTTGTGCCGAAGGAACAACTCATTCTCTCCCAATTGGATAAGACTCCCAACACTAGAAACAAATTCACCGCCTTCATGGCTGATGTCACTACTGCAAGTTCAGGAAATTCCTCAAATCCCACCTATTGCAACTTTATCCTCTCTGTCCTGATCCCTATTTCTGCACAGCGCCGAGATGCCCCCGGTGAGTTGAGCGCTATATTAAAGGATTTTACCATAACATAACATAACGTAACGCCCTTCTCACCTGCAAGCTGGACAACAGAAGTGCCTTATACGCTGGAATACAGCAGGCAACACAGCAGAAGACAACAAATCATCCAAAATGAAGCAGCCAAATTTAACCTCAACCCCCATCAGAGAAAATACAATATGCCTCAACTTTGGGAGCTCCACTGGCTCCCAATACACAGACATGCACAGTTCAAACCTGACACTCACACCTTCAAGAGACTGCACAACATATGCACTGCCTACCCGGACAATTGCATCTCCATCCACCAACCCCTCCAGAACACCTTCACTCAACCAAACTTGTATTCACACATACCCCATTCACACATAAAAGTCGTTTCAGAGGTCATGACGTTTTCTACAGTGCTCCTAAAGTATGGAACGACCTCCCACTAAACATCATAGGCTCCTCTTCATTTCTTCTGTTCAGCAAGAAGCTTAATGCCTGATTCTTTAAATTACACACCCTAGGAGGAGCTAGGCACTCACCTGCATATCACCAGGATGCCCTCATGGGTGATAGTGCACTCTACAAATACTCTTAACATAACATAACATAACAAACCATTCCATAACATTTCAATATTGCATGTGTCCCACGTTTATTTTGGGCAATGTGTCACTTTTTTGTGTGGTAACGAACATCGTAGCCATTCACACATAAATGTAATGATCTACAAATCCAGGGTTAGGCATCACTGTGATGTTGATGCAAGACAGAAGTTTTATCTATGCATTACCATAATTTTGTAAAAGGTGCTTTTATATATCTTTGCATCTGCGATTTCCTTTTTATTTACAAGGTAATAAATGACATTGTTAGGGGTTCTTACCCGGAGACTGAACGATAACGCATCTGTCTCACAAATAATAACATCTTCCATATCATTAACACATATTTAAAGTCGTTTTACTTGTTTGTTTATCAGATTAATAGTATTTCTGTGTATGATGACTATGAAAAAGTTTAGAAATGCCAGTACCTTAAATCACCATATGCTAAGGGATCTAATATCTTCCTATATATCATGTGTAGTTAATACAAGCATTGTTTATATATAACTTACATTTATACGACTGCATTCCTGTTTACCATATGCCTTTATTATTAATATGCTTAATATATAATTCACATTTCTAAAATGTGTTACGTGCTTTGGCAATGATAATATCATTCCTTTTCTTTATGCAAATATACTAGGTGTCCTAATGGTCCCATTAATAATGCAGTAGTGCTTTGCAGATTTACAAACTGTAAATAATCATTCAGTTTTTTTCAGGAAAAAACAATGAAGGGAAAACAACGACTCCTCTTTCTGTTTTCTGCAGCCTAGCTACTCCCATTGTTTGTATTTGCCTCTTTTTTTCCTTTTTTTTTACAGAAATACAACGTATTTCTTTTTAGTTGTTTTTTGTTGTGTTTCAACCCATTTTCTAAGGTGTCCCCAAGCGAGTAAATCTATAGCAATTGAACTGCAAACGGAGTTCCATTAAGGGTCAGAAACTTCACTCAGCCATCCGCGAGCACACTGCTGTGCTCTTACAATTACCTCCATGCTCCTTCAGCAGTGCCATGTAAACGAGGCAGTGAAAGATATTTAAGCAAGGTTGCTTCACTGGTAACCCGAATGAAACCATTAAGCCTGGCTGGCCATTCACAGATTGATACTAATGTCCCCAGGAGACGGCCATAAATGGGAGAACAGATTTATGGAAATGCCAGCGGGAGAGCACCTTTCTAAATCAGATCACCGCATGAGCGACTTTACCATCAGACTTGTTTTTGAGGCTAGCCCAGCAGCCACAGATTGCAAAACTTAATATGATCGAAATATTTGACACACATCGAATATCACCAAGCAGAAACCTTGAACTTTTAAAGCACGACCAAACTGGACCTCATTAAATCACAAAGCTCTTATGCTTCTTTGTTTATTTTCCATTTTTATATTATCTTTTCATAGGGCTGACTCTGTTAGCCCTCTCATTAAAGTCGGTATGGTCCTCTGGAAACCTCTCCGTTCTTCAAAACTAGAATGACAAGCTCTGACAATGCTTTTTTCGATTAATTAAGGTTGTCTTAATTCTGTTATTTCAATCTGTCCCCCAAATTAAAGCGTAGCAACAATTCTTTTTGAGTGGGGTGCATTTTAAAGGATTTGTTATTCCTGCCCTTCGGTAAAATAGCATCTAGATGTTATGCAATAAGTTTACAAAGAGACCGAAAGTCTAATTTGCAAAGGGCATTTGATCAAAAGACAATTGCATAAAAACACAAATGAATGTGTTCATTAAGTGGGAGAGGATGTCGACTTGCGGCTACAGCTGAACTGTGGAACCGGGTTCGAGTCTTGGCAACGACGCTCAACATCCTGTGATTCTGGGCAAACCACCTAATCTCCCCGTGCCTACAAAAATGAATGTGTCCTCATGTAACAAAACTGGTGCACCTGTAAAGCGCTCTGATGCCCAATGTCTCGGGTCTAGTTCGCGCTATATAAATCTCTTTAAAAAAATGGTTGTAAGTCCTACCATTCAGGAGGACTTAAAATCAGGAACTGAATTATCTGCCGTCCTAAACGTACATCCTACAGAACGGCATCTGCATTTAGACCCTACACCCAGAAGGATTATTTAAGGAATTGCGTACAATAGTAACATCATCATTGGCACAGCATGAACATGACCGTAGCAAGCCATGCTACCAGGCAGCAAAAATATGCAAGTGAGAAGACAGAAAATGTAAATTGGTCCCCACTTGAAAAAGGACATTAATCACACCACGCAAATAAAGCGAGCAAACCCGACCCACTTTAGAAGACTTCCTTCCACTTTTATCTTCATTCCCTAAATCAATTCACCCTTCCATCGGCATCTATTCTTTCATCCTTCTGGTTAAGTTCCCACTAATGTGCCTCACCTATACAACCCCTCCAGACCTGAGGCCGTAAGGTGGTTCTCCTGGAGGAGTGCGACCTGAATCTTGCGTCTGAGTAAATATTGATGTATGCAATATCACTTAACATACCCAGCCGGCCCTCTGACATACCAAGTCACAATTAATGTTGAGTCCCAACCATTATGTAATTTCCTATTATATAGCCGCAGCTAGTGAGTGAACACCTGTGGCAGAGCCCCTCATCATCTCATCCCTGCCTCACCAAAAAACCTGCCACCTTGTAGTACCGCATGCTGTCTAATAACATTCAACAAAAGAAAAGAGTAGCAAAAGAAGTAACATAAGCAGGCTTTAAACATCAAACCTCTCATCCCATGGCATTGTACCAACGAGTGCTCAACCAGTAGCACTACAATGCAGCGAGCAACCAAGTTATACATCAGTCAATTCTGTATCACTGTGTGAAGAGGTGTAGTGGGTGGCATTGTAGCAGAAACAGCAACCATTGGAGCAGATGCCTGCGACACTCAGCCCCTGGAGAAAAAATGAAGGCCTCCCATCTATGACACACTGCAAAATACTCACAGAAGCCCCGAGGAAACAACTAGTCTAATCAGTGCAAGAAGTTCATATCAGATCTTCGGTCAACTTAGAGGTGCATGCTGGGCGCCCCAGAGCAACATGCCCACCTATGACAGATCCATGTCCGATGTCTCGTCATCCAGTCTCCCGCTCTTGTTATATGGCCATTAGGGTCATTGTCAACATTGCTAAGTTAGCATGAGCTCCACTGCCATGATGCTTCTTTTGCCCAAGTTACTACATCACTTTATTTAGCAAGACTCTGTTTGTGCAATTCACATGAGAACTGTCTGCTTTCTGCGTTCTCTGCCTGTTCCTCGAGTTTAGTCTGAACACGATGTGCAAGGTCGATAAACAATGCCCCTTGTTATTCTATTCTGGTCAGTCCCTAGCACCGAGCCAAAACATGCTAACACAGCTGCGCTTCTGGAAACTCCTGCTTTGAATTAGGGAGGCATGTTGTTCACATTTGGAGAGGGACCTTTCCAGGGAGCACATTTATGCTGTTCCTATGAGGTAAAGCTTCCATCTGGGCACTAAGGTATGGGGTCTCCTGACAAAGCCCAGAGATCTTCCTTAATATGATAAAACATTTTCTCACCAAAGGGAGGTGGTTAGGCCTTATAGTGCTTTATCCACTGTATTGTATATGATGACATCCCCCTTTATAATCTGTGGAATTGCAACAATGCTAACTGTTTTAGGTTTATGCGTTATGCTGCTTGTAGTGACTTGTATACTCAAATATAGAGCACAATAGTTAAAATAAACATTTTGAACTATAGCAGTGACTCTGTCAATTCTTATTGTGGACAAGAACGAGTGAGTCAGCTAAAGTGTACGTCTTGCTACCATGATTCCTGAGAGAGTCGGGAGTGTTGTGTTCTGTGTTGTCTAAACATTTGTAGCTTCATGATTATGTAGGAGAATAAATGAGACACTATAACTAGTTGTTTTTGGGATTTTGGGTACTAACATGGTAGGAAGGGTCAGTCCATATACACAGAGGTTCTGTTTTCTTGCGCATATTTCTGTGTGTGTGCAGAATCCCCGCAACACTCTCTGCGGTGGTAAGTGAAGGGGTCCCCACAAGTTTTTCTACTTTCACAACTGCCTGTGTCTGTTCCCAGACAAATTGTTCCTTTCATAGGCCTACCTTTTTCTGTCTGTTATGGATTTATGATGGCGTTGTGCCTTCAATTCAGTGAATGGATTTGACTTATCTGGAGGGGAGGTAGCATGCATTATCCTGAGCGTAGCAGGAAACTGTAATGCATATTTGATGTTGTGCTCCCAGAGGCATTGCTTAACGGGCATGAATAAAGATCTTCGCCGCTGGACCTCCACAGACTAGTCTAGAAAGATGTTGACTTGGGAGTTTTCAATCGTCCACGGGCTCTTTGCACAGGTGACCTGATAGATATGATCTCTATCCTATAGCTGAAAAGATGAGCAACCACTGGTCACGGAAGGGCTCCCAGAGGGGGTGTTAGCCTGGAACCCTGTGGGCCCGTTCCAAAGAGAAGAAGGTCGAGCACTTGCCTTGCAATATCTTGTTTGCAAACCAGTCCTCACAATAGAATTCCATACTGGTGCCCTCAGCTTGTTCCGGAAGACCCACTATCTGTACATTATTGCATCAAGACCTGCATTCCTGATCCTCAGCAGGTTATCGAAGTAAATCAATGTAACAAGAAAGGAGTATCAACATAGGAATCTAGAAAAGATTCTGAATGGGATATGTTTAGAAAAAAAGGAATATTATCCTTTTGTTAAAAAAACCCTCACTCACCAACCTGGTTGGTGACATGCTTCATCATTGGGGTCCACCCTGATGACCGAGTGCCACCAGGGTGTGCTGCGACACCTGAACTACAGTGGAGCTGGTTATTTTGAGTGATTAGTGCAAAAAAGGGTGGTGTTAAAAATTGTCCTGGTATAACTTTATTGAAAAAACTTTATTCACAAGCAACTGGACAATATTAAAAATAGTGAGGAGATACTGGTTGACGATTATGACCGTAAGTATCTATGTGAGTGGTCTACATGTTTCAACCTTTACGAGGTGAATCCCAGGTTTTCATCAGGACCAAAAAGAGGAAAATGGACAGTCTACACTCACTAACGGGCATCCAATCCTAGATTCCTGGTGCCAAATTGCAAAAATCGGTAATAGGTAAATGCTCAAACCTAGAATAGGCGAGGAGAAAAGAGACTCCTATTGCGCGTCTCTTCGACTTCGTGGGGGCAGAGGGAAGGCTGTCTCAACTGGCAAACGTACTAGTTTTGCTGAGTCAAACAGGGCGGATTACCTGCAGGGACTCATGAGAGGCGCGTAGGTAATCCGCCCTGTTTGACGAAGGACCACAATTCAAGTAACCATGAGAGCGGGTCACTCTGCAGAATGCTTTGCTTGCTAAGAGGTTACATGAGTCCCCTTTCTGGCTCTAGCAGGGATGTATGTGTATGACATTACAACGCATGCTTTTACATCGCATGCCTTTACAACGCGGTATTTACAACGAATACCTTTACAACGCATAATGCTTTTAGGCGCTGGATAGTGAATTGTTTAATTTACTATTCCAACTCCTGTCCCCGTGGATAGTAGGGAAGGTGTTGGATAGTACATTGAACACATTCCCTATCCTAGAGCGCCCACCAGCGCAATGCGTTGTAATGGTTTGCGTTGTAAAAGTTGCGTTGTAAAGGCACTGCGTGGTAAAAGTTGCGTTGTAAAGGTTGTTTACCTCTAGCAGTGCACTTACATTTGTCAGGGAACAGTGATTAAAAAGCTGTTGAGATTAGAGGACATGCCAGTGATAGATGTATCGCTGAACGAGCCTATGCCACCCTGGCTGTGCTCTCTCCCACATATATGTTCTCCTTGCTCACAACCTCCACCAGCTGCCCAGTACATCAGGGAGGAAAGCCAATTCTGAAAGAGATGAGGGGGTAGCCTTGAGACTACACCCTAGGTCACCACAGTGGCAATTCTTCCCCATGGATTTCTGGTTAGGCAGAATGATAAGTAACGGAGTATAGGGCCCACAGTCCCACTGCTCTCAGAATGCTGGGCCCTCCTGGGGGAATCACATCACTGATGCTCCCCTCCAGTGCTGAGAGTCCAGTGCAGGTTTCTTTAATTTAGAATCTCAGGCATGGCCTCCCAAGGGGATCATCAGTTCCTCACAGTCCCTCCTGCAGCAGCAGGCTGTGCACCTGTACACCTCTGCAATGGACGCATCTTTTGGTCTCCTTCAGTAGGACGGAGTAGGTGCGGTGAGCTCCTCACTTCATTGAGTCATCGAGAGCTCTATATGTAAAAAGGGAGGCCCTGTGCCGAGGGGGCCAACCATTTCTCTGTCCAGGTAGGTGCATTGGTTCACGGCATCACTAGTAGCCCACGGTTCCGTTGTGTGCCGTGGCCTCAAGAGAGTTTACAGGCTGCTCTCTATTGACTGACCAGCCAGACATAGTTAGTCTGCTCAATTAGGGGGGGGGGATCTCCAGCACTGCATTGTCTGATTCCCAGCCCATAGAACAGAGCTGCAGGCAGTGGAGAGCCCTGAGAGATGTCCTGGGTTCTTCGCTGCAGTCACGGATAGCGGAGCTCCTCTCAATGAGACTTACCCAGTCGCCATCTTGGCAATGTCCCTTCTCAGGGGAAGTTTACACAGATTGTGATAATCCAATAGTTGAGTTGCAAGCTATTACAACTCTTGGGGGAATTGAGTTGTTACCAGTTTCTATAACGTTTCCCAATGCCAATGCAAAAGTTCTAACGTTAGGAATTTTTCGTTTCTATTCATGTGTGTGTGCAAATTAAAGCAAATGGAGCATCGGTTTTTAAAAAATAGAATATTCAAAAACAGAATTTTAAGGTTGCATGTTCCGGAGCGTTGAGATTTAATTCTAAAGAAAAAACAGTGATTAAAAAGTCACTAATACAACCTTGTTTAAGGCTTTGGGTAGTAGGAAAAAGACATATGTGTTTGACACATGATGAGAAAATAGTTAAGTCAAAATAGAAAACAGTAGATATGTAAATACTTTTAGGTGCTAATCCCACGTTTAGAGATGTCTATCACATATATACCAACACTGCTTATTTCACACTGTACACATACTTACTATTTACCATGTGTTTCCTAAAATCTATTATGTGAAAAGTTTAGATGTGTGTTATAGTACAATGGATCATAATATTTAAGGGCAAAATATTCTGAATGTTTCCTCTGCCTTGATTGCTCCTCTATTAATTGCTTTAATAGAGCATTTAGCAAACAATATAGCAAGTTTTTTAATTGCATTCATGAAGAGATGTTCACAATTAGAAGTATGATAATTAAAATCAAATGGATTTAGATATGCTCTTGGCAACAGAGGTAGGAGTTTGTAAGGTAATTGAGGTTCAATGCCATACATGTGTTTCAGACAATTGTCAGGATAGTAATGGGGACATTACAAATTTGACTAATAATGCACAGGAAGTTCACCCATGAATAGAACCTGGAGGCTGGGATCAAACTGGTTCAGGGCTGGGTGCTGGGGTAAATAGGTGTTAGTAGTAGTTGCTATCTCGCTTGAAGCCAGATGTACAAACATTAAGAATATCTAGTTCCTAATTGCGATTCTCTCCGAATCTCAATGAAGAAATCCGTATGCCTAATGTAAGAAACTCATTGAGTTTCATTTAGGGATTCCTTGTGGGTCACAAATTTACCTACCTAAATAACATTATTGAGGTAGGTTGCAGTTTGTGACCCATTAGGAATCAGTGCCATCACAGGGATGGTGGCCTGCTGAGGTCAGCACACCAGCATGTATGTGATTGCTTTTTAACAAAGCAATCTTTTTTTTATGAAGCCATTTTCCTTAAAGGAAAATGGGATGCATTTAAAAAGAAAAAAAGAAAGTCTCCTAGGGACCCATTCCCCTTTGTAAATGGGCTGCCACCAGTTTTAAACTGGTGGTAAAGTATTACCGTTTTGTGACCGGGATTTGGTCACAAAGTACCAATTCGGTATTTGGAAGGGAGACCAAAACAACACCCTTCCAAATATGGACTCACAAATGCAAAATGTGATTGTGTAACAGGTTACAGAATCACATTTTGAATTTTGTAAATATTTGGAAAAGCATTTTCTTATCGCAAAACAGCCTGATTCTGTGGATTGATTCACTTGTGAGTAGAAAAATGCTTTGTACATCTGGCCCATGGTGTAGTATTATTGGTTGCTTTAGTAATGTTATGCATATATCTAGCCATTAAAACTTGGGGAGTTAATGATAGAATGTTTCTGAAAGTGAAGTGCATTGGCAAGAAGAAGACAAAAAGAATCACCAAAGAAAAAATCAAACCGGATCAGAGAAAAACTGAAGAATATGAAAGATTGGAAAGTTTAAGAGTCTAAAGAGTCAGATATGATGACAAGGATGTTGTGATGTTGTGATGATGTGATCATTTTCAATTATTAGAGGGAAGAATTGCGAAAGCTAATTAAAAAATTAGAAATGGATATGACTTTGTTTTGTAGTTGCTAACATAGCAGGCCTTAAATGTGCACAACAAATACATGTTCACTTGTATATTTTTTCTCTGTAAAATAGAAAGATCTTGTGACTTAGTTTAATCTGCCTGGCTTTCTTGTCTGTTGTATCATTCATTGGCCAACAGATATAGCCATACAAAGACGAAGTATGCAGGATGTTTTGGCAGAAGTGCAATAGTTCTCATATTGTTATGGAAGGAAATAGGGTTGCTGGTTGAGCAGGATGGAACTCTTCTTAATCTGTAACCGCAATTCTTGTCAGGGAGAAACAGTAGCAAACCTCAAGTTCACCAGTGCTTTACCCCGCTGGTAGCTTACCACAAAAGCTGTCAGGCTTAACTTGGAGGCAATGTGTAAAGTATTTATTCAGTACTTCAAAGAGTTATAAAGTGAAAATATGGCACAAGAAAAATACGACACCAATTGAGAAAAATATAAAAAAATGTTTTGAGACCAAAACAGGGAAAATCTAATCAGTAACACCAGAAATATGCAAATTTAAAAATGTTAGTAGAAATAGTGCTTAAAAGCACAAAACTCGAACTGTTGTCATCAGGTCGGGCTACACCAAAATAAAGAAACGTGGAGCAAGGGCTTGCTAGAGAGACCAAGTTGGGCCTGCTGAACAAAGTACCTTAAATCCTGGTTTCGTATCTTTTCAAGATCCTGTGTAGAGGATGCTTTGCACAGTGGTGAGTCGGGCTGCAATGCGAGGTCCTGCGTCCATAATGCATCACTCAGCCGTGTTCTGAGGAGCAGCTGGGCTCTAATGGAGGTGCTGCGGCGAGGGTGAATCACATAGTGGCAGTTCCGAGGAGTGGCCTGGCTGCAATGTGAGGTTCTGAACCGAGGACTAGCCTACCAGGCAATGCCAGATTTCCCTATTGGCCAGTCCTACACAGCTCACAGGCACTAATGTGCAGAAAGCCCACAGAGTACAAGGAAAAGAATCTTAAGAATCCTAACCCATGGATTACAAGAGTCACCCATCCGAAAAATGAATAGCAAAATGCTTAAAAGACTGAAACTGTTTTTGAGAACAATAGTCAAAAACACATTGTTGTTATCGCTTGTGCTGTTTAACAAAGTTTATTTGTTCTTACTGAAAATAGGTGCGATCTTAATGGAGGAAAGTTAGGTCTGAACAACCAGCAGTTTTATTATTAATGTTTAACTGACAGGTGACAATAAGAAGTTTAAACTAACCTGAAACGGAATACTCTTTTTTTGAAAGGTAGAACTACAAACCATAGTTCCAAGATTTTAACTTTAAAGGAAAGAGAATTTTTCACGGAGAATAAATATAATCTATGCGAATTAGAGTAGTTTCAACAGCTATTAAAGAAGCCTTGAAAGTGATCTTTACCCTGGTATATTTTAGCTTGGCACTGAAGATAAGTAGCTAGCAGAGTAGGTGGAGCTCCAGTTAGTAGAGGGTCCTCAGAGGGAACAGAGAAATTCCAGCCAGTGCCCAAGAGTTCAATAACTAAGGGGGTATTGGGGAGCAGGGCCCCGAGCAAGTTGGTGGAATCCTAAAGTAGCTCCTCTGTCAGTCTTCTAATAATTCTAGTTTTCCTGATTAAAAAGCCCCATCCTGAAAGACTAATCATTGGACAGTGTGCTGCTGCTGCGAGCGGGTCAGGGACTGCCTTCTCCTTCAAGGTATGTCTGATTCTTGACATCCTGGTCACTGTGGTGGTGGCCATGCCCACCCTCCATGGCTGGTAGGCGATGACTGAGCCCTGTATTGTGGGGAGGAGAGTGGATGCGGTGGCGGGCGCCCCCTGGAGGTGAGCAGGCTGCACTCCAACACTGGGAGTGGAGGAGGAAACCAGTGGATGACGTGTATGAACGGAAGGCCCAACATGAGTGTCCTGCACTGGAAGACCAGGGCAGTTGCTTACAGGTGGCGACTGAAATGGCCTTGCAATCCAGAAAGCACGGTGTGCTGGTGAGGGACCACGTAACTCCAATTAAAAGTCTGCTGGTGAGACAGCTGAACTCTGAGGCAGATTTTGGGATATTCAGACATTAAGTGCAGCCTCAAGTGACTCTTCCATATTAGATGTGGTCCATTTGATATAACGGGGACTATTCTAAACACCCAATGACTGGGCAATTATTTGCTGCGTGTTGGAGTTACTAAAGTACTATTTGGGATACAGATGCTCCTCCCCCTTTCCCCTGTTACTATGAGGATGGCTATTGTGGGGTGATGCTATGCTGAGCGGTGGAATATGCCACGTTAGTTCAGATGCATTTACAATGCATGCCATTACAATTCAGTTGTCACAACGACTGCGTTATTACATCGCACACAATTACAACGCAAGATGGAACAATGACTTGCTGTAGGGGGGCGCTTGATTGTGGAATAATATAATTTAAAATAGGGAAGGTGTTAGATTTTAACTCCAACACCTTCTGCTCCCTACCGCAAGTTGTTATTCTGACTTGCATTGTAATGGTATGCATTGTAACAACGTGGTCGTTGTAACAACTGCGTTGTACTGGCATGCATTGTATCGCATGCGTGGTAAACGATGTTTACCTGAGCGTTAACACCTTTTTTCTACTGGCCATCTCATTGGGCTTAAAGTGGCAGGCGGGGGTGAGTAACCCCTAAACTAAACATCCTGTGATGGTGGGACAGAAGAAGAGAACCTCATTTATTAGTAATTGTTGACACTGTCTACTACCCCCTGATGACCATGGTAATACGAGCTCTAGTGCGAGTAGAAGCTACTGACCCTTTTGCCATGGTGAAAAACAAGGTAGAAAATAAGATACAACATAACAAAATGGACAACTACACCTTCCTACAGAGTCAGCAAGAAGATGAATTGTGGGTCCCTGGGAACAAGGAAAGACAGATTGAATCAGAGGAACTTATTTTGCGAGATATGATGATGGTTGTTAAAGATCCCAAAACGACCTTGGAATCCAAGATTGACACCGTCATAGTGGGAATTGGTCTCTTTCACATGGATCTCAGGAAGATCAGTGACAGAGTGAAGATGGCGTCATCTCTGCACTCAGTAGTTATGACTCTCATGAAAGAGAAGGATGCAACCCAGTGGAGACAGGAAGGTGCGGAGGAGCGATCCTAATGCCAAAATATCTGCCTAGTAGAAGTGCCGGAAGGAGCAGAGGACCCAAATTATCGGATTCCTAATCTATTAAACCTAAAAGAGTCTCTTTATTATTTTCTGTGGCATGAATTCGTAAAGGCCTGGTACCTCCAAAATGGCTGGCCAGCCTGTAAAATCATATTATTGCCTGAATATTCAACTATCAGGATGTTATCCTACAAGTGGGCAGGAGGCAAGAGGATCTTCAATAGGAAAATGTAACCATCTGAATAAAAAAAGGATGTTTCTCCTTGCAAAACTGCAAATTATTGTGAAGGGGGAAACCTGGGTTTTCCGTACACCAGAGGATGATTGAAACTGACTAGAGGGTTGGAGGACTGTTGGGGGATCTTCACCTGGTATGCTGGCTGGGGACTGCCCTCAAAAAGCTGATCGCACTGTGTCTGCAACTAATGGAGCCCCTGCTACTTCGGGGCTAACCCTTTTACAATTACAAAAGGAACATAAAGACTGCGATGGCCCTGGTCTTCCTGCTGGATCTATGGTAGCTAATGGAGGGAGATTAGGAAATGAAACCTGGGGATCTTGGGGGCAACAGATCGGTCCCTTGTCCAGGCTTTATGTTGGAGCTTGTGCAATGGAATTACTCTCCCTGGGGTTGCACAGGAACATTTCAACATAAACTGAGATGGCCTTCTACAACAGGGAAATATATTTAAGAGCAGTGCCAGTGATAGGGAATTTAGGATGTATACTGGATCTGAAAACAATGGTGCTGTGGCTCTAAAAAGGTCTTGTATGGGTTTGATTAATCAGCCAGTTGGGGGATGGTTCACTTTGTTTGGGGCTACAGACTACCAGTGAATGGGTGGTGGGTAGTTTTGTTCCTGCACCATCAGGGGGTAGAAGGGTTATTGGAGAGTGGGAGTTTCAAGAAGTTATCTAAGCTCAATGAGATGATTGTTACTTTGGGACTGTGTGTGTGAACCCAATTAAATATGTGGATGACAATCCAATAAAGGAGGTAAGCAGCCAATGGGAAATGATGATGTACAACAATATATAGCAGGACGGTGAACCATTGTAATAGTCACATGGAATGTGAATGGCATGGGCAACAAGATAAAAAGTGAAGCTGTGTTTCAATATCTCAGATGTCATGCACCTGATTTAGTACTCAGGAAAGCCACCTGAAGTGGGAGAGATGCCATATGCTGTCTATGGGTGGGTATTGATTAGTGGTATATGCAAGCTACTCCCTTTGTTTGAAATGAGTGTGATTAATGATCCTTTGGGCCTGTATGCAGTTACGGTTGGGAAATGGAATGGTATTAAGTTTGTGTTGGGCTCAATTTACCTGCAACTTTGACTGCATATGGGGTGAGTCGACAATCTTGGTGCAGTTCCGATGCAGCTGCTACATGGTCTGCTGCTTCTGAGGGGATACTTTATTCTCTCAATGGATGATGCAATAAACAGGCATCATCAAGGCATGGATGTTGGAGATCTATGGCCCAGTAGGTATATGGAGAAGACATAATACAGCTGTGTCACAATTCTCCCTTTACTCTGGTACTTATGACTCTTACTCTAGGCTGGATTATTTGTTCACACAAATCTCATATGTACATCACTTCTTGAATACCAAATTTCTAGCCAAAGCGATCCCAGATCATTCATCTCTGTGATGGAGTTGGGAACTTCACAGAAGACAAATTAGCATGGCTGGAGATTAGACATATGGGTAGTAAAACACAGGGAGATAATTGATGATTTACTCCATTTTAATGACACTGCAAAGAAATTGAACATCTGTGAAGTCGAGACTTAACCTGTGGGAGCTGTTTAAGGGGTTATTGCAAGGGTAGGTGGTTTGTCTAGTTTCTGCTTAGCGCAGAGATGGGAGGCTACTTGAGGCTTAGGAATGCCCTACAAAAGGATATTGTGAAAGAGACAAAAAAGGAAGAGGAACATATAATACTTTTGGAACAGCAATTTATTCAGTAACCATGGGATGACGTACACGACTGATTAAACATTAAACATAATGAATTCCAAGAGCTGACTTCTAATGCAGCCCATTGTGAATGCTTGGCAATTCAAAAGAGACTATATGAGGTGGTCAATAAAGCTAGAAAGTGGTTGGCGTGGCTTGACAAGATCGAGGTGAAAGCAAGATGGGCGAGGGAAATCCAGACAAGTTCAGGTATGTATGGTTGTGGTATTACTGAGGTGTTTGCAGACCACTATTGGTGGAATTCTGTGTACAATTATCAGTTCTACACACAAGAGGGGAGAGGGCCGCCATAGTTTAAACTCCAATACCCCAGGCCCCCTAAGACAACCCGATAATCACACACAAGGGGTATATAGAGTACACGACTACAACAAAGGAAAATTCTCCAATTTGTGAAAACTGCCCTCACTCACATACCGAAGTATGTGACATGCTTCATCATAGGGCCTGCTACAAACGCCCTGGTGTAGCCACATCCAGGGCGGAGCATTAGGGAGGGGGAAAAAAATAATAAATTCCACGTCACAAAGACGTACAACACAGTCAGTCAATACGTACAACAGATAACATACATGAGTGATAGAACGTGTAGGTAAACACCTCGTGGATCTGATATAAGTGCGACAAAAAAAGGTGTGCAGTTAGGATGTGATTTAAAACTGATTAAGGGTGCCAATAAAAAGTATTACTTTATTAAGCCCAATTTTGATACCCCTATCAGGATTAAAAATAAAGGAAAAAGGATGGGAAAATGTCTTATGGAGAAAATAAGGTTCCTCAAGACTTCCCTCCTACCACTGCTAGAGTCAACATGTTTCGACCGCTTCAATTGTGCCCCGAGAGGTCACGTCGGTCTTCCTCAGGACTATCGCAGTCAAATCCACTCGTTACCCTGTGCCGTAGTTCGGTCACTGGGTTTCCAGAATATAGTAGGTCTCATAAATCCATACTTTTCCGGGTCTTCCAATGGTATAGTGGAGAAGATATCCCCAAGGTCAAGGGGAGAGCATTTACGAGTTTATGAGCTACATAAACTCGAACTGGTGTCCGTCAGGTGGGTCTGCCCGTGAACACAATCGTTCAGTTAGGCTGTCCCTGCCCCAAGTAATCCTGTTCCAAGTGACACCGCGTAGAATTATCAGTGCCATGTCTCGATGACATAGATAGGTCTGTCCTTGATGCACAGATAATGACAGAGGAAATGAAAGAAACAATTAAGATGTTACCATCTGGTGAGGCTCCTGGACCTATTAGCCTACCAGTGGAGATCTACAAGAGTGTCACCAACAGGATAGCACCTCATCTCCTAAGTACAAAGCTGCTTGATAAGAGGGGTCCTGGTTGAAGATCCTCACTCAGCAATGATTGTTGTTAGCCACAAGCTTTTCACACCTCGGTTTTCCTTGTTAAAGGGCAATATCTATCCTATATACCAAGACTAATCTAGTGCTCAAAGTCGCAGCAACCAGGCTAACACAGGTAATGACAGATCTGGAACACCTGCATTTCATATGATTGTATGGATGTATGGCATATACTGAGATCAGTGGTGGAGTCGCTGAATAGTTTAAATGCTTCTGACTTTCTTGAATGTTAATTTATCTTTTAATTATATTAGGATGAGCTTTGGTTCATAATGAAATAAGTTGGTGAAATTGTTCTATTTAGATGCTCTTGGATGTGTTAGGGTGAATGGGAGTTACTCTATGATGTTTACACTACACCAAGGTGCTAGGCAGCAGTGCCCTTTCTCTCTGTTGCTCTTCACTCTGGCGATGGAACCATATGCATGTTGGATGAGGGAGGATCATTTAGTATGGCACTTCAGATAGAACACAATGTCCTGAAAGGTAAAAGACAGTAGACAGTTATAAATAGCATGCACATAGCATTGCTGCAGTGGACAAGAAGGAGATTACTCATTTTTTGAATCAAAAGAGAGTTATTAATCTTTATGTAATGACATTCATTTCATGGTTGGAAGTACACAGTTAAGCACAGCACTGTATAGAATGTATTGACAACCACATGAAACTTGGTGCAGCAAACGTGAATAAATAGTGCAAGTGGCGACGCAAGTGAAAGGAGAGAAAACAGCGTAGTGGCGCACTGTGTATAAGGTGCAAATTATCTACAGTGAGTGGCTAAAGACGGCGCGTGTGACATAGTGATATCACAGAGGGCACAATTAATTTAATAGATTTGGAGCCACTAAGAAGAAGTGCGCCTATTAATTAGGCTGTTGGGTCGACGGCGTTTCGATCCGGACCATTTCCGATCATCATCAGGACTGGTTGTCTGAATTAAGTAGTGCTGTGAAAAAAGGGAGGGAGTGTTAAGGCGGGGAATGAGGGAGTGTGGGTGGATGGAGTGCACTGGGGAGGGCTAATGGTTACCTTGAGCAATCCTTGTAAATTGGAGCACTTGTAACTAACATGGAGGTAAGACTTGAAAGCCCAGTAGATCACCAAGGATCGGGTCACTGGAAGAGGCCGCATGAGGCTGGGGAGAGAGGAGGGGGGAGGTAACTTACTGGGCAATGAAGACATGAAACATTTCACATAGTGTAAATGGGGTAGCGCCATGCTGGAAAAAGAAAGAGGGTCTCATACCTCGCTGTCGATTTTAATGCGTGGATTGTGCCTGTAACTCAGCCGAGTTGGGAGAGGTTGTACTGAGACACCTCAGCGTTCTAGCCGGCCACGTTATTCAGCCGTGCGTAGTTGGCGCTGGGGAAAAGCAAGGGAGGTTTTAGAAAAGCACCCGTATATGTGACTACAGGGCATGTGGTAAGAGGGAGGAACAGCGTTACCTGCATTAATCAGCACGTCCGCCTTGTTATCGGAAGGAGTAATGGTGTAACCGGCGCTGGTCGGAATGAGGATATTTCATTTCCGCATTGGGGCGGGGATCGAAACAGGGGCGGGGCAGGCAAAGACGTCAGCGGGGGTGTGTTGGTATCAAGCTGAGGAGATAGGATAACCAACCTGAGGGGTGGAACTGGTTAGGTTGCTATGGAGAGGCGTCTTAAGGGGCAGTCTACATGGAGTTACGGTACCTGAATGCACCGCGTGTGCAATGGGAAAGGGCAGACTGTAGAAGGCAGAACACGGGTAGGGAACGGGAACGGAATCAGAGAGTTGCGGGGGTGGGGGGGCGGTGTTGGGAAGTGGGGAGATGTTGGTATCTCAAGGCAAGGATAATTCGAACCCATTATTATTAAACAAACAATATTTACAAGGTAGCATATATTTCAATTACACAGTCGATCTCATAATGAGGGAATGTAATCAAACCAAAACAGAGCACAGGCCGTATCAGATATTACCATTCATTTCCAAATGTAGCGACCTAAGTAATTGAGGCCAAAGTCAGTCTGATTCGTGTAGGAGAAGGGTAGCATATATTCCAATTATACAGTCGACCTCATAATGGGGGAATGTAATCAAAACAAAACAAAGCACAGGTCGTATCAGATATTACCAAATGTAATGACCTTCTCCTACACGAATCAGACTGACTTTGGCCTCAATTACCTAGGTCGTTACATTTGGTAATATCTGATACGACCTGTGCTCCTACCCTTCTCCTACACGAATCAGACTGACTTTGGCCTCAATTACTTAGGTCGCTACATTTGGAAATGAATGGTAATATCTGATACGGCCTGTGCTCTGTTTTGGTTTGATTACATTCCCTCATTATGAGATCGACTGTATAATTGAAATATATGCTACCTTGTAAATATTGTTTGTTTAATAATAATGGGTTCGAATTATCCTTGCCTTGAGATACCAACATCTCCTCCCTTCCCAACACCGCCCCCCCACCTGCCCGCTACTCTCTGATTCCGTCCCCGTTCCCTACCCGTTTTCTGACTTCTACAGTCTGCCCTTTCCCATTGCACACGCGGTGCATTCAGGTACCGTAACTCCATGTAGACTGCCCCTTAAGACGCCTCTCCATAGCAACCTAACCAGTTCCACCCCTCAGGTTGGTTATCCTATCTCCTCAGCATGATACCAACACACCCCTGCTGACGTCTTTGCCTGCCCCGCCCCTGTTTCGATCCCCGCCCCAATGCGGAAATGAAATATCCTCATTCCGACCAGCGCCGGTTACACCATTACTCCTTCCGATAACAAGGCGGACGCACTGATTAATGCAGGTAACGCTGTTCGTCCCTCTTACCACATGCCCTGTAGTCACATATACGGGCGCTTTTCTAAACCCTCCCTTGCTTTTCCCCAGCGCCAACTACGCACGGCTGACTAACGCGGCCGGCTAGAACGCTGAGGTGTCTCAGTACAACCTCTCCCAACTCGGCTAAGTTACAGGCACAATCCACGCATTAAAATCGACAGTGAGGTATGTGACCCTCTTTCTTTTTCCAGCATGGCACTACCCCATTTACACTATGTGAAATGTTTCATGTCTTCATTGCCCAGTAAGTTACCTCCCCCCTCCTCTCTCCCCAGCCTCATCCGGCCTCTTCCAGTGACCCGATCCTTGGTGATCTCCTGGGCTTTCAAGTCTTACCTCCATGTTGGTTACAAGTGCTCCAATTTACAAGGATTGCTCAAGGTAACCATTAGCCCTCCCCAGTGCACTCCGTCCACCCACACTCCCTCATTCCCCGCCTTAACACTCCCTCCCTTTTTTCACAGCACTACTTAATTCAGACAACCAGTCCTGATGATGGTCCGGATCGAAACGCCGTCGACCCAACAGCCTAATTAATAGGCGCACTTCTTCTTAGTGGCTCCAAATCTATTAAATTAATTGTGCCCTCTGTGATATCACTATGTCACACGCGCCGTCTTTAGCCACTCACTGTAGATAATTTGCACCTTATACACAGTGCGCCGACTACGCTGTTTTCTCTCCTTTCACTTGCGTCGCCACTTGCACTATTTATTCACGTTTGCTGCACCAAGTTTCATGTGGTTGTCAATACATTCTATACAGTGCTGTGCTTAACTGTGTACTTCCAACCATGAAATGAATGTCATTACATAAAGATGACTAACTATCTTTTGATTAAAAAAATGAGTAATCTCCTTCTTGTCCACTGCAGCAATGCCATGTGCATGCTATTTATAACTGTCTACTGACTTTTACCTTTCAGGACATTGTGTGATAATTGTACCTTCCTACCCAGTCCTGACCTGGTCTATGGGTTATACTCCTGTCTTGTCTACAAAAACTTCAGATAGAACAACACCTGGGAGAAGCAGATTTCATGGCACATGGATGATATCTGCTGTATGTCTCCGATCAGTTACTTTCCATAGACAGAGTGATGCAGATGATATAGGTATTTTGGGAAATGCAGTGGATTCCATATTAAGTTAGTTTATCCCCTATCGGCATGAGTTTGCATGGCTCCACAGAAGACACAACTATGGATATGTCAACAAGGTTTTTACTATCTGGGCATGTACATCACAAGGTACCTAGACGATGTCCTAAAACAAAGTCTCTATAGAGTCTTTGAGAAATGTAGGGAAGATGCCAACTCTTAGAAGACCTTGCCACCTTCAATGGTTGAGAAAGCAGAGATGTTTAAAATGATAGTCTCCCCAAATTCATAAATGCAAACCAGAGCATGCCTTATGTTGTGAGCATGAATGGGGTTCCAAGATGGCTAGTCTGGAAGGATGGCACCCCAACAATTGCGTTGTCTAAATTGACTTTGGGGATATATGATGAAGGTGTAGCTCTGCCCAATCTGAAGATTTGCTACTGGGCCACTCAAAAAATGACACTTGGGTATACACTGCCCAGAAAGAACCCTCAGTTAGAAAAAATAGATACAGGATGGGGCAGTGAGGCTATCCAGTGGCTATTTATGGGAAATGATGTGGACATAGGTTGCCAGCATACATAAATGTAGTGCTGTATATATGGGATAGCGCTCTCTGACAAATGTCATAGCAATCAATCTTAAAGTCTCAAATGTGGGATTACCAGCGGCTACCTGAAACATGTCAATTACTTGGTTTTGTAGATTTGGAATCAATAGGTATCAGTAAATTGGGGGATGTGTGGGAGAACACTCTCTTGAATAAAATAAAGACCCTTAAGGATGAATACAAGATACCAGAGGGGAAGATATTTAAATACTTGAGGCTTAGGCATGCCATACAAAAGAATATTTTGAAAGATCAAAAAAAGGACTGTAATCCTCCGGAGGATCGAATCTTAGCTGAGCCCTTAAAAAATAAAGCAGTTTCCCTCTTGTACAGGAAAAAATAACTCACGCAATGCCTTGGAGAGACTGAGGTAGACATAGCAAATGGGATTTTGGAGCCTTAACAGATGAAGAATGGAGTTAAACACTACAGGGACCTAGGGAGGTAGCGATCCAGGTAGGGTTTTGCCTAATACTGTTGAAGCTGCTTCATAGAGTGTAATTCACAAGAGAACTAATGATGAAGTTTGGGCTGACTGATACCCAGGAAAGCCTCGGTGGTTACAAATTTGTAGGCACATATATGTTTACACTATGGGACTGCCCTTAGCTCAGGAATATACTGGACTCGGGTGATGGAGTATTTGATGAGCATGACAACGCTAGTCGGAAACTATGAGCCTGATTTAGATCTTGACAGGACTCCTGCTGTCCCTCCGTGTGGGCATTTATAAGTACTCTGTAAAACTGATGGATTCCCACCCACTCTATTTAGATGTGGGTGGCTGATCCATCCACTTTGACAGAGTGTTTTTTGTCGCGTAAGCTGCTCACCGTCATCGATGTGGTGGATTTCTCTGCTAGCTAACATTATTCCATTACCATCAGGGTTGTGGGATTACACTGAGCCTATTTCTATTTTTGAGTTGTGCTGGCGTTGTATCAGTTGCGGATTCCTGATGGAGGAATTCCCTTGCAGGACCTGTTCAAAATTGTACTTTTCCTGTGGCTTTTGGATGGATGCTAGCATAACATACCTGAGATGTTTTGGCTCATCGTTTTCAGTAGCTTACTGCACTATAAAACACACTCCATTTCCCTCCACTGGGAAGCAGGCTAAGATTCTGACACTCATAAACAAAAATCGAATACAGATCTAAATTTTCCAAGTAACTATAGACCCATTTCTCTGCTGCCTGCTCCATCAAGAATAGTTGAGAAGTTTGTTAATCGGCAGCTCTCAAACTACATTGAGTCAAATAGACCTCCATATCCTAGCCAGTCAGGGCTCAGGCCCAGATTCAGCACAGAACAATTGAGGATCAGTTAGATCTACACAGATAGAATAAAACTATTGTACATGTCTTTACAGCATCTTCTAGACCAGGCGAAGGAGATATTGGCCAAGAAGCTGGACAAGCAATTGGCCAGTGTGTTTCAGGTTGTAAAACATCAGACATCAATGGACACAGTGGCATGCAGGGTGAGGCAACCACATCTTAATCTTTATAGGAGGCCTCCACTAGTGAACAGTCCCTAGTGGTGGTAGACCCTACAGGAATTGTACAAATCTCATCCTTGTCCACCACCCAGAGACACATTTCCACCCTTCTTCTTGCTCCCCCCAGTTGGCCAAACTCAAACCCCTTAAAGGGCCGGGGTCTCCTTTGCCACAGGCACCTCACAGCCTACCCCTGTTACCTCGGCTGTAGGCCACACTGCGATAGTGAGTGGCAGCCATTGGCTAGGCTACCAAATGCAAAAAAAAATGGCATTTATGGATGTCATTCTCAATTCAAAGTCTGGCATGCTGAGATTGCTTACCAAAACTGCAGCCTCTTCACTTAACCTAGCCTACCCACCCAGCCCAACCTTCTGCCCCAACTCAGCTCCCTTCCTCAACCCAAATCAAAACTCCCACCACAATCTCAGGCACACTCGTGTCTTTCAAGGCACCTACTCCAAGAGACTCAAGCAGCACTATCACACATACACATAAACATAAACAAACACACAAACAACATACACCCACTATTGAAACTACATCCACAACCACTACAACTACCACCACACCCACAACCACCTCATCCACCACCACACCCACCACAACCACCACCATACTGACAAGCACCCCAACCATTACCACAGCCAGCACCACACCCACAAGCACCACAACCACCATCACACACACAAGCACTACCATACTTACAACTACCCTATACCCACAAGCACCACAACCATACCAACCACCACAACACAATCATCAAAATGAACACACTCACACAAAAGCACACTTACACACAAAACAACACCAACCAAAAGCAAAAAATGCACACTTGCCAGAATATCAAGCAGCAGCCAGATACATACATCCAAACATACATAACAAATACCAGGCCCACATGCAACTACCAAGTAAACAGACAAAAACAGATCACCCACTTCTGCTCCCTCTACCTCCAAAAGTCAATCCTCTACCACCCCTCCTAACCTTACTCCTCCTTCCGAATTCCCCTCTTATCTGTCCTTGACCCCTACCAAACCTAAATCCACCCCTTCCAAGAAAAATGTTTGAGGTGCCAGTCAATGCCCAATAGTTGCCCCTTCCTGAGGTGGTTACCCTTTGGACTATGTTTAGGAGGCAAGTGAAGGGCAAGACAGCCATATATGAAAAACCCTTTTTTCTATTTTTCTTATTGAAAAAAAATTCATGCAAGAATTGTCTTAATTATAAAGATTTTTGAGTATTTTTACAAAGTTTGTCATAACATTAATATTTGTTTGTTGTAATTCATTGATTATTGAAAATTTTAACATTGAAAATGTGAAACTCATATTCTTACTTGCAGTTTTAACAGAAAATACAAAAGATTTTTAAACTGACAAATTGGTAAAGTCCAAACATTAGAAAAACAAAATGCAATGGCCATTAACATTGGTGAGCAAGCATTCAACATGATATTTGACACTTACATAAAAAAAAAAATAGAATTTTATAATTTATAAGTGTTAATAAAGTGAAAAAAATAAACTCATATGCATTAAACCTAAAAAAAAAGAAATACATGTTTATAGTATATAGAAAATGCACAAGACAAGAGGAAATGTCACATAAAAAAATATGATTTAAGTTTATAACTAGCATTCATTTTACATTTATTTTTAAAAACAGTTCTACTTTGCCTAGTGCAATTACTGAATTATGTTTAATTTATATTTTGCAAAAAACATGTAATGAATAATTAAACACACCTGCTTGAAAACATTATGAATTTTGATAAACCCCTTCGCTGCGGGGGTAATTCCCCCACGGTGCGGGGGCAAGAGAGTGAGCGCGGCACCGCGGTGCTCGTGATGAGACCAGCTCATCATGAGTCAATGTGGAGCTGTACTCATGACGAGCTGGTCTCGTCACAACCTCACCCACTGATTAATTTGCCCGCAGAGGTGGGGAATTAATCACGCGTGGGAGGAGCGGCGCCGTTATGACGAGACCAGCTCTTCATGAGCAAAGCTTAATCATGACTCATGACAAGCTGGTCTCATCACGAGCACCGAAGGTAGTTAATTTCAAATTTGGTGTTCATCATGATGGAAGTTTGCACCAAATTTGGAAAACAAAACAAATGTTAATGCAGGTGTATGATTTAAAATGTTCTTAAATGATAACAAAACACACACATATGCATTAGACAATTGAAAAAAATAGCTTGTAAGAGAAATGTAAAAATGCACAAGTCCAGAACAAACGCAAACAGACAATTCAAAAGAAAACAAGTGAAAAAGAATCTTACCTTCAATTCTGATTTTGTTTGTAGTCAAGTAGCAGTAGCAAAGGAAGGACTTGGATGATAGAGTTCAGGACGAAAAAGGTAGTGCAAAAAAGAAAAACATTTAAGCTTCTACCTTATATACCTTCTAAACAACCAGCTCAAGTGTGAGATTTACTGCCACAGCAGTTATGTAGATGAGAAGGCACGTCGCGATTGGCCCGATAGAAATATTGGCCGAACTCCCCCAACAGCCACTTTTGCCTATTACTCCGTCGATGTGGGAGAAAAATATTGGTGGAGATGGTGGGACTAGGATTGACTATCATCCATAGACCCGCCAGCATCTAAATTGAGTGGGCAGACCGCCTAGTATGCAGACGGGTAAGCAGATAGAAAAATAACTGTGGGACCAAATTCACCAAGATCAAAATCAGGCCCTATGTATTTTGGGGATTTGGAGGGATCAGAAGGGCACTAGATATCAACGCTTTTTTTGTAATGGTGATATGATTATAGCCCGATGTAACATTTCACAGTTTTGGAAATCCCCCATTTGGCTATTGTTCACACAATGGAGTAAAGTTATGCACTGGTGCATACATGCCGAAAAATATGTTTATGAAAGGCTCGGTTGCCCCATAAAATTTGAGAAGGTTTGGGGCACATTGAAAAGCTATGAAGGTCACACTCAGGGTCTTCCAGCTCATGGGAAATTGGCTACGATCAGATGCATCATTATATTATGTACTGAGTACACAACTGCTTTATTTGTATAAAATTGTTGTTGTCTGTACAATTAGTATGAAATTAACTTTTAATAATTGTAGAGGTTCTGGCCTGCACACTGATAAATGGACTGTTTTACAATGTGAAATGTTATTTTGGAAACTATCACTAAACAAAGTTTAAAAATAAGAGTTCCACAACTGAATAACTTCTGCTCTCTCTTTCCCCTTTCCCTCATTGGACTATTGTGGCTATGGTTGTGGAGGTAGCAGTTGTCTGAAGCACACCAAACCAGTGTCTTGTAGAGCCACATAGCTCTTCTAGAATGAAGCCCTAACAGGTTACTGCCTACAGTTTTGACACAATCGCTTGCAATCAAAGCAGATACTCTATTAAAAAGGAGAAGAGAAGGGGGCTTTATAACTTGGATGGTGTAGTATCCTGTTCATGTGAATGTCCTGCCATTATCTTTCTACCTGCTCAGCCAGTGTGAATGTGCTGTGTGCTGCATGGAATGTTGGAGTGATGATGCATATTGGAATGTTGGGTGCCTGTAAGGTGAAGTGTGACAGTTGGAGAATGGGCTGAGCAACAGGCAGACTGCTCCTGGAGGGCTGCTACACTAGAACTCTTCTATTTGTAACTTACTTCAATAAATCTACTTAGACTACATCTTGCCTGTTTGGATCTCATTGTTATATATTTTGACCACGAGTTGATGACTAAACCATGTGTTACAATTGGACTTCATAGACCTGGCTAACAAAAGAGGAACTAAAGATGAAGCAACCTACAGAGTCTACAGATGCCGGCAACATAACATATATTAAAAAGAGGAGGTTATACAAGAACCCATGAAGTTCTTCACAGAACAACAAAGATGTCCAAAAGAATCCTGTGAATATGAAGCACATTGCCTCTAAGTCCCACCAGTGTCACCCCCAGCTAACATCCCTAGCCCAGGCGTGCTGTGCTCATTTAGATGACCTATTTAAACGATCCTCCCGCTAACTCTTAGTGTTGGGTGCCTTCTTTTCGCATTCCTGAGACCTGGGCTCAATCTTCCCTCCTTCCTGCCCCAGTCCGATGCGGTGATTAGCACCATTGCCTGGAGGGCGAGGAAGGGAGAGCCAGGCACTTCCGGTGGGCCGGGTGACGGTCTAGTGGTTAATGAGAACAGGGATAAAGGACACATGCTAAAGCGGACGCGCCAAAGGCAAGCCCGACTGCGCCCGTCCGCGGCCGTATGGAGACCAGGGCTAGTATCCCAGGCAGCACAGTGGTAAGAATTCAGTTGAATTCTGTAGAATTACATGATATACGCCTCCTGATAGCCAGCGTGTGTAGACACAGCATGACGGGTAGCCAGGAAGGAGGTTGTAGTCACTGCTCGTTTAAGTACAATACTGAAAGAGAGTTGCAGGCAGGGAGTTCAGGACTGAACTGTGGTCTGCTGAACTGAAGATCTCTCCGCAGGCATAAATTGGAAATCTTTGATTTGCTCGCTGATGGGAAGTTCGATCTAGTGTTTCTCAAGGAGACATGGCTGGACTCCAATCCTGAGCCAGAAATCCTATAGGCATTACCCCCTGGCTATATGCTACCTAGGGTCGATAGAGTGATAGGTAGAGGAGGAGGGATAGCCATTATATTCACACACCCCCTCCAATGCCCCCTTGAACCCACCACTATAGCTGGTAGTGAAGTGGGCTCACGTCCTAACCTTGCGGTGAAGGGGCTCTTGGTTTATAGACCACCTGGCCCACAAACACGGTTTGCGCCCAGCTTGCTGGAGGGGATTACGCATCTGGCCCTACGACATGTCAAACTTTTACTGTTGGGCGATCTCAATCTCCATTTGGATGACCCCTTGAATAGGGGGACAGCTGACCTATGCCAGGAACTGCAGATGCTACATCTAAGCTTGAAATCTCATGCTCCTACCCATCAGCATGGCCTCTTACTGGATCCCGTGTTTGCTAATTGGGAGTGTATAGGAGTAACCGCCCCCCTTCCGGTCCCTTGGTCAGACCACTTCCTGCTCCCCTTCGTGGTGAAGGTTCCAGAGCCTAGAGGCCAGGAAAAACCTGTGCTGAACCACCCCTGTTGTAAATGGGCCGGTTTCTCAGGGGATAAATTCAACAGAGCCCTGGCCCTAGGTGGGCCCCCGAGGGGCACAGTTATTAAAAACGCCTGCTATAATTTAGAGAGGTGCATAACAGAAGCACTAGACAGTGCGGCCCTGCTGCTACCTAATAACATTTTGGGCAGGGCACATAAATCAGAACCTTGGTATAATTCTGATTTGCGTCCGGCTAAAGCAGAGTGCAAACGCCTTGAGAGGCAATGGAGAAAGGGTTTTTCAAGTCAGGACAGATTGGAGTACCTTGAAAAACGCAAAAAGAATCATGGGTTCATCAGACGGGCCAAGGCCACGCACTATGTGGACAGAATTGGGACAGCAGGAAATTCCACAAAAGAACTATTTAAGATTTACAAGGAGATCTCCTCCCTTGCAGCGTTTGCCGCGCCAACGGAGGGCTCAGTTGAGTCATGCAACCTTATCGCAGACTTTTTTTCGAAGAAACTGGAGAAAATCTATTCCTCCTTTCCTGGGATTGTAAAGACGGGTACAGAATTTGTGGAGCACATTGGAGGAGCTGGGGAAAGTATGAGGCTGGATAGTTTCACCATCCCCCCCCCCTTGAGCTGCTCAGCAGAACCTGTCTGAGCATTAAGTCTGGCTCACCCAGAGATCCTGCCTCACCTAAACTGCTTGGTGAGAGTATTGCCACCCTTGAGCCATATATAAGACATCTCCTGGAGACATCATTTAGAACGTACACGGTGCCTGGGACTTGGAAAAATGCAATTGTTCTTCCACTACAGAAGAAACCGAATATCAGCCCTGACAAACTTGAAAATGTACGACCTATCTCGCTGCTGCCGTATTTGGCTAAAGTGGCAGTGAAGGTAGTAAACCAACAGCTAATGGTTCATGTGGAGGAAGCCAGTCTCCTGCATCCCTCTCAATTCGGATTTCGGGCTCTGCATTCTACAGAGTCCACTTTACTCCTGGCCATGGAGGCCATTAGACAGGGAGCAGATGCTGGGCAAACAATGGCCCTGGTTCTCCTGGACCTGAACGCCGCCTTTGATACTGTGGCTCATTACACCTTGCTGCGGTGTCTGAATAAGGGCGGTGTGTCAGGCCCGGCACTAAAATGGCTGCAATACTTTATGGTAGAGCATAGTTTTTAGGTTAGACAATGTGCCTACTATTCCAAGGCCATCAAACTGGAACAGGTTGTGCCACAGGGATCGGCCCTGAGTCCTACCCTATTTAATCTCTACGTGTCCCCTCTGGCGGAGCTAGCGGAGGGTTTTGGAATCAAGGTCATGTCATATGCCGATGACACCCAACTGGCAATCTCCCTGTCGCAGGCACCTGACTCGGCCGCTTCCATTTTCAGGGCATGCATGCAGGAGCTTGCCTCCTGGATGGCTAATAACTGCCTGAAACCTAACGGAAATAAAACCGAGGTGCTTGTGGTAGGAGGTGTTCCATCAGTGTGGTCGTCGGCATGGTGGCCTTCGAGCCTGGGCCCCAGTCCTGTGCCTTGCACCCAGGTGAAGAACCTGGGTGTATGGCTGGATTCCAATCTTTTGTATGAACATCATACTAGATGTGTAGTGGGGACGTGTTTTGGAGTCCTTAAGGGTTTACGGAAAACCTTGGATCTCCTCCCTATAGAGGCCAGGAAGACTGTGGTGCATGCCCTTGTTACATCTCATCTAGATTATGGCAATACACTCTATCTAGGTGCCACTGCTAAATGTTTCAACAGACTTCAGGTTTTGCAGAATGCAGCCGCACGGCTGGTCCTTATGCAACCCAGGAGGGCTGCCTCTAAAAGAGCCTTGAACACCCTACACTGGCTTCCAGTTAGGAAGAGAGTGATGTTTAATGCACTCTGCACATGCCATCACATCATCCAGGGCACGGGCCCTTTGTATCTGAGGAACCTCCTTACCTGCTATATGCCCGCACAGCTTCTTAGATCGAGTGGGACTGGCCTGCTGTTAGTCCCTAAGGTTAAGAAGGCCAGGATGGGTGGTAGGTCTTTCCGGCTCTTGGCTGCCCAGACCTGGAATAAACTCCCGCTTAGCCTCCGGATGGAAGCATCGGAGATGAAGTTTAGGAAGGATCTCAAAACCTATCTGTTCTCATATTAATAACGATGTATTGATTTAGACCTAGGTATTTTTGGCTCTGCCTCCTCCACTCACTCTAGCGCGGGGACACACCGTTTTGGGTAACCAGGCGCTTTATAAAACTCCTTATTATTATTATTATTATTATTATTATTATTTTGGGACTTTTATGTAACCAGGACTGCTTGCGTCATAAAACCTTACAACTTGCTGCTTGTAAATTCATTTGGGTCACGTATCTGTATTTCCAGTCACATACTGCATGAACCTGAGTACATTAAAAAAACACATGGAACTTGGGAAAACCATTCACTCAACAAGAATGGGGGGAATGGTCTCTACCCACAATCTTGCAAGACAAGCGACACAGTGCTGGTGAGCTCTTACTACATTAAGATGTCTGAACTTGCCACTACGGTGCTTCAGTATTTAAGGAGACACATAGCTGTGGAAAGTCAGAATGTGCACATGTGTTACATCGCAAGCCGAAAATCACGGTGTACATCTGGTGAACTCTGTCTCACACGGAGGATATCCAAGGGGCCATTCTGGACCTAGATTGTTGAGTTCAAGTAAGCGGTATGTCACACGTGTATCTAACGCCGTGGCGTTTCAACAAGATATGGTCTTGCTCGAGTTGGTGTCAACAAGCTGTCCTTGATTGTGTCTGCCGTGGAGGGCAGTGTTGTGACTGACTTTCTTCCTCATCACAAGGTATTTTTGGCATTTTACTGTTTGCCAATGTTGTGTCTGTTACGACAGGAGCGGTACTTTGCTAGTGAGTCAGTTTATGTTCATTATGGTTCACTCATCAGGGACTTTGGTTCTGTTGTGCTGTTAAACCGCAACTTTGCGGTTTGAAATGCAAGCCACATAATGCCTTTCAGCACACTCTCTTCTACCTTTGCTCTCATTGCATGAAGCCTTTGTGTCATCTTCTACATTGCTGGGCAGTTTCCGGAGCTGCTGAAGGGCGCTTTTCAATGTGTATGTTCCGGGAGCCATCCGGCATAGCGCATCATACGTGCGGTCATCTTTGTTTGTATTGAATCAATTTCAACTAGCTTCAGTACATTTGCATACATTGGAATGCACCCATCACACCACAAAGAGCCTACTCTGCCTCGTTTCCCTACATGATGAGACTGCAATAAGTTTATTCTACTTTCTTCTTTATCGTGGAGCGGCGGAAAAATTCCAAATGGGGTACATAGCTTCATGGAACTTTATTGTGGCCGCACTTGGCAAAACACGATAAGATTTAAATCCATAGACTTCCTGTTTTATTTTACAGTAATGACGTTCCTGTGTTTTACATGTGCATTTCAGCCTGATTTCTTGGTCTATATGTCCCATTATGGGAAGTCTGAGTACATCCCCATGCTCAATGTTCAATTACATTCAGTGTTCCTTTGAAAGGCACATTACTTCCCATTGTCGGCAAAGTATTTATTGCTCTATGTATTTGCTACATTCTTGCTAGGGTCAGTACGCCTTGGAGAATGTCTCTGTATTTAGGATCCATATGTCTGGAGTGTAGTTTTGTAGCAGTACTTGTGTGAGTGATCTTTTAACGTTACTTATCTATTACTGTCGCATCCAGTTTTAGAGTTACTACTTTATTTTTTACGCCACAGCCTCCCTCATATGTGGGACAAGATTGAATTCTAGCCTTTTACACAGTACATTTGTCTTTATGGTATTTAATCAATTTACAGGTTGTTTAACCCTCACACATGGTATCTGCTTATGGGCCTTAGTCCTATTTACTTTAACTGACATCCCTTACGTCTCGGGGTAGGTTATGGGTGACAGTCCCATTTACTTTAGCTTCCCACTCTTATGTCTGGAGGCAGGTTATGGTTTCAGTCCCATTTACGTTAGCTAACCACCTTTTTGTCAGGGGTAGGTCATGGGTGTCACTCCCATTTACTTTATCTTCCCCCCCTTATGTTTGGGGGTAGGTTATGGGTTCAGTCCCATTTACAATAGCTAACCACCCTTTTGTCAGAGGTAGGTCATGGGTGTCAGTCCCTACTGCACGTACTTGTGGTACATTATTACCCTTACACAGGCTGTGTCTTATTGGGTGTCAGTCCCATCTCTGCTAGTGATTATCCTCACAAGGGTTGTCCTGATGGGTGTCATTCCCATTTACATTATTCACGTCTCTAATTTTTACATTATTTATACTTGGTTGGGGTACAGTTTTCTTTTTGAGCCCACACTTAAACTTTGCTGTTTATTTTCTAGCTACGTTATGCTTGTTGTATCACATTATCTATATGAATATTAGGGAGGATGAGTGATACTTCTTGTATTTGTTTTTCATCTTCTTTGTTTTCTGTCTTTTTCAGTTCTCCTCGTGATGTCTTATCTACTATTCATCCTTTGAATCTGGACTATATGTGGTTGTTAATCTTCCTTTGTCCATAGTCTTTTCCTCATTGTAGTGTGATTCTCTTCCTTCTATGTATAGGAGGAGATTCTTCCTTCACTTTTTCGTGTGTCTGGGTGTAAGTCAAGTGTTTAGTTGGTGTGATGCTATGTCTTGCCTCCTTACATGCCTGTCTGGTCAGTGGGTGTGTTTGGGGGTAGTCATTGGTGCTTTTAGGTCAATCTGCTAACTTGTTGTTTCTTATGCCACATATTGTATTCTATTGTGTTGAAATTTATAGAAGGGGAGGATGAGTTATATCTATCTGTGTATATTTATCTGTTGCTTCCACTTCATTTACTTCCACCTATCTTTCCACTTTCTTCTTTTTATTCACTTCATTGCATCTATTCAGCTGCATTTGTGTTCCTCTCATTTATTCCTTTTCTTGGTGCTCATTGTTATATCTTCTTTCAGGATTTCAGCTGTATTTGTATTGCTCTCATTTATACTTCTGTTACAAAGGAAAGGGGGATATGTAGTATGCTGTTCATGTGAATGTCCTGCCATTATCTCTCTACCTGCTCAGCCAGAAGGAAAGTGCTGTGTGCTGCATGGAATGTTGGAGTGATGATGCGTATTTGAATGTTGGGTGCCTGTGAGGTGAAGTGTGACCGTTGGAGAATGGACTGAGCAGCAGGCAGGCTGCTCCTAGTGGGACTGCTACACTAGAACTCTTCTACTTGTAACTTACTTCAATAAATCTACTTAAATTACATCTTGACTGTTTGGGCTTCAATGTTACAAATGGCCAGTAGCAAACAATGTCCCTTCCGCATATTGGAGATTGAGGGTATGAATGTGCCATGAATAAAAGTTCCACACAAGATAACCAATGTATGCAATTATTATTGTGAACATCTACATGCAATGAAATAGACTGAAAAGTCATTTGTAATTAATGAGCTACTGGAAACGTGTGTGTTGTGGAGCAACAACTCTGAATCTTTGCTCCCACTATAATAAAATAAGCCAGTTTTAAGAGATCTGGGATATGACACTGAGTTTACCAAGAGGCAAATTTGAAGGCCTTCATGTTCTGAGTGTTGAATTTTACCAGGTGCACTCAACTCTGTGGTTCATACATGTGTCTGATATGTACCACATGTCTTGTCACAGTGCTCCAAAACATCATGTTTACATCACATTTAGGAGCTTTTGCCACCTAACTTTGGGATGCATGGTTTAGACACTTTCCTGAATCCTTTAACAGCTGAAAACGCCAGGAGGTGGGAGAAGAATAAATGACACAAAATAAGGCACATATCATCTCCTTGCTGAGCATCAACAAAAGAAACAATGAAGAAGAAGGACAAAATTTGGATCATCCCCGAGAGAACAGGGGTTTTACTCCTTCAGAGCAGTGATACTAGAACTAGGTGTGTGGGAGATGCTGTTACACCCTGATAAAACTTGTAAGATTTTAACTGGAGGATGAACCATAAAGAGGCCTTTCAAATGTTTTTCTTATGGAAACGTGTTCGGTTTTCAAAAACAGTCATAGTAAGGTGATTTTATTGGCTCACACCCTCACTCTAAAAATGGTTCCAGAACCACTGTTTCGGAGCAACAGGATAGAAACGATTTTCTCAATGTACCTTACCACCAGAACCATCTTTCTCTGCATAAAAAAACAAGATTTTGTTTCTGCAAGAATGGAAGGATTTGCACCATATGACTGTACCTCGATTTATACAGAAGATGAATGTGTTGGATGATACAGATGAGATGTGACCACATGCTGCTTTTAACTGCTTGCCCGCGGCCGGAATTCCGCTCCTGTGCTGGACATTCCGTCATCAGCACAGGAGCACTATAATGCATGACGGACGGGAGCCGTCATCAGCACGTAAGGGGTTAAAATGTACTCTATGTTGGCCACTTGTAGGAGAAAACATCAGTAAATACAGAGGACTGCACTCTAACAGATGTAGTGGACAGAAATGTTCATTTAAGAAAGCATATACAAGAAAATGCTTGTCAATATGTGCAAGTGAGTATGAGGATGACTGAGTGAGTTAAGGTCTGGGTAAAGAAGCAGTTGGTGAGTTGAGGAGTGGGCACATATAAAAGAGCAGGTGAGTAAATACAGTTGTCTAGCGCTCTTCAAGACAGTCAGGGTTTGAGCTTTCAGAGGTATAGCATATCATATTCATATTAATGAAGTAAGGTCACTTTACTAAGCTAATTTACAATGCCTCATCTCCTCACGCTTCGGTTGTCATCAGTAATTAATCCGTTTCTAAAATCCCCTTTGTAGAGCTGCTCAGGCCACCGCACAGAACATCCTTTCATTAAACACAACACATCAGTAAATACAAAGAATTGAACACCAACAGATGCAGTGGACAAAAATGTTCACTTAAGAAAGCATATACGGGAAATTGCCTGCCTGTCAATAGGTGCAAGTATTTAATAGGGGTGCATGGAATGTTTCATTTCAACCATGGAATTGGTGGAATTTTGCTCACTCCGCGTTACTCTTTAATACGGAGTTCCTGCCAAATTCTGCCAATCACCACATAGCGGAATGTTTCTTCAGCGAGGCTCCAGAAAATGTGAGATGCTGCGCTCCAGTGAGATTTGGCATCCTTAGTGTGATTTTCTATTGCGACAGTCAGGGGTGGTCAACGGCGGTCATTATGAGAGGGCTGATGCTCGAGCAGATTTGCTGCCTCTCAAGTGGCAGTAAAATCAACTCGAATAACGTACACTGTCTATAACCATGCACTATCATTGCAGAGAGCAAGCAATAACGAGGGTGGTAGAACGGCCGTGATTTTATTAGATCTTACAGCGGCGTTCGACACTGTGAACCATTCGATCTTGTTAAACAGATTAAGAACCCTAGGCTTTGCCGGTACTGCTCTAACCCTTTTAACATATTTTTGGGACTCCCGAATTCAACAAGTGCACTGGGAAGGTTTTCAATCCGACGAATTCTCCCTCCCAGGTGGGGTCCCCCAGGGCTCGGCGCTATAGCCCACTTTGTTTAACCTATATGTCACTCCTTTAGCTGCCCTAATTCAATCGCATGGCCTACAATTAGTGTCGTACGCCAACGACACTCATATTGTAGTGTCAGTATCCCAGTCTATCGAAGCCACAGCAGAGCGTTTTAAGAAATGCCTTCTCTGTGTAAAAAACTTGGATGAGCTGTAATTTTCTAAAACTAAATACGGATAAGACCGAGATAATTGAGTTCGGCCAGAAACCGTCCGTCTGGAGCAACCTCTGGTGGCCTCCTGAGGCGGGTTCCTGTCCCAGTCCTGCAGACAAGGTTAGGAATCTTGGCTTCCTGGTGGATAAAGATCTCTCCTGCAAGGCGCAAATTAACCAGGTAACTTCCACCTGCTTCTATACCATCAAGGTTCTTAGAAACGTTCTACCATACATCCCGCCAACGTTAAAAAAAACTGTGATGGGTGCCCTGGTAATGTCCCGAGTGGATTATTGCAACTCACTCTACTTGGGCACAGGAGAAAAACAACCGAACAAACTGCAGGCGATTCAAAATGCCGCAGCCAGGGTTCTGCTGAATCTACCCTATCGCCACCCAGCGTCCAAAGTCATCAAGGAACTTCATTGGCTCCCAATTAGGTGCAGGATACAGTTTAAGGCCCTTTGTCTGGTCCACAAGTCCTTGTATGGTAGGGGACCAGACGACTTTACCAAACTCCTTTCTCGATATGTGCCATTGCGTACCTTGAGATTAGCCAATCATGATTTAATATGCCAGCCAAGAATAAGAAGAATGCGATGGGGCGGCAAATCCTTCTCGTACCAAGCTTCCAGACTATGGAATTCCCTGCCCCCTGCACTGCGCTCACAAAAATCTAAAATATGCTTTAGAAAGGCATTGAAAACGTGGCTTTTCTCTCCGCATTAAGACCTGCTCTCACCGCTCTCTCTGTCACTATAGCGCCAAGACGCCGCGGCATTCGAGCGCTTTATAAATGTTTCAGTCAGTCAATAATGAAATGAAAATGTTGCTTAAACACTGGCAAAAATCTGTTTCTGTTGTTCTTAACGGCGCAAAAATGTGAAACCACTGATAACAACAGTTTTTTCAAAGTTTTGAAATCACTGGCAAACACTAAAAAAACAGAATTTAACAATAATAGAAACTGAAAAAAGAAAAGTCTATTTATATATCTACCGCTTTGAGAAATAGCCAACGCCCATCCTTAAACTTAGGGCTGAATACAGAGGCGGTTTTATCTACACTGCTGAATAGTGTGCTCATTACAGCCATGTTTTACACACTCTGTTAATTACTTACAGACACAAGCATACCCTCAAACACTATATACACCGACACACATCCACATGGAAGTGCAAACATACTCACACACACTTTAACAGACACACATACATGTGCGTGTACGCACATTCACAGAACACACATATGCAGATGTGTTCACATGCACATAATGCACTGATAAACACACAACACTGATGCACACATATAGAGATATTCTGATAAGGCCAAACGCCCACATGCACACTTGTACAAAAACACGGATGTGCATGCATACACACTTACCAAACACAAAGACACAACAGACGCGCAGGCACAGTCGCAGTCAAAGATACATGCAGGACCCCCTCCACCCCCCCACACACACATATCAACAGGTAAATGCTTTCAACGTCGATTGGTTGCAATATATCGCTTCGGCTAGGGAGGAAATGAATGACCATGAAGATGACTGAATGAGTTGAGTTCTGGTTAAATTAGCAACTGGTGAGTCAAGGAGTGGGCACATGTGAAAGAGTGGGAGAGTAAATCTCTGAGAAGCTGAATGAGTGAGTAAACAGTTGTCTAGCACTCTTTGGGACACGCAGGGTTTGAGTAGTCAGAGGCATATCATATCACATTCATATTGGATGAAGTCAGGTCACTTTACTAAGCTAATTTACACCGCCTCATCTCCTCAAGCTTCAGTTGTCATCGGTAATTAACTCAATTTCTAACTCACCTTTGTAGAGACACTCAGGCCACCACACAGGACATGCTTTCACTAAACACAAAACACACACAGCTTGTAAATCCACTTTAACCCCTTCACTGCGGGGTGTTTCCACCCGCTGTGCGGGGGGAGGGGGGCCATGCACGGCGCTGCTGTGCTTGTGACGAGCTCAGCTCATCATGATTTACAACAGTGAGCAAGTGTAGACAATCATTCAAAGCTCCTGTAATTTAGATATTTTCAGTATCTAATATAGTTCAATATTTGCCACTATAGGTTTAGATTAGATGTCATCCTATAGTAAACTAAATTAACTTGTGTTCTTCCATATGTCATTGATCTTAAAGTATGCTCTCAAATCCGGTTACCAAGTCAATTTTTAGGACTATTGTTTTGAACATGTGACTCTGACTAAAAAATGAGGTCAACCGGTGTTTTATTCTTGTTTGAACATTTATGTGTGTATATAAGAGGATATGATATCATATTTTGAAATTAAGTGACTTTTCCACTTTCAAAATTGGTTTAAGTTTCTCAATCACCAATATGTGTTGAAACAATCATAAATGATATATACCATTTCTAAATGAGCTTTCCTAATGAATTTATTCGAATTATTCTTTGATATGATGTGCATACTATACCAATGAGACGCATAAAGATTGTATAAGTGTTGTGTTTTTCTTATGTTTTTGTTGTACTTTAGTTTAACCACATCGATGCTCAGCATATTCCCCTCCTGTGCTGAGATTTGTTGATTCCCATTGTTTCATGACGAGCTGGGCTCGTCATGAGCGTGCGAGGAGGCTACCTCATGACGAGCCCAGCTCGTCATGAGTGTGGAAGGGGTTAAAACCGGGTGTAATGTCTGATTGTTTAGAGTTTAGATGATTAGGTAACTGTAAATATTTTTGTTTCATGTTATCATAGGGCAGTACAAATATAAACCACACAGTCCTGAAGATGGTCTCACAGATGGACACATAAGAGACCGAAACGTCGACGTTCGCCTTCTCCTATTGTTAATTGATTTATACATTTGATTACTAGGAAAGGTGTTATCAGTACCTACAGAGTTATATATTTATTTATTACTGAAATTCCTGTAGGCCTGTTGTCATATTTGTATAATAAGATTTTTTTGCCTATTTTACTTAATGATAAACTCAATATTTTCATATACACCCGTCTAGTATTATATTCATCCCAGGCATTCGCCAGATTGCATTTACCCTTTCATGTACTTTAGCTTCAATCATTGACAGTTCAAACAAATTCCAGGAACCAACAGATACATATTAGAATAATTTTTCAACTGTGATTGAATAATTCTAATAAATATTCCTGGGCCATATATTATCTTAAAATATCCAGTAGAATATACACATTGAGAAACGTTGATCAAAACGGCCCCCGTCCCTTTTCTTTTGCATATTTAATTTTAATACTAGAATATAGTTTGACACTTTGATGTTAAATTACTTTAGATCACGTTTTGCTCCTACCAAAATCACTGGTCCTTCCGTTGGGCAGCCTTTATTAGTTAATTGTATTGCCAGGACTTCACAGAACAGGAAAAATAGATATTTTGTACCCTTTATTCAGGGTTCCTGTAAGCATAGCTCTAGCTACAGTCCACAAAATGGTCTTAAAAGATGTAACAATACTTTTCAAAGGAGTGTCTTAACGTATCTGTCTTTAGTGATTCATCTTATCCTCTCAGACAGGGAGACTGTCTAGCTGTTGGTGTTAGCACAAATGCCAGCCAGGAATAATGAGCCATTTGATAGGTTTCTGTGCCATTCGCAAATGTCCCCTTTAAGCAGTGTATGTATCCACCCTCTCTTATTTGGATCCTAAACTATTCATGATTTTACTGCTTGATTCCCTGTCTTCTCAATGGTATTTCAGGTTTCTGCTATTTTTTATCTAAATTCTTGTATCGCAGTATCATAGAACACCTGACATGCTGGTTTAGTAAGTGTAATACCCACTCAGCAAATACCGGTTTATTGGCCCAAATGAACTATATGGACTCCTTGTCTTGTTATATTTGTTATAGTTGGCATACAATGTGCAATTCACAACCCCTCTCCCATACCGACGCTTGTGAAAAATCAGAACCCAGTGAAACACGCAAGACAGCAGTTGGTCTTCACAGCGTAGTCTTTATTAACTTAAGCTGCCGCTGCCTAGGAAGAATAGACTGAACAGGGCTAAGCCCCTCCACGCCCTATCTAGTGAAGAGAAAAGGATGCAATTTCTGGGTAGTGGTTCTGTGCCAACACATAATAGATTTGAAGTTCTTTCGAATCTGGAGGACTGTGACTGACTGGTGAGCACATTTCCCTATCCAACCTTGAAGATGAAGGACTCATCCCCTTTGGAGATCGCTGCCTCTAACTCGCACAGAATAATAGAACGTAATACAAATTTCCTGTCTTCATTAGTCACTACCCCCCCCACCAATGGTAGAAGCAGGTACATATTTGGTAAACAATCAGTGATTAATCCAGTCCTCTAGAAATGGTCTCCCTAGTAAGCCCAGTGTTTGCACTTCCAGTGGCCCGAATATAAAGGCATTATCCCGGAACGTGGCAGGTATTAAAAATAAGTTACAGAACCCAGATTGGGTAAAGTTTATATCTCAATTTGACTTTTGCCTGTTCCAGGAAACCTGGGCAATAGATGATATTGTGAGCCAGGGTTATGCCACGTTTAATATACCTGCACATAGAAGCAATAGGGGCAGACCCTCAGGGGGCTTGTCTCTCTGGGTTGCAACTCATCTGGACTGTCAGATGGAGGAGGTGATCACATCGTCAGATGATATCCAGGGCGATAAGCTAACCTTTTTCTCTAATTTAAAAAATTGTGGTTATTGATCTGTATTCACGTCCTGTAAGTGCCTCGAAGGAATCCTCTGTAATTGATGATCTGTCTGCAATCCTACAATCCCTACCTGAGGATATAAGGAAGGTGACAGGGGGCGATTGTAATTGCCAATTTGAGCCCCTTGTTAAACCCTTAGACACAGTCCCCAATGACGAGGACAGATTTTGCTTAATTCCCGACCCACAGATTAAGCAGGTAAAGGCGTGGTCACCATTGGTGATGCAGATTAACAAGGCCATGCTATTGCACTCCTTAAGGGCATGTAATGGCCGCACTAAGTCCGACCAACCAGGGAAGCCTACTTTTAATAGATCTGAACAGTTTTCTCTTTTGGATTATATTTTGGTGGAAACCAGTGCCTGTCAGTGACTTTATGGTCCTCTCGAGACACAACAGTGACCACAATGCTTTAGTCTTGGAATTTCGGATTCCGGACCATCAAATTCCAACGATCAGTCTTCCCAACGCTTGTACCAATCTAGTCTTGGCTAATAAGAAAAGAAGGATAAGGTGGGAATCTGTCAGGTTAGTCCCGGAAAAAATGGCAGCTTTATAAATTTTAATCATCTCTTTTCTTGAGAAGGCCGTGGAAGAGGTAAACCCACTTCCTACCACTTGGGATATGAACATGGTTGAAACAACTCACGCTGGTGGATCTTAACAAATTTTTCAACCCCCTCCCTAAACCCCCAGTGAATAGGACCCATAAACTTTCTTGGTTTGACAAATCCTGTCGGACGGCCAAGGGTGCTCTTCTTGAGGCAATACGGAGTGAGAATAGACTACAAATTTTAAAAAAAGGCATTTGTATAATGTAACTATCAAGCAAGCCAAACAACTCTGGGAGTGTGCTAGATGGGAAGAAATTAGAGTAGCCCTACACAACAAGGATACAAAGGGCTTCTGGTACTTAGGCTCTATCTTCCATAACTCTGCCGAACGGTCTCTGGTAGAACCGAACATTTCTGCTTCAGCCTGGGAAGTGCATTTTAAATCTATTTATGCTATTGACCTGGCATTAGCATCCGTGGAAATCAACCAATCTTCTGCTTCTTTGCCTCGTTTAGAGGCAATCACTTTAGCAGAGGTTCAAGGTGCAATTCAGTTACTTCCCCTTGGTAAAGCCCCAGGACTGGATAAGATCCCAGGGGATCTATTCAGGGAGGAACCAATGATCTGGGGCCCTTACCTCTGGATAGTATTTAATGCTATAGTGCGGGGGATGAAAATTCCAGATACAATGCTGGGAGTGAAAATATTTCGGATATACAAAAAAGGCTCACCCTTACTGTCCATAAACTATAGGCCAATCACCCCGATTGATGTCACTCAGAAGTTGTTTTCGAGAATTTTACTCGATCGTCTACACTTGTGGATGGAAGATCATGACATACTGAGTGACTACCAGGCTGGTTTTAGGAAAAGCGTATCGACCATTGACCAACTTCTTAGGCTCCAAATCCTTTATTGAAAGACAGTATCAATAGAGGGTGGCAGCCTCTATTTGATATTTGCCGATTTAAAATCAGCCTTTGATATGGTACCCAGAGCCAAGTTGTGGGCAGTTCTTGGTGAACTGGGAATACCCCCAGGACTGTTAGCTATGATCAATCGCCTACATTCTGGGAATTTTGCCCAGGTTAGATTTGGGAAATCAGGGGAATTGACATCACGTTTCAAGGTTGACAGGGGGTAAGGCAGGGCTGCATCCTGACTCCCACCCTGTTCTGCCTTTATGTCAACGCCCTGGTCTCCAAATAAGCCAGGTCGAGTATAGTGATGCCCCGAAATTAGATTAAAGGAAGGTGCCCGCAGTGTTGTTTGTGGACGACACCTAGTTGCTATCTAAGTCCCCAATGGGGATAATGTCAATTCTAGATTGTTTTGCTCTATTCTGCATAAACAGGGGCTTGGACATAAACACAACCAAGACAAAGTTTATGGTGTTTAATCAAGTAAAATCATCTCGCCCCAATCCTAAGCTAAACGGCATCCCATTAGAAAAGGTGTCACTCTTCGACTATCTTGGGGTTACTCTCCCTGAGTCTTTTTCTTGGGGCCCTCAAATGGAAAAAGTGTCTTTAAGGCTGGTGCAGTTGTCTGGTGGCATTATGAAAGTTGCCAAGTCTTCAAGTTCTTTGGTCTCTGGCCCTGCCACAGAGATATATAAAGTGCAGACAAGAAACGCTGCACTATATGGGGCAGAGCTTTGGGGTAATTGTCCTATGAAGGGCCTGACTCTAGCTGACAATACATTTATGAGACATCTTCTGAATCTTCCGCCAAGCACTCCCCTTGTTCCTCTCCGTCTTGACCTGGGCATTAGACCCATTTCTGAAGAAGTGGGACTGTGTCCATTGACTTTTTGGCGAGGAATTTGGCGGGCCCCTGAGTTAGCTTCATTTAGGTCTGAGCTTTGCTCTATCCTGGAACTAACAGGGGTAATGACATTTCCTTGGCTTGCCTATATTAAATATCTTTGTGCCAAAATTGGTCATTCTGACCTCTGGTCTAGCCCATAGGTTTATTGCACGCAGATTTCCTGTCTTGAGCTGGTGAAATCCTATAGACATTACAGGCTTAGGGTCATGCAGGAAAACAATACTCAACTTACAATAGAATTTTTAAATCTTAAAGACCAATACATGTTTGAACCTTATATGGATGAAATTCAACCTGCATTGGCGAGGAACCTATTTATACAATTTAGGCTGGGCACCCTTCCTTTAATTGATTTCACAAAGAACTGGGCAAACCCTTCTGTAAACATATGCCCAGCATGTAATGGCCCCCCTGAGACAGTGATACATGTACTATTTTTTTGCCCTGGGTACAGATCAATAAGAAAATATTGGCTAATTCCACTCTGTAAAAACATGAGGTTCACTCAATGTACTGCGTCTTATTGAAATATTGTTGTATTTGCCATCTCTCGCTTTCTTCTTTCATTGTGGAAAATGCGTCAAAAGGTGTTGAAAAAACAATTGTAACTGTGCAACCAATCTTTTTATACCCCTTTTTTTTATTGTAATGAGCTTCTGTTAGTTGATGCAATTTGTAAATAATTCCTTTTCAAATTTTTATTGAGAGCTATTTTTAATGTATTTTTATCTTTGTGATGTGCTATTATGTGAATTTTATGGTCTTTTACAGAAGAAATAAAGTTTATAAATGGAAAATGGATATATATCAGGGTTATATATTTTGTATTTGTATTTACAATTGTCTCTCCACATGTCCTTTGCCTCGGGTTGTGCCAGCAGGCCACAACCAAGATACCCCGCTCTCTTTTGTGCTGGCCGCCCACCGGCCAACAGAGCCGCAAGTAAATTCGCCACTGCTTATGACTAGCGCCGGCTTCCTGGGTAGGGCCAGAGAGTCCAGGGCCACCAGCAGGTCAGCCCCCTCTCCCGCCAGCCCAGAACCCTCAAAAGACTGCCCGCCCTGTTCTGGGGTCAAAGAGCCGCCGCCCAACGGAGTCCCTGTCATTTCTCCTACCCAGGACCCCGCCACAGGGCGAGGCGCTCACTGGCGGACTCACCCTCCACCCACCGTGCCTTCTAGCTCCACCTCGAGGGCTCCTAAAATGGTATGTATGAACAACTGCATCCTTGCATTGGATGGGTGTTCCCCTTTGGGCGCATACAATTCTCTCCTTGACACTTGAATTAGCTTGTGCCTGATGGTATGGATGCAAGACTTCCTTAAGATTTCCACCACTGCCTGATTCAATTTTCTCACTGATTTATTAACTGACTTGGCCGGAGCTCCATTTGCCCATACTTGACGCGGGATCACTTCTGACTATAGTATTTTTGTGCTTGGTAGCATGTTTCTAACCACTGAAAGAGCGGAGAACAGCCCTTCTTTCACTCCCCTCCTTCCCACTGGGATCATATCATTGCCACCTGCATGAATCACCAGCACATCTGGGACTGGCATGCTCCTGGCCAGGGTGCCCCGCAGATCATTTTGCATGTCTGCTAACTGCTGTCCGCCTACTCCTACCCAATGGTGATCGATTCCCTTCAAACTCAGTACTCTGTCTTCCCGTGCCTTGTTGAAGAAGTGCCCTGCTCTGCGTACGAATGAATGGCCGCACCAGCATACCTGCGTTCTCTGACTCGTGACACCTCGATCAAATTTAGAAATAGATGGAATTAGCGGCTGAGAGAAGGAGAGAATAGTAACAGTATGGTGATTCATGCTAATTGGGGGAGTACGTAACGTTCAAAACACAATGACTTCCATCGCCCCACCCTCTTAATAGTGTCCGCGGGAAGGCCTAATGCTGCAGCAGTCGTGGCTGCACCGATGCGGAATGAGTGAGATGTGAAATTTCCACCCCCAAACCTTCCAATGCACCCTTACATATCCTGGTGAACTGAAATCTTGTGAGAGGGATGCCATCGGCATGCAATAGCACTCTGCCGTCCCCTCCCCCTGGTCTAATCTGCAAAAAACTGGTGGTCAGGGTTACTGGACAAAATGTGGCCCCTGCAACAAACCCCAACTGGACCCATGTCCCCTTACCCAATGGGTCTGTCTTCGACCTCGGCACTCTAACCTGCAGCATTTTCCAAGTCAAAATTAAATCCTCCAAGCGTATGCCCCCTTCCATATGTGTCTTTGAAGCCGGTACTAGCTCCGAAATTCTAAAGGCCCCGAAGAAGGCCAATGAGTAAGCTAATCTTAGCAATTGCATTTCGTAAGGTGAGAAGCAGATTTGCGGAAGTACCTCCAAGATGTTGGCGAGTCTGCTAGCATCGATGGGCCTCCTATTGTCTTTTACCCCTGGTGCCAGACGTTCCCACCCTCTCATCGCTCTTTTGACTCTTGGGTCTTTTGTCGGTTCCTCTAAGCCCCTTAGACCCGTGTAAAAGGCTATCTCCGACAATTGTCTTCTAACCATGGGCAATGGTTTTCCGCTCTCTCTCTGGTGAACTATGAAAACCAGGACACATTGTGGTGACAACCTCTCTTTTGCCTCTGTCCCTCCAATGATAGTGAAATATGACTGCCACGACTTCTCATACATACTCTTAGTCTTGGGGGCCAATGACGAGGTTATCAGCTCAGAGGCTGTGGGGCACCAAGCTTCCATAGTCCCTCCGGGAATTTCGTCATCTGTTTGTCTGCTTGCGGCCATCGGGCGCAAAACTCTGTCAACTTAAAATGGGACAGGGCGTCAGCAACTGTGTTGTCCACCCCTGACACATGTTTGGCAGTAAAATATACATTACGGCGCAAACATCCCAGCACTAATTTTTTCAGTAAGCGCAGAACACCCAGGGGCATTTTGCCCTCTGGTTGTTAATGGCCATTACCACTGACATGCTGTCAGACCAAAATACAATATGCCTGTTTTTCAAAATGTCACCCCACAAATGCAGCACCACAATGATTGGGAACAGTTCTAGGAAGGTAATGTTGCGGGTGAGCCCTGTTCCACCCACCCTTACGGCCAATGCTGCATGCACCACCTGGTGCCCAACACCGCCCCAAAACCCACGCTGCCTCCAGCATCAGTGTATAATTCCAACTCCACATGCGCTTGACTAGGTTATTGCCATATTACTGCTCCATTGAAACCTCCCAGAAATTCTTTTCAGATGGCTAAGTCGTTTCTGACCTCACAAGAAAGCCTGATGATGCTTGGCCCGTAAGCCAGACATTGCCCGCGCCATACTTCTAGAGAAAGCCCTGCCCATCGGTATCACCCTGAGCGCAAAATTAAGTTGCCCCACCAGGACTTGTAGCTGATGAAGCGTCACCTTGCATGCCGCCAAACATACCTCTATGGCGGCCCCAAAGGCCGCTACTTTCTCCTGGGTGAGTACGCATACACCCTCGATGGTGTCAATTTCAATGCCTAGGAAAGTTAACCGTGTCGCTGGCCCTTAAGTTTTTTCTTTTGCCAAAGGTACCCCCAATGCTTTTGCCAGATGTTGGAAGCCCAGCAGAGCCTTCCTGCACGCTGGCGAGCCCTGAGGTCCTTGAAACAGAACCAGCTCAGCTGATGTTAAAAGTTGCTGCACTGCCCATTCTAGAAACCTGCTGAACGTTTCAAACACCGCACATGCGACAGAGCACCCCATTGGCATGCAGAGATCAATGAAGAACTCTCCTTCAAAAGAGAACCCCAGAAGCCTGGTGTCGTCTGGATGGACTGGCAGGAGGCGAAAGGCAGACTCAATGTCAGATTTTGTCATTAGCGCTCCTTCTTCTAACTCCTGTAGTTTTTAAATTGCTGTATCAAAGGTAGTATAACGCACCGTGCACAGTTCTAGGTCAATTTTGTTATTGACCGAAAACCCTGGTGGACTCAACAGGTTATGTATCAGTCGGAATTTGCCATTCTCTTTCTTTGGTACTAGGCCCAATGGTGAGCACACTAAGACGGGCCTTGGTAACTGTTGGAAGGGGCCCGGCTTCCTCCCCAGGGACACTTCCTTCATGATCTTTGGTCTAGTCACCTCTGGATTTCTCAGGACTGATCGTGGGTTGCGTGTCAGAGTCGTGGAAGGAGTAGCAACAGATGGGATGCGAAAGCCAAATTTAAACCCAGAGTGTAGAAACTGAGCTTCTTGTATCTTGTCATATTTACTAAGGAGGTGTGTCAGGACATGGCGCTGAATGGGAGTGAGTAAGTTTCTAGGATGCTTGAGCCTTGCGTCCCTTGCCCTGGGGTTGGGTATGTGTAGGCTGTTTTTTTGGTCTTCCCATCTTTTTGTAGCACTTACTCTCTGGGTGTCCCTGCATACCAGAGAAGGAACACAAATGCTTAAACTTGCATGCTGTGCCTCGGTTGCACTTGTTCTTATTGAACTGCCAGCAAGCCTGTTTTTTTATCCCCTGAACCTCTGTCCCCTCGAAAGGGCTGATTAGTTTTATTAACTGGTATGGTTGAATAAAACACAGCATGCCATATGTTTATCTCACGTTGGTCCCAGGCTACCTCGGGATGGACTGCTTTCATTTGCTGGAATTTGTTCTCATACTGTAGCCAACCTGTACCTGGGAATTCTGATTCTGCCCCGTGGTTCATGGACTTGTAACTGATTAACTGGGCTGCCATTGTGGGATACCTTTCTACCATGATTGCCGCATAAATGGCGAACCCTGTGACCCAATTCTTAATGGACCAGTCCACCCATACTCTCTTTTGTTTCATCTCTGGTTCTTTCCCCGTCCTTTTTTTTCCCGGTACTACCCCCGGGTTCAATGAGGTCAAAGATATAGACAAACTCTCCTCTGAATATTTCTTCTTTGGTCTCCACTGGTAAGTGCCAAGTAATCCTGATCCCATGGCTAAGGGAGCTGCTGTTAAGGGGACCACCGGCCCTGATGACCCATTACTGTTGGCTGGCCCCTGTGACGTTGCCGCCACTACAACTGGTGATTGTGCCACACCTCCCAATTGAACCTAAACTTGTGCAATCCCACTGCTTTGGTATGCTACCACCGGGGGAGTAGCTTGCGCGGTGGGGAGTGTTGAGGGCCCTACTCCCATTGTCACTGGGAGCCCTACAGCCTGTGCTCCATTGGTTATCATTGCGGTTTCTGCCGCTTGTGTAATTGGCACACTTGATTGGCCCGAGGGAGCCGCATTTGTGGGTTGTAATGTGTCCTCCACCATGGCTGTTTGTGCATTACCCCAGCCTCACCTGAGGTAGTGTCCTGAGAGTCCATAGACTTATTGCGTTTGTCTGGTTGCGCATCTTTAAACAGCTCCAGCGTCCGTCGTGCCTGCTTGGCCCTCGTTGTGTCCTGTTGCGCGCTCGTCCCAGCCCCTTGCGACAAGGTCAAAAGCGCCCAATCGATGCCCCCGTACTTAGCGACCTCCCATAATTCTGCCAGCGAGCGAAAATCGTCCTTGGTGGCCGGGGCACCCTTGCCCTTTTGTGCCCATTTTGGAGGCATTCCACACTAAAGAAAACAAATAATAATTAGTCATTGTTCCTTTTATCTCCTGCATCATTAACCCGGGCCACGGGGACACTCACTGCCCCGTTGTCCCCTCAGTACACCCCACACTCCAGAAAAAACATGCCATTAACTTTAATACATGCATTGAGCGGGGTGCTGACAATACTTACTAAGCCAGCGTTGCCCTATTCGTCATGACATGCAGATCATAGCTCAATACCAGCCCACAAACAAGTGTACAACCATCATGCTATCCCATAGCCCCTTTCTTGCCCAAAGTCAAACATGCAGAAGCCAGGGGCGCTGAGAATACTCACTACCCCAGTATCCCTTTCTCGGTACTTGCACTACTAATAGGGCACCACTTATCGACCAGCTTTCCTGTATTTATCACTCTATTTGCCTCTTTAAACTAAGGCGCCGGCATTACCATCTGCAGGGGCAAGCTTCAGTAAGCCGTGCGCTTTCAACACGAAAGACGTTAACATTTGCGTAACACAGATTATTCATGAGAGCTCAAGGAGTCCCTCTTTCAGGAAGCGGGCGCGATCTCAAACCCACGCCCGTACCGTGACTAAAAAACAAGGGGAGGGGCGGGCCTGCAGCGGCCTCGGTCACACCCCAGCTACACAAGCTTCCGACCATGTGCCGCACGCCTTCGACACGAAAAATTGCTACATTTTTCGTAAAACCACACCAAGTGCAACTGAACCCAGATTTCTAGTGAGAGTTCCAAGAATCCTTTTTGCAGTGAGCGGGCGCGATCTCAGACCCGCGCCCACTCCCCGATTAACATGGGGGAAGAGGCCTCCAGCGGCCTTGGTCTACGCCAGCTTCCACCTGCCCGAATTTAAACGCGACCCCCACCGAGCTTGTGGCTACTCGCTACATTGTAGCAGGGATAGCACACCTACCACTTCGCGTGCTCCCCAAGAGGCCGCTTCCCAAGATGAAAACATTGCGACATTGTAACGCGTGTTGAACCTGGGTGTGAAACTGCCTTTCCTTTCTTGACTACAAGCCACTAAACGCTTACAACATCCAGTTCCTACGCTATTGTGAGGCCCTCTCACCTGGCTGAACTGCTCGTGCGCCCGATACTGTTTCACTGTGGCCTCCCCCCAGCTAACTTTCCAGGACACTCTCATCTCGTTCTTCCAATGGTGAGAGGACAAAGAGGGCATTGCTATTTCCCCCTGGCCTTTTAATCCCCCCAGTCAGCTTGGGGTTTCCGGTGCCGCCCGTATGACGCGCATCCAGGGGTGCCCGCCTTCTTCCCTTCCGACCCGGAATAGCTCCTACTGCGTTCCTGCCCCTTGTTGCCACTAAAGGCACCACGCCCCCTAGGTGGGGTGGTGCCCATCAGTGCACCTGAAATATCTGTACTAGTTATAAACTCCTTTCCGAACTAAAATCACGGCTTGCACTTTCACACCATTGAGTTGTCTGTGTGGCACTTTGTCAAAGATTGCAATAACCTGGGACTCACCCATGCCTTATCCCTTTTGTGGGAATGTGCTTATTAAAGTGAATGCTGTCTCATGTTTTGCCTATTGTTTACTTACTCCCCTTTTCGCTCTTGTTAAGCATGATCTATACTTTCTAATATTATCTTGTCCCGAAGCTGTTATTCCGATAAACCCTTCTTTATTTTGTTTTTTGTTGTGAACATGGAAATACATTACATGCACAAAGTAACGCTGTTTATCAACTTTTAGCATCTTGAGTCCAGTTTTTTTCTCGAAAAGTGTGTCTGCCTCTTCTGATTTTATGCATAGATTGCAAGTAGCAAATGTTTTTGCCACTGAATCTTGAAAAAGGAATCATCATTTGCCAGAAAACATTTTGAAGCTATAGCAGCATACCCGTGTTTTTTTAAGCAGTTTTTCGGCTGGTGTAATTAAGACATTACTATAGAGTGTTAATAATCTTGTCATATTTGCGGACATATATATCTCATGGTAGGGAGCTTGTCCAAGAAGGCGGATTGGAAGGTTGCCTGATTGCGAGCTCTGAACCACCACAATTTTTAATCCGGTCCCATCCTCTCGCACACTAGTGATTTGATGAGTGGGAGCAGCAGGGACAGGCGCACCCCATCTGGCTTTCCCGACCCCACCGGCAGCTCTGGTGGGATCTCGTTGCCAGTGTGATCAGAGACCTGTGGGATGCAACCTGTGAGGTGCATCGAGCCTGCATGTGGTCGACCTTCTTCAACCCGGTGGCCTGGGACCAGGCCCTATATGTCCTAGTCACAGGAATCCGAATATGCGGGGTAAAGTGCTCTGGAGGGACCCAACACTAGAATGATCAGAAAGCTGCAGGCTGTGGTTCAGGAGGTGCATCAGACCTGCATGTGGTTGGCCTCCTTTGACCAGGCAGAATGGGAGTAGCGCTACTGGGCCTGGTGGGGACCCAGACCTGTAGGGGCAAGGCTAGCGTGAAGCTTGTGCTGTGGTAGGCATTGGATAGGCCCTTTCCCTGAGGCAGCAGCCGTGCCAGCAGACACAGGGGCAATGCAGAACAGTCCTGAGCAATACAGGGCTTATTGGCTAGAGGTGAACAAGCCGCATTCGCGGGAGATGGCTACAGCTGGAGCTACAACAATGTGGCAGCTGGAAGATGATGTGAGCGGCACCTTGTGAGGTAATCCTGGCCTGCATGAGATCGGCGTTCATAATCCTGTGGGACCGAGGAGGGCCCCTACCACACTTAGTGAGCAATTGAAGCTGTGGGGTTGAGTAGAGACTCTCCTTGACAATGCCTTAGCACAGAGGGGGCAGGTGCACCACACCTTGCGACCAACGAATATCCCTGTTTAATGTGCATTAATTACCTCTCGCTCAACCGGGCGAGGCATAAAAAAGATTTGCATGGTATTGGTAACATAGGGGCATAACAAGCGTGACCCAAGTGCAATCGATGGCTGCCACTAGCCCCACAGTGACAAGGCGGTAGATGTTTTATGGATCCTGCCCTGTGGGTGGCGCTGACCTGAGCGTTGCAGCCCTCACCATTTGGTAGACCTAAGAGGTGGTCCCCACTGTCTCTGAGGGAGACCATGAACACAGGGATGCTGGGACCACGCCCCACTAGCACTCATGCCAGTGCCCATGTGGACAGATGCGCAAGAGAAGGTCATGGGGGCCTTGAGGCCTGAGCTTGAGGAGTAGCACTACACTAGGATATACCCATGTGACACAACACCTTGTGCGTCACCATTGATTGTGACCCTGGGCGGCACCGGCGTGAGCTGATCGGCCTATAAGGATACTGAGACATGATGCCAGTAAGCGTGCTTCTGAACAGCACACACACCTAAACAGACAATAGAGAATCAGACTGCGTCTCAACTGGGAGCAGCACCACCCTTCAAAAAGAGGTGGCAGTGTTATGTGTAACATCAGGGTGGTGAGGCTGCATGAAAGTGTAGAAGAGCTGAGCATGGACTTATACCTGAAAACATCCCTGGCTGAGCCAGTGCTGAAGGAACACCTCCATGTTCTTCTCAGTAGAGAGTAGGTGTAGAGAGTCTGGCCGCCCTCCTGCACCGGGGGCCCCACGTCACAGGGAAGTGGCAAGACTGTTCAACTTTAGAGACAGAGAAAATATACTTCAGATTGCTAATGCCTGGGGTCCATGGACAGTTAACAACAATACTGTCACAATCTTACCAAACTATACCTTTAATGTGGGCAAACAATGGGAATTATTTCAGCACTTAAAACAGCATCTCCGCACCATGGACATCAATTATGCGCTGTTATACCCAGCAAAACTAAGGGTCATCTCAGGTAACAAGACTCTTTTCTTCTTGTCACTGAAGGAAGTGTAGTCCTGCCTTCAGACACGGGGAGATTTTCAATGCACGTCTCCACATGAAGGGGGAGGACAATGGACAGCTCAGTGGACCCCATGGGGATCTGCTGGGAAAATTCGTAGCAAACCAACAAAGGTGCAGGCAGCCCAAGGCAGAGCAGAGGTGCTGGATGCTGGGGACCAATTTGACCAATCTGTATAGCTGGGAATCTGAGGAGGATGCAAGGGCACTGGTGTATGCCTCACAGGTGATCAAGCTTCAAGAGGAGCTGTGGGATGACCCTCTGGTCACTCCAATGACAGCTGAACTATTAGTGTGCACTTTAACGTTATGTTATGTCATGTTATGTCATATTATATTATGTTATGTTATGTTATGTTATGATGCTAATGTAGCACGGCAGATACCCACTCATGGTTTCCAGGTGATTTAGCAACAGATAAGGTTACTCAGGTCCAACTAGCTCAGAACAGCAATGTTTTCAACTGTCTGCTAAAGGTGATCAATGAAGAGCAGGATCTCAGATATTCTGGTAAAGTGTTCCATGGGTTAGGGCTGAGGTACACAAAGGAGTGACTTCCCATGTGAGTCTGTTTGACTCTGGATACAGTGCGCAGGTAGAAGTTGCTGGAGCACAAGTGACAAGCAGGCTGATGCAGTTTTATAAGGCCATTGATATGGTGGGGGGCAACCTCTGCCCTTGCTTTGAAGACATAGCATAGAGCCTTGAATTGTATATGCTTTTCCACCCTTAACCAGCCAAGCCCACAGAGGAGAAACTTAACTGATGCATGTTTAGGCAGTCTATGAATCAACCTGGTGGCTGTGTTCTGAACCACCTGCATAGGTCTCATGATGGCTTTATCAACCTCCAGGTAAAGGATGGTGCCATACTCCAGTTGGGACAACATAAGTGCCTGGGTGACAGTTCTTTGGGCAGATACAGGAAGAATCCAGATACATTCCTGTATCCTTTTTTGGGTCAGGAAACATGTTGCAGATACCTGAGGCTTGATTGAGACCTTAGTGTCCCCTAAAATGCCAAGATTATTTACTTTGAGGGCAGGGAAAGGAGTATCGCCCAGAGAATCTGGCCAGTGTTGTTGTACAGGAAGGGACTGGTTCTTTCCAAGTAACAGTACCTCTGTATTCTCTCCATACAGTTTCAATGCATTGTGCACCATGAGGTTACATAAGCCAGGCAGGACTTCAGTGACCCAGAGTTGTGGTTCTGAGAGAATGATAGGGAAAATATGATTTAAGTATCACCTGCATAGGAGAATAGTGTGAGACCACAGGGTTCCACAAAGTTGGCCAGGGCGACAAACATAGATGTAGAAAAGTGCCTGACTTAGAGCAGATCTTTACAGGGCCCTTGAGTTCAATGCATGACACATGGAGGAGGAGCTGCCTGTTAAAAAAATGTTAAAAATTCTTGTTACCGCGCACGGACACCAATTGGTTTCTTGGCGCTCAGAGACAAGTGGAAGGAGGGTACAGGAGGGTGGGAGCGGCTAGTCATGAGCAAGATGAAACAGATAGGTTTTCAGGTGTTTACGGAAGGTGGTTTAGTCAGAAGTGAGACGAACTGAGAGGGGAAAGGAATTCCAGGTGCACGGGGCGAGAAAAGAGAAACAGGCACCACCGTGTTTCTTACGTTTAAACCTGGGAGTAGTTAGGAGATTGTGGGCAGAGGACCTGAGGTGACGAGAGGGAACGTGAGGATGAAGCCTAAGAGAGATAAAGGCAGGGGCAGAAGCAGAAAGAGATTTAAAAACAGTACATCCCATTTTGAAAATGCAGCGGTGTGCAACCGGGAGCCAGTGAAGTCTTTTCAACAGCGGTGCGACATGTTGAAATTTAGGCTGCTGAAAAACCAATCTGGCTGCCTGGTTTTGCACCAGTTGGAGCCGGTGAAGGTGATATGCAGGAATCCCCACGTACAGACAGTTGGCATAGTCAATACGTGAGGTAACCAGGGCCATAATGGCGAGGATAAGAGCCTCTGAGGAAAGAAACCTTCGGATTTTCCCAATCCTGCGAAGGTGATAGAAGCAGGCCGAGGTGACAGCGTTGATTTGAGGCCGCATCGAGAGATCATTAGAGATGACTACTCCAAGGCTCTTCACAGAGTTAACTGGACAAGGAGGGGGACCTAAGACAGAGGGCCAAAAATTAGGAGTCCAAGGATGCGTGGGCCCACCGATCAAAACCAACTCTGTCTTGCTGGGGTTGAGCTTCAGTTGGCTGAAGTTCATCCAATCGTAGATGGTGAGCATTACAGATTGAAAATTGGCACAAGAGAGGGGGGAGGAGTTGATGGGAAAAATTAATTGCAGATCATCTGCATAATTGAAAATAGTGACGGGAGAGTGACGAAAAGATGCAAGAAGAGGCTGCATATATAAATTAAACAAAAGGGGGGACAGAGCAGAAACCTGAGGAACACCACAAGAAAGTGAAATTTGGGGGGCAGAGAAGGTGTATTCAAACAATAGGAGTCAAGAGGGGCAGGAGGGACTGGATCGCCCTCCACTCAATCCAACAGTAGTCAAAAAATGACCCAGTCCTCAAGGCAACACAGAAATATGTGGGGCTGTAAACAGTTCTAGATTGTCGAAAGAGCGCTCTAATTATATCTCTATTTATAGAGATTATAACACTGTTTCAGTCTATTGCCAACATTAAAAATAAGCCCATCTCTGATAAACAGAAAACCGTCCAACACAGTACAAACATTCACTAGAAGGACAACATTTAGAAAAAAGTGTGAATAGCTAGATGACACCTCACGGGCGCACCACCAATGGGACCCCTGGTTGGTACTCACCAGGTCGGCCCTGTTCTCATCATCGGTGTCAAATAGCTTAACGAAAACGTGTCCGAAACCCAAAGTAAAGAAAGGAACAGTGAATGGTGCAGTGTACATACAACATATATATGACACGGACTAACAACGTTCAACATATAACACACACAAAACTGCGCAACAAGATACAACTCTTACTTTATTTATATTTTCTTGTTGCATTGCAGTTTAACATGTAATATAAAAAGGGGGGGAGTTATGAATACTACCTATCGCCTCATACTCAGCCCGCAGCCGACATGTTTCATTGCCTTAGGTATTATATCAGGCAATTTCTTCAGGGCCAACGTATATTTACGGTGTCACTGCCAGCGATACTGTGCTTTTAAAATGCTGGAAATCAAAAACATAGAACACATATATTTATATATGTGGACATCTGCCTGTAGCATTACTGCATATTTAATCTTAATATCCACATTGCATCCTGTCATAGACAAAAATTGCTCTTTACCTAGAGACACCCTTTACTCTCATACCGTTACCGCTCTGGCTCTGTGCAACCTCATAGACCCCCTTCCGATCGGTAAGTAGGGTCCTGCCTCCCTTCTATGATCGCCTGGACAGGGGACACGGAGGAAAGCGCCATACGGGTGAAAATTACAATCAGTATATCTAATCTCACCGTCTTTTCGTCATCAGGTCCTGCATCAGCATGCTTACTAGTGGAGGTACTGCAAACGGCGTTTCCTCAACACCGGAGCGCCATGGGTAGGGCTTGTAGTGTATTTATCTAAGTTTCCGCATTGCCTGGCTCTGATTGGACGGTCACACCACGTGAGAAGCAGGTCGGTGATTGGACCCTGCAACCACGTGGCCGCTAGCAAACTTCCGATGTTATGTATTATTTATATTAATCTCCTGTTTGTATTTAGTGCGTCATATTGACTCTCACCTCCGCGAGGGAAATGCGGATGCGGGAAACAATCTCAAGCACACGTGTCACTTCACATAACTCAAAAGTGCGGCGGCCATCTTGGAACAGTGTATCTTCATAAAGATATAGCCAGTTCCTCATGAGTGTCACTTCAAAAAACTCAAAACGTGCGGAGGCCATCTTGGAACATTGCATCTTCATAAAGATGTAACTGGTTCCTAATGAGAGAACCATACTTCAATCAGTTCCTTATCACATTATTTAATTCCTCAGGCCCATTAAGGTCATATTTTAGTAGTGTGCTAATGGTGTGAAATGGCAATGGCTATAAGATGGAAACATGTTCACAGTGTGTATAGGTAGACAGGTATGTTCACAGTGTTTAGTTAGAAAAACAAGGGTCAGCTACCCTGGATGTTTAATGCAATTATAAAAACACTATATAACAGATACCTGGGCAGTTCCTATATTTACAGTATATTCTATATGTCGGTGGATTTGACTTATTGAGCCAAGAAACAACTAGATTATCGTAGTTTATTCCATTCCAGTAACTCGTTAAGTCCCTGTTGTTCACTAGATTCTTGAAAAATCCAGCGCGCTTCTTTAGTCGCCAGCCGCTTTTCCATCGACTGCGCCTCACCCATCACTCTTTCCAGTACTACCCATGTGAAGGTGTGTTTGTTGCGATGACAGTGTTGCACTAATTTTGTCGTTAGCTTGCCCTGTCGTATCGTGCTTAAATGTTCTTGAATGCGCAGCTTGATTTTGCGCGACGTCAGCCCGATGTATTCAAGGCCGCCTTCACAGCTCAACCTGTAGACTACATTCGTAGTATTGCAATTGCTAAAATGATTTAACGTCCAGATTTTTCCGGATTTTAGCTGGATGGTATTGCATTTACTGGTGATATGGCACACAGAACAATTGCCACAGGGGTAATGGCCGTTAGGCACCGTCGAGGCTTCTGGCTGTTTCCTCTCTATCATCCTGGTATGGACGAGTTTGTCCTTTAGATTGGAGGCCCTTTGAAAAGCGAAACGAGGAGGTGGCATCTTATGGTCCTGTGTGTTAAGGAGGGACCAATGTTTCCTGATGGCTTGTCGGATTTTTGTGGCTAGCGGATCGTAAGTCATGACCACTGGTATACATTCAGACTTTTCTTTTTTATTTGACTCTAAGAGTGCTGTCCTCGGTGTATTTAGCGCCCTTTTGTTGGCTTGACGGATTATTTTGCGCGGATAGTCCCGGGCTTGTAACCTGTTGCTCAAGTCAATGGCTTGTTCTCTATAGGCCTCAGTCTTTGAACAGTTCCTCCTGTACCTCATGAATTGACCCACCGGGAGGTTATCCCTGAGGGCACGGGGGTGGTAAGATTGGTACGTCAGGAGGGAATTTCTGTCTGTCGGTTTTTGATGAACCCTAGTCTCGAATTTTCCATCTGATGCCTCAATGTCCAAGTCCAGGTACACTGCATTCGTCCGGTGGTAGTTCCAAGTGAAACGCAGACTCCTGTCTTGCGTATTTAACCAATTGAGAAACTGGAGGAGACAGTCTTCCTCTCCCGACCAGATGAGGAGCACGTCATCGATATACCGCCTCCACAGGCGTAGGTGTTCCTTAAAAGGGTTCTGATCAGTATCGATGACGTGCTCCTCGAACTGCCCCACATAAATACAAGCCACACTCGGTGCCATTGTGGCTCCCATTGACGTGCCCGTCACTTGGAGAAAGAGCTCGTTTTTATAGCCAAATTTTTTTTTTGTTAGGGCTAGCTCTACACATTGTAGGATAAAACTCTGTGGCGCATCATAGAACCACTCTTGTTTGCTGAGTGCTTTAGCAGTTGCTACTAGGGCCGCTTCCTGGGGGATACACGAGTACAGCGACTCGATGTCTATGGTCACGATATACTCTGTAGCAGGATTGTAGGTCATTGAGTCCAGGACATTTAAAATATCTGCTGTGTCTTTGACATAGGAACGTTGAGTTATTACCGATTCGCGTAGGTAGTAGTCTGCGAATTGGGACAGGGGTTCCAGAATTGACTGAATACCCAACACAATAGGCCTGCCAGGGGGGGGCCTGGCAGGCTTATGTATTTTTGGGAGAACATAAAAGGCAGGAGTCCTCGGGTTGGTGTTAACGTGGAACTCCGCCTCCTTTGTACTTATCCATTTCTTTTCCTTTGCATCGGCAACGAGATTCCTAATCATCTCTCTCAATTCTGGTGTAGGGTCTTGTCGTAGATGAATGATACACTGGAGATCAGGTAGGTGAAGTAGGCAGGATTTATTCCGAGAAGGAGTTAAGTACAGAGCCTCCTGCCTCAGCAACCGCCAGGTCGGAATGCAGGGAATCTGGAATCCACTGCATGCAATGCATGATTCCAGATTCCACATTCCATGGTGAGAGGCAGGAGAAGTAGGAGAATACAACATATCCTCTCTTCTTAATGAACAAAGTATAAACTATATAATTATAGATTACAATCATGAAAGTATCATGTAAAACTTACGCTTGGAACAAAGATATTTGCCGAGTGAAAGTGCAGTGAGAAAGCACAAACATAACTAAGCAATGAAATTATTAAAGATAATAAATAATGGCAATGAAAGTATTATACAAACAAGATATAACTTGTACTACATGAATATCATTTGTCAATCTTACTCTATTGTGTAATAAGTAATAATTAAACAGAAATAGCAAATGGGAGCAGGAAAGGAAGGTTAGAGTAAGAATTAATACAACACAAAGTTATCAAACTTCCTAGGAGTATTACGCTGTCTTGAGGAACGAGGATCTGTTTGTGCAGGCAGACTGACCTGTTCGTTAATTCGCTCAGATCCACTAGGGATGGATTTGGGATCGACTGTGACTCCAGAATTACTGGAACAGGTAGTATTCTCAGAGTCACACGAGTCATTCTTGACAACGCCACTACTCCCTTTCGCAAACAGAGCAATCCTTCTAAAGTTCCAATTCTGGCCATTCTCAAGTACAACATGCCACTTGTGCACCTCTTTAACTTTGAACGGATCAGAAAATTTGTTCGCTCCAGACTCCTTTCTACCTAACTTGATTTTGACAAAATCACCAACATCAACTTTACCAACCTTCCCTTTGAAACATCTGTGATGCATGGAATTAGTGTTAGGGGAGCACTCAAATCCTTGAGACTTAAGTTCCAATAACCACTGAGGAATCATCTTAGTCTTGGGAATTCTACCACGCATGGTCACAAAGGGAACTTTATTAGTCACACTATGAACTGTGGTATTATAAGACCAAACAGCCTCCTCTACAGCACTACGAACATTCCGTTTACCTTGCAAAGCCAGTTGAATAACCCCTTTTATAAGTCTGTTCATACGCTCCACAATGCCGTTCCCCTGTGGATTATATAAGGACGTATGCATGTGTCTAATACCATGGTTGGAGAGAAAAATTTGCATGGAGGAAGACGTCAATTGTGTACCGTTGTCTGTCAACAATACGCACGGAAAACTTTCTTTCATAAAAACCGACCTAAGATACCCAATCACATTTTCCGTGGTTATATTCTTCATGAACTCAACACTCAACCAACGAGAGCACGCATCCACAAGGACTGTTGCAAACCGACAATCAGCAGACAAGTAGTCCATAGGACCGATAAAGTCCAAACAAACCTTGCTCCAAGGTAAATCTTCGCAGCTAGAGATAGATCCCAAGGGACGTGAATTCACTTTTAACCTTTTTTCACTCTCCTTGCACATCATACAGTTCTCCACCCAACGCCTTACATCATCATCTAGACCTGGCCACCAAAAGTTGGTCTTGAGGCGTTTACTAGTCATACTCTGACCGAGGTGACCTTCATGGGCCAGAGTAAATAGTCTCTTCTTCAGTGAATTTGGAGGTACAAATCTTTCACCCCGCAAAACAAAATCATCAGAGCTACCTACACTAAGCTCCTCCTGTACTTGTATGAAACTGCGTAAAGAAGATTTAATGTTACCCTCACGCTTCCACCCCAACCGGATGGCGCTAATCAATTCTGCATAATCAGAATCGGCCAAAACAGCTCGATGCCATTCTTCTCTAGATATGGAATTAAAACCATTTGAGCAAATATCACTAAAATCATCAATTAAGCACACAGTCTCATCATCAAAATCATAGCACTCTCCACAATCAACAGGGAGACGGGACAAGCAGTCTGCTTGAACGTTCTTCCAACCAGAGATGTGCTGCAGTGAAAAATCATACTCTTGTAGCTTTGCAGCAAACCTCATGAGCCGAGGAGAACCTTTACTTGCACCACCAGGTGAAAGTATTTTGAGGAGGGGCTTGTGATCTGTTCTCAGTGAAAAGTGTGAGCCCCATACATAAGTACGGAAGTGCGACACACCCCAAACAGCAGCCAACGCTTCACGTTCTATGACCGCATAATTGCGTTCTGAAACCGTTAAGGTGCGTGAAGCGAAAGCTACTGCTTTCTCTGTGTCACCCTTCTTCTGAGAAAGGACTGCCCCAATGCCATACGCACTTGCGTCTACGGTCACAAACGTATCTCTACCTGGTTCATATGTGGAGAGAATACCTGCATTGACGATCTCTAACTTGATTGTTTCAAAGGAATCAGATTGCATAGAACCCCAGTCAAATTGAACACCTTTCTTAAGAAGTAACCTCAAAGCTTCAGTCTTGTGAGAAAAATTGTGGACAAACTTAGAATAATATTCCACTAACCCTAGAAACGATTTCAATTGTTCTTTGTTCGTGGGAATGGGAGCACATCTGATGGCTTTCAACAAGTCTTCCTTGGGTTTAACACCTGCATGTGATATAGTGTAACCTAGGTAATCTATTTCTGTTAACATGAACTGGCATTTATCTTTTCTAAGAGTGAGACCCGCATCAGAAAAGATATGCAATACCTTGGCTAAATTATCGTTGTGTTCAGATTCATTAATCCCTGTCACTAAAACATCATCTTGAAAATAATGTACTTGTTTCAGGCTCCCAAACAAAGAATGCATCATTCGTTGAAATACGCTGGCTGCGGAAGCCAACCCAAAGGGCAATCTTTTAAATTGGAATACTCCCTCAACCGTGACAAAAGCAGTAAGTTCTCTGGACTCAGGATGAAGAACTACTTGGTGATATGCTGAACGGAGGTCTAGTTTACTAAAAAATTTCGCTTTGTCCATTAACAGTACCATTTCGGAAATATTAGGGAGTGGGAATTTATCCACTATTATGTTCTGATTGAGGGACCTAAGGTCCACACAAAAACGCAATTTCCCATCCTTTTTCTTAGTAACGACAACAGGCGAAAGCCATTCTGAGACTTCTACAGGTTCTATAATATCCTGTTTTTGCATGTCATCTAACATGTCCTTTACTTCCTTGCGAATGGCAATGGGTATTCTCCTGAGAGTGTGTCTTACAGGAGAGGCATCTTTTTTTAGTTTAATAACATGCATGTAACCACTCAACTTGCCTAAATCTGTGCGAAAAACATTTGCAAATTTATCCAAAATATAATCAATACTATGACATTCATCAATTACTAAAACACTTTCAGTAGAACGCGGGTCTAAAATAATGTGTAAATCGTACTGTTGTATCCAGCCCAAAATTGCCGGGCCGTCATCTGAAATGTATACCTTACCATGAGAACATCTGCCTTTAAATTCAAATGAAGCATCCATAACGCCTTTAATGTTGATAATTTGCCCACTATACCCTTTAGGAATTATGTCACTCACTTGAAGTGTTACATCGGGCCAGTGTTTTTTGAATAATGACATGGGAAATATGGAATGCATGGATCCCGGATCAACGAGAAGCGTTATGGTAGCACCATTTACTATGAATTTTGCTTTCGGCCTCTGGAGACTAACACAAAGGCACGTTCCCACATCATCACAGCCTTCAATGCATAAAGACATTTCATTGGGAACATATTCATCATCTACATAAGCAACCTTATTCACGGAAGGCGACCTGCAGGCCTTGCTAATGTGACCCTTTCTTCCACATTTCATACAGGTTTTGTCTCTGGCAAAACACCCTGCAAAGTCGGCTGCATGTGCCATGCTACCGCAGCGAAAACAACCCATAAATTTGCTTTTCCCAACCAAATTAGAATTTCTGTTTCTCTGTCTAAAATTGGAAATTTTGGGTTTTGTCTCAGTTGGACCAAAAGCTTTAGGTCTGACATCTGCGGAAGTGGGATTCTTGTCTGTTTTATTCACAACGCATATAGAATCATCCTTGTTCACATCCAAGCTGTGCATTTCTTCCATGCATTTGTCGGCCTCTTCCACTACTTTTGCAATGGCTATGGCTTCCGTTAAGCTTGGATTCTTTGCAGCCCAAAGTTTTTGCTGCATCCTTTTGTTCTTGCATTGGACGATTAATTGGTCTCTGATCATCTGATCAGTCATAGGTCCAAAATCACATTTAAGTGAAAGTTCCCTAAGTCGTGTTACCATTTGATCAATGGATTCTTTATCTTTTTGAGGCATAGTGTAAAACTTGTGTCTCTGCATGACGATGTTCACCTTCTTTCCGAAGTATTTCTCAAGTCTCATTTTCGCTTCCATATAAGGATTATCAACTAGTTCACCATCTGCACCACGTAATTCAGGTAAAAACTTGAATGCATGTTGACCACCCTTGCCTAGTGAATTTAATAAGATTGCTTTCTTTCTTGACAAGGGAAACCTAAGGCCATCAATGGCTTCAAGATAATTTTCAAAGACACCAATCCATTCCTCCCATTCTAAGGCTGGTGTATCTCCTTCGGTTAAAAATGGGGGAGGAGGTGCAATGGTGGAATTGGCTGTCGTGGCCATGGTAATGAGAAATTATATGGTGATCAATGCGGAATTAAGCTGAGGCAGGAAAGGTTGTAGATTCAATAAGTACAATGTCCATAGAACGGTTGCTTGGGATGAGTTCGTTTCTTGAATGAGTTTGTATGGTAATTGTTAGTTATTATCAAGGAGGAGAAAGAGAGAAAAAAAAAAAAAATTTTTTTTTTTTTTTTTTTTTTTTTTTTTAAGTAGTAGATAATGTTCTCCTTATACTATATTAATAAAACTGAATAAAATAGTCCTGCACCGTGTCTTTTATGCTCCAGTTATGTTTAAGACGGTTATAGACAGTTTTTGTGACGTGATTGGCAATGTATCTCACGTCGTGGTTGGCAAAATGAAGATTTTATCTTTAAAATGGCCGCCGTGCGTGTTGTGAGGGCGTAATGACGTGCAGCGTTGGAGGGCTTCAGCGCGAGTGAAGGTGCGCGCGGTGTTTGTCCTCAGCGCGAGGTGTGCGCGATGTTCAGCGTTGCCTGGCAACGTGTGTTCGGGGAAGGCCGTTGAATGGCAATTTATGGTTTCTTTCGTTAGAAATCGAAAGGGCAGAAAAGTACAACTCACGGCAACCTCGGGAAGAGGGGAGAAGCTCCAGGATGTGCACCAAATTGTAGGAGGGGCTCCGGCAGCGTCTAAAGTCAGTACAAGACGCGGTGACTGAGGGCAGGCTGTCAGCAGTCGGCAGGCAGCAGGAAGCCGTGGGTCTCGCAGGATCGTCGCCAAATTGTCGTAGATGAATGATACACTGGAGATCAGGTAGGTGAAGTAGGCAGGATTTATTCCGAGAAGGAGTTAAGTACAGAGCCTCCTGCCTCAGCAACCGCCAGGTCGGAATGCAGGGAATCTGGAATCCACTGCATGCAATGCATGATTCCAGATTCCACATTCCATGGTGAGAGGCAGGAGAAGTAGGAGAATACAACAGGTCTCTGGCAAGGGGTTGGTAGTTAGTTCTGACGTTTAAAAGTCTTCGAACTTCTGCCTCGTAGTCAGATGTATTTAAAATCACGATGGCACCACCCTTGTCCGCATTCTTGATGGTTATTTTGTCGTTGTTCTGCAAAGATTTAATGGAGTCCCAATTTTCTTTCGTCATATTTCTGAAGCCCATAGACTGGTTCTTATTTTCTATGCCATTGTTGTTGTTGGGGGGGTCGATTTCCCCGTCCTCTTCCTCTTCCCTGCTGATGTTGGAATCCCGGGCCTTTGTTGGAAGCTTGGCCCTGTTCTAAAAAATTCCTCAGTAGAGTATTTAGATCTGTGTTTGTTGGTGCAGGTTGATTAAATCTCACTCTGCTGGTACTCGGGGCCGGCTCAGGTTCCTCTTCGCTAGATGTATTTGCGAAGGACCAGTTAGTGGGAGTTCTTTTCTGTTTCTGTGGGCAGAGAAGGTGGACAGCTGTACCGATTGGAAGCGGTGTTGAAGGAAGGACCTAACCCATGACAGGGCTAGGCCCTGGATGCCCGCATTTCTGACACGGTCGATCAGGATGACATGATCGACCGTGTCAAAAGCGGCCGAAAGATCTAATAACACCAGGGCCTGGGCTAAGTTCTTATCTGCCCCCTGTCTCAACGTGTCCATGACCGCTAATACCACTGCCTCCGTCGAATGGGTCGGTCTAAAACCTGCTGATCATCAAGAAAATGAGATTCTTCGATGAAAGCGCTCAGGCAGCGGGTGACATAGGTCTCTAGTACCTTCCCCAGATAAGAGAGAAGGGAGATAGGTCGATAGTTACCTAAAACAGTAGGGTCAGAGCCAGTTTTTTTCAGGATGGGTATGACCGCTGCTTTTTTTTAAAGCATCGGGGACAGAGCCAGTGGCGAGTGAACGGTTCAGTAAGTCGAGAGGAGGACCAGGACAGGCCATAAAGGCATCTCTGAGAATTTGGGGGGGCAGCAGTCGTGGGGGGAACCAGAGCTAACCGCCTGTAGTAGCGATGAAAATACATCCAAAGAAATAGGGGGAAATTCATACAGAGAACAAGGATTCAAAGAGGGAAGGGCACTGCCCTGGGACAAGGTAGTAGGGGGGATGTTACCTTTGATGGTAGAGATTTTATCGGTGAAAAAAGAATTTAAAGAGTCACACAAAGCCTGCGAAGGTAGAGGCTGAGGCGTGACACGATCAGGGAGGGAAAGTTCAGCAACAATAGAAAACATTTCTTTAGTTTTTGATGACGCACTAATAATTTTCTGAGAATAGTATGAGGATTTGGCTAAAATAATAGATTTTTTATATGATTTTAATTGATCAGTAAAGATGGACTTTAGTGAAGGGTCATAGTGACGCCTCCAACGGCGCTCAGCTTGTCTGAGGGATAGTTTGTCCGCCTTTAATTGATCAGTAAACCAACGCTGGGCGTCATGTGGGCGTTTAGATTTAATAATTTTCACAGGGGCAACCACATCACTGGCTTGGGACAGCCATTGGTCAAGAGTGGCGGTTTGAGAATTCAAGTCAGGATGGTAACAAGGGAGTGTAGCGGCAAGGGTCGAGTGAAAGAGGGAAGTGTCAGCATGTTTCCAATTGCGTGCCGAAAAATTCGACACGGGTGGGGGGCGGGTTGGAAGGGAAAAATTGAGAGAGAAAGAGATGAAGAAGTGATCAGACCAAGTGCAGGGGTAGACCAGTGGAGAAGAGATGTCTAAGTTGGTTGTCCATACCTGGTCAAGGATCTGGCCCCTGATATGAGTTGCAATGGAGATATGTTGCGAGAAAGTGAGACCAGATAGTAGATCTGTAAATTCAAGTGATGAGGTGGTTTCATAGGGATCTCCTGGCCAGTAATTAAAGTCACCAATAATAAGGATGAAAAGGAAGGCATATTAACAGGGGGGCGATATACTACAACACAAATAAAAGAGTATTTAGGAAACGAGAATTTCAACGTAAGTATGTCAGAATTAAATATAGGAGTAGTTATTAAGGAGGTGAATTGTAGATTTGAGTGGATAATGGCAGCAACTCCGCCACCCGGTCTACCAGAGGTCCTATTCGATTGAAGGATATAGAATCCTGTAGGTATAGCAGCTAAGATATCAGGAAGGGAGTCCTCATGGAGCCAGGTTTCTGAAAGGAGTAGTATATCGATGCTGCCACTGTCTAAAAGTTGAATGACCTCAAGTTGGTGTTTGGGAAGTGAGCGCGTATTGAGATAGACAATCGAAATGGAACAAGCCTCGGAGAGGCTAGTCCTGGCGGGTGTGGAGGTAGCATTAGAGTAAAGGGGGGCAGCAGGGAGGGGAACCCAAGGAGTATAAGAAGAGAGTGAGGACAATATGCCGCACTTCAGGGCAAGGGAAGCAACGTGAGGGGCAAGGGGAGCACAACAAGACAAAGAATGAAGAGCCTGGGAGGAATAAGTGATGCGACAGGCAGTATGCAAGGCCCCAGGCCTCGTTCGGCCGCGGACGGGCGCAGACGGGCTTGACTTGTGCGCGACTTCGGCGCGAAGTCGGCGCTCCCGCTGCGCTCGTCCGCTGCGCTTCCTCCAAATCACCATTTATACCTGCCGTGAACCACTAGACCGCTCACCTGCACGGTGGAGAGGCAGGACGGAAGTGGTGCAGGACAGGAATTGGCGCTCGTGCAGGGACCCTCTGCGCAAACGGCACACTGCCGGGGCGGACCGGGGTCGAGAGCGAGGAGAGCAAGGTAAATAAATTACCGTGACGAGGGATGAAGGGGGCGGGCACTGTGAAGCATAGGACACAAAATACTAAATAAGAGATTAAAATAACACAAGCAGCTCGTAATCAGCTGAAGTAAAGTTTAAAAATCATCAGCAGACCTGGAAGGTTCTGCCCTTTAAGAAAGAGGACAATTAGGCAGTTTCCATTGCCTGGAGCCCCAGCTGTGTCAGTCTCAAAAACAGCATATCAAAGGACACAGTATCGAAGGCAGCGCTTAGATCAATTACAATCAGCACTGCTGTCTCACCCTTATCTAGGAGCCAACTGAGATGTTCTGTGACCCCGGTGAGGGTGAATTCAGTGCTGTACCCTGCTCTAAACACTGACTGGCAGTAATGTAGAAAACTTTGTGACTTTGTAATGTAGAAAACTTTGTGACTTTGAGAGTTGTTTGCAAACACTTTTTTATGATTTTAGTCAGGATGGGGACAAGAGAAATGAGTCTATGATTGGACCAAATGAAAGGATCCAGATTGGGTTTCTTGAAAAGGGGACTGACCTTGGCATGCTTCTAAGGCTGAGGGATGACCCCCCCTGTAATCAACAGTTGAGGAGTCTTGCAAAAAGAAGCATGATGTCAGGACTCAGGAGGCAGAGCTTGGCTGGGGTAAGAGGGTCCTTGGGAGAGCCCGATCTTGTGGCTTGTGCCAGGGACACAAATAAGGGCAGGTCCAGGGCATCATAAGCGTCCAGTGTCTGGTGGGCAGGAGTGGTGTCTGTAGTAGTAAAGTCCTCAGTAACAGGTGGATGATAAGCTGAGAGAGTCCATGAAAATATAGGTGAGCAGTCTTGATTTGTTATCTTCAACCAGACTTTGCTAAACATCTAAATGAATAGGAATTGATGTATTGTCAGACGCGTTTCTATATATAGTCCACAGAGTCTGATCATTCATCGCCCTCTTCTCATGTCAGCGGTCAATTACCGAGTGATTTGTCGTTCCCCGTCTAGAAGGCTTAGACGCTGCTCTTCCCTCTGGTAGGTGAATAACGAGAATGTGTTTAGGCCACCCTTTTTATCTGTTCGGCGGTAACATTGAAGTTAAAAGGATTTCTCACCCCCTTCATCTTTTTTTCACCTAGGTTCATTTAGACTACCCTTTTCTTACCTTATCTTAGTGTATGTTACCACTATATAGGAATATTCTTCTTTTTTTTCTCTGCTAGAAAGTTGTTTATTTTGCAGATATGTTTATTTAATGTGGTATGTCTGAAGTATGGTTTTGTTGCACTCCAATATTGACCTCCCCCCCCCCCCCTTCGTTCTTTATTTGGTATTTTGGTGGATTCATTCTGTTTTTGCCCACAGATACGTTTGGGATATGCTGTTGTTTGCCCAGAAACCCTGGAATTGAGCTAAAATGTCACCCCTTTGATAAATTGGAGGATCATGATGGCCACATATAATTGAATGACTTGCGCCCTGATGAAGGAATCTCCCATGGTGGCATTTTTCCGAAACGCGCGTCGGCGCTTTTTTCAGCTTGTCTGCTGAGAATGTGGTTGTAGTTGACGGTATCTTGATGTATGTGGTGATTTTTGGATGTGTGTACGCTTGAGGGTATGAGTGACTATTGTATATAAAATGTTTTTATTTTTCTTGTTGTTCTGGGCTGACGTTTCATGAATTACATATGTCAATAGAATCTCTGAAGTAATGAACTCTCTTATTTATAAATTTATATGTACTTGAGAATAAAATGATTTGATATCACCAGCGTTTCTGTGGGCAATTGTTTATATTGGAACTTATTGGTCCTTTAGAGTAATGGGAACTTCCCGTTCATGTTGTTACTATTACTGTGCCCTGCTCTAAACACTGACTGGCAGTAATGTAGAAAACTTTGTGACTTTGTAATGTAGAAACCTTTGTGACTTTGAGAGTTGTTTGCAAACACTTTTTTTATGATTTTAGTCAGGATGGGGACAAGAGAAATGAGTCTATAATTGGACCAAATGAAAGGATCCAGATTGGGTTTCTTGAAAAGGGGACTCACCTTGGCATGCTTCTAAGGCTGAGGGATGACCCCTCCTGTAATGAACAGTTGTAGAGTCTTGCAAAAAGAAGCATGATGTCTGGACTCAGGAGGCAGAGCTTGGCTGGGGTAAGAGGGTCCTTGGGAGAGCCCGATCTTGTGGCTTGTGCCAGGGACACAAATAAAGGCAGGTCCAGGGCATCATAAGCGTCCAGTGTCTGGTGGGCAGGAGTGGTGTCTGTAGTAGTAAAGTCCTCAGTAACAGGTGGATGATAAGCTGAGAGAGTCCACCCCACCCAGCCTCCGTCTAAGAATGTTGAATGCTCTGCACTTTGCTGAAAAAGAAGAGCGCCAAACGTTAAACGTATGCCCTTTTTCTGATGGTTCTATTGCATGACTGCGTGCCAGGAGGGGCGGGGGGTGGTTAGCACTTTTGAGGGGTGAAAACTTTGCAGTAATGTCAGCGGTGAACCAGACAGCACTGTAAGATGCTGGCTAACTTGGACCACCCGCGTTACTGAGTTGACTATGTACTGGTTGCCGAATCATTGATGGCATTGGTTGGCTGTGACCGATTGAGAGTGGAACCTGGGTTGTGGGTTTATTGGGGATTGTTCACAATGTTTCCCTGTTTGGTTTCTCTTTTCTCAGCCTGCTCTCTCCTACACCAGCCCCCATAGTTTATGTAGATATGGGGGCTCCACGATGCATGCTGCTCACATGGCAACACCTGAATAACACATAGTGATGTTGACTGTGAGGGGCGTGGGCACATATAGTAAATGGTACAGGATTCATTCATACCTAAAATGGCACTGGGTCTAGTTTGCCTGCCTTCAGGAGATGCACCTGACGGCATGGGGGAACTCTCTAAGTTACACAAGAGCTGTCATGGCTCACTATTTGGCACTACTTAATCTGCTTATGCCAGGGCTGTCTTGTTGTGGGTGGCTCCCGGGGTCCCATTTGTGACAGAGCACAACTTGGTAGACCCAGAGGACCATTATGGTATAGCAGAAGGTTCCTTGGATGGTGAGTCCCTCACGTTGGGGGTGTTGTATGCTCCAAATGTTGGTCAACCTCTTTTTCTTACCTCACTGAACCTGGATCTCCTCCGATTGGCGCTGTCCCCTTTGTTTTGGTGCAGGGATTTCAATTGCATTCCAGACTTGGTGGGTGATATATCTACACTTCCTGTATCAGGGGCGCAGTTGCACACCACTGCCAGGCATCTACAACAGTGGGCCCATAATATACATGCAATAGAAGTTTGTTGCACCTTGCACCCACACCAATGAGAGCACTCTCACTATTCTGCACTACACGCTCGCCACATGAGGATTGAGCTGATATATAGAAGTGGGTATTGGTGAGAAATTGTAAGAGAGCGGAGTATTTAGGTAGGACATTGTCTGACCATACCCCCTTGATGGTAACTTTTAAAGTGGGGGCAGCCGTCCCAGTGATACCCACATTTTGCTTACAACCACTGACACTGGAACTGGCAGTCACACCATTTCGGACACATGTGGGGGAACACAATAATACCTACTTTAGCTGAAATGAAGGAACTGCCATGGATGCAGTGGTGAAGTGGGATGCATTTAAAGTGGTTGTGCAAGGTGTGTGTCAAACTATTCAGTATGGCATGAAACAGGTACTATAGGCAGAAATGTTGGATCTGGAAGGTAGATTAAAAACAGCAGAAAGAGAATGAGCATCCAAACCAGCTTTGTTTCATACACTAGAGGACATTAATATAGACTACAGGGAAGCATCAATATGTTTATCTACCTTAGAATATAAAGAATATGTTAAATGTCAATATGAGCTGGGGGACATGGCCAGTGGACCTATCGGGCCAATCCACTCGACGAAAGGCCAAATGGTGAACTCTCAGTTAGCTATTAATGGGGAATTTGAAGCCTATACAGGGCACTAAACCAAACCCCAGTGGGAATGGACCAAGAGGCGATCTCCACCTATCTGGGATCTATTGAGACCCCCTTCTCAAGCCCTTGCAGAGCTGGACGACCACTTGATTCTCGAGGAGGTTAAACTGGAAATTAAATAACTGGCCCGAGCAGAACATCTAGTTAAACACTGTAAGCTTAAACAGAAATTAATCATTTGGTTCACTACTTTTCTTAAGTATCAAATGAAAATAAGACAGTGATTAATAAGAACTGAGGAATATTAATGTTGGACCAAAGAAATGTGATGAACTCGTGTTCACATTTAAAATAGGTAATAATATATGCGATATGCTGATCAACACAAGACTTAGATGTCTAAGAGCAAGCTATCAACAACAACTAATGGTGTTAGCCTTTGCAAGTGGTCACTTTTATTGTGGTTATTGAAGTCTTTATGGAGTCACAGTAAAAAAAACATGATTTGGGACTGCGCCTTAGGTCACCTTGGGAATTAAGGTCTCACACTTGTTGCAATAGAGACAATGCCATATATATGACCCTTGTGCCCTAGCAATATGAACTATATGGAAATGACAACCAATGAAGTCAAGAGAGACCCCTTTCCTGGAGCAAACCACACTCTAGAAAGTAGCTGCAACACCACCTAAATGACAGATTACAATTGAATTACTCAAAAATGACATGAAATGGGTTTTAATTGAAAAAGTTGAAGGAGTGTGCTGCATCCACCTTGGATATGATATTTTAAAAACGTTATTAGGAAAAGGCAATGCTGGATTTTGTGTAGCATATCACCGGTCTTAACAACGAAATCAGTCTGATATATGAGAGCATAAGGTTGGCATGAGATCGGAGTGTTGCTTAGAGGCAGGTACATAATGAAGGCCAGGTAGCCCCCACCATTCCAGGTGCCCCATTCAGTCTGCCACCTATGAATATCCAGGAGATATGGGAGTCTCAAGAGCACCTCGCCGCATTCTGATGGGGTCGCCCTTCATTTTGCGTTATACCACTGGATAGAGCTCTGCTAATACATATGCAAAACACTGGTGTCCTGAGAGTACTCAATTATGGGGAAGCACATAAGTGAAATTTACAGTTAGTCACTGTCTCCCAATTATAATTCACATGCTTATGACTGTGTTTCATTAGCTTCAGGATTTGCCTGTTGTAGTTGAATGCTGTATAACATGTTTACTAAGTAGCATATGTTTACTCGTTAAACATCCCTAGATATAACTGGTTTCATGATAAGGCACACACTTCCTTATAAACATTTGGCACTATTATGCACCTTTTCTCTTGATATCGAGAAGCCCACGGAGCCAAAAGTGGATTGTTTCTATCTTCCAATGTTAGTGAGGACATTGAGAGAGGGGTCGTCTATTTGCCGATCTTCATTACGGTGACATTTCGCGTGCTTGTGAGGTAAATCAAGTTACAAATTAATCATATTGATAAATGCCGAATCCAAATCTTTGACACTTGCTTTTCTCTACGCGCAGCTCGAAAAGCATAGTTTTGTTGTTAGCTTGCATTAAAATAAACCTGTTGTTTATTTCTTTGAAATGGCAAAGTGTACACAACATCAGGGTGGAAGTGTTAAAAGTTCCCATTTCACTCCGTATGCTGCAAATTCCCTAAGGCTAGATTCAATCGAAATTGAAATTAGAACTGTTGTACAGCCGGGCCAAGGAAAACGCAGTGGGCTTTGCTTGCTAAAGGAGCCTGTGAAAATGGCAAAAACACTTCAAGTGTAGTGAGATGTATTGCTGGCTCAACTGCTGTCAAAAATGTCACAACGTGACAACTCTGTATTTCAGGATTTCACTGCTACGTATCTGAATCAAAATGGAAAATTGGATTTTCGGCGTACTAGAGGGAATGGAATCCTTGCTGATACCACTACCATTGTGGAAATGTTAAATGATAGAAAATCTGCAAAGCTTTTATTAGCCTCATGGGCCCTCTAAGAAAGCTCTCCCAGCATTGCTCTTCACATCACACAGACCCCAGTGCTCTGTGGATCATGAGATGGTGCTACATGCCTAAAGCTATTGGACATGGCTTTAGCTGACTGTTGGCAAGACCTGTTGTTTCCAATAGATAACATATACATAGAATGGACTTCGGGCAGCCCCTTCTTCGCGATTGGATTTCTTTGTTGTCACTCTCTGGTGTCTGTTTCTGATTCCGTAGCTTTTCTCTCCTTTCCTGTGGTTTGCCTGCCAGGGAGCATTCTAATCTGACAGTGCTCTGATTGCATAAGTTGTATCCTTCTACTGCTGACTTGATGGCACTACTTTCTTAGTCTGCATTTAGTATAAAAGGGAAGTGCATGTGTTTTACCTTCTCTCTCCTGCTTTACATGTTTTTATTTAATTAAATAGAGTCAATCAGCTGCACAGTGCTAATGGGCAATTCCTTCCTTTATTTTCATATGCTGCTCTTTCATATCCTTTTTTGTAGCCCCATGCACGTGTTCTATTTTTTTCCTCCTCCTCACTCCCTCTTTCATTTTTTATCCGACTTTTTTTTACAAGGGCTCAGCAGCTGCATTGTGCTGCCAAGCTGCTTGCTTTTTATCACTCTCATTTTTTTTTACTTTTAACTTGCTAGTCTAACATGGCTGTTGGAAAATGTCCCTCTCTGATGGGTCAGCCCAAACTTTTTGCCTTCTTCCTCCTTTTTTTCTGACCTTCTTTATTTGGATTTTGGACTCTGAGCACTTTACCACTGTTAACCAGTGCTAAAGTGTAAGTGATATTGCCTCTAAACATGGTATAACTGGTTTACACCTGTTTGGCATATTTAATTTACTTATAGGTCCCTTGTAAAGGGATATACCCTATACCCAGGGCTTGTGAATGAAATGCTACTATTGGGGTGGCAACACTGATTGTGCCACCCACACAAGTAGCCTTCCAAACCTGTTGCATGCCTGCTATTGCAGGGCCTGTGTGCATTGTATTGCCACTTAAATGTGGCATCTATTTGCCAAACCTTATACTCCCCTTTTATGACACATAGGTCACCACTATGGTAGGCCCTAGATATCTCCTAGGGCAGCCTGCAGTGTAAGTAAAAGGTAGGACAAGTCCTTAAAGGTTTTGCAGGTCCTGGTAGTGACAAACACTCAAATTCATTTTTCACTACTGTGAGGCCTAATCCTCTCATAGATTAACATTGGGAATTCCTTAATACCCCTTTAAGCTGTAATTCCTGATGCGACGTGAGTGGCTCCATTTTGTCTCGTATCTTTGAAATGGTAATGATAAATCCTCTTGAAAGGTAAAGTTACATTTAGCATTACTATTTTAGAAATGCCACTTTGTGCTTTCACTTTAGAGAGCCACAAATGTAGAAATAGTTGGTGTGACAAAGAACTCATCTGCATTCAGAGGGAGAGGGACAGACACTACACCCCCAAATAGGCAGTGTCATGTTTCCCTCACAAAGTGTTTATTACCTGCCTACTGATAGTCTGGAGCCAAGGCTGGGGAGAAGGGGGGACCTGTGCACTTAAAGGGCCTGCTTTGAAGTTACTCCTATTTCAAAGGCACAACTGGGTATGTGTACTGGGGCTCTGGGTCTACAAAGACAGTGCACTAGTTAACCTGTGAAGACCTCTGGCAGGAGTAAATGCTGCTGCGTCATGCAAGGATTGCCACTGTGCTTTACTGCTGCTGTGAAAAATCTGCTTTTCTGCTTGTTGTGTTGTCCTGATGCTTGCTGATCTATGCCCTGCGGAGGACAAGAACTGGACCCATTTCACTTGTATCCAGAGTGATTCCAAGGGTTTGCTAGCTTAACACCTGTTCTGAAGTCTCAGGGCCATCAAACTCAGCAACAGCACCTAAACTTTGCCATTAATGAGTCCGGCCTTGCCAAGTGGGGCCTATCAGGCCAGGGCCCCTAAAAGTGAGCTTCTGCCATGCAGAACAATACAAATCAATGCAGTGAGGACTTGGCACCAATCGGAACTGACACCCTGCCCGTCGATGCAGTACAAAAGGGGGTGGTGATGGACGGAGCATCTGAATCAATCAAACACTCACACCCAGTCAAAAGATCTGGGTTTAATCCATCACCGTTCTTTAGCCCACTCTGCTACCCCAGTTTAGACATGGCTATATGCAAATCAGTCTGACCCTGTGCCTCATGGGAACAGTCCAGCCTGAACTGTCAAGCCATGTCTTCCCTGGACCGGAAACAAGCTTCCGAGGACCGGTTTCTGGCATTCCAGCCGTCTTCAGCCCGGCTTGCTTGAATCCAGTGGCAAAGTGAGCAAGGGACTCACGTCTGAGCATACCCTGCCACACTTATGGCGTCCAAAAGTGGTACAGAAGGGGGTGGTGATGGACGGAGCATCTGAATCAATCAAACACTCACACCCAGTCAAAAGATCTGGGTTTAATCCATCACCGTTCTTTAGCCCACTCTGCCACCCCAGTTCAGACATGGCTATATGCAAATCAGTCTGACCCTGTGCCTCATGGGAACAGTCCAGCCCGAACTGCCAAGCCATGTCTTCCCTGGACTGGAAACAAGCTTCCGAGGACCGGTTTCTGACATTCCAGCCGTCTTCAGCCCGGCTTGCTTGAATCCAGTGGCAAAGTGAGCAAGGGACTAACGTCTGAGCATACCCTGCCACACTTATGGCGGCCAAAAGCGGTACAAAAGGGGGTGGTGATGGACGGAGCATCTGAATCAATCAAACACTCACACCCAGTCAAAAGAACTGGGTTTAATCCATCACCGTTCTTTAGCCCACTCTGCCACCCCAGTTCAGACATGGCTATATGCAAATCAGTCTGACCATGTGCCTCATGGGAACAGTCCAGCACGAACTGCCAAGCCATGTCTTCCCTGGACCGGAAACAAGCTTCCGAGGACCGGTTTCTGGAATTCCAGCCGTCTTCAGCCCGGCTTGCTTGAATCCAGTGGCAAAGTGAGCAAGGGACTCACGTCTGAGCATACCCTGCCACACTTATGGCGGCCAAAAGCGGTACAAAAGGGGGTGGTGATGGACGGAGCATCTGAATCCAATGCCGATGCCAATGCAGGAGCTGATTGATGAAATTGAGTTCGATGGACAGCATGGCTCAATGACAACAAACAGCGATGCTCGAAGACAATGCATCGCCCGCATCGTAAAGGTGTTTGTCGACAAAACCTTCATTGCCTGCACAGATCCAAACTGATGCATTGAGTTTGGACGTCGATGCATCATGCATCCAATTTTCAGTGGAACCTGAGTGAGTCTTGTAGCTGACCTGCTCTCCATCACAGTCGGCCTGAACTTTGGAGTTACCCTGGTCCAGCACGACCTTAAGTAACTCCTAAGTGCTATTTGCTTCTAAGCACTACATTTTGATTTAAACTTTGAAAATACATAACTCCGGTTCTATTTATTGGATTGTTATAATTTTGGTCTTGTTTTACTCATAAAAATATAATCTATTCTTCTTACCCTTTGAGGAGTATTTTGTAGTGTTTTCATTGTGTTCTTGTGTGTGGGTGTTTGAGCAAACACTTTGCCTCTTTAGATAAGTCTAACTGCTCTGTGCCAAGTTGGCAAAGGGGGAGCACAATTTATCTTTTAGTGTGTATCTAGCTCACCCTGACTAGAGTGGTGGTGCCTGCTTGAACAGGGTGCCTACTCTGACTATCAGGAACCACATTTCCAACAGTGGTCATCGCCCATGTTAAATCAGGAAATAAAAATGGTTGCCCAACTCACTATGCATCCATCATGAGATGCATTTTTCTTAATAGAAAGTCCATTGCAAAACTGAAGGCCATCTATGCCCATGTGTTTGCATGTTGCTAATATAGAAAATTAGCCTTACATACCCAAGACACATGTTTATTTTAACTGGAAAAGAAACATACTTGTTTTTAAATGTTCACCACATAGCTAGAAACCTATCTGCATATCATGAGTATGCAATAGAAGGCAATCTCTTTTTTCAACTTACAAGCTTTTGGACCATTAAGAGATTAATATTCATTACATAATTCAGGCATAGTGTCAAAGTCTGATCACTTAATCCAATGACAAATCAATGTTTGAAAGAAAGGTCAAAGGCCTTTGCAGGTAACATGAGTTCATATGTGGAAAACAGGCTTGCTGATATATTTAGGATCATATACTTAGATAATGTGATATGAGAGTGATCTAAGGGAATGTGTGCAAGATTAAAGGATAAGCTCCTATAGTATAATTGGATAAAGGATCAAAATACATGCGAATCATGTGCGGATGCATCAATCTTACAATGGCTTGGGGGAACTTTAGCTTATTGGAGCAACAACAATTCATAAAAGTAACATGTGCTGATGAGTTGGACCTTTGTTTCTGTTGGTAACATGTTATGTAGCTGATCAGGTATGATGATAACGGATTATATGTAAAGTAAAATTTCTTGGTCCTGAAGAAGGTGATACAAAACTGTTGTTTTCACCAAAACATGCGTAGACCTGTGATCACACATCTGGGAGCCCTACCCGAGAATTAAACAAAAGAAGAACTAACCAGAAATGAACTGAATGGATTTGTGAATTTTTCATTATGATTCTGATAATTATGATGGATAGTAACTATGAGTAGGATCTCATCACAGATGTGTATTTACTGTAATTTTTATGTGGTATGATTGATAGTATGTGTGATGAGAATGACAGGTGAGAATGAAAGGATGATGGTGTCGCATGGGGGTTATATGAACTTGGATTAAAACTGAGAGATCCTAATGTTTATTTCGTTTCCCAATTTAAATGCTGATATGATTTTGTCTGCATTTCTAAATGTTTTTATGATCACATGAGCTTGATATTTTTTTTAAAAAAAAGTATATAAACATTGAGGAATATAAATGTTTTGATAAATAATAAAACTAGAAAGAAAGCAGTTCCTGTGATAAAACTTTGTTTCATGGGGAAATGTCTATTTTTGAGTAACTACCATTTCGAAATCAGATAGGCCAGATAAGAGGTTGTTTCATTTGTTCAAGGAGGAGGCGTCACTGTCAGGGAGCCTCTGGATGAAGTTGCAGTGAAGATATATCTATATAGCACAGGACCCATGTCTGGGCATCCCCGTCCCACTTGGGGTGACGAATGCAAAAAAAAAACAATTGATGAATTGAATTATATATTCACTGAAAAAACCATAGGTTATAGACCATATATAGTTAGGAATTAGCATTTACAAAACCTTGAAAATTCACTGAAAAAACCATAGGTTATAGATCATATATAGTTAGGAATTAGCATTTAAAAAACCTTATTTTACTCACACAAAACCATTGAAATTCCATATATAGTTAGTTGCACTAACTATATATCGCGCACCCGCAATCCACTGCTGATGATGTCACATATTACATCATTCATGACATGGTCAGTGACATCACTGATGACATCACTGATGACATCTCAAATGACATCACTGATGACATCACTGATGACATCATCCAGTGACTGTGTGTTTCTGTAAAGTTTAAATATGTTTTACATATTGAAGAATGAGTAGATGTATAACTGTCTGGACGAAGGATTTAGTAGGTGCATGACTGAATGTATGAGTGAGTGATTAAATGTGTCTCACTGAGTGCATGGGTTAGTGACTAAACTGTCTTAATTTGTGCATCATTATGTCTGTTGTTCTGTAAACTGCTGCATGTGTTGATCAGTAGCTATATGATTAACTATATGGGTTATTGATTGATTGTCCAAGTATTTGTATGGGAGACTGAGTGTGTGTGTGGCTGGCTGGGAGGTGTGTGACTCTGTGCAGATCAATGTGTACTTGTATCAATGATTGTATAAGAAAGTAAGTATGTGTTAGTATATGTTTGAAAATGTAAGGTGCTCTATGTTTAACTGTATAGACAAGAAAATGGAAGTGTGATTGATTCTTTACAGGACTGACTAGGTGTGTGAGTAACTCCATGGATGAGTGGCAGAGTGTGAGTGTCTGTATAGGTGTATGAGTGCATATGATAGTGTTGTAAAGATGAGTGATTGTATGTATGAATGATTGTATGGGTGAATGAGTGAATGTGTGTGTAGACGTAGGAATCAGTGAGTACGTATGTAGTAACTAGTATTGGTGTGTCAATGGTTTCAAAAATTATACTCTGTATTTAACCACATCGATGCTCGATGAGTTCCAGCCCTGTGCTGGAATATGCAAAAACCCATTATTCATGACGAGCTGGGCTCGTCATGAGCGTGCTGGGAGGCTACTGCATGACGAGCCCAGCTCGTCATGAGTGTGGAAGGGGTTAACACTGGGTGAAACAGAGGTTATATTAAAATGTGAGGAGATGCATTGTATTGTCACATGAATAATATCATCAGTGATGTGGTCATTGATGTCAAATGAGATGTCATCAGTGATGTCATCAGTGATGTCATTTGAGATGTCATCAGTGATGTCATCAGTGATGTCACTGACCATGTCATGAATGATGTAATATGTGACATCATCAGCAGTGGATTGCGGGTGCGCGATATATAGTTAGTGCAACTAACTATATATGGAATTTCAATGGTTTTGTGTGAGTAAAATAAGGTTTTTTAAATGCTAATTCCTAACTATATATGGTCTATAACCTATGGTTTTTTCAGTGAATTTTCAAGGTTTTGTAAATGCTAATTCCTAACTATATATGGTCTATAACCTATGGTTTTTTCAGTGAATTTCAATGGTTTTTTAATAGCAAATATCAAAAGCTGTCGAATGTCAAGTACGTGGTAAGTGAAAACATTTTCGTGTTTATGCACACTGATCTGCTTTGAATGGTGCCCCCCCCCCCTCATTTCTATTAGGAGTACTCTCTCTTTGCACATAGTGAAGGGTAGTTAACGCAGGCCTTTGCCCCCGTTGTAATACGTCGTGCCTGCTTCTCTCTCCATTTGATTGATTGTTATCCAAGTATTTACTGTTTTAGAATTGGTTCTCTTTGGTTGATTCTCTATTTACAAACAAACACAGAGTCGCAATACTCTGTTTAGTCTTTGCAGATAACGAAAAATCGTGTAAAAAAAAAAGAAAAGGAATCGAGCAAAATCAGTAGGCCACTAATGGGATCTCTTTTTGACCTCGCTAAAATAGAAACATTAGGAACAACCCCTCATGACAAATACAAAACTAGTGAAATGAACTGAACTCCACACAATGATGGCTGCAAAACAGCTCGGCTCCGCCACCCACCCCGCCCAAAATAACGATAAAGAGCGGCTGCCATGATTGGTTGCGGAATGGCCACGACGGAGCTACGAAATGGTGCTGCTCTCATGCTAACCCCAGCTTCAGTCTGAAACATCCAGAAACACTGTAGACTACCAATTCGATCAGTTCCGGTAGCGCCCCAATGTAACCCGGTAGAGAAGAACTAGCCCTCCCCTCTTTGACTAATGGTTCTTGTTGCCTGTCCCTTCTGTTGTCATTTAACAGAACTATTTAGCCTGCTGAAAGGGGTTGTGTTCCGACCGCTGGTTGGTGGAGACATTTTGACTATATTCTGGACCTGCGTTGTCGCGTAATGCGTCATATGACGCGCCGCGTTAGCGCATCCGGAAGTCATCCGGGGCGTGCAGCGCGTAACGTAAGCATAACAAGTCATGTGACTTGTTAATAAAACTTTTCATTGGTTCATTTTACTTTTCTTATTCTAATGATGAAAGGCTTGGTCATATGACCTAAAAATTACGCTTTTTATTACTTCCGAACATTATTTTTTCTTAAATATATGTTATAATGTTCCAGGCTAATGTACTTTCCCGGAAAATTTACAACTGTCCTGCAAGTAAAATATATTCTTTTTTCGAGAAAAAGAGCGTTTCTTCGTCCCATGACAGAGCCGTTGAGCAAAAGAGGGTCGACCTGCTGTCTTAGTCGCCGATACGCCTGAATATGAGATTCTTATCGATCACTTTATGTTGCAGGAATAGAAAACACAACAGCCCTTGACCATTTATCTTTACTGCGTTCCTTCGTATTATACCTTTTACCCTTCATGTAATTGGTCTGCTTTATTTCACTTGCCTTTTAATGATTCTAAAACAGTGACTATTATTAAAAACTTTACCAATGTATATACTACTACCATGTTTTCTTTTAAAAACCTTTATTGTGAAAATTTCATTATACAAATACGAGCCTATAACCACGTGGGCCGGCCACGGAGCAAACTGTAATCGTATATGATGAGTAGACATTTACACTGTAGAGGAACGTAACGGGCGGGCCATTAGGTTGCAAGAACTAAGGTGTCTAACAGTTACGGAATCGGTGGACGTACATTTTATAATTAAAATACGACAGGGCCAGTTACAATAAAATTATCTAGATATACATTTGCGGGCAAGTACCATGGGTGACGTTAATTCGAACTTTCAATAGTACAGTAATCAATAACACATCATAACTTAATATCAATAGGGATGTCGAAATATTCAATCAATTCTCGTCCCCGCCCGCCATGTGCTTCAAAACTGCATACGTATCTCGTGATTTCAAGGTTCTGCAACCAGTACACAACAAGGAGTTACGAGTCCCATTTATTCCGGCGCCATTTTGGGCGAGGACGGGCAGGTCCAGGATATAGTCAAAATGTCTCTACCAACCATCGACTATGATGATGTTCATATGCTGTATTTATTAGAGTAACACTCATCTGTCCACATGAAATTAATTTGCCACAATCTAAACATGTCATTTTAATCTTTCCAAAGTTCTTCTAAATATTTGGGACCGTTTCCCTTGCCTCTGATGCTGTCAGTGCCACTTCTTTGATGAATGTACTAGCAGGTCAGGGGTTCTCCTCCAAATCTCTCTTTTATGCAGCACTATAATTAATTGGTGCCACCTCTCCATATGACGATGCATGGTATAGTTACCATAACTATATTTTTTTTCGGTTCCTCTGGAGAGTTCATCGTGGCAGATGAAGCGTGTAACGTACCGGGCATTTACCTTTTTTTGCATGTACAGGAAAGGAAAAAAAAAAACGAGCGTCCGAGTTCTAAGGTGTCCCAGGGCCATTTTAGTGGACCAGGCCCAAATCCAAAGAACAGGCCGCCATTTTGAGAGTCCTGTTGCAGCCGCCTGTCGCTGTAGCATCAAGAGCAGCCGAAACTCAGCTGAATGGCAACTGAAACGGTAAAGGGGCGCCCCACTACAGCAGACGAGCCTCCACCTAGGAAGGCCCGTTCACGCCGCCCCCCCCCCCTTCGGGCACCCCATGCCGTTATTCGGAGCAGTATTGTAGGATGGCCACACCAGTGCGGCAACTTGCTAGACATCACCTCGGTGGTAACCGAATCTCAGCGCCTTTTGGTGTCTTCTCTTCAGAAAATATTGTTGCGCTGCCTTTGGCCCCATTCGCACATCGGTCCGCTACTGACGCCATCTCACAGGCTAATGGGGCGCCCCACGCCGAGTTTCAGCATTGTAGGATGACCACACCAGTACAGCAACTTGCTAGACACCACCTCGTGCCATCCGGATTTTGGCATCTCAACGCCTAGTGGTGTCTTCTATTCGGAAAATATTGTTGCGCTGCCTTTGGCCCCATTCGCACATCGGTCCGCTACTGACACCATCTCACAGGCCAACAGGGCGCCCCACGCCGACTTTTACCATTGTAGGATGGCCACACCAGTGCCACAACTTGCTAGACACCACCTCGGTGCCATCCGGATCTTGGCATCTCAGCGCCTTGTGGTGTCTTTTATTCAGAAAACATTGTTGCGCTGCCTTTGGCCCCATTCGCACATCGGTCCGCTACTGACGCCATCTCACAGGCCAACGGGGCGCCCCACGCCGACTTTCAACATTGTAGGATGGCCACACCAGTGCACCTTACTAGACACCACCTCGGTGCCATCCGGATCTTGGCGCGTTGTGCTGCCTTCGGCCTATTCGCACATCGGTCCGCTACTGACGCCATCTCACAGGCTAATGGGGCGCCCCACGCCGAGTTTCAGCATTGTAGGATGACCACACCAGTACAGCAACTTGCTAGACATCACCTCGGTGCCATCCGGATCTCGGCGCCCCACTGCAGATGAAGTGCCTCTCAACTATGAAACCACCACGGTGACATCCGGATCTTGGCGCGTTGTGCTGCCTTCGGCCTATTCGCACATCGGTCCGCTACTGACGCCATCTCACAGGCTAATGGGGCGCCCCATGCCGAGTTTCAGCATTGTAGGATGACCACACCAGTACAGCAACTTGCTAGACATCACCTCGGTGCCATCCGGATCTCGGCGCCCCACTGCAGATGAAGTGCCTCTCAACTATGAAACCACCACGGTGACATCCGGATCTTGGCGCCTTGTGCTGGTTCCGGCCTATTCACACATCGGTCCGCTACTGACGCCATCTCACAGGCTAATGGGGCGCCCCACGCCGAGTTTCAGCATTGTAGGATGACCACACCAGTACAGCAACTTGCTAGACATCACCTCGGTGCCATCCGGATCTTGGCATCTCAACGCCTAGTGGTATCTTCCATACAGAAAATATGGTTGCGCTGCCTTTGGCCCCATTCGCACATCGGTCCGCAACTGACACCATCTCACAGGCCAACAGGGCGCCCCACGCCGACTTTTACCATTGTAGGATGGCCACACCAGTACAGCAACTTGCTAGACATCACCTCGGTGCCATCCGGATCTTGGCATCTCAGCGCCTTGTGGTGTCAGTCAGAAAATATTGTTGCGCTGCCTTTGGCCCCATTCGCACATCAGTCCGCTACTGACACCATCTCACAGGCCAACAGGGCGCCCCACGTCCGACTTTTACCATTGTAGGATGGCCACACCAGTGCCACAACTTGCTAGACACCACCTCGGTGCCATCCGGATCTTGGCATCTCAGCGCCTTGTGGTGTCTTCTATTCCGAAAATATTGTTGCGCTGCCTTTGGCCCCATTCGCACATCGGTCCGCTACTGACGCCATCTCACAGGCGAACGGGGCGCCCCACGCCGACTTTCAACATTGTAGGATGGCCACACCAGTGCGGCAACTTACTAGACACCACCTCGGTGCCATCCGGATCTTGGCACGTTGTGCTGCCTTCGGCCTATTCGCACATCGGTCCGCTACTGACGCAAACTCACAGGCCAACGGGGCGCCCCACGCCGACTTTCAGCATTGTAGGATGGCCACACCAGTGCTGCAACTTGCTGGACACCACCTCGGTGCCATCCGGATCTTGGCGCGTTGTGTTGCCTTCGGCCTATTCGCACATCGGTCCGCTACTGACGCCGCCTCACGTGCCAACGTATTTTCTCCGCATTTTATACCCTATGCCGCATAACAGGTCATGTGACTTGTTTATAAAACTTTTCATTGGTTCATTTTACTTTTGGTTTCCTAATGATGGAAGGCTTGATCATATGACCTAAAAACAACACTTTTCATTGGATGAAAACTTTTTTTTTTCCCAAACGATGAAAGCCCCACCTTGTTTCTGGATGTTTCAGACTGAAGCTGGCGTCAGCATGAGAGCACCACCATCTCGTAGCTCCGTCGTGGTCATTCCGCGAGCAATCATGGCAGCCGCTCCCCACCAGAAGCCTACAGGAGTCGGGGGCCCCCAAAACTTTTGATGAATCCTCAAGGCGGAGGGGACGCTTTCGAGAATGGGGTCCAAGACCTAGCAGACAAGCGTCCGATTTCCAAGGTGTCCCAGGGCCATTTCAGTGGACCAGGCCCAAAAAGGAAACAGCCTGCCGCCATTTTGAGAGTCCTGTGACAGCCGCCTATCGCTGCACCGCAAGAGTGGGCGCAACTCAGCTGAATTGCGGCTTTTGACACAGTGGACCAAAAACGGACGGAATGGCAACTGAAACGGTAAAGGGGCGAGCCACTACAACAGATGAGACTCCACCTGGAGAGGCCCGTTCACGCCGCCTCCCCCGGGGCGCCCCACGCCGTTATTCGGAGCAGCATTGTAGGATACCAAAACCAGTGCGGCAACTTACTGGACATCACCTTGGTGCCATCGTTCTGCTGCCTTGGAACTATTCGCACAACAGTTTGCTACTGATGACCCACCCCCCGCGACGCCCCACGCCAGAAATCTGGACGTTGTGCTGCGTTGGGACTATTCGCACAGCCGACCGCTACTTCGTTGTTTTTCCCTAAAAATGTTTATATGTTATTACTGTTTTTGTTTTCTTGTATATATTTATAAGTTATTAAAGTTTTATAATCTTACTACTTTGTCGGAGTGCTATATATTTTTAATGTGACACATAATTGTAAAAACTTTGATGTACAAAGAGTCATCCCTGGAATCTTCCGCTTCAGGCTCGGTCCCCTCCCCAATCACAATACAGGATGGTTTTCAGATAATAGGAACGCGTCTGCTGTGACGGATCTCATCGAGTGTGGGCCTTGATCTACTATAACTCCTTTGAAGAGGGGTGATTCTTTACAGCTGGGGCCATAAACTACATCTGCAGGGCTAGCTGATACCCTAGGACCGGCCTGGACAATCGGACACAGAGGAAAAGGAGTGTCAGAGGGTGCGGTAGTGAATAGGGCGAAAGGGAGGTGTCGGGCGGGCACAGGGTGTGATTCTCAGGGAAGAGCAGCGCAGATGGGGGGAGATTTATTACCCATGCATAAGACAGAGAGCGGGGGTGACCACTGCCTGGGGGAGATGCTTGCGAGGGTGGGGAGCCATGCTAAGGATCGACAGCGTGCACAGAGTGGGTCTGGTCAAGGCATCTAAAATGACTGCCGTGCACGACAAAAGTGTGGCATTTGAAAAAAGACAAGATGGCGCAGACAATGTTTTTTAACACTTCCTGATTTCCTTCGAATCGAACGTTAACAGACGTTGGGGCATATTACCAAAGTTAAGCGATATTTATCCCTAACGATGCTTAGCAACGATTTTTTTACCGCTAAGCATCGTCAGAAATTATCGCAGATAAACCTTGCTATTATCAAGGTTTATCGCAAATACGATAAAAAACGACCGCAATGCATTAATATCGCTGAAAACTCAGCGATATTCATGCATTACCGAGCTAATGCTCTTAGCCATGTTATCCACCTCCCATTGGATAACATGGCTAAGAACTGCTCAGGGCAGGTGCTAGCTTTTGGAGATATTCGCGCTTATCGCGAATATTTCCAAAAGTTGATAATAGGAGATAGCGATGTTAGCGACTGTTTCCAGTCGCTAACATCTTGGCATGCCCACTATGCATGTCATTAGTGATAAATATCACTCACATGCAAGGTGGGGCCCAAGATGGTCGCTATCTCCTACTAGCCGTCGCTAACTGGTGTTAGCAACAGCTAGGTAATACAGATATAATTTTATCTCCGCGAAGCGGAGCGCTGTTACAGATATATATCTTGTTTTTGAACGTTAATTTCTCAAAATCCACTGAAGCACATATATTGAGACCTAGCAAAGGCACATCGAGCTACCAGTCCCTACAATTTTGCCAAGTTTCGTGCAAATCCATTCAGCCGTTCGATTATTATTATTATTTTTTTTTTTGCCCCGCGGGGCCCTTTTAAAACCTCCACATCAAACCTAAGAGGTCGAGGAGGATCTACTATGCCCCCTTATGGTCATTTGCCCCTTCGCTTTGGCCTCCTCTTGTCTCTCGATCCTACCGAGAGACAAGATGGCGGCCGCTACGGACTGTTTGCAATGTTTACAGACGCCGGAGAACCAATCAGCTTCGCAAACCTCCGTTACGCGAAGTGGAGCGCTGTTACAGATATATATCTTTTTTTGAACGTTAATTTCTCAAAATCCACTGGAGCACATATATTGAGACCTAGCAAAGGCACATCGGGCTACCAGTCCCTAATATTTTACCAAGTTTCGTGCAAATCCATTCAGCCGTTCGATTATTATTATTATTTTTTTTTTTGCCCCGCGGGGCCCTTTTAAAACCTCCACATCAAACCTAGGGGGTCAGCGAGGATCTACTATGCCCCCTTATGGTCATTTGCCCCTTCGCTTTGGCCTCCTCTTGTCTCTCGATCCTACCGAGAGACAAGATGAAGGCCGCTACGGACTGTTTGGAATGTTCACAGACGCCGGAGAACCAATCAGCTTCGCTTCACAAAGCTCCGTACCGCGAAAAGTCCGCGAACCGGAGCGCTGCCCGATCCGCTGTTACAGATATATATCTTTTTTTGAACGTTAATTTCTCAAAATCCACTGGAGCACATATATTGAGACCTAGCAAAGGCACATCGGGCTACCAGTCCCTACAATTTTGCCAAGTTTCGTGCAAATCCATTCAGCCGTTCGGGCTAAAAGTGAGGCCAACCGCCCTATGGAAAACTCAATGTTAAAAACACGTTTTGGGACCCCCCTTTTTTCTCGGCCCCCCCTTGACGAACCCCCCCCAAATTTTCAAGGGCTGCTCAGAAACAAAATGTGCCATTTTCCTGAAAATTTCAGCCAATTCCGTCCACAAACGCCAAAGTTATTAGACATAGAATTTTCAAAAATCCCATCGAGAAAAAATCCTAACTATATATACCTACTGGCGACCGCCAGTAGGTAATATATATATATATATGTATATATATATATATATATACATATATATATATATATATATATATATATATAGATATATATATATATATCTATATATATAGATATATATGTATATATTGTTTTTCACTGAAAAAAAACACAGGTTTTAGGGGTGTGATAGTTAGCTGGACATTTCACTCGTACAAAACCATTGAAATTCCTCTGTTATAGTTAGTTGTACTAACTATAACTCGAGCGCCCGCAATCCACTGCTGATGATGTCACATATTACATCATTCATGACATGGTCAGTGACATCACTGATGACATCACTGATGACATCTCAAATTACATCGCTGCTGACATCACTGAAGACATCATCCAGTGAATGTGGTTTGGTTCGATATTTAAATAAGTATTACATATATAGGAATCTGCATTGAAGAATGAGTGGAAGTATAAGTGTTTGGGTGAAGGATTTACTAGTAGTGTGATTGACTGTCTAAATGACTAATTTAAAGTGGCTCACTGAATATATGGGATAGTGATTAAACTGTGAATATCTGTATCATTCTCTCTCTTGTTGTGTAAACTACTGAATAAGTTGGTTACTACCTATGTGAAACTCTATATTAGTTTCCGCATTATTCGACATCGCCGAGACGCGGGGTCTACGTCACACCTAGGCTACAAAGGACACATACACGTGTCATCCAAGACCGGATTCTATTTTCCTTCGGTCTTCGATGTTACTTTCGAAGTAATTATCCTTTTCTGTCGACCCCATATTGGCTTTGCGTTGCACATTGACACATTGATGTAACAGACCTTATGTTACTCTCCAATTATCCCGCCAATGTAGATGCCTGTGGATTATTGCCACGACGATTGTTAATCACCCTCCATTGAATTTTCATTGAACCGAACCGGGTTGGAATTATCACCGGTTTAGGGATTATATACACCGTCCATTGTGATTCGAGCCCTGAAGAGTCGGAGATTATTTTGTTTCAGATGAAACATGTGACGGCGGGCTGTTCTCTGTGCCAATACACATTAAAGGAACAGAGGAAATTAAAAATGGATTTTGTTTTGTTGTTGTCTTACATACTAAACATATAATGTGTAATATTGATTATATGTGTCCACAGGACTATTGCAACTATCATTCATGGCCAGTGACATCACTGATGACATCACTGATGACATCTCAAATTACATCACTGATGACATCATCCAGTGAATGTGGTTTGGTTCGATATTTAAATAAGTATTATATATATAGGAATCTGCATTGAAGAATGAGTGGAAGTATAAGTGTTTGGATGAAGGATTTACTAGTAGTGTGATTGACTGTCCAAATGACAAATTTAAAGTGCCTCACTAAATATATGGGATAGTGATTAAACTGTGCGTATATATGTATCATTCTGTCTCTTATTGTGTACACCTCTGCATAAGTTGGTTACTACCTATGTGAACTCTATATTAGTTTTTAATTAGTTAAGTGAGTATTTGTATGGGAGAGTGAATGCATGTGTGGTTGGGTTGGAGGTGCGTGATTGTCCAAAGATTTGTAAATAGTTGATTTAGTAGGCATATGAGGTTATGACTGCATGTGGAAACAGTTCTTTGGTGATTGAATATCTTTATGGGTGAGATGATGAGTGAATATATTTTTCAATGATATAAGTCCAACAAAGTAGAAAAATAAAAGGCAGTGTATGTGAAAGTTCTTGTATATAAATAAGTATATGTAAGACTCATTTATTGTATAAGTGACTGTATGGAAAACGTTATAGTTGTAATAATGATTTTATAACACACTAAGTATGACTTTCTATCTATATGAATAAATAAAGTAGTGTTTCAATAAGTGTGTAGCTGAGAAATAAAAGTATGATCAATTGTTTGCATAAGTGAGAAGGATGGCTGCATAAGTGAATAGGATGTATGCTGGTGTGTAATGCTGATATAGGTGTATAAGTATATTTAATAGTGTACTATTGATCTTTGTCAACATGTATGAGTGAATGTATAGGTAAGTGTTTAGATGTGTGGGTAGTTCTACAAATCAGTGAGTGGGTTTTTAGAAAGTTGTATTGGTGTGTCATTGTTTTAAACATATTTTATAGTGAGTGAGGAAAGGTTATACTAGTGTATGATGAGATGTAGCAGATTGTCACGTGGATGATGTCATCAGTGATGTCATCAGTGATGTCATTTGAGAATGATGTCATCAGTGATGTTATCCGTGATGTCACTGACCATGTCATGAATGATGTAATATATGACATCATCAGCAGTGGTATGCGGGCGCGCAAGTTATAGTTACTACAACTAACTATAACAGAGGAATTTCAATGGTTTTTGTACGAGTGAAATGTCCAGCTAACTATAACACCCCTAAAACCTATGGCTTTTTTAAGTGAATTTCTAAGGTTTTTTAAATCATAGTTCCTAACTATAACATGTCTGAAACCTATGAAACTATGCAAGCAGATCTGCTTGCATAGCATATAAAGAAATTAACTTGAACTAGGGTTAGGCTAATCCATAACTATATGAGTAATAAGTAGAGTAATTTCAGTACTGCAAAGGCCATGTTTACAGAGATGTGAAGGGAAGGGGTGGGGCCTGAAGTGACATGTGCAAACACACTCTGTGACGTGTTTTAAGTTAAAGAATGGTAGTCTCTTTTAATCCTGAAACTCTCTGGACCCTAGTAGCCCACCATGTCTCTCTATTGGACACCATACAGCTGCGTTGCAGAGAGGTGCTCTGAAGCCATGTCCCATTTTGTACCTCTTTGCAATGCAACTGTCTGGCATTGTCTGCACATATTTGGTTGGTTAGTTTGCCCCAGGGACCTCACTTTTGATGTTAACTTTATCCTGTAACTTAAAACGCCCACAGAGCCTCTTTACACACACATCTACTCCGTCGATCTCCCTTTTCTTCACCTGTGTGCAAACACAGGCCATTGTGCATTTTAATACTTAGTTAAACTTACCTTCACAGTAATAAAAATAAAAAATGCTACTCGTTTTTTTCAGTTGTTTTTTAAAATTTAAATTTCTGAACATTAAATATTTTAGAATCAGGATCTGTGAAAGAGAAGAAAAAATAAAGTTATAATACATATCATATTTTTTACAACACAGCATAATTTTAACATTTTATAAATTATTTTCTTTGCCTTTTTTGCTGTTCCCAGAATATATTGGATTTCACTAGAAACAGTGATTTCAATCATACTCATCACATAACAGCGGGGGAAAAAAACAATCAATAAGATTGTTTGAAAAAACCAAAACTACATCCTCAATAACATACCATATAATACAAATCACACATATATAAAAGGCTTACTCCTAAAAAAAAAATCTTACTTTAATTCATATACACTGTAAATGTTGTTTTTTAAAAATATACGCTGGGAGAATGTGCAAAAAAAAAGTCCATAATTGAAAGATACATCTTTCCTCTAGGCCAAATGGCATTAATGAAATCCTCTATATTGAAATTGTCCAATATTAATCATATTAATACATATTAATAAATTACTCAGAGGCCACATTATGTTCCTAAAACTTTGGCTTTAAAAATATTAGGTAGGAATTTGGTAATTCGCTAGGCAAACGTTGTTTAAAAACTGACTGAGCATCATTACAATATGTCCATCTTTTATCACATTTTAAATAGGCAGTGTAATGTCCAGATACTGCTTTAACTAGTTTATTGAAAGACACTGATTTACAGTCTAGTAATGTCAAATATATAAATCTTTCAGTGTCTATGTTAGTGCCACATGTAAACATAACATTTTCACAATGATGTTCCCTTTTATAACAAAGGCCAAAAAGATTTTCAATTTCTATGCCTTCATTTTCCAATACGGTAAGCACATACATTAGAAATTCCTGAGCATCTTGTTGGATATTCTGTGTAAATTGTGTAGAACCAGAACATACATGCAAAAGATTATGAATATCACAAAACCTTTGTATTTTACTTTTATCAGTTCTCAATTTTTCATAAATACAATGCAACAAGGAACTACATCTTTTATCCTGATTCTCCATAATTTGCTGTTGCAAACTTTCAAGAACAAAAACAACATTAACCACTACATTAGCATAGCAGCTGACACCTGAACTATTTTCAAACTGATAACCAACAATCTCTTCAACAGTGTCCTTTTTCTTTTTGCTTGCAATCACAACATTATCATGTTGTTTTCTTTCTTCTCTATACCGTCACTACAGATATTCTCATACCTTCTTTTTCGACCTTTCACACGCTTTTCGAATACAGGATATTGACCTAAATTGGGAGCATACGCTCTTCATAATCTATTATACTCTTTTACACAGTTTGCATCTGCAGTAACCTTTGTGTCACCAAAATCAATCAAAAACAAACCAGATAAAGTTTCGACTCTGGACAAAGCAATATATGCCATACCCTCTTTAAACACGGTACTTCCAATGTTAACCAAAGCACTGTCTACACTTAAACCTTGAAATTTATGAATAGTCACTGCATATGCCAGAGAAAGTGGAAACTGTTTCCTGTGGACATATACATCTTTAACAAGCAAAAAGCAAACTAAACAACAACCAATTTGATTTACTTCTTCAATCTGATCAAATTTTATTTTAAAAAATTCAATTCCATCTTCATTGTGATCATTAACAAAATCCACAACTTTGCCCATTGCTCCATTAACTAAACCTTTTTCTGCATCCAAATTACGCCTTAAAATTACGCAACAGTTTATCTATGCATGTAGATTCTTTTCTAAACCAGCCGTTTTAGATATCGATTTTTATAAAGAATCCAATTTTGTTTTAAATTTTTCTGTCAAAATAATAGTGATTCCTTCATGCTCTATTTTATCAATGGCTTCCATTTTTATTATTTCTTCATTTTCCAGCTTCAAAAGTTGCGCAGTGTTGATATTAAGCAGATAATAGATTTTCTGCAATTTTCATATATATTTTCTCAGGAACTATATTTTCATTTGGAAACAAATTGGAAAGTAATTGACTCTGCAAAGCTCGTGTCCAATGTTCTGTCAGTACTCCAATTCTTATATCTTGAAGCATAGTTCCATAATCAACATTATTTGCCTGTCGCATATTTGTAATGAGTTCTTTGTATTCAAAATATGACCAAACGTTAAAGTTTCCAACGCTACCCAAAGACTTTCTGGAGTCTTCACGTGCCAGTGTTTTCAAATACTGATTGTCTTTTTTATGGGAGTAAGTTGCAGTAGGTCTCCAAAATTTATGACATGTTTTCCTCCAAATAAGACATCGTACTTTGTTTTAAGAATTTGCTGCATTCTTAAATGCACAAAAGCAAGCACTAAGTTTGAGACCATGCTTACCTCATCAATAATCAGAAGTTTCATTTACTTTAGCACTCTTGAAACTTCACAACAAGCTTCTCCAGATAGCTTGTGATATTCCAATTTGTTTTCATGCTCCACAGGTAGCATAAGTAAACAATGTAATGTAATTCCTTTAACGTCAACCCGGTTGGAGCAGTTACAACACAAGACAAATGTGACTCAGTTGTTTTCTGTAGATAACTGTGATTACTTTAAAGAAGAAACTTTTTCCTGTTCCAGCTTGATGACTCACATACATTCGGATAGGTTGAAAGGATGTGCATGTGCATTCTTTCTTTTCATGAAGAAATCCATGGTCAATCTGTTGTCTCATTTGCTGATATATTTCTTTCTGTTCAACATTTAGTTGTTCTTCCAAGTTTGCTAAGTCCATGATATCTTCTTGAGCTTGATGCATTGCTGTTTCCACCTCATTGATGGCGATTGCTGCTTCATTTTCAACAATTGGTTGTCCTAGTGAATTTTGACTCAGTGGAGCAGAAATTTGACTGTCTTGAGAACTGTCTCAAGCAATCTCAGCTGCAATAGTAGCTTCTTGATCAATTTCATTCTTCAACATTTTCACATAATTTGCAAAAACAGTACATTCTATGGTATCTTTACAAGCATTGAAGGAATCTTCATAGCTCTGAAAATCTCCAAGTAATTCCAATTCTGAACGCCACGGTTTGAACAGTTGCAAAAGGGCTAAATAGTAAAATTCCCTTTTATCAGGAGTGTCGCAGCTCAGTTTCCTGTGATTAATCAAATTTCCTTTCGTTTGTTTCACCAAACATCCTTCACAACCAATCACTGCATATTTTCGATCATTAATGTTTTCTGTAGTATTCCGTTTAAAAGTGTAGTTTTGCAGGACTTCATAGAGACATATGTTCTCAAGATGATGACTTCTATTTGGATAATATGTGTCCAACATATTTGTTTTCACAATATCTGCACTTTCTGGATCTTTTTCTGCTAAATATTCGATTTCCTGTACAGATTTAAGTATTCGATTTCGTGTTGCAGCAAGACCTAGACTCACCCAAATGATTTTTCTAGATTTGGAATATAGACTTGCAGGTGATAACCGATCTGAGCATTCATGCGCTCCGATTTCTTGATGGGATAACATCTTGAAACTGAAACTGTATAATTTCTTACTTAGAATCTTCTTGTGAGAAATCTCTTTCCACATTTCTTTCAATTCCGTCTTTTCTGATTTTGTAATGTAGGATGTTAAATATCAAGCAACAGCAATAGAATTGTCCGCAACGTAATGAATATCCATGTTAGCATTCCACATTAACAGAATAACCAGATTGTAATCATTTATGTATTTTGATTCTTTGCTTCTTAACAAATAGTAGGTATTTTTGGGAGACTTTCTTGTAATGTTATGTCGCATAGCTGACATAAAACTGTTCAATCTTCCTTTGGATATTACAGGACGTGGAAATGCAAACCGACATTTGCTATAGAACTTATCCTTAGACTTGTACTTTCGTCGACAGGATTTTCCACATCGATAGCTTTGGAATCGTAAGACTTGTTGTCTTAAGTTGTTTTCTTCTGTGCTTTTGGGTATAGCACATGTGGCATATTCTTCAATAAAAGACAAAACAGTATCATCCAAATCTTTTCCAAATGTGGGGGCATCCTTGATCCATAACAGCACATGCATATGAGAGGCACCTCTTGCTTGATACTCCTTTCTCCAAAAGAAATCCACAACTTCTCCATGAGGAGGATTTCTTTTATTGCAGATAAAAGACATCATAGCTTCAAATCTATGATTGCAATACATGCATACATTAACAGGATCCAAAGGGCACAATTCTCCCGGTGTCTTGTATTCAATATTTTTTATATTCAAATTTGCCTCTCGAAGAAATTCAAGTAAATCATTCCAAGCGTATTCAGCACAGCTTAAGGTAAGGAACCATGTAGGAGTTCCTAAATTCCTTAGCATACAGTTAAGTTCTCCATGACGACGGTACCAATAATCATTAGTGCCACGCTGACATGCCATCAGATTAATCAGCTGAGATTCTAAATGATCATCTTTCTGGTGCACTTTATCCATAAATTCCTTTGCAGAAACGTTTTGGAGATTTACTCATGTTTTCAATATGTGATTGACTGCATATGAAAGTACAGACAAGTCACTCTCAAACAAAAGTTGAAATATATATGGGATACATTGTCGAAATCTTGGAACTTCTGCATACAATCTTGTTGTCTGATATTCAGATGCAGAAATCTGCATAGGTCGTTCATCATATTGTCCTCCTTTTCCAGTTGGGAACAACTGTGGAAAGCAACGAGCTTCCAAGCTTTCTTCCCATACACTCATGGGACTTCCCTTTGCTTTTTTCATTTGGAATAACTCTATAGTATTCCCCATCACTTCTTTTGAATGAAGTTGATGTATACTGTAATATTCATAGATTTCTTCACTTCGGGACATTTCCACTTTTTCAATTTGTCCACTTGACGTTTCAGTATCTTCTGCTAAAAGTATTTCTTCTTCTTCCATATACACATTTTTATCGTACTCATTGTTTTTTATCAGATACAAAGTCGCCTCTTGCACTTTCCTAACATCCACTAATTCCTGCCAGATTTGCTTACTCTTAATCGGCACGCCATTAACTAGAATAACTAGTGGTTAATTTTCTACACACTACACCAATAGTTTCAACATTTTTCTTTAAATCTAGAGGTAAATATACAACTCTTCCTTTTAATCCTCTCAGTAACTCTGAAGGAGGCAATTTACCTGTTTTAGGCTCCATATGAACAGTTGCCTGAAATGGGTGCAAACATTGAATGCGAATAGACTCATGGGTATTTAAATCTATCAGTCCTGGAGGAATAGTTACCAAATCGAGATTATTATGGACAGCTCTAGCGGGCATTTTATTCTCATCTAATTTATTATAACAATATTTCCAAATACGCTGATCAGAACCCAAATCAAAACTCTTCTCTACCAACAAAAAGTTGCAAATTCCTTCCACTTACCATTATTTTCTCTTTCACTATTTAAATACAGATCAACAGTCCAAGTCTGATTTTTATAGTGAGTTCCCCAACAACAAACACAATAATAATTTGGCCTTTCACCTGAAATCACCTTAAACTTTGATATTTGTTCCTCAACATTTTTTGTATTAGTATGTTGCACATTCTCTTCAACATTTTCTTCTATTAATGTCTCAGTTTCTGCACTCTATGGTTCAGGACCAAAGTAACAAAACTCAATTTCATCACAAACCTTCTTCACATCTGATACTGACCCACGCAAAAGAGCACTGTTCAACTCATTTGCATAATACAATCTTCTGACTAACTTCCACATTTGAGAATGATGTACTGCTAACATCCTGAAAGGATGAAAAACACTTTGACATACTTTTCTAGAAAGACAAGACAGAGAATGACCTTGCAAACCGGTATTTTTTTCACTCTGCAAGGGTCTAGTCCTTGCAACATCTTAATCTTTTGTTTAACACTTTTTTTACTGTATTCTCATAAGAAATTGCATAAAATATCAATAGATTCTTGTTGTTCACTACAAATACTACTGCAATCCCAAGTGTACACTGGGGCTTTAGGACGTCTGCCTAGAACTTCATCAGCTAACACTTCTTCTGCATTTCTGGGAACCATTTTCTCTTTCTCAATTGGACAACCATTTCTAACCTCATAAGCTGGACCACTGGTATCAACTGCATGCAATAAATCATTGGTCTGAAAATAATTTTCTTCATTAAAGAAAGGATCTGAACTTGAAGTGTGTTTCCAATCACTCAAAAAAAATTACAAAAATTAGTTCTGCTAATTACTCTTTTCCTCTTACTTTTTGGCCTTCATTAAATTGATTGGTTTATCTAGTGATCGAATTCTGTTTAAAACTAAAATGAATAGCTTGCTTTTTACCTCAAAAGCCTTTTGAACAATGGATTTATTATGCTACTTCTTTTTATAAAATAGTGCTCTTTGTCTATATTTCTTCACCTCTTTGAGCAAGTTGCGTACCACTCTATTACAATTTTTTTTACGGATTTCTTTAAACTGATTGTGCCTTCTTTTACCATACATCAAATCTTTTGACTGTAAATTTACTTTTTTTCCTTTCCTGTTATTCATATTATTTTTTCTGGTTGAATCATTCTCAGTAGTTGGCATATTTGGCACACTGTTTCTAGGCTTTGAAAGTTTTTTAATGAATTTCTTAGTTGTCTTACCGGAAGATTTTTTCTTTTTACCCACATGATGTTGGCCATCCAATACTTGTTGTCGAGTTTTTCTTCAAATAATTGTCCTTTAGCTGTCTTTTTCTCTTTCTTGATTTTTTTAGGCATGATAACTTTATTTTAATGATGATAAACAATATCTGTAAAAAATAAACATAAATAAATGTATTTTAATAAATATATAAATTATACTTTTCTATTACTATACAAACACATTCTATATAAAAATCATTTAACCACTTTCTTTTCTCATCGCTAATTGAGATTGTAATTCAAGGTGTATGCATAACTGTATAGGAATGCAAGCGGAGTAACAGGGTGTTTGCAGTAATGTATGAATACTGACTGAGGAATTGTAGGCCAGAAACACAAGTGTGTAGGTGGTTACATAACTACATGCATAGTGCATAGGAGTTTGAAGCAGTCCATGTCCTAAAGCCTGACTCACTGCATGAGTACATGGATACTGACTGAATGGTTAGATTAGTATAAGGAGAGACACTGGGTGAATTTATTATTGGTTGAGTGTTACTTCAGTGAATGGATTAGTACGTGGTGCTGAAAGGGTCACTATAGGATTGCAACAGCAGTGACAGGGTGTTTGCTGGAGTGTATGAATATTGACTGAGAAATTGTAGGCCTGAAACACAAGTGTGTAGGTGGTTAGATAACTACATGCATAGTGCATAGGAGTTTGAAGCAGTCCATGTCCTAAATCCTGACTCACTGCATGAGTACATGGATACTGACTGAATGATTAGAGTAGTATAAGGAGAGACACTGGGTGAATGTATTATTGGTTGGGTTTTACTTCAGTGAATGGATTAGTACATGGCGCTGAAAGGGTCACTATAGGATTGCAACAGCAGTGACAGGGTGTTTGCTGGAGTGTATAATAATAATAATAATAATATAGCATTTTATAAAGCGCGAACAGCTACCTCACGAGGAGGTGTCCCGGCGCTAGGAAGAACACAGTTGACCAGGAGACTAGAAGTAAGGAAGCTAACGTGGTTGGTTAAAGAGCCAGGTCTTTAGCAGCCGCTTGAAGCAAGGTTCAGAGGGGGCTTGCTGAATTGCTGGGGGTAGGGCGTTCCATAACTTTGCAACATTTGCCGAAAAAGTTCTGCCCCCCAAGCGAGCCCTTTTTGCTCGTGGGACAACAAGTTAAACACGGTAATTGGAATGAAGCGCACGGGTCTGTGAATATCTCGGGAGCCGGATTTTCAAATACTTAGGACAGGTGCCAAACAGAGATCTGGAGGCCAATGTAAGAGCCTTAAATTTCATTCTGCTGGCAACTGGTAGCCAGTGCAGTGATCGCAGATACGGAGAGACTGACTGCTTAAAAGGAATCCGCAGTAACAGTCTCGCAGCCGCATTTTGGACCAACTGGAGTTTTTGTGTCAGGTATTTAGGTAAGCACAGATAGAGTCCGTTGGCGTAATCCAGCCTGGATGTTACTGTGGCGTGGATTACTGTTTTCCGACAACTTTCAGGGAGAAGTTTCAGGATCTTACGGAGATTCCTCAGTTTACCTAAGCAGCAACCGACTACTTGTTGAGTATGCGAGGTGAAGGACAGACTATCGTCCCGCCGCACTCCAAGATGTTTTGCCGTGAGGCTAGGTGAGGGGGCTTGTCCCATCTCCGCTGGCCACCATAGCTCTGAGGGAGGAGGGGGGCTTTTACCAAAGAAGATCACTTCCGTTTTATTAGCCTTTAATTTTAATTTGTACGTGTTCATCCAACAGGCCACATCTTGGAGACAGCCTTTAAAACTTGAGAAGGATTCCTGCGACACCTCTGAATACGGGAATACCAACTGGGTGTCATCGGCATAAGAGATTGCCTTGACACCCCAGTTGGCAATCAGCGTAAAGAGGGGAGCGAGGTAGATGTTGAACAAGAGGGGGCTGAGTGCCGACCCTTGCGGGACACCACAACTGAGGACTCTAGGTGTTGAAGATGCAGTCCCCAGAGCCACCCTCTGTGTTCTCTGGGACAGATACGAGTGTAACCACCCCAGAGCTTTGTCGCAGATGCCTATCTCAGCCAGTCGCATCAAGAGTCTAGCGTGATCAACCGTGTCGAAGGCTGCCGACAGATCCAGGAGTACCAGCATCACTGAGCTACCTGCATCCATCGACCACCTTACTGACTCTGCCACCTCAATTAGCGCTGTCTCCGTGCTGAAGCCGGGGCAAAAGCCTGATTGAGTCTCATGTAGTATTTTGTTTTCTTCGATGAATTCACTCAGCTGGCGCTGTATTACTTTCTCGAACATTTTTCCCGGGGCGGCTAACAAAGAGAGCGGGCGAAGATTGCTGAGGTCTTCTGGATCTCCATTGGGTTTTTTTTTTAGCGGGCGGAGGGTTGCATGTTTCCAGATGTTCGGGAATACCCCCGAGACAATAGACGAGTTCCAAATTTGTTGTACTGTGGGGGCCACAAAATCAGCTATGGTACCCCATAATTTGGAAGGACATGGGTCGTCCGGCGAACCGGATTTGCAGCGGATAAGTTCTTGCCTCACCGCACTCAGAGGTATAATTTGGAATTGGGCTAGAGTTTCACCCAACCCGTTTTTAATAGCTAGGCCCGATTTCGCCGTTTTTGTTTCCGGCCCAAAGGATTCATAAACTTGTTTGATTTTTTGGTCGAAGAACTCAGAGATGTTTTCGCATAGAGTGGGTGACGGGGGAACCTCCCTCTTGATGCATTTGGGTTTAAAAAAGGACTGTACCACCTTAAAGATCTGCTTGCTTGACTGCTCTGCCTGCTGGATGGAGTCCGCATAGAACTGTTTTTTTGTTTTTCTAATAGCTTTCTTTAATTTATTGGAAGCTTCCTTATATTTAGCTTTTTCTGCGAGCCTGTAGTTTACCCTCCACAGTCTCTCCAGCTTCTTACAGGCTGCTTTCGCCGTCCTAAGGTCCTGAGAGAACCAGGGAGCGGAGGGAGAGTCTCGCTTAGATAATGCTTGTGCGGCTGGTGCGATGGAAGAAACCATGTTCCCGACCCAGTCGTTGAGTAGCTGTGCATCTGTGTTAGCGTTTGAGGTAAGAGATGGGATATTTTGCACCAGGACAGGGCCCATAATATCAGGGACTAGTTTTTTCCATTGTCTCTTCAAGAAAGAGCATTTGCTTGAAGCTGGGCTATCATATGCTAAATTGAGTTTAAATGGGATCAATGAATGGTCTGACCAGGTCAACGGTAGTGATGGCTCTGGCTTCACGTCAATGATGTTAGAGAAGATGAGGTCGAGCGTATGACCCGCTCTATGCGTGGGGGCGTCATTAATCAGCCTCAGCTTGGCCATATTTAGTGTGGATCTCAGCAGCTCTGCAAGAGCGCAGTCCGATTGTCCATGTGAATGTTAAAATCCCCGACCACGATAAATTGAGGGTGGAGGAGGGAGCTCTGGACAATCGTATCCAGCAGAGTAAGTAGATTGGGATCCTCACCGCCAGGCGGGCGGTATATTACTAATCCTGCTAAAGATAGCTGGGGGCTTACCTGAAAACAAAAGTGTAAGCCCTCGATTCCGTGAATCAAGGTAGGGGCCGAGGAGGTTAATACTAGCTGTTCTTTAAAAATGACAGCCACACCTCCCCCTCTTTTGGTGCCTACGCGGTTGGAAAGACATATTTTAAATCCCAGGGGTATTGCTAGTGCGATGGCGGTCATGTTGTCCTCCTTGATCCAAGTTTCTGTTAAAAACAGAATGTCCTATTACTGCTCTTTTAGTAGTAGCCAGATGTCTTCTGTATGTTTAACTAGGGATCTGCAGTTCAACAGGCCTGCTCTGAGACCTTTGTTAGTTAGTGGCTTAGGTTTGGAGAGCCTCACTGTGTCTCTAAGACCAAGAGATACCCCGCAAGTCCCACAGATCTGAGGGGGTAAGAAAGTCAGCGGATCTATCTCGTGAGTACAGCACTCAGATGTCATATTGAGAGCCCATAGGTCCTCTCTTGACCACGTAATCCTTCCTCTGCGCACCTACCCACCGGTAGCATGCCTGGCCCCGGCCGCGGTCTGGTCGCGGACGGGCGCAGACGGGCTTGCCTTAGGCGTGCCTTTGGCGCGCAAATGGCACGCCCGCTGCGCTCGTCCGCTGCGCTTCCGATGGAGGCACATATTAAATAAGGGGAGGCGGCAGGGGTGTGGCTTGACTGGTGGGCGGCGTGTCCTGAGTGACCCAGGGGGGTGGCGTCAGCATTGTAGGCCTGAAACACAAGTGTGTAGGTGGTTAGATGACTACATGCATAGTGCATAGGAGTTTCAAGCAGTCCATGTCCTAAGACCTGGCTCGCTGCATGAGTACTTGGATACTGACTGAATGATTAGAGTACTACAAGGAGAGACACTGGAAGAATTTATAATTGGTTGTGTTTTACTTCAGTGAATAGATTAATACATGGTGCTGAAAGGGTCACTAGAGGAGTGCAAGGGGAGTAACAGGGTGTTTGAAGCAGTGTTTTTAAACTGACTGGGGAATTGTAGGCCTGAAACACAAGTGTGTAGGTGGTTAGAGGAGTACATGCATTGTGCATGGGAATTTGTACCAGTCCAAGTACTAAGGCCCTGCACTACGGCATGAGTACTTATGTACTGATTGAAAGATTACAGTACTACAAGGAGAGACACTGGGTGAATTTATAATTGGTTGTATTTTACTGCAGTGAATGGATTAGTAAATGGTGCTGAAAATGTCTTTTTTGGGAGTTTGTGTCTCAGGACAGACAAAAAACAAAACAAAACTATAAGCTTCATGATATACATATACATTTAGATACATATCTGCAAATATTTCATTCAGTAAATTATAGACAATTAATAAATCAGCAGAAGCAATAACTCAATTTAGCATTAACTAAGTCTTGTTTGTCCTCAACTTTGTTACCAGGGTCCATATCCTTTCACCCATTGCCCGTTTACTAATACCTTTGGATTCATATAAGCATATTTCAATATTATGTATCCCCAACATTCTGGTAAGACACATCTGGAAAGATGGAGGATTTACATCTTTCCACGCAGCTGAGATCAATATACGAACAGCAACAAAAATAAACAATAGGGCTGCTTCATCTTTCCCCAATTTCAGATTGGCGTCAATACCTGTAATCATCAGCGTCGGGGTTAATAAGATATTAAGACCGGTTAGGCCTTCCCAAAATCTCAACATCTCTTTTTTGATAGACTCCAGACATTTACAGGAAAAACATGTGCATTAAATCTGCTTGACTCTCTTTACAACGGGGGCAATTATCGTTTTCTATCAAGCCCCAGGCATATAATTTCGATGGTGTATGATACAAATTAAAAATTGTTTTATAATGCTGTGCACGTAGATTGGATGCTCTTAATACCCGTTTATTCAGAATCAAAGCTAGGTCTACATCTACCTCAGGGTCTTTTAATTTGGCAGACCAATTAGTTTCCATTTTTTCCAAATCGTCAGGGATAGCTTCTAATAAACAACTGTATATGGTCTTGATCTTGTTTCTGTCTCTGTCTAAGAGCTTAATCATTGGGGATTCCTGTGAAGAATAGACTCTAGGTCTTAAAGCTTGTATAGTTCTGGCTATTTGACCATAGAAAAGCCAATGACTTCTAGGAATACCATATCTCCTCTGAAGTACATCAAATCCCAAAACCTTGCCTTCTTCCATAATGTCGCCCAGAGTAGTTATTCCCATTCTACTCCAAATCAAAAAGTTCATATCACCTTTTAACTGAAAGAAAATACTAGAGTTACGTAGCAGTAGGTGGGGATTAATTCTTGAAACATGAACATTTTTTAACACTATATTCCAAGTCTGCCACATGCTTAACAAAATCTTTAGTCGAGTATTTTTGTAAAATCTCCGTTCTAATTCCCCCCGAAACAATCCTTGCGCTCTATCACCCATAAGCATTCTAAAGATTGGGGTTGGGTTATCTTCTACTAAAATTCCAGTTCTTGTCTCTACTTTTACGCATTTGGAGCAAAAGACATGACCAGTGGTATAACCGTACATTCGGTAAGGCCATGCCCCCCCTTTCATGCGGAAGAGACATGGTGCTGAAAATGTCACTAAAGGAGTACAAGAGGAGTAACAGAGTGTTTGCAGGAGTGTATGGATACTGACTGGGGAATTTTAGGCCTGAAACACAAGCGTAAAGGGGGTTAGAGCACTCCATGTATAGTACATAGGAGTTTGAAGCAGTCCATGTCCTAAGGCCGGGCTTGCTGCATGAGTAAATGGATACTGACTGAATTTTCAGAATCGTACAAGGAGAGGCACAGGGTGAATTTATGAATGGTTCAGTTTTACTTCAGTGAATGGATTAGTACATGGTGCTGAAAGGGTCACTAGAGGAGCGCAAGGGCAGTAAGAGAGCGTTTGCCGCAGTGTATGGATACTGACTGAAGAGGTACGTTGACTGCACACATTCCACATATTTCAGTACTGCACCTTAGAGTTGAAGCCTGATACATTTTCAAATACATAAGCAAAGACTGGTTTCTAATTCTATCAAAACTTGTCAACAGCATTGGTGTTTAAGCAGTTATGTATTTGCAAACACACAAAGTAACCAAATGCTTCTCTCACAACGGTTCCCAAATGCACACAGACTCACAGTGTGATTATAGACAAGCAAGACTATTCCTTGAACTTTATCAAAACACATTTACTAGTCTAGAAGAAGTAAGGTGACTACACACATTCCACGTATTTCTGTACTGCACTTTAGTGTGGAAGCCTGACTCATTTTGCAAATACATAACCAATGACTGCTTTCTAATTCTACCAAACTGTGAGAACATGATAGGTTTTTAAGCAGTTGTGTATCTACAAACACATGAAGTACCAAAATGCTTCTGTCACAATGGTTCCCAAATGTACACAGACACACTGTGTGATTCTAGACAAGCAACAGTATCCCTTGGACATTACCAAAAAACATTTACTGGTCTGGAAGAGGTAAGATGACTGCACACATTCCACATATTTTAGAACTGCCCGTTAGTGTGGAAGCCTGACTCATTTTGCAAATACATAAGCAATGACTGGTTTCTAATTCTACTAAAACTTTTCAACAGAATAGGTTTTAAAGCAGTTATCTGTCAGCTAACACTTGAAGTTACCAAATGCTTCGCTCACAATGGTTCCCAAATGCACACAGACTCTCAGTGTGATTCAAGACAAGCAAGACTACTCCCTGGACTTTACCAGGAGAAACACATTAATCTTATTAAAAACAAAGACACCACATACAACCCCTCACAAATTAATACCTCACCTTTCAAATTGATTTGTAGATTAAGAAGTATGTCAGTCACACACCAGATTTTCTTATTCAGAATCTCTGTATTGCACTGCTCTTATCAAAACCAAAAAATGGCAAACTTTCCCTCTCATTCTGCACACATATACATGTAAATATCAAAGTACATTGCTTCCCAAATTAATTCAAAAGCTAACACACATTTCTATTGGTTACACATTTCAACCCTTTCCAATTGTCATAAGTTTGAACCCTAGCCGTAATCTGCTTACTGCATTTTACCATGGTAACAGTTCATGGAACACTCAACTGAGCACACAGGTCACAAGTTCAGCACACAATTTTGCTAATACAAACAGTAAGTGTGCTTGACTTTTCAAAATATTACCTTATCCAATGTAATGTTCCTTTTAAAGAGTTTCTGTTAACCAATAAGAAACATGCTTTTAAAAAACAGAAACATACACCCTACTTTTCAGTCCCGAATGTTCTCGAACAGCCAATCATTTCTTTCTTTTTTCAAAACTGCATCTTATCCACCATTTTAGAAAAATATTAGTTTTCCAACTGCCATTACATTTACAGAGACCATCTGAGTACATCCAGACCTCCTTTCAAGATGTTTAGAGTGTGAATTGTGGGACACAGTTATATTTTCAGGAGCCAAAGGTATGCAGAAAACAGAGGCATTGACAAAGACCTAGCTTTGCCAAATGTAGACATTAAATGGATTGGACAGAGAAGTGGCACCAATTAATGCCATTGGTTAAATCTTTTATGCATCTCCAACACCCTGATCTCATAATTGTGCACTGTGGTGGCAATGGCCTAGGCACTTTGACTGGGGTAGATCTGGAAATGCTTATGAAGGACACCTTTGGAGAATTTATGTCACTTTTCCCCCAAACTGGCTTTGTCTATTCTAACATATGCCAAAGGCAGAAATGGAACTGGTCCAATCAACTTTGTCCACAGATTGAGAAAGCTAGGAAACATGTCAATAAAGCTGTTTCTGCTTTTCTCCTGGATTATAGGATGGTGTCCATTTACCACAACAATCTGCGTTTCAATATGGATGGCTTCCATAGGAGAGATGGCGAACATTTTACAGATGAGGGTAACAGAGTTTTCCTCATCAACTTTAGACTCTGCATAGGTACTTACTTGTAGATACCAAAATCTCTCAATAAACACAACAGCCCTTTTTAGAGCCACCCAACATCTAAACACATAAGCTTGATGTATATCTGTTTTTTTTTTGTTGCTTGGAGTCATGCACCTAACACGTTAGGGGTCATGCACCCAACGCAAGAGGAATTGTGCACCCAACGCACTCAAGTTGTGCTCCCTACATGTTAGGAGTCGTGCACCCAATGCGTGCACACCAAGGAGCTGCGATGATTTAATTTAATTTAATTTTAGATCAGAACGTCAAAGCATTGAAGAAATGAACTTGAATTATTATGTTATTGATGCTGCTTATGAGCGATGAACTTTGGGAGACCTAACATACAAGCCCACTGGGGCAGGACTTGAGAATCTCACTGTTTTTCAATGTTTCCATTCACAGTATAAAAGTTTGTTGTTGCCCACTTGGGCTTGACTCTGTAAATAGAAAGACCTCTGGTACATACCAATTTAGATATTTTTGTGAAGGACCAATGGGAGCGTAGTGGTGTACATTGGGTCTCTCCACAAAACTTTATTGAAATGCACGAAAAGCACATTATCAGTTCTGCTGTTGGCAAGCATATACAATTATTTTACAAGTTGTTTATTTAAAAATAAGCGGTTTTGTATCTCTTTATTGCTTTTTTTCGAGCACACAATATTAGGCATGTATTTGGCTGATTAGGTGTGGTGCAACAGCTGTTAAGTTGCCGAGTCTGTTTTCACTTGCACGAGTGTCACGTGGTGTTTAAGAACGTATGCACCGGTAGATCAATTACTCATGACTAAGGTGCGTCTGCACTGAAACGCGTCGATTATTTTTCTTGCCTGTAAGACCATTGAAGAATAAATCTCCGTTTGCTGCACAGACTTCTGGTGTGTCCATTGCTGTCGTGTCCTAGCCAGGTGTAAACACGATTTTGTGGGATTTGAAGAGGCTGCCTGCCACGCAACGGACCGCCTTCACTAAAGCGGCTGGGAAAGGCGCCGCGGGCGTTCGCGCTCGCTTGTGGGATTTGATATATATATATATATATATATATATATATATATATATTCACTGAAAAAAACATAGGTTTCACCCTCATTATAGTTAGGAATTACCATTTAAAAAACCTTTCAAATTCACTGAAAAAACCATAGGTTTCACACCAGTTATAGTTAGCTGAACATTTTACTCATACAAAACCATTGAAATTCCCACGTTATAGTTAGTTGGACTCACTATAACTCGCGCGCCCGCAATCCACTGCTGATGATGTCACATATTACATCATTCATGACATGGTCAGTGACATCACTGATGACATCTCATATGACATCACTGATGACATCAATGATGACATCATCCATGTGATAATACGATGCACCTCCTCACACTCTTATCTAACCTTTGATACACCCAGTGTTAAATACAAACTACCATTCCTGAAATTATTGACACACCAATACCCGTAACTACATACGCACTCACTGATTCCTAGGTCTACACACACATCCACTCATTCACCCATACAATCACTCATACATACAGTCACTCATCAATAGAACACTATCATATCCACTCATACACCTATACAGACACTTACATGCTGACATTCATCCACAAAGTTACTCAAACACCTAGTCAGTTATGCAAAGAATCAATCACACTCCCATTTCATCAACTACAAAGTTATACACACTAAACCGTACTTATGCAAACATATACTAACACATACTTACTCTCTTTTACATTCACTGATACAAGTACACATTGATCCATACAGTCACTTACGCAATCACAGGCTCTCATGTTTAGTCATTTATATATGCCAACTCTTACATGCACTGTGTTTTACATATGCACTTAGTTGTGCATGGAGCACTGAGATAGCTATTCACTCACCAACACACCCATGCAGACAGTCAACCACCCATACAGTTCATTCCACATGCACTGTTGAAAACATATACCAAGGGAATCAACTGCTCACACATATATGCAGAGTCACACACCTCCCAGCCACCCACATACACACTCACCCTCACATACAAATACTTGGACAACCAATTAATAACCCATAAAGCCACTCATATAGCTACTGATCAACACATGCAGCAGCTTACACAGCAACAGACATAATGATGCACACATTCAGACAGTTCAGTCACTAACCCATGCATTCAGTAAGACACATTTAATCTCCAACTCATAGAGTCAGTCACGCACCTACTAAATCCATTATCCAAACACTCATACATACACTCATTCTACAATATGTTAAACACATTTTTAATTTTTAATTTACAGGAACACACATGTACTGGATGATGTCATCAGTGATGTCATCAGTGATGTCATTTGAGATGTCATCAGTGATGTCATCAGTGATGTCACTGACCATGTCATGAATGATGTAATATGTGACATCATCAGCAGTGGATTGCGGGCGCGCGAGTTATAGTGAGTCCAACTAACTATAACGTGGGAATTTCAATGGTTTTGTATGAGTACAATGTTCAGCTAACTATAACTGGTGTGAAACCTATGGTTTTTTTCAGTGAATTTGAAAGGTTTTTTAAATGCTAATTCCTAACTATAACGAGTGTGAAACCTATGGTTTTTTCAGTGAATTTCAATGGTTTTTTAAATGCCCGGGAGCGCACCCAGCGCTTACCCTGCGAAAATGTAATTAAAAAAAAACGTTTTTTGCCCTTCAGGGTCCTTCTAGGCCCCCCTCAGAAAACCTAGGGGGTCAGGGGGTGTCCACTCTGCCCCCTTTTAATTATTTCACCATTTATTTTTCACCTCTTGTGTCTCTGTTCTTCAGAGTCACAAGATGGCGGACTATGCAGACCATTTAGAATGTTTACAGATACCCACCCAAGAGCAAATTAGCTTTTGAAATTTACAACCAATTAAAATGTTTCTTTGGTTTTGAATTTGTGTGTGATGAAGTTTCATTGGTTTTCTACTAATGAAATGGTTTTCTAATGAGAGGGAAACACAGCCATTTTGTGATAGTACTCTTTGAGGTACATTTGTGAGGAATTTTTGGTGTTCTATTTCTGGTGTGAAATTTACACAGTATTAACTCTTCTACTGCTTTCTAAAAGGTGAGTTGTTAATTTGTAAGGGGAATTTAATACTTGATAAAGCTAGTTTAATATTATCTATTACTAAAAACGAAAAATTAAAGTGATTTTTTTTTCTGCAATTTACAGCAAGAAATTTGAAAAGAATATGGATCTCAATGAGGACACCGTTAATATTATTTTTGAAATTTCTGCGACCTTTGTTGAGGCGAGTTTGATTGAGGTCTTAAATGATCCTGTTGATAACACTATCCATGAAGAAGATCTTCTTTTGAGAGGAGATGGAATGGAGGATTTTAATGATGAGACTTTGGACGCTGAATTAATGGAATGTTTGGACTATATTGAGTTCCAGGAGTCATGTATGAAGAGTTCTGATGAGGAGATTCCTGATCAGTTAATGTTAGAAGTTCTTCTAAATTATCAAAATTCTGAAGAATAAATTTATATTTATAAATTATAAATTGTTTGAGACATTTTTCTATTATTCTACTTGAAATTTATAAGATAGTAGTGAAATGATTGTGGTATAAAGTGAGACTTATAGCATAGAGTGCAATATTTCTGTGTTACATAGTAAGTTTACTCACAGTTACTTCCCTTCTCCCACTATATTTTCTCCAATGTGCACTTCACATCTATTCTTCATCTCATGCCTTCTTTCTCTCACTGTCTCTCTCTAATGTACACTATCGCCGCCATTTTTTGTATTTTCAGAAGTCAGTGAAATGTAATGCTCCAAAGGTGGAGTGCAATATGTGCCATACTATATTTTGCAGAGGAGACCCCAGAATGAAGTACAATTTTGGTAATCCAACTATGATGCGGCACGTGCAGAGGAGGCACCCCCAGAACTATGCCCGGAAGAGTGTCAGGGCTCTGGCACGAGAGGCTCCAAGAGATGGTGCCTCTACTTCAACTGGAGGAACAACTACATCGGTGAGGGGGCGACCAGAGTAGCTGATCGCAAATATTCAGCCTGTTTTTATTGAGGCCTCCATCAAATGGAAAAATTGTGATGCCCTACTTTGTTACGGGGAACAAAGTATTATGATCATTGTTCAAGCATTAGAGAACCACCGCTACCGTCCCCAGTCCTAATTTTAGTGAGAGAGGAAAGGAAAATGAGTGAGGGAGCAAAAAAAGGGACGCGAGGGAAAGAGAAGTGAAGTAGGGGGATTGAAAGAAGGTGAGTGTGTAAGTATAACTAAGTTATAGGGAGTGAGCTTGACAGAAGAGGAGTGAGAGACTAAAGAGACGGAGAGAATGAGACTAACAGAGAGAGAATGAGGTAAGGGGAGTGTAGAACTAAGAAGATAGAGGGAGTAAGACAAGGAATTAGTGTAGTGGATTAAGGAGAGTAAGGGAAGGGAAAACAGTGAAAGAGCGAAGGATGGGAAGAGAGAGGAAGGGATGTAAAGGAGAAGGTCTGAAAGAAGATGAGTGTGGGAATATGGCTCAGTAATAGGGAGTGAGCATGATGGAAGAGGAGTGAAAGACGAAGAGGACGGAGAGAATGGGGGTAACACAGAGAGAGTGAGAACAGGGGAGTGAGTAAGTTAGAGAACAGAGGGATTGACAGAAGCAGTTACTGAACTGCAGAAAGAGGAGTAAGGGAAGGGAAAAGAGTGAAGGAGTGAAGGATGGGAAAAGAGAGGAAGGAAAGTAAAAGAGAAGGTCTGAAAGAAGGTGAGTGTAGGAATATGGCCGAGTTATAGGGAGTGAGCGTGATAGAAAAGGAGTGAGAGACTAGGAGGACAGAGAAAATGATGCTAACAGAGACAGAATGAGGTAAGGGTAGTGTACAATTAAGAGGACAGAAGTAGTAAGAGAAGGAGTAAGTACAGTGGAATTAGAAAATAAGGGAAGACAAAAGAGTGAAGGAGGTAAGGAAGGAAAGATTGAGGAAGCAAACTAAAGAAGAAGGTCTGAAAGAAGGTGAGTTTGGGAGTATGGCTGAGTTATAGGCAGTGAGCGTGACAGAAGAGACTTGAGAGACTAAGGGGATGGAGAGAATAAAGCTAACAGAAAGAGATTGAGGGAAGGGGTGTGTAGAAGTAAGAAGACAGAGGGAGTAAGAGAAGGAGTTAATGAAGTGCAGTAAGGAGAGTAAAGGAAGGGAAAAAAACAAAGAAGTAAGAGAAGAGAGAGGAAAGAAAGTAAAAGAGAAGGCCTAAAAGAAGGTGAGAGTAAGAGAAGAGTGTGAAAAAAGAGAGTAAATGTGGGGATTCAGAATAAGTGAGGCAAGCGCAATAAGGGAACAGAGGTGTGGGAATATCAAAGAAGAGTAGTGAGGTTATGGAAAACAGTATAGAGAAAATAAATATTGTACATCAAACTTACCTTATAAGTAATGTCAACTTAGTTTTATATTTTCATTTAAATTTATATCTGTGAAAGACAAAACAAAATAAGCTACAATATTTATAATATATATTTTACAATACAAGAGACAAAGTAGGAGATTAACAAGGGTAAGGGAGGGTAAGTGAAGGGCAGGGAGGTTGATGAAAAAGGGAAAATAAAGAGAGGATAAAAGCAAGTGAGCTTGAGACAAAGGAAGTGAAGGAGTGAGAATATAGAGGTAGTGAAGGAAAGAGTTACAGAAAGAAACTGAGTAAGAGAGCAAAGAAAGGTATGGAAGGGAGTGTGGGTCAGTTTTAGGGAGTAAGCATGACGGAAGAGGAGTGAGACAGTGAGAGGATCCAGCGACTGAAGCTAAGAGACAGGCTGTGAGGGAAAGGGAGTGAGAATGTGAGAGGACAGAGGAAGTGAGAAAAGGAGTGAGTGAAGTGTAATACGGTGAGTGAGAGAAGGGGAATTAATGAGGGAACAAAGAAAGGAAACAAGGGGAAGGGGAGTGAAGTAGAGTGACTGACAGCTGGAAAGTGGTGGATGGGAGAGAGGTAAAGGGCCGTGAAGGAGTGGTTAAGGAGAATAAGTGAGGAAAATAGAATAAGGGAAGGGAGGTGAGGGAGAGTCAAAAAAGGCCAGTGAGGGTGAGTTAAGAAGAGTGATAGAGGGTGGAAATAGGTAAGTGAGCATAAGAGAATGGGATAATAATATATATTTAATAATACAAAATACAAAATAATTTCAACAACATGTTAAATGGTTTATTTTTGCTGTTCTCAGAATATATTGAATTTCACTTAAACAGTGACTTCACTAGTACTCATCATGTAACAGCAGGCAAAAAAAACACAATCAAAATGATTGTGTTTAAAAAACCTATTGAATAATTTCTTAAATAATGTAAAATTTTAAAAACCATATCTAAACTTACTTTTGATCCATCCACTTTTCGACGAGGCCAAATAGTATATGGAAAGTCCTTTTCTATGGAAATTAGTGAGTTTTCTTAATGTCTCATTTACCCGACTTTCGAAAGAAAAGCTCCAACATCTTTTACATTATGGAACAAGAGTTTTACTTCCACCTCTATCTTACTTTTTATAAATAATGTCTATAATACTCACAGCACACACTATATGATAAACATATACTATCTCTATGAGAACTACATGTTTTTTATTACCTTCATCACTCTCATTCAGAAAGTAATTTTGAAGAGCAAACTAAGTTATATTAACTGCTGCAATCTTCATAGGCCAATTACCTTCCCTAAAATTTCGGTTGTAAGAACACTAGGTAAGAATTTAGTAAGTCAGAAGGTAAATGTTGTTTGAAAGTCAATTGAGTATCATTACAGAGCTTCCAACCTTTTTCACATTTTAAATAACATGTGTAATGTCCTGATGTTGTTGAAGGACCATCATGGTAAATAATTGCTGCAGTTGTAAAGGTTCTTCCTGAAATTGATAATTGAGAAGCCACAAAATTTTTAATTAATGTTGCCAATTTAGTTCCATCAGGTCTACATCGTTGGAACATTAAAATAACATACTGTCCATATCTTATTAAAAATAAAGTTGATAGCATTTCAGATTGACATTGACTACAGACCATGTTTTGATTTGCTGCTCTAACTAGATTATTAAAAGACACAGATTTGCAGTCTGGTAAAGTCAAATATATAAATCTTTCAGTGTCTACTGTAGTACTACTTGAAAAGGAGCAATTGTCACAGTCATGTTGCCATTTATAAGAAAGGCCAAAAAGATTTTCTACATCTACTCCTTCATCTTGCAAAACAACAAGCATATACATTAGAAATTCCTGACAATCTTGCTGAATATTCTGTGAAAATTGATTTAGACCAGAACATATGTCCAAAACCTTTCGAATTTCAGAAACACTTTGTATTTTTGTTCTATCACTGCTACATTTCTCTAATACAGATTTTAATAAACAACAAAGTGTTTGATCACGATTTTCAGCAATCTGTTCTTTTACAGTTTGGAGTAAAAAAACAACATTAACCACTATATTAGCATAGCAGTTGATACCAGAACTATTTTCAAACTGAAATCCTACAACATCTTTAACTGAATCCATTTCCTTTCTGCTTACAATTACTGTTTCATCTACTTTTTTTCTTTTTGCTATAACTTCACTACCATTTTTCTCATTTCTTCTTTTTCGGCCTACCACACGCTTTTCAAACAGAGGATATTGAGGTAAATTTGGAGCATACTCTCTTCTTAACCTATTATATTCTTTTACACAATTTAGATCTGCATTAATCTTTGTCTCATCAAAATCAATCAAGTACAATCCAGATAAAGTTCTGACTCGAGATAAAGCAACATATGCCATGCCCTCCTTGAACACAGAATTTCCAATATTCACCAAAGCACTATCAACACTTAAACCTTGAGATTTATGAATAGTTACTGCATATGCTAAAGAAACAGGAAACTGTTTTCTGCGACAAATCTTTCACTAGCAAAAAGCGAGCAGAACAACGACTGATTTGTTGTACTTCTTCATTATTTATTTATTTATTTATTACTGAGTTTATACAGCGCCTGGTTACACTAGCCAGTGTGTCCCCGCGCTATTCAGTGGCCTAAGAAACCCTACCCTGTACAGCTCACAATCTAGTGCAGTGAATTTTTTGGGAACAGATATGTTTTGAGTTCCCTGCGGAACATTTTCTCAGAGGGCTCCGTCCGGAGTCTGAGAGGAAGCGCATTCCAGCTTCGAGCCGCCAACCGGCGGAAAGATCTGCCGCCCATCCTAGCCCTAGTAATCTTGGGGATACACATTAATCCAGCACCCTCAGACCGCAAGAGTCGTGTGGGTTTGTACAATGTGAGCAGGTTCCGCAAGAACCTGGGGCCAGTTCCATGGGCGATCCGGTGACCCATACAGAGAGTTTTAAACAAGATACGTTCCTTGATTGGCAGCCAGTGTAGCGTCTTCAAGGCCTTCATAGAAGAAGATCTTTTAGGCAGTGTCAGCACTAGGTGAGCAGCGGCGTTTTGAATACGCTGCAAACGTTGAAGGCACCTCACATTGGCTCCCAGATATAAGGCATTCCCGTAGTCCAGCCTGGAAGTCACCAGGGCATGGACCAGGGCTCTCCTAGCTGACACCGGGAGTAGGTCAAGGGTCTTCCTCAAACAAGGGAGGATGCCAAAGCACGTTCCAGCTACTCGTCTAGTATGACACTCGAAAGATAGATTCAAATCCAACCAGATGCCAAGATTCTTGACCTGTTCTTTAGGTTGGGGAAGAGGACCCAGAGTCTGGGGCCACCAAGCAGATGTCCATATTGAAGGAGACTTGCCCACAATTAGCACCTCCGTCTTGTCCCCATTTAACCTAAGACAGTTGTTAGACATCCAACTGGCCAAATCCTGAAGACAAGAAGCAAAGGAACTGGCCGCCTGATCTGCTCGCTGAGAAAGGGCTACAATCAGCTGAGTTTCGTCAGCGTATGTCACCACATCAACCCCATGTTTCTCCATGAATAATGCCACTGGAGCAACATAGAGGTTGAATAAGGTGGGGCTCAGATTGGAACCCTGCGGGACTCCCTGGGTCAGGGCAATAGCCCTAGACCTATGGGGGCCTTGCTCCACGCAGACACTGCGCCCCTGGAGAAAGGATTCCAGCCATTGCCATGCCCTATCACCAACTCCACCCTCTCGTAGGCGCTGAAGCAGAGTGTGATGTGCCACAGTGTCAAACGCGGCACTGAGATCAAGGAGGATCAGTGCCGCTGTTTGACCTTCATCCACATGCTTCCGCAGCATCTCCGTGGAGTAGAGTAGTGCTGACTCCGTAGAATGGAGAGCGCGGAAGCCTGCCTGAGTGGGGTGTAATAGTTGATGGGTTTCGATATGAGCCGAAAGGCATTGGTTAACTAATTTTTCGGCCATTTTCGAAATATAGGGAAGGAGTGAGATAGGCCGCAAATTACTCAATTGGGTTAAGCTAATCTGTGGTTTCTTCTTGATTGGGAGTACCACTGCTTGTTTCCAGGTTGTTGGTACTCTGCCCAATTCAAAAGATAAAGTAAAAAGATGTTTTACATACGGCGCTCGCGCCTCCATATTGCCTCGCATAATTTTGGCTGGGGCAGGATCTCTAGGAGAGCCAGATTTCATGCCTCCGGCCAGTTTGACCAGTTGGTCTATGTCTGGGACAGTAAAAGCACACAGACTATTCATGACCAAAGGTCCTTCCTCCTACAGTATGTTTCCGCAGGCCGGGGCCCTGGCCGTACTGGGAAAAGCAGTGTAGATATCCCGTACTTTATTGTGGAAGTAATCGGCTATCTGATTGCATGATTGCACAGAAGTCACCGCAGATTCTTCCAGAGAGGCCAGTGAGGATAATTCCTTATATAATACAAATAGTTCTTTCGTGGAACAAACTGCTTTATCGATGCGCTCCGTGTAATAGGCAGCACGGGTTTTCCTTATTAAGGCATGATACCCTCTAAGACTCACTTTATATGCCTTCTCATGGGCCGGCAGATAACCTTGTCTCCAAATCCTTTCCTGACGCTTACAGGCTGTTTTAGCCCTTTTTAGGTCATCATTAAACCATGCTGCAGATTTCGTGCGCCGCATGGGTCCCCTATCGGACCAAGGGGCGGTCTCATCCAAGGCAGCCTGGATGCGTGAATCAAATGTTTCACAGGCCTCATCAATAGATGACCCAAGGCCTTCTGGAGATCCCCCCCTCAACAAGCAAGCCTTGAAGTCTACCGGGGAAAATCCGGCCGATTTCCTCAGTTTTTTACAAATACCATCTACTTTCCCTGGGACCCTTCCCACGGAACAGTTGATCTGAAATGGAACAAAATAATGGTCAGTCCAGATCATGGGTTCCGGGGAATCCACTCTAAGGGTATCCCAGTTACAGAAAATAGGATCTAACATGTGCCCTAGTCGATGAGTAGGTAATTCAGATTTTAAAAGTAATCGCAAGGTTATCAGTTCATTACGAACCTCTTGAGCTGGAATATTCGAAATATCGTCGAAGTGTATATTAAAATCACCCAGCAACAAGAATTTCTCATAGCGCAAAGCGGGTGAGAGAATATTTTGCATCAGACTTGCAACAAACGAGCTACTGTTTCCAGGGGGTCTGTACACTCAAATACCTTTAAATATGTTGTTTTTACCAACAGTTATAGAAAAGGTACCCGCCTCACTGTCAGATACTGAGGTGGTCTCCATGGTGCACTCAAACTCATCCCTAAAAATAACTGCTATCCCCCCCCCTCCCGCATGGTCTGTCAACTCTGCATATACTGTAATGTGGAGGGAGAGCTTCCAGCACTTCGGGGGCCGAGTCCTCGTCTAACCATGTTTGGGTAGCGAAAAGAATATCTAGCTTACTATCCTCTAGCAGATCTCGCACTTCTATACTGTGTTTCCTAAGAGATCTGCAATTGATTAATGCGCACTTGAGCATTGTGTTAGATCCTCTCTGAGACTTCCAGTGGCTAAACGAGTGACCGCAGGAACTGCATGCGCTCCGCAGGCAAACGGCATGAAGATCCGTAATAGGCGTGCAATTGGGGTTAATGTCCATGCGTCTTCAATACCATCAAATTTAATTTTTATAACTTCAATTCCATCTCTATTTCGGTAATTCACAAAATCCACAACATGACCCATTGCTCCATTTACTAAACCTCTTTCCACATGTAAATTACGTCGTAAAATTATACGACAATTTAAAGATGCATACAGAGTCTTTTCCATACCAGCAGTTTTAGATATTGTCTTCTCTAAAGAATCCAATTTTGTTTTAAACTTTTCTGACAAAATAATAGTGGCTCCTTCATGTTCTATTTTATCAATAGCTTCCAGTTTCACAATCTCTTGATTTTCCAACTTTAACATTTTGGTGTTGAAGATTGAACACTCTTGCAGAGTTGGCATCAAGCATATGACAGATTTGTTTTCAGGAATTTTCTTAAAAATATTCTCTGGGAGAATATTTTCCTTTGGAAACAAATTTGAAATTAATCGTCCATGTAAAAGCTTCTTTGCCATGCTCAGTTAGTTTTCCAATTCTTACATCTTGTAGAATATTTTTATAATCTTCATCCTTTGCCTGTCGTATATTTTGAAGTAGTTCTGCATATTTGAAATTTAGCCATATGTTAACATTTCCAATGCTTCCTAAGCAATTCCTGGTGTCTTCATGCATAAGCATTTTAAACACTGGCTGTCCTTTCACTGGAGTTAGTTGCAGTAAATCTCCAAAAACAATGATGTGTTTGCCTCCAAATAACACATCATAGTCTGTTTTAAGAGTTTCTTATCCATGTTAGCATTCCACATGGACAAAATGACTGGGTTGTAGTCATTTATATATTTGGATTCCTCATTTCTTCTTAGGTTGTATGTATTTTTGGGTGATTTCCTTGTCACAGTATGTCGCAGAGAAGACATACAATTGTTGACTCTTCCTTTCAATGTTACTGGACGTGGAAATGCAAAACGACATTTCGTGTAGAACTTGTCCTTGGATTTGTATTTTCGACGACAGTATTTCCCACAACGATGGGTTTGAAAGCGTAAAACTTGGTGTCTTAAATTGTTTTCTTCTGTACTTTTCGGAACAGCACATGTAGAATACTGCTCAATGAAACTCATCACTTTCTTATCTGAATCTGTTCCAAATGTAGGTGCATCTTTAATCCATAGCAGCATATGAATATGAGGAGCACCTCTTGCTTGATACTCCTTTCTCCAAAAGAAATCCAACACCTCTCCAAGCGGAGGATTTTTTTTGTTTGTAATAAAAGACATCATAGCTTCAAACCTATGATTAAAATGCCTGCATACATTAACTGGATCCAAAGAGCACAGTTCTCCAGGTGTCTTGTATTCAATATTTCCAATGTTTTTATTTGCCTCTCGTAGAAATTCAAGTAGGTCTTCCCAAGCATACTCAGCACAGCTAAGAGTGAGGAACCATGTAGGAGTTCCTAAGTTTCTTAGCATACATTTCAATTCCCTATGATAACGGTACCAATACTCGTTAGTATCACGCTGACATGCCATGAGATTAATTAGCTGAGATTCCAAAATACTGTCTTGCAGTTTGACTTTATCCATAAAATCCCTTGCCGAAACAGTATGTAGATGTGCTCCACTTTTCAGTATATGGTTTACTGCATAGGAAAGTCCAGACAAGTCACTCTCAAACAGTAGATGGAACAAATATGGAATGCATTGACGAAACCTTGGATCTCTGCATATAATCTTGAAGTCCGGTATTCAGATGCAGGAATTTGAACAGGTCGGTCGTCTTATCGTCCACCTTCACCTGTTGGAAATAACTGTGGAAAACAAAGAGCTTCCAAACTTTCTTCCCATACACTAATGGGACTTCCTTCAGCTTTTTTCATCGGAAACAAGTCAATAGCATTCCCCATTACTTCTTTGGAATGCAATGGATGAACACTATAATCCTGAAAAGGATGCACACATTGAATCAGAATAGACTCATAGGTATTTAAATCCATCAATTCAGAAGGAATGTCTACCAACTCCATAATATTATTAACAGCTCTAGCAGGCATTTTATTTTCATTTAATTTATTATAGCAATATGTACAAATACGTTGATCAGAGCCTATAACAAAACAATTTTCAACCAACAAATAAGTTGCAAAATCCTTCCACTCAATATTATTTATCTTTTCGCTTTTTACATATAAATCAACTAATCTAGTCTGATGCTTATAATGAGTTTGTCGACAACAAACACAAGAAAAATTAGGCCTTTCACTTGAATTGACTTAAAACTTTATAATTTCATTTTCAAATCTCTTCATTCTTTTCTACATTACCTTCTATTACTGTATCAATTTCTGCACTGATCTCTTTTTCACCAAAGTAACAAAACTCAATTTCATCACAAATGATTTTAACATCTAATTCAGTTCCATGCAAAAGAGCACTGTTTAACTGTTTTAGTTTAAGTGCTGGACTTTTTGCATAGTACAACCTTCTCACTAATTTCCTCACTTTATTATGATGCACTGCTAACATCCAAAAATGGTGAAAAACACTCTGACATACTTTTCTTGAAAGACAAGCCAGTGATTGCCCTTGCAAACCTGTTTTTTCTCTCAGTCTACAAGGATCTAACTCTTGTAAAATTTTCATTTTTTGTTTCACACTTTTCTTAGTATATGTCCGTAAGAAATTGCGAAACAAATCAATTGATTCCTGTCGAACACTACAAATACTACTACAATTCCATGTATACACTGGAGCCTTAGGACATCTCCCTAAAACTTCATTTGCTAACACATCTTCTGTATTTCTAGACACAATCTCTTCTTTTTCAACCGGACAACCATCCTTCACCTCATATGCTCGACCACTGGTGTCAACTGCATGCACCAAATCATTATCTTGAAAGTAACTTTCTTCATTAAAAAAAGGCTCAGAACTTGAACTATGCTTCCATTCTCCAGAAAAAACATCACAGAAATTAGTTCGATTAATTACTCTCCTCCACTTACATTTTGATTTGAACACATTGATTATCTTATCAAGTGTACAAATTCTATTCATTACTAAACTAAACAATTTATTTTTCACTTTAAATGCTTCATCCACAATCTTAACTATGTTTTTTTTCTTGTAAAAAGCTGTCTTTTTTTTATACCTTTTAACATTTTTTAATAAATGTAATACAATTCTGTTGTAAAACATTCGTCTACGAATGTCAGAAAATTGTTTACTTCTTCGATTGCTTTGCAAGATATCGTCTCCTTGTACCCGTCTAACATTTTTAGAAGGACATCCTGTCTTTTTTTAAATTACAGGTGTTTCATTGTTCTTAGGTAAAAAACTTTTTTTTGCTTGACATTTCAATAACTTCCTCAGAAAATTTTTACGTTGCTTACCAGGAGCATTTTTCTTTATCTCTGAAGATTTTATTTTGGTTGGTTCTTGGTTTTCTTTTTCCTTAGACCTTAATTTTCTTTTATAATTTTTCTCTGTTCTTGTTTTAGAAGGCATCTTTTTGTTTGTTTGTATAGATAATTATAATCTGTGGAAAACAAAAAATAATATATTGTAGACCACTACAAACATATTACATAACAATTACAATAAGGAAACAATATAAACACTAGTATACAACAAAAGGCTCATTTACATTACATGTGCTTTGCTTTGTGTCAAAAACGATTTACTAATTAATGTTATATCTTGTTTATATATAGGTGGCCTGTTTTTGGCCTGTAGATACAGAGAAATAATTAGTGCAGAGACACACATACTGCTTGCAGACACAGAGATGGTAGATTACATGTAATATCGTGGACATGTGCGTAAGATCACCCCAAATCTATTGCATTTTCAATGCTTGTTTACCTTGCTTCCATCAAGAAAGCAGTCAGATGTGTCACACATTTGCCATTAATTTAGAATGTTAGCACTCTAGTTGCTCATTATTTCAAGCTTCACTCACAGTGTAATCTTAGGCAGATTAATTGGATTTTAGATATAATGTACCATGTCTGTCACTGCCAACAGTATGTGTGACACCGAGGGCGAGATCTATTGCATTTTCAATGCTTGTTTACTTTGGTTCCATCAAGAAGGCATTCAGATGTATCACACATTTGCCATAAATTCTGAATGTTTGACAATAATGCTGCTCCAGAGATAGTGTAAAGGTTTCATTGGCATATTTACAAACCGCTTGCGCAATGTTAGATATAATTTACTAATTAATGTTATATCTTGTTTATATATAGGTGGCCGGTTTTTGACCTGTAGATACAGAGAAATAATTTGTGCAGAGACACATATACTGCTTGCACAGACAGAGATGGTAGATTACATGTAATATCATGGACATGTGCCTAAGATCACACCAAATCTATTGCATTTTCAATGCTTTTTTACTTTGGCTTCAATCAAGAAGGCATTCAGATGTGTCACACATTTGCCATAAATTCTGAATGTTTGACATTAATGCTGGTCCAGAGATAGTGTAAAGGTTTTATTGGCATACTTACAAGCCGCTTCCGCAATGTTATATATAATTTACTAATTAATGTTATGTCTTGTTTATATATAGGTTGTCTGTTTTTGGCCTGTAAATACTTTGAAATAATATCAGCAGAGACATATATACTGCTTGCAGACAAAGAGATGGTAGATTACATGTAATATGGTGCACATGTGCCTAGTATCACACCAAATCTATTATATGTTCAATGCTTGTTTACTTTAGTTCCATCAAGAAGGCATTCAGCTGTGTTACACATTTGCCATAAATTCTGAATGTTAGCACTCTAGTTGCTCATTATATCAAGCTTCACTCACAGTGTGATCTTAGGCAGATTAATAGGATTTTAGTTATAATGTACCATGTCTGTCCCTGCCGACAGTATATGTGACTCTGCCTAACATCACAATAATGGGTGAATCAAGGTTCACTCACAGTGTAATCTTAGGCACATGATCAGAATGTTAGATATAATGTACCATGTCTGTCTCTGTCAACAGTATGTGTAACTCTGCCTAAGATTACAATGAGTAGTGAATCAAGCTTCACTTACAGTGTGATCTCAGGCAGATGAGTAGAATTTTAGATATAATGTACCATGTCTGTCTCTACCAACATTATGTCTGACAACGAGGTCGAGATCTATTGCATTTTCAATGCTTGTTTACTTTCGTTCCATCAACAAGGCATTCAGATATGTCACACATTTTCCATAAATTCAGAATGTTAGCACTCTACTTGCTCATTATTATGATAAATTGAAATTTTGTAATGGTTTCATTGGACTGGTAAATATGCTCCTTTTTTGAAGCGCCTTATGCAACCTTTAGTATGGGTGGAAGCAGTGAATGTATGGAGAAGGATAGGAATAGCAGATAGAAAACCATATGAAATGGTGTGGGAGATGCATAAAGTATTTCAGTAATGGTATCAATTGAGATGGAATATAAGATGCCTTGTGCAACCTTTAGTATGGGTGGAAGCAGTGAATGTATGGAGAAGGATAGGAATAGCAGATTGAAAACCATATGAAATGGTGTGGGAGATGCATAAAGTATTTCAGTAATGGTATCAATTGAGATGGAATATAAGATAAAGAGGGACATATTTACAAGACTCTTGCGCAATCTTTGACATGGGTGCAAGCTGAAAATGCATGCAGAATAATAAAATATCCACCCAGACAAGAATATGAAATGCCGTGAGAGATGTTAAAATTGTGAGAGTCTACCTTATAAACATTTATATTGAGTTTTTAAGAAGCATATTGTGTTTTTGTATGGTGTATATTGGAAATGAATTTTGGAAATGAGTTAGGTTTCTGTTTTGCTTTGTAGTGGTCATTTAAATGGGTTGTGCTCTGTGTTAAAAACGATTTAGTATGGAAAATGTTTCCTGGAAAAAAGTCTGGTATATATATATGCTTATTTATAGGTGGCCTGTTTTTGGCCAGTAGAGACAGTGAAATATTATGAGCTGAGACACACATACTGCTTGAACTGGCCCATACTTTCATAAGTCCAATTAAAACATGTTATTAAATAATGAACTATGTTGTTAATAAACTATTCATTTGAATACCCAATGGGTTCCACATATGCTTTTTACAGTTGGTGTAGGCCTGCCCCCAGTGTTACGGCACTGTTACAGCGTTATCCTTCACGAAGGGCTACACATTTGCTTGTAGATATATAACTCATTGCCCTATTAATATGCGCTGTACGGGCTGGGATTCTCAGTCTACAACCTACATTGAAAGTGACCGTGCTTAACTTAAAGAGGCTTTATGCTTTGTGCAAAACACTGAGTTAAAAATGTATGATACCCTCACATCTTAATGTGTATATGAAGTGATAGTTGTAATATACATTTAAAAAAAAGATATCAACCTATATGTGTCCACAACTCTTTAACACTGTTTATACCCCATGGGGTTCGAGTTCTCATTTCAATTATGTACCTTGATTCAAGTCATCTCAGTGCCTGCAGCCTGTCTCCTCCTCTTCCTTTTGTGGTACCTTATCATCTGTGACTCTTGAGCCTGCAGCTAAATGTCTCGCTCCTGGGTAGGACTCATCTTTATGAGTTGTTCCCTGGGTGTGGTCCAATACCCTTTTCTTCACTGGGTGCACCATGCTCCCTACATGTTTCTTATCACACATACATATCAGGCAGTAGATCACAAATATCAAATTACAATTCAAGATGTTTGTGATCTGGTTTGCCTTTTGGCACCTGGGACCTCACACTCTTTCTTTTTACTGCTTCTACAAGCCTTGGATCTTGAGCTAGGAAAGAAACCAACCACCTTAGATTTCTTGATTCTCTTTGCGGGAAAATGGCTGTTACTCTTAAGATCTTTTATCGATATGCTTTTCATATGTATGATACTAGGAACCAATGGCAGGATCTCCCTTCAAAATACCCTAATGTTTTTTCACCACTTGGCAAATCTCTGCTGTGGAATTGAGGATTAATCTTGTCAATGACTCACTTTCTACTTCTTTGAATTTGGGAATTAGTAGATTCTTTCTATCGACTGTCTGAACCTTTTTTGTTTCTTTCCCTAGGACTCTTCCAGAATAGCACATGTGGTGTGGATCAATTATGTTTTAAATGTAACAGTTCCCCACATGGTATGCTACTCACCAGGCTTCAAAACTGCAATATATTTTTCAGCTTATTCCTGAGATCCTCACCAAACAATAAATAGATTGTCAATATACCTGTCCCAAAGGACCAATTTATCCACCGATTGTTCATTGAGCTACGCCCAGGACACGTTCTTCTCACGCCAGCCCACTAATACATTTGTATAGCTGGGAGTGAATCACATGCCCAGCGCTGTCCCTTGTTTCTGTAACTACAGTTGCTCAGAAAACAGAAAGATGCTGTTATTAGGACAGAAGGATGTCAATTGTAATACCATCATGTTATATTCCTGAAATTTCAGGGGTTTCCCTTTTAGGAAATACTCTACTGCCTGTAATCCCTGCAGATGTAAGATACGTGTATATAGTCCAGTGTTATAAGCAAACAGTTCTCTTCCCATACAATGTCCTGGAATATTCTGATAAAATCAGTAGTATCATTATTGCATGAGCTTAAATCTTCCACAAAGTCCAAAGGAAAAGAGTCAACAAAAGTTGAAGTGTATTCAAGGATACTCCATTCTGAAGAAACAATGGGATGTCCTGGAGGCCTCTCCCTATTTTTATGGATTGTATTCATATGATAAAAGGTGGGAACCACTGAATATTTTACCTTTACAAACTGCTAATCCTACTGATCAAGGACGCCTCTGTCTTTCCAACTGGTAATCAGGTCATAAAACATCTGTATACTCTTGTTGTATTCTTGCTTTGTTATAGGTTGATGGCATTGTTTATTACTCAACAGTCTCAAGCCTTCTTCAAGGTAATCAGACTTGCTTTGCAGCACAGCATTCCCTCCCTTATCTAAAGGCTCTATGACCAAGGATGTATCGTTTTTGAGAGATAACACTTCTTGCCATTGATCCTTGGTTAGGTTGAACTCTCTCTAGGTGGCTCCTGGTCTGGTAGTGGTTCTCAATTTACCCAAACTCTCTAATGAGTGTTTTGTTAAAACAATCAATAAAATAGAATGGAGTTTGAGGTATACGCTTTGATTTAGATTCAAATTGGCTTTTGCCACTCCTTTTTGTTATTCCCACTTGATCTAGGAGTTGCAGAGCTGTATCATTGTCTTCTTTCTAGTGCTGCAATGGGAGCCATACCTTGTAATTCATGCATGTTATTTTGTGGATTGACAAAATAACAATATGGGCGAGATATATCGATGATCTCTTTGTTTTTTGGCAAGGTAGTCGCTCCTTGGCTGAGGAGTATATTGCTTTGCTGAACAACAATGTCATATCAGGTTATATTAGCGACACTGCAGTTAACTATCTAGATCTGGAAGTATATGCAGAAAAGTATACAGGTATACAGGAAGCCTACAGCAAGAAATGCTGTCCTGCATGCAGGGAGTTACCATCCAAGAAGTCTCATTAAAAGTATTCCTTATGGGGAGCACTTGCGTCTTAAGAGCAATTGCACCACCAAACAAGACTTCGAACAAGTCAAAGGATTAGCATTGGAAAGAAATAAAAAGTGAGTATATAGTAATGCTGATCTAAATCAGGCGGAGGTCAGGGTAGAGACGATTTATAGAACTCACCTGCTAATAGCCAAGGGTCCAAGAAAAGAGGATCAGTGTGGCCTGTCTAGAATGATAACAAGCTTCAATGAAAAATCAGGCAATATTTTGCAGATTTTCAAAAAGAACTGGCACATCCTGCAGACTGACAACGCTTTGAAAAACATCCCACCGTCCACACATAACATATAGAAGTTGTCAATCCCTTAGTGACATTTTAATACACAGTCACTATGATGCAGTTCCTAAGGTCCAGAAAAGAATGGGTATAGTAGGGTGCTTCCCATGCATGTGCTGCAAGGCCTGCTAAAACAGTGGTAAAGATTTCAACTATGAAGGCCGATCAGGAGACCCTAAACCCACAAGAACAATCATGCACCTCCTTAACTGTAACTCTGATCATGTAATATACTGTTTAGAATGCCCCTGCTCCAAATACTACATAGGGAGTACGATCCAACCTGCTAAAAGGAGCAATCTGAGCACATGCCTGCAATCACAAACAAGGATGCAACCTATCCGGTTGCTAGTCACTTTGAGAAATTTCATCAACGCAACTGTGACCTCCTAAGATTTTACTGTATAGATCAAATTCAGAACAATTAGAGGGGAGGGGATAGAGTCAGACGACTTTGGGTCTTGGAGTCAAAATACATCATTGAGCTCCAAACTAAAACTCCCATAGAGCTCAATAATGAAGATGAGATGTGGGTCCATCTAGAATAAAGTGTCATTACTGAATTTACCAGGCCTGTACTTGGAAAACAGTAAAATGGATTTACTCACATTATAAGTGTGCTATTTACAAGGTTGATTTACTGTTAAAAAAAGAAATAATGATTCTTCTTTCCATTAGAACTGATACGCATTTGCAAGGCTTAATAATTGATATTGGGGAATGACTGATATATATTTGCCCATTCAGGGCTCAATAATTGATATTTGGGGATCAACACTGTAATGACATATGCAATATGATCGCATAAACACTTGTTTCTTAACAATTATTCAAGTATAATGAATTTGATAAAACAATAGGCCATATATTGCCCACAATTGTTTTCTATTTGACCACACGCCCTCCCAGAGCCCTGGGGAACGCCACCTCCCTAGGAATTCTTTTTTAAATAAAAGGCATGGGTTGCGCTCCGGCCTTCCCCCTCGCTGCCCGGGGACTGACACCACCCTGGGGCTTTGATGATTAAGTGCGGGCCACTTTATTCAAGTATGAAGGTCCTTTGTGGACCCTTAGGGACCATCACCTCCCTAGTCTATTACAACGATGGAGCGGGGGCCACACTGCCCCCCTCCAGGAGACATTCATGGCCCTGAGGACCACCACCCCCCAGGGCCGGCTCCAGCAAAGTCCCGGGGTGCCCACCCCCAGGATTTTGCAGTTTAATACGGCATGGCGGGAGCACTGCTCCTGCCATGCCATAGCAAAATTCTGCCTCGTTTAATGGAAGCGAGAGCAGAAAACTGCTCTTGCTTCCATTAAGCAAAGCAGAATTGCTGTTAGGCGAAGGGAGCTGCATGTTATCAGCTCCCCTTGCCCAAAAGCAATGCCGGCTCCTTCAGGAGGCGGGGACCCTGCAGGGACCACAGGGGCATTGAGGCTCCCCTGCGGTCCCCAACATTGTGGCCATGCCCCAAAGGATGGGGTCCTCTGAGCTAAACATGGCCTGGGAGTGAGGACAAGCAGCCCTCCTCCCTTTTGTAATTACAAAACAAATGGCCGGGCCCGAGGGATGGGTTCCCCTGGGCTGATATCGGCTTGTGGAAGGGGTCACGTAGCCCCCCCCATTATAAAATTATAACAAGAATGAAAAATGGCCAAGTCCCCGGGGATGGGGTCCCCAGGGCCGAAATGGGCCCTTGGAACTGGGGGGCAATAATGAATTTTGTTCTCTCGTGACAGGAATTGCGAACCTATCGCAGCTCTCTGCTCGGCCCCCAGTGTAACTTTGCTGTGAATTTGCGGATCCTTCTTAAATTAATTATTAAATAGTATACAATTTATAAGGTAGTGCTGATATTTTTAACTTTTGCTGATATTTTTTACTTTGTGATGCATTATTTATAAATCTTGCAAAGCATTACAGAAATGTGATGTTTGAAATATGCTACCAAATGTGCAAATGTGTATTGTAGTTTATTTCATTGCACTGAAATGAAGATTGAAATACGTTGTGCATATTAATAAGTGTACGTCCTGAGTGTCTAATGAAAGTGGTAGAGAAAAATGATGTTTAAAACAGTATACCAGGGTCTATGCATGCAGTCATCCAATCACTTGGGCATTACCCATGCACTCATCCAAAGACTCAGCCACTACCCTTGCACTCATCCATTCACTGAGACACTACCCATGCACTCATCCAATAATTAAAACACTATCCTTCCACACATTCATAAACACAGGTACTATCCATACATCCATCCAATCACTCAGATTCTACTCATGCACGCAGCCACCCTCCGTTATAAAATTATAATAAGAATGGAAAATGGGCAAGCCCCTGGGGATGGGGTCCGCAGGGCCGAAAATTGTCTGGGGAGCGGGCCCCCAACAATATATTGTTAACAATTGGAGGGCCTCATGGGATGGGGTCCCCAGGGCCGAAATGGGCCCATGGAACTGGGGGGAAATAATGAATTGTTTTCTCTTGTGACAGGAATGATTGGAAAATGAAATGTGTTGTAGTACATTGAATTTGTGCATTTGTTTTGCAGATTCGCTATGGGTTCACAAATCCAGCAAATATTTATAAAGGGTATACATGCTTAAACATATATATACTGCACTGTTGGGTTATAGGTTGGCTCTAAGAAGTTGTGTTCATTATGACTTTGTTCCAGCTACATGTAAGTGTAGATGCACCGCTTAAGGTTGTTGAAAAACACTGTTTCCTTCATCTGTGAAGTGAACTTCACCACTTCTGTAGATGTAATGCATGTGAAAACATAGGTTGTGTTTATAAATAGAGCCCATGTTATGGTCTCCAAGGTAAGCAGAAACAGATTTATTGACATTCTTCACAGTTTTCTCAATCTGTAGACAGAATTGATTTGATCAGTTCCATTTATATCTTTGGCATAGATTAGCTTATTCTAAGACAGTGTGAGGGAAAAGTGACATCAGTTGTGAAAAGGTATCATTTGTTAGGATTTCCAATCCTACCTTTGTCAATGTGCCGAGGACATTGCCACCACAGTGCACAATCATGAGGTCAGGGGTTGAAGATGCAAAAAGGTTTTCATCAAAGGCAGCAATTCGTGCCACCTTAATCCTCTCTGTGCAAACCATTTAATATCAATATTTTGCAAATCTAGGTCTTCATCAATACCTCTGTGTTCAGCATACATTTTGCACCATAAAACATAGCTGCGCCCTACAATCCATACTGTAAGCATTTTGAAGGGATGTCTGGAAGGATTCAAAAGATGTATATCGCTGAGGTAGTCAGTTGGTAGAAGAGATGTATTTAAAATGGAGGAGAAGATGATGTTTTTGAGAAGACCGATAACTGATTGGTTGTTCATCAACATTGTGCACTCAAAAATAGGATGCATGTTACTTTGCTGAACAAGTATGTTTCTGATTGGTTATAGAAAACCATTTGAAAGGTCCAGTACACAGGATATGCTAAAATTTAGTAAATGTCAATTACACCTGATGTTTGCATTTGTAAGCTGGTGTGCTGCATTTCAAAATATAGTGAACTTGTCACCTGCTGGTACAGTTGAATGTTGCAGAGAGTGGTACTATGGAAGCTAGTATTAAACAGAATGGGGTGGGTTGAAACTTAACCGTGGTTTTAAAATATGAAATTCTAAGTTAAATATAAGTGATATGCTACTGATGTAATATTTCTCAAAACAGTACTATGTTTAGAAGTGATGTGTTCATAATTATAATAGTAGTATTATTGGAAATAGGTTTTTGACTTTTGCTGATATTTTTTACTTTGCGATGCATTATTTATAAATCTTGCAAAGCATTACAGAAATATGATGTTTGAAATATATTACCAAATGCACAAATGTGTATTGTATTTCGTTTTATTGCACTGAAATGAAGATTGAAATAGGTTGTGCATATTAATAAGTGTATGTCCTGAGTGTCTAATGAAAGTGGTAGAGAAAACTGATGTTTAAAACATGTTCACAGATGTATAAAACTGTATACCAGGGTCTATGCATGCAGTCATCAGATCACTCAGGCATTACCCATGCACTCATCCAAAGACCCAGCCACTACCCATGCACTCATCCATTCACTGAGGCACTACCCATGCACTCGTCCAATGATTGAAATATTATCCTTCCGCACATTCATTCACACAGGTACAATGCATACACCCATCAAATCACTCAGATTCTACTCACGCACTCATTCAATTACATACAGATTACTCTAGCACTGTTCCAATCATTCAGGTGATAACCATAGACTCACCCATTCACCCAGACACTACCCATTGCACTTTTGGAATTACCCAGGGTCAACCCACTCAGACATTGAACCTAACAGACACTATGAAGGCACTCATCAATCACACAGGGACACCCCATGTACTCATTCGTTCACCCAGGCCCTACCCATGCACTTATCCAATTACCTATGCATTACCATTGCTCTCATTCATTCACTCATGCACAACCCATACACAAATCCAATTACCAAGGCATTACCCTTGTACTGATCCATTCATGGAGAAACTACTCATGCACTCAATCATTCACTCAGGCACTACCCATTAACTCCTCCCTTTACTGAGGAACTACTCATGCACTTCTCATTTTACTTCCCATTCACTCATCTGTTCACCCAGGTACTTCTCTTGCCTGTTTTTGCACCTCTCTCGCCTCTTTCTGCACTTCTCTTGAATCTTTCTGCACTTCTCTTGCTTCTTTCTGTACTTCTCTTGCTTCTTTCGGCACCTCTTTTGCTTCTGTATGCACTCCTCTTGCCTCTTTCTGTGCCGCCTTGCCTCTTTCTGTACCCCTGTTCCCTCATTATGTACCTCTCTTGCCTGTTTCTGCACCTTTCCTGGCTCTTTTTGCAGTTCTCTTGCCTCTTTCTGCATTTCTTGTGCCTCTTTCTGCACCCATCCTACCTCTTTCTGCACATTGCTTGGTTCTTTCTGCACTTCTGTACTTTCTTTCTTCACTTGTCTTGCTTCTTTCCGTACTTATCTTGCTTCTTTCTGCATCCCGGTTGCTTCTTTCTGCACTCCCCTTTCCTCTTTCTGTTCCTCTGTTGTTTCTTTATACACTTTTCTTGTATCTCTCTGCACTTCTCTTGCCTCGTTCTATACTTCTCTTCTTTCTTTTTCCACTTCTCTTGCCTCTTTATTTCTTTCGTGCCTCTTTCTGCACCTCAATTGTATTTTTCAGAACTTCGCTTACCTCTTTTTGCATCTCTGTTTCTTCTTTCAGCATTTGACTTTGCTGTTTCTTAACTTCTCTTGCTTGTTTAGACATCCCTATTCGTTCTTTTTGCAACTTTATTCCCTCTTTCTGCATGTCTTTTGCCTTTTTCTACATTTCTCTTGCATCTTTTTGCAACTTTGTTAGTTCTTTTTGATCTGCTCTTCCTTCTTTGTGCACTTGTGATGATTCTTTCTGCACTTCTCTTGCTTCTTTCTGCATCTATCTTGTCTTTTTTTGCACTCTTCTGTCGTCTTTCTGCACACCTTGCCTCTTTCCCCCTCTCTCTTGCCTCTTTCCGTACTTCTCTTGCTTCTTTCTGCACCTGTGTAGGTTCTTTCTGCACTTCCTTTGCCTCATTCTGTACTTCTCTTGCTTCTTTTAGCAGCTCCTTTGCCTCTTTGTGCACCTCTGTAGCTTTTTACACATCTATTGCTTCTTTATGCACTGCCTCTTGGCTCTTTCAGTACCTCTGTTGCCTTTTTATGCACTTGTCATGCCTCTCTCTGTACCTCTCTTGCTTCTTTTCTGGATTTCTCTTGCCTCTTTCTGCCATTCTCTTGCCTTTTTCAGCACTTCTATAGCCTTGTTGTCCACCTCTGTTGCTTCTTTCTGCACCTCTGTTGCCTCTTTCTGCACCCCTCTTCCTTGCCTGTTTGTGTACTCTTCTTCCCTTTTTCTGTACCTTTTTTTGTCTCTTTCTGTATCTCTCTTGACTTTTTCTGCACTTCTCTTAGCTCTTTCTGCACCTCTGTTGCTTCTTTTTAAACTTTTCTTGCATCCTTCTGTATCCCTCTGGCATCTTTCAGCAGCTCCCTTACCTCTTTGTAACTGCTGTTGCTCCTTTCTGCACTTCTCTTGCTTATTTCTGTACTTGTCTTGCTTTTTTCTCCACCTCTCTTGCTTTTTTCTGCATTCCTCTTCCCTCCTTCTCCACCTTTTTCTGCTCCTCTCTTGCCTCTTTTTGCACTTGTCTTGCTTTTTTCTGACAAAGTACTTTGCATCATTTATGAATGTTAGCTGTACACCGCTCTCAAATATGGAAGGTAGTAAGGAGACTCTATTATGCAAAAGCTTCTGCATTATCTTTCAGTGAAATTAATACATCTCTTTTGCATGATTCTCTATCAGATATAAAGAAAGTTTGTGATGATATACAGTTTTGTTTTTTGGTTCGAAAGACAAGTGTGGAGAAACTGAGATTTTGATAATTGGAGGTGTTGAAGATCATGTAAAAGAGATTACTTTTGAGTTTGCAGAATAAATTACAAAGTTTAACACAATTTAGTTTGAAAAAATCAAACTATATTTGTATTTGTTGTCGATGTACTCACTATAAATTTCGAACTAGAAATGTTGATGTATATTTAAGAAGTGAAACAGAAAACAATAGATGGCAGCAATTTAGTGTTTATTTGTTGGTAGGTGGTCAGTTTGATTTGACTAGTGATCAGGCTATTTGTAAGTACTGTTACAAAAATTAGAAGAAAATAAAATGTCAGCTATAGCAGTACATAACAACTTATAGATGATGCCTATTCCTAAGGAACTGGCAGAATTAAATGAATATGAGTCTTTTCTTATTCATTCTGTACACACATTTCTAGCCATAGTTCGTATGGAGCCTAAAATAGGTAAGCTGCCACCAACAGATTTACAAAAACGTCTAAAAAGAAGAGTTGTATATTTAACTTTAGATTTTAAGAAGAATATTGAAACTGTTGGTGATGATAGAGAGGAAAATGAGCCAGTAGTTCTTCTAGTAAATAGTGTACCAACAAAAAGTAAAACAAATCTGGCAAGAGTTTGTAGATGTGAAGAAACGTCAAAAGGCCACACTATATCTACTACAGAATATTATTTATTATAAGAATTTAAACGTTGATGAACAAATTATATGCTGAGAAGATGAAACTGACATTTCAAGTGGTCAAAATGAACAAGTGGACACGTGTAGGACTGAAGAGAATAATGAACATCATACAATAAATCCTTTGCATTTAAAAGAAATAATAGGAAGCAGTATTGAACTTTTTCAAATGAAAGATGCTAAGGGACCGCACATGAATGTATGAGAAAATGATTTAGAAGATCTTTGTTTTCCACAGCTATTCCCCACTAGAGAAGGTGGTTGATTTAAATATACAGATTCCAGCTTCAGAATATCAATCAACAAGAATGAACTCTGAAGATCCAAGATTGCAACAGGTTGTTCTATATATATTTCATCTTTTGTTTGAAAGCGATTTGTCTACACTTTCATATGCAGTGAACCACATATGAAAAACAGAAGTTCGTTTTAAAAAAAATCTGCAAAAGGGTTCATATACAAAGTTCATCAAAGAGATGAAAATTTTGAATGTCAGTAATTAATTTGATGTGTCACTGCAGTACGAATGAATATTAATATCGTCGTCATAGTGAACATAAATGTATGTTAAGAAACTTAGGTACAATTACATTCTTCGAAACACTTAGCTGTGCTGAATATGCGTGGAATGATTTACTTCAGTACCTTTGAAGGCAAATTCATATGTGAAAAACATTGAATTGAAGACAGCTGGAGAACCCTGTTTTTTGGATCCTGTAAATGTCTGCAGATATTTCAACTAAAGTTTCCAAGCTATTATGTAATTTATCTGCAATAAAAGTGTTCCACCGCTTGAAAAGGTAACTGATTTTTTTTTGTAAAAAGAGTACAAGGCCAGAGGTGCTCCTCATATTCGCATGCTAATATGGATAAAAAATTGCACCAAAATTTGGGACAAATTAGTGATGAAAATGTTTTGTCTTTCACTGAACAACTTGTTACATGTGCAATGAAAGTCATCAATGTGGAAAATACTGCAAACAGGAATTTAAATTGAAAGGAAAATTTGATACAAAACTTTGTTTTGGATTAACATGTCCTATAATTTCTAAAAGAAGACTAAATAATTGTTCGTCATTAGTGAAACATACAATAACTCGGAGATCTCCCAAGAATATGTATAATTTAAAAAGAACAGAAGGTTCAAGTTCATTAATGACTACAATAGAGTTATTTTGAAAATGTGGAATGCAAACATGCATATTCAGTATGTTGCAGATAAATCACTTTATGTTGCTTGCTATGTTACATCATGTATTACAAAATCTGAAAAGACAGAGATGAAAGAAATGTGGGAAGAAATTTCAGCAGAGAAGCATCTGAGCAAGAAATTGTACAGCTACAGCTTGAAAATGCTTTCCCATTGAGAGATTAGAGCCTATGAATGTTCAGCTTGGTTGAGCTCAGCCAGTTTATAGTCAAAGTCCAAACAAATCATTTTGGTAAGTCTTGGTCTCGCCTCCACATGTAATAGAGTATTGAAATCTTTACAAGAAATGTAATACTTAGCACAGAATGAACCAGAAGGAACAGATATTATTAAAACTAATATGTTGGATACATACTACCCCAAAAGGAGTCCACATCTGGAAAACCAAAGTCTTTAGAAAATACTTCAACATTACAGCTTTAAATGTAAAGTTACGGAAAATATAAAAGAAGAGATATCCAGTAAATGGAGGTGATGGATATTTAGTAAAACATGCGAAAGTAAATCCTGTTAACAACAGAAAACCTAGTTGCAAAAGTCCAGATAAGAGAGAATGTTTCTATTTAGCACTTCTGCAACCATTCAAGCCTTGGCCTAGTGAAACAGAATTACTTGGAGATTTTGACTGCTATGAAGATTCTTTTAATGCAACTAAAGATAGCATTTAATTCACAATTTTCCCCACTTATCTTCACATATTAAATTATGAGATTGAATAAGAAACTACCATTGCAGCTAAAATAGTTAGAGGAAGTTCACAAGACAGTCAAAGTTCTGGTCCACTGAGTCAAGATCCACTGGGACAACCAGTTATTGAAAACGAAGTAGCAATAGCCGTGAACGAGATAGAAACTGCAATGCAACAAGCACAACAGGATATTATTCAATTGGAAAAGTTAGAAGAACAACTAAATATTGATCAAAAAGAAATATATCTACAATTCAAACAAGAGGTACAACATGGTTTCCTGCACGAAAAAAAGAATGTCAATGTTCATCATTTAAACCTATTCTATTGTTCATCAGTGGTCAAGCTGGAACAGGAAAACGTTTCTAAATGACAGTTCTGGTCAGTTATATACACAAAACTACAGGGTCACATTTATCTTGTGTCATGCCAGCCCCAACGAGATTAGGAGCACATACCATTAAAGGTATTACTTTACATTGATTACTTATGCTACCTGTTGAACATGATAATAAATTGGAATATCAGAAGCTCTCTGGATCAGCTTGTTATAAAGTCTCAAGAGTACTAAAGAAAATGAAACTTGTAATCATTGATGAGGTGAGCATGTTCTCAAACCTAATGCTTGCCTTTGTACACTTGAGAATGCAACAGGTTTTAAAGTCAGATTGTGTTGTTCTGTTTGGAGGAAAGCATTTAATTGTATTTGGAACTTACTACAACTTAGTCCTGTAAAGGGACAGCCTGTTTTTAAAACTCTTTACCATGATGGCACAAGAAAATCTCTGGGAAGTATTGGGAATGTAAATATTTGGTTACACTTCGAATACAAAGAACTTGTTAAGAATATGCGACAAGCTAGTGATGAATATTATGGAAATATTCTTAAAGACATAAGAATTGGTGTCTTGACAGATCAGGGAAAACAAGCTATAGAAAATCGACAATCAAAGAACATATTTACAACTGGAGAAACAGCAGCTGAAGTAATGTACAATATGCTAGTTTCTCTAGTGCCTACACTGCAAGAGTGTTCCACATTTAATCAACAACTTCTGAAAATGGAAAAACAAGAAATTGTGGAAATTAATGCTAGCAACAAAATTGAACACCAAGGAGTAACAATTATTCTTACTGAGAAAATACAGGCTAAATTGGATTCTTTGGAAAAGTCTGTATCTAAAACTGCAGGATTAGAAAAGACTTTACATTATGTAAAAACTGACAAGTAATTTTTAGCAGTTATTGAATGTAGAAGACAAATTAGTTAATTGGAACAATGGGAAAAGTTGTTGATTTTGTAAATGTTCAAAGTAGACATGGAAGAGAATTTTTGATTTCAAAATTTGATAAATGAGGTAAGCCACACTGGGCATTGTGTTGTATATTTTGTGCCTGTAAAAAACGTGTATGTTCATAGACAACTTTTTCCTCAGTCTCTAGCATATGCAGTAACTATTCATAAATCTCAAGGTTTGAGTATAGACAGAACCTTTGTAAATATTGGAAGTACAGTGTTCAAAGAGGGAATAGCTTATGCTGCATTGTCTCAAATAAGAACATAGTCTGGTTTGTACTTGATAGATTTTGATGAGAAATAGGTTGGTGCTGATGTAAATTGTGGAAGAGAGTACAATTATTTTACAAAAGGTTTATGCTCCTCATTTAGGTGAATATCTAATATATGAGACACGTTTACTGTGTCCAAAATAGAAGTATGTCAAACATTGAAGGGAGGCTCAAAAAAGAAAACAATTGAAGAGAAATTTTAAGGTGTAAACAAAAAGAACATGGAAACTGTTGATGACATTGTAGGATGCCAGTTGGAAAACAGTTCAGGTATTAACTGTTATGCTAATGTGATTCTGAATGTTGTGTTTCATCTACCAGATCGTCATCATGAAATCATGGGAAATTGTGAAAAAAATGTTGTCCTTTACTACATCATGTATTACATCAGTTGGTAACTGACAGAAGTAAAATGCATACTACTTCTGGCATGTGGCATCTTTTACAAAGATGTACTGGTCCATTGACATTTACTCTCAATATACAACAAGATGCACAGGAATTTCTAATGCTTATGCTTGGAGTATTAGAACATGAAGGAATACACATTGAAAACTTATTTGGACTAAGTTACAGATGGGATCATAAGTTGAAGAGTGTTTATTTACTCTGAAATACAAACAGAACCATGCCTATACTTGACAATACCTGACTGCAAATCAGTGCCTTTTAACAAATTGATAAAAACAGACAATCAGGATAAGAGATGTTCACATTGTAGATCAGAGATGTTGTCTACATTACATACAAACAGAGTTGAAAAATATCTCATTTTAATGCACAACGTTGTAAAGCAAATGGAAGAAAACTGGAATTTTTTTTAATTCAAGTCAAATTCAGGAAGAACTTTTGTAGGAGTGGCTATTATTTTCCTACAACTTCTAGACTCTATACTGTGTATATAAAGTGTAATCAAGGATGGAATCATTGCAATGATTCCCACTTGGAATTCAAAGCTAGATTGTCCTATCAATTACCAAATTCATATTTGTTATTTCTGCAGCCGGGAAACATCCTTTACAACGCAACTTTTACCACGCAGTGCCTTTACGATGCAACTTTTACAACGCAAACCATTACAACGCATTGCGCTGGGGGGCGCACTAGGATAGGGAATAGATTTAATTTACTATCCAACACCTTCCCTACTATCAACAGGGACTGGAGTTGGAATAGTAAATTAAACTATTCACTATCCAGAGCCCCAAAGCACTATGCGTTGTAAAGGTATTCGTTATAAATACCGCGTTGTAAAGGCAAGCGTGGTAAAAGCATGCATTGCAATGTCATACATCCCTGCAGCCAAAGTTTTGACTACATCATTCGGGCTATTGGGAAGAGGTGAACAGAAAGTAGACAGCCTAGCAAACTATTAGCATTTATAATGAATGTTTTGATTATTATTTGCGCTAATTGATATTGTATTTGGAAAATTGTGTTTAAAAGGAAATAATTTATATATGTGTTTTATTTATGGTACCAGATGTAAATGAGAGTCTATATTTTGGTAAATGTTTTTGAGATAAATAATAGAGATAATGTACATGAAGGAAGTAATTAACAAAGTGTAGATAGGAAAACGCATAGCTACACTATACATATTGATGATGATGTTCTATGCTGATTTCTTTTTTTCTACAATCAATTTGATTGTTTTTCCCCACTGTTAAATGATGAGACTACATTGAAATCAATGTGTATGGGGAAGTTAAGTGGAATCTGAGAACAGCAAAAAAGGGAAACTGAAAATGTTATGTAATTCTAAATTTATGTTGTGTTCTTAAAAAATATAATTTTATAATTGCCTTAATATATTATCAATAAATAACAGTTTCTCTTTTTCTTCTTTATAGTAGATACTGTTGAAGTTTGAAAACAGTTTTATTGCTGTTTGGGAAAATACTACTATAAAATTGTTCTAATGAGTAATGTATCTAAATTACTTGAAAGGTCAGAATACATAATATAATATGCATGAATTAAAAAAAAAATGATTATATGTTATTTGTTTCTAATATAAATAATGTTTATCCTTTAAATATTAGAAAAGTAGGAGGGCAAGATGGCGGTATGGCCGTAGACCACGATGCAGCACTACGCCTGAGCTCAGCTTCGCTATGAGCAGAGGGAGATAATGGCCGTCGCCGCTTGTTTTTTGTACTCTGATTCAGCGAAAATACTTTAATGGCGTTTCTGAAACGAGAGCGCAACTAACTAACTACGCACAGATATACTATTTTAAAAAAAAAAACACTGAAAGCTAAAAGAAATAATCAGCGCTACCGGAATGAGCTAAGTTGGTACAGACTCACAATCAATCTCACCAGAGGAACCGCCATTGGAAGCACAATACACGCTGCTCGGCTGGGCAGTGTGTCGGATTGTAACCACATCCAGGTGCTCTCAGTGCTCCCGCTTAACGCTTCTTCCCCGGCTACAGCCTAGCAGTTTCGCTGTGGATTCCGAAGCGACTCTCTATCCATCGCTTCCTGGAACAAATCCTCACTCACCTCAGTTGGAAGAGCACCTGGTGAGAGCCCCGTACACACTGCTTGGCTGGGCAGTGTGCGGGGTCGTATCTGCGGCTTCTTACCCCCAGCACTCTAAAATCTCCTCTGCCGAGACTGCTTTCTCCAAGCAGCCTGTCGACATGCCCTCAAAATCGGCATCGGCTGCAGCGGCTTGGACAAGATTGGCGAAAGCCGCTAGAGCTCTCCGCGAGGCAGAGCAGCAACAGCGGGGCGAACCGCCGAACGGAGCTGGGCCAGTCAGCACTCCCCAGGGGAAATCTAAAAACAAGAAACAGCCTAATCCCGCACTGGGGGGTTCCTCGAGGCAAGAGGTACTCGCCTCTAGAAGGGGAGTCAATAAAGACAGCTCGCTGCTAACAGCCACCCCAGGGATCACAGTGATGGACCTGCTGATGAAAAAACAAGGGGCTCATGCTCATGCTAATCCTCAATCACCTTCTTTAAAGTCGCAACCTCTGGCTCCAGAATCCGTTCCTATCTCTCTAAATGTTTTGAATCCTGGCTCTAGTGTTGTGCCACTTGCGCAGCGATCGATCCCCCTCCAGAGCCATCCAGAAGGGCATCCGTGTAGAACACTGAATTCTAGACTTTCTCAGCCTGCTCCTCCCATGAGAACTGTGAGTACTCGAATTATTGGCGAATCTAATGAATCTAAGGAATCTAATGAGACTCAAGAAAACGCAGATGTTACAGGCACTGTTGTTAATGAAGAGCTAGGCTTAGAGAGGCATTGTATGTCATTTTCTGCGGCAGGTGAAAATATAATGGGGGGCAAGATAAGCAAGACAATGAGGTTAATGCCCCCAATCAGGAGATAAATCGAACTGCACCAAATACTGTATGTGCTTTACCACTAGCTCCGCTATTAACTATTCCTGATGCGGCGATCAATACATCCCCGACTTCTGCGACCACTGAGAGGGTCACTGGCCCTGTCTTCTTGAATAAGGTGGCGCATGATTTAGGACCCATAGCCTCAATGCACAATCTATTGCCAGAGGGCGATAATGATTTAAGCAAATTCTATTCTTTTTCCGACGAGACAGGAGCAGTGGTAGAGCCAGAGGTTGAATGGTCTGAAGAGTATAAGTCCAGTGGGGAAACCGTGGACGAGGAGTCTGTGTTTTTGTCTAGTACCTCTGATGGGGGAAGTGCCGAAGAGAGCTCAAAGCTCAACACGATAAGATCTAAACCAAAGTCAACTTCCAGATTTAAACATCGAGGGCCAACCAAGGGCCACCTCACATCCGACTAGCCTCTACAATCTGCTCAAGGGGCTGACACTTCAAGTACAATGGAGATCCCTCCAACAGCTGTAGAGTCTATCTTGCAGGCTATTGCCGCTCACAGCGAAGAGTCAGCCCTTGATAGCAAGAGATCACAAGCAGCCCTTCAGAAAGTGCAAGGGGTGGTCAAGAAGCTGTCCAAGACCTGTAACCTAATTGGGGAAAGAGTCACTGAGATCGAGGCAAGGGTGCTTTCCAATGAAAACGAGGTTACGGCAAACTCTGAAAAAACTAAACTACAAGAAGCAGAATTAGTTGACATTAAATGGAAGCTTGAAGACTTTGAGAATCGGCAACGCCAGAATAATTTACGTATACTCGGAATCCCTGAAAAAGTGGAGGGGGAAAATATACGTGCCTTTGTGGTAAAGTTATTCAGGGAGTCAATGCCAGAACTATCGTGCTGGAATTGGGATTTTGAAATTCAACGCGCCCACTGGATGCCGTTCAATCCACCACCCAAACCTGGAATTTATCCTTGAGCTATTTTAGTTTATTTTGGTAATTTTTTGTTAAGACAGACAGCTGCAGAGAAAGCTAGGCCTGATCATAAACTGATTCTCAACGACCTTTCATATTTTACAAGACCTGACTTTTGTCATGCAACTGTCGAAAGACGTTGGCGACTGCGCTCATTAATCAAGCCTTTCCAGGATAAGGGAGCCCAGGCATATTTGAATAATCCCGCAAGGCTTAAAGTTGTTCGAGGTGGTCAGACAATTTTTTTTTTGTCTGAGATCAAAGCGAAAGCATATTTGGAAGAGTTACATTAAGAGGGGGGTGGTGCATAACATACTTTAATCTATCAAGCTGTATGACCTAATAATGTATAATCTCTTGCTCCCTTGAAGGTAACCAGATGGTGCTGGCTGCAGCCTGATTACAGTATAGGTAGAGCATAAATATGGTTACCGGTTAATAAATAGTAGCGCTCTGTTTGGTCACTCTGTTCTTTTTTCTGTTTTGTTTTTCTTTATTTACACTTTTGTAAGGCGGTAGCTCAGGTGTTGTACTGCAACTCATCACTCAGACTCTGGTTGAGTCTGAATGCCTACGTTTTGGGGGGGAGGTGGGTTATGGGGGGGTCGGGCGGGGTTGGCTGGGGTGCGTGGAGGGTGGGTAGGAGTAGGGAAAATGAAAATGTTAAAAAAGAACCAAGTCAGTCGGCAAGAGCCATTTTAGTTACTCTGAAGGTAAAGAGAAACGTATTAATGAACTGTAGTAAACTACATATTAGGAAAATTACCCGGTCAATTGGTCTTATAAAACAATGGGTAGGTTGAATATTCAAACCTGGAATGTTGGGGGGCTATTGACTGGTGATAAACGGCGCCGACTGGGTGAACTAATAGGTTTGAACCCTGTAGACATATTATGTCTCCAAGAATCACACGTGCCTTGGGCTAAGAGATCATTATTGAACCTAAGGGGCTATAATCTGCTAGCAGCCTCCACACAATCATTAAATATAAGGGGGGTGGCAATTCTAGCTAAAACACATCTTGGTGAGGTACTACGTCACCTTTCGGATCCCCATGGTAGATGGGTAATCGTGAAACTTGCCCTTGGAATCACCATTTGTACTATCTATGGGTCCAATCAAGATGATCCCACAGTTTTTGGATACCTAGAATCTGAACTTGCCACATGGCAGGGCCCACTAATTATCTGTGGCGACTTTAATATTTCATTTAAACCTCAGTCAAACAATTGCCCTTTACCTCAGAAATATGTCGGCCGTAAGCCGAATGTTTACAAGGCTGTTAATAGACTTATAGACAGTTTTGGCCTAATCAATGTATGGGATCAGAAAAACCATCAAGATTCAGGTTACACGTTTTTTTCGTACCCACACCAGAAACATGTCCGAATAGACTACATGTTTGTTTCTAGCGATTTAGCTCCACAATCTTCAATTCGCAAATGTCCAAAAATAATATTGGATCATAATGCACTTATTCTTACGACTTCAACTGGTGCCTTATTTAAACAACATAGGCAGTGGACGTTCGATCGTAAACTTTTGTCAAATAATGAGTACATTACGTTTATTAAAAAATGGACAGTAGAATTTTTTACCATCAATCGGTTCAGCGCTTCAAGAAACCTGGTCTGGGACTGTTTTAAGTCGGCACTTAGGGGGGAAACTATCAGTTTTCAAAGCAGGGCGAGAAAACAACTTACCAATATATATAATTTAAAGATATCTGCCCTGGCAAAAGCTGAAGAAGAGCATACAATGTTAATTGAACATGGGCAGGAGGTTAGACACTCTATGTATCAGATTGCAGTGTTGAAGTCGGAACTCAATGCTAGCCTTAGCCAGAAAGTGGCTTACACCTATAGGGCTCACAGGAAAGATGTGTATGAGAGCGGTCAGAGGGTTGGTAGACAGCTGGCATTGCGCACACGTCAGAAGAATGTATCTAATAACATTAGCTCAATACAGGATAATTCCCAGACATACACACAAGCAACGGATATTATTTATTTGTTCCAGCAATACTATCAGAAACTTTACACTGAAGAAGTGGCCACGACCGATAATGAAAAACATGTATTTCTTAATAACCTTCTTAATAATACAGAGTCTGTGAGAACTCTGGATGACATTTCCCGAGAAGAACTAGAAGGAGAAATCACAATGGCTGAGGTGCTAGCTGCTTTGTCGTCACTCTCACCAGGTAAAGCTGCCGGCCCTGACAAAATACCAATCGACCTTTATAAAATACTAAGTCACGAACTCTGTCCTCTTCTTCATAACCTATTTTTAGGGATTCAGTGGAATGTGGTCCCCCCCGAGTCATGGAACGAGGCTAATATAATTGTCTTTCCTAAGAAGGGAAAATCCCCGGAGCAATTAACCTCATATCGGCCTATCTCTTTAATTAACTTGGACTCTAAATTAAACGCTAAAGTGATGGCCGCCAGACTCAGCAGGGTCATTGAACACCTGGTTTCCCCGTGGCAGCATTGATTCGTCCCTGGTAAGGGGACTACTGATCACACACGTAGAGCTATAGCTCTATTTGACACCATGTCTGTTACGGGGGGTCGGATGTCAATGATCCTGCTGGACGCCGAAAAGGCCTTTGATCGCGTCTCATGGAACTTCCTCTGGGCAGTTATGTCACGCAACAATTTCGGCCCTAAATTTGTGAAAGCCATTAAATCCATGTATTTTTTCCCCAAGACAAAGCTGCAGATGTTAGGGTCGGAATCTGGTTACATCAATACCTCCAGGGGCACCCGGCAGGGGTGCCCCTGTTCGCCCCTATTATTTGCACTTTATATTAATCCGTTAATCCTGAAACTACTTGAGAGTCAGGCCAGTAGTCCTGTTGTTTGTGGCCAATTCGAGACAAAATTATTTGCATATGGCGATGACATCGCGTTTATTACATCCAACCCGATTGAGGCTATGACTGAAATTGAAACTGTGACATCGGAGTATGGTTTTCATTCGGGTTCTTCCCTTAATAGGGGAAAGACAGTTATATTATGCACTGGTAATGTTATCTGCCAGGATCAAAGGAGAACCAATAAAGCCACTTATTTGGGGGTCACCATTAGCTCAGATATTAAGCTTATACCTAACCTTAATTTTGACCCCCTCTTTGATAATATTAAAAAAGATCTTGACCGGGTTAATAACCTTCAACTCTCAATTATTGGTAGAGGCCATTTTTTAAAAATGAATGTGCTACCTCGATGTTCCCCTTGCTATCGATGATAAGACACTAAAATCACTTAATTCTCTCATGTCTAAATTCCTATGGCAGCAAGGTAAGATCAGGAGATCCCATAAATTATTGTCACTACCCCTGGATGGAGGTGGGCTCGCTGTACCCAATACCATCTTATACCACTGGGCAACTCTTCTTAAGCAAATGGCGCCCCTAGTTAGCTTCTCTACTGGAGGAACTAATATGGTTATTAGTCCGATACCTTTAACATATGAGCTTGTACTTGGTGAGAAAGCTAAAGGTTTATTTTTACAGCAAACAGAAGCAAAGCATATTAAAAAGAAGTATACATTTGAAATCGTAATTAGTGCCTGGAAGGTATGGGCCAAGGTTACTAAACACATGCACATTGGTAAAATCAATAGGTATACATCTTTGTGGCATTCAAATGTTACATATGGTCTTGCTTTTGATGTTATAGCTAGGAATTGGGAAAGGCTCGGAATCAGAAGAATTAAGGATTTTTTGGTAAATGATTTTGGAACTACCTTCTTAGAACGAAAACAGAAATATCAATTGTCTAATGGAGTCTATCTTAAATTCTACAGGTGTATGCCAAGCTTAAAGCAAAGGAGTCAACCATTTGTTTGCTAAGATTCGATATTATCAAAGCAATGAATAGATTAAATACTAGAATTGGAACACTTTACGATATTCTCTTAACTAGAACTCAAGACGATCTTCAAAAAACTGAAGCTAAGTGGGCGGCCAAATTAAGCAATCCTAATGTCGATATTGACAGAGTCTTGGAATTAAGTCACCATCTTCTTATGTCTAGTAACCTCAAAGCACAGCTTTTTAAAACTATATTTAGTCTCTACTTTACAACGGCCAAATTATACCTATGGGGTAAAAGCGAGAACGATCTCTGTCCCAGATGTTCACAGGGACCGGCGACGTTAATAGATATGTTTAGTAATTGCTCCGAACTGGCCTTAATTAAGAGTATGATTTCAGATTATTGGGAAGAGCTGTTCGGGCATAAACTTCCTGATTCAGAAACACTCTTTGTACTGGGATACGATAACTCTTTCAGTTTAACAAGAAGTGAAGAAAGATTCTTATTTATAGGCACAGCGGTCTTAAGAATTATTTTGTCTGCACGATGGAAAGAGTCAGAGCCACCTAGCTTCCAGATGTGGCTAGCGCATTTTTTAGCTGTGTTTAGTTATGAAACTGCCATATATGCCACAAGGGGATACAAAGCAAAGAAACTGGGGGAGGCAATTTGGCTCCCCGTTACTAACTGGAAGGCCGATATCAACCCAACCCCTAGTGCTATTAGTCACTGTTGAACAACTAAACTTTTATAATAATATGTTTTGTTGGAACTATGACTACTTTGTATTATGTGTCTGTGCTACCATTGTTATAGCTTCCTCTCCGGCCCGCCTCTTTATTTCTATTTTGATAATCTTTATTATTTGTTATATACAATCTCTAGTTATGTTTGAACTATCTGTAGTGTATATTTATTCACTGATATGTTCTTTCTTTTGTCTGACTCCTGCTCTGATTTGGTTCAAAATAAAAAAATTAAAAAATAAAGAAAGAAATAAACATTTGAAAAGTATAATCATATTTCTGAGGATTAGTATCATACTTACTTTCTACAAAAGTGCATAGACAAATAAAAGTGCTTTAATTGCACATTATTTACTCCTCATTATACAGGACAGGTGTGTATTAAACTCCCTATCCAAGGTCTTCTCAAGTGCATACATAGAAAAAGAAATGCACTAATAGAATGACCTTGGGACTACCCATCCACTCATTGAATGAAACAGACACTATGAATGCACTCATGCAATCACACAGGCACTGCCTGTACACTTATTCATAACTATCTATGCACTCATAGGATCAGCCAGACCACCCAGGTACTACCCACAGGTACTACCCACAGATGCAAACCTGTAGGATTGTCTACAATCAGTAATCACGGCAGCGGCGAGCAACAGAGAGACTGCATGTTTGTTTGGAGGCATGATGGCTTTTACTCTACAAAGGACTGTGCGGATTCTGCCCTCATGTATGGTACATTTTGAACATTTTGTATTTCTTTCTATGTAAGATTTCATGCTGCATTGTCTATAAAAGACTGTGAAGGTTTTTGAACAGAGAAAAAAATGAAGTGTTTACCATTTGACTCTAACAACTGGTATACCTGATAATATCGCAACAATGGCAGAAAAAATTCCTAGGCAATTCAAATGGTACACATTACATCAACATATTTTCATCACGACGTCAACTAATAATTTTGAACTCAGTGTAAAGAAGGACCAACTTATTAAAACTTACAACATTTCATTTTATTCATATTTTTGTTAAAAGAAGGATGCATTTTAAGAATAATTTCAGATACGAAATATATTACACACTAAATATGGTACGTTCATTGTCTAGTTATGATGGTTTCGTGAGCAGTTTGATCTAAACAGTGAAAAATACAAAAACATTATAATTAGAACATATTGGCAAACATTAAAAAACAAGGACTAGTTTAACATGGCTGTGTGATGAGGGTTCTCGACGTGCGTTTCGGCACCAGGGGTGCCTTCATCAGGAGTGCCACAAGTTATTATCCTATAAAGATAATCACAAGATACAAATAATATATCAACTACATTTTCTAAATTCAATTGTGTCAGATTAAAATTACACTGAGTTCAAGAAAGTTTTTTTTGGCAAAAGAAATAGAGGAGATTACTCAAACGTTGCCAGGTTAGATATCCAGGGATCTATTGTAAATAGTGAAAGTCAAGATCCAGTTAGTGCTAACCACCACCAAGTGAGAAGATGGAAAATACTTATTAGGATCAAACAACAAGCGGTCACCGTAAGTGTGCCAAGTAAGAGTATGGATAAAAAAGAAAAATTACTTGGTCTTACTTTGCAGAGGTGTTGGGTCTAGTCAATATTTTTGAAGGTTTGAAAGAAGCCAGAACAGAATTCAGGATACTACCTGTATTTATGAGGACTATTATTAGTCAGTTAGAAATTGAAAGAATGTGCTCAACGATAAGCTTACAATATACTATTCTGTTCAGGAACAGCAATTTTGAAATTTATATTACTATTGTTTTTAATCTACACAACTATTATGAACTTTTGTAATGTTTCTGTGTAGTTACTAGCTATTTAGAGATGCTCGTTCTGAGCAGAGCCTTACTGATAATCCATAGTTATAGTTATAAATACAAATATTATATTAATCTAGTGGCTGAAGCTACACGGAGTAATATAGTAGCGGAGAATTAAGGATGGCTAATGTGAAAGAGCTATTTGTTTAAAACTGAAACTAAATGACCAGGCTATCGAAGTAACCCTGTTAAAACTAGGGAAAAAAAGAAGCAACTGAACCTGCTATGGGGCCCAAAAATGGCAGAGTGGTAATGGGTCAACCAGGTACCGAGTTCAGGAATCAGAATGGTGGACGTTATATGGATCGTCCGGTACCAAATGCTCCACCTGGAACCGGAGGGATCTTCCGTTAACCATTGGGGATGGCAGCTGCAATCTATACTACTATAATAAAGGAAGAACTTTCAGCCTTTGAGGCGGGTAAACTCGGGAACACCAGCGCCAATCCACACACCCGATACACCGTTGGAATCGTCAGGGTGTTTAGATGGTTATAGGCTATATAAATAAAAAAAAACGTTATTTAAAAATTTTAAAGTAAAAAAAAAGTAGTCCCTCCGAAGTAGCGCCGGCCGCGACGTGCGTGCTCACGTCAGGAGGGCGGGGAGGAGCGGTGTCCAGGAGCACGACGAGGAGCGGCGGACATGGCGCGGGGGAGGAGCGGTGACGTGAGGAGCAGCGGACAGGCCAGCGGCGGTGCGAGCAGCGGACAGGCGGGAGGAGCGGTGGCTCAGGTAGGGGGACCCATGTCGGGGCAGGCGGGGGTCGGGGCAGGCGAGGGACAGGCCGGGCGGGGGCCCAGGCTGCTGCACAATGTCGGGGCGGCCGGGGGCGGGGAAGCCTGTTGCACCCGGACAAGGTCGGGACGGGCTGCGAAGTAACCAAAAACAAAGAGAGAGGATAATGAAATGCAGTCAATTGCTTCCTGGATGGTGATAGAAAAAGAATATAGTGGAAAGAAGGTGCCTTACTGAGTGGGGTGTTTGGAATTGCACACTGTGTAATGTCTGGCTCAGAGGCGAGCCTGGTTTATTTGTCGGAATTGTTGATCCAATGATGGAATACATGATAATATTGCAACCACTAATACCAGCACTTTTGCACTTTGGCAGTCCTTTGTCCCTGGCCATTTTAAACGCTCCTCCAATGAAATCACTTTGAAGGATTTTAAACATGCTTTGCTTTTTGATAAAGTTTTCACGAGCACTGAAGAAGGCAGAATGCCGAAATGCATGTGCTCATAATAAATCATCAATGTCCCATAAGTGCTCAGTGTCTGCTTGGAGTTTTAATGCATATATACATATATATTTATATATTACCTACTGGCGGTCGCCAGTAGGTAGTTATAGTTAGGACCTAGTTTCCATAGGAAATCCACACATTCTATTTGGAATAACTTTGGAGCCGGGGAAGGAATCTTCGCGAATTTCTCCAAGAAAATGGCCTGCTTGGTCCCGCTCCTTACCTGAAAGTGTGAGGGTGATTCGTCAAGTTGGGGCCGTGAAAAAAGGGGGGTCCCAAAACGTGTTTTCCCCATGCAATTTTCCATAGGGACATTTAGCCAGGGCTACAGCCCGAACGGCTGAACGGAATGACACCAAATTTGGCAGAGAGGTAGAGTTTGGTTCGCAGATTGTGCTTTTTGTTAAATGGTATAAATCCGTTCAGTAGTTTCTGAGAAAATTACAAGTAAAATCATAGTGATATCTAGAGACGGAGTTCTGCACACGTACGGATATCCGTACACTTACGAGCACGAGCTGCATGCTGATTGGTTGTCAACTGTCTGTCAACACTCGAAACCAGGAAGTGTTGGCAGCCATCTTGTTCGTCGCTAGAACCGAGTCACAAGAAAACAGTAAAACAAAGTTAAGAAATAAGGAAAGAGGGCAGGGTAGAAACATCCTGACCCTCTTGGCTTGCTCAGGGGATCGTGCATGGATTTTTAGGGTACATTTTTTTTAAAAATAAATAATTGCGGCGTACGCGTATCGTACTCGTACGCTGTGGAAAAGGGAAAAAAGACTAGAAGTCCGTTTTATTCATTAGGTCTCGGGGGGCAAATTCCGGGGGCAATTGTCTATATTACTATGATAGAATGTAAAGGTTTCTGGGTTTTTTCTGCATCAGTTGTACTCTCTACGTCATCAGGAAGCGCCTGGAGGCGCTTAAAACAACTCACCGCCTCCCGCAGCGCAGGATCGTATGTCACTTTACCGCTGCATTGAACTGCTTTGCCCTGAATCGTGGTGTGGAGCTTGCCTGGTTGCCTGCTCGAGGGAGTGCTGGATAAAAGGAGAACCGGGGCATTGCTGGTGTGGTTCCTGTGGTTGGCGCTAATCGCGTGTGGGGTTGTCTGGGCCTAGGAGACTACATCTCCCAGGCTCCCCGCACCACGCCCGCCATTGACCTACCTCCACAATCAGCTCCATATACTGTAGTGTTAGCTGGTGTCCCGGAGTTAGGCCAAGAAAAATCAGAAACTTACCCCGAGCTAAGAAACAAAGCTGCCTGCTGGCTAAACAACAACAGGCCACTCCCGTTAAACGTCAGTGGGGAAATCTTATTTGCCAGGAGATTAAGTTGGGTGGGCCACAGAAGAAAAGATCTCCCGGGGGACTGCATTGTCATCAATTTCAGGGACAGACGGGTGGTTCACCACATATGTAACTGGCCTATTCACTTTGTTGAAAGTGGAATCCACACTAAAGATTTTATTTTTTTCTATCCCCAATGCCCCCCCACCATCAACAGCCGTGTGTCATAGGGGTGTATTGTATATGGAACTGCTGGAGGGGACTAGACCTAGATATAACATCCCGACTTTCAACTACTTTGACAAGCTCTCTGAGCTGGAGAGGGTGGACTGACTTGAGTCCGAGGCCTCGATTACTAATGCAATGCCTAACATCTATGCCCCTACTGAACATCTAGTCAATTCGGACCAAGGCATTACTGATAGCGAAGAGACTTTGCCCACTATGACCCAGTTTTGCCACCATGAAGAACGTATTGGCCTAGACTCTGAAAATGTAATCAATCAGGAAAAACCCTCCCTGAAAATATCATATTGGAACGTTGTTGGCTTGCGCGCTAACGTGGTGAATGACATCTGGCTTGATTTTGCCCATAATTTTAGTATCTTGTGCCTGCAAGAAACATGGGCGACATCTGAAATACATATAAAGGGTTATAAAACGTACTTCTCCCCCGCCCAACCATCACCCTCTGGCAGAGCAAAAGGTGGACTGATCATCTTTGTGTCCAATACATTGCAGATCACGAAAATAATTCCCATTAAAATGGAAGTACATTTCCAAATACTCACCCTACACCAGAGTAAAACTAACGCTTTTCTAATGGTGAATTTCTACAATATTCTTCCCACAGACGATTTAATAAAAACCATAAAAGACATATTTTACACCCTCCATGACATATTAAACAAAGCCACTAAGGAAGTGGTAATAATCAGGGGAGGGGATTTCAATAAAGTCCTATGTAATTGTGGATGAACACGACAATCCGGTAACCCATTTCCCTCACACTTTAGTTGGGGACTGCTTGAACGAAACGTTCTGTGGCTTAGACCTTGCCCTCGTTAAAGATATGGTAAATCCTACCATACCTCTTATTCCTACTTTTAATGGTAGAGGAAGGTTAAGTATAATTGATTTTATTTTTATGTCCTCCAAAGCCGGATCCCAAATATTGAACTGTAAGAACCACAACATCACCATTAGTGACCATTATCCAAATAGTGTTACATTAAAAATTCCACAGAAATGTACCAGGTATGATATCATGAGGACTCTTGGTCAAAATAACCTGATACTAGATAAATTAAATGGTTACTCACTCAAGTGGGAAAAAGTGCACCCGTCGGATGTCACTGCGAGACTGGTCAGAAACTCAAGATCAATGATCGACAAATGTCTCGGTCCTGCTACCACCAATGAGGGCGTTATGTCTAATTTTGCAACACTATTAAAATCAATAAAGGAAATTCTATTTGTTAAACTGAAAACTGGTAAGTTCAGATCTAACGGATGGTTTGATAGTAGTTGCACAAATGCCTACCAGAATCTGAAAGTAGCCTTACACAAAAAGGATAGAGACTCAAAGGAAATCGTTACTCTCAGGAAGACTTATAACCAGGCCTTAAAATGCAGGAAGGAGAAATTGAAAAAGGATCTCTGGGATCAATTGCACAAATCTTGTTCCCTGAGGGATAGTGCCTTCTTCTGGAAGGTCGTTAAGTCGCCATTTCTATCAGATTCAAGGGCTAACCCCAGTATTGACGTTGCGATTGAAGAGCACTTGTGGGTTGAATATTTTGAGCGGATATTCGGCCTCCCACTAATCGCAACGCAACCTACCCCAGTTTGGACTATCTCTAGTCCAAAGCTGAATCCCTTCCCGTTAGCCATACACATATACCAGGAGAAGGTGGAGCTCGAAATGTTGGCAAGCAGGAATGGAAAGGCACCAGGCCCTGACGGGGTTCCGATTGATCTTTTTAAATTTAAAATGGACCTATGGTCCCCAATTTTAACTAGGGTTCTTCGAGCAGCATGTGCTTTGGGGCTCGTTGACTCTTGGTCCCAATCAATTCTTGTCCCCATTTTAAAAAAGGGGACCACCAATTACCCTCGTGTTACCGGCCTATTTCACTGCCAGACTCACTCGGGAAAGTGGCTGGTCGTGTTATCCTAGAGCGTCCAATAACAAAGTTCTATCCGATCTGCAATTAGGGTTCCGAGAGGGTTTGGGTACCACAGAGCAAGCCCTTAATTTGTCTCTTCTAATAGGCAAATACGTAAATGCAAAAGGGGGGGCTCCATATATGGCGTATGTCGACCTTTCGGCAGCTTTCGACTGCGTCAGTCACACCAAGCTGTGGACCATTTTAGCGGACATGGGAGTAGAGGAGTCCCTCGTAATTTTCCTACGCGAGTTATACTCAGACGCCACAGCTAGAGTCAGTCATGGCGTGGGAGGGGAATTAACAAAGTCATTCAGAGTAGAGAGGGGAGTAAGGCAGGGCTGCGTCCTGGCCCCGTTTTTATTTAATCTCTACACTAACGGCCTGGAACAAGCCATGGTTACAGGGTGCCAGGACCTCCCCACCATTAACAAATGCCCAATACCGGTGTTACTCTATGCGGATGACGCCATGATTCTAGCCCGTACCCCCATGGAACTACAGCGAGCTCTCGTGAGATATTGTACCTTTATGGCCAACCTGGACTTGAAGATCAATATTATAAAAACTGTTGTTATGTCCGCTGGTTCTAAGATTAAGAACATTAAGGCAATTTACATTGATAAGCAAAAACTCGAGAGCACTACTACTTATCTGTACTTGGGCATTGTTTTCGATTATGAATCCACCTGAAAGTACTCTATTGAGTCTAGGAAGCTGTCCTTTATGAGGGCAACAGTTGCTTTGGTTAATTTTGCAAATAAATTGGGTAGACGGCCTACGGCCGAGCTTATAGAGATCTATAGGGCAAAATGCTTTGCTACTGTAATTTACGGGGCTGGAGTCTGGGGATATGGCAAGGTTGAAGCGGTCCAAAGGGTAGAAAACAGTTTTGTAAGATTTCTACTCGCAGTCCTGCGGGGCACATCGACATATGCATGCCATTTGGAAGTGGGCCTGTCTTATTTAACAGATATAATCAAAATCCAACCCCTTCTTTTATGGCACCGCATTTGGTCTAGTAGCAAACTACTCTTTGTCAAAGGTTTATACAGGATTGCATTTCCTTCAACAATGCCCATAAGATTGGATGGATTGCATATATTAGGAAATCCTTCAATGGCATGGGTATGCTACAATATTATCATTCCCCCACTTCAATTGCTGTTTTGCCGAGAAAACTGTTCAAAAAATCCTGTTTAGCTCATCTAGAATCCCTGAGGCTGTCTAGTGAGGAAACCAAAGTGACAGTTCAACACTCGCTACTAATTCAAACAACTATGACGGTCCAGTCATACCTAACTTTCAACTTCTCAGGTTATCAAAGATTCTTATTAACTAGGTTCAGGCTAGACATTTTTCATCATTTGGTTACTTTCCCTACAACTATTAACTGGGCAAAGTTCTTACAACCCTGTCCTTGTGATGATACCTCCCCACAAATGACGATTCAAACAATACTGTATTGTAAATTCTACAAGGAGACGCTGGCTCACACCGATTTTAAAAACCATGGGCCTACGAAAGTGCAGTCCCGCCTTTCTCGCCCTGCAATTTCTGGACGCGGAGTGTTTCGCTAAATCGATAGCAAAATTCTTGAGCTTAGTGGCTAGGCATGGGCAAGACTTGGATTAACATGGAGTGCTTATTTTTATCACGACCTGTTTTTAATGTTAAAGTTTGATATGATTTTATTACATTTTATTAGTATTTGACATGTTGCAGCGAACGATTGCTGTTTTTCAATTGTTTAATTACGGATCTTAAAATTAACATAACTTTCTCATCTAAGCACCACGCACTTTATATACAGTCGTGTTGAAGTGTTGTTCTCTGGAGTCTCACCCTAAAAATTATTGTAATGACTTTTTTCCTGTTATTAGGAGAATTGCCGAAATTGCATGATGCCACAATGAACTTGTTATCCTTTCGACATTTCACCCTGAAGATCAATTTTTTAAATTGTGTTTTTATGTATTTGCAAGTATACTATGCTTTTATGGCTGTTTGCTACAAACGAATAAAGTTTAATTGATGATGATAGTCTTGAACATCTTACTATAGTACTTCAACATTATAAATATTATTTTTATTGTGGATTGTCACCCCCACCAACAAAGAAAAATTAGTATTTCGTTTTTTTTATTAAGGTTTATTAAAAGAATAACTGTAAACGAAACTTAATGATAACTATATAATAAACAACTAGAAAAATAACTTTAAGTTCAAGTGGTGTCTATGTGGAAGTGCCTACTGCGTTAGTGACACAAACGTGGCAGAATGGGATTGTAAATATGCCAACTTATTTCTAATGCATTGCTAAGGCATTGTTTATTTAGGCCTCTGTGCTTACCGTTGTATAAACACTGCGGCCAGTGGAATTCACAACTTGAAGACAACTTTGCTTATACACGTCAAAGCAGACAGCATTTTCTATAAGTTTAAAAGAGAAAGAGAAATGATGTTGCAGAGAGTGATTGAAAGATGGTGGTCTACGTGTGGAAGAAGCCTTCACTGTAATCAAGAGAGTTCATTATTTCAATTTAGATAAAGTTGCATGGAGCAGAGTGGAGATAGCACAGTCCAAAACTTTAAAAAAGAAAGAGAAACGATGTGAGAGATTAAGAAAGAGAAAGGGAAAAAAGGTCATTAAAATGTGGCAGAGACACACACGACAGGGGAGGGGTACGTGAAGCCAGAGGTGCAATCACAGTCAAAAATACCGGGGGTGGGGGGGGCTAGAAAAAATTTGGGGTGGGGGCTTAAGTTGAAGCAAGAGTGGAGCTGCAGGGGCTGTAAGCAGGGTGGGGAATATCAAAGCCTCATTAACAAGCAAAATGTGTTTAAAAGACCTGTGACGTACTTGGGTGCGACTGTGTGTGGGCCCAGGCAGCTATGTCATCCTAGCTGAAGCCCCGTTAGCCCAATGTTTTTTTGCGCTTGCTGCGTACTACAGATTCTGTCCTTTGACAGATAAGTTGTTGTTGTTTCAGAAACAAGCTTCTTTACTCACCTTGTGCTATTGCCGTCGCCCGTGTTACATAATCCATCGTGAAGCTGGACATCTAAAAGATATTAAAAGAAAGATGTTATGATTGGTAATTGTCAATAAATGAGGAGGGAGCTACCTTTTTGTCAGGAAAAGGATTGGGTCAACTCCTTCTCCTGATTTTGACAACACACAAGTCGGGAAATCAGTCTAGGGTTGGGTTACCAAATTTACAACTTAATCAATTGGAGATCAGTATTGACATGAACAAATATTGCAAACACAAAGTTAAAAATGTCATTCATTTATTTAAAAAAATGTTATGTTAAAAACACTAATACATTATATCATATGTATTCTGCAGACAATTCTATGCACATTACTCTAAAATGTTTTTCAACTCTATTTAAAAACCGCTACTAGGCGTTGTTGCGTAAATCTCAATATACATCATATTTCTCAAACATACAGAGCTAACTATCTCATTCCATCACTGTACAACTTGTTTATTACAGACAAAGAACAAACTGTCGACGCGGCGTTTCGGTGCCTCACACAATCTTGCACCTTCTTCAGGACTTGTTCATTAACATGGTATCTACAAAAAACATGTCACAATATATTCCAATTAGGTCCAATATTAGATCTGACAATTGCACATTGATTCATTTACATTCTACCTCTAATGCCCTACTATTTGGTAACCCCGCCTCAGTGTGATCTGTATCTCGTCTTTGAGTCTCACGTTTGACTAAGATTCCCCATTTCTTAGTCTTCATGAAAAACAAGACTACCTGGCATATATATACCATTAATGCCAAGATAACGTGTCCTCAAATTACTTCATGGGACATAGTTGTTAACAACTTTAGTTGAGGGTACTCTAATCTTTGTCCTATCTTAATCATCAAAGTACCAACCCTAGAAAACTATATATTCTTACCCAGGTATATATTTCCTTCCTGGCACTCTCTTGTCACTTTTTGGAGTGGGTTGTCTTCAGCTATTATGCTATCAAACAGTATTGATGATGTGTCATCTTGTTTATTCTAGGAGAAAAACACACGTGGGTCTTGTTTTTAATACCCTAGGTCGTTGACATATTTCCTCAGTCATTTATCTGTGGTGTGCTACTGTTATTACCTTTAAAGTAGCTATGTTTGACACACATCCAGGTTGATTAAAAAAGAGGGACCAACTTCAATCCTGTTGAGACATAAAAATCTATGTTTAATTTAAGAATTTTTATTGATATGGTTTCCCTCCACTCAATGTCAGTTCTTTCTTGCCACATCTTTTAACTCGGGGGCCTTACCTGTCCTATCTCTTGATACTATATGTGAAGGTAAATCTCAAGTTCTCATCTACTAAGTTTCCTGACGATAAAAGCGGCGATAATGTGTCACCCTTTCTTAATAATATGGGCTTATATTTGTCCCTTTTTCCATAATATCTAGCCTCTCTTTTTATATGTCCCTGTGTCTCCTCTTACTTCTTTCTCTCTCTTGGTACGACTGTCTTTTTCTTATATTGTCCTCTGTGGTGATATTGCCCTTCTTTGTCTTTATATTTTCCTATTTCTTCTCTTATTCCTTCTGTCTCCTCATTTTCTTCCTATTCTCTTCATATTTAATTTTTTTCTTGATACTCCCTGTTATGTCCTCTTTCTTGTTTGTCTCCCTCCGTTTATAGTCTGGGTCTGCGTCTTTGTTGTTTTATTCTGTTAGTTTTGTTTGATGTAATAGTGGCGGTAATAATGTAGTAAATTGCATATGTATTTGGAAAATGAGTTAGTGTTGTTCACTGAAATGTAGTAATTATATACATGGAATATGTATAGTCACTTAAATGGTTTTCAGTAGTAAATGGTAAAATGCATGGTCTCAGATTTTTTTGTCTGATATCACACTGTGCATGTGTGTACATTAAGGAATTAGGGGGCATATTATCAAGGACCGGTGTTAAAATTATCGCTGTTTTATCGGCCGGAAACTGCCAATAAAACGGCAATAATGGGCTTGATAATACGCCTTTGTTATCTCCTATAGAAGCCCATGTTAACACCAGAACATGGGTTTCTATGGGAATTAACAAGGGCGTATTATCAAGCCCATTATCGTCTGCTTTATTGGCAGTTTCCGGCCGATAAAACGGCGATAATTTTAACACCGGTCCTTGATAATATGCCCCTATATTCAATCCTTTTTAAATGTTTTACAGTAGTAAATGTGTTTTGGTAAAATGTATGGTCTTGTAATTTTTTGGTGTAATATCACACTGTGTATGTGTATACATTAAGGAATTATATCCACACCTTTTTGCATACTTTCTACACTCTCTTGTCATACTCCCTCCGGTCTCGTCTTACTCCTTCCTCTCTGATCATACTATCTTCTTTTTCCTATACTCTGCTCTCTTTTTGTACTTTTTATTTTTCATACTTGCTCCTCTTTTTGAATATTTGTCCTACTCTTTATATTCTCTCTTGTCTTTATATTCACCACTGTTGTCATAGTTCTTACTGTGTTCTCATAGTACTCCCTCTCTCCTTATACGGTCAGTCTTCCTTTATAATTGTCTTTTCCCCACATTTTTGTCTCTGTGTCTTTGTACATTCTTTCCTCTTTCTTCATATAAAATAATAATATTCATCCACATTTGTAAAACGCACAATCACCCGTAAGGGTCTCTAGGCGCAGGGGGCCGTCGGGAAGATTAAGCAAGCTATTGTGCTGGGCTAATCTGCTGCCGGTGCCGGGGATCGAACCGTCACCCCCAGATTCCGGAGTCAGTCGCCCTAGCCGCGGCGCCATATACTCTTCTGTTCTTATATTCTCTGTTTCATCTTATTCTCGCTGTTCTTTGCAGGTACTCCCTATTGTTTTCTCATACTTTTCTTTTTGTTCTAATACTCTTGTCTCTGTAGTCACATTTCTCCTCTCTTTTCTTATACTTTGCACTCTCTACTAATATTGCTGTCTTTTCTTATTGTCCTATTCCTCGCATCATTTTCCCCCCTGTTCTTAAACTCCCCCCTGTTTTCATATTCTCCTCTCTGTTCTCTTACTTCTCCATGTCTCTTCATACTACTGAGTTTTTCTTATATTTCCTTTTGTCCTATACTCCTTCTCTCTGTGTTCATATTTTCCTCTTTTTCTTCATATTTCTTTTCTGTTTTCATTTTCTGTCCTCTCTGTTTATACTTCTTAAATCTGTTCATATTGTTTGCTCTCTTCTCTTATTCCTCCTTGACTCCCTGCATACACTCTGCAGCAGTTTCCTCAAATTCTCTGTCTTTTCATAGTGATCTCTCTCTCTTCATATTTGTTTCTTTTGTCATTCTTCTGCCTGTTTCGTCATACATTTTTCACTGTTTATAATCCTCCTTCTTTTCTCCTCAATCTGTATCTTCTGTTCCTGTACACCCCTTTTTTCCTTATGCTCCACTTTTCCCCACATTCTTCGTGCTCTCTTCTGGTACTGTTCTCTCTGTCCTTATACACACTGTCCTTTGCTAGTATTCCTTTTTTGTTCTTATAGTTGTGTGTCTTTTCACATATTCCTTTTTTTCCCTTTGGAGTCTATCTCTTTCTCTCTCTTTTTATAGTGCCCCCTCTGTCCTCTTACTCTCCTTTTTCTTCTTATACGCTTTCTTCTCTCCTCATATTTCCATCTTTCTCTTCACACTCTCCCTTACCTATTGATACTTTCCAGTTTATTCATACTTCCTTCATCCCGTTATATTACAGTGTCTGTTTATACTCCCCTTTTTGGTTATATTTTCCCTTGTTTCATACTCCTTCCTCTCTTGTTGTAAGTACTTTTATTTGCATATTCTCACGTTTCTCGTCATAATCCTGCCTCTGTTCTTATAAGTAATATTATAGAATATTTCATATATTTATTTTTGGAATGGTATATATATTTTCTTTTAATAGATTCTGTCTATCAATACTGAAAAAACGGTATCATGCCTACCAAAAGTCAGAAGAGGAAACAATGAAAGAAAGGTGTTTATTTGAAGAGAAGTCATCCACAAGATTTACATGAAGAACCATGTGTTAAGAAAAATAAAAAACGTCCTGGTAAGAGAAGGAACACTTTTCTGAGGAAAATATTAAAGACTGTAGTGTAGATTGTAGTGTGGACAAAGGGAAGAATTGTATTATTGTGTCTGCAACGAAAAAGAAAAAGAAAAATAAAGAGAACAATCATGGAAAGTCAACTGAAGAAAAAATAGTGTATAGTAAAAGGAGAAAAAATAAATTTATGGAAATTAGGAAAAAAATGTTTTATAATAGAGTTGTTTCAAATTTAATTACATAAAATAAGGGATGCAAAAAAACAGCATTTTATAAGAAGAAGAAAGGTATGGAAAATGTAGTTGAGAAAGGTTTGGAATTGAAAACAAAATTGTTTATTTTAGTAATCAATAGAATTCGATCACTAGATAAGCCAATCCATTTAATGAAGGCCAAAAGTAAGTGGAGAAGAGTAATTAACAGAAGTAATTCTTGTGAGTTTTTTTGGGTGAATGGAAACATAGTTCAAGTTCTGAGCCTTTTTTTAATGAAGAAAGTTACTTTCAGAGTAATGATTTGTTGCATGCAGTTGACACTGGTGGTCGTGCTTATGAGGTTAGCAATGGTTGTCCTATTGAGAAAGAGAAAATTGTTCCTAGAAATGCAGAAGAGGTGTTAGCAGATGATGTTTTAGGGAGACGTCCTAAAGCTCCAGTGTACACTTGGAATTGTAGTAGTATTTGCAGTGTACGGCAATAATCTATTGATTTTGTATGCAATTTTTTACGTAACTATACTAAGAAAAGTGTTAAACAAAAGATTAAGATGTTGCAAGGACTAGACCCTTGCAGAGTGAGAGAAAATACTGGTTTGCAAGGTCATTCTCTGGCTTGTCTTTCTAAAAAGGCGAAAAGCCGGGACTTGCCTGCAAATAATCTATGTGTTTAGCGCTTTTAACTACTGTGGCTTTTAACTTCTCTTAACGTTTTTAACTTTGTGGACTGATTTTACTAGTTTGCACAATTGTATTTTGCCTGTGTTTTCACCCCCGCTGCCATTCAGAAACCCTGGTGTGCCGGTGGTCTGCAGCTCCCCCAGACCTTCCCCCTGCAGCCGAGTAGACGCTGCTGGGGCCCCCGCCATCTTGGTTGAGGGCAGGAGAAGGGCGAGCAGTCCAGTGCTCGGCCCCTCCCACCCTCCCACCCTTCGGCAATACAAAAAGCCCCTAATTCACAATCCCCCCTGACTACGATAGTGAGCGGAGTGTGGTAAAAGCGTCCTGAGGCGAAAAGCCGGGACTTGCCTGCAAATAATCTATGTGTTTAGCGCTTTTAACTACTGTGGCTTTTAACTTCTCTTAACGTTTTTTACTTTGTGGACTGATTTTACTAGTTTGCACAATTGTATTTTACCTGTGTTTTCAACCCCGCCGCCATTCAGAAACCCTGGTGTGCCGGTGGTCTGCAGCTCCCCCAGACCTTCCCCCTGCAGCCGAGTAGACGCTGCTGGGGCCCCCGCCATCTTGGCTGAGGGCAGGAGAAGGGCGAGCAGTCCACTGCTCGGCCCCAGCCACCCTCCCACCCCTCGGCAATACAAAAAGACCCTAATTCACATTCCTCCTGACTACGATAGTGAGCGGAGTGTGGTAAAAGCGTCCTGAGGCGAAAAGCCGGGACTTGCCTGCAAATAATCTATGTGTTTAGCGCTTTTAACTACTGTGGCTTTTAACTTCTCTTAATGTTTTTAACTTTGTGGACTGATTTTACTAGTTTGCACAATTGTATTTTACCTGTGTTTTCACCCCCGCCGCCATTCAGAAACCCTGGTGTGCCGGTGGTCTGCAGCTCCCCCAGACCTTCCCCCTGCAGCCGAGTAGACGCTGCTGGGGCCCCCGCCATCTTGGTTGAGGGCAGGAGAAGGGCGAGCAGTCCAGTGCTCGGCCCCTTCCACCCTCCCACCCTTCGGCAATACAAAAAGCCCCTAATTCACATTCCCCCTGACTACGATAGTGAGCGGAGTGTGGTAAAAGCGTCCTGAGGCGAAAAGCCGGGACTTGCCTGCAAATAATCTATGTGTTTAGCGCTTTTAACTACTGTGGCTTTTAACTTCTCTTAACGTTTTTAACTTTGTGGACTGATTTTACTAGTTTGCACAATTGTATTTTACCTGTGTTTTCACCCCCGCCGCCATTCAGAAACCCTGGTGTGCCGGTGGTCTGCAGCTCCCGCAGACCTTCCCCCTGCAGCCGAGTAGACGCTGCTGGGGCCCCCGCCATCTTGGTTGAGGGCAGGAGAAGGGCGAGCAGTCTACTGCTCGGCCCCTCCCACCCTCCCACCCCTCGGCAATACAAAATGGAGCCATCATCCCGGAGGCGCAGCGGAGGGGCGCAGCGGGCGCGCCGTCAGCGCGCCAAAGGCGAGCCAAAGGCAAGCCGGTCTGCGCCCGTCCGCGTCCGGCAGGGGCAAGGGGCACCACACTCTGCCCGGCTGATCACCTACCCCCATATCAGCTCATCTCCCATTGGATTCCTGGCACCATCCCCTCCCATGTAGCAACCCTGGTGTCTGCCCTTGGCCTGTCAGCCTCCCCTCCCCGCTACCCTCCTACGATTGTGTCACAAATGATACCCCCGCATGACCCACCGTCCTCGATCCCCGACCACCCTTTCACTCCCCAAACTCCGGCTTTTAACATCTCGGCCACGCTTCTCAATACCAGGTCAGCAGTTAGCCACCAGCATGAGCTATCTTACTACATCGACACGCATGCTCCCGACCTCCTGTTTTTAACAGAAACTTAGTTCAAGGCAGACTCCCTACCCAATATTCTAGCTACACTGCCCCCCTCACACTCTGCCATCCGAGCGGATCGGCCAGAGGGCAAGAAGGGTGGAGGAGTGGCCTTGATAGCTCGCACTCACCTCCACTTTCAGATCCTCCCCTCCCCCCCAATTCCAGAAGTGGACTACCTGGTAGCACGCTCTACCTCCTATCAGACGCCCCTGACATTTGTTCTCATTTACCGCCCCCCCCCACCTCACCCCGTCTTTTAACTCTAGCTTTCAAGAACTCTTAGCCACTTTGGCGATCAATAACTCTTCAGTTTTAGTCCTAGGGGATTTTAATTTCTGGCCAAATGACCCAGCTGAAAGTCCCCACTCCAGGGACTTTACGGACCTCATGACAAGGCTCAACTTTACATCTTACATCCACAGTCCCACTCATATCCACGGTCACACATTGGACCAGATTTGGGCTTTGAATGTCCCCATCTCACCCCCCACCGTCTCCCCCTGCTCCTGGTCTGATCATTCCCTTATCTCATTCTCCCTTGCCCTTGCCCAGGACCAGCCCCGACCTCTCAGGCCTCGCCGCCCCTGCCCAGCTGGCAACCATCAACAACTGGCTAACTCAATCAGGCAACAAATTCGCTCCCCTGAGACGCATCACGGTAAAAAGGGCTCACGCAGCCAACAGATGGTTCAACTCAGACCTTAAGGCAAAGAAACTAGCTACGCGGAGAGCTGAGCGAGCTTGGAGGAGAGCCTACTGCCCTACTCTGAAAACCGCTTACCTCTCTGCTCTCCAGATCTACAAAAAAGCCATACTTGAGGCCAAGACAGCTTTCTACTCTAACAGGGTCTTAATGGCCGAGTCCCAGTCCAAAGAAATCTTTGCCACGGTGCACGAATTAGCTGCATCCAACAGAGCCACGGCCACGATCCCCCCTTCCCAGCATCTATGCAACTCGCTCAATGCTTTCTTTCTTGAGAAGGTTGCTAAAATCAAAATTAATATTCCCCTCTCCTCACCAACTTTCGTTAATCCCTCTCCCCCTCCCACTGCCACCAAACTAACCACTATTCCTCCTCTGACCATGGACTCTCTTCCCCCGTTGCTTCAACGGGTAAAATCTGGCTCTCCTCTAGACTTCGGCCCTGCCCACATCCTTAGAGAGATCTACCTAAACTGCCCTGTCCCCCCCCCTCACTCTCCTCAACGACTCGCTCAGACATGGCATTGTCCCCAACTTTCACAAAGCAGCGGTCGTTATTCCAATCCTGAAAAAACTTGGTGTCGACCCTTCATCCCCTTCCAACTACCGTCCCATCTCCCTATTACCCTACTTGGGAAAAGTTTTGGAAACTCACGTCACCACCACCCAGAGTGCTCACGTGGAAGCAAACCACTGTCTCTCCCCTCGTCAGGCAGGCTTCCGACCGCTCCACTCCACGGAGAAGGTAGTGATTTCGGTAATGGATGGACTTCGCGAAGGCATCGACACCAATCTCTCGCAGGCCCTTATCCTTCTGGACCTGTCCGCCGCCTTTGACACGGTGGACCACTCCACCCTCCTCACCCGTGTCAAGGTGGCGGGCATAGAGGGCTCAGCCCTTTCATGGGTTGAATCCTTCCTATGCGATAGGGCTCAAGCGGTCCACCTTGCTGATTGCACTGCCGCTCCCCGCAAGGTGGAGTGCGGCGTCCCCCAGGGCTCGTCACTTTCCCCCCTTTTGTTTAACCTATACATCTACCCCCTCATTTTTATGTTGCAGCAGCTGGAGGTCACGGTATTCAACTATGCCGACGACCTCCAGCTAATCTTTAACCTCTCCCATTCCCCTTCATCCGCTCAGAACGTCCAAACTGTCATGCTATTCATTCAGGACTGGATGAACTGCAACTACCTCAAGCTTAATCCAGACAAGACTGAGTTAGTCCTGACTGGAGGTGGCTGCAGTCCATGGTCCCCGTCCTTTTGGCCCCCCTCACTTGGTACCCCCCACTCCCGGTCCCCAAAGTCAAGACCCTTGGGATCCTGCTAAATGCACAACTTTCTGTACATTCCCAAGTCAGCTCGGTAGTATCCTCCTGTTTCTTCTCCCTCAGGATAATCAGGAAAATATCCAGTTTCTTCTCCCTCCCGGCGCTAAAGGTCATCATAATGGCATGGTGCTTTCGCGCCTTGATTATGGAAACATAATATACAATGGCGCACCGGCCTATGCCATACATCGCTTGCAGCTGGTGCAGAACCAGGCTGCCCGCCTGATCTATGGATTGCCCAAATACCATCGTGCCACCCCATTGCTGAAGGCCCTGCACTGGCTGTCTGTGAGAGAACGATCCCTATTCAAACTGGGCTGCCTCACTTACCAGGCCAGGATGGGCACTGCTCCCGAGTTTATCAACTCAGCTATCAGCCCCTACTTACCGGGCAGAGAACTTCGTTCAACCCACATGGCTCCCCTGACCGTACCCCGCTTCAAGAAAAAGAAAGCTGGCGGGGCAAAATTTGCGGCCCTAGCACCAACTTTCTGGAACTCCCTCCCCTTGGGGCTCCGTACCTCACCCTCTTACTTAGAGTTCCGGAAAAATCTTAAAACTTTTCTCTTTTCCAGCGCCTTTTCTACTTAAAATGCTTTTGCTGCTACCTGCTGGTCGTAACCCTTAAAAGCGCCATGAAACCGCTTGGTATAAGTGCGCTCAATAAATGTTTTTAAATTCAAATTCAAAAAAGTATGTCAAAGTGTTTTTCACCATTTCAGGATGTTAGCAGTACATCATTCTGAAATGAAGAAATTAGTCAGAAGATTGTATTATGCAAAAAGTCCAGCTCTAATGTTAAAAAAGTTGAACAGTGCTCTTTTGCATGGATCTGTAGCAAGTGTAAAGAACGTTTGTGATGAAATTAAAGTTAGTTATTTTGGTTCTGAGGAAGACAGTGCAGAAATTGAGATATTAATAGAAGGAAATGTAGAAGAGAATGAACAACATTGTAGTACAGAACATTTTTAGCAAGAAATTACAAAGTTTAAGGTTATTTCAGGTGAAAGGCCAAATTATTGTTGTGAGTATTGTCGACGAACTCATTATAAAAATCAGACCAGGACTGTTGATCTGTATTTAAAAAGTGAAAAGGAAAATAATAATGAGTAGAAGGATTTTGCAACTTATTAGAGAATTGTTTTCATTTGGGTTCTGATCAGCGTATTTGTAAATATTGTTATAACAAATTAGACGAGAACAAAATGCCTGCTAAAGCTGTGCATATTAGTCTTGAGTTGGTAAATATTCCTTCTGAACTGATGGATTTAAATACCTATGAGTCTATTCTTTTTCAATGTGTGCATCCATTTCAGGCTATTGTTTGTATGGCACCTAAGACAGGAAAATTGCCTCCTTCTGATTTACAGAGAGGATTAAAGGGAAAAGTTGTACATTTGCCTCTAGATAAAAAAAAAAAATATTGAAACAATTGCTGTAGAAAATGTAGAGGATGAACCTTCAGTTATTCTTGTTAAAACGTTGTATCTGGTAAAAAATAATCAATATTACAGAAATGTGTATGTGAGAGAAGAAGAAATAACTGTAGAAGATAGTGACTTGCCATCTGGACAAATTGAAAAAGTGGATGTGTCCAGAACTGAAGAAATTTACGAACATTACAGTGTTCATCTACTGCATTCTAAAGAAGTGATGGCGAATACTATAGAGTTATTCCAAATGAAAGAAGCAAAAGGAAGTCCCATTAGTGTATGGGAAAAAAGCTTGGAAGCTCGTTGTTTCCCTTAATTGTTTCCCACAGGAAAAGGAGGACGATATGATGACCGACCTGTGCAGATTCCTGTATCTGAATACCGGACATCAAGATTATATGCAGAAGATCCAAGATTTCGACAATGTATTTCGTATTTGTTTCATCTTTTGTTTGAGAGTGAGTTGTCTGGACTTTCCTATGCAGTAAACCATATATTGAAAACAGGTCTACATCTGCAAAATGTTTCGGCAAAGGAATTTATGGATAAAGTACTGCAGAAAGATAATGTTTTGGAATTTCAGCTAATTAATATCATGGCATGTCAGTGTGGTACTAATGAGTACTGGTACCGTCGTCATGGAAAACTGAAATGTATGCTAAGGAACTTAGGAACTCCTACATGGTTCCTTACTCTAAGCTGTGCTGAATATGCTTGGGATGATTTACTTCAATTTCTTTGAGAGGCAAATCCAAATATACTAGTTAGTGAATACAAGACACCTGGAGAATTGTGCTCTTTGGATCCAGTTAATGTATGCAAGTATTTCAATCATAGATTTGAAGCTATGATGTCTTTTATCACCTGTTGGAGAGGTTCTGGTCTTCTTTTGGAGAAAGTAGTATCAAGCAAGAGGTGCTCCTCACATACACATGCTAATATGGATCAAAGATGCTCCCGAATTTGGAACAGACTCAGATGATACTGTGTTGTCTTTTATTGAGGAATATGCTACATGTGATATACCCAAAAGTACACAAGATAAGGACTTAAGACAAGAAGTCTTACGATTCGAAAGCCATCGTTGTGGGCAATGCTGTCGTCGAAAGTACAAATCTAAGGACAAATTCTACACCAAATGCTGTTTTGCATTTCCACGACCTGTAATATCAAAAGGAAGAGTGAACAGTTTGATGTCATCTTTGCGACATACTATCACAAGAAAGTCTCCAAAAAATACCTACAACTTAAGAAGAAATGAAGAGTCAAAATATATAAATGACTATAGCCCAGTCATTTTGTCCATGTGGAATGCTAATATGGATATTCAATATGTTGCGGACAATTCCATTGCTGTTGCTCGATATGTAACATCCTACATAACAAAATTACAAAAGACGGAATTGAAGAAAATGTGGGAAGACATTTTCCACGAGAAGAGTCTAAGTAAGAAGTTATATACTTACAGTTTGAAGAAGTTATCTCATCGATAAATTGGAGCGTATGAATGCTCGGATCGGTTATCATCTGCAAGTCTATATTCCAAATCTAGAAGAATCATTTGGGTGAGTCTAGGTCTTTCTGCAACACAAAACGAGTTCTTAAATCTGTACTAGATATTGAATATTTACCTGACAAAGAGCCAGAAAGTACATATATTGTGAAAACAAATATGTTGGATACATATTATCCAAATAGAAGTCATCATCTTGAGAACATTTGTCTCTATGAAGTGCTGCAAAACTATATTTTTAAACGGAATGTTACCAAAAACATTAATAACAATATATATGCTGTTATTGGTTCTGAAGGATGTCTGGTGAAACAAAGAAAAGGACATTTGATTAATCACCGTAAACTGAGTTGCAAAACACCTGACAAAAGGGAATTTTACTATTTAGCTCTTTTGCAACTTTTCAAGCCATGGCGTTCAGAATTGAAATTACGTGGAGATTTCGAGAGCCATGAATATTCCTTCAATGCAACTAAAGATACTATAGAATGTCCTGTTTTTGCTAATTATGTGAAAATGTTGAATGACGAAATTGAGCACGAAGCTAGAATTGCAGCTGAGATTGCTAGAGACAGTTCTCAAGACAGTCAAACTTCTGCTCCATTGAGTCAGGACCCACTAGAGAACCACTTGTTCAAAATGAAGCAGCAACTGCTATGGAAGAGGTGGAAACAGCAATGTATCAAGGTCAAGAAGATGTAACAAACTTAGGAAACTTGGAAGAACAACTAAATCTGGAGCAGAAAGAAATATATGAGCACGTGAGAGAACAGATTGACCATGGATTACTTCATGAGAAGAAAGATTGCTCTTGCTCATCATTTGAACCTATCCGAATGTACCTGAGTGGACAAGCTGGAACAGGCAAAAGTTTTTTAATTAAAGTAATCACAACTTTTCTACAGAAAACAACTGAGTCGCATTTGTCTCGTGTTGTCACTGCTCCAACTTGATTAGCAGCCCACAATATTAAAGGAATTAATTTACATCGGTTATTAATGCTACCAGTAGAGCATGAAAATAAATTAGAATACCACAAGCTGGAGAAGCTTCTTGTGAAGTTTCAAGAGTCTTGAGGAAAATGAAACTTCTCATTATTGATGAGGTAAGCATGGTTTCAAACTTAATGCTTGCTTTTGTGCATTTAAGAATGCAGCAAATTCTTAAAACAGAGTATGACGTATTATTCGGAGGAAAACACGTCATAGTTTTTGGAGATCTTCTACAACTTACTCCTGTAAAAGGACAGCCAGTGTTTAAAACACTGTCGCATGAAGATACCAGAAAGTCTTTGGGAATCATTGGAAATGTAAACATTTGGTAATATTTTGAGTATAAGGAACTTATTACAAATATGCGACAGGCAAATGATGCTGATTATGGAACTATTCTCCAAGATATGAGAATTGGAAAAATGACTGAACATGGCAAACAAGCTTTACAGAGACAATTACTATCCAATTTGTTTCCAAATGAAAATATTGTCCCAGAGAAAATATACATGAGAATTGCAGAAAACAAATCTGTAATCTGCTTAATGCCAACACTACGTGAATGTTCTATATTCAATGAAGAAATGTTAAAGTTGGAAAATGAAGAAATTATAAAATTGGAAGCTATTGATAAAATAGAACATGAAGGAAACACTATTATTTTGACTGAAAAGTTGAAGAGGAAATTGGATTCTTTAGAGAAATTGATAAATAAAACTGCTGGTTTAGAAAAGAATTTGTATGCATGTGTAAACTGTAGGGTAATTTTACGACGTAATTTGAATGTGGAAAAAGGTTTAGTAAATGGAACAATGGGTAAAATTGTTGATTTTGTTAATTATGTAAATAGAGATGGTATTGAATATTTGAAAATCAAATTTGATGAAATTGCTAAAGTACAATAATTTAGTTGTTGTTCATCTCGGTTTTTGCTTGTAAAAGATTTGTATGTACGCAGAAAACAGTTTCCTGTTTGTTTGGCATATGTGGTGACCATTCAGAAATCTCAAGGTTTAAGTGTAGATAGTGCTTTAGTGAATATTGGAAGTACCGTGTTTAAAGAGGGTATGGCATATGCGTTGTCTCGAGTCAGAACTTTATCTGGATTGTACTTGATTGATTTGGATGAGACAAAGGTTAGTGCAGATGCAAATTGTGTGAAAGAGTATATTAGGTTAAGAAGGGAATATGCACCCAATTTAGGTCAATATCCAGTATTTGAAAAGCGTGTGGTAGGTAGAAAAAGGAGATTTGAGAATATCTGTAGTGAAACTGTAGAGAAAGAAAAAAAACAAGATGAAGTTGTGCCTACAAGCAAAAAGAAAAAGGACAGTGTTGAAGAGAATGTTGTTTATCGGTTTGAAAATAGTTGTGGTGTCAACTGCTATGCTAATGTAGTTGTTAATGTTGTTTTGTTCTTTAAAGTTTGCAACAGCAAATTGTTGAAAATTGGGACGAAAGATTCTGTCCATTGTTGTATTCTGTTTATGAGAAATGTATTAGTGATAAAAGTAAAATACAAAGGGCCTAATTTATGAGAAGTGACGCATCGCTGCGTGAAAGCAGCGATGCGTGACTTCTCAGTGCGCCCTCCTTGCGACATACCTGATGCGTCATATTTAATGTATGACGCATCATGTCGAAATGAGTTTCGGATACGTCAGTATTTCTGACATATGATGTATCTGTTAGCGCAAAAGTGACGCATTGCTGGAGTGTGTCACAAAAGTGACGCAACTCCAGCAATGCGTCCGTTCACATGGGGCAAGCCCCATGGGAAAGGGACTGAAAAGGCCTTACGCCTGCTGTGGGGCAGGTGCATGATTTTGACGCAACGGAGTCCTAGAAGTGACGCAGTGAAATCTCATAGATTTCACTGCGTCACTTCTACGAGCCTTTTTGCGGGGGAACGCCCCCCCCCTGCCTACATTATACCTGATGCAGGTATAATGTAGCGCAGGGGTTTACAAAGTAACGCATCTACCTAGATGCGTCACTTTGTAAATATGGTGCAACAAGGCACATTTTTTAAGCTGCTGGTGCGTCACAGAAAGTGACGCACCGGTGGCGTAAAAGTGACGCACAGCCTCATAAATGAGGCCCAAAGTGTTTCTGATATTCGAAATGTTTTGGACATATGTTCTGGTTCTAGTCAATTTACGCAGAATATTCAGCAAGATTGTCAGGAATTTTTAATGTTTATGCTTGGTGTACTGGAAAATGAAGGTATAGATATTGAAAACCTTTTTGGCCTTTCTTATAAATGGCAACATGACTGTCAAAATTGTTTGTTTACATGTAGCACTAACATAGACACTGAAATGTGTATCAGTGTCTTTTAACAATCTAATTAGAGGAGGAGCAAGTCAAAACATGGAGTGTAGCCAATGTAAATCAGAAATGTCATCAACATTGTTTATACAAAGATATGGACAGTATGTAATTTTAATGCTACAACGTTGTAGAGCTGATGGAAGAAAATTGGAAACTTTAATTAAAAATGTTGTAGCTGGTCAAGTTTCAATATCAGGAAGAACTTTTGTAGCTGTTGCAATTATTTTTCATGATGGACCTTCAACAACATCTGGACATTAAACTGTTTATTTAAAATGTCTGAAAGGTTGGATACATTGTAAGGATAGTCAATTCGTTTTTAAGCAACGTTTTTCTAAAGAGTTACCAAATTCTTACCTAATATTTTTAAAGCCAAAATGTTAAGTTCAAAATGTGGCCTTTTAGGATTACTGCTGTTAGGGTACATTAGTCTGGTGTTGTAGAGTATTTTGTAAGTGAGGGTGAGGAGGTTAAAGGGGATCCTCTTGTTGATATTGAGGCAGTGTAGGTGTATTAGATGGTGAGTGATGTGGCTGCAGCAGGGAACATTCATAATTAGTCAGGTGGTGGTCTTTTGAATGTGTTTTAGTTGTTATAGGTGTTTGGATGGAATTCATGTGTAGAGTGTTTTGCCACAGTGTAGTCTGCTGATGATGAGGGACTGTGTCACGGTTCTTCTTCTTTTGGTAAGGATCCACTTGTAAATGTTGCATGTGGAGGGTGTTATGGCAGTACAAGGAGACGGTGTAGACTTGCTTACACACGGAGAGGGAGGAGTTTAGGATGAATCCTAGGTTGTGGAGATGGTTGGTAGGTGTTGGTACTGTCCACAGTGTAGTGAGCCCGCAGGAGTCGTCCGAGGCTGAGGGGGTGGGTCTGAGGATGAGTACTTTCATTTTGTGCGACTTCATGTTTAGAAAGCTGCTCTTTATGTAGTTGGTGATGTCCTTCATTGTATCGTGGAGGTTGCTTTTGGTGGTATGTGGATTCTTGGTGAGGAAGAGGATGAGCTTGGTGTCGTCGACGTAGGAGATGATGTTGAGGTTGTGATGGTGGGCTACTTGTGTGAGGGTGGCCATGTAGATGTTGAGTAGCGTCGAGCTGAGGGATGAGCACTGGGAGACGGAGCAAATGGTGTTGGTGGTTTAGGATCAGAAGGCTGGGAGGCAGACGCTCAGGATTCCTATTGAACAATTACCAAACTAAGAATTTAACGCATACTATTTGGCCATGTGGAAAAGTAAATGAAACCATAAAGGACTTGTTGTTATATATTTTGTCCGCATATGTTTGTAAATAATATTATTTACAGTGTATGAAAATTATTCATATTGTTTTGTTATGTTATGATGGTTTGAGATGTGTCATATTTACGTAAGAAATTGCTCTTAGAAAAAAACATTTAAGATATGTTTTATTTCTATTTTTTAGATTGTTATTGAGAATGTTGAATGATTTTTTTGAGATAATCTTATTGATTGTCTTTTTTTTTGCCCGCTGTTATGTGATGAGTACTATTGAACTCACTGTTTCTACTGAAATTCAATATATTCTGAGAACAGCAAAAAAGACAAATGTAATAGTTTACAAATTATTTTGTGTTGTAAAAGATATATTGTAACTGTATTTTTTTGTGTCTTCCACAGATGGTAATTTCATAATATATAATTTTTTTATTATTTAATATGCTTAAGGTAAGTACAAGTAACTGTTAAAAATGGTCGATGGAATGTGCTTCAACCGAGCTGAAGTAACAAAACATGGACGGAAAAGATAAGTGTGTAAAGATGGTTTGTATCTCTGAAAGATATTTCAAAAAATTATATACTGAGTGTACCTGTCAGAACCCCTCATCAATCAGTGGATATGATAATGACTTATCTAAACCCTAGCTGCTGCAGGAGAAATGAAGAATCCCCAAGGAAACATACTATGAGTAGTTTAGTGCAACAGAGGAATTCTGAAATGGCCGTCTCGAGGAAAAGACACGGTGGTGGTCTAGTCATTTACCACACACCTGTGGGGAATCCTTGGTGAGGCGCGCGCTCCCTAACGAGTGCGCACTTCACCTAAGACGTTCCTGAGTTCAGACCCGTTTTCAATTGCTCCATAGATATTCCTGAAGAGAAAGCACAAATATTTGTGAGAGAGTTAAAGAAGGTTCCCGGTTAAACTTACCTTAGTTATCATGCCCGCAACTAGAATTCAGCTTCCGAGTTGGAAGAAGCCTGCACATTGCACAGCAGTTGATTTTCCCGTCGGGGCTCCTTCAGGGCAGACGGACTCAGTCGTGTTCAGCACCTGAAGAGTAGAGAGAACAAGAAACCATACAAGAAACCTAAGTGATACCTTATAGTTGACATAGGTATATTCTTGGAAAATAATCGTATGACAAGTTACTGAGTGACTAAACTTACCTGACATTATAGAGAATATTGAATATATTCACTCGATGTATTTTCTCTAACCTAAAACAAGAAACGGTAACATTTGTGATAAGCAAGGTCTTAAGGGAAAAGAACACATTGAGTAAGGAATACCAGAAACACTGTTGAATTAAGAAGGAACATTAGTGAAAAACACAAGATAGTCAAGGATTGACACAATAGACAACAAGCAACTGCATAAAGAAAGGTTAGTAGAAGAACACAAGGAAATTAATAATATAAAAATTAGACAATAAACTGAGAGGCCTAGGTTAATGAATGTTACGTAATTATAGGTTATAATAAGCAGTGAGAAAAATAAAGAACCGCAAGCTATAAGGTTGCAGGTAAATACTAGAGGAGAGGCTAGTTCGAAAGTCGAAGGGGTAGGTAATTAGTAGGGTTAGACTAAGTTATAGATGAGGAATAGAGATAGAGTAAACACATGAAGTATTCAAAAAGTAGTGTGATAATGATGTCTAAATATACACAGATACACAGGGATGTATGACATTACAACGCATGCTTTTACATCGCTGCTTTTACAACGCGGTTTTTACAACACACACCATTACAACGCATAGTGCTTTTAGGCGCTGGATAGTGAATTGTTTAATTTACTATTCCAACTCCAGTCCCCGTGGATAGTAGGGAGGGTGTTGGATAGTACATTAAACCTATTCCCTATCCTAGAGCGCCCCCCAGCGCAATGCGTTGTAATGGTTTGCGTTGTAAAAGTTGCGTTGTAAAGGCACTGCGTGGTAAAAGTTGCGTTGTAAAGGTTGTTTACCGATACACAGTGTTATTCTGGACAATGAATAGTATCTTTTGCATTTTACTAAAACACATTTACTATTTTGGAATGGGTAAGGTGAATAGACATATTCGAAAAATTTTAGTAGTGTATTTTACTATAACAGCCTGAGTCTTTTCCTATAGTCATAAGGAGTGACTGGTTTCAAAATTTAAGAAAAGCTAAGAACAGGATATCCTTATAAGTAGTTATATTTATATAACTTTGCAAAGGACTAAAACTCTACTAATAGAATGTTATTAGATTATAGTATTTATATAGTATTTTTTGTAGGCCAAAATAGGTGAAAACTGTAGTTTTGTAATATATATTACGAAAAGTGATAAAATTAACTGTTTATATTTTTATGCAAGGAGCAATAACATAAAGGAAAAATTATGGAAAGAGAACAGGCTCATACTGAGGAGATTTTGGATATTACCTTGAGTATAATTGAAGAACTAATCGTATCTGTCACAGACAATGAGATTGAAGAAGGGAAAATTAGTGCTGCAGACATGAGGTGTGATTTCGAAGACGAAAGCGTTGATGGCGATTTTCTGGAAGCATTAAATTTTGTTGAAATTTTAGAACAAATTAATTCAGAAACTGCTAACGAGGGAATTGATCTGAATGACATATCTGATGAACTTGTATTGGAATGTGTGTTAAATTATGAGATGTTACAAGAATAAATGTATTGTTTAAAAATAATAAAGGTTTGAGCACTATCTACTAATGTATTTATTGTACTAAAAGTGAAACACTTATAGATTAAGTTATATATTCTTTAAATGTTTGTATTGATTTAAAATATGCAAAGTGGATCTGAGGGTATGGATTGCTTAAAATCCGTATGGAGTATACATGCAGTCTTGTATGCACCTGCAAACTTGTGTTTTATGCCTTCAATTCAATTCAATTCCCCAGTCTGTATCCTCAGACTTCCTCCAAATACTCTGACACTGCTGTTTTAGTATTGTAGTGAGCCAGTCAGCAGTATGTTCTCTTCCATTGTACCATGGTAAAACTGAAGCTGTTATAAATGTAGTGAGGAACTTTCTTAGCAGAACTGTAATGATCCAGTCACTATCTAGATACTCCTGGATTAAAACAGGCCTTAGTCCATTGACTGTTTCAAACCTCTATAGACTGTGCATGCACTGTTCTATGCACCAGCAAACTTATGTTTTATACGTTCAATTCCTCAATGTGTATCCTTACACTTCCAGCAAACATTCTCACACTACTGTTTCAATCTTGTAGTGAGCCATTCAGCAATATGTGTTTATCTGGATACTGTGGTAAAACTGAGGCTGTTATAAATTCAATCAGGCTCTTTCCTTGCAGAACTGTAATCGTCCACTCACTACCTAAGTACTCATGCATCAAAATAGGCCTTAGGGTATAGACTGCTTCAAACCCTAATAGACCCTTATAGACTATGTATGCAGTCTTCTATGTACTTGCAAATTTGTCTTTTATACGTTCAATTTACCAGCAAAGACTCTGTCACTGTTGTTTTAGTTTTGTAGTGACATCGGTATGTAGTAATCCATTCACTACATTAAAACACTAATGAGCACATATACAATAACTGGCATATTGCCGGAATATGTCAGTTATTGTGCTCCGTGACACCACCACCATGGATGCGTCATATTTACAATGCGGTGTACCATGGAACAAAAATGGCACATATATGTGATGTATCTGTGCTGTAAAGGTGGTGCATTGTTTGAGTTATGTTGCAAGTGCAACGCAACTCCAGCAATGCTCTGGGGGCCCTATGATCAGACTGCTGTGTCAATCCTTACACCTGCTTCAAGGTACTGCAGGGTTTTGACACAGCATGAGCCCAAAAGTGACAAAGTGAAATCTTGTAGATTTCAGTCAGCCACTTTTAGAAGGTGTCCTGCACCGGAACGGCCCCCTCCCCCATGTAGGAATGTCTCCTTCTGGTACAGAGATTTACAATGTGAAGCACCTCCCAGATACGTCACATTCTAAATACCACACACCATGGCGCATTTTTTGCATTACCACTTCATCAGAAAAGTGATGCAACGGCGGTGTAAAAGAGGCACAAGAGTGTTGTAAATCTTCCTCTAACAAACACTTACAAATTCACCCAGGCAGTTTAACTAGCAGTGCATTCTTTTTGAATTTACTTTTGTTAATATTTTATATTACAAATATGAAATGTAACTTTAAAAATAAAATAAATATAAGTATTTATAATAAAAATTTAGGAAATTACTATAAAAAGAAAGAAATATAATAATTAGTACATTTTAAAATTATCATTTACAAAACCTTTGAAATTCACTGAAAAAAACATAGGTTTCAGGCACGTTATAGTTAGGAATTAGCATTTAAAAAACCTTAGAAATTCACGGAAAAAAACATAGGTTTCACCCATGTTATAGTTAGCTGGACATTTCACTCATACAAAACCTTTGAAATTCCCCCGTTATAGTTAGTTCAGCTAACTATAACTCGCGCACCCGCAATGCACTGCTGAAGACATCACATATTACATCACTCATGACATGGTCAGTGACATCACTCATGACATCAGAGTGAGGAATTGTATGTCCGTCTATGAAACAAAATGTAATGACTAAAAGGGAAAATTGACATTTATTGAAAAATGAACTTTGCCTCCCCAGAGAGAAAGAAATAGCATGGATAACTGGACAGATTACTCACTGGAGAGAATAAAATACAATCAGCTATCACCAACTTAAAATTAAGTATTAAAAAACACATGCAGAAATGGACATGTTATTAGAACAATAACCACAATTCTAAGTGCCCCCGAATTGAAGTAGTTTATGTTGCTCTTTAAGTTTGATTTAGTTAAATGTACTAGTGAAGAAATTACATTAACCACAATGCATCAGTTATAATTGTTTAAGTTGCACTAAAGATAAAAGAAGGCTGAATGTTTAGCACAACCTCCCGTGAGCAAGCCTCAGGTTGAGGTGAAACGCGTCGGGCTTTTTAGTTGCAATAAAGCCGCTGTAATTTAAGAACTATGCTCGAGTGAGTGCGTTCTTATATTGCTAATGTTGGTTTGCCACAGGAAGATATATATATATAAACACATATTTCTTACACTTATAGGAAACACTCAGTCACTGGATGATGTCATCATTGATGTCACTTACCATGTCATAAGTGTTGTAATATGTGATGTCATCAGCAGTATTACTTATATTTATTTCGAGCAATTCCTCTACGGGTCAATAATTCTTATTTTCTTAGATTAGAGGGAAATATTAGTAGTTTTATATGGGGATATAAAAAAGCCCGGCGCGCTGGTTCCTCACTTAAATTCCCTTTTAATCAAGGCGGATTGGCTCTCACGGACTTTAAGCTCTATTATTGGTCGGCTTTTCTGATTCGTCTTCGTAGCCTAACAGTCACCGATAAGTGTTTGTATTTTCATAAGTTTTTACTTGGACAGGATGCTAATATGTTCCTTTACAGGCTAAACGACCCTAACTACTTTAAAAGGGTAAAATTTAAGACGGTACGAGATACCGTTAATACCTGGCGATCCATTATGGCTAAGGGTAATGTTTCTCATCTACACTGTAAAACACCTTTGTGGGGTAATCCGGTTTTCCTTTAATTTTTCATGATCCATCTTGCCGATTACTCTCAGATTCCGGCATTAGATTCTTGGGAGATTTATATGATCATCAGGGATTTATGGCATTTGAAAAAATGAAGCAATGTTATAATTTATCTGAATTGGCTAGGTTTAAATGTTATCAGATTAAAGACTATTTAGTGAAGAAATTAGAACTTACCATGGTATTATGGGACTGTATCTATAGAGAAGCAGACAAATCTATGATTAGCATAGGATATAAGATTCTTTCTGGCTTTAACACTAGCGACATCGTTAAATTAACTGAGAAATGGAATAGAAAATTGGCCTTGACTGTACCATCTGATCTAACTACTTTATCTCTTAAAAGCTTAAATGTGTCAGTTCAATCCTCTAGTCTAAAACTGCAAATGTTTAAAACTGTATGTCAATTATACCATACCCACGAGAGAATTCTTAAATGGACAATGAATAATAATTTTGGTGATCGTACGAAATGCCCTAGATGTGATCTGAGTGGTGCTGATATTGTCCACATGTTTTTTCTTGCCCTCATTTTAGTGAATAATGGGATGGAATAATTAAGGTGGTTTCTGATAGACTTGCTCAACCTATTTTATTTTCATCTATTGATGTGTTGGTGGGTATATGTGGGGGTATAAGCGCATTCAGTGATTTGCTGAATATTTTAGTTACCTGTGCAAGACTTACTATTGGTAGAGCTTGGAGTAAAAAAAAAACACCAATAGTTATGGAATGGTGGAGCCTAGTTAAGGAAACATATAATATGGAGACTGCCCTTGCTGCTTCAAGGGGTCTACAGGCTAAACGAAAAGTTGACAGAATCTGGGGTTTATTTATGTCTCAATAATAGTATATTTCAATTTTTGATTTTTTTATTCTATTTTCTGTATGACCTCTCTATTGCTTATGATTTATGGAATGTTTAATGTTTATTTATTGCTGTTACGGATATAGATTGATTTTGTAAATCATGGCTTTTTTTTCTTTTGTGTGTCCACTTGATGCAAATAAAATAAAATAAAGATGTCATCAGCAGTACATTGCGGTTGAATGAGTTATTGTTAGCTAAGCCAACTATAACAGCTGAATTTCTCTGGTTTTATATGAGTGAAATGTCCATGTACATTTCACTCATATAAAACCAGATGTACATTTTTTCTGCTAGATCTGCTCCCATTGAACACAATGCCTACAAAACAATACCTCAGGAAGAAAACAATGGACATTGTACAATAGGAAAAGACAATTAAAACAGATGCAAACCAAGAAAGATGCCTACTCCAAAACAAAAGTACTGCTAAGAAAACTGCAGCAATATCCAGTATTTCAAAAAATATTTCCTTAAATAGTACAAAAATATTTGCTCAACAATTACCATACAAAGTCTAGGAATTGCTAGGGTTTCGAAACTTTATATGATAAACGTTTGAAAAAAGAGTTACAAGAAGAGACACAATTATAAATATAATGACAAAGCACTTCCAAAATCATGTGCTTAAATCTCTCCTTCAAACACTTCCATTTATAAGGAGAAACATTGATAAATTGAAACGCACAATATATTTTCAAAATATTGTTGATCAAGCATTGAGCAGGATAGGAGTGTCGTCTGAAGCTTGAAAGCTGCTGGACTCCTTTCTTAAAGGACGGGTCCATTCAGTACGGTTGTGAGAGTTCTCTTACAGGGAATTCTCGCTGCCTTGTGGCGTTCCTCAGGGGTCAGCCCTCAGTCCCACACTTTTTAACATGTATGTAACGCCGCTAGCAGACCTTCTCAGATCCTTCAGCTTCACTCTTACATCTTATGATGACGAAACGCAGGGTGTCATCTCGCTAGAGAACGGTAGCAGGTGGCTCTAACTTTTGCAACTGTATGCAGGCTGTCAGATTTGGATGGCCAAAAACTGTCAGAAATTGAATTCCGAAAAGACGGAGGTGCTCATTTTTGGGCCCTGCCCTCTTTCTGGTCTCTGGAATGGTGGCCTGCAGAGTTGGGCTCCCTCCCTGCGCCTGTTAGAAAAGTAAAAACCCTAAGCGTAACCGTTAATGATTCACTCCTGTTGATGGATCAGGCCAAAGCAGTCACATCTGCTGCTTTCTACACCTTGAGAATAATAAAAAAGATTCTTCTATTCATTCCCAGCTACCTGCAGAAAACAGTAGTCACCTCATTAGTCATGTCAAGAATTGACGACGCAAACAAATTGTACCTAACGGCTCACCAGCAGGTGATAAATAAATTACAAACCCTTCAGAATATGGCAGTCAGGATTTTATTTCCCAGATCTCACTTTAGGGCCAATTCTATTCAGAATCTACAATGGCTTCCAGTCAGAGTGAGAGTGCTCTTTAAGGACCTCTGTATCTTGTATAAGGCTTTGTATACTCATGGACCTGAGTTTCCTCATCAACAGTTTCAGGTGGTACCTGCCTTCCAGGACAATGAGATACACTTCGACCAAGCTAATATTAGTTCTCAGATTTAGGCGCGTTTCTTGGGGCGGGAGGGGCTTTGTGGCGGGAGCCTCCAAAGCCTGGAACAAACTTCCTCTTACTCTTAAATCAATGCCAAATCTGTTGGCCTTTAGGAAAGCTCTGAACACTTGGCTCTTTACAGCCTTCTGATCTTGTGTTTAAGGGTTGCACTTTTATATATTTATTTATTTAGTTATGAAATTTGGTAAAGCGCGAAAAAATGCCCGTGGGCGTCTCGGCGCTGTGACATCTGCATCAGATTCTCTACTGCTTGTGTATGATCTGAGATATTACTGATTGAACAGCCGGGTTTTTAGCTGTTTACGGAAGGACCAGAGAGAGGAACTGGTCCGAATTGACTGAGGTAGGGTATTCCACAATTTTGGGGCCGAAGCCAGGAACCGACGGTCTCCTCAGGAGACGGTCTTGGTACGAGGCACCACTAGGTCATTGAGAGTAGAGGATCGCAGTACCCTAGGGGGACGGTAGAGGATCAGCTGGTCTTTGAGGTACTGAGGTGCTTGTTTATGCAGTGCCTTGTATACAATGAAGAGAGTTTTAAACTTGACCCGGCTTCTGATTGGGAGCCAATGAAGTTTTCTGATAGTATCTGTGGCGGACTTATGTTTGGGAATTCTGGCGAGTAGTCTAGCTGCCGCGTTTTGTATTGTTTGCATTTTGTTAAATACCCTGATCTGAGCATTGGCAAAAAGACCATTACAATAGTCCAAGGTGGACAGCACTAGAGAGCTTACCAGAGTTTTATAGCAGTCATTTCAGCTAGAGCCAAAACTCCCATTTGGCAGTCAAGAGCTTTACAAACTTTTTAACATAAATTAACATGTTTTGTAAAACGAAAGATTTTCATTTTTATTATGAATAGCATGAAAACTCTAGGGGCCATATGTATCATCAACCTGATTTGCGATTCTCAAATAGCAATTTTTTAGAAATCGCTTTTTGAGAATCGCAAATAGGGATGTACGTACAAAATCGCAATTGTTTGCGCTTTCTTAGTATTCCGTAATTGCAATTCACAAATTGCGAATCAAAATAGGAATTCTTTCCCAATCAATTCTATGGGCCAGGAGGCCCATAGGAATGAATGGGAAGTTATTCTCAATTTGCGATTCGCAATTTTAGAATCGCAAATTGAGAATAATTTCACGGGTGCAGGGGTGTCCAAAGGACACCCTGTTGCACCCCTGAAATCAGCATGGGTGCACATGTGGCGCACATACATGCCCTAAGGGCATGTATGTGCCTCACATTGCACTTTGAAAAATACAAAAAAGTGCATTTTTCAAGGAATTCGCAAATTACCACCAACTTGAAGTTGGTGGTTTTTTGCTATTCATTATGGCCAATTTGCATTTTTTTATGCTCCATACATTGCAATTAAGGAATCGCAAAATTTGCAATTCCTTAAATGCAATCGTGATTCCTTATTTTGCACGCAGATTTCTTTGATACATACCATTTTGCACTAATGCGTTCGCAAACGCATTATCGCAGGATACATATGGCCCTAGATCATTTAATTTCTAAGTGTAAAATACAGAAATTAAATAAAACTAGCATTTCAGAAGGGAGATGAAAAAATAGTAGTACTGGACCCTATTTTCATTACGAGATTTACAAGCATTAGAATAATTGTATCTTGTCAGTAACAAATAAAGGCTGGTGTAATGGGAATAGAAAAAAAGGAAAAGAAAGATCATTATATAATGACGATTTATCAGATGGATAAAGACAGAAACCTGAATATAAACAAAATTGCACTTCTATTTGCAACGTTCGCCAAACTTCCATTGAGAATCTAAGTAAGTTTTTGATGACATTTAGAAACTCATCACCACCTAAACAAATTTACTTGCTACAAAATATGGTCCGCTGCCCATTTTGGTGCAATACTACCCAGCAAGGGCATTCCTTTACTTAATAAAATGATATGTCTGACACCACATTTCAGCACATTAAGATGCTTTCTACTCATCTTTCAACATTTAAAAAACCTGTGCGCACTTTATACTTCGTGAAGAGACCATCTTTGCAGTTAGAACAATTAAATAATGCCCTACTTCATTGTAATGCTGCACAAGTGAACATTATTATGCAATACATACCGTGCAAATACTTAGGTGGCTATTCTGAAAGTAATATTTGTCCAGAGGTTTCTTTCAGTAAGAATCAAATGCAAAATACTTTAATGGGCTTCACCAATTATGAAAGGGATATTGTGGAATTTCAAGACAAAATGTTGAACTACTTAATAAAATAAACATTTGTTGTTGAAGAACACATTATAAAAAGCATGTTAAAATTAATGATCGTGTTGTGAAGAATAAAAATGAGGAAAAAATAGCATGGATAAATGTTACACTATCTATTTATGAAAGAGAAATATGATGTTTTCGAGTATCAGATAATTTGCAATTAATGTGCAGATAAACTTGATAACTGTATACCTTCATGTGCTATTAACAGCAATTTGGAGCTTAATCCAATCGCATCAGAACTTAACCACTTGGATGCTAAGGCATCTGAAGGATGTTAATGTAATTTCCATTGAAATGAATGGCAACTCCATGACGAGCTGAGCTCGTCATGAGCGTCGAAGGGCAACTTAATGTATAAGAAAGCATTCTAATTCAAAATTTACATACTTTTTGAATTATTGTTAGATTGCAACCTAAATCTGTAACTTTTCAGCCACATTAAGTAGTGTATGCACTCAAAGGAAAAGTTTTTTTTTATACCATTAGATTTCAACAAAAGTATAAGCAGTCTTCAGATACAATTAGAGGAACCTGTAGTGGTTTGGGTTAAATATTTACCAACAAAATACTGAAATATTTGGCAGCTAATAAGGATTGAGAAAGTTCAGAAAGTAAATATCTTATCTTCAGAAAAACTTCATACACCTCTAAGAAATGGACATTTCACACTTCATGTCTTATAACTAATTAACCTTTGATGACAAAATTGAGCATGGACAATTTGAACAAATTCAGCAAGAACAAGCAAAATAAATCTTTGACAATTACAGTATACACACACTACACTCAATATAGATTATGGGTAGTGCGTTAGAACATTATCAGTTGCAAGAAGCTAGAAGAGAGCTTATTGGTGTCTGGGAAAAAAAAATTAGAAACCCGGTGCTATCCACATTTATTACCCACTGGGAAATGGTGGACAGTATGCGTATCTCATGTACACATTTCTACATTAGAATTCAGAGCAGCCAGATTGTATTCAGAGGATCCATGTTTGTGACAAGACATTTCTTACCTTTTCACATTCCTGTATAAAATTGAACTTTCCATTACATCAAATGCTATTGCACATACTACGCATTCTTGAACTATGTTTACTAATATGACAGCACACAATTTAATTCACAAGAAAGTTGACGAATATGTGACGTTACAACGCGATGATTTACATTGTGAAACGTTACATCGCAGTTATTACAACACAAGTCGTTAGAATGACTTGTGCTGGAGGGCGCTGGACTTAGGAATAGTACGATTTACTATTCCAACTTCAGCCTATGTAATAGTAGGGAAGGTGTTGGAATAGTAGATGATACTATTCCTTAGTGTATAGTGCCATCCAGCGCAAGTCATTGTAATTACTTGCGTAGTAATGACCGCGATGTAAATGTATAGCGGTGTAACAAACGCTTTGTAAAGTTCGTTCTCCAAGATGACAATCTGGAATATAACGTAATCAACATTATGGCATGTGAGCAAGAAATATTGGTTTAGAAGAGAGAGAACTCAAATATATGCTCAGTAATTTGGGACCACTTGCATGGTATATTATTTTAATCCGTGCAAAATAGGCATGGGACGACTTGTATAAACTTCTATGAGAAGCATGTGGTAATATTGCAGACAGTATAACTCCTGCTTAAGTATGTTCTTTGGATTTTGTTAGTGTTTACAGATATTTCAACCACAAAATTCCAATCTATGCTTCCTTATTCAACAAACAAAATGAAAAATCCCCTTGGGAAGGAATGTGGGGGCATAATAGAAAGATTCTCGTTAAAATTATCGCTGTTTTAGCGGCAGAAAACTGCCGCTAAAATGGCGATAATGGGCTTACTAACATACGTTATATAATTCCAATAGAAGCCCAGGTTAGATGTGCACCTTGGCTTCTATTGGAATTCTATAACGCATATTAGCAAGCCCATTATCGTCGTTATAGTGGCAGTTTCCTGTCGCTAAAACATCGATAATTTTAACGAGGTTCTTGCTAATATGCCCCTGATTTCTTTTGGAGAAAAGAGTATCAAGCAAACAAGTGCACCACATATTCATATGCTTGTATGAATAAAAGATGTACCTAACTTTGGATTTGATTCTGATGAGTCTGTTCTACATTTTAGTGAAATTTATGCCCTCTTGATATACCAAACAAAAAAGGCAATCAGAAACTATTTGAACATAAGTGTCACATATGTGTAGGAATGGTGGGCTAGACGTGTTGTGGCGAGGCTCCTGCCCAACAAACGGAATCCTGTTGTTATCCTGGCTGATAACGACCCGTAATGCCCTGACGAGCTATGGGATCCCCCCACTGAATGCCTGAGTCCCGGTGGGGGTGGAAAAACAGCAGGGCAAGACGTCGTCCCGGGCGGCCGGAGCCGGACTGATATTCTTCACTGAAGTGTGCAGAGGCTGCCGGCGGGAGGCTCAGAGTGGGGGATGGTGGCGGAGAGGTCCTGGAGCCCGCACACGAGAAGTGGAGGTGCCTGTGACCCCCGGTGAGGCTGCTTGCGAATGGCTGGTGGAAGTGAGGCCCATGTTGAGGCGCAGGGGCGGAGTTTCGATCAGACTGCGGCGACAGAGGGAGCGGCCTGCTGCCGCACTGCCCTGTGAAGGATCAGGGCAGAGAGGACTACTTCACTCTGCCGCAAGGCGATTGTGATCCTGGGGAGGCGGCCCCGGGAGCAAGTGGGGGACCGCAGGGAATTCGTGTAGGCCCCTGGTGAGCTGAGCGGTGGCCTGGGCTCCAGGGGGTACCTTGTTGAGTGTGGCCCAGAGATCGCGGCCTGAGAGGTGGCCAGGCCTAAAAGTGCAGTGAGATTGCGACGGTGGGCCTACTATTTACTACTGGCCTGAAATCTGGAGGAAGTGGCCTGGGAAACCTGTGGGGGACTGTGCTGCATTGATCTGGGCCTCCTGATGAGCTGGGAGGAGGCCCGTGAGGTGCCGACGGCCTAGCCAAGTGGCAGCTGGTGAAAGCGGCCTGATTGGAGGCCTGGACTAGGAGGGTGCACTCCTGGTGTGGGGACTCTGGACCCTGGGGGCGATAGCTGTGGACTGCCTTCGGCCTCCCGGTGACTGAGAGAGGGGCCTGTGACTCTCAGAGAGCCAAGCCATGTGGGGATTAGGTCAGCGGCCTACGTGGAGGCCTACAACAGTGGAACGAGCCGGGACGGTGTGGCCGGTTTGTCTCGACCTGACAGTGGCTGTGCGTGGAGGCCCTGGAACGCCAGGGAGCTGCCCTGATTTGCCGCAGGCCTCCGGGTGAGTGAGGAGGAGGCCCGTGATCCTGGGGGTGTTCTGCTGCATGGTGGCCTGGGACCAGGGCCTTAGTGGTAGCCTGCAATGGTAAAGGCGCACTGACGCCTGCAGTGAACTGGAGAAAGCCTGCAGGACTCCGACGCAGGAGGTGCGGTGCCCCCCCAGTGAGCGCGCTCCCCCGGTGTCAAAGGGGTTGGAACGCACAAGTGACGGCCCGTTACCCGAGCTCCGCGCAAGAGCAATTCCCCTAGTTTAACGAAGTGGCGGTCCGTGTGGGGTGGCCCGGTGGGTCCACATAGTCATCCTAATCAACGGGTGACGTACCCGCAATACTCTTGTCAGTACAACGGACCCGGGCTCTGGATTGTCAGTGAGGGAGTACACCTGTGGGGGGTCCAGGTAAAAGTACGCCAGGCATAGATTTTGTTACCCGGATGGGTCACCCATAACAAATCCTAAAGCACGGCCGCCCTGGACACGGGGAAAGACAGGCCTCTTAGAGGTGCCCAAATGAATAAAATAATACAGTAGACGGTGCCGGGCCCGGCAGTTACAGACCGCCGCAGACCAGTCCCAGACCAAGAAACGCAACAAGACGCAGCAGCCCGAGACAAGGCTGACATCTTGGCAGCAATTTGTGACCCCAGAAGGGCGCTGGAATCCATGATCGACGGAATGGCCATGGATATTAAGCACTTGCGCCTTGACCTCCGGAAGGAGGCGGATAGGGTTACCACAAATGAAGGTGACCTGGCAGCACTGCAGACAGAGGTCGGACAGCTCAGAGAGACGGTGACGACCCTTCGAGACCACACGGCTAGGCTGGAAGACAGGGTGGACAATGCGAAAGGCCGGTCATGAAGAAATAACTTCTGCTTTCTGGGCTTCCCGGAAAAAGCAGAAGGGCCGGCGACGGACCTGTTCTTGGAAGACTGGATTTGCATGACATTTCTAAACCTCCGACTCTCCACAATGTTTGCAGTGGAGAGGGCCCATAGATCTCTAGGGTCGCCGCCAAAACCTGGAGCCATGCCCAGAGCCATGATCGCTTGAATGTTGAACTTTCGGGACAAGGACGCGATCCTGCATCACATCCGCACTAATGGGCCACCCAGATTTGAAAATCACGAGATTTACATATTCCCGGATTACACGAAGAGGGTGCAGGATCTGCGCAATGGCTTTCTGGGTGTCAAACGTCGGATGCGGGGCCTTTGACCCAGGACACCCCCAAGCCGCACGGCCCTCTTGCTGTAGCGCGTCGCTGCCCCGGCGCCACAGGTTCATTCCTGGCCTCGGTGCCCCTCGCTGCTGCTCATCTTATCTTCCCCCGCTGTTGCCCTCATCTATTGAGTTTCGTGTTGTACTATTTTTTTCCTTTCTGTTAAATAGATAGAGATTTTGTGCCTTCGTTATTATTGTACCCCTGGTGTGCCCCCCCGCTCCCCGCTTCCCACAGCTGCTCCCTCACGGCCCGCCCCATTTTCCTTTCTGTACCCCCATTGGCCACCCCGCCTCCCAGCTGCTCCTCCCTCCCACTTGGCCTCATATGGAGCCCGCGCGTCGTAGGCGAGTGTGACCTGACCCAGGACACCCACCACGCCGCACGGCCCTCCAGCTGTAGCGCGTCTCTGCCCCGGCGCCACAGGTTCGTTCCTGGCCTCGGTGCCCCTCGCTGCTGCTCATCTTATCTTCCCCCGCTGTTGCCCTCATCTATTGAGTTTCGTGTTGTACTATTTTTTTCCTTTTTGTTAAATAGAGATTTTGTGCCTTTGTTAGTATTGTACCCCTGGTGTACCCCCCCGCTCCCCGCTTCCTGCTGCTGCTCCCTCACGGCCCCGCCCCCTTTTCCTTTCTGTAACCCCATTGGCCGCCCGGCTCCCGCCTCCCAGCTGCTCCTCCCTCCCACTTGGCCTCATATGGAGCCCGCGCGTACGCGCAGCGTTCACGCGCAGCGGGTGCGCCGATTGTGCGCCGAAGGCGCACCAAAGGCAAGCCCGTCTACACCCGTCCGTGCCTGGACCGCCCCCAGTGCCAGGACCCCTGGCCCCCGATGATGCCAGCCCACACGTCGGACTTACGACGCCACCACCCTCCATACACTCAACGCCGGCCGGAACCCCGCCTGCTACCGAGCCACCCCGAAACGCACACACCGACCCTTCTCCTGCCAAGCCTGCAAATTCTCCTGCCTCTGAACCTACACCACACCTGCCAAGCCGAGCACCAGCAACAACCACCTGAAGTGCATCCTGCTCAACACCCGCTCCGTCCACAGGCACGCCGTCGAACTCTGGAACCTCCTCGACACAACATCACCAGACGTCGCCTTCCTCACAGAAACCTGGATGAAAGCCTCCTCGGCCCCCGACATCGCCATAGCCATCCTGGAGGGCTACAAGATCACCCGAAGGGACCGCGTCAACCAAACCGGAGGAGGCATCGCCATCGTCCACAGAAACACAATCCGCATCACCACCAACTCCGACGACACCCTCACCGCCACCGAGCACCTTCACTTCCAGATACACACCGACCCCAGGACCACCCTCAGAGGCACTCTCATCTACAGACCCCCTGGACCATGCACACAATTCAGCGAAGCCATCGCATCAGTCCACACGCCCTCACCTCCACAGACTACATCCTCCTAGGGGACCTCAACTTCCACCTGGAGAACAACAAGGAATACAACACCGCCGCCCTGCTGGACAACCTCACCAACCTCGGACTCAAGCAACTGGTGTACACCCCCACCCACCAAGCCGGCCACACGCTTGACCCCGTCTTCTCCTCCAGCAAGCACATCTCCTTCAGCCACTCCACTGGACTTCACTGGACAGATCACAGCTGCATCCACTTCAACTTCAGGAGAACCACGACCCACCACCACCCGCAACAGGTTCCCCGCAGAAGCTGGAGCAAGATCACAGCCGACCAGCTCACCTCCTCCCTCAGCCAGAACCCTCCCACCAACACGACGTACCCCAACGAAGCAGCCCGCAACCTCACAGAGTAGATCACCAACTGCGCCGACGACCTCGCACCACTGAAGAATCCCCCCAGCAGACCCGGCAGCAAGAAAGCCTTGTGGTTTACCAACAACCTCAAAAACTCCAAGAAAACCTGCCGCACCCTCGAGAAAACCTGTCACCACGACCAGACAGCGGAACACATGACTGCCCTCAAGAACGCCACAAGCAAACACCACCAGCTGATCCGCACCACCAAGAAGACAGCATTCAAAGAACGACTGGACAATAACACTCACAACAGCAAGGAACTCTTCAGCATCGTTAAAGAGCTCTCCAACCCCAGCGCCTGCAACAACGACATCACACCCTCGCAAGACCTCTACGACTCACTCGCCTCGTTCTTCCACCGCAAGATCGCCGACATACACAACAGCTTTGGCGCACAGACCACGCACCCAACCTCCGAACCAACGCCCCCCACCACCACCCTCTGAACCTGGACCCCTGTCAGCACCGAAGACACCACCCTCCTGATGAACACCATCCACTCAGGCTCCCCTGCCGACCCCTGCCCACACCACATCTTCAACAAAGCCGACTCCATCATCGCACCCCAGCTCCAGAACATCATCAACAGCTCCTTCGCATCTGCCACCTTCCCGGAGAGCTAGAAACACACCGAGCTGAGCGCCCTCCTGAAGAAACCCACCGCGGACCCCACGGACCTCAAGAACTTCCGTCCCATCTCGCTCCTCCCCTTTCCAGCCAAAGTCATCCAGAAGACCGTCAACAGACAACTCTCCGCCTTCCTCGAGACCAAAGGATCCCTCGACCCCTCACAGTCCGGTTTCCGAGCAAACCACAGCACGGGACTGCCCTCATCGCAGCCACCGACGACATCAGGTCCCTGCTAGACAACGGCGAAACTGCTGCCCTCATCCTCCTGGACCTCTCAGCAGCCTTCAACACCGTATGCCACCGCACCCTGATACAGCGCCTCAGCAACACCGGTATCCAAGGAACGGAACTGGAGTGGATCATCTCGTTCCTCGCCGGAAGAACCCAGGGAGTCTGCCTCCCCCCTTCCGTTCCGCGGCCACCAAAGTCATCTGCGGCATTCCGCAAGGATCCTCCCTCAGCCCCACCCTCTTCAACGTCTACATGAGCCCTCTCGCAGACATCGCTCTCCAATACAACCTCAACATCATCTCCTACGCCGACGACACCCAGCTGATCCTCTCCCTCACCAACGACCCCGCCACCGCCAAAGCCAACCTGCAGGAAAGAATAAAAGACGTCGCAGAATGAATGAAGATCAGCCATTTGAAACTGAACTCAGACAAGACAGAAGTCCTCATCCTCGGACCATCTCCCTCTGCCTGGGACGACTCCTGGTGGCCCCCTGCCCTGGGCATCGCACCCAAACCAACAGACCACGCCCGCATTCTAGGCTTCATCCTGGACTCCTCCCTCATGATGACCAAGCAAGTGAACGCCGTCTCGTCATCCTGCTTCAACACCCTGCGCATGCTCCGAAAGATCTTCCGATGGATCCCCACCGAAACCAGGGAGACGGTCACCCAGGCCCTCGTCACTAGCCATCTGGACTACGGGAACACCCTCTATGCTGGAACCACAGCCAAACTCCAGAAAAGACTCCAGCGCATTCAGAACGCCTCAGCACGACTCATCCTGGACATTCCTTGCCGCAGCCACATCTTTGCCCACCTGAAAAACTTGCACTGGCTCCCCGTCAACAAGAGGATCACGCTCAGACTCCTCACCCACGCACACAAGGTTCTCCATGACACGGGCCCGAAGTACCTCAACAGCTGCCTCACATTCTACACATCCACCCGCCAGCTCCGTCCCGGCAGCCTCGCCCTCGCCTCCGTCCCACGCTTTCAGAAGTCCACCATCGGAGGAAGATCCTTCTCCTACCTGGCAGCCAAGACATGGAACTCCCTCCCCACTCACCTACGTCTGACCCTGGACCATCTCTCCTTCAGGAAACAACTCAAGACCTGGCTATTCGAGCAGTAGAGACCCTTGCGGGTGAGTAGAGCGCTATACAAAATTTGCTGATTGATTGAGAGATTGAATATCAAATATAGCCTAATTTTCCTGGCCAGGCTTCGAGTACAACATGACGGCAAGGTGTGTTTCTTTGATAACCTAGTGGAGGCTACGGATTGGATAGACTCGCTGGGCTTGGCCGGTCTCGATCAGACCCAGGGTTAGCAAGAACAGAGGAGGCGGAGGGGGCAGCAGCAAAACCGACAAGGACGAAAGGAGGAACAACGGTCGAGGACCCAGGAGCCGCCGGATAAAGGTCATATCATGGAGGGACCAGATGGCACACTCCTCACGGAACGGGAGGCAATTCCCACACAAAACCAGTTCTCTCCCCTATGCTTGGTGCAGGAAACACAATCGGACACGGGGGTGCCACCGGACGGGTGGGAGCGGGCCCTGGTGTAGACTGACTGGTAGGCTGAGAGCTGTGTCGAGGTGGTCTAGGTCATAGACACAGTGAGTACAAAGGCTTCAGTAAGGGACACTCGACTGAATTACGAGACATGAGTGAGGGGGCCAGAGGGCCCGGGGACACGTTGGGGGGAGATTGGGTGAACAATTGTTGAGAGGGTATGTTATGCTGCCAAATGCACAGTTTTTTTTTAACAGGCCAGCTGTGATGTGCTGAGGTGACCCGGCTAGACCTTTGGTCGGCCAGGGCCATCCGGAGCCAGTCAGTAGGCTCATTTTGGTGGTTGGGAAGTGGAAGGCTTTGGTTTTGATCTTGCGGAAGTAAAACATTTTGTTTTTGGAGAATAGTTACCTCCAGTTGGATGAGATGATGTGGGGGGAGGGTGGTGTTTTGGGGCTGGGTTCTGAGTCCTCAGACCAAGGTTGGGTTATGAGACTGAAGTACTACTGCTTCTGGGTGGGGGGGTCAGGGGTTCATATTCTTGTTTTGTTGGGGATGCTGCGGGGTCTGGGCAATGCTATACGGGTAGGGGTCTGCGACTGACAGTTTCTGGGGGGTAAACTGCAAAGTGGAAGAGGGTCACCAACACGCTTGTGGGGTTTGGCGTTACACATCGCAGTAGACTTATGCAAGGGGACACACAGAGATATAAACTAATCATGTGGAATGTGCGGGAGCTCAATAACAGGGTCAAACGGATTCGGGTGGCAACCTATCTTAGGCTCTATGAGATCAGTATTGTGCTGCTCCAAGAGACACACTTGTGGGGAGACTGTCTTAAATACGTTCAGCGGAGATGGAGAGCCAATTCTTTGCTACCTCATATTTGTGGTTTGCCAGGGGCGCGCTTATATGGGTGGCTCCGGGGGATCCCTTTAAAGCGTTACATACCAAACAGGACCCCGAAGGGAGGTTTGTGCTTGTGGAAGGGATGCTGGATGGGCGTACTGGATGTGTGGTGAATGTATATGCCCCGAATAGTGGTGATGTTTTTTTTTTAAGTGCTGGGGCAGTTGGATCTGGATCCAGACACAGAATTTATAATAGCGGGAGATTTTAATTGTGCCCTGGATGGAGAATTAGACAGACACCCCCCAAAATTGGATACTAAACCCAAAAACAGAGAAGCAATAGGTCAGATGCTCCAAAATTATGGCCTACTGGATATTTGGTGATATCGGAATCCAGATCGATGGGAGTACACGTGTCACACACCTGCTGCTAATACCTATAGTATGTTAGATTCTTTTTTTATCCAACGGGCGGCGGCGCATAGGATAGCGGTAACACAGTACCTGGCCTGCTATTTATCCGATCACTCCCCACTGCTAATAGCGTATTCGCTGGGCCGACCGCGGTCCAAGATACCACTGTGGACACTCAATACTGAAGCATTCGGGGACCCGACCTGTAAGTAAGCCATATCGAAAGGGCTGGAAACCTATTTTGAGACAAATTGGGGCTCTGCCAGTTCCAGGGCTATTGACTTGGATGCCATGAAGGTGGTGTTATAGGAGGTATGCATGACTACAGAGGTGGGAGTTAAGAAAGTGTTAGAACGTGACCTACGCCGTCATGAAGAGCACTTGGCGAAGGAGCTAACCACGAATAAGGAGGGGTCGGCGCAATGAGATGCCACGCGATGGAAGATTGGGGACTTATGGGACTCGCTGGGTAAATTCAATAAATATCTGAGCAGTCGCCGCTGGTATACGGAAGGCGAGAAGGCGGGTAGGTTATTGGCTCGCCTGATTAGAGCAGAGACGCAACCCCTTCCAATCTTGGCACTCAAAACCGACCTTTGACGGGTGGTCAATATGCAACACGAGATCAACAAAGTATTCTGGACCCACTTGTGTAGAATATACTCGGTGCATGACGCTTTTGCGGGCCCTGAGGTAGTGGAGTATTTTCTGGTGACAGTGGAGCTACCCTGTGTGGATCAGGAGAGTCAGGAGGCACTTGGGGCCCCCTTTACCTGGAAGGAGATACCAGCAGTGATCGCCCACCTGAAAACTGCTAAGACTCCTGAGACGGACGGCATGGTGGGGGAACTGTATAAGGAATATGGGGGGGTCCTGATCCCTAAATTGTTGGAAATTATGGAAGAGGCCGGTGAGTGCGGACAGCTACCAAGTTCCATGAGGGAGGTGTTGATAGTAATGATCCCCAAACCTGGGAAGGATCCCTGCTCCATATAGACCGATTTCGATGTTGAATGTGGACCTTAAAATTATCAGCCAAGTCTTGGCCAATAATATAATTTACAACAAGGGGTGGTGATGGACAGAGTCTCTGAATTAAGCAGAGTACTCTCACCCAGTCAAGAGATCAGGGCTAGATCCAACACCGTTTTTTAGCTCATTGCACCATCCCAGTTTCAGAACCTGGCTGTATGCAAATTAGTCTGTCCCTGGCCCAGTGCATCATGGGAACAGGGCAGACCAGACTACAACAGCCAATTCTTACACTGGGAAGGAAACAAGATTCCGGGGACCAGTTTCTGCCATTTCAGGCGTCTTCGGCCCGGCTTGCTTGAATCCTGATGGTGCAATGAGCAAGGGACTCACATCTGAGTATACCCTTCCACGCTTAGGGTGGACAAAATTATTTACAACAAGGGGTGGTGATGGACAGAGTCTCTGAATTAAGCAGAGTACTCTCACCCAGTCAAGAGATCAGGGCTAGATCCAACACCGTTTTTTAGCTCATTGCACCATCCCAGTTTCAGAACCTGGCTGTATGCAAATTAGTCTGTCCCTAGCCCAGTGCATCATGGGAACAGGGCAGACCAGACTACAACAGCCAATTCTTACACTGGGAAGGAAACAAGCTTCCGGGGACCGGTTTCTGCCATTTCAGGCGTCTTCGGCCCGGCTTGCTTGAATCCTGATGGTGCAATGAGCAAGGGACTCACATCTGAGTATACCCTTCCACGCTTAGGGTGGACAAAATTATTTACAACAAGGGGTGGTGATGGACAGAGTCTCTGAATTAAGCAGAGTACTCTCACCCAGTCAAGAGATCAGGGCTGTATCGTTTTTGGCCACTATAGGTGTGGCAGGGTATACTCAGACATGAGTCCCTTTCTCACTGCTCCATCAGGATTCAAGCAAGCCGGGCCGAAGAGGCTGAAATGCCAGAAACCGGTCCCCGGTAGCTTGTCTCCTTTCTGGTGAAGAATTGGCTTGGTAGTTTGGTCTGCCCTGTTCCCATGATGCACTGGGCCAGGGACAGACTAATTTGCATATAGCCAGGTTCTGAGCTGGGATGGGGCAGTGAGATAAATAACGGTGATGGATCAAGCCCTGATCTTTGGACTGGGTAAGAGTGGTCTGCTTAATTCAGACACTCTGTTCATCACCACCCCCTTTTCTGTATCGTTTTTGGCCACTATAGGTGTGGCAGGGTATACTCAGACATGAGTCCCTTTCTCACTGCTCCATCAGGATTCAAGCAAGCCGGGCCAAAGAGGCTGAAATGCCAGAAACCGGTCCCCGGTAGCTTGTCTCCTTTCTGGTGAAGAATTGGCTTGGTAGTTTGGTCTGCCCTGTTCCCATGATGCACTGGGCCAGGGACAGACTAATTTGCATATAGCCAGGTTCTGAGCTGGGATGGGGCAGTGAGATAAATAACGGTGATGGATCAAGCCCTGATCTTTGGACTGGGTAAGAGGGGTCTGCTTAATTCAGACACTCTGTTCATCACCACCCCCTTTTCTGTATCGTTTTTGGCCACTATAGGTGTGGCAGGGTATACTCAGACATGAGTCCCTTTCTCACTGCTCCATCAGGATTCAAGCAAGCCGGGCCGAAGAGGCTGAAATGCCAGAAACCGGTCCCCGGTAGCTTGTCTCCTTTCTGGTGAAGAATTGGCTTGGTAGTTTGGTCTGCCCTGTTCCCATGATGCACTGGGCCAGGGACAGACTAATTTGCATATAGCCAGGTTCTGAGCTGGGATGGGGCAGTGAGATAAATAACGGTGATGGATCAAGCCCTGATCTTTGGACTGGGTAAGAGTGGTCTGCTTAATTCAGACACTCTGTTCATCACCACCCCCTTTTCTGTAAAGTCTTGGCCAATAGGCTCCTTCCCTATCTACGACACCTGGTTCATGAAGACCAGTCAAGTTTTATACCAGGCAGAAACACACTGCGGAATGTCCGTTGCCTCTCCCACATTATGCAATCATTGGGGGGTCAAGCCCAACAGAGTACCTTAGTGTTCCTTGATATTGAACAAGCGTTCGACTCATTAAGGTGGGATTATCTCTGGCAGGGACTACAAAAAATGGGCGTAGGTGAAGGTTTTGTCAATTTGGCTAAATTGCTCTATACTCATCCGGTGGCGAGCGTCCGCACCGGTCGGTACGTGTTGGATGTAATACCCATAGCAAGGGCAGGTGTGCCCCCTCTCTCCCTTGCTGTTCACCCTGGCAATGGAGCCATTGGCCTGCTACCTTCGGGGGGCACTAGAGGGACAGGGCATACAAATTGGGGGCTCGGAGCATGTCACATCCCTATATGCAGATGACGCGCTTATTTATCTGACTCAGCCGACCCGGTCCCTGCCAGTCTTGCTGGCTGCACTGACGCGATTTGTGGCTGCTTCTGGACTTTCCGTCAACAAGACAAAATCGCAGCTTTACGCAATAGGATCGGAAAGTGATTGGGAATTAACCCAGCGTCCGGTATTGGAACTCCCTTGGGCAGCGGACCCGCTCCGGTATCTCGGTATGTGGTTAGGCAGGACTGAGGCCACCTTTTATCAACATAATATGTGGAGGATAATCCGGGGTTTACGGGGTAGTATCTCTTTCTGGAACACACTCAACCTCTCCCTCATGGGGAAGATCGCCTTGATAAAGATGGTGGTCCTGCCTCATTGCCTTTATACAATGCAAGAGTCCTTCTTTGAACTCCCACACAAGGTATTCAAAGGACTGGATGCACTCCTGGTCCTATTGTTATGGAATGGGAAGAGATGCCGGGTTAGTCTGGAGACTATGAAGCGTAGGTGGGGAAAAGGGGGTCTAGAGGTCCCAGATCTAGAGCTATATTACTTTGCGGCACAATTGCTGCATGCTATAGTGTGGCAGGACATGGACAGCTCCTGGGAGACGTCGTTGCTAGAGGGTACCTATGGGGATCAACAGCTGGGTGCACTCCTTTGGTGGGCGGGGGGACAGTGGGATCGGAGTCCTCCACTGGTGAGACTCGGGCGACATTGTGGAACCGAGTGATACGACACCTGATTCGGGGTCGACCGTTCACCCCGGAGGTGGACTTTGTCTCATGCCAACCTTTGCCCACATAGACCAGGTGATGTCCATGGATAAATGGAAAGATGGGGGCTGCCTGATGCTGTCTGACATTTATCCGGATAATACATTTATTACGTATCAAGAGGCGGTAAGTAATTTTGAGCTGGTATCGGGGCAGTTTCTGCAGTATACAAATATAGCAGCTACTGACGCAACATCTATGGCCCTCGTTCCTGGAAGCCCCAGAGCCCACTCACACCCTGGTCACGATGCTTGCCATGTCTGGGGGATGAAAGTTTGTGACTCACCTTTGTAGGGCCCTTTGGGAGGATAAGCAGAATGGCCCCCTAAAAATAGAAGATACGTGGCAGCTGGTGTGTCCGCAGTAGATTACGCCTCGAGACTGGGAAAAGATATGCGAAGGGGTCGGGAAGGTGTCGGTATGCAACCAATTTAAACAAATTCAATACAACATAATACATATGACCTATCTCTCACCCAAGCGGCTTCATGCCATTGATAAATCCAGGGATCCTTACTACCCCAGGTGGCGTAGTGGTCCGGCATATTTCCCGCATATGGTGTGGCTGTGCCCAAAGATCAGGGACTACTGGCGGATGGTCCTAGAGGACCTGACCAGGATAAAGGGGTGGGTACTTGACCTTGACCCGCGCGCTTGCCTATTGGGCTTGATTCCGCGAGATCCTAAGTGCAAGACGAGTAGGAGGTTCCTGTTCCTGGGATCAATTACTAAAACCCTTAATTTTACATATGTGGGATGGTAACATGGATATAGAATCTATTGCAGTTCACTGTACAGCGGTAAACACCCATTACCACAAATCTTTTCACAGCGCATACCATCACTCCGCATACTATTATAATGCATCTACCATGACTCAGCCATGCCATTACAATGCATGGCATTACATTTTATATTCTTTAATCACGCATGCATTTACAACGAAATTCGTTGTAAATGCATGAATGGAAAAAGCATATTTTTTTTATATGTAAGGATAAGGTAAATGTGGGTATAGGGGTATATGTGTTGGGGTTCTGGGGAAATTATAGTGTGAAGTGTATTTTTGTGTTTTGAGGTGCTGGGGTATTTTTAGGGGTCAGGGTGGGTTAGGGTTTTGGGGTGTAGGGAGTATTTTTAGGCCTCAGGGAGAGTTTAGGTTTAGGGGTGCTGGGGTATTTTTGGGGGTCAGGGTGATTTAGGGATTTGGGGTGCAGGGGGTATTTTTAGGTTTCAGTGTGTGTGTAGGTTTTGGGGTGCTTGGGTATTTTAAGGGTTCAGGGTGCATTTAGGTTTTGGGTTGCTGGGGTATTTTTAGGGTTCAGGGGGAGTTTTAGGGTGAAGGGGGTATTTGTAGGGTTCAGGGTGTGTTTAGGTTCAGGGATGCTGGGGTATGTTTAGGGGTCAGGGTGAGTTAGGGTTTTAGGGTGCATGGGATATTTTTAGGGTTCAGGGGGAGTTTTGGTTTAGGGGTGCAGGGGTATTTTAGGGTTCAGAATGTGTTTAGGTTTTGGGGTGCTGGGGTATTTTAAGGGGTACAAAAGGGGGGGTGGTGATGGACGGAGCAACTGAATCAATCAAACACTCACACCCAGTCAAAAGATCTGGGTTTATTCCATCACCGTTCTTTAGCCCACTCTGCCACCCCAGTTCAGACATGGCTACATGCAAATCAGTCTGACCCTGTGCCTCATGGGAACAGTCCAGCCTGAACTGCCAAGCCATGTCTTCCCTGGACCGGAAACAAGCTTCCGAGGACCGGTTTCTGGCATTCCAGCCGTCTTCTGCCCGGCTTGCTTGCATCCAGTGGCAAAGTGAGCAAGGGACTCACGTCTGAGCATACCCTGCCACACTTATGGTGGCCAAAAGTGGTACAAAAGGGGGTGGTGATGGACGGAGCATCTGAATCAATCAAACACTCACACCCAGTCAAATGATCTGGGTTTAATCCATCACCGTTCTTTAGCCCACTCTGCCACCCCAGTTCAGACATGCCTACATGCAAATCAGTCTGACCCTGTGCCTCATGGGAACAGTCCAGCCCGAACTGCCAAGCCATGTCTTCCCTGGACCGGAAACAAGCTTCCGAGGACCGGTTTCTGGCATTCCAGCCGTCTTCAGCCCGGCTTGCTTGAATCCAGTGGCAAAGTGAGCAAGGGACTCACATCTGAGCATACCCTGCCACACTTATGGTGGCCAAAAGCGGTAAAAAAGGGGGTGGTGATGGACCGAGCATCTGAATCAATCAAACACTCACACCCAGTCAAAAGATCTGGGTTTAATCCATCACCATTCTTTAGCCCACTCTGCCACCCCAGTTCAGACATGGCTACATGCAAATCAGTCTGACCCTGTGCCTCATGGGAACAGTCCAGCCCGAACTGCCAAGCCATGTCTTCCCTGGACCGGAAACAAGCTTCCGAGGACCGGTTTCTGGCATTCCATCCGTCTTCAGCCCGGCTTGCTTGAATCCAGTGGCAAAGTGAGCAAAGGACTCACGTCTGAGCATGCCCTGCCACACTTATGGTGGCCAAAAGCGGTACAAAAGGGGGTGGTGATGGACGGAGCATCTGAATCAATCAAACACTCACGCCCAGTCAAAAGATCTGGGTTTAATCCATCACCGTTCTTTAGCCCACTCTGCCACCCCAGTTCAGACATGGTTACATGCAAATTAGTCCGACCCTGTGCCTCATGGGAACAGTCCAGCCCGAACTGCCAAGCCATGTCTTCCCTGGACAGGAAACAAGCTTCCGAGGACCGGTTTCTGGCATTCCAGCTGTCTTCAGCCCGGCTTGCTTGAATCCAGTGGCAAAGTGAGCAAGGGACTCACGTCTGAGCATACCCTGCCACACTTATGGTGGCCAAAAGAGGTACAAAAGGGGGTTTTAAGGGTTCAGGATACATTTAGGTTTTGGGGTGCTGGTGTATTTTTAGGGTTCAGGGTGCGTTTAGGTTTTGGGGTGCTTGGGTATTTTTTAGGGGTCAGGGTGCGTTTATGTTTTGGGGTGCTGGGGTATTTTTAGGGTTCAGGGGGAGTTTTGGAGTGCTGGGGTATTTCTAGGGTTCAGGGTGCATTTAGGTTTTGGGGTGCTTGGGTATTTTTAAGGGTCAGGGTGAGTAAGGTTTTTGGGGTGCAGGGGGTATTTTTAGGGTTTAGGGTGCATTTTGTATTTGGGGTGCTTGGGTATTTTTAGGAGTCAGGGTGAGTTAGGGTTTTGGGGTGCTGGGGTATTTTAGGGGTCAGGGTGTGTTTAAGTTTAGGGGTGCAGGGGTATTTTTAGGGATCAGGGTGAGTTAGTGTTTTGGGGTGCAGGGGGTAATTTTAGGGTTCAGGGGGAGTTTAGGTTTAGGGGTGCAGGGGTATTTTTAGGGTTCAGGGTGCGTTTAGGTTTAAGGGTGCTGGGGTATTTTTAGTGGTTAGGGTGAGTTAGGGTTTTGGGGTGCAGGGGGTATTTTTAGGGTTCAGGGGGAGTTTAGGTTTAGGGGTGCAGGGGTATTTTTAGGGGTCAGGGTGGGACTAGGTTTTGGGGTGCAGAGGGAAAATTTAGGGTAGAGGGTTATTTTGGGGTGCAAAGGATATATAAAGATTTTAGTGGTAATGGGCATTGGGGTGGTATGTGTAATTTAACATTTTTGCGGGAATAAAGTTTATGTAATAGAAATGGGCAAATATGTATTTTAGGGGATAATTATTAAAACAATAATTGAAACAAATTGAAAGGGAGGAAGGAACACTAAGGGGTCCATTAGGATGACGGGCGGACTTTGTCCGCCCGTCATTCTATCGTGGAATGGGACCGCCCGCCAGTAGGGCGGGGGTCCCGTGTTTGGCATTAGGATGTGGCCGCATCAGTGGCGGCCGCATCCTGCATTCATAACATTGTGGCGGCGGTGCACTCTGCACCGCCCGCCACAATACTATGAATGAATGTATACATTTGTATACGCATTGCGGCAGGCACCGCGCGGTGCCAACCGCATTGCATATGCAAATGCGGGGGGTACCACAGGTACCCCCCCTGTGCAGCCCCTACCCCTCTTTCAATCTGGGGGCCCACCGGGGGCCCCCATAGTGAAGACCGCATTTCTTTCCGTGGCAGCATTGCCGCCACGGAAAGGCATTGTAAAATACCCATGCTAATATGGCTGGCGGTGTCTGATAGACACCGCCACCATATTATTCCTTTTCCGCCCCGGCCTCAGGGCGACCGGGGCGGAAAAGCGGCGAATGGTCTTTCCGTCCGCTGAGGTCTCCCCGCCATACTAATATGCGGGGGGGGAAAACTAGTGAGGATGCCGGGCGGATTGCCACCGCCAGGCTGGCGGTGGCTACCGCCAGCCTGGCGGGGGCAATCCACCCGACATCCTAATGGGCCCCTAGGAAAGGAATATCTTTTGTCCCCTCAGGGCTGAAGCCCCACCTCACACTGGTCGGACCAATCAGGGCTTGTGACAGTACGACCAACGGATTAATCAGAGGGCATAAGGACAAGAGGATTCAAACAAGGAAGTTGTTGGCGAGAAAGAGGAAGGAGGAAGACGCGAGGGGGGGGCACCGAGGGAGAAGTGACGAAAGGCAGCCCCATCGGAGAAGACGTGACCAAGACGGGCGCCGACCAAGAGGAGCTGAAAGGGCGGAAGCCCGGGACATGTGAAGTGAGGAGTGGTGGTCACCAGAGGACATCCAAAGAGCCACCGTAACTCAGGAGAGTTGCAGTTAAACACAGTGTGTGAACGCTCAAACGGACAGAGGTTGGGGAGAGCGGGAGAGGTATTCCCTTATTACGTGGCTACCTCATTTACTCCTTGTTATTTCCTGGCACTACCTATACTCCACCTCAAAATATAAGCACGTTATAAGGAGAAACAGAATCCCAATCACGTCCTTATCACCCTTTACCTAGCACTGAACCCACACCAAAACTGGCACAGATAATTTCAATATACCTTCACCTTATTTTTGTTATGTTGCTTTGCGTGGTTGCTTTTCCCACCCAGGTGAGGTAAAAGGGTAGAGCAAGACATTCCCTTATTTTTGTACTTACTGTGTCTTTGCAATTTGTTGCTTACTTTCTCTGCAAGCCTCCGGGGACCCCGCCTGCATGACAAGGCACCTAAAGCCATTGAGAGAGAGGAAACAGTAAAGATACCAGGAGGAAAAGACGGGAGCAAGAACGTTTTTTTTAATTGGGACCCTGTTTGAAACTGAAATGACAGTGAACTTTTGTCTTCATGATGGATACCCATTAACCTCTTTTTTTTGTCATCTCCTCTATTCAACCCTTCGAACAATAAAACGCTCCACTATTACCCACATCTGGACTCCTTGCTTCTGTTTCCGCCCATCCCTCCCACAAAGGCATTATAGGCTCCTCTGAAACTTATGAGGATGCCTTTCACGTATATAAATATGATATTGCAGTAGCTCAATTGTACACATATTTAGAAATGCTAGAACACAAAATTGTTGGGTACAATAAAACGAATGCAGAGATACAACACAATACTCCAAAAACGAATACTACTTTGAATTCCAGATGTCTTGATCCACTTGGACAGCCAATAATTAATAATGAAGGCATGGTTGCTATGGAAGTAGTTGGGGTTGCAATGGACCATATAAAAAATACCTTTTAAAATTTGGATAACCTTGTATAACTTTTAAATTCAAAACAACTACAAATATACAAAGAGATATTTCATTCTAATGATCATGGACTTCAACATGAAAATAAATGACAGTATGTCATTGGCCAAGTTGGAAAAAGGAAAAGCTTTCTTATTATAGTAATAACTGCTTGTGTGCGAAAAGCTACCAATTCTAATGTATCTTGTGGGGTTACAGCTCCTACTGGATTAGCAGCACATAATATCAAAGAAATAACTTTACATTGTCTACTAGTGCTGCCTATGGAAAGTCAAAATAAATTGCAATATTTAAATTTGAATAGAGATACATGTCAAGAACCTGAAAGATTTTCAAAGAAATTGAAACGTTTGATCGTAGATTAAGTCAGTTTGGTAATAAACGCAATGTTGGCTTTTGCTCATTTGCGGATAAAAGAAGAACTGCAAATATTTGTTGAAGTACACTTTGCAGGTAAACATGTTTTTGTTTTGGGAGACTTATTTCAAACATATACCTGTTGAGGGTGAACAACATTTTCAAAATCTTTTACAGAGCCAACTTCAGAATACATTAGGAATCATAGGGAACATAAATATTTGGATGAATTTTGCATAGAGTTAACTAACACAAAATATGAGATAAGCTAATGATGAAAATCATGCTAAAATATCACACAGCATTTTATCGGCCATTTTGACAAAAGAAGCATAAATTATGCTAAATCAATGGCATATAAGTGTATTGTTTCCAAACCTTCAACCACCTGCTGAAGTTATGCATTTTATTCCATTACAATCACAACCTGTGGTTTGCTTTATTACCAACTCTTCAAGAATGAGCTGAAATAAATAACGCTATGCTACATGTGGCAATTTAAGACATTGCTCATCTCCCTTACAAGGATAAAGTTGAGACTCACTGACTTGACATGTCGATTAGAAAACTTTGGATAAAAAAATTCAAATTATGGGGAAATCAGTTTGGTGACAGCAGAATTAGAGAAATTAGTGCAAAAACCATTGCTTTTTTTTACATCGCAATATACAAGTAGAACAGGAACTGGAAAGTTGAGCAATGTCTCTAAACAAAGAAGAAATTGAATTTAGTATGGTAACATTTGACCATGTTGAAGATCAAAAAAAAGTATCTGGATGTATATCAACATTCTTACTAATCAAAGATTTCTATATTTAAAGAGAGCAGTTTCCTCTTTATTTGGCTAAATTGGTCACAATACGCAAATAATTACAACGACTAAGCTTAGAATATGCACTTATTAGCAATGAATCTACAGTATTCAAAGAGGGTATGGCATTCATTGCTCTTTCTCGCATTACAAACTTAACAGGATTGTATATTCTCAATTCAGATGACAAAATGATTCATGCCGACACTAGCTGTGTCTATGAATACAATCATTTGAGAAACACATGTGCTTCTCATCTTGGTGAATATCCAATTTTTACATAACCAAAACTATCTTTCAAAAGAAAAAATACATCAACCTACAACATCTGGAAATTACATCCTGCTTTGTGGAGCACTACAGGGGTCCATGTCAGATATGCATTGTGCAGCTGAAGCGATGCATAATTTCTAAAGTACAGCAAGACTGTAGGACCAGGTCCTGCATTGTTGTCGAGGATACCATTGATGCGGGAATGCAATGCGAAGTCCGTTGGTGAGGAGATGTCAATCAGTCGGGGCAATGTGTTGGATCTGAGGAGCTGCAAAGCTGCAATGCGAAGTCTGGTGTTGTCGTCAAGGCTGCAATTGACCAGGGATGTGAAGGCATGCACCCAGGATACATCGGGCAGCAGTGGCTCTGATGAGGTTATAGGGCGCAATGTGGGTCTTTGTGACAAATTTGATCCATGCAGCAGCAATATGGTTGTTCTGCTCAGGGTTGTGCCATGAAGCAGAGGAGGTGCGTTCATTCCACTGGATCCACAGAGTCTGGCAGAGTACATTAGGGCCACTTCCAAGGGCCCAGGACAGAGGTGGCACCACTTGGGATGGCAGACTCACAGATGGCAGAGACCAGGTGCTGGGTTCAAGGTTGTCGGAGCCTTCTGTCCCTGAGGTTCAAGTCAGGAGGCCGGCCAACTTGCACTTGGAGTTATTTTGGGGTCCAGGGTTCAACAGACGCAGGACCAGTCCTTCTCAACCACACTAGAGAGCAGCAAGCATCACTTCTTCACAGCAGGGCAGTTGTCCTTCAGAGCAGCAGTCCAACAGAGTGGCAGTCCTTTCAGAACTACAGCATTCTTTCTTCCTGGCAGAGTATCCACAGGTCCAGAAGTGCACGGAAGAGTTGGTGTCCGAGGTCCAATATTTATTCCCTGTTGTGCCTTTGAAGTATGTGAGAAGTTTCTAGAGGTTTCCCTTTGAAGTTCACAGGCATCCTGCCTACCCTGTCCTGGCTCCAGACTAACTACCGGGATATACAGCCCTTTGTGCTGAGGCAGGACACTGGCTCTTCAAGTGTGAGTGGCTGTGCTCAGCTCCCCCTCCTATTTTGTTGGTGATGGCCCATCCATGCACAACTAAGCTCTCTATTGTGTGTGGCTATCTAGGAGGAATACACCAAGTCCAGCTGCCATCTACAACCAGTCATGTGACCAAGAGACAGGATAGAGGCACTAAATAGCTAAGGCAGGAAAATGGCAACTTTCAAACATGCCATTTTCAAAATTATAATGAAAAATCCAACTTCACCATAAATTTGGACTTTTCATTAAAATTTTAAAGACGCTAAACTTGAAATGAATATCTGCTTCCAGGTGGAAATTACACCTTATTAAATTTATTGTGGCAACTCTAATATTATCCTAAGGGAGAGGTTGGCCTTGCAGTGATGAAAAACACAATTCAAGGTTTTTCACTACCAGGACATGTAAAACTTAAATGTACATATCTCACTTGTGAAATACACTGTACCCTGCACTATGGGCTGTCCAGGGCCTACCCTAGGTTTCACTTAAATGCATATCCATTTTGTAGCCCCAGCTTCTCTCGGCACTAAACTACCCAATAAGCAAAGACAACAAAGGTTTAAACACACAGACTCTGTGCTGTGTATTTTGAAACTTTAAAAAAGCTGTTTTCTCCTACCCATTGCTGTTTACATTTTACTCCTGGGTTTCCCCTATACTATGCTAAAGCCTCTAGAAGGCCGTTTCACAAGCTAAAATGGCAAATAGGCTCCAGAGCCTAACCAGCATATTTAAGAGACTGCCTATTCTGCTTTGTGGTTTACATTGTGTTTTGAAAGAGTGTGTAGCTTTCATTTTTGGCTTGAAAAAGAAATCTGAGTGCACAAAAAGCTGAATTTTCTGTGATTTTTGATGTGGGCCTTACCTGCAGGGTTGAACAGGAACTACAAAGTGTAGATCAAGCCTGTCTATATCCAAGGAGATTCTATCTTTAGGAGTACCTCGATGTACACCAGCCTCTGCTTAAGGTCACATGCCACTTATATATGTTTCTTACTTGTTAGGATTCTGATTGGTTTCTAGGGCTAGGTTTTCTGTTTGACTTAGGGCTTAGGGTTTGGATTTTGATTGGCAGATAGGGCTAGGGTTCTGATAGGTTGAATGTGCCAGGTCTCCCATTGACTCCATGGTTTAGGATTAGGGCTCTTACAGGTTAGGGCTAGGGTTCTTATTGGCCAAAGATCACCTGCCCTAGGGCTATTTGACCTAGGACTCAGGGTGTCTCAGCCCAGGCATCGATGCTAAGGGCTAAGAGGACAAGGGTATTTTTGGACCATGTCTGGTCTAGTCCCCAAAATGCTGTCCCTACACGTCTACAAAACTCCACAAGTCATATCTATTTACCCCAATGGTCACACAATTGCACCTTCACTCTCATACAAAATACCACTCTATTCTATTCCACTATCAAATCCACACATCACCAACATAACATAATCCCACATTATACATTATACTTAACCTTAATCCCTTCAAACAAACACTCTTTGTTCATACAAAACACCAGCTCTGCCCTCTACTTACTCCTACCAGACCGCTTTTTATCACCACCAACCCTATACTGAACCCTCCCTTATAGCATCCACCAACAACATCCTCCTCCTCTTTCTACCAAAAACATTCAACCAAACAATACTTACACTCTACTTCACCGCACATATTACTTCTTCAGCTACTAATTCTAACACAGACACTCATAACCCCTGTCCATTCCCTCTCACACACTAAATACACTCTCCTCCAGCACACATCGCCACCCCCTTAACAACTTAACTTTCCCTCACCAGCAGTACATAACTTTCAAATCATTCACAGCAATACACTACATCAATAGCTCATCTCACTACTCCACAAAACAAAACATATCACACTCGCCAGCAAATCAAAATCTCACACATATAACTCCATACTGTTTTCTGTCACAAAATAGAAACCAACAGTTACTATCTATCTTCACCAACACCTACCACAAACATCCTAACACAACATTAGTTCACCTGCCTCTCATGCATTGCACAATTCAGAGTCTTAACACATGACCCAAATGATTCAATATCATCACCACCCCTAACCCATACACCCTTCATCATAAACAGATGCAAACAAAATAAACAACATGCCACTCTTCACAACTTCATGTCTATCACACAACAAGGTTACTCTACAAACACAACACAGCTCACCAACTAACTCTCAACCACCATCTCCACCACCTAAACACACAGATCTAAAAATGCCTTCTAAACCTACTGCACAAGGACTACGCACTAATAATAAATGAGCTGCAAGTTCAAAGAGTACTACTCACTTCTCAAGCAAAGTCACACTACCCCAAAACACAATTTATAGACTGCCTACTAAATAATACTTGATCACTCTCTAAAGACAAGCACCACATCTACTACCTACTCACTGATACACAACCTGACTTACTCTTCATAACTAAATCATGTCTGGGAGAGGACATGGATCCAATATTGCATGAAGCTGTTCCTCCAGGCAATCAATCTATAATACGAATTAGCACAGGCTAAAAAGAAGGTGGATTAGCTTTAATACTCAAGGAAACAAGAAATATCACTTCGCAGATGACATTGTCATACAAGGTTGTGTGGCCCTCATAACTAGATGCAATTTTACGTTAAATACCTCCTATTACTACCTCCTTCTTTACAGACCAGTACATTCCAAGACATGTTTCTAGACAAAGTTTCAAACCTTATGACACAACATTCCAACCAATGCATCCTTGGTGACCTAAACCTATGGTTTACACATACGGTGATTGACTATCCCTATGCCCAGTAGAGGGCCCCTCCTTATCTGAAGTCGCAATGTTCAAAACCATTGAGTCCTCTAGGTCTTCCAAACGGAAGATGGGGCAGGTTAGCTCATATCTATTAGCATCCTGGAATGTGACGGGTATAGCAAGTAAAGTGGGCAATGAACAATGGATAAAAAAATTGGCAGGAATGCAATATAATCTCCCTCCAGGAAAACTGGGCAACAGATCACATTTTTTGTAAATGCCCACCGTTCCTTTCAATCGAGGGCAGCACAATCTTCATCAGGGAGGGCTGAAGGGGGACTGCTAGTACTGGTTGCATTATATTTTTTAAATCACCCCCTAACCCATTTGTCTGTTTTGCAGTAGCATCTTTTTTATGGGCAAGCATGCGTAAAATGAAATATGTGGTTCATTAATGAATTCTGGGGTTCTTTTATTGTTCACTGTTTTATTACTTTAAAAATAAATACTTACGGGCTGATTACAATGGCATATCGATCGCCACTGCCGTGCCAGAGGTGGCAACTGTCACGCCATCATAACGTGAATTTCCCACAGCCATATTACGATGGCAGTGGGTATTGCGGTGGACGGAAAGTCCGTCAGCCGCTTTTCTGCCGGTCGGCTATCGTTACGATGGCCTACCGGGCGGAGCTGGGGCTCAAATATGGTGGCGGTGCCTAGCAGGCACTGCCATCCATATTAGGATGTAGAGATATTAAGGCCTTTCCATGGAAAGGCTGGCGGGGATTTGCTTCGGCTGCCCGTTGTGGGCCCCAATGGGGGCGTGTGGGGATGCACTTCAGGGTACCCATGGTACACCCTTACATGTCCATGCACAAGGTGGCAGGCACTGTGCCTGTCATGTTGTGCATTTCCATGCAGCCAGCAGCACCCGCCGCAATGTTAAATGCCAAATGCGACCGCCGCGGTGGTGGTCGCATCATGATCAGGGGTGCGGGATGGCCACATGGCAGGCAGGCGGTCCCATTACCGCTAGGATGCCTCATCCTAATAGGCACCTTAGTATTTTTTAACCCAATGTATGTTCTATGCTCTAAAGTGTGTTTTATATGGATATGGTTTGTAAATTTGATCAAGGGGGCAGCTGGTAGCTTTCCAACCCAAAACATCACAGAACAACAAACCTAAAGGTACCATATATGAATCCACCTATTGACCATGGAACAAACTCATTTTTGAACACTTAGCAACACAACTAACTTCCAACACAGATCTAAACACAATAAATTCAGTGCAAAAGCAATATTAGTGGCTCCAGGAAGAGATCACATTCTAATACCACTACGAGCAACAAATCAGGACAAAGCACCTTCGTGGAATGCATAACTTTAAAAGATCAAACAACAAATTGCAAAGTTGCAACACATCTGGCTCAAAACAAATTGCACTCAAGACAAACTTAATCTATACAAACATAACAGAATATACAAGTCCACAACCAAAAAAGCTGGGAAACTGTACTTTTCAGACAGAATTCAAAATGCTAAATGTGTAAATAAAGTGCTTTATAAAATTCTCACAGAATTTCATAAACTGGAATCCACAGACGGAACTCATGCTATAACTCAATAATTTACTCACAAACTGGCAAATTATTACACAAACAAGCAGACCTGTTGGACTCCTATTAAAAACAAAAGAAAACCACTGCCAACCCATTTTCAACAATCCCCTCCAAGGAAAGCCTATCCTAGCCTCAGCATGCTTTCAAAAACTATCACCAACTATTAGATTGCAGAGATCCCTGTAGAAACAAAGAAAATATCTAAACATGAATCCCAATGTTAAGAATGTCATCTTGATATTAATGTAGACTAACCCTAACGAAATAATTAAATAAGGGTTAATTTAAATAACTATATAACTCATACCAAATGGCAGATATATGTAGTGCTAAGACGTGAGTGAGCAGGCTTTCTCAAATATCAGAGTGTGTATAAACTACAAGTTGAGACAAAATGGAAAAAGAGTTAGATATAGGGCGAAAGTTGCTTAAATGTTAGCTAGCGCTTACATATTATGCTGCCGGGCAAGCCAGTGTGCTAATTTTAGATGATATTCATGTATGATAGTTTGAGTGCACTATGTTGGAGGTTTCAGGGAGGATGGAGAAAGAAGTCACGCTGCTGGATACAGATGTAATGGGCAAGTAGTTATAAAACAGCCTGTGGTGGTGTACGAGGTGGTTTGAAAATCTTTAAAAACATGTGGGTTTGTTTGGCACATAAAATCTTGTTTGTTTATTTATTTTTTCTAAATGTACCAGATAGGTGGATAGGGTTAATGGGTTATGAAAGAAAGTCATGGGAAGACAGAATATTAAGTATTTACGTCATATCATGTTGTATAATGAAATTATGGTGCACAAATTTAGCTTTAAGGAAACTAAGTAGAATATTTTCAAATATTCATGGTCCTTTTCTAATGTTTTCAGTTACCCCTGACGAAGGGCTAAAAAGAGCCCAAAATGCATTGGGTTGAGAAAAGTTTGAGGTTACCAGGTTGTATGATGAATTCCTAAGTGCTACAGTGAAGGCCTGGATGGGCACGTCTGTGGTATTTGAAACAGTGGAATTCAGCGGAATGAAAATAACTTGGAGAAAGGTAGAAATAAAAACACGGTATTAAAGCGGAGTACTGGAAGTAACATTGGGCTCTCTTACTTGCAGTGGGTCCTGAGTCCCACAAACTGTTCAGGTTCCTTTATTATCAGCTAACAACAAATTTGTGAGATTCCATGCCTGTCACTCCATCACTATTTTAACCTTAATCTGATTGAATATCTGGAGTGACATCAGCTTTGAGCGATACTGGTACAAGGCATGTCACAACTGAAGATAGCTGCAAACATGGGATCAGTGTAGTCAGAGTTCCCCTGACAGAGTCCCAATTGATTTCAGGTGACCAGGACTGCACCCAGCTTGGAAATGTCTATAAGATCCTATGAGCAAAACCCATCCAATCTAGTCAAATGGGCCATCCATGCACCCTACCACAAGGGTGTCTTACATGTTATCATGGCCTGTAAGTCTGTCAAATGCAGCTTCTTTTGAAAGAAGCTTAATGCAACCCTGGTAGGCAAAGGCAGGGAGTCTGAAATCTGCAAGCCACATAAATAGTCCAGCAGAAATAATCCAGCAAACAGGTTCAGTTTTGGACAAATTGTTAGATCTTCCCAGGACCCAAAAAGCCAATTGTTTATGGCAGGCAGCTGTGTGACAAAGTAATGCAGCCTTATGTATGCCATGCCCATGCCACCATCATACAATGATGTAGCAGGGTTTCTGTTCTCCCACAGAACTGTGCACAGAGAATTGGAACCTCAGCGAATTAGGGTGACCCAAAACTCACCTTAGTACCCAACTAACCCCTTACCGAGCTAGCTACAGTGTCTCATTGGTCATAACAAACTCCCAATGTTTAGACAAACCAGAACATGAGCTTACAATACCTCAGGTTACGTGGAACACATGAGCACTCTTTCGTTATACAATCATTTCAAACCAGAACATGGAGTAAAGAAGAACACGTGAGCATTTGAAATGTTTATTTGCTAATGCCGTCTTCTCAGGTGCAGTATCTTAGATAATACAAGTAAACATATTATCAGAAGCAAAGTTACCAGCATAGTTACTAGTCCATAGAAGGCAAACGGTGACAGCATGCTAACATGCTGTAATGAATAAGAGTTAACAACACTTATTTCTCACCCTCCCTAACACACATATTATATTAATAGCTAAGAAGGTCTCTTTGGGTTGAATTAGGGCGGGCCCATACCTCAGTGTCCTAGCATGAAGGGATCACATCAGCATACACCAGCTCTCTCTGCATGCGAACAGCATCAAGTGTGTTTGTGTGCCTCAAGCAAAGCAATATAAAAACCCGCCTCAAGCCCAAAGTTGGCAGAAGCTGCACTTATGTTATGTCTATGAAGGCGCGAAGATCAGACCTCATAACAATTCTGTATCGTGTTGTTCCTGAAGCTTCAGCACTCTCTGTACAGACATAGTTTATTAAGCAAAGCTGATATCAGAGTAATAACATATTATTCTCATGTAAACCACAACGAACTACTAGGTCGAAAGCTAAATCAACAATTAAGTGTCGTGTGCAGAAGCAGCAAAAGGAAAAATGGCGTTTAAACATTTAATGAGCCTATGCTAACTTAACACATTATAAAGATATACAGTAGCTATATGACACCCCCCCCCCCCATGATCCGAGGACGGATAAGATAAGGGCAACTTCATGAAAGCAGAGTTCAAGAACTGTGAGCCATGAATGTACTGTAAAAAAATTGAATATTTTGATCAAGTCAATAGAACTGGGAAATGAATCCGTGTACTAAAAATCGCAAAAATATGTAAGCTGAAAGTCAAGTGGCAGTATTTAAACCATGGAAAAGTGTTTAAGACAAGACCGTATAAGCAAAATATGCAGCAACAGCCTCAAGCATGAAATCACCGTCTTCATCCAAAAACAGTTCAGCCATCCAATTCAAAAGCGGAAAAGAACATACGAGTTCCTCAAGTATCGGTGCCTCTATTACCATCAGAGGACAACTCGGTGGGTTCTCAAGAAAGCTCAGTTCCAAGAATTCATGCGCTGCTGCGAATACGTTCCAGGGACCCATTAGTCCATGCATCGCTGCCAAGGCCATAACCCGTTCGTCAGAACAAACCAACTCGTGAGTAGTGATAGGACTCATCAGCTGATTAAAATCGACGTCAGGAGAAACTGGTCCGCAGAGACACAAATCAATGGCCCAATCAAAATCACAGCTCAGGCAGTGAAATACAGGCTGGACACAGGTGAAGTAGGAAAATCGGAACGATAATCCATATGCCGTGCTCAAAATCGCCAACGGCAGTGTGCCAAAATATTCAAGCATCCGGTTGCGAAACAGCGGCAACAGGGGCTGGGCGGGTTCTTCCACATGTTGGGCATCCATATTTAAGGAAGCAAAGAACAATTAGGACGCCTGCCGCTAGTGCCAGTAATTCCGGGAATCCACCAAACAGACTCCAAAAGATGGAATGAAAGAAACTAGGGATCACTCCAAATATTTTTTCAAATGAAGTCACAAGGCCGCTGCTAACTGTTTTGAAAAAATGCACCAGCCCAGTTGTGGAGGACGCGTTAAAGATAGAATGTATCATTTCCCCAAAATGCAACGGTAAATCAGTATTTAAAAGGGCCTGAACCTCCGTCCGGGTGTTAGCTATGTGAAGCACGAAAGTTTCCCGAGCCGAACTCAAGGCCACTTCTTTCTGGGACAATAGAGCCCTCAGTCTGCTCATGCCGTTGAACTGTGCTTTCAAGGTTGGGATGCGTGGCCAAATGGAAACCTCCCTATTTTCATGTGTGGGTGGGTACAGGACATTTCTGCAGCAAACGACACGTTCACTTACGGTTACCACATAAGCTACACCTTTAATTAACCCGCAACAATCTTCATTATTTAAAAGTAAATAACTTCCGTTCCCCAATAAGGTGAAAGTCGGGGTGATTGCTGGGACAGGAGTTCCTTTCAAAACACATGCTAAGTTCGGTCTGTCCTGGTTGCAAGAGCCATGTAATTGTATGTGCCTACACATTAACGAGTGATCTGGAGGTTCTGTACATTCCTCCCCATTCAGATAAACTTCCTTGCCGTCTTTCAAACATCTATAAGTGTAAGGAAGGGACCATACTTCATGGAGAAATGCACCACCTAAAGGCTCATAGCGACCTATGGCAACATATTTCATGCAATTTGTAAATTTATACAAAGCAAAAGGTAAAGTTATTAATCCGTGGATAAGCCACGTCGCAGCCGAGGCCTCTGCCACCGAAAAAGGCAAGGACTCCAATCTCTCAATATGTAACATTGAAAAAGAAGCATCTCGCATAGAAAGCAAGCGTTGTTTGTCAGTTAAATTAAAGGGGGCAAAGAGAGAAGAAACATTCATGTAGGTCCATGGCACCTTGCCAGATTTTAACGTTTGAAGGGTCCATGCAAATTGCATGATAGAACGTAATTGATTCTGACCATGGTACAACACAGAAACTTCATCATGCACAATACCCACTACAGAAGACACAATATTATCTAAAGTGTAAATGCGGGAAGAAAGCATGTTAATACTATTGTCTACTACTGCAAGCACTTTCTCTAGATTTGCTTGATCTATAGCCCTAAGTCGTGTCGCAGCCTCAATCTGTGACGTTTTCCAGATTTCATTGTAGACCGCATATATCCATCTTTTTGACCTACAGCTAGCCGGGCCTTTGATGAAATCATTTAAATCAACATCATCATTCAGCTTTGCAAGATGTAATTTAACTGCAGACAATTTAGAATGTTTCAGCCAACTCTGACACAATTTACCGACAGAGTAAGTTGTGACAGAATGTTCAGTTTCAAAACGTGGATCAGGTCTGACCTGTGTAAAGCCATCAGACAAACCCAGAAAACGGTGCTGGCACGAATCAGCACTCCTGTGCCACACCAGCCAACCTTTAGGGTCTATACTGGAAATGTTAAAGGATGAGTTCAGCAATAGGGACTGTAAGTCCCTAATCGAAAACTGAGTATAATTACTCCAGCCAGAATATTCTTCTAACTCCGGGATAATAGGAAAATTTAGTTTTTTAGAAGTAGCCAATCCAAAGCACGTTGTCTGTGAAATAGTGGAATTCAAAAACAACATTTGATTCGGGATGAGACATGCACGGTGCAAAGCCTCAGTGCCTTGTACCTGCCAGATTTTCGAACCCCAAACTGATTTTAGGTCAATAGCTTCCTTCCATAATTCATAGCCGCCAACAGCCCGTTGATCTAGAAAGGACTTCGAATACAATAATTTAGTATCGGTAAGTCTAACTTTGGACATAGGCTTCTGTGTCATTTTGAAATAAAAGGACTCGGGATTAGACTGATTGAAGTCAGTGAAATAAGTGTACTTTTTCAAAAAAGTACTAGAACTGCCTTGTTTAGGAGCTGGGCAATGTTCCCATTGTGTATAATTTACAGTATTCCTTCTGGAAGTTGTTTTATGCAAGAAGTGATTGCCAAAATGTTGAAAGCAAAACAAATCACCATAATTAGCAGATTCTAAGTATAAATCCTCAGCATCAAAGGCAGCATAGTATTTCAAATCAGAAAACAAAGACTCCACGGCCTGAACATCCCAATCATCAGAACGTATGTTTTGTTTCACTACATCCCCCATATTAACTCTAAGCACATTAGGGACATTAACAACCTCAGTAGGCCCATGAATTTGAAATCTAACTGCATCCCACACTATCCCATCAAGGATAGGCCAAGCAGTGATGTTAACAAAAGCCAAGTCTCTTCTCAGTCTGTGTGCAGAATGCGATGAGGACAGGGGGGCCAAAGTTCCATTGAGATGACGAATGCATGTTCTTTCCTCGACATAGTGTCCATTTACCAAGCGGAAAAAATAAAACACAAACCCAATTGACATAAAAAGGTAAATCGAAAAAAGCACCAGCCAAATGTATGTCCAAGGGGGAATTAAAAAATGTTTTTTAAATAAGCTGGCATAAACTGCAAAACGTGAGGGTTTCTTTGAGCCATTGGAAACAGTGTCAAAAGAAAATCTGGATTCTGTGGCCAATCGTGCTTGCAAGTCAGGCATGGACAAGTCAGTGGGGTAAGTATAGTCTAATTCATCATGGTGGTCTGTACCGGGCAAAGTACTTAATAAAGGACTGGAAAATGCAGGTAATTCTATGGCCACCTCAGTTTCTCGATCAGAAGCAGTGGGCAATACTGAATTTCTCACAATGGAAGGACAGGAAACAGCCGGTGTCATGCTAAGAAGAATCGGCCACTCTGTGTATCTTGACATTGTCAATTGAGATAAACCTGTTTTCCTTACGACCAGGAAGTGGTGGTAAAATGACTGTTCTTGTGCCCTTCACTCCAAGTACTGGAACCGGAGCTCGATAGGAAGGACCAAACTCTTTCTTGTTATCGATCTTCTCCCGAACCAGGTCTCCAACTTGGGGTAGCCAGCCGACTACCGGGAGCTGCAACGCAACATCCGACGTGGAGGGCAAATGTTCCTTCGCAAGACTGTCTCTGGTCTTTTGTAGATTCTGTAAAACATTGCAATGTTCATCTGCGTCAAAGGAAGTGGCGCGAACCACACAGTCTAGACCGTCAAGGTCAGGGACGTACATCTTGATGCCAAAGAGCATTTCGTATGGGGTCCGCCCACCCAGAGACCTTCTAGGGAGATTATTAAGAGCACGCTGCACGCCATAGAGGTGGGCTAGCCAGTTTCTGCCAGTGCCTATAACTCGAGCTGTCAAAGATTGCTTTAAATCACGGTTCATTCGCTCCACTACACTGTTACCCTCAGGTCTGTATGGAGACGAAAACTTGACTTGGACCCCCATCGTATTCATGGCATCCTTATACGCCTTAGAGGCGAAAGCCGGACCCTGATCCGAATGGAAGGTACCACAGGCAAAAATCCCTACAAAGATGCGCAAATCTCTAATGACAGTCCGTGAATCAGCGCTGCGATGGGGCGCGTGCATGTGCGTGAATCAACTGCAACTAAGATGTACTTATAAGCAGTATCAGATGAAAAAGGACCGCAGTGATCTAAATAAACACAACCTAGTGGTTTATTAGAAATGTACAACTGTGTCTGTGGCGGACGCGCAGCAGTCGAAGGTTTAATCTGCTGGCAAATGTCACAAAGAAGGACATAATCACACGTCTGTTTGTACAGTCCCCGCCACCAGAAACGCTGTTGTAATTGAGTTACAGTGGCCGAGATGCCCGCATGCGCAGACGCCACACCTTCATGAGCTGCTGTAATCAAGTCAGCCCTGCGATCCAAGTTGGGAATCAAGCGTTCTCCAACTTCAGGAATCTTCACAAAAGGAACCTTTTCGTGACTTAAGTGGTATGTGTACTTCGAAGGGAACCCCGTAGGATGTTTACTTCCCTTCTCAGTGGCAGCTATTGCCGCCAAGATGTCACTATCAATCTTACTTCTGGACCGTGTAACTGCTGCAACTAAGTATGTAGACACCGCTAATTTCGCTGCTTCATCAGCAAGCGAGTTACCGACAGCGTGAACTCCTAGACGCTGATGGCCGAGAGTATGAATTACAAAAACAAGCGGCAATCGAGCTTTAAGCTCTGCCACTCGAACCCAGATCATCTTGTGTTTTATTGTGCTACCCTTGGAATCACGAAAATCATTCTGAATCCAAAAGAACAAATTTTCATTGTAAGACTGGACACAGTAGAAAGAATCACTTACAATAAGACTAGTAACACTAGGATCTGCGTACTCCAACGCTAGTAAGAGAGCAAAAGCTCTGCCAATTGTGCGGTGCAATCACCCAGTGGCAACGTGTGCACTTCCCTGGATATGAACTCATCGTTCAACATAGCACCGACCACAATGGCGCATGCGGAAACGTAGGCATGTTTAGAGCCATGCGCAACCTGCGCCGAACCATCAGTGTAAATGATACAATGGAAGTCCTCCAAAGGTCGCAAAGCCAGAGGAGCAGGATGAACAAACTCATACTGCAAGTACTCTTGCGACCGCAATGAGGCGTCAAAAATAAACGTGACATCTGTGGACGTCAAGGACACAGCCCACTGAATCCACCAAGGGTGCAAAGCTTTAGAATTAGGTACACTGGTTTTCGTGACTGCCTCCAAATGAGGACAGGGTGTAACAACCAACATGCGTTTCCCCTGTGACAGAGCTCGTTCTTTAAGAATAGCCATCTGCACAGCTGTTAAAACCTTTTCCACAGTGGGAAACCGCATTTCAGCAGAAGTGTACAAGTGTGACTTGTAAGCAATAGGTACTGTGTCTCCTTCATTAAAAGTGAGGTACGTGAAACCCACCGTCCCCGGAATTATTCTTATCACCAGGTTGGTGTGGTTATCACGAGTCAGTAAGAATTTAGAAGCGAGCAGATCAGCCTGCAAGGACTGCAAGATGGCTGAGTGCTCAGGCAGCCAGCATGATTTAGAAAAAGTAGGTTGTATCAATGCATACAAAGGCTTGATACGCTGGGCATATTCCGGAATGTATGTCCTCCCGAAATTTAAAAAGCCCAGTAATGACTGTAATTTTTTCAGAGTTGTTGGAGCGCGCAACTGGGCGCATTTCTCCAAGAAGTGAGGAGTCAAACCTCTACCTTCATTGTTGAGCTCATAGCCCAGGAACAACACTGTGTACTCAGCAATGTGCGATTTTGCAAAGTTAAATTTGTAACCCATATCTGCAAAGGTACAAATAATCGAATTTACACGACACAGATGCTCCCAAATTTCGTCGTCTGTGAGATATATGTCATCCACGTACGAGCAAGCATCTGGGTCGATTCTCTCCAAAAGAGAGACAATGCGTGCGGTAAAAATACCAGGACTATTCTTATAGCCCATTGGGAGACGCGGAATTGTTTTTGGACCCCAGCGCACGTAAAACTGGTCCATTGGGAGCTTAAGCCATCCAAACTATGGGCATAAAAACAGTTGGAAATGTCAAGCGTTGTTTTAAAACGCTTACGCACAAGACTATCAACCAGGGCAGAGCCGTGAGTATTCTGTACTGCACAGTTACGGCAATGCGAGTTTAAATGCCGGTAATCCAATACCAAACGATATGAACCGTCAGGTTTGGTCACAGTAAAAAGAGGATTATTCATCGGTGACACACACGTTTCAATAACTCCCTGATATTCTAATTGTTCAAGGATTTCCGCGACGGAAGCCTTGGCTTCACGTCACAAGGGATATTGAGGTTGAGGCTGCGGCTGAGACCGCAAAGGAATTTCGTGGCAAGGGGAAAATTTATCTCAACCACATTGATTACGGTACAGAGCCGGTGCAAGAGCCCGAGCCCACTCTTCTGCAAAATGCTGCGCATGCTCTTTCGAGACAGTGTTCGCGAAACTGGGGAGGATCACCTCCTCCCCTCGCGGCACCGCGAGCACAAAAGGCGGGAGCCAGTCAGCCTCCGAAAGCAAAATGTCATACGTAGAAGAAAGATTTTCCCAAAATACCCCTTTAACGGGACGTTGTATGTCACCTTCAATTAACAGGACAATTTCATAAAGTCTTTCAGGGGGAGCAAGTCTCGTATCGGCTGTTTCTATTACAACGTAGACATCAGTCGCTGTCACCCCCAGTAGTGGACGCAGTGCCTCTCTCACTATGGTAATCTCCGCCGCGCTGTCCAGCAAGGTCAGAGCCCACGTCAGATTCCGAAGCCGCGTTCTCACTATCTGTGGCATATCGATGCGCTGTTAAGGCTGCGACTTTCTTTTTTGCAAACTGCGGTCTCTTTGGCGTAGAATCCTCCTGCTTCCCTGCGCCTTCTGTCTGGCGGGGCTGGCCACGTCCTTGTTGGCCACCACGTCCCCTCCCGCCTCCTCCTCCACCGGTCTTCGGGGCCGATGAGTCCTGAAAGGAACGAGGAGAGCGTTGATCAGAAACCTGAAATCGATCAGGTGATTTAATCATCGCGCAGTCGCGCAAATCACAAACTTTCTCAGCCGGCGCAGGAACCTGTGGCGCAGGATAAGAATCCTGAGTCTGCTGTTGTTGCTTCCCCTGTTTCTGTTTCTGAGGCCAATTCTGTTTTTTGGACCTGGGTTGTACATCTGCCGCAGCAGATTGCACTTGTGGTTGTTTCTTTTCCTTAACTGCGAAGTACTTCAAACCCTTACTTGTGCGACCGATTGTTTTATAAGCGGCCACCACAATCTTCGCCAACTGGCGGGGCTTTTCGGCATCGGGTAACGCAGCCAAAGCATTAAACATCTGGAAGTTCACCGCATCTCCTTTGATGTTGGAGAGTATGAGATCACTTACAATCTCAAAAGAACCACACAGGCGCATACCCAACTCAACCGCTGCCTCTGGACCGTGATCATCCTGAACACGTTTTATGATCGTAGGCAGTACAGCCATAGATGGGGTGCCGAAACACCTCGCATAAACAGCTGCAAAAGTTTTACCCCAACTCTCACAGTCAACGAGCTCGGGAGTTATATCCTTTGGTAAAGTAATCGTCAACATTCTATGTTTATCAGCAGGAGTAGAATTCGGAAACACGTCTTCCAGTTGGTCAAATTTCTCGGCCAGCCAAAAAGGAAAATCATCTTTATTATCGGGGCGTTGACCAAAAACCGAATTGACCATAACCGGATTGAGCCGTAAACCACCACGTTCCGTTTCAACGGCCGGACCCCCCGGAGGACCTCCCGGGAGATGTCGACCAATGTATTGCACTAATGCACGAATCACGGCAATCGAGACTACGTGTAGTCTACGAATATCCACTAGTGGACAAGCGCCGTGATTCGGGTGCGGGGTGAAGCCACCCAATGCAGGCCAATTTGCACCTGGAATGGATAGTGGACCCAACCTCGCAGTGGACAAAGAGTGGGGTAGGGCGCCATCAAACCAAACGCGATGCTGCCAATGATCAATAGGTATTTCCAGTGCCCTGTACGGTGTGTACTCAGCCGGTACAGGGGATGGAGTGTAGTGGAGGAACACTTGAGAAGTCGCGTCCATCTCCGGAAATGTGACCCACGAGTAAAACAGCTCGAAAGGGTACGCCGGATCTGCACACACCACCAAAATCACAGCCATGCCTTCCAAAGGGACTTGGTAAGTTTGTAAATGGTTGCGCACCGCAATGCGACTATGCTGCGCAATGGCCACAGCCATGATATCACCGGAACTACTGAATAACAAAGAAAACTTTGTAGCACAACTGGGTAGTAATTCAAGGAAACCGTTTTAGATAGAATCAAGATTGAAAAGACCTATTTCAAAAATAGGTAGGTTTCACCGACACCACCTTTTTCCGGAAACGATAGTGAAGGGGTTAAGGATTGAACGATATACTACTCGAGTGTCATGATATAAGACCACCAACGTACGGGCGCCATGTAGCAGGGTTTCTGTTCTCCCACAGAACTGTGCACAGAGGATTGGAACCTCAGCGAATTAGGGTGACCCAAAACTCACCTTAGTACCCAACTAACCCCTTACCGAGCTAGCTACAGTGTCTCATTGGTCATAACAAACTCCCAATGTTTAGACAAACCAGAACATGAGCTTACAATACCTCAGGTTACGTGGAACACATGAGCACTCTTTCGTTATACAATCATTTCAAACCAGAACATGGAGTAAAGAAGAACACGGGAGCATTTGAAATGTTTATTTACTAATGCCGTCTTCTCAGGCACAGTATCTTAGATAATACAAGTAAACATATTATCAGAAGCAAAGTTACCAGCATAGTTACTAGTCCATAGAAGGCAAACGGTGACAGCATGCTAACATGCTGTAATGAATAAGAGTTAACAACACTTATTTCTCACCCTCCCTAACACACATATTATATTAGTAGCTAAGAAGGTCTCTTTGGGTTGAATTAGGGCGGGCCCATACCTCAGTGTCCTAGCATGAAGGGATCACATCAGCATACACCAGCTCTCTCTGCATGCGAACAGCATCAAGTGTGTTTGTGTGCCTCAAGCAAAGCAATATAAAAACCCGCCTCAAGCCCAAAGTTGGCAGAAGCTGCACTTATGTTATGTCTATGAAGGCGCGAAGATCAGACCTCATAACAATTCTGTATCGTGTTGTTCCTGAAGCTTCAGCACTCTCTGTACAGACATAGTTTATTAAGCAAAGCTGATATCAGAGTAATAACATATTATTCTCATGTAAACCACAACGAACTACTAGGTTGAAAGCTAAATCAACAATTAAGTGTCGTGTGCAGAAGCAGCAAAAGGAAAAATGGCGTTTAAACATTTAATGAGCCTATGCTAACTTAACACATTATAAAGATACACAGTAGCTATATGACAATGAATGAATGGATTTTTCCCATGAGGCTCTTGAAGATGCCACGTCCCAATTGAGGGTGTTCAAAATGTTCACATAATGTCCAAAGATTGGTCTAGAATCCCATGTGGAAATTTTTAAATCACGTATGCTGAGTTGAACCATCTTATAAACAGTGACCCTGCCAAAGGCAGAGATGGGGAGCGTATTCCAAGTTCATTGGGGAGAAATATTGAGTTCTAAGCAAAATTCTGGATCAGTAGAAAGATGCAGAGTCCTCATCCTGCACTGGGAAAATGACTGATGTGTCCCAGTTTACAATCAGGCTAGATGCCTTCCTGTAGAGGTCAAGGATGTTTATCAATTTCTAACAGGTCCACTGTTTATAGCACTGGAAGAGCAGCATGTGGTCTTTTTCACGTTCAGTGGCACTCGGTATCCCACTGCACCCTTCCAATGAAAAGCTTGCAGAAGACCATTCTTCTTGAACCAGGTTGAAAATGGTCCCCTGGCCAATAAACAGCATAGCAGCTGAGTGGGAACAAAAGCTAAAGATTTGGAGTTTAAATTTATTCCCAGTAACGCTTGCCATAAGAAGTCCCATCTTAAGGATTCAAAGGTTGTTTTGAATCTTGGGGCTTGCCTCTCGAAGAATTCCACAGGATGCCTTGCCTGGCTGCGTTGCTCCCAGTGCCTCCCCGATCTCCTCTTGCATTAATGGATCTTCTAATAGTCACTAGTCTGCACAAGAAAAGATGGGGATTGGCATCTCCCAAACCACCAGAGATTCCATGTCATGGTTGGAAGGGTTAACAACATGTGTAAAGGGACCCCCTCCTAAGGTTAGTTTTGGCCAAGGAACAGAGGGGAGCAAGAAAACTACAGTGTGAAAACGTTTTCACACTATGGTTGGAAGGGTTTTCATGCCTCACAGAGAAATTTATAAAAGTCATTGAAATTAACAAAGGAAGAAGCAGTACCAAGAGAGTCCACCACCATGCCACCAGATAAGTTGTTAAAGCTCATGATTGCCCTGGAGGTGACTTCTTGGTTAGCGAACCAGTAAAGAGACATTTCTGCGGCTCTTTCTGTAATACTGAAAGCGCTGGCTCACATACAGTGATAGTACTTTCTCAAGAAGGCTTTCCCTCATTTGCTTGGGGGCGTGGGCGCATGCAAATGAGGGAATCCCTTTGCCTCAGCTCCCACTCCCTATTACAGATGCGGACGCAGAGGCAAAATAGCTCTCAGGAGGTGCACTGACAGTGTATCACAACTAATGTGGTGCAAGGCTAGTGCACCCCATATTTGCAGCCCTCTGGCATGGGGAAAGGGGATCCTATGGACCCCCAGACATACTCTTGCAAGTGGGTGCAGTCACTGACTACAACCTGCTGCAAGGGGATATCCAACCCCATTTAAAAGTGCAGATGAGTTGCCGCCTGCACAGTGTAAAATGGAGTGGCTTCTTCAAAGCTACTCGATATTTCAATTGAATGATCTACCCACTGTGCAGCACGAGTTCCCGCCTGCCGTGGGGGCAGTGCATTCTATTTAACCCCTCCCATGCTCATGATGAGCTCAGCTCGTCGTGAGCCACTGTTGCGCTTTGCTCATGACGAGCTGAGCTCGTCATGACCGCCGTGACGCTCACACGCAGGGATAATTCCCCTGCTGTGCTGAACGTTCCACGAAAACGGGTGTGGTCATGACGAGCTCAGCTCGTCATGAGCATAGCGCCACAGTGCTGCATGACGAGCCGAGCTCGTCATGAGCACCAGGGCGCTGGGCGCACCTCCCTCCCCCAGCACAGCGGGGGTATTACCCCTGCGGCGGAGGGGTTAATAGGGTGCTTTTTCCCTGTTTGAGTCCAGTGCACCTGTTTTGAGGTGCGCCCGGCGCAATCAAGGACAGTGTGCCCTTTACCGAATAGGGCCCTAGATGTCATGGCGGGGTAGGAATTAAACATGTCTATAGTGTTGTCCGTAGTGATGTTAAATTTAAATCCTATCATTGTCTTCCGCAGGGGCATGTCAGACAGCAGTGTAAGTTAGGTCTCCTGCATGAGAGGGTAATGTATACATTGTTTAAGGTCCATAGGAGTGATTTCAGGTGGCCGGAGACTAAGATACATCATCACAACTCATTTGTGTGTACCTGGAAGACAATCAATGCCAAGGTTTAGTGCAGTTCAATTGTCCCTACCCCCAGAGCCCCTAGTGAACGCTGCAAAGTGGAGTGCAACATTTCTGTGATTTGCATTTGCAGGATTATATACAGAATTATATTCAGCAGAAAGAATTTTCACTATATTTACCATGAAATGAGTCCTCGCATCAATTTTTGGTGCAAGAATGCATTGAAACAAAAGCATACTGAACAGCCTCCCACTTTCGGTTGCTCTAGTGTCTTCACAGATTTTTTTTCACCGTAAATCGTGGCATTCACTGTAAATTTGTACAGTAAATTGCACCATTTGTGGCAAATGTGTACCCCAAATGGCATGTAAATACATGAAGTGGTGTAATGGCGTAACTTCAGAAATATTAAGCATAAAGTGAAATCTATGAAACGACATGAATTACGTCGATGTCATTTAAAATTCACCTTTGCCTACCCTGCATGGTAAACTCAACTAAATCCGCACCTACCCAAAAACTTACACTTTGTGCCGTGTCGAAGTGTCTCCTGCATCAAGAAGGCATGTGGGAATGATGACAGACAAACTGTAACACTGTCACTCTCTTGACTTTATTGTTAATGGTGTTGACATTCCAGGAGATAATTTAGTATTTCAATTCCCAAAAGTTCTAGTAGGTGCCGAAGTACTACATAAAATTATTTAGGTACCACCAGCTCACACTTCCAAGGTACTTCCAAGGTCGAAGTAGAGTGTCAAGCTCACAACGTAGACCATACCTGCTCCCTATAATTGGATGAATGAATATTTTTAAATCGTAATCTAATATTGTTTGTATGAATACTTTTAAAACTTAAACTTGAAAAATATCCCAAAATTATGTGGAAGCGTTAACTAAATATTGTAGCAAGAAAAGACAAATTATGCAATGTGCTGCAGAATATTTTGTGGCTGCATTACTTCAATATTTTATCATTTTTACAATGTTGACATTCAGAATAATCATCAGTTCATCACCTGCAGTAAATGCCCTTATCAGCAAAAGAAAAGTGCCCTGTCAATGCATGGCAAAGGGCCTGCCTCTGCGCAACCTATGTGGCAGCATTTTCGAAAACGTTTGATCCATTTGAGCTGAAATTCTTTTTTTTAAATTAAATTCTAACTATTACACAAAAGACGATGGATCATGTGCAAATGCAGCAAAACCAATATGTAAGGAACTGGATTATTATTAGGGGTGGGCGATTGACTTTCTCAAAGAATAATAACATCTCGTGTCAGGGTAAGTTGAGCTCATCCTTCTGGTACATATGGCACAGAGCAGACATGCTTAGGGCTCTGTGTAAAGTATCTGTTCAGTGCCAACACAGTAATAAAGTTGAGAAATACACAGCAATAAGAACCCCAAACCTAAAAGGAAAATGTAATAAACAAAATGAAACAAAACAACAAAAATCCAATTGGAGATGTGAATTTTTAAGTCGCAATACCGACCAAAAAACAATGAGCCAAATGTGTTCTGTTGTAGTGGTGGACCAGGACTTTGGCATGAAATATGGCTTACCACCATTGATCCCTGGCTGTATACAACAAGTGGAATGGTCCCTGTTAAAGGTTTTGAATTAAAAAATTGAAAAGTCTAAAAATCCCATTCCAGAAAGGTACTTTATCCTGCTTTTAAATGAAGGGTTGACATTTCTTCAAAGTCCCAATCAAAAAAGCGACTTTGTCACTTTGCAAGTATAATAATCTTCCCTGGGTGGGCCACTAATGAAAATGTAGCCACTGCCGTGGAACTGAAGTCAAAATTCCTTAATGCAGATAGGTCCCGCTGGACATCTATAACTTTAGAGATTTCGTTGACAGTTTTCCAAGTTTCAACACAGAATGGGAGCCAGACAAAGCTGAAATTCGGTCAGATGCCGTGGAACTGCCAGACTGATTCTTTTTCCTGTGGTTCTAACTGGAGAGCAGTAGGAAAAGTTTTTTAAAGTTATCACATTTTTGTTGGTGCCCAAACATCCACAGGAGTACACTTCTAAGGCTTCCAGGATCTTTAAGGGAAGGCAGACACACTCTGTCATCAAGAGCATGAAAGATGCATTCACAGAACTCCTCATCTTCATGTTTATCATTTCAACAGAAATTGATGACGCTCCTGCTTACAGATTCATGGCCCAACCCCAAACGAAATGCCTGTCAAAGCGTGTCATGGAGAATTTCTAATTGTTATATGTACTTATTCATATACCCAAGGATAGGGCCAGCTTTATAAACCAGAGTCTGATATCCCTACTGAACATTTATAAATCTGATGTAAGCCACTGGTGAAAGCTGCAGCTCTCCCTTATGCGGAGGGCAGCTTTCTACACAATGATAGCACTCCTAAGAGTATTTACATGCTCCAGAACACATCTTAAATAATACTAGATACTAAAAAGTAGAAAAATGTGACTGGGACTTTTTATAGGCTGGTCACAGTGATAGAATTATAAAGGTGAATCTGTATAGAGGAACATGTGGTAGGGGGATTGCCCTGCCTGACCTGCAAAAAATAATATTGACCTCCTGAAAGATTGTAATTAATGACGGGACATTTAACTCACAACAATGGGTTATCTCAGAGGTCTGCATGGGGAGCAACACCAAAAGTGTTTGCCTGTGTACTCCAGAACAGTGATTAAATCCTGTCAGGTAGTTAACTGCAATATTGGATGGTGGTTCGGAACACACTAGAAAAAACACTTGTGAGACTCAGTGTCATTGCTGGATTGGGGATCAGATGATTTTAAAACACTTGAAGACCGTAGGAAGCTGGCTCTCTATATAGCGTACTAAAATGAAGTACACTGTACACAGAGTCCAATTTATCCCTCACTGGTACACAGAGGTTAAGGTAAATAACACTAGTGCTCTTTTTGTGATAGTGTGGGTGAGTTGTTAGGATTATCAGATGGTAGTGCTAAGCACTTGTTGTACTCACAAAGGAAATAAATGAGACAAACTCAAGAATATATTTGAGATCAATTTATAAAAATAGTATCAATTTTTATGTATATTTTCAAACCAAGGGCCAGATGTACGACCCTTCCATTCTGCAAGTCACAAAATGCACCTTTTGTGGCTCGCAATTTACAACAGTGTCTCAGACACTGTTTGTGATTCCTAATGGGGTCTCAAATTGCATGACTCATTAATATTCATGAGGCAAGAGCAATTTGCGACCCCATTAGGAATGGCTAGCACTCCCAGGGATGGTGGCCTGCTAGGGTCAGCAGACCACAATATCTGTGACTGTTTTTTAACCCCTTCAATGCTCTTGACGGAACGGTTCCGTCATGAGGCACGGTGCTCGTGTGCTCATGATGGAACCGTTCCGTCATGACCACGCCCGTTTTCATTAGGGCTCAGCACCGGAGCAAAATCTCCGTAGCACGGAAGCGGTTAAATAAAGCTGTTTTTTTTTTTAATGCGGCCCGTTTTCCTTACAGGAAAATTAGATGCATTTAAAAAAGAAAAATGAAATGTTTCATTTTTTAAGGGCAGGCAGTGGTCTCTAGGACCACTAACTTCTCTTAAGAAATATTTTTGCATCCATTCACAAAGGGGCAGGTGTCCCCTGGGGACCCCTACCCGTTTGAGAGTGGCTTCCCACCTATTTGAAGTAGGTGGCAAGCCGCATTTGTTTTGCGTCCGCAAATGCAGTCGCAAAACAATGGTACATTCCATTGTGACACACTATTAGTAGGGATACCGATTCCTGATAGCAAGTCGTAAAAGCTGTTTTGCGAGTCACCAACTCGCAAAATAGCATTTGTACATGCCAGGGCCCTTTTTTATGGTCGCAAATGGGCCGATTTCCAGTTTGCGATGCAAAAAATGGTCGTACATCTGGTGCAAAGTACTTTGATATAAAGGAAAATTAGATGCATTTAAAAAAGAAAAATGAAATGTTTCATTTTTTAAGGGCAGGCAGTGGTCTCTAGGACCACTAACTTCTCTTAAAAAATATTTTTGCATCCATTCACAAAGGGGCAGGTGTCCCCTGGGGACCCCTACCCGTTTGAGAGTGGCTTCCCACCTATTTGAAGTAGGTGGCAAGCCGCATTTGTTTTGCGTCCGCAAATGCAGTCGCAAAACAATGGTACATTCCATTGTGACACGCTATTAGTAGGGATACCGATTCCTGATAGCAAGTCGTAAAAGCTGTTTTGCGAGTCACCAACTCGCAAAATAGCTTTTGTACATGCCAGGGCCCTTTTTTATGGTCGCAAATGGGCCGATTTCCAGTTTGCGATGCAAAAAATGGTCGTACATCTGGTGCAAAGTACTTTGATATAAAGTAAGTACTTAGGAGTTATGATTTTTTGAGAGTTCGGTAAATATATCACTTTTGTGTTCAATAACAAACCAATGACGTTGATGGGAAAAAGCAGAAAATGCATTTAAAATCGGGCATTGCTTTACAAAGTTCACCTTCTCGTTTTAGGTTGATAGCAGGACCAGGTCCAAAGTTACAGCAGAAGAAGATCAGGGGCATCCTGAATCTGGCTGGGAGCAGGGAGCAGAGGTGTTGATAACTGGTGAGCTACGACGATGGGGGCCACATGTAAAGACAATACACAGGAGGACTTAGAGTTAAGTCTGGTGGGTCCCACTTGAGGGAGGAGGTCGCAGGGGCCACAGGACCATAGCAGCATGGCTGGTTTGTTAATACTGGGTCTGGTGGGGCTGGGCGCAGAGCAGATAGGTCAGCTGGGCATCATGCATTGAGAAGTCCTCGCAGTCAGGAGCAGGCAACTTGGAGAGGCGATTTTGGGACATCTGGGCAACTCAGGATGAGAGATTCAGGGGTCTTGATTTCCTTCAATGGGTGCTTGCTTCTGGTATCGTTGGAGTCCAGCACAGAATTTTTGTCTCAATGTATGCTATAAGGGGTCTGATTTACCCTGAGTATTAGTACGGTGCATCTCAGGTTTGTCCTGGTGTATCCAAACTTGGTGGGGAGACAGATCTGACCTTCCCTAGCTGGATAAACCTGTTTTGGTGTGGGTGCAGCATCGCAATCATCTTGGAGCGGCATGGCCACTAACCTGACTCAGCTGGATCAGTAGTCTGTGGTGGCAGAAGAGTAATACCTTTACTTCAAGAGAGGCTTTTGGAGACTTCACAGGTTCAGGGCACCAGAGTTTGGTGCCAATTTTATTCTGCATCAAGGCTTCAGTTCTGAGGTATCAAGTCTTCTTTGTCCAGGTCTTCTTTTTGCCCCTTGAATCTAGGTTCCAAGTCTGGGCATGCCATCTAAATACTGAATTTATGATCATTACGAGTGAGATATTTAGTAGCCAATGAGCTACCTACCTTTAGGGTGGCTAAGCCCTCGAAATGATCACTTTCTGTGGGAAGGGGCCCTACTGTAGCCCTGATACTTTGTTTCTCCATGATCCTAAGATGGTGTATTTCAGGGAAGGAGTTCACATTTCCTGCCCCACTATAGGGGTGGTGCTGGCTGAGTGTTGACCCTCCTCCTAATCTAACTAATTTCCTGCCTGTCCTTCCTCCAAATGTGGAGCTGGGTAGGGGGGTTGGCATCCCTCTCTATCTGGGGAAGCCTGGGCTGAACTTCAAAGGTGGAAATACCTTTGAAGATTCCAGCTCTGAAAAGCTATTCCAGCCTGGAGGAGGTGTGATGAACCTTTGCATAGATCAGGCTCTGTTCCTGACCAATGAGAGTCCTGATACAGATATGACCTCACATAGTGCACCCTGCCTTAGGGCAGCAAGGCCTGCAGAAGAGATGACTTACCTATATCTTATGCAGTGTGGGAAGGCATGGCCCACAGGGCTGTGTGCCATCTCAACTCTTCGGTTTTCTGTATGCCACGACACGCAGCCTGCAGTGGCAGTTTGCATGGTCTTAGTGAGGGGTCGCTGGGGTAAACTAATTGATGCTGCAGCCCCAGTAGGCCCACTTCAATACCAATGCCCTAGGCGCGAGGGGTATCATTTGCTATTGACTTACAAAGGTGGCTAACATTGTGCCAATCGTGGTACCATTTTGCGAAAGAGTTCTGGCAATGGGAACCTGATTAGCAGGGACCCAGTGCACATACAGTTCGTAATCACATCAGGCATCAAGCAAAAAGTGGGAGCTAACCATGTCAAAATAAACACTTCCCTACAAAGACCTATATAAAGAAGTTGAACTTGCAAACACCCATTACTCAAACACATCCAGGTCAGACATGTTTTACGGAAATGCACACAAAACTTTCAAAACATTCAAGATGACTCCCCCCTTATTACAGAATACAGGCCGCTCACTTCCATAAACATAGCATATCACAAGTGTACAGAACCCTATTTAATGTCCAAGGGGGTACTCACAGACCCGAGAGGTAAATTGGAAAGAGACATTTGGACATTGGATGGGGACAATTGGGCAGATGCATCTAGACACGAAAGTCAATTGGCAATCAGAGTGGGCTTTTGACTACTTCAATCGAAGATCCTACACTGTACGTTTTACACAAGACTACATATGATGAGGTTTGGGATGGCTGACTATGTTACCTGACTTCAATACTGTGAATAGATCAGGAGATTTTTTTTTCCATACTATCTGAGAATCTCCTCAAATACAAGCATTTCGAATAATATCAAGGGCCTGTCTGCCACAATATTAGGAAAACGCTTCAATCTACAGACACATTGTCTGGTTGCTAGGCATTAGGAATGACCTGACAGTGCCAAACTATTAACATCTGTTCTGCAACATAACTCTAGTACTGGTAGGCAGAAGAGATAGGGTGCGAGATTGGGGGAGCCAGATGATCCGCTCTATGAAGACATAAGCTCTCGAGATGGACTGGTGTTCATTAATTGAGTACGTGATTTATGCCGCATGGGAACACCCCCAAAAAATTTACAAATATTAGAATCATAACAAGGAGCATGAGTAACCTAAATAACGTTATGGACATGTAGCATAGTACCTGATTAGCCTTTCTCAGGATCATGTGCACTGCAAGAGTTAGGTTTAATAAGATTGTGAGGCTCATTTATAGTTTGGAAGACAGGGTACTCTGTTGCAAATGTGATGGAGTAATTGTCTTCGAAACTGATGTCTGAATTTAGAGTTCACCTAATGAACACTGATGTCAGCTGTAGTAGTTTGTGTTTGCCTCAAAGACAAATCTGATGGCCAACTTAGGGCTAGATGTACAATCGTTTTTGCATGCACAACCGTTTCAGCATGCAAAAACAGCAAGAGCCCTGTACAAATCCTATTTCTATAATCACAATTTATTTGTGACTCACTAAATAGGTTTGGTGACTCGCTATTAGGAAAGTGCGTTCTCTTCATAATAGCAAGCACATGCCCATGTATGAATGTTTCGCAACCACAATTGCGTTCACAAAACACTCGCAAATTACCTCCCTCTTCAAGCGGGTGGTAATGCACTTGCAAAAGGGAAGGGGTCCCCAGGGGACCCCTTCCCCTTTGCAAATGGAGGGGAAAATATTTTTTAGGGCAGGCAGTGGTCCCAGTGAACACTACCTGCCCTTAAAAAGTGAAATGAAAATGTTTCATTTTTTTTTCTTTTTTAAATGCATCCCGTTTTCCTTTAAGGAAAATGGGCTGCATTAAAAAACTGCTTTATTTAAAAGCAGTCCCTGACATGGTGGTCTGCTGAGTCCAGCAGGCCACCATACACGGGAGGACCTGCCATTACCAATGGGGTCACAAATTGTGAGAGGCTCATTAATATTCATGAGCCTCTCAACTTGCTACTCAATTGGGAATCGCAAACAGTGTGATACACACTGTTGTACATCCAAAATAGTCCCTCGCAAATTGCGAGTCTAAAAAACTCACAATTTGCGAGGCGCTATTTTGCACGTCGTACATCTGGCCCTAAGAGAGAAGAAGCCCTTCCAAAACTGGTGATTTTAGTATGACATGGTTACCCTGTTGTCTGTTCTTATCAATAGCCTCTGCAGGATGTGTGAGAAAGCTTGAAATGTTCTACAGACCATCATGAGATCTCACCACGTTGAGGATCGCCTCTCCTCCTCCGTTCTTGAAAGACCCTGAGTTGTCTGGTGTTCTATAACTAGTACTGCACCCCCTCAGGCTAAAGTACTGGCATCTTGAAATGAAGCGAAGAAGTCAGCCGATATAGATAAACAGGGTTTATTTAAGTGCCTACAATAGAACTCACAGGTGCGGAGGACACAAACACATCCAGCCGTCTCCTGATACCACTTGCTTCTCTCAATACATTCTAAATGATATAGCCCACATTCCAACATTGACAAATGCATGACAAGTCATGACATATTCCACATTCCATTACAGTCATTAACCAACCATCATACCACACATAGGTTGTCAAAATCCTTGGCTTGGGAAAGCAAATATCACACCTCAATATTAGAGAAGGAAATCCAACCACCATGTTAGGTTCTCCTGAGCCATTGATGGAGCAAGGGCTCGTAGAAAAGAGACTTGCTCGAAGGCAATCTTATCATATAACTCATAATGTCATACTAATTGTGTATTGTGTAATTAATATGCATCACATTTCAAACATCAAGAATAGAGAAGCTTGCGTATGTGTCTTATTAACAAGTAACTCGAGTAAAATCTAAAATGGCCATTAAGGCGGAAAATTGTATTGCGCATGCGTCAACTGCATCTACGTAGTAATGACGAGCTTTGGCTTGGAGGGAAACTCCTGCACTTGCGCAGACACCTCCAAAATGGCTGCTTGAAAGCTCACATGCTAGACATCTGCTTTGCTGAAACTAAATGAAGCTATTTTACTAAATACTAATGCGGGAAGAGCAATTTAAAGTAAATGGGTTTAGAGTAGAGATAGATGGTATACAGTGAAATCATTTTATTTTGAAATGAATATACTTCTTTTTGACTTTCTTATTAGTTCATATTCAGGCCTCTGTCAAAAAACAAAGTCTATATCCCATGTGACTCATTACACATGCAGTCTAGATAAGCCAGAAGCCGCACTGTCATACTTGAATGTCATCCAAGAGAAGAAAGGGCAGCATACCCTGGGAGCCATCCTAATGTCCTGTGAAAAGGAAAAACACTGTACCAAATGTATACTTTGTGAATGATAAAAATGTGCATACGGTTGGGAATAAAGATTAATGAACAAAAATTAAGGGGCGGGATCATTTGACAATGAACTAAAGAAAAATGATGAAAATCTGGTATGGTATGATGATCATTCACTTTGACTGTCCAACCAGAATGAGGAGTTTTATGAAATTGAAACATTAATGGGTGGTACATGGCATTAGAAAGGTATAATTTAGATAGTTTAGTTAGTTAGTTAGAACAGAGAGATCGGAATGCTGCAGAGCTCGGGAGGCTGTCGGAGTATCGAGCGAATGCTAATGAAGAATCGAATTGCAGACTTAGAAATTAGGCCAAATAATTAGAAGAAGATTGCGGAAGAATCGGGGAGGAAGATAGTGTCAGAGAGGGGTGAAACGCAGGTGTCAGATCTAGAAGAGGTCACCTTGTCCTGTCCTGAATCCTGTCCTGAAACCTGAAGCCTTTGTCTCCTTTCCTTTCCTGGGGGACCCTCCCCAACTCCTTGGCTAAGAGGTCGGTTTTCGCACCATCCCAGGTAAATATAATGTTCTGTAGATTTAAATTGTACTGCTCTCTCTATCCTCTCCCTTACAGGTATCGTTATTGAAAGTCTTATTAATTTGAATCTTTTCCTTCCATGGGTGACAGAGACTGTTCTGTACTTTGAATTTGGCTCATATGAATTTCAATTGGATAAACATTTAAACCCTTCCCGAGTCTGTGGTTATTTCATTGCAGAGAAAGAAAATATTATTTCATGTCATTTCACGATCAACTAGTTCAACAAATAGTCCATTGACCAGAGGAAAGAACTTTTTGATCAGTGAAAGATAGGTTAGAAATATCAGATCACTAACCTAAGAGGACACATTATAAAAATTTACTCCAGCAGATCTAACTGGCCTGTATGTGAGTTTGTGTGTTTATGGGCCCAATGTGAGTATGTGGTATTAGAGTATCTGAGGCTGGTTTACCGCTGGATCACCATCTGAGTTATAGGTATTAGGTCCTTGTAGCCCTCCTGTTGAGGGGTCTCAATGTTCAAGTATGTGAGGAACCAAGTCTTGTGGATGTAGGCGAGCCCAAGTGATAATACTCAAAGTTTCTGAATAGAGAAAAAAGCAGCTTACTCAGAAATCTGTCTAGAAATAAAATAAGAAAAAAATAAAAATAAAAACTCATGTGCTTGCCAGTTTCCCCTGGATATGCAACAACTGCATTCCTGGAGTCTCCTGTCTTGACAACTATTTTGCACAAGAATAAGGATGAATCATAATCTTCTGGGACAGTTACACCTCTTGGACTGGAGCCACCACTTTTTGTGAAGACTCAGGGGGAGGTCTTCAAGCCAGATGGGACAACCCAGAACTGCTAATGCTGATTGCCAATGGCGAAACTGAAATATCTCTGCTTGTTAGGTGCGACTGGAATGTGCAGGTATTCATCCTGCAGCTCTATTTTGTCAAAAGGTACCCTGTAGAAATCAGTGGACTCACACGCTAAAGAGAGTTTATCTTGAAACGTAGTCTGGAAATAACAGTGTTGAGAAATCTGAGATCTATTATCATTCTGAATTCCCTAGATACCTTCCTCACCATAAATACGCAGGAATAAGATCCCTTCTCTATCTCCTGAGTGGAACAGGAATGATGGCCGTCTTTTTGATTAGCATGGCGATGTTGTCGCATACTGACCTCCTCTTTTGTCTCTCTAGTGGCCAAATCGTTTTCACAAAAATGAGGCTCTGGAAATTAAGGAGATACTATGATAGAGTAAGCCTCTGAAACGATCTGGAGAATCCAACAATCTGACATTATCTTCCTCTATCTGTGCTGTAAATGAAAAATCCGGCTTCCAGTGGGGCTCTTAAGGATCCGTGCAAAGTCAGGAGCCTTGTTTCTGCTCTCTCTTTCCTCCTGATTGGCAAAAGTCGGTATCGGATTGGGTTCCACTGGACTAAAATTTCGACTTAGGAGTTTAAATATCAGACTTTCTTCTCATTTAACGCTCATATGTACTTTGATTATTGCCAACAGACTTATGTTTTTAGGAAAAAGGTTCGGTGTTCAACTGTGATTTAAAGGATGTCTGCAAACACCTCCTTTTAACTCTCACCAAAAAGTATTTTCCCTGAATATGACATCCTCCAAAAACATTCTGAGGGGCCTCTGTCTTCCAGCTTCTGAGATATAAATATTGCCTAGCTGCAACTGAGATATAAATATTGCCTAGCTGCAACTGAGATATAAATATTGCCTAGCTGCAACTGAGATATAAATATTACCTAGCTACCATTCACCAGAGCCAACATGTGGCCTGTTATGTGACCCTCTACCTTCTTGTCTAACCGGTCCAATAAAGTTGCATCCTTCAACAACAGGGGAGATTTCCTGGTGAGGCCAGACAACAGAGAATCCGAGGCAGTTCAGTTTCCTCTTTGGCTCAAGGATATAGTGTCCCCATTAACCTTGGTAGTAAAAACCTATAAGGGGCTTTCCACTCCCTTTTTAAAAGACTCATTAGTGCTGGAATAATAGGAAGCCTCGGAAGTAGAGATTTATGGAGCTGATGGGACCAAGCAATGCTAACTCCTAGTGGATTATCTTCAACAGGTAAGTGAAGGTTTGAAAAGAGATATTATATTATTGCTTTAAGGTCCTCCTTTCAATCAATTTTCTACTGGGAGTGGGAGAATCGGAAACAATGCCAATCTGTTCATCACCATGTTCTGGAGATGCCGAAGAAGAAACAGAGGATTGTGAGGAGACTTAATAAAATGACTTCCGTGAAGGAGATGACACAGGAGGAGGAGGATATGTCTCTCTCAGACAGTTGCCAGAATCAGACATCGATTCAACCATATTTTGCAGCTCCGTCTTTGAGTATAAGGGGAATGTATTTCTTCCACCCCTATGATCAACTCCATGTATCTGTTATTGGGGGAAGATGGCGAATTAGGATGTCTCTTCTGATAGTGCTGTCCAATAGTGAAAGTCTACAAGAGCGTAAAACTACGGAAAGTCAGACCTGGTCCCTTCTTTAATAGTGAATGGGTCCTAACCCTGAGGCTGCCAAAAGTCTGCCTGAATAGCCCACCCCCCCCCCCCCGCAATATCCTCCATTATTTTGAAACGAGATGTAGCAAGGTAAATAAGTGTACTTGTAGAGTGTACATGACCTTGAAATATACCAAGCCTCAAACCAATTAAACTTCACAGTGAGAGTTTAAGACTTGAATCACTTGACTCTTCAAAAAGTAGCACAAAGTGCCTGCAGCTTGCAATAACATCAATTCACTGGCCCTATCCAGCCTCTGTAACCAGAGACTACAGAGAGGAAGAACAGTGGGGCACCCATCTCCTTTCTTGAAAAGCATTTCTTTGACTGCGGGCAAAAGAACCATGGGCCTCATTTATGAAAAGTGACGCATCGCAGCGTGAAAACAGCGATGCGTCACTTTTCATTGGGCCCTCCTTGCGACACCAATGATGCGTCATATTTACAGTACGATGCATCATGTCGCAAGAAGTTACAGATGCGTCAGTATTTCTGACGTATCTGTAGGCGCAAAAGTGACGCATTGCTGGAGTGTGTCACAAAAGTGACGCAACTACAGCAATGTGTCCTTGCACATGGGGCAAACCCATGTGAAAGGGCCTGCGTCAATCTTACGCCTGCTGTGAGGCAGGCATAAGATTTTGACGCATTTGAGTCCTAGAAGTGGCGCAGTGAAATCTCATAGATTTCACTGTGTCGCTTCCATGACCCTTTCTTGCGTCAATACGCCCCTATTGCATACATTATACCTGGCGCAGGTATAATGTGGCGCAGGGGTTTACAAAGTGAGGCATCTACCTAGATGCGTCACTTTGTAAATATGGCGCAACAAGGCGCATTTTTTACGCCACTGGTGCGTCACAAAAAGTGACGCACCGGCGGCGTAAAAGTGACGCACAGCCTCATAAATGAGGCCCCATATGTTGTTCACCCTATCAGCCATACGATGCCCCCTCACAGAAAGGAAGAAACAAGCTAATATAATGCACGTTTTTCAAAAGAAAACTGGTTGAGGGAGAAAATGGAGTTCCGAACATCGCCTGAATGAAAAAGTAGAAGGGGGCAGTGTTGTCTTAACACATGGACACACTGGGCAGTTGCCTCGGGTCCCAACAAGCATAGAGGCCCCATGCAGACCAGAATTTAACACTAATTTTCCGTTATACATTTTTATTTCTACGAGTGGTTGTGTAGCCAGGGCTCAATGCACTGCTTAGCGTGGGGGCCAATAATGCTTGCATTCTCTCTCCCGAGCCCATGTGCCTCACCACCAAACCATCTACTTAGCACTCTTGAGCAACAAAACTGGTGGGCTGTTGCACATGGACATCATTTAGGGGTCGCAGTTCCAACACCCAGCTTGCCCTTTGTGACCACTGGCACTGCCTTTGCGACACCTGGCCTCAAAGGGAACAAAATCAGTGCCAGGAGCACATGGGCAGCTCGTCGGTATAGACATCTGTTGGGGCTTTACTTGCTTTGTTTTCTCTCAATGTTGTATCACCCTAAAAGAGAATAATGAAATATCATTCACTATCAGTGTAATAACAAATGGAGTTCAATTAGCTGGAGTATGATATTCCCTGACAGTTGAGGTAAGTTAAAAATAAGGCTTTTGAAATGTATTTTGTGTGCGAGCTTGCAGGTGAGTGTGAGTTTACATAAGAGTGTCTATATATGTGTGAATATGTGTGCATGTGTAAGCAAGTGTGTGTGGGAATGAATTGAAGGTCTAAGGGTGTGTGATGTAATTTGCTACCCCTGGCATTTTGGTGAATTGACGTTCACGCCGTTGCAGCTCTAATCCACCTCCTAAGGGGAAAAGCATAAACATTTTGAAATAAGCACCCCCTACTTTAACAGAACTCGGCTGTAAGCTCACTTGATATGTAGTAAAACAAGGGGGCCCAGCATTCCACAAGATAAAAGTAAGCACCCCTGAAACCTTCCTGACAGCCTTGCAATGGTAGGTGACGTAAAAGAGGAAACAAGGTAAACCCGGAGGTGTTTTTTCCAGGGTCAGAGTGGCCTATATAGCAATGTAGCAGATCACAACAGGCTATTCTGACAGATCAGTTGGTGGGCCAGATTTGTGGGCACATTTTAAGGTCTGCTGGGCTGGTTTATAATGTTGAGTTTCCCGATATTAAAATAAACTTTGCCTGCAGTAAGCTCAAATCCATGAAGTCCTCCATACCTTACAAAACACTTACACAGCTGCCTTTACTATTTCCAAACACCCCAACTTGCAAACATGGTGACTTTTTAGGTATCTATTTCACTAGTGGGGGCCACACTAAATTTGTTGCACACCCCTGTTTTCTGTCCTATTTCGACCCAATAGTTCTCTCTGGGCAACTAAAGTGAAAAAGCACTTTGTAATGGGTGAGTGAATGGTGGTGATGGTGGCACATTACGCATGTAGTAATGAATCGGACGAATAAAGTGAAGAGGAGGTAATCAATGTATAACCATAAGCCTTGAACAATAGAGCTCACAACCCCAGAGGAGTGGCGCCGCGGCTAGGGCGACTGACTCCGGAATATGGGGATCACGGTTCGATCCCCAGCACCATGTGACTCTGGGCAATAGTTTGCTTAATCTTCCTGACGGCCCCCAGCGCCTAGAGACCGGTGATTGTGCGCTTTACAAATGTGGATTTATTATTAAATGTGGATTTATTTCTTCTTTGCAACAGAGAGGGTACTACAGTATGCAAAGGGCCAACGGGCTGTCGTACTCCTTTGGACGGAGCAGACTGGTTTTCCTGGGACACCACCCAACCAACCACTGACAATTTAATTGATTCCTTTCCTCATTGCTAAAGTGTAAGTTATTTGTGAATCGCTTGGGAGGTAAAACCAATGAGAAAATGAAAGAATTTCATAACTTAACATGACCTCTGTGTATTTTTTTTTTGCACTACAATTGAAGATAGCGGGCATTTTAGTGAGCAGATAGATGCTATATGTGGAGCAACACAAAGAGGGTTCTTCTAGAGTAACCACTACAAAATATGTGTGTTAACATAAATGTGCATGGAGCGCATTTCATCCCCAAAAGGCATTTTTTTAAACCCCGCTCGTCCCTCTGAGTGTAATTCACTCCGTTTGCTTTTTGTGTACGTATGCATATATTCTCTCCCTTTTTTATCGCTTCAGAGAGCGCCTTCTCTTCTCTCTGGATGAGCAGGCCTGCCATTAACAATCGTTGTTGCAGCCCCCGCGGCAGGATTAATCAATCTCAGGGCTGTTAAATAAGAAGGAAGGTGATTGCTTTCGCCTAACCTTTCTTGAAAAGTCAAACAAACCAGACAGGGTGTTAACCTTTTCAGTGATATTCTCATTCTCGTTCTGACCACGTATAGTTTTAAGCTAGGCTGTTTAAACCAGGCTAAATGCTGCATTGTCTGCTCAAATCCAATAAAAAATAAAGTTCGTATTGGATAAACCAAACATTTAATGAACCATAAACGAGAGTGCAGTTGAATTCTGTGCTAAAAGCCTATGGTACAGACAACATAACCAAACAAGCATTGAAAATGCAATAGGTCTCGCAATAGAAGAGTTTGACATTTTTCGTTTTGCAAATGGATGAGTGGCGTTGCGTGGATGAGTGGCGTTGCGTGGGTGAGTGGCGTTGCGTGTGTGAGTGGCGTTGCGTGGGTGAGTGGCGTTGCGTGGGTGAGTGGCGTTGCGTGGGTGAGTGGCGTTGCGTGGGTGAGTGGCGTTGCGTGGGTGAGTGGCGTTGCGTGGGTGAGTGGCGTTGCGTGGGTGAGTGGCGTTGCGTGGGTGAGTGGCGTTGCGTGGGTGAGTGGCGTTGCGTGGGTGAGTGGCGTTGCGTGGGTGAGTGGCGTTGCGTGGGTGAGTGGCGTTGCGTGGGTGAGTGGCGTTGCGTGGGTGAGTGGCGTTGCGTGGGTGAGTGGCGTTGCGTGGGTGAGTGGCGTTGCGTGGGTGAGTGGCGTTGCGTGGGTGAGTGGCGTTGCGTGTGTGTGTGGCGTTGCGTGTGTGTGTGGCGTTGCGTGTGTGTGTGGCGTTGCGTGTGTGTGGCGTTGCGTGTGTGTGTGGCGTTGCGTGTGTGAGTGGCGTTGCGTGTGTGAGTGGCGTTGCGTGGCTGAGTGGCGTTGCGTGGCTGAGTGGCGTTGCGTGGCTGAGTGGCGTTGCGTGGCTGAGTGGCGTTGCATGTGTGAGTGGCGTTGCGTGTGTGAGTGGCGTTATGTGTGTGTGGCGTTGCATGTGTGAGTGGCGTTATGTGTGTGTGGCGTTGCGTGTGTGTGTGGCGTTGCGTGTGTGGCGTTGCGTGTGTGAGTGGCGTTGCGTGTGTGAGTGGCGTTGCGTGTGTGAGTGGCGTTGCGTGTGTGAGTGGCGTTGCGTGTGTGAGTGGCGTTGCGTGTGTGAGTGGCGTTGCGTGTGTGAGTGGCGTTGCGTGTGTGAGTGGCGTTGCGTGGCTGAGTGGCGTTGCGTGGCTGAGTGGCGTTGCGTGGCTGAGTGGCGTTGCGTGGCTGAGTGGCGTTGCGTGGCTGAGTGGCGTTGCGTGGCTGAGTGGCGTTGCGTGGCTGAGTGGCGTTGCGTGGCTGAGTGGCGTTGCGTGGCTGAGTGGCGTTGCGTGGCTGAGTGGCGTTGCGTGGGTGAGTGGCGTTGCGTGGGTGAGTGGCGTTGCGTGGGTGAGTGGCGTTGCGTGGGTGAGTGGCGTTGCGTGGGTGAGTGGCGTTGCGTGGTTGAGTGGCGTTGCATGTGTGAGTGGCGTTGCATGTGTGAGTGGCGTTGCATGTGTGAGTGGCGTTGCATGTGTGAGTGGCGTTGCATGTGTGAGTGGCGTTGCGTGTGTGAGTGGCGTTGCGTGTGTGTGTGGCGTTGCGTGTGTGTGTGGCGTTGCGTGTGTGTGTGGCGTTGCGTGTGTGTGTGGCGTTGCGTGTGTGTGTGGCGTTGCGTGGGTGAGTGGCGTTGCGTGGGTGAGTGGCGTTGCGTGGGTGAGTGGCGTTGCGTGGGTGAGTGGCGTTGCGTGGGTGAGTGGCGTTGCGTGGGTGAGTGGCGTTGCGTGGGTGAGTGGCGTTGCGTGGGTGAGTGGCGTTGCGTGGGTGAGTGGCGTTGCGTGGGTGAGTGAATGGTTAGCTGTTGCTTATGCGACGTATAGCACTTAATACTAAAGTAGGCAGACCTTCTTAGCCTTTGTGAGAATAATAGCAAAATAAAAATAAAAACCAGATCAAGTCAAGGACGCAAACGGCACCATGCTATTGTTTATTTACTCAGATGATTTGCATAAAAATGTAACTTGTGAGCACGTTTCTCTAACTCTCCAATAATCCCATTACAACACTTTGTACAAATGAGATTGGGACTCATCCTTCCGAAGTCGAGAAAAATGTGCAACGCTGTGTTGTAGTTAATTTTTTTAATTAACAAAATGCAAATAATGTGGAGAGATTTCAAGTGATTCAGGAATGGGCGCCCTTGTAAAGAGAAAGTACGGCCGGCCTGGGCAGTGATAGGGGAGGAGGGAGGAGAAATGCGAGTCACGGCAGCAGCAGCCTTTGATGTGCCTGCCGGCCGGCCGTGAATAATTAGGGGGTGAGAAATGCGCTCGGAGGGCTGCCTTTGATGTGGTAATGCGAGGCAGGCAGGCAGGCGGCTGGTGGCATTGTGCACGCGCTTTTTAGGGCTTGCGCAAGCGCAATGACCTAAAAAGCACATGCACTTGAAGGAATCGCCAGTGGAATCGCCAGTGGTGGATAAACACTGGATAAGCCCCTATAGAGCTTCGCCAGCTATGCGCTGAAGCGCATCAGCAGGCGAGCCCTAAAAAACGTTATTCTTTCTGCAATTTCATTAAAGCTCTCTTGGATGCCTCTTTAAAAACGTCTTCAGGGACTAGGGTACTTAAGAACCTCTCCCACAAGTCCGGTTTTTCTGCAGGTAAAAAGTGATGCTCCTGTAAATACGCATGACGGTTTGGCCCACCCTCTTGCGCACTTGTTATGTTATGTTATTTAATGGTTTTATATAGCGCTCGGCTACTCCAAGGGAGTGTCCCGGCGCTTTAAAAGAAAACCAGAAGCGGAGGATTGGGAGCAGAGAAAGGGCAGAAAACTATTGCACAAAGAGCCAGGATTTTAACTCTTTCCTAAAAGTCAGCAAATTCGAGGCCTTCCTCAATTGAGCTGGCAAGGAATTCCAAAGCATGGGTGCCAGAAAACGGAAGGAGCGACCCCCGATCCGGGCTCGACGTATGGAAAGAACAAGTGCCAAGGCCAGAGAAGCTGACCTCACCGTTCTGGCCGGTATGTAGAAAGCCAGTCGCTTTCTAATATATTTTGCTCCATAGTCGTGCAGTGCCTTGAAAGCGAGTGTAAGTGCCTTAAAGGCCACCCGTTTCTTAATAGGAAGCCAATGCAATTTTTCCAATAGCTTTTTTGCGCTAGTTCTATGATGGAGGCCATAGATGGCTCTAGCCGCTGAATTCTGCACGACCTGAATGCGCGAAAACAAGTAATCAGGCATACCCAGGTAGAGGACGTTGGAATAGTCCAGGCGGGAGCTAATCAAGGCTTGGACAGTAAGTTTTCTATGTGCCAGGGAAAGCAAAGGAAGAAATTTCCTAAGCATTTTCAAAATGCCAAAGCACTTTCCAACAAGACCCAGGATCTGAGGCTTCAACGTAAGACCCTCATCGATCTGCACTCCCAGATTCTTAGCCTATGGGGAACGGTGTCAAAAGCCGCCGACAAGTCTAACATCACCAGCATGGCTTTTCACCTGCATCTAACACCTCACGAATGGCATTGGTGACTTCAAGGAGAGCGGTCTCCGTACTCATATTAGCGCGGAAACCCGACTGAGTGTCATGAAGGATGTTATTGCAGTCCAAGAAGTTGGAGAGAGAGATGTGGACATGCTTCTCCACCACTTTAGCCAGTGACGGGAGGAGTGAGATGGGCCTGTAATTGGCATAGGTCAGAGGATCAAGATTCGGCTTTTTTAATAGCGGCAGAATCAGGGCGTGTTTCCAGGCCTGAGGGACCTCACCCGTGCTCAGGGAGAGATTAAGCACCGGATTGATCAGAGAATTGATCACTGAGGCCATTTTCCCAAGATATTTTGCCGGGCAAGGGTCCAGAGGTGATCCAGATTTGAGTCTAGAAAGAAGCTCCAGAGAAGAAGAGAGAGATAAAGAAGGAAATTCCGACAGGGAAGGACCCTCTCCGGACAAAGACGTGTGTAAAGAAATATTAGTGTCACGGGATGAAATCAAATTTGAGGAGGGAAAAAAATCTTGAATAGTTTTGATTTTGGTAATAAAGAAATTAGCGAGATGCGACACCCATGATTCAGAGTGAGAGTGAGTGGGCAGAACAGAGCTAGGTGAAGTAAAGTCCTTTACTATAAGAAACATTTCTTTACTAGTAACTGCGGCGGCCTCAATTCTTCTGGCATAATAGGCTTTTTTCTCTAGCATGATGTTATTATGGTAGAGTTAGCACTTTGTATGTTTTCCACTGGGCTGCGTTGCACAGCCCTGTGGAGAACATGCCAAGACTCCCAGGCACTGCTAGAGTGGCCAAACAGGCCGCTCAGACCAATCACGATGGTGCTCATGCAGCATCATGATTGGCAGGGAGAGTACAGGATCCTGGTGCTTCCAGTGCTACCAGCAAATGAAGAGGACAGAGGAGAGGCATGGGAAGGTGAAGGTAAGTTTATTTTTTTTAGTTTGTTTTATCCAGTCTCCTTCCCCTCACCCCAACACCCTTGTTCCCAGGCAGCCACAACTTATTTAAACTGTAGCTTTCCTACTCCAGCAACCACTGTAAGCTGGTAAAAAGCTAAAAACTACAATATACCGGCTGCAGACATCTGTGTTGACTATTAAGTTTAAGACTTCAATCTCAGTAAGATGCTGCAGTCTTCCTCTGTATAATGTCAATTTGTTTTATACCGTTTACTTATTCGGTAGTGAGAAAACATTGATCTGGTTTATAGCGCAACTGGTTATATACAAGATTCTGAGCCTCGGGCAGAATTACACAATTAAAGCATTATTTTAAGTATTTTCTTCAATGGAGTGAAATACACAGTTGCCCAACCTGTAGCGTTTGCTCTGGTTTAATTGGTAGAGTAATGAGATACTTACCTATTGTAGTTATTCTATATATATTTCTCTTTGTGTCCACTTAAGATTACTTTGTTCAAATGCACATCTAGCTGGTACTTCTGCAGATAGGGTTATCTGTAGAGTATACAAGTAAGCTACATGCTCATTCAATTACTGCCCTCTCACTTCCCCCTCCATTGTCTGAATGTTGTTTTACCATTTCACATGACTGGGTAATGTGCTGCATGGCTAAAAACTTATATGGTCCACTTAACGCCACCTAGCTCTCCCTATGATCCGTGTACTGGTGTCCTGACCACTCAGCAGGAGACTCGATTTTGTGCTCTGGGTGTGTGCGGAGTTGGTTCATCGGCTGGCTCATCTCATTGTTCGCAGCTTGTTTAAGGCTTTTCCGGCTGCCAGAGGAAAGCTGTATCTGAGTGGTGCAGCATTCCTGGTGGAGAGTATGACGGGGTGAGGAGAAAAGGCAGCGAAGGCACAGGCAGCCAGCCCGAGATCTGCCAGAGCTGCAGCGGGCAGAGTAAAAGCATGTGGTCCACTGATGGCTGCTTCTGAAACATGCAGGGAAGCACAACAGAGGGATTGTACCCGCAAGCCCAAACAAGTGCCTGGAGGAGGCAAAAAACTATCACTGAGGGCTCCCCACAGTTCGGGATAGATGGAAGGTGGGTTATTACAACCTACAATTGTATCTCTGTTTGCGCCCACCATCCTAGGAGAAGTACAAGAAAAAAGCGACCCCCCTCCAGAAATAATTAATGGCCCTCTGAGTTTTGTCAAAGACGGCAGTTTAATTCATAGAACTTTTGAAGGGACAGACAGGGGTAGCAAGAACATTGCGGAAGGCAGTGTAATGCAATCTGTAATAGTTAATAAAGGGTACGATCAAAGTGGAGTGACCCCAAATTTGATTGTGGAGGACCCCATTACTTCATTAAAGCTAAGAGCAACCAGAGAGGAGGAGGAGCTCACAAGCACAACAAAAGCTAAAGCAGTAATTCGAGTAGACTCGGGAAAAACAAGCTATAGGCAGTTGGGAGCCCAATCCCCTGATTTCTCAGGGGGGGGAGAAGGGGGATTTGGGGGGCAGCCGAGCATCGCGAGGTCTGCCCCAGGGCAGATTTGGGAGGGGGCGAGCAGGGAGCAGCCATTTTGAGGCTTTGGGCTGCCTTGGGAGTAGCCCAAAGAGAGCCCAATTTTGAAATATAGCCCAAAGCTATATAGTGGTGGTTAGCGCTGTCCCAGCCACCATTTTATGTTCTGGTGACCTGGTGGCTGGGAGCGCTGTAGGAAGGTTTTTTTCTGGCAGGCCTTGAGGCGTTTTTTGCTGCATGTCTTGTAGAGCACTTGGTTGAGGTCGTTATGGCTTGTGAAGCCATCCGCCTGCTTAGCGTAGTAGGGCGGATGGACCTCTTGGTGGGCCCTCAATGCGGAGGGCGCCCGGCGAGGCGTGCGTCTGCTGGCGTGGCGGCGGCCATTCTGGCCTGTTCGTCGCCACGTAAGACGGCCCGGGTGCAGGTGAGGAACAAGGGCCGCGCGGATGCCGGGGGCGCGGCCCTGGTTGTCGAGGGTAATGCGAATGGGAGATGGGTATCCGGCGGGCGTAAGGTTCAGCGGGGGAGCGCCGTCGGCACCTCCCCGAAGACTGGGCAGCACGGTTCTGACCACCCAGGTCCTTCAGGGACAGTCAAAGTGCAGCGGGAGGCGGAGCGCGATGCGCTGCTGCGGACCGCGCAGGTGGCAGTGAAGGCGGCCGGGGGATAGAGGGAAGTGGAGCAGCGCAGGGTTAGAGGAGGAGGGAGGGGTGCCTCCCCGCTTCAGAGACGGGAGGTTTCTGGCCATGCTGGCCACGTGGGAGTGGGCATGAAGGGGTGGGGGGGCCTGGGAAGGCAGGTGCAGGGATCTGTACCCCCGGGGGGAGAGGGGGGAGGGGGTCAGGGGTAATGGGGCCAAAGGAGACAGGGGGGCGTGCGGGGCGACAGGAGAGCCCATCTCCAACCAGGGGAGGTTCGAGGTGGGGGGAACACGGGGGAGATAGGGGTGCCTGGGGGAGGGACAAAGGGGGGAAAGGAGAGGCCTTGGTGGGACACAGATGGATGGGGGGCTCATCGGTGGATGAAGTGGGGAGGCACAGGATTGGCGAAAGGGGGATAAAGTGGGGGAGGGGTGTGGGGGGTTTGGGGGTGGGTGGTCTGCGATGGGGGGATGTCCCCATTGTTGGTGGATTCCCATGACAGCGGGAGGGACTGGGAGGGGCTGGATGCGTTCGATTCTTGGACAAAGGGGGTGCTGGAGGCGTCGGGGTCGGTTAGGGCGCGGCTCGGAGAGACGGTGAGGTGGCAGGCCCCTCGTCGCATGGAGGAGATGCGGGGGTCGTAGGAGAGGGGGCAGGGGGTCAGTGGGAGGGCGGGACTGAGAGGTTGGGGCGGCCTCATCGGCTGAAGGGGGGCCGGGTTAGGGGGCCTGGCTTGGAGCAAGGATGAGGAGGGAGAAGAGGTAGAGGGGGGTCAGGTGGAGGTCGGGGTGGGCAGTAGGTGCACGGGGATGGGGGGGGCATTATAGGGGCGGGGGCGCAGCACAGTTTGAGGGACCCAGCACACCAGACCTACCATTTCCATTTCAGGAGGACGTATGCCACGGGGTTCCTGACTTGGCAGGGCTAGGGACGGCGCCGCGACGCCAAGGTGAAGGGAGGGCTGAGCCTCCCGCGGCATGCCCAGCACCAGCGGGGGATCCCGTCGCGGATGGCAGAAGAAGACCCCTAGCGGGCTCGCCGACCCCTCCGCCCACAGGGCCACTAAGGCTTGGGGGGCACAGCAGGAAGAGGAGCGCCGTATCGGATGTTTTTACGGGTTTAGGAGGGGTGCATGATGTGGTTGCTGTGGCAGGCAGGGTGCAGTTGGACAGGGTTATGTGTCTAGCAGGGTAAATATAATTGAAGATGAGGATAGCTTGGAAGAAGGAGAACTGCGGGATGGTGAGGGCGGTGGGGGGCCGAGTAATGGTGTTGGTAGTGTTTTGCAGGTGTCACGGGGCCCGCGTGAGAGGACGGTCTGGACATCTTATTGGGAGACGAGGACGGATTCCCTGGATCGGAGGGGTGGAGACGGGCGCGTGGTGTCCCTGGCATCAGTTAATAGAGCGGAGGCGGCACGCATGGTATCAGTGGGGGTTGGGGCGGGGGGGATCGTCTGAGGAAGGGGAAGTATGTGGTGGATAAAGGTGTGGGCCCAGATGATGGGGTGGTGGGACCTGGTGGGAAGGTGCTGAGGACGACCACAGGAAGGCGGGCGCAGGGCCCTCGGGTCTGGAGCGGATGGCGCTGGGGGCAGCGGCGCAGGCGGGGTGGCGAGTGAGGCTGGCACAATGTGTGACGGGGTGGCTGGGGATGGTGCGGAGAAGCTTGAGAGTAAAGAGCTAAAGATTAAGTGGCTGCCATATAAGGGGGGCTACGAAGCCGTTGGGTGCGCATTTGATGATGTCCACTAAGGAGCGCATATGGAAGGGGGAGTATGTTGAGTTGCTTACGCTTTTGTATCGGGAAGTGAGGGCAAAGGAGGGTTCCAAGGAGGAGCAGTATGAACTCCAGAAGAGGCCGAAGGTGCCTCTCACTAATGGAGAGCTGCCTTTTTAATCTTCGCCAGCGGTTATTGCGAAAAGTTCCCTGAGCGGTCGGTGTCTATGTTTAAGTACATGGACGTCATTCGGAAGGATCAGATCACGGGGGGGCGGTTACGCGTGGGCTCAGTACGACGAGGAGTTCAGGGCCTGGATGGCATGGGACCCCGAAGTGAAATGGGAGGAGCTTGACTCTGATTTATGGCAGCACACAAGGGGGCTGGCTGGGTCAGGTTAGACCATCTTTACGGCGAGCGGACTGCCCATCATTTACCAGCCCTTTCAGGGTTGCCCCACCCGAGGAGGGGTGGGGACAGGGGCCAAGAACCAGTCGGGGTCCACAGGGTCCTGTTGGGATTTCAATAAAGGGGCGTGCGCTAGGGAACACTGTAAGTTTCGGCACGAATGCTCGGGCTGCGGGAAGTACGGGCACCCCGTGGTTAGATGTTGGGGTGCTTCAGGGCAGCAGCAAGGGGGTCACCAGGGGCAGGCTGGGGGCGCCCGGTCGGGGATTTCTCAGCAATCTGGAGGTGGTAGAGGGGGTAAGGGGTCTGGGCCGAAGGGCTCGTACTCCAGTTAAGGTGGAGCGCTTGGTGGCGGCCCTGCAGGATTACCCGGACAGGGGGGCTGCTGATCGGTTACAGACCGGGTTTTTGGAAGGATTTCGTTTGGGTTATGAGGGGCCACGGCTGCGGAGGTGGGCTGACAATTTGAGGTCTGCCAGGGAGCACCCGGAGGTGGTTTAGGGCAAATTGGATAAGGAAGTCAGTGAGGGCCGCATGGCAGGACCCTTTGAAGACTGGCCGTTGGCGAATTTGGTTGTGTCACCCATTGGGGTAGTGCCTAAGATGGAAGCGGGGCACTTTCCCCTCATTCAACATTTGTCGTGGCCGGAAGGTGGCTCAGTGAATGATTACATTGATGAGTGGGAGACCACGGTGTCTTATTCATCAGTTGACGCTGCCATGGCCTTGGTGGTGGCCGCGGGCGCAACGGCACAAATGGCAAAGTGCGACATCAAGTCAGCTTTCCGGCTGCTTCTGGTCCACCCAGACGATTGGGGCCTACTGGGGATCCAGTTTAATGGCCTCTGGTATGTGGACAAGGCATTGCCGATGGGCTGCTCGATGTCTTGCGTGCTTTTTGAGTGTTTCAGTACATTCTTGCAATGTTTTTTCATGGAACGGACGGGTCACCAAGGAATAACTCACTACCTGGATGACTTTTTCTTGGTCGGGGCCCCAGACTCCACGGACTACCAGGTTGCGCTGGACAGGTTTCAGGAGATCATGGAAGACTTGGGTGTGCCTTTGGCACCAGAGAAGACAGTGGGTCCAGGCACGGCGCTGTCATTCTTGGGTATAGAGCTGGACTCGGGTCGATGGAGGCCCGTTTACCAGCAGAGAAGAGGCAGCAGATGTTGGGGCTGCTGGAGGTCATGTTGACAAGGCACAAAGTCACAGTTTTGGAGATTCAGGTGCTGTTGGGTCACCTCAATTTTGCTTGCAAAGTGGTGCGAGTGGGTCCGACTTAGTGTAGGAGGTTTGGAAGGGCCTTGGCGTGGCTAGGCCAACGCATCACCACGTGAGGCTGTCTGCGGGCTTTCGCAAAGACCTGGGAATGTGGCAAATTTTTCTGCAGAATTTTAACGGGGTCCCCATCATGCAGAGGGGGGATGACCTGGTCTGGGATGTCCAGATTTTTTCAGATGCAGCAGGGACCGATGGTTTTGGGCTCTACTGGCAAGGGCGGTGGTGTGCGGAGAAGTGGCCCCCGGAGTGGGCGGGGGGAGGGAGGAGCATCGCATTCTTGGTGCTCCTCCCTCTGGTGGTGGCGGTCACGCTGTGGGGGGAGGTGCTGGCCCACAGACGAGTGACCTTTTATGTGGATAACATGGCAGTGGTGCAGGTGGTGAATCGCCAGTCCGCCAGGGATGAACAGGTGCTGAAATGGCTGAGGGTGTTTGTGTTGGGTTGCCTGCGCCATGACATTGCTTTTCACGCGGTGCACCTGCCTGGGATCAATAATGACATAGCGGATGCTTTGTCTCATTCGCAGTGGGGGAGATTCCGTGGGTTAGCCAAGGACGCGGATCGAGACCCGACATGCATGCCTCCGCAGCTGTGGTACGTAGGCAACACAGGATGTTGCAGCTGGTTCTAGGGTCCTTGGCGGAGTCGACAAGGGTGACGTATGTGTCTGCATGGGGGGAGTTTGTAGCGTCCGGGGTGCGATGGCGGGCTCCAGGGCAGGGGAGATAGGATGATGTTACACAGTTTATACTGTCACTCATCGAGAAAGGCCTCACGCGGGTAACGATAGTGGGCAAGCTGGCGGGGATTGCCTTCATGGGTAAACTCTTGTGGGGTTATGCTCCGTCCGGGGGCGAGCTTGGGTCACGAATGCTGGAAGGTTAGGCCCGGGAATGTAGGAAGTTGGGTCAGGTTCGGCTACCCTTGTCATGGGCCCTGTTGGGGAGGGTCGTGGGGGCTTTGCCTTTGGTCTGCAGGGATGCGGGGGAGACTTGCTTGTTCAATACCTTAATGGCGTGGATGTTCTTGGGGGCCTTTAGGGTGTCTGAGGTGCTGGGATCCAGAAGGGGTGTGGGGATACTGTGGTCAGAGGTTACTTTTGGGGGGGAGGAGGTGCGCCTTTGGTTGCGGAAGTCTAAAACAGACCAGAGGAGTGTAGGTAGGGGACCGGCACAGTTGGGGTTGCAATTACGGGTGAGGGAACCGGAAGAAGGGTTGATTTTCTGGCACACAGAGGGGCAAGGGGTGACAGGATTGCAGCTGTTGGCCGTGTTGCGGAAGACGTTGGCTCTGTTGGGGGTGGATGGGAGGAGTAACGGCACGCACTCCTTTCGAATTAGCGCAGCGTCTGAGGCGCACAGACGGGGGTGAGGGCGAGAGGATATCACGCACTTGGGAAGGTGGTCGTCCGATTGCTACTAGCGATACGTGCGCGGAGAGGCTCGCCAATAATAGCGCGGTTGTCTGTGTGGCCTGTGGACTTACTCTTGTTCTTTCGTTTCAGGTTCAGTGGATGGTCCCCTCACCTGTGAGATGGCAGTGTGGATAGTAGGCCACTCATTCGTAAAGCGGGCCCAGGTGCCAGCCCAGGAGAGTTATTTTGGGGAGAATTTGGGGTTTAATCCTGCTGTTCTTAAAGTCCGGTGGTTTGGGAAAGGGGGTATGCGTTAGAAAGAGTTGGTGGGAACGCTTAACGGGTTGTTGATAGCGTGTAGGTGTCCGGATGTGTTGGTTCTCCATTTGGGTAAGAACGACATGGTTAAGGAGACAGAGTTGGTCTCGATGAGGACCATGAAAAAGGACCTGGAGGAACTTAAGAGGCAGTGGTCTGGGTGTACGGCGGTCTGGACTGAATTTGTTCCACGGAGGGACTGGAGAGGGGCGGTGAAACCTCAGACGGTGGATTAGGCCAGAAGGAAGATCAATGTGGAGATGGTTCATTTTTGTAGGCACTTGGGGTTTTCGCGGGTGTGGCATCGGGACCTTAGGTACGGTGCGCCGGAGTTGTTACAGGGTGACGGGGTTCACCTTTCCCGCATGGGCATGGACCTCTATCTGTTGGAATTACGGGAGGTTTTGTCTAGATTGTTAGGTGTGCGTCTGGAGTAAGGAACCAAGGGTGAGTTGCCTCGGGGTGACTGTTACGGGGAACGGGGGGAACATGAAAAGGTGGAGGCGGTGTAATCACCTACCCTTCCTCCTTTTCCTGGGTGGCGGAGTTGTTTTTTAAGTTGGCCAAGTTTGACTGGAGTTTTGTAGTTTATTGGTAAGTTTAGGGAGTTGGTGAACAGGAGCGGGGAAAGGTTAAGCAGTTTGGAAGTTTACATTAGAGGGTCGTTAGTTACAGTTGCAGGAAGGCAGATAGGATTGTAGGTCTTGGGAGGGTAGAAGTTCTAATGTTATATGATACGATTGTGTATTATTTAATGTATTGGAAGTTATGTATTGTATGTTGCAGGGTGGGGGGTTTTATCATGTGGGGATCGTTGGGGTGGGGGGAGGAAATGTCAAGGGGTCAGGTAATTTGATGTTTAGAGAGGTTTTAGTTTTGTAAGGCAAAGTGCCAGTTTTAATAAAGTGTGATGTGCACCTGTTTAAATAAAGCGCCCGTTTACACACACAAATGGTTGTCGGTGTCGCTTGCCCCCCTTTCCTCCCTGGCAATAGTTTTTTTCGCTAACTGATAACTCGGACTCCTCCAAGCAAGAGAGCTCCTCACTAAATAATGAGGGTACCTCGGACTAAAATAGCAGTATTTTGTCAGATGATCTCCAGCTAACCCAATGAGAGAAAGCTTCAAAGAAGAAAACTAAAAAAAAAGAGAGAGAGCATTTCAGGGAGTAGCAGGCAACAACTGAAATGGGACTGTTCTAATGCCCAATTATCATTTAAAGATCCTAGTGATATTGATAACGCAGGCAATGCCTATGGGATGCAAAGAACCATCACACCCTCCTTATTACTTTTTTTATCCCTAAAACAAAAGCAAGAAGAAAGTCCGAGTGAAAGCCGGCATGCTAGGATCCCTTCAAAGTAATTGCGAGGGTGGATGCGCAAATTAAATAAAACTTGTGAAGAGATTGTGGATCGGTTAACAACAGTGGAGGGCGAAATGGAGTCCCTGGAAGCAGAAATGGAAAAAACCTTGTAGGGAGATAATGCGTACCAGGGCGCAGCACTAGCTGATGTTATGCTCCAGATAAAAGACCAGGAAAATCACTGAATAATTTACTCTTTCTGGGGATCCCTGTAGGGGGTGGAGGGAGGAAATCCCATGGATTTTATGGTGCAACTCTTGAGAGGTGCCTTCCCGGATCAGGCCAAAAGGGACTTGGACTCTGAAATCCAATGTGCCCACAGGTGTCCACTTATGACAAAAAAAATCTGCAGACTATCAGCCAGATTCATGAAGGTGCCAATCTGAGATTAGCAAATTGCGAACGCAATTTGGCTTCATGAATCTAGCTATAAGTCTGAAAGGCTCAGGGCAATGCTAGTTTACTTTGGTAAGTTTTTTTACTGAGGCAATTTATATATGACATGGCTTACCCAAATCTCAAAAAGACATTTGAACTGGTGAGATTTTTCGCCAAACCGGATTTTGCCCCTGCCACCGTGGAGCGAAGATGGTGCCTTCGACAGTTAATTTATCCCTTACAAAAAAATTGGGACAGAAGTTTATCTTCAAAATCCAGCCAAGTTAAAGATTATTATTAGGACCCATTTGCAGTTTCACTTCTGAGATACAGGCTCAGGAATATTTGTCGGATCCTAGCCAGGGGGCCAGTAGAAACAAGGCTAAATGATCTTTAGAATGGTGGTTGGTAGTATATCGTTTGAGGGGGTGTCCGAACAAAAAAAGAATATGTTTTTTTTTTCTTACTTCTTGCACAGGTTTGGAGAGGGAGTTGGGGTGGGTAGTGGATTGAGAATTCCTCGCTCAGGCTTTAGCAGATTGCTTTTTTTGTAGGGGTAGGGGGAAGGGAAGAGGGGGCATGGACCACACAGAAGGGCTGGAATTTGTTTTTTGGATGATGTGGCCTGGTCTGGTCTCGATCGGGAGTGGAGGAGCGCAGATGGGCCTGGTCTTGGCCCGAGCTAAAACCTGGGTGTGCCCCACAAGTATTCCACACAACAGGACAGCTGCAACGCTTAAGATGCACTCTCCTGGCCCTGCTCTTTGGTTAGGCAGTCAAGACGTACTGGAGATTGCAGACCAGTCCAGCAACAACGTTTCTGTGGTGTCCCGGCATTCAATTAAAATTTCTTTTGTCTTTTAAGTGTTTGTGTATGTGTTTAAGGGACTTTGAATGCTAGCAGTTTGTTTAGAGTCTTTTGTTTTGAGTTGGGAAAGAAACTGCTCCAGTCTAATGGAGTAGCTTCTTCCAAATGTTCTTTGGAAGGAATTGTACCACACTTCCACTACATTGTTTTTGCTTTCTAGCACTGTCATTGATGTATCACCATGGAATGTGATGTTGGGGTTATCATCTCTGGCCTGACAAGTGTAAACAATTATCCCATGTATCACAAATAAGGCACTAGTGGGATTAGTTTTGATTCATGTTGTTGGTAATAGGGAGATTCAATTAGCATGTCTTAATGTTTAATGACTTCTGTTACAGGGATGTATGGCAAAGCTATTTGCTTTTTATTTTGTATACAAATTCAAGGTTATTTGCATAATATAGGCTCAGAATGGATTTTTGAAGGTGTCACCATATGCTCTTTTTAAAGTGACAGCAGTAACACTAAATTGCAGTGCATAGGTAGATTTTAAGGATGCTCAAAATCATTAAATGTTCAAAATCCAAGATGATTTTTGTGGATTATAATTGATAGGTGATTGTTTTATATGTGCTATCATTTCAATGTAACTTATACTTTGCAAGGTAAAAGTTTATACACTAAATGGATGTTTGATGTTGACCATGTATTGTGTATATTCAAAGGAATGGTGATTAGCACAACTTAAATATTGCATCCATCATTCCATAATACATATATTACATTGGGTTAAATTTAGTAGATTGCTATTAGTAGGTGAATTGTTTTTTGTATAGTTATTATGGTTCTGATATTATAAAAATGTGTATGTCTATATCTTCATTTTTTAGAACCCTGGCTGTTTGGCAATTAATCCTTTCAGGGTTGGTATGTCAGGGGGTTGGCCTGTTGTTTGTTCAGGAACCTTTGTTATAATATTTTTACGTTTGTTCCTGTTGGCTCTTGTGAGTTCCTACTGGTCTCTTTTAGGACCTGAAATATATTTCTGACTACTATTTCAGTGATATTAGGGGCATGGTTATCTTCCCCAATGCTTTCAACTATTTCATGGGTTTTAGAGTATAGAAAATATACTTTGCAAAAAAAATAATGGATGATGTTATATTAATATTAACATGTTTACTTTGCAAGTGCACATTTTAACTTACTTTCTGTATATTTTCTTTACTCAATGTTAGTTTGCTTTGCAGATCAATTTGGTGTTGCTTTTTGACACAATTTACTTCTGTTGCAGTTTTTTGAGAGAAAAACTGTGTAAGTTTCTTTTAATTGTAAAATGTAATAAGGGGGATGTTTTTTTATTGTTTAAGTGTTAAGACTTTATTTTTAGTTTTGTACTTTAGTTACTATATTTAACATTTGGGGTGCTCTTTTTAAATTTAGAATACGTTGATGTCTACGTCTCTATTTTCTTTTCTTTTAATCATGTTTTCCTTCTTGTAGGGGATGCACCGTAATTTTCAGAAACATGTAGCATAGTTTTAATTATTTGTTATCTTAATATACTTTAAGTTACTTATTCATTGTGTTAGCTTTCATTGATTGTCAAATGTACTTTGTAATATTTATTGGTTCACTGAAGGGTTCTAAGCATCGGTTGAAAACTTACAATCCTGCAGAACAATGCTGCAATTCTTTTTTAGGAACCTTTTGTGGCTTTTTTTAACTGTTTGCTAATTGGAAAAGCATTCCAATGTCTTAACAGTGTTGGTGCAAGAATGCATTTAAACAAAGCACTGGAACACCATCTGTTCACATTCTGATGTTTGCATGCATTTGTGGTGAATTTTCATCAGGAACAGAATGCTTCATATTCATTTTTTAACGTGAAGGTGCTTAAATATGCAAATTGACATAATGGTGTAAATTTGGAATGTCACATAACACGCATAATGGAATCTCCATTTCAATTAAGGCAATCATCGCATGTGCGGGAGAGATTCTGCATGCAGGAGGGAGCCCTCTGCATGTGAAGGGCAAACCTTTGCAAGCAGAAGGGAGGCACGTGTGCATACAGAAACCGAAATAAATGTACAGGATCCCAAAAATTGCAACTGAGATTGTGTACAACAATTATATGTCAAAAGTGAGTATGTATGTTGTAAAGCGTTCGTGTACTATGTGAGTGCTTGCACATTAGTGTTATTTTGAAAAGTATTTGAATGGTATAGAACATTAGTGGTAATTTTTATAACAATACCATAGACTGTCTGTTGACAATGTTATATAAAGAAAATAGAGTTGTCTCCGGATGGTGTACAGGAATGGTGTGGTAGTACAAAATTCATAGTTGACAAGAGATGATATACCCACATAAATGCAGCACCCAAACTAGAAGCTCAAGAAACAAATTCATGATCTAATCGATCCTGCATCAGTATACCCTCACCTCTATTCTGTACACCACCTTGAGTTCCTGGATGTAGTTTTAGATCGGGGCCAAGAGATATATGTACGCCCCATCTCATGCTGATATCATGCAACACTCAGCCAACAGGTTACAACAATCTTGCATGCAATGTCTGGGGAATACACCAGCATCCCTATGTACATTCAAGACATCTGAATCTCAGTGCAAGGATCCCAAAAGTGCATTCATAATTGGGTTGTGTATGTATGTCTTCTATTGTACATTTGTTGAGCTAGTGTGGTTGGATTTATGTAGGGTATGTGGAGATGGGGGAGAGAAATCATACCCGGCAGCACCTGCAAAAAAGACATGGTAAATTTCTGAGAAGGAGCCTCTATTTATTTTAAATGTAATACATCATGTAAACATACATGTAGTGTGTGTGCCAGTGTAATGTGGTTTTATTGTGTTCTATTAAATTATGACGATGTTTGAGATGTCACTTCAAATGAGAAGCGGTGTCTAGCAATGACTGGTTGTCTGAACAACACAAATATGTTAATACTTTGCCTGTAAACTCTCTCATAATGAGGGGCACACAACAAACACATTTACCAGCATAATGAATGCAGAAAATGTTGTTGAGTGTATGAGTTTATTTTGTGTGAGTCAGTCTAGATTTAATTGGTTGGTGTTAAAAGGCATTTCACCTTTAGATGGTTGGTGGATTTCTGCTCAGTCACTCATTGCATTACCTAGAGTGCTCCAAGTGTTGAATGCCTAAGTATTAAATTCAACAGGATCTGCTTAAACAAATTATTGAATATTAAAGTAAACTTATAACAAGATAAAACATGATTAGCTTAAAAGTTTACACTATTATTGGATCTAAAAAAATAAATAAAGGTCCCTTTGCTTTTCAATATATGTCTATATTTAATTATTGACTCCATTATTTTCTGTTGGTGTGTGTTCCAGTACCAGTTATTAGCTATGTGTGGTGCTGAATGTACTTCGAGGCGTAGCTGGAGTACATTTAGTACTGTTGTGCAGCCTTTTGACTGTAGTACCTTTAGACAGGCAGTTTGTGAATATCAATGGGCTTACCCTTTTATGAGAGGGGGTGTTTGGCCCTTCCTAAACCACTCCTTACGCCTCACAAAATCCCACCTTACTACTCCCTATACCTCTCCCATATAATCACTCTCCCCTTTCAAGTCACTCCCCCGTCCCTCCCGCACTTACATTAACATATGCGTACATGTGCAAAGATGTCCACATCTGGGGAGATCTCCACATTGGAAATATAGGAGTGGTAGAGATGGAGACCTCTGCAAGTAGGTTATTAAAGAGCATTTTGCAGTACGATTGTTGTGCTACTAAACATACTGCAAAGTGCAGATGGTGAGATGGCCTGCAGAGTCGCATCTAATGTTTTTCAAATGTATTAGTGGTGTCTTTACAACAATTGAAAACCAAACGGTTGCTCTTAACTCATAATAGGCATTATTTTAATATGAAACCATAAAAGGCAAAGCAATAAAATATTTTGATTCATCCCATTCAGATTTTTGACTCTCCATGTGTAATGCGAGAAAGCTAATATCAATACTGAATGTCCCAGGAATGGAAGTAGAAGTTGGTATTATTCATGGTTATTTAATTTTAAATCTATTTGAGGCTTCCAATTGTTAACCATCTAATCTTCCCAAGCCTCATGGAACTTGTGGTGCATTTTGTGGGGCTGAACTGTAAAACCTTTTGAATGTATCATTCATAATTCCAGACACTTCCATTTTGAATCCTCATTTACAACAGTCACATTTGGAGCTCAATAGGGCTTTGTTCTTTCGCCAGTAATGGTTAATTTCAATGTTCAGTCCTTCACAAAACTCTTGCAATCATGTGACAGCAATATATGGTCTTCTCAGTTTAGGAGGTGGCCTTTGCACAGTTGGCCACTATTGATCACCTGAAAAACACAAAAGAGGGCCTGAGCAGGTTTAAAGGACCAACGTGGGCAGACTCCCCAATACACGACTATCAAGCACACCAAAGTGCCCTCACATCCGGGGTCGCACAAGGCAGAAGTGTGCGTGGAGCCAACTATGCTAAGAAGAAGGGGGAATTCCTTTTCAGGACGGTTTTCCTCACACACCAGAGGTGTCATTCTTCATCATAGGGATACTTCGCGTCACAAGCCTAGTTCTGACATGAGCTACAACCCCCTTGCTGCGAGGGAGGAGCTTAGGGATGTTTTTTGATATGCAGGGTGGTCATAAAACTCAATGTGAGCGAAGTGTATCGTAGAGGGTGTGCAGTGCTGGGTGAACCGTGGTTAAAACTATCTACAAGATTAGCCTAACACAGTTTATTGGTGCTATCTAGTGCTAGGATTAAAAACAAATAGTGAGTTGTGCAATTGCCGACATTAGAGGCTGTTGCGCTAGAAAGTAATCGACATGTTTCAGCCAGTTGTCCTACACAAGTTTCATGGTTTTCATCAGGATCTAATATTGAAGCTACTGCGACGTAAGTGAGGAATAGTTAAAAATGTGTTAATGAATCTGTGTATATATGAAGATACTTAAATCAGTGATCCGGCAGATCTCCAGATTCACCTGTAACACCTGCTGTAGTCAGGTATATTACCACATCTGTCCCTGGCGGATAGCCAATGGGATCAAACGCATGTCCAACAGCTCTGTTGGAGCATGGTGACAGCAGAGTCTGTCCTGGGGGCTTCACTATCGATCGCCTACCACATCAGTTCTTGCTAGTCACTGACTGGGTGGCATGTTTAGGTCAATGTATTTAATTGGAACACCAATAAGTCTCAGTTCACCCTTACATATTCTTTTCTGTAATTTGCTTAACACAATGTGTCTTCACTATAGTCTGGCTGCTGTGGTTAGAAATATTGTGTTCTGGTTAATACAAATATTTGACTTGGAACTTGGGTATAATAAACTTACTTCTCCAAGTCCATGAGGTGGCTAGGAACTCAAGAGATTGACTTCAGAAGGTAGCTCTTCAACCACAGTCTGAAGTCACAATGATGTAAAGAAAAAGAGGAAGAAACCTCCTAAAGATATGGGAATCAAAGAGAAGGAAGCAAAGAAAACATCAAAGGTACCCAATGGGGGAGTATGCTGGGTGCAAACTAAACATTAAGCAAGTAAAACCCACCTATACATGTTATTGCCAGAGACTGCCTGAAAATGCATGTGAGCTTTGTATGCTGTCTAAACGTTCTGTGACCCACTCTGAAGAGGACATTGCCCTGTTTTCCATATTCTTAAATGCCCTGGTGGGGGCATATTTGAGTGGTGTGAGAACATATTGTGAAATATTTCAATTAATCTAAAGTTAGTGAATTTCAGATGGCCTGTAGCCTAAAAAATGTCATCTGCGTACTCGGTAATACATTTGATAAGTGCCATGCATTCTCTTGTCTACAAAGCCCTCATACCCCCTACAAGTACTACTGATGTGGCTATTGTATCATTGTAAAGTGAGCTTAGGGAAACAGTTGAAACAATACCTCAGATGGGCAATAAGGATAGTTCTCAGGTTCAAGTCAAGATACCTTTTCTGACACAAATATAAAGTACAGTTTCCTATTTGGCTCAACTCTGTCACCAATGCTATCCCAGGTCAATATGTGTACGCCTCTGTTGGACATGGCCCTTTTGGCAGGTTCACCCCTAAATGTTTTGCTTTTATATGTGGCCTGGCGTTGGTTGTTTTTGGCTTCTGCGCAATTTAACACTGTGTCCCAGTGTAAAGTGCGCGCGCAGTCTGAATGCGTGTGGTGAGATTGGCCTGCCCCCGCATAGGAATGCATGGGGAATGCGTGTGTCCATGGTAGTTCCTGATGTGTGGAGAGTGCAGGAGCGAGTTTGGCATGTGCGAACTCGTGAGATTAGATGCTGCGCGACGGTGTGCGCAGATTTAATGTGTCTAGTGTAGACCACTTCTAGAAGTTGGTATGTCTGTGTAGTAAATGTGAATTGACTAAGTATGGGCGAAATTTGCAAATTCGCGTTCCGCGAATTTGCGCAAAATTGAATTTGCAATCTGCAAAATCTGCAAATTTGTGCGAATTTGCGGATTTTTGTTTTTTGTGTGTTCGCGGGGTTTTTTGCGTGTTTGCGGGGCTTTTTGCGCGTTTGCGGGCCGCTTGCATGGCGAAGTTACCCATGCGGTCGTGTATGGGCACCGCACCCTCTGGTTCACCACTGCCACCCTCTGATTCATCACTGCCACCCTCTGGTTCACCGCTGCCACCCTCTGGCTCACCCCTGCCACCCTTTGGTTCACCCCTGCCACCCTCTGGTTCACCACTGCCACCCTCTGGTTCAGCACTGCCACTCTCTGGTTCACCCCTGCCACCCTTTGGTTCAGCACTGTCACCCTCTGGTTCACCACTGCCATCCTCTGGTTCATGACTACCACCCTCTGGTTCATCACAGCACCTCTGGTTCACCACTGCCACCCTCTGGTGAACCACTGTCACCCTCTGGTTCAGCACAGCCACCCTCTGGTTCACCACTGCCACCCTCTGGTTCACCACTGCCACACTCTGGTTCACCACTGCCACCCTCTGGTTCATCACTGCATCCTCTGGTTCACCCCTGCCACCCTCTGGTACAGCACTGTCACCCTCTGGTTCACCACTGCCACCCTCTGGTTCACGACTGCCACCCTCTGGTTCATCACAACACCTCTGGTTCACCCCTGCCACCCTCTGGTTAACCACTGTCACCCTCTGGTTCAGCACTGCCATCCTCTGGTTCACGACTGCCACCCTCTGGTTCATCACAGCACCTCTTGTTCACCACAGCCACCCTCTGGTTCACCACTGCCACCCTCTGGTTAACCCCTGCCACCCTCTGGTTCACGACTGCCACCCTCTGGTTCATCACAGCACCCTCTGGTTCACCCCTGCCACCCTCTGGTACAGCACTGTCACCCTCTGGTTCACCACTGCCACCCTCTGGTTCACGACTGCCACCCTCTGGTTCATCACAGCACCTCTGGATCACCACTGCCACCCTCTGGTTAACCACTGTCACCCTCTGGTTCAGCACTGTCACCCTCTGGTTCACCCCTGCCACCCTCTGGTTCATCACTGTCACCCTCTGGTTTATCACTGCCACCCTCTGGTTCACCACTGCCACCCTCTACCGAGACCTTTTGTGACACAGCTGCAGCACAAAAGATGTGCCATGGTGCTGTGTATTAACAACGTGACGCATCTGAGAGATGCGTCACGTTGTAAAGCCCTGCGCCATCAGGAGGCGTTCCGGCGCAGGGGAGGGCGTTCCTGCGCAGGAACGCCTCCTAAAAGTGGCTGAGTGAAAGCAACAAGAATTCACTCAGTCACTTTTAGGCCAATGCTGCGTCAAAACCCTGCGCCTGCTTGAAGCAGGTGCAAGGGGCTTGATGCAGCATTGGGGAGATAGGGCCCCCCAGAGCATTGCTGGAGCTGCGTCGCAAGCGCGACACAGCTCCAGCAATGCGCTGCTTTTACGGCACAGATGCATGACGCATCCGTGCCATTTTTGCCACATGGTGCGACGCATTGTAAATGCGGCGCACCATGGGTGGCGGAGCTGCGGCGCACAATAACTGGCGCATCCCTGGGAATGCGCCAGTTATTGTAAATCTGCCCCTATACATTTAGCCTACGAGGGAGCCCTTACTGATTAAACAGTAGAAAGTACTCCAGTTGAGTAGAGGTATCGCACAAAAATGGTGGCATCTTCGTGGACAAACACGCAGGGCGGGATTCATTCTGCCCCCTGTTAGACTCGTTTTTTGTGCCCTTCTGCCCTCTGTTAGACTTGTTTTTCCCTTGTTTTTCTGCCCTTCTGCCCACTGTTAGACTCATTTTTCCCTTGTTTTTCTGCCCTTCTGCCCTCTGTTAGACTTGTTTTTTGTGCCCTTCTGCCCTCTGTTATTCCCTTGTTTTTGTGCCCTTCTGCCCTTTGTTAGACTGCTTTTTGTGCCTTTCTGCCCTCTGCATCACCACAGCACCACTCAGCACCACCACAGCATCACTCAGCACCATCCCAGTATCACTCAGCACCACCACAGCACCACTCAGCATCACCACAGTACCACTCAACACTACCACAGCACCACTCAGCGCCACCCCAGCATCAATCTGCGCAACCATTCAACAACAACTGGTTCAAATATGTTCTCTCAATGTTTCAAACATTATTACAAATGTCACAAAAAGATGCTAATATTTCACTTCTGTTCTTGGATTTTCGTCACAATAAAATACACTGAACATAATCTTCACAAAAGTTATTTACAAAAGTTTAAGCTATTGCCATTATAAATTAAAATCACTTTTATTTAAGTATTAATTATTTTAAAAAATTTGAAAGCCATTGTAATTTGTAATATCAATACAGCTAAGTCACGTAAATACAAAACATGTTGCATTACAAATGCTATAGGTGTCACATTTGCGAAAGTTATAACTATTGGCATTGTAAATGACAAAGCTATTAATTTAGCTATTTTCAAAACCAACACATAAATAAAAAAAATTGTCATTTACAAGACCAATAGCTCAAACTTTCCTAATGCGAGACCTATTGCATTGCAAATGCTTGTTTTTATATCTGTCAGTGCTTCCTGTTGAGGTTTAATTTTCGTGACAGGCGCCTCATTGCCTACTTGTGACTATTCTCTGACCCTGCTTCAAGGGTCAGAGCAGGGTCAGAGAATAGTTGCAAGTAGGCAACGAGGCGCCAGGTAGCACTTACAGGCTTACAGCAGCAGGTGCCCACGTTTAAGTTAATTTCTTTGTAACCCTTTTGTAAAAGGTTACAAAAAATTAGCTTCAACTTTTGTACTTGCTGTGCTGCTGTAACCCTGTAAGTGCTTGGCTTAAAATTCATCCCCGCTGATTCGCGGATTTTACCGCGATTTCGCGAGATTCGCGGATCGCGAAATCGCGGAAAATCCGCAAATTCCGCGAGCGGAACGAATTTTCAGCCCATGCTTAGAATGGACTGTCTGGCGTGTGATTGGCTGGAGCTGCCTGGTGTGCCTGGCTCCAGGAGTCAGGATGGGGGTGCCCCGGTGGTGAATGGAGAGATCTGCATGGTGATGGGAGGGAGGAGTGCTCATGGGACCTGAATAGGGCTGGGCCGTCTCTACACAATGCTGGCTCCGCCCCCTGTGGTGCGACTGATGTCCCTAGACTGTACTGTGAATGGGGAGAGGGGCTGAGCACAACAAAGTGCTCCAGGACCAGCTGTGTCGGGTTTTCCCCGTACCCTGCACCCTCCAGACAAAGGAAATATGGGTATACAGAGGGGCTGTGACCCCATGAAAGTTGTTCACTCTCTGATCCTAACTTGAGGGGGGCCTGCTGCTGCTGCTGGGCGCCAGGAGCACCGCCACTGGGGACTGCCTCCCTGCTGGAGGGACCTGTGAGCTGGCCCCTGGGCCCAGCCTTTGCCCACCCTTAGTTTTACAAAACTTTCCCTGAACTTTGGCTTCCTGAAAAGGGCGCTTGGCTCTTTAGTGCTGGCCAGAGCGCTCCATTCTTCACTGGTGGCCTTGGGGAGTGCTGTATTTTGGCCCAGGAGGGCTGTTGATGGCTTAGGGCGCGAGGCTGCAATCCTTTGGGAAAGGGAATCCCTGGCATGCAGATTCCCCCGCAATGCTCCTCACCTACGGCGCGGGAGCCTACCCCGCATTGCCTGCTGCAATTGCCGACTTTTAATTATTAATAAGCAGCGGGTGCCTACCCTGCATATCTGCTGATTTTTATCCATAGCGGGTGCCTACTCCGCCAGGAACCTCTACATTTAAACAGGTGCCTACCCCGTGTTGTGCCCCGAGGAGATCACCGCCGCGCTGCCCATAGCGACCTGTAAGTACTTAGAAGAAAACAGGAAGCGGACGTTAGCCCACCCCGCGCTCCTGTAGACAGAGAAGAGACGTAGAGAGCCCTGCAGGCTCCATGCTGGTACTGTGTTCCGGAGTAGAAGACCCAGGCGGGAGCCTACCCTGCGCTGGGCCGGACCGGGAAAGAAGCAACACCCTCTGGACCCAGGCAGAAACCTGCCCGGCGCTGGGACGAGTGTCAGAGGCAGTCCCCGAGCCTTGCGATGCGACTGGAGCTCCCTGGCGTGGAGGAGCACCCCGCGTTGACTGCGTGACCCGGCAAACGGTGGAGAGAGGATCGGAGTCCCCGGAGAACCGCCCGGTAATTGAAGGAGGGCTGGTGGGGGCTCCAAGAGTGTAACGGAGGAGCCGGTCCCAACGCGGCTCATGTTCTGAGCGGGCCCGCCGCTGCAGGCCGCTCCAATGTGTGGGGGCCAGTTGATTCAAGAAACCCCAGTGAGGGGCCCTGAGATCGAGCGCCCCCGGTTGCCAGTGGGCCACTCATACGAGCCCATGATTGTTTGAAGGAGGGCCCGTGTCCCCCTCCTCGTCCAAGCACCAAAGCGGTGCCCAGAGCGGCCCCAGATCGCAGTGGGCCACTCCAACGTTGTCGCAGTATTTTCCCGAGCCTATATGGCTATAACCTGTTACCATAATTACGTAAAGGGCCCAGTGGGGTCCTCAGGGGTCCGTGTGGGGTCCCAGTGTGCTCCCAGGGACATACTTCATTTCTAGAGCCCGTGCATGGCTCCAACGTTTGGCGCAATCTGTTTAGAGGGCTACTGAGAGCCCAGGTCGCAGTTCCTAACTTTCACAGCTGCCAGCAATTAGTGGGCAGCTGCCACATTTAGGCTGCTCTTCTCCTGTGTTGCTTTTGCTGCGTGCGCAGCAAACCCGGACATACTGGACATCGGGCACTTGAGCCCCTGTGGAAGGCCAGTTGGCCTGGGGTCAGTACCTGTTGTGACTCTAGTGCAAGGTGATGGGGTACTGTGTTTGTGATGGTGATTATCTAATGCCAAATGTGATTTATGCGTAATGTGCAATGCATTTATGCCTGTGATACCTCTAATTGTGTTTTTATGCTTAGGAGGTTGTTTTGCCTAGTATGGTGTATGCTAGCGAGTTTATGTTTCCCTGTGTGATCTATGCCTAAAGTGATTAGGATTGCTTAGTGTGTGCCTACCTTTTACCAGTGGTTACTGGTTGTGTTCTACACTTGTTATCTGGTGTTACATTTATTCTATGTATTAGAAGTGCTATTTCTACTAAGTGCTGAGTCTGACAGTGTCCCACGTGGCCCTGTCATGTGTAAATAATCCCACGTAAATATTGCCCAGTGCCAGTTGGCATAGTGTATCTGTGTGATTATGATCTAATGTGTTTATGGTTATACAAAGGCTATTTTTATATATAACCTTGTGAGGAGTTCCTTTTTGTGGTGTGCCTAGTGTGTTTCTGCTGTGTGTGTGTTGCGCAAACGCTTTACACATTGCCTCCGGGATAAGCCTGACTGCTCGTGCCAAGCTCCCAAGGGGGTGAGCAGGGGTTATCTTGGTGTGTAACTCCCTTACCCTGACTTGAGTGGTGGTTTCTGACTGGCTTTGGCGCAAGCCTTAGCCAACCAGAAATCCCATTTCTAACACTGGTTGTCAGCGGTGAGGATAGGACTTGTGTTTGCGCAATACCACAGCGACAACTGGTTGCCCTACAAACTCTGCATTTAGATAATCACATGTTTGGGGATTATTGTTTTTGAGGTTTTTTTTTTTTGTTTCTCCTAAAAGTGTCATTTTTTGATTGTGTACTCTTGCTTTAGCTCAGACAGTAAGGTCCCCTGTGTTGCACATGTCCCTGAACGTACTGCCAAGATGGAGTCTGCTTTTAATTTCTGCGGTCTGTTTAGATACAGTGTGAATGAGTTGGTAGAGTTCTGTGAAGAGAGAGACATAGCAGTGAATGGGTCAGACACCCCGTCCAAACTTAGGGACAACCTAATCCAATGGCAGAAGAATGACTGGGAACATGAGCGCAGTGAGGAGGAGAGGGCCCGGGCCTCACGCCTTGAGGGTGGTTGGTCTGAGGGGAGCCCTGAAGAGTCTGAAGAGGAGGGAGAAGATGACAGTACATGGATGCCAGTAGATAGTGAAGACCCCATAGATAGGAAGTCCCTTGCTGGGTCCAGTGTCAGGTGCAGCACCCCATCCATTTCCCCAGAGGAGTGGGTAGATAGGAGGTGCTGGGTGTGCAGGAGAGGATGCCGGAGGCTGAGAGGGCCTTTGCCAGGGAGAAATTAGCTCTGGAGGGTAGATTATCCCCTGAGCACAGTTATAGTTTTCTGGATTCCCCAGGGAAGGTTGAGTCCAGTGGTGCCAGCAAAATGGTGTCCAGTGCAGGAAGTCCCATTCCAAGTTCCCAAAGAAAGGTACCTTGTTCCCGAGAGGAGGAGTACAGGTTGAAGTTCAGGGGCAGTAGGAAGCTGCCTCACCAGGATTGGGGGGATTTTTTGGATGGTTGTCATGATGCACTGATTGATTAGATAGAGGCTTACAAGGAACCTGATTTTGATGGTCTGTTCGACCTGGTTATCAAAGAGCACATGCTCAATTGTTTTCTTCCGGGGTTGCGCCAACACATGTTGGAGGGTGGATTTTCTGGTCTAGGGGTATGTATACGTGAAGCAGACCACTGGGAAAAGGCCCGAGGTTCTGAGGAGTCATTGGTGAGTGATTCCAAAAATAGTGGTTCAGGTATCTTCCAGCCCAGTGTGGTGGAAGACGTTCAGAGTAGCCCAGCTAGGTCCCAGTGTAGCGAGAGGGGTGTAGGGGCTCACTTCTTGTCTCAGTGGAGTAGGAGTGAGTGTGGGACTGAGTGTTCCCAGGTGCCCGAAACCCAGTTTTGGAACCTGAATGGTTTCTTTAGGGAACACCAGATTGCTGACCTAGGCTGTCCTGTTAGTCCATTTGAGGAGGATCTCCTAGTTTTCTGGAGAATCTGGAGCGTCTGTAAATAGTGCTCCTGTGGTTCTAGTGTCCGGCAGTGCCACTCCAGTTGGGAAGGCGCAGAAATCCGAAGTGAGGAGTGAATGGGGGATGTGTTCCCGAGTAGTAGAACCAGTGGGTCAGGGACTAGCCAGTTGGGCTACGTTCCCTTTGAGTGACCATGGCGACACCACTTCTGTTCTGGGGGATCTTCGCGCACTGTCGGATGGACAGGGGACGGGAGATCTGCGCCAGACAGACTTCTGTTCTGGGGGATCTTCGCGCACAGTCAGATGGACAGGGGACGGGAGATCTGCGCCAGACAGACAGTCACACAACATATGAGTCATGTGTTACCATCAGGGGGATAGTGTTTGACTCCCCAGAAGTCCTGGAGTGCCAGGCAAGTATTCCGCCAAAGGTTTTAGACCAAAGGTTGGGAGGCCAGGTTCAGGATCTGTCTGACCTGTAGGCAAGGACGTCTGTAACCAGTGTCCTGACCGGTTCATCTTCCAGGGGTACCACTCCAGTTGGGAGAGTGCAGAACTCTGGAAGGGGGTGCAGAGGGTGGGAGTCCTCGCCTCTGAGCCCGGTGCAACCTGAGGGGTTAAACCCTAGGTTGGGAGGTGGTGTTCTTTGGGTGCCTCTCAAAAGAGGAGGAACCCTAGAAGGAGAGGTAGGGGGAGGAGAGCCTCACCCGTGACTTCTGGTCCGCCTGAAGGTGCAGACCCTAGGCTGGAGCATCAGTGGCTGTCTAGAACTGTCCTGAGGAGAGCAAGAGTGGAGAATGGCTACTATGTACCAGGGGTTACTACCCCCTGCTCTGTGAATGGGCAAGGACCAGTGGCACCTGGGTGACCTAGGGCCTGGTCCGGGCCGTGGACAGCTTGGGAGTACCAGTGGGTAGCCCAGTTGTTTCTGACAGCTTTTTCAGAAGGAACCACATGGGTTCACCGTGGCGTAGAACAGGAGGGTGTGCAGTTGCGGGCCCGCGTCCGTGTTCTATCGCCCAAAGCAGGGAAGCCCATCACAGTGGTGATTGGTCTACCCTGCGTTTTGGCTGAAAGGGGGTTGTGTTGGACTTGGCCTTTTTGGCAGGTTCAACCCTAAACTTTTTGCTTTTATATGTGGCCTGGCGTTAGTTGTTTTTGTCTTCTGTGCACTTTAACACTGTGACCCCGTGTAAAGAGCGTGCGCAGTCTGAGTGCGTGTGGTGAGATTGGCCAGCTCTCCCATAGGAATGCATGGGGAATGTGTGTGTCCATGGTAGTTTCTGCTGTGTGGGGAGTGCAGAGGCGAGTTTGGTATGTGCAAACTCGTGAGATTAAATGCTGGGCAACGGTGTGCGCAGATTTAATGTGTCTAGTGTAGAAGTGCCACTTCTAGAAGTTGGCATGTCTGTGTAGTAAATGTGAATTGACTGTCTGGCTTGTGATTGGCTGGAGCTGGCTGGTGTGCCTGGCTCCAGGAGTCAGGATGGGTCTGCCCCGGTGGTGAATGGAGAGATCTGCATGGTGATGGGAGGGAGGAGTGCACCTGGGACCTGAATAGGGCTGGGCCTTCCCTACACAGTCTGAATGCGTGTGGTGAGATTGGCCTGCCCTCCCATAGGAATTCATGGGGAATGCGTGTGTCCATGGTAGTTCCTGATGTGTGGAGAGTGCAGGAGCGAGTTTGGCATGTGCGAACTCGTGAGATTAGATGCTGCGCGTCGGTGTGCGCAGATTTAATGTGTCTAGTGTAGAAGTGCCACTTCTAGAAGTTGGCATGTCTGTGTAGTAAATGTGAATTGACTAAGTATGGGCGAAATTTGCGAATTCGCGTTCCGCGAATTTGCGCGAAATCGAATTCGCAATCCGCAAAACCTGCAAATTCGTGCGAATTTACGGATTTTTGTTTTTTTGCGTGTTTGCGGGGTTTTTTGCGTGTTCGTGGGGCTTTTTGCGTGTTCGCGGGCGGCTTGCATGGCGAAGTTACCCATGAGGTCGTATATGGGCACCCTCTGGTTCACCACTGCCACCCTCTGGTTCATCACTGCCACCCTCTGGTTCACCACTGCCACCCTCTACCGAGACGTTTTGTGACGCAGCGGCAGCACAAAATATGTGCCATGGTGCTGGGTATTAACAACGTGACGCATCTGAGAGATGCGTCACGTTGTAAAGCCCTGCGCCATCAGGAAGCGTTCCGGCGCAGAGGAGGGCGTTCCTGCGCAGGAACGCCTCCTAAAAGTGGCTGAGTGAAATCTACAAGAATTCACTCAGTCACTTTTAGGCCAATGCTGCGTCAAAACTCTGCGCCTGCTTGAAGCAGGTGCAAGGGGCTTGATGCAGCATTGGGGAGATAGGGCCCCCCAGAGCATTGCTGGAGCTGCGTCGCAAGCGCGACACAGCTCCAGCAATGCGCTGCTTTTACGGCACAGATGCGTGACGAATCTGTGCCATTTTTGCCACATGGTGCGCCGCATTGTAAATGCGGCGCACCATGGGTGGCAGAACTGCGGCGCAGAATAACTGGCGCATCCCTGGGGATGCGCCAGTTATTGTAAATCTGCCCCTGTACATTTAGCCTACGAGGGAGCCCTTACTGATTAGACAGTAGAAAGTACTCCAGTTGAGTAGAGGTATCACACAAAAAGGTGGCATCTTCGTGGAAAAACACGGAGGGCGGGATTCATTCTGCCCCGTTAGACTAGTTTTTTGTGCCCTTCTGCCCTCTGTTAGACTCGTTTTTCCCTTGCTTTTCTGCCCTTCTGCCCTCTGTTAGACTCATTTTTCCCTTGTTTTTGTGCCCTTCTGCCCTCTGTTAGACTCGTTTTTTGTGCCCTTCTGCCCTCTGTTAGTCCCTTGTTTTTGTGCCCTTCTGCCCTCTGTTAGACTCGTTTTTTGTGCCCTTCTGCCCTCTGTTAGACTCGTTTTTATGCCTTTCTGCCCCGTTAGACTCGTTTTTGTGCCCTTCTGCCCTCTGTTAGACTCGTTTTTCCCTTGTTTTTCCGCCCTTCTGCCCTTTGTTAGACTGCTTTTTGTGCCTTTCTGCCCTCTGCATCACCACATCATCACTCAGCGCTACCCCAGCATCACTCGGCACCACCACATTATCACTCAGCACCACCACATTATCACTCAGCACCACCACAGCACCACTCAACGCCACCACAGCACCCCTCGGCACCACTACAGCATCACTCAGCACCATCCCAGTATCACTCAGCACCACCACAGCACCACTCAGCATCACCACAGTACCACTCAGCACCACCACAGCACCACTCAGCGCCACTCCAGCATCAATCTGCGCAACCATTCAACAACAACTGGTTCAGATATGTTCTCTCAATGTTTCAAACTTTATTACAAATGTCACAAAAAGATGTTAATATTTCACTTCTGTTCTTGGATTTTCGTCACAATAAAATACACTGAACATAATCTTCACAAACGTTATTTACAAAAGTTTAAGCTATTGCCATTATAAATTAAAATCACTTTTATTTAAGTATTAATTATTTAAAAAAATTTAAAGCCATTGTAATTTGTAATATCAATACATCTAAGTCACGTAAATACAAAACATGTTGCATTACAAATGCTATAGGTGTCACATTTGCGAAAGTTATAACTATTGGCATTGTAAATGACAAAGCTATTAATTTAGCTATTTTCAAAACCAACACATAAATAAAAAAAATTGTCATTTACAAGACCAATAGCTCAAACTTTCCTAATGCGAGACCTATTGCATTGCAAATGCTTGTTTTTATATCAGTCAGTGCTTCCTGTTGAGGTTTCGTTTTCGTGACAGGCACCTCATTGCCTACTTGTAACTATTCTCTGACCCTGCTTCAAGGGTCAGAGCAGGGTCAGAGAATAGTTGCAAGTAGGCAACGAGGCGCCAGGAAGCACTTACAGGCTTACAGCAGCAGGTGCCCAAGTTGAAGTTAATTTCTTTGTAACCCTTTTGTAAAAGGTTACAAAAAATTAGCTTCAACTTTTGCACTTGCTGCTGTAACCCTGTAAGTGCTTGGCTGAAAATTCGTCCCTGCTGATTCGCGGATTTTACCGCGATTTCGTGAGATTCGCGGAAAATCCGCAAATTCCGCGAGCGGAACGAATTTTCAGCCCATGCTTAGAATTGACTGATTGGCGTGTGATTGGCAGGAGCTGGCTGGTGTGCCTGGCTCCAGGAGTCAGGATGGGTCTGCCCCGGTGGTGAATGGAGAGATCTGCATGGTGATGGGAGGGAGGAGTGCCCATGGGACCTTAATAGGGCTGGGCCGTCTCTACACAATTCTGGCTCCGCCCCCTGTGGTGCGACTGATGTCCCTAGCCTGTACTGTGAATGGGGAGAGGGGCTGAGCACAACAAAGTGCTCCAGGACCAGCTGTGTCTGGTTTTTCCTGTACCCTGCACCCTCCAGACAAAGGAAATATGTGTATACAAAGGGGCTGTGAGCCATTAAAGTTGTTCACTCTCTGATCCTAACTTGAGGGGGGCCTGCTGCTGCTGCTGGGCGCCAGGAGCACCGCCACTGGGGACTGCCTCCCTGCTGGAGGGACCTGTGAGCTGGCCCCTGGGCCCAGCCTTTGCCGCTCCCCCTTAGTTTTACAAAACTTTCCCTGGACTTTGCCTTCCTGAAAAGGGCGCTTGGTTCTTTAGTGCTGGCCTGAGCGCTCCATTCTTCACTGGTGGCCTTGGGAGTGCTGTATTTTGGCCCAGGAGGGCTGTTGATGGCTTAGAGCGCGAGGCTGCGATCCTTTGTGAAAGGGAATCCCTGGCATGCAGATTCCCCCGCAATGCTCCTCACCTACGGTGCGGGAGCCTACCCCGCATTGCCTGCTGCAATTGCCGACTTTTAATTATTAATAAGCAGCGGGTGCCTACCCTGCATATCTGCTGATTTTTATCCCTAGCGGGTGCCTACTCCGCCAGGGACCTCTACATTCAAACGGGTGCCTACCCCGTGTTGTGCCCCGAGGAGATCACCGCCGCGCTGCCCATAGCAACCTGTAAGTGCTCAGAAGAAAACAGGAAGCGGACGTGAGCCCACCCCGCGCTCCTGTAGACAGAGAAGAGACGTCGGGAGCCCTGTAGGCTCCATGCTGGTACTGTGTCACGGAGTAGAAGACCCAGGCGGGAGCCTACCCTGCGCTGGGCCGGACCGGGAAAGAAGCAACACCCTCTGGACCCAGGCAGAAACCTAGCCCGAGCTGGGACGAGTGTCAGAGGCAGTCCCCGAGCCTTGCGATGCGACTGGAGCTCCCTGGCGTGGAGGAGCACCCATCGTTGACTGCGGGACCCGGCAGACAGTGGAGAGAGGATCGGAGTCCCCCAAGAACTGCCCAGTAATTGAAGGAGGGCTGGTGGGGGCTCCGAGAGTGTAACGGAGGAGCCGGTCCCAACCCGGCTCATGTTCTGAGCGGGCCCGCCGCTGCAGGCCGTTCCAATGAGTGGGGGCCTGTTGATTCAAGAAACCCCAGTGAGGGGCCCTGAGATCGAGCGGCCCAGGTTGCCAGTGGGCCACTCCTACGAGCCCATGATTGTTTGAAGGAGGGCCCGTGTCCCCCTCCTCGTCCAAGCACCAAAGCGGTGCCCAGAGCGGCCCCAGATGGCAGTGTGCCGCTCCAACGTTGTCGCAGTATTTTCCCGAGCCTATATGGCTATAACCTGTTACCATATTTACGTAAAGGGCCCAGTGGGGTGCTCAGGGGTCCGTGTGGGGCCCCAGTGTGCTCCCAGGGACATACTTCATTTGTAGAGCCCGTGCATGGCTCCAACATTTGGCGCAATCTGTTTAGAGGGCTACTGAGAGCCCAGGCCGCAGTTCCTAACTTTCACAGCTGCCAGCAATTAGTGGGCAGCTACCACATTTAGGCTGCTCTTCTCCTGTGTTGCTTTCGCTGCGTGCGCAGCCAGCCCGGACATACTGGACATCAGGCACTTGAGCCCCTGTGGAAGGCCAGTTGGCCTGGGGTCAGTACCTGTTGTGACTCTAGTGCAAGGTGATGGGGTACTGTGTTTGTGATGGTGATTATCTAATGCCAAATGTGATTTATGCGTAATGTGCAATGCCTTTATGCCTGTGATACCTCTAATTGTGTTTTTATGCTTAGGAGGTTGTTTTGCCTAGTATGGTTTATGTTTCCCTGTGTGATCTATGCCTAAAGTGATTAGGATTGCGTAGTGTGTGCCTACCTTTTACCAGTGGTTACTGGTTGTGTTCTACACTTGTTATTTGGTGTTACATTTATTCTATGTATTAGAAGTGCTATTTCTACTAAGTGCTGAGTCTGACAGTGGCCCACGTGGCCCTGTCATGTGTAAATAATCCCCTGTAAATATTGCCCAGTGCCAGTTGGCACAGTGTATCTGTGTGATTATGATCTAATGTGTTTATGGTTATACAAAGGCTATTTTTATATATAACCTTGTGAGGAGTTCCTTTTTGTGGTGTGCCTAGTGTGTTTCTGCTGTGTGTGTGTTGCGCAAACACTTTACACATTGCCTCGGGGATAAGCCTGACTGCTCGTGCCAAGCTACCAAGGGGGTGAGCAGGGGTTATCTTGGTGTGTAACTCCCTTACCCTGGCTAGAGTGGTGGTTTCTGACTGGCTTTGGCGCAATCCTTAGCCAACCAGAAATCCCATTTCTAACACTGGTTGTCAGCGGTGAGGATAGGACTTGTGTTTGCGCAATACCACAGTGACAACTGGTTGCCCTACAAACTCTGCATTTAGATAATCACGTGTTTGGGGATTATTGTTTTTGAGTTTGATTTTATTGTTTCTCCTAAAAGTGTCATTTTTAGATTGTGTACTCTTGCTTTAGCTCAGACAGTAAGGTCCCCTGTGTTGCACATGTCCCTGAACGTACTGCCAAGATGGAGTCTGCTTTTAATTTCTGAGGTCTGTTTAGATACAGTGTGGATGAGTTGGTAGAGTTCTGTGAAGAGAGAGACATAGCAGTGAATGGGTCAGACACCCCGTCGAAACTTAGGGACAACCTAATCCAATGGCAGAAGAATGACTAGGAACGTGAGCGCAGTGAGGAGGAGAGGGCCCGGGCCTCACGCCATGAGGGTGGTGGGTCTGAGTGGAGCCCTGAAGAGTCTGAAGAGGAGGGAGAAGATGACAGTACATGGATGCCAGTAGATAGTGAAGACCCCATAGATAGGGAGTCCCTTGCTGGGTCCAGTGTCAGGTGCAGCACCCCATCCCTTTCCCCAGAGGAGTGGGTAGATAGGAGAGAAGAAAGGGAGTATCAGCTGGCTTTGGAGAAGCTCAGGTTAGAGCATGCCAAGGAAATAGCGCAGCTGGGTGTGCAGGAGAGGATGGCGGAAGCTGAGAGGGCCTTTGCCAGGGATAAATTAGCTCTGGAGGGTAGATTATCCCCTGAGCACAGTTATAGTTTTCTGAATTCCCAGGGAGGGTTGAGTCCAGTGGTATCAGCAAAATGGAGTCCAGTGCAGGAAGTCCCATTCCCAGTTCCCAAAGAAAGGTACCTTGTTCCCGAGAGGAGGAGTACAGGTTGAAGTTCAGGGGTAGTAGGAAGCTGCCTCACCAGGATTGGGGGGATTTTTCGAATGGTTGTCATGATGCACTGATTGATTAGATAGAGGCTTACAAGGAACCTGATTTTGACGGTCTGTTCGACCTGGTTATCAAAGAGCACATGCTCAATTGTTTTCTTCCGGGGTTGCGCCAACACATGTTGGAGGGTGGATTTTCTGGTCTAGGGATATTTATACGTGAAGCAGACCACTGGGAAAAGGCCCGAGGTTCTGAGGAGTCATTGGTGAGTGATTCCAAAAATAATGGTTCAGGTATCTTCCAGCCCAGAGTAGCCCAGCTTGGTCCCAGTGTAGCGAGAGGGGTGTAGGGGCTCACTTCTTGTCTCAGTGGAGTAGGAGTGAGTGTGGGACTGAGTGTTCCCAGGTGCCCGAAACCCAGTCTCGGAACCTGAATTGTTTCTTTAGGGAACACCAGATTGCTGACCTAGGCTGTCCTGTTAGTCCATTTGAGGAGTATCTCCTAGTGTCTGGAGAATCTGGAGCGTCTGTAAATAGTGCTCCTGTGGTTCTAGTGTCCGGCAGTGCCACTCCAGTTGGGAAGGCGCAGAAGTCCGAAGTGAGGAGTGAATGGGGGATGTGTTCCCCAGTAGTAGAACCAGTGGGTCAGGGACTAGCCAGTTGGGCTACGTTCCCTTGGAGTGACCATGGCGACACCACTTCTGTTCTGGGGGATCTTCGCGCACTGTCGAATGGACAGGGGACGGGAGATCTGCGCCAGTCAGACTTCTGTTCTGGGGAATCTTCGCGCACTGTCGGATGGACAGGGGACGGGAGATCTGCGTCAGACAGACGGTCACACAACATATGAGTCATGTGTTACCCTCAGGGGGATAGTGTTTGAGTCCCCAGAAGTCCTGGAGTGCCAGGCAAGTATTCCGCCAAAGGTTTTAGACCAAAGGTTGGGAGGCCAGGTTCAGGATCTGTCTGACCTGTAGGGAAGGATGTCTGTAACCAGTGTCCTGACTGGTTCATCTTCCAGGGTACCACTCCAGTTGGGAGAGTGCAGAACTCTGGTAGGGGGTGCAGAGGGTGGGAGTCCTCGCCTCTGAGCCCGGTGCAACCTGAGGGGTTAAACCCTAGGTTGGTAGAGTGGTGTTCTTTAGGTGCCTCTCAAAAGAGGAGGAACCCTAGAAGGAGAGGTAGGGGGAGGAGAGCCTCACCCGTGACTTCTGGTCCGCCTGAAGGTGCAGACCCTAGGCTGGAGGATCAGTGGCTGTCTAGAACTGTCCTGAGGAGAGGAAGAGTGGAGAATGGCTACTATGTACCAGGGGTTACTACCCCCTGCTCTGTGAATGGGCAAGGACCAGTGGCACCTGGGTGGCCTAGGGCCTGGTCCGGGCAGTGGACAGTTTGGGAGTACCAGTGGGTAGCCCAGTTGTTTCGGACAGCTTTTTCAGAAGGAACCACATGGGTTCACCGTGGCGTAGAACAGGAGGGTGTCCCTGCAGTTGCGGGCACGCGTCCGTGTTGTATCGCCCAAAGCAGGGAAGCCCATCACAGTGGTGGTTGGTCTACCCTGCGTTTTGGCTGAAAGGGGGTTGTGTTGGACTTGGCCCTTTTGGCAGGTTCACCCCTAAACTTTTTGCTTTTATATGTGGCCTGGCGTTAGTTGTTTTTGTCTTCATTGCACTTTAACACTGTGACCCCGTGTAAAGAGCGTGCACAGTCTGAGTGTGTGTGGTGAGATTGGCCTGGTCTCCCATAGGAATGCATGGGGAATGTGTGTGTCCATGGTAGTTCCTGCTGTGTGGGGAGTGCAGAGGCGAGTTTGGTATGTGCGAACATGTGAGATTAAATGCTGGGCAACGGTGTGTGCGGATTTAATGTGTCTAGTGTAGAAGTGCCACTTCTAGAAGTTGGCATGTCTGTGTAGTAAATGTGAATTGACTGTCTGGCTTGTGATTGGCTGGAGCTGGCTGGTGTGCCTGGCTCCAGGAGTCAGGATGGGTCTGCCCCGGTGGTGAATGGAGAGATCTGCATGGTGATGGGAGGAAGGAGTGCACCTGGGACCTGAATAGGGCTGGGCCTTCCCTACACAATTCTGGCTCCGCCCCCTGTGGTGCGACTGATGTCCCTAGCCTGTCCTGTGAATGGGGAGAGGGGCTGAGCACAACAAAGTTTTCCAGGACCAGCTGTGTCTGGTTTTCCCCCTACCCTGCACCCTCCAGACAAAGGAAATATGTTTATAAAAAGGGGCTGTGACCCCATGAAATTTGTTCACTCTCTGATCCTAACTTGAGGGGGCCCTGCTGCTGGGTGCCAGGAGGACCGCCACTGGGGACTGCCTCCCTGCTGGAGGGCCCTGTGAGCTGGCCCCTGGGCCCAGCCTTTGCCCCCCCCCCACCTTATTTTTACAAAATTTTCCCTGGACTTTGCATTCCTGAAAAGGGCGCTTGGATCTTTAGTGCTGGACAGAGCGCTCCTTTCTTCACCGGTCCTCAGAAGCTTTTTTCCGGTCCAGGGAAGGCATGGCATGGCAGTTCGGGCTGGACGGTTCCCATGAGGCACAAGGTCAGACTGATTTGCATATGGCCGTGTCTGAACTGGGGTGGAAGAGTGGGCTAAAGAACGGTGATGGATTAAATCCAGATCAGTTGACTGGGGGTGAGTGCTTGTATTGTCAACGCTCCGTCCATCACCACCTTTGGTTTTACTTCGTTCACCATAAGTTGGCAGGGTATGCTCAGACGTGAGTCCCTTGCTCACTTTGCCACTGGATTCAAGCAAGCCGGGCTGAAGACGGCTGTAATGCCAGAAACCGGTCCTCGGAAGCTTGTTTCCGTTCCAGGGAAGGCATGGCATGGCAGTTCGGACTGGACTGTTCCCATGAGGCACAGGGTCAGACTGATTTGCATATCGCCATGTCTGAACTGGGGTGGCAGAGTGGGCTAAAGAACGGTGATGGATTAAACCCAGATCAGTTGACTGGGGGTGAGTGCTTGTATTGTCAACGCTCCGTCCATCACCACCTTTGGTTTTGCTTTGTTCGCCATGAGTTGGCAGGATATGCTCAGACGTGAGTCCCTTGCTCACTTTGCCACTGGATTCAAGCAAGCCGGGCTGCAGACTGCTGTAATGCCAGAAACCGGTCCTCGGAAGCTTGTTTCCGGTCCAGGGAAGGCATGGCATGGCAGTTCGGGCTGGACTGTTACCATGAGGCACAGGGTCAGACTGATTTGCATATGGCCATGTCTGAACTGGGGTGGCAGAGTTGGCTAAAGAACGGTGATGGATTAAACCTGGATCAGTTGACTGGGGGTGAGTGCTTGTATTGTCAACGCTCCGTCCATCACCACCTTTGGTTTTGCTTTGTTCGCCATAAGTTGGCAGGGTATGCTCAGACGTGAGTCCCTTGCTCACTTTGCCACTGAATTCAAGCAAGCCGGGCTGAAGACGGCTGTAATGTCAGAAACTGGTCCTCGGAAGCTTGTTTCTGGTCCAGGGAAGGCATGGCATGGCAGTTCGGGCTGGACTGTTCCCATGAGGCACAGGGTCAGACTGATTTGCATATGGCCATGTCTGAACTGGGGTGGCAGAGTGGGCTAAAGAAAGATGATGGATTAAACCCAGATCAGTTGACTGGGGGTGAGTGCTTGTATTGTCAACGCTCCGTCCATCACCACCTTTGGTTTTGCTTTGTTCGCCATAAGATGGCAGGGTATGCTGAGACGTGAGTCCCTTGCTCACTTTGCCACTGGATTCAAGCAAGCCGGGCTGAAGACGGCTGTAATGCCAGAAACCGGTCCTCGGAAGCTTGTTTCCGGTCCAGGGAAGGCATTGCATGGCAGTTCAGGCTGGACTGTTCCCATGAGGCACAGGGTCAGACTGATTTGCATATGGCCATGTCTGAACTGGGGTGGCAGAGTGGGCTAAAGAACGGTGATGGATTAAACCAAGATCGGTTGACTGGGGGTGAGTGCTTGTATTGTCAACGCTCCGTCCATCACCACCTTTGGTTTTGCTTTATTTTTATATATAAGCTTGTGTGGAGTTCCTTTTTGTGGTGTGCCTAGTGTGTTGCTGCTGTGTGTGTGTTGCGCAGACGCTTTACACATTGCCTCCGGGATAAGCCTGACTGCTCATGCCAAGCTACCAAGGGGGTGAGCAGGGGTTATCTTGGCATGTAACTCCCTTGCCTTGACTAGAGTGGTGGTTTCTGCCTGGCTTTGGCACAAGCCTTAGCCAACCAGAAATCCCATTCTAACAGCCTCCATCTGCTGTCACCTGTAACTCCTATAAAATAGATCATCACACATATATAGATGATTCAAAGTTCTACATCAAACTTGAGAAATGTGTCACCTACCACAACGTGTCTCACTGCCTTTCACAGGTCCATCGTTAAATGCAGAAAAACTGACTTTGACTCAGAGGGGGTCAAAGCTGAAAAACTGAACACGAGCCCTTTTAACCACACAGCCTCCCTTTTATTGCGGCCTGACAAATTGGATACTTTTCTAATCCACTCATACAATGCCTCCATCCTGAGAGTATTGTTTGATTGTGATCTATCATTGACCCCTGACCACCCCTTAATTAAATGTGGTCTCAAAACCTGGATTCCACCATTGGCTTCTAAAAGGATTCTGCCATTGCTCCACTCAGCTTAGAAAATGTTCCCATAGATTGCAATGATCATATCCCCCCTGTATTACTGCAACAGCTTATGCGCATGCCACCCCAGCGAACTCCCATTAAACTCCAGAGAGTAAAAAACTCTGTTATCCATCTGTAATTTATTTGAAAACTGCATAGCCACAAAGTGCACTGGCCCTGAAACCCTCAGTAACTGCTAGTAAAAGAAAGAAAAACGACTATATAATAGGCGTCATTACAAATTGCCTAATCTCCTTCCAAAAAATGTTGGTCTTCACCATAATACCAGAAGTCTTAGGTCTGTTAGCAGATATTAATTGACTACTCATTCCACTTGATTAAATAGGCATAGAAGTATTTTTTATTTGCAAGGTCCCCTATGTGTAATCTCCTATAATTACATCAGAAATTTCAGGCTGACTCTGTCAGCTGTATGTGATTGTGATTAAAATCAAACATGAAGAAAATGTATTTTGACGATCCATTGTTGAAGAATTTTTCCGACCTACTTAAAACCAGTCTTTAGGGAAATGATATTCCTTCATGTTTGATTTTTGTTTTCTGGCTTTATGTGGTGGGAGAGGTCCCCCCTAACTTCCTGTACTTCGTTTTTAACCCCTTCGCTGCGGGGGTTATTCCCCCGCTGTGCTGGGGGGAGGAGGGCGCGCACAGCGCCCCCATGCTCATGACGAGCTCAGCTCGTCATGAGCCACGGCGCTCCGGTGCTCATGACGAGCTGAGCTCGTCACAGGTGCATTGCCTCTCGTGGAAAGCTCAGCACAGGAGGGGAATTCTCCCCGCACCTGAGCGTTCCACGGCCCATGACGAGCTGAGCTCGTCATGAGCACCGGAGCGCCGTGGCTCATGACGAGCTCAGATCGTCATGAGCGTCGAAGAGGTTAAGACCCTCTTCCCTGCTTTGCATGACCCTTCTGATGACCTCCCATTTAACACAATATTTTACCTTTTTACTCCCTTTCTGAATTTTCTTTTTTTTTCACAAACACCTTGCTAATCCAGATTTACTCTTTGTTATGTATAGTTGGTAATTGGTGGTTTATTGATGTGGATTTGTATAGTACTAGGTAGTGGACAAGACCAATAGCAGTTTTGCCTTCTGTGAGTGTAAGAGGGTCAAGCATTATAAGTGAATTATTATGCATCCAGTATGAACTACAATCAACTGTCCAGTCTCTGAGTTTTATGGAATTAGTATTAATTGAGCTCTCAATGTACTCTATAGGGACAATCAAATTAACAAACTTTTGGTGAACCAGGAGAAGACCACAATAGTCATCTTTGGGAAGTATCCATGAAAGAAAACAGTTCAATGGCAACTACGTGACCTATAAATGAAATCATGCATGTGTTACAAATATCTTGCCATCAGGCTATCAGACAGGACAAAACCAGGAGTCCACTTAAAACCCCTAAGAAGCAAGGGAGCCGGTATCATTCACAGCTCTAAACATTTAAATCAGCAGCTACACAGTCCAACTGCTAAACCCGTTCTAAACGTTTTGAGAGCGAAACTAGTCCAGTCCCTCAATTACAGTCACCTAGGCTTCTCCAGAGCAGTGGAAAGTAGCTCATGAATTTTGAAATCTCTGCTTACAAGACAATTTTAATGCTTCCTCAGCAGGCCAGGAGAGCCAGAGTGAGGCTGGGGCTGGGACTCGCTTGTCTAGATATTACGTGCTCTGGGGACATAACAAAATATTACATCAGCACCCTTCGTGCCACAGCATTCTCACTGAAAGCACAAATCAAAACTATCTTCCAAGCTGTAGGCTCCCCGTGGCAGGCACAGTTGGAAGTGGCCACAAGCCTTCTTGAAATTGAAATTTGCAATATGCAAAACCGGGACATTCTGCTGACAGCATGCAAGAAAACTGTGAACTCTCAGGTTAAGAAATTGTCATTTGAAGGGACATGGAACATCTATGCCACAGATCAAACATTTCCACATTGGATGCCTCTACACCACACCAGAGGTCTTTAAACTTTTTTAGGTTGAGCCCCCCAGGCTGACTTTTTTTCAAAGTCAGGCCCCCCCACCACCTGACAGAAATTTCTGGAATCTGGTACACCTCATAATCGATCGCCATTCAGATATCCCAGGCCATATCCGGCAAATAATGGTAAACACAGTAAGAGTGTTTAGTAAACTGCAGGTTTGTGAGTGGGTGTGGTTAAATGAAAGAAGCTTATTAGACAGTCTAAATAAAAAATGTCCAAGATAAAGTGTGCGCATATTGTTTTAACTAGGGTTTTACCTGTGTAGTTGAGTCATAATGGGACAGTGTTCTCTGGAGCAGCCCTGTCACCTACTAAGTAAGTACCCTCAAGTCAGGTAAATACCTACCAACCTCTTCACAAACATTTTGAATGGAAGTGAGTCACTCAGTCCCAGACTTGTTTTTGCACCTTCTAAAATTGTTGAGCGTTAGCAAAGCAATTGAGGTGGTGACATCTCTTTCTGTGATATCAGTGACACCAATGTGCAATGCTTATTCTTATTAGTCCCACCACTTATTTTTTTAAGACCTGAGCCCTGAGTTGGGGTTTAGGACACATGTCAGGCCTATGTTTAAAAAAATAGAACTGATAAAAACTGAATGATGTTGCCTATTTTACTTCAGAGCAATGTTGGATGACAGACTTTGTGGTGATCAAACTGACCTGGCTCCAGCTGCACAGTGAACTGGCAGCATTACAGTGCATGTAAATGCAGCAGCGGCCGGTGCAGGTTAGTGCATTGGGGGCGGCAGGGCGGGGCAGTCGACAGACGACAGAATAGGTCAAATTAAATGAAAAAATCATAACAATTCTGTTCCCCCCCCACAGCTCCACCGCCCCATCGCGCTTACCTGCACCAGCCACAACTGATGCATGAGCCTCCAGGGAGTAGGTCTAGGAAGAGAGTGGAAAAGATTGCCCCAAATTACTCTTAATTACCCAAGTTGGCGTAATCACCTAATTTCAGTACTTTCGCATCACAAGAGTAATGCGTAATTACAGAAGTTACTCAGGCATAATTAAAATTTTACCCGGGCTTATCATTTACCCATAACAGTGGGTTGTCTGTAGGTATGGCAGTATGACTGGGCCCAGCTTGCAGAAGACTATATTGAGTATAACAGATTCAAATAGCCTAAGTGGAGGAACGATATATGAATGAGTATTCCTGTGGTGATATTAACGTGGGATTTTCACGTGGAGGTTATGAAGCAAGTTAAAGCGTTTACGTCGACATAGCTCCCGAGGTGGACCCCATTTCTTGGTCTTACCACATCGAGCTAAGTAAAATGGGAGCTGTTCTTCATATCTAGATGCTGGTTGGAAGTTAAGAGTGCCAATAATAGTGAAATGTTGAGGAGGTAGTTCCCAATGTGAGGTAGTACTATTCTAGAAAACTTAGAATGGTGTTACTACAAAAGAAGAGTGGCAGGAACCACAGCAAATGACAAAATGCAGAAGTTGCATCTTATTTATATAGGCATCTTATAGAAACTGTAAATTCACCTACATATTTGGGTTTTTTTAAACTTGCCCATTTACTCGGTTGTTGATGGGTCGGGGACCCCCTTTGTGCCTCAGAGTAAGTATAAGGTGATTTTAAGGAACATTATTGTGGGCAATAGTCTGGTGTACTTGCCTCGCTCATCATGTCCCCTATAAACAGTCTTGCTCTGTGAAATCACCTGAGTTTGATTTCTACGACTACTTATGTGCCAATGCTTCTTGAATCTCTGCCTTCCTCTAAATCACAGACTCACTCACATGTCGCATAATGCTGTTTCTTTCCAAAAACAAAAGTAATTTACAACCTACTGCTTCTAGAATGATTCAGCTGCAGCTCTCCTTTCTACGGAGTTCTATTACCCTTCTGTTTAAGATCAATGAAATCCACCCACACTTGCCTTCCATTTTGGAAAAGACTTTAGAGCTGGATCAGATCTACTGCATATCATCTCACTGCTCCCTCCAATCACCCAAAAACACCTTCCTTTCACCATGGATATCTGGGACAATCATCAAAATTCGCATCCACTGCTCCCTACAGCCACCAAGTGAGCGATGACTAATTCCGAGAGCTGAAATGTTTTAGCTGCAGTGGGAGGCACAGAGTCTCTTGTGCTGTGAAACCGAAAGCAAACTGCTTGTGGATTTCCCTTAAATTACCGGAGTTGGGGCACATTGTGACCCATCCATTGGGACAGTGTGAAACTAAGGTGAGATTTGCAATCAACCACTCCCTAAGCTAAGCAATACTCCCGGCAAGACGACGAACCTAAAAATGCTATTACTTAACTGTAGGTCCATGACTAAACATAAAACAGAAATCCATGATCTCCTGATTAACAAAGACCTTGACACCTTGTTTCTTTCCGAAACATGGCTAGATGAAGCATCCTCCCCGGATATCCTAGATGCCATCCCCCACAACTACAGTCTTCTAAGAATCGATAGACAAAGACAACGGGGGGGGATTAGCAATGATCTGTAAAGAAGAATTAGAATGCACATTAACTAAAATAACTATTACCGATAGTGAGTGTGGGAGATTTACCATAAAACTAGATCCTACTACCACGATCACTGGTTTACTTATATATAGACCCCCTGGAGCAGCGGTGTCTTTTTGTAGGCAACTCATTGAACTGGCTACTCAACTCGCCATTAGACATAAAAATGTAATCATTCTAGGTGACCTCAATCTTCACCTAGAGGATAGTAATTCCAGGGAAGCTCAACTTTTAGTGAATGCTTTCAATTCCGTAGATCTTAAACTTCTCTCTACTACTCCCACCCATCAACAGGGTCATCTATTAGGCCCTATCTTCGCAAATTGGGAAGGTATTAAGACTTCTCCCCCTATCCCACTTATCTGGTCTGACCATAGCTTGGTGCCGTTTGAGATAACTAGAAGATACATCAAAAATACACATTCTAAACTTCCGCCTCACAGACGCCGGAATTTTAAAAAATTCACCCCTGAACTTTTTAAAGATACGTTAACTGAGCAACACCCTTTAACAGGGAACTCCCTACAAGAGTTATGGGACAACTATGAATTTTGGGTAACAAAAGCTTTAGACAAAATTGCACCATGGACTACCAAACCACCAGCTAGACTAACCAAAAACGCCCCCTGGTTCTCAGAGACGCTCAAAAATGCTAAAGCCCTATGTAAATCTATAGAACGTAAATGGAGGAAAAACTATACCCCGGAACTCAAAGTAAATTACAGAATCGAACTGAAAAAATATCAGAAATTAGTCAGAATAGAAAAAAGTCACTATTACAAAAGCAGAATTGAGGAAGCCAAGAACCCCACGAAAGAGCTATTCTGCATTTATAGAGAAATTACCATTCCTTCACGTTTGGATACTAAAGATACTTACTCCACAAAGATATGCGATCGGATAGCTGATTTCTTTGTGGAGAAAGTAGAAAAAATCCATGCCACCTTCTCAAGCAGCACTAACATATCTAATGATAATGCAGATAATCAAAGCTCCCTCTCTCACAATTCCTCATTTACCAGATTCAGGACTCCTAATAAACAGGACCTAATGAAAATTATTAATGGAATACGCTCTGGCTCCCCTATGGATGCCTGCCCCCCGCAACAATGTAAGACTGTCATGGAAAATATATTAATAGATCAAATCAGTAACATGATTACCTTATCGTTCCAGGAAGGCCATGTCCTGAAAAGCTGGAAATCTGCTCAGGTAATACCTCTAAAAAAGAAACCAAACATCCCAATTTCTCAATTGCAAAACCTAAGACCGATCTTGCTTCTTCCGTTTTGTGCCAAAATATTAGAAAAGGTTGCAAATATACAACTCATGGAGATTCTGGAGAAAGAAGCTCTCCTTCATCCCTCCCAGTCAGGGTTTAGATCTGGCCAATCAACCGAATCGGCAGTCCTGTATTTGACTGAACATATCCGGAAAATGGTGGACGAGGGAGAGACAGCAGCGTTGGTCCTATTGGACCTAAGTGCAGCGTTTGATACCGTGCTGCACTCAACGCTGCTGTCTCGGCTCTCGGACATGGGAGTAAAGGGCCTAGCTCTTACCTGGTTCCAGTCCTTCCTGACTGACAGAACGTTCCAACTTCACTGCCCACCCTTTAAATCGTCGCCTCGCAGTGTGAGCCATGGGGTTCCACAGGGCTCTAGTTTGAGCCCTAATTGCAAACACAACAGTGATGGACAGAATGTGGATCAATGTCACACATTCACCCCAGTCCAAAGATCTGGGCCCAAATCCATCATTTTTCCACTCCACACCACCCTGGGTCAGACAATGGCGATATGCAAATCAGCGCTGACCCTGTGCCCCATGGGAACAGTCCAGTCCGAACTACAAAAGCCATGTCCTTCCCAGAACGGAATCAAGCATCCGAGGACCGGCCCGGTTTCGAGGTAACACCTCTCATCAGCCCGGCTAGCTTGACTCCAGTGGTGTGGAGTGCCTGGGACTCACGTCTGAGCATCCCCAGTACACTTAGAGCGGTAATTGCAAACACAACAGTGATGGACAGAATGTGGATCAATGTCACACATTCACCCCAGTCCAAAGATCTGGGCCCAAATCCATCATTTTTCCACTCCACACCACCCTGGGTCAGACAATGGCGATATGCAAATCAGCGCTGACCCTGTGCCCCATGGGAACAGTCCAGTCCGAACTACAAAAGCCATGTCCTTCCCAGAACGGAATCAAGCATCCGAGGACCGGCCCGGTTTCGAGGTAACACCTCTCATCAGCCCGGCTAGCTTGACTCCAGTGGTGTGGAGTGCCTGGGACTCACGTCTGAGCATCCCCAGTACACTTAGAGTGGTAATTGCAAACACAACTGTGATGGACAGAATGTGGATCAATGTCACACATTCACCCCAGTCCAAAGATCTGGGCCCAAATCCATCATTTTTCCACTCCATACCACCCTGGGTCAGACAATGGCGATATGCAAATCAGCGCTGACCCTGTGCCCCATGGGAACAGTCCAGTCCGAACTACAAAAGCCATGTCCTTCCCAGAACGGAATCAAGCATCCGAGGACCGGCCCGGTTTCGAGGTAACACCTCTCATCAGCCCGGCTAGCTTGACTCCAGTGGTGTGGAGTGCCTGGGACTCACGTCTGAGCATCCCCAGTACACTTAGAGCGGTAATTGCAAACACAACAGTGATGGACAGAATGTGGATCAATGTCACACATTCACCCCAGTCCAAAGATCTGGGCCCAAATCCATCATTTTTCCACTCCACACCACCCTGGGTCAGACAATGGCGATATGCAAATCAGCGCTGACCCTGTGCCCCATGGGAACAGTCCAGTCCGAACTACAAAAGCCATGTCCTTCCCAGAACGGAATCAAGCATCCGAGGACCGGCCCGGTTTCGAGGTAACACCTCTCATCAGCCCGGCTAGCTTGACTCCAGTGGTGTGGAGTGCCTGGGACTCACGTCTGAGCATCCCCAGTACACTTAGAGCGGTAATTGCAAACACAACAGTGATGGACAGAATGTGGATCAATGTCACACATTCACCCCAGTCCAAAGATCTGGGCCCAAATCCATCATTTTTCCACTCCACACCACCCTGGGTCAGACAATGGCGATATGCAAATCAGCGCTGACCCTGTGCCCCATGGGAACAGTCCAGTCCGAACTACAAAAGCCATGTCCTTCCCAGAACGGAATCAAGCATCCGAGGACCAGCCCGGTTTCGAGGTAACACCTCTCATCAGCCCGGCTAGCTTGACTCCAGTGGTGTGGAGTGCCTGGGACTCACGCCTGAGCATCCCCAGTACACTTAGAGCGGTAATTGCAAACACAACAGTGACAGTGATGGACAGAATGTGGATCAATGTCACACATTCACCCCAGTCCAAAGATATGGGCCCAAATCCATCATTTTTCCACTCCACACCACCCTGGGTCAGACAATGGCGATATGCAAATCAGCGCTGACCCTGTGCCCCATGGGAACAGTCCAGTCCGAACTACAAAAGCCATGTCCTTCCCAGAACGGAATCAAGCATCCGAGGACCGGCCCGGTTTCGAGGTAACACCTCTCATCAGCCCGGCTAGCTTGACTCCAGTGGTGTGGAGTGCCTAGGACTCACGTCTGAGCATCCCCAGTACACTTAGAGCGGTAATTGCAAACACAACAGTGATGGACAGAATGTGGATCAATGTCACACATTCACCCCAGTCCAAAGATCTGGGCCCAAATCCATCATTTTTCCACTCCACACCACCCTGGGTCAGACAATGGCGATATGCAAATCAGCGCTGACCCTGTGCCCCATGGGAACAGTCCAGTCCGAACTACAAAAGCCATGTCCTTCCCAGAACGGAATCAAGCATCCGAGGACCGGCCCGGTTTCGAGGTAACACCTCTCATCAGCCCGGCTAGCTTGACTCCAGTGGTGTGGAGTGCCTGGGACTCACGTCTGAGCATCCCCAGTACACTTAGAGCGGTAATTGCAAACACAACAGTGATGAACAGAATGTGGATCAATGTCACATATTCACCCCAGTCCAAAGATCTGGGCCCAAATCCATCATTTTTCCACTCCACACCACCCTGGGTCAGACAATGGCGATATGCAAATCAGCGCTGACCCTGTGCCCCATGGGAACAGTCCAGTCCGAACTACAAAAGCCATGTCCTTCCCAGAACGGAATCAAGCATCCGAGGACCGGCCCGGTTTCGAGGTAACACCTCTCATCAGCCCGGCTAGCTTGACTCCAGTGGTGTGGAGTGCCTGGGACTCACGTCTGAGCATCCCCAGTACACTTAGAGCGGTAATTGCAAACACAACAGTGATGGACAGAATGTGGATCAATGTCACACATTCACCCCAGTCCAAAGATCTGGGCCCAAATCCATCATTTTTCCACTCCACACCACCCTGGGTCAGACAATGGCGATATGCAAATCAGCGCTGACCCTGTGCCCCATGGGAACAGTCCAGTCCGAACTACAAAAGCCATGTCCTTCCCAGAACGGAATCAAGCATCCGAGGACCGGCCCGGTTTCGAGGTAACACCTCTCATCAGCCCGGCTAGCTTGACTCCAGTGGTGTGGAGTGCCTGGGACTCACGTCTGAGCATCCCCAGTACACTTAGAGCGGTAATTGCAAACACAACAGTGATGGACAGAATGTGGGTCAATGTCACACATTCACCCCAGTCCAAAGATCTGGGCCCAAATCCATCATTTTTCCACTCCACACCACCCTGGGTCAGACAATGGCGATATGCAAATCAGCGCTGACCCTGTGCCCCATGGGAACAGTCCAGTCCGAACTACAAAAGCCATGTCCTTCCCAGAACGGAATCAAGCATCCGAGGACCGGCCCGGTTTCGAGGTAACACCTCTCATCAGCCCGGCTAGCTTGACTCCAGTGGTGTGGAGTGCCTGGGACTCACGTCTGAGCATCCCCAGTACACTTAGAGCGGTAATTGCAAACACAACAGTGATGGAGAGAATGTGGATCAATGTCACACATTCACCCCAGTCCAAAGATCTGGGCCCAAATCCATCATTTTTCCACTCCACACCACCCTGGGTCAGACAATGGCGATATGCAAATCAGCGCTGACCCTGTGCCCCATGGGAACAGTCCAGTCCGAACTACAAAAGCCATGTCCTTCCCAGAACGGAATCAAGCATCCGAGGACCGGCCCGGTTTTGAGGTAACACCTCTCATCAGCCCGGCTAGCTTGACTCCAGTGGTGTGGAGTGCCTGGGACTCACGTCTGAGCATCCCCAGTACACTTAGAGCGGTAATTGCAAACACAACAGTGATGGACAGAATGTGGATCAATGTCACACATTCACCCCAGTCCAAAGATCTGGGCCCAAATCCATCATTTTTCCACTCCACACCACCCTGGGTCAGACAATGGCGATATGCAAATCAGCGCTGACCCTGTGCCCCATGGGAACAGTCCAGTCCGAACTACAAAAGCCATGTCCTTCCCAGAACGGAATCAAGCATCCGAGGACCGGCCCGGTTTCGAGGTAACACCTCTCATCAGCCCGGCTAGCTTGACTCCAGTGGTGTGGAGTGCCTGGGACTCACGTCTGAGCATCCCCAGTACACTTAGAGCGGTAATTGCAAACACAACAGTGATGGACAGAATGTGGATCAATGTCACACATTCACCCCAGTCCAAAGATCTGGGCCCAAATCCATCATTTTTCCACTCCACACCACCCTGGGTCACACGATGGCGATATGCAAATCAGCGCTGACCCTGTGCCCCATGGGAACAGTCCAGTCCGAACTACAAAAGCCATGTCCTTCCCAGAACGGAATCAAGCATCCGAGGACCGTCCCGGTTTCGAAGTAACCCCTCTCATCAGCCCGGCTAGCTTGACTCCAGTGGTGTGGAGTGCCTGGGACTCACGTCTGAGCATCCCCAGTACACTTAGAGCGGTAATTGCAAACACAACAGTGATGGACAGAATGTGGATCAATGTCACACATTCACCCCAGTCCAAAGATCTGGGCCCAAATCCATCATTTTTCCACTCCACACCACCCTGGGTCAGACAATTCAGACAATGGCGATATGCAAATCAGCGCTGACCCTGTGCCCCATGGGAACAGTCCAGTCCGAACTACAAAAGCCATGTCCTTCCCAGAACGGAATCAAGCATCCGAGGACCGGCCCGGTTTCGAGGTAACACCTCTCATCAGCCCGGCTAGCTTGACTCCAGTGGTGTGGAGTGCCTGGGACTCACGTCTGAGCATCCCCAGTACACTTAGAGCGGTAATTGCAAACACAACAGTGATGGACAGAATGTGGATCAATGTCACACATTCACCCCAGTCCAAAGATCTGGGCCCAAATCCATAATTTTTCCACTCCACACCACCCTGGGTCAGACAATGGCGATATGCAAATCAGCGCTGACCCTGTGCCCCATGGGAACAGTCCAGTCCAAACTACAAAAGCCATGTCCTTCCCAGAACGGAATCAAGCATCCGAGGACCAGCCCGGTTTCGAGGTAACACCTCTCATCAGCCCGGCTAGCTTGACTCCAGTGGTGTGGAGTGCCTGGGACTCACGTCTGAGCATCCCCAGTACACTTAGAGCGGTAATTGCAAACACAACAGTGATGGACAGAATGTGGATCAATGTCACACATTCACCCCAGTCCAAAGATCTGGGCCCAAATCCATCATTTTTCCACTCCACACCACCCTGGGTCAGACAATGGCGATATGCAAATCAGCGCTGACCCTGTGCCCCATGGGAACAGTCCAGTCCGAACTACAAAAGCCATGTCCTTCCCAGAACGGAATCAAGCATCCGAGGACCGGACCGGTTTCGAGGTAACACCTCTCATCAGCCCGGCTTGCTTGACTCCAGTGGTGTGGAGTGCCTGGGACTCACGTCTGAGCATCCCCAATACACTTAGAGCGGTAATTGCAAACACAACAGTGATGGACAGAATGTGGATCAATGTCACACATTCACCCCAGTCCAAAGATCTGGGCCCAAATCCATCATTTTTCCACTCCACACCACCCTGGGTCAGACAATGGCGATATGCAAATCAGCGCTGACCCTGTGCCCCATGGGAACAGTCCAGTCCGAACTACAAAAGCCATGTCCTTCCCAGAACGGAATCAAGCATCCGAGGACCGGCCCGGTTTCGAGGTATCACCTCTCATCAGCCCGGCTAGCTTGACTCCAGTGGTGTGGAGTGCCAGGGACTCACGTCTGAGCATCCCCAGTACACTTAGAGCGGTAATTGCAAACACAACAGTGATGGACAGAATGTGGATCAATGTCACACATTCACCCCAGTCCAAAGATCTGGGCCCAAATCCATCATTTTTCCACTCCACACCACCCTGGGTCAGACAATGGCGATATGCAAATCAGCGCTGACCCTGTGCCCCATGGGAACAGTCCAGTCCGAACTACAAAAGCCATGTCCTTCCCAGAACGGAATCAAGCATCCGAGGACCGGCCCGGTTTCGAGGTAACACCTCTCATCAGCCCGGCTTGCTTGACTCCAGTGGTGTGGAGTGCCTGGGACTCACGTCTGAGCATCCCCAGTACACTTAGAGCGGTAATTGCAAACACAACAGTGATGGACAGAATGTGGATCAATGTCACACATTCACCCCAGTCCAAAGATCTGGGCCCAAATCCATCATTTTTCCACTCCACACCACCCTGGGTCAGACAATGGCGATATGCAAATCAGCGCTGACCCTGTGCCCCATGGGAACAGTCCAGTCCGATTTACAAAAGCCATGTCCTTCCCAGAACGGAATCAAGCATCCGAGGACCGGCCCGGTTTCGAGGTAACACCTCTCATCAGCCCGGCTAGCTTGACTCCAGTGGTGTGGAGTGCCAGGGACTCACGTCTGAGCATCCCCAGTACACTTAGAGCGGTAATTGCAAACACAACAGTGATGGACAGAATGTGGATCAATGTCACACATTCACCCCAGTCCAAAGATCTGGGCCCAAATCCATCATTTTTCCACTCCACACCACCCTGGGTCAGACAATGGCGATATGCAAATCAGCGCTGACCCTGTGCCCCATGGGAACAGTCCAGTCCGAACTACAAAAGCCATGTCCTTCCCAGAACGGAATCAAGCATCCGAGGACCGGCCCGGTTTCGAGGTAACACCTCTCATCAGCCCGGCTAGCTTGACTCCAGTGGTGTGGAGTGCCTGGGACTCACGTCTGAGCATCCCCAGTACACTTAGAGCGGTAATTGCAAACACAACAGTGATGGACAGAATGTGGATCAATGTCACACATTCACCCCAGTCCAAAGATCTGGGCCCAAATCCATCATTTTTCCACTCCACACCACCCTGGGTCAGACAATGGCGATATGCAAATCAGCGCTGACCCTGTGCCCCATGGGAACAGTCCAGTCCGAACTACAAAAGCCATGTCCTTCCCAGAACGGAATCAAGCATCCGAGGACCGGCCCGGTTTCGAGGTAACACGTCTCATCAGCCCGGCTTGCTTGACTCCAGTGGTGTGGAGTGCCTGGGACTCACGTCTGAGCATCCCCAGTACACTTAGAGCGGTAATTGCAAACACAACAGTGATGGACAGAATGTGGATCAATGTCACACATTCACCCCAGTCCAAAGATCTGGGCCCAAATCCATCATTTTTCCACTCCACACCACCCTGGGTCAGACAATGGCGATATGCAAATCAGCGCTGACCCTGTGCCCCATGGGAACAGTCCAGTCCGAACTACAAAAGCCATGTCCTTCCCAGAACGGAATCAAGCATCCGAGGACCGGCCCGGTTTCGAGGTAACACCTCTCATCAGCCCGGCTAGCTTGACTCCAGTGGTGTGGAGTGCCAGGAACTCACGTCTGAGCATCCCCAGTACACTTAGAGCGGTAATTGCAAACACAACAGTGATGGACAGAATGTGGATCAATGTCACACATTCACCCCAGCCCAAAGATCTGGGCCCAAATCCATCATTTTTCCACTCCACACCACCCTGGGTCAGACAATGGCGATATGCAAATCAGCGCTGACCCTGTGCCCCATGGGAACAGTCCAGTCCGAACTACAAAAGCCATGTCCTTCCCAGAACGGAATCAAGCATCCGAGGACCGGCCCGGTTTCGAGGTAACACCTCTCATCAGCCCGGCTAGCTTGACTCCAGTGGTGTGGAGTGCCTGGGACTCACGTCTGAGCATCCCCATTACACTTAGAGCGGTAATTGCAAACACAACAGTGATGGACAGAATGTGGGTCAATGTCACACATTCACCCCAGTCCAAAGATCTGGGCCCAAGTCCATCATTTTTCCACTCCACACCACCCTGGGTCAGACAATGGCGATATGCAAATCAGCGCTGACCCTGTGCCCCATGGGAACAGTCCAGTCCGAACTACAAAAGCCATGTCCTTCCCAGAACGGAATCAAGCATCCGAGGACCGGCCCGGTTTCGAGGTAACACCTCTCATCAGCCCGGCTAGCTTGACTCCAGTGGTGTGGAGTGCCTGGGACTCACGTCTGAGCATCCCCAGTACACTTAGAGCGGTAATTGCAAACACAACAGTGATGGACAGAATGTGGATCAATGTCACACATTCACCCCAGTCCAAAGATCTGGGCCCAAATCCATCATTTTTCCACTCCACACCACCCTGGGTCAGACAATGGCGATATGCAAATCAGCGCTGACCCTGTGCCCCATGGGAACAGTCCAGTCCGAACTACAAAAGCCATGTCCTTCCCAGAACGGAATCAAGCATCCGAGGACCGGCCCGGTTTCGAGGTAACACCTCTCATCAGCCCGGCTAGCTTGACTCCAGTGGTGTGGAGTGCCTGGGACTCACGTCTGAGCATCCCCAGTACACTTAGAGCGGTAATTGCAAACACAACAGTGATGGACAGAATGTGGATCAATGTCACACATTCACCCCAGTCCAAAGATCTGGGCCCAAATCCATCATTTTTCCACTCCACACCACCCTGGGTCAGACAATGGCGATATGCAAATCAGCGCTGACCCTGTGCCCCATGGGAACAGTCCAGTCCGAACTACAAAAGCCATGTCCTTCCCAGAACGGAATCAAGCATCCGAGGACCGGCCCGGTTTCGAGGTAACACCTCTCATCAGCCCGGCTAGCTTGACTCCAGTGGTGTGGAGTGCCTGGGACTCACGTCTGAGCATCCCCAGAACACAACAGTGATGGACAGAATGTGGATCAATGTCACACATTCACCCCAGTCCAAAGATCTGGGCCCAAATCCATCATTTTTCCACTCCACACCACCCTGGGTCAGACAATGGCGATATGCAAATCAGCGCTGACCCTGTGCCCCATGGGAACAGTCCAGTCCGAACTACAAAAGCCATGTCCTTCCCAGAACGGAATCAAGCATCCGAGGACCGGCCCGGTTTCGAGGTAACACCTCTCATCAGCCCGGCTAGCTTGACTCCAGTGGTGTGGAGTGCCTGGGACTCACGTCTGAGCATCCGCAGAACACAACAGTGATGGACAGAATGTGGATCAATGTCACACATTCACCCCAGTCCAAAGATCTGGGCCCAAATCCATCATTTTTCCACTCCACACCACCCTGGGTCAGACAATGGCGATATGCAAATCAGCGCTGACCCTGTGCCCCATGGGAACAGTCCAGTCCGAACTACAAAAGCCATGTCCTTCCCAGAACGGAATCAAGCATCCGAGGACCGGCCCGGTTTCGAGGTAACACCTCTCATCAGCCCGGCTAGCTTGACTACAGTGGTGTGGAGTGCCTGGGACTCACGTCTGAGCATCCCCAGTACATGTTTGAGGCCAACATTATTTAACATCTACATGGAACCCCTGGCACACATTGCAGAGGAGTTTGGGGTGGGCATTGTCAGCTACGCTGACGACACCCAAGTTGGTGTTTAAATTAACCCCAGACAGCAGTGAATTAGCTATCAACTTCTCAAACTGTATGTCAGCGATAGCCACGTGGATGAATAATAATTGCCTCCGTTTAAACGAAGACAAGACAGAGGTGCTGATAGTAGGAAGAGATGTCTCTGTATGGTCTCATGCATGGTGGCCTAGCGTACTAGGGGAACTGCCTACTCCAGTGGAAACGGTGAAAAATCTAGGCGTTATGCTGGACGCTGACCACTCTGGCAAAACCCATGTTAATAAGGTGACAAGCAAATGCTCTGGCATATTAAAAGTACTTTGCAAAGTACTCGATCTCTTGCCCACCGAAGCCAGAAAAACCATAGTTCATGCTTTGATATCACCTCATCTGGACTATGGTAATGCTCTCCTGTTAGGCCTAAATCAGAAGGGACTGCACCAATTACAATGTGTTCAGAATTCGGCTGCACGGCTGGTGCTTGGTCTCCCTAGAAAAGCCTCCATCAAAAATGCGTTAGTCAAACTCCATTGGCTCCCTATTAAAGAGAGAATTATATTTAAGACTCCCTGCTATGCCCACCGTATTGCCCAGAATAGAGGCCCTGATTACCTGAAAAGTCTCATTACCATTCACCGTCCGACGAGAGATTTGAGATCATCGGGCATGATGCTATTTAAAATACCTCGCATCACAAGAGCTAAAATGGGAGGAAAGTCTTTCCGCTATTTGGCCACTAAGTACTGAAATGCTCTGCCGATCCATTTGCGAATGGAGCCCTCCGAATTGAGATTCAGAGCTAGATTAAAAACTCACCTATTCCCTAAATAGGAAATCCCTATGCCGAGTCTCGGTTTTTGCTCCTCTGGATTGGTCTGCACTTGCAGTTAGCGCGGGGATACACAGTGTTTTGTGCAGCCAGGCGCTTAATAAATGTTTTATTATTATTATTATTATTATTTTTGGGTGGAGTGCGCACCCCCCCTGAGATGGTGTTGCGCCACCCCCGGAACTCTACTCTACACCTTGGGCAAAGCTCAGCCATATTTCAAGCAAGCACTGGCAGCCAAGGCATGGAAGAAACTCTCCTACATGAGATTGCTTGCACTGCCTATCATGGACTACAATCCATCCTGGGCTTAGCAGGACAACTCAGTTGTCTGCCACTATGCAGCTACAAATTCGAATCTTGGCATCATCTGCTGTGCTGCTGGCCAAAGATGGCAAGCGAGCGATGTTTCCTGTTTACTCCACTCTGCAGATCCTGAGGCCTTAGACACTGCAGAGAAAGGAAAGGCGGGCCGGCAGGTATGGCGGGGCACACCGGCCCCCACCCACTACCCGCTATAGCTGTAGGGGCGCGCCCCCATAACGTCACCATGACACGGCGGGCGCGCCTCAATGTAGATAGGACCCCGGGTCTCAGAGTGACCCAGAAGTGATCGAATCACTTCCGGGTCACTATGGAACAAAGGCCAGGCCGGTTAGATCCGGCCTGGCCGAGGAAGGGGTTTAAAAGGCAGTGGTGCGCAGGAGTCTGCCTCTTTGACTCCGCGCGCCACGGACTGCCCCTCCAGACTCTTGGAGGCTGTAATTCTTTTTCTTCTTTTTTTTTGACTTGCAGGGTCAGTGGTTGGCAAGGATTATGTCGGTGGGCACGTTGGCAAGTCTTTTCCTTTTCTCTCCCCTTTTGCAGGTCAGGTCGGAAGAGCGGGCAGGAGCGTGCGACAAGTTTCCCGGGTGGCGCGGACATCGGCGGGAACGAGAGACGGCGTTACCGGTTCCCTGTAAGGCGGCTTGTGCAGCGGTGGACCGAGAACCAGTTGTGGGAGCGGTTTCAGTGACCGGAGTAACGTGAGCGCTGTGAGACGCTTGGTCCGCGATTTGGTGAGGCATACACGCGCGTTTGCTGGCAGCGGGGGTTGCGAAAGCAGGGTCTCGGGCCGTGCAATACTCGTGGACAATTTCCTTCCGTAATTTCAGAGTTGGTTGGGGTGCATGTTGGCCAGAGAAGTGCCCCAATTGCACTACGGCAACTATGTGTATACACATTATTAGGATGTGCAATAAATGGTATGGGACATACCTCAGTGAGGCCTTTCTGTGCTCAGTTTCATGGTAAATACATTGCTAGTGGAGTGGCCGTACACTGGGGCTGGTGTGGCACCACAGAGGTAGGTAATGTTCCATACCGTGTTGATGGATGGAGGACAAGCATGCTTTGTAGTTCTGCAGAATAGAAGGGCGATTAGCTAGAGGCACATTGGTGGAATGTTCCACGGTTTGGGCTGAGCATTGGTTATCTAGGAAGTGCCATTTGTGATTATGAGGAAACTCAATTCAGAGCTGGGTGTTTGTGCTAGCAGCACAACGTCTATAAAAAGAACATTGGTGACTGCTTGGAGAATAGACAGCTTAAGAGAGACCATCGGCACTTCCCATAATATCCTACATGCATGTGATTGAGTCTCCCTTGTACTCTGCAAACAAGTGAGTAATTTCAGGGATAGTGCCTCCTAAGAAAATGATTACATATTTATGGGTTTAGCTCAGTGGGTTGCTACTATTGTGCAGTGCTCCTTTTTTGTAATGGATGTTTTACAAAAAAGGAAAGTCATTTCAGCGTTTGCGAGGTAGGGCAGCCGACCTCGTGGGTGTCCTGGCAGACGTCGGGACGCTGGTGGGCAGTCTTGTCTCGCTAGAGCTGGTCATTGTAGAGTTGGAGACAGGTCTCTCATCGCATGCATATGAGTGATAAAAAATAGCGTACTCACAGTCAGTGGCTTCGATATGCGCAGGATGGATGCAATGTGTATTTTCACGTTTCTTCATTTCCAGTGGGAAAACTCTCATGTGTAAAATCATCCTGTTTTGATGATCGTGTTGCATTGTCCCTGTCTCGCGGCGCTCGCGCAGCCTGCTGCAGCAACTTAGGGCCAGACATGGGTGTCCCAGCAGTTTATATATGTTGTAGCTCCAATATCCACCCAAACCTCATTACCAGCGCCGCATGAGACCCCCTTTACTCGGTGACGTGAAACCGCTCCATCTCATGCAGCCATAATTGTACTTCTTTCGGCTCGATCATAGTTTAATCGAAAAAATGGCCTGAACGGAGCATAACACTTAGTGCTGGGAGCGGTAGCGTGCGGACGGCGGAGGGGGGAGCGATGGGCAGAGCAGCTGTTCGTTGCCAGACGATGGACGAGCGTGAGAGTGAAGCTCTTAAATGCTACTGGGCTGCTTCACTTTAGAAACTTTATTTGCTTGTACTCCATATTACAAAAAACACACAAATGCCTAGACCACTCTTTTTTTTAAAAAGAACAAAAACAATTACTGAAGGTCAAGAATACTCTTTATATAATTCTGACCTGGTAGTTATATTTTATACCTTTGACTTCTTTTATTACTTTCAAAGTTTTTTTACATATATATTCATTAGCAAAGATAGGACAAACTGTACATATATTTACAATGCTATACAAACCAATTCATGAACAAAACATGTCACAATATATCTACACAAACTCAAAAAAACATCATCACAACAAAAAACACATTAAATTGATGTGTACTTTATCTCAATAAATAAGAGACAAAATCCAAAGGAGGAAAAGAAAGGCAGGAAGGAAGGAGAGCGTAAGGAGTGGAGTCAAATTAATGATACTCTTTTATGGTGTTAAAGCTAACAAATAGTTCTTGTAAGTGAATTATTGCTTCAAATGTGCCTCCAAGTATGCCTGTGCCTCCAAGTACGCCGATGCATTTCGATTACAGGAAGCCAGTTCCTGGAATCTCATCAGGGCCTTTTTTCTTTTGTCTGTATGATGTAGACAACAAAACAATAACGTTTTGTGTTTAAAAATCTCATTGTTCATCTCCATTCCAGTTACACAAATGGCCAATGCAATATCCCTGACTTAAGACTTCCTACCAGATTTTGGCGGTGGACTGTGAAAGATTGTCTTGTAGAACTCGGAAATTTTTCTTTCTTTGATCCCCAACGTTTTAGAAGTGTAAGGAGCGGGGGGCTGTTAAGAAAATGTGCAGTGTAAATTATTCAAACCTAGAGCCTGTCTAGCCTCGTGTAAAAGCCGTTATGTGGCCTACCTTTGTATTCGTTGTTGGCAAATTCCCTTCTGATTCTTCGCGTTAAATGTGGAGTTTACTCAACACATGTAAACTTTCAAACACTCCATGTCGTAAAACTACAGAGCTGCAAAACATTTGAAAACGTTTTAATGCTGCTGTCCTGTCTCTCAAACAGTTCTAGCTTGTTAGAGGGCTCCATGGGAGCAATCTGGCCCTTACCTGATCATCTAGAGTGATTTAAACTGCGTTTTTCTGCCACACACAATCGAGTACTGTAAGAAACAAAAGGGGAACATTGTAACCCCTTTGGGTAGCGCGCTAGTCAAGCTGGTTCTGCCAAAATTCTAGCAAGGCGCTTTCCTGTTTCTCGAGTAACTCTGGATGTAACACACGTCCCGGTCGATCTCAACAAAGATGGCCGCTCGTTTTGTGGGCGTGTTTTATGTCATGATCAGACCCGAGGATTGTGGTACTTGTATTGAAATCTATCTTTTTCAATGAAAATCACCGATAACAGTGTGGAAAATGGATTAAAGGTGTGTGTGGCTGTAGAAATGTCGCAGGTTTGTCGTGTAGTTATTCATAAAGCCCAAGGACATGTTGTGTTTGCGCCTGCCGTGTAGGCCTACCACTTAAATTGCAGTGTGAAAAATGGAGGGAGTCCTGTGTGTGGTGGCTATTGCCTTACTCCGTAATTTAGTATTTGTTTTTGTTCTTTTTAAAAAAAAGAGTGGTCTAGGCCTTTGTGTGTTTTTTGCAATTATAAATGGTCTAGCCTTGTCCACGTCCAACAAAAAGGACCTAACTCCTTTGGGTTACAAAATGTACTCCATATTAAGCAGCAGAGGCCCGAGTGCACGGCAAGTCCGGTAAACGCCCCAGTGGTTCTGAAGATGGGCCATTCCGCTGCCGCTGCCATGTTGTGCCTATGCCAGAAATCTGGATGGTTAATTTCACGCAGTCTACTGTGATACCTAGAATGTAAGGGAGATAAACGCACTCTGTGAGGTTTGCAAATACATTTCTCGTCATGATTTGTTTGGTCTATTTACTTCTGGGAAGTAGTTTACCTCATACCGTTTGCTTAGGCCCCTTGTTCTTGAGCGTCCTTGCACTGGAGCCCACCACATAGCATGCAACCATGGCACGTGCAGCGACCAGCTCCTTTGCTTACACCCAAATGAAGTAGCTTGGTGAACACATGGTGGGTGTGCCCTGAACTTTATTCATTGGCCAACAGCTCCATATGTGGAAGTCTCCCTATAGCTGTGCTCTCTACATTACCTTGAAACACCCATTGCACGTGGGGAGGCCAGCTCTTAGTAACCCCCCCAGTGAAATGGCTTGGTGAAAACAGTGTGTGTGTGAGGTGAGCGGTGTTGGTGCTATGCAGAGAGCAGTTGCATGTGTGAAAACAGCTCTGCGTTAGAAACCTTCCGTTAAGTGCGCCCCCCGCATTTCGATGAGTGTTGCACGTGCAGAGGCCATCTCCCTTGGGTGCACCCATTGGAGAGGTCTGTGAGGGTCATAGGGTGTTTGTACACAGCTCCGTGTTGTAAAATCATCCGTTTCATGGAGATGCTTTGCTGAGCGGCCCAATCCAGCATTTGTTTGCACCAAATTGAAATAAGCGGTATGCGGGAGGGCTGTATTTGTTGTCTTTAGCTACGCCATATGGGGAATTTATAATATTGTATATTATAGTCACGCACTGTGATTCGCTTGGTTATTCCTTTCCGGGAGGTCAATACTGGAGAGACTTAAAACCATGAAGTATTACTTAATTAGTATGTGTAACTTGCTGAGCATAGCAGGACACTGCGCTGGGGAGTCAGGGGGCCCATCGTGTGCTAATCGGTGGGTCAGTCAGTCACGCACTGTACACAGACTCCAATCCTTACTCGGAGCTTGGGAAATACTATCTCACTTGGAAATAGCAAGTTCACAAAGAACAGGATCCGCTTAAACCAATCGTACATAGTACTCTGTGTGCGTGTGTCAGGGCAGCAAGCACTTAACATGCGTAGGGTTGATAGTGACAGGCATGTTTTTAAGCCCAGGATAGGCATACCTCCGTGTTTTTTAGAGTCTGTGAGTACGGAACACCTGATAATCGGGTGTAGAGTTGACAAAGTGTCCATATATGTGTATGACATAGATACATCAGGTCTCTGGAATCAATGTGGGGTACTAAACAGATTGCATATGCACTAAACACTCAAGAGTACATCTTCAGGGGGGGCGGATACAGGGCACGTAGTATGCTGTTAAATATTAGCCAGTTCTCTAATGAGAGTATTGGGTTGCATTCCCCTCTAGTCGGGCGGAGGGGGTGAGCCATGGACATTTCACTTTGTTGGCAAGATTGCTCAAAAAAGGGTCCATGGCAGGATATGATACTTGTCCTTTCCCCTTCCAAAAGCTTCATGTATCGGTAAGTATCAATAACACCAACACAGGTGATGCTCGGGAAAGCATGTGATCCCTTGCGGGTATTCAGGAGGAGGCCCCACGTTTACAACTGGGGCTATGCTAGGTCCCATCACTGTAAGCTAAATGTCATTGTTCCCCAGGTAATACACCTGATGCTGTGCTAAGCACTTGCAGTTGATACTACCAATGTATTGTGTCACTCAGTACCTCAGCACCAGGGTGCCTGAACACTTGGTGCATTGGATGTCAGGGTTGAGCCACATGGTACCCTATGTGCCTGATCAAGCATTATATGACTATGGTGGTCACGCGGTATCTCTGCACTCTATTACTGTGTTACACCATATCTAGCGTACTCATGGCTTGTGCAGTGTTGGTGCTTTTGAAGGCTTACGTTATCTTGCATCCGTGTTGTATCGCACATTGTATCATACAGTATCTTTTATCCAAACAATAACAGCACTAATCGTCTGTGTTTGATTTTCTTTTATGGATGGATCCATGACTGTGATGTGTCGGAGGCGTTACACGACACAATGGTTGCAAGAAGTGGACAGGCAATGGGACCGGAGGAGCCAGAATGTGACTGGCAAGCGATAGCATCAAGTCTGATGGGCAAACAACAGAGAAACTCAAGAGGTGAGATGGTGCGACCCATGCATTATATTGGTTGAGTATAGGTGTGTCAACCAGTGGTCGCTGCCAGCCGGGGTCCATTTTAGAAGCACTCTGCCTTATGTGTGAAGACCGTTCCATCTTGCAAAAATCCAGGTAACGGGTGGATACAACACCCATTTGTCGTTAAACGGTAATCTTTATCATTGTGGCACCTGTGCTTGCAGGTGCTATCATAGCAGCATTAGGTGCGGCTACTGAAACAGCAACTAGAGTTTCATGAAGTAACACTTATTGATATAATCAGTGAAATGTTTCAGTCATATAAAACAAAGGCACTAATCATTGATCTTTGATTTTCATTTTGTATGACGGGCTTCACGCCTGACAAGTTCGCTATGACTGCAAAATGATGGAAAATCAAGGGTACAGGTGTATCCGGGATGTGAGTGGCAAGCAACGGCATCAAGTGTGATGGGCGATCAAACCAACGGCTCAAGCGGTGCCAGCATGAGAAGGTGCTACCCATGCATTATAGTTGAAGTGTGTAATTGGCACCCATTTGGGTTGCTGGATGTGGGAAATTAGCAGTACGCTGCATTACAGGTGTATACCGTCACAGCTTGACCAGGAGCACAGGTATTAAAGGCGGAGGCGTCACAACAACACCCTTGTTGTGAAACGGTTACTGCTATGGCGGTGCCTGTGCTCGCTGGCGCCTTCATAACTGACACTGCGTGGTGTTAGGAGGCTCCGTAGTGGGAGGGTAGGCTTGCACAGATCTTACCCCAAAACATAGTGGTCAGGGCTTATAAGGGAGCGCCGGCCCTTTGGGGCATTCCTTGGGTAGCCTTACAATGGTATAGTTGCACCAACAACGATTAGCAATAGCAGGGGAGGCGTGAATATCTGGTGCACCATGATACTAATGACGGAGGCCGTGTAGTGGCTCTATGAGTAGGCCAGCCCCAGCATTATGACCCTGCAAATTAAGCAGGACTGGGTGGTCTGGAACACTGAAGTGGGTTGGTTTTCCACGTCTCGCACCAAGATACGCCCTGTCACAGCGACTCCAGGGATTCCAAAAATGGTGTCTGTCCGTCCAGAGTAGGAAACGAAACCTCCGGAAAGATCTTTAGGCCTAGTTAGTGGTGTATAGTGGGGTGACATGTTGGTGCACGAGGGTACACCCAGACATTCCAGTGCTTCCAATGGGAGGAAGCGAGTCTGTGAGGACATTGGGCCACTAGAAACAAATACCTAGCAACAAAGTGCTGAGGCTAGCTAGGGCTTGACACTTACAGACTATAGTTCAGGGGTGCATCTGTGGGGAGTTGTGCTTCTTAAAAGACGGCGTCCATTTGTCCACACCGGGGATGAAACCGTCTCAGAGAATCATCTTGCCTTGTTAGTGGGGTTTAGGGACAAGTCATGACCTTGCAGGGAGTTGGCTAGTTTTGTGAATTTTTTAAGAATGGGACATGACCTTTTAGTGTAGGATGGTAGGGGGGCCAGATAGTCGGTCAACTATAATGGCCTGTGGCGATAAGGTCATGATTGGTGAGCAGTTAATTTAAGGTCTTTAGGGGGCGGCGCCATACTTGGATGGGGTCACCCAAACGGAGGGACAAGTGGTCTCTCCTAGAACTCCAGGGGCAGTTACAGCCTGTTGGCTACATGGGTGCGAGGGAGGGGAGAATCACGCTTTCTCTAGGCTGGTTGGCCACCCCGCACGTGCATAATGATGCCAGTAAATGGTGCAGAGATGCAAGGGGCCCCTTAAATGGAGTTAATAGGGCGAACAGGGGTAACCGGGGGCGGAAGTGCTCTCACAGTAAACGGGCCCTCTGCGCATGCGCACTTCGACAGAAGGGCATGGTTAATCGGGCGTATGGGGGTAACCAGGGGGAGAAGTACCATCCGGTAAACGGGCCCTCTGCGCATGCGCACTCTGACAGGAGGGCGTGGTTTAGTGATAAGGATCTGACACCAGTTAGTGACCTTGCCGTGGGCCCAAATAGGATACGCAGAAAAGAAATATTGTATAATGTGATTGATATGTTAGTTTCGGATAGGAAATACCTCGTACTAGAAGTATGTTAAGGTTAGCCATCTGATATCTGTATATATCAAGTGTAACGTTTTCTGCGTAATTGTGTAAATATTGTTTATTTAAATTTTTTGATTAATTTGTATGTTTTAATAAATACGGCCGTGGGTTGTAAGACCCCCGCCTTCCAAAGAAATCCCTCTCATGTCCTGGTTAATAATGTTTGTTAACAGAAAGGGGGGAGTCCTCCGGCAGTCCCTGGCCATAGTCTCAAATCTGTGGTTTTCTGCCAACACAACACAAACCCTGGCCAGACTATGGCATGTATTGACGCAATCAGTGCCGCAATGCCACAAACTGTTATAGTTAAGAACAGCAACTAGCTGGCCACAAATCCTGAATGACAATGACTGAAGGGGCAGCAAAGCAACAAATCAATCCGGCATCAATAATAAAACAAAAAGCAACCATTATCGTTTTTAAACCTTTTTTTACTACCTTAGATGAGTTTTATAATGATACATTGATAAATTTGTTTTAAAGGTGTTTACATGTAAAGATTTTAAGTAATCCATCATGATTAAATACAAAAAAACATAAGCATTAATAAAAGCCAGGAGGGTAACACATAGATTGACATTACTATATACTGCCCAAGCTAGAAATACGGCATCCCTTCACAGTATCAGTATCAAAAGACTTTATTCGGCTATATTTCATAACCAGAAAAGTACATAAAATCACGATAAAATGTACAAGCATCAAGCATTGATATAACAGAGAACAATCTACACAATATATATATACACAGGCCAGAGTCATGTTATCATTGTCTTACGCAAATAAAATACACTTTTAAGGAAAGCCACAACGGAAGAAACAGAGAAAATATCCTCCAAAGTCTGTATAGCCAAATATGCAGGGCGACACTGTCTCAGATTCAAATATTTTAGAATTGGCATAATCCACCTCTTCCTAGATATCACATAAAATCTACAAAAGAATAAGATGTGTATATCTGATTGGTCAGAGACATTATCGCAGGGGCATTTAGACAAGACCCTTGCCCAGTCATTCACACCTGGGAAACTCAGTAATCTAAACAAAATTCCAAATCTGAATCTGGTCAATAAGAACCTTTCATGCTCTTTCATATGTAAGTTTAGATAGGGCTGGATAGTCCTTCCTTTGGTGATCTTTTGATGAAGGATCACAATCTTTTTTGCCATTTCACCTGATTGTCTTTGGTTCACAAGGAAGTTTAAACACAAATATTTCAATGTCTTCCTGGTAATATTAAGCATAGATTCTGGCTCATCAAAGTACTCCGGGTGCTTGATATTATTACAAACAGTTTTTATATAAGATAACCACTTTATCCTTTTTGCCCCATCCAACTTTAACGCATCTCCCAGTATGAGTCTATTTAGATGACATCTCTCATTGGTCCATACCCGATGCCATAAAAGAATCGGTTGAATTCTAATTAGATCTTCCAAGAAAAGAATACCCAATTCTGTATGGCAATTGTAATTGGACATGCTCGTTGGGAGTGCCAAAAGGTATCGTAAAAAACCATTTTCAGTTACTTGTAAACTACTAACATTTAAGTTTCCCCATATACCAGCCCCATCTAGTGCCACTGTAACACAACTAGTCTTTTATATATATATGAGCTCTTTGACTGGCTTTTTACCCATCTTTTTACTGAAGGTCTTGAAATCATGGCCTGCATGGCTAGGGGGTTCTAGCCATAAGCACTGTATCATCTGCATAAATAAGTGCAGGTAACCGACGGGCTGAGGCGTTTGGCATGTCAAAACATTCCTGTAGAAGTGTGTCCTCTAGATTATTAATATAAATAGAAAATAAAAATGGAGCAAGGACACACCCCTGCCTCACGCCCCTTCCAATTTTGAATTCCCTTGTACATTCACCATTTGGGCCAAATCTGACCATTGCACTAGCCCCATTATATAATTCTTTTAAAAAACTAATAATGTTTAATTCTACTCCCAAACTGGTTAGTATAGTCCATAATTTACAGTGGTTTACAAAATCAAATGCCGAGGTAAGATCTAAGAAGGTTAGAAAAAGTCTACCTCCCTTAGCAGTTGTGTATTTCTCTATCAAAATTGATAGATTAAGTACTTGCTCCGTAGTACCGACTCCTTCTCGGAACCCATATTGTAGATCGCTTATAATATGGTGTTCCTCAGCCCATTTCTGAAGTCTATCTAAGATGACTCTCCCGATAATTTTAATGGTAGAGTCGAGCAAAGATATGGGCCGATAACAAGCACAACTAGATCTATCTCCTTTTTTAAAAATTGGGATTATTATCGATTTGTACCACGTATCAAATAAACCCTTGGAGCTAGCAGCATTAAAAATTCTAGTAAGTATCGGGGCCCAAAGACAGATGTTCTTCTTAAAGATGTCTACTGGAACACCGTCAGGACCTGCTGCCTTGCCTCCAAGACTGGACTTAAAGCCCTTAATTACCTCCTCCAGTAGAAAATTAAGTTGCTGCCCCTCTAAATGCTTTTCCTTAGCCATGGGCACTCTTGTTAGGTCAATGGTAGCTGCTACTGGGTTATAAAGAGTTTCAAAGTACTTAACCCAGTCCTCTTCATTCACTGCTATCTCCATACGGGCCTTTGAGCTGTCTTTAAAAAAAGGAGCATTAACTGCTTTCCAAAAAGCAGTCATGTCCTTTAATTCTGAGGCCTTCATAATGGCTGTCCATGCTTTATTTTTCACCAGCTGTTTTTGAGTTTTAAGTGCAGTTTTATACTCCTTGCGTAGGATTCTTATCCGAGGTGGATTTCTCACTCGCTGTTGCAGGGCCAGTTTTAGTTGTTTATGAGCCTTGCTACAGGCCGGCGTAAACCAACCTCTGATTTTCGTAAGGTTCTTATGAGCCTTAACATTAACCCATAAACCCTTTTTTATACTAGCAATTATTTCTTTAAAATTAATTATAATTTCTGCGTCCTCAGATTTCAGGTCGAGACAGACGTCAAAATTAATACTACAGGCATTGATGAGTTTACTGAGGAAATCATCGGGAACCACCCTAGTCCATTTAAGGGCGTATCCATTTTGCCTGTTTATGTCTACATCAACAGAGAGAACCCCAGCTCTTTTGTGCACAGTTAGATCTGCATCCAATAGTTCTATCCTTATCGGGAAGTGATCGCTAAGGGGAACATTTAGAACATTATAATTGACAATACAGTCCCGGTAACATGATGAGATAAGGATAAAATCTATAGTTGACATCAATCCTCTACCATTAAAGGTTGGTGTGAATATGGTCTTATTATAACATAATTCATTTGCGAACCCTAGATCGTAGGTAAACAGAATCTCATTTAATGCATTCCCCAAAGTTGAGTGCTCAAAATGAGATGTATTGGAATCCCTTTCCAGGGATAATCCGCAATTTCCTGTTCCCGATCTTTCGCAAAGAGAACAGTTAAAATCCCCACCCCATATAACCGTAAACAATCTATTAGAACCATTGATAATACCATCTAACCTGTTGTTCAGGGTTTTAAGTACCGTCACAGTATCTGCTAGAGGAATGTTATTGTAAACGTTAACTATTAATATGGAGACAGAGCTACTAAAGTGCACCCCAACAATATGAAAGAAACAGGTATGAGAATATAACTGTAGTTTCTTGAAGATTAGACGATTAGAAATGTACATGCATAAACCCCCTTTCGCTCGCCCATGTACAGAACCTACGGCAGGAATGGAAACAGTTTTAAAGCCACTTAAATGATATTCACTCTTCGTCCATGTTTCTTGAAGACAAATTACATCACAATTTTCAGTGAAGAGCTTCCCTTCTGGGTTCTCTGTTTTTGCCCTAAGACCAGCTATATTCCAAAATGTGATGGACCATTTTTTCCTGGAACTTTCAATTAATCCATGGCTGGTACATAACCCACTGTCTATAATAGTTTCAGGGAGGCTCCCCCCCAATATTTCCTTACATATAGAGGTTTCGTAATGCTTGTCAGTCACACGGAGCTCCTCCGGTGTACTGGCAGGTGCAGCCCGACCAGGGTCATCCCTGTCACCCTCACTACTCTCTTTTGGGGTGACTTCCCTTATCGTTACAACACTCGTGTTAACCGTAACAGCCTTCCCTAAATCAGAATTAATACCCTCTGCTATAGGTTGACTGTAAGACATGTACCCGCGAGGAGATTTCTCCTTTGAGCGTGATACATTAAGTCATTCATTTTCATCCAAACCCGAAAGGGGATGGAATAAGTTGGATAACGGTATGTCCCAGTATTCCCTGGGATTGTTGATGTAAAAATTATTATTATCAGCCGAAGGTTGTTGTAGATTTGGATACATAGGTTGGAAAAAAGGGTTATCGTTCTAACTATGATATCTTTGGGCTGTCGGGTTCGGGATAAAATTTGGTCTATGTGATACAACCGGTCTACACAACGTTGGTGGGTAAGTTGTGGACATGGATTGGAAAAGAGGGATATCGCTCTCGTTGTGGTATCTAAGAGCTGCTTGGTTCCGAATTGTGTTAACTCTATATGGTAGATCAGGTCTACGCATACTAGGCGGGTAGTTTGTTAACCGCATTGGTGGATTAATTAGAGGCGTCATCAGGGCTTCTGGGTAGAAGTAGCTCAGATTCCGCGTTGATATGCCACCCTCACATCTCCCAGGAAACCAGTCACTAATATATGTGACCAGTCTATGATCATTGAAGTTGACTATTATCACGTCCCCTTCAATGTCCTTGGGTCGTAAACCCACCCAATTACAACGTCCCACTGAAACTATGTCTCCATTTAAATGCGAAGGGAGTGGTCTATTCTTACGCAGCCAGTGAATCACTTTATTTTTAAGACTGGAATTATGTTCTGTGTGTCCAACTGGCATGATCGGGACACCCGTAAGGATAATAACATAGTTTGATGATTCCGGGGGCAAATCTGCTACATTACTAGATTTTGTTCTAATTGTATTGATGGCCTTACTAGGGGGATTCTTTTTAATATGACCTCTTTCTAATATACCTGTATGGGGTTTTTATTTATTTATTTTTTCAATAACTGTGGCAGTTTTAGTACCCACTGTTTCGTTTGATTTTATTACAACTGACGTATTGTTGGGTATGGTTGTGGCACATTTTTGCCTATGTGAATTAATAGAATGCTGTTTAGCTACAGGATATGTTTTACTTTGATTATTGGGTTGTTGATAATCTATCAAATTTTTCACTGGCAGAATCTGATCCATTTTCTCCCCCAACCTTTTAACTCTTTCAATGATCGTAAGTATAAGAGCTTTTAGGAGACATTCAATATCATCCAAAAGCCCTTTGTAATTGGGGGCAAATTCAGAATTAACAGTTGTAAGCCCTATTGGATCTACCTTCCCTACATCTTTATTCGTCTTATGTGAAGGGTACATGTTACTGGTAGCCATGGGGAGAAATCTATCCCCCTTTCTAACCCTCCCTTTCTTCTCCTCTTTTTTGGTGGAGAGCGAAAAACGCTATTAGTTCCCTTAGTAGAAGATTTTTGGGACTTTTTATCAGATACAATAGTCGGATGTAAATCTATTCTTAAGGGTGTAAACACAGGAGAAGGTACGTTAGTATTATGAAGGGGTACCACATCAATGGGTAAAGGTGTACTTAAGTCGATTAGAGAATTGGATATTTGAATTGACTCAGTAGTGTTGGAATCAGAAATAGCTATAATGTCCTCTGGGGCTGGTTGAGTGTCTTGGAATATTAATGGTATATTTTCTGTGCTGAATAAATCAGCATCAGTTTCCTTATGTATAGCTAGATCTGATAGGGTACATGCGTCAACCTTCTGTGGAGAGGGGAGCGGTTGTTTTTTAAGGAGTTCAATAGAGAAACGACGCTCAGCCCGTTTTTCTGCCAGCGTGATCTCTCTATCTACCTCACTTTTAACTCTAGCAAAATATTTATCCAATGGGTCGAGAATAGATATCCCTACAGTGCTGGGTAAACGATTCAAATCTAATGAGGACATCTTAGGTATGAGGAAATATATACAAAATAACAAGATTAAAATGACCCCTAAAGAGTATAAGTTAACGATTGACAATAAGCCCAGTTATACAAGATGAGACATATATAACATGACTTACAGTAATATAAAACAAGTAAAGGGCTGTATGTAATATTAAGGAACAATACCACTATCCCGATGTCCAAATATCAAGGGGGTGGCCCAGCCCAGCCTCCTGCAGACCCTGACGGCCACAGACGGTCCCGCCCTTGTCCCGGGCTTAGCCCCGGGCTTGGTCCCGCACGTGTCCCGCTACCGCGAGACTCAGAGGTTAAGATATAGGAGTTGGGGCGGGTAAGAGACACCAGGTGCGCTGGATGAAGAGGCGCAAAGCACCCTGGGTCTCGCAGTCCCTGCCCCAGTAGTCACCACAATTACTGCCTCAGCGTCCTTTCAAATCAGGGTCTGTAGAGGGCGTCAAACAGGGGATCACACATCCAGCAAGGGATCACAAATCCAGCTATACGATCGGCCAAATTGAACTGCCCAGGTCTCGGCTGCGAGCGGCACCTGTGGAGCGGGGGCCGCGAGCCGCTGATAAGCACACGGGAGTTGGGGCGGGGAAGAGACACCAGGTGCGCTGGATGAAGAGGCGCAAAGCACCCTGGGTCTCGCAGTCCCTGCCCCAGTAGTCACCACAATTACTGCCTCAGCGTCCTTTCAAATCAGGGTCCGTAGAGGGCGTCAAACAGGGGATCACACATCCAGCAAGGGATCACAAATCCAGCTATACGATCGGCCAAATTGAACTGCACAGTTCTCGGCTGCGAGCGGCACCAGTGAAGCGGGGCATCCCTTCACAATTTACATGGACATAGAAAGTAGAGCACTGTTTAGGATATTCCATATCTGTGGACTGGCTGTGGTAGACTTGATTGCACCTCATGGCTCTCTCATCCACCACCAGTTAAAATAAAATAATTGATGGTCTCCAAAAATGCTTGCCGTACAGCCACTGGCTCAAATTAAGCACTAATCTGAGAAGAGCAAGATTTATAAAGGGTGTAGCACAGAAGTTACTTGATTTGTATGCATATTTATTTCTATCGAATTGCTAACGTTTGTATGAATTGTAATTGGCAGGGGCTATTGCTTCCCAGTTTAGGGGGGATGCTTGCTGTCTCAACTTCATAAGAATGAACGACTGAGCATCAGTGGCGTACCTGAGGCCGTCGCGGGGCAGCAAACGCATGGACCGCCGCTACCCCCTCCCTCTTATCTACGGCTGTCACGGAGTGACAACGACTGGCGGAATGGAATGAGCTAGTACTAGCAGAGATCAAGGGAAGAGGGTGAAGAGAGATTAAAAAGGGAAATTGAGGAGAGAGAAGTGATGACAGGAGGAGAATGCGTTAGTGCAAGGAGTGAAGGGAAGTAGAGAAGCAAGAAGGGACGAAGGGACAAGATTGAAGGCAGAGGAAGGGTGAAGGAGTTGAAGGAAGCACAATTGGTTAAACGAGTGGTGAGGGAAAGTGGAGGAGAGAAAAGGGCTGAAGGGAAAAGAGGCGAGGCTGAAGAATACTGGAAGCAATAATGAGTGTGAAGAGACGGACTGAAGGGGAGTGTAGGGTGAGGATGGACTAACTTGTGGAGAGTGAGGGAGTTTAGCAATAACCTACCTCTTGTTAGGATTACTGTATCAAGGTATATTGTTCCCACCACCAGACATGTTCATATATTTAGCACGATAGTTTGTTTTCTTGGAAATTTTATAACGGTGTATATGGTAATATTTAAAGAAACTCGTAATTTTTTATGAATTTCCAGTTATTTTAGTTGTCTTCCCCACAGCACTCTAGGTCACCACAGGGGGGTTAGTAGCGTTTAATAAATTCGGCAGCTAAATGCATTTTGATAAGGCGAATTATTTTTTGATCGAACGTGGCTGGCTGCAGTTACTGCAATTACCGCTTCTAGAAGATTTTTCCGAGGGGACCTGCACTTGTCACAAGCAAATATCACTTTAAAATTATTGATTTAGGCGTAGTGTAGAATTACAATCTCTCAAGGACAGAATTACAAGTTAATATGAGAAACGCAGCACAGGCAGATATCACGAAATGTATCCGTGCTTACAAACACAAGTATGTCAGTTTAAAACCGCATAAATGTCACATGTTAGGGACTTGCTAAATGCTAAAGCACGAGCTTTGCATGTTCCCGTAATGGGTCTGTGTGGCCATGAAACATTTTACAAAGAAAAGGTTAGTGCTAGGAATTAGAGAAAGAAAACAAACATCAGGCAGCTGCAGTGCTGTTCATTCCTGTTCGGTTATACAATCACGTTTCTTACAAGGTGGGGGTTGTTGCATTTGAACACTCTGATTACTATTTCAGAATGATTTCCAGTCTTTTGCTGCCATCTCTTGCTATGTTTTAGCATTGCACAAAAGCACACAGGTGGAATTGCTAAAATGCTAGGAAACACAAATTATGACATCAGTATCCTTTAAACTTTGGTGAAAAACGTAAACGCCTCCCCTTTCACTAAATGCTCAACCTTTACTACTAAAACGGTCGGGGTTTAAACCCTCTATTTGTATTAGGTTATATAGCTGCATAGTCCACATTCATAAAAAAGTAGTAAATACTGGAAAGCGTTGCGTACGCCTACACAATGTGAAGGTTTATGCCCACTCAATTTCTTCACAAAATATCCAAGAGCACTTACATAAAATTTACCAACTGTGAAGATTTGTACATGCACTTGTTCTTCGAGCCCTATGTGCCCGATTAACAAAAGGCAATTTGAAGTCCACAAAGTAGCATTCCAGTATTATTTTATTTACTAAAAATTGCAATTAAGAAACCTAGGATCAGAGATCTTCACCTCTCCTCGTCTTCTCTTATCCAATTTGTATGGAGAACTCTGCCCCGGTGAAGATGATAATGATGAATTGTTTTATAGAGTGTGCTGTTACTGCAAGGTTTTCTGGCTCTGTAGATATTACCTGAGGAGTGTTCAGTGCTGCTTAAATAACTAAGGACCAGATCTACCACCGGGGCATTTAGCGACTCGAAAATTGTGCTCAATTGCGAGTCACAATTTGTGAGTCTCTAAATGCCATGTACAACAGTGTCAGAGACACTGTTTGCGATTCCCAATGGGGTAGCAAATTGCATGCCTCATCAATATTCATGAGGCACTCACAATTTGTGATCCCATTAGCAATGACTGGCCCTCCCAGGTATGGTGGCCTGCTGCGCTCAGCTGACCTCCATGCCTGGGACAGCTTTTCAATGAACCAGTTTTTTATTAAAATGCAGCGTGTTTTCCTTAAAGAAAAATGGGAGGTATTTAAAAAAAAAAAATGAAACTTTGAATTTAATTTTTTAAGGGCAGGTACCAGTCCCTAGGACCACTGCCTGCACCTAAAAAATATTTCCCCCTGCAATTTGCAAAGGGTAAGTGGTCCCCTGGGAACCCCTTTCCATTTGCGAGTGCCTTACCACCCTCTTGAAGAGGGTGGTAAATTGCAAGTGTTTTGCGACCGCAATTGCGGTCGCAAAACATTCTTACGTAGGGTAGCGAGTTTCAATTAGGAAAGGACACCCTTGGAACGCCCCTTCCTAATAACGATACCTAAGGGGATGATGGACGGAGCTCTTGAGCAAATCAAACGCTCACCCCCAGTCAACTGATCTGGGTTTAATCCATCATCATTCTTTAGCTCACTCCACCACCCCAGTTCAGATATGGCCATATGCAAATCAGTCTGGCCCTGTGCATCATGGGAACAGTCCAGCCCGAACTGCCAAGCCATGTCTTCCCTGGACCGGAAACAAGCATCCTGGGACTGGTTTCTGGGTCATCAGCCAGGCTAGCTTGAATCCATTGGCAAAGTGAGCAAGGGACCCACGTCTGGGCATACCCTGCCAACTTAGGGTGAACAAAGCTATACCAAAGGGGATGATGGACGGAGCACTTGAGCAAATCAAACGCTCACCCCAGTCAACTGATCTGGGTTTAATCCATCATCATTCTTTAGCTCACTCCACCACCCCAGTTCAGACATGGCCATATGCGAATCAGTCTGGCCCTGTGCATCATGGGAACAGTCCAGCCTGAACTGCCAAGCCATGTCTTCCCTGGACTGGAAACAAGCATCCTGGAACCGGTTTCTGGCTAATCAGCCGTCATCAGCCAGGCTAGCTTGAATCCATTGGCAAAGTGAGCAAGGGACCCACGTCTGGGCATACCCTGCCAACTTAGGGTGAACAAAGCTATACCAAAAGGGATGATGGACGGAGCACTTGAGCAAATCAAACGCTTACCCCAGTCAACTGATCTGGGTTTAATCCATCATCATTCTTTAGCTCACTCCACCACCCCAGTTCAGATATGGCCATATGCGAATCAGTCTGACCCTGTGCCTCATGGGAACACTCCAGCCGAACTGCCAAGCCATGTCTTCCCTGGACCAGAGACAAGCATCCTGGGACCGGTTTCTGGCTAATCAGCTGTCATCAGCCAGGCTAGCTTGAATCCAGTGGCAAAGTGAGCAAGGGACCCACTTCTGGCCATACCCTGCCAACTTAGGGCCAACAAAGCGATACCAAAGGGGACCTTCCTGCACAAAAACAATCAATTGAAGTGATTTTATTTGATTTCCTCTTCCAATGTGTGCTGTAGAATGCAGAATGCATTGAAAGAAGAAAAAAACGAGGAGGAATGAAAACATTTCTCCTCGTTGCACCTCGCTATGCCACCCCTGGGGTGGCATAGAATTCTGATGCATTTCCAGGCTTACGATTGCTCTTAAATCTGGAAATGCATCAGTGGACATGGGTGTTGCCCGGGAACACCCACAGCAACACCTGTGTCACATGCCTAACATGCAAAGTGTTGCGTGACAAGGGGCAATATTTACAAACACACGTAAAGCCACGGATTGTGGCTTTATGTGTGCTTGTATATATTATACAGCCGGTTGTGCTGCCGGTGCATTACGCAATGTGATGCACTGGCAGCGCTAGATGTTAGTTAATAAGTCCCATAGAGTTTAGTAGGCCTGAACTCAGAATGTAGAAATGCATCTTTTAGTAAATATGATTTTTATGTTCTGTATTTGAAAATACTACTTTTAGAAAGTATGTATTTTCTTGCTTAGCCAGCCTGTGTGCCTCTGCTGGATTGTGGATTGATTGTCTGGCTTTGGAATGCCAGGGGCTGGGGATGTGCATTCTCTTCAGACAGCCACCGGGGGGGGGGGTGTTGAGGTGTGTCCTGCCTTTCCTGGATGAATCAGGGCTGGGCTGAATAGACCTGGGCCACATTTGGAGTAGTGGGAGGAGATTCCATGCACCTGGATGGGCGTTGTCTGCCTTGGACAATGCTGTCGCCACCTCCTGCCCGGTAGCTGGGCTAGGGAGCACTAAACTGGTTTGGATTGAGCACAGATACTGTCTGCCCAAGAGAACAAAGACAAACTGAGTATAAATATTGGGGCCCAGAATTTAGAACTCACTTGAATCAAGGAACCTGCTATGAAGAAGAAGAGCTGGAATAACTGCCAGGAGGAGTACTGCCCCTTTGCTGTGTTGTTGCTTTGTTGGGTTGGCCTGCAGTTGCTGCTTCTGGAGTTTGAGTCTGGAAGGTTTTTTACCATTTCCGCATCACGTGCTTTTAAGTGTGCGAGAAAGATGCTAATGGCAAGTAGTTGGCCGATGGAAGTGATGAAGCAAAGCTTCGCATTTGCGACTTGCTTCTGTCATGAACCTCGTTCATGTGTAACCAAGTAATAATTTGTACGTCTTACTAACCTTTATTTCATGTTTGAAACGAGGTAAATGAAGCTTGCATATGTGTATTTCTAATACGATAAATTCGAGTCCGTAAAATGGCCGCTGCTTTGAAATAGCTTCTGCGCATGCGTCAGTCACACTCACGTGTCCTGACGTGTTTGCAGGTTTGGAGGGAAATAGTTGCGCATGCGTAATACATAGCTTTGGCAATAACGTGGTACTGCTCGTGCCATTGCTCTTGTGCCTGTGTATATGTAGCTAACATTTAGACTGCATGAGTATATTTTTAGTGATAAGTTGAAAGTGCAAAACCAATGATGTGTTTTCATATCGTTATTTCTATGTATTAATTTGTTCTCGCTTACTTTTCATGTACCGCGGGAAATGGGGGTCTGACTGAGCCGAAAGCCATCTTGGAGGTCCTTACTGCGCAGGACCGTCTGTCTGGGGAGAAGTCAACCTTGGCTGGTGGAACTCAGCCAGCTGGCAGGGATGGGCAAGATGCTCCTGAGAAACTGACCTGCGAACTCAGCAGGACGGAGTCATGTGTCCCCATTCTGAAACAATGTAAACTTGTCATTGTATTTCCCTGGACTTTCTCATGAGAACCCCAATCTCGCTAGGCGGTACCCAGAGATGCAAAGTAGGCATCCAAATAGTGTGTTCTGATTGGTGTGTTACCCAAATCCTACCTTAGGACCAATCCAAATTGAGGGATTCTGACACTTTGCAACATTGGGGGGTGGTACACCGTCCCCAAACTGTATATCTACCCTGGGTGCACCTAGGGAAATCGTCCGACTTGTCTGGTTTAGCTGACCTGTCACTGACCCATCGCACTCAATAGGTGACTGAAGATACAGAGAGCTGCGGAGCACTCTGTCCGAAATTGACCATAGACTAAGGTTCTACTGAACCTTAAAGTGCCTGCGAAGCACTTTGCTGGGAGTTCGCTGACCCAATCGGGGTCTTGATCGATAGCTGCAGAGAGGGTGGAGCGCAGGCGTTGCTTCCGAACTGCGGGTGCTGGTCCTGTCCTGAGGGTTTCCTGTCCTGTCCTGAGGTCCTGTCCTGATTCCTAATCTGAGGGTTTTCCTGTCCTGTCCTGGGTGTCCATTCTGCACCTGCTGTCCATTGAGGGGTATCCTTCCTTGAGGGTTTCCTGTCCTTAACTGACCCGTGGCCAGGGTTTGGTTTCCACACCAGTCTAGGTAAATATTGCTCTAAATTCTTTAAACTTGCACCTTTCTATTTTTCTGTCTTTTGCTTCAATAAAGACACACCTTTGCATATGTTGATTTTTCCATGCTTTTGCCGCAATTATTGAAACGTAAAGTCATTTGCATATTTCCATAACGTGTTCCCATGTTCCCCTACCTGTTAGAAATCATATTTTGCATTGCAGTTTGTCATTTCCTGATATGGTCTAGAACGGCCTTACTTAAACTGTCCAAAGAACTTTTGCCCTAAATGCATAGCGTTTCCTGTTGCATCTCATATTAGCATTTCCATGATTACCCTGACTTTATTTCTCTATAGTTATGTACTTTTCATTATCTTGATTATCGATTGTCTTATTCTTGTAAATCTAATGCTTACTGAGAACGAACTTTAGATAAAGACTTTAAAACTTCCAGTTGTCCGTGGTCATTTTACAAAGGTATTGAATGTCATTTTGAGTTTGTATTTTGCTGCCTTTCCTTTACAGCTAGCTCCCTGATTCATTGTGGTCATAGGTACCCGTGTCGGTGGATGGTAAGTCGGGTACGCTGAGGAATAACAGTAGGGAATTCACACAAATTGGTAGCAGCCCGTGAAGTCACCCGGTCAATGTATATGGTGAATTGAAATATATGGGCCCGAAGCCGGAAGCGGCGAAATTATTGGTTGGGTGACCTCGCGCGCTCTATCAGTTTTTCTGGTAGCAGAGGTATGGTTAGGGACTAGTTAAAGGTTGGGCAGGATTAGTTAGACTAGTTAAGTCGGTAGCTGCTAGTATATTAATGCTGCTATAAGAGCGGCCGTTCCGAGGGACCTGATCATTCTCTTGAGAATACGCTGCTTTGAAATTTATGAATTGTTTTATTATTGTTATTCTTGGTCTTATATTGTTATATGTATTAATCCATGCATTTGTAAACCGTCTCGTTCAATGTTGTCCGAACTCCCCGGGGAATTGAATGGCAAAGTGGTGAATAGAATCCATTTGCCTTGAGGTCGCAGGCTCGAGGAAAGTTAGGTGCAGGTTAGGTACAACCGGGAAGCACTAACTAGGGTTTTTCTGAATACGTGTGTGAATAAATGTTAGTAACGAGGTTCATTGGCAAAATTCCAATAGTGGCGTAACCTAGTAAGGGTCACATCGGAAGAGTAGCAGGTTCATCGGAGCTTGGGTGAAAGCAGAGGGGTCCGCTGGGAAACCTTAGACTCGGATATATCCCGGAGAAGTGGATGAGTTTAGGGAAGTAACTGGTTCACTGATGCTAGAGTGAAGGGTAGGCGGAAGAGATCTACCCGCAGCGTGTGAAAAGTAAATGGAAGTAGTTTACTTGCAGTAAAATAACTCTTTCTCTGTCTAGACACTTGAGCACTGTGGCGAATGTGTATTTGTTGTAAAATAACCAAGCACTAGCACTTTAGAAAGAAAGAAAGTTTCCGTTACCTTGTGAAGGGAGGGAGTCAGCCACGAACCGTCTCTGACGTCACTCCGTGCCGCGCTGGGATTGGTAGAAACAGCGGGCGGGTAGCGGGGCTGGAATTGTGAAGGAGGGGTGAGCGCCGAAGCATGAGAACTGTTTCACGAAGGGGCCGCGCACCCATTGGTCAAAACTATTTGAACGCGTGCACCCCATTGGTCGCACGGAATTGCAAGACGCGTTCTGATTGGAGGTAACTTTGTAAACAAAGTTAAGCGTAGAAATCGTATGTGGCACTCGTATAGTCCAGAGACTAGACCCGATCCAAGAAACCAAGGGTTTGAAAGGGATCAGTGGAAAGCCAATAGATACGATATTATGTACGGAACTAAGAGAAAAATGTCCCTTGCAAATAAGGTAAAGAATTACTTCAAAACGGACAAACCGATTAAATCCAGAGAGGGCGTTATTGTTCCACCACCCAATACTCCCGCCTCGTTCATGATGTTTGACCGAGGGTACAATACCTGTGTGTGGTTGGAAAATTGGGTAAAGTACACCAAGGATGACGGAATATTGGCTTTTCCGTTAGACGGTACTTTCAATGGTAGGATTTTATTTAATTTGAGAACCCGAATGAATGAATTGCATCCCAGACCGAGACTAACGCAGTATGAGGCATTAGAGGAATGGGAGATTGAGGCTTTTGAAAGAGAGAAACCCCGGATGGACAAAGGTCTGACCAAGTGGTACCCAAGGCTGAAACAAGAGACCAGGGATAAAAAGATGAAACAGTGGAGACAGAGCATGATTGTTGAGGGTCTGTTTCCCATGATGCCAGCATGTACCCCTTCTGCGGGAGAGAAAAAGACAGAAAAGTGTAAGCATTGGGGAGCTCTTGGGGAGTCAGATGATGAATTATTAGATGACATTTTTACGTGAAAATCCCCAGCGTCCATCTATTAAGGAGGAGGACAGATCACTAAGTAGGGGGGGGGGTGGTCAGATACTGCCCTATTTTGAGAATCCCGGACCCGCGGAGGTACGAGATATATATCCGAGGGTGCCCGTGAGCCCGGAGGAAAAATATTCCCGTGAGAGAGTCTTTTTCCCCAGACCTCTTTATGAAAACGAAGAAAAACCATTAAGTTCAGGAATGCCCTTTTTACAGCCTCCATATGGGGAAGAGCGCAGGTCATTTGGCACAGGAACTTTGTTCCCAAAACCAAATTATGGTGGAGGACCAAGTGAAACGCATCCTACTGCCCCGAGTTTTACCCCTCACCTGACCCCACAGATAATACCTGACCGAACATTAGGAAGAGTACTAGATGAAAGGGAGCAAGAGGCCCTAGCTAGACAGAGAACAGAAATAATTCTGAAAATCTCCCAGTTAAATAACAGTCCTGAGGCTTTGACTATTCCGGTAACAATTGGACCAGTGGTTCCGTTATATGGGAATAATCAGGGAAATCCAAACCCTCCAGTTATTAACCCAATCATGGCCCCACCAAGGCAGGAGCCCCTACTGATAGACGATCAGTCCAGTGAGTGCGAGTCCGAAGTTGTGTTCTTGGACCTGCCAAACAAACAGACCGGGAAGGGAGTGCAGAAGAGGCATAACCCTTTTAATGCGAAAGAAATTAAATTAGAATCAACGACAGGTACTAGGAGTGTCTCTCTGGTAACTCCGGAAGAAATTGAAAATTGGAGTCGTGAATTAGAAAAACAGACTCCGCAAACGAAACCTTTAGACCTCTACAAACTGAGGGTAGAAATAGAGGAATTAATGGCAGGAAATGTGGGATTAGACAGATTAAATACCTACTCTGAAGAAGAGTTGCTGTTTATGCGTAAAAGCCTTACCAGAAGTACCAGAGTGCTCCACGAAAAGCTGACAGACACTGCAGCTAGTATGGGGGTAGATATTTCCAGATCCAAGCCCTTGCAAAAACCTTACAGAGCTGAATTCTCAGACAAAGATATAGAGAACTTGAATGTGTCAGGGAAAAAGTTGCAGATTAAAGAGTTGCTAGCAATTTTGCAAAAATGGGGAGACGTGGAAAATGGAAAAGCAGGTGGGCACGAAAGAAAGATGAGGCTCGATCCAGACAAGCGACCCCTGAGTTCGCTTTGAGAGAAGTAGACAAGCCCGAACAGTTATGCCCCATGCGTGAAGTACCAGGTGGGAGGTATGTGTGCACGTTCCATGGTCCAGACAGGATATTGTGTCCTTTACTAACGATTTCCCGAAATTGTGCGAAAAGCCAGTTGACTGGTACCGGCAGGTGGAAAGGTTCGTAAAGGTGCAAAAATGCCTGTGGAAAGACCTGGATGGATTTTTCGATATTGTGGTCCCGGTAGATCTATGGACCGAGTGTAAAATAGCCATAGCCTGGCCTAGTGAGGAGTACCCGAGGGACTCTAACACAGGGGAGCCGTCGATTGAAGTGATGAAAAAATACGAACAAGTAATTCAGCATTTGAAAAATAAGGTGCCCGCAAAGGAAACTGATTGGACCCGGATAGATAGAACCACGCAGGAAAGAGACGAGACAGTGCACTCCTATTATGAAAGGCTGTTGCAGGTGTTTAAAACATACAGTGGTATAGATAACATCGAGATGAAGGATATGACGCATTTCATTTACAGGTTTGTAAACGGTTTAAGACCCGAAATTTGTCAGTGGATAAAGGATAATAAAATCTGTTGGCATACAAAAAAGGTAGACGAGGTCCTACGGTATGCAAAATACTGTGAGGACGAGATGGCAGAAAAGAAAAAGGCTCTCAAAGAGAAGGTCATGTGGGCTCAAGTGAAGCTCGCAGAACAGCAGGAAAAACAATTGAGTAACATGGCCAAAAACACTCAGAACCAAGGTCCTGGGGGTGGGGGAGGAGGTAAGCCCCGGCCCAAAATGAGCAGGGAAGAGGCTATGAAGAAATTTCCCTGTCACCAGTGCGGAGAAATTGGACACTGGCGAAATGAGTGTCCTTATTTGCCCGATGATAACCCCAAAACACCTGATTTAACTCCACAGACGCAGAAAGAAAGACCAAGAAAGACTCAACCACAGGTAAAAACGATTCAGGTGCCCCGAGCTCCAAAGCAAGTATATAAGGGAACATCCACAGAGGGTGATGAGGTAGAAGTCTGGGAAAGCAATGAGAACAGAAATGCAGCAACTTCGCAGTATTTGTTAAATGATACCTTCCTTTGTGATGACCAGTACTGACGGGGCCTGAGAGGGGAGGACGAGGAGTGCGTACTTGGCGCCTCCTTGCCGGTAGACCAGTCCGGACCATACATTGAAGGAAAGGTTGACGGAAATGATGTCACTTTTCTGTTGGACACTGGCGCTACCCGTTCTACTGTGAGAACAGTGGACGTTCCAAACCTACCCCTCTCGGGAGAAGCCATCCAAGTAGTGGGTGTATCTAATCAATTGATTAGTACTCCTGTTACCAAACCAATGGAGATATCAATTGGAAACTTTAAAGAAATGCATAGATTTGTCGTTTGTGACACCAGTCCAGTAAACTTACTGGGACGTGATTTGCTGTGCAAAATGAACTGTACCATCTTTTGCACACCAAAGGGAGTTGAAATCCAGACCCCAGATGAAGATGGCATTTATAAATTAATGCTAATCAGACCTGACTCAGAAATTAAACGAATGACTATGCAGGATTTGCTCAAAGAACTCCAAGAAGCAGTGAAGCCAGAAGTATGGGACTTTACTGGGAAAGATGTAGGGTTAATGAAAAACGTGGACCCCATACAGATAGCAATCAAGGACAATGCAGTATACCCCAATACCAAACCCTACAGAATGAATGCAGAAGTGAGAGCAGGTGTTACCTTGGAAATACAGAAATTGCTAGAAGGAAACATCATACAGGAAGTATTGAGTAGCCCATGTAACTCACCGATTATGGGCATCAAGAAGCCTAGTGGCAAGTACAGAGTAGTGCAGGACCTACGAAAAGTCAACAAGATAGTGGTCCCCTGCTGCCCTATTGTCCCGAACCCAGCAGTGATTCTGTATCAGATTCCCTGGGATGCTGAGTGGTTCACTGTGATAGACCTATGTCATGCATTCTTTTCCATTCCCTTGCATCCAGATAGCAAATTTCTTTTCTCGTTTGCCTTCAATGGTCACGTGTATGTCTGGAACAGGGTCCCTCAAGGGTACACAGAGAGCCCCTCTATCTTTAATCAGATCTTGAAAAAATGTTTGGAAACTTTGGTCTTACCTGGGAACTCTGTCCTAGTGCAATACATTGACGACCTCTTGGTGGCGTCTAAAAGTCATAGGGATTGTGTGATTGACACCATTGCCCTACTGAATCACCTGAGTGAGAAGGGACATAAAGTGGCCCCTGACAAATTACAGTTCTGTGCAAAATCAGTGAAATATCTGGGGCACCAGATAGAGAAAGGTGTCAGGAAAGTAACATCAGAAAGGGTGAGAATAATTCAAAAGATGCAGTTACCCCGTACTCAGAAAGAGATCAGAATGTTCCTGGGAGTGATAGGATACTGCAGGCAATGGATTCTGGGATTTGCAGTCCTAGCTAGGCCCTTGATAAAAATGACCAAGAGAGGAACACCGGATATTGTACAATGGGATGATGAAAGCTTAACAGCCTTCACAAAACTACGGGATTGTCTGTGTACAGCCCCTGCGTTGGGAATGCCAGACTATTCTAAGGAATTTGCCCTATTCTGTGACACTCGCGATAATTGCGCGTTGTCAGTCCTGACACAAGAACATGGCACAACCAGAAGGCCTGTGGCATATTTCTCTGCCACCCTGGATCCAGTGGCTGCTGGATTACCAGGATGTCTGAAAGCAGTAGCTGCTACCTGCGCAAGTTTAGAGCAGAGTGAGTCCATTGTCATGGGACATCCTGTAACTGTGTATGTTCCACATGGAGTGGTAATTTTACTGACCAGGACGAAGACTCAGTATCTCACCCCTAGTCGGCTGACTAAATACGAGAGGATTCTTGTGGGTGCTGCAAATGTAAACATTGTTAGGTGCAGTATTCTGAACCCCGCCACTTTGCTCCCCGACCCAATGGATATGGAAGGTGGGGTGGATGATGAGCATATTTGTATTCATTTAACAGAATTCAGCACCAAATCACGCCCAGACATTAAAGAAACACCGTTGCCTGTGCATGACAAGGAATTATTTGTGGATGGTTCATGTCTAAGACATGAACAAGGAGGCCTGAGTGCTGCCTATGCGGTAGTCTCCTTAACCAAAACTGAAGAAGCAGGTTATCTATTTGAAGTAAAGTCTGCACAAGTAGCCGAATTGATAGCTATGATAAAAGCTTGCAAAATTGGGAAAAACCTACGCATAACAGTGTATACTGACAGTCAGTACTGCTATGGGGTTGTGCATGACTTTGGCCAGTTGTGGCTACAGAGGGAGTTCCTGACTTCATCAGGTACCCCTGTTCGAAATGGAAAAGTTGTTCAAGACCTTTTAGAGGCAATCCAGTTACCAAAGGAACTGGCAGTGGTAAAATGTGTTGCTCATAAGAAGGGCATGGACACTGTATCACTGGGAAATGATTTTGCTGATTGAGTGGCCCAATGGTGCGCCAGAGATCGATATATCATAAATCCAAAACGAGGGGGGCCCGGAACCAGCTGCCAACTTCAAGTGTTTGAAGAAGTGCCTACATGGGATGAAGTGAAAGAGTGGCAGCAGGCGGCACCTTGGCAAGAGAGAGAGAAGTGGAAGGAAGATGGGTGTAGACCAAGACGTGTGGATGGTGTCATCTTGGGCCCAACTGGTATGCCTGTGTTACCTAGACACTTACTTGGCACAATGGCGAGATTGATACATGAAGGATCACACATTGGTAGGGACGCCATGATTCTAGTGTTCCAACAGACTTGGTACAGTAAAAAGTTCAGGAAAGTAGCAGAGTCCCTCTGCCAGAGGTGCCTGCCATGTCAAAGGATGAACGCAGGCAAAAGAACTGCGGTGGAACTGGGGAAAATTGGGAGGTCAGGGGGTCCCTTTGTGAGAATACAAGTTGATTTCATCACCATGCCACGTTGTGAAGGGAAGCGATATGTCCTTGTCATGGTCTGCTTATTTTCGAAGTGGGTGGAAGCTTTCCCTACTCCCCAAAATGACGCAATGACAGTAGCTAAGTGTTTACTGAAAGAACTGATACCTAGGTTCGGGGTTCCAGTCACTATTGAATCAGATAGAGGCCGACATTTTCAGAATGATGTAATCGACGAACTCTGTAAGGCCTTTGGAATCACACAAAAGCTTCACTGTGCGTACCGTCCAGAGGCTTCTGGAATAGTGGAACAAATAAATGGAACTATCAAAAACAGACTAGCAAAACTGTGTGATGCATCTGGCATGACCTGGGTGAAGGCCCTGCCCTTGGTCCTGATGGGACTCCGAAGTGTTCCTGACCGCAAGACAGGCCTAAGTCCCCATGAAATCCTGATGGGAAGAGTGATGAGACAAGCATGGGTACCAGGAAGCAAACTGTTGAGTATTACTGATGATTTGGTGCTTGAATACTGCAAGAGATTAGGTGACCAAGTGCGTTCTATCTCTCGCCAGATCGGAGAAGACGCCATCCTCAATCCAATGACTCCTCTCCACAAACTGGTCCCGGGGGACTGGGTCAAGATAAAGAAGCATACTCGGAAGAGCTGCCTGGAGCCAAGGTGGGGAGAGAAGCGTCAGGTGATCCTGGTAACAACCACAGCAGTAAAGTGTGCAGGGGTTCCACATTGGATACACGCCAGCCACACCCAGAAGGTATTACCAGACGAAGAGCCTGAAGAAGAAGGGCGTCCAGCAGAGGACTCTGCAGGAGCCAGACCAGAAGTAGCTGACGACGTACAGCCCAGTACCAGTCAAGCTGCGGGATCAGCAGACGTTGGCCCAGGAATAGTTGATAACGAACTACCAAGAGCCCAGCCTGCTGAAGGGGTCCAAGAAGCTGAGCCAGAAGTAGCTGAAGACGAGCTGCCGAGCATATGGCCAGAGGAGTGGATACCATTGATTGATCTCACCGAAGACCCCATTCGGACAAGAGAGCGACTTTGTGAAGGTAGAGAGTGGACTAGAGAGGAAAAGCAAGGCACAGGCGAAGAACCTCAGGATCTTGAGATTCACATCAAAACTGAGGAAGGAGAAGGTCAGACAGGGACAGAACAAGTGATTGATACTCCTCCACTGACTCCAGATGTCGAGAAGGGACAGACTAGACATAGAGTAATAGTTCGAGCAGAAGAAAATCCAGAGATCGAAGTGCTTGAACAGGATCAGATAGGATTAGAAGAACGTGTTCAGGAAACAGAAACAGAGACATTTGAAAAACAAACGCAAAACTGTCCTGAACAAGGCCAGATTAGTAACCAGGCAGAAGAAATAGATGCTAGCCCTGGAACTAGTCAGATAGAAGAGGGAGAAACTGAAACAGAATTGCCACAAACTAATGAAAACAAGAGGGCAAGAGAAGAAAACGAAGTCCAAGTGCCAACTAAAAGACTTAAGAAAAGAAAGCACATTAAGCCTGGATTTGTCAAGAAATTGAGGCTAAGGATAAAAACGGTGGAAGAAAAACGTGCAGAAGAAAGGAGAAGTGCTCGCATAGCTGAGCAACAAGAAGGTACCTCCAAAAGAAGGAGTGATCGAATAAAGAGACAAAACAAAAAGTACAAGTCACCTGAATGGACGCTTGTTTTGGAAGAATTTGAAGATCTTGATATAACTGACGAAAGCGACGGAGAACCCGTCCCTGAGTACTCTGCCGAAGAAGAAGACGAGCCACCGTGAATTTGCACAAAGTAAGCTACTTGTGTAAAGTCACAAAGAGGGGTCGAGAAACTTCTTCTGAGCCAAAATGTCTGATTCAAGCGTGAATGGTAGACCTAGTCGCAGTTGTTGCAAAACATGCTGCAAGGTATGTGTATGTAGTATAGTTATACTGATATTAGTTTGGATAGGACTAACAGTGTTCATTCCCTTTGCAGTGAGCAAAAATACTAATATTTACCCTACTGAAATTGTAAATACTGACAATGAGGAGCTGACAACACAGATTGTAGCAAGACATGAAAGAGCACTTAGACAAACAAAACGAGACTTAGAAGCATCAGATGAGGGAGGACTACATTATCATGGAGTTAAGAATAAGACACATTTAAATGTTTTCGCAAACTTGTTAATACACTATGTAGAGACTATGGAAATTGAAGATTGCTATGTCTGCATGAAGCTACCTACCTCTGTAGCTGAAGGCGTGACATACCATCACCTGCCCCTGACATATGGAATCTCCTGTAGCATTTTAGCAAGCTTATTTTACAAAAGAGGACCGTTACAGTACTATTACTCTAACAATGACGTGATCTTTTCTGAACTTCCTATGCGTGGGAACTTGAATCCTGTACATACCAAAAGTGACGTTACTCGCTACATGGGCGAATACTTTCTGACTATAGGTAATATCGACATAGGTGACGCACACAGAGATAACTTGACTTGTTCTTTGCGTGAGCAGGAAAAGATGTTCCTGAACATGGCAGAGAAAAGGAGAATAAAAATACAAAGAAAGGCAGATGACGAAAGACAGAAAAGGCCAAGATGGGCAGAGAACATGGAAGGCACCTCAACTGGTGGGGCGGGTCCTGCTCTGTTGCTGGATTTTGAAAGGAAAGGCAAGCTATGTCTTCACCGCGAGAAGACTAGCTATTATAATAACATTTTCATTGGTTCCAGTGAATGCGAACATAATTATAAGGTAATTGGAGGTTGGGGTTTCAAAAATGGGTCAGAGCCTGTGTTTCCTGGAATTTATTATATTTGTGGGGACAAGGCTTATTTCAAATTGCCGGATCACTGGTATGGAAGCTGCTATTTTGGCATTGTCTTCCCGAAAATATACCATGTGAATGGAGTTGCTGGAAGCAGTGAAAATACTAATGGCTTAGTGCGTAGTAAAAGAGAAAGCGTAGGTGAAATAATGGGTAGTATTTTCAGTGCACTGATACCTGGAGTGGGAGTGGTTCTGAACACTCACAGAATTTGCAAATTGTCCACTATAGTGGATGTGTTGTCTACTGACACAGCTCATGGATTTCTGCTGGTCAATACCGAAATGGTTGCGATCAGATCAATGGTTTTGCAGAACAGACTTGTTCTTGACACCTTATTAGCAAAAGAGGGCGGAGTCTGCCGGATGTTGAAGGCGCAACATTGTTGCACTTATATTCCGGACAAAAGTGTACAGCTCAAAAGATACGTGAAAAACATTACTAATTTGGAAAGGGAACTTAAACCACTCGAGGTTGACAGTGCCTGGAAGAGACTGGTAGATGGTCTCTCAAATGTAGGTCATTGGCTTGCTAGCTTAGGTAAAAGCTTATTGTTCAAGGTACTGATGCCAATTGGAATTATAGGTCTCATCCTATTCTTCATATTTGTCTGTTGCAAATGCCGTAAGCACACCAGAAAGCATCAAGTGAATGCGAGAGGAGTGAAACGAAGTGTGGATGAGCTTGAACTGGAGGAAATAAATAATCAGATATACAAAAGGGTGAAGAATTCTCACCCTACCAAAAATGAGAAAGAAAAGTTGAATCGCTTGTTGGAAGAGATAGAGCTGTATAAAGTGTGAGAAGTTGGCATCTGGTTCCATTTATTTTGTGATGATAGTAAATATCATCAAAGAGGGGATTGATGAAGCAAAGCTTCGCATTTGCGACTTGCTTCTGTCATGAACCTCGTTCATGTGTAACCAAGTAATAATTTGTACGTCTTACTAACCTTTATTTCATGTTTGAAACGAGGTAAATGAAGCTTGCATATGTGTATTTCTAATACGATTAATTCGAGTCCGTAAAATGGCCGCTGCTTTGAAATAGCTTCTGCGCATGCGTCAGTCACACTCACGTGTCCTGACGTGTTTGCAGGTTTGGAGGGAAATAGTTGCGCATGCGTAATACATAGCTTTGGCAATAACGTGGTACTGCTCGTGCCATTGCTCTTGTGCCTGTGTATATGTAGCTAACATTTAGACTGCATAAGTATATTTTTAGTGATAAGTTGAAAGTACAAAACCAATGATGTGTTTTCATATCGTTATTTCTATGTATTAATTTGTTCTCGCTTACTTTTCATGTACCGCGGGAAATGGGGGTCTGACTGAGCCGAAAGCCATCTTGGAGGTCCTTACTGCGCAGGACCGTCTGTCTGGGGAGAAGTCAACCTTGGCTGGTGGAACTCAGCCAGCTGGCAGGGATGGGCAAGATGCTCCTGAGAAACTGACCTGCGAACTCAGCAGGACGGAGTCATGTGTCCCCATTCTGAAACAATGTAAACTTGTCATTGTATTTCCCTGGACTTTCTCATGAGAACCCCAATCTCGCTAGGCGGTACCCAGAGATGCAAAGTAGGCATCCAAATAGTGTGTTCTGATTGGTGTGTTACCCAAATCCTACCTTAGGACCAATCCAAATTGAGGGATTCTGACACTTTGCAACATTGGGGGGTGGTACACCGTCCCCAAACTGTATATCTACCCTGGGTGCAAATAGGGAAATCGTCCGACTTGTTTGGTTTAGCTCACCTGTCACTGACCCATCGCACTCAATAGGTGACTGAAGATACAGAGAGCTGCGGAGCACTCTGTCCGAAATTGACCATAGACTAAGGTTCTACTGAACCTTAAAGTGCTGGCGAAGCACTTTGCTGGGAGTTCGCTGTCCCAATCGGGGTCTTGATCGATAGCTGCAGAGAGGGTGGAGCGCAGGCGTTGCTTCCGAACTGCGGGTGCTGGTCCTGTCCTGAGGGTTTCCTGTCCTGTCCTGAGGTCCTGTCCTGATTCCTAATCTGAGGGTTTCCTGTCCTGTCCTGGGTGTCCATTCTGCACCTGCTGTCCATTGAGGGGTATCCTTCCTTGAGGGTTTCCTGTCCTTAACTGACCCGTGGCCAGGGTTTGGTTTCCACACCAGTCTAGGTAAATATTGCTCTAAATTCTTTAAACTTGCACCTTTCTATTTTTCTGTCTTTTGCTTCAATAAAGACACACCTTTGCATATGTTGATTTTTCCATGCTTTTGCCGCAATTATTGAAACGTAAAGTCATTTGCATATTTCCATAACGTGTTCCCATGTTCCCCTACCTGTTAGAAATCATATTTTGCATTGCAGTTTGTCATTTCCTGATATGGTCTAGAACGGCCTTACTTAAACTGTCCAAAGAACTTTTGCCCTAAATGCATAGCGTTTCCTGTTGCATCTCATATTAGCATTTCCATGATTACCCTGACTTTATTTCTCTATAGTTATGTACTTTTCATTATCTTGATTATCGATTGTCTTATTCTTGTAAATCTAATGCTTACTGAGAACGAACTTTAGATAAAGACTTTAAAACTTCCAGTTGTCCGTGGTCATTTTACAAAGGTATTGAATGTCATTTTGAGTTTGTATTTTGCTGCCTTTCCTTTACAGCTAGCTCCCTGATTCATTGTGGTCATAGGTACCCGTGTCGGTGGATGGTAAGTTGGGTACGCTGAGGAATAACAGTAGGGAATTCACACAAATTGGTAGCAGCCCGTGAAGTCACCCGGTCAATGTATATGGTGAATTGAAATATATGGGCCCGAAGCCGGAAGCGGCGAAATTATTGGTTGGGTGACCTCGCGCGCTCTATCAGAAGCAATGAGCAAGCACCTATAATGACACGTGCAAGACGAAGAGGGAGAGAGCGTTATTTAGAAGAATTGGAGCGGAGTTATTTTTCACTCTTTACGTTACTCTGAAACTAGATTACATTCTTGAGTGGTTTGGCTCTTTCAAAGAAGGTTTACATTGGCAGCAATATTGTCCTCACACAAGAGGTGCCTACATGAACGCTATTAGAGGTTCTGTATATAAAATTGGTTATCGGAAGCCCTAGTCCTGAAGAGGCCCGCAAGTTGATAGGCCGAAACGCGTCGACAATACAATGGAAGACTCCCAATAAATTGTAAAAATACAAATAATTGTAATAGCAGGTGTAAAAACATAAGGACAAAATTGTTTACCTTGATTACTGCTTTTTAAGGGTGATCTTATGTTTAAGGAATGCTCGGTTGAAATCTATGGTAGAGCATCCACTTTGATTGATATGGGCTACGAGAAACAACAAGTGAAGCTATAACTTTTTGTTTCTATCATGAGTTATTGTGATAAATGTTTGTATATGTATGTAAATGTTTGTGTATATATGTAAAAGTTATTCTTGAGGAGGAGCCAAGCTCGCGAGCGTAATGGTCGCCTTTTAGCTCGGCTCCGTCAGCCCTCCGGCCTGACTCGTATATCCTGCTGCATATCCTGCCCAGAGACGACACATTTCCGAAGAAATAGGAACGCAACATTTCGCTCTTACTCACCGTTTGACCTGGAGGCTCCGGCGAGCTGCGGATCCGAAGTTGTGCCCCCCCGAAGGAGCCGGGGCCTCCGTGGGGCTGGGACCGGGGCCTCGCCTATGGGATCCGGCCTGGCGTTGTTGTGACCGTCGGCCCCGGCCGAGAGAGTGAGCCGCTGGTGAGAGCCGTTGTGCGAACATCCCGGTGACCCTGATCCGGGCCTGCCTTGGTGGCCGTGAGGCTTGTGAGGGGCGCGGTGCTCCGGGGACTGATCGTGTGAAGGGGTCCCCCCGCCGCTGCTCCGTCCGGTGACCCGGGACCCTCGCGCTCCGACTCTACTCGTGGGGAGCGCCGGCGATAATACAGGCGGGCCCCGGCGTTGAGCGGTTCTCCTTTTTGCACCACGGCCGCCATTGTTGGGACCCCCGGGACATCTGTAAAGGCCCGCATTTGTGAACTGTCCCGAGAGTCGCGGAGGGTGGTGAGGAGGCTGAACTTACAAAATGGCTGCCGACGATCTGGGCTGTAGATCTCCTCGTGATGGTGGACTTAGGTTGCTGGACTGCACGGGGGCCCGGACGTGTGTACGAGAATCTACGATTGGAGACGTTCTTGATGCCTTGCGATCCTGGCACGCGTCCCTGGTCCCCGGTGCCCCTGGAAACTCATTGCGATCCGCCGCCATCTTGGGTGGACGCTTCTTCATGGCCCCCTCTTGTCCCAGTGATGCCGCTGTCTCGCCCCCCTCGGTTGCTACGAGGGTTGCTACCGCTGATCGTCGACGGGTTTGTATGCCGATGGCTTACGACCCTCCTGCTCTTCGATGGTTGGAGTTTGGGGACCTGGTTATCGTGCGGAGGCCCGATCCTCCCCGGATGCCTGAGAAAAATGGTGGACTGCTGCCTGTTCCCGCCTTGACGAGGTCGCATTTCTATTTTGCAGGAAAACCCCCGCTTTTCCGAACTGTGGAACTGAACTCCTGTCTTTTACTGCCCGTGTTGCTATTGCTAAGACATTTGAACTACTTATTTGAACTTTTGTTCACTTGCAGATTGATTGACCTCCCTGGTCTACGTCTTGATCGTAATTTCTTTCCATTGTGTGCTTGCCTCGCATCGTGTTGCTCACTTCACATTGTCATGTGGTGGGTGGGAATTGTGGTTAGGAAAGGATTGGGGTGAGATGCACGACTCCCGGTGGATTATTGATGCACGGATTCGTGGCGCAGTTGTTTATATTCATGGCGCTGTGGGAGACCCCCCCCTGTAAGTTATATGGCGCTTGAGATCGTGTCGTTCTGGGTCACACGTAATATGATTATGGTTAGGCGGAGGCTGTGGCCGACCGTATTTGTTTTTGCCCTCTTGCTCCTCCCTCCCATTTATTTCTTTTGTTTTCATTTCCTTCTTTTTGTCTCTTTATTCCTCTTCTCTCTTTTCTCCACTACATTTCGGGTTCCGGTTTAGGGCGACAGGCACGCTGTTTGGAGGGTAGGCCGTAGCCTTCTGCAGGGGTGCAGGGTGGGATGGGTGGGTTGGGTCTTCTTGGATGTTTTATTTTCCTCAGTTCTATGGCCCTTTTGTGTCTCTTTATTGGAGTGCCGCGTCTGTTCTTGCCTTCCGTGGTGTGATTGGGGTGGGGTCTGTAACATCGCTGTTCTCCTTCTTGTAGTTCTGCTGCTTTCCATCGCGACTCCCATACCCTCCTCGTTGCTGTTGTTCCTGCTCTCTTCTGTATTTCTCGCTACGGGACGCTTGTTTCAGCGCGGCACTCTTCTTTAGTCTGTGTTTTCCTTTCCCTTTCTTCTTTCCCTCTCCTCTCTCCCCCCCCCCTTTCTTTCTCACCCAAGGTCAGTATGACGGGCTAGTCTTGGTGCAGTCGCTATTCCGGCCCCTTTGTCCTGGTTCCGATGTGTTATTGGGTGGTGGGTGTGCAAAGTTGATAGTAATTGCATATTGATTTGTATTCGCCGCACCTGTTTTCATACCGATGTATGCAGTGCTGACACTCCTGAACTGCGGCCTTTTACCCCCTTTTCTTGTTGCCAATGGTTTGTTTGGGGAATCCGGATTCTTCTATGTTGTCGCTGAGCCTGTCATACTCCTTATTGCTATATTATAAAATTAACCTTCTTTGCTCCTGTTTGCTGGCCGTCTAGATCTTCTTTCCTCCCCCCTTTTTAAGATTGTATTGCTCATGCTCCTTTATGATTGCTTCTGTACTGTTTACTCTGGATTTTTCGACCACTTTTCGTATTGTGGCCGGCCAGTTTGGTTGTAGGCCCAGATTTGTATATCCTTTTTGTACAAATAAAGGTTTATAAAAAAATAAAAAAAAAGTTATTCTTATATGTGTTCGGAATAAAAAACAGATATAGTAAGAAAAAGCAAAGTGATAATAAAATGTACACTTGCTAAACAGTGAATACTTGTTTTGAGGCAATATTTGGTGAGTGATAAACCATAAGATTAGTTCTAATATAATTAATGAGCTGGGAGAGATAATTGAAATATCTGTCCAACCTATTTTTTGTTTGATTTTTCTCGAGGCATTACCGTGTTTTTTTTTATATTTATGTTTGGACCCAGATGCCAAAAGGTTATATAGGGTATCCCCTGTTGAAATACGCTGCTTCTGCCATGGGCAGTGAAAGCACTAGACTGAACTTTCTTCATTTGTCACTGAGTAAATCCCAGGGCTTAAAATAATTGCCACCTGTTTACGAAGTCTCAGGAACAGCTAAGACTACACTTACCTATGGGTACCGCCTCTGGAACCGTGGCTTTCAGTTGCAACAGAGGGGAGAAAGCAGCTGACACTGCTGCTGGCTCCATGTCCTGAAGGCACTGCAGAAAGTACCACCGCACTTCACACCACAACCCTAGGCTCACTGACAACGATGGCAGCCACCGACATTGAACCGCTGCTTGTAACGCCACATGTGGGCACTGCACTCTGCACTGCCTTGCTTCTCTCCGCCGTCCTGGTCTCACCGACAACGTCATTGCATGCTGATGCTGACCTCGACACCCATGACTGCACCATGGCTTGGGTGCACCGCACGTAAGTCACACAACGCACCGCCCCACTTCGTAGTCTGGGTCGACCGACACAAGCTCCCATCAACCGGCACTGCCACTTGCACAATAACCTGTCAGCACTGCAACAAGCACCACCTCACTCCGCACCACACCCCTGGTCTCACCGACACCACTGGATGACTGTCACTGAGCAGTTGCCTGCTTGAGGGCACTGCACTCCATACTGCTACACTTCATATCACAATGGCAATGGTTGCCATGACCAGCTCGCACCAACGTGGTTGGCTGGAACCAAAGGTACTGTTTGCATGTCTGCTGACACTAACGCCGACCTGCACTGATGCAGTCGACTGGAACGGTTGGATTCTGTTATTTTCAGGATTGCGGTAGCCCCGGACAGTGGTACCAGCTTTTAAGGAACTGTAGTTTAGAGTTATTCTTGCAAAGTGCATGGTTTTTATTTCTGTATGTTGGTATTTTCTCATTTTGGTCTTTTTTGCATGGATAAATATTGTTTACTTTTTTTTAAACTGCTGGGTTTCCTTTTGCAGTGTTTTCACTGTATTACTGTTGGTTACATGCAAATGCTTTACACACTGCCTCTGAGATAAGCCTGACTGCTCGTGCCAAGCTACCAAGGGAGTATGCAGGGATTCTGTAGTGGTCTGTTTCCCATTCTTAGCCTGTTGGAATGCTCACGCCATTGTGTTCCGGCCGTGAGCATTCCACTGCAGAATATAGAACTTTGTTTTGTATATGTACTTGTCTGTTACTGTGTATGATTGCCTGAGCCAGCTGCTGCGCACCACCTGATCTAATAAAGCTCATCTATCAAACAACGCGATTCGCCCTACGTCTGACTTACTACAATATTAATGGCGATGATCATCAGGTGACTGCTGAACCCACGGACTTCGATTGGAATCTTTTCCTGTTGTTCGGTCCATCGATGGTGTCCATAACGTTCAGAGAAACCTCGTCAGGCAAAGGAAGGTTGGTGAAAGTCTCCGTCTCAAACGTTCACGACTGTGAGGTACTGGCTATTTTTCTTTTTTTTTTTATATTACGCCACCGGCATATTGAAGGCTTAAGCTACGCCCTTGTGACGTCAGGCAGCATATTTGCACAGTGTAGTCTGCACACTGGTCATTCTGAGTGTGTCTACATAGCGCCAATTTGGAAGTGGTCACGCATTTGATATATGTAGCGTAGCAGACATTTTGTGTTTGAGAGACCGCACTATGTTTCACGCAGCTGCTGTGTGGTTCCTTGAATTCTGAACCTGTGTTTTAAATATCATGATTCTGTTATGAATTTGGTAACAGCAGACCGTAAACAGTGAGTTCAGCAAGTGCAAGTGTTTTCGTCATGTTACACCAATGGATTCACAGTGTATTTGAAGGTTTTGTTCTGAACCCTCGGGTTCCATCTTGTGCATAGCAGCCATTTTGTGGATTGCCCTTACAGTAGGCCCTCACTGTAGCAGAACAAGTATTTAAGGACATAACCTTAGCATGGGTTTGTGCTGACTCCTGCATGACCTGGCGAAAGCTGACCCTGTTGCTTGAGGCTAACCTTGCCAAGCCAGTTCCTGCCCTTTAGCTGATCAAGATTATAGATCAGAGCACAGGACATTGTAAAGATTTACTACACACAAACGTGCCTATCTTACTTCCATCTGTTCCTGTTCCTGCCTCCACGAGCTATTTATGACATGGGCTGTGATCTTACTGTTTTGGGTTTATCCGGCCTTGTCAGCTAGAGAATGTACGCATTATGTGGACATTGTTTATGGCCTGGACTTATCTTGAAAGTGGGTTTGTCATCATACAGTGCTTTGTGTGCACGTCCTGGGAGTGACCAACAATAATGTACTTCAAAGAGAAAATGTGTGCCTAGGGCATAATAAATGGTATAAAAGGTCTGTGCTGAGACCATTCAGGAGGCTGCCTCATTCAGTTGCTTTAGGTGTGACTGGGCGACGTAACCTCACAATTAATTGTAATAAAGATGTCTTTTCATATTTCAGATTCTCTGTTGATTTCTTTGCTGCTTTTGAATGGACTACTTATTGGTAAGACCCCTGAGAAGGAGTTTGAGGATTTCTAGTACATCAGATGGCGCCCAGCGTCGGGCCTCATCAAGAAGTGACTATCTGGAGGAGTAATCTTGTCAGAGGACAGAAATCTACTGGGGTAGGCAAGACAGAAATCTATTAAAAGAGGTACTCTGTGCACAGAGGTTCTGGGGGATTCTTTTTCTCTGCGGCCCAGTATATTTTTGATTTTTCTGACTTAAACTCTACAAAAGATGTCACTCCTGACTGAGGAACCTTTTTGGCGTTAGTGTTTTTTTTAAAAAAAGAGACTGTTAGTGCAGTTAGAACTTGGCAGTTAGAATTTGGACAACTATTTGTTTGGTATAGCTTGATAGGTTCGTATAGGTTTGTATATGCGAATTGCAATTTGTGTAGGCAGGTAATGAAGAGACTTTTCTCCATCTGCTTTAGTTGAAGTATAAGTGGGTCGCTCCCAGTCCTTAGTTCTTAGTTCTTTGGTCCTTAGTTTATTTGAACATTGCAATATTCAAAAACCGAGGGTCTCGTACATTTGCGAGTGTATTGATAGAGATAGCCCCTTGAAGTTTGAAGCTTGGTTAGTGAGCGCAGATGCCTAATCATAGCAAATTTGGTATTTGGTTTTGTTTAAGTTGCAACAGGGATTCCCGATTGGAGGGTTCATGTCTGATACCTCCGGTTGGAACTCCAACTTATGAGCTCTATTTAGCTAAAGCGCGCTGTATTGTGTGTCCTGAGTGTTTGACCTCCTTTCTGTTTGTGTATGGAGTGGGCCCAATGTGTGTTTGTTGGTTTTCTTGATGTTTTCAGTCTGTTAAGTAAAATGCTGGTTGGTTAATGTTGAGTAGAAACTTGAGTAAAAGATACAGAAATGAAACATGTAATGTGCTAAGATGGGTATGTGTTGCTCTTCAGTTTGTAGAATGAGCAATTGTGCACATATACAAAACTGCCGTTACACGCTTAAAGGATAAAATTAGGAAAAACATTCAATAGATAAAAATAAGGCCCCAAAAAAACAAACAAAAAAAAACGAAATTGTCTATTTTTACAAAAATAAATAAATTTACAGCATTTTCCTTAGATGCACTGTATTAGATGTTCATAGGCAAACATTTCAGCTGCAGTATATTTGATAGGAATGTTCATTCAGCCAGCACTTTTCCAGTTAAACACGGGTGGAATTTTGCATAACCGTCCTTTTAAATAAATGTGGCGCAAAAATGTGACGCAGGAATGTGACGCGTTTTAAGTTTGGCTTATGCGCTTAGGTTTGTGAGTTAATGCATCTAAATGATAGACAAGGGATGCAGCGGGCTCTTATATGTAGAACAATCACAAAAAGGAATAATTGGTTTTATTAGAAGAAAAAATTATTAATTATGAAAACTAATTATTAAAAACAAGTTCTACAAAAATAGTTTTTTAATATTTATAAAGCTTAACACTCATACCATGACCTCCTAGCCTTAAAATTTGATTTAAGTTATGTTGCATCACTAAAATGACAAGCATTCGTGTGTATAATTTCCCCTTAGCATAGGCGCAAGCAAGCTCATTTTTATAAAGTATAAGTTATTATTTTCAAATGCCTGACTCAAGGGTTAGGTAATAGACATTCTAGTAATACATATTATGCAAGAAAATTGTAGGATATTCATTTTTTAATGCCCAAAATATGAAAGTCGATTTTGAGTAAAAGCACTGTTTAAACTGCATTTTGCTTTCATTTAGAGTACTTTTTAAAGTGTCTCTGGCTTCAGTAAATGCATACATTTGTGTATAATACAAATTTGTAGGTTGTCCCCATTTGGGTTTACTTTTAAATGGCCCAGTGAGATCCAATTAAATTTGCTGAAATGAGTACCATTGCAACAAACATTTGTTCTAAAAACTGGTCTGTCTTTGTCAGCCTAAAAAAAAATGAGCAGAAACTGTGGGCTAGGAGAACAGGTTGCTCCGGTTGCGCTAAGATGCTATCTTTAGTTTTCTGTAAACAATGGATGAGGCTGTCATGTTGACATTTGTGACCTTTTGAATTCAAGCCTTGTCTCTGTGAAATGCAGAATGACTTTGCTAAACAGGCCTCTGAAAGGTGGAATTTCTGGTTTAAAAGTTAGACTTAATTCCAAGGGGAAATATAAAAAAGGTTTCTTGAAAGGTTTCTTTAAAAAGTCCCAACATCATGACATTTGTATTTTTGCTCTAAAAAATAATGTCTGCTAGTCGTTTTTATTTGACAAAAAACGAAGTGTTGCATTACATCTTAGACAAAAAAAATAGGATGCAGCCTTTTACTAAAATTTTGAAGCCTACATGAATAAGTTAGAACGATTTGCCAATTAAGAAGTTTTTTTTATCGTGCAGATTGTGACACAAGGCTAATTTTAGGTGTCAGGGAAAGGATTTTAACTCTAAAAGTTGAAAGGGCTTCATGTTGCAAGGTGACTGACAAGATGGTAATAGTTAAGTAATGGAAATTTATTTTTGTGTTTGTTAATGTGTATCATGTTTTGTCTTCTGCTTAAAAGTTACAATTGATGTCTGTTATTATGAAATGTCTCTCTTTTGTGTGCTGTGTATTTCTTTTTTTTTTCACTTCTGCTCACAGATCATTCATGGATTGCTCTGGGGGATCTTAAGCCTAACAAGACACGTGAGTTTGGTTGGTTGAAATGAGATGGGGTTTTTTTTTGCGCAACTCCTTTGGAAAGAAATGTCCATGCATTTTTCATGTTTGTGTATTTGGTTCTATCATGAATTGTTCTTGCTCGTTCTGTGTGTCTATCAGTTGTATTTGACAGCAGATACCCACTAATATTGGTGATCTACTGTCAAAGAGGAGGGTAAGAACCTGACATGGTATTATGCGTCACCGCTCATTTATATATGCTATTTTTTAAAGCGAGTATATCTGATGGCTTGACGTCCGTTTTGTGCGTTTTTGCATGTTTTATGTTTTATGTTGCCGCTTAAGAAATTATTACAAGTTCACCTGTGTTGTTGTGAGGGGACATGTATGACGATACGTGTCGCTTCGCTGATACTAAAATTCACAGATATGATTTTTTTTTTTCATATTGTGAACCAGACAGACAACACTTCACCAGTGTATGTCAAATTTGGCTATAAGTATTGAAGAAAAATAAACAGCAAATTGTGCCATTTGTAGTCACGAAACTGCCCTTTCCTGTAAGGAACAGGCAGCCCTAAAATTATATATCCTGATTGGACGTAAGGATAAATTATAGATTTGTGACTCTTGTACATGGTGACCTAATTTCTATATCACATTAGTCAGTTTTATTCTGCTTCCTAGTGGCCTTCCTATGGCTCTGGACCGTAAAAGAAACCAGGTTTCATTTTTTCCTGAAGAAGGAACTGGAACATTAGTTAGGATTACCGTATTGGTGTAGTTGCCAGCGGTAGAGTTAAAATTTGTGTAACTTTGGTCTTTTGTGTATCCCCGTACTCTTGGTGCTGTGTCACATGCCTGAGGCACCCAAGCAAACTCTTGTTCTTCCTATAGATTTTTCTTTTGTTGCTTCTCCCCTGACCGATGTCGCATCATGCTTAGTTATTGGGGATTTTAGTTGTGTCCTAGTTCCATTTCCCTTTTCCATATTCCTTTCACCAGTCAGCCCATTTATTATTATGGGCGTATTGTTTATGTTCACACTTCTAGACTGCAGTGATGTATCAGGGACTCGCCCATGTTATGTATAATTCCCTTTTGTATGACCGGACTGGTTTTCAAGAATTTTCCTCAGGCCTACTTCAATGTTTTTTCAGACTGACTGTCGGGGTAGTGATAGACTGGTTAACTGACCCAATATTATAGTAAGACAAGTTTTCCATCTCGATAGGAGATATCTTAAGTTTACCTTTTGAACATGACGAATTTTCAATGTCTGTTTTAATTTTTCAGTTCTCTTCTGTTCCTGCTGCTTTAATTTTTGGTGGGATCAGATGTGTTCTAATCATGCAAATACCAGGACTCTTTAGTTCTTGTCTTTTTGTCTGCACATTTGATAATTAGCCTTTGTATTGCATAGTGCACTTGATGCCCATTTTTTAAAGGGACTTTTCTTCATGTCCTTGATAATCTGTATTATGTCATTTCTCTATTTGAGATGTTCTAGATAAGGAATTTAGGAACACCTAGGCTTAATCATTGAGGAAAATATGTATTTACCCCATTAGACAATGCCACTGTGTGAGGACATCCATTTAGATTCCCATGGCGTATTGCCACTCCCTTGCAGATTGCAGGCCACCTGCTTGCAGTCCCCTTGTTAAAACCCATGAACTGTTTTTTGTGCTTGATTTGAAGGAAACTAACAATTGTGTTACATTTCCTATATCACTAGGTTCTGCGGGATCTTCCAGAGTCAAAGGAAGAGTGATACCCTGCAGACCTGTGATCGAGACTAAGCCCACTCCCCATCAGTGACCGCTACAGATGAATGACAGACTTCTTGGCTCTACAATTCCTGCAACCAGAAAGTCACGAGGCTGGACAGTGATCATCAGCGTGCCGTCAATGGTACCTCCCAAGCAAGGCATTTGCTTCATCGGAAGGCGTTGCAGAAAAAAAAAAGGAGCTGGTTCCTTGTTTGCCACAGAATGAGAGCTTCTGTTTGTTTGAGCTTTCTACCTGTTATGTGCTGGAAACCTCTGACAGTGTACAGTCCCTTGAGCCCTTGGCCCAAGTTTTGGCCACACACACACCTCTTTTCCCTCTGCTCCGACGGAAAGGCACTATATTCTGGTGCCCATGAGAGAGCAGCTTGAGCGTCCTCTGACACTAAATAATGAGTGTTGGAGTCTGAAAGTGCTGCTGATCTTGAGAGGTTGTTTCTCAGTAGTGCTTGGATCTGCACGAGATGTTTTGTGCCCATGATCAATAAAGAGCACATCATTTGTAGTGTCTGCCACAGAGAAGAGACACTGGTGCATTGTTTTGAGACATTGAGACTTTCGAGTGAGTTGTGGGTGTTTGCCAGGAGGGCACTCCAACTAAGCAGTACTTTTTCTCATGAAAAGGCCTGAATCGAGAGGCCCAATGCGGAAGAAGACAATGGAAGCGGATTTGATGGACAATATAAGCCTTCCAAAGAGGCTTATAACGGACTTTGGGCACAGTTGCAGATATAGACTGAGTGATTGCCTATGTAAGGGCAAAAGGATGGTCTGTGGTTCCTTGAATTCTGAACCTGTGTTTTAAATATCATGATTCTGTTATGAATTTGGTAACAGCAGACCGTAAACAGTGAGTTCAGCAAGTGCAAGTGTTTTCGTCATGTACACCAATGGATTCACTGTGTATTTGAAGGTTTTGTTCTGAACCCTCGGGTTCCATCTTGTGCATAGCAGCCATTTTGTGGATTGCCCTTACAGTAGGCCCTCACTGTGGCAGAACAAGTATTTAAGGACATAACCTTAGCATGGGTTTGTGCTGACTCCTGCATGACCTGGCGAAAGCTGACCCTGTTGCTTGAGGCTAACCTTGCCAAGCCAGTTCCTGCCCTTTAGCTGATCAAGATTATAGATCAGAGCACAGGACATTGTAAAGATTTACTACACACAAACGTGCCTATCTTACTTCCATCTGTTCCTGTTCCTGCCTCCACGAGCTATTTATGACATGGGCTGTGATCTTACTGTTTTGGGTTTATCCGGCCTTGTCAGCTAGAGAATGTACGCATTATGTGGACATTGTTTATGGCCTGGACTTATCTTGAAAGTGGGTTTGTCATCATACAGTGCTTTGTGTGCACGTCCTGGGAGTGACCAACAATAATGTAATTCAAAGAGAAAATGTGTGCCTAGGGCATAATAAACGGTATAAAAGGTCTGTGCTGAGACCATTCAGGAGGCTGCCTCATTCAGTTGCTTTAGGTGTGACTGGGCGACGTAGCCTCACAATTAATTGTAATAAAGATGTCTTTTCATATTTCAGATTCTCTGTTGATTTCTTTACTGCTTTTGAATGGACTACTTATTGGTAAGACCCCTGAGAAGGAGTTTGAGGATTTCTAGTACATCAGCTGCAGACATTTTGAGAGTGGCACAAGAGTTTCCCTGTAGTGAGCCTTGACGTACTTGTGTGTGGCTATAAGTACTCATTTCAATGAACTTGCTTGTTCTACAAAGACACAACCCAGGAGCAAAAACCAGTCTGTCGGTCTTTTTTAAAAAAAGGGTCTGTTCCATATGCCTTACTCATCGGTGACATGCACATTTGATGTGTCAAAGTAATTCAATTGCTGACCTTCTAATCGGTGACACGCACACCAGGCGTGGTAAAATAAAAAAATAAAAGCTGATTTAAAAAAATTCCCACGCACATTTTGTTAATACCGTGACATACACCAGGCGTGGCGAAAATGTGCTTCGCATATAAATAAAAAGGGAAACACAGAAGCATGCCATCTTCATTGTGACATGCACACCAGACATGTTAATTAGCCATAACAAGGACACTTTCCCCTCTGTTGAAACACGCATTTTGTATTGCGGAGGCACGCACACCAAGTGTGTCAACGTACTCCTTCAACACCTTTCTTCTTCAACGGTGACACGCACACTGTGTATCAAGACGTGATATAATCAGTATATTGGAGAATTGCTATTATTTTCAGGACCTTTTGCTTTTAGTTCCACCTGTTTTCTAGCTAATTAAATTAGTTTTAGTTTGACTGTGCACTTAGAATACATACAGTTACTTTTGTTGTAGTGCATTCTTCCTATTATTGTATTTTGTATTTCACACTTTTTCTCCTCAGTACTTGAGACACTATCTTCTCGGAGAGTACAGTTTGTATTTTATTATTTAAAAAATGCAGTCTGTGTCTCCATCTCCACCTTTCCTCAAACTACCAGGTAATCCTCCCATTACATGGAAGAATTGGTATGATGCTTTTGTCACATATCTCGGTGCCATTGGTGCATCACATTACCGAGCTGAAAGTAGAAAATGTCTTCTTCTTCATTCTCTGGGTTTCCAAGGGAGGTCTGTATATAAACATTTGCCTGCTTTGGTGCGTGCACAAGATGAAGAAGACATAGATGAATTTGTTGAGGCTGTCAAGAAGTTTGAGTTACGTTTTGATGTTCAGCCTATTCTAGTTGTGATAAGACACAAACTTTCAAACGTAAACAATGGCATGGAGAGGATATTGATGCCTTTATCTCTGCTTTGAGGAAGTTGAGTGCAGACTGTCAATTTGAAGCATTTACAGAACAATTAATAAGAGACCAGTACATTTGTAAATGTTCTGATAAGAACATTCAGCAAAAATTGCTGTCTAGGGGCAACCCTTCCCTTGAAGAGACCATCCACACTGCAAAAAGCATTGAACTCTCTAAAGTTTTTGTCAAGGAATTGGATGAAAAGGTCACAACAAATTAAACAGTGACTGATGTCAGATCAAAGGATGTTAAAAACACTGTGATAACTCGTCCTGATAACATATTTTTTAAACAGTCTCATTTTTGTTTTAGATGTGGGAATCTCTCCCACTTCAAGTCAGGACTACCTTGTACTGCTAAAAATGCCGTTTGCAGGGTATGTGGGAGGTTATGACATTTTGCTAAAGTCTGCCAGAGTGGGAAGCATGGGAGTTCTTCTACCTTAGATGGAAAACAAATTTCCCATTCTTCTTCTTCTTCTTCTTCTTCTTCTTCTTCTTCTTTTTCTTCTTCTGTTGCGAATGTGTCTGTTTCAGAATGTTCTGGTGACAGTTACAGTAACATTCAAGGTGACCTGAGAGACATGACTGTTGTTGGCGAAATGAATATCACAGATGGTGACATCTCCGTGTGTGGATCCTTTCATTGTTGTTGATATCGATGGAAAGAATGTGTGTTTGTTAGTCGACTCAGGGGAAAGGATACCTATGATCACTCAAGAATTGTTTAGTGAAGTTTGGGGCGCTCGTTCTTTGAATTCTCTGGATAGGTCACCAGTTTCATACGAAGGAAGGATAATTGAGTTAGCTGGTTATTTTGAAGACATCCTGGAATTCAGGGGTAGGAGAATAGGTGGGAAAGTGGATGTGGCGATTAAAGGCTTGTCCATTCTTGGATGGTTTCATCAGGGCTTGTTCAAAATGGTGCTCAGATCTGGGACCAAGGAACAGGATCTATTCCTCGTTCAGATGATTTTGTTGACAATTTTAAAGAACACTACCCCCCTGTTTTTGATGGGGTCTAGGTCAGATTAAGGGTTTCACTCATGTCATCAGGGTTAAAGACGACGCAATACCTATCAAACACAGGCTTAGGAATGTTTCATTCAGTATTATGGACCAATTGGAACAAGAACTTAGTGGGTTATGTCAGAAAGGGATAATTGAGCCAATCGAATCTTCCCTTTGGTTTTCCCCTTTAGTCATCACAAAGAAGAAAAATGGTGAACTTCGCGTTTGCGTTGACTTCTGCAGCCTCAATAAAAACATTTGGATAGCTTCCCATCCCCTTCCAAAGATCTCTGACATATATATTCTCAAAGGCAATGGGTTTTATGGACAGGGACTACTTGCGCTCTACATAAGTTTCTGACAGCTTGTTAGGTTAGAGACAACGTTACCATTGGTGCCACAGGAAAAGGGAAACCCTCTGAACCCTTTACAAGGTGTCGTGAACAACACCTGGACTATATTTTACACAAATTCCTATGCACACAACATATCAATTCAATCGTATTTTGAACAGTCATCAAATAGGTTTAGTCCTAGAAAATAATATTTTGCTTCCTCTGTTTGAGCAATTGTTGTTATTTATTGCCCAAAAGACCTTACGCCAGCCGACACGTGTTTCGTCAGAGTACAGATTGCTCTGACTCTTCAGGGCTGGAAATAAAACAAAAAATGTACAAAGTGTTGTAATTCTTGTCACTCACCAACTTTGGAGCACCTATCTACAAGTAAGTTTCTTACTCATTTCTCAACGGTTGCCACGGTTTTATTACGTTTTCATGCGTGTATTTGGAGGATATCCAAAAGTAAAACTGACACGTTTTTTCAGATACTGACGATCGGATTGTACTGATCAACTGTATTTTACCTACGCGCCTTGGATACGGCCACCTTCTGATTAACACGAACCCTTTTTTTCTAGGTGAGCTATGTTTTGGCAACTGTTCTATAATCCATCTAAGCTTTTATACTGCGTTAAGTTCCTTAGAAATTACCATCGATTGTTCAACAATAATTGAGCTTAAATTAGATTTACGAGTCATTTTTGACTCCTTACCTATAGTTCTCTCATGTGACTTTCTATTCTAATTTTTACTACATCGGATAGGCTTGGGGTATGACTCATTAAGATATAGACTTTGTCGTGTTCCGAAGGATAACTGAGATAGTAATGGAGACAATTAGCCAATCGCGATCTTCAGGCACCAGAATATTAATTCATAATCTCCATAAAGGTAACAAGCACTAGGTCCAACGGGACATAACGTATTCAACCCACTTCGGGTTTATGGCTAAGTTTTTTTTTCCATTGCATGAGTACTCATTACATTAACTTTTGGAATTTTAAATTTTTTTTTATTTTTCCTTCCCCTTATATCTTTGGGTTATTCTGATACTGTGACTGCGGGTCTGTGTTCATAGTCACTGAAGAAACACGGAATAAGCCACGTGCAAGATACCCTTACCGGGTTGGAATTATCACCGGTCAAGTGGTAAGTGTAGTAGCGATCCTTCAACAAACTTATAATAATATGGTCTCATACTTAACTTGCAACCATTTCTCAAATTTTAAAGCAAATCCCATATATTTCTTAATAGGATTTACAATATACGCCATCATTTCAAGAAAGGTATGTGCCGGCATTAATATAGGCTTTAATATGCTCAGTTCTCACATACTACCTTATAGGTGGAGGTACTTTCTCTTTACGGCTTCTTTCGGTAATCGCAGCAAATTTCACACTTATCCAAAGAATTGCACCTTCACTGAGCACTATGTTTATCATTTTTGTTCAACTAATAGTCTAAGGTCATTAGACCGCAAGAACGGTTTGTAGCAATCTCTAATGCGGGTTCGTTCTGCTTTCAATGTATGTATAAAATGAAATCTTGAATATTATTGTAATCTCGATCGAATAGTAGGGCCTTGTTTTCGCAGTCACTTTTCTGTCACTTTCCAAGCATGTGCATGTCACTTACATAAGTGCAGAGTATATGCAGGATAAACTTGTGATACGGAACCATGCGATTAAATGGGGTTCATGTGTATAGGGGTCAAAGAGGACCTACTTGTTTCCATTCAAACCTCTACTGCTGTAAAAAATTTCTGTTTACATATAATCACAATTTTGTCTGCATAAGATAAGGATATTTTTCTTTGAAGAATTGTTGCCAATTATTTGTTAGTCACTCTGTACAGTGACAAGAATTACAACACTTATTACATTTTTTGTTTTATTTCCAGCCCTGAAGAGTCAGAGCAATCTGTACTCTGACGAAACACGTTTTGGCTGGCGTAAGGTCTTTTGGGCAATAAATAACAACAATTACTCAAACAGAGGAAGCGAAATATTATTTTCTAGGACTAAACCTATTTGATGACTGTTCAAAATACGATTGAATTGATATGTTGTGTGCATAGGAATTTGTGTAAAAAAAAGAAGATCTCTGACATGTTATCAATGATCAGTGGTTCTAAGTGGTTCAGCATGCTGGATTTAGCGTCAGCTTACCACCAAGTGGTTTTGGGCCCTGCTTGTAGGTACCTCATTGCATTTGTATCACCCATTGGTTCTTTCCAAAACTGCTGTATGCCCTTTGGGTTTGCCTCTGCAGCAGCAGTGTTTCAGAAGATTATGTCTTCCGTACTTAAGGGAATAAATGGTGTTGTGGTCTTCCAAGATGACGTTTTGATCTTTGGTGAGTCAAGCGAGACCCTTGATGAGACACTGTATTGTGTCCTAGATGTCTTGCAAGAAAGTGGCGTTGTCCTAAAGAATGAAAAGTGTGTATTTAAGGTACAGAAGGTGGAATACCTGGGGCAGGTGCTTTTGGAGCATGGTGTTGAGCCCAGACCTGGTCTTGTCAAACCTATTGTTGACAGCCATGCTCCCAAGGTCAAGGTTGGTTTTAAATCATTTGTTGGACTCTGTGAATTCTACTCACGTTTTGTGCCAGACTACGCAACAAGAGTTCCACCTTTGACCAACATGCTCAAGAAGAGTGTTTCTTTTGTCTGGGATGGCCGTTGTCAGGAGGTTTTTGATTGGATCAAAGCCCAATTGGTTAGTCCCAAGGATCTCAAACCTTTTGACCTCAACGCAATGTGCACCATTACTGTAGACACTAGTCGCCTGGGTCTAGGGCCATTCTCATCCAGTGTATCAACGGGACAAAGCACACCTTGGGATATGCCTCCAGGGTGTTGCGACGAACAGAATTGAACTTTGCTGTCATCGAAAGAGAACTCTTAGCGCGCTGGTGGGCTGTCAGGAAGTTTAATCCCTACATCTGGGGCAAACATTTCGAATTACGCACAGATCACAGTCCCCTGGTATCTAATCTCTCAGGGGATAAGCTCAAAGAACACACCCCAAGAATTGCTCGATTGTCTACCAAGTTGCTGCAGTATGATTTTGAAGTTTTGTATATTCCTGGAAACAAAAATGGAAGAGCCGATTACTTTTCCAGGTTTCCCGTGGAGGAGGACGGTGATGTCAATGATGATGAAGAAGACGATTGTTTTGTCGCTAGCTTGGTTTTGAATGACATGTGTGCCGTGAGTGAAGGGGAATGGAGACATGAACTCTCCAAGGATGTCTTACTCTGCCATGTTGTCAACTGTGTTAAGAATGGTTGGCCAAGAGAGAAAAATGCACCTTACTCTTTGCAGACTTTTTGTGAAAGTTTCAATGGAACTTTCTATAGAGGATGGTTTATTGTTGCGTGGTGACAGGTTGGTTCCCCCAGATGTGCTGACAGCAAGGTTGGTCAAGGGTGCTCATGAGGGACACTTGGGCAAAATGCTCACCAAGAGAAGGTTGTGTGAATATTTTTGGTGGCCTCAGACGGACAAGGACGTTGATGTATTTGTCGGTGAGTGTGTGGTGTGTTCCAATGCTGAGAAAAGTTTTAATCTGAGAACTCCCCCTCTTCAACCCACTTATTTGCCTGCCAGGCCTTGGGAGAAGATTGGCATTGACCTGGTTGGTCCTTTCAATGTGCTTCCATCTTCTTCAAGGTTTACGATTGTGGTCATTGATTACTATTCGAAATGGCCAGAAGTACTTTTCATTAGTGAACCTAACTGAAAGAATGTGATTGATTGTCTTAAAGATCTTTTCCTGAGTGAGGGCTTTCCCACCACTGTTGTAAGCAACAATGGAGTACAATTTGTTAGTCAGGAGATTGAATGTTTTCTGCGGCAAGGTGGAATATCTCATTCTAGGAGTTTGCTCTATCACCCACAAATGAACAGTCTGGTGGAGCGCATGAGTAGAGTCCTTAACAACTGTGTGCAGTGGGCGGTTAGCGGGGAAGTGTAATGTCCAGAATGCTGTTAGGTACATTTCATGGTTATATCGCACCATGCCCCACTCATCTACCAAAGTGTTTCCCTATGAACTTCTGCGAGGCAGAAAACCGCGTTCGAAAGTATATCCTGGATGGATGTCTAAATGGGTGCAGATGGACTCCGTGATTGATGTGGATATGTTTGTGAGAGATAATGCTTCTCAAGCCCAATCCCGTTAGAAATCTTACTTTGATGCCAGGAAAAGATCTGCCCCCCACACATGTGTTGTTGGTGATGTGTGTGTGAAGATCCTGGTACACAGCAAGAAGGGAAGTTCGAAGTTCTCAGATCCCTTGGTTGTGGATAAAGTTTGTGGTAATGCTGTTAGAGTGAATCACAAGCATTGGTGGAATGTCTCCAGAATTGTAAAAGCACCTGGATTTTGGGTTAGTGAAGATTTGCACTGTGGTCGGGCTGAGGTTTTGCCTTTCACTCCCTCTCCATCTGTTTGCTTACGCAGAAGTTGCAGACAACATTTTGTTTCTGCCAAATACCGTTAGTCTCTTCTTAAAATCTCTGTTCTCCAAGTTTTTCTTTTTCCCCTTCTCTTGGTTCTGTATTACCTTTACTGTTCTCTTTTTCTTTTTCTCTTCTTGACACTTTCTTTCTTTCTTCTTTTCTGTTTGTTTATCAGGAAGAGGATAATGTAGTGGTCTACTCCATATTCTTAGCCTGTTGGAATGCTCATGCCATTGTGTTCCGGCCATGAGTATTCTACTGCAGAATATAGAACTTTGTTTTAAATTTGTACTTGTCTGTTACTGTTTATGATTGCCTGAGCTGGCTGCTGCGCAGCACCTGATCTATGAATAAAGCTCATCTTTCAAACAACGTGCTTTGCCGTACGTCTGACGTATGACTGGTTCTTTCAGTAATGAATCCCTCTCATCCAGACTAGAAGGAAGGGCCCTTATTTGGACAAAGGAGCAAACCATTGCCAAATACAGACCCCCGATTCTAACAGTGTGAAAGGGCCAATCACATTCAGGCAAAATCAGTAGAGGCCTCCAATTCCCTTGAAGGACATTGGAGACAATGCCTGCCTCAGTCCCATGCCTATCATTCTTTTTTCATTTCCTAGCAAGGGTGCCCCAGGTAAAGATCATTTAATTTACAAAACTGTCCATGTGTGGATTTCATGGGAAAAGAGAAGATGCAATACAGCAATTGTGCACCACTGTGCGTGGATTGGAATAGGCAACTATTGCACCAATGACTGATATATTATTGAGTGAGTGTGAGTGATGATTCTTGATTCTTGTGGTGGCAGACAGTGAGGAGTGTTCAACTAATTTGTAAACTTGATTTTGATGGTTGCAATGTTTGGGGCTTATGGGTGATTTTGCCTGAAGGTAATTTGACCTTTCACAATTAGATTTACTTGCATGGTTCACTCCGTGCTGTACTTTTTTTCTGGTTCTTAGGAGACCGCACAGTCAGTTTCATTAACAAATACACTTCTACACTGAAGGGCAGATTTACAAGAAAGGGACTCAGTGCGTGCTACAAGCCATTTGGTTGCTCCGGATGTATGACGTTACAACGCAGGCTATTACAACGCCTGCCTTTACAACGCGGTTTTTACATCGCAAACCTTTACAACGCATAGCGCTTAGAGGTGCTGGATAGGGATACGTTTAATTTTCTATTCCAACTCCAGTCCCCGTGGACACTAGGGAAGGTGTTGGATAGAAAATTCAACTTATTCCCTGTCCTAGAGCGCCCCCCAGCGCAATGCGTTGTAATGGTTTGCGTTGTAATGACCGCGTTGTAATGGTAGTGCGTTGTAAAGTTTCGTTGTAAAGGTTGTTCACCGGTTGCTCCGCAATGAGTCACTTTCAAAGCACAGGGATGTGACACATTTACAACAATATGTCACATCTCTGTGCTCCCCCCTGCGCTGGCGCACAAACTGGTGCCATGCGCCAGCGCAGGCACCCTTGCACCATGGTGCAAGGATGCCTACATCATGGGGAGATTGTTTATATTCAGGAAGGGTTCCCTTCCAGCACAAAAACAATCTGAAATGCTGTTTCTCAGCATCCATGTGTGCTGCATTAGCACTCATAGAAGTTGAAAAACTTAATTGTTTCGATGATTGTTCATGTGCAGGAAGGGAACCCTTCCTGAACAAAAACAATCTTTAGAGATGATTTACTCTTTCTATGTGTGCGGCAGAATTCAGCACGCATAGAAAGAGGAAGAAACAAGCATTTGCAATGCAATAGGTCTCACATTTGCAAGATTTTGAGCTATTGGCATTGTAAATGACAATACCTTTTATTTATGTATTTAAAAACCTGCAATAATAAAAGGCATTGTCATTTACAATACCAATAAGTCAATGTTTTGCAAATACATTGCAAATGCTTGTTGATATAGGGAAGAGCATGACTGGAGCTGAGCTGGAGTAGACTGGGGGGATGGGGGAAGAAGCTGGAGCAGAGCAGGAGCCAACTTGTAGTATAACATTAGTGTGCAGAATAGGAGCTCGAGCAGCACAGAGCAGGAGCGAAGAATCCAACAGTAGAAGCAAGTCAAAGGATTGGCCATGCTCTAGCACTCTGATCAGAGGCTCTTTATACCCTGTTAGGACATGGGCCACCTGACAGCAAGTGGCAGGTCTGTGGAATTCCGGCAATGGGAGGAAATAGGCATGTTGCGCTGCTCACACTGTGATTTAGTGCTGGTAGCGTGTTCCACACTGAGAAATCTATTAGAACAGCACCACATGGTGCACCAGACAGCACAGCCACTCAAGATGATTTTGCTGATACTCAGGTAGATTTTCTACTCGAGCAGCAGCCTTCCGACTGCAAACAGCTGAGACCTCCTGCATTAGAAAAATCTTGCAGGATGTCCTTTTAGTGACCTGAAATCATGGTAAGGGATGACAAATCTCATGTACCAACTTACAGTTCTGAAGCCTCATGCAAGAAGAATTTCTGCCATGTGGCAATTGGCAAAATGTGGTTGGAACCCCACATTACAAGAGTATCAGTGAATCACCAAAATGTGGCCAATTCTGCAGGCGGAACTGAATATTACGCCCAACCCAAGTCTTGAAGATTGCAAAAAATATGAGTTAAAGTAAAGAACTTTATAGAGAAATTTGTTCTGAATTTATGGGGTCACCAATAAATTAAGAAGAGTAGTCTAGATATTAGTCTATTAGAAGTCATTGTTTGTTCATTTATGCTAAGGTGTCTAAACATCTAAATCTAAAAAAGGTATGCCCTGTTGTAATTAATTGCTATCAATGCGCTAAAAAGGGGTGTTTATTAAAAAAGATTTGCATGAAGATGACTAATCAATATAACATATAAAGGAGAAGAGTTAAATTGTGAGTGAGTGAGAATAGTGAGATACTTGGCTATTTGTGAGGGCCGAGAGAGTGACATGATTGTGGATTAGAAGTGTAATGTTTAAATAAAAAGGTTCACATTGTGGCAGACCTTTTGATTTCCAGGAAGGTAGGAAACATAGCAGGTCATAGTGCATAATGGAACGTTCTTCAAGGGGATTTGATGGAGATGGTATATGAGATAGTCTTCAGTAAGAGGCTTTGCAACATGTATTGATATTATTTTTTCACCTTCTCCCCAAGGGCCATATTTTCCTTTACACTGAAGTTGTGTGAATCCAGACAAGGTATTGCCTTTATCTTTCTTAAAAAGAAGTAACTACAAGGTCTTTATCATCATCTGTGCAGTTCCTCTTCCACTTGCAGGGGTTGGCTGCATCCTGGTAGTCATAGGGGCTGTGTGGGCCGACTTAGGGGCTCATTAGGATGGCGGACGGAAGAGCGACCGCAGCCCTGGAGTAAGCGGAAAATGCCTTTTCCGTGTCCGCCTGCCGCGGACACTCCGTCCGCCATATCAGGATAGGAAAGAGTATCAAAATTCCGTCCGCGACGGAAGAGCACGCACCGCCGCCCAACTACACCCGACCACGCAGCGGACGTAACCAATCCAGAGACTCCGCCGTACGTACTGACGTCTACGACCGTCCCCCAAATCAAGATGGCGGAAAATACACATAAAACCGCTGCGGAAAAACAACCTGTCTGAACACGGCGGATTCCCCACAGCGAAGATAACATACATAGCAGAGATACCCACCGCAAGCTGCTCGCCACCATGGACCCAGCGCTACACGCTTTCCCGATGCTCTTCGCGATCCACCACGTCCAAGTCTTGGCCCACTATCGACGACGACGCAGGTAAGGCACAAACCATTCGCTGTCTGGAGGGGAATACCTGCAAGGGTTGTGACGTTGGGAGGGGGAGTGTCATGTTACCGAAACCACTGATTAGAAGCAAATACAAATACACAATTGTAGTACGCAAGCAGGAATGACTACGACAAACCACGACACATGATTGACTACCTTTATTACACATAATAGGGGAATAATCACAGTGTATGCGTGAGCATGGGCAAAGTGGGCACCAGAGCATGAACATCAGAGGCAGCACATCAGAGGGCAGAATGCAGTATCAGAGCATCAACAGGGCATTGTTGACAAGAGAGCAGGTACATCAGAGTCAGCACATCAGAGGGCAGAATGCAGTCTCAGAACAGCAACAGGGCATTGTGCCCAACAGAGCAGGTACATCATTGGCAGCACGTGAGAGTGGCTAAGTGCATCAACAGTCCATTGCACTGAACATGTCCATCAGAGGCAGCACGTGAGAGGGGCCAAGTGCATCAACAGTCCATTGCACTGAACATGTCCATCAGAGGCAGCACGTGAGAGGGGCCAAGTGCATTAACAGTCCATTGCACTGAACATGTCCATCAGAGGCAGCACGTGAGAGGGGCCAAGTGCATCAAGAGTCCATTGCACTGAACATGTCCATCAGAGGCAGCACGTAAGAGGGGCCAAGTGCATCAACAGTCCATTGCACTGAACATGTCCATCAGAGGCAGCACGTGAGAGGGGCCAAGTGCATCAACAGTCCATTGCACTGGACAGGTCCATCAGAGGCAGCACGTGAGAGGGGCCAAGTGCATCAACAGTCCATTGCACTGGACAGGTCCATCAGAGGCAGCACGTGAGAGGGCAGAATGCAGTATCAGAACAGCAACAGGGCATTGTTCGTAACAGAGCAGGTACATCAGAGTCAGCACATCAGAGGGCAGAATGCAGTATCAGAGCATCAACAGGGCATTGTGGACAACAGAGCAGGTACATCAGAGGCAGTAAACGAGAGGGCAGAATGCAGTATCAGAGCATCAACAGGGCATTGTGGACAACAGAGCAGGTACATCAGAGGCAGTAAACGAGAGGGCAGAATGCAGTATCAGAGCATCAACAGGACATTGTGGACAACAGAGCAGGTACATCAGAGTCAGCACATCAGAGGGCAGAATGCAGTATCAGAGCATCAACAGGGCATTGTTGACAACAGAGCAGGTACATCAGAGTCAGCACATCAGAGGGCAGAATGCAGTATCAGAGCATCAACAGGGCATTGTGGACAACAGAGCAGGTACATCAGAGGCAGTAAACGAGAGGGCAGAATGCAGTATCAGAGCATCAACAGGGCATTTTGGACAACAGAGCAGGTACATCAGAGGCAGCACAAGTACGTGTTCCAAGCAACCCGTTCCAAGGACCACAACAGTGCAAGGCTGTTCTCAATGGACAATGTACACACCATGTGCAATAACATGTGAGTGAAGTGAACAGCACCTCACATCACAGAATCAGGTGGACTGCGTGAACTACCTCCCTCGGACACACTGCCAGCACCAGAAACAGGAGTGTGAGACACAGCCACAGCCCGAGTGACTGACACATGGGCCACAGAACCAGACACACTGCCAGCACCAGAAACAGGAATGTGAGACACAGCCACAGCCCGAGTGACAGACACATGGGCCACAGACCAAGACACACTGCCAGCACCAGAAACAGGAATGTGAGACACAGCCACAGCCCGAGTGACAGACACATGGGCCACAGACCCAGACACACTGCCAGCACCAGAAACAGGAATGTGAGACACAGCCACAGCCCGAGTGACTGACACATGGGCCACAGACCCAGACACACTGCCAGCACCAGAAACAGGAGTGTGAGACACAGCCACAGCTCGAGTGACTGACACATGAGCCATAGACCCAGATACACTGCCAGCACCTGAAACAGGAAAGTGAGACACAGCCACAGATGTAGTGACTGACACGTGAGCCACAGACCCAGACACACTGCCAGCACCAGACACAGGAGTGTGAGACACAGCCACAGATCTACTGACTGACGCATGAGCCATAGACCCAGATACACTGCCAGCACCTGAAACAGGAGAGGGCACAACTGAGACTGTGCTACTACATGATGCATGACAGCAAACAACAGACACAGTGCCACTATCTGATACATGAGAGTCAACTGCACCTGCGCCACTGGGACCACTGAAATGATGAGCCACAGGGCTGTATGGGCCAGGAGGCAGGGTGGCCCTGGGAGCTGGGGATAGCTGTACTTGAGCGACATCGGGGTGGGAAGGTGTCAATGGTGTGTGTCTGCGTTTCTTAGGGATATGTGAGTGTACCCTGGACAGGACAGGACTGGCAAGTGGTGGGGACTCAAAAGAAATATCACCCACCATAGGTGGAGCATCTGCTGCCGGGGGTCGGCTTTCTGGGGACGTGCTGGAGCCTGCTTGTCGTTTGCTGTGTGCCTGCCGCCTGGACTCAGAATCATGTGTAATGGGGGATGCAACAACAGGGGACTCCCTCCTCTGCTTCTGACTGGCCTGGATGGGAGTGGAGGTATGGGGTGACTCCGCCGCGGAGACATCTGTTTTCCGTTCCTTCGACAACATCAGCCTCAGTGCAGCCAGGGGTGATGTATGCCTGTCCTTGATTGCGCCAGTGTCCATGGGAGAAGCCTTGTCCCTAGGATGTGCCTTATCCGTAGGAGGAGTGTTGTCTCTGGACTTTCCCTGTGCCCTGGACGGTGCCCTGTTCCTGGCAGCAGACTTGTCTTCTGTGGTGTACCTGTCTCCAGAAGACACCTTCTCCCTGTGTGTGTCCCTGCCCTTGGGAGATGGCCCTTGCTCTGTTGTGTGACTGCCCTTGGGACTCTCCCTGCTCTTTGGAGGTGGCATTGTCTATTGACTGTCCTTGTCCCTGCCCTTGGGAGATGGCCCTTCCTCTGTTGTGTGCCTGCCCTTGGGACACTCCCTGCTCTTTTGAGGTGCCTTTGTCTTTTGACTGTCCTTGTCCCTGTCCTTGGGAGTGGCCCCTTCCTCTGTTGTGTGCCTGCCCTTGGGACACTCCCTGCTCTTTTGAGGTGCCTTTGTCTTTTGACTGTCCTTGTCCCTGTCCTTGGGAGTGGCCCCTTCCTCTGTTGTGTGCCTGCCCTTGGGACTCTCCCTGCTCTTTTGAGGTGCCTTTGTCTTTTGACTGTCCTTGTCCCTGTCCTTGGGAGTGGCCCCTTCCTTAGTATTGTCCTTGTCCTTGGGAGTGTCCCTGCTCCTTTGAGGTGCCTTTGTCCTCTGACTGTCCTTGTCCAAGGGAGTGTCCATGGACTTGGGAGTATCCCTTGCCTTGGGAGTACCTTTTGTGTGGAATGCCTGTGTAGCATGTGAAGGCATGTCCCCCAACACCACTTGTGGATCCTGTGTGTGTACTCCAGTGTATCTGACGTTGTCTTTGTGAACAGATTTTGCTGACCTAGGGGATGGTGTCTGTGCCCTCCGTGCCCTGACGTGCTGTCTGACGCTGCTTCTAGTGCAATAACCTGTATTAGAGTCCTGGTCAGAATATTCACTCCCCCCTGAGACATCCAGTGGTGTAGATGGGGAAACAGAAGTAGCACCCTGTCCATGCGACTGTACAATGGCAGACGACACACTGCTTGCCAATGACTGAACTGTCCTGTGTAGACCAGCAAGATCGCCATGCATCCCTTCCATGAAGGCCACCACCTGCCCCAACTTCCTATCATGGTCTTGGAATGCATTTGTCATATTGGTCTGCCCCACACACAGCTGTCGCAGCAGATCAACAGCCTCAGCACAAAGTGCATTTTGGGTCACCGTGGCAGGGACAGCGGTGCCTGCACCGAACGCCACTCTGCTCCCCCTACTCCTGCGTGCACGAACAGTACATGGTGCAGTTGGCGGCAGTGCGGGCCCTGTGTGCTGTGTCCCGACCGAAGGTGTTGATTGCCCACTCCCAGTCTGTGACAACAGTGCTGGCTCACCAACACTGTCGGAAGATGAGGACGATGGTGTCTCCACATGCGAGTCCTCAGGGACAGTCCTGTCCCCCTCTCCGGCGCTGCCCTCCTCTGTGTCAGTCTGTGTGTGCGCGAAGTCTGATCCGGATGCATTGCCTCCACTCATCTCCGCCGTCTGTGATTGAGTGCCCTCTGCCAAAGCTGAAATGCACAGAAAAGAGGTGTAAGTCATGGGCACACTCACATACAGAAGGACAAGGAATCCCTAATTCCATTGCTGACAAAGTTCTTCTAGCCCCCATCCTGCACACGGCCCACCTCTACCAGTCATCCTCACATGATATAAGCGTTGGTGGCCGTGACACATGTACAGCATGCGGACAGGGCAGGAGCATTTACATCTGCACACATGTCTTGCCATGGGGCCACGGACCCCTACGGCATGTGCTTAAACACTCAACTACTAAGCAAGTGGCGTGTCAACATGCCGGACCTGGATGTCAAATTACACTCACCCAATGGCACCAACATGGCATCGCAGCGATACATACGCACCACGGAAGTCACTACTGTGTCTGGGCACCAATACATGCATTGCACTCCCAAGTAACATACACAGACAGTCTGCTCACCGCTAGTTTGCTGTTGATCCACACTCAGACGTTCGGACAGGTCAGGATGCGTCACAGCAATGATACGGTGCATGAGAGGGGTCATGGAGCGTCGGGCCAGATGTGGCGTCCTTGGAATCATCCCCAGTGTCACTTCCGCTACATTCTGGCTCAGCCTGGAAATGTCGTCCCAGCGTTTGTGGCAGTGTGTATGTCGTCTATTGCACACCCCCAATGCCCGTACATCACGTGCTATGCTCCTCCACACGTCCTTGCGAAGGTGCAGCTTGACCTACCATGATGGGAGACAAAAGGGTGCAAGTCAGTGGACAGTTGGCCTGTCACACAGATAGGGGCAACACGTATCTGTCAGCAGCCATGCACATTCCGAAAAATATGTCGGCCCCACAGTACACAGCTAAGATTGCAGAAGCCAGGAGTCATTGACCACCTCATGCACACCAACATGTCCCACACTGCACTTACCACCTGTCCGGGTGCGCCGTAGAGCCCTCCAAAGTTGCGGAGCACACCGTCCACGAGGACATCAAGCTCCGCGGCGGTGAAGGGACGAGACCGGATCTCTTTGACTCTCGACATGGCAAGCTCACGGAGTATGGCACTAGAGCAGCAGTCGGTGGTCAGCTCAGCAGCAGCAGGTCGAGGTGATGTCACAGGCAGCAGTCGGTGGTCAGCTCAGCAGCAGCAGGTCGAGGTGATGGTCACAGGCAGCAGTCGGTGGTCAGCTCAGCAGCAGCAGGTCGAGGTGATGGTCACAGGCAGCAGTTGGTGGTCAGCTCAGCAGCAGCAGGTCGAGGTGATGGTCACAGGCAGCAGTCGGTGGTCAGCTCAGCAGCAGCAGGTCGAGGTGATGGTCACAGGCAGCAGTCGGTGGTCAGCTCAGCAGCAGCAGGTTGAGGTGAACAGGCAGCACTGGTTCCCAGGGTAGGATGTGTGCTTATTGACATCACACATATATAGGGCCTGGAGCACATGTCAGTGGCATACGTCGCCAGCTATTGGTCAGCCCTGGATGCGTGTTTGTAAAAGGGCCAATGACTGGCCCTGGTGTTGCGGTGCACTGCTTCCACTACTTTTGATTGGCCATACGCGACCAGCGTTCCCTCTTCCCATTGGCTGCATGTGCACGGACCGTCACGGTCACACATCGGCAACCGCATGTGCAAGCTTCTGGGACAGATGCTTCTTTTGCAACAATGTTCTATCACTGGCGCCACCATGGGGGTGCACGTATTCGGCGGGGGAGGTGCAGGCCAACACACCCTTTAGATGTAGTCAATGGACATGGCAGTTCATGACCCCCCTTACAGTCACATTGCATCATCCACCGTACACCGGCTGGACCAGCCCGGCCCAGAACCGGCGTGCCGGCCATGTCCACAAACACCGTGCCAGGCCCGGCCCAGGACCGGCGTGCCGGCCATGTCCACAACCGCCGTGCCAGGCCCGTCCCAGGACCGCCCTGCCGGCCATGTCCACAACCGCCGTGCCAGGCCCGTCCCAGGACCGGCGTGCCAGCCATGTCCACACCCGCCGTGCCAGGCCCGGCCCAGGACCGGTGTGCCGGCCATGTCCACACCCGCCGTGCTGGCCATGTCAGCCACCGACGGGTGTTCACTCGCCTGGCACGGCGGTGGGTGAAATGGCCGGCACGGCGGTCCTAGGCCGGGCCTGGCACGGCGGTGGCTGACATGGCCGGCACAGCGGTCCTAGGCCGGGCCTGGCACGGCGGTTGTGGACATGGCCGGCACGGCGGTCCTAGGCCGGGCCTGGCACTGCGGTTGTGGACATGGCCGGCACGGCGGTCCTAAGCCGGGCCTGGCACGGCGGTTGTGGACATGGCCGGCACGGCGGTCCTAGGCCGGGCCTGGCACGGCGGTTGTGGACATGGCCGGCACGGCGGTCCTAGGCCGGGCCTGGCACGGCGGTTGTGGACATGGCCGGCACGCCGGTCCTGGGCCGGGCCTGGCACGGCCGTTGTGGACATGGCCGGCACGCCGGTCCTGGGCCGGGCCTGGCACGGCGGTTGCGGACATGGCCGGCACACCGGTCCTAGGCCGGGCTGGTCCGGCCGGTGTACGGTGGATGATGCAATGTGACTGTAAGGGGGGTCATGAACTGCCATGTCCATTGACTACATGTAAAGGGTGTGTTGGCCTGCACCTCCCCCGCCGAATACGTGCACCGCCATGGTGGCGCCAGTGATAGAACATTGTTGCAAAAGAAGCATCCGTCCCGGAAGCTTGCACATGCGGTTGCCGATGTGTGACTGTGACGGTCCGTGCACATGCAGACAATGGGGAGAGGGAACGCGGCCCATGTATGCCCATTCGAAAATAGCGGAAGCAGTGCACCGCCATGGCGGCGCCAATGATTGTATATTTTCAGACGCTGCACCGTGGTGTATTGTCTGCAGTTGCGTCATGAGGGTTGTGAGCGTGATAGGGAAACTTCATATGTCATGCACTATTCCATGTGTGTCCATACTATGCCCATCGATGTGCACACAATGTGCAACAGATGTGCATGTCGACGTGTTGACGTCGGGTGTGACCCTACAGACGTTTCAACTTCTTCACATCTACACAGTACATCACGGCTGTATCGCCACATTCTGAATCTGTTGTCAGTGTGTGATTCATGTGAGGTCACTACAATGGTGGGGGTACACATGCATTCAGTGTATGTGTGTTGCCTGTTGTGTCACCATGCATGTAATGTCTGTATGCTCACCATTATTGGTGTTGGCATTGGTGCATGATGACATGGTGTGTGTGTATCATTATCGTTTGTGTGCATGCACTTGCATGTGTGTCTTTGATGTGGCTTCTACACATTAGGGTCATGACACACGTCTTGTCAGTAATGCTGACATGTGACTAAGTTGCGTTGTACGTGTTGACACACTTCCTGTTGCAAGTGGCTGCACATTGTTAATGGGGCACTCCGTATTGTAGTTACTATCAGAGATGTCACACATATGACCATTGTCCAAAACATTTATCTTCTTGCTAATGTTGGCTTACATGTGATGGAGTTGCACACCTATGCGTCGTTTGTAAGTTGACTCAAGTTACATCTCTCTCCCACACAGTAGGGCTCCAAATGTGCATCGGCCATACACTGTGCTGGAGGATATGGTTGACGAGGAGGTGATCAGGAAATTTCGGCTAGATCGACGTCGATTGATGGAGCTTGTTGCCCAATTGTCTCCTCATCTGCAGCCATGAAGGACGTATCCTGGTTCCATTACACCCACAGCAAAAGTGATGGCGGCACTACACTTTTTTGCTACTGGCACCTTTCAGTACACAGTTGGACATGCCGGGGGGATGTCACAGTCCATGTTCAGCATGGTACTTCGGGATGTTCTAAAAGCTATGATGCTGTACAAGGATGACTACATCCATTTCCCACGGCCGGCAGAGTTGGCAGCAGTCAAAGCAGACTTCTATGCACTGGGCCAGATACCACACGTAGTGGGTTCCATTGATGGCACACATATCGCTCTCATTCCACCACGGGCACGTGAGCAGGTTTATAGAAATCGGAAGCACTTCCATTCGCTGAACGTGCAGGTGGTGTGCCTGGCCGACAACATCATCTCCCATGTGTGTGCAAGATTTCCAGGCTCCGCACATGACGCCCACATCATGCGGAGCAACATTGCCCCCCAACTGATGGTAAATCTGCGTCCCGGTCATGCGTGGCTTGTTGGTGAGTATGCTGTGGGGACTTTTGTGATTTCTGTGTGGCATGGGGTACCCACCAAATCTGGTTGTGATATTTGTGTCTGTCATCCCCCTACATAGGCGACTCGGCGTACCCAAACCGGCCCTGGCTCCTGAGTCCCATACGTAATCCTACTACAGCGGGTGAAATGCGCTACAATGATGCACATGGAAGGACACGTAGAGTGGTGGAACGTACTTTTGGACTGCTAAAGTCTAGGTTTCGGTGCCTGGATAAGACCGGAGGGGCCCTGCCTTACTCACCAGGCAAAGTATGCAGGATCGTGATTGCCTGCTGCATGCTCCACAACCTGGCCGTGCGCAATGACATTGAACTGCTCTTGGACCCTGAAGACCAACAAGTTCCTCGGCCTCCCATCCCACCCATGTCGACTGATGAGGATAGTGGTGAGGAGGAAGGTGTGGACCAGAGGCGCCAGCTCATTGATCGCTACTTCCCTTGAATGTGAGTAACTACCGCTTGTGCCGGTTGACAATGGCTTATGTATGTTTGCTGGTGTTGTGTGGATGTGGTGTGCATCAGCTGGGTGTTCTGCTATGTGATGGTTGCATATGTGTGTGTTCATTTATTTGGACATGCAAGTCTCCATGATGTGTGTCCTCTCATCCAATGATTTTGTGATGAGTGTGGTTTGTGGAATGTTGCTGTGCAGTGTGTTGTGATGGGTGTGAATCTGTTTCCTGACGTGTGTTTGCTGTCTCTGAATTTCCCTAGGTCACTCCCGCAGCGGCATGATTATGTACGACTTGGATCCCTGCACCTGGTTACGTCTGTTTCTGAGGCAATCATGTGATTAAACATGGAGGCAACACATCATTGAGTGTGTAAGTGGCATTTATTTACAGGTTGTGCATTGGTGCTGGTGAATATTTACAAGTAAGTGTGGGGTGGGGGAGTGTGAGTTGAAGGTAATGGCAGATGAAATGTCTGTGCTGACACCACATTGGGTGATGTCAGGCTAGTCCAGCAGACCTGTGCCAATGATTGGCTATGTGGGACAGGATAGTTGGCAGGGTGAATGGCTGGCTCAGGCAGTGTCAGAGTCATTGTCGGCCCCTCTTGGAGCGTGCGGATGGAGCACCCCCACTGCTCTCACCCACTTCCAGCCTCGGACAGCCCCTCCGTCTTTGAGGTGGAACGGAGTCAGCTGGGGGGGCAGGTTGCTCAGGGGCCACATCCGTCGCCAGGGGCACAGGTGGCGGTTGCGGTGGCGGTGGCGTCTGGACACTTGGTTGAGGGGGGGTGGGGTTGTTGCGGGCTATCCATTCCCTCCACATTGTTGTCTGCTGGCCCATGATGTCCACTATCTGGCCAAGGCGGCCCGAAATTTCCCGCAACATGTTAGTGTTGTCCACCGAGTCCTGGTGGGCACGATCTGCCTGTTCCTGGCCACGCTCATAGGAAGCCTGGCACCTGGCTAGGGCTTCAAGTGACTCTGCCACAGGATGGGGTGGGTGTCCTTCCTCAGCACGACGGAGTGTGGATCTCCTGATTGGCTGATGTGGCCTCGCCTCTCTCCTTTCTGGCCCACTCTCCCTGCTTGGGTGGGAGGCCGATGGCCCTGCATCGTGCGGTGGGTTAGGCAGGGTGGCACAGGCAGGAGTGGTGGTACTGGTGGTGGTGGTGGTGGTGGTGGTGAGTCTGCAGCTCACTGTGGCCGGTGTTGCAGGAGTTACACAGGCGACGGTTGTCGGGGCCGGGATTTCCTGTGAGCCAGATGGCCCTGGCTGTCTGCTTTGGCCCGCACCATCCTCCGCACCGGAGCTGCCTGTGGCATCGTCCCCAGAGAGTCCAGTATGGGTGTGAGGTGAGTCTTGCGGCCGGTTGCTGGTTTCACCAGTCAGATTACGATCACCTGAGGGACAAGATTGTGCAGATCAGTACTGTGGACATTACATGTTCATATCAATTTAATTACATTTCAGTGTCCTGTCGCACACTCCCCACCCACCACCACCGCCCTCCCTGTGGACATGGGGGCCTGTTGGGAGTTGTAGTGGTGACCTCTCACACACCCCACCCACCACCACCGCCCTCCCTGTGGACATGGGGGCATGTTGGGAGTTGTAGTGGTGACCTCTCACACACCCCACCCACCACCACTGCCCTCCCTGTGGACATGGGGGCCTGTTGGGAGTTGTAGTGGTGACCTCTCACACACCCCACACACCACCACCGCCCTCCCTGTGGACATGGGGGCCTGTTGGGAGTTGTAGTGGTGACCTCTCACACACCCCACACACCACCACCGCCCTCCCTGTGAACATGGGGGCCTGTTGGGAGTTGTAGTGGTGATCTCTCACACACCCCACCCACCACCACCGTCCTCCCTGTGGACATGGGGGCCTGTTGGGATTTGTAGTGGTGACCTCTCACACACCCCACACACCACCACCGCCTTCCCTGTGGACATGGGGGCCTGTTGGGAGTTGTAGTGGTGACCTCTCACACACCCCACACACCACCACCGCCCTCCCTGTGGACATGGGGGCCTGTTGGTAGCCATTTACATTTTGGTGAGTATGTGGCCCACGTGCATGGGTTGGGGCCTGGGAGATGTGTCTTCTCAGTTGTGTGAGGCTGACCATGTCGTTCTGATCGTGGTGCTTGGTTTGAACTTACCAGCCTCTTCTCCTTCCTCAAGTCCTTCCAGGCTCTCTGGGTGCAGTATGCCCAGCACCTTTTCCTCCCAATCGGTGTAGGGTATGGGCTCCGGGGGTGTGCCGCCGCCAGTGTGATTTGCTCTCACATGGTTTTTGGCACGGATGCCTTTCACCCTGGTTTTCAGGTCATGCCACCGCCTCTGTATCACGTGCTTTGTCCTTGGCACGGTCCCTGAAGCATTCACCCGACTGACGATCCTGTCCCACATGTGATTTTTTTGCGCCACAGTGGTCTGCTGGACTTGGGCCCCGAATATGTGGGGCTCAACACGGATAATTTCATCCACCATTACCTTCAACTCGGTCTCCGTGAATTTTTTTTTTTTTTGGGTGCCATGGTGCGTGGTGCTCAGTGTGTGGGTTGAGTAAGTTGGGGGGTGCAGGTGTGTGTTGTGTGGTGTGTAGGAATGGTGTGGTGGGTGTTTGTGTGGTGGGTGTGGTAGGGTGGTGGTTGTGTGTCTTCAATTGGTGTATGCTGTCGGTCGTATTGGGCCTCTTGCTAGCAGCTATGCTGTGATGCAAAGGATTGTGGTAGTGGGTGTGTGTCATTTTATAGTCGTGTCTCAATGGTTGTTGGCAGTCAGGTGGTAGGTGGGTGTGTTGACTAGTCTGCATTATTGGGTACTTGGGGGGGGTGTCATTGTGGCTTGTGATTGGTGTTGGTGTTTCAGGTGGGGGATTGTCCTTTTCGTGTGTTTGCAATTTACTTCCGTCACACTTTTTGACATAGGTTTGACGGTAGGGATGTTGTTTGTGTTGGGCTTCCGCAGTGATGCACTGTTTCTCGTTGCATTCTTTCCGCCGCGGACGTGGATGGCGGTGCGTACCGGGGTACAGGGGGCGTTATCCTAATCGCGGACACGGAGCCTTCGCAGGTATGGCGGTGGATGTGGCTGTTCCAACGGTCATGTGCGTCCGCGGAGGACGGGGTTTCGTCGGTTCCGTCCGCTTGCGGCGGGCTCTGGTGTACTCCGTCCGCCGCGGACGGACTGTGGTGTTCTCCGTCCGCCGCGGTCGGGGGTTCGTTCCATTATTTTCCTAATCACTACGGCGGTTTATCCGTGGAGCGGTCCGGAGTATCTTGCCCGCTTCCTTGGCGGACGGGACACATTTCCGTCCGCGATCCTAATCGACCCCTATGTTAGCAAAGAACTGAAGTCAAGGGGTAGAGAACAGGAACCAGAGTGTGGTCTGAATATATGTGTTTGCAGGTCAACGTTTGTCAGGCTTGTATGTTTCAATTCAGGTGAAAGCTTTTTGTCTATTCCCATTCAGGAATTTCCATAGCTACAGAAGCTTCCACCTACATACTTATACATGAAATCCAGTCATACATTTGTTAGTTGTAACTTTTGTGGTCGCAATTTATGTTGAAAAAGTCTCTACTACTTCATGTAAAAGGTAGAGCCTCATAAACTCTGATACTAGGTGGATATTTCCCTCTGGAATTTTTGAATGCCATTAGGGAGGAAGTCTCTGCGTTTTGATTTCCTTCTGTGAATGTGGTCCAAATGTCTTTAGAAATTCTAACTTCACTTTAAAAGTGTCTGCAAATCATCCACATATGTCTTTCTGGTGTAGTTATTTCTACAAATTTAGCAAGAGTTTTCAGCTCTAGCCTAATTCTCAGCAGGGTTTTTACTTGTTGGGTGACTTTGTTATAATGTATACTTTACTTATAATTGATCTTTCCTTGAAGAATATATTCATCAATACAATAAACTCATTCAATGCAGGGTCAATGTTGCACCATCTATTATTAATTTTAACTTTCTCAATGTTTTGCTCCTATCTTTAAATGCCTTCTCAATATAATGTTTTAACTGAAATATAGTAAAACACTAAAACAAACACATATCATTCATCCAAATTAATCTAACTAGATTAACTTTCTTTTTTCCTGTCAAGTTTTTAACAAAAAAACCAGGTCTCTTCTTCTATCCAATTTAAAGTGTGCACTTGTTTACCTTTCAAGGGCTGGATGCAGAAAAAGTCTCTCTAATTTCCACCTTCTTTGCCCAAGGAAAGGGTAACTTCTCTTAGAAGCTATGATACTACCCTGAATAAAAATATACAGTACTGGAAAGAAGACAGTGATAAATAAAAGGCTAGTTAATTTCTTAATTCTTCCAGGAGAGTGTAGTCTCCCAAAATGGCAGACAAAGGAAGACGAACTCTATGTTTGACATCCATTGCACTTTCATACTCTGTCAACCGCCTTGTGCACCCAGCATGGCATAGCACCCACAGACACCCCAAACAATGTCCCATAGAGTGGTCTATATGTTGAGATTTCAATACTTGCCAGGCACAGAAAATAAAGCTCCAAGTAAACTCTGAGTGAGAGAATCAAAAACACTCAATCTTCTTCTCACCTTCTACAAGGCCTGGGGTACATGCTGCTGTTGATGGTCAGAACTGTAACAGTATGCCTCACTCCTGTAGCTGTGGATTTATGATGTGCTGCTAAACAATTTATCAATAAGGTGGCATGAGCTGAAGAAGATTCTTCCTGAAAGCATTCACTAGATGGATAATCTTTTCAATATACCAAAAATGTCTTGAAACAACTGTGAATCACAAATTTCTTGAGCTCATAATCTGGTTGACCTTGCACTACGACAAGTGGTGGTTACCAAGGTAAAAAATAATGTGCATCCAAAATATGAGTTTTCAAGTCTGAAACATGAAAGACAAATATTTACAGGATAACAAATGGACCGAAATATTATGGTTGAAATTCAACTGCCAATGAGTGCACAAAAACCTAAGAAGACATCCAACTGTAACACCAGGAACAAAAGAAGAGGAAGCTGATCTTGAATTTTCCTTTTTTTGGTTTTAGGAGGACAGAAACTTTTTTTAGACCAATTGTCTTGTGTTGTATAGATGACTCATATTATGAGTTGGAACTGGTGAACAGTATGAGGTGAAGAAAGGAAAGTTCTTGAATGAAAAACCTGTAGGAAGAAATACCTTGTGCAACATTAGTAGCACTATGAGTTGCAGTTATGAAAACTCAATTGAAAAATAGGACATCCAGTTAATTTGAATGGCATCACAGTAACATTGAAGTTATTGTTCCAGGCTTTGGAATGTTTGTTCTGTTTGCCCATTACACTGAGGGTGTTACCCAGAAGAAAGAGCCTGTTCAAATCCCAAAGCTTTGAAAGAGCGTTCCTGGAAAAATAACCCTTTTTTAGGAGAGCCAGGCATTCTCCTCAGTTATCTTCTTGAATCATGTATCTTATGTTTATCATTGGTCTATCAGGTGGTAAAATGTTCAGTTATAGAGGATAGACCAGTGTATGCAATCAAAGGTTAAGGTGATGTGATAGTTAGGTGCTGAAATAATTAACGGTGGGTGGAACTCACAAAGTTTCACTCTAAGGAATAAAAACTCAACAAGATTCCATAGAGTTCAACAAGCAGACGGGAATCCCTATGTTGCACTGCTCACACTGATTTTCAGTGCCAGGAGCTTGTTCTGAGCGGCAAAATCAGAGGAAATGGCACCAGCAGGATTTTCTACTTGGGTGGCAGCTTTCTCACCATGAACAGTTGCAACCTCCCACGTTGATTAAATCACGTTGGGTGCCATTCTAGCATCTGAAATTCATGCTAGGGGATGCAAATTATTGCTTGTACTTGGCAACTTAACATTGGCGGGTCACTAGCCAGAACAAAACTCCACCACGTGGCAGTTGGCGAAGATTTGCCGAAACTCAGCATTATAAGCATGACACGGAGTAGGCAAAACTCAGCAAACTTCACTGATGGAACATAATTTATCACCCACCCCTAGAAATAACACAACAACTAACATTTAAAAAACAAACTCTGAAATTCACCAGTTATAGTTTACTCGGCTAACTATATTTTGCTCTCCCTACATTCACTGATCCTCTGCTGGGATTTACTGCACCACGTTGGAAATTAAACTCTAATGATTTTATCATAAAGATTTTGGCAGGTGCTCCAGAAGTACGAATGACAGCACATTTTCAATAGTTCACACTACCTTCCTCAGCCATGTAAGAATAAATTCTGATATTCTGGATAAAACATTTAGGGCCTCATTTATGCGTAGGGCAGCACTGCAAGTATTCTTGCTGCGCTGCCCTACGCCAATGTGAAAGGTTAGAAATCCACAGTATTTATGAAATACAGTTCATTCCTGTCTTTTATCCCTGCGCTGGTGCACAATTTGCTGCCTCGTGTCAATGTAGGCACCCTTGCACCAGGGTGTAAGGGTGCCACCATTGCAGGTAGGATTGGTTTGGCGACGGAGGGGCACTTTCCTACACAGAAACAATCCAGAGAGGCATTTTCCTCCTCTTTTTGTATGTGTGCTGCAGAATGCAGCATACATAGAAAGAGGAAAAAAAGGAGAAATAAAAAAGATTTCTCCTCATTGCACCTGCTCTGGGGAGGCATAAGGTTTTGGCACAGCCCCAGGTTTACGTGATTAAGTAAATCTAGGGCAGCATCAAATTCTATGGGTGCTAGGTGGGAAAATCCACTGCAATGCCCAAGGAATGCCTCCTTGATTCAATGCAGCTACTTGCTCTGCTTTATCTTACTCTATATCTACGAGGCCATGCAAAGCCATGCAGAGTGGTTTTGAGTCTCCTAATATATATGATTGGGAGGCTTGCGCCAATGGAGCATCAAACAAAGTGACGCCATGGTGGTGTGACTCTCTCACAAATAAGCCCCGTACTTCCAACAGCATTTTGTCAGCGGAACCCCCAGTGTTCTACTACAGCTTCCTACAAGATCTAATGAATGACTAAAGCACTTAAATTATGTATTCATGATAAAACTATAGCATTTTTTAAACCAGTTTGTGAAATTCAATGCAGTTTGTTTATAATGAAAAAACTAGGAATTTCATTTTTCCATCAAAATCATGGTTAGTGCTCATGAAAGTTAAAATGAGAACACATTTTCTATGAGTGCTGGAATATCTTCCTCAAACATTTAAATAAATCATTCTGGCATGCATTTCAACACTTGCAGCAGCTTACTAGCTAACTTCCTAAAGATCAACAGCAGAGTTACCACAAAGTTCTAATGAGCATCTAAAATGCATATATTCTGTATTTATGAAAAAAGTGTAGCACATCTGAATGTTACCTTGATGGAATCAAAGCTTTAAAAGTAAAAGTATTTCCTACAGTGGATGCTGCAGTAAATGAAAAATTAGGGTTTTCTTTTTTCATAGAAATCATGGGGTCACAATTTTCAAACATTTTCCTCATCCATTTCAGTAAACCATCCTGACATGCAGAAGCAAATATGTACTTTCAACACCAATACCAATCTGCCAGTTAATTCCCTACTAATCAACTGCAGCGTCACCCCAGAGTTCTAATGAACAACTAGAGTAATAACATTTTCTATTCAAGATGAAAGTGAGTCACCCCTGAAAGTAATTTTGTTAGAATAAGAGCTGTTGAATTTATAGACTTTCCTGAAGCGCAGATTAGAGGAAAAGAGCATTGTGATGATAATGCAGTCATGAAATCAGAGGTAAATATTGTGAGGGAAGGTGTGGGTTGTAATAATTTAAGGCATACCATATTTTCTAAAGGGGCTAACAATAGTTTAAGAGAATTTGAGAAATTAATTTAAATTAGAAAAATAATGCTTATCATAGATGTGTTATAGACCTGAAGAAAATTAAAATAACAACAGTGTAATTTGTGTTTGTTAGTAAGTCATCCTTTTTGGCCTGATCACCCCTATTTTTTGACTGATGCTGGTGGTTACTGACTCTGAAAGTGCCCTGGACTCTGCTTACCAGGGCCTGTGCTCTGTTATCTAAATGTGTATGGTAATTGGTATAATTCTAATTGGTCAACACAGCATACATGTACGTCCCTAGTTTATGGTAGAGGATGTAGATTTAGATAGCTCAGTGCATTTAATGCACTTACGTGTGCACTGTGTTGGTGTCTGGTGTCATTTTAAAGCCAGGCCTGCTTTGTAGGCTGGTTTTAAAATAAAACTATGTCCAATTTTGACTTTTGAAATTAAAAGTACTTCTAAAGCCCAAAACTATTTTTTTATAACTTATAAGTCACCCATAAGGTCTGTCCAATGGGGGAACAGGGTTTACAACGCAACTTTCACAACGCAGTACCTTTACGACGCAACCATTACAACGCAAGTCATTACAACCACTTGCGCTGGGGGGGCGCTCTAGGATAGGGAATAGTTTTAATTTACTATCCAACACCTTCCCTACTATCCACGGGGACTGGAGTTGGAATAGTAAATTAAACTATTCACTATCCAGCGCCCCCCAACGCAAGTCGTTGTAACGACTTGCGTTGTAAAACTTGCGTCGTAAAGGCATGCGTTGTAAAAGCATGCGTTGTAACGACGTACATCCGTCCAATGTGCCCCAAGGGTAGGGTGCATTGTTATAAAAAGCAGGGACAATATAAAAGATGTTTTTAATACCCTGGTTGAGAAAATAAGCCAACACAATTTTTCCCTATTCTACTGTTGCAAGCCCCGTAGGCTAACATGGGAAGGCTTTCTTAAACTTAACAAAGTCCATATTTGCTTGTGAGCTAGCTAGCAACATCATTCAAAGTATCAAAATAATTGTTACAATAAATACAACAACTTGCCATGGTCAGAGTTATTGTATCAATTAGAGGAAAGTAGTTTTGACTTACTATTACATAAAACAGCCCTGAATCAGCCTCTTCTGATTGGTCAGCCTTTGACAGCCTGAGCCAAGCTATTTATTGAGTAGATGTGAAGAGGCCTGGGGCTGAAACATATAGCCATTTAGTGGGAGAAGATTTACTTCCTGGAGATGCTAGTGAGAGGAAGGTGCTGAAGAGGTAAGTTGTGCTTCGAAAAGCAGATGAACAGATGTCACAGAATGCAAGCCAGTCTGCACTTCCTTGATCCCCAGCCAGATGGGAGCCCCCTAATTATATTAAAAGAGGGACTGGAAGGGGTGTATTGTGCGTTATTAGCCACACCTTTGGGTGGGTTACACAGACACACACACCAAAGGGAGATTTTCTTCATTTTGATTGTTGTGAAAATAATGCATTCTGGGTCATAAATATGCCACACTTCACAGGAAGTTACCATAGCAGAGAGAGGTAACTTTACCCATATTGGTTACTGTGTCCCACCCTCTTGCCAGCCCAGATGGAGGATAAATATGGGAGATCTGCAGGAGTTCCTCAGAATACTGCCTGGGAAAAAAAGGACTGCCCTGCCCTGCCCTGCTGGACTTTGTACTGCACCACAGAAGGCTTACACTCAAAACACCTGCACCTTCTGCACTCTCAATGCTGACTGTTCCTGACTCAAAGGAGAAGCAGCACCCTCCCTCATTAGCAACTAATACAATAGAGCTGAAAGAAGTCACATACAAGCCCCAAAGAGGGGAATACCGCAGCTGACCAGTTACAATTGTATGTTTACTGGACTGTGGAGGTGCATTGTAGGAAGTTGAGTCCTAACCCCCCCTAGAGACAATCCAAAGTCTCTGAACCATTGGACTGAACTTGTGAACATTTATTTTCATGAAAGGAACCGCGACCTGTAGGGAAAGACATTTTTTGCAAAGTTTTGCAGAAAAGCTCCAGGAAGAGAACAGCTCGATGTCAAGAATGAAGCTGCTGACATCGACTCATGAATCTGCCTGATTCGGCTGGTTTGTCCCGTTGAAAGCTCCGGAGCCAACAAACCGTTCTTTGAAAGAAAAGCTTCAAGAAAAAGACTAAGGGCCAGATGTAGGTAGGCAAATACCGGTCGGTAACGGCCAAAATTACTGATTCGGTATTTTAAGGAATCTGTAAATTACCGATTCCTTAAAATACCGAATCGGTAAATTACCAATTTTGCTATGTAGGGAGCACTCAAATGAGTGCCTTTCCCCTTTTAGGATTTGTTATTTACCACCACCTACAAGTTGGTGGTAAATAATGAAGACTTTGGAAAAAGCATTTTTTTTGCTTTTCCAACAGTGCCATGTTGCAGACATACATGCCCTTAGGGCATGTATGTCTGCAACATGTGCACCCATACACAATTGAGGGGTGCAACAGGGTGTCAAAGTGACACCCTGCCACCCTTCAATGTTTCCCCCTTTTACCGAATCGGTAAATACCGATTCGGTAATTGGCATTCATTCCTATGGGCCTCCAGGCCCATAGGAATGAATGACAATTACCGAATCGGTATTTATCGATTCGGTAATTACCAAAACTTACCGATTCGGTAATTTTTTCTGTAAAATTACCTACATCCCATTTGCCTGTTCTTAAATACCGGTATGATTCGGTATTTGGAGAGGTGTGGCTCACTGGTTAGAGGCCCCAGACCCGGAAGCAGAGAACGGCCCGGGACCAGGGTTCAATTCCCGACGCGGCAGGGTCATGGACCCGGGTCAGCGGCCTCGACAATTCTCGCCTCGGTGCCTACTCTAACCAGGGATCACACTCGGCAACGCTGGACATTAAGCTTGCCTCATCTCTACAACGGCCCCCCACAGACGCCGGGGATGCCTGGTTACACCTTGGAGATACCCAGAAGGGACCATCTCACAGGGAAAGCCAGGACGGGTTCCCCAGCGGTCTTCAGCGCCGGGACGCTCACGGGCAGCTGTGCGCTTTACAAGTCCAACACATTACATTACATTATTTAAGAATCGATAATCTGGGATTACCTACATCGGGCACTTAGATCCTTATTACAAGTCCTGAGGTCCTGGAACCACCATACTGTGGTGGCATTCCGACCAGCACCACTGTGACGGGTCTGCAAGCTGTGTTATGAGTGTGGTGGTGGGATCACCATAAGAACGCCGCCTCTGCCGGGATCAAAGATCCTGCTCTGGTGGCGGTCTGCAAATGGTCTGAATATGCTGCCAGTGCTGATGCCAGCACCACCAAGCATATTACGATCTTCATATCCACCGCCCTGTTCATGGCGGTTGACATGCAGGTAAGGGGCCCTTGACAGGGTCCCCCTCAAAATCTGGACCTCGGTTTGTGTTCAGGGGGGCACCCCCTGGAATTGCACCCTCGTTCCTGCACAATGTGGCATGCACAACATGGTGCATGCCACACCGTGCTGGAACATGCAGTAGGCACTCTCAGAACGGCAGTCTGCTTGTTAGGGTCTCCTACGAAAATAACAGACTGTCACCATCACACCGCCCAACCTCCCACCCTGGGTTCATGTCATGATCCAGTGGGCGACCTCACCACTGGCCTGATGGCCTTTTTGGGACCGCTGCAGTGGCCACAGTTTTGCCGGGCTGTTGAAGTTCAGTGGCATCTGCTCTTGTGGCAATTAAACAGAGTGATGGAATTGTTATGGGTCAAACTTCAAACGTGTTAGTGCCTCACTCAGTAGTGACACTTCTGACCCGAAGAAGAACTCAATATCTTACTATTGCTAGTTGACTGTAGGAAAGTGGGATCTGCAACTTATGGTAACCCCCACTTTTTTCTTCATGTTACACTGTTTTTTACTAGTCTGACTGGAATCCCGCTAATTAGGACCCCAGTCTATCTGCTTTCTCCCTAAAATGTTGTGCCATGTGCTTAGGTACACTCCAGATTGGATACTGGGGTACCCTTGTCAGTCCCTACTATATGGGACCCATGTACCAGGGCATAGGTACACCAGAGGCCTTCCATGGGCTGAAGCATGTGTTATGCCACCCATGAGAGGCCATGCAAATGGATCTACAGGCCTGCCATTGCAGCCTCTGTGCGTTGCTGCATTCACCACTTACATAAGATATAGGTTTACTATATCTAGGTAACACTACACTTAAAACCTATAAGTCACCCCTATAGCAGGGCTTGACAATCCTGAAGGCAGGGTGCTTGGTTCTAAGTGAGAGGGTGCAACAGAATGATCAGGACACCCCTGCAGCCTACGGAGTCCAATCTCCCAGGTTGCTAGTGCTGCAGCCATTTACAACATATAGAGTGGCATTATGCGACCACGTGATGACTAACTCTAAAACAGTTCAAAGTAACCCTATCGTGCTTGGTGTCAAACATTGTGAATTCATACCCCACACCGGTAACCGGTGTGGGAGGTATAATTCCACCCCTCAGAAACAAGCTTTGTGAGGTCCCTGGTGTTCCCGGTACCAGCCTTCTAGTCCCAGGCAGCCCAAAAAGGTAGCTGCCGACCAGAGACACATGTATGCCCTCCTGCTGCTGAGCCAAGCTCGAGCAGGGGAAGGCAGAACAATAGGCATCCTGTCACAGGGAGGTGTGACCATCTCGAAGACAGGATTTAGTGTTCTAGGCCCGGGTGGGTGTGCTTGCCAGCAACCGAAAGTCTGCATGAAGGGCACATTTGATGTCCCCGTGCATAGTCCAGTTCAAACCGTTGGCTCCTGCTCTGGTGTGAAACTGGACAAAGGACATGAGAGTAACCTCCCCACTGACCTGACTCTCCCCTGGGAGGGTCCCTTGAATCTGTCCAACCCTTTCCTGTGGTTACAAAAGAGCTTACCTGGCTGGAGGACCCTAGATTCGACGTGGACAAGATTCTGATCAAGAAACCACTGAACTTCGACCATCTGGACACTCTCGACTTCGCTGGACATCGTTTGGGCCTGACTTTGTCAACCCTCTCAGTCTGAAGCATTGTCTGTGCCTGTGCACCATACAGTCTCTGTGCAGGACCTGTGGAGCATCAAGGACAACCGAAGATATCTCCCTTGGCGGGATGGAGTCACTCCCCTGCATTCACAGGCAACATAACACAACTGACCGGTCTGCTGATCCTGAGCTCCTGCGGACTCTGAAGGCTCAAGCAACACAGGAGGTGGGTTCCATGTCCCACGAGGTCTGAGCTGCCCTTTAAAAAAGTTTGAGGATAGGATCCCTCATGGGGACTGCAATACCCATACCCCTGTGCACCACATACTTTTGCAAGTGCATAAGCTTGTTGTTTCCAAATCCAGTGCATTGGGTTCCGAGTATCCCCAACCTCTGGCATCATTTCCACCAAAGAACTTTGGCCTCCTCATACTGATTGCTCCGTGGCCTGTGGCTTCGGGAAACTGCTTGAGGTGTTAAGGGGGCTCAGGCAGCTATCAGATAATTCTCTCTTGCACAGTAGGCTTATGAATGTGTCTACGTTATTCTGGACATTTTGAGTAACTTAATTCTGCTAACATTTATGAATGATTGTTTGCAGTTAGCAGTGCTTGTTTATGAATGACCGTTTACTTTTAGCAATGCTTGTTAATTCCAAGTTATATCCATTTGCCTAAAACGTGCCCCACGTGCTTCTTACTCATGCTGGACTAATTGAGCGCCTCGTGAGGCATATGGTAATGAATGACAGTTGCTGGCATGCTATATAAGGAAGCGCTCGTGAACGTGACAGTGCTTCGCTTCTTTGCACTTGTCACCACGAGCGCTCCAGTTTATGCCTTGGCCTCGGAGGATCTGCGCGGCTCTTCAGCCCTTCGGCCTTTCCCCATTCCCGGCGTAACCGTGTTTCAAGCTCCTGCACTTACCTGATACTACGCGACGCCTCTTCCATTCCCGATCAAACCTCGGACTGCAGGAAACCCTCGGACTCCACCGGAACCGGCCCCTCCCAGTGGAAAACTCTCGGCGAGATCCTAGAAAGAGAAAGAAGGACAGTAAGCTTTTGGGTTGCTAGGCGATCACTCGCTAGAGCGATTATATTGTACTTTCGTAGTGTTTGATTTAAATCCCTTGTTTAAGCAAAGACTTGAAAAAACAAACAAGCCTTGGACCAAGCAATTGCCAAACAAGCATAAGACAATGCAAATAGAAATTGTAATGTTAAGATAGAGTCAAGTGAAGGAACTTGAAATGTATCTTTCATTTTAAATATATAAGAATGTTAGCAAGCACTGGATAATTTTAAAAGCCTTGTGTAAAGAGCACATGGACAATCACTGAAAATAAGTGTGATTAAACACTTTAAATTCAGGTGGAACTTAACATTTTCAGGATTTGTAAACCATACTGGTTTCTTGTTTATAGACTGCTTGTTTTTGGCTATGTTCTTTTCTTTTAAACTCTTTTACAGAGTAGAACCCCAATCGTGACTCCTCCCTTTCTGGGTCTACAGGTATGATTGATATTTAAAACCTTCAAGCATGTTAATTAACGACACTAACCCCTCTAACTGTTATTAGAGTGGTTATTGGTTATTGAAATGGAAACATGAGAACTATGTGAATTAACATATTATTTTTGGGTGTTTCAAAGGGTGCATATCTGAACAAGAAATCCCATTGAAGTGTTGGCATGGGCCGGTTGATAAAGGGTTGGTGATTTTTTCTCTTTAGGTTTTGTGCTTAAAACTCTTTAAAGGAATATCCAAGTACAAACCTGTGTGTATTATTGTTAACAGCAAGTGATACAATCAAGGCCTAGAACACTTCCTAAGAGAAACAGAACTTGGATCCCAAAAGAAGAAGACCAGTGTTTTGTCTTGTTTCTCTCTCCACTTCCCCTTTCCCTTGGGGACGAATTAACTAATCAAGAGTTCATATCCTTAAGAGTTGATTGGTTCACGAGGGGGTTGGGACATTACAGCATCAAGAAGGAAACAACTGGAGAGGCTCGTGTGATTGCGCAACATGAGGTCCCCTCGCGACTCATGTGCCTATGGCCTGTGGGTCCTCTTGAGGGTCATCTTTGCTTTTCCTGAGCTCCCCTTGTTGCTCCAGGCTTGCCTAGACTCCCCTGTGTTTGGTGAGTCTCCTGGACCTTGCTGGTCCGAATCGTAACCTTTCTTGACCATCTTTGTGGGATGCCTCTGCAAAGGCTTGTTGGTGCTTCAGATGAACATCGACCTCTCAGCACTTAACATCCTTTGTGGAACAGCTCCTATCCGAATCCTGGTTGTCCTCTACGTCTCCTGGTCCCGGTGGCTGCAGGGTCAAGCACCCCCTCAATGCACCTGAAGGAGTTGACATCAGTGGGTATTCATCTACTGAGCCCCTGGTCACTCCTGAGTGACCCAGACTCTGTCCCCTCTGCTTTCAGGTACTCTTCACCAAGAATCCACCTTTGGATTCCAACGGAAACATTTCTTCTTTCCCACAGGGCATTCCCTTGAAGACGTCTATTGAGATTGACGGCGGTTTCTGACACCACTTCAGCCCTATGCACCCGGCTTCCCCTGGATAGGTAACTCTGGTACTATGGTATACATGGGTGGGGTGGCTCTTCAACCTCCTTGATCCAAAGGGCTTCCTCATAATCCACTTGGAAGGATCCTTAAACTTTAAAACTGCAACTGCAACTCTCCCATAGAATTGTATGGCGCACTCGGTCGTGTTTTCACACTGCACCCATCCTCCATGGGGTCCCTACTTACTCACCTATGATGGTGGCTTGGGGTCCCAGCTATTTAACATCCTCTAGACACTGTCTTGACTCGAGTTGTGGTTCTTATACCACTATTTTAGTATATGGTTTGGTCTCCCCCTGTAGCCCACTATGTATTAGTGCTACTTACAATTGTTTCTGTGCTACAGTATTGTGTGCTTTATGTTTATCTGCTTGTAGCAGCCACTTTGATGTATTTAGGGTGTGTTATAAGAATATATACAGATTTTTATAACTACTGTGTGGTTCTCCTTTCATTTAACCAACACAATAAGGTTGCATTCTGGTAAAACAAGCTGTTTAACATTACTTCAAGACTAAGCCTGAAGGCTGCTCTCCACAGCTACCACTTGGATAGATTTCTTAGGTTATCTTTGGCCTCTTAAATCACCATAGGGGTTGTTTGGACTGGTACAGGGTGCCCACTTTAATTAGTCGACAGCATATACCAAGCCAACTTCTCACATTGAATAAATATGAAATGATTATAGTAGCAGCTCCAAATGTTTCAACAAAAATATGAGTCACATTAAATCCTGATACTCTTTATGGCTCATGTATGAAAGACGTCTGAGGAAATTTATTAGCAGTATTTGCAGATTGCAAGTTACTACAGCATGATGCACAGCCTGTGCATTGAGGGTTACAATCTATAATGATGGTCAATACTGGCTGGAAATAGCCCTGATGTTGGTCAATTATGGTCACAGCAAGGATTCACGACTTTAGCAAAGACACCAAAGACACCAATTCATAATGGACCATGCATTCTTGATTTCTTGTATGCTTTGAAATTACCATCAAATATAGCAGTTGTGAAATGTAATGCCCACAGAAATGGCATAGTTGCTAAAGGTAATAAAAAATATTATGACAGAATGAATACTACATAACACATGTAAGCAGATACAAATCAGAATAAGTTGAGAATGTTTTTGCATATGTATCAGTACAATAAATTGACAACTTGAAAAACAAATTCAGATGTCAAATGAAGACGAGGAAAAGTTGGAAAATGTAGTATATTGACGCCGTTTTCCCTTCATTGTACAGGACGTTACTCTGTCCCCGGTGGTTTATTTGGTTCCCTTTTGACTTTGGGAAGCTTACATTGGAGTTTCAACACACTGAACTGAAAAAACGAATTTTAAAATCGTATGAGACACACCATCTATTCATTGACTTTTTTGTCAAACTCTCAAGAATTGGTAGCCTAGCTATACCCTGAAGAAGTCTGTGGTCGATACCACTATAGACGAAACACGTGTTGGCGGGTAGACTGTGTTGAGAAGACTATCTGTTGAATAAAGGAAGAAAAGAAGAAATACACAACTTTTCATTTGTTTGCATTTAACTTTACTGTTTATTTTAGCTCAGGATATATTTACATTTACTTTTACATGGTATACCTGTTTGGTTGTTGGTGGATGGCCTTCACCTTATCCTTTGAGCTTTTTTGATTGTCCATAAAGAAAATTGTTGGTTACCATAGCCCAGCGCAATTATCACCCAGCCATCCAATTCTGCTTTCATTTATAAACAGGATGAGGAAGAAGTTCGTAAATACACTGATGAGTGGTTTGTCTCGTCAGATTAAATGCTACGGCAGATGGCAAGACTATTCCACGGACCCACACAGGTGGGACGTGATGGGATGGTGAGGTTGTTTTAATACTTACTAGTTCAATCCTCATTTCAGACCAACTCCAGAGGATTACTGCTAGAAATGTGTAGTATGTCAGCAAAAGAATGTTGGAAAGAAATCTTGCAACGCAATGAGCCATGAAGTTTGCATAGCTGGTCCTTTCTCTAGGCTATGAAATTGTACAGTTGGCATATTGATTTTTTAAAGATGCCGCTATTTAATAGTTTGATGTACATATTGGTTTTAATGTGCCTCTTTTTAAAAAAAATGGGATAGAGGTGTATCCAAGAAGAAGATGTGATGCACTAACAGTTGTAACAATTTATTTCAGGGAATTGGTCCCTAGAAGAGAATGGCACATTAAAACGATTCAAACAAGGGGACACACATTAAGAATGAAAATAGTTTTGTATGCAGCATTTAGCATTGGTCAGAGGTTCCATTGAAGTTATCATCCAGAAGCATTAGGAGTTGTCGAAAGAGATACAGAGTGCTGAGAAAATATGCGTGTCAAAGTGTGTGCCTTAACTTCTCTGAAATGGCCATTGCGCTTCCTTTGGTGTTGCTGAACATATGAGATGTACTCCTAAAGAGAAAACTGCATTGAGTGCCCATGAGGTGCTCATGCGGAGGCCAATGTGAGTTCCAGATCATCCATCTGGAGATTTGCTACTATCACTGATGATTTGCTCTTGGATTACTACAAGCACCTAGAAGATACCGTACGCTCTATCTCTCACCAGGTAAACATTGCTATACCTCCTGCTCTTACAGAATTGTGAAATGATCTGCAGCCAGGAGACTGGATCCTGATCAAGAAGCATGTAAGAAAATCATTCTTGTAAAAGTGCTTGAAGGGCACCTACCAAGTGATCTTGTTGACAAATATGACTGTATAGTGTAGAGGTTTGCTATATTGGATCCACGTATCCCATACAAGCAGTGTGCATGAGGCTTACTAAGGGATGGTGAAGAAAGCCAGTGAATCACAAAAGTAAAATCAGGTTTCATACATGAATTTAGAGGGGTTGAAGGAGGAGCAAACCAAGAACGCCAAGAAAATAGAAGCTTGAATCCAGCTCATATGCCTGATGTTCGTTCATCTGTCTGAAAGCGACAGAAAGAAAAATAGTGCAGTACAAGAAGATCCTAAACAAAGTGGTTCAAAATCAGCTGAAGCAGTGGAAGTAGTCGTTGACAAAGAGACTGAAGTGAATACTGGAGAATTATATTACAGGCTACAGAAACAAGTGGCGAAACAAGAAAATCAACACTAAAAAGAGTTCAGAGCAAAAGGTACACAGGTCCTGAATGAACCTAAGAATTTACTGAATGAAAGTGACATTGATTTGTAAGGTTTTCAGTTTTTGTTGGAAGGTTCCCAAAAACCAGTGTGAAATAGTAAATAGACCTAGAATTGATAAATGCTGAATACGTTTCCTGGTGAAACGTAAACTTTTGCCTGAATGTTATGCCATTTCATATAACAGCAGCCAGTTCAAATTAAAGAAACAATAGAACGGTGATAAAACTATAAGAAACTACAATACCTAGGAGGCTTTGGTGTTGGGCTACCAATGTTGCCCTCACAGGTGAACCATTAGACTGCTATATATGCAGTCCTGTACGTTCTCTTTCTTGCCCCTGAGCAATCCGTTAGGTCCACTCATTCCATATCATGTTCTGAAACTGATTGTACGCTGTGTTGCCCATACTTAGGACTTGTGCGTCTGATTTTCGCTTTCATGTAAAACTGTAAAATGAGGTTTCTCTTCAAAAAGCAACATGTGTTGTGTAACGATATAATCTGCTAGTTCGGCCTACATTACTTCATTTTACCATTTTGTCATGAGATGCCATTTTTTCTGTATTTATGTCTGGTGGTTACAGGTCACAGTGCTCGCAAATAGTATAATAAACAACCGAGTCCCTCTGGAGTCACATTTGATATGGGCATGAGTACGTCTTTCATTTGATACCTCAGTATCTGGGGTATTCTCCAGATAAATACAGCTCGAGGTAAGCTGTCTACGTTCATTTCTACGATTAAACGACCAGCCTATTGTGTGTGTTTTCTGGTGAAACTAGCTTTATTTCAGGTGCTTGTTTTTCCTAAAGGGTACAATTTTGTTCATTTGGACTGCAGAAAACTGTCTTATACTGCCATCCACTGACACAATATATTATTGCCTCTTTACTCTGTTTACATATATTCGTTTCGATGGCTGAATACTATTGATGAGGATGATACGGATGTTATTGAGGAGGTACTTAAAGACATTCTAATACAATTTATTAACTCGTCTATGACAACTGCAGTTAAGGTTTCTTTCCAGGCAATTGTTAAGTATATTGGCTACAGGCTCATGGGTATTATTTTGGTCCATACCTAACCTGCTGGGAGCATCAGAGGGCATATTATAAAGCCCCTTATCGCCGCGTTATTGGCACTTTTCTGCCGATAACGCGGCGATATTTGCATCGCCCTATTATCAAGGCAGCGTTAAGTCAATTAACATGACTTAAAGCCATGTTAATTGACTTAACGCTGCCTTGGTAATAGGGTCCCTTTCACAATAATCTCATCGTGAAAGGGGGCGTTAAGTGGGTGTTGCAGTGGGCGTTCCACCCCAACACCCATTCACTTTGACGCTGCCACCTATTATCAAGCTTGGCGATTATAGGTGGCAGCGCCAAATTTAAGACCAGAAAAATCCTGGTGTTAAGGTGGCGAAACGAGGAGAAATGCTTCATTTCTCCTCGTTTTTGCTTTTTTCATGTGTGCTGCCTTGTGCTGCCTTCAGCTTCACAGAAATCAAGCATAGAATTGCAGACTGCACCATGGAGTAATACGCTCCTAAGCACATTGGAACAAGCAATTTCACAAAATGGATGTCCAGATAGACCTTATAAATGTAATTGCCGAACATATAGCAGGCATAAACACCAAGATGGATTCAATTACCGCCCTTCTAAAGCGCAGGAGAAACCTAGAATCACAAACCAGCAATCCTCAAATGCAGCCCAATTGCGGCTGTGAGAAAATCATAGATGAATTGGTAAATTCACCAGAAATACTAAGGGATATCTTAGGGGCAGTTCAATTAATAACAAAGCCCAAAGAAATAAGGGAAACTAAAAAGGACACAGAGGAAAAGGTACCACACAAAGACAAACAGACAATCAGAGGGACAGGTGTTAACGATAAGGGAGAAGCAGAGCAAGTGGAAAGAGAGGATTTAGGACCAGAAACAAAGGAAATCACACAGAGCACCATTGACATCTGAAAAATCACAAAACCTACAAAAAGGCAAAGAAGACGAGCAAGAAAGGGTAGGGTTAAACATAACAATCAACCAACGACAAAATCAGAAAAAATCTTTTCAATTTTTACAAAGCAAAATATACAAAGGGAAGAAAATAAATCATTGAAGGAGGTCACATTGGAGGACTTAATAATGGGCCAAGACCAATCTACCCACATAACGGAGGGATTAAACACAAAGCAAATCCCATTGAGCCCACTGAGCATCATTAATAACGAGAAAACAAATCATGTTTCACATACAACATCTAACCATCAGCTAACAGCAGAATCTGCGCAAACCATAAGAATTGAAAAAAGGCTAGTCGAACAAATTCAATTTACCTAAAATGGAGAAGGGGCAGAAAAAACATTGCAGGTCCAAGTAAGAACCACACCCAGGGATGATAGAGGCACCATTTCAGATAACGGGGTACAAATATATAGTAGGCAAGAGAAGGGCACCTTACAGAAAAAAACAGAAAGCAGTGAAATATCACAAAGTAATAGGGAGCACAATAAAACAGATTAAAAAAAACTAAGCAGCCAGAAATCAACAAAAGTTATAATAAATAGGAAAGGTAGAACATGCAGGTTGCCCATTACCGACCAGCAAATCGAGCCAGAACGGACATTGATATACATAGAAGACGGAACATTAGAGCAAAATTCAAAGGAAGTAAACATGCCAGACACACCACAGGAAAAGGGCAGCAAAAAACAAAGGGGACAAGAAACAAACATTGATGATAAAATCCCTAATACCCGTAAGGTCCAGGTAGAAAAAGAGGAAAATCTGGGTAATGCCAATGACTCAAGGGAAAACACATCAAAACTGACATTTGTGCCTGAATATTCCACAAAAGGAAGGCAAGATACATTAAATCGAGGACATCTGTTAAGGTTGTTTAAAGAAATTCCAGAGCTGGAAGGAATATCTTCTCAAGATCTTTTAGCAGTAGAATTTCACCCTACTGATAACCCAGAGATTGAAGAAACCTGTATTACCTGGTCATCAAAGGAACTTGAGGATAGGATACACAAGTCAAGATCAACGTTCGAATTCTGGGGGAATACACTGAGGCCCCACAAACGCCCAAGATACCCACACCCTTTCCTAACGAATAATATGAAGCAAAAAATTAAATATTCATCAGGGAAAAATCACAAAACATGCCTACACAGCGCTCGTTCTACCACGCCACCGAGGCCACCCAAAATAAAAGAGGTTAAGGCAATAGGGAGTCAATCAAGCTTTGAACGACCTACAGGTGACAGCATGGATTGGTCCTGGGTGCCAAAGGTACTAAGCAACATGCTTACCTAACGACCAGTCAAGAGTAAAGTTGAATCACAAAAGGTGGGGGCAGCAAGCTTGGTCGAACGGGCAGGATTTAATAGAAGGCCTTAGGGATGAAAGCCAGGACATGATAAAAATCTGCTCATGGAATGTTCACGGATTTAATAATATGGAGCATGACCATGAAACTCTGTCTTTCTATGAACAACAAGACATAATACTTCTCCAAGAAACGTGGAATATGAAGCCAGATAAGGGCAAACTAAAGGAATATGGAACAATTACAGGAAGATGCTGAGGGAAGCAAAAACATCATATAAAGAAAAAATCTGGACAAAACTAACAAAGGGTTTAAATCTACATCAAGAAGCAGGCATCGGTGAAAAAATGTGGACACAGCACTTACAAAACAGATATAATAGTCGCCTTAGAAGCATTGCAAGAGCAAAGACATGAGGTCACCAGAACGACCCAGCCATATATTAAGATCTAGAACAAACTGCAAGTTGCAAGGAGTCAAATGATCTGGTCAATATTAGGCAATTAAGAGGAATAATAAAAAGATTAAAAACTGAGGGGGCGGCCGGAACGAATGGGCTCCCCAATGCACTATTCAAACATGCTCCGGATTTCTGGGCTGACTATCTTGCGCCGTTTTTTAATCAGATCTACAGACAGAACGATGTTCCCAAATCTTGGAAAGGGAACATCATACATCCAATATTCAAACAGGGAGATTACAATAACCCTGAAAACTACAGATTAATATCATTGATTGATGTGGAAGCCAAATTATATGGATCATGTCTACTACTTCACCTGCGAACCTGGATGAAAGAAAGGAGCATAATCCCCACGTTCCAAATGGGCTTTAGACCAGGGATGGGCACCCTAACAAACTTGGCTACTTTGGCACTTTTAACTGAAAAAGCGGCAAAAAAGAAAACACAGTTGTTTGTATGTTTTGTAGACTTGAAGGCCGCATTCGACAGAGTAAGTAGAAATCATCTGTGGGAGAAACTAAGAGCCTGGGGGCTGCCGAGTAAATTACTGGACGCAATAATAGCCCTATACAGTAAGACCTGGGCAAGAGTGAAATTAGGCAATGGACAAAGCCCCACCGCCAGCATTTACACACAGCAAGGCCTAAAACAAGGCTGAGTCCTGGCCCTGTGCCTTTTGAATTAATTTATGGCAGACAACATTAAGCACATTCAAGCAGTCGACTACCATCCACCAAACCTGTCCAAAGAGCCAATAGCCTTCCTACAGTATGCAGACGACATAGTAGTGCTGAGTCAAACCCCTATTGGGTTACAAAGAGCAATCAATAACTTAGTAAAATACTTGGACCAAGGAATGTTGGAACTAAATGAAGAGAAAAGAAAGATTGTATGTCTAGTGGACCCCAAAAAGACCAAGTTTAAATGGTTGGTAAAAGGGACAATAGTAGAAGAACAAGCATCCTCCTAATATCTAGGAGAAAAATCGGGGCAAGGTCCTACAAATAAGGAACTCAAAATGTACCTAAAAGCAAAAACGCAATCATTAATCTTTGCATATAGAGTCCTGTATAAAAAATTGAGCTGCCTGAACCATGTCCATCTGGTAAAAGTGATGGCAGCACAAATTCTCCCCACATTGTCATATGCTTTAGTAGTCTGGTGCGTTAAAGAGGTAGAACTATTAAATGAACTCCAGACGAAGGTATATAAAGCTGTATTCAACCTACCAAAGTCAGCCTCCCCAGCTCAGTTTCGGCTGGAATTCGGCCTTCAGAATCAAATGTTCCGAAGCATGAGCGGCTTCGTGAAGTTATGCCAGAAATTTCGTACATCTGAGCCGGGGTTATTGAATAGTCTATGCTGGAGAGAAATTAAAACCCAGATGGATCTTACGTGTCAACAAAGCCACAGGCTTACTTAGTAACCCATTTCAGCTCTGAGCTAAAAAAGAACTTTATTGATTACCGGCTGGGTATGCATGATTCAAAAGACCTACAGCCTTCCTGGAAAAACAACCAACACGCAGCACACTGTCACCTATGCGGTTTTCCTAATGAAACGCTAACTCACCTGCTGTGCGTTTGCCCAGCAGTTAAGGATCTAAGGAACCGGCTTTTAAAGCCCATTTTTAACGAATTAAACATTCGCACATGCAGGCAAGCGGTGATATGTTGGTTAGAAGGATCCTCCATAATTTTGGCTTGCAGGGGTGTAAAATATCTGGTAAAAAGTAAGGAAACTTTTAAGGCAAGCCGATTTAGAAAAAGACAAAAAGCATGAATAAGGTTGACATGGGCTTCGTCTTAGCACTGGCAATAAGCGGACTCAACAGATAAAAGTAGTCGATCAAATTTTATTGTAAAATGTAGCATCTTTTATAGGCACATTTGAGCTTGACAGAACCATGCTAATTCATCTTTGAACAAAGCACCTGGAAAAATCGGAATAACATGAACTTGAAATTCTGTTTAAATTGTTAGTAACATCTTATGTGCATTATTAATGTGGTTTGGATTTTAAAAAAATTGTGCACGTTTTATTATGTCGAAATATTTTATATTGTAAATTGTAACGATTTTAAGTAATCATATACAATAAACTAGTGGCTTGACTTGATTGTTAAACTTATATACTAAGCTACTACAAAAGTTAAAAGTATTCTACTAGGTGTACTACTTATGGATGATTCTACTTCTAACATCTATTTTGTGAGTGGCTGTGTGACTCTGTGTGTTTGTGTGTGAGTAGGTGTCTGAGTGGCTGTATTGGTGTGTAAGTAGCTGTGTGGGTGAGTGAGTGGCTGTGAGTGGCTGTTTTGGTGAGTGGGTATGTCAGTGGCTGTATGGGTGAGTGAGTGGCTGTATGAGTGGGTGACTGGGTGTGTGACTGACTGTATGGGTGAGTGAGTGTGTCTCTGGAAGGTTGTACGATTGAGTGACTGGTTGTGTAAGTGGCAGTATGGCTGAGTGAGTGGCTGTTTGGCTTAGTGAATTGGTGCATGAGTGACTGTATGGGAGTGTGAATTTCTATGTGAATGACTATTGGTGACTGAGCAGATGTGTGGGTGATTGTATTGATGTGTGCATGGGTATGTAAGTGGTTATGTGAGTGAGTATGTGAGTACTTGTATGGTTGAGTGAGTGGCTGTGTTGAGAGACTGTATGGGTGAGTGTGTGGATGTATTGGTTGCTATATAGGTGAATAAGGGTGTGTGAGCAGCTATATGGGTGAGTGTTTGGCTGTATGAGTAGGTGTATGGGTGAATGAGTGGTTGTATGAGTAGCTGTATGGGTGAGTGAGTGGTTGTGAGAGGCCATATGAGCGAGTGGGTGTGTGAGTACTTGGGTGTGTCTGTGAATGGGTATTTGAGTGGTTGTGTGGGTATGTGTGTGGGTGTATGAGAGGTTGTATGGGATGTGAGTGGTTCTGTGGATGATGTCATTAAGTGATTGTTAGATTTGGGGGTCTCTAGTTGGCACAGGTAGGTACTTGTGACAAATAGGAACCCTTGCCTCTAGTCAGGATAAGGGGATTACACTCCTAAAATAACCCCTGATCACCCCCTTGGTAGCTTGGCACAAGCAGGCAGGCTTATCTCAGAGGCAGTGTGTAAAGCATTTGTGACCACATACAGTAACCCAGTCACAACACTATAGGTGGACACCACACAAGGTTTTATATAAAAAATAAGTATACTTTATATAGATTTACCACAAGAACATAAACGACAAAAATACACAATACTGTTACTTTAAGATGGTAGGTTTAGCTTAATTCAGTTCTTAAGTTGCAACACTTTGCGTCAATGTACCTTACGATGCGTTGCGCTTCCATGACAAGCAATGTCGCAGCGAGGGAAATACGGCAAAGTTCTGGTGCAAAGAAATAAAGACGTGAAGATCTTCCAGATGCGGCATGCTTCTCCGGGGATGCGAGAAGTTCTGGGTTCAATGCGTGGACTGCAGCAGCAACACCCTTGTTCAGAAGTGTGACGGCAACAGCTTCAGCTGCAACACTCTTCTCCCAAGTTTGCATGAAGCTTCCACGCAATGCGACTACTAAAGCGGTGACATCCTTCTTCAGCAATGTGACGGCAGCAGCTCTGATGGCGGCGCACTTCTTGGGGATGCGAGGCGCTTTCTTCGATGTGGTGCAATGTGACAGATCCAGCTGCAACACCTTTGTTCAGAAGTGCGACGGCAGCAACAGCGACGGCGACACGCTTCTACATCGTTGCGCGACTCTTCTCATGATGCGGTGCAGTGCGACAACTCCAGCAACGACACCCTTGTTCAGAAGTACGACAGCAGCAGCAGTGACGGCGACACGCTCCTTCTTCGTTGAGTCACGCTTTCCAGCTCCTCACCCCGTTCACTTGCGTCGTCACTCTCACTTGTTTTTATCACCTTGTCACCAAGTGTCATTTGGGTTGTCACATGAATGCTTCTTTCATGTACAGTGCTGCTTTACAACTGTATTCCCATATGAAAAAACGGTGAATAACAAGCCTTACACTAATGAATTGAGCCTCCTTGTTGTCCTTCATCTGTAATGCTTTTTGCATGCTTATTTTAAATTGTCTTATTTACTGATACCTATTGGGACACTGTGTTCTATACATACCATATACCCAGTCCCAGTTTGGTCTATGGGTTTCACTCCAGCTCCTTGCGACACACAGTCCCTCAGAAGGCCCAAAACAGCAGCAGGCACTTCCAAAGAACTCTGGGGAGCTGGGGGGTGAAGTCTGTTGTCCCTGACACTTCTGCAGGAGGCAAGCTCTTTTCCAAGCCCTTGGATACCCTTCACAAGTTGAAAGCAAAGTACACAAAGTTCCTTTCTCCTCTCTTTAGCAGTCAGGCAACCACTGCAGGCCGATCCCCTAAGCAGCACTTCAGCTTAGGAATAGTCTCTCCTCAGTTTCTTCAGGTTCCTCTCCTCAGCAGAGGTTTCTTCTTGTAGTCCAAAAGTGATCTAATTTTCTTGGGATCAGGGTCCCAATATTTATACCCCAAAATCCTGTGTTCTCTGAGGGGAGAGGGGCTTTGCCCAGTCCAAACCAGTTCTGAAGCACTCTGTTTACCAGACTTCTTTCCTTTTACAATGCAGGGCAGAAACATCAGACGCCCCACAGGAGGTGGAGCCAGCATTGTGGAAGGCAAGTACAGCCCTGGAGCACTTTGTTGACAGGACTCCTTCTCTCCTTTCAGTGTGCAGGGCAGAGACATCAGCCGCACCCCAGGAGGTGGAGCCAGCATTGTGGAAGGCAGGCACAGCCCCATTCAAGGTTCAGGTGCAACTTCTCCCTCCCATCTAGATGCAGATCTATATATTCACCACTGGGCTGATTCATCCTGTCTCTTGGAATCCCCCAGCCCTGTCACTCACAAACTCCAGACAAAGGAATACACAACCTAGCAGAGGCAGGCTTGAAAGGTTAGGCAAGCAAATACCTACTTTCTAAAAGTGGTATTTACAAACACAGAATGTTAAAACCAACTTCACTTAACAGTGTATTTTATCATTCTGAGTTCAGGAGTACTAAACTTGAATGTCTACCATGTTCTCTGAGTCAGTTAGGATTATAAAATGTAATAATGCTAACAGCCCATTCTGGCCTATAGAGGACAGGTAGCCTTGCAATAGTGAAAAAAGAAAATTGCTGTAATTCACTAGTAGGACATGCCACACACACAAGGGTATGTCCTACCTTATACTTACAATGCACACTGCCATTGGGCCTGCTAAAGGGGTGACTGATATGAAGAAAAGGGAAGGTTTAGGGAGTGGTAAGTGGGTGCACTTGCCCAGTCAGTGTGATAGTACCCGACTGCACACTGGCTCTGCAATGGCAGGCCTTAGACACATTTTACAAAGGCTGCTTCTGTGGGTGGCACAACCAGATCTGCAAGCCCACCAGCAGCATTTGGATTTACAAACCCTGGGCACACTCAGTGCACTATACTAGGGTCTGACAAGTAAACCAAATAGCCAAACATGGAACCACTGATTAATACATCAATTTACAATAGGGAGCACTCGCACTTAGGTACTGGACAGCAGTGGCACAGTGCCTAAAGCATCTAACACCAGCAAAAATACATGAGGCAACAGCAAAACTGGAAGGGAGATCCACGCCAATAGTGCCAGGTCTAACAGTGATGTAATTTGAGATGTCATGAGTGATGTAAGGATTGATGTCACTGACCAAGAAATGAGTGATGTAATTTGTGAGGTCATAAGCAGTGTATTTTGGGGGTGTAAGTTATAGTTAGCTCAGGTAACTATAACTGCTGAATTTCAATGAGTCTTTATGAGTAAAATCTGAACTTAATTATAACATCTCTGTTATCTTTGTTAATTTTTTGTGAATTGGTAAGGTTTTAAATTCTATTTCCTAGCTATAATGCCGCTGTAACCTTTGGGTTTTTTAAAAGTGAATTTCTAAGGTTTTTTTCAATTTTATTTCCTAACTGCAACTGGTACCCTTAGAGAGTGAATTTGTGAGTGAGTGCATGAGTGTCTCAGTGAGTGTGTGAGTGTGTGTGTGTAAGTGTCTCAATGGGTGTGGGCATGGGTATGTGAGTGTGTGTGTCTGGGAGCGGCTGCTTAAGTGTCTTGCTGGGTGTGTGAGTGTCTGAGTGTGTCTGTGAGTTGGTAGAAGAGTGTCTGAGTGGGTGTCTGAGTGGTTGCATGAGTGTTTGAATGAGTGTCTCAGTGCACCTGTGAGTGGATGTGATAGTGTCTGAGTAGGTTTGCGAGTGCCTCCATGAGTGTGTGAGTCAGTGTGTGAGTTAGTGCATGAGTGTCTCAGTGGGTCTGTGTTGGTGCTTGAGTCTCTGAGTAGGTCTGTGAGCAGTTCGGAGAGAGTATGAGTGGTTCTGTATATGGGTGCAGGAGTGTCCGAGTGGGTCTGTGAGTTAGTGCATGAGTGTGTGAATGTCTGAGTGGGTGCCTCAGTGGGTTTGTGAGTGGGTGTGATAGTGTCTGAGTGGGTTTGTGAGTGCCTCCATGATTGTGTGAGAGTCAGGCTGTGAGTGAGTGTATGCGTCTCTGAGTGGGTGTGTGAGTGGGTGTGAGAGTCTCTGAGTACATCTCTGAGTGGGTGCATGAGTGTCTGAGTGGGGTCATGAGTACGTGTGAGAGTGTCTGAGAAGGTCTGTCAGTAGGTCTGATAATTAGTGTGTGAGTGGGTCTATGAGTTGATGTATTAGTGTCTGAGTGGGTCTGTCAGTGGTTGTGTGAGTGCCTGAGAGTGTGGGTAGGTATCTGATTGTCTCTGTGGGTATGTCAGTAGCTGTGTTAGTACTTCAGCTAGAATTGAGCTGCACCTGCCTCTTCATCCAAAAGAGTCCACAGTTTTGCACAATATATATTCCCATGTGAAGTACTTTCTACTGGTTACTTACTAATTGCTACCGCATTGGTGAAATGTCCTGTACCTATTCTATACTACAGCTGCATAATGGAGCACAAGGACATGTCACCAGCGACCTTGTGTGTGTTTCAGCAATGCAATTGTTCCTCATGCATCTTTATAAGGAGATTTGTGATAACATGAATCTTCCTATAGAGAAGAGAAGATGGCCCAGTAAGAGAGTTGGTTCCTGAAGCAGTGAGGAATGCATTACTGTGATCATAGATAAAGACAGTGTCTGCACCCTCATTTCACCGAGAATTCCAGCGCTGGCAATGGCAATACCAAACAACACAGAAGGGCCATGGGGACAGTTTTTTTCAAGGAACTCTCAATCTAGTTACTTGGTCTTCATTGTTATTCAAGAAACCACCTCCACTATGTATAATCATTGTTTTGTATTCTTTTAATGGTTTTTACACAAATGCACTTGCTTCACTGTATAATGCAGGTTTTAGTCAACCTTGAATTGAAATGAAGAAGATAATGTAAGGTCCCTTGGCTAGTCAATTAGAGCCATCCTGCACCCGGCTCTCACATTGCTCCCGCACTCTGCACTTTCCCCTTGCACGCCTGCATATTTGCTGCTCGCTGCTCTAGCCATATTGCTGCTAAACACTAGACCAAAGAGGTTGTCTAGTTCAGTTATGCCGCCATTTATATACCTATAATAATCGCCTTTCTTCTACATTAACTTATCACAAACTCTAGTACTGGTAAATAGTTGCACATTTCTTACATCACATACTTTAATGGAACAACTAAGCATGAATTGTAAAATCAGTTGTCTGGATTGCACATTCAGCCCCCTCTAGCCCATCAAGGGTAACTTAACATACGAATGTGTGAGCTTTAATCCAGCACATAGATTTATCTAACAAAGAAGAATGCTCGTTGACCCTCAATGGGTTGTTTCCACTGCCCGGCTCTTGGCCATTGAGTCATCCTTGCACACTGCACTTTCCACAGTACACCCCTGCACCTGAAGCTCGCTGGTCGGTAACACTCTGCTGCTGAGTAGGAAGTCAAAGAGGTCAATAAGGTTTGTCCAGCTAATGTTATGCCTATAAATCGCCTGGGTGTTTCCTTTTTTTACTCATCATCCATGATGGTCTTAGGGGGCCAAGTTTTATGTCTGCCTATATTTTAAAGTTCTTTCCTGCCTTTTTTTATCATGATTTGAACTGTCACCACTAAAATGTGTTATGAGATGTACCCTTGTAATGGTTTTTATTAACTGTACAATAAACTTATTACTTACTATAGAGAAGACGACAAAAGCAAAAAGAGGTAAATCTCCCCAGACAAGAGTCTTTCTTCTTAACTATTTGAAGTAAGTGCTTCTTTCATGGAGATATCCTCATATTCCTCAGAATCAAGAATACACCACCAAAATCAGCGGAAAAATACACTGAGGGCCTTTTGGTAAGCTATTCATCATCTTGCCAAAAGGCGAAAAGACCATTGCATACTCACAGTAATTTTATAGGGAGAGGACAAGAAGGAACCCACTCATCACAGTCACATACAGATTGTGTTCCAATAGATCAATGAAGCATTCACCTCTTCAAAGGATTTCACATTGTCTTTTACATGGACTTGCGGAGTAAACACGCTTGCTCTGCCGTCGTGAAGCCCAGGAGTTAGGATCATTTGTCCTTTGAAGGAATGGAGCTTCAGCAAATGCGCCTGCTATGTTTATATTTGTAAGTGTTAAGGAAGTGATGTGATTAGGGCCACCCAGGTCACCACTGACCACCTCTCAGCCTTCCATGCCAAATGAAGAGTCAGAGAAAACAGTGTAGAATATACACCAATAATCATGTGTTGTACACGAACAGAGTGGGGCCCCATCTGCACAGTCTCGAGAGAGTGTTACAGAGGTAATGAAAAAATGTAAGCATAAAGATACATTATATGCATTGCATAGTCCACTAATAACATGTTTGCAGTGGAATTTTCCCAGCAGATGTGGAAGAACAGCAGAAAGAGAAAAAAACTTCTAGTCTCGTAACTTGCACAGCTCAGAACATTTTCAAGGCCTTTCCACCCTGCGCTGCGATTAAACTGCCAGATAGGCAGGAGGGGCCTTTTCCAAGAGGGAAAGCTATGCACTGGCACTAACTGCACTTTGTTGCAGAAATGAAACTTAGCAAGGAGTGTTTCTTGGTATCCAGTAGGATTAGTTTTGAACAGCAGGAAAATGGCATCTAAAGGAAAATGGAGCAGCGAATGCTAAGTTATAGATTGGCATTAAAAAGCATCAGGGAGCATAATCTAGCAAACCCTACTTTTACCATGAGCTAAAAACATTTTCTATTGGGAAAGTAGATGGGCATAAGCCACGCACCTACAGAGAAGCGCCAACAAACGGTAGGTAAAGGAACCAACTCGTTGAAATATATACATATTTCGCACTACGAGCCAGCACAGTGCTACTGGGGCCCCTGCACACAAGTCGGCTTGATCTTCACTGGCAGTGTTGTACTTCGGCGCAACTTTTCTTCAAATCCGAGATATCAGAATAGATCAAGCCCACCACTACAAACGGGAGGAATAGAAGCGGTGTTGGAGTCGATGAACTCTGCATTGGGCTCGGCGCACTGTCACACTTGCCCCCGTGGATAAACATACCTGAATGTGGCGGTTTGCAGTTATGGGGGACGCAAGGAGTACTTTTGCTGTGGCAGGCAGAGCGGGACATGAGGAGTAAGCTGCCTGATAGTCCTGCTATTTCCCGCAAAAACATGGCGATCCTGGCAAATTACTGCATGCTGGGACCAGTAGTTCCTCATCAAAATGGAGAACCCGAGCAGGTGACACTGATTACGGCTTGGGGGAGGAGCTAACCATAGCATATATTTGAACTGAGTGGGCAGTTCTGTTGAGCGGCGCATCTATCTCCTGTGTTACATGCTGGGCGCTGAGGAGGCCACACGGCCGAAATGCATACGCCCGCCTGCGCCTCTATACTCTGCTGCAATAAAGATTCTCCGATGTGCTCCCCCTAAGTGGCTTTTTGGGAAAGATTCTTGGACATATATATATATATATATACTGACGAAGGACTAGAGGTCTGAAACGCGTCTGTTGCTTTTTGTCTGAAGCCGAAATAAATCTTGTGCAAATATACCCCCGTGAGTGCGTTTTCGTCTCGAATGAAGGGTCGAATGGAGCCATTATATATATATATATATATATACATACACACACACACAGTTTTAGTTTCCACAAACATTTACTGGCCACATGTTTCACCAACCCTCGGTCTTCTTTACGCGGCCACATAAAGAAAATACAGTGCCCTATCGCCCTTAAAAAACAAAAAGGGTGGTTTGAGACCATTGACATAGAAAATATACTTTCCTTTTCTCAATTGGCTCATATGGGATTCAAATATGATCTGTATAATTTAGACAGACACAATTTGCATAAATCAATGTATAGAATATTGATTCAATCTGTTAAGCCAAAATAATAAAACCCAAAATATTCGTCTTGAAAAGGGCATCAAAAACAATATATAAACACAGCTAAGTGACTTATCTCTTAGAACATGGTATATAAATTAACCCCTTCAGCGCTCATGACAAGGTCAGCTCGTCATGGGCGTTACCTGCGCTGCGCGCATGACGAGCTGACCTTGTCACGTAACGCGGGATTTTTGAAATCGCCGCGCACAGCGGGAAAACCGCTAGCGCGCATGCGGTTAAACATGAATACGTACATTCAAGCCCAGTGGCTCCAGAGTTCTATACTTTCCCTGGAGTGCCCTACATAATTTGATTTGCAAAAAACATATATGCCTAGAGACAGAAATCACAATACGTTCTTGTACATGATAGAAAGTGCATGAATGCCATGTGGCAAAAATCCTAATCCAAAAAATTATCAGAAAAAGATAAATATAATCAAGCCCGGTATGTAGCTAGTAAAACTCCAAGTCAATACACCACCCAAAAACATGTATCAGTTGTGCTAACACCATGTGTGTACATACAAGACAACCATCTGATGCCCACTGCAAAAACCTCATTGTTTAGTAAAGAAAAAACAATAAGGAAAACATAAAACTGAAAATAAAAATTACAATCAATGGAAATAAACGTTTATCTCAGGAGAGACCACTCTGATGTAGTATATGCCCCATACAAATGAAGGACAATGATGAATCATACCGAGGAGAGAGACCATATACACAGAAATAAAACTCAAAGAAAGAGAAAGAAAAGGATTAAGGGGTGGCATCATGATTGAATAGACATCATAGCTGAAACATCAGGAAACTTCATGTATCTGACAGAGCAAGGACCACAAGGTTGAAGAATTAAAGGCACAATATGGTAATCAGACCGGAGGACGACGATGACATGGAACATAAAGATATCAGTCAGCATATTGTTGCATCAGTCGATGTGAACATGAAGTTCCTCATCCTCATTGAGGCCTCCTGTGGATTTACTCCCAAGTAGGACAATATACTCTGACACCAGTAGTCTTAGTTTCCTCTCCCTGCCTCCACCACGGGCATTCTGCTGGATCCTGTGAGGCCAAAATAAGATAATAAATAAGTATAATGGTCATGAAATCTTGCCCAATGTCTAGCTGCTGGGTTGTTTGTGTCACCATTTTTAATCTCTCAGTAATGTTGCAACATGATCTCTGCCATGTGAAGTACCTCAAGGCTCATCCCTTAGTCCGACACTATTTAATATCTATGTGTCGGACCTTGCTAATGTCATCAAAGCTTATGGGATGAGTCTAACCTCTTACGCAGACGACACGCAACTGGTATTGGCCATTAAAGGTGACGGAGGGGAGGTGGCCCAACGCTTCCAAAATGGACTGCTGGAAATAGGTGAGTGGATGGCAACAAACTGCCTGAAACTCAATTCGGAAAAAACTGAGGTAGTTATCTTTGGACCCCTTTCACCAGCTTGGTCCTCATTTTGGTGGCCATCTACATTTGGAGCACCCCAAACTCCAGCAGCCAAGGTTAGAAACCTGGGAGTCACCTTTGACGAGGGCCTTACTTTTATGGATCATGCGAACAAAGTTGCAACTACAGCTCACTATAAATTACGCATGATTAGAAAAATCAGTCCGTTTCTACCAGCAGCTGCCACTAAAACTCTGGTTAGCTCCTTGGTCCTTTCGGCCCTTGACTACTGCAACGGTTTATTTTTAAATACCCAGGTCAGGGTTACAAGGAAGCTGCAGTCGATACAAAACGCCGCAGCACGTCTACTTTCAGGAATCCCAAAATTTGTGGCCATATCCGAAACCCTAAAACGACTTCACTGGCTGACGATCCAGAACAGGATCAAATTCAAATCGCTATGCATAGTGTACAAAGCCCTAAACAATCAAGGTCCGCAATTTCTAATGGACCAGCTGGTTCCATATCATCCCCCCAGACAGCTTCGGTCCTCCAACCGTAACCAGCTAGTGATCCCCCGGTCCAAAACAGTGTCTTGGGGCGATCGTCGCTTTCTGATAGCAGCCCCTAAATTATGGAACACCTTGCCACAGGACATCAGACTAAGTCCTTCACTCATGCAGTTTCGCAAGAGACTAAAAACCTGGTTGTTCAACCAATAGTTTTCCCCCTAGAAAGGTATCCGGTTGGTGCAAGCTACACTGAGCAGTATTTACGCAAATATTTTAGCGCCGAGACGCCTGCGGGTATTTTTCGCGCTTTATAAATGGCAACAAATAAATAAATAAATAAACATTCTCTTTTTCACAGGACAAATGGTGTTCCCCACATATTGGTAACCATATTGATATTCAAGTGCCTATACCACATAGTCATTTCCACATGTGATCAATTTGTTAATTTTCCCTGTTTGTTCTGTGGGTAGTGTGTATTCTTTCCTGTTCTTGCTACCACAGCTCGCTTTGCAGTGGCCACACTTGTGGAAACCTTTCTGTTTGTGCAACCAAAACCTTTTGTCAGTAGGGACACTGCTGTAGCTATGTACCAAAAAGTCTTTCAAGGATTTAGACTTATGATAGGTGATTGAAGGGTACTGTGGCATAGCCTTCCCAATAATGGGATCCATCTCAATCAAGTTCCAATGTCTATTCAGGATCTTTCTCAAGGCACTTGGTTTTCTGTTGAAAGTAGTAATAAATCTAACCGTGTGGGGGTCCAGTCACTCCTTCTTCTTTTGGACTAGCAGGTGTTCCCACTGGGTTTTGCTACATTTCTGCTAGCTGCATTAAGGATTTTATAAGGATACCCTCTTGCTCCAAACCTGGAGATCATCCTGCCTCCCACATGATGAAACTTGATGGTGTGCTGCATGGTTGTTTGGTGCTTAAGAGCTCTCCATATGGGATAGTCCACTTCAGTTTTTGTGGGTGGTGACTTCTAGCACAGAGAATGCTCTTACCTGCTGTATCTTGACGATACAGACTGGTATATATTTTGCCCTCTGCCACTGTGACAGAAACATCCAAAAATCCATCTATGTCTTATCAAGTTTATGCTAAAAGCACAGCCTTTGAGGATTCTGTTCAATATGTGTTAGAAAATCAATAATCTCCCTTTCAGTGCCCTCCCATACTATAAACAGATCGTCTATGTAGCTGGTCCAGAGCACAATGTTGCTAGTCCACTTTTCATTCTCCTCAGTCCATACATGATGCTCCTCACACCATCCCATATATAAACAGGTATAGCTTGGAGCAAATCAGCTTCCCATGGCAGTCCTGACAAGTTGACAATACCATGCATCTTGAAAAATTAAACAAAAATTCTCAAGGCAAAAACGTAGCATCTCTAACAACATCATAGAGTGACCATACCTATGCAAAGGTTTGTCCAAAAAAAAAGTGTTTGCATGCCTGTATTCCTAGATAATGGTCAATGCAGGTGTACAAAGAGACCTCATCCAAAGTGACCAATGTGTAACTAGACTGCCATGGTATCTCAGAAATCTTTGTAATAAAATCATTTCTGTCCCTGCAGTAATACGGAAAGGCACGACAAGGTATATATCAAGGTAAATAGATGTTGTGTTAAAGGAGACTGCCGTTTGCAGAAATTATTGGTCTCCCAGGTGGGTACATCCTGTTTATTTATGTACTTTGGGTAGCATATAAAAGCAGGGGGCAACAGGTGTTTCTACTAAAAGAAACTGATATTCATCACCATTAAGTAGTTCCCTTGACTTCCACCCAAGTAACAGGTGGTTATAATTCCTGATGGCTGTATAATAGGAATGGTAAGAGCTTTTTCATAACTGTTAGAGTGACATCAAAGCTCCCCTCTGTCCACTACTCAAATTGGAAACAATTTTTTTTCCACAATTACATTAAATAATGGTTCATTATCTCATGGCATGAAATTAACAGGTCATGTGGGGTATTGGTTTTACATAAAGATTTAGGTTTTAAACTATTGCAGCTGGTGCCACCCAGTTCTAGATTCGAAGATATAAAAAATCCCTCTCTGAGATCCCCTCACCCAGAGATTCATCTTGTAACTCATCAAGGACCCTGAGTCCAGGAATGTTGCCCAGATGTAATATGTCAAAGATAGCACCACGAGCCAGGGCTATTGGGGACACATTATACTTACTATTCTGCTACATAAATACTTTTGGAGTTTTTGTTTCTTACAAAAAAAATGATCAATGCTTGTCCTGTAATGGTCTAGTTTCACAGTAGGCTGTATGACTGTTTGCATCCTTGTGTGTGTGGGTGTGTGAATGGCTTTATGGGTGCATAAGTGGGTATGTGAGTAGCTGTGTGAGTGAAATGTTGTGTGAGTGGCTGTATTAGTGAGTGGTGAGTGGGTATGTCTGGAGCTATATGGGTACCTTTATGGCAGTGTGAGTGGATCAACGGGTGGGTAGCTCTGTGTGTAGTGACTATATGGGTGGCTGAGTGGGTGTCTAAATAGATGGCTGTATGAGTCAGTGATTGGATGTGTAAGTGGCTGTATGGCTGAGTGAGTGGCTGTTTAGTGGGTGTTGGTGTGTGAAGGACTGTATTGGAGAGTGAGAGTCTGTGTGAATGGCTGTATGGTTGAGTGAGTAGATGCATGAGTGCTGGTATGGATTTGTGAATGGGTATGTGATGGTGTGGGTATGTAAATGAGTGTGTGAATGCTTATATGGGTGAGCAAGGGACTGTGTTGAGAAGCTGTATGGGTGAGTTGGTGGGAGTGTGAGTGACTGTGTAGATGAATAAGTGGGTGTGTGAGTAGATATATGGCTGAGTGTGTGGCTGCTTGAATGGCTGTATAAGCGAGTGACTGGTTGTATGAGTAGCTGTATCGGTGAGTGAATGGCTGGGTGAGTGGATGTACAAGTGGATGTACAAGTGAGTGAGTGGGCATCTGAGTGGCTCTATGGAAGAATTAGTGGGTGTGTAAGGACTGGTATGGATCAGAGAATTGGTATGTGAGTGGTTGTGTGGATATTTGAGAGGATCTGTGGATGATATCATCAGTAAAGTCTGAGCATAACGTCCCTGTAACCTTTAATTTTTAGTTTTTTAGTGAATTTCTAATGTTTTTTAAATTCAATTTCCTAACAATAATGCCCCTGTAACCTTTGTTTTTTTAAGGGAATTTCTAAGGTTTTTCAAATTCTATTTCCTCACTATAATGTCCCTGTAACCTTTGGTTTTGCATTTGAATTTCTATGATATTTTAACAAGTAGTCATCTTTGCAGAGTGGTGGGGAAAAGGGGTGGGATCTCTGACCAGCTTTCATGAATCATGCTGTGTTGGACGAGCCCCCATGAACCCTCAGCATTCAAGAGGACTTCATCCCCCAACCAGCAGTGTGTCAGAAGGTGCGTTTGCAGAGTGGTGGAGAAAGAGGGCAAGGCTTCCAAAGTCCTCTCAGCAATTCCACTGTGTGGGACTTACTTGAGGTCACAGGAGGGTTTGTTGGCCCTAAAAAACACACTAGAGTCAGCAGAACTTCATCCCCTAACCAGCAGTGCGCCAGGAAGCTGGGTGAGGGAGAGTAGGATCAAGTACACTCTTGATTGGTTACTGGGATGCCTTTGTGAGTCCCTAGTATATGGTACACTGGATACTAAGAGCATAGGTATCCCAGAGGCCTACCAGCGGCTGCAGCATGTATTATGCCACCCCTGGGAAGCCTTCCAAAATGACACCACATGACTGCTGCTGCAGCCTGGGTAAGGTGGTGCGTGCACCCCTTACTGAGATATAGGTTACCTATATCTACCTTAAATCACTGCACATAGAAACCTATCAGTCACCCTTATGGCAGGCCTTATCAATCCTGGAGGCAGGGTGCTTGGTTTTGTGTGAGAGGGTACCCATGCATGAGCTGAGCCCCTCTGCAGCATTCAGAGCCTATTCTCTGAGGCTGTTCTGTGATGCAGTCAGACCATACACTCTAAAGTGCATCATAACCTTGCGGTAAATGCTAACTTTGGAATGGCTCCATGGAAACATGCCGTGTTTGGTGTCAAACACTTTGGAATCCTACCCCCCGCCAGTCCTGGCGGCGGGGTAGAATGCCGCCCTTTGAGAGGGAGAGAAATATACACACTGGTCCAACCGGTAATAGTTTAAAAGAGCCCTGGCATCACAAAATAGATGCTGCAGCCACAGACACGAGTCTGGCCTCCTGCTGCTGACCGAAACTCCGGCAGGGGAGACCTGGACAATAGGTTTCCTGTCACAGGGAGGTGTTTCCACCTCCCAGACAGGCTTTAGTGTATTGGGGCTGGGTGGGTGCACTCTGAAAGTGCTTTGAAGTCTGCACTGGGGGTACATTTGGTGTCCCTGTGCATAGCCCACTTCAAACCAGTTGCAGGGGCTACCAGCTCCTGCTCTGGGGCGAAACTGGACAAAGGAAATGGGTGTAGCCAGCGCTCTTTCCAGACCCTCCCATAGGTGGCTCCCCAGAGTATGTCCAACCCCTTTCTTAGATATAAGTGAGGAACCCCTGACAACTAGATGAAACTCTGAAACTGAATCCTGGAACTTCGACGCTCTACTAAAGACTGAAGGACGGGAGAATCTCCCTTGAGGTCAAAGAGTGACTCCCTTGCTTTGCAGGCACCAATGAAGCATCTTGCCGATCCGCATTTCCGAAGCTCCCCCCAGACTCCAAAGTATTTGCAACACAGGAAGAGGATTTCCAGACTTCTCAAAGGTCGATCTGAGTCCCCAGCAAACCTGAGACCCACAGCCCTCACGAGTGACGTGGAACCGGAACCCCTGGAGACCGTGCATATTTGCTAGTGCATTGACTTCTCAACATCTCTTGAAGTTGTGCTTTGGGTTAAATGTAGCCCAAGCCCCGAGCACCATCTGCACTGAAGATTGTGGGCCTACACTCCACGAGTGTGCTGTGAGCCTGCTTCTTGCATTTCAGCTTGAGGCTCCTTCTGGATCCATGGTCCGTTGAATGGTGGGTCCCTACGAAGGCAACTCTGATTTTCCTTGGGCTTCCCTGGTTGCTCCAGACGTGCCCTGACTCCCCATCTCGTGGTGAGTCCCTCTGACCTTGCTGGTCCACACCGAAGCATTTCTTTGAATTCTGCGTGGGTTGCTGTTGCCAAGGCTTGTTGGTCCAATCCGGGCACCGACACCGCAGCTCTTGACATCCTTTGTGGGACAGCTTGATTCCACATACTGGTCATCATTGACACCTCCTGGTCCTCGTGGCTGAAGAGTCAAGCTTAACCTCTTTCATCTGAAATCACCCGACATCGGTGGGCATTCGACTGTCGTGCCCTGGTCACAGGCAAGTGACCCAGACTCTGTCCCCTCTGCTTTCAGATTCTTCTCATCTTTGATCCAGGCTTGGATCACACCGTACACTTTCCTCTACGACGGCAGCAGCCCTTTGCAGCAGAGCGCCATTAAAAATAACGACGATTCCCGACACCAAAAGACACCTATGCACCCAACTTCCCTGGGTTAGGTAGCTCGAGTACTCTAGTGCTCCCATCGGTGTTGGCCCTAGAACCCCTTAAGTCTAAAAGGGTTTGCTCAAAGTCCTCTCCTAAGTGTCCTTCATCTTTAAATTTCCAACCACGACTTTCCCTATAGAAGCTAACGGCGTTTCGCGGCTGTGTTCTCACACTGCACGCATCCCCCGTGGGTCCCCTGTGTCACTACCTTGGGCGGTTCCTTGCAGCCCAAGTGATTCCACAGGCTCTAGGCCTTGTGTCTAGTCAAGTCGTGGCTCTTATACCACTTTCTTGATATATGGTTTGGTACGCTCCTAGGGCTAAATGTATATTGTGCTACTTTACTGTGTGATATTAAGTTTACTGAATGTACTTTTGCCTCTAGCCTCATAAAGAGACTAGAGAGATGTGTTTAGAATAAATACATATATTTTATTTATATACCTGGTGTGGTTCTCCTTTCATTTGATTATTCATGAGATTATAACCTGGTAAAACAAGCTGATTTACATTCCTCCAAGACTTAGCCTGAAGGCTGCTCTGCATAGCTACCACTATGATAGCTTTGAATAAAGGTTGTCCTTATCCTACCATCAATAATGGTCGTTTGGACTGGTGCAAGGTGCCCACTAGAATAATAGGCAGCATATGCCAGGCCAGCGTCTCACACTGGGCACCCCCGGGACATAGCAGGAGATGGCCCTGGGGGATTGCGGTCCCCAGGGCCATCTATGGCTTCAGGAGTTGGGCTGTGCGGCCTCCCTCCTTTCTTAGAATTTGCTCTGGGGAGGTGGGGGTTCCAGGGCTGGAGGGTTCCAAGAGGTCCCTCATTGATAAATAAGCCCCAGGGAGGTGGTGGTCCCTGGGGCATCAGTAAGCCCCAGGACCTGGTCCACCTGGGGGTTGATTAGTAACGGGAGTCCCCACTTTGTATCTTTATTCAGTTTTGCTGTGGATCTGCCTGCAAATTCGTGGCAAAACAGAATGATTTTTTTGTATTCCCCTCACCATATATTCCTAACCTGGCTCCCTTCTCTTCATGTTTTACATTTTTGTGGGACTTGGCTTTAAGCCGAGTCTGAGGTGTTGGCAGCCAATCGAATTTCAGGACAGGGACTGTGGATCCTTGAGTCCACTGCAAGGATCAGCATCCCCAGACATCTATATTTTTTAGCCATAAATAAGTCTAAAACTCTCGAATAGAGTTACACCAAATCACAAATAGTAGGCTTTCTGGACCAACATCTACCTCCCTGCCTAGTTTTGTGTAATTCCATTCAGCAGTTCGGGCTGTAGTCATGTTCAACATCCGTATGGGAAAAACCTAGTTTAGGCCCCTCCTTCTTTTATTGGTCCCCGCTTCACGGATCACCTTGAAACTTTCAACACAGCAGTTGATCAGACTAATGTAATGGTTTTAAAATTTCATGAAGATTCGTCAAGCAACAGCAAATTTATAGGCAAAACAAAATGTTTCTTCCCTTGGATACTAGGTCCTAGCAGTGTGCAGCCGAGGGATGGGCGCCTGAAGGGGCACAGGGTACCGGGCCTCACAGGAGGCTAGGTCTTGTCTGAAACTCCATTACTGACCGCTGGGGTTGATGCTTACTCTGGCAGGAGCAAGAGTGGCACTTATTATTTTTAAAGTCATAACGGAGTTAGAACTAGAATGTATAAGAATAAGAATGGGGTGGCACTTAAAAGAGCAAAACACACAAGATGATGGACGGAATGTTGCACAATGGAAAAACATTCAGCCCCAGTCACAGATCTGGGTTTAATCCATCGTTATTTTGCTCACCAAGCCACCCCAATTCAGACATGGCCATACGCAAATCAGTCTTGACCCTGTGCCTCATGGGAACAATCCAGACCGAACTGCCAAGCCATGTCTTCCCTGGACCGGAATCAAGCATCCTAGGACCGGTTTCTGGCTATCAGCCGTCTTCAGCCAGGATAGCTTGACTGCAGTGGCGTAGTAAGCACGGGACCCACGTCTGGGCATACCCTTCCCACATAGGGTGAACAGCAAAACACACAAGATGATGGACGGAATGTTGCACAATGGCAAAACATTCACCCCCAGTCACAGATCTGGGTTTAATCCATTGTTATTTTGCTCACCAAGCCACCCCAGTTCAGACATGGCCATACGCACTTAAAAGAACCCTTGTGCTAATAGTGTGCTGTGCAAACTTGCCATTGGAACTGGATACATTCCTTTAAGTTGTTTTGGAAGATACTGCTGCCTTCTGCAGTAAAATGCACTCCATTCATTCTGATGATCCAGATGCCATGCGTATCAAAGCAGATGATCTTGTGGAAGATAAACACAATACCATAGTCTAGCATAAATGTCAAAAGTACTTAATTTTCGTGTTTCTCAACTTTTTACAGAATTTTTTGGACCATTGCCACATTTGCCTTTGACATAGGTTGGAATGCACATTGATAGTGTGGGGGAAGTGATTCGTCAGTTTTCCCAATATTTCCTTCATTTGAGTTTATAGGGCTACTCCTGTCAATAAGTCCATGCAGTAAACAATAATGACATCAGTTTGCTCACAATTCAAAATACACCTACCATAAGTATAATTAATATCATTTCATCCCTCTGTGGCCAATCAAAGTAACCTTAAACTAAAATATCTTAAAAAGGCTCTGGAAATTATGCAGCCCTTCTTAAGGAACATTCCATTTTATTACAGTATTTGTTGCTTTGAGTATGTGTGTTTAATGATGATGTGTTTTAGTTGTTTTTATTATATGTTAGGTGCCTAAAAACATTGCGTTTGGTGTGTGTTGTTGGTTGCATGGCTGTAGTGATAGTTATGCATGGTGGAGCAAACCATAACTTTCAAATGTTAGTGTTTTTTTCTGTTTTAAATTGTAACTAAAACTAATTTAATGGTGTGTTGTTTTTGTATGTAAAGGTGTTAGAACCAAAGCTAACTAGAACTTCATATACGTAGCATGTGTTGGTTACAGATACACATGCTGTGCTTACTCTTGCCATCTAGTGTTGGGCCTGGATTTTGCAAGCTGTTTTTATCAAGAAAGATTTACGATTTTGGTTGTGTGTTGTTTCTCCTCACCGTTGAGGCATTGCGCATGTTGAACGCTTTGTTCCTTACAATATTTTTTACCGCCCACGGTCTTGTACAGACTACGTTGAAGTAGTTCAGAATTTGACGCCATACGGCCTATGGGAAAACAATAGCCATCAGAATCGACTTGGGAAATCTCCCGATGATGAGACGAAGAAAGAACTTTTCAGACTGTGCCCTCGGTGCTGGGCTAAGTCCACACACTCTGACAACCACAATGTTTGTAACTTTTGCTACTCTCTGGAGCACAAAGAAGAACAGGGTGACGCCTGTGCATTGTTAAAAAATAAAGACTCTTCAGACACGATGAGACCGACACCTCTCACATACTATGGAGCATGCAGCCGAGGCAGATTTCAGCCATGACAGCGACACGGAGCGCAAGGCCAGCACTCCGACAGGAGGCGGGATGGTAATCGCCAGCCCACACTACACTGTGTCCATTATATCTTCTGGAGAAGAACAAGCTCCGGTACAGCCCAAGTCACCGACGCTGACCACATACTCTGGACCGAAGACCAAGACGACACCAGGTATCGGGAGTACTACAACCCTCTGTGCAAAGAAGATAATACACTCACCACCACCAATGCCCCTCCGTGATGTGCCATAGCCTGCAGGTTCGGTCCAATACCATGTCCAAGCATCATAGCAAAGAAAGGATGAAAATATTGTCACACAACAACAGTTGCTACACATCAGCATGATGGAACTACTAGCCATTGCAATAGTTCTCAAAGTGTTTCTCACAAACATAGCAGGAAAGAGTGTCCTTCTACGCACAGACAATATAACTGCAATGTATTACATACAGAAACAAGGGAAAACTCATTATATAGAGTTATCCTAATTGGCACATAATCACATGGAAATGGACAACAGTCACATCCCCTCCTAGCACAATACATACCAGGGGAGAAGAACACAATTGCGGACCAACTCAGTAGAACACACCAGCAGGTTCACGAATGGGAGATACAAAGTGTGTTGTAACAAGCATTCTCCAAAGGTGGGGAATACCCACAATAGATACTAACAACAAGAGAGTAAGGATAATCACAGGTCACTCCTATATCCCTAGTAATGTATGCAAAAAACAACTGAAGAGTGACTGGTCGGTGCTATAGTAAATAAGATTTTTTGAAAACCACACCACCAGAAGAAAATCACACCGTCAGTGACGAAGTATTAACCACGAGAAAAACAAAGAATGAGTGGACAACATACAAAGAGAGAAAAAAACTTATTTATAAGAAGAACCCTCACTCACCCTAGTGGTGACATGCTTCATCATAGGGTTCCCACTGGAGGAACCGAATGTCCCTCCAGTGTGCTTCAACGCCTGAGTTACAGTGGAGCTAGTTGTTGTGGAAAATTGTTTTTTTTAATTTTGTTTTATGTGAAAGTGATTAGTGAAGTTAAAAAAATATCAGCTGTACCAGAACCAATTTTATTCAGTGGTCAGCTAATATTGTTAAAAACAATGTGTTGGATACTGATAAGGGTAATATTATTAACCACTTGTATCCTTTAGAATCTCGGTCGACATGTTTCAGCTGTCCAAAATTATTAATGCAGCTTTCTTCAGGACCCAAAAAGTGAATATCCCCGGTGGTCCACGCTCGCTAAGGCGCGTCCATCCCAGGTGGATATAATGTGTGAAAAGAAAATATGTTTAAAATACCGGAATTTTCCGTCGGCTATCCTAATTGTTCAGGGGCCAAAATCTGTGGAATAATAAAACACAGTATTAATGAATGAATTCGTATTCATAAATATGTCTTTACTGGTCACACGAACCAGTACTCTCGTGTTTCTATACATGTGTCCACCAAATATTCTGTTCCTGTACCAAGGTTCACTCCTTGGTGGTGTGGTACATTGACAACAAAAATGTGGTAAATAGGGGTTGCAGCTGTTAATTTCCTTCCCCATCATACGAACACCACATCTCAGAATTCGTAACCACATTAGTTTAAAATATCTTATTTAAACAACATTATCAGCCAACAGAGACCTGTTTTTGGTGCACGTGGCAAAAAACATGCTTTTTAAGAGGTAGTCCATTCCTGACTCCCCGGTGCATAACATACCCATCTCACAAAAGAGAAGTCCCGAGATAAAACCCTTCGTAGAAGGGATAGTGGAAAGGGACTAGATTCAAATATGGAAAACCATAGCCTGTTTACTCACAGCATGATCCTAAGGTGCTGTCATCAAGGGCTTAGCGGTGGGGGCACTCTTCACGCTACGGTTTCTGTAAATTCAGGATGACAATGGTAGCGTTAATACAAGTGTTGGCCCCTTATCGCCGCTGCTTTGATTCATCGAGAATGTCAACTAACAACGCCGCACTTACTTCACTCTTAGCGACTCGCCGCCATTAACCTATTCCGATCACTGCCGCCGCCCGGAAGGTAAACTCTCCTGGCGGCGCGTCAGAGAAAAGGAGGTCAGGGGTGGGTCACGTGATCGCCGTGCGTTATGCGTGCTCCATTTCTTAAAGGGACACGATAAACAACGTTATCGTCGTACATTTCAAACTAGAAATAATAACGCATCTCATCTCAGTATTTATATTTGTCCTACAATGTTAATTTTTCTAGGACCCTAAAAGAGACCCTCATATCAAAGCGATGGTACATGCTGACATGAAACGGAGCCTGCCATATGTAGTCTTTCTTTACTCAATTTCCTCGAAGAAAAAACTTCAGTCACTCTTCAGTTGTTTTTTGCAATACCCACAATAGACCTGTTTGCAACAAAGGAAAATGCAAAATGTCAAAGCTTCGCATCCAGACATCCACACCCATAATAGAAGGGCAATGCTGAATGCTGTGGCTAGACTGGTTAAAGGTACCAAACGAAATGTGAATATATATGCCCTGTCCTAAAATCTCTCAAATAGTTGCCCTTCGAAGCTCGAAACCAGTAAAAGATTGCAGTTCTGGCGCACAAAGCCCTTCACTTCAAAAACCCCAGGTATCTAGCGCAAAAGCTTGAATTATCCTGTGGTGGTAGAGCCTCAAGAAGCGCCAACACTTTCCTTCTGAAAACGCAAATCTTTAACAAAAAGAGAACTTGCCACCAAGCCTTCTCCGGTGCCGCTCAAAAGATTTGGAACTCTCTGCCACCAGAAGTACGCAGAATCTCCTCAATGACTGACTTCAAACTGGAAGTCAAAAGATTCCTAATGCACAAATTCCTACCTTAATGTGGCTAGGCTCACCTGCTCAAAGCCATTGCCCCTACAACCACTTGACCATCATTGGATATTGCTCTTCTTTACCGCATAATCTTTCCCCCCTGTAGTCCGATATTTACGTGTTTATTGTATTACTCTCCTTTGACCCGTTCGTAGTGCAAGTATGTGACTATTCTTGTTTCTACTCATACCTGATGTTGTTACTGCATTTATTACCTTGAAGTTGAAATTGAAGTTGAAGTTGAAAATTCTTGATAAAGCGCACTGTGACCAAGCGGCTTCCTGGCGCTGAGGTTAGGACTGAGGAGCATAGAAGTCTATCGGGATGGAAATCAGTGGGAGTACGGTGGAGGAGTGTGGCTCAATGGTTAGAGCGGCAGACCCTGATGCAAAGTTCTGGCCAGGAACCAGGGTTCGATTCCCGACTTGGCGGGGTCTCGGGCTCAATTTCCTCGGACCTGTTAATTCTCGCCTCGGTGCCTATTCTAATCACGGGCCCCACGCTACAACTCTGGGCAATAGCTTGCTTAGCCTCCACACCGGCCCCAACAGTGCTAAGGATGCCTGGCTTCACCCTGGGGGTGCCCGGGAGTGGACACTTCACAGGGAAAGCCAGGAGGGGTTCCACAGCGGTATGAGTATCAGCGCCAGGAAACCACATAGGTGACACCGCAAGGTGACCGTCTGGTGACAGTGCGCTCTATAAGTACCATGACATTTACATTTACATTTACGCTTGGGAAAACAGGAAGGTCTTAAGGGCCTTGCAGAATTGCGAGTAGACTGGGGTAGATCTAATGGTCAGTGGAAGGCTGTTCCAGAAGCGGGGGGCTAGGACAGAGAATCTGGTACCTCCAGTTTTGGATCTGCGGAAGCGAGGGACAATGAGAAGGGCCTGATTGGAGGAGCGGAGGGCATGACTGGGAGTGTAGGGACTGATAAGGGAGTTAATGAATGCCGGGGCTGTGCGGGCACGGGCCATGAAGGCCAGACATCCAAGCTTGAATAGGGATCTCTGGCAAATGGGGAGCCAGTGGAGGGATTTCATAACAGGAGTGATGTGATGATACTTGGGGAGGTGGTGGATGAGACAGGCGGCCTGGTTCTGAATAGCCTGAAGACGGCGTAATTCGTAGGCCGGGATGCCCGCATAGAGGCTATTCCCGTAATCAAGACGGGAGAGAATCATTGCCAAAATAATAAGTTTAAGAGCATCGGGGGAAAAAAACTGGACACTTTCCGGATAATACGGAGGGAAAGGAAGCAGGAAGAGACAACAGAACTAATCTGGGCATGCATGGAGGGGTCCCGACTGACTTTGATGCCCAAGGTCTTAGCCGATGCCGCCGGTACTGGCGGGGGGCCGCAGATGGGAGGCCAAAAGGCAGCAGACCAGGGAGAGATGGTAGGGCCAGTCAGGACCAACTCCGTCTTGTCCAGATTGAGTTTGAGTTGGTTGTGATTCATCCACTTAGAGATGAAAACTAGAGTAGAGTGGAATTTAGGCAGGGAGTCTGAGGGAGAGGAAAGATCAAATACTGGTTGGAGGTCAATGTTTTGTAAAGCACTCTGATATCCTTCGGGATCTTGTTTGCGCTATATAAAACTTTATAAATAGAAATAAATGTCCACTTTGACAAATTCTAAAAGCTCGATTTAGATGTTTGCAGGTGGGTTTACTCCATTACTAAATTGATGGATATCTTGTCTGCTGTATAGCCAGTTCCATAAGATATAATGCACTTGTAATTTGACAGACGGGATGTCCGTCAAGTTGCCCGTCCACCAAAATCTTAATCAGGCTCTAAATCCTGAACAAAGGCACATTTCTTTGCATACTCACAAACCTAGAAGATAAAGGAGTGTCCCACAATCACGATGCGAATGATGCTGGTATCATAGTGTAACACAGAGATAGAGTCTGCAAGAAAATAAAATGTTTTTGGAAGATTATGTACTTTGGAGAGGAAAAGGTCATTTAGAGTCCTAGGATTGTGATTGGTTGCTGTTAGTGAAGTGGAGCAGGAGGCTAGATAGCAAGAAACAGCAATTTCTGTTGTGAATTGTCATTGGAAAAGAGGGACTGCTAAGTGTGAAGTTTTATGCTGTTGGTTTAAACCCATTAGCAAATCATATTATTTAGAGTAGGCCTGGGCGGAGTTCATGGAGTTCCACTAGACGGAGCTCTGCAAAGTGACTAAAAAACTCTGCCACGCTACACGCAGTTCTGCAAATACAGGAGTGCGTTCAGTTGTGCTGTTCGCACTGATTTTTAGCACCAGGTGTTTGTTCTGCGCTGGAAAATCAGCACAAATGCACCATGTGCAGTGCAAGAGGGCACTGCTTCTTTCTGCTGCCGAGTATATTCTACTCAAGCAGCATATTCCTCAATGTGAATGGAAGGGTTTTCAAGGCGAGCAGTGGTGGCCATCCACTAATGCCTGCATTAAGAAATCTCACCTGTAGGTGTTCTGGAGTAAGATTTTCCCTGCTTTCTAGCTTAAGAGTGGCGAGCAAAATTGAGGAAAAGACACCACTCCAAGAGAACACCGCTAGATGGAGCGCAGAGTGTTAAAAGCTCCACAAACTCCGCAAGTGGAATGGAATTTCACACCCAGGTCTAATTAAGAGGCTTCTCAGGAGCACACTGTGCATGAGGAATTTTTGAACTGGACATAGGCATCTAACCAGGAGTGGACATAGATTTGAGTAATCTGCTGTAGCCTGATTACATGAAATTACAACACAATAAGCGCAATTATGCAAGTACAGTAAACCTGTATTTAGCACTATTTACTTAGCGCAAAATGCACCCTTGCATCCAGAACAAACCCGAGGGTGCATTTTGTTATTAGAAAATAGAGCTAAATGCAACAGCACAGTGACAGCTCATGCTATGTTCCTTGTTCTTGGGTGGGCATGCCAGGCCCAAATAACTACAAATTACAAGAATGTGCATAATCACAGAATTTCTGTATTTTTGCGTCACAAGAGTAACGCATAATTACCAAAATTACTCTTTTTACTCTGTTGAAATAAAAATAGCACACAGGAGTTTTATGTTGTTGCCTAGAAAACTGTTGTACATTAGCTTTCCGTTGGTGGTCTAGTCTTAATGTGCAGGAGATATAAAAATGGGAGTGCGGCACGCCCACCACAGTATTGATGTGTGTGTTAGTTGAGAGAACTTTATGTTAATTGTCTTTTTAAAAAATTCAACGTTGCTCATTTTGCACACACTGTTTTATGCTCTGTTTGCACTTTTATGAGATTAACGCTGATTTTTTGATCATCTTGTTACCGATGATCAAATGATTTTTATATTTTTTTTTTTATCCGTTTTTAATCCTAAAGGGAACTGTTTTAATTGTGGGGGCATTTGGTTGGAAGTTTTGAATCAGCCACCGTCTGGAAGTGGTAGGGAAGAATCCACGCCAGACAAGAAAGGATACCTTTTCAAACGCCAACTTACTAAGATGGTGGTCTAATCTTTATGTGCAGGGGACATAAAGTTGGGGTTGCGGTGCAGCCCTGCACAACGGGAATGCAGCTGACGTGTTGAAGGCAAGCCTGTCTGTACACGTCCATGCCCGCTGAGTCCAGGGGCCAGGGACGCTGTTGGTTTTAATGCAGGGAAGCAGGTAATTACTTAAAATTGGGACCTACTTTTAGCTTTGGGGAATGCTGCCACTCATAATGTTCTTTTGTGTGTAAAAGGGTCTCCTGGCAAGGTAGAAGGACCCTTTTCTTGCCTACATTGCAAATGGTTTGGTGGGCTTGGCAGCAAACTTCATTTAGATTCCCTAAAAACGTGGATAGAATTAGAATTAAGTTGCTTAGACTTCAATGTCTATGCCAAAACATTATACTGAGATCGGGAATACAATCGAGGAAGTTAAACCAGATCTGGTGTTTATTACTGAGACTCACTCAACTCCCAAGCACACGTTATGTTTTCAAAAGGTTTCCCCTTTAGTACAAAGACACACTAATTATGATACAGGACATTGAAAATTTATTTTGATCCTTCCTTTTTCAGGCTTTTTATTCTTTGATTTCAGCCACAGCCAACACGTGTTTCGTCGCAATTGGAGCGTTATCCCGCGACTTCATCAAGGCTAAGTCCTTCAGAGTGTAGCGATTATAAATGTGGTGAGAACTATCGTACTCGGTGGACGCTTGGACGTTACTTGTGATGCCGTATTCCTGAACGTATAGGAAATAACGCCAATGGCAAAGAATATTTGAATATTGGAGTAGTAACTGGAACAACGCAAATTATTTGGAACCCCAATGTGGGTTGGAATTATCACCACATTTACAATCGCTACACTCTGAAGGACTTAGCCTTGATGAAGTCGCGGGATAACATAATTAGTCGCGCCGGCCTCCCGCCCTCCCTGACTATTTAGTCAGGAAGCACTCGTCGCTCGCTGCCTTCAGAGCTCTCCCTAGTCGGGAGTACTAGGGCTGCGAGCAAACTTTGTTCTGCCAGCTTCTCCGCTTGTTACTCACTTGGAAAACGATTTTAAAACTTGTAAAAATTTTAATGCTGTAAAAATTCTTGGGGGTTCCTAATTACTTTATCAGGTAGCGGGAATTGAAGTTAGGCACACTGACACCTTTCACGCTCGACCTTCTTTTATTCTGCCTCGCCTAGCTGCTTGTTTAGGTGAAAGGCGGCGGCGGGCGCCATCTTGGGTGTGGGCTCGGGCTGCGCTCCAGTCGCGCCGGCCTCCCACCCTCCTCACGCCCCATATATTGGAACCATGGCCAGACGGCGCAGCGGGCTGGCGCAGCGGGCGCGCGCCGAAGCCGCGCCAAAGCCAAGCCCGTCTGCGTCCGTCCGCGGCCGGACCCGGCCCAGGGCCACAACCCCTGGTTCCCGGTTGCTGTATTCTCCCCGGCACCTACTAGCGCTAAATCCCGGTAAGCCATGTCAGGCCTGTACTACTGTTGTCCTGACCTCTGCGATACCCACTCGTCCTTTCATATGTCCAGGCTGCAGTTATCAATGTACTACAACCTGTCTCTCAGCTCACTCTGATCCTATTCATGACACACCACTTGTTAGAGAGAATATAACCCCACATGGCTGTCGAGCTGCGCTTATCAATGCGCGCTCGCTCCCATGTCACAGCTTCTACATTAGTGAGCTTATAGTCACCTATGACTTAGATCTATTATTTGTTACCGAGACCTGGGCAGACGCCGGGTCAGGCCCGGATTTCTGCAACGCTACTCCGGCTGGATATAGCGTCGCTAGACATGACAGGCCCATAGGACGAGGTGGGGGCCTTGCTATTATCTACAAGGACAAATATCGCACCACACTTGATCCTATAAACTCGGTTAACTGTGAATCAGCGGTTTTTTCCATCAGTATTAACCCCAAACGGGCATTAAAGGGTATAATACTTTATCGACCCCCTGGCCCCCGTAATTCTTTTCTCTCCTCCCTCTCTGACCTGAGTGACAATGTCATCTGCTCTGATAAATTTACCATATTGGGAGATTTTAATTTTTATCTGGAAGATCAGGATAACCCAGACACTGCCCAACTAATGACCGATTTCGCCAATCTTGGACTACACCAGCTAGTCAAGGGTCCTACCCATCAAGCTGGACACTCCCTGGACGGGCTATTTACTAATGATCCTGACATTACTGTATCAGATATTATTCCAATTTCATGGTCAGACCATAGGGCTATTATCTTTCAATTGGATGCACGATTCTCTACCATTCTGCAGTCCAGACCTCGCACCAAGATAGGTGCCCGGGCCTGGAAAACTGCAGATCTCCCTCAGATGCTGCATTCTTTGGCCTCCTCCTATCCTCAGGGAGGAAATAGCTTACCATCATCAGCCTCAGAGTTCCAGGACTGGATCAGAAGCGCCGCTGATTTAGTGGCCCCAGAGAAATTTATGCAACCAAATAGAGTATCTCCTTCAGCCCCCTGGTATAATGAAGATCTTCGCCTACATCGCCAACATTGTAGGAATTTAGAAAGGCGCTGGAGGAAAGCTTACTGTGACACAGCTAGACAAACTTATAAAGATGCTCTTATGATCTATAAAAAGGCGATCCTGGCTCGGAAAACAGTCTTTTACTCAGCACAAATTGAGACTGCTGCTAACTCTGCCAGAGAACTTTTCGCCGTTGTCACCACCTTGTCCACCCCCTCTACTGGACCTGGAGTGGAGCCCTCGCAGACTTTCTGCAATGAATTGGCTATCTTTTTCACTACTAAGGTTGCAGATATCTACGCTTCATTTGGAAATGATATTAGAGTTCAACATAGAGGTGACAGCAGGAAAGAAATACTGTCACACCCTAATCCCGATTCCTTCTCTTGCTTCTCACCTGTCTCACATCAGGATGTGATCAAAATCATTTCCACCACTAAATCGGGCTCTCCGTTGGACCCCTGTCCCCCGTCCGTGATGCAGAAACTCACAGAAGTGATCTCACTCCCATTGATGGAAATCTGTAATAACATATTCCTAACAGGCCAATTCCCTAGTATCTGGAAGAAGGCTGTTATTAAACCCCTCCTAAAAAAAACGTCCTTAGATCCTACTGCGGTCGCAAGTTATAGACCTATTGCGTGCCTGCCCTTTCCTGCCAAAATATGCGAATACCTGATGAATCAGCAGCTCTCAGAGTTCGTCGAGACTCACCAACTTCTCGACGAAACGCAGTTTGGATTCAGGAGAGGGCATGGAACAGAGACTGCCTTGATAAAGGCCTCTGATGAGATCAGGACGATCATGGATCAGGGAGGGGCGGCTGTCCTTATCCTTTTGGATTTGTCAGCAGCCTTTGACACGGTCGACCATGTCACTCTTGTCGACCGTGTCACAACCCTGGGTATAAATGGTCGGGCTAAGGATCTTATTTCATCCTTCCTGGCAAACCGTACCCAGACAGTAAGGCTTGGAGACTATTACTCTTCCATCTCTGCACTCCCTTGTGGAGTCCCACAAGGCTCCTCGCTAAGTCCCATGCTCTTTAACATCTATGTAGCGGACTTAGCGAGGATAATAAAGGCCTATGGGATACAGTTAACATCGTATGCAGATGATACCCAGCTGGTGCTGGGTATCCATAAGGATGGCCATACTGTAGCAGCCAACTTCCAGAAAGCTATGCTCGAGGTTAGTACCTGGATGGCCATGAACTGCCTCAGGCTTAACTCGGACAAGACCGAGATCATGACATTCGGAAAACTCTCCCCTGAATGGTCTCTCGGTTGGTGGCCAGACAAGCTCGGCCATCCACCTGTCCCAGTGGAAAAAGCCAGAAACCTGGGAGTGATTTTCGACAACAAGTTGGTCTTTGACCTCCATGTTAATAAGGTGGTGTCATCTTCATTTTTCATCTTGAAAAAGATCAAGAAGCTGCTACCTTATCTCCCTCCGTCAGCCGGGAAGACTCTGGTCTCTACCTTAGTCTTCTCAAAAATAGACTACGCGAACGCTCTCTTCCTCCACACTCAGAAGCGTGTCATCATGAAGCTGCAATCCATTCAGAACGCGGCTGCTAGGATGCTTCTTAATATCCCTCGCCGCAAATCTACCACTTCTGCTATTCGCCAGCTTCACTGGCTGAGAGTCGAGAGCCGTGTTAAATTTAAGGCCCTTTGTATTGCCTATAAGGCCATACATGGCACAGGACCCAGATTCTTGATCGAAGCTTTTCAGCTCTACACCCCCAGAAGGCACCTTAGATCGGCCAATACCAGTCTTCTGTCGGTGCCGCGTACAAGATCAGTCACCTGGGGTGATAGGCGCTTTCTTGTGGCCACTCCAAAACTTTGGAACTTTCTGCCAACTGCCATAAAAGCCGCCCCGAATCTGATTAGCTTCCGTAGACTTCTGAAAACATGGTTGTTTAACCAGTGAGAAGATGGTAGGATGATGAACTCTTGTTGCTCCACAGCGCCGAGACACCTTCGGGTATTTGTCGCGCTATAAAAGTTGCGTAAATAAATAAATAAATAAATAACGTCCCAATTGCGACGAAACACGTGTTGGCTGTGGCTGAAATCAAAGAATAAAAAGCCTGAAAAAGGAAGGATCAAAAGAAATGTTCAATGTTCTGTATCATAATTATTGTGTCTTTGTACTAACGAGGAAACCTTTTGAAAACATAACGTGTGCTTGGGAGTTGAATTGATATATTTAAAGCTTTTGTTTTAATTTGTGGAGTTTGGTGGTTCTCCACACCTTTGAGCACTGTTGACATACATCTTCCATAAGTTATAATTTGTGCAAATCTACCTATTGGCGCCAAATTCCCTATAGTGAATACCACGCATCTAAGGATTTATTTATTACTGAGACTCGGCTTAAGGCATTCACACTGCCTGAAATTTCATTAACCATGCCAACATGCTGTAAAATGTTACATTTCAACACAGAGGATCATCACGGAGGAGGGATAGCTATATTTAAATAGGCTTTTACTTGCTTGTTGGAACTCAAGTTTACGTCTAAAAAGATTCTAGCTTCTTAGATCATCCATAATAAACAGAAGCTACTGGGAGGCATAGTCGTTTATAGACCTCCTGGCTATGATTTGGTCTGGACCAACACACTCCTTACACAACAAATGGAGTTAATTTGAAATATGATTACCATCTCATTGTTGGTAACTTTAATCTGCCTTTGGAAATTGACAGGATACTTTGTGTATGCAATTGGAGAATGACTTGGGTATGCTCGGTCTCAAACAACGTGTGTCAGGCCCAGCCCATAGAGCGGGGCAATACTCTTCCCCTTTTGTTCTCTAATATTAAGACCAGTAAAGTTGGGAAAGTGCCCCCTCTCAAATGAACAGGTCATTTTCTGATTTATTTTTCAGTCACTCTCATGATTATCAAAATAAATGGGGAAGATGTCCCCGTTAAGATCATGAGATCATGGAGAATGCTAAATGCACAAATGTTTGTTAATAACTAGGAAAAAATTATTAATAAAAAAGATAGAATAAAAAACGCGAACAGAAATAGAGGTCCTTAAGCAATTAATCAGCCTACATAAAGTTTAAAGAGCAGCAAACCAAATATTTTAAAACCTTGAATAGAGCCAAGAAGGACTTTTTTACTCATTGATTCACAGAAAATAGCAGCTCATCAAAGGAGCTGCTCAAATTTGGGAAGGAACTTGCCCAGCCCTCTGTCCTCTCCCATTCGAATCATCATACATGAGGCAACGGGGAATTTTACCTCCCCCAACATTTTTTAAAATGTATTTATCATTTGTGAATCAACCCCATCCATTGGAGGAGACACTGAATTTTTTAGACCTCCATCTCATTATGGAACCTTTGAACCATTATCAGAAATGCAAGGGGTTCAGATGATGACGGAATGCAAATCTGGCTGTCATGCAACTCCTCCCCTCATTTTATCTACTTACAACTAGCAATGATTTTAGGCAGTCATTTTTAATCAATCTCTGGCACAACCTACGTTTTAAGAGATTTTGAAGGACTCAGTATTATAATACCTGTTTAAAATACCCAGTATCGATGTGTCAATCCTTTTTAACTATCGGTTAATATCTCTCCTTCCCTATATGTTTAACATTTTAGAAAAAGTGGTGAACAAGCAATTGTCCTATTTTCTAGAGACTAATAGCCTTTTGGATCAGTCTCACGTGAGTTTCTCGGCTAAAAACAGCAGAGAGTTCACATTGCTAGCCGTGTTGGATGATATCAGGCCAGTAGTGGATCGGGCGGTGATGCGGCCCTGATCCTAGAAGACCTGTTGCCAGCTTTTGACACTGTCTCACACAGTTTGCTGATCGATAGGCTTCATTAGATGGGCTTACACTCTCTTGCTTTTAAATGACTGTGCTCTTTCTTGCTGAATAGAACACAAACAGTGGAGGTGGGCACCTACAGATCTCGATCTTTTAATTCTACCTGCGGGGCTCCACAGGGCTCCTCACTGAGCACTTCTCTTTTCAAAGCCTACATAGTTCTGCTGGCAAAAATCGTCAGGAATTGGATCACTTCTTATACAGATGAAACCCAGCTGATGATACCACAGGGGGAGAACTACAATGAGACCCAAAGTAATCTTCGGGGATGCCTCACAGAAGTAGTGGGATGGATGTCTAAGCATTGTTTAAAATTCAATGTAGGAAAAACAGAAAGGCTGCTGTTCAGTGGTGCTCATCGGATTTGGGATGACTCCTGGTGGCCTGAGCCTTTGGGAAAGATGCCCACCCCCAATAAGTCTGTTAAAAATCCTAGGGATCATCGTTGATGACCAACTCTGTATGCAAGATCATGTCTGAACTATGTGTGGCAAATGCTTCGGCATCCTCAAGCTTTTAAGAAGAATATTCAAATGGATCCCAATAGCTTGGTGAAAAAACCATAGTCCAGGCCCTCATAACAAGTATGCTGGACTATGGTAATGCTCAATTTGTAGGAATGACTAATTAACTTTTCACTCAATTGCAGGTTATTCAAAATGCAGTGGCCAAGCTTATCTGCAATATGGATAGAGTTCGCTCTGCTTCAGCCTGACTAACTTCGCAGCATTGGTTGCCTATGCACAAGATCAATCAATCAATCAATCACCGCATTTGTATAGCGCACTACTCACCCGGAGGGTCTCAAGGCGCTGGGGGGAGGGGGGTCCGCTACTGCTCGAAGAGAGCCAATTTTGAACTGTTAAGCTTTGTTCACAAAGCTTTGCATAATGTGGGCCCAGGGACTCTAAAAGCCAGAATGGAATTTTACAAACCTACTTACGAGCTGAGATCCTGTAGTTTGGCTTTAGCCAAAACCAAATGAAAAAGGAAGGACAGATAAGGAGGCCTTTCCTTCTCTTATTTGGCTGTGGTTCAATGGAACTCTTTAACCATGGACATTAGTTTAATTGATAATCATACTAGGTTTGGGAAAGAATTGAAAACTTGCCTCTTTTCTAGTTAGTTGATGGCAGGACATCCCTGTCTTGGTTTAATGAAACTCTCTCAGTGGACGGGTTGGGCATCTACGTGGCACAGAGACATGCCGTAGGGGATAAAATTGCGCTCTACAAATACAAAAAAAAAATGAATAAAAAATTATAATAGTAGGAGGGGTAGGTTTAATATTGGTTGAATGTGAAACAGTCACTGCACTTTCATTTCAATTGTAGTTTCCATAGAAGTAGAATTTCATTGCAAAGATTTGTTTTATTGCATATTATTAAAAAAAGTTGAAAAAGACCATGAAGATAGTTGAAAGAGTGAAAGAAGGGTGAAAATACTATATTATGTAAAAAGACAAGTGATGACAACAGAGCCAACCAAAAAGACTCTTGTACATGTCCGTGAGCTGTGTTTTTAGGTGTAACTCATTTTGTGAGGTGTAAAAGTGCACTTTATAGTGAATATGGTATTATATTTTGCCATGCTGATAAGATTAAAAAAAAGTAACAAGTGTTTCTTTTAATAGTGTCCTACAGGAACCTTTGGAGAGGTCTGTCTCTCAAGTATATAGCTATGTAATATATCCTTTATTGATAGGATAAATGCTTTAAAGTGTGGAGAAGTTTAAAAACCTAACATCTTGTGGTGTGTGTGTGGTGAATGCAGTTAGTTGCACAGCAACACCAATGCTCACAGTGAAGTAACTCTTTTCTAGTTCCAAACGTATCTGTTTCAAAACTTCTAACGAGACAGTGCACACCTGAAAACACAGTAAGGTGGGAAACTGTCGAGTTTACTAAGTTTGCATTGCTCTCTCACATCTTGAGAAAGAAACTGGAGCTCAACTCAGCTGGAACTCCTTAGAAACAACCTACACAAACGGGCCCATTAGGATGGTGGGTGAACTTTAGTCCGCCCGCCACCCAAGCGGTGCTGGGACCAGCCGCCAGCAGTGGGGCAGACCCGCACCGCCAATTAGGATGCGCGGTGCCCGCCACCTTGTGTATGGCAATAAAGGGGAGGTACCATAGAAACCCCCCAAGTGCAGCCCCCACCCCCGTGGGCCCGCAACGGGCCCCTAAAGCACATCCCTGCTAGCCTTTCCGTGGCGGCATCGCCACCATGGAAAGGCTTTTCACATCAGGCATCATAATATGGATGGCGGTGCCTTCCAGGCTCCACCACCATATTATACCCCATTTTCGCCCGACCGGTAATCGTGACAATTGCCGACTGGAGGAAAAGCGGCTAATGGACTTTCCATCCGCCAAGGTACCCCCCGCCATGATAATGTGTCGGAGGTAAATCCAGTTGGGAGTGCGGCCGGATCCACCCGCCATTGTAATCACCCCCAAAGTTTTTGAAAAGTGGGCTGCTTCTAGGCCTGCCGAGGGGGTGAGATTCAGCTTTAGATGGTGCACTGAAACTAAATGTTCACCTTCCTTTTTCACTGAACATGACTGTAGTTTGCAAGAACTACATTTGAAGAAGTGAAACAACAGTTTCACTTAGGGGAATGTATGTAGATACTATTGCTTCTACTATACCAGATACATGTAATAAAACTGGAAATGGAAGAGAATAAAACTTAGCCTCTGTCAATTTTGTAATAAAGACATATAAATTCACTGAGCAACCATGGTAAAATTTATTATAAGACATGATTATTAATACAATTCCCTTTTTATTGAAAAGACTATAGATCTTAACACTGCTATATTTCATGCCCCCAGTAATTGACCAGAATCAAAGACAGCCACACCACAGAACTCACCTTGTCTGACCATTCCATCGTACTCTTTACCATCACCAGATCCCCTTGAACCCTCCCTCGACAGCCACAGCACCCCCTTCTGTACTTGCATGGCAAAACGCAGATGTAGAAAATTGGAAAGAAAAGGATGTTCCAGCAGATACAACACTGCTCGAGCAATCTTCAAGTCTGCCCTCAACAACTTCCACCACCTACTCAAAGCGTGAAAAAGAGAGCCCTGATACACAGCATCGAAACCAACACCAACCAGAATAAGGAATTCTTTGCCATCGTCCAAGAGCTCACCTGCCCATCAGTCACAGAAAACTCAATCCCTTTCTCAAAAGATCTCTATGACACTCTTGCAGACCACTTCCACAACAAGATAGCCACTGTATACAGAAACTTTGACCCTCAAGCCACCGACCTTCTCAGGGTCACCACTCCTGTGAAGATAGCTGCCGACCACCCATTCACCTTGTAGGAACAACTCAGCACAGCAAACACCAAGGCTTTAATGACCTTCATCCATTTAGGAGCACCAACCGACCTGTGCCCTCATCTATGCTTTAATCTCAACAGTGACGAGATCAGCCACCAGCTCACCACCATTCTCAACACTTCCATCATAACAGACAACTCTCTGTCCCTGGAAATATGCAGATGTCCGACCCCTCCTCAAGAATCCCTCTGCAGAACCCAACGACCTCCAGAACTACTGCCCCATCTCTCTGCTCCCATTTCCCACCAAAGTCTTCCAACTCCCAAACATCTGGAGAGAAACAACCTTCTAGACCCCTCCCAATAAGGATTCTGAGCCAATCACAGTACCAAGACAATCAATTAATCAGGTGACTTGTATAGCACACCTACTCACCCTTAAGATTCTCAAGGCGCTGGAGGGATCTGCTGGTCCATCGAAGGTACTGACCCTCATTGCCGCAACAGACAACATCCACACCCTACTCGACAGAGGGTAATCAATTACCGTGATTCTTCTTGACCTCTCTGATGCCTTTGACACTGTCTCTCACCACACACTCATCAACCGACTTCACCAGATCAGATGGATTGCATCTCCAATGCCGATGACACCCAGCTCATCCTCTCACTCTCAGTGGACCCCACTATGAGGAAAACTAACTTTCACAACTGCACGAAATATGTCTCAGCCTGGATGAATGACAACTGCCTGAAAATCAACACAAACAAAAACCGAAGCACTGATTTTTGGCAGCCACATCTCCCTCTCGAACGACTCCTGATGTCCATCAGAACTTGGCCCCACTCCGAAATATCCTGTCCGCAACCTCAGCATCACACTGGACAGTGAACTGTCTATCAAACCACAGGTCAATGCCGTTCCAAACGCTGCTAATGCTACAAAGAGTTTTCAAACGACTACTCAGAGGCATCAGGAAAACAGTGGCGTAGGCTCTTATCACCAGCAGACTGGACTACAGCAATACACTATATGCAGGCACCACCAACAAACTCATTAGAATACTTCAGACAATTCAGAACACAGCAGCCAGACTTACCCTCAAACTGCCCAAAAGAACTCAAATCTCCCATAACCTGGGAGACCTCCTTTGGCTCCCAATCCAGAAGAGATACCATTTCAAGCTCCTGACCCAAGCCTGCAAAGCCCTTCACGACCAAACACATGAACTACCGCCTGAACTCCCACCAGCCACCCAGCAACATATGCTCCTTGACCACGCACAGACACTGCACATCCACTTCTGCTGCACCAGAGGATGATCATTTTCCCACCTTGCTGCCAAATCCAGGAATGCCCTTCCCCTCACCTTTGAATAGCACTCTCATTGGAGGACTTCAGAAAGAGACTCAAGACATAGCTCTTTGACTGAGAACCACAGGCCAACACCTGTATACCCTCATGGGTGATAAGCCGTTGTTGTGAAGTTCCTAGAAGTCCCCCAGGACCTGCGCGTTTGGGATGACCTAAACTTAGGGCTTGGTTTCCCAACTGCTACCGGACAACCCCACAGGATATGTCAGCCATTAGATCAGCTAGCTCTACAGTAAATATAGCATGTTACATTGCATGCAATCACATCGTGATCTATTATAATGCAGTTGTTACAACTGCGTTGTTAGAACGCGATACCTTTATGTCCCAAGTCCTTACATCGACTTGCAGTTGGGGGCGCGCTGGACTTGGGAATAGTATAATATACTAGTCCAACTCCAGCCTACGCAACAGTAGGGAATGTATTGGAATAGTAAATTAGACTATTTCTTAGGTTAGAGCACCCCCTACAGCAAGTCGATCTAATGACTTACGATGTAAAGGCATTGCGTTCTAACAACACGGTTGTTGTAATAACCGGGTTGTAAAAGGAACGCAATGTAACGGCAGCATTGTAAACGCTGTTTCCCCTACAGTTCCGCTACCACCCCCTGTATTTTACAGTGGTGTAGGTAGTTTCTGGCAACCACTGAACATGACAACCCTGATTCCTCAGGGATCGTGGAAAATAGTACAGTACCTTTTGCTCATACACTCTTGCTTGCCGTCTCTCAAAAAATACATAGGAAGGCGATTCAATAAGAATTTATTGGTTCAACGACAGCCTTGTGTAAAACATATGTGCTGTGACAATCAGGAGACAGAAGCATATGAAAGAGATTGCTAAGTATCAATATAGTAAATAGTAGACTCATTTCTAACATAGTGTTAATAAGATGAACATAAGGATCTAAGATAAAAAGAGTAGCACTTGCATATTCCTAAAATGCACGCTCTAAGTGACTTGCCTAAATATACCTAGCCTAGATCTGTATATGTAGCAAGTAAATGCATATATGTGTATGTAGTTATATCCAAGAAACCACTCACCTGATGTTTAGGAATGAAGGACCCCGTCTCTGCTTCGAGGATGACAGCCTGCAAGGAAGGTCAAACCGCTGCATGTCAAAGATTCAGCATGCAGGAACCTGTCTCAGCTTGGGAGGAATTCTCCTCTAATTTGTAGGGGGGAGTGGGGTTCTTTTATACTAAAGTCGTCAGTCCAGGTTTTTTTTCTAGAATCAATATGTTTTGAAAACAATCATGGATGTTTTGAAAACAATCATAAATGTTTTGAAAACAAGCACCAATGCTTTTCTAGACAAGTGCGATCATGCACAGCTGGCTGTTGGCCAATGATGAAAAAAGTGGTGACCCTTATACAGAATATGTCTGCCTTGCAGGAGGACATGCTTATGTACATCAGGTACCGGGATTATAATAGAGTACTGAAAGCCTGGTGTTAAAGAGACAGGAGGATGCTATTAGGTAAAAGGTCTCCTGTTTAGAATCATTACTGTAGTGTGGACGGGACAATGTATGTAAAATGAGGTATACATTCCTAAAAGACATGAAACCGTGCTATATAAGAACAATTTGATGGATTGATGTCTCTGAACCAAATGTCAATGAATTCAACAAGAACCCAATCCTCGCTTTGACTAGTGTGAATGTCACCAACAATGTTGAAAAACTGGATGGTTAGGGACAAATGGGGAGGAGAGAGAGAAACACTATTGCATCAGCTTCACTCCCAAAGATCATATGCAAAGGCTTCTTGTAATATCTTGTATATGTATTTATGTGTATCCCCTGTTACTTTTGCCCTAGCTGTTCAGCCAGTGTGAATGTACAGCATGGAATGTTGGATTGGTGATGATGAATGGAACGTTTCAGTGCCTGTGTGGTGAGGTGCGACAGTTTGAGTATGAGCTGAGAAGCAAGCAAGCTTTACCAACCTCGATCTAATACTAAATAAATCATCTTAAACTACATCTCAGCTACCAGACCTTCATTCATTATGTTTTGGTGACGATTTGGAGCTTGAATATTCAAAACTATGTGTGCAAATAAACCATTCAAAGAACTACTCAGAAGAAATTAACAGAAACATTTAGGGTCAAGAAACATGCTGTGGGACTGAAGCACTGCGCCTGTGAGCCCCACCAGTGTCCTTCTCAATGGATGGCCCCAGCCAGGACGTGCTTCAGTCATACTCATTGTGGAGTTTCTACATGAAAGGAAACAACGTCCGGTACACTGAGCTTTTTGTGCAAGAAGCTATCAGTGTATATTCATCAGAAGTTGGTGGAATTTGCCCGACCACTTATTCTGGTGGCATTATGCCAAGTTAACATTTTATGGACTGACTGGAAGTTATGGATCTGCGTTTAACAGGACATTCACACCTTCAGCAAATTTCCATTGGTGAGCAAAGTGCATGACGTTTTCACAACATTGGTAGTTTAAAATTTGCAAGTACATTGCTTCAATTTTCATTTTCATTTTCAAGACTTAATTATTTGAACTTTAAATAATGCACCATTGTTGCACTGCGATACATGCACAAGGCTTACCTGCTTTTGATGCCGACAGTTGTGGAGGAATCATGGCACACGCATCCCCTTGCTGTTACCATGGGGGCATGAGGACAGGCAGTGGGAATATTTGTGACGTCAGTGTGCGGTTCAACAGCTTTTGGTGCACGCACCCTTCTGGAAGCCACCCAGCACTGTGCTGGCATGCGTGCCGCCATCTTTGATTGCCATCACGTAAAAAGGTACCAGCGGCTACCAGCATGGTGATGCAAAGTGCATATTTGTCTCATACTTGACTCGTACTGTTGGGTATTGTGTGGCGCTTTCATCACAGATGTTACTATGTTCTGCAAGAGCAGCTCATCGCGCAAATAAGGACTCTCACACAACTCTGAATATAGTATAAAAGGTCACCTTTATTACAGGACAGCCAGAGACAGACCCGCAACATAACTTTTCCAACCAAACTTTATCTTTATTTCTTCTCCAAACCTTTTACATATAAACCATAACGTTTTCCAATTCTTTCTATTTCCAATAACCATCACTTGTTTTAATACCATCCTTGTGTTTTCCTTCTTCTTTCCATCTCTTCCCCACCTACCCTCCCAAGCCCTCCCCCTTAGAGAAAGGATGAATCCGCTCTAGATTATCCAATCCCCATCACACACGCCAACGAAGACAACAAAAAAAATCTGCCTGAGTAGTCCTGAGGTGACATCCTGACATCTCGACCTGTAGCAAGATGTATATATGCTTGCCTAGTTTTTTTATTTTTTTAGTTTTTTTTTTTTTTTTTTATTTATACTTTTTTTTTTTTTTTTTTTTTAACATGAAGACATGACAGACGACAAAAACCAACCCCCCCTTTGATTTTGCAACCAGGGTGGGTGGGTGGGTCAAAAAGCGACACCACCGTTCCTCTCACTCGCTCAGAGTGACGTCAGCCCTCCCTCCCCTCCCTTCCTTTGGACCTAGTCCCTCCCACCACCCAATCAGGTCGCGTGAGGTCGTCCCTCGCGCGAAATGCCCCAGGGGGACATTGGCTTTGCCAAGTGCCCCTGGGGGCCCATCGCGCAAATAAGGACTCTCACACAACTCTGAATATAGTATAAAAGGTCACCTTTATTACAGGACAGCCAGAGACAGACCCGCAACATAACTTTTCCAACCAAACTTTATCTTTATTTCTTCTCCAAACCTTTTACATATAAACCATAACGTTTTCCAATTCTTTCTATTTCCAATAACCATCACTTGTTTTAATACCATCCTTGTGTTTTCCTTCTTCTTTCCATCTCTTCCCCACCTACCCTCCCAAGCCCTCCCCCTTAGAGAAAGGATGAATCCGCTCTAGATTATCCAATCCCCATCACACACGCCACCCAGGAAAACCCTTGAGTTTTCCTGCCCCACCCAAAAAATCCCTCCCAAATCTAGAAAAAACGGACTGCTCAAGTCAATAAAGAATAACTGTGAAGGAAAAACTGTTCCATTGCAACTCATTTTGCCGGTTTGGAGCACCACAAGTCAACACACCAAAGGTTTGCCAAAGTATCTCTTAGTTCCATTAAATAATAGGACTGACCCATCTGTGACAGATGCACCCCGTCGCTCCGTAACAAATGCAGCATGTCACCATTAAAATGTTCGTGTGCAATGACCGTAATGCCCATTGCCACGCAGTATGACTTCATTGCTTTATTAACCTTTTTGCGGGCCCTCTCAACAGCTGTCTGAACTCTGGCTCCTTTCCATTGGCTCCTGTAAAGAAATTCAGTCCAAACTACCCTGGTCCCTTCCCATCTGTCTTTGATGACAGCCAAATCCAGTTTCATCTGCTTGATTAAAGCCAGCCCTGAACATTCCAACAAGTCATTTTCCCCTAAATGCAGGATCAACAAGTCTGGAATGCCCCACACCTCTGCCATTTTATTTAAGACCGAAAACAACTCCCCCCATTTCATCCCCCCTAAACCCCTCCAAATCACCTCATGGTCATTACCATACAACCCCAAACCTCTACCACATAGCTGTTGTTCGGCAAAGTTCGCCGCCCACTTCACGATGGAATGGCCGACGATCCACGTCCTCTTTTTTCGAGGAAAATCTGCCACTCGACCTGTGATGGAAAAAACACTATAACTAACTGGCCATATAAAGCGGATGGCATTGCCGTGTTTTTTTTTTTATTTTTTTTTTTTTTAAAACCTAACATATTTAAAACAACAATTGGACTTCCATCGGCCAATGCGCTGTAACTCCTCTGCCCCCCAACCCAACCTCGCAGCTTCGGTAGCCGCACCTATTCTGAATGAATGTGTCCCAAAACAATGTGGATTTTCCCCTGCTAACGTTAATGCTTTCCGCAAAACTGCTAAGAATTGAAAACAAGTTAACTGCGTTTTATTTCCATGGCAGAATATATCACCGTCCCGAAAAACCTTTGAACTCACAAATGCCTCCCATTCCCCCACTGGACAGCAACCCATCACCCCGCTCCTGCCAAGACGCACCAATGACCCTTTACCTGCTTGATCCGTCTTTGACCTTCTCAACTTGATCTGCAATATATCATTATCCAAAAGAACAATATCAGACGAACGTATCCCACCCAGATTCCGTAATCCCAGTAATTCTGATATCCTAAAGGCACCGAAAAACAACCATATCATGCCTAACCTGAACCTGTAACATTCCCATTCATCATAGCAGCATGAAGGCAACACACCCAACAATTTATGTAATAAGTCAAAAGTAATAGGGTCCCTCAACCTTGATGCTTGACCAAAAGACCTCCCAAAACCCTTCAGCATTTTCTGTAAACGAAAACCTTTTTGAACCTCACACCCCAATTCCAGTTGGCTATAAAAAGAAATGCCTGCTAACTTGCCCACAATGGTGGACGGAGACAAACCTCTGTCTATTAAACTCAGCACAAAGCCCAACATAAATTTTTCATCTCTCACCGCTGTACCCTCCCTGCCATGTTGAGCCGTATAACCCAAAAAACCAGACCATGCCAGCTGATAGCTGCGTCGTGTAGATTCTGACAAGGATTGCTCGACAAACTCAGCCATTCTCAATTCCCCAGGTCCCATATGTTCGGCGGAATCGGTGTCTTGTAATGGTCTGCTCCCGGTGCCAAATCCCGAAACCTCTGCCACTGACAACGAGACAAAGCGTCGGCAATTGAATTGTTGACACCAGGGATGTGTTGCGCTTTAAATACAATATTCAGCTGCAGCACCCGTAACATGTAAGCCCGCAACAACTGCAATACTTTCAGATCCTTTGCCCGCTGCCCATTCACCAGATAAACCACCGCCATGTTGTCGATATGAAACAACACACATCGGTCTCTGAACTCCTCACCCCAAATCTGCAGCGCCACCAACAAGGGAAAAAATTCTAAAAAAGCAATGCTGCGACCCTGATGTAACCACTGTGCAGGCCATTGCTCCGCACACCACCGTCCATCCCAAAATAAGCCGAAGCCTAAAGCCCCGGCCGCATCAGAGAAGATCTGCACTGGCCAGACAGTGTCTTCCGATACGAAGTTAATGGACACTCCATTGAACTCATCCAAAAATCGCAACCAAATGTTCAAATCCTCCTTAATTTTTGCTGTCATCCGTATGTGATGGTGCGGCAAACTCGCCCCAGCCAGCGCAAATCCCAGCCGCCTGCAAAAAGTCCTGCCTGCCCTGACAACTCGACAAGCAAAATTCAAATAGCCCAAAAGCCTCTGGACTTGTCTCAGCTGCACACGCTTAGCTCCCAAAATTTCTTGTAAAAAAGACCTGATCTCCTGCACTTTCTGCCTGGGCAAACGAGCCACCATCTCTTTTGTGTCTATTTCTATGCCTAGAAATGTCAAACTGGCCGTTGGACCTTCCGTTTTGTCCTCCGCCAAGGGGATACCAAATTCCTCCGCCATGTCCTGAAAGCAGGCCAAAACTTTAGCACATTGCTCCGTCCCTGCTTTGCCCACAAACAAAAAATCATCCAGATAATGACATACAGCCACATGATCTGAACGCTGGACCACACACCACTCCACAAACGTACTAAAAGTTTCGAAAAGTGAACAAGAGATAGCACAGCCCATGGGTAACACCCGATCCACATAAAATTCTCCTTCAAAATACATGCCCAGCAAACCAAAATCCGCCGGGTGAATAGGTAACAGGCGAAAAGCGGCCTGTATGTCACATTTAGCCAGCTCAGCTCCCATCCCCGCCTTGCGCACCAATTCCAAAGCGTCGTCCACTGACGCATAAGTCACTGCTGAATCAGAAGTAGAAATAAAGTCATTAACTGACTGCCCTTCCGGCCAAGATAGGTGATGTATCAGCCGAAACTCACCTTTTGCCTTCTTTGGGATGACACCAAGGGGCGATACAATGAGGTTTGGCAAGGGGCAAAACTCAAAAGGGCCAACTACTCTGCCTAAATCCACCTCCTTTTGCAATTTCACCCTTACCACTGACGCCATCTCCTTTGCTGACTTCAAGTTATCAGCCCAGCGTGAAACCCTGGGTCCTTGGTAACCAATCCGAAAGCCTAGTCGAAACCCCCAAAACAACTTAGCCGCTCCTCCAACATCAGGATACACCTCCAATGCGCTCAACATGGCCTGTAATTTAATTGGAGTAGGCGCCCTTTGGCATAAGAGGTGGTACAGATCCTCTCCCCCCCCTCTGCCCCCTAACATGTTCTCCCGGGTATTGGTTGGGAAAGCACTGAAAGACAGCATGCCTGCCCCCGCATTGAGAGCATTCATGCTTAAATTTACAGTACTGGCGCACACAGGAACCTCGGTTAAAGCTCCAACATGCTCCAGTTGCGGGCAACTGTCCCCGCCCAACGCCACCCGCCCCCTGTGTGGCGGGACGCTGAGAAAAGGGCCGGTAAGGAATCGGCAACCCACTTGCTGTATGGATCGTGTTGGCAGAAGAATGACCCGACATCCACTGTAACCACAGCTCTTGATCAACCTCACCCCATGGCTTATCGTGGAATAAACTCATTCTCGCCCGAAACTCTTCATCGTAGTTCAGCCACGCATAACCCCCTGCTTGCAAGTGAGCCCGTCTAATGACATCTACATACTTGAAAAGCGAAACTGCTCTCTCTGGGTAGCGTTCACAATAGACACTGGCATAGATCAGAAAGGCCGCTGTCCAGTTCTCTATTGTTTTCGGGACTTTGGGACGGCGGGACAATTCAACCTCCTCCTCCTTAGAACCTTCCTTTGCTTGCAGTTCCCTATGAAGGAGCCTGAACACATCCACGTACTCATGGTCCCAAATCCGCTGCCTAGTTCTATTTGACAAATGTATGCCTAATGGCATGGACACCCCCATAAAAGGCAATTTCGTACCCCTCACTGTAGTCACCTCACTCTGTTCTGAACTAGTAACCGATGAACATGGACTGTCATTCCCCAACCTCCCCCCATGCCCTGCCACCGTTTTCACACTTTCACTTTGTTTTGACCCCAATCCGTCCCCCGCCTCCCCCATTCCTTGACCACCCTCCGCAGGCGCCCCACCTGAACCCCCAGCCAACGGCCGTGTCCAAGCAGCCCACCAGTCTGGCTTACCTGCTGGTAGCTGCGCAGCCCGTCGCCGAAAATCCTCCAGACCATCACGCCGATGATGTCCGCTCGGAGTCATACGTGCCGGTGAGAGAACCGCTCCTGAACTCTGAAATACACTGGCAGAAGTTATACGACTCCCACCCCTCCCAGCCCCTAGCCTCCCACCATGGGACAGTCCACGTCCAGCAGAATACTCATTTTCTTTATCTGCTTCATCAACATTACTAACAAACTGTTGTTCATTGCCTGACATAGTAAAACTCATACCTGGCCTAGAGCCAGGCGCCAAGTTAAGAAGTGTATTTTGAAAATCTGACTCAGGCCTCCGCGAAAAGCACCCAGTCGCCTTTGTGAAATCCGCACCAGATCCACGTCTCGAACTCGCCCCCCTCCCAAGCACCACAATCTGCGGCGCCGTCTGAGAGAAATTGAACTGCTCATCTGGTACCAGACCAGCAGCATCCTGAAGGTACTCACCGCTCGAGCAAGGACCCGTACCATACTTACCCGATAACTTTGAAGCTGAGGTACCAGCCCTTTGTGCCATTGGCAACTCCGTGTGCTCCACCCACACCCATTGACCTTGCGGAATCACAGACCCCATGTTAGAAACTACCTCAGGACGCCCAGGCGGAGGCCTTTCTTCTGGAAACATCGCACTAGAATCCCTCACCTGTCGGCCCCCACACCTACCACCCACTTCCCCCCACCTCCCACTCCTGAAATGCTTATCACGAGGTGTACACATAACACCCCACAGCTGCTGTTCATCCTGTAAAAATTGAAAATCATGTGTTAAATCCACATTAGCCTCCTCCTCAACAAATTGTTTTGTGGGGACTCTAGACTGAGGGACAAGAATGTTCTGGCAGTCCATAAAGTCATCCTGCTGAGGTTGCTCCTCAAGTAATATCGCACCGCCCCTGACATCCTCGCCTTCCTCAACTCCTGACTGGTCATACTCCTCAGAATCACTGTCACTGGAGTAGCTCACTAAAATCTGACTCCTCCTGTCAGCATCCACTTCTGGTGCTATGTCAATTCTCTTGTTGCTCACCAGCTGCCCTTCTGACCTCATTTGCAATCCTGACACCTTCTTACTGGGTCGTGGCGCTATACTGCCCTGCTCCTGAGACGTGCTGGCCATCTGCTCATCAAACTCCCTGTCAGCCACTCCTTCCGACAGCTGAATCATAGACACGCGCGTGTCAAATACACCACCAGCACTGACGCCGCGCCTACCCGCCCTACGTCTTGCCGGTGCCTTCATTAAATGACAACCCCTTTGTAACTCACTGGGGGCCGATGACGAGCGCGGGGGTGGCAGCTTCTTACCCCGACCTCCTCTGCTCGTGGACCTCGCTCTCCTGGCTCTTGCCGCTGTCAACCTCGCTCCACCTTCATCCTCATGTAGAGTATGTTGAACCGGCTGACAGGCAGCCACCGCTCTAGAAACTCCTTCTGCCGCCAAGCGACGCGGACGCTTGACAGCTACTGAAGTATCTAGCACTGCGCCGGGCCTCAGCAGGTCACTCCGTCCCACCGCCACCAATGCTCGCACTGCCTCTATGGCAATATTCTCCGCCGCCATTCTAACAATGAATGAGGAAAAACACGTCGAAATTCCTCACCAAATCTCCTGTCAGCACTGACAGAAAATTGCCTCACGAGCGCCGCCTCAAAAAGCGACACCACCGTTCCTCTCACTCGCTCAGAGTGACGTCAGCCCTCCCTCCCCTCCCTTCCTTTGGACCTAGTCCCTCCCACCACCCAATCAGGTCGCGTGAGGTCGTCCCTCGCGCGAAATGCCCCAGGGGGACATTGGCTTTGCCAAGTGCCCCTGGGGGCCCATTCCAACAGAAAATCAAAAGATGGTCGCCGAAAATCAGACTTTTTCGATTCGGCAAGCTACTGTGACACAAAGCCATCAGCAGGTCAAACACGTGAAATGTGCGAGTACAAACTTGCTGCTGCTCTGGAATGAAGGGCAACTTATAAATTATAATTTTTTTTAAACTTGGAGTGATGTGAAGTAAATAAATCTTTGTCCAGCCTGGTATGGAGAAGAATATCTGTACATTCCTTTGGAGTGCCACCGGCCTTTTAGTATCAAAGAGGTGATGGTCCGTCCCAGGACTCTATTTCAGGTCAGAGGTGCAGACAAGACATTGTTTTGGGCAGTGTTCCAGTACACGGGTGAGAGGTCACTCACTGGGGATGTATGTAGTTACAACGCATGCTTTTCCCACGCATGCCTTTACAACGCAGGTTTTACAACGCAAGTCGTTACAACGACTTGCATTGGGGGGCGCTGGATAGTGGAATAGTTTAATTTACTATTCCAACTCCAGTCCCCGTGGATAGTAGGGAAGGTTTTGGATAGTAAATTAAACTATTCCCTATCCTACAGCGCCCTCTAGCGCAAGTCGTTGTAATGACTTGCGTTGTAATACCTGCGTTGTAAAGGTACTGCGTGGAAAAAGTTTTGTTGTAAAGGATGTTTCCCCTCACTGGCGTACTGTTTGCTGTTGTAGCATCATAGTTGTATGTGGCTAGTTATGTTACTGTTTATATGCCATTCAATGTCATACATAACTGCTGCTGCTGCTGCGTTTCTTACATTCTAGCAGTCTTATTTACACTGTTTTGTTTTTATTCAGTGCACAAGATTTTTATTCTTTGCATTGGTGCCCCTACTGAGGTGATGTGGTGGCATTCTATTTCTGTTCTTTGAAGTTTCTTTCTGGTGTGCGTGTTCCAGAGTGTCATCACTTATTGGGATGCTGAATTCCCACATGTTACACTACATTTGTTTGTGTATGTGTTATTGCTATTTTTTCATCATACTTTAAACTATAATGGTATGTTGCTACATTCTCTCATTTAGTAAAAGTGCCCTTTACACGAGGGATTGCTTTATGAGTCGGATTTGCCCATTTCTGTATTTTAGCCTGCACGCTCTTACATGAGGGACTGCATGAGTGGTAGTCACCCATTTCAACATGTTACTCTACAGGTCCTTACATGTGGATGGTTATTTGGGTGGTAGTCACTGATATCTTCATTGCATGCCATGCCCTTACAGGAGGGATGGTTATATGGGTGGGCTAAACCCATAACTACATTCGTAGTTACATGCCCTTTCTAAAGGGATGTCTGAATGGGTTGCTAGTCACCCCTCATTACACTTTACATTTCATACCCTTAGATGAGGGATGACTGGGTGTTGTATAAGTCAACCAATGCTACACATTTAGTTTGCTGCCCTTACATGAGGAGTGGCTCAATGGGTAGAAGTCAGCCATTTCTGAATTGTTAGCTATATTCCGTTACATGTCAGATGTTTGTTGGGGGTGTATTTCACCTTTTTCTACTTACTCCTGTCTGGGGGACGTTTACTCAGGGTGTATCTCGCCCATCACTTCTGTGTGATGATGTGTTTTCGTTTGTTTTTTGGTATTTTATTTTCTCTATAGTTTGTGTGTGTGTGTTTGCACAATTTAGTTATTGTTGTTATGGGTTGTACCACCACCCTTGCTAGTCTGGCCAGTTTTTGAGGATGGTGGTGATAATAGGTGCGATTGTGTTGTTGTTTGGTATGCTGATGCGGGTCTGCTAGGATTCTTATTCAGTCTGCTGTCAAGCATTGTGTGTTGTTAAAAAAGGCTGTTTCGTCTGTTACATGTTTATGAGTTTTAGAAAGGGGGAGGATGTGTGATATTTTTCATCTGCATTTATCTATGCATCTTTATTTTCTCTATGCTTTATTATAGTTCTCCAGGGTAATGCTTTATTCCATCTCGCATTTGTAATCAAATCAAATGTCTTTATTTAGATATAACACAGATATCTTTAAAAGAAGAATACAAAATTCACATTATAATCCAATTGTTAAAATAGGTACAAAGACACGATCGATTGTTTAACAGTCATATAAGAATATAGATCATCCACAGCTTGATCCTTCTCATTCCATAACATTTTAAAATAGGCGCAATCAGTGGTATCATACATATAAAAACAACCCAATACTCTTACAAATACGTCTCATGCTCATTACATTTTAGCTTCCTTAGGGGTTGGTAAAATTTTTAAGGTGTATTAAATGGTTTAAAAGGGATCAGGGGGAGGCTTTATGGGGTCTCTTTTGCTTAAAATTACGATATGCTTGCTGAATGAAATTAGCTAGCCTTATATTTAGGACTGTATTTTCTGGGTTCAGGGCCACAATAATGGCTTGCCTACAGGTCCGGGCACCCAACCTATTCCATTCAGCTTTGAGTTTGCACCTGCGTTGAAAATCAATAAGTGGTCAAAGGCAGACCACATGCAGCAAAGTTTCGGCCGTTTTGCCACACCCTCTACAAGTTGTATCTTCCGCCATACGTTGCCAGGGGGGCTGGTCGTACAAAAAACGCCAGTCACCCATTCCCATAGCTATAAGGCAACGTTTTAGGTACAGTGAGTATGTACAAGACAAGTAAGTAGCGGGGGCTAGCCGTCTGTATGTGTTTATGAGAGCCCAGGAGTGACTGCGTTTTGCAAAAAGTGCTTTATCTATAATAAGTGATCGCATTCTCATGCATTTTTTTATGGCCATTTTAAAAGCTGTCTGACTGAGATTGAGGACCCATAGGTCACTCGCTGACGTTTGATGAATGGCGTCTGTAAAAAGGCGACCAAACGTTCCACCTGGGTTATTCTGGGTTATTTCTAGCCAGACTAAAGATTCTAATGTGCCTGGGTCCGCTTGTCTTAGTTTATGACAGAGCTTTAGATAAGTGCCCACATTGGAAGCCTCATAGTTTAAAAGCCCCATCTCTAATCTTATCTGTGCTGGGGAGGCAGAATTTGGCAGCCGGAGAACTCTTTTATATATTCTGGTCATGTGCTGGTTTAAAGCAATGTTCAGTTTCCCCCTAAATATCTCTATGCCGTATGAAAGGGTGGGGCCAATTTTCGCTCTCATGACTTCCAAGAGGGGTGTAAGTGTTGGACCTGATAGATTTTTAGAAAGTTTGCTTAGTGACACCGCCAGGGACTTGGCTTTAACTGTGATCTCGTTGCGCTGTTTTAATAGATTGCATCTGGAGTCCAAATGGACATCTAGATATTTATATGACTGACCTATAGCGAGACTTGTTTTGTTAAATAGCCACCCACCACCGGCGTGTCGTTTTTTGCCAAAAGGGACAACTTGCGTTTTCTTAAGGTTGACCTCTAATTGGTTCGTGATTGTATAGCTAAGCAGTTTGTCAAGGAGCCTTTGCAGCCCGACCCTGGTAAGGCTAAAGAGAACCAGGTCATCGGCATACAATAGATTATTTATAGCCATGCCTCCCACCTTTGGGGGAGTGACTGTTTGTATCATCCAGGGTGCTTGACAGATCTGATATGAACAGGTTGAAAAGGATAGGGGCCGGCACACATCCCTGCTTCACGCCTCTGTTTGTCATAATTTTCCGCGAGAGATGTGTGCCGGACCCCAACTTCACCCGAACCCAGGTGCGGGAGTGAAGTTGAATGATTGCCTCCAAGAGTTTATTGGGAATCCCCCACTTTCTTAGTTTTTCCCATAGATCTGCCCTGGGGACCCTATCAAATGCTGCTTTGAAATAGACAAAGCAGCAAAACACTGACCTAGATGTTAAAAGTGCCTTGTCGACAATGGTTGATACAGCTAATAGATTGGTCATGGTCCCTGAGTTGGCAACAAACCCTGTCTGGTTCAACGGGATCAGGTTGCGTTCCTTTGCCCATAACCTCAGGTCCTCCAAGAGGAGGCCTGCGTAATGCTTGGCCTCAATGTCCAATAGGGCAATGAGTTTGTAGTTGTTCGGCGAGGAGCGGGATCCAGATTTGTAAATTGGGTGGATTATGGCGCCCCGCCATGAGTCGGGGATTGTTGCAGTATTCAAAGCATAATTAAAAAGATTTGTTAATGTTCCTGACCAGAGGGCTGGGTCAGATTTAAACAGGCTCTGTGGCAGGCCATTTGGACCCGGTGCTCCATCTGATCTTGCTTTTTTCACTGCTGTAGCAACCCTTTCTGGTGTCACCTCAAAGTCCTCATTGACAGAGTGTAGGCAAATAGTCTCTCTTAAGGGGTTGTGTCCTGTTGGTCCTGGGTGTTCAGAGGATCTGAAGTGGTCGGTGAGGAATGTTGCCCAATCCGATTCTTGGATGTTTGCTGTTCTGAAGCTTGATGTGCTGGGATTAGTGTGGTTAATTAGGGCCCAAAATGTTCTTGAGTTTTTACTCTTACTCTCCCACACCAATTTGCACCAGAATTGAGTTTCATGCGACTGTTTATCTTTAGTCATCGCCAGCCTGAAAGACTTCTGAGCAGTTTGATAAAGGTTTAGGCATTCGCTATTCCCTGGAGATTTTGCGAGTGACCGCAAAGCGTTGTTTCTAGCTTTCTTGAGTGACTTTGTCTGTATTGACATTGTGAACTTGCGGTACTGGATTGGCCTTTGGGCCTGTTGTTTCGCTGGAAAAAGATTGATCAGGTGAGAGCAGAGCATCGACCATGTCGCGATCGGCGAGACTTCTTGAACGGTTCCGCCTCTTATGATGTTCATGCTTTCTTGCAGGATATTCTGGCTGATGTCTTCACTCCACTTGAGACGCTTCAGGTTGTCTGTATGTATTCCTCGGCAGGTAGAAGTGGCAGGTTTGTGATTTACTGGATTTATATTGAAGGAAATCACCTGAGGTCTATGATCACTTTCAGTTCGTGGGTGGATACGGAAGCTTGCCAGACAATGAAGCAGGGATGAATTACAGATGGTATAGTCCAAATAGGAATGCTTGCTACCATTTGTCCAAGACCAGTTGGGGGAGTATCTCCCACCGATCTTCCGTTGATTACCAGGTATCCTGCACTATAAAATCGCATCACACAGAGTTCGCCCAGTCTGCCATAAGCTTGGTTGGGCGGTTTTATTTGTGTAATGGCCTCATTGATCGAAAATAAAAAGGTCCCTTCGTTGTCTGCTAGTTTGCCTTGGAATAAGTTGGTGTTGAAATCACCTGTGACGATACAGTCTGAGTTGGGGTGTTCCGCGGCTATGTCGCTCATGATTTCCATTAGACGAGCAAGATGATCTTTTTTTGTACGCGTGCTTGGATTAATGTACACGTTTAGAAGGAAAAGTGAGCACTGATTCCGCCATGAGTTGATTTTAACCCCAAGTAGCCATTCTTCGTCGATGGAGAGTCGTGAGATTGGGCCTTTTAAGTTGTTTGATATGTATATTGACAGGCCCCCTTTAGAGTGATGGTAGCGGCTATCCCTGAGTGCTGGTTTCCATACTTCAGTGTAGCCAATAACGGGGCATCCTTGTAATGCCCAAGTTTCCTGTATAGCTATTACTGCATGCTCACATAAAAAGGAGAATGTTTCAGAATTCATAATTTTCTGATGGAGGTCACTTATGTTCCAGGAACACATTGAGAAGATGGAGTCTGCTTGTAAGTTAGGCACCGTTACTGGTGAGGTTACTGGGGGGAATGACTTTGCCAGGGTTTTGAGTTTGGAGCCCCTGCACTCTACTTCGGACGGTCATTCTATGCTTTTGGTTGACAGGATGGCTGGAAGCCACTCCCAACCTTGACTTGTGTCGACATGGGAGACCAATATTGGAGGAATTCTATAATGTTCTTCTGGTCCTGATGCATTTTTTAAAATTGAATACCGTCTGGGGGGTTCCTCCGGTCTGGTGGTTCTAGCTTTCCGAGGAGTGATTGGCTGGTGGGGTAGCCTGGGGTGGAATATGGATACACTTGAATGCCCCAATCCCACAGGGTGTCCTTGTGATCCAAGATTGCTCCTACCCAACTGGCCGACTTAAAAGACACCAAGGTAGCCTCAGATGGTTGGGCGCCTCTTGGTGGGAGGAATTAGATGGCTTCGATGTCACCCGATACCAGACCTGCGAGCCCCGGAATGCCATCCGCTAATTTTATTATGTTCGACCTATTAAGGATGTCTTGCCGACCCTTTGATTTATATTCCGGTGGCAGTAAAATATAAAAATGTGATGAGTCGTTGTTATTCTCCTTAATTTTTTCACTTAGGGCCGTCTTATTGAGTTTATTAAAAAACCGGCCTGCGTCCAGATCTTGTTCCTGTTGTGATCGACCATGAGGGGCTTTCCACAAGGGCTGATTATTTTTAGGTAAAATTGTTTTTTGGTTATGAATTGTTTTTGTGAGGTTCATTCCTGTTGTTGTGGGGTCCACCCGGGGCAGAGTCGAGACTGAGACTGGTTTAGATTTTTCTTGGGTCTCTATGGACTCGGGTAAGGTTAGTTCATCGGTTATCATCCTTCTATGTTCTGTGACTGTGCTGGGCTCGTCTGTTGCTGTTCGCGCAGCTAGTTTGATTGGGTCGTGAGAACTCCTCACAGATAGTTGAATGGTGGGTGCTAGTGGGACCACTTTTACGTTGTTAACACTAGGATCTACTGGGGGTGATGGTGTAGCTATCTCACTTAGAGCTTTTTTGTTAGCCGCCGTTTCAAAGAGGGGAAAGAATTTCGGGTGGGCGGCTGTTGTTTTAGCCCATATTTTGTTTCTCTGTTTACGCAAACATTTACGCTCTCTCTTGCTACAGGGTGGTAGAGGGGCTGGTGGACCTTCCGCTTCGTAGTGTCCGAGGTCATTGAGTTAGCCGTTGGCCCTGTCACTTGATGGTCCAGACAAGTAGTGCATCCACTTGGGGCCCGGGTATTTTCGGTCATCACTTGGGTCAGGTCAGGCCCTGTTAATATTGCGTAAGATTTGCCGGTTTTTAACTGTTCCCTCGGCAGGTTTGGACAGGGAACAATTCCCCCGCTTGACTTAGTGCCTTTGTTTGCAGTAGTCCACGGGTTAGCTAGATCTTGGGTGGTGTCTTGTATTCTTTGTGATTGCGGACAGGGAGTCATGTGTGAGTAGCCTCCGTTCAACAGCTTGACTTCTTTTATTACACTGGTTAGGAAATCTGGAAGCGATGATAGTGAGTCAATAATTGGGGAGCAGCAACAGACTGAGTGTATAAGCTTTGTTGAGGCCTGTGCTCCTAGTATTAAGTTGTTCAGTTTATCAAGTTTACTATCGATCCCTGCGTGAACAATGCTAGGGTGTTCAGAAGATCAACCTGCACATCCAATTTGTCCGAATGGTAGTTGAGTGCTTTGACTGTTTGTTGGAAGGTTTGAAGAAGTTGCGGCCAAACCCCAGTTGCTGTAGGCTCTTCTTGGTTGAGCTTTGGGTTTGGCGTATGATTGGTTGGATTTTGATTGTTTTTAAAGAAAAATGACAGATCAGCTAAAAGATGATCATTTGAATCAGATTTTTTGCCCCATTTTTGAGGAGATATGGGTGCCAGTGGTGAGAAGCTTTGTGCTGGGGACTCGACGCATCCAGGTGCTCCTTAGGTGTACTTATGGTTGGGGATGAATGGGACAGTTGAATAATGGTATTATGCGCATGCAAGTTTTGCGCGTGTATTTGGGCAAAAGTTAATTGACGATGTGGAACCATTGTGGTTTCCTTTAACACATCAAAGGCTTGTTGTGGGGAAGTTGTTATTGTTTCCGGTTTCTGAATATGATCTATTGAGGAGCTTGAGTGATGTTGTAGACTCCCCGGAGAGGGTTGCAGCGGGCATACTCCTTGCTTGACCTCTGCTGTAGGTGAGCAATGCTGACCAGGTGGCGGCTCTACGTGGTGACTAGATACATTTTGTTTAGAGCCTGGTCCCCCCTGCCAGGCCGGGAATTGGTCGTTAAGTGCTGCACCCAAGACGTAAACTCCCGGAGGTTGAGCTGACTCTTTACTTCTTATTGGCCACTGTAGGGGAGAGCGCATACTTATCTCAGCCTGCTGGTCCGAGGCTACGAAGTTGATTAACTCCTGGGTCTGGGGTTTTAGGAGAACGTTGGTCGTTGTTGAGATTTTTTTTAAATAGTCCAACAGGTTCGGGGGTTTAAGGCATTTGGCGTATCCGTACTTTTGCCTTTAAGACTGGGGTTACAGCAACCATCTGGTGAAAGTTTTACCACTGTCGCTGTTTCCTGACTAGCCCAGGAGGGCTTGTGGTTACCCGGATGGGGCTCTTCTTTTAGTGCCGGCTGTTTTGATTTCCGCCATTTTCGTGCCGCTGTGGACTTTCTTATTTTCCCAGATCTCATTGCTTGATTAGATTAATAAAACCGATTCTGAGCTGGAGTGGGGGTGGTCACTGAAGCGGCTGGGGTGGCACTGCCGAAGAAAAATTGGAAGTCTGAAAAAGGTTGTAGTGCTTTGAATTTCTGATGGCTCAGCAGGCTCTGATGTACCTGGGATCTGGGAGCTGGGAGTTCTTCCAGTTCTGACTAGCTAACTGATGTCAAGCTGTTAGCTTGCTGCACTGTCGAAGGACTATAGAATGTCCTGTTGTCAAGGGACTGGCGGTTAGGGGTTGGCTGAATGAGGTGCAATTTTAACACTTTTTAACACTTTTTTTGGGCGTGTGCCTCAACGTTGGCTGGATTGTGGCTAGCTAGATCAAGGCACCCCCCCGTTCTTTGACTATTTCCCGACCCCCACCGTTTGTCCACAAACACCCACTCCCGCCGCGCCACTCGAACCTGGACTGGACTAACTAGACTGAACTGGGAGTCAGGACCTCACCTCTTGTGCTACCCCAATGGGGTCAGGAGCACAGATAGTGGAGTGAGAGGGTCAGTTACCTCACCAATCAGCCAATCAATCAGTCAGTCAGTCGACGGTCCGGGCAGGCAGCGGAGCCGGCCGTTAGTTGTCAAACTTAGGGGAGGGACAGCGGGGGGAGCAGCCCCAGAGCTGGAAAAAAGCAGCCGAGTGTGCCACACGGCCGGCAGGCTAAGCTGGCTGAGATAGACAGTGCCGGAGCGGACGCCGATCGGGGTGAGGCAAAGCAAGATAGGGCTTCCTTTATGGCCACTGAGGGCTAAAGACTGACACAGCTGACTCAGGAGGCAGCCCAGACAGTACAAGGGTGTGCAACCCTGTGCGGCGGCGTGTGGTTCAGGAGGGCGGGGGGAGGGCTAAATTATGCTGGAAGATACGATCCACCAAACCGGCCAACGCCAAGCGCCCAGCCCGCAACCAGCAACTGACAACGGCAGCGGCAGCAGCGGGGGCGGCAGAGACGGCCACACAGCTCCCCACACGCTCACTCTCCCCACTCTCCCCACATGCTTCTTGCCGACTTACTGGTATGTGCCTGCCGCCCGGGTCCTGGTCATGGGCGCCGACAGTGCCCTGATGAAGGAACCGACCTGCATCACCTGCGCGATCACCGTCCGGCTCCACCCCAACACCGCCCCTCACTCACCACGCCTCATCTGACGTGCGTCCGGACAGACTGCTGCGAATTCCGTTAGTGGGACGCGGCCTCTCACTGACTGCTATGCCTGGGGCATCTCGCATTTATATATTTTGACGTAATTTCTCTCTTTCAGTTTCTTCTTGACAATACTTTATTCCATTTTGCATGTTTATTTTTTGTGTTTTATATAAAGGGGGTGCTATGTAATATCTTGTATATGTATTTATGATTCTTCCCTGTTGCTTTGGCCCTAGCTGCTCAGCCAGAATGTGCTGCATGGAATGTTGGAGTGGTGATGATGAATGGAACGTTTGGCTGCCTGTGAGGTGAGGTGCGATAGTCGGCGTATGGTCTGAGAAGCAGGCAGGCTGCTCATGGTGGGGCTGCTCTCTATGGGTTTACCAACCTGCATCTAAGACTAAATAAATTATATTAAACTACATCTTGGCTACCAGACCTTCATTCTTTGCACTTCTTTCTCTAGAGTATCAACGTTCTCAAGGTAAATGTGTTTTGAAACTTCCCTTTTGGGTGTTCACTTAACAAATGAGAATATGATGAAAGAAACTTTCTACATGTGAAATGTCATCTGTAAGATAGGTATTGGAATGAGCACAGACCAATACTACTGACACTTGTGCCTTGATGATTGTTGTGGAAGAACAGGAGACATTTCAAACAATCAGTTGAAAGCAATGGATATGTGCAAGTGGGCCAGTGCTGACCCAGAAACTCCTATCTAAATAGTGACCCACTATACTGCTGAGCTAAGCCTTAACTGCCATCTTCCAGTTTTCCATAACTTCCAAGCTTACTGATTACACGATAAAGCTTGACACTCCCTATTCCTGACAGTGACCAACCCAAATGTTAAGGCCTGGAAGTGAAAATGATCCACCATCCACGACAAAAACACAACAACTTTTGAGAGTCTTGATGATCAGGCCCTGCAAGTCTTTAGGTCCAGACATGTTAGAAAGTTGCCTGTTTGTACAGAGGGGAAATGGACTAAATAGAAACCATCCCAAAAATACTTTTGTGCCACAAACGTTTTGAGAGAAAATGGAGAACTCTGGGCACTGTAACAGCATTGTTGCTACTACTGCAGCTGTCTCTTAAGCAAGAAAGAATGGCACAGAGATGGAAAACAGACAGAACGTAGGCTTGTTTCCTCAGTCATTTTTTTTACCAGGACATTCAAATCTGTGGCAATGTGTTTTGCCCACACGAAGACAAGATGAGTGAAGAGCATCTTCCAGTCAGCATCCAGCTTCTTTCATTTCTTACAGAGATGTGGCCTAGATGAAAATGGAACTATCTGAAGCCACAGAGAACGACTACAGAATGTCTCATCCAATATGAATCTGAATTCAAGCTACATGGATTGCAGCAGATAACAACAATGCTCTTCCTCCTGCAAAGTATAACATTCCTTCTACACAATCTGTGCAGCATAGAAGGCATACTAAAAGAGTATTCATGGAAAAGTTTATAGTGAAAAATGTGTAGGTCAGCCCTGCTTCAGCCTTGCAGCAATCTTTACAGTGTTGCACCCTCATAGTCCATGCATAAACGCCCTTACATTTTGGCCCGAAGGGAAGTCGATTTGCAAACCAATGGGAACTCCATATCAAATATAATTATAGGGCACACGTAGGGGACCTCAACCAATTCACATCTTTTCAAATCAACACCCTTTTTTTTCAAAATAAATATTGCTATGTGAAGAGATGAGGAATTTGTAATGTCGCACCCATGAGGTAATGGGTGCGCCCAACTAGGCGTGGCGACCACGGGTTGAGAGAGGGATGTTTTGACTGTTCCCCCGCAGGCTATCGGCTAGATAGTATTGCCCTGGGTCATGTGACCTTGAATTCATAAACCGGCTTCTGCGGATGTGACGTCACTAGGCGTGCAAACGCGGTAGCAGTAAGCAACTAAATAAGGCTCTGTGCCATTATTTAATTACCGGCCTCCGATACTCCCTGCAGCAGAGTTGCGGGCCCAGGTGTGGAGATAGACGACACAACAACTGGCGATGATGGAGGGCGTGCCCTGCTCTCGAGATCTGTGGGGGCCACGATCATGGGCTCTGCACAACGCGGTTCCTCGTGCCACAGACGCATGCCGCGTGCTCCGCACTATCGGCGGTGCGGCTCTGCCCCGAGGGTGACGTAGCAGAATGGTGGCGGAAGTCCGGCCTGAGGCCTCAAAACCAGCATCCACAGTGAGACCTGTCCTGACCACATTATTGCAGCACCCATCTGATCAGCACAGGGCCCGCAGTAATGTGTATGTGCGTCAGATCTCCGTCGCTCCCAGCACATCTCCAGCCTCTCAGCAACCTGCGCAGCCTCGTGCCCCTTTCCCTCCTGGAACTGGAAGAGGCAGACGGCTTCTCCTGCCAGCCTAGGGCAGTGGATTGACCTGCCGGGGGGGGGGAGTAGTGAAGTGACAGGCTCTCGCCCCTCCACGCAGCACGCCAGACGCCTGTCATGTCATCCATTCCCACTATCGAAACATTTGTGGTGGAGGGACCCCCTTCAGCACACACACCCAAATGAAAAGAATGGGTGGAACGCCTATTAATAGATTTTTAGGCCACAAAAGTCCACAAAGACCAGAAGAGGGCCCTGCTTCATCATTTGGGGGGGAAGGACAGCCATAGAATCACCAGGGGCCAGATGTAGGTGGCCATTTACTGATCGGTAACGGCCGATTTCGGCCGTTACCGACTGGTAAATGGGTTTTTGGTATGTAGGGGGCTACATTTACCGATTCGGTAAATTTACCGAATCGGTAAATTTACCGATTCGGTAATTTCGGGATGTAGGTGGGACTCTTCAGAGTCCCTAAGGGCTTACAGATTCGGTATTTTACCACCCAATTCAATTGGGTGGTAAAATACCGAATCCAGGTGTGTATGCACATGTGTGCATGCACACCTATGCCATGTGACTGACAGGCATGCCCTTAGGGGACACATGCCAGTATTTGGGGTGCTAGAGGGTGTCAAAGTGACACCCCCTGCACCCTTGCTGGAATCGGTATTGGTAATGCCCATTGATTCCTATGGGCTTCAATGCCCATAGGAATCAATGGGCATTACCGAATCGGTATTTACCGATTCGGTAAATACCGATTGTTACAGAATCGGTAATTCAATTACCGATTCTTCCTACATCTCCCCCCTTCTATTTTACCGATTCATAAATACCGAATCGGTAAAATTCGGTATTTATGAATTGGTAAAATAGAATTACCTACATCTGGTCCCAAGTCTCTTGCAGAGGCAACACCCAAGACACCCCACACCCTCATCAATGCCCTCACAGGATACTTTGAGCCAATGGCGAACCAAGACTATGAGCGCTTAATTTTTTGCCAGGTGAGACAGCTACCTGACGAATCTCTCTACACTTTCCATGCCCGGCTCAAGAACCTTGCGAGCATGTGTGGGTTCTGTGATGAAACGGAGGAGATTAGACGGCAAATAATTCAGGGTTGTGCATCGGCGAAGCTCAGAGAACGGATCCTTGAGGAGTCAGGCAAATTGCTGACAGACATATTGACACTGGGGCGCACCAAGGAGTTGTCCAAAGCCATAGCAGCCCATATGGAGGCGGCGTTACAGACACCCGTCAAAGCGGAACCTGTGAATGCGGTGACAACCAGGCCAGTGCCCCTAGACAGCAAGAAGGAACCAGTGAGTGCCTCACCGAAGAACACTCTAAATTGTAGCTATGGCCCCACAATGTGGCGGAATGTCCAGCAAAGGGCAAAAGATGTGCAGGCTGTGGCAAATTCATTCACTTTGAGAAGGTCTGCTGCTCGAAGAGGTACAGAAAACCGCGACCAGTGGTTAACCTGATTCTGGAAGGAAGTGGTGAGACAAGTAACATGGATGATGATGAGGGAGACAAACAGATGGTACACACGGTGCACATGATCGGAGTAGCGTTACGTCATCGGAGGGTGGCCTTCCACCTGCGTCCTCTGGTCGAGAAGAAGTTGATCAAGCTTGAAGAAGCTGGCATAATTGAGAAAGTGACCAGACCAGGAAGCCTAAACAACCCGGCGCTGTTAGAATATGTGTGGACATGAGGCTGCCCAATGCCGCTATCAAAAAGGATTCAGAAAAGGGGGTGGTGATGGACAGAGCATCTGAATTAAACAGAACACTCATACCCAGTCAAAAGATCAGGGCTTGATCCATCACCGTTTTTTAGCTCACTACACCATCCCAGTTCAGAACCTGGCTAAATGCAAATTAGTCTGTCCCTGGCCCAGTGCATCATGGGAACAGGGCAGACCAAACTACCAAGCCAATTATTTACTGGAAAGGAAACAAGCTTCCGGGGACCGGTTTCTGGCATTGCACATCCATCACCACCCCCTTTTCTGAATCGCTATCAAAAAGGAGCAACACATCACCCTCACCATTGATGACTTGATTGGAGAAATGGCCGGAGCGTGCTGGTTTTCAAAGCTCGACCTCCGGTCAGGGTATCATCAGCTAGTGCTGGATCAAGCATCTAAAAACATAACAATATTCTCCACCCATGTCAGCCTCAGAAGATACACTCGTCTGAGTTTTGGGATATCCAACGTAGCTGAGGTTTTTCAAAATGTCATTCACCAACTGATCATGGACATCCCGGGGGTAATAAATTTCAACGTTGACATAATGACCCACGCAAAGACCATTGCAGAGCACAACTCCTGATTGACCCAAATATCACAGAGCATCCGAAAGTCTGGACTCACGCTGCACAGGGAGAAATGTGAATTCCTCAAGACGAAGCTACAATTCTTCGGCTATGTGTTTTCAGCAGCAGGAGTAAATCCAGACCTGGGTAAGGTCAAAGACATCAAGAATGCCCCAGCCCCCACCAACGTAACTGAAGTCCGCAGTTTTCTCAGAATGATCAATTATTGTGGCCGTTTCATTCGTGACCTTACGACCCTCACTCAACCACTGAGAGAGCTCACAAAGGACTCCGTCCCGTGGGTGTGGAGCGTGGAACAAGTCAAGCGTTCCAGAACATCTAAGAGGCCTTATCGGCTGCAACGATGTTAGCATTCTTTGATCCTCAGAAATTAACTATGGTCGCTGTTGATGCTGCCCCAAAAGGATTAGGAGCTGTGTTGATGCAACGCACTCATGCTGAGGAAGACTGGGCCCCGGTGGCTTTCGCCAGCCGCTCCCTAGCCGACACCGAGCAGCGGTACATTGGGGGTGCCGCCACTTCCATCTCTATGTATACGGAAACCCTTTTGTGGTGGTGACTTACCGCAAGCCACTTCTATCCCTGTTCTCAGGAACTTCGTTGAAACCACCCCCAGAATAGAAAAATGGATGTTGCAACTGCAAGATTACAATTGTCGAGTGGAATATCAACCAGGATCTGGGAACCTAGCTGATTACTTATCTCGCCATCTGAGGGCGGCGGAAGAAGAAGAAGCGGCAGACACTGAGGAAAATGTCCGCTGCATCACAGCCAGATTGTGTCCCCTTCCACTTTCCATGGATGTTTTGAGAGAAGAAACAAACAAAGATGAATATTTGCAGCGAATAAAGCAAGTCCTGAAACACGGGAAATGGCCCCGTGCAAGGGAAGAATGGATGATATGTACCTCTGAAGCACGACCTGTCATGGAGAGCTTATATCATGTGCAGGAGGAACTCACGGAAGATGCCACAGGGTGCCTGCTGCGAGGACACAGGCTGGTCATCCCATCGTACCTGACAGCATGAGTAGTCCAAACTCGCTCATATTGGCCACCAGGGAATGGTTAAGACTAAGTCACGGCTGCAGACCAAGGTGTGGTTTCCACTGATGAATGAACATGTGGAGGCAGTAGTCCGTTCATGCCAGTGGTGCTGGGCTACAGGAGAAGCCCCTCATCCCGCTCCAATAATAACGTAGCCTAGGCCCAAGCATCCCTGGACGTGTGTAAGTCTTGATTTTGGAAGTCTCCTGGATGGAAGACACACTCTCGTGGCCATCGATGATCATTTAAAATATCCGGAGGTGGAGATAATCATGACGCTAAGTGCAACTGAGGTCATCCCGAAGATAGAAAAAGTGATGGCGACTCATGGCATTTTTCAGAAATTGAAGACAGATAATGGTTCCCCATTCCAGAGGCAGGAAATGGTGACCTATGTAACCTCCTTAGGCATCTAGCACAGGAGAGTCACCCCCTCGGTGGCCGCAAGCCAAGTGGGAAGTGGAAAGGTTTATGCGTACTTTGAACAAGGTGATAGGCATAGCTCATGAATGTCATAAGTCAGTGGAACTTGCCATATTCAAATTTTTTAAAAGTTACCGACAAACGTCTCACTCCACCACGGGGGTTTCCCCCGGGCATCTGTCCATGGGCCGAGTAGTCAATGACTCCATTCCACATCATCCACAGTGGTGCCCAGAGAGTCCGAACGATGATCAAGTGGATACTCACCGGCAAAGTGCTCCTGCTCAAATCAGCCAACTCCGGAGGGCTCGGCCAGCGAAATTGGGTGGCATGATCCTGCTAAAGAATCATCTGACAAACAGCAAGTTTAATCTCCCATATGAAAAGAATCCCTGGGTAATAGTCCATTTGAAGGGCACCCGGGTCACGGCCAGAAGAGGCGGTGAAACAGTGACCCAGAACATCTCATGCTTCAAGATGTTTCATTCATCACCTGCTGCTCCGGCGGGTCTGAGCCTGCCCCGGTCTGAAACAAGACTGGACTCTGACACGGAAGAAGAAGTAGCAGGAACCAGCACACACGGTTTGGCCCCTGATGTGGAACTGGCACCGGAGGGTGCCTTCTGTGCGGTGGGGAGCTCTGATTTGCCATTGTGCACTCCAGAGATCGGGGGTGCTTCTCAGACCAGTGATGCGGAGGGAGAACTGAGTGGGCGCGGGAGCTGCCAGTATCACCTTCGACAGAATCCTGAGCTGATCCGCAAGCAGAAGGACTACTTCAGACTGTTCCAACTTCTCACAATGTGTTGGTTTTGCTGAGTATCATTGCAATGAGTATCATTTGTTTGCTTGTTTTGTTTGTTTGGGGAGGAGTGTAATGTAGCACCCATGAGGTAATGGGTGTGCCCAGCGCGGCGTGGGAACCACGGCTATGAGAGAGGGGTGTATCGACTGTTCCCCCGTAGGCCATCAGGCATATAGTATTGCCCCGGGTCATGTGACCTTGAATTAATAAACAGACTTCCGCGGACGTGACGCCAGTATGTGCGTGAACGCTGGAGCAGTAAGCAACTAAATAAGGCTCAGCGTCATTATTTAATTACCGGCCTCCGGTACTCCCTGCAGCAGAGTTGGAGGCCCAGGTGTCGAGACAGATGACACAACAGAATTGGCAAAGCCAGTTCTGTACTGACTGTAAATGTAGTATGATTTAGCCACCATGCCTGAAAACACAGGTGCCCTGGGGAGATATAGGGCCTTTAGGGTCAACACCCTACTTCTCCCCATATATGTCCCACATATCTGGAGGACGATCCTTCCATAGAGTTGACGCCAAAGCTCTATCAATAGGGACCCAAACATCCCTTTGGGACAACGTGAAAAAGGATTCCTAGGAATCTAATCAACAGATCTCTGCTAGTTACTACTTCTCCATACACTTGTGGTGCATCACTTTCCACCATAATTTTCAGCAGCAGGACCTCAAAATTAGGGGTTACTTGGCAACCCACCATGGTCACCATCTGCTCTCATGTGATCTAATATATGAGGTCAGATAATACACAATGCGTGGTCTGACAGCTCAAGAGAGTCATAACAAAAATCACAAAAGAAACTCCAAAAACATTACCATGGAAAATGGCTTAACTGACTGCAAAGGAGGAGTAAATACTATAGACAGGAAAAGCTGTAAGTGATGTGGTACAAAGGAGGAGTTTTAGCGATGATGCACAGAACAATTTTAAAAAATGATAATCACAGCATGGAAGGAACGTCTTTTTTTCACATTATCGCTTTTCTGGTGGAGGGTTTCATTAACTAGGAGAAATAAAGATATTTCTCCCCATTACACCTCTGTCAGGTAGATGCACTGTCTTGAAAAAAAAACAGATTCATGAGTCTTTGCAAATCAGGTTTGGTGTCAAAATACATCAGTGGATGTATGAGAGCATCCATGCACCACCAATGTAACACCTACTCGATGCAAAATGCATGGCAGCACTTTGCACTACGTTGCATTACTTTGTATTGGCTTATACAAGCAAAGACAAGTGTTATAATCTCTCTTTCCCCTCTTCCTCTGTCCACCCCGCTCTCCTATCAGCCTATTGGTGCAATCTTAGAACCTTCAGGTGAAGGCTCGCTTAGAACATTCAGTGAGTGACTTAGCTCTGGCATCTCGGAGGCACTGTATTACTTCTGCTTATCATATAAACCTGGAGTTCAACCTACCTGAAGTTTGTCTATTTACTACACCTTGTTGGCGACGAGGACGGGATGCTGGGTCAGGGCCAGTGCTGTGCCTTCATCTGAAGTGAGTTTAAGTGATGCCAGACGCTGTCAAAGGTGAAAGACGACCCCTTGACAACTGCCTGTTATCCAAGGTCGGCCGTCGGGACCACGTCAGGATCCTGTGTGGGGTGGATGAGTATATTTACGTCCAGGAGGAGGATTTGGACCTTCAGCTACTCCAGAGCCTTGGTGATGCCAGACTACCTTGAGGAGCTTTAGCTTTAGCCCCTGCCTGCCAGAGGTTACCCCCCTGCTGTTGAGAAGTTGGAACGGTACCGGCTCTGGTGGGGTGAGTGGCGAGCGTCCCAGCCTTGTTGCAGAGTGGGGTCTAACTCTGCTGGAGCCTCTTTATCTGGCTTTCGGTACTGGTGGAGTTACTTTGGAGTCCTAGGGAACGTCCGCGCTGGCCGCTTTAAGCGCTTGATGTGGCAGTTTGGTGTTTGACGGGGTTTGATGTCTCTAAGGAGGGTGCAGACAGAAAACAACGATGATCATTGTCGGCCAGCTCTTCATAGCCTGCATCTCATCAGCGCGCCCTCAGCATGGGGTATGCCGCGCAGTTCTGAGGTGGCCTGAGGCGTTCACTGTGAGTCCCGGACCTCATGTTTACCATTCCTAGAAGATTCCTCAGTGCGCAGCCCGCTGCTTGCAACCGGATAAAGGATTATCTTTAGTCTCCTTCCTGGGAACAGGTATGAGGAAATATTGAGGAAAAATCTCCGGTCTTCAAGGGAGCCCTGCCTTTCTTTCCAGCCTCCGCCTCAAGGGAAGTTACCGCCCCACTGAGCACTGATTGACTGGGACGTAGACTGCAATAAAAAGAGGACTGTCTCTCCTCAAGTAGTGTTTTTGTGTTAGATATTAGTGGTTGCCTCACTGCCTGTTAAAGTACAATACTCATGCTACCTTTAGTTTAAAACAGAAAAAAAAAATACATCTGTTCCATTTTCCTTTTGAAAGGTTTTTGATCATTCTGCAAATTAAGAATTTTTCCTGTCTGTTATCTTATACCTGAAGTGTTAACATTATGGCAGGAGCAGGAATGAGTCACCCCCTCCTTTTCTTAATGAACAGGGAGAACCAGATATACCCTGGAGGAGATGGGAGGGTATATTTAAATCTTACCTGATAGCCATAGGAGGTAGGAATTTTACTAATTTAAGGAAACAACATATCTTACTACACAACCTGGGCATACAAGGTAGAAAGATATATGAGGATGTAATGGGAAGATTTGTTGATGGTGAAAATGAAGAGTAGATAGAAGGGACAAATGTTTATGAGTATACTTTGAGAAAATTGGAGGCTCATTTCAGAGTGAAACTCAATGTGGTTTTAGAGAGACACAAGTTTTTTAAGAGGGCGCAGAAAAAAGAGGAAAAAGTAACGTCATATGTGGCAGTCTTAAGGGGTTTATCCGCTACTTGTGAGTTTGGTCCTCTTACGGATTCTTTAATAAGAGACCAACTGGTGAGATGCACCAATGATTGTAAGATTAAAGAAGAATTGCTCACTAGGAATCCTGACCTGGATGAGGCATTGAGTATTGCAAAAGGATTAGAACACACTGGCATGTGCATTAAGGAGATGAGAATTCATGAAGGGGATACTAAAAGTAAAGGGGAGGAGAAAACATCAACCAGTGATGATACTGTGTGCAAGATTGGGGACAAGAACAAAGAGCCACAAAAGAATAAAGCAGTGGGGTTACAAGGTTTTAAATGTGGGAGCCCTAACTACGATGAAAATTTGACAGGTGATATCGATTATCCTAAATGTGAAATAAGTTTCGATGGGGAAAAGTTTAACGTGTATGCAGACTCATGCTCTCCATTTACCCTGGTGGAGAAAAAAGTTTTTGAGGGAAAATTTTCCAAACACAAGTTGCAGCTTGAGAAAGCTGACATACATCCTTCAAGCTACAATAAAGAACCCATTCCTTTAGAAGGTATGGGCACAATGAGAATTTCATTTAAAAATAGGCACACGGTAGGGAAGGTGTATGTCACTACTCAAGGGTCGAACTTGTTGGGGTAGAAGCACCAGAGAGAGTTAGGGATAAAGCTTGACCCGAACAACAAAGAGCAAGTATTATTAGTGGAACCTGCCAGGGTTGGTGCCAACTTGGTCAATGATTTTAAAGATGTATTTAATGAAAACCTGGGAACATTGAAGAACTACATGCACAAAATAATACTAAAAAAAGGAGCGGAGCCTGTGGTGCACAAGACACACTCGATTCCGCTGCTCATGAGAGAACCATTGAAGGTGGAGCTGGAGAAATTAGTTAAACAAGGAGTTATCAAAGAGATTGAAGGTGCTGCATGGTTGGCGCCCATCGTCCTCACAACCAAGGATGGAGGAAGTAACCTTAGGCTCTGTGTGGACCTGAGGGATTTGAATGCCAATATCTTGGTGGACAGATTTCCACTACCCCGTATCCACGAGATGCTTAGCACTATTCAGGGAGCTACATTTTTTAGTGTATTAGATCTCTCATCAGCCTATTATCAAATAAAACTCCACCCCGAGTCCCAACCTTTAACGGGCTTAACGACCCCTTTTGGGAACTTCAAATTTCTGAGGATGCCATTTGGTTTGGCATCCGTGGCTGCGGCATTCCAAAGGGTGATGCAACATGCACTTAGAGACTGTAAGAAAACTATGTGCTTCCAGGATGACATACTGGTTTTTGGTTCAAACGAAGCTGAGCACAATGAAAATGCTAGAAGGGTTCTGGAGAAACTAAGAGAGGTGGGGTTCACAACTAAAGAAAGCAAGTGCAAAATTGGAGTGAGCTCAGTGGATTACCTGGGGCACACAATCTCAGAGGAAGGCATCAAGCCAAAGATTGACCTTGTCATTGCAGTCAGAGATGCCCCAACCCCCACTAGTAAAGAAGAAATTCTCTCTTTTCTGGGTTTAGCAGAGTACATGGCTAAGTACATCAAGGATTTCGCTATGATGTCCCAACCCCTCAGAGACTTGGTCACGAAAGAGAAAATCTTTAACTGGAGCAAAGAACAGGAAATAGCGTTGACAAACATAAAGCAGGACATTTTAGCAGCTCCCTTCATAGGTAATTTTGACAGCGAAACGGACACCATAATCATGACGGATGCCAGCAATAAAGGTATAGGGGCCACACTACCACAAAGGATCAACAATAAAATGAAGGTGGTTGCTTTCGTATCCAGAACGCTAAGAGGGGCTGAACTCAATTATTCCACAGTGGAAAAAGAAGCACTAGCAGTATTTTGGGCTATCAAACATTTCAGTTTTTATGTGTGGGGAGTGCCATTCGAGATCCACACGGACCACAAGCCGTTAGTGTCGATGTTTCAAAAGAAATACATGGAAAACATAACCCCACGCATGGCAAAGTGGTTACTAGGGCTACAAGGTTTCCACTTCAGAACTATACATATTCCAGATCAACAAAACAAGGTGGCAGACTACTTATCAAGGTCTCCAGTGGAAGGAGATAGTGAAGAGAACATGGAAAAAGAAATAGTTTTGGAGGTAAATCTAGCAACAATTTCAAAAGATCAATGGGACGTCCATATGGAACAAGACAATTGTTTAAAGAATGTAAAAGACTACATTGTGAAAGGCTGGCCTGACAAATGCAAGGAGCTGGAGGCAGAAGTACAGCCTTATTGGAATGTGACGGATGACATCTCAATAGAAGGAAATTACCTATTAAAGTCTGGTATACTGATCCCACCGGAGGCTCTTAGGAACCACATTATCGATTTGTCCCACGAGGGTCACTTGGGTCGCAGTTTAAGTAAAGCCAGACTTAGAGCTGAGTACTGGTTTCCTGCAATGGACAGAGATATGCAAGAGAAAGTGAAAGATTGTTGTGCATGTAGTCTGAGTGACAAGTCCAAAGTAACCAGACATGCACCTTTATCACCAGTGGAAGTAACCAGTACCCCACGGGATAAGCTGGGTTTCGACATAGCTGGTCCATTACACATGAGAGGATCACAGGAGTGGTATATCTTGGTACTCGTCGATTACCATTCCGACTGGATCTCTCACAAGTTCGTGCAGAACATCAACAGCAAATCTTTGATCGCATTCCTGACTGAAGTTTTTTCAAGAGAGGGCATTCCGTCAACCATGATCACGGATAATGGCGTTCGGCTAGTCTCTGAGGAGATGAAGGAATTCTTGAAGGACAGCTCTATAACACACATTCGCACCCCACTGTATTGCCCAAAAGCGAATGACAAAGTGGAAAGAGCGAATCATTTGCTGAAGGAATGCATACAGTTAGCTGTCAAGTCAGGAAAAAATGTGGAAGAGTCTGTCAGAAACATGCGGTGGTCATATCACAGTACACCTAATCTAACGACGGGTCATTTGCCATTCGAATTACTGAGGGGCAGAAAAGCAGGTTCAAAACTATCTCCTAATTGGATGGGACCGAAGGAGCGGATAGAAGTCAACCAGGAAGAGTTCCGTAAGAAAATCAAGGCCAGACAAGACAGATATAAGGCGTGGTATGATGGAAAGAAAGGAGCCAAAGAACGGAGCTTTGTTCCAGGGCAGAGTGTGTACATCAGGAAACCAGGAAAGTACAACACGAGTGAGGACAAATTCTTTCCCCTCAAAAACATCAGGGAAGTCAAAAAAAATGTGGTCATTCTCAATGATGGTAAAATGTGGAGCCATGACCAAGTTGCAACTGCCCGAGGAAGGAGTACCACCGAAAGTAGGGAACAGTATCCTCACTAGAGGCCTGACAGGGAAGAGAGTAGGGGAAGGTTAGGAACTAGATCCAGGAGCTTACCATTCTGGCACAAAGAATATGATATGTATTGAAATGCTTATTCTATTTACTGCCCCTTTATTAGATTTCAGTGGTTTACATGCTATTAGCAATTATTGCTGAGTATTGGTCATATACCCTATCTCAGTTTTCTTAGGTCTTTGTCCCTCTCCTCTCACCCTGTCCGTCTCTACTTCTTTTCTCCCCTTTTCACCCTTCGGTTTCTCTCTCTTCTCTTCTGCTCTTCCTTCATCTTCTGTGATCGATAGGGAGATGTGTTGTAATCTCTCTTTCCCCTCTCCCTCTGTCCACACCTCTCTCCTATCAGCCTATCGGTACAATCTTAGAACCTTCAGGTGAAGGCTCGCTTAGAACGTTCAGTGAGTGACTTAGCTCTGGCATCTCGGAGGCACTGTATTACTTCTGCTTATAATATAAACCTGGAGTTTAACCTACCTGAAGTGTGTCTATTTACTAAACCAAGCAAAGTGGCTTTGCGTGGCTGAGCAAATTCCAGTTAAGGACTTAAGTTGCCTGGCGATGACTTGCATTTCGCAAGGACAATGCAAGTCCTCAGTAAATCTGCCCCTCAGTGGTTAAAAACGACTTTTCAATCATAGACTTACTTATAAAAATTATATTAAAAGAAATATTGTTGAAATATCCGGGTTGGTAATGTAGGCAGCAACTGAGCGTCAATAGACAGCAAGGTAAGTGATACGGGGACTTGAATGATCAGCTGTACAAGTTGCAAAATATATCTGTGCGTGAATGCAATAGAATGCCCCTTAGGGAAAGCAAGACATGCTGGAGTAAGGGTCACATTCTGCTAAAACCACTGCATCGCAGATGGCCAAGTGGCCATATCGGATCAACAAACCTATTATGCGGGGTTGTTTCTTCATCGACGACGTAAGGAAGTTATGAATTTGAAAATCATACAAGCTAAGATAAAAAAAAATGCTGTAAACCTTGTTCTGTTGAATCATTCCCAAGTTTTAAAATCCCAAAGCACGATGTGGAAATGCTGACTGTAATTTTTTTTTATTGATTCCTTACATGTGCATTTTACTGACTCTTTACTTTCGCTCTAATGATTACTCCACGTTACAACACTTTGGAAAACATCGTTACAAGGGTAAGGAGAGATGTGCGACCTGTTACGGAATCTTTTCCAATTCGTCTGCTTTCATATTATATTCCACATCTTAAATTTATGTTGAAACTGAGACAACTGTCTATATTTACGAAATGTTATGAATTGCTAGTCTGTGCTACCCGTGTTTAGCCTTACTGCATTCACGATGTGCTAGGACTGAGACATGATGCAGCAAACAGTAGAGAATTTTGAAAGGAACGAGCAGGAGAGTTATCATGAAGCAGTCAGGGGACATGGGGGGGGGGGCAGCTGCCGCAGACAGTGGAAGCAGACCCTCACTGACAGTATTTGAAATGCAAATTATGAATTGCAATGTCACGTCTGCACATTGACAATGCAAGATTTGCATTCAAAAGTTCAGCAGACGATACATATCCCACCCATAGCTTTTTCCGGCCACATTCTGAAATTAGAAACAAACATACATATTTTCAGATGCACGAAAACCATGATGAAGTACCCCCACCTACTGCTTAAGTGTAGACCTTACAAATATGATATATATGCAGTCCCACTGTTAGAAACAAACATACATATTTTCAGATGCATGAAAGTCATGATGAGGTAACAACAACTACTGCTTAAGTTTAGACCTTAGAAATTGGATATTTATGCAGTCCCACTGTTAGAAATTGGGTTACTGGTTGGCTCAGGTATAAGCCCTGGTCAAGTAATAATCAAAATCCTAGTCAGGTTAGGGCACAGACAAACCCTAAATTATCCTGTGTTCACCCTCTGGTAGCTTGGCACAGAGAAGTCAGACTTAGCTTAGAGGCAATGTGTAAAGTTTTTGTGCAACACTTCAAACCGTAAATCAGTGAAAACACCTCACAAAAAGATTCCTCAGCAGGTTAAAATTAAAGAGTAACATGTAATAAATAAAACAAGAACAAAATAGGAAAAATCCAATGAGTAGAAATTAAGAAACAAAGTTCGGTGTCGAAGATGCTAGGCGTAGCTAGTTCATGCATTGATTCTGATGAGCAGTGACGCTGCGATGCAGAGTTTTGGCATTGAGGCTGCCATTGACTAGGGATGCAAGAAGCTTGCGAAGGGTAAAACGTCGCACAAGGCAATGAGTCGTCCCAAGATGCAGTAGGCAGTAGCAATGTGAGATTTTTGCAACTAGTTCAATCCAGACAGCAAATGTGATGTGTTGGTTCTGCTTAACCCCTTCCATGCTCATGACGAGCTCAGCTCGTCATGCAGTACACTGCTCGTGTGCTCATGACGAGCTGAGCTCGTCATGAACAATGGGATTTAAGGGAGTTCAGCACTAAGAGTGATTTGCTGTAGCATTCAAGGTGTTAAAGATGCGCCACTCAGGCGAGGAGATGCATCAATTCTGCTCGGGATGCTTCACTCAGCAGAGAAGATTGTTTCCACTGACAAGCACCTTAAGCCCACTTCCAAGGGTCCAGGACTAGGGTGGCGCCACTTGGCAGTGTGGGCTCACAGCTGTCAGAGTGTAGGTGCAGAAGCAGGGTGCTTGGAAGTCTTTTTTGTCTCTGAGGCTTCAGATCAGGAGGTCAGCCAACTAGCCCTTTGACTCACTCTGAATTCAGGGCTCAAGTGATGCAAGGCCTTGTCCTTCTCACCCAGGCAGAGGTCAGCACCGCAAAGCAAGAGTCCAACAATCGCAGTCCAACAGAGTGGCAGTCCTTCAGGAGCACCACAGTCCTTCATCTTGGAAGAGTATCCACAGCTCCAAAAATGCACCAAAGTGGTGGTGTCTGAGGTCCAGTACTTATATCCAGTAGTGACTTTGAAGTGGTGTAGACTTCAAAGACAGGTCTTTAAAGTGCACAGAGGTCCTGCCTTCCCTGCACTGGCTCCAGACTCGCTTCAGGGGGGTATGCAGCACTTCATGTGGGAAAAAGACACAGCATATTTAGGTGTAAGTGAGGCTGGGTCTTGCTCCTCCCTCCCATCCTGCCAGGAATGGCCCATCAAGTCATACCTAAGCTCCCATTACGTGTGGCTATCTAGGGGGAATACAGAAATCCCAACGTCACCCACCCCAGACATGTGATCAGAAACAGGCCCCAAATGGCTAAAGTAAGAAAATGTCAGCTTTCTAAAAGTGGTATTCTCAGGATTGCAATTTAAAATCTAACTTAACCTTACGTTTGGATTTTGAATTGTGATTCTAGACACACCAAACTTGGATCAGTAATATCTTCTCATTTAGAAATTAGTCTTATAAAAGGTTATACAAAAATCCAAGTGTTATCCTGGTGAGGAGCTCCGAGGCTGGGGATTGTAATTAGTGTAAAAATCCCCTGTTAGCTCATGTGTCTGCCGCACTTCGGTAGAAACGGAAGAATCGTTAAGCCACTCTGACGGGCTGGTGAATTCTGAGTGAATCCCCGTAGAAGAGCCTTGGGATCCCAGACGGGCAGTCAAGCTTGCTTCGCATGAGAGGAGGATGTGGCAAATTGCGTCCAGAACGTGACTGCGGTTTCTTATATATATATAATTAAATAGAAAAATATATTTATTTATATATTACTTTTACAGATACAACTGACTGGACTGGAATCACAGCAGGGGTAGGAGAGGCAGCCCCGATGGTATGCATCTCCCGAGTGAAAACGGACAGCCCTGCTGCTATGTAAGCCGTAGGACAAAGAAAGACTCCATCTCCAGAGTCGTGACGACACTCAGAGGCCACCGCCCCACTAGCTGCTGAATTCTTCTAAATCTAGGTGCTGGGTCCTTGAGGAGAGGCTGCATCCCGAACTGTGGTGCTGCCCGACCAAAGACCTGAGAGGAGCATTGGGTAAGCCGCTTAGTTGAACTGTTGTGTGCTGCTGCCATGCCCTCTGCCTGGAGCTTATCGAAGCTGGTTGTGTGGCAGATTGACTCAGCTTTTTTGACCCATCTATCTTGAACACATTATTTCTCTTCCACTCCTTACAAAATGGCAGCTGGCCGATCACATAGTTAACAACTGACAATGGAACAAGGACTACACTGTTAGCGTACATGAAACAAATAAAGGACTAAATCTGCAAGCTGAGCTATTCCCTGCCAAGTGGCGGCTAACTTCGAATGGCTTTGACCAGCTGTAGTTCTCACTGAAATATTTGATGGCTTGGAATAGGCACAGGTAATTTATTTATTATCTCTATGCTCTAGACAATTCTTGGTGAGTTTTTGTCTCTGAGGGTACTGCCCTAATGGTCACGGGGATGCAGGAAATTAAGGGTAGTGAAAATGCCTACAGGGGACTACATCAAGGCTCGTAGTTTGTGATGAAAATGACATTGGATTACCGGATCACTCACAGTGGGTGACACTTTGGCACGCCCACCCCTTAAGTGTTGTATATCGCTATCTTTAAATATTGCCGGAATCAATTTGAAATCAGCAGGCAGTTATTCCTACATCATAATATACCTAATAAACTTATCTAAGAACATGGACAAAAACTTTAAACACAAATTAATTAGAAAAAACTCAGATACGCTGTTCTCCGGCCCACCCTTCAATAAAAAAAAAGGCATTATTGTAAATGACCTGATCTTTTTCATTAGAAAAAACGCCAAATGGCGCACTACCATGAAGAAGATACTCAACATACAAAAACTAGGTAATATCCCACATGGCACTAAGTTATCGATCGTTCCTTCACTAAGATTAAGAGGTGAACTATGTATGACTAACTACAAGCATGGTTTGTGCTTATACAGGCATTCAATAACGATTTGAAGGAATGTTACGACTTTTTTGCAACCCTAAAATATTGTGTAGGTACCACAAGTCCCCAACAACACTTGGTTACACAAGCAGATGCCCAGATTACCACCAACTCAACTAGTAGAGACTTCATAGTATCCAAAGACTCCCAACAGCCAAACCCTGCATCTATGTTCTTTGACACCCTTGACATTAGCACAACAGGTCTAGAAGATGAATCACTACACTACGCTAATATCGTCCCTAAGCTATTCCCTCTAGAAAGGTCTGTACCTCTTCTCCAGGATATGATTACTTCCACACAAAGGCCACATAGTGGGAACTTCCTTCCAGAAATTGAGGGCAGGGAGATTATCTTTTAAGCAAGAAAAGAGTGTCATCTGGTTTAGCAAGACCACATGAAGGAGCAACAAGAATGGGGAACACGGCCTCACTTAGGTCGGTTAGGAAAGCCCTCACTCACCACCTGGTGATGACATGATTCATCATTGGGCTCCACTAAAGAGGCCGAGTGTCTCTTTAGTGTGCTTCGACGCCAGATCTACTGCGGAGCAGGATTTTGTGAGTTTAGGCATGCAGTGAAAATAAACTAAATGGTAGTGAGGAGATTAAAAATGTCTTTAGTGTATCAAAAATTAATTTAATATGTGATCACTTAGGACATATTTAAAAAAAATTATGTGTAGGAAAGTAGTCCACAGTTAATTGTGTGGTTATTTCCTAATCGTCAGTCAACATGTTTCTGCCTTTGAAACGGTGTCAAGTGACCAGGCATTCATCAGGACTCTATACGTGTAGGGAGATTAACCCACCTTCCAAACCACACACTAAGACAGTACCAAAAGCATCTGCTTCCATAAGAAATTTGTATCCTCCAAGTTTAAAATAAGGTACCAGGACACATGGAACTCATCGCATATCATCCTCAAAGGAGGCTGAAGCACACTATGTAATGAAAAGAAAACGAACATTGTAAAAGACGTCGGTCTGGATCACCCGGACTCAAGATCCTCAAACAAACCATGCACAAGGCATGTGCTCACTTTTAGTTTGTCTCCTTTTCCTCAAAGGGAAATAGAAATTCTTAAAGTACAAGCTAACAGTATGTCACAGGACATTCTAAATGTGTTACACGTAATAATTTATTTTTTTAGAAAACACAGTAAGTAATCACTCCAAAGTCAAGCTCATTCAAGAATCAGTGCATGAACTTCAAGGAAAGCATTAATGGATAGCCAGGCCACTATCGAATAGACAAAATCAACCACTCAAACATCTCAAATATCTATTGGAATATGAAACCCATGCATTACTCCTTTCCTATGAGTCTGCATCCAATTATCCCATCAGTAGAGGTGCGGAAATTAGATCAGTCCTGATCTATGCAAATAGAACTACCTTGCCCAATAACAGAAAACTCAATCTTAAGAATCTAAAGAAAGTACAGTTATCTGCCAGCAATCAAGAGATACATTCTGGAAATTCAGGGAAAATACTACTATGCCTTCTACTCAACTGCCATTCAGCTGTAAATAAGCCTCAAACATTGCTGCCCTCATCATTAGTCATTCAGACTACGTGACAATCTTAACTGAATCACGACTCACTGAATCTTCTTCCCCTTACATGGATCTACTGGTGCCTCTGAACTATACCATTGTTAGGTTAGACAGAGAAAAAAAGCTAGGGGTGGTATCGCATGCATACATCGCTCTGATCTCTCTGTAACCCAAATACAGTCTGACCCCCATGAGGCTTGTGAATACATTGGTCTGTCTGTAGGAACTGTAGATAATCAAATTTGTAAATTGCATGCGTTCTACCATCCGCCAGGTAGCAATGCCCCTTTTATAGACCATTTAATGGAGATCATCACGGCTAACTCTAACGTTCACACCAATAATATATTCCTAGGTGACTTTAATTTACATTGGGATGATAGTAATGACAAACAGGTCAACATACTCAAAGATTTCTTACCAGACCTAACGCTTACTCAAGCCTGCACACTGCCGTCACACTTGAAAGGGTCAACCTTAGATTGTGATATCTCTTGAGATAAGGCAGGTACAATACACTCAATTGATCCATGCGATTGGTCGGATCACCATCCCATAACCTTCCATATATCTACCATGAAAAGGATTTGAAACAGCAGAAATGTAAATGATGAGCAATTAGTGGCACACTGTGGGAAAGATTTAAACCTGCCTCACAACATGATGAATGTTAGCGAACTCACGGATCACTATAACTCAATGACGATGAATATAATCAAGTCATCCATGCTTCTAAGACTGAAAAGAATTCCAGAGCTAGATAAAAATCCCTGGTTTAATGAGACACTAAATGAAGAAAGGCTTAAGCTGAGACCAGCTGAAAGGAAATGGAGACAGCACCAATCATCCCCAAAGCTACAAACTCTCAGGAAAATTAGAAACAAATACAACAAAAGCATTCTCGGATCCAAAAAGGATTTTTTTTTAGATCTGACCTGGATAATGCCAAAAACAGAACTCGTAAACTCTTGGAGATGTTAAAACAACAATCCAATAAATTGGACAAGTCTGTTCAAAGAATCTATAAAATCCCAACTGAGCTGTGAGGAATTCTTAACCTTTTTTACAGACAAAGCCAACTCTTTAGAAAGGGAGCTCTGGATGGCAGCAGTCAACCCTCTAGTCCATTGTCATCTGACATGGTGACATCGCACAATCGATGACTGAAAATAAAGCACAATGGTCGGCGTTCAGGTTATATGACCTGAATGCCATTGCCAAAACTCTCTCAACTATAAAACCAAATAACCACTACAATGATCTAATCCCCTATAAATGCTTGAAAAGAGTCAACCACATCATCGTCCTTATATGGACATCAATAATCAATGCCTCGCTGTCTTAAGGCTCCTTACCAGACTGCCTAAAAACAGGTCAAGTCCTCCCCATCATTAAAAAAACCTACACGGGACCCGTCAAGACACAAACAATTTTTGTCTAGTGACCAATATTCCATTATCAGCCAAACTACTAGAAAAATATGTGCAACAACAATTGAGCAAAAAAGGATGAAGAAAGGGGGGGGTTGTGAAGGAGAATGGAGATGTCTCTAAGAAATACTGTGAGTATTTCTCTGCTGCTTGACCTATTGATTCAAGAGCAAGTTTTTTTAGACTAATGGCAGTACAATCTTGTCTTTCTAGGGTGGATTCTGCACTGCGGACGTTGCCGTAGAGGCACTCCATAACTTTCTAAGGGGTACTGTTAGACCTGGCACCTTGGCGTGAGTCTCCCTTCCACTTTTTGCTGATGTGACTCAGATGTTTTGCTGGTGTTTGATGCTCAGGGCACTGCGCCACGGCCAATCCGTGCCGCAGTGCAAGTGCTCCCAATGTAAAGTGTATGTGTAATTGATTTCCACAATTGGCTTATTTGGTTTACTGTCAGTCCCCAGTAAAGTGCACAAGGAGTGCCGGGGCTTGTAGATACAAATGCTGCTAGTGGGCCTGCAGCGCTGGTTGCGCCACCCACAGAAGCGGCCTTGTAAGACATGACTCGGGTCCAGACCCCGCGTACAGTCCCGTACTGTCACGCTGACTGCGCAAGTGCCCACACTTGCCAGTCCCTGAACCTTCCCTAACCTCCATATCAGTCGCCCCTATGGTAGGCCTACGGGCAAGGTGCATTGAAGCGTAAGGTAGGACAAGCCTAGAGTGTGGCATGTCCTCATAGTGAATTACCGCCCTTTTCGTTCTTCACTATGAAAGGGCTACCGGTTCTCTTAGGCCAAGATGAGCTGTCAGAACTATTACACGCTATAGTCTCGGCAGACTCAGGGAACACGATAGCATGTCGAGTTTAGTATGCCTGAACTCAGAATGATAAAATACTTCCTTTAGTAAGGTTTATTTTAATATCCTGGGTTTGCAAATGCTACTTTTAGAAAGCTAGCCTTTGCGCGCCTAACTATTTAGCCCGCCTCTGCCAGGATGTGTATCTGTTGTCTGGGTTTGTGTGAGTGACAGGGCTGGGAGATTCCCAGGGACAGTTGGAACCCCCAGGTGGTGAATAGGGTGCTTACTCCAGGATGGGTGGGCGCAGTAGTCCGTGACTCTGAGTAGGGTTGTGCTCCACCACCACAATGCTGGCTCCACCTCCTGCGGAGCGTCTGATGTCTCTGCCCTGCACTCTGAAAGAAGATGGCAGCTTCCTGTAAACAGAGTACTCCAAAACCGGGTTAAACTAGGCTCAGGCCCCCTGGTCTGCAAAGAAAAAAGAATCGCAGTATAAATATAGGAGCTCCGCTCCTTACAAATCAGATCCAGTTTTGACCACAACGAACCTCTGCCTGACTAGAAGGACCAAGAGAAGCTGAAGGACGGAAACTGGTCTGAATCCTGTAAGACTGGCCTGCAGTGGTGCCTTGCTGAGAACGGAGAGGAAAGGACCAGAAAGGACTTTGTAGACTTGTGCCTGAAACGATATCCAAGGGCTTGATCGAGAGCTTGCCCCCTGAACGGAACCCCAGGACCATTGGGTTCTATCTGCTTGTGCCCGTCTGCTGTTGGGCCTTAGTTCTTATTCCCTCGCCGGAGTTGTGACTCGGGTGCCTTCGCCCCCTCCCAGGTCGTGACAGCTCGGAGCCTGGTCGCCCCGCCGTAGAGAGCCCGCTCATCCCTGAGTCGCTCTCCACTTCAGTGCCGGGCCGCCTGCTCTCCTGTCACCTCGCCGCTAACGGAGCGCGTGGTGCACCTCTCATCTTCTCCCGCCGGAACCTGCACAAAGCGCATTCCATAGCCTCCGACGGTCCGTACTTCGTAACGTACCCGACTGTCTCGCTTTGCCCTCCTGCATACCAAGACCCGTGCCGCACCTCAAGAAAGGCCTCCCCGTACCGTGGTACCGGAAGCCTGGTGTTGCACCCGTCTGCCGTAGAACGCGACGCCCCTCACAGATCCACGAGTACGACCTGGCGTGCTAAGAAGTAGTACGCCCCGCAGGCCTGAACGGCGCCTCGCCCCGTGAGCTGCATCGACCTCGGATCGCCGCAACCCTCCACAGTCCTGCTCCTCCACCTCGCACCTCGAGGGGGACCCGAGCCGGAGAGATCCTCTGGAGAACCGTCGGCCTCGTCCGGAGTCCGCCCTCACCAGCCACGCCTGAAACGCCTTGGACTTCCACAAGCAAGGTACACGTGAACTTCGTCCCGAGTTCATATCGGATCCAGGGTCCGCTACGTTCTTATTTCCCTGTCATCATACCGTGCTGAACAACGAACATTCAAAGACTAAATCTTGCCTATCATAATCTGGTCGCCTCAAATCGTTAACCGTTACATGGTCTTGTGATAATCCTGCTTGAATCTATCTTTTATATAAAGTATACGTATTTTTGATACAACTACACGACTGGTGTCCATTTGTGGTGGGTCAGTGTGTTTACTGTGTGTGATCATAAATGCTTAACTTACTATCGCCCTGAGGATTAGCCTTGTCTGCTCGCGCCACACTACCTAGAGGGTGAGCAGGGGTTATTCGAAGGAGTAGTTCCCTTGCCCTGACGTGGAGCTGAGGGTCCCTGCTTGTCACAAGTGCATACCTGTGCCAACCAGAGACCTCCGGTTCCAACATTGGTACCAGCGGTGAGGATTTCGAGTTTGCATTTATGATTTATATACAGTAAATTACTGATCACCACGTAGTGAGAGCAGACCAAATAACGAGCCACAGATTACGTCCTTGCCGAGAGATCTCCAATCTCTAAACCATGCCTGGTTCACTCCCCGTGAGAGCACCCTCTGTTATCTCTGGAATCGACGAAGTTGACTGGGAAGGGCTTGAGCAGATGAAGCTTGATCAGTTGAAAGACCTGTGCGAGAAGTTCCGAGTCTCCCAAGCGGGCTACAAAACCAGAGCCCAGCGCATCAAGGCACTAACAGCTTGGAAAGAGTCGAGAGAGCCAGAAAATCAGGTGGTAGTGGATCCACCCGAAAGTATTATCGAAGTGCCGGGAGGCCTGTTGTCAGAAGAGCTGCCGGACAGGGCCGCAACCAGAGCGCATGAAGTAGAGATGGCCAGATTGAAAGGACAGATGGCAATGGAAGAGAAACGGCTCCAGCTGGAGCATGAGGTACGACTAAAAGAATTGGAGCTGAAAGCAAAGAGCTTGGACGCAGCTCCTGGTGGCAGCACAACGCCAGCCCAGGTAGAGTTAAGGGTCTACGTACCGAAGGATGTGGTGAAGGAGTATTTTAAGGGGGATGACATAGGGCAGTGGTTCCGGGCCTATGAGGTAGCCATGTCCTCCCACCGGGTCCCTGAGAAAGATTGGGGAGCGGGGTTGTGGGGACGGTTCCTGACTGAGGGGCGGGATACCCTACTAGATCTTCCTTCTGAAGAGTCCAACTCCTACCCGCACATGAAAGATGCCCTGATGAATCGATTTGGGTTAACCCCTGAAATGTACCGACAGCGGTTTAGGAAGTGTGTGAAGATTTAAGGGGGTACGTATGTGGAGTATGTGACCTTTTTCTGCAGAGCGCTGGATGGTTGGGTGAAGGGCAGTAAAGTAACTGATTTTCAAGGGCTACTTGATTTAATGGCATGGGAGCACTTGTCGGATAATTGTTTTCCTGAGTTACGCCAGCACCTGATCGATAGCAAGCTGTCCAACCCGAGGAAGCTTGCTGAGGAAGCGGACTGCTGGCTCAGCACCAGGGTCCACAAAGGTCCAGTGGGTGACTCAGCCAAGGGTGGGCAGGGTCCCCAGCAGAAGAGTGGGGGGGACAGGGGAAAACAGAAAGGGTTCCACAAAGGCCCCCAAAGTAATCCCCAAGGGAACCAAGGGAAAGGTTCTCAGACACCTCCACCCCCGAAATCAACCGGGGCCCCGACAGGTAAACCTGTTCAAAGAGGGCCCATCACCTGTTTTAGGTGTGGCGACCTGGGTCACGTTGCCTCTGACCCTAAGTGTCGCTTGTTTGCAAAACCCGCACCCACTGGTGCTCCACCACGGCAACTAGCTAATATTAATTTTGGGGAGGAAGTAGCCGTCCAAATGGGTGGGGATCCCATTCAGATGACCCTGGTCTCGCTAGGAGACAGTGAGATGGTCCCCGAAAACTACCTACCCAATAACACTAAGAAATATGCGCAGGTAGTGACCATCAACGGTAAGAAGGCGGAGGCTCTTCGAGATACAGGAGCCAGTGTGACTGCAGTGAGGCAGCACCTGGTGTCTTAGGAGCAGGTAGTACCGCACGCCTACTGTAGGGTTGTCAATTCTGACAATTCAGAGAGCCAATGTCCGATGGCTCAGGTTCCCTTTGAGTGGGGGGGTCTCGGGTACTCTGCAAGTCGCTGTGAGGACCTCCATGCCTGTAGATTGTCTGCTAGGGAACGATTTGGAGAACTCCCCTTGGGGAAAGGTGGAGAAAACGACTCATCTGCGGATGGTGGGTCTACCCGACTGGGCGTGCGTGACCACACAGTCCATGGCAGCCAGTAGGGGTGTTGAAGAAGTCCTGGAGCCTGAAGGAGAGGCCCAGGAACCGGCCTTAGAGAGAAGGCGCAGGGGGCGCGGACAGCCGGTTCCCGAAGTTCCCACCGCCCAGGAGGAAGCAGACCTCGAGGGGGATGCCCTGGAGCCTACCGGGGAACAGATCGCCAAACTGGGAGACCTGCCTGAGCTGACCCATTGGCAGCAGGAAGGGGGTCCCTCCAGGGAGGAATTCTGCAAGGAGCAGAGAGAGTGCCCTTCTCTCGTGGGGATGCGGCAGACCAGGCCAATGGTGTTCAGTCCGGGAAACACTTGGTCTACTGGGAGAACGATATCCTGTATTCAGAGCCTAAGGCTGCTGAACCTGGGTCAGCCCGTGTGCTGGTGGTACCCCAGAAGTTCAGAGCCTTCCTACTGGGTTTGGCTCACGATGTGCCGTTAGCAGGACATCTGGGGATGGACAAGACCTATGACAGGCTTGTCACCCACTTTTACTGGCCCCAGATGCACAGGAGCTCGGATGCTCACTGTAGGACATGCCCAACTTGCCAAGCCAGTGGTAAGTGTGGAGGGAAGAACAAGGCTCCCCTCCAACCATTCCCCGTCATCAGTACCCCATTCCAACGAGTGGGAATTGACATTGTGGGGCCTCTGGACCCCAAGACAGCCATGGGCAACAGGTTCACCCTGGTCTTGGTGGACCATGCCACCCGGTACCCTGAAGCGATCCCTCTGAGGACAGTGACGGCCCCCGTGGTGGGACGAGCACGGATGGGAATTTTCTCTTGAGTAGGATTCCCTCTAGAGGTGGTGTCTGACAGAGGTACCAATTTCATATCGAAATATATGAAGTCCCTTTGGCAAGAGTGTGGTGTAACGTACAAGTTCACCACCCCTTACCATCCCCAAGGAAACGGGTTGGTTGAAAGATTCAACCGAACCTTGAAAGGCATGATCATGGGCCTAGAAGGACCAATGAGGCGTAAGTGGGACGTCCTCTTGCCATGCCTACTGTTCGCGTACCGAGAGGTGCCACAGAAGTTGCTCGGGTTCAGTCCCTTCGAGCTTCTGTACGGTCACCCGGTCCGAGGACCTGTGAGTCTGGTTAGGGAAGGCTGGAAGAAATCTCCAGGGAAACCTCCCCAGAATGTATATAGCTACATGCTGGCCTTCCGAAACCAGACCAGGCGATTCAGGAAACTTGCTGAGGCAAACCTAGAAGCCAGCCAGGAGGAGATGAAGCGGTGGTACGACCAGAATGCCAATCTGGTGGAGCTTCAGCCTGGAAACAAGGTGTGGGTCTTGGCCCCAGTGGAGCCCTGTGCACTTCAGGATAAGTGGACGGGTCCATTTGAGGTTGTGGAGCGCAAGAGTCCTGTCACCTACCTGGTGAACTTGCAAACTCCCAGGAACCCTTTGAGGGTCCTACATGTTAAGCGCCTTAAGCCCCACTTGGAGCGGTCCGAAGTGGGCATGCTGTTGGCAACCGATGATGGAATGGAGGAGGAGACCGAGCCTCTTCCGGACCTCTTGGTGGACTCCGAGCGAGACGGGTCAGCGGATGGAGTTAACCTCTCACCCCCCCTGACCCCTAAGCAGCAGAGTGATTGCCGCCAGATGCTGGGGCAATTCTCTGACTTTGTTCTCCCTGGTTCCAGGTGTCACAGATTGGTGCGTCCATGATGTGGACACTGGAGACAGCTTGCCGGTGAAGCACAAGGCTTACCGTGTGACTGACAGGGTACGAGCCTGCATCAAAGAGGAAGTCTCGAAGATGTTTGCTCTTGGGGTGATTGAGTCCTCCAGCAGTCCTTGGGCCAGCCCAGTGGTCTTGGTCCCGAAGGCTGCGACGCCGGGAGCCACACCTGAACTACGGTTCTGTGTGGACTATCGAGGACTCAATTCCGTCACGAAGACTGACGCGCACCCCATCCCCAGAGCTGATGAGCTCATCGATCGGTTGGGGGCTGCCCGGTACCTCAGTATGTTTGACTTAACGTCTGGGTACTGGCAGATCGCCTTAACTGACGGGGCCAAGGAGAGGTCAGCGTTTTCAACCCCAGATGGGCACTACCAATTCTGGGTTATGCCCTTCGGGATGAAGAACGCCCCTGCCACCTTCCAGAGGTTGGTCAACCGGGTGTTGGTTGGACTGGACGCGTTCAGTGCCGCCTACCTGGATGCATTGCAGTGTTCAGCAGTACGTGGGAAGAACACTTGCGACACCTGTGGGAAGTGTTGGCGGCTCTGCGCAAGGCAGGCCTCACGATCAAGGCAAGCAAGTGTCAGATCGGGCAGGGTTTGGTGGTGTATTTGGGACACCAAGTTGGGAGCGGCCAGGTGGCGCCCCTTCAACCCAAAATCCAAACCATCCTGGCTTGGGAAGCCCCCAAGACCCAAACAGAGGTGAGGGTCTTCCTCGGACTCACCGGGTATTACAGGAGGTTCGTCAAGGGATACGGCCCCATCGTTGCCCCCTTGACCGAGCTGACTTCGAAGAAGCAGCCCCGGAAAGTGATCTGGACTGATGCCTGTCAGGTAGCATTCGACACCCTGAAAACGGCCATATGCACGGCGCCCGTGCTCCTGGCTCCTGATTTCTCCAAAGAGTTCTTAGTGCAGACAGACGCTTCAGAGCATGGGATTGGGGCTGTCCTCTCACAGACGACTGAGGAGCGCTGGGATCACCCTGTGGCCTTCATCAGTCGGAGTTTACTTCCACGGGAACAGAAGTGGAGTGCGATTGAGCGAGAAGCTTTTGCTGTGGTCTGGGCCCTGAAGAAGCTAAGACCCTACTTGTTTGGGTCTCACTTCCGAGTTCAGACGGACCACAGGCCCCTCAGATGGTTGATGCAAATGAGGGGTGAGAACCCGAAACTGTTGAGGTGGTCCATTTCTCTACAGAGTATGGACTTTACGGTGGAACACCGCCCTGGCATAGACCACGCCAATGCTGACGGTCTGTCAAGGTTTTTCCGCCTTAGTGATGAGGAACTCCCTGGGCAAAGGTAGTTCTACCCACATTTCAGCTGGAGGGGACACGTGTTAGACCTGGCACCTTGGCGTGAGTCTCCCTTCCACTTTTTGCTGATGTGCCTCAGATGTTTTGCTGGTGTTCGTTGCTCAGGGCACTGCGCCACGGCCAATCCGTGCCGCAATGCAAGTGCTCCCAATGTAAAGTGTATGTGTAATTGATTTCCACAATTGGCTTATTTGGTTTACTGTCAGTCCCCAGTAAAGTGCACAAGGAGTGCCGGGGCTTGTAGATACAAATGCTTCTAGTGGGCCTGCAGCGCTGGTTGCGCCACCCACAGAAGCGGCCTCGTAAGACATGACTTGGGTCCGCCATTGCAGACCCCGCGTACAGTCCCGTACTGTCACGCTGACTGCGCAAGTGCCCACACTTGCCAGTCCCTGAACCTTCCCTAACCTCCATATCAGTCGCCCCTATGGTAGGCCTACGGGCAGGGTGCATTGAAGCGTAAGGTAGGACAAGCCTAGAGTGTGGCATGTCCTCATAGTGAATTACCGCCCTTTTCGTTCTTCACTATGGAAGGGCTACCGGTTCTCTTACGCCAAGATGAGCTGTCAGAACTATTACACGCTATAGTCTCGGCAGACTCAGGGAACACGGTAGCATGTCGAGTTTAGTATGCCTGAACTCAGAATGATAAAATACTTCCTTTAGTAACGTTTATTTTAATATCATGGGTTTGCAAATGCTACTTTTAGAAAGCTAGCCTTTGCGCGCCTAACTATTTAGCCCGCCTCTGCCAGGATGTGTATCTGTTGTCTGGGTTTGTGTGAGTGACAGGACTGGGAGATTCCCGGGAACAGTTCGAACACCCAGGTGGTGAATAGGGTGCTTACTCCAGGATGGGTGGGCGGAGTAGTCCTTGACTCTGAGTAGGGTTGTGCTCCACCACCACAATGCTGGCTCCACCTCCTGCGGAGCGTCTGATGTCTCTGCCCTGCACTCTGAAAGAAGATGGCAGCTTCCTGTAAACAGAGTACTCCAAAACCGGGTTGAACTAGGCTCAGGCCCCCTGGTCTGCAAAGACAAAAGAATCGCAGTATAAATATAGGAGCTCCGCTCCTTACAATTCAGATCCAGTTTTGACCACGACGAACCTCTGCCTGACTAGAAGGACCAAGAGAAGCTGAAGGACGGAAACCGGTCTGAATCCTGTAAGACTGGCCTGCAGTGGTGCCTTGCTAAGAACGGAGAGGAAAGGACCAGAAAGGACTTTGTAGACTCGTGCCTGAAACGATCTCCAAGGGCTTGATCGAGAGCTTGCCCCCTGAACGGAACCCCAGGACCATTGGGTTCTATCTGCTTGTGCCCGTCTGCTGTTGGGCCTTAGTTCTTATTCCCTCGCCGGAGTTGTGACTCGGGTGCCTTCGCCCCCTCCCAGGTCGTGACAGCTCGGAGCCTGGTCGCCCCGCCGTAGAGAGCCCGCTCATCCCTGAGTCGCTCTCCGCTTCAGTGCCGGGCCGCCTGCTCTCCTGTCACCTCGCCGCTAACGGAGCGCGTGGTGCACCTCTCATCTTCTCCCGCCGGAATCTGTACGGAGCGCATTCCATAGCCTCGGACGGTCCGTACGTCGTAACGTACCCGACTGTCTCGCTTTGCCCTCCTGTATACCAAGACCCGTGCCGCACCTCAAGAAAGGCCTCCCCGTACCGTGGTACCGGAAGCATGGTGTTGCACCCGTCTGCCGTAGAACGCGACGCCCCTCACAGATCCACGAGTACGACCCGGCGTGCTAAGAAGTAGTACGCCCCGCAGGCCTGAACGGCGCCTCGCCCCGTGAGCTGCATCGACCTCGGATCGCCGCAACCCTCCACAGTCCTGCTCCTCCACCTCGAGGGGGACCCGAGCCGGAGAGATCCTCTGGAGAACCGTCGGCCTTGTCCGGAGTCCGCCCTCACCAGCCGCGCCTGAAACTCCTCGGACTTCCACAAGCAAGGTACACGTGAACTCCGTCCCGAGTTCATATCGGATCCAGGGTCCACAACGTTCTTATTTCCCTGTCATCGTACCGTGCTGAACAACGAACATTCAAAGGCATTACGTATGCTCACAGCACAGGGACGCACTGACCTACATAATCTAGCAGTGGTTATTATGCCACAGCATTTTCCTCAGTTGGGATAATAGGGGCACCAACACATGAACCCTTTATATTCCACTGTTAGAAATGGGATTTCTGGTTGGCTGAGGCTTGCACCAAAGCCAGGCAGAAACCACCACTCAGGGCAAGTGAGTTACATGCCAAAGATTACCCCTACTCACCCCCTTGGTAGCTTGGCACGAGCAGTCAGGCTTATCCCAGAGGCCATGTGTAAAGCATTTGCACATGCACCCAGCAACAACATCCCAGGCACACTACAAAAGGAACTCCACACAAGGTTATATCAAAAATAGACTTTGTGTTCTCAAAACACATTAAAATAGTAAACACATAATATACATTGTGCCACCTGGCAGCGTGTCATATCTACAAGGGAATTATTTACACATGACAGGCCCACTGGACTACTGTCAGACCTATCACAAAGCGAACTTAGTAAAAGTAAAATAGATCATAAACGTACAACCAGTAACCACTGATAATCATTGTACTTAGCATCAGCCTGTAACATAAACTACATTATGCACAGTATCACATCAGGTGCGAATTACATTCTGCGCCAACCTCTCCAGCATAAAAACAATATGCAAACCAACCTCATAATCATAAAAGATCACATTTAGAGGTATAACACAGGGTGCGTAAAACATACTACATGAATTACATTTCCTAGCACCAAAATACTTTTAGCACATAAATCACATTAGGGCCTGGTGCCCTATTTACCTCCCAGTCCCTCTGGCTTCTTAGCCATCTCAGAAAAGGCGCTCAAATGCCCTGTGACCCAAGAGTCAGGGCATGCTGCCAAGCAGTAGAATCCAATTGCGCCACTGCGCAAACCTAAACGGTGCAGCTGGCACTAAGTGCTGCACAGCTGTGACTGTCAGGGGGAAAGGAGTGCAACTCACTCCTAACTCAGGCATGTTCCCTAAAGTCAAGAAAGACCTAAATGGAGCAGTTGCCAACTAATTGCTGGGCAGCTGTAAATATCCAATGAGGCCTGGCACCACTGTGCCGCTTCTTTCCCTCTCAGGGACTCTTTCAATAACTGCGCAAAAATGTTGCAACTTCCTGCGTCTCGCAGGGCAGCTTGGATCGAGGGAAAACGGGCCCTTGCACCACTGTGCCTTGAAGACAAAATGTGCCCAAATAAGAAAAGCATGGGCCCCTCTGGGCCGGCCTAAAACAATTATGGCCATCGTTGGAGCCACACGGGCCTCTGAAGATAATTTGTGTCCCCAAGTTTTGGAGCGTGCTGGCTCTTGAGGCACAACATGCCTCCACAAAGGAACTGGAGGGCACGAGCCCCTCTGGGCCATCTCTCAATTACTGTGCCAGTGGGAGCCAAGCAGGCTCTGAAACTCTCTATGCCCATGTTGGAGACACACAGGGCTCTACCACAACACATGCCCACGTTGGAGCGGCCCGCTGTCAGACGGGGCCGCTCTGACCCTGCCTCACACTAGCACTGGGCCCTCAAAGTCGCCAATTCACTGGGGCCCTCGGGCCTATTACGGAATGAACTTGCCACATCGTTGGAGCGGCACGCTACAAGCCGGGCCACTCAAAAATGTAGGAATGGCCCTGTGCCCCGAAGGGCGCCAACAACATGGAGCCCCCACTAAGCATGGACGGATTTTGCGGATCCACGATTCACGGATTTGCGTATTCACGGATCGTGGATCCGCAAAATCCGCGTATTTGCGGATTGGCGGATTTGCGGATTTGGGGCGGAGGGAGAGAAGACGAGAATGCTCAATGTCCGCTTGATGTGCCAGGAAGTGACAACACGTGGCAGGAATTTGTAGGAAGGTTGGAATGTGTGATAGCACAGTTTTCAAAGCTACCTTTAAAAGACATTGAGAGCATAGTATAAACCCTTGTGGTTAAAATAGTCTGTACTTGTGCTAAAATAATGTGTTTGACGAGGCTCCACAATCGAACCAGGAAACACCTCACTCTAGGCTCTGACCAGTCCGTCTTTGGCAGTCCCTGCACTTGACGTACCGTCACTGGCATGTTCACATCCCTTGCTGTCCGGTCTGCTCTAATACCAGCTCCTAAAGGTCCTGAAATTGAGTAATCGGAACCGGCCTTCAGCCTGCAGCAAAGACAACAGTCTGATGATGTTTCACCGCCATTTTCCAATTTGCCCAAAACAGAAAATCTGCCAAAGACATCTATAAGAGGCAACAATGTAAACGGCAGCTGCGCCTCCTGAAATAGGCTCTTTTGCGGAGGCAGTTGGCGTCCTAACGGCTTCTGTGGAGGTGTGTCCTCCCCTGTCAGAGCCAAACAGCTGGCTGATTACCTACGCCTCATTGGCGATGAGTGTTTTGCCAGGCCACATGCCGGAAAGATTTAGCTTTGCGGGGTACGATAAATGTCTGCAGTGCCAAACTTTTTTCGGTCGTAAAACTCACTGTTTTACACTGTGGGGATTCATAATAAAAACCATCAATACTCTAACTGAAAATGAAACTGGCCGATCGCAATAACTGGGCTATGCAGCACCGCTAGAAATCAACGCATGACACAAAAACCCAGAGCTATTAGTGCCTATCTCTGGGGGAAATTCAATCATGTACAACACCCTTCTTTGATTTCTACCAGCCACGCAGTAACAGGGTATTCAGTAGCTTAGAGCAAGGAAGGTGTAATGTGTGAGCCCTGCACAGGCCGCTTCCTTCCTCTGTTTTTTTGTTTCTCATCTTCAGAAAAACACGGAAGCTGTTAACTCAGCGCCCGGGTACAGTAAGTACCAGCTAGTAGGCATATTTTATTTAAAAGCAATTTGTCACTACAGCTGCCTAAAGTGCCAGAGAGTTGTCTACAGCGACCAGGTGTGTGTTACTATGCAATAGCGCCGAAGGGCGCAGGGGTCCCTTGAGTGAGCTACAAAGGAAAAGGGCACAGCTGCGTGGCCTGTTAACTATTTTACGATGGCGCCGGCAAGCTGCCAGCGCCATCCTAAAATAGTTACTAAATTAGCTTCAACAGGAAGCTTGACTAGATAAAATAAAGCAGATGCACGAGCGCCTGCCTGATTTTATCTATTCGAGCTTCCTGTTGAAGCTAATTTAGTAACTATTTTACGATGGCGCTGGCAGCTTGCCGGCGCCATCGTAAAATAGTTACAACAACAGGCCAGCAAGGCTTGAACTTTTGACCTAGGAATCCGCCGCTCGCGGATTGCGAATTTTCGGTAAATTCGCGAGAGTTCGCGGATCGCGAATTTACCGAAAATTCACAAAATTCGCGAGCGGAGCGGATTTAGCGCTCATGCTTAGCCCCCACTTACCGGGCTCACTGGGACTCCTCCACCGGGCTCCGGTCTCCTGTTCACCCGGTCCCACTCCTGGGTGCCGGGTCTTCTCACAGGCGGCAGGCGGGGCTTTCTCACTCATGAGAGCCTCGCTGGGCGATCCGGTGGCGTCTTCCTCGCGGCGCGGGACTTCCCATTGCTCCTGGGAGCCCTCGCTGAAGCCTGTCTTTCTTTACCCGGGCCGCCTCCTGGGAGCCCCGAGGCGAAATCCTTTAGCAGTTTGGGCTGCAGCGGTGAAACACCGGGTGGGCAACCGCATCAGTTATAAGTGTAAAAAGGCACAATGAGGGGTAGGCTCCCTCCGAATTGGACTATAAAGCAGGGTGGGATCCTGCTAATAAAATATCCAAAATAGGCGGCCATATGGGATGGGCTCCCACCTCTCTCCCCTCCAGCAGGGGGAATCCCTATGTCGGGAATCCCTCAGGGAAGTTTTCAGTGCCATGCTGCGGAGCCCTCGTGCTCCTTTTCTCCAGCAGGTAATTTAAATATAGCGCTCACGAAGCGCTTGATGTCCCCCAAGGAATCCAGGCAGGCAGAAATAAGTCTTTAAGGTTTTAGGGTGTGTAGCTGGGCCCAGGGGCCAGCACACAGGGCCCTCTAGCAGGGAGGCAGCCCCCATGGCGATCCCTCCTGGGCCCCAGCAGCAGCAAGCCCCCCTCTGTCAGGAACAGGAACACTGAACATCTACATGGGGTCACAGCCCCTTCTTTTATACAGCATTTTCCCTTTGTGATACAGCACAAGGCTGGGGGAAAAACTAGACGCAACTGGTTTGGGGGAGCTTTGGAGCACTTTGTTGTGCTCAGCTCCTCTCCTCTATTCACAGGACAGGCCAGGGACATCAGATGCACCACAGGAGGTGGAGCCAGCATTGTGGAGGGAAGGCACAGCCCTTTTCAGGTCCCAGGTGCAACTCCTCCCTCCCATCTGCATGCAGATCTCCCTATTCACCACCGGGCAGACACATCCTGGCTCCTGGAGCCACCCACATCCAGCACCTGTCAATCGCCAGCCAGACATGCAATTCACATTAGGCAGGCAGACACACTGTACACAGAAATGCCAACTTCTAAAAGTGGCACTTCTCCACGAGTCACAATGAATCTGTGCACACCATTGCACAGCATTTATTCTCACGAGTTCGCACATACTAAACTCGCCCCTGCACTCCTCTCATATCAGGAACTACCAGGGACACACATCTCCCCCATGCATTCCTATGGGAGGGCAGGGCCGTCTCCCCACACATACACAGAGAGCGAACGCACTTTACACTGGACCACAGTGCTAAAGTGCGCAGAGGCCTAAAATCACCAACAATAGGTTACAGAAAAAGGCCAGGAGAACGCAAAAAGTTTTGGGGTGAACCTGCCAAAAGGGCCAAGTCCAACATCCACCTTTTAACAAGACACGATATGGCAACATTTACTTCTACTTTGTCGCAGGATTTGTCTCTCCTGTATTCTCGATGTTTTATCTTTACTTTCAAGTTGATAAAACGATCATGCAGTTGCTGCGCCACTCAGGCATAACTCCTCCTTACTAGAGGTACCATAGGGTTATAGGGTGTTGTCGTCCCTGAACTCTATTTTTATTGTTTTTTACTCACCTTCACACGGTCCTGAAGCAGTGCTTTAGGATCCATTAGGGACCAACACTGCGCTAAACATGTCGACCTCACTAATCACAGTTTCACCATTACACATACGCATGGAGTTGTAAGTAAGCAGCATAGCAATATTCTCCCCTCCATTTCATTTGTTTTTTGGGGGGGTGCTTCGCTTCCAGCATTTTATATATAGTCAAGCATTACCTCCTGGACCCCTGAATAAAAGTATGTTCGTTAGGTACCAGTAGGGTAATATATCTTTTTTTAAATCACACACACATCTTTTTATAGGCCCTCACATCCACATGCACAACTGCGGCGTCTCCTAAAAGATCTCCAATAAAGAGCCCTCTTGCGGGACCCATGGAGGACTGCAGCGCCACCCCCATGCGGAGCAACGCCCAATGATGAAGCATAACACTCGCAAGAGTGTGTGAGGGCACTAATATCTAAAGGAGAAATTCCCCAGCTTCATCTTATCTCAACCTGATTACTTAGAGACACCTCCATTCCCCTTCACAACCCCCCCTTTCTTCACCTTTTTTGCTTTCTCCTCCTCTCTTACAATAGGCGCCCACCTTGGCCCTTACTCGGGGCCAGAGTTTGTCTGCGGACTTCATTACTTTAGGAACTGTTCCCTTTTGTGATACATGACTGTTCTTGTGAGCATTGGTGCTGGGCCCGTCTTTTCAAAAAATGCTCCCTGTCCCCCCTTGTGCGTTTTAAGTTGCGTAGTCCTTCTCGGGTACGGTTGCAGCTTACTCCAGATGGATCACAGAGGCACAATAACAGTCCTCCCCACTGATCAAAGAGTTAGTGCCAATTGGATCTGGTAGAGGCATTTCCCTCAAAAGGACAATAATGCATTTAGGGTAAACTTGCTAGATCGCTATGAATGCACTTAGGCTGTACATTACAATACTTAATTGGTCCTACTGTTGTTAGTGTCATACCCAGGAACAAAAAGTATGCATTGGAACTGCGTTTTTTTAGTACTGCTTTGTCTGCTGTATTCAAAACGATTTACGACATGTAACTGTAAAACGCTTTGATACCCATGGGTCATGGTCACGCTACATAAAACTCAGAATAAATAAATGCTGTTGTGAAAAACAAAGATTTTTGTGTTTACCAGGACATGTAAAACGTAATAGTACAGGTCCTGCCTTTTAAATACAGTGCACCCGGAACTCTGGTTGTCCTGGACCTATGTTAAAGGAGACAATGGCCCATATGTAGGAAACAAAATTGTGATCGCAAATGCTGAAATACGCAGAATTTCAGCATTTGAGATCCCAATTTAGGCAGTGTGCAATGTAGCACACAAAAACCCACTCGCAAAAGAAGGAATCACAAAATTTGCGATTCCTTCACAGTGCCATGTGGCACACATACATGCCCTTAGGGCATGTATTGTGCACCATATGTGAACACATGCTTATTTCAGGGGTGCAACAGGGTGTCCTTTTGGCACCCTTGCAACCTTGAAATTGCATTCTCAATTTACGATTCTCCTACTGGGAATCACAAATTGAGAATAACTTCCCATTCATTCCTATGGGCCTTCTAGCCCGTAGGAATGAATGGGAAGGTATTCCTTATTTGCGAATCTCAATTTGCGATTCGCAAATAAGGAATATGTAGGATTCGCAAAATATTTAGCAAATCCTACCTACATTGAGTTTTGCAATTCTCTAATTGCGCTTCCCTAAAGATCACAAATTGAGAATTGCAAAAACCGTTTTACCTAAATATGACCCCATATGTATAAAGAGGGAATATTTGGGTCTGGCTAAAAGTTTATTTTGCCCGGTTATTATTTATTTATTTATTTTTTGCAGAGTTTTATATAGCGCGAACTAGAACCGAACCGAATCAGTTATCAGAGCGCTTTACATAGCACCAGTTACGTTACATGAGGACACACTTTCATTTCAGGCACGGGGAGATTAAGTGATTTGCCCAGAATCACAGGGGGTTTTTGGCGTTGTTACCGAGACGCGAACCGAGTTCCACAGGTCCGAGGTCGAGTGCCTTAGCCGTTAGGCCAACCCCTCTCCCCTCTATAGTGTAAACTGCAAGCACAGGCTTTGCAATGACAGGACTGAGACACAGTAAAAGGGCTATTAAGTGGGTGGTACAAGCAGTGCTACAGGCCCATGGGTAGCATTTATTTACAGGCCCTGGGCACATGTAAAGCGCTTTATTTGTGACGTATATGTAAATTAAATATGCCAATTGGGTATGAGCCAAAATTACCCTGTTTAGAGGAGAGATCACATGCACTTTAACCCTGGTTAGCAGTGGTAAAGTGCTCAGAGTCCTAAGGCCAACAAAAACAAATTTAGCAAAAATGGAGGAGGGAGGCAAAAGATTTGGGGGTGACACTGCAAAAAGGGCCATTTCCAACACCCGCTTTACTCAATTGGCACCACTCCCTATATTACCACTCATTTAGTTGTACCTGTTTTACAAAGTTGTCTGATAGAATATCGAAGCTAAAAATATTGTGTGGATAGAATATTGTGTCAATTCAATTCTTTCTTTATCCGTCCTTCCAAAGACAGGTCATAAAAAATACACAATATTAAAAACATCATATAAAATCAAGCACATCTCAGCAAATACAAAATCATTTTCCATTTAAAAGAATACAACAGCAAGCAAATACAGTAGTTTTCCCTGCAGCTAAAGTGACAGTGCAAAACGATTGGGTTCATAAGTTGCAGCAGATATTATCCAATAGTTCAAAAAAACGACTGCAGCCATTAGTAGCATCGAACATTTTCCAACAATACATGAATAATAAAATCAATCTTATTGAGTAGTTAGCAGCAGGGGTGGACATTTTAGCAGCAATACAGACACAATCCATAGAGAAAAGGTAAAGTGCATTTAAATTAAAACAGCATGCTCCTTCTCTTTGCTAGAATACACTTAAAAAACTCCCAACGGCAAAGCAGACATCATGGTCATTGAGTTGCTGCAAAAAGTACAGGGACGCCTTGCACTTGGAAAATTTGTGGAATATGGCGAGACTTACAACAGAGACAATGAAGCATTGCTGCTTTGTATTTGGCTAGGCCCAACAGTCTGAGTAGTAGTGGAATGGTGAAGCTGCAGTACAAATGTGAGTTTTAAGACATGTTGGCAGAAGGATTAGTGATTAGGCTATTTTGTAGGAGTGTGCGGAAAAGTATACTTGAATAACATTGCATACCTTTGGGTATGTGCTTGAAATGGGAAGTGCAGTCTCTGAAGTTTTAAGGTGTGCATGGTCTTGTGACTGAGCTTTGTGTCTACTTGCACATGTATTCTTATACTTGTTATGCATCTGAAGATGCTAGACCTATAAAACACAGGTATACGTCTATTTGTATGTTTCTTACAAATGGTGCCACTAGCAAAAGCTACAGACACGTCCATGCATGCTTTCAGGACTAAGGTGAGACTTATAAGAAACACATTTTAAGGACTGCTGATTTATATTTGGGCAGGCCCAACATACTGAGTAGTATTAGAATGGTGAAGCTGCAGCACAAAAAGGAGGTTTAAGACATGTTGGTAGACAAGTTAGTGATTAGACTACTATGTATGAATCTATGGAAAGGTACACTTGAAATGCACCACATACTTTTATGTATCTGGTTGAAATGGGAAGTGCAGTCTCTGAAGTTTTGGTAGGATGTGCATGGTCTTGTGACAGGTATGTGTCTACTTGCACATGTATTCTTATACGTGTTATGCATCTGAAGATACTAGATGATGATGAGGGGAGTTATTGCGAAACCCGTCCCAGTATGCTTGTTTCTGGTCCAGGAAAGACCTGGCTTGGCAGGCTGGTCAGGACTGTTCCCACAAGGAACAGGGTCAATACTGATTTGCATATGGCTGGGTCTGAACTAGGGTGGTGAAGTGAGCTAAAGAACGATGATGCATTCAACCCAGATTTGTGACTGGCGGTGAGTGTCTGAAAAGTTTCAGCGCTCTGTCCATCATCTCCTTATGTTTGCAAAAATGTTCAACTGTCATGGGTTAGTACATGAATGCAGCCATTAACGTGCTGGGTTCTAAAGAGGAAGAGATGCACACTAAGATGGTCCCCTCTAGCTAAACCCATGTTTTATAGGATGAGGAAGTATTAAACTAAATGTTAGTTTAATTTTATATTGAATCTGTAATTGACTAGTATGTGAAATAATACTTTTTAGAATGATTGTTTATACAATGAATTCAAAAGATGTATTGGTGTTTTATCTTGATACTGGTTTTTTAAGAATACCTTATTTTAAGACTATGCACTACCTGACGCTTTGAAGCTGTGTAACGTTTTTTTTGTGTCTTTTTTTGGCATACCTGCACATTACTCCATCTACTTTTGTGTTGTTTCATTTACTTATGCATTGTACAGGTGTTGAATCCTTTTTCTATGGTTTTAATTAACTGAACAGTTGTAAAATTAGTGACACTAAGGGCCCGATTAGGGCTTTGCCCCTCTGCCGCACCACCAAAGCAGTGGTCAAACCGCCCATTAGAATAGGAGTTTCTTCCTGTTTGGCGGGCTTTGTTTTTGATGTTCCCACAGCAATGCGAACGCCAAAAACAGTACCTGCATGGCATGGTCTGAAAAGGCCATGCTGTGCAGGAACTGGTGTGCATGCACACAGGGGGACACATGGTGTGCCTCCTGTGTTCATCCAGAGGGCATGAGACACCATGGGGCCTTGTAGGGCCCCCTTTGTTTCCTCTCCACAACGGTTTTCATGGTGGTCAAACCGCCACGTAAACTGTTGCGGAGAGGAAACTTATAATATCCTTAGTGAGACCGATGTGATCCTACCAAGGATTTTGCTGTTTCCTGACCGCTGTAACACCTCCAGGGAACAGTGGTTCCCTGGCGGCTGTGGTGTGGCTGTGGCAGTCCCACTACTCATATCATAATAGGGCACTCAGGAGGCCGCCACCACCGTGTCCCCGCAAGTCTGGGGTCCGTGGACCGCCAACCTTGTAATTGGGGACCTTAGTGTGTAATATATAAAATTATGATTTTTTAATGATTTGTTTATCTGTAAAGCACTCCCCCACACACACACTTTCCTACCACTTGGCTTGCTTCATACTAAACTAAACCCCAAACTAAATAAAACTGGTTTTCTTACAGTATCGCTGACAGAGCTGTTTTCAAACAAAAGAACAGCAAACGCTGCAAGAGCACACTCCTGCTTTAGGACATTCTGTGTAGCAACGGTAATGTCCCAAACCTGGTTGTGACCCATGTGTCAGAATCTAGTCCGAATAATATAGACCGAAAAGAGTGGTGACCGACTCAGCACGCTATCTTGGCCCATGGTCTACTTTGTCAAACTGTGAAATGAGCAATAAATGTGTATATAACATGCAAAAGAAGGAGTTCGATTTGTTTAGACACAGTATGTTGTTTGTGGAACTATCAATGCTTCAATATTAACTGTGAAACAATAGGTCTTACCGAAAGCCGAGTAGGTAGGATATGAACCTGTTTTCTTTCAAGCAGTTAAGAAATGTAGTCGGAAACAGCTTGGCTTCCATATCGAAGATTGCAATTTTTCCAGACATTTTGAGTCTCTAGGTCGAATAGGTCTATCGCTTTTCAAGATTGATTGCGGTAACCCCCTGGACCCAAAAAAAGGATCTAATTTAAATAAATGAATTGCCAGCACATTTTGCCAAGGAGCCCTCGAGGCTGCTGTTTTAATTAGCTTCTGTGCAGCATATGGTGTAACCTGCAGAACTAGCGATTCCCAGAGAATGGGGAAAATATTGATGCAAGACACAATTTACTTATACATTTTATTTGTGCTTTACATTAAAGAGTCTTTGAAATGACCACACACTGTCCAGTTTACATATACTAACATTGCCCATTGATTGACTAAAACCGTATTGATGAATTCGAAGCTATTAAATGTGAATGTATTAACTGTTCTCATAAACATGTTTATTTTATAAAGCCTCTAGTTCTGTGATTTACTGCCTTTAATTGTATTTTCCAAGATGTTTTCGTTTCTGTGTAACTTTGCTTTTCAGGCAATACATCTGTCACATTTACTATTGGCAAAATTGAGGAAACAGAGTCAATCAGAAAGTATCATTCGACTACTTCTTTGAAAGACATTGAAATACTCAAAGATATTGATTTTCAACCATTCAACCAATATACGCTGTCTCACTAGATTTTTACATTTCTTTAACAACCTATTTGACATTAAACAAGCTTTCTATCTAAGCACATTTGGGCCTAAATCGCCCTTCCTGTTATAAAATCATGCAATTTAACCTGTGGGCCAATGCTTTTTCATTCTACTGAAGCAGTTCACCTTCCAAGGTAGCAATGTTTGTCACTCTCTAGGCAATCTCTTGACAATCATTCAATGCCCATAAACATAAATACAAAGTAGTATTACTAGTCTGAATGTGAATAATATACTGGCAAATTTATGTTCATGGAGATTGAAAGAGGGCCAACGTGTACAAATATTTATATTTTTCCTCTACTAGAGAGTGACTAACGACCCCACCTAGGAAGGTTCACTGCTAGTGTGCATGTGTGTGTGTGCGTGCGTGTTTGGGTATGTATGTAGATACAAATATATATATATTCACTGAAAAAACCATAGGTTATAGACCATATATAGTTAGGAATTAGCATTTAGAAAACCTTATTTTACTCACACAAAACCATTGAAATTCCATATATAGTTAGTTGCACTAACTATATATCGCGCACCCGCAATCCACTGCTGATGATGTCACATATTACATCATTCATGACATGGTCAGTGACATCACTGATGACATCTCAAATGACATCACTGATGACAACATCCAGTGATTATGTGTTTCTGTAAAGTTTAAATATGTTTTACATATTGAAGAATGAGTGGATGTATAAGTGTCTGAATGAAGGTTTTAGTAGGTGCGTGATTGACTGTATGAGTGAGTGATTAAATGCGTCTTACTAAATGCACGGGTTAGTGACTAAACTGTCTGAAAGTGTGCATCAGCATGTCTGTTGTTGTGCAAGCTGCTGCATGTGTTGATCAGTAGCTATATAAGTAGCTATATGGGTTATTGATTGGTTGCACAAGTATTTGTATGGGAGACTGAGTGTGTGTATGGCTGGCTGGGAGGTGTGTGACTCTGTGCAGATCAATGTGTACTTGTATCAGTGATTCTATAAGAGAGTAAGTATGTGTTAGTATATGTTTGAAAATGTAAGGTACTCTATGTTTAACTGTGTAGATTAGAAAATGGAACTGTGATTGATTCTTTACAGGACTGACTAGGTGTGTGAGTAACTCCATGGATGAGTGGCAGAGTGTGAGTGTCTGTATAGGTGTATGAGTGCATATGATAGTGTTGTAAAGATGAGTGATTGTATGTATGAATGATTGTATGGGTGAATGAGTGAATGTGTGTGTAGACGTAGGAATCAGTGAGTGCGTATGTAGTAACTAGTATTGGTGTGTCAATGGTTTCAAAAATTATACTCTGTATTTAACACTGGGTGTAACAGAGGTTATATTAAAGTGTGAGGAGATGCATTGTATTGTCACATTAATGATATCATCATTGATGTGACCATTGATGTCAAATGAGATATCATCAGTGATGTCATTTGAGATGTCATCAGTGATGTCATCAGTGATGTCACTGACCATGTCATGAATGATGTAATATGTGACATCATCAGCAGTGGATTGCGGGTGCGCGATATATAGTTAGTGCAACTAACTATATATGGAATTTCAATGGTTTTGTGTGAGTAAAATAAGGTTTTCTAAATGCTAATTCCTAACTATATATGGTCTATAACCTATGGTTTTTTCAGTGAATTTTCAAGGTTTTGTAAATGCTAATTCCTAACTATATATGGTCTATAACCTATGGTTTTTTCTGTGAATTTCATTGGTTTTTTAACAGCTAATATCTGTAGCTGTAAAATGTATTCTTCTTTAAATCCAAAAATATATTTTATATGTTTATGAATAATTTTTTTTTTTAATATTTTTTTTTCTACGTTCCCGCTTCGCGAATCGGGAAGCTTCCTGTTAGCTGACCTTGATGCCGCGAAATAGACCGCGAGCCGGTAAACGTTTCTTTACCGCAAGTGCCGCGTTAGAAAACAACATCGTGACGCCTCCCGTCCGCATGACGTTCCACGTTGTCGCGTGATACGTCATATGACGTGCTACGTTAGCGAACTGGTACGCGAAGCGAGTCGCAAAGCGCAGGTTTCTGGAAGCAAACCGCGAGGCCCTGCAAAGCGCTTAACGTAAACACAGCAAGTCATGTGACTTGGTAATAACACTTTTCATTGGTTCATTTCACTTTTGGTTTCCTAATGATGTAAGACTAGGTCATATAATCTAAAATGAACACTTTTGATTGGTTGAGAACTCTTGTTTTTCCCAAATGATGAAAATCCCTCCTTCTTTCCTCACTCTGACTTTCATCATTGTGAGAGAAAGACCCTTTGTGATCACTGAGCAATGGCTTCTTTAGTAGCTTCAGCTGGTGCTTCCCCACCACCTCCACCACATCCAAGGAAGAGTGGACCACCTGCTCAAGTTATAATTCAACAAGAAGAGGAAGAAGAGGAACAGGACGACGAGCACGAAGAGAGGCAGTTTTTGCCTGAGCAGCCCAAGACGTCTCACCGGAAAGAAAACTTCATTTGGCAATTTTTTAAAATTCCCAAAGGTCAGAAAAAAGTAAATGCAAGATACGTAACTTGCCTTATATGTCAAGATAGACTGTCCAGAGGAACCGAGAAAAAATACAGTTTCGGAAACTACACAATGCATCGCCATATGACTAGGTGGCATCCTAACAACTACAGTGCTGCACAGTTTCGGAACGACCTAGATAATCTCCCTATTATGGCCAGAAGATCTGTTGTACCGGAAGTAACGGGACCAGAGGGCAGGGAGATGGTACCAAATATACAAATGAAATTTGGTGAAGTAAAACACATCTGCGTATTTTGCGATGGATTCATTTCCTACGGAGAAAGAAGCATCACTCTGATCAACAGAGCTATTGACTATCATATGCAAGTTTGTACGAAACGCCCAAAATAATAAATACTTCTTTTTTTGTTTTGTTGCTCCTGTTGAGCCCTTTACAATGAATCGTTTTCATTGCCCCCTCCAAGAAAAACCCCAAAAAATATAAAACTGTTCAGAAAAATTCAAAAAAAGTAAAAAAATGTTCCGAAAAATAATAAAAAAAATATAAAACAACAAAAACAATAAAAAAAAAAGTTCTTTTCAGAACTACCTCCCCGTTATTAAAAAATTGGTACAATATTTGGAACTGTGCCAACCTCTATTTCTCTTAGTTCGCTTCCCAGTTCGCTCGCCGGTACGCGAACCGGAAGCGAACCAAAAACAGTAAGTATAAGGGAAGGAAACAGACACTTATGTTAAAAGAAAGACAGCTATAGGGGAGTAAACTAGAGATACTATTACCCGTAATCCACTGCTGATGATGTCACATATTACATCATTCATGACATGCTCAGTGACATCATCAGCAGAGGATTGCGGGTTTTTTGGCAACGTGCCTTATCCACGGTTTAATAACGCTGCCTTTTGCTTTATATAAGTTTACAAATTGTATGAAATATATACCAATAGGTCGTTATGAACCTTTAGGTAGTGCTTTTCTTCATGAGGTCTGGTCGCTTCCATACACATACAGATGTTTCAAAGATGATCAAGAAGTTTATCTGAATGGAGAGGAATGCACTGAGATGCCAGATCATTCACTAATGTGTAGGCACATACAGTTACACGGTTCATGCAACAAACACCGACCAAATATGGCTTGCGTGTTCCAAGGCACACCAGTTCCTGCTATCATCCCCACGTTCAAGTTGTTGGAAAATGGTAGTTATTTGATGCTCAATAATGAAGATTGTTCTGAGTTAATTGAAAAGGGTCTGCACCTCTGTACGGGTGTTCGCTATGTGAAGCACGAAAGTTTCACGGGCCGAACTCAAGGCCACCTCTCTCTGAGACAAAAGAGCTCTTATTCTTGCCATGCCGTTGAAATCTGTCCCAAGGTTGGTATTTGTGGCCAGATTGAAAACTCCCTATGTTCATGTGTGGGAGGAAATAGAACATTTCTGCAGCAAATAACCCGTTCACTTACTGTTACGATAAAAGGAATACTTTTAATTCAGATTTGCCTTTCAATTTCAGCAAGATGGTTCCGACTATCTTTAACGCATCCTCCACAAAGACCCTGGCGCACTTTTTTAAAGTTGTTACCAGTGGTCTCGTGACTTCATTTGAGAAAATCTTTGGAGTCATCCCTGCTTCCTTTCATTCTATTTTCTCCACTCTGGTTCGTGGATTGGCATTTTTACTTGCATTACCAGCGGACGCTCTTGTGCTTTTTTACATTTTTAAATATGGATGTCCCTCCTATGCAACCTCCCACCCTGCAGCTGCTGACACTGTTCCGCAATCGCATGCTAAAATATTATGGCACAATGCCGTTGGCGATATTAAGCACGGCATATGGATTATCTTTTCGATTCTCCTACTTCACCTGTGTCCAGCCTGTATTTCACTGCCTGACCTGTGATTTCGATTGGGCCATTGATTTGTGTCTCTGCGGACCGGTTTCTCCTGACGTCGACTTTAATCAGCTGATGACTCCTATCATTACTCACGAGTTGGTTTGTCCTGGCGAAAGGATTATGGCTGTGGCATTGATGCATGGACTACTTGGTCCCTGGAATTTACTGGCGGCAGCACAGTCTTTCTTGGAACAGAGCTTTCTTGAAAACCCACCGAGCTGTCCTCTGATGGTGATAGAGGATCCGGTGCTGGGAGAGCACGTATGTTCTTTTCCGCTTTTAAATTGGATGGCTGAACTGTTTTCAGATGAAGACGGTGACTTCCTATTGGAGGCTGTTGCAGCTTATTTTGCATACACAGTTATGTCATAGACCTTTTTCATGTTTGATATGCTGAGTACTAGCATTTCATTGACAATTCATTGACTTATTTGTCAAGTTTTTATTATTTACCTTGCCTATTGGCTTAAGACTCGATAAAGTACTTGGCTGTTTTATTTTTCTTTAGCATTAAATTTTCCTAGTTTTTAATGCTTTACCTTGCGGACCGTCCACATATAAACTTGCAATCTGCTCTCATGAGATGGCACTTCTATTATCTTATTCAGTTCGTTTCCGGATCATGGGGAGGTGTCATCTAGGTCCTGGATATCTTTACACCGTGTTAAGTTAGCATGGGCTCATTACCGGTTTAAACGCCATTTTTCCTTTTTTGCAACTTCTGCACACGACACTTAGTTGTTGCTTTAGCTTTCCACCTAGTAGTTCATCGTGGTTTACATGAGAATAATATGTTATTGCTCTACTATCTGCTTTGCTTGTTAAACTATATCTGTACAGCGAGTGCTAAAGTTTCAAGAACAACACGATACAGAATTGTTATGAGGTCTGATCTCCACGACTTCATACTCATAACATAAGTGCAACTTCTGCCAATTCTGGGCATGAGGCGGGTTTTATATTGCTTTGCCGAACACACATACACAACAGTTGATGCGGTTCACATGAAGAGAGAGCTGGTGTATGCTGATGTGATTCCTTCAAATCTAAGACACTAAAGTATGGGCACGCCCTAAACCAACACAAAGAGACCTTCTTAGCAAATAATATAATATGTGTATTAGGGAGGGTGAGATATAAGCAGCCGCGGCCGGCGGGGAGGGGGAGAAGCAGGGTGGAGCCCTCTCTACCTTGCCCCTCCCCCTCCCCGCCTCCCTGCCCCACCGTAACTCCCTCCACGGCCCGCGGCTGCTTATAAGTGTTGCTAACTCTTATTCATTTACAGCATGTTAACATACTGTCACCATTCGCTTTTTATGTACTAGTAACTATGCTGGTAATTTTGCTACTGATAATATGTGTACTTGTATTCTCCACCCTGCTTCTCCCCCTCCCCGCCTCCCTGCCTCACCGTAACTCCCTCCACGGTCCGCGGCTGCTTATAAGTGTTGCTAACTCTTATTCATTTACAGCATGTTAACATACTGTCACCATTCGCTTTTTATGTACTACTGACTATGCTGGTAATTTTGCTACTGATAATATGTGTACTTGTATAATCTAAGATACTACGCCTCAGAAGACGGCATTAGTAAATAAACATTTCAAATACACATATGTTCTTCTTAACTCCATGTTCTGGTTTCTAAGAAATATATAACGACCGACTGTTCATGAGTTCCACGTATCCTGAGGTACTATAAGTTCATATTCTGGATTGTCTAAACATTGAGAGTTTGTTATATCCAATGTGACACTGTACCTAGCTTGCTAAGGAGTTTTTGATTACTAACATGAGTTTTGGGACACCCTAATTCGCCGAGGTTCCAATCCTCTGTCCACAGTTCTGTGTGAGAACAGAAACCCTGCGACAGGGGCACCCCCGACCCTTGCTGGAGCTTCATCACACTTGCGATACAACTCCAGCAATGCGCCACCTTTACGGCACAGATACATCACGCATCTGTGCTGTTTTTGCCCCATGATGCGCCGCATTGTAAATGCAGCACACCATAGGTGACGGAACAGCGGCACAGAATGACTAACACATCCCTGGTGATGCGCCAGTCATCATAAATGTATCCCTATGCTTCTTATCTTGTTAGAGATGAACCGCCATATGTATCATCAAAGTTTTTTGCATTTCCTAAATAGCGAACTTTAAGGAATAAATAGCGATTCTTTACCATTCCTAGTTTGCGATGAGCTATTTGCTAATTACAAATTACCCATTCATTTCCTTCATTTCCATAGGGCGGTTGGACTCACTTTTAGCTCGAACGGCTGAATGGATTTGCACGAAACTTGGCAAAATTGTAGGGACTGGTAGCCCGATGTGCCTTTGCTATGTCTCAAGATATATGCTCCAGTGGTTTTTACGAAAATTAACTTTGAAAAATATATATTGGGCTACATTGGCCTATATATATGTTGGAGCCCAAATGTAGCCCAATGTAGCCCAATGAAGCCCAATGTAGCCCAATGTAGCCCAAAGATGGCCGCCAGACACACAAAAAAACAAATGTAGCCCAAATATCAGCCAGATGTAGCCCAACTATAGCCCAGTGACAGAATGACCAATCCGCTTCGCAAACCTCCGTTACGCGAGGCGGAGCGCTGTTACAGATATATATCTTTTTTTGAACGTTAATTTCTCAAAATCCACTGGAGCACATATATTGAGACCTAGCAAAGGCACATCGGGCTACCAGTCCCTACAATTTTGCCAAGTTTCGTGCAAATCCATTCAGCCGTTCGATTATTATTATTATTTATTTTTTTTGCCCCGCGGGGCCCTTTTAAAACCTCCACATCAAACCTAGGGGGTCAGCGAGGATCTACTATTCCCCCTTATGGTCATTTGCCCCTTCGCTTTGGCCTCCTCTTGTCTCTCGATCCTACCGAGAGACAAGATGGCGGCCGCTACGGACTGTTTGGAATGTTGACAGACGCCAGAGAACCAATCAGCTTCGCTTCACAAAGCTCCGTTGCGCGAAAAGTACGCGTCCTGGGCCGCTGCCCGGTCCGCTGTTACAGATATATATCTTTTTTTAAACGTTAATTTCTCAAAATCCACTGGAGCACATATATTGAGACCTACAAAAGGCACATCGGGCTACCAGTCCCTACAATTTTGCCAAGTTTCGTGCAAATCCATTCAGCCGTTCGGGCTAAAAGTGAGGCCAACCGCCCTATGGAAAACTCAATGTTAAAAACACGTTTTGGGACCCCCCTTTTTTCTCGGCCCCCACTGGACAAACCCCCCCCCAAATTTTCAAGGGCTGCTCAGAAACAAAATGTGCCATTTTCCTGAAAATTTCAGCCAATTCCGTCCACAAACGCCAAAGTTATTAGACATAGAATTTTCAAAAAACCCATAGAGAAAAAATCCTAACTATATATACCTACTGGCGACCGCCAGTAGGTAATATATATATATATATATATATATATATATATATATATATATATATATATATATATATATATATATATATATATATATATATATATATATATATATATATATATATATATATATATGTATATATATCAAAAGTCAAAAAAGGCTTTATTTCGATAAAAAGAATTATCATAAAAGCAGCACGTAAAACTCAATACACAGTAATTTATGAAATCAGTGAAGCACATATAAAACATTTTTACAGATTTACAAACAGTTCATTTAAAAGGTAACTTTTAAAAAGGAATTAAACAGTTAATTTTAGCCTTTTTATACGGATGGACCAAGCCCATGATAAAAATGTAGCTAAAACGCAAGCATAGGTGGGACGGCTATCAGACATTAATATCCTGATTGCAGTCACATGACTCTTGGTACCTAACTGCCGACATAAATTTTTGAGCCAAACCCTCCTTGGAATTGCATACTCTGTGCATTCAAACATAAAATGCGCCAATGACTCTGGTTTAGTTGAGCACGCTGGGCAAAGCTCTGTGGTTTGTACGTGTGATTTCCAACTCGAAGTAAAGGAATAAAGGGGAAGGGTTCCTGCTCTAAATTTAAAGTATAAAGCCCTATCAAAGGGTTTTTCAATAGTGTCAAGATACACTTCCCGTTTGGGTTGATCTTTAAAGTTCAGGAAATCCTCAGTAAGTCTGCCCATGGTAGTACTAGTATTTCTTTTTGTGGAGATCCAGTCCCAATAAAGTTTCTTGAGCGTTAACTTCGGGGGAGAAGATCTATTTATCCACGCCTCATTCAGGCCCAAATTGGCTAGCAGCATCTTCATGTCTCTTAACCATTTAATTTTGTGCCACCCAGGTAGTGACATGATTTCTGCAAGGCCTTGGGCGTATTTGCTGAGTTCCTCCACACGCCACAACCGCGCCCATAACAAGAGTGGTCGAAATTTTGCGAGGTCGTCAATTGGGCGACATCCTAGGTCCAACATTAGCGGGACCGTGGGGGTTCCCTGCGGTAGCGACATAATCGCTCTGCAAAATTTCGTCTCGGATCTTGGTAGAGCATCGGAAATGGATGACCCCCAAAGTTCGGCCCCATAAAGGGCAGAGCTGACACCCTTGGCCGAATAGATCTCTAGGACAGTAGCTATAGGTCTTATTTTACAGGAGCGTTGTTCTTTCAAAAGAGCTCCTGTTATTCTCTTGTGAGTTAAAAGCATTTTGTCCAAGTGTGGTGTCCAATCTATTTTATGTGAGAGGCGTATCCCAAGATAATCGAAAACTTCAACCCTTTCCAACGGTTCAGCATTCAAGATAGGGGAGCGGACTGGTTTTTTGGGAGGATTCAGAACAAGATATTTTGTCTTACTTGTGTTGATTACCAGGCCACGATTAGCACAAAAAGATTGAAAGTTATTAAGGAGTCTTTGGAGGCCTATTGGGGTTTTGGATATTAAAAGCGTATCATCCGCGAAGAGGAGGGTTGGTATGCGTTCGCCAGCCAGGGATGGTTCATCTGAGGGATGTTTCCGAAGATGCTCGACCACCCCATTAATGTAAAGAGAGAAAAGGGTGGGAGCCAGGACGCATCCCTGGCGCACACCTCTCTCTACCGGGATACTATTAGTTTTTTCCCCCTCTGGGCCCCACCTAATCTGGGCAAAACTGTTTTCGTGCAACCTAACAAGCAACACAAGCAAGTAATGCGGTAACCCCATATCGGCCAGTACGCTCCATAAGGTCTCCCTGGGTACAAGGTCAAAGGCAGTCTTTAAGTCGATAAACGCGAGATAAAGACTGCCCTTGCCTATGACCACAACTTTCCAGTAGACCAGCATGAGCCTAAAAGCTTGCTCGATTGTCCCAGTTCCTACTCTAAAACCCGCCTGGTAGTCAGTAAGGATTTTATTGTCTTCTAACCATCTTAGAATTCTTGGCAGTAGAACCTTGCCAACTACTTTTTGGCTAACATCCAACAGGCTAATGGGCCTATAATTTGACGGGTCTTCCCTGGGGCCTTTTTTGTAGATAGGGACCACCTCCGCCCCTTTCCACGAGGAGGGGACAGGGGCGCCCCTACAGATAGCAACAAGTAGGGAATGGATGAGTTTTCCCCACTTTGAGGTGTCAGATCTTAAAAGGTCACCAGGGATACCATCTGGGCCAGCCGCTTTTTGGGGAATGATGGTGCCTATTGCATATTCAACCTCCTTAATAGTAAAATCAAAATCGCTAGGCTGGATGTTCCAGATTGGAGGGAGCAATGGTGGGCCCGCAACCCCCCCTTGGGAAACGCTCATCAGCGATTGATCAGCTTGGCGGGTATATAGCTTGGAGAAATGTTTAACCCACGCCTGACTAGGGATATTACAAGTTATTAAATCACTATCAGGCCTGTTCCGAGCTCTAATAGCATCCCAAAAACATTTAGAATCCTTTTTAAAGCTAGCTTCTTTAAGAGTAAGTCAGTAGGCCTCTTCCCACTCCTTTTTGGCTAGACCCAGTATTCTCTTATATTATTTCCTGGCTAGCTGTATTTGGGGTTGAGATTTGCCTTTAACGGCTTCAATTAGCCGAGACTTAGCTTTCCTGCAAGCCCCTGTATACCAGACATGCATTCCCTTAGATTTATTCTGGGGCCTAATCTTCCCTGCGTTGTCCTTGACCCAAAAGGCTTCCCCTATAGACTTAACAGCAGCTTCGAAAATGGATGTTGCTCTATCCGCTGCCGTGGCTAAATCAATAGTATCAAGTTCTGTTTGTGAGGCCGCAAGAACCACCTCTATGTTAGCAAGTTTGTCAGGGTTACTGGCAACTTTGTCCCACTTTAAGCGCCTTCCACAAGAGGAAACAGTAACCTTATGCAAACATTTGGAAGGCGCTGGCAGTGCTACATTAGACCAGGGATTCATAATAGTTAGGGAAAGCGAATTATGGTCGCTCTCGACAGTTGGTATGACTGTCATGTCTTCAACCCAACTCCAAAGCCCCAAGTCCAGCAGGATGTAGTCGATCCTTGAGGTATGACCAACCCTGTTGAACGTCGGGGCGCCCATCCGGTCAGAAGGTGTACGGCCATTAGTGGCTCTTAGCCCAAACTCTAGAGTCAGTGCATTTAGCTGTACTGCACTGCGGGTCCAGCGCCTGATCGGAGGGATGGAGAGTGAAGGGATGCCCCATCTACTGTCTTCTTCGCCCAAGTCAGGGATACCATCTAGGGGGAGTGGCTCATAGGTGCAATTAAAATCGCCTGCTACTAGGGTATAGTTAGCTTCTTTACCATCCCTAAGTTGCACCTCAAGATCTGATATTACGGTTGAGGTGTACCCATTTTTTGTACCTCTAGCATAAACATTGAAAAGAGCTAGAAACGAAGCTCTACATGGATTGCATAATAAAATGCCTAAAATGTCTGGATTATTTATCTGTTTAGATGTTATTCTACAGTTCAGGGAGATGCTTACCCAAATAATAACGATTCAGAAAAGGGGGTGGTGATGAACAGAGTGTCTGAATTAAGCAGACCACTCTTACCCAGTCCAAAGATCAGGGCTTGATCCATCACCATTATTTAGCTCACTGCCCCATCCCAGCTCAGAACCTGGCTATATGCAAATTAGTCTGTCCCTGGCCCAGTGCATCATGGGAACAGGGCAGACCAAACTACCAAGCCAATTCTCTACCAGAAAGGAGACAAGCTTCCGGGGACCGGTTTCTGCCATTTCAGGCATCGTCGGCCCGGCTTGCTTGAATCCTGATGGAGCAGTGAGCAAGGGACTCATGTCTGAGTATACCCTGCCACACCTATAGTGGCCAAAAACGATTCAGAAAAGGGGGTGGTGATGAACAGAGTGTCTGAATTAAGCAGACCACTCTTACCCAGTCCAAAGATCAGGGCTTGATCCATCACCATTTTGGCCACCACAAGTGTGGAAGGGTATGCTCAGATGTGAGTCCCTTGCTCACTGCACCATCAGGATTCAAGCAAGCCGGGCCGAAGACGGCTGTAATGCCAGAAACCGGTCCCCGGAAGCTTGTTTCCTTTCCAGTAAAGAATTGGCTTGGTAGTTTGGTCTGCCCTGTTCCCATGATGCACTGGGCCAGGGACAGACTAATTTGCATGTAGCCAGGTTCTGAACTGGGATGGTGCAGTGAGTTAAAAAACGGTGATGGATCAAGCCCTGATCTGTTGACTGGGTAGGAGTGTTCTGATTTACTCAGATACTCTGTCCATCACCACCCCCTTTTTGAATCGTTTTGGCCACCACAAGTGTGGAAGGGTATGCTCAGATGTGAGTCCCTTGCTCACTGCACCATCAGGATTCAAGCAAGCCAGGCCGAAGACGGCTGTAATGCCAGAAACCGGTCCCCGGAAGCTTGTTTCCTTTCCAGTAAAGAATTGGCTTGGTAGTTTGGTCTGCCCTGTTCCCATGATGCACTGGGCCAGGGACAGACTAATTTGCATGTAGCCAGGTTCTGAACTGGGATGGTGCAGTGAGCTAAAAAACGGTGATGGATCAAGCTCTGATCTGTTGACTGGGTAGGAGTGTTCTGATTTACTCAGATACTCTGTCCATCACCACCCCCTTTTTGAATCGTACCCAAATAATAAGGCCCCCCGATGGACGCCCCCTCCCATTCATGGGTTTTACTGCTGGAATAAAAAAGGTGACAAACCCAACCCGGTGGAGTGGTTCTATACTCTCTTGAAACATGCAGATCTTATGTGCTTCAACCAGGTCACTCCACTCAGGTAGGTCCAGTTTCCTATGGATGCCCGCAAGATTCCAGCTAAGGATTTTTATTTTCTCCTTGCTGGTTTCTCCTCTATTGCCAACGGTGTCTCCAAGGCTAGGGGATTCTATACATTCCCTCTCAAAGGCAGAGGATGGTGGGTTAATCAGGCTAGTGGCTATCACAGTTGGAGAATTAGGGCATAACAGGTAAGACATAGCATGCAAGCCCTCCTCCTCACCCCTATTGATGGCAAAGTACATGGGGAGAGCTTCATTGGAATTAAGTCAGTCCACCTCTTCCAGCGCACTGAATCTATTCCAGTGGGCAAACTGGGATACAAAGGGGTCGAGAGGAGGAGGTGGACCTTGCCATGGATGCTGCCACTGGTGAATAGTATGATGCGGAGCATGTGTATACCCTCTGTTTAATGGAAAGCTAAATTGAGGGGGAAATTGTCTTGGGGGCATGGGTAGGAAGTAGGACAAAGGAAGGGGGTGTATTTGGGTAGCCGGCCCACTATTAGGTGAGTTGCAAATATAATCCACTACCCCTGTATTCCTGAAATTGATAGTTATAACATCACCTGCTATAGACTTGGTGTTTCTACCTACCCAATCTCCTCTTCTAACTGCGTGTATTTCACCACACATGTTATTGGGCAGAGGTTTATGCAGGTCGAACCACTGGGCGCATTTATTTTTTAATTCAGCCAGAGTTTCTCTTCTTCCCTCCTTCAGTGGTGGCACCCCCGTCAGTACGACCACAAAGGGTGAGACTTCCGGCGGCAAGTTAATTGACTTAAAACGAGCCGGCCTAGGCTTGGGATCATCAGACTTGTTAAGAGAAGTAGTTGCTGTAGAAGTGGTGGCTAAATTTTTAGGCCCCTTAACAGATTGATTGGGCACTTTTTTGGAACCAGAAGGCGTTTGGGGCTTTGTAATAGAGTCTGCACCACTAGAAGTTGGTAAGGGCGCAGGAGCCTTTTCCCCCCTTTGGGCCAAATGGTGCGTTACTACTTCTGGTTTATCCGATATGATTTTGGCTTTTACGGTGGGATCTTTTGATAGGTTACTGTTGATGACATTCACCGAGGGCGCTTCTTTGGTTTTCCCTTGAATCTGAGTGGGCACATTTCCACTTGCCTTATTAGACCATTTAGTATTGATTAAAGATGTTAGTCTATCAATTTTGGACATTAAGGGCTTGATTTGGGGCGATATTGAGGCTTCAAGATCAGATTTTAGGTCTGCTACCATGTTTTCGACCCAGCAAGGTATGCCTGGTGTTGAATTTGGAGCTGATGACACAAGATTATGATTCCTGATGTTAGTTTTAGGTTTTTTCTTGGTCTTAGGCATGTTCCTTAGATCTGGCGCTACGGGAATGCATCCTTTCCCTGAATCCTGAAGGCAGTTATCTATAATGGGCTCTGGCCTTTCAGGTGTTTGGCAAGCTTCAAGGTCTGGGGTGGTCTCTAGGTCAACAAATGATGAATCAGACTCTAACTGAGAGACTGATAAGTCTACTGAGTTTGGTACAGTAAGTGTACCAGCAGCAGGTTGAGGTAAAGGGAGAGAACGATTAATTACAATTTGCTGGGGAGGTGAGCTTACAGTTGATAAAGGGCCCAAGGACGAGCGTTTGGCGTTCATAAGGTCCAGTGATACTCTTCGTTCCAGTAAAGAGATACTATGGTCAATTGTCTCGTTGACCCGGGATATGAATTGGTCAATAGGCCCAGTAATTTGGGCTACGGCCATCGCAGATTTAGTTTTACTTCTGGTTCTTCCAGGCATTACGGACATATGTGATGACTTGTAAGATGACTATGAAGGCAGTACTAGGAGCCAAGAGGGATGGCCCGGTCCGGTCGCTACCGGGCACTAACGGGCAACAACGGGCCCGCCCTTGGCCCGGGCTTCGCCCCGGGCTACGACCCGCGCGCGTCCCGCGATGCGCGTTACGGGCCTTGTTTAAATCGCGGAAGGGTGAAAGGGGGCGTGGCACTGGGAGGGGGCGCGGCTCACGCGGGAAGAGGAAACAGCTGATGGACTTGACGCTGTTCCTCGCAGTCCCGGGGCCGCGCCTCTCACCTCCTCTGCGGCCTCGCGGTGGCTTTCTCCTCCCTCTTGTGGCGCGATGTGCTTAGCAAAGAGTCTGCTACTCCTGTAGCGAAAGGCAGGTCACAACAAATACGCTGGGTCAGAACCTCAAGGCGAGCGGCTCCCGCGAAGCGGGGGCCGCGAGAGGTTATAAACGCCTTGATGGGGGCGGGCACTGGGAGGGGGCGCGGCTCACGCGGGAAGAGGAAACAGCTGATGGACTTGACGCTGTTCCTCGCAGTCCCGGGGCCGCGCCTCTCACCTCCTCTGCGGCCTCGCGGTGGCTTTCTCCTCCCTCTTGTAGCGCGATGTGCTTGGCAAAGAGTCTGCTACTCCTGTAGCGAAAGGCAGGTCACAACAAATACGCTGGGTCAGAACCTCAAGGCGAGCGGCTATATATATATATATATGAATCCGATTTTGATCCACGGTTCAAGCATCTGGGTGCTCTACAGCGGTGCACTCAAGGCGCGGCAGGACCCAGCCACGTTTGTATTTCTTTTACGATTTTTCCCAAAGGGGAAGTTTGTTCCTTGTGCACTCCCAAGCTTCACAAATAATGTTCTCTTACACGTTTTTTAGTCGTGAATTCTTTTAATCATCACAGCAAGCCAGCAACACCTTACGCGTTTCGGTCTCTGCGGAGACCTTGCTCACAGGAATTCATCACCATGTCTTTTTTGTGTTTAAATAAAGTGTTAACACAATCATTTCATTGCATCACTTCCTGTTTGATTCACAGGGATTTCTGGGTTATGTAGTTTTGTCGTGTTTTGCACATCTTCACTAACAAACATCCTTTCCTATTGATATCGTATGTAGTGTTGGGGCATGTAGTTTTTGAATATTACGCGCCAATTAATGTAAACGGCTCTATAACACCATCATGTGTATATATTGGCGAAAATTAAGATGCCCTCAGGTGGGCATAGCGCTTTTCAATCATGACATTCTCAATCATACATTACAATCTGATTCAATTAAACCCTCTGGGTAAACCAGAGGGTTTAATTGTAATGTATTATTGAGAATGTCATGATTGAAAAGCGCTATGCCCACCTGAGGGCATCTTAATTTTCGCCAATATATACACATGATGGTGTTATAGAGCCGTTTACATTAATTGGTGCGTAATATTCAAAAACTACATGCCCCAACACTACATACGATATCAATAGGAAATGATGTTTGTTAGTGAAGATGTGCAAAACACGACAAAACTACATAACCCAGAAATCCCTGTGAATCAAACAGGAAGTGATGCAATGAAATGATTGTGTTAACACTTTATTTAAACACAAAAAAGACATGGTGATGAATTCCTGTGAGCAAGGTCTCCGCAGAGACCGAAACGCGTAAGGTGTTGCTGGCTTGCTGTGATGATTAAAAGAATTCACGACTAAAAAACGTGTAAGAGAACATTATTTGTAAAGCTTGGGAGTGCACAAGGAACAAACTTCCCCCTTGGGAAAAATCGTAAAAGAAATATATATATATATATATATATATATATATATATATATATATATATATATATATATTACCTACTGGCGGTCGCCAGTAGGTAGTTATAGTTAGGACCTAGTTTCCATAGGAAATCCGCAACATTCTATTGGGAATAACTTTGGCGCCGGTGGACGAATTTTCGCGAATTTCTTAAATTAGGTGGCCAGCTCCGCTCCGCTCCTTCCCTGAAAATTTGGGGGGGATTCGTGTAGCGGGGGCAGAGATAAATGGGGGGTCCCAAAAGGTGTTTTCCCCATGTTAATTTCCATAGGGCGGTTGGACTCACTTTTAGCCCGAACGGCTGAATGGATTCCCACGAAACTTGGCAAAATTGTAGGGACTGGTAGCCCGATGTGCCTTTGCTATGTCTCAAGATATGTGCTCCAGAGGATTTTGAGTAATTTAGGATAAAAAATATATATATATCTATAAGCGCGCCCCGGTACGCGCACCGGGGCGCGCACCAGCGCGCTACGCAAGTACGCGAGCGGAAAGCTGATTGGCTCTCGGGTGTCTGTCAACATTCCAAACAGTCCGGAGCGGCCGCCATCTTGTGTCTCGGTAGGATCGAGACACAAGAGGTGGCAAAAACAAAGGGGGAAATGACCATAAGGGGGCAGGGTAGACCTCCCCTGAACCCCTAGGTTTGATGTGGGGTCATAATAGGTCCCCGCGGGACAAAACATTTTTTTCAAAAATTAGATTTTCACGGGGGAAGCGCCCGGTACGCGCACCGGGGAGCGTACCAGGGAGCGTACCAAAGGGAAAACCCAGTGAAACAGTAAAATAATAATTTAAAGTGCTTAGAGGTAGGGTAGCTTTGCATAGAGTTGTTGTGTTGGGTGGGTGATTTAAGTACCAACATGTAGGTACCAATGCAGAGTCTTAAATTCAATGTACACCTTTTTTTCTGTAGATATCTTGCATGTTGTTACAGAAGTTATTGTGGTATATGGAATCCATACCATAGTCTGTCAGGAAAGCAGAAACAGATCCTTTAAGCACTCCCTGAGAAGACCTAGGGGATCATGGGTAGTCTACCCTGCTCCCTGATGATGTTTTAAAATTGCACAGTATACTGTAAGTTTCACTTTATACTATAATATAAACATAATAATTTTGGTAGTACTTCATGAATTAGATATAAAAATGAATAATGTCTGAAACAATTTTTAATTATTAAATAAACATTTATTGGTTAGAATTTTCATAGTTTAATAAAACTTCCAGCATTAGTTCATCTGGAATCTCCTCAAAAATGCATGTTTCAATATCTTGTAAACATTCAATAAATAGTTGATCCAAAGACTGATCCATAAAATCCTCTTCAACAAAATCTTCATTAAGAATCTCCTCATTTGTAATCTCGAAAGAAACATTGATGTTTTCTTGTTCCCCTTCCATTTTCTTGCTGTAAATTGCATAAAAAATAACTATATCAGTAGAGTTAGGGCACTGTTGGGTTTAAGTTCAGACAGGTGGTTCTGATTTTTTAACAGTGAAGTTAACTTTGGGCAGTGTATGGTATCAGGCAGGAAGTAGAAATATAAAAAAGTGCCTGTGAAGAAGCGTAAGTAAATTCATAATTATAGCAGAGAAGCCTAAGTCAATCTTAAATATAACAGAGGAGCCTATCTCTATCTATAACTATAGCAGAGGGATAGTAAATAACTATCAGAAAACGTTTTTACAAATTAACTTAAAGTGCCCCTTACAAATTAACAACTTCCTTTACAGAGAGGTGAAGAAGAAAAAATGCGAAAATCCTTTCAAGATATACCTCAGGTAGTTGTAGTCAAAATGGCCGTGTTTCCCTCTCCTTTTTCATTTATATTCATGTACATAACCAATCAAATGTCAGGAAAAAAAAGTAGAAAATTAAAGTAACATTTTAATTGGTTGTAAATTCTAACACTTCATATGTGTTTTTGTCATGTAATTTACTTCAGGATATTTAGACAGTGCTACAGCTCAAATGGCTCAATAAAATTCCACCAAATTTGGGAAAATGGTAGGGACTGGTATGTAGTAGGGCCTATTCTATATTTGGTGAAAGTGTCTCAGTGGTTTTTATGTAAATGAACTTTTAACTTTTGGGGAGCGCTTACCGGTGCGCGCCCCGGTACGCGTACCGGCAGCGCTACGGGAGTCCACCACACACACCTCTGACACACACCCCACACACACACCACACACACACCTCACACACACACACACACACACACACACACTCCTCACACACATACCCACACATCCCACACACACAAACACACCCCACACCCAAACCCCCCCACACATACCTCACACACCCACACCTCCACCCACACCCAAACACCCCACACACCCACACACACACCTTACACCCCCACACCCCCACCTACACCCACACACCCCACACATCCTCACCCACACACACCTCACTCCCCCCCACACACACACCTCACAGACACACCCCACACATCCCCCACACACACCTCACCCCCCCACACACACACACCTCTGACACACACCCCGCACACACACACACACACTCACCACACACACACCTCACACACACACACACACCCACACACACACTCCTCACACACACACACACACCCACACACACCCCCCCCCACACACACACACACCCCACACAGACACCCACACATCCTACACAAACACACACCCCACACACATACCCCCCCACACACACACCCCACACCCACCCCCCCCCACACACACACCACACACACACTCATTATTATTATTTTTTTTTAGGGCGTGCGCGCCCCGGTACACGTACCGGTACATGTACCGGTACGCGTACCCTGGAGAAAAAAAGAAAGACAGAGATTTTAAAAAATGTAGCATTTTTATATAAATTGGAGGTAGTTCTGAAAAGAACTGTTTTTTTATTCTTTTTGTTGTTTTATATATTTTTTTTATTTTTTTACTTGTTTTGGCTTTTCTGAACAATTTTATATTTTTTTTGTAGTTTTTCTGGGGTCAAACAAAACACAGGGAATTGCAAACAGCTCAACTGGAGCAAAAAAAATAGAAAGAAATTAAAGTTGCTTGCTGCAGTGATGGTTGTCTGCAGCTCGATTGAGTAAAGTGATGCTTTGCTCACCATATGAAATAGTTTTGTTGCAATATTTGCAAACAAATTTAAAATTTGCAAACCTGGTTTGTACATTAGGGACCATCTCCCTAGCCTCTGCATCCGATAGAGTGGGTTGATTGGAGGCCCTTGAAGAAAAAGGCCGGGGAGGGTTCTTGGTCAGTTCCCTGACCTCTGCTGCTGAATAATTGTTCGGGTGCTTCCTCTGCATATGTCGAATCATAGTGTGGTTCCAAAAGAATACTTCTTATTTGGGTTCCCTCTTGACAGTTGTTCGCTACAGATGAGGCAAGTCACCTTAGCTGCATTCACTTTTTTTGCACCCCTTGGCATCTTGAAAAAGTTCCAAATAAAATGTTCCTTGGGTCTGTATGGGGGATTGTCCTCAGGCAGGAAAGTCCTCCTCTTCGTCCTCCTCCTCTTCGTCCTCCTCTTCTTGTTGACCACCAATGTCGTCTTGTGGTGGTCCTTGTGGTGGTGGTGGAGGTGGTGGTGGTGCAGATGCACCTGCAGCTGCTACTAGTGAAGCCATTTCTCACAGAATGAATGCAGGTCTTCTTCACTCAAACAACAAAGTGAGAATGAGGAAAAAAGGTGGGGTCTTTCATCATTTGGAAAACAAAACTGTTGTGAACCAATCAAAAGTGTTATTTTCAGGTCTCATGACCTGGGCTTTCTCATCATTTGGAAACCAAAAGTGTTCTGAACCAATCAAAAGTGTTATTTTCAGGTCACATGACCCGACGCGCTTACGCTACGCGCCTCGGTGCGTGCCCGTAGTCGCGCCCCGGGGCGCGCCCGGCGGCGCTTACGTTACGCGATCGTATGCTCTCGGGTGCTTCCGGGTGCGCTTACGCAGTGCGTCATATGACGCATCACGCAGCTACGCGATACGTCACGATGTTGTTTTCGTTCGCGGGAATAGCGCTAACGGGACGCTCACCGGTACGCGCACCGGTGAGCGCATCGGTACGCGCCCCGGGAGCGCTCCGGGGCAACAAAAAATAAATAAATACTGTTACATAATTATACAATATAAAATTCGTTATAAAAAATATTACTTTTCATACCTATAGAGATTTGCTATTAAAAAACCATTGAAATTCACTGAAACAACCATAGGTTTCACACCAGTTTTAGTTAGGAATTAGCATTTAAAAAACCTATTAAATTCACTGAAAAAACCATAGGTTTCACACCAGTTATAGTTAGCTGGAAATTTTACCCGCATAAAACCATTGAAATTCCCACGTTATAGTTAGTTGGACTCACTATAACTTGCGCGTGCAATGCACTGCTGATGACGTCACATATTACATCACTCATGACATGGTCAGTGACATCACATCACCTATGGTTTTTTCAGTGAATATATATATATATATATATATATATATATATATATATATATATATATATATATACACATATTACCTACTGGCAGTCGCCAGTAGGTATATATAGTTAGGATTTTTTCTCTATGGGATTTTTGAAAATTCTATGTCTAATAACTTTGGCGTTTGTGAACGGAATTGGCTGAAATTTTCAGGAAAATGGCACATTTTGTTTCTGAGCAGCCCCTGAAAATTTGGGGGGGGTTCATCAAGGGGGGGCCGAGAAAAAAGGGGGGTCCCAAAACTTGTTTTTCCCATGCAATTTTCCATAGGGCGGTTGGCCTCACTTTTAGCTCGAACGGCTGAATGGATTTTCACGAAACTTGGCAAAATTGTAGGGACTGGTAGCCCGATGTGCCTTTGCTAGTATATGTGCTCCAGTGGATTTTGAGAAATTAACGTTCAAAAAAATATATATATCTGTAAGCGCGCTCCGGGCAGCGCCCCGGTTCGCGTACCTGACGCGTAACGGAACTACGCGAAGCGAAGCTGATTGGCTCTCCGGTGTCTGTCAACATTCTAAACAGTCCGGAGCGGCCGCCATCTTGTCTCTCGGTAGGATCGAGAGACAAGAGGAGGCCAAAACAAAGGGGGAAATGACCATAAGGGGGCATAGAAGATCCTCCCTGACCCTCTAGGTTTGATGTGGAGGCTTTAAAAGGGCCCCGCGGGGCAAAAAAAAAAAAAATGTTTTTTTTTTTTTGCGGGTGCGCTCGGTACGCGCACCGGGAAGCGGTCTGGGGAGCGTACTATAAGGAAGAAAGAATGATAGACTATGATATATTTTGAAATATTGTATGTTTATTGATTGTTCTTTTTGTTGTGTTTTTTTTTTGTTTTTTTTATTTATTTATTTATTTTGGTTGTACTTCATGAATTAGATATAAAAATGAATAATGTCTCAAACAATTTTTAATTATTAAATAAAAATTTATTGGTCAGAATTTTCATAGTTCAATAAAACTTCCAGCATTACATCATCTAGAATCTCCTCAAACATGCATGTTTCTATGTCTTCTAAGCATTCAATAAATTGTTCATCCAAAGACTGATCCATAACTTTTCATCTAAAAATTCTTCATTTAGAATCTCCTCAGATGTAATGTCGAAGGAAACATTGATATTTTCGTGCTCTCCTTCCATTATTTTGCTGTAGATTGCATAAAAAATAACTATATCAGAAGAGTTAGGGCACTGTTGGGTTTAAGTTCAGACAGGTAGTTTGGATTTTTTAACAGTGAATTTATCTTTGGGTAGTGTATGGTATCAGACTGGAAGTAGAAATATAAAAAAGTGTATGTGATGAAGCCTAAGTAAATTCATAATTATACAAGAGAAGCCTAAATCCATCCATAACTATAACAGAGAAGTCTATCTAAATCTATAACTATTACAGAGTGATAGTATAAAACTATCAGAAAAAGTTTTCCAAATTAACTTTAAGTGCACAATATACTTCAGTTTTCAAAATAACAACTTACCTTTCAAAAAGCAGTTTAAGTTCTCAGTGAAAATTTTATTGAAATCTACTTCAGGAGGTGGTAGTCAAAATGGCTGTGTTTCTCTCTCTTTCTTTATATATATTCAGGTACATAACCAATCAAATGTCAGGTAAAAAAAGTAGAAAATGAAAGTAACATTTTAATTGGTTGTCAATTCCAACACTACAGATGTGTTTTGTGAAGTAATTTACCTCAGGGTATTTAGAGAGGTCTACAGGCTAAATGGCTAAATGGAATTCCAATCAAATTTGTGAAAATGGTAGGGATTGGTATGTATTATGAGCTAATCTATATTTGGTGAAAGTGTCTCCAGTGGTTTTTCTGTGAATTACTTTCCCACCTTTTTTTGAGCGAGCGCTTCCCGGTGCGCGCCCCGGTATGCGAACCGGCAGCGTTACGGGAGTCCTCCATTTTGTGTTTCGGTAGAATTGAGATACAAGATTGAGGGCAAATAATGTTCAGAATGGGTAGAAGGGGGCACGGTAGACGTATCCTGACCCCCTAGGTTTTCTGATGGTAGCTGAGGAGGACCATATGTGCGATAAAAAAACATTTTTTTTCAAATTTTCGCGCGGTTAGCGTCCGGTGCGCGTACCGGGTAGCGCTCCGGGGAGCGTACTTTGGTGAAAATTAGTGAAAAAAATTAGAGTAAAATAATAATTGTGAGTCATAAGATGTAGGGTAGCTCTGAAAAGAGCTTTTGGGTCCTGTGGCTGATGTAGGTACCTACAAGTAGGTACCAATGCACAGTCTTAAATTGAGGATGAAAATTCTGTTCCCCTCATCTGAGAAGTGAACTCCATCTGCTCTGTAGATATCTTACATGTAGTAACGCAAGTTATTGTTGTAGATGGAGCCCATTCCATGGTCTCTCATGTAAGCTGAAACAGACTTATTTACATGCTTCCTCGATTTCTCAATTTGTGGACAAAATTGGTTGGACCACTTCCATTTCTGTCTTTGGCATATATTTGAATATACCAAGGCAGTTTGAGGAAATAGTGCCATCAATTGCTCAAAGGTGTCCTTTAAAAGCATTTCCAGACCTACCCCAGTCAAAGTGCCCAAGTCATTTCCTCCACAGTGCACAATTAACAGGTCAGGTTTTGGCAAATGTAAAAAGGTTTTCACCAATGGTATCAATTGGTGACATTTTAACCTCTGTGGCCAATCCACTTAATTTCCACATTTTGTAAATTGAGGTTGTGTAAATTTCTGTTATCAGCAAACCTTTGAGCCCAGTGGATATAACTATGTCCAACAATCCAGACAGAAAACATGGTGAGAGAAGGTTCTTCTGCAGTCAGATGAAGTGTGGCAATGAAATGGCAGTTGAAAAAATAAGAGTTTATAATGAAAAAAACTGTGGAGTTTCTGTGCTAATGAATCAGTAGCAGTGATTGGTGGATTTTGATTGCTGGAAACAGTAAGTTAGGGTGCATGGATGAGTTCTTTGAAAGATGTAATTTGAAAGGTCAAGAAAAAATCATTTTATGAAAGATTGCACTGGATACGCAGGTGTACTGAGAGTTCAGAGTTCAATTGAAACATTGTTGTGTGAAGTTGCAAACATGAGAGGTCTTTCAGGAGGTGGTTGCTATGCAAAAAAGGCAGAAAGGGCAGAGGGGGGAAGGGTGTTGATTTGAAAAAAGTGAGGGAAGAGTTTTGATTGGGTGACATGAGAGATATGTGTGATGAATTACAGCGTTTCTGTGCCATTGATGGTTGCAGCCTCTGGAGTGCATACCCTTTGTTCTGCTAAAGACAAATTGGTGTGTGTCTGAGACTGTTTTGAAACTCATAAAGTGTTTTCTAAGGTGAGAAAAGATTCATTTAATTTATATAGAGAATAGTATGCTTTAGGGAGAAAATTATGAAGAAAGTTGTGTATTTAAAATGTTGCTTTGTGTCAAGTGTTTTATGTGATGGAAAAATCGTGCAAGGGCCTTCAAAATACGCTTTCATGTGTCTTAGGGCATTTTAACTCACTTCCCCATGAATGTGGTTGAATAATTGCTTTACATGATGTATTTAAAAACGTTTTTTGAAATCAATTAGGTTTCTTGATATGTACTGCTAGAGTTTCATAGGTTGATTGGGGCATATTTATAAGGCCTTTGAGTCTCTCTGATGTTATTTTTCCCATTTTAATTTAAGACCTTTCCCTGTGGTGCAAGGTCCTTGTAAATACGCCCCCATCTGTGCTTGGCAAATTTAGATTTTGATTCTTTGACTTACATAGCCATGTTAAAAGTGACCCAAAAATGGTGCAAGGGCCTTAAAAAAATGCTTTTATGTGTCTTAGGGCATTTTAAGTCATTTACCGATGAATGTAGGTATATAATTGATTTAGATGATGTGTTTAAAAACGTTTTTTGAAATCAATTAGGTTTCTGGATATGTAGTGCTAGAGTTTCATAGGTTGCTTGGGGCATATTTATAATGCCTTTGAGTCTCTCTGATGTTATTTTTCCCATTTTAATTTAAGACCTTTCCCCGTGGTGCAAGGTCCTTGTAAATATGCACCCATCTGTGCTTGGCAAATTTAGATTTTAATTCTTTGAGTTACATAGCCATGTTAAAAGTGACCCAAAAATGGTGCAAGGGCCTTAAAAAAACGCTTTCATGTGTCTTAGGGCATTTTAAGTAATTTCCCCTTGAATGTAGGTATATAATTGATTTAGATGATGTGTTTAAAAACGATTTTTGAAATCAATTAGGTTTCTTGATATGTAGTGCTAGAGTCTCATAGGTTGCTTGGGGTATATTTAAAAGGCATTTGAGTCCCTTTGATGTTATTTTTCCCATTTTAATTAAAGACATTTCCCCGTGGTGGAAGGTCATTGTAAATACACCCCTATGTGTGCTTGGCAAATTTAGATTTTGATTCTTTGAGTCACATAGCCATGTTCCATACAGTGCTCAACTTCTGCATAGTGTTTGATATGCTAGACCCCATCTGCACAATAAGATACCTAAGCAAAGGAAACACAGGTGATGTGATTGTGAAATGAGGAAAAGAAATTCCACATTTTTCAATTACATCACCTGTGTTTCCTAACTTTACGAATGACATTGTGCAGATGAGGTTTAGGCCTGTCCACGGACACAGAAGAGGTCTGGCCTTAGTTCAAGAGTGAAGTGGACATGACTCACTTCATTGGTAGGCCTGCACATGTATTATCTCCTCTGTACTCTTCAACAAGCGTAAATTTCATCTGCAACCCTGAGTAGGCCTCACCTCAAACAAACCTCTGGATAGGCCACACCTTATCGTCATCCTGAATCAATCATTTAAAATGTTAGGGACAGATTTATGATAGGTGTATGCCTCTTTTGCGCCACTGTGCGTCACTTTTGTGACGCAGCGGCGGTGCAAAAGATTTCCTATGTGGCGACATATTTACAACTTGATGCATCTAGGCAGATGTGTCATGCTGTAAAGTCCCGTGCCATATGAAACCGATGCAGCAGTGATGCAAAAGATGCACCATGTTGCAAGACAGGCCTCACTTCATCTCCAACAAGATAAGAAGCTGAATCTTCTGTAAATGTCAAAATTGTTGTATACAGTGCTCAACTTCTGTGTACTCTTTGATATGCTAGACTCCATCTGCACTATGATATACCTAAGCAAAGGAAACACAGGTGATGTGATTGTGAAATGAGGAAAAAAAATTACACATTTTTCAATTACATCACCTGTGTTTCCTAACTTTACGAATCACATTGTGCAGATGAGGTTTAGGCCTGTTCACGGACACAGAAGAGGTCTGACCTTTGTTAAAGAGTGCAGTGGACATGACTCACTTCATTGGTAGGCCTGCACATGTATTATCTCCTCTGTATTCTTCAACAAGCCTAAATTTCATATGCAACCCTGAGTAGGCCTCACCTCAAACAAACCTCTGGATAGGCCACTCCTTATCGTCATCCTGAATCAATCATTTAAAATGTTAGTGACAGATTTAGGATAGCCGTGTGCCTCTTTTGCGCCGCTGTGCGTCACTTTTGTGACGTAGCGACGGCGCAAAAGATGCGCTATGTTGCGACATATTTACAACTTGATGCATCTAGGCAGATGTGTCATGCTGTAAAGTGCTGTGCCACATGAAACCTGTGTCAGGTTTCATATAGGCGTTTTGTTGCAGGGTGGGCATTCATTTGCATGAAAGCCATGTAAAACTAACACAGTGAAATTTAGAAGATTTCACTGAGTCAGCTTTATAGCATTGCTGAATCAAATCCTTACGCCTGTTTGAAACAGGCATAAGGAGTGATGCACCATGCAATGTGTGGCTTGCTCCTGTGCATTGCAGTAGACATGTCGCGTTTACAACGTGATTCCTCCAATGTGCTGCTTTTGCGGCACAGATGCGTGACGCATCTGTGCTGTTTTTGCTCAATGGTGCTCCACATTGTAAATGCGGCACATCATGGGTGGCAGAGCAGCGGTGCACGTTAACTGGTGCATCCCTTGGGATGCACCAGTTAACATAAATCTGCCCCTTTATATTTAAGTATGAACAGGGTAAACAGAGTCGGTGAGGCTTATCCAAGGTTAAGAACAGATGAGTCCTGTTCACTGAAAACTTGGACATAGGCCTCACCTCCTCAGCATCGCTGGACATGGCTAAATAATAATTGCAAAATGTTACTCTTGTTAAACAATTTTAATATTATAGTCTCTGAGATTTGTCTCTTACTCTGCAACATCTCATTGTTGTTCTCTTTCTTTAACAATAACGACAACATCAACCATGAGTGATAATGAGCAATCAGTTGATCTCGATCTTATCATTGAACTTGTCATTGAAACGTCAGTGGAAGTAGATCCCTTGGATGATTTAAATCCTGATCATGATGAAGAACATTATGAGGATGCCGATTTGTCAGAATTGTATGACATAGGTGGGAAGCTGACCTGCTTGAGCCTATGGAACTATAAACATTTATTTTTAAAAGTTACTGGAAATGAAAAGTAAAAATGTAAACCGTTTCATTTAAAATTAAACAAAAGTTCAAAAACAGGTTGTGTGTAGTGTCTTTAATAAAATAGTCAAATATGCTCATAAAATTAGTTCAGATTCACATATAAAACAGCACAGGTCAAATGTAGAAGCATTCCATTTCTTTGCTACTATTTGTGAATACAAAATTTGCCAATGCACTAAAAATTATTCTATGTAAAAATGACAAGTAGTGTGTTAAATTTTGACGACTGTTATTGATTTACTGTTTGCTAATAGTGGTTAATAACATTTTTAATTATATTTTACCACAGATTCAACTGCAGATCATTTCAAAAGGAGAGAATGCCATCTAAAGAACGAAACCGAAAGGCTACAAAACGTCAAAGACAGCAGCTAAATAAATTATTGCAGCAGTCCTCTACAATAAAAACTTGTCAAGTCACCAAGAAAGCTCCGGGTAAGACAACAAAATCATTCATAAGAAACATTTGTAGAAAAAAAAGTAGTACTACAGAAAATGTTTTAGTCCAGAAAAAGAGAAGCAATTTAAACGGAAAGGGAAGGCCAATCAAAAATGTTACTGCTAGAGCAGGAGATAACTCTGTGCATGGTAGTAGAAGGAAAAATCAGTTTAGGGACATTCGCAGACGAATGTTCCGCAACAGGATAATTGGCAATTTGTTAAAAAATATTAAGAAAGGTCAGCAGAAAGTGGTTTTTTATAAGAGAAAAAAAAATTTGAGAAAGTTATTGATCAGGCATTTGAAATTAAGCGAAAGTTATTTATTTTGATAATCAATAGAATTAGGAAGCTAAACAAGGCAATTTATGATTTCAAAAGAAATAGTAGATGGAAGAGAACAGTTAATCGTAGTAATTTTTGTGAAGTTTTTTCAGGAGAATGGATGCATAGTTCAAGTTGTGAGGCATTTTTTAATGAGGAGAGTTATTTCCAGGATAATGATTTGGTGCATGCAGTTGACACCAGTGGTCGAGCTTATGAGGTGAAAGATGGTTGTCCAGTTGAAAAAGAAAAAATTGTGACAACAGAGGCAGAAGACGTGTTAGGTAATGAGGTTTTAGGAAGACGTCCTAAGGGACCTGTGTACACCTGGAAGTGTAGTAGTATTTGCAGTGTGCGACAGGATTCCATCAATTTGCTTTGTGATTTTGTATGGACATTTAATAAGAAAAGTTTGAAGCAGAAAATGATGTTGTTGCAAGAATTAGATCCTTTCAGAGTGAGAGAAGTGACAGGTTTGCATGGTCATTCACTGGCTTGTCTTTCCAGGAGAGTATGCCAGAGTGTTTTTCAACATTTCAGGATGCTAGCAGTGCATCATAATAAAGTGAGGAAAATAGTTAGAATGTTGTATTATGCGAAGAGTCCAGCAATTATGCTTAAACAATTATGCACTGCTCTTTTGCATGGTTCTGAAATAGATGTGAAGAATATTTGTGAAGAAATTGAGTTTTGTTACTTTGGAAGTAAAGAGGAGAATGTTGAAATTGACCCAGAAGAAGAGGGTAATGTGGAAGATAGTGTACAGGTTTCCAGTACAGATAATTTTCAGAAGGAAATTGCCACGTTTCAGGTGAAATCAAGTGAGAGGCCTAATTTCACTTGTCTGTGTTGTCGACGCACTTATTATAAGAATCAGACTAAGTTAGTGGATTTATATGCGAAAAGTGAAAGGGAAAATAATAGCGAATGGAAGGATTTCGCAACATACTAGATGGTAAAAAATTGTTTTGATTTGGGATTGGATCAACGTGTGTGTACTTATTGTTGTAACAAATTAAATCAAAACCGGATGCATGTATAGGCATTTATATAGCGCACTACTTACCCGTAGGGTCCCAAGGCGCTTCGACCGCTGCGAAACCCTTCCTGGCTTCCCTGAGAGATGGTCCCTTAATGGGTATCTCCAGGGTGAGACCAGGCATCCCCGGCGGTCTGGTGGGGCCCGTTAGTGAAGATGAGGCAAGCTAATGCCCAGAGTTGCCGAGTGTGATCGCTGATCAGAGTGGGCACCGAGGCGAGAGAATTATCGAGTCCGCTGACCCTGGTCCAGAAACCTGCCGCGCCGGGAATCGAACCCTGGTCCCGGGCCGTCCTCTGCTCTCAGGTCTGCCGCCTCTAACCAGTGAGCCACACTACTTCATGCCTGCTAGAGCGTTTCATAATAATCTGGAATTGGTTGAGATTCCTTCTGAATTGAAGGATTTAAATACTTATGAATCTATTTTGATTCAAAGTATCCATCCCTTTCAGGCTATTGTAAGAATGGAGCCAAAGACAGGGAAATTGCCTCCATCAGATTTACAGAGAGGATTAAAGGGAAGAGTTGTTTATTTGCCTCTAGATTTGAAGAAAAACATTAATACAATTGGAGTAGAAAAAGTGGAAGAGGAACCTCTGGTTATCTTAGTTAATGGGGTTCCGACAAAGAGTAAGAAAATATGGCAAGATTTAGTGGATGTTAGGAAAGTCAAAAAGGCAACATTGTATTTGAAAAAAAGCAATAAGTACTATAAGAATGTATATGTTGCAGAAGAGGAAGTAAGTGAAGAAGAGGATAGTGATTTGTGTGGTGGTCAAATTGAGAAAGTAGAACCCTCTAAAAATGAAGAAATATATGAACATTATAGTGTTCATCCTTTGCATTCCAAGGAAGTCATGGGGAATGCTATTGAGTTGTTTCAAATGAAACTAGCCAAAGGGAGTCCCATTAGTGTTTGGGAGGAAAGTTTGGAAGCTCGGTGTTTCCCACAGCTATTTCCAACAGGTCAAGGAGGAAGATATGATGAGCGACCTCATCAAATTCCTGCTTCTGAATACCGGACTTTACGATTGTATGCAGAAGATCCTAGGTTTCGACAATGCATTCCGTATTTGTTTCATCTCCTGTTTGAAAGCGATCTGTCTGGACTGTCATATGCAGTGAACCACATCTTGAAAAGTGGTATACAGATGCAAAACATCTCGGCAAGTGACATTATGGATAAAGTCAATGTGCAAGACAGTATTTTGGATTCTCACCTGATTAATCTTATGGCGTGTCAGCGTGGTACTAATGAGTACTGGTACCGTCGTCATGGTGATTTAAAATGTATGCTGAGGAACTTAGGAACTCCCACATGGTTCCTCACTCTCTGCTGTGCCGAGTATGGCTGGGAAGACTTACTTGAATTTCTACGAGAGGCAAATGGAAACATTGAAAATATCGAATTCAAGACACCCGGAGAACTGTGCTCTTTGGATCCAGTGAATGTATGCAGGTACTTCAATCATAGATTTGAAGCTATGATGTCTTTCATCATGAACAAGAAAAATCCACCTCTTGGAGAGGTGTTGGATTTCTTCTGGAGAAAGGAGTACCAAAGAAGAGGTGCTCCTCATATACATATGCTGCTGTGGATCAAGGATGCACCTAAATTTGGAACAGATCCAGAAGACTTAGTGATGAGTTTCATAGAACAGTATTCTACATGTGCTGTTCCAAACGCAAAGGAAGAGAAAAGCCTAAGAGAACAAGTTTTACGCTTCCAAAGCCATCGTTGTGGAAAGTACTGTCGTCGTAAATTCAGAAACAAGGACAAGTTCTACACTAAATGTCGTTTCGCCTTTCCACGACCGGTGATTTCTAAAGGAAGAGTGAACAGTTTGATGTCTTCGCTGCGACATAATGTGATGAAGAAATCACCTAAAAACACATACAATTTGAAAAGGAACGAAGAGTCCAAGTACATCAACGACTACAACCCAGTGATTTTGTCCATGTGGAATGCTAACATGGATATACAGTTTGTGGCTGATAACTGTATGGCTGTGGCTCGGTATGTGACATCTTACATCACCAAAAAAGAAAAGACAGAATTGAAGGATATGTGGGAGGACATTTCCCAAGAAAAGAGCCTCAGTAAGAAGTTGTACAGTTTCTGAAGATGTTGTCACATCGAGAAATCGGAGCTTACGAATGTTCTGACCGGTTGTCTTCAGCAAGTCTCTATGCCAAATCCAGGAGTATCGTTTGGGCGAGTCTTGGTCTTGCTGCAACGCGTAATCGAGTTCTGAAACCTGTGCGGGAAATTGAGTATTTGGCGGAAAAGGAGCCAAACAGTACCGATATTTTGAAGACCAACATGTTGGATACATATTATCCAAATAGAAGCAGTCACCTCGAGAATATTTGTCTGTATGAGGTTCTACAAAATTACATATTCAAGAGGAACATCAAAGAAGATATTGATAAAGGAGTGTATGCTGTAATTGGAAGTGAGGGATGTCTGGTCAAGCAAAGAAAATGCCACTTGGTAAACCATCGAAAATTGAGTGGCGAATCTCCTGAAAAAAAAGAGTTTTTCTATTTAGCACTTTTGCAACTTTTCAAGCCTTGGCGTGCAGAAGAGGAACTGCTTGGAGATTTCCTCTGTTACGAAGACTCTTTCAATGCCGCCAAGGAGTCCATAGAATGTCCTGTTTTTCCCAAATATCTAGAAATGTTGAATGCCGAAATCGAGCAGGAAGCAACGATTGCAGCCGAGATTGCTAGAGACAGTTCTCAGGACAGTCAGAGTTCTGTTTCATTGAGTCAGGATCCACTAGGAGGACCAGTTATCGAAAATGAAGCTGCCACTGCCATGATTGAAGTGGAAAGAGCCATGGCACATGCTCAGGAGGATGCGGTTAACTTAGAAGACTTGGAAAGACAACTCAACGTTGAGCAGAGGAAAATATATGACGAAGTTACCAACCAAATTGATCATGGATTAAGTCATGAGAAGAAAGAGTGCTCATGTACGTCGTTGAAGCCTGTCCGACTGTACGTGAGTGGAGAAGCGGGAACTTGAAAAAGTTTCCTCATTAAAGCAATTTCATGTTATTTGCAGAAAAGGACTGAGTCATCGCTGTCTTGTGTTGTCACCGCTCCAACTGGACTGGCAGCACATAACATTAAAGGTATTACTTTGCATCGTCTACTGATGCTGCCAGTGGAGCATGATAACAAATTACAATACCACAAGTTATCTGGAGATGCTTGTTGTGAAGTTTCAAGAGTCTTGAAGAAAATGAAACTTCTTATCATTGACGAAGTAAGCATGGTTTCCAATGTCATGCTTGCCTTTGTGCATTTGAGAATGCAAGAAGTTCTCAAAACAGAGTATGATGTGTTATTTGGTGGCAAACACATCATTGTTTTCGGTGATCTTCTGCAGCTGACACCAGTGAAAGGACAACCTGTGTTCAAAATACTCACGCATGAAGATACCAGGAAGTGCCTAGGGAGCATTGGCAACGTTAATATATGGTTAAACTTCAATTATGCTGAACTGCGTGAAAATATGCGTCAGGCGAAGGATGAAGATTACAAGAATATTCTACAAGATGTTAGAATCGGAAAAGTGACTGAGCATGGGAAAGAAGCTTTACATGCACGATTACTGTCAAATTTGTATCCAGAACAAGACGTTGTGCCTGAGAATATTTTTCAGAAAATTTCTGAGAAGAAATCTGGAATATGTTTGATGCCAACTCTTGCAGAATGTGCCATCTTCAACAACAAAATGTTGTATTTAGAAAACCAAGAGATTGTGAAACTGGAAGCTATTGACAGAGTAGAGCATATGGGATCAACAATTATTTTGTCTGAGAATTTGAAAACAAAATTGGATTCATTAGAGAAGACTATATCTAAAACTGCAGGTTTTGAAAAGACTCTGAATGTGTGCTTAAATTGCCGTATAATTTTAAGAAGGAATTTACATGTTGAAAGAGGTCTGGTAAATGGATCAATGGGTAATGTTGTTGATTTTGTGAAATACAGAAATAGAGATGGAATTGAATTTTTAAAAATTAACTTAGATGGCATTGAGGAAGTACAGCTAATTGGTCATTGCTCTGCGAGGTTTTTGCTTGTAAAAGACTTATATGTTCGCCGTAAGCAGTTTCCTGTTTGCTTGGCATATGCGGTGACAATCCATAAATCTCAAGGTTTAAGTGTAGACAGTGCATTGGTGAATATTGGCAGTTCTGTGTTCAAGGAGGGTATGGATTATGTGGCATTGTCACGAGTTAGAACTTTATCGGGATTGTACTTGATTGAGTGTGATGTCACAAACATTTGTGCGGATCTAGATTGTGTTAAGGAATACAATAGGTTAAGAAGAGAGTATGCGCCACATTTGCCTCAATATCCTTTGTTTGAGAAACGTGTGGTAGGCCGGAAACGAAGAAATGTGACCAAAAGTAGGGAGGTTGTAGCAAAAAGACGAAAAGTCGATGAACCAGAAATTATAAGCAGAAAGAAAAAGGATTTTGTTGAAGATGTTGTTGGTTTTCAATTTGAAAACAGTTCTGGTGTCAACTGCTATGCTAATGTAGTGGTTAATGTTTTGTTTTCTCTAGAAAATGTAAAAGAAGAGATTGTGGTCAATTCGGATCAAAGATTTTGCAGTTTGTTGAATTCTGTGTTAGAGGAATGTAGCACTGATAGAACAAAAATAGAAAGTGTGTCTGAAATTCGAAATCTGTTAGACAGATGTTCAGGTCAAACACAATTCTCTCAAAATATTCAGCAAGATTGTCAGGAGTTTTTAATGTATATGCTTGATGTATTGCATGATGAAGGTGTAGATGTAGATCACCTGTTTGGGCTTTCTTATCAATGGCAGCATGACTGCGAGAACTGTAGGGTATCAAGTACTACTAGTGTAGACTCAGAAAAATGTATATATTTAACTTTGCCAGACAGTAAATCAGTGTCCTTTAATAAGCTAGTAAAAGCAGCTGATCACAACATGGAGTGTAGCCAATGTAAGTCTGAAATGTTGTCAACATTATTTATACGAACATATGGCCAGTATGTCATTTTAATGTTCCAACGATGTAGGCCTGATGGAACAAAATTGACAACTTTAATTAAAAATTTTGTGGCTTCGCAGTTGTCAATATCAGGAAGGACTTTTGTAACTGCAGCAATTATATATCATGACGGTCCTTCAACAACATCAGGACATTACACAGCTTATTTGAAGTCTAGAAACGGCTGGTCATTCTGCAATGATTCTGTTTTAACTTTAAAAAAAAAATTGCCTTTTGACCTTAAAAATTCTTACCTGGTGTTTTTAAAACCAAAATTTTAGGGAAGGAATCTCGGGATTTGCTCTGAGGAATTTCAAGAGGTTCTAATGGCTCCTACACTATTTGGCCTTGAGGATATGAAGTACAGAGTCAAAAGTTATTTTGAGTTTTAAATAGTTCCTGGAAAAAAAGAAGGTTTTCTTACAGAAAGTGGTGGGCACGGATTAGTTAAAGGACAACAGAGTATTTCCCAAAGCAAACGGTGTTCTTACCATAACACTTAACGTCATGGAAAAATAACTGCACTTTGAATGAGTTCAGAAAAACTGTTTCTTTTTATAAGCTAATTCAAGCAGCCAATCAAAACATGGAGTAGAGGTAATGTAAGTCTGCAATGCTGTCTAGATTATTTGACCAAACTTTTGGTTATAATGTCATTTTAAAATTCCAACTATATAAACCTGATGAAAGTAAGTCTTCAACTTTAATTACAAATGTTGTGGCTACACAGTCGTTGATTTTAGGAAGAACATTTGTAACTGCAGCTATTATATGACATGATGGTCCTTTGACAAGATCCGCTTATTACACAGCTTATTGAAAATGTAAAAAAAGCTGCTGTTTCGGAAATGATTCCCATTTGACTACGATACAATGTTGCCTTTTTACTTAAAAATATTCTTACTTTCTGTTGTCAGAAAAGATAATTTAGGGTAGGTAACTGGCCTATAATGATTCTAGGGGTTGATATAATTGTATCTACTGTTTTAAATTGCTTTGTGATTAAAAGTGATGTAGAGAATTAAATAATTGTAGTAGTCATAGAGGTAGTGTAAGTCTGCTTCATAGTAAGCAGTATCAGTGTCATAGGAAATGTGGAACATGAGTGAGCAAGAAGGGTGAGATATTACTAGTACAGGATTGTGAAAGTGATCTTGAACGTTTTCTTTCTGAAAGTTGCGGAAATACAAAATGACGGGATTTGCTTAGAAGAATTCCAAGAGTTATAAATGGCTCTTACACGATTTGGCCTTGTGGGAAAGTGCGGTAGAGAGCAAGAAGTCATTTATTGTATGTAACATATTTGTCAAAACGATGGAGCTTTTCTTTCAGAAAGTGGCGGGCTGAAAATAATAACAGCACAACAGAGTGTAAGCTGTTCATAGGATATCCTTCGACGTCATGGAAAGTAAGTTACTTTTCAGGAGTTCTGATTTCTGATTGGTTATGTTATATGGGTTTTTTAAACACAATCATTTTGATTGTGTTTTTTTCCCCGCTGTTATATGATGAATACCTTCAAGTCACTGTTTTTAGTGAAATTTGATAAATTCTGAGAACAGCAAAAATAAACCATTTAACATGTATAATTAATTCTGTACTTTTTGTATTTATGATATACATTTAGAACTGTGTAGTAGGCATGGAGAAGCTGAGGCTTCTGTAAGTGTCAAAGTTGTTGCATACAGTGATAGACTACATCTGCACAATGAGATACCTAAGCAAAGGAAACACAGGTGATGTGATTGTGGAATGAGCAAAAAAAATTGCACGTTTTTCAATTACATTACCTGTGTTTCCTAACATTACACATCACATTGTGTAGATGAGGTTTAGGCCTGTTCCAGGAGACAGAGGAGGTCTGACATTTGTTCAAGAGTGCAGTGGACATGACTCACTTCGTTGGTAGGCCTGCACATGTATTATCTTCTCTGTACTCTTCAACAAGCCTAAATTTCATCTGCAACCCTGAGTAGGACTCACCTGAAACAAATCTGCTAATTCCTAACTATATATGGTCTATAACCTATGGTTTTTTAAGTGAATATATATATATGTATATATATATATATATGTATTCATTGGGGGAAAAATGAAGGTTACAGGGACTTTACAATTAGGCTCGGGTTTTACTTGTACAAAACCAATGAAATTCAGCAGTTATAGTAAGCTAACCTAACTCACACCCCTGCAATGCACTGCTTACCTCAAATATTACATCACTCATGACATGTCAGTGACACAAATGAGACATGATTGATGGCATCTCAAATGACATCATCCAGTGACTGTGAGTGTTTTAGAAAGTTTATGAGTGTTAAATATATATACCAAGGTGTATTGATGAATCAGTGGATGCAAGAGTGCCTGAATTGATGATTTGGTGGGGGCATGGCTGACTGTATAAGTGAGTCATTAGGTGTCTCAGTGAATGTAATGAGTGACTGGTTGTATGAATGTCTGTATCAGTCTATCAGTTGGTGTCTAAGTGGCTGCATGGGTGTGTGAGTGAGTACATGAGTGACAGTATGGGTGAATGATTGCACAAAAAGATATGCATTTTCTAAAAAGAGGGTCCACAGAGAATGTAGCACATAAAGCAAAAGAAAAAATGAAGATCATGAAAAGGGAAGAGGGACTTTTTGGAATAGGTAAAGAAAAGAAACTAGAGAAGGATTTGCATTTAAGATTCATTGTCACCTATAACATTGAACAAACTGTAATTAGGAAAATCTTGAGTCAATACTGGTATCTGACAAAAAATGATCCAATAATAGGCCCCACTTTAACACGCTAATTAGGATTTACTCTTGGAAGAGCAAGATCCATGCACGACGAGTTAGTAAGGACTTATCTAACCGAAACCACAAAAGAAAGTTGGTTAAAAGGAAATTAAGGATTCAGGAAGCGTAGTAAGTGCAAGGCATATCAGTATTGAGTAAATAAAACCTATTACAACACAGTGAGGAATTAAGGTACAACCACTACTAATGAAAATGCAATGCAAAAGCCAAAATACAGCAACTTCACAAACTACGATAACATGGAAGACGTCACCAGTCGATCAAATGGCCCAGAGGCTTAAGCAACCTTTCAGATGGGAAAACACACGCTACGACTTGTTGGAACAAAGGCCAAATGGGGATTTCAGATTAAACTTGACGGACGGGCAAAGGCATGAGATTGAGGGAAATAATTTGGGAAAAGAATCTTTGGGAGACTCGGCGCTCATGGTGATCTTCACCCCTGAATTTGAGACAAGAGGCCCGGGCGACATCTTAAATCGCTCAAATATCCTATATCTCCTTTTGAGCATACCCTCACTGGCCTATTTAACATTAGCCCGCCTTGCATTGGTGCACTTTAAAAATTACACCTGGATAAGCCATAGGGAGTCAACCTTAACCCCTTCGCTGCTAGGCCTTTTCCCCTCCTGTGCTAAGGCTTTTTTTGGCGTTTTGGAGTAGTGCGCACTTAGGCCCTTGTAACTTTTTGACTACATAAGGTATCCGTGCCAAATTTGCGTCCTTTTCTTCCAACATCTTGTGAATTCTAAAGGCGCCCAGGGTTTGTGGATTTCCTTCGGAGGGGTCCCAGAAATTAACCAAAATATAGTGATTTTTTTGTTTTTTTCAGAAAAATGGGAAAAACGGGCTGCAAATGAAAGCCTCTGGGTTTTTCCCTGAAAATGGTATCACAAAAGGGTTTGTGGGGCTGAAATCTCCATTTTCTCAGCTTTCAGGGAATGACAGTCTTTTGTCAGAGAACCGAAATTTTTCACTCAGTTTTGGCATTTTTCTGGGACATAGCCTATTTTTGCTATTTTTAGAGCTTTCCACCTCCTTCCAGTTAATGGTAGAAATGAGTTTGAAAGCAATAATGGATCCTGGAAAGCTTTACATTATCAAACAGTAGACAAAATTTCAAATTCAGAAAGGGGTCATTTGTCTAAATCCATGAAGGTTTCGTTATAGAAACTAACAGTTAGATATTGGAATATTTGAAAATTTGTTGAAAAAAACAGCCTTTTGTCTCAACATTTTCACCTATAACTTTTTCTAATTCTGACAGCTCTTGGAAAGCAATATACCGTTACATCCGTTAGACCTTCCTGGTTGTGGGGATATATAGGACTTGTAGTTTCACCAAGAACCCGACGAACCCAGATCCAAAAACTGAGCAGCAACTTGCAATGGTATTTTTTCATTTACTGGGTATAGTGCACTTTGTCTTGGAAAATGTATACATGGAATAATCTGTATGAAAGACACCTATGTATTTATGAATTGGGTACAAATTATAGAGTTCAGAAACAGTATATAATTGCACATTTTCAAAGTTGGGAATACTCATACTAGCATGAGAATTATTGGTCATTTTTCATAAAGATTTTTTTTTTACACAATGTCTTTCATTCAAAGGGAGAAATGCATGAAAGCTCAATGGGTAATAACAGTTGATTTACAAATCTGAATTACTCCAAGTGTCCCGATAAAAACGGTACCTCACTTGTGTGGGTCGGCCTTGTGCCTGCGCCAGGAAACGGCGCAAAATGCAACGTGGTCACACCTAAATTTTGCAGTTACAAATTGACCCTTTTTTGGCAAAGTGCCTACCTGTAGTTTTTGCACCCTAGTGTCGTGTTTTGGCAGCTCCTGAGTTAGCGTTTAGCTCAGCTACACGGTCTTTTTTGTTAACTTGACCTATATGAACGGGGGCCATTTTGAATCCCTCTGACTTCCATTTTCTATGAACACGCTGCCTCGTGGTCAGTGTGCCCTTTCGTCCTTTCTCGATATCCATGGTCATCTACTTTGCTCAGCAACAGGCTATTTTTAGTACTGGTCAAGCACACATGCACACTATGCATTAACTGGTCATTCTTTAGGAATGTTAGCACAAACTGACCAGTGCTATTGGACTCCTCCCCCATGCTGGCTGTGTTCCAAAAATGACCTTATATGTACCTAAAATGTGTAAACTTGTAACCGCCTACCTTTTTATTGCTATTAAACTGTATAAAAGAGGTCGCGCACCGATGTTCGGTGTGCTACTTCTTACATTGCCGAAGGGTGCTGTAGGAATGTACCACCACCCCATGGGGTCTTAATAAACTTGTCTCTTGCATTTTCCAGTGTCCGTGCCAACTTCTATACTAAGGTGTTCGAGAGTTTAGCGGAGTATGTAGGCCTGATTGAACCCAACACCACACTAGCTCTGCTGGCACCTAGGGAAACCTAGCAAACCTATACATTTTTGAAAAGTAGACACCCAGGGGAATTCAGGATGGGATGACTCGACTGCCTACCACCAGGTTTTGTTACCCAGAATCCCTTGCAAAGCTAAGATTTTGACAAAAAAAACACATTTTCCTCACATTTCTGTGGTGGAAAGTTCTGGAATCTGCATGGATCAACAAATTTCCACCCACCCAGCGTGCCCCCAGGTCTCCCGAAAAAAATGGTACCTCACTTGTGTGGGTCGGCCTTGTGCCTACGACAAGAAACGGCACAAAATGCAACGTGGTCGCACCTCAATTTCCCAGTGAAATCTTAAGCTCTTTGGACAAAGAGACTACCTTTTGTTTTTGAGCCGTAGCTCAGCCAGCACCTAGGGACACCTAGCAAACCTATACATTTTTAAAAACTAGACACCCAGGGGAATTCAGGATGGGGTGACTCGTCTGCCTACCCCCAGGGTTTGTTACCCAGAATCCCTTGCGAACCTAAAAATTTGACAACAAAAACACACTTTCCTCAAATTTCTGTGGTGGAAAGTTCTGGAATCTGCGTGGATCAACAAATTTCCACCCACCCAGCGTGCCCCCAGGTGTCCCGAAAAAAATGGTACCTCACTTGCGTGGGTAGGCATAGTGGCTGCGACATGAAACAGCGCAAAACGCAGCATGGTCGCACCTCAATTTCCCAGTGAAATTTAGCACATTTCGGACAAAAAGGCTACCTTTTGTTTTGCGCCGTAGCTCTGCCAGCATCTAGGGAAACCTAGCAAACCTATACATTTTTGAAAACTAGACACCCAGGGGAATTCAGGATGGGGTGACTCGTCTGCCTACCCCCAGGTTTTGTTACCCAGAATCCCTGGCAAACATAAAAATTTGACAAAAAGGGGGTGAGGCCCAATGGGGGAACATGACGGCCGGAAGCTAACGGCCGTGACGGAGCTCCTCCCCTTGACTATGGAGACTATGACGTTTTGAGCCCGGCAGCTGTCGGTCTCTTCGCGTTCAGGTGCATTTTTTGCTGTTTTTTCGGCGCTCTTTGCTCAGCGTTATTGTTGCACTAGGGGAAAGGAGGAAAGGACGAGAAGTACCACGCGAACCATATGCAAGGTATTTCAGTGGGACCCTCTGAGGTTTTTTACCGGGTTCATTACTTCCTGTTGTGTACAGTATACGCGACATATGCTGATGCTGCCTTGACCCGCTGTTTGGTGCTGTTTCGTGCCTGTTAGTCGGACCTTTCAGTCTGCCGCATTTCCTGCCTTTTTGCAGGTTTTTTTTTCTTTTTTAGTGTGATACCTGAGGTTTTGTTTAATCTTAATCCTAAGGATCACCTGCTGCCAAAGTGTTGTGAGTGCTGGGAAAAGCGGATGTTTTTTTCTGAAGGGGGCGGCCACCTTTCAGAGCCGGCTTGGCTCCGTGAGCTAGGCGCTGCACGACTTTGGCGGAGAAATACGGGCAGGCTGATTAGACCCGTTTCTGGAGCAGGGGCAGCCAACAAAGATCACGTGAAACCCCCGCGAGTGTATCGCTACAGCTATCCTATATTTGCGGAGCAGTTGGACTTTTTGCTAAAGGTTGGGGTGGTCCAGGCTCACAAAAGAAAAGAAGAAGGGGATTGGAACAAAGAATCAGACGACTCACACATAAAAGGTTTTGTTATTGGACACAAATGTAATCAATTCCCTGTCAGAGGGTGCGCCCCCCCTGGTTTCTTTTGTAATAACAGGGAGAGGTTTTGTATGGAGACAGAAGGCGTTAGTCCTGTGGTTTGCGACCTCGTCGTTCCTGCACTGGAATTGGGCCTGGTAGATATACCAGTACTAGAACAAAGGAAGGTACATCAAACGAGAGTCACCCGCTATACACTAAGAAATCGGGCTGCTAACCAAACATTTGCTCCACAAAACTCACTAAACGAAACTCCATCTGTCTCTCCACCTATAATCCAAGTCAAGCCTACATCACATAAAAAGAAAAAGAAGGGGGGGCTTCCTAGAGTAGATACCCCTCCTGGAACAGGGAAAGGCTGGAGGAAAGCTAAAGCTGGCACCTTAGCTTCAGCGAAGGTAACACCGTCGCTGAAATCCTACTACAAGGTCCTATCCTCTTCTGGATCTGAAAAGCAAAAGACAATGGCTGCAATAGGTACTATACCTATCCAATCTGAATCCCAATCTGAATCTGACGTAAATAACGTTGCCCATACTTCGAGTAAAACACAGGCAGATATGACATCCGCTGTAACGCACACAGAGGGGGTGCCAGCTAAATCTGACAAGACACAGATGTCATCATCGCCATTATCGGGCACTGTTCATCCCGCAATTGAACTTTCCAATAGCTTTTCTGCCCTAGATATCCACGATGCCCAAGATGACGAAGGGGAGCAGGATTTAGTTGTGAGAGATCTGGGGGGCTCCAAGACTGATTCATCTAACCAAGAGGAGGTGGGCAGAACTCACAACCCTGAGAGCACAGGCCCAATTAACAGTAATTCATCTACTAGTCAAACCTCTCCGACAGACACTATCTCGGGGTCTTTGGCAGCTATTCTATTGGGCCTCAGGGAGGACATAGGGAAGCGCTTCTCCATATCAGAGTCGAATCAGATGGCCATTCAGGCCTCGTGTGAGGCCCTGGCCAAAAAGGTAGAGGAGGTTTCCCTAAGGACTGACGCCTTGGAAGCAGAGCTCCCTAAGATCAAAGAAACAATTGCCGCTTCCTCAGAAGCCATGGATAAATTGGGTCAACAAAACCGAGATATGCAGGATGACCTCGAAAGACTTGAAAATCATTCAAGGAAGAACAATCTGAAATTCTTGAATGTGCCCGAGGACCTCGAGGGAAAAGATATAAAGGCTTTTATCGTTGCTGTCCTCAAAACTACTATCTTAAAGGACTCAACTGATGTTGATCAGGATTTATTGACAGACATCCAGAGAGTCCATCGCGATCCTTACAGAAGAAACCCTGCAAAGGAGCATCCCAGGAAGATCCTTGTCAACTTCTTGACATATTCCATTAAAGAGAGGATCCTTTCCCTTGCCCTTAAAGCTGGCTCAATAAGATCAACATCTTTTTCTACGCCCTTCTCTTTCACAATACGTTCTGATGTTTCTCACATCACTGCGTCTAAACAATGGGAGATGGGGAAGAGACTTACGATACTCAATTCATTAGGGGCGCGTGCCCAGCTTAGATTCCCCGCCTCACTCCGCGTAATGTGGAATAACCACATGCATAACATCCGTCATGTAGAAGAAGCAGACAGTCTGATTGAAAGAATTAGGGGGGGCGGAAAAGAAGGGAATGGTGAGGCAATGCAGTTGGTAGTCAGGCGGTAGGGACAACACGAGCAGTATATCTATACTTTCCTTTTCTCTTTTTTTTCTTTGTTTTGTTCAAATGCATTTCTTTTTTTTTTTTTTTGATACACTAAATTAGGCCGAATCATTCCAGAAAAGCAAGCACCTTTTTGTTTACTAATCCATAATTTGGGGGGAAAGAGCAGGTTCCGTCAAGGAGCTCAAGGCTCATGAAGGAAGGGAGGGTTCCCCAGGGAGGGAGGGGGGAGGAAAGGGTGGTGGATGGCAGGGGAAAAAACATAAAAATAATGTCCTCATTTCACAATAATTGCAGGCGTATATATTTAGAAAAGTGGGTTCACCACGCTTCAGGGCGAGAGAGACCAGTTGATGACGGATAATAACATATCTTGTATTTCCTGGAATGTCAATGGGCTTAGATGTCCTCGGAGGCGTATGTTAATTTTAAAATATCTAGAACAGTCCACGGCTAAAATGATTCTCCTTCAGGAGACCCATTTAAGTATTACTGAAGCAAGGGAATTTTTTGGAAAAATTAGATGGATAGCCTCATTTTGCTGCTCAGGGCAGTCTGTCACTAATAAGGGAGTAGCCATTCTGATAAAAGTAGGTAGTGGCGGCACTCTAAAATATAGTTTAACAGATCAATCAGGGCGGTGGGTCCTAGCAGGGGCCGAGTTTAGTGGAAAGGAAGTAACTATTATATCATACTACGGGCCAAACATAGATGATCCTTCTAGTATATTAAACATACAGTCCACTCTGGCTCAGGTTAATACCCCTATAGTTATAGGAGGGGATTTTAACGTCCTCCTCGACCCCCAGCAAGACCGGTCCAACCACAGCCGCCACATTGCAGCCCCGAGATCTCGACGAACCATGAAAAATATGATGCATGAGTTGGGGCTAATTGATGTCTGGAGAGCTAAGAAGGGAAACGAGCCGGGCTTCACATATTTTAGTAAAAAGCATGGGCATGCCTCTAGACTGGATTATGTTCTTATGGATAGATTATGTCTGGACAAATTGGTAGAGATAGAAGTATTGCCCAGTATATTATCTGACCATGCCCTTGTGATGTTTATTCTTTCAAAAAGGGGGTTTATTAGAGCAACCACTTCCAGGTGGATTCTACAACGTACAGCCCTTAAAGATCCAGATTTGATTTCTATGGTAACCATAGCTACTACCAACTATTTCTCCGATAATTGGGGATCAGCCCCGACTGAAATAGTATGGGATACATATAAGGCCTATATTCGAGGTCAATTCCATAGCCTGATCTGTTCTAATAACAGGAAAGAGAAATTGAAGTCTAAAATCTTGGAAGACAAAATCTCTAATCTTGAGAATTTAAGGCAGAATTCGCATGCAGATAATTTATCTCAGATCCTGGTAGATTTAGAGTGCCTCCGATCTGAATATCGAGCATTATTGGACCAGAAAGTTAAGGCTCAGTGGGCTACATACTCCATGGAAAATTACGAGTATGGAGAAAAAGCAGGGGCGACCCTGGCCAGCAAGATCAGGGCAGACCGGGTGAGAAATAATATCAATAAATTAATTATCGATGACCAGGGTACCATCTCTTCTAAACAAGAAGACATGGAGGAATGCCTTCTTGCCATGTTCTCTGAATTATATAAGGAAGAACAGTCCCAAACCGCTAATAACTCACGGCGGTGGTTAGAAAATAAGGCTCTACCTAAACTGACAGATGAAGGGCGTGAGATTTTGAATGGACCATTTACGATCGAAGAAGTAAGCCTTCATATAAAAAAGATCAAAAATAACAAAGCAGCCGGTCCAGACGCCCTCCCTGGCGATCTATATAAAGTTCTCCAGCACGTTTTACTTCCAAGACTTTGTCAACTTTTCAATTATGTGTATAGTTTGGAGGGAAGGGTACCTCCTTCTTGGAAGGAGTCCACAATTGTTCTTATACCTAAACCAGGGAAGGACCCTCTTAAGGCAGACTCTTTTCGGCCAATCTCCCTGCTAAATGCAGACTATAAGATCTTTACTAGCATTTTGGCAGGGAGATTGGCCAAACTGGCTCCCCTACTCATTAATTCTGACCAAAAGGGTTTTATGCCTGGTAGGTACATCCATGAACTGACTTCCCAGTTGATCGGCAGCATAGATCTGGCTGTGGCACGGTCGGAGCCCCTGGCTGTGGCTGCATATGACGCTGCGAAGGCCTTCGACCGTGTCAATTGGGGCTATCTATGGGATGTCCTGAACGTCATGGGGTTCGGGACAATCTTTCCCCATGTACTGAGAGGCTGCTATCAAGGGGCCTCTGCTAATATATTGTTGAATGGTCTGTTGACATCTCGTTTTAACATCAGTAGGGGAACAAGGCAGGGGTGTCCTATTTCGCCCCTCTTGTTCAACCTCTACATTGAGCCCCTGGCGCAAGCGTTGAGGTTGGATGAGCGAATAACTCCTTTCAAAGTGGATGAGTACAGCTGTAAGCTTGCGCTGCATGCGGACGATTTGATGATCTATACAAACAATCCTGCTGAGGTTCTCCCCAGAGTAGATGAGATTATGTCTGATTTCGGCCAATACTCAGGGTACCTCACTAATTCTTTAAAAACTGAAATAATGTGCTGGGGGACTAACAATTGGTATGGAGCTCAAAGTAGTCAGTTCAGATATCTGGGCATACTAATAACTCATGATATAACCAATATACCCCAGATAAACATTAAGAGGGTGGCCAAGGACATTGACCAGCTATTTCTGGGATGGCAGAACCTCCCCTTAACGATATACGGCCGAGTCAACTTGGTTAAAATGGTGATACTGCCCAAGATTACATACCTTTTCAATATGATTCCCCTGGCTTTCCCTGAAAGAATGCTCGGTAGAATTCAAGGAAAAATTGGAAGTTTTATCTGGGCTAATAAGAACTCTAGGTTATCGTGGAAGAAATTGAAAAGAAGACTGTTAAAGGGAGGTTTAGCTCTTCCAGATGTCCTGGGGTATGCCCTAGCTTTCCAACTAAAGAACATCCGTAGTCTCCTCTCTAACCATGACAAATCCAATTGGGGAAAGATCTTGGGAATTATGGCTCGTCAGGAAGGTAGAGGGCCCGGTTTCTTGTACAAGTTTGGGGCACCAAAGTTCTATAAAAAGGTACGTCTAAAGGTTTTGAAAATGGCCTTTTTAGTTTGGTCCAGAGTTAAGGCAAGATGGGGCATAAAATATTATTCTGACCTAGCTCCAATTTGGGATTCCCCGGGTTTACCCATATGCCTTAAAGAGAGTCTCTCCATTCCAATCAGAAGGGCTGGTATAACAGTGTGGTCTGACCTGGTAACATCTGAAGGGGTTCTTCCTTGGGAGGTGTTGAGGCTAAAGATTGGAGACTCTTTCTCCAGATTCAAATATATACAACTTTGTTCTTGGTTTTCTGTAGAGAAGCTTAACATCTGTGGCAATTGGGACATTGAATCCGCCCTTTTAACACCTGGGTATAAGAAAAAAGAAGTGGGGTATTGGTACAGAAGTATGCTTGAGGTTGAGGAAGGGCATACACCACCATTGTATACTGTTTGGAAGTCATCTCCCTTAGAGGCTGCTTCAAGCACATTATACGAAACATCTCTTCACTATCTTTACAGATTTGTCAGGACTGCTTCTCTTAAGAAAAACCATTTTTTGTCTTAAACAGGTTATATTACACCCCCAAAAAGATATCTAAGTTTGCCTCTTCACCATGCTGTTGCCCTAGATGTGGTTTACTGGAGGTCGACGACATCCATATGTTTTATGAATGTCCCAATTTAGATCTTTTCTGGGACAATGTAGAGAGAGCTTTGGAGGGCATTTATAAGGATAAAATTAAGTTGAACACAATTAGAATCTTTTTTGGGTTAGACACGGATTTTGTTTGTAGATTTGGTGAAACAGAGGTGGCTTTATTTTTTAACCTTGTTCTTGTTGCCCGCAGAGAGATTTGTAAGATCTGGAAAGATCCGAGCCCCCCCTGTACGAGAATTGGCTTAGAGCTGTATTGAGAAGGGCACGCCTTGAAGCTGGCATTACACAAAATGTAAATAGTATGGTGTGGGTTCCCTTGTTGGAGTGGGGAAAAGAAATGAGGTTGGTCTAAAGCCTCGGGGTCCTATGATTACACCAAGCCCTGGACAAAATGGGCAGGCCGGGCCGGCCTAGGCATAAGCAACAACTTCAGCCCAGGGCGCCCAGGACACAACAAGGGCTGTTAGTGTTCATTTGTGTTTGCCAATGGTGAAATGAGGATTCAAAAAAAATAAAGAAATTTGACAAAAAAAACACATTTCCCTCACATTTCTGTGGTGGAAAGTTCTGGAATCTGCGTGGATCCACAAAATTCCACCCACCCAGCGTGCCCCCAGGTCTCCTGAAAAAAATGGTACCTCACTTGCGTGGATAGACATAGTGGCTGCAACAGGAAACAGTTCAAATCGTACGGTGGTGAATTTACATTACCTTATTGCAAAACTACCTTAATTTTGGGGGGGGGATCTGAGTTTGTGGCCCGGGGCTCGGTGGTATTCTTTGCAAAGTAGCAAACCCAAACAGTTCTGAAAACTGGACACCCAGGGGAGTCCAGGGAGGTATGGCATGCGTGGGTCCCCCAATGTTTTCTTACCCAGAACGCCTTGCAAACCTTAAAATTAGGTAAAAATAGCACTTTTCCAAACTTTTTGGCGTGGGATCGCCGTGCCGGCAAAAAAGTCCTACCACCCTGCGTTCCCATTGTTCTCCTGAGTAAAAGGATACCTCACTTGTGTGGGTGCCCCAAAGCAGAACACGCCAAAAATTAATTATGAAAAAAGTAGTTTTTTGTCACATTTAAGTTTTACAAATTAAGCCCCCCAGCCTGAGTCACATGCCTTTGGCCCACCCACACAAGTGAGGTATCATTTTACTCGGGAGAACAAGGGAAACGCTGGGTGGTAGGACATTTGTTCCGGCAGCGAGATCCCACCCAAAAAAGTACGGAAAAGTGGGTTTTTGACCACAATTTCAGGTTTGCAGGGGTTTCTGGGTAGGAAAACATTGGGGGACCCACGCATGCCATACCTCCCTGGACTCCCCCGGGTGTCTAGTTCTCAGAACTGTTTGGGTTTGGTAGTTTCCAAAGATGCCCGCCAAGCCCCGGGCCAAAAGCTCAGGTGACCCCCTCAAAAAATAAGATTATTTGGCTAAAGGTAATGTTTTGGTCTCCACAGTATGAATTGGGCCTTTTCCTAAAGCAGTCACTATGCCTACTCACGCAAGTGAGGTACCATTTTTATCGGGAGACCTTGGGGATCGCTGGGTGGGAGGAAATTTGTGTGAGCCCAGTGATGCCACGCTTTCCCACACTAAAACGTGTGAAAAAACTGATTTTTTCCAAGCAAAAAATGAGGTTTGCAAGGGATTCTGGGTAAAGGAACGTTGGAGGATCCATGCAAGCCATACCTCCTTGGAAGCCCCCGGGTGTCTACTTTTCAGAAATGTGTGGGTTTGGTAGGTTTCCCTAGATGGCTGTCTCGCACGGGGCCAAAAACCCAGGTAACCCCTCTTGCAAAAGCTGGTGAACTTAACATTTTCACCATTGTTAAATTCACCAGCTTTTGCAAGAGGGGTTACCTGGGATTCTGGCCCCGTGCGAGACAGCCATCTAGGGAAACCTACCAAACCCACACATTTCTGAAAAGTAGACACCCGGGGGCTTCCAAGGAGGTATGGCTTGCGTGGATCCTCCAACGTTCCTTTACCCAGAATCCCTTGCAAACCTCATTTTTTGCAGAAAAAAATCAATTGTTTCACACGTTATAGTCTGGGAAAGCGTGGCATCACTGGGCTCACACAAATTACCTCCCACCCAGTGTTCCCCAAGGTCTCCTGATAAAAACGGTACCTCACTTGCGTGGGTAGCCATAGTGGCTGCAACAGGAAAAGGTCCAAATCGTACGGTGGAGAATTTAAAATACCCTGAAGCAATATAACTTTGATTTTGGGGGGGGGGCACCTGAGTTTTTGGCTCGGGGCTGGGTGGTATTCTTTGGAAAGTAGCAAACCCAAACAGTTCTGAAAACTAGACACCCGGGAGAGTTCAGGGATGTATGGCATGCATGGGTCCCCCAATGTTTTCCTACCAAGAACTCCTTGCAAACCTTTAAATTAGGTAAAAATAGCACTTTTCCAAACTTTTTAGCGTGGGATCGCCGTGCCGGCAAAAATGTCCTACCACCCTGCGTTCCCCTTGTTCTCCCGAGTAAAAGGATACCACACCTTAACAGAGTTACTCAAAAGTCAAACATTCACGCACGGCTATCTATTCCTCAAAGACACACACGTACAGGTTGGATTTGGCACGAGGGCGAGTGATGGTTCAGTACATAAAATGTTATTAACAAGATATTTCAAAAAAATGAAATGGTCTGTCAATAAATAAATGCATAAAAACCGAACCAGTGACTCGCAACTCGTGAGCTGTAAAGCCACGACAAGGCACCAACCGTTTTACAGGCCATTTACGCAGCTTTCATACCTGACACAAACCAGACCATTGACACCATCCGAATGGAAAAGCAACACATTACAACAATCACAATAAGGGACAAGGTACACCCTAATGCAGAAAGAGAAAAAAAACAACTATTACTGCACACCCATCTAATCCGCAAGCACACACACATACTGGTTGGATTTGGCACGAGAGTGAGTGATGATTCAGTACATACAATTGGATACGCAAGTAATTTAATCAAAAATGAAATACACTGCGTATAATTGAAAGTATGATAAACTGAACCACTGACTCACAGCTCGTGAGCTGTAAAGCCACGTCAAGGCACCAACCTCTTTACAGGCCATTCATACACCTTTCGTACACGTGACACATACAAAACATTCACACCGCCAGCCGCGGACCCATCACATTTCAACACTCACACCAGCAAACAGCGCCATTCAAGGGCCCATCACTTTTACACGCCCACATTTCTGACACTGCAACTACACAAAATGATGGACTGTGTGGAGTGTCACTCAACTAGCAGTGTGTGTAGTGACCAACAGAAAGTAACTACTCACACACCGCCTGCCGAGCGCCAGTCCACCCACACCACCATCCAAGCACCAGACCATGCACACTGCCAGCCAAACACCACTCAGCGCACACCGACAGCCAAGTACCACTCCACACACACCACCAGCCAAGCATCACTCCACGCACACCACCAGCCAAGCGCCACTCCACAAACACAACACCAGCCAAGCACCACTCCACACACACCGCCAGCCAAGCATCACTCCACGCACACCACCAGCCAAGTGCCACTCCACAAACACAACACCAGCCAAGCACCACTCCACACACACCGCCAGCCAAGCACCACTCCACACACACCGCCAGCCAAGCACCACTCCACTCACACCGCCAGCCAAGCACCTAACCATGCACTCCGCCAGCCAAGCAAAAATCCACGCACCCCCCAGCACAACTCCAATCCATGCACTATGCCAGCCAAGCACCAGACCACGCACACCACCAGCCAAGCGCCATCCACTCACACCACCAGCCAAGCACCTAACCATGCACTCCGCCAGCCAAGCAAAAATCCACTCACCCCCCCAGCACAACTCCAATCCATGCACTATGCCAGCCAAGCACCAGACCACGCACACCACCAGCCAAGCGCCAGTCCACGCACACCAACAATCCAAGCACAATCCTGCACACACCACCATCGAAATTAGAATTTTTTAAAGAAATACCACAAATCAAATGTAGAAACCTACAAATCTGCTAACACAAATTCAAAAACTAAATGCTTTGCACTAATGCAAACCTTAAAGCAGACTAAAAAATATTACAGAATACAGACCAGACAGTACACTTACAAGCTCAATGAAACTCCCAAAACTTCTTTTGTGTGTGGTACGATTTAAAACAAGCTGGCACACACAATCCAGGATTTGAAGGACAGTCAGGACAGTGCATACGAGACTCCCTCCGCACTTCTCTTCGCCAACAGACTCTACATCTTTTAGTGGGATTGTCTTTTGCAGTTGTGGGAGGAATGTATACTGGAAAGTGGCGATCTTTCAGTCTAGCCACTTCCTCCACCAATCCAAATCTTGGCACACTTGCCTGTTCCACTAGTACAAGGCTGCCTATTATAGTCTCCTGAAACTTAACAAAAGGCATCTTTGACTCAGGACAAGATTTCTGGAAAACAACAAAAGCATTAAAGGATGCCAAGTGGAAAAGATGGATAGCCAACTTCTTGTACCAAACGTAAGCCTTTCGAAGAGCAGCATAAGGTTCCAACCTCTGATCTACTCTGTCAACACCACCCATGTACTTATTGTACTGTAAAATGCACACAGGTTTAGGCACTTCAGCAGTCTCACCCCGAACAGGCAGAGCTTCAGTGCTTTCGTCATGGATAGAAGTCAGCATGTACACATCTCTCCTGTCTGAAAACTTCACAGCTAGAAGCTTCCCACATCGCAATGCAGTAGACTGTCCCCGCACAAGCCTTTTGCAAACAAGTTCTATTGGGAAACCTTTCCGGTTACTGCGCATCGTGCCACAAGCAACAGTGCCCACTTTGGCCAACTCCTTGAACAAACGCACACTAGTGTAGAAGTTATCTACATATAAATGGTGGCCTTTGTTAAATAATCGTCTACCTAGTTCCCACACAATTTTCTCAGTCACTCCAAAAGTGGACGGACAAGCAGAAGTGTTAATGCTGGAATCCTTACCGGTGTACACCCTGAAATTATAAACATATCCAGTATCACTGTCACACAGCATATACAGTTTGATTCCATAGCGTGCCCTCTTACTAGGAATGTATTGCCTAAAAACCAAGCGGCCCTTGAACAATACCAAAGACTCGTACACAGCTATTTCTTTTCCAGGTGCAAAGATCTCAGGAAAACGGTCAACAAAGTGATCAAGGACAGGCCGAATCTTAAAAAGACGGTCACAATCAGGGTGATCGCGTGGCAACGCTAAATCATTATCAACAAAATACATCATGCGAAGAAGAAGCATATATCGATCACGAGTCATAACTGCTGGAAATATAGACGTTGCCATCAAGGGACTAGTGGACCAATAAGAAGACATTGATGGTTTCCTTAGCAAGCCCATCAAAAAAGTTAATCCCCAAAACTTCTTCATCTCTTCAACATATGTGGGAGACCAATGGGTAGCTCTAGAATGGGGCTTAAGGCTGGCACTGTGGACCCTCAAATACTGCTCTGCATACAAATTAGTTTGCTCCACAATCTCTTGCAAAAACTCATCGTCAAAAAACAACTGAAAAAATTGAATTGGCAAAAAATTGTCAGTATTCACTCTACACCCTGGAACACCAGTGAAGTCTGGCAATTCCGGCTGCACCATGCCAGGGGCAACCCAGACGTCATCACTAACATCAGGAGAAGAAGCCACCCTAGCCTGCAGGCCAGATGCCTCTTGCTGCACTACATCAACGGGAACACTAGCATCCCCAGATGCCTCTTGCATCACTACACCAACAGGAATACTAGCATCCACAGATACATTTTGCATCTCTACACCACCAGGAGAACTCACATCCCCAGCTGCCTCTTGCATCTCAACATCAACAGAAGAACTCGCATCCCCAGATGCCACTTGCTGCTCAACAACAACAGAAAGACTAGCAGCACCAGATGCCTCATGCTGCTCTACAACAGGAAGACTAGCAGCACCAGATAACCCTTGGCGCACCACAGCAATGTGAAACATTTTGGGCGCAGCCTTTACCACACTTGCCTCTTCCCGACGAGAAAAAAAGGGAAACCTTGAGGACCTAGGCTGCCGCTCACATGGCTCTTGCCTCTCTACCGGCACATCAATGTCCCTCTCTACCACAGGCACTTCATCAGCACTAGAAGAAGAATCATCATCCGATGATACCATGCGAAGAGAAAACTCACTGCCTGAATCTTCTGCACCTACCTCATGCTCCGAATCGGAGTCAGTGTCTGGACCATGGTCAGAGGAAGACTCAAAAAGCAAACTAACAACCTGCTTAGCAGTCATCCTGCGAGCAGCCATTATCCTTACAAAGCAAGAAGACTACACACACAAGTGACCAACAACCTACACTGTGCAAAGTAAGAAGTAAACAAGGTAGACTCTTCACACAAAAATCAATACACTCAAAAACAATTCAAATCTAACCAAATATAAGAACACTCACCAGCACCTACTCTGCTGAAACACAGCAAAAAGAAAGGAAATCCCACTGGAAAGTAAAAAAAAGTATAGATTAGACAAAGTACACATCAAGCAGCAAAAAAAAAAAAAAAGTTAACAATCAAGAAACACAAAGCCACACAAACAGCAATAACTTCACTTTTCATAAAAACACATTCATCTAGGAAAAGTAGTACAAAAAACATTTACTTACCAAGCACATGCAACTACACAAGCTGCAAAACCAGCATTAACTGAACCACAACCTACACCAATACAAACAGCAAAAGCCTGGATCAAAAACAAAGAAGAAAAGGGCAAAACGGACAAAAGTACGGGTTGATTTGCCCACCGGGGGGGGCCAGAAAATCTAAATTTAAAATCCGACCCACCTGGAAGCGACCCTTGCCCAATGGGTCACTTCCTACAATCTAAAATAAAATCCCTGGTGCTAGTGGGGGCATTTCCACCGCACAATCGCAATGCTGTGCGCGACCGTGAGGCAGAAATGCCCTGCAAAGAGACATCAGGAGAGAGGAAATTCACTTACCTCTCCCCTGATGCCTCTTTGCAGCCCCAAACACCCCAAATATCTCAAAACCAACCTAACACCTCCAGGCGCAGGAAGCAAATGGCTTCCCGACCGCCTGGGAATCCCTGAAGATGTTGGCGCGTGCTGTGCACGCTGACGTCATCAGGGATTCTCATGGGGAGGGGGACAACAGAATTACTGTGGTTAACTGTGATGCTGTACAGAGGCACTTGCATCCTTGATTTTCACAAGCGCAATCCAAAAACAATTCCTATGACCAGGAGCTTCTTTCTCCCTATCTGCTGCTCTCATCAGTCTCTGACCATTTATACACATAAGAGGCATGTGAAAAACACAGAAGACCCCCGTTTGGCAACGCCCACCAACTAGCGGAGTGCACCATCTTTCCTAAATTTACCCACTATGATGGACAGCTCACTCAAGGGACCTGTGCACACATTGGTGCGATGGCATAGTAACACACACGGTCACTGGAGACAAAGCAAGCGCTCGAGTTGCAGCACAAATTCAGGAAAACATTCATCAGCCCAAAAACATTTGTGACCTTCCCACTATGATGGACAGCTCACACAAGGGACCCCTGCGCAAATCTGTGCAATTGCATAGTAACGCACACATGGACACTGGAGACAAAGATGGCGCTCGAGTTGCAGCACAAATTCAGGAAAACAATCATCAGCCCAAAAACATTTGTGAGCTTCCCACTATGATGGACAGCTCACTCAAGGGACCCCTGCGCACATCGGTGCAATGGCATAATAACACACACAAAGGTCACTAGAGACAAAGCAAGTGATCGAGTTGCAGCACAAATTCAGGAAAACATTCATCAGCCCAAAAACATTTGTGACCTTTCCACTATGATGGCCAGCTCACACAAGGGACCCCTGCGCACATCTGTGCGATTGCATAGTAACGCACACATGGACACTGGAGACAAAGATGGCGCTCGAGTTGCAGCACAAATTCAGGAAAACAATCATCAGCCCAAAAACATTTGTGAGCTTCCCACTATGATGGACAGCTCACTCAAGGGACCTGTGCACACATTGGTGTGATGGCATAGTAACACACACGGTCACTGGAGACAAAGCAAGCGCTCGAGTTGCAGCACAAATTCAGGAAAACATTCATCAGCCCAAAAACATTTGTGACCTTCCCACTATGATGGACAGCTCACACAAGGGACCCCGGCGCACATCTGTGCAATTGCATAGTAACGCACACATGGACACTGGAGACAAAGATGGCGCTCGAGTTGCAGCAAAATTCAGGAAAACAATCATCAGCCCAAAAACATTTGTGAGCTTCCCACTATGATGGACAGCTCACTCAAGGGACCCCTGCGCACATCGGTGCAATGGCATAATAACACACACAAAGGTCACTAGAGACAAGGCAGGTGATCGAGTTGCAGCACAAATTCAGGAAATCATTCATCAGCCCAAAAACATTTGTGACCTTTCCACTATGATGGACAGCTCACACAAGGGACCCCTGCGCACATCTGTGCGATTGCATAGTAACGCACACATGGTCAATGGAGACAAAGATGGCGCTCGAGTTGCAGCACAAATTCAGGAAAACAATCATCAGCCCAAAAACATTTGTGAGCTTCCCACTATGATGGACAGCTCACTCAAGGGACCCCTTCGCACATCGCTGCGATGGCATAGTAACACACACATGGTCACTGGAGACAAAGCATGTGTTCGAATTGCAGCACAAAAAAAAAACATTCATCAGCCCAAAAACACTAGTGAGCTTTGCCTAGGCAGGACAGGTGTGTTTTTTAGCCACTTCAGATAAACACTAAGTAAAAGAAATGAAGGACAGAGGCACTTGCATCCTTGAATAAAATTAGCACTATATTTATATTTTCAAAATGACCCCCATCAGCATTTTTCTTTTCAAAAAATGACCATTTCACAACAAAGGAGGCACGAAAACACTTCCAAATTAATGTTCCCCCAAAAAGGGGAGCGACCCTTCCCCAAGGGGCCGCTCCCCGAACAACGAAATTGGAGAAACATTTTTTTTTAATCCCTAGCATTCCAGCTGCACGATCGCACGATCGTGCAGCAGGAATGCTCTCAAGTTGCATCGAGTGAAAGGAAAAGCCTTTCCTTTCACTCGATGTAAGTTACAAAAAATTCCCCCCTGCCCCAGCCGCAAAACGAACCTCTTTGTACTCCGACGCGCAGGAAGCAAATGGCTTCCCTGCGCGTCGGTAAACAAAAGGAACCACAGTGACGTCAGCGCGCCTCGCGCGCTGATGTCACTGATGACGCGGGCGGGGAGGACGGGGGGAGGCAGGGGAAGGTCTTCCCCTGCCATCCCCGCAGAAAAGAAGAAAATCAGGCAGACTCGGGGGGAGCGCTGGCGCTTCCCCCGAGGGTGGGGCTCATGACGAGCTGGGCTCGTCATCAGCGTGCGAGCGCCCTGCTCCATGACGAGCCCAGCTCGTCATCAGCCCCGAAGGGGTTAACAAAGTGGACCAGCAAGCTAGACATTCAAAACATCATGTCATGATAAGATCTACTTAAGGACTGGGGGATCCGCGTAGATAACTGCACAACAGAAAAGTATCCCCAAGTACTATTACAGAGGCTGTACAGACAAGTGGCGCAAGTACCACAGTAAAGTATACTAAGGAGCATAAAATCGATCCTGAATCAAACATGCGATAATAATATTAACATCAAGCTTTACAAGGGCGATGCTACCAGGCACTGCTTGGAGATAAGAGCATCTCAGGATGTCATATCAGATGACTGGGCCTGGAACCCAACGGTACTGCATACCAATGGGAGGGCAAATCCCTAGCACAAGACATTTTTCAATCTTGCCCAGACTTCAACATTACGGGAAACCAGGGAAGGGCCAAACCAACAACTTCTAAAAGAGGCGATAACAAGAACTAAGATCAGATAAATAAATTGGAATGTGACAGGGCTCAAATTGACTTTGGCCAACAATGAAGCCATGGAATTCCTCAAAACAGAAGACATTTTATGCTTGCAGGAAACATGGATGATAACACCAAGTTCCATTAAAGATTTTCAGGGACCCACAAACTGGCCAAAAAGAATAACATCTTTGGAAGACCTATAGGTGGGCTTTCAATCTTTGTAAAACTAAACCTCCAAGTACAAATCAAGGAATGGCTCATGCACTCACCCGATGTTCAGATCATGAACATAAAAGGAATTGGATTAGAGGGCCTCCCAACCACAATCGCAGTAATTAACCTCTATGTCAATCCAAACAAAAAGGTAAAAAACGCAAACACCAGGGTGATTACTGGACTGATTAGAGAATATCTCTATGAGAACCCAGGGCACGAATGTATTATTACCGGGGACTTTAACATGAGAGACATGTGCCACCCGGAACAAAGCCAAGGGGATAGTGGGCGGAATATCATGGAAACGTGCATAAACAAATTTAACCTGGAGTCCGTGAACCAAGTACGGCAGCCAAACAGGAAACTACAACCTACATTTAAAAATATCTCCACATTAGAGTACATCTTCCTGTACAAGAACCTACTGAAGAGGTCTGAAGAATATAAGGTGTGATGAAGCGAGATCCAGAAATAATTTTTATTTCAACTCGTGAAGTCACACTTCCATAAATTAATTAATTATGCTAACAATCTGTACTGTGTGTGTGTTAATTCAACCTAGATTAAAGTTACATTACATTAAAGAACACGCGGGAAACTAACATGTGTGCTCATAAATGTGCATTATGTTGCATTCTCATGTATGTGGAAAATAATAAATTAATCTTGTCTATTGTCATGTCATAACTAATAGCAGCTGTTTTTAAATAATGGCATGTGCTTATTTTGCTTTCCTTGTCTATGTGGTGTCACTCTATTCTCTATAGGTGCATAAAGAACCCTGCTGGATTAAATGAAGAATGGTAGATATAAAATGCTGCTTTATTTGTTTGCTTCTGCTAGGTAATTTAGACTAATGGGTTAACTATTAGCAATGATGGGTGATAACAGAACAAACTATATTTTCTTGCATTAATTATTCTTTGTGTTTGTTTATATAATAGTTTTACAAATGGAGCTTAGAGATGGCTGCAGAAAAATAGTGCACTTTTAAAAGTGGCGCAAGAGAGGTGGCGCAGAAAATTGACGCTTTTTGAAAAGAGGCCTAAAGATGAAAATGGCACAAGAGAAAATAATTCTGAGAAGGATGGAAAAAGCCTCTGAGCTTTTATTTTGAAAGGTTTTGGGAATAACTGCTAAAAGATGACTCTGTGGAGAAATTTGCTAATGTGCCACGGGAGTTTAGAGCGGACAAGCTCAAGGTTGAAAGGAAGAGACGTGACAAAAATTGCATTGCTTGAATTTCCTTCGATACAAATTGTAGCAGCCTGAGGAAATGCTGCCAAGACTTCTACATGAACAATGAACTAGTGAATTTGCCCGGGCATGTGAGAAGGAGGTGTCACAGTTCACTGTGGCACGAGGTAGCTCAACCAATGAGAGCTAGAATTCGTCTGCTGGAATGTGAAAAATAGTTAGCTCAGCTTAATTTAGGGTATAAAAAAGGGTTCAGAGAACAGATAGTTGGCTTACGCTCGAGAAATTCTGGAGGACGTGTTATGCTGATGGACTACACACGTGAGGAAATAAATCTTTATTAATTACTTTATTTCTAGGTGATGAGGGTAGAGACAGAGAGATAGTTAGGATTTTGGAAATGCTTAATTTTACTTATTCCTGCTAATGAATAATAATTCTTGATTTATGCTCCTTTTATTAATTCTGAATAAACCTCTCTTTATGACATTTTCTAATGCTTGCTTAATAAAATACCAAAACCTGAGTTTTTCTAGATGTGTTTAAATAAACTTTCTAAAATGACAAGCTGGTCTTGATTATTGTAGATAGTTTAAACAACATATTTAGATCTTATCGCCTCATGATTCAGTCGCTCTATTGTTGATATGGGCCTAGTGTTGTGATGTAAGTTTTGTGGTAGTAGATAGTGTCATTTGTGCAATATTTTGGTGAGAGCGCTGGATCAATTTCATGGTAGCCATCGGACGGTTTATATGTTGTTTTTGACATACATGTTACATGTTTGACACATATATGTTGGTATATTCATAGGATTAAATTTTAACACATGTTGAGTTTGTTTTTGTGCTATATGTGAGTTGTACCGGTACAGATTGTGTGATGAGAAGGTAGTCACACAGGGCATTTGTTCTGCTTCAGAGGTGATATCGCCGTGTATCACCAGTGTTGTGGCCGTGCAACACATGTTAGGGCTAGGTGTGAATGTTGTATAGTGAGGATTATCTAAGAAATTTGAACAGCATGAGTATAGGGACAATGAGCCTGTTGTAAAACTCACTGTGATAAGAGTAATAGTATATATTCAAGCTTGAGTGAGTGGTAAGGTAATGTCGGTGCATGATTATCTATAAACCGGTGAGAGTCCTGTACGGGTACATGTTTTATATCTATAAACAGGTGAGAGTCCTGTACGGATAACGTCGTTATTTTACTAGCGGTGCATGATATCTATAAACAGGTGAGAGTCCTGTACGGATTTCATGTGTGTTTGAATAGGGAAACTTTCTGTTTGAAAGTGCGTGATTGTTTTGTAAGTTATGTTCAAGTGGAACTTTCGAACAGTCACTTAGTTGTGCGTTCTGAGGGAAATGAGTTCATAATTACTTGTTTGAAGGGTAGAGTAAAAAGATTACTATACTGGCAAATGTATATTCTATGGGAATAGCGCCTTCTATTCCGAGAATGAGAATACTTGAATGCATGTAAAACTATCCTATTTAGAAGAAGCAGGCAGATGAGTCCGTTTTATATATTTACTAAATTGTACCAAAAGTAAGGTACTTAGGAAAGTTCAGGATAAAGTCTATGCCATTCTAAGACTTTTTAAGATGTTGTGCAGTGTTTACATACACTAAAAAGAATTGCACGCTAATTAAATCAATTGAAAAGTGCCCCGATCGAAAATTGTGAAGGAGGGGCTGTTTTGGGAGTGAGAGCGTGTGAAGAGAGACTGAAACTGCAGCAGCTGCCTGCGTCAGAACTGCCGCGCTCGGATTGGCTAGAGCGTCTGATTTGTTATAGAAAAGCTGCCCCCTGATTGGCTGAGGCGTCGTTATGCTGTAACTAGCTAAGCCTCCACTTTTGTTCCCTTCGTTTTGATAATACTGCTAAATAAAAAACTGATTCGTGTAGTAAACGTGCTGCTTAAAGAATAAAAACAGCTGTCAAGCACCCAAAGCATCACAATAAAATATCACTCCGATTAATTGAAGTGTCTGGAGTGTCTTCTGCCGAAAATTTTTGTATTAATAAGCGTCCTCGATTTTATTTTAAAATTACTTCTTCCCAAACGCTATTGTTTAAAAGGAAGAGCATAGCGCGCACTGTAAAAATACATTTTGTAAGGGAGGGGCCGTTTATAGAGAAAGGAGCGAAGGGGAGAGCTGCCAGCTGCAGCGGCTGTCTACGTCACAGCCGCCGCGCTCTCATTGGTTAAAATATCGTAACTTCAAGACAAGGCTGTGCCCTGATTGGTTAGGATGCCGTCGCGTCATAACTGAACAGCGCTGTAATTGGCTAACAGCGTGTTATTGTTAAAAGCGATTGCCCGTAAAATTTTAGGTGTCCCAAAGTTTAAATTAAATTAAGGAACAATAATTTAGGATTCTCAGCTGACTCATCGAAATATAAAAATAAAATTTCGCTTTGTTTCTTTCTTAGTAGCGCTGTTGTTTTAAAGGGAAAGACGAATTGAAACTGGTGCTTGTAGAAAGCACTGCATATTATATTTCAGTTTATAGGTGTTTTGAAAGCGCGAGGGAAAAGAGCTTGGAGCTACAGTGACTGGGTGTGTTAAAGCCGCCGCGCTCCGATTGGTAGGAATTGATCAGTGCGTCATAATAGAGCCGCGCTCTGATTCGCCGAGGTGTCGGGAGTATAAGAGCAAATGAAGCACTCTGATTGGCTAAAGGTGTCTCTAACAGCGTTTTAATTAGCTAAGACACGCTGTTGCTTCAAAGTTATTATCGAGTAAATTGTGAAAAGTGAATATTGCCGCTTTAAATTCCCTTCCTCGCCGCGCTATTGTTTTTGGGTCACAGCTAATGTATGACAAGCGCGCGAGAAAGAAAGAGATTGTCAGCTTGCCGCGCTATTGATTAAAAGGGAAAAGATTGTAATAAAAACAGAGTTGGGAAAGAAGGAGCCGCCTTTCTATTGGCTCAGATCCCGACTCATCATAAAAGAGCCGCGCACCCATTGGTTGGTGACGCGTAGCATCATAAGGGAGCCGCGACCGGATTGGTTGAGGCTCGAGTGGGCTTTATAATTGGCTGATTAGAGTGACTGCTGCCTGCCGAGGAAGTGTCTTATATTTGAATATAGAAATAAGACACTGCTTTAGCCCCCTTTTCCTCGACGCTTTAATGTTTTAAAGGGAGAAATGTGTAATATCTGATGTGGTTGAGCGAGTGCACACAAAAATTAAAATTGCATAAATAAAATACATTAAAAACAACTACGCGCTGTGTTTAAATCAGATTTTCTAAAAGAGAGGCAGAGCGCAGGGAACTCAGAATAGCAATAACCGTGTTTGTTAGGGCGACCGCGCTCTGATTTGTTGGAGCACCGGAGTGTCAGGGTAAAGCCGTGCTCCGATTGATTGCGGCGTCTGGAGCATCGGGGCGAGGGAGGGCTCTGATTAGCTGGAAAGACCGGCAAGTGGCAGCGAAGCCGCCCTGTGGTTGGTTGGGGCATCGCCAACAGCCCTGGGATTGGCTGTGATGAGTTGCCATTTGGGACATTTGTGGGAGTCTTCTACAGCTGTGTTGTTGATGTCGCGGTTAATAGATTGTTGTGGCAGCTGTCGGTGAGCGTTGTGTATGTTGATAATTTAAGCGCGAGAGCGCGGGGGAGGAAGGAGAGCACCAGTGGCAGCAGTGATGTTGCAGTTGCAGTGGTGTTGAATTTGACTGAAGGTCGTGGAAGCATTGCTCTGATTGGCTGGAGCATTTTGCAAGAGTCGTGCAGTGATTGGCTGAGGCATCCCAGATAACTAGTGCACCTTGTTTGCTTTTGTTCTAACGTTAGTGCCTAGAACTTCGTTTTCTTGAATTGGTGGCTTGTGTCGCTCTGTGGTCTACTTTTTCAGGGCTGATCTTTTTAGGATAGGTTTCACCTCCTAATTTTATTATATGAGTAGATGTGGGCCTTAAACGCTATTCCTGTTTAGTAACTGTCACGTTTTTGACGTGGTGTCCGTGTCTTGTCTTTACTAGCGCAGACTGTCATTTGGATATTTTTGAAAGCAGGAGTTATAGGCATTTATTATTGTCAGTTTATTTATGCCTGGTATCTGTATCTACTGTTGCTTTAATGAGTGGGTATATTTTCTAATAAACTATTGAAGAGCCTAGCGCTTGGGAAAAGGCAGTGTCTAATTTAGTGAGCAGAGTGTTACCTAATGCACTGTTAGTGAAGCATATGTTAATAAGTGTTCAGAACTAATCTAAATTGATAAATTTTATCACAGAGGTGTGGTTCATGGTTGTTGGGATCATTAATTACAGTATAGCAAATACTAACACCATATTAAAGACAAAAACAAGGGGATATACGTTGTCAGTAAAGTATTAACAGCTGACAATAATAATGAAAATATAGTTGTAGAGCCTACCAAGGAAAGAACAAGATTTGACAATATTAACAACATTGTATCACATTTGGTGATTTGTGATTTCCAAGTCAAATTAAATTATTAGTTTAAAGAAATTAATAGAAGGAGTCTAAAGGTTTTTGGCAACAAAACATTTTATTTAAATTAAAGGCTATTAGATTAGGTTTTCTTTTTCCACAGGTGTTGTTGCAGAAAAGTGTGTAAGTGCAATTAAATACATTTTAAAATTAGTTAATGACATTTAGGTGTTTTGTTGTTGCAAATTAAATATTATATTGTGTTTTTGCAAATTCATGTTTTTCTTTCCAGGTTTATTATAATTAGTGATACAGGTAAATTAGGAAATATATTAAATTGACCGAGTTATAAAGTTTTCTACACCTGATAGTGTTAAATTAATTAATTAATTGATCAGCAAACGCTGCAAGGCAAATTTAGAGAGTACATTTACCAAATTATCTAAAGAAAATGTCTTCTTTGTATAAGAAAATGAAAAAGGTTGTTGCTAAATGTGAGAGTAAATTAAAGATTCCCAAATTAGCGAAAATAAATAATGAAGGTATCAGAGTAGAAAATATTGATCAATGTAAAAATGATGTTGTAAATATGGATCAGAACAGAAATTCAAGAAGACCCCCAGAACAAATTAATGTAACGCCAAAAATACCAGATCAGATTGATAAAATGTCAGCTCAGACTTCTTCTAAAATTGATGCAACAGAAAAACATGATGAGATGCTTGGTACATCTGGAATTAATATTCCTGATCATGTGAATTCAACAAATGATTTAAAGGAGTCCATGAAAATTATGGAAACAGAGACAGTCCATGTGCTTGGAAAAGATGAAATTAGTTCCACAGTTTTAAAAGTCCCATTTAATTCTGAAATTCAAAATTTTACTGAAAAAGTTTATTCTATTGTACTTGAGATTGAACTAGTAGGGATTGCAACTCAGCAAGAAACAGAGATGACTTCAGTTATAGCAAGTGAGAAGTCTGATACTGATCTGATTGAATTGACACAGCCTGATGAGTCAAAATTATGCTCAAAGGAAAAAGAGATTGAAATAAATGAGCTGAATGAACAGCTACAAATACAGCGACAGGTGATGATTCAGCAGATTGAGGTGGCTTCACTGCCATTGCAAATTTTTATTAATGAACAGACAGACAATACAGATACAGGATTAAATAAAGAACAAGAAAACAGTCCAAAAGGATTAAATGCACTTCCAGAATATTGGAATAAAATTGATGATATTTTGAGTGAAGACATCCAAGTAACAGATACAATTGATCAACAGATTGAAACATTGACTTCTGCAGGTTCACTTATCAGAAATGCAAATTTAATTAAAAGGTTGATTGATGACATTCAATTGGCAGAAAGGTTTGCTGTCGTGATATGTACAGCATACAAAATGAATGATGAACATGCTTTGAGTTCACAAATACTAAAATCTGTAGTTGAAACATGGCAGGTAGTTGAAGATTTACAAGATGAAGCAACTCATGAGGAGAAAAACACATGGTTGAGAAACACATGGTTAAGAACAGATTAGAGACAGCAAGATGAAAATGAGATTTGGATACACAAAGATGACAGAGTATTTTTGCTAAATAGCATGATTACTGACATGGACAGAATGTACCACAAAATTGTAGAATTTCTTTACCAAAGGTGTCTGACTTGCCAGCAAGTGAACTCAATTAAGAGAACAGTTGTGAGATTGGGAACAGAAGGACAGGAGAGTGATTCATTTACTGCATTACAAATGGATTTCTGTGAGATGGCATTGCATGACAAACTGTGCTACATTTTTGTGATTATCTGTTTGATTTCAAAATGGGTTAAAAAATTTCAGATGCAACATAATGATGAAATTACTGCTGAAAAGTTATCAGATGACAGAAGACATATTGAAAATAGACTGCTCCATTGTACAGATAGAACAGAAATTTCAGGTGTTAAGGAGCAAGAGAACGGTACTATAAAAAACAGAGATGCAAAAATGAGCCTAGCTACAGGTATACAGTGGACAGATGTCCTTCCACTTGTTTTGATGTTTCGGAAAAGTACTACTGATAAAAAGACAGATTTAAGTCCACGTGATATTATGATGGACAAGGTCATGAGACAGACATTTATACCAGAGAAAAGAATGATGACTATCAATGATAGCATCAATTTGGAGAACTGCAGGAATTTATCAGATGAAATGATCTCTGTGTCTGATGAAGATGAAACTGAAGTGCAAACAAGAGAAAAAGAGCAAGCACTTGATCTGTTACCAGGTAAAAGGATCAGGAAAAAGGTTCGTCTAAAAAGAAATTCTCTAGTGCCAAGGTGGCAGAAAAGGAGGCCAGTCAGTCTTGTCACAACAAATGCAGAGAAGTGCAAAAGACTGAAGAGGTGGATTGACACTGGCCATACTTTTCGTGTATTTACACCTGAAAATCCTGATGAGGATAGTGTCATCACTGCTGATTCAGATTCTGAAGAAGAGCCTGAAAAGAATCCAGATCTTGAAGATCGACAGGTTGGTCGACATCTGGAGAATTTGATTGAAAAACAAGCCTTGAATGAAGAAGACTTGAAAGTTGTGACTGAAGACTCAGAAAATGATGGAAATCTGCCAGAAAAAGAAGCAGAAAAAGAATCTGATCAGATTGTGATTCAAGACCAGGAGAGTATTGAAAAGCAAAAAAGAAACTCTGAAAGCAGGAACAGGAATTCTGAAACTGGGAAGTTGAAGGTAATTGAAGATGAAGAAGATGAATTGCCAAGTACCAGCTACAAAGATGATGTTCCTAATGGAGTGAAGCTGCTGAGTAGAGAAGTACCTGAGTCCAGAAAGAACATTTCTGACACTGAAACTGATGAGAGCGATAAAAATTCTCAAATAAGAAAATTCAGAAAAGGAGCTTGGAGAACAGATCGTAATGTGACCAAGCAAAAGAAGAAATTACTAAGAAAAAGTGATAACTGGCCAGAAGAAATTGAAGGCCTAAAATTCAAATTGAGATACAGATCAAAGGAACAGATTGATGAGATATCAAGTCAAAAAGATTCTGAAAAGAAAAGTGAGGCAGGAAAGAAAATAGAAGTGATACCTGTAATGGAGGAAAATATTCACAGTCAGAAAGAGATTGAAAACAAAAGTGACAATGATTGAAGTACATACCTGTTAAATTTTTTTTAGGTTTTCTGTTTTTGGCATAAGGCTGAAGAAAATGTGTTAGATGACACAAGGTCGAAGAAATTCTGTTAGCTGAAAAATTAATTTGTGACATTAGGTCGAAGAAAAACTGTTAGAAGGTTTAAAGAGTATATATAAAAAAAAAATTGAAAAAGGGGGGTGTTAGAAATTTTTAGAAAATTGTGTTAGAAATTTTTTGAAAATTTAGACAATTTTTTTTTAATTTTTGTTTTATTTTTCTTTGCAAGCTTAATGAAAATACATTCAACAAGCTCAAGATGCTTAATTTTAAATAAATGTTGTAAGATGTCTCTGATATATATATGCTCCTAATAATTCTGCTTTGGTTAATTTAGGTTGTTATTTTTCTTTTAGAAATTAACAAGGAGAAGTTTAAGGTTAATATGACAAGCAAGATACTGACACTTTATTAGTTATAGTTTTTGAGACACTTTTATTGAAGCTCAGTTGCATGTTACACAAGAGAAAGAAATAGAACTAGAGGGGTTTCTTAAAACTCAATATGAGAATTGTAGATAAAATGATGAGATAAGTCTTTAGAACTACTAACACAAGTGAAATTGAATCATGTTCATCTTAGATAACATTTTTGATAACATTTTTGGTGTGGTTTGGTGATTTTAAAATCACCAGATGGGGGAGTTGATGAAGCGAGATCCAGAAATAATTTTTATTTCAACTCGTGAAGTCACACTTCCATAAATTAATTAATTATGCTAACAATCTGTACTGTGTGTGTGTTAATTCAACCTAGATTAAAGTTACATTACATTAAAGAACACGAGGGAAACTAACATGTGTGCTCATAAATGTGCATTATGTTGCATTCTCATGTATGTGGAAAATAATAAATTAATCTTGTCAATTGTCATGTCATAACTAATAGCAGCTGTTTTTAAATAATGGCATGTGCTTATTTTGCTTTCCTTGTCTATGTGGTGTCACTCTATTCTCTATAGGTGCATAAAGAACCCTGCTGGATTAAATGAAGAATGGTAGATATAAAATGCTGCTTTATTTGTTTGCTTCTGCTAGGTAATTTAAACTAATGGGTTAACTATTAGCAATGATGGGTGATAACAGAACAAACTATATTTTCTTGCATTAATTATTCTTTGTGTTTGTTTATATAATAGTTTTACAAATGGAGCTTAGAGATGGCTGCAGAAAAATAGTGCACTTTTAAAAGTGGCGCAAGAGAGGTGGCGCAGAAAATTGACGCTTTTTGAAAAGAGGCCTAAAGATGAAAATGGCACAAGAGAAAATAATTCTGAGAAGGATGGAAAAAGCCTCGGAGCTTTTATTTTGAAAGGTTTTGGAAAGAACTGCTAAAAGATGACTCTGTGGAGAAATTTGCTAATGTGCCACGGGAGTTTAGAGCGGACAAGCTCAAGGTTGAAAGGAAGAGACGTGACAAAAATTGCATTGCTTGAATTTCCTTCGATACAAATTGTAGCAGCCTGAGGAAATGCTGCCAAGACTTCTACATGAACAATGAACTAGTGAATTTGCCCTGGCATGTGAGAAGGAGGTGTCACAGTTCACTGTGGCACGAGGTAGCTCAACCAATGAGAGCTAGAATTCGTCTGCTGGAATGTGAAAAATAGTTAGCTCAGCTTAATTTAGGGTATAAAAAAGGGTTCAGAGAACAGATAGTTGGCTTACGCTCGAGAAATTCTGGAGGACGTGTTATGCTGATGGACTACACACGTGAGGAAAGAAATCTTTATTAATTACTTTATTTCTAGGTGATGAGGGTAGAGACAGAGAGATAGTTAGGATTTTGGAAATGCTTAATTTTACTTATTCCTGCTAATGAATAATCATTCTTGATTTATGCTCTTTTTATTAATTCTGAATAAACCTCTCTTTATGACATTTTCTAATGCTTGCTTAATAAAATACCAAAACCTGAGTTTTTCTAGATGTGTTTAAATAAACTTTCTAAAATGACAAGCTGGTCTTGATTATTGTAGATAGTTTAAACAACATATTTAGATCTTATCGCCTCATGATTCAGTCGCTCTATTGTTGATATGGGCCTAGTGTTGTGATGTAAGTTTTGTGGTAGTAGATAGTGTCATTTGTGCAATATTTTGGTGAGAGCGCTGGATCAGGTGCCACACACCAATGTAAGCGATCATCATCCATTATACATCCTTGTCAATATGAGCATCATGATGCATGAGGAACACCTAATTGCTGGTAAAATGCTCAATCCAATCAATGAACCAGCATCAATAAAACAAATCAAATGGGGACCCCGCTAAGCCATGCCAGATACAAGTTGAAACAGGTTATATGCACAACTGGCCCTCAGAAAAGCTGGCCAGAAATCATGGCTTCGCTATTTAAAGCTTTGATGGCAGGAAGGCAACCCATACATAAAGGCAAACATACTGGAAATGGCCTAATCAGTCTCCTGGACATTAATGAGTTTAGAGAGTGTAAAAAGAGGTGCTGCTTGGCAGAGCTACAGTACAGGAGAAAACTGCATAAAACACAGAAGAAAAATGGAAACACTTTTATGCACTGTTATAACCCAGTAAATATGGGGAGTTTTGGAGTTATGTTAATGGTCTAAACAATGGATGCCACATGTATAATGCTGTACCTGCCAACAAATGGGCAGCCCACGCAACAAGGCTACATTGCAAAAAACTAGGAGGTAGAAGGCAATTACCCCAATGAGAATGAGGCAGAGCACCTTGCCCTAAAAGAAAATAAATCCTAACTACCATCAAGGGAATCAGGAAGGTGGGGTTCCCGGGCTGAATGGGTTACCAGGCAGCATCTTTAATGAAGATCTACATTTTTGGGCCTCTTACATGCATAGCGTATTTAACCAATGCTACAATACCTCAGTAGTACCGTACTCATGGAAAGGTTCCATCTTGCATCCCATTTATAAAAAATGGGGAAGCTTCACAGCCGGGGAGATCAAGACTGATTTCATTGTTGGATGTTAATGGGAAGGCATCTGCAAAAGTGCTCCTGAAAGAGTTAAAGGTATGGATAACAAAAAATCAAATCATACCGCAATAATAGAAAGGATTTCATCCCAACTCATCTACACTGGACAATGCCATTGCGCTTTTATACCTGGCAACCAAGGCCACAGAGGTCACCATCCCTCCTTTATATGCATGCTTTGTCGACTATATTGCTGCCTTTGACGGCATCGACCGTAACATAATGTGGGGAAAACTCGCAAAGTGGAGTATTCCGAGGAAAATCCTGGGGGCCATCATGTCAGTTCACACCGGCACTTGGGTTCGCACTAAGCTCACAAAGACATGTGCAACAGCTAAGATCCACACAAATAAAGGGCTAAAACAGGGCTGTTTGATCACACCCACACAGTTTAATTTATACACTGCAGATCTGGGAGAGGCACTCCTTAATGCCAACATCTTCCCGCCCAAACTGAGCCATCTCAGACTTCCGATCATGCAGTATGCAAACGACCTTGTGCTACTGGATCAAAGTAGAATAGACATGAAAAGGGCATTGGAGACATTACACCTTTATAGTATGGAAAACAAACTTCAAGCCAACGCAACAAAAACAAAGGTGCTGGTTTTTGGCCACAAACCCAAAAACTCATGATTGGGTTCGCATCTTGGCCGGTTGAGGATTGCTACTGCTAACAAGTATACTTATCTGGGAGTACAATTCTCAGACACTGGGAGACCAATACTGCAAGCCAAAGCACTTGAGGCTAAAGTGGCCAAGATTACACATGCTTAATGCAAATTAAATCATAAGCTTCTAAGCCATGCAATGGAGGGTATTCGACGAGTAATGCAAGCAAAGCTAATTCCAACATTGAGCTATGGCCATCTCGCCTTTCCTGGCCTGCTTGCTGATAAATTGGAGCGCCTGCACACCATGGCTTTCAGAAAGGTTTTTAAGCTTCCATACTCAACAAGGCGCACACTGATTCGCCTGGAGTTCAATATCCTAGCAATGGATATTGAATGTGAAAAAGATATAGTTACATTTTATCATCACATGATCAAGGCAGGCCCTGGCACAATCAGGGAAGCATTACAAATAGTTTTTACAGATAACACTAGTCACTGGCAAGGTATCTCTTGATGGCCAACAAGCCATTGGGTCTGGCAGCTGATCTCTTAACGGACATACCCTTAACAATGGCCAGCCTAAAAAGCCTGTTAAAAAAGCAGGGCAAGAACACCTCAAGGCAACAGGATCGGATTAGATATATCACTGGCACAGAAGGCCTCATCTACTCACACAAAGCCACCTCATGTCAACCATACCTGAAGGCAGGATTGGGAAAGCAAGCACTACAGTAGGTTTTGACAACTAGGGGCCAGATGTAGCTCGCCAAATACTGGTCGGTAACGGCCGATTTCGGACGTTACCGACCGGTATTTGGGATTTGTAATGTAGGGAGCCATTGATTTACAGAATCGGTAAATTTACCGATTCTGTAAATCAATATGTAGGTGGCACTGTAATCAGTGCCACAGGCCCTTACCGAATCGTTATTTACCATGGAATACTATTCCATGGTAAATAACGAATACCTGTGTACCCACCTGTGCCATGTCGCACACACACATGCCCTAAGGGCATGTATGTGTGTCACATGGCACACAAGCCAGAAACAGGGGTGCAACAGGGTGTCAAAGTGACACCCTGTCCCCCTTGGCAATTCGGTATTTTTACCGATTCGGTAATTATCGAATCGGTATCTGCCATTGAATCCTATGGGCTTCAAGGCCCATAGGAATCAATGACAAATACCGATTCTGTAACTACAGATTCGGTAAATACCGAATCCTACCGATTCGGTATTTGTTACCGAATAATTACCTACATCAGATTTACCGATTCATGAATACCGAATCGGTAAAATTTGGTATTTATGAATCGGTAAATCTGATTTACCTACATCGGGCCCCTTGGCTCTTAACATTACCAATACAGGACTCCAGGGCTCACTGGAAAAACCCACCACCAAGAAGTAGTGGATGTCACTTGTACCAATACCACATAGAATGAAAAATTCCCTAGTAACCATGACGGAAATTTTCAATTCTATTAAGGACATAGAGTCGGGGATTATGCTGTAACTTCCTTTATTCCTATAGCCAGCAGTATTCAACTCAAACACTGAAACAAAAAAACTAGCACTGCCAAGGTGCTCTGGGCATTCCATAATGTCCACCAATTAGCATGCTCCGTCATCCCCGAAGGCGTGTGCTTCCTGGGTCACCTCCTCTTTCGAGACTGCAGCCAGAACCAATTCCCAACTCGTCATTCATTCCTATCTCCATCAGATCCTGAAAGAAAGAACCAGAGGCCCATGACTCTGTTCTCTTACCCAAAGGCAACCAATAAGCCGTAAAACAAACAGAAGCAGGATGACTTAGAGCATGCATCTTAAACAAACATATAGTAAAGAATAACAGATACTTATACCATACGAGGCCTCACTCGCCCAGAAGAAGGCAAAGTTATGAAAACCGATCCCGGGTGGGAACAGGAGTTCGTTAGAGTCCAGGGTGGGAATAATCCTCGCCACCACATCCTTAATAGAATTGAAACTTTCCGTCATGGTTACTATTAATTATTTTTTTCTATGTCAGGACCGGAGGCAAGGATTATGCTAGTTTAAATCTTATCCAACACCAGCGAGGACATATCCACGACTGGTTTAAAACAGAACCTCTTAAACATCGAGTCCGATGACCAGTCTCCCAAGCTCAGAATATCCTCCAACCTGGCACCCAGGGAGAAGGCCTTTGACGCCATGGCTCCTTGCACAGAATGGGTGCCAAACTGCGAGACATTTATGCCTGCTTCCTGCATCACCCATCTGATCCAACGTGCTATCGTTGGTGGTGTAACCCCCTTGAAGGGCTTACGTAATGAAATCAGCAACTGACGTTCGCCCGGTGGGCCATTCTCCTCAGTCATGTTTTCGTATTCCTTAAGACATCTGACCATACAGAGCTTAGGAGAGTGATCGAAAGATGGATAGGAGATGATCCTAGAATCCCATTTCATCCTCCTGACGATATGGAAAGTAACTCCCTGAGGAGTATACACTCTACCCGAAATGTCCAGGGTCCAAACATCGGAGACCCTGCGACAGGAAACCAGGCATAAAAGTATCACTAATTTTGCTGACAACTCTTTCCTAGACAGGTATCTATTGGCCTGCCAAGATTGAAACAGATGAAGGACTTTGTTAGAGAAGAGTACCTGGATCTGGAGGGAGCGTCAAGCGAATACCCCTCAGTAACTTATAAAACATTGGATACTCTCCCACGGGTTGGCCCTGAACCGGCATATGCCCGGCAGAAATCACTGAACGATAAGATTTAATAGTTCCATAAGCAAAGCCTTGAGACGCTAGGGACACCAAGAAATTGAGAATAGCTACCACTTCGCATTCCATTCCGAACACACCAACCGACCCATCGAGCCCAGGCCGACTTACATCGCTTGTTGGTGCTGTCTGTCCATGCCGCCCCCAATAGCTTTTGAGTGTCTTGCGATAGTCTGCTGACTCTCCATCAATGCCTGAAATCAGCCATGCCATGAGGGGCATCCTCCCTTGCTGGAGAAGGGGGTGAGGGAGACCTTGGGGATCCCTCAGAAGAAAAGGATCTCGGGGTAGTAGACTGGAGAATCCCAAGAAAGTTCCAGAAGAACTGGACACCACACTTGAGACTTCCAATATGTGGTGATAAAGACCACCCTCGCTCACTGCCTGAGCCGTGAGTCGCATGATCATTGCAAATGAGGGAAAAGTATAGCCCGCGTCCGCGGACCAATCCTGCAGGAAAGCATCCTTGGCCCCTGCTAGAGGATCCAGCTTCCAACTGTAAAATTTCGGCAGTTGGTGGTCCAACTTGGACGCAAACAGATCCACCGAAAATAGGCCCGCGTGTCGCTGAGGCATTGAAAAATCCCGGGTTGAAGCTGCCACAGGCACATTGGCGACTCACGGGAGGTACTCCGCCGACATTGAGATATTGTGGGAGAGGCATAATGTCCACAAATCCTTTGCCAGGTCTGCTAGTGCCTTGGACTTGTTTCCCCGTAGGTGGCTGATGTAACGCACCGCTGAGACATTGTCCATCTTTAACAGGACCTTGCATGAGCCCTTGTCCCTGGTCCAACAGCGAATGGCAAAAGAGCCGGCCATCAACGCCAGGCAATTGATGTGAAACTGGCCTTCCAGGGCGGACCACTTTCCTCCTGTAGAGGAGTCCCCACAGCGAGCCCTCCAACCCAGCTTGCTGGCGTCGGACTCTATGACCAAATCTGGATCGCAAACAAAGAAGGCCCTGCCATTCCAGGCTTCCATATGGCCGAGCCACCATCTCATTTCCCTGCGCACCTCCTCCGTGAGCGGGACTTGGTCCACATACTGGAGTCCTCTTCGGAGGTGTGATGCTTTGAGGAACTCAAGTGCTCTGTAGTGAAGCGGCCCCAGGAAAATCGCCTGAATGGACGAGGACAAGAGGCCCACCACCCTTGCTACCTGCCGAAGCGAATTGGATGCGTGAGCGAGGGTGCGCTGGAGCTCCCTGCGTATCTTGACGATCTTTCTGGGGGGAAGGCTCAGGGTCCAAGCCACCGAATCGATGGTAAACTGTCTGGACTTGACCAGAAGGGATTTCTTGGCGTTGGTGGCAAAGACCAGATGCTGCAACAACTCTGTAGTTTCTTTGAGACGCTCATTCAACCGCTCTGCGCACTGTTCCAGCAGCAAAATATCGTCCAAGTAGACGTTGAGGCGCAGGCCCCCCGTCGTAGCATTTCCACTACCGGCTTGAGAAGCTTCGTGAAGCACCACGGTGCTGACAAAAGTCCGATGGAAAGGGTTGCAAACTCGTAGACCTGATCTCCCCACATAAACTGCAGGAAACGCATGTGGGGGGAAAAACTGGCACGGTCAGGTACGCGTCCTTCAGATCCAAACAGAGCATCCAGTCTCCAGGTTTCAAAAGGTCACGCAAAAGATGGATACCCTCCGTCTTGAAGTGGCGGTAAACCAACCACTGTTTTAATTCCTGGAGGTTTATGACAGGGCGCTAGCCGCCATCCGTCTTGTCTACCACGAAGATGTTGCTTAGAAAACCCCTCAAATGCAAGGGGGCAGGGACTATCGCTCCTTTCCGCAAGAGATCTGCCACCTCCTTGTCTATGAGAGCGGCCTTGTCTTGTGCGAAAAGCAGCGGTCGGGTCGAGTGTCTTTCACAGGAGTCCCGTAAAACTCTACCTGGAAACCCCTTACTGTCTGCAACACCCAGGCATCTGAGGTAATGGTCTTCCAATTGCTTTCGAAAAGAGCCAACCTACCCCCCACCCCGAGGTGTGATGAAGGAAAGGCACTCACCTGAACCGGCCACTTGTTGGCCCCGGCCTCTGCCACCTCTGCCTCTGAAACCATGGCGGGACTGGAAGAATTCTTGCTGCCCTGAATCTGTGGTCTTTCGCCTCCCTGAGGGCCTTGCGTGTAATACGTGCCGGCCGAGCGGCCCCTGCCACGGCCGGCGCTGACAAAAACACAAGGATGGAACACCTTCTTGATTGAAGTCTGCGCCTTGTCCAGAGATGTAAATGTAGAGACGAATTTCGTCATTTCCTTTATAAAATGATACCCGAACAGGCCACCGTCTGCGATTGTGCCCACCTCCAAAGAGGCCAATTCCCCTAGCTTGGGATCCACTTTGAGCAAGAAGGAGCAGCACCTCTCTGTAGAGAGGGCGCAGTTGGCGTTTCCTAAGAAAACGATTGCCCTCTGAGCACAATTGGAGATGCATTCAGGAGACATCGCAGAGCCCAAAGCCTTAGCCTCCTCGGCCAATTCCAGAATCTTCATGAGAGGGCCGGTCAAGTCCAGGAGCTTGTCCGGACAGTTCTTCCAGGACCTGTCAATACCCTTTTTGGGGTCTCGGATATATTACTGAAGGAAGGAGGCCATCTGCTGGTTGACCTCTGGTGTTGTGGCCATCTTGCCCTGCAAGGCCGGATGGGGGCACTCAGCTCAAAGGCAGGCTCTAACCTCCTTCTCAAGAGGTTTGCGAAGCCGACTTGCCACAAACGCAGACACCTTTGGCGAGGGAAGCGATGCAGATGAACAGGGATGCACTAGGTCCTCGGGGACCAGCCAGTCCGCAGGCCCTTCAGGTTGAGCAGAAGGCTCTGATGGGGGAACGTTGGGATACTACGAGGTGGACGGGCCCGCCTTGTCCAGGGAGTCTCCCTCGGAATAATCGTCACCCTTAATTAAATTGCGGCTCCTCCGGGACCTCCGGGGTAAAATATTGCTCCAAACGCTGAGTGTTAGCCAGAAACGCACTCTTCAGATGCTCAAACGCCCCTTGTTTCGGCTCCTTGGCAAACTTCCTCTATTCAGCGCGCTGGGACTGCTCCGCTTGGATGGCATAAGTGTATTTAATTATGCGGCGCTCAAAGGGCCCAGTTGCCGCCTCTACCGCCCTATAAATGGATGTGTCGACCGCATCGCAAAACTCGTCATCCAAGGGAATGACTTGGAGGGTCTCCTCCTCTGAGTACTCAGCATACATAGACTGGCAAGAAATTCCTGATACAGGGTATGCTACAATTCCTTAAATATAGGGCCAAGAAGGCAGAAGTTTAAAGGGGCAAATCTCTAAATTTTGTGCCGCCCGGTGGCTGGTCAGAACAAGGGGCGACTCACCCTTCACTCACCGGGTGTCTAAAAGTCTGGGCCTGCCCCCACCACAGCAAACGAGCGTCAGGTATTTCACATGCTCGCAAATTGCCTCACGACAATCGGTCTGACCCGAAGAGTGTCCCGCTATGGAGCTTTAACAAAAATTAGCCGACCTGCAAACAGGTGTCATGGTCGCAGACTCTCACAGCCGCCAAAATGCAGACGCGTCTTTTGGAACTCTTGGGCGCGCTCGAGCTCGCTGATGCCCGCCGCAGGAAACGCCACGGACCAGCGAGATGACACATGTGCCCCCAGTGAGGTGACACGCAACTACGGCTGAGGCAGGGGCTGCGAGCGGAGCCTTCCGTGAGCGCTCCCGCAGCCGAAACCGCGCTATGAAGCAGCCGAAACCGCGCACCAATGCCGCTCAACCGCGAAAGTGCACCAGGAGTCAAAGGGAAGCCGCTGCGGGCGTTCGTGTGAGAACCTGTTAGCGATGGCAATACAATCACTAAACATTACAGTGTTTAGGTTGAATAATGCTGGCTGTAGGAATAAAGGAAGTTACAGCATAATCCTCGCCTCCGGTCCTGACATAGAATCTGCTGAGCACATGATCTGTTGTTTATCAGTCTGTTAGGCCAGAGGCGACTATATTTAAGAACTATGTTCCTTCAAAATGGCGTAAGATCAGGCAAGGAGGCTCTAATGTTCATCTACACCACCACAGTGCCGATGGAGCTCTCACAAACTGGGAAGTTCTATGCAGCAGCAGGAAGGACTCTACGATTAACACAAGAATTGATGACGCTAGTAAAATAATACATGAGCCACCGATCATCTACCGTTGCAGTAACAGTAACATCATGATACTATACTCCGTCCACCTGCACTATTACTTTTTCTTCTATATCGTATAGTTTACTTTGGGAAGAGCACTGTCCCTCAATGTATCACACATGCCTGCCTATGCTTGCAATAATCACATATATGCCTCTCGCTGTTTCTTTATGGCTCACACATTTTTCATCCCATATGTCTGCCCTCGTACATAGTAAATACACTCATGCCTGTATGACACCCGGTTATGTAGGAATCTAGGACCCTAGTGTAATTTTCCCGATTCATGCCCATATATAGGTATAATTCACCCAATCCTTATATAGGCATAGGAATCATTACCTTATTTAGTCTTAGCCTATGCAGCCCAAATACGGCATGGCTACTTCCACTAAACTCTGAGAATCCACAACGATTTCTTGGAAAAACCCGCCTTCAGCAGTCAGGGACTTCCCCCTGCTTGAATATTAATTTATCCAAGAACTCCTGGAGTTTTCAAGGAGCTGAGGCACTAGTGACGATATTATTTCCAATCTTACATCAAACTCGGCACCTTCAAATTATAAATATGCCTACATTTGCCCAGTCAAACACACGGTGGTTTAGGAGCAGATCGACTAACTACTTGCCTGACGCCCTGCTGCTGCAAATGCCGAAGGAAGCCGACCCTCCAACTGACGCACTGAGAAGACGCTGTCTTTTCTCTTGCCAAGAAATCCAGCTCCGGTGTTTCCAGGCTGCCCTTATGGGTTGCTGGGAGATCGAGTCCTGAGAGAGAGATACAAGACCTCTATCATTCTAAAACCAAGGTACGGAGCTGATTAGACCCTTAGAGAATTTTTGGAACAGATTCTTGGCAGAAAATTACTAGACTTAAGCTACAACACACTTACTTCTCCCTCGTACTAGACTTAGGTGAGGTACACCGGGGTAGGCGTATTTTAGAAGCACCAGTTGAGTACTTTTAGCCACTATTTTATCACTGTAAGTATTTTATGCATTTTATGTATTCTATGTTTATGGATTAGAAACCATATCATGCTTTTACAGTACAATTTTATAATACTATTCGTATTATATGCATTGCACTTCTTAACCAGCATTTCAATTGTAGCAGTGCATTTCTTATGCTTAAGAAATAAGACTGTTCAATAAATGCTTTTATTGAAAACGCCCGTCTCTCTATTTCTGAGCAACTCTGGTGAAACGAAGCATGCACATCTGACTGAGTGAAATAGCCGTCTATTGTTTCTGCGACTCTAGAGATACGTTTCATTCTGGGGAAACAAAGTTGTCATGTTATATGGCTGTCAGAGACTAATCCCTTCTTGTACTTTCGAGAAAGTTTCTAGTGACCTCTGAGCTAGCTGACACTCACAATAAAGTCTAATATATTCGGCAGAGACCTAGTCGACTTAAGTCCTACGTCTAAGCTGCAGGATATATTATTCCAATGTGCAGAGCCTTTTGGGAATATAGGAACTACACTACATGGCGCCCAAAGTTCGGTAAGGCGATAATTTAACGCTAGATACTAGAGTAACTCAGTCGTGCTTTCCACACGGACCCCTTTTCTCCCGTAAAAACTTCAAAAGACGCCTGGAGTGGGTGAAAGGCTAAATATCCACCAAAACTGAGTAGGACGAAAAATCCTACGTTGAAGGATACAGTGTTCCAAAATATTGTGCTCCTAATCTTTGTTTCCTTGAAACTTGCTCAGCAAACTCTTCCAACAGTAAAAATAATGGTTACTGACAAAGAATTAGCTGCAGCAGCAGTACAAGCAGATTTAGATGTCAGAAATATGCTACAGAATGACCCGGATGCTATAACCATCCCGGTAAACGTAAGAAAAACTATAACTTACAGACTCATAAATAATGGAGTATCCCCTAGAGGTGGTAAAGTAATATTTGTTATAGAGGCTCATGAATATCATGAATATCGGCAGACAGAGGTATTCTATTCATGGATTCATTTTCCTCCAGCAGATGGTGGAACACACGAGTTTCACTACTACAAAGTAGAGGAACCTCCTGAGGAATACGTTCCTTACGAGGACGTTGAAATTCCATTAACTTACCAAGAGCATCAGCTCTGGTTCAAAGGTGCCCTAAAACATGAAAATCACATTACCAGGCTCGGTCCACTAGGTAGACCAGGAGCAACATGGCCCGTACTAGCCAGCTATACACCACATCCAGACATTGAAAGGAAGTCAGATGCAGAATTGTTAGCTCAGCTAAAACAGTTAATTAAAATACATAGACAATTGGTTAAATATGTCATGCGGACATTAACAATCCAACCAGCTGTAAGAATTCCACAGCACATCCCTTACCAGGGGAACACAAACACACCACAGACTATACAGTCAGTCATTGGTAAACTACCAGCAAAACGAGAACAAATTCCGTTCTGGTTAGCACAAAAAATGACTCAAATAGAGGCAGTATTTCCTGATAGTAAGCCTCATGAGAAACACAGGATTCTGACAATCTGTTTACCTATGGGGATTGCACCACACGTAGAGGATTGTGACACATGGGGCACAGTCTTTGCTTCAATCTACACTAAAACACATGGTGTTACGTCCATGGTGGTAATACCAGACGTTCTAAGACAGATTCAAAATGAATACGGTCCAGAACCGGCTTTAAATCTAGGTATGAAATTACTGAAAGATTTCAAACAGGTCTCGGCTATACTACTAGCCAACATTAAAGGTGAAGCAGCATCAGTGGCAATCCGCCAGAAACTAAAAGAAACAGATATTACTGAGCAACCATATGAGCTTGCCAGAATTATTGAAAAATCCTATGAAGAACTAGGTAGAGATAGTTTGGGTGGGAAACCACTAAAACCACAACTAACAGAGAATCCTGAAAAAACTTGTATTAAAAAAATCTCACTACTCCTAAAAAGAAGTGGGATAACACTAAACAAACACTTCCTAGAGAGAAGCATTCTCAGTCTAGAGGAAGATCTCCCCAACTAGGAGGTAGGTCTCCCCAACGGGAGCCCTCTGAAAAGATGTACAACCTCAGAAATAGGGATACTTTAAGAAAACGTGATAGATATCAAGATCATGATACATGTTCCTCTCGTACCTTTCAGACTTCACCGCAGAAATCAGAAAGAAGAGATCGGTCAGAACAGAAAGAAGAACGCGTGAAGTCCAAAGACGAACGGCACGTTCCAAAAAATATGAAAACTCAATTCATCAAGAAGAAGGTAGCAAGTGTAAAGATCAGACATGCCGAGGATTCTGAGGACACAATTCAAGACCGGGGAATGGGCTCAGACAATGCTAGACAGCGCAGCAGAAGTAACCATAGTTCGCAAGATCCTGAAGGATGATCTGGAGACAGTGGTCTTGAATGAATGCAATCAAGTTGAAACTGCCGACACCAGGGTTAGTGTACCACACAAGTTATATGAAGTAACACTCCGGATGGAGGGGGACATAACTAGAAAAATAAAAGCTCTCTTTTGGGACAAGCTTTCCAAGGGTTATGACATACTTCTAGCTGAAAGAGACTGGCCACATACAGTTGTTAGGGAGTGCCCACACGGCGAAGAGATAATTATGCCAGCCTTCTCAAATCACATTCCAATTCATAAAAAATATACATATCCCAGGAAATGGGGAGTAGCTCAGGCTCCAGCATTATATAAAAATCACGTATGATGGGATGAGGATTCTCCTCACCACAAAATCCAGTTAAAAAATCAACCTACTGCTCAGAGGCAGTATCCAGTCAAGCAAGAAGCTAAAAAACATGTCAGGAAGATCTTAGATCAACTTGAATATCAAGGGGTGATTGAAACATGCACCTCATCTATGAACAATCCTTTGTTTCCTGTCTCCAAGCCAGACAATTCATATCGTCTAGTTTTGGATTACAGACACCTAAACTCTTGTTGCAAAACTTTTGCAGTACAAAATTCACATAGTGCAGCACTGATGAATAACATCATGCGCAAAAAATATAAAACAACATTAGACATTTTAAATGGGTTTGTCTGTCTAAACATTGCACCGGAAAGTAGGCACTTGACCCCTTTCTGAATCTTGGGGACACAGAACAATTTTGCCGTCTCCCCCAGGGATTTAAGAATAGTCCAGAGTTATTTTCAGCCAGAGTAACAGAAATACTACAAATGTACGATGATGATGCATTATCTAATGTCAATGACATACATCTTACAGACGATGATTTGGACGTGCACTTGAAAAGAGTGAATATCATAATACTTGGGTTCGCTTCTGAAGGGTACAAATTCAATTTTAATAGACCACGAATTGCACACCTCAACGTCCTATTCTTAGGATACAAGTTGTCAAGTGAAGGCAAAAGCCTGGCAGCATACTTTCTTGAGAAATGTGTGCTGCTCCAACCTCCAAAGACGCTGAAAAACGTAGTCAATTCTAGGTTTCCTAAATTTTGGAAGAACTTATGTTCTAAATTACGCAGAAAGGATTAAACCTCTCTACGAACTAATCAAACCTGATTTCAAACCAACAAATTGGACTCAAAAACATACAGAAATTTTGCGTTCAGTACAAACAGACATGTTAGCAAAAACACAATTAGATACACGCGACAATGCGCGCAATCTCGTGATCCTTGTCATCCCAGGGAAATGCGGATTCACATGCCTGACCTTTAATGAAGGTGAAAAGGTACCAATTGCATACAAATCACACTTGTACACACAAGCTGAAATGAAATTCACTTCAACAGAAAAAATTCTGACAGCGGTTCAAACTGCAGTAGCAAAAGAGAGAGCTCTCGTGCAGGGTAAACGCATAATGATCGTTACACCTGTACCTACCTTAGAGACAGTGACAAAAGCGAGCATTCCAAATGCTAAAGCTTTACATCCAAGATGGATACAATGGGTTAATTCTCTTGCTGCAACAGATGTTGAATACGTTTTTGACCCCTACTTGAAGACACAAGAATTCCTACAATACGAATACGAATGTCCTCTGCCGACCGAAATTCTACCTATAGAACATTACGGCTGTATAATCTATACAGACGGATCAGCACAACCCGCAATTGGGGGTAAACAAGCCTATAGTGCTGCGTGAGCGATTGTTAAAGGTCGCTGGCGCGAAGGTAAATTCAGACCTATGGTCACTAAAACTCAATCACTCGGAGACTGTACAGCTCAGCGAGCTGAACTACAAGCTTTCAAGATGGCGCTTGAAAATACCGATCGCGAATTCCCCACATTCATTGTGTGCAATTCGTATTACTGCGTCCAGTCTTACAATGAATATCTGCAGAACTGGGTTCAAAACGGTTTCAAAGACGCAAAAGGTGGCACAATAAAGCATAAAATGCTTTGGGAACAAATAGTTCTATTACAGAAAGAACTACAAAAAACTCATGTGATACATACGCTGATACATCAACGTGATGGCGTTCACGTTGCAGGGAATTCATTGACTGATGAAGCTGTGAAGGCAGCTGTACAAACGGCTTCCGTAGCTGCGATTATTCAGTCAAAAACAAAAATAGACAGCGACGTAATGCAAGCTGTCACTGCTTCAGCTAAAGACAGTGGTAAGACACTCCCGAAAAGCTTTCCAATAAAGTACTCATATATAACTGATGCGAATAATGTTCCTTTTGCTCGAATCCCTGGAGTGGGGGATAGGGCAATTCCAAACATGGAACATAGGTTAGGACTGATCTTAGCAGCACATGAAGGACTGGCATCTGCACACGGAGGCATTTCCGCCACAGTATCATTATTAAAACAGAGATATTGGTGGCCGCGCATGAGGAAACAAACTAGAAACTATGTTCTAGAATGTGAAATCTGCCAGAAAACAAAAGTGTCAACAGTGAAACGTCCTGCACAGACGCCCCATCTGATTTCAGATAAACCGCTAGCGTGTGTTTATATGGACCACTGTGGTCCCTTACAAAGGGATGGTAACTATAAATATATCATGGACCCAGTGGATTCCTGCACAAGATTTATTTGGATGTGGCCCCAGCGCTCGGCTGACGCCAGAACTGTTATAGAGGATTTGCGAGTCTTTATCGGCACGCTACATTCTGACCAGGGTCCTGCGTTTAGCTCTCGAGCTTACAAGGAGGACATGGCTAGCTTGGGCGTTGCATTGCGGTATTCTAGTCCCTTTATTCCTGAGGGTAATGTGGTAGTGGAAAGAAAAAACTGTGACATAAAGCAATCCATAACAGCTAAGGTATTAGGTTCGGGTGATGGGTGGGTCAAACATCTAATAAGTGTCCGACGTAGTCTTAACAATCTGCCAAGAAATTCTCTGGGTGGAGTCACTCCGTATGAACTAATATTTGGTGCTAGAATGATAATCGAAGACCTCGATTGTCAGACTTCAGTGGTGGAACAAAAACCCTTTGATGTCAAAGATCGTTTGACTGTTTTACAAGACTTAAATGAAACAAGAAGAAGTCTGAGTAATACAATACAGAAGCAAACGCCCACTGAAGAAAAACCACCTGTCCCAGCAAGGCCTATCTGGATTCCAAAGATTGGGGATCTGGTCAGGGAGAAAATCGCGGTAAAGAAGGAATTTGGGCCTTCTTACAGACAAGCAGTACCTCTCTTGACCATCCACGGAACAAGATCAGTTTTACTACCGCCCCTTGCTGGTAAAAGGGAGAACAGAGTTGTATCCATCGACCTGGTCAAACCACAACATGTGGCCGATAATAAGTAGTAGGCCCAGTGGACTCCCGAGAAGTAGCAGATGACCAAATCTTGCTACAATCCAAGAGGTTCAAACGGAAAGACTTATCACTTATGATAAACCTGCAGTAAGAAAAGAAGGACTATGCAACAAAGCCATGGAAATTGTACCTCTGGAAACCCAAAAAACTGTTCTTCAAGACTCGCCTGTCTACAATGATGTGACATCTGACTATACAAACGTGGCGAAACAAGAAACAGCTCCAGTGATTTCAAGTAATCCTGATGCAATCTCAACAATTGACAGAACTGCTTCTGGCTACTTTATCAACTTCGATAACTTTTCTGAGGATCCCAGTGAGCCTGAGGAAGAGCCAGCAAAGAAAAATTTCAAGGAAAAAGTAACAGAACTCCTTCATCTACTGGAAAAAACATATCTTGTTTCACCATGGGTTGATTTTGGATTGGATTAGGTATATTTTTCCTCCTGCTCTGGCTCATAGTAGTGTTAAGCTTGGGAAGGATGATTGATGGAAAATATAGTACTATGGACACAGCAAGTAAGAAAATCAACTCGGTCCTGAAACCTTACAAATCATCTCATCGTGAAAGAAGAGCCCTGTCAGCAGTGAACATCACAGCCGTTCCTATATCTGGGGGTATAGCATGGGACAGAACTGATTATGACATCTATGGTCTGGTGGAATTATTGAAGATTTCACATCAGTTTAAGGTTTCTTTGAGTGACTTTGTCACACCCAGTACATTTTCTGATGATTGGGACTTTGAGACTGTTAACAACTTGATGAAAGGTTTAGAAATGTCAGCTACAGGACATGACTACTTAGAAGGGTCTTCAGATTATGAACAAATGTATTGTTTTAATCATTATATTCACCATTATTTGCATAAATCTGCAAGCCCAAGAAATGTTATTCATTACAATCAATGGAAACATTGTCTACTCCGCCGAAAGGCAGCTATAAAACATTTCAAAAAAAGTTTTCGTACTTCTCAGGGTTTAATGTTACCAATCCAGAAAAGTTTTATTTTAAAAATCTAAATAAGACAGGAATCAAAACAATGTTGACCAATACTAAACAAATGTATTCTGCAAAATGTCATGCTCAATTGTCTGCATTAGGTTTTAACTTTTGGAAAGACAACATTGAGACGAAAACTGTCTGGGGCACTAAAGATTGGCAGATACAAAGTATAGAAGCCTTTTTTAGAGCCTGCATTATCCCAGTATAAATTATGTTTTTAAATGGCACTGTTCAACAGACGTCTTGTCTTGGCCTGGCTAAGATTAAAGATTTAAACAAACCGTCTATACCTAAACCCACAAGTGACATTAATAGAACTTCAGATGAGGAGGTAGACGTACCCTATATCATTAAACAGAACAGAACTAATCCTGATTGGAGAAAATGGTTAATCTGGCAAACAGACACTAATAACTGTCAAGATAGATTCCTGAACAATACACAAGGGTTCATGGTGAATAGGCCAGATCCAAGATATTCCCAGAGACAACATCCAGGGATAGTAACCACTTACAGTGTAGGGAAGCTGTGCCTTGAGTGGCTTCAGAAATCTAAATAAGACAGGAATCAAAACAATGTTGACCAATACTAAACAAATGTATTCTGCAAAATGTCATGCTCAATTGTCTGCATTAGGTTTTAACTTTTGGAAAGACAACATTGAGACGAAAACCGTCTGGTGCACTAAAGATTGGCAGGTACAAAGTATAGAAGCCTTTTTAGAGCCTGCCTTATCCCAGTACAAATTATGTTTTTAAATGGCACTGTTCAACAGACGTCTTGTCTTGGCCTGGCTAAGATGAAAGATTTAAACAAACCGTCTATACCTAAACCCACAAGTGACATTAATAGAACTTCAGATGAGGAGGTAGACGTACCCTATATCATTAAACAGAACAGAACTAATCCTGATTGGAGAAAATGGTTAATCTGGCAAACAGACACTAATAACTGTCAAGATAGATTCCTGAACAATACACAAGGGTTCACGGTGAAGAGGCCAGATCCAAGACATTCCCAGAGACAACATCCAGGGATAGTAACCACTTACAGTGTAGGGAAGTTGTGCCTTGAGTGGCTTCAGAAATCTACACTCCAGAAATTAAACAACACTTATCTTTACTTAAAGAAATCAATGATTTGCAAGATTTCTTAATGGGGCCTTGCAAACCACGGCAAAAACGTTTCATATACGCCGGAATATACGCGGCATACAACGAAAAATGGAAAGTGACACAAATGGAAACTGCAGAAAGAATACGAGAAATTGATCGTATTCATTTAGAAAAAAGCCTCTCTGTAGTGGACAATGGGTTAACGACTCTGTCCTCCAGAATTTATTCTTTGGACAGCATCGTGTCATCTGCCATTTACATCATAGAACAAGACTTGTTAATGTTACAACATGGCCAGTCTCAATTACGTTCTATCATGCTGCTAGGCTGGATGTTGCGAAATCTGAGTTCAGGCTATGTGCCATGGCATCTAATCAATACCACGTCATTGTTTGCTGTATTTAACCTTACAGATAAACAATTCTCTTTGGCACAAAAAGTAGCAGACTATACGGTGCTGAGCATTGAAAAACTCGAAAGATTACAATTAACAGTTTCTGAGAAACCTGTCATTGAATGGATAATTCATGGCACCATTACGATACCAGTGACGTATTTCCGATTTCAGTATTGTCTGGAGCATATACCAGTGGGCCTGTATGAAATGTTAGGTAAAGAATACATTAAGTCGACCTGGGTTTTACCATACACACACAAATGTTGGAATGGGGGACATGAAGTATTCCTTAGTGGTAAGAATTGTAAAAACTAACTGAGTGGTACACTTTTGTGCCAGGGTATTAATTTGCATGGAGCCTGCGACGGTTCTGCAAATAACCTCTCTTGCCACCTGCACGGTTCACCCTCCACAGCGATAGTACCGATTTTCAGTCAGCTATCCAGTGGCAGCTACGTTATGCTCAATGATCACAGCTGTTGTGGCATGTTGCCAGGAAAAAGTTATCTTGTAACTTTGTCATCCACGGTCACTTGTTGTATGCAAGTATTGTATTCAAAAAGTGAGACAGGAAGGGAGACGGCTTTATGGCCTGCACTGAATATCTCTTCTATACGAATTGATACTTTAAGCAGAATGAAAGCCATTCTTTTACAAAAAAATGTGCCACTGACCTCGTCTAGAGAAACGTATGATCTGCAAGTAGCAAGGTCTTCTGCAGAGATACATGCATCATTATCAACAAACTGCCCAGTACACTTCGCAGAAATTTTAAGTCAAATCTTAAACATGTCTGATACCAGCGGTATCGCACATGTATTTAAGACTATTTTTTTGGGACTGTTAACACCATTTGAAGCAGTCCTCTGCATTTTTCCAAATTTTGTGCACTCTGTGTTCGGCGGCCTGCCTCTCATCTTGGGACTAGTAGCAGGAATTCTATTTTTATTCCTTCTTCTCCAATATGGCAAGTCTGGTCACCAGCAACACGGAAACTACCATAGAACAATGCCTCCTTGCCATGAGGTATCGTGAGAGAATTTCACAGATTCTTGGCTTGGCTCATTTAAGAGATCTGAACACACCCTGGTTTCTGTCGTTCAGACCAATCTGGCAAGATTGCATCTTACCTGTTCTTCGATGCCTGCTTTGCGGACAGGAATGCGTGTTGGACATTTGTCTTACACTTCCATCAGTACGGCCATCGGATGTTGACGCTTTGCTAGGTCCAGTAACGGCTCTTGCATCGTGCTGCCCCCAACAGCTGCCTATTCTGATGACGGCATTCATTGACGTCTCACCGGCAAGTCTAACTGAGGGTGAGATACGAGAAACTACAGGCGTACGGGCCCATGCACTATAAGTGTCGTATTGGGGAAGCAGAGACCTCCTCTAAGGAGCTCTTTAAAAATTTTAAGGAGATCTCAGTACTTACCACTGACAATACTACCCAAAACGACTCAGTGGAAACATGCAATAAAATCGCTAACTACTTTTCTGGTAAGATTAAAGACATTTATGCCACCTTCTCTGGGAACGTGACTTCTGGACATGATTTTGTAGAAAGGGAAGGAGTAAGTTCTGTGGAGGTATGCTTACAAAGTTTCACGGTTCCCCCCCCCAGAAATCCTTTATAGCATATGTAAAAGTATCAAGTCGGGCTCCCCTCGTGACCCTGCTCCACCTAGGGTACTAGGAGAGAGCGTGACAATACTAGAGCCTTTCTTTAGGCATGTGCTACAGGTCTCTTTTTCTTCTGCCAGACTCCCGGAAGTATGGAAGAAGGCAATTGTCCTACCGATTAAAAAGAAGCCTAATGTGAGCCATGATACCCTTGAAAATCTACGTCCTATCTCCCTGCTACCTTATTTAGCAAAGGGGGCGGAAAAGGTGGCTAACACTCAGCTAGTGGCCCATCTGGAAACTAACAATCTCCTTCACGCTTCTCAGTCTGGCTTTCGGACGGGCTACTCCACGGAGACGGCCCTCCTAAGAGCTACTGAAACCTTGCGACTAGGAGCAGACGCTGGACATACCATGGCACTCATCATGCTGGACCTCAGTGCCGCGTTTGACACTGTAGCACACTCCATCTTGCTACAGTGCCTAAACAAAGCCGGGGTCACTGAATCGGCACTAGGCTGGCTGAAAGCGTTTCTCACCAACCGTAGCTTTCAGGTACAGCGGGGAACTTTCTCCTCAGACAGCATAGCCTTAGAACAAGGGGTGCCTCAGGGCTCTGCCCTGAGCCCCACCTTGTTCAACCTATACATGGCTCCTTTAGCAGACGTGGTGCAATCGTACGGTGTGGAATTAGTTTCATACGCCGACGATACCCAACTGCTGATCTCTCTATCACAGGCTCCTACCACGGCAGCTGCTAACTTTAAGGCCTGTATGCAGGATCTAGCAGGATGGATGAATCTGCACTGCCTGAAGCTCAACGGCTCCAAAACGGAGGTTCTGGTGATAGGAGGGAATGACGCAAGTTGGACAAGAGACTGGTGGCCAACCTGTCTTGGTCCACTGCCCACTCCCTGTAAGTAAGCTAAGAACTTGGGCATTTGGGTGGATCCCAAACTATCTTATGATGGTCATATCCATAGGCTAGTGGGAAAATGTTTCGGGGTATTAAAAACCCTCAATCGCACCCTGGACCTACTTCCCTTAGAGGCCAGACGAACCATGACCCAGGCGTTAGTGACCTCCCGTATTGATTATGGCATTGTGCTATTCCTGGGAACCACCGAAAAAAACCTTAGGCGCCTGCAGGTACTTCAAAACACTGCAGCACGCCTGGTCTTGAGACTACCTAAACGAGCAGCATCCACTCCATCTTTGGCTGCTCTACATTGGCTACCCATAAAAAAAAGGATCCTATTCAAAGCACTCTTAATGTGTTATAGGATCACATGGCACAAAGCTCCCCAGTATCTTACGGATCTAGCCCTCACCTATGAGCCAAGTAGAGCACTTTGCTCTAAAGGAACTGGCCTACTTAAAATCCCCCGTGTCCAAAGAGCTAGATTGGGAGGCCGCTCTTTTAGAGTGCTAGCGGCCAGCAAATGGAATCTACTCCCAGTGAATATTAGGCTAGCAGAAACTGAAACTAAGTTCAGAAAACTTCTAAAGACCTATCTTTACACGTTATAGACCCAGTCAGGTCTCGGCTCTGTCTCCTTCTCCACAAGCGCGGGGACACGCCGAGATGGCGTCACCATGCGCTCTATAAAATCATTTATTATTATTACAGGTACCATCTACTACGGACATTGCTAATGCATCAAACGCTGACGGCAATGATCCACACTACTGCACTTTTGATCTGCTAACTGAAGTGGTTCCACTTTCACCTACTACGGTAGACGGTTTCTCTGCGAGCCTAGATGATCTGATGTTTTCTCCTGACACTCCTGAGAATAACTTTTGATTATTTCACACAGCGTTCCCTGAACTCTGCAATTCGGCCTTTATTTTGCAAAACAATCTACTAATTTGAACTTTTTCCAAAATAGAACTTTTGGCACAGAGTAATCTGCTTAAAGTAGAACTATTCTTAGAGAACAAGATTTTGTGTTTGAAACTTCCTAAATGACAATATTTGGCCTCAACCTCAAAAACAAACACAGTTAAAAACTTATGCTATGGGGCAGATTTCAGGTATCAATTGATGAATGTACTTTCGTTTTATTAAATGCGAGAATATATGCTCATGATTTATGCTTGATTTCAGATCACGCCGATAACTTTTGCATACAGTATATACTCATTTCATGTGAACAAGCCTATTCAAATGCATTTTTGTATTTTGGAGTGGGAATGTCAACACTTTGCTTTAGATATGTTCAGTGCTTAGGTATTATTAAACTTAATAATCGTGGAGTGGGTGTTATGTAGGAATCTAGGACCCTAGTGTAATTTTCCCGATTCATGCCCATATGCAGGTATAATTCACCCAATCCTTATATTGGCATAGGAATCATTACCGTATTTAGTCTTAGCCTATGCAGCCCAAATACGGCATGGCTACTTCCACTAAACTCCGAGAATCCACAACGATTTCTTGGAAAAACCCGCCTTCAGCAGTCAGGGGCTTCCCCCTGCTTGAATATTAATGTATCCAAGAACTCCTGGAGTTTTCAAGGAACTGAGGCACTAGTGACGATATTATGTCCAATCTTACGTCAAACTCGGCACCTTCAAAGCATAAATATGCCTACATTTGCCCAGTCAAACACACGGTGGTTTAGGAGCAGATCGACTAACTACTTGCCCGACGCCCTGCTGCTGCAAGTGCCGAAGGAAGCCGACCTTCCAACTGACCCACTGGGAAGACACTGTCTTTTCTCTTGCCGAGAAATCCACCTCTGGTGTTTCCAGGCTGCCCTTGTGGGTTGCTGGGAGATTGAGTCCTGAGAGAGAGATAAAAGACATCTATCATTCTAAAACCAAGGTACTGTGCTGATTAGACCCTTGGAGAATTCTTGGAACAGATTCTTGGCAAAAGATTACTAGACTTAAGCTACACCACACTTACTCCTCCCTCGTACTAGACTTAGGTTAGGTACACCGGGGTAGGCGTATTTTAGAAGCACCAGTTGAGTACTTTTAGCCACTATGTTATCACTGTATGTATTTTATGCTTTTTATGTATTCTATGTTTATGGCTTAGAAACCATATCATGCTTTTACAGTACTATTTTATAATACTATTCGTATTATATGCATTGTACTTCTTAACCAGCAGTTCAATTGTAGCAGTGCATTTCTTATGCTTAAGAAATAAGACTGTTCAATAAATACTTTTATTGAAAACACCCTTCTCTCTATTTCTGAGCAACTCTGGTGAAACGAAGCATGCACATCTGACTGAGTGAAATAGCCGTCTATTGTTTCCCGTGACTCTAGAGATACGTTTCATTCTGGGGAAACAAAGTTGTCATGTTATATGGTTGTCAGAGACTAATTCCTTCTTGTACTTTCGAGAAAGTTTCTAGTGACCTCTGAGCTAGCTGGCACTCACAATTAATTCTAATATATTCGGCAGAGACCTAGTCGACTTAAGTCCTACATCTAAGCTGCAGCATATATTATTCCAATGTGCAGAGCCTATTGGGAATATAGGAACTACACTACAACCCTATTGCACGTCCATGTACCCATGCCTTTCAGTCTTGCTTGGGGATAACCCCTCACTTCTCTGCTGCCTTTTCAGACGTTCTTAAAACTTTTCGGGTCATTCATGTTTTTATTAAATGTTAGACCTTTTAATAATCAAATGTATTTTTTAACGATGTAAGATGCACTGTATTTGTAAAGGATTTTAGGTAATCATACAACTCATCTTTTCACATAGTCTTACTAAAAATCAGAGGAGCATATATGAGAAAAACAGAACACAGCGTGTATGTGTTAGAGTCTTTGTAAGTTAAACTACATAGGTATCACAAAACTCCAAGTGCACAAATGGGTGATAGGCTATATAGCTAGAAGCAGTAAAGGGGGCAATAGGGAAATAGAGCTGAGAAAGCCAGGGTCCACATATATCATGAAATTAGACAGTAAAACTCCACCAGGATTGAATATAAATGAGGAGTTATACACGCACTCACAATAACAAATAGCCTGTAGCTGTTTCCATATCGTTAGATGAGTGTCTGTATCACTCTTACAACTGTAAGGGCGTCCTGATTAATACATTCTACAGCACATAAAATGTAGAGATAATGTGAGCACAAAAAAGTTTGATAACAGTACAGCAATTGCCCTCTAGTACAGAATTGGTAGTATCTGAATAGCAAGTAAGCAGCTAAATTAATGTTTGAGCCATATTGAGGTAGCCTGCTAGGGCAGAATGTAACCACATTATATACCACATTATTCAATTGGAATGTGAGTGATATTAGGGCGTTAAGATATTTGATGAGATTATTGTATATATTAGGAAACTGTGTGTAGAAAGCACATCAAATTTATGTATAGCAAAATGTTTAGCTATTGGTAATGCAAAATTGAATGTAATGTAATAGTCACTGTCTAAGTGAAAGGATTTTGATGAATTGTCATATTTGCAACTGAGTAGTATTTTTTTCATGTCTTCCCTTAAAGCAGGAACATGAGCAATTTAATACGTCACTAGCAATGCGGCTTCCCGATGTTAACAAGGCCGGGTCATGGCCCAAAAATATTATTTGTAGCATTCTATTAAATTCTGCTTTGGAAAGAGGTCTCGGTGTGCCACTGCGTAATTATAGTTAGGGCCACGTTTCTGTTCAAAGAGCACTTTTTTGGTTTGTTTATAACTTTGACACTGTTTGCAAGTCTACATGAAACTTTCCCAATAAAATTCATCCACCTCAGTTTTTGGGTGATCGTCAAGTGGGGGGGAGGAGTGAGAAAAAGGGGGGGTCTCAAAATGCAATTTTCCGTAGAAGAATTAAACACAGTTACAACCAAAATGGCTGAACAGAATTAGACACAATTTGAAAGAATCTGTTCAGTAGTTTTTGAGAAATTAAGGTTCAAAATGTATGTATATATCACTCCGTGGAGGATCCTCATAGCTGACAGACCTTGTAATAGGATCTGATTGGCTGTCACCACATCAACGAAAATGTGATAGCAGCCCTTTTAGGGCTCTGTCACTTATCCTGAAAATAAGTTAAAAAACATATATGAGGCAGGATAGGGATACTTTGCCCCCTAGGTCCTGTCCCCCTTAGCCCGAGACTAGGTCTGAGAGGGATCCCAACGGGACCAAAAAATGTATTTTCTTTCTTGACAGGACCATTTATCCACCTGATACATGGTGGTGCTGAGGATCTTTTTGTGTTGCTAGAAATTCTGTGTGTATATACGAGCTCACTCCCTCTCAATCCTTCTGCATCAGTTTGCAGCCAATGAACTGTTTCCAGTGCAGTCTAGTGGAATGCAACAAGTCCTGCGGGGCAAAGACCATCACACATGTGAACTATGTGATAGATGCTTACCACCACCCATCACGAGTGCATGTAACAGTCAATGAATGTCCAGTTCTGAGTCCATAATATGCCAAAGCCATTGTAGTTTGGCTATCAGTGTTTGGTGTGCCAGGAAATGGCAGGCCATGATCTTCGCAGAGGCATGAGGGCACCATCTTAGAACAGGGCATCCAGAGTATCGACCTCTTACCTCTCCCAGAGCTCCACACATCCCCTTACAAGTTGTTTACTGAATGGTCGATAGAATCCAACATGGATCTCTGGTGTTTAAGGTGTCAGGGTTGGAGCCAGTCGTAGGCTCTTAGGGCCAGATGTACAGCGCTTTTTAGCACGAGCAAATGGGTCTTAGACCTGTTTTCACACGCTAAAATGCATGGGCCCATGGACAAACAGCATTTTGCGACTCGCTATTAGGAAGGGGCATTCCTTCCCTAATAGCGACCGCAGAGCTATGTTCCAATGTTTTGCAAAAATGCATTCCGTTTTCCTTTAACCCCTTCGATGCTCATAATGGAATGGTTCTGGCATGAACATTGGTGCTTCTGTGTTCATGACAGAACCATTCCATCATGAGGACAGGGTCAGGAATTCCCTCTGCTGTAAAAACAACAGTTGATGGACAGAATGCAGAACAATGTCCCCAGTTCAGACATGGCCATATGTAAATCAGCCTTGCCCCTAAACAGCAGAGGGATTTCTGTTTTGTTTGTGCTTCAGGAGGTGGGAGAGGTATCGTTGGAAAGGGGATCAGCCTTGACCCTGTGCCTCATGGGTACAGTCTAGCCCGAACTGCCAAACCATGTCTTTCCTGGACCAGAATCAAGCATCCTAGGACCGGTTTCTGGCTATCAGCCGTCATCTGCCAGGGTAGCTTGACTCCAGTGGTGTGGAGAGCATGGGACTCACGTATGAGCATACTCATCCTGCTCGGGGTAACAAATGCAAAAACAACAGTGGATGGACAGAATGCAAAACAATGTCATACATTCACCCCAGTACAGAGATCTGGGCCTAAATTCTTCGTTTTTGTTGCACTCCACACCACCCCAGTTCAGACATGGCCATATGTAAATCAGCCTTGACCCTAAACAGCAGAGGGATTTCTGTTTTGTTTGTGCTTCAGGAGGTGGGAGAGGTATCGTTGGAAAGGGGAGAATCTCCCCTATCCAATGGTGCCCTTCCCTAGGAGGGCGATCCCCAAGAAGAGATCCATCCACTAGCGCTAGGGAGGGGGGAGCGGCCCCTTAGGCCAAGGTCTTTGCTCCCCCTTGTGCTTTGGGCATACCAGTCTTTCTGCCTCCCCCGGGGGGCATATGGGGACAGCAACCCCCATTCTAAAGCCCACTAGTGGCAGGAATTTTTTTCTAAAACAATTACATAGTGTGGGGGCTGCCCAAAACGGGCATGCCAATGCCCCCACCCCCCAAAAAAAATAACAGTCCTTCTGCCCCCCCCGAAGGCAGAAAACCCACTAGATGACAGGGATAATGAGTGATGCACCATTTTTATCGGGAGACCCGGGGGAATGCCGGGTGGTAGGAAATTTGTGTCTGGTGATGCCACAACTTTTCCACATAAAAATGTGTGGAAAAGGTGATTTTTGAAGCTAAATTTGACGTTTGCATTGGGATTCTGGGTAAGAAATCATTGGGGGATTCATGCAAGCCATACCTCCTTAGCATCACCCAGGTGTCTTGTTTTAAAAAATTTATAGATTTGCTAGGTTTCCCTAGGTGCTGGTAGAGCTAGGGTTCAAAATCTACAGCTAGGCACTTTGCAAAAAATGGGTCCGTTTTCACAGTGAAAATGTGGTGTGTCCACCTTGCGTTTTGGGCTGTTTCCCTGTCGTGTGCACTAGGCCTACCCACATAAGTGAGGTACCATTTTTCTCGTAAGACTTTGGGGGACGCGGGGTTGGTGGAATATTGTGGATCCACGCAGATTCCAGAGCTTTCCACCACAGAAATGTGAGGAAAATATGTTGTTGACTATTTTTTAGGTTTGCAAGGGATTCTGGGTAACAGAACCTGGTGAGAGCCAGTCAAGTCACCCCATCGTAGATTTCCCTGTGGGTCTATTTTTAAAAAATGTATAGGTTTGCTAGGTTTCCCTAGATGCCAGCAAAGCTAGGGTTAAAAAATACAGCTAGGCACTTTGCAAAAAAAGGTAAATTTTTCACTGTGAAAATGTGGTGTGTCCACATTGCGTTTTGGGCCGTTTCCTGTTGCGGGCATTAGGCCTACCCACACAAGTGAGGTACCATTTTTATCAGGAGACTTTGGGGAAGTCAGAATTGTAGAGCAACTGTTATTACCTATTGACTTTTGATGCATTTCTGCCTTCCAAATGAAAAACAATCTGTAAATAAGAAGTCATTTTGAAAAATGACCTATAATTCTCATGCTAGTATGGGTACTCCCGATTTCGATAATGTGAAAATATCTACTGTTTCTAAACTCTATATCTTGTTCCCATTTCAGAAATACATAGGTGTCTTTCATACCAATTTTTCCATGTATACATTTCCCCAAAATAATTGTTATATACCCGGTACATAATAAAAAACCATTGCAAGACCCTGCTCAGTTATTGGCTCTGGGTTCGTTGGGTTCTTGGTGAATCTACAAGTCCTATATCCCCACAACCAGAAAGGTCCACCAAATGTAACAGTATATTGCTTTCATACAGCTGTCATAAATAGAAGAAGTTACAGGTGAAAACGTTGACACAATGGCTGTTTTTTCAACTAATTTTCAATTTTTCCTACATTTAACTGTTAGTTTCTGTGAAGAAACTTTGACAGATCTACACAAATGACCCGTTGCTGGATTCAGAATTGTGTCTACTTTTGTAAAATGCATAGCTCTCCAGGATCCAACATTGCTTTCATACCCATTCCGACCATTAACTGGAAGGAGATTGAAAGCACAAAAAATAGCAAAAATAGGCTATGTCCTAGAAAAATGCCAAAACTGTGTAAAAAATGTTGGTTTTCTGACAGAAGTCTGCTTTCATCTGGTGCCCTTTTTTCCCATTTTTCGCCCCTCAAAATTTTTAATCCACAAACCTTGGGTACCTTTTGAATCCCATGATGTTGGAAAATAGGGTGCACATTTGGCGTGGATACATTATGTGGTCAAAAAGTTACAGGGGCCTAAGCGTGAACTACCCCAAATAGCCCAAAAAAGTCTTACCACAGGGGAGGAAAAGGCCTAGCAGCGAAGCGGTTAAGGAAAAGGACTGATTTTTTTTTTTTAAAAGCCTTCCCTGACATGATGGTCTGCTGAGCCCAGCAGGCCACCATCCCTGGGAGGACCTGTCATTCCTAATGGACTCGTAAATTGCAAGAGGCTCATTAATATTCACACTGTTATACATGTTGTAGGCAATGGTCAGAAGCTTATTAGAGAGCAGTGGGAGTTTATTGGATGGCAGTAGTAGATAACATGTGCAGCTCAGTGCAGTGCGGGGAGGACTAGTTTGGCCAGTTTTTAACAAGTCACCCAGTGTGATGGCCACTGTTACTGAGCCGCCAGATAGTAATGTTGAAAATTAGGAGCCCCCTGGTCAGCTTTTATCAATTGGCCGCTGGAGTTTCCATAAGGCAGCTTGTCATCACCTATTCCAAATAAAGGATCCCACTATACCATGAGGTATGGAATGTGGAGAATGGCATACAGACTGGCAGGTTATGGCAGAAGTAAAGGAGTTAAGGGGGCATCACCATCTTAGCAAAAGAGGCACTTCCATGTACCATGAGTGTCAGTATGCTCTAGAAGGCCATCTGTTGCCTCCAAGGCAACATGAATTACCCCTCCAAGATACTTAAAAAAATTGCAGAACAAAAAGAAATATCAACTATGTCACACATAAACAATCTCAGATAAATGGTGTGCTAGCACATGAGGAAGATAGTAGCTGAGAACAAATGAACATTATTATGACCTTAAATTCCAAGAGCCAAATCAACATTATCTACCAACAGGCATATGCTGACAAAAAACTACCTACATTTTGCATTTAATACAAGGGCATCTGCAAGTTCCTAAAATGTTAAAAAGAACACATAGCAATACAAAAGTGAAAAATACATTTGAAAAATACACCCAATGCCTACCACAAGACAACCTAGACCTTAAACAGTAAAACAACAACACAGTAAAATGATTAGCAAATCTGTACTAAATTCACAAAAACAACTTGAGAACATGGTAAATCTGGACTCACCAGGAAACGGGGAGCATCTATTTAGGACATCAGGCCTCCAACATCTCAAAAATATGCATTATGCCTCAATTCATTCTGCAGAACCCCTACTCCTAAATCCAGGCCCTCCAGCAACAAACAAAAAGATAAAACCCCAAAAAGGAACAAAAATAGAGGAGCCTGGTCACCTTCAAACAGCAAGAGTAATGCAAAGTAATGCATTAAACGTACATGATTTATGCTAAAATATAAAATTGTAATAGTGTTGATGCAGCATAGATTGCAGACAAAAAAGAGAGTGAGTCTTTCCCTCCAATATCCAAAATGACAAAAGGCTGAATAAAGGCAGAGGGAGGAGTTTTCAGGACAGAAAGAGGAAGATGGTACTGTATGCAGAGTAGCTTCCCTCCTCAGTCTCTGTGGCATTTTCTTCCATTTAATTATTTTTTAAATTAAACTCAAAAATGTAATTTGGAGATTTTGAGTAGATTTTTCATATGCTTGTGATAGAAGAACTACCACTTATTTTCAGAGTTGTAATTTCACAATCCAAAAAACAAAACTGTCTCTCAGGTAAAAAAGCAACCACAAATATTGTTTGACTGCCCATGTTAAAGGAACTGCTGCTCGCATTGGGAGGATGCAGCTCGCATTTATGTCTATAACCTTTCCTCTGTGCATCGCTCATTACAATTCCTCCCCACACTGGAGTTTTGTTACACGACATTGTGTAATCTTTATGTCGTAATGCAAGGACAAGGCATCACGAGAGTACCAGGTAAACTTCTTTATTTGACATAAGTTTGTTTCCATAAAGTTACGACCTCGCGACATGGATGGCCTCTATGGGTCTGTGTGAGTGACTTGCCAGCTCGTCGCCAAAATTCATGTCGTAAACCCAGGACAAGGAGTCACAAGAGTACCAGGTAAACTTCTTTATTCGACATGTAGTTGCGCTGGCGGGCCACCAGCAATCATTTCTCTTCCAGCTGCCACTAACTGTCAATTCGCCGAACCCCTTCTCGAGCATGGAACCCAAGTACTGGATTCCATGCTTGACATTCTACATGGGTCGAAGAGGTAAATGCTACATGACAATAAAATTGCGTTCACATAAATGTATTACAATTATTTGAATTATCACTTTGAATTAAAAAGTCACCCAAACCCTTTTTCTTACACCATGCCATAATTGGTGGTTACCACTTTCTAGCTTGTACTGCGCTCACGTTGTATACATCATATTTGACAGCATGAAGGATTTGTATTTGATGTGGCTCCATGGTTTTATGCAATTATCAACATTGTGAACTCCATTTTTATCTCTATATTCTGGCTTTATAGACTTTTTGTGCCACTGTTAGTCAAATTTGAGTGTGATGGACTGCTTATAACTCAAAAGTACCTTAAATCTCTTGCCACTTTCCAACTCACTTTTCCTTTCTTGATGCACATCCAAGCATCAATATTGAGCTGAAAAGATTATGTTAATCCTGAATTTCACAATATTACATCACCTAAACTAATGTCTTTCTTGTCTGATATTTTGCACCATGGACCACCAATAGCAATTCACTCTCAAGTATAATCTCAAAGAGTGTACTCAGAGTACCCACTATATTTTCAAAGGTTTCCCTTAGAGGATGTACTTTAGGTCTGGGCGGAATTTTAATTATGCCGGCTAATCAGAGTAATTTCAGTAAATCTTCATTACTCTTTGACGTGGAATTACTGATAGTAAAATTATACTCTAAGTGCATATTTAGGGGCTCATTGTGTTTGCGGGCGGAAAGCCTCCGCCCAACACCGTCTCAGATTCAGGACTAACCGACTTGCGGTCGGTGGTTCCAACTGCCGGATTACAATGCAACCGAACAGTGTTCGATTGGATTCCCATTGTTTCCAATGGGGAAATGGGGTGTGTGTGTAAAACTAAGTATGGGCGAATTTTGCGAATCAGCGGTCCGCGAATTCTCACGAAATCACAAAAAAATCTGCGAATTTGCGGATTTTCCCACGAAATCGCTGATTTTTTTGCGATTTGCACCATACTTAACTGGAGTACTTTCCACTGGATAATCAGTAAATGCTACCTCGTTGGGTAAATGTATTGTGCTTTTCCTACACTACAGCTGCATAAAGGCCCAGAAGAGTTGTCTCCAGTGACCCCGTGTGTCTGTAACTTTGCCACTGCACTCATAGGCACCGAGGTCCCTTGAATGAGCTGTCCATCACGGTGGGGGAAAGGGCGGGAAGAGGTTGCATAGCCTAGTGTGTGTCGGGCCGGGCTTCTGTGCGAATTCACATGCCTCTCGTTTATAAAGGGTCAGAGACCGATCAGAGCAGCAAATGAGGAGAAAGCAGTAAGTGCTACCTCGTTGGGTAAATGTATCATGCTTTTCCTGCACTACAGCTGTGTAAAGGCCCAGAAGAGTTGTCTCCAGTGACCCTGTGTGTCTGTAACTTTGCCTCCGCGCCCATAGGCGCCGAGGTCTCTCGAGTGAACTGTCCATCACAGTGGGGGAAAGGGCGGGAAGAGGTTGCATAGCCTAGTGTGTGTGGGGCCATAAATGCTGATAAGCAAAAAATATTTTTCATCGAGTGCCTTTTAGCTGTAATAATATATGGCAGGATTAGGGAGGCATTCATCACGCGTCTAACTAAGCTAACTGTAACGGATTTTTAAATGTAATGGTTTCTGTCACAAAATGAAAACACGCGTAATGTCTTCTGACATCGTGCGCCATTATACGTGGGTCTGGGGAGTGGGGGCGAAATGTAAATGCAGCTTCCTTTTTAATTGAATTTATGAAGGCAAGCATATTTCCTTTTCCAACTGCGGAAGGCTGAGAAGGGGCCCCGCCGTATACATGCGGACGGGAAATGAAACTACAAACCAAACTGCATGCCTCATTGTTTGAAGTGGTGCTTCTGTGCGAGTTCACATGCCTCTTGTTTATAAAGGTCAAAGGCCGATCAGCGCAGCAGATGAGGAGAAAACAGCCTCCTGGTCACTGGAAGTACAGGGGGATTGCGCTCGAGAAACTCGTGGATGCCTAGACCCCCATCACGGATTAAAGCTAATTGTAGACGGTAGATCTGGGGAGAAAGCACACCTGCCTAGCATCGACCGTGCTCAGTAGATTCTTGGGCTGATTATAATGCGTTACTGAATTTGAGCTTCAACTCAGGCACCTGTTATCTGTAAGTGCTTCCTGCTGAGGTTTAATTTTAGTGACAGGAGCCTCATTGCCTAATTGTAACTATTCTCTGACCCTGCTTTGAGGGTCACAGCAGGGTCAGAGAATAGTTGCAAGTAGGCAACGATGCGCCGCTCAGGAAGCACTTACAGGGTTACAGCAGGTGCCCAAGTTGAATTTAATTTCTTTGTAACCATTTTGTAAATGGTTACAAAGAAATTAGCTTCAACTTGGGCACCTGCTTTAACCCTGTAAGTGCTTCCTGAGCAAAATTCGTACCGCTTGCGGATTCACGGATTTTGCCGCAATTTCGAGCGATTCGCATATCGCGAAATTGCGCAAAATCCGCAAAATCCGCAAAATCCGCAAAATCCGCGAAATACAATCAGATGGTGCCTGTCACATGTTTCTGCTCCCTTTTGCCCAGCCGGGTCTATAGAGCATTCATCAGGACGGCAAAAGGGAGCAGAAACATGTTGACATTTACTAAAGAGATATAACAGGATCCAGTAACACGGTCCGTGCGTTATACCCGACTATTTTTAGTGACAGGCACCATCTGATTGTATTAAAGTTCTTCACAGATGCAAGCTTGCCTTTTATAAATTTGTTGATTTGTGGGCACTGAATTTATCTCTGGACACTACCGCGTTGGACCAGAGGTTACCTCAGGCTTGAGGTAGGCATACATCACAACTTATCAAACCCTATGACTATGCCATAACATGCGTGTAGGGAGGAGAAAAAGATATACCGCCCAATAGAACGAACTCACCGTGTTTAGGAGGGTTTTTAAGAAAGAAACCTAGGTAACGCGGTTACCAGTGTCCATCCCACTTTTTTTGATTTTTTTGTACCGTGTAACGGGGAACTGGATGGACAGTCATTCCTCCCCCCCTCTTCCATTGATTAAACGCATGATACATATCCTCATATTGCTAAACTCTAAAATTGTATGTACACATCATTTTTATACCGGAACCACTGTCAGTAGTACAGTCCGAGCTTACAACATTTACTTAGAGCGCTCACCCTAATAATAAAGGCTTTGCATTATTGAACCATAAATACAAGTTTGAACAGCATTAACAAATGGACACAAATATTACAGTAACTGCAGACATTGCTCTTCCCTGATCCATAATGTGTTACTGTAAACTAGCTGCCAAAGAGTTTGTGCTGTAAGGCATTAGGCCTACTTGTCCCAAGGACAAAATAAACATTAAAATGTGTTGCCCTTGGCCCCAAATAATATGTCCTGGCTGTTGGGCTATAGGAATTCCACATCCCTGTAAAAGGCATGCTCGGTGGAGTTGAAACAAGAATCAGCTCTGGTGGGTACATGATACTGATGTTATAAACAGTAAAAAAACAAACATTAATAACCATACTGATCCAGCGGCAGGTTAAGGTTGAAAAGTTAATTAAACCAAATTTCTCAATGGGCCAATACTCATCTCATCCATGTGTTCATTCAAACTCCCTGGCCAATTTGCTGGGGTGTCAAATTTTATAATTCACTCAAGTTCTGATTAGTTAATTCCTTATAACCACAACATTTGTTTAAATTAATATTTCAATGCCTAACTAATCTTCAAAAATCAACTCTCTTTCCTCTGGTCGAAGGACCATTAGTTGAGTTAGTTGATGGTGATATTAACCCCTTCCATGCTCATGACGGAACGGTTCCGTCATGAGCGTAGGTTGGCCTGTGTTCGTGATGGAACCGCTCCGTCATGAGCCGTTGGCTCATTAGAACGCTCAGCACAGAGCGAAAATTCGCGCCGCGCTGAAGCGGTTAACAAATATTTAACTAATCCACAGATATCAGTGAAATAATCACAGACTCTGGGTAAGATTCATAAGCTTTATCTAAGATTTCAGTCATAAATTGAACGCTCGTTGACAGATTCACAGTGCAAGCCTCATCATTCTTGACATGGGAGAGAAAATTCTTTTAGCAAGGACATTCAGTAACACATATTTCATACAACAAATCAAATGCAAAAGAGTGGTTAGATATAGAGACAAAAGGCATATAATAAAATACAGTTGCAAAGAATTATGCAAATCTGAGACAGAATGATAATTACCTAATGGAATACTGAAAATCACCCCTCTGGCCAAAGGACTGGTGGGGGTCCCCCGAATTAAGATCAGGAGACAAAGATTATAGGACAGGATCAGGACAGGACAGATACTTAATAGACTTCTTTATATACCAAAAGCACCGGGGTGCATCCCTCTCTACAACTCTCTCCCTCCTCGATGTTCTTCCAGAATCTTCAACTCTAATCAGGCTTTCATTTGGATCTGAATTCTCCCCGTCTGCTCTCTCTTCCTTTCTTCTACAGCTTTCACCTCTCTCTCGCTCTCTCAGCATTGATGTATCCTTACTCCCGTGTCGGTTCTAATATTCTAAGTTACTCTAGGTACCGTCTTTATTTCTACATGTCCCACCCTCAAAAGTTGCAAATATTGATGAAATACTGAATACTATTGGACAAGGTTAGGGAAGTCGTCATTACACCATGCTGACACATTCATTTTTATTAATCCTCCTGTCTTGCAAATCCTTCCCCTTTAGCTCATTCATAATTTAATTTCACTTATTTTCCCATATATCTATTGTTGCCAATTTAATACCATTTTTCAATACAGTTCCACAGATGAGGGATACACAGCTTCTTCTTTGACACAACTTTTGACCTTGAATCTTGGCAGCCTTTCAGCTCTGCGGTCATTAGGTCATATTGCAAATCTACATGGCATGCGCGGCTCCCATTTCATCCAGCGCCATTTTCTTTTGTTGATGCACCATAGCAGGCCCAAATATGCACTATCAATAAAGGAATCATAAACAGATGTTAATTTCTCATATGTATATATTTCTCACTGTTCACCACCCACTTCTATTCTATCCCAGCTTTCTTTTAAGTTCAAGCAAGCAAATGCCGCGCATGTGGTACCCAAGACCACATGTTAGTTGTTCTTGTGCATGCGTGAGAGTTTTTTCCCTCTCCAAGCTGATTAGTCATGTTGCTTCTACGTAATTCAGGTTTGCACATGCGCAAAGTAGTTTTCCAAGTTAAAGCGTGTTTTAGTGGAGAAGTGTGGCTCAATGGTTAGAGCAGGCAGATCTTTATGCAGAGCTCTGGCCAGGGACCAGGGTTCGATTCCCGCCTCGGCGGGTCTCTGGCTCATTAATTCCCCTGACTGGATATTCTCGCCTCAGTGCCTGTTCTGATCATGGGTCCCACGCTGCAACTCTGGGCAATAGCTTGCTTAGTCTCCACAATGGCCCCAAAAGCGCTGGGATGCCTGGCTGCACCTGGGAGGTGCCCAGGAGTGGACATTTCCCAGGAAAGCCAGGAAGGGTTCCTAAGCGGTATACAGACAGCGCCGGGACACCTCCGGTGGAGGTAGCTGTGCGCTTTACAAATTCCGACATTTACATTTACATTTTAGTCGCATTGCATTTATTCCACGTTACTTAAATATGCATAAAGCTTTCTCCTGTGTGTCAATGTCTGGTGTATATTAGTTTTGTCTTATTCTACAGCTTTTGATGGTTAGTAAAAGTTAATGAGGAATTTCTCTGAACAAGTTTCGTTTTCTTGAGTCCTTGCCCCATCAATACCACAAGTCGTAAGGTAAGGGTTCATCGGCTAGGAGTCCGACATCGAGAAGTAAACCAAGCGAGGACACAGAGTAAAACTAATCACTGTGCAGTAGTGGGTTTTCTAAATGAGGGTAAAAGAGGCACTTCTTTGGTGTAAATAGCAGTAATAGAATACTCACATTGACTTCCTGTGAAGCAAGCTAGTTACCTGCCATCTGCTGATTAATCGCCATGGGAGAAAGGAACACTGCTACCGCTTTAAACCACATCCATTGTCATGGCGCTGAGCCTTGTCTTTGCATTGTGCTAAGTTGACATGAGCTTATTAGAAGTTTAAACGCCATTTTTCCTTTCTGCTGCCCTTTTGCACACGGCACACATTATTATAAATGTTTAGAGTTAAGCAGAGTGTTTTGCTTCACACGAGAATAATATGTTTTTCTATATTAGCAGCCTTGCTTGGTAAGCTTTGTCTGAACAGTGAGTGCAGAGGCCTTCAAGGTTATTTCAACACAGTGGTTGTTGTCCGGACTGATCAGCGCACGTTCTAGACATAACATATATGCATCTGTGGCCACCTCTGGTTTTGGCGCATTTAATAATGCACTGCGTAGACATGATCACACACACTTAGAGAACATTTGCATGCTGAGAGCTGGTGCAGAATCTAATGTGATCCATTTCTGCTAAGTACCAGAGGTATGGGACCACCCTTGTAATCCCAAGAGACCTTCTGTAGATATAAAATAACCTACTAGCAAGGTAGGGTGAAATATAGATATATTTAAACCTGTTTCCATTTAGCATTGTAACATGCTTTCTCCCTTTGTATTTTATGGAATATTAACTATGCTGATAATCTTGTTGCTTATAATATAAGATACTGCACATGAGAACACGGCATTAGAAATAAATATTTCAAACTTGCTCATGTTTTCTTTTACTCCCTGTTTTGGACTGGTATGAGAGTATAACGAAAAAGTGTTCATGTGTTCCACATTGCCTGAGGTAATATAAGTTCCATGTTCTGGGTTCTGATCTAATTATTGGTGTTATCGAAGAGCCAATGAGTAACTGGTGCTAGTCTGGTAAGGGGATTTTGGGTAGTAAGGTGAGTTTTGGCACCGCCTAATTCACTGAGGTTGCAAGTCTCTATGCACAGTTCTGTGTAGGAGCAGAATCCTGCTACATGGCGCCTATACGATGGTGGTCTTATTACATGACGCTTGAGTAGTACTTCTATCAGCCCTTAGCCCCTTCACTATTGTTTCCGGGGAACAGTAGTGTCAGACAAACCTACCTATAGTTACATAGGTCTTTTCAAGCTTGAATCTTTCAAAAGTCAAAACGGTTTCCTTTTGAGTTACAACCCAGTTGTGCTCAAGGTAAATATTCCATTGTACTTTATCTTTCTGTGTCGCCATGGCTGACATTGACATACCGCAGCATAGTCGCATTGTGGTAGGCAACCATTTGCATGCTTATAATGACGGCTTGGAGGGCATGGCAGTTATTTTCGTAGTAAGTGTTGAGGTGGCATACCCTTTTGAGATTTACTACTCATGGGTGACGTTTCCTGCTGTGGATGCGGCTACTCAGGTGTTTCACACTTATACTCACACGCCCCTTCCCGGGGAATATTTTCCATATAGGACACAGGAGGTTCTGATTTCTGCATGGCAGCACCGTGTTTGGTTTAATGGCGCCCTTCCCCACAGTTTAACGGCGGCTAGATTAGATCCTTTGTCCATCCCAGGCGCTTCTTGGCCTGTGTTGGCTGGATTTATCCCACATCCTCGTGCGGGGACTGTCCCAGTTGCTGATTTGAGGCCCCTATATGACTCTGCGATCAGTGTTATCAGGGCCCTGGTTTAATATATCACCTGCAATTTCCCGGGCGGGGCCCCTGGAGTTGCGGCCCTTCCAGCTGGACCGAGTAGAATGAAGCTTAGTCCCGTGATGGTCAATGCAGTAATGGGCAAGCGTCCCCAATATAAGGATGATATGCCTTTTTTGCTGACCAGCTGAAGGCAGTTTTTCCTATTTCAATTCCCGTGGAAAAACACAGGATTCTTACAATTAGTTTGCCCAAGGACTTGGTACCGGAGGCCGGTGACTGTGAGTCATGGGGTAGGATTTTTGCAGCAGTGTACACGAGATGCTTTTGCACTCCGTCAATGGCTATCCTTCCGACGGTCATTAAGCGTGTTCAAGATGAACACTGATCTGAGGCTGCGGTTGAATTGGGAATGAGACTCGTTGGCACATTTGACGTGGTTTCCGATCTCGTCCTTTCTAACATAAAGGGAGATGCTGTGAACTTTCAGGTGGCTAATGCTTTGCGCGAGGTCTCCAATGCTGACAATCCCTGACAGTTACCGAGAATTATTACGGCGGCTTATAAGACCATTGGCCGTAATAGTTTAGGTGTCAAGCCTTTTTCTACAAAAGAGAAAAAACAGACACAAAAGTCTGATAAGGTTGATCAGCCTAAATTTCAAAAGCAGAATTGTGGTAAAAACAAAAGGCAGGGTAAACAGCAACAGAAACAGGAGTCGCGTCCCGCATCACCAGTGCATGCATCTACTGAGCGCGCTTATGATTTGCGTGACCGCTCTACGATTAAGACACCTGATCGATTTCAGGTTCCTGATCAACGATCTCCTCCTTATTTACAGGACACATCGGCCTCTTCGTCCGGTGGTGGAGGCAGCGGCTGTGGTCGGGGTGGCCAGCAGAGTCGTGACCAGCCCCACCCGAAAGACGGAAAAGGCAAGCAGGACGATTCTTCACAGAAGAGGTCCCAGTTTCAGAAAAAGAAACTTGCCGCTTTGACAGCGAGCTATGCCACAGATAGTGAGAACGCAGCTTTGGAATCAGACGTGGGCGCTGACGCTATTGGACAGCGCAGCGGATTTTACTATAGTGCGAGAGGCCCTGCGTCCACTACTGAAGGTGACAGCGACTGACCAATATGTTGTTGTGGAGACAGCTGATACTAGAGTAGCTCCCCCTGATAGGCTTTTTGAAATTGTCCTTTTAATTGAAGGTGACATACAACGTACCATAAAAGGAGTATTTTGGGAAAATCTTACAACTACCTATGACATTTTGTTAGCGGAGGCCGACTGGCCCCCACCTTTTGTTCTCGCAGCTCCGAGAGGGGAGGAGGTAATCCTACCTAGTTTTGCGCACACAGTGTCTAAGGAGCATGCGCTGAATTTTGCAGAAGAGTGGGGTAAGGCCCTTGCGCCGGCTTTGTACCGTACTCACTGTGGTTGGGATACATTTTCCACCCACCACGAGATTCCCTTACGGTCAATGCCACAGCCTCAACCTCAATATCCTATACGGCGTGAAGCAAAGGCTTCCGTTGTGGAAATCCTTGAACAATTGGAATATCAAGGAGTGATTGAAACTTGTGTGTCATCGATGAATAACCCACTTTTTACTGTGACCAAGCCTGACGGTTTGTACCGTTTGGTATTGGATTACTGGCATTTAAACTCGCATTGCCGTACCTGTGCAGTACAGAATACACACGGTTCTGCTTTAGTGGATGGTCTTGTGCACAAAAGGTTTAAAACCACCCTTGACATATCCAACGTTTTTTTTGCCCACAATTTGTCTGGTCTGAGTTCCCAATGGACCAGTTTTACGAGTGGCGGCAAACAACGTCAAATTAAACGTCTGGCCATGGGCTATAAAAATAGTCCAGGTGTGTTTGCTGCCCGCATTGTCTCTCTTTTGAAGAGAGTTGATCCAGATGCGTGTTTGTAAATGGATGACATCTATCTCACAGACGATGAAATTTGGGCGCATCTGTGTCGCGTTGACCACATAATTTGTAACTTTGCGGACTTCGGTTACAAATTCAACTTTGCAAAGTCCCACATTGCGGAGTACACAGTGTTGTTCTGTGGAAAAGTAAATTTTGCCATGTTATATGTGCCTACGTGTTCCCCATCCTATGCTATATGTGCATGATCGATATGCATGTATCCCCCTATGATCGATTAAAGACGCAATCATAGTTGTGTCCAACTCTAGTATGCCAGTTTCCAGTTCTCGTGAAAGCAACGAGTATTAGGCCTAAGTTGCCACCTTTTTCAGTGTGCACGTTAATTCACCGCATTGTCCCCGTTTCTAGGCCTCAAAAGGGCCCGGACACCAGATTCAAGCTCCAGTCTCCTAAACTCACTCCGAGGAGCGATGCAGCCCCCACCTGCATCCCTGACCCTTCACTTACTTCCTGCCTCGCAGTGCCCGGCCCGGCCTGGCTCTGCCTCCCAGTCTGTCAAGAGTATGTTATGCTTCTAGTTATCAGTCCAGCCCTCCTCCTCTGCATTCCTAAGCTACTGAATCGCATCAATAGTTTCAGCTATAGTCTAGCCTTCCTGTCTCCATGTAAGAGAAATACTGTATTAATATTCATAGAATATTCCTAGCACACGCAATACATGTAGAATTATGCATGCACCAGTCTTAGTGTCAAGTAGCCTTTGCCCTGATAACTTTTGGATTCTATCAACATGTATTCCAAACACAAGATACCAGATATGATATAGGTACAAGTCGTTCTGACACTGCAGACTTTAGTCTCCTCTTCCAGCGTAGAAGTCATAGCCCCAGTTCTTCCTGGTAACACGTCATTGCCCGTTTGCGCGCACCACTAGGTTAAAGGTCCCAGCTGCTCAGGTGGCCCCCTCCATGTTTCCGCCCACTCATGACACTTCCATGACGTCTACATCACATGTCTATGTATACGCCCTGTACACGCCTTCTTGTTACACCCATTTTACTCTTATCTTTCGCGACTGCTACGAGTTACGCCTACTGCTACGCCTACTGTATTGAATGTAATGTAATTGTTTTAGTATATATACTGTGTACTGTTACTGAAAGTTACCACACCCTTATCCCCTTACCCATTCTCTGGCAGCTGCCATCCTTTCTATTTCCGTGCAGGCTATCCCGTTCCTGTCCCTTCCCTTATGCCTGATTAAAGCCTGTAAGACTCAAGATACCTCGAATCCTGTCTCTTATTTATTGAGCTATCTGTTTTATTCACTGTATTCAAAAATAGTACCGGTAATTAATTATTTATTTACCACATAATGGCGCCCGAACAGGGACTTGCCCTTTCCCCACGCGCCGGCGAAGCCACGCAGGCCCCCTGACCCTCTGCAGCCGTGACGGAACCATACCGTGCACGTGCAGATATTTCTGCTTCAAGTATCCCTCAGGCCCACGGAGGAGACGGAGGTTGCGGTCCAGCATCCAGACGAGGCGGTGAGGAACGTGGCGAGTCCCGACCAGAGCCCAAGCCGAGAGTACAAGGTCCGAGGTATCCGGAGGCCCACCTGTAACTGAAGTCCGAAGTGTCCGAAGTTCGTAGTCCGACGTCGTAGCAGTCCAGTCCAGTCCGAGGCCTTCCGTTCTTGCTGCCCGGTGAGTACCGTTGCTGGGGTAGTATCTAGACAGGGTCAATTAATTTGTCTCTGGTCCGTGGGTTTGGGTACGCAGATCCAGTCCGAAGTGTCCACCTAGGTGGATACGGGTCCTGACGTGTCTCTTTAGGGGACCGGTATGTTTCGTACTGTTTTAGCAGTGCATCTAGTAATTCTAGTAAGTTCCGTTCTCGAGAAATTCAAGTCTTTGTTTTCAGTATACCAGGTAATATTTCTGTCCGAACTGTTATTCTAAATGTTATTTAATGTGTCATGTCGTGGTATGAGTGATTTGTTTTTCTAGTCATTATTGTGTTTATCGTGTATTGTATTGTGTTCAGAATCAAGTACAGAATGCCTCTATTCTCTAAGTTACGTCAGTTAAAAACCCGAAAAGGGTTGCTCGAGGAAGCAGTTCCTGTCCCGCCTAGGGACAGTCCAGGTCATTTTATGTATCATAAGCATGGCTTAAGTGCCATACTATATCTAGACTTATGGGTGGACTATACCAAGGAGTTAGAAGAGAAATATAGATGGCCCATATCAGGTACATGGGATGCCGAGTGCATCATGCGAGTAGAAGAAGCATTATGGAAAAAGAAAGCCAGACAGTCCCAGAAAGATGCCATCGAGTTATGGCGCAAAGAATCTCATAGAAGAACCGAAAAAGAAATCAGAAAAACAGAGTTAAGTAGGGAATCCTCAGAGAGAGCCCAAGAAAGGGAACTTCTAGAAGAAGGTGAACGAGTTAGAGCAGAACAGTCAGACAGACAGAGAAATGCCCTTGTTAAAGGTATGTATCCTCTTCTTGCCGAGGGCTTGCCAAAAGCAACCCCAGAAGCACCATGTAATTTCCCACCACCATTAGTTCCGATTAAGCTACGTCACAAACCGACCGCAGCTGATATTTTTCTCTCGTCCTATTTGGACGATACAGTCCCAGAATATGCAAATCCTGTTCCGCCTGCTCCCGTAAATAATGTAATTCCTGTTCCTCCAGCCACCAGGGCCGTGGGTACAGTTCACGTTACCGCACCAGTTACAACATCTGTTACAGCACCCCCGGCCCAGCATACAGTACATGTTCCAGCTACATCAGTCACTCTACCAACACGTACAGTACCCACCGACGATTCCAGTTTAGGAGCCGCGGGGGGAAGTCCTCCTGGTACCCCGCCTCAACACAGACGTATGACGCTACATGAACTAGCGTTACAGCGTACGCCAAAAGTTCATACATTTACAGATATCAAGCGAGCACTTACCGAATGTCGTTATGATCCAGTTCCAGGCGATGGTACTATGGTCATATATTCATTACGTTTAAGACGGGTGACCGACTATTTGGACACCCTGCCCGATATGAGAGAACATCTAGACAGAATATATTGTTTTACCCGTACAGGAGTGGATCCAGAAAGTGTTCGCGACGCCATGATTCAAAGAAAAGTCGAGACCCAGCTTATGCTTTTAAAGTTTTTAATTAACTGTTTAATAAGAGAACAAGATTGTCCAGGAAAAGATCATGAAGAAATGAAGGTCCTGACCAGGTGGAGTGACCATATAGCAGAGGGAAGACACAAGACACAGAATTGTATAGAGAGTATGTACAAGAAAATTCGTAGGGAAATAATAAAGTTACACGAGAAACGAGAAGCAGCACAAGTAACCGAGAAAGAAGACGACTCTCCTACCGAAGAGGTAGACGGCGAGAATCCCTCCAGAATAGCGTATGTAGGTAGAACTAGACTTTCCGACGGACATTCACGCCTAGTTCACAAGAAAGTTTTTCCTCCTCCATTGCCAGAACAGTGCTCTCTTGAGCAAGTATTCCAAGCTACCGATCACATTCTGAAATCACGAATAGGCTATAGTGAGCTTAGTACAATGCATGAACAAGAACTAGCCCGATCAGCAGTCCGGTGGACTATTGATTCTACCACTTTTCCAGACGAAATAGTGGCACAAATGTTTCTGAAACTGTCCCCAGCCGAGCAACGTCTGGTAGGTATGTATATGATCCAACACCTCATTACACTGTATGAGGTTCAGCATTCTGATCCAGGTCCTTTACATGATGTATTGAACGAGTTACTCCAGTATAGATGGAGAGGTCTAGGTACCGATTTAATTAGTATCATTCTAGAACAGCGCCACAAATATCGAACGTTTCTGAATCCGCATTTTGTTCACGTCTTACCCCCAGAAAGTAAGTCATTTTACATAGATAGACAGAATCCGTTACGAGAAGTACACCCAGTTAGGACAACGGGTGGTGATCTAGAACGAGTATTTGTTTACACCCCTATCACAAAGATGGAACTCTTAGAGATGAAAAAGTTAATTCCCTGTCACGACAAAGATCCAGCAGGGTTCCACCGTGAATTAAAAGACATTCTCCGTATGGGAGAATACACGTATCCTGATATCATTAAAATGTTAAAAGTCCTGTTGCCTGCGGGCATATATGAAAAACTCAAAGAAAAAGAATGGGAGGTGGGAGAGAAAAAGATAGATTGGACAGCTTTAGAAGCTGAAGATGGTTTACGAGTACCAGGTACCGGTCTTGGGGCGAAAGCCAAAGAATTGCCCGAGTTATTAATACAAGTTTTGCCAAGATTACTAGCCATGAAAAAGGAAGACTGGGATGCCATCTCAGCCTGTAAACAGAAACAAGATGAAGACACTAGTGATTTTTATTCTAGATTTGAGAAATGTTTTATTATTAACAGTGGTCTGAAAACAAGTAGTGAGTCATACCCTCATCTTTTTGTTACCAAACTAGTCGAGAATTCAAGTCCACAAGTTAAAAATCGAGTATTGAAAGTCGAAAGTACCTGGCAAGCTAATACTCCGTCACAAATGTTACAAATGCTCCAGTATCACCAGAACAGAATCAGGGAAGAGCAGGAACACGAAAGGAGACGTATGAAAGACACGAAAATGAAAGTATTAGTTGCACAATCTGTTTCACAAGACAGTCAGAAGAGGGGTCCGAATCAAGCCAGTCATCCTGCAGCTCCCGTTAAAGGGACATGCAATTACTGTAAACAGCCAGGTCATTTTATAAACGAATGTGCAGTTCTGAAACACAACATAGCTACTGGTAAAACTAAAGAAAGACCACGTCCGCCGAGACAAGAACAAGTTTCTCAGACTTCCCAGCCACCGCAGAATGCACAACAGACAGTTACAGTACCGCAGCCTATAGCTACAACACAGCATGTTACACAGCAGATGTACCAGTATGCACAGTCAGAGTATCCAGATTATCAGCCGTATTCATGAAACAGCCTAGAGAGGGAGGTAGGCTTGCCTCTCATCGAGATACCTGTAGATCAAGAGGGTCCCTATGTACATAGTCAAGTATTAGGGAAAGACAGAAAGTTTCTGATTGATACAGGGGCAAGTAGGACTACCATCAGTCATGACGAGGTTCCAGGGGCTCCGCTCTCAGGCTCAAGAAATGTTTCCCTTGGATTTTCAGGAAAGCCCATTGTTAATGAAATATCGAAACCAGTTACTCTAGAAGTCGGTCCATTGTCCCGAACTACTGATTTGTTACTCACGAAATCTTGTCCAGAAAATTTGTTAGGCATTAAGACATTAAAAGAATTAGGAGCAGTTATTTGCTGTTCCCCAGAGGGGGTCCGCCTGTTTTTGAGAGACTTCAAAGGTCATTATGTATTACGTGATTTTGATCGAAGATTATTGAATGTACCACAGCATTTATGGGCGCTAGGTCCAACTGATGTAGGTTGTATGCATATCACACCCCATCGTGTGACTCTGAAGCAAGGTGTAGTATTACCACGAATCAGACAGTACAAATTGCCACCCGAGGCTGTAGCAGCCTTATCCAAAATTATTGACGAACTTATTGCTCAAGGAGTGGTTGTAGAAACTGACTCCAACGTATGTAATTCTCCTATCATTCCAGTCTTGAAACGTACTGATCCAAATGCACCCCCAGTATATCGATTAGTGATTGATCTTCGAGAACTTAATAAATGTATCATACCCCAGTACCCAGTAGTCCCAGATATTTCATCACTCTTGACAGCCATTGATTCTGAAGCTACGTTCTTCACAGTTATCGATCTCAAGAACGCATTCTTTAGTGTCCCTATTCATCCAGACAGCCAGTTCCTTTTTGGTTTTTGTTTAAATGGAAGAAGCTATAAATTTACACGAGCACCTCAAGGCTTCACAGAAAGCCCTAGTATTTACAGTCAAGCACTTAAAAGACAACTAGACAGTATTCATATGCCAACTGACACTGCCCTGCTCCAGTATGTCGATGATCTACTGATCACAGCCCGTTCTGAACGTGACTGCGAGCGTGCGTCACTTACAGTCCTGTATTTTCTGGCCGAGATGGGGCACAAGGTGTCCCCTTCCAAATTACAATTCTGTGTCCAGCAAGTGGTATACTTGGGACACTTACTGTCCAAGAGGGGTAGGCAGTTGACACCTGACCGTATCCAGTTAATAGCACATCTTCCACAGCCCAAGACTCAGAAGGAGGTACGAGCTTTTATTGGCCTCACTTCTTACTGTAGACAATGGATTCCTCAGTATGCATTTCTAGTCAAGCCACTGATACAGTTAACAACACAGGAGGCAGCCGTATCGACTGTCCTCCCTTGGACCCAGGAACATACACTTGTTTTCAATGAATTAAAGAAAGCTTTATGCCAAGCACCTGTTCTAGCAACACCAAACTACAGTAAGCCTTTTACACTTTTTGTCACAGAACGTGATGGTACTGCATTATCTGTTCTCACACAAGATCAAGCAGGACAATACAAGCCCTGTGCTTATTTTTCTAGCACATTAGATCCAGTGGCCCAGGCTCTGCCTGCGTGCCTCAAGTCAGTTGCAGCCACAGCTCTAGCTATCAGACAAAGTGATTCCATAGTGTTAGGACACTCTCTGACAGTACAAGTTCCACACTCTGTGGAAGTTCTTTTAAACAGAACCCAGACTCAGCACTTGACAATTGCACGTTTAACAGGTTATGAATTGACACTGTTTCAGCCACACATAAAAATCCGACACTGCAACATTCTAAATCCAGCTACGCTGTTACCGTCAGTTACTTCAAATCCTGCCACACATGACTGTGTGGAAATTGTTAACACCATGACAAAGCCAAGACAAGACTTGACAGATATTGCCTTACCTGATCCCGACCTGACACTTTATGTGGATGGTTCATGTATGAGAACAAGTACAGGAGAACTAGTAGCCGCGTATGCAGTGACTACTGACACCGAAGTTATAGAAACACATCGTATTGACACCCTGTCTGCTCAAGCAGCAGAGTTAGTCGCTCTGACCCAAGCCTGCATACGTGCCAAGAACCTGAAAGTTAACATATACACAGATTCACGTTATGCATTCGGAGTTGTACACGACTTTGGAGTGCTCTGGCAAGAGAGAGGTTTCATGACTTCTCATGGAACTAAGATCCAGCATGGTCTCCTCATTCAAGCTCTGTTAGATGCAATACATTTGCCGACAGCTATCGCTATCATGAAGTGCAAAGCACATACGAAAGTTACTGACATCATTTCCCAGGGTAACGATCTGGCAGATCGAACAGCCAAGCTTACAGCTCAGACTCCAGACATTCCAGTTAACACGACACAGACACTCATTCCAGATCAGACTACTTGTATGACAGTTAAGGACCCTACACAAGATGTCATAGACATACAGTCACATGCTATTCCCGAAGAAATCAAGAAATGGTCCGAACAAGGAGGGGTCCAGACAGATCAAGGATGGTTGACGAAGGGAAAAGCCACATGGTTTCTCCCCGACTCAATGGTTCAAGTCATTATTAATACCGCACATAGTCCAGCATATCTAGGAGAAAAAGCTATGTTAGACAGTATCCAGAACCTTTGGTTCAACAAGCATTTACGAGCAGCAGCCAAACAGAAAGTGCGTACCTGCATGATATGTTGTCAGTTCAATCCAGGTAAAAGTGTCCCGGTGGAACAAGGGGGATTCCAACCTCCTGACCACCCTTTTGAAGTCCTCCAAATGGATTATATTCAGATGGAGCGATGTCGAGGTTTTAAGTATGTCCTCGTAGTTGTATGTGCTTTGTCCAGATGGACAGAAGCGTATCCGGTTCCAGATTACACAGCTGCGACCACTGCCAAGCAGTTGGTTCGTGAGTATTTTCCCCGCTTTGGATTACCTAGGGTCGTGTATTCAGATAACGGCCAGCCATTCTCATCCGAGCTCATGAAACAAGTTTCCCTTCTGTTAGGGTACCAGTGGAAGTTCCATTGTGTACGCCATCCTGAAGCAGCCGGTCTCGTAGAGAGACATAACCAGACTTTGAAAATCCGCATTGCTAAAGTATGTAGAGAAAAAGGTGTAGATTGGTTAGTTGCCCTGCCAGTTGCTCTGTTCTACATGAGAATGGTTGCACATTCCAGATCAGGCCTGTCCCCGTATGAGGTCGTATTCGGCCGTCCTCCAAACATGTGGGGTACACCTAGACCCCGTAGTATTACAGATGTTTCCAGTAATATGCTGACAGATTACCTAGCTTCCTTGATGTCTGCCCTACACTCTTGTCGTTCACAGGTTGCCGCTGCATTTCCAGACAACACCGAGGTGAAACCGCATGAGGTCGTTCCGGGAGAATATGTCCTGGTGCGCAATTTCGATCGTTCAAGTCCGCTGGAGCCCCGTTGGAAGGAGCCCCAAATGGTGTTGTTAACTACAAGGACCGCAGTCAAGCTAGAAGGACGCCGAGGATGGGTCCACATCAGTCATATCAAGAAATTCCATGGACTGCGACAAAAGACATTGATTAAAGACTGCCTTATTCCTAAGGACTGCCCAAAAACAGACTCTGTATTCAAACTTCCCCTGTTAGAGAAAACTCCGCAGCAGGAGTATAAAGATAAACTCCGGTCTAGTAAAATAAGTCAGCCAGTTTAATTGTCTAAGTCCCTCTCGGGTGAAACGGTTAGACAGGTTCCTGACATGTATGAGATAGACCCACACAGTGAGAGAGTTAGTCAAAACTCTAAAAGATGTATTATCGTTCTATTCTTTTTGTCATTTTTGAGTCTTATGGTTACATGCATAAGTTATGCTTTACATTTATGTTTTCCAATTTCACATGTACATATGCTTTCTAATGTTACAGTAGAGCACACATTTAGTGATCTGCCTCCTCACGAGCTATCCTATCGTCTTGCTATGCGTAACAATACATTCATTCGAATGTTGCACTATTCACACCAGACCAGCAATGCCACTAATTGTTGGGTGTGTGGTCGACTCCCCCCTTTCCAGACACCGAAGGGAGTTCTGCCACTTTTTCCTTATCCGTTTTCACATAATGGTTCGTGTGGAGCATGGTCCACGTTAACGTCATCCTCAACTGATATGTCCCTTCTGAATAGAACATGTTTTCCAGACAAGGAAGGTCTTTCCCATAGAACAGGGTTAGATCTAGAAAACGAAGTATATGATTTAGGTAATTATTCCTCGAATTTCATGGTCCTGAATGTTCAGTCCGATACTACTCCAGATTTGCCTGCTATTTCAGTACTACCAGTCAAAGGCGAATTATGTGTCAGAAAGAATGGTTCCGCACATGTAGGACATAGTGATTGTACTACTATTGTCGAGTATAGTGACAGTGGGAAATCTATTTTCAAAGCCTCACGTCATTCTTATTTTGTTTGTGGTCAGACCGCATATGTTCGTCTGCCCCTCGATTGGGATGGAACATGTTATATTGCCTTCCTACTGCCACCAGTTTTTCTAGCCCCATCTGATTATCACAGAAACACACATCTAGTACACGTTAGACATAGAAGGGAGACCGAGTCCCCAATTGTCGATCAAACTGAAACTGCTCTAGAACAATATCAAGACTTCAATAAAGGTTTCTTCTTCTTTATAGGCCCTGTCCAGAATAGTAAGTTAATACGTAGGTTAACCAGAACCCTTGAAGCAGTAGTGAATGAGACTACTTCCGCTCTAGGTAACTTAACAGAAGAACAATCTGCTATGCGTTTTGTTGTGCTCCAAAATCGTCTCGTCCTTGACGTCATACTGGCCGATAGAGGAGGAGCTTGTAGAGTCATCGGATCTAGTTGCTGCATTTTCATTCCTAATAACGCGCCGTCTGTTTATTCAGCTATAACCAGACTTCATAAAATTGCCCATCAGTTACACCAAGATCCAGGCACCTGGACGTGGTCCGGTTGGCTCTGGAGTATTATATCTGCCTGGGGATGGAAAGTATTGTCATTCCTAGGTATAGCAGTAATGATCATATTCAGTTGCTGCCTCTGTTTACAATGTGGCCCTGCGATTTGCGGCTTGTGTGCTACATCCTGTATTCCTAGTTCTAAGTCCCGTTCCAAGACAATTCGAGACGAGCAAATGATGCTATATGAACAGATAGATGGTATCATGAATATTGATGTTTCCTGATGGAAACGTAGGGCACAAGGAGGGAATGTGGAAAAGTAAATTTTGCCATGTTATATGTGCCTACGTGTTCCCCATCCTATGCTATATGTGCATGATCGATATGCATGTATCCCCCTATGATCGATTAAAGACGCAATCATAGTTGTGTCCAACTCTAGTATGCCAGTTTCCAGTTCTCGTGAAAGCAACGAGTATTAGGCCTAAGTTGCCACCTTTTTCAGTGTGCACGTTAATTCACCGCATTGTCCCCGTTTCTAGGCCTCAAAAGGGCCCGGACACCAGATTCAAGCTCCAGTCTCCTAAACTCACTCCGAGGAGCGATGCAGCCCCCACCTGCATCCCTGACCCTTCACTTACTTCCTGCCTCGCAGTGCCCGGCCCGGCCTGGCTCTGCCTCCCAGTCTGTCAAGAGTATGTTATGCTTCTAGTTATCAGTCCAGCCCTCCTCCTCTGCATTCCTAAGCTACTGAATCGCATCAATAGTTTCAGCTATGGTCTAGCCTTCCTGTCTCCATGTAAGAGAAATACTGTATTAATATTCATAGAATATTCCTAGCACACGCAATACATGTAGAATTATGCATGCACCAGTCTTAGTGTCAAGTAGCCTTTGCCCTGATAACTTTTGGATTCTATCAACATGTATTCCAAACACAAGATACCAGATATGATATAGGTACAAGTCGTTCTGACACTGCAGACTTTAGTCTCCTCTTCCAGCGTAGAAGTCATAGCCCCAGTTCTTCCTGGTAACACGTCATTGCCCGTTTGCGCGCACCACTAGGTTAAAGGTCCCAGCTGCTCAGGTGGCCCCCTCCATGTTTCCGCCCACTCATGACACTTCCATGACGTCTACATCACATGTCTATGTATACGCCCTGTACACGCCTTCTTGTTACACCCATTTTACTCTTATCTTTCGCGACTGCTACGAGTTACGCCTACTGCTACGCCTACTGTATTGAATGTAATGTAATTGTTTTAGTATATATACTGTGTACTGTTACTGAAAGTTACCACACCCTTATCCCCTTACCCATTCTCTGGCAGCTGCCATCCTTTCTATTTCCGTGCAGGCTATCCCGTTCCTGTCCCTTCCCTTATGCCTGATTAAAGCCTGTAAGACTCAAGATACCTCGAATCCTGTCTCTTATTTATTGAGCTATCTGTTTTATTCACTGTATTCAAAAATAGTACCGGTAATTAAATATTTATTTACCACAGTTCCTGGGCTGTGAGCTCAATAATGAGGGTCGAGGTTTGGCTCCTCACTTCTTGGAGAAATGCGCACAACTGCGCGCTCCTACAACACTGAAAAAAATACAGTCCTCGCTGGGTTTTTTGAATTTCGGGCGTACTTACATTCCCGAATATGCCCAGCGTATCAAGCCATTGTATGCTTTAATACAACCTCCTTTTACCAAATTGTGCTGGATGCCTGAGCATTCAGCCATTTTGCAATCTTTGCAGGCTGATCTGCTAGAATCTAAATTCTTACTGACCCATGATAACCACACCAACCTGGTGATAAGAATCATCCCTGGGGCGGTGGGTTTCACATACCTTACTTTTAACGAAGGTGACACAGTGCCAATCACTTACAAGTCACACTTGTACACTTCGGCTGAAATGCGGTTTTCCACTGTGGAAAAAGTTTTGACAGCAGTGCAAATGGCGATTCATAAGGATCGTGCACTGTCGCAGGAAAAACGCATGTTGGTGGTAACCCCGTATCCTGCTCTGGAAGCAGTGACGAAAGCCAGTGTACCAAATTCTAAAGCTTTGCACCCGCGGTGGATACAATGGGCTGCATCATTGACGTCTCCGGATGTCACGTTTAATGTTGATGCCTCTTTACAGTCACAGGAGTTTTTGCAGTATGAGTTTGTTCATACTGCACAATTGACTATGCGCCCTTTGGAGGATTTCCATTGTATCATTTACACTGATGGTTCAGCGCAAGTTGCGCATGAGTCTAAGCACGCATACATTTCTGCTTGCGCCATTGTGGTAGGTACCATGGCAAATGATGAGTTCAAGTCCGATGTCATGCATACGCAGACATTAGGGGACTGTACCGCCCAATTGGCAGAGCTCCGTGCTCTGATGCTTGCATTGGGGTATGCGGATCCTGGTGTGACTACTCTCACTGTGAGTGACTCTTACTACTGTGTCCAGTCTTACAATGAAAACCTGTTCTTTTGGATTCAGAATGATTTTCGTGATTCCAAGGGTAGCACAATAAAACATAAAATGATCTGGGTTCGAGTGGCTGAACTTAAGGAGTAGCTGCCACTCGTGTATGTAATTCATACTCTTGGTCATCAACATGTGGGAGTTCATGCTGTTGGCAATAGTTTGGCCGAGGAGGCCGCAAAAACAGCAGTATCGACATATTTGGTTGCAGCAGTTACACGTTCCAAAAGTAAGATTGATGATGACATCTTGGCGGCTGTTGCCGCTACTGAGAAGGGAAGTAAATATCCTAAGGGGTTCCCTTCAAAGTATTCATATCACTTAAGTCCTGATAATGCCCCTTATGTGAAAATACTGGATGTTGTTGAAAGATTGATTCCCAACGCGGACCGCAGATCCAAACTGATTACAGCTGCCCGCGAGGGTGTTGCGTCTGCGCATGCGGGCGTTTCGGCTACTGTATCTCAGTTACAACAGTGTTTCAGATGGTGGGAACTGTACAAACAGACACGTGATTATGTCCTTCAATGTGACATTTGCCAGCAGATTAAGCCTTCGACAGCTACGCGTCCGCACCAGGCACAGTTGTACATTTCTAATAGACCACTTGGTTGTGTTTAGATCACTGCAGTCCTTTTTCCTCTGATACTGCGTATAAGTACATCTTAGTTGCAGTTGATTCATGCACACTCTTTGTTTGGGTGTGGCCACACGGCAGCGCTGATTTGCAAACTGTCATTGGAGACTTGCGTATCTTTGTAGGGATTTTTGCCTGTGGCACCTTCCATTCGGATCAGGATCCTGCTTTCGCCTTTAAGGCGTATAAGGATGCCATGACGTCTTTGGGGGTACAAGTCAAGTTTTCGTCTCCATACAGACCTGAGTGTTATGGAACGAATGAATTGAGATTTAAAGCAGTCTTTGACAGCTAGAGATATAGGCACTGGCAGGAACTGGCTGGCCCATCTCAATAGCGTGCAACTTGCACTTAATATTCTCCCTAGAAGGTCTCTGGGTGGGCGGACCCCATACGAAATGCTCTTTGTTATCAAAATGTTCGTCCCAGACCTTGACGGTCTAGACCAGGCTGCGGTTGCTGCCTCCTTTGACGTAGATGAACATTATCATGTTTTACAGAATCTACAAGAGACGAGAGACAGTCTTGCAAAGGAACACTTGCCCTCCACATCTGATGCTGCATTGCAGATTCTGGTAGATGGCTGGCTACCCAAAGTTGGAGAACTGGTTCGAGAGAAGATCGACAACAAGAAAGAATTTGGTCCTTCATATCGAGCTCCAGTTCCTGTGCTTGGTGTGAAGGGCACAAGAACAGCATTTTACCACCACTTCCAGGTTGTAAAGAAAAAAGGTACTTCTCCATTGACAATGTCAAACTACACAGAGTGGCCGATTCTTCTTAGTATGACACCTGCGTTCTCATGTCCATCGATTCTGAGAAATTCAGTTTTTGGCCCCGGCTCCTAACCGCAGGCCTGACGTTGCCCTCAAGATGCCTGCCGTTTCCAGTCCTTTGTTAAGTTCTCCACCTGATACTCACCTTGATGAGACTGAATATACTTACCCCACTGACCTCTCGATGCCTGATTTGCAAACTCATTTGGCTACGGAGTCCAGATTTTCATTTGACACTGACTCTCACACATCGAAGACCCCTTCAAAGATTTCTGTTTTTGAATCATGGTTTAAAAAACATTTTTTGATTCCTCCTTGGACCTACATTTGGTTGGTGCTTTTTTCAATGTACTTGTTCATGTCTATTGGATTTGTGGTGTATTTTTTCCGCCTTGTTAACAGACACTATGTTGTAGAGAGAACATGCATTCGACATATTAATGGAACATTGGCTCCCCATTCCTCATCACACAGATTGAAGAGGGACCTGACTTTTGTTTACATTAAGTATGGGCGAAATTTGCGAATTCGTGGTCCTCATAATCCGCAAATTTGTGCGAATTTGCGGATTTATTTTGCGTGTTCGCGGGGCGCTTTGCGAGTTCGCGGGGCGCTTTCAGCGCGCCGACCGCGAAGTTACCCATGTGGTCGTACATGGCCTCCTCCATCTTGTTTGCATTGCATATTTCCGTTTCCAGGTTCTAGTTGCATTCTCGCGTAGTGCGCAGGGCGCGATTACGTGGTTGCGTGCGTTTTTGCGTGCTCGCGAGGGAAATATCGCACGAACTTACCCCCGCGGTCCTCAATGGGAGCTGCCATCTTGTTTTTCATTCATTGCTATGGTTCTGGGCATGCTTTTTCAATCCTCCCCTAATCTTTGCAATCCTTTGTTTCTTTGAACTTTTTTTAATCTTTTTTACCCATGATCTACATCTATATTTTGTGTTTTTTTCTACTTTTGGTTACTTTAAAACTACTTTTGTAACTATTTTCTTTTATTTATTTTTTCCCTATTCTCTTTCTATTATTTCCATTCCTGTCCAGGACCATGGCAAAGGGAGCCGGGAAGAACAAGGGGAAGGGTCCCGCACCCCTTACCCGGCTCCCTTGCGGGCGATTAAGGGAGCAAGTAGTAGCCTTGGTGAGTAGCTATTTAATAACTACTTTGTTTTCTTCTGCTCTGTGTTATATTGCTAATATATGTTTTTCCGAAGAGCAAGAATGCTGTCGATTCGATTACATTGCAGGTAAATGAATCTTTCAATAGCTTCTGTGATTGCAGGTGCTCGCCTGCTCAGTGGCGTTGCTACCATGCTTACTTGTTTGCAACTTTGTGCTCATTTGAGCAGAACTGCGTAATGCTAGAGAGACTAGAGATTCAAGTCTAGTCCTTCCTTTGTACTCCTGCTGCCACTAAGAAGAAATAGTGGTGGATTGATAGGTTGAGTATATTATGACTTGTTATTTAGTAGGAGGACATTTTTTAGTTGTCTGCAATCATGATGACGGACTGTGTCTGTCACGCTGCGTGCTGCTGAGTGCTGGCAGTCATAGTAGAACCTTTTTGTTGTTGGTTTAGTAAGTGATTTACGTAACTTTGCAAGTAGACGGTCTGCGAATCCAGCAATACTGTACTATCTATCCTCGTTGACCAGATCGGATAGGTCAATCAATACATGTAGTGCAAGTGTTGGTAATTTGTAACCCTGGGCATAGAACTACGCTCCGTTCGCGGAGTTTGCGAATTTTCGGCAACTTCGCACTTCGCTGCGAGCGCGAAGTTGTCGACTACTTCCCAATCTACAGCGTAGCGTAGTAGTTTTTCTTCCTCGCGCGCTCAATAGCATTCTCGCGTACGTGGTAATGACTTACCGTGGTTCTGCGTTCGCTTTCTCGCTTTTCTCTCCCGGTCGAATTCGCTTCGATGTTTGAAATCCGGCCGCACAATCCCATGCAACTGTGATAACACGATAACGTCATTCGGACGCGCGAACATGTCATTAGGACGTGCAATCCTTCTTGCAGCGCCATGGTGGTAAGATCGCGTTTCCGAACACGCAGAAACTGCAATCTGGCACAGAATATCTCTCAAGCATGTTAAAATCTTCTCAAAAATGTTAATTTAACCCCTCAGATTGTGATTTGGCTGTATTTTTTGGCTAGGAGTCCTCTTTTTGTTTCTACTCATTTTTTCAAGAGAAAGAAGTGCCCCTGAGTCTCCAACTTCCTGTTCCTGTCCACCAGGCTCCTCCCAGTGCTTTGTCAATGTGGTGTTCACTTTCATTTGGATTTGGAGGTGGAAGGATCACTCTTTGTGTATGTCTGCTGCATCATAGCATTTAATTGGATTTATTGAGGAATTTTGTATTTGAACTTTTCTTTTACAAGCAAGTTTGAGAATTGAGAATTTGTGTACTGTAAATCTTTGTTTGGTTTGGGTTTTTTTTTAACTACAGTTTTCTGTGCTTCCCAATCTTTCTTAAAAATTATTATTGAGGGAGGCTTGTACTTTCATGAGGGGCCAAGTTGTATGTGTTGGAAATTTCATCCAGTAGGCCTAGAGGTACCCAAGGGTCCACCCATGTTTCTCTGGTGTCTGTAAAACATCATGGATGGCATTGTATTTAATTGCATACTCTGTTGTAGTGGAAATTAATTTTATTTTAGTAAAATTAGGTAACCCTAGTATTTCATGTAGTTAGTGTAGGCCTGCTTGAGTTCATTTACTTTCTGTGGGTGGCTTGGCCAGGTGGTTGCGGCCATTTTGTGTTTGTAGCCACTGTGTTTTTGCCATAGGCCTCCAAGCTTGTGGCCTACTCTGCCAGTAGGCCCAAGGGTACTACTAGAGTCCTCATCATGGGTGCATGAAAGTTGTTCAACTGTTATTGGGGTGTTTAAGTTGTAAGTGTAACATCATGTAGGTCATGGATGGCTTTGGATTGATTAGCAAAATGTGTTTTTGGTGTTGATTTGCAGGTTTTGGGTGTGTGTTGAATAATATGGCTTTTTCTGCGCACTAGGTAACCTTAGAATTCAGCTCGCGTAGTTTTGGTAACTCTGCACAGTGCTACAACGCGACCTTACAGTTTTTGTCTTCTTCGCGCGCTCAATGTGCGTGCTCGGGAACGCGATAACGATGTTTTGTACAGTTCGCGCTGCCAAACACGCTGAATTTGCATTCTCACGCGCAATATCTCTCGAGTTGCCTAAATCCTTCCTGAAAATGTAGATGCTGTTCATTTTGCTAAAGAAACTCCTCAGGTTGTCATTTGCTTGTAGTTTTGGGAGCATGGACCACTTACTGTTTTTGTCCTCTTTGTACTTTGTTGTTTGAGGGTGGCCTGACCATGTGGGCGGCTTGGCGGCCATTTTGTGAAGCCAAGCATTGTCCTTTTGCCATAGGAATGTATTGTCTGTCTTCTCTTTCTTTTCATGTTTTTGGGGGTGGCCAGGCCATGTGGGGGCGGCCGTTTTGTGTGACCTTCCATCGTGCTTTAGTTTTTTTGCCGCAGGCCTACAAACTTGTTATTTTTTCTGCCAGTAGGCCTAGAGTCCCAGAGGTAGTCAGCGGGGATGCTTGATGTAGCGGTTTCCATCCAGGATAAACAAGTTCCACTTCCACTACATTTGCATTTTAGTTCTTTGCTATTCTTACTCTTACTGAGTGTACTAATACTTCTAGTAGTAATTAAAATTAATGCTAACAAAAATCCACATTTGACTGATGTTATTCTGCCTTCTTTGCTTGTAGGTGCACAAAAGACTGAAGAGGAGGTGTCTGTCATCATTCATCGCCTGTTCTACTGCCAGACGGACGTCCTTCTGTACTACGTCACGTGTGGTGTGACTAACCTGACCAGACATCATTCTCAACAACTTGTGCAACTGAGTGCTGCTGCTGACATCTGAAGAAGATGGGCCCAAAGAAAGCAGGTACCAGGTCCTCCAAGACCAAGAAAGTTGCTGAGAAGAAGAAGGAAGAACAGAAGAAGGAAGTGACACTTAAGTCTGGTGTTGACCCGAAAACCTTTTTTGGGAAAAAAAGTACGCCTGCAGCAGCAGTGACTGGGGTCCAAGCTGGGGCCAGAACCTCTGCATCAGTGGGCCCAAGCCACCAACCCAGGCCCAAGCAAATGAGTGGGGAAGAGGTAGCCAGCCTAATGGTGGAAAGCAGTGATACTGAGCCTGACCTGAACTTATCGCTATCTCAAAGTAGTACACATTCCACGCAAGAGGGAACACAGCAGAATAGTGGTGAACAACAACCACCGCCCGCAATAGTAGATGTTCAACCTCAGCAACCGCCCGCAATAGTAGTTGTTCAACAACCACCACCCGCAATAGTAGATGCTCAACGGAAAGAACAACCACAACCACCGCCTGCAATAGTAGTTGTTCCACAACCACCGCTCGAAATAGTAGATGTTCAACGAAAACAACAACCACAACCACCGCCTGCAATAGTTGTTGTTCAGGAATCACCACCGGCTATAGTAGTTATTGTTCCTCCCGAAGTCGGGGAAGTTCAGGAAATTGAGCCTGATGCAGAGCAAGAAGAGGCAGCACCTCATGCAGGAGATCTATTGTTTTCCAAATCCCCACCAAGGAAAAGGAGGGTTAGTCCATCGAGTTCTTCGCCAAGCATCCCTTCTGATGATCTTGATCTCAATTGGGAGCCACAACAATCTGAGCATGAGAGGGAGAGACATCCCAAGAAGACCAGGCTAGGGAAAAGGAAGGTTCCAGGAAGCCTACCACTTATGGAGTGCGATGTTGAACAGCCGGATAATGATGGTGATGACGAGTCAGACCCAGTCATCACAAGCATTACTCCTAGCCCTGAGGACATGGAGACCAACATTTTAAACCTAGCAAGAATAGCTGCGACTAGGGATGTAGCATGCATACCACCAACACAGGCCACACCAAAACTACCTCCAGCTTCCATTTTTACATTTGCACAGAGCCGGCAGCGTCCTACATCCAGCACAAGTTCCACCTCAGCAGAAGTAGGTAGTGGTACTACTGCGCAGCCACATAGTGAAATTCAACACACAACCTCAAGTTCATCTGGCATTGGAAGTGGCACCTCTAGCAGGAGACAAAAGTTAAGCTCCCCAGTGTGGGACTTCTTTACAGTTAGCGCAAATGAGGAGAACATTGCTATATGCTCCATTTGTCATTCCTCTGTTAGTCGTGGTAAGCTTGGTACAAACTATGGTACCGGAGGCCAAATGATCCATATGAAAAAACACCACGCAATCAAGTGGGAGGACCACCTACATCTCATAAAAGCAGGAACAATTAATGTTGGTGGGGAAGCAGTAGAAGGTCCACAGGTCGAACAGGAAGAAGAGGGAGACATTCTATCTGGTAGTGGTACACTAAGTACCCCTGTCCGACTCCCCAGCACTGCAGTGGTAGATCCCACATCCTCCGCATCAGCAACATCTCAGTGGCACCAGAGTAAGAGTAACCCGGAGACACCAAGGAGTACGGGTTTGAAGTCTGCGACGCAAAGTACTGCATCGGGCATAACTGAAAGAAATACCAAGCAGCGCACCATTGTTAGCATGTTTAGGCAGGAGGGAAAGTACGAGCGCAACCACCCAATAGCACGTTTGTACCATGCTAAGCTTGCTAAAATGTTAGCTCTGGACCTTCTCCTTTTTCTTTTGTTGAAGGGGTGGGTTTCTTGGAATTTGTGACAACCCTCTGCCCAAAATGGAATGTTCCCAGCCGCTACTATTTTGCCAGAGTTGCTGTTCCAGCACTACACCCCGACGTGCTGGAATTGCTTGGAAAAGCCTTGCAGCAGAGTGCTGTGCATAGTATCCACCTGACAACAGACATGTGGACCAGTTGCCAAGTCACTGATTACATGTGCATCACTGCACACTGGATCTCTTTTTCAGGTGTTAGAGACAAGATATCTACCGGCATTGACACTACTGAGATTTTTAATGATACTCGCAGACATGCTACTGTAGCCATGTTTGCTATGGAGAAATCGCATACTGCTGCAAACATTTTGGATGAGTTCAACAGCAAGGTCTTTGAATGGCTGTGACCAACACACAACCGATCAACAAGAACCACAGCAGATCTAGGCTACATGTGTGTGCAGTGGTGGAATAGAATAGTGGTATGATTGACTGACATTGGCGCATTGATTTAATCACTTGTTTTGGAAAATGCTAGGTTGATGTATATGCCTTTTGTCTGAAACTGTGAAAAATGTAGGTAAATGGAGTTTGGGCCACAGACTCACGGCCCGGTGTTGTGGTGTGGCCCTGTAACTGTTCTGTGCTGGCTCCTATCTTGTTGTTCTTTTCGATGACTGCTGTGCAACATGAAGAGTAGAGTTAATCAATGTATCCAAGCAGCCTCAGTCTGAAAATCTTCTCGCTCACGAGTCTTGTCTTTTTTGCACTACACCGTAATTGATTTTTATGTTTTCATTCAGTTAACTTATTTTGTAATACTCCATTTCTTCTTTCATCAACACTTACAGGCCGGCCTTTCACCCAGCGCTATTATACGTGGAGCCACAACTCACACTTAACTTACCAATCCTCCTCATCATCATCCAGCCAGAGGCCCCTAAGAATGATATAATCAGTCACAGTGTCCATGGAAGGGAGGACAAAGATGAATGATGAGATACAACTACACATATAGCCCTGGATAATACATTAACTTTAGTATCATTTTCATATTTTTCTTTGATTCCTTTTTCCTCTTCATTTATTTTACGCTTGTGTTTGGTAATTGATTGTTCACTTAACACCTGCAATGCTATGGCTTTTCCCGTCCTGTGCTGAGATTTCTCAAATCTCTTTGTTCCATGACGAGTTCACCTTGTCATCCGCACAGGGTAGGTAAAGCTGATGACGAGCTGAGCTTGTCATCAGCATGGAAGGAGTTAAACTATCTCTTAATTTTCTTTGCTAGCTTTCAGCCCGCTACACCAGGTATTACGGTTTCTCAGAGGGCATACAGCCTAGGCAAAAGTCATATTCATATCATATATAAGAAATACTTCCTTTGAATTGTGTAGTAGTAGTTAAGTAATTACCACTTATTATTAACCATCAAGTTAATAATAAACCTTCATCATGCATCCATTTCATTTTTCTTACTTGACTTTACATTTATTGGGTAGTTGTGGATCAGCAATCATCGTCTTCATTGTTTTGCTTTTGTTATCTCCATGCGTACTGTTTTTCTTTGTCAAACCTTTCCCCAAACCCCCGTTCCCATCCATTCATCAAACCCTAACCCTCTTCCCCCGGGCTGTGTGGTTTTATATTGAGGTGTGATGTTACTACATTAAATCTACACCAACAATTGATCACACGCTTGCTGGGGCAGATGTGGTGAAAGCAACACTAATGAAATCAAATGTCAACGAGGCAGGGCGAGGATCTTCTTCTGATTGCCCACCCAAGCTCACTTTATGTGCTAGTGTACAAGGCAATTAATTTCCCAAAGTGACCCAACGAATAAATGTAAATCATTGCTGGCATTGTTTGAATTTAATTTTAGAGCATTTAAGTTTATCCTCCCATCCCCACCCTAACCCCAACCAATGTACAAGTCCAAAGAATGTCCCACAAAAATAACCCCAACACCCAATTCCCACCCACCAACAAAAGTATTAAAAAAGGGGCAAATCAACAGGGTCCATTACAATTGGCGGGCTTTGAGGTGTTTGTCCACTATAATCTTGACACGCTCCTCTGATTGCTCCTCCAGCTTGGCCACCCGGAGGAGAAGTTGTTGCCGAAATGCACGGCACCTACATTTGCATCCATGCTGTGTGGGGGTGGCAGATGTTAATTGCCGGCGGTGAGCGGCTGCCTGGCCGCGGCGCCGTACTCCTGCAGGTGGGGCCTTGCTGGGGCCAGACGTATTGGAAGAGGCAGAAGCTGCTGCCGCCGCCTCTTCTTCCTCCTCCTCGGCCTCAGCCACCAGCTTGCGGTACTCCTCCACAATGGCCTGCAGTTTCCTTTGCCGGGCCCTGGCTGCCAACTCCTTCCGTAATGGTTTTTGGGAAGGAGTATGAGTATCTATAAAAAAAGAAACAGAATTGTAACTGAAACTCTTCAAAATTAATTCAACAGTACATTTTGGCATAGTAGCACTACCAAGCGCAGTACATACAATTGGTGTCAACTTTTAGTATCTATCTAATCTATCCTCCTGCTTCCCCTGCCTGTAGCATTTGTAGAAGTTTCTTCCGGCATTATACTTGCCCTAGTACTGGGTGGCCTTGAGTACACAGAAGAACACTAGTCTTTTTTGTATCTCATTTTATTTTTTCAAAGTAAGACTCTGCTTCCAGTGACAGTCTTCACCTATGATGAATACAATACATTTAGGGGGCATCCACCCATTAAAAGTAAATGTCTATCATTCTTTATTATCGGCTTAGCTGGTTTCACTTTCACCAGCAACCACCCATGCGTCCACTCCTTCCTTGCCTTGGGTTTCATTGACACAAACTCCGCTCATGATTCTTGCTATCCACTATATCCATGCACCCATATTGTTTTGCCCAACCAGGCCTGCATTTTCTTTCACCTTCCAGTTCTACCCATCCTTCAACAACCCATGCATCGGATTCATATCAGCCACGTGAATGAACCTTCCAAAGTATCCTTCTATGGTAGTTAGTCTTATTATTACATCTCTTTAGTCCTTCCTCCTTCCACCCTAGTTGACTTCTTTCCCTTTTTGTTCAACACATCCCTCAAGGTCATCTGATCTGACTTTTAGTCTTCTCCATAACTTTCACAGCTGAGTTGGAGTCTGATGGAAGAGGCCTTGTTTACTCAACACACACGGGTAATGCTACAAAGGGTGTCTTCTTCAACCATTGTATATTGTCCAGTACAACTTCAAATTCATACTTTCTTAATAAGTATCATAGCACAGTGAGGGAAATGCCCCCCTTCCACCTAGTAATGCAAATAAGTAATGAATATAACTTACCACCGCCCACCGCTGAAGTTTCCTCCCCCACTGATGCTCCTGCAGGTGCCGCAGCCACTGTCCCCTCCTGGATGGCAATCGCATCGCCGCTGGCCCCGTCGGCACTGGTGGTTGGTAGTGATTGTGCACCTATAAAAGCAAGTGCACCTTTTCAGATGCCTGCACACCTCCCCCTATTTTACTAGTTGTACTTTTTTCACCAGGAAGGAAGATTGAAAAAACAGTTACGTACAACATGAATCATTGTGTAACTAGTCCAAATTGCGTCCTACTGTACAGTAGTCACATTAGACAGAGTTTAGTTTTAATTTATTAGATGGTCCCTAGGGTCATCTAATCTCTACTCCTACTGTAGTCTTTGGAAAGTTAGCATGAGCCATATAACCATTTTAGATCCGGGTCTACTGCTTTGCCCATGTTACCTCGCAGCTTGTTGCACAGTAAGAAAGACACCTTTGAGGCCACATGAGTGTTGCATACAACTAAAGAGGTTGACAAACCAGTATTGTTAGTCCCTTTTGCTTATCCATAATGTTGTACTTTTTGCCATGACTGCTAAAAACTGGCATAGTTGTATTCACTGTCTAACGTGCAACATTTTTCTCATAGGCAGATGAGAAGAGAAGATTGCATTCTACGAAACAAGGGATTTGCAGAGCTTTCGAAAGATGCATGTGTAACCAGTATACGTTCAACGGTGAGGGGTCTCCCACAATTCACACATTTCTCTATCGTGCACTAGATGTACAAAATGTATAGTATTTAATCTTCTTCATTTTGCATGGTGGAGCAGGATGTTTTTCATGGAAATACTTACAAGGTACAACAATACAAAGCTTGTTATTAAAAAAATAACGTTTTTGAACTTGCACATAGACTCTGTGGTATATTTTGAGTGTCTGGGGTGTCGTGTACTGAAATGAGTGAGTGAGCGAAAGGGTGTTCTTCTGTTCTGGCCTGGGTTGTGTAATAAAATCATTGGGTATATATATCTAACTATCTTCGTGTGGGGGTCGGGAGTGGGACAAATGACTATGACCGAGAAACTTAGGTAGGTAGACGGTCATTGGTTTATGGGTTCATCTGACTGAGTTCTGTGACTAGGGTGTAAGGAGTAAGGTCCAACCTCCCTATCACCAACATCAACATCCTATTTTCTTGTGCATAGTTCTGTATGTGTATGTGCAGAGAATAATAACCACAACAGTAGTAGTAGTATACTAACTGAACAAAAATAAGTAGGCAAACATCTGGTTGTGCATTTTGTTGGTGGGAATTGACAAAGACTGGAGATTACAGAGGACAACGCAAAAGACAGGAGTGGACCCAGTGGCTACAGCTATTCTATCACAGCTTTATTCAAAAGAATACCTTAACTAAAGAGTGGCCAACAGGGCAAGCTTAGCTACACACAGTCTAATAGTAGTAGCACAGAGAGTCTTAGGGCAGAGGCAGTTTGAAGGAACTGAAAGTCAGGGATGGCATTGGATACCCAAAATTTGGAAAACAAATTTAAGACCAAAGAAGGTTTTGCTAACATTGAATTAGGAAGGAGGCTTAATAGGTTGGAAAAAATAAGGTGCGTTAAAAGGTTAGGGAAATATAATTGTTAATAATATAAGCACTGTAGGACTTACTGGGGCCAGCAGCAGGATCCTCGGGAGAGGAGCGCTCCGCTTGTGGTTGTCCCGCCAACTCGGACCCCGTCTTCTTGCCCCTGGGTGGTGCTGATCATGTAAGAAATAATAAATAAAGAGAAACATTAAGTGCTGTGAAACAAAGACATCATTCAAAAATCATCTCAAAGATTTTAGGAAACAACAATTCCAATAACATTGACTTCAAAGTATAAATGACAACTGGCTTGCAGGATTCACAGACCGTCTACTTATAGAACACTAATCAAATGTTCCATAAACATTCTGATTGCAGAATATACTAACGAAGCCAGTACCACCTGACCTACACCACCTATTCAAGAATCCAGATGGGCCAATTGTTCAGTAAGTTGGCATTTCCATTTTATTTTTGCCCGCAAACATGCATAGATGATGAGATGGAGGACACATGCATAAATTTGTGCATACACGGAATTGATGGTTGCTTGCGTCATATGAACTGCTACTGACTCACCTGACCATGCTATTGCTGCTAAGCCTACCACTCAGTAAACAAACTTCAAACCGGTTCTATAGAGGGGTGGGGTAAATAAGAACTAAGCATTCAGTGACAGAGGAGGCGTCATGAGGACCGTTAAAAAAATATGAACTAATACTATCCATCCACCACTATTTCACTAAAGGACAATGTAAGGAAGGACTAGACTCCAGCAATAGCATTAACTAACTTCAGTTCTCTAAAAACTCTAACATCAATAATCACCAGCCCAAGCTAGCGCAAAGTTACAAACCAGTAAAAGAAGTGGCGAGCAGCACCTGTGTCATACAATAACAGAAGATTTTGAGACGGAATTGATCTGCAATGTAACTAAGCGCACCAGTAATCGTGTTACTTTTTTGTCCATGAAATATACACAATACTTATACTACTATATTATATATTAAATATTACTAGCTACTCACCAAGCCCCACGACCTCGACACCTAGCAGGTCCAACAGGTACTGCTCCCTGTCCAGAATGTCTGCCCACCGGTGGGCCAGCTGCTGGTGGGTGCGCCGGATATCCGAGCGATGGTAGACTGCCCGGCGCACCTTTGCCCACCGGCGGTGACGCTCCTCTGGGCGGTAACCGGAGCCTGGCCTGCCGCCTGCTGCCAAGGTCAAGGGGAGGTGGCGCTGGATGAAAAAAACAAGGGCGGCCACCTCCGCCTCCCCAAAAAGATTCCGGGCATGCACCCCTGCAGGTCTCATTCTGCCGCAAGGCAGCCGGCTCTTGGGCGCAGGCGCCTTGCCCTTCGAGCCGGTTCTGCTGCTCCCCTTTGCCATGGTTCTGGGGTGGAGGTGGAGGTGGAAAAGAAAAGTTAGAACAAAAGGAAAAAAAGTTAGGGGGAAGAAGTAGGAGCTTAAATAAAGAAGTAAAATAAAACAGTAGAAAAGTTTTAAAAAGGTGGAAAAGTAGAAATAAAATGCAAAATATAAACTTAGGGACAGAGAGAGATAGATGATAAGTAAAAAAAAGTAAGAAAAACTGTGAAAATATGTAAAGATTGCACAGATATAAGGTGGATAGAAAACTAGGCCCAGAACCATAGCATAGAGTGTGAAAAACAAGATGGCCGCCCCCATCGCGACCACGTGGGTAAGTTCGCGTGCGATTTCACGCGAACGCGCACTTTGTCAGCGTGAACAAGTAGTTGTGTTCCTGAACAAGACGTGCACCGCGCGAACACGTTATACGCGACCCGGAAGAGGAAATAGGGGACGCAAGCGGGCGGGACAATTGAAAAAACAAGATGGCCGCGCCCATAGCCCACCACATGGGTAAGGTCGCACGCTACAATCCCCCGACAGCGCTCCGAACACGCACAACGCGCTCCCAAGCAAGAAAAACGGCTCGCGAACGGGACCAGCAAGCTACTCCGCACGCTCGCGAAGCTCGCGTAGTGCGAGAACGTCTTCGCGTAGCTTCGCGTAGCTTCGCGTAGCGCGACTACGCGTACTACGCCCAGGGTTAGTAATTTGTTTCCCCAAGATAATTTTAAATTGTGGTCAGAGAAATCAAATATTTCAAAAAAACAATCATCCATGTTTGTGTTTATTTCATGATCATCAGCACCTCCCAGGGGCAAGAAGACCAGACCTGAGACTCCGGCGGAACAAGGTGGGCAGGATCGGTCCTCTGCAGGCTCTTCTGTTGGCCCCAGTAATTTGTTCTGATGTTAATATTAATAATTATACTTCCCTAACTTTTACAGCTCCTATTCATTCCAAACTGTTTCCTAATTCTATTTTTTACAAATTCGTTTTTGATCTTCTTGTAGACTGTTTCTACATTTTTATCCTGCCTCTACCATCACTCTCTGTGCTACTACTATTTACTATTTTTATTATGAGTCAGTCTGTGTAGGTAGCTAAGCTTGCCCAGTCGGAAAACGGTGTTAAACAAAACTCTGATCCAGCAATAGCTCTAGAGGCACTGAGTGCAGTCCTCTGGGTTGCCCTTGCTGTCTATTCCTGTCTTCTTAATGATAGTGCTTTGACAATTTCCAACAACAAAATGTCAATATCCACCAAGAATAAGCTAGTAGTTGGCTTTTTGATTTGATATTAGCACATACCATACCGCTAGTGTTTCAGGGACTATTCTGCACATACAGAAGTATGGACAAGAGAAATAGGACATTGTTGATGATAGGTGCAGTTCGACTTTCCACATACCTCAGCCAGAACAGAAGTTGAACCCCCAATCCCCTGACCGACTATCTAGTGTGTCTGACCAATGATTATACGACCCAGAAGAACAGAAGAAGACTACCGAGTCCCGACTTATCACGGAAGCATGCTTGCAAAGTGCAGTAGTGCAACTGCAAACCCTTCCGCTCACTCACTCGTGAATAAAAACCACGCAGTGTTTTTTAGTTTTAAAGTTTTATTTTCAAATAAAAAATAAAAAAACAATTTCTTTATTTTTAAGATGACATTAAAGTATTTTTTTTTAGAACAAAATTTTATTGTGCTGTTGAAAAGTTACAAGATATGCACAGCGCCCCGGAGACCGGAGGAGCTGTGAGCATGAAAGTAAGAATCACATTGCAGGCAATTCAAACAACCGTTTAAATATAAATGACTACCCTACGTCCCCCCTCCCCTCTTCTCCTTATTTCCCCACCCAAACCCCCCCTTCCCACCCCCTGCACAGCGACTAGACAGTCTATAAAGAAAATGCATAGCAAGAAACATTCAGTGTGTATTCCTCATCACCCAGGGTCAATGTCCAAAAGTCTTTCCTCAGGTTCTTCATGAATTGGCGGTTCCAGCCACAGGCCTCTATAATCTGCCCACCTCTTCCAAATCTTATAATGTTTCCGGGGCAGCCCCTGGCTTTGAAGATCGGGCGCTCCAGTCCCATATAAAAGTCTAATCCCCTTTTCCACACTCCTAACAGGGGGGCCCTGGGGTCTTTCCAGGCTCGGGCAACATGTTTCTTGGCCAACGTGAGGCCCAACAACAGCAAGTGACGTTTATAGATATTTCCCCCCACCCGTTCCAGGACATGGAGGAGAACCAATTGTGGCGTACGGGGGAGATCCCAGCCCAACACCTCAGACAAGCAGTCCCACACTCCCGACCAGAACCTCCGTAGCCCAACACACGCCCACACTGTATGTAGGAAGGTGCCTATTTCTCTGCCACATCTCAGACAATCCGGGGACGCAATCATGTCCGCTCTCCACATTCGTTCCCGGGTATAGTAGGCCCTATGCAAGTATTTGAACTGAATAATTCGCAGGCGTACCGCAATGGCTGCCCCTCTTGGAGTCTTCTTCTTCAAATGCACCCAGATCGTTCTCCCACTTAGCCCGCAAAGTGTCTAGGGATGTTGAACAATGTGTAACAATTGTTTGGTATATAGATGATATCTTTTTACTTTCCAGCTCCCCCATAAATACCTTAGCTTCCAAGGGGCTAAACTCGGGCAAGGAGTCCAGGCCCCTCAGGATGGGCGAAATAGCATGGCGGAACTGCAAATATCTAAAGAACTGGGTCTGGGGCATGTCATACTCTTCTCGCATTTCGTGGAACGACTTTAGGGTCATGCCCTTGACGACGTGGCCTATGGCCGACATGCCAATCGCGTCCCAGCCATGGAACCCCTGTAGGGACATCAACGCCGGCAGTTGCCCTTTCTGCCACAATGGGGTTTCTCTCGTTCGCCTATTCCACCACCCCATGCGGCGGAGTGTTCCGCGCCATATGTGGAATACTATTTGAGTGACCAAGGGGAGCCTCTTCCTCTTAACAGCCGAGTACTGTAGGACGTGCAGCGTATCAGGGTCCATCAGGTACCGCTCCAGGGCATAGGCCGGATCGCTTCGGGCTCCGTACCACCAGTCATTCAGTACCAATAGGTGGGAGGCTTGATAATAAGACAGGATGTCTGACGTCGCTAGGCCACCACAATACGTGGACAGAAAACATGTGCGGAGCGCCACCCTCGCCGCTCCCCCGGCCCAAAGAAAGTTACCAAGTGCCGAATTGACCTGCTTGAACCACTGCGGCGATATAGGGTATGGGTGGTTCTGTAATTGATATAAGAGACGCGGGAGGGCTACCATCTTAAATATGGCCGAACGGCCGTACACATTCAGGGGCATGCGGGACTAAGTAGTCATGTCAGAGCGGATATGCTCCCACACTGGCACCATGTTCCGCATCCAGGAGACCCCATGCAAATCTGTCAAGAACACCCCCAAATATTTAAAGCCTCCCGTCGCTTCTTGCAACGCCGCCGCCCAGGTCCCTAGGTCACGACACTCCCCCAGTACCCACAGCACTGACTTACGCAGGTTCAGGTGAAGGCCCGATACTTCTCCAAATATGCGCATGATGTCGAGGACCCGCGGCCGACATTAAAGTTTAAACACCCTTCCCTAGTATATACTTCAACTTAACACATCTAATTATTAATAGTATCTGTGCGGGACTCGGGAGCCCTCACCTTGTTGGAACTACAAGTCCTCCTGGTGGTGATGAGGAGTAGGTTGTTCTGTCTGTAATTAGAAAAATGTTGCACGTTAAAAAGCAAGCATCCATCAGTTGTGCCAAAAAGTGTTGCATGTTATGCATAAGCATATAAGTTAACACCCTCCCCAAAACCGTGACTTTTTTTCAGTTCCAATAATTAAAAATAGTTTGAGTATTAACATTTTCTCTTCCATTACGATACGAAGTAGGGGGTGGTGTATGGCATCTAAAAATATCACATGTTTTTTCTAGGCGTCATCACGGCATCGGATGCGGCACTTCCCACCACCAGTGCCGGGGCCAGCAGCGCGGAGGGGTCCACTCCAGGGGCGGATGCGGCGGCGCCACAAGTGCCACCAGGAGGAGCTGCTGCGGGGGATTGCTCAGCAGCGGCGGACGGTGGTAAGTTAATATAGTCATTACTTATTGACATTTTAGAGTAGGCTCGCAGAGGGGTGTATGATGTACTGTACAGTAGACAGTCCACTAGTAGAAGTACACTGTACTGTTATGAACAGTTACTAATTTAGAACTACATTTTTGCCAATCACGGAGAAGACAGTCCCCGTTGACTTAGCCATAGCATTAGCAGCGGTAGTTCTCGAGTAAGCAATGGCCCCCTCTATTTGACTTCAACTCAGCTGTGAAACTTTTATCGTGAAGCGAAGTCAGATCAGATGAACTTGAGGGATGTGATGAACTAAAAGGGAAAGAAGGGTGTAAGGAAGGACAAGCGAGTCATAACATTTATGACTGTAAGAATGATACGTGTTTTTGAATGCATGCAGAGGTGGCTGATAGGAAGGAATCAGATGCATGGCTGCTTGAAGCAAGGATGGATGGAGGAGAAAGAAAAGATGACTGCCTGTGTGGGTGAATAAGAAAATGCATGTGTGGTGTGCATTGCAATATATCATTTGGGTGAAACTGAAATGCAAGCCAAGACGTGGTTTACCAAATAAAATGAAAAGGGTGTAAGTTGGTTGTTGAGAAAAAGTAAAGTTGGTACAGTTGAGACATTAAGAAGAATGATAGACGTTTACTTTGGAAGCATGGATGGTATCTTCTTCCTCATAGATAGCAGAGGTGTATGTAGAGCAGACGCTCAGTGGATGAAGAGTGTTACTTTGTTTGAACAGCATGTCCGTGCCAGAGTAGCAAAGCAGAGGAAATCCAAATACTAGAAGTTGTGATTGCTCAGAAATTCTCCCTTGACTAACAGTACAGTAGTTTACTTTGCAAGCACAGCATATATTGTGTATGTATTGTATAGTTGACATTATATCAAGTCAAGTCCCTTCCTCCGGCAATTATGGGTACCACACTCACTCCCTATGTTAATAATTTTCTGTCAACTGTGTCGATCATGGGTGGACTATCGCTGTTGTACACTCAATCTATCACAACAAAGCACCTAAAGTCATCCATCATATAAGCAAAGATCATGTGATTGGCTGGATAGATGATTAGAAATGAATAATCTTCATTTTCCTTTTGTAGTACTGAAGGCCCGGGGGGGGGGGGGCAGTGCGAAATATAAATTACATTGATCAGTAGGCCTTGATGTATGAGTATGGCCAGTGCCACCCCTATAGAAAAGTAAGAGCTTCCCTATCCCCACCTGCATGTGCTGCTTAAAGTAATGTGAGTCTGTTTTTCTTGGGTGCAAGCTGACTGAGCTGGCATTATGCCGGCTACCACAAGTTCACGTACAAGTAATTTCTTTCGCAAAACTAGAGAAAAAAAGAAGAAGACTGGTATACTCTCTGACGCTCTGACTATGTAGTGAGTCCATAGTGCTGCTAGTAGAATTCCTAAAACTCCCACTAATGTTACAGGCCTACAAAGACGGCGGAAAGATACATGCCAAAATGTTATACTGTGCTTGCAAGTTGCTAGTGTTACTGTGAGACAACTTTCTGTTGAATTATTTTGTGTTATTGTTTGAGTATTGGTTACAGTATTTTTCTTTCTTTCTTCATATAGATGCTCCAGAAAAGCACAGAGCCAGGGCCCGGAAGCTGGAGGCCATTTGTGCAGAATATCGCTTGGGAACAGGAGGAGGAGGAGGCGGCAACAGCTGCATCCTCCTCAAGTGCCCCAGGGTCCACCAGCCAGCAGCTCCAGTACGGCGCCGTGGTCCGACAGCCTCCCACCATCACCGCTCAGCTGCAAAAAAAACAGCAGCTGCTCCCCCCAGAGCCTGGATGGCACGCCTGCGCCGGCAACCCCGCCGAGTGGACTACCTGGAGCGCATGGTGGAGAAGCAGAAGCACCGGGTCCAGGATCTCCGCAGAGAGCTGCGGGACCACCAGTCCACAGGAAACCGCCAGAAGTGACTGTGTTCCTTGCCCCTTTTTTAAAGACTGTTGGGGGGTGGGAATTGGCAGTTGGGGATTCTGAGGGACTTTTTGCGGGACATTGAAATGGACATTTGTTGGGGTTAGGGAGGGGGGTGGTTTGGGTCTTTGGACTAGTTTGTTTTTGTTAGGGTGAATATATATTTATTTATTTCACATACTTCAACATAGTGTACGCGTTCATATTACTGTGTGGGGTGGTGGGCAGGGGTTACTGCACGTTTGGTTTCCTCAAACTTACCAGCATGAATTATGTAAAATGTCCAAAAATGTACAAAAGTGCCACTAACAGAGTTAGTGAATTCAATTGGCCTACTACTACTTTACTAGTACTACTGTCAGTATCCCATTATTCTACCTCCCCAAAATGCTTATCTTACCTGTGATTCGTTTTTGAGAATAGAGCTAGGCACAGCGCTGGCTGCATGGCCAATGGCGATTACGGTTGCCCATGAAATCCATCCAGGACAGAAATTCCATTGTTGTGGTGGTAGCACACTAGCAGTAGGAGCATATGAAAAACAAAGGAAAAAATGAGACATTGAGTTGCCTGAGAGGAGTATCAGAAGGAACAGTATATTTGTAGCCTAAGCAATGCTGAAGACAAGTATGGGAAAAACAATTTTGCATGGATGATTATGGCTACAACAAGAACAGTGACACAGCAGCATAACAAGTCTTGACATGTAGGAGGATGATGTTGACGATGGATCCAAGCGATGGTGGGCATGAAATTCAGAATTGATTTGAAAATACTCATTGGTGTTTTTTTAAGCAGAATTACAATATCCTAGGATTCATCTAGCTGCCTTAAAATTGATTTGAGGAGGTTGCTTGCACCTTATCCTCCCCAGCAAGTTTGTGGAATTATTGCTGTCATTTAGTCACACCTCAATGAAAACCACACAGCCCGGGGGAAGAGGGTTAGGGTTTGAAAATTAGATGAGAATGGGGTTTTTTGGGAAAGTTTTGTGGAGAGAGGAAAAAAAACACAGTATGGACAAACAACAAATGAAGAAAAACAAACCTTGGGATACAAAGATATCCATAAATCTTTTAAGGGACATAAAGGAAGTGCATGCATGAAGTTGTTTGCTAAATGGATGGTTCGGTTACTGAAAAGTAGTACTAACTACAACTTACTAAGTAGTACTAAACTATTAGACAGTACAGGGCTGCTGTAATTACGCAATTTCACTCAGAGAGAGAATGACTTAGTAGTACATTACATTAGTTTTAAAAATAGCAAAGAAAGTTATGAAATAGCTGTAGGGATGAATTTGAAGCAGAGTCGCACTCATAGAAGTTCACAACAATAAGTTATTTAAAAGATAAGGAGAAGTGAAGAGGATACTGTAACTGTATGTTGTTGTTGTCCTGTTCCATTTGGGAAGTAGCATGCATCCAGCCATTCCTCTTATTCGCAGTACTCCTCCATTCCCCCTGACGCTCCGTCGATCAATCTTGGTGACCAGACACACTGTCCACTGCCTGCCTGGCTGATGCGGAGTTGCGGATTGATGTTGTTCCCATGGCACAAGGTAAAAGCCGGCCTGCAATTGTTGATGGAAAAACAGGAAGGGATATTAAAACAGCACTGAGAAAAAATATAAGGTAAGGTGTGTAGTGCAAAAATAACACTTTCAAAGGCAACAGTATTACATACAGGCATCATTTCTAAAGTGCGTACTCTGAGTCTGCTTTTCAAGGATAGTAATTGCACACAGCAGGCCAGGGCCATGCAGACGGTCAAGGCAGGCACAACTGAGTGAACCACCCTGATGATGTAGCATACCTCTTTGACACAGACAGAGAAAGCATATCTAATTTTATGCAGCAAGCCACATAGCCACAATTTTACATGAACTGCTGTCTGGTCTCTGGCATACCTTAACTGGCTCAACCACTCCCATACCCCGACTAGACAGACATGTAGGTCTGCTGTGGTTGTTGTTGACATTTTTACCTGTTGTTTGCCACTCACGAAACGGCCATATTTCTTCCGTAAACCGACAATGATGATGATTCTTCCATCCCAGTGAGTGACTGTGTAAAGAATAAAGATACAATGTAACTTTAATCATCAAGACTCATCATCATGGTATGTTTTTGGCAAACTCAATGTTGTCTACAGACTGAGTCCAAGGACATTTTCCATTTTGAAAAATGCAACGTAGTGGCTGGCCCCTGCAGTAGAAGTACAATTTGTATTAAACAAGGTAACGGAGTACATTTGAGTTACATTAAGTGTGTAAAAGATTAAATAATAATAACAGAACACTGAGATAGGATTTACTTCATGCACAACAAACAAACAACAATTGCTTTCATCAGAGCCAGACAGCCAGTGTTGTCCACCACTGCATGGCATCTCATCATTCATTACCTGTTCCACTTGTCATCATCTTATTCTTAAGCGAAGAGCCACAGGGCAGCCTCTCGTGTCAATTTCAGAAGGTGCAGTCAGCATAGTGAGTCATTCCAGTCCCACTTTTTTTTAGGGGACTCGTGCACGGACTGAAGCGACAGTTTCTAGATTCTGCGTAATCCGGCCATTTGCCTTGAGGGAAATGGATAGGGGGAGTCTGGAGGAGGAGGATAGAGTTGTGAACTTCAGGAATGCAGATAGCGGCACCTTCAATATGGAAAATAGGACGAAGACAGTGATGCTGATGGATTTGTTGTGATTAAAGTTTTGTTGTGCTAAAAGTTGCAAATCAAAGAAAGACACACAGAAATAAAAGTCAAAAAGGACGTAAGAAAACAAAAAGTAAGTTTTTCAAGCCTAGTTGTCAGGGAAGTAGAGCTCGTCCTCAAACTCTGTGAATTGAACATGGAGTAGGTCAACTAACAGAGAAGAGCTTCCGTCACCTAACTCGGTGTCCTCTTCTTCCTGCGTGGATTCACGTATTTTGTAATCTGGTGGTATGAAGTGCTGATTCATCTTGATCATTGTTAACCTCTCCGCATTTTTGGGCGAGAGGCAGGACCTTTTTGAAGTGACAATGGCACCAGCAGCACTGAAAACTCGTTCCGAAAATACGCTTGCGAGTGGGCAAGACAAATAATTTATAGTCAGCCTGCTGAGCAGTGGCCAGTGAGGCCGTTTCCCATACCAATACACCAATGGGTCACGATCAGTGTAGACCTCTGTTGGGTCATCCAGATAGGCCTGCACCATCCACTCAAGGTCCTCCCTGGGTGGTGCTCCACTTTGCGTACCATGTCAAATCAAATCAAAAATCTTTATTTAGATATAAGACATATATCTTTAAAAGAAGATTACAAAATTCACATTATGTATCAGTTAATAGAGTTAAAACAAAGGAGAAGCAAAGACACGGTCAGTTAACAGCCGTTATAAAAACAGAGGTTGTCTTCTCTTGAGCCTTCTTGACCCTTAGTATTTTAAAATAAATATAAAATCACAGGGTGGTAATGATAAAAGAGAACATAGTTTTAAAACATATTGTGCTAGAGAACTCTTCTCTTCAACCCTTTTATGTTGCACTCGTTGTCAGAAGTGTCATGCATATGGAAGGCAATCAACATTCCTAAGGTTACTGATCATTTCATTTAATCCTCCCTTGAGATTGGAATAAGTTGTGGGGTGTGTTGGATAATTAAAAGGAGTGGGAGGGGCGCTTTAACGGGGCCTCTTTTGTTTGAGTTTACGGTATGCTTGCTGAATGAAGTTTGTAAGTCTTATGTTTAAGACACTATTTTCAGGATTCAGAGCTACTATAATGGCGTGACGACAGGTCCGGGCACCCAGCCTATTCCATTCGGCTTTGAGTTTACACCTGCGTTCAGAATTAAAGGCTGGGCAGAGGCAGACCACATGCAATAGAGTTTCAGCTGTTTTGCCGCACCCTCTACTAGTTAGGTCTTCTGCCGTGCGTCGCCAAGGAGGTAGATCTTCCAGAAATCGCCAAACACCCATTCTGATAGCGATAAGGCTGCGTTTTAGGTACAGTGAGTATGTGCAGCCCAGATAGATGGCGGGGGCTAGCCGTCTGTACGAATTTACAAGAGCCCAGGCGTGGCTGCGTTTCAAAAAGTGTGCTTTGTCAGTGATAAGTGATCTCATTCTCACACATTTTTTGATCCAGATTTTAAATGCTATCTGGCTGGGGTTAAGGGCCCATAGATCACTCGCTGACATTTGCTGAATGGCGTCTTTAAAAAGGCGACTGTACGTTCCACCTGGAGTAACTTCTAACCAGACTAGGGATTCTAATGTGCCTGGGTCCGCCTGTCTCAGTTTGTGACAAAGGTTCAGGTATTCCCTGATGTTAGAGGCATCGTAATTTAATAGCCCCATCTCCAATCTTATCTGCGCAGCAGATGCAGACTTTGGCAGCTGGAGAACTTTTTTGTAAATTTTAGTCGTATGCTGATTCAGGGCAGTATTCATTTTTCCCCTAAATATCTCTATACCGTATGATAGAGTGGGGCCAATTTTCGCTCTCATTACCTCCAGAAGAGGCGATAGAGTTGGGCCTGAGAGATTTTGCATACCATGTGTTTCCTTTGCATCAACACTGGAGCAAGCAAACCCTTGCTGAGTTATCCAATCCGCTTCTGACAATATTATGGCTGGGCCTGGTGCAGGTGATGATGACGAGGATACTGTTGCTGCTGTCGGTAACGGCTGTGAGGGAAAGTGACTGCCTTAGGCCACAGAAGTGGACCTTGACGCCGGATGGCCTGCTGCTTCAGTAGTACTTGTGGTGTTTCCTTCAATTTCCTGCCGCTCTTTTTCTAACCGAGTGGCTGACACAGCTAGCCAATGTTTGTACTTTGAAACATCTTCTTCATCAAAAGGAATGAATACTTTGCTGGTCAGTGCCTTTTTGTACCGTGGATCCAGAATAGTGGCACAAATGTAATGTTGTTCTGAATGTATTTTTTTAAGCCTTTCATTGACAAGTAGGCGGCTTAATAAGCTCTCCGCCAGCCGATATGCGTCTTGTTTGTGAACATCCGCTCGGAACGTTGAAGACACCGCCTTCAGTTGTTGCTCTAGCATGAACAACAATGGGATAGCTTTGCCCAAACTACAGTCCTCCCTGCTGACTTCACGGGTGAAGACCTCAAAAGGATGAAGCATGTCTGTCAGGCTTTTAACTAGGTCCCATTCCTCCGGCTCTAGCCTCATGTCTTTCATTGCAACAGACGGTATGTTAATGCTATTGACATACTCATTGATTACCAAGTACTGCTCAAACAGACGTTCAAGCATGAAGAAGGTTGAGTTCCAACGTGTTGCCACCTCCTGGATGAGTCCTTTGACTGGCACTCCACGGCTACGTTGAATGATCCTCATCTCCTTCCGGCCTTAAAAGAATGGCTGAAATGTGTGCAGATTCTTCAGCAGGTGGTCAGTAACTTGCTGACTGTGTTTTCTCTTTTCAAGAAATCTTGAACAATGTTAATGCAGTGCGCCAAACACGGCACTCTGAAGTAGCCACCATCATGCATGGCCTTAACTATATTACAGCCATTATCCGTGGAAACATAACCAATCATGCGACTTCTTGGCACCAGCCATTTAGAGACCTTACTCTTAAACTCATCCAAAATGTTTAATGCAGTATGAGATTTCTCCATGGCAAACATGGCTACTGTTGCATGTTTGCGACTCGGTTGAAAAATTGTGGCATGGTTAACACCTGTAGACATCTTTTCTCTAACCCCTGCAAAAGAGACCCAGTGTGCAGTGATGCACATGTAATCCACGGCTTGGCAACTGGTCCACTTGTCAGGTGGATAGTGTGAACAGCACTCTTCTGCAAAGCTGACCCAATCACTTCCAGCACATCTTCATGTAGTGCTGGAACCGCAACTCTGGCAAAATAGGACCGGCCAGGAACCTTCCATTTAGGGCAGACTGTTACCACAAATTCTAGAAAACCCACCCATTCCACGAACGAAACAGGGAGAAGGTCCAGCGCTAGCATTTTAGCCAGCTTTGAGTTATACAGACAGTTGGGTTTAAATGGCGCCTCCGACCAAAACATGCTTTTAATGGTGGTCTGGACCGTTTTCATATGTGATGATGATGATCCAGACTTCTTCAACCCAATTAGGCTCATTGATGTACTTTTTCACATTGGTGTCTCTCCCAGACTCTAAGTGTGCCTCATATATGTTGCTGGGGTAGAGGGTGTGGGCGCTACCACTGAGAGTGCTGCTGCCAGGGGTACTGGGTGTACCAGAAAAAATGTCTGTCACTTCTTCACTTCCCCCCTGCACGATCAGCCCCTCGTCATCATCAGATGCAATATGAATGGATACATTTGGATTTGTTGTTCTTTTGGCTTCCCGGATCTGCTTTATGTGCGCCTCCCAAATGATAGTGTGGTGTTTTTGGAGAGGGCCTCTCTGGCCTCCGGTACCATAGTTGGTACCAAGCTTACCCCGACTAACTACAGTTTTACAAATCGAACAAATGACCATGTATTCCACCTTTTTGCTAACACTAAAGAAGTCCCAAACTGGGGACTGGAGATGTCTGCTGTTGGTGGAGGTGCTACTTTCAATGCCAAATGAAGTGGAGGATGGGCATGGCTGAATTTGACTCTGTTGTGCACTTACAGCACCACTACTTGAGGTAAAGGAGGTCGAGCTGAATGGAGGTCCCTGCCGGACCTTCTGACGAGAAAATATGGAAGCTGTAGGTCGTGTTGGTGTAGTAGTTAACTGCATTGGTGGTGGTACCAGTGCCACACCGCCCACATCACGCTCAGCAGCAATTCGGAATAGGGTCAAAATGTCTGTCTGCTGCAGGCCCGCTGGGGCTGGAGTGACATCTGAGATGACTGGGTCGTCGTCAGACTGTTCATCAGCAGCAGAATACACCACTTCTTGTTTGTCGTCATCACCCATAAGTGGAAGCCTTGCGGGAACCTTCCTTTTAGGCTTAGCTACGTTTGTCGGCTCATGGCGTGCCTCACTCTCAGACTGCATTGGTGGGTTCCAATCAACATCAAGATCATCAGAAGGAAGGGGGCTTGAAGAAGAACTTGTAGTAGCCCTCCTTGACCTTTTTCTTGCTGTGGATCTGGAAGACAATGGATCATCATCAGGAGGAGTGGCTTCCTCGGATGATACTTTCGCTTGAATCTCAATTTCCTGATGTGCCCCTACTTCTGGAGGAACAAGCATGCACCTCTCCTCGCGCCTCTCCATGCGCCTCTCCTTGCGCCTCTCCTTGCGCCTCTCCTTGCGCCTTCTCCTCGCGCGTCTCCATGCGCCTCTCCATGCACCTCTACTTGAGCCTCTACTTGCGCCTCTCCTTGCGCCTCTCCTTGCGCATGTACTTGTGCTTGTAGTAGTTGCACCTGTGGTTGTCGTTGCGGCTGTGGGTGTTGAACACTCGTCAGATGAGTTATACCCTGCGATGATTGGATGCTACTTTCTTGCGATGAGCCAACATCACTGCTTGATGGTGATTGAACAATTAAAGTGGCTGCCTCTGCAGCACTCATGGCCTTGGACCTAACTTGGTGTGGTGGCACTCAGCCCAATGAAGCGGAGGTGCTGCTCCCAGCTTGGTCCCCGGCGGACCCCGCTGCTGCAGGCGTAGTTTTTGTTTCCCAAAAAAAGTGTCTGTGGGCACAACAGTCTCCTTGGTAAGTGGCGCCACTTGCTTCTTCTGCTCCTTCTTACTGGCAGTGGCACTGGCAACTTTCTTGGTAGAGGAGCTACGGCCACCTTTCTTTGGGCCCATCTTCTTCAGATGTCAGAACAGCAGGCCGCAGTTGCACGAGTTGCAGAGTTGTCTGTGGCCACACGTGACGTCACGTGATGTTGTGCTGCACACACCGCAGCAGGACTTCTTTCTTGCACTGATGACGAACGATGACTGATTTGTGGTTCTCTTGTGCACCTGAAAGCAAAGGAAGCCAGAGGAACATCAGTTAAATTAATGTTGCATATGTCGTGCTTCAATTAATATTTGTAACTAGGCATTTATTTTTACAACACACCCAAAAACGGAAAGACCCAAAATAAAAATTGCAATTCTAATCAAAAATGGATGTTTACATTAATAGAAGAGACAGCCCACAGAAAGACTTGGTCCATGCACCACTGAGTACCCCTGGGCATAATGGATGAAAGCAAGGCAAACTGGGTGCAGGCCTGAGCACACTGCCTGGCTTCAAAATGGCCCCTTGACCCCCACCCACATGGCCAGGCCCTGCCTGTACCAGGCCTCAAAATGGCCCCCACCCACATGGCCAGGCTCCAACAACACCTCAAAAAGTCAAAAAACATACACAAAACACCACAATCCAATGCCATCCATGCCCTCAATGATGTTTAAATTCAAGACACCCCACAGAAAGACTTGGTCCATGCACCACTCACTACCCCTGGGCCTACTGGCTAGTGTGGCTTTACAGGCACCCCAACATTAAAAAATAATCCACATATAACAGTGAGCTAAAATTCCATGACATAAATGAGATTTAAGTTCGACCAAACTCACAGAAACAGTTGTATCATGCACCCATGACTAACCCTGGGCCTACTGGATACTGTGGCTACCCACAATATTTTTTTTTTTAAGTTGTGAAAAAGTTTTGAAATTGTAGTTGTAGCAACTGCAATGCCCCAAACAAACAACACCAACTTACTTGTTAAATCTCAAATCCAAAAGTGATCCAAACTTCAAAGTCCAAAAAGTCCTCAAATACAAATATCCAGCAGCAGCCACAAAAAGTAATCCTTCCAGATCCAAATGAAAAGTGACCAGAACATGGACAAAGCACTGGGAGGAGCCTGCTGGACAGGAATAGGAAGTTGGAGACTCTGGGGCACTTCCTTCCCCCCCCCCCCAAAAGTGGACTCCTTGCACAAAAAAGTGCAGCCAAATGTCAATCTGAGGAGTTATGATGATCAAAATCATAATTTTCAGAAGGTTTATGCTGCCTGCAATGAATTTCTTGTGCAGAATTGCAATTTTTGCCAGTTCGGGAAAGCGAGCTGTTCAAATCTCCCGCCGGAAGTCAGCTGCGTGCTGCATCTACGTGTTCGCAATTGTTTACTCCCGCGATGCGTGATCGCGGGCCCTTATGACATACTCGCGTTGTCAAACTCTCGCTGTGCAAAAAATAAAAAAATAAATAAAATAAAAAAGATGACGGGCCATGATGACGTACTCGCAGTCGAAAAACTCTTGCGCGATCATGCAGCAAAATCCAAAATGGCGCAGCACACGCAAACCGAGAGAAAACAACTCGGCGAACTCAGAATCACGGTAAATCAATGCCACGCGCACGATATTGTATTTTTCAAGCGCGACCAAGCAAAAATATCCGCAAGCTTGCGAATTGCTGATTTTTGGGCAAATTCGCGCGGAACGCGAATTTGCCAAAAATCCGCAAATTCCGCGAACGGAACGGATTTTCAGCCCATACTTAGTTAACATAACTGCTTGGCCCGTCTTTGATGGGATTGTGTGGGATTCTATTAGATTTCAAATCCACGGAACCACAGAGGTTATAAATGTCCCAAATGTCCTAAGGGTTTCTATGGGAGATGTGGTTAAACAAAATATACGTTCTGATGATTGGGATGTTCAGGCCGTAGAAGCTTTGTTTTCTGATTTGAAATATTATGCTGCCTTTGATGCTCAAGATTTGTGTTTAGATTCCGCAAATTATGGTGATTTGCTTTGTTATCAACACTTTGGCAATCACTACCTACATAAGGCTAACACCAGGAGGAATATGGTTAATTATAATAAATGGGAACATTGTCCCGCTCCTGTTGAGGGCAGCTCCTCTTCTCTTTTAAAAAGGTTCACTTACTTTACTGATTTTGATCAGTCAAATCCCAATGCATTTTATTTTAAAGGGACCGAAAAGTTCACTTCCAAGGTTAGACTTACCCACACAAAATTATTATATTCGAAGTCCTTTCTAGACCAATTGGCTGTTGGGGGCTATGAACTGTGGAAGGATACTATTGATCTTAAATCTGTTTGGGGTTCTAAAGAATGGCAAGTGCAAGGCACCGAGGCTTTGCATCGTGCATGCCTCATCCCGAACCATATGTTGTTTTTGAATTCTACAATTTCACAAACAACTTGCTTTGGATTGGCTACTACTAAAAAATGAAATGCTCCTTCTTTTCCTTAATTAGAAGAATATTCTGGTTGGAATAATAATACCGATTTTTCCATTAGAGAATTACCGAAGATGTTGCTGAATTCTACCTTTGGCATATCCAGTTTGAGTCATAAGGGTTGGTTGCTGTGGTACAAAAGTGCAGATTCTTGCCAGCATCGTTTTCTGGGTTTAGCTCAAGGCTACACACAGGTCAGGGTGGATCCCCGTTTTGAATGTGGCCATTCTGTGACTACCTATTCTGTAGGCAAATTGTGCCAGAGTTGGCTCAAACATTTCACTTTGGCGTCAGTTAAGCTGCATTTATCTAACTTGACTGACGATGGTGATTTGAATGATTTTGTCAAGGGCTCGGCTTCCGGCAAATGAAAAAGATGGATATATGCTATTTACAACGAAGTTTAGAAACTGTCCCAGATTGTGGCTGCTTCACGCATTAGAGCAATAGATCAAGCAAATTTAGAAAAAGTGCTAGCGGTTGTACATAACATCTTTAACACATTAGATAATATTGTTTCATCTGTTGTTGATATTGTGCAAGAGGATGTGTCTGTTTTGTACCATGGTCAAAATCAATTGCGTTCTATTATGCAGTTTTCCTGGACTTTGCAGACTTTGAAATCGGGGAAGGTGCCTTGGCACTACATGAATACTTCATCATTGTTTACCCCGTTTAATTTGACTGAAAAGCAACGTTTTATGTCAAAGAAGGATGAAACTTTTTCTATGTTACACATTGAAAAGTTAGAACCGTTACCATTTTCTGTGACTGAGACAAATTCTGCAACATGGCTTATCCACGGATTAATAACTTTACCTTTTCCCCTTTTCAAGTTCGAAGCCTGCATGAAGTACTACGCAATTGGCAGATATGAACCTTTGGGCACCGCTTATCTTCATGAAGCTTTGTCATTACCATTTACCTATAGGTGCCTTAGGGAGGGTAAAGAGGTTTACTTGAATGGAGAGGATTGCACTACAACACCAGATCACTCATTAATGTGTAGGAATATCCAATTACATGGCTCTTGTACCTAGAATGACCCGAATTTAGCCTGTATTTTAAAAGGTACACCGGCACCTGCTATCATACCCACATTCACAGTCAGAGAGAGGGTGAAATTTAAGTCCCTCTGCATGGCCCATAAAATCCTGCAGGGGAAAGGGCCACCTATCATCCGGGGTATGGTCCAACCCTACAAGGCCTCCCGTGCCCTTCGCTCAGACCATCTGCATCTCTTGCAAGTTGCAAGGGTAAGAAAGGCCAGGACTGGCGGCAGAAGATTCTCCGTCAATGTGGCAGCCCTATGGAACTCCCTCCCGCCCACTTTACGTTCCGAAACCGGCACCCTCCGTTTTCGCAAAATTTTAAAGACCTACTTGTTTCCTGTCTAACGAGTCACTTCTGCTAGGTCCGCCTTGTCTGGATAAGCGCTGGGAAGCCCAAGGGTAACCATGCGCGATACAAAACTCACTAATAATAATAATAATAAATAATTCACATTACTGGCAAACAGGAGTTATTTACTTTTAAATAATGAAGATTGTTGTGGGATGGTAGCCGGAATTCCTTACGTGGTTACGGTCAGTGAGAGTGTAGTCTGTTGTAAAAAAATAATGTTTCCTCCTCCACATGGGAAGCTCGATGTTTCCATCTGGCCGACGATTCCAACCTTGAAAGCAGATTTCAACAAGATGAGTCGTATAAGAGTTCTATTGTCTCAGAAAGGAGTCGCCCTCACATCTGCTCATGAAACATTTGTCCTTCACGTGGCAAACACCTGCACAGAAGTGCATACTTTATTAAATACGGATTTGCCCTTGCATTTCGGTGAGTTAATTCACACCATCTTTAATGCATCCTCCACCTCAGGGCTAGCTCCCTTTTTAAAAGTTGTTAGCAGTGGCCTTGTGACTTCTTTTCAAACTATATTTGGTGTGTTCCTGGCATTTTTTCATTCGATTTTTTCCAGCCTGTTTGGTGGATTTCCCTTAATGCTCGCTCTGGTTGCAGGCGTACTTCTGTTGTTTTGTTTATTTCAAAATGGATGCACGTCCTGTGTTGCGAGAAGATCTGTCACGACTGTTGCTGCTCCGCAACCGAATGCTTGAATATTATGGCGCGCTGCCTCTTGCTACATTGAGTGCAGCTTATGGATTATCGTTTCGATTCTCCTTCTTTACATGCATCCAGCCTGTCTTTAATTGCCTGAGTTGCGATTTCGACTGGGCCCTGGATTTGTGTCTCTACAATACGGTGTCCCTTTTTTTCTTTCTTTTTTATTTTTGTAGAGCGCATAGTCACCATGAGGTATCCCAGCGCTAAATCCCCCAATGCGGATTATGATCAACTGATGAGCCCCCTTAGTTGCTCATGAATTGTTTTGTTCTGGCGGAGGGATTATGGCCTTTGCAGCGATGCATGGAGTCCTGCGACGTTGGAATGTTTTCACAGCGGCGCACGCAGCTTAATTGAAGCAACACCGAGTTAACCTCTGATGGTGCTAGAGGCTCCGGTAATTGATGAACATGTATGTTCTTTCCCATTGCTGAATTGAATGGCTGAACTGTTTTCAGATGAGGACAGTGAATTCCTATTGGAGGCTGTTGCTACATATTTTGCTTATACATTGTTGGAGTGAGATGTGTTATCACTTCTCTCTCTCTTACATGGCCGAGGTCACACGTTGGTCATCGGTGTTTTTTATTTTTTTCAACTTCATTTTTTTCCACCCAGCCCTATTGGCTTCCAAATGTCTGTCGCAAAAATTGCTTGATTTGAAGTTCTTACATTTTATGGAGTTTGCTCTGGTTTTTTCACTGTGGCAATTTGAACTTGGTTCTGACTGTCGTTCTTGAACTCTGCTTTCCAAATTTGCCCCTTTTCTTATCTGTGCTCAGATCAAGAGAGGGTGTCATGGGGCTGAGCCTTGTCTTTGCACTGTCACATGAGCTTATTAGAAGTGTAAACGCCATTTTTCCTTTCTGCTGCCCTTTTGCACACGCCACACATTATTATAAATGTTTAGAGTTAAGCAGAGTGTTTTGCTTCACACAAGAATAATATGTTTTTCTATATTAGCAGCCTTGCTTTGTAAGCTTTGTCTGAACAGTGAGTGCCGAGGCCTTCAAGGTTATTTCAACACAGTGGTTGTTGTTCAGACTGATCAGCGCACGTTTGTATTTGTATTTGTATTTGTATTTGTATGTGGATTTGTAGAGCGCGGTTGCTGCCCGGGGGCGTCCAAGCGCTAGGAACCAACAGAGGTGATTGGCGGTAGCAGGAAAAGCTACCAGAGAATTACTGTGGGGAGTTGAAGAGGAATGTCTTGAGCTGTTTCCGGAACGAGGAGAGATTGGGGTTGGCTCTCAGATGAAGGGGAAGGGCGTTTCACATCTTGGAAGCATTATGGGTGAAGGTCCTACCGCCTGATCTGGCCCTTTTTATTCTGGGTGCGGTAGCCATAAAGGCCTGGTTTCTGCTAGGTTGGTAGTGGGAGACTAGGTCACGGGTGATCAGAGGACCTGTGTCCCAGAAAGCCTGGTGGGCGATACACATGGCTTTAAAATGGATTCTTTGGTGTACTGGCAACCAGTGTAGGCTGATCAAGCCAGCTCTAACTGATTGTCGACGTGGGATCTGAAGCAGTGTGCGAGCTGCACAGTTCTGCACTGTCTGAAGTCTCCGCAGTGTATAATCTGAGGCAGCAAGGTAGAGGACGTTGTTAAAGTCCAGGCGGGACTGGATCAGACCCTGGATGGCTACCTGCTTAGCCTCCATGGGTAAAAGATGAAGAACTTTCTTTAGCATCCTGAGAAGGCCAAAGCAGGTAGCCGAGAGTTTGGTGGCTTGGATGTCAAAAGAAAGGGATCTGTCCAGCCACACCCCAAGGCTCTTGATGTTATTCTTAGGTGCTGGGGGAGTGCCCAGGCAGGGTGGCCACAGGGAGTTGAAAGAACTTGGATCAGCGGGGCCCAGAAGCATCAGTTACGTCTTGTCCCCGTTTAGTTTGAGTGATGAGGAGGACATCCAGCTCTTTACCTCCTCTAGACACTGTCTGAGCCCTGCTCCCATTGGCATGTTAGCCTCCTGCGCCAATGAGACCACCAGCTGGGTGTCGTCCGCATAAGAAATGATCTTGACTCCAAACAGACGGACAACCTCAGCCAGTGGCCTCATATAAATGTTGAAGAGCGCAGGGCTTAAAGAGGAGCCTTGTGGGACCCCGCACCTTAATGGTCTGCTAGTGGACACTGACTCACCGTTGAACACTCTAAAGGATCCGTCCTTCAGGAAGGACTTGAACCATAGCCATGCCTTGTGCTTGATACCAACACTAGTCAGACGGTGCAGCAAGATGTCGTGGCTGACCGTGTCAAAGGCCGCGCTGAGGTCAAGGAGGATCACTGCCACTGATCCTCCTTGGTCCAGGATTTTTTTGGATTCCTCGGTGACCATGAGAAGGGCGGTCTCAGTTCCGTGCTTGGGTCTGAAGCCTGTCTGGGTGGGATCTAACAGTTGGTTGTTTTCTAGGAAAGCGACCAGTTGGCCGTTGATGTATCTCTCCAATACTTTACTCAGCCAGGGGAGTAGGGAGATTGGCCGGTAGTTGCTAAAGTCTGAAGGATCCAAGCTGGGTTTCTTTAGCAGGGCTCGGACCATGGCCCGTTTCCATCCAGGCGGGACCGTGCCGGAGGTGATAGAAGAGCTCAGGAGGTCCATTATGATGGGCAAAGTGACCTGGGATGCCGACATTACGATGTCTGGCGGGGCTGGATCGTCAGGGGAACCAGATTTGACTTTCCGAGACACAGATTCCAGGGATGCGAGATCAAGGGGGGGAAAGTGATCCAGTGTGGGAGGAGGCTGTGATGAAGGGTGTGTCAATATTGAGTTGGTAAAGGCTGGGAAAGGTGTGGCCAGGGGGGGGGAGGAAGCATACATTTTGTTGACTTTTTGGTGGAAAAAGTCTGCCACCTTGTTACAATGCTCTGTGGATTTGGTCTCAAGCAAACATATATACAGCTGTGGCCACCTCTGGTTTTGGCGCGTTTAATAATGCACTGCGTATACATGATCACACACACTTAGAGAACATTCGCATGCTAAGAGCTGGTGCAGAATCTGATGTGATCCATTTCTGCTAAGTACCAGAGGTATGGGGCCACCCTTGTAATCCCAAGAGACCTTCTGTAGATATAAAATAGCCTACTAGCAAGGGAGGGTGAAATCTAGGTATATTTAAATCTGTTTCCATTTAGCATTGTAACATGCTTCCTCCCTTTGTATTTTATGGAATAGTAACTATGCTGATAATCTTGTTGCTTATAATATGTCTGCTTGTATTATCTAAGATACTGCGCATGAGAACACGGCATTAGAAATAAATATTTCAAACTTGCTTGTGTCCTCTTTTACTCCCTGTTTTGGACTGGTATGAGGGTATAACGAAAGAGTGTTCATGTGTTCCATATTGCCTGAGGTAATATAAGTTCCATGTTCTGGGTTATCTAATCATTGGTGTTATCGAAGAGCCAATGAGATACTGATGCTAGTCTGGTAAGGGTATTTTGGGTACTAAGGTGAGTTTTGGCACACCCTAATTCACTTAGGTTCCAAGTCTCTATGCACAGTTCTGTGTAGGAGCAGAATCCCTGCTACACCATCTTCCTGGGCTATCTCCCGGGTGCGGAGTGACACAGGAGAATAGTGCATGTAGTGGCGGTCGTGTATGGACAAAGTGCTGGCCGTATTAAGAGTATAGTCCATAGCATGCGGGAATATTAGGAATAGTGTGGGTTGTGGCTCTTGTATTAAAGAGGTATGGCGGCCATGTTGAGTGTGTGTGAGAGAGGCATGTGTGGAAGCACATGTATATGGACAGTGTGGTGACCATATTGGGTATGTAGCCCGTAGAGCGGTGTGACATTGAAAATAGCACATGTTGTGGCTCTTGTGTTGAGGAAGTATAGTGGTGATGTTGGGAATGTATCACAAAGAAGGCAGCCTCAGTGTTGTACCATAGGGGCTGATGAGGTGGTTATGACCTGACGCAATCAAAAATAGCAGGTCTGAGTGACAGAGGAACCCATACCTCTGGTTCCGGTTTTTGTATGTGTAGTCAGTTTATGGAATTATTCCAGCTGGCTCCAAAGTGAGGGGTACTGGTCATGTCTGAAATGGCTAGTAAGAAGTTGAAAATGACCTCTACTGATTGCGACAAATGAGATGGAAAAAAGTCCACCATGTGCATAGTAACATGGGGGAGGAAAGGGCTAGCTAATAAATTCTGTCACTACCAATTGCGATAAGTGAGATGGAAAGACATCTATGGTCCAATACACGAGGCCTTATAGATGATATACCATGGGCCGAATTTTTAAGCTAGCCCCTTCCGTCCCCGTAACTGTGCATATGGTGGACTTTTTCCATCTCACTGATCGCCCCCGTGTTTCTCCGCACCCAGGAGTTGACGCGCAGGAAGATGGATGTAGTTAAAAGCAGTAGCAGTGTTCTTCCCTCCCACCGCCGATTAAGCAGCGGAGGGCACGTAACTAGCTTGCTTCACAGGAGGTCAGTGTGAGTATTCTATTACTGCTATTTACACCAAAGAGGTGCCTCTTTTACTCTCATTTACAAAACCACTACTACACAGTGAATATGTTTACCGTGTGTCCACTCTAGGTTTGCTTCTCGATGTTACGTTCCTATCCGATGAAGCCTTCCCTTACGACTCTTGTGGTATGGTTATTAATGTTTGTGTGTCTGTCTGTTTACTGTTTATAAAGTCAGTATCATGTACCAACCACAGCTGATACTCGTTTCAACTCCACCGAGCATGCCTTTTATAAAAACCTCACCACTGACTTATTTGCCACTCTCGGGCAGGCAACCCGTGTGGTGAGGGCAATTTTCTAATTATATGACTCACTGCTTGCCACACTCACTATGGCATGGATGAGCAGTATGCCGGATCACTTCACAGCCGGCCCTGGGCATCTGTACTGTGTATGCCTCATTTTAACTTAAACCCACCCTCACGTTGAGATGGTTAACTCAGCTATGTATCAGACTAACCTTAACAAGAACGCAGTATGATCAGAAAGACACATGATCTGTATTACATTTCTGATTGTCAAGTGCTGACGCTGTCTTTTTTTCTATCCATTTTCTTCTCTCTTAGGTTGGATTTTGCAAATAAAGTGGTCATATCCGTTTGGGTGCACGGTCACCCCGACCGCACCTGAATCTAGGTATCATTACAGAATTACTGGGTGTCGCTGCCCCTGACCCCATTTTTCTTCACTGTATACACTTTTGCACGGTCCTGACGTAACACCACTGGATCCGCTAGGGACTACGAGAGGCGTGAAACATGTCAATCTGATACCATTCATATTTTACCATCACTAGCACTAAAAATACGCAGAAGGAGAATACTCCCTACCATGACCACCCTGTCAAGAGTATTCCTCTTGACTCCAGTTTTTAACCATATTACACGGACCCCAGAATACAGTCTCTCCAAGGTACTGAGCACAGTCCTGGGCACACGTGGTGAGGGTATTACTGAGTTAGTTCAAATGTTTTCACAATTTTGACAACAGTGTAGGTTTTGAAAAAAGTTTTATTATATCACCAGGCAATGACCTAATTGAACCAAAAAAACAGCCGACACGTGTTTCGTCATAAGGAGTTATCCTGTGACTCAGGAGGAGTAGGAAAGCAGGCCCCAAGTAACCGGTGATAATTCCAACCTGGTCTGGGGTATGCGAAGTGCTAGAGATGAAAGATGTAGGGGGTGGCGCTGCGTCAGCGAGAAATAATTAATGGTCCTGTGTCAAGGACAAGAAGCGGTAGGACCTTGGGGGCCCCAGAATGATATTCGTGGGCTACGGTATTGGTTAGAGCTGCCAAGGCGGATAAGCGGTGGCAGCCGATGGGCGAGTAGCACCCCAGTGGGAGTGGGGAAACATCACTTACAACGCAACTTTTACCACGCAATGCTTTTACATCGCAGCTTTTACAACGCAAACCATTACAACGCATTGCACTGGGGGGCGCTCTAGGATAGGGAATAGGTTAATTTACTATCCAATAACCTTCCCTAGTGTCCACGGGGACTGGAGTTGGAATAGTAAATTAAACTATTCACTATCCAGCACCCCAAAGCGCTATGCGTTGTAATGGTATGCGTTGTAAAAACCGCGATGTAAAAGCATGCGTGGTAAAAGCATGCATTGTAATGTCGTACATCTGTGCGAGTGGGTAGGCGTCCAGTGTCTGCACATGAAACGGGGTGGAAGCGCATGTCAATCTGATACATTCATATTTTACTATCACTAGCACTAAAAATACACAGAAGGAGAATACTCCCTACCCTGACCACCCTGTCAAGAGTATTCCTCTTGACTCCAGTTTTTAACCATATTACACGGACCCCAGAATAAAGTCTTTCCAAGGTACTAGTGTAATATTTTTAACTCACTAAGCACCACAGCCCACACACTCACACTCACCACTTTAGTGTTCCTCAAAAAAGATCTCCGACAAAGAGCCCTCTCGTGGGGCCTGTGGGAGACTGCAGCGCCACCCCACGAGGAGCAACGCCCGATGATGAAGCATGACACCCACCTGGGTGTGTGAGGGCACTTCCTTAACAAGGAGGAATTCTCCCCTGTAAAATTAATATTATCCAATCCCCCTCGACAGAGTTCCTGTCACTTTTCCTTCTAGCGACCTGACTGGTCAGCTCTTTTCTAGGATCAGTTACCCTCTAGTGATTGAAACGTAGACTCTAGGGAGCACGGGACCTCTGTTTCCAATCTGCTCCCAGTCCCCCTTCGTTTGTGTGTTTGACCCCATGGTGCCTGCCACACAGTGCAAGGATTTACAGGGGGGTACCTTAGGTAGCCCCTCAGCCACCAACCGTATGCCACGGGGCTAGGTGGCCCTGCCAGGGGCCGCCATAGTCACTTTCCGACAGCCTTTCCATGTTGAAAATGCCAGCGCAGAAAGGCTGTTGGAAACCAAATTCGTAATCTCATTGGCGGAAACGCCGTCGATAGGGGTTACGTTGCAGTTCCGAACTACAGGAGTACCGAGTCGGAATGACTGGCTGCTGCTCCGCATTTGCATTTCTTTTAAACATGCTCCCTGCACGTAAATCTAGTTGGATGCTTCCTCCTTTTGTTCCCCTTCCCTCCCCCATCTAACTCTTAGCGTGCCTTTTCTTTTTTTTCATAACCCAGAGCGTTGCACCATAAATTTTAAATATGCTCCGTTTTCTACCTCCCCTGCTGCACCAAAGACTGCAAGGCAGGTGCTGTCTTAAGTAAAACAAATATTGGCTCTTATTTACATACTTAAATGGCAGCTGCGTGTCTCATTGCGGGTGGCTCACCGAACTCTCATTTGCTCACTTGCCCCCTGCTGCTTTCCTTTTGGATATCTATGATCTGCACCAGTGCTTCAAATGGGCCGGTACGCACCGGTACTGAGTACCGGCACTTCTGATTTTTCTGGCCGTCATTACTGGCACTTCTCTTTAGCCAGGGAGAGTACCGGTAAGCTAACAGACGGCACTGCAGGCTCAAGTTAGGTTTCAACAGCAGCGGCTGGTGTTAAAGGGCTTGAGGAGCATCGCCCCACTAACATGGGAGAAGGGAAAAGAATGAATGAGCAGCTCTACTTAAAAAGACAATAGCTGTGTTGGGATGAAGGATTTTTTTCTGTGTAGTTGAAGAGTGGGCCTGTATTTGCGCATGTGCTGAACGAGTCTGATTTTCGCCTTGAAGGCACACACAGAGCAGTGACATCACTCTGATAGGAGTGACCGGTTTTACCGGTGAGGCATATGCTTCATTTAGGGCGTATACAGCTCTGGCTCAAGGCGGGGTCCGCAGAGCTTCACTCATCCAATGGAGAAAGGAGGGAAAACACAGGGGAATGATGTTAAGAGTTGGTGTCTACCTTGGAAATGCAGGCACTGTTTATGTGGTTTTTATTAACTGATGAGTCCTGAGGGGCCAAGTGCGGCAACTTTCACTTTTGACTTATCACGATCCTGAAGACAAGGAGTGCTGCAATGCACGTGTTCTGTTGCTTGCGCAGGTACTTCTCGTCGTCTGTTGGCTGGATTGGCTCACCATTAAGTGCTCTTGTTACCTGGTTCACCTAAACTCTGCCTCTACTAGCTTCATACATACCTTTAATTTGCTCAGTTTGTTTTAAGTAAAGAAAACCATCTTCAACTGCAGCAGCAATCACAGCATGTTAATTACTGTTTACGTGTTGTGATGACAGCTACCAGTTAAGAAAAAGTGTGAGTCTCCCGTATTATTCTTTTTATTAAATTGTGCTGTGCTGTGTTGTGGTGTCTATTTTATGACTGAAAAACACGGCATCACTGTTTTTCTAATCAAATAATGTTGTTAGGAAAACGTGTATAACCAAAAGTGTGGTTGTGCACTGATTTTCAGACAACTTGGTGCTAGTGATTCACCTGCTTCATGCCCTGCTTGCTCTGTGTACCCTAACACAAACAAAAATGTCACCAGTCGCACAGGGTAGATGCCCTGCTGCTCATGAGCTTGTAAGTACAGTAGCCTTTTGTAGAACCCCTGCTGGAGATTCCAGCAGCGTCCATTTGAATGCTCTGAGACTGCAGCAGTCTAAGACAACTTTCATTGCTTCATGTTGTGATAACAGTGCAGGTTTTAGACAGACCCCGCACCTTCGATCAGGGGCACAAGGACCATTCACTTCAGCTGAAAGTGCTTTAGCCTCCTCCCCACCTCTCTCCATCAGGTGTCTTAATGATGTCCCTGTTTTCACCATCACACTGTGTTTGACAGTGGAGGGCCCTTTAGGCCCTATGCTGTTAATCCCATTCAAACTATTGTGTGTATTTGGGCATCAGTGACTTAATCCATTAACGATTCCAAGGGACCCTATATCTCGCCAAACCCCCAATGACCCCTACACGTCTCTCTCAACTGACTCAATCACACCAGGGTCCACGGGTCCAGCTCGGACAGCCATAAGCCTAGATAACGAGCACCACACCCCAATAATCCCTGCACGTCCCTCACAACTGACTCAACCACACCAGGCCCCCGGGTACAGCTAGGACAGTCACAAGCATAGATAACGTGCATCACAACCCCAATGATCCATACATGTCCCTCACAACTGACTCAACCACGCCAGGGCCCACGGCTCCAACTCGGACAGTCATAAGCTTTGATAATGACCACCCCAATGCAGGCACACACCTGATTCACCAGCTGACCAATGGAGAATGCAATAACCAAAACTACACCCCAGACATTCCAATCGCCCAACTAGCAGGTGAGCTATCTGACAAATCTCCTCTTGATCTGACACTTACATTGATCCTCGGTCAACCCCTAACGCCTCCGATGCCTTACCCACTCATTCAAACTCTACATGCAGTGACCATTCCCCCTTCACATGCAGTACCCCCTCTCATGTTAGCACCTCTTAAGACCATCCCTCACATCTACTCTGACCCACCGACTACCCTCCATACTCAACTAACCCCGTCAAAAACTAATAATGATACCCCCACTCAATTTGATATCCAGATCTCAACGCAACCAGGCCATAATGGAGGAACTACCAATATAAGGGAACACACGCCCACAGACTTAACTAAGTGTCCTAACCATGACTGGACCGCTCGATTCAATGAGTTAACCATAGGTTTAGCCCATCTCAAGGATGAAATGCAAAATCTATCATCAATCACCAATGACCTACTAAACTCTAAAAATAAAACACTAGCGCCACCGTGAACCGAATTAGTCAGCAAACCAGCAGGTACCTACCAAGAATCCACACTCAGACTCCACAACACGGAGTAAAATACCCTCCCCCAACGACCCGGACCGTCCTACGAGGGCAACGGATGGTCTATCTGACAATGACTTACATGACCTTCTCATTTCATACACAAGCCATATTGACAGCAGAAAGTCTATAGATGGCTATCCAATCCATCCGACCCAACCCCTACAGAGAACCCACTCACAACTACAGATCCATAATTAGGGAAAACCTCACAACGGTCAACATAATGCATCTGGGGATGGGGTGCGCGTCAGTCTTCGTGACTGAATTGAGCCCTCTGTAATCCACACAGAACCGGAGTTCGAGCGTGGCATCCGGCGTTGCAGCCTTCGGGACCAAGACCACTGGGCTGGCCCAAGGACTGCTAGATGACTCAATCACCCCAAGTGCAAGCATCTTTGAGACCTCCTCTTTAATGCAAGTTCTTACCCTGTCAGTTACCCTGTAAGACTTGTGTTTCACAGGTAAGCTGTCTTCTGTGTCCACATCATGGACGCACCAATCTGTGAAACTAGGAACCAGGGAGAACAGATCAGAAAACTGTCCCAGCAACTGGCGGCAGTCATTCTGTTGCTCAGGGGTCAGGGTGGAAGAGAGGTTAACATCATCCACTGACCCATCTTGCTCTGAGGCTGACAGGAGGTGAGGAAGAGGCTCAGTCTCCTCCTCCATCCCAGCATCTGCTGCCAAGAGCATGCCCACTTCAGACCTCTCTAAGTGGGGCTTAAGGCGGTTGACATGTAGGTCCCTCAAGGGGTACCTAGGAGACTGCAAGTCCACCAAGTAGGTAACTGGAGTCTTGCGCTCCACAACCTCAAATGGTCCGGTCCACTTATCTTGGAGCGCACAGGGCTCCACTGGGGCCATGACCCACACTTTCTGGCCAGGTTGAAGCTCTACCAGAGTGACATTCTGGTCATACCAGCGTTTCATCTTCCCTGGGCTTTCTTCCAGATTCACCTCAGCGAGTTGCCTGAAATGCCTAGTCAGGTTTCTGAAGGCCAGCATGTAGCTATATACAGCCTGAGGAGGTTTCCGGGGAGATTGCTCCCAGCCTTCCTTAACCAAACTCAGAGGACTTCTGACTGGGTGTCCATAGAGAAGCTTGAAGGGACTGAACCCTAGAGATTTCTGTGGCACCTCACTGTATTTAAAGAGTAGGCATGGTAAGAGGACGTCCCACTTGCGCCTCATGGGTTCCTCTAGACACATTATCATGCCCTTCAGGGTCCGGTTGAACCTTTCAACCAGCCCATTTCCTTGGGGGTGGTAAGGAGTGGTGAGCTTGTAGGTTACACCACACTCCTGCCACAGGGATTTCATATACTTGAAAATGAAGTTGGTTCCCCGATCAGACACTACCTCGTGCGGGAATCCCACTCGGGAGAAAATTCCCATCAGTGCTCGTCTCACCACGGGGGCCGTCACTGTCCTCAGAGGTATGACTTCCGAGTACCGGGTGGCATGGTTCACAAAGACCAGGATGAACCTGTTGCCCATGGCTGTCTTGGGGTCCAGTGGCCCCACAATGTCAATCCCCACCCGCTCAAAGGGGGTACTGACCACAGGAAATGGCTGTAGAGGGGCCTTGTGCTTCCTCCTACCCTTTCACTTGCCTGCAAGTCTGATAAGTCCTGCAATGAGTATCAGAACTCTTGCGCATTTGGGGCCAATGAAAGTGGGTGACAAGCCTTTTAAAGGTCTTGTCCTGCCCCAAATGTCCTGCTAACGGCACATCATGAGCCAGCCCCAGTACGAAGGCTCTGAACTTCTGGGATACCCCCAGCACACGGGCCGACCCAGGTTCAGTAACCTTAGGCTCGCTATACAGGGGACCATTCTCCCAGTAAATCAAGTGTGACCCTGACGGATCACCTGCTGCCTGGCTTGCAACCTGTTGCCGCAGGCCCACAAGAGAAGGGCACTCTCTCTGCTCCTTGCAGAAGTCTTCCCTGGAAGGGCCTCCTTCTTGCTGCCAATGGGTCAGCTCAGGCAGGTCCCCCAGTTCAGCTACTTGTACCCGGTAGGCTCCAAGGCACCCCCCTCAGGGTCTACATCCTCCTGGGCTGTGGGAACTTCGGAGGCCGTTTTTCCGCGCCCACGCCACTTCTCTCTTCGGCAGGGTCCTGGGCCTCCCTCTCAGGCTCCAGGTCTTCTTAAGAACCCCTACTGGCTGACATTGACCGGGTGGTCACGCACGCCCAGTCAGGTAGTCCAACCATCTTCAAGTGAGTTGTCTTCTCCACCTTTTCCCAATGGGAGCTCTCCAAATCATTTCCCAACAAACAGTCAACAGGCATGGCAGGCCTCACAGCTACCTAAAGAGTACCAGAGACCCCCCCAGTCAAAGGGAACCTGAGCCATTGGACAATGACTCTCTGCGTTGTCGGCGTTAACAACTCGGCAAAATGCATGAGGGACAATCTGCTCTTGAGACACCAGGTGACACTTGACAGCTGTCACACTGGCTCCTGTATCTCTAAGAGCCTCCACCTTTTGGCCATTGACGGTCACTCGCTGCCCATATTTCTTAGTCTTCCTGGGTAGCTGAGCTTCTCACAGTCTCCTAAAGAGACAAGGTTCATCTGTGCGGCACCCCCCACCTTGGATATTAATCTCCTCCCCCAAGGCTATACTAGCCATCTTCCGGGGTGGAGCACCAGTGGGTGCTTGTTTACCAAACAGGCGGCACCTCGGATCATTCGCCTTATGACCCAGATTACCACACTTGTAACATTTCAGGGGCCCCTGGGGAACAGGACTACCTGTCGGGCCCCTTGCTTTCTCTCAGGGGGAGGCTGGGAACCTTTCACGGGGTTCTCTTAGGGACTACCTTGGGGCCCTTTGCGGAACTCCTTCTGTTTACCCTTGTCCCCCCCATTCTTCTGCTGGGGACCCTGCCCATCTTTGGCTGAGTCTCCTATGTGACCCTTGTGGACCCTGGTACTGACCCAGCGGTCCGCCTCCTCAGCAAGCTTCCTAGGGTTAGTCAGCTTGCTATCTATCAGATGCTGGCACAGCTCTGGAAATCAATTATCAGACAAGTGCTCCCATGCAATCAAATGAAAGAGACCTTGAAAATCATTAACCTTGCTGCCCTTTACCCAACCATCCAGTGCTCTGCAAAAGAAAGTGACATATTGAACCCAAGTACTCTTTTCTAACTTTTTGCATTTCCTGAACCTCTGCCTATAGAGCTCAGGTGTCAACCCATACCTAGACATCAATGCATCTTTCATGTGGCTGTATGAATTGTGGAGTTCAGAAGGCAAGTCTAACAATGAATTCCACCCCTCACTAAGCATCCTTCCCCACAACCCCGCTCCCCAATCACTCTCATGAACCCGGTGGGAAGACATGGCTACCTCATAGGCTCTGAACCACTGACCAATATCATCATTTTTGTAAAACTCCTTCACCACATCTTTGGGAATCTACACTCTACTTTCTGTGTGTACTGACGGTATGCTGCCACCAGAGGGAAAAACTTCTAAACTTTTAGTTTTAAACTCCAACTCCCTCAAAACTTTTTCATGCTCAAACAGCATTTTCTTGGGGGGCATGGCCGCGTTCTGGTGAGGCTCCGAGGGAGAGACCGTAGCCCAGTATTAATCCGGCCATTTATCCTGTCATTCTGGGACCCAGACGCAACAACCGTTTAGCGGAGGTGATTTGACGTGCAGCGACCCCTCTCAGAGCTCGCCACGACACCGGAGCCCCGAGCCTACATCGGCACCAGAAGCACCGGCCTAGATTTGGAGGACCGACCGAGGGGGCGCCTTCGCGGCCATGGAGTGTAGGCGCAGGGCTGAATCGGATGCCTGGAGGCGGGTGAGTGACGACTTGGCTGACCCCCCGCGCCACCCCCTGCCCGACGTCGCCTCATAGACGACCACACGGGAGGGCCTGCTGCGTCCCACCCCCCGTCGGAGAGACTGGGCCCGGGCCGCCGGTGACTGCTGACAACGCCAGGCCCAGCAGCGGCTTGACTCGCGACCCTAGCGACCCACCACGGCCCGCAGCGGCGGGATTCCTCCTGCATCCACCTCGGAGGCCAGCACACACGCCGAGCGAGGGGTCCACTCCTGCCCCCTGCTTCTCAGTGGCACAACGGCAGCAATAGAAACCTGGGACTGATACCCCCACCAGGCCCAGCAGCGGCTTGACTCGCGACCCTAGCGACTCACCACAGCCCGCAGCGGCAGGATTCCTCCTGCATCCACCTCGGAGACCAGCGCGCACGCCGAGCGAGGGGTCCACTCCTGCCCCCTGCTTCTCAGTGGCACAACGGCAGCAATAGAAACCTGGGACTGATATCCCCGAGAGGCGCCTGACGACGCGTGGGGGGACAGGCTTTACCCTCCTGGCCTACCGACCCAAACTCCGGTCTGCAGCACATACCCTCTCCTGCCCCGGTGTGACCTGGAGCGGCGCCCACCCCCCTTGAACCACGATGGGCGGCAGGGGCAACCGAGGGACCCAGCAAAGCAAGTTGGATAAATTTGCTTACGCCAAGGAATTTCCCCCGCTGCCGGAGCAAAAAAGAACCAGCGTAAAGGGTGCAGAGGGTGGCGCGGTTTCGGCCATAACCCTGGAAGACATTATGGCGGCCCTGACGCAGGTGCAGGCCACGGTTGGCTCCATCTCCACGGACGTCACGCTCCTGCGGGCTGATCTACAAAAGATGTCAACGAGAGTATCAACGGTTGAACAGGTCACTACAACGCTTACCTCGGACACGGCGTCGCTGTTAAAAAGAGTGGCGCGATTGGAGGAGGACAATAAAGTCCTGGCAGACAAGATGGATGACCAGGAAGGGCACTCCAGGCGCAATAATAACCGCCTTATTGGCCTGCCAGAATCGGAGGGGGGGCCTGCCATGGACCTCTATGTGGAAGACCTAGTAAGGAATGTGCTGCAACCTAAAGGCCTCTCTAACTTCTTCTCGGTGGAACGGGCGCACAGAGTCCCGGGGGGGGCGTCCACGCTCAGGGGCACGACCAAGACCCATTGTAGCACGCATATTCAACTTTAGGGATCGAGATGCCATCCTGCAAACGGCGAGGGTCGCGCCGCCCATACGTATACAGAACTCAGAAGTTTTAATTTTCCCTGACTACACGACGGCGGTGGCGGCGAAACGGAGAAGTTTCATCGAGGTGAAAAAAACACTGCGATCTCGTGAGTTGCCGTACTCCATGCTCTTCCCGGCGCGCCTCAGGGTGGTGGCTGAGAAAAAAACTTGGTTCTTCGACACGCCGGAGGAGGCACACGACTGGCTCGAAGGGTGGAGACCGGCGGAGGGCTCTGGCAAGCAGAACAGCAGGCGGAGGAGACAAGAACAATCCGGCGAGCATGAATTGACCAGGCAGGAGGAGAAGGCTAAGACTGACCCAATCAAGGACTCTGGTGACTGACTCCTGCTGCATTGAGGGAAGTGTCTAAACCTTTTTATTTCTTCTTATTGTTGAGAACTATCGCAGAGGCGTTGAACTAGTCCTTATGGACACTCACCTTCCTTGGTGTACTACTGGGACTTTACAAGTGAACTGGGACTCTGAAACTGTCGGGGGCTACTGGTCCCCCTTGTACTTTCACCCCCCCTCAAGCTCTTGTAAGCAACGTTGTCCTTTGACTGGGGTAGTAAGCACTCTGCTGAGTTGGGGTGGCGGGCAGTTTGGAGTCCGCGAAGCAGGGAGGCAGGGAGGGGGGAGGGAAGGGGGGAATGTTTTATATTGTTAGTTATGGTTTTAGTTGCAGCGATACACTTAACTACACTGATTGGCAAGATGTTGGGAACCACAGAAACGAGTATTTGTTTGCTGAGCACACTGGTCCAGGATGATGGGGGTTGACACACTCTTGACTCGACGGGGAGGTGGGACTACTGTAACACCGTCTCTGTCGATACTTTCCTGGAATGTCCGGGGCCTTGGGGACAAGGTCAAGCGAGGTCTGGTCCTGAAACACATCAAGGGGGAGGGGGCTGCAGTGGTCCTCCTACAGGAAACGCACCTCACTGGCACGGCTATGAAAGCTATGGATCGCTGGGGTTTCCAGATGGTGGTACACTCTGAGTTCACCTCTGGGTCAAGGGGAGTAGGCGTCTTAGTGAAGAAGCAATTCCCCCTACTTGTCCAGTCTGTCAGGTCGGATACGGCAGGTAGATTTGCCGCTATACGCGCACAGTGGGAGGGAAAACCCATCAACATTGTCTCCGTATACATTCCACCTGCACTACAGGCAACAGCCCTAGCAGACCTTAGCACTTTTATACTTGGGCTCCCTGAGGGAGGTTTACTTCTGGGGGGAGATTTCAATCTGGTAGCTAATAGTCTGCAGGATAGGGTCCCACCGAAACTGGCCCCAGCTAACGCAACGCGCCTGGCAGGCTTCATGACTGCGATGGGACTGGAAGACCAATGGAGGAAATACAACCCCCAGGGCCGACAATACACATACCACTCCGGCGTTCATAATACTCTCACCAGGCTCGACTATTTTCTTAGCTCCCCGGGTGGGCCTGGTACTGTATCCAGGATAGAGATAAGGCCCCGAGGTATTTCAGACCACTCCCCACTGCTACTTACCTATACGCATCACCAACCCACACGGCGTCGGATTTATCCTATCCACGCATCATACCTTCACAATTCTAAGGTCAGAAAGGAGCTGAGGGTGGGAACCAAACAGTACTTCAGGGACAACACGGGTTCGGTGTCCTCAGCTGCCAATCTGTGGGAGGCTTATAAAACGGTACTTCGGGGTTGTGCGATAGTCTCCATCACAGCGCTTAAGCGGGAGGGGCAGGCGGAGCTGTTAACCCTAGAAACAGCGGTGACGGGAGCTGAGGTGTAGCATGCGGCAGATCCAAACCCCACTACAGCGCACGCTTTGCAAATAGCAATACAACATCACAAAGCGCATCTCACAGAGAAAGTCCAATTGCAACTGTCTGCCACACGACACAGGGTTTACGAGATGGGGGACAAAGCAGGCAAATTACTGGCCTGGCTGGACAGGCGGGACAGACGAGACAGGTGGATAGCACAACTGACGGTAGAGGGCGATGTCCCCATTAGGGATCCCGGTGCAATAGTGCAAGCGCTGGCGACTCACTACGAAACGGTGTACGCGTCCGCGTCCACGATCTCGGAAGACGAGGCATACACTTACATCAAAGATCTCAAAATGCCAGTGTTGACTGAGGAGGAGACACGGGCCTTAGACGTAGACTTAACGACCGAGGAGATACAACTGGCGATTAAAGCCCTACAGACGGGTAAAGCGCTGGGGCCCAATGGGATACCAGTAGACTTATATAAGCAACAGGCGGAAACACTCGCACCGCACTTGCTGCATATGTTCAAGGATAGCCTGGAGACAGGTGAACTCCCGTTAGATCAGCGAACGGCCACGATCGTGGCGATCCTCAAACCAGGGAAACCCGCGGACCAATGTACGTCGTACCGCCCAATTTCCCTCATTAACGCGGAGGCCAAAATACTTGGGAAACTGTTGGCGCAACGTCTCACGCCTTATCTGACCAAACTTATACATAAAGATCAATCCGGATTTATGCCGGGCAGAAGCACGGCGCTTAACCTGCGCAGAGTGCACGGTGCACTTGCGCGAGCAAAGTATCTGTTAGAGCCCGCGGTGATATTATCCCTTGACGCCCGTATGGCGTTTGACACAGTCCACTGGCCCTTTTTATTTGCGGTCCTACGTCACTTCGGTTTCGGCCAGAAATTCTGCTCCTGGATCCGTCTGCTCTATGCAAGGCCGATGGCACATGTGGCGGCGAATGGCCATATCTCTGCAGACTTTCCCTTGTATAGAGGCACGCGCCAGGGCTGTCCACTTTCCCCGTTACTGTTCGCCATGGTCCTGGAACCTTTGGCTGCATGGGTAAGGTGGGAACCAACTATCAGTGGTATCCGCTGGACGGATGACTGGGAAGATAAAATGTCCTTATACGCCGACGATGTGCTGATATATCTCACCGCTCCCAGGCGCTCGATTAACACATTATTGGATGTTTGCACGGTCTACGGTCGAGCTTCCGGCTATTCGATCAACTGGTCCAAATCCACCATGCACGTACTGCGCGGTCCTGCGCCGAGCTTGCCGGACACCTGCCCGCTGCGGATCTCGGTCGACGGGTTTAAATATTTAGGGATATACATTACAGCTGACCCTGCTTCCTTCCACAAGAAAAACCTACAGCCCCCCCTTGACCGCCTCAAACGTGACATTCGACACTGGGAATCGCTACCGCTGACACTGCTGGGTAAGGCTGCCCTATTCAAAATGATGGCCCTGCCCCGTTTCCTATATGCTCTAGAAAACACGCCCTATCCCGTCCCTCCCGCATACTTTAAAACCATCGCAGCGCAAGTCTCGGTGCTATTGTGGGGCTCTAAACCTGCTCGAATAGCGCAAGCCAAACTCACGCGTGGCTGGTACGACGGAGGCATAGCGCTCCCAGATGTACACCTGTACTACTGGGCATCACAGCTGAAGATTGTTAATCAATGGCTTCATCTTCCCCAGTCTGAGCCGGCCCTAAAGGCGGACAGGGCGCAGTTGGGATTCTCTGGAATGCTGACTCCCCTGTACGATACATCGCTAATCGCATCGAAGATCGGCCCACTACGACACACACTCACCTATGGCACGCGGCGATACGCAGGCTGAAATGGCGAGGAGTGCTGACGCAGCTCACCCCGTTATGGGACGTAAAACAACTTGGACAATTGAGGCACTCCAAGGGCTTCGACCGTTGGGATGCGATTGGCATCTCCACCATTGGAGATCTGTGGCAGAGAGGGCAAGTACTACCTTTCTAAACACTGCAACAACAATATGAGCTGGCGCTGACTGAGCGCTTCAGATATACACAGATACGTCATGCCTTGACAACAGTGTTCAAACCTGGTACAGATATCCCGGAGGCGTCCCCACTAGAGGACAGACTACTGACAGACTTTATGCCTTCAAAAGCAACATCTCTAACCTATAGAAAACTTGTAAATAATCTGCCTGACCCCCTAGAGGCCTTGCGGAAGAAATGGGTACATGACTGTGGCGACATGGATGACACGGAGTGGCAGGAGGCGACTTCATCTCCAAAAGAAATAGGTGTCCCCGTGCGTTTTCGCCTGGTACAACTCCGTATATTGCACAGGTCATATTACACAAGGGATGCACTACACAAGATGAAAAGGATTGCACACCCATACTGTCTGAGGGGATGCGGGGAAATAGGTAGCTTCTACCACACGATATGGGAATGCCCCCGAATTGCGCACTATTGGGCTCAAGTGATGCGCACCATGTCACAATCTGAGGAACTATCCATACTCCCAGATCCCAAGCGATGCCTCCTGAACGTGTGGGAGCCCAACGATCTTACGCGATATGGGCAGAACTGGATGACAATAGGTATGATGGTGGCGAAGAGGAATATAGCACAAAGGTGGGGCGGGGGGTTAACGCCGTCCATAGCGACCTGGAGACAGGACATGGACGCTGCGATGATTGCAGAACGGGCTGTGTATCGAAACAGAAGATGTCCTAAGAAATGGAAAAGGATATGGGGGGGCGTGGAATAAATACAGAGGAGACATTTGCAACCCACCTTCTGATACAGACGGCACTGGCTCAGATACCGAATAATGTGGCTCCACCCAGGGTGAGCTCCGCAACCCTTGATTTGCCATGTATAACGTTCAGCTCATGTGTTACTGATGTAATTACAAGGATTTCTGATCCCAAACTGAAATGCATAACATATTTTGTATTTCCAGGTGACAATGTATCGCACTGTTTTAAAAATGCTAATAAAAATGTTTTTTTTTAAAAAACAGAATTTTCTTTTCCTCAAGATCTAACTTTCTATTTTCTAATTCTAACTGCATATCCACCTTGAACCTGATCATCTCCATTTCGCTATCTTCGCCCTAAGTGTGGCAGGGTATGCTCAGACGTGAGTCCCTTGCTCACTTGGCCACTGGATTCAAGATAGCCTGGCTGATGAGGATTATGAATCCGAAACCGGTCCCAGGATGCTTGTTTCCGGTCCATGGAAGACATGGCTTGGCAGTTCGGGCTGGACTGTTCCCATGAGGCACAGGGTCAAACTGATTTGCATATAGAAATGTCTGTAATGGGGTGGTTGAGTGGGCTAAAGAATGGTGATGGATTAAACCCAGATCAGTTGACTAGGGGTGAGTGTTTGATTTGCTCAAACGCTCCGTCCATCATCCCCTTTTGTATGGCTTTGTTCGCCCTAAGTGTGGCAGGGTATGCTCAGACGTGAGTCCCTTGCTCACTTGGCCACTGGATTCAAGATAGCCTGGCTGATGAGGATTATGAATCCGAAACCGGTCACAGGATGCTTGTTTCCGGTCCATGGAAGACATGGCTTGGCAGTTCGGGCTGGACTGTTCCCATGAGGCACAGGGTCAGACTGATTTTCATATAGCCATGTCTGAAATGGGGTGGCTGAGTGGGCTAAAGAATGGTGATGGATTAAAACCAGATCAGTTGACTGGGGGTGAGTGTTTGATTTGCTCAAACGCTCCATCCATCATCCCCTTTTGTATCGCTTTGTTCGCCCTAAGTGTGGCAGGGTATGCTCAGACGTGAGTCCCTTGATCACTTGGCGACTGGATTCAAGATAGCCTGGCTGATGAGGATTATGAATCCGAAACCGGTCCCAGGATGCTTGTTTCCGGTCCATGGAAGACATGGCTTGGCAGTTCAGGCTGGACTGTTCCCATGAGGCACAGGGTCAGACTGATTTGCATATAGCCATGTCTGAAATGGGGTGGCTGAGTGGGCTAAAGAATGGTGATGGATTAAACCCAGATCAGTTGACTGGGGGTGAGTGTTTGATTTGCTCAAACGCTCCGTCCATCATCCCCTTTTGTATTGCTTTGTTCGCCCTAAGTGTGGCAGGGTATGCTCAGACGTGAGTCCCTTGCTCACTTGGCCACTGGATTTAAGATAGCCTGGCTGATGAGGATTATGAATCCGAAACCGGTCCCAGGATGCTTGTTTCCGGTCCATGGAAGACATGGCTTGGCAGTTCGGGCTGGACTGTTCCCATGAGGCACAGGGTCAGACTGATTTGCATATAGCCATATCTGAAATGGGGTGGCTGAGTGGGCTAAAGAATGGTGCTGGATTAAACCCAGATCAGTTGACTGGGGGTGAGTGTTTGATTTGCTCAAACGCTCCGTCCATCATCCCCTTTTGTATTGCTTTGTTCGCCCTAAGTGTGGCAGGGTATGCTCAGACGTGAGTCCCTTGCTCACTTGGCCACTGGATTCAAGATAGCCTGGCTGATGAGGATTATGAATCCGAAACCGGTCCCAGGATGCTTGTTTCCGGTCCATGGAAGACATGGCTTGGCAGTTCGGGCTGAACTGTTCCCATGAGGCACAGGGTCAGACTGATTTGAATATAGCCATGTCGGAAATGGGGTGGCTGAGTGGGCTAAAGAATGGTGATGGATTAAACCCAGATCAGTTGACTGGGGGTGAGTGTTTGATTTGCTCAAACGCTCCATCCATCATCCCCTTTTGTATCGCTTTGTTCGCCCTAAGTGTGGCAGGGTATGCTCAGACGTGAGTCCCTTGATCACTTGGCCACTGGATTCAAGATAGCCTGGCTGATGAGGATTATGAATCCGAAACCGGTCCCAGGATGCTTGTTTCCGGTCCATGGAAGACATGGCTTGGCAGTTCGGGCTGGACTGTTCCCATGAGGCACAGGGTCAGACTGATTTGCATATAGCCATGTCTGAAATGGGGTGGCTGAGTGGGCTAAAGAATGGTGATGGATTAAACCCAGATCAGTTGACTGGGGGTGAGTGTTTGATTTGCTCAAACGCTCCGTCCATCATCTCCTTTTGTATCGCTTTGTTCGCCCTAAGTGTGGCAGGGTATGCTCAGACGTGAGTCCCTTGCTCACTTGGCCACTGGATTCAAGATAGCCTGGCCGATGAGGATTATGAATCCGAAACCGGTCCCAGGATGCTTGTTTCAGGTCCATGGAAGACATGGCTTGGCAGTTCGGGCTGGACTGTTCCCATGCGGCACAGGGTCATACCGATTTGCATATAGCCATGTCTGAAATGGGGTGGCTGAGTGGGCTAAAGAATGGTGATGGATTAAACCCAGATCAGTTGTTCGGGGGTGAGTGTTTGATTTGCTCAAACGCTCCGTCCATCATCCCCTTTTGTATCGCTTTGTTCGCCCTAAGTGTGGCAGGGTATGCACAGACGTGAGTCCCTTGCTCACTTGGCCACTGGATTCAAGATAGCCTGGCTGATGAGGATTATGAATCCGAAACCGGTCCCAGGATGCTTGTTTCCGGTCCATGGAAGACATGGCTTGGCAGTTCGGGCTGGACTGTTCCCATGAGACACAGGGTCAGACTGATTTGCATATAGCCATGTCTGAAATGGGGTGGGTGAGTGGGCTAAAGAATGGTGATGGATTAAACCCAGATCAGTTAACTGGGGGTGAGTGTTTGATTTGCTCAAACGCTCCGTCCATCATCCCCTTTTGTATCGCTTTGTTCGCCCTAAGTGTGGCAGGGTATGCTCAGACGTGAGTCCCTTGCTCACTTGGCACTGGATTCAAGATAGCCTGGCTGATGAGGATTATGAATCCGAAACCGGTCCCAGGATGCTTGTTTCCGGTCCATGGAAGACATGGCTTGGCAGTTCGGGCTGGACTGGTCCCATGAGGCACAGGGTCAGACTGATTTGCATATAGCCATGTCTGAAATGGGGTGGCTGAGTGGGCTAAAGAATGGTGATGGATTAAACCCAGATCAGTTGACTGGGGGTGAGTGTTTGATTTGCTCAAACTCTCCGTCCATCATCCCCTTTTGTATCGCTTTGTTCGCCCTAAGTGTGGCAGAGTATGCTCAGACGTGAGTCCCTTGCTCACTTGGCCACTGCATTCAAGATAGCCTGGCTGATGAGGATTATGAATCCGAAACCGGTCCCAGGATGCTTGTTTCCGGTCCATGTAAGAGATGGCTTGGCAGTTCGGGCTGGACTGTTCCCATGAGGCACAGGGTCAGACTGATTTGCATATAGCCATGTCTGAAATGGGGTGGCTGAGTGGGCTAAAGAATGGTGATGGATTAAACCCATATCAGTTGACTGGGGGTGAGTGTTTGATTTGCTCAAACGCTCCGTCCATCATCCCCTTTTGTATCGCTTTGTTCGCCCTAAGTGTGGCAGGGTATGCTCAGACGTGAGTCCCTTGCTCACTTGGCCACTGGATTCAAGATAGCTTGGCTGATGAGGATTATGAATCCGAAACCGGTCCCAGGATGCTTGTTTCCGGTCCATGGAAGACATGGCTTGACTGTTCCCATGAGGCACAGGGTCAGACTGATTTGCATATAGCCATGTCTGAAATGGGGTGGCTGAGTGGGCTAAAGAATGGTGATGGATTAAACCCAGATCGGTTTTGGGCGTAAAATCCGCTCCGATCGCGGATTTTTCGGATTTTCGGCAAATTCGCAATCCGCGAACTCTCGCGAATTTGTCGAAAATCCGTGAATCCGCTCGCGGCGGATTTTTTGCTTGGTTGCGGCGCGCGGCGTGGTGCACGGCGTTCACTTTCCGTCATTAAGCGTTTGCCGAGTTGTTTTTCTCGATCATATTTAGCGAGTGCCGCGCCATTTTGGATCTTGCTGCGTGATCCCGCGGGAGTTTGGCGCCCGCGAATACGTAATCGCGGCTTGCCACCTTGCACAGCATACCTCGCGAGAGTTCGCAATTGCGAACACGTAGTTGTGGCGGAAAGGAACAATCTCGCACTCGCGAAATAGAGATTTTGCAATTCTGCACAGGAAAATCACCAGCAAACAGGATAAACCTTCAGAAAATTATGATTTTTATCAGAATCACTCCTCAGGTTGACATTTGCATGGCCTTTTTTTTTGCAAGGAGTCCATTTTTGGGGGGGGGGGAAGGAAGTGCCCCACAGTCTCCAACTTCCTGTTCCTGTCCAGCAGGCTCCTCCCAGTGCTTTGTCCATCTCCTGGTCACTTTCATTTGGATCTGGAGCTGGAAGGATTACTTTTTGTGGGTGCTGCTGGATATTTGGATTTGAGGCCTTTTTGACTGTCTTTGGATCACTTTTGGATTAGAAATCAACTTTCACAAGTAAGTTTGTTTGGGGCATTACAGTTGCTGCAAGTACAATTTTGGAACTTTTTCAGAACATTAAATAAATTATATTGTTGGTAGCCACAGTATCCAGTAGGACCAGGGTTGGTTAGGGGTGCATGATACAACCGTTTTGTTGAATTTAAACACCATTGAGGCCATGGATGGGCTGGGATTGTGCTGATTTTATTGTTTTTTGTCGTTTTTTTGGGGCTGCTGGTGGGGCCTTTTGCCAAGGGGTAGTGGTGCATGGACTGAGTGTGCCTGTAGTGTGGTCTCACTCTCTTTAATGTAAACATCATGGATGGCATTGGATTGTGGTGATTTCTGGCTGGTTTTCTGTTTTTTGGGGGTGTACTGTTGATGTGGACTGTGGCCATGTGGGTGGTGGTGGTGGCCATCTTGAGTCCTGGCTGGTACAGGCAACATGTGCTTGGGGTGTAAGGGGCCATTTTGAAGAGAGGCAGTGTCTGAGGCCTGCACTTATTTTGCCTACTTTTCATCCATTATGCCCAGGGGTAGTGAGTGTTGCATACTTGCATGGCCCTAGTCTTTCTGTGGGGTGTCTTTAATATAAACATCATGGATGGCATGGGATTGTGCTCATTTTTCTGTGTTTTGTCGATTTTTTGGGGTGTATAACTGAACTGATGTTCCTCTGTCTTCCATTGCTTTTAGGTGCAGAAGACTCAAGAGAACCACCAGTGCCAGGAAGAAGTCCTGCAGCGGTGTGTGTGTGCAGCATAACGTCACGCGACGTCACGTCTGGACACAGACAACTCTGCAACTCGTGCAACTGCTGCCTGTTGTTCTGACTTGCTCTGAAGAAGATGGCCCCAAAAAAGGTAACCCGTAGCTCCTCTAGCAAGAAAGGTGCCAGTAAGGAGCAGAAGAAGCAAGTTACCAAGGAGACTGGTGTGCCACCCGCCCCTTTTTTTGGGAGTAAAAAAAAAAGTATGCCTGCAGCAGCAGCGGGATCTGCTGGGGACAAAGCTGGCAGCAGCACCCCCGCTCCATTGGGCTCAGTGCCACCACCACCACCACGCCAACTTAAGTCCAAGCCCTTGAGTGCTGCAGAGGCAGCCAGTATAGTTCTTCAATCACCATCGACCAGTGATGTTGGCTCATCGCAAGAAAGCAGCAGCAATGTCCCTCAATCAACACAGGTTGTTGTAGCTCATCTGACGAGTGTTGAACAACCACAGCCGCAACAACAATCACATGTGCAAGTACAAGCCCAAGTACATGTGGAAGGAGAGGCAGCGCAAGGAGATGCGCAAGCAGAGGTGCATGGAGGGTCACAAGTGCCCACAATAGTTGTTCCTCCCGAAGTAGGGGCACATCAGGAAATCGACAATCAAGGCGAGGTATCATTTGAGGAAGCCACTCCTCCTGATGATCCTTCATTGTCTTCCACACCCCTAGCAAGGAAGAGATCAAGGGTGGTGTCTACATCTTCTTCAAGCACACCTCCTTCTGATGATACGGATCAAACTTGGGAACCAGCACCACTGCCGTCTGAGAGTGAGGCACACCATGATCCGACAAAGGTAGTTAAGCGTAAAAGGAAGCTCGTCCAAAGTCTCAGAGTTATGGAGTGTGATGAGGCTCAACAAGAAGTGGCGGATACTGCTGCTGATGAAGACTCTGCCAACGACGACCCAGTCATCATAAAGGTCACTGCAGCCCCAGCGGGCATGCAGCAAACAGACATTTTGACCCTAGCCCGAAGAGCTGCTGAGCGTGATGATGATGATGTTGTCGATGAGGAGGCAGTGGAAACACCACAATCATTGGAGTTAAGTAGTACACCAACTCGTCCCGCTTCCATATTTCTTTCTGGCAAGAAGAGACCTCCATCCACCTCGACCTTAATTAGTGGTGGTGAAAGTGCACAACGTACAAAAGTTGGGCAATCCAGATCCTCCACTTCATCTGGCATTAGCTTCATGACCACCACCACCAGTATCGCCGCCTCCTCCAGGTCCCACAGACACTTCAAGGCCCCAGTTTGGGACTTCTTTACTGTTTGTCAAAAAAATCCAAAGTTTGCCATTTGTACCCTTTGTAAGCTTGCAGTTAGTCGTGGTAAGCCAGGTACCAACTATGGTACCGGAGGCCAGAGAGGTCATCTTAGGAGACAGCACACTGTCCAATGGTTTGCGCACCTAGATGCGATCAAGAAAGGCCGAATTCAAGGAAACGTTGATGTTGCATCTGATGATGACGAGGAGGAAGAAGACGTGTCAAACACTTCCCTTACACCCAGTACCCCTGTCAGCAGCACACCCAATGTGAGGCACACTAAGAGTGTTGGAGCGAGTGAGACACCAACGCACAAAAGTTCACCAGCGAGCAAAATTGGGTCAACGAAGTCATTATCAGCCTGTAAATGCTTGGTCCAGGGCAACATTAGAACAATGCTTACTTCAGACGTGCCATATGAACGCAACCACCCACTGACGCGTCTGTATAACACTAAGCTGGCTAAAATGCTAGCTGTGGACCTTCTCCCTTTTTCTTTTGTAGAAGCGGTAGGTTTTCTAGAATTAGTGGCAACGCTCTGCCCTAAATGGAAGGTTCCTAGCCGGTTCTATTTTGCCAGAGTTGCGGTTCCAGCACTACATGAAGATGTGCTGGAGGCGATTGGGGCAGCTTTGCAGAAGAGTGCTGTTCACACAATACATCTGACAACAGACATGTGGACCAGTGGCGCAGGCGCTGATTACATGTGCATCACTGCACACTGGGTCTCTTTTTCAGGTGTTAAAGCAAAGCTAAACGCAGGTGTTGACCCGGACAAAGTTTTCAAAGCTGCTCGGAAACATGCAACACTAGCCATGTTTGGCTTGGAGAAAAGTCACACATCCCAAAACATTTTGGACGAGTTTGACAAAAAGGTCTTGAAAATGCTATCCCCAAAAAAACGCCAGATTGGTTATGTATCCACGGATAATGGCGCCAATGTAGTTAAGGCCATGGCGCTGGGTCGCTATTTTAGAGTGCCGTGTTTGGCGCACTGTATCAACCTGGTAGTTCAAAAATTCTTGAGTGATAGAGACAGTGCAGCGTTCGCGGTAATGGCCACCTGCCGCAAAATGTGCAACCATTTCAGCCATTCTTTTAAGGCCCGGAAGCATCTGAGGAGGCTGCTACTTCAAAGTCGAATACCAGTGAAAGCACTCATCCAGGAGGTGGCAACACGTTGGAACTCAACCTTCTACATGCTTGAGCGTCTGTATGAGCAGTATACGGTACTCAATCACTATTTCTTCACAGAGGGTACATCTCAGAAGGAGGACATGCGGATGGGTGCGGCGCAATGGGACATAGTTAAAAGCCTGACAGACATGCTTCGTCCTTTTGAGTTCTACACGCGTGCAGTCAGTCAGGAGGACTGTAATTTGGGAAAAGCTATCCCATTGTTGTGCATGCTGGAGCACCAACTGATGGCGGTGTCTTCTGAGTTTGAAAAAGATGGAAAAAAAAAGACCATTTTATTTTGTCTGAGAAATTATTAGAGCGCCTACGTGGTGATGAACGTCTTCAAAAGATCAAGTCAGAACAGCATTACATTTGTGCTACTATTCTGGATCCACGCTACAAAAAGGCGCTGGCAGGCAAAGCATTCTTTCCTTTTGCTGATGCAGATGTTCAAAAGTACAAACATTGGTTAGCCTGGTCAGCCAAGAGGTTTGAAAAAGAACGGCAGGTTATTAAAGGAGAAGACAGTACATCAGCATCAGCATCAGCAGGCCATCCCCAGTCACAAGAATCCACTTCTGCACCTGTGGCTGGGGCACAAGTGACCTCTCAGCCATTAAAGACACCGGCAACCGGATCATCTGCACCACACACAAGAGTAACAGTGGCTGCTGAAGAGGATTGGCTAAGTTTGCTTGGGTATGGTACTCGAAAAAAGGTCACAGGCACAGCAAAAAGTAAGCAAAGTGGAGGAACCGTTAAGGACCTTGAGTCGATGGTGCAGGACTATCTGAATGACTCAACAGAGGTCTTTCTTAATGATGAGCCATTGCAGTATTGGCATGGGAAAAAACAATTGTGGCCAGAGCTCTCCAACCTAGCTATAAACTATTTGTCTTGCCCACTCGCAAGTGTGTCTTCTGAACGTGTTTTCAGTGCTGCTGGTGGCATTGTAACTCCCAAACGGAGCCGCCTCTCGCCCAAAAATGTGGAGCGGCTGACAATGATCAAGATGAATCAGCACCTCATACCACCAGATTACAAAGTACGAGAAAGCACGCCGCATGAAGACGAGGAGGACGGCAACGTAGATGAGGGGATTTGTTCTCTGTTCGGTGGCACTGACCTCATCCTGCCTGAATTCGCAGAGTATGATGACGAAATCTTCTTCTTATTCCCTGACACCGAGCCCTGAAAATGAGACAATGAATCAATAACTTTCTTTTTCGTCCTTATTCACTTTTATTCCTGTGTGTCTCTCTTTCTTTGTTTTGCACAGTTAATTTAATTCAAACTTTAATCACCTAATCCCAAAAACAAGACCATCAGCAGAACTGTCTTCACTTGTTTGCTTATTGATTTGAAGGTGCCGCAGTCTACATTCCTCAGGTTCACAAGTTCTGAAGAACATGCTCCTCTTCTCCTCCTCCAGACTGCGATTTCCCTCAAAGCAGAGTGCTGGATTACGCCCAATGAAGAAAGACTCAGCACTTGTGGGGGTGTTCTACTTCTTTGCGGGTGAGTTGACGGATTTGGGCCCATTGCTGTGAAGCTCTAATAATGGATAAAAGTGTTTTGGACCAAATATGAGGTGGAAATTTCTTGCCATTTTTGCTGACTTGCTTGCCTTTGAGGTGCTCTTTGGCGGGGTTCCGGGTGTTTGTGGGTGAGTTTTGGGGTCTGGGAGCACTGCTGCGACAGTCTAATCTTGATTGCATTTGCTTTTCAGGAAATCCGTGGTGGAAAACAGGAGTTATGATGATTGATGATGACCTAGCTGCACAGCGCGTTTGGACCGAAGGCCGAGAGATATTGTAAGTATGAGATTTAGCTTTTTCGCTGTTTGGGGGTGTTGTTGCGTGGTTTTTTGCGGGTGGGTTGGCGGGTCTTGGCTGGGGCATTCCTGGGGCATTCCTGGGAAGGTCTAATGCCGGATAGAAGTGTTTTGGACAAAATCCTTAAGGAAAAGCCTTTTTTTTGCTATTTCTTCTGACATCTTGCTCAATGTAGCGTTTTGGGGGGCTTCCTGCTGTTCGTGGGTGGGTTGCGGCCGGGGTCTCTGTCGAAGCACTGCTGCGACAGTCTAATCTTGATTGCATTTGCTTTTCAGGAAATCCGTGGTGGAAAACAGGAGTTATGATGATTGATGATGACCTAGCTGCACAGCGCGTTTGGACCGAAGGCCGAGAGATATTGTAAGTATGAGATTTAGCTTTTTCGCTGTTTGGGGGTGTTGTCGCGTGGTTTTTTGCGGGTGGGTTGGCGGGTCTTGCCTGGGGCATTCCTGGGAAGGTCTAATACCGGATAGAAGTGTTTTGGACAAAATCCATAAGGAAACACCAGTTTTGGCACTTTTTGTAAGTTAGGGTTCGTTAGGGTTAGCCCTAGCAGCAGGATTGCATGTGTTTCGGGGTGTTCTATTGCAACGCAGTTCTGGGGTTTTAGAGCACTGTTGGAGCGATGCTGGCTATGGATACTTTTGCTTGCTTGCAAGTGGTTTGAATACAATCCACGGTCTGTATTTGGGCCTACTGTTACTTTCAAAGTACGTTTTGTCTCCATTTTTCTGCTAGGCATCGTTTTTGGAGATCTGATTGGGGGTCTTCTACATTTTTGCGACTGGCTTTAGTAAGGGTCTTGGTGGGAGCATTGCTGGGAAGGTCAAATTTTGTTCTAAAACACAGTTTACAGTACACCTACCTTGAGGGGAAAGATCCGCTATAATATTTTGGCCATACTTATTTATCCTTAAAAAGGTGACTCAGACAGAGCACGCAATTTCAAAAATATTCTACTGTCTATTAGGGAAATCAAAGTGTGACTTTTTGCACCACACAGCGTGCATACCTTTTATTTATTTATCAGTGGTATTGTAATAGCACTTCCTGTTTTCCGTTCAATAATTACAGGCCGGGTTTCAGTCAACATCCGCCAGGCAGGCAGTGGACAGGGTGTCTTCTGTCAGTGGTCACCAACATTGATGGACGAAGCGTCAGCTGGAATGGAGGAGTGCCGCTAATAAGAGGAATTGTTTGCTGCATGCAACTTACTTACCAAATTCAACAGGACAACTCCAACAACATACAGAATACAGATACAGTATCCATTGTTTTCTTCTATGAGTGTGACTGCATGTGCTTAGCTTTAGTTTGTACCCAAAGATTTCTTTATCTTCAATTATTGTTTGTCCAGGCTGTGCTTTTTTTTTCTTCTCTCAACAAAACCTACCCAAAAAGAAACCCCCATTCCCATCCATTTTCCAAACCCTAACCCTCTTCCCCCGGGCTGTGTTGTTTTGCTTGATGTCTGACTAAAATGACATCAATAATTCCACACACTTGCTGGGGAGGATAAGGTCATAGCAACAGGCTGGTGAAGGAATACGAGGATATCTTCTAGACTTACTCAGCTTCAGTACTATATCTTCTAGTAGTAGGAGCCAATGTCAAATAAATTCAACGCAAGTACTAGTTATACTTGCAAGCAAATACTTTACCATTTGTTAGGCTACATTATGGCACTGTTCTAGTGTACTGTCACCTGCTATATTCTCGATCGTACCGTAACCGTTGTAATGCTACAGTAAGGACAAACCAGGTTTCGTTTTCTTTTTTTCCATAGGCATGCAACTGCCACTGTGTCACACCACTAGTACCACCGCAATGAGGAAATTTCACCCGCCCAGGATTGCCAACGTTAATCCCCATTTCACGTGGAGCCAGCCCTGGGCCTAGCCCTAATTTCTAACACAAATTACAGGTAAGATAAGCGTTTGGTGGGAGGTAGTATAATGGAGTATTATTTAGGACTAGACGAGAGATTGACGGTAGTACTACTAAAGTCCTACGACTGTTCAGGAAAACAAACTTACTGTTACACCCCCGTCCCCCACCCACCAGACTGAAAAGCAGTAAAAAACAGGTATGGTCAGATAAAGTTTAAAAATGTATATTTATGTAGCCCTAACAAAATAATCTCCCTCAAGACCCACCCTAACCCCAACGATTGTCTTTGAAAAGTCCCAAAAAGAACCCAACTCCCAAATCCCATCCCCCAAAAGTCTCTAAAAAAAGGGCAAGGGACACTCCACTACTGGAGGGTGCTGGTGCATTTTGCGGCATGGGCATCATACTCCTTGCGGAGGGTGGCAAGCTCGAAGCGGAGGCCCTCCACCAAGTTCTTATAGTTCTGGACCTCCTGCTCCAGGTAGGACATTCGGACTCCTAGGCGGCGTTGGCGTGCCTTGCAGCTCCTGTGGGGGGCAGCTGGTCTTTCTGTTGCTTGGTGGTGGCGGTTGGCTTTGTTAGCCCGGCTCGGTCCCGCTGGAGCACTGCGCATGCTGGCGTCCCGTGGGGTCACGGAGGAGGATGCAGCTGTCCCAGTCGAGGATGTTGTTGTTGCACCGGTCGACTGCGTGTCCTCCTCCTCCTCCAGGGCCACCACCCGCCGATATTCGGCGACAGTGGCATCCAGCCTCCGTTGCCGGGCCATTCGAGCCTGCTCCCTCCGTGATGTCGATTTGGAAGGAGCAACTATATGAAGAAAGAAAGACATAGTCTGTAACCAATGCTCCTTAGCATTAATAACACAAAGTGATTGAGCCGAAAGTTGGGTCACAGTACAAGTAGCAAATTGAAAGCACAGTACATAACTATTGAGGACAGTATCTATGTAACCTCCCACTTCTGCATCCTTGCTCTAACATTAGTGGTAGTTTAATGAACAAATTCTACGACCACTATGGACTTCCATTACTGTCGACTATGACAGTACACCAGTCTTATTCTTCTTCTTCTCTCTTGTTTAGGAAAATTGGTACGTTATCTTATGCAAGCCGGCAGAATGGCAGCACAGTGAACTTGCACCCGAGAAAAACAGTTGCACACCATGATGAGTGAGACAGACTTGCGTTACTGTACCGGTCCAGTACATGCAGGTGGTGAAGCTATTACTTTTCTATTACGAGTGGCACTGAGAATACTCTGTTACAAGGGCTACTGCTTAATTAATTTACCTTTCACCCTACAGTGCAAATGAGTACTAGAAAAGGAAAATGAAGAAGCTAAATAATTTGATTATCTATCACTTCACATGGGACGTATTTGATGACATATGGGATGACTTTAGGTGCTTTGCTTAATATTGAGTGAACAGTGATACACCCACACATGAATGACGTACTACAACTAAACTAAAGTTATTAAGAGAGGTACGGAGTGTCCACCGTAATAACCAGATATATGCTGTGCTTGCAGTTGCAATACAAAGTACTGGTACTATTCATGGTAGTATTGGACACATTTACAATTTCTTTTCCTTGCCTTCCCTACACTGGAACGGACGTGCGGGTGCGGTGGTACATGCTCTTCAAGGTAACACTTAGTTCATCCAGCGACCATCTACTCTCTCTAGATACACATGTGCTATCTAAGAGTCAGAGAATACCATGCTCCAGGCATCCATTCATTCAAAGTATACGCACACATACAGTTTCTGTTTCACCAACCCAGGCTGCTGTCCTTCCACCCATCCTTGCTTCATCATTGACCCAGCCATGCACCATACCATATTCTTTCCTTCCCAGCCACCTCGGGGGCCAAGCAAACACATATCGTTCTTCTTTGCCAGCCATCATACAATTTCGCGTCCCACTTACTTACACCCTTCTTTCGCTTTTCGTTCATCCCATCCATCACGTTCATCTAAGAGCTTATTGGGATTCTTCTCACCAAAAACTTCACAGCTAAGTCGAAGTACATTTCGAGGAGGCTACTACCTGGTTGATTTGTAATACACCCGTGCAGAAAGCACACTATGCAGTCTTCAATCTCAATAAGTAAGGAATATATAGCTTACCTGTTCCCGCCACCACCGTGCGAACCCCCACAGGACCGTCCGCCGGCTCTTGCACCGCCTCCTCCCCAGAGTCCTCCGAGTCCTCGCCCAACACCGCCACCTCCGCGCTGGCCCCGTCACCAGATGTTCCACCTACAAAGTACATTTAAGAATGTTAGAATACACCACTCACTACTATATAATATTTGGTCTAGGAGTAATAAAGAAATGTTAAAAAAACAGAATACAATGTAATAATTTGTGACTGTCTACTCTAAAGTAAAAATGTCCCTTTTTCCAGGGAAGGCTGTTGTCTTGCTGCACTTTTATGCACAACTGATGAATGCTTGCTTTTTATTTTTAACACGCACCACTTTTTCTCCTAACAGACAAAAGCTTGACTCCCAAGAACACGACCAGGATCAAGTTCAAACCAGGTGAGAGCTCGGCTCGACCACAAGAAATGTGTCCAATTAATCGTCAGCACTAAGCACTTTTCCGTTTTCAGTTAAATAGTTTTATGACAAAGTAGATTTTAATAAATGTGTTTACTTTTAATAAAGCTTTTAAACTTAAATAGACTCTGTGGTTTTTGGTTCTCCAGACTAGAGTGGATGAGCTAAAGGTTTTGGAATTTTTGCAAGCATGAGTGCCTCTGACACTTCTTGACTGTGACTCCGTACTCTTGTCCTGCGTACGATAATCTAGAGATCATTGGGGATCAATCATCGGTGACTTCGGGAGCTAAATGACTCTGCCACACTATCTAGTCAGTAAGGAGACAATGCATAGAGCTATTGCTGAATAGAATGGGAGTCCAATGGAATTGCCAAATGTCCAATCTTAGTTAGCCACACAGACAGACTAATAAGAATAATCTAGTAATACCACAGGGAGTCATATTCGAGGCAGGATAAGAATTTATATCCAGTCTACAAGAAGATCAAAGACGATTTAGAAAAAATCGAATGAGGAACGCTAGGAAAAAATAGGTACTCTTTATTACAATTAAAACTTACTGGGGCCAGCAAAGGAGCCCTCGCCTGCCCGATCCTGGCCTGCATCCTCCTGAACAGCACCCTCCTCCTCCTGTGTCCTCTTGCCCTTGGGGGGAGCTGATGTACAACATGAAAGAAAGAAAGACCAGAAAACATGGATGAGATTTGTCAACCAAATCAACCATTTCAAAAGAACAATAACAAAATATTTTGGAGAAATAGCAAATAGATAGACAACTATTCCACGGGATCTATCTCATGTGGTATACTACGTTATTCGTATTGCCTGATTTGCGGACCGTTGACTTAGAAAGTTCCTATGTAACTCAATAAACAGACTACTAAAGAGGTTTGCCTAGGCCTGGCAGGCAGCAGTCCGCAGCACGCGAAGTGACAGACAAAGTCCATCCTGCTTGCAGATCAGTGAATACTCAAACTATCAATCCACCCACCACCACCACTATTTCTTCTTATAGCCATGTGTCTAAAGGAAGGACTGGACTTCAGTCTGTTGGGGCTGATTTAGAAGTCCCTTGCGGCTCATTTTCCTCCATTGTTGCGTGACTTTTGTGACGCAGCGGCAGAACAAAAGACTCACCATGGTGTTGGTGCGGCGTATATATTAAAAAAAAAAATTATGGGCGATGCATCACGTTGTAAAGCCCTGCGCCATCAGGGGGCGTTCCGGCGCAAGGGAGGGCGTACCTGCGCAGGAACGAATCCTAAAAGTGGCTGAGGGAAATCTACAAGATGTCAATCAGTCACTTTTAAGACAATGATGCAAGACTCAAACCCTGCGCGCTTGAAGCCGACGTACGGCTTGATGCAGCATTGGGGAGATAGGGTACCCCAGAGCATTGCTGGAGCTGCGCCATCGTTGGCACGCAACTCCAGCAATGCGCCGCCTTTACGGCACAGATGCGTAAGGCTTCTGTGACGTTTTGGGCCAATGGGTGGTGGTGGCATGGTACACAATTACTGCCGCATCCCTGCTACTTTGCAGGGATGCGCCGGTAATTGAAAATATGACCCTTAGTGTCTAGCATTACGCATTTCTTATCTTTACACTACACTCATACATAATTTCTCAGGCCAATGAAATGAACACAATTTACAAAACAAATAAGCATAGTAGCAAGCAAGGCTACTGAGAAGGAGAGCAGTGCACCTGAAATGCATAGAAGATTTTGAAATATAATTTACCTACAATGTAATCGGCAGCATTATTGCTCTTGGTAAAGAACAAAGATTTGCAAATAACAGAGCCGGATAAAACAGAGTAGTGATGAATAGCTACTACTACTCACCAAGCCCGGGGACCTCTACGCCGAGCGCGTCCAGCAAGTCCCGTTCCCGGTCCATGACATCTGTCCAGCGGTGGGTGGCTTGGTTATATGTGCGCCGGACCCCAGAGAGCTTATACATGGCCCGGCACACCTTCTCCCACCGCTTCCGGCGCTCCCGGATGCCATAGCCGGTTGCGATCTTGCCGCCTCCCAGGATCGTCTTGGGGAGGCGGCGCTGGACGTTGAAGATGAGTGCGGCCACCTCCTCCGCGCTAAAGATCTCCCGTGGCACCACTTGCTCCCCCCTCAAACGCCCGCACGGGAGCCGGGCACGGGGTGCGGGACCCTTCCCCTTCTCAGGGTGCTTCCCGGCTCCCTTTACCATGGTCTGGGCAGAAATAAAGTTAAATGATAAAGAAGAAATAGAATAGTGAAGAAGAAAAGAAAAGAGTTTAAAAAAGTAGTTTAAACGTAACTAAAAGTAGCAGAAAACACAAAAATATACAGCTAGAAAAATAGAGGGATAGATAATAAGTAAAATAGATTAAATAAACTTCAAACAAGCAAAGGATGGCAGAGATTCAGAGAGGATACAGAAAGCATGCCCAGAACCATAGCAATGAATGAGAAACAAGATGGCCACGCCCGTTCACGACCGCGTGGGTAAGTTCGCGCGAGATTTTCCTCGCGAGCACGCGCGAAATTGTACTAGCGAGCAGCACACTTTGCGAGATTACACATAGCGGCCGGAAACGGAATTACGTCACGCAAACAAGATGGCCGCGCCCGTGTACGACCGCTAGGGTAACTTGGCAAACGCATAGCTACAAGCGCCTCGCGAACACGCACAAAATCACACGAACATACACATCGCAAAAAAAAAATTAGTGTATTCGCAAGCATTCGCGGCTTCCGAAATCGATCTCGCACGGATTCGCGCCCCAAAAAATGCGCGAAATTGCAGAAAAAACGATTTTTGCTAAACTGAAAGCAATGAGCAGGTGCAAAAGTTCAAACTTAACATTAGTAACATTCACTGTAGTGCTTCCTGAGGGGCCCCTCCAGAGTTTGCAACTATTCTATGACCCTGCTATGACCCAAACAGCAGGCTCATAGAATAGCTACAAGTAGACCATAAAGGTCCTGTGAAAAAAAATTTCACTGCAACAGAAAGCAAATTACAGATAAGGAAGGAAGCAGGTGCCAGCCAGACTGGAACTATCTAAATAACTGACACATTAATCAACCCCAAATTAATTCATGGCAGTTGAAGTAGGGGAGGTGTGCTTGCTTTTTTCACCCCCCATAAACTACAGTGATAAACAAACCTAATGGGTGGCAGTGAGGATGTACCAGAGGGTGGCATGGGTGTCCCAGAGGGTGGCAGTGGTGAAACAGAGGGTGCTGTGAACCTGTGATGATAAACCAGACGTAGAAACAACATAGTCGCGGCCGTTGCGAGCCGAAAAGTAAGTTCGCAATTGCGAAATTGTCCCAAAATCGGCGCGAACGCTCGCCAACACAAAAAACGGGAAAATCCGCAAATCCGCGAGAGTTCGCGTATCTTCGCAGATTGCGAATCTGTAAATCCGCAAATTCGCGTACGCGAGATCCGCTAGATCCGCCCATGCTTAACTGGGGGTGAGTGTTTGATTTGCTGAAACGCTCCGTCCATCATCCCCTTTTGTATCGCTTTGTTCGCCCTAAGTGTGGCAGGGTATGCTCAGACGTGAGTCCCTTGCTCACTTGGCCACTGGATTCAAGATAGCCTGGCTGATGAGGATTATGAATCCGAAACCGGTCCCAGGATGCTTGTTTCAGGTCCATGGAAGACATGGCTTGGCAGTTCGGGCTGGACTGTTCCCATGCGGCACAGGGTCATACCGATTTGCATATAGCCATGTCTGAAATGGGGTGGCTGAGTGGGCTAAAGAATGGTGATGGATTAAACCCAGATCAGTTGACTGGGGGTGAGTGTTTGATTTGCTCAAACGCTCCGTCCATCATCCCCTTTTGTATCGCTTTGTTCGCACTAAGTGTGGCAGGGTATGCACAGACGTGAGTCCCTTGCTCACTTGGCCACTGGATTCAAGATAGCCTGGCTGATGAGGATTATGAATCCGAAACCGGTCCCAGGATGCTTGTTTCCGGTCCATGGAAGACATGGCTTGGCAGTTCGGGCTGGACTGTTCCCATGAGGCACAGGGTCAGACTGATTTGCATATAGCCATGTCTGAAATGGGGTGGCTGAGTGGGCTAAAGAATGGTGATGGATTAAACCCAGATCAGTTGACTGGGGGTGAGTGTTTGATTTGCTCAAACGCTCCATCCATCATCCCCTTTTGTATCGCTTTGTTCGCCGAAAGTGTGGCAGGGTATGCTCAGACGTGAGTCCCTTGCTCTCTTGGCCACTGGATTCAAGATAGCCTGGCTGATGAGGATTATGAATCCGAAACCGGTCCCAGGATGCTTGTTTCGGTCCATGGAATACATGGCTTGGCAGTTCGGGCTGGACGGTTCCCATGAGGCACAGGGTCAGACTGATTTGCATATAGCCATGTCTGAAATGGGGTGGCTGAGTGGGCTAAAGAATGGTGATGGATTAAACCTAGATCAGTTGACTGGGGGGTGAGTGTTGGATTTGCTCAAACGCTTCATCCATCATCCCCTTTTGTATTGATTTGTTCGCCCTAAGTGTGGCAGGGTATGCTCAGACGTGAGTCCCTTGCTCACTTGGCCACTGGATTCAAGATAGCCTGGCTGATGAGGATTATGAATCCGAAACCGGTCCCAGGATGCTTGTTTCCGGTCCATGGAAGACATGGCTTGGCAGTTCGGGCTGGACTGTTCCCATGAGGCACAGGGTCAGACTGATTTGCATGTAGCCATGTCTGAAATGGGGTGGCTGAGTGGGCAAAAGAATGGTGATGGATTAAACCCAGATCAGCTGACTGGGGGTGAGTGTTTGATTTGCTCAAACGCTCTGTCCATCATCCCCTTTTGTATCGCTTTGTTCGCCCTAAGTGTGGCAGGGTATGCTCAGACGTGAGTCCCTTGCTCACTTGGCACTGGATTCAAGATAGCCTGGCTGATGAGGATTATGAATCCGAAACCGGTCCCAGGATGCTTGTTTCCGGTCCATGGAAGACATGGCTTGGCAGTTCGGGCTGGACTGGTCCCATGAGGCACAGGGTCAGACTGATTTACATATAGCCATGTCTGAAATGGGGTGGCTGAGTGGGCTAAAGAATGGTCATGGATTAAACCCAGATCAGTTGACTGGGGGTGAGTGTTTGATTTGCTCAAACGCTCCGTCCATCATCCCCTTTTGTATCGCTTTGTTCGCCCTAAGTGTGGCAGGGTATGCTCAGACGTGAGTCCCTTGCTCACTTGGCACTGGATTCAAGATAGCCTGGCTGATGAGGAATATGAATCCGAAACCTGTCCCAGGAAGCTTGTTTCCGGTCCATGGAAGACAAGGCTTGGCAGTTCGGGCTGGACTGTTCCCATGAGGCACAGGGTCAGACTGATTTGCATATAGCCATGTCTGAAATGGGGTGGCTGAGTGGGCTAAAGAATGGTGATGGATTAAACCCAGACCAGTTGACTGGGGGTGAGTGTTTGATTTGCTCAAACGCTCCGTCCATCATCCCCTTTTGTATCGCTTTGTTCGCCCTAAGTGTGGCAGGGTATGCTCAGACGTGAGTCCCTTGCTCACTTGGCCACTGGATTCAAGATAGCCTGGCTGATGAGGATTATGAATCTGAAACCGGTCCCAGGATGCTTGTTTCCGGTCCATGGAAGACATGGCTTGGCAGATCGAGCTGGACTGTTCCCATGAGGCACAGGGTCAGACTGATTTGCATATAGCCATGTCTGAAATGGGGTGGCTGAGTGGGCTAAAGAATGGTGATGGATTAAACCCAGATCAGTTGACTGGGGGTGAGTGTTTGATTTGCTCAAACGCTCCATCCATCATCCCCTTTTGTATCGCTTTGTTCGCCCTAAGTGTGGCAGGGTATGCTCAGACGTGAGTCCCTTGCTCACTTGGCCACTGGATTCAAGATAGCCTGGCTGATGAAGATTATGAATCCGAAACCGGTCCCAGCATGCTTGTTTCCGGTATATGGAAGACATGGCTTGGCAGTTCGGGCTGGACTGTTCCCATGAGGCACAGGGTCAGACTGATTTGCATATAGTCATGTCTGAAATGGGGTGGCTGAGTGGGCTAAAGAATGGTGATGGATTAAACCCAGATCAGTTGACTGGGGGTGAGTGTTTGATTTGCTCAAACGCTCCATCCATCATCCCCTTTTGTATCGCTTTGTTCGCCCTAAGTGTGGCAGGGTATGCTCAGACGTGAGTCCCTTGCTCACTTGGCCACTGCATTCAAGATAGCCTGGCTGATGAGGATTATGAATCCGAAACCGGTCCAAGGATGCTTGTTTCCGGTCCATGGAAGACATGGCTTAGCAGTTCGGGCTGGACTGTTCCCATGAGGCACAGGGTCAGACTGATTTGCATATAGCCATGTCTGAAATGGGGTGGCTGAGTGGGCTAAAGAATGGTGATGGGTTAAACCCATATCAGTTGACTGGGGGTGAGTGTTTGATTTGCTCAAACGCTCCGTCCATCATCCCCTTTTGTATCGCTTTGTTCGCCCTAAGTGTGGCAGGGTATGCTCAGACGTGAGTCCCTTGCTCACTTGGCACTGGATTCAAGATAGCCTGGCTGATGAGGATTATGAATCCGAAACCGGTCCCAGGATGCTTGTTTCCGGTCCATGGAAGACATGGCTTGGCAGTTCGGGCTGGACTGTTCCCATGAGGCACAGGGTCAGACTGATTTGCATATAGCCATGTCTGAAATGGGGTGGCTGAGTGGGCTAAAGAATGGTGATGGATTAAACCCAGATCAGTTGACTGGGGGTGAGTGTTTGATTTGCTCAAACGCTCCGTCCATCATCCCCTTTTGTATTGCTTTGTTCGCCCTAAGTGTGGCAGGGTATGCTCAGACGTGAGTCCCTTGCTCACTTGGCCAATGGATTCAAGATAGCCTGGCTGATGAGGATTATGAATCCGAAACCGGTCCCAGGATGCTTGTTTCCGGTCCATGGAAGACATGGCTTGGCAGTTCGGGCTGGACTGTTCCAATGAGGCACAGGGTCAGACTGATTTGCATATAGCCATGTCTGAAATGGGGTGGCTGAGTGGGCTAAAGAATGGTGATGGATTAAACCCAGATCAGTTGACTGGGGGTGAGTGTTTGATTTGCTCAAACGCTCCATCCATCATCCCCTTTTGTATCGCTTTGTTCACCCTAAGTGTGGCAGGGTATGCTCAGACGTGAGTCCCTTGCTCACTTGGCGACTGGATTCAAGATAGCCTGGCTGATGAGGATTATGAATCCGAAACCGGTCCCAGGATGCTTGTTTCCGGTCCATGGAAGACATGGCTTGGCAGTTCGGGCAGGACTGTTCCCATGAGGCACAGGGTCAGACTGATTTGCATATAGCCATGTCTGAAATGGGTTGGCTGAGTGGGCTAAAGAATGGTGATGGATTAAACCCAGATCAGTTGACTGGGAGTGAGTGTTTGATTTGCTCAAACGCTCCGTCCATCATCCCCTTTTGTATCGCTTTGTTCGCCCTAAGTGTGGCAGGGTATGCTCAGACGTGAGTCCCTTGCTCACTTGCCACTGGATTCAAGATAGCCTGGCTGATGTGGATTATGAATCCGAAACCGGTCCCAGGATGCTTGTTTCCGGTCCATGGAAGACATGGCTTGGCAGTTCGGGCTGGACTGTTCCCATGAGGCACAGGGTCAGACTGATTTGCATATAGCCATGTCTGAAATGGGGTGGCTGAGTCGGCTAAAGAATGGTGATGGATTAAACCCAGATCAGTTGACTGGGGGTGAGTGTTTGATTTGCTCAAACGCTCCGTCCATCATCCCCTTTTGTATTGCTTTGTTCACCCTAAGTGTGGCAGGGTATGCTCAGACGTGAGTCCCTTGCTCACTTGGCCAATGGATTCAAGATAGCCTGGCTGATGAGGATTATGAATCCGAAACCGGTCCCAGGATGCTTGTTTCCGGTCCATGGAAGACATGGCTTGGCAGTTCGGGCTGGACTGTTCCAATGAGGCACAGGGTCAGACTGATTTGCATATAGCCATGTCTGAAATGGGGTGGCTGAGTGGGCTAAAGAATGGTGATGGATTAAACCCAGATCAGTTGACTGGGGGTGAGTGTTTGATTTGCTCAAACGCTCCGCACATCATCCCCTTTTGTATCGCCATCTCCATTTCATGCCTTCTTGATCTCTCTCCGTCCTCCAGCTCCTCTGGAGACAGACTCTTGTTAGAAGCACTGCTACATGCGGGGGAAGACACTTTTCTTCCTCCTAGGCCCACTGGCCCTTCTTGTTGCACAATTGCCAAGTCATCCTCCTCAATCACAGGAGTTTTCCTTGCTTCTACCCAGGCCCTCAGCGCCGTGTAGAATTATTCCTTCACTTTAAACCCAGAAGTGGAAACATTGAATTTCTTGCAAAAGTACTTTATCTGCTTTACTGTGTAGCATTCCAGCCTCTCTTCTTCCCATTCGTAATTAAGGGAGGCTACAGATTCTGCTCTCTCTACTGAATTAGGCATCTTTCAAAAATAGGCAATCCAAAAATCAAAAAGGAATCTACCAAAAAGTATGCGGTATCGTTATGATCTGCACTCACTAAGTAGTGCTCACCAGTCACTGTACATGAGTCACAAATGCAAATACAGAATCCCTTCCGCTGCCTACCAATGTTAGATTTGGGGGTATCTAGTTGGCACAGGTAGGTACTTGTGACAAGTAGGGACTCTCTCCTCTAGTCAGGACAAGGGGATTACACACCCAAAATAACCCCTGCTCACCCTGTAGGTTGAGTGGCGCGAGCAGTCAAGGCTTATTTCAGAGGCGATGTAAGTTAAGCAGTTGTGAGCACATACAGTAACCCAGTGACAAGACTACAAATGGACACCACACAGGTTTTATATAAAAAATAAGTAGACTTTATATAGAGTTACCACAAGACCATAAACGACAAATATACACACTATGATTACTTTAAGATGGTAGATTTAAGCTTAATTCAGTTCAGTTCTTAGATGCGACACTCTACTTCAATGTATATTAAGTTGCTTCAAAGACAAGCAAAGTCGCAGCGATGGGAAATGCGGCAAATTCAGGTGCAAACAAATAAAGACGTGAAGATCTTCCAGATGCGGCACGCTTCTCAGGGATGCGAGAAGTTCTCTATTCGATGCGTGGACTGCAGCGGCAATACCCTTAAGATGCGATGGCAACAGCTCCAGCGGTGACGCTCTTCTCCCATGATGCGTGAAGCTTCCGCTCGATGCGACAACTACAGCAGTGCCATCCAAGATGCGACGGCGAGGTGCTCTTGGTCGATGCGGTGCAATGCGACAGTTCCTGCGGCGACACCCTCCTGCTTCGGTGTTGCAACGGCAGGCACAGCGACAGCGGCACGCTCTGACCTCGTTGCGAGATTTTTCTCCTGATGCGGTGCAGTGCGACAGCTCCAGCGGCGACACCCTCCTTCGGAGTTGCGACGGCAGCAGCAGCGATGGCGACACGCTTCCTCTTCGTTGCGGCACACTTCTCTCCGATGCGGTGCAGTGCGACAGTTCCAGCGGCGACACCCTGATATTTGATATTTGATATTTATTAATTTATATAGCGCTGAATCCCATGAGTCAGAAAAGGGGGTGGTGATGAACAGAGTGCCTGAATTAAGCAGACCACTCTTACCCAGTCCAAAGATCAGGGCTTGATCCATCACCGTTTTTTAGCTCACTGCACCATCCCAGCTCAGAACTTGGCTATATGCAAATTAGTCTGTTCCTGTCCCAGTGCATGATGGGGACAGGGCAAACCAAACTACCAAGCCAATTCTTGTACTGGGAAGGAAACAAGCTTCCGGGGACCGGTTTCTGCCATTTCAGGCGTCGTCGGCCCGGCTTGCTTGAATCCTGATGGTGCAATGAGCAAGGGACTCACATCTGAGTATACCCTTCCACGCTTATGGTGGACAAAATGATTCAGAAAAGGGGGTGGTGATGAACAGAGTGCCTGAATTAAGCAGACCACTCTTACCCAGTCCAAAGATCAGGGCTTGATCCATCACCGTTTTTTAGCTCACTGCACCATCCCAGCTCAGAACTTGGCTATATGCAAATTAGTCTGTTCCTGTCCCAGTGCATGATGGGAACAGGGCAAACCAAACTACCAAGCCAATTCTTGTACTGGGAAGGAAACAAGCTTCCGGGGACCGGTTTCTGCCATTTCAGGCATCGTCGGCCCGGCTTGCTTGAATCCTGATGGTGCAATGAGCAAGGGACTCACATCTGAGTATACCCTTCCACGCTTATGGTGGACAAAATGATTCAGAAAAGGGGGTGGTGATGAACAGAGTGCCTGAATTAAGCAGACCACTCTTACCCAGTCCAAAGATCAGGGCTTGATCCATCACCGTTTTTTAGCTCACTGCACCATCCCAGCTCAGAACTTGGCTATATGCAAATTAGTCTGTTCCTGTCCCAGTGCATGATGGGAACAGGGCAAACCAAACTACCAAGCCAATTCTTGTACTGGGAAGGAAACAAGCTTCCGGGGACCGGTTTCTGCCATTTCAGGCGTCGTCGGCCCGGCTTGCTTGAATCCTGATGGTGCAATGAGCAAGGAACTCACATCTGAGTATACCCTTCCACGCTTATGGTGGACAAAATGATTCAGAAAAGGGGGTGGTGATGAACAGAGTGCCTGACTTAAGCAGACCACTCTTACCCAGTCCAAAGATCAGGGCTTGATCCATCACCGTTTTTTAGCTCACTGCACCATCCCAGCTCAGAACTTGGCTATATGCAAATTAGTATGTTCCTGTACCAGTGCATGATGGCAACAGGCCAAACCAAACTACCAAGCCAATTCTTATACTGGGAAGGAAACAAGCTTCCGGGGACCGGTTTCTGCCATTTCAGGCATCGTCGGCCCGGCTTGCTTGAATCCTGATGGTGCAATGAGCAAGGGACTCACATCTGAGTATACCCTTCCACGCTTATGGTGGACAAAATGATTCAGAAAAAGGGGTGGTGATGAACAGAGTGCCTGAATTAAGCAGACCACTCTTACCCAGTCCAAAGATCAGGGCTTGATCCATCACCGTTTTTTAGCTCACTGCACCATCCCAGCTCAGAACTTGGCTATATGCAAATTAGTCTGTTCCTGTCCCAGTGCATGATGGGAACAGGGCAAACCAAACTACCAAGCCAATTCTTGTACTGGGAAGGAAACAAGCTTCCGGGGACCGGTTTCTGCCATTTCAGGCGTCGTCGGCCCGGCTTGCTTGAATCCTGATGGTGCAATGAGCAAGGGACTCACATCTGAGTATACCCTTCCACGCTTATGGTGGACAAAATGATTCAGAAAAGGGGGTGGTGATGAACAGAGTGCCTGAATTAAGCAGACCACTCTTACCCAGTCCAAAGATCAGGGCTTGATCCATCACCGTTTTTTAGCTCACTGCACCATCCCAGCTCAGAACTTGGCTATATGCAAATTAGTCTGTTCCTGTCCCAGTGCATGATGGGAACAGGGCAAACCAAACTACCAAGCCAATTCTTGTACTGGGAAGGAAACAAGCTTCCGGGGACCGGTTTCTGCCATTTCAGGCGTCGTCGGCCCGGCTTGCTTGAATCCTGATGGTGCAATGAGCAAGGGACTCACATCTGAGTATACCCTTCCACTCTTATGGTGGACAAAATGATTCAGAAAAGGGGGTGGTGATGAACAGAGTGCCTGAATTAAGCAGACCACTCTTACCCAGTCCAAAGATCAGGGCTTGATCCATCACCGTTTTTTAGCTCACTGCACCATCCCAGCTCAGAACTTGGCTATATGCAAATTAGTCTGTTCCTGTCCCAGTGCATGATGGGAACAGGGCAAACCAAACTACCAAGCCAATCACCCATGAGGGTATCTTGGCGCTGGAGATGGAGGAGCATCAGTACAGAGGAACATCAGCACAGAGGAACATCAGTACGGAGGAACATCAGTACAGGAGGGAAGAAATTTAGAAAAGATGGGTTTTTAGCATCTTTCTAAATTGGGTCAAATCATGTCCTGAGCGTAACTGAGGAGGCAGGCTATTCCAGAATCGGGGGGCAAGATAAGAAAAAACCTTGCCACCGCTACAAGCCATTTTGATTTTGGGAAGGGTGAGCAAATATTCGGTGCTAGACCTGAGAGTTCTTGACGGGATATAGGAGGAGAGCTTGTTGGTGAGATACATGGGGCCCTTGCCATTGCGGGCTTTGTAAATAATACAGTCTATTTTCAATGTTACCCTTTTCCTTATAGGGAGCCAGTGAAGTTGGTTGAATAGGGGTCCAGAAGGTGTTCTAGATGGAGCATTGTTGGTGAGTCGGGCCGCTGTATTCTGCACTACTTGGAGTTTATTAATGGCACTTTCGTTAGCCGAAAACAGGAGGGCATTACAATAGTTAAGCCTACTCAATATTAGGGCCTGCATGAGAGTTTTTTTAGTGGTGGAGGGTAGGAGAGGAAAAATCCTACACAGGAGGCCAAGAACATAGTAGCAGGAACCTGCGATGGTGTTGGCATGTGTGTTATGTGTGAGTTTATGATCAATCCTGACACCTAGGTTCTTAACCACTTTTTCGGGAGTGGGGCGGTTCCCAGCTCTTCAGGCCACCAAGTAGGTGACAAGAGAGTGGTAGCTCCTCCAAACAACATGCTCTCTGATTTGCCCCCATTGAGTTGTAAAAAGTTATTACGCATCTAGGCAGCGATGGATTTCATGCCTTCGCAAAACAACAGATCAATGTTGGGTGTATTTTTATCAAAGGTTAGAAGGAGCTGGGTGTCATCTGCGTATGAGATCGGGGTGAACCCCAAGGATTTCATGAGTCTTGCCAGGGGGGTGACATATATATTAAAAAGGGTAGGGCTTAAGCAGGATCCCTGTGGGACCCCCTTGCTCACTTTGGTAGTGGCAGATGTAAAAGATCCCATGATAACTGTTTGAGTTCTGTCTGTAAGAAAATTGGTGATCCATCTCAGTGCTTGCCCCTGAATGCCTATGTCTTGAAGCCTTTCCAGAAGGATGTGGTGTGAAATGGTGTCAAATGCTGCTGACAGGTCAAGCAGCACCAAAAGCGCTGCTTGACCGTTGTCAGCAGCCATACGTATATTATCGGTAACCTCAATAAGGGCAGACTCGATACTATGTTTAGCCGAAACCCTGATTGAGAAATATCCAGTAGTTGGTGAGATTCCAAATAAAAAAAAGTGTCTATTAATATGTTTTTCAATGAGTTTAGACTGTAAGGGTAGAAGAGATATGGGTCGATAATTATTGACTTCGGTGGTTGGGACCTTGAGGTCTTTACGTATGGGTTTGATTTGCGCATCATTACAGGCCAATGGAAGGCGGCCCTCCCTAGGGGAACAATTCAGAATAGAGCATATCGGGAGAGCTAGTTGTTCCGCAAATTTAGCAGAAATCCTGGCCCGGATGATGTCCAAGGATGAGCCAGATTTCATAGCTTCTATAAGGGATATAACTTCCTTCATATGAAGCTGAGGAAAGGTGTGGAGTTGGGCAGATGTGGTGTAGGTATCGGGGGCAGACCTTGGGGGGAAGGGAAGAAGTGTTAGCAGCAATGATTTTCTGGTAGATGGAATCAATTTTGAAGATAAAATGCTCTGCGACATCATTGCATATGGACTGTGGGGGGATTCCACAGTGTCACATGCTGATGGGCTAGAATACATTTTTACTATTTTAAATAGCTCCCTGGAATTGGATCCAGCCTTTTCCAATTGATGAGTAATGTGCATTTTGCGCGCTGTTTTAATGTTATTGTGGGAAGCTGCTAAGGCGCGTTTGTATTTAATTCTGTCTTGTTCTAAGTGTGTGAGTCGCCAGGTACGCTCCAGTTTTTTGCACTCACTCTTTTCAATGCGTAAGGCCAGAGAGTACCATTCTGTAGTAGCAGTAGAGCTTTTGAGGGTCGGTTTTAAAGGTGCTGCTTCATCCAGTACACTGGAGATAATATTGTTAAAATGGCGTAGTTGTTGTTCGACATTGAAATTACGGGTATCAATGTCCCATGTCAAAAAAGAGGAGGCAAGGTGGTGTCAGGAACCTACGATTTGTCCGATCCCTTCGTGTTGCCACCACTTGTATTCCTGCTCGGCATAAGAGTGCTCGAATAGTGGTAAAACCCAAGCGGTTAAATGTGTGGTTTCCCTGGCCGTTCTAATAAGATATTTGCAATTGTAAATAACATTTGTACAGTACTTGTTTAGTTATTGGTAATTCTGTTATAATTCTTCCCCTAAGATGGCCGACGGACTGAGTCGCTCTGTGTTCTAGGAGCGGTCGGCATTCTAGTGAACCTGTGGGAAGCGCGAGCTCTGTACTGCGCACTTCAACACGAGAATCCGTTGAGGAAGCAGCCGGGTTTCAGCTTTGCGTCAATAATTCATGACGGGAGCTCAAATAACCACCGGTAATGCTTCGCATTCTTCCAGTTTAGTTAGAGTATATTTCTTGTAGTCAGAGAGAAATTCCCACAAGCAGCAGAGAAGTTCCTGTCTTCTGGAGAAAGTCGAATTCAAGACGGCTGAGGAGGCAAGGCGGATACGACGTTGGCAAATGCTATATCGTCTTTCCTTTCAGTAAACTTTCACTTCATAGAACCACAGAGACAGTTGAGCAGCAGCAGTGGCAACAATTGAAAGCTTACAGTAAGACAGTATTTCAGCGAACTGAAGCAGCAAACTTCGGTCCTTGTTCCCTTCCTTGCGCTTTCCCTATCTTTCCCTTCTTCCTTGTACCTTCCCTGTACCTTTTTGCGCGCTCTGAAGGAATAATTGGGCTTGAAGCTGCGAGGAGAACTGTCCTAACAATTTACACTGCATATACAGAAACCCCAGTAAAGCAGGAGTAAGAGGCATTCCAGGTAAAAGGCTAAAAGGACACTAGGATACTAGAACTGCTAAATATGAACCTAGTGTAATGAGAGTCTCCTTTACTTTGTAGTCAGGAAGCCTCCACAGAAAACTATCTCACACAGAAGAGAAGCATAGCCTAGAGAACCACTGGTAGGATAAAACTTATGTATTTCTCATAGAGTAATTACTGTAGAGGTAGGTTGTTGTGGTTTATTCTCTTCCTATTCTGTGCATTAGGCATCATCAATTTGGCGAACAGCAGACCCCAAAGACAATCAGAAGACAGAACAGGTGCCAGAGGTTTTCGAGGTGTCTCTTCTCTCTCTCCACTTCCCCTTTCCCTTTTGCTGGTGTACTTTGCTCTTGTAGCGGAGACACTGGTGGGAGGGCGATTGGGACTTGCAGCAATACTACCTCTGCGAAGTGTTCAGGAGCCTTCTGACAGTTTGAAGTGCTCACGTATTTTACTTCGCCCGGGTAGTATGGCAGAGGGAATGGATTTGAAGAGCTTGGGAGAGATTCCGGAGGGTATTCAAAGAGAAATAGGAGCAGTACGGGTAGAAAATAAAAGTTTGCAACAGGAATTAGTGGCCTCTCGTCTAGAGACGAGGATGTTAGCCCAGAAGGTCGAAGGATTTGCCTTGGGGAATCCAGTTCAGAGCATCCCCGCTCCTAGTACCAGTAGTGCAAGTACAGACCCTAAAACTGTAGCTCAGGTTATTCATTCGGATTCTCCTTTAATCCCATTAGCAGCACCCGAAAGATTCACGGGGGATCCACAAAAGGCCCGACTTTTTTTGACTCAGTGCTCCCTCCATTTCATATGCCGGCCCACCCTTTCCCCCGATGCTCAGCTTTTATCCTTTCCAATTTGGGTGGAGATGCTGCTAATTGGGCCATGCCGTTAATAAGTGGAGATGACCCTTTATTATGTGATTTTGCTCGCTTTAAGAGTGAGTTTCTTAGGATATTCGACAGGAGAAGGATTTCCCAGGCCACTGATAATGAGCTGTTGGAGTTAAGTCAGGGGTTCAAGGATTTAATCACATATCTTACGCAATTTAACAAACTTATTTTGGAAACGAATTGGCCCGAAGAAAAGAGAGCGGCATTGTTTTACCGAGGATTGCGAGATGAAATAAAAGACACTTTGGCTCAAGTTCCGAATCGACCAACTGAGTTGTCAGCGTTGGTGGATTTGGTGTTAGAACTAGATTTCCGCCAATCTGAACGCAAGGGAGAAAAGAAAAAAGATTGGAAGGCAACCTTCCCTCGTTTTGATCGGACTCGAACTGAGAAAGGATCAGGAAATCCAAATGATGTAGAACCAATGCAGATCGAAGCAGTAAGAGGACCGCTTAGTCAGGAAGAGAAAGAGTCCAGACGACAGAAGAAATTGTGTTTATATTGTGGAGGGGCCGGTCACTTTGTGAAAGAATGCACTAAGCGCCCCAAGACTCCGTTTAAGGGAAACGAGAAGAGCCATCAGTAGGTGGAGTCGCTCTGGTGGTGAAGGAGAATAAGTCAGCTCCAGAACCTCATTTGATTCTTAACACCTTACAGACAATGACCCCGCATGTGATCCTTCATATGACCTTAAAGTTCAGGGAGCGTCAACTTTCTGGAGTAGCCATTATGTTGGATTCTGGGGCTACTGGCAATTTCTGCGACATTAAATATGCTCGTCATATGGGAATTCAAGCCATTCGAAAAGAAAGACAGGAACCCGTTCGTGCAGTAGACGGAACGAATTTGACCTTGGGCCCAATCACTTGTCATACAGAAGAACTCACCTTGATCCAGTCGGACGGTCATTGGGAAGTCTTACAATTCAATCTGATAGACGCACCCCAATTTCAACTGATTTTGGGGTTGCCGTGGTTAACTACCCATAATCCGACTATTGACTGGGAGAACAGAACTGTCAAGATGCAATCGCAATTCTGCTTGGAACATTGTTTTGGTCCGCAGGAAGTTCAAAAGGAACCCTCACAAGCTACCTTGTTGTCGTATGGAGGGCAGTCGATTGGAGTTATTTCTTCAGAAGAGATTCCTACCGAGTATCGGGATCTTGCAACGGTTTTTAGTGAACAAGAGGCCGAAGTTTTGCCACCGCATCGGTCGTATGACTGTACTCTAGACTTGGAGCCAGGGGCTGTCCTCCCATGTAGTCGGATTTATGCTCTAACTGAAGCTGAGAATGAACATTTGAAAAGCTACTTGGACCGCTATCTCGCAAATGGTTTCATTAGACCTTCCCAGTCACCAGTATCTTCTCCATTATTTTTTATTCCGAAGAAGCAAGAAGGAAGTCTAAAAACTTGCATCGATTACCGGGCTTTGAATCAAGTAACCATTAAAAACAGATACCCTTTGCCTTTGATCTCTGTCTTATTAGATCAAATAAAAGAAGCTCGGATCTTCACGAAATTGGATCTGCGGGGTGCCTATCACCTCATTCGAATGAAGGAAGGGCATGAGTGGAAAACTGCTTTTCTGACTAAATTTGGCTTGTTTGAATATTGTGTGATGCCCTTCGGGTTGTGTAATGCCCCCGCAGTATTTCAACATTTCATTAATGATGTAATGAGTGATCTAATTGACAACATTGCGATCATTTACTTGGATGACATTTTGATTTATTCCAAGAACACACAAGAGCATCCGAAGCATGTAAGATTGGTGTTGGAAAGACGTCAAGCCCATCACTTGTTTGTGAAGCTAGAAAAATGTGTTTTTCATGTGAAGCAAGTAGAATTTCTGGGATTCGTCATCTCCTCACAAGGCATCACCATGGATCCAGGAAAGGTGTTAGCTGTGGAAGATTGGCCAACCCCACATAACATCAAGGAGATTCAGAGATTCTTGGGATTTGCCAACTTCTACAGACGTTTTATCCAGGGATTTTCTCAATTAATCTCTCCTATAACTCGTTTGTTGAAGAAAGGTGTCAAGTTTGAGTGGTCTAGTGAGGCTGAAAGAGCATTTTGTGATCTGAAAAATAAATTTGTGTCTGCTCCAATCCTACTGCATGCGGACCCTATGGAACCTTTTTACCTTGAAGCAGACGCCTCTGATCAGGCTATTGGAGGTGTCCTTTCTCAACATCATTCAAAGACTGGGCAATTGCATCCTGTTGCCTACCGCTCTAGAAAGTTGCTTCCGGCAGAATTAAATTACACAATCACGGAAAAGGAATTATTGGCAGTAAAGGACGCCTTCGAGGATTGGAGACATTATTTGTTGGGAGCTAGACACACGGTTACAGTATTCTCTGACCATAAAAACCTTCAGTTTTTAAAGACAGCCAAGACCCTTACACCACGGCAGTTACGCTGGTCCTTATACTTCGCAGACTTTGATTTTGTAATTACTTATCGTCCAGGTACTAAAAATGGAAAAGCAGACGCTTTGTCCCGTATGAACACTGTAGAAAGTGAGCATTCTGTGGGGCCTCAACCTATCATTCCGGAGTCCAAGATAGTTTGCACCCTTTCCATTGACAATTTTCAAGAAGAGGTACGGAAAAGTTTGACCCAAGAAGAAATTCAGAAATGGGTGCGGTTTGAAGATGGAAGACGATGTCATCAAAATTTACCTTACTTTAAAGAAGCTCTGTATCTTCCCACACCCTCTCTTCAACAGAAGGCGTTACAGCATTGTCATGATCACCCCTTAGCGGGCCACAAGGGAATCTCCAAGACTCTAGATTTAGTACAGCGCTATTTTTGGTGGCCTGGGTTGTCCTCTCATGTAAAGGAGTATGTGCAATCTTGTGAGCTTTGTGCTCATGGGAAACCTATCAGACAGGCTCCTCAGGGTTTACTTCAACCACTTTCTACACCTACCCATCCTTGGCACACCATCTCCATGGATCTCATTGTAGATTTGCCTAAGAGTAAAGGTTTTAATACCATTTTGGTGATTGTGGACACTTTCACGAAAATGAGCTACTTTATTCCTTTGACAGGCATTCCTACTGCCCCAGAGTTGGCCCGGGTTTTCAGTGAAAACATAGTGAAACTGCATGGAGTCCCCAAGATAGTGGTGTCTGACCGGGGTTCTCAGTTTATCTCTCATTTTTGGCGGGCTTACCTGAAAGGATTGGGAGTGGAGAGTAGGTTGTCCACTAGTTACCATCCTGAATCTGATGGTCAGACGGAGAGAATCAATCAGCAGCTTGAACAATATCTCCGTTTGTTTCTCATTGATCAGGGTGGTGATTGGTCAGACCGATTATGGATGGCTGAATTCGCAAGTAATAATGCGAAGAGTTCCTCTACTGGTTACTCTCCATTTTACTTAAATTCTGGTCGCCATCCAAATCTTTTTGTAACTAAAGAAGATTTGGGAGTTCCCGCAGTGAAGGAATTACTAACTCATATGAACGCCCTTCATGAATCGGCAGAGCAAAATCTAATCAAGGCCAAGACCTCATATAAGAAATGTGCTGATAGGCATAGACAAGCTGCTCCTGGGTACCGGGAGGGTGATTTGGTTTGGCTGTCCGCCAAGAATCTTCATTTAAAGGGCAATAGGAAGTTTCAGCCTAGGTTTGTAGGTCCTTACCCTGTAGAGAAGGTTTTGGGTCCAGTGACAGTGAAATTAAAGTTACCAACAAACTTAGCTATTCACCCAGTTTTCCATGTGTCCTTATTGAAGAAGACCAAGCCAAAGATGCGTCTCAATAAACCCCCAGGTCCTTTGAACATTCAGGGTCAGGCAGAATATGAAGTCAAGGACATTTTAGATTCCAAGTACAAGAAGGGCTCACTCCATTACTTAGTGGATTGGAAGGGTTATGGCCCTGAAGACAGGTCCTGGGAACCTGAGTCTCAGATTCATGCTCCACAATTGATTAAAAGATTTCATACACTAAAACCGTCCAAACCAGGACCGATAAATCGGTCCTTAAGAGGGGGTACTGTCAGGAACCTACGATTTGTCCGAACCCTTCGTGTTGCCGCCACTTGTATTCCTGCTCGGCATAAGAGGGCGCGAATAGTGGTAAAACCCAAGCGGTTAAATGTGTGGTTTCCCTGGCCGTTCTAATAAGATATTTGCAATTGTAAATAACATTTGTACAGTACTTGTTTAGTTATTGGTAATTCTGTTATAATTCTTCCCCTAAGATGGCCGACGGACTGAGTCGCTCTGTGTTCTAGGAGCGGTCGGCATTCTAGTGAACCTGTGGGAAGCGCGAGCTCTGTACTGCGCACTTCAACACGAGAATCCGTTGAGGAAGCAGACGGGTTTCAGCTTCACGTCAATAATTCATGACGGGAGCTTAAATAACCACCGGTAATGCTTCGCATTCTCCCAGTTTAGTTAGAGTATATTTCTTGTAGTCAGAGAGAAATTCCCACAAGCAGCAGAGAAGTTCCCGTCTTCTGGAGAAAGTCGAATTCAAGACGGCTGAGGAGGCAAGGCGGATACGACGTTGGCAAATGCTATATCGTCTTTCCTTTCAGTAAACTTTCACTTCATAGAACCACAGAGACAGTTGAGCAGCAGCAGTGGCAACAATTGAAAGCTTACAGTAAGACAGTATTTCAGCGAACTGAAGCAGCGAACTTTGGTCCTCGTTCCCTTCCTTGCGCTTTCCCTATCTTTCCCTTCTTCCTTGTGCCTTCCCTGTACCTTTTTGCGCGCTCTGAAGGAATAATTGGGCTTGAAGCTGCGAGGAGAACTGTCCTAACAATTTACACTGCATATACAGAAACCCCAGTAAAGCAGGAGTAAGAGGCATTCCAGGTAAAAGGCTAAAAGGACACTAGGATACTAGAACTGCTAAATATGAACCTAGTGTAATGAGAGTCTCCTTTACTTAGTAGTCAGGAAGCCTCCACAGAAAACTATCTCACACAGAAGAGAAGCATAGCCTAGAGAATCACTGGTAGGATAAAACCTATGTATTTCTCATAGAGTAATTACTGTAGAGGTAGGTTGTTGTGGTTTATTCTCTTCCTCTTCTGTGCATTAGGCATCATCAATTTGGCGAACAGCAGACCCCAAAGACAGTCAGAAGACAGAACAGGTGCCAGAGGTTTTCGAGGTGTCTCTTCTCTCTCTCCACTTCCCCTTTCCCTTTTGCTGGTGTACTTTGCTCTTGTAGCGGAGACACTGGTGGGAGGGCGATTGGGACTTGCAGCAATACTACCTCTGCGAAGTGTTCAGGAGCCTTCTGACAGGTGGTGAGCTTTGATTTTATGCCAGGGTCTATACCACCTATCTGTGAGGGGTGTAAGAGAAGGTGGGATGGGGGGGCTTGTCAGATGGAAATTGACTACAGAGTGATCCGACCAAGTGAGCGGTAAAGTATCTCTATATTCAATGAGTTGAGAGTTGGAAAGAATTAAATCAAGGGTGTGTCCGGCTAGATGGGTGGGATCGCAGTTAAGTTTGAAAAGCCCTTGCGAAGCCCAGTCCTCTAGACAAGTTCTGGCGGCTGAGTTGTTCGAATCCTCACTGTGAATATTAAAGTCTCCTAGAAGTAGGAAATTTCGGGTAGCAACAATATGGGGGGCGATAAATTCTAAAAGACGACCATTAAAATTGTTTATTGGTCCAGGGGACCTATAAACCAGTGCTCCTTTCCAACTCTGTTGGGGATGTAGTTCAATTTTAAAAATAAGACATTCAAATAATTCCGAACAGAACTGGTCGAGTATGGTAACTGGTATATGTTCTTTATGAATTATGGCTATACCTCCGCCCGCTCGTTCTAGTCTATCAAGTCTTTGAATGCGAAAGCTGGGTGGTAGAGCTAGAGCTATTGCAGGAACCGCAGAGGGTTTAATCCAGGTTTCCGTGAGAAATCCCAGATCCGGGTTAGTATCCTCTAAGAGATCCCAAATGGCAGTAGCATGTCGGGGGAGCGACCTAACATTTGCTAAGAGGCCTATCCATCCAGTATGATGTGCTGACTCGGCAGGGGACTTCTTATCGGGTCGTGTCTCAGCGATAAAAGGAGATCTTGTAGTAATAGAATTAGCTGTAGTTTTTGTGTTCTGTAGGGGGCTGGGTTGGTACTTACACTTATAGCAAGAAAAAGGCCTTCGGGCCATCCTCCGAGGGGGACATATTTGGAGGGCTGGTCTAAGCTGCAACAGGAATTCTCTAGTATAGGTGAGCACAGGTAAGGCTCCAATGGGGCTATGGGGATTATTAGGTTTAATTGGACCAGGGGTCCAGGCTTCTGGTGACGGACAGGCGCGGACGGACGCAGACGGGCTTGCCTTTGGCGCGCCTTCGGCGCGGCCCGGCAGGCTCGCTGCGCGCGTCCGCTGCGCACTAGCTCCATAGGTTGCTTTTAAAGGTCCCGCCTTGGGAAGGGAACGCAAACACTAGAGCGTCCCTTGCCCAAAGATGGCGGCCGCGTGTAGCACAACCCGGAAGTGGGTTAAAAGATCGAATGCCGGGTTCCCCTGTGACCTCCCTCCACTCAAACAGTCCGCTCTTGACTGCGGTGGACCGGGGGGGCCACAGGTAACGCCACACAATCTTCAGAAAATATACAAGGTGAGACAGAAGGATTTAAGATTTTTAAAAGGTAGCAGCAATCAATATGTGACTCGTAGCGCTAAGTTGTCCTTCGGAGTTGCGACGGCAGGCACAGCGACGGCAACACGCTTCTTCTCGTTGAGTCGCACTTCCAGCTCCTTGAGACACGCAGTTCCTCAGAAGGCCCAAAACAGCAGCAGGCACTACCACAAGAGCTCTGGGGAGTCTGTTGTCCCTGAGACTTCGCAGGAGGAAAGCTCTTTTCCAAGCCCTTGGAAATCCTTCACAAGTTGAAAGCAAAGTACACAAAGTTCCTTTCTCCTTCCTTTGGCAGTAAGGCAACCACTGCAGGCCAATCCCCCAAGCAGCACTTCAGCTTGGGAATAGTCTCTCCTCAGTTTCTTCAGGTTCCTCTCCTCAGTAAAGGTTTCTTCTTGTAGTCAAAAGTGATCTAATTTCATGGGATCAGGGTCCCAATATTTATACCCAGAAATCCCTTGTTCTCTGAGGGGAGAGGGGCCTTTACCCAGTCCAAACCAGTTCTGAAGCACTCTGTTTACCAGACTTCTCCTTTCCTTTCACAGTGCAGGGCATGCACATTAGACGCCTCACAGGAGGTGGAGCCAGCATTGTGGAAGGCAAGTACAGTCCTGGAGTACTTTGTTTACAGGACTACTTCTCTTCTTTCAGTGTGCAGGGCAGAGACATCAGCCGCTCCCCAGGGGGCGGAGCCAGCATTGTGGAAGGCAGGCACAGCCCTATTCAGCGTTCAAGTGCACTCCTCCCTCCCATCTAGATGCAGATCTCTCTATATTTACCACTGGGTGACTCAGCCTGTCTCCTGGAATTCCCCAGCTCTGTCACTCACAAAACCAGACATAGGAATACACAAACTAGCAGAGGCAGGTTTGAATGGTTAGACAAGCATATACCTACTTTCTAAAAGTGGTATTTGCAAACACAGAATATTAAAATAAACTTCACTGAAAGATGTATTTTATTATTCAGAGTTCAGGCATACTAAACTCGAATGTCTACCATGTTCTCTGAGACAGTTAGGATTATAAAGTGTAACAATTTTAACAGCCCATTTTGGCCTAATGAGAACAGGTAGCCTTGCAATAGTGAAAAACGAAAATGGCTGTAATTCACTATTAGGACATGCCACACATATCAGGGCTTGTCCTACCTTATACTTACAATGCACCCTGCCCTTGGGCCTACCATAGGGGTGACTGATATGAAGAAAAGGGAAGGTTTAGGGACTGGGAAGTGGATGCACTTGCCCAGTCAGCATGACAGTACCAGACTGCACGCAGGCTCTGCAATGGCAGACCTTAGACACATTTTACAAGGATGCTTCCATGGGTGGCACAACCAGTGCTGCAGGCCCACTAGCAGCATTTGGATTACACGCCCTGGCACACTCAGTGCACTAGACTAGGGTCTGACAAGTAAACCAAATAGCCAAACATGGAACCACTGATTAATACATAAATTTACAGTAGGGAACACTTGCACTGTGGCACTGAATAGCAGTGGCACAGTGCCCAAAGCATCTATCACCAGCAAAAATACGAGACAACAGCTAAAATGGAAGGAAGACCCACGCCAATGGTGCCAGGTCTAACACCCGCCAGGTTTGGGCGCTGATGATGACGACGTCTTCTTTGTATCTTTTGTCGGCCCGGAAGGAACACGGCACCGACTGCTGCCCATGTGCACCGTCACCATCTCAGGATCTCCCGTGAGTGCCCTAATAGACACTGGAGCATCAGTAAATGTGATGGACAGTGACCAGTATGAGAAGCTATCGCCATGCCCGCCGCTCCTGCTGTCCAAAGCAAGGGTATACACGTACGATGGAAATTAGCCGCTTCCTCTACGAGGAGTCATGGAGGTCAAAATTGTCAGTGAGGGCCATCGTCTCAACACAAAGTTCCACGTCACTGAAGAAAAAAGAGGCACCCTCCTCAGTTGTCACACAGCGGACGACCTGGAGCTAGTATTCTTGCGAACCAGGTACATGACCTACATGCCCGAGAGATGCTCAGAGACTTTCCCATGCTATTCGAGGGCCTTGGTTGCCTGAAAGGGAAGACGTTCACGCTGCACATTGATCCGACGGTCCGGCCCATGGCCCTGAGGCATCGGTGAGTGCTATTTCACTTGCAGCCGCAAGTGGAGGAGTTGAAGAAGTTAGAGGACCTAGGGGTGATAGAGAAGGTGTAAGGCCCCACGCCGTGGGTGTCCCCGTTGGTCGTGGCCCTGAAACCAAAACAACCAGGAGCTATCCGACTGTGTGTCGACATGCGCTTTCCTAACAAGGCCCTGAAGAGGGACCGTCATCTCACACCAACGATGGATGACATTGTGGCCGACCTGAATGGCGCCAAATGGTTCACAAAACCCGACCTCAATGCCGGCTATCATCAGCTAGAGCTCCACCCTGACAGTAGGAACATCACAACGTTCTCCACATACGTAGGACTGCGTCGCTACAAAAGATTGAGCGTCGGCGTATCATCGGCCGCGGAGGTATTCCAAAACACCATAAGGGAGACTCTCGCGGGACTGCAGGGTGTAATAAACTTGAGTGATGACATCCTTGTGTTCTCCAAGATGCTGAAGGAACACCATATACACCTCCGAGCCACTCTTCAACGCCTGGCGGACAACGGACTCACTTTACACAAAGCCAAGTGCTCATTTTATCAGGAGTCAGTGGATTTCTTCGATTATATCTTCTCCAGAGAAGGGCTGTGTGTTGACCCGAAGAAGTCGGAGGCCATACGTTCGGCCCCGAGACCAACATCTGCCACGGAAGTCCGGAGTTTCCTCGGGATGGCCATGTACTGTGTCCGATTCATTCCCAACCTGGCGTCCCTGTCTGAGCCGCCCCAGGCCCTCGCGAAGTCTGGTCAACCGTGGGTCTGGACCGCAAGAGAAGATCTGGCATTTCAGGCTGTCAAGGAGGCCCTTACCGATGACAAAGTCATGTCGCACAGAGGTTGTGGTAGATGCGAGTCCCTTAGGAGTGGCGCCGTCCTGGTGCAGAAAACAGAGTCCAAGGAGTGGTTCCAATGGCATATGCCAGCCAGGCGCGGACTACAACAGAGATGCGGTACGCACAGATAGAGCGTGAAGCCCTAGCCATCAAGTAGGCCTGCCTGCATTTCCATCTCTACCTACATGGGCATGCATTGCGGGTGGTCACGGACACAAACCTCTGGTTCCCATCTTCGCTGGCACATCTCGACCCGCCCCTCCCCGGATCCAGAGATGGGCAGTTCTGCTACAGGCCTATCACTTTGAGGTAATCTTCCGCCCAGGGGCCAACAACCCTGCCGACTTCTTATCACAGCACCCTGACCCACCAACACTGTCCAACATGCCCGTTGTCAAAGATTGCACTGAAGAATTTGTCCGGATGACCTCCTTCGAAGCATGTCTAGTCGCTCTCACGCTGGAAGATGTCGGGAAGGCTACAGACTCAGATGAATGCCTTGCCATGGTCAAGACAACACTAGCTAACAGAAACTGGCGCAATTTCCTGGATGGTGTCAGCTTGTTGACGGCCGAGGAAAGGTTGTTCAGACAACAAGTGTGGAGAGTTCAGAGCGAGCCCAGTAAAGGCCTTCATGGAGTCATGCTGCGAGGGACCACCCTAGTGATCCCGAGGAGTCTTCATGAAGAAGTGGTCTGTCTAGCGCATCAGGGGCATCAAGGAGTCTCGAAGACCAAGGCCAGGCTGAGGAGCAAAGTTTGGTTCCCTGGGATGGACGCCATGGTTGAGGGAGTCGTTCGCACATGCAATGCCTGCAACATTATGGGTGGTGATCCTGCGCCCCACCCGGTGATCACTGAAGAACCGTGCTGGGAGCCATGGTCTAAAGTGAGTCTAGATTTTGGTTCATTTCCAGATGGACAGAGAACCCTGGTACTCATCGACTCCCACTCAAAATTCCCGGTGGTGGAAGTGGTATCATCATCAGCGTTTCACCACGTTAAGACTGCTCTTGAACACGTCCTCGCCATGATGGGACTGCCTGCGGAGGTGAAGTCAGACAATGGCCCACCGTTCCAGAGAAGAGAATTCCAGGAGTACCTCGCCTTCAGAGGCATCCGAACCCGGAACACCTTGAGGAAGAAGGCGGGGTAGTCTCCACAGATACTTTCCTGACAGCCCAGGGACAAGCCAGCACCAAGCCGGAAGAGCGGTAGCTGCCGCGGAAGAATCAAAGAATACTGGAACTGTGTCGCGCGAGTCAGAGAGAGATGTGAAGGGGTTGGAAGCAAACAAGAGCTCCCGGAGCCAGAGGTATGGTCTCCGGCCGAACCCAACTCCTAGCCAGAAACTAAGCCACTTTGCGTGGTGCGTAAAGCAGGACTGAACATTAATCCGAAATGGTTTTTCTTTGTATCTAAAAGATTGGAGGGATGTAGTGACGGAGCCTTCTGGCCCGCCCACGCATTCATGCACCCCAAGGGTGGGCTCGCCCAAGGGTATAAATAAATGGGCTCTTGAAAGCTCAGGGTCTTGGCCCAGTAACAAAGTACAGTGTCAGTACATGTCATTTAGTACCCACGATTGCATGCGGCCTACATGGCATATCTGGAGTATTCTAGTGTGACAGGATACCACACTTTTAACATATCATCCTGTTTGACTTTCATTTTTTGTAATGAGTTAACTTGTTTTGGTTACTTGAACGCATTTCACATGTGTTTTGATATGGGCTGCAGCTGGTACAGAGTCATTATGTATCATATCTTGCCCTTAGCCTCGCCCCCTAGCCACGCCCACTTGCCACACCTCAAGCTCATATTAATGAGTAACTGCACTTATTTTTTCCCCATTTAAAGCACTGATCTGCACCAAGGCTACCAGCTTTCCCTCTTGCCTTTGCTCCTACCCCCTCCCATTGTCATTGTTTTATTTATGCAATTTTATATAGTGCGGACTTTACCCGAAGGTGTCAGAGTGCTTCACAATAGGAACGTGTTGGACCTGGCCCTTTTGGCAGGTTCACCCCGACACTTTTTTTTGCTTTTTCCTAGCCTGTTCCTGGAACCTGGGTTGGTGATTTTAGGCCTCTGCGCACTTTTTCACTGTGGTACAGTCTAAAGTGCGTGTGCTGTCTGTGTATGTATGGTGAGTGACCTGCCCTCCCATAGGAATGAATGGGGAATATGTATGCCCATGGTAGTACAGGATGTGTGGGGAGTGCAGGGTCGAGTTTGATATGTGCGAACTCGAGAGAATGAATGCTGCATAATGGTGTATGCGGCATGGTTGTGTCTAGTCTAGAAGTGCCACTTTTAGAAGTGGGCATATTTGTGTAGGGAGTCTGCTGGCACGTGATTGGCTGGTGTTCCTGGCCCAGGAGTGCCTGGGCCTGCTTGTGGATTGACTGTCTGGTTTGAGTGTGACAGGGGCTGCAGAGCTCCAGGAGGTTGTCTGAGTCAGCCCGTGGATGAAAGGCAGCATCTGCTGCCAGGGAAGTGGGAGGAGATTAGCACCTGATAGTGAAGGGCTGTGCCTGCCTGCCACAATGATGGCTCCACCCCCCGCTGGGCGACTGTCACCTCTGTCCCTGATACTGAAGGGACTTCCCTATAACCAGTCCTAGCTGGTTCTCACACTGCCTACACAAAGACTTCAAAGACTTTTCTGTGTATAAGAAGGGGCTGTGTCCCCTTCCAAAATGTTCTTGTTTCTGACTTGAATCTAACAGGGGCAGGCGCTGCCCAGCCCCTGGAGGACTTCTGGGAGACCCCTCTGCCTTGCCTGGGCTGACTTGGCCCAGCCCCTGGATTCCTGACGGACTGGTCCTGGACTCCTGAAGAACTTTGCTGGAGGATTTCTCTTAATAGGAGCTGCTGTGCTGCCTCCTGGATGCCTCAGGACTTTTGGGACCCTTCTTGATGTAGGGGTCATCTCTGGGGGATTGTGGGGCTGTCAGTGCCCCCAGCGCGATGGAAGCACTTTATTTTTGGGCAGAGCGCTGTGGTTTTCCCTGAGGGGAGCGCTCCTGCCCTTTGTGTGACCCAGAGTGCTTCATATGCACTTTATTTTTATAACTTCGGGTGCTACCCCGTGTATGGCGCCCTAGCGAGTGCCTACCTCGCTTCTATCGTTTAATTGATTTTCGAGGGTGCTTACCCCTCTCTGTGCTCGTTAAAACCACCGCCACGGCCCTCGCGCCGCCAAAACAGGAAGGCAGGCACAAGCGCCTGACTCGGGGCGGGACTTCCGGTTTTGCGTGGAAGTCCCGCCCGCTGCCGCATTGGGATTGGCTGGTGCCCCGGGAGGAGAAGTGGAGCTGTGGCCGGTGACGGGGCCCCCGTGTGCGGAGGGAGCCCCGAGAGAGAAGAGTCGCGGCTGCATTGGGCACCGGGGCAGGCAGGAGCCTACTCTGCGCCCCGGTGCACTCACCCAGATGAGGAGAAGAGGCGGAGAGCCCTGCTGAGCCCCGGCGAGAGAGAGGAGCCGAACGAGACGCCGCCCAGGAGCTCCGGTGAGGGCAGCTCGGTGGGAGGCGGTTGGGGGGTGTGTCGGAGCACGCTTTCGGTGCTCGCCCCCGTGGCCTGGGCCTCCTTCTCCCTTCCCGCTGCCCCGTTGAGCAGTGGGCAGCGGCCACACCGTGGGGCATTATAGCTTTCGAGCCTGAGGGGCTCAACGGGGTTTCCTGTGATGTCGAGCCCCCGAGGGGGGCTCCACCGACCCCCCCACAGGTGTCTAGGGGGGCATAGATGGAGCAGCAGGGCGGCCCCGGTTGGCAGCGGGTCGCCCCAACGTGAAGTAGAGTCCAGAGAGGCTTGTGGGGGCATATTCGTTGAGCCCTGAGAGGCTTCCTGCCCATGTGATTGTTTTCAGAGCCTGAGGGCTCCACAGGGCCTATTGTTTTCAGAGCCTGTGTGGCTCCAACGTTTGACCAGTGTTTTTAGAGCCTATGTGGCTCCAACGTGGACGTATGTATTTGGAAAGCCTGTGTGGCTCCAACCCCTGCGGCGCAGTTTGTCTAGGGCCAGTGAGAGCCCTTGCCGCAGTTTTGAAGTTCCCAGCTGCCCAGCAATTAGTGGGCAGCTGCACCGTTTAGGTTTTGGGATGTCCACAGGTGCCCAGCAAGTAGTGGGCATCTGCACCGTTTAGGCCCCTGACATTGAGACTCAGGGCGTCCTAGCCCCAACAAGGCCAGTTGGCCTAGGGACTGCCACAGGTGGTGGCTTATGTAAGGTTTTGCGCAATTGTGTGGTTTTTCCTTGCACCTCTGAATGTTTTAGGCATCATGTGTCTTTGCGCTATTGAGTTGTGTCTTTCTTTCCCTGCGCTGTACCTCTGAATGTTTTAGGCGTCATGTGTCTCCTAGCGCTGCACCTCTGAATGTGTTTGTGATGCATCATGTGCTTTGTTCTTAACACCGCTGAATGTGTAGGTTTATGCATCATGTGTTTCCCTTTACTACTCCTCTGAATGTGTTTCATACATCCTGGGTAATGTGTTCTTTCCTAGACCCCTAAATGCTGTGTGATACTTAGGTGGTTGTTCTTTTTAGTACAGGTGGTCCTAGTGAGGTCCTGGTCCCCTGCGTGACATTCTCCTATGGTGGTTAGGGTTGCGTAGGTGGTACTTACCTGTTCCCAGTAGTTACTGGATGTGATTTATACCTGTTATTTTGTGCTATACTTATTCTAATTTCTGACAGTATTTCATTTCTACAAAGTACTTCTAAAAGCGTTGATTCTGACAGTGGCCCATGTGGCCCTGTCCTGTACATAATCCCTTATGAATGTTGCCCGTGCCAGTTGGCACAATGTACATGTGTGATTCTTATCTGATGTGTGTTTACAATACAAAAGTTACTTTAATATAACCTTGTGTGGAGTCCCATTTGTGGTGTGCCTAGGATGTTGTTGCTGTTGTGTGCTGGCGCAAATGCTTTACACATTGCCTCCGAGTTTAGCCTCACTGCTCGTGCCAAGCTACCAAGGGGGTGAGCAGGGGTTATCTTGGCGTGTGACTCCCTTGCCCTGACTATAATGGTGGTTTCTGCCTGGCTTTGGCGTCAGCCTTAGCCTACCAGAAATAGCCAGTTCTAACAGAACAGTACTGATACATGAGGAGAAAATTACAAGTGAACAAATTACAAAATCAAACGTTAAATTACATGAGGCAATAGTGACAATTGTGAGCAAACAAAATACAAGAGAAGTGTGGCTCACTGGTTAGAGGAGGCAGACCTGGAAGCAGAGGTCAGCCCGGGACCAGGGTTCAATTCCCGGCTTGGCGGGGTCTTGAGTCCTAAATTGTCCATGGACTCGACAATTCTCGCTCCGGTGCCTACTCGATTCACGGGTTCACACTCTGCGACTCTGGGCAATAGCTTGCTTAATCTCCACAACGGCCCCTCGCGGCGGGATGCCTGGCTTTCACCTTGCGGATACCCTGCTGGGGTTATCTCACAGGGGAATACCAGGACGGGTTCCCTAAGCAAGCGCTTAGAAACCGCTTGGTGATTTGCGCTATATAAATGCCTGTACATTTACAAGAGGTAGCAAAGGTACATTACAGGAGGAAAAAGTGACATGTGTGCAAGTTACAAAAGCGTACAAAGTACAAGTAGAGGTATAATACTGCAATAAATGGCAGACACTCAAGCACAGGGACAAACGTTATGTAGGCAACGGTGGCACATGTGCAAGTATCTAAAGCAAACAAAATGTAAGAGGTAGCAAACAGTGTGTTACAAGAGAAAAGTGACGTGTGCATGTTACAAAAGGGTACCAAACACAGGTAGAAGGATAATACTGCAATAAATGGCAGACTCAAACCACAAGAACACACTGGGAAGGCACTTCCATAGTCATGGAGAATAGATTTTTCTCTAATGAAAGGTCTTCCTTCAGATAATAGAGAGGGTGTGAATTAAATTTGCAAGTGTCTTCGTCTTGGTGCACTCTTTCGCACAGGTTTTCTTTGCTCCTCGTGTTACGCTCTTCTCCCTGTGCACCATGTTGATGAAAACAATTTTTTTTATAAAAACCAAAGCTGTGCTGCCACTTACTTGCACACAGCATTGTTAACCCGTCCCCCACATCCTCACCCTTCATGTTGCATGCAGTCCTGCCAAGCGTCACGCAACAGGTGTGACGCTCACGCATTTCAGTGCGGTGATCCGCATCACCGCACTGAAATGCATTGTCACGCATTTTGCCACCTGCCAGGCGTGCCACCAGCGGCGCTTGTGCACAGGCTCTCTGCTGCTTGGTGGGGCGGTGCTGCTTGCTGGGTTGAGTTCCTAAATAGTTAAACCACGTGCTCTCCGCTCTGTGGAGTGGCTGAGAGCGCTATAATGTATCTCACTCTGCCCATGCCTGCTGTGTCGCCTGGAAACAATGCGGCAATAGCGGCTGCGGCGCCAGCGCGGCGCGCCTTACAGAGTCAGACTCACACTGCTCCAATTAGGGGGAGGGAGGGGCTGTCGGCCTCTCAGCAGTCGATACTGCTGTCAGTCACTGTGGCACACCATGTGGGCCGGGATTAGTTATGCGGATGTGCCGGTAGAGTGCCCTCACTAGTCCGGAGGAAGAGGCAGGGGACTCATCTGAGTCAGTGGAGTGCAGCACGAGACACGAGACTCGAGTATCTCATGGCCGCCCGCCGTGGAAGAGGCATGAATGGTCGATTGCGACGGGCAGCCGGGCCAGCGGCTACGCCCAAAACACTGCAGGCACCTGACAGCTGAGCCAGCCACAGTCAGCTGGCCAGCAACTGTGAGCGGCGGGGGGGACGAGTCGACTCGAGTGGCCAGCAGCCTGGATGAAGACAGGTAGGAGGCAGAGTGCACATCCATGCAGGCTGGGCAGCAGTACAGTGACCAGTCGGGTCGTCACTCCCTCTTAATTATTAAGATTTAGGGTGGCACAGTTGTACTGTGATACTATTGTATACTTTCTATTTAACAATAAAAGTTTTAACAAAGACACTGGTGATGCTGTGGTAAGCCAGGTGTCGTTTTGTCAATGACATTGATCAATTGCTGTTGTGGTGCCGTTTTGTCAATGCAATAATGGATGCTGTTCAGCGGGCGGCACGGCTTTGCAGACAGTTTCAGATCTCACCGCGCCTGCCGTGATCTGACTACCACGTCACCCACACGACCCGTCCGCCAAACTGATGGTGCCTCAACAGGCACTGAAGCCTGTAGCGCTGCAGTGAGTGCAGCAGAACTAAGGGTATATTAAAATGCAGGACCTGCGCCAGTCCGTGACTCGTGGCCTCTGCACGGTGCAGGAGGAAGTCGTGGCGGCTGGCTCGTACCGTGACAGCACTGCAGTGTTCCCCACGCCGCAAGTAAGTGCCTCACACAGACTAACCTTTTAAGTAGCAAGCAGTCGGTTGTTTCAGACCATAGTTGTTTGCATTACGGTCTCACTCCTACTCGCCGCTTGGCTTTGCAAGATACCAGCTCCTCTTCAGTGCGTGCTGCTTACAAATATCACTGGCTTACTGTTGTACTAAGCGATTGTTTCACTAATGGACATTCTTACTGTACAACCTACTTTTTTTGTTAATGTTTGAACTCTAGCATTGTTCCTGTTTATAATAATCCCAAAAAATGGACATAAATGTGTGTGCCATACAATACACATAAATAAATGAAACATGTATTCCCTCCTTCTTCTCCCACCCCCCAGACCTAAGCCTCCATTTCTGTAATGTCAGCCCATCTCCCGTATTATAGGCACTATCTCTGCTGGAGGGCGGCTAGAGTATTGCAGGGGAAGCCTGAAACATTTCACCATCTCAATTGTGTTCTGTCTGCAGAGCAGATGGAGATTTTCGTAGGTTTACACCCGAGTATTGGCACAGGCAGCGAGGGCCCATAGGAACTCCTGGAGCTAAGTTAGGGCACAGGCAGCGAGGGCTTCCAGGTAGGCACACTGTTTGAACAGAGTTTGGGTACAAGACTGATAGCAAATAAACAGAAAAAGCTAAGAGAAACAACCACTTGCAGGGCTGTATCTGGATACATTACAATTTTCAAATAACTCTAACATTGTTATCCAGATCCGAAGTGTTACTTTTTAAATAAAAAGATTGTTTTATTTGATTATTGTATTTAACATTGCTTCTCTGCTTATAATATTCTAGTTATTAGTCGCCATATATGACTAAGCAAAACGTTTGCATTCTTTCACCTGTGCATGTAGATTACTCTGAATTTCTATGTCTGTGAAGGGAGATTATTCTAAGTATATGCTATTTTAATAGCACAAACCAAGACAAGTGGAGTGATGTACAGGGTCAAGGCACGAGTATAGTCAGCGAGTGATGGTAGAGGTACATGGGTTCTGTGAGGAGACATGTAATATTACTGCATTGTGGTGTCCTGGTCTTTAAAAGGGTGCATCTACAACTCTTTCCTCAGTTTGAGCTGTGTTGAGGCAGACCTGATGGATACAGCGATGTTTTTACAGATCCTTTATCCATAGATGGAGAAAGTCAATTGCCTGTTTTAGAACTCTTTAGCGTTTTTGGTTAGAACTCTTTTAGCTTAACTATGTGTGTTTGAACACATGATCCTAAAGCCGATCTCATTGCTCAAATAGATGTAATTTCTGATATTTATACTTTTCCCCTCATCTTCATTGCTTGATTTTGCGCGCGAAGTGCCACTCATAATCGGTGAAATGTCACTCATAATTACACTGAAATTATGAAAATGTCACACATAGCAATCTGAAACCTTGGCAGCTATGTGCATGTCCACATTATTTTGCTTATATATTTTCATTAAGTGCCTTCCCACGCTCGCTCTTCGCCCCGTGCAGTGTTCAGCAAAGAAATCTGTGCAGCCACTCACTCGCACACTGAATACCCTTCCTGCTACTTCACTACGTTATTTTATTTGTTTACTTTATTTAAAGTGGCTTTTTTATGTGGTTATCAATATAGCGTGAACACTTCATTCTTCCTTTCATATTGCCCTTCACACACGTCCTTCTATTTCACTTTATTAGCGTGGCGCCACCTCACAGTCATAAACACACAACGGGAGGGGGGGGGGTGTTACTGAAGCCCTTTCAGCAGCCCAATGATCGTCTTGGCTTTAGCTGGGTTTACTGAGAGCCAAACGACAGGACCCGAGCCTAAGAGAGATAGTTGTTAGCGCTGGTCCATACAGCGTTTACTTTCTTACTTTCCCCCTGATCAGTCTCCATCGCCAGACTAAGAGGAACTCGAGGTAGGTGTTGTGGGAAGACTCGAGAAGGTAGCGCTACCCCGCCAGGGGGACTTCAATATACATCTGTGATCCCAGGCTCAACTGGCCAGTGCCGGTCGGCGGTCGCCCTCACAATAGTGCCGCCTGGGGCGGACCGCCCCCCACGCCCTCCCCTAGCTACGCTGGTGATCCCAAATTACATATAGTACGCAACGCATGTGTTCCAACTACTAAAACGCGAATGCAACGCATGCGCACCACACATAAGAATGCTGGCCGACCCACGGGGCGCTTAGAAAATCATCCCAAACTAATTAGTACGCATGCGCACGATGACGCATGCGCACACTCTAAGATACGCGATAACCATCAGGAAGCTCAAAACGAAGGTCCGCAGCGTCTGTTGCCATGGTTTTAGTTCGACGGTGGCCTGTTAGAGAATATGCTTGTTTCTAGAGTACAGCCATTGCCAGTGTCCAGAGTGTTTGCTGCACTCTGTGCCCGTGAAACAAACGAGATAGTAGGTGAGGTTGGCCTCTGCAGACACCGAGGCATGGAGAAACAGGAAAACCGTTCTGAAGTAGCCTTGCGGGATGCACCTCCCCGCGAGGTTCATGTGAGTGCTGTGGCTGAACTTTCAGCCGCCCCGGATCGTGCACGGGTGTCTGTGCATCTAAGCAGCTGTAAAGAGACTGCCATCGAGGCCAAGAGCAGTGTCAACCGCCGCCTGGACTACATATTGCAGAGCATACGACAATACGGTGTGCAGGTAAAATGCTGAGCTTTCTTCCCAGAAACTTGCATTGGTCGCCCCAGCGCTTTGCCCTCTGAGTCTGGTCACTACATATCTAGGTACAGGATACTCCCCACACAGGCAGCCAAGCTGCAACTCTGCTGGGTACTTTATGAAGGGCCACTGGAATTATGCAGCAGGAGAGGGCCAAATTATGCAGCAAGAAAAGACAAATTATGCGGCTTAACGTGGCACATTTTTTAACAATATTACTTAATTATGTCCTCATTTGTTAGTCTCGCGTGGACAGCTCATGCGTTGTCTCTTCAAGACTTTTTGTTTGCTGTTAATCAATCAAGGAATTATAAAGAATGGCAAATAATTTGTGAGGGTCTCAAGACTGTGGGCACTGGAGTTGCTACCTACTAGGTGGTGAACTGCTCACTCGAACAGCCAGTTCTTAAGTCCTTTCCTGAATTGCTGATTCCAAATTTTGGCCGCTAGGTGTGAGAAGGAGCATCCTCTGCTGTTGCTTCTGTGGACTGCGAGTAAGAGGGTGGCTGATCCTAGGTGTCTAGTCGGTTGATGGGAGGTTATGAGTTTGTTAATGTAGTCAGGTCCTTCGTTGTGCAAGACTTTGTATATGTGGGTCAATCAATCAGCATTTGTAGAGTGCTGTACTGTCCCCCCTCGGGGCATCTGGGCGCTTGGGGTCTTCTAAGTTGAAAAGCCAGATCTTGAGCTTCCTTCTGAAGTCCGCTATGGATGGAGCAGTCCGGAGGTGGAGGGGCAGGTCGTTCCAGGACTTGGAGGTGATTTAGGAGAAGGAACAGCCCCGCTGCGAAGGATGCAGGGTGTGCGCAAAGGCTAACAAGGAGGAGCGCAAGTGTCTGGCGGGTGGACGGAAATTGAGCCAGTGGTTGATGTAAGCCAGTACTTGATCGTGTAGGGCTTTGTAGGCTTACATGAGGATCTTGACCTGGCATCTCTTTTGGATAGGGAGCCAGTGGAGGCTTCTGAAGTGGGGGAGTGATGTGGGTCCATCTGGGAAGGTCCAGCATGAATCTGGCTGTGGTGTTCTAGATGACCATCCCGGGTGGGGATACTGGAGTAGAGTGCATTGCATTAGTCGAGGAGGCTGGTGACGAAGGTTTGAGTGATGGTCTTTCTGGTGTTGCCTGGGATCCATCTGAACATTCTGTGGAGTGTGTGGAAGGTGTGTGTTGGACTTTATTTATTGAGGTTGTGTTTTTTTCAGTGTTTCAGCCATGCTAGAATTTACAGTAATTGGAATACAAAGTTATATGTTTGGGTAAGCGGCAAAAGCCTCAACATCATTTAATTCAGCACATTTTTTCAACTGGGGAATGGTGACGGAGAGTGGTTAATTTACTCCCATTCACGAGCAGCTTGATTAGTATTCTTCTTAACAAATCTATCTCAAGCACAACAGTGTTTTTCTTATGCACATTACACTTCTGTAATACTTCACCCCTCCCTCGACACTATATCTTTCCTGAGTGCAAATCCTAATTTTAGTTCTTTTAACACCGTAATGTAACATTGGCTCATCAAATATTCATTTGATTCTGATTTGATTTGAGCTCTGAACGGAGGACATCTCGACAATTTATATGTAAATTTCTCTATTACATTACCCCTTACGAAGGGTTTTGGAAAAAAAATGAAATGCATTGGGAATCATTGTAATATTGTTTGTCAAGATTTAGAACATGTTTAATTTCTTCTGTACATATCATATCAAAGATGATAAGCATTGATAATGCATTATGAAAAATCGTTGAATACAAAAGAGTGGAATTAACTCTTATCAAAATGTTTTTGAGTCAGTTTCTTAAAAATGGTTTTGGTATAACTTTTTTTTAGAAAATATTTAGAACTCGGAGAGACTATTTTGAGTCTTGAGCTGTGCTTCACGCAGGTCCTGGGTTTTACCTCGGCCTTGTTTACATGCAATCTTACCTGAGAGGGGTATAGGGCTAACCCCACAGCTTGAATATCACGCTAACCTGCTTTAAAAATAGAGTACATAAGCTCTTATGATTTGAATACAATTGAGAAAATCAAGGTGTGCAAGCCCACTCCCAACAATAGTATTGTTTACACAGGGATGTGTGCCATGTCGACTCTTCACTTTGTTCTGCACCAAAACACACAGCCTGCAAAGGAAGTGTGTGAGTGTAAAGGTACAGGCCCTCTAAGGGTGCCACAATAAGTGGTGCAGCCCTTAGAGGCCTTCCCTGGTCACAGTGCCCTGGGTACCCGGGGTACCATTTACCAGGGGCTGACCTGTGGCCAGAGAGTGCCAATTGGGTTATGTCTTCAATGCAGTTTTAGTGAAAGAACGTAGTCCCTGGGTGCCTGATTAGCAGGAACCCAGGGCACACTTAGTCAAAGTACATGAGCAGAAAGAGGGTATTTTCTCACAGTGGCACAATACATGCTGCAGCCCTTGGAGACCCTCTCTGGTCACAAGGACTTTGGTACCACTGGTATCTTTTACAAGGGACTTATATGTGAGCCATAGATGTGCCAACTGGGGAAGCAATGGTACAGTTTTGGGAAAGAACACTGTTACTGGGAACCTTGTTAACGGACCCAGGACTCTACAGTCACATTTGCATCATAGGCCAGGCAAAAAGGGGAGGGTACTACAACAGAAACCCACTTTCCTACAACTGCACTCTATGCCGCTGCACTGTACTCTACAACACTTTATTGCACTCTACTCCAATGCGCTTTACGCTACTACACTCTGCATCACTCCACTCTTGTCTACACTGCACCATTGCACTCCATGCCACTGCACTCCACTCTACTCTAGGCAACTGCACTCCACACTGCTCTACTCCCGTCTACCCTGCCATGCACCACTCCACCCGATGCCACTTCACTCTACTCTGCAACAGTCTACTCTACACCACTGCACTCTACCCTAATGCACTCTTCATCAATTTATTCAAAACCAGTGCACTCTAAGACACTGTACTCTATTCCAATTTACTCTGTCCCACTGTACTTTACACTGTTCTTTACACCACTTCACTCTAGACCACTATACTCCTCTCTACGACATTCTACTATACGATACTCCAGTTTGACACTCTACAACACTCTACTCCACCCTAACACTTCAGAACACCATGCCACTCTATGATTCTCCACACATTCCTCTATGCTCGTTCATGCCATTTTACTCCACTCTATTCTACAACACTCTCCTCAACTCTGTGCAATTCTACTCTCCCACACTACTTCACTCAATGCTACTCCACTCTACAGCAATGTACTCTGCTGTATGTCACTCTTCTCTACAACACTCTGCTCCACTTTAGGCAACACCCTCCATGCCAGTCCACTCTGCTCTACACCACTCCATGACACACTATGCCACTCCACTCTATGAAACTCTCCACTCCACTCTGACACTCTTCTCCACTCTACTCCCTTCTACTCTACGACACTCTACTTACTCCACAACACACTACATCACTCCATGCCACTCCATGACGCTCCCCTTTATACCACTAACTTTTAGCGTTCCTGAACAACAGCCACGCTGGTGTCCAACATAGCTAAAAAATATTGGCAAAGCCAATAGCTTTTGCCTGGGCGAGACAGGTTGTCTTTGCCAATGCTTGTTAAACTTGGTAGCACTGTCTGGTTATGGTTCGCACCTCATTTGTACCAGTTTAACATCCAAATATAGCAACAAGCAACAGAAATGTGACCAGACCAGCTTTGCACAGGGGCTTCCACTAAGCAGCAATATGTGTTGCTGCATTTTTGGTAACGTTTGAACTGTTTGAGCTAGAAATAAAAAGGTTTTTTAGGGTTAAAATCTGCAGATTATGCCACAGTTGATGCATTATGTGACAAATGCAGCAAATCTATAAATATACAGGAAATTGTAGCAAACGTACAGTCGCACAATTCCAGTGGCCCTGACAATATGTGACATTTGAATGTTTGCAGTGTGCTTGCGTGTTGCCACGGCAGTAATATCTTAGTTCTGTGTGAGTGGCTGTCAGTATATGGTGCTCACTTATGTATTTGAAACACCCTGCACTAATCCAGACCACGCTTATGATGATTTTAGTGGTCTTAGACAAACTTAGAATGCTCTCTAAGTGGTAGCTGTGGAGAGCAGCTTTCAGGCTTACTCGAGAAGGAGTGTAAAGCAGCTTGTTTTACCAGTAATTAATCTTATGGTATAGGTTAAGTGAAAAAGAATCACACAGGTCAGTTATAAAAATATGTATTTTATTACAAACACTCACTAACATGTTGTATTATCTCCTACCCGAAGATACAAACACAATACTTAGAAAATAGAACACGTAAGTAGCACAATTACACAGTGGTCTCCAGGGGGAGACCAAACCATATACTAAAATAGTGGAATGCTAACCACAACTCAACTCAAGAATGGACCCACAAGACGCAGAAGAGTCGGGGACCCAAGGCACTACCCTAGGTGAGTATCTAGGAGCCCCAAAGCGGTTGTGTGCTAAATGAGAACAGAACTGCATGCTCAATGTTAGTCAATAGAAAAGTTACGGTTGCAATTTTAAAGAAGGACCCTTCCCAGTGGACCCTGAAGAAATCCTGTTAAAGATGTATAACTACACCAGGGAAGCCGGGTAAATGGGTGTCAATTGACGTCGGAAACCGCCGTAGACCACAATGGAGGGCCTCAGGAAAGATGCACCTGGAGAAGAAGACAAAGGAGTACAGTGGAACCCAAAAATTGATTCAAGGTGAGAAGAACCTGCAATCAGAGGGGACGGAGTCTATGCCACTCAGGAGTGACCAGGAGGCACGGAAAACTAATGCCCACCGATGTCGGTAGATGCAGGAGAGTTGACGGTGCCCTTGAAGGTGCAACTGTGTGGACCAGGCGATTCTGTGGAGGACCAGCAGCCGTTCACGAGCTTATCCCATGTCGGATGTCAAGAGCCAAGGGGTCAGTGTCCGGCAGGGGCACCAACAAGTCTTGACAAGGACAAACAACTTAGTCGAAGAAAAAGGTGCAGTGTCGGGACGAGCAAGGTCCAAGTGACTCACCACGAGCAGGTAAGTCTGAGCAAGCCCCGAACAAGCAGGGGAGCCCATTGCAGCCAAAGAAGACCCTCCAGAGGACCCACGAGCCAAAGGCACAGGAGTCGCAAGAGGTCCTCAAGCAGCTTGCCAAAGAAGAAGGCCCACGGTGCAGAGGAAGTGGTGAGGGCGAAGATCATGGCTGCAGGATTTGCTTGAGGTTGGAGCTTCTTGGAGCCCGAAGATGTCTGGGGCAGAGAGTCAACAAGCCTTGACTACGGCAAGTTGACGCGGTGAACAGGGGTTCTGTTCCAGCGGTTCGGACAAGGGATACTGGCCTCAAACTCAGTAAAAAGACAATGTAGGCCTCGAGGGAGTTGCAGAACCACCGCCTGTGTTGCTGAGCCTTTAGGAGTCAGTGGGAGCCCAGGATCAGCATACCGGTCAGCTGAGCTCCAGTGCCTACAGATGCAAGGGAGTGACTTCTTCACTCCAAGGGAGATTCCTTCAAGTGTCTTGGATGTCCACATGCCTGGTGAAGAACCTGTATGGAGCGAATGTCTGACAAAATATAGAAAGACATAATATCGAGGTTCAAAAATATCGGAGCATTAATATCAATGTCAACAATATCAACATCCTATCTACAACAAGGTAAGTATAAAAATATCGAAAAAAATATCAATGTCAAAAATATTGTTAAAAAATATTGTTTTTGTAAATTAAAAAAAAGTAAAATAAATTAAAAAATACTTAAAAATATAATAAACATAGTTAAAATATTTTATATTTAAAATTAATAAGCAATACACATAATTTAGTAAAACATTAATTAAACATACACATATATTATATAATATATATACTTTAATATTCATTTTGAATACTTGTTTTAATACATTATAAATAATTAAATATATTATGAATTACAAATTCATCTATACAGATAAAATATTAACATAAATAAAAATGTAATAATTATGCAAAACAAATTAAAAAATGAAATTGACTTTTAATATTTTTTAAATTAATTATATACTACATTAGCTAAAACTATACAAAATATATTAAATAACAGAGGGAATAAAATACTATTATAGTTCCAAAAAAAACAACAATAAGTAAAATGTTGGATAGCCTAGAGGTAAAAATGACTATTCCCACTCCAAAGAGTGCAACAGTATGGAAAGTGTTGGATAGCGTAGGGGTAACAATTACTATTCCCACTCCAAAGAGTGCAACAGTAGGGAAAGTGTTGGATAGCGTAGGAGTAAAAATTACTATTCCCAACTTCAGAGAGTGCAACAGCAGGGAAAGTGTTGGATAGCGTAGGGGTAAAAATTACTATTCCCACTCCAGAGAGTGCAACAGTAAGGAAAGTGTTGGATAGCGTAGGGGTAAAGATTACTATTCCCACTCCAGAGAGTGCAACAGTAGGATAGCGTAGAAGTTAAAAATAACATACTTATAAATAAATTAATATTTAAGAATATTAAAAAAATTAATTATTAAATAAATCTAAACTATTTACAAATACCAATACATAATTATTTAAAACATAATTACCAATGAATAATTAACTGAAAATAAATTAAAAAATAAATACCAATGAATAATTAATTACCAATTAATAATTATTCACCAATAATATAATTAACAAAAACAATTAATTAAAATACATTATTACTTAATTACATTTAAATTACTTCCCACCCTACTCCCCTATAAACTCATAACCCGCTACAGAACATAATTATCAATTAATCAATTAATTTAAATTAATTACCAATTAATAAAAATTATTTACTAATTAATTTAAATTAATTTATAATTCATAAAAATTAATAGTTAATTTAGTATAATTTAAATCACTTCCGAACCCTATTCCCCTAAAAACCCACAACCCGCTACAGAACATAATTACCAATTAATCAATTAATGTAAAATAATACAAAATAATTACCAATTAATACAAATTAATTACCAATTAATTAAAATTAATTCATAATTTCAAAAAAATATTAATTAAATTAGTATAATTAAATTACTTCCAACCCTATTCCCCTATAAACCGACAACCCGCTACGGTACTAAAATACAAAATGTAAATAAATTACATTAAAAAATAATATACATATTAAATACATAATAATATACATAAAATTCATATAAAAATCGATATTAGTAATATCGATATTAACAAAATCGATATTACTTACCTTCGAAATTCTGTCCCTTCGATATTTAAATATCGACATTATTGTATGTCGATATTTAAAACTCAATATTTTGTCTGCCTACCGTATGGAGCACGGGCACAGACATTGCAGAAACCTAGTAGGAGGACGAGACCAGGAGCAGCAGGAATCTTCCCCTGTGCATGCTCAGTTCCCAAAGCGAAGTCCAGAGTGTTCTGACGATCGAAGTTGAAGTGGTATGTGATCTGAATCTTGTCCCACGACCAATCTCGGGACCCACCCACAGGTAAGCCCTTAAGAACCCTTAGGAAAGTGTTGAGACGATTTAGAGTAACCTCCAAGAGGAGGGGCTGGATTGTGGGGAGGATACTCCCATGTCCTTTGTCCAGTTTCATACCAGAGCGGGAGCCAATGGCTCCCTTAACTGTTTTGAAATGGAGTATGCAAGGAGGGCACTAAATGTGCCCTTGAAGCAGTCTCAGTGGTGCTTGCAAGCGCCCCCACCATGCCCCAATACACTAAACCCTGTCTGGGAGGTGGTCACACCTCCCTGTGACAGGATATCTATTGTTCTGCTTTCCCCTGCTCAAGCTTGGCTCAGCAGCAGGAGGGCTAAAACGTGTCTCTGGCCCTAGCATGCGGTCCTGTTCTGGAAGACTGGTACCAGGAGCACTGAGGGCCTCCCAGAGGAGCTTTACAGTGCATGGAATCATACCCCCCACATCGTTGACGGTGTGGGGGTATAATTCCAACATGTTTTATACCAAACATGACAGGGTCCGTTGCAGCTTAGAGATGGTCATCGCTTAATGACGCATGGCTACTATATATGGTATAATGGCTGATGCACTTACAACCCGGGAGAAGGGGCACCCTCACACTTCATACCCAGCATCATGCCCTCAAGATTGAGAGGCCTGCCTTAGAGGTGACTTATAGGTTTTAAGTGTAGTGACCTCAGATATAGGGAAACCCATATCTATCATAAATGGTGCTAGCACCAGCTTATACAGGCTGAAATGGCAGGCCTGGACTCACAATTTGTGTGGTCTCTCATTGGTGGCATAATACATTCTTCATCCCATGGGAGATCCCCTGGTGTACCCATGCCCTGGGCACCTTAGTAATATATACTAGGGACTTACAAGAGTACCCTAGTAGCCAATCTGGAGTGTACATAAGTACTCCCCATGTCCAGTTTAGGGAAGAAGCGAAGAGATTGGGGTCCTTATTAGCAGGGTCTCAGTCAGTAAACATAATGACACCAGCAAAAAGTGGGGGTGACCATGAAAGAAGATCCTACATTCTGGAATCATTGTTTTTTTAGTACTGGATGTGGACACCTTTAGTATTTGTATTTATTACCTTTTATCACCAATGCTTCAGAAAAGGGGCGTAGAGAACCTGCACGTTTTAAATCTGCATTTTTCTCTCATTGGTGTTAATGTTTTTTCATGGTTTGCCATTGTTGGGAGACCTGCTGTCTGTCAAAGCCATGGCCTGTTCTGGATCGGTCCATTGCCCCTTTTGTGCTCCCATTAGATTTATTTTGGGGGTTGTAGGGGGCAGCAAGTAGGAATTTAGTAGTCAGTGTTTGTCCTCTTTGATTGGCTTACCTTGCTGACTCAACATATGGAATTATAAATGGATAACTTCAAATAGACAATGAGAACGAAAATGTCACTCAGAACCCAGAGGTAAAAAACATCCCTGTAATTCACTTTTTACCCATCTGTAATTCTATGTGGCGTCTACAAAATATTTATCAAAGAGGAGGGATGAGGAAACTTGTCCCATTCAATTCCCCAGGGGTAGTATTTTGATTAATCAATGAGAAAGGGACACTTGTATCTACACGAACCATTGGTTCAAATTGACAACCCTCATAGACGCTGAAGATTATGACGTTGCGGTATATTGTTTTTCCGCCCCTCATCAAGCGTCATGGCATAGTCATTGGGTGGTCAAAGGTAAAGTATGCCAGCCTCACCCGAGGCACCTCTGGAAAAGTGTAGAAGTGTCCAGAGATCAGAAGTGGTACCTCCAAATGGAAAGGAACACAAGGTCAAAATATGAGGGAAGTGATAAAAAACAGTATGCACACCTCAGGCAGATTTATTCAAAGAGGTGAGAACTGTTGACTAAAAGAATAGGGTATATTCGGTAATCGTGTCACTAGATTGCCATATACAATTAGTTGATAAAAGTCGACATGTTTCAGCTCCTTATGGCCCAGCCGGGTCTATGGAGCTTTCGTCAGGACAAATACAAGCAAGGCGAAGTCTTCTTACACAACTTGTGCAGTATTCATGTGCTTAGGTAATCACAGATTCATTTTCCTGTATATTGGAAACACAAAACACAACATCATATTGTTCATATATGTGAAGTCGGCATACTGGACTGGCCAAATGCGTCACAGTCTATGACACACTATTCTTATTGGAAGGTGCCAATTTACCAAATGTGCTTGATAATACATGCACACAAGCTCTATGTGGGCGGTGAAATAGATAGAAAAAGTGAGGGAAAGCAAGCTGGTTGTGGTCTCAATCGGAAAGCGAACACTTAAGTTACTCATATCATTTCTTTGTTATGACGCTAGGAATGTTAAGGTAACCTATATTAATCATCCTTACCATTTTGTCACAGGTAATCGTTTAGAAAAAATCGTTAAAAGAAACGCTAGTTCTGTGATAAGCATTTGTATTCAGTAAACATTTTTTCATTGACTGGTTGTCTTTATGATATACATGGTTTCTCTGTATACATACTAAGCTAAGTGGAAAAGCTATTAAGTGAAGCTATGACGCTAGTACATCTTTGAATCATTTTAGGGACTGCGCGCTTAAATACCTGATTACACGGAGAAATTCTCGTCTTCAGGGTGCTAAGAGCCGCTAGGGGTTGTGGTCTTGGCTGTAAACAGTAAACACATTGCGTGAATTGTATGATTTATCGGAGAAGCCCCGCCAGGGATGGACTCGGGAGGCTTCACACTTACCCACGTGTAGGTCCGTTCAGTACCTGTGCTAACTCTGCCCCTGGAAGCGCCGAGCGCGGGCAGAGCAGCATCTTATGACGTGTTGTCATGGAAATGGACAATGTGTTAGTTCTGGAAAACAGACTGGCGTCATGGTGCAGTACGCTAAGTGGTTGAAATTACACGCAACTGTGCACAATTCATTGATTGATCGATTAAATAATCGGGTGCTATATCAACATAATTATTGTGTACAAAGATTATATTATAAACGGGAATTTAAGTGTCTAGCAGAAACGCTGTTCGACACTAGTGCCATGAACATAGACAAGGTCTGCGGTCTAGTGTCATGAACTTAGATCGGATCTACGATCTAGAAAACAGACTCCCGTCAAGGAAGCTGAACAAACCCTTAATAGTTGAAATTACACTAAATAGTGTACAGATCTTTACACAAAATACTACACCCACGTGTAAATATTTTATAAAACGATAGATTTTCGAAAAGGGGGTTAGCGTGTTGTTAAATCTAAGGTTAAGGGACAATCGATATTTGCCCGGCGGTATCGCCTCTTTAACCCACGAATTATTAATCAATGAAGAGGCAGGCGCTGGAGACGGGAAGGCAGGAAACAAGGTTTATTCTCTCCGGAGGAGAACACATCAGTTCAGACAGCAGGTATCGTCATGAGGTGCTCTAACCGCATCTCTGAGGCCTGGCCTCTTATACACAGGTTTATTGCTTTATTACATACAACACATTCTTGGCAATGCTTTGATGTACGGAAGGATATCCTCCGAATCTCCCCCTCAGGCCCGTTCCCACACACATTTACAGTTGAAGTCCTCACCCCGGTCACAACAGGTGATGACTACCGCGCAGCTGGACATTCCGCCGATTCATGGAATGTGGGGGTTTGGTCGGATCTCATAGGGTGAGGGCTTTGATCAACTCGGGGGTCCTTTGATGAGGAAAGCTTTCTACTGTACGGGGAGGGGCAAGGAACAGTATCGGCAGAGCTAGGTGTCGGCCTGGGAACGAGGAAGAAAAACGGGCACACAGGAAAAGGGGATTTGTATCAAAGAGGGCCTGGGACCATGAAAGGAAGGAAGGGAGGTGTCGCGCTGGGGACAGGATGGGGTTCTGAGGCAGAGCTGCGCTGAAGAGGGGTTTATGACCCAAGGCATGTGAGAGCGGGGGTTGTCAGAGTGCAGGCTTTGTGAGGGAGGAGGGCTATGCTGGGGGCCAGTGGCATGCAAAAGGGTTGTTCTGATCGAGGCACCTAAAATGGCGGGTGCGCACGACAAAAAGTGTGGCATCAGGGGAAAAAGGCAAGATGGCGCAGATAATGTTTACCAGACCGTACTAATTTTCCACAGTCCTCCCTTTAACATATCCAAGACATCTTGCTGGCCTATTTCCAATTCATGTCGACTGTGGTGGTCATAGGAAAAGAAGTAGGTACCCAGGTGAAGGAGATATAAACATTACATTTTAAAATCTTTCATCTTAGGAGGCGGGTCTATCGATAAAAAAACTCGTTTGCAGGAAAGCCATAGTAATGCAATAACAGACAAAGATGATTCTGTAGTGAGAGCATTGGGTACATTTCATAGCTACTTATAGTCGTTCGGAATGTAAATTGATAGGTCATTACATATGTGAGTTCTGTTCATGTTTGGTTGGAGCATAATTAATACAATGGTGGCTGGGGGAGAAATGAGACGTAGTAGAAACGATAATTGAGGGTGTCAATGTTCGAAGTTAATGAGTTCTCAGCATTCTTTGTCGTCTTTTGTTGGCGCTGTGGAGCACCGGCGGTGGAGCTTCGGGTCCAGCTCTATTCTAGGTCCCGCGTTGCAGGGCACGACCTTTTCCTCGCGTTTCTGGTCAAAAAGGTCCTTTTCGCCCTGTGTCCTTTGAGTTGATTGTCAAAAAGGTTCAGATGGAAGAAGAGTGTGTAGTCCATAGGGTAGGTCGGAGAAAAAAGGGGGGATGGAGCTGGGCCAAATCGGGAACAGATCAGGGGGGCGGAAATTTCAGGTAGGCGGGCTCATGACCGAATTCAGAGAGCGGGGACTTTTCGGCACACGTTGAACATTGAGCAGGGGCATCAGGTCAGCCCTTTCCTCTCACTTTGACGGAAACAGTGCCTCGTCCTGCAACTCCTTTCTGTCGCGGTCTCGCCTTGGCCAATGTCGCAGATGTTCCACGATCTGTAGTCAGGCCACGTGCTCCCACATCCGGTCCTTCTTTCCTCCGACAGTCGTACCCTTAAATGAGTTTGAAAAGACAGTCTTTAGAGAATTGGCAGAGGAAGGTAATCACATAAGTCTATTTCTCTCCCAGCTCCAGGCAAAAATGGAAACGTCCGTTATATTAGGGTTCGCAACTAACATATAAATGATTGATGATGGGCCTGCTGGATTTACTATAACTTTCCTTCACAGCTATTTCTTTGGTGTTTGTTGGTCGTGGGACGAGATCTGGCACCTTTTATTGCATTACAGTTACGTCAGTTCTTCTGACGGAGACCCACCTTCTTAATACGAGCCTTACGAAGCTATACCGTTCTCCAGGGCTTTATATTTAAAAAGGGTGCTGTGTGCTATCACCATGGTCTGACAGGTGTCTTGCTGAGGGACGAACATAGGCTAAACATTTTTCATTCTATCAATGCATCCTGCCTTTCAACTAAACATTTTCGCTTTCAACAGGGTTCATTGCAATGATTTCTTCGCTTCGGTCTAATCTTTAACTTTGTAAAACATCATTCTGGTTCCTACGTAGCCTCTTACGGCCTGACTACTTAATTAGAAAAGACAGGGGTCTTATGGGAAACAACTAGGGACATAGAAAACTGTGGTAAGGGCGTAAATAGACCCATCTCTTACGACCGGGGGTGAGGGACAGTTTTATAACCCTCGTCTGGGGCAGCTGATACGAAACAGGGGACGTTCCGGGAACATGAGGATGTTTCGATCACCTTTACTGTTTGGGTATTGCGACAATTCGGGACGGGGAAGGTCGCGTTATCTGAGGCATCTTTTTATAACACAGGAGCCGCTGACATGTAGTTCCTTTATTTCGGGTCAGATTAGGGAACCTCAGTCGTCTTACCTGTCCTTTCCCTAATGGCCAAATCTCGGTTTCATCAATTTTTAGCAGAAAGGAGAGGTAGTGACACGGCGTCAGGGTGATTTTTATTTAGGATACATTTTGAGCAAATACTTGTGGTATTTGGAGCCAATTGGTGGTGCACTAGGGGTGGCGGTTTGCCAATTTAGGTGCTAGTCGTTCGGAAGAGCGAGAGAGAGAGAGAGAGAGAGAGAGAGAGAGAGAGAGAGAGAGAGAGAGAGAGAGATGTGCAACAACAGGCTAAATAGTACACGTGCGACATGGGGAGTGGCCGTGCATTAAGATAGGCTATTCAGCGCATTATACAACATAAGACATTACGGGTCTGTGTTACAATGTTGAAAGCATGCAGTTTGGGATGGACGAGCATTAGGCCGGGTACAGGGGACATGCATCGAGTAAAAAGGGCACCATTGTGTCGCATTTCTTGCATTCTCGGTCCTTTAACCAGTTAAGTCAACGCGTCAGTCATACACAAACATCATCTCATAGTTTCAGACATACGTGACAGGTGTCCATTCACGCAACACGGATTAAGGGTGATCGCTTTCATCATGTCATACAATTTATTGGCTCTTTTGGTACAAGAGCAGTTTGTGGGTGTGTTTAGGTGCCACCAGGCAGTGTTAGTCCGCTTCGTGTATCAGACATGGCGAGGCTTCAGATCTTCACCATACCTTGGTCGTGATTCCGATGTGGCCTGCAGGGGGGGAAAAAAGAGGGGAGGGGAGGGGGACAACATTCGAGCATATCAAAAGCACGGGTACGAAGGTCTTTTACTTACCTCATACTCGTCTTATCTCCTCGGGATAGAATCCCTGGGGTTGTGGTTTCTGGAGCCAAGGGGGGGGGGGGGCAGTGTGTCCTTATAGGCTGTGAGTAGGAAAACGTTAGAGAATCAGAAGCACTTAGCGCGAGGTTTCTAGTTGGTAGGTGTATTTAGCTATCGGGGTCCTTAAATCTCTTCCAACGCTGTGATGTTCTAAGGTTTATCAGCTCTTCGGTCAACTCTGTTCCCTAGTACCTTTGAGTGTCGTATCTTTATAATATTCTATCATTTACATCGTTTCACTTTACCCATCCTTTATATTCCATCTTTTACACCGTTTCGCCTTACCCAACCCCAGAAATCGAGGTCTTTCTCCATGCGCGAGTCCCTGAGTCAGTCGCATATTTGACGGCAGAGTGTCGTGTCTTAGATTCGATCCTCCATCCGGGGCTGGGCAACCACTTCTATTAACCTTAAAGAGAGAGCAGAGTAGGGTGCACAGAAAAAAACTCTCCCGCCGATCCCACATTTTAAATAAAGCATGCAATACCCGTTCATAGTTTCGAAAACCTTTATTTGCACAATCGTTCAGCATGTTGATAGGACAGTGTGATCGGGGTTGGCCGGATACGGCAATGGCTAAAGTGCGTACAGTAGAGGGGGGGGGGGGCTATCTTGTAGGATTAAAAACATGTTTAAAAAGGTTCATTCATTCATTTGCAGGGAACTAAAAACGTCTATCGAATAGTTGAGGGACCAAGGGGCATTCATTTCATAATTGGAAACACAGTTGGACTAGTTGTAATCAAATTCCTATAGGTATACCATGGGTGTGTGTTATAAGCGAGGTTACATGATAATATCATAATGAATCGTACATTGAAAAACAGTTTTCACGGGGCCCTTCTACATGTTCATCGAGTGAACCCTCCCTCTTTTTCGTCAAGTGTACAAAGGATCATATATATTTTTCAGAACATCGAGTCTTTTTAGCTAAAAAAACACCACGAGGTGTTCGTGAGTTCCTATTGATACCGGCGCCATTTTGGGCGGGGCCGGGTTAGTCCGGAAGTAGCGTCAGGGAAAAAATGTCTCCTACAACCGGCAGTTGGACCAGAGTCCTTTTCGGCAGTTCGAGAATTCATGCTAACAGAAGGAGTGGCTATGTCATGCTTATTTCGTTAGCGATCAAGGCAGTTGTTCCTCACCGGAAGCCTGCAGGGGCCGAGGGCTCCTGGGACTTTTGTAGAATCTTCAAGGCTGTGGGGGTGCTGTCGGAGGTGGGGGCTCATGCCCCGGTGGGCAAGCGCCCGAGTTACGTTGTTGTTCAAAGTTACTCTAGCGGCCGAGACCCGCCTTCCAGGGGGCCCAGACGCCATTTTGAGGCCTGCAGCAGCCGCCCTTCGTCGAGTCTGCAAGAGTGGAGGAGACCTTTTGGAGTGAACCCATGTCCAGTGCTGCGGAAGTATGGCCACCTGCGGTGCATGTTCGGTGCTGTGCGGGTATTGGCGCAGCCATTGCATGTTCGGTGCTGCGCAAGTATCGGCACCGTTGTATGTTCGGTGCTGCGCAAGTATCGGCACCGTTGCATGTTCGGTGCTGCGCAAGTACTGGGGCGCCACCATGGTATGTTCGGTGCTACGCAGGTATTGGCACCACCGCCTGGCTGGAGGAGTTCGGCGCTGGGCCGGGGGCTGGGAAACCTCCTATCCGTGGAGGTGGGAGAGGCTCGTCCGCGTCGCCTCTCCCTCCCAGCCCGACCTGGACTAATTTTCGCGGAGGTATGTACAAGACATCCCTCCCCCCAGAGTTGTCGCAGCCATTATTCAAGTGGCGCCGGGCGTGCTGCTGCGGCCATTACGGAGGAGAAAAGAAAGAAGTGTCCCGTCCTTCTCGGGGCCGGGCTTCCGGTGGATGTCGGCCGGACGCCCCTTGCTCTGGCCCCATGAACGGGTTCCTTGGCTCATCGGCTGCAGCCGGATCCAGTTGGCCCCAGTCCCCGGCCATTGGTGGCCGGACCGGGAAGACATGTGGCGGGACTACCTGAAACTCCCACACGCCACCGTGGCCGGACTGGGGGAGAGAGAGAGGGGGGTCGAGGACATAGACATTCCCCCCCCTACAACTCTCCGGTGTGGTCAAGGTGATCCCCTGGCTGGGTCCCGCTGGCCCTTGTCGCTCCTCCGGCTCCACCCTATGTTACGATTTCCTGGCCGACTGTTGGCAGCAGGACCCGCCTTATATGGGTTGCTGCCGGCTGGGCGTAGCCGTAACCCTGCCCTACTTTGGAAGGTTCCAGAATGGGGGGGGGGCGAATGTTCTGCTGACTTTCATTTTCTAGTTTACCATTCTTGTTTCAAACGTTTTCTGTTGTTAGGGCATTGATAGGTGTTATTATTACGTACTGTTATTTGTTTCTTGTTCGTTATGTTAAATAAAAGTTCAAGTTCATCAGTGGCCTACGGATTTCGTTTTCCCATTCCTTTCTTTCCAGGTTGTTCCATGCTAAAGCTTCTGTTAACAGAAGTTTAAGTACCACGGTAACACAGGCAGAGGGATGACGCAGATTCATGCATCACGTACACACAAACTCAGACGGGGAGACAGTACAAATATTATATAAAAAGACCCAAGACAAACATAAAACAGTTATTGGCCATAATTATCTTATTTCTATATGCTGCGCATACTTTTTGTTAGAGCAATGGGGCAGGCTTTAGTTATATGCCTATAAGGATGCGGAAGAAAGGAGGTAGTAGGTTTTCAGACATTGGCAATATCCCTAGTCCTCTCGGCGAAGGATACTTGTGTAACCCTTACCTCGAAATACCCTAAACTTTTCCCTACTTGGCTAAACGTAAGGATGCTTGATCATGTGTGTACATTATTCTTTCTGGTTTCTTCGGGGTTTGTCGTCTGTCAATTTAGAGCTACACTGGGTTTTCCCGTCTTATCGTTGTTTGATCTATGAGGACTCGAACATGTCGCTGAAATCGGCTTGGCGAAATCTGTGCCATCGGGCATAATCGAACGTGGTGGTTCTATCTGGCCTGTCCAAGTCAGTCTGATTCATCTTTGTCTCGCGCCTTTTCCCTTTCTGCCGGCCTGTTATTCCTGTCGGTCCTCTGCTCCTACTCACGTTCAGTAGAGTCGGGCATTGGGCTTTCCAGTGCCCGGCATATCTACAAAAAGCACATTGGTTTTGCCCTAAGTCTGGCCGTCCTGTGCGTAGTGTCGGGGGATTACTTTCGGGACGTTGTGTCCTGGGGTCGTCCTGTCGATATGTTCCTTTACCTGCTCTGTCCTCGTCTCTATTCTTTCGTTGCATTGCTTCTTTGCGCCACATACCGAGGCAGTCGAGCATAATAGGCGTTGTCTTATTATCACGAAGGGCTATTTCTAACGTTTCTATTTTATCAAGATCGAAGGATCCTATCAGTGGCCACTGTTTCTCTTGACTTTCTTTGGTATACCTGTGCCACAGTTTACTATAGGCTATGGTAACTAATCCATAGTTTATGAACATGTCTTTATTAGGGGTGCCTTCCAGCGGAGCTAGATGATCCACCTCTAATAAACGGTCCGGGCTGAACCAGCTATCGACCAGTGGGGAGAAGACAGACATGACAGCTCACAACGAGGGACAAAAGTCAGCACTGCCTATCTTATCACTGTGTGCAAAGACTAGACAGAATATTTCTATTCTACGTTGTTTGCAGGCAGTGAATACCTCATGAACCAATATCAAATGAACAAAAAGAGGACCAGTGGGAAGAATAAGTAGATTCCCAAAAGATCTGCGTCCTCTACCCTTTCACTATCTGCAAAGGGGAACCTGTTCTTTCCTGTTTGTAGACAGAGAATCTCCAGAAAACAATCCGCGAACAGTAGCTCGGGGTCAAAAACAGTTAATCAGTGGCCGTTAATAAATAATCGATTCAGTGGGGGAGAAAGATAGGCGCGACGGCTGCGTTACCTATCCTTCACTGTTTGCAAAGAGAAAGAGCCTACTGTTTCTTCGTGTGCAGACAGTGAATCTCCAAATAGGTCAACAAAGAGTAATACTAGTATTTTCTGAACAATTAAACAATTATTTCGTGTTTCGTCGTGTCTACACGACCTTACCCGGACCGTATGGACAGTTTCTTGTCTTCCGAATCCAGCGCCCGATCGTCCTCTTTTCTTTGTATTCCTCGCAGCACTCCTGATGGTTCCCAGTCAGGACCGTAGATCACTCGGGAGAGGTCTGTTCGGAACCAGTGAAGTTCGGATGATCGGCTGCCAGACGAGGGTCTATTGGACAAGAGGTCTCCCGATCGTTGCAGTCGTTCACTCTGTCGTCAGGACCTCTCCCACTGGATCCACGAGTCGCTGATGGGCCCCACGCTTGGGACGCCAATTGTTAAATCTAAGGTCAAGGGACAATCGATATTTGCCCGGCGGTATCGCCTCTTTAACCCACGAATTATTAATCAATGAAGAGGCAGGCGCTGGAGACGGGAAGGCAGGAAACAAGGTTTATTCTCTCCGGAGGAGAACACATCAGTTCAGACAGCAGGTATCGTCATGAGGTGCTCTAACCGCATCTCTGAGGCATGGCCTCTTATACACAGGTTTATTGCTTTATTACATACAACACATTCTTGGCAATGCTTTGATGTACGGAAGGATATCCTCCGAATCTCCCCCTCAGGCCTGTTCCCACACACATTTACAGTTGAAGTCCTCACCCCGGTCACAACAGGTGATGACTACCGCGCAGCTGGACATTCCGCCGATTCATGGAATGTGGGGGTTTGGTCGGATCTCATAGGGTGAGGGCTTTGATCAACTCGGGGGTCCTTTGATGAGGGAAGCTTTCTACTGTACGGGGAGGGGCAAGGAACAGTATCGGCAGAGCTAGGTGTCGGCCTGGGAACGAGGAAGAAAAACGGGCACACAGGAAAAGGGGATTTGTATCAAAGAGGGCCTGGGACCATGAAAGGAAGGAAGGGAGGTGTCGCGCTGGGGACAGGATGGGGTTCTGAGGCAGAGCTGCGCTGAAGAGGGGTTTATGACCCAAGGCATGTGCGAGCGGGGGTTGTCAGAGTGCGGGCTTTGTGAGGGAGGAGGGCTATGCTGGGGGCCAGTGGCATGCAAAAGGGTTGTTCTGATCGAGGCACCTAAAATGGCGGGTGCGCACGACAAAAAGTGTGGCATCAGGGGAAAAAGGCAAGATGGCGCAGATAATGTTTACCAGACCGTACTAATTTTCCACAGTGTCACACTTGAATGGTATCGGACACTAGACTGGTTTATTCAAGGTGTCAAGGTTTGCCACGGTTCAGTGGGGAGATCTGTTGTAATGAGAGGTGTAACAGAGTTTTAGCAAATGATCAAATAGATGCTCAGTGACAAATGTTAAATGGGGCTCAATGTAAATTCCACGCTCGTAACAGGTAGGGAGGTAGATGTGGAAATCTCACTGTCTCCTAAGGTTAGAGCTCAGCTTTACAGAGGACTCAGGAAAAATGATGCCAGGGAATATTATCGTTCATCCCCAACACGTGGGTTTGTAAGCGATTCACCCATCTTTGCTCCTTTTCGAAAAGGATTCGTTCAGAATTAGTGTCTCTGTCTTGAAGCATCTCAAGGACTGTCCAACTCAGGTCGTCACATGTGTGGCCTATTTCGACAAAGTGGGCACATAGTTTCGTTGTGTTCTTTTTTAGCCTCACATTGCTTCTATGTTCTCCGATGCGGATTTTCACCTTCCTGCAGGTCATGCCAATGTATTGTTTTTGGCAGGGGCAGGTGATGAGGTATATCACGTGGGTCGAGTTGCAATTTGTGTGATAGCGTTGGGTCCATAGTAGTTGGTCAGTCAATTGCAATGTTTTGGTGCTCTTAGTGAATTTACAAACCCCACACATTCCGCAGGGCTGATGTCCTGTCATCGGGGCCATATTTATGTCTCTGATTCTAGGCGGTGGTCGTTTTTTCAGAGGTCGTGTGTGGACCAACACATCTCTGATGTTTTTTGTCCTTTTATTGGCAAATCTCGGCTTTGGCCAATTATAAGCACCCGAGGTGATGATGGACCACTTTTTCTTTATCAGTTTTTGGACCTCATACGTTGTTGGGCAGAAGGTAGTGACGCAGGTCACAAGGTCTTTTACTGGCTCTTTTTCAAAGGTCTGTAGTAGGCAGTCGCGTGGTTGATTGTTTGCCAGTTTTCTGCACTTAGAGATAACCCGAGGGGTATAATCTCTGGCTTGAAGTTTGTCACTTAAAATTTGCGCCTGTTGGGTGTAATCGCTGGTTTTACTGCAGTTTCTTTTATGTCGCAAAAACTGGCTGTACGGTAAATTGTCCCTTAAAGGTTGAGGGTGGTAGCTCAGGTATGACAAGAGACTATTTTTAGCAGTGGGCTTAGTGTATGTCTTGGTTTCCAGTTTGCCGCTGTCACAAAAAAGCGTCAAATCTAAAAAGTCAATGCTTTTGTTGCTCGCTGTAAACGAGAACTTTAACCACCGGTCCTGCCCGTTTAGCCAGTCAATGAACATCTGTAGATCTTGTTTAGTGTCCCAAATCAGTAAAACGTCATCAATATAACGTTTCCAGTAAAGTATACTGGAAACGAATGGATTCAGGTTGTTGAGGACGCAGTTTTTTTCAAACTGACTAATGTATAGTCCGGCTACCGAAGGCGGGGCTTCTCCGATAAATCATACATTTCACGCAATGTGTTTACTGTTTACAGCCAAGACCACAACCCCTAGCGGCTCTTAGCACCCTGAAGACGAGAATTTCTCCGTGTAATCAGGTATTTAAGCGCGCAGTCCCTAAAATGATTCAAAGATGTACTAGCGTCATAGCTTCACTTAATAGCTTTTCCACTTAGCTTAGTATGTATACAGAGAAACCATGTATATCATAAAGACAACCAGTCAATGAAAAAATGTTTACTGAATACAAATGCTTATCACAGAACTAGCGTTTCTTTGAAAAAAAAATTCTAAACGATTACCTGTGACAAAATGGTAAGGATGATTAATATAGGTTACCTTAACATTCCTAGCATCATAACAAAGAAATGATATGAGTAACTTAAGTGTTCGCTTTCCGATTGAGACCACAACCAGCTTGCTTTCCCTCACTTTTTCTATCTATTTCACCGCCCACATAGAGCTTGTGTGCATGTATTATCAAGCACATTTGGTAAATTGGCACCTTCCAATAAGAATAGTGTGTCATAGACTGTGACGCATTTGGCCAGTCCAGTATGCCGACTTCACATATATGAACAATATGATGTTGTGTTTTGTGTTTCCAATATACAGGAAAATGAATCTGTGATTACCTAAGCACATGAATACTGCACAAGTTGTGTAAGTAGACTTCGCCTTGCTTGTATTTGTCCTGACGAAAGCTCCATAGACCCGGCTGGGCCATAAGGAGCTGAAACATGTCGACTTTTATCAACTAATTGTATATGGCAATCTAGTAATACGATTACCGAATATACCCTATTCTTTTAGTCAACAGTTCTCACCTCTTTGAATAAATCTGCCTGAGGTGTGCATACTGTTTTTTATCACTTCCCTCATATTTTGACCTTGTGTTCCTTTCCATTTGGAGGTACCACTTCTGATCTCTGGACACTTCTACACTTTTCCAGAGGTGCCTCGGGTGAGGCTGGCATACTTTACCTTTGACCACCCAATGACTATGCCATGACGCTTGATGAGGGGCGGAAAAACAAATATACCGCAACGTCATAATCTTCAGCGTCTATGAGGGTTGTCAATTTGAACCAATGGTTCGTGTAGATACAAGTGTCCCTTTCTCATTGATTAATCAAAGCGTCTACAAAATAACCTGCCCCTGCTTTCAGCTGCTACATAGTAGTAGGAGTAATGGGGAAGCCATACATACCAGTGACTCTGTTATGTGTTGCTGTCCCAACAGTAAAAATAAGTACCTTACCTGCAATCCTTGGTCAACCCCCACTACCTTCCCTGCCTTCCTTCCCCCTGCTGCAGCTCCACTTTCTGCTTTCAGTCACAGCAGACCGGCAGTGCTGCGGTGACAGCCTCTGAGAACCTTGTCAGCCTGGCCTGGAAGGCCTTTATAAGATCAAAACAGTTGGCAACCAGTTTTGTTATCAACTCTTACTATGTCATACCAGTGGGTTATGAGACTCAAACTGAGCTAAATTATAGAGGCTCCCTAAGAGACCCCTATATAACAAGATTTGAATTCCTGGTTGTTGTATTCATTGGGTTTCCTTTTCACTTGTTTATCTTGGGCTTGTATTCTATGTTCTATATTCTTTTTGGGGATTCTATGGATGGGCAGTTGGGAGCCAGTGTTGGAAGATACCGTTGCCTGGTGGTTGTATAAGCTGTTCTTCTACTATACCTATAATAAAACTAAAGGAAATATCACACACTTCCTTTTCGTGTTACTTCATAAATATTTGGCGACAGATGGGATACTTCTAAGACCATAGAAGAAGAAGACAGCGTTCACCTAGCTTCAAGGTATTTTTTTTAAATTTATTTTTGTGCGGGAAAGCACCAGCGGCTGTTTTATGTATTGTGCTTCTGATTGCACCCGCGGCTGTTTCTTATATTGTGTTGTGATTGCACCGGCGGCTGATTAATGTACCGTGCTTGTGATCGCACCAGCGGCTGAACGCGTCCAGATATATATATTTTTTTTATTATTATTTCCTCTGCCCTGCTTCATTTTGACTCTGTTTACCATATTGACTTTGTTGTTATGGTTTTGCTGTGAAGCATATTGTCCTATCGGCACTTATACTACAAAAACTTAAGGAAATATTTAATAAAGCTAACCGTCATTTCTTCTCGAGCGTTGGATTCCTCAAAGCGAGGCCTGTGCAATCAATTCGTCATATGAAGCTGGCGTTGTGTAGGTTCTCGTTATTGTCGCGCAATGCATTCTGGATCACTCTGAGGTTTCAGGGTCATTGACGTCATCACGCACGCAAGGCGGCCATTTTAGATTGGTTTATCGGCGTTTTCAGCATTGCTAAGCATTCTACACACAGTTTTCTTCATATTTTATTGCGAACTTCAGTGATGCGCACACTTTCACCTCAAAAGAAATTTACCTCGTTTTTAATATAAATTGAATTTGAGACATTTTTGTTATATTGCAACATTTATTGAGGAAATTATTTTTTTAAGCAAGTTTATTTTTAGTCATTTTCCTGTTACTCCACATTATACAGTTATTTAAGATGTCCTCTATTTTAGCGCCTCCACACTTCTTACCTGTTGCAGGAGAACCAAAAATTGAATGGGAGTTATGGGACCCAATGTTTTTGGCATATGTTGAGGTATTGGAGGAAGATGGTTGTTCTCAAAAGAGGAAACCAAATCTTTTGAGGCATTGTTTAGGTGGACAGGGAATAAAAGAATTTACGAATTTACCTCCAATTGAAGGATCTGAGGAGACTGATGTATTTGAAATTGCTGTAAAACAACTGTCTTTACGTTTTGGCAAGACAATCAATACCGTAATGGAAAGATTCAAATTTTACTCTCGAGCTCAGAAAGATGATGAGTCTATTGAAAACTACGTCTCAGCATTACGTGCTTTAGCAGGTTCATGCGCTTTTGACACTATCAACTATGAACAAGTTCTATGAGACCAAACCATGATGAAAACCAAGAGTAAAAAAATACAAGAGAGACTATGGTTGGGTACTGAATCTTCTCTGAGTGCTGTAGTTAATATAGCTAAGGGTATTGAACAATCTGAGAAATTTGTTAATGAGATTAGAGGCCAATCTCAAACTGTTTCTGTGAAAATTCAAGATTCCACTTCTGAAGTATCTGTAGTTAAGAATCAGTCCTATCTTAAGAAACCTTTGCATCCTTTTAAAAAAGAGGTGGAAATGAAAGAAAACAAGTGGGGAAAAAAAGAATTTACCTCTTCTGAAAACAAATTTGCCGGGAAACGCAATTTCATAATATGTTATAGATGTGGTAGTTTTGACCATGTTGGAAACTTTAGAAATTGTCCAGCATTAAATAAAATCTGTGTAAAATGCAAGAGGGTAGGCCATTTTGGGAAAACGTGCAGATCTAATCCAAAAGTAAATTGCGTAACATCAGGTGAAGAAGGAATGTGTGAACAATTTAGTGAATTTAACTGTATTTCTTGTGTTGGATGTAGTGACACCAAGAGTTTTCCATCTTGTTTGATATCTATTAATGGTGAAGATATCCAAGTGATGGTTGATTCTTGTGCCTGGTACACTATAATTGGGAAAGAAGTTTTTATGAAATTAAAAGGGGACAAAGAATTATTGCCTCCTGATATTAGACCTGCTGGTTATACTGAGAAAAAAATTGATTTGGAAGGTTTTTTCTGGGCAGATTTAAATTTTCAAGGTAGAAGAACCAGAGGCAAGGTATATGTAGCTACCAAAGGTTTGTCCATTTTAGGTTGGCCTCATCAGAAGGAAATGGGGATGAAACTTGATCCTAATGCCTCACCTTCTGTATATGTTGTATCTGATTCTAATGAACAATTTGTTGCTAGTATTAAGGCGACGTTTCCTAAAGTTTTTGAGGAGAGTCTTGGTGAATTCATTGATTTCAAACATAAAATTATTCTCAAAAGTACTGCCATTCCGGTGAGACACAGAGTACGCAATGTACCTCTTGCTTATCGTGACAAATTGAAGAATATGCTAGGAGAGTTAGTACATGGTAAGATCATTGAACCCATTGAATCTTCACCCTGGGTTTCTCCAGTTGTTCTTTCCCTTAAACCTAATGGGGATCTTCGGTTATGTGTTGACCTCCGCAGTCTTAACAAAGAGATTTGGATTGATAGACATCCTTTACCTAATATACACAAATTAATCTCAACACTATCTGGGGCTTGTGTTTTTTCTACATTGGATTTGGCTAGTGCCTATCATCAGGTTGTGCTACATGAGGATTCAAAATGTTTAACAGCATTCATAACCGCATCACCAAAGCGAAGATGGGAGGAAAATCCTTCCGCTTTTTGGCCACCAAGCTTTGGAATGCCCTGCCAATTCAGCTACGTATGGAACCTTCTGAAACAAGATTCAGAGCCAGTCTCAAAACTCACCTATTTCCCAAAAACTAATCCCCGTCTGCCTGTTCTCTTCCTTTAGGTGGTTTTTGCATTTGCAGTCAGCGCGGGGACACACAGTTTTGTGCAGCCAGGCGCTTAATAAATGCTTATTATTATTATTATTATTATTATAACACCAGAGGGTATGTAACAGTTATTAAGAATGCCTTTTGGTTTAGCTAGCGCAGCATCTGTATTCCAAAGGTTGATGAAGGAAGTTGTGGAAGGATGTTCTGGTGCGATAGCCATTCAAGACGACATACTAATCTACGGCAAAGATTTTGTAGAACATGATAACAACTTGATGAACGTTTTGCAGAGTATACAGAATAAAGGGTTGACTCTTAAATATTCTAAATGCAAATTTAGACAAGGAAAGGTTGAATACTTGGGACATGAGATATCTAGCCTGGGCATTAAACCTAAGCTTAACCATGTTAAAAGTATTGCTGAAGCACCTGCTCCTACAAACAAAGAACAGTTATACTCATTTTTGGGTCTTACTGAGTTCTATAGCAAATGTATCCAGAACTATGCTTCAAAAGTATTTCGTCTTAGATTGTTGTTAAAAAAAAATGTAAAATTTGACTGGAGTAAAGATCAACAAATTGAGTTTGAGATTCTTAAGAAGGAGATTTGCTCAGCACCATTTTTGAAACCATTTGTGGTTGGACAGGAATGTGTAGTAGCTGTTGATGCGAGTGGGACTGGTCTAGGGGTGGTTTTGATGCAGAGAAATAATGGAATTGAACATATCATTTCATATGCCTCGAGATCATTGCGTGGTGCTGAATGCAGTTATTCCACTATAGAGCGAGAATTATTGGCATGTACTTGGGCTGCACAGTATTTCAGACAATTCTTGTGGGGAACAAAATTTTGTCTAAGGACGGACCATAAACCGTTGATTAACATGTTAGATGCAGGTGGTGGAAGAACTTTGACCGCACGTTTGGCTAGATTGGCTGCTAAGTTACAAGAATTTCAATGCAGTGTTGAGTACATTCCTGGCCGTTTGAATGTTCTCGCTGACTGTATGTCTCGGTTACCCCTACCTATTGATGCTGATTCCAGTGATTCTGGAGAAGAGTGTGTTGACGTTGCATATACTTTTCAGGATGTCAACGGGTTTGGTTTTTCTGGAGTTATTTCAGAGTATGATTGGAGAAAAGCTATGGGTGAAGATAATGTTTTGTGTAGTGTGCTTGAATTTTTACGGATTGGATGGCCAGAAGAGAGGAAGTTGAATGGTGAGTTGAGTTATTTTTTTAAGGTGAAGGACGAACTTATGTCTTCACAAGATATTGTTACCAGAGGTGACAAAATTGTTCCTCCATTTGGGGTTAGAGAGAAATTAATGACCATTGCTCACGAGGGACACTTAGGTATGTCTTGTACAAAGAGGCGTTTAAGAGAATTCTACTGGTGGCCAGGCATTGACAATATTGTAGACAAATGGGTCAGAGACTGTATTCCTTGTTCCAAGAGTGATAAATCTGTCAAACCTTTGTCTACTTCCACATCTCCTATTGAGTTTGTTGATGGACCTTGGAAGAAACTGGGGATTGATATCATTGGTCCTTTGTGTTTGCCTTCTTCTAAGGAAGTTTTTGCTTTGGTTTCAATAGACTATTTTTCTAAATGGCCGGAGGTTAAAGTTGTAGAGACAATTACTTCTTCACAAGTAATAGAATTTCTTGATAATGTTTTCTCCCGTGAGGGTTTACCTTCAGAGCTGGTTTCGGACAATGGCACCCAATTTACAAGTAAGGAGATGGAACTGTTTTTAAAGACTTACGGTATTGTGCACAAAAGGGTCTCTAATTATAACCCACAGGCGAATGGTCAGGTTGAGCGCTTCAACCGGGTTATTAAAGAATCTATTCAACTGGCTGTGAAAAGCAATATTGATTGGCGGAAAGCTTTGCGAGCTACTTTGCTTACTTATCGCACTTCCCCGAGTGCTGTTACTGGTTATTCTCCTTTTGAAATGTTGAGAGGCCGGAAACCTGGGGTGAAACTTCTGCCTTGGTGGTTGAAAGGAAGGTATTCACAGGATGATGATGTGGATTTTGCTCATGCAAGAGAGCGTGTACAGATTTATCAAGGGAAAATGAATAAGTATAAATTTGTGCATCAAGGACAGGATCAGAAGGTTCAAATTGGTGATTTGGTGAGAATGAAATTTGGAGGGACTTACAATAGGAAAGGGTCTAAATGGTCTGATCCTATTGAGGTGATTGAAGTTTTTTCTAAAGCAGTAAGGGTAAAAGATGGTAAAGTTTGGAATTTCAGACATGTTTCTTTGTTCAAGAATAGGTCTCTTGTTGGGAAACCTCAAGAGAAACCTCATTTGCCTGTTGTGCATTCTAAAGAGATAATTCATGAGGATTCTCAGAATTTCTTTGACAGTTTCTATTTTCCTGAACCTACTTCCGATGGTGGTCAAGTTCCTGATTCTGTTTCAGGTGGCCAAGTTGAGAACGGTTTTGAGCAAACTTCTTCTCCTGTTGTGGGACAGAATAGTATGTCTGGGGAAATGGGAATTGCTGATAAGACCTCTAAAGATGCTTACCAATTCATGTGTGAACCTAGAAGGAGTTGTCGTTCTAGGAATGCTCCGCTGAAAATGAAAGATTATGTGAAATATTGATGTTTTTTTTATGGGTTTTTTTGTTTTTATTGGGGGGGAGGTGTGTTGTATTCATTGGGTTTCCTTTTCACTTGTTTATCTTGGGCTTGTATTCTATGTTCTATATTCTTGTTGGGGATTCTATGGATGGGCGGTTGGGAGCCACTGTTGGAAGATACCGTTGCCTGGTGATTGTATAAGCTGTTCTTCTACTATACCTGGAATAAAACTAAAGGAAATATCACACGCTTCCTTTTCGTGTTACTTCACTGGTTTATGGCTTTTTGTTGTGCCAATGTATGGATGTCTTCAGCTGTTTTAAAAAAGCAGATCCATTCACGTTTGCACACTCATTTGCTTTACTTTGCCAAATTAGTTTTTCAGCGTTTCTGTTAGTTAAGTAGGGACATACACATAGGCTTTCTGTGTAAGGCTTTAAGTTCACCACTTATAAAACAAACATTGGGCATCCAATCCTGTTTAGCACCTCTACACCCGGCCACCTTCGTGCCGCTGGTGGTATTCTAATGGTGCTGCCTTGGACCTTGCCCACTACTCACCTTAACTCCTGGAGATTGGTCCTGTAAGTCACTGTCTAAAGAGAAATATTGTGGGTTTGCTAAACAGTCTGCACAGCCTATGACATTCTGAGTCTACATGTAAGTCACTGTACTTTACCTGAATGCCGCACTTGTTTTTCCTCCCATAAGATAGCATTTCGATTTCTAAAAATTGCACTGTCTACTTTTTGCCCTGGAGCATTTCTATTGAAAAGTTTACTTACATTCACAAATTGATTTTGATGCCTAAACATATATACATATATAAAGATACCTGTTATTTTCATAAGTTGGTGTGGGTCTCCATATTGAGTCATGTGTTACATTTATTGACTATTGTGTATATTTGCTGATGGCTTGCACGCCTCTCTGTTAAGCCTAAGGCTGCGCGACCACACTGCCTCGTAAATGAATACTTTGTGATTGCTAGAGCAAGCCCTGTCCACTCATAAGGTAACCCCTGGACTCTTTGCAAAATATATATCTCATTTTGGTATATCATTTAAAGAGCTAGCTTCCTACATATTCTGTTTGATGTGTCTGATGGACACTGGAATTTTCTACTTTCGGTGGATAATTCCGGTGACCCTCTTCATCACTATTTCTAGAAGTCAACACCAACCATATTTATAATGAACTATATGAGAATTCATCCAACCTTAAATCCTGCTTCATGTTCTTTTTAGAAACTTAGGGCCCCACTAGGATAGCGGTTGGAAAACCACCCGGACCGCCATGGAGACGGTAAACTACCGCACGCCTGGGCCGCGGATAAACCGGCGGTCAAATTAGGATCAACCGCCAAAAAAGACCGACCGCGGCGGTAGCGGGCGAACCAAAACCGCCCGACGCGGGCGGTGACGTCCAAAAACTGACCGCGGCGGTCAGAAATGCTGCGGAAAAGCTACAACCCTCCGCAAGCAATGCGAAGACACCGCACAGGAAATTAGTATATCCCCGATGGTCCCGCAGTACGATCCGCTGTTTCCGACTGCCGCGGTCGCACACAGGAGTGAATGGGAGAGACAGCGGAAGAGCTGCAGCATAGCCACCGCAGCGCATGAGACATGAAAAACATGGCGGGCGATGCTAAAACACTGCAACAATGCTAGCCATGCCCTCCAAATACACAAAACACATACCAATGAAAAAACAAATGCCCAAAAAAATGCATACAATTCCCAGGACAACACCCACAACACACCTGACAGCAAAATCCCATTTGGACACACCCACACAGCTGAGTATAAAACCAGCCCCTTTACTGACCACATTCCTTTGCAACACTCCAGAAGAGAAGGGCATACACCAGATCTGACAGGAGAGGCAAAAGAACACAGCACACACACCACCACCATCACTCCCACCATCACACCAGCACCAACAATCCCCCACCACACAACACACCTCACACATCAACACCACACCCACCACACACACCCCTGCACCCACAAACACTTCAAACACCACGCACCATGGCAGCACAGAAAATGCCCAAATTCACAGAGAGTGAGTTGACAGTCATGGCAAATGAGATAGTGAGAGTGGAATCACAATTGTTTGGTAGCCTGGTCCAACAGACACAATTAGCCACAAGGACACAAATGTGGGAAAGGATAGTTCAAAGGGTCAATGCAGTAGGGACCACCCCGCGATCCAAGAAGGAGATCATGAAGCGGTGGCATGATCTCAAGAGGGTTGTCAAAGAGAGGAGGAGCAAGAACTTGGAGCTGGCTAACCGGACTGGCAGTGGCCCTCCCATGCCACTGAAAAGATTCACACCATGGGAGGAGAAGGTGCTTGCCATACTGCATCCTGAGAGTCTCACAGGAGTATCCGGGGAATGGAGGCTGGTAAGTGCAAACAAATGGCAACCAACACACTGATAAGTACTTCCTTGGACAACCCAAACATCATTGCATTGTTCACCCTCACCTAACAGTTAGCTAGCCATCTTGCTTGGGAGGCTTGTTTGTGGGTGGGAGGCCTGTACCACGACTCCCACCATGCCCCCTGTCCCACACCTGACTCTCACCTACTCTCACCAGTGCCATGGACACTGGCCCTGTTGCTCTGCTGTGTCATACTCTCACCTGTACCATGGACACTGGCCCTGTTGCTCTGCTGTGTTGGAGTCCCCCCTGTGCCATGGATACTGACCCTGTTGCTCTGCTGTGCTGTACTCTCCCCTGTGCCATGGACACTGGCCTTCATGTTTGAAGTTTGCCTGTGCAGATTATCTTGCATATGATCCGCATTTTGTGCCTTGCTCTTGTCTACTGTTGTTCTACTGTCACATCTTACAATATGTGAATAAAGACAGTTACTCCTGTTCTGTGTTTTGTCAGTGTCGTTGCTGATTAAAGTTTTTTTGGTGTGTGCATTTTGTTGCCTGTGCCCTATGCTCTATGTGTCACTTCTACATTGCCAGGCTCTTTGCCCGCATCACATTTTTAGACAGGGGTGACAGTGTCTTCAGTCCACTCAGACACTGATACTAGTGTTATCTGTGATGGCTCTTTTACCTGTCATGCAGTTCTCTTTTTAGTGGTTTGCTATTGTTGGCTACATTGTTGCCATGTCAGGTTGGGGGGACACTGCCAGCACAGGGTGTGATGCTGTGCACAGGTTTGCATGCAGGCTGGGCAATGTCATGATGTATGTGTGTTATTCCTGTATATGTGCCCAGCTGTGTATGTGTATGGTCATTTTGTGTTGGCCCTTAGTCCTGGTCCCCTGGCCTGCATGAGATGTGTGCTCTTGGGTGGTGAAGAGGTGTGCAGTGTGAAGGGTGTGACTTTGTAGTGGATGTGGATGTGTGTGTGCCCCTGGATTGTGATAGACACACATGTGTCACCCAGGAGTTGTGTGCCTGTTGTTTGGATTGTCCTGCCCTGTGTAAATGATTGTATGCACTTGTGTGAGTTGTCTGTTGTGCAGTGTGTTGGTGTGTCCATGCAGTTCTGTCTGACTCCTCCTTGTTGTTTTGGTCACTTATGAATGTGCAAAGTGTGTGACTTGCATATCAGTGTTGTGTTTGTTTGATCATCAATGTGTCTTGAGTGTGTTTGTGTAGACTGTGTGGCCCTGCTGCTCCTCACTGGCATTGTGTTTGTGTTTCTCATGCATTGCAGGCACATGGTGCCTTTTATCCTCCTGTATGGCATGGTGTGTGTGGTGTAATGCCATCCCCTATGTGTGCCACTTGTGCCGATCCATTGTGGGTCTGCACTCCCTCTATTTGTGTATGGTACACCCCTTGCATGTCTACTACTGGCATGCAAGTCAGTTGACTTTGATGTCAGCTGTCCCCTTGGTTTACATGTGTATGTGCCGCCCCATCACTTCATTTTTGACACTGTGCCTTGTGGTGCAGTTCTTGGGCCAAGAGTGATGTTCCACTCTGGACATTGCCCTAATGGTTTATGTGTGATGTTCTTGTGCTATTTATCAGTGAGGATTGCACTTCAGCTGTGTGTGCTGCCCAGTGCTCTGGTGAAGATGGTTCTGCTCTTGTATCCCAGAGCGGTGCATCATGTTGTTGTGTTGGATGTATGTGTGTTGGCTGTGGTATTGCTTCACTTCCTGGGTGTGCTGTTGTATTTGTGCTGTGCTGATTTGTGGTGTGTGTGTTGAGGTTGTGTCAGTCATGTCTGTGTGTGGCTGTTGTGCTTGGTGTGCACACACTGCGTGTGCATACAGTGCTGTGTGTATGTGGCAATGGAATTGCCGGATGTGCACCCCCTGATGTCCTGTGGTGTTTGTTGGTTTTTAGTTTCATGTGCCTCTGTGGTTGGTGTGATGTGGCAGTGTAGGTCTGTGCAGGTGCACTTCTTGGGTGATTTGTGGTATGTTGTGTGTGTTTTTTTTTGTTCCTGAGTGATGATGTTGTGCACTCATGTTGTATTTGTGCTCCCATTGCCTTTCCACAGTTTGGCTGACAGGGTATGTCTGTTTCTGTTGGGGTTCTGTGGGTGTTCCTGTGGTGTTTGTGTGTTGTTTTTGGGCAGGCATCTGTTCAGGCTTCCCTGTGTGTGTGTTATGTTTGTAGCTACACCCAGGGTGTGTGTTTGTGTGTGTGTGTGTGTGTGTATGTGCTGGCAAGGATTGTCAGCCTTCAGTGTGTGTGGCAATGGCGTTGTGTGGTCCTTGTCAGCCACTCCTGCAGTGCCTGTCTCCCTGGTTGCTTGTTGTGTGGTGCAGGGTGTGTATTGTGCTTGCTTGTTGCTTGTTGCTGTGCATGGGGGTGCACAGAATGGGCACCTGGCCTGTGACTTGATGGGGTGTGTTGATGTGTGGTTGGGGGTGGTGTGTTCCTGTGGTGTTTGTGCCCTGCCCATGCCTTGGAGTGGCCCTGCCTTCTGCATTGTGTGCATATGTTGACCGCTGCGGTGACGTCACCGGGACGTTGCTGTTAGTTCGCGGTCGATGTATGTCCAGGATGCAGTGGGGTGACTTGGTGGCAGGTGGGTCATGTGTGGGTGACCTTGTGGATGTGTTGTTACCCCCAGAAGGGTGTCTGTGGAGGAATTGGACCCTGTGTCAGCCTGTGTGTTGTATTTGTGTAGTTGCGTACCTGCTGCGTCATCCGCGGCGGCCCATTTGATGGTAGTGCTGTAGCAGGTGTATCACCGGATGCATATGTAGGGCTGGGTCCATGGCGTTCATGACCGGGTGGTGTGGTCTCTGCTTTCGCGCTCCGCTGTCGAGTTTCCGCCGTCTCTGGTTGTGCGGTGTCCCCGCTGCGGTGCGTCTGCCTGTTTGCGCCATCCTAATTTGTGGAGCGGGGCGGACGTCATTTCGCACGGCGGAGAGTCTCCTTTGGCTCCCACCGCCGCGGTGACGAGCGCACTTTAATATCGGAGCACGGCGCTCCACGACGGACGGGAAATTACCTATGTTTTGCTATACTAATATGGCGGACGTGAGTACTGCTGCTCGCGGGCGGAAAAAGGCGTTTTTCCGCCCCGCCAGCACCGTGGTGGTGCCACCACCCGATATCCGAATGGACCCCTTAATATTAAAACATCCCTTTTTCACGTATAATACATCATGGGTCTCCAGCAATTTCTAGATACTAGTAGTTCACACATCAGAACTACCTGTCAGTTGGGTTTGACAGAATACAGCTGCCTGCTTTCTAAGACAATGTTTAAAAGATTGTGCCAAGTTATCTTTTTTCTTCTCTTTTGTTTGTCTCTTTCTTAATTCTCTCTCTGTTTCTTCTAGTTTATTTCTTTCTATCTTTATATTTTTTCTTTCTTTTTTTCACTATATTTTTCCTTTCCTTGACCCCCCCCAATCACCCCTCACACCCCTAAATGGTTGGCAGTGAATAGATATATTGACTAGAAAGAGAGCGAAGTCCCTACCTTGTGAAATGTATTATTGCTAACTGCTCTTGTTAAGATTGCTATGAATATGTTAAACTAATTTCTGATTTGCTTGTTTGTGGGCATTGACCAGTAACTTAGCAGCAGTTCAACAGACTATAGAAGTCTTTCCGACACTACTTCCCAAAATGAGAGCAATGTCATCCTATGCATTGCACCACAAAGCAAACAAAGCTCAAATGACAGTCACATCTCCGAGCTGATTCCTAAACAAAAGTAAGGGGAGAAAACTGGTCCTTGAGAAACCAAAATGGAAATCTTTTCTGATGTAGCTCCTGTGCTATTAATGATGTACGTTCATTGAAGCATGAATGGGTAATCCATGGGCAACATTTAAGTTATTGGCCGTCCTCTACCCTCATCAAGTACATACATTAGGCAGCAGCTCACGATGTTTTGATTGGTAAGAAGTATGTCTCACTATCGAAGAGGCTGCAATATCAAAGTGTACTTATTTAGTGCTTCTTGCATCTTGTTGAATATGCATATGGCTTGAGCATATACCCTTCATGATGAATGCCCTGTTACTGCTAGCATTGCGGAAAATGGGAACAAATGGGAGCACAGTAAAGGCGCTGCTTGTCTATTAAGACATGTCTTCAATATGGTATTTCCTAATATCTCTCACCACGTTCAACATATTTGCAAGGTTTCAAGTTTGAGTCAAACTTCAAAACAGTGTTTAATCATGTAAAAAAGAGTAGATGCTACATTTTATGCTGCTATTTTCTTTTAGGAAGAAAACCTAACAGTAACCAAAACTTTCCGAAGAAGAGAAAACGCATACAATATGGAAGTAGAGGTATGTGATGAAATATTTGTAAATTTCAAATTTAGTGTGCCTTTTTAGTTTGTCTGTATAACTGTTTTTTGGCTTGTGCTGCATGTTACTTGAGAGTCACGTTTGCCCTCTTTTCACTATAGTTTTAAAGAAGTTCATGCCCTCTCTTCTTTTAGAAGCGGGCTTTGACACCTCCAAATATTATTTTGTAAACAAATGTCCTGATGTTGAAAGGTAGGGTCGCAAACTAGGCAGTATTTTTTTTAAAACTAACCACTTCTTTACCCTACATTCATTTTTCTCGTCAGCTGATGTACTAATATTTCACACCACAAAATGACTATATATATTCAGAGATTCTTAAAACGAGGCTACCACATTGAAGATTTATTGGTAGCCAGGGATAAGGCCAATAGCAAGAATAGGGAGGAATGCTTGGTGAGTACAGTGGAGGTCACTGATATTGATAAGGAAAAGACATCACCCACTAATAACAATACCATCAGTTTAATAACCACCTATAACACAGAAGAAAGAAAGATAAGGGGTATTCTTAAAAAACATTGGCCTATTCTGCAGACTGACATCAATCTAGCACCATTACTCCCATCTGAACCTTCTATTCTATTATTTTCAGAAGGACGCCCTCCATGAGGGACGCTCTAGTTAGAAGCAGCCCGGAAGTCAAGAGTGGCACAATAAGAGTGTCCAACAAGAAAGGCTTTCATAAGTGCATTTCATGCAGGGCATGCAAGTTCGGGACCAACACCACTGAATTTAAATCGCCATTCAACCCTAACCCCATACCTATTAGGGAATTATACACATGTCGTACTGATCATGCGGTATATGTCTTAGAATGCTCTTGTGGGTTGAAGTATGTGGGCAGCACTAAGCTGCAGGTGTTTAACAGAATATTACAACATCTAAGAGCCATTGTTAACTCGGACCCGACGTATCCAGTTGCCCGCCACTTCGAACTAGTACATGCCAAAAATTTTAACCATCTAAAATATTTTGTAATCGATTCCATACCGAAGAACATACGAGGTGGGGATCGAGAAAAACTTTTACGGCAGCTCGAAAGCAAATACATTGTACTTCTCGATACTAGGATACCAAATGGGTTAAACAGGGGGGGAAGACTTACAGGTTTTTCTCTGAGAGATCATTGGTAACCTACATAAGTATCCACAGTAGATCAGTACTATGTTTGAGGTTTAACATTGGGGAACAATTATTCGTTGAGTGATTCAACATGTCTTAATCTGTAAATACAACAAAGTAGGTCTTAACCCACTCACTGAAACCCCTTGTAATGATAGTCTCTTGAATTTAGTTAGTTTTCCCTAAACTTTGTAACATAAAGGTACCCGTTAATTCATTGGTTCAGTTTTCTCAGGCAGCTTGATTTTGATCTTGATTTTGATCTTGATTTTGATCTTGATGTTGATTGTGATTTATACTTACCGGGTTGTGGCAAGAGTTAATATGAACTCAGTATACCACATTACTACAAAAGTCACTATGGCTTTAGTTGGTTTGAAGCGACAGCAGTTTTGCTTTGTGTTAATAACTGTGTATATACATGAAAGATGAAGAAAGATGAGAAAAAAATGTTTGCGCCTGTACAGTTGTTTATATTCATTACATGTGATTGATCACATTATATAATGTATTATCACTTTGTACATATAGCGCTGAATTTATGCACCTTTTTAATTTGAGCACTTTTGCACTTTTTAGTTGACATCACAATTGCATGAGGGTTTGTATTATATTTAAATACATAGGAAGATACATTCATTTAAGTTAATTTCCCTCTTGGGTGTACATGGTTGGATATTTAACAACTTGTGTAGTAACTCGTGATGGGCTGATCTACAGTAAGAGAAATGTGGCAGGCACTTGCATTTTTAATTTTTTCTTGCGAGCTGTATATTTGGTTAACTGATATTGATTAATGTCATCATTATTAATTTGCATTTCCGGGATAGCGAGGTTTTGTTTAGAAAAATAATCCCTCAAAGGTCGTGCTTATCACTGTATATATATCGTGATTGTTTGTATCAGTATTTCCTCTATGTCTATTACCCTCATGTTTGATGATGTCCACAATGAACACAGTATAAAAACACCCCCATTGGTGATTTGAGGCCATGTGATCAAGGCTGTTGTTATACAGCCGAAACGCGTCATGCTGATGGAGAGGAGGGAATAAAGGCACTTTATTTCACTGAATTTTGGTGTTGAGAGATCTGTACCTGAAGGAGGAGTACGCGTGGTGAGCCAATCTCACAGGACTTTGTTTGTATCTATATATATATATATATATATATATATCTCTTTTTTGGCATTTTACATATCACAACAATTGGCCACTCATCAACGCACAGATATTGTTGTACTTAGATCAACATAACAATGATCTGGTGAGCAATACATGATTCTTACTGGCACTTGTGTAAAGTAATTGCTCCAGTAATAAAGTAGATTGGATGACCAGTAGCGTTCCAAAAACATATAATCACTGCTATTCTATCAAACTACTAACAGACTAGTTCCTTGGGAGCTGCAATCTAATGATAGTAAACTGAACTTAGGAAAGGATATTACATGTAGGAAGAATGTGTCTGCGGGGGAGGGCGGTGAGCTAGCCCCAGTAGGCCTCCCAGTAGTTGCTACAGTCGTCGCTAGGAGCCATACTTATGCTGTCTATTCTAGGGAATCCTAGGTCACCTGCTATTCTTTAAACTCCTATGAGGCACTGCCAACCTTTACCAGCACTTTTCTTTTTCTATCTATGTTAGGGCATTCACACTACAGGGTGACACAGACCTTGGGAGACAGACCCAACAGACACATCTGTTTTTAAAGAATAGCAGATGATCTAGGATTCCCTAGACTAGACGGCATAAGTATAGCCGCTGTTCCGTCACACAAAGTTGGGTGACTTTAGATGTATGGAAGGATCTCAGAACATTTTATTCACCTATAGAACAGGCACATCAATCAATGCCTAGATGTGCTCCATCATCTGCACCCATACCTTTTCCAGCATCGGGCAATCCCACACCATGTGTAGAAAAGTTGCATCTTGGTGTTTTCAATATGAGCACGGCATTGCTACGCCAGGGAACATCCTGTGTATCCGGTGTGGTGTAAGGTAGTTATCATGTAAATACTGCATGGACTTCAGGCGGGCAATTCGAGAAACCTGCTTAACTTCTTCCAGTGCCATTTCCCATTGTTTATCCATCAATGCCACCCCCAGGCACTCCTCCCACAGAGGCTTACTGTGCAGTTTGCGATCTTTGTCTGAAGCCTGCACAGCTGTGTATAGAATTGTGACCGCCTTTTTGCCCAGCCCGTGTGTTAGGATTCACTGTAGCCCATAATGTAGTTGTGGCTCCTCTTGTCCCAGCTTCTAAGTATTTCTTACCTCTAGTAGAAGCGCATAGCTCATATGTGTCTTGCAGGTCCTGGAAGCATTGGAGGGTGTGCTAGTCATAAAAGTTGCCTAATTGGGTTATCCCCTGCCTCCCGCATTGGGGTCAGGTTGTGTGCTATTAGCAGGGCTTTCATTCCTGGTACGCTCCAGAGCTGTAACGGTGGTGCTTAGTGTATTCTTCTGTGCCTAGACTGGATATATCTGTTCCAGCAGAGTTTGGCTACACGTGCCAACCTGCCCAGGCCCCTGGCTTGGCACCAGACGTCAGCAGCCATTCCAGTACACCAACACCCCCAGTACCTCCCAAATTGCTTTACTTTCCATCACACTTGTCGCCAGACACCTCATGGACCACTGCAACTGTGCTGCTGCGATCCAGAGCTCCAGGTCGGGTGCCCCTAAACTTCCCTCCACCAGAAGCCGCTGGAGCATTTGAATGTACACTCTTTTCCAAGAAGTGCCTCATATCCAGTCAGATATCATTCCCCTTAATTCTCCAAAGAAAGAAATTGACACTACCGGTAGTTCCATTAAAATGTATAGGAGCTGCAGGAGAACTATTACCTTGGCTATTGATGCCTGGCCCATAGGCGCCCGGGGTAATCGCGTCCAGAAGCCTAGGCGACTGTTGCATCGACGTACGAACCCTACAGTGATTGCTGTCAAGCAGGTCCATGTCAGAGTGGTAAACATTAACTCCAAGGTAACGGAAGGTCTCAAGGCACTAGGGCAGCCTCACAGGCTCCAGTCCCACCAGCTCTGCCCGTTCCACACTAAGTAAGTGAAAGATACCAGACTTTCCGCAATGGATTCTGAGGCCCGTCATATCACTGTCAAGTTCCAGAAGGTCATACAAGGCCAATAACGCCATTTTATGGTCTTGTATGTCGTCTAGAATGTCATCTGCTTATAAGGAGATGGCGTGCCAAACTGTCCCCACCTCCCACTCTCAAATTGGCGCAATATCTGCTACCCCATCCTCACCCTGGCTTGCGGAGCCATGTATAGCAATTTGGCCCACCAGAGGAACTTGGGTCTCCGTGGCCTCCAGTAGCCGGTAGCACCACCTCAGGGTGTCGAATGCCTTCTCAAAATCTAAAGACACCGCCGGTAGTTCATCGGTTCGTTCCCTCAATTGCACCCATAATGTGACAGCCTGCGTGTATCATAGTTGGTGGCCCTTTAGGCAATAAACCCACAGTGGTTGGGGTGTACCAGTGACCAAAGCAAGGGCAGCAATCTATTGGCAAGCATGTTGCTTAAAATGTAATATTCATTTGTTAAGCATTGACAGCAGGCGATAGGAGCTCAGCTCAAAGGGGTCTCTGCCGGGTTTTGGCAAAATTACAATGAGGCCTCTCATAGAGAATCGCGTAATATTCCGTACCGATGAGCCTCCCGATAGACCTCAAGTAATTTAGGGTGAAGGTCCCACTGTATGCAGCATAGAATTGCTCAGGAAACCTGCGTGTCCCCGGAACTGTGTTCATGGCCATATGGCAGATCGCTGTTCTTACTTCCTCTATTTGTAGAGGCTGCTGTAATACCTATGATTGTAGGGGCATCAGGCAAGGGAGGGCAGTCTCCTTATGTAAGCCGGAATGCCTTCTTCTTGGCCACCCTCGGTCTTGTTTCTAAATCTGACACCCTACGGAGTAGGGAAGATCTCTCCCCCACCCAAAATACAGTGTCCTTACATGAATAACTTCACTGCATCCCATTCTGTTCCCCTGGACCCCTTACTGCCCTCAAAGTAATGTAGCAAATGTGTGCTGATAGTGTCCCTGTAGACTGCATTAAGAAGGGCTTACATCCGCAGTCTCCACTTTGGTATTGGTGTCAAAACACCTCCCCGAACTGAAGAGATGTACCCTATGCACATCATATGTACTTGAAATTACTGTTCTAATGATATCATTGTTTTTTGCTGCTGTTCCTCTGCATTATTGTCTAAATATCAGGAATTTATACATTGACCAACGTCTGCAATATCACTCAGTGTGTGCATAGGGTACGTCTCTTCATTAACTATAGGACGTGTTCAGCTTGCGAACATCTCCTTTGGGTGGTTACATGGTTTTCCACTCACCTAGTTGCACCACATACTACCTTCAATAGTGCTTCCATACTGGCAGTGCGCCCATCCAGATTGACATCGAAAAACCATTCTTACTGCTCATACACCTCCCCGAACTGAACACGACTCTGAGAGGGCTGTAGTCTGATTTGGTCTGGCCAGGTATTCAGAGCTGATCACATTAGGCTAAAACTCTGTATTACAGAGAACGTAACCTAGTCTAGTGTGTACTTGGTGCCCTGGGGTATAGTAGGAGTATTTTGTATACCCAGGGTGACGCATCCGCCAGACGTCATGTGGTTGCGCTGCCTCCCTCCACTGCTTAAAGTGTCTCGTCTCATGTATTCCTTGGATGCCGAGGAGAGGAGGTATTGAGAGATCCACATCCATGCTGTGTATACAGTTACAGTCCCCTCCCCAGATCGCTGCCCCTTGGGGATCCACAAGCATGGACAGGGCATGGTGGATAGAGGGGGTGGAAGAACTCGTACTGGAGCGTGTTTGGTTTGTACAGGATACCACTGATAAGGGTTGATCATTCAGTCCTCCCTCTAGTAGAACATCGGCCTTCTGTGTCTACCACTACTCTACTGGGTACTGGGTACAAAGGGAATAACTGGGGCAATCCAGGTAAGAACCACCTTAGCCTAAGCGGAATAGCCAGTTCCAAATACCTGCCCACTCCAGCGCTAAGTTCCACATTAGTAAGGTGTGTCGCCTGGATGCCTGCAATATGTATGCCCCTACGTTATTTGCTGTATTTACGGGAACATAGCCACTGTGGGTGGTTATTGTTGTTCTTAATGAACTTTTATCACATATTTTTATGAGTTTATACATTTAGTGAAATAGGGATTTTTCTATATATATTGGTGTCATTGTGTTACAAATTGCCTTTTATGGTGTTTTTTCATTTTTATATGTATTTTTATTTTATATGTTGTTTACAGCCCTCAAGAAGGTCAATATTTTGAACGAAACACGTTGGCTGGATGTTTTTATGTGCATGGATTATGTATGAAGATTATATCAGAAAGAAGAGAAAAAGAAAATTCACAAAGACTGTTTAATTGATTATTGTGAAGAGAACCTTTGCCCGTGCACCATTCTATTGTAAATACTATAGGCCTGCCACTGTAGCCTGTAGTGCAGTTTTAAAACTGCCATTTCAACCGGAGACAGGTTTCAGGTTTTAAAAGGCTTTTTAAATGGGTGGCATAATGAGTGGTGCACTTGCACTATGCCCACTAATAGCATTTAATTTACAGGCCCTATGTACATGTAGTACCACTTTGTTAAGGACTTAAAAATAAAATGAATGTGACAATTGGGTTTAAGCCAAGTTCACCATGTTTAAAGGAGAGAGCACAAGAACGTTTGCACTGGTAAGCAGTGGTAAAGTGTATAGAGTGCTAAAGACAACAAAAACAAATTCAGGAAACATGAGGGGTGAAGGCAAAACGTTTGGGAAAAGACAACACCGATAATTTCAGGTCTAACAGTGGTTGCTGGCATGCTCTTGCACTACACAAAATGCAGTGGATAAAAAATCCATATTTCGCAGAGAGTATTGGAACATAGAAAATATTTCAAATATGTCATGGTTCTGTGTGAAATACTGATTTCAAGATCACAATGAATGCCTCCACACCACTCTGCAGAGCATTGCCATTGTTAGGGATACTAGGATTATGTGGTAATGTTACCTATGTTTACCTACAGAAAATTCAAATTATGCTGCACATTCGCTGGTGGTATGATTGTTGGCCATTTTAGGTAGAAAGTTTATTTTCTGTGAAATCTGCAAATTATGTGGTAAAGGCCGTAAATCCATAATTATGCTGTAAATACGTCTGCAACATAATCGCATAAATCGTAGGCCTAGGCCGTGAACTCCGCTCTGTTTGCGGAGCTTGAGGAGTTTTCTGCACACCGCGGAGCTGGCAGAATGCAGAAAACTCCGCTCCGCAAAGTGCAGCGGAGTTTTTCCCCCGCTCGCGAACGGTAAGTTCGCGAGCGTGAGCTGACGCTCGGGTAGAATTTCTACCTGAGCGGCAGGAAGACCAGCACGAACGTCAGTTCGCACTGCACTCCGCCACTTGCGGAACTTCACAGAGTTTTTGGTTACTTTGCGGCATTCCGCATAGCGAAACTCTGCGAACTACGCCCAGGCCTGATAAATTCATTAACCTGACCCTCACCATTGTTCATAGTTGTATCAACAGTTTATTCATGAAAAGTAAAAAAAATCCAAACCTTTTATCAATCAAGTAATCATGTAATATAAAACAAGCATTGGCAAAGCCAATAGGTTACGCCTTTGTGTAATTTATTTGCTTTGTCACTGTTCTTCTACATTTATTACATCTCATTTATTACTAGGTGTGTACCATGCTGCCTCTGCAGAATTGTAATTGCACCCAGCTCATTCATACCCTGTTTTTCATATCCTAACAAAAATTCATGGATGTTAAGGCCGTCTTTGATTCCCACTTCATTGTTGTCTTTCTTTTGACATTTACCAACCCAAGATCAATAAACTTATATATTTATCTCAAGATTCAAGATTGTTTATTATTTCAGTTAGTTAAAACCACTACAATACAATTTCTATAAAAAAAACGACAGAAAACTTTTTTTTTCTATAAAACCTAAAAAATCGGAGAATAATCTTTTGTTTGACAGTTATTAACACTCCGATTTTTATGGAGATGTCGTAATTCAATTAGTTAGTCTCCTAATAAAATACAGATATTTTCTAGGTGCATTATTAATAAGTCTTTACAAGAGTGAATATTTCTCCAAATGTTCTTGCCTTATTCACCATTGTATCCCAGAAGCGATTGCAATCTCAGGGGCAGTCAGTCTTGTTTGATATTAACGAGTGATGCTTCACAGTCGTTTCCCTTTTTTTAAAATTTTATTATTTTAATGCTTGTGTATGTACGGAAAGGAACTTTATTAGTTTACAGTTCAGTGTTACGTCTGTTGGGTCCAAAGTCACTATAATTGCAGGTCTGCAAGTCCTTATACCTCTGGTATTCATGGCTTGTATTAATAAAGAGATTTGCACTTGTGATAATTTGGGTCATATGCAGACTAGGTGGACAAAATCCTCTTTTCTACTTCCACATAGTTTAACAATCTTTCGGCCCTTTGTGAGCCCATGTTGGCTGATCGGCAGTAGACAGCTGATTGCTTAAACGTAAAGCAATTAGTTGCAACTTTTTGTAAACCTTTTAGGTATGGCGCTGGGGTAAGTGTTTTATAATTAGTGATTACCATCCAGGCGTGTTTTCTCTTACTGAGGATGTTTTTTACGACCAACAAGGAATGAAATTTAGCTGATTTATTTATGGCTTGCTTGAAGGATGAGTAGGGCAAATTGTTTTCCCAGAACCCACCTGTGCAGGTTTCTAGTAGTGCTTTTTTTAGATATTGGTTATTTGGGGATTTTTCATCCTTCTCTAATTCGTCCCACAAAGCCTTGTTCAATTCCAATTCTGCCGCATTTAGCTTGAGGGTGTACCATTGCTTAATTGTTGCATACATTCTCCCCAGTGTTTCATTGATTACCCCGAGCTCTAGTCTTACCTGTGCTGGGGAGGTGGACTGATGAATTTGAAAGACTTGTTTATAAATTGAGACTTGAGACTTGTTTAAGAAGTCAGCGTCTTTCCCGTGTAGTGCTGTACTGCCATATGTTAATGTTGGTAACATCTTGGCTTTTATTACTGCTAATCGGGTTTTAAATGATGGCCCCCATCAGTTTTTTTCACTAGAGACCTGAAAGCAAATGATAAGGCATTTGTCCTCTGTGTCATATATGCTTTTTGGTCCCGATGGTTGTGCCTGTTGTCAATATAGAAGCACAAATACTTATACTTAGATACTGCTTCTAGGTTTTTGCCCTCCTATTGGAATTGCTGTTTTGCCTTCTGATGTCTACTAATCAGCATTGTTTTGCTTTTTGCGATGTTTAGCTTTAGTTTATTGTCTGCAATATATTCCAGCATTCCTGTAAGTGCTCTTCATAAGCCGATCTTAGTTAGGCTGATCAAAAAAACAGCATCCACATATGATAAGTGAGATAGTGATAAAGTTCCTAGTTTGGGAGGATGAGATATTATCCTATTGAGTTTTGGGGCCAGGTCAGCCATGAAGAGGTTAAAAAGATGCGGGGCAAGGACACAGCCTTGTTTCAGTCCTTTGGTGGTTACAACCTTTCTTGACAGCCTTGCACCATCTCCCGATTTAACTCTCATCTATGTGTTGGAATATAGCAGCAAAATTATTTTGAGTATTTTTTCAGGGATGTTCGATGCACGCAGTTTGCCCCATAAAAGAGACGGTCCAAGCTATCAAAAGCCTCCTTTAGGTCAATAAAACTGAGGTATAGCTGCTGTTTCCGCCGTATATATTTGTCGCCAAGCAACTAGAGCAATAGGATGTTTGTTATAGTGCTGCACCCTTTTCTGAACCCCGTTTGGTTGAGTGGTATCCGTTTTGTTTTATCAGACCAAATTAACAGATCTTCCAATAGTAGAGAGGGATAGTACTTTGCATCTACGTCCAAAAGCGCTTTCAACCTGTAATTGGACGGGGAGGTTCGATCGCCTCCTTTAAAAATCTGAATAATTACTGATCCTTGCCAGCTTGTCAGAATTTGCCTCTCTCTCTCCACTTCTTCATACAGGTTTTTTAGTCTTCCACTCCAGAAGTCTGGGGCTGATTTAAAGATTATTTGAGGGATGCCATTTGGACCAGGCGCCCCATTTCCACGATCCTTCAGGATTATTCTTTTAACGTCTTCAATGAAGAAGCCCAAGTTTCCAAAGGTGGATCTTGAGCCACCAGCTTCTTTCCGTTGTGCGTCTGTGTTTTGCAGTTCGGGATGTTGGCAAGTTGGGATACTGTTTGTCTTTTGTAAGACGCTTCTGTCAAGGCATAATTGTTCCTCTTGCTCCACAATAGTTGTTTGAAACCTCTCTCTCCATACAGGGTGGTTCGATGGTTCAATGTCTGTGAAACTCTTTATTAGTAATGTCATCCACTCATTTTCTTGTACGCTTGAGGTAATTGAGGTAATTGAGTTAGCACGCCGCTTTAGACCATTTATTATTCCCCCAAAAGGCACTTGAGTTGATTTTCTTCGCAGTATGTAATAATTTGGCCCAAAAGTTATCCTCATGTCTTTTTTTGTCTTCCCTCAGCATCTTTTTGTAATTTTTCTTGAGGTTCCGCATTGATTCCCAGTCTAGGAAAGACTTCTCGGTTCTTTTTAGTCTCCTTTCATTTTTCCTTATTTCTCGCTTAAGTTTCACAAGTTCAGTTGATGTGGACTTAGTGTGTATCAGTTCCGAGGGTTGTTTAGTTTTGACAGACATAATTTCTACAGGTTTGGATACAGACCGGACGTCTCTTCTTGTTTACCTAAAATTGAACTCAAATAAGAACATTTATCAATCAATCAATCAAGGAATCTTTATTTCGGCATTTTGCCATAAAAGAGTACAGATAAAAAATATACAAAAGTACAATTTATTAAATAGATACAGTGTAGTAAAATTCATTATATAGACACAGTGATAATAAAATCGTTCCTGCTAGAGTGGCACAAGATTACAAAACCTAATCTCATCACAGATGAACCTTATCATACATTATCAATCATGCGCCTACGTTTAACCCACATAGCTAGCAATAACTGGGAGACTGAAAATACAATGTGCCCGGACGTATCAGTTTTTAAAAGTCTAAAAGCATATATACACTGTACAAAACCCAAAGTTTTACATAGGGGTACTAACCAGTACTTTCTGGGTTTGCTATAGAATGGACAAAAAAAGAGCACATGGAGTTCATCCTCTAGGTCACAGCTACACCCTGGGCAGTTTTTATTGGCGATGGCTGACCATTTGCTTGTAAAAGCTCTTAGGGGTAAAGTACCTTATCTCCATTGTAAATAAAGTTTCCTCAACGCAATAGGATGAACAACATCCAAGAAATCCTCGAAGCAATAAAAAACTTTAAATGTTAAAAAAGAATTAATGCGGGTGCCAGCATGGGGGACAGATAAAGCAACAGAAAGTTTATCATCAACAAAGATCGTAGTGAGCGACTTGCGTTAGACCTCATGGCAGCACCTTTCCGGATCATACCACAGGTCAGGCAATCCCAGTCTAAGAATATTTTTGCTGCACTATGAGAGAGTTGGATTTCCTTCAGTTCTAGCCTATAATTCGACAGCTCTGGCGTTGGCCAAAGCCTACGCCAGACTCTGAGGGGTTTGAGTGCTAGTTCGACCTCAATAGGTCTGGGCCCCAGGTCCAACCTTAAAGGTAAAAGTGAGGTACTTTGTGGGCGGGACAGTAACTGTCTGATAAATTTATTTTCCGTTTTGGCAATTTCAGGCCTTAAGGAGTGCCCCCACAGTTCCCCCCCATACAAAATTGCAGCCCTCGCCTGGGTCTTGTAGATCTCCAACGGGGGTTTGATTGGTCTGTATGTTGATGTGTTCGAGAGCCTGAGGATTCCCCCAGCCAGCTGGGCCAGCTTCATTTGTGATTTTACTTGTTGGGGGCCCCATGAGAGATTTTCATTTATGGTTACCCCCAGGTACTCAAAGGTCGATACCCTTTCTAGTCTCACTTTGCCCAGGCTGGGATTCGAGCGGGTGGATGCCGGGGGGTTGAAGATCATAAATTTCGTTTTATCAACGTTTATCTCCAAGCCACGGCATCTACAGAAATCCTCAAAGCCATCCAGCACGCGCTGAATCCCCATTGGGGACTTGAAAAGCAGCAGGGTGTTTTCGGCGAACATAATCGCCGGCACCCTACTGCCTGCCAACTTTGGCGCATCATTATTAGGAACACATCCAGATGTGTAATTGCACCATTTACATAGAGGCAACACAGGGTAGGTGCCAAAACGCACCCCTGCCTCACCCCCCTGCCTACGGGGAACCTGTCTGACAGTGCCCCGTTTCTCCCGCATCTGACCTGCGCTAAATTCCCCTCATGCAGCCTCATTAGCACATTCAAGAGTTGTTGTGGAAAACCCAATTCTTGGAGCACGGACCACAGTTTCCCGCGAGGCACTAAATCAAAAGCGGAGCGAAGGTCCACAAACACCATGTAGAGGCTGCCACCCTGGATCTTCGCCGTTTTCCAGAATAGTAATATTAGGCGGAAGATTTTGTCCATGGTGGAAGTGTTCCTCCTGAACCCCGCTTGATACGGGCTGAGGACTGCATGCTCCTCCAACCAGTCCTGTAGGCGATCTAGGGTGAGTCGTGCAAAAAAAATTTGCGGGACATCGATGAGGCTAATTGGCCTGTAATTGGCCGGTAGCAGAGGAGAGCCCTTCTTGAAAATTGGGACTATCTCTGCTCCCAGCCAAGTACAGGGAACCTCCATGCCTTGATGAACTCCATTCACTCCGGATCACCAACCGACCCATGCCACCACCACATCTTCAACAAGGCCAATTCCATCATCGCACCCCATCTCCGGGATATCATCAACTGCTCCCTCAACACCGCTATCTTCCCAGAAAGCTGGAAACATGCCGAACTCAGTGCTCTACTGAAGAAACCCACAGCAGACCCGACTGAACTTAAAAACTACCGCCCCATCTCGCTCCTCCCTTTCCCTGCCAAGGTCATAGAGAAGACCGTCAACAATCAGCTCGCAGCCTTCCTCGAATCTAACGGCTCCCTCGACCCCTCACAGTCCGGCTTCCGAGCCAAACACAGCACCGAGACAGCCCTCATCGCAGCCACAGACGACATCCGAACACTTCTCGACAACGGGGAAACAGCGGCCCTCATCCTCCAGGACCTTTCTGCAGCGTTTGACACGGTCTGTCATAGCACCCTTGTACAACGCCTCAAAAACGTCGGGATACAAGGAAAAGCACTGGACTGGATCATCTCGTTTCTCGCCGGAAGAACCCAGAGAGTACGCCTCCCCCTTTCAGGTCAGAGGCCACCGAAGTCATCTGCGGCGTACCACAAGGATCATCGCTCAGTCCCACCCTCTTCAACGTCTACATGAGCCCCCTCGCATCCATCGCACGCCAACACAACCTCAACATCATCACCTACACCGACGACACCCAGCTGATCCTCTCCCTCACCAAAGACCCAAACACCGCTAAAACTAACCTACACGAAGGGATGAAAGACGTTGCCGAGTGGATGAAGAACAGCCGCTTAAAACTGAATTCTGATAAAACGGAAGTCCTCATCCTAGGATCATCACCCTCCGCATGGGACGACTCACGGTGGCCACCGGCCCTGGGCAGCGCACCCAAACCAACAGACCATGCTCGCAACCTGGGATTTATTCTAGACTCCTCCCTCTCGATGACCAGACAAGTCCACACCGTCTCATCATCATGCTTTAACATCTTACGTATGCTCAGAAAGATCTTCCGCTGGATCCCCACCGAAACAAGAAAGACGGTCACCCAAGCACTTGTCACAAGCCGACTGGACTACGGAAACACCCTCTACGACGGAACAACAGCCAAATTACAGAATAAACTCCATCGCATTCAGAACGCCTCCGCCCGACTTATCCTGGACATACCCCGTCACAACCACATATCCGGTCACCTAAGAGACCTTCACTGGCTCCCAGTCAACAAGAGAATAACGTTCCGTCTTCTCACCCACGCACACAAAGCCCTATACGACCTGGGACCCAAATACCTCAACACGCGCCTGACCTTTTACACCCCCACCCGCCAACTTCGATCGTCCAATCAAGCCCTCGCCACGATGCCACGCATCCGAAGAACCACCATGGGAGGAAGATCCTTCTCCTACTTAGCGGCCAAAACCTGGAACTCTCTCCCCACCCACCTCCGCCTTACACAGAACCACCTCTCCTTCAGAAAACAACTCAAAACTTGGCTATTTGATAAGTAACGAACACTCCCCCCCCCCCCCCCCTCCCTCCCTTGAGACCCTCTGGGTGAGTAGGGCGCTATACAAATTTTTTGACTTGACTTGACTAACCATTTCAATGTCTTTTGTAAGGCATCTCTTCCAAGATTTAATTGCAGTAGACATTGGTAGCACCTGCTTGCCTGTTTTAATCCTGGTCTGCATTAGCACTGCTGTCAATGCTCTCTAATTAGAATCCTTGCCAATTTGGCCCATCTCCTCCATGGTTTCCCCGTCTAGCTACCTCAAGACATATTGCAGGTGGTACTAGATTATATAATTTGTAGTCTAGAAAACCTAGGGCACCGTCTGAAATTGGTCTCTTAAGTCATTCCAGGGAAAGACTCTGACAACTGCCACCCCACCCTAATTCTCTAATCAGGAAGTCCCCAGCTGCTTAAACTAAGAGGGCCGAACTCCTACAGGTAGACTAATTAAAAAGAAATGTATTTGTCTGTGTAAAATGACAATTATGGTCTGGGCTACGCATGTAATGATCGGCAGAGGTTACCCTCTCTGAGATCATCCAGTTAATGCTAGACGTGCATCCCCAGGTATTTAAAGGTATGAGGGGTCCATCTAAATGCCATTTTTGTGGTCTCCAGTGACTTCCCTATTGGTGATACCAAAAAAGACACATTTTAGATTCATTAATCTTGTGCCCTGAGACAACTGCACACCATCTCAGTAATTGTATCGTAGGTGGAGTAACATATAGCAGTACCTCATCTGCATATAAAGATATCATTTGTACGGCTCGCCGCTCCCTCCAACAGTATGCCTCTCTCCCATCCCTCCTTCCTACGTACTGCAGCTAATGGTTCAATTGCAAATGCAAAGCCAAGCTAGGATGGGGGGCACTCCTGATGTGTGCCCCAAAATGCGCAATACCCCTGTGAAATACACTGACTGCTCTTGATCCTTGTAGCCAGGTTGGTGTACAAAAGCATATCCAGTGAATCTATTCCATTCAGAACCCTGTTCTTGACATAATTGCCTCCAAATAATGTCACTGAATAGTGTACAGAGCATTTTCCAGTCTACAGAGATCACCATTGCCCAGGGTTATTTGTCAGTCTCAGTATTTTGTGATACTCTATATAGTCTCTTAAGATAAAGGGGTGTATTGCGCTCCAGGATTACCCCCTTTTTTTAGTTTGCATGTATCAAGGTGGTTCGATGGGGATCTAACTTACTGGTCAGCACTTTACTAAAGATTTTGAAATCCAGGTTAAGCATGGAAATCAGCCTAAAACTGTATGCATTCACCCTAATAACTTAGTCTTGGGTAAGGGTGCCACCCAGGCCTTTCTTGTCGCAGGGAGGTCAACTTCCGCCAATGTCTCGACGTAAAGGGCAACTAGCCTTGGGGTCAGAAGGGACTCACCGGTTTGGTAGAATTCGTCTAGGAGTCCATCAGACCCCAGCAATTTTACTTTGACTAGGTCTGTAATGACTACCCTTATCTTGTTGGTTGTAATGGGACCACCTAGTTTCTCTAACTCATGAGATCTCAGAATGGTAAAAGGGTCCTTCTAGGAAGGATACTACTTCACCCAGTGGAGCCCCCAAGGGTAACTCCGTTAAATTCACTTAGTATTCCTTGAGGGCGTCATTGATCTCTCGTTGAGACTGCACAATCCTCCCCTCATGCATTGTTTATTGTGTTAAAGGACAACCTCTGCTCCCAGGGCGAACCAGCCACACCAAAAGTCTCCCTGGTTTGCCCTCCCTTTCATGTACTTCATGAGATACATTCTCCATAGTTGTTGCAATGGAGCCTTTCTGTTATCCGTACTTATTTCCCCCTACAGTCCTCCTGCCTCCTCTTCAAAATAGGGTTTTGGGGTGCTTCTAGCTCTAGGGCATGCATGATGCTGTTTAGGGTAGCCAATTGATTAGCTAGCTCTTTTCTTTTGCCTACCAATCTACCCACACAGTGGACTCTTAGCTCTACCCTAAACGCCTCCCATTCCACAACGGCAGTAGAGGCTGAACCATTGTTCTTATTCAAGTACCCAGAGATCACGTCTCCCAGGGATGCTGTGAAGGGGACATCAGACAGAGCACTAGACCAAAGCATCCAGTTCAGTACTTGAGTTCAAGGCTCCACTAATAGCATAGCAACTATCAGAGGATTATGATTGGAGAGCGCTCTAAGATGTCCGGAACCCCTCAAGTATTGGCCTATGTCCTCTGTACATAGTACCTTATAAAGATGTACATGCACATCATAGTGACTAGAGTAGAGTGCAAAATCTTGTTTTAGACCATGCTGATTTCTCCAGATGTCAGTCAGACCCCAGTCCAACATCCATCTAGTGATGAAGGCCTTTGCAACCTCCAGTGGCTGGGAGCCCAGCAATGAGGGTGTGGTACGTTCTTAGTTCACATCACTCACATAGTTGGAATTCCCATGCTCCCATAATAGTATCATAGTGCTCTTATATAAGCACCCCAGAAAAGATGACAGTGTTAAGTAGAACGGGATATGATTTTGATTCGGCATGTAAATACAACCTAATAACGCATCCCACCCGTCCACCCTGCCGAGAACAATACAAATCAGCCTTCCTGGTCTCTAAGACCATAAAGGGAAGCCCATGTCATATCAAAATAGGAGCTCTTCTGGCAAAGGAGATATAATTAATACCCTTTTGCATACACTTGGGCTTGAACCATGCCAGCTCACAACGCAGGATGCACAGCAAAAATGTTCATTCACAAACTAATCAGTTCAAACTTTTTTTGCTCCTTTTTTTAATCCATTGTTGTCCCATTTGATCCGTATCCATTGTTAATTCGTACATTTTCGTACTGAATGTTTTAACAAGTTCAACAGATGCCTATCCGGGCTTTTATCCAAAACCCAGGAGGATTCACTTGTTCCACATAGTGTGACGAAAATTATTTAACCCAATGCATTTTGAGTAATGACTGCCCTTCCTCAGGGGTTACTACCTTAAAACAAATCACATATACATCAGTAATACCCATCGCAAGATCATATGTGCTGTTATTACTTAGTGCGCTCTCCCCTGGTGTGCTCTAACCCCCACTCTCATACATCCAAATAATTAAAAAGTAATGAGATAAGCATATACATATAACCAAACAAGTGCAAATGTTTGTCATTGTGACAAATTAAACTGCTACATGTGACCAAATGTTTGTGAAAAGTTCTCAATGAGCATGATCTGTGCCAGAAAATATATGCCGAAATTGAAAACGTGATGTGCTGCACATATAATAACAAAACCAGTTCAAAACTTATAACTTAAATACACCTTTGTCTGAAATACTCAATTTACCTTTAACGGAAGAAACACCACAACTTTTGTGAGTATAGTATTTCACCTGTTTGTGGGTGCATTACACATGTGGGCTCTGTCCGCTTTGCTAGTAAAAGGCCTGCATTGACCCCTTTACTATGCTGTCTAGCCATACAGTCGCCATAGTTAACCTCTCTAAGCTTTCAACAAAGGGTGTTGTATTTCTTCTCAGTCCGCTGATTGGTTATGGTCTTCAGTTCTACTTCACTTATTTCCTGGTCTACTGTTTATATTTCTTTGACAAACATTAACGTGATTCCATATGTAGTCTTCAAGCAGATGCTCCTGATAACTTTAAAGGCACCCCATTCAATTGCATTATCATGTGTCGTACCTTAATTTTCCTGGAAGTAGTGATTAATGTGCTTTTCTACTGTGGTCCTGAAGGGTGCTTCTAGCAGGGCCTCAACCTGTACTCCCAACAAGGCAAAAAGGAGAGGATTTTGACCCACCCAACCACCATCAAGAGTGGCTTATGATCAGACTCTGTACGACCCAAGTAATATACAAATCTTCCTGCTTCTTTTTGCCCCCTCATCTTGTGTGCATACAGTGTATTGGGAAATATAATGAGTACTGTTGGCTGCCAGGATGCATCTCACTCGAAATATGTACAAGTTGCCTAATCTCAGCAACACCATGAATTTATGGGAGATTGTTCTACGGGATACATTTTGTAAGGGGAGGGATTGATTTGTCTTTGTAACCTACCAAAGCATTACAATCCCCTTCGTATAGACTTAACAAATCATGATTTCTTAGCAATTTTAGAGACACTGAGTCATGGAAATGTACCTGGTTAACATTAGGGGCATTGATGCTGGCCAACGTCCACAGATGGCTTTCTCCATCTAGTGTTGCTTTCAGTATTATGTGTGCTTGCCTTCACCATCAACATATTTATACATAAAGTCATATGGACCCCTGGGGCTGTCCATATCACTGTCTATGTCAAGTATGTTAAGTAGATAGCACCCACAAGTTAGCCATGCTATTTTATTATTATCTTGCCTGTTTCAGCAAGCAGTAGATGGATTTCCTGCAAGAATTGGAATCCTTGTGTGGCTCACAGACCCACATGGGATTTAGACATGTCCACTGGAGTCAATCCTGTTATTGCAAATCCTTAGCAGCTTTTATTTTCTCTATTTTAAAGTTTGGATGTGTTCGCATGATTATATTGTACTAGAAAGGTTGATACATATATACACTACAGACTGTGACATACTGCTGTGGCTGTGAAAACTAGAGACGGAATTTATCAAGTCAGCGGTATGCATTTGAAATCTTTTACTGGCATGCCTGTGATTTGTGTACATATTGTCCGGAAGGATAGTTAGTAAAATTCTGCAAATGTGTTCTCGGGTAAGCATTTTTTGTGTGTCTGTATGCCAGAGGCAGATTTTTGTGTATTAGACAAGTGTTTATCTGATTATCAGTGCCCGTTATGTGGCTGCTTCACGTAGGAGGGTTGTCTAGGTTTGCTTATTGTCTTTGAATCTGAGTCTGCAGTGGTTCAGGAGTCCAGTGTTTAGATAAAATATAAAGTTTTGTTTTTTGTCATTGTTTTGTATTATAGGGATACTGAAAATGTTAATAGCATATTGTTCTTATGACTTATTTTCATACAATGGTATATTTCTGCCTGTCTTTACTGATGTAAGCAGCAACGCAGTGTGGCCACACCCGACCCCTGCAGTACAAAGGGAGCAGGCAGGACATAAGTGCACCCCCTTGCCCCCAGCATCCCCCACCCACCCTTGCCCTACCCCGCAGCCTCCACCATCCCTTTTTAGGTTTCGCCTAGGCAGCGCATGTGCTGTCTCTCCGAGACATCAAGTAATCTATATGTTGGATGAAACTCCTCCTATTGCTGGGTAATATCTCCTGCCGCTCTCCATTTGTTTAACGTTGGCATACCTCTTGTTAGCTGGGTTTTTACTGGCTGTTGATCTGATACTGACTTCCGTTTAGTCCGGAAGCAGCAGTACCGAACTACTGTTTTTGGCCGCTTTTGTGTTTGATGTGTGTTTGAGGGGAACTTTCTTTTACGTGTCCGTAATGCTTTTCACCCTTGGCGGAGCCCTCTCACTCCCGCAGCGCAGTGTTAGCTTTACACACAGCTGTACATATTAATTGCTTAGCTGCTTTTAAAGCCTACCGCTTTCCCTTATTCTCAGTTATTTCCTGTAACTGCCTCTGGCGTCCCGCCGCTCATCAGTGCTTGTTTGTTTGTTTAATAACACTGCGCACCCTTGACAATGGCGCCTGCCACTCGCACCCCCCTCCGGCGCTGTTCTTTTATGCTTGCCCGTGACTTGAGTTCCTCTGTCTATATGAGGATAAAATGCTTCAGAATTATTGCTGGATGTTACACGCTGCTACCTTGGTGCACAGGTTAGAAGTTTTCCCAGTTACTCTTGAAAAGTGGTAGTTTCCGGGCTTTTGTTAACGGTATGTGAGCAAATTGTTTACAACTTCAGAGATGATGCAAATATTTCATACATTTTATTTGGTATTTTGTCTGAATTATGTATGCGAAGGTTTGAGGCATTACATACCCCAGAATGCCTTTCCATGGTTGCTGTGATTGATGGATTAGAACCAGGATTTCAGTCATGTGCCTTGGGCGTCCCGTCACTCATCAGTGCTTGTTTGTTTGTTTAATAACACTGGGCGCTCTTAAGAATGGCGCCTGTCGTACGCACCCCCCTCCGGCGCCGTGCTTTTATGCTTCCCTGTAACTTAAGTTCTTCTGTCTATATGGGGATAACATGCTTCAGAATGGTTGCTGAATGTTACACGCTCCTACCTCAGTGCACGGGTTAGGAGTTTTCAACTTCGGAGGCGATGCAAATATTTCACACATTATATTTGTTATTTGGTCTGAATTATGTATACGTAGTATTGAGGCATTACATACCCCAGGATTCCTTTCCATGGTTGCCGTGATTGGTGGATAAGTCCCAGGATTTCAGTCATGTATATAAAGTATGGAGGCACTACAATTCCCATAATTCCCCACATACTTGCTGCAGTTGGTTGATTAACTTGACCGAGTCCGTTACCTGTTTACTTAAATAGGCCTGTATTTTTTAGATGCTGTTTGGACGGGTGGACTTGCAGGATATTTCACCAACTGTGACCACTAATTTGGGTTCTCAAGTAAAGAGCGCATATGTAAATTTGAATGTGATAAAGTGTTTGCTGCTTTCCTATTTTTATAGAAACTACAAGGATACATTCCTGGCTTTTTGGTTCAGCCGTAGTTTTCTATTTCCATATTGTAACTGTTTTGGCGCATTTACTGAAATGTTTGTTTTAATTACTATTCACTAAAGGATTGTACTTTTTGCTTCCTCCTTCCACTTCATCATAAGCCCTCCCCCTATCCTCTAAGGACACACGTACCGCTTCCCTACTTTACAATGCTCTGCCTCCCTCGCAAAAATGAAGGCTGCTTATTTTGACTTTCACATACACAGGACGGCACCATGTGAACTGCAGTCTACATGTAAGGGGAGGGCTGTGCTGAAGCATAAAGAGGGAGGACTAACCTAATGTCTAAACCCTCTCATGTTACCGGAGTGTGGGAGCTGATGCACCTTGAAATGTCACAGGATTATGGCAGCTTAAAGGTACCAGTTACACAGAACTCATTGGCGTTGTAAATGACAATGCTTTTTATTTATGTGTTGGGTTTGAAAACAGATACAATGCCAATAGCTTAAAATGTTGCTAATGCGAGACCTATGCACCACAAATGCTTGTTCTAGGGATTGGGGCTCTGAGGGTTGCTTGTGCTCTCTGCAGGCAGAACTTATATGTAGCTGTTTTGCCAGAATCATGGAAAACCACATGAAAAAGGATCTGGTACATTCAAGTTTGTGTGGCTCTTTCCCATTCCAGGAACAAAATGTGTGATTGGCGTAATTTGGGGCGAGGATACCGGCTGGAATCGGAGATTCCAGCCCTTGTTAATCTCTCCACCAAATTCCAGTAGTTCTACAATAGGGGCCTAAAAGGTGGGCGGTGGCAGGTCTTTTTATGTACTGATGTTCTGTGTGCATGTATAATTCCGGTTCTCGTGTAGCAAAGTCCGTCCTGTGCACCCCAAACTTTTGCTGACAGGTACAGGAGGTAACTGACTCTGACTGACCCAGGGCTCTACCTAACCAAGGCCAGTGCTATGCTGAAAACACACACGTAGATGAGGGTACACTATGTATTAGGGTACACATATAATTGGCATGACCTACCCTATAAGTCCCTGGTACAATATAAGGCAGGGGGATTACAACTACCTTTAAGTCCCTGTTTTGCAGCACTGCTTTTAAATGTAAATTATGCCCAAACTAGACTATGGTGGAAGGGGCACTTAAAAATGACAATCTACAATAATTTGGCATAATATGTGTCCTAGGGGTGGGGGGTCATGGGAGGTGCTTCTAAAATAGGATTTACATACCCTGGGGATAGAGAACTTGCACATTTCACCTCCCCACTGTAGTGCTTCCCAAAATTGACTTTGATGCTAGGAGCACTGTGGAATGGGGATCTATACTATTGTTTCATATTCAGGACCCCTAAATTATCCCCCCGGTGTCCCAGGGGCAGGGAGGGGATCATGTAACTATAAACAGGGCCTTTATAAAAGCAGTTTTACAAGCCTTGGTTTTTGGAAAAATTGCACATTTAATTTTCCCTATTGTAGATCCCAAGCCACATAGGATAACATTGCAATAGTTTATGAACTCATAACTAATGCTAAAAATTTACTAGAATATCATTCAAGGACTTGAAGAATTGGTATTGAGTGATCCAACAATATGCTATTGTTGAATTTATGCTAAAATATACAGAAACGAAGTTCTAAGAAGTTTTTTATCTGTAATCCAAAATTCACCCTTTCTGTGGTCTCCCCTGATTGGTCAGAGTTAACAGTATTAACCTATTTACTTTGATGAAGTGATCAGTGGCTCACCCAGAGAGAGACTATCGGATAGAGAGAGCTCTGCTACACAGGAATGTCAGACTGGGGTGTTTGGGGGGGCTCGTAAACCCTGGAGCTTCAAAGGAGGATAGGACAGGCAGGGAATACCAGGCCCTTCTACCTCCCCACCCTCTGACCCAGCCAGATGGCAGGCTTAAGACTGGATTTTGCAGATGGTAGGGAGGAGAGCTATGGAATTGAGCTATACTGGAGTTTAGTTTAGTTATTTCTTGCTCCTCTGCTCCTCAACTGAGAGCTCAGCCATACAGACTTTTGTAGTTATAGTGCTTTCTGGGAGAAGCCAATGCAACACTTTGGAAGAAGTGGTCATGCTCTGGGGTGTTGCCCTGCACTTCGTTGGACAGGGGTACTCTCCTGCTGCACCCCAGAGCACACTTAATAAGTGGGTTAGAGGTACAGAGCCTCTCAGATCTACTTGAAAGTTAGAGAAGAAGAAGGTGTGCATAGTTGGAAACTTGATTTGCACCATCAGGCTCTCCATTCCTACTGACTGCACCTGCTGCATTATCTAGAACTACAGCCCTTTGGATGTACCTTGCTTCAAGAGGAATGAAGAGTGGACACCCTGCAAGCTACAGGTTAACAGAGCTCACCTGGACCATCACCACATAGACCTCATCGCACCCCAGGCTGTCACATCTACTAATTACATCCTACTTGGTGACCTCAACTTCCACCTGGCCAACCCCAGTGACCAGAACACTGCATCCCTTCTGGAGAACCTCGCAAACATCGGGCTCAAGCAGCTAGTCACCATTCCGACTCACACAGCCAGACATGCACTCGACCCAGTCTTCTCCGCCGGCAGGTACATCATCTACAGCCACACCATTGAACTCCTCTTGACTGACCACCACTGTGTGCACTTAGCCTTCACCACTACAACCGTTCACCACTCCCCCCATCATAGCTGGAACAAGGCCACTGAAGAACTCATCGCCTTCCTCAACATTACCACACCGCCGATATCAGAAGACAACACATCAACACGCAACCTTCACTGATGGATCTCCAACTGTGCCGACACTCTGGCTCCCCTCAAGAAGGCTCCAGGCAAAGAACACACCAAGAAAGTCAGCTGGTTCACTCCCACCCTCCGAGTCCAGACGTACCTGCAGACAACTCGAGGAGAGATGGAGGAATAATAAAATCCCAGAAACCCAAGCAACCTTCAAAACCACCATCAACGTACGCCACCTCCTCCTCAAACCCACAAAGAAAGCGACCCTCCAAGACAGAAACAACACCAATGCACACAACAGCAAAGAACTCTTTGCCATAGTCAAGGAGTTCACCAGGCCCAACAGCGAGACCACAGACATCCCACCCTCCCAAGACCGCTAAAACAAACTGGGCACCTTCTTCCACCACAAGATCAGGCAAATCTGCGACAGCTTCGACTCCCAAGACCCTGTCACAATTTCCATCACCACCGGACGCAGCCATGCCGCACCCTAACAGATCCTGTTAAACTGGACTCTGCTTATCACAGATGACACACTCAAGACCTAGAAGAGCATCCACTCAGGAGCCCCATCGGACCCTTGCTCATATCACATCTTCCGTAGAGCAGCCACCTCCATCACCCCAGAGCTTCACCGCACCATCAACTGCTCCATCAAAACAGTTACCTTTCGCAATGACTGGAAACAAGCCAAGATCAACCACCTGCTGAAGACGCCATCCACCGACCTGACAGACCTCAAGAACTTCAGACATCTGCTACCTCCTCGACTATGGCGAAACCGCAGCCCTCATCCTACTGGATCTCTCGCCCGCCTTTGATACCGTCTCCCACCGCATCCTAATCACGATTCTCCATGATGCCAGCATCCGCGACAAAGCCCTGGACTGGATCCACTCCTTCCTTACAGGCCGAACACAGTGAGTCAGACTACGTATGTTCCTTTTAGAACCTACAGAGATCAGCTGCGGATAGTCCCAGAGCTCCTCCCTGAGCCCCACCCTCTTCAACATTTACACTTTCCCCCTCGCAGCCTTGGTCAGAAACCACAGACTCATCATCTTCAGCACCCCGCTGATCCTCTCCCTCACCAACGAATCCACAGCCACCAGAACCAACTTTCACAGAGGGATGAAGGCCGTGGCCACCTGGATGAAAGATAGCTGCCTTGAGCTAAATTCAGACTAGACCGAAGTACTTATCCTGGGACCCACCTCGTCAGTCTGCGATGGCTCCTGGTGTCCCGCTGCACTGGGAACCCCTTCCACCCGCATTGACCAAGCACATAAACACAGCATCATACTGGACTCCTCTCTGATAGTTAACCACCAGATCAACGCAGTATCCTCATCCTGCTTTCACACGCTCAGCCTGATTCAAAATCCATTCAGATGGATCCCCACAGAATCCAGAAGGACTGTCACCTGCTCACTCATCACCAGCATACTCTGCTACGGCACCACACTCTACACTGACATCACACAGAAACAGCTCAGGAAACTACAGAACATTCAAAATGCCGTAGCCAGACTGGTCCTCAATATCCCCTGCCGCAGGCACATCATGCAATACCTCCAACACCTCCACTGGCTCCCAGTCAACAAGAGAATTACCTTCAAGCTCCTTACACATGCTTACAAAGCTCTCCACGAAGCAGGACCAGCATATCTAAACCACCGCCTCTCTTTCCACGGACCAGCCAGATAACTATGTTCCGACCAACTTACCCTGACCACCGTCCCACAGATTCACAAGACCAGAACCAGACAAAGTTCCTTCTCCTACCTCTCTGGCATGACCTGAAACCCCTTGCTCCTCCACTTTAAGCAATCTCCGTCGCTGACCTAATTCAGGGAGAATCTCAAGAACTGGCACTTTGACTGAACCTCCATGCCCGGATGGATTAGCTGCCCCCCCCCCATCCCCTAGGCGACTTGAGACCCTCACAGGTGAGTAGACGATGTAACCAGAAGGAGTCCACCCGTATTTTGAGTAACAGTCATACCAATGGTCTTAATAATGTTTTTTAAGGGAAACAAATGAGTTTTCTTAAAATAACCCTCACCCACCAAAATGTCCCATGGTGGCATGCTTCTTCATCTGGTTCTTCTTGCCTCGCTGCGGGACAGGACGTGGTACAACCAAAGGCGATGGGGGAGCACTTTCTAGGGTGTTGACTATTAGGTGATTGGTAAAACGAGAGTTGGAGGGTCAAACAAGTGTGTGTTATTATGCCACCATGGGAAATTTTGGTGGGTGAGTGTTATTTTAAGAAAACTCACAGTTTTCCTTAAAAACCATTATCAAGACCATTGGTAGGACTGTTACTCAAAATACGGGTGGACTTTTTTCTGTTACTTATGTAAGATAGGAGGCTGAGTCCACAGCAAACCTGACCTCTCTTTCCCCTTTTTGTTTGTTTCGTAGAGTAGCCACTCTATACAAACTCCTGATTGATTCAATGCATCCAGTGGATTTGTAAGGGTTTTATCCAGGTGCCGAGTGGGAATTGTGGTCCCACCATTTCAAGGACCATCTTGGAGATTCCAGACCCTGACATTGTGTTTTGGACACTTTGGACCCTCAAGAGGAACTTCAGGAAGATGTTCCGGAAGTTTGGAGCAACTTTAGAAAAAGTTCAATAAGGAGACAGACTCAAAAGCGAGAGACAAGGTGCCCACCTTCAACCGCGAGCTGGCCTGGTTTGCTAGTTGATCCTGCTGAAAAGCTCCAGAGGTCCATCCTCCAGAGTTTGACTTTGGAGATCCCTGGAAAGCAAGCCAGCGAATCCTCACTGAATCCTGGACTGACGAGGAGCATTGAGGGACCCGGCAAAAAAGGCTCCAGAAAAGTTTCTAAGTCAGAAGGTAACATCTTGACCGAGGCCTGCAGCAAGGGTTATCCAAGCAGGTCTCCATTGCAGTCGGTCTGAAACTTTGACTTTGTCCCGGTCAAGTGCGACCAGATGTCCCAAGGTGATGCTATAGGTTTCTAAGTGCTATATAGTGCTAAAGCTTTAAAATTCATATATCTTGTTCCCCACATTAGATATATGTCATTTTGGTGTAATTTTAAAGATAGAAAATATATCCAATTTTTATAAAATGGTGTGGGATTTTTATTGTGTGTCTTAATTAGTTAGTGAATTGGTGTTTTTAAATGCTTTACGTACCTATCTCTTAAGTTAAGCCTGTCTACTCGCAGTTCCGTTCAGTCGAAGAGCCAAGTCTTTAGTGTCTTCTGAAGATGTTCAGGGATGGGGCGCGACTGATGTCAATCAGAAGCTCGTTCCAGGGCTTGGCCGCGATGTAGGAGAAGGCTCTTCTACCTGTTCTGGCTCTGCAGATGTGCTGGGTTTCGGCGAGGGCGTGAGCTTGGTGGTTCGGAGGTTTCTCTTGGGTATGTGGAAGTATATTCTCTCATTGAAATATTGGTGTCCAGTGTTGTGGAGGCATTTGTAGGAATGGGTGAGTATCTTGAAGGTAACTCTCTTCTTGACGGGCAGCCAGTGGAGGTTCCACAGGTGTTGGGTGATGTGTTTGTGTAGAGGGATGCCAAGGATGAGTCTGGCTGCGGCGCTCTGTAATGGTCTGGAGCTTGCGGAGCAGAGATTTGTTGATCCCGGCGTAGAGTGTTTCCATAGTGCAGTCTTCTGGTGATGAGTGCGTGGATGACTGCTTTGGGGGATCCATTTTAAGGACTTTCGGAGGATGTGGAGTGTTGAAGCAGCTGGAGGTGACAGCGTTGACCTGTCGGGTCATGGAGAAGGAGGAGTCAGTACGATGCGGAGGTTTTGGCCGTGGTCCGTGGGAGTGCGAGGGCTGCCGAGGGTGTTGTCCCATGCAGAGGATGAGGACTTGAGCCTCAGGCAGCTGCTGATCATCCATGATGCAACATCCTTCATTCCTTACTGGAAGTTGAGTCTGGTGGTGATAGGGTCCTTAGTGAGGGAGCAGATGAGTTGGGTGTCGTCGGTGTAGGCTACTAAGCTGAGTTTGTGCTGTCTGACGATGGTGGCAAGCGGGGTCATGTGGATGTTGAAGAGTGTGGGGCTGAGCTTTGATCCTTTGGGTACTCCACAGTTGATTCATGTGGGTTCCGAGAGGAAGGGTGGCAGTCTGATTATTTGGTTTCTGCCAGTGAGGAACGAGCGAGCCCTGTCAAGGGCAGTTCCTTGTATGCCGGCTTCGTGGAGTCTGGCGGTGATTGTGCAGTGGGAGATGTTGTCAAACGCTTCAGAGAGGTCGAGTAGGATCAGGGCTGTGATGTGTCCTTAGTCGAGGAGGGTGCGGATGTCATCTGTGGCGGCAAGTGGAGCGGTCTCGGTGTTGTGGTTGCTGCGGACTCTGGATTCGGAGGGGTCGAGAATGGAGTTTTCCATGATGAATGTTGTTAGTTATGCATTGATGGTCTTCTAGGTGAATTTGGCTGCGAAGGGGAGCAGGGAGATGGATAGGTAGTTCTTGAGATCCGTGGGGTCGGCTGAGCGCTTCAGCAGGGGTCTGACTTCTGCTTGTTTCCAGTCGTCGGGAAAGTTGCCGGTCTTGAAGGTGGCGTTCATAGTGCGTCGTAGTTCTGGAGCGGTGGCAGCTCTGTGGAAGATGTGCAGTGGGCAGGGTTCTGTGGGGGCTCCTGAGTGGATGCCTATCATGGTCGAAGTGGTGTCTTTGGTGGTGACTGGGCTCCAGGAGGAGATGGTGGGCTGGCTGGTGTTGCTGGAGGAGGGAGTGGTTTGGGTTCCTGGTCGTTGAAGTAGTTTTAGTGGCCCTTGATTTTCAGATGGAAGTAGGACCTGAGCTTGTTGAAGAGGTCCTTGGAAGAGGTGAATTCCGTGGTTTCGCTGGGGGGTTTGGTGAATACCTGGATGACGCTGAAGAGTTCCTTGGAGTTGCTAGCATTGGCGAGGATCTGGCTTTGGATAGAGGTCATTTTGGTGGATCTGATGGGTTGGTGGTATTCTCCCTTGGCTTTCTTGAAGGTGGTGTGATTTTCTGACATTTTGCTGTTTTCCAGTATTTCTCGAGACGTCTGCAGGTGTGTCTGGCTTCCTGGAGGTCGGTGGTGAATCAGGTGGCCTACCTGGGGCGCTGTCTGTCAGGGTTACATAGGGGTGTGAGCTCATCTGCGCATTTGGAGATCCATCTGTGGAGTTCTTTGGCTGCGAGGTTGGTGTCGGTCAGAGGTGATGGTGGCGTCGCAGTTGAGGGTGGAGTTGAGCTGCGCCTCAGTGACTTTGCTTCAGTTCCTCCGTGGAGGGCGCGGTGCAGTTTTGGGCGGCTTGGGTTTGTCGACATGGAAGTATACGCAGTGGTGGTCCGTCCATTGGAGTTGTGTGGTGCGGCTGAAATGGATGTTGCGAAGATGGGGTTGAGGGTGTGTCCCTCCTTGTAGGTTGGCGCGGTGATGAGCTGTTTCAGTCCGATATAGGCTAGGTTGTCCAGGAGGGTGGTGGAGTTGTCAGTCAGTCAGTCAAAACAAACTTTATTTGGTTTGTTACAACCATAAAAGTACAATTTGCATCTTATCTTACTAAAAAGGATAAAATAAAAACAGCGACAGATACATAGCACGTCGGTATCAATAGACATATTACTTCTTGGTATAAATATGAGTACTATCATTTTTAAATCGGAGTATTATATCAATAAAATTAATAAAATCACTTAATTCATACTATACAACACCTCCTTAAACATGCAGCACTTACTATTTTAAACACTAATTGGTTCAGACTTATTTAATATCGAGGACTTATATAATTAGATCTTACTCTGTGCAGTTGAGGAACCCCTTAACTTTTTTCATATATTTCCCCAAGGCACAGGCTATATCTAAGTTCCCCATTTCCATCAACAATTTAGCGGCTTGCATCCTGTTTGTAATATTATACTTTTTAAAAATCGGGCATAAAAACTCCTTTCGTATATCTAAAAACCACAAACAATCTAATAAAATGTGAGTAATATTGCAGGTAGTGCCTAAAGTGCAAGTGCAATTCCCATTACATCCCATCATTTGATTTCGAGCTTCATTATTAGCGAAACATGGGTTTATTCCAATTCTCATTTTTAGGACTTCCCGCCTTAAGCTATGGCTTGGTAGCCGATCTACATAGGGAAAATGTTGGTCAAGCTCCCAGGCTGATGTCATATGGGCTACCGAGCATTTTTGTGAGAGGTACTCCCGGTCATAAGTACGGGACATATCGGTTCCTTGAAGCCTTAGTTCTTTCTTACCTATTATTATATGGTCTTGTAGCGGGCAGACCTTCAGTTCGAGCACCCTGTAGGCATTCCTTATTGATGCTCTAGACTCTTTTGCCCAGGGTAGCTCACCCGTGGTAATTTCCTTTTTGGCCCATTGGGAAATTTTGAGCGACTCTTCAGCTCCCAATCGCTGCCAAAATCGTACAAGGGCCATACAGGTGGTTATCGCCCACGAGGTAATTCCCTAGTTGTGGGTGGTGGAGTTGGGGTTGCTGACGTTGTTGAGGTGGAAGTTCAGGTCTCTGATGAGTATGTAGTCCATGGAGGCGATGGTATAGGGTGCAAAGAGGTCAGCGATGGTAGTGGCGAACAAGGCGCGGAGTCTGGGGGGTCTATAGGCATGGGTGCCACGAAATGTGGTTCTAGTGCATGTCTGGACCTGGAAGTGAAGGTGTTCAGTGGTGTAGAAGGAGTCACTCATGCTGGAGGTTGTGAGTCGGAGGGAGCTCCTGTGTGCAATGGCGAGTCCTCCTCCTGGGCGGCTGGGGTGGCCCTTCCTCTGGATCTTGTATCTGTCAGGTATGGCTGTGGCGATGTCGGGGCGGAGGAGGCATGGGTCCAGGTTTCTGTGAAGAAGGTGACATATGGTGAGAGGGTGTCGAGGAGGTCCCAAATCTCTACGGCGTGTCTGTGCAAGGAGCGCACATTAAGGAGGATGCACCCCAGGGTTTCAGAGGTGTTGGGGTTCGGTGCAGGGGTGATGGCTGTGGGGGTGCGGGAAATGGTGAAGGTCTGGCAGCAGTGATGGCAGGAGAACTGTCTGTGGGTGTTGCTTGGCCTGGACAGCTGGCAGTTGTTCGTCCAGGGTTGAGTGTGAGGAGGGCAGCTAAGTCGTAGCGGTGGATGGTCAGTGAGCCAGGGTCCCTGGCGCTGGTCCGGGTCGGGTCGCGGTCAGAAGCATATGGGCTTGCCCTTGGTGTGCCTTTGGTGCGCTAGCGGCACGCCCGCTGGGCACGGCCGCCAATAAAAAGGTAAGGGGGAGGGAGGCATAACTGGGAGGCGGGAATGGAAATAAACAGGGGAGGGGGGGCGCGGGAGCAGCAACGGCAGTAGAGGGAAGAGAAAAACCAGGCAGACAGCGCAACAAAACAACCAGAAAATGGCACAATGAGGCAAACAGAAAGGCACAATAAGGCAACAGTCAGAGAATAAAGGGCACAGTAAGGTAACAGAAATTAACTCTGAGGGACACAGTAAGGCAAAAGAAATTAACTCAGTGGGACAACAGAATGGTCACAATAAAGTCTGGACAGAGGCTCGAACCCCTACTAGCAGAGCTGCAGCGGGAGAGAGCAGGTCTCTGGCCGTGAGGTCAGAGGTCTTGCTCACCCTCTGAGCCCCAGACTGTGTTGGTGGCCTTATTGCCAGTGGAAGATGCATATTTACCACTTCTAATAACCCACTTCCCAACATCATGTATTATATCTTTGTGTTACAGAGGGTTCACTTTGGAAGGTTTCGAGCTAGTATTGTGGTACGTTTGAAATAATTAGCATTTACATTTTTAATGCTTCTGCTGTGGGGTTCCGTTCTTATTGCTTGCATATATGATTTATGAATAGTCTATTTACTTTTAGCTCAGGTGTTAGAACTGTTAGACTTGACAATAATTATATTATGCTATACTTAGGTTCATACAGTGGTCTGTTGTTGTCATTCATATTTTTCTTCCACCCATTACACAATACAGCACCGGGCCAATGGTTCATACCACTTCAAATGTTGGCTGACTATACAGTCATGACATTCTGCTCTTTCACAAGGATCATATCTCACACAGAGAGGTTTCCTTCAGTTCCAAGTACTACTGTTGTAAAGGGTGCTTTTTGAGACCAAAAACATATTATTGCTTTAAGCCATTTTTATAGTGGTTAGGGCCCAGCAGCTACCCCTAAAATTAAGTGGTAAAAAACGCAAAATAAGCTTTGACAAAGTCAAAAGGCTGGCAGCCAACGTCAGACCTATTACCTTTGTAAATGCTTTTTTTGTCCATGTGATTATCTGTCACAGTGGATGCCATTCTAAAGTGATTGTATTTCTCTTTTCCTGTCCCGGTGGATGGTAGTCTTCTAATGCTACTTAGCATGGCCAGGGTCACTCCCTCCCTCCCTGCCTTGTTTCAAAAAGTGCCATACTATGATCAGTTGGTACTGGATCTGACACCTTGATTATATTACTTCATTTATGTTTCACTTTTTGGCATTTCTCTATCCTAAGATTTTCGAACCACCGAGCTACACTAGTCCTTTTTTAGGTCTCGCCTACTCAACGCGCAAGCGCTGTATAGGAAAAAGACCTTTAGCAATCTCGCCTGTTTTGAGGCCAAAAAACGTGCATGCGTTGCATTGCTTTCAGTGGCAACACGTGCACGTTTGGCGATTCCCTTGCGGGAGCGAGCAGCAGCACCATATGTTAGCAATTATCACGCCTTGCTGCTCACTTCCGTAGGGGAATCTGGCGCAGCCCCCTCCTCTCTCCCTGCTGCCGTGCCAGGCGCGCATGCACTTGTTCATTCTTGCCTTCATTCCTTCTTCACCTTTGATTCTCTCTCCCTATTTCACTGTCTTTTTCTTCGTTTTTATCCCTCTCTCTTGGTCTATCCATCTCAGCGATGCATACATACTCTCATACTCTCTACTCTTCCTACTTCTCCCCTCTCTCTCGAATTTCTGTGCATTTGACTATCTCTTTGCTCCTTTCGTTGCCCCCTCTCGTCTTTCTATGCCTCTTCCTCCCCCTTTCTCCACTTCACGTTCTCCCCACTCACATATTCTCACTCAATCTTCCCCTCCTTTACTCCCCCTCCACCCCCTCCCTTCGCCCCACCTGCTCCACTTGCCAGTCACAGTCCCACCCCAGAACTCTCTGACATCCCAACCCCTCGTTCCTTCCTCCTCTTGCCCCTCCACAGTGCTGAGGAGGGGAAATTCAATTAAAGCTACTAATAGAACAGACAGACGGCCTTTGGCTGCCTGGTTCAAGGAGGGACCTGACCTCTGACCTTACCCCTTGCGAATGTCCTCAACTGAACCTGGCCATCGCGTCACCCAAGAGTGTCCAAAGAACCGAATATGTTTCCGTTGCTACTGTACGTATAACTATACACATTATCCTCTGTTAATACACTGCCACAAGTGATGCATTTTCTCCTGTTCATGCACTCTTAAATAAATGGCATTATTTACTGTAAATACATTATCACACAAGGGGCATTGCCTGCTATTAATGCTCCTCACACATGCATTATCTTCCTAAGAGTCTGCCACCTAAGAGACAGTAATGCCCTGTTGCGCGTTTACAGGAGAAGTGCCAATTAATCCCGTGGCACACCTTTCATTCCATTAATGCCCTAGGGTAGCCCCAATATCCGTAAATGGCACCAGATTAGAAGCCGCTGCCACAATAAATATCCAGGGGTTGCTGTAATACCACAAGTAAAGAGTGACCGTGGATAGCTCCACCGAAACTGTTATTGTCTTCGGGTCCGATGACAGCAGTTGTGCCCTCATATAAGCCCTAAACCCAGAGGACAGTGGTATTGTCATCATTAATGCATCGGCATTCGGAGGGCATTCCCAGCCATGCCTCCTTGAGGTGTGCCCGCGCGGGCACCTTCACCCACCCCTCTTCTGCTGAAGTCTCGAAAAAGGGCATGGTGTATGTAATTAAGGGCGTGGCTTAAACACTTAAACTACATTTATGTGATACCCATAGTGTGCCACCCGATTGGTATTTGGTGCCTCGCCCAGCTTTCTGTCATTGCATCTAGATACATAATACAACAACTAACATTTATCTACAACTAGCTTGGACTATTGGCTTTTCTAATGGTTGTTAGCTGCTCATGATAAATGAGAAACAACAATAATTGTGCTTTAAATAATATTAAAAATGTTTCCATTCCAAAATTGTGAAATAGTGAATTAAACATTGAGACCTGTGAAAGGGGTAGTGGTCTTCAGAGTGTCTCAGTCACTCCTGTTATGTTCACTGTGCTAGACATGTACTCCTATTTTGAGTCCACATCTCCTCCATCTGCATATCATACACCTCTTCTCTAGCCTTTTCAGCACCTTCTTTTCATTCTCTCCTGAATGCACTTCTCCGCATCACCTTCACGTCACCACCAAAAACACACATGCACTCACTCACGTGTAAGCACTAGATTTTCTTTTACTTTCGCTTTCTCAAAATGTTGACAAATATGTGCCTCCTTCACACACATTTGCACAGATTCCCAGTTGCAACTGGAATACGTGACCATTTCTCTGTGCAACCTGCCTAGGTCAGGGATTGGATGACCATGTATTCTGAACACCTTTTTGGCCTACTGATAGACACTGTGAGAAACTCACACTGCCTCCAGCCTCAACTCCACAGCTCTAAATCGTGGCCCATAATAACAAGCATTGGCATAGCAAATAGGTCACGCTTTTGGTACCTTATAAGTATTTAGTTATGCAGCACGATATCCTTAGTGCAACAACACCAACTGTTGCATGCCTGAACACTTATAAGGTCCCAAAGGAGAGACCTATTCCAATGCTTGTTTCATGTATTACTGCTTTCTTGAGGTGTATTGACAAAACTGTACGAATCTGCATAGAAGCGAGGCATCATTTATCTACGAAAAATGTCAAGCGTTCAGATATTGCGGATGGAGAAGAGGGTGTAACACTTTGTTGTTTCTGTACAGGCTTGACATAACTGTAATTACTATTTGTGTTTTTAATGTATAATTTCTATTGCTTGTGCTTGCCGAAAAGTTTAAAACATGGCACACTTGCCTAGGCCAGACCTATTAGCTGTGGTAATGCATGTCTATTAATGAGCATAAGCACAACCTTTTCACATTTTCTACTCCTTCCGAACGGTTCTAACATAAATTGCATTGTTTCTGTTTCAGGATTACTATTTTATAATTCAATACTGCATACGCTACAACCTAAAATATCTTCAACTTTTTCTGTTTTACAGATATGCGTTATATTTGAGGACTTTGATAAAATGCAGACTATTTCAAACCTACTTGTTGAAAAACTGGATATTTCTGTAACCATCTCCTCCCCACACTTTTATCACACACCGGAATCTGTGGAAGGTCTTCGGTAAGCTTTTTAACTAAGGTTGCTTTTTCATTTGAGTTACCGAAGCACAGCACAAGTCCTAAAAAAAGAAGTGGGGGAACTAACCTAGTTATACATCCGGCGTGCTACGTCACGGAGTGCTACATCACGGCGCACTACATCAAGGTACAATACATCAAGGCACACTACATCAAGGCACACTACATCAAGGCACACTACATCAAGGCGTACGACATCATGGCGCATGACATCACAGCGCATGACATTACAGGAATTGACATAATAGGAAGTGGCATCACAAGCCTCGACTTTACAGGACGTGGCATCACAAGAAGTGACATACGATCCAAAGCCCTGACATATGTTTAGCAGGTCTATCATGTGTAAGTTTGAGCGCATTGCGAGGATAATAGCACAGTGAGCTATGGAAGATATGTGACTTCTACACCTTGCAGTCCCCCAGTTTTATGCAACACCACATCCTGTACATTCAATTACAAACTTGTATAATTCATTGTACATGTAGCATGCATGTGTTGATGTAAGGCGCTCTGACACCCTGCATTGGGATGAGTAGGGCTGTACAAGAAAAAAATAGTGGTACATAAATTATTTCAACGCCTCCTCAGGTGTATTAAGCTCTATATAGATGTAATTTGCTGTGTGTAAATACTGGGAAAGACTAACACTTCTGACATTCTTACTGTGCATGCATATCTCCTAAACAGGGACTGAACAAAGTGAAAACAAAGTGAAAGGCTGCCTCTCCTAAGTATGTGTGAAGTGCTAACCTGTGTTCCCCTCCGCTTCATTTGCATCTAGGTGTGAGGCTCCTGACAGCTCCCAGCCCAGAGACTCACAAAAGGAGGCCTGATGACCCCTCAAATTCGACCTTTCTTATGGGCCCAGAAGGAGTCTTAAATAAGAAAGCCCCTTTCCAGCCTGCATGTTGGTGCTTGTTGTAGAAGGAAAGCAGACAACGTGCAGGCGCTGCTGGAAGTGTCCCGGTATTTGAAAATTACACCAGGGCGAGTTGAGCACATTATTCAGTGCGGCCCAAATTCTTGGCAGGTTGGACGGCGTTCACCCTGCAAAAATAGTAGGCGGATGCCGTCCCCCGTATACCCCCGACTCGTTCCCTGGACCCAAGTAAAGCAACAAGGCTAGCAAGACGACATTTTAAACGTGTTCGAAAAGCCTATGTAGCGAAATATATTATCTGTGTGCCTTATGAAATGTAATGATATTGATTTGTTGCCAAAGTGTATACTGCCGCTATTCTACACGTTTTTGATCTGACTTTCGGTCCAAACGAATTTTAATATGGTCTGCATTTTTCGATTTCTAGAAGGAGAGTTTGCCTTGCTGCTGTTGGAAATGCACGGCGTAAAGCTCAGGAAGTCTGTCGTTTGGTTGGACAGGCACTGGGAAAGCCTTTGCTGATCAGGGAAGATGAGATGAAAGAGTGGGAATGCCAAGCAGACAACCAGCAAGATGGATTGTCCATTCAACAGAAAATTAAAAACACAACAATATCTGCTGCATCAAAAATCTTTGCCACATTCGAAATAAAAGGAAATAAAAAAAATGTTAAGCTGAGTTAATGGATTAGTAATAGCATGTGTAAATTTTCACTGACTGTTAGCACATCACAATACTCAGATCTTTATGACCACAATAGAAGTATTAATTAGCAATAAAATCAATGTCTACCCCCTTAGAGAGATATAATTACTTACTTACTTGCTTACTAATTCGCGCAAAACGTTATAAAGTTGAACATGTTGCTATAAAAGAAGTGCTCTGTTTCCTTTCTCATTTTTCCAGTGATTGGGCGTGTTCTCCTGCCTTTTCCTGTGTCCATGTGGTAATTCCCTTCAGCCCGTGCTGGAAATGAATCCTGGAACAGAAGGATTTATGTGGAGAAGGATGGACATGCTCATGCACAAATCTGGTGTAAAACCAAGGAACTTTATTTCATATACTGAAATGCCACCTTTCTACAAAAAAAGCCCTTTTTTTTCAGCCTCGCCTTTCCAGACATAGGGCTTATTCGTTCTCCTCTCTCTGTGTCTCTGTGGTCTCTTGGTATTTGTGCAGCAAGGCTTGTACGGAGTCAGGAAATCTTTTGTGATATGGTGCAGTCACACTAGAAGACACCCGAGTGTTAGTTCCATCTTCTTCACGGATCAAGGCGACGAACCATTAATTGTGCAAATTGCTTTGACACTGCTGTCAGGCTGGAAGGTTAGTTGGTGGCAGACATAACAGTCTGCTTATATCGTGGTGCTCAGCTACAGAAAGGAGTATCAATCTAACATACTTCTGTGAACATCAATGCTATTTTCTTATATAAAACTCTGGACCATTAACTATGAAAACATGCTTAGACAAAAAAAAAACACAACAGATTACTTTTGTTAAGTGAGGAGGGGAAGGTTAATGAAATCATGGTACAGTCACCTATGCAAACTCTTATGAGACTTAAAATTGTTTGCTACTAGACCACACAATGAGGCTGTGAAAATTAATGATATTACTGCCGCAGGCCGACTGCCGCCCTGGAGGTGTTAGAGGCGTGAGACCGGAGCACCGGTGAGCGCAGCTGCGGGCGGCGGGGGTGACTGGCGGCGGCTGCGGGACCCCAGGAGGTGTAGCGAAACCCGAGACCCGTGCACCCGGGCCTGCCGACCTGGGGTGGGCCGCCGATTCCACCCCGGGCGCCCAGACAATGTTAAGCACCAGCTGCCACTCAGCACTTTCGAGCGCGGAGGTGAGGAGCTGCCCCCCACGGCAGGGACGGGGGAGGCGGCAAGCGACAGGCAGCGCTGGAGGCCGAGACCACCGATCCCGGTGGGCGCGAAAATCTAGGCAGAGACTTTGAGGCCTACGTGACTGGCCTGACTGCGGCCCGTCCTGGCCCTGGGGGGCACCCAGAGTGGAAGAAAGAGGGGCGAGGAGCACCGGCCACCTAGAACCTGGCGATAGCAGATGACGGGTGTGGAGCGGGGCCCCCACAACACCCGACGATAGAGAGGCGCGTCTGGGAGAGCGCCATAACACAGGAGGCAGCCCGCAACGGCCAAGCAGGGGCGGCGAACCGCCAAGACAGAAGTGAGTCGGCACTGCCTGCTGGTCAAGAGCCAGGCCTACAAGGGACTATGGGAGACTTTCGCCCAGGCGCCAGAGCAGAGTCCAACCGGCCCTGGGCTGGTGCTCCCCTAGAACCCATATCCTAGCCGTCTCAGGGACCCTCTCCCATATTGATGCCCTCCTTCCTACCCTCGAGACACAATAGCATATGAGAAACAGAGCCGTGGAGGTCTCTCTGTAGAGCCGGTGGTTGTTCTCCATACCCCTGGCGTGATAGTGGACCCTTAGAGCTGCACCTCTGGCCGATGACAAAATACCAGCACCAGTTCGGTTCCGCGAGGAGGGCTGGGAAAGCAACTGGGGCTGCTCCCCCTTGACGTCTCCACCTGTGGTGCCTTGGTCCCCGGTCAGGGACCAAGTCCTCCCCCACAAACGCGTGGCACGAGAGCAACTGAGGACCCCAGCATCTTGAAAAGGGGCACTGCGAGTTCAGCAAAGAAAATGGACAACGCAGGGAGAAGAGGTGGGCGCACCCTTACCTACATGCTTTACCACTGGCCTGTGTTGTGGGTTATCTGGCCTGGGACTATGATACGGCATTGGGTTCTCTACATTGGGGTTAGGGTGCGGGGAGGGGGGAAAGGGGGTGTTTGGGTTAGGGTCGGGGGAGGAGGGCAGTTGGATTGTTGGGAAGGGGGAAGTGGGTCCTTGTTTGTTGGGGAGGGGGGGCGGGTGGGCAGGTTGGGGAGTGAGAGTTGGGTGAGTTGCGGGGCAGTGGGAGGGAGGGTGGGAACCAGTGTGCCGACAGTGGCTGAGGCCCGCGCGCATGGTGCAGCACGAAAGCGAAGGGCGAACCGCGCAGCAATTACTCCCTTGTGCCCAGATGGCTGATACCACTTTGAAAATTCTTACATTGAACGTAAAGGGTCTTAATAACCCCATCTAGCGGCGAGCTGTCCTGTCATATCTAGAGAACTCAGGCGCCGCGATCTGCTTACTTCAGGAAACACATTTACTCCCTAAAGATTGGCATAGGATGAGGTCCTGGGCGTTCCCTCAACAGTTCTTCTCCTCCACCCCTGACAAAAAGGCGGGAGTCACGATTCTGGTTGCTAAGCACTTTCAGGGCCAAGTTGGAGACAAAGTGGGGGAGATCAAAGGTAGACTTCTTACCCATCACGGTGGGAAGCATGACAATGACCGTGTGTTAGACCTGGCATCATTGGCATGAGTCTCTCCTCCGTTTTTTCTGTTTGCCTCCTCTGTTTACGATGTTTTTTTTGCTGGTATATGCTTTGGGCACTGTGCCACTGCTGATCAGTGCCACAGTGCAAGTGCTCCCTATGTGAAATTGCTGTATTGATTGACTTCCATGTTTGGCTTATTTGGTTTACTATCAGTCCCTAGTAGAGTGCACCAGGAGTGCCAGGGCTTGTAAATACAAATGCTGCTAGTGGGCCTGCAGCACATGTTGTGCCACCCACAAGAGCGGCCTAGTAAAAGTATGTCTGAAGGTCTGCCATTGCCAGACCACGTGCAGTCTGACTGTCACGAGGACTGCGCAAGTACACCTACTTGCCAGTCCCTAAACCTTCCCTTAACTTCATGTTAGTCACCCCTATGGTAGGCCCACGGGCAGGGTGCATTGTAAGCATAAGGTAGGACAAGCCTGACAAGGTTGGCATGTCCTAATAGTGAATTACATCCATAGTCGTTTTTCACTATTGTAAGGTAGCCTGCTCTCCATCAGTTAGAATGGGCTGCCAGGATTATTAATGCTATAATCCTAGCGGGCTCGGGGAGCATGGTGCAATGTCGAGTTTGGTATCCCTGAACTCAGGGTTTAATAACGCATCCGTTTGTGTGGATGGTTTTTGGACTCTGTGTTTGAAAATAGCACTTTTAGAAAGTAGCTATTTTCTTGTCTAACTGTCTACCGGTCTCTGCTGGTTCTGGTGTGCGTGTGACAGGAGCTGGGTGGCTCCAGAGAGTCTGAATGAGTCAGTGTGGGATGAGTGGGGCATTTGCATTGAGAGTAGGGGAGAGTAGCTCTTGATAGCCTGCCCTGCCTGATACAATGTTGGCTCCACCCCCCTGCCAGGCGACTGATGACTCTGTGCTTGCCTGGGACTTTCCTGGCCCGCCTCCTGCCGGGCAGCTGATGGCCCTGCCCCTGCCAGTGACAATGCTGGCTCCGCTCCTGCTGAGCGGCTGAGGACTCTGCCCTGCCCAGTGAATAGGCCAGGTGCTCTGGCGTGGCAACACCCACAACAAACCCAGGATGGGGGGAATTTCCCCTGCATGGACAAAGGGATCAAAGCCAAAAAGGGGTATAAGAGAAGGACCCCTGAACCAAGAATTTAGATCACTTCTGACAAGGAAACCTGAACCAAGGACAAGAAGCCTGCTGATCTAAGGACTGCCTACCCCTTCTGCCAGAGTGCTGTTTGTTGGGGGAATCCTGCATTGCTTCTTTATTTTTGCCAAGGAACCAGGAGAGAGGAACTTTGTGTGTACTCTCACTCTTTGCTGAGAAAATCTCCAAGGGCTGGAAGAGTGCCAGTCTCCTGTTGAAGTCACAGGGCTAAAGGACTTCATCTGCTTAAAGTGCTATTTGCTGGAGTTTGTGAATCCAGCACCTCTGAAAGAATCCAGCAATCTCGACGCCGACGGACGCCGCCGAATCCAGCTCGACATCGTGAGTAACGGCTCCAGTGTCCCGCTTCCTCGACGCCGGCCGCCGGGCCCGATCGACGCCAGCAGCAACGCCAGTGAGTAGTGAGTTCGGCTCCAGCTCCAAGTGACCCCGTGTCTGCACCGCCGCTGATCGCATCGACTTCGAGCCCTCTCGACGCCGTGAGCGCTGCTCACTCTTGCAACATCGACATCGACGACGCCGTATCCTGCTTCATCCCGTGAGCGCTGCTCCCGCCTGACTTCGGTCGACGCCGCTGCAGATCGCCCCGACTCCGAGGCCCGATCGACGCCGAAGACGCGACGCCGGACATCTCGACGCCGCTGATCATCGAGTGCTTCACTTTTTCCAAGGTACTGTGTTGTTGGGGTCTGTGCGACTCCGGGCTCGACGTAGCGCTCCTCGCGGTCGACGCCGAACCTTTGGATTAACTTTGCCTCGACGTCGTGTGACTCCCGTGTGGGTTACATTGTTGCCAAGAACTGTGTTTTAGAGAAGAAGAGTTGCTTTTGATACTAAAGACTTTGTGCTAAGAAGAAACCGTGCTTGAACTATTATTTTTCCTTCCAAGAGTATTTATTAAGATTGTGGTATATTTTTGTCGTTATTTGGTCTTGTGCTAAACCTTATATAAAAATACTTATTTTTATAATACTACTGTGTCGTGTCCATTTGTAGTGTATTCACTTTATTACTGTATGTGGTCATAAATGCTTAACGCACTGCCTCTGAGATAAGCCTGTCTGCTTTGCCAAGCTACCAAGGGGGTGAGCAGGGGTTATCTAAGTGTGTGATCTCCTTGCCCTGACTAGAAAAGGTGTGTCCCTATTTGTCAGAAGTGTATACCTCTGCCAACTAGAGACAGCCGCTTCTAACATTGGTGGGTCAGCGGTGGGATTTTGAACTTTGCATTTATGACCCATGTGCAGTGATTAGTGTGCGCTACATAGTGAAAGCAGACCATAGCGCAGCCACAATCTGTTTTGGTTGGATATTCTATTTTTGTTCTCCGCTTTTCCTGAAGCTTGATTTTTGAAACTGCCAGTTTTGACCATGAGTGACGCCGGAGTCACTGCCCCTGTTGTTGCTGTTGTGGAGGAATTTGATAGGAGTAAGATAAATGATTATTCCTTAAAGGAGCTGAAACACTTTTGCAAACAATTGAAAGTCCCTACTCCAGGCCTCTCCAAGAAAGCAGAATATTTCAAAGCATTGGAAGCCTGGTTAGAGGCCAGAGACCCCTCTGCCCCGGTGGTGGTACCGACAGAGGAAGGGGAGGAGGAAGTGCCCGTGACTGGGCCTGTATCCCCTCCTGGCAGCAGTGTTTCCTCCAAAGGTCTTTCCCCTGAAGAAAGAGAAGAAAGGGCGAAGGAGCGAGCCTACAACATGGAAATGGCAAAACTTAAGATAAATGGGCAGTTGGAGATAGAGAATGCAAGAGGCAGGAGAGAAGCTGATTTAGAGATCAAAAGATTAGAGTTTGAAAGAGAGAAGTTAGCTTTTGAGCGTGATACCAAGTTGAGGGAGTTGGAGCTCCAAGCTAAAAAGTTAGAATTGAATCCCTCTGGTGGCAGCGTCCCATCTGTGCCTGCAGAAAGTAGGTTTTATTTTCCCAAAGATGTGATCAAAGATTTTCAGAAGAATGAGGATATTGGTCAGTGGTTTAAAGCATATGAGTTAGCATTGTTGGCCCACCGGGTCCCTGAGAAGGATTGGGGAGCGGGGTTGTGGGGTCGCTTTGTGAATGAGGGAAGAGATACCCTGTTAGACATGCCTGTTGAGAATAGGACGTCTTATGCTCATATGAAAGATGCTTTAATGTTAAGGTATGGCCTAACCCCAGAAAAGTACAGACAGGCCTTTAGAGAATGTAAGAAGTTGCCTGGTACCACGTGGGTGGAGTATGTGTCATATTTTTGCAGAGCCATGGATGGTTGGGTAAAGGGCAGCAAAGTGGAAAGTTATGATGCTCTTTATGATTTGTTTGCTTGGGAGCACTTGTCTAATAACTGTTTTCCAGAGCTGCGCCAGCACCTTATTGATAGCAAGATATCTAACCCTAGAAAACTTGCTGAAGAGGCGGACCGCTGGGTCAGTACCAGGGTCCACAAGGGTCCAGTGGGAGACTCAGCCAAAGGTGGGCAGGGTCCCCAGCAGAAGAGTGGGGGGGACAAGGGTAAACAGAAGGAGTCCCAGAAAGGGCCCCAAAGTAATCCCCAAGGGAACCAAGGGAAAGGTTCCCAGCCTCCCCCTGTGAAGAAATCAGAGGCCCCGCCAGGTAAACCTGGTCATAGGGGCCCACTGACCTGCTTCGTTTGTAAGCAGGTGGGACACCGTTTTTATGACCCTCAGTGTCCCTTGAAGAAGTCTGGTGCACTACCCAGTGCACCACCCCGTCAGTTGGCTAGTGTAGCTCTGGGAGGGGAGGAGATGGTTGCCCATGGTGGGGAGGGTCCCGCGGAGATGTCCCTGGTCTCTCTAGGAGACATGGAATTGGTCCCTCCACCCCCTCTGCCTAGTAACACTAAGAAATATAGGCAGTGGGTGACCATTAATGGCCATAGAGTGGAAGCTCTCAGAGACACCGGAGCGAGTGTGACAGCTGTCAAGTGTCACTTGGTGTCCAGAGAGCAGGTTGTTCCCCACGCATTCTACCCTGTGATAGCTGCTGACAACTCCCAGAAAGAGTGTGAGGTAGCTCAAGTTTCCTTTGAATGGGGGGGAGTTTCAGGTACTCTTCAAGTTGCTGTAAGGCCCGCCATGCCTGTTGATTGTCTCCTGGGCAACGATTTGGAAGACTCCCCTTGGGCTAAGGTGGAGAGGGAGACCCATTTGAAAATGTTGGGTGTGCCAGAGTGGGTGTGTGCAACCACTCGATCCATGACAGCAAGTAAGGGTGTTGATGGGGTTCTGGAGCCTGAAAGTATGGCCCAGGACCCAGCGGTGAAGAGAAGAGGCAGGGGGCGCGGGAAACCGTCCCCCGTAGTTCCCGTGGTCCAGGAGGAGGCAGACCTCGAGGGGGATGCCCTGGAACCCACAGGTGAACAAGTTGCCGAACTGGGAGACCTGCCCGAGCTGACCCATTGGCAGCAGGATGGTGGTCCCTCCAGGGAGGAATTCTGTGCAGAACAGAAAGTGTGCCCTTCTCTTGTGGGTATGAGGCAGCAGGCCTCAGCCCAAACCTCAGGTGATCAGTCAGGGTCACATTTTGTGTACTGGGAGAACGACCTCCTGTATAGCGAGCCTAAGGCTGCTGAGCCTGGGTCAGCCCGTGTGCTGGTGGTACCCCAGCGCTTCAGAGCCTTCCTACTGGGTTTGGCTCATGACGTTCCTTTAGCTGGACATCTGGGGCAGGACAAGACCTATGACAGGCTTGTCACCCATTTCTATTGGCCTCAGATGCGAAGGGATGTGGACATCCAGTGCAAGACCTGTCAGACTTGCCAGGCAAGTGGGAAAAGCGGGCGGAAGCAGAAGGCTCCCCTCCAACCTTTTCCCGTGGTCAGTACCCCCTTTGACCGGGTGGGGATTGACATTGTTGGGCCACTGGACCCCAAGACAGCCCTGGGCAACAGGTTCATCCTGGTCTTGGTGGACCATGCCACACGGTACCCGGAAGCCATCCCTCTCAGAACAGTGACTGCCCCCGTGGTGGGACGGGCGCTGATGGGTGTTTTCTCCCGAATGGGGTTCCCCAGAGAGGTGGTGTCAGACCGGGGCACCAACTTCATTTCCAACTATATGAAGTCTCTGTGGAAGGAGTGTGGGGTAACTTATAAGTTCACCACTCCTTACCACCCTCAAGGTAATGGGTTGGTTGAAAGATTCAACCGTACCCTTAAAGGCATGATCATGGGTCTTGAAGAACCAATGAGGCGTAAATGGGACGTCCTCTTGCCATGCCTGTTGTTTGCTTACCGTGAGGTGCCACAGAAGTCTCTAGGGTTCAGCCCCTTTGAGCTTTTGTATGGTCACCCGGTAAGAGGACCTTTGAGTCTGGTCAAAGAAGGCTGGGAGCAATCTCCCAGGAAACCTCCCCAGGATGTATACAGTTACATGCTGGCCTTTAGGAACCAGACTAGGCGCTTCAGGGATCTTGCTCAGGCAAATCTGGAGGCCAGCCAGGAGGAGATGAAGCGGTGGTACGACCAGAGGGCCACTCTGGTAGAGCTTCAGCCTGGACAGAAAGTTTGGGTCATGTCCCCTGTGGAACCTTGTGCGCTCAAGGACAGGTGGACTGGACCATTCGAGGTTGTGGAGAAGAAGAGCGATGTCACCTACCTGGTGGATTTAAAGTCTCCCAGGAACCCCTTGCGGGTCCTGCATGTCAACCGTTTGAAGCCCCACTTAGAAAGGTCCAAAGTGGGCATGCTCCTAGCTACAGATGCTGGAATGGAGGAGGAGAGTGAGCCTCTTCCTGACCTCCTGTATGCAAAAGAGCAAGATGGGTCAGTGGATGGTGTTGTCCTCTCTGACACACTGACCCCTGAACAGCAGCAGGATTGTCGCCATTTGTTGGGGCAATTCCCTGATCTGTTCTCCTTGATTCCTGGTGTTACTCAGTGGTGTGTCCATGATGTAGACACCGGGGACAGCACTCCTGTCAAGCACAAGGCTTACAGAGTGACTGACAAGGTCAGGGCATACATCAAAGAGGAGGTCTCCAAGATGTTTGCCCTAGGGGTGGTCGAGTCCTCTAGCAGTCCTTGGGCCAGCCCCGTGGTCTTGGTTCCAAAGGCTGCAGCGCCTGGTGCTTCACCGGAACTTCGGTTCTGTGTGGATTACCGAGGACTCAATTCAGTCACCAAGACTGACGCGCACCCCATCCCCAGAGCTGATGAGCTCATCGATCGGTTAGGGGCTGCCCGGTACCTTAGTACGTTTGATCTAACGTCTGGGTACTGGCAGATCGCCTTAACTGATGGGGCAAAAGAGAGGTCAGCATTCTCCACACCAGATGGGCACTACCAGTTCCGGGTTATGCCCTTTGGGATGAAGAATGCCCCTGCCACCTTCCAGAGGTTGGTCAACCAGGTCTTGGCTGGACTGGAGGATTTCAGTGCCGCCTACCTGGACGACATCGCAGTGTTCAGCTCCAGCTGGGAGGAACACTTGTGCCACCTCCAGGAAGTGTTGTTGGCCCTGCGCAGAGCAGGCCTCACAATCAAAGCCAGTAAGTGCCAGATTGGGCAGGGTTCAGTGGTGTACTTGGGGCACCAAGTAGGGAGCGGCAAGGTGGCCCCCCTGCAACCCAAGATTGATACCATCCTGGCATGGGCACCGCCCAAAACCCAGACTCAGGTGAGAGCCTTCTTGGGTCTCACGGGTTACTACAGGAGGTTTGTCAAGGATTATGGTAACATTGTGCACCCCTTGACTTCGCTGACTTCCAGGAAGCGGCCACGACTTGTGAACTGGACTGACGCCTGTCAGACGGCCTTTGACACCCTGAAAACTGCAATGTGCACAGCACCCATACTCCAGGCACCCGACTTTTCTAAAGAATTTGTTGTCCAGACGGACGCTTCAGAGCATGGCGTGGGGGCTGTTCTAGCTCAGGTGAATGAAGAGGGCCGAGACTTACCTGTAGCCTTCATCAGCAGGAGGTTACTTCCCAGGGAACAGAGGTGGAGTGCGATAGAAAGAGAAGCATTTGCTGTGGTCTGGGCACTGAAAAAGCTGAGACCCTACCTGTTTGGGACTCACTTCCGGGTGCAGACAGACCACAGGCCCCTCAGATGGTTGATGCAGATGAGGGGTGAGAATCCAAAGCTGTTGAGGTGGTCCATTTCCCTACAGGGGATGGACTTCACGGTGGAACACCGCCCTGGCACAGATCACGCCAATGCTGATGGTCTGTCCAGATTTTTCCGCCTTAGTGATGAGGACTCCCTAGGGTAAGGGTAGTTCTCCCCACATTTCAGCTGGAGGGGACACGTGTTAGACCTGGCATCATTGGCATGAGTCTCTCCTCCGTTTTTTCTGTTTGCCTCCTCTGTTTACGATGTTTTTTTTGCTGGTATATGCTTTGGGCACTGTGCCACTGCTGATCAGTGCCACAGTGCAAGTGCTCCCTATGTGAAATTGCTGTATTGATTGACTTCCATGTTTGGCTTATTTGGTTTACTATCAGTCCCTAGTAGAGTGCACCAGGAGTGCCAGGGCTTGTAAATACAAATGCTGCTAGTGGGCCTGCAGCACATGTTGTGCCACCCACAAGAGCGGCCTAGTAAAAGTATGTCTGAAGGTCTGCCATTGCCAGACCACGTGCAGTCTGACTGTCACGAGGACTGCGCAAGTACACCTACTTGCCAGTCCCTAAACCTTCCCTTAACTTCATGTTAGTCACCCCTATGGTAGGCCCACGGGCAGGGTGCATTGTAAGCATAAGGTAGGACAAGCCTGACAAGGTTGGCATGTCCTAATAGTGAATTACATCCATAGTCGTTTTTCACTATTGTAAGGTAGCCTGCTCTCCATCAGTTAGAATGGGCTGCCAGGATTATTAATGCTATAATCCTAGCGGGCTCGGGGAGCATGGTGCAATGTCGAGTTTGGTATCCCTGAACTCAGGGTTTAATAACGCATCCGTTTGTGTGGATGGTTTTTGGACTCTGTGTTTGAAAATAGCACTTTTAGAAAGTAGCTATTTTCTTGTCTAACTGTCTACCGGTCTCTGCTGGTTCTGGTGTGCGTGTGACAGGAGCTGGGTGGCTCCAGAGAGTCTGAATGAGTCAGTGTGGGATGAGTGGGGCATTTGCATTGAGAGTAGGGGAGAGTAGCTCTTGATAGCCTGCCCTGCCTGATACAATGTTGGCTCCACCCCCCTGCCAGGCGACTGATGACTCTGTGCTTGCCTGGGACTTTCCTGGCCCGCCTCCTGCCGGGCAGCTGATGGCCCTGCCCCTGCCAGTGACAATGCTGGCTCCGCTCCTGCTGAGCGGCTGAGGACTCTGCCCTGCCCAGTGAATAGGCCAGGTGCTCTGGCCTGGCAACACCCACAACAAACCCAGGATGGGGGGAATTTCCCCTGCATGGACAAAGGGATCAAAGCCAAAAAGGGGTATAAGAGAAGGACCCCTGAACCAAGAATTTAGATCACTTCTGACAAGGAAACCTGAACCAAGGACAAGAAGCCTGCTGATCTAAGGACTGCCTACCCCTTCTGCCAGAGTGCTGTTTGTTGGGGGAATCCTGCATTGCTTCTTTATTTTTGCCAAGGAACCAGGAGAGAGGAACTTTGTGTGTACTCTCACTCTTTGCTGAGAAAATCTCCAAGGGCTGGAAGAGTGCCAGTCTCCTGTTGAAGTCACAGGGCTAAAGGACTTCATCTGCTTAAAGTGCTATTTGCTGGAGTTTGTGAATCCAGCACCTCTGAAAGAATCCAGCAATCTCGACGCCGACGGACGCCGCCGAATCCAGCTCGACATCGTGAGTAACGGCTCCAGTGTCCCGCTTCCTCGACGCCGGCCGCCGGGCCCGATCGACGCCAGCAGCAACGCCAGTGAGTAGTGAGTTCGGCTCCAGCTCCAAGTGACCCCGTGTCTGCACCGCCGCTGATCGCATCGACTTCGAGCCCTCTCGACGCCGTGAGCGCTGCTCACTCTTGCAACATCGACATCGACGACGCCGTATCCTGCTTCATCCCGTGAGCGCTGCTCCCGCCTGACTTCGGTCGACGCCGCTGCAGATCGCCCCGACTCCGAGGCCCGATCGACGCCGAAGACGCGACGCCGGACATCTCGACGCCGCTGATCATCGAGTGCTTCACTTTTTCCAAGGTACTGTGTTGTTGGGGTCTGTGCGACTCCGGGCTCGACGTAGCGCTCCTCGCGGTCGACGCCGAACCTTTGGATTAACTTTGCCTCGACGTCGTGTGACTCCCGTGTGGGTTACATTGTTGCCAAGAACTGTGTTTTAGAGAAGAAGAGTTGCTTTTGATACTAAAGACTTTGTGCTAAGAAGAAACCGTGCTTGAACTATTATTTTTCCTTCCAAGAGTATTTATTAAGACTGTGGTATATTTTTGTCGTTATTTGGTCTTGTGCTAAACCTTATATAAAAATACTTATTTTTATAATACTACTGTGTCGTGTCCATTTGTAGTGTATTCACTTTATTACTGTATGTGGTCATAAATGCTTAACGCACTGCCTCTGAGATAAGCCTGTCTGCTTTGCCAAGCTACCAAGGGGGTGAGCAGGGGTTATCTAAGTGTGTGATCTCCTTGCCCTGACTAGAAAAGGTGTGTCCCTATTTGTCAGAAGTGTATACCTCTGCCAACTAGAGACAGCCGCTTCTAACACCGTGGGATCCCTTTATGCCCCTAACACGTGTCAGGAGCCCTTTCTAAAAAATGTTTTGTCGGAGGCCCTGCGTTCTCCCGATCCCTTCCTGCTTCTAGGGGGGGACCTCAACTTGGTGATGGATAAAGAGACGGGCGGATCGGGCCATCGCTATGGCAGCACAGGCGCCATCACGGCGGCAGGGAAAAAGTGGTTGACGCAAAGAGGGCTGAGGGACATGTGGCGAGCTAAGCACCCTGGGACATCACATTACACTTTCTATTCCCATGTGCACCACACATATGCCATACTGGACCACTTAATAGGTTCCTCTGAGTTGGAGACCTGGGTAGTGGATGTGGACATCACTCCGGCAGCCATTTCCGACCACGACGCCGTGGAAATAACGTTCAGAGACCCTAGCATCAAGAGACCACCTGGTCGATGGAGGTTGAGGGAACCCCTCCTGCAGCGTAGAGAGATTAGCCAGATACGCCTATGATGTCAGTGTGGGGGGTGTTAAAGGCAGTGGTGAGGGGCGAACTAATCGCCATAGCAGCGGCGGAGGTCAAAGACCGTAAAACTAAACGAGAATCCTTAACAGCCAAGGTAGTGGAATTGGAGCGAGTGCACAGTCGCACGGGGGCCCCAAGAATCTGGAAACAATTAAAAGTCGCCAGTGCTCAACAGACGAGTCTGGATACAGATCGGGCCGAATATGCGGCTCTCAGACTACGACACAGTTATTACGTGGGGGGGGGAACAGAACGGGACACCTCCTAGCGAGCAGGCTGCGGGCCAAGGTCCAGCGCTCAAAAATCTTAGCCTTACACAACAAGGAAGGGGAAAAGATCCAAGATGAGGCACAAATAGTGGGGGCATTTAGGGACTACTATGCATCTCTCTACAAAGCAGATCTCACACCTGTAGATAGCGCCGACACTTACCTGCACGGCGCGGCCACTACCTCGCTGAACTCAGCGAACATAAGCTCCCTAGATGCACCTATCAGAATTAAAGAGGTGATCAGAGCCATTTCCCGCCTCAAACCCCTAAAGTCACCAGGTCCTGATGGTTTTTCCGCTGGTTTTTATAAGATTTTCTGTCTGCCACTCGCCCCGATTCTTACTAAACTTTTTAATTCGTTCCAGGGCCCCTGTTCCATCCCGCCTGACATGCTGGAGGCTGACATAATAGTGCTGCCTAAGCCAGCCAAAGACGCTACCCAGTGCTCTGCTTATCGGCCGATTTCCCTACTCAATCTCGACCTCAAACTTTTTACGGGGGTGCTAGCCTCGAGGCTTGGACCTTGTCTCCCGGGGATCATAGATCCGGATCAATCAGGCTTTATCTCCGGTAGACAATGCAGTGATAACACCAAGCGCATCCTCCACTTAATTGACAAAGCCCATTTCCGACAATCGGATTTGGTGCTCCTAGCCATTGACGCCGAGAAGGCATTTGATCGCGTCGATTGGGGCTTTCAAGGGAAGGTTCTGGCACATTTTGGTGTGGGGGTAGCGTCTTCAAGCATGGGTTGAAAGCTGCTATCATCATCTGCAGGCGCGGATTCGTCTCAACGGATTATGCTCCAGTCCCTTCGAAATCCAACGCGTCACCAGATAGGGGTGCCCCCTCTCACCCCTCCTGTTCGCGCTCTATGTCGAGCCGCTAGCACAGAGGGTGCGCGATAACCCTGATATCCGCGGCATAACTTTTGGCGGGGAGCCACACCCAATCGGCCTGTATGCAGAAGATATTTTACCGGCGCTTGACGACCCCCAACGTTCGGTGCCAGCCTTCCTGGAGGAGATGGAGGCCTTCGGAAGAGCGTCAGGCCTCAAGATGAACAAAGGGAAATCACTGATATTACCACTGGGTAAAAACGTCCACACACAGCACGGAGCACCCACATATGGAGGGGGATTACTAGTTCAGATGCACCTCCCCTACCTAGGCATTACCCTCACGCCATCTAAGAAACAAACGGTAGCTTTGAATTACGCCAAAGTAACATCGCAGATCTATAGTGATCTTGGGCGCTGGAAGAAGCAACCATTGTCCTTGCTGGGGAGGATCGCGGCTGTGAAAATGTCAGCACTCCCTAAGATACTATATATCTTTCAGACCATTCCTGTGTTCCCTCCAGCCGGGACTATTAAAACACTGCAATCAGTGATTCAGCACTTTATATGGGGGGTGGGGGGAGAGACCGCAAATGAACAAACAGCTAGCTTTTTGAGGGATGGATGAGGGGGTTCTAGGGATTCCCAATCTACAACAATACTTTCAGGCGGCACAGCTGAGATATCTAGTACATGCCCGAATCGGAGAAGAGGTGGCTCTTCCAAGACGACATGGCCCAAACATCCTTGTGGAAAATACCATTCCTCCGCCGCACACACAGACCGCGCTACCTTCACAAATCACCCATCACACGTACCATACTGGGAGTGTGGGACTCGGTGGCAACCAAGCGGGAACTCACATCTTTCCCATCCCCGCTAACTTCTTTGTTGGATAATCCTGATTTTTTCCCAGGTACTGACACCCAGTCGTTCCCACAATGGCGAGGCTCCAACTGTAGATCGGTGGGACATCTTTTCGACTTAGAGGGATTTATACCACTCTCTACAGTGTCCCAGATCTACGATGTCAACTCGCCACAGCTCTTTCAATATTTTCAACTCCGGCATTGGCTCACGCAACCCGAGATCAGCCCCTTAGTTGGTAGGCGTATGACGGGATTTGAGAAATGGCTAGTTACAAAAGATTCAGACCGTGGCCTGATTATAGATCTCTATAAGATGCTCTCTCCTCCCTCTGAGACACATCGTTCGGTCGGTCAGAAGCGCTGGGAAAGGGAGTTATGGAGAACATTGACGCTTAGGGAATGGCAGTCAATACACTAAAGGGCCAACCATACAGCTAGGAATACAGAGGGTAGAGAGTCAGCCGTGAAGCTAGCCACATACTGGTATCTAACCCCTGCTAGGCTGCATAGGGGCAACCCATCCCGAAGTTCGTCCTGCTGAAGAGAGTGTGGTGAATAGGTACTCTGACGCACCTTCAATGGGATTGCACAGAAGTCGAAGCTTATTGGACGACTGTCCTCAACGACATAGACAGCTCCCTAGATACCGAAATCCCACGGTTTCCAGCCTACACCATTCTAGGACTCCCGAACATGCTTACTTTCCCGCTGAAATCCATTAGGGGGCGACAAATAGGTCTAGCATTGCAAGCAGCCTCCCAACACATCCTATCCCTTTGGGGGGACTAACACAAGGCCCACTCACACTGGCTTGTTGCACAAACTTTGGTATACACTGGGGATGGAACGCATCCAAGCCACACTCACACAGTCCACAGCCACATTCCACACATTTTGACAACCACTGCTAACGCTTTTATCCCAGGAATTCAACGAAATAACGTGCCCAAGATACCTCCGCCGAATACGCCTAACAGATGCAAACCAAGCCGCCACAGAATCTGAGACAGAGGCGCCGTGAGTGCTCCACACCCTCGATATATCCAATTCACACTCATCGGCACACTGGTTGGGGAGGGGGAGGGGGGGGGGGTTTCGGGGGCAGGAGGGGGGATTGTTAATTTTGTTATTACTAACTTGGATTCATGGAAGATCTTTGCCTGGATCCACAAGTCACCATGGCGGCACAACACTCGGACACTTGGGGGGCCCCACGACGCTTGCAGGTTATACGCAGCGATATACAAAGAGGCAATTCCAGCCTGTCATTTGCATTTTCTTGTGGACTCAATATTGCATTGTAATGTATTTGTTTCTCTCTGAAACCAATAAAATAAATTTAAACCAAAAAAAAACAAAGGGTATGATTGCTCAGTCATCTATGCCTTCTTTAGTGAATTTCGTTTGGCAGAATGACAACAATACATCTGAACCATAATAATCAGGGTCTAGTATCACAATTTCAAAGGGAAAAACAAAACTATGTAAAGCAAATGAGAATGATTTTACTGCCCTTTGTAGTGAAAAACATAAGTGAAAAGTCTAGGCGCATACTTTCAGAAAGTGTTGGTGAAAGGTAAACCAACTTCCAAAAAGGAAAAAATATCGCATGTTTGAAAGTTAAAAGGTAAACCAGGAAATGCACGTTTTTTAAGCAAAGTACGAAGACTCTTGAACCTTTTGTACCTTTTAGTCATGAGGTTAATGATTGCCTATTTCCATTTTTATTTCTGTTGATTATCTGGGAAACCGTTCTGCTACTCATTTAGATTGAATAGCGAATACTAAAATTCCCTCAAGCTCTACAAGGGGGGACAATACTTGTGTCGGACATCCTGTTAGTGGTCGATTAACATTTTATATCCAGGAAAGGTCTTCGCAAATGGGGGTTTATTAGATTTAAGCACACCATTGGTTTACCCGTTGGAGTGATGTACTTTTCTCATTTTCAGGCAGACCACAGAAGCATTCAGGTGGCAACTTTACCAATACAAATAACAGTGTTTTATTGACAGAAAATTAAACTTGTTAAAACTATCTGGCTACCCATTTTAATCACTTTGCATAGCAGTATTTCCGAACCTTCATTCAGCCGCCTGGAATGTGATGACCGGGTACGGTCTGTAAAGTTAAAAATCAACCTGAAACAAAATGATATGTCAATGTTTTGAAAGCGAGGAAACTCATCAGAGTTATTAAAAGACAGAAGGATTTGAGACTGCACAAGAACACCAGAATTGCCAACAGACATTAAATACTTGGCTGCATAAATTTAGTTTAGAAGAAATGGATGTTAACCTGTTAAGGGTATGCAATATTTACGCCTGTTTGGTGTAATGCAAAGACCTGAACAGACCAAGCGTAAAGATGCCGTACCGCCATCAATATCCCTTCAGTGACAGCAGGAGGGATGTAAACTTCTTCCTTTGTCCCATTTTTTGGTCTCGCCTACGCAGCGCGCATGCGCTGCATAGGAGACCTTTAGTAATCGATTCCCTTTTTCTGCCAAAAACGTACATGCTTTGCATTTCTTTCAATGGCCACGCGTGCACGTTTGCCGATTCCCTTGCGGGAGCGAGCTTTGAAACCATCTGTTTGTACTTAACAGATGGTTCCTGCTCGCTCCCGCAAGGGAAAGAGGCGCAGTCCCCCTCTCCCTGCTGCCTCTCGTCAAACTTGTTTAAGGATGGTAACTCATCCCACAGGAAACACCCATTACAACGATGGTGTTTTCACGCGCTGCCATCGCAACGCAACTTTCACATCGCTGGAGGCATTACATTGAATTTATTTATTTATTTATTTATTATAAAGTTTTGTATAGCGCGAACAAGACCCGTGGGTATCAGAGCGCTTAACAAGAAATAAGCAATTGCAGTGAGGTAGATGACATATATATTCGTACCACATGTGACGTTAACGTAAGTAAATATTCTATGATTAAATAGTAACAAAACATGTATATATAAACAGATATGAGGTAGCACGGTATAAGTTCGAGAAAGATGCTGTTATCTTGTTCAATCAAGTATTCATTCCTGTCGGCCTTTGGGTTGTTCTTATACATATTCTGTTATATTATAGTCTGTGCTTCCCATTTTAATATCGTACTTGATCTAAACTAAGGCATTAGTACAGCAGATCCATGATCAGTGATCTCCACTAAGTAATGTATCTATTCATCAGTAGGCTCTTCACTTCCCGTTTGAATATTACCAGGTTCTGGATTTTCCTGATGTTTGGAGGGAGTGAGTTCCATATTCTGGGGGCCGCTCCTGAGAACGCTCTTTCATAGGTTTTTTTCTTTCGGAAGAAGGCTGGTCGTAGTAGCAGCTCCTCAGCACTCCTCGATGGTCGCTTGCCACCGGACAACTGAATGGTTTTAGAACGCATGCTACTAATGCGCATTAACATCGCTAGCCATTACAACGCGCGAGTGCCGAGATGTATGACAGATGAGATGGGAGATCACTTGTATCAGATGAGATGGGAGATCTCAATAAAAATTATTGATGCGTGCCACTTGTATTGAATAAAATGCGGAGTGCCAAGATGGAGATCTGATTAGAAAATATTGAAGCGTGCCAGATGAGATGGGAGATTTCAACGTCATGCCGTGAATGCACTGATCACTTGTAATTAATAAACATTATTATGCAATTAGCAATTAGTTGTATTTATAACAAAAACTTTAGTATTGTGCAATTAGCAATTACTTGTATTGAACGTAGAGTTTCGAGATGACAGATGAGATGGGAGATTTACGATCACTTGTATCCAATGCAAATTATTGATGGTGCCTGCGCGAGTGCCGAAATGACAGATGGCATGGGAGATCACTTGTATTCAATAAAACGCAGAGTGCCGAAATGTCAGATGAGATGGGAGATTTACTAACACGGAAGAAGGATTTTGACATTATGCGTGACATTAGGTATGACAGATGAGATGTAAGATGCATGTGATTGACAGATGCTTGCCAGATGCCTAAGGACGCTATTCAGGTGTTGTATTTTTCTTTACATGACTCCTCTATTTCTCCATTTAACGGGATTCTGGTCTATCGTCCGCCCGGTCCTAGAGCAGATTTTAGCTTAAAACTGCTTCAGTTCCTGGAGCCCTACTTTGGCCGTGAGAATCTAACGATTCTGGGTGACTTTAACTTTCACTTAGAGTTATTGGAGTCCCATGACACCTCTGCGCTGCTGGAAGCATTGACAGCATGTGGACTCACCCAACTGGTGAAAGGACCCACCCACCGAGCAGGTCATACGCTCGATGGGATTTTCTCTAACGATCAGAGACTGTCAGTAACGGATCCTTTCTCTCTCTCCTGGTCAGACCACCTGGCCGTTCCTTTCAACATGGCCTTCCCTAGCCAGGAAATTCCTAGGAAAGTTCCGAGTACTTTTGAAGTACGTAGGAATTTTAAAAACATCGGGGAACACTCTTTTGATCCGTGGATCCCCAGTTTGTCTTCTACTCGGGAGATGGATCCCTCTTTGGCGGTGCCGCATTATGATAATATTCTTACAGAGGCCTTGGACGAACTGGCGCCGGCTCGGTCCTGCTATTCAGCCAGGAAAAGACCATCAGCCCCCTGGTTCTCTGAACAACTTAGACTCCTTAGACAGGAAGTAAGGAGACAGGAGCGTCAATGGCATGCCAGTTGGGATCCCAAAGACAGGGAAGCTCATAAAACCCTGCTTAAGAGATATAAGTTGGAAGTTATTGGGACCAAACAAGACTACTTTGTGGCCCTGACTTCCTCCCTTTCATCTCCCAAGGAGCTCTTCAGGATCGTGGACTCTCTCACATCTCTCCAGGTCCCCGATCCTGTTATTCCATCTCAGGAGCTCTGCAACGACATAGCTCTCTTCTTTCAGTCCAAAATATCGGACATCTATTCTTCCCTGGAGTCACAGAGGCTTTCAACGGCTGAGACATCGGCTATTGTGGTCCCGGATGTCTCTTCTGCGGAGCTTCCCTCGGCCGGCTGTCTGGAATCCTTTCCTCCGCTCTCTTTACAAGATCTTGAGACGCTGCTTGATAAAACGAAGTCAGGGTCTCCGCTAGATGCCTGTCCTCTTAAGATCCTGAAGCAGTGTAGAGGATCTCTCTTACCCCCTTTACTAGAGATCATGAATGGGGTAATGAGGGAGGGTGTCATTCCACAGCAGTGGAAAAATGCTGTGGTAAAACCTCTACTCAAGAAACCCTCCCTAGATCCCGGGGTATTAAAAAACTTCCGCCCCATCTCACTGCTTCCGGCCCCCGCAAAGATGCTTGAGGCCCATTTAAATGGGCATCTGGCTGTCTTTGTGGAGAATTCGGGCTGCCTGGACCCTTCCCAGCATGGTTTCAGGAGGGAACATAGCACCGAGTCTGCCCTCACCCTGGTGCTCGATTCCATCCGTATGAGTGTGGATGAGGGTCGGACATCCCTCCTGATCCTCCTGGACCTCACGGCTGCCTTCGATACCCTATCTCCCCGTGTCTTAACATCTCAACTGGGTGAGATTGGGGTCCGGGGGGCAGCCCTGGGGTTGCTCTCCTCTTTTCTCGATCACAGAGAGCAGAGGGTAATGCTGGGAAAATTTCTATCTCCATCCCTGTCTGTGCAATGTGGGGTCCCTCAGGGGTCGGCGCTTAGTCCCACCCTTTTTAACATCTATGTGACCCCCCTTGCCAGACTTATTAGATCTTTTGGGATGGAGGTAGTTTCCTACGTAGATGACACCCAGATCCTCGTGTCTCTCTCCCAGTCAGTCGAGCTGACGGCCTCCAGATTTAGATCTTGTATGGAGGCTGTCAGCCAGTGGATGATTTACAACTCACTGAAATTGAATGGGGAGAAGACCAAGGTGATGGTGTTCGGCGGAAAGGAAGACATTTGGTCTATGGAGTGGTGGCCTGACTCGTTGGGTGCCTGCCCTAAACCTACCTCCTCGGCTAAAAATCTCGGTGTGATGATTGACCCCATTCTTGGTATGTGTCAACAGGTCAACAGGACGGTATCTACCTGTTGGGGTATAATCCACATCCTCAGGAAGATTAGGAACTACCTTTCTTTGCAGGCAAGAAGGCAACTTGCTGTCGCCCTTTTGGGTTCTCGTCTGGACTACTGCAATGCGCTGTATGCTGGACTGAATAAGAGTCAGCTGCAGCGCTTGCAGGTAGTCCAGAATGTGGCAGCCAGATTTGTCCTCGATCTTCCCCGACGCTCTTCGGCCACGCTGGCCAGGAAGCAGCTTCACTGGCTTCCGATAAAGGAGCGGGTAGTCTTTAAGTCCATGTGTATGGTCTATAAGGCTCTGGCGAAAAGTAGCCCTACAGGCATTGGTTCCATCCTGTCTTACTACAATCCTGGCAGGAACCTCCGCTCCTCCAATCATCTTCTTCTCCGCATCCCTCGCATTCGGAAAACTAGATGGGGTGGCAGGGCTTTTTCTCATTTGGCTCCAAAATGGTGGAACGATCTTCCATTAGAGCTAAGGTCCCTTCCCTCCCTTCAGACCTTTAGAGCTGCCCTCAAAACACGCCTCTTTGTACAAGCGTATGAGTAGTTGCGCCCTGCTTTTTGATCCTTTTGGTAGGCGCCTTGACACCTTCGGGTTTAGTTTGCGCGTTACAAGATGCATAATAAATAAATAGAATAAATAAATAAATAAAATAAGATGCCGATACAGATGGTTAAGATGACAGATGCTGATCACTTGTATTTATGACAAATTATTGATGCGTGCAGATGACAGATGGGTTCAGATGACAGATGCATGCAGATGACAGATGCGCATTCATCACTTGCAGATGACAGATGCGCATTGATCACTTGTATTTATGACAAATTATTGATGCGTGCAGATGACAGATGGGTTCAGATGACAGATGCATGCAGATGACAGATGCGCATTCATCACTTGCAGATGACAGATGCGCATTGATCACTTGTATTGAATTACAATTAGTATGATGCGCATTAGGACTGATGCAAGATGCGTGTGCTACGGTGACGTCATACCGATCACTTGTATTGAATACAAAATATTATGAAATTAGCGTTTAGTTGTATTTCATATGAAAAAACGTTTGTATTATTCAATTCGCAATTACTTGTATTGAATATTAAAAAAACAATACTTTTAAACTACACATAATTAGCACTTTAGACCCACAGATGTGTGCACCGATCACTTGTATTAAATACAAATTATTATGCAATTAGCAATTAGTTGTATTGAAAATGGAAAAAAACTATACATAAATATCACTTTAGACCCACTGATGCAAGATGACATGGGGGGGTCACGAACACGGCAGATGGCAGATGCATGCAAGATAACAGATGCCGATCCACATGCCGATCACTCCTATTCAAAACAAATTATTAGCAGTGGCACATGGATGACATGTTAGCAAAGGCTGCATGATGCGTGCAGATTACAGATGCGCATTATGACTGATGCAAGATGCGTGTGCTGCGGTGACATCATACCAATAGACACGGGGGTGCTGCCATGACGTGGGAGATGGTATGCACTAACACGGAAGATGATAGATAAAATGGGAGATGGTATGCACGAACACGGAAGATGACAGATGCGTGCCGGCTTATGACATTATGCGTGACGATATACCAATAGCCACGGGGCAGACATTAGATGACATGGTTACACTATGAGAAAAACTTTACTTTTAAACTATAGAGAATTATCACTTTAGACCCACTGATGCAAGATGACATGGGTGGTCACGAACACGGCAGATGCGTGCAAGCCATATTAGCAAAGGCTGCATGATGCGTAGAGATCACAGATGCGCATTATGACAGGAACACAGGAGATGACAGATGCCTGCAATGATCAGTTGTATTGAATATGAATTATTTTACGCACATATGGTTACACTATGAAAAAAACGTTACTTTTAAACTAAAGATAATTATCACTTGCTCAAAATAAAAAACATTTTTAATCGAGGATGATGCAAGATGACGGCCGATTGAAAATAATTTTTTGGGGGGGTAGGGGGGAGGGGGGGTCACAAACACTCGCCAGCTTGGATCTAGACAAACTGAACACTAAAGGATTACAATACAAATCGCCCCAGGTACTATAATAAACACTTTCGGAAAAACAATTTAATAGCATGCAATTTGAAGAACTGCGATGTATTTGCCTAATGCGGGTGCGGCAGAGACACTACAATCGCGTGGGGACAGCATGCGCACAGAATGCGTGCGATGTGATGCCTTTTGCGATGTAAAAACTGCGTGGTCATTGCTGGCGTTGTGGCGGTTAGCGATGTATCATCATACATCCAAATACGGGAAACGGCCTCTACAACGAAGCCGTTTCCACGAAAACCTTTACCACGCATGCATTACAACGCATGCGTGGTAACAACGAGAGGATTTACCACGCATATCTTTACTACGAAATACATAGTAAAGGTATGTGTGGTAAATGAAAACAAGCATTTACAATGCAATGGTTTTGCCTTTGTTAAAGTTAGAGCTATTGGCATTGCCCTTGACATTATTTTTATTTATGTTTTTTTTTAAAAACATAAATAAATGGCATTGTCATTTACAATGCAACTAGCTTTATCTCTCGCAAATGACACACGCAAACACCCACAGAGAGCCCCCCCACACACACACAGAGCCCCCCACACAAACACACACACAGAGCCCCCCCACACACACACACACACACAGAGCCCCCCACACACACACCCACACAGAGCCCCTCACACACAGCCACACAGAGCCCTCCACACACACCCACACAGAGCCCCCCACACACTGCGACCCCCCCCACACACTGCAAGCCCTACACACTGCGAGCCCCCCCACACACTGCGACCCCCATTTCAATAGATGTGTGATGCTTACCTGGTACTAAATTGGTCCCTGCATGGCTGAAAGGTTGAAATGGTGTAGGAGGCAAGGGGACAAATGTGAGCATGGAGAGAAAGGAGTATAAGTTTGAGATTAGTGACTGGGTGAAAATAAAATCAGGAAGGACACAGGGTGGTCTTTCCAAATTAGATGGTCTATTTCAGGTAGAAAATGTCAGTAGGTTCTTTGTGTTCTTGAGGGGGGATAGGTCCAACCGGCACCATAATCGGACGTTTATTGTTTATACCCATTCACAACAGGCAACTAGGCAGGATGGCCGTCTCAGAGCCCAATCAGCAGTGAAGCAACAAGGTCCCTAAACCTCCGTAAAAGCATGTGTAACACTGAGGGGCCCTCCTCAACACACACAGGGCTTGATAGAACTTAATTAGTTCCATACTGACAATTATTGCCAGACCAAAAATGTGTTTAAAACAGTAACATACACACTTGATATCTAGGAGAGCTCACCGTGTAGCACTGCAGACCCCAATTTTACCCCCATTTTTGCCTGCACACCCTAAAAACGACCATATACAACATGTATACACTTTACGCGTTTAATAGCAGTTGACTAGGAAGTTCAGAAAGCTTTTTACAAGCGAGTAGTCCGCCTGCTCACGTTTTTTCTGGGTTTTCCGCTGCTCGAGTTCGCATTTTTAACATGAAAAGCAAAAGGAAAAACACAAACAGACTCGATGGGCTACTCAACATATCTAATAATATACAACCGGATATTTGCGTGTCTAAAGTTCAAAAATGGGTTTTGGCAACTTCCAACTGAGCGTTGAAGGGACTGACTGAGAAATGTGTGTCTCCGAGGCAGGGTGACAGTGTAAACAAGCATTTACAATGCAATGGTCTTGGCAATATTAAAGGTAGAGCTATTGGCATTGCTCATGACATTTTTTTGGGGGTGTTTTTTAAAAAAAATCATAAATAAATGGCAGTCATTTACATTGCCCATAGCGTAATCGTTAAATAAATGGCCTTGTCATTTACAATGCCAATAGCTTAATCGCTCGCAAATGCATGACCTATTGCATTTTACACCCACACAGAGCCACACACGCAAAGCCACCCACACACACATAGAGTCACCCACACAATCTGCACTCTGAATCTGCATTCTGCACTCTGCACTCTGAATCTGCACTCTGAATCTGCATTCTGCACTCTGAATCTGCATTCTGCACTCTGAATCTGCATTCTGCACTCTGCACTCTGCACTCTGCACTCTGAATCTGCACTCTGAATCTGCATTCTGCACTCGGAATCTGCACTCGGAATGGAATCTGCACTCTGAATCTGCACTCTGAATCTGCATTATGCACTCGGAATCTGCACTCGGAATGGAATCTGCACTCTGAATCTGCACTCTGAATCTGCATTCTGCACTCGGAATCTGCACTCGGAATGGAATCTGCACTCTGAATCTGCACTCTGAATCTGCATTCTGCACTCGGAATCTGCACTCGGAATGGAATCTGCACTCTGAATCTGCACTCTGAATCTGCACTCTGACTCTGCACTCTGAATCTGCACTCTGAATCTGCACTCTGACTCTGCACTCTGAATCTGCACTCTGACTCTGAATCTGCACTCTGAATCTGCACTCTGAACTCTGAATCTGCACTCTGAATCTGCACTCTGAACTCTGAATCTGCACTCTGACTCTGCACTCTGACTCTGCACTCTGACTCTGCACTCTGACTCTGCACTCTGACTCTGCACTCTGACTCTGCACTCTGACTCTGCACTCTGAATCTGCACTCTGAATCTGCACTCTGAATCTGCACTCTGACTCTGAATCTGCACTCTGACTCTGAATCTGCACTCTGAATCTGCACTCTGAATCTGCACTCTGACTCTGCACTCTGACTCTGCACTCTGACTCTGCACTCTGACTCTGCACTCTGACTCTGCACTCTGACTCTGCACTCTGACTCTGCACTCTGACTCTGCACTCTGACTCTGCACTCTGAATCCGCACTCTGACTCTGAATCTGCACTCTGCACTCTGAATCTGCACTCTGCACTCTGAATCTGCACTCTGAATCTGCACTCTGCACTCTGAATCTGCACTCTGCACTCTGAATCTGCACTCTGCACTCTGAATCTGCACTCTGCACTCTGAATCTGCACTCTGAATCTGCACTCTGCATCTGCACTCTGCATCTGCACTCTGCATCTGCACTCTGCATCTGCACTCCGAACTCTGAATCTGCACTCTGCACTCTGAATCTGCACTCTGACTCTGAATCTGCAATCTGCACTCTGAATCTGCACTCTGAATCTGCACTCTGACTCTGCACTCTGACTCTGCACTCTGACTCTGCACTCTGACTCTGCACTCTGACTCTGCACTCTGACTCTGCACTCTGACTCTGCACTCTGACTCTGCACTCTGCACTCTGCACTCTGCACTCTGCACTCCGACTCTGCACTCTGACTCTGCACTCTGACTCTGCACTCTGACTCTGCACTCTGACTCTGCACTCTGACTCTGCACTCTGACTCTGCACTCTGACTCTGCACTCTGACTCTGCACTCTGACTCTGACTCTGCACTCTGACTCTGCACTCTGACTCTGCACTCTGCACTCTGAATCTGCACTCTGAATCTGCACTCTGAATCTGCACTCTGCACTCTGAATCTGCACTCTGAATCTGCACTCTGAATCTGCACTCTGCATCTGCACTCTGAATCTGCACTCTGCATCTGCACTCTGAATCTGCACTCTGAACTCTGAATCTGCATTTTGAATCTGCACTCTGCACTCTGAATCTGCACTCTGAATCTGCACTCTGCACTCTGAATCTGCACTCTGACTCTGAATCTGCACTCTGAATCTGCACTCTGAATCTGCACTCTGAATCTGCACTCTGACTCTGCACTCTGACTCTGCACTCTGACTCTGCACTCTGAATCTGCACTCTGAATCTGCACTCTGAATCTGAATCTGCACTCTGAATCTGCACTCTGACTCTGAATCTGCACTCTGAATCTGCACTCTGAATCTGAAATCTGACTCTGCACTCTGAATCTGCACTCTGAATCTGCACTCTGCACTCTGAATCTGCCTCTGAATCTGCACTCTGAATCTGCACTCTGACTCTGAATCTGCACTCTGCACTCTGAATCTGCCTCTGCACTCTGAATCTTCTTCGTTACTAAAGTCAACAACGTATAGATGAGTTTAGAAAAGACTGGTTATATTTAAACAAACACATCCCAATAAGTGCGCACGTCGCAGTTTATGAAATTAGAATTTCAATATTCAGTCAAATAAATGCACCAACCTCCATAAGGCGCTATGTGGAGCCATGTTTTCTGGTCTCTAGTAAACAAAGGCATCGTGTTGTGGTCCAACCCTCGGCTTATGTGGATTATTTTATAATTTACCTATTTTTTTATAATGTTACACTCCCGACCTCCATACGGTGCTGTATTAAAAGCCATTTTTTTGGGTTCAGACGAGACGCTCCTGCTCTGGTGTGAAATTATAAATATAAATATTCAGTAATGTCAATTTTCGGTAAAATATAAGCACACCAATCTCGTAAGGCGCTTTAAAAGTATGTGTTTGCTCCTGTATACACACGCATCAGCCAGTTACAAAGGGGCTGATGTCTAACGCTCCGTATCGAAGATTTAGTTATAAGATATATTCAACAATGTAAGTGCGCCACCCTTCACTAGGCGCTATTAAAAGCCATGATTTGTATCTCCTTTTAGAAAGAAGCCTTTGACGTACATACGGGCACATAGCTGCCAAGGTTTCAGATTGCTACGTGTGACATTTTCATAATTTCAGTGCAATTATGAGTGACATTTCAATGACTATGAGTGACACTATCGCCGTCACAACTATCAGTGTCACCCGACCATCACTGGCGCGGCCCAAACATAGCTGCCAAGTACTCAGTACACACAAGTAACATTTCTGTTTTCAAGTCAAGTATAAGTGATTTTCACATCTCCTGTGCAATGCCTTCAGTGATACTTTATAAGGCGCAGTGGTTTAAGAAAATGTATGGTACAAAATGATAAAAAAAATTGTATTAAGTGCGTGTAGTACCTGGATTAAATACACCACTCACACCTGGTATGATTTGTGAAGTTGCCCTGCACCCTTTTCTGCCATACCATACCTTCCTGTAACATGTTTTAGTAGCATTTAATAAAATTCAGCAGGTAATCTATACCAAATAACAGCTGTCTTATCTCAGGGTTGGCCTGTTTATACCCTTTTGATCTGTAAGTAGAAATTAATTTTGTTGTAAACAAAATGTTACACTAGTTTGGTATTTCAGTTTTAATTGATACGCATTACCTAAATTAATGACAGCAGTTTTCCGATCTCTGAAGAATTTAGCTGTCATCTGCCATGGCGCGCACTGCACATTTATCCCTGCTCCCTACCACATTGTTGCTGCTGGCTGACCTCATCCTCGCGCTGGGTTGGGTTGTCTCCCAGGTTCTACAGTACAGACGGCCTTCTGATTTTTGGGATGGGGGATGTCACAAGCCTCGACTGGAACCTTGACAAGTTTGGGCTGGAGGTCACACAAACGCTTGGGCGCTCTGCTGACCGAAAAAGGCCCGGGATCGGGAAAATGAACAAACACTGTGCCAGTTCCTGAAACCATATGTGATTGGAGGGCAAGAGTTGCAAATCGATTCTTCACAACAATCCGAGGTAAGTAATCTGTGGGGGGTTAGGAAGGCATGGGCCCAGCAGGCTGCAAACCAACAACCTCTACCATGACCCTACCCACAACACTGAAAGGGTCGGGTCAGACGGCACAGAAAGTCTGCTGATGGCAGCGCTGCAAAGAAAAACAAAGATGCCGCCCGGCGTCATTCTGCCTATCTGGGGCCAATCTGCGAGGTGTGTGACGCTGCTGGCCATCAAAGGGGAGCCCCTTTGATGGCACACACTTCGCAGGAAAATTGCAGGCAAGGCGCCGCTCATGGATCACTCATGCCTGTAGCGCTGTAGAGAGCAATCCGGGCTCTTCTATAATACCCAGAGTAAACTCGGACAGAGGCAGGCCAGGCGGGGCACGGCAAATCTGTAAAACACGGGCCTCGCCATGTATGATTCAATTCCAGCTCCGATTATTCAGTTTCTTCATTATAAATTAACAGAAAAATAAAATAATTTGACTTACGCAGAATTACATTTATTAAAGTTGAGCAGCAGACTCACGGGGGCGAGTGAGTCACCCGCCTGCAGCGCTGGGGGTCGGCTGAGCCTCAGAGGGTGCAGCTCGGGCTGCCCACGGGATCCGTTATGCCGCCACCGCTGCAACAGATGGAAGCAGCGTGCTCAACTGCACTACCAAAATCCCGCGCGCGCACAGCAGTGGAGCAGCCCAGCCAGTTACTAAATTTAAAATATACAGCCCTCTCGCGCCTGCCTGCCCACCCAATTAAAACGGGTCTCACAATTTGCCACTCACAATGACTCCTCTTCTGACGTCAGTCCTCTTGGTGTTACATTGTAGCACAGGAGCAGATGAACCATTCCCATAGCCTGCCGTAGAAGCAAACATCGCGCTACGCGCTACTACTGCAGATTTCAATATTGGTGCATCATAGGCACTTTGGCTTTACAGCTGAGAGTAATGGGGTCCTCTAGAATTTAAATATATCATAATATAAGCACGGAAACGGCCAGAGGCGGTGTACAAATATGCCCGGCTCCTTATACACAAGCCTCGAATTACCCCGACGATTAACACAGGCAGCCCACTACAATTTACTCTCTCGTCAGCATTTCGCCATACAGTTGAAATTGTGGGAAACCGAGACGCAGAAAGTCCCCGACGAGAAGGAGAAGCCATCCATTGCCCCCGCTGAACTCGAGAGGCGAGGCGCCGCAACCCTGCAAGCCAAGTCACTTGCAGGACTCTGGTAGAAAAGAAAATTAAGCGCGAGATTACCTATCATTTCGGAGCCATTTCTTCCACTCAACAGGATCATTATATGAAGAAATTGCGGCACAAAGCAACTCAGCAGAAACATTTTGACAAAAGCTCCGGCACGCTGAAACCACCGCAGAATCCCAATAGCCTGGGGGCAATGAAAGCAAATGACCTGAAAGGAACAATTCCTCGTGTTTGCCCACAGAGTAAAGCCAGATTCGGGGGCGTTCCCGGCTTTCGGCTGACGTCGCGTGACGTCGGAAAAAGCCAAAGAATCTCGGGAACGCCCCCGAATCTGGTCCGGCATTGACGGACAGGCCCCTCGTCCAATGGCTAGGCTCCATTTATGGAGCCAGCCAATGAATGACGAGGGCCGACCCAAAGCCACACTACAGTTCTCATCAGGTTTTCGCCTGCGCGAAAAAGATGCGCAGAGCGCATCTTTTCGCCAGGCAAAACCTAAAAAGGGGGGGTTTGGGGGGTCTCCCCCAAAAACGAAAAAATCGAGGGATAAAAAAAGGGGGGTTGGGGGGGCTTCCCCCCAAAAAATAAATAAATACCTGAAGTGAGGACATGCGATCAGCGTCGTAAAAGAGGAAACGGAATTAAACTTCCGCTTCCTCTTTAGGACGTACGGCCGACGTAACCGACGTAACAAAGAAGATGGCCAGGAGACGAGTTGAAAAGGTAAGGGAAAATTATTATTATTTTTTTAAAAATAAGGGTTAATGGCAGGGGTAATGAAAAGTAGTAGAGGCTGGAGACGTGAAAGAGGACAGGTGTAACCTTTAACAAGAATATGCCTCACCATGCATAAATTAACAACGATAAACGTTGTTAATCTATGCGTGGTAAAGGAATATTAGTGGTAAAGGTTATGCGTAGAGAACGAATTCCGTTGTAACGCATGCGTGGTAAAGGCATGCGTTGCAACGGAATTCGTTGTAACGTCATATATTCGGTAAATACAATGTAGGACGTCACAACTGCAGGTTGACTGTACGCCTGATATCTTCAGATAGGATTAAAGTCATATAGGAAAATAAAATGCGACGTCGTCACTTCCCAAACGTTTATTCAATGTTCCTGGCATTTGCTTCCAATAGATCGACCCAAAATGGAAAAATACGCTATTACCTCATCACTGCACTAGTTCATGCTCTACATTCTGGCGTTTCTCTGGGAAATTGAACCCAGTATGGAAAATAGTCTATGTCGTCATCGACGCACGACGAGTACCCACTGTTCCGCATTATAGGTTGAAATTGGTACGTTATACACAGTTTAAAACATGGGACATGCTTATCAAATATACACAAGACACATACGTTAAACTTGAGCTTCAATAAATAAAAATACTTTCAACGGTGTGTAGGAGGCTTGTTGTGTGATTCCTGCGCTCCCGTCTGCCTTTGCCAATTATTTGTACTGTCTACTCTATGTGCATTACGCAGCCCACGCTGTCCCTGTAATGCAGAAGCAAAAGGCTCAGCGATCTCTCGCCCTGCACGTCAGTTACCGGAGGTCTAAGCAGTAAAGAAGATCTGTTGCAATAACCAAGATTTAAGACAAAAAACACCTCACTCTACGAAATGGCTCAATCTGACATGCTTTACCAATGTCCATATATGTGTGGCAAGTTTGGAAGTTGTTGCTATTACACGATTTGGAGGCTAAGACCATAAAAATGGCACCTGCGTGAAACATTAGCAGCAAATCGGTTTACCGCAAAAGCCTCACTGGTAATAGACGGCTGCAAGGCTTTCCACACTGATGGCCAGAGATACGGTGCGGGTGTGCCCCGTGGGTGGACTGCAAGTGTGTGCACGACCTGGACTTTGGGAGGAGGCGGAGCGATAGCACCTTCTCAAGAGATCAAACAGAAACCATATGTGAAGGAAATTACCCAGTCGTATTTTTTGGGTAAAAGGGGAGCGCCAGACCACATTACTGACTTTATTATGTGAAAAAGGCCACTTTATTGAAGACAGGTGCACATCACACAATAAACCTTCGGCCTTTACCTCACAAAACTAAACCTCACTATACAATGTCACCTACGGTCACTTACCCCCCCCCCCCCCTCCAGCCCTAAGTTAACTTGCAAATGTCTAACTAGAAACCCTGGCATTGAATTGGTGGCCTTTAACTCCCTTACCTCCTAGCCTACATCTATTAACATTTAACTATCAAAATATCCTCAATCTTAACTGAATTTTTTGCTTCACCCAGTTGTAACTTCATTGTCACTTTCAATTTCCTGATTCACCTATCTTCACAATAATACTCTTAATCTAGAACCATGACAACTTAACTGTCACTCATAAAAGGCCTGCTGACTTGTCTCACTCCCCCCAGGACCTGCTGTCCCACCTGTGAATATTCAGTGTCCTAGCCAGAACTTCCTTCAACTGCCACAAATACAGCTCCATCCAGTAGCGAGAAAAATGAACCCTGTCCCTACTAAAAAAAATTCTGCTGCATCATATTTCAAATCTGAGTGTTCCACCTGACCAAAACCTTCTCCTTGCAAATAAAAAACCACATGTCCCTGTTAATTTTACATCTTGCCTTATAATGGCAGAGGGCTTCATCGCCCCCCATCCACTCTCATATTCAAACAAATTCCGTCCACAGCAAGAAACATCCTAACTATTGCCGCTTGATCTCCATCAGATCTTTCTTCATTACCTTTAACAATGCCAGCCCCTTGCATACCACCATGTCATTTTCGTCCTAAGTGAATCAGTAAAATGTCTGTACATCTATGCCGTCTCATAAGATTATTTAAACATCGCAACAGCTCCTGATATCTTATGCCCCCTTTTCCATGCCAGGTAACTATAAACAAACATTTGTCGAACCTGAGGTTAGCACATCCACATTTTTGATGTTTGTGCCTTTTTGACCACTTATTAAAGGAAAGTTGTACAATCCAAATAGGCAGCCTGACTGCCTCACGGCCAGCAACCGCACCTGAAACAAGCATTTATGCCAATAGGTCTCGCCTTTGGGATATTATAAGTGTTTAGCCATGCAACAGTTGATGTTGCACCAAGGATATTGTGCGGCAAAATTAAATACTTATAAGGTCCCAAAGGCAAGACCTATTGGCTATGCCAATGCTTGTTTACGTGTGCACCTGTTGTTTAGTGGTGGTGAATGGGTACCATCTGAGCATAAGGACGTTGTTGCTGCTTATGCAACAGGCCTAATGGGCAATGCAGCAACTGGCCTAATGGGTAATGCCCTCATGAGTTTGTTATTTTGCTTCTCCTCCCCTTTCTCTTCAGACCTAGTTTTTCTGCCTGCAACCTGGTTATGTAAATTTTACCGAACAACAAGCAAACTACATTTAACCGTCCCTAAAGTTTGTGCTCCTTTAAAGAACTGTTAGAAGTGGTGTGGAATTGATGAAAGAAATAGAAGGTAAATCTAGCAAAAGAACACTGCGTCTAATGTGGTGAAGTCGGATAGTCAGCCTTCATAATTAGGCAATGCATTAATATGTTACATTAGCCTACTACTTAGCGCTACTGGTAGCTATTCCAGCCTTAATGCAGAGATTGCTAAATTAGCTGGCTATGTACAATAAAGCGAACACATTGATTATAAGCTTAACGAAAACCAAAATAATGCCGCCCTTTCAGCGTTCTAAACCCATTTTCTTGGTAAATGAGTACTTCATTAATAGAACCGGTTGAAGAATAGAAATATCTATGAATGTGCATAAAGCATAAATAATAAATAGGCTGCCTTGGAAACCGCACTTTGAAAACTTGAAATTCAGATTCATGAGAGCAGATCGGAAGATTAATATTCCATATGGCGACAGGCAGGTCAGACATTAACAACTTTCAAAATCAAGTTGCATGTAGTTTAGTTACATGGAGATTTGTTTTTTTGCCAGACTTAATAATTAGCCAGACATCTTCTGTTCTGCTAAGTTTTCTTGAAGGCTACATTGCCTATGGCAGGCTGCCTCTCAGGCTCTCATGTGACTTGAGCTAGCTTTGACATCTGTGTTATATTTGAAAGGTCAACAGCTTTGGATTGATTTATCGAAGTGTTGCCAAGCAGATAAGGTGTTATTGAAAGCTGCAATTGACATTGAAATCATCAATGTTTTGGAAGCAGATCTTTGTGCGGTGACTTATAACAATTTCAGTTAATCACCGATATGTCTACAGCTAGACTCTAGCGACTTATGATTATCAGTACACTTTAGTTAATACTGAAAATCAAGCACTAAACCAGATAAAACATATTGGACTTTTTGCTTGTGTAATCCATATTATATATAGTGTATATAAGTATGTATGTATGTGTGTGTGTGTATATTACCTACTGGCGGTCGCCAGTAGGTATATATAGTTAGGATTTTTTCCCTATGGGATTTTTGAAAATTCTATGTCTAATACCTTTGGCATTTGTGGACGGAATTGGCTGAAATTTTCAGGAAAATGGAACATTTTGTTTCTGAGCAGCCACTGAAAATTTGGGGGGTGTTTGTCAAGGGGGGGCTGAGAAAAAAGGGGGGTCCCAAAACGCGTTTTTCCCATGTTAATTTCCATAGGGCGGTTGGCCTCACTTTTAGGCCGAACGGCTGAATGGATTTGCACGAAACTTGGCAAAATTGTAGGGACTGTTAGCCCGATGTGCCTTTGCTAGGTCTCAATATATGTGCTCCAGTGGATTTTGAGAAATTAACGTTCAAAAAAAGATATATATCTGTAAGCGCGCTCCGGGCAGCGCTCCGGTTCGCGTACTTGACGCGTAACGGAACTTCGCGTAGCGAAGCTGATTGGCTCTCCAGTGTCTGTCAACATTCTAAACAGTCCGGAGCGGCCGCCATCTTGTCTCTCGGTAGGATCGAGAGACAAGAGGAGGCCAAAACAAAGGGGGAAATGACCATAAGGGGGCATAGTAGATCCTCCCTGACCCCCTAGGTTTGATGTGGAGGCTTTAAAAGGGCCCCGCAGGGCAAAAAATAAATACATGTTTTTTTGTTTTTTTGCGTGGGGAGCACCCGGTCCGCGAACCGGGAAGCGTTCTGGGGAGCGTACTAAAAGGAAAAAAGAATGATAGACTTTTCTAATATTGTATGTTAATTGATTGTTTGTTTTGTTGATTATTTTTTAATTTCTTTATTTTTTAAGCAATTATTTATTATTGTGATTGTGTTTCAAAATTTAATAAAATGTCTAACATTTCACTGTCTGAAATGTCGTTATTTTCATTGAACATAGCTTGTAATGTTTGAGTGTGTAAAATGTCCTCATTTTCAAGGAGGACATCTACTGCTTGCACACATTGCAGTAGTTCTTGGTCCCAAGTTTCATCCATAAATTCTATATAATTTGGATCAATTATTTCTTGGTTGCTCTCTTGCAGGACAATTTGAAATGAAACTTTCTGTTCGCCTTCCATGTTGCCTGAAATTTGGATAAAAAAAAATATATTAGTACAGATAGGGCACTGTTGGGATTAATTTTAGATAGGCAGTTTTGACCGCCAGTAGGTAAATATAGTTAGGATTTTTTCCCTATGGGATTTTTGAAAATTCTATGTCTAATAACTTTGGCATTTGTGGACGAAATTGGCTGAAATTTTCAGGAAAATGGAACATTTTGTTTCTGAGCAACCACTGAAAATTTGGGGGGTGTTTGTCAAGGGGGGGCTGAGAAAAAAGGGGGGTCCCAAAACGCGTTTTTCCCATGTTAATTTCCATAGGGCGGTTGGCCTCACTTTTAGGCCGAACGGCTGAATGGATTTGCACGAAACTTGGCAAAATTGTAGGGACTGTTAGCCCGATGTGCCTTTGCTAGGTCTCAATATATGTGCTCCAGTGGATTTTGAGAAATTAACGTTCAAAAAAAGATATATATCTGTAAGCGCGCTCCGGGCAGCGCTCCGGTTCGCGTACTTGACGCGTAACGGAACTTCGCGTAGCGAAGCTGATTGGCTCTCCAGTGTCTGTCAACATTCTAAACAGTCCGGAGCGGCCGCCATCTTGTCTCTCGGTAGGATCGAGAGACAAGAGGAGGCCAAAACAAAGGGGGAAATGACCATAAGGGGGCATAGTAGATCCTCCCTGACCCCCTAGGTTTGATGTGGAGGCTTTAAAAGGGCCCCGCAGGGCAAAAAATAAATACATGTTTTTTTGTTTTTTTGCGTGGGGAGCGCCCGGTCTGCGAACCGGGAAGCGTTCTGGGGAGCGTACTAAAAGGAAAAAAGAATGATAGACTTTTCTAATATTGTATGTTAATTGATTGTTTGTTTTGTTGATTATTTTTTAATTTCTTTATTTTTTAAGCAATTATTTATTATTGTGATTGTGTTTCAAAATTTAATAAAATGTCTAACATTTCACTGTCTGAAATCTCGTTATTTTCATTGAACATAGCTTGTAATGTTTGAGTGTGTAAAATGTCCTCATTTTCAAGGAGGACATCTACTGCTTGCACACATTGCAGTAGTTCTTGGTCCCAAGTTTCATCCATAAATTCTATATAATTTGGATCAATTATTTCTTGGTTGCTCTCTTGCAGGACAATTTGAAATGAAACTTTCTGTTCGCCTTCCATGTTGCCTGAAATTTGGATAAAAAAAAATATATTAGTACAGATAGGGCACTGTTGGGATTAATTTTAGATAGGCAGTTTTGACCGCCAGTAGGTAAATATAGTTAGGATTTTTTCCCTATGGGATTTTTGAAAATTCTATGTCTAATAACTTTGGCATTTGTGGACGGAATTGGCTGAAATTTTCAGGAAAATGGAACATTTTGTTTCTGAGCAGCCACTGAAAATTTGGGGGGTGTTTGTCAAGGGGGGGCTGAGAAAAAAGGGGGGTCCCAAAACATGTTTTTCCCATGTTAATTTCCATAGGGCGGTTGGCCTCACTTTTAGGCCGAACGGCTGAATGGATTTGCACGAAACTTGGCAAAATTGTAGGGACTGTTAGCCCGATGTGCCTTTGCTAGGTCTCAATATATGTGCTCCAGTGGATTTTGAGAAATTAACGTTCAAAAAAAGATATATATCTGTAAGCGCGCTCCGGGCAGCGCTCCGGTTCGCGTACTTGACGCGTAACGGAACTTCGCGTAGCGAAGCTGTTTGGCTCTCCGCTGTCTGTCAACATTCTAAACAGTCCGGAGCGGCCGCCATCTTGTCTCTCGGTAGGATCGAGAGACAAGAGGAGGCCAAAACAAAGGGGGAAATTACCATAAGGGGGCATAGTAGATCCTCCCTGACCCCCTAGGTTTGATGTGGAGGCTTTAAAAGGGCCCCGCAGGGCAAAGAAAAAAAAAAAATTGTTTTTTTGCGTGGGGAGCGCCCGGTCCGCGAACCGGGAAGCGTTCTGGGGAGCGTACTAAAAGGAAAAAAGAATGATAGACTTTTCTAATATTGTATGTTAATTGATTGTTTGTTTTGTTGATTATTTTTTAATTTCTTTATTTTTTAAGCAATTATTTATTATTGTGATTGTGTTTCAAAATTTAATAAAATGTCTAACATTTCACTGTCTGAAATGTCGTTATTTTCATTGAACATAGCTTGTAATGTTTGAGTGTGTAAAATGTCCTCATTGTCAAGGAGGACATCTACTGCTTGCACACATTGCAGTAGTTCTTGGTCCCAAGTTTCATCCATAAATTCTATATAATTTGGATCAATTATTTCTTGGTTGCTCTCTTGCAGGACAATTTGAAATGAAACTTTCTGTTCGCCTTCCATGTTGCCTGAAATTTGGATTAAAAAAAATATATTAGTACAGATAGGGCACTGTTGGGATTAATTTTAGATAGGCAGTTTTTATCAGTGAATTTATCTTTGGGCAGTGTATAGTATCAGAGTGGAAGTAGGAATATAAAAAAGTGTATGTGATTTAACGTAAGTAAAATCATAATTATACAAGAGAAACCTAACTCCATCCATAACTATAACAGAGAAGTCTATCTAAATCTATAACTACTACAGAGGGATAGTATATAACTATCAAAAAAAGTTTACCATATTAACTTAAAGTGCACAATATACTTCAGTTTTTAAAATAACAACTTACCTTTACAAAGAAGTTGAAGTTATTAGTGAAAATCCTATTGAAATGTACACCTGGAAGTAGTAGTCAAAATGGCTCTGTTTCCTTCTCTTCCTTTATATATATTCAGGTATATAACCAATCAAATGTCTGGTAAAAAAAATTGAAAATGAAAGTAACATTTTCATTGGTTGTCAATTCCAACACTTCAGATGTGTTTTGTGAAGTAATTTACCTCACGGCATTTAGAGAGGTCTACAGGCTAAATGGCTAAATGGAATTTCAATCAAATTTGTGAAAATGGTAGGAATTGGTATGTAGTATGAGCTAATCTATATTTGGTGAAAGTGTCTCCAGTCGCTTTTCTGTAAATTACTTTCCCACCTTTTTTGATGGAGCGCTTCCCGGGGAGCGACCCGGTACGCGAACTGGCGAGCGCCCCGGTACGCGAACCTGAAGCGTTACGGGAGTCCACCATTTTGTGTTTCGGTCGAATTAAGATACAAGATGGAGGGCAAATAATGTTCAGAATGGGTAGAAGAGGACACGGTAGACGTATTTTGACCCCCTAGGTTTTCTGAGGATGGCTGAGGAGGCCCATATGTGCGAAAAAAACACATTTTTTAAAACAAATTCACGCGGTTAGCTTCCGGTTCGCGTACCGGGTAGCGCCCCGGGGAAAGTACTTTGTTGAAAATTAGTGAAAAAAGTTAGAGTAAAATAATCATTGTGAGTGATCAGATGTAGGGTAGCTCTGAGAAGAGCTTTTGGGTTTATGGTACATTTAGGTACTTATAAGTAGGTACCAATGCAGAGTCTTAAATTCAGAATGAAAACTCTGTTCCCTTCATCTGAGAAGTGAACTCCATCTCCTCTGTAGATATCTTGCATGTAGTAACGCAAGTTATTGTTGTACATGGAGCCCATTCCATGGTCTCTCATGTAAGCTGAAACAGATTTGTTTACATGCTTCCTCGATTTCTCAATTTGTGGACAAAATTGGTTCGACCACCTCCATTTCTGTCTTTGGCATATATTTGAATATACCAAGGCAGTTTGAGGAAAAAGTGCCATCAATTGCTCAAAGGTGTCCTTTAAAAGCATTTCCAGACCTACACCAGTCAAAGTGCCCAAGTCATTACCTCCACAGTGCAAAATTAACAGGTCAGGTTTAGGCAAATGCATAAAGGTTTCTCCAATGGTATCAATTGGTGACATTTTAATCCTCTGTGGCCAAACCACTTAATTTCCACATCTTGTAAATTGAGGTTAGGTAAATTTCTGTTCTCAGCATACCTCTGAGCCCAGTAGATGTAACTATGTCCAACAATCCAGACAGAAAACATGGTGAGAGAAGGTTCTGCTGCAGTCAGATGAAGTGTGGCAATGAAATGGCAGTTGGAAAAATAAGAGTTTAAAATGAAAAGAAATGTGGAGTTTCTGTGTTAAGCAGTGATTGGTGGATTTTGATTGCTGAAAACAGAAAGTTAGGGTGCATGGATGTGTTCTTTGAAAGATGTAATTTGAATGGTCAAGAAAAAATCATTTAATGAAAGATTGCACTGGATACGCAGGTGCACTGAGAGTTCAGAGTTCAATTGAAACATTGTTGTGTGAACTTGCAAACATCAGAGGTCTTTCAGGAGGTGGTTGCTATGCAAAAAAGGCAGAGAGGGCAGAGGGGGGGAAGGGTGTTGATTTGAAAAAAGTGAGGGAAGAGTTTTGATTGGGTGACATGAGAGATATGTGTGATGGGTTACAGCATTTCTGTGCTTTTAATAGCTGCAGACTCTGGAGTGCATACCTTTTGCTCTGCTAAAGACAATTTGGTGTGTTTCTGAGACTGTTTTGAAACTCATAAAGTATTTGCTAAGGTGAGAAAAGATTCATTTAATTTAGATAGAGAATAGTATGGTTTAGGGAGAAAATTATGAAGAAAGTTGTGTATTTAAAATGTTGCTTTGTGTCAAGTGTTTTACAAATAGATTTTGTTTCTTTGAGTTACATAGCCATGTTAAAAGTGACCCTTAAAAAAACGCTTTCATGTGTCTTAGGGCATTGTAAGTCATGTCCCGATGAATGTAGGTATATCATTGATTTTGTTGATGTGTTTAAAATCGTTTTTTGAAAAATATTAGGTTTCTTGATATGTACTGCTAGTGCTTCATAGGTTGCTTGGGGCATATTTATAAGGCATTTCAGTCTCTCTGATGTTATTTTTCCCATTTTAATTTAAGACCTTTCCCCGTGGAGCAAGGTCCTTGTAAATATGCCCCCATCTGTGCTTGGCAAATTTAGATTTTAATTCCTTGACTAACATAGCCATGTTAAAAGTGACCCAGAAATGGTGCAAGGGCCTTAAAAAAACGCTTTCATGTGTCTTAGGCCATTTTAAGTCATTTCCCCTTGAATGTAGGTATATAATTGATTTTGTTGATGTGTTTAAAATCGTTTTTTGAAATCAATTAGTTTACTTGATATGTAGTGCTAGAGCTTCATAGGTTGCTTGGGGCATATTTATAAGGCATTTGAGTCTCTCTGATTTTATTTTTCCCATTTTAACTTAAGACCTTTCCCCGTGGAGCAAGGTCCTTGTAAATATGCCCCCATCTGTGCTTGGCAAATTTAGATTTTAATTCTTTGACTAACTTAGCCATGTTAAAAGTGACCCAGAAATGCGTCACTCAAATGCATATGATGGCCTTGCGCCTCTTTTGCGCCGCTGTGGGTCACTTTTGGGTAAAAGATGCACCATGTTGCAAGATAGGTTTCAGTTCATCTCCAGCAAGATACCATCAGTTTAAAATGTATATAATTAGCAATGTGTAGGGGGCATGCAGAAGCTGAAGCTTTTGTAAGTGTCAAAGTTGTTGCATGCAGTGCTGCACTTCTGGGTACTGTTTCATATGCTGGACTACATCTGCACTATGAAATACCTAAGCAAAGGAAACACAGGTGATGTGATTGTGAAATGAGGAAAAGAAACTCCACATTTTTCAATTACATCACCTGTGTTTCCTAAGTTTACGAATGACATTGTGCAGATGAAGTTTAGGTCTGTCCACGGACACAGAAGAGGTCTGGCCTTTGTTCAAGAGTGAAGTGGACATGACTTACTTCATTGGTAGGCCTTCACATGTATTATCTCCTCTGTATTCTTCAACAAGCGTAAATTTGATCTGCAACCCTGAGTAGGCCTCACCTTAAAAAAACCTCTGGAGAGGCCACACCTTATCGTCATCCTGAATTAATCATTTAAAATGTTAGGGACAGATTTATGATAGGTGTATGCCTCTTTTGCGCCACTGTGCGTCACTTTTGTGACGCAGTGGCGGTGCAAAAGATTTGCTATGTGGCGACATATTTAAAAATTGATGCATCTAGGCAGATGTGTCATGCTGTAAAGTCCCGTGCCACATGAAACCGATGCAGCAGTGATGCAAAAGATGCACCATGTTGCAAGACAGGCCTCACTTCATCTCCAACAAGATAAGAAGCTTAGGGGCAGATTTATGATGACTGGCGCATCCCCAGGGATGTGCCAGTCATCCTGCGCCGCTGCTCCGCCACCCATGGTGCGCCGCATTTACAATGCGGCGCACCATGGGGCAAAAACGGCACAGATGCGTGACGCATCTGTGCCGTAAAGGTGGCGCATTGCTGGAGCTGCATCGCAAGCGCGACGCAGCTCCAGCAAGGCTCAGGGGTGCCACATCTCCACAATGCTGCGTCAAGACCTATGCCTGCTTCAAGCAGGCGCAGGGTTTTGACGCAGCATTGTCCTAAAAGTGACTTAGTGAAATCTAATAGATTTCACTCAGCCACTTTTAGGAGGCGTTCCTGCGCAGGAACGCCCCCCCTGCGCAGGAACGCCTCCTTATGGCGCAGGGCTTTACAACGTGACGCATCTCCTAGATGCGTCACGTTGTAAATAGGGCGCATTGTTTGCGCCGCCGTTGCGTCAAATAAAGGGACGCACCGGCGGCGCAAGGCCTTCATAAATCTGCCCCTGAGTCTTCTGTAAATGTCAAAATTGTTGTATACACTGCTCAACTTCTGTGTACTCTTTGATATGCTAGACTCCATCTGCACTATGAGATACCTAAGCAAAGGAAACACAGGTGATGTGATTGTGAAATGAGGAAAAGAAACTCCACATTTTCCAATTACATCACCTGTGTTTCCTAAGTTTACGAATGACATTGTGCAGATGAAGTTTAGGTCTGTCCACAGACACAAAAGAGGTCTGGCCTTTGTTCAAGAGTGAAGTGGACATGACTTACTTCATTGGTAGGCTTTCACATGTATTATCTCCTTTGTATTCTTCAACAAGCATAAATGTGATCTGCAACCCTGAGTAGGCCTCACCTTAAACAAACCTCTGGATAGGCCACACCTTATCGTCATCCTGAATTAATCATTTAAAATGTTAGGGACAGATTTATGATAGGTGTATGCCTCTTTTGCGCCACTGTGCGTCACTTTTGTGACGCAGTGGCGGTGCAAAAGATTTGCTATGTGGCGACATATTTAAAAATTGATGCATCTAGGCAGATGTGTCATGCTGTAAAGTCCCGTGCCACATGAAACCGATGCAGCAGTGATGGAAAAGATGCACCATGTTGCAAGACAGGCCTCATTTCATCTCCAACAAGATAAGAAGCTGAATCTTCTGTAAATGTCAAAATTGTTGTATACACTGCTCAACTTCTGTGTACTCTTTCATATGCTAGAGTCCATCTGCACTATGAGATACCTAAGCAAAGGCAACACAGGTGATGTGATTGTGAAATGAGGGAAAGAAACTCCACATTTTTCAATTACATCACCTGTGTTTGCTAAGTTTACGAATGACATTGTGCAGATGAGGTTTAGGTCTGTCCACGGACACAGAAGAGGTCTGGCCTTTGTTCAAGAGTGAAGTGGATATGACTTACTTCATTGGTAGGTCTTCACATGTATTATCTCCTCTATAGTCTTCAACAAGCGTAAATTTAATCTGCAACCCTGAGTAGGCCTCACCTTAAACAAACCTCTGGATAGGCCACACCTTATCGTTATCCTGAATCAATCATTTAACATGTTAGGGACAGATTTATGATAGGCGTGTGCCTCTTTTGCGCCGCTGTGCGTCACTTTTGTGACGCAGCGGTGGTGCAAAAGATTTGCTATGTGGCGACATATTTAAAAATTGATGCATCTAGGCAGATGTGTCATGCTGTAAAGTCCCGTGTCACATGAAACCGATGCAGCAGTGATGGAAAAGATGCACCATGTTTGCAAGACAGGCCTCATTTCATCTCCAACAAGATAAGAAGCTGAATCTTCTGTAAATGTCAAAATTGTTGTATACACTGCTCAACTTCTGTGTACACTTTCATATGCTACAGTCCATCTGCACTATGAGATACCTAAGCAAAGGAAACACAGGTGATGTGATTGTGAAATGAGGAAAAGAAACTCCACATTTTTCAATTACATCACCTGTGTTTGCTAAGTTTACGAATGACATTGTGCAGATGAGGTTTAGGTCTGTCCATGGACACAGAAGAGGTGTGGCCTTTGTTCAAGAGTGAAGTGGACATGACTTACTTCATTGGTAGGCCTTCACATGTATTATCTCCTCTATACTCTTCAACAAGCGTAAATTTAATCTGCAACCCTGAGTAGGCCTCACCTTAAACAAACGTCTGGATAGGCCACACCTTATCGTCATCCTGAATCAATCATTTAACATGTTAGGGACAGATTTATGATAGCCGTGTGCCTCTTTTGCGCCGCTGTGCATCACTTTTGTGACGCAGCGGCGGTGCAAAAGATTTGCTATGTGGCGACATATTTAAAAATTGATGCATCTAGGCAGATGTGTCATGCTGTAAAGTCCTGTGCCACATGAAACCTGCGTCAGTTTTCATATAGGTGTTTTGTTGCAAGGTATGCATTAATTTGCAAGAAAGCCCTGTAAAACTCGATTTTTAACTTGTGGACTTGAATTCTCGACTAGTTTGGTAACAAAAAGATGTGGATACGACTCACTACTTGTTTTCAGACCGCTATTAAAAATGAAACATTTCTCAAATCTAGAATAAAAATCACTAGTGTCTTCGTCTTGTTTCTCTTTACAGGCTGAGATGGCATCCCAGTCTTCCTTTTTCGTGGCTAGTAATCTTGGCAAGACTTGTATTAACAACTCGGGCAATGCTTTAGCTTTTTCCCCAAGACCGGTACCTGGAACTCGTGTGTTATCTTCAGTTTCTAATGCGGTCCAATCTATCTTTTTCTCTCCCACCTCCCATTCTTTTTCTTTGAGTTTTTCATATATGCCCGCAGGCAACAGGACCTTTAACATTTTAATGATATCAGGATACGTGTATTCTCCCATACGGAGCATGTCCTTTAATTCACGATGGAACCCTGCTGGATCTTTATCGTGACAGGGTATTAACTTTTTTATTTCAAGAAGTTCTATTTTCGTGATAGGGGTGTAAACAAATACTCGTTCTAGATCACCCCCCGCTCCCTTAACTGGGTGCACTTCTCGTAACGGATTCTGTCTGTCTATGTAGAATGATTTTCTTACTGGAGGTGGGACAGGAACAAAATGTGGATTCAGGAACGTTCTGTATTTGTGGCGCTGTTCTAGAATGACACTAATTAAATCGGTACCTAGACCTTTCCATCTGTATTGGAGTAACTCGTTCAGTACATCATGTAAAGGACCTGGATCAGAATGCTGATCCTCATACAGTGTAATGAGGTGCTGGATCATATACGTACCCACCAGACGCTGCTCGGCTGGGGGCAGTTTCAGAAACGTTTGGGCCACTATTTCATCTGAAAACGTGGTAGAATCACTAGTCCATCGGACTGCTGATCGGGCTAGTTCTTGTTCATGCATTGTACTAAGCTCGCTATAACCTATTCGTGATTTCAGAATCTGATCGGTGGCCTGGAATACTTGTTCAAGAGAACACTGTTCTGGTACTGGAGGAGGAAAAACTTTCTTGTAATCTAGGCGTGAATGTCTGTCGGAAAGTCTAGTTCTACCTACATACGCTATCCTGGAGGGATTCTCGCTGTCTACCTCTTCACTAGAAGAGTCATTCTCTTTCTCGGTTGCTCTTTTTGCTTCCTCTTTCTGGTATATACTTATAATTTCCTTACGAATTTTCTTGTACATACTTTCTACACTACCTTGTGTCTTGTGTTTTCCCTCGGCTATATTATCACTCCACCGGATCAGGCCTTTCATCTCGTCTTTGTTTTTATCAGGATAATCTTGCTCTCTTATTAAACAGTTAATCAAGAACTGTAAAATCATATGTTGAATCTCGACTTTTCTGTGTGCCATAGCTTCGTGAATACTTCCTGGATTCTCTCCTGTACGGACAAAACGATATATTCTGTCTAGATGTTCCTTCATGTCGGGCAGGGTGACCAAAAAGTTGGCAACCCGTCTTAAACGTACTGAATATAATACCATGTGATCTTCGCCTGGGACTGGATCATATATACAGTCGGTAAGAAGTCTCTTGAGGTCTGTGTATGTAGCCACTTTTGGCGTACGCTGTAACGCTGCTTCTCGCGGCGTCAGTCGTCTTACTTGAGGCGGGGTGATAGGAGCACCTCCTCCCGCACCTCCTGAACTGGAATCGTCAGTTAATACTGTACGTGCTGGTAGAGTGACTGGCAAAACGGGCACACCTAATGTGGGCTGGTCCGGGGGTACTGGCACATTAACTTGGTCCCCGGGACCAGTGGCTGGAGGAACAGGAATTACATTATTTACAGGATGCTGCGGGTGAACAGGCGGAATACGATTTGCATATTCTGGGACTGTGTCGTCCAAGTAGGATGAAAGAAAAATTTCAGCTGCGGTCGGTTTATGACGTAGCTTAATCGGGACCAATGGTTGCGGTAAATTACAGGGTGCTTCCGGGATTGCCTTCGGCAAGCCCTCGGCAAGAAGAGGATACATACCATTAATAAGGGCATTTCTCTGTCTATCGGACTGTTCTGCTCTAACTCGTTCACCTTCTTCAATTAATTCCCTTTCTTGGGCTTTTTCTGAGGATTCCCTACTTAATTCTGTTTTTCTGAATTCTTTTTCGGTTCTTTTATGAGATTCTTTGCGCCATAACTCGATGGCGTCTTTCTGGGACTGTCTTGCTTTCTTTTTCCATAATGCTTCTTCTACTCGCATGATGCACTCGGCATCCCATGTACCTGATACAGGCCATCTATATTTCTCTTCAAGATGTTTGGTGTAATCCACCCATAAGTCTAGATATAATATGGCATCTAAGCCATGCTTGTGATACATAAAATGTCCAGGACTGTCCCTAGGAGGAACAGGAACTGATTCTTCGAGTAACCCTTTTCTGGTTTTTATCTGACGTAATTTCGAAAACAGAGGCATGTCTGAGTTATACTTGTGAACCCAATACACAATAGTCACAGTAATGCAATGGCAAACAAAACACTCATACCACGACATAGAAATACATTAAATAACAGTTCGAACAGAATACTACCTGATACACTGAAACATAACACTTGAATTTCTCGAGAACAGACTTACTAGAATTACTGGATGCACTGCTAAAACAGTACAGAACATACCGGTCTCGTAAAGAGACACGTCATACCGTATCCACCTAGGTGGACACGTCGGACTGGATCTGTGTACCCAAACCCATCGGACCAGGAACAAACTAATGAACCTGTCTAGATACTTCCCCCGCAACGGTACTCACCGGGAAGCAGAAACTGAAGGCCTCGGACTGGACTGGACTGCTACGACGTCTGGTTACTACTACGCGTTTCGAACTTCGGTACTTCGGTTACAGGTGGGCCTCCGGATACCTCGGACCTTGCTCTCTCGGCTTGGGCTCTGGTCGGGACGAACCGCATTCCACACCGCCTCGTCTGGATGCCGGACCGCAGTCTCCGTCTCCTCCGTGGGCCTGAGGGAGACTTGAAGCAGAAATATCTGCACGTGCACGGTAGAGTTCCGTCACGGCTGTAGAAGGGTCAGGGGGCCTGCGTTACATCGCCGGTGCGTGGGGAAAGGGCAAGTTCCTGTTCGGGCGCCATTATGTGGTACATAAATAATTAATTACCGGTACTATTTTTGAATATATTAATAATAACAGATAGCGCAATAAATAAGAGGCAGGATCCGAGGAATCTGAGTCGAACGGGCTTTATTCAGGCATAAGGGAAGGGACAGGATCGGGACAGCCTGAAATAGAATGGCATAGAAGGCAGCTGCCCCGTCTCATTAACAGTACAAGGTATATATAGTAAAACATCACAATTACATTACATACAGTAGGCGTAACAAGTGACAAGCGTAAGATAAGAACACATGGGCGTGAAAAGAAGGCGTGCACAGGGCGTGCACGTAGACATGTGATGAGAACGTCACAGAAGTGTCATAAAATGGGTGGATACATAGAGGGGGCTACCTGAGCAGCTGGAACCTTTAACCTAGTGGTGCGCGCAAACGGACAATGACGTGTTACTAGGGGAGAACTGGGGGCTATGACTTCTGCACTAGAAGAGGAGACGAAAGTCTGCGGTGTCAGGACGACATGTACCTATAGCATATCTGGTATCTGGTGTTTGGAGTACATGTTGATAGGATCTAAGAGTTATCAGAGCAAAGGCTACTTGACACTAAGACTGGTGCATGCATATATTCTACATGTATTGCGTGTGCTATGAATCTTCCATGAATATTAATTCAGTAATTCTCTTACATGGAGACAGGAAGACTAGACTATAGCTGAAGCTGTTTATGCGGTTCGTTAGCTTAGGAATGTGAAGACGGGGAGCTGAACTGATAACTAAAGGCATAACATATTCTTGGTAGATAGGCAGGCAGAGCCAGGCCGGGCACCGCGCTGCGCGGCAGGAAGTAAGTGAAGGGTCAGGGATGCAGGTGGGGGCTGCATCGCTCCTCGGAGTGGGTTCAGAAGACTGGAGCTTGAATCTGGTGTCCGGGCCCTTTCGAGGCCTAGAAACGGGGACAATTCAATGAATTAACGTGCAAAATGTAAAACGTTGGCAACATAGGCCTAATACTCGTTGCTTTCACAGGAACTGGAAACTAGCATATTAACGTTGGACACAACTATAATTGCGTCTTTTAATCGATCATAGGGGGATATATGCGTATCGATCATGCACATATAGCATAGGATGGGGAACACGTAGGCACATATAACAAGGCAAAATTCAATTTTCCTCAACATCATTCATGACATGGTCAGTGACATCACTGATGACATCACTGATGACATCTCAAATGACATCACTGATGACATCACTGATGACATCTCAAATGACATCACTGATGACATCACTGATGACATCTCAAATGACATCACTGATGACATCACTGATGACATCTCAAATGACATCACTGATGACATCTCATTTGACATTACTGATCACATCACTGATGACATCATTCATGTGATAATACGATTAACCTCTTCAGACTCTAATATAACCTTAGATACACTCAGTGTAAACAGACACTCACAGACTGTCACTCATCCATGGAGTTACTCACACACTTAGTCAGTCATGCAAAGAATCAATCACACCTCCATTTCCTCAACTATACAGTTATACACACCTTACTTATTCAAACATATACTAACACATATTTACTCTCTTTTACAATGCCTGATACAAGTACACAATGATCCATACAGCCACTCACACATCACTGGCTCTTATGCACAGTTATTTATATATGTCAAATGTCACATGTACTGTGTTTTACATATGTATTTACTTTGACATGTAGCACTGAGATATCCATTCACTCACCAATGCACTCAGTCAACTGCCCATACAGGTGTTTCCACATGCACTTTTGAACCCATACATCTAGTGAATCAACTGCTCACACATCTATGCACAGAGTCATACACCTCCCAGCCACCCACACACACACACTCAGTCTCCCATACAAATACTTGGGCAACCAATCAATAACCCATATACTTACTCATATAGCTACTGATCAACACATGCAGCAGTTTACAGAACAACAGACATAATGATGCACAAATTAAGACAGTTTAGTCACTAACTCATGCACTCATTGACACACATTTATTCACTCACTCATACAGTCAATCATGCACCTAATAAATCCTTCATCCAGACACTTATACATCCACTCATTCTTCAATATGTAAGACATATTTTAACTTTACAGAAACATACAGTCACTGGATGTTGTCATCAGTGATGTCATCAGTGATGTCATCAGTGATGTCACTGACCATGTCATGAATGATGTAATATGTGACATGATCAGCAGTGGATTGCGGGTGCGCGATATATAGTTAGTACAACTAACTATATATGGAATTTCAATGGTTTTGTGTGAGTAAAATACGTTTTTTTAAATGCTAATTCCTAACTATATATGGTCTATAACCTATGGTTTTTTCAGTGAATTTTCAAGGTTTTGTAAATGCTAATTCCTAACTATATATGGTCTATAACCTATGGTTTTTTCAGTGAATATATATATACACACACACACAGACATAGAGGACAATTATTATATTTGATGTTTAACATGTTTTTTTTTTACCTGATGTTTTTCTACTGTTTTTAATTAAGTGCTTTTAATTTATACTTCATGTAGACCTGATAAATACCCTGACTCAAGGCCCCTCCCTGCCTTCATTACCCCCCAAGGAGCTTTCATGTTCAAGAGCATGCCTTTTGGTCTGGCATCCGCCGTGGCGGTATTCCAGAAGATTATGGACCAGATCCTAAAAGATTTAGACCTTACAATGTACTTCCAGGACGATATTCTGATGTACGGTCATTCTGTGGTAAACCATGACCGCACCCTTTGGCTTGTATTCAGGAAGTTGACGGTGCAGAAGTCTAAGTGTCAAATCAGAGTGACTTCTGTCGACTACCGTGGGCATTCCATTTCTGAGCAAGGTTTTAGACTAAAAAACAACCTGCTGGAAGCTGTCAAAGACGCTCCTTTCCCTCAGAGTAAGGACAAACTTAAGTCCTTCCTTGGTCTTATGGAATACATGGCCAAGTTTGTCAATGATTTTGCTTCTAAGTGTGATCCCTTACTTGAACTGCAGAAAAGAAACAAGGATTTTGAATGGCTTGACCAGCACAAGCAAACCGTAGACACGTTGAAGGAGGAGGTATTGCAATCATCTGCTTTAGGCACTTTTGACCCCACAAAAAAAACAATCCTTACCATTGATGCGTCAAAAAGGGTTATGGGCCACCTTGTCACAAAGAGATAGAAAGGGCGAAAAAATACATGTGTTTGCTTCCTGGTGCCTCTCCAAGGCAGAGAGCAATTACTCTGTAATTGAACAGGAGGCACTGGCATGTTACTGGGCAGTAAAACATTTCAAGTTTTTCCTGTGAGGGTAAGTTTTGCCGTTCGTACAGACCATAAGCCCCTTACTTTCATCTTTATAGTGAAAGGGACGGAAAACTGCACTCCCCGGATAGGAAAGTGCATCTTAGACCTGGAGCATTTCAACTTCAAGGTAGAGTATGTTCCTGGGGAAGAAAACAAAATTACTGACTATCTGTCGAGAGCCCCTTTGAAAAGTGAACAAACCAAAGAAATGTTGAACAGCCTCATCATGGTGGTGGATGAGCGAGCGTTGACGGAGGAGGAATGGGAAAAAGGAGTGGAAGAACATAAAGACTTACACAAACTTAAAGAGTTAATGGTAGAAGGATGGCCCAGCAAGTGCAGCTAACTAGAGGATAATCTCAAGGACTTTTGGGAAGTGCATTATGAATTAAGCACCTTAGGGAACAGAGTTTTTCGTCAGAACAGAATTGTACCACCTGCTAACCTCAGGAATAGAATAGTGGAACTTGCACACGAAGGACATTTAGGACGTAGCCTTACCAAACAAAGGGTGAGGGAGAAATTCTGGTTCCCCAGAATGTATACTATGGTGGAACAATTAGTAAAGGATAGCCTTAGCTCTGCCAGGAGCGACAAAAGCAAATCCCCAAGAAGGCATCTCTATCCCCAGTTGAAGTACCCATTAAGCCATGGAGCAAGCTGGCCATGGACATCATCGGACCCATGGACAATTTGGGTATCCAGAAAAAGTTCATGTTAGTCTTAGTCAACTACACTTCCCATTGGATCTCATACAAATTTGTTAATCGCACCAACACTGGTGCCGTTCTTGAGTTTCTCAAAGATGACTTTGCAAAAGAAGGCATACCATCCTCTCTTGTCACGGACAATGGGGTACAGTTTACGTTGCAGCTCATGATTGACTTTGTGGGTGAGCTGAACATCAAACGTGAGAAGACTGCCCTGTACTGCCCCACGGCCAATGGCCTGGTAGAGAGGGCAAACAGGCTCATTAAAGAACACATTCAGCTAGCCTCTACCAATAGTTGGGAATTAGAATCATCCCTGCGTGACTGCCTGTGGGCATACCACACATCCCCCAAATCTAGTAACCAGTATTTCCCCCTTCCTGTCCCTCCGGAGGAGAGACCCCTGTAATAAACTCAACCCCAGTTGGTTGGAAGGTGGGAAGGTGGCAAATCCCAATCCTGTGGAAGCTAGCGAAAAGGTCAAACTGCACCAGGCAAATTACAAGGGTTGGTATGACCAAAAGAATGGAGCCAAAGCCCCAGGGTAGAGGGAAGGTAGTATGGTGCAGGTGAAAAAGAATGTAAAGGCGCCACACAGCCCAAGTAAGTTTTACCCTCCCTCTCGCATAGTCAAAACATTAAAAAATGTGGTCTTTCTTGAAAACTGACAATATTGGAGCTGTGACAAGATTGCAAAATGTAATGTGTTTTCTCTTGGTAAATAAGGGAGAAGGCTTGGAATCTCACTGTTTTCTTTTGGTACATTCCACCCACCCCTTCCTTTTCCCTTTACCGTGGTATGTTCCTCTGAAACTTGACTTAGAATGTTGACAGATGTCTGTTGTTTCGGGGAGTTTGATGGCCAATAAAGCAGACTTGGAAATTCCTCTGTGTTTCTTACTTGACCCTTTAACAGGCGCTCCGGTCAGCTTCTGTCTTGAAGTCAAGCGGGGGCCGAGAAAATAGGGGGAGTCGCAAAAGGCATTATCTCCTTGTTAATTCCATAGGAAACTTTAGATACGGCTACAGCCTGAACTGCTGAACAGAATTACACCAAATTTGGTAAAAAGGTAGCTCCTGGTTCACAAAGCGCCTTTTTTAGGCCTCGCCCACGCAGCGCGCAAGTGCTGCTTAGGAGATGACCTCTTGGAATAGCTCAGGACTTTTTGGGAAACTTGTGCATGTTTTGCACTGTTCCCAATGAGCCCTCGTGCACGTGTGGCTTTTACCTTGCGGGTGCGAGCAGCGGTGCCATCTGTTTGCAATTATCGCGCCTGCCGCTGCTCGCTCCCATAAGGTAAACGCTGTAGATCGCAGCAGCGGGGCAGCGTTTGTTTGGTTTGTTATAGCACCAACTCCGTCTGCGCATCTAAAATTGATGCAGGGAACAGATTTGTGCGGTCAAGTACAGCGCTAACTAATGCGTTTACTTTTGCATTATTTCTCACAAATTCGCTTTATATTTCTCTATTAATATCCCATAATCACGTACTAAGAAAAGACGCACCTGTTGCACACCCCTGAGGTCTGATGCACAATTACACAACACTTCCTGTGTGGGGTCAACAGTCTGTGAGCAGAGAGGGCACCTTTACACTGAAGACGAAACGGGGCAAGGAATTGTGGCATTCCTCGCAAAACGTATTTTGTACTTGGAGGGCTCCCACTATGAAATACGATTGTGTGGCCTTTCCTTTCTTTTGGCTCCGCCCTAAACTCACTGCCGGGATGCACATCATGCTCGGAACTCTAACCCTACATGCAGGTAACTGAGCCTCCAAATGTGGGAGTAGGAAGGACATTATTGTTGGGGGGGTGGGGCAGGGGGCACTCCCTTTATCCCTTGCATGAGGTACTTCCTATCGCGGCACAATATTTTAGGCACAACATTAACTTTTGTATAGCGCTGTATTCCACCATTGGCTACTCAAGGCGCTGGGAGCTGGCTGATGCTATAGCCCCTCGTGAAGAATGCCAACAGACAGCTCTTGTAAGCCCCACCCCGTCTGCTCCCCGCCAGGATAGGATCTACAGTAAAACATCTCCTTTGCGAAGCTGCTGATATCAGAAGCTGACAGCATGCCTTTGACACGTCTGGGGGCGTGGCCAGCAGGCAGGCATTTAACAACAGCAGCATTCTCTTGGTGTCTTTACCAACATTTTTACCCACATTTGCAAACAAATTCTATAGTTTTTAAAAGGGTACCATACAAACATCTTCTAGCACTACAAGATATGGTCCCTCGGTGAATGACTGTAAACTTGTCACCAGGTGACCCGCACTCTAATCCCAGTTGCCTAAAGACACCAATCTTGTCTCTCAGTCTGCCAGTTCCCTCTGCTGCCCTAGCTAACACTGGTGCTGGGTAACACTCATGCCCCTCACCTACCCCTGGGGCCCTTGACTGTGGCCCTCTGCGCCAGTATCCTCCAGAGATGACACAGAGCTTGCAGAGTAACCCCCTTCGCAGATCTCTTTATGGGAGAGAGTTGGCGTTTCAGCCGTTCATCCCTGGGGCCGATAAATTAATTACCAGCATTTTGTGTAATGGGTACTATCACCTGTGTTTCGATGGGTTTATATATATCAAATATTCTGTGCACAATGCTGCACTGAAGAGACATTATCCATACTCTGGGGATGGAGGTGCATGCATGTCCTGTGCAGAGCTGCGCACATCACTTGGACTAGACTTGAAGATATCACCAGATATGTATTTTTATTTGACAGATTCCTGTTTCTCTTACATAGAAAACATTTTCCTTTGTTGCAATGATTTACATGATGTAGATTCTGTGAAACACCGGGGCATATTAAAAGGTAATCACTGACTCATTTTTAAGAATGGTGCATTTTGTGAAGGTCTTAGGGTTCCTCAGTGCTCCAACAAGTAATACATTTTACTATTAGCCATTTCAACTGAACGGATTTAATCAGAGTGGGGCAAGTTAAAGGCTGAAGCTACCCTGTCAGGATTTTAACCAAGTGGCTTACAGATCTCTGCAACAGGTGCGCAAATCGACTCAGCTTTCTTGCCAGCAAGAATGGAAAGCAAACACCGTAGCCTGCACACTTTAGAACATGCATATCAACAGTATCTCTCTCACACACACACACACACACAACTTTGAAATCGAACTGCTTCTCCCATCCCAGACCTACTACCTGCAAGCAGTTATTTAAAAAATGGCTCAGAGGGTGGGAGGCAGCGAGTGACCCTGCAGGGGTGCCCGCCTAGTAGAGTGGAGCATGAGAGAGTAACTGCTAGCTTGCCTCTTCCAGGTCTGTCCCTGTATGTTGGCACATGACGTCACAGATAGAGACGTAAACACACATGTAGGAACACTTATACATGTGTCTGGGGTCCCCTTATGTCTGTTGTGCCTCAGCTCACTGCCTCGAGTCACCCTGGCCACACAGTACTTACAACACACAGATTCCAAATGTACCTGATGGTAGCCAAGTATTGTGTGAGCAGCCATGTAACCTGCCCTAATGGCCTTGCGCCAAGTGTGCCTCATATGTGCGTAATTACCCTTCTTTAATGCAGTTTTACATAGCGCAAACTTGTCCTCCTGCCATTCAAGTGCTTTACATGCGAAGCAGACGTTTTTCATAAAAGCTTACTTTGATGGCAGGGGGAAATTAAGTGATTATCCAGAATCACAGGTTGTTGAGCCGTCACCGGGATTTAACCTCCCCATGCCATTAAGACAAACAAACACCTCCAGTGCAATAGGTCTCACATTTATGCAAATTTGAGCTATTGGCATTGTAAATGACTATGCTTTTTATTTATGTTTTGGTTTTAAACCATAAAAAAAGGCATTGCCATTTACAAGGCCAAGAGCTAAAACTCTCGCAAATGCGAGACCTATTGCATTGCACATTCTTGTTTTTAAATGGTGTAAATTCGTTCAGTAGTTTCTAAGAAAGTCAAAAATAAAAAAATATTGATATCTGGGCAGAGCCTAACCCCACTTCCCACTCTGAGATCTGATTGGCTGTCAGCACTTCATCCTGGAATTGCTGACAGCCATCTTGGGACCAATATACATGATAGCACCCCATTGAGATGCATTGATGTGAATAGAAGATTTTGAGGGTCACCAAAAGGAGAACTATAAAGGGTGATAACAGACTGTAGTTACATTATAATTCATTTGTTGATGGTACCATACTAATTTTAGGAATTGTGGTATGTTCTAAGGTGATTTTACCCTGTGAAAAACCTTCTGCTGGGATATGCATGAATCATGTGTGAAAGAAAACTATTTTTTCCTGCTTGTCCCATAGAGGTTTGGAAGGTGTTCCAGAAGCTAAAACGAGAGCATATTTTCTATAAATTCACATTATCTTACTCATTCATGTGAGAATGAGGTCTGGCATTCTCAGTAAAACATGTACATCCAACAAGGGCAGAGCCTGTCAGTTGATTCCTTTGTGTTCTACTGCAGTTTCCCAGAGTGTACTAAAGAACAACTAGAGAGCTAACAGTCTTACATATGACAAAATGATGGCACACCTGAAGCCATCTTGATTGGAATAAACTGGTAACACTTAAAACATTTAATTTAAAAAGGAACAAATTGAGGGGGAACATTTTGCCATAGAAATTATGGTTAGTGCTGCAGAAAGAAAAATTAGGGCATGTTTTAAGTGAGATCTCAAATCCTCTTCTATTTTATTAGTAAATTCTGACATGTAGACTGAAACAATCACTTTCAATACCAGCAGTAGACTTCCACTTAACTCCCCAGTGAGCAGTAGCTTTACTACAGTGATCTAATGAGCAACTAACATTCTAAATGTATGGCAAATGTGTGCCACACCTGAATGCCTTTTTGATGGAATAAAAGTAAAAAACTAAAAGCATTTCCTACTGAGGAGACTGCAGTAAATGAGGAAATTATGAAACTTCATAACAAATAAGTCTCCCAAGATGGCCACCAGAGAAAAAAAGAGCCCAAATGTAGCACAGATATCACCCAGATGGGTTGTATGACGGCACATCGCAAACGGTAACATCACATGCCCTCACTTCGCCCTTTTTAGATCGCATGTCGCTTTACATCGCAAGCAATGACAACGCAACCAATCATGCCGCATCCCAATTGAAAATAATGCAAAAGACTTTAACACTGCATACCAACACGTCACATGTGAAAATGCAAATCTAATACCTGCCCTGAACCCTAGAATCGGGGTGGTTCGTGGATAGCAGAAACTCTCACCGTGGATAGTGGATCAAAGTAAGGATAGCAGAAACTCTTTCCATAAAAGACAGTAAGAACGCGGATAGCAGAAACTCTTACCGTAAAAGACAGTAAAGAGAACGCGGATAGCTGAAACTCTTACCGTAAAAGACAGTAAAGAGAACGCGGATAGCAGAAACTCTTTTGCGATGTGCGTAGTACATGCCTGCGATGCTGATGTCATCGCGCCGTTGTGGCATGCGCAATAAATGCATGTAATGCCATTTACCCTGTGATGTAAACATCGCGGTGCGATGGCACCGCGATGTATTGACATCGCTGTAATGGGTGTTTCCCCTCCTAGATGTAGCCCACATATAGCCCAATGACAAAAGTGTGCAAAACACATTTTTTTTATCTTCAGTTTTATTTAGTGCAGACTGGTTAGGTATTGGAGAGTTGTATCTTACTTGGACCCCTTACTGCGTATTTTGCACGAAGTACATGAGATTGATCTTGCGAAACATTGAACTTTACTATTCTGTTAACCTGAAGTTGCTCTGAACCGGGCCTTGTAACACCCGCTTTTACCTACTGGTTTTAATTAATTCTCACTTTATAGTATTAAGAAAGAGGATTTACTGTTTTTATGTACAGTTTTATGATCTATTTTTCTAAATCAGATCGAATAAAGTTGAATTAATTTAATTGAAGTCTTCCAAGATGGCCATCAGAGAAAAAGGAGCCCAAATGTAGCACAAATATCACCCAGATATAGCCCAATTGATAGCCCAATGACAGAAGAGTGGAAAACACTTTTTATCCTTTGTTTTTTGCAGTTTCATATAGTGCAGGCTGGTCAGATATTGGAGTGCTTTACATGAGCATTGGTTACATCATACAAGGACAAACTCTTTTTGGTTGTAGGCATGAGGAGATTATGTGATCTGACCAGAATTACAGAATGTCGAGCTGAAGCAGAAACTCCAACTTAGTTCCCCAGTTGCAATGTCTGCAGCTCTGGAAGTAATGCCACATTCTCTCCCCTAAGCGTAACATGTAATCAAGTGGTCAACTGGATACAAAACATAATGATAACAAATAAATTAAAAGTGCTTTGTCGCCATTTGAGAACTCAGAAAATATGTCCTCATTTTAGTTTTTTAGAGCACTAACCATAAGCACTAACCATAATTTCTGTGCAAATAAGGCCCTCTCATTTCTATAATTTCTAAAGGAAATGCGTATTACAGTTTTGATTACATCAAGAGGACATCAGGCATGCCACACTTTTGTAATAAATATATGATGTTAGCAATCTAGTTGTTCATTAGGGTACTGTTGGGAGGCAGAGGTCTGTGGCACGGACTCAGAAAATTGAAGGCAGGTAGAAGGGTGCAGAGGCAACAATTTGACCACACTGGGCAGGCAGGAAGGGCAGTGGCAGCACAACATGGAGGGCAGTGAAAAGGGGGCATGGCAACAAACCAACAATGCAGGACAGACAAGAGAGGCGGTGGCAATATAATAGACCATTGAGGGCAGAAGGAAGAGGCAGTGGTAGTATAACCATACATGCCAACAGAGACGATTCAGGCAGGAAACTCCCAATGTTTTTAAGCCCAAACAGGCTTTATTTCATCTGTCTCTTGTCTGCAATCTCCTCTTTTTCTATGCAAGTCAATGGGAAAAATCAATTCCCCAGTTTTTTTTCTTCAAAATCTCCCTCTTACCAAGTTCAAAATGTTAGCAAGTATGGTACATTGGATCATGGAAGGCAGGAGGAATTAGGGTAGGGACATGGACTTGGATAACAGAGGACAGAAGGGTGTAGTGTTCTTGATTAAGCTGAGCATTAAGCTGAGCCAACCTTATCTGCTGTATTCTGTGGCTCATGCATGTGTATAGTGTTCCAATGCAGAATGTAGCTTGTTTAGAATGTTTTGCCTCAAGCTAAAGTCAGTTGTATGCTGGACTTTGGAGGATGAGGTCTCTTGCTTAAAGTTTACAATAAAACTCCTAATAACTGTACTCTTGCCTTCCTGCTCTTCATTCCTGTGACCTCACTACATTTTGGTGACGATTGGACTTCACCCACCCGCAGAGACCTCAACTCAACTAATCTATTTTGGGATTTTCTCACCTTTCACCCTCCTACACTTGGATAACCTTATCTGGACTATTCTTCAAGGTATCTCCTTTTGCTGAGGGTCAAGGCATATTCCTCTACTTTACTATTGCCAAAAGGATTTCAAAGGATTATTCCTTTTTTCTACTTGGCATTATTCCATGACTTCAACCTTGGCACGTAATTTCCACTGCTCTTTGGACTGGCCTTCAGCTTTCTACGGGTAACTCAAGAAATTCAACATCTTCTTTTCGTGTAAGTTTGCCAGTTTTTTAAAGAAATTGTCTCTTACAGCGCTCTTCTCGTGCTTTGTTGCTCTTCGAACGGTTACCTAGCGACCCACCTCTTAACCAAGAACGGACCTAGAGCAGCCCTTAGCAACCGCTTCCTGTTGCTCGAGCGCTTCATCTCTACGTCAGCCACTGGTGAGTCATCCTTTTCACCGCGAGCACTTCTGAGCTCCGAACAGTCTGACCCTGTGCGTCCTTCACTCTGCGTGCTCTGCGGTTCTTCTCTAGAAAAAGCTAAAGACAGTTTGTGGCAGAAAGACAATCCTACGCTTCAAGAAGTTATGACTGCTCTTAAATTGCATGAGCACTCCCAACACATGTTCTGAAACCATTCGTAAAAATAACTCTGATGAGAAAAAGGGTTCTACAGATGTTAAAGAAATCAAAGCATCCACCTCACCCCTGTCTCAAAAAACATCTATTCCTGAACCTGGGAACTCTAGTAATAACAAGAGTTCCAGCTCCACTTCTAAATCCTCCAGCTTTAAATGCTTTTGTTTTGGCAACATTGGTCATTTGGCCAATGCCAAAGATTGTCCCGGGTGGAAAACAACTTATCCAATTTGTAAAAGAAAGAGGCATTTTTCAAAATGTTGTAGATCCAACAAAGCTAAGGAAAAGGTGAGGGAAGTAGACCTATATGATTAGGGTGAAGATGAATCAGTAGTATGTCAAGTCAATGTTGTTAAAATGGATGGACCCATAGAAAAAGTTCTGATTGATGACTGCTCTGTAGACATGTTGTTCGACTCCGGTGCCAAGATCACATTAATACCCAGAACCTTCTTTGAGAAGAACCTATTGAACAAAGTCAAATTACTCAAACCCGATATAATTCCAGGGGTCATGGTGGCCAGATTATAAGCCTGTTAGGTTATTTCATGGGCACAATTGACTTTAAAGGAAGAATTACGGCTGGGAAAATGTATGTATCAATGAAAGGGGATTCCCTCATTAGCTGGGCGCATCAGAAAGATCTTGGTGTCTATCTTGACCCCAACGAAGTTCCCTCGGTGCGTTTGAGAGATCTTTCTGGTGTGGCTGTGGTCTCGGATCATAGTGATTGGTTCAAAAGATTTCCAAGTGTCTTTGGTAAAAAACCTGGTTGTCTTAAAAATATTTACACCTTATCAAACTGAAGAAAGACTCTGTTATCAAGTTTGCTAAAGTCAGAAATGTTCCGGTCTTGGTTCGAGACAAAATGAAGGCTGAATTGGATAAGTTGATAACTAATGGTGTTATAGTAGAGGTCGAGGGTCTGGAGTGGGTTTCTCCGGTGGTGATGGCGCGCAAGTCCAACAGTGAGGCAAGATTATGCATCGATATGAGGGAGCTCAACAAAGCTGTCGTAGTTGACCATTACCCACTTCCTAACATTGCTGAGATGTTGTCTTCTTTGGGTGGGGCCACGCACTTCTCCATGTTAGATCTTTCCTCGGCCTATCACCAGGTCAGGTTACACCCATCTTGCCAAGATTTTACCACTTTTATCACTCCCTTCGGAACTTATAGATTTCTCAGGATGCCCTTCCGCTTGATTTCAGCTGCATCGGTCTTCCAGAGAGTGATGGAAAATATTTTGGCTAGTCTTCATGGGGTTAAAGTCTATCAATACGATGTTCTGGTGCACGGTGTGACGCGCAGAGAGCATGATGATAGAGTGTGTGAGGTTTTAGGTAGGTTACAAGACGCGGGTCTCACTCTGAGGCTAGATAAGTGCAAATTGGATGTAGAAAATATAGAATACTTTGGACATTTGGTTTCTGGGTCTGGCATCAAGCCTAAGCCCTCTTTGGTGGAGGCAATCACTAATCTCAAATACCCTGACAACAAGGATGAATTGGTCAAGTTCCTTGGCATGGCCGAGTTTTATAATAAGTTTGTTCCAGGGTGTGCCCAGGATACTGAGAATGAGAACCTTGCTGAAGAAGGGACAGGAATTTGTCTGGGACAAAGGATGTTGTGCTGAGTATGATCTGATCAAGAATTGTCTCAATCGTGCTCAAAATATTTCTAGTTTTGATCCTGCCAGAGATTCATATATAATGACAGATGCCAGTTGCGAGGATATTGGTGTGGTTCTTTTACAGAAAGGAGAGGAAGTAGACAATACCATCTTGTTCATGTCGAGGCCTCTGAGGGTAGCTGAGTGTAGCTACTCGGTTGTGGAAAAGGAGGCTCTGGCCATTTACTGGGCGACCCGCAAACGTAAGAAGTTTTTGTGGGGAAAGAAAATCTCTGTTGTTTCGGACCACAAACCTCTTAAAGAGGTATTTGAAAAGAAAGGCATTGATTGTTTTTCTCACAGGGTAAGGAAGTGGGTTGTTGCCCTACAGGACTTCGAATTTAGTGTTTCCTATTTGCCTGGATCTAGTAACATCTTAGCAGATTGTTTATCCAGGCTTTCTGGTGACTCTCTCTCTGAGCTTGATGAGGACCCTCCTGCCTTTAGCGAGGACTCTTCAGAAGATTTTAAGGTGTGCATTGTAACAGAAGGTGTAATCACAGAAAATAAATGGACAATTGAGTTAAGCACTGATTCTAATCTACAGCGAGTCATGGGGTTTGTACGTGATGGTTGGTGCGAAAAGAGAGAGTGTGATGAGGAGCTTAGAGGTTTATGGTGTGTTAGGGAACAAATGTCCTTGCTTGATTGGTTATTAGTGAGAGGAAGCAGACTTGTCCCTCCTGCAAAGGTAAGGTCTAAGATAATTGAAAATGCCCACTCTAGCTATATGGGGATTGCTAAAACAAAAGAGAGAGTTAGAGAGGTATATTGGTGGCCCGCTATGGACACTCAAATTGAGAGATCGGTGCGAGATTGTGTACAATGCTCTGTCAGCGAGAAGATACTTAAATGTAGAACTCAACCAATGGTTCTCAGGAAGCAGTCAACTGGACCTTGGGTGGATATTTCATTAGATATTCTGGGGCCTGTCAGAGTTAAGAGTCAAGATAAGTATGTTTTGGTGTGTGTTGATATGTTTTCCAGATGACCATTTATTAAAATAGTCAATCGTGTTGATTCTTCCTCAGTGATTTCATTTCTTGATTAGTTGTTTGCCAATGAAGGTTTGCCAAGCTCAGTTCTTACTGATAATGGTGCGCAATTCACTTCAGGTGTTGTCGAGTGTTTTCTGAGTGAAAGAAGTGTTGTGCATAAACGTGCTTCGCTTTATCACCCGGAAAGCAATGGAGTTGTCGATAGATTCATCAGAGTTCTTAGGTAGGCCATGCAATTGGCTCTTGTTTCCATCTGTGATTGGGAAGAGGCTATTAAGAAAAAGGTCTGTGAGTATAGATTCACTGTGCATTCCTCTACTGGTGTGACACCTTTTGCTTTATTTAAGGGAAGGTCGGCTTGTACTTCCCTCAAACCTTCTTTGGCCTCTACTAAACTTTCTGATTCTGCAGGTTGTAGTGATAACACTGTTGGTTGGAAAGAAAGAGAGTTGGCAAAAATGGATAAAAGGAAATGTGCGTATGATGTGAGGAAAGCTGTAAAATAAACTGTTGTGCATGTTGGAGATTTGGTGAGGATAAAATTACCCGAGAGAAAATCTGGTGTTTCCAAATTTAGTCAACCTATAAAAGTTATCAAACCGTTAGGCAATGCTGTTAGTACACAGGACTATAAGGTTTGGAACCTCAATAGAATTGCCAAATGTTGTCCCAATGATGTTGAAGAAGACATCCCCCTTCCTTCTACTTCTTCTCCTGCTGGTGCTGTGAGAAGATCTGTGAGGGAAAGATCTATCCCTTCTCATTCGGGAAGAGGTGTGGCGCCGCGGCCAGGGCGACTGACTCCGGAATCTGGGGATCACGGTTCGATCCCCAGCACCGGCGGCAGATTAGCCCAGCACCATGTGACTCTGGGCAATAGCTTGCTTAATCTTCCTGACGGCCCCCAGCGCCTAGACACCCTTACGGGTGATTGTGCGCTTTACAAATGTGGATTTTGTGGATTTTTTACATTTGAAAGATTTTGTGTAATCATACCTTTTTCCCTCGCTTTGTTTGTTTGTTCTGTTGGTGATAAGAGGGAGGTGTTGTAGTGTTCTTGATTGAGCTGAGCATTAAGCGGAGCCAACCTTATCTGCTGTATTCTGTGGCTCATGCATGTGTATAGTGTTCCAATGCAGAATCAATCAATCAATCAATCAATCAGGCGCATTTATAGAGCGTGCTATTCACCCGCAAAGGTCTCAAGGCGCTGGGGGGGGGTGCTGCTACTGCTTGAAGAGCCAGGTCTTGAGTTGCTCCCTGAAGGAGAGATGGTCCTGGGTCAGTCGTAGGTGGGTGGGGAGGGAGTTCCACGTCTTGGCCGCCAGGTAGGAGAAGGATCTCCATCCAGTGGTGGTCCTGCGAATCCGTGGGACGAGGGCGAGGCTGGCGGATCGGAGCTGACGGGTGGGTGTGTAGAACGTGAGGCGGTTGTTAATGTATTCGGGGCCCATGTTGTGGAGAGCCTTGTGAGCGTGGGTGAGGAGCCTGAACGTGATCCTTTTGCTGACGGGGAGCCAGTGCAGGTCTCTCAGGTGGGCAGAGATGTGGCTGTGTCGGAGGATGTCCAGGATGAGTCGTGCAGAAGCGTTCTGTATGCGTTGGAGTCTTTTCTGTAATTTGGCTGTGGTTCCGGCATAGAGGGCGTTCCCGTAGTCCAGTCGGCTGGTGACGAGGGCCTGGGTGACCGTCTTTCTGGTTTCGGTGGGGATCCACCGGAAGATCTTTCGGAGCATGCGCAGGGTATTGAAACATGATGACGAGACGGCATTGACTTGCTTGGTCATCGTGAGGGAGGAGTCCAGGATGAAACCTTAGTTGCGTGCGTGGTCCGTGGGCTTGGGGGCGGTGCCCAGTGCAGGGGGCCACCAGGAGTCGTCCCAGGCAGAGGGGGATGGTCCCAGGATGAGGACTTCCGTCTTGTCTGAGTTCAGTTTCAGACGGCTGAGCTTCATCCATTCCGCAACGTCTTTCATTCCTTCCTGGAGGCTGGCTCTGGCGGTGGCGGGGTCGTTGGTGAGGGAGAGGATCAGCTGGGTGACATCAGCGTAGGAGATGATGTTTAGGCTGTGTTGGCTGCGAGGGGGGTCATGTAGATGTTGAAGAGGGTGGGGCTGAGCGAGGAGCCGTGAGGTACGCTGCAGATGATCTTGGTGGCCGCTGAGCGGAAGGGGAGGAGGCGGACTCTCTGAGTTCTGTCGGAGAGGAAAGAGGTGATCCATTTCAGGGCCTTTCCTTGGATCCCAGCATGGTGGAGGCGGTTTGTTAGGGTTCGGTGGCAGACTGTGTCGAATGCAGCCGATAGGTCGAGGTGGATGAGGGCAGCAGTTTCCTCAATGTCGAGCAGGGACCTGATGTCGTCGGTGGCTGCGATGAGGGTAGTCTCAGTGCTGTGGTTTGCTCGTAATCCGGACTGCGAGGGGTTGAGAGAGCTGTTGGTCTCGAGGAAGGTGGTTAGCTGTTTGTTGACGGTTTTCTCGATGACTTTAGCGGGGAACGGGAGTAGCGAGATGGGGCGGAAGTTCTTGAGGTCCGTGGGGTCCGCGGTGGGTTTCTTCAGGAGGGCGCTGATCTCCGCATGCTTCCAGCTCTCCGGAAAGGTGGCGGATGCGAAGGAGTTGTTAATGATGTTCCGGGGTTGGGGTGCGATGATGGAGTCGACTTTGTTAAAGATGTGGTGTGGGCAGGGGTCGGCAGGGGAGCCGGATTGGATGGTGTTCATCACGTGGGTGGTGTCTTCAGTGCTGACGGGGGTCCAGGCGCAGAGGGTGGTGGTGGGGGGCGTTGGTTTGGTGGTTGGGGGCATGGTCTATGCGCCGAAGCTGTTGTGTATGTTGGCGATCTTGTGGTGGAAGAACGAGGCGAGTGCGTCGCAGAGGTCTTGCGAGGGCGTGATGTCGTTGTTGCTGGCGCTGGGGTTGAAGAGCTCTTTAACGATGTTGAAGAGTTCCTTGCTGTTGTAGGTGTAGTTCTCTGAATGCTGTCCTTTTGGTGGTGCGGATCAGCTGGTGGTGTTGGCGGATGGCGTTCTTGAGGGATGTCATGTTTTCTGTTGAGGTCGTTAGTGAACCACGAGGTTTTCTTGCTGCCGGGTCTGCTGGGAGGATTCTTCAGCGGTGCAAGGGCATCGGTGCAGTTGGTGAGCCACTGTGTGAGGTTACGGGCTGCTTCGTTGGAGTCCGTAGTGTTGGTGGGGGGGTTTTGGCTCAGGGAAGTTGTGAGCTGGTCGGTGGTGATCTTGCTCCAGCATCTTTGGGGAGCTTGTTGCGGGTAGTCGTGGGTCATTGTTTTCCTGAAGTTGAAGTGGACGCAGCTGTGATCTGTCCAGTGTAGTCCGGTGGAGTGGCTGAAGGAGATGTGGTTGCTGGAGGAGAAGACTGGGTCAAGCGTGTGGCCTGCGTAGTGGGTGGGGGTGTTCACCGGTTGCTTGAGTCCGAGGTTGGCGAGGTTGTCTAGCAGGGCGGTGGTGTTGTTGTCATTGTTGTTTTCCAGGTGGAAGTTGAGGTCCCCTAGGAGGATGTAGTCTGAGGAGGTGAGGCCAAGCGGGCTGATGCAAGTCTGCAATGGCTTCGCTGAATTGTGTGCGTGGTCCCGGGGGTCTGTAGATGAGAGTACCTCTGAAGGTGGTCTTGGGGTCGGTGTGTATCTGGAAGTGAAGGTGCTCGGCGGCGTTGAGGGTGTCGTCGGAGCTGGTCGTGATGCGGATGGTGTTTCTGTGGACGATGGCGATGCCTCCTCCGGTTTGGTTGACGCGGTCTCTCCGGGTGATCTTGTAGCCATCCGGGATGGCTATGGCGATGTCGGGGGCTGAGGAGGCATTCATCCAGGTTTCTGTGAGGAAGGCGACGTCCGGTGCTGTTGTGTCGAGGAGGTTCCAGAGTTCGATGGCGTGCTTGTGGACGGAGCGGGTGGTGAGCAGGATACACTTGAGGTGGTTGTTGCTGGTGCTTGATCTGGCGGGAGCGGTGCAGGTCGGGAGGCAGGTGAATTTGCAAGCTTGGCAGGTGATAGGTCCGTGGATGCGTTTCGGGGTAGCTCGGTGGCAGGCTCGGGTCCGGCCAGTGTTGTGTGCATGGAGGGTGGCAGCGTCGTAACTCCATTGAGTGGGCTGGCATCATCGAGGGAAAATATTTTGGCTGGTGTTCATGGGGTTAAAGTCTATCAAGACGATGTTCTGGTGTACGGTGTGACGCGCGGAGAGCATGATGATAGAGTGTGTGAGGTTTTAGGTAGGTTACAAGATGCGGGTCTCACTCTGAGGCTAGATAAGTGCAAATTGGATGTAGAAAATATAGAATACATTGGACATTTGGTTTCTGGGTCTGGCATCAAGCCTAAGCCCTCGTTGGTGGAGGCAATCACTAATCTCAAATACCCTGACAACAAGGATGAATTGGTCAAGTTCCTTGGCATGGCCGAGTTTTATAATAAGTTTGTTCCAGGGTGTGCCCAGGAAACTGAGAATGAGAACCTTGCTGAAGAAGGGACAGGAATTTGTCTGGGACAAAGGATGTTGTGCTGAGTATGATCTGATCAAGAATTGTCTCAATCGTGCTCAAAATATTTCTAGTTTTGATCCTGCCAGAGATTCATATATAATGACAGATGCCAGTTGCAAGGATATTGGTGCGGTTCTTTTACAGAAAGGAGAGGAAGTAGGCAATACCATCTTGTTCATGTCAAGGCCTCTGAGGGGAGCTGAGTGTAGTTACTCGGTTGTGGAAAATGAGGCTCTGGCCATTTACTGGGCGGTCCGCAAACTTAAGAAGTTTTTGTGGGGAAATAAATTCTCTGTTGTTTCGGACCACAAACCTCTTAAAGAGGTATTTTAAAAGAAAGGCATTGATTGTTTTTCTCACAGGATAAGGAAGTGGGTTGTTGCCCTACAGGACTTCAAATTTAGTGTTTCCTATTTGCCTGGATCTAGTAACATCTTAGCAGATTGTTTATCCAGGCTTTCTGGTGACTCTCTCTCTGAACTTGATGAGGACCCTTCTGCCTTTAGCGAGGTCTCTTCAGAAGATTTTAAGGTGTGCATTGTAACAGAAGGAGTTATCACAGAAAATGAATGGACAACTGAGTTAAGCACTGATTCTAATCTACAGCGAGTCATGGGGTTTGTACGTGATGGTTGGTGCGAAAAGAGAGAGTGTGATGAGGAGCTTAGAGGTTTATGGTATGTTAGGAAACAAATGTCCTTGCTTGATGGGTTGTTAGTGAGAGGAAGCAGACTTGTCCCTCCTGCAAAGTTAAGGTCTAAGATAATTGAAAATGCCCACTCTAGCCATATAGGGATTGCTATAACAAAAGAGAGAGTTAGAGAGGTATATTGTGGCCCGCTATGGACGCTCAAATTGAGAGATTGGTGCGAGATTGTGTACAATGCTCTGTCAGCGAGAAGATATTTAAATGTAGAACTCAACCAATGGTTCTCAGGAAGCAGTCAACTGGACCTTGGGTGGATATTTCTTTAGATATTCTGGGGCCTGTCAGAGTTAAGAGTCAAGATAAGTATGTTTTGGTGTGTGTTGATATGTTTTCCAGATGGCCATTTATTAAAATAGTCAATCGTGTTGATTCTTCCTCGGTGATTTCATTTCTTGATTAGTTGTTTGCCAATGAAGGTTTGCCAAGCTCCGTTCTTACTGATAATGGTGCGCAATTCACTTCAGGTGTTGTCGAGTGTTTTCTGAGTAAAAGAAGTGTTGTGCATAAACGTGCTTCGCTTTATCACCCGGAAAGCAATGGAGTTGTCGAGAGATTCATCAGAGTTCTTAGGGAGGCCATGCAATTGGCTCTTGTTTCCAGCTGTGATTGGGAAGAGGCTATTAAGAAAAAGGTCTGTGAGTATAGATTCACTGCGCATTCCTCTACTGGTGTGACACCTTTTGCTTTATTTAAGGGAAGGTCGGCTTGTACTCCCCTCAAACCTTCTTGGGTCTCTACTAAACTTTCTGATTCTGCAGGTTGTAGTGATAACACTGTTGGTTGGAAAGAAAGAGAGTTGGCAAAAATGGTTAAAAGGAAATGTGCGTATGATGTGAGGAAAGCTGTAAAATAAACTGTTGTGCATGTTGGAGATTTGGTGAGGATAAAATTACCCGAGAGAAAATCTGGTGTTTCCAAATTTAGCCAACCTATAAAAGTTATCCAACCGTTAGGCAATGCTGTTAGTACACAGGACCATAAGGTTTGGAACCTCAATAGAATTGCCAAATGTTGTCCCAATGATGATGAAGAAGACATCCCCCTTCCTTCTACTTCTTCTCCTGCTGGTGCTGTGAGAAGATCTGTGAGGGAAAGATCTATCCCTTCTCATTTGAAAGATTTTGTGTAATCATACCTTTTTCCCTCGCTTTGTTTGTTTGTTCTGTTGGTGATAAGAGGGAGGTGTTGTAGTGTTCTTGATTAAGCTAAGCATTAAGCTGAGCCAACCTTATCTGTTGTATTCTGTGGCTCATGCATGTGTATAGTGTTCCAATGCAGAATCAATCAATCAATGAATCAATCAAACAGGCGCATTTATAGAGCGTGCTATTCACCCGCAATGGTCTCAAGGCGCTGGGGGGGGGGAGGGGTGCTGCTACTGCTTGAAGAGCCAGGTCTTGAGTTGCTTCCTGAAGGAGAGATGGTCCTGGGTCAGTCGTAGGTGGGCAGGGAAGGAGTTCCACGTCTTGGCCGCCAGGTAGGAGAAGGATCTCCATCTAGTGGTGGTTCTGCGAATCCGTGGGACGGTGGCGAGGGCGAGGCTGGCGGATCGGAGGTGACGGGTGGGTGTGTAGAACCTGAGGCGGTTATTAATGTATTCGGGGCTCATGTGCTCCATGGCACAGGAGCTAAATATATCAGAAACCGACTGGCTTTCTATCTGCCTTTGAGAACACTAAGGTCAGCTTCCTTGGCCTTGGCAATTGTTCCTCCTGCCAGACGGACCCGGCTGGGCGGGCGATCTTTCCGCCATCTAGCCCCCAAGCTCTGGAACTCCTTGCCTGTTTCACTGAGATTAAATACCAGCCTCTTGAATTTCAGGAAGGAGCTAAAGTCGTGGCTCTTTGTTCAATAATTTCTGCCTTGTCTGTCTGCTTTTGTTCATCTGTTCCCAATTCTGCTAAAGCGTCGGGACACTCCTTTGGAGTAGCTGAGCGCTATAGAAGACCAACTTAACATAACAACTTAACATAACATGTCGCGGAGAGCCTTGTGAGCGTGGGTGAGGAGCCTGAACGTGATCCTTTTGCTGACGGGGAGCCAGTGCAGGTCTCTCAGGTTGGAGAACCGCAGCCTTAAGGCCCGGTGGCGCAGGGTACGCCTAAAATCCCCGGGATTCACCTGCCTTGTCTAATACAGAGACACGGACTCTTCGTCTGGCGTAGAAGATGATATTTATTAGCTGCAGCTAGTACAGTGGTCTTAGAAGTCGTCAGTATAACGAGGTTCAAAAGAGACTGCCACTTAACTCCGTGGCGCACAGGTTTATATATGGTACAATACAATGCAAAATGCAATCATACAAGCAGGAGACATAAACAAATGTTACAAACAATGCTTTAAGCCCAAAGTAACTCAAGTTTCCCGGTTGTATTTGTTACTCGACCCCTTGAGTAAATTATCGAATGAATCCACACAATTCGATTTACAAGCAGAGAAAACACAGCTGTATGTGTTAGAAGAATAGTCGTGAAACAGGAGAATACATGAGACATGTAGCGAAGGACAGCAGATAAGATAACCTGGAGGAAAGAATGGTGTGAGCCAACAAATAGTCCGGACGGGGATTTAATCAGCTCAGACAGGAATTAGTGTACTCGGCCAGACCCTGACACTCGTTAGTAAACATAAGCGAAGAAGCCACCTGACACGTGAATGCAGAAACGACAAAAACATTGCGTTCGCCGCGCTGCCTGAGTGAGGGCAACACAAGAGGGCGGCGATTACAAAATGGAGGCTGAGCATGAACAAATTTGTAATTTCCAGAACCTCAGACCCTCCTTTTGCCATTACTCAGGCAAGAACAAACCTACTCATGTTAATCTGAGTCGGAATCAGCATCGATGTTCATAAAGTCCTTAAGCTGTTGCTGCACCATCATCCTAATATTCTCTGTCCTTTGAGTTACAGGACGTGGAACGCATAAAGTAGCCAGTAGGCCACACACTGCGGGACCACATTGAATGCACAGACAAGAAAATATGATGGCCAAAATTGCTCCCAGGAATGTCAAAATCTTCCATCCCCATGTTGACAATATTCTCAAAAAACATCCCATAAAAGACCAATCCCCTTCGTCTTGATGAATCGACTCGGAGATGGTATACAATTTGGAAATGGCTTGGTATACTGCCGGAGCATCGTCTGGAATATAAATGCAGCAGCTAGATCCGATCAATCTACAGACACCTCCTCGGTCTGCTAGGATCACATCTAACGCAATTCGATTTTGCAACGTCATAAGACGATCAGCCTGAAGCTCTGCTGTAATGTTACCTATTGCGCCTGCAGTAACATTAATAGTGGTCTCAACCACACAAACCAATTGCCTGATGTGTCTGCTGTTAACCATCGGGCCCCAAAAGGGGAGAAATCCTTTAAGGAAATCCCCTCCTTCTTGGGCTGCCGTGTCCTTGGCATCAAATATACCTCGGCTATATCTAATTCTATGGTGGTCTGACGGAGACGAATATGTAGGGGGAAGAAGGGAGGCTACATAACAGGTTCCAGAAAAGTTGGAAGGGAGCCAGGTGTAAGCTCTATCTTTACAAACAAAATATGTTCCTTGAGATGGAACCAATGGAGGGAAATCAGGGGACGAGAAAATGTAGTTGTGTAAACAACTCTGCTTATTGTCAGTTTTCTTACTGTTGACTTGGAGACAAAGATTACCTTGATGGGGTACAGTCCATACAGGGGAAGACTCACCCTTTCTAGTTTTCTCACCAAGACTAGAAACATAGTCAGTAACATTCCATCCTTCATAAGCTCTCTTCTCATCTAACGGAATTTTGCCCTTTTCTACAATCTTAGCCATCACCACTATACCTTTGATCAAAGAGCTGTGGCTAAAATCCAATCCAGTCCCAGAAGTCTTTACAGGATTTCTAAGTTTGTTTTGGTATGCGGCCGAAAACATAGTCAGATAAGCCCAAGCCGAACCTTCATATGAGAAAGGGAGGACCAAATAAGGCATTCCCTTCTGTATATTATGTGGCATAAGACCGCACACCCAACAGTCAGTCATATTAAAAGCCAATTGGTGTTGATGTAACAACTGGATAAACGTATTATTCATATATTCAGCTCTCCTTATCTGTTCATGAGGAGGTAGAGTATGCGTAGTGTCTATTCGAAGGTGCGTAGGCACAGCAGCTTGAAGAATGTCGTCATCTGCTTTCTCAGACTGAGTTCCATAGATTTGAGCATCACTGAAGGGAACAAAACAAAGGACGGATGCAGTATCCGATTCTCTTATACCACTGCGAATCCACTGGTCAAAGGGTAATGGCAATGGCACTTTTTTACAGTGCACGCCATGCACCCAATTTCGCTTGCCGACCACTTTCACAGCCGTGCGGGTTACGAGCAAAACTTGCGTAGGTGTAGACCAACGAGGCTCCAGATTCTTAGTCCGTTGAAAGTTCTTAATGCAGACCCAGTCACCGGGCAGAATGGTGTGACCTGGGTCCGTGGAGGCCTCTGGCAAAGCACTTTGTACCTGTTGACGAATGACACTTAATTTAGTAGTCAAATCATGTAAATAATCAATTAACAGAGGGTATGGTATGTCAGAATATCTCTTGGGGCGAGGGACACCCCAAACATTAGCTGGGCGTCCAAATACCACTTCATATGGGCTAAGTCCCATACAAGAGTGTACAGTAGTTCTGGTTGACAAAAGAGCAAGGGGCAAGGCATCGGGCCAAGCAAGATCTGTCCTGGCTTGAATCTTAGCTAGTTTAAGTTTGAGTGTACCATTGTAACACTCAACCAAACCTGCTGACTGTGGATGGTTTGCTGCATGGAATTTTTGTCTGATACCAAGACCAGAACATACTTTCTGCATAATTTGACCCACAAACTCACTTCCATTGTCACTCCAGACAATTCGCGGCAAACCAAATCTGGGGAAGAACTCTTTAAGTAATACCTGAGCAGTTGACAGAGCCGTGTTATCTTTCAAGGGGTAGGCCTCTATCCAATGGGAGAAGGTACATACCACTACCAGAACATACTTAAGGTTGTTGCATCGATCCATATGAATGTAATCGATCTGCAACACTTCAAAAGGATATGACGGGGAGAAAAATGACCTGCCGGAGTTGGGGTACCTTTTCCTGGGTTATGCATTGGACAAACAATGCAATGCTTAACCACGTTCTCTGCACATTTTGGAATTCCTTCATTCTGCCATACAGGAGCCAAGAGTTTACAAATGCCTTTCGCACTAATGTGAGCTGGACCATGAGCCATAGTTACAACTGGCAATACATAAGCGTCCAGTAATAACCATCACTGATGTTCCGACAATTCCGTCCAACAACCCGCCAAGGCCAACATTCCCGTACTTTCTTTCCACGTTCTTAATTCTTTCTCAGTTCCTTCTCCCTGAATCATTTTCACACACTCAATCGTGTCCTCACACATTCAAACTTCCCTAACCCAGTTTGCAGGACCTGCCACGTACATTCGACTAGCTGTATCTCTAGCTGTAGTTCTTGCTACTTCATCTGCAAACGCATTTCCACGACCCACATCATCTGTAACTTTCTTATGTGCGCTGCATTTTATAATTGCTATCTGTGCAGGTAAGGTAAGTGACTCAAGAAGATCAGTCACTAATTGACCATGCTGGATCTTTGTCCCGTGAGAGGTAAATAATCCTCTCTCCCTCCATAACCTACCAAAACTATGTGCAACACCAAAAGCATACTGGCTATCTGTGTACACATTCACTCTCTTTCCCTTTGCAAGCACACATGCTCTAGTCAAGGCTATTAATTCAGCTGCTTGGGCTGAATTATGTCCAATACGTGCCGTCTCAACAATTGTGCAGAAGGTGTCGACAGCATAAGCAGAAGTAGTCTCACCATTTGGAAGCTTGAAGCAAGAACCTTCCATCCATAGGGTCCTATCCGGGTTCTTGAGCGGAGTGTCCTTCAAATCAATCCTACCCTTCGTTTCTTCTTCCGTTCGAAGAAAACAATCATGTTTTTCCTGAACGTCTTTCTCATCTGGCAGTGGCAACAATGCAGCTGGATTTAACGTGTTACATCTTTTGATGTACACATGACTCGCTAAAAGTGTCAGCTCGTATCCAGACAAACGAGCACTCGTAAGATGCTGTGTTCTGGTTCTGTTCAACAAGGTATCCACTGCATGTGGAACCATAACAATGAGTGTGTTATCCAACACTAATCCGGCAGATTGTCTGATAGAAATCGCTGCAGCTGCAGTAGCTCTGAGACAACTGGGCAAAGCTTTAGCTACTGGGTCTAATGTAGCAGAGAAATAGGCACATGGCCTCTGCTTATCTCCAAATAACTGTGTCAAAACTCTCAATGCGCAACCCTCTCTCTCGTGAACGTACAAAGTAAAGGACTTGCTATAATCTGGGGTACCCAACACTGGAGCAGAACATAGAGCAGCACGTAGGTCAACAAAGATTTTCTGACATTCATACGTCCAAGGGAGCGGATGTGGCGTATCTTTAAACGCTAATGCCAACAATGGTTCAGCCAAAAGTGAAAAATTAGGAATCCATTGTCTACAGTAGGAAGTGATACCCAAAAAGGCACGTACTTCTCTCTGCGTGGTGGGTACAGACATCTGTGCAATAGCATGAATACGTTCTGGGGTCAATCGCCTTCCCTCCTTCGACAAGAGATGACCTAGATAGGTAACCTCATGGCGGGCATATTGCAACCTAGAGGGAGACACCTTATGTTGTAGAGTAGACAAATGATGCAACAATGCAACAGTCACTTCCTTACACACATCTTCCGTATCAGCAGCCACCAACAAATCATCCACATACTGAATAAGTGTAGTGCCAGGAGGCAAAGAAAAAGCATCAAGTTGTGACTTAAGAGCCTTGCTATAGATAGAGCGACTTTCACAATAGCCTTGGGGAGCTCTCTTAAATCTAAAACTTCGGCCACCGAGAGAGAAACCAAAGATATCCCTACTTTCTTCAGCAATAGGAATGCTAAAGAAGGCATTCTTGAGGTCAATAACCGAAAACCAAGCTGCCGAAGCAGGAATCATCGTCAACAAAGCTGTAATGTCCGGAACAACAGGAAACTGAGGCACAACAATTTTATTGACCTCTCTAAGGTCAATAACAAATCGATAGACAGGAGGCTGTGAAGGATCAGTTCTTTTAAGGATCGGAAGAACAGTACTGTTACAAACATTTCCTCTCGTCTCTTCAACCACACCTTTCTGAATGAAATCATCGACAATAGCCAAAAGTGCTCTCTCTCCTTCATTGGAGATATGGTATTGGGGAATGCGCGGCATCTTCACATTCTCTTTAATTGTAACAACATACGGTGGGATCGCAAGACCACCCACGTCATTTGGACCTGTAGCCCAAAGACTTTCAGGAAGAGAAAGCAACTCAGATGGGAATTCGTCCCGAGACAGATACACGGAAGATGTCATTTTCTTTCCCAATGTAAGATGCACACCCGAAGGGGAACAGTACAATGTTGCATGTAATCTTTTTAACAAATCCAAACCCAGCAAGTTCTCACCGCAACCAGTTGTCAGAATAAGCGGAGCATTCAAATCATAGGGACCAATCGAAACAGGCAAGGGACAAGAAACCGGATTACGAACTGGGGCGCCACAAAATCCTACAGAAGTATTTATTAAGCCAGACAAAGGTGCCCCAGGGAGTTTAGCATGCATAATAGAACTTCTCATCGCACCAGTATCCAAAAGAAACGGTTCTGAAACACCCATAGTATTGATCGTGACATATGGCCCATTTTGATCTACTGGAATCGACACAACTCCCTCACTTTGTCCATGGCTGTCCTATTCGATCTGAAAATCATCAGCCCTGTCTTCACAATAATCGTCATTATAATACTGCGTGGACTGAACTCTCTGTTGATCAAAATAATTCATAGTAGATGGAACAGTAGAACGCTGTTCCTGAGAGGACACACCTCGTCCTCTACCTCTAGATCCTGACTGAGAATTTCCACGCCCTCGTGGAGCAGACATCTCATTATTACGCTGTAATAAAACCGGACAAATATTCTTGAAATGTCCCTCTTCTCTACAGTACGCACATTGATTAGGACCCAACGGAAGACGTGGCGTGAAATACCTTCTGAAACTGTGGGGGTTGAGAAAACTGAGTCTGTGCAGAACGCGGAGGATAAGCTTGCTGTAACAGAACCTTCGTTTTCAAATCTTTATTTTTCTTCTCTTGTTTCTCTTTCTCCTCCTTATCTCTATTCTCATAATATTGTGCAGTAGCCAGTATTTTAGCAGGGGAAGAGACAGCCCATGCACTTTCAGAACTCTTTAGTTTATTGGACAATTCAGGAAGCAAGTTGTATACAAACTTATCCACAAACAACCGCTGGCCACCCTCTGTACTCAAATCCTGACCACTATGATCAATAAACGTCTCTTCAAAACGGGTGAAGAAATCCGAAACGCTTTCATCTTTCTTTTGCTTGCAAGCGGCTAGCTTATCCCAATATACTCGCACCGCGGGCATCATAGTTTTCATCAATTTAATTATTCTGCCTGGTAGGGCCGTAATCAGATCATCGGGTTTCGCACCACCCACTTGACCTGCATCAGCGGCTCTAATAGCAGCCCAATCACCACTTAACTCAGCATTATGATTTTCCCTACGGATCCGTGCCCACAATGCTTGTGGAACAACATTCCCAAATAACATATCAATATCGGCCAAATTCATAATACAAGGGTCAACTGTTTGAGACAATTCCTTATAATATCCTGCCGGATTTTTACGCGGGTCCGGAAGAGTTTGTTTAAGCGCCAATACTTTAGACCTTTTCCAGGGTTCGTGGACCCATATACGCTGGAAATGAGCAGGGACAGCAGGCGGACCAACTACTGCGTCTCTCCATACGGGAGGAACTTCACGCATCGGATAATTCTTAATACCTTTGGTTTTGGTAGGATCAGTCTCGGAAAGGGACAAAGACAAGAACTTCGTTCGAAACGCAATGAGTTTATTCACCGCGTCTGCGACTCGTGGCCCTACAATAAAACCTTTATCGAAGTCGGCTTGTAACTTCAATAGCTCAGAAGGAACTATATCTGACTCCATATCTTCCCAACCTTTAATAAGAGTCTGACACATGACATTAAAAACATATCTCTGTGTGGGCTCTACCCATTGGTGAAAAGAACTCATAATATCTTCTGTACTATAGGCTAGTCCTCTCTCAATCTATTTACGAGCGAGGGAACCCAAAACTACTTTCTTGTCCATAAGAGGAAGTTGACAATGGGATTGTCGTCTAGAGAAAGCCGGAGACAGATTCAAAGACCCGAGAAGAGGAGAAAAGTAATTGGAGACAGCATCAGCTAGTCTCCTGTGCGACGTAGGTGAATCCCTCGAGAGAATGGGAGGCAATACAGATGCAGAAGGTAATGGAGACGGAAATGTAACCGGCTGAGGAACGACAGTGGGATTTGGTAGAGATGGGGACTGAATTGTAGGCTGTAAAGACGGAGCAAAAACAGGCAGGGAAGCATTAATGGGCTGAGCCGGTTGCTGAATAATCGGCAGTTGAGCAACCACTGGTTGAGCAATAGGAGGAGGCAACAAAGGTGCAGTAGGATTTTGGGCATAGGGCGGAGGTGAATTTAATAAACAAGACATTAAGGAATCTTCTTCTAATTCCTTACTCTTATCTGAAGAGGAAGTAGGCAACACCGGATAGCATCTATCTTTCGCCATGCGATGCTGTCTTTCTGATATTTCATTCGCACCATCTGTTTCATTATTTTTAAACTGTTGAGCGGCCTCTATAATTGACATGTTTTGTGCCTTCTTATCCTTTTTCCCTTGCTTAATTTCCTTTTGTTTGGCTTCTTTACGCCAAAGGCGAAAAGAGTCAAACATTGCCGGCCGGGCTTTTCGTTTAAACAGAATCGTTTCCAAATTATCTAGTAATGCGGAGTCAAAACTACCATTTGGGGGCCATCTCAAAACTCCACTATTTTTCGTGTATCGGACCCATGTCTCATTAAAGGTAATGGAACCAATACCATGTTTAGAATAGAGCTCATAAGTGGGAGTTCCAACTGGAGGAATCGGACATGAATCTTCCAACTGGGAATCCCTCGTACAACCTAAACAACAAATTCTTTTAAACTTACTCAATCCAGGCATTGTTACTTCTCTAGACTATTCACAAACAACAAGGGGTATAAATCAATGATACAGCACAAACGTACTTACCCCTTGGCTTCAGTTATTGCAATAACTGAATCAAAACCCAAAAACAAAACAAAACAAAGGATTGTGGGAGCGACCCACCAAATACTTAACTAAGGATCGTCCTACTCCAGCGAAGGTCCGACTATCGTCTCGCTTTACCAAACATCATCAGAAGGGTCCAAGGCAGGGCGACAGTCAGGGCACCAGTCTTCAGTAGCCGTCGGAAAGGAGTAGCCGCGCTGTCAAAGACCTTCGGTCCACTTGCGACATACAGGGGTCGATCACGTGGTGCGCGTCCTCCAGAATTATCTTGCAGGGCTCCTCACATCCCTCGGGCTTAACCGCTACCTCTGAAGTCGCCCCACGTGGGGCGCCAGTTGGAGAACCGCAGCCTTAAGGCCTGGTGGCGCATGGTACGCCTAAAATCCCCGGGATTCACCTGCCTTGTCTAATACGGATACACGGACTCTTCGTCTGGCGTAGAAGATGATATTTATTAGCTGCAGCTAGTACAGTGGTCTTAGAAGTCGTCAGTATAACGAGGTTCAAAAGAGACTGCCACTTAACTCCGTGGCGCACAGGTTTATATATGGTACAATACAATGCAAAATGCAATCATACAAGAGCAGGAGACATAAACAAATGTTACAAACAATGCTTTAAGCCCAAAGTAACTCAAGTTTCCCGGTTGTATTTGTTACTCGACCCCTTAAGTAAATTATCGAATGAATCCACACAATTCGATTTACAAGCAGAGAAAACACAGCTGTATGTGTTAGAAGAATAGTCATGAAACAGGAGAATACATGAGACATGTAGCGAAGGACAGCAGATAAGATAATCTGGAGGAAAGAATGGTGTGAGCCAACAAATAGTCCGGACGGGGATTTAATCAGCTCAAACAGGAATTAGTGTACTCGGCCAGACCCTGACACTCGTTAGTAAACATAAGCGGAGAAGCCACCTGACACGTGAATGCAGAAACGTCAAAAACATCGCGTTCGCCGCGCTGCCTGAGTGAGGGCAACATAAGATGGCGGCGATTACAAAATGAGGCTGGGCACGAACAAATTCGTCATTTTTTTTTTTTTTTAAACTCTGTTTATTAGTGTTTTTACATTAAAAAAAAACATACAGAACAGTACAAGAGGACGATGCATCGGCTGGATTATACAATCAATAATATAGCATCCAACATGAGCATGTGTCACAATATATCAGAATGCAATCGCATACAGCTAGCAATGGCAGAGCGTTCTAAGAGGGATACAGAGCAGCAAATGAGGGTAAGGTAGTAATATTCGTAGAGAGCAATTAGTTTGCATGTCGCTGTACAATGTAGGAGAACGGAGAGGGAGTGTAACCGTGCCATGGGAACAGGAGAGCCATGGGAGGCAAACGGTCAGAGGGGGAAAGGGAGGACGCTCCAACGCATAGCATCTCAAAACAGTGTCAAAAGACCCATCCATGTACAGTCCCCTTAAACATGTGGACAGTTTAGACTTGGACCCTATCATCATCTCGGACATCGCTTCCCCCCGAGCCATCATTATGTGCTGCCTGGGCTCGTAGATATCCCACCAGGGGTTCCCAAATATCTCTCGGCCTGCTAGATAGTGGAAGTAATTCAGAGAATACTGAGTGTTGCTCCTGGCTATACGTCATATCAGCGAGCCATTCCTTGAACTTCAGGGCCCTGCCACGACCCCATCTACATGCCACGCACCGTGTCGCCAGTAGGAGTGCAGTATCCACGAATTTCCTGCTTGTCTTAGGGATAAGGGGTGTGTGTCCCAACAGCATTAGCAACGGGTCCGGGGTTATGGATGCTCCTAGCATGAGTTCTAATGCACTGTGTACTTGCTGCCAGTAGGACTGTACAGGGGGGCACCCCCAAGCGAGATGTAAGAAGTCTGCATGCTCAGCACGGCATCGTTCGCAGCGATCATTGTCAGACAAGTGAAACCTGTGTTTTTTCATAGGAGTGTAGTATAGGCGTTGTAAGACTTTGTAATGAATTATCTTGAGTCTGCAGCTAGCAGATATACGGGCGATGAGGGTGCAGCAGTATAGCCACTGGTCGTCTGTGATGTCTACGGCAAGTTCAGTGGACCAATGTGCCCTCGCTGAGGCCACAGGCACCGGGTCACATGCTCTGACGTGGCGGTACATGCCTGACACCAGGTGGGAGCCATCCTGTGAGCATAGCAGGAAATGTAGTGAGGGCGTGGATTCAGGCTCCTCGGGGAAGTTAGGAAGGATGTCCCGCATCCCTTGGCGTAGTCTCAGATAATAAAATACTTCTAGCGGGGTGCGGTCGTGTGTCAGAAAGAAAGCGTCTGCTGACTTAAAGCGACCCGCAGTGAAGAGGTCACCCCAACAATTGATGTGTAGAGTCTCGCAGAGCATTCGAAAACCACGCTCCTGCAAGAGTTCTAGCCTTGGGTGATACACCAGTGGCAAGCGAGGGGAGTACAGCATGCTACATTCCAGTTTTTTAGCCAGACGGCTCCAAGCATCGATGGTGCACGTGACAGAGGTATATGGCGTCGTGATGGCCGAGGTCGGACAATGGAGGAGGCCATTGAGGGGTAGGGGGTTGGCAATCCAGTCTTCCACCACCAGCTGAGGCAAGAATGGAGAGGGGGCCAGCCAGTGATAGGCATAGTGCGCCTGCGCACAAAGGTAGTAGACCTCAAAATCGGGGAGGTCAAATCCTCCTTTATCGTATGGCTGTATCAGCATAGACCACTTCAGCCTCGGGCTTTTACCCCCCCCCCAGAACAGGCGACAGAATTCAGACTTCAATGTTTTGAAGAAGTGAGCGCCCGGATGGTAGGGGATATTAAGGAAGAGGTAAAGGAAGCGTAGGAGCACTACCATTTTTATGAGTGACGCCCTACCTGCCATGGAAATAGGGAGGGATATCCATCGGTCCACCAATGTGGTGAGCTTAGCGACGGCGACGCCATAGTTGGAGCGAATCGTCTCGTCTCTGTCCCGCGAAATCCGGATACCCAGGTATCGAAGATCAGTTCGACACCACTCTAAAGGGTAGTCCAAGGGGAAGTCCGAAACTGCGTCTGTGAGCGAGAAAAAAAGGGACTTTGCCCAGTTAATTTGCACTCCGGACAGTCTGCCAAAGATAACAAATTCTCTAAGCAGGGGATTCAGGTTACACACCGGGTCCTTGACAAACAAGGTCATATCGTCCGCGTATAATGATACATCAATCTGGTGCTGGAGACATCGAATCGCGCCTTCCCTATGGAGCTGTCGGAGCCGACAGGCAAGGGGCTCAACGGCAATCGCGAAGAGGAGAGGGGATAACGGGCATCCCTGCCGGATGCCTCTGGAGATGGAGAGTGATGTGGAGAGGCGACCATTGACCAGCACTCTTGTGGTCGGCTGTGTGTATAGCAATTTTACCCAGGAAATAAAGAGGGCAGGGAAGCCCATCCGGGACAGGACAGTGAACAAGTACGGCCATTCGACGGAGTCGAAGGCCTTGGTGGCGTCTAGAAATGCCGCTGCAACAGGAATGTCAGGGTGGATTGTGTGAAGTAATGAGAACAGGGTCCGTAGGTTATGGGAAGTGGACCTGCCCGGGACGAAGCCAGATTGATCGGGTAAAACTATCCGGGTCATAACAAATTCGTAATTTACAGAACCTCAAGGTGGGCAGAGATGTGGCTGTGTCGGGGGATGTCCAGGATGAGTCGTGCAGAAGCGTTCTGTATGCTTTGGAGTCTTTTCTGTAATTTGGCTGTGGTTCCGGCATAGCGGGCGTTCCCGTAGTCCAGTCGGCTGGTGACAAGGGCCTGGGTGACCGTCTTTCTGGTTTCGGTGGGGATCCACCGGAAGATCTTTCGGAGCATGCGCAGGGTGTTGAAACATGATGACGAGACGGCGTTGACTTGCTTGGTCATCGTGAGGGAGGAGTCCAGGATGAAACCTAGGTTGCATGCGTGGTCCGTGGGCTTGGGGGCAGTGCCCAGTGCAGGGGGCCACCAGGAGTCGTTCCAGGCAGAGGGGGATGGTCCCAGGATGAGAACTTCCGTCTCGTCTGAGTTCAGTTTCAGACGCATGAGCTTCATCCATTCCGCGATGTCTTTCATTCCTTCCTGGAGGCTGGCTCTGGCGGTGGCGGGGTCGTTGGTGAGAGAGAGGATCAGCTGGGGGTCGTCAGCGTAGGAGATGATGTTTAGGTTGTGTTGGCTGTGAGGGGGGTCATGTAGATGTTGAAGAGGGTGGGGCTGAGCGAGGAGCCTTGAGGTACGCCGCAGATGATCTTGGTGGCCGCTGAGCAGAAGGGGGGAGGCGGATTCTCTGAGTTCTGTCGGAGAGGAAAGAGGTGATCCATTTCAGGGCCATTCCTTGGATCCCAGTGTGGTGGAGGCGGTTTGTTAGGGTGCGGTGGCAGACTGTGTCGAATGCGGCCGATAGGTCGAGGAGGATGAGGGCAGCAGTTTCCCCGTTGTCGAGCAGGGACCTGATGTTGTCGGTGGCTGCGATGAGGGTGGTCTCAGTGCTGTGGTTTGCTCGGAATCCGGACTGCGAGGGGTTGAGGGAGCTGTTGGTCTCGAGGAAGGTGGTTAGCTGTTTGTTGACGGTTTTCTCGATGACTTTAGCGGGGAACAGGAGTAGCGAGATAGGGCGGAAGTTCTTGAGGTCCGTGTGGTCCGCGGTGGGTTTCTTCAGGAGGGCGCTGATCTCCGCATGCTTCCAGCTCTCCGGAAAGGTGGCGGATGCGAAGGAGTTGTTAATGATGTTCCGGAGTTGGGGTGCGATGATGGAATCGGCTTTGTTAAAGATGTGGTGTGGGCAGGGGTCAGCAGGGGAGCCAGATTGGAAGGTGTTCATCACGTGGGTGGTGTCTTCAGTGCTGACGGGGGTCCAGGCGCAAAGGGTGGTGGTGGGGGGCGTCGGTTCGGTTGTTGGGTGCGTGGTCTGTGGGCCTAAGCTGTTGTGTATGTTGGCGATCTTGTGGTGGAAGAACGAGGCGAGTGCGTCGCAGAGGTCTTGCGAGGGCGTGATGTCGTTGTTGCTGGCGCTGGGGTTGAAGAGCTCTTTAACGATGTTGAAGAGTTCCTTGCTGTTGTGGGTGTTGTTGTCTAGTCGTTCTCTGAATGCTGTCTTTTTGGTGGTGCGGATCAGCTGTTTTTTTTGGCGGATGGCGTTCTTGAGGGTTGTCATGTTTTCTGTTGACTGGTCGTGGCGCCAGGCTTTCTTGAGGGTACGGCAGGATTTCTTGGAGTCTTTGAGGTCGTTGGTGAACCACGAGGTTTTCTTGCTGCCGGGTCTGCTTGGAGGATACTTCAGCGGTGCAAGGGCATCGGCGCAGTTGGTAAGCCACTGTGTGAGGTTATGGGCTGCTTCGTTGGAGTCCGTAGTGTTGGTGGGGGGGTTTTGGCTCAGGGAAGTTGTGAGCTGGTCGGTGGTGATCTTGCTCCAGCATCTTCGGGGAGCCTGTTTCGGGTGGTGGTGGGTCATTGTTTTCCTGAAGTTGAAGTGGACGCAGCTGTGATCTGTCCAGTGTAGTCCGGTGGAATGGCTAAAGGAGATGTGGTTGCTAGAGGAGAAGACTGGGTCAAGCGTGTGGCCGGCGTAGTGGGTGGGGGTGTTCACCAGTTGCTTGAGTCCGATGTTGGCGAGGTTATCTAGCAGGGTGGTGGAGTTGTGGTCATTGTTGTTTTCCAGGTGGAAGTTGAGGTCCCCTAGGAGGATGTAGTCTGAGGAGGTGAGGGCAAGCGGGCTCAAGTCTGCAATGGCTTCGCTGAATTGTGTGCGTGGTCCCGGGGGTCTGTAGATGAGAGTACCTCTGAAGGTGGTCTTGGGGTCGGTGTGTATCTGAAAGTGAAGGTGCTCGGCGGCGTTGAGGGTGTCGTCGGAGTTGGTCGTGATGCAGATGGTGTTTCTGTGGACGATGGCGATGCCTCCTCCGGATTGGTTGACGCGGTCCCTCCGGGTGATCTTGTAGCCATCCGGGATGGCTATGGCAATGTCGGGGGCTGAGGAGGTGTTCATCCAGGTTTCTGTGAGGAAGGCGACGTCCGGTGCTGTTGTGTCGAGGAGGTTCCAGAGTTCGATGGCGTGCTTGTGGACGGAGCGGGTGTTGAGCAGGATACACTTGATGTGGTTGTTGCTGGTGCTTGATCTGGCGGGAGCGGTGCAGGTCGGGAGGCAGGTGAATTTGCAAGCTTGGCAGGTGAAGGGTCCGTGGGTGCGTTTCGGGGTAGCTCGGTGGCAGGCTCGGGTCCGGCCGGTGTTGAGTGCGTGGAGTGTGGCAGCGTCGTAACTCCGTTGAGTGGGCTGGCATCATCGAGGGCCAGGGGACCTGGCGCTGGGCGCAGTCCAGGCGCGGACGGGCGTAGACGGGCTTGCCTTTGGCGCGCCTTCGGTGCGCCAACGGCGCGCCCACTGCGCGCGTCTGCTGCGTGGCCTCCATATGAGGGGGAGAGGGAGGGAGGAGCAGCTGGGAGGCGGGAGCGGGGCGGCCAATGGGTAGCAAGGGGGCGGGGCCTCGTGGGACATGAGCAGTGGGAGAGAGGGACACAGAAGGCAAGAGGGGGCAGGGGGGAAGCAGGCACAGCGGGCACAAAAGAAAGTAAGGGGCAAGGGAGCAGTAGGTGGAACAAGAGCGGGCACAAAATGAAAAACCAAAGGGCAAGTGAACAGTAGGCAGAACAAGAACACAGTCAATAGAGCAAAAGGAGCGAAAAACATAGTCAGCAGGGAAGAAGATGACACGGAGTCACCAAACCAGTCTGCAAGGAGGCATCAGACTACAGGAAGCAGCAGCAAACAGGGGGGTCTGCGCAGTGGCAGAGGGAGCGACCTACCTGGTCACCGGGTCAAGGGTCACAGAATGTAGCTTGTTTAGAATGTTTTGCCTGAAGCTAAATTCAGTTTTATGCTGGACTTTGGAGGATGAGGTCTCTTGCTTAGAGTTTACGATAATACTCCTAATAACTCTACTCCTGCCTTCCTTCTCTTTATTCCTGCGACCTCACTACAGAGGGACATGGACAGGTGCACCTAACTGACCTTACAGGGCGTGCCTCAGGATTGGCAGCAGCACAATACACCACACAGGGCATGCGAAATGGCATTGCAGCACAACAAACCATGGGAAGCAATAGGGAGGGGACAGGTCCATGCACATGGACAACAGAGAACAGAGGGGAAAGAGGCAATGGCAGCAAGCTGACCATACTGGATAGATAGGAGATAAAGCTGCAGCATAACAGACCATAAAGGGCAGGAGGGAGGGATCAGGGGCATAACAATGGAACAGACAAGTCAGGAGGGAAGGAATAGGGAATAGGGGTCTGCATATGAAAAGGGAGGGCAGGGGTCAAGGGTGCAGGGCAGGAGCAGCAAGCTGACTATGGAGGTCAGGCAGGATGGGCACTAGAAGCACAACACACCATGGAGGGCAACAGTGAGACTACAATGGCATACACACAGACCATGGAGGGAAGGTGGGAGGGGGTCAGCGGCAGCTAGCTGACAACACAGGGAAGGTGGGAGGGGCCGTGACAGCACAGAAGACCATGCATAACAAGCAAGAGGGTTAGTGGCAGCACAATTTGGCAATGATAGGCAAGAACGAGGGTGCAGGGCATGCACAAAGGATCTAGAGAGGGAGAGTGGTAGTGGTGTATCCAAAAGGAAAAAAACGCACAATCACTAGTAACAGTTTGGGATATAAAACTTGCTGGAATAATAATGAATCTTCCGTTATGAAGACGGAGTGCTACCTAGACCACTATCCCCCACTACCAAAAGGGGATTAAATGACAATCAATGATTGACAAAATACAAATGAAACAAGAGGGTCAAATCAAGCACATTCCTAACATACAAGTATAAATGAAACGACTAATAGGTCTCCTAGTTATTTAAAAATGGGTAGAGATTGTCCGATGGCAGCAATGTTTGAGCATCACAAACAAGCAAGAAAGGTTCAAGATGTCGTGTTCTTTATTTACAAAAATCCGTCGAAAAGTATAGGGTCGAGTCCGTATAGTAGCGGATTATGTGAAACAAGCTCACTCATCGTGGATACCCCATTATATGCGGAAGTCCCAGAGTAAGAGTCACGTGACGCCCAGCGTCCGTGGCTCCGAGAGATAAAAATAGGACCAAACAGAGTCATGAGAAAACATAGCTGGTAATAACTACAGACGCGCCATGATGGAAGTGAAATAATGATGGCAGCGAAAAGGAAAAAGTAATGTGAACCCGTTATAAACCATTAGTGTAACGCAATGCTAGGCATGTAAATTGGTGCAAAAGTTAAAATGAACTTTAAAAAGATTGCAACCTAATTAATAAAGAAACTAAAACGCAAGAAGTGAGGCAGAGTCATCAGGAACCAAAAGAATGGAATGTTCAAGGCAGTCTGAATTAATTACAGACACCGTCCAAATAAACATAGATGAGGGGGCGGTCATACTAAAGAAAAATGATACAGCGTAAAACTGTAATGCTTACTCTGAGCTAATGTTGGTAACAGAAGGATTAAATGATTAGAGGATTAGTATAGAAACTGTAATTATATGACTCTGTTTATATGTATGAGTTAGTTGAAATATTAGTATGTTATATCCAAAAAAGTCATAGCAAATGAAGAAAATTGGTGTATTCACATTCCTCATTGTGTGATATATCAATAATGCTTGTTAACAGTTCTTACACAGTGTGACATGTCAGACAAAATCAAATTAATGTCCAAGGTTGGTCACATGATGTAAACCATTGCAGAGCGTCCCAAAATGTAAATTTGTAAACAGTCCTGGGAACATAAAGGTACATATGCTGTTTTAGACAGTACCATAATCGATGGTAACAGAATACAGAAATTAAGGAAATAGAAAATAAGGATGGCATTGTGATAGTTACAACAAATAATGTCAACATCCTGCATGTAATTAATAGAGATCATTACATTAAATATCCTTATTGTTCAAAATCATAAAAATACATGCATTTCTCTGTCCGTATTAAGTCCCTGGTCCACGGCTCGTAATTTGATCAACCATTTTGTTTCCACTGTTCGTCTGTACGTCAGAAATGTTTTGAAGAAAGGACTAAGCTGTTGCCCCTTGTCCAAACCTGACTATGTGCAAATTCATGTAGATCTGTTCAGATTTGTGCGTGGCTTAAAATTAAAAAAGTTCTTTGCAAATAAACCTGTCGGGCGTCCAATACCTATTTATACTGCTACTAAATGTGGGCAAACCATAGAAGATATTGAAACCACTAGACTTCTGATGTCACTTGACGATAGTCTGGAGACCACTCCCAATATGGAAGAACTCTTGGATGATCTTAACATCATTACTGACGTACAGACGAACAGTGGACTCAGGCCGCAATCCACATTTACTCCTATACTAGCCCCTGACAACATGGTTGACTGCTTTTACAAGGCAGTTACATCGGATTTACACAAGTTGGAAGATAGACTTCAGAGTAAACCCTATAGATTTAAGGACAACTTATCTATGGCAGAAAGAAAGGCATTGGAGCAACTGAAAAACTATTCACATCTTACTATAAGGGAGACAGACAAAGGAGGCCATATTGTCCTTATGGACAATGATCTATATTTAGACGAGATTGCAAGACAACTGTCTGACATCAAATCGTGTACACTTATGTCACATGATCCTACTCCATCTACAATTACTTTGATTGAGAAGTGTCTTCGGTACTGGCACAGTTTAGGACTTTTGACTGACTCTGAATTTAAATACTTATTCAATCCAACTCCAAGGTCAGCATACATTTATGTACTCCCTAAGATACATAAAAACATGGACAAACCCCCGGGTAGGCCCATCATCTCCGGGATTGGTGGACTCACTGAGCATATCTCAGAATACATTGATTTGTTTCTGAAACCTCTAGTTATACAACTACCTGCCTACATTGAGGATACTAAAGACCTGCTCAATAAACTTGAACACTTCCCCTGGTCTGATGAATACATCCTGGTCACCTTAGACGTTAATGCACTCTACACTAGCATACCTCTGGACAGAGGTATGGAGTCGCTTAGATTCTTTTTATCTAAGAGAGATGCTTGTCTCTATGACCACACAAGAATGGTCTTAGAACTTACCAAATTGACACTCGAAAACAATTACTTCCAACACCAATCCATTTGGTACAAACAACACTCAGGTGTAGCAATGGGGGCGAAGTTTTCACCCTCTTTTGCTAACCTGTATATGTTTTTTTTTTTAACTACACCATATTTGGAGAGACTGTCCCCATCACTTGACCAACAATGTAATTTATTGGGGACGTTATATTGACGATGTTCTACTAATTTGGAATGGAGATACTGCCTCTCTGTCAGAGTTTGTTGAACATCTCATGCACAATACGTACAACCTGTCCTTCACACATAGTTTTGATAGGAAACAAATTGATTTCCTCGACGTTACACTATATGTTAGGGATGGCATGCTTGAGACCAAACTCTTTCGCAAAACCACAGCGTGCAATTCTGTCTTGCACGCAACCAGCGCACATCCAGTCAGTCAAATTCGGGCAATCCCCTTTGGGGAGATGACCCGACTGAGAAGAAATTGCAGTTGTGACAATGATTTCAACTCTGAACTTGATAAACTCACTGACCGCTTTGCTCAAAGATGTTACAATTCAGAAATTCTCCAAAAAGCAACCACCAGAATTAAAAAATGCAAACGCAATGACCTTCTTAGAAACAGCAGGAAAAAGAAAAAAGACACGACAACCACTAGAAGCGCTGCATTCATCACTCAATTTCATTGCAAGAGCAATGATGGTTTCTGTATATTGCGGAGACATTGGCATCTTCTTAAATTAGACCGAGACTTGGATCAGGGCCGGCTCTAGGCTCATGGTGGCCCTGTGCAGGGAGCGTAGGTGGTGGCCCCGAAAGAGGGGGTCCTGACGGGGCGGAGCTCAGGAAGGTGTTTTAATAATACGTCCAGAAAAGTCGTTAGATGACCAGTACCTGCGGCTGCTCCTACCCTTCCGAATTCGTCTCAGAACGATACAATTTAGGAGGAGGGCATTGTGACACACGACATGAGGGACTGGGCGCACAGACAGCTGCAGTGCCAGGGCCATGACAGGGGCACCAGACCCCCACAAAAATGCAGGAGGCCTGAGCCTGCAATGGGAGGGGGTTATTGTTAAACAAATAGGCATGTTCATTAAAAAAATAATCATATCTACAACTACAGGGGATACAATGAGGTCAGCACACATGCTGCTGGTAGCCCTGTGAGTGGAGATGGGGAGATGGGGCGGGGGAAGTCTCACCCATCTCGTCCTCATAGCTGCCAAGGTTTCAGAATGCCATACGTGACATTTTCATAATTTCAGTGTAATTATGAGTGACATTTCAATGACTATGAGGGACACTTTCTTGCGGGCAAAATTAAGCAATGAAGACGATCAACACATGTAAATATCAGAAATAACACCACAAAGAGCGTTCCAATCGAAACACGTCAGTCTTTTGAATAAACTACTACGGCAACTATATCTCACAATGCAAGCTTTCCTCTGTGTGTGACCACGACGCTTTTGCTCTCTCTATCCCTCTCCTCTCTATCCTTTTATCCCTCTCCTGTCTCTTTTTATCCCTCTCCCCTCTGTCTCTTTTTATCCCTCTCCTCTCTCTCACGCGCTCGCTCTCTATCCCTCTCCTCTGTTATTATCCCTCTCCCCCTCTCGCACGCACTCTCTCTCTATCCCTCTCCTCTCTAACCTTTTATCCCTCTCCTCTCTGTCTCTTTGTATCCCTCTCCCCCTCTCGCACGCTCTCTCTCTCTCTCCTCTCTATCCTTTTATCCCGCTCCCCTCTCTGTCTCTTTTTATCCCTCTCCTCTCTCACACGCTTGCTCTCTAGCCCTCTCCTCTCTGTCTTTACCCCTCCCCCCTCTTGCACGCTCTCTCTCTCTATCCTTTTATCCCTCTCCTGTCTCTTTTTATTCTTCTCCTCTCTCTCATGCGCTCGCTCCCTATCCCTCTCTGTCTCTTTTTATCCCTCTCTCCCCTCTCGCACGCTCTCTCTCTATCCCTCTCCTCTCTATCCTTTAACCCTCTCCTCTCAATCCTCTCTAGCCTTTTATCCCTCTCCCCTCTCTGTCTCTTTGTATCCCTCTCCTCTCTCACGCGCTCAATCTCTAGCCCTCTCCTCTCTGTCATTATCCCTCTCCCCCTCTCGCACCAGGCTGCACTGTTTGTTTTGATATGAAAACATAAATTTTGAGCCATGTGTTCTCGATAGAGGCCATATCCGTCAAGAAAAATGAAAACATTTTTGGCAAACAGCTACGCATCTGCTCTCACTCAGCCTTACCTTGTGCAGTCTAAGTTGCTGCTCCAAAAATCCCACCAACACTCTGTACTAGCCGCTTCTCTTGGGCCTACCTTCCTTCCACAGAGCAAGGCACCTGCTCCGGTCTTTTTTTACTGGACTTTTTGCGCACTTTTAATTGTTGCGCTGCAAATGTGCATGACTGACATTAGTGGTCCTGCTCTTTGCTTCTCTGAGGGTCACTGTTGTCTCGACTTTACTCAATTTTTTTAATGCTCATCTGTATACATGACAGAAAATAGGGCCCATTATGACTGCGGAGACCTGTACAGCTGCGATGAGAAGCAGCCTCACTCTGCCTGTACCTCGTCCCGCTCTCATCACAGTCAGACACGGGCTCCAGCACTCTCCCTCGACCGGCCCTCCAGCTCGGAAATAATTATTTACTGGCTGGCAGGGAGCAGCCATAGATATTTTAGCCTCACTGCAACAGGCGGCCCGGCAGAAGGTGCAATCCGATCTGTAGTGCTGCCAGCCAGCCGAACACCATGATTCCGGTGGCACTGCTGCCTGCAAACCAGTGAGCTCTGCAGCCAGCCTCTACCTCAGTCCCAGTTGGTTCCCTCAAAACCCTGGCAGCAGGACGTGACCTTACGTCCCCACTCCCCCCTTCCGGCGCTATGGCCAAGTTGTAACACGTGATGCAGCTCCTCCCCATGCCGTGCCTCCCCTCCCCAGTTCCGAACTTCATGACACTTTGTCTCTCCTCATAGTGCCTGTGTGTGTCCCTAGGTTTTGCGCAAAAATGAACCCCCTTTACACTTTCGGCCTTTCTAGCTTCTCCACGGCCGCGGAGGGGCCCCTCGGAGCCAGAGGCCGCCAAATCCTGCCACCAGGGGGCCGCCAGTGCCACGATGTATCAGATCCTTCCGATCCGATCCTCGTCGTGGCGGCCCCTGGGGTTTGGCGGCCCTGTGCAGGTGCACAGTTTGCACATGCCTAGGGCCGGCCCTGCTTGGATCCCTTCATCACCAAGGCCCCTCAAATCACATATAGAAGAGGCCAAACCCTACGCAATCTCTTGGCACCTACGGGTCCGAGGATTACTACCCCGAGCTCTAAGATCTGGTTCCCTCCCAAACCTAAAGGTTTTTTCAAATGCACGATGTGTAATGTTTGTCAGTTTGCATGTAACAAAATCAAGACATTTTGTTATAACACGGGTAAGACTCATCAAATTTATGATTTCATGAATTGCAACACAAAATTTGTGGTATATTGTCTGGTTTGTTCCTGTAACAAAATTTACATTGGGAGTACAATCCGTCCATTGAAAGAACGCATTCAGGAACACATCAGAGCAATCCGCACTAACAATCCCAACTATCCATTAGCGGCACATTACAACAATGACCACAAATCATCAGATTTAATTAATATCAAGTTCCATGGCATAGCCACCATTAGAAATGACCCACGTGGCGGCAATAAAACTACGGCTCTCAGAAAATTGGAAACAAAATGGTTGATCAAATTGCGAGCCGTGGACCAGGGACTTAATACGGACAGAGAAATGCATGTATTTTTATGATTTTGAACAATAAGGATATTTAATGTAATGATCTCTATTAATTACATGCAGGATGTTGACATTATTTGTTGTAACTATCACAATGCCATCCTTATTTTCTGTTTCCTTAATTTCTGTATTCCGTTACCATCGATTATGGTACTGTCTAAAACAGCATATGTACCTTTATGGTCCCAGGACTGTTTACAAATTTGCATTTTGGGACGCTCTGCAATGGTTTACATCATGTGACCAACCTTGGACATTAATTTGATTTTGTCTGACATGTCACACTGTGTAAGAACTGTTAACAAGCATTATTGATATATCACACAATGAGGAATGTGAATACACCAATTTTCTTCATTTGCTTTGACTTTTTTGGATATAACATACTAATATTTCAACTAACTCATACATATAAACAGAGTCATATAATTACAGTTTCTATACTAATCCTCTAATCATTTAATCCTTCTGTTACCAACATTAGCTCAGAGTAAGCATTACAGTTTTACGCTGTATCATTTTTCTTTAGTATGACAGCCCCCTCATCTATGTTTATTTGGACGGTGTCTGTAATGAATTCAGACTGCCTTGAACATTCCATTCTTTTGGTTCGTGATGACTCTGCCTCACTTCTTGCGTTTTAGTTTCTTTATTAATTAGGTTGCAATCTTTTTAAAGTTCATTTTAACTTTTGCACCAATTTACATGCCTAGCATTGCGTTACACTAATGGTTTATAACGGGTTCACATTACTTTTTCCTTTTCGCTGCCATCATTATTTCACTTCCATCATGGCGCGTCTGTAGTTATTACCAGCTATGTTTTCTCATGACTCTGTTTGGTCCTATTTTTATCTCTCGGACCCACGGACGCTGGGCGTCACGTGACTCTTACTCTGGGACTTCCGCATATAATGCGGTATCCACGATGAGTGAGCTTGTTTCACATAATCCGCTACTATACGGACTCGACCCTATACTTTTCGACGGATTTTTGTAAATAAAAAACACAACATCTTGAACCTTTCTTGCTTGTTTGTGATGCTCAAACATTGCTGCCATCGGACAATCTCTACCCATTTTTAAATAACTAGGAGACCTATTAGTCTGTTCATTTATACTTGTATGTTAGGAATGTGCTTGATTTGACCCTCTTGTTTCACATGCACAAAGGATCATGGAGGTTAGAAGGGAGGGGTAGGAGCTGGGCACAGACAAGAGAGTTCAGGAGAAAGAGCCTCAAACTGGCCAGGAAGGAGGAGCAGTTGCAGTACAACACACCAGGTAGGGCAGAAGGGTGTGGCAGTAAAATGGACCATGGAGGACAGGAGGAAGGGGATAGGGGCATGGAATGTGGACAGGCAGGGTGGAGGTGGCAGAGAGGTTACAGCCATCTGACAATGCTAGGCAGGTGGGAGGGGAGTGGCAGCTCAACAGAAAACTCAGAGTAGATAGGAAGGGCAGGTCCAAGGAACATGGTGGGCAAAAAGGATGGATCAGGGGCATGCCCACAGACTTCGGAGGGGAGGGGGAAGGAGAGTTGGGGCACCTAGCTAACCACAGAGGCTAAGCAGGAGAGCAATGATGGGCAGGAGGAGTGGACTGGGACATTATGCTAAATGGAGGGCAGTTGCAGCACATCAGACTATGCATGACAGGAGGGAGGAGGTTAGTGCATGGATTCAGACAACAGAGGATAGTAGAAAGTGATTGGGGCAGCAAGCTGACTTTTGAGAGTAGGCGGGAAGGCCAGTTGCAGAACAACGACCACACAGGGCTGTAATGAGGGAGCAGGGACATGGACTTGGACAATGGATGGCAAGGAGGAGGGGAGGCAGGAGGTGCAATTTTGGGGGGGCAACACAAGGCCAGGCCCTGCTTCCAACCCCCCACCATCCATTATGATAGGCATCTTACTTAACATTAAAAAAAACTAGAAATTCCCTAAAGATTACAGGGATGTTATAGTTAAACTCAGATTTCACTCATACAAAACCACTGAAATTCAGCAGTTATAGTTACCTGATCTAACTATAACTTACGCCCCCACAATGCACCTCAGACATTACATCATTCACGACATGGTCAGTGACATCACTCAAGACATCACTCATGACATCTCAAATGAGCTGTGAATGGAATGGAACTATAATCACTAGAACTTTATTTAGGGATAGTGTTTGTATATTAACACCCCTTTTTATTTCTTTTCTTTCATGTAAGAACCTCTATAATATGCAACGTGCCCAGATCAATATGGCCGATAGCCTTTAACTTTAGAGTAATGTGAAGTCCATTGTTTATGTTGATGTTTGCAAATGTAAGTGTGTTTACTATGAACATGTCACGTTGACAAACATACAGGTCCGACGGTCATGGGGCAAGATATGCTGAAATTACATTGTGTGCATATTAACACTTTTTTTCTTTTCTTTTTAGGATGAATTCCTGATTTTTTGCATCGTGACCAGGCCAATATGACTGACAGCATTTTGGTTTATTGTATTATGTAGTCCTTTGTTAATGTTGGCAACTGGAGCCATTTCTGCATTTAAATAAGGTAGCTACAATGACGTCTTGTATCGTGATCGAGGTTCAGACTAGCCGAAATGCGTGGATCATGCCCTTTGTAGATTAAATACTTCCACCTGATTGCGGATTCCTTCCTTGTAAGAGTGAGAGGAGATTGAATATATATATATATCAGTGAGCAAGGACGTTAAGTCCGAAACGCGTCTGATGGCTTGTACCACAATGAAATTAAAAGTTGAAATCCGAAGACTGACTCATGCGTATTTTTGCAGTCTGCATACCTGTCAGTGCAGCGAAGCACATCGAAGACAAGTTGGATGGTTATATATATATATATATATATATATATATATATATATATATATATATATATATATATATATATATATATATACACTTCTCTTGTCTCTTTCTATGCTTCTCTTGCCTCTTTCTGCACTTCTCTTGCCTCTTTCTGCACCTCTCTTGCCTCTTTCTACACCTCTCTTGCCTCTTTCTGTACCTCACTCTTTTCTTTCTAGACCTCTCTTGCTTCTTTCTGTACCTCTCTTGCTTCTTTCTATGCTTCTCTTGCCTCTTTCTGTACGTCTCTTGCCTCTTTCTGCACATTTCTTCTTGTTTCTGCACCTCTATTGCCACTTTCTGCACCTTTCTTCCCTCTTTTTGCAGCTCACTTTCTTCTTTCTATACCTCTTTTGCCTCTTTATGCACATCTTTTTCCTCTTTCTGCACCTCTCATGCCTCTTTCTTCACCACTATTGCCTCTTTCTGCACCTCTCTTGCCTCTTTCTGCACTTCCCTTGCCTCTTTCAGCACCTCTCTCTTTTCATTCAGCACTTCTCTTGCTTCTTTCTACGCCGTTCTTCCCTTTTCTGCATTTTCCTTGCTATTGCCTCTTTATGCATCTTTCTTCCTCTTTCTGCACTTCTCTTCCCTCTTTCTGTACCTCTCTTGCCTCTTTATGTACCTCCCTTGCCTCTTTTTGCAGCTCACTCTTCTTTCTGCACCTCTCTTGCCTCTTTCTGCACCTCTCTTGCCTCTTTCTGCACCTCTCTTGCCTCTTTCTGACCAACTCTGCCCTCTTTCTACTCCCCTCTTGCCTTGTTCTGCACATCTCTTGCCTCTTTCTGTACCTCCCTTGTCCCTATCTGCTCCTCTCTTGCCTTTCTACTCAACTCTTGCCTCTTTTTGCACCTCTCTTGCCTTTTTCTGCACCTCTCTTGCCTCTCTCTGTACTTCTCTTGCCTCTATCTGCACCTCTCTTGCCTTTCTACTCAACTCTTGCCTCTTTTTGCACCTCTCTTGCCTCTTTCTGCACTTCTCTTGCCTCTTTCAGCACCTCTCTTTTCTTTCTGGACCTCTCTTGTCTTTCTGTACCTCTCTTGATTTTTTTCTAAAATTCTCTTGCCTCTTTCTGCACCTCTCTTGCCTCTTTTGTGTACCTCTCTTGCCTCTTTCTGTACCTCCCTTGCCTCTATCTGCACCTCTCTTGCCTTTCTACTCAACTCTTGCTTCTTTTTGCTGCTCGCTTGCTTCTTTCTGCACTTCTCTTTCCTCTTTCTGCACCTTTCTTCCTCGCTGCACTTTTCTTGCCTCTTTCTGCACCTCTCATGCCTCTTTCTGCAACTCACTCTCTTCTTTATGCACCTCTCTTGCTTCTTTCTGTACCTTTCTTGCGTCTTTCTACGCTTCACTTGCTCCTTTCAGTACCTTTCTTCCTCTTTCTGCATGTCTCTTGCCTCTTTCTGCACCTCTCTTGCCTCTTCTTGCACCTCTTGCCCCTTTCTGCACCTCCCTTGCCTCTATCGGCACCTCTCTTGCCTCTATCGGCACCTCTCTTGCCTTTCTACTCAACTCTTGCCTCTATCTGCGCAATTCAAGAATGTTTCACTTTGGAGAAAGGGTTGTGATGCGCGGCTGACGTGACCACGCACGTTGCCATTGTGCTTCCTGCCTCACCCGGCCCCGCCCACGATGATCTCTGGTGTAGATGCCGACACGGAGCTTCTCGCTGCCGGATTCTTTGTTTAGCCGATTACCTCACACCGCACTCGCTTCACCACTGAGAGCATTGACGCCGTGGACAGCTGGTGATTGTTATACGGAAGTCTCGGACATTTGCGGCACACTGATGCGAGTGGCGTCTGCACTGAACGCCCGCTGCATCCAGCGTCCTCGCTGTTGAGCGTTTTTCTCCCCCGTTTGCTTCATGGACTGCTGGGACTTGAGGCAATCATAGTTCTGAACGCCCCGCCCGCTGTGGCCATCGCTGCGTTGCAGTGCCAGGTTCTCCAGGTGCTCCGAGACTCCGCCCGGTCAGACAGCGAGGTGCGACGAGCCCAGACAGCGCTGACTAGCGGATTAAGAGGCGGATTAGGAGGCTGAGAGGACGGGCTGAATTATATCGAGGTGAGGCGAATTGGGGGTGAACTCTCTGACGCGAGAAGATAGAGACTACTTCCACCACCTATCCCTCTCTAGCCATTTATGTCTCCTTTGTAATATTTGGGCGACACAAGCACCACAGGCACCACAGGCACGTCAGGAGAAGTTATTAACTGGCATTATAGACTAGAGCATTACACACATAGCAGCCCATTTACCCTTGTTTTGTATCCAAGGCGGCCAGAGTCCGGGGCAAGCAGGATAAAATAGATTCAGCAAGGGATTTGTTAAAATCACCACCCACAGCAAAAGGCGGGGAGAAAAAAAGTAGAATAAAGGAGCAGCAAAGGAGTGCTTTGAAACTCAAGGCCCAGGAAGCAGCAGAGAAATATACAGAAAACAAATATAGCGTTTTAAATAAGCAGGCTGAGGAACTTGAGGAAGAGGACCTTGAGGAAGAGGATAGGGATGAAGATGAAAAAACGCTATCAAAGCTCTCAGCCGAGTTGAGTCTTTTGGCGGTCGAGGAGAAGGGCAAGCAAAATGGGGGAGACAAAGTGAATAAAGCAGAAAAAGCGGATAAGATGGAGAATACGGCCATTGTGAAATCTCCAGCCAAGAGGGTCCACAGTCAATTAAGTCCAAAGAAGTACCCTCTCTTCTCTAAACCGCTGCTTCAGCAAGGTCAGTTTACAAGCACACCCACCCGGGAAGAGAGATGTCAAAGGCGTGCAGACAGCACTGCGTAGAAAGTGGCCTTTAATGATAAAAGGAATATACTGAATCCACCAGTACACCTGGCGGGTCCGGAGCCGGAGCCAGTCTCAGAAGGAGCGCCAAGTGTCAGCTTGCCCCCTCCTACAACCGTTTCACAATCTATCCAAAATCAGGCTTCTCTAGCCCCAAGCCCAAATATATCGCAGTCCTCTCCTCAGTCCCTTCCAGGTTCTAATTTGCAGTCTCAACTCCACCACAGCCCTGCTGTAACTGCAACTGAAAAGACGGCCAATTCTACAATAAAAGCATCTCCTTTGAACAACGATCTTTTACCGTCTCCTTCAGCCTCGGCGGTCCCAGGGCAAGGTACATGTCCACAAGAGATGCAAGAAGACGAACTAATCATACCCTCTATCATTCCAAAAGAGAACTCCGTTGAGGCTATGCTTGCTACCATACTCCGAGAACTGAGGGATTTCAAAATCTCACAAGCCCACGAAATATCACAGCTGCATAATAGGCTCACGAAAATGGAGGAGTGTTTTGGAAATCTCTCCATGAGGGTCTCGGAGGCTGAATCTCGTATCTCAAGACTAGAAGATACCCTAATAACAACAGAGAAAGATCTCCAGATGGCACACAAAGAAAAATCTCAAATGGCGGAAAAAATGGAGGATTTGGAAAATTACAACCGGAGGTCCAATCTACGCCTAGTGGGTATCTCTCAGGGCCTGGACGATAAGAACATGGTAAAATGGTCAGAGTCCCTTTTGAAGAAAGCCATACCTGATTTGCAAGGCGACTTAACGATAAGTAGGGCACACAGAGTCCCTGCACATAAACCCAATAATTCCAGTTGGGGAGTTGCAAGGGGAAAAAAGAGAGTTCACACACTAAGAAATTTATTGTTTTATTACTGACACAGCCATGGCATGGAAAAACTTTAAGTACAGCCTTGCAGTAGAAGTTTTCTATATGCTAACTTATTTTCTCTTCTCAACACAAAAGGTTATTATATTGACATATTTTGCACTTATTAGTTTTGATTCTAACAATTCCCAAACGATGATAGCATGCCTTAAAGGAGGAAAGGCAAAATGGTTTAAGTTTTTGGTTAATTGCACTTTAATTGCTTATTTTGCACAAGGGTTGACCCACGAAAATTTTTCGAGGTTTTGTATAACCAGTACGCATTTTTGCACTTTAAATATTTAAATATTGGAGTTCAATACCTGCTGTTTTTATACTTGGACTATGAGATTTGCGTATTTTGCCCAAAAGGGTGCTTTAAATCTTGTCTGCTGCAATCTTTTATCATAATTGCGCTTTTCGGACATAAGGGCGCTGAGTCAATTGAATTATAGTCTTATATTTTGCATTTGACACTTTAACTTGCTGCCCTCTTAATCTGGTTATTGTCATCAAAGCAATGTTTGCGTATTTGCACAGGTTTCTATATTCTTCGTATACTTTGTCCTCTCATCTTAAATGCGTACTTTTTTAAACAACATCCTTGTATTTTGCACTTTATATGCTGCTCTTTTTTTGTCTATTTGCTGCGTAGTAGTATTGCTCTGCTCATTTGCTTATTTGCACATGGTGAGGTCCAAAACTTTCCCGAGTATACCTCATATTTATTTATTTATTTATTCTTTTAAACATCTCAATTATTGAAGAACAAATATTATGTTAAGGTTTGTCTTTTTTAATGTAAATGGGTTGAATAACGTCCGCAAAAAGAATGCCATTGAGTGCTGGCTAAAAAACCTCAGCCCAGACGTTATTTATTTACAAGAAGCCCATTACAGAAACCAGGTTGAATCAGACAAAATCTTTAAGGGCTGGTTTGGTCATAAAATCTCATCAGTAGCTGGGCTGGCACAGAGAGGAGTAAGTATACTAATAGGAAGACATGTAGGCTTTTCCCTTGAAGGGGCACTTACAGACCCCAGTGGTAGATGGGCAATTGCACATGGTAAATTAAATCATGCAAATATAATCCTTGCCACAATCTACGCACCAATCATAGACGACCCTCTCCCAATCCTACAGTTAAAAGCAGCTATAACGGGCCTTCCCAGCCAAATAATATGGGGGGGAGATTTAAATTTTTTACAAAACCCTTTAGTTGATTCCTCTAAAAAAGATCGGCGCCAGAACAAACCCCAAGTTGCTATTGCCATACAAAGCTGCAAACTAGACCTCGATCTCACCGATCACTGGCGATTCTGCAATACCCTCAAACGCGAATATTCATGCTATTCAGCAAAATACAATTCTGCATCTAGGTTAGATTTCTTTTTAACATCCTATGGATTAGAGCCATATAAATATGCCCATTTACCGAACGCATTTTCAGACCATGCAGCACTTTATATGGAGGTAAAATTGGGGAGACAAGAATCAGAGCCACCAAGAAGATGGTATTTTAACAAACTTAACCTCTTGGATTTACAATGGTGTGCAGATATTGAGGAAGAGATCGACCAGTTTTTTACATGCAATAAAGGCACAGCTCCACTAAATACGACCTGGGATGCATTTAAGGCCACTCTGCGGGAGATATTTACGTCCAAAGAAATACCTAAGCAGAAGGCAAGAAGGGAGGAGAAAATTAAATTACAAAAAAACCTTACGCAGGCAACCCAAGAACACCATAGGGTAAGATCGGCACTCTCAGGGCAAAGGCTATCTGAAGCAAAGTGCACGATGAAGGACTTCTATTATGACTTGGGCGACACTAATAGTAACCTCTATGCCCAAAAAATATACGAGGAGAGCGAATACACAGGGAAACTACTGGCCTGGCAAGCCAAAGAAAAGCAGGCCAGAAATAGAATATAGTAACTAACTGACTCCGTCACTAAGACTTATCTAAGACTACTGCCTCCATTGGCGAGCTGTTTTTAAAACACTACGAGGGAGTCTATGAAGCTACTGATGGGGCTACATCCGAAACCATTGGGGAATTTTTAGAGTCACTCGAAATACCAAAATTAGACCATGGGGATAAGAAATTGTTGATCGAGGACTTTACAAAGTCAGAATTAGATGAGGTTATCGGTTCTTCCCCCAATGGTAAGGCCAATGGTGACGATGGACTTCCGGTCCAATTTTTAAAAAAGGACCTCCCCCGGATTCTTTTCATTCAGCAGTGGTGGTTAGCATTTTAAAAAAAGGAAAGGATAAAGAAAAGACAAACTCATACAGGCCCAAAAGTCTTTTAAACACAGATTATTTTTACGAAACTTTTAGCGAACCGGTTGAATAAAATAGTAGGGTCTCTTATAGGCCCTGATCAATGTGGTTTTATAGCAGGTAGGCATCTCCATACAAATACAATTTTTTTATTGGAGGCACTGGATTATTTTAATATCAATAAGGTGAAAGCTCAAATCTGGCTTTTAGATGCTGAGAAAGCTTTCGATCTGGTGTCACGGGACTGTCTTTTTGCTATTTTGTACAGTTTTGATTTTCCGATTGTTTTTATCTCCCTTTTAAAACAACTTTATATGAATTCTATTGCACAGATTATCATCAATAATATCAACATCGGGACGTGTCAGGTCAGCAGAGGCACGCGTCAAGGTTGTCCTCTGTCGCCAATTTTATTTGCTTTATTCATTGAACCATTGGCGATTGCAATTAGGGGTACAATGACCGACACAGTCCTAGCAGCTGGAATGACAAACATAAAATTATATGCCAACGATATCGCCCTTTTTTTAGATTCAAAACCCTCAAGTCAAGTAAACATTTTAAAAAAAAATTCTGACTTTCAAAAGTTAGGGGACTATAAGATAAATGTCAACAAGACGGAAATAATCTTAGTCAACTGCACTGAAGACACTTTATTGCCGGAATTTAGGCTGATATACAACAATCGCCCAAAGAGATACCTGGGAATATTTATTTCGGATAAGTTGGAAGACCTGCATTCGTTAAATTATATACCTCTGTTAAAAAAGGTTGGGTCTCATTTAGATCGCTGGAATCTATTACCATTGTCCATAATGGGACGGGCAGCTTTAATACGAATGTCTATTCTACCTCTTTTTACCTTCCTTTTTAGTGCTGCTCCCTGTGCAATCCAGGTTTCCTTTTTTTAAAAAGTGGATGCTTTGATCTCCTCCTTCCTTGGGCAAAAAAATGTTCTAGGCTTGCACTTAGCACTTTATATCTCCCATCTGCACAAGGAGGGCTGTCCCTCCCAAATGTCAGAGAATATTATTTTGCTTCTTTTGCACCTCATAGCTTCAGGTTTTTTTTTCTAGACGATTATGCGGCAGACAATTTTTTTATTAAGAAGATGTTGTTGGAATCTAAAATTACTGATCCTGTTAGAATCACGAAGGATCCAAAGAAGGTTCGTTATAAGTCCTTATAGTGGGTTTTTAAACAGAAAACACAGCTCTTGAAATTTTATGGCATGTTTAAAATAAGTAGAACAACCGATTTAACCAATTTTAGCTTTGGGGAGGGAGGCCGTTTGGATAATAATATAGTGAGACTTTGGAAGGAGAATGGCTTTGAGAAAATTGAGGACTTCCTCATAGGGAACAGATGGAAATCCTGGGAGGAAATCTCTACACAGATCCATCATGCCTTCGCAATACTGAAATGGTCCTTTTTTATGCTTCATGTGGATTTTAGAGAGTTAGTTATAGGTAACCTATTTTATAAAAAAGATCTGTCTACAGCATTAAATAATCCAACACAAAAGAAGATCAGTACTTGGATTAAAATATTAAAAGAAGACAACCTAATCAACTCCTCCAATAAGATCATAGAAAGGTGGAAAAAGGGGGAAGACATTGAAATCAGCAAGCTGACATGGGATAAGATTAATACATTTAATAAAACCCTCTTCCGCGGTGCTAATTTTAAACGTATGCAATTCTATAATAAATGGCTAATTTATAGAACTCCCGCATTCCTCCACAGTATCTATCCCCTAGTTGCTGATAAGTGCTTCCACTGTGAAGAAAAAGGCACCTGGAAGCAGATCGTCTGGGAGTGCCCTAAAATACAGATATTCTGGAGGGAAATAGAAAAATATCTTTCCACCATGATCAAAGCCACTATTTCTTTCGATAAGTTAACTTCAGTCCTGGGTTGCTCCCCGAGCCACACTCTACATGACGAGTCCCTATTTATAGCCCCTCTCATAGCTAAATCTCTAATTTTTCAGTCCTGGAAATCAGAGATAGCACCAACCCTACAGGCATGGAAGGTAACGCTATCACGGATTCAGGGTAGGGAAAGAAAATATGCATTGAGATCAGGGGCCCTTAAGAAGTACGATAAGCATTGGAGCGTGTTCGAATCCTAGTATGATTTTATTTCGAAACCTATTCTCAACAACTTCTTCTAATATTAGCCTGCTAGATCGCTATTATGACAGTACTATATACATTGCACTTTATGAGTAAGTCCTAAATTGTTGAAATTTGAACATGTTTTTGTATTTAAATGAGGTTAGTGTAAGATGGGCCTGGATTCTGAGTTACATTTTTTGTATCAACTTCACGCAAATGTTTTTGTATTTATGCACATGCACTTTATTCTCTACTTATTAATTATGCTGCTAATGTGTCATGCAATGTTTTTTGATTATAAACTCTCAATAAAAAAAAAAAAAAAAAAAAACTCTTGCCTCTATCTGCACCTCTCTTGCCTTTCTACTCAACTCTTGCTTCTTTTTGAACCTCTCTTGCTTCTTTCTGCACCTCTCTTCTTTCTGTACCTTTCTTCCTCTATGCACTCCTCTTGCCTCTTTCTGCACATCTCTTGCCTCTTTCTGCACCTCACTCTTTTTTTTCTGTACCTCTCTTGCTTCTTTCTTCGCCTCTCTTGGTTCCTTCTGTGCTTCTTTCTTCTTTCTTTGCCTTTCTTCCTACTTTTGCATTTCTCTTGCCATTGCCTCTTTCTGCACCTTTCTTCCTCTTTTTGCACCTCTTTCTTCTTTTTGCACATTTCCTCCTCTTTCTGTACCTCTCTTGTCTCTTTCTGCACATCTCTTCCCTTTTTCTACACCTCTCTTACATCATTCTGCAGCTCAATCTCTTCTTTCTGCACCTCTTTGGCCTCTTTCTGCACCTATCTTGCCTCTTTCTGACCCACTCTTCCCTCTTTCTACATCTCTATTGCCTCTTTCTGTACCTCTCTTGCCTCTTTCAGCACCTCTTTTGCCTCTTTCTTCACCTGTTTTGCATATTGTTGCTCCTCTCTTGCCTCTTTCTGCATCTCCCTTGCCTCTATCTGCACCTCTCTTGCCTCTTCCTGCACTTCTCTTACCTCTTTCTGCACCTCTCTTGCCTCTTTCTACACCTCTCTGGCTTCTTTCTGCAGCTCTCGCTTCTTTCTGCTCTACTCTTGCTTCTTTCTGCGCCTTTCTTCCTTTTTCTGCGTTTCTCTTGCTATTGCCTCTTTCTGCACCTTTCTTCTTTCTGCCCTTCCATTGTCTCTTTCTGCACCCCTCTTGCCTCTTTCTGCCCCTTACTCTCTTCTTTATGCACCTCTCTTGCTCCTTTCCGAACCTCTTTTGCTTCTTTCTGTGCTTCTTTTGCTTCTTTCTGCACCTTTCTTTTTTTCTGCATCTCTTTTGTCTCTTTCTGCACCTCTCTTGCCTCTTTCTGCAGCTCAATCTCTTCTTTCTGCATGGCTCTTGCCTCTTTCTGTACCTCTCCTGCCACTTTCTGCATCTCTTTCTGAATATTTTTCCCTCTTTTTGCACCTTTCTTGCCTCTTGAATCACCTCTCTTGACTCTTGTTGCTCTTCTCTTGCCTCTTTCTGCAGCACACTTGCTTCTTTCTGTGCCTTTCTTCCTCTTTCTGTACCTCTCTTGACTCTTTCTATACCTCTTCCCCCTTTCTGCACCTCTTGTGCCTCTTTCTTCACCTCTCTTGCCTCTTTCTTCACCTCTCTTACCTCTTTCTGTACCTCTCTTGCCTCTTTCTGCACCTCTTTAGTCTCTTTCCTCACCTCTGTAGTCTCTTTCTTCACCTCTCATGCCTCTATCCGCACCTCTCTTGGCTTTCTACTCCACTCTTGCCTCTTTCTGCACCTCTTTTGCCTCTTTTTGCACTTCTCCTGCCTTTCTCTGCACCTATATTGTTTCTTTCAGCACCTCTCTTTCTTCTTTCTGTGCTTCTCTTGCCTCTTTCTGCACCTCTCTTGTCTCGTTCTGCACATCGTTTTCCTCTTTCTAAGCCATTCTTCCTCTTTCTGCACCTCACTCTCTTCTTTTTGCAACTCTCTTGCTTCTTTATGTGCCTCTCTTTCTTCTTTCTGTGCCTCTCTTGCTTCTTTCCGTACTGCTCTTGCTTCTTTCTGTACCTCTCTTTCCTCTTTCATCACTTCTCCTGCTTCTTCTGCACCTTACTTCCTTTTTTTGCACCTCTCTTGCTTTTTTCTGCACTTTTCTTGCCTTTTTCTATACTTCTCTTGCTTCTTTCTGCACTTTTCTTGCTTCTTTCTGCGCCTTTCTTTCTCTTTCTGCACGTCTTACCTATCTAGGTGTAGTTATATTTAGAAATTAGCATTTAAAAAACCTTGGAAATTCACTGAAAAAAACACAGGTTTCAGGGATGTTATCTTTAGAAATTAGCATTTCAAAAACCTTAGAAATTCACTGAAAAAGTCACAGGTTCCAGGGACATTATAGATAAAAAGTAGCATTTAAAAAACCTTAGAAATTCACTGGAATAACCGTAGGTTTCAGGGACATTATAATTTGAAATTATCATTTAAAAAAGCCTTTGAAATTCACTGAATAAAACATAGGGTTCAGGGATGTTATAGTTAGAGATTATCATTTAAAAAACCTTTGAAATTCACTGAAAAAAATCATAGGTTTCAGGGACGTTATAGTTAGTTGGACATTTCACTAGTACAAAACCAGAGAAATTCGCCCATTATAGTTAGTTGAGCTAACTATAACTCACGCCCCTGCAATGCACTGCTAATGACGTCACATATTACATCATTCATGGCATGGTCAGTGACATCACTGATGACATCTCAAATGATATCACTGATGACATCATCCAGTCACTGTGTTTCTGTAAAGTTGAAATATATTACACAATATATATTCAATTGTTGGCTTTCTCACGCTGAAACTGAACATTATGCCTGCAGCCTACCGAAGGATTTGAAAATCATAGAACTGGCAGAAAAACTGTGTTCATGTTACAGACTCCACCGAAGGAGAATAATTGACTGCAACCACCAGCATGCTGCTCACCAGGGAGCGCATGCATATTGGAGATAAATGGTTGCAGTTTTCCGTCACTTGTAGCAATGCCGTCCCATGAGGAAGAAGCAGGTTGCTTCGAAACGCGTTGGGACTTTTCATTTGGACAGACATAATGTGCAGTTTTCTGTAATAAAGAGGTTGAAAACCTGTTTTCTTGCGGAGTGGCATCTCTAATGTTATTTGAACTACATAGTCCTCGGGCTTTGTCCCTGTAGAGTGCCCCTCCTCTTTTAATTTATTCACCAAATCCTCACATCGAGGTTTGTTAAACTTTAGCACTTTTTCACTTTACGCACACAGTGACACTCTTTCTTTACTGTTTACTGTCCTTCGATTACTAGCTCTTATGAATTTGGAACCATCAATAATTGAAGGGGGACCACTAGCATACCCAGGAGTACACCTATGTTGATGACCATTAGGCATTATGCCTGAAATTATGTTATGACCAATTGTTTTTTACCCTGTGCAAAATCTTATGTGTAAATATATGAAATGATAAGTGTTTTTTTACATAGAACTATTTTTGTATGACTATGAAGTATTTTTTTATACATTTGAACCTAAGTCAAATAATACGTTGTATTTTTCTTGGGAAATCATTTATGTAAATATATTTGACCTGCAGAGTTTATTTATAGGTTCTTTCGCTTTTTCTTATATTATTTGGAAACAGCGTTGGTCAAGAACATAAAATTATTTAGGTGTACTCGCCTTTTTGCGTATGATCGCTGAAAATACTTATTAGATGGTGTATGTCAATGTCCTCACTATTTTCAGGTTTTTCTTGTGAGTTTAGCATTTGTATATTGTATACATTATTTGCTCCCCTTTTTTCGAAGGAAGACTTTCAGTAGTATTTCACTGTTTTTCTTTTATGTCTATCACTAATTTAGTCACGTGCCTTTGGTGCTAGCTGTCTTAATGGTCCATTCAATGTTTGAACGTTGTCATGTGATCAAGCCACTCCTGTGGTGAAACGCGTTATGGCTGACTAGCGAGAGAATAAACGCTACTCTTTGCACTTACTCTGGGTTTGTGTCTGCTTCTTCGTTGTATGCTGGAGGACAACGTGCGGCATCCGATTCTTTTCAAGCAGCATCTTGGATATATATATATATATATATATATATATATATATATATATATATATATATATATATATATATATATATATATATATATATATATATATATATATATATATTACCTACTGGCGGTTGCCAGTAGGTATATATAGTTAGGATTTTTTCCCTATGGGATTTTTGAAAATTCTATGTCTAATAACTTTGGCGTTTGTAGACGGAATTGGCTGAAATTTTCAGGAAAATGGAACATTTTGTTTCTGAGCAGCCCCTGAAAATTTGGGGGGGGTTTTCGTCAAGGGGGTGTCGAGAAAAAAGGGGGGTCCCAAAACGTGTTTTTAACATTGAGTTTTCCATAGGGCGGTTGGCCTCACTTTTAGCCCGAACGGCTGAATGGATTTGCACGAAACTTGGCAAAATTGTAGGGACTGGTAGCCCGATGTGCCTTTTGTAGGTCTCAATATATGTGCTACAGTGGATTTTGAGAAATTAACGTTCAAAAAAAGATATATATCTAGAGCCGCGCCTGGAGCGCTCCTCGGTACGCGTACCGGGGAGCGCTCCAGGCGCGCAACGCGACTTGCGCACGGCAAGCTGATTGGTTCTCGGGTGTCTGTAAACATTCGAAACCGTCCGCAGCGGCCGCCATCTTGTGTCTCGGTAGGATTGAGACACAAGAGGTGGCAAAAATCAAAGGGGGAAATGAGCAAGAGGGGGCAGGGTACACACCCCCTGACCCCCTAGGTTTCATGTGGGGGCCATAAAAGGCTCCCGCGGGTGAAAATTTTTTTTTTAAAAAATCGATTTTCGCGGGGGTGAGCGCCCGGTACGCGCACCGGGGAGCGTACGGGGGAGCGTACCATGGAGATTAAAAATGACAGACTTTTAAAAAAATAAAGCTTCTTTTTAAAAATTGGAGGTAGTTCTGAAAAGAACTTTTTTTTTGATTTTGTTGTTTTATATATTTTTTTTGTTTTTGTTGTTTTATATTTTTTTAGACTTTTTAAAAACAATTTTATATTTTTTTGGGATTTTTTTCAAGGGAAAAAACAAAAACAAGGATTCCAAAACTGCTCAACAGGAGCAAAAAAATTTGAACATTTAGGGACTGGAAGAGCAGCGGTGTTGCTGTTTCTTTAGGGCAATCAGTTCAACACTCTGCTCCCCATAGCAGAGCAGTTCGTCACACTCCGTGCACGAAAATTTGATGCCCGCAAACACCGGCTGAATGTTAGGGACCATTCTTCCACGGGGTGGTCCCGAAGGTGTTGCTCCACCAGTGGAGGTGCTGCCGCCATCTGTGGGTGCATTCCGTGCCAGCTCTCTGACACTCTCCCTGGCAAAGTTGTTAGGGTGTCTTCTTTTAACATGCCGGATCAAATTAGCATTCCCAAAACTATATTTTTTCAGAGGATTGCCTCTGGATAAACTACTCCCACATATTTTGCATGTTACTTTGGGAGCGTTGACTTTTTTCTGTCCTTCTGGGATTTCGTAAAATTTCCAGATGAAATGGGTTTTTTTCTTTTGCTGAGGAGGGTCCTCATCTAAAAATCCCTCTGAATCACTGCTGGATGACTCTCTTGCAGCCATTGCTGGAGATCAGAAAAGTAGGAGATAGAGTAGACACAACAGCTCTTGCTCTCTCCAAGTACAAAGCAATAGTGAGAGAAATGGGTGGGTTTCACACAATTTGGAAAAAAAAAAGTTCTGAACCAATGAAAAGTGTTATTTTAAAGTCACATGGTTTGACGCGCTTACGCTACGCGCCCCGGGGCGCGTCCCGGGCGTGTATCGTAAGCGCATCGGGGCGCTTACGTTGCGCGATCGTATGCGCTTCCGGGTGCGCTTACGCGGTGCGTCATAAGACGCATCTCGCGGCTACGCGATACGTGTCTTATGACGCAAGGCGTGGCGGCTACGCGATACGTCACAATGTTGTTTTCGTTCTCGGCAATAGCGCTTCCGGGACGCGCATTAGTACGCGCCCTGGGGCACGCCGCAAGATTGCGCTTACCCGTGCGTTCACCTGTCCGCGCCCCGGGAGCGCACTAAAATAATATTAAAAAAAAAATAAAAAAATTATAAAATATAAAATTAGATTTAAAATGTATTATTTTTATAAAGATTTGCTAATAAAAACCTATGAAATTCACTGAAAAAACCATAGGTTATAGACCATATATAGTTAGGAATTAGCATTTACAAAACCTTGAAAATTCACTGAAAAAACCATAGGTTATAGACCATATATAGTTAGGAATTAGCATTTAAAAAACCTTATTTTACTCACACAAAACCATTGAAATTCCATATATAGTTAGTTGTACTAACTATATATCGCGCACCCGCAATCCACTGCTGATGATGTCACATATTACATCATTCATGACATGGTCAGTGACATCACTGATGACATCACTGATGACATCTCAAATGACATCACTGATGACATCACTGATGACAACATCCAGTGACTGTATGTTTCTGTAAAGTTAAAATATGTCTTATATATTGAAGAATGAGTGGATGTATAAGTGTCTGGATGATGAATTTAGTAGGTGCATGACTGACTGTATGAGTGAGTGGTTAAATGTGTCTCACTGAGCGCATGGGTTAGTGACTAAACTGTCTTAATTTGTGCATCATTATGTCTGTTGTTCTGTAAACTGCTGCATGTGTTGATCATTAGCTATATGAGTAACTATATGGGTTATTGATTGGTTGCCCAAGCATTTGTATTGGAGACTGAGAGTGTGTGTGGGTGGCTGGGAGGTGTATGACTCTGTGCATAGATGTATGGGTTCAAAAGTGCATGTGGAAACAGCTGTATGGGCGGTTTACTGTGTGCATGAGTGTATTGGTGAGTGAATGGATATCTCAGTGCTACATGTCAAAGTAAGTACATATGTAAAACACAGTACATGTGGTAGTTGACATATATAAATAACTGTGCATAAGAGCCAGTGAATGTGTGAGTGGCTGTATGGATTATTGTGAACTTGTATCAGGGATTGTATAACAGAGTAAATATGTGTTATATGTTTCAATAAGTAAGGTGTGTTTAACGATATAGTTGAGCAAATGGAGGTGTGATTGATTCTTTGCAAGACTGATTAGGTGTGTGAGTAACTCCATGGATGAGTGACAGTCTGTGAGTGTCTGTTTACACTGAGTGTATCTACGGTTATATTAGAGTCTGAAGAGGTTCATCGTATCATCACATGAATGATGTCATGAGTAATGTCAAATGAGATGTCATCAGTGATGTCATCAGTGATGTCATTTGAGATGTCATCAGTGATGTCATCAGTGATGTCACTGACCATGTCATGAATGATGTAATATGTGACATCATCAGCAGTGGATTGCGGGTGCGCGATATATAGTTAGTACAACTAACTATATATGGAATTTCAATGGTTTTGTGTGAGTAAAATAAGGTTTTTTAAATGCTAATTCCTAACTATATATGGTCTATAACCTATGGTTTTTTCAGTGAATATATATATATATATATATATATATATATATATATATCCTACTGGCGGTTGCCAGTAGGTAGTTATAGTTAGGACCTAGTTTCCATAGGAAATCTACAACATTCTATTTGGAATAACTTTGGCGCTGGTGGACGACTCTGCGTGAATTTCTCCAAGGAAATGGCCTGCTCGTCTTCGCTCCTTCCGTGAAAGTTTTGGGGTGATTCGTCAAGTGCGGGCCGATAAAAAAGGGAGTCCCAAAACGTGTTTTCCCCATGCAATTTTCCATAGGGACCTTTAGCCAGGGCTACAGCCCGAACGGCTGAACGGAATTACACCAAATGTGGCAGAGAGGTAGAGTTAGGTTCGCAGATTGTGCTTTGTAAATGGTGTAAATCCCTTCAGAAGTTCCTGAGAAAATCAAAAGTAAAATCATAGCGATATCTAGAGACGAAGTACAGAACGCGTACCAAAATCCATACAATTACGAGCACGAGCTGCATGCTGATTGGATGTCAATTGTCTGTCAACACTCCAAACCAGAAAGTGTTGGCAGCCATCTTGTGCCTCGGTAGCACAGAGTCACAAGAAAACAGTAAAAGAAAGTTGAAAAATAAGGAAAGGGGGCAGGATAGAAACATGTTGATTGCTATCGTGCTGTTTTCACCCATGAGGCGGAAGCCGGGGGCTCTACCTACTTTCTTATCTATTTTTACCAAATTGTGAAATGTGATTTTAACTTGCGCCGTGTCTCTTTGCAAGTAGTTTACTTACTTGTGGGGGGTCAAATCTAAGTTCGTAGAACTCGCCAGACTACCAAACTCGATCCCTTGCGCAGCCGAGTGGGGGCTTGCGCGGAGGGACAGGGACAGGGGCTTACAGCCCTTCATAGCCGCCATCTTAAGAGGGCTAAGGGGTTTGCAGTCTAGCTGCAGGACGCCTCCCACCCTCCTCTGCGCTACATAAAAGTTACATGTCTCTACGTCCGCGCAGCGGGCGGGCGCAGCCTTTGGCGTGCCGCCAGCGCGCCCGTCTGTGCCCGTCTGCGCCCGTCTGCGCCCGTCTGGGCCCGACCGGGACCAGGGGCCATCCCCCCTGTTCATTCACAACGACAAAGGTTGATATACAGTAAGGAGTCCCTGTATCAACTGCGTCCCACAGCGCCTGCATGTTGCCATCACCACTTACATCCCTTAGAGACCCCTCATTGCTGCCCTCATTGTAAGGCTGAGATAATTAACCCATCGAGCCTCCCGGTTTTAAAGGACTATTATATGTACCTTCTTAACTGTAGATCTCTTCCAAAACACAGTCTAGAGATATCTTTGTTGCTGGAGGAGCATACCCCGGATGTAGTTTTTTTAACTGAGACTTGGCTGACCCAAGATTCTCAGCATGAACTAGTGAAAGCTCTTATCCCTGGCTATCAGATAGCCCGATTAGATCGCCCGCAGGGCAAAGGCGGAGGGCTTGCGATTATCTATAAGGATAGTTATATGTGTCGCTCCCTGATGGAGTCCATTGCCGACTGTGAAAGTCTCCCCTTTGTAATTGAATTTTCACCTAATAACAGCTTTTCTGGCATTCTTTTTTACCGCCCCCCTGGCTCTATAAAACAATTTCAAACAGATCTTCCATCAGTTGTGGCAGAATTGGTTACATCTCCCTCAAATTTCACTCTACTTGGAGATTTCAATATCCACTTTGATAATACTTCAGATACCATAGCCACAGAAATGATAGCCAGTTTAGCCGCTATTCAATTAGAGCAGCTTGTCTTGGGTTCAACACACATTAAAGGTCATCTATTAGACCCTGTATTCAGCAATAGTGAACATTCAAAAATGGGCAGTATCAGCCATCTTCCTTGGACTGATCACTTTTTAATCTTTCTAATTTGGACTGCTTCTAAAATTCCATCTTGTATTCCCCTTCTACGAACAACTCGTAATTGGTCGAAGCTCAGTATCGATAAATGGACCAACACTCTTATTGCTACCAGTCCTCTACTTTCAAGTGACCCTTACATTAACAATAGGCTGTTTGACAATTGGATCACAAGCTCCCTCGACTCTGTACTTCCTCTTCGCACTTCGGGTGCGAAAAGGAAGCAAAAAACTGCGCCTTGGTATTTAGAAGAGCTCAGGAAGAAAAAACGATTATGTAAAAGAGTAGAAAGAAAGTGGCGTATGTCCTACGACCCTATGGACAAAGCAATCTATAGGGAAGCTATTAGGACTTACAAAAATAAAATAAGAATCACACAGTCTGCCTACTATACTGAAAAGATCAGATTGGCTAAGTCCAAGCCTAAAGAGATCTATCAGATAGTGAAGACGCTGACTAGGCTGCCATCTCCATCGACAGGTAATGATAATTCATCCTCTCGATGTGATGAACTGGCCAAGTCATTCTTTTTTAAAGTAAATACAATCTATACTTCCTTTTCAGTTCCAGACTTAGAAAGGTCCTCCCAAAAGTTGGATCTTCCTATAGAGCTAGAGACCCCCCTTCGGAAAAATTACCTGACCCATTTTCCTTTGCTGCACCTTGACACTCTTGAGTCCTTAATAAACCAAATAAATTCTGGTTCTCCATGTGATCCTGCTCCCCCTGGCGCACTGATCCTAGCCAATAAAGTCATTCTCCTCATACTTATGGAGTTGTTGAATTCTTCCATAGTAAGCGGGATGGTGCCACAGGCATGGAAGCATGCCATGGTTCGAGCGCTGTTGAAAAAACCCACTCTTGATCAGACGATTTTCAACAACTATCGTCCAATATCTCTTCTTCCCTGGGTAACTAAGGTCCTAGAAAAACATATTAACATCACTGTAACTCAGTACCTCAAGCATAACCATCTGCTCGATGTTTCCCAGACAGGCTTTTGTCCTAAACATGGGACAGAGACTGCTCTGTTGGCTGTGACAGAGGAGACAAGGCGGATCTTGGATCAGGGAGGGTCAGTGGCAGTGATCCGCCTTGATCTGAGCGCCGCCTTTTATACGGTAAACCATAAGATTCTTTCACACCGTCTCCTCGACTTGGGGATATCGGGAGAAGCCCTGGCCTGGTTCAGGTCTTTTTTAAGTGATCGTACGTTCCAGGTCTTTGAAGGCACTTCGGTCTCCTCTAGCAAGCCACTGGGTTGTGGATGCCGCAGGGCTCTTCATTGAGCCCTACGCTTTTTAATGCATACATGAGCCCGCTGGCTGGGATTGTGCGTCCGCATGGCATTAACATCATTACCTATGCGGACGACACCCAGCTAGTGGTCTCCCTTGTGCAGGAAAGCAGCCCACCCCCACAGTCCAATTTAACAACTTGCCTGGAACAGGTCAAGAGTTGGATGACAAAGTCCTGCTTGAAGCTCAATGACGACAAAACAGAGCTCATGCTCCTAGGCACTTCAGCCCCTTCTACCTTGGAGCTGTTATGGCCTCTGAGTATGGGCACAGCTGTTAAAACTTAGATTGCGACGTAAACATTATCGGCGCCATCTTGTCCCCCTTTTTAGCTCAAATGTGCGCGCAAGAAGCAGCCATTTTGAACACCATGGCCTCTCGGCCCACTGCCGATAGCCCGCACGTTTCTCTCTCTCTCTCTCTGACCCCGCCAGCATCCCCCACGCGCTGACAGCCTAAGTTCTCACATGCTTGGGCCATAAACCACCCCTTCAGCGCGGCCCTGCCTCGGAGCCACAATCCGTACCCGACTAACACCTCCCTCCGTCCCTTTAATGATCACGCATCCTTTGATGAACCCCCTTCCTCTGTGCCCGATTGTCCCGCCCGATCCCAGGCCATCACCTAGCCCCGCGGATACAGTTTATTACCCCTTACAGTAGGAAGCTGTCCTTCTCCAAAGAATCTATGAATGATAAAGGCCCCCACCCCATGAGATCCGATCAGCCGCGCACATTCCGGGAGCCGGCGGATATCCAGCTGCGCGATAGTCATCACCTACTGAGAGCAGGGTGGGACTTTTACTGTAAATATGTGTGGGAACGGGTTTGGAGCGGAGATTCCGAGGATGCCTTTCCGTACATCAAAGTATTAACAAGAATGTGTTTATGTAATAAAGCAATAAACCTGTGTATAAGAGGCCAGGCCTCAAGGATGCGTTTAGAGCACCTCGAGAAGATACCCTGTTGTCTGATTTGACGTGTTCTGCTCCGTCGGAATAAACTCCTGTTTCCTGCCTTCTGTCTCCAGCGCCTGCCTCTTTGTTTGGTAATCTCGAATGGTATGAGAGGCGGTTAACGCCGGGCAAATACTGAAGGGTTCTTGGTCGAATTTGGCCCTACCTTTCGACAATTGGCGTCCCAAACGTGGGGCCCATCAGCGACGCGTGGATCCAGTGGGAGAGGTCCCAACGACAGAGTGAACGACTGCAACGATCGGGAAGAGCTCCTGCCCGATAGACCCTCGTCTGGCAGCCGATCATCCGAACTTCACCGGTTCCGAGCAGACCTCTCTCGAGTGATCTACGGTCCTGACTGGGAAACATCAGGAGTGCCACAGCAATTACGGAGAACGGAACTGGAAGCGGAAGACGAGAAACTGTCCATGCGGTCCGGGTAAGGTCGTGTAACACGACAAATTGCGAATTGATTGTTTGAAAATACTAGTATTACTCATTTGATTGTTTCTGAGAGATTCTCTATCTGCAAACAAGCACAGAGTCGCAATACTCTGTTTAGTCTTTGCAGATAGTGAAGGGTAGGTAACGCAGGCCTTTGCCCCCGTTGTAACCCATCGTGCCTACTTCCCTCTCCATTTGATTGATTGTTATCCAAGCATTTACTGTTTTGGAATCGGTTCTCTTTGGATCATTCTCTATTTACAAAAAAGCACAGAGTCGCAATACTCTGTTTAGTCCTTGTGAATAGTGAAGGATAGGTAACGCAGGCTTTTGCCCCCGTTGTAATCCGTTGTGCCTATTTTTATCCCTCATTTGATTGATTGTTTATCCGAACATTGATCGTTCGGAATTGGTTCTCTTTGGGTTATTCTCTATTGACAAATAAGCGCAGGGTCGCAATACTCTGTTTAGTCTTTGCGGATAGTGAAGGATAGGTAGTGCAGACTTTTGTCCCCTTTGTAACCCGTCATGCCTGTCTTCGCCCCGTTTGTTGGTAGTTGGTTCAGCCCGGACCGCTTATTAGAGGTGAACCATCCGGCTCCACTGGAGGGCACCCCTAATAAGGACATGTTTACTAAATATGGACTAGTCACCGTGGCTTATAGTAAGCTGTGGCATAAATACACGAGAAAGGATCGGGGAAGTCAGTGGCCACTGATAGGGTCCTTCGATAACGACAAAATAAACGCGCTGGAAACAGCCCTTTATACCATTAAGACAACACCCACTAGGCTCGATAGCTTCGGCATGTGGCGCAAAGAAACAGAACAGCGAAAGAAAAGAAATGAGGTCAGGCTAGAAAAGGAATTACGCAAGGCAGCTCACCTGGCCGCTAACAAATTAAAGGAAGAAATAAAAGAAAGGGAGGAAACCAAGCTAAAACAAGATTCCGAATCATCAGGCCAGTGTCCCGTCAGGACACCCTCTACACTTTACCCCGAGCTACCTTCGAAACAGCGAACGAACGACGATTTACTACTAGGTCCCCCGATCATCTACATGCCCCCTCTATACTCCCCTTCTCAACCCTTAGCACAGCACCCGCAACCCCCAACGACAGGCGAGAGTAGTGCCGGAACCTCGGTCCTCATGGCCTCTGCGCCGACCGAATCCCTTGCACTCAGCGCAGCACAAGCAGCAACTTCAGGTGATCCCGAAGCGGGGAGGAAAGACCCCGCGAGATCGAATAGATTAAGCAAGGACGAACGAGCTGGGATCGATAAGATCGTAAAGACACTGGTGGTGCGAAAGGAAAGTGAGGATTATATAACAGATATGTACCATACATATGCCAGTAGCCACAGGCGACACTTTGTCGTACGCCTTTGTTACCATACCCTTAATGCCTACGAAGACCGCTACCAAGGAAAAGGCCCTGAAAACCTAACGACCCTGTATAGGAAAATTGATGTCGGAGATGGGGACGAGTGTGATGTGACGAACCTCTTCACGCGTACGCTTGAAGTTTTTCGCCACCTCACGGAACTGAAACCGGAAACCAACACCACGACTCCTGCAGTGACTAAAGCCAGAGTAGAAAAAATTGACACTATGATGCCCATAAAGGAGGCCGCCCCCTATTGGGTTCCCCCACGAGGACTGGGAACACACGACGATATTAATCACCAAGATGCGAGAGGGAGGGTAGTTTACAACTGGGTTTACCAACCATGGGATCGGCAAGACATCCTGACTTTCCGAAAGTCCTTGCCTGATCTGCGATAGAACCCCACAGCCTTCTATACAGAATTAGCCACCGCTCTGGGTTCAACGATTATGACCCTAGCGGATATCGATTTGTTTTTCGGGTTATGTCTGCCAGCTGATGTGTGGAAGCAAATCCGGAAAGTCGACCACCTTGAGATGTTCGGACATACCTGGGTACAACTCGGTGATGTAGACAAACAGCGAGAACCGGGACAGAAACCTATGAAAGCCATTCTAGACCTACCAGATAAAATTGTGCAGAAATTAAAAACCTTAGTCCAAGAAAGGAAGGTGGACTGGTCAGTAGTAACGGCCTGTCGCCAGAAACCCCAGGAAGACGTATCGGAATACTTCTCCCGGTTTGAAACGGTGTTCTCCGATTACAGCGGCCAGGACATGACCACTGCAACCGGACATCACTTGTTTGTCCAGAACTATGTAAAAGGCCTGACACCAGAAGTCTCGTAGAAACTACAGACTAGCGAGAGTAGTTGGGCGGCCTCCAAGCCCGCAGCTATTCTTCAGATGGCTCAATACTATGAGCGACAAAAGAACGAGAACGATCAAGCGACTGAGAAAAAGAAAAAGGACTTGAAAGAGAGGGTAATGATTGCTCAGTTGCAAGGGGTGACTATAGGAAGGGAACAGTATAGAGGGAACTACCAGTCGAATGCTCCTAAAAATCCACCCCCTAGAGACCGCACACCCGCACCCGGCGCTCCGCGAACAGACCTCGATGAGAATCAGTGTGCGTTTTGCAAAGGATTTTGCCATTGGAAATCTCAATGTCCAGTTCTGCTAGAAGCACTCAGAAATAAAGACACGAGAGACGTAGCGGGCGGGCCGAGGAATAGAGGACAAGGACGAGGGCACCCAAACGACACCAACAATGACAGGCCTGGTAGACCGAACACATTTGACCGTCCCCGACAGAATCAGTGCCAACAGTCTGACTGCGACAATGCCCACGACTTTGCATAGGACTGCCAAGGGCAAGGAAGGGATCCAGTCGAGCTCTATGTTGACCAGCAAGGCCCTTATGTCACCGCTAAGGTCCTAGGTACGAAGTCTCCATTTCTGGTAGATACTGGTGCAACACGTAGTGCGTTGTCTAAACGATTGATTCCCAGGGCACCCTTGTCTGGCTCACATGTGACATCAATAGGTTTTGATGGAACGCCCTCCACTAACCCCTTGTCCACACCGATCTCTTTTAATTTGGACAATAACACCACTGACACGACGTTTTTGCTCTCCTCCAACACCCCCGACGCCATTATGGGACTTGACTTATTGAAACATTTTCGAGCTACTATTAGGTGTTCACAAGACGGAGTTCGAGTCATTCTGTACGACAACCCAACACTGCTCAGATCTTGCCGCACACAACACATGTTTTCTATCACTGACACTGACTTGTCCTTGCTCGACACCCTACCTCTGTACCTATGGGCAAAGACTGACTCGGACGTAGGACGCATGATGATAGACCCTGTACACATAACTGTTCGACAGGACGCAGTACTCCCCAAACTCCCGCAGTATCGGATATCGCCCGAAGGCGAGAAGGCGTTGGTAAAAATCATCCAGTCCCTGGTAGATGCAGGAGTGGTAGAAGAAGTAGTTAGCAATGTTTGTAACAGCCCTATCCTACCCATTGTGAAGAAGCAGGGTGAGGGAGATGAAAAAGCGTACCGCTTCATCATCGACCTACGAGAAGTCAACAAAGTGGTTGTACCCCAGTACCCTGTAGTCTCAGACATCACCACCATTCTGACCCTGATTCCTTCCACTGCCACCACCTTCACGGTAATCGACCTCAAGAACGCATTCTTCTCCATCCCCATTCACGCGGACAGCCGCTACCTTTTCGGCTTCACTTTAAAATCCCGCTCATACAGATTTTGCAGAGCACCCCAGGGCTACACTGAAAGTCCCAGCATCTACAGCCAGGCCCTCAAGAGACAGCTGGACGCAGTCCAATTGCCGGATGGAGTGGTGTTGATACAGTACGTCGATGATATCCTTTTGGCGGCCGACACCACTCCACTTGCAGTCACAGCCACCATCCAACTCCTGCACTTCCTCGCGGAAAATGGCCACAAGGTCTCCAAGAAGAAATTGCAATTCTGCCAACCTCAAGTCACTTACCTAGGCCACCTCTTGTCCAAAGACGGTAGAAAACTCACACCCGATCAAATACAGGCTATTCTAGAGACCCCTATCCCTAAAACCCCGAAGCAAGTCCGCTCTTTGGTGGGCCTCACCTCCTTCTGCCGACAATGGTTGCCAAATTTCAGCCTCATTGTGAAACCACTACTTTCCCTACTGGCTAAAGATGTCCCCATTCCGCTCCCTTGGACCCCTGAATATCAATCCTCCTTCAAGGAACTGCGAGACGCCCTTTGTTCAGCACCCGTCCTAGGAACCCCTGATTATACAAAGCCCTTCTCTCTCTACACTCACGAAAGGGAGGGATGTGCTTTGTCTGTCCTGACTCAGTCCATTGGCCCCAAACAACGACCATATGCCTATTTCTCTGCCACTCTTGACCCTGTAGCAAGAGCTTTGCCTGCCTGCCTTCGAGCAGTAGCCGCTGCTGCTGTCTCTATCCGACAGAGTGAGGGAATCGTACTCTCGAATTCCCTCACGGTACTAGTGCCTCATGCTGTTGACACCCTCCTAAACCAGACAAAGACACAACACCTGACCAGCGCGCGACTGACTGGGTACGAACTGACACTGCTCGCACCTCACATCACGCTGAAACGATGCACCACGCTGAACCCAGCCACCTTGCTGCCTCTGCCTGAAAACGATCCCGATGTGCCCCCAATACATGACTGTGTGACCCTCACGGACGAACAGACTAGGAGTAGAGTTGACCTCCAAGACACTGCCTTCCCAAACCCTGACGGGGAGCTATGGGTAGACGGCTCTTGCATTAAACTCCCCGACGGCACCACCTCAGCTGCCTATGCAGTTACCACAGCCCGAACTGTAGTTGAAACCGCCCGCATCACGCAACGATCCGCCCAGGCGGCAGAACTGATTGCCCTCACACGAGCATGTATCTTAGCACAGGGGACGACAGCAAACATTTACACGGACAGCCAGTATGCCTTCGGGGTGGTTCATCATTTTGGGCTCTTATGGAAGGAGAGGGGATTTCTGACATCTCATGGTACACCCATCCTGCACGGAGATCTAGTCTCCGCTCTGACTGAAGCGATTCTCCTCCCCAAATAACTTGCCGTAATCAAATGGCAAGCACACAAAAAGGTGACAGACATCATTGGACAGGGAAATGCACTGGCCGACATCACTGCCCGAACCACAGCTGAGAATAGGACGACGACTCGCATGTACGTGACTAGGTCACAAGCGGAAAAATGGACAGACGCTACGGAAACTATTAGGGACATCCAAATGGCCAGCTCACCGGAAGAATTGACTGAATGGGCACGGGTGGGATTAAAGGATGATGAAGGCTGCTGGCGGACAAAAGACACGAACAAATGGTTGCTGCCCAACTCGTTCCATGATACCCATACTGACGATGGCCCATTCCCCTGCACACATAGGATCTGCCCCTATGGCTGAACTTGTCTCCCGAGTTTGGCATAACGATAGAATTACAGACTCGGCCAAACGATTAGTCCAACAATGTCTAGTCTGCCTGCAACACAACCCTGGGAAAGGAACTGTCGTACCCCGGGGAGGGTTTGGGGTCCCCAACCATCCATTTGAAGTCCTACAGATGGACTATATCCAGTTAGAGAGATGTCAAGGACTGAAGTATGTACTTGTTGTTGTGTGCGCCTTTAGCAGATGGGTGGAAGCCTACCCAACGCGTGACAACACTGCTATTGCCACTGCAAAAGTACTACTGAAAGAGTTCTTCCCTCGATACGGCCTTTGCCGTAATTTATGGAGTGACAATGGCCCCCATTTTGTAGCCGAGGTTATCCAGCTCATCCTGAAAGGACTGGGGGTATGACAGAAATTCCACGCAGTTTTCCACCCCCAATCTGCTGGACTGGTCGAGCGGCACAATGCCACGTTGAAACTAAAACTGGCGAAAATAGTGGCTACCACAGGACTAAAATGGCCAGACGCTCTCCCCCTAGCATTGCTGTCAATTCGTTCCACCCCCACCAAACACCACTTGACCCCTTACGAGGTCGTTTTCGGCCGGCCCATGAGTATCTGGTCCGCACCCAAACCAACATCTATTCACGATGTCCCGGACGTCCTAATGTCTGACTACCTGTATAACTTAACTAAAACATTGTCTGTTATTCATCATCAGGTGCTGCAGGCCATCCCCGATGCTTCCAGGGGCCCCGGACATGCCATCCGGCCTGGAGATTTCATCCTGATTCGGAACTTCCAGCGGGAGAAGAGTCTGGAACCTCGCTGGACGGGCCCCTGGCAAGTCTTGATCACCACCCGAACAGCTCTTCGAGTGGAGGGGAAGCGAAATTGGCTGCATGCACATCATTGCAAGAAAATCTCTCCGACCCTGACGTCGACCGAAGACGTGACCACCCAAGAAGAGCTCCTGAACAAAGACCTACCATCCCTGAGCTGCTACCCTGAGACAGAGACACTCGAATTGGCGAAATTCCCTGATCCCACTGGGCCATCCAGAGAAGGGTATAACCTGCGACGAAAGGAGGGAGCTTCGGCTAAGTAGACCACTGACTAAGTTATCATTCTCAGAGCGGCGGCCTAACACAACAAAGGCTGCCAGGAGGAAAACCAAACGGAGTCTGTGGTTCTGCCCACTACCGAGCACCTTGAAGTTGATGGAAGCGCCCGATACGAAGATGATGGAAGCAACCGGACATCCGAAGACCCGCTACAGGAACCCGAAAACTGACAGTTTGCACAGCTCAAAGACTATTGCTCTTCTTATCACTCTTCTCTTTTGCCTCCTCCTCATGACTACCTTCTGGATCGTGGAAGAGAACGCGCCGGCTCATAAGACATTTCTAACGACTGCGCAGCCTACCACCATGAAAGAACACTACCTGGTCTCTCTTTCACCTCAAATCCAAGAAAGGCGTAAGGAGTTCTGGAACAACTCCTTCGTACAGTTGCTGCACCAACACAACCTTGCTGCAAATGCCACGAATTGCTGGATCTGTGGGTTGATACCACATGCCAACGGACATTCCATTCCCTTCATCCCTTCACCTTTCTCTGTTCATGGCTCCTACCTTGCCTGGCTGATCCTCTTGCAAGAGAGCTACAGAGACAACGCCACTTCCAGCGAAACTATGTCACACTTTTATCATGGAGTCTGGCTGAACAAAACTGGGAGAGTTGCTGCTCCTTTTTGCCCTCTATCCTCCAATGCCTCTGTTCACATGGACATCCCCGACAAAGAAAGGGTGAAGATGCAAATATTCAACAATCCAGCCAGACCCACCTTCTCCTACCTCCGGAAACGAACAGCTGCCACCCTGACTGTGGCCCTATCTGTCGTCAATGTCTCGGGCCTCGTATGCATCACAGGCCGTGGGACACAAATGGTGGGCCACAGCACTTGCCGCATCACCAGAACTTTGTACTCAACCGACCCGCCCTCTTTTGTCACCTCTCCAAACATGTACTTCGTCTGTGGTACAAAAGCCTACACCTGGCTCCCAAAGGGCTGGGGAGGTACCTGCTACATAGCCTTCATCCTTCCTCCAACCTATGTGGCTCCAGCAAACCATCACCGACAGAGACGAGCAAAGGACATCGAGCAGGCCGACTCCACTGGAGCACAATTCTTGGATGCAATGAAAGGACTCGTTCCACTTTGGGGTCCGATTGCGAACAGTCGTGCCATTCGACATTTATCCCAGGCAGTCGAGACAACGATGAACATTACAGCTGGTATCCTCACAAACAATACAGCCGAGCTTCAGGCGGTCCGTCTGGTGGCTCTTCAAAACCGTCTTGTTCTGGATGTGGTTCTGGCGGACCGTGGAGGAGCATGTCGTATCATCGGGTCCAGCTGTTGCACCTACATACCAGACAATTCACCCTCCGTATACAAGGCCATCGAACACCTCCACAGACTCTCCTCAGAAGTTCACCAGGAACAAGAAGGATGGTCGCTTGGGAATTGGTTCTGGAATACTGTAAAAGACTGGGGATGGAGGTTGCTCATGATTGCACTGATACCCATCGTTGTAATATGCGGACTCTGCCTGGGTATTCAATGCTTGCCACCTCTGTGTTCACTATTTGCTAACTGTGTGTGCCCTAAGACTCCGAACTTTGAAGCTGAACCCATGAAAGCTTTGTATGATGTAGAAATCCGTAATATGATGGGGATAGACATAAATTGACAAGCTGGCTAGATATGTTGAAAAGGGAGGACTGTTAAAACTTAGATTGCGACGTAAACATTATCGGCGCCATCTTGTCCCCCTTTTTAGCTCAAATGTGCGCGCAAGTAGCAGCCATTTTGAACACCATGGCCTCTCTGCCCACTGCCGATAGCCCGCACGTTTCTCTCTCTCTCTCTCTGACCCCGCCAGCATCCCCCGCGCGCTGACAGCCTACGTTCTCACATGCTTGGGCCATAAACCACCCCTTCAGCGCGGCCCTGCCTCGGAGCCACATTCCGTACCCGACTAACACCTCCCTCCGTCCCTTTAATGATCACGCATCCTTTGATGAACCCCCTTCCTCTGTGCCCGATTGTCCCGCCCGATCCCAGGCCATCACCTAGCCCCGCGGATACAGTTTATTACCCCTTACAGTAGGAAGCTGTCCTTCTCCAAAGAATCTATGAATGATAAAGGCCCCCACCCCATGAGATCCGATCAGCCGCGCACATTCCGGGAGCCGGCGGATATCCAGCTGCGTGATAGTCATCACCTACTGAGATCAGGGTGGGACTTTTACTGTAAATATGTGTAGGAACGGGTTTGGAGCGGAGATTCCGAGGATGCCTTTCCGTACATCAAAGTATTAACAAGAATGTGTTTTATGTAATAAAGCAATAAACCTGTGTATAAGAGGCCAGGCCTCAAGGATGCGTTTAGAGCACCTCGAGAAGATACCCTGTTGTCTGATTTGACGTGTTCTGCTCCGTCGGAATAAACTCCTGTTTCCTGCCTTCTGTCTCCAGCGCCTGCCTCTTTGTTTGGTAATCTCGAATGGTATGAGAGGCGGTTAACGCCGGGCAAATACTGAAGGGTTCTTGGTCGAATTCGGCCCTACCTTTCGACACAGCCCCCACCCCCAGAGACAATATCAAAAGCCTGGGGGTGTGGATGGACAAATCGCTGACCTCCGACATGCAGGCAACTAAAGTGTCAGCGACCTGTTTTGGCCTCTTGAGGATGATTAAAAGAATTCTTCCACTTCTTCCCTTCGAGGCCAGACAGATAGTAATACAGGGCTTAATTCAATCTCACCTTGATTTCAACAATGCTCTGTACCTGGGGGCACCGGAGTACACTTTACAAAAACTGCAGCGTACCCAAAACTGTGCAGCTCGCACTTTGCTGGGAATTCCCCGCAGAACCTCAATAAAATCTGGCTTAAGAGCGTTGCACTGGTTGCCTATTAGAGAGAGAGTCAAGTTCAAGGCTATGTGTATTGCTCATCAGGCTTACTGGAAATCTGGACCAGAAATTAACTACCCTCTGATACTACCCTACCAACCCACTAAAGCCCTTCGCTCTTCACATGCCTTCTTAGCCCAAGTTCCTAGGATTCGTAGAGCGAGGGCTGGAGGTCGATCCTTTGCTTATAAAGCCCCTAAATTATGGAACACTTTACCTCTCCATCTTAGAGCTGACCCCAGTCTGTTGAGCTTCCGCAAACAGCTCAAGACTTTTTTGTTCAATTAGTGGGACTTTTTTTTTCCATGCTCTTTTTTCTGAACGCACGGTGGTAGTTTTAGCGCCTGGACGCCTCAGGGCAGCTGTTAGCGCTTAATAAAACTGCTTTTCATTTCATTTCATTTAATAGGCCTGCTCAGGGGGTCCCACATGGATGTTTAGGCGCAAATATTTTATTATTTTTTTTAAATTAAAAAACGCGTGGTACTCGTATTGTACTCGTACGCGGTGGAAAAGGAAAAAAAAATTAGAAGTTCGTTTTATTCTTAATTAGCTCCCGGGGGGGGGGCAATTTTTTTCTATAATGGGGGGCTTGGAAGTGTCCAAGAGGAACAAAAGAATGGAAACAAAACTAATGTCAAGGACAGCGATGCTCCTGCTTCCTGCGTTTTATCAGGTCAATAGACTGTTTCCCATAACACAAAAGTTTATTGCAATAAATGCATAGAATTTTAACTTCACCAACATCAGGATTAATTTGTGGGTGTGGAGTGCTTGCTGAAAATGCTGCTGCAGCAGTTGATGTGTTTGGTGCAGTAGCAGGTGGGTTGTTCTTCAACCTCTGTGTTGCAGCTCGAGCAAAGTTGTTGGGGTGTAAGTTCTTCACGTGTCGCTCCATATTTGGCTTATCCACGGTATCATAACGTTACTTTTTAGCCTGTTTAAGTTTGAGGTTTACATGAAATAGTATGCTATAGGCAGATATGGATCTTTAGGCAGCGCTTATCTCCATGAAGGTTGGTTATTATCATTTACATATAGGTGCATGAGGGAGGGAAAAGAAGTCTATCTGAATGACGAGGATTGCACAATAGCACCAGATCACTCCTTAATTTGTAGACACATACTATTGCATGGCTCTTGTAAACAAGATGCGCCTAATTTGGCCTGAGTTTTGAAAGGCACTCCGGCACCTGCTATCATACCAACGTTCAGTTTACTGGAAACATGAGTTATTTGATTTGAAATAATGCAGATTGTTGTGCAATGTTAGCAGGCATTGGTTACATGATTATGGTAACTGAGCGTGTGGTTTGCTATAAAAAAAGTTGTGATTACTCCTCTGCATGGGCAGCTTGATGTTTCTATCTTGCTGTTGATTCCGACCTTGAAAGCAGAGTCAACCAAATGAGCCGTATAAGAGCGCTATTGTCTCAAAAAGAGGTCGCTCTTACATCTGGTAGAGAAACATTTGTCCTTCATGTGGCAAATACCCGCACTGAAGTGCATGCATTATTAAATACTGACCTGTCCTTGTATTTTGGGGAGTTAATTTAGACTATCTTTAATGCGTCCTTGACTACGGAGTTACTTTACTTTTTTAAAGTTATAAGCAGTGGTATTGTGACTTCTTTTCAAACTATATTTGGTGTCTTGTCGGCATTTTTCCATTCGATTTTTTCCAGCATCGTTGGTGGATTCCCCTTAATACTCGCATTAGTTGCCGGTGTGCTTCTATTATTTGTTTACTTAAATATGGATGCACATCCTGCAGCACACGACAATATTTCTCGGTTGTTGCTGGTGCGCAACCGAATGCTTACTTATTACAGAACGCTGCCTCTGGCTACATTGAGTGCAGTTTATGGATTATCGTTTTGATTTTCCTTTTTCACACACGTTCAACCTGTCTTCCATTGCCTGAGCTGCGATTTCGACTGGGCCCTGGATTTGTGTTTCTGCATTACAGTGTCTCCCAACGCGGAATATGACCAGCTGATGAGCCCCTTAGTGGTCCATGACTTGCTCTGTTCTGGCGGCGGGATTATGGCCTTAGCAGCGATACATGGAATAATGGGACGTTGGAATGTTTTTGCAGCGGGGCATGACTTCTTGGTACGCAGGTAAATTGAAGATGACCCGAGTTTTCCTCCGATGGTGATAGAGGCTCCGGTCGTTGAGGAACATGTATGTTCATTCCCACTAGTGAATTGGATGGCTGAAATGTTTTCAGATGAGAACAATGACTTCCTCTTGGAGGCTGTTGCTACATACTGTGCTTATACGCTGTTGGAGTTAGACTCTTTGATTTTCTTCCTATTCTTCATTATTTAGTTACTGCTTTCTATGAAACAGCGGATCATTTTGTTTGCAAATATGAACTTGACTGTGCTTTTCAGGCTTGGACTCTGCGTTAGTACTTAGTCCATGTTTATATCACGTGTTTCGATCAAGGAAGGGTGTCGTGGGGCTGCGGCTTGCACTCACACCGTGTTAAGTTAGCATGGGTTTATTAGAAGCTTAAACGCCATTTTTGCTTTCCTACTCTGCGTTGCACACGACACGCACTTGCGATATTGTTTAGAGAAGGCTGAGTATTTTGATTCAAATGGGAATAATTTGTTATGCTACATTTGTAGAGTGCCTCGCTAGTTTAGTGTGTATAGTGAGAGCATGGAACATCAAGGTTATCTTGGAGACTGTGTCTGTTATTTGGAATGATCCTCGCACATTCGAGCCATAGCACATATGCAGCTGTGGCTACCTCTTATACTGGCGCGTTTAATAATGCACTGTGCAGGCATGATTACACACAGTTGGAGAACATTCGTATCCTGACAGTTTGTGCAGAACTCAATGTGATCCACTACTGCTGAGTACCAGAGGTATGGGTTCACCCATGTAAACCTATGAGACCTTCTGTAGTTATAAAATAACCTGCTAGGTAGGGAGTGTGAAATCTAGGTATATTTTAAATCTCTTTCCCTTTAGCATTATAAGATGCTTTCTCCTTTTGTATTTTATGGAATAGTAACAATGCTGACAACCTTGTTTCTGATAATATGTTTGCTTGTATTATCTAAGGTACTGTGCATGAGATTACGGCGTTAGAAATAAACATTTCAAACTTGCACGTGTCTTTATTTACTGCTTGTTTTGGACTGGTCTAAGACTATAACGAAAGACTGCTCTTGTTATCCACCTTACTTGAGGTAATCTAAGTTGCATGTTCTGGGTTGACTAGTTATTGGTGTTTTTGCTATAGGACGAAGAACCAATGAATCACTGATTGCTGGTCTGTTAGGGGGTTTGGATACTAAGGTGGGTTTTGGCACACTGTAATTCACTGTAAAAACCATAGGTTTCACACACGTTAAAGTTAGGAATTAGCATTTAAAAAACCTTGCAAATTCACTGAAAAAAACATAGATTTCAGCCACGTTATAGTTAGGAATTAGCATTTAAAAAACCTTGCAAATTCACTGAAAAAACCATAGGTTTTACACACGTTATAGTTAGGAATTAGTATTTAAAAAATCTTAGAAATTCACTGAAAAAACCCTAGGTTTCACACATGTTATTGTTAGCTGGACATTTCACTCATACAAAACTTTTGAAATTCCCCCGTTATAGTTAATTCAGCTAACTATACTTCGCGCACCCGCAATGCACTGCTGATGACGTCACATATTACATCCCTCATTACATGGTCAGTGACATCACTCATGACATCACTGATGACATCCCAAATGATATCACTGATGACATCTCAAATGATATCACTGATGACATCACTGATGACATCATCCTTGTGACAGAGTGGCAGACCTGCTCTCAGCGTAATATAACCGTTGATACACACATTCAAAAATAGAAACTAACATTTTCAAAAAAATGGAGATACCAATACGACTTACAACAACCTATACAGTAATTACACCATCTACATACACATCCACTAATTCACCAACAGTTCTATATAGTCACTTATACATGTAATCACTCTTCATATGTACTCATACACCTATATATGCTGTCACACACCGACACTCATCCATAGAGTTACTCACACACATACTCACACATGCAAATAAACTATCAAACATCCATTTACTTGTATATACAGCTATACACTCACCACTACACTTACTTCTACAAAATCGTACACATACTTACTCTCTTAAACAATCACTTATAGAAACACATACTTATTTATACAGGAACTCTTACAATCTCCTGCTCTCACATATACTCACTTATACACATCAATACTCACATATACTAGTTTAAAACATATGTAGTTACTCATAAAGATATTATTGAGACAGTCATTCACTCACTAACACACCCATACACACACCCATCCACCCATACAGTCCTGCACACATGCTGCCTTCAAAATACATACAAACAGTGAGTCACCCATTCATGCATCTATGCGGTAAGTAATACCCCCCACCAAACCATACAGACATTCAGGCACTCATAGTGATACTCAAAAAAACAACTAATAACCTATATACACACTCATGTAGCTATTCACCAACCCATGCAGCCACATATACACAAAGTGAGAGACTGATACAGATATTTACATATTTAAACATTACTCACTAACCCATGTATTCATTAGGATACAATTAATCAGTCAGTTATACAATCAATTTTACGCAAAAAAATCATCTGTTTAGACACTTATATACCCAGTTATTCTTCCCTCGACCTTGAGATATACATATATAAACATATAAAATTTTCAGAAAAACACATATTCACTGGATGATGTCATCAGTGATGTCATCAGTGATATCATTTGAGATGTCATCAGTGATATCATTTGAGATGTCATCAGTGATGTCATGAGTGATGTCACTGACCATGTCATGAGTGATGTAATATGTGACGTCATCAGCAGTGCTTTGCGGGCGCGCGAGTTATAGTTAGCTGCACTAACTATAACGGGGAAATTTAAAAGTTTTTGTATGACTGAAATGTCAAGCTAACTATAACATGTGTGAAACCTATGGTTTTTTCAGTGAATTTCTAGGGTTTTTTAAATACTAATTCCTAACTATAACGTGTGTAAAACCTATGTTTTTTTCAGTGAATATATAATCCTTTACGGAGTGAAACGCGTCATGGAGGACACTGGTCCGGCACTTTCACGTTGAAATAAACAGATGAAACTGTTTACACGAATGTTCATGACTCTGGCTCTTCATTGAAGGATTTCAAGTTGGGGAAGTGGTCCTTGCCTGGTGTAGTCCGCCGTACCATTGGCGGTCAGGTTCTGCAGAGACATATATATATATATGTATATGAAAACAATGTTCCTGTTCCGCCAATGGAGGACGGAAACACACCAGGTGCAGACCTCCAACCAGCCTCGTTACTGCAGCGAATAAATCATCCAAAAGAAGATGCAAATCCTCAAATAGGTAGCAGAGTAAGTTTTTTATTTTAAATTAAAGAACAAATATCCATCCGACGACGCGTTTCACTCCTCTAGGGAGCTTGATCACATCATATATATATGTTGCAAACAATCCTTCCAGAACCTCCAGGTATGGCGAAAAAGAACGAAGCGAACTCCTCTCTGTGGAAAAAGATAATTACTTTTATTAGCTCTCAACTGCCTGCCATGACGCATTTCGGCTGAAACGCCTGCCTTGATCACATATGGTAGGCTTTGCGGAAAGACTCATTTTAAAATGCTAAGCCTGTTTCACATGATCAGTGAATATGGAAAACAGACTGAATGCTATTGTAGTCCAAATAGATTGATAGACATACCGCCCAATAGGGCACAGTAGTAAAATCCAATATAAAACAGATGATTCACTGTGACCAAGTGAAATTAATTGGCAAGACACATGTATTATTATACTGAATAAATAAATACACATTAAATATGATGTATAAATATTTTCCTGTATAAATATAATCATAAAACAAGTAAGTAGACCTTTTATAAAAGCATCAATGTAATATGTCCACTTTAATGTAACCAGCGTCCTGTAAATATTACTACATGTGGTAATAATGTAGCACATCTAATTAACACAGAGGACAATCTAAAAAATAGATAAAAGTCTGCAAAAAATTCCATGTAAAAACATCAACTGACCACCTCCTGAGTGTGCAAAAATACATATATGTAATGTAACATTCAATTAAATGTACAAATCAGTGCAACCATATTATGAAGTGCTATAAATGTGCAAATAAGCCCAAATCTAAAAAATTTATGAACGTCAGTAATCTATCTCAGAATATGTAGAAACTGCGAGCATCAATGGAGGTCTCATCATATGAAATAACCAGAATAAATTCCGAATATGTACAGAAATATAAGCAAGAAATAGTAAGTGAGTAAGTGCAAGGTAAATGTACAGACCAAAACTCAATATTGTCAACGGTTGGGGAAACATAAGTCACAGTAAAATTCACACTTCAGGTAAGTATGCACATCTTCAGTAATGTTCAGACCAAACAGGGCCTTAGAAAACAGGGCCTTAGTGTCAAGTTCTAATATTAGGCGGGTCTCCAATTGTCTTAACATCCTTTTTCTATTGCCACCCCGTTTTAATTTGGGCACGGCATCAATCACGAAATAAGTAAGACATTGGAGGTCATTTTTATGCATGTCTTTAAAATGACGAGCCACCGGGTAGGTTGCATCGTTATTAACAATGGCTCTCAAATGTTGGAGAATGCAGGCATGCACCTGGAGTTTTGTGCTGCCCACATAATTGAGGCCACAGGTGCAAGTAAGAACATAGACACCATACTCCGTCCGGCAGGTATAATGCCCTTTGATCTGTATTTCCTTAGAACGAAAAGGAGTCGTGTAGGACGTCCAATTAATGCCAAACTTACAGGCCCTACATGAAGTGCATTTGTAGAAGCCCTTCTTTGGTTGCAACCATGTGTTAGTGGATGTAGTCTCAGGGCTGCTTTTCACTAGTTGGCTTCTCAAAGAGACAGCACATATATAAGTAATTGAAGGCTTCTCAGGTAAACAGGGTGCTAGCAAGGCATCTGTTCTCAAGATAGGCCAATTATTATTGATGATGGCCTTCAACTGTTTGTATTGCCTGTTGTACGTGGTGATAAGACTCGGAGCATTCTCCTTATCTCCATTGTGTCCTATCTTAGATGACTTGATAACTGTACCTAATAGAGATTCTCTAGTCCTGATTGCCGCTTTACCACTGGCTTCCTTGAGTACTGACTCACTATAGCCTCTAGCTTTGAATCTGGCCAATGCATTTTGAGTACATTTAGTGAGTTCCTCATCGGTGCTTCAGATTCGTTTGAGTCTTAAAAGTTCCCCATATGGGATACTTCTAATGAGATGGCTGGGTTGGGAACTTGATGCATGTAAGGTGACATTTCCCGCCGTGGGTTTCCTAAAGAGTGTGGATTCCAATTTGCTTCCTGCCACATAGATGGTAGTGTCAAGGAATGCCACCTGTGTTGGAGTGATGTGTGATGTGAATCTGAGATTGCTATCATTGTTGTTAAGCTCATTAATGAAAGATATAGCGCTATCTGTATCACCCCTCCATATCAAAAACACATCATCAATGTACCTAAGCCAGTACAGTACATTATTATCATATATCCTGCCCATAGTGCCCCCGAGAACCTGCTCCTCCCACCAGCCGATGTGCAAACACGTGTAGCTGGGAGAGAAGCAGGCTCCCATAGCCACCCCCCATTTTTGACTGAATAGCTTGTTATCAAACATGAAAAGGTTATTGAATAGGCACCACCTAATCATTTCAAGGAGCATCACATTATGATTATGAAAAATCAGTGATCTTTTGTCTAAATAATGTTTGACAGCAGTCAAGTCCATTTGATGATTGATGCTCGTATAGAGCAATTCTATGTCCATGGTAATGAGCAAAAGATTTTCCTCCCATGTGATATCTGTGATCTTATCTAGAAAGTCACTAGTATCTTTCACAAAAGAAGGAAGTGCTTAAACATGAATTTGTAAAAAATAATCAACATAATGAGTGATCTGTTCGCTCATTCCACCTATTGCAGAAATGATAGGTCTGCCAGGAGTTGGACTAATTACTTTATGAATCTTAGGAATTAGGTACAGGGTAGGAATAACATCAAAGTCATTCATCATAACTTAAATTCTTGGTTAGAGACAGACCTTGTCTTTTCCAGCCCATCAAGTATTTTTTAAAGGCTCTCCTTAGCTTTATTGTAATCCGCCATGGTGCTGATAGCATAGCAGGCCGGGTCAGATAGTTGTTTGTATGCCTTTTCTGTATATTCTTTACGTGGCCAAATAACATTTGTTAATGACTATATCCTTGTTCTTACTTAACTTGTGAATAAGGTTTTCGTATTCAATATCACAGTGTTTAAATCTTTCTTTACTGTGATTAACCTTGTGATACAGTTTCTTCATCTCATCAACAACTCTTTCACGAAATATGTCGATGGCGTCTTTGGACATCATAGGGTAGAAAATAGATTTGGCTTTGAAAGGGCTAATGCCTGCACTCGGTTGAACCAGATTAAACCTTGTCAGTCTTTCTTGAGTGGATATTTGACTGAGTCCACCCACGTGCTCTTGATGACTCTCATTGTTCAGCTCATGTAGGGTCAGAAGTGTTGTGGCATCTGAGGCTAAAAGGGTTGGCATATTGACAGCTACTTGATTAGCCTCATTTTCCACAATCTTGTTGCCATTTTTTATTCCGTTTTATGACAGCGGACAGACAACAAAATACTTGTATAACAATAAAAGAACACCTTCATCGTCTTTAAGGCGTTATTATAATCTAAACACATTAAACCATCTTTTGGCTAATACAGATCTCCATAATCAGATTTATATAAACAAAGATACATGAATTAAATCTTACTAATACAGAAATTTTCCTTAAAGTCCTATCCAGTTGGTAATCGGAGACCATAGTCTACCTCCAAAAATTTTCTTTCTAAGACCCTTAATTTTGTAAAACGCAGTCTCAAGATGGTAAATAGACAACAATTTAGTTTGCCACATAATAAATGTTGGTGGTTCAGCATCAAGCCATTGAGACGTGATACATGAGCGATACACAGACATAAATATAAAAATGAATCCTTCCTCAGCAGCCAGACCCTTATAGGCCAAACTGTCTTCACAGCCGAAGATAACCAGTGGTGCCGATAATTGCACTTGAATGCCCAAACTAGTCATCATATAAAACTCAATATCCCCAATGAGCTGAGAGAGCTTGGGACAAAAAAAGAACATATGCGAGGCATCTGCTGCATATAGGCCACAGCGATTACAATTAGTCCCCCGCCCAGAATTCCATTTAGCCAGTTTGCCTGGTGAATAGTATAACTTAAAAATTGACATAAAGTGTTGGCTTTTTAGAGGGCCATTAAGTAAAACTTTAGTGGCCATTTCTATGCTTCTCTCCAAATTAATTCGCTCAATGCCTAATTTATTTTGCCATTTTATCTCTCTAGCCACTAAGTCATCTCCTCCTGCTCCAAAAGCAACTGATATAGAGGCCCCATTTTATGCCTACCTCTAATTGCTTCAATAATCTCGATCTTTCCAAATAGGATCATATTTTTTGATGTTTTCCGTTCACAAAAACTCCGTAGCTGAATGTATTTAAAGAAATCAGTGCGATGTAGCTTGTATTTCTGCCTTAAATAGTCAAAAGAAGCAAAATAATTCCCCTGAAACAAATCCCCAAGTTTGCAAATCCCCGAACTGTGCCACCTTAACATCACCTGGTCGCTAAATATCTCTGGAAGGAGGGAGCAATTTTGAAGAGGAGTATATAGATTTAAATTAGGGCCTATGCCGACCATATTACATAAGCAGCATTAAGAGTTTTAAATTTGGTTTTCTTGTAATAGCTTGGCTCTATTATACGGTTTAGGCATTGTTTTGCCTCCGCACCCAAGAGCATCTCATAAATAGATGGGGCAGAAAAATCCTCCGTTGGATCTTCCGGCAATAGTAACACACCCATATGCTGTAAAATGGCTATCCAATGATATAGCTGAAAATTCGGGATACCCCAACCTCCTCTCTCTCTGGGTAGCGTGCATCTCTTAAATGCTCTCCGTGCCCGATGATACCCCCAGAGAAATCTGGAACACATTCTCTCAATTCGGGAAAAATAAGAAGTAGGTATAAGAAAAGGGACAGCCCAAAATAAATACAAACATTTTGAAAAAATAAGCATTTTTAACACATTACTACGCCCAAAAAGTGAAAGTTGTAAGTTGTTTATCCTTTCTAGTATTTTGTTAGAGGAAGCAATAATAGGGTCCAGATTTACAGGAATAATATCCTCAATATTAGATGTAATCTTTATGCCTAAGTAGATTGCCTCCCTTTCAAACATAATATTCTCTGGGGGGCCGGCCTCCGAATGAATAAATTGTGTCTTTTCAACGTTTAATTTATAACCGGAGAACCTGCCAAAAACCTCAACGGCCTCTATAATCTTAGGTATTGCATTACTGATATCCGACGTCACTACCGCGATATCGTCTGCATACGCACATACTTTAAAGGCCCAATTATTTATCTGCACAGGTTTAATTGCCACGTTATTCTCCAAAGTAATGATGAAGGGATCTATATATAGTGCAAATAGCAGGGGGGAACAAGGACAACCTTGTCTTGTCCCCCTTGCTATCGACACCCTCCCTAATACCTCCACCGAGATCCGTATAACAGCTGACAGATGGGTATACAGTGTCTGTACAGCCATGATAAACTCCGCCGGGAACCCCTTCCATGCCAGGACTGACCACATAAAGCTCCATGAGACCCTGTCGAATGCTTTTTCAGCATCCAACAGGGCCACACCGACAGGAGAGTTAGTACCCTGTGACCAGTCCAATATAGATATAATCCTTTTAATATGATCTGTGGTATCTCTACGTTGTATAAATCCATGTTGTCTTAAGGAGACCAGTCCCGGCATTAAATCATTCAGCCTATTGGCAATAAGTTTGGAATATATCTTACTGTCCGAGTTCAGTAATGAAATCGGCCTGTAAGACCCCATTTCAATGTCTTTTTTGCCTTTCTTTTTAAAAACCACGATTGTAGCTTGTGACCAAGAATCAGGAGCCTTCCCCAGAAAAGCTTGTTGGCAGACTTCTAATAGTTCACTTTTCATTATGTTCCTGAACGTCAGTTAAAATTCCAATGGGATATTATCAGGACCTATAGCCTTACCCTGGGCCAAGCCTAGTAGTGCTAGTTTGACTTCTCCCCAATCCAATGGCGCCAATAGTATCATTTTTTTAGTGTCCGACAGTGCTACAGGGGTCAAATCCTTTAAATATTCTCCCACATCCTCACCACCTGAGTCGAATCCAGAATCGCTGTATAACGATTGATAAAATCCCTGAAACGCCGTTAAAACACCCTCCTTGGTTTCTTGCAGGATCCCATGTAAATCCATAATTTTAGGGATATCATTATACACTGCTTTTTCCGTTGCCCTTTTTGCCAAAAATCTTCCTGTTTTCTCCCCAAATTCATACTCCGCTTCTTTATGCTGTACATACTTTTCGGCGATCTGATCCGCAATGTTGGCATATGCGCTAGCCCTTTTAATGGTAAGATCCCTTTGGACAGTATAAACTAACACTGGTTCCGCACCTAGCCTTATCGTTTCTGCGAATTTCTTCTCCGCTATTAGAACCTGATCAAAATCCTGTCGGTGTTTAAGCCACATCTTTTTACGTTTGAATTTTGAAAAACGAAGGGTTTCCCCTCGAACAACAGAATTAAATGTATCCCAAACTATCTCGTGTGCAGCTGTTCCTTTATTGATATCAAAAAAATCCTGAATTACTCTAGCCATGAATTGACAATGCTCCTCATCCAAAAGTAATTTCCTATCGAAAGACCACTGTTGGTACTCTACTTTTTCTTCCAGATCTATGGAGAAGTGTGGCTCACTGGTTAGAGCAGGCAGACCCTGAAGCAGAGGTCAGACCCGGGACCAGGGTTCAATTCCCGACGCGGCAGGGTCTTGAGCTCAAATGTCCATGGACTCGATAATTCTCGCTTCGGTGCCTGACCTAATCATGGGTTCACACTCTGCAACTCTGGGCATTAAGCTTGCTTAATCTCCACAACGGCCCCCCTGCGGCGGGATGCCTGGCTTTCACCTTGGGGATGCCCTGTAGGGGCTATCTCACAGGGAAAAGCCAGGACGGGTTCCCAAGGCAAGCGCGGAGATACCCCTTCGGGGGTCGATTCAGGCGCTATATAAGAAACATAATAATAATAATAATAATAATAATATGATCGGATTATGGTCTGAAACCAACTTAGGATGAATCTAAATTTTAGTTTTAGCTAGCAGTGCAGACATAGTAAATAAATAATCTAATCGAACAAATTTTGAATGAGGGGCAGAAAAAAAAGTGAAACCAGGATCGTCTGGGTGCTTTGAATTCCAAACATCATGGAGGCCATGATCTAAATTCAAGCCCCGTAGCGCAGAGAATACTAACCGCTTTCTGCCTGTATACCCATGATTTGATCTAATATTCATTCCTGCTTCAATATTTATATTAAAGTCACCACACATTAACACTGGTAGTGTCCACTGCGCTAATTCTAAATTCAAAAAATGTAAACATTCAGCATCATCCAGGGTAGGGCCATATACATTACAGAATGTAAACCTAAATTGCCCAACCTTAAGTTAGGAAACGGCCCAGCGCCCCCATCTAATTGCCGCAGCCTTAACACAAACACCCACACCTCTTTTTATCAGTATAGTCACCCCTTTCTTCACTCCAGTTTGTTTAGAGCATACTGCCAACTCCATACCTATGTTTTTTAAATACCCTCTATTAGCCCATGGGACGTGTGTTTCTTGTAGGCGCAGTATATCAATATGTAATATCTGCACAATTTTGCTAAAACTTGTCGTTTCTTGGGGTCATTGAGCCCACATATATTCAATGTACAAATCTTAATTTTCCTATCCATAAACGAAGTCATGTAAATCAAATTCAGGTAGTAAAAAACTGACTTTCTCCACTACGAACTCTATATAATTTCTCACACATCTTTTATGACTCTTATCATCTTTTAGCTTTATCTGTATAACACCTACCACCTTAAAGTACTACTGGTCTGCCGCTGGCTTTTCACCCCCCCACCACCCAAACCCCACACCCAGCACCTTACCCTCCCATCCCTTCCCCAAGCCCCCCCATCCCTCCCATCCTACCCAACATATGAGGCCCAAAGACCTTTAGTCCCTGCAAAGTATGGAATGCCGTGCCCCCCCTGGTCCCTAGCAAAAGAAACCAGACTATATAACAGCACCAGGAAAGGAAAACCGGAAAAAGGAACCTTCCTACAACATAGCTAACAAAGAAACCACATTTCCCCAGTAATCTTCTTACACCCCCCCCTACAGGATGTCTAAATATTCTTTAGCCTGAATTTCTGACCAGAAAAATTTAGTTTGACCTTTAAACATAACTTTAAGCTTTGCCGGGTTCTGTAAGTACACTACTGCCCCTTTTGTTTGGAAGTCCGGTATCAATTGACATAAGCGCCATCGCTTCGAGACCGTGGCCTGACAGAAATCTGGCCTAAAAAAAAAACTACATTCCTTAGCAAATGCCTTCCTATCTGGTCGTGCTAACGCATATATGTTCTCTCGAGCTAGAAAGTTATTAAAGCAAACCAAAATTGCTCTTGGGCGGTCTTCTTCTCCATGGCGTAGTTTCTTCACTGTAAACGGAAACAGGTGTGCCCTTTGAATTTCCCTGGACCAATCCCATGATGTCAGTTCTGGGAAGGCTTCCTTTAACAATTGAGCAACAAATGTCCGCACATCCGAGCCCTCCTTCTTCTCTGGGACCCCCAAAAAGCGTAAGTTATTGCTACGGGCCTGATTTTCAAGCTCCGGCAGCTTATAACTAAGATCGTCACGATGAGCTTTAATAGATTCTAACTCCACTATTTGGGTAGCAGCATCATCTTCTAAAACTGATATCCTGGCCTCGGCTTCAGTGACTCTATCAGCTGTTTCAGCACATATTTTTATCACTCGCCGGACAGCATTTTTTACCTTACTGCATGTAGCCTGCATTCGAGAGTTCTCCGCCTTGGTCTCAGCTCTATCACCCATAATTGTATTGTATATTGTGGCCAAAGTGATCTCCTGTGGGGCTGGTATGTCCTTTCCATTTTTTTCCCCTTCAATGCCAGCTACATCTGCCGCTAGCGCACCCTTCAGTGCCTGAGTGGCCGCTAAAACATTTTCAGGTGTAGCTTGATGTGGCCCCCTTTTCTTCCGCTTCTTGACAGTGGTGACGCTGAGATTTGATGAGGCTATGCTTTGTCTTAAATCCTCATCCGTACTGCTGCCATCGCTATAATCCACCCAGTCTCTACTCACATTCGTGCTCTCATCTGAGGATGGCTCCGACAATGAATAAAAGTTTTCACCGGATTCATGAACCCCCGCCACTTCTTGCACTCCCTCAGTTAGGGTAAGCAAATCTATTTTTGTTACTAGATTATCCACTTTGCCCTTCGTTAACTCTTCGACTCTTTCCGGGACTCCATTTCCCATCATGCAATTGTCAGCGAGAGTCTGTCCTGGGCTATGCTGTTCCTCGATTAAATTGACTTCCAGATCTTTTTCCGTATTTACATCTATGCCTTTGGGAGACAAATGTTCACTGAGTACGCCCGCTGAAGCAGTATCATAAGCCGCTTCTGCCAAGCCCGGCTGAATTTCCATATTTCGATTACTCTGTCTCCCAAACATTGCGGGCAAAGTTTGAATTCCTTGTTTACTCAAACATAAAATAGCAGCATTCTTTCCCAGACCTCTGGTCAGTAATATGACTAGGGGTACATGAGGTGCTGGGGGTGCTTATAGTACTCTCACTTTCTTCGGCGGGATCTCCATCAGTTTCCCCCCCCATCTTCGTCACAATCTCCCCTGCACCTTGTTCCTTGGTCTTGCCACTGCGCATAGTTACCTTCGCCGTTAGTTTCGGCGGCATCCTCTTTTTCGTCGCGGCTCCTCCTCGACCACGAACAACTCCGCAGCGAAAACCTAGCAGCAAAGCGGGGAGTCGCCAAAGCGGAGCTCTTTGCCGGAAAGTTAATAAACTGCCCAACAATGTATAATGTCGGCGCTGCACGCTCGGCAGTTGCAGTGGCTACCGTTACTCCTCTCGCTTCCTCTCACTTCACGGTCTTTTCCGCCGCCGCAGCGTCCTTCATTATCAAGAAAGCCCTGGTGTTTCTGCCTAAAAGTTCACCATCACGCCGCAGCTTTTGCACGGGTTACTCAACGTCTCTAAACCATCAATGTGTGTCGGAATATAGCAAGCAAGTGTTAACAGCAGCCTCTGTTCACCGCTAGCTTCCTCCTTCTTTTCAGCGATATACTTTCTCATTGAAAAACAATCCTCTCCATTACAGACTAAGAACCAGGACCAGGAGTGAGGGACTGAGCTGCCTACACAGCCCACGCCACGGCCGCCATCTTGCCTCTGTTTTCAGTATGTAACTTGAGCTTTCTGATGTAATTATATATGTCCACTCCGGTTTTCCCATAGTTGAAATTGCTTTCAGGGCAATGGGATAACCCAAGGGCCAGCAACTGAGTTTCCGTGTTAGTCAGGACTGTAGATGATATATTTATCACAGTTTTGGAGTTGTGGTTTACCGTCTGCGCCATTGTTGTTTCTTTGCTTTTCCTCTTCCTGTGCCTGCTCCTTTCTCTGCGCCTCCGGTTTCTTCTTTGTCGGGCGCTTTGGCTGCATTCCGAGTCCGCGGTCGTAAGGTCTGCAGGAGGTCCGTTACTAAAAAAGTTAACTCTTCTGAGGTACTTAATATGTTAGCCATATCCGGATTACTTATTCCTTGTGCTCCATCTTCAGATTCGTTGTCACTTGTCAGGGAACCCGTCTCGGAGCTCGATATTTCTGTATTGACGCCACTTGCCACAGTTTCCTTTCCTTGACCTGTTGCATTGTGGGTAACATTTCCCAATCTGATTTTTTGGGCATGATCATATTTGCGAGAAAATGTAAAAACCTGGCCCAACTCGTAATCCGCTTTATCACATGCATATTTAAATGCCTTTTGGGTTTTTATTTTGTCCTCATGTTTTTTCATTCTTTGTTCAATGTTCGTTTTAAATTTAACAATGAACTCTGTTTGTTCCAACTTACTTAATTGTTCATTTATGCTCTCTATTTCTTTCAAAAGCTCTTCACGATCATTTTGGGCATACTTAACTAGGATCTTCACAAGATTCATTGAAGCTGCCAAATTGTTTGTTGCCCATTCTTTAAGCATCTCAGGATTAGAATTTTCAAATGAAGGTGCCAATAAAATTAGTAATCCTCGGGGCACACGTCCTACTTCCTCATATTTCTGTATTGACTTATGTTCCCACCATTTTGTGATTTTGTTTCTGGTGCATTTCTCTATTCTTTTAAGTAATGACTTAGCATTGGTTTGTTTTTCATTCCCTTGTAGGACTGGATATCGCAACACTGCACTTGGTGTATTATTAAACAGCTCATCGGCTGCTGCCTCGCAGTCCCGCAAAGCATCCCTTGACATCGCAGTAAATAACGAAAGCCCCACGTATAACTTGAATTCGGCGGGGAAAGTGTAATTGCCAAACACCTCCTCACCTGTCATTTATGCTCCCAATAAACTTACCGCTGGAACGAAAGAATGCCCCAGACGTGTCCTTCGACCCGTTCATTGTTCTTTCCCAGCTGGTAAACAGAACTTGAAGCTACACAGGGGGCTGCCGCCAATAGTATCCTCCAAGATTGCTACTCGCTCATGTGGCTGAAGATGGCTGCCTGCTTTAGAGGAGGGGGTTCGCTGACACTTCTATATTTCCTACTGGTGTTAGGTAGTTATAGTTAGGACCTTGTCTCTATTAAAAATGTTTTTTTTCTTTTACTAATATCTTTGGCTCTGTTTGGTGAATCTTCACGAAATTCTCCAACCTAATGGCCCACTCACTTTAGCTGCTGTCTTTAAAGCTTTGGGGTGATCCGTCAAGCCGGGGCAGAGAAAAAGGGGGGGTCCCAAAATACTTTTCTTCCTTGTTAATTCCTATAGAAAACTGTTGATGCAGCTACAGCTCGAACTGCTGAACGGAATTACACAAAATGTGGCAAAAAAGTAGCTCTTGGTCCAGAGTGCACTATTTTCGTTAAATTGTGTAAATCTGCTCAGTAGATCCTGAGAAGTTTAAACATTTCTTAGATATACAAATTTGGCCGCGCAGGATCCGTGAACCCTCCCGATCTTGTGCCGAGATCTAATTGGCTGCCAACACTTCAAACAAGGAAGTGTTTGCAGCCATCTTGTGACTCAGTTGAACAGAATCCCAAGGAAAAAGTTTTAAAATTAAGAAAAGTGGGAGGGTAAAAGTACCCTGCCCCCCTAGGCCTCCTCAGGGGGTCCCACAGGGACCCCCAGGACCAAAAAAAGTACTTTTTACAAAATCTCTCTCTCTGGAAGGATCAGTGAATTGAGCCAGACATTCTTAAACAAGCATTTTCAAAGCAATAGGTCCCGCATTTACACGAGTTTGAGCTATTGGCAATGTAAAAGACAATGCCTTTAATTTGTGTGTTGCTTTTGAAAACCCAAATTAAAGGCATTGTCATTTATAATGCCAATAGCTTAAACTCTCGCAAATGCGATACCTATTGCATTGCAAATGCTTGTTTCCAAAATATTGGCATGCATGCAGTTCGACTGAAGTGAAACAGAACTTTGCCTTCAATACTGATGGTTAGTTAAATCCAAGCCAGGACTGGAAACCAGATGCTCAGAGTCATCTAAGAGGTAGTAAGTCAATAAAAAATCCTATACAGGAGATCCACCGTAAATAAACTTTGTTATTTGCCCCATTTCTAAATAATTGAACTGACACACATACAACTTTGCAACAGCACACAAAATGTAAGTTTCAAACCACAGTGCTACAGCAAATATCGGAACTATATCTGGATAGATGATACAAACCAGATGTTTGCACTCACAGCACAAGCAGTGGTTACAAACAAAGTAGGCCTTACCAAAGAGAGACTGCTGAGGAGAAGACCACCGAAGACGGGCCTGGAATCTACGTGCTAGAGAGGCACTCCGCGGCAACTACAAGCTCAGGAAGGGGGCCTATGCCCAGCTTGAAGCAGCAGTAGGGTGGGACCTTAGGAAGTAATGCTACAGAGTTCCTACAGACCCCTCTAAAGGAAGACGGCGATACCTGCTGCAGCTAAAAACCTTGTCCAGGATAATACGCCATTGTGTTAGGGGGAAAACTCGGAAGAACAATTATCTGCCAGTATCGAATAAGCAGACGCCTATTATACCCAGGTATGTGTACACAAATACATGCACACATATAGTCTTGTGTACGTTCACTTGCATAGAATAATTACAAATCTCTGCTACTGCTACTCCCCCGCATGTGCACCTCTCTCACCTCATTAATGTAAGGTGCTGCACTGCATGGGTGGCTCCTCGGGGCAAGAGAGACGCAAAGATTGGGGCAAGCAAAAAAAAATAAAAAATTCAAAAATACCTTCCGTAAACCGTGACCCGGAACTTGCTGCTGCTGCAGACTTCTCCTTATCTCTCCAGCGGTCTCTTGCCCACCAGTCCTGTGCAGTGCTCTTTGCTTCCTCAATCTTCATAGCTGATGCTTAGCTAGTAAGCAGTCCGGAGAAGGGGCACGCCAGGAAACAGATGACTGCTCGGGAAAAGAGCCCAGGGCTGTTACAAACTGAGAGCTGGAGAAGCGAGAGACATGGGACTTGGTAGGGGATGGCATGGGAAGATGAGGTGATTTACCACAAAAGTGCGTTCGGCGGCCGGGATACTTTTAGCGCATGTGTATATTGTAAGGTAGTGCGCGCATGTTAATGCGCACTATTTTTAAAAAAACAATTATGCTGCGTAAGCATAACGAGACTGTACTTAGGCGATGCTGCTTCCGGAATAAACTGAATTTTTGTATCGGATGAAGAAATAATAAGCCCGCTAACAAAAAAAATGCCAAAGTTAACTAATGGCAAGCGGCGAGACAGTACCTAGCAATAGGCGGAGTTTCACCGCACCTATATATTACTAGATGTCTTGGAGATACAGCGCATGCGCTGCTAGGCGCGACCTAAAAATGAAGCGCAGGCTTTTACACTTATTTTCCTTGAAGCCCCCAGGTGGGCCAGGTTCGGGGCAATTAAAAAAAGAGATGCCCTCTCACAGCCCCGGGGACCACCACTTCCCTGGGGCTATTTATAGTAAATGCACGGGGGACTGTGTGGCCCCCCACAGCTCCGGGGATCACCACCTCCCTGGGGCTAAATTTAGAAAGATGTGTGGGGGAGCTCCAGCCTCCCACGTAGCCTAAGTTGGCACAGTATGCCCAGACCCGGGTCCCTTGCTCACTTTGCCACTGGATTCAAGCTAGCCTAGCTGATGAGGGGTGTTACCCCAAAATCAGTCCCAGGATGCTTGTTTCCGGTTCAGGGAAGGTTTGGCTTGGCAGCTCGGGCTTGACTGATTTGCATATGGTAGGATCTGACCTGAAGTGGAGAAGTGAACTAAAGAAAGATGATGGATTCAACTCAGATCTGTTACTTAGGGTTTGGTACATTATCTCCTTGTGTTTGCTTTTTAGCATTGATGGCAGCACTCCTACTCTGACAATTGTTCCAGAGCTGTGTGCTCACTGGGGCCTCCAGGAACATGTGCCACACGTCTCTGGCTAACTGGTCTATTTATGCAAATTGAAAAAATTATCCCTGCTCTATTCCAAAGAACTCCTGTGGTTCTACCTATGTGCTAAATCAACCATTTGGGTACATGTTTCCCAGCACTATACATCCCAAATTTGCTGTCTCCTCACTGACATTTCATCTGTAATTTTTTTAATGGTTTAAAACACCATGATGACAAATGTGGAGCAAACAAACGGGTATTTCATTATGATTTGGACTGCTCTCTCCCAAATCTTACATACCTGTCTAATTACATATGGAAGATGACCCAGGACTGATGAACCCATCATGAGCAACTAATTTTGGAGTATATCATCATGTGTCCTCCTAGCAGTGTTGTTTTCCAATTTACTTCATCTTTGATGCAGTGTAGAGCATGCTGTAACTGCATTGCCATGTAGTAGGTTCCATAGCTGAGGTCCCTAAACTGCCACTTCTCCTTGCTAGCTTTTATTTATTTATTTATCATGAGTTTTATATAGTGCTGGCTAAACCCGCAGGTATCAGAGCGCTTTACATACCATTATTTCCGGGCTGCACACAAACGGTTTAAAACTCAATGAAACTCTAACCTTCTACATAAACTTGGTGTGCATTTCGCCATTCGTGTATGTATTGGTTTATACAATGTATCCCCCAGCACACGTAAAATCAAATTGATATATTCAAATGTGAATCACACATTTTGCACACAAAAAAAGGGATGAATCTGTTCAATTTTCTCTGTATTCCCTTCTTTATCTTTTTTTATTTGATCTTCAAGTTCTCATTAAGTGAAAGGTTCCCAAGCCAACACGTCTCAGTAAAGTTGTACATACGACTTGTTCACGGCTAGGTAGAAAACAATACCACGTTTCACATTATTCAGTAATTGCATTCATTTGTCAAACATAACAAATGTGCTCCCCGGGGTACACAAAGTGAAAATGTGACAACCAAATAACTAAGACCTCAAAATCTGGTGCTCATTCGTGCGTCCGGTGCTTGAAAAACATTTTGTGAAGCATCATATTATACAGAAGGACAATAATCCACATACATTTAATATTCTGTTAGGAAAAAAGTAACCACAAAAAGTGCGTGTGATCGTGAAAGGCTATGTGATGGAGATAGTTTCTTGATGTCAAATTGCCTGTATTATTATCTGCCAAATCTCATTGTGTCACCCAAAGACCAAAAGACTAACCCTGGGCGTCCGAATCGGCTACGCCCACGGAGTAGGCGTAGTGTTGCCTTCTACGCATTTTGCGTAGACAGCGTAGCCGGCAACACTACGCCCACTCTGTGTGCGTAGCCGAGTCGGCCGCCACCTGCCTCCCTCCCGCCCTCCCCTAGATACATTATTTAAGCAATTACCCTGAATAAAACAACTTTAAAGCACTTACCTTGTCCGGGGCTCGTCCGGGGCTCGTCCGGGGCTCCCTCTTTGAATAGCGTCCTTTCCTGGATACCAATGCGCATGCGCGGTCGCCCACGCATGCGCATTTCTCGGGAGAAATGCGCATGCGCGGCCGCCCGCGCATGCGCATTGGTATCCAGGAAAGGACGCTATTCAAAGAGGGAGCCCCGGACGAGCCCCGGACAAGGTAAGTGCTTTAAAGTTGTTTTATTCAGGGTAATTGCTTAAATAATGCATGTAGGGGAGAGCGGGAGGGAGGTGCGTAGTGGGGCTACGCGGAGTGCGGGAGTGGGCGTAGCTTCTCGCCCTCTCCGCGTAGCTCCGCGGAGCCCCACTATGCCCACTACGCCCAGGGTTACAAAAGACCAGAACCACCATCTCAAAAAATCTACTGAGTCCTTACCAAGGAACCCAGTTGTAACTAATAACAATAATTTAAGACCACCAACCTGAGCAAAATCAATATATTGCAGTCTGTAAAAATATAAAACACACAGGAGTAGCAAACACAAATATGGGTATTAATCTCTCGACTCTTCTTCGTAAGGTTCCAAATATATAGTGACTGTCATAAATCACAGATCCCAAATTTACCAGTTTAATACATACTTCTAGTGCGGGGATACTTCCTTGCCACACTAATCCTGTGGCGTGAGGAAAATTCCTGATAAGGATTGATGGTAGGCTTCCAATACGTATCCAAATACTTAGTCTGATTTCCCAAATCTGAGGAAACAAACACACCAAAACGGCCTTGGTTCAAAATACAGGAAGCTTAAGCAAAGGCAAACATACCCTCCCTTCTCGAGTGTTTAAACCTCACGAAACCGCGCTCTACCGCGGTGATTTTAATTAAATTATCCGGCGTCTTTACCTGCAGGACTAGGAAAATTGAAAGAGCCGCCGATCCGCTGACTTGTCCCCTCATGCCGGACTCCAAAATGCGAGTGCCGTCATAGCTACAAAGTTCCCGCTATATTATCGAGAGAACCATATGATCCCTTCAATGCGCATGATCGCAGTTGTAGCTCTAACTGAGACACCATCTTATAGTGGGCATTCTTGATATGAAAGCATACTGTGAGTAACTTCGCCCAATCACCTCTGTTGCGACCAAAAGTATTTTACATAACGTACATTTTTAAAGAAATTAAAATTCCGACATAATCACTTAGATAGCGTGTCTTTTTATGTGTAAGTCTAAGTATCCAAATCTCATTCTAAAAGGGGAAGTGAAATTCTGTAAGTCGTAAGGAGGGGTGAATATATAAAATTTTTATCTTTCCCGCTCGTATACAGGCTGTGGTGACTGAATTAAAGTAAACATTTTATATATTCACCCCTCCTTACGACTTACAGAATTTCACTTCCCCTTGTAGAACGAGATTTGGATACTTAGGGGTCCATTAGGAAGTTGGGCGGAAAAACGCCTTTTTCTGCCCGCGAGCAGCGGTACTCATGTCTGCCATATTAGTATAGCAAAACATAGGTCATTTCCCGGCGGTGGGAGCCAATGGAGACTCACTGTCGTGCGGAATGACGTCTGCCCCGCTCCACAAATTAGGGTGGCCAAAAGAGGCAGACGCACCGCATCAGAGACACCGCCCAACCAGAGACGGCAGAAACTCGACAGCGGAGCGCCATAGCAGAGACCCGTCCTCTCCACCCGGTCATGAACGCCATGGACCCAGCTCTACATATGCATTTGGTGATGTATCTGCTACAGCACTACCATCAAATGGGCCGCCGCCGCAGGTACGCAACTACACAAATACAACACACAACACACACGCTGATACAGGGTCCACTTCCAACACAGACACCCTGCTGGGGGTCACAACACATCCACAAGGGCACCCACACATTACCCACCTGCCAGCAATTCACCCCTCTGCATCCGGGACACACATCGACCGCGAACTAGCAGCAACGTTCCGTTCCCGGTCACGTCACCGCCACAGTCAACACAGGCGTACAATGCAGAAGGCAGGGCCATTCCAAGACATAGGCACAGAGACCACAGGGACACACCACCCCCAACCACACATCAACACACCCCATCAAGTCACAGGCCAGGTGCCCATCCTGTGAACCCCCATGCACAGCAACAAGCAACAAGCACAGCAACAAGCAAGCACAATACACACCCTCACCACACAACAAACAACCAGGGAGACAGCCACTGCAGGAGTGGCTGACAAGGAACACACAACACCAGTGCCTCACACACTGAAGGCTGCCAAAACTTCCCAGCACATACACACACAAACTCACACAAACTTAAGTCTATATATATGTATACTATCTGTTATGGTCATTAATTAGCTAATCATGATCACATCTTATGTTCATAGACTGATATTGCCATGGACGTTCATTCGCAATTTAAAAACTGTATCATTGCATACTCCACGTGTGGCTTTTGCGTTATCTATCGTAATTCTTCTTTTTTCCATAAATTCGGGAACATCTGACCAGTGTGTATTTATGGTGGTACAAATATACACTGAAATTGGTTAAATGCTAGCCACTACTGGAATTATAAAACAAATCTAATTATATTTTTACTCCATCTATAGTCCTTTCTCTTTCTCTTTTTCTATATCTAAAACCGATTACCATTGGTGCACATAGTGACCAGAGAGATAAAAAGGGTTCTATACTGACCATGAACGTAACTTGTGTTTGGTCTATATAATAATTTCATGATTATTCGATGTGCAATTTATAATGGACTCAATAGAGACTATACTTCCTCCTTTCGAAAATACCACTGTCCTGTTTCCATGCCTGATGCTTCAGCGCTACGCTTGAAGTCCTCTTTCTATGGCTAACAATTTCGTTTTTTTAATCTGCCCATATAAAAATGGCGCAATAGAACTGGCTACCGTTTATAACCAGCCAGTCATTTTGTGAGGACCCTTCGTGGTGTCCCAACAAGATCGAGAGTCATAGCCGGAACACATCTTTCCTTTTTACGGTAAGCGCATCGTCTCTACGTTATGTAGACTTACTATGGGGGTAGGACATTCTTTATTAAAGAATTTACCCGCGTTTCATTATTCCTCCTTTTTTAGAAGAAGGAGATATAACATAATCCCCGAACCCTGACTCTCGGCGCCTTTATCAATATACGCCTAGGTAATATGAGTAATTTTACTCTGGTTTGTTATATATTCATAGCCTTTTATAATAATTTTCGTCGCTTTCCTTTCTTTTCTTTTATTACAGGACTACAATAGAGTATGTGTCCTACACCGTTTTTCCAACTCTTTGTAAACCAAATCTTCACCCGGAAGTCATCTGTACAGAAACGGGAAAATTATCAGCACCATAATTTAGGTACAATATGGCTTACCCGTTCGTTTTAATTAGCATTGGATGGCAATTCTAGTTACTATTTATACTCATAGCCATTTTTCGTTCTGGTTTAGCTTAGACGTAAAAGATCGTCCATCGAGTAGCTGCAACCACTATTTGGGAACGTTATCACGTTACACAAATATCCATCCTTCACGGTATATATCATCGGCTTTTTTATATTGCCTTTCATACAATAGTGTCATACGAGAACTAATTTATATCATTTTATTACTTTGTCTACTAACTAGATACTACAATTAACAAACCATCTAAGTATGGCTCTGATCATCACGTCTTACGTAAGTTATATCTAGGTAAGCAGCCTCCACACTAACGTATTAGTTGTTGAAATTATGATTATAAATGTAGTTTAAATACTCATATTGTCCCTTTTAGGAGGATATACTGTGGTAAATCATTTACGTGTAATATCTCTAAAAACTGTGTTTTGGTATAGGACTGAGCATAAGCCTATTTGTTAGTTATGTATATCTTCTTCTTTCTTTCTATTTTTCCTTCATCTCTTTTTTCTTTAGTTTTAGCTCCAAAAAATAAGGGGTGACATCGAGCAACTCTTCTCTGCTAACACACGGTTTGGATATATTTCTTGTCCCCGTAAGTATAATTCTCGGTGCATCGATATATATACTCTGACGACCTATTGTTGACCTTCTCGCTAATATTTATGATAATTTACTGTCTGCATAGCAAAGTTGGTGAAAGTTTTCCGTTTTAAAGTAATGTGTTACTCTATAAATGAAAGAACCTACTCTCTGAAAATGATATCTGTGACAAATTGCTGTCAGTAAGTCGGTATAATTCATTGGATCTAAATCAAATAGAGACACTACTCTCCTTTTTTTAAAATGTGAATGAAAATGGCTGATTGAAATAACTATCCAATGTATAGCCTAGATTCATGTTACATACATACATTTGTGGAATGAAGGTAATCGGGTCCAACATCCACTGTAATGTGTACACTAACATGTTGACATGTGATATAGATCTGTTATAGTATATGGACACATCTTTTGATATTTTGTAAAGAAACAGTGAGTGTGGACCTTTTTAAGAATATCTATCAAATATGCAATTGGATATAATGTTGTATTATGCTGTACATAAGAAACTGTCTTGCATATGTCTACGATAATCAAATGCATTATATTTGTTGACTGTAGATAATGGCTTTTAATATATTGCACATAGAGGGTTTTTGTTATTGTATATAATGAATTGTGGTATATATGTTTGGTATTTATGATTGTCTAACTCTCACCCACATTGTTTTTAATACTTTTAGTGCAATACACGGCCACCTGAGGAAGGCTAACTGTCCGAAACGCGCGTTGTGAACTACCTTGCCGTATTGCCTATATAACACTATTGTTACACAAAGATGAAAGACTTCCAAAAAAAGAAAAAAATATATTTTTTTGAATAAATAAAGTAAAATACCTTTATATAATTGGTCTTTTTGGGTGGTGAGATTACTTACCTTTGACAGTTACTACCATAATCAACAGTGGTGGTTACTATAGTGTTTTATAATTTTCTGCATATTCACTTGACTATAGACCTTTCTCAAATTGTATCCACAAACAGAACACACACACAGGGAAGCCAGAGCAGATGCCTGCCTAAAAACTGCACACTAACACCACAGGAACACACACAGAACCCCAACAGAAACAGACATACCCTGTCAGCCAAATTGTGGAAAGGCAATGGGAGCACAGAACTACACTGCCACATCAAACCAACCACAGATGCACATGAATGCACAAATCCACAGGACATCAGGGGATGCACATCAGGCAATGCCAAGCCCACATACACACATCACTGTATGCACAACAAGCAGTGTGTGCACAACAAGCATAACAGCTATACACAGACATGACTGACACAACCTCAACACACACCACAAATCAGCACAGCACAAACACAACAACACACCCAGGAAGTGAAGCAATACCACAGCCAACACACATACATCCAACACAACAACAACATGATGCACCGCTCTGGGATACAAGAGCAGAACCATCTACACCAGAGCACTGAGCAGCACACACAGCTCAAGTGCACATGGGCAATCCTCACTGATAAATAGCTCAAGAACATCACACATAAACCATTGGGGCAATGTCCAGAGTGGAACATCACTCTTGACCCAAGAACTGCACCACAAGGCTCAGTCTCACAAGTGAAGTGATGGGGATGCACATACACATGCAAACAACCGACTTGCATGTCAGTAGTAGACATGTAAGGGGTGTACCATACACAAGTAGAGGGAGTGCAGACCCACAATGGCTAGGCACAAGTGTCGCACATAGGTGATGGCATTACACTACACACACCATGCCATACACTACACACACCATGCCATACAGGAGGCGAAAAGGCACCATGTGCCTGCAATGCATGAGAAACACAATGCCAGTGAGGAGCAGCAGGGCCACACAGTCTACACAAACACACTCAAGACACATTGATTATCAAACAAACACAACACTGACATGGCACAGGGAAGAGTCCAACACAGCAGAGCAACAGGGCCAGTGTCCTTGGCAGGTGGCACAGCATGTACATGAGAGGCTGCACAGGGGAGAGTCCAACACAGCAGAGCAACAGGGCCAGTGTCCATGGCAGGTGGCACAGCATGTACATGAGAGGCTGCACAGGGGAGAGTCCAACACAGCAGAGCAACAGGGCCAGTGCCCATGGCAGGTGGCACAGCAAGTACATGAGAGGCTGCACAGGGGAGAGTACAACACAGCAGTGAATGACAATTTCGGTGGTCAGGGAGAAATGCGGAGTCAGGACATGAGAAGCTGCACAGGGAGTGTGTTTGACTGTACCCTTCCTTTATCAGCAACACACCCAGGTGGCAAACAATGAGCAGGACTAGCACACCCGTATGAGAGATAGGTGTATGAGGGGAACTGCCACTCACATTTGGCTGTCAGGCGGACTTGGAGCTGGCTGTGTGTCGGGGACAGCATGAACACTTGAGTGGGGAGACAGAGGCGCAGGTCATGTAGGGCTATCAGTTATTTGGCAAGCTGGAGGAGGATGTTTGTACCAGGTGGTATAGTGGCATGTGGTGGTAGAATCATGCAGATCTGTGACACAGTGTGGGTGGGAGAGGTTGGAGGGGTACCCTTCCACTTTTTGGGAATACGAAATGGCTTCCCTGGGTTAATGGGAACTGGTGATGACACAACAGGCACACACACCAACTGTCCCGCATCAGGTGCAGACACTGGCACTACCTCTGGTGACATGCTGGATCCTGCGGAACACTTTGTCTGGCTACTCCTCTGGACCACATTCCCCTGTTTGCCAGGTGTCCCACCTACAGTACCCTCCTTTGCCTCTTTGCCAGGGGTGGTCCATACAGTGCCCTCCTTTGCCTCTTGCCAGGTGTCCCACCTACAGTGCCCTCCTTTGCCTCTTTGCCAGGGGTGGCCCCTACAGTGCCCTCCTCCACCTGCTTCACTGGGCTTGGAATTGGAGTTGATGTGGTGGGGGATGGGGCCCTGTGCCCTTCCTAGGTGTACCCTTGCTATAGAACACCTTCCGAGTGGGCACAGACACTGCACGCCTAGCTCTGCGTGAAGTTTTAGGGACAGGAGAGTCCTTTGCTGGTGATGCCTCTGAGGCATGTGAGCCTGATGTCAGCCTCATTGCTTTTTCTGCCTTGCTCTTCCCTGACAGGCTCTAGTCCTTGCATTCTGGGGTGGCTCTGCTCTTCTGTGGGGATGGTGTCTATGGGCTGGACCGCTTAAATTGTGTCTGCTGTGTGCTCCTTGTGCTGTATCGTGTCTGTGACGCATGCCAACTGTGGTCACTGTCATCTGATGTGGCCACTGACTGGGGGTGGACAAAGGTACCTGAGCAGGAATGGGAGCATGTGCCTATTGAAGGGCAGACGTCACTGCGGATGACACAGCCTGGACTGTACGGTGTAGCCCACCCACGTCAGAGTGCATGCCCTCCATGTAGGCAGCCACCTGGCCTAATTTCTTGTCATGGTCACTGAAGGCATTGAGCAGGGTGGTCTGGCCCACACAAAACTGGAGCAAGAGATCTACAGACTCTGCACTGAAGGCAGCAGGAGGGACAGGTGCAGGTTCAGCAGTGCCAGGTGTGAATGTAACTCGTCCCCTCTTACTGACACGGACACGGGCAGCACCAGAGGAAGTGGATGGGAGACTGGGCACTGGCCGCTGTGTGGTAGATGATGTTGCAGATTCCCCATCCCCTGTGCCTGCCAACATGGATGCATCACCGCTGGCATCAGATGATGTAGCACTCTGTCTCAGCCACGGATTCCTCCTGCATACTACGGTCCCCCTCAGATGCGCTGGTGAGCTCTGTGTCAATCAATCAATCAAATCAATCATTACATTTATAGAGCGCGCTACATACCCATGAGGGTCTCAAGGCGCTGGGGGGGGGGGCGCTACTGGTCGAATAACCAGGTCTTGAGGAGTCTTCTGAAGGCTAGAAGGTCCTGAGTCTGCCGTAGATTGGTTGGGAGAGTGTTCACGGTCTTGGCGGTGAGGTAGGAGAAGGATCTTCCATCGGCTGTGGTTTTCCGGATCCGAGGGACTGTGGCGAGGGCGAGGTTGGCTGAGCGGAGGCTTCGGGTGGGGGTGTGGAAGCTGAGTCGGTTGTTGAGGTAGGTAGGTCCGGTGTTGTGTAGTGCTTTGTGTGCGTGGATGTGGAGTTTGAAGGTGATCCTCTTGTTGATGGGGAGCCACTGCAGGCCTCTCAGGTGGGGTGTGATGTGGCTGTGGGCGGGGGACGTCGAGGATCATTCGAGCCGAGGCGTTCTGGATTCGTTGTAGTCGTCTCAGGAGCTTGTTTGCAGTTCCTGAGTAGAGGGCGTTCCCGTAGTCTAGTCTGCTGGTGATGAGGGCCTGGGTGACGATGGGGATCCATTTGAAGATTCTGTGGAGCATTCGGAGGGTGTTGAAGCAGGACGCGGAGACGGCGTTGACCTGCCTGGTCATGGAGAGGGTGGAGTCGAGGATGACCCCCAGGTTGCGTGCATTGTCTGTGGGTTCCGGGGCTGTGCCTATCGATGTGGGCCACCAGGAGTCGTCCCAGGCTGATGGGGTGGGTCCGAGGATGAGGACCTCCATCTTGTCTGAGTTCAGCTTCAGTCTGCTGTCCTTCATCCGGTCGGCTATGGCCTTCATTCCTCTGTGGAGGTTGGCTTTGGCGGTGTGGTGGTCTTCGGTGAGGGATATGATCAGCTGGGTGTCGTCAGCGTTGGAGATGATGTTGAGGTTATGTTGTCGTGCGACGTGGGCGAGTGGTGCCATGTAGATATTGAACAGCGTCGGGCTGAGGGAGGATCCCCGTGGGACGCCGCAGATGATCTCGGTGGATTTCGAGCGGAAGGGTGGGAGGCGGACGCTCTAAGTTCTGCCGGAGAGGAAGGATGTGGTCCAGGCCAGGGCCTTCTCTTGAATTCCGGCATCATGGAGGCATGCTGATAGGGTGCGGTGGCAGACTGTGTCAAAGGCTGCTGATAGGTCCAGGAGGATGAGGGTGGCTGTTTCTCCTTTGTCCATCAGGATCCTGATGTTGTTGGTGGCGGAGATAAGGGCGGTCTCGGTGCTGTGCTTGCTGCGAAAACCAGATTGGGAGGGGTCCAGGATGTTGTTGTCTTCGAGGTAGCGGGTTAGCTGTTTGTTGACGATCTTCTCTGTCACTTTTGCCGGGAACGGGAGCAGGGAGATGGGCCAGAAGTTCTTGAGATCCTTGGGGTCCGCCTTGGGCTTCTTCAAAAGGGCGTTGATCTCGGCGTGCTTCCAGCTTTCCGGGAAGGTTACTGTCTCGAAGAAACTGTTGATTGTTTTTCGGAGGTGGGGCGCGATGGTTGTGCTGGCTTTGTTGAAGACGTGGTGAGGGCAGGGGTCAGATGGGGATCCGGAGTGGATGGAGTTCATGGTTTTGATGGTGTCTTTGTCGCTGACGTTGGACCAGGTGGTCAGGCGGCTGGTGCGGGTGGTGGACGCAGGGGTGGTGGACTCGGTGGTGGGTGCGGGGGTGTCATAGTTGAAGCTGTCATGGATGTCGGTGATCTTGCAATGAAAGAAGGTAGCCAGGGAGTCGCACAGGTCTTGTGATGGTGGGATGTCATTGGTGTTGGAGCTGGGGCTGGAGAGTTCTTTCACGATGCTGAAGAGCTCTTTGGTGTTGTGTGCATTGTTGTCTAGGCGGTCCTTGAAGGCGGTCCTCTTGGTGGTCCTGATGAGTTGGTGTTGCCTGCGGGTGGCACTTTTGAGGGCTGTGTGGTGTTCGGTCGTGGAGCCATTTCTTCTCCAGCTTCCGACAGGTGTGCTTGGAGATCCGGAGGTCTTCGGTGAACCAGGTGGCTTTCTTGTTGGTGTGGCTGGTTGTGGGGGTCTTGAGAGTGGCGAGGGTGTCGGCGCAGTCGTTGATCCACTGTGTGAGGTTGGTTGCGGCGGTGTCTGGGTCGGTGGGGTCGGTGAGTGGTCTCCGGGCGAGGGTGGTTGTTAGTTGATCCTCAGTGACCTTGCCCCAGCAGCGGCGCGGCAGCTGTTGGGTGCGGTGGTGTGTAGTGGGTTTCCTGAAGGTGAAGTGGACGCATCTGTGATCGGTCCAGTGGGATTCAGAGGTGTAGTTGAAGGAGACGTGGGGACTTGCGGAGAAGATGGGGTCAAGTGTGTGTCCGGCGGCGTGGGTGGGTGTCGTCACGAGCTGTTTGAGTCCAAGGTTGGGTAGGTTGTCGATCAGGGTGGTGGAGTTGGCGTCGTTGTTGTTCTCGAGGTGGAAGTTCAGGTCCCCGAGGAGGATGTAGTCTGTGGAGGCGAGGCGAGGGAGTTGGCGTCGTTGTTGTTCTCGAGGTGGAAGTTCAGGTCCCCGAGGAGGATGTAGTCCGTGGAGGCGAGGGCGTGGGTGCTGATGAGGTCAGTGATGGTGTCGCTGAACTGTGGTCGTGGTCCGGGAGGTCAGTAGATGAGTGTTCCTCTGAGGGTCGTGTTGGGGTCGGTGTGAATCTGGAAGTGCATGTGCTCGGCAGTGGTGATGGTGTCGTCGGTGTTAGTTGAGATTCTGATGGAGTCTTTGTGGACGATGGCGATTCCGCCTCCCACTCCGTGGGTGCGGTCTCTGCGGGAAATCTTGTAGCCCTGTGGGATGGCTATGGCGATGTCTGGTGCTGAGGTGGTGTTCAGCCAGGTCTACGTCAGAAAGGCGACATCGGGGTCGGTGGAGTCTAGGAGGTCCCAGAGTTCGATGGCGTGTTTGCGAGCGGAGCGAGTGTTGAGGAGGATACAGCGGAGGGGGTTGGGTTCTTTGGCTGGTGTTTTGGTGGCCTGGATGCTGGTGTAGCTGCAGTTCCGGCAGGCGAAGGGCCCTTGGGTGCGATTCGGGGTGGCTCGGTAGCAGGGGTGGTCTCGTTCGGTGTTGAGTGCGTGAAGGGTGCTGGAGTTGTAGCGCAGTCTGGTGTTGCGGGTGGGGCGGGGTCCAGGGGTTCTGGAGCTGGGCGCGGTCCAGGCACGGACGGGCGCAGACGGGCTTGCCTTTGGCGCGCCAGCGGCACTGCCGCTGCGCGTGGCGCCCTCCATAAGAGGTGAAGTGGGAGGGAGGAGCAGCTGGGAGGCGGGAGCGGGGTGGCCAATGGGCGAGGGCAGTGGGCACAGAAGGCAAAAAGGGGGCGGGCCGCAGGGGAGCAGCGGCGGGAAGCCGGGAACGGGGGGACACAGAGGGCAAGGGCAAAAAACGAGCGGCAAACAGAGGGAAAAAGAACACAAATCATACAGCCAGGAATGGGGGAGAAACAGAGCAACAAACCAAAAAACAACAGAACAGGTGCAAGGGGCTCACCAGATCGGCGAACCCTTGGCAGCAGCAGCAGAGGGGCAGTCATGGGCCACCAGGAGAAGCCGTGCGGCGTGGGGAGCGACCAGAGGTCAGGTCGCACTCACTGCCGCGCGACGCCCTCCATAAGAGGCCAAGTGGGAGGGAGGAGCAGCTGGGAGGCGGGAGTGTGGTGGCCAATGCGCGAGGGCAGTGGGCACAGAAGGCAAAAAGGGGGCGGGCCACAGGGGAGCAGCGGCGGGAAGCGGGGGGGCACAGAGGGCAAGGGCGAAAAACGAGCGGCAAACAGAGGGAAAAAGAACACAAATTATACAGCCATGAATGGGGGAGAAACAGAGCGACAAACCTAAAAACAACAGAACAGGTGCCAGGGGCTCACCAGATCGGCGAACCCTTGACAGCAGCAGCAGGGGGGCAGTCACGGGCCACCAGGAGGAGCCGTGGGGAGCGACCAGAGGTCAGGTCGCACTCACTGCCGCGCGGCGCCCTCCAACCCTGCATCTGCATGAGAGAGAGATGCAGGGTTGTGTTACTGTCAACATCAGGACAAAGCAATCCAATCAATGTAGTAAAGGGGATGCCCAAATCAACATGGTGACCACCACACCCTGCAATCACATTGCAGCAACACACTACATAGACCAAAACAGTGCCTGTAACACTGAATATCTGCCATGTTGAGGCCACACAGCACAACACCCTGCTCGTGGATGAAGTGTACCAGACACACAACTTGCCCTGCCCACACCTATCATGTCCCAACGCTCATTGCCACTGACACACCTTCAGGGAACAGGAGGGGACAACACATACACCTATTAGGACATGACGGTCCACAATGCCAAGTAGGCCATACCAAGCATTATGTGGTACTCTGGGGCACCTTTTTGTCAGATGGGTGGGCCTCACCGATCATGGTGCATGCAAAGTAGGCATACATGAAGTCACACTCAGATAGTGGACCCTGCTGTTCAGCCCCTAATAGATTCCCCACACTATCCCAATGCTGAATGACCATGTGGATCCTTACACATCTGGATATGAGAAAGCACAGCAGAGAGGATCAGCTTTGTAAGGGCAGTTTGGCCCAATGCCTGACACTAGCAAACAGCCACTCACATGACACAGCACAGCACTACCACACAAACATCACATGGGCCACCGCTGCCACAGACCCTGTTCACATGCATCCGCTCCCAGCCAAAGTCACTCTCCCCAAATACTCACTCCTCCCTTGATGGCGATGCTCCTTCAGACGTGCACCCAGCTCCGGATTAGTCACTGCCAATATGCGGACCATCAGTGGTGTTAAGTTGCGCCGTGCCAAATGCCCATTGCGCGGTTGCAGCCCCAATGTCTTCTCTGCCACGTTCTTTGCCAGCCGGCTGATGTCGTCCCACCTCTTGTGGCAGTGCGTGCGTCGTCGGTTGGATACCCCCAGGGCTCAGACCTTTGCTGCAATGGCACTCCACACGGCCTTACACTGGTGTACCTTGAGCTACAGGTATGGGAGAAAAGAAGGGTAAATGACCAGTTACACAGTGTCATGTACCAACATTTATCAGTACAGTAGCAATACACAGACTCATGACCTATTGAAATCTCCCTCCATCCCAAACTGGGGGACATCTCACAAGGGCACTCTGCATGGGCTAAACAGATGTGATTGCATGCATACATGAGGGTGTAGAGGGTCCCTGACAATCTCACACCCATGCAGGATGACTGCACTGAACCCCCTCAGCGGCTTGCAGACATCACCAGTCCCATGCATGTCTGCCCACTACATACATCACATATCTAACTGTGTGTGTGTCTAGAAGCACTGTGTGCATGACTGTGCAGTATTCAATGAGCATGTCCTGTGAACTTATGTGTTTGTAATGTGTATGGCCTTGGGGCACATGGACTCACCAACAAAATAGCCATCTACAGAAGTATGTTCATGTGCAATTCTACAGGGCTGAGATGGTGCATATCTACTATTCAGTATGAATGAACAGGAGCAAGGACCATGTAACTCTGGTGATGTGTTCTCGTTTGGGTGGGCAGGCACTGGGCCTAGTCTCTGGATTCACACCGAGTCGGACAACAGGGGCACACAGAAACATTCACCCGAGCAATTACTTTCCTGGCACCAACATGTTCAACATCCTGTGGCTCTGTATGGCTGACAATGTAACACACTCCACTCACAAATACAACTGCAAGCAGGAAAAACAGTGACATTGGGACACACACACTCCCTCGGCCTGGAGACAGCTTGTTTGTCAGTACATGAAACAACCCCACACCATCAGGCATATACTGCAGCAGCACAACTACATGTCTCACAATCCCCCTGCCCTACAGCTCCCTTCATGATGACTTGCCACTACATTGGGGCCACCATACAGCTTTGGGTACTGTGCCACCACCTCGTCCACTAGGACCTCCAGTTCCTTGCTTGTGAATGGACTGGCTTGGATCTTCTCTGTCCTTGCCATCCCTATGGACATGGAACACCTGTGGTGGAAGTGAGTGGTGAGGGGTTCCAGGCAGCAGGCACTGAGGCAGCAGCAGGAGAGGGTCTCAGGCAGCAGGCACTTGAGGCAGCAGCAGGAGAGGGTCCCAGGCAGCAGGCACTTGAGGCAGCAGCAGGAGAGGGTCCCAGGCAGCAGTCTCTGTGAGCAGTGGAAATGTGAGGCTCATTCCCACATATTTATAGCCCCCTGGGGTTGTTTGTAAGGTACAAAGCTGCAACAATTGGTTGTCCAGGTCTGCCTCATTCAAAAGCATCTAAGGACCGCCTCCGCGGTGGCGGAGCACGCCTTCCGCGATTTTCAAAACTGCATCATGCCACCGCAATCATCACTCCCATTGGCTGTAGGCAATGCTCCATTGCGGTGATGCACTGCTGGGGCCCGGGGTGCCCTGCCGCGATGGTACATCGTTCAAAAGCATCCAATGACCGCCTCCGCGGTGGCGGAGCACACCTTCCGCCATTTTCAAAACTGCATGATGCCACCGCAATTATCGCTCCCATTGGCTATAGGCAATGCTCCATGGTGGTGATGCACCGCAGGGGCCCGGGGTGCGCTACCGCGATGGTGCATCGTTCAAAAGCATCCAATGGCCGCCTCCGCGGTGGCGGAGCACGCCTTCCACGATTTTCAAAACTGCATCATGCCACCGCAATCATCGCTCCCATTGGCTGTAGGCAATGCTCCATGGTGGTGTTGCACCGCCGTGGCCATGCGGTAGCTACCGCGATTTGGGTGGCGGAGCATGCCCAGCGCCATCTACAAATGTCTCCATGCCAATGGCTACTGCACTTTTGAAGGGGGTGGTGCTGGTGTCACACCGCTGTTGTCAGGGGGTAGCTACCGCGATTTGGGTGGCGGAGCATGCCCACCGCCATCTACCCATGTCTCCATGCCAATGGCTACCGCACTTGTGAAGGGGGTGGTGCTGGTGTCACACCGCCATTGCCAGGCGGTAGCTACTGCGATTTGGGTGGCAGAGCATGCCCACCGCCATCTACCCATGTCTCCATGCCAATGGCTTCCACACTTGTGAAGGGGGTGGTGCTGGTGTCACACCGCCGTTGCCTGGCGGTAGCTACCGCGATATTAGGCACATGCAATGGCAATGTCCATTGTGAACACTGCCTCAGTACACAGCAGCAACATGGTTAAGGGCACACCATTGTGCACACAATGCCATTATACAATATATTTCACAGGTGGTCGCACGTTATGTGTGACGCACATTGGTCTGTAGTCCCTGCCATGTCACTTATGCATTTGATGTTTGATGATGCTTCACAGTGTTAAGCTGATGTCAATAATGTGTGACAAATCAATATGTTGTGGGTCAGTACTGACATTGTCAAGGCTTGTTTCACTGTATGGTGTTGTTACTTACTTGTACTACCACACCAGCTCATGCACACAAGTGACTGTTTTCCAGCTACTGTGATCATTGGGATGTTGATGTGTGCCAAGTTCACATGATGCATTGAGGTGTGACAGGTACAGCAGATGGGTATGAGACAGTCATGGTCATTTTACACACTTTTGTGGATGGTATGGTATGAGGCGTGCACATGTAGAATGTGGGGTTCTGTATGTGTGCATTCCCATTTACTTATGTGTTGTTAGTGGCACTTGTGTATTGTAAATGGAGAGGTGTGCCCTCTGTGTGTCTCAAATGTCCACCCATGTAACCTGGTGTCCCACGCATTTCTCATGGCAGTCTTTGGTTTTCCGTGACATCCTTAACGGTATGTGCTGTAGCCATCTCATGATGGTTGTCATTGACATTTTTCCATTTACATCTGAACTAGGAGGAGGCCTAATCTCATTCGTCACCTGACAGTGCTGGAGGACATGGAGGATATAGCGATCATTCGCAAATTCCGCCTCGGCAGACCGACACTGAAGACCCTTTGTGATCTGTTGGAGCCCCACCTGCAGCCTCGTCGCCACTACCCAACAGCATTCACACCCACATACAAAGTGATTGCAGCCCGCCACTTTTTTGCAACTGGTTCCTTCCAGGAGACCATGGCCAGCGCTGCAGGGATGCCGCAACCCATGTTCAGCCTGGTGCTCAGGGACGTTCTTGCAGCCATGAATATATATATGGATCGATACATACATTTCCCCAGGGGAGCAGAATTGGCCGCTGTGAAGGGTGACTTCTATCCCCTTGGGCACCCCCCCATGTTATTGGTGCCATCGATTGCACCCATGTAGGTCTGATGCCACCACAGGCGACTGAGCACATTTTTAGAATTTGTAAACATTATCATTCGATGAATGTGCAGGTGGTGGGCCTTGCGGACATGACCATAGCACATGTGTGTGCAAGATTCGCCAGCTCAGCTCATGATTCGTACATCCAGAGGAACAGCATGGTATCCCGGATGAGCGTGCTTGGATTGTGGGTGAGTATGCCTAGTGATGTGGCGTGCTGTGTGTGTGACCTGCTGCCCTCTGCCACATTGCAATGTGTGTTTGTCATTCACAGGTGACTCTGCATATCCCAGCCGGCCATGGCTGCTGAGGCCACTACGGAATCCCAGGACCCCGGCTGACGTCAGCTACAATGAGGCCCATGGCAGGACCCGATGTGTCATTGAGCGGACTTGTGGCCTGCTCAAGTCAAGATTCCGCTGCCTTGACAGGACTGGAGGTGCACTGTCATACTCGCCTGGGAAGGTCTGCAAGATCATTGTGGCATGCTGTATGCTGTACAACATGGCCATTCACAAGGGGATTCCCCTGCTCCTAGATGATGGTGAGGACCCATGGCCCCCGCCTGCCCAAGGACCCAGTGATGAGGACAGTGGAGAGGAGGAAGGAGTTGACATGCATCAACAGCTCATCACCCGCTAATTCACTTGAAGGTGGGTGACGAGGTACAACTTGTACATTGTCTGGTGTGATTTCTGTTGTTGTGAAGGGCTATGCGCGGATGGTACAGACAGGCACATGTTGAGTCACCTGTGTGTGGAAATGTGGCAGTGACATTTCACATTTGAACGTATACAGAACTCTGTTTGTTGACACTTGCTGCACATTGTGTTGTCTGCCTGTAGACTTATGTGGGTGTTTTGTGTACTGTTAGGTCTGTGATGGCACACTAACGCCAGTGACTGTTCTGTTGTATCTCCCTAGGTGCTTCAAAATTATCCAGCCCTACATACTGTACATCTTTTGGATACATTATGGACATTTGCAACACTGTAAATATTGCACTGAAAACAAAACTGCACAAATTTAAGTGCGTAAGGTATTTTATTTATAAAGGTGACATGTGAGGGGTGCGGGCATATTTACATGAAGGTGGTGATGGAGCAGTGAGTTGACAGTCATGGTAGATGAGATGCAAGAGTAGACACCACATGGATGTGGTGACCCAGTCCAACAGACAGGTGCCATTCACAAGGCAGTGTGTGGAGGGACAGTCCAATCAGTCAATGCAGTGGGGAAGAGGGTTGCCATCAGGGCTGGCTCCGTGACTGGCGTGTGGCTAGTGCGTTGCCTCCAGAGACTCCCAGGCTTGTCTTTGGATGGCCCCTTGATCGCTTTGGTGGGGGGGGCCTGCTGCATGCCCCCCCCTCCCCTCTCTGTGGCCCCAGGGGAGGATGGTGCACTGTCATCCTGCAGCACAACAGAGGGGGGGGAGGGGGCGGCGGAGATGTTGTTTGGGATGCATGACCTACCCTCAGTAACGCCACTTGCTGGGCCATGTGGTCCACCATTTGTCTAATGCGTATGTCGATGGACCTCATCAGCAGGATGAGTTCACGTAATAGTTCGTCAGACCTGCCACTTTGTCCCTGGACCTGTTCATATACCTCGATGACTCTGGTGAAGTGGTCCAAGGATGGTGTGCCAACCTCCTGAGGTCTGGGGGTGACCCTGGCCCTCCCACCTGCCCTGCTGCCACAGACCTGTTGCCTCACCACGGTGGGTCCATGCACACTCTCCCTGCCCTCCACAGTTGTTGGTGTGTCCAGGTCATCCCCTGGGACAGGGAGGGTGCTGCAGGTGGTACTGGTGGTGGTGGTGGTGGTGGTGGTGGAGGTGGCAGCGGTGGAGGCACAGGCCGTGACTGCAGGGGTCTGCTGTGCTGTTGTTGTTGCAGCAGACGTGGTGGTGAGGAGGATGGGGGCCTGGGACCTGTTGGTCCCACGCACACCAGGTGGGCCGACCTGGAGCTCATCGTCCAAACTATCCTGGGAGTCAACATCCGAGAGTCCATGTGCCGGGGGTGGAGACTGGCTGTGCTGGTTGTTGTTGTCCTCAGAAGCGAGTTCTTTATCACCTGTGCATTAGATGGGGAATGGTCAGTGTTGGGCGCTGTGCAAGTATCCTGTTAGCTGCGTGTCATCCACTGTCTGTACACTACACAATTGAGACAACTTCACTATTATTATTAAGTACAATACTGGGCGTTAATATATGGTGCAGAGGTACATTAATTACTCGTACATGTCAGGTATTGATGCATTGCATGCAATTGGTGCTGTGTGTAGTGATGCAAGTCTCCCACCCCCAAACAGCCAGACCAAGCAAGATGGCTACCTACCTGTAAGTTTGTTTGGTGAACAATGCAATGGCTTCCAGGTGCTTCTGGGTGGGGGAAGCCTCTATCCTGCTGGGGCGTGGGACAGGGGGCATGGTGGGAGTTGTGGTACAGCCCTCCATTCTCCAAACAAGCCTCCCAAGCAAGATGGGGGGCATGGTGGGTGTGGTGATGCAGGTCTCCCACCCCCAAACAGCCAGTGCAGGGAAGATGGCTATCTACCTGTTAAGTGAGGCTGAACAGTGCAATGGCTGACACATGCTTCTGAGTGGTGTTGGGAGAGGGCTCCATCTTGGTAGGCTGTGGGACAGGGGGCATGGTGGGAGTGGTAGTACAGGTCTCCCACCCCCAAACAACCAGTACAGGGAACATGGCTACCTATCAGTTCGGTGAGGCTGAACAGTGCAATGGCTGACACATGCTTCTGGGTGGTATTGGGGGAGGGCTCCATCTTGGTAGGCTGTGGGACAGGGGGCATGGTGGGAGTCGTGCTACAGCCCTCCCACCCCCAAACAGCCAGTACAGGGAAGATGGCTACCTACCATTTAGGTGAGGCTGAACAGTGCAATTGCTGACACATGCTTCTTGATGGTGTTGGGGAGGGCTCCATCTTGGAAGGCTGTGGGACAGTGGGCATGGTGGGAGTCGTGGTATAGCCCACCCACCCCCAAACAGCCAATACGGGGAAGATGGCTACCTACCTGTTAGGTGAGGCTGAACAGTGCAATGGCTGACACATGCTCCTGGGTGGGGGAGGCCTCTATTCTGCTCAGTTGTGGGACAGGGGGCATGGTGGGAGTCGTGGTACAGCCCTCCCACCCCAAACAGGGCCTCCAAAGCAATATGGCTAGCTACCTGTTAGTTGAGGGTGGAAAGTGCAATGGTGTTTAGGTTGTGCAAGGACGTACATATCAGGTTGGTTAACATTTGTTTGTACTTACCAGCCTCCACTCCCCCTGATACTCCTGTGAGACTCTCAGGATGCAGTATGGCAAGCACATTCTCCTCCCATGGTGTGAATGGTTTTGGTGGAATGGGGGGCCACCGCCAGTCTTCTCAGCCAGCTCCCGGTTCTTGTTTCTCCTCTCTATGACAAACCTGTTGAGATCATGCCACCGCTTCATGATCTCCTTCTTGGAGCATGGGGTGGTCCCTACTGCATTGACCCTTTGAACTATCCTTTCCCGCATTTGTGTCCTTGTGGCTAACGGTGTCTGTTGGACCATGCTACCAAACAGTTGTGGTTCCACTCTCACTATCTCATTGACCATGACTGTCAACTCGCTCTCTGTGAATTTGGGCATTGTATGTGCTGCCATGGTGAGTGGTGTTTGAAGTGTGATCCTAATGGGGCCCTTAGACTTTCGGTCACAACATAGGTGATTGGGCGAAGTTACTCACAGTATGCTTTCATATTAAGAATGCCCACTATAAGATGGTGTCTCAGTTAGAGCTACAACTGCAATCACGCGCATTGACAGGATCATATGGTTCTTGAGATAATATGGCGGGAACTTTGTAGCTATGCCGGCACTCGCATTTTGGAGTCCGGCGTGAGGGGACGAGTCAGTGGATCGGCGGCTCTTTCAATTTTCCTAGTCCTGCAGGTAAAGACGCTGGATAATTTATTTAAAATCACCGCTGTAGAGCACGGTTTCGTGGGGTTTAAACACTCGAGAAGGGAGGGTATGTTTGCCTTTTCTTAAGCCTCCTGTATTTTGAACCAAGGCCGTTTTGGTGTGTTTGTTTCCTCAGATTTGGGAAATGAGACTAAGTATTTGGATACGTATTGGAAACCTGCCATCAATCCTTATCAGGAATTTACCTCACGCCAAAGGATTAGTGTGGCATGGAAGTATCAACGCACTAGAAGTATATATTAATCTGGTAGATTTGGGATCTGTGATTTATGGTTGTCACTATATATTTGGAAATTTACGAAGAAGAGTCGAGAGACTAATACACATATTTGTGTTTTCTTGTCCAGTGTGTTTTATATTTGTACAAACTGCAATACAGTGATTTTGCTCAGGTTGGTGGTCTTAAATTATTGTTATTAGCTACAACTGGGTTCCTTGGTAAGGACTCAGTAGATTTTTTGAGATAGTGTTTCTGGTCTTTCGGTCTTTGGGTGACACAATGAGATTTGGCAGATAATAATACAGGCAATTTGACATATAGAAACTATTTCCATTACATAGCCTTTCACGATCACGTGCACTTTTTGTGGTTGCTTTTTTCATAACAGAGTATCAAATGTATGTGGATTATTGTCCTTCTGTATAATATGATGCTTCACAATCTGAATAGAAATGTTTTTTAAGCACCGTACGCACGATTGAGCACCAGATTTTGAGGTTGTCAAATTTTCACTTCGTATACCCCGGGGAGCACATTTGTTATGTTTGACAAATGGATGCAATTACTGAATAATGTGAAACGTGGTATTGTTTTCTACCTAGCCGTGAACAAGTCGCATGTACAACTTTACTGAGACGACGAAACACGTGTTGGCTTGGGAACCTTTCACTAAATGAGAACTTGAAGATCAAATAAAAAAAAGAAAAAGAAAGGACAACTGAGAAAATTGAACAGATTCATCCCTTTTTTGTGTGCTTCATGTGTGATTCACATTTGAATATACCAATTTGATTTTGCGTGTGCTGGGGGATACATTGTGTAATGTCTTGTTGCTTTTGCAACAGAACCTAGAGAGGCAGATGGTTCTCTCTACCCCTTTGAGCACTGTTATTACTTAGGACCATTCCAGAAAATATTTAGTGGAATTACCTAGTAGCGCCTTGATCCTATTAACCTATACCACCGAATCTTGTAAAATTACACTTTTCAAAATAGAGGGCAGCTTAGGTACACAATGACTACTTTTGACGATATGAGGAATAACAGGGACAAAGAAGCAGATTACCTTATTAACAATAGGGCAGGTAATATGCCATTGATATAGCAACCCTAGGGGTAAACGCTAGAAAAAATGAGGGCCTCAAGGACAAATTCCTGCGCTTACAAAGACTACGCGGGAATGAAGCATCCAAATGGTGGGACGGAGCTACTCTGCAGCAGTACATTAAAGTCCAAAGAATACCCAGGGGGCTCTGCTCCCAAATCCTACCCACCTATGATGATTTAGACGCAGACCTGTTGACAGCCTGCGAACAGGAACTCACAGGGAATTCAAATAGACTGATGGGAATAATAATAGAAAACTGTGATAGGAAAACAGCTAAATTGCAGGCAGAGATACAGATTCTAGAAGATGAAATCAAATCACTTAATCTTCCAGAACCAACCGAGAAAAACTACAACATCTTGAATGATGTCATGAAACACCATATCTCTGAAATTAAAAATCATAAAACAAAGAAACTAAAAAGAGATGAGGTGGACTACCTTAACAGTAGAATCTTTACCTTCACAAAAAAATATGATTACTTAGTAACTAAAGATGATTCCACCACAATAAAGACGACAACTTCCATAAGCTCTAGTACTACATCACTAGACACACCAGTTACCAGCGAATCAGAACAGGGGGAAGACGTGGTAGACTTGACAAAGAATGTAAACCGTTTTTTAAAAGAGGTTTTAAGAATCAAAAGAGGCAACAGGGAACAAAACAGACATTCTATGATAATCCCAAAACAAGGATAAGGAAAAGAGGGGGCAGAAAAAGAGGAGAAACAAGGCATGAGATGAAGATCCTGGAACAGGAAGAAAAAGACGATGTCAGAATAATTAACTTATCCACAAAAACGCGTACAAATTATGTTAAGACTCTCCTGAAGAAAGGCATGAGTTTCTGTCCAAAGAGTAATGGGAATATGGCGGATTTGAAAATTGATCTGTTTAAATTTATAAGGAAAGTGAAGATCAAAAAGCATTTCATGATGTACAATGAAGTAAATAAAAGACCTAATGTTGAGCAGCCGAAGCATCCTCTGAGTGAAATCACTATCCAAGAGATAATTGACACTAGATTGTTCATGTCACTAACAGATTGTGTGGATGAAATAACTACTGCTGAAATTGTCATGAGGGATTTAAATGTCATAAATGATGTTCGGATTGAGAGTGGTTTGAAAGAGAAATCGAAATGGACACCCACCTTCAACACAGGTAACAACATTGACATTTTCCATAAACTGGTTCTGAATGATTTGGACAAATTTGGCTCAAAGAAACATCAATCATATGTAACTAAAGACAACCTGACATATGGGGAGAGGCTGGCATTAAGAGAGATAAGAAATGATGAAAGTATTACCATCAAGGAGGCAGACAAGGGGGGAAATATTGTCATCATGTCCAGTGTAGATTATGAAAATCAGATTTTATCCCAGCTAGGAGACATGGACTGCTATGAACCCCTTACTACTAATCTAATCTGGAAGATGACAGACCATATAAACAAACATTTAAAACAGTGCCATGGGATGGGCATTTTTAACCAAGAAGAATTCATCTATCTACGGGTGGATAGGCCCAGGTAACCGTGCATATACATGCTCCTGAAAGTCCACAAGGACCTACCCTTTCCACCGGAGAGGACCATAATCTTGGGGATTGAGGGCCCCACGGAGAAAATATCAGAATACGTGAACATTTTTCTCAAACCAATGGTGAGCAACCTACCATCTTTTATACATGACACTAAACATATTTTGGGTCTCCTATCAGACATAACATGGGAAGATGACATGACACTAGTAACACTAGACGTTACTGCTCTCTACACGAGTATCAGGAGAGAGTGTGGACTAAAGGCCACTAGAAAGATTCTTAGTACACGGTCAGCTAGCACATGGGAACACACTGAAATGCTGGTTACAATGATCGAATTGATTCTTGGCAATAATGTCTTTTTATTTAAAGACAATTGGTGTCGACAAAAGCAAGGAGTAGCCATGGGTTGCAGATTCTCTCCCTCGTATGCCAACCTTTTCATGGGTTGGCTGGAGGAGAGTTGGATCTGGGGCCCAGAGGGTGCTAATTAGACTGACTCCATTTTATTCGGGGCCAGATATATCGTCGACTGTCTTATGGTTTGGACAGGAGACACTGGCAAACTGGTAGAATTTGTGGGACATCTCAACAGTAACACCTGGAACATCAAATTCACATTTGAGCACAGCAGGGAGAAGATAACATTTCTTGATACAGAGTTGTATGTGAAGGATAATCACATCCACAGTAGGCTATATCGTAAAAGCGCAGCCAGTAACGCAATCCTACACGCATCAAGCGCACACCTCTCTCACCAGATCAACGTTATACCATATGGAGAATTTGTGAGAGCCAGACGTAACTGTAGCTCAGACACCGATTTTATAACATGTACAGAGGCAATGACTCAACGCTTCAAACAAAGGGGATACAACACACGCACCCTAGAGAAAGCTAAGACGAGGATTGGGAAGGTGGGGAGAGAAGAAACTCTGAGAGACACAGCCAACAGAAAGAATAAGGATAACAAAATCAGGTGTGTTACGAATTACAAGCCCTCTCAAGTGTCCTTACCAAAAGTCTTATTAGACATTGGCACATATTGAGGGAACTACCAAAACAGACAGAGGAGGGGGGGTCATAGGGAAAAATATATTTAGAGACCTCTACTGGTTCAAATTCCCAAGTACAACATATGAAAAACACGAAGAACTCAGGGGGCTGTAGGCCAACACTCTGGCTAGCTATCCTTAACTCCACTAAATGAGTTAGTGCCCAAGTCACCCTGGAAATCCTGAAAAATACAAGAGACTAATGTGTGGGAACAAATAAACACGGTGCAGGTCGACAAGATCCAAACCACCGGTATGTGGATTGCCATCAAATGGACTTAGTGATCAGTCATATCATATGGTCATCCAGCACATGAAAAGGTAAGTCCCTTGATCATCGAGACCAATTACCAATCAGTAATGTATTGGACTGGATCATGTCCACAAGCACTTATGGACTGCCATACAACAGCTAAAGATTGATGGCTGAGATAGTGATAAAAAAGCAGTGCAAAAAGAAGAAATCAGTGGTGATTTAAAATTGAGTGATGTGTAAAAAAAAAACACTATTTTAATTAAAGTAAGGGCACATCCCCTAATTAAAAACAGAACAGTGCAAACAACAGTAAAACCAAATATCTGTCAGAAAAAAGGGCTTTTTTTCCGACAGATATTTGGTTCATCACTATCTCAGCCATCAATGATTAGCTGTTCTATGGCAGTTCATAAGTGCTTGTGGACATGATCCAGTCCAATACATTGCTGATTGGTAATTGGTCTCGATGATCAAGGGACTTTTCAATTTTCCTAGTCCTGCAGGTAAAGACGCCGGATAATGTAATTAAAATCACTGCGGTAGAGCGTGGTTTCGAGTGGTATAAACACTTGAGAAGGGAGGGTATGTTTGCCTTTGCTTCAGCCTCCTGTATTTTGAACCAAGGCCGTTTTTGTTTGTTTGTTTCCTCAGATTTGGGAAATCAGACTAAGTATTTGGATACATATTGGAAACCTGCCATCAATCCTTATCAGGAATTTACCTCACGCCACAGGATTAGTGTGTCATGGAAGTATCACCGCACTAGAAGTATATATTATTCTGTTAGATTTGGGATCTGTGTTTTATTGCTGTCACTATATATGTGGAACCTTACGAAGAAGAGTCGAGAGACTAATACACATATTTGTGTTTTCTTCTCCTGTGTGTTTTAGATTTTTATCGACTGCAATACAGTGATTTTGCTCAGGTTGGTGGTCTTAAATTATTATTAGTTACAACTGGGTTCCTTGGTAAATACTCAGTAGATTTTTTGAGATGGTGTTTCCGGTCTTTTGGTCTTTGGGTGACACAATGAGATTTGGCAGATAATAATACAGGCGCTTTGACATATAGAAACTATTTTCATCACATAGCCTTTCACGATCACACGCACTTTTTGTGGTTGCTTTTTTCATAACAGAGTATCAAATGTATGTGGATTATTGTCCTTCTGTATAATATGATGCTTCACAATCTGAATAGAAATGTTTTTCAAGCACCGGACGCACGAATGAGCACCAGATTTTGAGGTCTTAGTTATTTGGTTGTCACATTTTCACTTGGTATACCCCGGGGAGCACATTTGTTATGTTTGACAAATGGATGCAATTACTGAATAATGTGAAACGTGGTATTGTTTTCTACCTAGCCGTGAACAAGTGGTATGTACAACTTTACTGAGACGACGAAACACGTGTTGGCTTGGGAACCTTTCACTAAATGAGAACTTGAAGATCAAATAAAAAAAGAAAAAGAAAGGATAACAGAGAAAATTGAACAGATTCATCCCTTTTTTGTGTGCTTAATGTGTGATTCACATTTGAATATACCAATTTGATTTTGCGTGTGCTGGACGATACATTGTGTAATGTCTTGTTGCTTTTGCCACAGAACCTAGAGAGGCGGGTGGTTTTCTCTACCCCTTTGAGCACCATTATTACTTAGGACCTTTTCCAGAAAATATTTAGTGCCTTGATCCTATTAACCTATACCACCACTTTTCGAAATAGAGGGCAGCTTAGGTACACAATGACTACTTTAGACGATATGAGGAATATTAGGGTCAAAGAAGCAGATGACCTTTTTAACAATAGGGCAGGTAATATGCAATCGACATCAGCAGCCCTAGGGGTAAACACTAGAAAAAATGAGGGCCTCAAGGACAAATCCCTGCAATTAGAAAGACTACGTAGGAATGAAGCATCCAAATGGTGGGACGGAGCTACTCTGCCACAGTACTTTAAAGTCCAAAGAATACCCAGGGGGCTCTGCTCCCAAATCCTACCCACCTATGATGATTTAGACGCAGACCTGTTGACAGCCTGGGAACAGGAACTCACAGGGAATTCAAATAGACTGATGCGAATATTAATAGAAAACTGCGATAGGAAAACAGCTAAATTACAGGCAGAGATAGAGATTCTAGAAGTTGAAATCAAATCACTCAATCTTCCAGAACCAACCGAGAAAAACTACAACATCTTAAATGATATCATGAAACACCATATCTCTGAAATTAAAAATCGTAAAACAAAGCAACTAAAAAGAGACAAGGTGGACTACCTTAACGGTAAAATCTTTACCTTTGCAAAAAAATATGATTATTTAATAACTAAAGATGATTCCACCACAATAAAGACGACAACTTCCATCAGCTCTAGTACTACATCACTAGACACACCAGTTACCAGCGAATCAGAACAGGGGGAAGACGTGGTAGACTTGACAAAGAATGAAAAACTTTTTTTAAAAGAGGTTTTAAGAATCGAAAGAGGCAACAGGGAACAAAACAGACGCCCGATGATGAGCCCAGGACAAGGAGAGGGAAAAGAGGGGGCCGAAAATATTTAGTGGAATTACCTAGTAGCGCCTTGATCCTATTAACCTATACCACCTAATCTTGTAAAATTATGTATTTGTTTATATTTGCCTACCAGACATGTTGCACCCAGATATGGACTAAAGAAAATTCAGAATAACCGCATGTGAGACAGCAATGACATCCGTTTTTAAGATTGGCATGATTTTAAATTAATATACAACAAACTACTTAGGGGGGGTCAAAGGGCTGGTTTACCGACTCAGACTAGATACATGCCCCTATCAGGATCATGAGTGTACAACAAAGGGTATCTAGGAGTCTAAAAGAAGTGAAATCTAATCACAAACAAACATTGGCATGAAAAAATAAGAGACAGGTGGAAACTACATTCTTTAATTGCATCACGTGACAAGATGACAGCACATTCACGCGAGGCACATATTCTAGGTGGAAATTTTCCCATCAGTTGTCTAACTGTGCCGCCACTATCACATCATTTGGGTTCTCCTTACCCAGGAGTGTGTGCCCTCACAATCACACCAAACGCAATGGAGGACTGTGAGGCCTCCCCAAGTTTAGCGCAGAGGAACGCCTGGAGACACTGACGGAGAGAGCGGTGCTCCTCATTTACCTGAGCTGCAGCCAGGTGAGGTGAGGCGCTAACCCCACACTAATTGGATTGCCGTGGAGCATTTGAACCTGAAAACCAGGTGACATTTTTCCTTTTAATACTTATCACTATTTTTCAGCAGTAGCACCAACTAGGTCCTGATGAATGCATGGGTACTTCCTTAGATGCAGAAACATGTTGACCACTCGCTGAGCAGATATTTTGTTAAATCTGCCTTGTACACCCCTTTTTTAGAGTTAGGAAGCTGAGAGAAACTATTAAAAAAACATTTTCCACTCAGTTTTACCTAATTTTATATTACCACTAGTCACTTTTTTTGCACTGCTTTTTGCTACTGTGTTCGCCTAACAGATAATATCTGTAGGGTCTCTTTACTTTCACAGTCCTCCATTGCGTTTGGTGTGATTGTGAGGGCACACACTCCTGGGTAAGGAGAACCCAAATGATGTGATAGTGGCGGCACAGTTAGACAACTGATGGGAAAATTTCCACCTAGAATATGTGCCTCGCGTGAATGTGCTGTCATCTTGTCACGTGATGCAATTAATGAATGTAGTTTCCACCTGTCTCTTATTTTTTCATGCCAATGTTTGTTTGTGATTAGATTTAACTTCTTTTAGACTCCTAGATACCCTTTGTTGTACACTCATGATTTTAAATTAACATGTACGCTTATATATTGTGTTCGTATTTAACATCATGATAATAAGCATTGGTTGACTTTTGTTATGTTGACACAGGAATTGCCGAGGGTCCTATTCACGTGGTTCAACATCCGAGAGCGGGCGGGGTAATAGATATGTTTAATTATCATTGGCAGCGTGTTTTATCACATCAGAGAAGTATTCAGGGGGATTCTGGGAAAAGAAGTTTGTGAAACAAGGGCAGGTAAATGATTGGAGGATTAAGGGGTGGGGAGGAGGTTCACATAATATAAAGAACGAGACGTTGTGAAGAGGTGGTTTACTGATTGGGAGAAAGAAAGAAAGGAAAAACGCTGCAGAGATTTGTATCTGTAAGTATGAGGAAGCTTTTGACTGAGGGACTGTGTAGTAACATAGAAAGAGGGGAACAATCTGGGATTGCACTAAGATTTATAAGCGTACTGGTGGGAGGAAAAAGTCTGCTGAAGTAGATTTTCTGATGGAGGCTGTGTATAATAGATGGAATACGTGTTTTAGGAACTTATATTAACTAGGCAGTGATAACATTTGAACTGAATTGATGTAATAGGCCACATGTTGTAACGCTGTTTTTTTTAAACATTTACAGTGAAATCCTTGATGAAGGGCAGATAAATTGCCTGAAATGTATTGGATTAAGGATGTTAAATTGTACTCGTCGTGTTGCAGGAAGAAAAGGACTGTAAGGGCAAACTGCATCATTTGAAATATTGAGAATACATTGAACTGTCTCACATGTGATTGTCACCACATAACTATATTGTTTTGGCAATAAAGGAATAAGTAAAAGAAAAAATTGAAGTAACCTTCTTTAAGGCATTCAGCTGTGCCCCCGAAAAGGAGCGCCAAGACATGACGCTCCACTCTCATTCGCTTTACATAAGGCACAGCGAGTTATAAGTTACGAGTATTAAATAGGTTACATACTGATTACATAATAACGACAAAAGTACAGTCAAGGTGCAGTAAATTAAAGACAGTTGCACAGAAATTAACAAGGGTAAAGGGAAAATCAAAAAAAGGGGGCTAGAGGGGGACAAAAGTAGCATTAAAAGAGAGGGAGCGGGGATAAGAGGGGAGGGAGGAATGACAGACCAGAAAGAGGGGGGAACAAGGGGACAGGGCAGAGGACAAAGGATCAACAAGATGGCGGGCCGAGTCCGGAGGAATCGGCGGAGATCAGCGACAAAATGGTGGGCAGGACGAAAGACAAAAAGTAATAAAATCCATAGATGTGACCCAGGGACCCTAAATTAAAAGTGCAAAAGAGAAGTCAAAGGGGGGTACACAGTGCAAAAGTCAAAGGCGGGAGGAAGGGAGAAGAGGCGTTCAGGCTCGGGACCACTGAGGCATCGGTGAAGGCAATCTGCCGGTCATGGCTCCCGTGCCCCCATACCTGAAAAAGGTCTCTCAGGACTCAGAAGTCGGGGACGAGGTGGAGCATATCCAGGTAGAAAGCCAGCAAGGGGAGGCAGCTAGGACTGGCAGGCAGTCGATGAAGACAAAGCTGCACCATGTCTGGCCCCATTATCATTCATCAGCGGCGACTCATTCCGAGGGAGTGAGCAGAGGGTAGAACAGCAGCAGGACGAGGAAAGTCTTTCCCCGATGTCCAGCTGGGTAGGTGACGGCCGCGGCAGAACCCAGGCCTGACAATCAGTATGCACCTACTACCAGACCTACACAACCAATAACTCTTCTTGTGAATCACACATGGGCCACCCCCAATATTGATGGGGGCATGCCAGCATGTAACACATTAAGTTGGCAATGTAGCATGTATGACTCTGGCCAGGACTTATCCCCATGTAGCTGATGTTTAGCCCTCAACTGCCCATCAAGCTATAGGTAGGCCACCACCAGTAAGCGGGCCGTTAAGGGGGTGAGGATCCTGCGTGCGCCTTGTCCACATTGGGAGGACATCCACAGCTGGACCTCTGTGATCTTGCTGGTCTGGCGCCTCAGGTCCTCTCACCTTTTCCTGCAATGGATGTTGCACCAGGGATAGACCCCCAGTGCCAGTACCTTCTGGGTGAAGGCACTCCAAATTGCTTGCTTTTTATGGGCGTTGACCTGATCCTCAGGTGAGCCATAGATGCCATAGAGCTGGCCATACAGGGGAAGGACCCCTTTAACCAGTTTCTCCAGCTCCTCTGGAGAGAACCCTGAACACATCTGATTCAGTAAATATGTCTAATTTTACAGACAGAGAGTCAACCTTCTCTTCTTGAGATTTCACAAAAAATTGGGAGAGTCTCCGTAAGTCAGACCTCCAACAGGGCGAAAGCCAACAGGTTTGTGATCTTCAAAAACATCCTATGCACAACGACCAGCCGATAGCTTTTAGGATACTAATTGGGCATGACCATTCTTCCCAGTCAATATCAGTGATAACAGCAACTTATCGAATTCTATAAATACATTGTGGGAAATTGAGATGGGTGATCCCTGTAATGTGTCTATGTATCTAGTTAGAAGCACCGTTTTTGTTAAGGGTACCATCCCCATATCTGGGATTGGAGTTTGTTTCCGAACGTTATTGATGTCCTCAGGTGGTCTTCTGCATGTCTTGTATTTATTTTATGCATGTCTTCCATATTATGGATCACGTACATATTCCCAAGTATCCAAAGCTTTTGGTCATCCATTCAAGTGCCAGCCATGGACAAACTTCAGTATCTATTTCCCTGAGCTTGGACAATGGGCATAATTTAGATATGGCCCAGTTGGCTTTTAGTCTAGAGAATGTCTGATATGTGTCGATTTCCTTCAAGATGATCAGAATCAAATGACTTGGGTGTTTCAGATATACTAATGCGTCATCTGTAAATAGGACACTTATGATTCATGTTGCTCAGACATGTGCCCCACTCCCCTAAAGCTTTTCCCACTCTGCAAGTCAATGGCTCTATCACAAACGTGAATAGCAATGGATATGAAGCACACCTGTCTCACACCTCTCTTTAACATGATGCTATCCGAGATCACATGTCCTGTGTTTACCCGGTCTGTGGGTGAGGAACATAGAAGATTCTTCTATTTTACTTTTGAGTCCAATTCCTAGCAGCTCCAGGACAGTCCTTTCACCCAATTGATTGTATCAAATGCTTTCTGTGTTTTTAACAGAGCATGCATGTAGTGACCTTTCATTCCCGGAAGTCTGTCAAGAGCATGAAACAAGTTTTGTAGGTTACAAAGAGTGCTTGTATGTGGTATAAATCCACACACTGATCATTGTAGACAAATTCTTCAATTACTGGGAGAATTCTGTTTGGAAGCAGTTTATTTAAGATTTTTTCCTCCACATTAGTGATGGAAAGTGGCCTATATGATTTTTCTGAGATCTTCTTCAAGCTTGAGGATCAATGACACTAATACATGCCTGTGACAGCAATCCTCCAATCTGATTTGCTTCTGTATACACTTCTAGCAGTTTGTCCAGTATTTGTCCTTTACATACTAGATAATATTCTATAGCTGGCTTCTCCAATGAGTAGCATGTGAGCTACTGGTAGCTCTCCACCTACCTCTAAGTAGCTCTCCTGTGTGCAGTCCAGTCTTCTAGATTAGAAGTTTTGGCTTGGCTGGATTAATATATGTACATTAAAATTGAGAGAGGCAAGATGGCGCCCGCGATTCTAGCGGTGCAACTTGCCGGCCCTTCTGCTCCCGTTCTGAAGGAGGGGGATAAGCCGCCGAAAAACTGACCTTCTATGTACTAAAGTGAGGTATCGAGGCGGTGAATCTGTTCTGACTCAATCAAGAGCTGCTTCAAGCATTCCGCAGCTTCTACGGTTCGGACATCGTTGCTGCTGTGGGTGGCGGTCTTCTTCGTGGGATCGAGACCGAGACGAAGAAACGGACTTGCGGCTCCGCATCCAATGGTGTTTGCTGCTCTGCTCGCCGCCCGCGCACTGCACTGCTCCCTCAGGACTGGGCGCATCCCGCTCCGGCTCGGGAGGTTACCCCGAGTAATTTCGGCGCTCAGCGGGACATTCAGCAGGAATAGTATCACTATGGCTCCTAAGAATGCGAAGCCTATCACACGGAGTGGAAGAAACAAAGTAGCTACTGTGGATGACAACGAGCATGAAGATTTATCTAGTGGTCCTCCTGGCAATGCTAAACTTGGTGAGTTGGCAGCTGCAGCTGCTAATTTAAGATCTCAGACTGTTAAGAAAGGGGTTGATCGTGTTGCACAAACAGTGCCTGAATTATTTCAGAAGCAATCCGCTAAAAATGTCCGTACACAGTCTGAGGGGACAGTGGCAATTACCTCTCAGGAGTCTCAAAATATGTTGGGAGAAAAAGACAGTATCATAGTCTCGGATGCACAGACTTATGTTGCTACTAATGCACGAACAATAACAGGGGTGCTTGAGCCCATCGTTGTTAATCCGGAATCAGTCTCAGTCCAGAATTCTAACTTTTCATCTGAAATGGGAGCTGCTGAAAACGGAATTATGGGAGATGTAGTCCCAGTCAGGTTGGTAACTCAATCTGAATCAGAAACTAACAGTGAAAACTTTGTTTTGGAAGATAATTCAAATCCAAGACTTCTAGCAGCACAGGATATGATACAGGATATGACACAAGATACCAATGATCAATTCTATTCAATGTCTGATCTAACCTCGGAGGAAAGCCTGGATAGGGACTGGGCTGATTACCCAGCGGATGATACTAGCATAGAGGAAGAAGTGGGGGAGGGGGAAACATCACCTTTCTCTGACATTACAGTCAAGAAAAAGTCTACTCGAAATACGCAATCCATAAGAGACACAAATACTGAATCAGAGAATCCTAATCTGCAAGACGAACAATTATTTGTGTCTGATTCCGGAACAGCTCCTGATGGGGAAGTCACATTAGCAATGATATACCAAACATTGTTAACCCACAGATCTGATACGAAAGGTGAGATTGCGCGCACTCAGGCTACTTGTCACAAAGATCTGTACGGAAATGGCTGCTAGAGCCTCAGAAGCAGAGACTAGGATCTCAACACTAGAAGACGAGGTGGTGGCCCAAAAAAAGGAACTTTCTTTGGTGAAAGATCAACGAGATGACATCAGTACAAAGCTAACTGAATTGGAGAATCAAGCTCGTCGAAATAACCTACGAGTTTTAGGGGTGCCTGCAAATCTAGGCGGTCCTGACGTTCGAAATATTATTTGTGATCTTTTCTCTGAGGCATTTCCTGAACTGGGAATGTGGGACTGGTCAGTGGTGATTGAACAAGCTCATTGTTTCCCGTTTGTTCTCAGAAATAAGCAAAAAAAGGCTATTTTGGTCAAATTCAGTAATTTTCTGGCAAGGGAAGCGGTATTTAACTTAGCAAGACCAGACAAAAAACCCTCAGGTAAAGATTTCAGTTTTTTTGTCAGACCCGATTATTGTCAGGCAACTGTGTCAAAGCGTTGGCATCTCAGACAATTGATAGCTGGATTTCAACAGAAGGGAGCCACAGTTTTTTTGCAAAGTCCTGCTAAACTAAAGATCATTGTAAAGGGCCAGACAAAATTTTTCCTTTCTGAAATTGCCGCAAAGGACTTTCTGGCCTCACTATGAACAATTCTTGTTACTGTATCAAGACTGTTAAAAATGAGGGGAAAAAAACAACAACAAAAAACATTTCTTCTGGGCCTTTTCTGGACCATCTCATGTCTTCTTTCTGTGTAGCAGCCCTTGATCTAAGGCTGTCCTTTTTTTTTTCTCTCTTTGTTTTTCTCCTTCAGAACTCAGAGACAGGGGGGGGGTCGCATCTTGAGCTCCCAGGGACTGGCTGTCCCTTTGCCTCATAAGGTGGGTTTGGGTGGGGGGTGGAGGGGGGGTTGGGTGGTGATGGTCACTGGTGGGTGTGGGTGTGGGTGTGGGTAGGGGGGACCGGGGTAAAAAATCAGCAACAATCAGCAATAGACACAGAAGCTGTATTATAGTGAAGTTTGGGAAAAATAATGGATTTTGTTTAGAACCTAATGCTTCCTCTTTTGATTTCTCTTTTTCTTTTGTATGGAGATGAAAATAAAAATATGTTCTCTGAATATTAATGGTTTGAATGATAATAAAAAAAGAGGGGCCCTAGTCAAAATGATACAGCTACTTGGATTAGATATTCTCTGTCTACAAGAGACTCATGTCGCATGGGATAAAAGGAGGATTCTTAATAACTTAGGACTAGATCTATTGATCTGTTCTAAGCAGACGGGAATTCAACGTGGTGTTGCAATTTTTATGCGACGCAATTTAGGGTCCTGTATTAAATCAACGGCGGACAAATGGGGACGGTGGGCCTCTGTAGAATTGCTGTTATATCAAAGAAGTTTGTGATATATACTATCTATGGCCCAAACTTGGATGACGCTGAGCTTTTTAATTCTCTAAATAAGGAGTTATCTGTCTGTACTTCTCCAATTATCCTATGTGGTGATTTAAACATTCATTTAGAAGCTAATTTTGATATCAGACATGATAAATATACGGGCTTTAAACCACAAACTTTCAGGGCCTTGAAGAATTTATTGACGGACAACTGTCTTATGGATGTGTGGTTCTCTATGTATAATAAAGATCCTGGTTATAATTTTGTTTCTGCCCCACATTGAAAGCATATCCGTCTTGACTATTTTCATGTTTCTCAATTTTTTTTTGATAAAGTAAAAATGGAAACTCTCCCAAGATTATTATCTGATCACAATCCTTTAGTACTATATCTTAGTTTGCCATCTATAGGTGAAAGACCTAGAACAACTTGGTCATTTCAGAGGAGTTTATTATCTGATGAAGAATATATTCAATATATGACTAAAATTATACAGGAATTCTCTGATATTAATAATAATAGTGCACCTATCCCTGTGGTATGGGATGCATTTAAACAGTAGTAAGGGGAGAAACTTTAAAATACTCCAATTTCCAAGGTAAAAGCAGACGGGCCAAATTTTTGTAAGACTTCGATATTGTTTCACGGGCAGAAAGAAAACTAGCTGAAAGTATCAAATCTAACATCCATATTCAAGAATCCCAAACTGATCTCTCTATTAAGCGTAGCATGGTTTATTCCCATATAGTGGAGCGAGTGATATCGCAATACAGACAACATAGAACTGAAAGTTATGAACTAAGTGAGCAAACAGGGAAAATTCTGGCTCAAAGATTGCGTCAAAAAACAACAGCTAATGAGATTCTCAAAATTCGAGATCTTAATGGGAATATAAAAGTATCTAAGAAGGATATATTGTCCGCTTTCAGTGAGTTTTATCAATCTTTATATAGTCAACCTTGGAATAAAGACGATGTAGAAGCGAGAATATCCCAATATTTGGAGGGTATAGGAATAATTCGGCTAACGGAAGATCAGAGGGAACCTCTCAGCGCTACAGTATCATGGGATGAAATTGAAGCAGCAATAACGGGACTAGCACTTGGTAAGGCAGTAGGGCCTGATAACATACCATTAGAATTTTATCGAACATTTAAGGGAGTGTTAAAATTAGAACTCCAGTTCCAGTTGGCATTCTCTGGTACCCCTCCAGAGTCATGGTCGTTAGCCACTATTGTCATCTTTAAAAAGAAGAGGAAGCCCAGTGAAGAAATGGGGTCTTATAGGCCCATATCTTTAATATCTGCCGACAGCAAAATTTTAGCTAATAGACTTAATAATCTGATGCCGCTTCTTGTATCTAGAAGGCAGCATGGCTTCGTAGCGAAACGAGATACTACGGATCATATTAAAAAGATAATAACATTGTTAGACTGGGCGCAAGCATCTGAATCTCCTGTAGCAGTCGCCCTGTTGGACGCCAAAAAAATCATTCGACAGGGTCACATGGAGGTTCTTATGGGCTGTCATGACTTGGATGGCACTACCTGAGGAAATTTTGAATGCTATTAAGGCTCTCTATCATCAACCAATAGCTGCTATTAGGATTACTGACACAGCATCTGAACCTTTCGAGATAACAAGGGGGACCAGGCAGGGTTGCCCCTGCTCCCCCCCTGTTGTTTGCTATATATCTTGAACCCTATCTCCGTAAATTGGCAACCGAGGAAGGAATCACTCCAGTAACGATTAGAGGAAACAATTTTAAAATATTCGCCTACGCGGATGATGTCGCCATCACTACACCAGACATTAAAAACGCTTTACCGAAGATAAATTCTCTGGCACAAGAGTTTGGGGAGCTATCAGGTTATAAGCTAAACATAGCAAAAACGCAGATTATCCATTCTAAAAAAGGCCGCCCCAAAGATATGGTATTTGTATCGGAGGCTCAATATTTGGGGATCACAATATCTTCTAAAGTCGAGGATATTGTTCGTTTAAATATTGAACCCGTAATAAAATCTTCAAACACTACGCTGGAAAGGCTTATTAATCTACATTTTTCTCTTTATGGTCAGGCGAATATTTTGAAGATGTTAATTTTTTCGAAATTTTTATATTTATTTCGAACAATCCCTTTATTGTTTTTGACATCATATTTTTCTCAAATGGACAGAATGGCATCCAGATTCTTATGGAGCTATCACCGGACCAGACATTCTATTAGCTTATGCTCTCTCCCAAGGATGAAAGGTGGCTGGGGGGTTCCGAATTTTCGATTGTACTACTGGCTTATTCTATTAAAATATATGGGTATATTAATTTTTCCAGGGATTACTATTGAACAAGCGATATACCCTTCAATCTATGAAATATTATTGGGAGAGGAAGTTCCTCAATCTTTAGTTAAAATTTTGGAAATCAGTTATTACAAAAAAACTAAATTTAAAATTATAGCAGCGGTTGCCTCAATTTGGCGGCAGTTTAAAAAAAATGACTAATCTTAAAGATATTAGCTATTACACTCCAATTTTGAAGGGTAGGGTATTGTAAAGATGACTCCAATGCAGGATAGGTGATTAGAGTTAGTCTTTATTGGTCAGAAGTAAAGAGACCTCCAGCTCCTTCCACAGCTTCCTCTGTACTGTCTCCTTTTCAGATCACAACATTCTAACCTCCTAGCAACATGCTCACAATTCCATGAAGCATAGATCCCAACACATCTCCCCCATTACAATACCAGAAGAAAAAATATAAAAGAAATACAAGATAAAGCGAACAGAAAATAAAATGACAATTATGGAGAATTAAATTTTGCAACATTACCACAACTCCAAGCAGAACCACCATATTTTACTTGTTTAGGTTGTGAATATTTACTTTCCCCCTTAATTACAATACCACATTTTTTTGTCACAACCCAATCACCAATATGTATATCTGAATCTTTCACCCTCATTCTAAGATTATACGAATGTGCAGAATCACGCTGTCTTCGAACAACACCATCTTTCACACTCGATCGGTCAACCCAAACACATTCTTTATTCTTCAGCCAACCCGGAACTTCCTTCAAACCTGGCTCACGCCCTTTCAAAGAAACAAATGGAGAGATACCAGTGACTGAATGCGGAGTTACTCTATATGACCAGACCATCTTCTTAAGCTGCTCAGACCACGCCAGACCATTCGCCAAAGATAACTGAATGTTCTCCATCAACAATCTATTAATCCTTTCCACAAGGCCATTGGCCTGTGGCCTAAAAAACGCAACCCTCTCATGACAAATTCCCACACCATCCAAAAATTCCTTCATTTCTCTCGAGACCAACTGCACACCATTATCTGATATCAAAGTTTTCGGAATACCTTCATTTAAAAATGTTCTTTCCATAAAACATATCACTCTTCTTGTGTCAATGCTTTCAGTAGACTCCATTACGAACCACTTTGAATGATAATCCACAAGGACCATTATAAATTTATTCCGAGTACCCAATTTGAAATCGGACCTAGGAAATCAATCGCTAATTTCTCCCAGGGACGTGCTGGAAAATCAACGCAGGAAAGAGGAGGTTGCCTAATTACTTTCGTCTTATCACTTTCAGCACACGCATGACAATTCCTGACCAACTCATCTATCTCACTATCTATCCCTGGCCACCAGTATGATACACGGATCCTTCTCTTAGTCATGTTCCTTCCCAGATGACCTTTGTGCGCTATATTCATGATTTTGGATCTGAGATTGCACGGTGGTACCAATCTGTTCCTCCGCCACAGCTTACCCTCAGAAACACTCAATTCAGCTTCTACATTAAGAAAACCCTTCAGACAAATATCATTAGAGGATTCCCTAGACCAACCCCCAGAAACATTTTCCATAACTAGAGGAATTAGTTGATCATCTGCCATGGCAGTCTCCCATTGTCCCTTATAAAATGCTAGAATTTCATCACAACTAATCACTGGGTCATTAATCTCTAACTCACCCAAACCTAAATCTACAGGCATTCTAGACAAACAATCTGCAATAACATTTCTCTCTCCCCTCACATACTCCATCTGAAAGTTGTACTCAAGAACAGATAAAATCCATTTCGATATTCTTGGGGTAACATTTCCCTCCAAACCTCTTCCTCCTTTGAACAAATGCACACGAGGCTTATGATCTGTTCGTACTCTGAAAGGTAAACCCCAAAGGAAATACCTGAAATGTTTAATTCCCCACGTACAAGCGAGAGCCTCCCTCTCAATAACTGAGTAAGAAACTTCGGCACCTTGTAGTCTCCTAGAGCCAAAGCCTATAATTCTTTCAACACCATCAGATATTTGAGAGAGCACAGCCCCAATTCCCACAGCACTTGCATCAGTGGTAACCAAAGTTTTGGCCTTAACGTCAAAGTGACCTAAAGTAGGTGCGTGGAGAATCCCTACTTTCACACACTTGAAAGCATCCTCACAAGCTTGACTCCATTCGAAAACCACACCATTCTTCATTAATCGCCTTAAAGGCTCAACTACATCCGAAAAGCCTTTAATAAACTTTGAACAATACTCAGCTAATCCCAAAAAAGACCTTAGCTGATCTTTAGTTGTTGGCGTAGGAGCATCATTAATTGCAGAAATTATACTTTTTTTGGGTTTAATGCCTAAACCAGATATTTCATGACCGAGATATGTTACACTATCTCGCTTCAACTGACATTTTTCCTTTTTTATGGTCAAGCCATTAATTTCCATGCGTTCCACAACTTCTGTTAAAATCTTGTCATGATGATGACAATCTTTCCCAACTACTAATACGTCATCCTGAAAACATAAAACATTGTCGATACCTTCTAGAACCTGTTGCATCACTCTTTGGAACACCGCTGAGGCTGACGCCAAACCAAACGGCATCCTGCAATAACGAAATGCCCCCAGCGGTGTTACAAATGAGGTAAGGTGTCTTGACTTCTCGTCCAAATCTATTTGGTGGTAGGCTGCAGACATGTCAATTACACTAAAAAGCACACCACCACCCATGGCACTTAACATTTCAGAAATGTTGGGTAAAGGCTGTCTATCAACCTTTGATTATTTAAATCGTGCAAGTCCACAAAAAGCCGAATTTTGGCTCCACCATCCTTGGGCGCGACTACAATGGGGGCGAGCCATTCTGATGCCTCAATAGGCTCAATAATCTTAAAATCTAACAGCTTATCCAATTCTAATTTCAGGGGTTCTCTCATCAAGTGTGATAAATTCCTTACTTTATGAACTACCGGCACTGTATTTTTCTTAAGAATGATTTTATGGGAAAACCCTTTCAGCTTTCCCAATTTTTCTGAAAAAACATTAGGACATTTCTTCATAACATCAGTCTCAAAAGTATCAATAATAAGAACAGAAAATGAAGAAACTGGTTCAGCAGCATTGGGATTTAACACAATTTCTAAATCTTTCTGGTGACGCCAACCAAGCAAATTAGATCCTTGTTTAGTAAGATAGACTCTCCCAAAAACCCTTTTACCTTGAAAAGTAATTACCATCCACTTGAGTCCTAGAATGTCAATAGTCTTGCCACCATATCCTACAGCTTTTATGTCTGGTGCACTCCAAGAATCAATATCACTATCATTCTCCCAAATCTCAACGTACACATCCTTGGACAATAAGGTATACAAACTCCCAGAATCCACTAACATGTTAACATTTCTAGTCTGAGGATGTTTAGGATCTCTAGAGTCAAAATTGATTAAGCAATGCGGCTTTTCAAGATTATCAGTACTCTCTGTAGCCACATCAATAAGACATACAGGTTTTTGTGTGCAAAGACAATCTTCGTTCAAAATCAGTCCATCTACACACAACATTAGATTTTCAACATTTTCACAACAATCATCAATCTCATTAACATATTGCGTCTTAGCATTGCAAGCCTTAACCACATTGCCTCTTTTTCCACATCCTCAGCATATGGCATTCCTAGCTGTACAACGAGGACTGGATGCAATGTGCCCAGGAGAACCACACCTATAACATTTCACAAGACGTGAGTTATTTTGTTGCCCAAAATTAGCAGGACGATAAAACGATGGCTTATTGATGGTTTTAGAATCAAACCTCCCAACATTTTTAACAATTTTTGTTTCATCGACAAAGGCTTGTGTCTGAGAACACTTTCCACTAGATTCTGCTTCTTTCACTATACTGTCTTTTGACATTATAGAACTAGTGCATTTATCCATCTCTTTTATCCATAGGTCAGTATTCTCTAGACCTTTAACAATCTGAATCGCCTCTTCTAAAGTACAGTCCCTAATAAGTAATTTCTCTCACACCCTTTTGTTGTTGGTGCACCTGACGATCTGATCACGAATTAGGGAATCTGTTAAATCTTTAAACTGACAATTAAGTGATAATCCCCGTAAAGCTGCCACATAGGTTGCAATATCTTCATCAATCTTTTGAGCACAACAGAAAAACTTATGCCTTTCTAAAACAGTATTAATCTTAGTTATAAACCTTTTCTCTAACATCAGCATACTCATCTCATAAACATTAGTAGCTTGACCGTCTCCTACACCTAAAGATATCCCAGGTAGATCCTCATACAACCTTCTACCTTCTACTCCGAAGTTGTGAAGAAGAATTGCTTGTCTGCGAACAGGACCATATTTGTCCGCACCAGAAGCCAAAATGTAAGTTAAAAATAACTTTTTCCATTCCTTCCAAGGTATTGAAGGTTCACCAGGAGAAGGTAGAAAAGAAGGAGGTGTAGAGAAGGTTTGATCACCCATAATAACAGTCGATGAAACAAAAGTAGAAGTAGTTGCAGTAGACCCTAGCAGGAAATAAAACAATTCTTGCAGTATGGTCAGAATTAAAATATTGCTCAGTACATTTATGCCATAAACAAAACCGTGTTTTGCAGAGTATAATTTGGTCAGAAATAAAATATTGCTCAGTAACCCTCTCAGTACACGTATGCCATAGACACAACACTGCCTGCGGTACGCTTCTTGCCACAGATGAACAGATGATTAAAGATCCATCGCGGGTGTTCTCCGTAACGAATTGAAGTTGAAAGAGCTTCAAATTTGGGAAATAAGGATAACAAAGATGGCCGCCACGTTGAATCACGCAGGTGACGCTCTTGACTCCAGGAAGGTTACGCGATCAGAGACGCGACGTCCCAGCTGATAATGTCGAAGACTCCGGAGACAGAGGTTCGAGTGATGATGACGGTTTCAAGATTCCAGGGATGCCAAGCACGAGCAAGTAAGGCAACAGAGTTTTTTAAATGATGCAGCCGAGTTGCGCTGTGAGCAAAGCAGCAGATGTTTCTAAATGATGCAGCGCGATTCAACCAGCGCGACTCAGCTGAGTGAAAAGCGGTTAGCAGCGCTGAAAGAGCAGAGCGCAAACACGGTCAGGAGAACAATATATATTCCAGTGGCATTAAGCAGCGAAGTAGCAGGCAGGCAGAGGATTCCAATCCCAATATAAACGTATCTCCTCAGCAAAATTCAGATTCAGAGTAGTAGAAGAAAGAAAATGTTCATAACAGGTCGACAACTGTCTTGGAAAGAAAAATAGGAAATTCAAATGGAGGAGTAAATTGTATACTACAGCCAATTCCAGTAGTACCATCCAGGGGTGGAGGTCATAACAGTAGTCCCCTGCCAGAGTTTAGGGTTCCCTCATCGCCAATGTAAAGATGACTCCAATGCAGGATAGGTGATTAGAGTTAGTCTTTATTGGTCAGAAGTAAAGAGACCTCCAGCTCCTTCCACAGCTTCCTTTGTACTGTCTCCTTTTCAGATCACAACATTCTAACCTCCTAGCAACATGCTCACAATTCCATGAAGCATAGATCCCAACAGGTATTGCACGAGATTTTTTGATGACCCAATTATGAAAAGATGGTATGCTGCAGGTGTTCACATCTTGGGAGATCTTTATAATGATAATCAACTGTGCTCTTTCTCCAGTCTACAAGTTAAATACAATCTGCCCAGACACGATTTCTTTAAATATCTTCAACTTCGGAACTTTCTAGAAATAAAAGGACTACTTGATAATATTTGTATGAATAAAAATTATGTTCTGGAAGCATTAAGGAAAGGGGGGAGAATTGGCTTAATTTATCAGTTAGTAATAAATCAAATGGATGATGACCTAAAATTAATTGAAATTAAATGGCAAAGGAAACTTGTAATCGCTAAGGTTAATATAGCAAGATCGATCAAACTATCAACCAAAGTACTGTTTAATGGCTCATTGCAGAGCCAACGTTTTATGGCCATTTATGATTTGTATTATTCACCTGCGAGGTTGGCTAAATGGAGAAGAAGCCATGGTGATAAATGTAACAGATGTAATGAAATAGCTGCCGACTCCAGTCATATGTTCTTTAAATGCCCTAAACTCTCTCAATTTATCACAGATATCGAATTTTTTATTAATAGTAGTTTGGGGGTTTCGGCCAAATTAAATACGGAAATGGTCATCCTAGGTTTAGAAACTAATCAAATAGGAATTAGGACACTAAGCGAAGAAGTTTTTTTATTCATCTGTATGGCAGCTTTTCGTTTTTGTATCACTTCACACTGGCTTTATTCCGAATCTCCTGTTTTCAGCCAATGGCAAGCTAAAATTTGATCTATTTATCAATTTCAAACCGCGTTCTATAGATCAAAGAGTGTCAGAAAGCAGAGATTCGGGTTAAAAGTCTGGGCACCTATTCAGAAATGGATATAATTTATTCATGGATTTACCAATTTCTATAAAATATAAGGGTTGAGTGAATTCATTTATTGTATCTGTACATGTCTTTATTCTTTCTTACTCTATGTTTAATTTGTATCTCGTGCCTGGTATAAGACAGTTTTTGTTTTACTTCTTGTATAATGTCTGATTGTTTGCTGAAATAAAATCAATAAAAAAATAAAAAAATAAAATAAGTGTGTGTTTGAGACGGAAAAAGTGTGCATTTTCAGAACTCATAAATTGGTGTTTGGAGGAAAATGGCTCCACTTCCAAACTATATTTAAAGTTGATAGTTTAGTAATAAATCATGTGGTAGACTTATAACTAATATCATGACATTATTGTTATGTTATGTTATGTTATAGTGATTTGTATAGCGCGCGGCTGCCCCAGCCAAGGGGCGTCCCGGCGCTGCAAGCAGACAGAATGAAGAGAGTTGGAGGTGCAGAGAGAAGAAAAAAAAATATTGGAAGAGATGAGTTTTGACAGCCTTTCTGAAGGCAAAAAGGTCCTGCATACTGCGGATAGCTTCGGGAAGGCTATTCCATAGCTTGGCAGCTAGGAAGCTAAAGGATCGGCCGCCTACTCTGGCCAGTTTGGTGCGGGGGATAATCGCGAGGTGTTGTCCCTCTGAGCGGAGCGACCTCCTCGGAAAGTATTCTGACAGGAGGGGGCACAGCATTGGGAGGGAGGCGGTTTTAAGGATTTTAAAAGCTAGACACAGTGCCTTAAACTGGATCCTTTTACCCACCGGAAGCCAATGCAATTATTTCAAGGCTCCGGATACCGAGGAATGGCGGGGGAGACCTACCAGGGCCCTGGCTGCCGCATTCTGGACTCTCTGCAGTCTGGTGGTTTCGGCGAGATTTGCCTCCAGTAAGAGAGAGCTGGCATAATCCAGTCTAGAAAGAATGGTCGCCTGAACAATTAGCTGGCGAGTGCGGCAGTCAAAGAACTTCAGAATAGGTCTGATGTTACGTAAAATGCCGAAGCAAGTGGCAGCCACTTTTTTAGTATGATGAGTGAACTTCAGTGCAGAGTCCACCCAGACTCCCAGATTTTTTACGCATTCTTTTGGCTCGGGAGGTTGGCCTAGTACTTCAGGCCACCAGTTGTCTCCCCAGGACGAGATGTTTTTTCCCAGGAGCAGTATCTCTGTTTTCCCGGCGTTCAGTTGAAGGAAATTCGCCGTCATCCAGTTGGTGATGTCCGTAAGTGTCTTTTTAAAGTGATGGGCCTCCAGACCACTGTTGTTCTTAAGAGCCACCACCAACTGGGTATCATCGGCATAAGATACCAGTGCTAGTCCGTTCTTTCTAGCCACCTCTGCCAGAGGGCGGACATAGACATTGAACAGGGTAGGGCTCAGGGAAGAAACCTGCGGCACTCCCTGTCCAATGTTATGCTCCTTAGAGATGTAAGGGGGGTGGAGACTCTGAAGGACCTGTTGGAGAGAAAGTCTCTAAACCATCCCAAAGCTGTCCCTGTAATTCCAATTTCCTCCAGTCTCGTCAGAAGGACCTCATGTGACACCGTATCGAAGGCAGCACTGAGGTCCAACAGGACCAGTGCTGCCGTTCCGCCGGTGTCAAGAATGGTACGAAGGTCCTCTGTAACACTGAGCAAGGCTGTCTCAGTGCTATGACCAGCTCTAAACCCGTGTTGGGAGTCATCCAGAATGTTGTTAGTGAGAAGGAAATTGGTCAGAATGTTGTTGACATGTGCCTCGATGATTTTGGCAGGCCAGGGAAGCAGGGAAATGGGTCTGAAATTCTCCGGAAGCGTAGGGTCTAAAGTGTTTTTTTTTAGGATGGGGGAAACCCAGGCCTGCTTCCATTTAGAAGGAATTCTGGCAGTAGAAAGAGACAAGTTGATGATGTCCCGAATATGTTCTGTGATAAGTTCGTGAGCTTCACAGAATGTATCCGGTTTTAGGGGATCCGCCGGGGATCCAGATTTAATTTTTCTGCCGATTTTTTGAAAACTCTCTCTCTCAAGTGTAGGAAGGGAGGAGAGAGAGGGCCTGGTGAGATCCAAAGTGGTGGGTGACTGCGGGAGTTTTGGGAAAGTGTCATAGATTTTCTTAATCTTATTAATGAAAAAGTTAGCCATATTATTGCAGAGGTCAGGGGAAGTAGTGGTAGTGATGACAGTTTTTTTTGCAGTAAGGTCTTTCAGGATTTTAAAGACAGATTTTGAGGTGTTAGAGCTATTGCTGATTTCATTTGCATAGTATGCCGCTCTCGTTCTGCAAACCTTACGGTGGTAAGTTTTTTGGAGTAAGACATACTCCTGTTTAAGGTTGGCATCGTAATTTTTTCTCCAACCCCTCTCCGCATTGCAAGGGACATTGCAACTATGGCTAGTATCTATTACCCGGGTATAGTAATTTGAAATTGATAAAACCTTTTTTACTCCTGGCAATTGTGCATGATGCACTGAGGTGTTCCCTGCTGACAATCATGCATGAAATGGCCACTAATGTAATCTTGTCTGATGTGTCACTATTACAACACTAATATTATCAGTAGCTTATGATAATTTTCATTTACCATAATTAGCTTTTATTACAGACTAGACTGGAAACCTAGTACTATAGGGAGTCAGGCGTTTTGGTCATTTTCATTCCTTGTATAGCTGTCCTGGAGTCACATGTTCTTTGTGTTCAAATAATTTATTGTAATTAGATAAAGGAAATATAGTTTCAAATCAATAGCGATACATAAAAATCAGACATTGATGTAGACAAGCACTATCTGGATTGTGATGAAAAAGGTAAAAAAGTTATAATATAAAAAAAGAAGGTCAGGAATATATAAAGTCCAATAACAGATATACACATTCATCGAGTATTAATTATATCCCCAAGTAGGATGAAAAAGATGAAGAAATCGTCATATTGCTCAGTCAAGTCATGTATAACAGATTATGTATTGCATGAGAAATAAAAAGGGAACCTAAGGGGATGTTGAGCTACCAAACCCCAAGCAGATAAATCCATATATTTATCCAAAGAAAACCATACATTGCTAGCAATTGGAGGTGTCTTTTTTCTTTTCAATAAGAGTGTGAGCTCTACGAAGATATGACACCCACGCCCACCAGGTATGGTGGGATAAAACATGAAATGATTTTCACTCTGTGAGTATAATTTTGAATACGATGAATAAGAGAAAATCTAATAGCTCCAAATCTGTATTATCAATCGGCAAAGGAGTAACTGCAGCCCAAGGAACTAGGCATAACCATAGGCAAGGAAATGGATAGAGGTGTATAAAATATTAAAGACTAGTGCTTTTGTACAGGCCCCAAAAGGAATCGAATAACTTATATTCAAAAAACATATATTGGTGGGTGCCTGGTTCTGAATTGCAATTCCAACATACATCACTATCTCCTAATTTGAAATTATGCAGGTGAGCAGGAGTCCAAAGTAGGAGATTCATGGTGGATACTTTGGATTGAATCGGGGATTGAGCAATTTGGTTGTGAAGGTAACATTTCCCAATCAGTTGCCAGATATCCTGTGTTCTATGTTTAAAAATGTTATCATCAAAATGGTGGGACCATAGAACACAAGAAACAGTGGGTTGTGAAGGCGTGGAACAGATACAAATGTGTATATTTTAGAAGCAATATGGCCTGAGTGTAACTACATACCCAAAAGTGCTACAATAACCTAATCTATAGAAAGGGTTATCTTAGAAAGTTTGGCTTTTAGCTTTAAAGAAGTATAACAATCTAAATTATTGACATTATACTTTTTAGCTAGGAAGGAAGAGGAGAGAGGATCATGATGAGTATCATAAAGGTCTCTCACTAATCTGATAACCTTAGCAGCCTATAAAGAGGCGGTGTTTGATTAAATTTCAGTATAAATCTTAGGATTAAGCCATAAAGATGTCCATCTTGATTTATGAATGGGTTTCGAAAGCTTCAGATTAAAGGTATTTCAAAGCACTAACTGTATCTGACAAAATTTGTTAGAATGTGATATTCTAAGTTTAGAAGCTGTGAGCAAAGAAAGAATGCTAAAGGGAGCGCATAAATCTCGTTCAATATGAACCCATGGAGGCATAAAATGAGATTCTGGTAAAAACCAGACTGCTCCTTGGGCCGCCAAGAAAGATATTTGGTATAGGTTCCAGTCTGGAAGATTACAACCTTCCAATCCAGAGGGCTTCCTAAGGTTTTTATAGGAAAGTCTAGCTCTTTTACTGCTCCATAAAAACCTTGATGTGAGTACATCAATTTTGTGAAAGAAAGATGATGAACATTTTATAGGGAGCATAGAAGAGTTTGTAACCTACCCCACCAAGAAATATATGTATTATTTATTATGTGGGATTCATTATAAGTAAAAGAATCTGAAAGATCTTTTCAGAACTAGATCCCAAGATACTTAATGTGACTGGACTGCCATTTAAAACTCGAATCACCAAGTTTCTTCTCTTTGTTAAGAGTGTAACCAGAAACAGTCGAGAAATCACGAATAATCCTAGAGATAGAAAGGATTGCTAATTCAATATCCTTGGAAAAATAAGTATATCATCCGCGTACGCAGCCATTTCAAGTATATGTGTTCCAAATTGAAACCCCTTTATCTCTGGGTTTAGATTCAGCAAGTGGAGAAGTGGATCAATGGATAAAAGGAAGAGAAGGGAAGAATGTGGGCACCCTTGGCTTGTTCCTTGATGGAGATTAAAAAAGGAAGACATTGTGGCATTCATTTTAAAATTAGCACTAGGTTGCGCATAAAGATCCATGCCCATATTAAGAAAGGAGTTGCTAAGGTTGTGAGACTCTAAAACCAGATGTAAAAAAGGCCAAGAAACCTTATCAATTATCTTTTCGGCATTGAGGTCAATCACCGCAGACGATAGTTAGGAGAGTTTTGCTTTTTCTAAAATATGACACAATGTGCAAATGTTGTCCATAGCAGGCCTACCTTTAACAAACCCTGTTTGGGAGAAATTAATAAGATTAGGAATGTGAGACTATAGTCGATTTGCTAAAATCTTGGCAAAAATCTTTGCTTTCATATTCAATAGGGAGATGGGACGGAAATGTTTTGGGACAGAATGATCTTTACCTTCTTTTAGTATAACTACAATAGTACCCTTGGCACCGTACCCAAAACTTTGCTAGATAGGACATGATGATCAAAAATCTTTTTAAGATATCTAATAATTGAAGAGGTAAACCTTTTTATAGAAGGCAATGAGATACCCATCTGGGACAGAAGCTTTCACAGAACGAGTAGCCTTAATAACCTGAATAATCTCTTCAATTTCTATAAGGTTTACCCAACTTGACTTTATCATCGTCCGAAATAGTCATAAAAGAGAGGGAATTAAGGGGACTGTTGGCTTAGAGTACTGTTTTTTGGGGGAATATAATTTTTCATAGATATCCCCAAAGACCTCAAGAATTTCTTGGGTATGAAATGTTTTTGACCCGTTTCTATCAATAATATAGGAGATTTGTGTAGTATTAGCTTCCTAAATTGAGAGTAGTGGCTAGCAATTTGCAAGCTCTATTCCGTAGCAATAATTGACAAGAATTCTGAACGTGCACTCCAAGATAAGCTCTTTTGGTGACAATGAAATTAAAAGAATATTTTAAACATTTAATGTTCTGCAAGAGAAATTTGTCACTAATATGTCTATATAATTCCGCTTTTTTTTAATATCATCCCCCAGAGACTGGAGAGATTTTCTAATATCGCCATTCCTTTTGATCATTTTCTTAATAATTTAACCTCTTATAGTACATTTAAACGCATCCCATAATATTATGAGAGTCTACTGATGACTCATTTTCTTTTCAAGAAACCCACAATTTTATCATTAAGTTCCTTGACTTCAGCATCATCATGTCTAAAACTTCTGTGTTTAGGCGCCAATTACAAGGTCCTTTTGTATCATTAAGGCTAAGGATAGATAACGAAACTGCCGCATGATCAGAGAAAACTATTGGATTAATCATGACATTCATTGTATGTTTTAAAAGGGACGCATCAACGAGAAGATAATCGATACGAGAGAAGCTAGAATGGAGGAACAGAAAAAAGTGAAATTGCTACCCGTAGGAATGTGTAGTCTCCAAATGTACAGGAGATAATGTGACGAACACATATTAAGCAACTGCTTATGTGCCCTAGGAGGTGGGTGGAAATTTAAAAGCAGAGTGTCTATCCATAATAGGATTGAGAGGAAGATTAAAGTCTCCTCCAACAATTTGGAATTTTGTGGCATATCAGCAAGTTTTTTGTGTATAGCATGCCAAAAGTTCAAATTATCAATATTTGGAGCATATAAATTCATAATATATAGATCATCCAAACCATTAGTCAGTTGTGTAAGTAACCATCTCCCATCGGCGTCCTGTTCAGCTACAGTTAAAGATAAGCCAAATTTGTTAGAAATGAGAGTAACAACCCCGTTTCCTAACCAGAGGCTTCAGAGCATGTAATATCGGACACCCAATCTCTCCTCATAAGAAGGGCTTCTTTAAAGCCTATTGTAGTCTCTTGGAGTAGAACCACTTTACCAAACTCTAACAATAATCTAGAATTTTGGCTCTTTTAACCGGGTGATTCAAACCATTAACATTAAAGGAAATTACATTTATATCTGGCATGAGTATGTATGATTTACAAACAACAGTAAAATCTGATGAAAGAGCACAATAGTATCAAAAAATTATTTAAAGAATCGAAGCAGTGAAGCAGATGTCTCATTACGAAAGTATGAAAAAGGGAGAAGAAGAAAGAATAGGAGAACATCAAGAGGGTTACAAATATTTCTGGAGTAACATCGAAGCCCTGTCCCACCAGGGGATGTCGGTAAGGGACATGGGGAATCAACGTGGATAAGCAGCGACAACAGCTACCATCACCAGAACAGACTACATCATCTAGGAGAATCGGCAGAACAAGGGAAACAGTGGTACGAAAGATACATCATGAATAGATGACCAGATGATTACATAAACACATCAGCTATATATCAGGGGTATATCAACAACCAATTTGTTAAATAGTTAAATATGAGGTAAAAAAAAAAATGTATATATAGACATATATATATTACCTATTACCTACTGCCGGTCGCCAGTAGGTAGGTATAGTTAGGACCTAGTTTCCATAGGAAATCTGCAACATTCTATTTGGATTAACTTTGGCGCTGGTCGACCAATCTTCGATCTTTGTGAAATTCTCCAAGAAGATGGGGCGCTCCGCTCCTATCCTGAAAGTTTCGGGGTGATTCGTCAAGCGGGGCTGAGAACAAAAGGGGGTCCCAAAACGTGTTTTCCCCATGCAATTTTCCATAGGGACCTTTAGCCGTGGTTACAGCCCGAACTGCTGAACGTAATTACACCAAAAGGGTAGAGTTTGGTTTACAGATCACGCTTTTTTGTTAAATGGTGTAAATCCGTGCAGTAGTTCCTGAGAAAATCAAAAGTAAAATCACAGATATGTCTATGGATGAAGTAGGGTACGCGTATCCTCCGAAGATCATGCGCGTAGCTTTACGTGCACGAGCTGCATGCTAATTGGCCCTCAACTGTCTGTCAACACTCCAAACCAAGTAGTGTTGGCAGCCATCTTGTGTTTCGGTGGAACCGAGGCACAAGAAAAAAAAAGAAAGGCGCAAAACGCAAAAAGGGGGCAGGGTAGAAACACCTTGACGCGCTAGGCCTGCTCTGGGGGTCCTACAAGGACCCCTAAGGCCCAAAATGTTTTCTTTTTTTAAAGAAATCACAGGATACACGTGGGATGCACGTAGGATACGCGTATCCTGTGAATAAAAAAAAACCCCGAAGCCCGTTTTAGTGCTAATTAGCTCCCAGAGGGGCCAAGTCCCGGGGGCCATGTGCCCTGCCCCGGGGACCGCCACCCCCGGGGCTTTTTAAAGAATAAATGTGGGGTGGGGCTCACGGGCCCCCCCCCCGCAGCCCCGGGACTGCCACTCCCTGAGGCTTTCGTTGAATATGTGCGGGGGGCTCACACCCCCCCGGCAGCAAATGTAAATGTGGGGGGGGGGGCTGAAAGGCCCCCCCAAGCCTCGGGTTCTGCCACCTCCCCAGGGCACTAAATATTTAAATTAATGGCAGATTATTATTATTTTTTTGATGGTAAAATTAGGATACGCGTACCGAGCGCGGTACTCCGCACGACCTCTGGGGTGCACGTGTTGGGTACGCATATCCTACCATGTATGCTGCACGTATCCAAGCCAGAAAAAGAAAAATATTTTTCAGATATCAATCAAGCTTATGTGTTTAGATGTTAGGTGGCTCTAAAAAGAGCCCTTGTGTTTATTGAGAGATTTTAGTACCTACAAGTAAGTACCGATGCAGAGTCTAAAGTTCAAGAGGAAGACTCTGTTCCCTTCATCTATAAAATGTACACCATCTCTCCTATAGATGCCTTGCATATTGGAACGCAGATTGTTGTGGTATATGGACCCAATTTTATAGTCTCGGAGAAAAGCAGAAACAGATTTATTCATGTTTCCTGGTTTTCTCAATCTGTGGACAAAATTGATTGGACCAGTTGCATTTTTGCCTTTGGCATATGTTAGAATAGACAAAGGCAGTTTGGGGGAAAACTAACATAAATTCTCCAAAGGTGTCCTTCATAAGCATTTCCAGACCCACCCCAATCAAAGTGCCTAGGTCATTGCCACCACAGTGCACAATTATGAGGTCAGGGTGTTGGAGATGCAAAAAGGATTTCATCAATGGCATCACTTGGTGCCACTTTAACCCTCTCTGTCCTATCCATTTAATGTCTACATTTAGTAAACCTAGGTCTTTGTTTTACCCTTTGTGTTATGCGTACCTTTGGCTCCAGAAAATATAGCTGTGTCCCACAATCCACACTCTATGTATCTTAAAAGGAGGTCTGGATGCACTGAGAAGGTGTCTGTATATGAAATGGCTGTTTGAGAAGTAAGGTTTTTTTTCTAAGATGGTGGGTGAGATGCAGTTTTGAAAAAAAGGAGAGAAATGATTGGTTGTTTGAGAACATTATAGACTGAAAAGTAGGGTGCATGTTTCTATTTTTTAAAAGTATGTTTCTTATTGGTTAGGAAGAACTGTTTGAAAGGAACATTACATAGGATAAGGTGGTATTTTGAGAAGTCAAGCACACTTGCTGTTTGGTTTAGTAACATTCTATGGTGAACTTTTGACCTGTGCTTCAGTTGACTGTTGCACGGCCTGTCACTATGGTAACAGCAGAAAGCAAATTGAGGGTAGGGTTCAAAGTTATGTCAGTTGGAAAGGGTACAAATATTCAAGCAATAGAAATGTGTGTTTGCTTTTGAATTAATGTGGGAAGAAATGGGATTTGTTATTTACATGTATATGTGTGTAGATTGAGTGTGTAGATTGAGAGGGAAAGTTTGCCATTTGCCATAGGACCTCTTGACCCTCTAGGCCTGCTCAGGGGGTCCTACAAGGACCCCCAAGGCCCCCAAAAATATTTTTTTTAAAAGAAATCGTGGGATGCGCGTAGGATACGCGTATCCCGTGAATAAAAAAAAAAATGAAGCTCACTTTAGTTGTAATTATCTCCCGGGGGGCCAAGTCCCTGGGGCAAAGTGTTTATTGAAGTGGGGTCCAGAGGGGCCCCCCAGGGACCGCCACCCCCTCGGGCTTCTTTTTTTTATAAAATAAAAAAACTTTGTGGGGGTTTTTGAGCTCCCCTCACATGCCCCGGGGACCGACACCTCCCCGGGGCACTACATTTTTAAATTGGGGGGTCACCGGGGATCACCACCTACCTGGGACTTTTTTTTTTACAATAAAATTAGGATGCGCGTACCCAGCGCGGCGCTCAGCGCGACCTCTGGTGTGCACGCATTGGGTACGCGTATCCTACCACATATGCTGCGCGATTTCTAAGGCGTCGGGTACGCGTATCCAAGCAAGAAATCTTTTTTTAAAATATATGTTTTTCAGATATCTATCAAGCTTATGTGGTTAGATGTTGGTTGGTTCTATAAGTAAGTACCTATGCAGAGTCTAAAGTTGTTGAGTAGAAGTGTTTACAATGTGCTGAACATTTGACCTCTGTGGTCAGTTGAGTTTTGCATGATCTGTTACTATGCTAACAGCAGAAAGCAAATTGGGGGTAGGGTTCAAAGTTATGTCAGTTGGAAAGGGTTCACATGTTCAACCAATAGAAATGTGTGTTTGCTTTTGAATTAATGTGGGAAGCAATTTGATTTGGCATTTACATGTATATATGTGTAGATTGAGAGGGAAAGTTTGCCATTTGTTGGTTTTGCTAAGAACAGTGAAGTACAGAGATTCAGTATAAGAAAATCTGGTGTGTGACTGACATTCTTCTTAATCTACAAATCAATTTGAAAGGTGAGTTGTTAACTTGTACGGGGATGTATGTGGTGCATTTCGTTTTTAATAAGAGTAATGTGTTTATCCTGCTAAAGTGCAAAGAGTAGTTTAGTTGTGTAGAATCACATTCTGAGTTTGTCTGCATTTGGATAACCATTGTGATAAAAGCATTTGGTAAGTTAATGTGTTTGGTGAGTCAGCTTTGTACAGTAAAGTGCAGTACTAAAAAATGTACAATGTGTGCAATCACGTTTCCAGTTTTAGAGTAGTTAATAGTGTTGATTGTTTAGAATTAGACTTGTGTTTCAAATGTACAATTTTCCAGTCAGTATACATACACTACTGCAAACTCTCTGGGGCAGATTTATAAGCCCCTTGCGCCTCCTTGTGCTGCCATTGCGTCTCTTTTTTGACGCAATGTTGGCGCAAATAATGCAGCAAATGCAAGGTCTAATATTTTTTGTCTAGAATCACACTGTGAGTCCGTGTGCATTTAGGCATCATTCTGAGAGAAGCATTTTTGTACGTTTTGTGTTTGCAGACACATACCTGCTTAAAAACCTATCCTTTTTTCAAGTTTTCATAGAATTAGAAAACATTGCTTTTGTATTTGTAAAATGACTCATGGTTGTACACTAAAATGCAGTATTTATAGTTCTGGAATGTGTGCAGTCATATTAGCCCTTCAAGAGTAATTAATAGTGTTGCTTGTCTAGAATCAGACTTGTGTTTCAATCAAATCTACAATTCCCAGTCAGTATACATACACTGCTGCAATACACTCTGGGGCAGACTTACAAGCCCCTTGTGCCTCTTTGTTGTTCTATTGAGTCACTTCTTTGATGTAATGTTGGCACCACTAATGCAGCAAATTGCTTATGTATTTGCAAAAAGAGTCAGGATTGTATAGTAAAATGCAGCAGTCATATATATAGAATGTGTTTAGTCACCTTACCGTTTCTAGACTAGCAAATGTGTTTTTGTAAAATGCAAGGTTTCATATTTTTTGTCTAGAATCACACTGTGAGTCTGTGTGCATTTAGGAATCATTCTGAGAGAAGCATTTTTATACGTTTTGTGTTTGTAGACATATAACTCCTTAAAAACATATCCTTTTTTTAAGTTTTGATAGAATTAGAAACCAGTTATTGCTTTTGTATTTGGAAAATGAGTTATGGTTGTACACTAAAATGCAGTATTTACATTTCTGGAATGTGCGCAGTCATTTTAGCCCTTCCACAGTAGTTAATAGTGTTGCTTGTCTAGAATTAGACTTTTTTTTTCAAATCTTCAATTCCCAGTCAGTATACATACACTGCTGCAAACACTCTGGGGCAGTTTACAAGCCCCTTGCGTCTCTTTGTTGTTCTATTGCGTCACTTTTTTATGTCTTGCCTACGCAACGCGCATGGTTGCATAGCAGAGACCTGTAGCCATCGCCACAGCTTTCGGGGCAAAAACGTGCATGTGTTTCATTGCAAGCAATGCACATCTTGGTAATTTCCTTTTGGGAGCGCGCAGCTCCATATGGTGGCGCCATATGGTCATGCTCCCGCAAGGGAATCTCGCAGGCCCCCTCCCCCTGGTGCCGCGTGAGGCGCATGCTTTTTTTTAATTGCAGATCTCGCTTTCACAGCCGCGCGGCTTTAGTGCCGCGAGGCCAATGCTTGTTTTTCTCCGAACCTGCAGATAAAGTCTCAAGTGACAGCTGGCTGACTCAGACCTAGATTCACTGCCTCTCGGCTTGCATCTAGTTTGTCCCTTGTAGGCTCGGTGACTTCCGGCTCGGCATATTATTAGCTTGGGTACATGTCCTTTCCTGCTATCACGCAAAGTATTACTTACGCTTCCTGGCTGAAAGAGTTGGGAGGAGTTAGCAGGCATGCCATCTACTGTCCTGTAAAACAATAAAGAGATTTTCGAGTCTGTTATGCGAAAAGTGAATCATATTATCCTCATGCGTTTAATCTGAAAATGATTTCCAAGTCTAATTTATCAATTTTGTTTCGGACAAAGTATTTCACTATTTTATTTGGATATTTCGAGCAATCAGAAAAATGTATATCTTGGTGCTCTTAATGTTAGTAAAGAGACGGAATACCAATGAGCCAAGCCTGCTCATGGACACGAAATGTGTTTTCAATGTGTTCCTGAAATTTGTGACCTTGGTAAATGGTAAAGCCTATTATTTTCACCGGCAACACATCCCATTGGTTAGCAATGGCTACTGAAAAAGCTCTTGTTTTCACATTCGGCGCCCGCGCGATTTCCACATTGTGCATGATTTCATTAACTTTTCAAAAGAGGCCAGTACCACATTCTAGGTGAGGGATGTTATTAGTACATGATATGACTTATTGTGGTGTCATTCCTGTGATATCATTGTTGTCTACAAATGCTAAATAGCTCCCGCCCGTATTTTTCTTAGGACTTGTGTCCTGCGGGTGAGCATGCATGTTCGAATTTCCACTGGCCCGCTCTCATTTGCATTTCACTGTGGATCAAAGGTAACTTAGATCGCATCACTCGTGCATCACAGCAGGCTTTAATGAGGGGAGAATCCGCCCCTAAGTTTTATCAGACATCCCTTTGTTAGTGCTATACAATAGGAAATGTAAAAGCTTTCGATCAAGGTTCCCAGGTGACAACATCCACCAGTTCTTTGTCCTTAGGGTCCTGAAACATTTCTGAAATGCAATAAACCTCTGAACGACAACATATTTTCTGCGTGTCTCATGGGTCTCTGCGAGTGCAGTCCTTCTTCTACAACCCAGGGTGCTGTCAGTATCCAACGTATGTCCAGAAGAGCTAGATCCATGTCACATTTTCAGGGTAGCCAGGTAAAATACATTTGCATACAGTCCATTTATGTAAAACGTCTTCACCTAGTTTGAGGCTCTCCTGAATATATACAATGGAGCATGCCCTCTTAGACCACAGTTGAACACTCCCATAAGTTGTTCTGCATCCATGGTAATTGGCAATATTTAGTCTTATATCTTTGTCTAATGCATGCCCTGTTTTTAGGTTTAGCGTTAGCCAAGGCCTTTTTATTTTACTAAAATTATATACTTGTATATCTAATATACTTACAGGGGCATTTCACCGGCCTTGTTCATCCATTAGTCTGTCATTTGTATTTTTATTATGCCCAGTGCAGCATACAGCACGTGCAATTGACCAGCCCACTTCAGCCAGCTCTTATTCTGGTGTTCTCGTTCTTGCTTTTCCTCTGCAGCCTCTTCCCCTCTACGTTTCTATATTATACCGAGGCACATCTCTTTACCAGGCACATGCACTTTTGTCACTTAGGGAGCATGCAGTACTGAGCAGGGCGTTTGCAATGCGTATATTTGCTTGTTTGTTGCTGGGATATAACTGCGTGTTAAAGAGTCAGAAACATGGGTGAGTGCACATGAGATGTGTGTGCGTCAGTGTTGCCGGTGAATGTAGGAGTGGCCATTAAAAGTTGAGACAAAGGAGCATTGGTGTGGGAGGGCTTACGTGCAATGGGTGTGTATGTGTAGATTGCTTCTAAGTACACAATGTGTGCGAGCCAGTGTATGACTGTCTACTTCTGTAAAATGTATATTTCTTTGTATTCAATATGTGTGCTTGCATAGAGGAGCATGTTTTTCTGTGTGTACCCCACTGCACGTTACTTGTGAGCTTGTGCACGAGTCATTGTGTATGTACACGCTTGTGTGTGTTTGCTTGTGCAATAAATGTGTACAATGATGTGTGTATCACATGTTATGGCGTGTGTGTGCTGTGCGAATGTTGTGCTTGTGCCTTTGTGGATGCCTGTGTGTTTGTGTAGATTGTGTACGCCTTTATACTTGGAATATAGCTCCGTAGTAGTGCCACTATGTGTAAAGTATGACTGTGACTTTGAGCTGTGCATTTGTGCATGTATACAAAAGCTTCTCTAACACCTTTGCATGGTGTGAATTATTATTTTTTTTTATATAGGAATGACTGTGTTTATCGATAAGTATGCGTGTGTAATATGTGTATGCACTGCGTGTTTGTATTCCGTGCTTGGCTACGAACTCTGTTGTTTTGTGTGCACTGCAGCGTATATATGTCTTTTTTGTGAGTACATGTCTGTGTGCATTTTTGTAATGTATGTGCCTTTGTGTGGTGTATGACTGCTTCCTGTTTTTTGTATGCATATGATATAATATGTGTGCTTTCTATGTAGTTTTTCGTAAGTGTGGGGCATTGTGTTTGCTTGTGTGCATGTTTTTGCTTTTGTTCAGAAAGATGACGTACGCATTTAGTATATGAAAGCATGCAGATGCATTTGCATAAAATATTTCTGATTGTGTGCGTTTGCAACATGTGATGAGCAAGACATTGGGAAATAGAAACATCAAGGAATTGTATTTCCAGTGATAGGTTGGAATACGCCATTTTATTTTCCGTATGAATAAAGAGATGTGCGTGGTAGGTGCGTTTTTTGTTTGCTGCAGGGCTACATGACACGCATGCACGCCAAGACTCTGCATGTAGAAACAACAGGGCGCTCTTGTTTCCACAGAAATGGGGACAAATTCAAATGTTTACAATTCACAATTTTTTGCTCTTGTAGTAGAACCCCTAACACTAAGACAGCATCATGATAAAATCATGGGCATTCCTTTCGAGGGCTCTGAACATAAGCTTAGTCTGTTCACCGATGACATTCTCCTAACCATAACCAGTTTGACAGACTGCTTGCCAACATTATAGCAACTGTTGGACCGCTTTGAACTTCTTCGTGGGTTTAGAATCAAGAAAGACAAATCCTTTGTGTTAAAGCTCACAGTAAAGCAACAGAACTTACCAGACCTGGCAGTGCAAGCCCCATTCCACTGGGTCTACATGTCCTTGTGAAACTTATGTCTCCAAATTACTTCCCGACTTGAAGACTGGTCTTGCACTAACTGGAAGAACTATTGCAAAGATATCCTTCATGACCTGCGGAGATGGCAACCGCTGTATCTCTCCTGGCTTGGTCGGATAGACCTGGTTAAAATGAATGCCCTGTTGCGCCTATTATATCTCTTCCAATGTCTGCGATCACCCATTCTGGAAGCAGATATCATCAATCTACAGAAGAGAATTTGCATATTTTTCTGGAATGGGAAGCAGCCGCGGATATCAAACAAACTTTTAATACTCCCCAGTGAGAGGGGAGTCCTCACTTGCCCCAACCTCCTGCAGTACTACTTGGCGGCCAATCTCCAGTTTACCTCAGAGTAGACGGCACAGGCGAGCGAAAAGCACTGGTTTCACATGGACAGGGCAGTAGCCTGCCAAAGCCCTATGGGAACATATGTGGCTATCCAGGCCTGCTTGCCTAAAGAGTGCATATGCAGCCACATCAACCAGAACAGTCTTGTACATCTGGGACTGACTGGCCACCAAAAAAGTGCTTTACAACCTTTCCCTCTCCTAACACACCAATAGCTCAGAACCCAAACTTTACCCCAACCCTAGACCCCTGATCCTTCTCAACTGGGTGAATAATGATTGTTGAACACTCTGGGACCTGTTACACAATGGTGTCATAAAGTTTTTCGGACAATGTTCCCAGGAATTCCATATTCCTGAAACTGCAAGACTCCAATATAGTCAATGACGCAACTGGGCCCTTTACTCTGCCAATGCAAGGGAGGTGACGCGTAAATCCCGAGGGACCTAACCTTGGAGGAACTGGTTGGGACTAAAGCTTGGGATCAGCCATGGTGGGATATCCCTAGAACACTATGCAGCATACCACAGCAAGAATCTGCCTACAAAATAATGTACCATTGCCTCTGTGCCTTGTTGGAGATGTGGTGAAGTTGAGGGAACTTCCTTGCATATTTGGTGGGAATGCTTTCTCATCTAGACGTATTAGAAGGAACTTTTAGGGCACACTAGGAGCACTATAGGGTACCACCATCCCTGTCCACCCCCTCACCACCCTCCTTGGCATTTTGCCCTCCACCATGAAGTGCGTAATGAAACACGACAGAACACTCCTCTTTCACATGATAGGGGGAGCCAGGCAACACATTTCATTCAGCTGGAAAAAGAAGGAGCCGCCATCTGAGATAAACTGGTTTTAAAAAACGTGGCAGTTGATCGCTATGGAAAAAATATCACTCACACACTCACTCAGATTAATGAGCAATTTACTAAAGTATGGCAAATGCGAACAGATTACATGGAGCAATTGGAATTTTGCAGTTTACAACGTCACAAGCTCTGAGCTCTACAGTTTTTCCACTGAGTGTTAGGATCACCCACCATGCTCCCCTCAGAGCCTCCCATGATGTGTTCCTGACAGAGGGATCCCAAAACATTATCTTCTTCTAAATCACCTGCATCCCTCGGGTTAAAGACATCGCCTGGTCCACCTCCACCCTCTCATTCAAAACCAATAGTGGGCACTCATCAACAATTCTTTACAACTGATTACATGGGCACCTTCCCCCCTTCTCCTCCCTACTCTCCACTCAGCTCCTCCTCCTTCCTTCTCTCTTTCTTTCCTTTGTATTACTGTTAAGATTGCTTATACTGTTTGCAGCGGCAGCACTGCATGCCGAATTAATACTTTCTAGCTGTAAGTACATACCCACCTACAGCACTGGTCTTGAAGTGTGTTTGTTCATCTTTTCCATTTACAGCAGCTTAATTACAAGCCCCTTGCGCCAACAATAATTTACTTTTTCCCTTATTAAAGGTGATGCACTGGTGGCTCAAGGGGCTTGTAAATAAGTCCCACAGTATGTATACCTTTTTTGTGAAAACCCAATAAACAGATTTCTACGGGAACATCACCTAGATGGAGGAAAACAACACCAGGGTAATCAAGCAATGCCTCAAGGATCTCAAAGGATATGAGAGCCTGTTTACCACAGTCAGGAAAGTATACGTCGGAAGCCAAGGGAGTGCAGTGCAGCAAAATGCTCGTTGGTTGATGTTTCTAGTGTGGCACAATATCTTTGAAGTGATGCTTTGAGTGAATATTTGTCTTGACCAGAAACCTTAGTTAACTTCATTATTTGGATCTAATTCCCGTAGTTCTTTGCAAAGTTTTGTGAATGTGACACATTTGCATCTGCATTAGATTGGCTAAGTTTGCCACCTTCATACTTCACCTACAGCTTAAGTTTCCAACAAATGTTTTTAGAGCGGGTAACTTGTGTGTGGGAATATTGCAAAATGTTATGCCTTCTTCATCTACAAACACTATTTTTTTTGGAACTCTGCACCAGCTTTTCTAACATCTTTTCAGTCTCACACTGTCATAATAATAACTTTATGGTGGTACAGTCGCATCATAGGAGCGGACATTCCAAAATGGCATATTAGACTGCCACGGAATGTACACTGCCTCTGAGCCTGACGAGTAACAGCAGCAAAGCTGATTGTGTGTAATATGCAGAACCTCTCTTTCGAGCACCGATTGTTTTAACAGACTGTTTTTCAAAACCTCATGAAAGACGTAGGCTTAGGTGTCACCATGGTTGATATACATGTTGAATGTATTATTCAGAATCTGGCTTCTGAAACAGCTGTTTAACACTGTACCTTTAAACCCACGTCCACGTCCCAGTCCTTACTTTTGAGGAGGATTCCACTTCAGAAGTAATGAGTGCGACAAGGTTATCAGGGACTTTACAGAGACATGTTACTTCATTTTCTCAATGGGAATTCACATTTAACATGAGCGCATGACTAAACACTTATACGGTCCAAAGGCCAGACCTACTGGCTATGCCTATGCTTGTTGATGTAATGTTGGTGCCAATAGTGCAGAAAATTGCTTATGTATTTGCAAAATGAGTCAGGATTGTATAGTAAAATGCAGCAGTCATATACATAGAATGTGTTTAGTCACCTTACTGTTTCAAGAATAGTAAATGTGTTTTTGTAAAATGCAAGATTTCATATTTTTTGTCTAGAATCACACTGTGAGTCTGTGTGCATTTAGGAATCATTCTGAGAGAAGCATTTTTATACATTTTGTGTTTGCAGACACATAACTGCTTAAAAACCTATCCTTTTTTTAAAAATTTGATAGAATTAGAAACCAGTTATTGCTTTTGTATTTGGAAAATGAGTTATGGTTGTACACTAAAATGCAGTATTTACATTTCTGGAATGTGTGCAGTCATTCTAGCCCTTCCACATTAATTAATAGTGTTGCTTGTCTAGAATCAGACTTGTGTTTCAAATCTTCAATTCCCAGTCAGTATACATACACTACTGCAAACACTCTGGGGCAGATTTACAAGCCCCTTGCACCTCTTTGTTGTTCTATTGCGTCACTTTTGCACTGTTGTAGTGACCCATTCAGCAGTATGTACTAATCCATTCACTGTGCTAAAACTGAAGCACTTGTAAATTCATTCAGGCACTTTCTTTGCAGAACTGTAATCATTCAGTCAGTACCCAAGTACTCATGCAGCTAAGTAGGTCTTAAGGCATGGATTGCTCAAAACCCCTATGCAGTATGCATGCAGTCTTGTATACACCTGCACACTTGTCTTTCACACCTTCAATTCCCCAGTCTGTATCCTTACACTTTCACCAAGCACTCAGTCACTGCTGTTGCACTGTTGTAGTGACCAATTCAGGAGTATGTACTAATCCATTCACTGTGTTAAAACTCAAGCACTTATAAATTCAGTCAGGCAAGCTCCTTGCAGAACTGTAATCATTCAGCCGTATGTACTAATTCATTTACTGCGCTAAAACTCAAGCACTTATATATTCACTTAGACACTCTCTTTACAGTACTCTAATCATTCAGTCAGTACCCAAGTACTCATGCAGCAAAGTAGGCCTTAGTACATGGACTGCTTCAAACCCCCATGCACTATGCACACAGTTTTCTATCCACCTACACACTTGTCTTTCACACCTTCAATACCCCAGTCTGTATCCTTACACTTGCACCAAACACTCTGTCACTGCCTTTGCACTGTTGTGGTGACCCATTCAGCAGTATGTACTAATCCATTCACTGTGCTAAAACTCAAGCACTTATAAATTCACTATAAATTCACTCAGACACTCTCCTTACAGTACTCTAATCATTCAGTCAGTATCCAGTACTCATGTAGCGAAGTAGGCCTTAGGGCATGGACTGCTTCAAACCCCTATGCAGTATGCATGCAGTCTTGTATCCACCTGCACACTTGTGTTTCACATCCTTAATTCCCCAGTCTGTATCCTTACACTTCTACCAAACACTCGGTCATTGCCCTTGCACTGTTGTAGTGATCGATTCCGCAGTATGTACTAATCCATTCACTGCGTTAAAACTCAAGCACTTATAAATTCAGCCAGGAAGCCTCCTTGCAGAACTGTAATCATTCAGTCAGTACCCAAGTACTCATACAGCGATGTAGGCTTTCGGAAATGGACTGCTTCAAACCTCTATGCACTATGCATGCAGTGTTCTATCCACCTGCACAATTGTCTTTGACATCTTTAATTCCCCAGTCTGTATCCGTACACTTCCACCAAACACTCTGTCACTGTTGTTGCACTGTTGTAGTGACCCATTCAGCAGTATGTACTAATCCATTCACTGCGCCAGAATTGAAGCAGGCACTCTCCTTGCAGAACTGTAATCATTCATTCAGTCAGTACTCATACAGCGAAGTAGGCCTTAGGACAAGTAAACACCTTATAGAGTTATGCTGTAGCACCTCCTTACAGTTCTGCACTTATACATTCACCATACACTACCCATGTATTCTTTCATTCAATTATACACTACGCACCTTCTGCCATTGAGTACTCGTAATGACTGAGGCTAAAAAGCCTTTGTGTATTTGCAGAAAAGCAGAAGAATCAATATGAGGGGACCACTGCACGACCAAAACCAAAATCAGCAATCTAGCTGTTATACGGAAAAAGCTAGAAAAATCTGTTTACATATCGCAAAACACTTGCTAAAGTATCAAATGCATAGTAAGAAGAAAAGTATGCAAAGGGAGTTAATCAGCGTTCAAGCACCAGAATATCAATGGCAGTAAGAAAGAAATGGCAGCATATTCCCAATGCCGCGCTTTGATTACTCATGAGCAGAGAGCTGCAAATATCAGCGTTCCAAGTGAGAAATTCATTAAAATGCCAATGGTTGTAGGGAAAGAGGCTATTGCCAAAAAAGTCTCAGGAAAACAAGTAAATTCTGAGTAGTGCTCAATCAGCAATAAGTGTTAGGTTTGTGACTCAAAGACAGACTTAAAATCTGTTAGGCGAAATATCACGTTGCAGTAATTGTATATGAATACTCCAAGAACTGAGTCTTATTTTCAAAAAATGTAATAAACAGTACCTTTGTAAATATAAAAAATCTCTCCAGCGCTGAACTTGTTCGTCTGAGAGGCACTGAGGACCTGACCTCAAGTTCCGCTTGCCGTGACAAAGTTCATATGACGGCCGCCATTTCAAAGCCGCCGGAATATCACAGCTGGAGTATCATCCGCCAGGGGACGCTCTTGGCTCCAAAAAACACTATTCACTGTTACTAAGACGTCCCACCATGTTCCACCATCCCTGGGTGAGCGAAAATCACTCAACACACATTCTAATTAGAGTGTCCGCCCAGGAGCAGTTGTGGAGCTCAAGGAAAAGCAGCCATCTTTCCTGTGTGTTAAGCCACGCCCTCCTGCATTCACCTTTTTTGATTGAAGTATCTAGCGTCTCACTTTGTTTCTTAGTGACGTGTTCTAGTAGTTCATTGCACAGGCAATCTTGTACCCATTGTACATCTGGGTATTAGGCTACTCGCTATAGCTTGGTTATATAAGAGTGTGTGGCGTTTTGTACATTATGTTATACAACTTTTGTTCATTTACTTACCTGTGTATGTTGGTTTGATTTTCAATTAGTGCTCCTCATTCCAGTTCTACTTCCTGGGTTCCAACTAGTGGTAGAAGTGGGGGGGGGGGAAAGTAGGGGAACTGTGGGCGGAGACTCAGAGGGCGGGAATAACCCAAGGATTGGATCAGTGGACGGAGCCAGAGGTGTGGCCAGAATGCGCAACCATCCCAATTTTTTGTATTTGTTTGGCATTTCACTGCCTAGTTTAATCAACCAATGGATACACATTATTATTTAAGGATATAATGAGTTAACTAAATTACAATACATTCAAAAAGTGGGATATGCTTCTAATCACAGAATGTCCTAAATACAACAAAATGTGGAAACACAAGCCATTTGTCTCCAGGACATGGATGTTTCTGTTATCAGCACTTCTCCCTTTTTCCACAATAGCAGTTCAAACATGAATGGCAAAATATCCTACTTTGCAAATGTTTTCTATATTATTATAGCTCTGCCATATTTGCCTCACAATGCAAGATCTGCTGCATGATATGACCATTTAAACAAACAAATTGTTTATAGCTCTAACGTATCGAAAGTTAATAAAAAATTTGACTTGTGTTGCTGCAGAGTGGATGGCCTATTTCAAACATTGACTGATCACCTTTCTCACTGCTACATTTGTATGTTACATTGGTACTAATAAGGCAAAATCTTTCCCAAAACCGTTAGCGTGGTTACACGTCAAAATAATAAAATATCAGAAAATATACTGCATTATGGATAATTTAGTCAACACTGCGGCATCCTTTTGTCCTCCTTTGCTGCATAATTATTTCCAGTGGCCAAACAGCAGGCAGCACATGTTAAAAGTGCTTGTGAATGAAGCAGAGATATTGTAAAGTTTACGAACTAAGGGGTCGATTAGGATGGCGGACGGAAACGGGTCCAACCGCCATGATCGCAGCAAATATACTCCGGACCGCACCACGGATAAACCGCCGGTGCGATTAGGATTTTTCTGCCATCACACACCGACCGCGGCGGACCGATCACACCAAAGACCGCCGCACGTGGACGGTACCACAGAAAAACCGTCCGCCGCGGACGCAACGCCCGCAAAAACTGGCCCAACCTCCGCCAGACCTGCGGAGGGACCGCCCGCACGATTAGGATAACCCCGCCATCCTAACGGAACTCACCTCCGTCCACGACGGCCGCGGAAAAAAAGCATCGACAAACTGAGCTTGGCTGCGTAAGGACCAAAGAAACATCACCCCTGCCGTCAAACCGAAACAAAAATGGTGGACGGAAGTAAATAGTAAACCAAAAAAACAGGACACACACCTACCTGGAACACCCACCCCCAACAATTATACGCCCCAATGCCACACCCCCCAGCACAAACAAGAGCATTCAAGTCTCCACACCCACAGAACACCTGACTGCAAAAAACCATTGGGACACAACCACCACACAGAGTATAAAAGGAATCCCTCCCATTACCACAATCCTTTGCACCACAACTCCGCTGCAAGAAAGAGGCACACATCACACACAACAGACACACACAAACACACATACAACCTGCACACCAACACAACTACCACACCAACCCCCACAGCACCATCCCTACATACCACACACCTGCACACTCAACACCCCCAACACCTTGCACATCACACACCATGGCCCCCAAGAAAAACCCCAAGTTCACAGAGAGTGAGTTGAAGGTAATGGTGGATGAAATCATCTGTGTAGAAACACATCTGTTCGGTACCCTAGTGGAGCAGACCACCTTGGCAAATAAAATCACAATGTGGGACAGGATAGTGACCATAGTGAATGCTTCAAGGACCGTGCCACGCACCAAACACGATATCCAGAGGCGGTGGCATGACCTCAAGGCAAGGGTGAAAGGCATCAGGGCCAAGAACCACCTGCAGGCACACAACACTGGCGGTGAGGCTCCCATGGATCCAATACCATACACCGAATAGGAGGAGAAGGTGCTACACACTGCACCCTGAAAGCCTGGAAGGAATAGATGAGGGAGTGGAGGCTGGTAAGTACAAACCAATGAGCACGATCACACTGTTATGTCCTGCCTTGCACAACTGCTAAGACACATCTCCGAGGCTCCAATCTATGCATGTGGACCACACAGTCACCCAAATGTGAAGCCCTGGGCTCAAATGCACCCACCATGAACAACCACAAATGTAGCCTCCTACGTTCCCATGCTTGCATGTGGTCAAGCAGCTAACACCACAACTCCCAACAGGTCCCCATGTCTACAGGGAGGGTGAGGGTGGGTGAGAGGCTAACACTACAACTCCCAACAGGCCCCCATGTCTACAGGGAGGGTGGGGGTGGGTGAGAGGCCAGCACTACAACTCCCAACAGGCCTCCATGTCTACAGGGAGGGTGGGGGTGGGTGATAGGCCAGCACTAAAACTCCCAACAGGCCCCCATGTCTACAGGGAGAGTGGGGGTGGGAGGAAGGCCAGCGCTACAACTCCCAACAGGCCCACATGTCTACAGGGAGGGTGGGGTGGGTGATAGGCCAGCACTACAACTCCCAACAGGCCCCCATGTCTACAGGGAGGGTGGGGGTGGGTGAGAGACAAGCACTACAACTCCCAACAGGCCCCCTTGTCCCATCCCAGAGCAAGATGGATTCCCCCCACCATGTGCTGACCAGTGCATCTCCCTATTTAAACTTACAGGTAGGTAGCCATCTGCCACAGGTAGGGGTGGGTGTGAGGGGGAAGTCTGTACTCCAAATTACAACGTGCACCCTACATCGTCAAGATTGCAGCGCGGAGCAACACAACACATGGCTTCGTAGTAACTCCATGGTTAAAATGTGAAATTAAACATGGGACAGGTGAGTACGCAGTGCCTGCATACTGCATTCGTCGAACAACAAACAAGTACCATATGTCCACAGAAGGACCCACAAATAACAGACCCTTGGACACATGTTAGAGAAGCGTCACATCTGCACACATCAAATAAACAGCAAGGGCAAACTTGGACATGGTGGCAGTCCACACAATCCATGTAGTAGGCAGTCTGTGCATGATGTGAGACATGACATACCCACAACAGCAAGTACAATGTGCTTCCTGACACAAGGCACATGGATGCAATGTCCAAAGCCTGTCCATAACACAAGGTAGACCATCCACATGAAAGACAAGCATGGCTCTTTGACAATGACTAGACCAGGTACAGTAGCAAGGTAGGTTGTCCACAACCCTGGTGAACATGCCCTAGTCCCCATGCCCTAGTCCACATTGCTGAGCCACAGCAACATGTCAAAATGACTACAAAACTACACAGAGTCCAGGGGTACCATCCAATAGCAGAAAAGCACAACACATATGCAAGTATTGTCTCCCCACCTCCACACCACCATAATGCCCAGTACTGTGTACCACACCAATGTGATTACATCAACAACCATGTCCTGAATCCTTTGAAAATTGAAATGTAACAACAATAAATTCAATGTAACAACAATAAACCGTTCATGTCCACAGCATTTATTCTTAAATTCTTGTTCCTCAGGTGACCGACAACTGGCAGGAGGAACCAGCAACCACCAGCACCAGTCGCCCCCCGCACAGCATGGACTCTCCGGTGATGATTCCCTGGACACCTCGGGTGCGGAGGGCGATGCCGGTCTGTCTATACTCCCAGGGCCTTCAGGCTCCCAGGACATCCCTGCCCCCACCACCTTGGCCAGTGGAACCACAGCAACTTCTGCCATTGTGACCTGTGCAGCTACCACCACCACCACCACGACCACCACCACCACAACCACCACCACCAGTGCTGCTTGTGCTACCCTCCCTGACCCATTGGATGATGGCAGACCATCAACATCACAGGCTAGCAGGGAGAGTGGAGGGTGAAGACACAGGTGAGGACACAGCTTTCAGACAGGAGGGCAGGTGCAAGGCGAGGTGGGGGACAAGACCCACCCAATCCTGGGACCGAGACCCTGGATGTCATTGCAAGAGTGCATGCGTCGTACGAGCGGTCGCAGGCACAGGCGGATCGTGCGCGCCAAGACTCGCTTGAGACCCGCCAGCTGTTGAGGTCCATGGACAACCGTATGGGACAAATGGTGAACCTCATGGGGCAGCAAACATCTTTTTGGAGGGAGTGGTTATCCCGCAACACACCACCTCCCCCTCCCCCAAGTGACCAGCGGGACAGGACACTACCACCAACATCACCTGAGGCCACTGACAGGGAGGTGTCCCCCAAACAAGCTGCCCCCACAGCTGGGTTTACTCCAGCTTGAAGACAGAGGGGCCGTCCGAGGCTGGATCCAGGACAGAGCAGTGGCAATCCACCAGCCACCCGCCAGAAGGGGGGCCAACACTGACTTCACCCTTCCTTGAGCCTGGCATTCACTCTGTGAACTATCTTGCCCCACATTGCCAAGCATTGGCACGTCTGTTGGACTAGGTTTACACCACACAATGTGGTGTCTACACAGTGGGATCATCTGACATGACCTTCAACTCACTCTTCCTTTCCACCACCATTTTGTAAATATGTTCTAACACAAATCCACACCCTGTAAATAAACACCACTGAAACACTCAAGGCTGTTTGACCTCCATGTTTTAAACACAGGTTTGTCTTAGTTGTTGTCATTACCAGGTGCAGGATCAATGTTGTTCCGAATCATGGCTCTGTGTGAGTGACCTAGGGATAATGAGATAACAACAAGCACAGGTCAGGAAACTGAATCACACCCATCACACCACACCGTACTGCAACATCCCACAAACCACACTCATCACAAATTAAGCGGATCACAGGTCACACATCAGGGAGCATTGCATGTACACCATGTCCCACACCCATGTGTAAACAGAACATACCAGAACAGGCAGCATTCCCACACCACATCCTCCCATCACCAGCAAACATACATCACGCATTGAACAGCAGCACAAGACGTAGTTACTCACATTCAAGGAAAGTATCGGTCAATGAGCTGACGCCTCTGGTCCACACCTTCCCCCCCCTCACTATCCTCATCACTGGACATGGGTGGGATGGGAGGCGGAGCAACCTGTTGGTCTGCAGGGTCCATGATCAGTTCAATATTCTTGCGCAAGGCCAGGTTGTAGAGCATGCAGCAGGCAACCACGATTTAGCATACTTTGCCGGGTGAATATGGCAGGGCCCCTCCGGTTTTATCCAGGCAGCGAAACCTAGACTTCAGCAGTCCAAATGTACATTCCACCACCGACTTGTCTTCCCATGGGCCTCATTATAGCGCATTTCACCTGGGGTAGTTGGATTCCGTAGGGGGCTCAGCAGCCACGGGCGGTTTGGGTATGCAGAGTCACCTAGATGGGGGGATGACAGACACCTACATCAGTACCAGTACTGGTGGGAACAGCATGGCACACATATAACACAGTAGTCATCACAGCACACTCACCTACAAGCCACGCACGATCTTGACGCAGATTAGCCATCAGTTGGGGGACAATGCTGCTCCGCAGGATGTGGGAGTCATGTGCGGATCCCGGAAATCTGGCACACACATGGGAGATGATGTTGTCATCCAGGCACACCACTTGCACATTGATTGAATGGTAGTGCTTCCGATTGCGATAGATGGGTTCACATGCCTGGGGTGAAACTAGACCAATATGTGTGCCATGAATGGCACCCACTACGTATGGAAGGTGGGCCAGGGCATAGAAGTCCCCTTTCACTGCTGCCACCTCTGCCGGATGTGGGAAATGGATGTAATCATCCTTGTAACGCATCATGGCTTCCAGCACATCCTGCAGTACCATGCTAAACATGGATTGGGACATCCCCCCGGCATGACCAACTGTGTACTGGAATGTGCCCGTATCGAAGAAGTGTGAAATGAAATGAAATGAAATTAAATGAAATGAAAAGAAATTTATAAAGCGCATGGCTGCCCTTGAGCGTCCCAGCGCTGAAACCAAACACAGGACCACCACCCAAATACAACAGAAGCGAAAGCCTAAAGGGGGAAGAGATAAGTTTTCAAAGCCTTGCGGAAACGCACTAAATTGGATTCTTTCCGCAGGGCCATCGGCAGAGCATTCCATAATTGGCCTGCATTAATAGAGAACCGGCGACCGCCGGACTTCACCTTTTTGGCTCTGGGTATCACCACAAAATTACCATCATCCGAGCGAAGGGCTCGCGTAGGTTTGTAAGGGCGCACCAGGTCTCTAAGGATTGGAGGGCCTAATCCTTGCAAAGCTTTAAACACGATGCAAAGGGATTTAAATTTTATGCGAGCTCGAATTGGAAGCCAATGCAAGGCCTTGAGAGCAGGCTTAGCTGATGATCTTTTGGCAGTACCAGTGAGCATTCGTGCAGCCGCATTCTGAGCTCTTTGGAGCACATTCAGAGTGGATTCTGGTGAACCAAGGAATAAGGCGTTGCTATAATCCTGCCTTGACATGACTAATCCTTGCACCAGTAGTTTCCGGGAGTTTTCAGGGAGTAGCGGGAGGATCTTCCGTACTGACCTGAGCAGACCATAGCAAGTCCCTGCCACTCGTTTAGCTTGAGTGGTCATTGACAGTTCGGGTTCTAGCCAGACCCCCAGACTTTTTATTGCTTCTTTGGGAACTGGGGGAGCACCTAGACTATCCGGCCACATGGATTTGGGGAGTGTTGAACATAGATTGCCAAGAAGCATCAGCTCCGTTTTCGTCCCATTTAGTTTGAGCCGGGAGTCCGACATCCATGACATGATGTTGACTAAACACGATGCAAACTTTTCCCCCTGGCTTTCCGAGAGGGACAGCGAGACGATCAGTTGAGTGTCGTCTGCATAGGTTGCGATTTTCACCCCGAAGGGTGAAACCACCGCCTCCAGTGGGGCCATGTAGATGTTAAAAAGCGTAGGGCTCAATGAAGAGCCCTGCGGTACTCCACACTGAAGGGGGGTAGGCAGAGATCGAAAATTGCCTTCGCAAACCTGATAAGTCCGGCCACTCAAGTATGACGCGAGCCATTTGAGGGCCGACCCTCTCACTCCAATCTTCCCCAAACGGTTGATCAAGATATTATGATCAACCGTGTCAAATGCAGCGCTTAGATCCAGGAGGACCACCGCAGCGGATCCTCCCGAATCCAAGATGCATCTGCCTTCCTCCACCATTGAAATCAAGGCCGAGTCGGTTCCCTGGCCAGGCCGAAAGCCCGTCTGAGTACGACCCAGTAGATCGTTAGATTCCAGGAAATGCGAAAGCTGGCGATTGGCAAACTTCTCGGCGATCTTATTCAGCCCGGGCAGAAGCGAGATGGGACGATAATTCGCCAAATCGGCCGGATCAAGGCCTGGTTTTTTCAGAAGGGCCTTGACAATGGCTTGCTTCCAACTAGGTGGAACAATGCCATGGGTGAATGAGGCATTCAGCAGGTCGATAGCTGGGCCTGCAATGATGTTCGTAAATTGCTTGAGGATCCGAATGGGCATGGGGTCCGAAGGGGAGCCGCTCTTCAGGGCTGAAAGCTCCTCACAAAAAGCCTCCTTTGAGACGAGGGAGAAGCTATCAAACACCTTTACGTCCAGTGCGGCCTCCGGAGCTGCTTTGTCTACCCTACCGGTGCTCAGAGGAAGACTGGCTAAGATGTTCTGTATTTTGACATCAAAAAACTGGGCCAGTTGATTGCATTTATCAGAATTTACCTCCTGAGTTACCGGGGGAGTGGGGACAGTGAGAAGCTCTTTAAGGATCTGATAAGTTTCTCTAGAAGAGTTACCTGCCATTCTGATTCGTTCCTCAAAATGGGCGGCTTTGGTCAAATTGCAAGCCACCTTGTATGCTCTCATGGCATCACGATAGTTATCTTTTGTGGTGGTCGCCCAGTTCTTCCGCCATTCTCGCTCCAGCTTTTTACATTTCTTTCTCATACATCCCAGTTCAGGGGTGTACCAGGAGGACTTAGGGCCACTCCTTTTATTTGAGATAGCTTTGAGAGGTAGTTCCATATCTAATGCTTGGCGGAGCCAGTCATGGAAGGCAACATCGGCTACCAGGGGATCGCATCCAGATGGGGGGACTGATTGTTCAAGAATAAGGGAGAGATTCTCAGTTGATAGTCGTGACCAAATTCTCTTATAAGTACGAGGTGGCCTAGGACCGGGAAGAGGAGGAGGATCCCTCATAAAGTTCAATTCAAACGGCACCAAGAAGTGATCCGACCAGGGCATAGGGAGAGGAGGGCTCGTCTGAAGATGTGAGATATTAGAGAACACACAGTCTAACAAGTGTCCCTTCACATGAGTAGGTTCCCTATTGTGGAGCCTGAGGTTAGCTGTCATGAGTTCCGATCTCAGGTCAGATGCTATTTTATCCTCCTGTAGGTCAAAATGAAGATTCAGATCCCCCAGTAGAATGAAATTGGGAGAGGATGCAGCTAAGACGGGAACATGGTCCAGAATGGAGGTGGAAAACTGTTTTATTGTCCCCGGGGGGCGATAGACCAAAATGCCCGAAAGGGAATGATTCGGCGATGACTGGATCCGAAAATAACAGCTCTCTGCATCTTGGATGGGCCCTTTATCTATTCTGCAGGACAGCTTCTCCCTGTGGATTATAGCTAAGCCACCTCCCTTTCCCAAAGGTCTATGGAGAGACTGAATGAGATAGCCAGATGGAAGGACATTAATTAAGTCAAAATCAGAGTCAACAGACGTCCATGTTTCGGTAAGAAACAGGATGTCTAAGTTAGTGTCTTCAATCAAATGTAAGATTTGTAGAGCGTGTTTGGGCAGGGACCTACAATTCAGAAGGCCTAGCCTAAGGGGGTCTTTAGTAAGAGCTTTGTTTCCCCCAACCTGGTCCCTGAATGAGCAATAGACACATGGCATGAATAGAGCATCAGCTCCTAATCCATGATGACAATATGGCCGCCATCACCTTTGCTGTGGGTGTTATTGCTCCAGGATATGGCCTGCGTGGCTGCAGGTGCGGTGCCAATTGTGCAACAAGGTCCTGCAATGCCGGTCAGTCAAGCCGGAATTTGCGGATCACCTCCTCTCCAACCATGTCCTCCAGCACAGTGTATGGTCGATGCACATTCGGAGCCCTCCTGTGTGGGAGTAGATGGGAGCAGATGTCAATTGGACAACATGGCACAGCTGAACCACACTATCACATCTTGACCAACACAACACAAATAATCCATGTTGCAGACACTGATTGTATGTGTGATGTGACAGAAATAAACGGCACTACAGCCAACTACACACAATGTTCACCCAAAAACAACATCCTGTGTGCAAATATGTATGTATGAGGTGCAGTTCCCATCACTCAAATATCATTGTACTTGATGTCTGTACTGTCCATTGTATAATATGAAAAACAGAAAGGGACCCTGAACCTAATCAAAGGATAAAGGGGAACAACCCACCAGGGAGTTCAATCACAACAAAAACATGAGAGGGAAGTTCCCATAACTCTAAAGGACTGAGGCGTTCAAATACATTTTAACAATTGCCCACAGAAACGTAGTGAGATATCAAATCATTTTATTTTATTTTCATATATTTCTTAATAAAAAAACATTCATAAAAAATTCATTTGTTCAGATAGATTTTTTCCAAAGTCAATAAGGTACATAACAATATTAGCCCAGCACGAAAAGCAATAAAACATTATATATACGAAAACCCACTCATACTTCCAGGCATACACACATACTGTCCATTGTAACCACCCTTGCAATATTATTCTCCATGGGACTGTCCATATGACACACGTTCTTGTGCTGCCTCAGATGCACCTGCTCTGTCCAATGGACTGTTGATGCTCTTTGCCCCTCTCATGTGCTGCCTCAGATGCACCTGCTCTGTCAAATGGACTGTTGATGCTCTTTGCCCCTCTCATGTGCTGCCTCAGATGTACCTGCTCTGTCCAATGGACTGTTGATGCTCTTTGCCCCTCTCATGTGCTGCCTCAGATGTATCCTGCTCCGTTGTAAACACTGCCCTGTTGCTGTTATGATGCTGCATTGTGCCCTCTCATGTGCTGCCTCAGATGTACCTGCACTGTCCAATGGACTGTTGATGCTCTTTGCCCCTCTCATGTGCTGCCTCAGATGTACCTGCTCTGTTCAATGGACTGTTGATGCCCTTTGCCCCTCTCATTTGCTGCCTCAGATGTATCCTGCTCTGTTGTGAACACTGCCCGTTGCTGTTATGATGCTGCATTGTGCCCTCTCATGTGCTGCCTCAGATGTACCTGCTCTGTCCAATGGACTGTTGATTCTCTTTGCCCCTCCCATGTGCTGCCTCAGATGTACCTGCTCTGTCCAATGGACTGTTGATGCTCTTTGCCCCTCTCATATGCTGCCTCAGATGTATCCTGCTCTGTCCAATGGACTGTTGATGCTCTTTGCTCCTCTCATATGCTGCCTCAGATGTATCCTGCTCTGTTGTGAACAATGCCCTGTTGCCGTTATGATGCTGCATTGTGCCCTCTCCTGTGCTGCCTCAGATGTACCTGCTCTGTCCAATGGACTGTTGATGCTCTTTGCCCCTCTCATGTGCTGCCTCAGATGTATCCTGCTCCGTTGTAAACACTGCCCTGTTGCTGTTATGATGCTGCATTGTGCCCTCTCATGTGCTGCCTCAGATGTACCTGCACTGTCCAATGGACTGTTGATGCTCTTTGCCCCTCTCATGTGCTGCCTCAGATGTACCTGCTCTGTTCAATGGACTGTTGATGCCCTTTGCCCCTCTCATTTGCTGCCTCAGATGTATCCTGCTCTGTTGTGAACACTGCCCGTTGCTGTTATGATGCTGCATTGTGCCCTCTCATGTGCTGCCTCAGATGTACCTGCTCTGTCCAATGGACTGTTGATGCTCTTTGCCCCTCCCATGTGCTGCCTCAGATGTACCTGCTCTGTCCAATGGACTGTTGATGCTCTTTGCCCCTCTCATATGCTGCCTCAGATGTATCCTGCTCTGTCCAATGGACTGTTGATGCTCTTTGCCCCTCTCATATGCTGCCTCAGATGTATCCTGCTCTGTTGTGAACACTGCCCTGTTGCCGTTATGATGCTGCATTGTGCCCTCTCCTGTGCTGCCTCAGATGTACCTGCTCTGTCCAATGGACTGTTGATGCTCTTTGCCCCTCTCATGAGCTGCCTCAGATGTATCCTGCTCTGTTGTGAACACTGCCCTGTTGCTGTTATGATGCTGCATTGCGCCCTCTCATTTGCTGCCTTAGATGTACCTGCTCTGTCCAATGGACTGTTGATGCTCTTTGCCCCTCTCATGTGCTGCCTCAGATGTATCCTGCTCTGTCCAATGGACTGTTGATGCTCTTTGCCCCTCTCATGTGCTGCCTCACATGTACCTGCTCTGTTCTATCCAGTGTGCATGCTCCTGGCTACTCACAAAGTCGACCTCTGTGATGTGCAATAAAGCTAGGCACTCCTGTGTTGTGGTTTATCTGTGTCATTCCTGGTTGTCTCCTTGCATTGTTGATATATTGCTGCTGTCGTACATGCTGTGTCTGCCACTTTCACATTACCATTGCCCAGCACTGTTTCCTTTTGTTTGGCAGGGGTGAAAGTCATTACAATGTGGCTGTGGACTGTGTAAGGGTGGGGGAGGCAGTCAGAGGCCTATTTTGGGACAACAGTGGCTTCCCATGCACTGCAGGTTATGGGGATGTTTTTCATATGGTGCATGTGTTACACTCATAATTTGTGGCTACCCAGTAGGGTGTTCAGTCTCGACTTTGCCAGTCAACATGTCAGGGTTCATCGTGTGTGTGTTGGTTGTTGATGTGTGTGCAGCAGGGTTGTTTTTTGTGGTGTGTGGTATATGGGCCCCTGTCTGTTAGTGCGGTAGGTGTGGGGTTGGCCTGAGGGTGGGCCAGCATGTCTCCTTATGTGTGGTATGCTTTGTGTGTTGGTGTGTGTATGTGGGCCTGTGAGCTGTGTGGCTTAGCCATTCCTACCTGCCTGCCTGCCTAGTTGATTGTGGGCATGGTTTACATCGTCTGGTCCTCTACGTTGCATTGTCCGTGGTGTGGCTGTTTGTTCGTGGTGCGTTTGTGTTCTGGGTGAGTGGGGTCAGTTGTGCCCAGGTGGTTTTGCTGGTGGTGCATGTATGTGTGTTCCTGTCCAGACCTGGGGTTCTGTTGTGGGCAGGGACTTCGACACGTGCGTGGTGTGTGTGTTGTGTGTTGGCGTACCTGCGTCGTCGTCGGTGACGGTCCATGACTTGCTGGTGATTGAGCACGAAGAGTAGCGGGAATGCGTGTAGGGCTGGGTCCATGACGGTGGTCTGACTGTGGAGGGTCTCTCTGCAATGTTTTGCCTCTCAGCTGTGGTGGTTCTGCCGTGTTCGGGCTGGTAGTTTTTCCGCAGCGATTTGCTGTGTGGTTTCCGCCATTGTGATTTTGAGGACGGTCAAGACGTCATTCCGTACGGCGGTGTCTCTGGATTGGTTACGTCCGCCGCGGGGTCGGGTGTATTTACGCGGTGGATCACGTTCTTCCGCGGCGTACGGAAATTTGACAGTGTTTCCCATCCTAATATGGCGGACGGACTATCCTTGGCTTGCGAGCTCTCGCAGGCATTTTCCGCCTACTCCAGGCCGGCAGTCGACCTTCCGTCCGCCATACTAAACGACCTCTTAGTTCGGTTTGAGTGCAACTCCTGCATTGCCAATCCCTGGTGAGTTGCAAGTACTACTGCTGAAATAAGGCCAATGGAATTACCTATGGGTGAGGCAGACTGGCCTCAAGGGCAGGGCCGGCTTTTGCACTGGTGGCCCCTGTGCATTAATGTTTGTTTGGTGCCCCCACTGACTACCTCCACCACGGATTCCCTCACTACCACCCTTTAACAGTGCCCCTCAAGTCTCCATAACCACACTCTCTCTCAGTTGCATTTAATTTGATTTACAGTGCCACTCATACCATTGTAGGGTGTCAGAGCACTTTACATCACACACATTACACAATCAATATGTGTTTGAATCACTGTATAGAAAATGTTACATAAGACTAAGGACTACAAGGTGGAAGAGTCACATGACAACCATAATAGTGATTGGTCTGGAGAAACACAAACTCATAATTTAAAAAGTAATACCATGGTTGGAGGTTCTCTTTAATAATCAGAATTGATTTCTATCCAAAAGAACACTCTTTGCAACATTAGCATAATCAAAGACCAGGGGGAAAAAACATAACACTCTAATTTACAGCTTGCAGTTTGTATGCAGCTCTTAGATGACAGTTAATAGCTCACTGTTCTATGTTAAGATGTTTAACTTGTAAACTGAAAGAAACAAAAGGATCTGACAAAAGCAGTAGCCCACTGACCTATTTATGTTAAAATCTAGATTGCGACTTAAACATTATCGGCGCCATCTTGTCCCTTTCTGGCTCATATGTGCGCGTAAGCAGCAGCCATTTTGAATACCATGGCCTCTCTTGACCTCGCAGACATTCACCCCCGCGCATTGACAGCCCCCGCTCTCACACGCTCGGGCCATAAACCACCGCTTTCAGCGCGACCCTGCCTCGGATCCACATCCCGTACCCGGCCAACACCTCCCTCCGTCCCTTTGATGCACACATCCTTTGATGGACCCCCATCCTTTGTGCCCGATTGTCCAGCCCGATCCCAGGCCGTCACCTAGCCCTGCGGATGCAGTTTATTGCCCATACAGTAGGCAGCTGCCCCTCTTCAATGGATCTAAGACTAATCGAAACCCCCTCCCACCCCATGAGATCCGATCAGCCGCACACATTCCGGGAATCGGCGGAATATCCAGCTGTGCTACAGTCATCACCTGCTGAGACCGGGGTGGGGACTTCTACTGTCAATGTGTGTGAGAACGGGCATGAAGCGGGGATTTCAGGGATGTCTTCCGTACTTCAAAGCATTTACAGGAATGTGTTTCATGCAATAAAGTCATAAACTTGTGTATAAGAGGCCAGGCCTCAGAGATGCGGTTAGAGCACCTCGAGAAGATACCCTGTTGTCTGATTTGACGTGTTCTGCTCCAACGGAATAAACCTCTGTTTCCTGCCTTCCAGTCTCCAGCGCCTGCCTCTTTGTTTGATAATTTTGAGTGGTACGAGAGGCGATTAACGCCGGGCAATACTTGGGTATTTATCGATCGAAATCTGCCTCACCTTTTACAATTGGTGACCCAAACGTGGGGCCCATCAGCGACACGTGGATCCAGTGGGAGAGGTCCTGACGACAGAGTGAACGACTGCAACGATCGGGAAGTGCACCTGCCCGATAGACCCTCGTCTGGCAGCCGATCATCCGAACTTCACCGGTTCCGAACAGACCTCTCTCGAGTGATCTACGGTCCTGACTGGGAACCATCAGGACTGCCGCAGTGATTACGGAGAATAGAGGACGATCGGGCGCTGGAAGCGGAAGACGAGAAACTGTCCTTGCGGTCCGGGTAAGGTCGTGTAAACACGACAAATTGCGAAAAGATTATCTGACTGTCTGAAAATACTAGTATTGCTCTCTGAATTGTTTTTGAGATATTCTCTGTCTGCAAACGGGGAAGGATAGAAATATTCTCTCTTCCTTTGCAGATAGTGAAGGGTAGGTAACGCGGACTTTTGTCCCCCGCTGTAATCTGTCGTGCCTATTTTTCTCCCCACTGACTGATTGATTGTTCGGACATTGGTTGTTCGAAGCTGAATTGTTCTTGAGACATTCTCTGCCTGCAAACGGGGAAGAATAGAAATATTCTCTCTTCCTTTGCAGATAGTGAAGGGTAGGTAACGCAGACTTTTATCCCCCGCTGTAATCTGTCGTGCCTATTTTTCTCCCCACTGACTGATTGATTGTTCGAACATTGGTTGTTCGAAGCTGGTTCTTTTGAGGTATTCTCTGTTTGCAAATAACGTAGAATAGAAATATTCTGTCTAGTCTTTGCAAGTAGTTATAAGATAGTTAGTGCGGACCTTTGTCCCCCTCTGTAATCTGTCATGCCTATCTTCTCCCCACTGAATAGTAGTTGGTTCAACCCGGACCGCCTATTAGAGATGAACCATCCAGCTCCACTGGAAGGCACCCCTAATAAGGACATGTTCACTTAATACGGACTAGTCGCCATAGCTTATAGTAAACTATGGCATAAATATACGAGGAAGGATCAGGAAAGTCAGTGGCCACTGATAGGATCCTTTGATGATAATAAAATAAACATACTGGAAACAGCCCTTCGTAACAATAAGGCAACGCCCACTATGCTCGACAGCCTCGGCATGTGGCGCAAAGAAGCAGAACAACGGAAAAAGAGAAACGAAGTCAGATTAGAGAAAGAGCTACGAAAAGCAGCTCACCTAGCTGCTAGAAAGTTGGAGGAAGAGATAAAGGAAAGGGAGAAAGCCAAACAGAAACAAGAGTCCGAAACATCAGGCCAGTGTCCTGCCCGAACACCCTCTATGCTCTACCCTGAGTTACCCTCGAAACAACGAGCGAACGATGATTTATTGCTAGGTCCCCCAATCATCTACATGCCTCCTCCATACACCCCTTCCCAAACCTTAGTACAACACCCGCAGCCCCCAAGTACGGGTGAGAATAGTGCTAAGACCTTGGTCCTCACGACCTCCGCGCCGGACGAACCCCTTGTACTCAACACAGCACAAGCAGTAACACTAGATGACCCTGAAACTAGAAGGAAAGATCCCACTAGAACGAACCGATTGAGCAAAGATGAACGAGTAGGGATCGATAAGATAGTGAAGACACTGGTGGAACGAAAAGAGAGTGAGGAATACGTAACAGATATGTACAATTCATATGCCAATAGCCACAGACGACACTTTGTTGTGCGATTTTGTTATCACACCCTCAATGCCTATGAGGATCGATACCAAGATAAAGGTCCTGAGAGGCTAACGACCCTCTATAGGAAAGTTGACATTGGGGATGAAGGCGAGTGTGATGTGTCAAACCTCTTCACGCGTACGCTTGAAGTCTTCCGCCACCTCACTGAACAGAGACCAGAAACTAGCACTGCGACTCCTATAGCGACCGAACCCCAAACAGAAAAAGCTAATACTATGATGCCTATAAAGGAGGCCGCTCCCTACTGGGTTCCCCCAAGAGGACAGGGGACACATGACGACATTAACCACCAAGATGCAAGAGGGAGAGTTGTTTACAACTGGGTCTACCAACCATGGGATCGGCAAGACATTTTGACGTTCCGAAAATCCTTGCCTGATTTACGAAAGAACCCCACCGCCTTTTATACTGAATTAGGCACAGCCTTGGGTTTGACGATTATGACCCTAGCGGACATCGATTTGTTTTTCGGGCTATGTCTGCCAGCTGATGTGTGGAAGCAAATCCGGAAAGTTAACCAACTTGAGCTGTTCGTACATACCTGGTTGCAACTCGATGGCATAGATAGGCAACGAGAGCCTGGGCAGAAACCTTTAAAATCCATTCTAGACCTCCCAGACAAGATCGTCCAGAAATTGAAAACCCTGATCCCAGAAAAGAAAGTGGATTGGTCGATAGTAACAGCCTGCCGCCAGAAACCCCAGGAAGACGTATCAGAATACTTCTCCCGGTTTGAAACGGTGTTCTCCGATTACAGCGGCCAGGACATGACCACTGCACCGGACATCATCTGTTTGTCCAGAATTACGTCAAAGGTCTGTCACAGGAGGTCTCACAGAAACTACAGACTAGCGAGAGTAGTTGGGCAGCCTCCAAACCCGCGGCTATCCTTCAGATGGCCCAGTACTATGAATGAGAACGATAGGGTGACTGAGAAAAAGAAAAAGGACTTGAAGGAAAGGGTGATGATTGCTCAGTTGCAAGGGGTGACCAGTGGAAGAGAACAGTACAAAGGAAGCTACCAATCGAATGCTCCTAGAAATCCACCCCCTAGAGACCGTACACCCGCACCCTACACCCCACGAACAGACATCGACGAGAACCAGTGTGCGTTTTGCAAAGGATTTGGCCATTGGAAATCCCAGTGTCCGGTTCGGCTAGAAGCAATCAAAAATAGGGACACGAGAAACGTAGCAAGCGAGCCAAGAAATAGAGGACAGGGACGAGGGAACACAAACGACACCAACAACGACAGATCAGGCAGACCAAATATGTTTGACCATCCCCGACAGAACCAGTACCAACAGTCTGACTACGACAATGCCCACGACTTCGCATAGGGCCGCCAAGGGCAAGGGAGGGATCCAGTCGAGCTCCATGTTGATCAGCAAGGTCCTTATGTCACCGCTAAGGTCCTGGGTACGAAGTCTCCATTTTTTGGTAGACACTGGCGCAACACGCAGCGCGTTATCTAAACGACTGATTCCGAGGGCACCCTTGTCTGGCTCACATGTAACATCGATAGGTTTTGATGGAACGCCCTCCACTAACCCCTTGTCCGCAATGATCTCCTTTGACTTGGAAAATAACACCACTGACACCACGTTCTTACTTTCATCCAACACCCCTGATGCTATTATGGGACTTGACCTATTGAAGCATTTCCGAGCCACTATTAGGTGTTCACAAGATGGGGTTCGAGTCATTCTGTACGACAACCCGACTATGCTCAGATCCTGTCCCACTTCACGCATGTTTTCCATCACTGACGCTGACTTGTCCCTACTCGACACCCTGCCTTTGTACCTATGGGCAAAGACTGACTCGGACGTAGGACGCATGATGATAGACCCAGTACACATAACTGTTCGACAGGACGCAGTGCTCCCGAAACTTCCACAATATCGGATATCGCCCGAGGGCGAGAAGGCATTGGTAGAGATCATCCAGTCCCTGATAGATGCAGGAGTGGTAGAGGAAGTCGTTAGCAATGTTTGCAACAGCCCTATCTTACCCATTGTAAAGAAGCAGGGTGAGGGAGATGAAAAGGCGTACCGCTTCATCATCGACCTGCGAGAAGTCAACAAAGTAGTTGTACCTCAGTACCCCGTAGTCTCAGACATCACCACTATTCTGACTCTGATTCCTTCCACTGCTACCACCTTCACGGTAATCGACCTCAAGAATGCATTCTTCTCCATCCCTATCCACCTTTTCGGCTTCACCTTAAAATCCCGCTCATATAGATTTTGTAGAGCACCCCAAGGCTACACTGAAAGTCCCAGCATCTACAGCCAGGCCCTCAAGAGACAGCTTGATGCAGTCCAGTTACCGGACGGAGTGGTGTTGATACAGTACGTCGATTATATCATTTTGGCGGCCGACACCACTCCACTTGCAGTCACTGCCACCATCCAACTCCTGCACTTCCTCGCGGAGAATGGCCACAAGGTCTCCAAAAAGAAGTTGCAATTCTGCCAACGCCAGGTCACTTACCTAGGCCATCTCTTGTCCAAAGACGGGAGGAAGCTTACGCCCGACCAAATTCAGACCATCCTGGACACCCCTGTCCCTAAGACACAGAAACAAGTCCGCTCCCTAGTAGGCCTCACCTCCTTCTGTCGACAGTGGTTACCAAATTTCAGCCTCATTGTGAAGCCACTACTTTCCCTGCTGGCTAAAGATGTCCCCTTCCCGCTCCCTTGGACCCCCGAGTGCCAATCCTCCTTCAGAGAACTACGAGACGCCCTTTGTTTCGCACCAGTCTTAGGAACCCCCGATTACACAAAGCCCTTCTCCCTCTACACTCACGAAAGGGAGGGGTGCGCTTTGTCCGTCCTGACTCAGTCCATTGGCCCCAAGCAACGCCCATGTGCCTACTTCTCTGCCACTCTTGACCCCGTAGCCAGAGCTTTGCCTGCCTGCCTTCGAGCTGTAGCTGCAGCTGCTATCTCTATCCGACAGAGTGAGGGGATTGTACTCTCGAATTCCCTTACGGTGTTAGTGCCCCATGCGGTTGACACCCTCCTAAACCAGACTAAGACGCAACACCTGACTAGTGCACGACTGATTGGGTACGAACTGACTCTGCTTGCACCCCATATCACTCTGAAAAGATGCACCACACTGAATCCAGCCACCTTGTTGCCCCTACCTGAGAACGACCCCAATGTGCCCCCTATACATGACTGTGTGACCCTCACGGACAAACAGACCAGGAGCAGAGTTGATCTCCGAGACACTGCTTTTCCAGATCCTGACGGAGAGCTATGGGTAGATGGCTCTTGTATCAAACTCCCCGATTGCACGACCTCAGCCGCTTATGCAGTTACCACAGCCCGAACTGTAGTTGAGACAGCCCGCATCACACAACGATCTGCACAGGCAGCAGAACTGATTGCCCTCACACGAGCATGTATCCTAGCAGCCGGGACGATAGCGAATATTTACACAGACAGCCAGTATGCCTTCGGGGTGGTTCACCATTTTGGGCTCTTGTCGAAGGAGAGGGGATTCCTGACCTCACACGGCACACCCATCCTACACGGAGATCTAGTCTCCGCTCTGACTGAAGCAGTCCTCCTCCCCAAACAACTTGCTGTAATCAAATGCCAGGCACACAAAAAGGTTACGGACATCATTGGGCAGGGGAATGCACTGGCCGACATCACTGCCCGGACCACAGCTGAGAATAGGACAATGACACGCATGTATGTGACCAGGTCACAAACAGAAAAATGGAAGGACGCTAGGGAAACTATTAGGGACATCCAGATGGCGAGCTCATCCCACGAACTGACTGAATGGGCACGGGTGGGACTAAAAGACGATGAAGGCTGCTGGCGGACAAAAGACACGAACAAATGGTTGCTACCCAATTCATACTTGATCCCCATACTGACCATGGCACACTCCCCTGCACACATAGGATCTGCTCCTATGGCCGAACTTGTCTCCAAAGTTTGGCACAATGACAGGATTACAGACTCAGCCAAACGCCTAGTTCAACAATGTCTGATATGCCTGCGACACAACCCTGGGAAAGGAACTGTTGTACCCCGGGGAGGGTTTGGGGTCCCCAACCATCCATTTGAAGTCCTGCAGATGGACTACATCCAGCTAGAGAGATGCCAAGGCCTAAAGTATGTGCTTGTTGTCGTGTGCGCATTTAGCAAGTGGGTGGAAGCCTATCCAACTCGCGACAACACTGCCATTGCTACTGCGAAGGTGTTACTGAAGGAATTCTTCCCTCGCTACGGCCTTTGTTGAATTTTGTGGAGCGACAACGGCCCCCACTTCGTAGCCGAGGTTATCCAGCTCATCCTGAAGGGGTTGGGTGTAAAGCAAAAGTTCCACGCAGTCTTCCACCCCCAATCTGCTGGGCTGGTTGAGCGACATAATGCCACGCTGAAGCTCAAACTAGCAAAGATAGTGGCCACCACAGGACTGAAATGGCCAGACGCTCTCCCTTTGGCATTGCTGTCAATGCGTTCCACCCCTACCAAACACCACTTGACTCCTTACGAGGTCGTTTTTGGCAGGCCTATGAGCATCTGGTCTGCACCAAAACCGACATCCTTTCATGACGTCCCGGACGTCATTATGTCTGACTATCTGTACAATTTGACCAAAACACTGTCTATTATCCATCAACAGGTGCTGCAGGCCATCCCCGACACTTCCAGGGGCCTCGGGCACGAGATCCAACCAGGTGATTTCTTTTTGATCCGGAATTTCCAGCGAGCAAAGAGTCTGGAACCTCGGTGGACGGGCCCCTGACAAGTCTTGATCACCACCCGAACAGCTCTTCGAGTGGAAGAGAAGCGGAACTGGCTGCACGCACACCACTGCAAGAAAATCTCCTTAACGCTGACGACGACCGAAGACGTGGCTACCCAAGAAGAGCTCCTGAACAAAGACCGACCATCCTTGAGCTGTTACCCTGACCCAGAGACACTTGAACTGGCAGAATTTCCCGATCCCACTGTGCCATCCAGAGAAGGGTATAACCTGCGACGAAAGGAGGGAGCTTCGGCTAAGCAGACCACTGACTAAGTTACAATTCTCAGACCGGTGGCCTAACACTACTAAGGCTGCTAGGAGAGAAGCCAAACGAAGTTTGTGGTTGTGCCCGCTACCTAACCCCTTGAAAATGATGGAAGCGCCCGATACGAAGATGATGGAAGCGCCCGACACGAAGATGATGGAAGCAACCGGATATCCGAAGACCCACTACAGAAACCCAAAGACTGACAGGTTACACAGCTCAAAGACTATTGCACTCTTTATCACCCTTCTCTTTTGCCTCCTCCTCGTGACCACCCTCTGGATCATGGAAGAAAGTGCACCAGCTCGTGAGGTATTTCTAACCACTGCACCGCCTACCACCATGAAAGAACACCATCTGATCTCTCTTTCACCTCAACTCCGAGAGAGACGGAAGGAGTTTTGGAACAACTCTTTCGTGCAGTTGCTACACCAGCACAACCTTGCCGCCAATACCACAAATTGCTGGATCTGTGGACTGTTGCCACATGCCACTGGACATTCCATCCCCTTCATCCCTACACCTTTCTCTGTCCATGGTTCCTGCCTTGCTTGGCTGATCCTCTTGCAAGAGAGTTACAGGGATAATGCCACCTCCGGAAAAACCATGTCGCACTTCTATCATGGAGTCTGGCTGAACAAAACAGGAAGAACTGCTGCCCCCTTCTGCCCACTGACAATCAATGTCTCAGTTCACATGGACATTCCGGACGAAGAACGAATTGAAATGCAGGTGTTCAACAACCCAGCCAGACCCACCTTCTCTTACCTCCAAAAACGAGCAGCTGCCACCCTGACTGTAGCCCTGTCTGTTGTCAACATCTCGGGCCTTGTATGCAACGAAGGTCTCGGCACGCAGTTGGTGGGCCACAGCACTTGCCGCATCACTAGAACTTTGGACTCAACTGACCCACCCTCTTTCGTCACCTCTCCGAACATGTACTTTGTCTGTGGTACAAAAGCCTACACTTGGCTCCCAAAGGGTTGGAGAGGTACCTGCTACATTGCCTTTGTCCTTCCTCCCACCTATGTGGCTCCAGCAAACCATCACCGACAAAAGCGAGCAAGAGACATTGAACAAGCCGACTCCACCGGAGCACAATTCCTGGACGCAATAAAGGGACTTGTTCCACTCTGGGGTCCGATGGCGAACAGCCGTGCCATCCGACATTTGACCCAGGCAGTCGAAACGACAATGAACATTACAGCTGGCATCCTCACGAAAAATACAGCCGAGCTTCAGGCGGTCCGCCTGGTAGCCCTTCAGAACCGCCTTGTTCTGGATGTGGTTCTAGCGGATCGTGGAGGAGCATGCCGTATCATCGGGTCCAGCTGTTGCACCTTCATACCAGACAATTCGCCCTCAGTCTACAAGGCCATTGAACATCTCCATAGACTCTCCTCAGAAGTTCATCAGGAACAAGAAGAATGGTCGCTTGGGAGTTGGTTTTGGAATACTGTAAAGGACTGGGGGTGGAGGTTGTTCATGATCATCTTGATACCGATTATTGTGATATGTGGATTCTGCCTGGGTATTCAATGCTTGCCACCTCTGTGCTCACTTTGTGCCAACTGCATCTGCCCTAAGACTCTGGACTTTGAAACTGAACGCATGAAAGCATTGTATGATGTAGAGATCCGTAACATGATGGGAATAGACATAGACTGACAAGCTGGCTAGATATGTTGAAAAGGGAGGACTGTTAAAATCTAGATTGCGACTTAAACATTATCGGCGCCATCTTGTCCCTTTCTGGCTCATATGTGCGCGTAAGCAGCAGCCATTTTGAATACCATGGCCTCTCTGCCCACTGCCGATAGCCAGCGCGTCTCTCTCTCCCTCTCTCGACCTCGCAGACATTCCCCCCCCGCGCATTGACAGCCCCCGCTCTCACACGCTCGGGTCATAAACCACCTCTCTCAGCGCGACCCTGCCTCGGATCCACATCCCGTACCCGGCCAACACCTCCCTCCGTCTCTTTGATGCACACATCCTTTGATGGACCCCCATCCTCTGTGCCCGATTGTCCAGCCCGATCCCAGGCCGTCACCTAGCCCTGCGGATGCAGTTTATTGCCCATACAGTAGGCAGCTGCCCTTCTTCAATGGATCTAAGACTAATCGAAACCCCCTCCCACCCCATGAGATCCGATCAGCCGCACACATTCCGGGAATCGGCGGAATATCCAGCTGCGCTACAGTCATCACCTGCTGAGACCGGGGTGGGGACTTCTACTGTCAAAGTGTGTGAGAACGGGCATGAAGCGGGGATTTCAGGGATGTCTTCCGTACTTCAAAGCATTTACAGGAATGTGTTTCATGCAATAAAGCCATAAACTTGTGTATAAGAGGCCAGGCCTCAGAGATGCGGTTAGAGCACCTCGAGAAGATACCCTGTTGTCTGATTTGACGTGTTCTGCTCCGACGGAATAAACCTCTGTTTCCTGCCTTCCAGTCTCCAGCGCCTGCCTCTTTGTTTGATAATTTTGAGTGGTACGAGAGGCGATTAACGCCGGGCAATACTTGGGTATTTATCGATCGAAATCTGCCTCACCTTTTACAATTATATTATGTGCACTTTGTGATCTGCATGGTACATGTTCTTTACAACAGGCACATTAACCCTCTGAGCTACCCGATCTCTTTCTAGGAAGAACATTAATCACCAGAGTCATCATGATATTTTTATTGTTGCCAAACATTGCTGGGGGCCACGAAGGAGACAGCAAGCACTTTTAAAACCATAATATACTTGCAGAAATTATGCCTCCACCCAAAGTCAGCACCCGGTGCATTCACACCGGTTTCACCGCCCTAGACAATACAATACATCGTCATTTGGAAAGCGCAACAGCTACCTCAAACAGAGGTGTCCCGGCGCTAGCATGATCCTGAAACAAAGATACTGGGTCTCCTAAACTGGAAAAGTTCACTGGTCCCGGCTAAAGAGCCATGTTTTTAGGGCTTTCTTGAACTCCCCTTCATCAGGTATCCGCCGAAGTCTTACCGGAAGTGAGTTCCATAGTTTGATTGCTCTAACTGAGAAAGCCCTTCCTCCAATGTGAGCCTTTACAAATTGGAGAACACACAGCAGATTCTGTGAATTAGAGCATAACATCCGCCTTTGCCGGTAAGGGCGATCTGTTTTTTTATGTAATTGGGACCGCCCCCATTCTGGGCTTTGAAAGCAATTGTCAAGGCCTTGAATTCTATACGCTGTGCAACTGGCAACCAATGGAGCTGTTTGACATGAGGAGAGATGTGTTGTCTAAAAGGCACTCTTCTAATCAGTCTCGCTTGAGCTGGCCCTTCTCAATAGTCCTGTGACCACAGTGACAGAGTCACTGTGGTTCTAGGCTGTGCTGCTTCATAGGCCTGCCCTCAAGACTGGAGCTGAACTTCAATATGGGATGTGTTGGATAGGCCTTCAAGGTTAACCCACACTTGCCACCACTAGGGTTCACCTGCTGGTGCTAAGACACCAGGGCTTCTAAAGTCTTGCGAAGCCTTCTAAGGTCTAGCATGGGATTGTGCTCTCTCAGGAGAGTCTGGTGGACTGGTCATTAAGGCTTAACCTGGTTCCCAGTTCCAAATTCGGCAGCTCTGACCATAGTGCCACATCCTCTCCCCCACTGAACACCATACTGGTCCACTGAGAAAGACTCACATTGCCTTCAACTACAATTCAGTTGTTGCTGGCTATAAACACCTGGATGCGGCTCAATTTAAATTAGGCAAGAGCAATATGCTGCCTACAAAAAAAAGTAACATCATTTTAGAAAAAGCAAACACTCATCGGGAATGCTAAATTTAGCAAACAATGTGAAATGTAAGCAGGAACAACATGGTTACCTTAACGCTTTTACACTCACTATTCTGAGGTCAGTGACCGCTTTTGCCTGAAAAGTTAAGGACATGACTACAGGGCCCTGTCCATTGCTTAGATCCTTACAAAACGTAGGAAGTATGGTAAAAAGACCACATCCCTGAACGCAGAGCAGCAGTACACATTTTGTTTTCCAATCCATGCATTGCAGTACCTCCAGAATTGGTGCACTAGTTCCAAGCCCAGGGAAAACAAAGTGCCCGTAACACTGCAGGAACGAAGTATGGCCCAAACCTCTACCCATGCCCCAATGCCGCTCACAGGAATAACACAATGAGCGAACAGGGGAGCACCGGGAGGGGGTGGGAGAAACAAAACAAGGATAAGTGGAATGGAGACCACTGTGTCAGCTGTGGAACCACCAAGGAGCCTAGACTGCACCCTAGAACAACACCTACAAGAAAGAACACAAGATTACTAAAGGGACACAATCTTTAACTGTGAAATCCCCTTCTTTCCCTTAAACCATGCTGCACCCATACACAAGAAGAAAACTCAAAGGGAAAGGCCCCTTACCAAAGGTTATGGCGCGTGACTCCCAGAAGATGGCTGGCTGCTTCAAACACAGAATGATAGCGATGGAGTCTCACAATCAGGAACAAAAAATAACCATAACGCTCTCCCACCCGTCTCCGTTTTCGAATGAAGAGGGACAAATTCAGCGACATAAAAAAAACCCTTAATGTCCAATTCTCCAATTCTTCACAAGGAAAGCCAAGAAAACAGTGATGGGTCTCACTCGAGTAAAGGCGCAGCAGCCGCTAACGCCGTTCAAGGACAGGCTCTCAAAACGAACCAAAAACCACCCACAATGATGTGGAGCGAATACACCCAATGCGGAAGAAAGTCTTGCCGTTCTACACGCATCCGCGTGTGAAGGAGAAGAACGGAGCCGCGGGGTGTGTACAAGCCGTTAAATTACACTCCAACAGCGGCGGTTATCCAACAAGGATGGTACTGGGCCCAGTAACCCCCGAAAACCCGGGAAACCCGTGCACAGGAAAAATGCAAAAAACCCAGGAAGCAGGACTCAGTATAAGGACGTGGAAACGTAAAGCAGCAAAAAAATAATGCTCACGAGCCCATGAGCACTGGACTTCAGCGAAAGAAACCTCCCAACCCGGGACAGGAGCCAAGACCTGGAGCAAAACCCAACAAGGAAAAGAAACCAAGCAGAGAGGCAGGGGAGCACACAGCCTTTAACCATATCAGGTAAGTCATGTGATGCATGCAACATGGTCATAGAAAGAGGACTGACCTAATTCCTAACAGTACCTCCCCCCAAGACCCTCCCTACCGGACGGGGCTTTGAAGGATGATGCAAATGGAACAACCAAACCAACCTAGGTGCATGCACCCCACCAGCCGGTTCCCATGTACCGTCTTCTGGGGTGTATCCCTTCCAGTCCACAAGGTAGTCCAACCGGCCCCTCCTCCTTCTGGAATCCAAGATAGCGTGGACCTCAAATTCCGCCTGACCATCAATTATCAAGGGAGCAGGGGGTGGCATCGCCTGATGAGACTGTACATAAGGTTTCAAAAGGGACGTGTGAAACACCGGATGAACCCTATAATCCCCGGGCAACTCAAGCTTCATCGCCACCGGATTGATCACCTGAATGATGGAAAAAGGGCCCACGTACCTGGGCTGCAATTTACGAGAACCCTGGATTCTAAGGTTTCGGGTAGCTAACCAGACTTGCTGTCCCACCTTATACGCCAGATCAGGAATTCTATGTTTATCGGCCTGTACCTTCATAGTTTCCTAAGCCTCCTGCAACTTGTTTTGTGCAACACCCCAGATGTTACTCAAGGTCTTACACATCTCGTCTATGGCTGGCATATGTCCCGTAGGTTGGATGGCTAAAGCTCTAGGATGGTAGCCCATAGAGCAAAAGAAAGGGGTCATCTCCAAGGCAGAATGCAAGCTATTATTATAGGAAAACTCTGCCATGGGCAACGCCGTTACCCAATCACATGAAAGAGAAGACACCAGGCACCTAAGGTATTGCTCCATCGTCTGATTGGTCCGCTCTGTCTGCCCGTCAGATTGTGGGTAGTATGCTGAAGACAACCTTATCTCCAGCTTCAGCACAGAACAGAGCTCCGTCCAGAAATGAGACACAAACTGAGCACCCCTATCTGTAACCACAGCCGTTGGTAAACCATGCAATCTCACTACCGAACTCATAAACACCGTTGCCATCTCCTTTGCAGTGGGGAGAGTAGGAAGGGGGATGAAATGCGCCATCTTGGTGAATAAATCCACCACCACAAGAATGGTAGTATACCCTGACCTGAGTGGAAGATCTGTCACAAAGTCCATACTCACAGTATGCCAGGGAGAAGGAGGTACTACCAAAGGATGTAGCAAACCAGCCGGTTTGCAATGTGAAGGTTTACTCATGGCACAAACAGGACAGGCAGCTACATATCCCTGGAAGTCTTGGGCCACTGAGTCCCACCAAAACCACTGTAAACACATGTCTTTTGTCTTCTGAACGCCGGGATGCGCCACAAATGCAGACGAATGACACCACTTCATAACCTCTTCTCTCAAGGCAGGAGGAACAAGCAGTCGACCATCATAATACAACATCCCATCCTGAACCGAGAACTGCAGTTGAGTCAACCAAGGGGCCAAATAAATCTGACTTATCCTGTTCTTCACTGAAGACGCAAACTCGTCTGCTGATGTCACCCCGATAATCCGATCTCCAGGTATCATAGATCTCATCTCCTTCACAGGCCCCACCCCCATTTTCCCCACATGTATACGGGACAGAGCATCTGATTTAACCTGCTGAGCTGCGGGCCGATAAGTATAACATAATCATATTTGTTAAAGAATAGAACCCACCGCATCTGACGCGGGGTTAATGCCCGAGCAGACCGAAAAAACTCCTGATTTTTATGGTCGGTGTAATCGGTGATAGTATGTCTCACACCCCACAAATAATGCCTCCATTCTTCAAACAACAGTTTAACAGCCAGTAGCTCTCATTCTGCTACAGTGTAATTACATTCAGCAGGCAACAGTGTTTTTGAGAAGAAGGCAATGGGATGCAAGTAACCCGTTTCGGCATCCCTTTGCGACAACACCCCTCCAACCGCACATAATGAAGCATCTGTCTCAACGAAGAACGGCAGAGCAGGATCAGGATGCACCAACACGAGTGCTGTTGTAAATCTCTCAATCAACTGCTGGAAAGCCGCCTGTGCCTCAGATGACCATACAAAAGGGACCCCCCTTCTAAGCAACCGTGTCATGGGCGCTACAACATCAGAAAAATGGAAGATAAAGCGCCTGTAAAAGTTGGCAAACCCCAAAAGGACCTGTATGTCTTTGGCCGTAGTTGGTATAGGCCAGGTAACAATAGACTCTATCTTTCTGGGGTCCATCTGAATGCCTCCAACCGATACAATGAAGCCCAGGAATACCACTGAAGAGGCACTAAACTGACACTTCTCCAACTTAACAAGCAGATGGTATTCTTGTAAGTTCTGCAGCACTTGAATCACGTGCCTCTGATGCTCAGTATCATTCTCCGAAAAAATCAATATATCATCGATATAAACTATAACGTTTACATCGAGATATTCCCTGAGGACTTCATTAATGAAAAACTGAAAGGCTCCCGGAGCATTGCACAAGCCAAATGGCATCACGCAGTACTCGAACAGCCCGAACTTGGTTTTAAATGCAGTTTTCCACTCATCCCTGGGGCGTATTCGGATAAGATGGTACGCGCCCCGTAAATCCAATTTAGTGAACACAGTAGCCTTTTTCAGTTGATCCAATAACACTGGAATAAGAGGGAGGGGGTATTTGTTTTTAACAGTGACCTTATTAAGGGCCCTATAGTCCACACAAGCCCTCAACGTACCCTCCTTCTTAGGAATGAAGATGATAGCTGAGGACACCGGCGAACAAGATGGGCGGATAAAACCCTTCCTCAACATCTCGTCAAGATAGTCCCTCAAATGCAACTCTTCTGGTTCCGACAGTGCATAAACGCGACTACTTGGTAAAGTAGCGCCCGGCACCAGATCGATCTCACAGTCAAATGAGCGATGCAGGGGAAGGCCCTGAGCATGACCCTCATCAAAGACCTCCTTAAAACCCCTATAGGGGGGGCACCGACACCACCTCACCCGTAGCACAGGTCAAAGGTACTACCCAATTCGTAGCCACTTGATAACAAGCCTTCAAAAAATGCGCAGAATCAAGGGTCACAGAACGGCGCACCCAATCTATCTTGGAGTTGTGCTTCTGCAGCCAAGGTACCCCTAACACCAGACCAAAGGAAGGGGCATCAATTAAATCAAAACAGACGGATTTGGAGTGTCCATTCTCCCACAACAAACACAACGGCTCCGTCTGTCGCGTAATTGACCCAGAAGTTAGTTCTGTCACATCAATTGCACGGACTGGCTCTGGCTGCTCTTTATGCACACAGGGTATCTGTAACTTATCTGCCAAGGAAATATCAATAACGTTACCTGTGGCACCTGAATCCAGCAAGACAGATACTGTCACCCTGTTACAGTTCAATAGCAGTAGACAAGCAAGGATTATGAAAAGCCTAGGGACCCTCTCCACTGCCCCCAGTACCTCATAAGACACTCTGGACTCCTCCATAAACAAGGGACCACCTTCCTGAACACATGTCACTCCCTTACTGTGCGGAACACTAGATGGCTTCACCGGACATTCTCTTGCAAAATGGCCACCCTGTCCACAATACAGACACAAGTTCTTTTCTCTTCTACTTCTTTTCTCTTCAGGGGTCAAGGAGCCTCGTACTCCCCCTATCTCCATTGGCTCGTGGAGCACCTTATGCTCAACAACTGGTTTTACCTCAGACTTTACATATCCTCCACGTGCATTCTGGAACCGGTTTCGTTCCCCCCTTCTTTCGGACAGCCTATGATTTAATTTGACCACTAGATCAATGAAATCCGCACAATCATCGGGGGGATCAACTACCTGGGACACCACGTCCTTAAGGTCTTCATTCAGGCCCTGATAAAACAAAGATGTCCGTTTGGCCATAGGCCACTGAGTCTCAGATGCCAGCCTATTGACTGTAGAAATATAGGTTAATAAATCCTGCCTGCCCTGCCGTAACTTCAGCAGCTCAGCATCACTTGCCTGCATAAATGCATGCTTGGCAAACAGTCCCCTCATTATTCCTTAAAAGCCGGATAACTGTACAAAACACAATCATCGTTGTCTACAAGGGGTATGGCCCATAAAGCAGCTGTGCCAGCCAAATACGAGATGATAAATGCGACCTTTGCTGAGTCATCTGGAAAGGCACTAGGCCTGCACATAAAATGTAAATGGCACTGGTTCATAAAAGTGCTATATTTATCACTATCCCCTGAAAACCTATCAGGAGCTGCCAACGGCACAGGAACAGGTGTAGTAACAGTTACAGCTATTGGGGACCCCCCACTAAAACCTGCCCCTCTCTCATACTGAAACGTTGCAGGCTGCAAAACAGGACCTTGACCCCGGGCCTGTTCTCATGCTTTTACAGAACCCAATTCCTGTCTTAATCCGATATTTTCCTGCCTTAGATCTTGTACCTGGGATTGCAAGGAGGCTATAGCTCCCATTAAATCCTGCATAGTAGGTGGACTCGCTGCCCCCCCTGAAGGACTCAAATGTTCGTCCATACTCGTCCAGGCAGTGTATAATAATTAGTGGGCTTGGTTTTCTGTTAGGTTTTACCTCACTGCCCGTAACACCGCAGGAACGAAGTATGGCCCAAACCTCTACCCATGCCCCAATGCCGCTCACAGAAATAACACAATGAGCGAACAGGGGAGCACCGGGAGGGGGTGGGAGAAACAAAACAAGGATAAGTGGAGTGGAGACCACTGTGTCAGCTGTGGAACCACCAAGGAGCCTAGACTGCACCCTAGAACAACACCTACAAGAAAGAACACAAGATTACTAAAGGGACACTATCTTTAACTGTGAAATCCCCTTCTTTCCCTTAAACCATGCTGCACCCATACACAAGAAGAAAACTCAAAGGGAAAGGCCCCTTACCAAAGGTTATGGCGCGTTACTCCGAGAAGAGGGCTGACTGCTTCAAACACAGAATGATAACGATAGAGTCTCACAATCAGGAACAAAAAATAACCATAACGCTCTCCCACCCGTCTCCGTTTTCGAATGAAGAGGGAAAAAGTCAGCGACATAAAAAAAAACCTTAATGTCCAATTCTCCAATTCTTCACAAGGAAAGCCAAGAAAACAGTGATGGGTCTCACTCGAGTAAAGGCGCAGCAGCCGCTAACGCCGTTCAAGGACGGGCTCTCAAAACGAACCAAAAACCACCCACAACGATGTGGAGCGAATACACCCAATGCGGAAGAAAGTCTTGCCGTTCTACAGGCATCCGCGTGTGAAGGAGAAGAACGGAGCCGCGGGGTGTGTACAAGCCCCTAAATCACACTCCAACAGCGGCGGTTATCCAACAAGGAGGGTACTGGGCCCAGTAACCCCCGAAAACCCGGGAAATCTGTGCACAGGAAAAATGCAAAAAACCCAGGAAGCTGGACTCAGTATAAGGACGTGGAAACGTAAAGCAGCCAAAAAATAATGCTCACGAGCCCGTGAGCACTGGACTTCAGCGAAAGAAACTTCCCAACCCAGGACAGGAGCAAAACCCAACAAGCAAAAGAAACCAAGCAGAGAGGCAGGGGAGCACACAGCCTTTAACCATATCAGGTAAGTCATGTGATGCATGCAACATGGTCATAGAAAGAGGACTGACCTAATTCCTAACAGGCACTAGGCAAGAGCAATATGCGGCCTACAAAAAAAGTAACATCATCTTAGAAAAAGCAAACACTCATAGGGAATGCTAAATTTAGCAAACAATGTGAAATGTAAAGAGGAACAACATGGTTACCTTAACGCTTTTACACTCACTATTCTGAGGTCAGTGACCGCTTTTGCCTGAAAAGTTAAGGACATGACTACAGGGCCCTGTCCATTGCTTAGATCCTTACAAAACGTAAGAAGTATGGTAAAAAGACCACATCCCTGAACGCAGAGCAGCAGTACACATTTTGTTTTCCAATCCATGCATTGCAGTACCTCCAGAATTGGTGCATTAGTTCCAAGCCCAGGGAAAACAAAGACAAGAAAACAAAAATAGCGCTTCACTAGACAAACTCAGTATAAGTGGCACTAATGTGTTTGGGTGTGAATAAAAAAATCAATTTCGCCAGTTTGCTACCACTCTGTCTTACTTAATTTATTTTCCATAGCGTTAACCTTTTATTCCTGATGCTTACTTTGGAATTAAAATGTCAAAATAATACACTTCCAGGAAAAGTGGTTTTCTTTTTTGGATCCATTTCACAGGGGAGCAAATAAAAGAAAGGAGAGGAAAGCGAGTGCGAGCCCTGGTTTTCAATAAGAGAGGAACTGCTAGACAAAAAGAGAGGGAAGAAGGGAAGAGGGAAAGAGTGAGGGGGCAGCTGGAGCGGCAGAGCACAAGTGGACACGGTCTTTGTCTTCTCTGGGCAAGAAGGAAAAGTCAGAGTCCTGCTACTTTTCTGCCGCCCCGCCCATCACGAACGCCGAGCTTTAGTTATAGGCAATGGCAATTACTTGCATCCTGGGACGCATTTTCAAAACAAATAAGTATGGGAGTGGAATCATTGGAATTTAAGAGGTAGGGGCAAGCCAGTGCCCTGCCGATCCTGCCCACTTCGACCACTGGTTCCAACCAACATAGCCTGAGGGCAGTTGGACCTGGAAGCCACCAGTGTCGGCTAAAGAATACACGGTCTGTTTTTAAAATACAACTTGTTGCAGTGCCTTTCGTCCTAGAGTGAAAGGCTGCATTAATATTCTCCTGCATCATTATATTATGTTCCTCAATATCTATTATATGCATTATGGGTGTATTAGGTCACTCCATTTTCAGAAGACAGGCTAGTTGTCTGCCTGTTTTATCTCGTTCTCTGTATGGTTGTTGTTGGTGTGTGTTAATATTTATTATTCTGTGGCATTACTATCAGTATAGCCCCAATCAAAATATCGTGAGTTTTTGTCCCGCATCCAGCTTTTGATTTTCTATCTGTGAGCTCTTCTATTCTCAAACACTGTGTTGGTATTTTGGCTCAATAACTATTTGTGCCGTATGTTATCAATAGTAATGAGTGATCTGGTAAAATATTGGCAGGTGTTTTGGGTACTTGTACCTGTGATGGCAGTCTTTATGTCTAACAACTAAGTATTGCCTACTATAAGTGCCAGTCATGGGTGTGTAACGTGAATACATTTAATCTACTGGATGGTGTATCCCCCAAATGTTGCTTACATCTAATTCCTCCATTACCTTTTGCCATTGAAGGTTTAGTGTATCCAGTCTCTCATGTAGTACACAGTAACAATTATTCACAGCATCGACATGTGGTAACAACTATTGACTAGCCTGTTATTTGAGCCTCGACATGTGGTATAGTGATGTCCAGGAGACCTCTAATGGACCCGCCTTCATTCGAAAAAGAACAGTATATATTTACCAGGCAATTCTCTTTACTCTCTTGTACAAAAGAGTAAGAAGTATCTCCCCCCCGGGTCTATATATGTGTCATCCACCTGGAATGGGGGCCCTGGAGCCACCTACATAAGCACGCCCCTTGTGTAATTGGATTGGCTTGCAAAGTGAGGCTGTCCTTGCCACTTTTTGAATTGTGAAGCTAACCCTTCCTGTAGTAGGTGTGTTTCCTGAAACAGTGCATGTTTTATTTAAAACGCCTCAAGTAGGAGTGGATCCTATACCTTTTTTGCATGATTAATGAGGCCTTATACATTTCATGAGAATATTTTTTTAACTGCGACCCATCATGTTTCAATATAATACATAACTGTACTACCAATCACTACTTTTCACTCGGATTCTCGTACTTTTCTCTTTTGACAGTTTTAGCATTAACCTTACTGGACATTGGGCTTCCCTGACCGGTATTAATATTTCAACAGAAAACAAGGAGTAAACCCTCACCCTCAAGAAGTGACTTGGGGGCATTTCCGTACTACCACACAACAGTGCTTAATTTGTAAAAAATGAAGTGCAGGTGCTGAAAATTTTGCCAAGTAGGCCACAGCTCACTTCTTCCTCCGGTGATCCCACTTTCAACACTCTCACTGCCTCAGTCCCTATCGTCTAACCTTGATCTGTTGTCTGTTCCCTAAGTCTTTTCTCTAAGAGTCTATCCTCTCACCTTTCTAATTGTTTTCTATCATCTTTGTCACACCTGGTTTTTTACCTTATTACCTGTGTTTCTGATTTGCCCTCTATTCATTCTAGCCTTGTTCTTTTTGCTCTTCTCTTTTATCCATGCTCTGCTCTATCTCTATCACTCTTCTAGCAGTGATTAGCTGTATGTCCGTTTTATCATATGTCTGCTTTTTTTCCTCTGTCCTGTCCTCTATGTCCTTTCATTCTATCTTCTCTCTTCTTAATGCTCTCTTCTTCACATCATGGCTGCTTTCTCTTTGTATCTGATTTGCTCTCCTTTTCTTCTACTTAGCTCCATCTTATCTATCTCCTGTCCTCTTGTTTCTTTCTCCTCTTTACTCCTGCTCTCTCTCTCAAGTATAACACTGCTGCTGCCTGTGACCCCTGTCGTCAGCCTGTACATGTCCCTGCTATTTTGAACTCTGCGTTTTCCTGTTGTCATTCCTAAAGAAGTGGAAGATGGCGTGTTTTACTTTCTTACCTACACCGAGTGCAAAAACAAAATGTACACCAAATGAAAATGCTTTTTTTGCATATATTAATCAGTGCGGTATGACGGGGTTTATTGCGGAACAGACGGCTGCTCGAGCACAGCAGGTGATGTCACTGCTAGTGCTGCCTGTAATTAGTAGGTCCAGGGATGGCGACGGCATCGGCATCTACTACTCAGCTTGCTGTGACCCTGCCTGCTACAGCACAGGCATTGTCCCCAGCCGTGATGCTGCCAATGACGGTAAGTATGGCTGTGGTGCCTACTGGACTCACACACGCAAAGCAATTTCCATGCTGGGGTGCAGCGCACAGAATCTACAGATGATGCCATGGCGCACAATAGTTGTGTTGGGCCCCAGCCGCATCAAGCACGTTGAGGATAGCAGCAATGCAGGGCTGCAGGATCTGCTACTCTGGCTACGCATCAAGTGGAAAGTCCACATTTACTTTCGTATATTCTTCCTCAACAGCCCTCACTCCCAAATTCCAAATGCCCTCTCGCAGCTTCCTTGCCTCAACTCCGTCATGAGCCAGCCCCCAGCTACAATTATGCAATGGGAGGCTTAGGCTCAGGCAGTGGCAGGGTGCAGCAGACTCTGGGATTAGAATGCAAGCCATAATTTATCGATGACTTCTTGGATTTGTGATCGACGTGATGAAATCATCACTAACGTGGTGATACACAATCATGCCAGCCTGGACAAGAGTATGCTGGCCTGTCAATGAACATTTACCAGCCAATCACCATACAATGTATGTTATTCTTTTTATTTTGAATTTGAACAACTAAAGCATTACACATCTAAAGCAACATACAGAGCCAAATTTTATCCTTGATTGCCGTTGTATCAGTGTTCAAAGGACCTTACACATTTCAACTATTGATGTTGCACCATTATTTCCGCTTACTCACTGCTGTTATGGTTTTATGGATGTCCAGCCTCAGCATCTGGCTGGACAATATGTCTCTACTGATCACAGGCAAGGCACTACTGTCAGATCACTATTCCATATGTTCTTTTGACTGTCTTACTCATTCGTCTCTTTTTGCAGTAGCTATAGTCATTTGCAGTCCATGGTTCTTGACAATGTTGGTTCTGGTGGCAATATCAAAGTATGATTAGGGATTTTCCATCTACCCCTCTAAGTCTCGGTTATTTCCGCAACTTCCTGGGCCATTATTTTTCACCTTTTTTTACTGAATTGGTGTGGTATCAAGCTTTGTTGTTCCAGGCAGATTCTATCCCGGTGTCCTCAATTTCCTGCTACCTCTTCCTCCGGGGTCGTGAAGAGGAAGGCCTTCCGTTAAATCTGTAGCCGAGCCAGGAATGTCAAAATATATTTCGTCTGGAAGTCAAGAGCCTTCCGTCTGGCTGCTGCATAAAATCCATGTTGGTTCTGCGCTTTTTTGGTTTAATCCAGGAATACTTGTATGTGATGATCTTAGTAATGGGGTGCCTCTTATTTGCGTATGTGCTAAAGTATGAAATCTTAATCACAGTGATTGAACATATGTCCTATCAGTGCTCTTGGCTTTTATCCTGGTGGGAGAGGGCTCCTAGCATCTTATGTGCTCTCTCTATAAAGACAAACTAAAAAAAGTCCATGTGACTGCGGTGTGTTCGTTATCCAATCTTCGAGGAAGAGTTTGGTCGAAGGTCTCTCCGCTCTTTCTGGGAAGCCTCTAAATTGAATGTTTTAAAGAGGCTGGCACTCAGCATCCACCCAGTCCTTCATATTTTGAGCTTATGTTTTTATCTTGTGTAGCATATCCTTTAATGCTTTTTTGAAGTTTAGCCCCATGAATTTCGTTTTCTGTTACACTGCCTGTAACTTTGCGCATGTCTGTAATTAGTAGGTATATTTATTTATTTATTTTATTTTTTATTTTCCAACATTTCCCCCCCCCCTCGCAGGGCATTTTTACATTGAGAAAAAAAAGAAATATACAAGCATCCATTTACATCCATTTATATCACAATAAACCAATATCAGTAGCAGGCCGTCAGAGTCAGATAGATATAAATCGGCCTAATAAATATTGTTCATTAGTTCTATTAGGACCGAGAGGCCCTCTTAATACCCTGGCTTAGTGTGCTCAATAAAGTAGTTAAATTAAATAAATTAAGTTGAATACTCTAAACGAAGAGGAGTTACTTTCCCTTCCACTTATTGATTTGGTCCCATATTTTTAGCCCTAATGATCTTCCCCTCTTACCCTTTCTTGAGTAGATCCCCTTCTCTAAATTGTAGACACTTAGCAGCTTAGCTACCCACTGATGCAGAGTGGGTGGAAGACGATCAAGCCATGCCGATGCAATACAAATTCGGAGCACAGCCATGGCCACAAATAGGAAATAATCGTATTGGGACGGAAAGGCATCCTCGGCCATCCCCAATAAAATCCTAGCTGGCGTCAGCTTAACCTTTACTCTCAAAGATCTTCCCAAGAATACTTCAATGGATTCCATTAGAGGCTGTAAGTGAGGACAAGTGGCGAAGATGTGTATTATATCTGCCTCTGAACTATCACAGCGTGGACAGGTAGTCCCCTGTGTCCCTCCCCATTGTGCAATTCTTGCTGGCGTGTAATATAGCATATAAATGGTCTCATAATGTTGCGTTTGAAGGGCGGCCGAACAAAGAACTTCCTGACCTATCTGCAATGACCTCCGAAAAACCTCCTGATCTATTCCTAGCTTGTTTGATTCAAACTTTACAAGGTCATCTTCTCTATTTACAATGAGCTCGGCATACAGTTTCTTGATCGTACAACCCTATCCCCCTTCAATAGTCTCCAAAATTGTGTTTTCCTCGAAGCCCATTGGACCACCTTTTTTACTAGATAGGAAGCTCCTAACCTGTAGGTACTTAAAGAAGTTCCTTGGGTTAAGGCCAAATGTCGACTGTATTTCAGTGAACTGGCGCATTCCATCGGGACCAATCACCTCCCCCACTTTTTTCAACCCCGACTTCCCCATTCTGCAAATACCGTATCTGGAAAGATCTCCTGTGATAGTGTAGGGTTCTGATATAGCCTAGTATACGCATTAAATCTTCCTAAACCAAATCTTTTCGTAAATGCCTTCCAAACCTTATGCGCTGCAATCACAGTTTTAAATCTAGTTCTCTTGAAATAGCTGGATTCGGTGTACTTCAAGAAGGCGTTCTCTGCTTCATCCCCGAGTACTAGTGCATAAATAGGGACAGAACCTGAGGGGAACTCTGATTCAGACTCCGCGGCCCCTATAAGCCCCGTCATTTGCTGAAGAGCTGCTGCCGAGTAATATAGTTTAAAATCAGGCAACGCCCACCCCCCTCTATCCCTTGGTAGTGACATGAATCTCAGTGCTCTTCTTGTTTTTCCCTGCGCCCAGACAAATCTGTTTAGCATCTGTTCTAAAGTGTTAAACCATTTGGCTTCGAAGATAAGTGGGATTGCCCTGAATAAATATAAGAATTTTGGGAGAAGGATCATTTTTACAATATTGACCCGCCTACTATTGACATATGTAAATTATGAAACCTGTCCAGATCTTTCTTAGCCTTGTTAACTACTGGGCCTATATTGATTTCTACTAGTTTGGCCAGATCTGCAGTGATATTCACACCTAAATAAACTCCAGACTGAACCACTCGCGAGTCTGTGCACTTTGCCTGATCATTTTTAATAATTTGGGTTTTGGACTTATTCAGGGCATATCCTGCAACCCGCCTGAACCGCTCTGCTTCCTCCTCTACCACTCTAATAGCCTCTGTGGGTAAGGGTGTAATAACCGCCATATCATCGGCATAGACAAGGACCTTGCATAGACCCCTTTGCGTTTCCACTGGTGGAATCCGGGAGTTCTGCTCCAGTTTGCGAAACAGAGGGTCAATGTACAGGGCAAACAGTAGTGGGGAGCATGGACACCCCTGTCGTCTGCCACGGGTAATTTCAAAGGGAGCGGTGCGACCTGCATTCACCCAAATACTAGCTGTAGGTGCAAGCCCTCCCCACAGCCAGCCCGTCTTAGAACTACCCACTGAAAATCCCAAGAGCCCGATCAAATGCTTTTTCGGCATCCAGAAGCATAACTGCCATCGGGTCCCCTGGGATCTCCGTGGCATCGAACAGTGTGATAACCTTTAGGATGTGCTGAGTAGTGCCTCTACCTGGTATGAAGCCATGTTGGTTTGTACTGACCAGCGTGCCTATAACTCCAGAAAATCTTACTGCCAGCGCCTTTGAGAAGATTTTTATGTCTGAGTTTATCAGTGTTATTGGCCGGTAGGAGCCTGGCTCTGTAGATGGTTTCCCTTTTTTTAAAATAATTATTATATCCGCGCCTGCCCAGCTACTCTGTATGGACTAGCCTGCCTAGGCCTCCTGTATTGTCCTGACTAGGTCAGGTTGGAGTGCCTCGTAGAAAACCTTATAAAATTCCCCCGGGATCTGGTCCGGGCCTGCGGCTTTACCCGAGTGCAGGCCTAACATGGCAGCAGTAATCTCTTCTTCCCCCAAAGGAGCATCTAATATTTCCCTATCCTCCTCAGATAGTATATGAGGGGGAATCCGGTAAGTACCTTCGGATTTCTCCGGGATCTTTAACTTGCTCCTCCTTATACAATTTACAATAAAACTAGCAAAAGACTTCCCAAATTATCTCCGTATCTGAGACGAGATTCCCGCTGAGGTCCATTATTTCTTTAATTTCCCTGAAGGCTGCCTTCTGTCTAGTCCGTATCGCTAATGTATGGCCCACCCTTTCACTGCATTCATGACATTTTTCCCTTTGAGTTGAAAAAATATCAGCAGCTCTGGTCGCTATTCTTTCCTCTGCCTTCGCCCTGGCAACCGCAAGTATCCGCTGCTCGAGTAATTCCCCAGTAATCGTACAGTGTGCCAGATTCTGTTCGGCCTCCAGTAGAGCTGCATTTAGTTGTTCCGCCCTCAACCGCTATTTTTTTGCTTATACAGACTAAAACTAAGTGTCTCTCCGTGAACCCCCACCTTAAAAACATCCCAGGCATTCCCTGATGCAGTACTCCCTCTATTAATCTCCCAAAATTCTTTTATCCATGAATTCATATGATTAACATAATCCATATCTATCAACAAACCCCTCTCAAAGGTCCACCCCCGCTCCTGCCTTCGCAATGCGCCATCATTTACTGATAATATTAATGGGTTGTGGTCAGATACAATCTGCGGAAGTCTTTCTACCTGCATTTTGGATAATAAGGAGCAAGATACAAAAAAACAGTCTAGCCTAACACAACGTTTATGAGGGGCAGAATAATAGCTAAACCCTGAATCTTTTCATTTTAGCTTACCCCATACATCCACCAACGCGTTATTCTTAGCAAGATTCAAAATCGCCCGACAATCTCTCTTCTTGTGACCCTGATACTTCCCTCTAGAGTACAGGCCTAGCCCGCCGCACCATTGATGTTGAAATCTCCTGCTAAGATAACCCGTGGGGCCCATGTAGCAAGTTCTAGATCTAAGCAGTCTAACAATTCCGGGTCATCTTCCGTAGACCCATAAAGTGATCCCAATGTAACCCAGTCCCCACCAATCAAACACTCTATCAAGACCTACCTGCCCCACCGATCTTCTAATTTCTTTCTTACCGTCACATTACTGAGCTTTGATAGAATAGCCACTCCTCTAGTTTTTGCCCCTTGTCTTGAGTGAGCTAGCAGATGAAATCCCAAATTCCTATAAGAAAGCTTTGGTACCTTCAATATGGGTCTCCTGGAGACACACAAAATCTGCGCATGTATTTTTGAGCAGAAGCGCTACACGTTGCCTTTTCAGCCTATCATTTAGACCGCAAACATTAAGCTATATTATTTTTATATTCATATTCATTTATTCACAACCTTTGGCTGTCCTACCAGACAATCTGCTCCCCGTCTATCTGAGTCTCTTTTTGTGCCTCTTGCAAAAATCTTGATTGGCCTGATTGCTACCTTTAGTTGCATTATCCCCTCTCCGTAAACTTTATTCATGAAAAGTTGCAAAAGTGCCCTGTGCCCTGTGCCCATGTCCCCCCTCCCCCTCGAGCCCCTCCCTCAGACTCCCACCCCCCCTTACCCCACTTACAGGCAAATAGGTCAATCCTGACCTATGTGTGACAGCTTCTTGGACCGTGGGTCGTCGCTGCCCCCCCGCCACCCTTTTAACAAAACACTCACCCAACTGTGGCTGAACCAACAAAGTGCTTATAATGCTATACACCTCATGGTGCACGTGAGATGCTCTGCTGAATACCCTGAAGGGCCACCCCTATAACTATTATCTTGGCTACCTACCTCACTGCTAGATTAGTATTCCTCTGACCCCTTCTCGCCTTTAACTCCAATAAGAATGCCTGGGTATTAACCTCTGAGAAAAACATTTTAATTTGTCCATCTACGTGCTGGGAATAGTAGGTAAGCTTTGCATTCTGTCTTCTGGAAAGGGGAAATCAATTGTCTCAAACGCCACCTCCTTTCTACTGTGACGTGACAAAAGTCTGGACGTGCAAAGAAGGGTGTTCCATCAAAGGTGCGCCGGGCCTGGGGTTTAGCCTTATCCAAGATCTCCTGCCTGATTAGAAAGTTCCCCAGGAAAACCAGCATTGCCCTAGGCCTGTCTGGGTGGACTGTAGCATAGCCCTTCTTCTGCGTTAAAGGGAACCTATGTGCGCGTTGGACTTCAGTCTCCCAATTCCAAGCTGAAAGCTCAGGGAAAGCCCCCTTTAACAGTGAGATGATAAAGGCCTGTGCATCCTGTCCCTCTGCGCCCTCCGGAATACCCAGGAGCCTGATGTTATTGCGTCTCTGCCGGTTTTCATAGTCTTCCAGCTTCCACTGCATGTTCTCCGTGGCTTTCTCCTGGGCCTCCTTGAACTCCTGCCATCTTGTCACTTCATCCTCCAATTTCCCAGTGCTCTCTTCCACCTCCATGACTCTCCCAGCCATCTCCGCATATAGTTTGTTCATTTTGCTTAAGGAGCCTTGGATTTTTTTGTTTACCTACTTGGCTCTTCTGCTTTCGGATCTAGCCTCCCCCTCCCCCTGCATCTGCTTAAGCGTGGCATAGAGCAAGTCCATAGTTGGAGACTGATCCTGAGAAGTGGTGGACAATGTGGGGACCTGCTGACGATGTTGGCTGCTCATTCCTCCTTCCTCAAGGTATAAATGAGAGGTGGCGGAGTAGTTCCAGTCTAGTTTTTTTGCCACATCTATTTGTGATGGACTACTGGGGACCTTTTGTTTTAGTCGCGTTCTGCTCTTCTGCTGCTTCGCCCTTTGGTTAAGTGAGGCCCTCTGAACTGTACTGTCAGCGGCCGACAAGTCAGAGTCAGAATCTGTGCTGCCGGTATAGCTCTCCCCCGACCCACCGCATTCTCCGGACGTCGAGCCTGTATCGTCATTAACTGAAAAGAAGCAGTCATCACTTGGTGAACCAGGGGCTGGGACTAGGCCTGAGTCTAGCTCTGCATCCAGAAAGAGAGTGCCTTTCTGCTTTTCTAGCGATAAGCCCTCTGCCCCAACTGACCCCTCTATTCCCAGCGCACTGTGTTCTATTTCAGGGGGGATTGATGTGATGGTAGCCCTGTCCAACAGTCCTTCCCCTATATGTTGTGAAGTATTTTTAGCATTTTTGCCACCAGCGATCATGTTAAGGTTTGCCTGCAATATCGTGTCTCCACCTGCATGCCCTGATTCAGTTAATCTGCCATTCTCCTGCCCCTGTGTTTCGTCCTGCTCCACTCCCCAATGCACCGGGTTCTCAGGCACGGGGTCTGCACGGCTCACCTCATCACGCATCTCGCCGAATTCCGCTTGTGGCAGCAGCAGCTCTGCTTCTCCTCCCGCTGTCTGAAATCGCTGCTCTGTCTGCTTTGTCTGCTGCTCATCGGGGGCCATCCTGTTCGGTGTTCCTAACTCCCCGCCTTCTCCGCATCACTCTGTGACGGGCCGCTTAGTGGAGCGGAGATGCTCGTTGTTGTACCGCTGGCTGCCTCGAGACCTGCTAGCACCACCGCAGCAACGGAGAAGGACTCAGCCAAGGTAGGCTGCCGGAGTGTGCTCCCCCTTGGAGTATTAGCGCTGCTTTGCGTGTCTTTCTGTTTACTCTTGATATTCCTTTTCACGGCTGCCTCGACATCCCTTTGCTTGGGTCCCTTACTTCTGACCCCCGGGTCATCTGCAGTGCCTATGTTCTTCGCTGTTTGTTTCCTCGTTGCGACCACCGGTTCTCCTGGCAGCGGTGGTGTGGGGTCAGTCGTGGCATCCTTTGGTTCTTTAGGTTTTGATCCCTTTGGCGCCATAGCAGCTTTTAGAAAGCTGGTCCTTACTGCTGAAGCTACTGTTGCACAAGATAGCAGAAAGGATCGTTGCAGTGCTCTGTGGCGTTTTGGGGTCAGCAGTCTAATAATGAAGCCTCGTAGCCATCCAAGTTCAGCAAGCATCCTGCACCATTGCCACAGTCATCTCAATCTACAGGGAGAGAGGGCAGATGCGACTTCTCCCACGGCCGGTCAGCGGCCATCTTGCCTCCCTGCTTCAGAAGACTTCAGTAGTAGGTTTATTTCTACAGTTACTCCATCATTTTTATTTTCTTGCGCTATGCACATGTTTTGTATTACCACCAAAATGTCCTTTGAGGATTGCTCGGGTGTGTCTCCTGCTCTTGTGCCCTCCTCCCTCCGTTTTCTTTGCACCGCTTAATAATACACGTTTCTGTTATGCAAAGTAATCCATCTTTAAAGTCTTTTATGAGGTTGTGTATTTCTGATTAGTGTGTATTTGAGTATCAGGCTTTCAGGTGCATGCAGTTCAAGTGGTTTGTGTACCTTATAAGAGGTGGAGGAAATGAGTGGTCGACCAAGGCTGGGCTGGGTACACCCTCTTGGTCTTGATTATTGGCCCCTAAAGAGCATTTTGGGGACATTACTGCAAGAAAGAAATGTTTGTTGTTGGATATCAAGGGAGTCCGTGAGAAGTAAGTTGTGTTACAGTGTTTTAAGAGCCTCCCATATCTTCTTGGTGATTTGTTAAATCAGCAGTTAATCACAATATGGGTAAACAAAAGGTTGGCGGTACAAAGCCATCAGTAGAGCCAACTGCCATTCCTAAGCAATAGACTCCTTCCTAGATCATTCTGTGGGAGTTATATCTAAATCGACCTAGCAAAGTGATGCCTGTTCCTGAGTGTGACTGGGCCAATCCGGCCAGAGAAATTTGTGGTACCTACTGAGGAGCAGGTGTTTGAGCTAGCCAAAGAGCAGTAGAGCCAGATCACTGGACTTACCAAGGGCCTGGAGAACATCACTCTCCATAAACCACCCATTGTGCCTGAGACAGTGGTACTTCCAGCATCCGTATGCCAAGCTTCCATGGCTTCAGCCCGCTCACCTGTAGCTAAACACAAAAGAAGGACACAGAACAATATAACTGTTAATTTGAGTTTCACTGATTTATCTGTTTTAGAGGGGACAGCTGATTATTATAATACTATGCCTAAACCCCTGTGGGCGCCGTTTTGGAACAAATTAACAGTTGTCATAAATGATTTACTATTGCCCCTCAAAGAGAGACTGGGGAGGCTTGAGGGTGAAAGGGAAGATGGTATTTCCTTTTGGGAGAAACTATCTAATGTGGATACAGCAAGGGTGGAGGAGCCTCAGCTATCAAAACTGAGGCAGACAAAGGTTTTAGGAAAACCCCCTCGTCTTGCGGAGACTCTAGCTCAACCTAGTCAGGCTCTGGTGGGTAACATGGATGGTAATGTGCAAGGGGTTAATGGTAGCCCACCACAATGACACCTGCTGTGGGTCAATTGTATCAGAGTCAAATCAATAAACATCCCCTTAACACAAATATACCCCCACAGGAGCCAGGAACTGTCATTCTTCTCATGGTGTATGGAATTTGCGGGCAATGTGGGGAGGTGCTGAGCCCCCTCCTACAGCATTGTTCTGAGCCTGAAGTGTCTAATAAATACCAGGTACTGAGCACCCTAGAAGACAATGAATGATTTAGCTGTATCAGACATTATGTTAGAGGCTCTGGGAATCATTGTAGAGACGATGGCATTACGGGCCAGGTGAATAATGTGCCCCCTAAAGCTACTGTACTTATCTCTGGGATGGTAACAGACCATAGGCTGGTTGTACTTAAGGTCGATAACGCTTGTCATAAAAATAAATCTTGCGCCAGTAGCACATACACCTGACCTCCAAATATGGATCCTACAAGTCAGTATCCTGAGGGAAGTTTCAAGTTAGTGACATGGAATGTGAATGGGTTAACAAATAAGATAGGAAATGACGAATGGGTTAACACTATATCTGAATTGAATATTGTATATATGCAAGAAATATCTGAATTGGATATTGTATGTATGCAAGAAATCTGGAATACAAGCCAATTAGAAAATTAAATAAATAATTAATTTCCCCTCGTAGTCATCTCTCGAAATCCCCCCTCACCTGGCCCCACCGTTCTTACTTGCAGCGGCTGCGACTGCCATTATATGAGGAAGGGTTTTCTTCACAGTTTCTAGAAGCTATAGAGTCCTAAGCTGGGTGGGCAAAAGGGGGGCTTCAGATTCTCATCTCTAACAAACTAACTGTGAATGTTAAAAAGACTTCGTCAGTGGGTCCATTTTTCAATTATTGTGGTTGAATAAAAAAGGGAGAGAGATATCTGGTAATTGTGAACTTTTTAACAATGTTTTTGAGTGTGGCTATGGCACTTGACCATGGCCTCGAAGTCTTTTTAGGTTCTATTCACACAAATTTTGTATTACTAGGTGATTTTAATATTCACACTTGTGCACTATCTGCTATCTATGCATGCAGCCACATTTATCAGGATGTGGTGGGAAATTACCACTTGTGAAATAACGAGTATGGTGAAGCATTGAACTTTATTATTTCTAAATATGATCTACAACTACTGAGGTGTGGCCGTGAAACAAAAGGGGAGTTAGCGTCACCATTTACTTGGAGATACCCGTCTACAATTATCGATCATGTATAGGTATCAGTTTCACCTAATCCTATGTGTGGCATCCCAAGTAGGGTATCCTCAGTTTTTAGTGCCCATAATTTAATTAGGGATTGGAAGGAACAAACCCGCGTAAGTTCATTGCAGAATTACTGAAAGAAGCCTTTCCGGAGCTGACCACGTGGGAATGGACATGAGAAGTACAGAGGGCACACAGGTTTCCTTTCAATGTGCGGAAAGCCCGTCAAGGACAAGAGAACTTCCCAAAAGCAATATTAGTCTGCTTCAATAACTTTTTAGCACGAGAAGATATTTATGACCTCGCTAGACCAGACAAAAAGGCTAAAGCCAAGGGGTGCAATTTCTTTATTAGACCGGATTTTTGCAAGGCGACAGTTTCTAGGAGATGGCATTTAAGGCAACTAATTCCGGACTTTCAAAAGAAAGGTGCAGCTGTATACTTGCAAAATCCGGCGAAACTTAAGGTCATGCTCAAAGGTCAAACCAAGTTCTTTCAGTCAGAAATTCAGGCGAAAGAGTACTTTATAGAATTTGGTGATAGAACATAATGATGATACAATCTACATATTTGTGTAACTGACCCTAGATAGTAGCTGCCGACTGTATGGTTGTATAGGGGAACGTGGGGGGGAGGACACGATACTCCATCATTGCAGGGACTTATGGTCCTTGGGCCTCATGAGATGGGAATTTTGGGAGGGGGGAGGGTAGGGCAGGATAGAAGGGGTGGGGGGAAAAGGGGTGGGAAAGGAGGGGCACGGGGTTTAGGTGATGGGGGGTGAAAATGGCACCAGCAGAGGATTTAAAGTTGGCTCTGTCAATATTTAAAATGTATGTTGTATGTTGAGAGGTTTTTCCAGAAAGCTAGAAGTATAAGAATGATAAGAGAAATCAAATACAATGGCTAGAAAGATCAAGATATGTACATTAAATGTATGTGGTTTAAATGATCCTCGGAAACGGCAAGTATTAGCTAAGATTATACAGATACTGGGTATAGACATACTTTGTTTACAAGAAACGCACATTGCATGGACCAATAGAGAATACTTAAAGAACATGGGGATGGAATTGGTCGTTTGCTCCAAACAATCCGGAGTTAAAAGAGGGGTAGCGATATTAAAAAAGAGGGGGTGGGTGGACTGCATAAAGACGACAGCAAATAAATGGGGAAGATGGGTGCTAGCAGAATTTAAGGGGGGACGGCAGGGGTTTACACTTTGTAATATATATGGTCCAAATTTAGACGACCCAGAAGTATTTAATTTTATTAATTTAGAACTGGCACAGTCGACTACTCCAGTGCTATTGTCTGGGGATTATAATATTAATGTGGAGTCAAAGGCTGATATAAGATCCAATTTAGCATATTGTGGTAAGAAAAAACTTGTATATACTGCTCTACGTGGGTTACTTCTGGAACATGGCCTTTTCGATGTTTGGCACGAAAAGAACCTGAATCATCCAGGGTTTACGTTTTTTTCTGCTCCTCACCAAAAATTTGTTAGGCTGGACTACTTTTTTATTTCACATACTTTTTAAATACAAGCTAAAATCCATCCCAAACTAATCTCTGACCACAACCCGGTAGTCTTGGAACTAAATGTTGAAATAGAGGGTAAAATTGAACCATCACGATGGTCTTTTGAGCGCAAATTATTATTGGAGGCAGAGTATTGTCAATATATGTCTAAAGTAATAGAGGAATTTTTTGCCTTCAATAAAGGCACATCAACCCATGAAATGGTTTGGGACACATTTAAAGCTGTGGTTCGGGGGGAGACTCTCAGTTATTCCGGGTTTAAGCGTAAACAATTCCTAACTGAACAACGGAAGGATTTTGACGAAATAATAAAAGCTGAGGAGAAGTTGGCAGAGACCCTAAGGCAAGGAGGGGAATCAGACCTGAGTAAACTGGCCCAAAAAGATCTCTCGATTAAAAGAGCCAATGCTTATTCTAAAATAGCCTATCTAATCGCTATTAATTATACTCAATATAAGGAAACAGCATACGAGTTTGGGGAAAAAAACGGTAGGTTGTTAGCGAAAAGAACAAGGGAAAAGCAGGTATATAATGATATCTTGAAAATCAGGGACTTAAAGGGGGCTATACAGGAAACTAGAGGAGGAGTTCTGACTGCTTTCCAAGAGTTTTACCAATGTCTCTATAGCGAGGAAGGGGATTTTATCGAGTCGGGTGAATATTTAAAGGAAACAAGTTTTGTGCCTTTATCGGAGGCTCAGCGTTTCAATCTACTAGCACCCCCTGAATGGGAAGAGATAGAGACAGCGATTCTAGGGCTGGCTCTGGGTAAAGCTACAGGGCCAGACAATATACCGTTGGAGTTTTTTAGAACATTTAGAACACAACTTAAAAAAGAACTGGTGGAAATTTGTCAACGAGCTTTTGAGGGGAAAGCCCCACAATCTTGGGCGGAAGCAATCATTGTCATTTTTAAAAAGAAAGGGAAAAATCCTGAAGAGATGGGGTCTTATAGACCAATCTCTCTATTGAATACTGACAGTAAAATTTACTCGAAGCTTATAGCAAACCGGCTAAATGATCCATAAGACAACATGGCTTCATACAGGGTAGAGGTACCACGGACCATGTCAGGTGAATAATATCTCTGCTTGACTGGGCTCAGGGGACTGGGTCCCCGGTCGGGGTGGCCCTGTTGGACGCCGAAAAAGCGTTCGACAGGGTCACCTGGGCCTTTTTGTGGTCAGTGATAGAGAAGATGGGGATTCCCAGAGAATTCATTAAAGCAATAAGAACACTCTACATCCAACCGACTGCGGTAATCCGGATTTCGGGCTCTCTGTCGGGGCTGGTACGGATAGCAAGGGGGACGAGACAGGACTGTCCCTGTTTCCCCTTGCTATTTGCTTTGTACATCGATCCCTTTATCCGAAAGCTGGTAAAGAATTCTGCAATTAAACCAGTACAATTAAATGGCTGGGAAATAAAAGTCTATGCCTATGCTGATGATATAGCCGTGGTCACGGCACAACTCAACACGGCACTACTCAATATAATAAAGTCAGCGGAGGAATTTGGCCGTGTCTCTGGCTATAAATTGAATATCGATAAAACTCAGCTTATACATTCTGTGGTTGGATGTCCAGAGAATATGAAGATAGACAAAGAGGCCACATATCTTGGAATAAAAATTTCTGCTATTATCGAGGACATTATTCCTATCAACTTAGATCCAGTAATAGCATCTTCCAATAGTATTTTAGAAAGGGTTAACAATTTGAAACTTTCTCTTTTAGGTCGTAGTAATTTAATAAAAATGCTTATCTTTCCAAAATTCTTATACATTTTTCGAGCCATACCATTGCTAATACCATCTGGTTATTTTGCTCGTTTAGAGAGAATGAGTTCCAGATTTCTATGGGGGTACAGTCGGGCAAGGAGAGCGCTAAAAAGCTGTGAACTATCCCGAGATAGAGGGGGGTGGGGCATGCCAAATTTTCAACTTTATCATTGGATGGCAATAATGCAATACATGGGTGTACTTTTACTACCGGATGATCATTTAGAGGATTTTTTGACCCCATCGATTTATGAAATGCTCCTGGGGACAGAGGCGAAACAATGTCTAAATCGGATCATAGAGCCCAGTTACTACAAAAAGACTAAATTTAAGATATTTGATACAGCCTATTTTATTTGGCGATCTGTCAAAAGGAAACTCCGACTTAGTACAAATATAACGAAATAAACATCTTTGCAGAACTGTTCTTTTTTGCCAGCGATATTTCAGGACGGGGTAATGTATAGGTGGAATAATTTAGGCATCAAGAAATTGGGAGATTCATTTACAGAGAAGGATTTTGTTTCATTTGACTATTTGATGCACACTTATCATATACCTCGGTCTGATTTTTTTAAATATCTTCAGGTACGTAGTTTTTGCCTGCAGAAGTTGTCACAGTCTCTAATTTTTTGGGGGAATATTGAAATTTTAGAAGCGATTAAACATCGACAAAGAATTGGATCTTTGTATCAATTAATCTTGGAAAAGAGGGAGGATGATTTAGATGCGGTAGCGATTAAATGGCAGAATAAATTGAATATTTCTTGTGTTAACATAGAGAGAAGTTTAGCAATCGCTAGAAATGTTTTAATGAATGGATCACTCATCAGCCAGCATTATATGTCTATATTTGGACTCTATTATACACCAGGGAAGATAGCTAAATGGAGTGTAGGGCGCGGGACAAGTTGTAGTCGCTGCAATCTACATGGAGCCGATGCAATACACATGTTTTTTGAATGTCCGAAATTGAAAAGATTCATTGCTGATGTAGAGCATTTTCTCACAACCGAATTGTTCATTCCAGTTAAATTAACCGCATCTTTAGTCTTGTTTGGTTGTGAAGAAAATGCGACTAATTCGATTTTAGATCCAGTTATTGGATTTGTGTTCATATGCATGTCTGCTTTTCGTTTTTGTATAACGTCTGGCTGGCTTGATGAAGAACCACCAAATATTATTTTGTAGCGAAATAAGCTCTTATCTATGTATTATCTTGAAACTGCATTATACAAATTGAAAGGTATAAGAAAGAAGACATTTGGTCGTAATCTATGGTTTCCAGTTACTAACTGGATAGGAAATTGAGAAGTTTTTTGTCATCGTTTCTGTATTTTGTATTCTCCCTGATTTATGGTGTATAGCAACTGATCTATAGTTTTGACAACTCTGCTCATTATGGATTGGAATCATATTACTGTTTGTTCTGTTGATTGGATGCTTATCTTCTCTATCTCTCTGCTGATGCCCAAAAATGTAATAAAAAAAAATATATATAATAATAATTTAATTACATTACCATTCTTGTTTTGGGGCCAGAGGTATGTTTCGTTTCGTAGAGGTAATTAGTAATAATCCAACTAGGGCCAACTAAGAATCAAGTGGACGGGTATTCATCCTAGTAGAGTGCTACGGAAAATAGCAGTGACTAATTTTAAGTAAATAAATGATTGCCTTTAGAGAGTTATCATACCAAATACATTAGTAAACCATTTTAACCACATTATTAGCTCTATAAAATAATGTCATAGCCAACCACACCAGGGAATGAGAGAAGGGTATGGTTTGATAGTCCTTGTACTAAAGCTTTCCAGTCACTTAAATATGATCTGTGTAGTTCTCCACAGGATACCCTGGCTTATAAGTTCCAGCGCAATCAATATAAACAAGACCGGACTACATGGAAAAAATAACTCCGGCTGAAGCATGGCCAGTAAACTAGTTCTTGGAGTTACTTTGGTAGTCCTGGATTCAGGTGAAGAAGCAGTACTCAATTAGTAGGACAGGGCTCTGAGGGTTCAAGACAAGCTCCAGACAGCAAAGCTGTCCTTCCAGGTGCAGCAAAGCAGTCTTGTGGAGGACACATCAGGCCACAGGAGCAGGCAGTCTATGAGTCATTCCACATGTCCAGAAAGGACCTGAAGAGTGGGTCTGAAGGCCCTATGTCTATTCCTGGTGCCTTCTTTGAAGGTGGGAGAAGTTTCTGGAGGTTTCTATTTGAAGTGCTTGGAATTTCCTGATTCTCCTGCCCTGGCACCAGCCTGGGTGCAGGATTAATGCAGTGATGACAAGCCCTTTGTGTGAAGGCAGAGCACAACCCATTCAATAGCAAGTGGGGCTGTGCCCAGCTCTGCCCCCACCCTGTCAGCAGATGGCTCACTATTCCCTCTATTGTGTGATTGTCTGGTAGGAATTCACAAAATGTAACTACCAGTTACACCGAGTTATGTGACCCAAGACAGGCTGCAGTCACCAAAAGGCTATGGGCAGGAAAATACCAACTTTCTAAAGATATGTGCCCACGTGCATCAAACTGAATTGCATTCGCAAACGGTGCCAATCGCAAAATTCGGCCTTTTGCGAAAGCAATTCATTGCTTTGGGATGCATTAAGCTTTTTTGCTTTTTTCGCAATTTATTGGCGATTTCTTAAATTGCGATTGCATTTAAGAAATCGCAATTTTGCGATTTCTTAAATGCAATGCATGATTTTTTTTAAATTGCTAAATTGCAAATAGGAAGTGGTAAATTAACATGAAGTTAAACTTCATGGTAATTTGTGAAAACTTTCAAAAATGCACAAAAGTGCCTTTTTGAAAGTTTCATTTTACACACACACATGCCCTTGGGGCATGTGTGTGTGTAAAAAGTACTTAAAGGTACATTTTAGGGGTGCAGGGGGGGTCCTTTGGACCCCCCCCTGCACCCTTGAAATTGCATTCTCATTTTGCGATTCCTTAATTGCGAATCTCAAAATGAGAATGCCTTCACATTCATTCATTCTAGGCCCATAGGAATCAATGAAAAGGGATTCCTTAATTGCGATTCGCAAATTGTGAATCGCAATTAAAGAACATTAAGAAATCGCAAAAAAATTGTGATTTCTTAATGCATAGCTGTTTGCGAATTCTTAATTGCGATTCCTTAATTTTCGCAATTAAGAATTCGCAAACGGGAACATTGATGCATGTGGCCGATAGCACCATGCGACAATGTCTTAACAGGTATCAGTTACAGTGAAAGATTCAAGATAAAATACATTTTTTGAAAACGGAATGTAAGCATCAAAAACAAATGATTACTGTGGTTTGTATTTTCAAAGCATAAATAAGGAAATACTAGCAGACAGCATCAAAATTACTTAGGTAATGTTCAGTGAAAAGATGGTAGACAGAGTGCTCATGGATAGAACCATGAATGGCGCATGTGAAAGCATGTAAAACAAATGAAATTAAAACAGAGAGGCCATTCATTTAGACTAATGTAGAACATGAAAACGGTGGTAAGAAGAATCTTTCAAATCATTATATTGGTCAGAAGCCATAAGTCTGCTGATTGGTCTGGACAGTAGGGGTAGGCGGAGCTTGCGGCATTCCAGTTCGCTGAATTCCGTGAAGTTATCTAAATACTCCATAAAATTCCGCATGCACCGCAATGTCAGCACCACTCGGACCTAGCGCTCTAAGTACTGCTGAAAAAGGCAAGGCGCACATAATTACTTACTTGGTGTGTGATGGAACCTGCATTGGGCGCTCTTATCTCTAGTATCCTCTCCTGCTGCCCCCTTTGCAGGACCGTAGTGGCTGGGCGCTCACCTCTCAGAGATCGCCGACGGACTCTGGCTCCATCCTTCTTCCTCCTTCTACACCGCCTCTTTTCCTTCTGGCTGGCAGCACCAAGCACAATCCTGGTCTACGGCTCACTGCGCAGCCACAGCAACGTCATGGCTTGGAGGCTAAAAGGTGTGCGTATGGCATGCCACAGGAATCTAAACTTTAATCATAAGAGTAAAAAAAAGCTAAGGGGTTACTTCTGTGAGGGATAGGTGGGAGGTGAATGTCAAGGAGCAAACAAGCTGAGGTCATCAATCATTGTGTCTGTCTGCGAGGGGCAAGGAGCAGGGCATCCATCTCTATGAGGGGACAAACCGAGACAGCTTTGTCTCTCTCAGAACAGGGTGAGTGTCTGCAAGAAAGAACCAAAGTGGACACAATGTGAGTTGTGACTTGAGCCTGACTCTAACATGGCTGCCACATGTTTGCATGATTACTAGGTAACACAGGCTAAAGCGTGCCTGACACCCATTTGATGTCTCGTTCAGCCCCCTAATACCATTACAAGCAGTCTCCTTCTCCCCAGTGCAGCCTTCTCTTATTCTTGAAGCTGATACAGGTCTCTCTCAGTACCGCCCTACCAGCACCACTGTCTTTGATCACGTCTCTCATTTGCACTGCTACTGTCTCTGATACAGTCCCTCTCAAGTCTCAACCAATTACGGCGGACTCTAGCGTTCATCATGTTGCATTTCTGGCTTCTGCATCACCAGTGCAGGTGTCTGCCACTGCCAACCGCTAGTCTGCTAGCTCCGGTAAATACCACCCCATCAATGCGTACTGCTGCAGTCCCTCTTACAACCTTTGCCCCCCCACGGATGCTGTCACTGCTGTCACACCACAATTTAACTAGGGGTAAGTGATGCAAGCCAGTAAGCTCCGCTCTGCCGGTGGCTGATGGATTTTTTGACTGAACTCCGCGCTCTGCTTAAAGCACAGAGGGCCAAATCTCTGCGAACTCCGCCAGCAGAGCAGAGTTCACTGCCCACCCCTAGTCGACAGCCTCTCAGCCTTCGTTAGTTCAGGTCATCGTCAGGACAAGAATGCACATTAATCAATTCTATGTCAGGACAGGAGGCTTCGATTATGCTTAGTCTCATTTCTTTATTAGAAATGCCCAGCAGCCATAAAAACAAATAAAAACCACAATACCCATAACCACTTGGGTAACAACCATAGAGAATGCCCTATATAAGGCCGTGTAGATAGTCCCACTTCCTCTTTCTTTGGTGAGAAAATGTTCAAGGAAAACCAGAAAGCCAACATGGAAAAGTCAATAAAGGAAAACCATCCATAATCCAGGACAACAAAGGAGAGTTCAGCAATGCAACGTCTGAAGCCAGATAAGTGCTTTCATTATACTTTACTTACTGTTTCTTGTGCTTTACTTGGTATTCTGATTGGCGCTGTACTCGCGCTCTGTGCCGCTGAGCTTCGCGTCTCCTCGCGACTGTGCCGCGCTGTGCTTCGCGCTTCCATGCGACTGTGCCGCTTTGTTTCATTGCTGATTGTTGTCTTGTGGCACGCGGCAGGGAGCGTGTGCTCACCTCCCTTGGGGTTCGGGCGCTTCGTGCCCGAGTTTTCTAACAGTGGAGAGGAAGTCGGGGTTGTTGGAGGCTCGCGCTGCGTGCGCGAGCTCTTCACATTGCTCTGAGGCAGCCGGTGTCCGCGCATGCGCGATGGGGCATTTCCGGCGCTCCGTGTTACTGTGAGAAACAGGAGCTCTTCTGAAGGATGTCTATAGCAACTCACACGCCCACAGCCTCTCAGTTAACCCCATATTGACGCTGGTTGCTTCAAAAGGCTACAGGCAAGGACAATTTGCATAGGCTCTGCCTAGAGTGATTTTTTCATAGACGGAAAGCCCTCCCTCCACATTCTATTGCTTTTGGAAGCGATTTTTCGCGGCTTCATTGGCTTGCTGTGGGGTTTTTGTCACTCCCCCTGAATTTTTGCCTTCGGCACATTCAATTCGGTCATCTTGTGGGCAGAATTGCACTTTTGGTGTACCATGGCAGATTATTATACTGAAGATGACAATGATTATGATGAGGAGGCCTCTGAGTCTCTTGAACAGGGCTTGGTGGACGCCCTTGATAGGGGGGTTCAACACTCCATGAATAAGGCACTGTTTCGGGCCATTACACCTCTAAAGAGGCATTTAACCCAGTATGCTCAGCAACAAGGTTGGGTCCCTGCATCACGAAGGTCTACCAGTTCCCCAGGGAATCCACACGCTTCAGACTTTCAACGTTTGGCGAAGTCTCTGTCCACTGCCAAGTCACAAACTGCAGCTGTGGAGGCTGATAGTGATGATCATCTCTCTTCCTCCTCCTCGGATCATCTTCCCCAACCTCCTAAAAAGATAAAGTGCAAGGAGCACTTTGTGGATGCCCCCACTCATCCCCCAGTCCTCACGTTTGATCCCACTGACATTGTCCACCCGAATTCCACAGCTTGGCTCCCCTCCCCGGCGGTGGCAGAGTATGTGCAACAGCACATCCGGCAACCTTTTGAAAAGGAGGTCCGTGCCCGACTCCGTTCGGAGTGTCCTCGGACGGATCTGGCGGACAATTTGGCAGACACACCAGAGGTGGACCCCACCATGGTCACCTATCTGCGTAAGTTCCCAAAGGACCCTAAGAAAGGCCTGGATCGTTCCTGGCGATCCTGTCAGGACAAGGTCTTAGATATGCTGGGCCCTCTTACTAAGATTTTAGATCTTGGGTTTATGGCCAAGGAGTCATCGGCAATGGTAGACCCGGACGAGCTTATCGAGTGGGCTCAGAGGGCAATTTGCCAACTTGGCAACGCTAACTGCGCACTCTCGAGCGAGAGGCGTCGTTCAATCCTGTTGAAACTCGACCCAAAATTGGCAGAGCTCTCCACCTCAGAGTCAGGTCCCGCTGCACAGGGTTTGCTTTTTGGTCAGCCGTTTTTGAAGGAACTGACCCAATTTGTCAATACCTTCAGTGGATTGGACAAGGCCCAGGCGACACTCCGACGAGCGTTTCGTCCGGTTTTTAAGAAGGCCGGACGAGGTAGGTGACGCTCGTTCGGCCGTGGTCAGCAACAACAACCCAATCAAAGAGGGTACCAGTCCCATAGAGGAGGTCATCAAGATTCCAACTATTCCCAGAGATCGAACTTCTACCCCTCCAGAAAGGGTCGTGGTCAGTACAAGACGGGACGTTCCGGTGGTCAGTCCGGAGGATATCACGATTCCGGAACTTCAGGTGAGCCTGATTCCTGCATGCAGTGTTGTTCTGGGGGGCAGGATACGGTATTTCCTAGACAATTGGTGCTTGATCTCCAGCGATGCATGGATGCTGGAGACGGTCTAAGGGTACAAAATAGAGTTTTATCAGTCCCAGTGTCAAACCCATCCTCCTTCTCCACTTTGTTTTTCCCAAAGAGATCAAGAGTTCATCACAGAGGAACTCAAGTCGCTTCTCTTGAAGGGGGCGATTGTCCCTACCGTGCGTCATCCACAAGGGTACGTCAGCACAGTCTTCCTTGTGGAGAAAAAGAGAAGAGGATCGAGGTTAGTTCTCAATCTAAAGGACTTCAACGGGGGAGTGGTCTATCGCCACTTCAAGATGGAGGGAATCCATCTGTTGCGGGATCTTCTGCGGGAAAAGGATTGGATGGTTCGTCTGGACCTCAAGGACGCTTACTTGTCTGTTCCGATCTTCCGCCCGCATCGTCGCTTTCTCCAGTTTCACTGGCTGGGGACTTGGTACCAGTATCAAGTTCTACCCTTCGGCCTCTCGTCAGCACCTTGGTGCTTCACGAAGCTGTTAAGGCCGGTCGTGGAGTCTCTCCGCAGTCGGGGTGTTCGGTTGATCATTTATTTGGACGACATCCTCCTTCTGGCGGATTGTCCAGTCAAACTGATGACTCATCTGGAGTGGACCATCAAGCTTTTGCAATCCCTCGGATTTCTGGTGAATGCTCCAAAGTCTGTGTTGCGTCCGACTCAGGTGATCGACTTCTTGGGTTTCAAAGTCAACTCTCTCACCTGTCAGCTTCTTTTACCCAATCAGAAGATTCGGTATATCAAAAGGGAAATGACTTCCGTTATCACGAAACCGACTGTGTCATTGAGATCGTTAGCTCGAGTAGTCGGTCTCTTAGCTTCTTCCCTGCAGGCAATCTTCCCGGCCCCGCTGCATTACAGAGCGTTGCAGCGCCTGAAGATTCTCCATCTTCAGAACGGCCTCCGGTATTCTGATCAAATTCCCCTCTTGGAGGAAGCGAAATCGGAGATGCAATGGTGGCTGTATCATATGGAGGCTTGGAATGGTCGGGCCCTGTTCGGGTCCACGCCGGAAGTGGTGATCGAATAAGATGCCAGTCGTTGGAGCTGGGGAGCCCGGTGCGGTCCAGTCTCCACGGGGGGTCGGTGGTCTCCCCAAGAGCTCTCTCTCCACATCAATTGTTTGGAGCTTCTGGCGGGCTCCTTCGCGATTCGTTGCCTCTCACCCCTTCAGTCCAACTGCTGCATACTTCTCCGCATGGACAACGTATCAGCAGTCCGTTACATCAATAAACTGGGGGGAACTCGATCACGGGTATTGGCGGAGATTGCCAAGGAATTTTGGCATTATTGTCTGCAACACAGGATCACGGTTATTGCAGAATACCTTCCGGGGTGCAACAATCTAGTTGCGGATTGGAACTCGAGGTACCTAAGGGATTTCAGCGATTGGAGGCTTCATCCTCGTGTGTTCCGCCAACTCCTCCGGTCTTGGGGCCCATGTCAGATCGATCTCTTTGCATCCCGCCACAACACCCAACTCCCACAGTTCTTCAGTTGGAGGCCGGATCCGGAGGCCCTAGCCACGGATGCTTTTCTCCAACCGTGGCCAACAGCGCTGTGTTATGCTTTTCCCCCGTTCATGATGATCCCCAGGGTTCTAGCTTACACGACCCGCTACCAGACGGAGTTGATTCTGATTGCTCCTCTATGGAGAGCTCAGCCGTGGTTCCTAGTTCTCTTGGAGATGGCTTGTGCAGTGCCGTTCCTTCTTCCCCAGAAGTGGAATCTCCTGCTAGATCCGCTTCAGCATCCGCACCCCCTGATTCAGTCAGGCTCTCTCCTTCTTCTAGCGTGGCGGATTTCGGGGAACGCTGGTCGGTCCCAGGCCTTTCTGCAGACGCTGCCAGATTAATCAATAACGCCTGGTCTCCTGGTACCCACAAACGCTACAGAGGCTCTTGGAAGCTTTGGAGTGACTGGTGTGTTCAACGGCAAGTTGATCCAACATCGGCTGATGTTTCTTTGATGGTCAATTTTTTGGCCTCGCTGTCTTCCTCTGGTTTAGCATATCGCATGGTGAACAATTTCCGTTCGGCTATTTCTGCGGGTCACCTCCATGTGGACGGTAAACCGGCGGGGGAACACCCTTTAGTGACTAAATTACTTAAGGGCATACGTCCCAATTATGTTTCTTTATGGGACGTGTCTCTTGTTTTGCGCTTTTTGGAGGCTTGGCTGGTCAATTCTTTACTGTCTCAGAAACAACTGTCGGCCAAACTCACTATGTTGTTGTGTCTGGTTTCCTGCAAGCGGGTGTCGGATGTCCGGGCTTTAGATCTAGCCGGGCGTAGTGTTACCCCTGAGGGAGTCACATTTCGTCTCTCTAGACGTACCAAGACCAATACTACGGTTATTTCTTATCCATCTTTCCCTGCACATCCTAACCTGTGTGTTGTTCAATGCCTCAAGGATTACGAAGTAAGTACTTCTTCCCTTCGTTCTGATATGCAGGATCAATTATTGCTTGCGTTGCAGAAGCCCTTTCGCCCCGTTACCCGGCTACTTTGGCTACGTGGGTACGTTGGCTCATGGCGGAAGCGGGCATTGATGTGTCTGTGTTTTGGGCTCATTCTGCACGGGGTGCTATGGCTTCTAAAGCCTTTTCCTTGGGTGTCACTTTGTTTGATATTATGAAGGCCGCTGACTGGTCCTCTGATTCTGTTTTCAAAACCTTTTACTTTAAGCCTATTGATCATGTTGCTTCTGTAGTGGTGGATCAGCTTTAAACAAGCATAATCGGAGCCTCCTGTCCTAACATAGAATTCAAAATTTGCAAACATTCGTGACAAGAATTTTCAATTCTATTAAGGACAAGGAGGCCAGGATTATCCCACCCATAGTATTTGCATTATGGCTCTGGTACTGATGTTCATGGTTAATTCATGTTGAAATATTACCATTGACTTGTTTTTTCTACCCACCCTTTTGTATGCTCATGTCTACACGGAATGTGTATTACGGCTCTGTGTCTTTTTTCAGGATCTGATCCCAAGTGATGCCTCTACGTTGAAGCCTGGGTTTTCCTGCCTTCTCCTTTGAGGATTGCGTTTCCTGTTCTTCTTCAGACGTTGCCTTGCTGAACTCTCCTTCGTTGTCCTGGATTATGGATGGTGTTCCTTTATTGACTTTTCCATGTTGGCTTTCTGGTTTTCCTTGAACATTTTCTCACCAAAGAAAGAGGAAGTGGGACTATACACGGCCCTATATAGGGCATTCTCTATGGTTGTTACCCAAGTGGTATTGGGTATTGGGGTTTTTATTTGTTTTTATGGCTGCTGGGCATTTCTAATAAAGAAATGAGACTAAGCATAATCCTCGCCTCCTTGTCCTTAATAGAATTGAAAATTCTTGTCACGAATGTTTGCAAATTTTGAATTGCTGTCTACGAGAATAAGAAGAAGGAGAAATGGATAGAATTTAGAAACTTGATCTAAAAGGGTATTTTTCACAGTTAATGGATACAGACTTCCGGTAAATACCTGAAGGGAGTCCTAGATCCTAGGAAAGGAAGCAAATGAGAAGGCTAAGGTTAGCCTGCGACTTATATGAATCAATTTGGAGGAAAAAAGTGCCACAGGGCACATGGATATTCCACTTACATAAATAATAATTGGGTCAGTCCTGGCAGGGGGGTTAATGACGCCACAATTGCAGTAATTGGTGTCCAGGAAAAAGAGGTAAGTTCCTTATTGGATTTAAGAGTGTACCAGATGGTCACACTGTGATAATGCGATATCTGCAATAGAAATCAGGGAAAACTGCAAGTTGGGAAAGGCACGATAAGTGGGCAAGAGCCTAAATTTGGAGCAATGGCAGTACTCATCATGTCAAGGCCAGGTGTCTGGATATGCGAGTGTCCCGGCTAGCTAGAAATGAAGTCAAAGACTCTCAGAAATTGTGTGTGCAGCTCAGGAGCAGGCAAGCCAATCAAGGGGTATATGGGTCAGAGAACCACTATTGGAAACAAATAGAAGATTAATCAATCAATCAATTGGGATTTGTAGAGCGCTGCTGCATCACCCATAAGGGTCTCGAGGTGCTTTCGGATGATGCTGCCAGTTCTCCTATTGGTTGACCATCCATTTTTTGAGGTCTTCCTTAACTGCTGTAGCAATGGTGAGGATTTGAGGTGCAGGGGGGGGTCGTTTGAGGTCTTGGCCGCCAAATGCTGCCGGATGCAACAGGTGGCAGCTAGTGTGACGGATCCGGATCTGAATTTCCTGGTGGACTGGTGAAGGTCACATGTTGGTTGAGGTGAGCAGGTCCTTCCTTGTGCAATACCTTGTATGGGTGGGTGAGTAGCTTGTACTGGCATCTCTTCATGACTGGTAGCCAGTGGAGGTGAGGAGTTATGTGCGTCAGTCTGGGGAGGTCGAGGATGAGCCTGGCTGCTATGTTCTGGATTGTCTGGAGTTTCCTCATGAGTTAGGCTGTTATTCCTTTGTAGAGGGAGTTGCCATAGTCAAGTCGGCTGGTGACAAAAGCCTGCATGACAGTTTGTCTGGTGTTGGCTGGGAGCTATCTGAAAACAATTCTGAGCATACAAGCTTGAGGAAGCAGGCGATGGAGATGGCATCAACTTGCTTCTTCATGGAGGCCACCATTCATTGTTTCAGTGTGTGACCTTGCCTTTCCCATAGATGAGTACTTCTGTCATGCCGGTGTTGAGTTTGAGACAGTTGTTGTTCATCCAGTTGACAACATCCTTCATACATCTTTGGAACTTGTCTTTGATAGTTATTGGATTGTTAGTCAGAGAGAGGATGAGTTGGGTGTCATCGGCATAGGAGATGATGCTGAGTCTGTGGCTTGTGACGATGTTGGCCTAGGAGGGGATCATTTCAGTGTTGAAGAGGGGTGAGCTGAGGGATGAGCCTTGAGGTACCTCGCAGGTGATGTTCTTAGAAAGTAGGGAGGAAGAATGATTTTCTGCATCCTTCCAGTGAGGTATGATGCAATCCACTTGAGGGCTGCTCCTTGGATTCTAATCTGGTGGAGCCTGTTGATCAGTGTGTGCTGGGATACTGTGTTGAAAGCTGCTGAGCTCAAGGAGGATGAGGGCCACTGTCTCTGCCTTGTCTAGCACCTTGTTGATGTCATCTGTGGCTGCGTTTAGAGCTGCCTCTGTTCTGTGGTTTGTTCTGAATCTGGATTGGGAGCAGTCCAGGAGGTTGTGGTTCTCCAGATTTATGGTGAGCTGGATGTTGATTGCCTTCTCGATGACCTTGGCTGGGAACGGAAGCAAAGAGATAGGACAGTAGTATTTCAGTTCTCCTGGGCCCGTGGATGGCTTCTACAGCAAAGGCTTCATGTCTGCATGCTCCCACCTCTGGTGGAGTGGGCTGTTTTGATTGAGGAGTAGGGAATCTTGGTAAGTTCTTTGCTGATGAGTTGATTGCCAAGGTTGACAGCGTGATTGTGGCAGGGGTCTGCCGGGGCTGCGTAGTGGATGGATCACATAATGGTTTCTGTATTCTTCTCAGTGAGGGGGTTTCACGATGTAAGCTGGTGTAGATGAGCGTCAGTCGGCAGGAAAAAGTTGATGCTGCCTGGGGCAGGGGTTTGGGGTGCAAAGTTTTGGTAGATAGTGTTAAATGTTTTGTGGAAAGAGTGCACCTGTGAATGGCAGAGATCCTATGAGGGTGTGATGATGGTTTCTGTTGTTGAGGGGGTGGTGAATTCCTTGACTATGTTGAAGCGTTCCTTACAGTTGTTGGAGCTGTCATTGATGCAGCTGTCTAGGGTGGTCTTCTTGGTGTTTTTCAGGAGGTGGTAGGAAGAGGCTGAGGGCAGCTTTGAGGCATATTCAGTCCTCGAGGGTCTTATAGGCATGCCATCTTCTTTACATCTGTCTGCAGTTGCATTTCTGGGTTTTTAGTTCTTCTGTGAACTAGTAGGGGTGTCATGCTTGTTTCTTGGGTTTGCAGGTTTCCTCTTGGAGACTTCATCAGCACTTGCTGTGGTCCAGTTAGTGAAGTTGTCCACTGCTTGTTCCGTGTCCTCGGAGGTGATGGGTAGGTGGTAGTTAAGGGTATTGGACCAGCTCTGTTCTGATACCTTGGATCAGCAGCAACATGTTTCGCTGCCAGTGGAGGTGGCAGTGTTGAGGGCCTCAGAGATGATGAAGTGGATGCAGTGATGGTCGGTCCAGGTGAGCTCTTTAGTGTGGGTGTAATTTACTCTATTGCTGCCTGTGAAGGTAGGGTACAGCGTGTGTCGTTCAATGTGACTGGGGTTGGTGACCAGTTGCTTGAGTCCGAGGTTGGCCATACTTTCTAGGAGGACAGCTGTGTTGGTGTCATCAATGTTTTCAAGATGAAAGTTTAGGTCTCCTAGGAAGATGTACAGATTTGGGTCAAAGGCAATAGGAGCGATGAAGTCCAAGATGGCATCGCAGAAGGAAGGGCGTGGTCCTGGAGGTTTTTAGACAAGGGGGACCAGGATTGTGGTTTTGCTGCTCGTTTGGAGTTGTAAGTTGAGGTGCTCCATGAAGGGTGTGCTGTTGTCTGTGGTGGTTGCGCATTTGAGGATTTATTTGTGGATTATGGCTATGCCGCTGCTGTTTATTTTGGCCTGGTCTCCGTACTTGATCTTGTATCCAGCCAGGGTGGCTGTGTCAATGTAGGGTGCTGATGCGGTGTTCAGCTAGGTCTCTGTGATGAAGACGGCATCTGGGGCACGGGTGGTGATGGTGTCCCAGATTTACGTGGCATGGATTCCAAGAGAGCGTGCGTTGAGCAGCAGGCAGTTGATCTTTCCAGAGGTGTTGGGGCCGGCTCTGCTGTTGGCTGTGAGTGACATGGTGTGGCTGATAAACGTGGTGTCAATTGTTTCCCTTGTAATGCAGGTAAAGCGGCAGTTACTGCAGGAAATAGGTTCTTTTGTAGTCCTAGGGAAGGCCTGGGCACAGCAGTTTTTCTGGCGTCCAGGGTTCAGGTCTCTAAGTTTGTCTGAGGTGAAGCGTGGGTGATCCGTGGTTGTTGGAGTCCTAGTGAAGAGTGCGGTCAGTGTACATCCACTGCATGGGTGCTCTGTGGTCTTCATGCCGGAGGGCATGGTCACTAGGAGGGGAGGTTGTGGTGGACTCCGTAGGGAAAGACAGCAGGAGCAACACCGAGTGATACGGGAGATGAGGCGTAGGCAGTAAAAGGCCTGCAGATAGCACAACAGTGGTCCCAGCGGAGACGGGGGAGACGGAGGGTACAGGCTAGCAGGGAGAGAGGGAAGGGGAAGAAATCAGACTGCAAGGACAGGTGCAGCTGGCTCAGGCTATTACGATCAAGGGTGTACAGCGGGCAGCAACTACTGGGAGTCAGGTGCAGGTTGGACCAAGGGGAAAGTTACGGGCTCGGTGTCAGGGCAGACAAGTCCTCAGAGCACTGTACCTGAAACTGTATGTGTAAGAGAGGTAGGCCAGCTTATCCTCCTCCAATCTCTGACGGGTGCGGACGGGCCCGCCATTGGCCCAGGCTTCAACACAAACGCCACCTGGACACATCCCAAAAGACAGGAGCCACAGAAGGAATACATTGGCTCCAGGAGGTGCAAAAACAGGCGAGGCCTGCCTGCCGGAGGTTGCTAAGAACTGAACTTCCCTGTGGCTGATGGCAGAGCTGGCTCAGGCTTCGAAGTGGACCAGTGAGATCCTTGAGGCAGGAGTCAGGGGCCTGGACAGAAGGTGAAGGAGCAGCAGATACTGCTGTGTCTGAGGATAAAGACTAATGTCTATTAAAGTTTAGCAGTGTAGGTACAAAAATAGAGACTGGATTGCACCGTGCATCAGTGGAAATCGCTTTAAGAGTTAACGAAGAAGAATTAAAAGAGATCAAGGAGCTTGAAGAAGAAATCAAACGTGACTCAACTATTACAGATGCAAAGGCCCTATTAGAGTCAGTTGAAAATACCATTGCAGATTTCAAAATCCACACTACCAACCAAAAAACAACAAAGGTCTCGAGAGATTTAAGAAACTTTAATACAGAGCAAGTATACCCCTTTCTTAAGGAAGATTTGTATTTGAACAACAATCCTAGTTCACTGAACTTACAATACAGTGGGCGCTCCCGCTTAAAGTTCATAAGTGTCTCTGATTCCTCTTCAGATTCAGATCAAGGAGCATATAATAACTACCAACCATATTTCCCATACCCTGGAGCTCAACCTTTTTTTTAGGCAAAGGCAGGAACAGAGGTGGAGGGGACAGAGGAGTATGTAGAGGTCAGAACCAGAACCCAAATCAATATCAAAATCAAGACCCAGGTTTTTTCAGAACACAGAGGAGGGTATACAGACGCTGAGACCAAATAAAGAGACGATCAACAGAGTTGAGCCCATTCCGATGTATAATCTGTCAAAATATACACCATCCAAGGTCAAAATGAATCTTCTTTACAAAGGGTTTTCCTTTGTTCCTATAACAAAGCAAGATCCAGTGGATCCAATAACAGAAGTATTACATTCTTTGCAGAAAATCAGACAAAAAACATTCCTTTTAGAATATAATTTTGAAGAGCAAAACAATATAAATGGATTAAGAAATAAATCACTTTTTTGTCCGGAAAGTTCTTTAATGTCAATAGAAATTCTGCCATTTGAAGACCAATTTTTGCGGAAAATAGACTTTCTTAATGAGAAAAAGATTTTTTACAATGCTAATTGCACTAAAAGCGAACTGTAGGCCCTTAAGAATTTGTCTGACAATCCGGCCATAGTTATCAAGCCAGTGGACAAAGGGGGTGGGATTGTCCTGTGGGATAAGGACAACTATGATAAAGAAGTTATGAAACAACTATCCAACACTTTCCGTTAGAGACCAAAGCCACCACTGAGTTAAGTGCCTAAATATTACATCTTACAACCGAAGCCTTAGAGAAAGGTTGGCTATGTAAAAATGAATTTAATTTTTTGAATGCTGACACATACAAAATACTAAATATATATATATATGTATTGCCAAAAAATACATAAGAACATTGATAATCCCCCTGGGAGGCTGAATATTTCGGCATGTGGTTCCTTATTAGAGCCACTGGCAAAATATATAGACACCTTTTTGATTCCATTAGTTAAATTAATGAAATCATACGTATGGGACACTATGGATTTGATATCAAAGATTGAGAACCTACCATACAAAATAGATAAACAACTTTTAGTATCTTTTGATATCGAATCACTTTATACAAATATACCGCAGGATGAAGCATTATTGGTCCTGAGAAATACATTAGACCAGTGAGAACAACCTCATCAGGTACCGACAGAATTTATAGTGTCTTTTGCTACAATATGCCTCAAAAACAATTTTTTTCAACTTCAAAGACTCCCTTTATTTACAAGTAAAAGGAGTCGCTATGGCGTGTAGCTTTGCCCCAGATATAGCCAAACTGGTCATAAATTAATTTGAAAAACATTGTATGTATGGCGACACCAACCCTTTTAAGTTGCACATTGGGTATTGGTGTCATTTATATGGACGACATCTTCATGATTTGGGAAGGTGACAATTCCACCTTGACGGTCTTCCACAATTGGCTAAAAATATGAGGGCAGTAGATTTAAAATTGACGGCGTCCAGTGATAGCGAAAATATCAATTTCCTAGACATCTGGTAACAACATATAAATGGTGTATTGGAAGGTAATCTGTATATTAAACAGACAGACAAGAACACCTTGTTACACTTTTCCAGCGGACACCCGAGAAGTTTGAAAGAAAATTTGCGTTACGGGCTGTTTCTTAGAATTAGGAGAAACTGCACCAATAAAGAGGATTATTTTACAAATGCTGAGACACTTTAAAATAAACTATTGAATCTTGGGTACCCATGGAAATTGGTAAAGAATGCATTAAAAAGAACCTGATACACACCGAGGGAAGAGTTACTCACTCCAAAACAATGACCTGAGGTTTCACCTCTCACTTGTGTCCTTACCTACATCCCAAAGACGAACAAAATAAAAAAAGAATATTGTGAATAATTGGAGAATGGTGAGTCATCCATGGATTCCTAAACCCCTATTTGCTTTCCGCAAAGGAAAAAACCTCAGTCGACAACTTGAGAAAACAGGCCAACCAACTCAACAGCCAAAAAAAGGGGTCTACCCCCAGTGGTGAGTCATTTTAGATGTCCAAATTGCACGGCATGTTAAATGACAGTTGATTCAAAACAGGTCACAATTAACGGCAACAACATGTGCAAAAATCTTTTTCTAATTACAATACAAAAAATGGAATTTACTGCTTGAAGCGCCCATGCAATATGTTTTATATAAGGCAGACAATAAAACCCATAAAAAATCGTATTTGGCAACATAAGTCAAGAGTAGAATGTAACATCCAGGGTGCTCCATTTGTCCACCATTTCCCAAATTTGAGGCATACTGAAAACGAAATCCAATGGTTCGTTTTGATTGTATTACAAAACGTCAAGACAATATACAAACAAGATTGACTAGACTGGAAGCACGGTTAATTGAAAAATACCATACTACCACCACCGGCCTGAACGATTGAGACGAAATATGGGCACTTTTGCTATAACTCCAGGCATCTTCTCATGATGAACAAACTACTTCCATGCATAAATCTGATTTGGCTAATAGATACTTGGAAGAAGTGAGGTGATTGTTGGTCCCTCTTTCCCTATAGCTATGTAGATATCTTTTTATTTATTATCTCTTTTGGTAATTTAGTTATATTTTGTGTACAGCCTTGGAATTGTATATCAGCTATATTTTGTGTACACCATTGGAATTGGAGTGGCACCATGTTGCTTAGACAGCGTTCTTATTAATAATAACGCCTGACATAGAGAACAGAATTTAGTGAACTTGTTTATGTAACATGAAAGAATTTGCTATGCAAGATCTATTTTCATGCAACATTGATGTTTTTTCCTCTGCTTGCAATGCTGAATTTGTCATGTTATGTTGATGGTTGCTCTCCATACGAAGCTTTGCTTGTCGAAATACTGTAACTGGAATCTCATTGATTATTAATTGTTTCTTATAACTGCCATCTTGACATTAATATATAGTGTGTGAGGAAGAGCAGTGAGTATTGAGTCATCATAATTGATGATTTATAATTTCAATTTTAATTTCATTTTCATTTATCACCTTTTACTATATTTATTGTCATTATTTTTCCGTCCTTAGTTTTACTTTCTTTTACAAGAGGAGAACAGCATTTATGGCTGTAAGTGATGGCTCTCGAACCGTCTCAAGTCTTTTCTTTGTGTCCATACGCTAGACGTATTTATACGTATCGCTGTGCTTGCTCGTGTGACGTGACTCACAAAATCGCACAATAAGAACAATCCACACCATATATAAATTGTAGCATAAAAGGTCACTTTTATTTAAGACAGTCAAAAACAGATATCCAATCTTTGCGATTGTTATGAATGAGAAAACCCCAAAAACATTTTTCCCCAAACATTTCCATAAAAAACTGTGAACTTCAAAAACATTTCCAAACCATTTTCCAATCATTGCCCCAAATACTGTAAAAATCCCCCATCATTGTTTTTTCCCCTTGATCTTTTTCCTCACCATTTTTCTCCCCGCTCCCCCACCCCCAGAGGGAAAGGATAAGCCCGCTCTAGACTATCCAGGCCCCCCACAGAGTGCCACCCAGGAAAACCAAAGAGTTTTCCTGGCCCCACCCAAACTTGAAATTCAGATAAAAGTTATTTTAAAACGTTGTCACACCACAAGTTCTCCCCCCAAAAACCCGCCAACAAATCCCGTAATACCATCAAATAATAGGCTTGCCCCATCTGGGACAAATGTACACCATCATGAACGTCCAAACAATCATGACCCTCATACAAGATTGGATGAACTGCAGCCACCTCAAACTCAACCCGGACAAGACCGAGCTGGTCTTGACCGGAGGTGGCTGCAGTCCATGGTCTCCCTCTTTTTGGCCCTCTTCCCTTGGTGCCCCTCCACTTCCCGCGTCCAAAGTGAAAACCCTGGGAATCTTTCTTAATCCCCAACTCACCGTTCACCCACAAGTCAGTTCCGTGGTTTCTTCATGTTTTTTTTCCCTTAGGGTAATCAGAAAGGTTTCTCGTTTCTTTTCCCCTTCAGCCTTAAAAATCAATATGTTAGCCATGGTACTGTCCCGCATAGACTATGGAAACATAGTCTATAACGGAGCTCCGGCATACCTGACTCACCGTCTACAACTGGTGCAGAACCAGGCGGCCCGCCTGATCCATGGCTTACCCAGATATCATCGGGTCACCCCATTACTTAAAAGTTTGCACTGGCTCCCGGTCAGAGAACGTGCTCTGTTTAAACTCGGTTGCCTCACGTACCAGGCGAGATCGGGCACCGCCCCCGAGTTTATCTGTTCTCTCATCCAGCCATATTGTCCGGGCAGAGAACTTCGCTCAGCCCATTTGGCCCTCCTCACCATCCCTCGCTTCAAAAAACAGAGATCAGGAGGAGCAAGATTCGCCGTTTTGGCTCCAACTTTCTGGAACTCCCTCCCTGTCACTTTACGCACCTCACCCTCCTACCCTCTGTTCCGGAAACACCTGAAAACCTTCCTTTTCACGCAAGCTTACCTGACCTAAATCTCCTAGCTGCTGTCGTCCACTGATCAACACTAGCGCCATGAAACCGCTGGGTATGCGAGCGCTGTAGAAATGCTTTTAAATTCAAATTCAACCTCAAATCATCACGAAAAAGGTGTTGCTCAATACCTGTTAAATGCTCATGCGCCAAAATTCTAATACCCATCGCTGAACAGAAAGTTTTCATTGCTCTATTCAACTTCCTGCAAGCTTTCTCCACTGCAATATGGTTCCGACCCCCCCTCCAATGCTGACGATAAATGAATTCTGTCCAGACTATAGATGTTCCTGACCAATTGCTCTTCAGCACCGCCAAATCCAATTTCATTCTTTTTATTAAAGTTAAACCTGAAAGTGCTACCAGATGATTCTCCCCTAAATGAATAATCAATAAATCTGGAAATCCCCTCTCCCGAGACAATTTGGAAAGCAAAGGAAATAAATCACCCCATTTCATCCCTCCCATCCCCTTCCAAAAAACTTCATGACCTTTGCTGTGTAATCCTAATGCCCGGCCACAAATTTGTTGTTCCGCATATGTACTCGACCATTTGACAAAAGAATGTCCTATAATCCAGGTCCTCCTTTTCCGTGGTAAGGGCATAACTCGACCTAAGGTGAAAAAGACAATAATAAGCTGGTATACCCACCCAGAAAATAGAAAATAATTGACGAATATAACGAGAACAACAATCAGACTTCCATCTACCAATTTTTTTAATGTCTTTCCAACCCCATCCCAACCTTGACACCTCAGTCGCAGCTCCAATTCTAAAAGAATGGGTCCCATATAATAAGGGGTTCTTACCCACTAAAGTCAACAGCTTTCGTAACACCGCCAGTAACTGAAAACAGGTGATATTTTCCCCGTTTGCATGACAAAAAACCACCCCTTGCCTAAAATGAGGGGATATCAAAAAGGATTCCCATTCTTGCAGTGGACAACAACCCGCAGTGCCACTCCCACTCAGTTGAATCCATGTCCCCTTACTCATTTGATCTGTTTTTGACTGTCTCAACCAAATTCTCAAATTACCTTTCTGAACCTGTACATCTGTAGTTTGCATGCCCGACTGACCCCTTAAACCCAGCAATTCTGATACCCGAAATGCCCCAAAGAACAACCATATCATACACAGCCGAAAACGACTAACCTCCCACCCATCAAAACAGCAACTGGGCAAATACCGTAGAAGCTGCTGTAACAAATTGAAAGTAATTGGCTCCTGCAAATTCAACTGATGAGCCCTCTCTTTACTGAAACCTTTTAACATTCTCTTCAATAACACCCCACCCTTAAACTCCATACACCACCACAACTGCCCATAAAAAGAAATCTCCGACAGCTTGCCAGCAATTGTGGTATGTGACAAACCTTTGTCTATTAGTGACAACACAAATTGAAAAATGAACTCTTCGTTACCAACTGAAAGCCTGCACTGATTCTGTGATGCAGCATATGTTAAAAATTCAGACCACGCCCGCTGATAGCTGCGTTTGGTGGATGGAGAAATGGAACGTTCAAGCAGCTCGGCGATCCTCAATCCCCCAGCACCCAGATGTCTGACGGAATTGCAGTTTTGCAGGAATCCACCCCTGGTGCCAAGGAACGAAAGGTCTGCCAATTTGAATGAGATAAACCATCTGCTATTGTATTACTGACACCCGGTATGTGCTTCACTTTAAAGACAATATTCAAATTGAGAGTCTGCAACATGAACGACCTCAACAAATGTAATACCTGCACATCCTTAGCACGTTGTTTATTTACAAGATCCACTACAGACATGTTGTCAATGTGGAATAGCACACACCTATCTCTGAACTCTTCGCCCCACACCTGTAACGCTACCAGTAAAGGAAAAAATTCCAAGAAGGCGATACTGCGACCCTGTTGAACCCACTTTGGCGGCCAACGTTTGGCACACCATCGCCCTTCCCAGAATAATCCAAATCCATGCGCCCCAGAGGTGTCAGAAAATATTCGAATTTGCCATATGGTGTCATCTTCTACAAAGAGAATCGAAACGCCATTAAACTCTTCCAAAAATTGTAACCAGATTCTCAAGTCATCGTTTACTGCCTAATCCGATGATGGGGAAGATACGCTCCAGACATGGCAAAGCCCAAACGTCTGCAGAACGTCCTGCCTGCCCTCACTACTCTGCAAGCGAAATTCAAATAGCCAAGCAATAGTTGTACTTGTCTGAGCTCAATCTTCTGCTTGCTTAGCACATCCCGCAAGAATGAACTAATTTCTACAACTTTCTCAGTTGGTAAGCGAGCCATCATTGTCTCTGTATTGATCTCAATACCCAAGAATGTCAATCTGGTAGTCGGTCCTTCTGTCTTTTCCGGAGCTAAAGGTACTCCAAATTCCCTTGCCATATCCTGAAAACCATCCAGCACTGCCCTGCACTGATTCGTCTGTGCCTGTCCGATGAATACAAAATCGTCCAAATAATGACATACTGAAGCATGTCCAAATTTCTGTACCAAGCACCACTGTAAGAATGTGCTAAATGTTTCAAATAATGCACACGAAATGGAACAGCCCATAGGTAAGACTCTGTCCACATAGTATCCACCTTCAAAAAACATTCCTAACAGTTCAAAATCAACTGGGTGAATCGTCAATAAACGAAAAGCTGACTGTACATCACATTTGGCCAACTCCGCACCAGTGCCGGCCAAACGCACTAGACGCAAAGCGTCATCCACAGATGTATAGGAGACATTAGCATCCTCTGGCGAGATGTAATCATTTACCGACTGGCCCTCAGGCCAGGATAAATGATGAATTAGCCTATATTCACCCTCTGCCTTTTTAGGAATCACCCCCAAAGGAGATACCATCAGATTGTCTAAAGGACAAAGACGAAATGGGCCAACCATCCTTCCAGCTTGACGTTCTTTTTCCAGTTTCAATCTCACAATATGTGGTAGATCCCTAGCAGACTACAAGTTATCCGCCCAACGATGATAACGGGGTCCTTGATAACCAATCCTGAAACCCAATCTGAAACCCCAGAATAACTTGGCTGCTGCGTCAACATCTGGATACCTGTCCAACCATACCAACATTGCTTGTAAATTAACCGGGGTATGTGCCTTTTGGTACAACAGGTGTAGTGGACCCTCGTCCTCTCTGCCCTCTCCCAATGTCACTAAAGGCTTGACTGGGGAAAAACTGCGTGATGGGATGTCTACCCCCACACTGCGAGCATTCATGTTTGAATTTACAGAATTGCCTAATGCAGGTGCCTCGGTTAAAATTCCAACATGCACCCGCTGTAGGCAATTGTGCTCTACCCAACCCACCCGCCCCCATTGGGGCGGGACGCTGTAGAAAGGGCCGGTATGTTATAGGCAGCCCACTAGCAGTATGTATGGTGGTCGATGTCTGACCAGTAGACATCCATTGTAACCAAAGCTCTTGGTCTACTTCCCCCCCATGGTTTGTCATTAAAGATACTGACCCTGGCCCGAAACTCTTCATCATAATTGAGCCAAGTGTACCCTCCTGTTTGCAAATGTGCTCTCCGAATAATATCCATATATTTAAACATTGCCACTGATCTTTCCGGATGCCTCTCACAGTACACGCTACCGTAGATGAGAAAGGCTACCGTCCAGTTCTCAATGTTCTTGGGCACGCTAGGGCGACGAGACAGCTCCCATTCCTCTTCCTTCGAACCCTCCCTGGCTTGAATGTCTATATGCAATAAGCAAAAGACATCCACAAACTCATGGTTCCAAATCTTTTGCCTTGTTTTTTCCGGAGAGATGCATACCTAATGGCATTGCCAGACCCATATAAGGCAGTTTTGACCGATTAGTACCCGTACCCAACACTTGTTTCTCACTATGCACATCCTGAGCAAACTTTGTATTGTCATCATATGAAGCATTTACCTGTTGAACTGCCCCGGACCCTGGAGTCACCTTTGATCTTGCAGCATAACCTGTACCATATGCACCCTTTGCAGTGACGCCCCCTTGAACAACATTACTGTCGCTCGCTACAGGTTGTGACCCCGCAGCCCACCAGTTAGGCTTACCTGACGTTAGCTGCGCAGCCCGCTTCTGAAATTCCTGGGGATCATCGCGCCCGTCGTGAAATCCGCACTTGATCTCTGAAACATACTAGCAGACGTGAATTTACCCCGAACACCCGACCCCAACTCCTGCGTGACCACAGAAGGAGCCGCTTTTTTAAACATAATTCCCATATGATTTTCACCACCATCATTACCATACTCATAAACTGACTCATTTGAATTCACCTGAACATTTTCCATATCATCACTTGTACTTGGCAATTCACCATCCCCAATTCCACCATCATATTCCGCCCAAGAGGTCACAGGCCTCCGCTGAGAGAGCCCGGCAATTACTCCCAAATCCGCACTAGATCCGCCTCGTGGATACCTTGACTTACCAAAAGCCGCACCGTGCTTCGACACCTTGTAAAAGGAAACCTTACCACCTGAAACAGCAGCAAAGTCCGTCCCCAATTTCTTACCGCTCTGGCCAGAAACCTCCAAAGACTTACCCTTCGCAGCATCCCTGCTGTCACCAACCTCCCCTACCTTTGCCATGTCCAAGTGTTCAACCCATACCCATTGGCCAGTTCTTGGCCCCAACGAAGAGTCAAAATCCACATGAGGGTGGCAGGGTGTTTGTCGCGGTTCAGGAAAAATGGCTACAACATCTGCTTCATGACCACTATCTATCGACAGCCTCTGGTTGTAGTCCACTATAGGCCATACTGCAATCCCTTGTTCTAAAAGAAAATCTTCTTCCGACGTGGAGACTGGAAAACTCACATCAGCCTGTAAATCCCCTTGCTGTTGGACAGCGCTGCACCATGTTCGTGGTGGGCCTCTAGGTTCTGGGGTCAATACAGTCTGTAAACCAGAAACCCCTACTTGGCTCTCCACCCTCTCTAAAAAAAACTGCTCCTCCTGGTGTAGCAGAACATCCTCAGCTGCCTCGCTATGTCCCTCTTCTTCCTCCTCGCTGTCTGCGGAGTAGTCCACCAAAACCACACCCTGACCCATTTCAACTACTTCAGGCACTATATCCACACTGACAGCATGCCTCTTTAAAGTAGAAACATGTGGGGGGTGAATGCCTGCAAATGCCGCCTCCTTTGGTGACAAAAAATCGCCCCCTGGCCTGCCCACATGAAAAACCCCTGTCTGGCAGCCACCACATAAATTCCCCATATTCATAACAGGGGGTGGCATGGTAGATAAAAAAACTCAGCCCCCTCTCTTAAATGGCTTCCTTAAGCCACACGACACCAACTGACTCTTTTGGCCCAGCCATAAGTCCGGGGCCGAGGACGAACGCGGCTGCACCTTCTTCACACCCGTGCTCCTCCCTGATCAACGCGTCCTTCTCACACTCGTGGGCATTCTGCGGGCAGCAGGGGGGGTAGGCGCAGCGCGGCTAGAAGACGGCATACATGCCGCGACCGCCTGACTCACCCCTCTCGCAGCTGCCCGCCTCGGTCGCTTCGCGCCTCCATCTTCTTCCACAGGGGCACCTGTCCGCAGCAAGTCACTCCGCCCCGCTTCAATTATCACACGAACAGCATCCTTCACGACGTTCTCCTCCTCCATGACGACCGCCGCTCCGCCTACCAAGCCGCAACTCCGCCTCAAAACCCAGCTGACAGGCACACCAACGAACTGCGCCACCCCAGCTTCCCGCCTCCCACTGTGACGACTAATCCCTCCCGCCTCCCGGACGTTCCTAACTAAGACCCGCCCACCAAACCTGTCTCCTCCAATCACGCTGTGGTGGATTGTTCCACGCGCGAAACATCCCAGGGGGACACCGGCTTGCGCCTCGGTCCCCCTGGGTTACCATTGAGCCATACCGGTGCAGACGGCAAATTTTTCCTGCGGTGTGTGTCAGTACTGCAGTAGCTAGGAACTACCGGTAAGTTGATGTGGCGTTCAGTGTGCTTTTGCCACCGCCTGCTTTTGTTTGGTAACAGTCTTACAAGAAGCTAATTACTTGTGTTTTATGTGAAGAGACATTCCAGTTCTGGGATTTAATTAATTGTATGCCGCTATGAAGTGAAATACATATATTTTGTTGGAAGCACTGCCACAACATTTATTCGAGCCACACAGTAGGTATTTCCCTACTCCACTGGGTTTCTTCATATATGTGGGGTGTTGTAATTTCCCATATATTGTGGCATAACCGATGTTTCCAGTTTGTGTTCCCATAGAAGAATTTACATACAGATATCGGCTTTTCTAGTGCCTTTCCTTCATCCTGTCCTTGAGACAGTTGGAATTATAAGAGGTTGGTGCCGGATATGAATATTCTGTTTTGTTCCGATGCATGAAACACGTCCCCTACCTAAAAGGCATGGTCTTTACACGATTTGATTTTTACTATTTTGTGGCGGTTTGTGCCTTACGTATGAACACTCTTTTGAATCTTTTGATCATGCACAACCGTGATGCCTGATTCAAAGCAGTTTATTGGCATCCTTTTTCCATTTGAAAGCACTTTTATTGCCTTTGATCCTGCACTGTCTCTGCATGACCACTGTGACACATTGGCTTTTACTTTATTCTGATTTATTTTATTTTATTCTGAGGCTTTTTCACATTACTCCCTGCTTTTCCAAGAGAGGGCTTATCTCTATATGCAATAGATCATTTTCTTCATGTTTAAAAGGATCATTTTCTTTGTAAATACCCTTTGTACTTGTGTAAATTTGTACATGTAATAGAGATAGGTCAATTTAAGAGTGTTAATTTGTTTATTGTAGGTTTCCTTTGCCCCAGTCCTGATGAGGCACAAAACATATGGGCTGAAATGCGTCAACTCCACAATTTGGAGAAGCCCTGCAAAAGTTTAAATGAATTGAAAAAAACTATTGCACATCCCAATTCAGATAGAGGGTCAAAAAATGTTTCATTCGGTTGTGTGTTATCTCTTAGGGCTATCTTCTTTTTTACGGATTGCCGTTAATAATCATTGTTTGAGATTTTTTTGCATCCGTAATATCAAATAAGGTTATTAAGGATGGATGTCTATGTCCAGATATATGTATTGTTTTTGGTGTTTTTTTGCATATTTAATTTGTGTGTGTATATAATTGTTTGTATCGTCCTATTAAAAAAAGTATAGATATAAAAAACCTTGTTTTGTGACTACACTTGGGAGTTGGTTTCTATAGTAAAATAAGTAATTGTACATTAATTTAAGTCCTTGAGAGGGACTAATTTAATTTTCCCTCTAGAAATTTTTTGATCCATTCCGCCGTATCATTGTTGTTTTTCCAGTGTTTCTCTGCCCAGATGCGGGTGGAGTAATAGGGCATACTCCCTTTGTAACAGAGAACTCCAACTAGACCAGCGTGAGTAAAACAAATGCGCTAAGAGGGGCAAAAATCTTACTATATGTATAATTCAGTAGTGTAAAATTCAGGAGCCTCAACCAGGCTAGCATTCGCAGCAATGCTGAAGCGTGAGGGATAAAATGAGAAAGCAAGGCATCTCTCATTTTCAAAGAGTAGACCATAACCCTAGAAGAGCATCTATGGGGATGCGAGGTGCGCGGGTAGTACTGAAGACGTAATAACTATATAAATACTGGGAAATAGACTTTGTAGGAAAGAAATAGAAGAAATAAATAGGGAGAAAATCATATGTCACTAACCCTGTGAGAAGGGTGAACAATATATAAGTGCAACATGTGTGATGGTGATTCAACATAAATAAATGAAGGCAGTGCTCCTTGCATAAAGCTTATATAATATACACATGTGGCCAAGTGGAAATTGCATGTAACATATTTGATCTATTCTAGATAAGTTCAGTATACAGTGCTTGGGAAGGGTATCCCTAGGGCTCATTAGTTTGATCTTCTCTAGGGAGGGGAAACAAATTAGGTTGTGACCACATTATTCCATTCTTGAAGTGTGCTGACACCATGATTGACATTTTTGATGCTTCCATTCCCTTTTCAATAATTCCTTTTTTCTTGAATTTATTATTGTAACTATTACCAGTTGAGACGTTGTGGCATGGTTCAATAATTCACTCGGGTCTCAACTAGGTCTATGGGTTTCTCCTGTTGTGCATAATCATCAACTTTCTAAAGATGACATTTTCAAAATTGTAATTTAAAATCCGACTTAACCATTAAAGGGGATTTTTCATTAGAACTTCATAGATGTCAAACATGAAATGCTGGTCCTAATTAAAAGTATAGCACTTACTACATTTAATAAGGCAACCCAATGTTATCCTATTGGACAGGTAAGCCTATCAGTATCAACAAGCGAATTTAGGAGTTTTTCACTACCAGGTCATGGATAACCTAAAGGAATCTATTTCCATCCTCCTATTTACAATGAACCCTGCCCTATGGGCTACCAGGACCCACCTTAGGGGTGAGTTGTATGCAACAAAATGGGAGTTAAAGGCTTAGCAATGGAATTATATTCCTAAATCGAATTGGCCATTTAAAACTACATTCAGGCTGCAATGGCAGGCCCTGAGTTGTGCTTTAAGGGGCTACCTATGTGAGTGTCACAATAAGTGCTGCAGGTCCACTTGTACCATATAAATTTCAGGCCCTGGGTACATGGTATAATAAGTAAAGTAAGTATGCTAATAGGATATAAGCCAACTCTACCTTGCTTTAAGGCAAGATCACAAGCCTTTTAGCTCTGGTTAGAAGTGGGAAAGAGTCCTACGGCCAACGAAAACAAATTCGGCAACAATCCGAGGAGTGAAACGAAAGGCTTGGGGCGGACTCTGTATAGAGGGCTAAGTCCAACACTGTTTAAAACTGTTATTTTGTGTCAGTGCCACCAAATATTATAGCATATGCAACACACAACCAGTTCAGACATTTAAAAACATGAAAGAATAGGCAATGCAAACTGATACAATTTTGATGGCATTAAATACATTCAGAGATATTCAGCTGAAATGTATCGATTTGCAAAAAAATTATCTTTTCAAGGGCAAATAGAACACTAGGTCCAAGAATAAACTGTCATCAAACAAATATTTGAAAATCAGTGCTCTATAGAACATTATGATTGAAATAATGTGTACCAATGTTATGTCTTCTTTTCAAAGTACTATTTTATTTGCACTAGGAATGGTATGATAAAAATAATTCACCCTTAACTGATATTAACAATTTCAATTGCAATTAAATGTCTTTGTCTTGATTTTTTTTAACACACTTCACATCATCTGCGGAAATAAGCACACATTGGCCCTCTATACAAGAGGTCCCAGTTAAGATAAATCTGTCCTTTTTTAGAGAAATAGAAACCTTATTTAGAGAACTTGTCTGGGGAAAGAAAGTATCAAGGGTCAAATTGACCGTGGTGCAACAACCTATTGCACAAGGGGGCTTAGCTTTGCCTCATTTAAGAACCTATTATGAGGCTGCCTTTTTAGACTTAGTGTCGGGCTTGATGGGATCTAAATGTACTAGAGATAGCTTCTTCATAGTTAAAATGACGCAAGAAATTGGTTCTCAAACTCAAGTGTTTTAAAAAACTTCCAAACTCCCCAAGAGAACAAGATACAAGGCTTTAAAGGATTATTCTTTTAGAATTCAGTCCTTTTTTAAAAAGACGGGCTCCTCGGGTCTGCAATATTTAAAATTGAGAGAATGTACTAGTCTCGGCCTCCAGTTTAGATCAAGACATAATAATAATTGGGAAGGTTGTGGACTACTCGAGCTAAGACACTTTATAATTCAAAATAGAGCGATTTCCTGGCAAGAGGTAATGGCAAGGGCGGAGAGCCATAGGACACCGGCCTTTTTAAAATATTTACAAGTTGTTCATTTTTTTAAAAATAGCAGCATTTTTGATGCTCCAAATCAACTTGTGGTAGCTCTCTATGGGGCCAAAGTTAGTGGTCGAGGGAACTGGTACCAGTTATTACATCAACAGGGTCAAGCTCCCGTGGTAGAGAGCCATTTGGCTAAGATATAGTGAGACACAATGTATTCGTTCCTGGAATGATTAGGAGGCCTTATGCCACCTAGGAAGCAAATCCCTGTGCGCTGCAAATTTTAAAAGGATGGCCTTCTTCCCACGTTGGCTTTCCTATTTAACTCCAGTCGCCCTGAAAAAAAAGATTTCCGGAAGTTGAAAATAAGTGCTTTCGCTGTCAGGCGGATGTTGGAAGGTGGACGGCGCCATATTGTCTTTGCATGTCCATGGTTGAGGCCCATCTGGGAGGCAATTTTTATAGATATTGAGCTAGAAATTGGGAAGATAGTTTTGCTTAAGGCCGAGGCTGCTCTATTTCGACTTTGCAGAGATAGAGTGCAGAGGCCAAGAAAGTTTCCCTATTCATTTCTTGTACTGTAGCCTGTTCTTTAATTCTTCAGAATTAGAAATCTAGTGAAGTTCCTTCTCATTTGAAATGGTTTAATGAACTGAAAAGGACTCGAAATTTTGAAGAAGCTTATGCTAGACGGGTGGGGCTACTAGGAAATTTGAAAAAAAATTGGAAGTTTTTTAATGATTTAGGAAAGTTAAAAGAGGGACTTTAACACTCGTTTTCAATATTGATGTGGTAGTTGTAGCTGCTATTTGTAATAAAAAAGCACTAGCACTTTCTTTGTTCTATCACTTTAAAAACATTAGCACTTTTCTTATTGATGCACATTATTAGACGATTTGCACATTGCTATTTTTGGTCGATGATGTTACTAGCTGCTACAGCCATATTTTGTCTAAAATTTGATTATGATGTTGTAGTTGTAGTTGCTATTTGTGATAAAAAGGCACTAGCACTTTATTTGGTATTGCCCTTTAGATGCATTAGCAACCTTTCATGTTGCTGCACTTTATTAGATGATTTGCACATTGCTACTTTTGGTCGATGATGCTATCAGCTGCTACAGCTATATTTTGTCTAAAATGTTATCAAGAAATAAGAAGCTATTGTACCTTTTTTGTACAATGGTTTCTAATAACGATCTTAACTATACTATATAATTTATGTACCTAATGCCCTGCTCAATAAAAAATATTTTTAAAAAAAGTGCAATTAGAACACTAGGTCCAAGAATACACTGTCATCAATCAAACCTTTGAAAATCAGTGTTCTATAGAACATTGTGATCGAAATAATGTTTACCAATGTTATGTCTTTTTGTTCAAAGTACTATTTTAATTGCACATGGAATGGTATGATAAAGATATTCACCCTTAACTGATATTAACAATTTCAATTGCAATTAAATGTCTTTGTCTTGATTTTTTTGTAATACACTTTCACATCAACTGCCGAAATAAGCATACCTTGGCCCTTTATATGAGAGCTAAAAAGTACATTATTCACAAGAGTGCCTAAACACAATATACAATATTTTCACAAACACAAAATAGCACAAAACATTAAATATAACCCTACATATTCTTATTACCCAATACCAATGTCACCACAAGGCATTGTTTACTCCCAATGACTTTAACATCTGTGTAGATGAACATATACCAACTTTTAAGATCACTAGACACAAATACTGTCTTCTTTACTTTAAAGCGAAAGGATAGTCTAAAAGCAGAGTACGTGACTGAAACTGACAAATAACCACTTCAGAAACATCGCCCTTATTTAAAAGCGATATAAAGTGTACATTTCCTGTTGAACAAGAGAGCCCTCTATATTCTGAAAAACGTAATTGTTTAGTTCTGGATTCTACCCCCATCTTTCAATCTATTTTAACACCCAATGGCCGTGATCATATGACAACCAAGACTTCATATCGATTGGCTTCATATAATATAGAGGGTTTGGGATCCAAGTTAAATATTAAAGACTGGTGAGCTTTAATTAACAAATCTGCCATCGTTTTTTGTGAGGAAACATGTGCCATGCATTTCCATATAGACAGGTCTATTTTATAACCTCCTGTACTTCACTTGTCTTCTTTTTTAACCAATGAGACCCCTGCCTCCCATAGATCCACCATTAGCCTATAAAAACATCCCCTGTCCCCACCCCCTCCTTTTCTTTTTTTGTACCCTGAGTAAGTCTTAAATTTGAATTTCCCCTCCGGGGCAGGCTGGGGGTCTACAATACTTGAACACGGCCTTTGTCGTGCGGCTGTCTCCTGCAGCTCTTCGGTGGAAGGGTGTGTAGTGCTGGTGTATGGATGATGGTCCTCTGGTTGCTGGGCCTGTGTTTCAGGGTCACGGTTGTGAATCAGCTGGACCTGCTGTGCACATCAAGGGATACCTACGGCGGACGGATTGGGTACAATGTGCGGTAAGAAACAGCTTTTTGCCCCTTTTCTGGATTCGTGGCACTTGCTGTTCGTGATGGATCGGTAAAGGTTGTTTCAGAAGAATGTTGTGGTTTGCTACACCTCTTCCTCGGAGGAGGAAACCACTGTTCCCTGCATGATGTCTTTGTGTAAGGACTCCTGATGGGGGTGGAAGGCCTCTCATGTCCAGGGATTTAGTGCAGGGCATGATTGAGACAGAGTTAGCCAAGGCACAGCAGGCACAATCTAGGTCACCTAGTGGTGCTTCACATCCTAGGACTATTGATCCTGGTGCTGTCTCTTCAGCATTGGATATGAAGGTCCCGTCCGCTTCCTCTGGAGGGAAGTGTGTCTCTGGGGGAAGATGTGGGAGGTTTTGGCCCATGTCTGTGTAAACTTAGGGTTGCCTGCTTCCAGCCTTTGTAAGAAGCAAGGGTGTTTTCCCTAGTATGTAGAGCCCTCTGGTGTGGCATGCCCTTTCAGAGTCCAGTACGGGAGATGGTTCTGAGAGTGTGGAAGGAGGTGGACATGATCCAGGTCCCTCACTTTCTATAGTTACTGTACATGTTGAAGGGGGGTGAACCTTTGCCCCTCTCTGTGCGTTTGGATTCCATTTTGGCTACCTTGGTTGGGAAGGACTGTACCCCAGTTGATACCACAGTCAATAAGGTGGATTCTGGCCTTAAGTGCCTCTTTCTGTGGAGAGTTTGGCTTTGAGGGCAAGTTTTTTTTCAGCGTTTTCGGCCCAGTCTCTGGTGCAGTATTTGGCAATTTGGCCCTGGCTGTGCAGGAAGGTTCTGTGTTTTCAGGGCTGTTGACTGCCATGGAACAACAGGCCAATCTACTGGCAGTGAACTTGAAGGCTTCTCTTGGGTCTTCACCACTGCTTTACTTTACCACTTATTAGAGCATGTTTCGGTCTCGCGTGATGGGAAGCAAGAGTCTATGTCTCTTCTCTTTTTAGTTATGCTGTTTCTGCAGGATGGTACCTCGTTAGGTTTGTCTGTTGCTACGCTGAGGGTGCAGTCGGCAGCCATTCAGGTTTTTAGGGGTACCTGCCGCAATTTGCAGGGTGTCGCTGGTCTGATGCTTCAGTTTTTTTTCAGGGTCTTTAGGACCTTTTAACTCGGCCTGTTTTTTTTCCATGTTGGAACCTGCAGTTGGTCTTGGATATGTTGACAGGCCCTCTGTTTGAACCCCTAGAGGAGCTGGAGTTGAAGCTCTTGACTTCTAAGGCTTGTTTCTGCATGGCTATCATGTGATAAGACAATTGGGTGAGCTGGGGCTTTGTCCTATTAGTATCGTTTCTAATAGGTTTTTACGGACCCTGTGGTGTTGGTGCTGGTTCTGTCCTTTGTTCCTAAAGTGAATTCAGCTTTTCATCTCAGTCTAGAGGTGATTTTCCCTGTGTTTTGTCCTGAGCCTTCCTCAGAGGAGGAATGCTGGTTGCTCTCTTTAAATGTGCAGTGGACTTCATTGAGGTATTTGTAGATGGTGAAGTAATTCAGGAAGGGGGACGCTTTGTTTGTCCATTTTGCTCCTGCTTGAAAGGGATAATGCCATTCACGACTAATTAGAGTCTGTGGTTTTGGCCCCTGGTCATTTTGGCTCGCAGAGCAATAGGGTTCGTTCTGCCTGTTGAGGTGAAAGGGATCTCTCTGCGCTGTATGCCAGCAACGGTTGTCTGATTTGCAGGGCACTTCTGTTGGTCTTCCTCTTCCACTGTTGCCCGCCACTATCGGATTTCTGAGTTGAAACATCTGGATAAAGTCCTAGGTCACAGAGTTTTATCCTACATATGGGAATGGGGGGTTGTGGTGTCATATGTGCACTGTATTTAAGTGTTTACATCTTCACTCAGTTGTCCATCTCTATCTTACTTGCTATTTCCTCATTGATTAAGAAGGAAGGCAAAGGAGGTATGGTAGGTAATGTCTCTGTTACTTACTTATAATGCCACTGCTCCTAATCCTACTTCCTCACCTTCCTTCAGGATCCCTCCCACCCTCCTTGTGCGGTCCAACTGAGTTACGGCTCAGCTTGTTTAAGTACAGGAGGAGGTGGGGAATGTTTTTATATGTTAAGGGTGGGTCTATTGAAGGCAAGGGGCCTCACTTAATAAGGAGGTAGGCAAGGCAATAGGACTAAGAGTATTGCTATTGTCAGTAAGAGAAAATTAAAACCCTTCCTTCCCTCTAATGACTTCAAATTGGCAGTACAAGCTCTAGTAATTCCCCGACTACATTATGGGAGTGCAGCTTTCTGCGGACTTCCCAGGTCTACAACAGCCCCTCTAAGAGCCTCCCTCAATTCAGCTTCCAGACTCGTCATGGGTTCTAAAAGAAACTGCCACATTTCCCCTGACCTCGGAGTTCTCAATTGGCTCCCATTTGAAGCAAAATTCAACTAAAAATGGCTTGCATGATCACAAAACCCTTCATCACAAGACCCCGAGATATCTGACCCTTGTTACTCTCATGTGGCGATAGATCCTCCAGGTGTTCCAGCACTCTTCTTCTTTGCCAAAAAGAAAACATACAACCAAACCTACTCTGGAATCGCCCCAAGGTTCCGGACAGCATTGCCCCCAGAAACCAGACTCAATCCCTCTACTGCCTCTTTCAAGAAAGTAGTAAAGTCTCTACTCATGCGTAAATTTACATGAACAACGAACTGACTTGCATACAGATGTTGTCCTCCACTGTTTTCAATGTCTTTGTATTTTATGTCTCTGTGCATACAACTTTGTAACTATCTATAGCAGGGGACAATATGGGTGTACTTTGCTCTATGTTTCCACCTGTAAAGTGCTCTGATACCCACTGGGGTCATGTTCGCTCTATATAAAACTTTAAAGACTTTCAAAATAAAAATAAATAGGTAAGTAATGGATGCATATTTGTCTCCTGCAAGTCCGTCCATCACCACCCGCTTTTGTACCGCTTTGGCCGCCATAAGTGTGGCCGGGTATGCTCAGACGTGAGTCCCTTGCTCACTTTGCCACTGGATTCAAGCAAACCGGGCTGAAGACGGCTGTAATGCCAGAAACCGGTCCTCGGATGCTTGTTTCCGGTCCAGGGAAGGCATGGCTTGGCAGTTCGGGCTGGACTGTTCACATGAGGCACAGGGTCAGACTGATTTGCATATAGCCATGTCTGAACTGGGGTGTCAGAGTGGGCTAAAGAACGGTGATGGATCAAACCCAGATCTTTTGACTGGGTGTGAGTGTTTGATTGGTTCAGATGCTCCGTCCATCACCACCCCCTTTTGTACCGCTTTGGCCGCCATAAGTGTGGCAGGGTATGCTCAGACGTGAGTCCCTTGCTCACTTTGCCACTGGATTCAAGCAAGCCGGGCTGAAGACGGCTGTAATGCCAGAAACCGGTCCTCGGAAGCTTGTTTCCGGTCCAGGGAAGGCATGCCTTGGCAGTTCGGGCAGGACTGTTCCCATGAGGCACAGGGTCAGACTGATTTGCATATAGCCATGTCTGAACTGGGGTGGCAGAGTGGGCTAAAGAACGGTGATGGATCAAACCCAGATCTTTTGACTGGGTGTGAGTGTTTGATTGGTTCAGATGCTCCGTCCATCACCACCCCCTTTTGTACCGCTTTGGCTGCCATAAGTGTGGCAGGGTATGCTCAGACGTGAGTCCCTTGCTCACTTTGCCACTGGATTCAAGCAAGCCGGCTGAAGCCGGCTGTAATGCCAGAAACCGGTCCTCGGAAGCTTGTTTCCGGTCCAGGGAAGGCATGGCTTGGCAGTTCGGGCTGGACTGTTCCCATGAGGCACAGGGTCAGACTGATTTGCATATAGCCATGTCTCAACTGGGGTGGCAGAGTGGGCTAAAGAACGGTGATGGATCAAACCCAGATCTTTTGACTGGGTGTGAGTGTTTGATTGGTTCAGATGCTCCATCCATCACCACCTCCTTTTGTACCGCTTTGGCCGCCATAAGTGTGGCAGGGTATGCTCAGACGTGAGTCCCTTGCTCACTTTGCCACTGGATTCAAGCAAGCCGGGCTGAAGACAGCTGTAATGGCAGAAACTGGTTCTCGGAAGCATGTTTCTGGTCCAGGGAAGGCATGGCTTGGCAGTTCGGGCTGGACTGTTCCCATGAGGCACAGGATCAGACTGATTTGCATATAGCCATGTCTGAACTGGGGTGGCAGAGTGGGCTAAAGAACGGTGATGGATCAAACCCAGATCTTTTGACTGGGTGTGAGTGTTTGATTGGTTCAGATGCTCCGTCCATCACCACCCCCTTTTGTACTGCTTTGGCCGCCATAAGTGTGGCAGGGTATGCTCAGACGTGAGTCCCTTACTCACTTTGCCACTGCATTCAAGCAAGCCTGGCTGAAGATGGCTGTAATGCCAGAAACAGGACCTCGGAAGCTTGTTTCCGGTCCAGGGAAGGCATGACTTGGCAGTTCGGGCAGGACTGTTCCTATGAGGCACAGGGTCAGACTCATTTGCATATAGCCATGTCTGAACTGGGGTGGCAGAGTGGGCTAAAGAACGGTGATGGATGAAACCCAGAGAGCTTGTACTGCCAATTTGAAGTCATTAGAGGGAAGGAAGGGTTTTAATTTTCTCAAACTGGCTGAAGACGGCTGTAATGCCAGAAACAGATCCTCGGAAGCTTGTTTCCGGTCCAGGTAAGGCATGGCTTGGCAGTTCGGGCTGGACTGTTCCCATTAGGCACAGGGTCACACTGATTTGCATATAGCCATGTCTGAACTGTGGTGGCAGAGTGGGCTAAAGAACGGTGATGGATCAAACCCAGATCTTTTGACTGGGTGTGAGTGTTTGATTGGTTCAGATGCTCCGTCCATCACCACCCCCTTTTGTACCGCTTTGGCCGCCATAAGTGTGTCAGGGTATGCTCAGACGTGAGTCCCTTACTCACTTTGCCACTGGATTCAAGCAAGCCGGTCTGAATACGGCTGTAATGCCAAAAACCGGTCCTCGGAAGCTTGTTTCCGGTCCAGGGAAGGCATGGCTTGGCAGTTCGGGCTGGACTGTTCCCATGAGGCACAAGGTCAGACTGATTTGCATATAGCCATGTCTGAACTGGGGTGGTAGAGTGGGCTAAAGAACGGTGATGGATCAAACCCAGAGCTTTTGACTGGGTGTGTGTGTTTGATTGGTTCAGATGCTCCGTCCATCACCACCCCCTTTTGTACCGCTTTGGCCACCATAAGTGTGGCAGGGTATGCTCAGACATGAGTCCCTTGCTCACTTTGCCACTGGATTCAAGCAAGCCGGGCTGAAGACGGCTGTAATGCCAGAAACCGGTCCTCAGAAGCTTGTTTTTGGTCCAGGGAAGGCATGGCTTGGCAGTTCGGGCTGGACTGTTCCCATGAGGCACAGGGTCAGACTGATTTGCATATAGCCATGTCTGAATTGGGGTGGCAGAGTGGGCTAAAGAACGGTGATGGATCAAACCCAGATCTTTTGACTGGGTGTGAGTGTTTGATTGGTTCAGATGCTCCGTCCATCACCACCCCCTTTTGTACCGCTTTGGCCGCCATAAGTGTGGCAGGGTATGCTCAGACGTGAGTCCCTTGCTCACTTTGCCACTGGATTCAAGCAAGCCGGGCTGAAGACAGCTGTAATGCCAGAAACCTGTCCTCGGAAGCTTGTTTCCGGTCCAGGGAAGGCATGGCTTGGCAGTTCGGGCTGGACTGTTCCCATGAGGCACAGGGTCAGACTGATTTGCATATAGCCATGTCTGAATTGGGGTGGCAGAGTGGGCTAAAGAACGGTGATGGATCAAACCCAGATCTTTTGACTGGGTGTGAGTGTTTGATTGGTTCAGATGCTCCGTCCATCACCACCCCCTTTTGTACCGCTTTGGCCGCCATAAGTGTGGCAGGGTATGCTCAGACGTGAGTCCCTTGCTCACTTTGCCACTGGATTCAAGCAAGCCGGGCTGAAGACGGCTGTAATGCCAGAAACCGGTCCTCGGAAGCTTGTTTCCGGTCCAGGGAAGGCATGGCTTGGCAGTTCGGGCTGGACTGTTCCCATAAGGCACAGGGTCAGACTGATTTGCATATAGTCATGTCTGAACTGTGGTGGCAGAGTGGGCTAAAGAACGGTGATGGATCAAACCCGGATCTTTTGACTGGGTGTGAGTGTTTGATTGATTCAGGTGCTCCGTTCATCACCACCCCCTTTTGTACCGCTTTGGCCGCCATAAGTGTGGCAGGGTATGCTCAGACGTGAGTCCCTTGCTCACTTTGCCACTGGATTCAAGCAAGCCGGGCTGAAGACGGCTGTAATCCCAGAAACCGGTCCTCTTAAGCTTGTTTCCGGTCAAGGGAAGGCATGGCTTGGCAGCTCGGGCTGTACTGTTCCCATGAGGCTCAGGGTCAGACTGATTTGCATATAGCCATGTCTGAGTGGGCTAAAGAACGGTGATGGATTAAACCGAGATCTTTTGACTGGGTGTGAGTGTTTGATTGGTTCAGATGCTCCGTCCATCACCACCCCCTTTTGTACCATCCGTGCACGTTCTGGCAGAGCAAAGGGTGGGCACCTTACCTTGATTTCTCTTCTCTTTAAAAGGCAGATGTATCTGGTCATATCTGGGCTCGCCAAATTTCCAACTATTATGGCTTCAATGTAGTCCCAACAAGTTTGGTTAATACTTTTTCATAAAAATAGCTTCAACTCAAACAACATTGACATCATCCACTCTTTTAGGGAAATTGAGAGGTTTATTTATATGGATGTGTCTATAGTTTTGATGGGGGATTTTAATAATTGTCACTGCTAGCTTTCTGTTACCACTGCCTTTGGAATAATAGATCTAAAAGGTGAGGTTTTGACCCACTTCCATCAATGAGGCTACAGAGATGTCCTTCGCCTGCTCCTCTTTAATATTAAGGCCTACATTTATTGGGAGGGACAATAGTAGTGTAATCACTTTCATATTAATCTCACATGATACACTGATTAAACAGTGACCGAGATGTGCATTGTGACCACAAACTATTGTCAGTCTCCTATTGTGTGCATGATAATGCCCTGGAGCCAATATGTGATCCCCCACTCCCAGTTGCAGATACAAAATAAGGGGGCTTAGCTGAGATGGAGCCGAATTAATAAGGGAAAATTGTTACTAAATCTAATCTTTAACAAGAAAACCGAGTTTCTAACATGCCTAAAGCGAAAGCAATTACTAACTATTATGTGACTATCTGGAACAATTAGGGAGTTCCATTCAACCCCTTATTGACCCCATAAGGTGAAGCCAGCTTGATGGTTAGATCAGCTTTGCTCAAAGGTACATAGCAATTTGATTAATGTACTTAAATCAGTCCCAATGAATATTGATTATTTGTGTCAATGCAGTCAGCCTACAAAAGGGCCACTGCTGCGAGAAAGAAACTTGTAAGCAGATGCCTGTTATTCACTATCAGCCGCTAGTGCCCAAAAAGATATCCATGCTTTTTGGCCGGTGGTTAATCCATCGTTCTTTAGGGATTCCTTGGAGGTTGGCCATACTGCTGCAATTCATGCATATGACGCATAAGCCATTTACTCTGGTTTGTGGTGGTTCACTTGTTACTGATGACCCTTTTGCGAATATAACGGGACAAGGAAAAGGGGCAGTCTGAAGGCTTTGTGGTTGAGGTGCAGGATGTGCTAATGACAATAAATTATTGCCCCAATGCCAAGGCAGTGGGCCCTGATGGAGGATAGAGTTCCTGTTGATTTATTTAGGGAGACCATTCCGTATATATATCCCATTGTTGAAAAATGTATTGAAGGTCATTACCAGATCTGGCCAGCCTCCTACTCAGTCTAATGCAATCATTCTGTCTAACTTTAAAATGGGCAGCATAGGTGATCTTAAATGTTATAACCCAATTACACTTATTGATTAAACTGCTAATTAATGGGTAGACCATTTTTGCGGCTTAGTTCCATGAGAATCATATGTATTCCGACCTACAGTTCAGGTTTTAAGTAGGCATCGGCACAGTTCACCAGTGCCTTAACCTGTACCTCCTCGCAAGCTAATACTTCACCGCCAAAAAATTGAGTCTTTAGCTAGATTATGGATTTAAGCTCATCTTTTGATCATGCAAATTGCTCCAAACTTTGGGATATAATACTTGATTTGGGGGTAAAGGTTAGCAGTGTCAAGTGCACAATAAGTTGCCTACTAGTGTAAAATACGGCCCAAGCGGTGACACAACAAAACGTTTTAAACCTGCTGGGGGTGTATGGCATGATGTTTGCTTGCATATTTTTATCCATCTTATTTTAGTCAATGGATTTAAAAAACACTTGGATAAATCTGGTTTACTTCGTCCCTCGAGTAGGCACTTACCCCATGCCTTGCCTTCTCTATGCTGATGATGTGGTACTCATAGCCCAGACCCCACATGGGTTACAGAGACTTTTGAACTAATTCTGCTTTCTTATTATAACCCTAAATAAACCAGACTTAGACATAATGGTGTAATTTCAAATCTTGGTCCTCTGTGGTAGTTTAGCCCTGTCTCCACCTTTCCCTACTTGGGAGTATTATTTGATGACACCTGTAGTTGGAGCATGCAGAGATGTATGAGGTCAGCTGACTTAGTGAGCAGTGCAGAGGCTATTTTTTATTTTGCATCAAAATTGGGTATAAAACCTTTTAAAGAAATGGTGGTGATATATATATATATCCAAATGCTTTTCGATTTCCACCTTTGGTGCTGGGTTTTCGGGTGTATGAGGTGTTATGGCTATATAGAAGGTAGAGAATGGGTTCTTGACAAAGCTGTTGGCAGTCCCTCTGAGCACTTCTACTAATACTGGTCATACAGAACTGAGATTAAAATATATCGGTGATCAGATTAAGCTTAGCCCCCTTTAAATGTCGCTTCCTATTTGGATCACACAGCAGACTGTTCTAAATCAATTGGTATTGTCTAATTGTATTAAATCATCAATGCCCTAGAGATTCTATAGTTGGCCTACATTGAAAATGGCTGCCAAAGCTTGAACATGTCAGATTTCTTTCCAATCTGGTGGCTGTGATCTCCACTTGTAAAAATGCACTAAATGCTTGCATTTGTGCTATTTGCAAAAAGAACACACTGAGCTCTCAAGACACATTGTGATAAATGACATGTCAGTCAATACAACTTTTAGCATAGAACCTTATCTTTTATTGGTCCAGGATACTAACCCTACATATTTACTGACAAGATTGAGGCTAAACACTGTACACTATATATTTGCCTTCAATGAAACTTATGTTAATCATGTTAAATTACCACCACGTCCTTATAATTTGAGATCTTCTCAGACCACAATTCACTTTATGTGTTTTTGCAAATTGTATTTGCCAATTTAAAAGCACTTTTTTATTCCAATTTTGAGGCATGCCAATTTCAACCAGTGCAGAAAAGCTATGTTTCTTATGCAATCACTACCATCGACCCATATTTACTGGGTGGCAGCCAAGTTTATCCAGCTTGCCATCAGATTGCGGAAGACTGTTGCAGACTTTAATGCCTCCTGTGTTTGCTTGATATTTGCTGCATGTTTGCACATACCCACTTTTTCCCCATTTCAGAGAGGTTAAGTTTGTTTTTGCTTTATCTAGAATTGTATGAGATCTTGTAATTTGTAGATATCTTTTATATATTTTGTGTATTCATCTCAGGATGTATCTTGAAATGCTAAATGCCATTAACTTTTAATGTATTTTGTTGTTTTTGTGGTTAAATTATTAACTAAATAAAGATATAATGACATTGTAATGAGCATTTAAGACCACTGAGCAAATAGATAAACCATTGTGCCCACTACAGACTTCATTAGACTCTTCACTTTTCAACCTGGAGTCTCTCGAACTCTATTTGCGGATTTCCTCATACAGTGTCTTATAGTACTGTGTGTCTGGACAACATATGCATCAACATATGGGTACTGAGTACATGCCTATAATCAGAATATGTTGGCTCAATTACTGGCTATCTCACACTGCGCCATCTGAACCCCTAAACATGACAGGGTACTGGATGGTGTCTGCAACCTCAGAACATGACCACTTTAATCCCCCCAAGTAAATTGTGGTAACAGATCTACCCTTTTGTTGTTACCTCAGGTATGCCCAAAGGGAGACACAAGAAATAAAAAAATTGAAATTTCAAACGTTTATTAAAGCAATGAGATTCTTGTGTAAAAGACATGAGCTGCAATTATTAGTAGAAGGGAACAAAGCATTATCACCAACATTACAAGAATGGTGAAAAAGATGAATAGTTATACCATGATAATTATTGCAGAGAGTATATGAATATATATCATAATACTCATACCTAACACTATCTACAATCTGGAGAGCATAGTGAGAATACATTCTGCCAGATCGCTTGGAGCGGCCTAGCTCCCCATTTACCTGTGTGTGATGTATCAGGAGGCCAGTCTGGTGTAAAACAGGCCACCATCCTTATAGTGATGGGAGCCAGCAGGGTTGGCAATCAGGCACAGACAAACGTCCAGGATAATCCATGGAAGTGCGCCACGGATGAGCTAGGTTCAGAAGAGGTTCATATAAAAATAACTGGTTCCATTTGCACTGTGTCTGAGGCCCATTGCTGGTGGTATTGTTTGTTTTTCTGATTCAGAGTTGTCTCCTAACAGACAACAAAGTACAACTGCAGCATGCTCAGTATACTTTATCATTGACCAAAATGTACAGTGTTGTGATAAAATGCTTTTAAAGAAATGTGCTTGCAAGAAGAACACTTTCTGAGTATGTTATCATATACTGACAAAGTATGTAGAAAGTCACTGCCTAAAAAAGATGTCAAGTTTAAATGTGAACCTGTAAAATGGAAGCTTTTGTGCAAGGGCCCTGTTAAAGTGCACAACAACAGTGTACAATCAGGAATTTGAATTTATTTCAAGAAATTAAAAGAAGAAAAATCCTAGGAATAATGAAATATGTTTGTAACAAAATACTTCCTATCCAAGTAATGAATTTTGGCCTGACAACTCTAGAGTAACATTTTCTAAAAGGCAATGGGCAATGACTCCTAGCTCTTTGTATTTAACTCAGCCTTGGTGTCATGCGGCATGGATTAGCTAGGCCGGCTGACGTCCTCTCATACCCTTTTACCTCTGGGGTTGAAATGTTTATATACCCATTCATAATCAAAAGAGGGACCCATCCCAATCAATAGTTCAACTTTTACTTTGGGTGCTTTCAAGATATACAATTTTATCAAAATCACAAGTGATCTAAACATTTTAGCCATTGCATTCTTCAAGGTCAATGACTGCAAAAAACATAGGGTCATAGTTATGAAAGGGTTGTGTCACTTTTGCACCAAGCAACAGGGTGAAAAAACAATGCAAACCTTAAATGGTAATTTATCAATTCATGCATGGCCCCTTTGAGGGGTCCTGAGTGGCCTGATACATACAGAGTAACACAATGCAGCAAAAATAAATATGCCTCATAATTTCCAGATTGTGAAAAGTGTACCACTTCTAGCATTACCCATACCTGATCCACCACAAAGACCTTAATCTGCTATGATCAAACGGGGCATATTTAACAAACCGTCACTCAGCACAGCAAATCGCTTTGCTGCATGACAGGATAAGGGCAGGAATATATAAAATCTAACATAATATGGTGCACAATGTGCTGCCTAGTGCCAATGCAAGCACCCTTGCAGCATGGTGCAAGGGTGCCTGCGTTGGAAGCAGCATTGTTTCCCTTCCTGCACAGAAAAAATCCCGCAGAAACAATGCCATGAGGCGTTTTCCTCTTTCTATGTGTTGTGCAGAATACAGCACAAATAGAGGAAGTAACGAGTAGAAATAAAGATAAAGATATTTCTCTTTGGTATGCCTCCCCTCGGAAGCATTCTGACAAAGGTCTACCAGTATTGGTTAATCTTAAATGCCTCAGAATCCATGGGTGGATGTGTGGGAACACTCACACTCCACCAATGGAATGCCTTTCCAAGGTGGAGTTACATAACACAGAGATTTGCGCTGCGTTTATTACTTTGGATGTATCAGACCACTCAGGGTCAAGCAATGTGGCTTGTTAACTCCAACTTACGGGTTCCATCGATTTTGGACACCATTGCATGGTGCAAAAGTGATACAACTTTATGCTAAATATGCCCTCAAGACCTTAGTTTTAACCCTCTTGATTAGTCACTTGCCCTCTAAACCAGACTTGCAGGTAGCAAAGGTTATAGGGATTGTCTAAAAATCACAATTACATTTTGTCTCTCACTATCCCATTATTTGTCAATGACTAACTCTGTTTCTGTCTTTTTAAATATTTTTGGTGATACATTACCTCCACCATGCAGAGTAGTACATTATTTATTAATTATGTGTCCCTTTGTATTCAGTTCTGGTCTCATAATAATTATATAACATTTGGGAATAAATATACAGCCTAGCAGTCCAGTACTAGAAGCCAGAATGGCAAAGATCTCCACAGCCACCATATATCTGCCTTTGGTGCTGATGTATGCTGGGATGAATGACACCCAGACACTACAGAAGACGAGCATGCTGAATGAGATGTGCTGAGCTTCATTGAAAGAGTCTGGTAGCTTACGAGCCAAAAATGCCACAAAGAAGCTCATTAGAGCCAAGGTTCCCATGTATCCAATCACACAGTAAAACAGTGCATCAGACCCTTCATTACAGAGCAGTATCATCTTCCCTGATTCAGTCTTTGTGTCATAATCTGGAAAAGGCGGGAATTGAAGAAGCCATATAGTGCAGATCAGAACTTCTCCTAGCGTACAGACAAAGATTAGGCAGAGAGACACTCTAGGATCTACCCACTTTCTTAACCTGCTGTTGGGCTTTGTAGCATTGAAAGCAATGACAACTGTAATGGTTTTTGCCAGGATTGAGGACAGTGAAAGTACAAAAATTATTCCAAAGGCAATTTGTCGGAGCAGACATGTCAAATTTATTGGACGACCAAGAAACAAAAATGTACAGAGAAAGGCCAGCAAGATGGAGATGAGAAGAATATAACTGAGATCCTGATTGTTTGCCTTTACTATTGCTGTGTCTTTGTGCTTGATGAAGATACCTAGAACTCCAGCAGCAAAGGAGGCAAGTAGGACAGCCATTAATGCCAAGGACAGACACAGGGGGTCCTCATAGGAGAGGAACTCTATTACCCTCGGAACACAGAGGTTTCGCTTCTCGTTAGACCAGTGGTCTTCCGGGCACCTCACGCACGCTTTCATATCTAAAAAAAAGAATCCGTGAGTAAAAAAAACACAATAAAAGCAATAATTAGCACGTTTTGACCTTTAAAAATTATCATGCCTTCATTAGAGTTCAGCACAATGATGATCAATTTTAAAAGAATCTCATGTAAAATAAGCTAGAGGTTGGCAGAAATGCATTCCTAGAAGGCAGTTACCAGCCATATGGTGAAATTATACTAAAATTCCATCTGCTCCATCAGAGTTTCCTAGTATGTACTCAGAGGGATTGTACTCAAACATATTAAATTGATTTACAATCTCATCAGTATGAGTTGTAGAAAATGTTTGCTTTTGATGTACATTTGCTAAAAATAAAGTGATTACAGACTTATTCAAAGGAGGAAAAACACTCCTCTCCACTTCAAGTATTTCTGCACCTGCTGGAATGACATGTGGTTTGCAAAAACTGCCAGCTCCCTTGAAAGTTTAACATGAATCCATATATCCCTCATAATTTGATAAGAATCCATGCTACAATAATGAAGCAGATGTTGACAAACTTACAGGTTGCTTATTTGTCTCTGTGTTTACATACATGTATTATTATGTACTTAGACCAGAACCATAGCATGATGGTCTGGAGAAAATGTCAGCAAAAACCCAAAACATACCATTTTATACTCAAAAAACACTTGAATAACTGAACTAACTATAACTCACACCCACACTAAGAACAGGGTTGTCATCAATTATGCTATTTCAGATGTCATCAGCAATGTTAACCATTTGCCTGCATCGACGGCCGGGAGCCATCCGATGTCATGGTGGAAGTGTGCATCGGAAGGCTCCTGTCCGTCCTAGCACCCACCCACGGGGGAAGCACTGTCACTCCCCGTGGACTGCCCTTCATGCATGCTGCCCCCACCAGGGTAAGCATCAGAGGACCTTCCGCTGCAACACCCGCCCCTCCATGTTATCTAATGATGTCAGTGCGCACAGCACGCCAACGTCATAAGGCAAAACCAGACAAGCTGGAAGACATTTGCTTACAGCATGTCCAGGATAGAGGAGGTAAGATTCTCCTTGGGGAGGGTGGGGGGTTTTAAAAAAAGGCATCAGGGGAACGGAAAGGGTTTTCCTTTCTTCCGGTGCCTCTTTTAAGCATTCCTGCTGCACGATCACGCATGGGGCGCGATCGTGCAGCAGGAATGCCAACTAGATACAAGGGATTTTTTTGGGTGGTTTTTTTAATGCCCTTTGTGTCCGGGAGCTGCCTCTTTGGCAAGGGTCGCTCCCCTTGAGGGAGACATTTGTTTGGCAGATCGATGAAAAAATAATAAAAGAATTAGCTGTGTGCTCACTAGGAGGGAGGGCAGATCATCCCAGATAAATGATTAATTTTATTGTGTGCCCACTAGGCCACCAGGGATTTTTCTTTAAAAAAAGTATGTTTGTGGAGAGCAGCCCCTTAGGCAAGGGTCGCTCCCCTTTGGGGATAATTTATTTTCACTGTTTCTGCCCCCCTTTGGGGCAGATTGTCCTTATGATTCTAGGCCCATCGACCCCCAAGGGGGGCAGAAGCCATTAGACACCAGGGATTGTGTTTGTGTTGTTGGGGAGCGGCCCCTTGGGCAAGGGTTACTCTTCTTTATGGGGTGATTATGGTGGCCATTTCTACCTCCCTTTGGGGGCAGATCTGACTTATGTTTTCAGGCCCATCTGTCCCTAAGGGGGGCAGAAGCCACTAGACACCAGGGTTTTTAAAATGTTGATGTGCTGGAGTGACCCTTTGGGCTAGGGTTGCTCCCACTTTTTGAGGGTGGTTTTTTTGGTTGTTTCTGCCCCCTTGCAGATCGGCCTTATGCTTTTAGTCCCACTTACCCTCCCTGCTTGGCTGGTGGATTGTGTGTGGACTAGTGCATCATTTGAATATGTGATTGGAATGTTTTATTTCTCCTTTGTATTCTAGTGCAAAGCTTTTGATTCTTGTTTGCAGTTTAGGCAGTGGTTGACCTGCGGTTTTGTGTAGTTGCATTTTTTTGGTAGGAAAAACATTTTGTTGTGTTTACTCCAAATGAGTATTATTGTCATGCATGAATGAGTTTTCTGTAAGTGGTGTCATAATAGCAACATATTTAGTTAGTGTTCTGAGCATGAATTGTCTTATGTATAACTTTCTTTTCTTTTTTTAGTGGGATGTTGTTGGTCCTTATTGTGTCTGTGCAGAGTTGGTGGTAGTGAGTCTAGCTGCTTCTGGCAAGTGAGTGGTATAGTTTTGGAGTTTATAGGTCTTCATGATGAAGCCACATTTTCTTTATTACTTATTTTGCAAAGTGTTTGTTGTTGTTGACTTGTTTGACAAGTTACCTTTATTAGTAAGGATTATGGCTAGCCATATGATGTCTGCTCAGCAGGTGGTTAGGTATGCTTTTTGAATCTTCTCATCCTCAGGAACACCCCATCGGCATGGAACAATGCCTGGTGGCCCACCGCCCTTGGCAGCCCCCCGTCCCCCACTGACCATGCCACAAAAACCTCAGCATTGTACTCGACTCCTCCCTCACCATGAACCGACAGGTTAACGTCGTTACCTCCAGCTGCTTCAACACCCTCTGCATTCTCCGCAAGAACTTCAAATGGATCCCCCTGAGACAAGGAAGACAGCCACTCACGCACTCATCACCAGCAGGTTGGACTACGGAAACACCCTCTACTCCGGTATCAACAAGTCTCTACTCTGCAAGCTCCAGACGATACAGAACTCTGCCTCCAGACTCGTCCTCTGTATCCCTCAACACGAACACATCAGTCAATACCTGTGCAAGCTCCGCTGGCTCCCTGTTGAGAAAAGGGGTCACTTTCAAGATACTCACCCACACCTACAAATGCCTTCACAACACTGGACCCCAATACCTCAAAGATAGAATCACCCTCCACGTACCCAAAAGAAACCTCTGTTATGCCAACCTCTTCCTCGCCGAAACCACACTCATCCACAGAGCCAGAACAGGGGGAACCTCCTTCTCCTACATCGTGGCAAAGAGCTGGAACGAGCTCCTGATTGACATCAGACACACCCCTTACCTGAGCACCTTCAGGAATGCTCTAAAGACCTGGCTCTTCGACTGAACAGAACTGCTGATCCCCCTTCCCCATCCCAGCACCTTGAGACCCTCACGGGTGAGTAGTGCACTTACAATTCCCCTGATTGATTGATTGAATTTTCCTCTGAGCAGGATTATGAGACTGACAGTGCATCATCTGAGGGAGAGGAGGGAGTGCAAGATTTTGGCAGTGAGTTTTTTGTCCACGAGGAATCATCTGATGATGAAGCTACTCTCAGTGCGGATGAAGCTACTCTCAGTGCGGATGAAGTACCTGTTTTAGGGAGGACATTGATGTGTCAATGGTGCAGCAAGAGACATCGGTATTGCAGCCTGGGGCTGCAAGGCCTCCTACTGGAAGTGCTAGACTCTGGGTTGATCCAAACGTGGTGCATCCGGTGTTGCCTGCCTTTAGTCGTGATGCAGGGTGAAGAGTGGATTGTGATTTTTTTGTGCCTATTCAGTTTTTTTAGTTGTTTATGGATGATATGGTTTTGGCTGAGATTGTTGAGCAGACTGATTTGTATGCTGGTCAGTTTTTGATGGACAATAGTGCCGGACTCAGGCCCTGCTCTAGAGCTACCCGGTGGACTCCTACACATCTGGATGAGATGAAGAAATTTTGAGGTTTTACTTTTTTCGGGGGTTTGATGAGGAAGCCATCCCTGGCTTCATATTGGTCTACCAGTCTCTTGATGGCAACGGCTATATTTCCTGTAATGAGTCGTGATCAGTATTTACTTTTGCTTCAGATGCTGCATTTTGTTGATAATGCTCTGGCGTTGCTACAAGATCACTCTGACTGTGACCATCTTTTTAAGTTTCGGCCTGTTCTTGATCACTTTGTAGATCAGTTTTCAGAGATCTATACTCCAGGTAAAGATATAGCTGTTGATGAGTCTTTGTTCCTGTTCAAAGGCCGTTTGGTTTTTAGGCAGTACATTCATAGCAAGAGTAGGCCAGGATATGTCTATAATTTCCAGGTGTACACTGGTAAGGATTCCACTATTGACCCCCCTGGTTGTCCGTCCACTTTTGGAGTTTCAGAGAAAATTGTGTGGGAACTTGCTAGAGTACTGTTTAACAAAGGTCGCCCTTTATACCTTGATAACTTCTACCCTTTAATTGTTTAAGGAGGACACTTTTGCTTGTGGCACAGTCTGCTCTAACTTAAAGATTACCCAAAAGAGCATGTTTGCTAAAAGCTTCAAAGGGGACAGGGCCATGCCTTGCGTAGTGAGGAACTACTAGCTGTGAAATTTGTGGACAGGAGGGATGAGTACAAGCTGACTACCATCCATGATGAAAGTACTTCACCGGTGACTGTTTGGGGCCGGGTTTCTGAAGTGCACAAACCTGTGTGCATTGTAGACTACAATAAGCACATAGGTGGTGTCGATACAGTAGATCAGAGGTTGGAACCTCACACTGCTTTTCGTAAGACTTACATTTAGTATAAGAAGTTGGCCATCCAACTCTTCAATTTAGCAACTTTTTATGATTTTGTTGTGTTCAAGCAGTGTTCTCCTGCGTCAAAGATAACTTTTGTTCAGTTTCAGGAGTCTGTGATAGGCAGCCTTGTTATAATGAACAGGCAAGGGTTCCTAGAGTTGGAGTGGTGGAGAATTATATCTTTAGTTACCACTGTTGTGCTTGTAGTTATGGTTTTGTATCTAGTTCCAACTGGTTTGTGTTTTCTCTCTTGTTAAAAAACAAATTGATGAGGGTGTGTGTGGACTGGTACTTGGCTGCCTGTGTGCGTGGACTAGGGCTTGACTTGCAGTGTGGGTAGGCTGGCGGTGTGGGTGGGCTGGTGCTTGGCTGGTGGTGTGTGTTGGATGGCGCTTGGCTGGTGGTGTACATTAGCTGGCAGTGTGGGTGGGCTGGTGCTTGGCTGGTGGTGTGCATGGGCTGGAATTAAGCATGGGCGGATTTTGCGGATTGGCAATCCGCGAATTTGCGTATTTACGGATTCGCAATCCGCGAAGATCCGCGAACTCTAGCGGATTTGCGGATTTTTCCGTTTTTTGTGTTGGCGCGTGTTCGCGCCGATTTTGGGACAAGTTCGCAATTGCGAACTTACTTTTCGGCTTGCAACGGCCGCGACTATGTTGTTTCTACGTCTGGTTTATCATCACAGGTTCACAGCACCCTCTGTTTCACCACTGCCACCCTCTGGGACACCCATGCCACCCTCTAGTACATCCTCACTGGCACCTATTAGGTTTATTTATCACTGTAGATTATGGTGGTTGAAAAAAGCAAGCACACCTGCCCTTCTTCAACTGCCATCAATTAATTTGTGTTTCATTAATGTGTCAGTAATTTTGAAAGTTCCAGTCTGGCTGGCACCTGCTTCCTTCCTTATCTGTAATTTGCTTTTTGTTGCAGTGAAATTTTTTTTTCACAGGACCTTTATGGTGCTATTCTATGAGCCTGCTGTTTGGGTCATAGCAGGGTCATAGAATAGTTGCAAACTCTGGAGGGGCCCATCAGGAAGCACTACCTTGAATGTTACTAATGTTAAGTTTGAACTTTTGCACCTGCTCATTGCTTTCAGTTTAGCTAAAATCGTTTTTTCTGCAATTTCGCGCGTTTTTTGGGGCGCGAATCCGTGCGAGATCGATTTCGGAAGCCGCGAATACGTGCGAATACAAAATTGTTTTTGTTGCGACGTGTATGTTCGCGTGATCTTGCGCGTGTTCGCGAGGCGCTTCTAGCTATACGTTTGCCAAGTTACCCTATCGGTCGTACACGGGCGCGGCCATCTTGTTGGCGTGACGTAATTCTGTTTCCGCCCGCTATGTGTAATCTCGCAAAGTGTGCTGCTCGCTAGTACAATTTCGCGCGTACTCGCAAGGAAAATCTCGCGCGAACTTACCCACGCGGTCGTGAACGGGCGCGGCCATCTTGTTTCTCATTCATTGCTATGGTTCTGGGCATGCTTTCTCTATCCTCTCTCAATCTCTGCCATCCTTTGCTTGTTTGAAGTTTTTTTGATCTAATTTTACTTATTATCTAACCCTCTATTTTTCTAGCTCTATATTTTTGTGTTTTCTGCAGCTTTTAGTTACTTTTAAACTACTTTTTTAAACTCTTTTCTTTTCTTCTTCACTATTCTATTTCTTCTTTATCATTTAAGTTTATTTCTGCCCAGACCATGGTAAAGGGAGCCGGGAAGCACCCTGAGAAGGGGAAGGGTCCCGCACCCCGTGCCCGGCTCCCGTGCGGGCGTTTAAGGGGGGAGCAAGTGGTCCCGAGGGAGATCTTCAGCGCGGAGGAAGTGGCGGCACTGATCTTCCACGTCCAGCGCCGCCTCCCCAAGACTATCCTGGGAGGCGGCAAGATCGCGACCGGCTATGGCATCCGGGAGCGCCGCCAGCGGTGGGAGAAGGTGTGCCGGGCCATGTACAAGATCTCTGGGGTCCGGCGCACATATAACCAGGCCACCCACCGCTGGACCGATGTCATGGACCGGGAGCGGGACTTGCTGGACGCGCTCGGCGTAGAGGTCCCCGGGCTTGGTGAGTAGTAGTAGTAGTACATTTACTACTCTGTTTTATCCTGCTCTGTTATTTGCAAATCTTTGTTCTTTACCAAGAGCAATAATGCTGCCGATTACATTGAGGTAAATTATATTTCAAAATCTTCTATGCATTTCATTTTCAGGTGCACTGCTCTCCTTCTCAGTAGCCTTGCTTGCTACTATGCTTCTTTGTTTTGTATGTTGTGTTCAGAAGCATTTCATTGGCCTGAGAAATTATGTATGAGTGTACTGTAAAGAAAAGAACTGCGTAATGCTAGACAGTAAGGGTCATATTTTCAATTACCGGCGCATCCCTGCAAAGTAGCAGGGATGCGGCAGTAATTGTGTGCCATGCCACCACCACCCATTGGCCCAAAACGTCACAGAAGCCTTACGCATCTGTGCCGTAAAGGCAGCGCATTGCTGGAGTTGCGTGCCAACGATGGCGCTGCTCCAGCAATGCTCTGGGGTACCCTATCTCCCCAATGATGCATCAAGCCGTACGTCGGCTTCAAGCGCGCAGGGTTTGAGTCATGCATCATTGTCCTAAAAGTGACTGATTGACATCTTGTAGATTTCCCTCAGCCACTTTTAGGATTCGTTCCTGCGCAGGTACGCCCTCCCTTGCGCCGGAACGCCCCCTGATGGCGCAGGGCTTTACAACGTGATGCATCGCCCATATGCCCATATGTGTTTTTTTTTTTAATATATACGCCGCACCAACACCATGGCGAGTCTTTTGTTCTGCCGCTGCGTCAGAAAAGGCACGCAACAATGGAGGAAAATCAGCCGCAACTTCCGCAAGGGACTTATAAATCAGCCCCAACAGACTGAAGTCCAGTCCTTCCTTTAGACAGTCACATGGCTATCAGAAGAAATAGTGGCGGTGGTGGCGGGTGGATTGATAGTTTGAGTATTCACTGATCTGCAAGCAGGATGGACTTTGTCTGTCACGTGTTGCGCACTGCTGCCTGCAGTGCCAGGCCTAGGCAAACCTCTTTAGTAGTCTGTTTTTTGAGTTACATAGGAACTTTCTAAGTCAACGTTCCTCAAATCAGGCAATACGAATAACGTAGTATACCACATGAGATAGATCCTGTGGAATAGTTGTCTATCTATTTACTATTTTTCCAAAATATGTTGTTATTGTTCTTTTCAAATGTTTGATTTGGTTGAAAAATCTCATCCATGTTTTCTGGTTTTTCTTTCTTTCATGTTGTACATCAGCTCCCCCCAAGGGCAAGAGGACACAGGAGGAGGGTGCTGAGGATGCAGGCCAGGATCGGGCAGGCGAGGGCTCCTTTGCTGGCCCCAGTAAGTTTACATTTTAATAAACAGTACCTATTTTTTCCTAGCGTTCCTCATTCGATTTTTTCTAAATCGTCTTTGATCTTCTTGTAGACTGGATATAAATTCTTATCCTGCCTCGAATATGACTCCCTGTGGTATTACTAGACTATTCTTATTAGTCTGTCTGTGTAGCTAACTAAGATTGGACATTTGGCAATTCCATTGGACTCCCATTATATTCAGCAATACCTCTATGCACTGTCTCCTTACTGACTAGATAGTGTGGCAGAGTCATTCAGCTCCCGAAGTCACCGATTATAGATCCCCAATGATCTCTAGATTATCGTACGCAGGACAAGAGAGTAGTACGGAGTCACAGCACAGTCAAGAAGTGTCAGAGGCACTCATGCTTGCAAAAATTCCAAAACCTTTAGCTCATCCACTCTAGTCTAGAGGAACAAAAACCACAGAGTCTATTTAAGTGTAAAAGCTTTATTAAAAGTAAACACATTTATTAAAATCTACTTTGTCATAAAACTATTTAACTGTGCACGGAAAAGTGGTTAGTGCTGACGATTAATTGGACACATTTCTTGTGGTCGAGCCGAACTCTCACCTAGTTTGAACTTGATCCTGGTCGTGTTCTTAGGACTCAGGAGTCAAGCTTCTGTCTGTTAGGAGAAAAAGTGGTGCGTGTTAAAAATCAAAAGCAAGCATTCATCAGTTGTGCATAAAAGTGCAGCAAGACAACAGCCTTCCCTGGAAAATGGGACATTTTTACTATGGAGTAGACAGTCACAAATTATTACATTGTATTCTGTTTTTTTAACATTTCTCCTAGACCAAATATTATATAGTAGTGAGTGGTGTATTCTAACATTCTTAAATGTACTTTGTAGGTGTAACATCTGGTGACGGGGCCAGTGCGGAGGTGGCTGTGTTGGACTTGGACTCGGAGGCCTCTGGGGAGGAGGCGGCGTTAGAAGAGCTGGTGGCCGTTTCTGTGGGGGATCAAACGGTGGTGGCGGAAACAGGTAAGCTATATATTCCTTACTTATTGAGATTGAAGACTGCATAGTGTGCTTTCTGCACGGGTGTATTACAATTACTAATCAACCAGGTAGTAGCCTCCTCGAAATGTACTTTGACTTAGCTGTGAAGTTTTTGGTGAGAAGAATCCCAATAAGTTCTTAGACGAACGTGATGGATGGGATGAACGAAAAGCGAAAGAAGGGTGTAAGTAAGTGGGACGCGAACTTGTATGATGGCTGGCAAAGAAGAACGATATGTGTTTGCTTGGACCCAGAGGTGGCTGGGAAGGAAAGAATATGGTATGGTGCATGGCTGGGTCAATGATGAAGCAAGGATGGGTGGAAGGACAGCAGCCTGGGTGGGTGAAACAGAAACTGTATGTGTGCGTATACTTTGACTGAATGGATGCCTGGAGCATGGTATTCTCTGACTCTTACATAGCACATGTGTATCTAGAGAGAGTAGATGGTCGCCAGGTGAAGTAAGTGTTACCTTGAAGAGCATGTACCACCGCACCCGCACGTCCGTCCCAGTGCAGGGAAGGCAAGGAAAAGAAATTGTAAATGTGTCCAATACTACCATGAATAGTAGCAGTACTTTGTATTGCGTTTGCATTCACAGCATATATCTGGTTATTACGGTGGACACTCCGTACCTCTCTTAATAACTTTAGTTTACTTGTAGTACGTCATTCATGTGTGGGTGTATCACTGTTCACTCAATATTAAGCAAAGCACCTAAAGTCATCTCATCTGTCATTAAATACGTCCCATGTGAAGTGATAGATAATCAAATTAGTTAGCTTCTTCAGTTTCCTTTTCTAGTACTCATTTGCACTGTAGGGTGAAAGGTAAATTAATTAAGCAGTAGCCCTTGTAACAGAGTATTCTCAGTGCCACCCGTAATAGAAAAGTAATAGCTTCACCACCTGCATGTACTGGACCGGTACAGTAACGCAAGTCTGTCTCCATCATCATGGTGTGCAACTTTTTTTCTCGGGTGCAACTTCACTGTGCTGTGTCCATGTCATTCTGCCGGCTTGCATAAGATAACGTACCCATTTCCCTAAACAAGAGAGAAGAAGAAGAATAAGACTGGTGTACTGTCATAGTCGACTGTAATGGAAGTCCATAGTGGTCGTAGAATTAGTTCATTAAACTACCACTACTGTTAGAGCAAGGATGCAGAAGTGGGAGGTTACATAGATACTGTCCTCAATAGTTATGTACTGTGCTTTCAATTTGCTACTTGTACTCTGTGACCCAACTTTCGGCTCAATCACTTTGTGTTATTAATAAGGAGCATTGGTTACAGACTATGTCTTTCTTTCTTCATATAGTTGCTCCTTCCAAATCAACAACAAGGAGGGAGCAGGCTAGATTGGCCCGGCAACGGAGGCTGGAGGCCACAGTCGCCGAGTATCGGCGGCTGGTGGCCCTGGAGGAGGAGGAGGACACGCAGTCGAGCGGGGCAACATCTTCGACTGTGACCACTGCATCCTCCTCCGTGACTAAGCCAGCGGGACCGAGCCGGGCTAAGAAAGCCGACCGCCACCGCCAAGCAACCGAAATACCAGCTGCCCCCCACAGGAGCTGCAAGGAACGCCAACGCCGCCTACGAGTCCGCATGTCCAACCTGGAGCAGGAGGTCCTGAGGTATAAGAACTTGGTTAAGGGCCTCCGCTCCGAGCTTGCCACCCTCCGCAAGGAGTATGATGCCCATGCCGCATCATGCACCAGCACCAGCACCCTCCAGTAGTGGAGTGTCCCTTGCCCTTTTTTTATAGACTTTTGGGGGGTGGGATTTGGGAGTTGGGATCGTTTTGGGACGTTTCAGAGACAATCGTTGGGGTTAGGGTGGGTGAGGGAGATTATTTTGTTAGGGCTAAATAAATATATTTTTCAACTTTATCTGACCATACCTGTTTTTTACTGCTTTTCAGTCTGGTGGGTGGGGGGCGGGGGTGTAACAGTAACTTTGTTTTCCTGAACAGTCGTAGGACTTTAGTAGTACAACCGTCAATCTCTTGTCTACTCCGAAATAATACTCCATTATACTACCTCCCACCAAACGCTTATCTTACCTGTAATTTGTGTTAGAAATTAGGGCTAGGCCCAGGGCTGGCTCCAGGTGAAATGGGGATTAACGTTGTCAATCCTGGGCGGGTGACATTTCCTCATTGCGGTGGTACTAGTGGTGTGACACAGTGGCAGTTGCATGCCTATGGAAAAAAAGAAAACGAAACCTTGTTTGTCCTCCTTACTGTAGCATTACAACGGTTACGGTACGATCGAGAAAATAGCAGGTGACAGTACACTAGAACAGTGCCATAATGTAGCCTAACAAATGGTAAAGTATTTGCTTGCAAGTATAACTAGTACTTGCGTTGAATTTATTTGACATTGGCTACTACTACTAGAAGATATAGTACTGAAGCTGAGTAAGTCTAGAAGATATCCTCGTATTCCTTCACCAGCCTGTTGCTGCTATCACCTTATCCTCCCCAGCAAGTGTGTGGAATTATTGATGTCATTTTAGTCAGACATCAAGCAAAACAACACAGCCCGGGGGAAGAGGGTTAGGGTTTGTAAAATGGATGGGAATGGGGGTTTCTTTTTGGGTAGGTTTTGTTGAGAGAAGAAAAAAAAAGCAGAGCATGGACAAACAATAATTGAAGATACAGAGTTTACAGACAATCTTTGGTTACAAACTAAAGGTAAGCACATGCAGTCACACTCATAGAATAAAAGACAACAATGGATACTGTATCTGTATTGCGTATGTTGTTGGAGTTGTCCTGTTGAAATTGGTAAGTAAGTTGCATGCAGCAAACAATTCCTCTTATTGGCGGCACTCCTCCATTCCAGCTGACGCTTCGTCCATCAATGTGGTGGTGACCACTGACAGAAGAGACACCCTGTCCACTGCCTGCCTGGCGGATGTTGACTGAAACCCGGCCTGTAATTATTGAACGGAAAACAGGAAGTGCTATTACAATACCACTGATAAATAAATAAAAGGTATGTACGCTGTGTGGTTCAAAAAGTGACACTTTGATTTCCCTAATAGACAGTACAATATTTTTGAAATTGCGTGCTCTGTCTGAGTCACCTTTTTAAGGATCAATAAGTATGGCCAAAATATTATAGCGGATCTTTCCCCTCAAGGTGGGTGTACTACTGTGTTTTAGAACAAAATTTGACCTTCCCAGCAATGCTCCCACCAAGACCCTTACTAAAGCCAGTCGCAAAAATGTAGAAGAACCCAATCATATCTCCAAAAACGATGCCTAGCAGAAAAATGGTTACAAAACGTACTTTGAAAGTAACAGTAGGCCCAAATACAGACCGTGGATTGTATTCAAACCACTTGCCTGCAAGCAAAAGTATCCATAGCCAGCATCGCTCCAACAGTGCTCTACAACAACAGAACCGCGTTGCAATAGAACCCCCCAAACACATGCAATCCTGCTGCTAGGGCTAACCCTAACGAACCCTAACTTACAAAAAGTGCCAAAACTGGTGTTTCCTTATGGATTTTGTCCAACAAACTTCTAGCCGGTATTAGACCTTCCCAGGAATGCCCCAGGCAAGACCCGCCAACCCACCCGCAAAAAAACACCCGACACAACACCACCAAACAGCGAAAAAGCTAAATCTCATACTTACAATGTCTCTCGGCCTTCGGTCCAAACGCGGCGCTGTGCAGCTAGGTCGTCATCATCATCAATCATCATAACTCCTGTTTTCCACCACGGATTTCCTGAAAAGCAAATGCAATCAAGATTAGACTGTCGCAGCAGTGCTTCGACAGAGACCCCGGCCGCAACCCACCCACGAACAGCAGGAAGCCCCCCAAAACGCTACATTGAGCAAGATGTCTGAAGAAATGGCAAAAAAAAGGCTTTTCCTTAAGGATTTTGTCCAAAACACTTCTATCCGGCATTAGACCTTCCCAGGAATGCCCCAGCCAAGACCCGCCAACCCACCCGCAAAAAAACACGCGACAACACCCCCAAACAGCGAAAAAGCTAAATCTCATACTTACAATATCTCTCGGCCTTCGGTCCAAAGTAACGCGCTGTGCAGCTAGGTCATCATCAATCATCATAACTCCTGTTTTCCACCACGGATTTCCTGAAAAGCAAATGCAATCAAGATTAGACTGTCGCAGCAGTGCTTCGACAGAGACCCCGGCCGCAACCCACCCACGAACAGCAGGAAGCCCCCCAAAACGCTACATTGAGCAAGATGTCTGAAGAAATGGCAAAAAAAAGGCTGTTCCTTATGGATTTTGTCCAAAACACTTGTATCCGGTATTAGACCTTCCCAGGAATGCCCCAGGCAAGACCCGCCAACCCACCCGCAAAAAAACACCCGACACAACACCCCCAAACAGCGAAAAAGCTAAATCTCATACTTACAATGTCTCTCGGCCTTCGGTCCAAACGCGGCGCTGTGCAGCTAGGTCGTCATCATCATCAATCATCATAACTCCTGTTTTCCACCACGGATTTCCTGAAAAGCAAATGCAATCAAGATTAGACTGTCGCAGCAGTGCTTCGACAGAGACCCCGGCCGCAACCCACCCACGAACAGCAGGAAGCCCCCCAAAACGCTACATTGAGCAAGATGTCTGAAGAAATGGCAAAAAAAAGGCTGTTCCTTATGGATTTTGTCCAAAACACTTCTATCCGGTATTAGACCTTCCCAGGAATGCCCCAGGCAAGACCCGCCGGCGCCAACCCACCCGCAAAAAAACACCCGACAACACCCCCAAACAGCGAAAAAGCTAAATCTCATACTTACAATATCTCTCGGCCTTCGTTCCAAATGCGGCGCTGTTCAGCTAGGTCATCATCATCAATCATCATAACTCCTGTTTTCCACCACGGATTTCCTGAAAAGCAAATGCAATCAAGATTAGACTGTCGCAGCAGTGCTTCGACAGACACCAAAAATTACACACAAACCCCCGGAACCCCGCCAAAGAGCACCTCAAAGGCAAGCAAGTCAGCAAAAACGGCAAGAAATTTCCACCTCATATTTGGTCCAAAACACTTTTGTCCATTATTAGAGCTTCACAGCAATGGGCCCAAAACCGTCAACTCACCCGCAAAGAAGTACAACACCCCCACAAGTGCTGAGTCTTTCTTCATTGTGCGTAATCCAGCACTCTGCTTGGAGGGAAATCGCAGTCTGGAGGAGGAGGATAGAGGAGCATGTTCTTCAGAACTTGTGAACCTGAGGAATGTAGACTGCGGCACCTTCAAATCAATAAGCAAACAAGTGAAGACAGTTCTGATGATGGTCTTGTTTTTGGGATTAGGTGATTAAAGTTTGAATTAAATTAACTGTGCAAAACAAAGAAAGAGAGACACAAAGCACACAGGAATAAAAGTGAATAAGGACGAAAAAGAAAGTTCTTGATTGATTGTCTCATTTTCAGGGCTCGGTGTCAGGGAATAAGAACAAGATTTTGTCATCATACTCTGCGAATTCAGGCTGGATGAGGTCAGTGGCACCGAACAGAGAAAAAATCCCCTCATCTACGTTGCTGTCCTCCTCGTCTTCATGCGGCGTGCTTTCTCGTACTTTGTAATCTGGTGGTATGAGGTGCTGATTCATCTTGATCATTGTCAGCCGCTCCACATTTTTGGGCGAGAGGCGGCTCCGTTTGGGAGTTACAATGCCACCAGCAGCACTGAAAACACGTTCAGAAGACACACTTGCGAGTGGGCAAGACAAATAGTTTATAGCCAGGTTGAAGAGCTGTGGCCACAATTGTTTTTTGCCATGCCAATACTGCAATGGCTCATCATTAAGGAAGACCTCTGTTGAGTCATTCAGATAGTCCTGCACCATCGACTCAAGGTCATCAACTGTTCCTCCACTTTGCTTACTTTTTGCTGTGCCTGTGACATTTTTTCGAGAACCATACCCCATCAAACTTAGCCAATCCTCCTCCCCAGCCACTGTTAGTGTTGTCATTGTGTGTGGTGCAGATGATCCAGTTGCCGGTGTCTTTAACGGCTGAGAGGTCACTTGTGCCCCAGCCACAGGTGCAGAAGTGGATTCTTGTGACTGCGGATGGCCTGCTGATGCTGATGCTGATGTACTGGCTTCTCCTTCAATAACCTGCCGTTCTTTTTCAAACCTCTTGGCTGACCAGGCTAACCAATGTTTGTACTTTTGAACATCTGCATCAGCGAAAGGAAAGAATGCGTTGTCTGCCAGCGCCTTTTTGTAGCGTGGATCCAGAATAGTAGCACAAATGTAATGCTGATCTGAGTTGATGTTTTGAAGACGTTCATCACCACGTAGGCGATGTAATAATTTCTCAGACAAAATGAAATGGTTTTTTTTTTTTTCATCTTTTGCAAACTCAGAAGAAACCGCCATCAGTTGGTGCTCCAGTATGCACAACAATGGGATAGCTTTTCCCAAATTACAGTCCTCCTGGCTGACTGCACGCGTGAAGAACTCAAAAGGACGAAGCATGTCTGTCAGGCTTTTAACTATGTCCCATTGCGCCTTACTCATCCGCAGGTCCTCCTTCTGAGATGTAGCCTCTGTCAAGAAATAGTGATCGAGTACCGTATACTGCTCATGCAGACGCTCAAGCATGTAGAAGGTTGAGTTCCAACGTGTTGCCACCTCCTGGATGAGTGCTTTCACTGGCATTCCACGTTGAAGTAGCAGTCTCCGCAGATGCTTCCGGGCCTTAAAAAAATGGCTGAAATGGTTGCACATTTTGCGGCAGGTGGCCATTACCTCGAACGCTGGACTCTCTTTATCACTCAAGAATTTTTGAACTACCAGGTTGATACAGTGCGCCAAACACGGCACTCTAACATGGTCACCAAGGAACATGGCCTTAACTACATTGGCGCCATTATCCGTGGAAACATAACCAATCTTGCGTTTTAGGGGGGATAGCATTGTCAAGACCTTTTTGTCAAACTCTTCCAAAAGGTTTTCTGCTGTGTGACTTTTCTCCAAGCCAAACATGGCTAGTGTTGCATGTTTCCGAGCAGCTTTGAAAACTTGGTCCGGGTCAACACCTGCGTTTAGCTTTGCTATAACACCTGAAAAAGAGACCCAGTGTGCAGTGATGCACATGTAATCATCGCCTGGGCCACTGGTCCACATGTCTGTTGTCAGATGTATTGTGTGAACAGCACTCTTCTGCAAAGCTGCCCCAATCGCCTGCAGCACATCTTCATGTAGTGCTGGAACCGCAACTCTGGCAAAATAGAACCGGCTCGGAACCTTCCATTTAGGGCAGAGCGTTGCAACTAATTCAAGAAAACCTACCGCTTCTACAAAAGAAAAAGGTAGAAGGTCCACAGCTAGCATTTTAGCCAGCTTAGTGTTATACAGACGCGTCAGTGGGTGGTTGCGTTCATATGGCACGTCTGAAGTAAGCATTGTTCTAATGTTGGCCTGGACCAAGCATTTACGGGCTGATAATGACTTCGTTGACCCAATTTTGCTCGCTGGTGAACTTTTGTGCGTTGGTGTCTCACTCGCTCCAACACTCTTAGTGTGCCTCACATTGGGTGTGCTGCTGACAGGGGTACTGGGTGTAAGGGAAGTGTTTGACACGTCTTCTTCCTGCTCGTCAACATCAGATGAAACATCAACGTTTCCTTGATTTTGGCCTTTCTTGATCGCAGCTAGGTGCGCAAACCATTGGACAGCGTGCTTTCTCTCAAGATGACCACTCTGGCCGCCGGTACCATAGTTGGTACCTGACTTACCACGACTAACTGCAAGCTTACAAAGGGTACAAATGGCAAACTTTGGATTTTTGGGACAAACAGTAAAGAAGTCCCAAACTGGGGACTTGAAGTGTCTGTGGGACCTGGAGGAGGCGGCGATACTGGTGGTGGTGGTCATGAAGCTAATGCCAGATGAAGTGGAGGATCTGGATTGCCCAACTTTTGTACGTTTTCCACTTTCACCGCCACTAATTAAGGTCGAGGTTGACGCAGGTCTCTTCTTGCCAGAAAGAAATATGGAAGTGGGACGAGTTGGTGTACTACTTAACTCCAATGATTGTGGTGTTTCCACTGCCTCCTCATCGACAACATCATCATCATCATCATCACGCGCAGCAGCTCTTCGGGCTAGGGTCAAAATGTCTGTTTGCTGCATGCCCGCTGGGGCTGCAGTGACCTTTATGATGACTGGGTCGTCGTTGGCAGAGTCTTCATCAGCAGCAGTATCCGCCACTTCTTGTTGAGCCTCATCACACTCCATAAGTCTGAGACTTTGGACGAGCTTCCTTTTACGCTTAAGTACCTTTGTTGGATCATGGTGTGCCTCACTCTCAGACGGCTGTGGTGCTGGTTCCCAAGTTTGATCCGTATCATCAGAAGGAGGTGTGCTTGAAGAGGATGTAGACACCACCCTTGATCTCTTCCTTGCTAGGGTTGTGGAAGACAATGAAGGATCAGCAGGAGGAGTGGCTTCCTCAAATGATACCTCGCCTTGATTGTCGATTTCCTGATGTGCCCCTACTTCGGGAGGAACAACTATTGTGGGCACTTGTGACCCTCCATGCACCTCTGCTTGCGCATCTCCTTGCGCTGCCTCTCCTTCCACATGTACTTGGGCTTGTACTTGCACATGTGATTGTTGTTGCGGCTGTGGTTGTTCAACACTCGTCAGATGAGCTACAACAACCTGTTTTGATTGAGGGACATTGCTGCTGCTTTCTTGCGATGAGCCAACATCACTGGTCGATGGTGATTGAAGAACTATACTGGCTGCCTCTGCAGCACTCAAGGGCTTGGACTTAAGTTGGCGTGGTGGTGGTGGTGGCACTGAGCCCAATGGAGCGGGGGGGGTGCTGCCAGCTTGGTCCCCAGCAGATCCCGCTGCTGCTGCTGCAGGCATACTTTTTTTTTTACTCCCAAAAAAAGGGGCGGGCGGCACACCAGTCTCCTTGGTAACTTGCTTCTTCTGCTCCTTACTGGCACCTTTCTTGCTAGAGGAGCTACGGGTTACTTTTTTTGGGGCCATCCTCTTCAGAGCAGGTCAGCAGGCAGCAGTTGCACGAGTTGCAGAGGGTTCTGTGTCCAGACGTGACGTCGCGTGACGTTATGCTGCACACACCGCTGCAGGACTTCTTCCTGGCACTGGTGGTTCTCTTGAGTCTTCTTGTGCACCTAAAAGCAATGGAAGACAGAGGAACATCAGTTCAGTTATACACCCCAAAAATTCGACAAAACACAGAAAAATGAGCACAATCCCATGCCATCCTTGATGTTTACATTGAAGACACCCCACAGAAAGACTACGGACATGCAAGTATGCAACACTCACTACCCCTGGGCATAATGGATGAAAAGTAGGCAAAATAAGTGCAGGCCTCAGACACTGCCTCTCCTCAAAATGGCCCCTTACACCCCAGGCACATGTTGCCTGTACCAGCCAGCACTCAAGATGGCCACCACCACCACCCACATGGCCAGTCCACATCAACAGTACACCCCCAAAAAACAGAAAAACAGCCAGAAATCACCACAATCCAACGCCATCCATGATGTTTACATTAAAGAGAGTGAGACCACACCACAGGCACACTCAGTCCATGCACCACTCACCACCCCTGGGCAAAGGGCCCCACCAGCAGCCCCCCAAAAACGACAAAAAACAATAAAATAAGCACAATCCCAGCCCATCCATGGCCTCAATTATGTTTAAATTCAAGAAGACACCCCACAGAAAGACTAGGCCCATGCAACACTCACCACCCCTGGGCAAAGGGCCCCACCAGCAGGCCCAAAAAAACGACAAAAAACAATAAAATCAGCACAATCCCAGCCCATCCATGGCCTCAATGGTGTTTAAATTCAAGAAGACACCCCTCAGAAACACTAGGCCCATGCAACACTCACTACCCCTGGGCATAATGGATGAAAAGTAGGCAAAATAAGTGCAGGCCTCAGACACTGCCTCTCCTCAAAATGGCCCCTTACACCCCAGGCACATGTTGCCTGTACCAGCCAGCACTCAAGATGGCCACCACCACCACCCACATGGCCAGTCCACATCAACAGTACACCCCCAAAAAACAGAAAAACAGCCAGAAATCACCACAATCCAACGCCATCCATGATGTTTACATTAAAGAGAGTGAGACCACACCACAGGCACACTCAGTCCATGCACCACCCACCACCCCTGGGCAAAAGGCCACACCAGCAGCCCCCCAAAAACGACAAAAAACAATAAAATAAGCCCAATCCCAGCCCATCCATGGCCTCAATTATGTTTAAATTCAAGAAGACACCCCACAGAAAGACTAGGCCCATGCAACACTCACCACCCCTGGGCAAAGGGCCCCACCAGCAGGCCCAAAAAAACGACAAAAAACAATAAAATCAGCACAATCCCAGCCCATCCATGGCCTCAATGGTGTTTAAATTCAAGAAGACACCCCTCAGAAACACTAGGCCCATGCAACACTCACTACCCCTGGGCATAATGGATGAAAAGTAGGCAAAATAAGTGCAGGCCTCAGACACTGCCTCTCCTCAAAATGGCCCCTTACACCCCAGGCACATGTTGCCTGTACCAGCCAGCACTCAAGATGGCCACCACCACCACCCACATGGCCAGTCCACATCAACAGTACACCCCCAAAAAACAGAAAAACAGCCAGAAATCACCACAATCCAATGCCATCCATGATGTTTACATTAAAGAGAGTGAGACCACACCACAGGCACACTCAGTCCATGCACCACCACCCCTGGGCAAAAGGCCACACCAGCAGCCCCCCAAAAACGACAAAAAACAATAAAATAAGCACAATCCCAGCCCATCCATGGCCTCTATTATGTTTAAATTCAAGAAGACACCCCACAGAAAGACTAGGCCCATGCAACACTCACCACCCCTGGGCAAAGGGCCCCACCAGCAGGCCCAAAAAAACGACAAAAAACAATAAAATCAGCACAATCCCAGCCCATCCATGGCCTCAATGGTGTTTAAATTCAAGAAGACACCCCTCAAAAACACACTAGGCCCATGCAACACTCACTACCCCTGGGCATAATGGATGAAAAGTAGGCAAAATAAGTGCAGGCCTCAGACACTGCCTCTCCTCAAAATGGCCCCTTACACCCCAAGCACATGTTGCCTGTAGCAGCCAGCACTCAAGATGGCCACCACCACCACCCACATGGCCAGTCAACATCAACAGTACACCCCCAAAAAACAGAAAAACAGCCAGAAATCACCACAATCCAATGCCATCCATGATGTTTACATTAAAGAGAGTGAGACCACACCACAGGCACACTCAGTCCATGCACCACCCACCACCCCTGGGCAAAAGGCCACACCAGCAGCCCCCCAAAAACGACAAAAAACAATAAAATAAGCACAATCCCAGCCCATCCATGGCCTCTATTATGTTTAAATTCAAGAAGACACCCCACAGAAAGACTAGGCCCATGCAACACTCACCACCCCTGGGCAAAGGGCCCCACCAGCAGGCCCAAAAAAACGACAAAAAACAATAAAATCAGCACAATCCCAGCCCATCCATGGCCTCAATGGTGTTTAAATTCAAGAAGACACCCCTCAAAAACACACTAGGCCCATGCAACACTCACTACCCCTGGGCATAATGGATGAAAAGTAGGCAAAATAAGTGCAGGCCTCAGACACTGCCTCTCCTCAAAATGGCCCCTTACACCCCAAGCACATGTTGCCTGTAGCAGCCAGCACTCAAGATGGCCACCACCACCACCCACATGGCCAGTCCACATCAACAGTACACCCCCAAAAAACAGAAAAACAGCCAGAAATCACCACAATCCAATGCCATCCATGATGTTTACATTAAAGAGAGTGAGACCACACCACAGGCACACTCAGTCCATGCACCACCCACCACCCCTGGGCAAAAGGCCACACCAGCAGCCCCCCAAAAACGACAAAAAACAATAAAATAAGCACAATCCCAGCCCATCCATGGCCTCAATTATGTTTAAATTTAAGAAGACACCCCACAGAAAGACTAGGCCCATGCAACACTCACCACCCCTGGGCAAAGGGCCCCACCAGCAGTCCCAAAAAAAAGACAAAAATCAGCACAATCCCAGCCCATCCATGGCCTAAATGGTGTTTAAATTCAACAAAACAGTTGTATCATGCACCCCTAACCAACCCTGGTCCTACTGGATACTGTGGCTACCCACAATATAATTTATTTAATGTTCTGAAAAAGTTCCAAAATTTTACTTGCAGCAACTGTAATGCCCCAAACAAACTTACTTGTGAAAGTTGATTTCTAATCCAAAAGTGATCCAAAGACAGTCAAAAAGGCCTCAAATCCAAATATCCAGCAGCACCCACAAAAAGTAATCCTTCCAGCTCCAGATCCAAATGAAAGTGACCAGGAGATGGACAAAGCACTGGGAGGAGCCTGCTGGACAGGAACAGGAAGTTGGAGACTGTGGGGCACTTCCTTCCTCCCCCCCCCCAAAATGGACTCCTTGCAAAAAAAAAAGGCCATGCAAATGTCAACCTGAGGAGTGATTCTGATAAAAATCATAATTTTCTGAAGGTTTATCCTGTTTGCTGGTGATTTTCTTGTGCGAAATTGCAAAATCTCTATTTCGCAAGTGCGAGATTGTTCCTTTCCGCCGCAACTACGTGTTCGCAATTGCGAACTCTCGCGAGGTGTGCTGTGCAAGGTGGCAAGCCGCGAGTACGTATTCGCGGGCGACAAACTCCCGCGGGAACACGCAGCAAGATCTAAAATGGCGCGTCACTCGCAAAGAAAAACAACTCGGCAAACGCTAAAATGACGGAAAGTGAACGCCGTGCACCACGCCGCGCGCCGCAACCAAGCAAAAAATCCGCCGCGAGCGGATTCACGGATTTTCGACAAATTCGCGAGCGTTCGCGGATTGCGGATTTGCCGAAAATCCGAAAAATCCGCGAGCGGAGCGGATTTTACGCCCATGCTTAGCTGGAATTTAATTGGCAGTGTGTGAGTAGTGACTTGCTGCATGTCATTACACCCTCTGCCAGTCAAATGCCACTGCATACACTATATTAACCACCAGCCGGTGTGATTGTTGTGTCAATAATGTGGGTATGTGAAAGTGATGGGCCCTTGAATAGCACTGTCTGTTGATGTGAATGTTGTAATGTGCTGGGCCCACGGCGGGCGGTGTGAGTGGTCTTGTGTCCCAAGTCTGAATGCTGTGTGAATGGCCTGTAAAAAAGTTGGTGCCTTGCTGTGTCTTTCCAGCTCGCGAGCTGTGAGTCATTGGTTCAGGTTTTTAAACTTTTTAATATTAACAGTGCATTTCCTTTTTGTGAACTATCTTGTTAATAGAATTTTATGCTCTACACCTTCAATCACCTTAGTGCCAAATCCAACCAGTACGTGTGATTACTTACAGAATTGTTCATTTTGAAGTCATATTTGTCTTTTCTGTCTCTCTTTGCCAGGGTTTACCTTGTCTCCACATTGTCTGTTGATGTGAGTGTTGTAATGTGCTGGGACCGCAGCTGGCGGTGTGAACGTGTGTGTCAAGTATGAAAGGTGTGTGAATGGCCTGCAAAGAGGTTGGTGCCTTGTCGTGGCTTTACAGCTCACGAGCTGTGAATCATTGGTTCAGGTTTTTAACCTTTTAATTATTAACTGTGCATTTCCTTTTCGTAAAATGTTTTGTTAATAAAGTATACAATTTGAACCTTTCAATCACCCTTTTGCCAAATCCAACCAGTATGTGTGTGTACTTGAGGAACGATGGATAGGCAGTCATATATTTGTGTCATCTGTCTTTCTGTGCTAAGGTGTAGTATGTCTTTATGGGAAGTTTTCCAACTTTAGCTAGTTCTGTAAACCCCAAAAAATGGGGAGTGCTGGGTGGTGTGCCTCTCATGGATTCAAAAATGTTTTTTGTTACCCACAATGCTATGCAAACCTCAAAATGTGACTAATCCCACATTTTACTCACATTACTGTGTCATCATTAGTATAAAAAAACACAATTTTCCTACATTAACAGCATTCCCCTAGGTCTCGCGATAAAAATGGAACCTCACTTGTGTGGGTGGGCTAAGTACCTGCGACAGGCAACGCTCCAAAACATATTGAGGAGGCATCAAAATTACCTATCACAAAAGAACCTGGTTTTGTATGGGGGGGTCACCTGGGATTTGGGCCCCGGGCTCGGCGGCCATCTTGGGAAACTACCAAACCCACACATTTCTGAAAACTAGACACCCGGGGAGTCCCTTGAGGTACAGCTTGTGTGGACCCCCCAACGTTCTCCTACCCTGAATCCCCTGCAAAACTCAAATTTAGCTGAAAAAATCTAATTTTTCTCAAATTTCTGTGTGGGAAAGTTTCGGGATAACCGAGCAGGCACAAATTTCCTACCACCCAGGTTCCTCCAGGTCTCCCAATAAAAATGGTATCACCGGTCCGCTCCTACCTTGAAATTTTCGGGGTGATTTGCCACGCGGGGGCCTGAGAAAAAAGGGGGGTCCCAAAACGTGTTTTCATAATGTTATTTTCCTTCAGGAAACTTTAGACACGGCAACAGGCGAATGGCTGGATGTGGCCCAGTTTGGGTTTCGGCCAGCGCATGGGACAGAATCAGCGCTGGTAGCCGTGTTAGACAATCTTCGGACGCGGGTCGACACTGGTCGGGCAGCCTTTCTAGTGCTGCTCGACATGTCGGCCGCGTTCGACACGGTGTGCCACTCCACCCTAATCAGGAGACTGGAGGAGAGCGGTGTTACGGGGCTAGCTAGGAATTGGTTAGTTTCCTATCTTGATAACAGACAGCAGGTAGTGGCTCTGCCGCCTTTTAAGTTGGATGTGAGGAAAGTTGGGCAGGGGGTACCACAGGGCTCGGCCATCAGCCCCATACTTTTCAACTTGTACCTCCGCCCTCTGATCCAACTGATAAAATCATTTGGCATCTCGGCGTTTAACTACGCCGACGATACTCAGTTGGTTTTCTCATTGGAGGGCAAAAATGCCATCTCTTTAGAGACTTTCCACCGCTGCCTGACTGCCACTTCGAACTGGTTACGTTCCAACTCCCTCCAGTTCAATGGATCTAAGACGGAGGTTCTTTACTGCTCCAATGATCGCGTACCACACGCTCTACCGGATGAGTTCTGGCCTCCTTCCTTTTCTGGGACGGTCACTGCTGCAGAGTCTGCCCGTAATCTGGGGGTCATGTTTGGCCCCAACCTTCAACTGGATCTTTTTGTAAATAAGTCCGTGGCCACTTGCATGATGCTGCTTCGGATGCTGCGGAAGGTCCTACCACTTCTGCCAGCGCAGGCTAGGCCAGAGGTAGTGCGGGGTCTGATCCTAAGCAGATTGGACTACTGTAACGCACTACTTCTGGAGGCGCCTAAAATGCTGGTGGGTAGGCTGCAGCGGGTTCAGAACATGGCAGCCAAGCTGGCGCTATCTCGACCACGCGCTGCCTCTTCTACTCTGGCACTACAAGATCTACATTGGCTGCCGGTCCACCAGCGGATCCTCTTCAAAGCTTCCTGTCTAGTTTTTAGAGCTTTACATAGACAGGGCCCAGTGCCGATACAGACCCTTTTTTCCTGGTATATCACATCTCGGAGCCTGCGCTCCTCGTCGGCGTACTTGGCGTCGGTTCCTAGAGTGCAGAGAGTAAGGATGGGTGGACGGGCGTTTAGTTTCGCGGCCGCTAGACTCTGGAACTCCCTCCCGCTTTTGTTAAGAAGCCAGGGTGAATTCCTAGCCTTTAAAAAAGGGCTGAAAACCCATCTGTTTCTCAGAATTGCTTAGCTCTGTATCTGGTTTTAGAACAGCCTTCCTCCGCATCGAGAGCTGGCTTTTAGTCAAAGCGCCAGGATGCCCTTTGGGTGACAGATCAGCGCTATATAAGTATGCCAAATAAATAATAATAAATAAACAGCCCAAACTGCTGAACGGAATTACATCAAATTTGGTAAAAAGGTAGCCCTTGGTTCAGAAAGAACTCTTTTTGTTAAATGGTATAAATCCGTTCAGTAGGTGCTGAGAAAATTAAAAAAATATTGATATATGGAGGCACACAGGGTCCGTGCACCCTGCAGATTAGGATCCGCGCACCCTGCCGATCACGAGTTGCATTCTTATTGGCTGTCAACACTCCAAATCAGGAACTGTTGGCAGCCATCTTTTGTCTCAGTAGAACCGAGGCACAAAAAACATTAAAATAAAGGCGCAAAACAATAAAAGAGGGAAGGGTTGAAACACCCTGACACTGTAGGCCTGCTTAGGGGGTCCCACAAGAACCCCCAGGGCCAAAAAAAGCATTTTTTAATTTTAAAAATGCTGATATGCATTTGTGTGGGCCAGGTCCGGGGGGCAGAAAACAAAATGTGTGGGGGAGCCACAATCCCCCCACACTGCCCCGGGGACCACCACCCCCAGGGCTTTGCATAAAGATTTGCGGCGGCACAAGGCCCACCAGCAGCCCCGAGAACCACCACCTCCCCGGGGCTTTTGAAATATTGTGAGGGTGCCGCGGAGCTCCCCCTCCTGGAGCCTTTGATGGCCCTGGGGACAGCCACCCCACAGGGCCGGTACAAGCAGTGTCCAAGGGATGCCCACCCCCGGGACACTGCTGTTTGCTACGGTTGGGCGGGAGCACGTCTCCCGCCCTACCCTAGCAAACTCTGCTTTGGATTTTGGAAGAGAGAGCAGGGAAACCTGCTCTCTCTTCAAAAATCCATAGCAGAATTACTTTTCCACATGGGGAGCTGCATGTCAGCAGCTCTCCATGTGGAAAAGCAATGCCGGCTCCCGGAGGATGCGGAGAGCGGTCAGGGACCGTGGGGACATTGGGGCTCCCCCCCACAGTCCCCATCTAAGTGCCTAGGCCCCAGGGGATGGGGTCCCCGGGGCAAATAGAAATAAGAGGTAGGTTGGATGCGCGACTCCCAGCGCGGCCCCTGGTGTGAACAGGCTGGGTGTGCAACTCCAAAACGCTTGGTGCACGACTCCAAGCAAAAAAGAATTAATTTTTTTGTAATATAAATCTAGGTTATATGTTTGGATCTTGGGTGGCTCTAAAAAGAGCCCTTGTGTTCATTGGGTGACTTTGGTAACTACATGTAAGTGTCCATGCAAAATCTAAAGTTGTTGAGAAAGACTCTGTTATCCTCATCTGTAAAAATGTACACCATCTCTCCTGTAGATGCCATCCATATTAAAACGCAGATTGTTGTTGTAAATGGAGCCCATCCTATAATCTCTGAGATAAGCAGAAACAGCTTTATTGACATGTTTCCTAGCTTTCTCCATCTGTGGACAAAATTGATTGGACCAGTTCAATTTCTGTCTTTGGCATATATTAGAGTAGACAAAGGCAGTTTGGGGGAAAAGTAACATCAGTTCTGCAAAGGTGTCCTTTATTATCATTTCCAGACCTACCCCAGTCATAGTGCCTAGGTCATTGCCACCACAGTGCACAATTATGAGGTCAGGGTGTTAGAGATGCAAAAAGGATTTAACCAATGGCATCAATTGGTGCCACTTTAATCCTCTCTGTCCAATCCATTTAATGTCTACATTTTGCAAAATGAGGTCTTTGTCGAAACCTCTGCTTTCCACATACCTTTTGCACCAGAAAATATAGCTGTACCCCACATTCCACACTCTAAGCATCTTACAGGTAAGTCTGGATGCACTCAGAAAATGTCTGTAGCTGAATAGGCAGTTTGTAAAATAAGATCTTTCTTAAATAGTGCATGAGATGCAGTTTAAAAAAAAGAAGAGAAATGATTGGTTGATTGAGAACATTATAGACTGAAAAACAGGGTGCATGTTTCTGTTTTTGAAAAGTATGTTTCTTATTGATTAGTAAAAACTGTTTGAAAGGTACATTAGATAATATAAGCTTGTACTTTGGAAAGTCAAGCACACTTGCTGTTTGAATTTGCAACATTGTGTGCTGAACTTGTGACCTGTGTACTCAGTTGAGTGTTCCATGAACTGTTACTATGGTAACAGGCATTAAGCAGAATGGGGGTTGGGTTGGAAGTTATGTGTGGCATTAAAATGTGTATTTCTTATTAATATTACAGTAATATGTAATTGCAGTGACATTTCCCAAGTCACTGGTATAGTTAAAAGTAGTGTGTTATGAAAAAAAAGGTAAAACTATTTGTCATATGCTTTTGAAGTCTCGTCTGGATCCGCGGTTCCATCGCTTACGGTGCATAGACCAGACCCGACTGCAAAAAATTCCAGAAGCAATTTTGGTTCAGTTAGAGGTCAATTGGCAAGGGTTCATATGTGTAACCAATAGAAATGTTTCTTAGAATTTGAATTAATCTGGGAAGCAAAGTGATTTGGTATTTACATGTACATGTGTGCAGAATGAGAGGGAAAGTTTGCAGTGCTGTACATTCATTGTGTGCAAATATGGTGTGATTCAGATACTTCATAATCTACAAATCAATTTGAAAGGTGAGTTATTAATTTGTGTGGTGTTCTCTGTGGTGCCTTTAGTGGAGTGGTGTGGCTCACTGGTTAGAGGCGGCAGACCGGGAAGCAGAGAACGGCCCGGGACCAGGGTTCAATTCCCGACGCGGCAGGGTCGTGGACCAGGGTCAGCGGACTCGATAATTCTTGCCTCGGTGCCTACTCTAACCAGGGATCACACTCGGCAACTCTGGGCATTAGCTTGCCTCATCTCTACAACGGCCCCCCACATTCGCCGGGGATGCCTGGTTTCACCTTGGAGATACCCAGTAGGGACCATCTCACAGGGATAGCCAGGACGGGTTCCCTAGCGGTCTACAGCGCCACGACGCCTCAGGGCAGCAGTGCGCTTTACAAGCCACATACATTTACATTTACATTTTGTTTTTAATCATAAAATATAAATCATAAAATTTGAAGTTAGTGATATATTTTCTAACGAAGAAATATTTATTACAGTCTTTGGTAATGTGTTTAAATGTTGTTTAATATATAGTTTGTATACTATTAAGTGTGTTTTGCAATAGGGTTTGCTGATTTTGATTGATTGTTTTAATGTGTGCATATGTACATTGGTATTATAGTGGATAATTTTAGGTGTTGATTTCAAATTGGAAATGTATATGTTGAGTTAAGGTATTAGTGATGAGAGTAGTTTTTATAAGTGTCTACAGGGGTATAGTTAAAATATGCCACATCATTTTTGGTGTTTGGTTTCAAATTGAAGCTTGTATTGTGAATTTATTTGGTGTAGATAGAGTTCTGTTTAGACATACTCATTTATGTTTTTCAGTGATATGGTGAGAGTTATAGTAGAGAAATGTGAAAGGTTTCTGATTTGTATTTGGGTACATGTTACATAAAAAGTTAGTTATAGAAAGGTAATGTAGCAGTAGTTTTATTCAATAAAGAGTTTGTTTGCTGAGCAGGTATTGCCTTGTTAGTAGTGAAACACACCTCCAATCACCCATTGAGCACCATATACTAATTCATTTAGTGTAGTAATACATATGTACTTAAAAAATCTCTATTGACTGTGTTTGTGTACAGTCAAATGTGCACAATGTATGCACTCCCTTACCCCCTTGCAGACTACTAAGTCAGTCTTGAAAACTCCAGGGAATAGTCGATTTGATTCGATTCAATAAGCTTTATTCGGTTAAAATATGGCAACCATAAAAGCAGATGTACAGACACAAATAATAAAATCCAATTACAAATTCATTAAACAGACAAAATACAATCACAATTCTTGTAACGGTAAAACATCATGCTTTTCCTTGCATGGATTGATCTTAAAATAAATGTTGCAGCATAAAAACAAATCTCGGGTTCTCTAATTGTAAACAGTAGACTCATAGCAGCATTAGTAGTTATGGTGTGATATTTTTTAACAGAGGTTTTAAATAAACAATGCGGAAGTTCGAGTACAGATTGCATAGGAGAAGAAAGTGCAAGGTGCTTTGTTTTGTATGCCCATCACATGGGCAAGGGGATACTGGATGCTGTTTTACACTAGGAAAGGCTACTAAATGATGGACAAGGCCCAGTCTCATTCTTGTTAGAACAAAACAATGTGAAGGTCTTGTTACCAGTGTCACATAGGTCTGAAAACCATCATAATCTAAATAGGAATGACAAAACTGATATGTAATTTGCTTCCCTACAGATCTCATTATGCACTCCTTCCTTTGTAACAAGAACGTATTCTTTATCTCTTAGTTTGGTCAACTCTGTTACTTCGTTTGGGTTATCCAGGGTTGTAAGTTTAAATAGGTCTTTGTAGGCATGTGCTATATATTTAAGCCAGGGGATCTCAAAACAGTTGTCTAATCGAAGGCAATCTTTGATGATCACTTTATTAAATAGTGTCTCTTCTTTCAACCACGTTGATCTCCAAAGCAGTAGGGGTCTAAGCGCAATCAGGTCCGACGGGTAATTATGCCCCACTTTGCAATGGATTAATTCAGAGGACCCTGAACTAGGCAGACAAAGTAGCTGTTTAAGAAACTAATTTTCCTCGATTTGCAATTCTTCACTAGAATGGTGACCCCATACCCCTGCTCCATATAATGCAATAGAGGTACATATAGCTTTGTAGATATGTGTCATGTCTTTAATTCGGCGATCCCCTAATTTGGATGCGAACCTGAAGACCCCATGCACACGTTTTGACATCTTAGCCCAGACATTAGAGTAAGATATCCCCAGGTAGCAAAAATTGTCCACGGTTTGCACTTTTTGCCCATCTATAAAAAAGGATTTTGTTTTCCTGGGTTTCGGACCACAGATCATGGTATAAGTTTTCGTCTTGTTGATCTGCAGCTTCCTCCCGTTAATAAAATCAGCGAACCTGTCTTATTAGCCGTTGTAGGCCTACCTGCGTTCGGGATAAAAGCACAGCGTCATTTGCGTAAAGCAGAACTGGTACATCCTGGCCCTCAGCTTGGGGAGCATCCGACTTTACCAATTTAAGTACTGCGTCTACTTCATTAATATATGGAGTAAAAATCAATGGTGCTAGGACGCAGCATTGGCGGATGTCACGTTTAACTTTAAATTTGGGGGTGCATTTGCCCCTTTGGCCGTACCGTACTGATGTTGATAGTTTGTCATAAAGCCTGGTTAAAAAATAAATAATAGGCTCTGGGGCTCCAAGATTAAGTAGGATTGGCCAGAGTGTAGTGTGGTCCACTAGATCAAAGGCGCTGCTAAGGTCAGCAAAACACAAAAAGAGGCACCCTTGCTTGGCACAGGTATATTTTCCAATTAAAAGTTCTAAATTGATACACTGTTCTAAGGTGCCCAGCCCCTTCCTAAAACCATATTTAGCATGTGTCAGTATCCCATTGTCCTCAACACACTCTTCCAATCTAACTAATAAAACCCGACTCATCACTTTTATTGATGAATCCAATAAAGAAATTGGCCAGTAATTCTTGGCTTCCGATTCATTCCCCTTCTTATAGATGGGTATAATAACCGATTCACCCCAAGTATGGGGGCTCCCTCCATCACTGTGGCATTAAAAACTCTGGTAAGTATCGGGCCGCAGAGGGCAGGCTCGGTTTATAAACATCTATAGGTACACCGTCCAGGCCTGGTGCTTTCCCTCCCTTGCTGCTTGTGATTCCTTGCTCGACCTCGGCAAGGGTAATGTTTAAGGGGATAATGGGCCTTAGACTTGGGTTTATAAAGTCCTCAGTATTATTATCACATGGGTTAAAGATACTGGAAAAATATGCCACCCACGCCTCACTGCTAACATGGCACAACAATTCGGGAAAAAAATCTTTTTTAAGAAATATCGAGTTAACCGTTTCCCAGAACAACTGATTATTAGATGTATCTGCAGCCAAAGTTAGTTTATCCCAAGCCTTCTGTTGGAGTTCTCTCTTCCTCTGTTTTTGGGTTAGTTTATATTCTAATCTCAGTTTTTTAACTAGCACTATATCCCTAGGGCTGCTAGAAAGTGCTTGTTTCAGCTGGTTCAGTGAAAGGGTGCAGGCATGATTGAACCATCCCCAGTTCTGAATGTGTTTCCTGCTTGATGAAGTAGTTAATATCTTGTCAATGGCAGCACTTATTTTACAGAAGTTGGTTAATATCAATGCTGATTCTGCTCCGATATCTAAACTCTCAAATATCTCATTACTGCATTCTAGAACAATATTTTTTAATACTTTGTCTGGGTTAATACCTTTCCATCTAATTCTGGTACTGTTCGGTCTACACGGACAATATTACATACGGATGTTTGTTGTACTGTAGGTTTGTTGCCCCACACAGCTATTGTCATAATAATACAATTATGGTCACTAAGTACCAGTTCTTAAATCAGCGGGGTAGAACAGAGTTGTACAATATTTGCAGATACCAATACATGATCGATTATGCTGTTTGCATTTCTTCCCGTGAAAGTTGGAATCATCCTCCCAAGCCCATCCCGGGCACATTGCATTATATCCAAATTGTATTAGGCTAAAACAGTATTTAATGTAGCCTCATATGTATTATGTGGGAAATGTACACAGTCATCACCTACATCATTCCGGAACCCACATACCTTGGTCATAGACAAAGTACAAATTGGCGTATTGAAATCTTCGACCCATACAACGGCGAAGTTGGTATTTACTTCTTTGCCCAGATTATCTATTTCCGTCTCTATTTCAATAACTACTTTATGATGGGTAGAATCAAATAAATTATCATAGAAGTTTATCAATAGGACATCCCGACTGTCTTTATGGTACAAGCATAATATCTGCGAGTGGTACCCTACGTTCATAACCCTTTTAACTTCCAGGGGCAATTTATTTGACATAAGTATTAGCAGCCCTCTCTTCGCTCTGCCAACCAAGGAATGAGATGCTGGTAGATGATATGATGTGAACCATTCAAAGTAAACACAATCAGTATTCCAGGTTTCCTGGAGGCATATTATATCGTGTTTATTGATGAAATCCAACCAACCCAACATATCCCTTTTGTTTGCCAATCCGGCTATATTCCAGGAGACTATGTTAAACCCATTAGCTGGGGGGCTACCTGCATTAACAACAGGTTGGGCAATTATCCATCAGCTGCCCTCAGTCTCACTAATTAGGGGTCCAATGCGGGAGAGGTAATAGCTTTTTCCATTAGTTGCCCTTCATTTCCATCGGAAGTAACCCCTTGCTCCCAACTTAGTGTGTTTGCAGCAGACAAGTTTATGTTCTCCTCCGCATTTGGCACCCCACCTATTAACAGCCATACATACAGCTGCCCAATACCATCGAGGCCTGCTTTCCCGTCGGGCGGGCGGGCAATGCTTTGTCAGTCATTTTTCTCGAGTGTATTGAGTGGTTGGAATCTATTAAATATAGGTAATGCATAATGCAGCTGGGGTATCATTACCAAATTGGCTCTGCGTTGCTCCCGGTCTGCTCCCATATTGGGTAAGGGCCTTAGATGTCTATAAAAGAAGCCTAAGGGAAGAAGTGATGTTTTAGAATCATTATGTGGAAAAGCAGCTGCTCTGTCCAGGGAGGTCCTAGCCCAGTTGGGGTTCCTGAAATTAACAATTACACAGTCACCTTGCAAGGTTTTTCTTATGGGTCCAATCCAGTTTACTCTTCTGGTCATGAGTATCTGATCTGGATAGTTCACAGGATAACCACAATTTCGATTTAACCAATGCACCACTTTGTTTTTTAGGGAAGAGGGTTTCCTTTTGGCCAGGGTCTAGTTGAGGAGCATTCACCAAGACTGCCACATATGGACAGCATTCTGGGAGTAGGTTAATTGATCTACCATTTCTTCCCTATCTGTCCTCCTTCTCCAGTACATTTTTAGAGGCCTGGGTTTTCTCTACTTTTGAAGTCCTATCCCCTCTGGTATCGCAGGGATGGTAGCTCCTTGTCACATTCTGTCTGGGGCCTAAAGGGATTGAGTTGGCACCTGTTTGAGGTGCACAGGGATTAAAGCCTTGCTCCTCCCAAACCCACTCGTTCCTGTCAGTAACGGATAGGACACTAGTTAATGGATTAGCAGTCGATGTTCCTAATTGTTGGCGATCTTGTGGACCCTTCTGTTGCCCATTCGCATTCTCCGTTGTCAATTTGATAGTATGTTTAAGTAGACTGCTAAGTTTAATTTCTCAATTAAGTTTATCTATTTTGTCATGGAGTGGTTTGGTAAAAACGTCTAGTTTAAGGGTTAGAACAGCTAAGATGTGGTTAACTTGCCCATCGGACAGAGATCCTAAACTAGAAGGTTTCTCCTCTGTTTTAGCGGAATAATTCTATGGTGGGCCTTTTTTTACTTTATTAATTGACCCAGGTTTTTTGCTGGGTTTTTCTACAGCTCCTTTTCCTTTTTGGTGTCGGTGAACCATTGGGTGATAGTAAACATAATACTTCAGTATATACAGGGAGATCTGGGCCAGGGTCTGGGATACCAGAATTCACAATGGGCGTAGTGCCTTGTTCATTTCTTAGGTTAGACTCTATTTCCAATCCTGTAACATCTTCTAGCACTGTACCTACTCCCAATGAAAGGCGGCGTTCCGCCCTATCTATTTCAACATTAATAGCGCTGACCGCCCTCACAAGATAGGAGTCAATAGTAGAGCTACACACTGTGAGTCTGTGTCCACTCTTATAATCTTCCTGACAGAAGCATGTCCTTATTTAATCACTCTGCTGAAACTTAAGTGGTTATAAAGTTATCCTGCTGCAACTACTAGCAGTCTGAGAACCCAGTCACTGTCTATGCACTTGGAGAATGAGTCAGGCATTCTGATAAACAGTGGTACAGTCAAATGTGCACAATGTATGCTGTCCCCTAACCCCATGCAAACTACTGAGTCAGTCCTGCATAAGTCCAGGGAATAGTCATGCTTGTCTCGAATCACACTGTGAGTATGTGTCCACTCCTGCAATCATCCTAACAGAAGCATGTCCTTATTTAATCACTCTGCTGAAACTTAAGCGCTCATAAACTTATCCTGCTGCCAACTACTAGCAGTCTAAGAACCCAGTCACTGTCTATGCACTTGGAGAATGAGTCAGGCATTCAGACAATCAGTGGTACAGTCAAATGTGCACAATGTATGCAGTTCCCTAATCCCCTGCAGACTACTGAGTCAGTCCTGCAAAAATCCAGGTAATAGTGATGGTTGTCTGCAATCACACTGTGAGTCTGTGTCCACACCTACAATCATCTTGACAGAAGCATGTCCTTATCTAATCACTCTGCTGGAACATAAGTACTTGTAAAGTCACCTTGCTGTGAACTTCTAGCACTCTAGGTACTCATTCACTGTCTATGGTTTTTATGTAGCATGTTTTATTTAGCAAGATAATAGTAGATAGTGTTCAATATCATTTAAAGAAACTCATCATGGCTATAGAAACAGAAAAGAGGAAACAACAGAAAAAGGACTATTATTTGAAGAAAACTCAACAGCAAGAATTAGATGAACAACAACATGTGGGGAAAAAGAAAAAGTTGTGCGATAAGAGAACAAAATAATTCATTAAAAAACCTTCAAAGACTAGAAACAGTATGCAGATTGTGGAAAGTATAAAGAATGCCTCAACAACAAAAAAGAATAAGAAGAAAAAAAATTCAAAAATGGGAATTTATATTCAAAAGACATGTATGGTAAAAGGAGGCAGAGTCAGTATGAAGAAATAAGAGAGAAGATGTTTTACAATAGAGTTGTCTTTAATTTGTTGAAAGATGTGAAGAAATACAAAAGAAGAGCACCATTTTTGATAAAAAGAAAAATGAAATTGAAGTTATTGTTGAAAAGGCTTTTGAATTAAAAAGGAAATTATTTATTTTAGTTTTAAACAAAGTTCGATCACTAGAAAAAACAATTCATTTTATGAAGGCCAAAAGTAAGAAGTAAAGAGTAATTAACAGAACTAATTTTTTTGATTTCTTTTGGTTGAATGGAAACACGGTTCAGGTTCAGAACCTTTCTTTAATGAAGAGAGTTATTTTCAGACCACTACTTTATTACTTGCAGTTGATACCAGTGGTCGAGCTTATGAGGTTAAAAATGGTTGTCCTATTGAGAAAGAGAAGATGGTTTCTTGAAATGTACAAGAACTAATAGATGATGAAGTTCTAGGGAGACGTCCTAAAGCCCCAGGGTATATTTGGGATTGCAGTAGTGTTTGTAGTATACGACAGGAATCTATTGATATTTTACATAATTTCTTACAAGAGTATAGTAAAAAACAAAGTGTTAAACAAAAGATTAAGATGTTGCAAAGAATAGATCCTTGCAGAGTGAGAAAAAATACAGGTTTGCAGGGTCATTCTCTGGCTTGTCTTGCTAGAAAAATATGCCAAAGTGTTTTTCATCATTTCAGAATGTTAGCAGTACATCATTCTCAAATGTAGAAGTTATTCAGAAGATTGTATTATGCAAAAAGTCCAGCAATATTTTAAATTTAGTTGAACAGTGCTCTTTTGCGTGGGTCAGTTTCAGATGTAAAAAAGGTTTGTGATGAAATAGAGTTTTGTTACTTTAGTCCTGAACAAGAGAGTGCAGAAAGTGAGACATTAATAGAATTAGACGTTGAAGACAAAGTGGAACATACTACTACAAAAAACTTTGAAGAACAAATTACAAAGTTTAAGGTGATTTCATCTGAAAGGCCAAATTATTCTTGGATTTGTTGCCGACGTACTCACTATAAAAATCAGATTAGGACTGTTGATCTATATTTAAAAATTGAAAGAGAAAATAATGATAAGTGGAAGGAATTTGCAACTTATTTGTTGGTAGAGAATTGTTTTGATTTGGGTTCTGATCAGCGTATATGTAAATATTGGTATAACAAATTAGACAAGAATAAAATGCCCGCTAGAGCTGTCGATAATAATCTAGAGTTGGTAACTATTCCTCCAGAACTGATAGATTTAAATACGTATGAGTCTATTCTAATTCAATGTGTACACCCATTTCAGGCTATTGTTCGTATGGAGCCCAAAACAGGTAAATTGCCTCCTACCGATTTACAGAGAGGATGAAAAGGAAGAGTTGTATATTTACCTCTAGATTTAAAAAAAAATATTGAAACTATTAGTATAGAGAATTTAGAAAGTAACCACTAGTTATTCTAGTTAATGGTGTTCCTACTCAGAGTAAGACAATCTGTCCGGAATTAGTGGATGTCAGGAAAGTGCAAAAGGCAACATTATATCTTATAAAAGACAATGATTACTACAAAAATGCGCATGTGGAAGAAGAATAAATACTTTTAGGAGATGATAGTGAAACGTCAAGTAGTCAAATTGAAAAAGTGGACATGTCCAAAAGTGAAGAAATCCATGAACATTATAGTGTAAACCCACTTCATTCGAAAGAAGTGATGGGGAATACTACTGAATTATTCCAAATGAAGAAAGTGAAGGGGACTCCCATGAGTGTATGGGAAAACAGTTTGGAATCTCGTTGCTTTCTGCAGCTGTTCCCAACTGGAAAATGTGGACGATATGACGAACGATCAGTGCAGATTCCTGCATCAGAATATCGGACAACAAGATTGTATGCAGAAGATCCAAGATTTCGACAATGTATCCCATATATACTTCATCTTTTGTTTGTGAGTGACTTTGTCTGGACTTTCATATGCAGTCAACCGTATATTAAAAACAGGAGTACTTCTAAAAAAGGTTTCTGTAAAGGAATTTATGGATAAAGTACATCAGAGAGATGATCATTTAGAATCTCAGCTGATTAATTTGATGGCATGTCAGAGTATATCAGCAAGTGAGACAACAGATTGATTATGGATTTCTTCATGAAAAGAAAGAATGCTCATGCACATCATTTCAACCTATCGGAATGTATGTCAGTGGTCAAGCTGGAACAGGAAAAAGTTTCTTAATTAAAGTATTGACCAGTAATCTACAGGAAACAACTGACTCACATTTGTCTTGTGCTGTAACTGCTCCAACTGGGTTGGCAGCATACAACATTAAAGGAATTACATTACATCGTTTACTTATGCTAGCTGTAGAGCATGAAAATAAATTGAAATATAACAAACTATCTGGAGAAGCTTGCTATGAAGTTTCAAGAGTGCTAAAAAAATGAAACTTCTGATTATTGATGAGGTGAGCATGGTCTCAAACTTAATGGTTGCCTTTGTGCATTTAAGAATGCAGCAAATTCTTAAAAAAGAATACGATGTCTTATTTGGAGGAAAACTTGGGATAGTTTTTGGAGATATGGGCAACTCACTCCCATAAAAGGACAACCAGTATTTAAAACACTAATACATGAAGACACCAAAAAGTCTTTGGGAATTGTTGGAAATGTTAATATTTGGTCATATTTTGAATACAAGTCAAGTCAAGTCAAAACCACTTTATTCGATTTAGTTAAAAATCATAAAAGCATTCTACAATCACATCACAAGAAGGGCAATACAAATTCATAGCAAATACAAGAATCATCAATCAATGGTATTTACATATACATAGAAAAGCATGATATGAGGAAACATCAACAATAATTAATTAATATACATTATAAAAATACATCATAAAAAGAGTAAATACTCGATAAAATAGACATTTAAATGTAAACAGCATCCATTTCAATCTTCTTCACAAAACACTAATATTTGCATTTTTAAGTCTTTTCCTCCTGATCCTAACCGCAGCAACGAGGTAATTGGCCACGCTAAACATGGCCAGCGCAGAATCCAATAATTGAAGATACAGGAGAGCAGGTTTTGCCTGGTAAAAAGCTTTATCCTTCAATAATGGTACCAGGTATTTCTGTCTGGGCTCCGTGAAAAAATTACAAAATAACATAAAATGCATATTATTTTGTGTAGAAAAACTATCACAATTGCAGACAGGGGCATCCTCCTCCTTAAACCAACCCTGACTATCACACAAAACTGTGTAAATCTGGTTAAACCGGAGTTTAACCAGGAGCCACCTATGAAAGGGGATAGTGACGATAGTAAGGTACGGTTGTATAGTAAAACGGGTAATGGTCAGGTAGTGGGCTCTGACCGTTGGCTTGACTAGTTGGCGTTCCTCCCTCTCCACATTTTTCAATATTATAAAATTGGCCTTCACCCAATCTAAATCAGATTTCTTAAGACCCTGAGGGGCCTGAAAAATATCAGGGCGTCCCAGGTCCAGAGAGCACTTTTGTATATATGAAAGCCAAATAATGTTTTTATAATTATCTAGTTTTAGACAGTCCGCCAGTATTTTATGATTTAGACCCAAGTTTTTATTAGTCCAAAGCCTTATCCATAACAAGATAGGGGCCATAAGAAGGGTGTCAGATATATACCCAAGCCCAACTTCCTGGTGAACCGAGTACGTGGCTGTAGATTGGGGAAGCCCTAAGGTGGAACGCAGGAACTTATTTTCTTCCCTTTGAACTGGTTCACTATTTACGTAGCCCCACAAACCCGAGCCGTACCTGGCTATTGCCACTGATTTTGCCCTATACAAGTTAAGTAAGGCACCTGTTGGCTTCCCGCCCAATCTCCTGGCAAAACTTAAAATAGCAGTGGCCGAGCTTCTGACCGCTTTAGTTTTAGCTACAATTTGCGGAGCCCAACTCCCCTTGGTGTCAAAAATTACACCCAGGTACGTGAAAATTTTAACATTAGTGATCGCGTCACCATTACAGTAAAACTGTTTGGCGTTGTTTTTTCCAGCCCCAAAAGCCATGACGTGTGATTTGGAGTTGTTTATCACTAAGTCTAAAGATAACATAAAATCGTTAAAAGCATTTAAAAGTTTTTGCAAACCTATGGGGGTCCGAGCTATTAAAGCTGCGTCATCCGCGTACAGGAGAACCGGAATACGAGTTTCCCCTGCACGCGGAGTATCCAAGGTAGCAGTTAAAAGAGTTTCCTCAAGTGAATTTATATACAAAGTGAACAGCATAGGCGCAAGAATGCAGCCCTGCCGCACGCCCCTGCTGGATTTGAACCAAGCGGTACGATTACCTTCTTGGTCCATTCTAATTGAAGCTTTTAAATCTTTGTGTAATTCTGCCAAAAAATATACAAGGGGAGGATCAAGACCCAGTTTTAACAACATGGTCCACAGCCGAGCTCTATTCACCAAATCAAACGCTGTGGACAGGTCCATAAAAGCAACATAAATTGACCCTTTTTTAACAGTTGTGTATTTCGAAATTAACAAGTGAAGATTTAAGCATTGGTCCTCAGTCCCTCTCCCAGCACGGAACCCATATTGGGCATCTACTAGGATATTATTGTCTATGGACCAGGTGTTAATTCTAGCAAGCAGGACTTTGCCCAAAATCTTCATTGAAGAGTCCAATAACGAAATTGGTCGAAAACACTTAGGGTCGCTTCTAAGACCCTTTTTAAAAATAGGTACTATAATAGCACATGACCATGTTTTAGGCAAACCCCCCTCGTACACACAGTTAAAAACATTAGCTAAAATCTCAGCCCACATCCCAGAATTAAGTTTGTATAAGTCCAGGGGTACTCCATCCGGGCCCGGGGCTTTATTTACAGCTGAGCCTAAAATTGCCAGCTCTACTTCTGATTTGGTAAAATCTAATTTGGTGGGAGACGATGGGGAGCAAGGTATTTTAAACGCCTCGGCAATTTCATTAGAGCCATATATATTGGAAAAATGGTTAATCCAGTCAGCTTCCGAGATGTTAATTTCAAGATCCACATTGTTAGTGTGGGAGAACAAAGGATTATTAATTATAGCCCAAAATTTGGAGCTATGTTTGAGGGTTATGGGGTCCATCAAAGAGTCCCATGCTTCATCTTTGATGGCTTTTTTTCGATGTTTAACTGTCAAAGCGTATTGTCTTCTTAAGTATGCCACCAAACGCCTATCTCTAGGGAATTGTTTTAAACCCTTCAGCAAAGCTGAGTGTGCCTGTGAACAAGAATGATCAAACCATCTACACACTGGAGCAGAACCCCTCCCTGGTTTAGCTCTAAGCTCTTTTTCTACTCTAGCACAGATAGCTTCAAAGGCACTCACGACTTCCCCTCCCCTCATCTCTCTATTCCTGCATTTCCCAATTTCGACTCCCATTTCTTGAGCAATAAGACCATGAAAATCCTCTGGACAGACTTTACACCATTTAAGGCGTCTACCCTGATCTTTACTCCTCACGTCCCTTATAGAGGTAGCCCTTACTACTCCTTTATGCAAACCAGAAAGAGCATCCAAAACCAATAACACAGGGTTGTGGTCACTAAACCCACTTACAATTGCGTTATAAAACAATACATAACGAAGGAGCCCTGAAGACATAAAAAAGTAGTCGATAATCGATTCACTGCCCCTTGCGTTATAGGTGACCACTCGGTTTATTGTGTCCGAGACCCCTGGTTCATAAAGATCATTTGATGATAGCAAGTTTTCCATTGCCACACCCTTAGGGCTATGTTCAAAATGCGGCAGTGAAGTATAATCAGGGCCGCTATCATCAATAATCTGGCAATGAGACTCACACAAATGAACATTAAAATCACCCATCATTATACACTGAACAAAAGTGGTTTGTTTTGACATATATTTACCTAAAAAATCCGATAAACCATCTAAAACAAAATTTGGGGGCCCCCCCTGCATAGAATTATAGCAGTTTATTAATACAATCTTATTCTTCTCAGCCAAACAAATTTCCACCAGCTGAAAGTAATGAGAAGAACTAGGGATTTCTCTAACATTACCTGCAATTTTAACTGAAACAAGGAATAGCAAACCCCCTCTGTCCCTACCCGATGTTGAACTCTGGGCATCAACAAAAAAAGAAATGTATCCTTCTACCCAGAAGCCTTTATCTTTCATCCAAGTTTCTTGTAAGGCAACTATATCATGGTTCTTCACTGATTTTAGCCAAATTGGGTCGTCTTGTTTAGCCCGTAGGCCCGCAATGTTCCATGATAATAACCGTATGTGCCCTCCACCTAACTGTAATGGGTCGTTTATAACGGTTTCAACTCTGACATCAGGAAGGGTCATATCAGTATTGCCTGGGGGTAGGCGAATCAGGTTTTCCTGTTCAGGTACAGGTTCTAGTCATTCTATATCTATTCTATCAGCTAATGCCGAAAACATGTTTGACAATAGTAGATCGTTGGAGGGTGTATTCCTTACAACATTTACTGCACCATTACCTTTGATTGGCTTAGTAATCCAGACATTAATAGGCATAGGTGAGATAAGATTATCCTCTGCCCAAATATTGTCAGTAAACTGTGACTTATTGTTCTCATTAACAACTGGCCTATCAAATCGGGGATAAAAGAAGCCAAGAGGCATCGCCCGGACCCCTTTACATACAGGATCCAGAGGGGAGTCATCCCAGAAAAGTCGACTAGCGACATTCTTGGATTTGAAATTTACAATAACACAATCTCCAGATACCTCTTTCTTGCTTCTACCCACCCAGTTGACCCGTCTACTTGTCACAATATTGTCTGCGATGTTACTATCCCCCGTGCAATTGGCATTACACCATTTTTTAACGTTCCTCAGCAGGGTCTCCTGTTGTTCTACCACCCCATCTTCAATTTTAGGCACGTTAACCAAAATTGCGACAAAAGGTGTTGCCTCCGGAGGTAAATTTATTGGAGGTACCCTTTTTTCCACAGCCCCCCACTGGGCTCTAGGCCTTGTGGAGCAACTTGCACTATGGCCGGCCTCTATCATGGGAATATATATTCCATTATCTACTTTCCCTTTTTGTAGCACCGGTTTAACAATAGGTAGAAGAGGAATATTGACTGGCCTAGTTATCGGTGGGTCACAAACTTTCGGAGCAGGGACCTGCACAACTGAAGAACGTGGAGCTAAGAGCATAGGGGAGGCAGGGGCCCGAGTATTAAGAACATCATTGATACGATCACATTTTGCCATAAGGTTCTTAACACAGTCCTTCAGCGTTTCAGTAATGTCCGAAGCAATCTGAATTAAAGCAGTCTCAAGTCTATCTGTGAACAGTTTTTCCACTAGGACCATAATGCCTTCCTCCGTCAGAAGGATTGGCTGGGCAGAGCCAGCCATAGTTAAAACAGACCTTCCAACATCCCCGATGTTCGTAGGGAAGTTAGGTATCACAGTTTCAGGTAAAGCCGGGCATGGAAGAACTGTTGCGGGTAATGGCGAAGTAGGTCTACAAGCCTCAATGATGACCCGAGGCTCCAATGGTATACAGTTTATAACAGAAGAGTTAGAAGTATCAACAATCCCGGGGCTGGGAGCAAGGCCCAGTTCACGCTCAGACTCAGCAATCTGCGAAGATAATTCCCCCACCTTTGTGGTTAAGTATGTAAGTATACTCGTAGTATACTTTGGCACCTTCGCTTTGGCTTCATCAGCCGCTGGTGTAACCAATTTGCGCTTACCCATAATGGAAGATGTTACGGACGTGGCCCGTCCCGTCCCTGGTCGTCCTTGGACGGCCTTAGACGGCCCGCCCTCTGCCCGGCGCCGTCCGCGCGCGTCCGCGACGCGGAGGTAGCTGCCGCCTTTAGTAGCGCCTCCTGGCGCTTGTGCAGGAAGTGGGCGGAGGATGTTGCAGGGCTCGCTGGGAGTTGTGGTCCGCTCCACTCCGCGGCCGTGCGATGGCGCTGCACGGCGGCGGGGGCGACCACAACGTCAGGGACCCAGCAGCGCTGTGAGGCAAAGGCAGTGCGAGCAGCGTCTGAGCGGCGTTTCCGCGACCCCACCTGGAGCCGGTAAGCTTCGGTTTAGACCCCCGCTCCTCTCCGGGAGCTGCCGCCTTTAGTAGCGCCTCCTGGCGCTTGTGCAGGAAGTGGGCGGAGGATGTTGCAGGGCTCGCTGGGAGTTGTGGTCCGCTCCACTCCGCGGCCGTGCGATGGCGCTGCACGGCGGCGGGGGCGACCACAACGTCAGGGACCCAGCAGCGCTGTGAGGCAAAGGCAGTGCGAGCAGCGTCTGAGCGGCGTTTCCGCGACCCCACCTGGAGCCGGTAAGCTTCGGTTTAGACCCCCAAGGAATACAAGGAACTCATTAAAAATATGTGACTGGCAAATGATGTTGATTATGGAACTATTCTTCAAGATATAAGAATTGGAGTATTGACAGAACATGGCAAACAAGCTTTGCAAAGTCGACTACTTACAAACTTGTTTCCAAATGAAAATATAGTTCCTGAAAAACTATATAAAAAAATTGCAGAAAATAAATCTATAATCTGCCTAATGCCAACACTGCGCGAGTGTTCTATATTCAATGAAGAACTTTTAAAGTTAGAAAATGAACAAATAATAAAAATGGAAGCCGTTATTCTTTGATAGAAACCATAAAAGTTACACTTTAAAATACAGCACATTTCTAATTATAAACACAGTATACAAGTTACCCTGGATAGAAACAATGGTGGTGATTTGGGAGCAACATTAACACAAAAGAAGAGGGAATCTGGATTGACCATTAATAAAACCATTAAAATACTGTAACATTAAAAATCCAAACATTTTCTGTAATTCATTGCACTTTTCAGGAAACTGGCCACAAAAGGGATACAATCAGGTTCAAGTAATTGCAAATAAAAAAGAGCGGGACGTACTAAATTTAGCTTTTTTTAAAGAAATTTTAAATAAAGAGTCCTGGGCATTTCATAGTATTTACAAAAGAACATAAAGTGAAGCAAGTCCTGTGGAAACTTAGTGTCGCAGCCACAGGGTGCTAACACCTTCCCTTTGTGACTGCCCCTTGGAACTGCCAATAAAAAGTGAAAAAGGTTAAATCTAAACCTGGTTAGTAAAAATCGCTCGTATGCTGGCAACGGCCATGATAAATACGGCTCCATATCTAGGGAGGTTTTAAGCATCAAATGTGTCCTCACACTAGGTTTCAGCAATTCTTTCTCCTCTCTTTCCATTTTTTTAATTTGCATAAAGGAGTACTTTACTAGCGCTACATCCATTCTATTAATACATTCAGGTTTTAGGAACAAGTCCAGACTTCCCAACTCAGTAAAACAAGTTTTTAGATATTTAAACCAGGGAATATTCATCATATGATCCAGGCTCAGGGCGTCTCTTAGAATACTAACAGGCACATCCATCAATATTGCATTTTGCGATTCCTTAATTGCGAAAAATAAGGAATCGCAATTAAGGAATTGCAAAATTTAATGCATCAAGAAATCGCTAAATAAATTGCGATTTCTTAATATTCCTTAATTGCGACTCGCAAATTGCGAGTCGCAATTAAGGAATACCTCCCAATTCATTCCTATGGGCCGGGAGGGCCATAGGAATGAATGGGAAGACATTCTCAATTTGCGATTCGCAATTTGCGAATCGCAAATTGAGAATGCGATTTCAAGAGTGCAGGGGTGTCCAAAGGACACCCTGTTGCACCCCTGAAATCAATCTGTGCACATATGTTGTGCACACACATGCCCTAAGGGCATGTGTGTGCACAACATGAAATTTTGAAAAATGCACAAAAGTGCATTTTTCAAAGTTTTCGCTAATTACCATGAGGTTGAACCTCATGGTAATTTGCTCCCCCTAATTGCGAATTCGCAATTTTTTAAAGTGTCATGCATTGCATTTAAGGAATCGCAAAATGCGATTCCTTAAATGCAATCTCAATTTGAGAATTCGCAAATATTTGCGAATTCTTAAATTGCGAGGACCTTGACCTTTCATGCATTCCAAAAGAGGATTTTGCGATCGCAAACGGACAATTTTTGCGATTCGCACCGTTTGCAATCGCAAAATCCTTTGATGCATGTGCCTATAAGAGTGAGACCTAAGTGCTTGTTGAGCCAACATTGCAGCCAAAAGGTAAGAGGACGTGAAGCCAAAATGTCACTTATGAAGGGCATACCGGTTTCTTAATGAACTGACAGATTCGCGGTCCCCTTTGGGACGCTCAGTAGTTGCTTTAAAAAGTTATTTTCTGTCACCTGAAGGCCCTCAAGACCACAATATCCCCATAGATTGCTTCCATAACTTGCTATGGATATACATTTGGCCCGATACATTTTTAGCATAGCTGCCACTGGTCGGTTTCCCATTTTGGCTGCAAATCCAAATAGCGCCGCATTTGCCCTGGTAACCTCACCCCTTTTTTTTTGTTTAAGAGTGCGGCCCAGTTGAGCCGGTGATCTAGCAAAACACCCAGATAGGAGAATATTGTACAGTTTGGCACCCTCACTCCATTCACCACAAAAGGGTACTGTCTTTTTGGACGCGGCCCTACCTGCATCACGTAAGATTTGGTGTTGTTTATGGACAGGTCACGCTTATCCATAAAACCGTGAAATGCATCAAGTAGGGTTTGAAGCCCCTTTGGAGTCCGAGCCAAGAGGACTGCGTCGTCCGCGTAAAGCAGGACGGGCAGTCCTCGCCTTCCCACATACGGGTAATCGGCCCCTGTTTCTAGCAAAGAACCTTCCAGATCATTAATATATAAGTCAAAAAGGAAGGGGGCTAATATGCACCCCTGCCTGACCCCCCTTTCAATGTCAAAGTTCCTGGATACCTTCAAGTCATTGGAGTATCTAATATTAGCCTTGGTATCTCATTGGAGATCCCTCAGGAAGTCCACCAGGTAGCGCTCCACTCCCATGGCCTCCATTGACCACCACAACCTTCCCCGATTAACACAATCGAAGGCGGATGAGAGGTCCATGAAGGCCATAAAGATGGACCTGTATCGAGCCATGGTGTACTTCCCTGTGATCAAATAGAGATTTAAACTCTGGGCCATAGTTGAGTGACCTGGGCGGAACCCATACTAGATATCCGAGATGATCTTATTATCCTCTGCCCAGGTACACAATCTCTTTAGAATAACCCCCCCAATGACCTTAACAACAGAGTCAATCAAAGAGATTGGCCTGTAATTCATCGTACAGTTAGGATCCCCTTTTTTATATACTGGTATGATCGTTGATACACCCCAGGATGCTGGGCATCCTCCCTTAGCTGCAGCATTACCCACAGCAGTCAGAATCCCAGCCCAAAATGAGGGGTTTGATTTAAAAAGGTCCGGGGGGATACCATCCGGTCCTGGTGCTTTTTTGTTGGTCAAGTTATTGATACCCTCCTCAATTTCATTTTCAGAGAACACCACTATTTCCTTGTCCATGAGCCTTTCAAATGGGTCTGACTGGCTAAACGTGTTTTTAAATATACCTACGAAATGGGACACCCATTCGTCCTCGGTTATGTTGGAGCCCACTTCTCTGACCCCTTCCGCTAAAAAAGGTGATCGGTTAATGGTGCTGCAAAATCTAGAGCTACTGGATAGGGTCACGGGATCTAGGAGCTCCCTCCATAATACTTCTTTTACTTCCGCCTTGCGATTGGCCAGGGCATTTTTATAGTTTTTCCTAAGGGAACAAATCAAAGCTCTATCCCTGGGTATTATTTTCAGCCCAGCCTTAAGATCACTCGCAGCTTTAGAGTAAGCATGGGCGTAAAATCCGTTCCGCTCGCGGAATTTGCGAATTTTTGACGAATTCGCGTTCCTCGAATTGCGCGAATTTGTCAAAAATTCGCAATTCGCAAGCTTGCGGATTTTTTTGCGTGGTCGCGAGACTTTTTGTCTGCGAGCACGCAAAAACGGACGCGAACATGCAATTGCACAACACGAGCATGCAACTAGCCCATGTATGACCGCATGGGTAACCTCGCGGTAGCCGCGCTGAAAAAATCCCGCGAACACGCAAAAAGCCCTGCGAACACGCAAAAAGCCCCGCGAACACGCAAAAAGCCCCGCGAACATGCAAAAAAAACCAAATTCGCAATTTTGCGGATTTCGCGGACCGCGAATTCACTTTCGCGCGAATTCTCGTATTGCGAATTCGCAAATTTTGCCCATACTTACTTTAGAGCACAGGTGACAGAACCATTTGGGTGCACTGGGCATGCTAGTTCTCCCGTGAGCAAGTAACATGCCTCCTACTTTGGATGCGATAGCTTCAAAAGATTTTAAAATACCTGTGGGTAAAGATTCGTGATTAAGGCAACAAGAGAATTCTGCCTCACAAGCGACCTTAAGTGAGTCATGGAAGATGGACGGAATTATCTGACTCCATTTAATCCGGCGCCCTCCGTCTATGGGTTGTAAGTTGTTACTACTGTGTACTTTATCTTTAGTCTTCATTATACTCCCTCCTATGGTCACACAGACAGGGTTATGGTCACTATGTAAACTTGGAATGATAGAAAATCCCTGGAGGAGGGGTAAGATAGATCTGGATAATAGTATATGATCTATAAAAGTCCCACAGCCTCTACCCCTAAACGTGGGATCCCTTAGTTTACTTAGTGGGGGGGCAAAACTCATTGCAGAGGATAGGTCTTGCTCGTCGAGCATATCATTCAATACATTACCCTGCGTGGAGACCCGATATCAGTGGGCATCCCAGTGTCACCCGGGCATTCAACTTAGGGTCGCCGCACGGGTGAGTGTTAAAATCTCCTACAATGAGCAAGTTCTTCTTGTTAGAGCCACCTTCCTGTTTAACAAAATTGTTCAACTCAGCAATCCCACAACCTTCTTCTTTGCTAATAGCATTATAAAAATGTATCACCCGAAGGGAACTGTCCTTTTGACCCAGGGAAATAGCCTGTATGGTTCTGTTGGCTGTGGGGATGGTCCTGATGCTACAGGGTAGGGCCAGCGATTCAAAGATTGCAAGACCTCCCTTGGCTCTACCACTAGTGGCTCTAGTCGCTGGGACAAAAAAAGCTCTGTACCCCACCAGTTCCAATATCGCAATTCACAAGCCAAGTTTCTTGAAGACAAATTAGCATAAATTTGCTAACAAACTGTACCCATATAGGGTCTGTGGCTTTTTCTGCTAATCTCGCGATATTCCATGAGAGAACATTATGGGCTTGATGATTCTCAATGGTACCCTGCGTGACCTCACCTGATGGGTCAGACAATATTATTACAGGGTGATTAACTTCCCAGACCCCGTCAGGTAAAGTATAAACAAGTTTGTCTGGTATGGCCGCCGAGGATACAGGCTCAAGCGCTGGGTTGGTTACTGGGCAGCTAGATATAGATGGGGTGTTACTAGTATGGGAATTGTGGGTTGGTTGTTCCCCACACAGTCAGTCACAGTCATTAAGACCGGAAAGAACTGCAAAACGATTTGAACCCTCAAATGGCGAGGGAAGCCCATATCCACCCCAAGTAGGCACCCTTGATGGTCTTAACAGTGACAGGCCCGTTCTCTGTTGCCATCTAAAGTGGGGTGTCCTATCATAATATCCCCCATTCCTAGTGTCGGGTTGAATTTGGGTAATTGCCCTGTAGAAAAAGCCTAGGGGCAGTATCTCTATCCCCTGGGCTCTCTTCCTTTCTCCACATCTCTAAGAATCCTTTCTGCTATTACTGGGTTGTTGAAGTTTACCACTATGCAGTCGCCATTTCCAGATTTACACGAACTGCCTATCCAGGACACACGGCGAAACATGATGACATTATGCCTTGCCATGTACCCCTCCCTGGTATTACAGTGCAGCCAATGGGTGACCTTGTTTTTCAATTGGTAAAAATCCTCTTTGGTGCCTACAGGAAGGGATGGGGCATTACTCAAAACCAGCACCAGCGGTGTGAATTCCGGGGGTAGGTCAATAACCGGAAGTGTAACCATGTTTCTAGATGTTTCGGCTGAGTTTCTAGTTCCCGTGGCCTGGAAGGATGGTAGGGTATTGTCTGTAGGGTGCTTGATGCTCACACCTACCGCACATGTATTACCTGTGACCCCCAGTGTGTTAGTTCTTCCTTCATTTATCCCGTGCTCCTTATCAATTGTGGTCCTTCGCTCAGCATCTAAGATGTTAGGGGCCGGGCCTGATGGAAAGGATGGATTTGTGGTCATAGTGCCCCCAATTTGAGAGCTGACTGATAGACTTTCCAGCTTTTGGGTGTTTTCTAAGGTTGCCTGTTGTAACTTCCCTAGATTCCGGTTAATTATCTTCAGTCTCTCTATAAGTGAGAGCATAAATGACTTGAACAGCTGTTCCATTTGGGATATAAATCCTACTGCAACGCTGGGGCTGGGTATAACGCCTGCAGAAGAGTGAAAAGTGGCATTAGGTATTATATTTGGCAATACTTTCACTGGGATGGAGGGTGTATTATTGAGCATTTTGTCTTTGGGGGGAAATAGTTTAGATGGTTTGTTTGTCGTCTTAGGGACTTTCGATCTTCTTCCCATTTGTCGACCATCGCCCCTTTTCCTTTTCCCTGTTTGAATGGAGCATGAGACTGTGGATTTCGGAATATCGACAACTGGCGCTTTCTTAGTGGTTATTACAATGGGTCAATGTTCTTCGGGAGATGAAATACTATCTACTGAGTTATTCACAGAGTTAGTGAGGATACACCCATCTGAACCTGTGTGTATATTCCTCGGGCTAGTCCCGCTTATTCTCGCGGGGTTGGGTCTTTCTGGTGTTATAGCGTTTTTAATTTTGCCTAGGGAAGACCGCTTTGAGCCCAGGAGTTCCAGGGATAACCGTTTTTCTGTGATGGCTATTTCACGCTCTAACACTGCGGCCGCTCTTGTAATAAAGTTATCTAGGGTCCCTGTCACGCTACCCCCTGTTATACTTTGCACTGTCTTCCTCCCTTTCCCTGGTAGCTGGAGCATAATCACTAGTGATGGTCTTATACAGATCAGAACAAAGCAAACCCTAGTGCATGCAATAAGATGCAAGATATAATAATAGTCCAGGTCACCTGTAAAAGTTCAGGGCACGGTACGGCACACGTTAGAAAGGTAGCCCGGCCCGGCCTCCTCCTGCCTGTGATGGCCTAGGACGGTCCCGCCCTTGTCTCGGGCTTCTCCCGAAACGCTCCCACGTGTTCCCGCGGCGCGGAGGGTGACGCGCTAATTTATGCGCCTCCTGTCGCGGATTCAGCGTTGGCGGCTTCCGGCCGCAAAGGCACCCGGTAGTTGTAGTCTCTTTCTCCACCGCCCCCCCCCCCACGGCGGCTGCGCTCTGCTGGTAACGAGCTGCGGCGGCAGGGGGGGACCGGGTGCAGCAATGTAGGTCACGGGCTCGGTGGGAAAGAGAGCGGGCTCGCGACAATGCCCCCCAACAGGTCCAAGCGCTTTGCAGGGAAGGCAGCAGGCAAAAGCTAGGATCCCCCGCTCCACCGAGGGTGACGCGCTAATTTATGCGCCTCCTGGCGCGGATTCAGCGTTGGCGACTATACGCACTCAACACCGGCCAACATCCAGCCTGCTACCAAGCCACCCCGAAACGCACCAACGAGCCTTCACCTGCCACGCCTGCTACTTCACCTGCACTCGGTCCTGCACCGCGCCAGCCAAAACAGCCGCTAACAACAACCACCTCAAGTGCATCCTGCTCAACACCCGCTCCATCCACAGGCACGCCGTCGAACTATGGGACCTCCTGGAAAAAACGGCACCAGACGTCGCCTTCTTCACGGAAACCTGGATGAACGCCTCCTCAGCCCCCGACATCGCCATTGCATTCCCGGACGGCTACAAGATCATCCGGAGGGACTGCGGCAACCAGACCGGAGGAGGCATCTCCATCGCCCACAGAAACACCATTCCGCATCAGGACCAACACCGACGACACCCTCGCCAGCGCAAAGCACCTGCACTTCCAGATTCACACCGACCCCAAGACCACCCTCATAGGAACCCTCTTCTACAGACCCCCGGGACCACGCTCACACTTCAGCGAGGCCATCGCAGACTTCATCAGCCGGCTCGCCCTCGCCTCCCCCGACTACATCCTCCTAGGAGACCTCAACTTCCACCTGGAGAACGACCAGGACAACTACACCACCGCCCTACAAGACAACCTCGCCAACCTCGGATTCAAGCAACTGGTCAACACCCCCACCCATTATGCCGGCCACTCGCTCAAACCCGTCTTCTCCTCCAGCAACCACATCTCCTTCAGCCACACCACCGAGCTCCACTGGACCGACCACAGCTGCGTACACTTCAACTTCAGGAAAACAACGACCCACCACCGCCCTCAACAAACCCCCCGAAGATGCTGGAGCAAGATCACCACCGACCGACTCACCACCTCCTTGAGCCTAAACCCTCCCACCAACACCACGGACCCCAACGAAGGAGCCCGCAACCTCACACAGTGGATCACCGACTGCACCGACACCCTTGCTCCACTGGAAAACCCTCCCAGCAACCTCAACAGCAAGAAAGCCGCGTGGTTCACCAACAATCTCAAAGACTCCAAGAAATTCTGCCGTGACCTCGAGAAAGCCTGGCGCCATAACCAGTCAACGGATAACATGACAGCCCTCAAGAACGCCACCCGCAAACACCACCAGCTGATCCGCACCACCAAAAGGTCATCCTTCAGAGAACGACTGGACAACAACACCCACAACAGCAAGGAACTCTTCAACGTCGTGAAAGAGCTCTTCAACCCCAACGCCAGCAACAACGACATCACGCCTTCTCAAGACCTCTGCAACTTTCTGGCCACCTTTTTTCACCGTAAGATCGTCGACATACACGACAGCTTCGGCGCTCAGAACTCGTACCCCACCACCGAACCTACCACCCCACCACCATCCTGCTCGACCTTACGGCTGCGTTCGACATGGTCTGCCACTGCACCCTGATAACCCGCCTCCGCCACGCCGGGATCCAAGGAAAGGCCCTGGAATGGATCACCTCCTTCCTCTCCGACAGAACCCAAAGAGTCCGTCTCCTGCCCTTCCTCGCAGAAGCCACCAAGAACATCTGCGGCGTACCTCAAGGCTCCTCGCTCAGCCCCACCCTCTTCAACGTCTACATGAGCCCCCTCGCAGCCATCGCACACAAGCACAACCTCAACATCATCTCCTACGCCGACGATACCCAACTGATCCTCTCCCTCACCAACGACCCCACCTCCGCCAGAGCCAGCTTCCAGGACGGAATGAAAGACATCGCAGACTGGATGAAGCTCAGCCGCCTGAAACTGAACTCAGACAAGATGGAAGTCCTCATCCTCGGCCCATCCATCTCCGCCTGGCACGACTCCTGGTGGCCCCCTGCTCTGGGCCCCCCACCCAAGCCCACAGACCATGCACGCAACCTGGGCTTCATCCTTGACTCCTCCCTCACGATGGCCAGGCAAGTTAACGCCATTACCTCCTCCTGCTTCAACACACTCCACATGCTCCGTAAGATCTTCCGCTGGATCCCCACTGGAACCAAGAAAACGGTCACCCAGGCCCTCGTCACCAGCCGTGTGGACTACGGGAACGCCCTCTACGTTGGGACCACCGCCAAACTACAGAAAAGACTCCAGCACATCCAGAACGCCTCAGCACGACTCGTCTTGGACATCCCCCGACACAGCCACATCTCTGCCCACCTGAGGGACCTGCACTGGCTCCCCGAAGTAAGAGGATCACGTTCAGACTCCTCACCCAATCAATCAATCAATCAAGTCATTTATAGAGCGCACTACTCACCCGTAGGGTCTCAAGGCGCTGGGAAGGGGGGGGGTGCCGTTACTGCTCGAACAGCCAGGTCTTGAGCTTCTTCCTGAAGGAGAGGTGGTCTTGGGTCAGGCGCAGGTCGGACGGGAGTGAGTTCCAGGTCTTGGCAGCCAGGTAGGAGAAGGACCTTCCTCCTGTTGTCGCTCTTCGGATGCGGGGGACGGCGGCGAGGGCGTGGCTGGTTGATCTGAGGAGGCGCGTGGGAGTGTAGAAGTTGATCCGGTTGTTGAGGTAGCTCGGGCCTTGGTCGTGTAGGGCTTTGTGCGCGTGGGTGAGGAGGCGGAAGGTGATTCTCTTGTTGACCGGGAGCCAGTGCAGGTCTCTCAGGTGTCCGGAGATGTGGCTGCGTCGGGGCACGCACACAAGGCTCTCCACGACTTGGGCCCCGAATACCTCAACAACCGCCTCACGTTCTACACGCCAACCTGCCAGCTCCGCTCCGCCAGCCTCGCCCTCGCCACCATCCCACGGATCCGCAGAACCACCACCGGAGGAAGATCCTTCACCTACCTGGCGGCCAAGACCTGGAACACCCTCCCCACCCACCTACGACTCACCCAGGACCATCTCTCCTTCAGGAAGCAACTCAAGACCTGGCTTTTTGAGCAGTAGCAGCCCCCCCCAGCGCCTTGAGACCCTAGCAGGTGAGTAGCGCGCTTTACAAATACTCTTGATTGATTGATTGAGTGTAGATAATGCTTTGGTAAATATTGGAAATACCGTGTTTAAAGAGGGTATAGCATATGTTACTTTGTCCAGAGTCAGAACTTTATCTGGATTGTATTTGATTGATTTTGATGATGGAAAGATTAGTACAGATGCAAACTGTGTAAAAGAGTAGAATTAGTTAAGAAGAGTGTATGCTCCCAATTTAGGTGAATATCCTGTATATGAAAAGCGTATAGTAGGTTGAAAAGAAGATATGAGAATATATGTAGTGAAGTTCTAGAGAAGGGAAAAAATCAATATAATGTTGAGATTGCAAGCAAAACGAAAAAGGACACTATTGAAGAGATTGTCGGGTATCAGTTAGAAAATAGTTCAGGTTTCAACTGCAATGCTAATGTAGTGGTCAATCTTGTTTTTTTCTAGAAACTTTGCAACAGCAAATTATGGAGAATCGTGAAAAAAGATTTTGTTCCTTGTTTCATTTTATTTATGAAAAATTGAGAACGGATAAAAGGAAAATACAAAGTGTTTCTGATATTCGTAATCTTTTGGAAATATGTTCTGGTTCTACACAATTTACGCAGAATGTTCAACAAGATGCTCCAGAATTTCTAATGTATACGTTTGCAGTATTGGAAAATGAAGGAATAGAAATTGAAAATCTTTTTGGCCTTCATTATGAATGTAAACATGGATGCGAAAATTGTATGTTTACTTCTAACACTAACATAGACACTGAAAGATTCATACATTTGACAATACCAGACTGTAAAACAGTATCTTTCAACAAATGGAGTGTAGCCAATGCAAATCAGAAATGTTATCAACATTATTTATACAAAGATTTGGACAATATATAATTTTAATGATACAACATTGTACAGCTGATGGAAGAAATTTGGAAACGTTAATTAAACATTTTGTAGCAAGTGAACTATCAATATCAGGAAGAACTTTTGTAGCAGTAGCAATTATCCTTCTACAACATCTGGACATCACACTGTCTATTTAAAAAGCAATAAAGGATGGACATATTGTAATGATGCATATTTGGTTTTTACACATCGTTTGCCTTATGAATGACCAAATTCCTACCTAATATTTTTAAAGCCAAAGTTCTAAGAACATAATTCGTACTATTGGGAATATGTTAAAATGTATTAATATGGACAAATTCAGTATAAAGGATTTCAGGAATACCATTTGGCCTAGAGGAAATGTATTATTATCAATTAAGCACTTTTTCTTCGACATTGTCACAGCATATATTTTTAAAGAACATCATTCAGAGTATATGGAAATTATAAAGAATTGTTGATTGAATTATTATTTCAGTTTTGTCATATTGTAGTAACATACTTCTTTTAGAAGCATTTTATATATGTGTGATTTGTATTATATGGTATGTTATTAAGGATAATATGCAAAGATAGTTGATTTTCTTTTTTGCCCGCTGTTATGTGATGAGTAACATTGAAATCACTGTTTGTAGTGAAATTCAATATATTCTGAGAACAGCAAAAAAGGCAAACAAAATAATTCATATAATGTTAAAATTATGTTATGTTGTAAAAAATATAATATTATATATTATAACTACTTTTTCTTCTCTTTCAAAGATCTTAATTCTAAAGTACGACATTTTGAGAAATTTTAATTATAAAAAACAACTGAAAAAAATGTTTAGCTTTTTTTATATGTACTACTGTCAAGGTAGGATTAAGTAATGCAAACACTATCAATGCACTACTAAATTCAGCTGTGTACTATATATATAAACCTCTAACCAGTTACTAAGTAACGTACTACCTATGCAATCTAGGAATCCTCATGTCTGTCCCATGCACTTCTCCATCCAACACTATCTACATATTCTATCACTTCATGAATACCTAAGTACTTATAATTTCGGCATACACTGTCTTTGCAGCACTGAAATTACTCCAGTTACAAGTCATATACTTAAGAAATGGCCTAGCCACTAACACAAGTGCAGGTACAATATTTTGTACACTATGCATGTACACCTCTAAACAGCTACATACTATTGATACACTCTTCTAAATTCCCAGTTAATACTTATGCAATGTAGGAATCCTTCTATCAGTCCCATGTATTTCTCCAATCACCCATTCAGCACTATCTACGTACGCTATCACTCGGCAATACCTAATCACTTATAGATTCAACATGTATTTTATTTATTTGCAGCACTGAAATTATACTTGTTACTAGTTATGTAGGTAAGGAATGGCCTACCAGTAAACCTAGTAGAGCTACAATATTTTGTGCACTATGCATGCAGACCTTTAAGCAGCTACATATTATTGATACGCTCTTCTAAATACTCAGTTAGTACCTATGCAGTGTAGGAATCCTCCTGTCTGTCCCATGCATTTCTTCAATTTCCACCTTATCGTAATCGCCCGCTTAGCAATTAGTAGTGCCAAGTCAGCAAACCTCAACTGTACCTTCTGCTTCTTAGGGCGCCCATGGAGGCCCAAAAGTTAAGCTTCTGGAGATAGTCAGTCAAGGGTGTTAGTAACTTGTCGAATGGTATGAGTGACGGCATGCCAAAAAAGACGAAGTCTATGACAGGCCCAGAGCATGTGGAGGAGATTTGCATCTGCTTCCTGACATCTAGGGCAGGAGAGTTGGGCACCCGGATATATAATATTAAGGCGGTGTGGTGTAAGGTACGCTTTATGTAAGATCATTGATTGAATATATTTAAAACAAGCATTACAGGAAACATTTATTAGAGAATTCCAAGTTCGCTGCCCATTCTTTATCTGTGATTTCCCTGATCTACTGACCACCGAGTGTGGAGTAAGAGTAAGAATGTGCTGGAATGAGTCCTAGTACCCCTATACAGCCAACGGACAAGATGACAACCCTTCACCATTAAGTGTATCGTGTGAACTAAAGCATGTGTAGGAGGTTCGGACCCATCAGGGGCCCAGTGTTGTTTAATATAACAAACAAATGCTGCATGTAAGAGGAATAAAGTCGGAGGAACTCCATGAGCACGTTGAAAATTATCATGATCAGTCAGGGTGCCCTCAAGAAACATCGCACCCACTTCGAGACCCCTCCGGTCGTCCATGGGGATAACAGTTTAGCAGTGACCGCCCCGGCAGCAATAGAGATTCCCATTAATGGTATATTACCAGAGTATGGAATGGTTTCTTTAGTATATTTGAGTGTTTGTTTCCAATAGAGGCGCGCCATGCTGAGTAAAGAGGGAGCGCATGTGGAATCTTACCATGGGGTAAGAGCATGCTGTGCAGAGTGCCCTGGCATAAGTGTCGAGGAGTGTATTATATTTCCTGCAGTTGACGACCCGCTAACCAGTATAAACGCCATTGTAGTTGGCTGGGCAAGTAATACGCTTTAAAATCAGACGCTCCCAGACCGCCCTTCTCCGGTCTCAAATGTAATGTTGACAGCGCTATTCGTCTGCAGCCACTGCCCCAAATAAGTTCAATCAATAATGCATTCAGAGTTTTAAAAATGTAAGACTGAATCACAACAGATAAATTAGCAAAAAAATATAATAGGCAGAGAAGCATCACCGTTTTGGAGAGTGCAATTCTTCCCATCACTGACAGTGGCAAAGAAACCCAAAAGCAGATCTGCTTCCGAAGGGAAGTGATAGCTTTCAGTATGTTGCCATCAATTAAATCTTGTGGGGATCTATAAATCTGAATACCTAAATATTTGAACGTTTCTGGCACTGTTCTGGATTGTCCTGATAAGGCATAAAAAATGCGTAAGACTTAGTAGCATTAATTGCCAAACCGGAAACCAATTCAAAGCGTTTAAAAATAGATGGGATGGGTACCAAATCAAGGTTAAGGTCTTTGAAAAAGAGGATCAGGTCATCAGCATAGGCAGAGACTATGTGTGAGGTGTTGTTAAGCAGAATCCCAAGATCTATGACCTCGCTCCGGAGTCGGAGAAGGAGAGGTTCTATCGCCAACACAAATAGCAAAGGCGATAGGGGGCAGTCCTGGCGGGTACCTCTGGTTATTGAATAGGCTGCTGAGATATATGCGCCAGTACGGGCACGCACCGTTGGGGCGCCGTATAGGAGCTGCACCCATTGTAGATAACCTTTAGGAATACCATATTGTTCCAAGGCGACCCACATGTACTTCCAAGAGCGGGTATCAAAGGCTTGTCGCATATCAAGGGAAATACATCCCGCAGTGGGGGACGTGATCGCCGCTGCTTCCATAATATAATAGAACCGCCGTATATTAAGTGAGGTGTTGCTGCCTAGAACAAAGCCGCATTGATCTATATGAACCAGTTTAGAAAGATAAGGCAATAGTCGGTTGGCCAACAATTTACTGAGTATTTTAAATTCAGTGTTCAATAAGGAAAGCGGGCAATAGCCAGAAATGTCACTGGGGTCTCTGTTGGGTTTAGGGAGAGAGGTCACCAGTGCTAGCATGGTCATTAGGGGTGAGGCAGTTTTGGCCAAGGCCGTATTGTGTCTTGAGGTGGGGGACTAGTGCATTGACATACAGTGCATAAAATTCCATGGGCAGGCCATCGAGGCCGGGGGTCTTATATCTGGGCAAAGCCTTAATGGCTTCCCTAATTTCAGTGGTAGTTATAGGGCCTTCCAATTCAGATTGAATGTCAGCCAACAACTGGGGGAAGGGCAAGCTTTGGAGAAAGGTCTCGATATCAACAGATGAAACAGTAATAGGGGCAGTGTATAAACTGCAATAATAAGTATAAAATGCTAGATTAATGGTCGCTTGAGTAGACGCGATTGTTCCGTCAGGGAGAGAAACTTCAGTAATGGGCACTGGAGGGGGAGAATCTCTAGTCAGTCGAGCCAAAAGAGTCCCCGTATTGTCAGCGTCTTTGTGACTATGTTGTGTATAAGACGCATAAGCCATTAGCCAGAGATGCTTCAACAGTTCTGCATACTTGATCCTGACCCCCTGAAGGGGCGAAAGTTGTGACGGGTCAGTAAGGGCCACAATCTCGAGCCTGTAAAGAGAGGCCTCCACCGTGGGGAGATTTTTATGAATTTCCTGCAGAGCTCCCACCACAACCCCAATAGCCGAGCCCCAGATAACGGTCTTGAAAGGCATCCCTCTCCACAAGAGCAGATGAAGCAGTCCCAGCGTTTTCGATAAAGTAATTTGTGATAGTGGTGCACAAAGTGTCTACAAAATACGTATCCACCAGCATTTGTGGCCAAAGTCGCCAAGTGGGGACCGGTGTGGGGATTCTACCCAAGGCCAGTGTCACCTCCAAAGGGTTATGATCGGACAATGTATTCCCCGGATATGTGTATTCCGTCATTTGGGACATCAACAATGAACTACAGAATATGGGACCAATTCTAGTGTGCAATTGGTGTGGAGGGGAATAAAATGAATATTCACTACAGCCAGGGTAATGAGCCACCATATATCTTGTAAAGACCAACCTGTTGGCCAGGCGTGTAAAACTCTGCATGTTTAGTGGGTACAGCACCTCGTGGTGGGGGATGTGAACAATCTAGATGGACATCTAGGACCGAGTTAGTCACCCCCAATAATCCAAGGGATATGCGCCCAGTCTAATAAAACAGTGTTAAGCTTGGTCAGGTAAGCATTCTGTTCAGAATTTGGGGCATACATACAACCAAGAATCACCGGGGAACCATCCAACCTCCTAGCTAACAAGACATAATGCCTTTCAGGATCCACCTGTTGCTCTATTAAGGTAAAGGGCACCGCATTTCTGATCCAAATTAAGGACCCTCTAGCAAAAGCGGAATAAGAGGTATTAAAAACTGCCCCCTCCATTTTTTACGTATTTTAAAAATTTACGAATTAGTTCGATGAGTTTCTTGAATAAAAGTGATTAGAACCTTGCGTCTATTCAGGTGAGCATATATTCGATGTCCTTTGGGCACAGACTCCATTCCCCGAACATTCCATGTCAACAATTTATATTTACCCAAAGCAGTCATAATAGAGGGTGCTATCATACCAGTGCACCCCGTCAGAAGCTGTGGAGCACAATAGGAGAGACAATGCGGCCCGAACCAGGAACAAACCTCCCATTAGTAAACAAAACCCAAAAATACTAGGGCCAACAATCAAACTAGGTTGATCCAAACTGACATTGCAATACAGCACATTCATACTGCTATATACCACAGAAACTGCAGGGGGGGTAGGCAGCAAAGAGAACATGATCAAGCCTGTGATGTCAAGGCTACACCCTAGGCCGGACCCTCTGTTGAAGACAAAAAGGCCAAACCTGGGAGGGAGAGAACAAATTAAAGTCACATTTGAGTAGTGTACTTCTCCTCGCATGTTAGTCATGTCTGGTGGCACACACAAATAATAGTAGAGCCTGGGAAGGCAAAAGAAATGAACTTATACATGAAAATCCATATCCTGGTCAGATCTCCACGAACTACAGAAAAAAGTGGAAATTGCATTAAGAATGAGCATACACATTAAACAGATTGGATCATACTGGCGACACAAGCATGTTACCCATATAAGTCCTTCACAATCTGAGGAGTTATGGAAGGAAACAAAACCTCATTGCTTTCAGAGTCAGAGGGCAATGGGTTTTCGCCGGATTGTTCCGGGGACGTGACCTGTGTAGTATCCCGGAAAGAAGCAGCAGCTAATTGCGCGGACTCCCATTCCGTAGCAGTCTGGGCCGAAGTAGGCCTCCAAGCTGAGGCCCGTCAGTCAGCTCTGATGCTGCGGGGTCTCAATTTAACCAGCTGTGATGGTAATTGTTGTATCCCCTGATCTATGCCGTCCAAGGACTGGGGGGACAGAGTAGACTCTAACTATGCGTTAGCTGCTTCAGGATGTTCAGAAAAATGAGCCTTCTGTTGATTAATAATTTTCAAACGCGAGGGAAACAACAAAGCATAGGACAATTTGAGAGCTTAAAGCTTTTTCTTGAGGGGTTGATAGGAGGTTCTCTGCCGCTGCACCTGAACGGTGTAGTCTAGATAAAGTGAAATTTGAGAATTTTCATACTGGATAGGTGCACTTTTGCTGGCTTTTTGCAACAGATGGTCAGTCAAGGGGAAGTCCCTGGGTGCACATTCATGTATGGCCTTATTAAATCTCCATACCTATCTAAAGTAACCAAAGAATTTAAATTTCCACACTAAAATAGGAACGTTCACAGTCTTTTTTAATAAAACATAAGACAGTTTATACACAGTAACAAATTAAAATTTCAAAGAGCGGTCTTTGAAAAAATATAGTAAAAACAATTAATTTTAACAATCAATCATAACAGTTCATTACATTTCATTACACATACACAAAAATTATTAAATCAGATATTAAACATCAGAATCATTTAAGGCAAAGATCACATGCAAGAATTACATATAGTCACAGTGAAAAAATCTTATAATATAAAAAACAATCTTCAATAAACCCCTACACAGCGTGGCTTAATGATATTATTGCCACTCTTAAATATTTGATCCAAAGGTCATTAGTTCATAGGAAAGTGACATCAATAGTACTACTTTTGTGTGCGTATCAATTGTTCACTGGACCTTGTTTGGATTCTACATAAAAAAATGCGTTGACGCGTTTCGGTGCGGAGAACAAAAGATACTGTAGCACCTTCCTCAGGACTGCCGTTTCTTTGGGGTCACCGGCTTCAAAGGTTGTTGCTAAAACACCCTTTCATATAAGTTTATGGGCAGGACACCGCTGCGAGAGGACGAGGCAGAAACGCGATCTTCTAATGAAAAAGGACATATCCAGTTCACTGACGAAACTGCGCGGATATATGCCCGTCCAAGATAAGTTTTAATAATTTTTAAGATAGAAACCCTAACGGACCAAGAAGAGCGGAAATACCATTATACACCGCTAAGATAGAGGAGTGGCTCATTACCTCCGCACTCCACACCCCACAAAAAAAAGATTTCTATGTAGCTGGCGCACGAAAAGTGAAAGTGCCAGGACATACAAACAAGGAGGAGAAGAAGCACACCAACATCCATTTTTAGATTGCAAAGGAAAATTGAAATTTATATCAGAAGCCAGGACCTGAATCTCTAAACCCCACCAACAGCGGTGTCCTGCCCATAAACTTATATCAAAGGGTGTTTTAGCAACAACCTTTGAAGCCGGTGACCCCAAAGAAACGGCAGTTCTGAGGAAGGTGCTACAGTATCTTTTGTTCTCCGCACCGAAACGCGTCGACGCATTTTTTTATGTAGAATCCAAACAAGGTCCAGTGAACAATTGATACGCACACAAAAGTAGTACTATTGATGTCACTTTCCTATGAACTAATGACCTTTGGATCAATTAATTAAGAGTGGCAATAATATCATTAAGCCACGCTGTGTAGGGGTGTATTGAAGATTGTTTTTTATATTATAAGATTTTTTCACTGTGACTCTATGTAATTCTTGCATGTGATCTTTGCCTTAAATGATTCTGATGTTTAATATCTGATTTAATAATTTTTGTGTATGTGTAATGAAATGTAATGAACTGTTATGATTGATTGTTAAAATTAATTGTTTTTACTATATTTTTTCAAAGACCGCTCTTTGAAATTTTAATTTGTTACTGTGTATAAACTGTCTTATGTTTTATTGAAAAAGACTGTGAACGTTCCTATTTTAGTGTGGAAATTTAAATTCTTTGGTTACTTTAGATAGGTATGGAGATTTAATAAGGCCATACATGAATGTGCACCCAGGGACTTCCCCTTGACTGATTGTCAGTGTACCCTGTTCCCTGGTGTCAGTGGGGTACTCTCTCTCTAGATATCTTTTTGCAACAGATGGTCACGATCCCTATAGTTGAGAACGCGGACAATAAGAGGTCTGGGGGGAAGTCCCCCAGTCAGCCTGCCAGTGGGAATATGATGTGCACGTTCTATACAAAAGAAAATGGAGAGACCCTCAGGAGCCACATGATCTCGAAGCCACTGCTCAGCAAAGCGGGTCGCATCCGACCGCTCCGCATACCTATGATGCGAATGCTGTTGCGTCGAGCCCTTCCTTCTGCATCCTCCGCCTTATCCAGAAGGGTAGCAAGCTGGTTTTGCATTTGTGCCATTTGTTTGGAGTGTGCTTTTTGTTGTGGGACCAACTCAGCAAGGGTCTGAGTGGTATTGTACAGTGTCTGAAAGCTTGGCATGGTCTGCCCGTAGGATATTGAGGCTGGTAGTAATGGTGCCCATCTGTTGTTCCATTGCCTGGCGCAACGCCTTTATCTCAGCAAGAATTTGGTCTAGCTTGTCCGGAGAGGGGGTTAGGGGCGTCAGTGGGACACAGCTGACCGAGGACGCCTGGGAAGCAGAGCCATGTTCTCCATAGGGTAAAGTGTTATCCACGGACATGTCCAGCTGTTTGCCCTTTGTACGGCCCATAGCGAGAATAGGGACGAGCAGCGTCAAAGAAGGGCCCAGCAGGCGCAACCGTAGGGGACCTTAGCGGGCAGAGGATGTGTAGAGCAGACAGGGAGGTCCATATCAATGCAATTCCAGAGGAATGTGAGCGTGCCAAGGAAGGAGGCATGTGAGGATGTCTTGTGATGCTCAGGCCAGGGGCCCCAGGCCGCGGCAACACTGGTCATAAGGGTGCACAGCATCCAGATTGCACTCCTCGTCCCCAAACTCAAGAGCCTGCAGGCGGTATGATGGCATGCATAGGCATTAGTTCGTAGGATTCCCTGTGGGGCTAGAGAAGACCCCAGTGGCCAGAGCAAACGCTGGCCCAAACAGGTTCTGGTAGACCACCACCATCCAGGCAACATGAGACTACACAACAGTCCCAACAACTCCAGGAAGATGGCCACAGGCAATGTATCCACCAAAGCCCCATTGCTAAATCAGGCAGAATCTAGGGGCAAGGAACCGCCACAGACAGAGAAAGGACAATTGAGGACAAAATCTGGATCAGGAAGGCTATAACAGAGTGTCCAGGAGCAGGGGTAGCAGTGACAATGAGAGTGTCATTCATAGGTAAGCAAGTGTGCCACACGCCACTCCATGAGCCAGTCCCACAAATCAGCTGAGCAGTTCACCGCATGCCATACTAGAGGAGCCCCAGGTTCAAATTGGCAAGGATGTAGACACAGGGGGCCCCACGAGTGGCACCAACACCCCTCCGACCAGCCAAGGGTGCGGGATCGATGCTGCAGATCCCGCCCGCCCCGGCCCTGAGCGCCAGCCCAGGGCACCACAATATCTCAGTCTCGGGCACCCAGGACCGGAGAAGAGCCCCGCAAACAACCAGGAGGCGATTTCCTTACCGTGCACCAGGGACCCCAGCCTGTGCATACACGGGAGTACGTAGTCCGCCAGGCCACCTGCACAGAAAGCGCCAAACCTCTGGCTGAATCAGCACACCGTCATCAATCTCCGCTCAGCGTCACGACAGGCAGAAACTGAAGGCAATCGTCCGGCACAATGAGCAGGCCGTCAGCACCAGTACCTTACAAGGGGTGGCCAGCTCGCAGCCACGCCCCAAAGCATACCGCAGAATCACGCCGCAGAAGAATGTAGGCCTCTGGTGCGGCAGGGTCACAGCAGCCAGCAGCAGACTCAGGCAGCAAAGCCTCATCATCACAGAGCCCACAAAAGCCCTGCGCAGGAACCGATGTGCCCAAAGGTATCCACCACACTCGGAGAGGGAGGTAGGATGATTTTACCCCCCAGGAACAGGCAGTAGAGGCAGGATAATGAGGGTCCCGGCCGGGAGGTCCGCTAAAGTGCATCCGCCATGTTTGGCGGTTGGCCACGCCCCCAAGACGGCTGAAACTGTTGCATGGTGTTTGGTGCACAAGTCCTTGTTGGAATTTGGATTTAAGTTCAGCATCATGCAGCAGTGTCAGCCTCCTTGCCAGTGCACTTCCCCTCACTTCCAGGTGGCCATTGTCTCAGAAGAGTTAGCTGTGCTGGGGGGAAGAGGAGTATTTGGAACGGCTACAACTCACATCAGGCCCTGTCGAACATATACCTTCCCACCCAACACAAACAGCTCAACAGAAACTAAGCTTACCCACAGTGTTTCCAAATTTACTAGAAGGATGCATGACACTGGGCACTGGTGTCTGACTTTACCAGAACTACCAACAGGACCTTGTGCTCCAAACACCAGGAACCAGTGTCAGCCATCTATGTCAGCACATATCCACTCACTCTCAGGAAAGCATAGTTCCAGGTGTGCTGTTTCTGTACAGTGGAAAGAGTGTGGGTAGTACACGGCCTGATGGGAGATGTGGCCAGTGCAAACACTCCTCCTCCCACCCAGCCCTACAGGCCCACCATGAACCATGCTTTCCTGACAGTCAGTGAAAATGTATTGACATAATGCCTGAGACTGGGGCCTGGTGTTTGGAGCAAAAGGCCTTGAAGGGAATTGTTATTGTAAAGTCTGACACGGGGTGCCTAGCGTCAGGCATCCTGCAGGTACATTCTGACACACTGTGAGGTAAGCTCAAGTCCTGTTGGGCTGTTTGCCATGGGTTGAAAGGTGTATGTAGGGCAGGGCCTGAAGGAATCTGGTGTCAGTGCAAACACTCCTTTGGCCACCTAAGTATGGGCGAATTTTGTGGATCTGCGATCTGCAAATTCGCGGGAAATCGGCAAAAAAATCCGCGAACAAATTTGCGAACTCGCGGATTTGCCCAAAAAGACTTTTTACCACTGTCTACAGTGGCTAATCAGTAAGTGCTACCTCGTTGGGTAAATGTATAGTGCTTTTCCTACACTACAGCTGCGTAAAGTGCCAGAAGAGTTGTCTCCAGTGACCATGTGTGTGTTACTATGCCATCGCGCCGAAGGGCGCAGGGGTCCCTTGAGAGAGCTGTCCATCATAGTGGGTAAATGGCGGGAAGACGGTGCACACAGCAAGTGTGTGGTCGGGGTCAAACGGGCGGGCTTCTATGCGAGTTCACATGCCTCTTGTGTGTAAAAAAGGTCAGAGCAGCAGACGAGGAGAAAGAAGCTCCTGGACACAGTAACTGCACGGTGATTGCACTCGTGAAAGTGAAGGATGCAGAGGCCTCTATCCAGCATCACAGCTAATTATTGACGGTAGATATGGGGAGAAAGCACACCTGCCCAGCCTCGACAAAGCTCACAATTGTTTTTGGGCTGATGAATGCGTTACTGAACTTGAGCTTAAACTCGGGCACCTGCTTTATTTATATCTGTAAGTGCTTCCTGTTGAGGTTTAATTTTTGTGACAGGAGCATCGTGCTAGAATGAACCCTTTCCTTCATATTTATCCAAGAAGACGCCATTGTTTTGTGCGATACCTCTACTCAACTGGAGTACTTTCTACTGGCTAATCAGGAAGTGCTACCTCGTTGGGTAAATGTATAGTGCTTTTCCTACACTACAGCTGCGTAAAGGGCCAGAAGAGTTGTCTCCAGTGACCATGTGTGTGTTACCACTTACTATGCCATCGCGCCGAAGGGCGCAGGGGTCTCTTGAGTGAGCTGGCCATAAAAAAAAATTATCCGCCCGCTGGCGAATTTGCGAATTTTCGGCAATTTCGTGAGATTCGCGGATCTCGAAATTGCCAAAAATCTGCAAATTTCGCGAGCGTAACAGATTTTTGGCCCATGCTTACTCCCAACCAAACCAAACAGCTCATCTGGGCATATGGCTGCCTGACAGTGAGGGGATATGCACTAGCAAGATGGTTCACAGTCATCCCTGGTGTCTGAATTGAGCACAACTACCATCAGGGCTTTGTGCTCCAAAGACCAGGTCTCAGTGTCAGCCACCTTGCTAGTCCATTCTCCACTCACTGCCAGTTAGCCATAGGCACAGATGAAGTGGATGTGCCATGAGTTGGGAGGAGCGGTTGCCATTAATCCAAAGCCCATCAGGCAATGCCAAACACACACTTCTCCCACCAATCCCAAACAGCACTCATGGGATCCTGTTTGAATGTGAGTGGGCGGAAATGTACCAGCAAGATGTCTGACACTGGTGCATGGTGTTTGGAGCACAAGGCCCTGATGGGATTTGCTTTCAACTTCAACACCATGCAGTCATATTACTTGCTAGTCCACTTGCCTTCACTGTGAGGCCGGCATAGGCACAGAGGATTTAGTGGTGCTGTGTGGAAGGATCATTTGCTGTCACTAAAACAACCACCATGACTGGGCCCATACACATTCTCCCACCATCACTAGCAGCCCACCTGGTCTCCACTTTCCTGAGAGTGACTGGAAATGTACAGGCAAGATGACTGCCACTGGAAAGTGATGTGAGGAGCGCAAGGCATTAATGGGGGGTCGGTCTAAAGGCAGACACCTGTCACCCGTGTCAGACATCTTGCAAGTATATTGCCATTCACTATTAGTAAAGCCTATTTCCAGGTTGGATGGTTGGGCTGGGTGGGAAGGTGTATGTAGGACTGGGCCTGATGGGAGTCGAAGTAACAGCAAACACTCCTCCAGGCACACAGCACAACCACCTCATCAGGGCCTATGTATATCTGACAGTGAGTTAATGTATACTACCAAGATGGCTGACACTGGAGACTGCTGTCTGAACCTATCACAACTAATACATTTCACTTTGTGCTACAAACACCAGTCACCAGTGACAACCATCTTGCAACTGCAGGTACACTTACCAGCATTGTCTCAACAATACTCTTCCTGGTGGCCTGGTGGTGCTTGGTGGGAGGAGGAGTGTAAGTTTCACAAATATAGCCTAAGCACTCAAATAAAGATATTGTGAGTGTGTAGATAGCCACAACTATGTGGCTGCCAAAGACAGACACTAAGTCCAGTGCACAACTCTCACAAATATCAACATTGGGAGATAAAGAGTACGTATGTCACCGTGAAAGTACAGGTGCGTACAACACTAACCCTCCTGTGTCATTCACAGGGTGTCAGGAACCAGTCAATATCTTTTGGACATGTAATGTGAACTAAACACAACATGCCCATTTATGAACATGGATGGACATATTCATCAATCTCCATCTTGTCCAAATTACATTGTTCTCTAAAAACATAGGCCAGCATCATGGATGAAGGAGGCCAATCTATCTACATTAACTCATTATTAGGTTAAGTCATCTATGTACTGGGTATGATTTGAGGGGCAGTGGACATTCACATAAACAGTTACATACAGGAAGTGAACCATATGAGATTCCAGAGAGGCCAGATGTCCAATCTACAGTCTGAAAAAATGCCCCTTGCACCAACTAATTAATGTTACAAATTTCATTTGGATGTGTTAATACATGTGTGTTTGTTTCACCTTTTAATTACTGATCAGTATGAGCACATATGCATTACACCTTAAAATATTGTGACTACTGGAACTGGATATAGTACAGGACTTGCACTAGACAAGGGAAATGTTACATGGATGTGCATAGTGATTATTTGTGACTGATGTTGATTTTACTGTTCATTTGTAAGGAAAAGTTAACACCTTGTCTAGTGCAATTTCTACATCAAGTTACATTGCACTTATCTCTATGATGTGTGTTGCATATGGTTTTAATGTGGGAATTTTGGAAATGTCTTTAAACACACCTGTAAAGTAACTTTTATATTTATATTTTGATATCTTTTTTTGTGCAAGTGCCCACGTTTTTGCTCTGTCTTAGTTTGAATATGAATCCTCGGCTCATTCAGGCCTGTACCACTTGATGGTAACTGTTTTTTAGACTGCGGTGTGTCTTCTGCCTGCTCTTGTCTTTTCAAATTTTTTGAGGCATCCCCAGGAGGTGTGTTTGCCCCTAAAATTCAGTGTAGATCAAGTGCCAGCACCAGCTAGGATATCAGGGTGAAGTTCTTTCATTTTTTTAAATTTTTTTTAATTTTATTTAGCAACTTCGAAATGCATATAGAAATAAAGAGTATTTTACAAAAATGTTACAATTTTATAACAATCAGGGATATAAATGCAGATACATATAAAGAGAAAGAAAAAGAAGCATAAATATTCACATATTCACAGGGGAGGGTACATTATCAACTAGTTTTTAAAACCCATCTTTCCAGGTGGATATATGCTGCCAAAGTTGAATACCCCGTTGTCTAGACTTTTTGCCCTTTGTTGAATAAATTGCGATTTCTTGGTTAAATATCGCTAAGAAGCGGGTTAGCCAAATTTGGAAATTAGGGGGCTCGGAATCTTTCCATCGGGCGGCCAATATAATCCTGTATACCACCATACCCCAAAACAGGCATCTTTCTTCTTCCTCACTGTGGCCTAAAGTGTTGTCATATCCCAGAACATAGAGGGTAGGGGACACGGAAACTTTATGTCCAAATATCTCTTCCCAAAATTCAGATATTTTTGTTTTGAACGAAGTTAGCTTAGGGCATTCAGTGAACATATGTAGCAAGTGGGCCAGGCCTGTGCCACACCTGGGACACTTATCATCAGCTCTTTTCCCCCACACAAACAGTTTTGCCGGAGTATAGTATAGATTATATACAGTCTTATAAAGTTGGGCCTTCAGGGCAGCTGTTAAAAATAGCCCAGCACTGAGCGAGAGAACCTTATCAATATCAACATTTGGGTTGACTAATCTAGTTGCCCAGTGTGACTCTGTTCTATCCAAGTCTTCCTGTTGTTGATCCATTATTAGCTCGTATACTATACCTATCCTTGATGTTTTCTTTCCTATATGGTCAAACAAAGAGATTTTAAACAATGAAGTATCTGAAAGTTTTGAAGTAAGGATTGTATTTACTTGAATATACTTAAAGAGATCTGAGGCCGGAATATTAAATTTAGTTTGAAGATTAGGGAATCTAACCCGAGGGTCGGGATCCATAAAGTCACCGACCGTTAGTACTCCCAAGCTTTCCCACCTCTTAGCAATGTCATCATTGACTTGCCTAGAGAGCAAAAAAGAATGCCATAGGGGTGTGTGTTTATTAATCCTAGGAATGTTCATATGTTTGGATACTTTTTTCCATACCCTCCAGGCACTATTAATAATTTTAAACTTGACCTTCTTGTAATAAGAAGGCTCGAGCTGCCTCAGCAGGAGTCCCTTTGCTTTATTTCCCACAGCTAGCTCATATATTGTGGGGATTCCATTACCAATTAAACTGTTACTGATTGGTTTTATATTCAATAAATAAGACATCCCTTGGAGAAGAGTGGCCCATAGATAAAAGGTTATATTTGGAAGACCCAAACCACCTCTTTCCTGCGGTAATGATAGATGTTTCATAGATCTCCTTATTTTACCATACCCCCAAATGAATTTGGAAATTTGTGATTCAAGGGCCGTTATCATCCTATCCTCAGCAATTATAGGGATTGCCCTGAACAAATAGAGTATCCTAGGGAGGATGTTCATTTTAACAAAATTTACTCTACCAATTATTGATAGATGGAGACTATTGACCCTCATGAGGTCTCTTTTTATATTACAAAGGAGGGGGGTCATAGTTCAGTTTATTAATGTTTTCTATTTGCGGAGAGATAGATACGCCTAGATATACTGCGTTGGGTGCCCTTCTGGAATCGTTAAATATAATATTGTTGGTGCATATAACAACAGTTTTCTCACGGTTTAGAGAATATCCAGACATAGTACCGAAAGAATGGGTAATGTTCTCTATATTCTCAATTGCCTCAGTGGGGTTGGATGTTACAACCGCCACGTCATCGGCATAGGCGAGTATCTTAGTTTCATGCATGCCGATAGTAATTGGTCTCATTATCACACTCGTCAATAACTTCAAGACCAGGGGATTTATGTATAGGGCGAACAGAATCGGGGAGCAGGGACACCCCTGTCTCGTACCCCTTAAGATGTTGAGTGTTCCAGATTCGAGACCCATAGTCTGGATTTTAGCAATTGGATTTTGATACATTGCTTGCACAGATTTAATGAAACCAACCCCAAAGTTGTTATGTTCTAATACTGCCCAAAGATACTTCCAAGAGACTCGATCAAAAGCCTTTTCGGCGTCGAGGAGGATCATAGACATCCGGCCCCCCACTGCAGCCATGATGTCAAATAATGGTATAACCCTACGGGTATGGTCCGTGGTTCCTTTATGGGGTATAAAGCAATGCTGCCACGGGGAGACCAGGTGTTCTATAACCCTCCTGAGCCTGTTGGCTAAGACCTTCGCGTAGATTTTCGAGTCTGAGTTGATCAGGGAAATTGGGCGGTATGAGGTGGGCAGATCTGGAGGCTTGCCCTTCTTGGGAAATATCACTATATTGGTTTCTTTCCAGGATTTTTGGCGTATTACCATTCCCCTGAATACCTATACATAGATCTAGCAAATATGGTGTAATAACTCCGCCTAAGATTTTATACAGATCGAGAGGAATCTTATCTGGACCTGCTGCATTGTTAGGTGCTAGTTCTGACAGGGCTAGTTGCAGTTCTAGTATCGTGATATCTTTATCTAGATCGTCTCTGGTGATCGGATCTAGAATATTATTCGAACCACATTCCATTAGCCAAAGCCGCAAGGACTCTCTAATTTCATATATCTCAAGGGTCTCCTCACTACAATATAAATGTTGGTAATAGTCTTTAAAAACGGCCATTATATCATTGGGTTCGGTATATACTCTGCCATTTGACTTAATACTGGAGATTTTATTGAGTGACTGTTTTTGGCGGGTACGCAGAGCTAATTGCTTTCCAACCCTTTCACCGTCTTCATATACCTTATTTTGATTGGTTTGGAAGGTTTCTGCTGCCTACTGATTAATCCTATTATTAATTTTGGCTTTAAGAATTAGTAATTTACGTAACGATTCTAAACCTTCCTTACCTCTTATTAAGTCTGCTGTATGATCTTGTTCAGCTATGGCCAATTCTTGCATTTGCTGCTGATTAACCAGATTTAGCTCTTTTCTTTGTTTAGCAGTGAAACTCATAGTCTCTCCTCTAAGAGCGGCTTTGAAGGAGTCCCACACTACACACCTCGAGGCACTGTATTGATTTCAATCAAAGAAAGCCTGCGTCCAGATATTTATATAATCCATATATTCAATGTTAACCAGGAGCTTCTTATCGAATGTCCAGGTGGAGCGGGGCCTATGGAGATTCGTTACATTAATAGTAAGGGTAAGCATACTATGATCCGAGAGTGTTTTAGGGCTTCTATCTATCTCTGCACTCACGGCATGATCTCTAACAACCCAAAAATAATCAATTTGAACGTATTTATTGTGAGGAAATGAAAAATAAGTATAACCTGGATCAGAATGCCGCTTAGCAGCCCAGATGTCTGTGAGATCCAAGCTCTCACTAAGTTGAGATAGCGCTCTGAACGATCTTGGTTTTCTCCCCGTATAGGTGGACATATACTGGTTTTGAGGCAGTCCTACATGATGTAAAGAAATATTCAAGTCACCACACAAAACCAATATCCTAGGCCAAGATGCCAGTTCTAATTCAAGATCTTCAAATATACGTGCATCGTCCAGATTAGGAGCGTAAACTGAACAGATTGTAATACCAGGCTCTAACTCAATGATAACCCATCTACCCAAGGCATCAACCAGCTTGCATTTGGCCTGTCCTAGAAATCTCCAAGCAAAAATAGCTACACCACAAGTTTTCGAAGTTTGTGTAGTGGTTGCTAGCAGATCATATCCAGGCATTCTCAGCAAATCCCTATCTTCCCACGCTATATGGGTCTCCTGGAAGCATAGTACATCGTAGGACCATTGTTTAATTATTCATGCACACTGGCTCTCTTTGCTCTGTCATTGAGCCCCGCCACATTCCAGGAGCCTATTTTTATCCTCCCCATAACATTTTACAGTTTGTTTCCCAGACATTCTCTTCTGCATTTTTGAAGAACAATCTCTTTATTCGTTTTAACAATTTCGATTTGCATATGAAGTTGCCATTTTTTCCCCTGCTTTTTCCCCCCCTTCCGACTGTCAACCCTTCCCCCCTCTTACTATTCCCCCACCCGCCCCCAACACCCTCCCCCCAACACCCCAAGTGAGACAATTAGACTCCATAAGAGTCTATTTGATGAATGTGCTCCCCCGGACCGGCGCTAGAACCACATATTAATTCTGTGACCATAACCCTTTGAAAAATCGGTAGCTAAGATCATTTCTAGCAAATTGAGCATAACAGCGTTAATCTAAGAGAGAAGATATATAATAGAACGAAATAAAAGACACAAGAACACTAGCAGGCCCCTCTGCTGGTAGTAGTTAGTAATAGCTAAGATTGCTAAAATAGCTAGTGTCCCTGTGCTAGTGTCCCTGTGAGATTAGTGAGATTAGTGAACTTATTATGGGTAGGAATTATGCAAATTATTCGATATATCGAGTCTTAGCCTACTCATGTCATCCTACACCCTATATCCTGCAAAGAGAATAAGTTAAGGCTTAGAGACTTTCTAGGTATTCTTTAGCTTTGATTTCAGATGTAAAGAACTTTGTCTCAGCCCCATTAATTATTTTGAGGCGGGCAGGATTGTTTAAGTATGCCACTACTTTCTTTTCCTGGAAAGGTTTGATCAGCTGGCGAAGACGCCATCTCCTTTCGACAGTTGCGTGGCAAAAGTCGGGGGGGGACAAAATATGAGATATTACCGCTAACTCGCTTTGCCTCTGGCCTAGCCTTCTCAAATATTGCCTGTCTAAGCAGAAAATTGCTGATATAGACTAGAATTGCACGTGGATAACCCCCGGATCTCAGAGGCTGTTTAAAATACATGTAGTGAGTTACAACGGGGTTGACCCTAAGAACTCCTTGACCTAGGTCAAATAAGCAGGTACATGTATAAATGGTCGGAGTCTGATATAAACAAGAGGACAAATCAAAATAGCACTTATTTGTCTCAGTGAAATACTTGCATTCTATCAAAGGCACCAATATAGCTCAGTAAACGAAACACAAATCAATATACTCGGTGCATATTTATTTCGCACATCTTAAATTTGTGAATGATATAAATTTCAACCCAAGTGGTGGGAGATATTGCAATTAATGCATTGACAATATAAACTTAGAAACAACACATTTCTATATTTGAGTGAATTCAAATATGTGTCAATGCGCTCAAGGTGCATAGAGAAAGGGTATTAAGAAGGGATAGGTAAGTGGGGGTAAAGGTGGGGACCGGGTAAAGGTGGTGTGACTGAGTTAAAATCACAGTGAAAAATGAAAAAAGCCTTTACAGCCTATATACAGATCTAAAGGTTCCTAAAACAGTCTCAAACATAGGTTCCGTAGGTCTCCGTTATTTAGTCCTATGTTTTGGAACAAGAGAAGCAACAATAGTCGACGTTTCGACCCCTGAAAAGTACGGGTGATTCAAAACCTCAGGGTAGGGTCTTCATCAGGACGTAGAGGTATAACAGGAGCGCCTATAAATAATACCAGAAAGGTGAATGTATCTTATACTGCTATATAGTAATTAATGCGCTCAATATGGTGAATTTCTACCTACTTCGCATGAGGCCCGTTTGGGCCTGTAGCCTGGGGACCTTCCAAGGTTCCTTTCTGTTGCGAGAAGTCTGCAAATGAGTAAAAGCGGTATGAATACAGTGGGCTGGCCCAACTGGGATACCGCACCAGAGTAACATTAAAGTAAAATGAGGGGGGAGAACTTACTGGGAGCTTGTCCTAAACTCGTTCAAATGTATGGGATTCTGTTGTCCACAGGACCAGCCGGTCCGAGGTGGCACGTCGTGTGTCTCTGTAAGAGAAGTAGGGCATCACAATCAATGAATGAAGTGGATATGGTCTAACGCGCCAAAGGGTCACAGTGGATTGTTGCGCGGTTAAACCCGGAAAAAAGGCCAGAGGCCACTGCGGCAGAACTACGTGCATCGCAGAAAGTCACTGAATTATATCCCAAAATCACAGAAACGTAGCCTCATAACTAGCGCGTTTACCGCATATCGAGTGTTGCAGCCACAGTCCTATAGTGAGATCAGGGTTACAATGCCCAAAATGACAGGGAAATAATACACGCGCGGTGCGGGTAAGTTCCAACCACACCAGTTTCTAAAAATCCAAAATATCCGAAATATTGGGGAAAAAAACCCGGGCGCCCGCCCCGGTGGCAGCAGTCACAGGCGGGGTAATCGCTCAACCCGCCGGTCGCGGTTAAGTACGGGCGGGACTGTAGGTGCCCAACAGGTCAAGGAACCGCAAATGCGGCAGGAGAGCTCGCCTTCCATTTTAGGGTGTGTTTAAAATCTAAAGTGGTGAGATCCAAGCGGAGATACGGCCGGGGCTCACCTTATTAATCGCAGCGTTAGTCTGTCTGTCTCTTCTCCTCTCGCTGACAGCAGTGAGGAGCCGCCGCGAGGTGCCGGCGCTAAATGCTGCTGAGGGGCTCGACCCGCTCTGGCCAATCAGCAACGCGTGGCCCAGGGGATATGGAAAAAGTTGTTATTCCGAAACTAGGGGCTGTATCTAAGCAAGAAAACTTGGGAGCAGTCAGAAGATTGGAAAAATAACAGATCAAGTGTGTAACCTTATACTTTCCGCCATCTATGGAGCGTGATATATTCCGCTATCTCTATAAGACCTTATTACAGAGTCCCCAACGAGGTAAACGGAACAGGAGTGAACCTTGCACCTACCCAGTTACATATACGAGGCTTATTTTTACAATCAGCTGGTACTTCAACACAAAAGGTGCCACAGCAACAATTCATTAAGTGCGCACCATATTAATACGTGCATTAGATCGAATGTAAACAATACCAACATGCACCATAATAATACGTACATTAAATCGAATGTAAACAGTATCTACATGCATCATTCAATAATGTTGATTGATGCGGCATATCATCGTGTACATATCCAAAAAAGTGCTGTGTGGGTGTTACCAAGAGGACATCATCACAGTCTGCATTAGGGCATTCGGTAGCTGGATCAGTCCGGATCTAGAAGGGCCATCTGGGAAAAAGTGGTCTCCAGTTCATTAAGTCCCCTATTTACAGAGTCAAAAGATTGCATCCATTTGCATTCACGCACATTAAGGATCGAATTGAGATTACCACCCCGTGGGCCCAATGTAATTTTCTCAATGACGACCCACTTGATTGATTCAGGTGTATGTGAGTGCTCCTGGAAGTGCTCTACAAGGGGAGCTCCCAGCGTCTTGCACCTTATTCTGCTGCAATGTTGTAGCACACGGTTCTTTATTTTTTGTTTAGTCTGGCCTATATATATCATTCCGCAGGGGCAGAAGATTGCATAAATTACCCCCTCGGTATTGCAATTTGTGAAGGATTTCAGGGGCACCGACAGACCATTGTGTGTTACTGTTCCTGTCTCTAGGCACAGTTGGCAGGCCTTGCAGTTTCCGCATTTGTGATTTCCCACGATGGCTGGAAGGTTCCACATTGATTGGATTGTGGGGGCCGTCGGGCTGTCTAGCATGGAGCGTACTACAGAGTCTCTGATGCTCTTTGCTTTTCTGAACGCATGCATTGGCAGATTAGGCATCTGGAGGGTCTTTGATACAATATCCCAGTGGTTGTTCACTATCCTACGTACTGCATTGCTTTTACAGCAGTAGGTGGTCACACAGATCATCCTATCATCCAGCTGTTGGCGCACCTTCGGTTTCAGCAAAGATTCTCTATCGCTAAACCAAGCCCTTTTCCGCGCTCTCTTGACCAGCCTCTTAGGGTATCCTCTTTCTGTGAGTCGGTGGATCAGTTCATCAGATTCTTGAAAATAGTCATCTTTCATCGTACAGTTCCTCCGGATCCTGAGAAACTGTCCAAAGGGTAGGTTGTCTCGAAGGGCCCGGGTGTGGTGACTAGAGTACTGCAGTAGGGTGTTTCTTTCTGTTGGTTTTCTGTACAGGGTGGTATGAAGGACACCCTCACTTTCTTTAATGGTTATATCCAGAAAGTCAATGGATTCGGCACTACAGGTGCTGGTGAACTGGATGTCACTTGATTGTGCATTGAGCCAGAGTGTGAATGCCTCCAATTCTTGCTTGTCCCCGTCCCATATTATCAGTATATCATCTATATACCGACGATATTCCAAAATTCTTTCATGGTATGGATTGTTGGAGCAAAGGACCCTGTGTTGCTCATACTCGTTCATATAGAGTATTGCCAGATCTGGGGCAAAGGCCGCCCCCATAGCTACTCCTTTCATCTGCATGAAAAAGTCATTTTGGAATAGAAAGAAATTTTTAGTCATAGCAATCTCAAGTAAGTCCGTGATGAATTCGGTTGGGACTTCCGCTGGTTGAGAACGAGATTCCAAAGCCCTTCGTATGGTTACCAAAGCTGGTTCTTGGGGAATGCTCGTGTATAGAGACACGATGTCCATAGTTACCAATAGTTGTTTTCGTTTGTCAAAAGGGCGTTGGTCTATCAGGTTAATCACCTGCATCGTGTCTCTCAAATAGGTATCGGTGGCTTCCGCCAAGGGCTTCAGGAACACATCTATGTATTTGCAGAGGGGTTCGAGGATGGACCCACACCCCGATATGATCGGTCTTCCTGGTGGTTTAGTGGGATTTTTATGGACTTTAGGTAGGATGTAGATCGTTGGTATGCGAGGTTGGTCCACATTGAGGTATGCATGTTCTTTTTCGGAGAGGAAACCAGCTTCCTTTGCTTTGCTCGTGATAGAGATAATCAGCCGTCTGATCTCGTTGGTGGGGTTGGTTGTCAAGCGCCGATAGCTCACATTGTCCCTCAGCTGTGAGTATATCTCCTGCTTATAATCCTCCGTCCCCATGATGACGATTGCTCCGCCTTTGTCAGCCGGCTTGATGACCAGTGATTTGTTGTTTTTAAGATCTTCCAGAGCTGCCCTTTAAAATTACATTGGGCCCACGGGGTGGTAATCTCAATTCGATCCTTAATGTGCGTGAATGCAAATGGATGCAATCTTTTGACTCTGTAAATAGGGGACTTAATGAACTGGAGACCACTTTTTCACTTTTTCCCAGATGGCCCTTCTAGATCCGGACTGATCCAGCTACCGAATGCCCTAATGCAGACTGTGATGATGTCCTCTTGGTAACACCCACACAGCACTTTTTTGGATATGTACACGATGATATGCCGCATCAATCAACATTATTGAATGATGCATGTAGATACTGTTTACATTCGATTTAATGTACGTATTATTATGGTGCATGTTGGTATTGTTTACATTCGATCTAATGCACGTATTAATATGGTGCGCACTTAATGAATTGTTGCTGTGGCACCTTTTGTGTTGAAGTACCAGCTGATTGTAAAAATAAGCCTCGTATATGTAACTGGGTAGGTGCAAGGTTCACTCCTGTTCCGTTTACCTCGTTGGGGACTCTGTAATAAGGTCTTATAGAGATAGCGGAATATATCACGCTCCATAGATGGCGGAAAGTATAAGGTTACACACTTGATCTGTTATTTTTCCAATCTTCTGACTGCTCCCAAGTTTTCTTGCTTAGATACAGCCCCTAGTTTCGGAATAACAACTTTTTCCATATCCCCTGGGCCACGCGTTGCTGATTGGCCAGAGCGGGTCGAGCCCCTCAGCAGCATTTAGCGCCGGCACCTCGCGGCGGCTCCTCACTGCTGTCAGCGAGAGGAGAAGAGACAGACAGACTAACGCTGCGATTAATAAGGTGAGCCCCGGCCGTATCTCCGCTTGGATCTCACCACTTTAGATTTTAAACACACCCTAAAATGGAAGGCGAGCTCTCCTGCCGCATTTGCGGTTCCTTGACCTGTTGGGCACCTACAGTCCCGCCCGTACTTAACCGCGACCGGCGGGTTGAGCGATTACCCCGCCTGTGACTGCTGCCACCGGGGCGGGCGCCCGGGTTTTTTTCCCCAATATTTCGGATATTTTGGATTTTTAGAAACTGGTGTGGTTGGAACTTACCCGCACCGCGCGTGTATTATTTCCCTGTCATTTTGGGCATTGTAACCCTGATCTCACTATAGGACTGTGGCTGCAACACTCGATATGCGGTAAACGCGCTAGTTATGAGGCTACGTTTCTGTGATTTTGGGATATAATTCAGTGACTTTCTGCGATGCACGTAGTTCTGCCGCAGTGGCCTCTGGCCTTTTTTCCGGGTTTAACCGCGCAACAATCCACTGTGACCCTTTGGCGCGTTAGACCATATCCACTTCATTCATTGATTGTGATGCCCTACTTCTCTTACAGAGACACACGACGTGCCACCTCGGACCGGCTGGTCCTGTGGACAACAGAATCCCATACATTTGAACGAGTTTAGGACAAGCTCCCAGTAAGTTCTCCCCCCTCATTTTACTTTAATGTTACTCTGGTGCGGTATCCCAGTTGGGCCAGCCCACTGTATTCATACCGCTTTTACTCATTTGCAGACTTCTCGCAACAGAAAGGAACCTTGGAAGGTCCCCAGGCTACAGGCCCAAACGGGCCTCATGCGAAGTAGGTAGAAATTCACCATATTGAGCGCATTAATTACTATATAGCAGTATAAGATACATTCACCTTTCTGGTATTATTTATAGGCGCTCCTGTTATACCTCTACGTCCTGATGAAGACCCTACCCTGAGGTTTTGAATCACCCGTACTTTTCAGGGGTCGAAACGTCGACTATTGTTGCTTCTCTTGTTCCAAAACATAGGACTAAATAACGGAGACCTACGGAACCTATGTTTGAGACTGTTTTAGGAACCTTTAGATCTGTATATAGGCTGTAAAGGCTTTTTTCATTTTTCACTGTGATTTTAACTCAGTCACACCACCTTTACCCGGTCCCCACCTTTACCCCCACTTACCTATCCCTTCTTAATACCCTTTCTCTATGCACCTTGAGCGCATTGACACATATTTGAATTCACTCAAATATAGAAATGTGTTGTTTCTAAGTTTATATTGTCAATGCATTAATTGCAATATCTCCCACCACTTGGGTTGAAATTTATATCATTCACAAATTTAAGATGTGCGAAATAAATATGCACCGAGTATATTGATTTGTGTTTCGTTTACTGAGCTATATTGGTGCCTTTGATAGAATGCAAGTATTTCACTGAGACAAATAAGTGCTATTTTGATTTGTCCTCTTGTTTATATCAGACTCCGACCATTTATACATGTACCTGTTTAAAATACATGGGCACCCGGTGGGCTCGCTGTATCTCTGAGTCCCAATTCCAACTAGACAGTTCCGGTAATGAGTCTCGAAATATTTTGATGATAAAAGAGCGTGCATCTTCCCCCTCTGCTAATTCTGGAACCCCAAGAACGCGGAGATTGTTTCTTCTGAGGCGATTTTCAAAGTACTCTAGTTTCCACCTTACATCCAGGAGCTCCGCTTCATGTGACTCAACTAGCTCATGGTTTGCCGCGATCTCGGTTTCGTTGGAGACGATGCGAGACTCGATATCAGTCATCCTATCCCCAAAAGCATTCACAGTTTTCGTTAATCTGCGCACCAACCCTTGCACCTTACGGAGAGCTGCTTGGGCTTTACGCCCGTCATGTGAAGTCTCTTCCCTGTGCGCTGCAATTGCTTGGAGAACTGTCTCCATAACTGTATCCAAGGTTGCAGGTGAATCGGCGGGAGGCTCTGTGAGATCAGAGCCCCCAGATTGTTGAGGAAGATGTAGTAAGCCTGTCGGTGTGTATTGTATTGATTGTTGAACCGTGAGCTGTGTTGAGGGGGTATAATCCCATGCCAGATCCGTTGCGCCATGGTGCTCCTTTTTCCTTCTTATTACAGTCTTTTGGGGACCTGGGTCATTATCCTTATCACTCCCCTCAGTCGATATAGAGCATGTATCATTAGACCACTCGAGATCATCCGAAAAAGGATAGAAGTCGCTTGGGTCTTTTTCTACGTCTGTATCAACAGCTCTGATATTGCCCAATTCACCTCTCTCGACTATTTTGTCTAATAAATTGGTCTGGGAGTCAGTAGGATTAGTAGGATTATCTAGTTCATTTGTATTTGCATTTGCATTTGCATTTGCGCTGAGAGTGTCAACTTGTAGATTATGCACAACCCTGTCCTGATCAGTAGTGTCAGATGGGATTGCCTCCAAGCTTGGCACAGATTTCAAAACTGTAGTCGCTCTGACATCATCCGCCCTATCCGCATTTGCATTGTTGATGGTGCTGTTAATATTGATTTTTTGGGGGGTAGACATAGGTGTATGGGAGGTATGGGAGGCACGGGAGGCATTTTCTACCGTCTGATTCAGAGTGGCTGTTCTATCAAAGTCTGCACCTGCCGCCTCCACTGTGGACAAACTCCCACTTACGCTGGGTGCTGCTGCAGTCTCAATCTCAGCACTAGCAGAGTTGTTCTGGAGGGCCGCCTTCTCTCCCAGCCCGCTCTGCCTATCTTGACCCGGAAGCACTCCTGATGGTGTTCGCAGAAAGAGATCAACCACGGTGGGGCCGGTGGGGCCGGTCGCACTCCCCCTCCTTGCCACCGCGGCTCCCCGTCTCGGAGCTCCAGTGTATCCGGGATTAGCAGCACCAACAGCGGTGGATCCAGCAACCGCCTCAGCGCTGGTCACCCGCCTCTCACCGCCGGCTTCCTCCCGCCGAGCCTGCCTCGCTGCCGCCGCTGCAGCAGCCTTCGCCTTGGCTGCGGCGTTGGTTCCGGCATTTTTAGGAGCCATACGAGCTTCTTCCACCTGGCAGTCACGAACGCCTCCTTCCTTCACAAGAGCACCTGAGCGCTGAGCGCTACACAAGAAGCGGATGACAGCGAAGCCGATGAGGGAGCCCAGCGTCCTCAGGTGAGCTCCTAGCGGTGTGTTTGACACAGTTTTTAGTGCACTTGCATTAGCAGAGTCCAGCGCCATCGGGGGGTATCGGGGGGTATTGAGCTGCCCCGATGTATTAAGATATCTGTAGGTTTCTTCTCCTTCAGGAACAATTTCTTAGTGCCATGCTCTTATAGATCAGTAGCTGTCACATAGCTGCCATAAAGCTACCGAAAGCCTTCTTACTCCAGCGCCGGTCCAAACGCACTACGGTCCCAGTCGACCGCCATCTTGCCTCCAAGTTCTTTCATTTTTAAACTTACACCTTTCTATTCGTACCATTAGATATGCTTTGTGACTTCTTTAGTGTTTTTTGCTCTTTCGTAGAGATTTGTACTACTATTTACTATTTTCAAAATCATTTGCATCCTTTTTCATTAAATGCACTGGGTCTCTTACTAATACTCACTTTATCTTCAATGTTTGGAAGAAGTTCTTTCTCTGTTGAAGATACATTACATATACAGTGACAAAAAAATGCACAGAGAGAAAATAGAAATTCAGTAAAAACAGTAATATTAATAATACCATAAGCATATAGTGGCTGATTCTCAAAGGTAAAGTTAGACTTTTGGTCTAAGTTTAGACCAAAAGTCTAACTTTACTGCTTTTCATTATTCAGAAAGGTAAGTTATGAGTAGTGTCTATATGTCCACAGTGGAGCAGAATCTTCTCTGAATTTCCGTACATAGGGCCCTATTAGAGGGACCGTCTGCATGGGCAGCGGCGGTCCCTCCATGGAAATTAGGATGTGACCGCCACCCTGGCAGTCACATCCCCTACGTTTAACATTGCGGCGGATGCTGCTTCAAGCAGCAGCCGCCGCAAGGTTAAAAAATGCATGTTGACCTTTGCATGCACGAAGCGGCAGCCACCGCGTGGTGCTTGCCGCTTCGTGCACGCAAAGGCAGGGGGGTACCATAGGTACCCCCCATGTGCAACCCCCACCCCCCTTAACCCCTGGGGGCCCGCAACGAGCCCCCAAACAATACACCGTATGCCTTTCCACGGCGGAAATGCCGCCGTGGAAAGGCATCGTACCGCAGACATCCTAATATGCCTGGTGGTGTCTGATAGACACCGCCAGACATGTTAGAGCTTTTCCGACCGCGGCGGAAAAGCTGCGGACTGAAAAAATATCCCCCCGCCATCCTAATCTGACGGGGGGTATTTCTTCAGTCCGCAGCAGATAATCCGCATCCTCCGGCCCGGCGGTGGCTTCCGCCAGCCCGGAGGATGCGGATTATCCGCAATCATAATGGGCCCCTAAGGGTGGAGATTGCGCCCGAGTGTGAAGATTCCACCTTGAGTGTGGACGTACAGGTACTATTCACAGTGAAAGTTGTAAACTCAGACTTCAGCTCCAAGTTTACCTTTGTGAATCAGGCCCATAAAATGTATAAATTCATATTATGATCTATAGAATAATTTCTAAAGTTATTTCCTTAATTGTAGTCTGATAGTATTTAGCACTCGTAGTACTCTAGATAATATAAGAGTAAGTAAGTAAGTAAGTGAATCTTTATTGCTTGATTAATTAAAATCTTAGCAGTCCATACAGCTATAAAACACATATGAACACAATTTCATATTTCCTTAAAAACAGAGTTACTATGTTCTAAAATAAAGAATTTAGCTGGTTTAAAATACATACGAAAATTATAGTAAAACTGCATAGTTCAGGCGAAGACTATGTGTGAGTCCCAGGCTTAGGGCATCGCCTGTGACCATAGATCTAATGGTCAATTGTTGGCTCGCGACCCACTGGTCTTAGTGTCGATGCGCGATGGGGGTCATGAGCAGTCACCGGACAGAAGGGCTTGGGCGCGGGAGATTATACTCAGGTTGCTGCCCATAGTTTTGTTTGTGCTTCTTTTTATAAAACGGACAAAACTGCAAATTTGTCTAACGTTGGCCCAATCAAAGCACGCCTTCACTGCCTGTCTGCATGACCGGATCTGCATTTCATTTATATGCGTTTTTAACAACTCTCTCCTCTCCCGGTCTAGAGACTTGCATATACACAGAAGATGCAAAATTTGTTCCTTGGTTTCGCCACATAATCTGCAGAGGGTGGTTGGGGATGTGCGTTTCCAGGAGGCCATGTGGGATTTAACAGGTAAAATCCCCATCCTCAATGCCAGGAAGCTTTCCTTTAGTGATCCGGAAAAGCTGGCGCCGGGGTATGATTGTGGGGAGAATTTTGAGTAACTTTGAATCATGAACCAGCTGTGGGCCCTCTTATTTAAGCATGCTTGATCTTTTTCGATAGAGATGAGCTTTATCGACTTGTTGACCGGGTCTTTGACATTGTTAAATGGAAGTCCTGACTCCCAGATGTTCTCCAGGGCTAACACGCTGATTCCTGATTGAAGATATGCCTTAGCTGGGGAGTTGTTTTTCCTTGATATTTCCTTCCATAGGAAAAAGTTCCGCGATCTGGCCACAGCGCTCTTTATTTTGTACCAGCTTTTTACATACGCGCCCTTTCGGCTTACTGCCTGGTTTGGTAATCCGAATTTGAGCCTTAGTTGCGCTGGAGAAGTATATTTTGGAAGCTTGAACATTATTCTTAGCGCTTTTGCGACCGTTTTGTCCAGGGTTGTTTTGTCCATCACTCGCATGGCCTCACTGCCGTAGGTTATCATTGGTAGTAGCTTTGCTCAAAGCACTTCGAGCAGCAGAAGCAGGTTTGGTCCGATTATTTTATTTTTAAGGTTTTTTAAAGTGATTGCTAGGAGGGTCCCTCGCCTTTGAATTGCCTCTTTTTGCTGGTTGTACGACCCCATTTTGTCAAAGTTTATTCCTAGGTATTTATACTCTTTGACCACTTCGAGTTCACTCTCGCCCAGCTGCCATTTCAATCGTTTTTTGTGCTACTCTGGTTTAGCACCATTATTTTCGACTTTTATAGATTTATTTCTAACCCGTTGTTTGTAGCAAAGTTATTTGTTGTATGGAGTAAGTGTTGTAAGCCGACTGGAGTTTGGCTGATTAATATCAGGTCATCAGCATACAGTAAATTTGAAAGAGGGAAGCCGCCCAGATTTGGTTCGTGATGGTTGCAGTTGTCAAGGTCGGTTGAGAGGTCAGCCACGAAGAGGTTAAAAAGGGTTGGAGCAAGGACACAACCCTGCTTTAAACCTCTGGTCATTAGAATCCGCCAGGACACTATCGTACCACTCCCCAGTTTCATTTGAGCCCATGTCTCAGTGTGTAATAGGATAAGTTGGTTCAGGAGAGCGAAAGGGATTTCCCATCGAGCTAGCTTTGACCATAATTTTTCTCTATCTATGCTGTCAAAAGCAGCTTTGTAGTCGATGAAGCAGACAAATAGTGGTTTTCTTGTTGCTTTTGTGAAGTCAGCTAAGTGCGAGAGAGCCAGAATATTTGTGGTGGTTCCCAGGTTTTCCTGGAACCCTGTTTGGTTGATTCGGATTAATGATTTTTTCCTGGCTCATTCCTGGAGATCGGCCAGTATAAGGCTGTCGTAATACTTGGCCTCAATGTCAATGAGAGCAATAAGCCTATAGTTTTTTGGGTCGCTCTTGCAGCCTTTTTTATAAATAGGGGAAATAATAGAGCCTTTCCACGATTCTGGGATTGTTACTGTATCGGCTATGTTGTCAAATAGAAGTAGTAATGCGCTGGACCAATATTTTGGGTCTTGTTTGTATAACATTGGTGGCAAGCCGTTGGGCCCAGGCGCTTCCTCTCGATGGCTTTGCTGAATTCTGCTCTAGATCATTTTTGGAGAGAAGCTGAGTTGTAATCCATTTGCTTGGAAGGGGGGCGGGGGTTGTGCGACGTGATGCTCGGCTGTTTTTTGCAGATTGCTATGACGGTCTACATTGAAGTAAGTTTGCAAATGTTTTGTCCAAACGTCCTCCGTTATGTGTGAGTTAATCCCAGGTGCCAATGGGTTCTCAATGCTCTTGACCGTTTGCCAGAATCTTGCGCCGTTGTTCGTTTTGGCGTTGTACAATAATTTAGCCCAAAGTGATTCTGTGTTGTCCTTTTTTACCCACTAAATGATTTTCTTTTTCCTAGTCCGAAGCTTTCTTAGTGCGTCTACAGTTCCGTCAATCGGTTTGTTTTGGCGGAGGGAGTGGATTGCTCTATTTATATCTCCCCTTAGTTGTCTTAATTCGGCATGCTGACTCGATGAGAGATGGATGCGCTGGCTTGTTTCCACCCTGATGATTAATTTTTGCTGATACTCTCTTTTTACTTGTTGTTTAGCTGCCGGGGGGCGGATTGACCTAGAGCTTTGGTGGAGATTTCCCAGGCGTGGACGGTGTTTCCTTGGGTGAGTTTAATTTCTTCCCACAGTGTATTTGCAGCGGCTGATAGCTTTTATGGTTCACGTATTTTGCATCAAATTCTCTTGTGTTGGTATCTCGTCGTTAGATGGGGGTCTAGATTTGTATATTTTAAGGCAGTGCCCTGGATACCAAGAGTGAGTTCTTGTGGTTGGTGATCGCTGTGGTCATACACCCCAATCCTGAAGTCCTTTGTTAAACCAAAAAGTGGTAGAGCGAGGAAGGTGTAATCAATTGCAGTGTTAACTGTGTTTCTGTGGAAGGTTGGGGCTTGTGGTCTATCCCCTAGCATGCGACCGTTTAGCGCTACCAACGATAAACTTTTCAGCTCTCTCAGCAAATCCTTCGAGGTCTTAATTGGTTTGCCCCATTTGTAGTTGTCCTGGGAGAAGATCCCCCAGGCTCGGTGTTTGTCGTCTTCTGGACTGTCTTGCTCTATGCCCTCGGCAAGGAACATGTTAAAGTCACCTGTTATGATGTAGCCCAAACCTTCATCCTCCGTTATTAGCTTTGTAAGTTCGCGTATCAGCTGCTTTGCACAGTTCCTCTTGCTCTGATGATGAATGTAGATGTTTGCCAGAATTAAATGCTGTAGATTACTTTGGCCCTGCATTTCGAATTGGATTGCCATTATTTCAAGGGATGTAGTGTTTTTGCTCATTAGTTCTTTAACTGCGGTTATGGCTTTGATCGAAGCGTAAAGAAGTTAGTCCTCCTTTACATTGGCCGAAGTTTGAATTTCGGACTGCAGGCAGGTGGTAGGTCTTATAGCCTTGGAGGTGAAGGGGATCCTCTAGCCAAGTTTTCTGTAGGAGTACTAAGTCAAACTTTTGAAAATATGACAGTAGTGAGGGGTCGCTAATTTTAGTCCCGAAGCCGTTGATGTTCCATGAGCAGAGTTTTAAATTCCTGTCATTGTTTCCCTGTTCGATGATGGGTCATGGAGTGTCTGCTTTTAGATTTATACTTTTGGATATCCAAGACCAGTCAGTTGGGAGACGGTTTCCTTCTTGCCTCCGTCGACCCCCTGTTGTGGGGCTGAGTGCGACTGGACCTGTTACCGAGGTACTGCAAGCTCCCTTGAGGACTGAGTTGACTTGCTCACGCCCTCTTGGGCTGCTGGATAGCCTCTTGTTGGGGGCGGGATGATGTTGGAGCAGCGGGACCAGGTAACCAACTGGTGGGTTGCTGATACACTTGGATCCCCCAAGCTTCTAGTTGTGGTTCTTCGCTGAGGATTCTCTCTGCTAGTTCTGATATTGCCCATTGTGTCTTAGTTGCCCCTTGGTCCGAGAGATGTTTGAAGGTTTCAAATTCTACTGACAGCAGGTCTTGGGTTCTGATCCCAGCCAGACTCCTGATTGTGTTTAGAATTTGAAGAATGTTACCACGGTTTAGGGTGTCCCTTCTTCCTTTTGACTTGTACTCTGGGACGAACAGGATTATTTGTGAAGACGCTGGCTGACATTTGTTGACTGGATTTTGGCTGTCTGGGTGCTTGCGACCTTGCCCTTTGCTGAAAAATCTCGTTTTGATTTTTGCTTCGTTAGATTTGACAGCCGAGGGTTGGTGCTGATTAATGTCACATACCACTGGGCGTCTGCCCATTATGGGGTCCTCGTTTCCATGTGTGTTAGGCTTGAGGCTGCAGGTCACTTTTTCTTGATGGTTTATTGGGTGTTGATTGTGATCCTCAGAGTAGTCCTCTACTACTCCTGCGGGGCTTCTTAGAATCTGGGTGTTGGTTAAGTCCTGGTCCAACTGTTGGATTTTTAATGTCATGGGTCCTTTGGGCTCCTGCTGAGAGCCATTCTGGAGGTTTGGTACTATTTGGAAGTATGATTTTATAGGTGAGTTCTTATGCCTCCCTTTCCTCCTTTGTTTCCTTCGCTGCTTGGAGGATTGCCCATTGTTTTGCTCAGCCTTGCCTTCTTTGGGAGTTTCTTCGTGGGTTTTTGGGCTGCTGGTGGTCGCTGCCGTTGGTTCGGGAGTCGTGACCTCCGCACACCCTGCAGATTTGGAAAGATGCGGGTTGAGTGCTTCAGGAGAACTTTTGATTCCGGTTTCCGTGCCTTGACCAGCCACTTGGGGGTTTTGGGTCGTCGGGTAAGTTGCTTCTTCCTTTGTTCTTTGGGCTGGCGAGTTACAAGTGATGAGTGGGTTGAGGTCTTGGGTGGCCGGTTCGTGCACCTCCTTATGTACCCACTTCTTAGGGCCGAATAGGCAGTCGGTTGCTGGTCCTCTAGTGCTGAAATTTGCATTGTGTCTGCCTGATTCGGAGCTTGAGCCTATATTTTTCAAATCCAAATCGGTAAGGAGATCACTCATCACTGTCGGTAGTGTTGCGATTTTTTTCCACTAATAGGTGGCAGGTACAGCTTGGTGGGAGTATGGCTGCTTCACGTTGGGCTCTTTCTATGAAGTTGTTCATGTCTGAGAGTTTACTGTCGATGCTGGTAACATGTAGTGCCAGACTGTTAAGAAGGGTGAGCTGAATGTCCATTTTGTCCGAAATGTGTTCCAGGGCTTTGGTGGAGAGTTGCATGGTGTTTCAAAATGAGGCCCATATTGCTGTTTCGCTTGGCTGGATGTTGACGTCGGCCTTTTTGGGAGTGATTCCTGATCCTTGGAGGACCGTATCTTTTTTGTCCTCAGATGTGTATATGGTGACCAAGTTTTCCCATTCTTCCTTTGTAAGGGCGGAGATATTGTTACCTCCCAGGGTTCTATCGTCAGGTTCGCCCTCCATGTTGGCCGTTATATGGATTGGCTTGGGTAAGAGTACTTCGGAATGGGATTCTGCCGAAGTTCATTTCAGGAGCTTATAATTTGTGCTGTTTCTGATGGGTGTGTCATCCGGTATCGTCTGAGAGGCTGCTATTTCTTTCTTTTTATCTTTACGTTCCTGATTGGGATTGTAATTATTGAGCTCGTGGTTACAGTCGGTGGAGTTGGTGAAGTCGGATTTCAGTTGTGGTAGAAGAAATGTCGCGCTGGATGGTTTTGTGTTGGTTTTATCTTCAAATGGAGTGGTCATGAGGCCTGTAAAATGGAATACCTCTGAAGTTGGGGCAGAAAAGGCGGGAGGTACTGTAACTGAGTTGCAAAAGTCAAATAGATAGTAAGAGAGGGAGCATTTCACTTCATCAACATAAATATTTATGATAGTCTCCCTACAATATCCTAAATTGTAAAAAGTACAGAATGTTCAGAGGTTTTGTTCAACGCAATGTCAATAAAAAACAGTTTTATTCTTCAAACCATTGTCATTTTTCAAGATCATATGTAAGTGCTTTCAAATATGAAAGACGTTTCCTTCTGGAAATTACAGTTTTAATGAAAATGGAAACAGAATAATATCAATCCCCATTATCTAGTGTACAAAAATATTTGAAAACTTCTTGATTATATATATATTTTCCAGTAACAAACAAAGGTAATACAATTTGCTTTCTTAAGTCCTATAAAAATGTGCAAAACAAAATAAAGTGTGCAGTTAATTGATATGATTTGCTATCACATTGGCATTTAGGAAGCGTCTGTAACCCCGCCCCCATTGTGGTGAAAGGAACCATAAAGGACAATGTGCCTATCTGTAATCTTGTAAAATAAAATCTATGTTGCATATTTTGTACAGTTAACAAATAATTTTGAATTCCTTGTTTTATGGGGCCTGAGCAATAACTTCTTTCAGAGGACATATTTCTCTCACATTTGTCCCTGTCTGCCTCTCTCTACGCTATTAGGGCAATTTTTAGTCCTCATTGCTATTTTTATCTACCACTTTTAGGAAACTTTTGATGTAGGACATCCATGTGAACCTCTCTCTATACTCAATCAGCTCATTCGTAAAAGTTTTGCCAGTTTTTCTTCATAAGCTATGCCAAAATAAAACAGGACTTATCTTGATAGCATCTTGTATGAAAGGGACTGACAATTCCTCATGTACGATGTAAGATGAGGTTGACTTTGGTTCTGCCAAGAGTCTGTCTAAGAAAATGTTCTCTTGTGTCTGTAAGGGAGTGTAATTTACCCAGCCCCACAATGGAGCCCCATAGCTAAAGCTGGAGAGACATTTCCCTTCATATAAATTCAATAGTTATCTAATTGACGTGTTTCCTATTTTAGCAGAGAATCTGTAGATGACTTCTGTAGATCTTAAAAAATTTAAATTTCCCTGCTTTCAACAGTGGCCCCTAATTACCACAACTAGAGAATTGTATAACAAGGTATGAGAAGTATTGGTTTTCAGCCAAACCCTTACCCTTAATATGATGGACCCTTTTGTTGCCCACCCTTTATCAAACACCATGGTGAATGTTTTCTTTAAGTTAATTTTCATGTCTGTATCCTACATGTATGAGACAAAAGTGTCAATCAGAGGCTGAAGCCCATTGGCGCTTGTTATCCCTCGGGCAACATCCTTAACTTTTTGCCATGTGTCATCCACTCCATTAATATATAACTATAACTGAAGGGAGCAAGGACACAACCCTGCTCTATTCCACGTGGAAACCTTAAAACGGGAGTACATTCCCTCCTTCGCCGATATAGTACTTGGGCAGTCAGGCGGTGATACAATTGTGGCAAGAACGTAATGATCCCAATTGGGGAACCCAACATTTCCAATGTATATGTATATGCCCCTCTTTTCCTACTGTGAATTTGCTAATAAGAAGATGTAAATTGACACATTGTTCCATAGTACTAACATCCCTCCTAAATCCATATTGTGAGTCCATAAGGATATGATTTTCAGACACCCATGTTTCCAATCTCTCCAAGAGAATTATGCCCATTTATTTGGCAGTGGAATCTAGAACGAATATTGGACAGTAGTACCTGGGGTCACCCATATTTAAAAGATTGGGGCAATAATACACTCAGTCCATGTGGCTGGCAAATAGCCACACACCACAGCATTACATACTTGTTCAAGTATTGGGGCTCATAAAGTAATGAATGACTTAAAAGTATCTATAGGTATCCTATCAGAGCCAGGGGCCTTTGCATTTGCAGATTTTACAAGGTCAGTAGTTACCTCTTCTAATCTTATTGAGTTGAGATTTACAGGACTTATTGGATATACTGCAGCAAACAGTTATTCTATGATATGGTCATCAGATTAAAGATCCCTCCATACTGTTCTTGTGTGTTTCAGTTCCAAGCATTACAATGGTCTGACCACTTTCATTGCTTGGAAGTTGTATGTGTTCACGGGCCTCTGACTCTTCAAGAATGGATCCACCATCATACATCTCTGCCTGGTACACATCCAATGCTTCCTCCGGCACATTTGAGTTATTTACGGCATTGCCAGGTCTGCCAAGTCCATCAACAACTTCCCAGAATGACCTGGAACTAGCCTGCTTTGAACTGAAAATTATCTTTACCCAGAATATGTCTTTCTTTGATTCACAGTCTTCCCAGAGCTGCTTTTTGTATTGTTTTCTCAATCTTCTTACTTTTTTTCCATGAGATGATTGGATGTCCATTTTCTTCAGGTTTCTGATTGACTTTCTTAGTTCCCTCTTTAAGGTTTGGCATTTAGGAGAGAGGCCTGAAAAGCCCTTACCTGTTTGCCACTTACTGTTTTTGACTGGGGGTGCATGCAATATCATGATAACTGTAAATTCCATCCATGCATTCATTTAATTGCTTGCTGACACAGGTTAATGAATTATTTGTCCACCTCAAGCGCCTTAAATTATTTGATTTTAATAGGCCACCATCCACTGGGGCACCAATGTGCTTTGGAGGACTTATACCCAATATTAGCAGCTGGTAAGAGTGATCACTAAGTGTGGTGTATATAACTAAATACTGTATTAAATGCAGAATTAAGTTGAGGGATAGAATTGTATGGTCTATTGTTTATCGTGACTTTGCATCATGGTACTTGTATTTTGCAAGACTGTCTTCACTTGATGTTTCATTTACGACTCTCATTCTTAGGTATTCCAATGCTGTTACTACCCTTTGCCCTGTAACATCACAACACTTTAGTGAGGGGGAAAAACTGAGGTTGAACATTCTAGAATTCATTTTCTGTTGCAAATTATTTGTCTTTATAAGTAGCATAAAATGAAGTTGGTTTTAAAGTCCGCTGTCAGAATTATCTCCCGTAATGGGTTTGCACACCTTGTTGCCGTTACCTTGGAAATTTCCATTGCATAAAATGCTTGCTTTTTCTTTGAGTTGGGATGCGCAGACATTAAAATGCAGGACTGAATGTATTAAATTCTGTTCTATTTGCTAAACGTAATTATTTGTATGCCAGGATCCAGAGATGGGAGTTATTCGGAGTTGATATTCAATGCTATTGCTATGTAAACGGCGAGCCCCCCTTTAGGTCTCCCATGGCGCTCCGTTTTAATGGCCTTAACATGAAGATATATATATATAGCCTTCCGGTGGCAGAGTTTAGATTGGCCAGGTATTTTACAATGCGATCATTTCATAATTCTCCCAAATCCATAGCAGAATTCTGTCTTGTAGCAAAGTTTTTGCCCCTGCGATATTCCAGAATAGGAGATGTAATGAGTCTTGCAATGACTGCCTTGGCTGTTATTGGGGGTCACTCTGTTCTTAGGGCATTTAGAGCAGATAATAGCCAATTCCACTCATCCAGGCTCTAATTACTAGCCTGTTAAGGTCGTACTTACATTGTTCCCTGATCATTCTTCAGGACTCAGGGACTGTTTCCAAGACTGTTTTTACCCAGGTCATCCACAACAAAGGGAGAGGGTAGCAAGGCTTTGTATATATTGACAGTGTAATGCCCATGTTTCAAATTTGTGTTTAAAGTTCACAAGTGAAAGTGCTATTTATCCAGATCTCCATATAGGGATAATTTGCTCTGTTTGTTTATGATCTTCATTAGAAATTAATTCAGCTGATCTGATAATCGGAGGTGCTTCAAACCAAGAATTTCTGCGAGTAGTCTCATTATGTTTCCTCTGTTGAGGGTGTCATGTAGGCCTTGCGTCAAATCATATTCTGGTTTTAGAGGAATTTGCTGGCTTGAAAGGGGAGAACTTCTTGAACAGAAAAGGGTTTTGAATGATTCTCTAGCCTGTTTTTTTTTCTGATTTTGAGTTTTGGTCCACTCTTCCCAATTGGGGAGTCGTGCTCTGTATGTTGATGTTAACTAATATTCTTTCAACCTCCATATTATCGTTTGAACGGGCATCCCACATTCCCCGTAGTGGGGCAAATACTGATTTTGTTTCCTGATCGTTATTAACTATGATAACTTCCCAGCCACATGCTGTGCTTACTAGTGGTATGGATTGTGGCCATCTGGTTTCCGGCCCAATGTGTTCATTTGAGCATGTGTGCACCCTGTGACATTATTCGCCCCGTTTGTGCAGAAAGGCCATGAGTGATGATAGATTCTCTTTTGCAAGCATGCTCCTTTTCCCAGTGTCTGTACGGGCTTGACCGAACCTACTCCGGTTATTGGGTTTCCCTAAAGGATACTCTGTGATTTGTTTGATAGTAGTATTCCACAACTGGTAGAGTCCATTGTTGGATTGTTTTGGGCTCATTTGGCTATGTTGAAAGTCATGTCTTTAGCTGTTATTGACATGACCAGTTAATCTGGGCCTGAGAGTTCCTCTTCCAATGCATTGCTCATATGTGAGTCATTTGACATGTTTTCATTAAAAGCGTCGCTTTTGTCCTGTTTTTCACAAACATTGGATATATTCTAGTGAATTCTTCTTTTGCCATGTGCTGGTGATTATTCCTAGCCTTCCTGGCATGTTTTTTCTGTCTCTTCGCTGGACTCATTCAGACCTGCACCACTTGATGGTAATTGTTTCGTAGGCTGGGATGCGTCTTCTGTCTGCTCTTTTTTTAGAGTTTTTTGAGGCATCGCCAGGTGGTGTGTTTCGGTGTAGATCAACTGCTAGCACCTGCTAGGACAGCAGGTAGGGTGCTTAGTTTAACAATAATAAATTCACAAGCACAATTTGTTTGAAATTGTGGATGAATTTCTTTAACCTTAATTATTAAGTCTGCTAGTTTTTCAAGCTTAGCATTTATGCCAGAGATATGCAAATCCTTCAAATTCATGAGATCTATCTGAATTTCCAATTTTCCGACAGCATTTGAGAGCCTCATTTGAGGTTTGTAGAGTATTTAACAATGAAACATAAAAGCCTGACGTCATCTCCGCTTTTGAGCCTAGGGTCCTATACAGCTGGTTCTTTGCCTTTTTCTGCTGGGTTCTTGCAGTCCTGCTTACATTTGTTCGGTGCAGTATGGGGTATTAGATAGTATATTTTCAGTTGCTTCTGTTGAAAAATTGCCTGGGTCCTTGGTAAAGGTTATTGTTCTTCAAAGAATTATTTTTGCGTGGATTGTGGGAATATAGTTGTTATATTAGTCATCAGTCACCCCTAACTTTGGAGTCATTGGCCAGATTGATCGTTTTTAATTCCATAGCCTGTACAATGTCTCTATTTTTTTATACTGAGATTGATCATAGCCAGGAGTTGTCTACCTCCTCAGTGAGATCCGTGGAGGTAAAGTTAACTATCTGTGGGATATCCTGAGTTGAACTGGGTTAAGGGTTGAATGGGAATGATTTAAAGCATGAACCTGGGCCTGTATTGTGATAACATTTGAAGCTGGTACATTGATATAATTATTATTTTTTGAGGCAATTACTTTTACGCCTACTGCTGGTTCAATACAGTCCAATTGGCCTTTTTTCGTTATTAGTGGATTTGTAAGAACTGTAAGGATTTCTGGCATTGAATAGATTGCAGCTGCTGGCTCTTTAAGAAGGGTGAATTTATGGTTAAGATTCGCTTTCCCAAAAACATTCTGTATTGGTGATATCAGAGGACTACACTGGCCTTCAATTAGTTTAGTTTCATTGACTGTTTTTAAGCTTCTGGCATTCCTCTTTTGGTTGAAACATTTGTGAACAAACTGTTGCCTGATTTGTACTGATCTCATTTTTGCCAGGATTATTCAAGATTTATGTTTGTTCACCTGTCCTTTTGACCTATTAGCAACCCCACTAGCCCACTTCTTTTATCTCAGTGTCTCAGAGATATTTGCTTGCACAGTGGTAATCCATTGGCCCACTTCTCTTGCTTCAGTGTCTCAGGGGGTGAACTGTTTTTGTTTTGTTAAAGAAGTACCAAATTACAGTGAGTGGTAGGGGGAGTATAAACCAGCCTCACAAACTGCACGCCAACCTTGTGGTTCCATCTCTGTGCCGCTGAGCTCGATCCAGTGTGGCATCACTTAACAGCCACCCTCCACTCCACCACTTAGTTTCGGTCTCCACGCCTCCGAGCCTCCAGTCCTCCAGGACTATCGAAGCCACTAATTTGAGCTGGTCAGTAGGTTGAACCTGCTGTGGGCCCCAAATGATCGTTAGATCCTTGAGCCTTAATCTTGATGGTTTTTAGTTGATAGTTAGCGGTAGCCCTCCCCGCTAAGCACACCATAGTGCGCAAAGTGGACCAGGGCATAGCAAGGTAGGAGGGTGATTTTCCAGCGGGACTCTGCTTCTGACCCCCAACTCTCTATCTCATGTATTTGACCATTGCAGCATCTCCCTCGTCACCCACCGGAGTCTCCCACTGGCAGCAGTCCCGCAGCCCAAGTCCCACGTCGAGACCTCAACCTGCAGCACCCAGACCCAAGAGGTGCTCCTGTGCACACACTTTTAGGGTTAACAGAGCTTCAACAGGACCTCTCGACCTCAGGTAGATAGGGCCACCCAGGGAATAGAGAACAGGGACAGCTGCCTCCGAACCTTGTGCACCCCCTTGCACTGCCATCTCTCCTTGCCACGCTTTCTCTCGCTCTCCATCACACTTCCACTTCCATGTCAGCCGTCAGACTACAAAAGGACTCATTTTAGCTTGAATGCCAAAATGGCCTTTTAGTGGACTGCCCCATTCACTGTGCAGCTCCACCTGGTAACTGCTGCTGTCCCCAACGCTGCTGGTGAACCTCTGGTCAGGGGTTTGAGTCCCTCCTCCACTCACAGGCCCCTTCCTGCGCTTCATCCGGGTGGGCTAGTGGCAGAGCATTACTGCTCTGCTGCTTGACTGCCCTTCTGTCTCTCTTTTTCTGCTTTTCACTGCCTCTTGCCGCTCCCTGTGTTTCCTGCCTCCCAGCTGTCCAGGCCCCGCAGCACTACTTAATGGAGGCCCCTGCACATTTAAAATGCAGTCCACTGACATTCTAGTGGATTGCCCCCTTTGCTGCTCAGCTCTACCTGGTAGATGCTGCTGCCACTGATCCTGCTGCTGACTCTCTGATCAGGAATTTGAGGTCCTCCTCCACCAGCAGGCTCTTGTCTGCATCTCATCCCTGGTGGTCTAGAGGCAGAACATCACTGCTCTGCTGCTTGACTACCCCTCTGTCTCTCTTTTTCAGCTTTTCTCTGCATCTTTTTCTTTTTTCTTCTGCTTCTGCCTTTTCACTTAGCTTTACTTTTTCTGTTCTTTTTCTTTTTTTGTCACCCTTGCGCTGTAATCACCTGCAGCCCTGCCCCCCTCAAGTGACCCTTCCCATTCCCTGCGTTTCCTGCCTCCTAGCTGTCCAGCTCCCCGCAGCACTAACTAATCATGGCTGCTGCGCAGCCACACAGAGGGCGCTCCAAAGGCACACTAAAGACAAGCCTGTCTGTGCCCGTCCACAACGGGACTGCGCCTACGGCCAGGGACCCTGGTCCTTGGACCTTCCACTGCTACAATGCCAGCCCCCTCCTCGCCCTCAACTCAGGACGGCACTCCGCCTGCCAGCTTGCTTCACTGAAGGAGACCCAAGGACCCTTCTCCTGCAGAACCTGCAGTCACACCTTTACCCATGCGAAGACGCCAGCTCCTCACGCCGCCCAGCCGACCAACAGCGTAACGCTCCCCAGTTTCTCGCATCCACCGATTATATCCAACTCAGAGACATCAACTTCAACCTGGAGAACCCCAGTGGCCAAAACACCAACTGGAAAACCTCGTCAACATCAGACTCAAGCAGCTAGTCACCGCACTGACCCACACAGCCGGACACATGCTCGACCCTGTCTTCTTGCCAGTGGGAACATCACCTACAGTCACAACACCAAACTATATGGACAGAACACCACTGTATGCATTTCACCTTCGCCACACCCACCGTTCACCGCTGCCCCTATCATAGCTGGAACAATGCCACCAAAGAACTTCTTGTCGTCTTCCACAGCACAACCACTCTGCCAACACCAACAGACACCAAAACTGCAGCACACAGCTGCCTGTGTTCCTTCCCTACAAAGAAAAGCTATGCTGAAACAAAATACCCAATTGGCATCTTTGGCCACATGTCAGCCCCTAGCAAATGGTACCCTAGGTACCCAGGGCATGGTGACCAGAGAAGACCCCTGTGGGCTGCAGCACTTATTGTGCCACCCTCAGAGACCCTGTACCCTGGCACCCACACACTGCCTTTGTAGGCTGAGTGCCTAAGAACAGAACTAAAACTAGAGTCGACATGGCACACATCCCTGTGTGCCATGCCCACAGAACCCACTGCCCTGGCATACTTCAGTCACTCCTCTAGCTGGGTGCCCTATGCCAGAGGTGAGAGCACAGGTGCATGAACCCTGTGCCCCCACAGTACCCAGGGCCATTCCTGGGCACTGTAAGTGCAGTGCTGCCATTTAAGAGTATATGGTGCTGGGAGGTTGTCATTTACGAACTCCACAGCACCATATTGGCTTCACTGAAGACTGACAAGTTTGGTACCAAACTTCTCAGCACATTTAACCCGCACTGATGCCAGTGTGGGATTTAATGTAAAAAGCACGAGAGGCCATCTTAGAGATGCCCTCCAAAACCCGAACCTACAATCCACGTCTGGGCTGAGTGGCTGCAGAGACTGCCACACAGCAGACATGTTGCTGGACCCCTGGGTGGAGAGCCCCCCGCTCTCCTGGGCCTGCAACAATGCACATCCTGGGCGAGGTGCTATGTCTACTCCCCCAGGATGGACAGGGGGAAGCTTTAAAGGCATACCACCTCTGAGAGCTTCTCCAGGCCATTTTCTGTACCCAGCAACTGGCCCCCCACCCGTTCTACCCCCACTCTGGTGGGAAGACTGGCGGGAAAAACTACGTCAGGAAGGAGGGTGTGCCAACCTTTGCCAACTCCACCCCCCAGGTGGAGGAGGCTAGGTGAAGCACAACGCCGGGCTCCGGCCATCTTGCAGATCGGGAGCCCTTCCCAATCCCAGCTATGCTCCTGCCCACCTCCCACAGGAGAGGAGCAGGCCTGGGGGTGTCCTTACCCCAGGACAGGGACCCATTGGTCCCTGCCCTTACCCTACCTGTAACGCCCCTAAATGTAGTATTTAGGGGCTCCCTGAACCTTCCTTCCTCAGATCCCGATACCAACAAGAAGAAAGAATATCAATAAGAAGACCCGCCGCGCAGCTGCTAACAACAGGACAACCACAATTGACTTGGCCCCAGCCCTACCGGCCTGTTGATCCTGGAACCTGCTCCTGCCTAATTCCGGCGTCCTCCACGGACAGCAACCTTGGGACACCTGGAGAACCTGCCTACCTTGACCCTCTCGAAGATTGGGACTCCCTACAGCAGAGGCTCTGCTGCAACAACCCACCTGGTGCCAGCCAGGAAACTCCGGACCAGCCCACTGTGCACCAGCCCAGCCCGGGCCGGGCCAACCCGAACAAAAGACCACGAGGACGTCCCCCTGGCAATTGGCACACGAAGTCCAGTGCCCAAAGACCCTCCTCGATGAACCAGCCGACGCCTGCAGACTCAGAACAAGGGCCCCCCCCAACCGCGACCAGCTGAGGGTAAGCTTTTCCGACACCCAAAGACACCCCTGCACCCAGCTCCCTCCAGCCCTCTGTGCCTCCCTTTGGGTTACCTACCTGTGTTCCAAGATCCCAACTTACCTCTCGAAGTGCTGGTCGCCCCTGGAGAGTCTCCGTTCCTGAGCCTGCAGCCTTTTTCCCTTTTTCAAGATCCTCATTGGATAACATTGAGCGCCCGACGGCTCAAGAGCACCCTGCACCCAGCCGCCCGATTGCCGCTGGCTGTGACCCCTCTGTCCTAATCTACTTCCCCCCTTGCCCTGAGCAAGTGAACAGGAGCCCAGCTCCCACAGCCGCGTGGCCTGCTAGTCAGCAGCCACCAACCGAAGGCCCCCTGCCTCTCTTGACTAACATTTGGCCTAACTACCTCTGCACCCGGCCGCCCCTGTGCCGCTGAGGGTGTACTAACTGTACCTACCTGAACCTGGGGGACCCCTGAGTCTGTGCCCAGAACCTTACCTTCACCAATCAAGTACTCACCTGAAGGCCGGTAATTTACTTACCTGCCATTGGATAACAGTGACCCATTTTGACTCGAAAATTTTCTAAGTGTGAAGTTTTGAAAACTGAAAATATTCCTATAAAATCAGCCAAAGTCCGAATCCGAAAGTACTCACCTGTGACCAGGGGAGAAGACAGTACTGTACCTTCCAGCCCAGTACTGAACGGCAAAAGTAATCCCTAGTGGGTTTACTAGTAACTTGTATTTTCTCTATAGGAACCCATTGTCTGCTTTTCTATGAAATTTCTTCTAAGTGTCGACTTTTGAAAACTGCAAATATTCTTTAAAAATTGTACGAAATATTGAAACGCAATTACCTACCTGTTTTGAGTAATGCCCCCAGTGCTGGCCCTAGGAGACTAGTGCTGGGTTACAAAAGTAACGCGATCGTACTTTACTTGCAACCTGAATTTCCTCCCATTGTATAACATTATTAGATTTACCTTGAAAAGTTTCTAAGTGTCAACTTTTAAAACAGCTTTATATTCCTGAAAATTCTGCACAGTAACCAAAATGGTTTTGCTAATCTGGTTTCAGCTTAGACCCCAGGACTGAATCTTACATCTAGTCCTGGGACTACCAAAGTAATCCATAAAGTAATCAACTGTATTTATCTATGGAAACCCATTGAGCTCAATGCTAGAGTGTGGTTCAGAACTGTGTTGCTTACTGCTTATACTGTAACTATTGTGTGCACAACCTTTATTGCTTCCTTGCAAAGTAATTACATAAGAATACTCACCTCGAGAAAAGTATATTTTTATAACTGTTGGTTCTAGAAATAAAACAACTATATCTTTGGATATACAAACAATTGGCCTGGAGTTCAGTCCTTAAGTGTGTGAAACCTTTTGCTGACTGAGTGTGTACACCAAATGCTTTACACTGTCCTCTGGTACTGCCTTACTGCTTGTCCAAGCTACCAATTCGGAGAGTAAGGTCAGTTCTGACTTTAACCTCTCTTATACCTCTGGGGTTGGTGGACTCTATACACACTGTAGTTCCTTCTAGTCCAGTATATATAAAGCCACTTTCTCACATTGGTGGATCAGCGGTGGGATACAATCTTGCATTTGTTGGACTACTTAGTTACCATCTGATCACACAACAGAACTCAAATTACCTTTAGAATTCTGAAATTGGTCTTTTCCAAAAATACTAAACCTCTGGTAGGGCCTTGCTTAAGTCCCATTAGAATTTCTGAAAAGTAGGGTAGAGGGTTAGAACTATCAGGTTATAATGACTCAAAGGAACCCAGCTGTTAGTGAAGATAACACAGACCTGGTGGAGGAGCTCGACCTTACACCTTACTTGCATTTGAACTTCAAGGAATTGAGTAAAATTAAAGAAATATCTGTAGGTCTGCATCCAACCAAACAAGGGCTCCAGGAGCTCCTGGCTGAGTATGCAAAAGACCACCCCTCTGAGCAGGGTGACACCCACACAGAGGAAGAAGAAAGGGGAGAGGGGGAGGATAATGGTCCCCCCATCCTTAGGGAAGAAGGGGTCATTGTACCCTTAATTCCAATAGTCAACCTTTGGGAGCCTAGGAACCACACAGGTGGACTTGGCCCCAGAGAACCCATAGGGGGAAACCCCAGTGAAGAGGACAACTTTCTAGCAAAGTTGGCCAAGAGATTAGACCTAGAGACCAGACTCCTGACTCTAGAAAAAGAAAGCAAAGAGAAGGGCCTAACCCCCACTTCTGGTGGCAGCAATACCAATAACAAGGATAGAGAGCAATCTTATGATCCTAAAATCCCCAAAGGGATTGTCCCTAAATTTGAGGAGGGTGATGACATCACCAAATGGTTCACAGCCTTTGAGAGGGCTTGTGATATCAGACAGCTAAATAAACCTCTCTGGGGGGCACTCCTGTGGGAACTGTTCTCTGGTAACTGCAGAGACAGACTTCTGACCCTCTATGAGCCAGATGCAGGGTCCTATGACCTCATTATTTGGCTAAACCCTTTCCCACTGCCACCTGAGAGACTATTGCCTTATCCTGCGAACTTCTACATTAATCTTGGGATTATTGTAATATATTTTAATATTTTGTCCCGTTGTATAGCTTATCCTATCCCTCAATGTACAGTACTGTATGATATCCTGCCCTCCTACGACCCCTTGACTCTGTAAGCTCTCCGATGTACAAATCCCATGTATATTGTTTTTGACCTGCCTTGACCTTGTATTACTTCTATGAATCTGTAAAGCGCTCTGATACCCTCACGGGTCAAGTTCGCGCTCTATAAAACCTTAAAATAATAAAATAATAATAAATAATGAAGAAGACTCTGATTGAGGGATCTGGACTCACTACTGAGGAGTACAGAATTAGGTTCAGGGGGGCTCACAAAACCCAGACCCAATCCTGGATATATTTTGTAGACTACTCAGTAAAGACACTGGATGGTTGGTTAACTGGACACAATGTGCATGACTTTACTGGATTGTATAATTTGTTTATATAGGAACACATTTGGGGTAATTGCACAAACGAAAAGTTACATCAGCATTTGGTAGACCTAGGTCTAATTTCTCCCCAAGAAATGGGAAAGAAGGCAGACCACTGGGTCAAGACTAGGGTGACAAGGGCAGCCTCTCGGGGTGACCAAAAGAAAGTGGTCACAACCCCCCCCCCCCAGGGGAAAGGTGGTGAGAATCCCCCAGATAAAAAGTCTGAGTCTTTCAAAGGGCCCCAAAAACCTGTTCAGGTGGGTGGGTCCCAATCTACTTCCTATGTGCATCAGCCCTATAGGGGAAGACACTTTGATCCTAACAAGGCCTATTGTAACAACTGTAAGAAGTTGGGACATTTAACTGTAGACAAGAACTGCCCCTACAACAAAGCCCCTAAGGCACCCGTTCCAGCTACTCAAGGGACAGTAAATCTACAGATGGGATCAGAGGAGTGACCAGAGCAAATCTGGGAATACACTCAAGCTAGTCTAGTCTACTTGGGGAATATGGAGGTTGCGGCTGGGTGGCCACCCAACTGTAACAAATATCTGTAATACCCCTCCATCAATGGGACTAGAGTAGAAGCCCTGAGGGATACAGGTGCCAGCATCACTATGGTAAAAGAAAAGCTGGTTTCCCCAGAGCAATACCTAGTTGGGAAAACTTACCCAGTCACCAATGCTGATAGCATTACCACCCAATGTCCCCTAGCTATGGTAATATTAGGATGGGGGGAGGTTACTGGCCTGAAACTAGTAGTGGTCTCACCACAGTTACCAGCTGACAGTCTGCTTGGAAATGACCTGGAGACCTCAGCCTGGGCTGAAGTTGAGCATGTAACCAATGCAGCCATGCTGGGTATCCCTAGACTGGTGTTTGTCCAAACCAGAGCACAGAGCAAAAAGAAGGATGAACAAGTGGGATTGGAGCCTGAAAGTATGACCCAACCAACCAAGAGAAAATCAAGGAGACTGGGGGTCCAGCTTCTATACAGCCAGCCTCTCCGGACCCCTCTCCTCAGGGAGAGGACTTGGAAACCCTAGAGGGAACTGAGCCTATGGAGCTTGAGCCTTACCAGACTGGACTCCTGGGCCGAGGAGGACCCACTAAGGAAGAGCTGTGCCACGGTCAGCGAGACTGCCCCACTCTTGAAAGCCTGAGGAAGCAAGCAGCTGCAGAAGCCAAGGGCGATATCAGTGGTACCCACAGAGCTTATTGGGAAGCGGGATTACTGTATGCTGAGGCAAGAAACCCCAATCCTGGAGCTACCAGGAGAGTGGTAGTGCCCCAGAAGTACAGGGAGTTCCTCCTAACTTTGGCTCATGACATCCCCCTAGCTGGACATCTGGGGCAAACCAAAACTTGGGAAAGGTTGGTTAGCCACTTTTACTGGCCCCAGATGAACCAAAAAGTGAAGGAGTTTGTAAGCTCCTGTGTTACCTGTCAGGCCAGTGGCAAGACAGGTGGCAAGCCAAAGGCCCCCCTGATACCACTGCCAGTGGTGGGGGTGCCCTTTGAAAGGGTAGGTGTGGACATTGTGGGTCCACTTGAACCTCCCACAGCCTCAGGGAACAAGTTCATTCTAGTAGTAGTGGATCATGCTACTAGGTACCCTGAGGCAATACCCCTTAGGGTTACTACAGCTCCTGCAGTAGCCAAGGCCCTCCTAGGTGTCTTTACCCGGGTGGGGTTTCCTAAGGAGGTGGTTTCGGACAGAGGTACCAACTTCATGTCTGCTTACCTGAAGCACATGTGGAAGGAGTGTGGTGTGCAGTACAAGTTCACTACCCCATACCACCCACAAACCAATGGTCTTGTAGAAAGGTTCAACACGACATTGAAAGGTATGATCATGGGGCTCCTTGAAAAACTCAAAAGGAGATGGGATGTCCTGTTGCCATGCCTGCTTTTCGCTTATAGGGAAGTGCCACAGAAGGGAGTGGGGTTTTCACCCTTTGAGCTTCTGTTTGGTCATCCTGTAAGGGGACCACTGTGTCTTGTAAAGGAGGGTTGGGAGAGGCCTCTCCAAGAACCCAAACAGGACATTGTGGACGATGTGCTTGGCCTAAGGTCTAGAATGGCTGAGTACATGGATAAGGCATCCAAAAATCTTGAGGCCAGCCAGGAGCTGCAGAAGCACTGGTATGACAAAACAGCTGCCATGGTTGAATTTCAACCTGGGCAACAGGTGTGGGTTCTGGAGACAGTGGCACCAAGGGCTCTCCAAGACAGATGGAGTGGCCCTTACCCTATCCTGGAAAAAAGAGCGAGGTCACTAACTTAGTGGACCTGGGCACCAGCAGGACACCCAAAAGGGTTATCCATGTGAACCGCCTCAAGCTCTACAATGACAGGACTGACCTCACCATGCTGATGGTGACCGATGAGGAACAGGAAGCTGAGAGTGAACCTCTCCCTGATCTCCTCTCTACCAGCACAAAAGATGGGTCAGTGGATGGAGTAGTCTTTTCAGACACCCTCACTCCCCAACAGCAGGCTGACTGCAAGCAAGTCTTGCAGCAGTTTGCTAACATCTTTTCCTTGACCCCTGGTCTGACCAGCTGGTGTACCCATGATGTGGACACTGGTGACAGTAACCCTGTCAAAAACAAAATCTATCGACAATCAGACCAAGTCAAGGAAAGCATCAAAGCTGAAGTCAGCAAGATGCTGGAGCTAGGGGTGATTGAACGCTCTGAGAGCCCCATGGCCAGCCCAGTGGTTCTAGTCCCCAAACATCATCAACAGGGTGGAAAGAGAGAGATGAAGTTCTGTGTGGACTATAGAGGGCTCAACTCTGTCAACAAGATAGATGCTCACCCCATTCCAAGAGCAGATGAGTTGATAGACACACTAGGGGCAGCCAAATTTCTAAGCACCTGTGACTTGACTGCAGGGTACTGGCAAGTTGGCATGGCCCCAGGAGCCAAAGAGAAAACAGCATTCTCCCCCCCCTAATGGGCACTATTAGTTTACTGTAATGCCTTTTGGGTTAAAGAATGCCCCTGCCACCTTCCAGAGGTTGGTAAACCAAGTCCTGACTGGGTTGGAATCCTTCAGTGCAGCCTATCTTGATGATATTGCTGTCTTTAGCTCCACCTGACAGGATCACCTGATCCACCTTGGGAAGGTTCTGCAAGCCCTGCAATCGGCAGGACTGACTATCAAGGCATCCAAATGCCAGATAGGGCAGGGCACTGTGGTGTACTTGGGCCACCTTGTTGGTGGAGGCCAGGTCCAACCCTTACAGGCCAAGATCCAGAGCATCCTGGACTGGGCAGCTCCAACCACCCAGACTCAAGTCAGGGCATTCCTTGGCTTGACTGGATATTACAGAAAGTTTGTGAAGGGATATAGGTCTATTGTGGCTCCGCTCACAGAACTCACCTCCAATAAAATGCCCAAGAAAGTGAACTGGACTGTTAGCTGCCAAAAGGCTTTTGACACCCTGAAAGAAGCAATGTGCTCAGCACCCATTCTAAAAGCACCAGACTACTCCAAGCAGTTCATAGTGCAAACTGATGCCTCAGAGCTGGGGATAGGAGCAGTCCTATCCCAGATCAATGAGGAAGGTCAAGACCAACCTGTTGATTTCATAAGCAGGAGGCTACTCCCCAGAGAGCAGCGTTGGAGTGCCATTGAGAGGGAGGCCTTTGCTGTGGTTTGGTCCCTGAAGAAGTTGAGGCCCTACCTGTTTGTGACTCACTTCCTGGTTCAAACTGACCACAGACCTCTCAGATGGCTAATGCAGATGAAAGGGGAATATCCAAAACTACTGAGCTGGTCCATCTCCCTACAGGGTATGGACTTTGAAGTGGAACACCGACCAGGGACTACCCATGCCATGCAGATGGACTTTCCAGGTTCTTCCACTTAGACAATGAAGAATCCCCAGGGCAAGGTTAGTCTCATCAACTTTCGTTTGGGGGGGGGGGGGTTGTGTTAGAAAGTGCCATCTTTCTTCCCTTGGTATGCCCCCACTTTTTTCTGAACTGCTGATGTACTTTGACTGTGTGTGCCCTGGGTACCTGCCAATCAGGTACCCTGAGCCTATGTTCCTTCCCTACAAAGAAAAGCAATGCTGAAACAAAATACCCAATTGGCATCTCTGGCTACCTGTCAGCCCCTAGTAAATTGTACCCTAGGTACCCAGGGCATGGTGACCAGAGAAGACCCCTGAGGGCTGCAGCACTTATTGTGCCACCCTCAGGGCCCCTGTACCCTGGCACCCACACACTGCCTTTGCAGGCTGAGTGCCTAAGTACAGAACTAAAACTAGAGTCGTCATGGCACACATCCCTGAGTACCATGCCCACTGAACCCACTGCCCTGGCATACTTCAGTCACTCCTCTAGCTGGGTGCCCCATGCCAGAGGTGAGGGCACAGGTGCATGAGCTCTGTGCCCCTACAGTATCCAGGGCCATTCCTGGGCACTGTAAGTGCAGTGCTGCCATTTAAGAGGATCACTGAAATAATATAGACTGACAGAATATCGACTAGCAAAAATATCGAGGCAAAAATATCTACAGACAAAATATCGAGTTTGTATCTACAAACAGGTAAGTACAAAATATCGTTTACAAAAATATAGTTTTAAAAAATATCGACTTTATTAAAAACAGTGTTAAATTAAATTAAAATTAAAAATTAATTACTAAAATATACTTAAAAATACTTAAATTAACTTATAATAATTAAATAATTAATGAAAGTTATAAAAAAATTACAATCATATTTGTTAAAACATATATATATATATATTAACATAATATAATTAAATATTATCCAATATTATTACCATACGATAGCATAAGTGTAAAAAATACTATTCCCACTCCACAGAGTGCAACTGTAGGGAAAACGTTGGATAGCGTAGGGGTAAAAATTACTATTCCCACTCCAGTGGGTGCAACAGTGAGGAAAGCGTTGGATAGCGTAGGGGTAAAAATTACTATTCCCACTCCAGTGGGTGCAACAGTAGGGAAATCGTTGGATAGCGTAGGGGTAAAAATTACTATTCCCACTCCAAATAGTGCAACAGTAGGGAAAGCGTTGGATAGCGTAGGGGTTAAAATTACTATTCCCACTCCAGTGGGTGCAACAGTAGGGAAAGTGTTGGATAGCGTAGGGGTAAAAAATACTATTCCCACTCCAGTGGGTGCAACAGTAGGGAAAGCGTTGGATAGCGTAGGGGTAAAAATTACTATTCCCACTCCAAAGAGTGCAACAGTAGGGAAAGCATTGGATAGTGTAGGGGTTTAAATTACTATTCCCACTCCAAAGAGTGCAACAGTAGGGAAAGCGTTGGATAGCGTAGAGGTAAAAATTACTATTCCCACTCCAGTGGGTGCAACAGTAGGGAAAGCGTTGGATAGCGAAGGGGTTAAAATTACTATTCCCACTCCAAAGAGTGCAACAGTAGGGAAAGCGTTGGATAGCGTAGAGGTAAAAATTACTATTCCCACTCCAGTGGGTGCAACAGTAGGGAAAGCGTTGGATAGCGTAGGGGTAAAAATTACTATTCCCACTCCAGTAGGTGCAACAGTAGGGAAATTAAATACTTAATATATTATTTCAATAAATATAAATTAATATGTATAAAAAATTAATTAAAAGTAATTACGAATTTAATATAATATAATAATTAATCAATTAAAATTACAAATTAAAATTAATTATTACAATTATTTAACTAATAATACAAATTAATTACAAATTAACAATTAATAATTTCACGTAAAAAAATTAATTTACAATAAATTCTAATTAAATACAATTTAAAAAATTGTTTTATTTAATTAATTATAAATAAATTACTTCCCATCCTATTCCCCTATAAACCCACAACCCACTACAGAAAATAAATTATTAAATTAACATAATTAGCAATTAATCAATTAAATCAAATTAATTAGCAATTCTAATTTAATTATTTACCCATAAAAAAATAATTAACAAATAATTCTAAAACAATACCAATAAATATGTTAGCATATTTAATTAATTATGAATAAATTACTTGCCACCCAATTCCCCTATAAACCCACAACCTGCTACAGAAAATAAATTAGTAAAATTAACATAATTAGCAATTAATCAATTAATTAAAATTAATTGGCAATTTAAAGTTAATTAATTACCAAATATAAATTAATTAACAAATAATTAAAAATGAATAACACTAAATAAATTTACATATTTAATTAATTATAATTAAATTACTTCCCACCCTATTCCCCTATAAACCCACAACCCGCTACAGAAAATAAATTAGTAAAATTAACATATTTAGCAATTAATCAATTAATTACAATTAATTGCCAATTAAAAGTTAATTAATTACCAAATATAAATTAATTAACAAATAATTAAAAATGAATAACAATAAATACATTTACATATTTAATTAATTATAATTAAATTACTTCCCACCCTATTCCCCTAAAAAAACCACAACCCGCTACAGAATTAAATTACGCAAAAATTAAAAAAAAAATTTTATTAATTAAAATATTTATAACATAAATACACACTTTCAACACACATAATAACATATAAATCACTATAAAAAATTCCATATTATCAAAAATTCGATAATTTTATTAAACTATATTATATACTTCGATATTTTAAATGTCTATATTTTTAACATTCGATATTACATTACTTACCCTAATAACGATATTTTTGATGTCTATATTCTGTCCAGTCGATATTTTGTCCATTCGATATTTAAAACTCGATATTGTGTCCAGTCGATATTTTGTAGTCGATATTTTGACTGTTCACCCATTTAAGAGTATATGGTGCTGGGAGGTTGTCATTTACGAACTCCACAGCACCATAATGGCTTCACTGAAGACTGACAAGTTTGGTACCAAACTTCTCAGCACATTAAACCCGCACTGATGCCAATGTGGGATTTAATGTAATCCATTGACAACCTTTGTCTAAGTTAATAACCCCTCCACTGCGCTGAACGTTCCGCGCTGGTGCAGAACGTTCTATTGCGCGGGCGGGGCTGGAACGTTCAACGAATGTGCGCAGCACTACAGAGGTAGTGCACGCGACGTCCGCTGAACGTGGCCAGCACTGAAGGGGTTAAATCACAGTCATTTATTGCATGAATCTTTTGGTGTTGTCATATCTCTATTTTTATTGACCATACATGTGGTTGTTGATACATTGTAAATAATTTCCACTGTGACCATCCTTTTTTTTACCATTATTTAGCCGAGTACAGTGGTCTATCCGGTTACCCCATTGATATATAACTGTATCAGCTAACAGCCAGCTTCTTACTGCTGTTAGATGTGTATGGGGCAGGGTCCCCGATGTCTGTATGCTGCAGAACTTCAGGATACACATCAGATCCTCCATGCACCACAGAATGTCGGTCTGTGTGCCTGTGACAGAATTTGCACTAAGATTAATGATAAACACCTCATATTCAGAGGGTTTACTGTGGGGTTGCTGAAAATCCGCATGGCGACTGCCTTGCTCATCATCACCACAACTCTTTCTCTCCATGTCTTCAGGTACTACTCTCCAACTTTACAAGGAGACAGCATCTCTCACTGTCTCCCCTTATATCCCTGCTTTCTGCCTAGAGTACCATGTGCCTCACCAGGACCATGGGTGAGGAAGGACTCAGAGCCATGCTTGTGCTGTGTGAGAAAGGCTGCTTAATTGGAAGCAAGCAGAGCGCACTTCATTTACCCTGCTCTCTTCTCCGTACATTTCAAACCCTAACCATTATCTCCCTTCAGACTTTCCCACCCCTTTACATGTTAATGTTGCCATGAAATGCATTTAACTAGAAAATTGTGTTTCACTTTATACCACTGTCCTCTTCTTATGCTGGCCTGCCTAGGCCCAGACAGCATACTCTTCGATTTCAGTTATATTTTTTCAGTCCTTTTCACGTAAACATGCCTTCTCTCTGTCACAAACCCGTTAAGCACCCTCTGTGTAGTGGGCCTAGCACACAGGGCTCATGTTCCTCTACCCCATGGCATTTTATGGTATGCATTGATGTCATAACTGATGTTTCCCCTGCTCCTTCATGACTGGTAAGCCTCCAGCATCCCTCATAACTAATGTACCTGTGCACCCTCATGACAGATGTGCCCCAAGCACCCATAATTTCCATCATGCTTGAAACCCTGCAAGCATTCCTCAAATCCCGTTAAACAATGGATTACCTGCTCTTGCTGTTACTAGTGCCTTGGTGTGTTTTCCATTAAATCCCAGCAAGTTTCCCCCTGAATAATGTGAGCCAATGACAAGCCTGGCACTCACTGTTACTGGGGTCTTGGTGTTGTTTTACACTATGCAAGTTTGTGCAAAAATGATACATTGGTTTCCCGTAATTTGATTGGATCAGCAAGTTGCACCTGCCCATTCTGTAAGGTCATAGAGCATGTACAAACACATGTTTTCTTACTTTTCTCCAAGAATCCAGAGCCCTCCAGACGGCCACATGCTGCATGTGATCTAGCGACATCCATTGAGCCTTCAAAAGGGTATAAAAACCCCATCCAAACCAGAATTCTTGCTTGGCCTCGCTCTCTGTGGAACAAACTTCACCCTTCCCTCTCACCTTAAGAATTCCGTAGGATCCAAGAAGCGGTCCAGTCTACTTCAAGTCCATTCAAACCAGAGGTTCATGTGGCGCCAGCTCCCTCGACATCTTCCTCCTTGCTCCCTCATGCACAGCTACTCTGGACCACCCACATCACCCAGAGTCAAGACTTCGATCTTCTTCAAACTTCAAACAAGTTGAAGAATTAGGCTAAGTACCTAATATTAGATTAGTGTGCACTATACCTCCTAAAATAGTTAACCTGACTGAGACTTTTTCTCCATTTCCTCACTGAATTTACTCCAGTCCCTTCCCACATCCTTGGTGGTAGAATAGTATCATGCAATGATTAAAGACTTGAGCTCTGTGTTTCTCTAACAAACAGTAGTGCCTAGAAAAAGCACTTCAGAGTCTTTGATATTGTATGCACCTTGTACCAAAACCCGCATTTTATTCCTAGGAATGACACAGTCCAATTTGTGATTCTGGCCATTCTGCTCTCATGCCAAGCTGCTGATGAAACCTGCAAATTTGTGTCACTGAATTTAATGCATGTTCATTGTATGTAGATACTTGTTAGTGTACTGATGGTGACTGGCTCCTCTTGTTATTTCCACTGATTGTGTTGTCACAAAAACAGAGGTTCTGGACCAGGGCACATCTGTCTCACTAATGTAGAAGGTCTCAGGAGTGACAGATCCTGTTATGCAGTGTTGCATAGCCACAGGGCTGATACAATACTGCAAGTCTCTCTTTTCTTATTTTATTTCAACCCCCTTTCCCCTTGGGGATAGTGTTTGTTTTGATTCCTAGGCATTTTCTGTCTTCTGGAGCGATAGGAGCTCCAGCATATACTCCAGTGTCACATCTGAGGTTGGGTCCAGGTGAGTGCCTGATACTCTCCACTGCCTTATCCTGAGCTCTATTCTTTTCACAGGCTTCCAGCAATGATCCCTTCCAAGTACCACAATTTACCCTCAGACAACCTATTCTGTGCCTACTACCACCTGTACTCCCCGTCAATAGCATTGCACTTGGTAGGGCGAATTACCATTTTCCTGCACAGAGTGAAATGCTCTCTTCCTTTGTAACTGCACTGGCTCTCGCAGGGATGTGGCAGCCACACAGCCGCTGCCATCACTCACAAGTTGTGTGTCACTTCCTGATGCCTCCGAAACTCTACTCGCAGAGAGGGCAGTACCCTCTACCTTGTACATGGGATGTTCTTGGGAGATGGACCCCTCAGTTACATGTTTGTGCTATGTTGAAAAGGCCACTTTATTGAATTCAAACAGAGCTTTAAACATGTCAGACACCATTTTGTCCCCTAATTTTTGGCTTAGTTAATGTAATTTTTATAGCATTGTTGCACGGTAGTTTTAAATCGTCAAGAATCTTCAGTCTTTTTGGTTACCAAATGTTGGCAACCAGGGACCAAACGTCCTGTGTGCTCTAGTGACATGGAACATGGAATCTTAGTTTGCAAAAGGGCATTGTGTAGGGTGGTTTCCATGAATTGTTCTTTGGGTATGAGCATTTCCTTCTTTTCTTCACTGCAAGATATGCAGATATTATTGTGCCATGTCCTGCTTTTGTGTTTTTCTGTAGATCTATAATTTGGATTTTCTGTTGTAGGAGGCATACATTGCTTTGGTTCTCAATAGTCCTTTGATCAGCGTCTTCCAAACTTGTTACATAGCCCTGCAGTATTTCTTTATTTCAGGGATTTTTTCCCCCAATGTGGACAAGTGTCCAATCGTTCTTTGAAGATGGCCACTAATTATTGCATCTCTGTTTTAATCTTTTTCACGATAACCAGAGTTATAGCTTCAGTTCAATTTTTGATACACTAATTCTCTTTCAGGTATTAATTAGGAAAATTAAAGTCACCGAGAACTTTAATTCAAAATCAAATAGACCTTATGTTTCCCTTTCAATTACTTGTTTCTGATCCTTTGAATTCAATAAAGTGGCCCCTGAGTTGAAATGTTCTTTGGGGTGAAAGTTATCCCTTGGAAAATTCTTTTTTCTAGATAAACTCCACTTGGTTCTACCAAGGAAGGAGATTTTGACATGTAAGCACATGGATCTTTCACTGTCATTTTGTTGTGGGTATTGTCATCTCTTGTTGTGGGTATTGTCATCTCTTTTCATCACCTGCCATCATAGGACCCAGACAGCTTGTCCGAGGACTGACTCACATCTCAGGGTGCACCCATGGCCCCGTCTTCACAGCCGTAAATAAGATCACCTTCAGCCACCTCACCCCACTCACATGGATGAACTACTACATCATACACTTTTACATCAATGCACCACACTCAAGCAAACAGAAGTCAGCCATCAACATCAGATGTAACTGGAACGACATAGCAGAGACAGACTGGGCCCACAACTTCAGATCCAACAAGCCTATCCTCAACGGCAACCTTCAGAATGACCTACCCACATTTAACAACTCAATCTCAGACAGCGACAACATTCATTCATAATAACTTTATTCGACAATTTAAGTCATAAAAGCATACATAAAATACACAAATTTAGATTAAAAATCCATAAAAACATATACATAAATATTAAAAGGTATTAAACTACATTGGACTATTGCCGAATATATTCTTACATTAGTTCATAAATCCTAAAAACAAACTCATCAGTGTGCATTTGGTCCAGGGGAGTATTACAGAAAAGTTCATAAAACAGCCCTCAAAATATTGCAAGTACAAATCAGCTGAAATTCATATGCCTCCCGCTATCTGTTTTGTACGAATTACCCAGGCCCATTTCAGAAATTTAGCCATAGCAACAGCAATTAAAGGCATCGGGTCAGTACATACGATTCTTAGCGCCTCCTGATGTCTATGCATACCAAACAATTTGCATATAGGTTTTATCCACATCGATCTGGGTGAAGAATACAAAGGACAAAAAAAAGAAAGTGACTTAATGACTCTTGTTCCTCCCCACACTTAGGGCATCTGTTGTTACCGTTTTCTCCTGCCCATCTAGCTGTAAAAAATCTTACAGGAAGGGTACCTACTCTTAGTTGGAAATAGAGCTTACGGTCCTGCTGTTTTCCGATAGTGTCCCAATATGGTTCCAGCTTCGGTCGGGCTTTTATTTCCAGAAATCGGCTAGTTAAGTGCAAGGAGAGTCCCTTTGTCTTTGCATCTGTAAGCACCATCTCCCAATACTTTTCTTTTACAATTTTTTGGGAGGGGAATATAGCGTTTTCTGGGTCGTCCCAGAGTTCCCTCATTCCCATTTTGAAAAGTAAAGACCGAATGGCCTTCAGCCAAGGAATTTTCCGCCATGAATCCATGATCATTATTTCCCTCAGCCCATGGGCATAATGCCGTAGTTCATCAGTGGACCATAGACAGCGCCAGTACAGTAATGGCCGTAGGTAGGCAAGATCTTGCACCGTCTTTTTTCCAAGATCCCACATTAGGGGTGTTATCGGGGTACTTATGGGAACGCTTGTAGCTTTCCGCTTTCTTAAGTCCTCGAACCCCCAGAGTTCAGCACCATAAAGTGCCGAACTTACCACCTTCATCCCGTATATTTCCAACAGTGGGCTAATGGGCTTTGATAACAAAGAGGAATTTTTTTTTAAAAGAATGCCTGCCTGTTGGCGATGTTTTAACACTACAATATCTAACTGGCTAGACCACCCCAGATCTCTCTGGAGGGTGACCCCCAGATATGTGAAGGCATCTACCCTCTCCAATGGGGAACCATTCATATGTATCGGCCCTCTAAAAGGTCTAGCAGACCCATGGGTTTTTACGGCCTGCAAGGACCATAAACTTGGTTTTTGCCGTGTTTATTTCTAAACCCCTATCTCGGCAAAAGTCTTCAAATCGTTTCAGTGCGAGCTGGAGCCCACTTGGTGTTTTTGAAATGATGAGAGTGTCGTCTGCGAACATGAGGGTCGGAACCCGCTCACCAGACATCGCAGGGGCATCGGTAGGGACCAGGGAGAGGAAGTCCGCAACCCCGTTCACAAAGAGCGAGAACAAGGTCGGCGCCATGATGCAACCTTGTCTCACTCCCGGCTCCACCGGGAACGGCTCTGTTACCTCTCCCCGACCACCCCACCGTACCCGAGCGAACGTACCCTCATGCAAGCGGACGATCAAACTCAACAGTTCGGGTGCCATCCCCAACCCCGCAAGGACTTTCCACAATATATTGCGTGGGACCAAGTCAAAGGCCGCCCTTAAGTCCACAAAGACAGCATACAGGGTACCTTTTTCCAGGACTACGGTGCGCCAATATAACATAATAAACCGTAATACCTGGTCTATGGTACTTGTTTTTGGGCGAAATCCAGCCTGAAGGTGACTCAAGATATTGTCATCATCCATCCAGGTCTGAATTCTACCCAAAACCAATCGCCCCATGATCTTTTGTATACAGTCGATCAGGCTTATCGGCCTATAGTTTCTTGCTAATGCCTTGTCCCCTTTTTTGTATACCGGCACAATTTCTGCCCCTTTCCATGATTTAGGGACATCCATCGCTTGGGCAATGGCGTTCGACACATATAAAATATAAAACCGCCATCGCCCTCTATTGTTTAAGAAAAGATCTGCAGGGACACAGTCCATGCCGGTAGCACGTCCTTCCGTGACTAGGTCCAGTGCCCTGTCCACTTCTCCCAGGGTAAAGACAGTCTCCTTATAGAAGGTATAATCAAATACTCCCTCGCTGATGCCAATCGCCCTATTTGCAAATTGCGGCTTAAAAAAGTCTACCCATGAATTTCGGTCAACGTTGTTTTGAGGGCTCTCGTGTTGCCCTCCCCTGTCCCATTTAAAAATATCCCAAAACAGTTTAGGATTCTTCACGTTGCACGCCACTTTAAGATCCTGCCACATGCCTTTGGTCTTTAATGCATGGCCCAGTTCTTTCCTAGCTTGGCGGCAAGAGCCGTCATACCAGCTCTCCGCTTTTTTAATTTGGCCTCTTCTATTTCCTGAACTTGGTTTACAAAAGTAAACTTTTAATTTAGTGAAGAGCTTATTATGTGCCTCTAGCAAAAGATTGAAGGGGGACCCATTCAGGGTGCTTTCCTCCATAGCCTCTATAGCCCCTTCCAAGTCTCGTTCAATGCTATCGATGATTTCCTGATGTTCTGCCACTTGACGCCACTTAAGGTGGCGCTCATCATTTGTCAGAACTAAATCTGGAAGAGTTGATCCCCCAGAATCCTCGTCCTCATTTTGTAGACCCAGGTTGAATATAGCAGTCAGGGGATTATGGTCACTCTCAATACGAGTGACCACCTCCATATCCAAAAGGGTGGACCACATCCGAAGGGGGACAAGTAAATAGTCAATGTTGCTTGCCCTGACACCATTGTTGAAAGTTGCCATTCCCATTTTATCAGACAATGTGCGTCCATTAGCCGCCCTCAACTGATTTCCCAAACAGAGGCCCTTTAACTGGATCGCAGCTTCGGTCCATTTTCTTATAGGTTTTATGCTAAGTTGGGGAACTCCCCACCTAGCGTCCTCATCCTCTGTTAAATGTGTATCATTCAAGCCAAGGGGTTCAAAAGTGGTGTTAAAGTCCCCTGCAATCAATGGCAATATGTTAGGAGGGGTAGCCTGCAGTAGTATATCCAACTCAGCTACGACATCAGATTTCTTGCCACCTCGAAGCCCCCTAGCATATACATTGTAAAAATCGATTTCTAAGTTGGCAAAGAACCTTAACCTGACCCCTAGACTATCATTATTTACAACAGGGAGGAGCTTGGTGAGACATTTTAAGGACTGCCTAACCCATATCACTAATCCCCCCATAGGTCGCCCCTGGCATTTTTTCACAGCTGGAACAAAAAAATTCAGAAAGCCTACTCTAAACATTGGTTCGACCGCCCACACCTCTTGAAACAAGCATATGTCAAAGCGATCAATAAATTGTACCCAAGGCTGAGAGTTAAGTTTTGTCCCCAGTCCCGCCACATTCCATGAAATAAAAGATGTTTTACATAGTGGTCATTCGGGTGCTGCAGCCAGTTCATACCATAAAGAAGGGTCCCCTGGGCCTTGTTGTACATAGATCTGCCTTCCCAGTGACTGATCTGGCTTTGAGATCTCAATATTGCCTTCGCACCTAACCCTTTGCCTTTGGTCACCCTCATCCGTCCCTTCTATCCCACTATTCTGGGGGGTTACTTGCCCTCTCAAAATCTCAGCCCCTTCACTTATGCCCCCAGGTCTATTACCCGGGGTAAGCCTTTGGGGAGCAAACTGTCGGTCGCAATCTACCAGCCCGACAAGGGCTGGAATCTGTTGAACAACCTTATGTTCCCCAATGGACAGAAATTTGGTTCCACCCCATGTGAGAACATGTCCCTCTCAAAGGACACCGGAGTTGGGGGTCCGTAAAAATAGGCTAAGGGTAGAGCTTGTATCCTATTAGACTGATCATTATGAGTCCAGTTACAAATGTAATTAACACATGACTGGTCACTAATATTAATAATGATACAGTCCCCCGCCACCGTCTTACAACCCCTACCTATCCAGTTAACTCTCCTAGTACCCAGGATATTAGCACGCATGTTTGCAGGCAGTGGACGGTGTTTATTAAGCCAGAAAATACATTTATGCTTAAGGTCTAGGAATGATTCTCATTGCCCCTGAGCTACTGGTGGAACCCCTACCAAAACTACCACAAAAGGGGCTGATTGGGGAGGGAGATCATTATAGGGTAAAGGAGCCTCACTATGAGCCCTGGGTAAGACGGTGGAATTTTGCTTCCTAACATCCGTCTTAGTGCCATCTCCCTGATTACTCCCTTTGCTCAAAAGTGACACTCCAACCCCTGCTTGATTATGGGATGGGGGTGCAACTGTCATGGCCAAAGTTTTTTGGGACACCTCATTTGGCTGTACTATATTTCCCACCCCTGTCTGTACTGGTGGTTGGGGTTTATCAGCGTACACTTTATCAGCAGCTAGAGTAGATTTACCACCCTGCCCTAACCCGGCACCACTACTGGGGCAAGTTGGAGCCTGGGTTACAGGGATTTTAGCCCGACCATTATGGACACTGTGCCTTGGGCCTGCGTGTTTCTGAGATGTTGCCAGCGAAAGTTCAAGGCACACCAGTCTATTTTCGATAGAGTCCAATCGGTCATGTAGTGGTTGGTTTATTTTCTTAAGAGTTCCTTCCAATCTTTTCCAAAAAGAAGGACCCAGATCCAGATGTGATTCCTCCCCCATGTTATCCGGGTGGCATCCCTGCCCATTTTTTCCAACAATCCATGTTGAAGGGGGCAAGGAGATGGTGTCGCTACTGGAGCATCAGCAGGAGGAATATTTTTGCCGGACTTTGCTTTTTTCCCCCCAGCAAGTGATTGGGGCCCAGGACGCTTCCTTTTAACTTGCATCCCTCCCTTCTGCTGGGCCAGACCTGCTTTTACTTGGCCAGCCGAGCGAGTTTTAATGTTAGGGGAGGGAGGTCTACATACATCACTGACAGGAACTCCAACTGTTGAAGAGGTATCACTTATATTTAAGATGATTTCTAGTTGAGAAGACAAGGTAATTGCCTCCACTCCAGACGGAGGAAGCGTACCCTGTAAGTCAGTTGCTATATCTATCGGTGATTTTGCTCCTGCCAGGGGGCCCAAGGAAGATCTTTTATCAAAGGGTATGTCCAAGGATAGCCTTTTCTCCGTAAGTTCTATATCCTTGGCAAGTGCAGATGATACCCTGATAAGGAAATTGTCTAGTGTTCCCAATAAAGAACCTCCCGTTGACTTCCTACTACCATGGCCAACATCCGGAGAGGTAGACATCCTCACTGTATCCTAAGATTTAGAGCACGTAATATAATGGTTTATATATCACAACCAGTTACTTAGCAGGAGAAACTGACCTTTCTGTCCAAATGTAGGTGTTAGATGGGTGGCCCGTCCCGTCCTTGGCTGGTCTTGAATGGGCTTAAACGGGCCCGCCCTTGGCCCGGGCTTCGCCCGGCGCGTCCCGCGCGCGTCCTCGCGGGACGAGGAAGCGGTGAGTGTTTTATGCGCCTCCTGGCGCTGGAAAGTGAGGGGGGTGGTGTCCTGGCGTCGAGGCTGCTAGGCTTGTAGTCCGACCTGACCGGCGGAGCCAAGCCCGGCCAGTCAGGGCGAGAAGAGCAGCACGGCGGAGCAAAGCCCGGCCAGTCAGGGCATGGAAAGGAAAACGGCGGAGCTGAGCCCGGCCACCACACACAATCAGGAAACCGTAGATTCGCCGTGCACCCCTTCAAAAAGCTACAGCGACAACACTCTGGCTCCCTTGAGAAAATCAGGCAAGCAAGAACATGCATGCTGATACACGCAAGACCTAAGAGAATCCAAGGCCTACTGTAAACAACTAGAAGGAAGATGGGGTACCAGCCGAGATAACATCTCTAGAGATGCCGGCAAATCCGCTCTCAGAAGGCACCAAGCCTAGATAAAAGAATCCAGGAAAGCATCATTTGTACTGAGTACAGAATACTTCTCTGATTCCAGCAAAGACATTTTCAACAATGTCAGAGAGTTCACTATTCCAACAGGAACCACCTCCCCATTAACCACTCAAAAGACCTCTGTGACAACCTCCCCAACTACTTCCATAACAAAATATTCAAAACCTACACTAACTTCTCCCCCCAACCCACCGCAGAGGACATCATCATGCAACCACCCACCACAACTAGGAATGCCCGCCATCTAACAAACTAGAGCCCCTACCACAGTAGACACTGAGAGAGTTATGAAGAGCATCCATTTCTGATCCCCCACATATCCCTGCCCGCACCCCATTAACAACATAGGAAAAACACTGATCAGTACCTATCCCATCCCCATCATCAACTACGCCATCCTTAGCAGAACCTTTTCCGGATATCTTTCTTTCCTATCCCAAGTCTTGGCAAAAGAGATTAACAAGCAACTCTCCTCCCATCTAGAACAGCACCATCTCCTGGACACCACCCAATGAGGGTTACTCAGCAACCACAGCACACAAACCACCCTCCTGACAGCAGCAGATGACATCCGGTCTGTCATGGATCAAGGTGACACTGCCACTCTCATCCTCCTCAGCCTCTCTGTGGCCTTTGACACCATAACTCATAGCACCCTTATCACTAGACTCCAGGACTCAGGAATTCAAGGGCCTGTCCTAAGTTGGATCGCCCTCTTCCTCTCCAACAGAACTCAATAAGTCAGACTACCTCCCATAAACCTGCAAACCCAAGAAGCTCATCTGCGGAGTCCCCTAGGATCCTTCCTCAGCCCAACTCTTTTCAAAGTGTACATGGCACCCCGCAGCATCAACATTGTCTCCTATGCCAATGACAAACAGCTCATTCTCTCCCTCATCAATGTGAACCACATATACCAGGATTAAATTCACCTCCTGCATGACCAATGTTGCCAAGTGGATGAGGGAGAACTGCCTCCTGGTGATCATTCTAACTAGGTACCACCACCACCTCCACTGATGATGCCAGAAACCTCTTCATCATTTGATATGCCAAAGACACAATGAATAAATAGGTTAACGTTTCCTGCTGCTGCCTCATTGATCTGCAAGATTTTCAGATGGCTCTCTATGGACACAAAACACATGTTCACCCAAGCCCTCATAACCAGCAGACTCTACGTCGGCATCTCCAACCATCTCGATCATTGAATTAGTCAGCTTCTTGAAATTTATTGACAAGCGGTCCCATGCCTGCACTTGGAGAGTGGTAAGCAGCTTCCTAATGAGGTGTCCTCCTTCTCAAACGGACTAAATGCCCCACACTCTCCACCTCAAGACTCTCAAACTTGGCCCCAAATCAATGAGCCTTCTTGCTGGTATCCCATGTCTCTGACTCATTGTCTGACTCCCCCAGTGTTTTGTGATTCCTTCAAACATTTGTTATTATCCTGTTCTTAAAAATAGTTTTGCCTGTGTTTGTATTTTCTACCCTATTTTATTCTCCTTTTGCTATCCAAGATTGCTCATCTGCACCTCTATCCTTGTGTATAAACAGCACTGAAACAGACATAGGACTTGCAATACCTACTGAGAAATAAATAAATATGGAAAAGGAACTTACGTGCCTCTCTATGCAGTAGCCTCCACTACTGCTCGCAAAGGGGCAGCCATCCTGGAAGAGACCCCAACTGCTCTCTCTTGCTCTCCCGTGCCTACATCTCGGACCATGTATCCTTCCAATGCTAGCAAGCTGAACTCCCTACTATCCCCTGCAGAAAACTAGTCATACATAATAAACTACCCTCCTAACCTAACCAAAAGCTCCATTAGAAATCTCACACTCAAAATTCTCAGCCTAAATAAATAAACTCTTAATACTGACCCTACTTCTGCTACTGTAAGGGTACTTTACTGAATGACCTCATCTGTTTCTACCAATTAGCATGCTCAATGGAGGAAAGCCCTATCTTTCTTACTGTACACCCCTATCAACAAGAAAATTACACATGTCTATAAACTCAATATCGCACCCTCACCTTTGTACAATGCGAATGCCAGCATCTCCATCTATAATAAGGGCACTGTGCTCATTTAATCTTCAGATTCCAAACTGGAACACTTCACTGATCATTTCTCCTTCCTCAAGAAAAAGCTAGACATGGCCACTGCCCAGCCCATCCCCTCGCAACTTCTTTCTGACTCCTCCCCATATGACAACCACCCCTTTACCCCGCTTCCTACCTCTCTCTCTTGGCAGACACCCATTCATCCACATGTATCACTGCAGTCCAACTTGGCTGACCATTTTCAAGGCGCTACATGCTCAAGGTCATGCTTTTGTTGCTTCTAGAATTTGCCGGTACATTCCTTCCCGTGATTTGCGCTCCTCCCATCACAACCTCCTCACTACTCCAGCAGTTAAACGCAAAAAGCATGGTGGCCTCCGATTTGCGTTTTTGGCTCCTAGACTATGGAATTCACTTCCGAGCGAACTCAGATCCTCTCCCAGTTACGCTCTCTTTAGATGTTCACTTAAAACTCATCTCTTTCGGCAGGCCTTTGTGTAATTCCGCACCCTTCTTCTCCCTGTTGTCTCTAGCGCCATGAAACCGCCTAGTGTCCGTGCACTGAATAAATACTTTTAACATAACATAACATAACATAACACACACCCTCCTCCATCAATAATGTTGGGCACTTCCCTATTACAATAATAATCCAACATCACTAATTCCCAATCTTCTATAGATCCCTGTACCAACACTACCATCAAACGGGTCAGTATATCCACCGCCCCATATTAACCAACCATTAGCAAGACTCTGACTGTGGACCCTACCAATGCTTGCTCCCCAACTGTCCTGACTAAGCTAGATCTCCACACTACAGTGCCTTCACCAGCCAGGAGCCTATTAGGAGTTGCTACATTTAATCTATGCTTGACACTGTAAAATCTGAACTGCAGCTGATTAGGGCTGACATTATTAAACTAGTACATATCACCTCCAACCTTGAACACAAGTGGTCTTTGGATAAAACTCACTTCCAGACTAAACACCACTCTATCTCCCAAATGCCACTCTGTTACTATCCCTGCCTATACCTGGGTCACACATCCTAGCTGGAGTTATAAACTGAATCAAAATCACTCCCCCTGGCCCAATAGGCTAGTCAGATAGTTATAGAATAATTATATCCTCTCCCTCCTAGCCACTGTGCCCTGGCCCACCAGCCTATACCTGCTAGAAATATGTAGACTATTATCATGCTCCCTCTCAGAAAATCCATCCCCAGCACTATCTATATTAATAAAGTGAACCTCAAACAAGTACTCATCTCACATATGTCTATGAATACCATTAAACATTCCTTAAATGCTTGTTAGTCAACTGTCGTTCAGTTGAAAAATACATGCCTGACATAGTCAATCTTATGCTTAACTTTGATCTTGACATCCTTATACTCACTTATTCTTGGTTGAATGAATCATCATTCCCAATTCTTGTCATACTAGCCCCCAGTCATGACATCCTCAGACTAAACCCCGCTCTGGGGGTGGCCTAAGCAGGTCAACATCATACATTTCTATCACTGCCCTCCTGTGAATACCTTAGGATCCACATCATCACCAATGACAACTCAACAAGCTCTCTTCACACTTTTTACCATCCTCCCGAAGATAATCACACAGTCATCGAACAGATCATGGATATTATCTCCTCTAATGATGAGGAGCCTAACAACCTGATTTTTCATGGCGACTTCGACATTCACTTTAATAACTCCAGCGACCCTCTCATATATAGTTTTGAATCCTCCTCCAGGACCTCAACCTTATCGAAGCCTGCAAAAGCCCAGCCCATAATGAAGGGGCCAACTTTGATTTAATAATTGCAAAAGTAAACACCATACTAATTGAATCTATCCTACCTTGCAACTGGACTGACCACAATTTCATCAACTTCCTCATTTATGAAAGGGTAATTATCTCTAGGGGCCAACCTGTGAAAGCTAAATATTGTGCCAGAGACACCCGTAACATTAACCCATTCATGATGGCCACTTTTAGTATCTGCATCCTACTTCCGCCATCCTCCATGTATGATGCTCATGACCTCACTGATCACTACATCAATTACATGTAAAAGAAACTCATGAACACATTTCCACAAGCAACTAATGAGAGTCCCGTACAAAGGATCCAATTCCTGGTTCAACTGTAATCTTAAACTGGAATGCAGATGCCTTAGACATCCTGAAAGAGCATGGGAACATACCCCCTCTTTGTCTAACCTCAAATTTCTACAACAAAGATGGAGTGCCTACAATAGGTGCTCCTATTGCATCCCCCACTGGTGTGGGTGATGTCCCCCGGGCACAGGATTAGTCCTTGTAGAAAGGTTTCAATATTGAAATCATGAATAAATGTTTGTTTTAGGTCAAATGCTTTTTAATATTGTGTTTTTCATCACACGTAGTATTTTTGGACAAAGAACTTCATTTCCCACAATACATTGTTCCTGGTACTTAGTTTAACATCTGTCAAACTTTCTTTTCCCAATGCATTTCGGCCAGTGGCCTTCTTCAAGGGGATTATCTGTAAGTGGATATATTGCACTTTGAGTGTCTAATACAATGGGAGACAGTGGGTGTATGCAAAACGAAATTGGTCATGCTGTGCTGTGCTCAACTAAAAAATCGCGAGGTGAATGTGTTGTGACCGCGTTCTTGAACGTTAAACATGTTGTGTGTCCGTCTGTCTCATGACAGGCCCTTACACAGTATTTAGATTATTTAACGAAAAAATGTGCACTTAAAGCTATCATAGCGATCTTAATATGAACGTGCATGTGATGCCAATACCGTATTTGACGAAGTCTCAGACGGTCTGTGGTTTACGCCTGAAGCGGTGTGTACACCGTATTATGTTGAAACCGGTGGTTCATGCATGCATTACTGCGTGAAGATGTGCCTACAATAGGCACATCAGAAACTCCAAAGCAGCATTCTTTCAAAACCAACTTGACACAGCAATTAATCAACAACAAAAACTGCTCGAAATTGTTAAAAAATGGACTAACCGGAAAAGCAATGCCCCATCCTCAGACAACAAAACCCTACCTAACTGTGAAACGTTTGCTTACTTCTTTGCTGAGAAAACCATAACAATCACCACCGATATCCAGAACGCTATGAAACTCCTACCGGGTCACCCTTGTGGGCCTCCTGAAAATCACACTTCCACCACTGAAGGTTGTTTTCTCACACAAACTTTGGGGTGTGTGCTCTGCGGACAGGGAGCGAGCACGAGTTTGGCGAGTTCGGCAACTCAGCGATCTGCAGACCGCGGCCGTGGGCTGTAGCGAACTGCAGCCGTAGCAGTAGTGGTGGTGGCGGCTACGGCTCCTGTCTGGGCTGCTTGTCCCTGTCCTGGTCAGCCGATCAGGGATCGGGTCGGATCGGGGTGGACTGAGAGACCGCAGCGCGTTGATTGCAGTGGAGACGGGGCCGGGAAGCGGAGCCCCGCTCTGCGATATACCGCCATTGTCTTCACTTACATCATCCCACGGTGAAGCGCCACCGCAGCGGCTGCCAACCCCTATCCTGAAGCAGGGGGGATGAGCACAGTGGACTATTGCTCCCGAGACCCCCCCTCCGCACCGCAGGAGCTGTATTGCTAAGTTTTCGAGCACCCCAGAGAAGCGCAAGGAATTTTGGAGGAAGTCCTCGGAGGGGACGCGTCTGGTCTGAGCAGCAGAGGGAGAGGCAAAGTGGCTGCTGTGCCACTGGAGCTGTGCATCTTCTGGATAAGAAGTATCAAAATACCGGGAGTATTGGGCGTAGTGTTTGTCTGTCCCGTAGGCGCACAGTGGCGTTCAGTGACAGAGTCAAGGAGTGGAAGGAGGCAGATGCGGGAACCGTGAGTACCGCGGCGGTGGAGAGTAGCTGCGGTAACCACGAGCAGAGGTAAGGAGCGGCGGGAGCCGCAAGCACCTCCACGCCTGTTGAGATCACTGGCCTCAGGAAATCAACGGCACGGTTTACTTATTAATACCGCAATCATTTTGTAGCAGCATCCTTTAGCTGGCTTCAAGGCTAATTTTGCTATTGGTGGTGAGTAGCATAGCTTGCAGGCTCTACTCTAAAACTCGACAGCTCGTAGCAGTTGAGCCTGCATTATTGTCTTCCTGTTTGTGCACGGGGGGAGCCAGGAGCACTACAAAGACTTTCTCACCATATGAGGAGTTTATTATCTTGTTTACCGCACAGCATGGTGCTCTTCTGGAGCCGGGAGCTCCTTTGAGATTTGCATACCATAGTTGCGCTTGTTTTCTAGTGGTTTGTTGCTCTTAGACTTAATTAAAGTCTAAACCCTAAGGAACCAGTTCAAGTCTAATACATCGGTGATATTGTACAGACTGAGCATCCTCATCGAAGAATGACAAAACAAAAGAATGAAAAATCACTCAGCATCGGAAAATGTCCTCACAAAGCCAGTTCCCCTGACTAAAGCATCACCCAGAATACTAAGGAGTGCATGGAACATTGCCCCTGACAAAAAGTATTTTTTAAAATCTCCATCGGCAGGTCCTATAATCCAATTTTTATATAAACGTCCTTCCAATAAGGAGAGAGTTCCTGCCCGGACAGACCAACTAGGAAGAGCTAAATCCAGTAATGGAATGAATCACATTACAGGGAGCCTTTCCAGCAACAAGCTCCCAGTAACAAAAGTACAAAGTACAAACCTGGGAAGTATAAACATCGAAAGACGTCGGTCTCAATCTTACTCGGGTGGTGTAGTCCCCCAGGAAAGAAACATAGACGCACAAGTGACCCACAGAGTGACATCACTCCACTAATTCAAAGAATCCACTGTCAGCAACAACCTAACCTGCAGTCCCCTGTTCAGTCACCACTACTTGTATCCACAGGAGAGTCCGAGCAGTTGCAAAACCTGGGATATTTATCACTGTTATTTCTCCAAAATTTGGAATCAAAGATACAAAGTACATTGGAGCTTACTCCAAAACTCTTTAGAATGGTCAATGGATCCCGGAGTTCCCTTTCCTCCACACAAAGTAATCAAAATGATGGCAGTTTCATTAACGACCCAGAAGTAACTTATTCTGGTGAAACACTTCATACTATGGCTAGGGCATTGCTCTGGCAATCAAACAAAATGGAGTTGTAAATCGATCTTCTATCCACCATAGCTGAACGACTAGTGGAACTGAGCAATAAGGTGGCCTTCATAGAGAACATGCTCAGTGATAATCAGAATAACCGGATGTGCACCTGCTCATGTACAACTTTAATGGATACATGGGCAACACTTCCAGAAATTTTAAAAGGTTTGGTTGATTCATTAAAAGTTCAAAAAGGATGTACAAAGGGCCTGATGAATAACAGTAACATCTCTCCTACCTCAAACACGGACAGTCCGCTGGGTAATGCAGCTGGAATCAACACAGGCAACCTACTAACAAAGCCTGAGTCACAAGGACTTTTAGTATCTACTAAACTTTTCACCAATTCACCCAGTTGTAATTCCAGCCCTCGAATCTTAAACCTAGGGATGAACCTGGAGGGCAACACCTCCATCCAGAAAAGGAAGGAAGAGCCTCTCTCACGGAGGGAAAAGAGAAAATTAAAGAAACAAGAGAAAAAGGCCAAGGCATCAAAAAAACTCGCCCTTTTACTACCAACTTATATTCAAAATCCACAAGTCAATAAAGACAAAATACAACTCTATCCGATTTTCACAAAAAAACACGTTCCAAACAACTCAATACCCACAGCCTCAACTAAGAAGGAGGCCCATAGCCCTGCACAGTCAATTCCCAGTGCAGGGGTCTTGCATAGCCCTTCAGGCTCGGCAATAAAATCACAATTATCTAATATACTAAACATCAAGAAGCTAGGGCTAAGCAGTCTAGTATGTTCAAACAAGAAACAAGGACCCAATACTGGGGACAATACATCTCGGGGACTTATATCATTAGGCTCTCAGAGACTAGGTGAACAAGTTGATCAGTCAAACCCAAACCCGCCCACCGACCAGAACCACGCCAATGGAACTCTGGCCCAAATTGTAACTTAAGTATCTTACAGATGGATTTAAGCACCAAGCCCAAAGTAAACCAGGTCAGTAAAACCACGCACGAGGTGATTCTTACCCCTAGATATGTCATTAAAGGCCAACATGATATCCTTAATAGGGGCAACATACTCAGACTATTTAAGCATATTACGACTCTCACTGAAATACATTCAAGCGACTTAGAATGGGTTAAATTCCTGAGCCTTTCTACTGACTCTCACGGGGAATTAACATCAATAGGGCTGTGTCGCCATGCTCAGGTGGGGCTCACAGTAGAAGAAATAGCACAAATGGCTGGTTGGGGCATTGACATAGCTTTCCCCATATCAAAGAAATACCCACACGTATTAGTAGTATCATCGCCAACGAAGGAGGTATACTCGGTTTTAAGGGGGAAGGCAAGCAAACTACCAGGGAAAAGCTCAGCGGCGGATTCAAGATTCTTATAATGCCTATAGGATAAAAAGTTCAATTGATCAAAGGTCAGTCCACTACAGTGGGCAAAAGCAGAGCATCACGCAAGGCAGTGGAGGCCAGCCCCACGATGGCACTTCTAATATAATAAATGCTGCTTGCCACTTGAATAAGATTAGAACACCGGGAAACGATAGATATTTGTCCATCATATCCTGGAATGTCGCAGGGCTGAAAAGATTGCTTACCTGTAACGCAGCACGTATGTATCTTCAAGCAAATGACATTCTTTGCCTACAAGAGACGTGGGCCACTGAACCCCTAATTATCCCAGGTTTTTATGAATTTGACGCTGCAGCTACAAAACGTAACCTCTTTGGTAGAGCATCTGGTGGGCTCTCAATTTTTTTTAATCATGTTCGTAAAATAGAGGTAACATCAGTAATAACACACAGTTACAACTTGCAAGCAGTACTGATCAGAGGTTTCAAAAATAATAACATCTCAATTCGCCTTTTGTTAATCAACTGCTACGTCAACCCCGCCACTCAGCAAAAAAAGCAAGTATTAAGAACATTGACAAGAGAAATGGACCACCTCGTAAATAAATATGCTTCACATTTTCCAATTATCGTTGGGGACATGAACACCAGGGAGTTGGAGCACGCAACAGGGGAACCTCCAAACAATTTAGAATCGGCTCCTCTGCAGTGGCTCCTTTTCACACAAAAGATGGTTTCCGCAACACCATCAAAAAAGCTGTGGACCCTCTCTGGCATCCTCTTCCCACCTTCAGGGACAAGTCAACAATTGATTACTTCTTTATTTCGGATAACCTGCTAACCTACTTCAACGAATTTGAAGTGGGAAACAGGGACGAGAGCTACCATAGACCTCTGAGGGTATCTCTTGAGCTAAATGGGAAACCTGCAAAAAAATTGGAAATATTGGGAGCTTCAACTGGAAAAGAGCACCACAAAGTTTTGAGAAGAATAAAATGGACCACAAATATAGGCCAAAGCTCTTGGAGTGGATCATATACAAAGAGTCAAGTCTAATAGACAGAAGTATTGCATCCCCATTGGAGCTCTGGAAAGGACTCCTTGATGAACTAAAAAACGTTCTCGGATGAATTACTGGGAGCCCTAAAGCACAGGACTCCAATTCACAATGCTAGTCATCACAATTAAAACCAAGGGCCCTAGCGCAAGCCAAGCGGAACCTCTCAAAGGCCTTGAAGGCAAGAAGAACAGGAGCCACAAACTCCCATATAGCGGAAATAAAAGTGCTTCGTAGGGAACACAGGAAGATAATATGGAAATTAAGTTCAAAGAAAATCGAGACAGAGTGGCTGAAAATGTATCATCTTCTCAGAGAAAAGGGTCACGGTGCACAGTCAAAATATCGAGTCAACAATGTCGATTTGCACTAATATCGAGTTAGAAACATCGAAGGTAAGAAATATCTATGTAGTAAATATCGTTGTCAAAAATATCGATTAGAATGTATATTCAATAATATCGAGATAAGTAATGTCGATGATAGAAATATCGATATATATAATGTCGAAATGTCAAAATATCGAAATTTTTAAATATATTTTTCTAATATATTATTAATAAAAAATGTTGTATAAATTTGCTATAATATTTAATAATAATATAACTTTTTTATATAAAGTATTATAAATTTTAGGAGCGGGATGTTGGGTTTATAGGGGATAAGGGTGGGGAGTGTATTAAAAATATAAATATTAAAAATATAAATGTAAACATTTTTTTTAGAGAAATTAGAATGCGAAATTAAATATTAGAAATTAGAAATATGAAATTAGAAAATGTATAAAATTTTTAGCAGCGGGATGTTGGGTTTATAGGGGATAAGGGTGGGGAGTGTATGAAAAATATAAATAAAAATATTTATTTTAGCAAATAAATTTATATAAAATAGATTTCGAAATTTTTAATTTGAAATATGAAATTTAAAATTTTAATTATGAAATTTGAAATTAGAAAAATTATAAAATAATTAGCAGCGGGATGTTGGGTTTATAGGGGATAAGGGTGGGGAGTGTATGAAAAATATAAATAAAAATATTTATTTTAGCAAATACATTTATATAAAATAGATTTCTAAATTTGAAATTTGAAATATGAAATTTTAATTTTTAATTATGAAATTTGAAATTAGAAAAATTATAAAAAATTTAAGATTTTAATTTGGGTTTTGGGGTACAGGGGTATCTTTAGGTTTCAGGGCTAGGTTTGGGTTTTGGGGTACAGGGGTATTTTTAGGTTTCAGGGCTAGGTTTGGGTTTTGGGGTAGAGGGGTATTTTTAGGTTTCAGGGCTAGGTTTGGGTTTTGGGGTAGAGGGGTATTTTTAGGTTTCAGGGCTAGGTTTGGGTTTTGGGGTAGAGGGGTATCTTTAGGTTTCAGGGCTAGGTTTGGGTTTTGGGGTAGAGGGGTATTTTTAGGTTTCAGGGCTAGGTTTGAGTTTTGGGGTACAGGGGTATTTTTAGGTTTCAGGGCTAGGTTAGCGTTTTGGGGTAGAGGGGTATTTTTAGGTTTCAGGGCTAAGTTTGGGTTTTGGGGTAGAGGGGTATTTTTAGGTTTCAGGGCTAGGTTTGGGTTTTGTGGATTTATTACAGCATGGATTGTTATGGACTATTGGATTTGCTAATTATTGCTAATTAGTTTGGGTTTTGGTGTAGAGGGGTATTTTTAGGTTTCAGGGCTAGGTTTGGGTTTTGGGGTAGAGGGGTATCTTTAGGTTTCAGGGCTAGGTTTGGGTTTTGGGGTAGAGAGGTATTTTTAGGTTTCAGGGCTAAGTTTGGGTTTTGGGGTAGAGGGGTATTTTTAGGTTTCAGGGCTAGGTTTGGGTTTTGGGGTTGAGGGGTATTTTTAGGTTTCAGGGCTAGGTTTGTGTTTTGGGGTAGAGGGGTATTTTTAGGTTTCAGGGCTAGGTTTGGGTTTTGGGGTAGAGAGGTATTTTTAGGTTTCAGGGCTAAGTTTGGGTTTTGGGGTAGAGGGGTATTTTTAGGTTTCAGGGCTAGGTTTGGGTTTTGGGGTTGAGGGGTATTTTTAGGTTTCAGGGCTAGGTTTGTGTTTTGGGGTAGAGGGGTATTTTTAGGTTTCAGGGCTAAGTTTGGGTTTTGGGGTAGAGGGGTATTTTTAGGTTTCAGGGCTAGGTTTGGGTTTTGTGGATTTATTACAGCATGGATTGTTATGGACCATTGGATTTGCTAATTACGTTGTTGTGAAAAGGTAAATGCATTTATGTTATTAAATGTTGTGTGTTGGGAAATGTTCAATTAAAAAAAAAAATGTTGAGTTAGATATTTTATTTGTCTAAAAATTATTATATATTTATAATTTTTAGAGAAAAAAAATTCTTATAATTTGTGAATAAGATGGTTTCGTTACATTTAAGGCATTTTTTAAATGTCCAGAATTTTTGTGAATTATTATTTTCAGTTTAGTGTTTTGGCTATCATTTTTAAGTATTCTAGTCCTCTTGTTGTGGGGTAAAGTTGTACTTGTTGTTGTAAATATTGGAAATAGATGTGCAAAATTTGCACAATCCAAACATCCCAGTTGCCGAATGGAAAAGATCACTGAATACAAGCCAAGAAGATATCCTATGAAAGAGATCTGGACAGCTTACACCATCAATCCAATCTCCTAGCACTGGACACCTCCTATATAGTGGGTAAACCATAGCCTTATTTCGAGCAAGCACTGTCAGTCCCGGCCCGGGAAAAAATCACTTATATGAGAGTTCTGGCACTGCCCATTGTGGACTTTAACCAAGCCTGGGCCAGGCAGGACAATTTAGTCACATGTCGACTTTGTAATTACCATTGTGAATCCAGGCTCCATCTGCTCTGCTGTTGCCCTAAGTTAGCCAATGAGAGGCACCGACTAGTTCATCCAATCTGCAGAGCCCATGGCCTTGTACTATGCAGTGAAGTCTCTGACTTGTGTTTCTCTGCTAAAACAGCTCAAACAGTAGCGTGACTGGGGAAATTTACAGAATTATTCCGAGCCGCCTTGATGCAGAATATAGAGTTACAGAAAGAAACCATTCAGCTAACAAGCAAGCGAGACTTTGACAAAATGTTCTTTTAAGTCTAATGCATTTGCACTTCACAGGCAGTGTTGACACTAATTTTAAGGTTTTATGTTCTACCAGTTTGTAATACCATACACAGGATTTTAATAATGACAGTATATTGTAACGATTTTAAGTAATTGAACAATAAAACTATATGACACTGAAGTCACCTTGCATCTGGCAGCTAGGCTCATCACTGGCTCAAAAAAAAGTGATCATATCACCCCTGACCTTTAATCGCTGAAATGGTTTCCCTATGTGGCTAAGATCCATTTCAAAGTTGCCTGTATGGCCCATAGGCGCTGCATCATAATGCCCTCTTTATCTGACCCCAGAAATTGTCCCTATCAGACAGAAACAGATCTTTCAGAATCACTAGCTCCATACAACGTAAGTCACATAAATTCAACAAAAAGAAAACCTATTCCTTTTCCAGAATTGGCCCAAAATCTGGAACTGTCTTCCTCCAGCGTTCAGATGCAGCCCATCCAGATCCATCCTCAGGAAAGAAGTAAAAATTCAAGTATTCAACACATTCCTCTCACATTGAAGCCATACCACACTCGCCTCATGCACAGGGCTTCCCTGCCTGTTTGTCATTCTATTTCGTTTCACACTTTCGTCCATGCCTCTGCACTGTTTCCTCTGTTTGCCAACCATCCACACAACCTCTGCCTCCTCCGTTCCGACAGCACACAAAATGGCGACCTTTCCTCCGCTGCATGGTGACCCTATTTTTATATCACACTTGCACGTCACTTTATTACCCTCAATTGAACACGATAACCCATCCCCCACACCCCACACACCCACATGCATCAACCGGCAGTCTTATAAAAAGATCTCCGATAAAGAGACCCTTCGGGGGACCCGTAGGGAATTGCAGCGCCGGCCCTAGGAGGAGCAACTGCCCGATGATGAAGCATGACACCTTTCGGGGTGTGTGAGGGCAACAGAGGACAACTATATGGTCTTCCTATCACTAGTGGGGACTGTTACCTAGGATCCCTGTTCTTTTTCTTTTCTTTCCCTGGTTTTAAAACGGGTGACTTTTTGCACCCTCTTGCATGGGTGACTTTTGCACCTTGTATTAGGAACAGTGTTCTCTTTTTTGATATACATTTATAATTAAGGAGCATGGACACTGGACCTTTAAAAGCTCCTTGGTCCCCCCCTCTCTTTTGTTGAAGCATCTATCAGACTTTGCCCATGCCAGTATTTATGATTGACTATGTGTTCCTATCTTTCTGCTTACCATTACCAGCTTATGTAACTATTGCCTATATTTACCTATAACTATCAACTTCACCTCCCTCACTTTCACACGGGTCCCCCCCCCCACGTGAGAAAGTCAGGGTGATGCTCCTTCTCCTTCATCGATGTCAAGAAGGGGAATGAACTTCCCTAATGCATCAAGACAGCTCCCTCGCTACTCAGCTTCAGCATGATACTGAAGGCCTGGCCCTTCCACTAGGAGCTCCGCCCGGCCTATGTTCCTTCTACAGTGCCTATATTGGAAAAAAGGAGTTGGCACTGGGCAGAAGTGCTACTTATACCTACGAGCTGCATCTATATCATAGATATCTATGCAAAAAATTGTGATTCAAACTTGTATATTATCAAAAATATATCTTTTTTATTTTTCTTCTAACAATATCTACGGTTGATATTTTTCTTTTTTTCACATGATCTTCAATTGATTTCAAATAGTATTAAAAAGACTATTCTATATACAAAGTTGATGTACAGTGCCTGCCACGATATTTTTCCAGATTGTCACAGGCTGCGTTGGAGTAAAAAAAACTTGTTAATCCCACCCATAGCCTGCGACAATGAGGGAAAATATGGAGTGGGAGGCAGGACTGAGAGCATGGCATCACTTGCTGCTTAAGGTTGGGCTGTACAGCCCTACATAGAAGCAGGACTGAAATATTTGGCCATGGCCCTTCAAGCGCTTTCTGTCCTCTACACAAACCAAGAACTGTCCAAGCAATGCCGCCACACATAAGCAATAGAACTCTCTACTCCGGGTCACGAAAAGGCTAAAGGTATGATGCATACAGCGACCACAGCCCTATGCATTCTTTAGTAAACAAGAATGGTCTGTTTGAAGAATAATGTTGCAGTTTGGGGCCCAATCACCCATGAAGAAGAACCATGACTGCTGAGGGGGAAGGGAAATCAATCAATCAGATACCCGAACCATATGACAGTAGCCAGCCAAAAGGAAGCAGACTTTGGGGTTGCCTCCATGGGCTTCAGGCGCCAGTGTGCCACATTCACACGTTAAGAATAAAGTTAATGTTGCCAGAAGGCTGGAAAGACACCCTTACATTCTAAATTGCATGCTTACGTCTAACGCTTCACAACCTGCTAAATGACTTTGAAGGAAAAACCTTATTCTCAGGCAGGTTTAAATTGTTCCTTCTTGAATATTTGAACACCTAGAAAGCAGTGCGCTCATATTTTACTTAAAGTGCTTCCAGGAAAACGCTGAAGACCAGTGAAATGCCACAATATTGTTGCACTGTGCACTACTACTTATGTTTTCACAGATGTTACTTTTTCTAAAATAACAATTGCATGTTGAGATTTATTTTCTTAACCGAGCTCTGATTCATGTAGTGTGAAAAGCATGTACCCACCATAATTGGTGGTAATTTCTCCATCTGAACATGGGACACATATATGGCAGCAGACTTGTTTTCCCTCCTGAGAAGCTTTCCAATATCCAGGTCGACAGCTGTCAGAGCAAACAGAGCGTGGAGTCTGGAGAAACAAGATTGAGAGAAGTAGTGAGTGTTAAATTAAACCTTATGTCACTTCAATAGCAGATAACAGCGGACTTAGGGACATATGTATCAAGCTAAATTGCGATTGCAGAAGCTAAAATTCGCAGGATTTCAGGATTTGCAAAGGCAATTTAGCTATGTGCAAAGTATGAGAAAGAAAACCACTCTCAAAATAAGTGTTAGAAATGGGATGTCTGTTTGGCTAAGGCTTGCGCCAAAACCAGGCAGAAACCACCACTCTAGTCAGGGCGAGGGAGTTACACGCCAAAGATAACCCCTGCTCACCCCCTTGGTAGCTTGGCACGAGCAGTCAGGCTTATCCCGGAGACCATGTGTAAAGCATTTACGCATGCACACAACAGCAACAACATCCCAGGCACACTACAAAAGGAACTCCACACAAGGTTATATTAAAAATAGCCTTTGTATTCTCAAAACACATTAGAATAGTAAACACATAGCATACATAACATACACTGTGCCAACTGGCACTGGGCAATATTTACAAAGGATTATTTACACCTGACAGGTCCACATGGACCACTGTCAGAACCATCACAAAGTGAACTTAGTAAAAGTAAACTAGATCATGAACGTACAACCAGTAAACACTGGTAGTCACTGTACTTAGCATCAGTCTATGATATAAACTACATTACAGTCACATCAGGCTCAAATTACATTCTGCGCTAACCTCACCAGCATAAACACATTATGCAATCTCCTCACTAGTCTAAACACATTAGACCCTACCTCCTAAGTATAACTCCCATTAGACCCTACCTCCTAAGTATAACTCACATTAGGGGCGTACCTCACACAGTGAAACATAATCTTACTAGTATAACCCTATGAAATGCAAAGCAACCTCATAATCATAAACCATATGTAGAGGTATCAAGCAGGGTGCATAAAACATACTAAATACATTACATTTCCTAGCACCACATCGCATGAGCACATCAATCACATTAGGGCCTTGCGCCCTATACATCTACCAGTCCCCCTGGCCAACTGGCCATCTCCAAAGGGGCTCAAATGCCCTGTGTCCAGAATGTCAGGGCCCGCTGCCTAGGCAGCAACAGTCAGGGGTGCGCCATCTGCACAAACCTAAATGTTGCAGCTGCCCACTACTTGCTGGACAGCTGAGAACCATAACAATGGGGCCTAAACGATGCACCTGGCACTAAGTGCTGCGCAGCTGGGGAAGGCCTGGCACATCTGTGCCACTTCTGGGGCTCTCTCACATCACTGGTAAAACTTTGGAGCCACATAAGCTCTGGAATCATGTGCACGTTGGAGCCATCTAGGCTCGGAATCAAGTTGTCCCTTGAAACATGGCAGCTGCCCTCTCGCAAGCGGGGCAGCTGTAAATGATACAAGGGAACCGGCACACGGTGCCCTCTGGCTCCCACAGGACTTTTAAATAAACTTGCCACGTTGGAGCGGCCCGGTGCAAGACGCGGCGCTCAGAAAAAGACACAGTGCCCTCACTGGCACCTCACGGGGCTCTCTAAAACAAATTCTGCCCTAGTGCTGGAGCCAGGGGGCTCACGAAACCAATCAGCAACAGGAACTATGGTGCCTTCAGGTCCCCCCCCGGGACCTCGGGCCCCCACGGGGGCCCTTTTAACAATATCGCCAACGTTGGAGCGGTCCGCTGGTAGACGGGACGCTCTGATTCTGGGCCTCTTTCCACCCCCCTCCAGCCGTCATCACTCACCGGCTCTCTGGGTGGGGAATCTGGGCTTCTCCCTCGATGGGGATACTCCGGCCATCGTTTCAACCGGGCCCCCTCCTGGGACCCAGAGCTCCTCTCTGCGGCAGCCCGTGCTCTCTCTTCTTGGTAGTGGCCGTCACCGCGGGACTCCTCTCTTCTGGATGCGGCAGGGGGGGCAGGCACTGGCAATGTGCCTCGCGCCCCCCCCTCCGCAGGAGTCAGGCTGCGGCGCTTGCAGTGCTCTCTCTCCTCATGGGAACCCCACCTTCCTCAAGCGTCATTCTTCACCCGGTCCAGTCCAGCGCGGGGTGGGCTCCCAGCTGGTATCTTCCGTTACTTCTCTTGGGCCGGCGGCGTGTGCGGGACTTCCTTCGAGAAACCGGAAGGCCCGCCCGCCGTCAGGCAAAACGCTGCCTGGCTTCCTCCCGGCCGCGGCGGTAAGTTTCTCTAGGGCATAGATGCAGGGTGGGCACCCGCCCCAAAGGTTTCAGGGCATAGCTGGGCCCAGGGAGGCAGCCCTACTGGCAAGTCCTCCTGGGCCCCAGCAGCAGCATGCCCTGCAGCAATCAGGATCCAAGCAGAGAACAATTCATGGGGACAAAGCTCCTATATTTATATGACAAATTCCTTTGTTAACAAGGTGCAGGCAATGGAAGAACCAGCTACAACTGGTTCAGGGGAGCTCCTGAGCACTTTGTTTTGCTCAGTCCCTCTCTCCCTTTCACTGGACAGGCTAGGGACATCAGACGCACCACAGGGGGTGGAGCTAGCATTGTGGAGGGAAGGTACAGCCCTATTTAGGTCCCAGGTGCAACTCCTCCCTTCCATCTACATGCAGATCTCCCTATTCACCACCGGGCAGACCCATCCTGGCTCCTGGAGCCAGCCACACCATCCAGCACCTGTCACTCACAAGCCAGACAGGCAATTCACATCACACTGCACACAGAAATGCCACCTTCTAAAAGTGGCACTTCTCCACTAGCCACACTCAATCTGCGCACTCCATTGCGCAGCATTTATTCTCACAAGTTCGCACATACCAAACTCGCCCCTGCACTCCTCTCACGTCAGGAAATATCAGGGACACACATATGCCCCATGCATTCCTATGGGAGGGCAGGCCAGTCTCACCACACATACACAGATAGCGCACACACTTTACACTGGACCACAGTGAAAAAGTGCGTAGAGGCCTAAAATCACCAACACCAGGTTACAGAAACAGGCTAGGAGAACGCAAAAAGTTTCGGGGTGAACCTGCCAAAATGGCCAAGTCCAACAATTAGGAATTGTAAAATTTGTGATTCCCTATTTTGCAATTGCATTTAAGAAATCGGAAATCGTGATTCCTTAAATGCAATGTAGGATACACAGAAAAAGTGTGATTGGGCTGTAAGGAATCACAAATTACCCTACCAACTTCAGGTTGGTGGTAATTTGCGATTTCTTAGAAAAATGTACTTTTTTGCATTTTTCAAAGTGCCGTGTGGCTCACATACATATTTTAGGGGTGCAACAGGGTGTCCTTCTGACACCCTGGCACCCTTGAAATTGCTTTCTCAATTTGGAATTCTCTACTTGTCGAATCGCAAATTGAGAATGTCTTCCCATTCATTCCTATGGGCCTCCTAGCCCATAGGAATGAACGAGAGGGAATTCCTTATTTGCGAATCTCAATTCACGATTTGCAAATAAGGAATATATAGGATTCACTACATTTTTAGCAAATCCTACGTACATTGCATTTTGCAATTCTCAAAAGATCGCAATTTGAGACTCGCAAAAATCGTTTTTGATACATATGGCCCTTAGAGCCTAAATTTAATAGTTGGAGGGAGACCTATTCCTTTGCCCGGGTGACAGAGAAGCTAAATTTAGAAATAAATTCCAAGGCAGTTGTGCTTTTTAAAGCATTATCAGGAGCCGTCATCAATGCAGTTCCAGTGAATTACACATCTTTGGCCACTTATTTGAAATGAAGGACTCTCCAATGAAGATTTCAGAACCAATTACCATCCTCAGGTGTAATGACCAGTAGCATTTTATGGCTCGGTATAAAAATCCAGACATCCTCTAAATTACTGCTACCTTTGGAATTTTGATTGGGCTGTAAGAGTGTAAGAAATTGCTAATCTAGAATTAGAGAGTTGTGAGGGACTTTGAGGACTAATGGGAGGAACGCAAACTATGATGTGCCTTGTTATTTATTATCATAGAAGTATAGTTTAATTTAATTATTAGATGCATTGGTGGCTTTGTTACATTCATTTAGTTAGAGTGTTATTGCAATCTAGATATTTAAGGATTCTTTTGATAGCATTTGGAGGCTTTCCTGTATTTCTTTATTCAATTTCAATTCAATGAGAGGACCTATAGGTATGCTTCTGTCACAGTTGTGACTAGTCAACATCAGATTGTAATCAGCTAAAGTCAGTGATGAGGGTTGCTGGAAATAGCATTTATAAAGAAAAGGAAATGCTTGATAAGTCCAGGTATAATTGCCTGAGGAGCAAGAAGTGAACCCTCAGCTGGCATTAGAAGTAAAGTTGAAATGGTTGACAGAGGTGACTAAATCTGGTGTTGTTGATGGCATCATGGTAGACACAGGAGTCCATATAACGATTTTAGCAAGGTTACTGTCACTTTGGCTTCTGTAAAGTATTTGACATAATGCCAGTGTACATCTGATACACGGAAAGTTGGATAATAGTCGAATAATAGTGGTTTGCCAGGTTGACTGCTTGCTGTACTAGTTATTAGCAGGAAAGACAAAGAATGTTTGACATCTATGAAGAGGAGCAGGGGTGAACAGTGGGTGACCTTTAAGAGGGGGCCAATATAATCCCTGAGTCTCGAGACCCACCACGCCCACCACTCCGGAGAACAAGAGGCTGCTCCAATTTATGAGTCATAATAGGTGTGTTAATATGGATAATGATACGTTTATCGATAAAAATGAAATATCGTCCCTATTAACAGAATGCAAGTTCTGAACTCCACATCTTCCTCGACATGCAAGTATCTAGTCAGGCAGGCTCTGCGACCTAGGCCCGGGATTACCGATTGATGGGTCACAGGGGGAAGGGTGAATAGCTGGCTGGCAAACACTCGGGCAGTAAACTCTTGATCAATTCCACAGAAATGTGTAGCGACATTACAATGGTCTGGGGAGATTGCCCCAACAAAGCGCACATGGACAGAGGGGGTATGTGTGCTTCTGAAAACACCATTATTTAGATGCCACATGCGTAAAGAGCACATAGCCAATCAAGACATGACACATGTAGTGATCACATGCTCCCCATGCCGGACATCTGGACACATTCACCTCGGCCTCATTCTGTCCATGCAATTTCGCAACTTCGAGACCCAACTGTATTACCCATTTGATTATTAATTTATGACTCTAAGGCAGCAACCAGCATTCCTCACCATATATGGCACGCTGGAAATGCTTATTGCTTGTTGTAATTTTGTATATAAGAAGAGAACGAACCCAATGTAAATCAAGACAGTCCTGAGACCTCGTAACTGTAACTGTTCTCCTGGCCAAACTGTTTAATTCAACGCGTCTTGTCCTCTGTTTTTTCTAAGCAGTTCTAAGCCAAGCAATATTTTGATGAGCCAGTCAGGAGGATTGGAACCTCGTGCCTGAACGGATTCACTCTGTGCAGTGAGAAAGAGGTGCAGACGCTGCATTTGATTGAAGCTCTGCTGAATACGTGTGGTGGAGGTCTGTCCTGAAGCAGCTGTCACAGATGGTAAGAGGCAACATCCCAACATGAAACATAGTCTAAAGTATTTGACATATGGCAAATTAAAAGAATACCTGAACGCCCTCCCACTGACAGGGTCTGGCATATTGCCAATTTTATGTGTTACAACTATATCAGTCGTAAGGCGACCTCAGTGGCATTCCCGCGGAAGTCACCTTTGCTTGATACCTGACTTCTAGCTAAGGTGAATGTAGTGTATAATATAGTGTAATACTGTGTATAGCCCTTAATAACTCTCAGGACACTATTTTTGTGATACAGCTATCCTGATTGGATGGAGTGGAGGTGAGATCTCAGTCTCATAGTTTTTTAGTTCAACTGTTTTCCAGTGCTAAAGTGCTTTCTTGACACCCGTAGCATCTGGAAGGAGTGTCAGAGGTGCATCTAGCTTGACTCTGGGTATTACAAGATGAAATTTGTGTAGGAAAAACTTGGATCCAGGAAACTGGGTGTAACTTATGTGTGGCCAAGAGGAGCTGGTGATTCCATAGTTATTACTAAACTGTGTCTATGATTGCCACCTTTGTCTAGGAGCGGATAGTGGCAGACTATCCATGTTCACTTAGGACCATGTTTCATGCTAGTCCCCTCTTGCTATAGGATTTTTGACAAAGTATTTTTTTTCAGTCAACCATTACTGAAATGTATTATTGTATGTAATGTTATTGCATTGATTGTCTTTGAAAATTGTACTATATGTACATTTTAACTGACGCAGGTTTAATTCTAACATATTGCATATATACCATGTATTGCAATACTATGTATGCACTCTTATCTTTTTATTGAAATGTTCCTTAAAACTGTTTTGATATATAATATTGTAAGCATAGTTTCACCACATAAAAGTTGCCCCAACAATTCCACAAACCAAATCAGGAAAAGGTCATTTGAAATGTATTAGCCAAAATTATAAAATTGCCATGGATTCCCTACTAAAGCACATGGTGACTAGGTTCCCCAAAAAGATGAAAAGACTTAGTAAGTTATGCCAAGAATTACATATACACATGAAGACACACACATTTCCCTGGCCTAAGGAGGGAATATTTGACACAAATATAATTGAGCACACTAAAACACATATAAAAACTAAGTATACAGGACAGAAAAGAGACAAAAGAGAAACAGCGCTAAAATTATGGGCCATCTTGGGCCATTATGGGCCACAGGATATGGTTCCAAACAGGAAATAGTGGTAGAGACCAGGTAGGATAGCAGCAGCCAGACCCTATGGAATGCTACTATTGCCAAAGGCAGGGTGACCCCTCAGAGAGATAGTGGCTAAAGTCATACCATGAGCAGAAGAAACTGCAGAAGTTAATGAGCCAGGGCCAGCCACCATGAAACTCCAGGAAAGTCCCTCCTTACCGCCAAGCACAGGCTAATCAGAATGTACCCTACATCCAATCACAGGGAGGTCCATCGGTCGCCATACTACCACAACAAGGATCCAGCAATTGGGTGAGCATGTAGCAGCAGCAGCCACAGACAGGGAACCTAGCACAACAGGGACTGCAGCCACAAACCCCACAGGGAGGGGTGACAGTGTGGGCAGGTAGCACCTTCACGCAATAACAGAGCCAAAATCTGCAGTAAAATAGACCCCCTCAGTAAATAAAGATATGATAATCATAATAACACCAAAGACCTAACCCCCAGTAGTTCATCTCTCATAGAGATAGACAAATAGCATCCTTCATCCCCCTTCTTCAGAACAGAAAGCACTTTAGACAGCATGGGGGTCCAAAACGTGTTTACTTGCTTCCAGGAATTCACAGCTGCTGTGGGCCATGCCGATTAGGTGTCAACGCAAAGTTCAGCATCGACAGTGAGCCCTTGGAAGCACAGAATAATCAAATTGCCTAAAACGCCCAAAGAAACTAGGCCCAACTCTGCTGCTGATCCCCCAGGGCGGGGAATGCTGGACATACCCCAGAGGCGGGGCAGTCTGACAAGGGGGAGGAGAAAAGACTGTTTCAAAAGGCCTACACCCAGGCCCCGTAGCCAAGTGTAGTGAGACGCACTCCGATTACAAGTACAGGTCCTCATTTCCGGGCATCATGCCCACTCACAGCAATTACTTGTGGTGTGTAGTCCCAACAGCGCCCCCAAATGCTCCAGTAGTTTCCGCACCAATGGAGGCCCCCTTTCAGTTGCCAAATGAAGCTATCCCCAGTGGTAGGAACCAGGTTCCCCTTTCGTGTGGGATGGTAAAACACTAAAACTCTACAGCACACACACAAAGAATCAATAGGCTACGAGGCCTCAGCATGATGTCAAGTCTGAGCCTCCACTTGCGGAGTACACCAGGGTGACCAAGTGTCCCAGATTTGCTGAGGCAGTTCCAGTTTTTCAGTGCCACCTGGTAGACATTTGCAATTTTTTGGTCAAAGTCCCAGGTCTTCATTGTGGGTTGACTACAATCACTGTAGAGACGTTTTTGGTGTTACATGGCAAATACTAGCTTAGCTAGCCTTCTTCTATGTTTTTGTGAATTGTCCTGCTTTTTTGGTTTTCAATATCCGGTCACCCTGCCCCACCCTTCCAAAAATTGAAAAGAGATGCACCAGTTTGTTAGGCAACGCACAACTGTAGAGACCCCATCCACAAGCTAGGGGCAGCAGGCGCACCACTAATGCTGATAGGAACTGGGATGTGGTCTGAGAGAGAAAGGGGTGCCCCAGAGGAAGGTGTCCAAATCTCCACGCCGACTCCAGATGAACGCAAGGCACCCAGTGCACTCATCTCCAGACCAAGCATAGTGTCTCACGGTGCTTCGACCTTGCAGGCAACATCCAGGGAAAGCAGTTGGCCGTGACTTAGGACCCCATAAGGCAGCATAGTGTGACGGGGGGATCGGTGAGCGAGAGACATGAGTCTGATCTAGACTGGTGGACTGCAGTGCCTCTCTCTCGCCCTCTTATCTCCTCCCAGCAGGACGATTGGAAGACACAGAATTCAACTTTATTGAAACTGACAGAGGAAGACCACATTGGCTCCTTTAACTGGGGCTTCCAGGATGACGAGACCCCGCCCCCGCCTGACGTCAGCGTGTTCACGACGATAAGGACGGGGGAATCCAGGAAGTGGGTGTGCGTTGACACCGGAGTGGGAGGAGGAAGACTCGGGAGAAGGAGCATTTGTGGTGAGCCGAGGAGAAAGCGATGACAGCAGAGCAGACCGAAAGACGAGACCATCAGGATCCCGGGCTGAGCCAGTAGGTACGGAAAAGGTTCTCAGGGTGGGTTGGGAGGAGGGACAGCCCGAATAGTTAAATGGGAGTTCTAGGACCCTCTCAAGCATCCCTACCTGTTTTCCTTCACAACTGAGCACTAGTCACGCCTTCCTCTTTAGTTTTGTTATGAAGAGCACAAGAGTGTGTGGTGCCCCTTCACTCCCTGGTCCCTTTTTGCTGTTATCAGGGGACAGTGTCCTGATACCATTATTTTCATCTCTTTCCCGCATCATCACCATGGAGGGGCGACAGAGTCAACATACCGTACTTACAAGCAGGCACAATTCGGAAAAATAAAACCTTATCTTAGCAGACCTGGCCTCCGACCTATTACTTCAACCCTGCGACACATAGGTATAGGAAAAGGGGGTCACAGAGCAGTCTCTGACCCTCTCCCTGCATAGCAAGTGAAGCAATAGCTTACACAAGACTCAGGGAAATGCTCCAAACTAAAGAACGATATCTAATTTTAGCCCAAAAGAAGGTTCGCTATACAAAGGTGGGGTCAAGATCAGCAAACCAGGTATCTGAGGCCATGAGTGAGGGCCATGCCACACACACATCACATGCCGGGAACAGGTAGGTGCACAAACAGCAAAACGTGCTCACAGGGCATGTGGCATACATCAGTTACACCAAATGGCAATACACCCCATTTTCTACTCACCTATGGCGATACTAAGCTACACAGTGCATAACAAGTGCAACTGGGGGTAATGTCTAAATGAGGTAGTCCCCAGCAGGGAAATAGCCACGAGAAGGGGCCGGACAGAAACCGGGCTCTATGGCACCAGGCGATGCGCGTATGACAAAGCTAGCTGTGTCCGTAGGACTCCTGCTAAAAAACACAATTCTATCATTCCCTGGGCTCACGAGACCACCTCACAAAACATACTTACCATCTATCTAAGGTCCCAGTTACGGTTAGGCGGGGGCTCAAAAGCATATAAAGTCATTAAGATCTATATAGATAAGAACCATTCACCCTTACTCCCCAAAATTACTAAAACATAGGCATCTAAAGTTCTACATGCACTTACAATTAGCATTTGTATTTTTCAGTTTAAAATTGTGCTCACTTGAATTTAGCTGTGCATAATCTAGCAGCTTTGGCAATCCTTTTCCTACCATAATCTACATTTCACCATTTGTTCTGCACTGGCTGGGGATGCACCCTGTCCCTCCATGATTTGTGGGGGGGGGACCAATAGAGAGTTAGGAGGGGGGAGTCTGTCGGAGCTCCTACCTTTAAGCTTTTGCCGGTACGCGAACGCACACATAATCAAAGGCAGCCTGTGTACTGTTTTGTATGCACTTAGCAATTTGTGTCTGCATTTTTCTGTTTTAAAATGTTGCGCACTTGCTTTTAACTTTGCCTAAACTGTGAGATTTGAGAATCTTCTTCCAATCAAAAACGACATTTCACCATTTGCTCTGAACCGCCCAGGGACATGTTGTGTGCCTCTGTAACTGGTTGGGGGGGAAACCAATTGAGAGTTAGGAGGGTGAAGTCTGCCAGAGCTCTGATTACGATAAATTGAACTCCTTGCCTTCCCTACTAAATTCAATCAGATGGTCTTTTTATAGCCTGGTAAAGTATTTGAGAGGAATAAAACATATCAAAGTTATACTTTCAATTTGTTCATGCTTCTAAAGGACCACAGACTCCGACTTTCAGTTTTGTGAATTATAAGGCCAAAAATAATTGAATATAAACATACCTCAATATCAGAGTAAACAAATACAAGAAAATCAATGCATAGCCGAATTTAGGGATATAATTTATTCGGCATAAAAGGCATATTATGATGAACTCCAAAATCGGGTACGCAAGAAAGAATTTAAGCTGAGTCCAATTCTCTTTTCATTTGAGAGAAGAAAACAGAAGTATCTTTCCCTGCTCTACTCTAGATGAGAGTCCTACCTTTTTCCATCATCCTATCCCAAAGGTGTCAGCACGTGTGGACTTCCTAAGAAGTACTCACGTCAAATGGGTCTGATAGCTTAAAGCTATGGAGCTCGCTCTAAAATGCTCCTTCTCCTCCAAAATAAGCAGAAGTCTCTCAAATCTGTCCCTGCGCATCATACAAAAAGACAATGTTTATCCCACAATATGTCTCGAGGTGAACTTTTTCATTTGCAACATCTTGCAGTAAGTTTCCACAGAAGCTTTAATTAAGGCAACTTTTTCTTCCAGTGGCCCTGGTTCTCAGATAGGCCAGGCACGGAAGGCATCCTCCCTTCTCGCCTTTTAGACTTCTTCAAAGACCTTCCAGGTATCTCCTTAAATCTAAGAATAACCAGGATGAATTATTGCACCTGCAGTAGGATGCAAACACACTGTCTTCAAGTACAAAAAGGATTCATTTAATTACAATTCTTGAGCAATCAAGGAGAAACGAAACTCACAACAACGTGCACTTTGGGCCTACAATGCAGGCAACTTCAACGAAGCATAAGGTACGTTGCAAGGGTAATATTTCATCCTGCACATTAAACATACAGGAATAATAAGTTTCTTCAAAACATACAAAGTCCTTCTTAAACCTGTACACTACATTTCAATACTAATATTACTTTGAATAAATGCATTTTAATGATCATGAAACACTGCAAATGATAAAAATACATGTGAGTGTGTTTAAACCATGAGTATAGGGCACCCATACAATTTAGACGGCTGGAAGCGCTCTATCAGTTCCCCCCTTCTATGACTAGTGTCATAACACCAATACTTTACTCTCTCATGGTTCTTCTCCTTGTAGAAAAGACCAACCAAAACAGAAGTTGAAGCTTGCCATCCCTGTCTAAATATTTCTAATCCTTTTGGGTGCTGATAATGACCTGCAGTCGTTCCATTTGCTGCTCTTGTTTTTTCAAAGAATTCTCATTATGACGTGCCCTTTGCCATTTGTAAGCCTTGATGACTCCTAATAGTACAATTATACAAATGACAGCTATTATGATAGGTTTCAAAATGTATCCCATTATTCCTTATCCCAGACTTCCGAACCAGCTCCCAACCTTTCAAATCCCTTACCAATTTGCTCCCAAAGTCCCTCAGCAGCCAGATCACGTAAATCTTGATGAATCTCTGAAATGTTACTAATGTACTTCCTTATATCCCGACTATTGTCAGGAATATAATTGCAGCACTGTTGGACTTTCAATAATTTACAGACTCCTCCTGCTTTTGCTAATAACACATCTAATGCAAGACGATTTTCAAGATCCATAGTGTGGTAAATAAATTATTTTTCATATAATCAATAAAACAGGTAGCTCAATAAATAAGAGTCAGGATTCGAGGTACCTTGAGTCAACAGGCTTTAATCAGGCATAAGGACAGGAACAGGACAGCCTGTACGGGAAAGGAATGAAGGCAGCTGCCTGGGGCAGGATCTGGGAATTGGCTAGCAAATTGGCTAATTGGCAACTTTTAATATGGGTGCACAGTATATATACTTAAACAAATACATTACATTCAATACAGTAGGCGTAGCAGTAGGCGTGACTCGTAGCAGTCGCGAAAGATAAGGGCAAAATGATGTAACAAGAAGGCGTGTACAGGGCGTGTACATAGACATGTGATGTAAACGTAACAGAAGTGTCATAAACGGGGCGGAAACATGGAGGGGGCTACCTGAGCAGCTGGGACCTCTAACCTAGTGGTGCGCGGAAACGGGCAATGACGTGTTACCAGAGAGAACTGGGGGCTATGACTTCTGTGCTAGAAGAGGAGACTAAAGTCTGGAGTGTCAGAGCGACATGTACCCAAGGCATATCTGGTATCTGGTGTTTAGAGTACATGTTGATAGAATCCAAAAGTTATCAGGGCAAAAGCTAATAGACTCTAAGACTGGTGCATGCATAATTCTACATGTATTGCGTGTGCGAGGAATATTCTATGAATATTAATACAGTATTTCTCTTACATGGAGACAGTAAGGCTAGACCATGACGGAAACTATTGATGCGATGCAGCAGCATAGGAATGCAGAGAAGGAGGGCCGGACTGATAACTAGAATCATAACGTACTCTTGGCAGACTGGGAGGCAGAGCCAGGCCGGGCCGGGCACTGCGAGGCATGAAAGTAAGCTAGGGGTCAGGGATGCAGGTGGGGGCTGTATCGCTCCTCAGAGAGGGTTCAGGAGACAGGAGCTGAATCTGAGTCTGGGCCCTTTTGAGGCCTAGAAACGGGGACAATTCAATGAATTAACGTGTACACTGTAAAATGTGGCAACGTAGGTTTACATAGGCTTAATATTCGTTGCTTTCACAAGGACTGGAAACTGGCATACTAGAGATGGACACAACTTGTAATTGCGTCTTTAATCGATCAGAGGGGAATACATGCATATCGATCATGCACATATAGCATAAGATGGGGAACACGTAGGCACATACAACATGGCAAAATTTACTTTTCCACATTCCCTCCTTGTGCCCTACGTTTCCATCAGGAAACATCAATATTCATGATACCATCTATCATTTCATATAGCATCATTTGCTCGTCTCGAATTGTCTTGGAACGGGACCTAGGACTAGGAATACAAGAGGTAGCGCACATGCCGCAAATCGCAGGGCCACATTGTATACAGAGGCAGCAACTGAATATGATCATTACTGCAATACCCAGGAATGACAGTACTTTCCATCCCCAGGCAGATACAATACTCCAGAGCCAACCGGACCATGTCCAGGTGCCTGGATTCTGGTGTAACTGATGGGCAATTTTATGAAGTCTGGTTATAGCTGAATAAACAGACGGCGCGTTATTAGGAATGAAAATGCAGCAACTAGATCCGATGACTCTACATGCTCCTCCTCTATCGGCCAGTATGACGTCAAGAACGAGACAATTTTGGAGCACGACAAAACGCATAGCAGATTGCTCTTCGGTTAAGTTACCTAGAGCAGAAGTAGTCTCATTCACTACTGCTTCAAGGGTTCTGGTTAACCTACGTATTAACTTACTATTCTGGATAGGTCCTATAAAAAAGAAGAAACCTTTATTAAAGTCTTGATACTGTTCTAGAGTAGTTTCAGTTTGATCGACAATCGGGGACTCGATCTCCCTTCTAGGTCTGACGTGTACTAGATGTGTGTTTCTGTGATAATCGGATGGGGCTAGAAAAACTGGTGGCAGTAGGAAGGCAATATAACATGTTCCATCCCAATCGAGGGGCAGACGAACATATGCGGTCTGACCACAAACAAAATAAGAATGACGTGAGGCTTTGAAAAATAGATTTCCCACTGTCACTATACTCGACAGTAGTAGTACAATCACTATGTCCTACATGTGCGGAACCATTCTTTCTGACACATAATTCGCCTTTGACTGGTAGTACTGAAATAGCAGGTAAATCTGGAGTAGTATCTGACTGAACATTCAGGACCATGAAATTCGAAGAATAATTACCTAAATCATATACTTCATTTTCTAGATCTAACCCTGTTCTATGGGAGAGACCTTGCTTGTCTGGAAAACATGTTCTATTCAGAAGGGACATATCAGTTGAGGATGACGTTAAAGTGGACCATGCTCCACACGAACCATTATGTGAAAACGGATAGGGAAAGAGTGGCAGAACTCCCTTCGGTGTCTGGAAAGGGGGGAGTCGACCACATACCCAACAATTAGTGACATTGCTGGTCTGGTGTGAATAGTGCAACATTCGGATGAATGTATTATTTCGCATAGCAAGACGATAGGATAGCTTGTGAGGAGGCAGATCACTAAATGTGTGCTCTACTGTATCATTAGAAAACATATGTACATGTGAAACTGGAAAACATAAATGTAAAGCATAACTTGTGCAGGTAACCATAAGACTTAAAAATAATAGAAAACTTAGAACAATAATACATATTTTAGAGTTTTGACTAACTCTCTCACTGTGGGGGTCTATCTCATACATGTCAGGAACCTGTCTAACCGTTTCACCCGAGAGGGACTTAGACAATTAAACTGGCTGACTTATTTTACTAGACCGGAGCTTCTGTTTATACTCCTGTTGCGGAGTTTTCTCTAACAGGGGAACTTTGAGTTCAGAGTCTGTTTTTAGGCAGTCTTTCGGAATAAGGCAGTCCTTAGCAAAAGTCTGTTTACGTATTCCATGGAACTTCTTTATGTGGCTCAGGTGGACCCACCCCTTCCGGCCCTCGAGCTTTACGGCGGTCCTTGTTGTTAGTAAGATCATACGAGGCTCCTTCCAGCGGGGCTCCAGCGGACTTGAACGATCAAAATTTCGGACGAATGCGAAGTCACCGGGGACGACTTCATGCGGTTTCACCTCGTGTTGTCTGGAAATGCGGCGGCAACCTGTGAACGACAAGAGTGTAGGGCAGACATCAAGGAAGCTAGGTAATCTGTCAGCATATTACTGGAAACATCTGTAATACTGCGGGGTCTAGGTGTACCCCACATGTTTGGGGGGCGGCCGAATACGACCTCATACGGGGACAGACCTGATCTGGAATGTGCAACCATCCTCATATAAAATAAAGCAACTGGCAGAGCTACTAGCCAGTCTACACCTTTCTCTTTACATACTTTTGCAATGCATATTTTCAGAGTCTGATTATGTCTCTCTACGAGACCGGCTGCTTCAGGATGGCGTACACAATGGAACTTCCACTGGTACCCTAACAGAAGGGAAACATGTTTCATAAGCTCAGATGAGAATGGCTGGCCCTTATCTGAATACACGACCCTAGGGAGTCCATAGCGGGGAAAGAATTCACGAACCAACTGCCTGGCAGTGGTCGCGGCTGTGTAATCTGGAACTGGATATGCTTCTGTCCACCTGGACAAAGCGCATACAACTACGAGGACATACTTGAAACCTCGACATCGCTCCATCTGAATATAATCCATCTGGAGGACTTCAAAAGGGTGGTCAGGAGGTTGGAATCCACCTTGTTCCACCGTGACACCTTTACCCCCAAGACCGGTACCTGGTACTCGTGATTTATCTTCAGCTTCTAAAGCTGTCCAATCTATCTTTTTCTCTCCCACCTCCCATTCTTTTTCCTTGAGTTTTTCATATACCCCTGCGGGCAACAGGACCTTTAACATTTTAATGATATCAGGATACGTGTATTCTCCCATACGGAGCATGTCTTTTAATTCTCGATGGAACCCTGCTGGATCTTTGTCGTGACAAGGAATTAACTTTTTCATCTCTAAGAGTTCCATCTTTGTGATAGGGGTGTAAACAAATACTCGTTCTAGCTCACCACCCGCTGTCCTAACTGGGTGTACTTCTCGTAACGGATGCTGTCTATCTATGTAAAATGATTTACTTTCTGGAGGTGGGACATGAACAAAATGCGGATTCAAAAACGTTCGATATTTGTGGCGCTGTTCTAGAATGATACTAATTAAATCGGTACCTAGACCTCTCCATCTATACTGGAGTAACTAGTTCAGAACATCATGTAACGGACCTGGATCAGAATGCTGTCCCTCATACAGTGTAATGAGGTGCTGGATCATATACATACCCACCAGTCGCTGCTCGGCTGGGGGCAGTTTCAGAAACATTTGTGCCACTATTTCGTCTGGAAAAGTGGTAGAATCAGTAGTCCATCGGACTGCTGATCGGTCTAGTTCTTGTTCATGCATGGTACTAAGTTCACTATAACCGATTCGTGATTTCAGAATGTGATCGGTAGCTTGAAATACTTGTTCAAGAGAACCTTGTTCTGGTGCCGGAGGAGGGAAAACTTTCTTGTGATCTAGGCATGAATGTCGGTCGGGAAGTCTAGTTCTACCTACATACGCTATTCTGGAGGGATTCTTGTCGTCTACCTCTTCAGTAGAAGAGTTGTCTTCTTTCTCGGTTACTTGTGCTGCTTCTCGTTTCTCGTGTATCTTTATTATTTCCTTACGGATTTTCTTGTACATACTCTCTATACAGTTCTGTGTCTTGTGTCTTCCCTCGGCTATATGGTCACTCCACCTGGTCAGGACTTTCATTTCTTCCGGATCTTTATCCGGATAATCTTGTTCCCTTATTAAACAATTAATTAGAAACTTTAAAAGCATGAGTTGAATCTCGACTTTCCTTTGAACCATGGCATCGCCAATACTTCCTGGATCTACTCCTGTACGGATGAAACAATATATTCTGTCTAGATAACCTTTCATATTCGGTAGGGTGTCCAAATATTCGGTCACCCGTCTTACACGTAATGAATACAGGACCATGTCATCATCGCCTGGGACCGGATCATAACGGCATTCGGTAAGTGCTCGCTTGATATCTGCGACTGACTGAAGTTTGGGCGAACGCTGTAACGCTCGTGCATGTAGCTCGAGTAATGTTACACGTCTGTGTTGAGGCGGGGTTCCAGGAGGACTTCCCCCCGTGGCCCCTAGACTAGAATCGTCGACGGGTATTGTACGTGCTGGGAGAGTGACTGATGTAGCGGGTACATGTACTGTAGGCTGGACCGGGGGTACCGTAACAGGTGCTGCAACGGGTGCCCCGGTGGCTGGAGGAACAGGAATTACATTATTTACGGGAGCTGGCGGAACAGGATTTGCATAGGCTGGGACTGTGTCGTCCAAATAGGACGAGAGAAAAATATCAGCTGCGGTCGGTTTGTGACGTAACTTAATCGGAACTAATGGCGGCGGAAAATTACATGGTGCTTCCGGGGTTGCTCTCGGCAAGCCCTCGGCCAGAAGAGGATACATACCCTTAATAAGGGCATTTCTCTGTCTGTCTGACTGTTCGGCTTTAACTCGTTCACCTACTTCGATTAATTCCCTTTCTTGGGCTCTTTCCGAGGATTCTCTACTTAATTCTGTTTTTCTGATTTCTTTTTCGGTTCTTCTATGAGATTCTTTGCGCCATAACTCGATGGCATCTTTCTGGGGCTGTCTGGATTTCTTTTTCCATAATGCTTCTTCTATTCGCATGATGCACTCGGCATCCCATGTACCTGATACGGGCCATCTATATTTCTCCTCTAATTCCTTGGTGTACTCCACCCATAAGTCTAAATATAATATGGCACTTAAGCCATGCTTATGATACATAAAATGACCTGGACTGTCCCTAGGCGGGACAGGAACTGCTTCCTCTAATAACCCTTTTCTGGTTTTTAACTGACGTAACTTCGAGAATAGAGGCATAGTTTAGGCTGGAGTCTGGACACAATACAATACACGATAAATACAATAATAACTGGGAAAACAAATCACTCATACCACGACATTGAAAACACATGGAATAACATTTAAAATAACAGTTCGGACAGAATATTACCTGATATACTGAGAACAGAACACATGAATTTCTCGAGAACGGAACTTACTAGAATTACTAGATGCACTGCTAAAACAGCACGAAACTTACCGGTCCCATAAAGAGACACGTCAGGACCCGCGTCCACCTAGGTGAACACTTCGTGTTGGATCTGTGTACCCAAACCCACGGACCAGAGACAAATTAATTGACCCTGTCTAGATACTACCCCAGCAACGGTACTCACCGGGCAGCAAGAACGGAAGGCCTCGGACTGGACTGGACTGCTACGACGACGGACTACGAACTTCGGACTTCAGTTACGGGTGGGCCTCCGGATACCTCGGACCTTGGACTCTCGGCTTGGGCTCTGGTCGGGACTCGCCGCGTTCCTCACCGCCTCGTCTGGATGCTGGACCGCAACCTCCGTCTCCTCCGTGGGCCTGAGGGATACTTGAAGCAGAAATATCTGCACGTGCACGGTATGGTTCCGTCACGGCTGTAGAGGATCAGGGGGCCTGCGTGGCTTCGCCGGCGCGTGGGGAAAGGGCAAGTCCCTATTCGGGCGCCATTATGTGGTAAATAAATAATTAATTACCGGTACTATTTTTCATATAATCAATAAAACAGGTAGCTCAATAAATAAGAGTCAGGATTCGAGGTACCTTGAGTCGACAGGCTTTAATCAGGCATAAGGACAGGAACAGGACAGCCTGTACGGGAAAGGAATGAAGGCAGCTGCCTGGGGCAGGATCTGGGAATTGGCTAGCAAATTGGCTAATTGGCAACTTTTAATATGGGTGCACAGTATATATACTTAAACAAATACATTACATTCAATACAGTAGGCGTAGCAGTAGGCGTGACTCGTAGCAGTCGCGAAAGATAAGGGCAAAATGATGTAACAAGAAGGCGTGTACAGGGCGTGTACATAGACATGTGATGTAAACGTAACAGAAGTGTCATAAACGGGGCGGAAACATGGAGGGGGCTACCTGAGCAGCTGGGACCTCTAACCTAGTGGTGCGCGGAAACGGGCAATGACGTGTTACCAGAGAGAACTGGGGGCTATGACTTCTGTGCTAGAAGAGGAGACTAAAGTCTGGAGTGTCAGAGCGACATGTACCCAAGGCATATCTGGTATCTGGTGTTTAGAGTACATGTTGATAGAATCCAAAAGTTATCAGGGCAAAAGCTAATAGACTCCAAGACTGGTGCATGCATAATTCTACATGTATTGCGTGTGCGAGGAATATTCTATGAATATTAATACAGTATTTCTCTTACATGGAGACAGTAAGGCTAGACCATGACGGAAACTATTGATGCGATGCAGCAGCATAGGAATGCAGAGAAGGAGGGCCGGACTGATAACTAGAATCATAACGTACTCTTGGCAGACTGGGAGGCAGAGCCAGGCCGGGCCGGGCACTGCGAGGCATGAAAGTAAGCTAGGGGTCAGGGATGCAGGTGGGGGCTGTATCGCTCCTCGGAGAGGGTTCAGGAGACAGGAGCTGAATCTGAGTCTGGCCCCTTTTGAGGCCTAGAAACGGGGACAATTCAATGAATTAACGTGTACACTGTAAAATGTGGCAACGTAGGTTTACATAGGCTTAATATTCGTTGCTTTCACAAGGACTGGAAACTGGCATACTAGAGATGGACACAACTTGTAATTGCGTCTTTAATCGATCAGAGGGGAATACATGCATATCGATCATGCACATATAGCATAAGATGGGGAACACGTAGGCACATACAACATGGCAAAATTTACTTTTCCACAATAGCCATTTTCAAAACCATTTCTCCATCAACAATTAATAGAATTTGAACAGTACTCACCGAAAGTTTATCTACCAGCGTCGCTAATTTTCTAATTTTCACATCATTCAAAATCACACCCAAGCTAAGTATCATGGCGCCAAACACATCCCCAACAATTTCTCTCGCATTTGCACGATGTTTTCCTCTGGGAGATCTTTTCCCCTCCAAAGGCCATAAATCATCTACATGGAAGAATTTTTGGAATACCACAGCCAAATAACACGCACCCTACCAATTCTTGGGCAATTTCACATAAGCACTTTTTCCAAACACAAAATACACATTTGGCACTATGGTTAATTTATCCAAGAGCGCCTTCCTTATTGATTCCTCAATGTGTTCACAATCACTCTCACCCACAAATATTTTGTCATAATATGTTGAAGGGTGTCTAATGCATAGTTTCCCTTTTTGCTGGAAATCTAAAGCTATTGGACCAGAACTGCCCTTTGCTTTATGATCTAATTCTTCTTGGGTCCATGGAATAACCTTATGCTTTGAATCTGGTCTAAATAAAGTCTGCCTATGCCAATCTTTTATCTGATCTACAAACTTCTTCTTGATGTCAGAAAACATACAGGTCAGATTGTGTCTACGGGCATAAGATGTATCTAAAGTAATAGTAGGCACAAAATACGTAGACATCCTCTCTACGTCCTTATAGTAATCATACTTATTCATATATTTGAGAACTGGGACTTCTGAGAGTACCACATCATCATTAGAAAAATAGTACTCAAAATGTGCCTTACTATAAAACAAGCTCAACAACACACTACATGTGATACCACATGTCAAAGGTAACTGATGGTATTGAATGCATTCTTTGACTGATGCTGGCAATTGCATAGACACATAGCAATCTTTCACTTCCATTGTATCAACATATTCATACAACAAACGAGCATATGCATTCAACGTGAAATCACCTTTTGACACGTCTACATGTAACATTCGACTAGTTTCTCTGATCATATCTCTATCTTTTGTGGATGCACCCTCCTCTACATCTGAGGCAGGTGGGGTAGATGTTGCCTGTTCCCCATTCTTTTCAGCATTGTGAGACCCAACCAAAGATGTAACAATCACCACAGTTATGACAATAAGCACCACAACAATAAGGGTACTGATTATGCACTTTTGCCTGCGACCTGAACATCCAGGCTCCATCTTGAACCACTGTTGGATTTCTTGAGGTGCAAACGAAATTAATAAAGTCTCTTTTCTTCTTTCTTTGCCTTATCCTGTTATTTACAATGTCCTTTTATTTTCTGTTTTCCATTTGTTTATTGTAAGTGTCAGTTCAACAACACTAACCTATTGTAGAGATGTAGTCAGCCCTAGCCCTTAATGCTTCTTCTATTGAAAGTCCCTAATTTACATCTTCTTCCACTTGGGCCTAGGTTGTCTTCTTTCTAAATTCTAAGAAGTTCTTCTTTCATAGTTCAAGCTTCGTCGTTAATGATATTTGATCCAAGCATAGTAAGAAAAAGCTGAAGAATCTCTGCGCGAATCTCTCCCATTTCTGGTGCGGTTGGCTGTCGACCAAAGGTAGGAAAAGCAACTTGGTTAAAGATCAAAAATCGCAAACACTCAGCCTTGGTGGATCGGGGACTGTCAGAGGCAGTATTCCAAAAGCATCAACTCCGGGGGCCAGTAACTGGATATCAATCGTCAAGGTGCTCCCTCCAGGACTCACTGTACCGGTCCCTAGCTTCCCGGAGCTCTCCGGTCTCTGCGTCTATGACCAGGTACATCCACTTGGGAGATGCGTATTTTTGAAACAGTACTCTCTCTCTCCTGGATCGCCTTACACCATCCAGTCTCTCTTCGGTCTCACTTTGATCAGGTTCAGATGTTTCAGGAATAGGAGCGAGGTTTTTCTCAGATGCAAGCCTTATGTTCAGCCTCTCTTTTCTTGCTGGCCACTTTTCTGCTTCAGCACCTGCTCTCCTCTCTACCTCTCAATCTGATCCTTCTTTACTAGGTTGTTCACTCTGATCTGGTTCAAAGTTCACTTCTACAATCTCATCTATTTCAGAATCTGAACTCAACTCTGGAACAGCTGGTTGTCTTCTTCCTTGCTCTGTTGCTTTTTCAGTTGCACTTCTCTGAACAAGGGGAGTTGTTTCCTCCATAGGTACTGAAACTCGTTGTGTATGCAAAGCCTGAATCCAGTTTGGCAATCCTCCACACTACACAGCTGTATTTGTGACCAAAATCACCTGGTATTGGTCCTCGCCACGAGCATCAATGCAGCTCTTCCTCACATGCTTTCGACAATCATCCCATCTCCGGGGTTAAGGTCATGCAGCAGGTCTCTTGAGGTCGGTGCAGTCGCAGCCTCGACCTGATGGGACACAGAATTAACCATGTCAGCCAGCCCCCTACAATAATCCAAAACCAAATCATCTGTGAAGTTTATCAATGCTGTAGCTGGCACCGTAGGCAATTGCATAGCTCTTCCCATCAATATCTCATGGGAAGAAAGCCCTGTCCTTCTATCAGGAGTGCTATGCAGACACATCAATACCGATGGCAGTGCATCTGGCCATTTTAAAGAAGTTGACGAACAAACCTTTGAAACCCTCATCTTGATTGTGCCATTAATCTGTTCCACTAGACCAGAAGCATTGGGCATATAGCTACAGTGCAATATCTGATCAATTTTCGAAGCAGACCACATCAACTTCATGATTTCGCTATGGAAATGCGTTCCTCTATCTGTTTCCACTGAGGTCAGAAATCCAAAACCGCAGAATCAGCTCCTTTAACAACAGTTTTGCCACTGTGAGACTGTCACAACATCTAGTCCGATAGGCCTCAACGCAGCGTAAAAAGATACACACCACCACCAAAACCTATCTCAGCCAATTACATCTTGGCATTTCAATAAAGTCCAACTGTATCCTATTAAAAGCACCTCCTGATCTTCCAATGTGACTCATGGCAACCACAGTCCTCTTTCCCACATTCATTTGTTGACACGTAACATACCTGTGACACACTACTTCAGCACACATACAAAATCGTGGGTTAAACCAAGTTTGCCTAAACACTCTCACCATGGCATCTCTCCCAAGATGAACTGCTCCATGAATCTGCCTTGCCATTGGGCTCAGTAAACAATGAGGTAACACTGCCCTTTCATCTATTGACGCCCAAATACCATCTTCCCTCTTTTCACAGCCCGCTCTAACCCATGATGCAGCTTCCTCCTCTGAGACCTCATCCTGCAGCAGCTTCACCTCATCCCAAGTATCGGCTACAGCTAACATCATGCTGAGCTCAGTCTCTTCTGTGCTCTCTCCTACATATTCTCCATGGAAAACACAAGCATGTAAGGTACACAAACGTGCTACTTCATCAGCGTAGCAATTTCCTTTTTTGACAAATTCCTATCCCTTTCCATGAGCTGCACATTTTACTACTGCAATCTCCGTAGATTTCTGCAAGGCGTCCAATAAGAGGCACACATATTCTCCATTACGGATTGGGGATCCTGAGGACGTTAAAAATCGCCTCTGTGACCATAACTGCCCAAAATTATGAACCACTCCAAACCCATATTGGCTGTCCGTATAGATAGTCACTCGGACTACATTCAAGATGGTACAAGCATGTATCAGGGCAATAATCTCAGCCACCTTAGCAGAGTATACTCTTTTTAAACAGGCAGCTTCCACCAGCCCCAAAATGGTGCATACACCAAACGCTGCTCTCAAACACCCTTCATTGTCTCTTAAGCATGAAGAAAAGGACCAAATCATATTCAGGCAGTGGTTCATCGACTATGTCAGGTCTGGGTTTGGTAGATAGCTCAGTAACATTTAGGCAGTCATGCTCTTCACAATCCTCTCATTCCTCTTGCGGAAGAGGTACCAATGTGGCAGGATTCAAGGCGGTACAGCATTTCAAAGTGACATTTTCAGAAGCCAATATAACTTGCTCATACTTCGTAAGTCTGTTATTTGTTAAATACTGTGTCTTGGTTCTTGTCATTAATAGCTCTACTGAATGTGGCACATAAACGGTAAGTGGATGACTCATCACTATGCTTTGGCATCTCTCAATGCTGACACCTGTTGCAGCAACAGATTTGAGACATCCGGGCAACACAGAAGCTACCGGATCTAATGTAGCTGAAAAGTAAGCCACTGGTCTACGGGCACCTCCATGTGCCTGTACAAGGACTGCTAACGCACATGCCTCCTTCTCACAGCAGAAAAGCAAAAACGCTTTGTTGTAATCTGGCATTCCCAAAGCTGGGGCGCAACATAGGCTCTCTCTCAGCTCGTGAAAGGCTCTCAAACAATCGCCATCCCATGGTACTGGACCACTTATGTCCTTTTGAGTCAACCTCAATAGTGACTGTGCTTGCAATGAAAAATTTGGGATCCACTGTCGACAGCCGACCGTTCCCATTTGCAGAAACGCCTCTATGCGATCTGGTGACACTCTTCGTTTTCCCTTTTCAATCCGATGACCGATATACTGAACTTCAGTCTGACAATACGGAAGTTTATTTGGAGACACTTTGGGGTCGATTCCGATTCGGTAAAAACCGCTCCGAATAGCCGTTAGGAGCGCTTTTCCCGTACGAATCGTACCCTGCAACGTCTCCCGTACATACGACGAAGTACGATTCGTACCAGGAGCTTGACTCCGTACGAATCGTACAGAGACCGTACGACTCTAACCTCCGTACGATTCTCCCTCGGAACCAGCTGTACACGACATCTGTACGGTTCGCAGCTGGTTTTTACGACCCAGCAAGTACGATACGTGTCGGGTACGCACCGTATGACCCTTTTTCTACGGGAGCTGAAAACAGCCGTAAAAGCAGAGTTCGCAATGAAACAGGTATGCAACGCCCCCCCGGGTACGGTGCGTACCCCTCCTGATCGCAGGGGTACGCACCATACCCATGCGATCATGGGGGGTACGCACCGTACCCCACGATCATGGGGTGTACGCACCGTACCCAATGTACGCTGGGTGTACGGTGCGTACACCCCATGATTTTTGGGTACGGTGCGTACCCCCCATGATCGCATGGGTATGGTGCGTACCCCTGCGATCATCAGGGGTACGCACCGTACGATGTGTATGTGAATGTGTGCTTTTCCGTCCGAATCGCACTTACCTGACATGGCTTGTGTACGAGTCGTACAGAGAGGGCTCCGGATACGAATCGTTTTTTTCCAGGATCGGAATCGACCCCATAGTGTCCATTCTCTGCCAAATGATTTAGCAAAGCCACAGTGTCAATCCTGCACACATCCTCAGTCTCTGAAGCGACCAAAAGCTCATCTATATACTGAACCAGAACTGAGCTCTGGGGCATCACCAGTCCTTTAGGATTCTTTTTCAAACTCTGACTAAAGATAGAGGGGCTTTCTGTATACCCTTGAGGGATACAACACCATTTTAACACACTGTCGTCCATCCTAAATGCAAACAACTATTGACTCTCTTCGTGCAATGGTATAGAGAAAAATGCCTGACATAAATCTATGACTGCAAACCATTCTGCCTCACATGGAATCTGAAATAATATAACAGCTGGATTTGGTACCACAGGACAACATGGAATCACAATTTTGTTAACCCTGCGTAAATCCTGCACTATTCTGTACTTGCCCCAAGGTTTCTGCAGTCCCATAATAGGTGAGTCACAGGGACTTCCTCTTATCTCCTTGAGCATGCCTTGTGCAATCATAGACTCAATTATAGGTCTTATTTCAGCCACAGTTTCTGGAGACAATTTATACTGCGAAGTTCGGGGAAATACAGCTTTTGGTTTGACCTGTATCTTAACAGGTTCAACCCCTCGAATCAATCCTATCTCATCTCCAGTGAAATCCTACACTTTCGGAGAGACCAAGTCTCTTAAATCATGTCGTAACTCTTCTGTCATGAGAACCACAAACATTTCTTCAATAGAATTCATGCTGGCTATTTTAAAATCTGTATCATCATCATAGGTTTGCAGCTCCCCACCTCTCGGAGTGCAAGATATGTTACAATATAGTTTACACAAAAGGTCTCATCCCAATAGAAAGACCGGGCTGGAATCGCACACCACAAATTGATGTCTATCTCGGAACGTTCCTATTCTCACAGGTAATTCTTCTGTTAACAAATTAGTCATTCTCTGATTGGTAACTCCCACCACTAGAATCGATTGTCCTGAAAGGAATACATTTGGAACCACTTCTGTCCTTAATGTAGAACACACAGCTCCGGTATCTAACAAAAAGGTAACAGTATGACCATTAACCTCTGCATCTTCAAATGGTCCACTCTGATCCTCTTCCGAAGTTGCACCCAAAGTGCATTCCTTCTGCACCTCCCTATGACACTCATGAGAATGCTGAGTTTGGTCAAAATTGTCTTTTATTTCAAAATAGGGCATCTGATGGTACACCGGATTATTTGTTGGTATTCTTGGAGGCTGAGTTATTGGCATTTGTGGCTCTTAACATCCTCCATGCATGGACCTAGGTCGAGTCATGATGTTCAAACCCTCAGACACCTGTCCTCCCTCATACTGCATTTGATTTGCCGTATTCAATCGACACTCGTGCTTCCAATGCCCGATTTTATGGCAATAATGACAAGCAGTAACCCTCTTTTGATTCGCCACCCAATCACCTCCCGTACCTGCATCCATTCCTCTACCTCTTCCCTGTCCAGGTTGGACTACCATATTTTGATTAATTCCCCTGCCATCGCCTCCTCCTCGGTCCATTGCTCCTCCAACCCCCTGCATCTGATCAGACCTTTCATCTTTCCTCAACTGCACCAACATCAAGTTGTCTTTCATTTTCTTTTGTGCCAACTCCACCTGATCACTGCAGTATTTTACGTAACGCAGCATTTCGTCCACCGACTTATTCTGCCAACATATCAAATGTTGCTGTATCATCAAACTAATATCAGATTTTAATCCCAACACAAACATCGAGACAAACTGTCCCACATCTTTCTGTTCAATAGTATCCAATCCACTATGCTGTTTAAAAGCCAATAAAAGTCTCTCATAATAGTCATGTACAGACTCCTTAGGCTCTTGAGTAGTACGATCAATTTTAAGCCAATCAACAGTTTGAAGAGCTACTTTGGATTGTAGCCATGTAATCACTTGCTCATATTTCTTAATTACCTCAGGTGAAGGACCATGAGTCACCGGATCTCTAGCTGGTTCTGCAGCAGGCCATTCAATTGCAACTTTACCTGCTGCCCACAAATCAGCTGGGACCACTATATCATACAAAGTGTTCAAATCAATCCATAACACCTTTGAAATCTTGACAAGCCTGTTCAGTTGTTTATACCACTCAGCAGGTTTCTCCCTCAGCCGAGGAAAATCATAGTGAATGCTGCCAAATCACCCCTGCTCCATGGCACAAGTACATACCCCATTTTGTACTTCTCTTAGAGGGAAATTTCCTACTTGTTCTGTCCCTCCACCCGGAGGCGGAATATCTCCTATCACTTTCTTAACACTTTTCTTTTTTGGCCCACTTCTCTTCCCATTAGTTTAACTCTCTTCACGGTCGCATTCCCATCACCATTTCTCTAATTTGTGCCTTTAATCCTGTTGTTGGCTTTTCTTCCAAGTCTTTGTCAGTATAGTTCAATCTGAAGCTTCCTTGCATCAATTTTGTCTTTGTCAAATCCACATCATACCTTTGTGCCAACTGTATCAATGCTTCATGAGCTCGCTTTGCCTTTCTAGTAACATCTTTGGCTACAAATAATAACTCGCTTGGGTCACATGCTTCAATTCTGTCCAATGGCAGATTTCCTTCTATCACCTCATCCATTTCTGCTTTTAATCTTACCACGTCTAACAATGGTGCCTTCATTGAGACTTGTAAAAGTCTCTGACCTCTTTCACTTCCTGATTCCTCCTAATGACAACTTTGTGTTCTCCTTTGGCCCCCACTCTCCTTTAGTCTCAAAGCTAGGTGACTTTCTCTCTCACAACTTTGACTTCTCCAGGTTACCTTCTTACAAATTCTGTGGTATGAACAATACCCTGGGTGCTTCTTGTCTCCTCCACATCTCTTCTGTCCCTACCATTGACTCCCTTACCAGTGGAACCCACATTCTGATGTCTGATCTAGAGTCTACCAAAGTTCCTGTTCGTCTTGGTTCTGACCCACGGTCCATTCTCGACAGATCAGCTGTAGCTGGCAGTGGAGTAATAGCTCCCACTGGTATCTGAGTCAGACTTGTTCCACTCATTGTCAGACTCCCTCCAGATATAGTCTCTTCCCCTTCTCCTGTTTGCTGTTGACTTTCCCTTGTTCTCTCTCTGAGGTTATATATTGAAACCATAGGCCCAGTAGTAACTGGTACTGTAAGTGCTGCTGGTAACCTCATGGTACATGCATTATCTCCTGGCTCCGTATATCCATATCCTGGTCCTCCCGACCATCCTGGGATTCTTAATCCCACTGAAATCCTCCCTTTTACTCCTGCTGTCTGATCCTCTGAACCCATTTGTTCCACCCCTGAAGTTTCCTCTGGTTGCTGTGTCCTCTCTGTTTCCAACCTAGAGTCTCAAGGTGGAGGACGTTCTGCTAACCATCTATCAAGAAAACTGTCATCTGTATCACTTTCCTCCTCTGTCTTACTCTTTCCTCCAGCCCTCCTTCTAGCAACCGAAATGGATACAATCATTCTCCCTCTATAGTGTCTACTCTCCATCCCTTCAGCTGTACATCCCACCTGGCATCTTGATATGCCTTCATTGGTTTATTAATCCTTCCCTGTGACGCTCCACTTCTTTTTGCCATTGCTGCTCTCAACCAAGGATCTAATGCCTCAAATTGTGTTGGTCTGGGCGGATGTTTCAGACAAGACATTATTCCCCCTCAGTTGGTATAGCACCTCCATACAAAATGACCCATAGCGAGGGAAAGACAATTCTCCCTCTTTCCCTGTAATTTTATGCCAATTTTGAAGCCACACTATGGTATGGAGTCCTACATTTGTTGCCATATAATGTGCTGGGGTATCCTCTGGCAGAGCTTCTTCTCCTATCCGAGTCATCACCCCTGTGTCACCTCTACACAAATCTCTCAACACCTTAAAACATCTCATTGTCAAAATCAATCATTTGCAACCCAATTTTCACTGCTCAACGTCGGACGAACTTCCACCAATCTCAGCCAGGCGTTACACCAACCGACCAATCCCAGTGCTGCGCACACTGATGTCACTGCTCCCTCTTTGCAGCGACTCACCCTCCTTTACAATTTCACCATGTCCACTCGCTCACACATTCATGCTAACAAGTAACTGGATATCCAAAAGCTATTAAACCAAGTAACTGCTACTAACGCAGTAAAAATAGCTAACAGTTCCATAAAACAAGTAATTGTCTGTCCTCTAAAAGATCAATAGAACACTCTTACAAGAACATTCATCCGCTGTGACCCACGACCTGCGTTAGTCACTCAATCGCCATAGCACAACCTCGGTACCGGGGCCTTCCTATTCGCGACATACTCCTACATTCACACAATGTTCCCTGTCACAAGTGAATCGTGGATTGCGCTTCACAACACCCACAATTTTGATCAGACAATTACAAATACAAAACTATCCTGGGATCTTGGACTTCTCTTGAGTCCGCTCACCAAAACTTCCTGATCTGCACATGTCCGGACCAGTAAACCGATAAACCCACACTCACTCAACTTGCATTCCAACTTCGCAAGAGGTGGAGAAGTGTGGCTCAATGGTTAGAGCGTCAGACCCTGATGCAGAGGTCTAGCCCGGGACCAGGGTTCAATTCCCAGCCTCGGCGGGTCTTGGGCTCAAAAATTCCATGGACCTAATAATTCTCGCCTCGGTGCCTAATCCAATCATGGAGTCCCACTCTGCAACTCTGGGCAATAGCTTGCTTAATCTCCACAACAGCCCCCACAACGCTAAGGATGCCTGGCCTCCACCTTGGGGTGCCCAGGAGTGGACACCTCACAGGGAAAGCCAGGATGGGTTCCACAGCGGTATTCGTACAAGCGCCTTGAGACCCTTGCGGGTGAGTAGTGTGCTATACAAGTATCAAATTTTTACAAGACATCACACTCTTAATTCATCACCGCAATCTAACACACCACACAATTTCATACTCACGCTACTACTGTTTCCGCCTCACCATCAACGTCCGACGACTTCCATCCGTCTTCGTCATTGTCTACTCCATGTCCAAAGCCCTATTGTTTTTCTGAACCTACTTCTAATTTCCCTTTTCTCCCCTCACTCTAAGAGGCTATACCATCCTCTGCTACCCTTTGATTAAATACATTTTCCTCCTTGCCTTCCCTACTTAATTCAATCAGATGGTCTTTTTATAGCCTGTTAAAGTGTTTGAGGGGAATAAAACATATCAAAGTTATACATCCAACTTATTCATGCTTCTAAAGTACCACATACTCCGGCTTTCAGTTTTGTGAATTTATTATAAGGCCAAAAATAATTGAACATAAACAGACCTCATTATCAGAGTATACAAATACATGAAAATCAATGCAGAGCCAAATCTATGTATTATAATATATTCGGCACAAAAGGCATAATATAATGAACTCCAAAATCAGTACGCAAAAAAGAATTGAAGCTGAGTCCAATTCTCTTTTCATTTGAGAGAAGAAAACAGAAGTATCTTTCCCTACTCTACTCTAGATGAGAGTCCTACCTAATTTTCTATCATCCTATCCCAAAGATGTCAGCACGTGTTGACTTCCTAAGAAGTACTCACGTCGAATGGGTCTGATAGCTTAAAGCAATGGAACTCGCTCTAAAATGCTCCTTCTCCTCCAAAATAAGCAGAAGTCTCTCGAACCCGTCCCTGCGCATCATACAAAAAGACAATGTTCATCCCACAATACGTCACTAGGTAAACTTTTTATTTTGCAACATTTTAAAGTACATTTCCGCAGAAGCTTTAATTATGGCAACTTTTTCTTCCAGTGGCCTTGGTTCTCAGATAAGCCAGGCACGGAAGGTGTACTCCCTTCTGGCGTTTCAGACTTCTTCAAAGACATTCCAGGTATCTCCTTAAATCTAAGAATAACGAGGTTGAATGCTTGCACCTGCAGTAGGATGAGAACACACTGTCTTCAAGCACAAAAAGGATTATTTAATTACAATTCTTGAGCAATCAAGGAGGAACGAAACTCACAACAACTTGCCGTTTGGGCCTACAATGCATGCAACTAAAACGAAGCACAACTTACATTGCAAGGGTAATATTTCATCCTGCACATTACCCATACATGAATTATAAGTTTCTAGATTACATACAAAGTCCTACTTAAACATGTACATTACATTTCAATGCTAATATAACTTTGAATAAATGCATTTTAATAATCATGAAACACTGCAAACGATAAAAATACATGTGAGTAGTGCATCTAAATCATGAATATAGGGCACCCATACAATTTAGAGGGCTGTAAGCGCTCTATCAGCTCCTACCCTTTGAATTTTCGCCCATAGCGTGGATGCACACATAATCTAAAGGCAGCCTGTGTACTGTTTTACTTGCACTTAGCACTTTGCATCTGCATTTTTCTGTTTTAAAAATGTTGCTCGCTTGATTTTAACTTTGCCTAAACTCTTAGCTTTGGAAATGTTTTTCCCTCCATAATCTATATTTCACCATTCATTCTGCATCCGTTGGGGAAGTGTAGTGTCCCTCCGTGATTGGTTGGGGGAACCAATAGGGAGTTAGGAGGGTAGAGCTTGTCAGAGCTCCCACCCTTTAAATTATGCCCATCTGCATCCGTCTGTGCTTGTCTGGTTCAGGGGCCAGTCACTCTGCTCATAAACTGACCTACTCCCCTCTGGAGAGCTTAGGAATATTTTTTCGGGAAGCTATCAAATTTGGTCTTCTCTTCTCCACAAACTTAATAGGCTACGTATTCTTAACCAGAATCCTCCTCTGGTTCTCCCATTTAATCTGAGGGAAATGACTAAATTAACCAGTGAATATAAACCTGCCTCAGAGCCTACAATCAACCCTCTGCCCGTAGCTGATAAATGGAGCAATGACGAATTCAAGGCTATCTATCTTAACATTCGATCTTGGTTTAAGCATCAACCTGAGATTTTTTATTTGCTGAACACCGAATGTCCTGATATCCTTTTTTGACAGAAACTTTTTTTTAAAAACTTTATTTTCACATTTTATTTATTTGTTCAACAAAAAGGTGCATCGATATCCACATACTCGCAGCAATAATACATCTACTCATACATCTCACAGGTCATGGCATCAGGACATGAATTATATAACAATACAATCTGATACATCGGCTTGAGCAATAGTCCCAACTATGTTTCTTTGAGTCTCGCAAAGTCAAACCCCACAGGTCAACAATATAGAGTCAGTGACATATGTACACAATTTGAGGATATATCTAGTACATTTCCATCCAACTTCTCGTGCATAAAGAAGCAACGTACACATATCAAACAACTATCGAGGTCCATGAGTCCAGGGTCAGACAGGAGCATTAAGCAGGATATTACTGATTAGCCATTTGTCATGTTCAAGTCTGTCTCCCGCACCCCACACAGCCCCTCACCCGCAGAGACAGTAGTAGGCCTGCATCATGAAGATGTCAGCTTGTATGCTAGGATTGTGTTACCACTGTATTGTCAGGTCTATCCTGCTCTAATAAATAGCACTGTAACGGAGCCCATATATCAGTCGGCCTAGAAGCGACCGGTAACAGCTTTGCATAAGTAGTAATCTGTTCTTGACCATATGTAAGGTTGTGTAACCAGTCCTTAAATTTGGGGGCTCTGCCTATCCCCCATCGGCATGCCACTCTCCTTTTGGCTACAAGCAATGCCACTGCAATAAATTTACGGTGCACCGCTTGTATCGGCTCTACATATCCCAATAGTGCAAGCACTGGGGAGGGTGTCACCTCAGTATTCACCATCTTAGACAGAGCAGTAAACACCTGGCGCCAGTAGTCCTGGACTCCATCACATGACCACGCCAGATGCAAGAAGTCAGCCCCAGGGGCATGACATCTATCGCAGGTGTCAGCGTCACACAGTTGGAACTTGTGCATGCGGACAGGAGTATAATACAGTCTATGCATAAATTTGTAATGTATTATTCTGAATTTACTGCTTGATGAGACTCGTTCAGTCTGCTGCAAGCAGAAGTCCCATTGCTTATCCGTTAGTACTATACCCAACTCCCGGTCCCATTTGGCTCTGGCAGTCGGAGCTGGTAGCTCTCTCAGTGTATGCACTGTCCTGTAAATCTTCGATACCAGCTTTTCGGGTGTTTCATCCTGTAGGATTCGCTGTAGTGGTGCAAAAGCTGGAGGTTCATTAGGAAAGTCAGGTGTGAGTGCCCTAAGTCCCTGGCGCAGGCAAATGTATATAAAAGTGTCAAGGTGAGACGGGCGCGCATCAAAAAAAAAATGCTCCAAAGTGCGAAATGTCCCTGCGTGATACAAGTCCCTCCATGTTGTGATATGTAAGCGTTCTGCTAGCTTATGGAAGATAGCCTCCTGCAGCAGGGGCATGTCTGGATGATACGTTAGTGGCAAAGCCGGCGCATATATCATAAGTGTGCCTAACATTGCTCCCAACTGGGCCCACGCATTGACAGTACTGATCATTGTCGACGGTGACTTATCTCTACCGGGGGAAGGGATGTATAGTGCCCCTTCAATTGGGACTGGGTGAGCTAGCCAGTGTTCTGCCGCTACCTGGGGCATATAGCGAGGCGAGTGTACCCAAAAGTAGGCATAGTGCGCCTGGGCGCTGTAATAATATAATTCAAAATCGGGAATTCCAAAACCTCCCTGAATGTAGGGCCTAGTGAGGGTTTCTCATTTAAGTCGGGGGGTCTTGCCACCCCACACCAGTCGGGTTATCTCCGATCGCAATTGTTGGAAGTAATATTTCCCAGGATAAAAAGGGATGTTCAGGAATAAGTAAAGCAATTGTGTCAGAACCACCATTTTAATTAAGGATGCTCTGCCTGCCATTGACAGTGGCAATGTGATCCATCTGGTGATGTTGTCAGTAAGACGGACCATAGCCGTGCCATAGTTAGTCCGCATTAGTTCATCTCTGTCTCGTGTCACTCGAATCCCTAAGTATTTAAACTCATCCTCACACCAGGCGATAGGATAATCTAGAGGGAATTTAGTCGTCGACGCCGTAAGAGGAAATAAGCACGATTTGCTCCAGTTGATTTGGATGCCTGAAAGTTTGCCAAACCAGATAAACTCTCTAAGAATGGGATTTAGATTGTGGCTGGGATCCGGGACATATAAGGTTATATCATCTGCGTACAGTGAAATCAAAATTTGCCTCATATTACACTGCAGCGCTTTTTCCTTATGGTGTTGCCTCAGCCTTGCCGCCAAAGGCTCAGTGGCAATCGCAAAGAGCAGAGGCGACAATGGGCAGCCTTGCCTCGTGCCCCTTGTGATGGGTATGTCCTGGGATAGCCTCCCGTTAATGACCACTTTAGCCACTGGTGTCTCATAGAGCAGCCGAATCCAAGAAATAAATATAGCAGGGAATCCCATTCGTTCCATCACTCCGAACACATAATCCCATTTGAGGGAGTCAAATGCTTTGGTAGCATCTAAAAATATGGCAGCCATCGGTAAGTCGTCAGAGACATTATTCATAATTGTGAAGAACGTTCGCAAATTATGGGACGTTGCCCTGCCAAGGACAAACCCCGATTGGCCAGGCAAAATCAATATTGGTCAGAAGGAGGTTAAGGCGCGTGGCAATAAGTTTGGCAAGAATCTTTACGTCACAATTCAGTAGTGACAGAGTGACGTATGAGTCACAATTGGTTGGTGGCTTACCTGGTTTCAATAGTGATGTAATGAGGGCAGTGCGCATGGAGGGGGGGAGATGTCCCACCTCTAATGCGTCTTCGTATACTACTCGTAACACTGGGGCCATGAAATCTATATAAATTTTGTAGAACTCAGCCGGAATTCCGTCTAATCTGGTAGCTTTACCGGACTGTATGTGCATTATAGCTTCACGTACCTCGTCCAATTCGAACGGGGCACTCAAAAATTGTCTCGGAGTGTCGCTCAACCAGCCTAGAGAAACATCATCCAAATAGTCATTCAAGTTAAGCGTATCAGTTCTCGTGGTAGTGTACAGTGAGGTGTAGTGTTCGACAAATGCATTAAGTACATTAGCCGTATCTCTATATGCCAATATAATATTTGGTTGTCGCGTCAACCTAACCGTTGCAGCAAGTGCTTTGCCCGGCCTCTCACCCTCGCCATATCGGCGAGCTGTCCAATGCCGGCCTCTAAATTTGGTTTCTCTGCAAGCTTCCTCAGTATATTCTGTGAGCTTTTCTCGGATTTTTGATTGAGTTGCTCCATCGGGGCATTCGGCCAGGGATCTTTCTAGCGGTTTGAGCTCAGTTTCGAGGTTGGTTAGTCTAGTCAGTATGCTCTTAAGTACACCAGAACCTTTTGCCATGCAGATCCCCCTCAATGGGACTTCAAAGGCATCCCAGATAGTTTCTACATCCTTAACCGAGTCCTTGTCATGTGCAAAGAAGTCTAAAGCCTCCTCCCCTCAATTCCTCCTGGAAGACGGTGTCAAGTAGCATTGTAGGTTGTAGTCGCCAGGCAGATTTTGGTGGGCCTAAATCCTCCGCCCTCAAGGTGAGCCATACTGGTGAGTGGTCCGAATAGGTCCTGGCCAAGGGTTTCACTCCTGAAATTGCAGGACAAAGTTGTGGGGTTATAAACATGTAATCTAGCCTCGCCCAGGACCTCGCGTGCACTGTAAAGTGAGTGCCGTCGAGTGTGGTAGGATGTAGGTGTCTCCAAGTATCGATCAAGTTATATTCCTCAAGTGTTTTATTAAGTTCCGCCCGTTCTTTGGTGTAATGATGGGGGGCCGAGTGCGACCTGTCCATAGCCAGTCACAAGCTATATTAAAATCCCCACCCCATGTTATGTGATCTGGCCCTGTGCCCATCACAGTTGCCCATAATTCAGTGAAAAAAAGAGGATAATCAGTATTAGGTCTATAGCAACATACCAGTGTTACCGACATGTGCCCCAACCGTCCCCACATTATACAATACCGGCCTTGTTTGTCGCGCCTGTCACCCATCAGTGTAAACTGTGTGCCTTTTTTGATAAGAATCGCAATGCCCCTGGCATATGTCGAATATGAGGAAAAGACCACATGACTCGCCCATCTACAGGCAAAGGTGGTAGTGAGTTGGGGCCTGATATGTGTTTCTTGTAGGAAAGCAATGTGTATAGCATGCCGGTCCAAATACGACAGCACCTGTTGTCTTTTCCGCGGGTCTCCCAGCCCTCGCACATTCCACGTGATAAGGTTCAAAGCATTCATCATCATGTGTTTGTGTAGTTCATAATTGTGTCAGTGCCTGCCTGCCTGGCAGAACCGGAAAACAGTCGGGTGTATCTCGGTATATTATTACAAGCCATTATTATGCCATATGTCATATCCTGTCTCAGTGACCAGGCATTTTCTCTGCCGCAATAGTAGCCAAAGCTCAAACATGTGTTCTCGAAGTGCACCATACTAACTGTCCCTCTCTCCCCGCCCACCCCTATGCGTCCCCATGTTCCTCCCTCGCCCCGTTAACAAACAGCCATACTATACAACTATAGAACACCCAAGTCCCGCCTGTCATACCCCCTCCCACTGAAGCATCCCCAACTTGCCAGAATACTCTACCCTCCCACCTCCCAAATACCAAAACATCAAATTTAGCACCCCACAAATAACATAGTTCTGTATTGGGGAATACCCGTAGGGGGACATTCTAAAGGGCTACACCACCACTCTCCTCTCCTCTAGCCACTGGACCTGTACGACCCCTAGGCTTTATCTGAGGAAGGTTAGTGGGTCCTGGAATACGTTACCACTGGATGAACATTGAGCTTCTCTGGTCAGACGCCCCTCTGTCGACCCCCATATCAACACATCGCAGTGTCCGCCAAGAATGAACAAGAAAAAAGGGAAATCCCCCAGCACTGTCCAGCGGATCAAGTCAATTGGCTGTCCTGCAAATCAGTCTTCGTCTCCTTCAGCTTGAACATTATCTTGTTGTCCGGCATCTCGTCCATGTCCACCCCGTTGCGTCCTTTTCAGCGACCGTAAACACTCTTCCACGTGCTGTGGATTTGTGAAGAAGCGCTGCTTCCCTTGGTGGGTTACTCGTAGACGCGCCGGGTATAACAAGGCATAGTCAATCTGTGCAGCTCGCAATTTCTTTTTCACCTCAATGTACTTGCGCCGTTCTTCCTGCACCATTGGAGTGAAATCTGGGAAGATCGAGAAGGGCACTCCATTGTACACTAAATTTTGTACGGCGGGCGACATCTTGGTCCCGGTACTTTAATAGGCGCGCAATAATAGGCCTCGGTGGTGTTCCTGGCTTAGGTCTGGGTCCGAGGGACCGGTGCGCCCTCTCCACAATGAGCGGAGTGGAAAAAGCTTCGGCTCCTATGGACGTCAGGAGGAGTTTTTCTACGTAGCCCTCCATTCGGCCAGTATCTGTGGATTCCGGTATGCCCGTCACGCGGATGTAGTTACGCCTGCTACGGGCCTCCAAATCCTCATTCTTTGCGGCAATAACGCGCAACAGCTTGTCCATTCTCGCCAATTGTGTCGCATGCCCAGCAGTTGTATCGTCATTGTCAGAGATACTTCGTTCAGCCTCCTTAATCCGCTCCTCATGTTGGTCAACTTGATGAACAATTGCGTCCATTCTTGAGGACATGCGGTCCACTTTGTCAACGACCGTGACAAACCCTTGTCGCATTTCCTGCAAAATCTGCCGCATATCCAACTCTGGGGGTGCCTCGCCATTGCCTGGCCGATCGGTGCCGCCCAAGTCAGCGTCGGTTGGGTTCGGCTTAGGCCCTTTCCTCCGAGCAGCCTCGAAGTTGAGTTTGGGCTGTCGCGTGTCAGGTTTCCCCATGCTGCTGCAAACACCAAGAGTCCAGGTGCAACAGTTATTCAGGCAGGGTTAGCGCCCTGTACGATCCTCTCCTCCCTGCACTGTCATCACCGCCCCGCAGCAAAGTTAAGAGTATTTGCCTCGGACGCCGAGCTCATGTGTCGTGCGCGGTACAAGATCCAGTCCGCCCTGTGTGATTTGGTATGAGCGACTCCAGGCAGCACTGCCTCATGTATTAGAGTTCAATGTACACAGCCCAACTTATGTGAGCCCTTCTAGCCACTTAGCGATTCAACGTAGCACAGCGTTTCCAGGCCTGCTGCCCCTGCAATGCCAGAGAAAGATCCAGTGGGCGACGGGTGGTGCAGCAGGCACTAACGATCTCCGTATCCAGCCTGTAGACGCCGCACGAGGGAAACGCCACTCGTGACCCTTGCGCCTACAACCGGTGCACCCAGCGTATTATGTCTGTCACGGCTGTGTGCAGTCACCACCGATCCACGTCCCATGTGGGGGATGGAGGATGTCCGTCATGCCACTGCGTTGCTGCAGAGGGCCGACTGCCAGGCCGCAACACAAGCAGGCAGCAAAATGCTTTAATTAGTCAGTTTTATAAAGTCTGATGTCTCCACACAGTGCTGGTTCGATGGTATTATGAGCGCGCTTCCTCTACGGTCCAATCTGTGTGTGCCGTGCACTCTCACCATGTGGGGCCGCCGGGCTCAGTGTCCGCGAAGTCTGCTGCAATTATTCCGGCCTGTACACCTCGTGGCGATCCCCGTTCTTTCCTGCCACACATAGCCGGCCCCAGGGAGCCTCGCAGGTCCAGAGCAGTTCCCGGGCGAAAGTTCAGCGCCCTGGTTCTCGGTCACACAGCGTCTGATTCAGCTCAAATTTGTACCGAGGTTAGACAATAGGTTAAGACACACGGCAGCGCCTTGGCAGTAAATATTATTCCAGTTATGCAGGATAAATGCCGGATATTAATTCCAGGTAGCAGGAGCCTCACCCGATGGTGGCCATTCTGCTCGTGCGCCCTCTAGCGCCCCAGCCTCTTTTTTTTTTTACAGAAACTTGGCTGACAGATGACTCAGTGCCAGATATTCTGGCAGCACTTCCTGAAAATATTTTTTACTTAATACTATTCATTGACAGGCCACAAAAAGGTGGGGTGATGGCAACTGTTAAAAAACAACTTTCTATGGACAACATTTCTCCATTATCGCTTTCTGGGATGGACAATATGATGTCTAAACTTGAATCTCCTTCCTCCCCCTTACTAATTGTCCTTATGTATAGACAGCAAGAGTATATACAGAATTTCTCCCAGCTAGTGGCTGAGTCACTCTCTGAGTTGGCTATCGACTATGCAAAAATACTTCTTCTTGTTGACTTTAACTACTGGGCACTTGAAGTTAGTTGTGGTCAACTGTCTTCAGACTTGACTGATATTCTAACCAATCTCAAATTTGACCGTCATGTAATGGTCTCTACCCACAATAAAACTCTTATTCTTGAGCAAATCTGGACCTCCAACCTAACTATAGCTCATCTCACTGTCTCTCCGGTCTCTTCAAATCTGGTCAGATAATCACTGTATCAATTTCACTCTACAAGATGTATCTTTTATTGAAAGAAAACACCCATACAGATTTACATTGACTCTGCAACACACTTTCCCTTTCTTCTCCGAGTCCCACTGAGCATCTGGAGGGGGCAGAGGAAGCTATATTGGACTGGCTAATGGGTGCTTGTAATACAGATGATGCCCCTCCTTGTAAAACAAAGCTCATCTGCCATCACGAAGCCTGCAAATGGTTCTTGGCTGAGTTGAAAGCTGCAAAGCTTGAACACTGGCAGGCAGAGAGGAAGTGGCGTCACACTTATCTACCTGAAGGCAGGGCAGCGTATTCTCAATGCTTAAAGACAGTCAAGAAACTAATTTTCAAGACTAAATCCACATTCTTTTCAAAGAAAATCTTGGAATCCAGAAATTAAACTGAGGTCATTTTTGAGATGGTCAGAGAACTTGCTAATCCTGACAGACTAGCTCTACCGGTTGTCCCCACTCAAACTCTCTGTGACAAATTAAATTCTTTTTTATCTAGAAAATAAAGGTCATAAAAAATACCTTTCTCTCTAATACACAAACTTTTTACATCTAATCAGAAGACAGAAATTTGCTGACCTTTTCAGTCATCAGTAATGAGCATCTCTCCGAGCTGATGGCCATAGTCAAGATTGGATCTTAGAACGACATATGTCCCACATACATTCAAAAAGCAAATTCCTCACATTTTACGGATATATATTCACTTCAAAATGTAACCCTGATTAAGAGCAGGTATATGTGACACGGCCCTCGAGTGGTTGACCTCCTTTTTTAAAGATCAAGATCAATCAGTTTCCCTCCCCATATCGTTCTACTAAATTCCCTTTAGACTACGCTGTACCACAAGGATCTTCCCTATCCCCATACTTGTTCAATCAGTACATCTGCCCTTTCATACATTCCCTTCAGGAGCAAAAGGTGAAACTATACAACTATGGTGACGATATGCAGCTGATTTTCACCATAGTCAACGCTATGGAATCCAAGGCATTCTTACAAAACACCATGTTGCGTATACGGGACTGGATGAATTTTCACCAGCTTAAGCTAAACTTGTATAAAATCGAAGTTGTAGTCATAAACAATAAACTGACCCATTAGAATACTTCCTTTGGGCCCCTGAATTGGGACCTCCACCCTCAACCAAGAAAGCTGCGAAAGGCCTTGGAATCTTCATTGATGAGAATTTATCCCTCAAGGCACAAATGTGAGCGGTGTCATCTTCCTGCTTCTTCCATCTCCAGAGAATATGGTCAATAAGGATATACTTCATAGAGGAAGCTATAATCCAAATCCTAATTGCTCTTGCAATCTTGTGAATTGACTATGCTAACTTGCTTTATTTGGGTCTTCCTACTGGCCAACACAATAGGCTGCAATTAGTGGAAAATCAGGCAGTTTCACTGGTATTTTGTCAGCCTCTACACTTTCACACTAAACCTTTCATGAAAAAGCTGCATTGGTTTCCAGTGGCTCAGAGGACAGTTTTTAAAACAGCCTTCAATATTTTCAAGGCTCTGAATGGCAAAATCCAGTGTTATATTCCCTATTGCTAGCTAAGATATGTTACTTACAGTGCCTAGATATAAGAGGAAAATGCTTGGAGGGGCCAGCTTTTCGGTTCTGGCTCCTCACACCTGGAACTCTTTCCCTTCCCACATTAGATCACCTTCGCTTACACCTAACATCTGCACTAGTCATTGTCTTTTGTTACTCTAGCCCCAAGAGACCTGATGGTGAACGTGCGCTGCCCAAGTGGTCTATAACATAAAATACTCAACAGGTTTCGCCTTCCGGTCCCTAACTAGATCATGACTAGTGGAGAGGGGGGATCACATCCTTTGGGTAAAATACAGGGACCCCCTTAGTTCTTTCAAGACAGTGAAGACAACAAAGTGCACCAACGCAACATGTCGTCAACTCCCAAGAAGAAGGGAAAAAGGGGAAATGCCAAACTAACACCAATGGAAGTAGGAAAAACCCATGGGCTGTCAATTGTGGGTCTGCTTAACACCCGAGTGGGTGCACTGTTTCTTCATGTAGTCGAGACCTTCCATGGCAATGACACCCATGAACTAAATACTGCTAACATTTTCAAAATGGTCAGAAGAAACACAGCCACTGGAGGGACGCAGATGGTTCTGAAGGGACTACGATATCATGACAAAAGTTATATATACTTGTATGGATGGATAGTCCCACTTTTGAGTATCACTGAGGAACTGCTGGGTCAAAAAAAAATCACTAATGGAGAACTACAGCATCTGCGCAGGGACCTCTCGTATGTCACTTAAAATTACACAAAACAGAACACCAGCATCCCACATGCACTGCACAGCACCCTTCTATATAATCCCTGGGTATCAACACATGACCTCTGTCAGTTTCCAATTATCAGCTAGGACATGTTATGTCTGCTTGTTGATCCCACATGCGGTAGGCACAGATAGGCTTTCGCTATTCAAAAGGTAGCCCCTTAGAAAGCAAAATGCCTCATTCACCTTTTCCTATGTAGGATACAGGCCAAGATCCAACCCAACAAGATAGAACCACACCACGTGGTGGTAAACCTGACCCAATACGACACCAACCCAACAGCTTTATACCTTTTCACTGAGCCCACTGGGGAGCACCATAGGGGAAGATCCAATTTGGGCCAGAGACTTCCCAGTGAAGAGATTTTTGGAGGTACCCTACCCCCAACAAAGTGCACAAATACGTCCACTCCAACACCCACCTCTGGACCAAGAGTGGCTCTTAGTGTGTTCAGGACGAGCTTCTTAAACAACAAGTAGTCTCCCTTTATAGTTCACCAGCGCAACTTGTTGTCAACCCCCATGAAGAAGGGAAGAAAGTAAATTTCCAAAACTAACACCAATGGAAGTAGGAAAAACCTATGGGCTGTCAATTAGGGATCTGTAACACCTGACTGGGTGCACTGCTTCTTCTTGTAGCGGAGCCCTTTTTATGGTGATGACACCCATGAACTAAATACTGCTAACATTTTCGAAATGGTCAGAAGAAACACAGCCACTGGAGGGACGCAGATAGTTCTGAAGGGACTTGCACTTCGAACTACGATATCATGACAACAGTTATGTATACTTGTATGGATGGATAGTCCCACTTTTGAGTATCATTGAGTGTAGGAGAGTAGGATCTGCTTCTTATAGTTACCCCCACTTTGTGCAGATGTTTCACTGTTTTCGACTTAGCCTGGCTGGGATCTTGCTATTCTGGACCCCAGCCTAGCTGATTTCTCCTCGAAATTGATTGATTGCCTGTACTTTAGGTACACTTCAACTTGGATTCCGGGGTACCCTTATAAGGCCCTAGTATATGGTATAATATGTACCCAGGGTATAGGTACCCCAGGGGCCTCTCGGGGCTGCAGCATGTATCATACCACCCCTGAGAGACCATTCAAAATGACACAACAGGTCTGCTACTGCAGCCTGTGTAAGGTGGTGCATGCACCCCTTACTTAGATGTAGGTTCACTATATCTATCCTTAGGGAGCTGGGTTTTATGTAAGAGAGTGCTCCTGCATGAGCAAAACCCATCTGCAGCCTTCGGAATATCCATTCTGTTTTTTTTTCGTGATGCAGCCAACCATATACTCTTAAGTGTATTATAACCGCACGGTAAAGGCTAACTTTAAAACGGCTGCAAGTAAATATGTTGTGTTTGGTGTCAAACACCTTGGAATCATACCCAGTAACTATTGGGAAAGGTATGATTCCACCCTCCTAGAGGGAGAAATATGACAGCAATGGTACACCCGGTAGCAGCTTTCTCGACCCTGGCATCACAAGATGGATGCTGCCAGCCACTGATGAATGCTGCCCTCCTGCTGCTGGACGAAACTCCGGCAGGGGAGGCTGTACAATAGGTTTCCTGTCACAGGGAGGTGTAACCACCTCCCAGACAGGCTTTAGTGTATTGGAGCTGGGTTGGTGCACTCCAAGAGTGCTTTGATGTCAGCACTGGGGGCACATTTGATGTCCCTGGGCATAGTCCAGCTCAAATCGGTTGCAGGGGCTACCAGCCCCTGCTTTGGTGTGAAACTGGACAAAGGACATGGGTGTGGCCACCCCTCTGTCCTAACCCTCCCATTGGTGGGTCCCTAGAGTTTGTCCCACCCCTTCCTTGGGTATAAAGTAGGAACCCCTGACTACAGGACTTTAGATTTTACCTGGACTAAACTCTGCTACAGAAACCAAGTACTTCGTCGATCTGCACGATGCTAGATGACTGAAGAATCTCCTTTGGAGTAAAGGAGCTACTCCCCTACAAGGCAGGCACCTAAATGCATCTGACCAGTTTGCACCTACGCAGCTCCCGACAGACTCCGAAGATTTTGCAACACAGGAGGTGGGTTCCCGAGCTTCTCCGAGGCGACCCGTGCTCTCAGCAAAACTGAGACCCGCAGCCCTTGTGGGGACCGTGCAACCTGAAATCCTAGACAACGAGAACATTTGCATCAGAATATGCTTTTTGGCAATCCCTGCGGCTGTGCTTTGGGGTACTTGTAGTCCAAGCACCGAGCAGAGTGTTCCGTGGGCTGGTGTTTTGTGATTCCTCTCGAGGCCGCCTTGCGATCCCTGGTCTGTCGACCTGTGGGGACCTGAGAAGGTAACCTTAACTTTCCGTGGGCTTCCCTGGTTGCTCCAGGTGTGCTCTGACGCTTCCTTGTTTGAGGAGTCCCAAGGACCTTGCTGGTCCTCACCGAAGCATCTTTTCTCTGAACTCGTGGGTTGCAGTTGCCAAGACTTGTTGGTCTCCAATCCAGACACCGAATCCCCAGCACTCGATAACCTTTGTGGGAAAGCTTTGCTGTGTTGTTTGTTTGTCGTTGACGTCTCCTGGTCCCCATGGCTGGAGAGTCAAGCTTCACCTCTTTGCACCTGAGGCACCCGACATCGGTGGACATTCGTCTACCAAGCCCCTGGTCACTGGCAAGTGACCCAGACTCTGCCCCCTCTGCTTTCAGGTTCTTCTTATCTCCGATCCAGGCTTGGATCACACCGGACACTTTCCTCCTTCATGGCAGCAGCACTTTCCAGCATCTCCCCATTGAAACGACTAAGATTCCCGACACCATTTGACACCTATGCGCCCGGCTTCCCTGGGTGAGGTAACACGAGTACTCCAGTGCTCACATGGGTGGTGGCCTTAGAATCTTTCTAAGACTAAAAGGGTTTGCTCAAAGTCCTCTTCTAAGTGTCCTTAAACTCTAAAATTCCAACCGTGACTTTCCCATAGGATTGTACGGAGCTCGCGGCTTTGTTCTCACACTGCACCCGTCCCCCGTGGGTGCCCTGTTTCCCTACCTTGTGTGGTTCCTTGGGGTCCCAGCGATTCTACATGCTCTAGGCACTGTGTCTAGTCAAGTCAGGGTTGTTATACCACTTTCTAAATATATATGGTTTGGTCTCCTCCTGGGGCACACTGTGTATTGTGCTATTTAATGTCTTGCTAGTGTTTTGATATTTTGTATCTGGCTCTCTAATCTCATAAAGAGGTTAATAGAGAGTGTTTAGTAATAAATACATATATTTTATATATACCTTGCGTGGTTCTCCTTTCATTTGGTCATTCAGGAGGTTATAATCTGGTAAACCAGTCTGCTTTACATTGCTTTGAGACTTAGCCTGAAGGCTGCTCTCCATATCTACCACTAGGATAGCTTTCAATAAAGGTTGTATTTAACCTAATCATCAATAAGGTTTGTTTAGACTGGTACAAGGTGACCACTATAACTAATGGACAGCATATACCAGACCAACTTCTCACATTGGTGTGCAGCGGTTGGGATTCAAGCTTGCTATTGATTTACCAGATAATCTCATTGAGTGACTAACCAAAAAACACTATAGGTACTTAGGTACATATAAAACAAGTCAAGAATAGAGTAAGTTCTACTGAACTTAGAGTTGGTTAAGTCAAGGGTCTAGCACACCCTTTCTCCAACTCAAGAGAGAGTTTAGTAGTTCCCACTAGGTTACGTAGGTGCCTACACCACATAACACTAGTATGTCTTCAAGAGCTAAAGCCAGTGGCCCCAGGCTGACTAAGTATGACCAGTTAAATTTTCAGGAATTGAGAAATATGTGCATATCTAGAAATTTGAAGACAGGGAAGAACCCTAGAACTCAACGCCTGAAAGAGGCTCTGCTTTTAGATGATCTCATCAGACCCCAGGGTCTGATGAGGCAGGTCGGTTGGGTGGGGGCAGCAGAAGAAGATAGGCAAGGAGGTGAAAACATCCAAGACCTAGACTCTGATGCTGACCAGGAGGATCAAGATGATTCTAACCTGATCACTACAAATCCTCCTGAAGGTGAAGGAGAAGACCCCAGCGGTTTTCTCTTTGCTCCACCTGGGAGGGTTCATAGTTTACCAAGAAGATTAAGAGTTCCTTCTCAGGAGTCTAATCATTATGGAACTGTTATAGGGAGCTCTGTTTCACGCGGGACTTCTTCTCATAACAGGGAGTCCTCTTATGATAAGAAGGGCCAACTGCTTGACTTTGAGAGAGCTACGCTCAGGATCAAGAGAGAGCAATTGGCCTTAAACAGGAAATCCCTGGAGTTCCAGAGAGCTTCACACAAGTTGGGGCTTGAGCCCCATGGTGGCAGCAACAATGTCCCTAGAGGTAGAGAACATACTCATGACCATAGGAACCTGAACAAGATTGCCCCTCCCTACCAGAGTGGGGATGATATCCTCAAATGGATAACTGCACTTGAGAGGGTCTGTAAAGTACAGAGGGTCCTGCAGGAGCAGTGGGCAGCAATCATGTGGCTCTCCTTTGCAGACAAAGGTAGAGACAAGCTCCTCACTGTTAGAGAAGAGGATACTCATAATTACAAAGTCTTGAAGAGTGCTCTGATTGATGGGTTTGGCTTAACCACTGCTTAATCAGGCACATTTGTGTTGTTTGAATTGTTTATGATGTTCATAAGTGTTTTGTTGTGTTTCTGTTTAACTGTATTGTTTGAACTTTTGTTTGTTCTTTCTGTTTTTTTGCTCTTTTTTGTGGAGACATGTACCTTGATTAAGAAGATTGCTTCCCCCCCCCGTATTTGGGGCTCCTGTGCATCAAATGAATTTTGAAGTCATACAGAAGTGATTGTATATGTATTTATTGAAAAATAATTGAAAGAAATAACTAAGAATATGATTATTACTTGGATAATAAAAACCAAATAATTTTTTATATAATATATATTTTTCATTGCTCTCTTTGTGGGACATTTTTGATTAATAAATCTATGATGTGAATATATTTTAACGGGTTTACTGCTGTATATTTTCTTTAACCATTGAACAATACGGGATTAAGTTCAGAGACACCCAAAAGGCACAGACTCAAGACTTGGTTGACTTTGTAGATTGTGCTACTAAGGCTCTGGAAGGCTGGTTACTTGGCAGTAAAGTGTGTGATTTTAAAGGATTCTACAATTTAATTATGAGGGAGCGGATCCTTAATAATTGTCAAAATCAGTTGTTGCATCAGTACCTGGTGGACTCTGATCTGACCACTCCCCAAGAATTGGGCCAGAAGGCAGACAAATGAGTCAGAACCAGGGTGAGGCAGAAGGTTCAGAACCAAGGTGGTAACCCCAAGAAGCCAGATTCTAAAAACTTTGATAAGGGTGGGGAGAAGGGTAAAGACCAGAAGTCTTCTCAAGGGCACCAAAAATCTGCATCTGATGGGGAGTCCCAATCAAACAAGGGAAAAGGTAAGTAGAAATTATGGTGTAAAATCTGTAAACAAAAAAAACCATTGGACAAGTGACTGTAACAAGTCCAAGGACTCAACTTCCACTACCACTGCCCCTAAGGCAACTCTTCCCCCTAGTTCAGCTCCAAGTGGTAGTACTCAGAATAAGGGTGTAGTAGGGTTAACCCTGGGATCTGAGATGGACTCTGGCCTAGTCAGATGTCCTACTCAGGCTGTACTGCTCGGTGATGGGGGCATGGTAATTGCCTCCTTATTTGTAAGTACCATTAACAGGCAAATACAGACAGCAGCCTTTGATAAATGGAAAAGAGGCCTTGGCATTCAGGAACACAGGAGCAAATGTCACAATAGTGAAAAAAGATCTTGAACAAATCATACTTGGTGATATGTACCAAGTGACCAATGTTAGCAATGTCAGGTCAGACCATTCCTTGGCAGTTGTTAATTTCACCTGGGGAGTTGTAACTGGCCGTAAGAAGATTGTGGTAAGTGCAGACCTCCCTGTTAAATGCTTGTTGGTCAATGATTTAGAAACTTCAGCTTGGGCTGAGGTGGAACTCTGGACTCATGCAATAATGTTGGGAATCCCTGCAGATGTGTTTGTTATGACTAGGTCACGGGCAAAAATGTCTAACACTGAAGAGGTCCTGGATCCTGGAAGAATGGACCAGGCACCTTCCCAGAGGAGGAGCAGTATAGGGTAAGCCAGTATCTTCCCCCCTAACTCAGAGTACAGATTAGTCTCCTGAGGGAGATGATCTTAGTCCTTGTTAGAACTGGGGGGTCTCTAGTTGGCAATGGTATATACCTTTGACCAAATAGGGACCCTTGCTTCTATGTCATGAAAAGGGGATTACACTACTGGATAACCCCTGCTCACCCCCTTGGTAGCTTGCCACGATCAGACAGGCTTATCTCAAAGGCAGTGTGTTAAGCATTTGTGAATACACACAGTAATACAGTGAAAACACTACAGACGGACACCACACAGGTTTTATAAAAATAAATATTTTTTTCTATATAATTAACACAAGACCACAAATGACAAAAATCCACATACTGTACTTAAAATAGACTTAAAGATGGTTGAAGTTACTTAATTCAAGTTGATGATGAATGCAACAAAGTTCTCACAAAAGAAAAGTACCTGGATGCGTAACGCAAAACAAACAAAAGGTTCGCAGGAATGGAGATGCGTCGATTCCTTGCTTTGGGGGGAGACGATGCGTCGCGCCTCAATGCTTGCGCAGAGTAGGCGATGCATCTTGGTCCTTACCGGAGAGGAGGTGATGCATAGATTCTCGTGATACGTTCTGGTTGCGCAGCGACAAGATGGCGCTCTTGATGCGACGGCATGAAGACGATGCGTTCACGCCTGGTGGCCATACAGCGAACTCTGTAGCTTTGGAGCCGTGACAGGCCCTGGAACACGCTTCTCCGGTGATGCGACGGCGGCCTTGCAGTGGCGACATGCTTCTCCGGTGATGCGTCGAGTAACAGCTTTGACGAAGGCACGCTTCTCTGGTGATGCGGCGGAAACCTTTGCGGCGGCAACCTCTGCAGCGGCGACACGCTTCTCCAGCAAAGCGACGGCAACAGCTGCACTGCGACACGCTTCTTCTCGATGCATCGTGCTTCTAGCTCCCAGCGACACACAGGCTTCTACAGACAGAATGCCCAGCAAGGAAATTCAGAGGGGCATAGGTGGTGAAGTCTTTTGTCCCTGAGACTTCAGCAGGAGGCAAGCACAAGTTCAAGTCCTTGGAGTAATATTCTGCAAGATGATGAAAGTTCTTTGAAAGTTCCTTCTCCTTTCCTTGGCAATAAAGAAACCACTGCATGCCAACCCAGCAACACAGCACACTGGCAGGGGGCAGTCCAAACTCCTGAAGCTTCCTTGGATCTTCTCCTTGGCAAAGGGTTTGTCTTGTTCCGAGAAATGATCTAAAGTCTTGGGGTCTGGGTCCTCATTTCATACTCAATTTCTCTTTGTTCTCTGAAGGCAGAGAGGCCTCTCCCTAGTCCAAACCAGTTCTGGTCAGTCCTGGAGCACTTTGTTGACAAGACTCCTTCTTTCCTTTCACAGTGTAGGCCAGGGACATCAGACACACCACAGGAGGTGGTGCCAGCATTGTGGAGGGAAGGCACAACCCTATTTAGGTCCCAGGTGCAACTCCCTGCAACCAACTAGATGCAGATCTCTCTATTCAGCACTGTGCTGACTCACCCTCTCTCCTGGAATCCCCCAGCCCCTGTCACTCAAGTTCCTGACCTGCTCTCACAGAACCCTGATGATGGTTCAGTTGATGGTGTAGCCTTGGCAGGCAGCTTCCCTGACCAGCAGCAAACTGATTGCAGAAAAGTTCTCAATCAATACAGACATATGTTTTCACTGACTCCAAGTAAGGCTACCTGGTGCACTAATGAAGTGGACACTGGGGACAGTCTGCCTGTGAAAAATAAGATTTACATGCAACATGACCATGTCAGGGACTGTATCAGGACTGAAGTCCAGAAGATGCAGGCCTCAATGCAGTCACTAGGACAGATGCTCATCCAATTCCAAAGGCAGATCAGCTTATAGATATTTTGGCCTCAGCCAAGTTTCTGAGCACATTTAACCTGGCAGTTGGCTACTGACAGATCAGACTAGCTGATGATGCAAATCCAAAAACTGTGTTTTCTACCCCTAGTGAGTAAAGTAAAGTCCACATTTGTAAAGCGCACAATCACCCGTAAGGGTCTCTAGGCGCTGGGGGCCGTCGGGAAGATTAAGCGAGCTATTGCCCAGAGTCACATGGTGCTGGGCTAACCTGCCGCCGGGGATCGAACCGTGGTCCCCAGATTCCAGCGTCAGTCGCCCTGGCCGCGGCGCCACACCTCTTCGGCACTACCAATTTGTGTTGATACCCTTTGGTTTGAAGAATGCACCTGCCACTTTTCAAAGGTTGGTGAACAAAGTCCTTACAGGTCTGGAAGACTATAGTGCAGCATATCTTAATGATATTGCTGTCTTTATCTCCACCTGGTCCACCTGAGAAATGTTTTGGAGGCCCTGCAGAAAGCAGGCCTAACTATCAAGGCCACCAAGTGCCAGAAAGAGCAGAATCAGGTTGTATACCTGGGCCACCTGGTCGGTGGAGGTCTGGTTCAACCATTGCAGAGCAAAATCCAGACCATAATGGACTGAGTTGCTCCAACCACCCAGACTCAGGTCAGAGCTTTCTTGGGCCTGACTGGGTACTATAGAATGTTTGTCAAAGGTTATGGATCCATAGTGACCCCTTTAAATAAGTTAACTTCCAAGAGAATGCCAAGGAAAGTTTAGTGGACAGTTAGCTGTCAAACGGAATTTGATGACCTGAAGCAGGCCATGTGCACTGCTCCCATTCTGCAAAGTCCTGACTCTCCAAACAATTAATTGTCCAAATAGATGCATCTGAGTTGGCGGTAGGGGCTGTGTTATCACAATTGAATGATGAAGGTCAGGATCAGCCAGTAGCTTTTATTAGCAGAAGGCTGACCCCAGAGAGAAACGTTGGTCAGCTATTGAGAGGGAAACCTTTGCTATGGCTTGGGCTCTGAAGAAGCTGAGGCCATACTTGTTTGGCACTCACTTCATTGGTCAGACAGACCACAAGCCCCTCTTATGGCTAAAATAGATGAAGGGTGAAAACCCCAAACTTTTGAGGTGGTCCATTTCCCTAGAGGATGGACTATATAGTGGAACATAGACCTGGGAGTAACCATGCCAATGCAGATGGACTCTCCAGCTATTTCCACTTAGAATATGAAGACTCAACTGGTCATGGTTAGTTGGGATTGTGTAGGAGAGTAGGATCTGCTTCTTATAGTTACCCCGACTTATTGCTGATGTTTCACTGTTTTCAACTTAGTCTGGCTGGGATCCTGCTATTTAGGACCCCAGCCTAGCTGCTTTCTCCTCTAAATTGTTAGCATGTACTTTAGGTACACTCCAGATTGGATTCTGGGGTACCCTTAAAAGTCCCTAGTATATGGTATACTATGTACCCAGGACATAGGTACCACAGACACCTCTTAGGGGCTGCAGCATGTATTATGCCGCCTCTGAGAGACCATTCAAAATGACACAACAGGTCTGCTATGGCAGCCTGTGTAAGGTGGAGCATGCACCCCTTACTTAGATATATGTTCACTATATCTATCCTTATCACTGCACATATAAACCAGTCACCCCTATGGCAGGCCTTATCAATCCTGGAGGCAGGGTGCTAGGTTGTATGTGAGAGGGTGCTCCTGCATGAGCAGAGCCCCTCTGCAGACTTCAGAACATCTATTCCGGGGTTGTTTGTGATGCAGCCAACCATGTACTCTTAAGTGCATTATAACCTCGCAGTAAATGCTACATTTAAAACGGCTGCAAGGAAACATGTCGTGTTTGGTGTCAAACACCTTGGAATCATACCTCCCCACCAGTAACTTGCGGGGGAGGTATGATTCCACCCTCCTAGAGGGAGAAATATGACAGCACCGGTACACCCGGTACCAACTTTCTCGACCCTGGCATCACAAGATGGATCCTGCCAGCCACGGACACGAGTCTGCCCTCCTGCTGCTGGATGAAACTCCAGAATAAGAGGCTGGACAATAGGTTTACAGTTACATTGACATTCTACGCGCAGGGTTCCTGGGCGGGGAATCAGTTTGGTTGGGGGCTGTTTTAAAATGCTACATTTTATCCTTGTGTTTTTTAATGCACTTGCACTTTCTTTTACCTGCCTAATCTTTTCCTATTTCCGCCGCGCACCCCGGTCCACCGCGGTCTTTACTGATTGTGTGGAGGGTGCAGGCGGCTCCATTGCTGCTCTGCCGGCTGGCGAGGGGCGGGCGCGCCGAAGGCACACCAAAGGCAAGCCCGTCTGCGCCCGTCCGCGCCATGACGGGGCTAGGGGCCGGAACCCCTGTACGAATTCCCCCCGGTAATCTCTGCTACAACAGGGAGCAGCTTTTGAGGCTTAGAGGTGAGAGGACGAATATATGTTCACACATATTATGTCCTTCGAGAAGAAACAGAACCATTGTCCCCTCTGAAATTTTGAATTCAAGCTTATAGAACCCCCCCATTTAGAAGTTGGGAAAGTAAAGTCTTATTCTTTAGCACTTCTTAACTGTCGTTCCCTTCCCAAGTATGCGAGTGAAATATGCCTGCTTTTAGAAGAGAGGAGCCCTGATGCTCTCTTTCTTGCTGAAACTTGGACGAATGCGGCGTCGGGTCCCGATGTGCTCCGAGCCCTCCCACCAAACTACGCTATTATCAGACAAGATCGAGATGGTGGTCGTGGTGGGGGGATCGCAATTATTTATAAAAATACTTATAGTTGCAGATCAACTAGGTGTCTTCTATCTGAATGTGAGAGTGTCTCCTTTGCTATTAGTTTTCCCCTATTTGTACCCTTTCAGGAATTCTTTTATATCGCCCACCAGGAGCACATGTTCATTTCTGCAATGATCTGCCAGATATTGCTATAAACTGCGCCAGTCTCACCTCCAATTTGTCTATTTTGGGTGACTTTAATATTCACCTCGACGAGCCTGACACCTCCCCTTCGCAGGATCTCATGGCAGGTCTTGAAGTGTCTCAATTGAAACAAATTGTTACTGGCCCCACCGACAAATTAGGCCATCTGCTCGACCATTTCTTCACCAATCTTGATAACATTATTTTGGATGAGTCCGTTATTGTTCCTTGGTCGGACCATTCCCTATTATCTTTTGTCTGGTCCCCTCTAGATCGGGTACAACCTGTCATAAGAACCAAAAAACTGGGTTGCATATGGTCTAAGCTTTCAGCGGAAAACTGGGCAGCTAACCTTAATATTTCCACCCCTGCATTCTGCTCCAATCCTATTAGGGCGAATTAATCTCTTAACAGCTGGCTGGAGTCCTCTTTGGACCTCACCCTCCCTAAGACAGAATTCTGCCATCGCATTGGCGCTAATAAAAATGCATGGTACTCCCTTGAATTAAGACTGCTTAAGCAAGCTTGCAAGCAGTCTGAACGGAAATGGAGGAAGGATTTTTCTGAGGCCAGTAAGGGCAATTATCAAACTACACTTAGGCTTTATAAAAGTAAAATAAAAATTGCACAAGCTAGCTATTACCAGGAGAAGATTGTCTCTGCCTCCAATTCCCCTGGTGACATTTTTAAAATTTTAAAATCCCTGATCACCCCCCCCCCCCTTGTCCTTTGACTGAACCAGTGAATGCACAAAATGTTGTGATGAATTAGTAAATTTTTTTGATACTAAGGTGGCTAGCATCTATTCGCTGTTTCAGCAATTGGAGCCTAAATTACAACCTCCTCCACCCGCTCAACAAGCCAGATTGAAGGAACTCGCTCTGCTTGACTTATCCAATCTGCAGCGACTCCTAGGGAATCTTAAGCCTGGATCCCCGGCTGACGCCGCGCCCCCCTCCAGTCTTAAGTTGGTCTCGGAGACTGTCTCCCCAGTTATTCGGGATGTAAATAACTCCTCCCTTGCAACTGGGCTGGTCCCGCCGTTATGGAAACAAGCAAGAGTTAAGGCACTATTGAAAAAACATCATTTAAACCCTGAGGACTGGGCAAATTATCGCCCCATTTCTCTACTACCAGGTATCGGCAAACTTGCTGAAAAACATGTTAATTCCATATTAGCTGCATTTGCGGAGAATAATAAAGCCCTGCACCCCACCCAGACGGGCTTCAGAAGCAAGCAGGGCACGGAGACCGCCCTTCTTGCCGTAGTCGAAGAAGCTAGGAAAATCGTGGATACCGGAGGCAGCGCTGCTATTATTTTTTAGATCTCAGCGCAGCCTTCGACACGGTAAATAACTCTATCATGATTCAAAGACTGAGTGATGTGGGTGTAGCGGGAACTGCCCTTAAGTGGCTGCAGTCTTTTCTCTCTGACAGATCTTTTGCAGTGTTCGAAGAAGAGGCTATTTCAAAACAGATCCCTATGCAGTATGGTGTACCCCAGGGATCGTCATTAAGCCCTACCATGTTTAACATCTACATGAGGCCCTTGGTGGATGTGGTGCTTCCTTGGGGGGTCCAGTTGGTCACCTACGCTGATGACACTCAGCTGGCGGTGTCCCTCAGCCAGCATGATATAGCCGATAAGAACCTTACTTCCTGCTTGAGCAAAGTAGTTGAATGGATGGATTCGTTCTTTCTTAAACTTAATGGTTCTAAGACGGAAATTATGATGTTAGGACACATGGCCCCTATTAATTTAGATCCCTTGTGGCCTAGCTGCCTTGGCCCTTCCCCTGCACCTAAGAGACAAATTAAGAGTCTGGGCCTATGGCTGGACCCTAATCTTAGCTTCCTAGTACAATCACGTAAGGTTGCTGCCACCTGCTATGGCCTGATTAGACAGATAAAGAAGATCCTGCCTCTTCTTCCTTTTGAAGCCAGACGTCTGTTGGTTCAGGTCCTTATTTTATCGCGTCTTGAGTACGCTAATGCAGTTTACCTGGGCGCACCTCAGGGAACCAATAAAATCCTTCAGATCGTTCAGAACTGCGCTGCTCGACTTCTAATGAATGTCCCAAAGCGGAGTTCTGCTAAATCAGCCCTACGTCAGTTGCACTGGCTGCCAGTACAGCAAAGGATTTGGTTTAAGGCCATGTGCACTGTTCATAAGTCCATTACTGACAACGGACCGGCTCTGATTCAGCCTATGTTCCAACTTTATCAGATCACCCGGACTCCTAGATCAAACCATAAAAAACCTCTGACAGTCCCTAGGATTAAACGGGCACGCATGGGTGGCCATCGTTTTCCACTTCATGCTGCAAAATGGTGGAAACAGCTCCCCGACTCCATTCGGCTGGAACCTAACTATCTCCGTTTCAGGAAATTGCTAAAAACCTTTCTTTTTCCCTGAACAGTGAAGAATGATTGGGTGTCTTTAATGCGCTGGGATGCCCTTGGGTAGCCATGCGCTATACAAATGCGTATTCATTCATTCATTCATTCATTCATTCATTACAGGGAGGTGTGACCACCTCCCAGACAGGCTTAAGTGAATTGGAGCTGGGGGGGTGCGCTTCAAGAGTGCTTTGATGTCTGCACTGGGGGCATATTTGGTTTCCCTGTGCATAGTCCAGCTCAAACCAGTTGCAGGGGCTACCAGCCCCAGCTCTGGTGCGACACTGGATAAAGGACATGGGTGTAGCCACCCCTCTGTCCTGACCCTCCCGTAGGTGGGTCCCCAGAGTTTGTCCCACGCCTTTCTTGGGTAAAAAGTAGGAACAATATCAATAACCAACCAAACTGGGGTCTTGAGAACACAGTGCAACCAAGTGCCTCAGACTACTGAAAACAGAAATGAAAAAGCAAAGAAACAAGAGTATTGTGAAAGTATGGAAATCTTTGAGCAGAGCTTGGATTCCCATCAATTGTCAATGTGATCAATCTTATCATCTGGTTATCCACCCGTGCAAATGATATGTCACTTGATCATAGAGACTATCTTCCGGGAAAAACTCGCTCAATAGAGTCAAAGAGGGAGCGCCAGAGAGTAAAAAACAGATCATATGTTGTTTGGATCAATGATCACATGGGAACTGAGTGCAGTGCAAAAACCAGTGAGTGCAGTATTTAAAATAGGGTGGTGAGGAGAAGAGCAAAGTTTATTAGAAAAAAGTGCAAGAAGCAGTTTTAACAAATGACTGCTATATTATCAAGGTCGACATGTGTCAGCCAATTGGGTAAAAATGCCCAAGGCTTTCTTCAGGACCTCTGTTCTCAAAGTTTGCTACTGCATTTGTGCATCAACAAAAACGTGTCAAAAAAATTAATTGAAAAGTACAATGTCGTGATTGACACCACAATAAGGTTGGAATAAATACAACCTACTTTTACCGATCCTCCGCTTCAAGGGATGCAGATAGCATCTAAAAGAAACATATCAACAATACTCCTGGTTAATTAGCTTCTAAAAAAGAGCAAATAGTCTCTGTTTGTGCTATTAACTGTCGTTCTAGTGTATTGATAGTGTGTATCTTGCTCTCTAATCTCATAAAGAGGTTAGTAGAGAGGGTTTAGTAATAAGTACATATATTTTATATAAACCTTGTGTGGTTCTCCTTTCATTTGGCCATTCAGGAGGTCATAGTGTGGTAAACCAAGCTGCTTTACATTCCGTCGAAACTTAGCCTGAAGGCTGCTCTCCATAGCTACCACTAGGATAGCTTTCAATATAGGTTGTCTTTAACCTAATCCTCAATAAGGGTTGCTTGGACTGGTACAAGGTGCCCACTGTAACTAGTGAACAGCAAATGCCAGGCCAACTTCTCACACTGAGGAACTGCTGGGTCAAAAGAAAATCACTAATGGAGAACTACAGAATCTGCACAGGGACCTCTCGTATGTCACCTATAATTACACCAAACAGAACACTAGCATCCCCATGCACTGCACAGCACCCTTCTACATAACCCCTGGTATCAACACATGACTTCAGTCAGCTGCCAAGCATCAGCCAGGACATGTTATGTCTGCTTGTTGATCCCACATGCCTTAGGCGCAGATAGGATTTCCCTAGCCCAAGAGGTAGCCCCTGAGAAAGCAAAATGCCTCTTTCACCTGTGCCTATGTAGGATACAGGCCACGATCCAACCCAACAAGACAGAACCACACCATGTGGTGGTAAACCTAACCCAATATGACACCAACCTAACAGCTTTATACCTTTTCACTGAGCCTACTGGGGAGCGCCCTAGTGGAATTTACAATTTGGGCCTGAGACTTCCCAGAGCAGAGATTTTTGGAGGTAGCCTACCCCAACAAAGTACACAAATACATCCGCTCCAGTACTCACCTCTGGACCAAGAGTGGCTATTAGTGTTTTCAGGATGGGCTACCTAAACAACAAGTGGTCTCCCTTATAGAATCCAGCTCAGGGATAAAATGTGGTATGGGTCGCATGGGGGAGGGTTGAATGAAAGTATAGCTAAACCATGTCAGAAAATCTGCGACACCGAGGTGGCTAAATACACTAGACTAGAAGGGAATGGTTAAGCCCTGATTGTATTTACACTTAAACTGTATTCCTTATGTTTCAAAGGAAAAGGACACCTTCTGATGGGCACAAATGCTAACGGTGGAGCTGTTCTGGATTTGCACTGGGGCACCTCCATGCTTATGGATTTTTTTGGGCAGTCCGGGGAGCATGCCTAAACTCAGCTGGCTGCCTGGAAAGGTTTGTTTTCTTTGGTAACACTGCACACCCCAAACCTGGTCATTCCTTGAGAAGAGCTAACAGATTTGCACTAGCACCCATTAATGAAAAAAGACCACCTTGCTGCACCAAGCTAGTGAAAAGAGAGCAGCAGACTTTGTTTGGCTGGGCTCAGTTCAAGGACATCCCAGAAGAATTGTTCATAGCGGCACAGCTGGGGGTAGGTTGGTCGATACCCTTCTTCACCCCACAGACAAAAACGAATGCCCACTAGCTTCAGATAACCTGGTGGGAAATGCTCAAGATGATGAACAGCACTGAGCTTGGCCTCAATTAGATCAAGAAAGAAATGCGAGCCATCCACCTCACAGCAATGCAGCATCTACATGTACTGGACTTAATGATCGCAATAGAGGGCAGGGTGTGTGCCAGGATTGCTGCCACCTGCTGTACATTCATTCCAGGCAACAACATAGACAGTGGAACACTGACGCTTGCCATCCAAGCACTGTATAACATGCACAGAAGCATGCTTGAAGAGGGAGGTGCCCCTGAGCACGAGTGGTTTTTTATTTGGTTCTCCTGGCTCCCACGATGGATATCCAGTTTGTGTAAATCACTGTTGCCAGTTATCATTTTGTTTCTATTGGTTTGCAGGTTTATTCAATTGGGGATCACATGCTGTAAAAACGCAGACCTCAAACTAGGTAGAATGCAAGTAATTAGGAAGGTCGTCATAGTCAAAAGCAAGCAAATGGAACAACAGGACCCAGGTGTAGTAATGGTACAAATGCATGAGTTAGATATTATAGTTGGTGAATCAACCAGAGGGGTGAATGTTAATATCAATAACAATACGTTTATCTGTAGAAATGAACTATCATCCTTAATATTTCCACATCTACATCAACACACAAGTATGTAGTCAGACAGGCCCTGTGACCTAGGCCCAGGATTACTGATTGATGGGTCACAGCTGGGAGGGTGCATAGCTGGCAGGCAAACATTCAGGCAGGAAACTTGATCAATCCCACAGATAGGTGCAGTGACAATACAGTGGTCAGGTGAGAATGCCCCAGTAAAGCACACATGGCTGGAGGGGGGTAGGCGTACTTCTGAAAACACCATAACGTCAGAACCGACATGACTTAGGAACACATAGCCAATCAGGACCTAGCACATGCAGTGATCATGCGCTCCCCATACCGGACATCTCAACACTTTCACCACTGGCCACACTGTGCCCACGCGAGGTCGAGACCCACCTGTAGTAGCTATTTGACCATTAATTTATGACACTAAGGTAGCAACCAACATTCCTCGTCATATATGATGTGCTGGAAACTTTTATTTTTTGTTATAATTTTGTACATAAGAAGAGCACAAGCCCAATGTAAATCAAGACTTCGTCAGACCTTTAACTGTTCTCCTGGCTGAACTGTTTAAATAAAAAAAACTGTTCCTGTTTTTCCAAATGCCTCTTGTCTTCTGTTTTTTTCTAATGAATTCGAACCCGTGCAACAGGTGCATTGGCGATCTGCCTGGCTCCCAGGACTGCCAGGGGGCAGACTCTCAAGTGAAGTCATTGGCCTACGCCACAAGATTGGTTCACGAGGACTCCGATCCTCTGTACCATTTGAGCATCAATCCTGGCAGCAGCAAGCATCATAGAGAAGTAATGGCAACACATTTGTGATGAAAACAGCATACTCTGCCAGTGCCCACAAATCATAAATGTCCCACAGGCTCCATGACTTACAACTGTGCAGGATTTGGTGGGCTACGTCTTGCACTCTAGTTCTGCACGTCCACCTCAGAGGTGGTTCAGCCACTCCCCATGGACTTCTAACTTACCTTTTAACAAAGATTGAAAACTGGCAATATTCCATGAATTCTATTGCTGAAATGTTCTTGCTATTAGTGCTATTCAACAAAGTAGTCTTTTCAAAATAGACTCATTTTATTTATTTATTTATTTCATAGTGATTCCACAGAAACACACTATCATAGAAATCCCTTTACATTTCATAGTAGAGTGGTGCAATATTAAATACTTTTTACAATATACTTACATAATCACATCAACCATTACCCTTTCAATCCAAATATAAAATATTATCATTTTGTTAAAAAAAAACAATTCTTTACAGTTTATGTGGACAGGTGGAAGCCTTCCACTGCATCGTTATACGCCGCTTGGTTAGAATCAATGCCTGGTCAATAAATCTGGACCTCACCTTCTGCTTAGCTGGACGGGGATAAATCCCCAATACATCCATTTTAGGGGAGGAGCCATAATGATCTGTCCGGTAGCTGTCAGTGCGCATAGTATCTCTGTCCAATAGGAGATTAAAGTACAAAGCTCCATATCATGTGGAGCATACCTCCACCTTCTAAGTGGCATCTAAGGCATTCATGGGAAGTGCGGGGAAGGTGTTGAGTCCTTGACGTGTGAGGTATCTATGTAAGGGGTAGTAGTGTATGAGTTTAAAGAGAGCATTGATGGATATTTTTGGGGGTACCTCGATCATTTTGGCCCCTGTTCCTGTCAGTTATGGGTGATCCCAAGTCTGCCTCCCACTTTTCTTTTAGCAGAGTGAGCGGCAATGTCATATCCAACCAGAACACATCATAAAGCCCTGACACCAGCTTCTGAGTGTTTGCAGTGTTGCAAAGGAATTGGCAACTCCAGTGAGCTGGTGGTTCAGTGTTCCGATTCCCTCAGTATTTCCTCCCTACCGAGCTTATGGAACCATACAGTAGGAACTGCCCGCTCGAATTTCATACTACAACCTCAGATACTAAAAAACTGTATCTCTAAATTTTTAAATAATGCACCCATTTTGTCTAAGTCTGCTGCCATCCTGTCCTGCAGCTGACCACCTTCAATCCCCTGCCTATGGGCAAGCAAGGCTGAAATGGCAGCCTTGGGGAAGATAACACATGTGTTTGGGTTTTCAGCAGCTCTCTCAGCCAATAGTGTCGGATCACAGCTAGGTCCTTTCAATCCACAGTGATTACCCTTTTAGGTTCAAGCATGAGGATCCATAGCAAAGCCAGCATGGGTGCATCAGGACAGAGAACCTCCTCTGCGTCCCTTAGTCCCCGAAACCATGGCATGTGCCAATGTTTCTCGGCTACCAAGTAATAGGTATCACAGTCAGGGTCACCCATTCCCCCATCCATGAAAATATGCTGCCGTTTAGTCAGTGCAACCTGTCATCTGCTCTTGCCCCAGATCAGGCCAAGCAGGGTTGTGTTTAGTTCTCAAAAGATATCCTGAAATACAAATGCTGGAAATATGATGAAATAGTAAAGAAGCCTGGGCAGCAGCACCATTTTTGCTATCGCTATCCATCTGGCCACCAAAATAAGGAGTGATTTCCAAAAAGCCACACTAACCCGAAAGGCTGCCACAGATGCTCCAATATTCCTCTCCGGGATATTGGGGCTTATCAAATATGTGCGGTCTCCCATGTACTTTATTGACATTTGCTCTCATTGCATTGTATGTGTCTGGTCAGTTGTAGGGAGTCACTCTGGCAGGGAACAAACTGGTTTTGAGACAGTCAACTAACAATACAGAGAAGCCCCAAATTCATTGAGGAAGTTAACTGCCCTCTCTGGTTCCATCCTCATACCTCCAAGGAAGAAACCAATATCATCTGCATATAGGGAGATGTAGTGGGTTATCCCTAGATACAGTATTGCTTCATAGGTTATGCCTGAGTGGGCTATGCCCGCTAGCGGTTCTACGGAGATAGTAAACAGCAATGGAGACAGCTGGTACCTCAGCCTAGTTCCCCTCTCCACCTTGCACTGCTCTGAAATTACCAACCCCGTTCGAACCTTGCGGTGGGAGATGTACACAACAGGCCCATGTCCATTCCACAAACCTCCACCCCATATCATTTGGGTCATCACAGCCCAGAGATCCCATTCCTAGCTACCAAAAAACCTTCTCAATGTCTACAAACATGAAGCCGGCACACTCCGGTATGGATGGATTATACCTCAAAAGAGCCAGTAATCTCTATGGTTAGAGGCATGTTGTATCTGCGTATAAACCCAGATTGATTTTGTAGTCAGCATTCAGCATCAATAGCAGTCTATACGCTGTCACGTCTGTAGCTAACTTCTCTGGTTTGAGCAGGGATGTCAATAGGGTCTTGCCAATGAGTGCGGAAGGGTGTGGGGCCCCAGGGCTTCCTGATATAAGATGGCCAGCTGAGGAGAGAGCAGTTAAAAATATGCTCCATAAAAATCCACCAGGATACATCTGTTCCTGGGACGTTTCCCCAGGCCTTTCTCTGCACTTCAGTGTATGGATGGATTATACCTATGCTGTCCTGTTTTCAGTTTCTATTTTTGGTAAATTCTGGTGTTTTTTTTTCAGTGTTTTCAATATCTTAAAAAACAGTTGTTATCAGTGGTTACACATTTTCACGCCACTAAAAACAACAGAAAAAGTATTTTTCCGGTGTTTATGGAACGTTTCGCTTTTATCATTGCTTGCTTTCTGCACTGAAAGAACATGGTATATATACAGTGTACGTATAGTGTATATGAGGTCCTAAGAGATTTTTGCAAATTAATCTTACTGTAGTACACCATACAATACTTCTTCAGTGAGTCTTTGGTCATGTGCGCTTACGCTTTTCTTCCCATGTAAACTTCTGTGAAAAGGCCCTCTCAGCATTCATAGCCCCTTGGGCTGAGAACCGTCAGCTAAGGGGCAGAGTTGGGATGACTCTTTCTTTGATGCCACATAAAGCACGAAATGATAAATATTTGCGTTTTAGTTCCTGGGCATAATAAAACAGTGCACCAGAATGGACTAAAAAGTCAATAGCATCCCTCTTTAACTCTGAAGATTGCAAAGATGCTTTCAGTATACCATCTAACAAGTGGCAAGGATCTCCTACAGGGAATCACTTCAGCTCGGGTATCAATGTTGACAGGTCATCACTCAAATTTTTTATATACGTAGCTGAATCACTACAAATACAAACAATAGCACTCCAATCTTTGTTGAACTTGGAAAGAACCATTTTTGCAGAGCATAACAAGTGACACTGGGTTCCATGTTTTCCAAAAGTCTGGTGTCACGTTTTCACCACTATCCCAGATGCTTGGTGATATATACACTTGTCACTGTACCTTGCATTTAATGTTTAAAGCCTGAGGTGTTGGCAATTCACCTACTATCAATACTGACCCACTAGAAACTATGGTCTGATGTATTAAGGGTTTTTACCCATTCTCTGTGGGCAAATGTGATGACACATATTAGGAAAGATTTTTATGAAGCTAGCCATTTTACCTATCAGTGAAAGAATCAAATGCAGCCAAAATATCAAATGTGAGTTTGATATGTCCTGATTCTCTACAGTTTATAAAATAATTAAACTAAACCTAAAACGTGAAACTAAACCTTGCATCTTTAGACCAAAGGCCAAAAAACTGAAAAAAGTAAAAGGAAGAAGAACCAATATTATAGTGGCATCCCTAAAGAACAAAACTCAAGCAGAATAATGTTAGCCAGTCTTTCTTACTGCTAGCTTGTATAACAAAGTTACATTTTATTGACCCCTTCAGTAAGAACAAAATGACTCTTTCACTTTCTTTTTCCTTTCTTTGAATGGCATTTAGTTTGTGGTTGTGCAGGTGTTTTTCAGTGTTTATATGTTTTCACCAGTGAGGGCTATTTTTCTTTCAGTGGGGTTTTATCAGTTATTATAGGTTTAAACCTAAAACCCCACAGCCTAATTATACCTCAAAAGAGCCAGCAATCTCTATGGTTAGAGGCATTTTGTATCTGCGTATAAACCCAGATTGATTTTGTAGTCAGCATTCAGCATCAATAGCAGTCTATACGCTGTCACGTCTGTAGCTAACTTCTCTGGTTTGAGCAGGGATGTCAATAGGGTCTTGACCAATGAGTGCGGAAGGGTGTGGGCCCCCAGGTCTTCCTGATATAAGATGGCCAGCTGAGGAGAGAGCAGTTCAAAATATGCTCCATAAAAATCCACCGGGATACATCTTTTCCTGGGACGTTTCCCCAGGCCTTTCTCTGCACTTCAGTGTTGATATCTAACTGAAATATCTCTCCCTAGTTCCTCCACCTCTTCAGGTGAGAGTCTTTTAAGTGATAGATCTGTCAAAAAATGCTGAATACAGGCCTCCCATCACCTCTATTACTAGCTTATAATGTGGTATAACATCCAGCAAAGGTCCAGTTTATATCATCCTATGCATAGACTCTTATATCCCTCCATTGTGACTTGTTCCAGGATCTGAGCACTGCCCTTGGTGGGGTTGGCTAACCAGGCTAATAAGGATCCAGGGTTGTCCCTCTCCACATGGGCGTGTATCATCTACTCCCTGTAATCGATACATCGGAGGCTCTCCAAGTATTCTGCCATCCTCCCCCTTGCTTCCAGTAACTGCAGCTAAAGGTTTGTACTACTAGGCCAAACGCGTTCGAGTTCCTGGAGAGATTGTTCATGCATAGCAATCTTGGCCAGCAGGGTCCACCAGACTACAGCCAATTCAGATGTACACTGACTCCTGATTGCGACTTTAAATACCTCTCAAATGCTGAGTACCGAGGTCGCAGTGAAATAATTTCTAATACCCTCCCCAATGGTCTCCTGAAATGCTGGGTCTTCCAGGCTTTCAGCTCAGGATACAGGGACTCAAGCTTCCCCACGCCAACAATAGGAGAAGGGGTTATGGTAGTAAATCTTTCTTGACAAATACTCTACATCTGTTATCATGCCCAGCACATCATATGAACATAAGAAAGTTTCCAGTCTGATATGCAATGAAAAATAAGAGTAATCTTGATTATTAGTGTGTTATTTGCTCTATACATCAAAGATCCCCCAATGTTGTTGCCAAGCGGCTAACCTCCCAGTCAGGTAAGTAGCATTTGAGTCACGGAGTTGGGGTGGGAGTGATCTGGGTCGACATTGGCCATGCATATTAAGTCTCCATCAATAACAATTGCCTGCAGCATTAGAGGGGACAGTGTGCAGGATAAGGCATCAAGAAATGTAATTTGATCTAGGTTAGGTGCGTAGATATTGACTATCTAAATGTCCCTACCTGCTAAGCTGCCCCTTATGACAGTGTTCCTCTGTTATGCATGCACTTGTTCACAAGTGACCTTGATAGGCACCCCTGGCTTTACCCATATGAGTGGCCCTTAGCAAAAGCAGAGTACCTGGTATGGATAGTATGTCCCCTCCATCTCTTAAACAATGTCCCCCTTCTCTGGTATTCAAGTGAGTCTCTTGTAATAGTGCTACATATACCCACCTGCCGAAAACTTCCACTCCTCCTGCAGCACAACACATGAACCATCCAATCCCACACCTCACCCACCAAGAAGACCACAAATACCCCAGAACTGCTCAAATGTATCCTGCTCAATACCCTCTTCCTCTGCAACCATGCCACGGAAATCTGGGACACCATCGCCACCTTCTCTACTAATGTCTCCTTTATCACTGAAACGTGGCTCAACCCCTCCTCAGACCTCAACATCCCAATTCCCATTCCAGACGGCTAAAATATGATACATCAAGACTGCACCAACAAACAAGGGGGGGATCACCATTATCTATAAGGAAATCCTCCGATACACCATCACTAACAAGGACCCCATGCCTCTCATGGAGCACATCAACTTCCAACTAGAGACAACCATTATAAGAGGCAGCCTCGCCTATAGACCAACTTTCTGCGACACCATCTCCAGCCTCATCGCCCCCTTGGGCATCAAATGCTACCACTACATCCTACTCAGCAACCTCAATTTCCACTTCGATGACCCCAATGAAGAACTGAACAAAATTGGCCTGACCCACTTGTTCATTGAACCCATGCACAAAGTCAGACACACACTCAACCCCATCTTCACCTCCAGTGACAGAATCAAATTAATCTACACCACAGAGCTCACCTGAGCTGACCATGCAATTGTACACTTCATCATCTCCAGCACACCATCACTAAGCATCTCATCCCACCGTAGTTGGAACAAGGTCACAGAAACCCAGTGGGCACATGCACTTACCTGGATCCCCAAACGCACCGACAGAGTCACCTCACTGAAACCAACAAAAACCAACCCCACCGTCAGAGCCACCCAAAAACCAGTCTTCACTATCACCAGCACATCAAGGAAGCCTAGAAACCAGGCATCACCACCCGTATCAACATCGCATTCAACCACACTAAGGAACTCTTCAAAATAGTCAAGGAATTCTTCAACCCAACAGCCACAGAGAACACCTTCTACTCCCCCAGAACTCTGCAAAACCCTCTCAGACTACTTCCACCACAGGATTGCCTCCATCTGCAACAATTTTTACCCCAAACCCACCACCCTCAACCTCACCAAATGCAACCAACCAGCAACACCATCCAAATGCTCACCACCTGGTCTCCACTCACCAACCAGACCACGGCAGCCCCCAGGTCCTCCATTCACTCTGGATGGAGCTCCCTCGGATCCCTTCCCCCACCACCTCCTCAACCACAGAATGAATATTATCAGCATGGAGCTCATCAGAATCCTCAACACCTCCATCAACACAGCAACCTTACTGGACAGTTGGAAACAGGCAGAGGTCAGACCCTTCCTAAAGGAACCCTTCACCCACCCCAGCAACCCCAAAAATTATCAACCAATATGCCTGCTCCCCTACATAGACAAAGTACTCAAGAAGCCATCAGCCATCAACTTAATGAATTCCTGGAACATAGCAACCTACTGGACACTTCACAATCAGGATTCTGTGCCAACCACATCACGAAGCCTGCAATGATTGCTGCCACAGTCAACATAAGAGCCCTCCTCGATCAGGGAGGAACTGTGGTTGTGATCCTCCTCGATCTCTTGGTGGTGTTCAACACTGTCTCCCACAAAACCCTCATCAACAAACCCTACAATGTCGGAATACAGCAGGACACCCACTATGGGACTGCCTCCTTCCTCACAGGATGCACACAGAGTATACTGCTGTCTGACTTCACCCAAATAGATCATATGCGGCATACCCCAAGGATCATCAATCAGCCCCACCTTATTCAACACCTGCATGGCCCCCCTCGCAGGCATTGTCAGATCCCACGGCCTCAACATAATCTCCTATGCTGATGACACTCAACTTTTCCTCTCGCTCACGGAGGACCCCACCAATGCCAAAACCGGCTTATCCTGCGCCATGACCAACGTAGCCGTCAAAACAGAAATACTTATCTTCAGGAAAAACACTTCTGCCTTGGGATCACAACTGGTGGCCTGCTGAGCGTAAACCAACCCCCTAACCAACAGACCATACACGCAACCTGGGGATCAAACTCAACAACCAACTGACCATGAAAAGACAAGTCAAAGCAGTCGCCTCCCCCTACTTCCACACCATCTGCATGCTTTGACGAATCTTCAGAGGGATCCCAATCAACACCAGAAAGTATATCCCTCAGGCCCTCATTACCAATCGCCTTGACTACAGCAACAGTCTCTATGCTGGCATCTCCGCCCACCTCCTCAGAAGACTCCAGACCATGCAGAACATGGCAGCCAAACTCATCCTGAACGTTCCCAGTCGCTCGCACATCACCCCCCCACCTGACAAAACCTCCACTGGCTCCCCATCCAGAAGAGATGCCAGTTCAAGATCCTCATGCACGCCCACAAAGCCCTTGATGATCTAGGATCAGCCTACATCTACCATCTACAGAAATGGCATCAACCCTCCAGACACTTGTGTTCTTCCTCACTTGCCCTCGCCCACACCCCCACATCTACCACAGCCGTAGCGGGAGCCGCTTCCTTGCCTATGTCTCCCCTCAACCTCCAAATAGCACCCTCCCAGGCAAACTTCAGAAAGAGACTCGAGAACAGGCTTTTCTATGGAGACATGGCATCCTCAGCACCCAGATACTCCTAGGGGTCACAGTGCTTTGTTTTACATATGATGATTGATTGATTTTGGTGAATCCCATGAATGCCTAATCCTTTACTTTAATAGCACATTTTGTATAGAGAAGCAGATAGCTGACAATTATCAAACCATGTACTTGACCTTATTTCAAACTTTAATATGAACTTTGTGTCTGAGCAACAAATGAAAATAATGTCTATCAATTAAATTTGTGAGCCTCTTTGCCAGACATTTCCTACACTATATCGTCAAATAAGCCAATCTAAATCCAGACTTAACTCTAAAGCCCAGGCTCATAGAAAGTTCATGATGTTATTATTTTGTATGTTTGGTATGACAGGAATTGAAAGGTCCCATACCATTTCTAAGTCTCTAAAGCCCCTTTCTTATATGCCAGTCATGATGTTCGTATTAAAATACCACCATTAAGACTGCCTTAGGAAATAAGCTTGGAGGCCCTTTTATAGTGTCCCGGACTTCCAATAAAGATGCTATAAAATTATAGGAGGGAGACAAGTAGATATTATGTAACAGATATTCAATCAGTCCATCTTGTGAGCCATACAAGTAGCAGTAAATAATCAAAGCAAAATGAAGGGAGCCAATTGTTAATCTCTCCATTTCATGAGTGAATTCAATAGATTACATGGCCTCCCTTTTTACAGCATTTTGTAGGAGGAATGGCGGATACTCAGAAAACAATGTACTTATCTTTTCCAAAATCCTTAATTAACTATTTATTTTGGAAATATACTGCTAAAGCCACCTTAAAGTTAAAGTGAAAATGTGTTTGGGCACAAAAATCAATAAGAACAGCAGCTTTTCAACTACATAAATTCCAACTTCCGCACTATGCTTTCTGATGGAATACAATTTATACAGAATCTATCATGAATTAAAAGGAATAATCTATCATCATTCGTGACTAAATTGGACTATGTTATCATAGATTGGGGTAAAAGAAACTGGATTGTGTGTGCTTCGGTGACATTGGTGTTAATAATATTAAAATGTACCTGTGACAGATTACAAGATTTGGCCGTCGATAATCCCCGTATGGTGAACAATGAAGAACCAGTGAGTTAAGCAGACAGTGCACTCGATGTTAGTAGTGGCGCGCACCTACTTCATGAATCAGCAGATGAAGTTCTGACTTTGCAACTTGATGAGGCAGTGGAAAAGCTATGCGTTGCGGAGAGAGTCAGAGATCAGACAGAGCGGGACATGTGGAAGACAGAAAGAGGAAAACAGCAAGCAAAGACCATTAGTAAAGAGAAACCCCAACCTGTGGGAGCAGAACCAACAGAAGACCTAAACATCCAAGAGGGAGAAGACGACTTGGTTACCTGAGCGTGGCATTGAGAGAGAAGCCCTGAGGACCTGACCGCCATGGCTCGACTCTTGGGCCATGGCTTAAGGCAATTGTTGTGCTTCCCTATTTTTGCATGTTTAAGGGGTTAGTGAGGGTGGTGAGTTGAAGAACAAGCATTTGCAATGCAATCGGTCTCGCTTTTAGGACCTTATATGTATTTAGCCATGCAGCACATTAGCCTGGGTGCAGAAACATCTACTGTTCATTAACATGGATGGAAAACAAGCACCAAACCGCATGACATGCCTGGTATGGGAGCACATGGAGAGAAATATTGACTTTAAGCGGGAAATGGTATAGTCCAAAGCTCTGTTTTTTCATATAAAATCAGGGCCCTCAGTGCTCATATTACTGAAAATACAAGATTTGAAAAAAATATTATTGGGGCGTGGCTTGGATGCCGCGCAAGATGGCCGGCTAGCAGCGGAGCTCCGCCGCACCAACGAACCTCCTCACAGCTGTCTTCATGCTACGGGAGCAGTTTCTGTGTGGTTTTGCTGTCCCTGCACTCCGGAACTCGCGGTGAGCCGTGGGTTCATTTTGGCAGCATAATACTCCTCGTTTCCGACCTGATATTTGCGACGCAGATGTCGCACATCGGAACGCCGCCATTTTGGGATGCGCCGCGGCTGATTTAGAGCCGCGGCTTCCCCTCAGCATTATCAGCGCGTCTTTACAATTCCGCTCAACGTTGTCAGCGCTTCTCCAACAGCTACTCGCTGCCTCCATGGAGTTCCTTGTGTCTTTCCCAGGCTCACAATTTCTTCACTGGTGTTACTGAACTCTGCAATTTATCCCCTCAGTGCACAAACCACATTATGGTGAGCCTTTCTTTATTTATTTATATGTATGACAGTGTGCCTCAGATACCTCCTCTGCCAGCCTTCAATGTGCCTTTGCAACAACTTTAGAGACTATTTTCCAACCTCCTGAGACGATATGTAAGGGTTTTTCTACACCTCCAATATATATTTCTTTATTTTGGAGCATCATTTTCGCTAATACCATGACTCTTTAAGTGACTTCTTCTTTCTCTTTGGCCATCAACACTTTTTTGAAGTGGTCCCTAACATGTCTCAGCATTCGTGCTCTGTAGTGTCTGTGCTTTATCCCTCTCGGAGTGGACTGTCATACCGCCATTTTGGTTTCCCTTTTACACCTTTCACTGACTCCATGCACTATACCTTATTGGCATAGGTTGTGCTGTGTACTTCATTGGAATTCTTGGAGAGCCTATCTGCGGACAGTTGCCTCTCCGACTGGTCTTGTTGTAAATTGCGTTTTCAGCATCTACCCTTGGCTAATTCCTTGGAGGAGTATCAGTTATATACTTCCTATTTTTGCCTCATCATTAGATTGGTCTTTTTTCCATGGTCAATCTTCGCAAGCCAAAATGTATTTTCACCTCTACCACGAGTGATATTGAGGGAACTTCTACAGCACTGGGCGCATCTTCAAGACTTTCCACAATGGCGGCCTCTGCATCTCATCGTTCCTCTACGGTGCCATCTGCGTCTTCTTCTAAACGATTAAAGTAGGATTCCCCCTCACCAGATAAGTCTCCTGACTCATCCTCCATAGACTTGATTTTGGAAGAGATCTGTGCACTGCGCCCGTTCATCGAGGAAACAAGTAAAGACATGCAAATCTTAAAAGACAAGTGGTCAACCATGGACGTCCGAATCTCCTCGCTCGAGCAGCAACTCCCTGCTGTACAATCCAATTCACAACGTATTTCCACTTCGGAAAAAACTGTTCTCTCCCTCCAACAACATACGGAGGATTTAGAAAATCGCAACAGGAGTAGCAACCTGCGTATTTATGGACTACCTGAAACACTTGAGGGGGATGACTCAGTCACATTCTTCACCTCCTTCCTTCCAAAACTTCTGGACATGCTGCCATCTACGTCCATTAGCATTTAAAGGGCACACAGGCTTGGTCCACGCACGACTACCTCCACAAAACCTCGTGGTGTTATCATCCTTTTTTTGAAATTCACGGATCTTCTTTCAGTCCTTACTGCGGCTAGGGCCAAGCGACAAGTTTCCTGGCTGGGTCAACGTGTCTTTCTGACCCAAGATGTTTCTAATGCCACGGCCGCTAGACGGAAAGAATTCCTGGCTCTTCGTCCCTCCTTACGCTCCCTTGGAGCTCATTATGGCTTGTTCCATTCCTGCACTTTCAGAGTCACTCACCAAAACAAGACTTGGACTTTTCAAGATCCTGGGGAACTTCGGAATTTCATCCTTCTGCAAAATAATGGAGGAATGGAAACCTCCCCTTCTTCTAGTGGCTGAGCAATCTTATGACATTTCTTGACTCCTGTTTTGGATGCTCTTCTTTTCTTTAATTTTTATCTCCATATACTTCTACTGTTTTAATGGTTCCTGTTATCGAACACAGTTTTGCATGCTCCTGATTCAAATTGTGGATGTTCTTTGATCCTCTTTCTTCATCTTTTCTCATTTTTTTTTCCTTTGCTTGTCCTCTGGTTCTCTCTGTTGGCTCTGTGAATTTCTCACATTTTCTTATGACTCTTTTGGTTTTGCTTTTTGCTTGCCTCTTTTTCACGTTTTTATTATATTTTTATTGGTATATATTCTCTAGTTTATAATTTCCGCACTGTATTTCCATGTTGTTTCTCTGATCCTCCATTACGTTCAGTTTTTCTTCCCCTTTACAGATGCATATTCTCTGTTCCCCTCCTCTGATGTCATTCCCTTTGTGGTTCTGTGAGGTCCTGGTGCGGTGTGTCTCTGCTCCTCGGTTGACTCGTCTTCTTGCGCATCACCACTTCCCCGTTTTCCTCTTCTTTTCCCCCTTCAGGTATGTTTTTTGCAGTCGTCCTTATGGATTTGTACTGTCTTCTCTGGCTTTTTTCTTCCCCTTTTCTCTCTAATTCTATGTCCTTTCCTTGTCCCTTCCCCCCCCCTTCCCCCGCTTCTATTCTTCTTCCTTTTTCTTTTCTCTTCCAGCCTTCTAATGTTCTGTTCATTAATGTTATTGTATTTATTGCACCTTCTGAATTTGACATGTTTATATTGTTTGAACATTTAGAGTAGTTACATGGAATGTGAAAGGTTTTAATAATCCCATTAAGCGGCAGAGAGTACTTTCCCATTGTTCTTCTTATAATCCCGATATTGTCCTTCTCCAAGAGACCCACCTCTCTGACATTGAATCTTTGAAATTAAAAAGACAGTGGGTGGGTACGGTTTTATTTTCTCTGGAGTCTAATAAAAAGAATGGGGTTGCTATTTTAATTCATAAGAGACTTAAATGTAAGATCATATCAGAAGAAAAAGATGCTGAAGGCTGTTGGGTTTTAGCTAAACTACTTATTAACGCAATAACGATTACTGTATTTAATGTTTATGGCCCCACTACCTTTGATCCTTCCTTTTGGCCGACAATTACTTCCAAATCCATTCAACATATAGATGATTTTTTCCTTTTGTTTGGGGGGCGATTGCAATCAGATAGTTGACCCCTTCTTAGATCGTAAATCCTCTGTCCGTTTTATCCCTCACAAACCTCATAAACAGTTTCTGGATACCATCTCGCAAACACACCTAGTGGACTCATGGAGACTCACTCACCCTCACACTTTAGATTTCTCCTTCTTCTCTCCTCCCCATGCCTCTTTTTCTCGTCTGGACTACATTTTTCTTTCTTCCTCTTTATCTCAAAACCTTTTGTCTTCCTCCATTGAACCTATCGTAATCTGTGACCATGCTCCTATTGTTACAGATTTTGACTTGCTTTCCCCTTCTCCTAAATCTTCTCGATGGCGATTTAATTCTTCTCTACTAACTGATCCTAATTTCTCCTCCTTATTCCGCACTTTTACCGATGAATTCTTCCTCCTTAATTCGGACCCTCATATTCCCCCACATGTCCTTTGAGATTCTTTCAAAGCAACTGCCCGAGGTTTCATCATTGATTTCGTTTCTAAGAAAAAGAAACAGTTTCTCCAGAAGCAAAAGGTTGCCTTAGCACACATCAAAACACTGGAGCATCAGTTTTATACCTCATCCCCTAACCACATGTCACCTGAACTTCTGCAAGCCAAGATCGCTTTCAATAAACTTACGACTGACTCGGCCTCCTCCTTTCTTCTCCGAAGCAGTGCGCGTTACTATGGTGGTCGTAACAAATCGGGTAAGCTTCTTGCTAACTATCTGAAGTCACGTAAAGAACGCACCTTTAATGAATCTATATATTCTCCTACAAATACTCTCTTACACACTGATAAAGACATTCTTGACCAATTTCATTCCTTTTATAAATCTTTATATACCCCGGAAGCTCCTCCTACGCCGGATCTCCTCCAGTCTTATTTTGATAATTTGCCCAAACCGGATACATCTCAACTACACTTCTCCGATATTGAAACTGATTTTTCCCTACACGAACTTTCTACGGCATTGTCTTCTCTTACTAAGGGCAAAACTCCAGGTCCAGATGGATTTTCAGTTGAGTTTTATTTACATTTCTCTGACCTTCTTTTACCCAAACTTCTTTCTCTCTTCCAATCTTTCTGTTCTTCTGGCCAAGCTCAAGGTTCTTTTCAAGACGCTACTATTTGTTTAATCCCTAAGGAGGGTCGCGATCCCAAGTTTTGTAAAAATTACCAGCCAATTTCCTTAGTTAATGAAGATTATAAACTTTTTGCTAAATTACTTGCTCTCCGCCTTGATCCCTTCATGCCACATCTCATTGGAAAAGAACAGTGCGGATTTGTTAAAGGTCACCTCACCTCTGATAATTCTAGACTTTTCCTCAATGTTCTAAATAAAGCCTCTTCCCTTTCCATTCTTCTGGCTGCTATCTCAGTGGACGCTGAGAAGGCTTTCGATCGGGTTGATTGGTCGTTTTTACTTGCTTCCCTGATATGGCATGGTTTTGGTCCCAAATTTATTTCTTATATTTCTTTGATATATTCGCTGCCCAAAGCCTCCGTTCTTGTGAATGGTAAACTTACTTCCTCTTTTACTGTCCAACGTGGGGTACGGCAGGGTTGTCCTCTATCCCCTCTTCTTTTTGTGTTAGCCCTTAAACCTTTTCTCTCTTCTATCCGTAACAACTCCTCTATTTCTGGTTTCCCATATGCAGACCGCCAGCTCAAACTATCTGCATATGCTGATGATATCCTTTTATTTATCTCAGACCCTGAATCCTCTGTTCCTTCTCTATTGGCTGAATTTGAGAAGTTTTCCCTTGTCTCAGGCTATAAAATTAATTCTGATAAGACTGAAATTCTCCCGCTCACTAAATTTTGTCTTCCGCATTTTTTCACTTCTACGGGTTTCGCCTGGAATAGTACTAAAGTAAAGTATCTTGGTGTTCTATTCTCTAACTCTATTTCCGCCTCTATCAAACTTAACATGTCTGCAGTCATCTCTAGGATTGAAAATTTGTTTTCCTCCTGGAATCCTTTATTTCTGTCCTGGTGGGGTCGTCTGGACTCTGTGAAGATGATGATTGCTCCAATTTTGATTTATTTATTTTCTATGCTTACTGTTCATATTCCAGCTCTTTATTTTCGACGTATTGACTCTGTTCTTTCTAAATTCTTTGGAAACAAAAAAAGGCTCGGTATCTCTGTCTGCTCTTCGTAAGACCAAGTCGAATGGTGGGGTTAATTTTCCAGACTTTCGTCTTTATCACAAATCTTTCTCTCTACGCCAAGCCTCTCGATGGTTGTCGTCAGAGCTTTCTCCCCTCTCCCCTCTCTGGCTTCAGATTGAACGTTCCTTACTATTACCTTTTTCATTTCAAGATGTAATCTGCTTTACTTCTGAATCCCCTTATACCACTCCGCCGCTGTTTAAACATACCTCTTCCCTTTTGAAACCTTTGTTGTCCCCATCGTCTATATCTCGCGAATCTTTTTTACTTTTGCCCATTTGGTATAACTCGCTTATTCTCCTGAAGAATAGGCCGGTTGCTTGGTCTTCTTGGAGGTCAAAGGGCTTCATTTGGGTTCATCAACTCTTCGATGGATCGTCGCCTTGCTCCTCTCCCCAATTTCGAGAGCAGTTTCGCTGTCCACGTTCGTTCTCTCAGAAATATTACATTCTTATGGAAATTATACTTGACCGTTATTACACACTTCCTTCCTCTGAACCACACGCCCCCTTCTCCTCTTCTTGCCATTCTTGCTACTCTTCCCAAAGCTTTCCTTATATATCGCTTCTTCTCTGCCCCAGACCCTTTACGTCCCAAGACTAAATTGGAACTCTCTTAGGAAAAAGATTTTGGTTGTTCATGGCCTGTCCCTCTCTGGGATAAATTATGGTTTAAGTCTGCGGGAAACCTGGGAAAGAGATGTAGGGGCTATGGATGAGGTGGACTGGGGAACTGTACTAATGCATCCATGTGAGGTAGCGATTAAATCTCGCCTACGATTGATACAATTCAAGGTGCTCCATAGGACTTATTTTGATAGGATGAGATTGCATAAAATTGGGAGGGCACCAGATCCCTGCTGCCTGCGCTGTGGGTTCGAAAGAGGGGTTTTTTTCCACACCATCTGGGCGTGCCCGACTATCCAAGTTTTCTGGGGTGAAGTACTCCGTGAATTGGGAGCGGTGCTGGAGACCACTCTTCAGCCGGACCCCAAGTTAGTCCTACTGGGAATGACAAATAATGTTGATGTAAGCCGCCCACAATTGATCTTCCTAGTGCTGGCCTTAGTGGTGGCCAAGAGAGATGTGGCCAGGAAGTGGGGAGCCCCAGATTGCCCGAGGCTGGAGGACTGGCGTGGTGGCCTGGACTTGTATATGGCCGCAGAGAGGGTTACTTATAAAGCACGGGGATGCCCAAAGAAATTTGGGAGAGTGTGGGGAAAATGGCGCCACTACCATGGGCTGGATGGCGGTCTCTGAGAACGTTGCTGTGACAAGGGTTGGGGGACCACGAAGGTCTTGGATTGAAAGTTACTGTTCTGTATTTTTGGCCAGAGGAACTAATGTGGAATCCATATTGCTTGTGCTATTCCTTTGTGAACAGAGAATTGGGGTTCTGGGGGGTGGTGGGGGGGCTCTGGGTTTGGACCTTTGGAGGAATAATGACATGCCTGTTTTATTGTTCTGCACTGAAAATGCTAATAAAAATATTTTTTTTAAAAACAAACATTTTTTTTTTGATTATGGTTTAAGACCCTGTAGATTTCTCGTTCTGCTTCCCTCACTCAATCCAAATTTTTCTTTTATCACAGACTCTATCTCTCTCCCCTTTCTTTCTCTCGCTTCATTCCTTCTTCCAATTCTAACTGTTGGACATGTAATACACCTGATGCTGATCTTTTTCATCTTTTCTTTTTCTGTGCTTCTGTTGCAACTTTCTGGAATCAGGTTTGGTCTTACATATCTCGCATGTTTAAACTTTCTATTCCTTTCTCTCATTCCCTGGTGTTTTTAGGAGTCTCTCGGACTCTCTGAATCTCCAACCACACTCACTCTGTCTCTTGGATCTTATGTTGTCCCTAGCTCTCCAACACATTGCCTCCAATTGGAAGTCCCTCTGATCTTATGTTGTCCCTAGCTCTCCAACACATTGCCTCCAATTGGAAGTCCCTCAATTCACTCTCCATTCGTTGTTGGTGGAATTCACTATGTAATTTCCATAGACTTGATGTTCCCTTTGCTTCCTCCTGCAAACCCCCGCGCAATGTTGATTTATATTGGTTACCCCTTACCTTCTACTTAGACCAGTCTCCCAAAAAAGGCTATACTTCCCTTTCCTCCGACAACTTTAAGCCCCCTTGAAGACCTGTACTCTCGCCTGCAGTATTCCTCTTTAGATTTCACAGTTTTTTGGTTGTATTATAGACCTTTATATATTCTATATTCTTTTCGATTATTGTGCATTTGCCCTTTTATATTCCGTAAACTTTTATATCATTATGACTTGTGATAACTTGATTGTTTATCTCTCCCCCCTTCTCCCTTCCCCTATCTTCCCCTTAAAATTAGAAAAATGCTTAGATTCTTAGTGTTGGCATCAGTGATCTTTTGTTTCTTTCATATGTGTTTCTTCTGTTGATGTCACCTTGTTGTTATTATATATCCTTGATTTTAATAAAGCTTTCAAACATAAAAAAAAAATATATATATTATTGTCTACGGGTGCTCGTGGAAAACAATTTCTATGCATTTGAATATAGAGAATGCTAAAGTGATTCTGGTATTTTACTGACCTCTGCTGTTCGCTTTGTCTCAAGAAAGTTAAATGGATGCAGTTCCCAGAAATATTTTTTTTAAAAAGGAAACTCCGTCAGCAGAAAGCAATGCTGGTATTTTACGGACCTCTTCTGGGCCAGACATGGAAACTATCACGTGAGTCTCAGTAAGCGTTGGTCTAAGTATCTTCCTATTAGAATGAAAGCTCAATTAACTGTACGTTTAACTGGATAGGACTTGAAAACTATCAACTACAAGCTATGGAGTTGTGGGAAACACTGCAGCTTTAATATTGTATTCACACTGGCACTGTGGTCAATCGATTAATAGCTAAAATCACTGAAATTATGCAATACAGGGACGAAGAACATATGTGGCAGGGCTGAAAATGAGTTATGGCAAGTAAAAGCAAAATATACGACTTACATAACTTTGGCATATTCACACATTAACATTGTTTGGGCACACACATAACCTCGTTGGTACCAGTTTAACAGCCAAATACTCTAGTGTGCAACTTCACGATGACCAGCCAACCTTTACATAAGGTGTTTGGCAGCAACAAGTGTAGCTGAAACTTTAATACCTTTTGAGCTAGAAAGATTTGGGTTAAAATCCTAAATATGCAGAAGGTAATTAGGCCGGCAAATCTGTAAGTCTGCAGCTCTGTTAATAGCAAAGGGAATAGATGTGAAAGTGGCAATTAAAGTGCAGTTTAGATCATCCATTTTCAACAGCTTTAAGTAAATTTAACGGAGATGAACACATTTCTGCAAAAATTGGCCACAACTGCTTAAATTAAGAAGGCAGTGCAGGTTTTATTCATTCAACTCGTTTTGGGAGTTCGGACTCGAAGCCTCTGTCGTATTTCCAGTAGTCAGTCAGTCAATTATCTTTATTCGATTATTAAAAATCATAAAAGAGCGAGCAATAATACATGACAACATTTCATCAGAACACATAATAACACAGATCAATATTTTGTTAAAAAACCCTAAAATCACAATATACAAAATAAATTATGCAATAATGTTAAAAGGAATAAAATCAGTGAGATATAAAAAAGTAGACATTAATCTGGGACAAGGTGCCTAGTTCTAGATCGATGCTTATTTGTACGTGCGCCTGCAACCAAAAAACTAGCGACATGAAATGCTACTTTTAAATTAGGAAGAAGTTGCAGGAACATCATAGCTGGTTTTACCTGCGTAAAACCCAGATTGCACAGTATAGGCAGCAAGTATTTTTTTCTAATCTCTTTATAATGGCCGCAGAACAAGATAAAATGAGTCGTATCCTGGGTAGAAAAGTAATCGCAATCACATGGTTCAGCATTTTCAGGTCTAATCCATTTTTTAAAATTACCCAGAATGAAGGGAATCAGGTCGAGACGAAATTTCGTAAGAAGGAAACGGTGGTATGGTTTATTTACCAAAAAAAGATATGGTTCCATACCTGTGACAGATGTTAACGTGCAATGTTTCCTAACCATAGATTTATTTAACTCTGTGGCTTCCCTCTCCACAACATAATAATTTGTCAGGAGATTTTTAACTGTTTTTATATCTTCCTGATTTATCAAATGTGGAGAAAAAAAAAGTTCGGGTCGGCCAGCTAAAGTTAACTGCGTCTGAACATATTTTAACCACGGAATGTTATGTGCTCTATCCAGGGCTAAACAATCCTTAAGGATATTATGATTTAAAGTAAGCTCCTGGTTGAGCCACATTTTCAACCATCCAATAACTGGGGCTAGTTTTAAAATGTCGGTAATATAGCCCAATCCAAGCTCTGTATGTATTATATATGTTGAAGTCGATTGAGGGACAGAAAGCAGGGTTCTCAGGAATTTATTTTCTACTTTCTGGATTTTATCATGTTCGTGATTAGTGTACCCCCAAATAACAGAGCCATATTGAGCAACCGACAAGCATTTGGCTTTGTAGACCTTTATAATGCTTTCCATGGGGCGGGCTCCAAGTTTTTTAGCAAAACCAAGCAACCCAGCAGCCGCTCTTGCTACAGCGTTGCTTTTAACGGAATGCTGAGGACCCCACGTGCCCTTTTCATCAAAGGTCACTCCTAAGTAAGGAAAGGATGGGACTCTCCTAACCTCTTTCCCAGCACAGAAGAATGTTTTCGACTTTCTTTTCCTGCCTGCGGCTCCTACAATCATTACATGGGATTTTTCTACATTAGTTTTCATGTCCAACGAGGACATGAAATCACCAAAGGATAAAAGAAGTTTGTTTAATGCCACTCCAGAGCGTGCCAAGAGGACAGCATCATCCGCGTACAGGAGGACAGGTATCTTTGTCTCACCTGCACGCGGGATATCGATATGGGAAGCTGCCAGTACTGCCTCAAGGTCGTTTATATAAAGAGTGAAGAGGAGGGGGGCAAGGATGCATCCTTGCCTAACCCCCCTCTCTGACTTAAAATGACAAGTACATCTTCCTTCCCTAGTCACTCTGACCGAGGTCTTAAGATCTCTATGTAACTCGGCCAGATACCCCACCAAGGGAGCATCAATGCCCATGGAGAAAAGGACCCCCCACAGCTTAGCCCTGATAACCAGGTCAAAAGCTGAGGAGAGGTCCATAAAGGCCATGTACAGGGAGCCCCCCTTGGCAATTACATATTTGTTTATGATCAGTTCTAAGTTTAGACACTGATCTAAAGTTCCTCTTTTGGCTCTAAAACCATATTGTGCATTTGATAGGACACCCTTCCCTTCTAAAAACTGAGTCAGTCTTTCTAAAAGGACTCTCCCCAAGATTTTAACACTAGAATCAATGAGGGAGATTGGCCTATAACAGGCCGGGTCTGTTCTCTGTCCTTTTTTAAAAATTGGTATTATGGTGGACTTGGCCCAGCTAATAGGAAAAATAAAATCCCTTGTAGTGTTAAAAATATTAGTGAGAATTTTGGCACTTAGTTCAGGGGCACTCTTAAATTAATATGCGGGAACCCCATCGGGCCCCGGTGCCTTTTTAGAGAGTGTGTCATTAATCGCTTTTTTCACCTCCTCTATACTAAAAGGGGGGATAGTGGCTACTACTTGTGTGAGTTGCATTCCGCGACCTGGTGTATTATCAGGGCAGCTATAGATGTTACTGAAATGTGTGACCCACTGTTCATCAGGTATGGTGCAATCTGCTCTCTGCTTCTCTAGGCCCACAAAATATGGATGGTTTATTATCGTCCAAAATCTAGAACTATCTCTCTGTATGTCAGACGACAATAAGTCATTCCAAGCCTCCTTTTTAATCTCGGATTTCCTCGTCCTGATAGCATAACTATATTTTTTCCTCAGTGATGCTATCTGTTCTTTGTCTCTTGGTTTATTTTTTAAGGCTTTCAAGAGGATTGAATGAGCCTTGGAACAATTTGAATCAAACCATTTGGGGCCCCTATGTGTATGGGGCTTTTTCTTTGCGGTCAGGTCTAAATTGACCTGACGGCAAATAACATTAAACGCCTCTATCATGATGGTAGCAGAGTTATTATTATCCAAGCAGATTGCAACCTCCCCCTCAACTTTAGCTAGGGTATCCTGTAGAAAAGTAATTGGGGTTACTTGGTCCCATTTCAGTCTGCGGTTCTGGTCTCCCAGGACTAAATCTGTCACACATAAAGCTTCTATCACTCTCTTTCCCAAAACTCCCTGCGATACAATCTCTAAAATTACAGGGTTGTGATCGCTAAAAGCTGAAGTTTCTACCTTGTAATTAAGCACTTCAGATAAAATACTAAACGATAAAAAAAATATAATCCACAATTGTGTCTCTGTTGTTACCCACGTATGTTGGTAACCTCGAGCATATGTTACTACTATAAAATTCATAAACATTAAAAATTGCTAAGAGCGATTCCAAGGCCTCTCCACGTGGTGAGTGTTCAAAATGCGGAGTGGAGGGGTAGGGGGAAAAATCCTCATGTTCCACACGGCAATCCATATTACATGGGTGAATGTAATAGTCTCCCATGAGGATCACCTCAAAACCATGAACACTATTCTCACTGTGGGTGGACAGGAAATCCTCTAAAGTTACCAAATGCTCATTCAAGATTTGACTGACAGGAAAATTGTAAAAATTAACAAATAATATAGGCTGTGAGTTTGGTGTAGTTAGTTCAACCGCTAAGATATTGATTGAATTAGTTTTAATCTGTCTTGGCTTTCCTTGAATATCTAAGGAAATATATATAGCCAAGCCCCCCTTTGCCCTTCCAGAGTTACTAGGTACTGCAGGTACAAAGAAATGGGAAAAGCCGTCTAGAACAAGTCTGTCTGACGTTTCCCAAGTTTCTTGAAAGGCAAGAATGTCATTAGATCTGATTAACTCCAACCAGTTCTTATCGTTAAATTTGGATCTGATGCCAGCAACATTCCAGCTCATAATTCTGCACTTCCTATTCCCTGAAAGTTTTGGATCTAATGGACCGAAAACAAGCGAAGGACCCTCATCGTTAGTATCTTCTCTAGGAGAGTCAATCGTTTTGATCCATGAAGGATAATGGGGCATAGCGATTAAACAATTGAAGAGGTTCTACGAAAGAATTGTGCTGTGGTAAAAGGGAATGATGGGCCACTGCATTATTCCTTGTGTCCTGCCCCCATCTAAAATTAGAGTCCCAAATTCTATCCCACCCTGGCGCAGGAGTCCTTGGTTGGGTGACGTTCTGTTGTTCACCGTAGAAAAACTTCAGGGTTAGAGGAACAACAGTGCCCTGTCTGCGTTGAGGAGGGAATAGGTTAGCAAGTATATTAGGAAGGACATCTTGATTTGAGAGACTCACTGCCACACAATCCCCTTTAAACTTTTTCGGCCGATTTCCCAGCCATGGGACCCTGGTTGCTGACTTGATAACATTTGCCAGATGGTACTTTCCCCCTGGAGCTAACCGCATATTACTGGTTAGCCAGTGCAGAGCCTTACTTGTAAGAGAGGTAGGGCTTTCCACTGTTCCTCCTTCCAAAGGAGGGACATTCGCTAACACAAGAACCACTGGTGTGGCCTCGACTAAAAATTGTAGGGGGTCCGTGGAGTGAGCAATTACTGGGGGGAAGCTGACAGAGGGAATACTGACAGAGGGAATACTGACAGAGGGAATACTATCTGTTGGTATGTTAACTAACAGAATGACTGGAATGCCTGGTTGTGGGAGGGCGGAGTAGTGTCGTGGGTAGCAGGGTTGCTAGAAGGAGACACAGGCACACATGTACTGCATTAGTGGTCAGCAACCAACTGAATCACGCCCAGAGCCCTGGGCTATTTATTTAACTACTAGCGTGCTGGCCGAGCGGACTCTGGGCCAGCCCATCATCTGCACGCCCTCAGGGCTGTCAGCCGCCGCCCCCCTCACAATGTGTGTCTGGTGGGCTAGTCCGTTTCACGGACAACATTACAAGCGGGTGGGCGGACCAGGTCACGGGCAAGGGGGGAGTGGCGTTGCCCACTGTTGTGGGTACAGACTGTTTGTTCGGCCCCAGGGCCGAACAAAGCAGTCATGCGCACTCCCGCTTTTTCTCTGTGTATGCTACTGCATGCAGCCTACACAGAGAAAATGGCCTGGCTAGGGCGCTCTCTGCTGCGCCTCGCCAATCACAATGCTACCATTGCACAGCTGTGATTGGCTTGGGTAGGGGAGGGAGAATTCCTGCTGGCTGCTTCCTTTTTCCTCTTTCTGCAGCCGGGACACATGCGGGACCGGCTGCACCATGACCGGCTAGGAGCAGAGGCTCTTAGGTAATCGTCAGTAAGGTATGTTGTATTTTTTTTTTCATTTCCAACCCGTGCCCCCCTCCCTCCCGTGAGCATGCCGGACACTGATGTTTGGCCCCTTGCCGACTCTAATCATGTACACTGGCGAATAATATTGTAGAAGAAGCCACAAGAACACCATAATGGTATGATTTGCAGAGGTGCAGGGGGATTACTGTTGGGCTTCTCTCTATTTTATAAGCGCAGACCCATCAAGTATTTAGGAAATATACGGTTCACTATCTGCTCGGTGATCGGCAGTAAGGTACGTTGTATTTTTATTTTTGAATTTCCCACCCGCGCTCCCCTCCGCCCATCCCTCCCGCGAGTATGCCGGTTGCAGATGCTTGGCCCCTTGCAGACTCTAATCATGTACACTGGCTGAATAATATTGTAGAAAAAGCCACGAGGACACCTTAATGATATGATTTGCAGAGGTGCAGGGGGATTACTGTTGGGCTTCTCTCTATTTTATAACCGCAGACCCATCAGGTATTTAGGAAATATACGGTTCACTCTATTTGTATGTCACACAAAACATAAGAAATCAGATGAAATATCTAATGTTTACATTTACTGACATTATGCAACGCTCATGCAAATCCTTCAATTCAATAATAACGTTATATATTTAACACTGGAAGGAATGTATTGTATAGGCTTAGGCAGAGTTTAAAAATAAAAGAATATGACGATATACTTTTGTACCTTACGTCACCTCGTAAGTCGTTGATCGTCCTTTTTGACGTTTTGACTTCTTTTCATAAAAATTCCGGTCTAGTTATCAACTGGTCAAAATCCTGTATTTATGTTCTTTCCGGTGATGCTCCCCTTCTGCCACGTGGATGTCCCATCTCGGTGGCACTGGAAGGTTTTAAGTATTTGGGAATCTTTATTACCCTGGACCCTGTACTCCGATATGAACGCAATCTGCTGCCCCCTCTCCAACGCCTCCGTGCAGATGTTGGAACGTGGAGTAGGCTTCCTCTCTCTCCTCTGGGACGAGCGGCGTTGTTTAAGATGATGTCGCTCCCCCGATTTCTCTATGCGCTTCAAAACACGCTTGATGTTGTACCGGCTGGCTATTTTCGGGAGATTGAAAGCCTCCAGCGGCAATTGCTATGGGGGGGGCCGTTCTCGTATTGCCCTTTCGAAGCTCACGCTCCCGTGGTACGATGGCGGCATCGCTCTCCCTGACATCTGTCGCTATTATTGGGCCTCTCAGCTGGGGGCCATCAACCATGGCACTTACACTCATTCGCCAAACCCGGCCTTTGCGATGGATAAATGGTTGCTGCCCGGTGGTGACTACAACAGGGCTCTGTACGTGAAGTCGACCGTCGGGTCGCTTACGGGGCCCACTAAAACAGCCGTGCAGGTGTGGCGTCGGGCCACAGCTGCTACAGGATGGGCTGACAAGCCGACCCGTGCCACGCCGCTTTATGCTTCAGATAAACTTGGCTCCCTCTGGCAGTCGAAGGGGTTCGATCGGTGGGACATGATTGGGATCAGCAGGGTTGATGATGTGTGGATCAAGGGTAGGGTCAAGTCGTTTGAGGAAATGAAAGTTGAATATGGGCTGAATGATAGGGAATCCTTTAGATATGCGCAGGTCCGACACGCGGTCCTGTCTGTTTTTCCCCTGGGTGCGGATGTTCCGGAAGCGTCCCCGCTTGAAGATCGGATACTAGATGGGCATGTCCCTGATAGCACGATCTCGCTCATTTATAAAAAGTTAATCAATACCAGGATTGATCTATTGGATAGCCTTCGAGAGTTGTGGACTAGTGATGGTCTGGAGCTGGATGACGAGGACTGGCAGGCTGCGCTCTCTTCTCCTAAGGAGGTAGCTATTCCGGCACGCCTTCGATTTGTCCAGCTCAAAATTCTTCATAGGGTGTATGTGACTGGTCCGCATCTGGTGCGCATGGGATTCTCGGCGGATGGATTGTGCAGACGTGGTTGCGGTATGGTGGCCACGTTCCTACATATCATTTGGGAATGTCCCGCTGTACTGCGCTATTGGGCTCGCGTGCATGATGTTATGAGTGAGGTCACGGGTGTGCGGTTGATGCCTGAAGCGCGGAGATGCTTGTTGAATGTCTGGGAACCGAATGATTGTACCCAGGCGCAGCTTCGATGGGTGACATTGGGTAACATGATAGCCAAGCGTGACATTGCCCAGCTATGGGGCGCTCAGAGGCCTCCGACGATTCTGGCATGGCAACAGAACATGGACTGGTCCATGTTTCGAGAAAAGACTGTGTATGTCTCCCGAGGCAGGCCTGGCAAATGGGGGAAAATTTGGACACAGTGGAATGCATACCGTGGAGATATATGTACCCCCCCCATTTCGGGAGTTGATACCGACCTGTCTTCCTCCCAGCCTGATGTTTCCTACGCAGGAATATAGATGTATTGTTTGCTTCTGTTCTCCTTCTCTTCCCCCCATCCCACAGTATTCTTCAAATGCAATGATGTCTGCTTTACACTTGTACCCCCTTGCGAACCACATGGTGACAATTTTGTACTGTACTGCCTTGTTTTCTTTTGTTTCTCTGTTTTCTTGTTCTTTAAATTCAATAAAAAGTTTTCAAAAAAAAAAAAAAAGAACATGATGAGCTCTCCAGAGAGATTTGATCGCTTTCTTGCCTGACAGAAAGGTCATATTTCTTTATACAGTATGGGTTTTTGTTAAAAGAGAACAAGCAGCTGGTGCAGAAATGAAGTTTCACTCCATGTCCTATGATCTCTTGTTGATTTACGTTAGAGCAGTGATTAACCGTTGATAGAGCGTCACACGGATTTTTCACAATATTTAATTTCCCAAATAAATTACCACAATAGTAAGAGTACCGCTCGCTGCAGTGCAGTATGACAATAATTTAATGCCACCCCACTTTCAAATGTCACCAGCCGCCACTACATACAAAATCATGTGAGGAAGCACTGGTATTGAGACAACGCTCATTTGCATAAAGCATGCCATTAAGATTTTGCATTACCCCATAAGTGAAAGGAATGCAAGTAAAACAACCTTGCAAACGGAATACCAAACTGCATGTGCATTTCCTACAAATGCAAAAACGTCTGGTTAAATAGAAGCAAGGAACTATGTGGCACGTTGTTCAGAGGTGTCAGAAATAGTGTGTTTCCTTGTACTGAGCTGCACATTGGTTTGGCAGAAGGACTCTTTCTAGGTTTCCCTTACTGTGGCAGGCTGGAAGGCAGCCTTATCCGGAGAATATAAAGGGATGCCACCGGTGAGACCCCATTGCATGCAGCCCACAGCCTCTCACTTGCCCGCGATCTGCCAAGAGACAGACGAAGAAATGCTTAAGCAGGGACATAGCTATCAACTGTGCAACATGTGCATGAGGGGCATGAGGGGCATGAGGGGCCAAATTAAATTAATTTTTGTGTACTCTACAACCTACACATGAGTCAGTGACTCGTCCCTAATCTGTCCTAGGTTCCCTTTCTATGTTCCCTGGCCATGGGTCTGTACCCCACTCTAATAAATAAATACCTTGTATCACTCACGCCTCACACCTGCTATAAGTCTGCCAGGAGGGTGATAAATGTCCCATCAGCTTTCTTGTACTCCACGCTAATACAGTCCTGCTCGCTGTCCACCTCCATCCTCCAGCCAGACCCTGACGCGGAGCTCGGCCAGTCTCAGCATGGACCTCAGCAAGAGGGCCAGCTGGAGGCACAAGACCCCCAAAGAAGAGAGGCTAGAGGTGCAGAGCAGAGAGCACATCCCACCGGCACATCCAGAGACAGGGGTGGGGAGAGACCACAGAGTGGAGGGGCAGAGTTAAGTTACGGGGAGAGTGAAGCAGGGAGTGGAGGGGGTGGGAAAAAAATTGAGGTAAGTAAACAGGGAAACCCAGACAGAAACAGGACATAATGGGCTGAGAGAACTGATGGCTAGAAGAGAGTCAAGTGATAGAAGAAGCAAGTAGAGGTATTGTTGTGAAGTTGAGCATTGAAGGATGAGCAAACACGTTACGGAGAAGAGTCTTCGAGAGGGAGTACAGACAGTCATAGAAGAGGGAGGAGAGTTCAGTGCTAAGCAAGAGATGCAGACCTGAACGATGCGGGGGAGTGAAGCCAAAAACACACACATCTCCCCGCCTGCTCTCCGGGTTCTGAAGCTTTCTAAAGTTTGCAGAAATGTTCCCCCAGAGTCTGGCGGGGGAGGGCAGCACTCCAGGGGATGGTGATTCTCTTGTCCCAGGACTGGCTGCTGTTCTATCCCGGGGGCTGGCCTGAGATCCCGGAACGGTGCTGCTCTGCCCTCCCCACGGCTCTTTCTATTTCCATTAAGGGCAGGCCCATCACTTCCTCCAGCCCGGTCCGGCTTCAAAGGGGGTGGGAGCCAGCTCCCATGTTACAGCCCCAGTCCCCCAGCCCAGCATCTGGGGGTAAGTGCAGTCAACCCTGCCCCCTCTAGACTCCCTAACTCCCCCATCCCCATCGGACGAATGGTGCCTCTCATCGAGCCGAGAGGGTCGATGGGCAGGGGTTACTTGGTCCACCAGTGGGCGTGTGGAAGGGCGCGCTGGGACTTGCTGCAGGGTTATGTTTGGACTTGAAGGCAGAGCTGCCTCCCCTGCAGTGGCGATCGCCTCCAAGGCAGCTGCTCCCGTGGCGACCCCGGACGACAGTAAGCCTGGCAGACTACCGTAGGCAGCGGCCGCCTCCATTCGGCCTCGCTGCATAGCCGCCCCGCCTGCCAGCTTCTCTCCTGCTCCGCACCTACTTCTCCCTGTCAGAAACCAGGAAAGGCTGCAGGCATTAATAACACAGACCATAGAGTCTGAGGAATTACAAGCACTCGATCAAAAAAAAAGGAAGCTCTTTAAACAAGCATTTGCAATGCAATAGAAATCGCATTTATGCGAGACCCATTGCATTGAAAACGGGATTGCAGGGAGCGAGAAGGCACAAATGCGAGGGCAGGGGGGCTGAGTAGGCACGGGCAGCCGGAGGGGGAGGAGGCACGGGATGAAAAGAGTCAGAAAAAGGGCCAGTAGCCGTGTAAGTAGACAAATGACAACATGCTCGTCATTAAGAAGGGACTAACATGCCTACAACCAATTGGAAGGCAGCATTTAAGAGACAAGGCAATGGAAAAGATGGGGGCGGAGAGTGGGCAGAGCTTCCACAAAGCTTCCAGCTATAGTGTATACTGCATGCCTCGCAAAGCGATGGTAGCGCATTTGATTTGCATCGTTAGGCAAGACCTAAAACGGGTTGCTCTTCTCTCTGCAACTGAACTTTCTCCTAATGAACACCTAGGGACTTATTCCGATGTCGCTGGGCCCATTAACATCTACAGACACGTTTGGACTGGCGGATTCTGATGCGGCGGTCAGAGGCATTGGGTGGAGGGACCAGCCACTGTCAATCCAACTGAAGGAGGTGGTTGAGGGAGCAATGAGAATGCAATCTCTACAATAGGGGCAGTGCCTGCCCAGACAGCGCCATAGGGTTTACAATGCCCATTTCCATCAGCCTTTTCATGGGGTCCAACCGCCATGAAATGGCAGACTGACAGGAACTTTGGGGGCCTAGCGGGGCCTCTGTCCCCCCTGAGCCTCCACTATGAGGCCTGAGGGCACATGTGTTACCTCCCAAACATCCATTCACCGTGTGCCAGGCACCACGTGCATGGTTGTTTCAAAATATGCATTTTTCAATTGCAGCTTGTTTCCTGGCCTTTTTCTGGGCCGCAGCACAAGCTGCAATAGAAAAGGGCATATTTCCAACCGCTGTTCTGGCTGTCGCATTGGAATATGGAGGATGGAACCGCCAACTGCTAGTCCAGTGGTTCCACTCCCCCTGCTTTGTTGGTCGGACTGGCATTATAATGAGCCCCTTAAAGTGGCTAAAGTCACAAAATGAAGGCAAGAGTTTGAATCACAATGGTGATGGGTCTATTTTTCCCTGATATAGTATAGTCAACTCAGGTTCTCGTTATTTTTCTGACTGTCATTGGTATTAAATGTGAAGAGAAAGGAAAATAGAAACAGCATCTGGAGCTGTGGTCAAGAGACCAGAGACATATCTCCATGGGACATTAGTTTATTATGGACAACTCTGACTATAGAACTAAAGATCCGGAGAGCAAGTAAACCTAATACCCAAAAAAGGAAACAAAATAAGAAGATTTCTCTATTCAATACTTTGGTATCTTGTGCCTCTATCCCTGAAATTACAGTTGTGTCAGAAGTGTTATAGACAGCCTTGACTTTGTCCCAACAAATAACAATCAAGCACATGGTAAAACAACTTGCTGAAAGTCAAAGACATTTACAGCTCATGATGGAGAAACAAACCAAAATGGCACAGCAAGATAGCGAGAGTATACAGAATGCAATGAAAGAACAGGTCACATGCATAACGGAGAAGCAACAAGCCCAAGACACGGCCATTCTGAAAATCACTGATGCCCTCATACATGCCAAAATGCATTCTAATATAGCTCAGTGCTTCAAAAATACCAATCAGAAGAACTTCTTCTTCTCTAACTTTGAAGAGGCTGCCACTACAGCAGCATGGCCGCAGGAACGCTTGGTGCAATATATCGCACCCCTATTATTGGGACATTTAAAATCTGCATATCAAGCTTCAAACCCTGCTGGTACAACATCTTATGATGAAGTGAAATAGGCCATACTGTAATGCCTTGGTTGTCATGCATAGTATTAAAGAGCTTGTTTTAGGAAGGAAAAGTGGGCTAATAATTATAACCTGGGGCCTGGTTCTTCCACTATGGAAGAGGTAGTAAAGAAGGTGTATTTATAACAATTCTTTACGGCCTTACACCCTCTACATGAACATGGATAATATAAAACCCCAATGTCACAGTTCCTATTGCCATAGATCTAGCCTGTGCATACCACCGTTCCTTCGAATTCATGTGTGCCACCCCAAAACCCCATCCTTTCTCTACCACCAACAGAGGTCCCTTTCAAAACCATGTCTCGACCCTTCTCTGAGAGTAAACTCCACCCAAAGACAGGGTAGGCCGATGCAGGACAGGGACCTCCGTGTTTTCAATGCAGGGAATGGGGTCATATAACAAGACTATGCCCACATAGATCCTCAGTCCCTAAACCCATGTAAGTTGAGTATACGAACGGACAAGTCCTTTATCTGAAGGGAGGAGCTCACCAAACCTATGGAATACAGGCTTACCATAATGGTCGTCCTGTTGCTGCTCTGCTGAACTTGGGGTGTCATTACTTGATATTACGGCAGGCCTAGTCCAATCACAAAAAGATACTACCCCAAGATTGGTCTCTATTACTTCTTTTCACTGGTACAGTGATCTATATCCTGTGACTCGGTGGTCTTACAGTGGAGAGAAAGCATGGTTTGTATGGAAGTTGGATTGTTTCCCACTTGGAGGAGAAATTGATTATCAAAAGAGACCACGGCCATTTCCATCAAATGCTGTTAGAGGCAGGAAACAAAGACATGTCATATTGAACTGTGTTTTTATGTACATTGCCAAGTATTCCACTACTGTCCCTTGTATCTCCCCCAGCCCTGAGGAGTCGCGGGAGGATAATCCCACCTGCGACGAAACACATGTCGGCTGGATTTCTCTCAGAAACATTAGAAAACACCAGACTTCTCATGATCCATTTAATGGATTTTTGTCTATTCACAGGCTTTGTTTCTAATGTACAAATTTCCACACTGACACATTTTATTATATAATTTTGTTGTGTGCAAGGGTATCTTGTTGCCAGGAAACAAAGCAGATTGTCATAAGACATTACAAAAGGCCTCTTTCTTAAGCATAGAGGTTATCGGGGTTAAGGTTAAGAAAAAACCTGCCGAAATCTGAAAAACTGATACATGACCAGATCTATGTGTCGGTGAATAGTGTTAACCTGGTTTCCCTATCTTCCCTATAGAGAGCAAATGGGAATATCAACGCTGTTTCCGAGCTGCTCAGAGGAAGGCTCCAAATTTATCACAGGCATGGGCTCAAGAATATACTGATGACTCAAGAACGGTAGGACCATTTTTTGTAAAAAAAAAAAGGGATTACTATACTGGAGAGTATATAGAAACAAAAATAGAAGCTTACTACTGGTTGTACCACTCCACTTTTGCACCCAGGTCTTGCATTTAGCCTGGGAGGTGGTCTCTATGCCAGAGACAAAACAGAAGAGTATCTTTTAAGAAGATTTTATTGGACTGGGGTTTTTCTGACATCTAGAAGTGTGGAGACAGTTTCGAGCGATGTCAACTTTTAACTGGCTCTTCTAGAGGGACAGCCCCACTCAAACCCCATCACCTAATGGATATCCCCTTTACCAGAGTAGGGATGTATTTATTAGGACCCCTACTACCATCATCAAAGGGATACAAGTACATCCTAGTTCTGGTCGACTATGCCACCAGCTATCCCGAGGCAGTACCCCTAACTAGCATGACGACCCACTTGTAGGCCAAGCTATAATGGAGTTATTTTCTAGTGTTGGGTTTCTGGAAGAAATTCTAACTGACTAAGCAACCCTGTTCATGTCACATTTAATGTCTAAAATCTGTAAAGTGTTGAGCAAACACCATCTGCTTACTTTGGTATACCATTCACGAACCAATGGTTTTCGTGGAAAGGTACAACAGAACCATACAAACTATTTTGAAAAAGCTTGTTGCAGATTCAGGAAGAGACTAATTGCTATACGCAGTCATGTGCAAAGTTCTATGGGTTTTCACCCTTTGTAAACGTGTTCGATAGACAACCACGGACACTTTTGGATATGGAAGATGAAAAATGGGAAGAAGAGGAGGATGAAGGACACGATCTGTAACAGTATGCATCCAATCTGAAAGATAGTATCCGAGCCCTGTGGGAGAAGGTAAGAGTAAACATGAGGAGAGCCCAAGAAAAATGTAAGAAAGAGTACGAAAAATGCAACAGATTACATCAATTGTCCATAGGGGACAAGTTGTTGGTATTACTCCCATCTTTTGAGAATAAACTACCATCCCATTGGCAGGGACTGTAAGAGATTTTACAACAAGTGAGCCCTGTCACATAAGATTGCTGTCCCACATAAGGGCCAAAAGGGACAGGCCTACCACATTCATCTCGTAAAACAATGGGCTGCACCAGGAGAAAACATACACCCAGAGAAATCTGCTTTTCTAGTTAATACTACTCAACCCCTTAAAATCCCCTTTGCCATTACTAGGGTGACAGGGTCTATAAAGGAGGTACCTACTGAGAGACACATAACCACAGGACAAAAGGCCTTGTTAAAGAAAGTCTTATGGTAGTTTGTTTCTGTGTTTTCTGGTAAACCAAGAAAACCCCCAGTAGCCTATCACAATTGTATTACTGAAGGCAAACAAGTGATACAGCTATGCCCGTATAGTATCCCAGAGGCCATGTGAACGACAGTAGAGGCCAAAATAATGAAAATGTTAGAAGATAACATCATAGAACCTTCACTGGAGTTCCCCAGTGGTCCTGGTTCCAAAAGACGATGGAACCTTAGGTTCTGTGTAGACTTTAGACAACTCAACACCAAGTTCAACACCTACCCCATGCCCCAAGTTGATGAACTAATAGATCCATTAGGAAAAGCAAATTTCATGACCATGTTAGGTCTCACTAAAGGGTATTGGCTCATACCCCTATCTGAAAATGTCAAAGAGAAGTACGCATTCACCACCCCCTCAGATCTTTACCATTTGAAAGTCCTACCCTTCGGGTTGCACAGCACTCCTGCAACCTTCTATTGCCTGATGGACAAAGTGCAGGCCATAAAAGACATTCCCAGTCCACCTAAAAAAAAAAGCAGTACAATCTTCTCTGGGACTTGTGGGGATTACAGATGCTTTATTCCCCACTTGTCTCAGTTAACCGTCCCTCTTTCATCCCTGCCAAAGAAATCACAGCCCCCTTCCACTGATGGCTGGAGTACAATACAGCAAACCTGTTTTGAGAAACTTAAAAAGATGCTGTGTGAGGGTCCGGTCTTGAAATACCCTGACTTTATAAACCCTTTGTGTTACAAACAGATGTCTCTGGTAGAGGTTTGTGTGCTATCCTAACGCAAATGGATGACCAAGATCAATTACACCCATGTTATTCATAAGCAGAGATCTATTTCCAAGAGAACTTGGTAACACTACAATTGAAATGCCTGGCCATTAAATAAGCCATGGAAGCCTTACAATAATACCTATTAGTTTGCCACTTTGTGTAAGAAACTGCCTCTCTGTACACTGTACAAATGTACTATGTAGAAGTGCAGGAAATCCCCAGAGGAAGGTAGAGGCAACAAGTAGATAATACTAACTCTCTTTTTGTGATAGTGTAGGCAAGCAGTTAGGCTTATCAAAGGACAGTGTTAAGCATTTGCTGTACTCATAGAAGTAATAAATGAGAAACACGCTAAAGAATCAATCTGAGACCAATTTGTAATAACATAACAAGATTCTTCATATATTTGAGAAGCAAGACTTCAAATTGGAGCTATACTTTATACAGTTTCCATACTTGAATAAATACTTCATAGACTCTTAATTACAGAGAGAAATGTAGTGCAGTTCAAAGTATGCAGCACTTTAAGTATCTAGGCACTCGACGGTCCATACCATCAAATATTTAGCATCACAGTCGTCGGAGAAAGCAATGGAAGCGTATAGCTTGAATAGAGTTCGGTAGATTGCCAACTTAGTTACAATCTCGGTCCCCGACAGCAGGTCACTGTAGATCAATGGATGCAGAACACCAGCAGCACAGCGGCTGCCGGACATCTGGTGTAGATTTGGAAAGCGGGGGATTGCCGACTCAGATACCCTTGTGGTCACTGGTAGGAGGACTCCACCAAGGAGTTTAGAAGATCGTCAGCAGTGGGTAGGCCAGAGGTGTGATGCAGAGCAGACGGTCATGAAGTATGGTGGTGTGCCAACGCTGCTGGCATACGCCATCAAAGTCACTGGCAAGAAGGTACGGACTCTCAGGAACAGGCTGTTTTAAGCACCGGCCATTACGCTAAGAGGATTGCCCTAGGTGATGGGGGCATGCATGGGCTGATTTCACTGAACTAGTAAACCAACAGACCTGGGAAGCTGCAACATTTATTTTCCAGTGGTGTGTCGTGCCGACACGGAGTGTGCCAGTCCTCAGCCATGGAGGTTTTTTTACCTGTGGATGGCAGGGACTACAGCCTGTAGCCCAAGGGGAAGTTCTTAGCAATTTTCAAAGTCTGCGGTGGCTCCAGAGTTTTTTGGCAGCCTTGCAGGTTTCAGGAAGGACACTGGGTCCCAATTGTTGAGTCTTGTTGCAGTTGACAGGGTTTGCGCCCGATTCTTCTGCAGCAGGCCTCAGTTCCTGGTACGCCAGTGGTATTTTTCCATTGTCTTCTTTAGGTCCATCAAATCTGGAGTCAGGTTCTTTGGGAGCCACCTTAATACTGAATTTAGGGGTGTTTTTAGGGGATGTCATGCAGTACCTAATGGGCTGCCTACCTGTAGGGCGCCTATACCCTCTTTATACTCACCCCACATGGGGAGAGGGCAAACCTTGACTCCCAATAGTCTACTGTCCCAATACTCAACATGGCGGATAGTGAAAAGTGGAGTTCACCTCATCTGCCCCACCTGAGGGGTGGTGCAGGGTGAAGGTAGACCCAGCTCCTACTTTATCTAATTTCCCACCAGTCCTACCACCAAAAGGGGAGCAGGACTGGGGGGGTCACCATCTGCTTTTAACAGCAGAGGGCTGTGCTCCAAGGCGGCATGTCCTTTGATGCTTCCGCTTCTGCCAATACCCAGAATGGACTGGATATCATAGGGAATCATCTGCTCATGTTGATGGGCCCTCATATAGGATATAGTGTACCCTGCCTTAGGGCTAAATGTCTGCAGAAAGGGGTGTCTTACCAATATCTTATGCAGTGCAAGGTTGGCATGGCCCACAGGGCTGTGTGCCATGTTGACTCTTCAGGTTGTCCTGCACCTAGACACGCAGCTTGTTATAGCACCTCGCCGAATCTGGGTGAGGGGTCCCTAGGGGACCGCCTTCTGTTGCCATACCCTGAGTCACAGGGGTACCATTTACAGGGGCATATTGGGGAAACAGAACTTGTGTCAATCATGGTACACTTTTTGGTAAAGGAGATCTGGCACTGGGAACCTGGTTAGCAGGGACTCAGTGAACGTACAGTTCAAAAATACATCAGGCAAATAGTGAGGGGCTAACCATGTCAAAAGAGGCACTTTCCTACATCACACCCCCAATGAAAGAGCTTGAGACTACACTTCACATAGTGAGTCTACACCATCTAAGTAGAAGAACCTGGAAAGTCCATGGACCACCTAAGCAGTTTGGAGTTCTTGCCTTTCATCTGCATTAACAATCTGAGAGGCCTGTGGTTGGTTTGAACAAGGAAGGAAGAGCCAAACAGGTATGGCCTCTGCTTCGTCAGTGACCAGACCACAGCAAAGGCTTTTCTCTCAATGGCACACCATCACTGTTCCAAGGGAGTTGCCTTCTACTGATGAAAGCCACAGACTAATCTTGACCTTCACCATTTATTTGGGAAGGACCGCTCCTATCCCATGTTCAGAGGCATCAGTCTGCACAAGAAATTGCTTGGCAAAATATAGAGCTTTCAAAACAGGTGTACGGCACATTGCTTCGTTCAGAGTGTCAAAAGCCTTTTGATAGCACGCCATCCAGTCCTATTTTTGGGCATTCGTTTGGAGGTCAGTTCTGTGAGAGGTGACACCATGGTGCCACAATCCTTCCTGAACCTCCAATAGTACCAAGTCAAGCCAAGGAAAGCCCTGACTTGAGTCTGGGTTGCTGGAGCCAAACAGGCTAGAATAGTCTGGATCTTGGGTTGCAATGTTTGAACCTGGCCTCCTCCCACAAGGTGACCCACGTATACTATCTTTCCCTCTCCTATCTGGCACTTGCTCACCTTGAGAGAGAGGCCTGCCTTGTGCAGAGCCTTCAATACTTCCCTGTTGTGGATCCGGTGACCTGGCCAGGTTGAGCTAAAGAAAGCAATATCATCAATATAAGCTGCACTATAGGATTCCAAGCCAGCAAAGACTTTATTAACCAACCTCTGAAGAGTAGCAGGTGCATTGCTCATACCAAAAGGCATTATAGTAAACTGATTTGTTTAAATCTGTTTTTATTATTAGTTTAAGCTTTTTGAATTACAGTATACTTGACATTTTCCGGAAGTCCATTCAAATAACACTATAGTTTGACAATATCAATGCAGGAAATACAGTAGACAATCCGAGCATTATTGAGCACGAGCATGACATTAATTGGTATAATGCCTCAATATACAGATTTAACAATAACCAACTCAACTTCAATAACACAGGTTGCTCTCCACACTGAGACCCCTCATTGTCTTAGATCGCCAGGTATAGCACATCTGCTATGTTCTATAGAATAACTCAACCATCCAACCCAACAATATACAGCTCGTATGCATCTCCGTGCACTTTCCAGCGCCCAGCACATTTAAATTGCATGATTTGTAGCAACGGCCAAGGGTGCTCTAAGTGTGTTTAATTAACTGCCAGGGAATAGCTGGTGGGGTGAAACAAATGGAGAAGCTCCACCAAGCGGGATAGGGGGGGGGTGGGAGGAGGAAACAGCCATAGTAGATCTCGGATATGAGGGGGTGAGGAAGTGGGGGGAGCAGGAGGGGGAAGCAGCCCTGTACTCGTCACTCGGCTCAGGTGCCTCCAATATGGTTCCTGCCATATGTGTGCTGTATGTCGATCTCAATCATCTGCCCTTCAGGCCCTTTGGGCTCAGCGTCTGATGCCTCTGGTCGGTCCCACCAGTGTGCTCTGTAATCTGACATTATTGTATCCCATGCCTTCGCCACTGGTTGGTTCCGCAACCCCATGGCATCCTCCCTACGAAGCGCCACACTTTCTGCCTGCACCCAACATAGCATGGATTGATACCAGGCTTTGGCGGCCCGAGGTTTTGGGGATTTCCAATGACGCTTGAGCAGGTGCTTTTCTGTTATGAGGCCCAGGTCTATATACCTAGACGTCACTTTGTACTTTTTGGATCATTGGTACAATCCCAAAATATATGCTTCCCATGTTCAGTCGAGGGCGCGTCCCGTGCACTGGGCCATGCATGTGGTTATCTAGTCCCAATATGTCTGAATAACCATGCATGACCACAGCATGTGGAGTAGGTCTGCCCCAATTGCACCGCATCTTGTGCAGCAGGTGTCATTACAGTCAAAATATTTATTTATGCGCTCTGGCGTCAGATAGGCTCTATGTATTGTGTAATACTGAATGAGCCAGAACCTAGCATTACGAGGAATCCATGTGGGGCTCCCAAGTATGCTGTCCCACTCCCGATCCGTGACGGGGAGCTGCAGATTGGTGTCCCAATAGGCATGGACAGATGTCAGTTGCTGTGCCGTGTGTATTCTAAGCGACTCCGCAAACCACCTGGTGAGGTGGCTGCCAGTGCCTAGCTCATGTAGATATTGTATTGTTAAGTGTGTGACAGGCTCCTGCGTCATATTACCCACAACAGGCTCAGCGTGCCTACCACTGCGGCATGTAAAAGGAACTGATCTTGCGGCAATCCCGAGCCCTCAGCCAGATCTGCGAACGGCATCAATTGCCCGCCTTTGTATGGGTCACTTAACTTCTGCATGTCTACTTCCTCCCAATGTGTGAGCTTTGTACTAGCAACTGCCCCATAGCTCCTAGGTGTGCCTAGAATGGGTAATGAAGGCGCGTAGGGCAATACCCGATTCGTAATATGAAGACTACGTCGGTAGCATTGATATGCCACCCATACCAGCAACTACGTGTGTACTCTGCCCTTCCTACCCGGATGGAATAATGCCACTACCTGCGATTGAGTAAGTCCAGGCCCCTGTGTTGCAGTATCTTTGAGGTGGCGCATGCTGAACCATCGTGTCACCCACTGGAGTTGCGCCGCTAGATAGTATTGCTCCATGCTCGGTAAGGAAAGTCCTCCCCGGTTGGTCGGCAGGTACATCTTGGCTAATGATACTCTGCTTCGCGATCCACGCCAGATGATCAGATTCCAGAGTTTTAAAAAATGGCGACTGAGCAACAATGGTAAGTTAGTGAAATAGTAAAGCAGACGCGGCAGGACCACCATCTTTAGTAGTGACACTCTGCCCATGATAGCAAGCGTCAAGGCACCCCAAAAGGCCATCTGTGCTTATATCGATGTGGCGGTACAAAAGGGGGTGGTGATGGACGGAGCATCAGAACCAATTAAACACTCACACCCAGTCAAAAGATCTGGGTTTGATCCATCACCGTTCTTTAGCCCACTCTGCCACCCCAGTTCAGACATGGCTATGTGCAAATCAGTCTGACCCTGTGCCTCGTGGGAACAGTCCAGCCTGAACTGCCAAGCCATGCCTTCCCTGGACCGGAAACAAGCTTTACCTGTTGTTTTTGCATGGGTGCCATCTCCTAAGGGGATCCCCCACTCTTCTTGTGTGCTGTGCAGCGTCTCAGCTAGAGGCTCTATAGTGAGCGCAAACAATAAAGGGGAAAGTGGGCAGCCCTGCCGCATGGCACGCTCTATGGGGATTTGCTGTGACACATATGGGCCTGTCCTGACTCTAGCGGTTGGGTTTGTGTAAAGTAGCTTAACGAGCCCCAAGTACTCCTCACCCAGTCCATATTTACGCAGTGTAATAAATAGAAATTCCCATTCTAGCGTGTCGAACACTTTCTCCAGGTCTAGCACTAGGCAACTAGCCTGTGCCCATCTGTCCCTGGAATAACGTGCCTCCCGGAAGAAGCGTTGTAGGTTGAGCGATGTGTTGCGTGCTGGCACATATCCATTTTGATCTACATGTATTAACTGCAGCACCAAAGGGGTCAGCCTGTTCGCTAATATCTTGCCTAGGACTCTATAGTCTATATTAAGGAGTGCTAACGCGCGATACAAGCCTATTAGTTCTGCATCTCTGTTAGGTTTGGGTAGTGACACCAGCAGGGACTCACGGAGTGTAGCTGGGAGTGTTGCCTCTTCTTGTGTGTGTCGATATATTGCAAGAAGGCATGGTGCCAGGGCTTGTTGAAAGGCTTTGTAATATTCAGCCGGATAGTCATCTGGTCCCGGCGCCTTGCCCGTGGCCAATGATTGTATAGCACCTTGCACTTCCTCTAGCACAATCGGCTTATTGAGTTCGTCCTTTTGTTCATCCGCTATTTGGTGGAGATTCAGGAGGGCAAGAAATGCCTCAATAGCTGATGCCGTAACGTAATGCAGGGACTTATCCACTCTGGTATAGTGTGCGACAAACTCGTTATGCATATCATATTGCATAGTGTGCAGCAGTCCCGGCGCGGAACGCACCTACAGAATGGGCAGACTTGCCTGCTTCTGACGATCATACGCGCCAGCAATCTGCTTGCTTTGTCAGCTGCTGTATGTGTGTGTGCAGCATGCACAGCATAATTGAGATAACGCAATCGCTCTGTTACTTCCGCCTACTTTTGCTGCTGTGTTTCCATGTTTTGCTGCACATCAGTGCCCCGTGCCAGCTCGGCCTCTAATCGAGTTAGGGCATCTTCGATCTGTTTGACCTCGTCATCCAATTATTACCTTGTGCTCCAGCTCAATCCCATGCAGCACCCTCTAACTACTGCTTTGCACAGATTCGATTTTGGACTCCAGGGTAGATGTCTTAGATGTGCCCTACGCTTCAAAATCCTGATCGGACTGTGTTGGGCCAGCTTTCAAGCGCACCGGTACCGCGCCGGTACCTGCACGTTATCTACCCATGTGTACCCAGGCGTACCACGCACTGGGGACGGGACGTCTCTCCGATGTCTCTGTGCATCCTTATGCTCCTCGGAAGTCCCTCTTCCATGGTGAGTAGTTGGACGCTGATCAGGGCAGCTGTCTATGTAACTGCCCCAACTTTGGCCACGTGATGGACTCACACACCTGTTATGCGGGCCCCTCAGTGTGCCCCGACAGTGATCTTGCGGCTCCCAGCAGTGCACGTCTCTATTGTGCTTCATTGCATGTGCTCAGGTGGCTCCCATGGGCAACCAATGCCAGTGTGTGGTTCAGCTGTGTTATTGGAGGGCCTGGAGCTAGCGAAATAGTCATATCCTGTGCCTGTGTCCTTAAGGCATATCACTGGTCACAGTGCGGGTGGCTAGTTGCTGAGTGCCACCACCTTCCTCATTCGTATATGGACACTGCGACTTCGTTGCAGCCTCAAAGGGTGCTGTCTTCGGCCTGGGAGAGAGCACCCGGTGCAGTCATTTAAGGTCTACATACACCCACGGGGAAAGATCCACAGCCAGGCACATTAACTCCCTAGCATTGCAGGATCGCTCACTTTCACTTTGTTTCGGGCCAAGCCTCCAGTCTCTGCTCCTGGTCCCCTGCGTCTGCAGCATAGCGAACGCGCAGGCCTCAATGGTGTGTACACCTCTGCACACTGGACAGGCCACCTCCACTCACACTTGCTCAAGGTAGCAGCAGCTGTCCAGCCCTCGGGGGTCAAAGTCAATCCCCAGCTTCTTGTTAATTCACAGGTCGTTGCCTGGCAGGGCCCCCAGTCACAGGAACTTCCCCCAATGTACCTCTTGTATCCACCGCTGCAAAGTGCTGGGCAGGATTTGCCTCGCACCCGCTCCCGACGCGTGAGGGATCCCAACTGATGTGCCTACACAGTCTGTGCGCATCCCGCGGGTGGCCGGGCGTTCGCAGTAACTCCGAAGGTGATTTACGATGCAGCAAACAGGGCTGGACCTCGGTATCCCCACCACCCCTCAGGGGCTCCGCAGAACTGGGAAGGCCTCTCCCGCTCATGCAAGGCAGCCAGTCGGATCACAGCACCAGCAAATGCATGCCTTGGATCCCAGCACGGCCTTGAGACGTCGCTCCGCACAGGCGGCAATTCTGTGTCTTCCACCGCACTCAGTTCGCCCAAACTCGGTGTGCAGAGCCGCAGCAGAGTTTACAGCCCAGCAAGTGATATTGGACGGTCTGATGGCTGCAGGAAGCACAGGATAATTTACTAGCGTGCGGGCTAAGGGACGGAGCCTCGCTAAAGCGCGTCCGCCATCTCGGCCGGTTAGCCACGCCCCCCAGCATTACAGTAAACTGATAATGCCCATATAGGGTTGAAAATGAAGATTTCTTTTCGGCTCCTGGAGTCCGAACTATCTGTCAATACTCTAATGTGAGATCAAAGGTACTCAGATATTAGGCTGTTTTTAACATGTCAATTAATGTGTCTGCTCTAGGTATTGAAGGCACATTGGTCTTGGTCACAGCATTGAGGCCCCTATAGTTCACACAGAACCTAATTTCTTTCTTCCCACTCTTGGTATGAGGTTTGCCGACTAAGACGACTGGGCTGGCCAAGATCCTCTCAGAAGGCTCTATGACTCCAAAATCCAGCATCTTGCTTACTTCAGCTTTGCTGCTCTCTTTCTAGTGATGAGACTGCCTGTAAATCTGTTTTTTTTTAAAGGTAGGCTTTCATTAGAGTCCACATCATAGCACACCAGCTAGTCTGACCAGGGGTCAAAGAATAGGGCTCACCAAACTGACTAAGCACTTGCCTGCAATCAGTCTGCTGCTGGGCAGTGAGGGTGTCTGAAAAGACCGCTCCTTCTACAGACCCATCTTGTATATTGTTGGAGAAGATGTCAGGGTGAGGTTAACTCTCAGCTTCCTGGTCCTCATCTGTACCCATGAGCATGGTCACATCTACCCTGTTGTAGTAGGGTTTAAGGGGGTTCACATGGATGACCCACTTGGGGTTCCTGGAAGCACCAAGGTCAACCAGGTAGGTGACTTCCCCTTTTCTCTCCACTTATCTTGGAGGGCCTTAAGGGCCACAGGCTCTATTACCCATACCTTCTACCCTGGTTGGCTTGGAACTCCACTGTAGCAGCCTTTTGGTCATATTATTGCTTCTGGAGCTTCTGGCTGGCCTCAAGGTTTTGGTTTGTTTTGTCCATGTACAGGATGGCTGAGGCCAAGCACAAAGTCCACTAAGTCCTGCTAAGGTTTGACGAGATGCATCTCCCATCCCTCCTTCATAAGGCACTCTGACAGGATGACCAAACATAAGTTTGAATGGGGGGAACCCCACTTCCTTTTGTGGCACTTCCCTGTAGGCAAAAAGCAGGCATAGCAGCAAAACATCCCATCTCCTTCTGAGCTTTTCAGGGAGTCCACCAATCATACATTTCATGGTCTTGTTGAATCTTTCAACAAGGCCATTACACTGGGGCTGGTAAGGGGTAGTAAACTTATAAGTCACTGAACACTCCTTCCACATGTATTTTCGGTAGCTGATATGACGTTTGTCCCTCTGTCTAACACCACCTTCTTAGTAAAACCCACCCTTAGGGCCCTAGCCACTGTAGGGCCAGTGGTAGTCCTAAAGGGAATAGCCTCAGGCATCTGGTGGCATGATCCACTACCAGCAGAATATATCTGTTCCCTGATGCTGTGGGAGGGTCAAAGGTGGAAGTGGACCAATATCTACCAGATGACTCCCTATTGTAATGATTACTTAAAAGATGCTCCTTCATAATTAAATTGGAAATTCATACTTTACCTAATTTTCCCGCCAGTCTCCCTTTCCAAAGTGCTGCAGGACTGGGGGGTCACCATCTGCTTCTAACAGCAGATGGCTCGGGACAGGGTTTAAAGGTGGCATGTCCTATGAAGTTTCTGCGTATGCTGAGGCAGATCCTGCAGGGGAAAGGTGTGACCAGCTCTGCCCATAGCAGGCATTGTCTCTGGATCCGGAGAGCTCTGGCTCTCTACCCAGGAGTCCAGAAACATGTCTGCTGATGGCAGGCTGCCTACAACTAGACAGGGACAACACCAGTATTTGGTAGGTTTGATGGGACCCTCTAGCAGGGTCTCCTGTCTGAATTTATTAATAAATCCAATACAGGCATCAGCAAGGATTTATTAAGGGAAGATTTTTGGTACCAAAAATCTTAGAAATCAGGGAAGCCATCATGGAGCTAGGAAACTCTGGTTTATGAGTATCCAGCCATGCACTCTTTATGGCTTCCCTGTCAACTTGCAATACCCAGAATGGGCTGGATATCGTAGGGACCCATCTTTTCATGCTGATGGGCCCTCACATAGGATATAGTGCACCCTGCCTTAGGTCTAAAGGCCTGCAGTAGGGCTGGCTTACCTATAACTTACACAGTACAGGGTTGGCATGGCGCACAGGGCTGTGTACCTTGTTGACTCTTTGGTTTGTTCTGCATTTGGACATGCAGCCTGCAATTGCAGCAGCACTGGATCCAGGCGAGGGGTCCCTAGGTGACCTTCTTCTGTCCCCATGCCCTGGGTACCATAGGTACCATTTACTGGGGCTTATAGGGGAAACAGAAGTGGGTACCATTTACTGGGGCGATAGGGGAAACAGAAGTTGGGCCAATGGTACAGTTTATGGAGAAGGAGATCTGGCACTGGGAACCTGGTTAGCAGGGACTTAGTGCGCGTACAGTTTGAAATTACATCAGACATCAGGCACAATTTGGGGGCTAACCATGTCAAACGAGGCACTTTCCAAAATGTTGTTTTATATACTGATCATGCTCCTTTGGTATGCTTAGCCAGTCATAAAGATACCAACCCTCACATGCTGAGATGGTTTTTAGCCTGCCAAACTTTCTCCTTTCAGGTGCAACATCAGGGTGGACTCTCTCCACCTTATGTGGACTACTTATTCCGGGATGCCACTTTCAATTGGTCCGATTGGCCAATCATGGAGTGGAGGCTCTATGATAGGGTACTAGATGTGGCCGCCGAGAATCCTAGTATGGCTGACAAGGAAGAACCAATGAGTCAAGCCGACAGTGCCACTGGATTTCAGTGGTGATGCCCATCCACTTTATGAATCAGCAGGCGAAGGGTGGAGTTTACAACTTGATGAGGCCATAGAACAGCTGTGTGATGCAGAGAGTGTCAGAGATCAGATGGAGCAGGAGACACGGCAAACAAAAGCAGGATATCAGCAAGTGGAGGCGGTTAGTAAAGAGAAACCCTGACCGGTGGGAGTAGAACCAACGGAAGACTTAAACATCCAAGAGGGGGAAGTTGGTGCACATATCAGAGCGTGGCATCAGGAGAGAAGCACTGAGAACTCACCACCATGGCTCGACCCTCGGGCCACTGCATAATGAAAGTGTTGCCCTCTCTATTTTTGCATGTTTAAGGGGTTGGCAATATGTTCAAATCCATAAACCGGTAAAATAAGATACAATACTCACCCACAAAAACAGTATCTTTGAACATGCCATAAACATCACAATTAATCCGTACAAAACACATAACATAACATTATATAAAAATAACAACACATTACTAAGCCTGCTCACCTTGCTTTTTGGGGCGAACTGTTGGAACCTGTGGTCCTGCTGCCCGAGACACCGCAGAACTCGCCATCACTGCCGGTAGTTCTCCCGCAGCCGCACACCATCTCAGCGGCCGCAGCGAGGAGAACTACAACTCCCTGGGGGCATTGCGGCAGGAGCTGCCATCGTCATTTCCCGCCACCGGAGGCGCTTGAAATCGCGCGCACTCCCGGTGGAGCGGGTGTAAGCCTGCTCACCTTGCTTTTTGGGGCAAACTGTTGGAACCTGTGGTCCTGCTGCCCGAGACACCGCAGAACTCGCCATCACTGCCGGTAGTTCTCCCGCCGCCGCACACCATCTCAGCGGCCGCAGCGAGGAGAACTACAACTCCCTGGGGGCATTGCGGCAGGAGCCGCTATCGTCATTTCCCGCCACCGGAGGCGCTTGAAATTGCGCGCACTCCCCGCGTCGCGGGAACGCGTGCGGGACACGCCAGGCTAAGCCCGGGCAAAGGGTGGGCCCTCTGTGGCCCTCAGAGGCCTGAAGAGACTGGACTGGGCCATAGACTTTGATCCTGGTGGGGAGATTTACATATATTGAAGTGAGATTTTACCTTACATACGGTGTCGGTGCTTTAGCGTATTTGCACGATTTGGTATTGTACTCCTACACTCGAAGACACAATATTTGTATCCATAAGGTTCTTAGATGTCTCGGCCTAAAAACGGCCGAGGTAGTCCTAATATGGCACAAGAAGATACCCCCCTCATAGTGGTGGATAAAGTTACGCCTACTAAACTTGAAATCGGAGTAAGGAAGGTCATGACGATTGTAGCACAAGTGCATGCTGAGAGGCATCAAGACCGGCCTGAGATTGTTACTAAAGTTCTTGAGCATACTCCGTCAGCTTCTAAATCGGTGAGAAAATACAGAAAAGCACGTGTGAGACGTGGGGGGAAGTACTGTAAGAAAAGAGTAGATGTAGTTGAACCAAAGAGGGGACCTGCTCTTAACTCAATGACTGGAAAACAATCATCCTTGGGGCAAATAGGGACCATGACATCGCCAAATTCTACAAACCATGCAGGGGGACATAGTGGGCTGGTGAATTCTGGAGACATGGAGGGTAGAGTAGAAATTTTTCTAATTCTAACATTGATGTCTCTGTTGTGTTCGCCCACCATTCCCGATTTGTCCATCCTATGCTCATTCAATAGCATTGATGACGAAGGTCTATCAAATTCCCCGAGATTTTCTACTCCATCTCCATCCCCTTCTAATACCAGTGAGATTACACCACTTAAGGTGAAAACTAAAAAAAGAGGGGGTGGACCCTTAAAAACCAGGGAAGCTAAAAAAGAAGGCATTGACCTTAACATCGCTGAATGCGGTTGACTTACTGACTCCCAATAAGTCCCCCTTATTTACAACAAATCGCCATTCTTGGGAGGATGGCCTGCTGAAAAAAATTGAAACTCTGATAAAAAACATTTATGCACCCCCTCCTAGAAAAGACTAGGATGATTAACACACACCTAGACTTAATTGATAAAAAAGTAGAACGAAATACAAACCTACTGTCAGATTTGATGAAGGGGCTGACTAATGTAAATACTATAGTAAAGTCCGGGAAAACGTTGCCACAAGCAGAACAAGTCCCAGTACATTCTACCCTCCCTACGAAAGCTTGCCCCGGCGGGAAAAAACCATCCAGTGTCCCCCCCCAAAAAGGTGCAGACCCTCCTTCCACCAAAGAAGAAGCCAGAAATGATAGCCCAACCCACAATTAAAGCGAGTGACCAGACGCAGATCGGGGGGAATAATTTGATTACAAAAGATAAGGTAGAACTCCCGCAAAGTAAGGCTATAAAGGATAATGGGGGTAGGAACACGGATAATATAAACTGGGAAACACGTAGAATAGTAGATTTACCGCCTGAAGCTGCGCCTTATGTGATTGTCATGGCGGGTGTCCCTGAGCTTCCTATATTCACTAAGGAAGGTCACGGAGCCTTAAGAAATAAAGTTACCTATTGGTTACGTAACAACAGACCATATTAATGGGGAAATTCTAAATGTTAGGCGGTCAATATGGGTGGGCTCTCGACCAAAAGATAGGAAAGGGGATGTAATCATTATAAACTTTAAAGATCACAGAGCTGTCAGGCATATTGGGGATTGGTATGAGTCAAGAAGTAGTGATTCTATTTCTACACACTATCTTCGCTACTTCTATCCGTACGTTTCAGCCCAATATCCTAAAATTCATGAACCAGAAAGACAGTTTACAAAAAGGTTTGGTTCCAATCACTCAGGATATACTCGGAATCTTTCCTTCCAAACTCAGAGATTACCCAATTTCTACCCTAGGCAGCATTATCCACTAACCCCAAGTCTTAATTCTAGGAATAATTATTTGTGGGATAACAGAGGCATAGCTCCATGTGTTTATAACATTCCTGTCCACAATCAGTTTGATGTATTCTCGGGTCTTGATTATGTGGATTGACAAAAACAGGGTATTTCTCCCATCAATATATCAGGATTAGGGGAGAATAGTGATGAACTTAAGGAGAATAGAAGAGATCAGGAGGCACGGGAGGGCGACGAAAACATTATTCAACCTGCCACTGCCACTGTACCCACTGTGATTTATGGTCACAATGAGGAGGAAGGTTGCATGATATCCAGTAACCATGACCTAAAAGAAGAGGGGAAGCGCAGAATAGTATGCCACTCGATAGGACGCAGGGATTTGAGTATTGTACCAGTGGGTGACCGCCCAGTAAAAGAGAATAAAAAATCCTGTACATTTTTATTCTGGAATGTGGCAGGATTGAGGCAGAAAATTAGTAACCCGACATGGGAAAGCGTTATAAATGGATTAGACATTCTGGCTCTACAAGAAACCTGGACCACTGATCCAGTATTCTTAAATGGGTATAGAACCTTTTTTACTCCGGCCAATGGGGGTCAATGTGGGAGAGCAAAGGGCGGTTTAATTACGTTCCTTTCGAATCGGCTTAAGTATGAGCAGGCACATTTTATATCCAAATCCAGTTATTATCAAGTTATCAGGTTAAACAATAAGGGAATTAACTTGGTCTTGATAAACTTTTATAATAATATCCCTAAAAACGAAATCCTCAGCACTTTAACAATGCTGAGGGAAGATATACAACATGAAATTGATAAAAAGGACAGGGAAGTAACAATCTTATGGGGGGGGGGGGGATTTTAATTGTCCACTCTGTAAAAAGGGCAAATAGGGCATCTGTGGCCTAATGCTAGAACAGGATATCAACTTAACGCACTTTGATCACTCTTTGTTGGGGGATAGTTTAAATGAAATACTGTTTATGTACAATATGGGATATGCTAATGAAATTGCCCAAAAACCAAGCCCTTTTGCCCCCACATTTATAGGTAGAGGAGCTCTAACCACAATTGATTTTATTATTTCCTCAAATAGCTATAGTCATAATATTAAGGGGCTAAAGATTATGGAGGTACCTTTAAGTGACCATCTGCCCCAAATAATGGAGGTTGAAAACCCATTTCTGGAGCAGCATGATGACATGCACCCTTCATGTATAGTTCCAGATGTAGTCCTCGGGAGACAAAATGGGTATACCCTAAACTGGGGAAAGGTGGTTCCAGAAATGCTCCTAGAAAAATTGTTGAATGCCTGTTCGGATAGCTTTGCAATATGCTTGAATGAGCAGTCTAACAACGAACAGATTATAAAGCATTTCAACATCATAGCTTCCACAATCAGAAACTGCTTGTGGGTTGAGGCATAAAATAAGGTGAAGGGTAATAAAAGTTGGTTTGATAAAGCATGTACAAGGGCACTAACTGACTTGAAACATGCTATTCATAGCACACCCCAAGATCCCCTACAAATAAGAGCCCTTAGGAAAATATATAATGAGGCCCTAAAGAAAAGGAAAGATGTTATAAAGAAGGAGGCCCTAGAAGCGTTATGCGTAGCATCACAGTCAAATGATGTATCTGCTTTTTGGAGGGCCGTAAATGCCCCTCTTCTTCATGACAATTGCAAGGCACGAATAGAGATTGCTATTGCTGAGGAGGATTGGGTGAAACATTTTTCTAACCTTTATAGGTGCCAAGATGACAGTCCTATAATAGGCCCAACTAAAACGGACAATATAGTGTCAGGGGTTGAGAAACTGGTGGTAACATTGGAGGAAGTCATGTCAGGCCTGAAAGCAACTAAAGGAGGCAAGGCCGCAGGTCCTGACGGGATCCCAGCAGACCTCTACAAAGCCAACTGCGAGATCTGGGGCCCTATGCTAGTACAACTCTTTAATGCAGCACTAGCAAGGGGGCTGAACGCGTCTTGGTTTACTTCGGTTATTGTACCGATATACAAGAAGGGAGATCGGCAAGAATGTGCTTGCTATAGACCAATCTCCCTCTTGGACTCCTCCATAAAAATCCTTGGCAGAATCATCCTGGAAAGACTCCAAAGCTGGGCTGAAGAGAATGAGATAATGAGTGACCTACAGTTTGGATTTCAGAAGGGCATAGGGACAATAGAACAATGTTTAAATTTAATGATTGTCCAACAAAAATACATAAGGGTAAAGGGCGAACGCTTGTATCTTACGTTTGTTGACCTTACGTCAGCATTCGACTGTGTGTCACATGCGAAACTGTGGGAAATTTTAAAAGATTTGGGTGTGGAACCCTCAATCATTTGCTGTTAAAGAGAATTATATGCGGGAGCTACGGCTTCGGTTTGCTATGGAAAGGGGGGCGAATGTACCAGAAATGTTGGTGTTGAAAGAGGAGTACGCCAGGGGTGTGTCCTGGCTCCTTTTTTATTTCTGGTTTACATTAATGGACTTGAGCGTCGTCTGCTTCAGGGGTGCAGGGATGTGCCTAGGGTTGGCCAGAGGCCTATCCCTGCACTCTTGTATGCGGATGATGCAGTCCTGATGGCTCGGTCCCCCTTGGCCCTCCAAAAGTTGATAATAGCCTTTGAAAAGTTCATGATGAGTTTGGACTTGAAAATAAATTGTAGTAAAACCTTCTCCATGAACTGTGGTAAAAGAACTGGAAAGTAAATGAGAAGAATGTATATAAAAAATATTCCCTTGGAAAATACCGCTTCTTTCCCTTATCTTGGCATTTTGTTCCATGAATCGGGGGGTTGGACAAGTGCAGTCAAGGCCAGAACGCTCTTGTTCTTAAAAACAATAATGGCCTTAAAGAATTGTATAAAAAGTTGGGTAAAAAGCCGATAAGAGAAACTTTAACTATATATAATGCCACGTGTAGATCGGTAGCTTTGTATGGCTCGGGCCTATGGGGATATGCGAACATAAACTCAATCCAAAAAGCCGAAAACAAGTTTATGAGGGATGTGCTAGCAGTACCACAAAGTGTGGCGACCTATATCTGCCACACTGAGCTAGGACAACCTCATATATCGGACATAATTAGAACACAACCCATCCTTTTGTGGCACAGGGTGTGGACAACGAATGAGTGTGTTATGAACCGGGCTATGCTCCAAGATACGTTAAAGTTGGAAAATGTGGGTAGGTTTGAGTGGCTAGAGTACGTAAAACGTTTCCTCGTTGAAATTGGTTGCCAACAATATTATGACGATCCACTCACTATGGTTCACATATCTAGGAAAGTGTTGAGTAAGCAATGCATGGAATACCTAGAGGAGAGGAGAAGGCGAGATGAAATGAAAAAAAAGACTGTTACCTCGCATCTCCTAGTAATAACTGGTGATAAGATACAGCCGTATTTAACGCTACCGATGTCTAACTATGATCGATTTCTCTTGACCAGTTTTAGACTAAATATTGTTTTTAGACTCTTGTCCTTCCCAGTAATGAATTCATGGTCTCAAAATTTGCCTATGTGTCCATGTGATGATTTATCGTCCAAATCTGATATTCATATCTTATTTTTCTGTAAATTTTATATTTTACCTCATAGAAAATTCCTTATCCCAATTCTTAAAGAAATGAATTTAAATAGATGTCGCCCAGCATTTCTAGAACTTCAGAGAATGGACACTGTTTTAACTGTTGATGTAGTTTTAGTTTTTTTTTAACTCGTTTTTAAATTGCGGAAAACAATAGATTTTAATGAAATATAATGAAATGGTTCTTTTAAAAAATTTCCTGTGTAAATTGTAAATCATGTTGTGAACTTTTATGGTTATTATCTTTTAACCGAATAAAGTACTTTTTGACTTGACTACTAACAAATTCCACCTAAGCCTAACACAGAACACTAATGAACCAAATAATAAAAACTACAACTAAGCCATCCAAAACTAGAAATAACACGATAACTACCATTTACTACTAATACCTACATCCCCTACCCTCAAAACCCTGTAAAAACCTTGCAAAAGGTATTGCCTGCTCCGACGAACAACAGCATCTTCCCATGAATCACTTCCCAGAATATGAACCAAGAATGACACAAATAGGCTAAACAAGTTAAATTAGTTATAAAAAAATGACCACTAAATGAAATTAAAAGAAGAAAACAATTGGAATTACATTTTAAAACGTTTACTAAATGTTTAAATACTGATAAATGTATTTAAAATATATGAATAATTTCAAACATGTCAATAGAAAGTTATGCAAAATATATAATATGTGTGTAAAAAATAATATAAAAATGGAGTAATATTTTAAATATACTTCAAAATATATAAAAAAATATAAAAATGTACGTGAAACAATTGTAATAATAAAAAATTGCAACACTGTTCAAATAGTATTTACATGTTTTATTTAATATTAAAAGTGTTTTGAAATATTGTTTAAAAATAACCATTTACTTTTTTTCTTTAATGTGAAAATATATATGTAATAAAACATGTATATATGTACAATAAATACATTTTACAAACATATAAAGAAGCCTCCTCCCAACAATCGGAATCTCCACGACCGCGTTGGAGCCCTTCGGACCCACTCGGTAGGTTTACATTCTGACCTCCCAATTAAGATGTTAGCAGTCAGAACATAAACCGCATGGTCATTACGACTCGGTTCCAACCGACTTGCGGAGTACTCATGTTGGTCGGAACCGGATCGTACCTTCCTATGGACTGCATTTCCGCATTCGGGATTTCAATGTCAATTTCCAACAACCTTTCCGCGTCAGCTTGTCCGACACAGAAATGCTGTCGGAAAGTGAGTTTGGGGGCCCCTGGCAGGGCCCCCTAACCGCTGTGGGCTATGGTTGATGGTTGATGAGGTACCTAAGGGACCCCCCTGTAAAACCCTGCACTGTGTTGCAGGCACCGTGGGGTGCCTGCGGCAGGGTGCAGGGTTTTCCCGCACACACCCCATTTCCCCATAGGAGCCTGTGTTATGGCCGGTTGTCGGGCAGAATATGAGCGCCCATAGAGAACAATAGGACTCCGACCGAACAGTGTTCGGTCGCATTATAAACCGGGGGTCAGATTTGCCGACCAATAGTCGGCCAGTCCCGATTCTGAGCCGGTGGAGGGAGAAGGCTTTCCGCCCAACATCGTAATGAGCCCCTTTATGTACATGTATTATTATCAAAAATATTAAATAGCAATTACATGTGTAACTACAATACTAGCTCCTATATAGATTATTTTAGGGAAAGTCTTGGACACTACCAGGTTAACACTTGCTCTTCCTAAAGAGGTATCCTTTACTTTTCCACTCCAATGTAAACCATTTCAAGTAAGGTGCTCACACTAAAGGTGAAATATATAGTACCTGATTACGACCCTGATGATTCAAGGATTGCCAGACTCGCGGGCGTGGCAGTGGCAGTCCAGCCACTGCTGCACCTGTCTTCCAGCCCCCCTAATATTGGGTGGTAGGACCGCCATTGTACTACCACTACCCCCAGGCAGTGGCTCGGGGATCTTGAGGCCACAATATGCTTGGCGGGACCGCTGCGACCCTGCCAAGCATATTACGAGTTTCCTCTCTGCCACACTTTTCATGGCTATTCCTACTCCATGAAATCTGTGTCAGAGAGGAAACAAAGGCCTCTGGGCCATGAGGTGCATGGAGGGGGGCATATTTTGTAACCCCTTATGTGGCTGTATTACGCCTCATTGCGCTATGATGAAATGCTTTCAAGTGTAAAGCAAAAACTTGTGACTTTAGTAAATCTGTCTCTCTGTGAAGATGAGCAAGTGCAATAGAAATTGTAATCTTAATGGATGATTACATGAAAATAAGGTGCAAACCTTAACCTGCAGCAAGGACCCTTTTTGATTTTAAAGATGTCATTAGACGATTTCACTGAGAAACAGTTGGTAAGAATTCCAATAGTATTCCTAACTGCAGCAACAATGTATCTTTATTGCAGAGCAAGTACACTATGGACCTTGAGGAACTTATACTCTGGGCATTCAAGATGGGCCCCTTCATGTACAAATACCCAACCTTCTGCTCCACAAGACATGCACATTCATGAGCTTTAAAGTAGTGCATTGCGTAGGACAAGCACATAGGAGTAAGCACCTCTCAAGCACCTGTCTCGCAATATGCTGACAAAATGTGTGTTTCCTCTAGACTCCAGTAGAGTTTTAATCAGCAGTTGTTATTAATAAAGGCTCTCTTGGGGAACTTGGTTGCTGATATACTCACCCAAACGCCATACGTTTAACCTGTGGTTGCCTCATTTCAAGTCAGTCAGTTTTCACATTTTAGATGTTTGGCTCTTTTTTGCCTCTGACAAAATGATCTCCACTTTTGTGAAAAAGAATTTGTTCCACATTTGGTCTCTGGTTTATTCACAAGGAGCTATCGCCAAATTAACAGCACTTTATCGTAGCCAAAGTCGTGATAAATTTACCACCCAATTCATAAGCTGGTGCTAACAGCCCACAGCACCAGTTTACCCATGATAGCAGCGGCAAAAAACATCGCCACAGAGGACCACTGCAACTATCTCTAATGAGATGCAGAGTAGGTGTTCCGTGCAAAAACCCGCAAAAACACGACCCCTCAACATTCACAACGACCAGCCAAAACAGCAATAAGAACACAAAGCAGGCTATTAGGCGCGTTAGCAGCAGGAAATTCACACCTGTTCTGACCTGGTGTAAAGTCAGATGGCAGTCTGACCCCACAAAAGGGAGCCCATCCAGTGCGTCATTGGAAGGGCAACAGATGCCATGGTGCCACTCATCATGCAGCCCGGATACCCAAGAGGGCCACAACACCTACCCTGCACCCACCCCCTGGACCCCCACAGAGGCAGCGCATACAAAGACATCGACCCCCAGGAAACGCACATGCCTCACAGGCCCAACACCTGACAATGTCACTGTCCACTACAGGCTGAAAGGGACAACCACTCTACGCATCCTGCCATCATTGCCTAACAGCCCACAGTACCTACACAGCGGACAACCAACCTCCCACCCCACACCAAGCCGCTGGCTGTGCTGCACATGTTGGCCCCTGGCACACCCCAATCAACACCCACCAGAGTCAGCCGAGTCGCACAGCCAGCCACATCCAAGTCCCCCACACCTGTCCTGGACCACACCATCACCCTGGCACCCCAGTCCCCATACATCCAACACAATGCGCAGTAACCTCTGGAGACCAAGCAAGGACCATATGCCATAGCCGGATGCACGCACATGTTGGGGGCAATCCACTGCAAACATGTCCCACCTGTGCCCTCTGGTGACACAGCACACAATCAGCGCAACAGGAAGCACATGTCACACATCAATGTGCAGGCAACATCAGAACGCCGTGGGACCTTCACCAATGTCGCCTCCAAATAAACAGCCAGTGTGCATGATACCTTCACCCTCTAGCAGTCCGTCGGCAACCAGCGTTCCCAGGATGGCACCAAGGGAAATGCACAGCCCCTTAGCAAGTGCCAAATTAACACCCCGATCATCTCAACTCCACAACCATGCAATCCACAACTCTGGCAATGCACATGTCACAAAATCACAACCAACATGCACAACAACATGCCTACCCACCAGACACGATAGAACAACTTACAATGGTAACCTGGGCAAGCCATGAACATGACCAATCAACAGCATGGCACCTCAGCAACACAATAGCCGAATGTGGGGAGAGGTGGCTACCAGGCATGCTTTATTAGGTCCCTATTAACAGGATGGGCTGAGACATATTCAATGGAACACTTTTGATATTATCTCAAAAGGGGATTTAATAAAAGTTCCTAAAAGGCATCCCATTGACCCTCTAATATTAGGTGACACTAGTATTGCTTAAAATTTTGTCATGCGTTGTTCTTAAAGGGAAATAATGTCCTAGCACTCTATATGATGTCAACAAGTTTCAGCCCCCTGTAACTGGCCTCTTGGTTTTTGTCAGCGCTGATAATAATACTCATCTGTTCATTTTTGTTCTGGGTCCCGTTACCCCAGCCAAAAAGTTGCTGAGAGGACAGGTCAGGCCTGGAGGGACTTGCCGAACCACCACCTGTGTTGCAAATCCTTTCGAAGTCTGTGGGACATCTGGAGCAGCAGATCAGTCAGATTTGTTGCAGTATCAGCAGGTGCTGTGGAGTGACTCCTTCACTCCAAGGGAGATTACTTTGGGTGTCCTTGATGCCCACAGTCTTTTGAAGATCCTGGAAGAAGCACAGACACAGACGACAAAGAAGGCTTGCAAACCAGCGAGAGCAGCAGGAGTCTTCCGTGATGCAGTATCAGTTCCAGACAAAGTCCAGTAAAGCCCAAATGTCCAAGGGTGTTGTGGTTTTAGGCTTGAGTGTAGTCCCATAATGAATCTGAGGGCTCACCCAAAGGTAAGCCCTTAAGTACCCTAGGAGAGGAGTTAGACGACTCAAGGATCCCTCCCAGAAGGGGCCGGGCAGAGGGGAGGATACTCCCATGTCCTTTGTCCAGTTTCGCACCAGAGCGGGAGCCAAGGGCTCTTTGAACTGGCTCAAACCAGAGTATGCAAGGATGGCACCAAATGTGCCCTTCAAAGCAGTCCGGTGTCGCTGGCAAGCGCCCTCACCCCAGCCCAATACACTGAGTCCTGTCTGAGAGATGGTCACACCTCCCTGTGACAGGAAACCTATTGTTCTACCTTCGCCTGCTCAAGCTCAGCTCAGCAGCAGAATCAGGTCTGGGGTAGGTAGCTGCACTAGCTTGCTGGCAGACCCTGAAAGGCTGTTGCCTGGAGTACTGGGGGCTTCCCAGAGAAGTCCCCAGTGCATGGAATCATACCTCCAACACTGGTAATGGTGTTGGGGTATGATTCCAACTTGTTTGATACCAAACACACCCAGGTTCGGCATAGCCACCACATAATTAGCCATTGCCTAATGACGGATGGCCACTATATGAATCAAAATGGCTGGTTGCACTTATAAAGCCTAAAGAATGGACTAAAGGGTGTGTAGAAGTGTCCTGATTATGCAGGGGCACTCTCACACTTATAACCCAGTACCCTGCCTTCCAGACTGAAAGGCCTGCCTTAGGGGTGACTTATAGGTTTTATGTGTAGTGACCTCAGATATAAGAAAACCTATATCTGCCGTAAGTGGTGATATCAACAGCTTACCCATATTGCAATGGCAGGCCTGTAGTCAAAGTTTGATTGGTCTCTCAGTTGTGGCACAATACATGCTGCAGCCCATGGGAGACCCCTGGTGTACCTGTGCTCTGGGTACATGAGTACCATTTATTAGGAACTTGCAGTGGTACACCATTAGCCAGTTGTGGATGTACATTGGTACTTATCATTGTCAATTTAGGGAGAAAGCACAGTGACTGGGGTCCTGATTTGTAGGATCCCAGTTGGACTAGTCAAAAACACACTGACACCAGGAAAAAAATGGGGGTAACTATGCTAGAAGGATCCTACCATCCTACAGTCATCCTATAGAATTTAGCAGAGTCCATGGAATATCAGTATGTAGGCCATTGTGATAGGCTTTCATGCTGTAGACCAATCTTTGCTCACATTCAAGGAGAACCTTTCTCAATGTTGTTACCGATTGCTAGAATTGCTCTAGAATTTGTGGGAACAAAAGCACATTTCCCCCTTCAAGATAATACACAGTTTCTGCAAGCTTTCTCCTCATCAGGTTTCCTCATGTTTCGAGGTTTCCGTAAAATATATTCCATATTAATTAGCCTAAGAATCTCCAAAAACATCAGTTTTCATTCAATTGTGGACAGCCTTGACCCACTACTAGTGTCTATAAAGTTTTCAAAACTGTAACAAGTACACATTTTTAGTTAATATTGTTTAAAAAATGTTTAATATATGATATTGAATATCAATATTTTACCTTGTTGGGTTCATATTGTATTGAAATGGTGTATTTGCATTTAGAAGTTTTTTCTTGAGACAATTTCAAGAAAATGCCTGTAGGTGATTAATTAATGTTGCTGTAATGTGACTAGTAGTAACACATAATATCATACTACACACTATTTAACCCCTCCCACGCTTATGACGGAACCGCTCCGTCAGGGCCCTCGGGTGGGCTGTGCTGGTGACGGAGCGGTTCCGTCATGGCCCACTCGCCGTGCCTGTGTGGTGCTGATTTCGCGCCTGCCCTGACGTTCTAAAGAACGGGCGGGGCCATGACGGAACCGCTCCGTCACAAGCACAGCCCACCCGAGGGTCATGACGGAGCGGTTCGGTCATAAGCGTCGGAGGGCCGCGCGGCCGCCCCACCGCGCGGCCGCCCCACCCCCTTAGCGCTGCGGCAGAATTGCCGCCGCAGCAAAAGGGTTAATAAAAAAATGAAGACATGCTAAAACCAAAGGTAAAACCTCACTAGAGTGTGTCAGTGTGGTCTTTCTTTAGTAGGATTATGAAATGTAAAGGTAGAAAATGCTGGACGTAAAATTAGGTCACTCTAGTCTGCACATAGCGATATCATTCAAATATATAAATAAATCCTGCTATATTGATGATAGGTTTAAGGGTGGACATGTGAAACATTTAAGGTTGTTCAGGATCCTCACTGTTTGATGTGACGATTCCTATCTCTTTGACCACACAGCTTTACTCTCTTCCTTCATCCATGTTGCGATACTACACAAAAAAAGTTGCCATCTTTGAAATCAGAAGACACAGATCTAAAATTGGAGTTAAAGCTGACATTTATATTTGTTAATGCTGTTGTGATGTAAGGCAGTATTTATCAATATTCATGAATGAATAACCCCTAAAGAGGGTGTTACATTAGAAGCAAGGCATACAAAATGTAAGGGATCTGATTTGAGGAGCATGTGTGACTCAGAGAAGTACGTAACTCTACAACAGGGAGAGAGTGTTTAGTCCTTAAACAATAATGGGATAACACTTTGTGATAAGTAATGGCAGTAAATGTTGTGCACATACCTCTGTAAACTGGGGGGCCCACATGATGGCACTGTCATTGATGAATAGCTTTAGTCCATCTTGGTCTGTATTATCAAAGCTTCCTATTATGGTGTTAGAGAGGGATCCGTTCAGAAAGATTATGACATTGAGAATGTCAAACCGAGCAGGGGCACTGCCCTTATTATTAAAGAACATTTGGTCCCCACCAGGTGTTGTAAAATGAATGTCCTTCAGATAACTATTAAGCTGTGAGTGAAGAAAATATAAATTATTGATGAATGCTTCTCAAATATTCCTTCTGTATTTCTATATTTAGTAAAACTGTAGTACAAATAATAACAAACATTAGCAAACTCAATAGTTCTCCCCATTTAAAAAATGCATGCATGTCCTTGTGTGTATGTACATAGCAAATCTTTACAAAACTTTTCAAAACAAGGTAACTTCCCTTAAGCTCCTTTCTGGAAAGTCTCCAGGTGATTCATCAAGTGGGGGCGAAAAGGCAAGGGGTTCCAAAACACATTAAATATTGCTACAGACAAAATGGCTGAAAAGAATAACACCAAATGTGGCTAAAAATGTCATCTTTGCACAGAAAGTACATTGTTTGTGATTTGGTGAGAATCATTTTAGCCATTGGAGAGAAATTAAACTTCTAAATTAATAGATATTTGGTGGGGCTGTATTACAGAGCGAGTACCAAGGAATTACAGAGAGACAAAACAACAAATGTGGCACCCTTTTTGGCTGTTCCCCAGGACTGGAACGAGTCCACAAGACTAAACTCCTTGATTGGCTTGCCACAATATGCAGCAATATGTTGCATCTGTCGTTTTAGGATTTGGGGAGTCTGTCTCTCTATCCTGAATATTAAAATAAAACAACATATAAGGGGGCAGGGTCATTTTTTGCCGTGTCCCTATGGATTCAAAATATTCTAACTTTTTTCATTGTGGTCGCCTGTGAAAATTTGGGGGTATACAGCAAAATTATCATGAAATTATTGTAAAAGGACCTGGGGTGGTGCTTGTCTGTGGTGTGATGTATGATCGTGGGGGGGGGTTGGCCAGCAATGGGGAGTTAGCCACCACTGGTGGCTACGGTACAGGGCCAGGCTGTAGGCCAGGCCCTAAGCCGAAGCCTAAGCAGCACATGGCTAAAGGCCATGCGCAATGAAGGTTGGTCACTAGTGGAGGATTTGGCATCCACAGGAGGTTGGGCACAAAGCCCTACTTGGATCTTGGACAAAGACAGTGTGTGGCACTGGCGAGGCATTGGACACCCTTGTTGTGAACAGGCACAGTCCATGCGGTAGGGATAGTTAGGAATGGTAATAAACTCTTACTTCACATTTTTTTTTAAAACTGAAAATCCACTGGAAAAAATGCAGATCAAAATGGTTTTGAAGTTAGGCATGGCAATACCTTACTATAGATTTTAAAAAAACCTTAGGAAATAAATAATGGGTAAAGTGATATTAACTATTACTAGTAAACTTCAGTGTTTTTTGAGTATAAAATGGCATTTATTAATGGATATTTTCACCTAACTATATCACTTAAACATTTGGGTTTTTTTCAGTAAATATCTAATTTTGTTTAAGTGAAATGTAAGGTATTGTATTATCTAACTATAAATTCACTTTAACCTTTTGCTTTCACAGTGAATGCTTTTATCATTAGGTCACAGTTTCTATAGAAAGAGGGTTTTTCTTTTATTAAGAACTTTAGTGTTAATTGACAAACCTTCACAAAACTTTACAAAAAAAGTCATCCTTTTTGGCTCCTTCCTTGAAAGTTATGTTTTCTTCCATCAAGTGGGGGTATCAAGACATTGGTTTCCAACGTTAATTCCAATTGGAAATTTTGGGAAATTGTGCAAAAAAAATGACTGAAGAGAATTACACCAAATTTGGTAGAAAGTTGGATCTTTAGTCAGAATGCATGCTGTTTGCTATCTGGTGTAAATTTGTTCATCCATTTTGAAAAATCTGGGTTTAAAGAGATCTTGGGATGAACATGAAGGAGTTAGATATAGGTATCTATGTAGTGTTGGTTTCCAGATATGCTCTGATTCACCACTTTAAAGGGTACTAGACAATCGTGATTGGCTGGCCACAGCCTTTACAATATGGTGTGGCAGACATTACAAGGATTGTTGAACATGGTCCCAGTCTCCTGAAAATGAGAGGAGGTCCCTAAGGAGCCCCCTTGACTGGCTGGTCACAACATAGACAACATACTGTGGCAGTCTTTACAGGGCATGTGGCATGGTCCCCATTAAAATGCATTGTAGTGAATGGCACATTTTGAAAATCACATAAAGGAGCACATATAAATGGCAGAAGGAGGGGTAGGGGCAGTGGGGGTGTTGGCTCAATATGATCAAGAATCCTCAGAAATTCACTGGATAAACAAAGCTTTAGGTGACATTATCCATAGATGTTGAAATAGGTTAAAAACAAATGTTTATAAACCAAAAATACTGAAATTTGCCAGTCATATTTCAGCGAACTAAATTTAACATGTGACCCTGCCATGTACTGCTAAAGGGCCTTGCATAATATATCATTCATGACATACTATTTGACATAATTGATTACATCACTGAAGACATATCAAAAGACATTTTTTAACATATTGTATTATTTCTTTTATTTATTTGCACTACTCCTTGAGATGGTCTTCCATGGTCCTTGAATATGTACTGTAACTTCACCACAGGCCTCTACTTTGTGACAGTGCCTATGGTATATTCCAAAATGCCCATTCTTCATGCAGTGCTTCTGGCTGGCCAGCTGGTTGTACATCTGCCACTCATCTCAGCATGAGTTATGTTGTTGTGGTACATCGCAGAAAGACCAACTTAGACTACACCTCCCAGCATGCAACACATGTTGTACTCACCTGTGAATCCCACTAATTGGAATAGATCACATGCTGGAAGTGAGCCTTTCAAGCAACACTGCACGGCCTCAAGAAAATGCCTATGACCAAGGGTCTGCTTCCCCGAAACGCTTTCGAAAATTTTTCTGAAATAAAGAAAGCCGGTTTTCCTAAACTAATCTGCTTCAGAGTGTGTCTTTAAACCGAGGAAACATTACAAGTATCTAAACTACGGCAGATCAGCCGTGAAGACTGCACCACCCCGCAAGGTTAAAGGGGGCAACCAGGACACAGAACTAATTGGAGCCTTTTGGTGGAGAAACAGAAATGCATCATTACCGAACATTTCTTTCTTCAGACGCCCTTCGAAGAGCAAAAAAACGAAGTGAACAGTTTGGGAATGCACAGAACCTACTAAAAGGAATCATTTCATTTAAAGGCATGACAAAACTCACTGAAGGGAAACAAACTTAGACTACACCTCCCAGCATGCAGCACATGTTATACTCACCTGTGAAACTCACTAATTGGAATAAATCCCATGCTGGGAGTGAGCCTTTCAAGCAACACTGAACAGCCTCAGTAAAATGCCTGTGACCAAGGGGCTGCTGCCTAGAAATGCATACAGCTTTTGAAAACATTTCTGAAATAAAAATGCTGGATTTCCTGAATGAATCTGCTTCAGAGGGCGCTTTAAACCAAGGAAACATTGCAAGCATCTAAATTGCGGCAGTCCAGCCATGTAGACAGCACCACTCTGCAAGGTTAAAGGCCGCCACAAGGACACAGAACTAATCAGAGAATTTTAGTGGAGTATCAGAAATGCATAATTACCGAACATTTCTTTCTTCAAATGCCCACTGAAGGGCTAGAAAAACGAAGTGAATAGCTTGGGAATGCACAGAACCTACTAAAAGGAATAATTTCATTGAAAGGCACGACAAAACTCACTGAAGGGAAACACACTTAGACTACACCTCCCTGCATGCAAAAAATGTTGTACTCACCTGTGAAGCCCACTAATTTTAACAAATTGCATGCTGGGAGTGAGCCTTTCAAGCAACACCGCGCAGCTTCAAGAAAATGCGATAAAGTGGCTGCTGCCCCAAAACGCATAAGGCTTTTGAACATTTTCCTGAAATAAAGAATGCCGGTTTGCCTGAACCACTCTGCTTCAGAGTGCGTCTTTACACCGAGGAAACATTGCAAGCATATATATATTCACAGAAAAAAAAATAGGTTTCACACATGTTATAGTTAGCTGGAGATTTCACTCATACAAAACCATTAAAATTCCCCCGTTATAGTTAGTTCAGCTAAGGGGAGAGGTGTGGCGCCGCGGCCAGGGCGACTGACGCTGGAATCTGGGGATCACGGTTCGATCCCCGGCTCCGGCGGCAGATTAGCCCAGCACCATGTGACTCTGGGCAATAGCTCGCTTAATCTTCCCGACGGCCCCCAGCGCCTAGAGACCCTTACGGGTGATTGTGCGCTTTACAAATGTGGACTTTACTAACTATAGCTCGCGCGCCCGCAATGCACTGCTGATGACATCACATACTACATCACTCATGACATGGTCAGTGACATCACTCATAGATGTTGGGAGGGGGGGCCGCACAGCCCCCCTCCTGGAGCCTTCGATGGCCCTGGGGACCGCCACCCCCCAGGGCCAGCTCCTGCAGTGTCCCGTCTTGCAGAGACGTGTAAAGAGGCCACGCCCCTTTTTACACCTTTCTGCAACTGAGCCCCCTGGCGCATACTGGACGTTGCTGGTGGGCTAGTTGGCCCCCAGGGACCCCCAGTATGCAAGGGGAATTAGTTCCCCCTCTGAAAAAGGGCCAGGGGGCTGCGTTGCAGAGAGGTGTAAAAAGGGGCGGGCCTCAGAACACCTCTCTGCAACGCAGTCCCCTGGCGCATACTGGAGGTTCCTGGTGGGCTAGTTGGCCCCCAGGCACCCCCAGTATGCAAGGGGAATGACATTTAAAAATGATCATTTACAAAACCTTTGAAATTCACTGAAAAAAACATAGGTTTCAGCCACGTTATAGTTAGGAATTAGCATTTAAAAAACCTTAGAAATTCACTGAAAAAACCATAGGTTTCAGCCATGTTATAGTTAGGAATTAGCATTTAAAATACCTTGCAAATTCACTGAAAAAACCATAGGTTTCACACATGTTATAGTTAGCTGGAGATTTCACTCATACAAAACCATTAAAATTCCCCCGTTATAGTTAGTTCAGCTAACTATAGCTCGCGCGCCCGCAATGCACTGCTGATGACATCACATACTACATCACTCATGACATGGTCAGTGACATCACTCATGACATCACTGATGACATCTCAAATGACATCACTGATGACATCATCCAGTGAATGTGTGTCTTTATGAAAAATAAATATTTTGTATATATGTATATCTAAAGATGGAAGAATAAATGGGTAAATAAGTGTCTAAATGTTTTTTTGTAAAACTAATTGTATAACTGACTTATTAAGTATATCTTAGTGAATACATGTATTAGCGAGTAATGTTTAAATATGTAAATATCTGTATCAGTGTCTCACTTTGTGTATAAGTGGCTGCATGGGTTAGTGAGTAGCTACATAAGTGTCTATATGGGTTATTAGTTGTTTTTTTGAGTATCACAATGAGTTTCTGTGTGGTTTGGTGGGGGGTATTCCTTACCGCACAGATCCATGAATGACTGACTCACTGTTTGTATGTGTTTTGAAGACAACATGTGTGCAGGGCTGTATGGGTGGATGATTGTGTGTATGGGTGTGTTAGTGAGTGAATGGCTGTCTCAATAGTATCCTTATGAGTAATTACATATGTTTTAATCTAGTATATGTGAGTATTGATGTATATAAGTGATTATATGTGAGAGTGAGAGATTGGATGAGTTCCTGTATAAATAAGTATGTGTTTCAATAAGTGATTGTTAAGAGAGTAAGTATGTGTACATTTCTGTGAAAGTTAGTGTAGTGGTGTGTGTATAGCTGTATATGCAAATAAATGGATGTTTGATAGTTTATTTGCATGTGGGAGTATGTGTGTGAGTAACTCTATGGATGAGTGTCGGTGTGTAACAGGATGTATAGGTATAGGAGTACATATGATAAGTAAGTACATGTTTGAGTGACTATATAGAACTGTTGGTGAATGAGTGGATGTGTATGTAGATGGTGGAATTACTGAATAGGTTGTTATAACTGGTATTGGTATCTCCATTTTTTTGAAAATTTTTGTTTCTAATTTAGATTGTGTGTATCAAGGGTTATATTACGCTGAGAGGAGGTCTGCCACTCTTTCACAAGGATGATGTCATCAGTGATGTCATTTGAGAATTCATCAGTGATGTCATGAGTGATGTCACTGACCATGTCATGAGTGATGTAATATGTGATGTCATCAGCAGTGCATTGCGGGCGCGCGAGTTATAGTTAGCTGAACTAACTATAACTGGGGAATTTCAGTGGTTTTGTATGAGTGAAATGTCCAGCTAACTATAACATGTGTGAAACCTATGGTTTTTTTCAGTGAATTTCTAAGGTTTTTTAAATACTAATTCCTAACGATAACGTGGCTGAAACCTGTGTTTTTTTCAGTGGGCAGGAACACCTCCTAAAAGTGGCTGAGTGAAATCTACAAGATTTCACTTTGTCACTTTTGGGCTCATGCTGTGTCAAAACCCTGCACTAGCTTGAAGCAGGTGTAAGGATTGCCACAGCAGTCTGAGCATAGGGCCCCCAGAGCATTGCTGGAGATGCGTTTCACTTGCAACATAACTCAAACAATGCACCACCTTTACAGCACAGATACATCACATATATGTGCCATTTTTGTCCCATGGTACACCGCATTGTAAAGACGCCGCATCCATGGTGGTGGTGTCACGGTGCACAATAACTGGCATCTTCCTGGGGATATGCCAGTTATTGTATATGTGCCCATTAGTGTTTTAATGTAGTGAATGGATTACTACATACCGATTAATGAGTCACTACAAAACTAAAACAACAGTGACAGAGTGTTTGGTGGAAGTGTAAGGATACAAACTGGTAAATTGAAGGTATAAACGACAAATGTGCAAGTACATAGAAGACTGCATACATAGTCTATAAGGGTTTGAAGCAGTCTATGGCCTAAGGCCTATTTTAATGCATGAGTTCTTAGGTAGTGAGTGGATGATTACAGTTCTGCAAGGAAAGAGCCTGATTGAATTTATAAAAGCCTCAGTTTTACCACAGAATACAGATAAACACATACTGCTGAATGGCTCACTACAATATTGAAACAGTAGTGTTAGAGTGTTTGCTGGAAGTGTAAGGATACACATTGTGGAATTGAAGGTATAAAACATAAGTTTGCTGGTGCATAGAACAGTGCATGCACAGTCTATAGGGGGTTGAAACAGTCTATGGACTAAGGCCAGTTTAATCCATAAGTATCTAGATAGTGAGTGGATCATTATAGTTCTGCAAAGAAAGTTCCTCACTAAATTTATTACAGCTTTAGTTTTACCACGGTACAATGGAAAAGAACATACTGCTGACTGGCTCACTACAATACTAAAACAGCAGTTTCAGAGTGTTTGGTGTAAGTCTAAGGAAACAGACTGGGGAATTGAAGGCATAAAACACAAGTTTGCAGGTGCATACAAGACTGCATCTATACTCCATACGGATTTTAAGCAATCCATACCCTCAGACCCACTTTGCATATTTTAAATCAATACAAACATTTAAAGAATATATAACTGAATCTATAAGTGCTTCACTTTTAGTATAATGAATACATTAGTAGATAGTGCTCAAACCTTTATTATTTTTAAACAATACATTTTTCTTGTAACATCCCATAATTTAACAGACCTTCCAATACAAGTTCATCAGATATGTCATACAGATCAATTCCCTCGTTAGCAGTTTCTGAATTAATTTGTTCTAAAATTTCAACATAATATCCAAAATCTCCTCAGTATGCGGCTGTTCTCTTTCCATAATTTTTCCTTTATGTTCTTGCTCCTTGTATAAAAATATAAACAGTTAATTTTATAACTTTTCATAATTTATAATACAAAACTACTGTTTTCACCTATTTTGGCCTACAAAAAATACTATATAAATACTATTATCTAATAACTTTCCAATAGTAGAGTTTTAGTCCTTTGCAAAGTTATATAAATACAATTACTTATAAGGATATCCTGTTCTTAGCTTTCCTTAAATTTTGAAACCAGTCACTCCTTATGACTGTAGGAAAAGACTCAGGCTGTTATAGTAAAATACACTACTAAAAAATGTAGAATATGTCTATTCACCCTACCCATTCCAAAATAGTAAATGTGTTTTAGTAAAATGCAAAAGATACTATTGATTGTCCAGAATAACACTGTTTATCTGTGTATATTTAGACAACATTATCACACTACTCTTTGAATACTTTATGTGTTTTCACATAAATACACTCTTAAAGACCGATCCAATACTTACCTTTTAACATAATTAGAAAGTAGTAATTCCTTATATAAGTCGAAAATACTCACAACAACAGGTACAGAACACTGCTACTGTCAGGAACAGTAAGCCCAGAAACTCTTACCGAATTCTCGCACAGGAACAGATGACGCTAGTTCCCAACTCCCCCTCCAGGATCCCGAGAGACCAAACTTTTCAATCTAATCTCTAAAAAACACACGGGAGAAGGGGGATAGGAAAAAATAATAAAGAGGAAGAGACTGGCTCGCAACCTCTGCATTTCCTCCTTAGCACCTTCTCTCTGGCTGTCTTGTTTTATTCACAGACAATCCCTTCACATGGATACATAATGGAAACTAACAAAGAACAATTATTTAATAACCTACCCTACTCTATCTCTATTCCTCATCTATAACTTAGTCTAACCCTACTAATTACCGACCCCTTGGACTTTCGAACTAGCCTCTCCTCTAGTATTTATCTGCAACCTTGTAGCTTGCGGTTCTTTATTTTTCTCACTGCTTATAACCTATAATTACGTAACATTCATTAACCTAGGCCTCTCAGTTTATTGTCTAATTTTTATATTATTAATTTCCTTGTGTTCTTCTACTAACCTTTCTTTATGCAGTTGCTTGTTATCTATTCTGTCAATCATTGAATATCTTGTGTTTTTCACTAATGTTCCTTCTTAATTCAATAGTGTTTTTGGTATTCCTTACTCAATGTGTTCTTTTCCCTAAAGACCTTGCTTATCACGCATTTTATCGTTTCTTGTTTTAGGTTTGAGAAAATACATCGAGTGAATACATTCAATATTCTCTATAATGTCAGGTAAGTTTAGTCACTCAGTAACTTGTCATACGATTATTTTCCAAGAATATACCTTTGTCAACTATAAGGTATCACTTAGGTTTCTAGTATGGTTTCTTGTTCTCTCTGCTCTTCAGGTGCTGAACACGACTGAGTCCGTCTGCCCTGAAGGAGCCGCGACAGGAAAATCAACTGCTGTACAAAGGGCGTGCGGGATTCTAGTTGCGGGCACGATAACTAAGGTAAGTTTAACCAGGAACCTTCTTTAACTCTCTCACAAATATTTGTACTTTCTCTTCAGGAATATCTATGGAGCAATTGAAAATGGGTCTTAACTCAGGAACGTTTTAGGTGAAGTGCGCACTCGTTAGGGAGCGCATGCCTCACCAAGAATTCCCCACAGGTGTGTGGTAAAGGACTAGAACGCCACTGTGTCGTTCCTCGAGGCGGCCATCTTAGAATTCCTCTGTTGCACTAAAGCACTCCAAGTATGTTTTCTTGCGGATTCTTCATCTCTCCTGTGGCAGCTAGGGTTTAGATAAGTCATTATAGTATCCACTGATTGATGAGGGGTTCTGACAGGTACACTCAGTATATAATCTTTTGAAATATCTTTAAAAGATACAAACCATCTTTACACACTTATCTTCTCCGTCCATGTTTTGTTACTTCAGCTCGGTTGAAGCACATTCCATCGACCATTTCTAACAGTTACTTGTACTTACCTTAAACATATTAAATAATAAAACAATTATATATTATAAAATTACCATTTGTGGAAGACACTAAAAAATACAGTTACAATATATCTTTTACAACACAAAATAATTTGTAAAGTATTACATTTGCCTTTTTTGCTGTTCTCAGAATATATTGAATTTCACTAGAAACAATAGTACTCATCACATAACAGTGGGCAAAAAAAAGACAATCAATAAGATTATCTTTAAAAAAAACATTCAACATTCTCAATAACAATCTAAAAAATAGAAATAAAACATATCTTAAATGTGTCTAAGAGCAATTTCATACGTAAATATGACACATCTCAAATAATCATAACATAACAAAACATTATGATTAATTTTCATACACTGTAAATAATATTACTTACAAATATATGCTGACATTATACAACAAGTCCTTTATGGTTTCACGTACTTTTCCACACGGCCAAATAGTATGCGTCAAATTCTTAGTTTGGAAATTGTTCAATAGTAATCCTGAGCGTCTGCCTCCCAGCCTTCTGATCCAAAACCACCGACATAATTTGCTCTGTCCCCCAGTGCTCATCCCTCAACCCGACGCTATTCAACATCTACATGGCAACCCTAACACAAGTAGCCCACCATCACAACCTCAACATCATCTCCTACATCGACAACACCGAGCTCATCCTCTTCCTCACCAAGAATCCACATACCACCAAAAGCAACCTCACGACACAATAAATGAAAGGACATCACCAACTACATAAAGAGCAGCTCTCTAAACATGAACTCGCACAAAATGAAAGTATTCATCCTCAGACCCACCCCCTCAGCCTCGGACAACTCCTGCTAGCTGACTACACTGTGGACAGTACCAACACCTACCAACCATGTCCATAACCTAGGATTCATCCTAAACTCCTCCCTCTCCATGTGTAAGCAAGTCTACACCATCTCCTCGTACTGCCATAACACCCTCCACATGCTCCGCAACATTTACAAGTGGATCCTTACCAAAAGAAGAAGAACAGTGACACAGTCCCTCTTCAGCAGCAGACTACACTGTGGCAAAACACTCTACGTTACGTTACGTTAAAATTATTTGTACCGTGCGCATTCACCAACGGTTTCTTGGCGCTCAATGACAAAAAGCGGTTACCAGGGAGAAAGGGTTACTTAAATGCTGATTGAAATAGCAGTGTTTTTAGCAGAGTGCGAAAACACGCATAATCAGAGCAAAGACGGAGGGCCGTTGGAAGGGTATTCCAGGTGGAAGAGGCCAGATGGGAGAAACTTAGTCCACCATGCTTTTTCCGTCTGTATCTAGGTACCTCAAGGTAATTGAGAGAGGTGGAGCGAAGAGCTCTGTGGGCGATATATCGTGTGAGGCAGGAGGAGATGAAAGCAGGGGCCGAGTCAGAAAGGGCCTTGAAGACGGTGCATCTGAGTTTGAAACTGCACCGTTTGGAGACGGGGAGCCAGTGAAGGTTACGGAGAAGGGGAGTGACATGCTGATATTTTGGCTGGCGGAAGATCAGACGAGCAGCCTGATTCTGCACTAATTGCAGCCGGTGAAGGTGATAAGCTGGAATCCCAACATACAGGGTGTTAGCGTAGTCGAGTCTGGAGGTGATAAGTGCGATAATGACCAGAGTCAGGGCCTCTCTAGAAAGAAACCTACTAATCTTGCGAATCCGCCTGAGATGGAGAAAGCAGGATGAGGTGACAGAGTTAATTTGTGGTCTCATGGACAGATCTGCAGAGATAATCACCCCCAGGCTCTTCACTGTACTCACCGGGGTAGGTGCCGTCCCCAAAGAAGGGGGCCAAAAGGCAGGGTTCCACGAGTTGGCGGAATCACCCACCAATACTAGCTCTGTTTTTGTGGGGTTCAATTTCAATTGACTATGATACATCCATTCTGCGATGGCGATCATTGTGGACTGAAAATTAAGAGAAGAGGAAGGAAGGGAGTCGATGGGAAAGATTAACTGAAGATCATCTGCGTAATTAAAAATAGTAACCGGGGTATTTCTGAGGGAAGCTAGAAGGGGTTGCAGATATAAATTAAATAATAGAGGTGACAGCGCAGAGCCCTGAGGGACCCCGCAGGTTAAAGATATAAGAGGTGCAGAGAAGGTGGATAGATGAACCGCCTGCGAGCGGAACATGAATTCCAGCCAAACACCTACAACAACTACAACAAATCTAAAAGACCACCACCTGAGTGAATATGAATGTTCCCTGCGACAGCCACATCACTCACCACCTGATAAACCCACACTGCCTCAATATCAACAAGAGGATCACCTTCAAGCTCCTCACCCTCACTTACAAATTACTCTACAACACCAGACTAATCTACCTTAACAGCAGTAATCCTAAAAGGCCACATTTTGAACTTAAAATATTGGCTCTAAAAATATTAGGTAAGAATTTGGTAGCTTAAAAACGAATTGACTATCATTACAATGTATCCAACCTTTCAGACATTGTAAATAAACAGTGTAATGTCCAGATGTTGTAGAAGGTCCATCATGAAAAATAATTGCAACAGCTACAAAAGTGCTTCCTGATCTTGAAACTTGACCAGCTACAACATTTTTAATTAAAGTTTCCAATTTTCTTCCATCAGCTCTACAACGTTGCAGCATTAAAATTACATACTGTCCATATCTTTGTATAAACAATGTTGATGACATTTCTGATTTACATTGGCTACACTCCATGTTTTGACTTGCTCCTTTAATTAAATTGTTAAAAAACACTGATTCACAGTCAGGTAAAGTCAAATATATGAATCTTTCAGTGTCTATGTTAGTGCTACATGTTGTCATTTATAAGAAAGGCCAAAAAGGTTTTCAATATCTATACCTTCATCTTCCAGTACACCAAGCATAAACATTAAAAATTCCTAACAATCTTGCTGAATATTCTGCATAAATTGACTAGAACCAGAACTTATATCCAAACATTTCGAATATCAGAAACACTTTGTATTTTACTTTTATCACTACTCCATTTCTCATAAACAGAATACAACAATGAACAGAATCTTTCGTCCCGATTTTCAACAATTTGCTGTTGCAAACTTTCAAGAACAAAAATAACATTAACAACTACATTAGCATAGCAGTTGACACCACAACTATTTTCAAACCGATGACCAACATTCTCTTCAACACTGTCCTTTTTCTTTTTGCTTACAGGCGCAACTTCATCTTGTTTTTTTCTTTCTCTACAGTTTCACTACAGATATTCTCAAATCTTCTCTTTCTACCTAACACACGCTTTTCAAATACTGGATATTGACCTATATTGGGTGCATATTCTCTTCTTAGCCTATTATACTCTTTCACATAATTTGCATCTGCACTAATCTTTGTCTCATCAAAATCAATCAAGTACAATCCAGATAAAGTTCTGACTCGAGACAAAGCAACATATGCCATAACCTCTTTAAACATGGTACTTCCAATATTCAGTAAAGCACTATCTACACTTATACCTTGAGATTTATGAATGGTCACCGCATATGCCAAACAAATAGGAAACAGTTTTCTGCGTACATGCAAATCTTTTACAATCAGAAACTGAGATGAACAATGACTAAATTGTTGTACTTCAGCAATTTCATCAAATTTGATTTTCAAAAATTGAATCCCATCTCTATTTATATAATTAACAACATCAACAATTTTACCCATTGCTCCATTTACTAAACCTTTTTCCACATTCAAATTATGTCGTAAAATTACCCTACTGTTTACACATACATACAAATTATTTTCAAAACCAGCAGATTTCTCTAAAGAATCCAATATCCTCATCAACGTTTCAGTCAAAATAATAGTGATTCCTTCATATTCTAATTTATCAATAGCTTCCAATTTCATAATTTCTTCATTTTCCAACTTTAACATTTCTTTATTGAATATAGAACATTCACGTAGTGTTGGCATTAAGCAGATTACCAGATTTGTTTTCTGCAATTCTCATGTATATTTTCTATGGGACAATATTTTCATTTGGAAACAAATAGGAAAGTAATCGTCTCTGTAAAGCTTGTTTGCCATGTTCAGTCATTTTTCCAATTCTTATAGCTTGAAGAATAGTATCATAATCAGCATAATTTGCCTGTCGCATATTTGTAATAAGTTCCTTATACTCAAAATATGACTAAATGTTTACATTTCCAAAGCTCCCTAAAGACTTTCTGGTATCTTCATGCACCAGTGTTTTAAACATTGGTTGTCCATTTACAGGAGTAAGTAGTAGAAGATCTCAAAAAACTATGACGTGTTTTCTTCCTAATAATACGTCATACTCTGTTTTAAGAATTTGCTGTATTCTTAAATGCACAAAAGCTAGCATTAAGTTTGATACCATGCTTACCTCATCAATAATGAGAAGTTTCATTTTCCTCAAGACTCTTGAAACTTCACAACAAGCTTCTCCAGATAGCTTGTGTTATTCTAATTTGTTTTCATGCTCCAATGGTAACATTAATAAACGATGTAAAGTAATTCCTTTAATATTGTGGGCTGCTAATCCAGTTGGAGCAGTGACAACACAAGACAAATGTGACTCAGTTGTTTTCTGTAGAAAAGTTGTGATTACTTTAATTAAAAAACTTTTGCCTGTTCCAGCTTGTCCACTCACATACATTCGGATAGGTTCAAATGATGAGCAAGAGCACTCTTTCTTCTTATGAAGTAATACATGGTGAATCTGTTCTCTCACTTGCTCATATATTTCTTTCTGCTCAAGATTTAGTTGTTCTTCCAAGTTTCCTAAGTTTGTTACATCTTCTTGAGCTTGATACATTGCTGTTTCCACCTCTTCCATAGCAGTTGCTGCTTCATTTTGAACAATTGGTTCTCCTAGTGGGTCCTGACTCAACGGAGCAGAATTTTGACTCTCTTGAGAACTATCTCTAGCAATCTCAGCTGCAATTGTAGCTTCTTGCTCAATTTCGTCGTTCAATATTTTCACATAATTAGCAAAAACAGGACATTCCATAGTATCTTTAGTTGCATTGAAGGAATCTTCATAGCTCTCGAAATCTCCAAGTAACCCAATTCTGAAGGCCATGGCTTGAAAAGTTGCAATAGAGCTAAATAGTAAAATTCTCTTTTGTTAGGTATTTCACAACTCAGTTTACGGTGATTAATTAAATGTCCTTATCTTTGTTTCACCAGACATCTTTCCGAACCAATCACGGCATATATACCATTATTGATGTTTTCTGTAATATTCCATTTAAAAACTTTAGGGGCATATTATCAAGCAGGGCGATAGGCAATTATCGCTGCTTTGGCCGCTAAGCGGCGATAACTCTATCGCCCTATAAGCAAGCTGTCGCTAACTGATGTTAGCGACAGCTTTTAGGCGATAGCGAGCGGTTTGGGGCCCGCTTTGCATGTTAGCGATGTTTATCGCTAATGAAATGCAAAATGGGCGTACCCAATCAGTTAGCGACTGAAAGCAGTCGCTAACGTCGCTATCGCCTATTAGCAAGTCAGGCATAGCGATGGAAATATTTGCGCTAAGCGCGAATATCACCAAATACTAACACCTGCCCAGACCAGTTCTTAGACATGTTATCCAATGGGAGGTGGATAACATGTCTAAGAGCATTTAGCTGCTAATGCGTGAATATCGCTGTATTCTCAGCGATATTCACGCATTTCGCCGCTATCGCTGGATATTTTAGCACAATGGAGAAAAACGTTGCTAATAGCATGTTTTCTCCGCTAACATATACAGCGATAGGCAGCGATAAAAAAATCGTCGCTAAGCCTATTTAGCGATAATTATAGCTACTTGTTGGTAATATGCCCCATAGTTTTGCAGCACTTCATAGAGACAAATGTTCTCAAGATGATGACTTCTATTTGGATAATATGTATCCAACATATTTGTTTTCACAATATCTGTACTTTCTGGCTCTTTTTCAGCTAAATATTCAATTTCTTGTACACATTTAAGAACTCAGTTTCATGTTGCAGCAAGACCTAGACTCACCCAAATGATTCTTCTAGATTTGGAGTATAGACTTGCAGATGATAAGCGATCCGAGCATTCAAACGCTCCAATTTCTCGATGAGATAACATCTTCAAACTGTAAGTATATAATTTCTTACTTAGACTCCTCTCGTGGGAAATCTCTTCCCACATTTCCTTTAATTCCGTCTTTTCTGATTTTGTCATGTACGATGTTACATATCGAGCAATAGCAATGGAATTGTCTGCAACATATTGAATGCCCATATTAGCATTCTACATAGACAAAATGATTGGGTTATAGTCACTTATGTATTTTGACTCTTCATTTCTTCTTAAGTTGTACATATTTTTGGGAGACTTTCTTGTGATAGTATGTCGCAAAGATGACATAAAACTGTTCACTCTTCCTTTCGATATTACTGAACGTGGAAATCCAAAACGGCATTTGGTGTAGAATTTGTCCTTAGAATTGTACTTTTGACGACAGTATTTACCACAACGATCATTTCCTCGATCTGCACGAACACCGCCTAGCTTACTTCGATCGCCAGAGATTAAATCTCCCTGCACCGATCACTGTCGGATTGGTTACTGGATTCTTCCTATCGGGGCTCCCCTTTACATCCAGATTCACCCGTGGCCCCAGACCACACGGGACTACAAAGAATCAATGGATTCTGGACCTCAGCATGTCTGAAGTCTCTGCCAGCACTGTTGCCAAACTGACCAGGTCCTGATGAAGATCCCGATTAATGAGGATCGAAACGCCGTGGACCATTCAGCACGATCATAGGTGCTACATACAAAGTGGTTCGCAAAAAAAGCAACAGCAAGCCCCAAGTAGAACCAAACTTCTCAATTCAGCTTGAACCACATTGTCTCATCCATTCACTGTATATATTTATGCACCAGTCTCCATGCGCTTTTTACGCTGATCACATTGTCACTTGCGTCGCTACCGTGATTTTCACTCACACACTTTGAGCACCAAGTACAATTTGTTTTATTTATTTGTTTATTGCAGTGCTGCTACATCTGCTATTTGCCCTTTCTCATTTCTATATATAAATGATGCCATAAGCACATGTAATAATCTAACAGAGTCTCCTTGTTTCCTTTCTGATAATGTTGTATACATATCCTCTCTAATTGCCTTTAAATAAGACCATTTGGGATATCGTATGTTTATATCAAAGGAGAAAAGTCAGCACAATTATAATAGAATAGAAAATAGAAAAAATATACTTCTACACTCAACAAACTCGTAAGCAGACTTCGCAGTTAAATTTAAAAGCACCCTACCACCACTAGTTTTTAAAACGCATTATACAATAAAATGTGTCACAAAATAGGCTACCTACATAGTGACTGTATCGTAACATCACATAGAAAAAAGAAAGCCACTCTTACGCTACCAGGAAAACACAACAACACTATAAGGCCCAAATTTCCATTGTAGTGATTTCTTAGTTGCAGTTCTAGTTGTCAGATCGACACACACACTCTCTCATGGCTGGTATACACACACAGCACACCCATTCAGCGTATTCGTCACTACACACGTGACCCTATGTATAAAAAAGATGGAGCGCACGTGTTGTACGCCATTTTAGAGTTGTTCCCAAACCACCGAACAAGGGGCCTCTTTGGTCACTGAGTTAGTGGTGTACAAAGCACTGAGCGGGTGAAGAACTGTAGTGTGTTATCTAGGAAACCTGAATCGATATTCCTATTTTATGCCCTTGTCCGTTTATAATCAATAATATCCATACAACGGCATAATAATCATATCCATAATTAATTCGTAGCACATGCTGTCACATTAAGCAAGGCTACTTCTCCGACCCCCTAGTAAGCACACCGAGTTCTCTAAACAAAAGCAAGCCTCCAGCAACCTGGGAAATCCCCCTTGCCTTTGTTTTGATTTCGTCCTAGAACTCTAGTAAAGCACTGTAAGAACGGCCAGTTCTTAGTGACATCTTTATTGACGTCTTATGTCCAACCTTACGTCAAACCCAGGCACCTTTCAGGTATAAATATACCAACGTTGCCTTAAGCAAACACACGGTGGTAATTCTGGAGCAGAGCAGCTATCTACTTCCGCGAGCCCAGCTGATGCGAGAGCCCACGGACGCTGCCCCTCCTCTTTGACGCGCTGAGAAAGACGCTGTCTTTTCTCCTGCCGAGAAATCCAGCTCCGGCGTTTCCAGCCTACCCTTGCGGGTTGCTGGGATATCGAGTCCTGAGAGAGAGATACCAGACCTCCTGCTTTCTATTACCCAGGTACGGAACTGACTAAACCCTTACAGAGAATTCTTGAGTCAGATTCTTGGCAAAACAAACTTAACTTAAACGGCTACTTACTTACTCCTTCCCACGTATTAGGCTTAGGTCAGGTACACCGGGGTAGGCGTAGTTAGAAGCACCAGTTGAGTACGATTAGTCAATGTATATATGTATGTATCTATTTTATCTATTTTAAAGTATCATATGGCTAAGAAACCATATCAATGCTTTTACAGTATTATTTTATAATCCTCCTTTTACTGTACGCACTTTACTTTACCATGAGCATTACAATCGTGGCAATTCATTTCTCTTGTATGAGGAAGAAGACTGCTCAATAAATAACACCTTTTATTGAAAACGCCCGTCTCTCTTTTCTCTGCATTCTGCTGAAACTAAGTACGCACATTTGACTGAGTGAAATAGCTGTCTTTTGTTTTCACACAACTCTAGAGATACACTCTTATTCAGGGAGAGCAAAGTTGTCATGTTTTATGGTTGTCAGAAGCTAATCCCTTCTTGTCTATCCAGGGAGGTTAAACTCCTCCTCGTTTATTCGAGAAAGTTTCTAGTGACCTCTGAGCTAGCTGGCAAACCTTAAGTCTAATATAGTCAGTAGAGACCTAGATAACCCCAGTCCTACGTCTACACTGCTGAATATATTATTCCAATGCGCAGAGCCTATTGGGAATATAGGAACTACACTACAGAACCTGCGATGATGATTATGATGGGAGCACGAGTATGTCGTTAGCCATACAGATATCAAGACAAGGCACCATATATGAGACTTCTTTGTTGGAGATCGGGACTACATCATGAAGAAGGTGTCTTTTCCACGAAAAGGTGAGCAGTGAGGCTTGAGTATGCATCGGAAGGAGTCAAAGGGTTGTAGCAGACTAGATAAAAAAACACGACTTACTATTTTAGATGAACGCACTCCTATATAGTGTATTTATTTACATGTTTAATTTTTTTTTCCCAATAGCAGTAACGTTTTTATAATCGCTTAAATGTCTGGAATATATTCTCAATACAAACAGTTTGTAGAAATGTGACGATCAACGTCTATAAAAGCGCGATATTATCTAACTCCAAATTAATATAGCAACACTTACCAATCATAACATCTTTCTTTTAATATATTTTAGATGTACAGCTTCGCGATGGATTATGTAACACGGACGACGGCAATAGCACAAGGTGAGCAAAGAAGTTTGTTTCTGAAACAACGACAAGTTATCTGTCAAAGGAGAGAATCTGTAGTATGCAGCAAGCGCAAAAAAAAACATTGGGCTAACGGGGCTTCAGCTAGGATGACATAGCTTCCTGGGCCCACACACAGTCGCACCGAGTACGTCACAGGCCTTTCAAACACATTTTGCTTGTTAATGAGGCTCTGATATTCCCCCCACCCCGCTTACAGCCCCTGCAGCTCCACTCTTCTTTTTGCTTGAACTTAAGCTCCCACCCCACGTTTTTTCTAGCCCTCCCACCCACGATATTTTTGACTGTGGTTGCGCCTCTGGCTTCACGTACCCCTCCCCTGTCGTGTGTGTCTCTCCCACGTTTTAATGTTCTTTTTTCCCTTTCTCTTTCTTACTCTCTCACATCGTTTCTCTTTCTTTTTTAAAGTTTTGGACTTTGCTATCTCCACTCTGCTCTATACAACCTTATCTAAATTGAAATGTTTAACTCTCTTGATTACAGTGAAGGCTTCTTCCACACGTAGAGCACCATCTTTCAATCACTCTCTGTGACATCATTTCTCTTTCTCTTTTAAACTTAGAGAAAATGCTGTCTGCTTTGACGTGTAGAAGCAAAGGTGTCTTTAAGTTGTGAATTCCACTGGCCGCAGTGTTTGGCCACACTGATTATACAACGGTAAGCACAGAGGCCTAAATATACAATGCCTTCATTACAATGCATTAGAAATAAGTTGGCATATTTACAATCCCGGTGTGCCACTTTTGTGTCAGTAACGCAGTAGGCACTTCCATATAGACGCCACTTGAACGCGGCACTATAACAGAACTGAAATGTACTAGGCACACTGCACACGTAAAACTGTAGTGTTACCTTCATTTGTGAAAGGAGACAGTCGGTAGTGTGCAGCAGCTTCACTGTGTAAAATGTATAAATACCTCCGAGCAGTGACAACAGATAGGTTACAACAGTCTAACAAACAGATCTACAAGCTTATTACGCCACTTTTCTGTCACTTTTAACAAGGGAAAAGTGACGCAAGGAGCTTGTAAATCTACGTCTGACTTTTCAAGAAAAAATCTCAACTCCAGACTCTGCAACACAGTTCTAATGTTGTTTTCTCTCTCTTTCTCTCTTTCACTCTCTGTGACATAATATCTCTTTCTCTTTTCAACTTCTAGAAAATGCTGTCTGCTTTGACGTGTAGAAGCAAAGGTGTCTTTAAGTTGTGAATTCCACTGGCCACAGTGTTTGGCCGTAGAGTTTATACAACGCTAAGCACAGAGGTCTAAATATACAATGCCTTAATTTCAATGCATTAGAAATAAGTCGGCGTATTTACAATCCTGTTGTGCCACTTTTGTGTCAGTAATGCAGTAGGCACTTCCTTATAGATACCACTTGAACGCGGCACTATAACAGAACTGAAATGTACTAGGGACACTGCACACGTAAAACTGTAGTGTTACCTTCATTTGTGAAAGGAGACAGTCGGTAGTGTGCAGCAGCTTCACTGTGTAAAATGTATAATTACCTCCAAGCAGTGACAACAGATAGGTTACAACAGTCTGACAAACAGATCTACAAGCTTATTACGCCACTTTTCTGTCACTTTTAACATGGGAAAAGTGACGCAAGGAGCTTGTAAATCTACGTCTGTCTTTTCAAGAAAAAATCTCAACTCCAGACTCTGCGACATACTTTTAATTTTGTTTTCTCTCTCTTTCTCTCTCTCACTCTCTGTGACATCATTTCTCTTTCTCTTTTAAACTTATAGAAAATGCTGTCTGCTTTGACGTGTAGAAGCAAAGGTGTCTTTAAGTTGTGAATTCCACTGGCCGCAGTGTTTATACAACGGTAAGCACAGAGGCCTAAATATACATAGCCTTCGTTACAATGCTTTAGAAATAGGTCGGCGTATTTACAATCCTGTTGTGCCACTTTTGTGTCAGTAACGCAGTAGGCACTTCCCTATAGACACCACTTGAACGCGGCACTATAACAGAACTGAAATGTACTAGGCACACGTAAAACTGTAGTGTTACCTTCATTTGTGCAAGGAGACAGTCGGTAGTGTGCAGCAGCTTCACTGTGTAAAATATATAATTACCTCCGAGCAGTGACAACAGATAGGATACAACAGTCTGACAAACAGATCTACAAGCTTATTACACCACTTTTCTATCACTTTTAACATGGGAAAAGTAACACAAGCAGCTTCTAAATCTATGTCTGACTTTTCAAGAAAAAATCTCAACTCCAGACTCTGAAAGACAGTTTTAATGTTGTTTTCTCTCTCTTTCTCTCTCTGACTCTCTGTGACATCATTTCTCTTTCTCTTTTAAACTTATGGACACTGCTGTCTCCTTTGACTTGTAGAACAACACCTGGAGTGAAGTTGTGAATTCCACTGGCCGCAGTGTTTATACAACTGTAAGCACAGAGGCATAGATATACGATGCCTTCATTGTAATGCATTACAAATAAGTCAGCATATTTACAATCCCTTTGTGCCACTTATGTGTCAGTAACGCAGTAGGCACTTCCATATAGACACCACTTGAACGTGGCACTATAACAGAAGTAAAATGTACCAGGCAGACTGCACACGTAAAATCGTAGTGTTACCTTGACTTGTAATGCTTCAGCTCATTTAGTCACATCTACATAATTCTAAACTCTAATTTTCTTTTTTGTTTTGCAGATTAGCAATCGTACGTCTTCTGGATTCAACTTCACAATTTGTTTATACTATTGTTTTTTTAAAGTTATTTTTCTAGTTGTTTATTATATAGTTATCATTAAGTTTCGTTTACAGTTATTCTTTTAATAAAAGTTAATTAAAAAACTACATACTACTTTTTGTTTGGGGGGGTGACGGTCCACAATAAAAATAATATTTATAATGTTGAAGTACTATAGTAAGATGTTCAAGACTTGGATTGAAAAGTACTGAGTTATATTTTCTCTGGATACACCACACCATGGTAAAGAAATCAAACTAATATGAAACAATGTGTACCACATTTTCAAACCTCCTGCGACATTTCCCCATGCAAACCTACCCCCCTGCAAAATTAAGTGTGCGGGCCTTAATGATGCCCCTCAAACCATGGAAACAATAACCCAACAAAGACTTCTATATTGTTTGAGAGGGGCTGCGTGGCCCTCCGCCTGGTGCCCTGGAGTCCACCACGCCCAGACCCGGTTTCTGCAGTGTCCTGCGGGGAAACAGCCATTACAACGCGTTCATAAGCACGTGTGATCGTCACCACGAAACCATTAGCACGCATATGGCTTTACCACACATGCTTTTACAACTAGTATGCGTTTACCATGCATGATAAAAGCATAATCTTAATAATGTCTTTGTGTTGACGAACACGCGTTGTAATGGCTGTGGCTTACGTCCTTCAAATTAGTTTCTAGGTATACATGTGACCAAGTCTGATAACATCGGAGGCCAAGGACAAACACAATGGGGTCTGTGGCAGGAAATCTCATCGATCACAGAGAAAATAAGTGGAGGGTAAAATGAAAGTAACAGGTATAATAAAAATAACGGAGGAAAACTACTAAAATGGCGGTGGACGGAGTATGTAATCAACGTTTGGCGCCTCGACATTACATTTCAAATAAATATAGATACAATATGTTTATTAATATATTACAAAAGTATAGCAGCAGATGACACACACGCCCCGGGAAAAGAAAGCGGCAAATTTAATACCTGAAATGAGGAGAGGTTTGCTTGGTGAACTTGAAGAATAAGAAAAAAAACGTGCGCTTGGAAACAAGGCTGCGCATGCGTAGGGAGTACAACTGGTGCAGGAAAAAAAACCTGAAAGTTTTACATACTATCATAGAAATATAGCTCTTTTTTTGACCAGTAAAGTTAGTTCTCAAAAATAACTTTTTTCTTTTTTTGTAGCCCAAATGCCCCAGCGATCCCAGACGGCTCCCCGCGCCCTTCGACAACCCACATTGCTTTAACACAGACAGCAGCTTCCATGCTGCTCTCTTTGATGAAAAACAATCTTTTTTTCTTGCTTGAAAGAGAGAGCAGATTAACTTGCTCTCTTTTTCAAATAAGAAAGTGGTTTTCTATGGTAAAGTGGGAGCGGCGACGGTACCGCCCTACCATATCAAACAGCAGTGTCCCGGAAGTACACACCCCAAGACACTGCAAGAGCCGGCCCTGGGAGATGGTGGACCCCAGGACCATCAAGGGTTCCACTAAGGGGGCCACGCGACCCCCTCCCAACATTAAAAAACCCCGGGGAGTCCACGTACCCGGGACTGGAAGGTCATTATACATACTACTGCCCCAGGAAGGTGGCGGTCCCCACGACGTGTACGGGGAGAGGGAGGGGGAGCTGAAAACAGACTTTAAAAAAATATGTATAAAAAAAAAGCCTCGTCGGGGTGACCGTCGCCGAGACGCATGCCGTACTTCGTCTCTAGATATCGCTATGATTTTACTTGTAATTTTCTCAGAAACTACGTAACTGATTTACACCATTTAACAAAAATCACAATCTGCAAACCAAACTCTACCTCTCTACCAAATTTGGAGTAATTCTGTTAAGCCGTTCGAGCTGTAGCCCTGGCTAAAGGTCCGAATAGAAAATTGCATGGGGAAAACACGTTTTGGGACCCCTGTTTTTTCTCAGCCCCCACTTGTCGAATCACTTCCAAACTTTCAGGGAAGGAGCGGATCCGAGCAGGCCATTATCTTGGAGGAATTCGCGAAGATTCGTCCACCGGCGTCAAAGTTATTCCAAATAGAATGTTTTGGATTCCATATGGAAAGTAGGTCGTAACTATAACTACCTACTGGCGACCGCCAGTAGGTAATATATATATATATATATATATTCACTGAAAAAAACATAGGTTTTACACCAGTAAAAGTTAGCTGAAAGTTTTACTCGCATAAAACCATTGAAATTCCCACGTTATAGTTAGTTGGACTCACTATAACTTGCGCGTGCAATGCACTGCTGATGACGTCACATATTACATCACTCATGACATGGTCAGTGACATCACTCATGACATCACTGATGACATCTCAAATGACATCACTGATGACATCATCCAGTGAATGTGTATCTTTCTGAAAAATAAATATTTTTTATATATGTATATCTAAAGGTTGATGGAAGAATACATGGGTAAATAAATGTCTAAATTGATGTTTTTTTGTGTAAAATTGATTGGTTAACTGACTTATTAAATGTATCTTAGTGAATACATATATTAGCGAGTAATGTTTAAATATTTAAATACCTGTATCTGTGTCTCACTTTGTGTATAAGTGGCTGCATGGGTTGGTGAGTAGCTACATGAGCGTGTATATAGGTTATTAGTTGTTTTTTTGAGTATCAGTGTCTGTATGGTTTGGTGGGGGATATTACTTAGAGCACAGATGCATGAATGAGTGACTCACTATTTGTATGTATTTTGAAGACAGCATGTGTGCAAGACTGTATGGGTGGATGATTGTGTGTATGGGTGGGTTAGTGAGTATGTGTTTTTATAATTGATTGTTTAAGAGAGTAAATATGTTTCCGTTTCTGTAGAAGTATGTGTAGTGGTGTGTATATAGCAGTATAATCAAGTAAATGGTTTTTTGATAGTTTATTTGCATGTGTGAATTTGTGTGTGAGTAACTATATGGATGAGTATTAGTGTGTAACAGGATGTATAGGTGTATGAGTACATATGATGAGTAAGTACATGCATGAGTGACTATATAGAACTGTTGCTGAATGAGTGGATGTGTATGTAGATGTTGGAATTACCTAATAAGTTGTTGTAATTGGTATTGGTTTCTCCTTTTTTAAGAAAATGTTAGTTTCTATTTTTGAATGTGTGTGTCAAAGGTTATTTTATGCTGATAGGAGGTCTGCCACTTTGTCACAAGGACGTTGTCATCAGTGATGTCATTTGAGATGTCATCAGTGATGTCATGAGTGATGTCACTGACCATGTCATGAGTGATTTAATATGTGACGTCATCAGCAGTGCATTGCACGCGCAAGTTATAGTGAGTCCAACTAACTATAACGTGGGAATTTCAATGGTTTTATGCGAGTAAAACTTTCAGCTAACTTTTACTGGTGTAAAACCTATGTTTTTTTTCAGTGAATTTAATAGGTTTTTTAAATGCTAATTCCTAACTATAACTGGTGTGAAACCTATGTTTTTTTCAGTGAATTTCATAGGTTTTTTAATAGCAAATATCTATAGGTATGAAAAGTAATAATTTTTGTAACAAATTTTAAATTGTGTAAATATGTTTTTTTTTTTTTTTTAATGTTTGCCCCCGGGCGCTCCCGAGGCGTGTACCGGTAAACGTACGGGTAAGCGCAATGTTACGAAGCGCTCCGCGGTGTGTACCGGAGAGCGTCCCGGGAGCGCTATTCCCGCGAACGAAAACAACATCATAACGTTTCGCGTCGTCGCGTGATGCGCCATATGACGCACTACGTAAGCGCACCCAGAAGCACGCGATCGTATACGATCGCGCAACGTCTCGACTCGCTTACGCGACGCGCCCCGAGGTGCGTCCTGGGGTGCACCCCGGGGCGCGCCAACGGGCACGCCCCGGGGCGCATAGCGTAAGTGCGTCGGGTCATGTGATCTGAAAATAACACTTTACATTGGGGCAGATCAGTTTTGGTTTCCAAATGATGAAAGCTTGGATCATGTGACTTGAAAATAACACTTTTCATTGGTCCAGAACACTTTTGTTTTCCAAATGATGAAAGCCCCCTCCTTTTTTCATTATTCTGACTTTGTCCTTTGACTGAGGAAGACCTGTTTCGAGTTCTATCTCAGAAAATGGCTACAGTAGTATCAACAGCTGGAGCATCTGGTCCACCACCACCACCACCACCATCTAAAACACCACCAGAAAATTACGTTGGTGGTCAAGATGAAGAGGAGGAGAATGATGAAGAAGAGTCACAAAGAATGGAGTTCCTGCCGGAAGCTAAACAGCCCTACAAACCCAAAGAACACTTTATATGGCAGTTCTACAAACTCCCAAGGGGTTTTAAAAAAGTAAACGCAGCAAAGGTGACTTGTTTAATTTGTGATGCTGAGCTATCCAGGGGGAACCCTAACAAAAAGTATTCCTTCGGGAATCAACACGATGATTCGCCACATGACGTGTGCGCATCCAAACAACTACTGTACTGCAGAGTTAAGGGACCTCTGCAGTAAACTACCCCCATCAACGTCTGGACGCTCAACATCAAAACAACCCACTCCATCGGGTTCGGGAGCAAGAGACACATTGGCTACTATCCAACCTAAGTTTAATGATTACAGAATTTTATGCAGATATTGCACCAAGTTACTTTGCTATGGTGAGCAAAGCATCAAACTTATCATGGTTGCTGGTGATAACCATAACTGTCCATTGAAACCCTAATTTTTCCTGATTGTTTTTATGCTCCAGTTGAGCCATTTACAATTCCCTGTTTTTTGTTTATCCCCATAAAAAATGCAAAAAAAATATAAAAGTGTTCAGAAAATCCAAAAAAGTACAAAATGTTCAAAAAACCATAAACAAATATAAAACAACAAAAAGAAAAAAAAACAGTTCTTTTTAGAAGTACCTTTACTTTATAAAAATAAACCTATATTTTAAATGAATCTGTGTCAATCTTTTTTCAGCAGGGTACGCTACCGGTACGTGCACTGGGGCGCGCACCGGGGAGCGCACCCCAAAATAAACGTAAAAAAAAAATTAATGAAGGAGTTAGCATGAGGGAAGAACACAAAGAGAGTAATATTAAGACAAAGAGAACCACAGGATGAACACGATTTAACCTAGCGTTAAGAAAGTGCCTCTACTGATACCCGAAAACACCCGGCAAACTTAAAGCCCTGAAACTATTTTCATGTCACCTTTCCCTTTCCACCTTTAATTCTTATTTTCAAACTACGTTTCCTTTCCATCACACACGATTCTTTTTCGGTGTTCCACATTCAACGTTTAGACACTTTAGCCTTTTTAGTCAGAAGCTGCACCTCCAACATGCTCAATCTATGAATTAATTACTCTATCTTTCGCGCTTTTTCAATGTTTAAATTCCACAGATTTTTTTAACAGAAATACATACCACGGGCTCAGTACCTCTTAGTAACATGAAACCAAGTTGCTCCCTTTTACTTACTAATGCCTTAGAGACGGCAAAAAATTATATTTGTATAGATATGAGCGTACTGAAACATGGAATTAGTCCTTCACTACCAATGGCATGACTTATGTAACAGGAAGCGCTGTAATATTGCATGTGTTCACAAAGGTACACCGGTGCCTGCTATAATGCCGACTTTTACCTTATTGCTCAACAGTGCTTATTTATTTACAAAGAATGAGAATTACTATGAGTTTTTAAACGACAAGCCTTACTCTGTAAAAGTCACTCTACATATGCCTCTCTATAAAAATGTAGTTTATCCACCCCCGCATGGGAACCTTGATGTTTCCAGCTGGCCGCGAAATCCGACCTTGAATTCAAAGTTCCATCCTAAGACTTGAACAACAGCCTTATTGTCACAAAATGAAGTTACCCGAGCATCTGTTCAGAAACATATCTCATTCACTTAGCTAACACTCGCAGAAAACTACATACCTAATTAAATAGTGACCTTCCTTTACAATTTTCTGAGGTGACTCCCATAATCTTTAACGCTCCTCCACTTCGCATCTGGGCTATTTTTTTTTGCAACTACTAACCAATGGTTTGCTGATTTTTTTGCACCAAATTATTTAAAGGCATTCTGCTACTCTTCACTCCATATTCTCTGACCTATGTTTCTGAACTTCCAGATCTACTACCAGCAGCTGCTACTTTTCTGTTCCTATTTTCTTTATTACAAAATGGATGTCCGTCCTGCCTTCGCAAACGAGCTGGAACACTTAGAACTGTTTCGCCACAGGATGCTTGACCAGTATGGAATTCTGCCACTCGCGACTTTGAGTGCATCATATGGATTATCATTTCGATTTTCCTATTTCACCTGTGTGCAGCCTGTATTTCATTGCCTGAGCTGTGATTTCATGTGGGCCCTGGACTTATGTCTCTGCAACTCGGTACCTCCTGAAGTGAATTACAATCATCTCATGAATTCGTTAATCGATCATGAACAGCTTTGTTCCGACGGAGGGATTATGGCCTTTGCAGTGATACATGGAGTTCTGGGTCATTGGAATATATTCGCAGCGGCGCAAGTTTTCTTGGCACACAGCTACATTGAAAATTCACCGAGGTGTCCTCTGATGGTACTAGAGGCTCCGATAATTAAAGAACATGTGTGTTCATTTCCTCTTTTCAATTGGATGGCTGACTTGTTTTCGGACGATAACAATGACTTCCTTTTAGAAGCGGTTGCCACTTACTTTGCCTACTCAATGCAAGGATGACTGTTATGCAAGCCATTGACGTCTTAACTGTTTTTTTCCCTCCCAATTTTTCATATTATTTTTCTATTTTTTTTTATATAAACAGTACTATTGGCTTTACTAACAGTGGACATTGCAATTTCGTGCTGGTGAGATTTTCCTCTTTTATGTGCAGTTAAGTTTTTTCCTCACCTACTCGATTTCGTTCAAAACATTTCATGGTGCTCTAATTTCAACAAATCACTCGCTTATGTTATCTTATCTTATTTGAAACATTTTCGAAACAAAGCTTGGTAAAATATGGTTAAATGTGCCGTGATAAATGTGTATAGTTACAATGACTTTTTATATGGTTAAACGCCATTTTCCCTTTCTCTCCTTATTTCCGCCTCACACACATGTGCTGCTTTTGTTTTCTGGCTAGTGAACTATTTTTGATTCATAACTGAAAAGTATGTGATTACACTGATATTACCCTTGCTTATCGAGCTGTATGTGACATCGAGTACTGAAACCTTTCAAAAAATTATCTCAATACAGTAGTTGTTCTGAACACTGATTTTCGAACGTCCCTGCAGATAACATACATGCACCTCCACCCAAGTTCTCGCTTTTGGCGCGTTTTTTATTTCTTTACACAATACCATACATCAAACTTGATAGTGCTTCGTATGCAGAGAACTAACTGTTATTGAGGTGATGTCTAACCACTAGCATTTTCAAATATGATTACTGAACTTAAAATCAAAAGACACCTTCTTACATGTAATATAATTTAATATATTTGGTTAGCAGGCTGTACAATATGTTTTTTTAAACCTTATTCATTTTACATCATACTATACTTCCACCATTTATGTTGTATGGACTAGTAACTATGCCGATTACTTTGTTTATAATAACTTTACTCATATTACATAATAAACTTCGCTTCAAAGCACTGCATCATTGAATAATTATTTCAAATATATACGTTCACTCTTTTAATCCATATTCACAACTGAATTTATTGTATACTAAAACGGTATTCATGTGTTTGACGTAATCTCAACTGTACTCACTTCATGTTTTCTTTTCTCAACCTGATTTATTCATGGTGCAACTCGCTAGCCTGCGACGGCCCATCACCCCTTTGTTAGCGGGTCGTGAACCATGCAAACAATCGTACCTCTGTGTAAAAAAAATGTATTGCTGTAACCAAGCACCGCCGCAGTTGTGCTTCACTCAGACTGATAATCCGAGTTGCAAATTGCGAGTCGCTAAATCAAATGTACAACAGTTTGTTTAACACTGTTTGGGATTCTCAATGGGGTCGCAAATTGCGGGGCTCATTAATATTAATGAGCCTCTCGCAATTTGCGAGCCCATTGGGAATGCTCGCCCTCCCAGGGATGGTGGCCTGCTGGGCTCAGCAGACCACCACGTCTAGAACTGCTTTTAAATAAAGCAGTTTTTAAAAAAAAATGCAGCCCGTTTACCATGCATTTAAAAGAAAATGAAAATGAAACGTTTTAGTTTTATTTTTTAAGGGCAGGCAGAGGTCCCTGGGACCTCTGCCTGCCTGCATTTGCAAAGGTGAAGGGGTCCCCTGGGGACCCCTTCCCATTTGCGAATGCATTACCATCTACTTGAAGTAGGTGGTAATTGCAAGTGTTTTGCGACCGAAAAACATTTGTACATGGTTTTGAGACTCTCTATTTACAGACGTGATGGTGTGCACTTCTCAGATGAGGGGAATAGAATATTCCTCCTGAATTTAAGACTGTGCATTGGAACCTACTTATAGGTACCTAAATCAGCCACAGAACCCAAAAGCTCTTTTCAGAGCTACCCTACCTCTAATCACTCCAAATGATTATCTTTTTCTAACTTTTTTCAGTATTTTTCACCAAAGTACGCTCCCCGGTACGCTCCCCGGTGCGCGTACCGGGCGCTCCCCCGCGAAAATTTAAAAATATATATTTTTTTCCGCCTATATGGGCCTCCTAAGCCCCCCTCAGAAAACCTAGGGGGTCAGGGAGTGCCTACCGTGCCCCCTTATACCCATTCCCAACGTTGTTTGTCCGCCATTTTCTGTCTCAAATCTACCGAAACACAAAATGGAGGACTCCCGTAGCGCTGCCGGGAAGCGCTCCTAGAAAATGTTAAAAGGTAATTTACATAAAAACCACTGGAGACACTTTCACCAAATATAGAATAGCTCATACTACATACCAATCCCTACCATTTTCCCAAATTTGATGGAATTCCATTGAGCCATTTAGCCTGTAGACCTCTTTAAATATCCTGAGGTAAATAACTTCACAAAAACACATCTGAAGTGTTAGAATTGACAACCAATAAAAATGTTACTTTCATTTTCTACTTTTTCACTAATAACTTCAACTTCTTTTTAAAGGTAAGTTGTTATTTTCAAAACTGAAGTATATTGTGCACTTAAAGTTAATATGGAAAACTTTTTCTGATAGTTATATACTATCCCTCTGTAATAGTTATAGATTTAGATAGACTTCTCGGTTATAGTTATGGATGGATTTAGGCTTGTCTTGTATAATTATGAATTTACTTAGGTTTCATCACATACACTTTTTTATATTTCTACTTCCAGTCTGATACCATACACTGCCCGAAGATAAATTCACTGTTAAAAACTACCTATCTAAACTTAAACCCAACAGTGCCCTATCTCTACTGATATATATTTTTTTTATGCAAATTTCAGCCAAAATGGAAGGAGAACAAAAAGTTTCATTTGAAATTGTCCTTGCAAACAATGAAGAAAACATTGAACCAAATGACATTGGATTCATGGACGAATCACGAGACCATGAACTTCTACAATGTGTAGAATCTGTGGATTTCCTCCTTCAAAATGAGGACATTTCGGACAGTCAAATGTTAGAAGTTATGTTCATTCAAAATGACAACATTTCGGACAGTCAAATGTTAGATTTTATATTTAATTTGGAAAATGAATCTCAAAAATAAATGTATATTTAATAATTCGAAAATTGTTTGAGACATTATTCATTTTTATATGTAATTCTTAAACTAGTACCAAATTGATTATAATGGAAAGTCAGACTTATAGTATACTGTGCAACTTTTTTGTGTTACATAGTAATTTTGCTCATAGATACTTCCTTTCTCCCACTATATTATCTCAAATGTGTATTTGACATTTCTTTTTTATCTCCTGCCTCCATGTTCTTTCTGCTTTCCTGACAGACTATGATATGAATTCCATATAGCACAATAACTTCTGTAACAACATGCAAGATATCTACAGAGGAAACGGTGTACATTAAATTTAAGACTCAACATTGGTACCTACATGTTGGTACTTAAAACACCCAAACAACACAACAACTCTATGCAGAGCTACCCTACCTCTAATTACTTTGAATTATTATTTTCCTGTTTCACTCTGTTTTTCCCGTAGTACGCTCCCCGGTCCGCTCCCCGGTGCGCGTACCGGGCGCTCCCCCCGCGAAAATCGAAAAAATAAATATTTTTTTTTTGCCCCGCGCGACCCTTTTATGGCCCCCACATCAAACCTAGGGGGTCAGGGGGGTCTACCCTGCCCCCTTTTGGTAATTTCCCCCTTTGTTTTTTGCCACCTCTTGTGTCTCGATCCTACCGAGACACAAGATGGCGTCCGCTGCGGACTGTTTCGAATGTTTACAGACACCCGAGAACCAATCAGCTTGCCGTGCGCAAGTCGCGTAGTGCGCCCGGAGCGCTCCCCGGTACGCGTACCGGGGCGCTGCTATAGATATATACATTTTTTTGAACCTAAATTACTCGAAATCCTCTGGAGCACATATCTTGAGACATAGCAAAGGCACATCGGGCTACCAGTCCCTACAATTTTGCCAAGTTTGGTGCAAATCCATTCAGCCATTCGAGCTAAAAGTGCGACCGACCGCCCTATGGAAATTAACATGGGGAAAACACGTTTTGGGACCCCCTTTTATCTCGGCCCCCGCTTGACGAATCCCCCCCAAACTTTCAGGGAAGGAGTGGAGCGCCGCGAGACAAAGTTGCTGAAAAATTCAGGCAGATTCCTCAATCGGCGCCAAAGTTATTCCCAATAGAATGTTGCGATTTCCCTATGGAAATCAATCCTAACTATAACTACCTACTGGCGACCCCCAGTAGGTAATATATATCTATATATATATATATATATATATATATATATATATATATATATATATATATATATATATATATATATATATATTCACTGAAAAAATAGGTTCCAGGGGCGTTATAGTTAGTTGGACATTTCCCTCTTACAAAACCATAGTAATTCCCCCGTTACAGTTAGTTCAGCTAACTATAACACGCGAGCCCGCAATGCACTGCTGATGACGTCACATATTACATCACTCATGACATGGTCAGTGACATCACTCATGACATCACTCATGACATCTCAAATGACATCACTGATGACATCATCCTTGTGATAGAGTGGCAGACCTCCTGTCACCCTAATATAACCTTTGATACACATACTCAAAAATACAAACTAACATTTTCAAAACAATGGACATACCAATACCAGTTACAACACACCTATTCAGGAATTCCAAGATCTACACACACATCCACTCATTCACCAACAGTCTCTATACAGTCACTCATACATGTACTTACTCATCAAATGTACTCATACACCTATACATCCTGTTACACACCGCTACTCATCCATATAGTTACTCACACACATAGTCACACATGTAAATAAAGTAGCAAACATCCACTTACTTGCATATACAGTTATACACACACTACCACACTTACTTCTACAGAAACTTACACATACTTACTCTCTTAAACAATCAAAAACCGTCCCTGGCTGGCTCAGAAGCGGTCGCTACCTGGCATTGGTATCGTAGCGCCTCACTGCTTGTGCTCTGCAGACATCGTAGCGCTTCCCTGCTCCTGACTGAGATTAAACTTAGCTGCAATCAGGATAGCGCTTCACTGCTCTCGCTTTCAAATTAAGTATTTGTTGCTCTGCAGACATCGTAGCGCTTCCCTGCTCCTGACTGAGAATAAACTTAGCTGCAATCAGGATAGCGCTTCACTGCTCTCGCTTTTAAATTAAGTATTTGTACTCTGCTTACATCGTAGCGCTTCACTGCTCCTGGCTGCCCACTTTGCATATTTTGATCTGTGATTGGATTGCTCGTAGCGCTGACTGTAAAGCTAGTATTGTTTACATTTGCAAAGCCCTGCTTGTGTCGTTTTCGTCTTCGCTTTCTTGCTGCCACCATTTTGTTGTTCCGCCTCATAGCCCCTCTCTCCACCCCGCTCCCGCCTCCCAGCTGACCCCCCCTCCCACTGATAGTACAGGAAGCACACACCTAACCCTGCACTGTAACCGTCCCTGGCTGGCTCAGAAGCGGTCGCTCCCTGGCATTGGTATCGTAGCGCCTCACTGCTTGTGCTCTGCAGACATCGTAGCGCTTCCCTGCTCCTGACTGAGATTAAACTTAGCTGCAATTAGGATAGCGCTTCACTGCTCTCGCTTTTAAATTAAGTATTTGTACTCTGCTTACATCGTAGCGCTTCCCTGCTCCTGACTGAGATTTAACTTAGCTGCAATCAGGATAGCGCTTCACTGCTCTCGCTTTCAAATTAAGTATTTGTTGCTCTGCAGACATCGTAGCGCTTCCCTGCTCCTGACTGAGAATAAACTTAGCTGCAATCAGGATAGCGCTTCACTGCTCTCGCTTTTAAATTAAGTATTTGTACTCTGCTTACATCGTAGCGCTTCACTGCTCCTGGCTGCCCACTTTGCATATTTTGATCTGTGATTGGATTGCTCGTAGCGCTGACTGTAAAGCTAGCATTGTTTACATTTGCAAAGCCCTGCTTGTGTCGTTTTCGTCTTCGCTTTCTTGCTGCCACCATTTTGTTGTTCCGCCTCCCAGCCCCTCTCTCCACCCCGCTCCCGCCTCCCAGCTGACCCCCCCTCGCCCCTCCTCCACCATCCATAAATGACAGATGCCTTCACGCGCAGCGTTCACGCGCCCCATGCGCGCCGAAGGTGCGCCAAAGGTAAGCCCGTCTACGCTCGTCCGCGCCTGGACCGCGCCCAGCGCCAGACCCCTGGTCCTCGCAACACCCACTCCGCCCGCATAACATACGACGTCGCCACCCTCCTAGCCCTCAACCCCGGACGCACCCCACAATGCTGCGTAGCTACCCCTGGACACACCCACGGACCATTCGCCTGCCACTCCTGCAAATATACCAGCATCAAGATCCATACCATTTCCAATAACCCCAAACACAGCCCCGAATCTAACCACCTGAAGTGCATCCTGCTAAACACCCGCTCGGTCCACAGACACGCCACCGAACTCTGGGACCTACTCGACACTGCTTCACCTGACGTCCCCTTCCTTACAGAAACATGGATGAACGCATCATCAACACCCGACATCGCCATAGCTATCCCGGACACTTACAAGATCATCCGAAGAGACCGCACCAAGCAAACTGGAGGAGGCATCGCCATCGTCCATAGGAACACCATCAAAATCACGACCAGCCTCGAAGACAACCTTTCCTCCGCCGAACACCTCCACTTCCAGATCCACACCAACCCTAGAACCACTCTCAGAGGCACCCTCATCTACAGGCCTCCAGGTACCCGTAAACAATTCAGCGAAGACATCAGTGACTTCATCAGTCCACATGCCCTCGCCTCCGAGAACTACATCCTGCTGGGAGACCTCAACTTTCACCTGGAAAGGAAAAACAACAGCAACACCTCCACCCTTCTCGACAACCTGGCCAATCTCGGTCTCAAACAAATTGTTGACACCCCCACCCATATAGCCGGACATACGCTCGACCCAATCTTCACCTCCAGCAAGCACATCTCCTTCGATCGCACCACAACTCTCCATTGGACGGACCACAGTTGTGTTCACTTCAGCTACAAAACCACCTCGACCCACAACCCCCCACAACCTATTCCTCGAAGAAACTGGAACAAAATCACCACCGACCAACTCCTCACATCGCTCAACCAAAACCCACCCGCCCTCTCATCAGACCCAAACCAAGCTGCCACCATATTCAAACAATGGATCACTCAAAGCGCTGACGAATTAGCACCCTTGAAAAACCATCACACCAAACAGGACAGCAAAAAAGCCCCCTGGTTCAACGATGACCTTAAGAAATCCAAGAAGCTATGCCGTACTCTCGAGACAACATGGAGAAAAAACCAAACAACCGACAACATGACCACCTTCAAGGCAGCCACCTACAAACACCACCAACTAATTTGATCCACCAAGAAATCAGCATTCAAGAATCGACTCGACAACAATGCCCATAACAGCAAGGAACTATTCAACATCGTCAAAGAATTCACCAATCCCACCACAGCCTCAAACGACATCACTCCCTCCCAAGACCTCTGCGATTCGTTATCCTCCTTCTTCTACAACAAAATTGCCGACATACACAACAGCTTCAAAAACATTACCAACGAACAATCCTCTCCACCCCCCTCCGAACCTAAACCGCCCTCTACCAACCTCAGCGCCTGGAACCCAATCACCACTGAAACGCCATCCGCCTAATGAACTCCATCCACTCTGGCTCGCCAACCGACCCCTGTCCCCACCACATCTTCAACAAAGCAGACTCCCTCATCGCACCCCATCTCCGTGATGTCATCAACTGCTCCATCAACTCTGCTACCTTCCCAGAAAGCTGGAAACACGCCGAAGTCAGCGCCCTCCTGAAGAAACCTACAGCAGACCCCTCTGAACTTAAAAACTATCGCCCCATATCCCTCCTCCCATTCCCTGCCAAGCCTTCCTTGAATCCAACTATTCCCTAGATCCCTCACAATCAGGCTTTCGAGCCAAACACAGCACCGAGACCGCCCTAATCGCAGCTACAGACGACATCCGAACACTGCTGGACAACGGAGAAACAGTGGCCCTCATTCTACTCGACCTCTCCGCCGCCTTCGACACCGTCTGTCTCAGCACCCTCATACAACGCCTCAACAACATCGGCATACAAGGAAAAGCCTTGGACTGGATCATCTCATTCCTAGCTGGAAGAACTCAAAGAGTCCGACTTCCCCCATTCAAATCAGAGGCCACCGAAGTCATCTGCGGCGTACCACAAGGTTCTTCACTCAGTCCCACCCTCTTCAACGTTTACATGAGTCCACTCGCATCCATCGCGCGTCAACACAACCTTAACATCATCTCCTACGCTGACGACACCCAGCTGATCCTTTCCCTCACCAAAGACCCTAACACCGCCAAAACCAATCTTCATGAAGGCATGAAAGAAGTAGCCACATGGATGAAAAACAGCCGCCTAAAACTTAACTCAGACAAAACGGAAGTGCTCATCCTAGGATCATCCCCCTCTGCCTGGGACGACTCATGGTGGCCTTCGGCTCTGGGCACAGCACCCATACCAACAGATCACGCACGTAACCTGGGTTTCATCCTAGACTCCTCCCTATCGATGACCAGACAAGTCAACGCCGTCTCATCCTCCTGCTTCAACGTACTTCGTATGCTCAAAAAAATCTTCAGCTGGATTCCCTTCGAGACAAGAAAGACTGTCACCCACGCACTTGTCACAAGGCGACTACATTACAGAAACACCCTCTACCCCGAAATCACAACCAAATTACAAAAAAAACTCCAACGCATCCAAAACGCATCAGCGAGACTCATTTTAGACATACCTCGCCAAGATCACATTACCGGCCATCTGAAAAACCTCCACTGGCTCCCCGTCAACAAGAGAATAACGTTCCGTCTCCTCACCCACGCACACAAGGCCCTCTACAAACTAGGTTCCATATGCCTCAACACTCGTCTGTCCTTCTACACACCCACCCGCCAACTGAGATCCTTCAATCAAGCCCTCACCGCAGTTCCGCGTATCCAAAGATCCACCATGGGAGGCAGATCCTTCTCCTACTTAGCGGCCAAGACCTGGAACTCGCTCCACACTCACCTCCGCCTTACACAGAACCACATCTCCTTCAGAAAGGAACTCAAAACCTGGCTATTCGATATTTAATGAACGCCCCACCCCCCAAGTGCCTTGAGACCCTCTGGGTGAGTAGTGCGCTATATAAATGCTTGAACTTGAACTTGAACTACTTATTTGTACAGGAACTCTTCCTATATCTCACTCTCACATATACTCACTTATATACACCAATACTCACATATACTAGTTTAAAACATAAGTAGTTACCCATAAAGACACTATTGAGACAGTCATTCGCTCACTAACACACCCATACACACACTCATCCACCTATACAGTCCTGCACACATGCTGTCTTCAACACATACAAACAGTGAGTCACTCATTCATACATCTATGCACTAAGTATTACCCCCACCGAACCATATAGACACTCAGACACGCATACTGATACTCAAAAAACCAACTAATAACCCATATAGACACTCATGTAGCTACTCACCAACCCATGCAGCCACTTATACACAAAGTGAGAGACTGATACAGGTATTTACATATTTAAACATTACTCACTAACCCTTGTATTCACTAAGATACACTTAATCAGTCAGTTATACAGTCAGTTTTACAAAAACAAATCATCCATTTAGACACTTATATACCCATTTATTCTTCCATCGACCTTGAGATATACATATATAAAACATATCTAATTTTCAGAAAAAAACACATTCATTGGATGATGTCATCAGTGATGTCATTTGAGATGTCATCAGTGATGTCATGAGTGATGTCACTGACCATGTCATGAGTGATGTAATATGTGACATCATCAGCAGTGCATTGCGGGCGCGTGAGCTATTATTAGTTGAATTAACTATAACGTGGGAATTTCTATGGTTTTGTACGAGTGAAATGTCCAACTAACTTTAACGCCCCTCAAACCTATGGTTTTTTCAGTGAATTTCTTAAGGTTTTTTAAATGCTAATTTCTAACTATTTACTCACTTTTAGCCCGAACGGCTGAATGGATTTGCACGAAAATTGGCAAAATTGTAGGGACTGTTAGCCCGATGTGCCTTTGCTAGGTCTCAATATATGTGCTCCAGAGGATTTTGAGAAATTAACGTTAAAAAAAAGATATATATCTGTAACAGCGCTCTGGGCAGCGCTCCGGTTCGCGTACTTGACGCGTAACGGAACTTTGCGTAGCGAAGCTGATTGGCTCTCCGGTGTCTGTAAACATTCCAAACAGTCCGTAGCGGCCGCCATCTTGTCTCTCGGTAGGATCGAGAGACAAGAGGAGGCCAAAGCAAAGGGGCAAATGACCATAAGGGGGCATAGTAGATCCTCCCTGACCCCCTAGGTTTGATATAGAGGCTTTAAAAGGGTCCCGCAGGGCAAAAAAATTAAAATTTTGGTTTTTTTGCGTGGGGAGCGCCCGGTCCGCGAACCGGGAAGCGTTCTAGGAAGCGTACTAAAAGGAAAAAAGAATGATAGACTTTTCTAATATTGTATGTTAATTGATTGTTTGTTTTGTTGATTATTTTTTAATTTCTTTATTTTTTAAGCAATTATTTATTATTGTGATTGTGTTTCAAAATTTAATAAAATGTCTAACATTTCACTGTCTGAAATGTCGTTATTTTCATTGAACATAGCTTGTAATCTCTGAGTGTGTAAAATGTCCTCATTTTGAAGGAGGTCATCTACTGCTTGCACACATTGCAGTAGTTCCTGGTCCCAAGTTTCATCCATAAATTCTATATAATTTGGATCAATTATTTCTTGGTTGCTCTCTTGCAGGACAATTTGAAATTAAACTTTGTGTTCGCCTTCCATTTTGTCTGAAATTTGGATAAAAAAAATATATATTAGTAGAGATAGGGCATTGTTGGGATTAATTTTAGATAGGCAGTTTTTATCAGTGAATTTATCTTTGGGCAGTGTATAGTATCAGAGTGGAAGTAGGAATATAAAAAAGTGTATGTGATTTAACGTAAGTAAATTCATAATTATACAAGAGAAACCTAACTCCATCCATAACTATAACAGAGAAGTCTATCTAAATCTATAACTACTACAGAGGGATAGTATATAACTATCAGAAAAAGTTTACCATATTAACTTATAGTGCACAATATACTTCAGTTTTTAAAATAACAACTTACCTTTACAAAGAAGTTGAAGTGATTAGTGAAAATCCAATTGAAATGTACAACAAGAAGTAGTAGTCAAAATGGCTGTGTTTCCTTCTCTTCCTTTATATATATTCAGGTATATAACCAATCAAATGTCAGGTAAAAAAAGTAGAAAATGAATGTAACATTTTCATTGGTTGTCAATTCCAACACTTCAGATGTGTTTTGTGAAGTAATTTACCTCACGGTATTTAGAGAGGTCTACAGGCTAAATGGCTAAATGGAATTTCAATCAAATTTGTGAAAATGATAGGGATTGGTATGTAGTATGAGCTAATCTATATTTGGTGAAAGTGTCTCCAGTCGTTTTTCTGTAAATTACTTTCCCACCTTTTTTGATGGAGCGCTTCCCGGGGAGCGCCCCGGTACGCGAACTGGCGAGCGCCCCGGTACGCGAACCTGAAGCGTTACGGGAGTCCACCATTTTGTGTTTCGGTCGAATTAAGATACAAAATGGAGAGCAACTAATGTTCATAATGGGTAGAAGGGGGCACGGTAGACTTATCTTGACCCCCTAGGTTTTCTGAGGGTGGCTGAGGAGGCCCATATGTGCGAGAAAAAAAAATTAAAAAATTTCGCGAGGTTAGCTTCCGGTTCGCGTACCGGGTAGCGCCCCGGGGAGCGTACTTTGTTGAAAATTAGTGAAAAAAGTTAGAGTAAAATAATAATTGTGAGTGATCAGATGTAGGGTAGCTCTGAGAAGAGCTTTTGGGTTTATGGTACATTTAGGTACTTATAAGTAGGTACCAATGCACAGTCTTAAATTCAGAATGAAAATTCTGTTGCCCTCATCTGAGAAGTGAACTCCATCTCCTCTGTAGATATCTTGCATGTAGTAACGCAAGTTATTGTTGTACACGGAGCCCATTCCATGGTCTCTCATGTAAGCTGAAACAGATTTGTTTACATGCTTCCTCGATTTCTCAATTTGTGGACAAAATTGGTTCGACCACCTCCATTTCTGTCTTTGGCATATATTTGAATATACCAAGGCAGTTTGAGGAAAAAGTGCCATTAATTGCTCAAAGGTGTCCTTTAAAAGCATTTCCAGACCTACCCCAGACAAAGTGCCCAAGTCATTACCTCCACAGTGCACAATTAACAGGTCAGGTTTTGGCAAATGCATAAAGGTTTTCACCAATGGTATCAATTGGTGACATTTTAATCCTCTGTGGCCAAACCACTTAATATCCACATCTTGTAAATTGAGGGTAGGTAAATTTCTGTTATCAGCATACCTCTGAGCCCAGTAGATGTAACTATGTCCAACAATCCACACAGAAAACATGGTGAGAGAAGGTTCTGCTGCAGTCAGATGAAGTGTGGCAATGAAATGGCAGTTGAAAAAATAAGAGTTTAAAATGAAAAAAACTGTGGAGTTTCTGTGTTAATGAAGCAGTAACAGTGATTGGTGGATTTTGATTGCTGGAAACAGAAAGTTAGGGTGCATGGATGAGTTCTTTGAAAGATGTATTTTGAATGGTCAGGAAAAAATCATTAAATGAAAGATTGCACTGGATATGCAGGTGCACTGAGAGTTCAGAGTTCAATTGAAACATTGTTGTGTGAACTTGCAAACACCAGAGGTCTTCCAAGAGGTGGTTGCTATGCAAAAAAGGCAGAGAGGGCAGAGGGGGGAAGGTTTCTGATTTGAAAAAAGTGAGGGAAGAGTTTTGATTGGGTGACATGAGAGATATGTGTGAAGAATTACAGCATTTCTGTGCTTTTGATAGCTGCAGACTCTGGAGTGCATACCTTTTGCTCTGCTAAAGACAAATTGGTGTGTTTCTGAGACTGTTTTGAAACTCATAAAGTATTTGCTAAGGTGAGAAAATATTTATTTAATTTAGATAGAGAATAGTGTGCTTTAAGGAGAAAATTATGAAGAAAGTTGTGTTTTTAAAATGTTGCTTTGTCTCAAGTGTTTTACAAATAGATTTTGTTTCTTTGAGAAATTGTAATTGGAGAAAATGTGAAGTATTAGTACTGACAGGGTGTTTTTGTGCATAGGAGCTGTGCAGTGTTTTCAAATTTTGACTTGAAAATCGTTTTTGAGGAAAAGGAATGCTTTTAACATTTATGACAAGGACATAATGGTGTATGCTTCTTTATAAGGCATTTGAGTGTCTCTGATGTTATTTTTCCCATTTTAATGTAAGACCTTTCCCCGTGGTGCAAATTCCTTGTAAATATGCTCCCACCTGTGCTTGGCAAATTTAGATTTTGATTGTTTGAGTTACATAGCCATGTTAAAAGTGACCCAAAAATGCTGCAAAGGCAATCAAAAAACGCTTTCATGTGTCTTAAGGACATTTTAAGTCATTTCCCCATGTGCAGTGTTTTCAAATTATGACTTGAAAATCGTTTTTGAGGTAAAGGAATGCTTTTAACATTTATGTCAAGGACATAATGGTGTATGCTTCTTTATAAGGCATTTGAATGTCTCTGATGTTATTTTTCCCATTTTAAATTAAAAGACCTTTGCTTGTGGTGCAAATTCCTTGTAAATATGCTCCCACCTGTGCTTGGCAAATTTAGATTTTGATTGTTTGAGTTACATAGCCATGTTAAAAGTGACCCAAAAATGCTGCAAAGGCTTTAAAAAAACGCTTTCATGTGTCTTAAGGACATTTTAAGTCATTTCCCCATGTGCAGTGTTTTCAAATTATGACTTGAAAATCGTTTTTGAGGTAAAGGAATGCTTTTAAAATTTATGACAAGGACATAATGGTGTATGCTTCTTTATAAGGCATTTGAGTGTCTCTGATGTTATTTTTCCCATTTTAAATTAAAAGACCTTTCCCCGTGGTGCAAATTCCTTGTAAATATGCTCCCACCTGTGCTTGGCAAATTTAGATTTTGATTGTTTGAGTTACATAGCCATGTTAAAAGTGACCCAAAAATGCTGCAAAGGCAATCAAAAAACGCTTTCATGTGTCTTAAGGACATTTTAAGTCATTTCCCCATGTGCAGTGTTTTCAAATTATGACTTGAAAATCGTTTTTGAGGTAAAGGAATGCATTTAAAATTTATGACAAGGACATAATGGTGTCTGCTTCTTTATAAGGCATTTGAGTGTCTCTGATGTTATTTTTCCCATTTTAAATTAAAAGACCTTTCCCCGTGGTGCAAATTCCTTGTAAATATGCTCCCACCTGTGCTTGGCAAATTTAGATTTTGATTGTTTGAGTTACATAGCCATGTTAAAAGTGACCCAAAAATGCTGCAAAGGCTTTAAAAAAACGCTTTCATGTGTCTTAAGGACATTTTAAGTCATTTCCCCATGAATGTAGGTAAGCCTCACCTTAAACAAACCTCTAGATAGGCCACACCTTATCGTCATCCTGAATTAATCATTTAAAATGCTAGGGACAGATTTATGATAGGTGTATGCCTCTTTTGCGCCACTGTGCGTCACTTTTGTGATGCAGTGGCGGTGCAAAAGATTTGCTATGTGGCGACAAAATTACAAATTGATGCATCTAGGCAGATGTGTCATGCTGTAAAAAAACCGTGCCACATGAAACCGATGCAGCAGTGATGCAAAAGATGCCCCATGTTGCAAGACAGGCCTCACTTCATCTCCAACAAGATAAGAAGCTTAGGGATAGATTTATGATGACTGGTGCATCCCCAGGGATGTGCCAGTCATCCTGCGCCGCTGTTCCGCCACCCATGGTGCGCTGCATTTACAATGCGGCGCACCATGGGGCAAAAACGGCACAGATGCGTGACGCATCTGTGCCGTAAAGGTGGCGCAATGCTGGAGCTGCATCGCAAGTGCGATGCAGCTCCAGCAAGGTTCAGGGGTGCCCCATCTCCATTTAATCTGCAACCCTGAGTAGGCCTCACCTTAAACAAACCTCTGGATAGGCCACACCTTATCGTCATCCTGAATCAATCATTTAACATGTTAGGGACAGATTTATGATAGCCATGTGCCTCTTTTGCGCTGCTGTGCGTCACTTTTGTGACGCAGCGGTGGTGCAAAAGATTTGCTATGTGGCGACATATTTAAAAATTGATGCATCTAGGCAGATGTGTCATGCTGTAAAGTCCTGTGCCACATGAAACCAGCGTCAGTTTTCATATAGGTGTTTTGTTGCAAGGTATGCATTAATTTGCAAGAAAGCCCTGTAAAACTAACACAGTGAAATTTAGAAGATTTCACTGAGTCAGCTTTATAGCATTGCTGAATCAAATCCTTATGCCTGTTTGAAACAGGCATAAGAAGTGATGCACCATGCAATGTGAGGGTTCCTCCTGTGCATTGCAGTAGACATGTCGCGCTTATGACGTGATTCCTGCAATGTGCTGCTTTTGTGGCACAGATGTGTGACGCATCTGTGCTGTTTTTGCTCAATGGTGCTCTTCATTGTAAATTCGGCACACTATGGCTGGCAGAGCAGTGGTGCACATTAACTGGTGCATCCGTGGGGATGCGCTATTTAGCATAAATCTGCCCCTGTACATTTAAGTATGAGCAGGGGACACAGAGTCGGTGAGGCTTATCCAAGGTTAAGAAGAGATGAGTCATCTTCACTGAAAACTTGGACATAGGCTTCACTTCCTCAGCATCGATGGACATGGCTAAATAATAGTTGCAAAATGTTACTCTTGTTAAACAATTTTACTATTATAATCTCTGAGATTTGTCTCTTACTCTGCAACATCTCATTGTTGTTCTCTTTCTTTAAAGATAACGACAACATCAACCATGAGTGACAATCAGCAATCAGTTGATTATGACATTATCATTGAACTTGTAATTGAAACGTCAGTGGAAGTAGATCCCTTGGATGATTTAAATTCTGAGGATGATGAAGAAAATGATGAGGATGCCGATTTGTCAGAATTGTATGATATAGGCTGGGAAGCTGACGTGCTTGAGCCTATGGAACTATAAACATATAAAAATTTATAATAAATGAAAAGTAAAAATGTAAACCGTTTCATTTAAAAATAAAGACACCTTCAAAAACAGGTTATGTGTAGTGTCTTCAATAAAATATTAAAATATGCTCATAAAATTAGATCAGATTCACATATAAAACAGCACAGGTAAAATGAATATGAATTCCATTTCTTTTCTGCTATTTCTGTATTCTAAATTTGCCAAGCACTAAAAAATATTCTATGTAAAAATGTGAAGTAGTGTGTTAAGTTTTTGATGACTGTTATTGATTTACTGTTTGGTAATAGTGGTTAATAACATTTTTTATTATATTTTACCACAGATTCAACTGCATATCATTTCAAGATTTCAGCATGCCAACCAAGGATAGACTTAGAAAGGCTGCAAAACGTCAAAGACAGCAGGTCCATGGAATAATGCAGCAGTCCTCTACCAAAAAAAGTTGTCAAGTCACCAAGAAAGCACCGGGTAAGACCACAAAAACTTTCATAAGAAATATTTGTAGTAAAAAAAGTATTACTACAGAAAATGTTTCAGTCCAGAAAAAGAGAAGCAATTTAAACGGAAAGGAAAGGTCAATCAAAAATGTTACTGCTAGAGCAAGAGATAACTCTGTGCATGATAGTAGAAGGAAACAACAGTTTAGGGACATTCGTAAACAAATGTTCCGCAACAGGATAATTGGCAATTTGTTAAAAAATATTAAGAAAGGTCAACAGAAAGTGGTTTTTTATAAGAGAAAAAAAAAGTTGAGAAAGTTATTGATCAGGCATTTGAAATTAAACGTAAGTTATTTATTTTGATAATCAATAGAATTAGGAAGCTAAACAAGGCAATTTATGATTTCAAAAGAAATAGTAGATGGAAGAGAATAGTTAATCGTAGTAATTTTTGTGAAGTTTTTTCCGGAGAATGGATGCATAGTTCAAGTTGTGAGGCATTTTTTAATGAGGAGAGTTATTTCCAGGATAATGATTTGGTGCATGCAGTTGACACCAGTGGTCGAGCTTATGAAGTGAAAGATGGTTGTCCAGTTGAAAAAGAAAAACTTGTGACAACAGAGACAGAAGAGGTGTTAGGTAATGAGGTTTTAGGAAGACGTCCTAAGGGTCCTGTGTACACCTGGAAGTGTAGTAGTATTTGCAGTGTGCGACAGGATTCCATCAATTTGCTTTGTGATTTTGTACGGACATTTAATAAGAAAAGTTTGAAGCAGAAAATGAAGTTGTTGCAAGAATTAGATCCTTGCAGAGTGAGAGAAGTGACAGGTTTGCATGGTCATTCACTGGCTTGTCTTTCCAGGAGAGTATGCCAGAGTGTTTTTCATCATTTCAGGATGCTAGCAGTGCATCATAATAAAGTGAGGAAATTAGTTAGAATGTTGTATTATGCTAAGAGTTCAGCAATTATGCTTAAACAATTATGCGCTGCTCTTTTGCATGGTTCAGAAGTAGATGTGAAGAATATTTGTGCAGAAATTGAGTTTTGTTACTTTGGAAGTAAAGAGGAGAATGTTGAAATTGACCCAGAAGAAGAGGGTAATGTGGAAGATAGTGTACAGGTTTCCAGTACAGATATTTTTCAGAGGGAAATTGCGATGTTTCAGGTGAAATCAAGTGAGAGGCCTAATTTCACTTGTGTGTGTTGTCGACGCACTTATTATAAGAATCAGACTAAGTTAGTGGATTTATATGCAAAAAGTGAAAGGGAAAATAATAGTGAATGGAAGGATTTCGCAACATACTTGATGGTAGAAAATTGTTTTGATTTGGGATTGGATCAACGTGTGTGTACTTATTGTTGTAGCAAATTAAATCAAAACCAGATGCCTGCTAGAGCAGTTCATAATAATCTGGAATTGGTTGAGATTCCTTCTGAATTGAAGGATTTAAATACTTATGAATCTATTTTGATTCAAAGTATCCATCCCTTTCAGGCTATTGTAAGAATGGAGCCAAAGACAGGGAAATTGCCTCCATCAGATTTACAGAGAGGATTAAAGGGAAGAGTTGTTTATTTGCCTCTAGATTTGAAGAAAAACATTAACACAATTGGAGTGGAAAAAGTGGAAGAGGAACCTCTGGTTATCTTAGTTAATGGGGTTCCGACAAAGAATAAGAAAATATGGCAAGATTTAGTGGATGTTAGGAAAGTCAAAAAGGCAACATTGTATTTGAAAAAAAATAATAAGTACTATAAGAATGTTTATGTTGCAGAAGAGGAAGTAAGTGAGGAAGAGGATAGCGATTTGTGTGCTGGTCAAATTGAGAAAGTAGAACCCTCTACTAGTGAAGAAATATATGAACATTATAGTGTTCATCCTTTGCATTCCAAGGAAGTCATGGGGAATGCTATTGAGTTGTTTCAAATGAAACAAGCCAAAGGGAGTCCCATTAGTGTTTGGGAGGAAAGTTTGGAAGCTTGGTGTTTCCCACAGCTTTTTCCAACAGGTCAGGGAGGAAGATATGATGAGCGACCTCATCAAATTCCTGCTTCTGAATACCGGACTTTGCGATTGTATGCAGGAGATGCTAGGTTTCGACAATGTATTCCCTATTTGTTTCATCTCCTGTTTGAAAGCGATCTGTCTGGACTGTCATATGCAGTGAACCACATCTTGAAAAGTGGTATACACATGCAAAACATCTCGGCAAGTGACTTTATGGATAACGTCAATGTCCAAGACAGTATTTTAGATTCTCACCTGATTAATCTCATGGCGTGTCAGCGTGGTACTAATGAGTACTGGTACCGTCGTCATGGTGATTTAAAATGTATGCTGAGGAACTTAGGAACTCCCACATGGTTCCTCACTCTGAGTTGTGCCGAGTATGGCTGGGAAGACTTACTTGAATTTCTTCGAGAGGCAAATGGAAACATTGAAAACATCGAATTCAAGACACCCGGAGAACTGTGCTCTTTGTATCCAGTCAATGTATGCCGGTACTTCAATCATAGATTTGAAGCTATGATGTCTTTCATCATGAATAAGAAGAATCCACCTCTTGGAGAGGTGTTGGATTTCTTCTGGAGAAAGGAGTACCAAGCAAAAGGTGCTCCTCATATACATATGCTGCTGTGGATCAAGGATGCACCTAAATTTGGAACGGATCCAGAAGACTCAGTGATGAGTTTCATACAACAGTATTCTACGTGTGCTGTTCCAAACGCAAAGGAGAAGAAAAGCCTAAGAGAAAAAGTTCTACGTTTCCAAAGCCATCGTTGTGGAAAGTACTGTCGTCGTAAATTCCGAAACAAGGGCAAGTTCTACACCAAATGTTGTTTCGGCTTTCCACGACCGGTGATTTCTAAAGGAAGAGTAAACAGTTTGATGTCTTTGCTGCGACATAATGTGATGAAGAAATCACCTAAAAACACATACAATTTGAAGAGGAACGAAGAGTCCAAGTACATCAACGACTACAACCCGGTGATTTTGTCCATGTGGAATGCTAACATGGATATACAGTTTGTGGATGATAACTGTATGGCTGTGGCTCGGTATGTGACATCTTACATCACCAAAAAAGAGAAAACAGAATTGAAGGATATGTGGGAGGACATTTCCCATGAAAAGAGCCTCAGTAAGAAGTTGTACAGTTTCAGTCGGAAGATGTTGTCGCATCGAGAAATCGGAGCTTACGAATGTTCTGACCGGTTGTCTTCAGCAAGTCTCTATGCCAAATCTAGGAGTATCGTTTGGGCGAGTCTTGGTCTTGCTGCAACGCGTAATCGAGTTCTGAAACCTGTGCGGGAAATTGAGTATTTGGCGGAAAAGGAGCCAAACAGTACCGACATTTTGAAGACCAACATGTTGGATACATATTATCCAAATCGAAGCAGTCACCTCGAGAATGTTTGTCTGTATGAGGTTCTTCAAAATTACATATTCAAGAGGAACATCAAAGAAGATACTGAGAAAGGAGTGTATGCTGTAATTGGAAGTGAGGGATGTCTGGTCAAGCAAAGAAAATGCCACTTGGTAAACCATCGAAAATTGAGTGGCGAATCTCCTGAAAAAAAGGAGTTTTTCTATTTAGCACTTTTGCAACTTTTCAAGCCTTGGCGTGCAGAAGAGGAACTGCTTGGAGATTTCCTCTGTTATGAAGACTCTTTCACTGCCGCCAAGGAGACCATAGAATGTCCTGCTTTTCCTAAATATGTAGAAACGTTGAATGCGGAAATCGAGCAGGAAGCAACGATTGCAGCCGAGATTGCCAGAGACAGTTCTCAGGACAGTCAGAGTTCTGCTTCATTGAGTCAGGATCCACTAGGAGGACCTGTTATCGAAAATGAAGCTGCCACTGCCATGAATGAAGTGGAAAGAGCCATGGCACATGCTCAGGAGGATGCGGTTAACTTAGAAGACTTGGAAAGACAACTCAACGTTGAGCAGAGGAAAATATATGACGAAGTTACCAAGCAAATTGATCATGGATTAAGTCATGAGAAGAAAGAGTGCTCATGTACGTCGTTGAAGCCTGTCCGACTGTACGTGAGTGGAGAAGCGGGAACTGGAAAAAGTTTCCTCATTAAAGCAATTTCATGTTATTTGCAGGAAAGGACTGAGTCATCGCTGTCTTGTGTTGTCACCGCTCCAACTGGACTGGCAGCACATAACATTAAAGGGATTACTTTACATCGTTTACTGATGCTGCCAGTGGAGCATGACAACAAATTACAATATCACAAGCTATCTGGAGATGCTTGTTGTGAAGTTTCAAGAATCTTGAGGAAAATGAAACTTCTTATCATTGACGAAGTAAGCATGGTTTCCAATGTCATGCTTGCCTTTGTGCATTTGAGAATGCAAGAAGTTCTCAAAACAGAGTATGATGTGTTATTTGGTGGCAAACACATCATTGTTTTCGGAGATCTTCTGCAGCTGACACCAGTGAAAGGACAACCTGTGTTCAAAATGCTCACGCATGAAGATACCAGGAAGTGCCTAGGGAGCATTGGCAACGTCAATATATGGTTAAACTTCAATTATGCTGAACTGCATGAAAATATGCGTCAGGCGAAGGATGAAGTTTACAAGAATATTCTACAAGATGTTAGAATTGGAAAAGCGACCGAGCATGGGAAAGAAGCTTTACATGCACGATTACTGTCAAATTTATATCCAGGACAAGATGTTGTGCCTGAGAATATTTTTCAGAAAATTATTGAGAAAAAATCTGGAATATGTTTGATGCCAACTCTTGCAGAATGTGCCAAATTCAACAACAAAATGTTGCATTTAGAAAAGCAAGAGATTGTGAAACTGGAAGCTATTGACAGAGTAGAGCATATGGGATCAACAATTATTTTGTCTGAGAATTTGAAAACAAAATTGGATTCATTAGAGAAGACTATATCTAAAACTGCAGGTTTTGAAAAGACTCTGAATGTGTGCTTGAACTGCCGTATAATTTTAAGAAGGAATTTACATGTTGAAAGAGGTCTGGTAAATGGATCAATGGGTAATGTTGTTGATTTTGTGAAATACAGAAATAGAGATGGAATTGAATTTTTTAAATTTGATGGCATTGAGGAAGTACAGCTAATTGGTCGTTGTTCTGCTAGATTTTTGCTTGTAAAAGACTTATATGTTCGCCGTAAGCAGTTTTCTGTTTGCTTGGCATATGCGGTGACAATCCATAAATCGCAAGGTTTAAGTGTAGACAGTGCATTGGTAAATATTGGCAGTTCTGTGTTCAAGGAGGGTATGGCATATGTGGCATTGTCACGAGTTAGAACTTTATCGGGATTGTACTTGATTGAGTGTGATGTCACAAACATTTGTGCGGATCTAGATTGTGTTAAGGAATACAATAGGTTGAGAAGAGAGTATGCACCACATTTGCCTCAATATCCTTTGTTTGAGAAACGTGTGGTAGGCCGGAAACGAAGAAATGTGACCAATACTAGGGAGGTTGCAGCAAAAAGACGAAAAGTCGATGAACCTGAAATTATAAGCAGAAATAAAAAGGATTCTGTTGAAGATGTTGTTGGTTTTCAATTTGAAAACAGTTCTGGTGTCAACTGCTATGCTAATGTAGTGGTTAATGTTTTGTTTTCTCTAGAAAATGTAAAAGAAGAGATTGTGGTCAATTCTGATCAAAGATTTTGCAGTTTGTTAAATTCTGTGTTAGAGAAATGTAGGTCTGATAGAACAAAAATAGAAAGTGTGTCTGAAATTCGAAATCTGTTAGACAGATGTTCAGGCCAAACACAATTCTCTCGAAATATTCAGCAAGATTGTCAGGAGTTTTTAATGTATATACTTGATGTATTGCATGCTGAAGGTGTAGATGTAGATCACCTGTTTGAGCTTTCTTATCAATGGCAGCATGACTGCGAGAACTGTAGGGTATCAAGTACTACTAGTGTAGACTCAGAAAGATTTATATATTTATCTTTGCCAGAGAGTAAATCAGTCTCTTTTAATAAGCTAGTAAAAGCAGCTGATCACAACATGGAGTGTAGCCAATGTAAGTCAGCAATGCTGTCCACATTATTTATACGAACATATGACCAGTATGTCATTTTAATGTTCCAACGATGTAGGCCTGATGGAACAGAATTGACAACTTTAATAAAAAAATGTGTGGCTTCACAGTTGTCAATATCAGGAAGGACTTTTGTAACTGCAGCAATTATATATCATGACGGTCCTTCAATAACATCAGGACATTACACAGCTTATTTAAAGTCTAGAAATGGCTGGTCATTCTGCAACGATTCTGTTTTAATTTTCAAAAAAAAATTGCCGTATGACCTTAAAAATTCTTACCTGGTGTTTTTAAAACCAAAATTTTAGGGAAAGAATCTCGGGATGTGCTCTGAGGAATTTCAAGAAGTTCTAATGGCTCCTACACGATTTGGCCTTGAGGATAAGTGTAGTACAGAGACATAACTTCTTACCATAACACTTGACGTCATGGAAAAATAACTGCACTTTGAATGAGTTCAGAAAACTGTTTCTTTTTATAAGCTAATTGAAGCAGCCAATCAAAACATGGAGTAGAGGGAATGTAAGTCTGCAATGCTGTCTACTGTTTTATATTGCTTTGTGATTAAAAGTGATGTACAGAATTAAATAATTGTAGTAGTCATAGAGGTAGTGTAAGTCTGCTTCATAGTAAGCAGTATCAGTGACATAGGAAATGTAGAACATGAGTAAGGAAGAAGGGGAAGATATTACTAGTCCAGGATTGTGAAAATGATCTTCAACATTTTAATTCTGAAAGTTTCGGAAATGCAAAATGACGGGATTGGCTTACAAGAAATCCAAGAGTTATAAATGGCTCTGACATGATTTGGCCTTGTGGAAACGTGTGGTAGAGAGCGAGAAGTCATTTATTGTATGTAACATATTTTTCAAAATGATAGAGGTTTTCTTTCAGAAAGTGGCGGGCTGAAAGTAATAAAAGCACAACAGAGTGTAAGCTGTTCATAGGACATCCTTCGACGTCATGGAAAGTAAGTTAACTTTAAGGAGTTCTGAATTCTGATTTGTTATGTTGTATGGGTTTTTTAAACACAATCATTTTGATTGTGTTTTTTTTCCCCGCTGTTATATGATGAATACCTTCAAGTCACTGTTTTTAGTGAAATGTTATACATTCTGAGAACAGCAAAAATAAACCCTTTAACATGTATAATTAATTCTGTACTGTTTGCATTTATGATGTACATTTAGAACTGTGTAGGAGGCATGGAGAAGGAGAGGCTTCTGTAAGTGTCAAAGTTGTTGCATACAGTGCTCACATTCTACGTAGTCTTTCATATGATAGACTACATTCCCACAATGAGATACTTAAGCAAAGGAAACACAGGTGATATGATTGTGGAATGAGCAAAAAAAATTGCACGTTTTTCAATTATATTACCTGTGTTTCCAAACATTACACATCACATTGTGTAGATGAGGTTTAGGCCTGTTCCAGGAGACAGAGGAGGTCTGACATTTGTTCAAGAGTGCAGTGGACATGACTCACTTCGTTGGTAGGTCTGCACATGTATTATCTCCTCTGTATTCTTCAACAAACCTAAATTTCATCTGCAACCCTGAGTCGGACTTACCTGAAACAAATCTGTGGATAGGTTACACCTTATCGGCATCTTGAAACAATCATTTAAAATGTTAGGGTCAGATTTATGATGGCCGTGCGCCTCTTTTGCTCCGCTGTGGGTCACTTTTGTGTAAAAGATGCACCATGATGCAAGATAGGTTTCAGTTCATCTCCAGCAAGATACCATGAGTTTGAAATGTATATAATTAGCACTGTGTAGGGGGCATGCAGAAGCTGAAGCTTTTGTAAGTGTCAAAGTTGTTGCATGCAGTGTGCATTTCTGGGTACTGTTTCATATGCTGGACTACATCTGCACTATGAGATACCTAAGCAAAGGCAATACAGGTGATGTGATTGTGAAATGAGGAAAAGAAACTCCACATTTTTCAATTACATCACCTGTGTTTCATAAGTTTACGAATGACATTGTGCAGATGAAGTTTAGGTCTGTCCACGGACACAGAAGAGGTCTGGCCTTTGTTCAAGAGTGAAGTGAACATGACTTACTTCATTGGTAGGCCTTCACATGTATTATCTCCTCTGTATTGTTCAACAAGCGTAAATTTGATATGAAACCCTGAGTAGGCCTCACCTTAAACAAACCTCTGGATAGGACACACCTTATCGTCATCCTGAATCAATCATTTAAAATGTTAGGGACAGATTTATGATAGGTGTATGCCTCTTTTGCGCCACTGTGCGTCACTTTTGTGACGCAGCGGCGGTGCAAAAGATTTGCTATGTGGCGACATATTTAAAAATTGATTCATCTAGGCAGATGTGTCATGCTGTAAAAAACCCGTGCCACATGAAACCGATGCAGCAGTGATGCAAAAGATGCACCATGTTGCAAGACAGGCCTGACTTCATCTCCAACTAGATAAGAAGCTAAGTCTTCTGTAAATGTCAAAATTGTTGTATATACTGCTCAACTTCTGTGTACTCTTTGATATGCTAGACTCCATCTGCACTATGAGATACCTAACCAAAGGCAACACAGGTGATGTGATTGTGAAATGAGGAAAAGAAACTCCACATTTTTCAATTACATCACCTGTGTTTCCTAAGTTTACGAATGACATTGTGCAGATGAAGTTTAGGTCTGTCCACGGACACAGAAGAGGTCTGGCCTTTGTTCAAGAGTGAAGTGGACATGACTTACTTCATTGGTAGGCCTTCACATGTATTATGTCCTCTGTTCTCTTCAACAACTCTAAATTTCATTTGGAACCCTGAGTAGGCCTCACCTCAAACAAACCTCTGGATAGGACACATCTTATTGGCATCCTGAAACAATCATTTAAAATGTTAGTGTCTTGCAACACTTTTGTGAGACAACAGCAGTGCAAAAGATGCACCATGTTTTAAGATAGGCCTCACTTCATCTGCATCAAGATACTGTTAGTTTAAAATGTATATCTTTAGGACTGTGTAGGGGGCCTGGAGAAGCAGAAGCTTCTGTAAGTGTCAAAGTTGTTGAAAAACTGTTTGTCCTTCAATCTTTTCCCTTGTCTTTTCTAATTTTTAAATACATGTTTTAATATTTTTCAAATGTTTGTTCTCTCTTTCACAGATTGAAAGTATAAAAATAAAAAGTGAGTAAGTTAACGACAATTATAAGGTAAATGTTTTGTACTCTTTTCGTTACATTTCTATCACATTCACCTACTATTAGTTCCACAGCTTCATTTCTTTAACCCTCAGTTTCCTGCCTTTGCTACTTTCCTCATTCCTTTCTCTATTACCTACTTACTCAACTCCTTCCACTCTTTTTCTCAGTCCCTCTCTTCTCATAGTTCCTCACTCTTGTTCACTCACTCCGTCTCTATTACTCTTAGTGTCTTTGACTGATCACTCTTTCACTACTTGTTCATAATGCTTTCTCTGTGTAGTTGAAGCATACTAAGGGGCATATTATGAACACAGCCAATAAAATTATTGCTGTTTTTATTGGCAGAAAACTGCTGCAAAAGTGGTTTTTGCGGCAGTTTTCTGCTGCAAAAGCGGCTTTAGTGACACATTTCTGCCAATAAAAGCTGCAAAACTTTTATTGCCTATGTTGATGATATGGCTCTATGTTATTTACATTTCTTTGCTGTTTCAATTAATCTTTTTCTGTTATTTTTTCTTTTCTGTTTTCTGTTTTTTCTCTCTGTTATTCCACATGTTTTAATCTTATTTTGAGCAAAAAGTGCTATCAATAATGAACTAATAGTATCCCCTAGGGCACACTGAATGGCAATTCTTGCCTCCACAGTTTATAAAGAACCAAGGATGAAAAATATCTTTTGGACCAAATGAATTTTAATCCGTTGTCTTAGACTTTAATATGTTTATCCACATATTATATAACATGATTTCTCTTGCTCCAATGCATTTCGGACATTGTCCTTCATCGGGGAGCATCTAGAAAAAGAACGACATACACACAGGTCTGTATATATACCTAATGGGTTCAGTATGAGAAAATACGGGTATAGTGAATAAGAACAAGGGTGATGTGACCATCGATTCGGAAACCAGTGTAGAGTTAAACACGAGTGAAAACGTGGTAATAAAAAGGGGACGTGAAAAGCGATTTAATGTGAAAACTGCAACAGAAAGTGATGCTCAAAGGCGTGCCAAAGTAGAAGTAAGAGGTAAAAGTTCACCCGAACTAAATAAATAATTGGGAAATGAAGCTCAGCCGAACATTGTAAAAGGTACGTGATAAAGCATCATGCGAACGCTAAAACGATTAAACCTACGTGATAAAGCTAAGTCACAGTTCGCCCAAGCAGAGTAAATAAAGTTCACCCAAACAGTGTAAATAGTGCGCGATAAAGCTACATGCAAGCGTTACCAAATTAAACCCAGCATGTCGCCCGGTTAAAACTAGGAAAAGAACCAAGGTTCTCTAAACTTACGTGAAAGAAAAATCACAGCGGCATCATGAGCGTGAGTTCAAAACACTGCGCCATGAGCAAAGGGCTGACCCGGAAGTGTAAATACGATTAAGGTGCATGTGACATGGGGTCAAAAACTAAAGCTGAACAGAGGACTAACAAAAATAGGAAAACTAAACAAAGGACAATGGGAAACACGGGATGTCTACACAAAAGAGTGTACACCTAAATGATCAATATTAAGGTGAGATAAAAGTGAGATAAAGATTCCCATTTAGTGCGAATACATAAAAGGTGAAATGACTAAAAATAAAAATAAATATAAAAATATTTAAATATTTAAATCAAAAGTAATGCTGAATCTAGCAACAAGGAGAAATGTCCAGAAATGGATACCCCGCCTGGGGATAAATGCAAGAAGGTTTACAGGTAGCATGAAAATTCGATGCGTTCATTAAGCCCATATGGCTTCATTGATTGCAGTCTATATATCCAATGATTTTCTCTTTGGAGCAATTGTTTGTTATTGTCCTTTCCCTCTTCTTTGTTGATGACTTCAAGAATTGTGTATTTCAGTTGAGAAATAGAATGTTTCATTTCGTTGAAATGGGTTGCTACAGTCGATTTCTGGTTCATGGTACGGATATTAGACTTATGTTCGTTGAGGCGTGTTTTGACTTTGCGTTCTGTTTTGCCAACATAAGTCTTTCCGCAAGGGCATTTCAAGAGGTTAACACAATTATTGGTATCACAAGTGGCAGTGACTCGTAATTGAATTTTATGTCCTTTCATAGGATGTGTGATTTCTGTGCCAGTTATTATATTATGACAGTTGTTGCAATTGTTGCATGGTCTGGTACCACGGAATTGAACGTTCAATGTTTTGGTCTCTTTGAGGATTTCTCCTAAATTCTTGCCCCTGGTGTAAGCAAATAATGGTAACGGCTTGAAAATGTCATTGAAATCAGTCTCCAATTGTAGTAATGGGCAATATTTTAGTATTATACTTCTGTAGGTGGTGCTTACATTGGAAAATTTTGAAACGACGACCAACCGGTCGCTTTTGGGTTTTTGTACGTTTTTTTTCAAAATCTCTTCACGTTGCATCGGTTGGACGAACGTTTTAGCCGACTCCAAGATTTGATCTGGGTATCCTCTTGAACGAAATCTTTCTGTCATTTCATTAATGCGTGTTTCTGAAGTGATAGGATCTGAGGTGATGCGTTTGACTCTAAGTAACTGTGATCTGGGTAGATGTCTTTTTAAGGATGGCTGGTGAAAACTAGTATAGTGCAAGGTGTTATTGCGATCTGTTGGTTTTCTAAAAATGTCTGTGGTTATCTGGTTATCCATGAGTGTGATTCTTACATCCAAAAAGGTAATCGAGTTAGGTTCAATGTTCCATGTGAATTTTATTCTATCATTGGTGTGATTTAACGTGTCCAAGGCTGTTTCTAAGCTTTCTTTGGTGTTCTTCCACACAATGAATAGGTCATCAATGTAGCGTACGTACATTTTGAGGTTATTGCTCCATTCAGATCTTGACCAGATGTTTGTATGTTCGAATTCTCCCATATAGATGTTAGCGTAGACAGGAGCTGCAGAATTCCCCATTCTGGTGCCCACGAGTTGCAAATACCAGTTGTCACGGTGTTTGAAATAACTGTGGTAAAGTGTGAAAGTCATTAATTCCATCAGGAAGATTTTAGTGGCTTCGTCCAAATCTAAATTTAAGACCGCTTGTTCAATGGCTTCTATGCCTCCTGCGTGCGGAATAGAAGTGTATAGTGCACTGACATCAGCAGTGCATAACCACAATTTTTCATTGGGACGAATGTCTAGCTCTTGTAGTTTGCACAAAAAGTCAGTTGTGTCTCTAATGTAACTTGGCAGTGATTGGACCGTGGGTTGTAATTTGCGATCCAGATACTGTCCTATCGGTTCATGAATGCTGCCACATGTAGATACTATGGGGCGAATCGGCGGATTCATCAAATCTTTATGTATCTTGGGCATGGCATATATTGATGGACTTCTGGGATGAGATTGGAGAAGAAAGTTTTTAGTTCTTTGGTCAATAATGCCCTCTAAATGGGCTTTTTGAATAATGGTTTTTAACTCTGTGGCAAACTGTTGTGTCGGATTACTGGGTAATTTCATGTAAACCATTTCATCAGAAACATGATCATGTAGTTTTTGATGGTACATCGAAGCGTTCATAACAACAATTGCGCCTCCTTTGTCAGCTTTGGTGCAAATTATCTGGTCATTGTGAGCTATTGATCTCAAGCGATCTTGGTCTTTCTGAGTCATATTCTTATGTGAGTTTTTGTTGTAATCAATGCTCGTCAAATCCTCTTTGATAAGTTGTTCAAAAAGATCAATGGTCTTGTGGCTTACTGGAGCCTGGAAAGTACTTGATGGTTTTAGACCCATTAGTGGGTCCTCTTTTTTCTCTCCTTGTTGAATGATATTATCAAAAAAATGTCTAAGTCTCAATTTTCTGACCATTTTGAAAGTTGCTATTTCTAATTCCAACAGATTAGATTTGCTGGCAGGTACAAACGAGGTGCCTTTCTGTAATATTTGCATATCTTGACTTGTAAAGGTGTAGTCGGATATGTTAATAACCAACCGGTTGTCCTCGTTCATTTCTTTTTCCTCTCTTTCTCCTTTGGTAGGAATACACTTCTTGTTTGTGGCATGCTTTTTTGTTTTGCCCCTCCGGGGTCGTCTTGTTCCACAACCTGTTCTAAAAAAGGAGTTGTTGTAGTGTCAATTGAAGTACTGGGGATTGATTCTTGTATCCTCACAGTTTGCTTTGCTCCTAGCAGACGACCTCTCTGTTGTCCAGATCTTTGTTGACGTTCAGTGAAGTCTCCTTCCGACGAAGACGTGTCCGTGTTTTGGGTATAAGGACGAGATCTTCTTCTCTGGGCGTAAACCTCCGCCCAGGTATATACCTCATCTAACTTGTAGTCAAGCGTGTCACGCCTGATTTTTCTCAATTTTCGATCATTGATCTCCATTTGATGTTTCTCCAGTTGTTGTTTAATGTCAGCTATAAATTCATCCCATTCTTCCGTGGGGATGTTCTTAGTGAGCTCTTCTCTGGTTTCTTCGATTTCCTTTTCAATTTCCATTATGATTTTAGATAACTCTTCCACTATTAAAAGAATCAAATCAAGGCTACATTTGTTTAGTATCGCATACCATTTGTCTTGAAATGGTTTAGAGTTCTTACACAAGGAAGGTTTGAGTGCAATTCGCAAGCCCCTGGGGATGCGTAATGTCTTATGGTATTTAATTAGGGTCGCTGCATGTAAGGTCTGGTTGATCTTGCGTTTAGATAGATATAACAATTGTTTGGCATTCTGTTCTTTACTCCTTGTTGTTGAGGATTGAGTGATGTCGTCCTGAATTAAAGCATAGATTTTGTTAGCTTCTTCAATGCCGAAGGCAAAGGTGTCTGCTCTAGCTTCCGTTGCTAGATTCAGCATTACTTTTGATTTAAATATTTAAATATTTTTATATTTATTTTTATTTTTAGTCATTTCACCTTTTATGTATTCGCACTACATGGGAATATTTATCTCACTTTTATCTCACCTTAATATTGATCATTTAGGTGTACACTCTTTTGTGTAGACATCCCGTGTTTCCCATTGTCCTTTGTTTAGTTTTCCTATTTTTGTTAGTCCTCTGTTTAGCTTTAGTTTTTGACCCCGTGTCACATGCACCTTAATCGTATTTACACTTCCGGGTCAGCCCTTTGCTCATGGCGCAGTTTTTTGAACTCACGCTCATGATGCCGCTGTGATTTTTCTTTCACGTAAGTTTAGAGAAACTTGGTTCTTTTCCTAGTTTTAACCGGGTGACATGCTGGGTTTAATTTGGTAACGCTTGCATGTAGCTTTATCGCGCACTATTTACGCTGTTTGGGTGAACTTTATTTACTCTGCTTGGGCGAACTGTGACTTAGCTTTATCACGTAGGTTTAATCGTTTTAGCGTTCGCATGATGCTTTATCACGTACCCTTTACAATGTTCGGCTGAGCTTCATTTCCCAATTATTTATTTAGTTCGGGTGAACTTTTACCTCTTACTTCTACTTTGGCACGCCTTTGAGCATCACTTTCTGTTGCAGTTTTCACATTAAATCGCTTTTCACGTCCCCTTTTTATTACCACGTTTTCACTCGTGTTTAACTCTACACTGGTTTCCGAATCGATGGTCACATCACCCTTGTTCTTATTCACTATACCCGTATTTTTTCATACTGAACCCATTAGGTATATATACAGACCTGTGTGTATGTCGTTCTTTTTCTAGATGCTCCCCAATGAAGGACAATGTCCGAAATGCATTGGAGCAAGAGAAATCATGTTATATAATATGTGGATAAACATATTAAAGTCTAATACAACGGATTAAAATTCATTTGGTCCAAAAGATATTTTTCATCCTTGGTTCTTTATAAACTGTGGAGGCAAGAATTGCCATTCAGTGTGCCCTAGGGGATGCTATTAGTTCATTATTGATAGCACTTTTTGCTTTGAATACTACTCGTCCACAGGGCAGAGGACGACACCCTGGAGCACCTACCTTACCTTTTGAACATCAACACTAAATAGAGTTGAATATAGCTGTGCACTTGTCCACTAAACTTTACTCATTATTCACGTGGATCTACCCAACGGCCAAGTGGCACGCCAGAAATTTGATAATGAATTTTGAAGACATAGCCCGTTCAACGGAAGCTAGAGCAGACACCTTTGCCTTCGGCATTGAAGAAGCTAACAAAATCTATGCTTTAATTCAGGACGACATCACTCAATCCTCAACAACAAGGAGTAAAGAACAGAATGCCAAACAATTGTTATATCTATCTAAACGCAAGATCAACCAGACCATACATGCAGCGACCCTAATTAAATACCATAAGACATTACGCATCCCCAGGGGCTTGCGAATTGCACTCAAACCTTCCTTGTGTAAGAACTCTAAACCATTTCAAGACAAATGGTATGCGATACTAAACAAATGTAGCCTTGATTTGATTCTTTTAATAGTGGAAGAGTTATCTAAAATCATAATGGAAATTGAAAAGGAAATCGAAGAAACCAGAGAAGAGCTCACTAAGAACATCCACACGGAAGAATGGGATGAATTTATAGCTGACATTAAACATCAACTGGAGAAACATCAAATGGAGATCAATGATCGAAAATTGAGAAAATTCAGGCATGACACGCTTGACTACAAGTTAGATGAGGTATATACCTGGGCGGAGGTTTACGCCCAGAGAAGAAGATCTCGTCCTTATACCCAAAACACGGACACGTCTTTGTCGGAAGGAGACTTCACTGAACGTCAACAAAGATCTGGACAACAGAGAGGTCGTCCGCTAGGAGCAAAGCAAACTGTGAGGATACAAGAATCAATCCCCAGTACTTCAATTGACACTACAACAACTCCTTTTTTAGAACAGGTTGTGGAACAAGACGACCCCGGAGGGGCAAAACAAAAAAGCATGCCACAAACAAGAAGTGTAACCCTACCAAAGGAGAAAGAGAGGAAAAAGAAATGAACGAGGACAACCGGTTGGTTATTAACATATCCGACTACACCTTTACAAGTCAAGATATGCAAATATTACAGAAAGGCACCTCGTTTGTACCTGCCAGCAAATCTAATCTGTTGGAATTAGAAATAGCAACTTTCAAAATGGTCAGAAAATTGAGACTTAGACATTTTTTCGATAATATCATTCAACAAGGTGAGAGAAAAAAGAGGACACACTAATGGGTCTAAAACCATCAAGTACTTTCCAGGCTCCAGTAAGCCACAAGACCATTGATCTTTTTGAACAACTTATCAAAAAGGATTTGACGAGCATTGATTACAACAAAAACTCACATAAGAATATGACTCAGAAAGACCAAGATCGCTTGAGATTGATAGCTCACAATGACCAGATAATTTGCACCAAAGCTGACAAAGGAGGCGCAATTGTTGTTATGAACGCTTCGATGTACCATCAAAAACTACATGATCATGTTTCTGATGAAATGGTTTACATGAAATTACCCAGTAATCCGACACAACAGTTTGCCACAGAGTTAAAAACCATTATTGAAAAAGCCCATTTAGAGGGCATTATTGACCAAAGAACTAAAAACTTTCTTCTCCAATCTCATCCCAGAAGTCCATCAATATATGCCATGCCCAAGATACATAAAGATTTGATGAATCCGCCGATTCGCCCCATAGTATCTACATGTGGCAGCATTCATGAACCGATAGGACAGTATCTGGATCGCAAATTACAACCCACGGTCCAATCACTGCCAAGTTACATTAGAGACACAACGGACTTTTTGTGCAAACTACAAGAGCTAGACATTCGTCCCAATGAAAAATTGTGGTTATGCACTGCTGATGTCAGTGCACTATACACTTCTATTCCGCACGCAGGAGGCATAGAAGCCATTGAACAAGCGGTCTTAAATTTAGATTTGGACGAAGCCACTAAAATCTTCCTGATGGAATTAATGACTTTCACACTTTACCACAGTTATTTCAAACACCGTGACAACTGGTATTTGCAACTCGTGGGCACTAGCATGGGGAATTCTGCAGCTCCTGTCTACGCTAACATCTATATGGGAGAATTCGAACATACAAACATCTGGTCAAGATCTGAATGGAGCAATAACCTCAAAATGTACGTACGCTACATTGATGACCTATTCATTGTGTGGAAGAACACCAAAGAAAGCTTAGAAACAGCCTTGGACACGTTAAATCACACCAATGATAGAATAAAATTCACATGGAACATTGAACCTAACTCGATTACCTTTTTGGATGTAAGAATCACACTCATGGATAACCAGATAACCACAGACATTTTTAGAAAACCAACAGATCGCAATAACACCTTGCACTATACTAGTTTTCACCAGCCATCCTTAAAAAGACATCTACCCAGATCACAGTTACTTAGAGTCAAACGCATCACCTCAGATCCTATCACTTCAGAAACACGCATTAATGAAATGACAGAAAGATTTCGTTCAAGAGGATACCCAGATCAAATCTTGGAGTCGGCTAAAACGTTCGTCCAACCGATGCAACGTGAAGAGATTTTGAAAAAAAACGTACAAAAACCCAAAAGCGACCGGTTGGTCGTCGTTTCAAAATTTTCCAATGTAAGCACCACCTACAAAAGTATAATACTAAAATATTGGCCATTACTACAATTGGAGACTGATTTCAATGACATTTTCAAGCCGTTACCATTATTTGCTTACACCAGGGGCAAGAATTTAGGAGAAATCCTCAAAGAGACCAAAACATTGAACGTTCAATTCCGTGGTACCAGACCATGCAACAATTGCAACAACTGTCATAATATAATAACTGGCACAGAAATCACACATCCTATTAAAGGACATAAAATTCAATTACGAGTCACTGCCACTTGTGATACCAATAATTGTGTTTACCTCTTGAAATGCCCTTGCGGAAAGACTTATGTTGGCAAAACAGAACGCAAAGTCAAAACACGCCTCAACGAACATAAGTCTAATATCCGTACCATGAACCAGAAATCGACTGTAGCAACCCATTTCAACGAAATGAAACATTCTATTTCTCAACTGAAATACACAATTCTTGAAGTCATCAACAAAGAAGAGGGAAAGGACAATAACAAACAATTGCTCCAAAGAGAAAATCATTGGATATATAGACTGCAATCAATGAAGCCATATGGGCTTAATGAACACATCGAATTTTCATGCTACCTGTAAACCTTCTTGCATTTATCCCCAGGCGGGGTATCCATTTCTGGACATTTCTCTTTGTTGCTAGATTCAGCATTACTTTTGATTTAAATATTTAAATAATTTTATATTTATTTTTATTTTTAGTCATTTCACCTTTTATGTATTCACACTACATGGGAATCTTTATCTCACTTTTATCTTACCTTAATATTGATCATTTAGGTGTACACTCTTTTGTGTAGACATCCCGTGTTTCCCATTGTCCTTTTTTTAGTTTTCCTATTTTTGTTAGTCCTCTGTTCAGCTTTAGTTTTTGACCCCGTGTCACATGCACCTTAATCGTATTTACACTTCCGGGTCAGCCCTTTGCTCATGGCGCAGTGTTTTGAACTCACGCTCATGATGCCGCTGTGATTTTTCTTTCACGTAAGTTTAGAGAACCTTGGTTCTTTTCCTAGTTTTAACCGGGCGACATGCTGGGTTTAATTTGGTAACGCTTGCATGTAGCTTTATCGCGCACTATTTACACTGTTTGGGTGAACTTTATTTACTCTGCTTGGGCGAACTGTGACTTAGCTTTATCACGTAGGTTTAATCGTTTTAGCGTTCGCATGATGCTTTATCACGTACCTTTTACAATGTTCGGCTGAGCTTCATTTCCCAATTATTTATTTAGTTCGGGTGAACTTTTACCTCTTACTTCTACTTTGGCACGCCTTTGAGCATCACTTTCTGTTGCAGTTTTCACATTAAATCGCTTTTCACGTCCCCTTTTTATTACCACGTTTTCACTCGTGTTTAACTCTACACTGGTTTCCGAATCGATGGTCACATCACCCTTGTTCTTATTCACTATACCCGTATTTTTTCATACTGAACCCATTAGGTATATATACAGACCTGTGTGTATGTCGTTCTTTTTCTAGATGCTCCCCGATGAAGGACAATGTCCGAAATGCATTGGAGCAAGAGAAATCATGTTATATAATATGTGGATAAACATATTAAAGTCTAATACAACGGATTAAAATTCATTTGGTCCAAAAGATATTTTTCATCCTTGGTTCTTTATAAACTGTGGAGGCAAGAATTGCCATTCAGTGTGCCCTAGGGGATGCTATTAGTTCATTATTGATAGCACTTTTTGCTTTGAATACTACTCGTCCACAGGGCAGAGGACGACACCCGGGAGCACCTACCTTACCTTTTGAACATCAACACTAAATAGAGTTGAATATAGCTGTGCACTTGTCCACTAAACTTTACTCATTAATCTTATTTTGAACATTCACTCACATTCTCCAAGAAACTCTTCTTTGTTATTGTTCTACTCTCTTTTTTTTCTTTCACTTCCTTATCTATTTTGTTTTTCACAATTATACCCTCTTGCATCTTTTCTTCGGTAAATAGATATATTAAACAGTATCTCTGGTTTACTCCCTATAGCTGTCTTTCTTTTAACATTACTCTCTGTTTACTTCCCTTATACTTACTCTTCTTTTTTAAAAAAAAAAAAATTTTGGTTCGCTCCCGGTTCGCGAACCGGGAAGCGAACGGGGAAGCGAACCAAAAGAAATAGAGCTTGCCAGAGTGCTAAACATTCTAGCAATTTTTTTTGAAAGGGGAGGTAGTTCTGAAAAGAACTTTTTTTTAATGTTTTTGTTGTTTTATATATTTTTTTTATTTTTCTGAAAATTTTTTGTTTTTTTTGTATTTTTTGAACAGTTTTATGTTTTTTTTGTTTTTGATGGAGGCGAAACAACAAAAAACAGGCATTGGAAAGGGCTCAACAGGAGCAAAAAAAAAAATTACTGTCTGGGGCGTTTAGGGCAATTGTGATTTTGAAATGCTCTGTTGATTAGGTTAATGCTCATATTGGCACATGACAGTAATGCACCGCAATACAAACAGGTAATCTTCATATGGACAAAGTTGTCCTGAATGTTTGGCACGGTTTCCCGTGCCTCTGGTCCTGTCAAAGATACCTGTGATGATGACCTGGCCACAGGAGTTGGTGGGTTGTCATGCAGGTCACGCATCTCTGCCCGGCTGTAGTTTAATGGATGCCACCTGCTCATGTGACGATGCATGGTGTAGTTACCGAAGCTATACTTTTTTAAGGTGCCTCTAGATAACTCCTCTTTACATATGAGGCACGTGACATATCTAGCATTAACTTTCTTCTGCCCTTCAGGGATTGAAAAAAACTGCCAAATAAAACTGGTTTTCCGATGAGAAACCCGGGGCTGCTCCTGTAAAAACTGTGGTCCCTCTGTCTCCTCTTCCTCTTGTTCATCCTCTTCCTCCTCTGTGTTGCTGATGAACTGTGGAGGTGGTCCTCTCTTCCCATGAGGAGGTGGTGGTGGTGGTGGGGGTCCACCAGCTGAAGCTACCAATGAAGCCATTGCTCAAATATCAAAAAAGGTCTTCCTCTCACAAAGATGAAAGTCAGAGTGAGGAAAGAAGGAGGGGTTTTCATCATTTGGGAAAAACAGTAGTTCTAAACCAATGAAAAGTGTTATTTTTAGGTCACCTGACCTAGCCTTACATCATTATGAAACTAAAAGTGTATTGAACCAATGAAAAGTTTTATTAACAAGTCACATGACCTGTTACGCTTATGTTACGCGCTGCGGAACGCGCCCCGGATCGCTTCCGGGTCGCTGCGCTTCGCGCCTCGGTTCGCGCTCTGGAGCACTTCGGGGTGCGCTAACGCGGCACGTCATAAGACGCATTACGCGGCAACGCGATACGTCGCGCTTTCGCGACGCGCCCTGGATCGCTTCCGGGGAGCTGCGCTTCGCGTCTCAGTTCGCGTACCGGAGCACTTCCGGGTGCGCTAACGCGGCGCGTCATAAGACGCATTACGCGACAACGTGATACGTCGCGCTTCCGCGACGCTTCACGATGTTGATTTCTAACGCGGCAGTTGCGCAAACGGAATGTTTACCGGTTCCCGAATCGAGTCGCGGCATCAAATTGAGCTAACGGAAAGCTTCCCGGTTCGCGAACCGGGAGCGAACAAAAAAAAATATTTAAAAAAAAATTATTAATAAACATATAAAATATATTTTTGGATTTAAAGAAAAATACATTTTACAGCTACAGATATTAGCTTTTAAAAAACCAATGAAATTCTCTGAAAAAACCATAGGTTAGAGACCATATATAGTTAGGAATTAGCATTTACAAAACCTTGAAAATTCACTGAAAAAACCATAGGTTATAGACCATATATAGTTAGGAATTAGCATTTAAAAAACCTTATTTTACTCACACAAAACCATTGAAATTCCATATATAGTTAGTTGCACTAACTATATATCGCGCACCCGCAATCCACTGCTGATGATGTCACATATTACATCATTCATGACATGGTCAGTGACATCACTGATGACATCACTGATGACATCTCAAATGACATCACTGATGACATCACTGATGACATCTCATTTGACATCATTCTTGTGCTAATACGATAAACCTCTTCAGACTCTAATATAACCTTAGATACACTCAGTGTATACAGACACTCACACACTGTCACTCATCCATGGAGTTACTCACACACCTAGTCAGTCATGCAAAGAAACAATCTCACCTCCATTTCCTCAACTATACAGTTATACACACCTTACTTAGTCAAACATATACTAACACATATTTACTCTCTTATACAATCCCTGATACAAGTTCACAATGATCCATACAGCCACTCACACATTCAGTGGCTCTCATGCACAGTTATTTATATATGCCAACTCTCACATGTATTGTGTTTTACATATGTACTTACTATGACATGTAGCATTGAGATATCCATTCACTCATCAATACACTCATGCACACAGTCAACTGCCCATGTAGCTGTTTCCACATGCACTCTTGAACTCATACACCTAGTGAATCAACTGCTCACACATCTATGCACAGAGTCACACACCTCCCAGCCACCCCCACACAAACTCAATCTCCCATACAAATACTTGGGCAACCAATCAATAACACATATAGCCTCTCGTATTGCTAATGAACAACACATGCAGCTGTTTACATCACAACAGACATACTGATGCACACATTCAGACAGTTTAGTCACTAACCCATGCATTTAGTACGACACATTTATTCACTCACTCATACAGTCAGTCACGCACCTACTAAATCCTTCATCCAGACACTTATACATCCACTCATTCTTCAATATATCAAACATATTTAAACTTTACAGAAACACACAGTCACTGGATGATGTCATCAGTGATGTCATCAGTGATGTCATTTGAGATGTCATCAGTGATGTCATCAGTGATGTCACTGACCATGTCATGAATGATGTAATATGTGACATCATCAGCAGTGGATTGCGGGTGCGCGATATATAGTTAGTGCAACTAACTATATATGGAATTTCAATGGTTTTGTGTGAGTAAAATAAGGTTTTTTAAATGCTAATTCCTAACTATATATGGTCTATAACCTATGGTTTTTTCAGTGAATATATATATATTTATTATACTATGTATACATGTGAAAATGTCTCGGTCCGCTTGTTTGCCTCAGTGGCACGGAAAAAATGGGTGGAACTGAGGTCAGCATGCCGACGAGGTCCTCTTATGACACCGATGATGTCATAAGGTGTCACGAGTGGAGCCCTGCTATTATGACGTCCTCGTCAACATGGGAGAGTTAGGAAAGAATTTCTGTGGAATGCTGGTGCAGCGGATATTCACCTAAGTGTTCAGGCTAGTCCTTTGGGAGCTACTGCTTATGTTGACACTTCAAAAACCAAAACCAGTGATCCAAGGGCAGAGGCCCTGCAGATGACACATGAGGTGGGGTGCCACTCGTGTGCAACAGTGGGGCAGTCAAGTGACAAGCACCACAACCGACAAAAAAGGTAACAAGGGCACTGAATAACACAGGATCTTTTCTTTGTATCTGGCAGGAACAACAAAGTTAAAATGCCCTAGTACCAAAATGTAGAATTAGTGCTACAATGGTTTTCAAGAGGAACTGCGATGCCGCTTCTGCCTCCCGTACCCTGGAGGCGACACATGGGTCACGCGGTACGGTCATACTGCGGTGTGACGCACACTTGTTGATCTCTCATGGCACTGCCCATCTCTTTAGGGAGGAAGCTTTCCATTAGCTATGTTTTCTGATGAAGTGTCGCGCCAGCCCCGTCCAACAACAGAACTCCTTTAGATCCAAACAGACTCTTCCACTCTCTCACCGGAAGTGAAACCAGGTCACGCGGACACTTTCACAATACAACAGCCGGGAATGCACTTTTCGGTAAAAAAAAACACATTACTTCCTCCTAAATAATCAAATAAACATCTCACTGAAGAACAGGGGCCAGTTTTGATTGGTAAACAGCTGTTACAACAACTTTTTTACTTTGTGATACCATTACAACGCATGCATTACCACGCATGCGTTGTACATCGCAAAGTCATTACTACGCATTTTTTTACCATGTACCGTGCATGCCTTTACAACGAATTTTGGAGTAAAGGTATGTATGGTAAATGACCATGCGTTCTAAAAAACATGTAGATGATCCACGTTGTTGTAAGGAAACAGAGGCTGTTCTCCTCACAACAACGTGTACCGCCCCTCAGAGACGAAGTGAAGGAGCAGGTACCACAAAGAGAGAGGAACCATGAGGAGTCAGAGGGAAGGGGGATTGGGCATGGGGTGGAGGTTTCTTTTCTAGGGTTTAGGGTAGTGCAGTGGTGTTTGGGTAGTGTAGGGGGTTGTGCTGGGGTAGTGTTTTAGGGTTTAGGGTAGTGCAGTGGTGTTTGGGTAGTGCAGCGGGCCGTGCAGGCGGTAGTGTTTTAGGGTTTCGGGTAGTGCAGTAGTGTAGGGGGTCATGCAGGGAGTAGTGTTTTAGGGTGTAGGGTAGTGCAGTGGTGTAAGGGTAGTTTAGGGGGTCGTGCTAGGTAGTGTTTTAGGGTTTAGGGTAGTGCAGTGGTGTTTGAGTAGTGTAGAGGGTCAATTCTGGTGGTAGTGTTTTGGGGTTTAGGGTAGAGCAGTGATGTTTGTTTAGTGTAGAGTGTAGAGGGTCATGCTGGGGGTAGTGTTTTATAGTTTAGGGTAGTGCAGTGGTGTTGAGTAGAATATGGGGTCAGGCTGGGGATAGATTTAGGGTTTAGGGTAGTGCATTGGTGTTTGGGTAGTGTACGGAATTGTGCTGGGGGTAGTGTTTTAGTGTTTAGGGTAGTGCAGTGGTGTTTGTGTAGTGTAGGGGGTTGTGCTGGGGGTAGTGTTTTAGGGTTTATGGTAGTGCAGTGGTGTTTAGGTAGTGTAGGGGGTAGTGCTGGGGTAGTGTTTTAGGGTTTAGGGTAGTGCAGTGATGTTTGTGTAGTGTAGGGGGTAGTGCTGGGGGTAGTGTTTTAGGGTTTCGGGTAGGGCAGTGGTGTTTGGGTAGTGTAGGGGGTCATGCTGGGGGTAGGTTTAGGGTTTAGGGTAGTGCAGTGGTGTTTGTGTTGTGAGGGGGTCATGCTGGGGTAGAGTTTTAGTGTTAGAGTAGGGCAGCGGTGTTTGTATAATGTAAGGGGGTTTAAGGTAGTGCAGTGTTTGTGTTGTGTAGGTGGTCATGCTGGGGGTAGTGTTTTAGAGTTTAGGGTAGTGCAGTGGTGTTTGTGTAGTGTAGGGGGTCATGCTGTGGGTAGTATTTACGGTTTAGTGTAGTGCAGTCGTGTTTGTGTAGTGTAGGAGTTTGTGCTTTAGGGTATAGGGTAGTGCAGTAGTGTTTGGGTAGTGTAGGGGGTCATGCTGGGGTTAGTGTTTTAGGGTTTAGGGTAGTGCAGTGGTGTTTGGGTAGTATAGGGGGTCGTGCTGGGGGTAGTATTTTAGAGTTTAGGGTAGTGCTGTGGTGTTTGTGTAGTGTGGGAGGTCATGCTGGGGGTAGATTTAGGGTTTAGTGTAGTGCAGTGGTGTTTGGGTAGTGTAGGGAGTCGTGCTGGGGGTAGTGTTTTCGGGTTTAGGGTAGTCCTGTGGTGTTTGTTGTCTAGGGAGTTGTGCTGGGGCTAGTGTTTTAGGGTTTAGGGTAGTGCCGTGGTGTTTGGGTAGTGTAGGGAGTCATGCTGGGGGTAGTGTTTTAGGGTTTAGGTTAGTGCAGTGGTGTTTGTGTAGTGTAGGTGGTCATGCTGGTGGTAGTGTTTTATGTTTTAGGGCGGTGCAGTGGTGTTGGGGTAGTGTTTTGGGTTTATGGTAGTGCAGTGGTGTTTGTGTAGTGTAGGGGTTCGTGCTGGTGGTAGTGTTTTAGGGGTTTGGGTAGTGAAGTGGTGTTTGTGTAGTGTAGGGGGTAGTGTTTTTGGGTTTAGGGTAGTGCAGTGGTGTTTGTGTACTGTAGGTGGTCGTGTTTTAGGGTTTAGTGTCGTGCAGTGGTGTTTTGGTAGTGTAGGGGGTTGTGCTGGTGGTAGTGTTTTGGGGTTTAGGTTAGTGCAGTTGTGTTTGGGTAGTGAAGGGGTCGTGCTGGGTGTAGTGTTTTAGAGTTTAGGGTAGTGCAGTTGTGTTGAGTAGAATATGGGGTCATGCTGGGGATAGATTTAGGGTTTAGGGTAGTGCATTCACTTAGGCAAGAGCCTGCTGGGCAGGGAATATAAAACAATACCACGGCAATAATGGTAATAACGTGCACAAGAAACCGCTATACAAACAGCAACAACGTCAGATTAAGCCAAAAAAGTAAGAAATGCACTTAACTGACGAGCAGTGAAGAAAGAGGAAGCGGAAGGGACGTCCCGATATTATATACGATGGACTGTGATATGATTGGACTATAGTTGCCGTGGAGACTACCCCCCTAATGATTCATGGGTTGTGTAATCTTTCGTTTAATGATTGATGTGTTACATTTTCTTTACACTGCTACGCAAATAAAGTGAGGAAAGATATTCATAATCCTCGCCTCCGTCCTGCCATAGAATTCTTTAAACTTTATTTGATCTGATTTAGAAACATAGATCAAAAAAGTGCACATAAAAACAGTAAATCCTCTTTCCTAATACAATACAGTGAGAATTAAATAAAACCAGAAGGTAAAAACGGGTGTTTCTAATCCCGGTTCAGAGCAACTTCAGGTTAACAGAATCGTAAAGTTCAATGTTTCACAAGATCAATCTCATGTACTTCGTGCAAAATACGCAATAAGAGGTCCAAGTAAGATGTAACACTCCAATACCTGACCAGTCTGCACTGTATAAAACTGCAGAAAAACTAAAAATAGAAAGTGTTTTGCACACTTCCGTCATTGGGCTATATATGGGCTACATCAGGGTGATATTTGTGCTACATTTGGGCTATTTTTTCTCTGGTGGCCATCTAGGGAGACTTATTTGTTATGAAGTTTCCTAATTTCCTCATTTACTGCAGTCTCCTCAGTAGGAAATGCTTTCAGTTTTTTACTTTGATTCCATCAAGAAGGCATTCAGATGTGTCACACATTTGCCATACATTCAGAATGTTAGCACTCTAGTTGTTCATTAGATCACTGTAGTAAACCTACTGCTCACCAGGGAGTTAACTGGAAGTCTACTGCTGGTATTGAAAATGATTGTTTCAGTCTGCATGTCAGAATTTTCTAATGAAATAGAAGAGGATTTGAGATCTCACTTAAAACATGCCCTACATTTTCTTTCTGCAGCACTAACCATAATATCCATAGCAAAATGAACCCCCTCATTTTCCTGCTTTTTAAATTCAATGTTTTAAGTGTTACCAGTTTATTCAAATCAAGATGGCTTCAGATGTGCCATAATTTTGTCATAAGTAAGCCTGTTAGCTCTCTAGTTGTTCTTTAGAATACCCTGGGAAGCTGCAGTAGAACACAAAGACATCAACTGACAGGCTGCTCCTGTTGAAATATAACAGGAAGATATCTGAGATCTCACTTAAAACATGTCCTAATATTTTTTTCTACAGCACTAACCATCATTTCTATGACAAAATGTACCCCCTCATTGTGTTCCTTTTTAAATTAAATCTTTTAAGAGTTACCATTTTATTCCAATCAAGATGGCTACAGGTGTGCCATATTTTGTCATAAGTAAGACTGTTAGCACTCTAGATGTTCTTTAGAACACTCTGGGAAGCTGCAGTAGAGCACAAAGACATCAACTGACAGGCTGCTCCTGTTTAAATATAACAGGAAGATATTTGAGATCACGCTTGAAACATGTCCTAATTTTTCTTTCTACAGCACTAACCATAATTTCTATGACAAAATGAACCCCATCATTTTGTTCCTTTTTAAATTAAATGTGTTAAGTGTTACCAGTTTATTCCAATCAAGATGGCTTCAGGAGTGGCTTCAGTAAGGCTGTTAGTGCTCTAGTTGTTCTTTAGACCACTCTGGGACGCTGCAGTAGAACACAAAGGAGTCAACTGACAGTCTCTGCCCTTGTTGGATCTACATGTTATATTGAGCATGTCGGACTTCATTCTCACATGACTGAGAAAGATAATGTGAATTTACAGAAAATATGCTCTCATTTTAGCTTCTGGAGCACCTTGCAAAACTCTATGGGACAAGCATGTGAAAATAGTTTTCTCTCAAACATAATATCCCAGCAGAAGGTTTTTCCCAAGGTAAAGTCACCTTAGAACACACCACAATTCCTGAAATTAGTATGGTACCATCAAACAAATGAATTCTAATGTAACTAAAGTCTGTTATCACCCTTCATAGTTCTCCTTTTGGTAACCCACAAAATCTTCGATTCACTACAATCCATTTCAAGGGGCACTATCATGTATATTGGTCCCAAGATGGCTGCCAGCAATTTCAGGATGATGTGCTGACAGCCAATCAGATCTCACGATGACATGTGTGGGCTCCGCCCAGATATCGATATTTTTTCTTTTTTCAAATTTCTCAGGAACTACTGAACGGATGTACACCATTTAACAAAAAGAGTTCTTTCTGAACCAAGGGCTACCTTTTTGCCAAATGTGGTGTAATTCCATTCAGCAGTTCGGGCTGTAGCCGCAGCTAAACTTTCCTAAGGGAAATTGCATGGGGAAAATACATTTTGGGACCCCCTTCTTTCTCTGCCGCCACTTGCCGAATTGCCCCGGAACTTTCAAGATAGGAGCGGACCAGAGCGGGCCATAAGTTTTGAAAATTTCGTCAATCGAAGCCAAAGTTATTGGGAATAGAATATTGCGATTTTCCTATGGTAACTAGGTCCTAACTATAACTACCTACTGGTAACCGCCAGTAGGTGATATATATATATTAGATCGGGGCTCCACGTATATAAGAATAGACATCTAACCAATGGGAGGCAGCAGCGGTGAAGGCAATTATAATGTTGTGGTCAGCATACATTAGTGGTATAGGACCCGGTCAGTATCTAGGTTATAGTGGGCACGATTAGGCTACGCTTTGCATAGTCAATGCGATCCTGTGTCAGTAACCCTCGTGCCAGAGATACTTAGACCATCATATTTTGCCCAAAACAACAGCGTATTTGGCACATTTAAAGGCAAATTTGCACATTTTAAATAATTATTTATATTGCTGTATATTTATTTGCAGAATGTTGCACACGCTTGAAATATTTTTGCACTATATTATTACTGCTGCTAAACTTATGATTTTAGATGTATTATGGAGCCTTGATCTTATTCCACAACAATGTATGAATTGATTGTATAGAACTTTCTGTTTGAATTTGATTGTAAGGTTGCGGAAGTCTGTTGTTTATGTCGTTAGGCCTGATGGTCAGATGACCTGCACTTGCACTTTAAATGGTGAGGCTTGCCAAAACAACGTTATGTGAACAAGGGCTCATAGGGCCCGAAACGCGTCATGGCGGTCATGGGAATGCACGCAAAATAAAATAAAAGAAGACTGCAAATCACCTGTTTGGGTCCGTTTTCGTTTGCTCCGGTTTACTTGGATTTTGAAACGAAGTTCTGCAAATATTTTCCTCAAAATACCATGAATGAGGACATGGTACAACAAGCCCTTTTACAGGGCATTGAACAAGAAAGGGAAGAAACTCAGTTTAAGCCCAAGTCTACCTTTGTTCCTCAATTGCCATGGGATGCGATTGACGCCTTTACAGAGGCTATGACTCTGGATCTGATCAAATATAGGAAGAGAACGACTCCTATGAGTCATAACATCACGGAATCACAAAGGAAAGCCCTGCGAGATCTTATGGGGGATAGTAAGATTGTTATAAAGCCCTCTGACAAGGGGGGCAATGTGGTACTGTTAACTAGCGAATATTACCAACAGGAGGCTTTGAGACAGTTTTCGGACCAAAAGTACTATTCTCCAACTACTAGTAAGATCTACGAGGAGAGCATCGTGAACTATGATGAGTTGATTCGGAAGTGGTACAACTTACAAATGCTGGGGAAGGATGAACACCTATTTCTACGGAGTAATAGCCCCATGATTCCGACGTTCTACCATCTTCCTAAGTTCCACAAGAACTCTATATTACCACCTGGACGCCCCATTGTTGCGTCTATTTATGGACTAACTGAAAACATGTCCAAGTTCGTGGACTCTGTTCTTTTCCCCCTTGTTACTACCCTGGATTCTTATATCCAGGATACAAAGGACTTTTTGAATATAATTGAAGGTATGAACTGGGAATCCGATTATCTACTTATGGTGATGGATATCACCAGTCTTTATACTAACATTGACCACCAACATGGCCTGAATGCTGTCAGACATTTTTTGGATAAGCGCCAATTGCGCTTTACACAGCATAATATTATGATTCTCGAGTTTGTACAGTTTTGCTTAAATAATAACATATTTCTATTTGGTGAACAACTGTACAGGCAAATCTCTGGCACGGCGAGCTGTAAGAAGGGACAAGAGTATGGCAGGGTGGTACATTGGTACCGCTACATAGATGATCTTTTCATCGTGTGGCAGGGTACGACTGCAAGTGCAGAAATGTACATTGAAGATTTGAATAACAACTGCTACAATCTACACCTCTCGGGAACAATTAGCCGAGTGGCAGTCGACTATTTGGACCTGAGGGTGTACATTGATGAGGGCCTGGTAGATACATCCCTGTACAGAAAAGAAACGGCAGGGAACTCCACCCTATTTGCTAATAGCAGCCACCCACCCAAGCTTATCAGGAGTATCCCTTATGGGGAACTTCTCAGACTCCGGAGAAACAGCACACAAGAACGGGAGTTTGAGAAAGTAGCCCAGGAATGTCTGGAACGTTTCCGACTAAGGGGCTATGATGATTCCCTACTACAGAGTACACTTAAGAGAGTCAGAAAGATCCCCAGGATCGAATTGCTGAAAAAGAAACAAACAGAAAATGATTTGCCTAATAAGACCACCAATACAGAGAATAATAAATTCAGGATGATAACATCTTATTCTTCTGGAGCCAATCACCTTAAGGCCATGATGCGAAAAAACTGGCACATCCTACGTACAGACAGAATATTGAGGGAAGATTTGCCTCTCTATCCTCTAGTGACCTTCAGTAAGTGCAGATCGCTGGGAGACAGGTTGGTACATAGCTATTTTAACAAACCCATCACTAAGCCAAACACACTGAAGGACATGAGTGGGTTTTACCCTTGTGGCCACTGTAAAGCGTGTGCAGCAAGCAAAAGAGTCCTTCGATATGAAAACCAGATGACAGGTAGATCCATGACTATACAGAAATTCTTGACCTGCAGTACTGTCTATGCAGTTTATTGCTTGATATGCCCATGTGGCCTCCGCTACATTGGGAGTACCATCAACGAATTAAAATTGAGGGTGCTAGAGCATCTTAGGGCCATTGATAAGGTTGATCCTTCCTACCCGGTGGCACGCCATTTCTCTGAGTATCATAATAAGGATCGCAGCAAATTAACATACTTTGGGCTGGATTGCATACCTAATAACATCAGGGGAGGAGATAGGTTAAGACGACTCAGACGATTAGAATCGAGATACATCATCGATTTAGCGACCAAGCATCCGGGAGGTCTTAACAGCGGGGAGGAAATGGCCGTTCACCTAGGAAAATGATCCGACTAGGGAAGATATTAGCACTTTAGCTGATATATATGTGTTCTGTAGTCACTGTTAGAAAAAAGTCTGAAATACGATCTCAGAATAGGAGGGTTTATGATTCATGATATAAGAAAATGAAAATATGAAAAAGAAAAAATGTAAAAATTAACTCTTGAATTCTCATTATCAGTTTAAACAGCCTATTCATCAACTTGTATATATATGTATATATTTTTCTAAAACCTTGAGATAACATGAAGCAAAGACATATGAGTTAAGTCAGCTATCATATATGTATATATATTCTTCTGTGCAACTCTATGTGTATATATATCTGTATATATTTATTAGTATATTTGCTCTTTTGATTATCATGCTGATATAAGCCTCATCCTTATAACAACAGACTATTAATGAAAGGATCTATGCCGATCCACGGCTAGATGTTGTTGCATTATATAATTTGTATAATTATTACCTTTTACATTTACCACTTGTTTTTCTAGCCGATACACGGTTTGATTACTTTGGAAGGGTAATTGTATGTGTTTATGTGCATATCTTATCCACTACAAGATGGTACCCATATTAGAGCTAGGGTTTGTCCTTCACCTATGTCTGTTACCATGAGGGAGGTTTAAAATGAAATCATGTGCCCAGTGTCATTGACACTGACGAAGGCTGATGCCGAAACGCGTTTGTTGTTGACTTTCATTTAAATAAACAAAGACCGCTGTTAATTTCATCACCCCCGGAGTGCTGTCGTTCCTTTGAGGGAAGGGACCTTCGAGCGTATATATATATATATATATATATATATATATATATATATATATATATATATATATATATATATATATATATATATATATATATATATATATATATATATATTCACCGAAAAAACCATAGGTTATAAACCATATATAGTTAGGAATTAGCATTTAAAAAACCTTACTTTACTCACACAAAACCATTGAAATTCCATATATAGTTAGTTGTACTAACTATATATCACGCACCCGCAATCCACTGCTGATCATGTCACATATTACATCATTCATGACATGGTCAGTGACATCACTGATGACATCACTGATGACATCTCAAATGACATCACTGATGACATCGTCAAGGGGGGGCCGAGAAAAAAGGGGGGTCCCAAAACGCGTTTTTCCCATGTTAATTTCCATAGGGCGGTTGGCCTCACTTTTAGCCCGAACGGCTGAATGGATTTGCACGAAACTTGGCAAAATTGTAGGGACTGGTAGCCCGATGTGCCTTTTGTAGGTCTCAATATATGTGCTTCAGTGGATTTTGAGAAATTAAGGTTCAAAAAAAGATATATATCTGTAACCGCGGACTGGGCAGCGCTCCGCTACGCGTACTTTTCGCGCAACGGAGCTTTGTGAAGCGAAGCTGATTGGTTCTCCGGCGTCTGTCAACATTCCAAACAGTCCGTAGCGGCCGCCATCTTGTCTCTCGGTAGGATCGAGAGACAAGAGGAGGTGAAAGCGAAGGGGCAAATGACCATAAGGGGGAATAGTAGATCCTCGCTGACCCCCTAGGTTTGATGTGGAGGTTTTAAAAGGGCCCCGCGGGGCAAAAAAAAAAAATAATAATAATAATCGAACGGCTGAATGGATTTGCACGAAACTTGGTAAAATATTAGGGACTGGTAGCCCGATGTGCCTTTGCTAGGTCTCAATATATGTGCTCCAGTGGATTTTGAGAAATTAACGTTCAAAAAAAGATATATATCTGTAACAGCGCTCCGCTTCGCGTACTTTTCGCGTTACGGAGCTTTGCGAAGCTGATTGGTTCTCCGGCGTCTGTCAACATTCCAAACAGTCCGTAGCGGCCGCCATCTTGTCTCTCGGTAGGATTGAGAGACAAGAGGAGGCCAAAGCGAAGGGGGAAATGACCATAAGGGGGCATAGTAGATCCTTCCTGACCTCTTAGGTTTGATGTACCATTTTGCCAAGTTTGGTGTAATTCCGTTCAGCCATTCAGGCTGTAGACGTATGTAAATGTCCTATGGAAAATTGCATGGGGAAAACACATTTGAAAGTGTTGAAATTTAGAACCAATTAAAATGTTACTTTGGTTTTGTATTTGTGTGTGATGAAAGTTAATTGGTTATGTATATATGTCAAATGAGAGGAAACCACAGCCATTTTGTGATACTACTGTCTGAGGTACATTTGTGAGGAATTTTTGGTGGTGAATTTCTGGTGTTTGATTTACACAGTACTAACACTTTTCCTACTTTTGAAAAGGTGAGTTGTTAATTTGTAAGGGGAACTATGTTGTACACTTGAAGATAATTTGAAAAATGTTTTCTGTTATTTATTTGCAGTCCTTCTGTTATACTAAATACTTGATAAAGTTAGTTTTATATTATGTATTACTAAAAACGATAAATGAAAGTGATTATTTTTTTCTGCAATTTACAGCAAGCAATTTCAAAATAAAATGGCTCACAATGAAGAGACCGTGGCAATTTCTTTTGAATCGTCCACTACATTGATTGAAATTGAGAGCACCAATAATGAAACATTGTCACAAGGAGGACATGACTTGTATGATTCCATTAGATTGATTGAAATGGACAGCACCAAGAATGAAATATTGTCACAAGGAGATGACTTGAATGATTCCACTACGTTGATTGAAATTGAGAGCAGCAATAATGAAATATTGTCACAAGGAGGAGATGACTTGTATGATTCCATTAGATTGATTGAAATGGACAGCACCAATAATGAAATATTGTCACAAGGAGGAGATGACTTGAATGATTCCACTACATTGATTGAAATTGAGAGCACCAATAATGAAATATTGTCACGAGGAGATGACTTGAATGATTCCACTACATTGATTGAAATTGACAGCACCAATAATGAAATATTGTCAGAAGGAGGAGATGACTTGAATGATTTTTTTGATCAATCTCTTGATGGCGAATTTATCGAGTGTTTGGAGACCATAGAGTTACAAGAATCATTATTGGAGACTTTTCATGAGGACATTGCTGATGAGGACATGTTACTAGTTCTTTCAAATTTAGAAAATTCTGAAGAATAAATTTATATTTAGAAATCAAAAATTGTTTGAGACATTATTCATTTTTATTTTTAATTTATGAGGTTGTAGCGAAGTGATTGTAGTATAAAATGAGACTTATAGTATAGAGTGCAACATTTTTATGTTACATGGTAAGTTTACTCATATTTACTTCCCTTCTGCCACTATATTATCTCCAATGTGTATTTGACATCTCTTCTTCATCTCCGGCCTCCTTTCTCTCACTGTGTGTCTTCGATGCATCTTATCGCTGCTATTTTGTGTAATTACAGAAGAGAGTAAAATAAAATAGTTCGGAACGTGAAAAGGGGGCAAAGTAGAGTACTCCTCACCCCCTAGGCCTTTTTAGGCGGTCCCAAAAGGATCAGTTTCTGCTTTCCTGAGAGATTATGGTATGAGTTCCATATACCACAATAACTTGCATTACAACATGCAAGATATCTATCTCCTATTACCAACTTTTGGAGATATTCGCGCTAAGCGCGAATATCTCCAAAAAGTAACACCTGCCCTGAGCAGTTCTTAGCCATGTTATCCAATGGGAGGTGGATAACATGGCTAAGAGCATTAGCTCGGTAATGTATGAATATCGCTGAGTTTTTAGCGATATTCATGCATTGCGGCCGTTTATTATCGCATTTGTGATAAACCTTGATAATAGCAAGGTTTATCTTCGATAATTTCTGATGATGCTTAGCGGTAAAAAATTCGTTGGTAAGCATCGTTAGCGATAAATATCGCTTAACTTTGGTAATATGCCCCAACGTCTGTTAACGTTCGATTCGAAGGAAATGAGGAAGTGTTGAAAAACATTGTCTGCGCCATCTTGCCTTTTTTGAAATGCCACACTTTTGTCGTGCACGGCAGCCATTTTAGATGTCTTGACCAGACCCACTCTCTGGACGCTGTCGATTCGTAGCATGGCTCCTCACCCTCGCAAGCATCTTCCCCAGGCACTGGTCACCCCCGCTCTCTGTCTTATACATGGGCAATAAACCTCCCCCCCATCTGCGCTGCTCTTCCCTGAGAATCACACTGTGCCCGCCCGACACCTCCCTTTCGCCCTATTCACTACCGCACCCTCTGACACTCCTCTTCCTCTGTGTCCGATTGTCCAGGCTATCAGCTAGCCCTGCAGATGTAGTTTATGGCCCCAGCTGTAAAGAATCACCCCTCTTCAAAGGAGTTATAGTAGATGAAGGCCCACACCCGATGAGATCCGTCACACCACACGTGTTCCTACTATCTGAAAACCATCCTGTATTGTGATTGGGGAGGGGACCGAGCCTGAAGCGGAAGATTCCAGGAATCACTCTTTGTACATCAAAGTTTTTACAATTATGTGTCACATTAAAAATATATAGCACTCCAACAAAGTAGTAGGAATATAAAACTTTAATAACATATAAATATATACAACAAAACAAAAACAGTAAAAACATTTAAACAACGAAGAGACCGTGGCAATTTCTTTTGAATTATCCAATAGATTTATTGAAATTGACAGCACCAATAATGAAATATTCTTGTCAGTAGCGGTCTGTTGTGCGAATAGTTCCAAGGCAGCAGAACGCGCTGAAATCTAGATGGCACGAAAGTGATGTCTAGCAAGTTGCCGCCCAGCAAATAACGGCGTGGGGCGCCGTGGGGGTGAGTGAGTCCAGTAGGCACCACAGCTATTCTTACCGGCATTGCAGAATTACTGCTGGGGACAATGCCTGTGCTGTAGCAGGGTCACAGCAGAAACAAAAAGGATTCTGTTGAAGATGTTGTTGGTTTTCAATTTGAAAACAGTTCTGGTGTCAACTGCTATGTTATTGTAGTGGTTAATGTTTTGTTTTCTCTAGAAAATGTAAAAGAGGGGGAGGCAGTCCAAAGTTCCGTTAAAAGGGCAAAGGAAAGGATCGGTGGTTTGAACTATCAGTCAAAAAGGGGAGGGGGTGCAACAATTTTTCCTACCGGGTCACACTGTGCTTTCACCGGAAGTGAGGTCTGCAGGATTCTAGTAATTCAAAGTGAGGCTGGCGCCGACGTCCCGCGGATACAGTTTCGTCACTCCACGGGTGATCATGGCAGTCATTCCCCATTGGGGGTCGGAGACTCCCGCGGCTCCTCTAGAATCTTCAAGGTCGTGGAGGACTACGGTGGTGGAGTCAACCAGTGACCGGGCCATTTCTTTATGCTGGGCCCGCTCTTGCCAGGTCGACCGTCATTTTGAGAGTTCGGTAGCTACTGGCGATCGCGGGGTCAAATGAGCGGACGGGCTCCACCCTGCCGGGCGAGACGTTGCAGCATGGCCACAGTGGAAGAACCCTTTTCCGGGCGCCTGGAGCGCTGAGGGTGCAGCTGGGAAGCCTCCACCTGGGGAGGCGGGAGAGGCCTGTTCGCACCGTCTCTCCCTCCCAGTGCACCCCACGGCGTCTCGCTTGAGATCTGTTATGGCCGGACCAGGCGATGAGGACGAGGGGGGGGGGGTCGGAGGCATGTGCAAGACATCCCCCCCCAGTGTTGTCGCAGCCATTATAAAAGAAAGAAGTGTCCCGTCCGTCTTCGGGCCGGGCTTCCGGTAGATGTCGGCCGGACGCCCCTGGCTCTGGCCCCATGAACGGGTTTCTTGGTTTATTGGCTGCAGCCGGATCCCGTCAGCCTCGGCCCCCCGACCGTTGGTGGCCGGACCGGAAGAGCATGTGGCGGGACTACCTGCAACTCTCAAGGGCCACCGCGGCCGGACTGGGAGAGAGAGGGGAGGGTCGAGGAGACATTCCCCCCCCCCTGCAACTGTTCAGCGTTGTAAAGGCAATCCCCTGGCCGGGTCCCGCTGGTCTCGGCCTCTCCTCCGGCTACACCCTACGTTAGGATCTCCTGGCCGAGGCGTGGCAGCAGGACCTGCCTTATATGGGCTGCTCCTGGCTGGGCGTAGCCGGAACCCTGCCCCACCTTGGAAGTTTCCAGAGTGGGGGCGGATGTTCTACTGACTTGCATTTTCCCTAGTCTATCGATTTTTTTGGCGTGGCAGGCGGTGGGACAGCGAGGGGTGATTTGGTTTCTCTTACTGTTTTTCTGGTCTCTCACCACTGGCATATTTCGAACGTTTTCTTGTTTCTAGGACATTAATAGGTTTTATCATTACGTTATGTTATCGTTTCTTTGTTCGTTGTTTAATAAAAGTTCATGTTCATCAGTGGCCTACTGATTTTCGATTTCCTATTCTTTTCTTTCCAGGTTGTTTCATGCTAAAGTTTCTGTTAACAGGATACAGTGATCACTTCGTTATTATTGCATATGTCCTTTTCACTAGGGGTGCTCTCTGGTCGGGCCAGATGACGTATGTCTAGTAAATGGTCCGGGTGAAACAGGTGCATCAATCAGTGGGGAGTAGATAGGCATGACAGATTACAACGGGGGAGAAAGGTCCGCATTACGTACCCTTTCACTACTTGCAAAGATTTTCCTACGTTTATTTGCAAACAGGGAATACCTCCAAAAAGAACCAATTCCCAAACAGTCAATGTTTGGGGAAACAATCAATCAATGAGGAACGAAATAGGCACGACGTGTTAAAGGTTTGCGTTACCTACCCTTCACTATCTGCAAAGGGAGAGAGAATATTCCTATTCTTCCTCGTTTGCAGGCAGAGAAGATTCTTAAGAGAATCAACTTCGAACAATTCAATGCTCGATTCAAACAATCAACAAGGGGTACTGTGAACACAAATGAACGCCGCTTATGTACATACACATTGGTATTATCAACAGGTTGTTCCTAATGTTTCTATTTTAGGGAGGTCAAAAAGAGATCCCATTAGTGGCCTACTGATTTTGCTCGATTCCTTTTGCTTTTTTACACGATTTTTCGCTATCTGCAAAGACTAAACAGAGTATTGCGACTCTGTGCTTGTTAGTAAATAGAGAATGAACCAAAGAGAACAATCAATCAAATGGAGAGAGAAGCAGGCACGACGGATTACAACGGGGGCAACGGGGGCAAAGGCCTGCGTTAACTACCCTTCACTATCTGCAAAGAGAGAGTACTCCTAATAGAAATGAGGGGTGGGGGGCAGCATTCAAAGCAGATCAGTGTGCATAAACACGAAAATGTTTTTACTTACCACGTACTTGACATTCGACAGCTTATGATATTTGCTATTAAAAAACCATTGAAATTCACTGAAAAAACCATAGGTTATAGACCATATATAGTTAGGAATTAGCATTTAAAAAACCTTATTTTACTCACACAAAACCATTGAAATTCCATATATAGTTAGTTGCACTAACTATATATCGCGCACCCGCAATCCACTGCTGATCATGTCACATATTACATCATTCATGACATGGTCAGTGACATCACTGATGACATCACTGATGACATCTCAAATGACATCACTGATGACATCACTGATGACATCTCATTTGACATCATTCTTGTGCTAATACGATAAACCTCTTCAGACTCTAATATAACCTTAGATACACTCAGTGTATACAGACACTCACACACTGCCACTCATCCATGGAGTTACTCACACACCCAGTCAGTCATGCAAAGAAACAATCTCACCTCCATTTCTTCAACTATACAGTTATACACACCTTACTTATTGAAACATATACTAACACATATTTACTCTCTTATACAATCCCTGATACAAGTTCACAATGATCGATACAACCACTCACTCATTCAGTGGCTCTCATGCACAGTTATTTATATATGCCAACTCTCACATGTACTGTGTTTTACATATGTATTTACTATGACATGTAGCATTGAGATATCCATTCACTCATCAATACACTCATGCACACAGTCAACTGCCCATGTAGCTGTTTCCACATGCACTCTTGAACTCATACACCTAGTGAATAAACTGCTCACACATCTATGCACAGAGTCACACACCTTCCAGCCACCCCCACACAAACTCAATCTCCCATAGAAATACTTGGGCAACCAATTAATAACACATATAGCCTCTCGTATAGCTAATGATGAACACATGCAGCAGTTTACATCACAACAGACATAATGATGCACAAATTAAGACAGTTTAGTCACTAACCCATGCATTCAGTGAGACACATTTAATCACTCACTTATACAGTCAGTCACGCACCTACTAAATCCTTCATCCAGACACTTATACATCCACTCATTCTTCAATATGTAAGACATATTTTAACTTTACAGAAACATACAGTCACTGGATGTTGTCATCAGTGATGTCATCAGTGATGTCATTTGAGATGTCATCAGTGATGTCATCAGTGATGTCACTGACCATGTCATGAATGATGTAATATGTGACATGATCAGCAGTGGATTGCGGGTGCGCGATATATAGTTAGTGCAACTAACTATATATGGAATTTCAATGGTTTTGTGTGAGTAAAATAAGGTTTTTTAAATGCTAATTCCTAACTATATATGGTCTATAACCTATGGTTTTTTCAGTGAATATATATATATATATATGCAGTGAACTCCATCTTCAATTTCCCACTGAACAGGAAGGAGGAACACAGACCCAGGAAGCTTTGTGCAAACTATTTATTATTCCATTGAAATACCACGCAGCGGCATGGCGCTTTTCGGCCCCAGAAAGGCCTTGATCACATGACGCTGCCAGAAGAGACCTGCTAATTTAAAGTGAAAGTGATGATCACGTGAGAGTGAGGCAGGTAGACATAGAAAAAATATATATGTACAAAAATACATTGAAAGCAATCAATGGTCATTTGTAATATTGTTTTGCGTTGTCAACTTGTAATACCAAATACCTTAACATTAATGTGCAAAAATATGCGACAGTGCAAAGTAAGCATGTGTAAATGGGCAAATGATATATTTCCCGATAGTGAGAGCATAAAACTTCAACTATCGAGCTCGTAATATCGCCAAGCTCCAGAATGATATAAAGTTAGATAGGTAAAAACAATGTGCAAATGCGCTTAGAGTCCAAAACCTTTACCAACAATGCTGCTGGTGTACAATGCCTCAAATTGAATGTTCAAAAAAAAGCATTAGTGCAAGAAACCCAGTGCAATTATACGGTTGTTGTATTGCATCTAAGTTACAATAAAATAACATGGAAAGTTCCATCACATGCATGTATTAGCCTAGGTTATTGGGCATAACAAATCAAAACAGCAGTCTACAAATGTACTAAAGCGTATAAAGTTTGTTAAACCAGTTGACAAATGGAAGTAAATCGTACCACAGTGGGTCATGGATACTATTTTCAGATTTGCAACCCACAATGTGTTAAAGGCTATGATAGCGTATAACAACTTTAAACTCATGATGTATACTAAATTCTCTCAGAGTACATTAGGACTGGTTAGTACACTTATATAGAAAATTTAAATCAATAATTGATTAAACATTCATTCAAGTGCAAAGTGGTATTGTCATTAAAAAAAAACTAAAAACCTTAATAAATATTTATTACGTCATAAATATCAAAAAATATATATGTACTGGATCACATGTACAATCACTTAAGGGAACAAACTGTACTGTTTAGTATTCAATAAATCCATTTACGCTGATTGTAATAAATAAATAAATAAATAAGAAGCCCAAGTGGGCCCTACTTCTAATCTGCTTCAAACAGATACGATGTGTTAATATTAAATAGAAGGAGGAGAAAAGTGAGAAAAAGAAAACTAGTGTTAAAAATAGAGTTGTGAGTACAATATGACTACAAAATTGCAGTACGGAGGTCAGACATGTGTGCTGATCATAATACAAAATGCTGCAGATAAAATAGCAGAAGAATGGGAGATTTAAAGGCAGGTGAAAAAATCCTCCCTCGAGTTGAGCCCCTTGGACGTTTTTGTTTCCAACTCGAGGATGTACCTTGTTTCTAACTTTCTTAACAAGGCCTTGCAGTCACCACCACGTCGAAGTGGTGGGACCATATTCATCGCAAAGTAACTCAGTAGCGATTATGGCCGGTGTGGAGACTAAGCAAGCTATTGCCCAGAGTTGCAGCGTGGGACCCCATGATTAGAGTAGGCACCGTGCCAAGAATTATCAGGTCTGCGGACATTTGAGCTCAAGACCCTGCTGTGACGGGAATTGAACCCTGGTCCCGGGCCAGACCTCTGCATCAGGGTCTGCCGCTCTAATCAGTGAGCCACACTCCTCCATCGATCATAGCGGCTGTGTAACCCCTAGTTAGAAATCTTTTCTTGCTCTCAACCTGTGCATTTAGGCAATCAGCATCAACACTACAAATACGTCTGATATGCAGCATCTTACCAAAAGGGATGCTGCGTATCAGATGATCATGGTGATGACTGATGGCGTGTAACACCGCGTTACCCGCCGTGGATTTCTGATGTAACCGGGTCTCCATATGATTGTCTTGGATGTACACTTCTACATCCAAAGAATTTAAGGATACCTTGCTAACTTGTGCTGTAAATCTTAGGTTGAGATTGTTATCATTGATTTCCTCAATGAACAAATTAGCTGCTGGCTCTGAGCCTTTCCAAATAAGTCAGATGGTTCACTTTGAGGAATTTAAATTCATTGCTACTTAGTAACCCAGCACTTTCCATGATAACAATTTCGTATTGAAGTCACTGCAGGCTAGTTTCACCGTCTTCCAATCACCACGCCTGTAGCATTGTTGATCATACCCATGCGAGAACGCTTCTTCTACACACACATATATATATATATATATAAAAAAAAACACAAGACTTTACTCACCATCCTGGCCTACCTGTACTACAAGGCACCCTGGGAGTTGTAGTCCGGAGAATGGAGAACGGACTGCACCTGTTGAGCTGTATTAACAAGGGGGAGGGGCGAACTCGGTTTCACCATGTAAATGGAAGCAGGGAGGAACTACACTTATGAGTCATGCTGGTGTTGGGCGCTGAGGAAGGCACACGCCGAAATGCATTCGCCGCCATCAGGATTGTTACCAGGTGAATAAAGGCTTCCTTTCCTGTTCTCCTCTGGGCTCCCGCTTCTTCTTTCTTGGGTTGGAGCGTTTCTAGTCATATTTGTGTGGTTGCCAGTAACGCACTTCGGAAGCCCCTGCCACGCTTTGGGTCCGGACGTAAACTGGCCTGCTTCGCGGCACTTTGCTTGTTCCAGGTATGGAATTGTCCGGTTCCCGCCACCCACACTGAATGAGAGGAGCAGTGGAGGTATTGTACCTCCCTCGTGGGCACTCTGCATCTGCAGTTTAGTCCCTGCAATATTGACTTTTGGTTCGGGAGGCTGTGGCAGTCTGAGGAGACCCGAGGGGTTGCCTTATTGAACTTGGGACATGACATCTCACCCTGCTTTATGAGTTCCTTCGGTAATTTCAACAAGAAACCCCCCCACAAGACTTTACTCACCATCCTGGGCTACCTGTACTACAAGGCACCCTGGGAGTTGTAGTCCGGAGAATGGAGAACGGACTGCACCTGTTGAGCTGTATTAACAAGGGGGAGGGGCGAACCTCGGTTTCACAATGTAAATGGAAGCAGGGAGGAACTACACTTATGAGTCATGCTGGTGTTGGGCGCTGACGAAGGCACACGCCGAAATGCATTCGCCGCCATCAGGATTGTTACCGGGTGAATAAAGGCTTCCTTTCCTGTTCTCCTCTGGGCTCCCGCTTCTTCTTTCTTGGGTTGGAGCGTTTCTAGTCATATATATATATATATATTCACTGAAAAAACCATAGGTTATAAACCATATATAGTTACGAATTAGCATTTAAAAAACCTTACTTTACTCACACAAAACCATTGAAATTCCATATATAGTTAGTTGTACTAACTATATATCGCGCACCCGCAATCCACTGCTGATCATGTCACATATTACATCATTCATGACATGGTCAGTGACATCACTGATGACATCACTGATGACATCTCAAATGACATCACTGATGACATCACTGATGACATCTCAAATGACATCACTGATGACATCACTGATGACATCTCATTTGACATTACTGATCACATCACTGATGACATCATTCATGTGCTAATACGATGAACCTCTTCAGACTCTAATATAACCTTAGATACACTCAGTGTAAACACAGACTCACAGATTGTCACTCATCCATGAAGTTACACACACACCTAGTCAGTCATGCAAACAATCAATCACACTTCCATTTCCTTAACTATACAGTTAAACACACCTTACTTATTCAAACATATACTAAAACATATTTACTCACTTATACAATCCTGGATACAAGTTCACAATGATCCATACAGCCACTCACACATTCACTGGCTCTTATTCACAGTTATTTATATATGTCAACTCTCACATGTACTCTATTTTACATATGTACTTACTTTGACATGTAGCACTGAGATATCTATTCACTCACCAATACAGTCATGCACACAGTCAACCGCCCATACAGCTGTTTCCACATGCACTTTTGAACCCATACATCTATGCAGAGAGTCATACACCTCCCAGCCACCCATACACACTCTCAGTCTCCCATACAAATACTTGGGCGACCAATCAATAACCCATATAGTTAATCATATAGCTACTGATCAACACATGCAGCAGTTTACAGAACAACAGACATAATGATGCACAAATTAAGACAGTTTAGTCACTAACCCATGCACTCAGTGAGACACATTTAATCACTCACTCATACAGTCAGTCATGCACCTACTAAATCCTTTGTTCAGACACTTCTACATCCACTCATTCTTCAATATGTAAGACATATTTTAACTTTACAGAAACATACAGTCACTGGATGTTGTCATCAGTGATGTCATCAGTGATGTCATTTGAGATGTCATCAGTGAGGTCATCAGTGATGTCATTTGAGATGTCATCAGTGATGTCATCAGTGATGTCACTGACCATGTCATGAATGATGTAATATGTGACATGATCAGCAGTGGATTGCGGGTGCGCGATATATAGTTAGTACAACTAACTATATATGGAATTTCAATGGTTTTGTGTGAGTAAAGTAAGGTTTTTTAAATGCTAATTCCTAACTATATATGGTTTATAACCTATGGTTTTTTCAGTGAATTTTCAAGGTTTTGTAAATGCTAATTCCTAACTATATATGGTCTATAACCTATGGTTTTTTCAGTGAATATATATATATATATATATATATATTACCTACTGGCGGTCGCCAGTAGGTATATATAGTTAGGATTTTTTCTCTATGGGTTTTTTGAAAACTCTATGTCTAATAACTTTGGCGTTTGTGGACGGAATTGGCTGAAATTTTCAGGAAAATGGCACATTTTGTTTCTGAGCAGCCCTTGAAAATTTGGGGGGGGTTCGTCCAGTGGGGGCCGAGAAAAAAGGGGGGTCCCAAAATGTGTTTTTAACATTGAGTTTTCCATAGGGCGGTTGGCCTCACTTTTAGCCCGAACGGCTGAATGGATTTGCACGAAACTTGGCAAAATTGTAGGGACTGGTAGCCCGATGTGCCTTTTGTAGGTCTCAATATATGTGCTCCAGTGGATTTTGAGAAATTAACGTTTAAAAAAAGATATATATCTGTAACAGCGGACCGGGCAGCGCTCTGGTTCGCGGACTTTTCGCGCAACAGAGCTTTGTGAAGCGAAGCTGATTGGTTCTCCGGCGTCTGTCAACATTCCAAACAGTCCGTAGCGGCCGCCATCTTGTCTCTCGGTAGGATCGAGAGACAAGAGGAGGTCAAAACAAAGGGGGAAATAACTATAAGGGGGCATAGTAGATCCTCGCTGACCCCCTAGGTTTGATGTGGAGGTTTTAAAAGGGCCCCGCGGGGCAAAAAAAAATAATAATAATAATAATTGAACGGCTGAATGGATTTGCACGAAACTTGGCAAAATATTAGGGACTGGTAGCCCGATGTGCCTTTGCTAGGTCTCAATATATGTGCTCCAGTGGATTTTGAGAAATTAACGTTCAAAAAAAGATATATATCTGTAACAGCGCTCCGCTTCGCGTACTTTTCGCGTTACGGAGCTTTGCGAAGCTGATTGGTTCTCCGGCGTCTGTCAACATTCCAAACAGTCCGTAGCGGCCGCATCTTGTCTCTCGGTAGGATTGAGAGACAAGAGGAGGCCAAAGCGAAGGGGGAAATGACCATAAGGGGGCATAGTAGATCCTTCCTGACCTCTTAGGTTTGATGTACCATTTTGTCAAGTTTGGTGTAATTCCGTTCAGCCATTCAGGCTGTAGACGTATGTAAATGTCCTATGGAAAATTGCATGGGGAAAACACATTTGAAAGTGTTGAAATTTAGAACCAATTAAAATGTTACTTTGGTTTTGTATTTGTGTGTGATGAAAGTTAATTGGTTATGTATATATGTCAAATGAGAGGAAACCACAGCCATTTTGTGATACTACTGTCTGAGGTACATTTGTGAGGAATTTTTGGTGGTGAATTTCTGGTGTTTGATTTACACAGTACTAACACTTTTCCTACTTTTGAAAAGGTGAGTTGTTAATTTGTAAGGGGAACTATGTTGTACACTTGAAGATAATTTGAATAATGTTTTCTGTTATTTATTTGCAGTCCTTCTGTTATACTAAATACTTGATAAAGTTAGTTTTATATTATGTATTACTAAAAACGATAAATGAAAGTGATTATTTTTTTCTGCAATTTACAGCAAGCAATTTCAAAATAAAATGGCTCACAATGAAGAGACCGTGGCAATTTCTTTTGAACCGTCACTACATTGATTGAAATTGAGAGCACCAATAATGAAACATTGTCACAAGGAGGACATGACTTGTATGATTCCATTAGATTGATTGAAATGGACAGCACCAAGAATGAAATATTGTCACAAGGAGATGACTTGAATGATTCCACTACGTTGATTGAAATTGAGAGCAGCAATAATGAAATATTGTCACAAGGAGGAGATGACTTGTATGATTCCATTAGATTGATTGAAATGGACAGCACCAATAATGAAATATTGTCACAAGGAGGAGATGACTTGAATGATTCCACTACATTGATTGAAATTGAGAGCACCAATAATGAAATATTGTCACGAGGAGATGACTTGAATGATTCCACTACATTGATTGAAATTGACAGCACCAATAATGAAATATTGTCAGAAGGAGGAGATGACTTGAATGATTTTTTTGATCAATCTCTTGATGGCGAATTTATCGAGTGTTTGGAGACCATAGAGTTACAAGAATCATTATTGGAGACTTTTCATGAGGACATTGCTGATGAGGACATGTTACTAGTTCTTTCAAATTTAGAAAATTCTGAAGAATACATTTATATTTAGAAATCAAAAATTGTTTGAGACATTATTCATTTTTATTTTTAATTTATGAGGTTGTAGCGAAGTGATTGTAGTATAAAATGAGACTTATAGTATATAGTGCAACATTTTTATGTTACATGGTAAGTTTACTCATATTTACTTCCCTTCTGCCACTATATTATCTCCAATGTGTATTTGACATCTCTTCTTCATCTCCGGCCTCCTTTCTCTCACTGTGTGTCTCCGATGCATCTTATCGCTGCTATTTTGTGTAATTACAGAAGAGAGTAAAATAAAATAGTTCGGAACGTGAAAAGGGGGCAAAGTAGAGTACTCCTCACCCCCTAGGCCTTTTAAGGCGGTCCCAAAAGGATCAGTTTCTGCTTTCCTGAGAGATTATGGTATGAGTTCCATATACCACAATAACTTGCATTACAACATGCAAGATATCTATCTCCTATTACCAACTTTTGGAGATATTCGCGCTAAGCGCAGTCATTCCCCATCGGGGGTCGGGGACTCCCGCGGCTCCTCTAGAATCTTCAAGGTCGTGGAGGACTACGGTGGTGGAGTCAACCAGTGACCGGGCCATTTCTTTATGCTGGGCCCGCTCTTGCCAGGTCGACCGCCATTTTGAGAGTTCGGCAGCTACCGGCGATCGCGGGGTCACATGAGCGGACGGGCTCCACCCTGCCGGGCGAGACGTTGCAGCATGGCCACAGTGGAAGAACCCTTTTCCGGGCGCCTGGAGCGCTGAGGGTGCAGCTGGGAAGCCTCCACCTGGGGAGGCGGGAGAGGCCTGTTCGCACCGTCTCTCCCTCCCAGTGCACCCCACGGCGTCTCGCTTGAGATTTGTTATGGCCGGACCAGGCGATGAGGACGAGGGGGGGGGGGGTCGGAGGCATGTGCAAGACATCCCCCCCCAGTGTTGTCGCAGCCATTATAAAAGAAAGAAGTGTCCCGTCCGTCTTCGGGCCGGGCTTCCGGTGGATGTCGGCCGGACGCCCCTGGCTCTGGCCCCATGAACGGGTTTCTTGGTTTATCGGCTGCAGCCGGATCCCGTCGGCCTCGGCCCCCCGACCGTTGGTGACCGGACCGGAAGAGCATGTGGCGGGACTACCTGCAACTCTCAAGGGCCACCGCGGCCGGACTGGGAGAGAGAGGGGAGGGTCGAGGAGACATTCCCCCCCCCTGCAACTGTTCAGCGTTGTAAAGGCAATCCCCTGGCCGGGTCCCGCTGGCCTCGGCCTCTCCTCCGGCTACACCCTACGTTAGGATCTCCTGGCCGAGGCGTGGCAGCAGGACCTGCCTTATATGGGCTGCTCCCGGCTGGGCGTAGCCGGAACCCTGCCCCACCTTGGAAGTTTCCAGAGTGGGGGCGGATGTTCTACTGACTTGCATTTTCCCTAGTCTATCGATTTTTTTGGCGTGGCAGGCGGTGGGACAGCGAGGGGTGATTTGGTTTCTCTTACTGTTTTTCTGGTCTCTCACCACTGGCATATTTTAACGTTTTTTTGTTTCTAGGACATTAATAGGTTTTATCATTACGTTATGTTATCGTTTCTTTGTTCGTTGTTTAATAAAAGTTCATGTTCATCAGTGGCCTACTGATTTTCGTTTTCCTATTTTTTTCTTTCCAGGTTGTTTCATGGTAAAGTTTCTGTTAACAGGATACAGTGATCACTTCGTTATTATTGCATATGTCCTTTTCACTAGGGGTGCTCTCTGGTCGGGCCAGATGACGTATCTCTAGTAAATGGTCCGGGTGAAAAAGGTGCATCAATCAGTGGGGAGTAGATAGGCATGACAGATTACAACGGGGGAGAAAGGTCCGCATTACGTACCCTTTCACTACTTGCAAAGATTTTCCTACGTTTATTTGCAAACAGGGAATACCTCCAAAAAGAACTAATTCCCAAACAGTCAATGTTCGGACAATCAATCAATCAATGAGGAATGAAATAGGTACGACGTGTTAAAGGCTTGCGTTACCTACCCTTCACTATCTGCAAAGGGAGAGAGAATATTCCTATTCTTCCTCGTTTGCAGGTAGAGAAGATCCTTAAGAGAATTAACTTCGAACAATTCAATGCTCGATTGAAACAATCAACAAGGGGTACTGTGAACACAAATGCTTATGTACATACGTATTGCTATTTTCAACAGGTTGTTCCTAATGTTTCTATTTTAGCGAGGTCAAAAAGAGATCCCATTAGTGGCCTACTGATTTTGCTCGATTCCTTTTGTTTTTTTACACGATTTTTCGCTATCTGCAAAGACTAAACAGAGTATTTTGACTCTGTGCTTGTTTGTAAATAGAGAATGAACCAAAGAGAACAATCAATCAAATGGAGAGAGAAGCAGGCACGACGGATTACAAAGGGGGCAAAGGGCTGCGTTAACTACCCTTCACTATCTGCAAAGAGAGAGTACTCCTAATAGAAATGAGGGGTGGGGGGCAGCATTCAAAGCAGATCAGTGTGCATAAACACGAAAATGTTTTTACTTACCACGTACTTGACATTCGACAGCTTATGATATTTGCTATTAAAAAACCATTGAAATTCACTGAAAAAACCATAGGTTATAGACCATATATAGTTAGGAATTAGCATTTACAAAACCTTGAAAATTCACTGAAAAAACCATAGGTTATAGACCATATATAGTTAGGAATTAGCATTTAAAAAACCTTATTTTACTCACACAAAACCATTGAAATTCCATATATAGTTAGTTGCACTAACTATATATCGCGCACCCGCAATCCACTGCTGATGATGTCACATATTACATCATTCATGACATGGTCAGTGACATCACTGATGACATCACTGATGACATCTCAAATGACATCACTGATGACATCACTGATGACATCTCATTTGACATCAATGACCACATCACTGATGATATCATTCATGTGACAATACAATGCATCTCCTCACATTTTAATATAACCTCTGTTTCACCCAGTGTTAAATACAGAGTATAATTTTTGAAACCATTGACACACCAATACTAGTTACTACATACGCACTCACTGATTCCTACGTCTACACACACATTCACTCATTCACCCATAAAATCATTCATACATACAATCACTCATCTTTACAACACTATCATATGCACTCATACACCTATACAGACACTCACACTCTGCCACTCATCCATGGAGTTACTCACACACCTAGTCAGTCCTGTAAAGAATCAATTACACTTCCATTTTCTTGTCTATACAGTTAAACATAGAGCACCTTACATTTTCAAACATATACTAACACATACTTACTTTCTTATACAATCATTGATACAAGTACACATTGATCTGCACAGAGTCACACACCTCCCAGCCAGCCACACACACACTCAGTCTCCCATACAAATACTTGGACAATCAATCAGTAACCCATATAGTTAATCATATAGCTACTGATCAACACATGCAGCAGTTTACAGAACAACAGACACAATGATGCACAAATTAAGACAGTTTAGTCACTAACCCATGCACTCAGTGAGACACATTTAATCACTCACTCATACATTCAGTCATGCACCTACTAAATCCTTTGTCCAGACACTTATACTTCCACTCATTCTTCAATATGTAAGACACATTTTAACTTTACAGAAACATACAGTCACTGGATGATGTCATCAGTGATGTCATCAGTGATGTCATTTGAGATGTCATCAGTGATGTCATCAGTGATGTCACTGACCATGTCATGAATGATGTAATATGTGACATCATCAGCAGTGGATTGCGGGTGCGCGATATATAGTTAGTGCAACTAACTATATATGGAATTTCAATGGTTTTGTGTGAGTAAAATAAGGTTTTTTTAAATGCTAATTCCTAACTATATATGGTCTATAACCTATGGTTTTTTCAGTGAATATATATATATATATATATATATATATATATATATATATATATATATATATATATATATAACATTTCTATGGCAAAATGAAACCCCTTATTTTGTTCCTTTTCAAATTAAATGTATTAAGTGTTACCACTTTATTCCAATCAAGATGACTTCAGGTGTGCCATACTTTTGTCATAAGTAAGACTGTTAGCGTTCTAGTTGTTCTTTAAAACACTGTGGGACATTCTGTCACTGGGCTATAGTTGGGCTACATCTGGCTGATATTTGGGCTACATTTGTTTTTTTTTGTCTCTGGCGGCCATCTTTGGGCTACATTGGGCTTCATTGGGCTTCATTGGGCTACATTTGGGCTCCAACATATATATAGCCCAATGTAGCCCAATATATATTTTTCAAAGTTAATTTTCGTAAAAACCACTGGAGCATATATCTTGAGACATAGCAAAGCACATCGGGCTACCAGTCCCTACAATTTTGCCAAGTTTCGTGGAAATCCATTCAGCCGTTCGAGCTAAAAGTGAGTCCAACCGCCCTATGGAAAACTCAATGTTAAAAACACGTTTTGGGACCCCCCTTTTTTTTCGGCCCCCGCTTGACGAAACCCCCCCAAATTTTCAGGGGCTGCTCAGAAACAAAATGTTCCATTTTCCAGAAAGTTTCAGCCAATTCCGTCCTCAAACGCCAAAGTTATTTAACATAGAATTTTCAAAAATCCCATAGGAAAAAAATCCTAACTATATATACCTACTGGCGACTGCCAGTAGGTAATATATATATATATATATATATATATATATATATATATATATATATATATATATATATATATATATATTCACTGAAAAAACCATAGGTTATAGACCATATATAGTTAGGAATTAGCATTTAAAAAACCTTATTTTACTCACACAAAACCATTGAAATTCCATATATAGTTAGTTGCACTAACTATATATCGCGCACCCGCAATCCACTGCTGATGATGTCACATATTACATCATTCATGACATGGTCAGTGACATCACTGATGACATCACTGATGACATCTCAAATGACATCACTGATGACATCACTGATGACATCATCCAGTGACTGTGTGTTTCTGTAAAGTTTAAATATGTTTTACATATTGAAGAATGAGTAGATGTAGAAGTGTCTGGATGAAGGATTTAGTAGGTGCGTGACTGACTGTATGAGTGAGTGATTAAATGTGTCTCACTGAGTGCATGGGTTAGTGACTAAACTGTCTTAATTTGTGCATCATTATGTCTGTTGTTCTGTAAACTGCTGCATGTGTTGATCAGTAGCTATATGAGTAACTATATGGGTTATTGATTGATTGCCCAAGTATTTGTATGGGAGACTGAGTGTGTGTGTGGCTGGCTGGGAGGTGTGTGACTCTGTGCAGATCAATGTGTACTTGTATCAATGATTGTATAAGAGAGTAATTATGTGTTAGTATATGTTTCAAAATGTAAGGTGCTCTATGTTTAACTGTATAGATTAGAAAATGGAAGTGTGATTGATTCTTTACAGGACTGACTAGGTGTGTGAGTAACTCCATGGATGAGTGACAGAGTGTGAGAGTCTGTATAGGTGTATGAGTGCATATGATAGTGTTGTAAAGATGAGTGATTGTATGTATGAATGATTGTATGGGTAAATGAGTGAATGTGTCTGTAAACATAGGAATCACTGAGTGCGTATGTAGTAACTAGTATTGGTGTGTCAATGGTTTCAAAAATTATACTCTGTATTTAACACTGGGTGTAACAGAGGTTATATTAAAGTGTGAGGAGATGCATTGTATTGTCACATGAATGATATCATCAGTGATGTGGTCATTGATGTCAAATGAGATGTCATCAGTGATGTCATCAGTGATGTCATTTGAGATGTCATCAGTGATGTCACTGACCATGTCATGAATGATGTAATATGTGACATCATCAGCAGTGGATTGCGGGTGCGCGATATATAGTTAGTGCAACTAACTATATATGGAATTTCAATGGTTTTGTGTGAGTAAAATAAGGTTTTTTAAATGCTAATTCCTAACTATATATGGTCTATAACCTATGGTTTTTTCAGTGAATTTTCAAGGTTTTGTAAATGCTAATTCCTAACTATATATGGTCTATAACCTATGGTTTTTTCAGTGAATTTTCAAGGTTTTGTAAATGCTAATTCCTAACTATATATGGTCTATAACCTATGGTTTTTTCAGTGAATTTCAATGGTTTTTTAATAGCAAATATCATAAGCTGTCGAATGTCAAGTACGTGGTAAGTAAAAACATTTTCGTGTTTATGCACACTGATCTGCTTTGATTGCTGCCCCCCACCCCTCATTTCTATTAGGAGTACTCTCTCTTTGCAGATAGTGAAGGGTAGTTAACGCAGCCCTTTGCCCCCTTTGTAATCCGTCGTGCCTGCTTCTCTCTCCATTTGATTGATTGTTCTCTTTGGTTCATTCTCTATTTACAAACAAGCACAGAGTCGCAATACTCTGTTTAGTCTTTGCAGATAGCGAAAAATCGTGTAAAAAAACAAAAGGAATCGAGCAAAATCAGTAGGCCACTAATGGGATCTCTTTTGACCTCGCTAAAATAGAAACATTAGGAACACCCTGTTGAAAATAGCAATGCGTATGTATATAAGCGGTGTTCATTTGTGTTCACAGTACCCCTTGTTGATTGTTTCAATCGAGCATTGAATTGTTCGAAGTTAATTCTCTTAAGGATCTTCTCTACCTGCAAACGAGGAAGAATAGGAATATTCTATCTCCCTTTGCAGATAGTGAAGGGTAGGTAACGCAAGCCTTTAACACGTCGTACCTATTTCATTCCTCATTGATTGATTGATTGTCCGAACATTGACTGTTTGGGAATTAGTTCTTTTTGGAGGTATTCCCTGTTTGCAAATAAACGTAGGAAAATCTTTGCAAGTAGTGAAAGGGTACGTAATGCGGACCGTTCTCCCCCGTTGTAATCTGTCATGCCTATCTACTCCCCACTGATTGATGCACCTTTTTCACCCGGACCATTTACTAGAGATACGTCATCTGGCCCGACCAGAGAGCACCCCTAGTGAAAAGGACATATGCAATAATAACGAAGTGATCACTGTATCCTGTTAACAGAAACTTTACCATGAAACAACCTGGAAAGAAAAAAATAGGAAAACGAAAATCAGTAGGCCACTGATGAACATGAACTTTTATTAAACAACGAACAAAGAAACGATAACATAACGTAATGATAAAACCTATTAATGTCCTAGAAACAAGAAAACGTTAAAATATGCCAGTGGTGAGAGACCAGAAAAACAGTAAGAGAAACCAAATCACCCCTCGCTGTCCCACCGCCTGCCACGCCAAAAAAATCGATAGACTAGGGAAAATGCAAGTCAGTAGAACATCCACCCCCACTCTGGAAACTTCCAAGGTGGGGCAGGGTTCCGGCTACGCCCAGCCGGGAGCAGCCCATATAAGGCAGGTCCTGCTGCCACGCCTCGGCCAGGAGATCCTAACGTAGGGTGTAGCCGAAGGAGAGGCCGAGGCCAGCGGGACCCGGCCAGGGGATTGCCTTTACAACGCTGAACAGTTGCAGGGGGGGGGAATGTCTCCTCGACCCTCCCCTCTCTCTCCCAGTCCGGCCGCGGTGGCCCTTGAGAGTTGCAGGTAGTCCCGCCACATGCTCTTCCGGTCCGACCACCAACGGTCGGGGGGCCGAGGCCGACGGGATCCGGCTGCAGCCGATAAACCAAGAAACCCGTTCATGGGGCCAGAGCCAGGGGCGTCCGGCCGACATCCACCGGAAGCCCGGCCCGAAGACGGACGGGACACTTCTTTCTTTTATAATGGCTGCGACAACACTGGGGGGGGATGTCTTGCACATGCCTCCGACCCCCCCCTCGTCCTCATCGCCTGGTCCGGCCATAACAAATCTCAAGCGAGACGCCGTGGGGTGCACTGGGAGGGAGAGACGGTGCGAACAGGCCTCTCCCGCCTCCCCAGGTGGAGACTTCCCAGCTGCACCCTCAGCGCTCCAGGCGCCCGGAAAACGGTTCTTCCACTGTGGCCATGCTGCAACGTCTCGCCCGGCAGGGTGGAGCCCGTCCGCTCATGTGACCCCGCGATCGCCGGTAGCTGCCGAACTCTCAAAATGGCGGTCGACCTGGCAAGAGCGGGCCCAGCATAAAGAAATGGCCCGGTCACTGGTTGACTCCACCACCGTAGTCCTCCACGACCTTGAAGATTCTAGAGGAGCCGCGGGAGTCTCCGACCCCCGATGGGGAATGACTGCCATGATCGCCCGTGGAGTGACGAAACTGTATCCGCGGGACGTCGGCGCTCCCATGCTGGCGCCAGCCTCACTTTGAATTACTAGAATCCTGCAGACCTCACTTCCGGTGAAAGCACAGTGTGACCCGGTAGGAAAAATTATTGCACCCCCTCCCCTTTTTGACTGATAGTTCAAACCACCGATCCTTTCCTTTGCCCTTTTAACGGAACTTTGGACTGCCTCCCCCTCTTTTACATTTTCTAGAGAAAACAAAACATTAACCACTACATTAGCATAGCAGTTGACACCAGAACTGTTTTCAAATTGAAAACCAACAACATCTTCAACAGAATCCTTTTTGTTTCTGCTGTGACCCTGCTACAGCACAGGCATTGTCCCCAGCAGTAATTCTGCAATGCCGGTAAGAATAGCTGTGGTGCCTACTGGACTCACTCACCCCCGCGGCGCCCCACGCCGTTTTTTGCTGGGCGGCAACTTACTAGACATCACTTTCGTGCCATCTAGATTTCAGCGCGTTTTGCTGCCTTGGAACTATTCGCACAACAGACCGCTACTGACAAGAATATTTCATTATTGGTGCTGTCAATTTCAATAAATCTATTGGATAATTAAAAAGAAATTGCCACGGTCTCTTCGTTGTTTAAATGTTTTTACTGTTTTTGTTTTGTTGTATATATTTATATGTTATTAAAGTTTTATATTCCTACTACTTTGTTGGAGTGCTATATATTTTTAATGTGACACATAATTGTAAAAACTTTGATGTACAAAGAGTCATTCCTGGAATCTTCCGCTTCAGTCTCGGTCCCCTCCCCAATCACAATACAGGATGGTTTTCAGATAGTAGGAACACGTGTGGTGTGACGGATCTCATCGAGTGTGGGCCTTGATCTACTATAACTCCTTTGAAGAGGGGTGATTCTTTACAGCTGGGGCCATAAACTACATCTGCAGGGCTAGCTCATAGCCTGGACAATCGGACACAGAGAAAGAGGAGTGTCAGAGGGTGCGGTAGTGAATAGGGCGAAAGGGAGGTGTCGGGCGGGCACAGAGTGTGATTCTCAGGGAAGAGCAGCGCAGATGGGGGGAGGTTTATTGCCCATGCATAAGACAGAGAGTGGGGGTGACCAGTGCCTAGGGAAGATGCTTGCGTGGGTGAGGAGCCATGCTACGAATCGACAGCGTGCAGAGAGTGGGTCTGGTCAAGACATCTAAAATGGCTGCCGTGCACGACAAAAGTGTGGCATTTCAAAAAAGGCAAGATGGCGCAGACAATGTTTTTCAACACTTCCTCATTTCCTTCGAATCGAACGTTAACAGACGTTGGGGCATATTACCAAAGTTAAGCGATATTTATCGCTAACGATGCTTACCAACCAATTTTTTACCACTAAGCATCGTCAGAAATTATCGAAGATAAACCTTACTATTATCAAGGTTTATCGCAAATGCGATAATAAACGGCCGCAATGCATGAATATCGCTAAAAACTCAGCGATATTCATGCATTACCGAGCTAATGCTCTTAGCCATGTTATCCACCTCCCATTGGATAACATGGCTAAGAACTGCTCAGGGCAGGTGTTACTTTTTGGAGATATTCGCGCTTAGCGCGAATATCTCCAAAAGTTGGTAATAGGAGATAGATATCTTGCATGTTGTAATGCAAGTTATTGTGGTATATGGAACTCATACCATAATCTCTCAGGAAAGCAGAAACTGATCCTTTTGGGACCGCCTAAAAAGGCCTAGGGGGTGAGGAGTACTCTACTTTGCCCCCTTTTCACGTTCCGAACTATTTTATTTTACTCTCTTCTGTAATTACACAAAATACCAGCGATAAGATGCATCGGAGACACACAGTGAGAGAAAGGAGGCCGGAGATGAAGAAGACATGTCAAATACACATTGGAGATAATATAGTGGCAGAAGGGAAGTAAATATGAGTAAACTTACCATATAACATAAAAATGTTGCACTCTATACTATAAGTCTCATTTTATACTACAATCACTTCGCTACAACCTCATACATTAAAAATAAAAATGAATAATGTCTCAAACAATTTTTGATTTCTAAATATAAATTTATTCTTCAGAATTTTCTAAATTTGAAAGAACTAGTAACATGTCCTCATCAGCAATGTCCTCATTAAAAGTCTCCAATGATGATTCTTGTAACTCTATGGTCTCCAAACACTCGATAAATTCGCCATCAAGAGATTGATCAAAAAAATCATTCAAGTCATCTCCTCCTTGTGACAATATTTCATTATTGGTGCTGTCAATTTCAATCAATGTAGTGGAATCATTCAAGTCATCTCCTCGTGACAATATTTCATTATTGGTGCTCTCAATTTCAATCAATGTAGTGGAATCATTCAAGTCATCTCCTCCTTGTGACAATATTTCATTATTGGTGCTGTCCATTTCAATCAATCTAATGGAATCATACAAGCCATCTCCTCCTTGTGACAATATTTCATTATTGGTGCTCTCAATTTCAATCAATGTAGTGGAATCATTCAAGTCATCTCCTTGTGACAATATTTCATTCTTGGTGCTGTCCATTTCAATCAATCTAATGGAATCATACAAGTCATGTCCTCCTTGTGACAATATTTCATTATTGGTGCTCTCAATTTCAATCAATGTGTTGGACAATTCAAAAGAAATTGCCACGGTCTCTTCATTGTGAGCCATTTTATTTTGAAATTGCTTGCTGTAAATTGCAGAAAAAAATAATCACTTTCATTTATCGTTTTTAGTAATACATAATATAAAACTAACTTTATCAAGTATTTAGTATAACAGAAGGACTGCAAATAAATAACAGAAAACATTTTTCAAATTATCTTCAAGTGTACAACATAGTTCCCCTTACAAATTAACAACTCACCTTTTTAAAAGTAGCAGAAGTGTTAGTACTGTGTAAATCAAACACCAGAAATTCACCACCAAAAATTCCTCACAAATGTACCTCAGACAGTAGTATCACAAAATGGCTGTGGTTTCCTCTCATTTGACATATATACATAACCAATTAACTTTCATCACACACAAATACAAAACCAAAGTAACATTTTAATTGGTTCTAAATTTCAACACTTTCAAATGTGTTTTCCCCATGCAATTTTCCATAGGACATTTACATACGTCTACAGCCTGAATGGCTGAACGGAATTACACCAAACTTGGCAAAATGGTACATCAAACCTAAGAGGTCAGGAAGGATCTACTATGCCCCCTTATGGTCATTTCCCCCTTCGCTTTGGCCTCCTCTTGTCTCTCAATCCTACCGAGGGACAAGATGGCGGCCGCTACGGACTGTTTGGAATGTTGACAGACGCCGGAGAACCAATCCGCTTCGCAAAGCTCCGTAACGCGAAAAGTACGCGAAGCGGAGCGCTGTTACAGATATATATCTTTTTTTGAACGTTAATTTCTCAAAATCCACTGGAGCACATATATTGAGACCTAGCAAAGGCACATCGGGCTACCAGTCCCTAATATTTTGCCAAGTTTTGTGCAAATCCATTCAGCCGTTCGATTATTATTATTTTGGTTTTTTTTTGCCCCGCGGGGCCCTTTTAAAACCTCCACATCAAACCTAGGGGGTCAGCGAGGATCTACTATGCCCCCTTATAGTTATTTCCCCCTTTGTTTTGACCTCCTCTTGTCTCTCGATCCTACCGAGAGACAAGATGGCGGCCGCTACGGACTGTTTGGAATGTTGACAGACGCCGGAGAACCAATCAGCTTCGCTTCACAAAGCTCCGTTGCGCGAAAAGTCCGCGAACCAGAGCGCTGCCCGGTCCGCTGTTACAGATATATATCTTTTTTTAAACGTTAATTTCTCAAAATCCACTGGAGCACATATATTGAGACCTACAAAAGGCACATCGGGCTACCAGTCCCTACAATTTTGCCAAGTTTCGTGCAAATCCATTCAGCCGTTCGGGCTAAAAGTGAGGCCAACCGCCCTATGGAAAACTCAATGTTAAAAACACGTTTTGGGACCCCTCTTTTTTCTCGGCCCCCCCTTGACGAACCCCCCCCATATTTTCAGGGGGTGCTCAGAAACAAAATGTGCCATTTTCCTGAAAATTTCAGCCAATTCCGTCCACAAACGCCAAAGTTATTAGACATAGAATTTTCAAAAAACCCATAGAGAAAAAATCCTAACTATATATACCTACTGGCGACCGCCAGTAGGTAATATATATATATATATAAAGCTCTAATTCTCCATATTTGTAAGAATTACCACACTTACAGTGGGGACGTTACAGCAAACTTCTTTATTTCATTTCAACAGACAGTAATGAAAGGCTTTTTTCCTTGTAGTAGGTGTAAAGCCTGTGCTGCGAGTAAACGAGTTCTGACATATAGCCTACTGGAAACAGGAAGAGCAAAGGCAATTGATAAATTCATTACGTGCAGCGCACCATATGCCGTCTTCTGTTTAGTTTGCCCAATGCGGATTACGCTACATAGGCAGTACTATACAACAGCTTAAGATCAGAATTTTAGAACATCTGAGGGCAATAGATAAAGCTGACCCTGCCTTTCCTGTCGCAAGACACTTTGCTGAATTCCATCAGAGCGATAGGGGCAAACTGCAGTATTTCGGTCTAGATTCCGTCCCCAATAACATCAGGGGGGGTGATAGGTTACGTAAATTACGACATTTGGAATCTAGGTACATTATCGATCTGATGACTAAATTTCCGAAAGGCCTGAACAGCGGGGGAGAGTTAGCGGTACACTTGGGAAAATAGCTGTTTATCATGATTATATGCGACTATTATCTGTGATTTGTATGTATATGACTGTGACTGTGAATTTGATTCCTTCATTTTGGGGTTGATGCTGCAGTGCTTGAAATGGGGTATATGCTATATCCTCCTTTCTGAGAAATCCTCCTTTTTTGAGAAATTGAATTATATGAATTTTGTAAGTTCAAGTTTATCAAGTTTTATTTATTTGTTTTGGTACTCTACTGAGGACCGCAAATTTTGTTCGATAAGATCAGTTACAAATGCTATTAAATTTCATATTAATACAAAGCTAAAATGGATTTTAAAAATTTATAACAATTATAACAAACCAGTTCATTGGGTGGAGATTTACATACTATGATCAAGTCCTTTACAGTGGTGATATGGCAGTTAATGTATATAGGATACAGATATTTTGTCCTGGCTGCCACTACTTTTGGATTAGGGCATATGAAAAGAAGATGTTCCACATCCTGCTCCCCTCCGTGGCAAAGATTACATAAAGAAGAACCATTTGAGTGCCATCTTGATGTTATAGTTAGCACTGGTAAGATGCCGAGCCGTAGCAGGATGATTGTTCTCCTAGCGCCATGCGAAAGATTAAAGTCTATGTATTGTTTCACTTGCTTAGGTGCAATTGTTTCCGCAAAGCTTTTATACAGGATCAATTTGGCGCAATGTGAGAAATCAAGATCATAACTGAGCCTAGGGGTAAAACATTTTAAAAAGAGTTTCAGTTGTGATGGAGTCCATGTGAGCAACAGATTAACATTAATCTCAGCTAGTTTAAATGCGGTGGTCATGTTGCTATAGAATACTTGTTTCGAAGCATCGCAGTCGAAGGTCTTGGTTTTAAGTAATGAACGGAGAGTGCCATCCTTGGCATGCAGTAGGTTATATGCCCATCTGATAACATTTGCGATAGCTCTTGAAAAGGAACTCGTGATAGAAAGTTCGAGGCGAAGAGCTTGCACCGGAATAGATTGTGATACCCTCAACATTTTCCTCAATATCTTCCCTTCTTTTTGGTCTAGGAATGACCACTGTTTTATTGGAATATATTCCAAGGCAAACGATAAAACTGGAGGTATCTTTGAGCTATATACTTTAAGGAGGGATGAGAAATGTCTGTTACCTGAAGCTACATATAGTCTTTGAAGGGCTCCGGCATGCACCTCGGATTTCCTAGTCAGATTATTAACCTGTGAATTATTTTTTAATGTCTTAGTAAAAATCCTGCCCAGGTAGGTGTATTCCTCAATCTCTTCTATGATTCCAACGCCGAGTCTCCAACAAAATTTAGTGCTTCTTTTTCTCCCTGAAAAGGAAACTATTTTTGTTTTAGTGAGATTCGGGATTAAAAAGTTTTCTTGAGTATATTTGTTCAAGGTGTCTAGAATTCTTTGTAGGCCGAAGGGGGTAAGGTCTAAGACTACAATATCGTCTGCATATAAGAGGGCGTGAATGTTTTGGGCAGCGATCTTTGGAGGCAGTCTTGGCACTTGTTGCAGGTGTTGAGGCAAATCACTAAGATATAGTGAGAATAACAAAGGGGCTAGAAGACACCCCTGCTTGAGTCCGTTTTCTGTTGGAATTTTTTCGGTCAGGCCTTTTTCACTCCCCATTTGCACTTGACACCACGTGTGCGAATGCAATGTAATTATGATTTGTAATAATTGTTCAGGGATTCTTAGCTTTCTCAGTTTTTTCTAGAGAGTTGGTCTATCAACTCGATCAAATGCGGTAGAAAAATCGATGAATGCTGCGGATACCGGTTGGGATTTTCCCACAAAGTATTTGTCGAGGATTGTTTGTAATATTGCGATGTTATCAGTAACCGAGTGCTTTGGCCTGAAGCCAGCCTGATATATGGGAATTAGGTCCTGAGAAAATGCCCAATTTTTAAGTTGGTCTAACACTTCAGCTGCGAAGATTTTCCCAGTGGCATCTTGTAATGCTATTTGACGATAGTTACCAGCCTGATGTCTTGATCCTTTTTTGAAGATCGGTATTATGATGCTCCCCTTCCAGGATTTTGGCACTACTCCTGTTTTAAAGATGAAATTAAAGAGGGGAGAGAGCATCTTACTCCAACCATTAGGATCTGCTTGTAGGACCTTGATGGGTATTTGGTCTGGGCCGGAGGCTCCTGTGGATCTCGCCTTTCGAATGTGCATTTCTATCGAAAACGGGGAGGTGGTTCCAATCGGAACATTGTTTCGTTCACTATTATTCCCAGCATTTTTGGCCTCTTCATTACTCATGTTTGCTCTGCATAAGGCTGTCAGGTAAATTTCCCATTCTTGAGGTGGGACTGGGATGGAATGCAGGGCTTTTTTTGTTCCAGTTTCCTTTGCAATTAGTGACCAGTATGATTGTTGGTTGCGCTGTTTTGCCGCAATTTGTAGGTCGACCCAATTTTTGTCCTGCGTTATTCTTTTTAAGCGAAGCTTTTCTCGCTTTAGTTGATTTTTTAGTTTGTTAATTTCTGCCTGTCTTAAGATTGTACGGTCCACATATTGTGCTCTAATAAGTTTGTTTAGTCTTTTTGCAGTTGCTGAATTCAAGATTTTGTTTTTGTTTTTATTCATTACCGGTGAAACTTGTTGCAATTTATTTTGGAAGACTTGTTTTAGTTTCTCAATAATGGATTCAAAATTTGTTATCAGGTCAGCGGAATATTCTTTGGATAAAAGGTGATTTGTGTCGATTAAGGTAGTTATTTTGTCTAACATATTTGAATTCCAGTAGATCCGCCTTTGATTTATTTGTGCCTCGACTGTACTTTGTTTATACATGATATGACTAGGTGAGCAGGTGCTTATTTTCCATTGCATATGTAATAGCAGGATTGCATGGTCACTCTCTTCAATGAAATAGGTGCGAAGATTTGAAACGGACTCAAACGACTCCATACTACAGATTATATAATCTAGGATTGAGAGGGTTTTATTTCCTCGTCTGGTGTAGGATGCAGGGATATCACCTTCCACATTCCCGTTCAGTATAATTCCGTTTAGTGTTGGAAGTGACGCTAATAGCATTTTCCCCCTTTTATCAGCCCTACTTCTAGTCGGGAACGTCGGCACCGGTATTTCTAGAACTTCATCTTTGTACCAGTTTGCCCAGTTGGAGATTTCCGTATTTGATATTTTACCGTTGAAGTCACCCATAATTAGGTATCACGGATAAGATTGTGCTTCGATTATTTGCTGAATCGCATCGAAGGTTTCCGCAAATTGGACATCGTTCTTTGGTCCTGGAGGGACATATACATTGAAGAGTAATAGACTTTTTTGAGGGTCTGAGGAGTGAGTCTCCTACCTGATCTTTATACACTGGAATTGCTTAGACTTGGTATCAACAATCTCTTGAGTCCAGCGATATTCTTCCCTTAATAGGATAGCTATGCCTCCTCTAGCGTGTCCCCGTTTAGTCTCCTGTGCGGGGGTATCATAAACAAAATATCCGTCCTGGTTAAAAGTTTTTATTGACCAGGTTTCCTGTAATGCCAATATGTCCGGTCCATTTTCTATAGCTTCCATCATTTTATCTGTGGTTTTCCCTGCCATGTTCCAAGATGTTATCGAAAGGCCATTGCTAAACGGAATGTATCGGATTCTTTGCATTTTTCCTACAGTTCAGTGACTCTGAGATCCATGCCCATGTCTGGAACGTTTTTGCTGCTTCCTTTGCTTCTGCAACATGGCTCCAAACTTCCCTTTCTCCGTTCTTTACTAAGATTCTTAAATTTTGATTTGATTTTAAATTTGTTACTGAGTCTTCTGTGCTGTAGATAGTTTTATTTTGAATTTGGGGGTTCTCCCATAGAGATCCTATAAACAATTTATTCGGATGGTTGAGTATGGTTTCCTGTGTTGGGACCAAATCGTAGCCACATTTATGCAAGGTCTCCTGTTCTCTTAGAACAATCCCTGGTATCACTGGTGACCAAAATTTTACCACCGCTGTTTTGATGTTTTCTTTATCAGGGATTATTACTAAATCGATCTCTTTACTTGTTAAGGTTTGTAGCGAAGTTATACGTTGGAGAAGATTGACTATCCTACCTCGATTTAGTGGGACACTATCCGTGGGAAAAAGCTCTATTATTTCTAAGTATTTTGACGATGTTTCTTCCCCGAATGGGGTTATTTTATCATGATCTTCTGGTTCTATAACACGCTCCCTTGACCCTATAGTTAATGGATTGAGGTAAAATTCTTCGGCTCTTGGGTTTAAATTGGTGTTTTCTCGAGAAATTTTATTGTCTACATTTACTCCCACGTTTTGATTTTTTCCCTTTGCGGGAATCGGTGTTTTCGTAGTTTCTTCATACTCTTGCTGGAGTGTATAAGGGATTATTGCTTTTTGGAATTTGAGTCTGCGTGCTTTCTTTTTTGTGATTCTTCGCTGCGGTTTTTTTTCCAGTTCCTTCTTGGTTCTTCTTGATTTTTGGTGTGTCCCCCGCTTGTTCACCATCGAGGATGATATTAGTCTTCTTTCCTTGATCAATCACTGAATTGATCGTTATTGCTTTATTTTTGGTGTTAGTAAAAATAGGATATTGGTTAATGGTATTAATTGAATCTTCTCTGAAGAGTTTCTTTAGAGAATATATAGTAGGTTCCTGACGGTTATTCTGAGTTCCCTTATTTGATCTTCCTTTCGTTTGAGTACCAATGTCACTTTTTCCTTGAACTTGCGACGTGTTGATAATGTTGTTATTACTTGTTGCCTCTTGAGAGTTTACTGGTGTTTCTTGTATTTTTGTTGACTCAGGGTGTTTTTTTTTTCTTTTTTCTTCTACTAGAAATTCTAGTATTCCTATTTGGACATCAAGAGTTTGATCTGAGTTCTCTAGTATATGGCCTAAGAATGAGAGGACAGACTCTAATATTCTTTGCAAGGTAAAAAGAGATTTGGACACAGGAGTGTTGTAATTATTTAAGCTGGAGGATTTAAACATGTAAAGGTCTGGTGAATATTCAAGGTCATCTTCTTGATCTGGGGACTTTTGTAGTGTGCTAATGAGTATCTCCTCTACCCTTATTTACGGTTCACGCTTCTTTTCGTCCTCCTTGTCGATTGTTTCTGGACATAAGTTGTTACAATCAGCACTACGTTGGATATTTAATAGACTCGGGGTAATTAGACCGGATAAGTCTGATTCCAGGGGGGACTCCTCTATGAATGATGGACTGGTAGTTTGTTTAGGGTCAAATAAAGGGTTAGTTAAATTTCGTTCACCTGGTTGATCCTGTAAAACTCTGAATATGTCTTTTCCACCCTCCTTCAGCTCAGGTTTTGTTCCTTCGTTTTGCGGTTTATTTTCTATTTGGTCTTTGATGGTAGATGTGGAAAAATAATTAGTTATTGCAGGAGTCCTTAATATCCGTCCACTTTTCACCGCTTTATTGGAGGATTTCCTAATTGCCTCTTCAGTTCCCATTCGTTTCATAAAAATGGTTCGCGACCTCAGCTTCTTGAAGGCCATATCCTTATTCTGGGGCAATAGTTTATTCCACCTTCCCGAGGTGGTAAATATTTTTGGCTACCCCACGTATTTAGGCTACCCCACGTGTTACCTAACGTAGTATGGGCTGTTAGGAGGCGGCAAGGTCCCTCTAGGCACAAGACAAATGGCTGTTTAGACTCTCTTTTGGAGGCGCAGGGCACTTAGGGGGGGTCACTGGGGCGGGGAATGGCAGCACTGACCGCTCAAATCACCACCACCCCCTTCCCCGAACCCAGGCTCCCCTCTCACCGTCCCACTGCCGGATGCCTCCACTCAAGCTGGCCGTCTCGTTCCTCAGAGTCTACCAGTTCCCGGGGCTCCTCACCGACTCCTCAAGCCACTCAAGCCACTCCAGTACTGGTGCTCCACTGACGTCTCTAGTCCTCTCCTCCCTCTCCGGTCTGCCTCAGTCTGCTCGTTGGTCTCCTCCGCACTGCTGGTCGACGGCAAACGGCAGACCTTTAACTGATATTTTCCGCTGGGGCCGCCGTTGCTCTGTGATCCACTCTATTGAGACCCGAGTACTCGGTCTCACCTTGGAAATTATCGGCAGATTACAGGTTGTTGCCTCGATTAGGCTGCCGGCTGCGGTTCAGATCGCACAGCGGGTGCCCGTCGAGTGGCAGACAGGGGGGTTAGTTTTCGAACGCGGAGTTGCCTTCCAGCCTCCTGCTCTGCTCCTCTCTGCCTCGTGCACCTGAGGTTCTAACCTCTTGGTCTCAGCAACGGTGACCGCTGTAGCACTACTGCTCAGGCTGACTGCTTGCTGGGCGCATCGCAGGGGCCCGTTGGGCCGGCGGGTGGGCGGGCGGGAGATCCTTCGATTGTATCGCCAAGGCTTAACCTCCCGCTCCTGCTCCTGCTCCTGCTCCTGCTCCATTCGCGCTCCGCTCCACTCCACTCAGGTCAGCAACCCGTCTCTCTGATTCTGCTCTCTAGCTCTAGCTGAATTTTGTAAATATAATTGAATATTTATTCATGATTCTACACTGATATGATTAATTGCAATGTGGCTGCTGAACCTATATGGATAGATATTGACTTTGGCAGGAATGATATTCAGTAAGGCTATTCTGGAAGGGACACCGGCCGATCCACGGCTAGATTTTAACTTTAATTTGAACTTTGACACCATATAGCAATGAATGTTATATATTGTAAGGTTACTGTTAACTGTGAGATTCACCACGAGAGCATCTGGGAGGAATTGTTTATGACGATATGTTATGAACGACCACTACGTACAAAAACGGTGTAAAGAAATGAGGTGCTCGCAATAACATAAATGTGGATGTGTCATTCCCTACAGATTTGTAAAGTAGGGATAAAAGCCGATCCTCGGCAGAATAATGCAAGTCTAACCCCTTGGTAGAATTGTTTCAGTCGACTTCTGATAGGATTACGTTTAAACTTGAGTGCGGTAATGTATACGATAATGCACTATGATTATGCGTGGAGGCAATGCGATAGTGAAATTCAATATGGCGCTCATTTTTTACAAAGGTGGTTGTGTCCCTTCTTGATTTCTGTGTAAATTGAAAACTTTATTAGCATGCCGTCCATGCGGTGTCATCAAAACCGACGAAGGCTTGTATCTGAAACGCGTCTGTTTAAATGAAATAAAGAAGTTTGCGGTAACGTCCCCCCTGTGGGAAACATCCTTTACAACGCAACTTTTACCACGCAGTGCCTTTACAACGCAACTTTTATAACGCAAACCATTACAACGCATTGCGCTGGGGGGCGCTCTAGGATACGGAATAAGTTTAATTTACTATCCAACACCTTCCCTAGTGTCCACGGGGACTGGAGTTTGAATAGTAAATTAAACTATTCACTATCCAGCACCCCTATGCGTTGTAAAGGTTTGCATTGTAAAAACCGTGTTGTAAAGGCATGCGATGTAAAAGCATGCGTTGTAATGTCATACATCCCCCCCTGTGAGTGCGGTAATTCTTACAAACATAAAGAATTAGAGCTTTATATTGAGCGGCATTCCACTACTGCTGAACCGCACCCACCTGCGAGTGAGCCGGTAGGAAAGTGGAGACGGAGCGTTCATATATATAATATAAAATGTATTTTCTAACAGTGGCAGGGGTAGGGGTAGGTTTTGTAAAGGGTGTTGAATATGCTAGTGGGTGCGAGTGTCTATATATATATATATATATATATTCACTGAAAAAACCATAGGTTTCACACATGTTATAGTTAGGAATTAGCATATAAAAAACCTTGCAAATTCACTGAAAAAACCATAGGTTTCACACATGTTATAGTTAGCTGGACATTTCACTCATACAAAACCATTGAAATTCCCCCGTTATAGTTAGTTCAGCTAACTATAACTCGCGCGACCGCAATGCACTGCTGATGACGTCACATATTACATCACTCATGACATGGTCAGTGACATCACTCATGACGTCACTGATGACATCTCAAATGACATCACTGATGACATCACTGATGACATCATCCTTCTGAAAGAGTGGCAGACCACCTCTCACCCTCATAGAACATTTGATACACATATTCAAAAATTTAAACTAAAACTTTCAAAATAATGCAGATATCAATGCCACTTACAACACACCTATTTAGTAATTCCAAAATCTATACACACATCCACTCATTCATCAACAGTCCTATACAGTCACTCATACATGTACTAACTCATCATACGTACTCATACATTGATACATCCTGGCCATTCTGTTACACACCGACTTACATCCATAGAGTTACTCACACATAACTCATATGTACTAGTTTAAAACATATGTACTTACTCATAAATACACTATTGAGACAGTCATTCATTCACCAACACACCCATACACACACTCATCCACCGATACAGTCAAAAAAACAAATAATAACCAATATAGACACTCATGTAGCTACTCACCACACACACTCATCCACCCGTACAGCCCTGCACACATGCTGCCTTCAACACATACAAGCAGTAAGTCACTCATTCATGCATCTATGCACTATGTAAGACCTCTCAACGAAGCATACAGACACTCAGACACTACTACTGATACTCAATCAAACAATAACCTATATAGACACTCATGTATCACTCATGTAGCTACTCACCAACACATGCAACTGCTTATACACAAAGTGACAGACTGATACAGAAATTTATATATTTAAACATTACTCTCAATCCCATGTATTCACTAAGATACACTAAATCAGTCAGTTATACAATCAATTTTTCACAAAAAAATCTGTCATTTAGACATTTATATATCCATTTCTTCTTCCAACAATCTTGAGATATACATATATAAAACATATTTAATTTTCATAAAAACACACATTCAGTGGATGTCATCAGTGATGTCATTTACTCGGCATCTTGATTTTCTTTAGTCTTTTCTTTAAATCTATTGTGAAGTAAGAAAACACATGTTATGGCCACTACTAACATACTTCATAGCAATTACAACAACTACATGATGTAAACAATGATTCACTTCATAATAAAGTTGAAGGTACAGCAACAGTGTCTGAGCAAAGTAGCAAATCATACAGTCTATGCCTGCAGCCCTGCGCCATCTATCCTGTGTATGTACCACGTCTATGTGTGCTTGCACTATCTGTGTCTCTGCATGAACCATCTCACCCTCTCTCTGCAACATCTTTTCTGTGACAACAACATCTGTTCCTCTACCTGCAGCCCTGCACTATCTATCCTCTGTGTGTACCATCTCTGTGTCTGCTCCCACTATCTGTGTCTCTGCCTGCACCATCTATTCTCTGTGTGTACCATCTCTATGTCTTCTTCCACTATCTGTCTCTCTGCCTGCACCATCTATTCTCTGTGTGTACCATCTCTATGTCTGCTTCCACTATCTGTGTCTCTGTCTGCACCATCTTTCCTCTGTGTGTACCATCTCTGTGTCTGCTTCCTCTATCTGTGTCTCTGCCTGCACCATCTATTTTCTGTGTGTACCATCTGTGTCTGCTCCTACTATCTGTATCTCTGCCTGCACCATCTATCCTCTGTGTGTACTATCTCTGTGTCTAGTTCCACTATCTGTGTCTCTGCCTGCACCATCTCTCTTCTTTGTGTACCATCTCTGAGTCTGCTCCTACTATCTGCGTCTCTACCTCCACCATCTGTCATCTGTGTGTAACATCTCTGTGTCTGCTTCCACTATCTGTGTCTCTGCCTGCACCATCTGTCCTCTGTGTGTACCATCTCTGTGGCTGCTTCCACTATCTGTGTCTCTGACTGCACCATCTATCCTCTGTGTGTTCCATCTCTCTGTCTTATTCCACTATCTGTGTCTCTGCCTGCACCATATATTCTCTGTGTGTACCATCTCTGTGTCTGCTTCCACTATCTGTGCCTCTGCCTGCACCATTTATTCTCTGTATATATCATCTCTGTGTCTGCTTCCACTATCTGTGTCTCTGCCTGCACCATCTATCCTCTATGTGTACGATCTCGATGTCTGCTTCCAATATCTGTCTCTCTGCCTGCACCATCTATTCTCTGTGTGTACCATCTCTATGACTGCTTCCACTCTCTGTGTCTCTGCCTGCACCATCTATCCTCTGTGTGTACCATCTCTGTGTCTGCTTCCACTATTAATGTCTCTGCCTGCAACATCTCTTTTCTGTGTGTACCATTTCTGTGTCTGCTCCCACTATCTGTGTCTCTGCCTGCACCATCTATCCTCTGTAAGTAGCATCTCTGTGTCTGGTTCCACTATCTGTGTCTATGTCTGCACCATCTCTCTTCTCTGTGTACCATCTCTATGTCTGCTTCCACTTTCTCTCCCTCTTCCTGCACCATCTATACTCTGTGTGTACCATCTCTGTGTCTGCTTCCACTATCTGTGTCTCTGCCTCCACCATCTCTCTTCTGTGTGTACCATCTCTGTGTCTGCTCCCACTATCTGTGTCTCTGCCTGCACCATCTATCCTCTGTGTGTACCATCTCTGTGTCTAGTTCCACTATCTGTGTCTCTGCCTGCACCATCTATTCTCTGTGTGAACCATCTCTATGTCTCCTTTTACTATCTGTGTCTCTGCCTGCACCATCTCTCTTTTGTGTGTACCATCTCTGTATCTGCCCCCGATATCTGTGTCTCAGCCTGCACAATCTATCCTCTGTGTGTACCATCTCTGTGTCTACTTCCACGATTTGTGTCTGTGCCTGCACCATCTCTCTTCTGTGTGTACCATCTCTGTGTCTGCTCCTACTATATGTGTCTCTACCTGCACCATCTATCATCTGTGTGTAACATCGCTGTGTCTGCTTCCACTATCTGTGTCTCTGCCTGCACATCTATCCTCTGTGTGTACCATCTCTGTGTCTGCTTCCAGTATCTGTGTCTCTGTCTGCACCATCTATCCTCTGTGTGTTCTATATCTGTGTCTGCTTCCACTACCTGTGTCTGTGCCTGCACCATCTATTCTCTGTGTGTACCATCTCTGTGTCTGCTTCCACTATCTGTGACTCTGCCTGCACCATCTATTCTCTGTATATAACATCTCTGTGTCTGGTTCCACTATCTGTGTCTGTGCCTGCACCATCTATCCTCTATGTGCACCATCTCTATGTCTGCTTCCAGTATCTGTGTCTCTGCCTGCACCATCTATTCTCTGTGTGTACCATCTCTATGTCTTCTTCCACTATCTGTGTCTCTGCCTGCACCATCTATCCTCTGTGTGTACCATCTCTGTGTCTGCTTCCACTATCTGTGTCTCTTCCTGCACCATCTCTCTTCTGTGTGTACCATTTCTGTGTCTTCTTCCACTATCTGTGTCTCTGCCTGCACTATCTCTCTTCTGTGTGTACCATCTCTGTGTCTGCTCCCACTATCTATGTCTCTGCCTGCACCACCTATCCTCTATGTGTACCATCTCTGTGTCTGCTTCCACTATCTGTCCCTCTGCCTGCAACTCTATACCATCTATTCTCTGTGTGTACCATCTATGTGTCTGCTTCCACTATCTGTCCCTCTGCCTACAGACTTATACCATCTATTCTCTGTGTGTACCATCTCTTTGTCTGCTTCCACTATCTGTGTCTCTGCCTGCACCATCTCTCTTCCGTGTGTACCATCTCTGTGTCTGCTCCTACTATCTGTGTCTCTGCCTGCGCCATCTATCCTCTGTGTATAGCATCTCTGTGTCTGCTTCCACTATCTGTCTCTCTGCCTGCACCATCTATCATCTCTGTGTACCATCTCTGTGTCTGCTTCCACTATCTGTGTCTGTGCCTGCACCATCTATTCTCTGTATATACCATCTCTGTGTCTGCTTCCACTATCAGTGTCTCTGCCTGCACCATCTCTCTTCCGTGTTTACCATCTCTTTGTCTATGGCATTTCTACAGCACAGCCATGATATTCAGTACACAGCATGGAGACTAATTCCAAATTAACAGACCTGACAGACATACTGCATAGCAGTTTCTAATACTAAATACACTAAACCCTAACACACTTCATCAGAACATCTATTCTAATTTTTTTTAAACACATCAACGATCCAAATTATTATAATACCACAAATAGACTCACTCGAATAATTTTTAATTATACATTTATTCATGAAACATTTCATATTCCAATAAAACTTCCAGCATGACTTCGTCCAGTATTTCATTTTCATCAAATACAAAATTTCCATCTTCAAATTCTAAATCTTCTACCACTTCCACAAATACACTGTCCAAACTCTCATCAAAGAAATCTTCATTTTTAGTATCAATTTCCTCTGGAAAAGGTCCATCTTTAACATCCTCTATTAATTCGCCTGAGATCTCAAAATTCAAAGCAACGTTCTCTTGATGCTCTTCCATTGCACCAATATAATAATATTGCTGGTCCTTGAAAAAAATATAAACACTTAATTAGATCATTTTCACTAATAGATAATAAAAAACTACCGTAATCAATTTTATAAGTACATATATTCCGATATTTTTAAACACACTAACTACGCAAATTAATCTGCCACCTTCCTCTTAAATGAAACAGACTCACACTGTGATCTTACACACATAACACTATCCCTTCCAATTTAGTAAAATGATTACTACAATCAAAGAGAGTCTTGCTTGGAATTTTCTTTCAGGCTTTTTTTACACCGTCTCTGCCTCTGCTTGCAGCCCTACACCACCTAGCCACTGTGTATACCATGGCTGTATCTGCTTGCACTATCTGAGTCTCTGCTTAAACCATCTCACTCTCTCTCTCCACCATCTTTTCTGTCACTGCACCATCTGTCCCTCTGCCTGCAGCTCTACACCATCTACCCTCTGTGTGTACCATGTCTATATCTGCTTGCACTATCTGTACCTCTGCCTATGGCACTCCACCATCTATCCGCAGTGTATACCATATCTGTGTCTGCTTGCACTATCTGAGTCTCTGCTTGAACCATCCCACCCTCTCTCTACACCAACTTTTCTGTGACTGCACCATCTGTTCCTTTGCCTGCAACCCTACACCATCAACGCTGTGTGTGTACCATGTCTGTGTCTCCTTGCATTATATGTCCATCTGCGTACAGCCCTCCATCTTCTATCCTCAGTGTGTACCATGTCTGTGTGTGCTTGCACTATCTGAGTCTCTGCTTCAACCATCTCACCCTCTCCCTGCACCATCTTTTCTGTGACTGCACCATCTGTCCCTCTGCCTGCAACCCTACACAACCTATCCTCTGTGTGTACCATGTCTGTATCTGCTTGCACTATCTGTCCCTTTGCCTACAGCCCTCCATCTTCTATACTCAGTGTATACCATGTCTGTGTCTGCTTCCACTATCTGTCCCTATGCCTACAGCCCTCCATCTTCTATCCTCAGTGTGTACCATGTCTGTGTGTGCTTGCACTATCTGAGTCTCTGCTTCAACCATCTCACCCTCTCCCTGCACCATCTTTTCTGTGACTGCACCATCTGTCCCTCTGCCTGCAACCCTACACAACCTATCCTCTGTGTGTACCATGTCTGTATCTGCTTGCACTATCTGTCCCTTTGCCTACAGCCCTCCATCTTCTATCCTCAGTGTGTACCATGTCTGTGTCTGCTTACACTATCTGAGTCTCTGCTTGAACCATCTCACCCTCTCTCTGCACCATCTTTTCTGGGCCAGGTCCAGGGGGCAATCTCAGCAGCAGTAGGAATTTTTGTTAACAGAATGAAATAACTCATTTTGGAGAATAAATCTACGACTACTAATATAGTGGTGACATTATTTGACTTTGGCAAATCAGTAATGAAATCTACACTAATAATGTGCCATGTGTAAAGCCTTATTACGAGCATAAGTTGGACAAGTTTTTACGTAGTCTTGAACATTTGTTTGATTTTTTTTCCCACCAGAAGTTCCGTAAACACAACTCAAGAGTTTTGCTCGTACCAGGATGACCAGCTATTCCTGAATCATGATGCCAAGGTATAACTTGTTGTCTTAAATCAACTTTTGGGATAAATACATTTGCTGTTATAGAAAAGATATCCATCTTTAATTGAGTTTCTTGAATTCTGCAGCCACCTCTTAGCATCCACTGCTTTAGAAGCCGACTGTATATCCTGAAAAAAAGGAATCAGCCTGTGTTACTGCTGTTATTTTAATTTGAGGTACAATACTCAGTGCAAGGGTATTGCTTTCTTTGTTTTCCTTTTCATCTAGTCTAGACAACGCATCAGCTAGTAGTTGTTTTTGTCCATATTGATATGTAATCAAAAAATCTAATTCACCAAAAAACAGTAGACACTTAACTTGTCTTGGAGTGAGGGCTTTTACAGAAGTAAAAAACTGCAAGTTTTTATGATCTGTAAAGATCTTGATTGTATGTTTTGCGCCCAAGAGATGATGTCTCCATTAGCTGAAAACTGCCTTTATAGCAAGCAATTCTTGCTCTGCTACTGTATAATTTTGTTTGGCTTGCAATAGTTTCCTGGAATAATATGCTTGAGGGTGTACATGTCCAGTCTTGGGATTTTTTTGTAATAATACTCCTCCTAATGCTGTTTGAGAACCATCAGCTTCCACAAAGCATGGTTTATCAGGATCAGGGTGACATAGAATAGGAGCAATAGTAAAAGCGGTCTTTAATTTCAGAAAGGTTTCCTCTGCATCATTTGTCCAATTGAAAGATGGACCCTATTTTAGCAAATGAGTGATGGGTGAAACAATTTCAGAAAAGTTAGCAATAAATCTCCTATAGAAGTTGGAGAATCCTAAAACCAGCTGAACTTCCTTTATAGATGAGAGATCAAAAGTGTCCCAAAAACTCCACAGATCTTGTATGAAAAACACTCTTCTCCAGTTTAGCATGTAGAGAATGCTCTTTTAATTTTTGAAGAATTGAGCGAACATGGTTAACATAAACTTGCTCATTTTGTGAGAAAATCAATATATATTGTCTATGTAGATGATGGCACAAACGTCTAAGAATTTGTGAAGGACTTCATTGATAGAATATTGAAATGCAGCTGGAGCATTACTGTATATTCAAATAGACCAAATTTGATGTGGAATGCGATCTTACATTCGTTTCGTTCCTTAACACGAATAGGATGGTAAGCGCTGCGCAGATCTAATTTAGTGTATATTGTGGATCCCTTGACTTGATCCAATAGGACTGGAATACGTGGCAGTGGATATCGATTTTTAATAGTTACTTTATTGATTGTGTGGTAGTCTATGCAAGCCCAAAGGTCTCCAGATTTTTTGGCTGCGAAGAAATGGGGGGATGAGACCGGTGACTTAGAATGTTGGATAAACTAAATTTCCAAGAGTTCGTCCAAATATTTTTTGAGATGCTGTGTTTCAGGGTCAGTAAGGGTGTAGATTCTGATACATGGCAAGACACCTCCTGGAATGAGATCTATCCTGCAATCATATACCCTGTGGGTTGGTAATTGCGTGGCTTGCACAGGGTCAAAGACTTCTGCAAAATCGTAATACTCTTCAGGAAGTAAGGTTGGTTATTCAGTATATGTGGCAGTACAATATAGTGGATGAATAAGACCTAGTGTTTCCTGATAACAATGAGTTCTACTGAATGAAGAATCTAATGTTACTGTTCTTTGTAGCCGGTCAATTTTGGGATTGTGGAGTTCAAGCCAAGGAACTACCAGAGTAACCCCAAAGGTAGGAGTATCTATGAGATCAAATATAATCTGTTCTGTGTGACTATTTTCACTCACTAAGGTAGTTAGATGAGATCCAGCCACTCACTTGAATTCCAGGAACGTTTGCAGGGGCGATGCTAGATCTTCATTCCTCTCGGAACAACTCTCAGCTCCACTGAATTATAACAGGAGCTCTCACAGATGTTCTAGGAGGGGAGGGGATTGGGAAGACAAAGAGAGAGAGAAGAGAAGACACTGCAACCTTCAGCCACCTGAACCAGCCAGGACCCTTGTTCATAAGTGAAAGAGTTGCGCCTAAACTTCTACTTGCAATTAAAGAATGATTTTAGCAACATGGACTCATTAACTTATGTCTTAACATGTATCTATTGTTTTTTCAAGATCTAGATTTACCTCTATAGTGATTCTGTTGATGCACAGATGTCACACTGGGGTTGATTGTCTATTTGTATGTAAAACCTAATAAAGAAATGTCTACCAAAAAAAAGAAAACAGGACATGGATACAATAATCAGATTTGGCTCTTTTCTATAATATGACTAAGTTGCCTAATAAATAAATTAGTACCTTGCTTTCATATTAATTTGTCCAAAATGAATACTCCCCATCTCAGCTTGACGTATGCAACAGAGTCTCACAATGTTAACAATCAAATATCTCGAGGTGTTTTCACAAATTAAGCCTTTTTTCCAGCCCAGATCAAAAGTATCCTTCAATGGAAATCTTGACTCTAATAAAGCTCCTTAAAACAACAAATTGTGTTAATGCACACACACAGAGCTTGTTTCTCAAATAGGTCTGTCTCAAATAGCTCAAAACAATGTTCCAAATGAAAGGTTTCCTTTATAAATGTAAGCGCTGCTGTCTATAAAACAAAATGTCAAAGCACAAATGCAGAGCGTGAGTCTCTAAATATTCAAAAGAATGTATGTCCAAGGAAAGTCTTCTTAAAAGCACAAGCAGTGATTTCCAGCACGCGCGCAGTTAAAGCAAAAGTTGAAAAGGAAAGTCTTCTTTAAAAGCACACGCAGTACTTCCAACTCCCACACAGTGAAAGGAAAGCTAATTCAGTACTTTGCTTTGTGTCCTTGATGCATCTGTGGTGTGACTCTTCAAGGTGGGCTCAGATGTCCACCGGCTTTCTAGGAATCAGGAAGGCCTTCTAGGAATCAGGAAAGAAGAACGTGGGGCCCTGTTCTTCTTTAGCAGAGAAAGGAAAAATCCAAGCAAAAATGATGCCTTGGGTGCAGGTATTTATGCCTGATATGAGGGCGTTGGCAAGCAAACCAACAAGCATCGGCAATGCACGAAAAATAGGAACAGGACTCAGACCTTGGTAAATACATTACACAACATAAAGAGATAAGCCCTATCCATGTCCACATGATTAGTAAAGGACTGGAACATGATTAATATGTAAACCAAAAGGGTGATGACAAATGAGACATGCATGATGATTCCTAACATTCCTCCCGCTCACAGACCCCAATACTGGACGTGGTTTGGAGGGGTTCTGTTTATGGAATTGTCTCACTAGTCGTGGGACATGGATGGAGGATGCTGATTCCCATGATATTTTTTCAGGACCATACCCTTTCCATGCCAGAAGATAATGCAGTGTTCCCCGGATCCGAGCGGAATCAAGATCTTTAGCCACCTCGAATTCCCAGTGATCGTGAACCTTCACTGGAGGTGGTGGAGGGGCTACTCGAGTATCATCAGAGAATGGTTTCACCAGGGACACATGAAACACTGGAGGAATTTGGAAATCAGCAGGAAGGTCTTATTCAATCGTAACTGGGTTGATTAATTTCTTAATCGGGAATGGACCTAAATACCTTGGAAGAAGTTTACGGGAACCACTCAGTCTAAGGTATTTAGCGGAGAGCCATACCTGATCTCTACTGAATAAGAGGGAGCTGGTCGCCTATGTTTGTCTGCTTGTGTTTTCATCTGTTGTTGATATGGCTGTAGATGTTGTTTAACTTGTGTTTGAATACAAATTAAATTGTTATGATGATCTTGTACTGCTGGAACCCTCAAGGGAACAGGAGTGTGTGACTAGGAAGCATTAGGGGGCTGATAGCCCAAGAGACAGATAAAAGGAGAAACCCCTGTAGCCGTTTGCATGGTGTTATTAGAAACAAACTCTACCAAAGGTAGTGCCTTATCCCATTCCGTGGTCCAGGTCGAAATTAAGCAATGTATCATTTGTTCCATGGTCTGATTTAATCGTTCTGTCTGTCCGTCTGTTTGAGGGCGATAAGCAGAGGACAGACGAACATCAATATTTAAGGAAGAGCAATATGTATGCCAGAACCTGGCGACAAATTGTGGACCCCGATCAGAAATTATAGTGGTTGGCTTGCCATGTGTTCTCACAATATGTTCTATGAACAGAGTGGTTAACTCCTTAGCAGAGGCCATGTGTTTTAGCAGATGAAAATGAGCCATCTTGGTTAGATAATCAACTACTACCCATATGATGGAATAGCCGCTTGATTTGGGCAAATCAGTGCCGAAGTCCATATTTAGACTGTGCCAGGGCATAGGTGGTATGGGCATCGGTTATAATAAACCAGCAGGGGCAACATGTAAAGATTTGGATCGTATGCAGGTGGGACAAGATTGAACATAGTTTTTGACATCATTAGACAAGGTAGGCCACCAAAAGGTTTGTTCGCATAATTCCAAGGTTTTTTTAAAACCAGGATGACAAGCTAGAACGGTATCATGAATCCAGTTTAAAAATGTATTACGTAAAGGCTCAGTTGGAACATATAGGCGGTCTTTAAAATATACCAGGTCTTTTTTTTATAGTATCAGGTGGTGTGGTTGCTGTTGTTAGTGCCTGTTGAACAAGAGTTAGGAAATCTTGAGAATCACATAAGGCAAAAATGTTATGTTCAGGTATGATGGGATCAAAAGCATTTATTTGTTTATCAGCATTGGGGTAATTAAATCGAGACAAAGTGTCTGCTTTTTGTTGCTCTTTACCTGGCTTGTAGGGGATTATGAAATCTAAATAATTAAAGAATAATAACCACCGTAACTGTTGTGGTGTTAGTGCCTTAACATTCTGGTAAAATTGGAGTTTGCGGTGATCAGAATAAATTGTGACAGTGTGACAGGCCCCTAATAGATAGTGCCGCCACTCCTGAAAGGCTAGTTTAATAGCTAACAACTCACGTTCTGCCACCGTGTAGTTTATTTCAGCAGCCAGGAGTTTTTGTAGAAAAGAAGGCTACAGGATGGAGATGTCCAGAGTCGGGATCCCTTTGAGAAAGAACTCCCCCAACAGCCACTTGAGAGGCATCTGCTTCCACAAAGAAAGGTTGAGAGGTCTCGATGACGCAAAATGGGTGCTTCCGTAAAGGCTGTCTTTAGTACCTGAAATGCATGTTCTGCCTCATGGGACAAAACAAACTTCACTCTTTTCTTTAATAGAAGAGTAATGGTTGAGACTATGGAAGAGAACTGGGGAATAAAATGCTGATAGAAGTTAACGAAACCCAGGAATCACTGGACGTCTTTTACAGAACCTGGGGCGTCCCAGCGTAATAAGGCTTGCACCTTGGATGTATCCATGGCAATTCCTTCTGGGGAGATTACATAGCCTAGGAATTAAAAATGTGTGGCATGAAAACACATTTCTCCAATTTGGCGAATAAATGGTGCTGCCCGAACATGACCAACATGTTCTTCAGTCGAGGAAGAATAGATAAGGATGTCATTGATGTAACAGATGACAAATACATCTAAGAGTCCGGCAACACTTCATTTATGAAAAATTGAAATGCTGCAGGAGCATTGCACAGTCCAAAGGGAATCACTGTGTATTCAAATAAACCAAATTTAATCCAGAAGGCGGTCTTCCACTCATCCCCAGATTTGACCCTAATCAAGTGGTATGCACCTCACAAATCTAATTTGGTAAAATTGGTTGATTTCTTTACTTGATCTAACAAAACCGTATGAGTGGGAGGGGATACCTGTTTTTTACTGTGACTTTGTTTATTGCATGATAGTCAATACAAGCACGCAATTCTTTGTTCTTTTTGTGCACAAAGAAAAGTGGAGAACTTACCGGTGAGGTGGAATGTCGTATGAAACCTTTTAACAAAAAATCATCAAGATATTCTTTTAAGTATAAGATTTCAGATTCTGACAGAGCGTAAACTCGACTGCAAGGTAGAGTGGCCCCAGGAATCAAATCAATGCGGCAGTCGTAGGATCGGTGAGGTGGTAATTGAGTAGCTTGTGTTTCAGAAAAGACATCCTGAAAATCTTTATTCTGAATGGGTATTGGAATTGTGTCAGTCTTTTGTGTCACGGATTCAGTTATTTCTTCTTCTAAAGTGGAGGCACAATGTAATGGTATAACAGGTTGTTGTCTATTGATGTAAAAGAATGCCAACAATGAGCCGAGTCAAGAGTTACTGTGCATTTGACCCAATCGATTTTTGGGTTATGCACCTGGACCAAGGGATGCCCAGAATGGCTCCAAACAATGGAGTGTCTATTAAATCAAACCAAATATGTTTTGAATGACCATCCGCACAGATCATAGTCAAGGGTGCCGTCTGGTGAAGAATTAAACCAAGGGACAGTTCAGAACCATCGACTGCTCTTACTGGTTCAGGCATATCCTTTTTAATGGTGGGGATGTTTAAAGTGTTGGTCAACCCGATCCCTAAAAAATTTCCAGTAGCCCCAGAATCCAGTGAAATCGTTATAACTTTTCTCACTGGGTTTGAAAAAAGCAAGGTGACAATCAAAGTTAAATGACGAGGTGCGTCTGTTATAGCATTTGCCAAATAATGTTAAGAGACCGTGTCGCCCGAAACATCAGATGAGGGGGTCTCAGACCTTATCGGGCCAAGGAGTTTCCCAACTGAGAGTCCATAGAGGAAGATTGTGGTGTTTCAGCGACACCTATAGGCTTATGGGTATTGGTTTTGACTAAGCACTCTTTAGCGAAGTGTCCTGAGCGCCCACAATACAAACATAAATTGAGACGACGTCGCCTGTCTTTCTCATCCTTTGACAGGGTCCCTCTGATTCCGCCAATTTGCATTGTCTCAGAAGAGTCAGATAAGGAAGATTCCTTCTTTTCATTTTTTACCACTACCACACATGTAAACTCTTCTCGAGTTTTTTCACCCCGACGTTCACCTAAACAATGATCCAGATGGACCACTAAATCTATCAATTCTGCGCAATCTGTAGGAGAGTCAACAATCTGGACAATGTTATCTTTTAATTCGTCCCGGAGACCACGATAGAACAGTGAAGGTCTTTTTTCTTCTGGTCATTCCGTTTCAGCAAGAAGCCTATTAAACGTGGTGATATCAGATAATAAATCCTGTTTACCCTGTTTTAAGGTCAAAAGCTCGTTATCACTATCTTGGACAAAACGATGTTTCGCGAAAAGTTTTTGCATAGTATCCTTGAACCGTTGAAAATTGTGCAAGATAGGATCATCCCGTTCCACATACGGTATTGACCATGTTGCAGCAGTACCACCCAAAAACGAAAGGATAAACGCTATTTTAGCAGCATCATCTGGGAATGCTAACTGGCGGCACATAAAATGTAGTTGACACTGATTAATGAATATGCTAAATTTTGACTGATCTCCAAAGAACCGCTCAGGGGGTGCCAAAGGAACAGGAGTAGGTGTAGTGATAGAAACATTAACTGGCTGACTACTGGGTGTAGTTGTTTCTGGAGAACTTGGTGTAAAGTGAAAACATAGTACATCTCCTCTCAGTTAAGCACACCCAACTATCAGGTGTATTGATTAAAGAGCATGGATCATCATACACGAAACCGATAGCCCCTGTCCTCCAAATATACAATACCAAAATTGTTGCCTCAATCCTCTATGGGGCTGAGCTGTGGGGCTACGCTAACCTGGATAATCTGGTCTTAGCGCAAAATAGTTCATGCGGTCCTTAATTGAGCTCCCACAGTCCACTCCATTGCTACCATTGTTTTTGGATTTGGTCTGCCACTCCATTAGGGATGTGGCAAAGTTCAGGCCAATTGCTTATTGGAGGACGTTTTGGGTGACTCCCGAGTTAAAACACTATGCACTGGCACTAAATGATGTCAAGAAATCGGATGTCTCTAACAAAATTTCATGGCTAAGGTGTGTGAGGAATACACTCAGTGAGATGGGTATGAGTAGGTTATGGATCCACCCAGGGGATGTTGTTTTTCCGTCCAAGGCAGAGTTTAAGGCAGCGTACTGGAACATGGTTGTAACCAGGCGCTACGTGTCTTCCATTAGGCCTTCTCTGTCTAGAGCATTTCCTGACCTAAAACATGAAGCTAAGTATGAAGGCTACTGGGATCTAATTACCACCCTCAATGAAAGAAAATTATACCACCAGTTTAGGGTGGGCTCTCTACCCACTAAGGCATTTACAATGAAATGGAATGGCTCGAATACCAGTGCCTGTCCCCATTGTTTAGATGTGGTAGAAACAGTGATTCACATTTTAATTGCTTGTCCAGCCTATCACAAACCTAGGCAAAGATGGTTGAAACCTGTTTGTCAGAATATGGGAACCAGGTCAAGCAATGAGGCTGTTAGGATTCTATCTACATCACTGGAAGAGCCGATAGTGATCGCTGTCGCTAAGTTTTTGGGATGGGTGTGGGTTACTTGTTTAAAATCTAATATCCCATGATAAGTTTTGTCTTGTAACTGTTCTTTGCATTATGCACTTTATGATATTTACACTGTGCCCTTTGCATGTAGTATTTGTAATATTTGTGGATTACTGCTTGTTGGAACTAAATGTCGTAAACGGTTTACATATTAGGGTTCTTCTTTGTTTTAATATGGTTTTAATGTTTCATGCGTATGGTGTGCAGTCATAATATCGAGTTTTTTATTTCGACTGCACAGAATATCGAGTAAAAAATATAGAATGGACATAATATCGACTAGACATAATATAGACAACAAAAATATCGACTAGAAAAAATTAACATCGAATAGAATGGACATAATATCGAATTAAAAATATAGAATGGACATAATATCGACTAGACATAATATAGACAACAAAAATATCGAATTTAAGGTAAGTTAATATTATTTTTTATTTTTTGTGTAATATAATTCTGTAGCGGGTTATGGGTTTATCGGGAATAGGGTGGGAAGTAATTTAATTATAATTACTTAAATATGTTAATTTATTTATTGATATTTATTTAGAATTAATTGTTAATTATTTATTAATTGGTAATTAATTAAAATATAATTGGTAATTAATTATAATTGATTAATTGATAAATATTTTAATTTTAGTAATTTATATTCTGTAGCGGATTGTGGGTTTATAGGGGAATAGGGCAGGAAGTAATTTAATTATAATTAATTAAATTTGTTAATTTATTTATTGACATTTGTTTAGAATTAATTGATAATTAATTATTAATTGGTAACTAATTAAAATAAAATTGGTAATTAATTATAATTGATTAATTGATAAATATGTTAATTTTCTGTAGGGGGTTGTGGGTTTGTAGGGGAATAGGGTGGGAAGTAATATAATTATAATTAGGGCTCCCGGTTTTCCGTTTTTATAGATTTTTACATATAAGTACAGACGGAAATCTATATTTCCTTTGTCTGTATTTATATTTAAAAATGGCAAAATACTAGCAAATTTTGCAGCGCTGCCATCGTTGCAAATAAACAATGCTTTTGTCCCGTGTAAAAGGCAGCTCTTTACGTTTCTGTGTTTAAGCCTCTGAGCACAGGGGGGTCCTGTAGACACTGCCCGCAGTCTAGTAAGAAGGGGTGAAGGGGAGAAAAAAACAATAAAGCCTCATTATCTAGTGAATGGTCTTTTTAAACACCTGTGAAGTACTACGGGTGCGGCTGGTGGTCAATCACACTTGCAGATGTTTATCAGCATGTGGCTAAATGTCACCATATGGCGATACAAAATTCACATGCACTTTTAAAGACACATTCCTCAATGAATTACTATGAAACGGAGGCGGCACAAATACCCATTGTTTGAATAGCATGAGAAGTGCAACCTAACGTTGGGGTGAATTACTATGAAACGGAGGCGGCACAAATGCCCATTGTTTGAATAGCATGAGAAGTGCAACCTAACATTGGGATGACATCCCTCATAACAATCGGCAGCGAGTCCATTTATCACGTCCAATGCGTTTATTTTTTTTACATTTTTCTGCCGTGCTGAAGCAAATATGCTCAGCATGAGCAGAAACATTCCTCCCACTAAATAACACGGCTTCCTCTGTGCCACTGACACCCTCGCGAGTCTAAAAAGTACCCGTGTGTCGTGTCATGCACGTCCTTCTTGGGGGGGAGAGGCACGCATGCCGGTGTTGTCACACACCATCCTTTGGTTATTTAACAGGCGCAAGAAACTGAGCTGGCGCTTGGCATCACAAGACACATGCTTTATTACATAATAGGGTGTTATTGTATTGGCTGCTTAAGGTGGATTCCATCCTGTGAGGAGATGAACTTGTGACCGAAGGTCACACTGTAGTCTCGGCAGCAGACACACAGCCTTCTGAGCTACCTCAACACAAACTCAAATGGATACTGGTAGTAAGAACAGTAAGTCCATGTTCACGTCAGCGGTTTGATGAGCTCCTAAGCCGTCCTCGGGACTCTGATGCGTCGCATCTCGGGGCCATCTCGGTGCCTTGAAGGCTCTGATAGGCAGATGCTGGCACGGCTGGGCAACCGCTTTGCTGTCATGTATGGGGCCCTGGCCATCCCTTTCAGAGAATGAGTGCCCTGAGAAGACCGTCTATCCCAGAGGGGTCTGTCTGCCTTTGATGTCCTGGAGATTTCCTGGAAGACCACCCTCTGCCCTTGCCCTGACAGCGGGACAGCACACTTTTAACAAAGGGCATACAGGTACAATGGAACTGTCCAAGATCAGAGGGAAGACCCATCTGCAATACACACTGCGGCCAGGAAGCTGTCTGGGAGGAGGGCGCTTAATACACAACCTTCCAGGCTCCTGCTCTTGGAATGCATATCTGGTGATGGTCCCCACTGCCACATATGCATTTACAGCCTCCAGGGTCATTAACATATTTACACTTTTTTAACAAAATTGTCCAACGAAAAGACTTTGGATATTTCTTGAACGGGAATCTGCAGGTGGAGTGGGGATTTGCACAGCCCAGGGGGAGCGGTGAAACACGTCAGCCTGCAGGGTAGAGTCTTCCATAGTAAAGACCACGAGCATCCCAATGAATCTGAACACGAGGAGGTAGCTTGTTCACAGGTTCAAGCACTGGCGGTTTCTGTTCGGCTTTTCATCCTTCAAAGGCCACATGAAAGGTTTGGTCCGTTGTTATTGGAGTCTTAAATGGCTCACTATTGCCATGGGGTCTGCTGGCGCAACAGTTCTGTAAGCAACTGGGACCTATATGCAATAAAAACTAAACCTGAAAGGTTTTTCTGAGAATTGTGAAACCATAGGTGGCGTGATGTGTTCTAAGCTCTGCGAGAAGGCAGCCTTTAGTAACGAAATTTGGGTCCAATTCTCAAAATCACGTCTGTTTTGAAAAAAATCTAACGCATATTGCAAGCAATCCTACAAAGTCACTGAACTAGTTGAGAAGTGATATATAAAAAAAATGATTTGCAAAGCTAATTCGCCTGAGTTTAATATGGCAATGCACGCATTAGCATAAGAACGATATCTACAGTAGCAAACCAGCACGAGCATACATGCCTGGAGTTGTAAAGGCGAGAGAGCAATAGTCCACTGGGCGCAGGAGTGGTTGTATATTGACGGCTGTGCTTTTAACCCAGATCTAAACAAGCATGCCAAAGCCAATAGGTTGGGATTGCATTTTGACCCGCTGCAGCGAAAATAATGATGTTCTGTATCTGTGGAATTAAGAATGTAAAATATGATGCTTTAGTGTGCTTGTGAGATGTGAAGTGGTTTCTTCTGTATTTCTAAGCAGGCACTCTATAAGAGGCACTAGCATCAGTTGACAGAAATACTGCTCGGGTCAGAACAGCAGTCCAATCTGTGTATATATATTTTTTACTTGGTAACAATAGATATAGTATATCTGAGTCGTCAAGCCAGACCTAACGGGTTATTATACCAACTTAACAGAACAAGCATTTGCAATGCAATAGGTCTCGCATTATTAAAGTTTGAGCTATTGGTGTTGCATTATTTAACATGGCCATGCGCTGACGTCTGCAGATCCCACAATGTGTAATCTCAAAGGCTGCCCTGAGGCACTATTCATCCGCGTGCTACAAATTTCAAATAATTGACTGCAGATCAGGTTTAGGTTGAGGTTTCAGCAGGGCTGGCTGTTCCTTTCATCCTTCTGAGGACGGTTTAACTCAGCACCATTGTTGAGTTGGATTAGTAAGTGTGCCTGCTTGATTTTGCTTGTAACAAAGCTGCTCATAGTCGTAAAAATGTCTCATAATTTCACTGAAAATATGGATTTGTCACACATGTCAATCTGAAACCTTGGCAGCTATGGGTTAGTCTACTCCGCTTCCAGTAAAAACAATTGGGCTCACTTAAAGCCACTTTAGAGCTAACGTTTAGTATGGGGCTCACTCTGTCACAAGCGGTATTTATGTACTACAGCCTCCTTCCTCTGTCAATTTAAATAAATGTGGAAAAATACTAGCTGTTGCGTCATCTTTTGCTTGTCGCTAAAATAAATGTGGATAAATACAGATAAAATGCCCAAAAAATAAATATGGATAAATACAGACGGAAACAACAAAAAAATGAATACCATAAAACCGGAAGCCCGAATTATAATTAATTAAATATGTTAATTTATTTATTGTTAATTATTTTGAATTAATTGTTAATGAAATAATAATTGGTAATTAATTAAAATATACTTGGTAAATAATTTTAATTGGATAATTGATAAATATGTTAATTTCATTAAAATATTTTCTGTAGCGGGTTGTGGGTTTATAGGGGAATAGGGTGGTTAGCAATTTAATTATAAATAATTAAATGTATCACTTAATTTATTGGTATTTATTTAGATTTAATTGTTAATTAATTTTTAATAGGTAATTAATTAAAATAAAATTTATAATTAAAATTATTTGATTAATTTTGAAATTGTAAATGTATTTATTGTTAATAGGTAATTAATTATTATTAGTAGGTAATTTTTATAATTAAATAATTTTAATTTGTATTTATAAATAATTATTAAATATATTTTATACAATTGTAAAATACTTTAATTATTTTGTAATTGGTATTACTATTTATGTTATTTATATTTATATATGAAGTATTTACTTTCCCTACTATTGCACTCACTGGAGTTGGAATAGTAATTTTAACCCCTACGCTATCCAACTCTTTCCCTACTGTTGCACTCTCTGGAGTTGGAATAGTAATTTTTACCCCTACGCTATCCAACTCTTTCCCTACTGTTGCAATCTCTGGAGTTGGAATAGTAATTTCAACCCCTACGCTATCCAACGCTTTCCCTACTGTTGCACTCTCTGGAGTGGGAATAGTAATTTTTACCCCTACGCTATCCAACGCTTTCCCTACTGTTGCACTCTCTGGAGTGGGAATAGTAATTTTTACCCCTACGCTATCCAACACTTTCCCTACTGTTGCACTCTCTGGAGTGGGAATAGTAATTTTTACCCCTACACTATCCAAACGCTTTCCCTACTATTGCATTCTCTGGAGTGGGAATAGTCATTTTTTTACCCCTACGCTATCCAACGCTCTCCCTTCTGTTACAGTAAATTTAAACCTCTTGCTATCCTACGGTAAAAATATTGTATATGTTTTGTTTATAATATGTATTACCTACTGGCGGTCGCCAGTAGGTATATATAGTTAGGATTTTTTCTCTATGGGATTTTTGAAAATTCTATGTCTAATAACTTTGGTGTTTGTGGACGGAATTGGCTGAAATTTTCAGGAAAATGGAACATTTTGTTTCTGAGCAGCCCGTGAAAATTTGGGGGGGGGTCGTCAAGGGGGGGCCGAGAAAAAAGGGGGGTCCCAAAACGCGTTTTTCCCATGTTAATTTCCATAGGGCGGTTGGACTCACTTTTAGCTCGAACGGCTGAATGGATTTGCACGAAACTTGGCAAAATTGTAGGGACTGGTAGCCCGATGTGCCTTTGCTAGGTCTCAATATATGTGCTCCAGTGGATTTTGAGAAATTAACGTTCAAAAAAAGATATATATCTGTGACAGCGCTCCGGGCAGCGCTCCGCTTCGCGTACTTTTCGCGTTACGGAGCTTTGCGAAGCGAAGCTGATTGGTTCTTCGGCGTCTGTAAACATTCCAAACAGTCCGTAGCGGCCGCCATCTTGTCTCTCGGTAGGATCGAGAGACAAGAGGAGGCCAAAGCGAAGGGGCAAATGACCATAAGGGGGCATAGTAGATCCTCCCTGACCCCCTAGGTTTGATGTGGAGGTTTTAAAAGGGCCCCGCGGGGCAAAAAAAAAAAAAATCGAACGGGTGAATGGATTTGCATGAAACTTGGCAAAATTGTAGGGACCGGTAGCCCGATGTGCCTTTGCTGGGTCTCAATATATGTGCTGCAGTGGATTTTGAGAAATTAACGTTCAAAAAAAGATATATATCTGTGACAGCGTCCCGGGTAGCGCTCCGTTTCGCGTACTTTTCGCGTTACGGAGCTTTGCGAAGCGAAGCTGATTGGCTCTCCGGTGTCTGTAAACATTCCAAACAGTACGGAGCGGCCGCCATCTTGTCTCTCGGTAGGATCGAGAGACAAGAGGAGGCCAAAGCGAAGGGGCAAATGACCATAAGGGGGCATAGTAGATCCTCCCTGACCCCATAGGTTTGATGTGGAGGCTTTAAAAGGGCTCCGCGGGGCAAAAAAAAAAAAAAAAAAACGTTTTTTTTGGTGGGGTGCGCCCGGTTAGCGTAACGGGAAGCGGACTGGGGAGCGTACTACAAGGAAACAAGAATGATTGACTTTTAACTTATTGTATGTTTATAGACTTTTTTTTTCTTTTTTTTCTGCTGAGTGACGTCTCGGCCTATCTCCACGGGATGCAGTCCCTACCATCTCGGCGTTTAAGCCCAGGGGGACCGGTAGTGTGGGAGAGATAACGTCTGTTAACGTTCGATTCGAAGGAAATTAGGAAGTGTTGAAAAACATTGTCTGCGCCATCTTGCCTTTTTTCAAATGCCACACATTTGTCGTGCACGGCAGCCATTTTAGATGCCTTGACCAGACCCACTCTCTGCACGCTGTCGATCCTTAGCATGGCTCCCCACCCTCGCAAGCATCTCCCCCAAGCACTGGTCACCCCCGCTCTCTGTCTTATGCATGGGCAATAAACCTCCCCCCATCTGCGCTGCTCTTCCCTGAGAATCACACCCTGTGCCCGCCCGACACCTCCCTTTCGCCCTATTCACTACCGCACCCTCTGACACTCCTCTTCCTCTGTGTCCGATTGTCCAGGCCGGTCCCAGGCTATCAGGTAGCCCTGCAGATGTAGTTTATGGCCCCAGCTGTAAAGAATCACCCCTCTTCAAAGGAGTTACAGTAGATCAAGGCCCTCACCCGATGAGATCCGTCACACCACACGCGTTCCTACTATCTGAAAACCATCCTGTTTTGTGATTGGGGAGGGGACCGAGCCTGAAGCGGAAGATTCCAGGGATGCCTCTTTGTACATCAAAGTTTTTACAATTATGTGTCACATTAAAAATATATAGCACTCCAACAAAGTAGTAGGATTATAAAACTTTAATAACTTATAAATATATACAACGCAACAAAAACAGTAAAAACATTTAAACATTTTTAGGAAAAAAGAAGGAACAATGGTCAGTAGCGGTCGGTTGTGCGAATAGTCCCAAGGCAGCACAACGTCCTGAGTTCTGGATGGCACCCAGGTGATGTTGCCTGGGTGCCGCACTGGTTTTGGGTATCCTACAATGCTGCTCCGAATAACGGCGTGGGGCGTCCCGGGGGGTGGCTCGTCAGTAGCGGTCTTTTGTGCGAATAGTCCCAAGGCAGCAGAACGCGCTGAGATGTGGATGGCACCCAGGTGATGTCAAGTAAGTTGCCGCACTGGTTTTGGTATCCTACAATGCTGCTCCGAATAACGGCGTGGGGCGCCCCGGGGGGGGGGGTGAGGTGGCGTGAACGGGCCTCCCCAGGTGGAGGCTCGTCTACGGTAGTGGGGCGCCCCTTTACCGTTTCAGTTGCCATTCCGCCCGCTTTTGGTACACTGTGTCAAAATCCGCCATTCAGCTAAGTTGCGCCCACTCTTGCGGTGCAGCAATAGGGGGCTGCCACAGGACTCTCAAAATGGCGGCAGGCTCTTTCCTTTTTGGGCCTGGTCCACTGAAATGGCCCTGGGACACCTTGGAAATCGGACGCTTGTCTGCTAGGTCTTGGACCCCCATTCTCGAAAGCGTCCCCTCAGCCTTGAGGATTCTACAAAAGTCTTGGGGGCCCCCGACTCCTGCAGGCTTCCGGTGGGGAGCGGCTGCCATGATTGCTCGCGGAATGACCACGACGGAGCCACGAGATGGTGGTGCTCTCATGCTGACGCCAGCTTCAGTCTGAAACATCCAGAAACAAGGTGGGGCTTTCATCGTTTGGGAAAAAAAAAAAGTTTTCATCCAATGAAAAGTGTTATTTTTAGGTCATATGATCAAGCCTTCCATCATTAGGAAACCAAAAGTAAAATGAACCAATGAAAAGTTTTATAAACAAGTCATATGACCTGTTATGCGGCATAGGGTATAAAAAGCGTAGAAAATCCGTTGGCACGTGAGGCGGCGTCAGTAGCGGACCGATGTGCGAATAGGCCGAAGGCAGCACAACGCGCCAAGATCCGGATGGCACCGAGGTGGTGTCTAGCAAGTTGCCGCACTGGTGTGGCCATCCTACAATGCTGAAAGTCGGCGTGGGGCGCCCCGTTGGCCTGTGAGTTCGCGTCAGTAGCGGACTGATGTGCGAATAGGCCGAAGGCAGCACAACGCGCCAAGATCCGGATGGCACCGAGGTGGTGTCTAGCAAGATGCCGCACTGGTGCGGCCATCCTACAATGCTGAAAGTCGGCGTGGGGCGCCCCGTTGGCCTGTGAGGTGGCGTCAGTAGCGGACCGATGTGCGAATAGGGCCAAAGGCAGCGCAACGCGCCAAGATCCGGATGGCACCAAGGTGGTGTCTAGCAAGTTGCCGCACTGGTGTGGCCATCCTACAATGCTGCGCCGAAAGTCGGCGTGGGGCGCTCCGTTGGCCTGTGAGTTTGCGTCAGTCAGTGGGGGTTGTTTGAGGATCTGACTGCATTGGAAAGCAATGTGATGCTGTGCGTCGCCCCCAAGATGAAGGTTCCTCGGCTGCAGTGGGGCGCCCCACTCGCTATGCAGCTGAGTTGCGTGCGCACTTGCGGCAAATAGGCCGAAGGCAGCACAACAATATTTTCTGAATAGAAGACACCACAAGGCGCTGAGATTCGGTTGGCACCGAGGTGGTGTCTAGCAAGTTGCCGCACTGGTGTGGCCATCCTACAATCCTGCTCCGAATAACGGCGTGGGGTGCCCGAAGGGGGGGGGGAAGGCGGCGTGAACGGGCCTTCCCAGGTGGAGGCTCGTCTGCTGTAGTGGGGCGCCCCTTTACCGTTTCATTTGCCATTCAGCTGAGTTTCGGCCGCTCTTGATGTTACAGCAACAGGCGGCTGCAACAGGACTCTCAAAATGGCGGCCTGTTCTTTGGATTTGGGCCTGGTCCACTAAAATGGCCCTGGGACACCTTAGAACTCGGACGCTCGAATTTTTTTTCCTTTCCTCTACATGCAAAAAAGTTAAATGCCCGGTACGTTACCTGCCTCATCTGCCACGATGTACTCTCCAGAGGAACCGAAAAAATATATAGTTATGGTAACTATACCATGCATCGTCATATGGAGAGGTGGCACCGATTAATTATAGTGCTGCACAAAAGAGAGATTTGGAGGAGAACCCCCGACCTGCCAGTACATTCACCAAAGAAGTGGCACTGACAGCATCAGAGGCAAGGGAAACGGTCCCAAATATTTAGAAGAACTTTGGAAAGATTAAAATGACATGTTTAGATTGTGGCAAATTAATTTCATGTGGACAGATGAGTGTTACTCTAATAAATACAGCATATGAACATCATCATAGTCGATGGTTGGTAGAGACATTTTGACTATATCCTGGACCTGCCCGTCCTCGCCCAAAATGGCGCCGGAATAAATGGGACTCGTAACTCCTTGTTGTGTACTGGTTGCAGAACCTTGAAATCACGAGATACGTATGCAGTTTTGAAGCACATGGCGGGCGGGGACGAGAATTGATTGAATATTTCGACATCCCTATTGATATTAAGTTCTGATGTGTTATTGATTACTGTACTATTGAAAGTTCAAATTAACGTCACCCATGGTACTTGCCCGCAAATGTATATCTAGATAATTTTATTGTAACTGGCTCTGTCGTATTTTAATTATAAAATGTACGTCCACCGATTCCGCAACTGTTAGACACCTTAGTTCTTGCAACCTAATGGCCCGCCCGTTACGTTCCTCTACAGTGTAAATGTCTACTCATCATATACGATTACAGTTTGCTCCGTGGCCGGCCCACGTGGTTATAGGCCCGTATTTGTATACTGACATTTTCACAATAAAGGTTTTTAAAAGAAAACATGGTAGTAGTATTTACATTGGTAAAGTTTTTAATAATAGTCACTGTTTTAGAATCAGTAAAAGGCAAGTGAAATAAAGCAGTCCAATTACATGAAGGGTAAAAGGTATAATACGCAGGAACGCAGTAAAGATAAATGCTCAAGGGCTATTGTGTTTCTACTTCTGCAACATAAAGTGATCGATAAGAATCTGATATTCAGGCGTATCGGCGACTAAGACAGCAGGCCGAGCCTCTTTTGCTTAACGGCTTCGTCATGGGACGAAGAAACGCCCTTTTTCTCGAAAAAGGAATATATTTTACTTGCAGGACAGTTGTAAATTTTCCGGGAAAGTACATTAGCCTGGAACATTATAACATATGTTTAAGAAAAAATAATGTTCGAAAGTAATAAAAAGCGTAATTTTTAGGTCATATGACCAAGCCTTTCATCATTAGAATAAGAAAAGTAAAATGAACCAATGAAAAGTTTTATTAACAAGTCACATGACCTGTTATGCTTACGTTACGCGCTGCGCGCCGCGCCGTGCCCCGGATCGCTTCCGGGAAGCTGCGCTTCACGCACCGGAGCACTTCCGGATGCGTTAACGCGGCGCGTCATATGACGCATTACGCGACAACGCAGGTCCAGAATATAGTCAAAATGTCTCCACCAACCAGCGGTCGGAACACAACCCCTTTCAGCAGGCTAAATAGTTCTGTTAAATGACAACAGAAGGGACAGGCAACAAGAACCATCAGTCAAAGAGGGGAGGGCAAGTTCTTCTCTACCGGGTCACGTTGGGGCGCTACCGGAACTGATCGAATTGGTAGTCTACAGTGTTTCTGGATGTTTCAGACTGAAGCTGGCGTTAGCATGAGAGCACCACCATTTCGTAGCTCCGTCGTGGCCATTCCACGAGCAATCATGCTAGCCGCTCCCCACCAGAAGCCTGCGGGAGTCGGGGGCCCCCAAGACTTTTGTAGAATCTTCAAGGCTGAGGGGACGCTTTCGAGAATGGAGCCCAAGCTCTAGCAGACAAGCGTCCGAGTTCCAAGGTGTCGCAGGCCCATTTTAGTGGACCACGCCCAAATCTGAAGAGCCGGCCGCCATTTTGAGAGTCCTGTGGCAGCCGCCTATCGCTGCACCGCAAGAGCGGGAGCAACTCAAGTACATGGTGAGCGAGACGCTGTAGTCGAAAGAGCGGGCGGTAAACAGCTGAATAGCGGAAGAGGCACAGTGTAGCAAAAGCGGGCGGAATGGCAACTGAAACGGTAAAGGGGCTGTGGAAAAGTAAATTTTGCCATGTTCTGTGTCCCTACGTGTTCCCCATCTTATGTTATATGTGCATGATTAATATGCATATATATTCCCCATGATCGATTAAAGACGCAATTACAGTTGTGTCCATCCCTAATATGCCAGTTCCAGTTCTCGTGAATACTACGAATATTAGGCCTATGTAAAGTTACGTTGCCACGTTTCACAGTGTGCACGTTACTTCATTGAAAAGTCCCCGTTTCTAGGCCTCAAAAGGGCCCGGACACCAGATTCAGCTCCTGTCTTCTGAACCCTCTTCGAGGAGCGATACAGCCCCCACCTGTATTCCTGACCCTTCACTTACTTCCTGTCTCACAGTGCCCGGCTCGGCCTGGCTCTGCCTGCCAGTCTGCCATGAGTATGTTATGATTCTAGTTATCAGGCCAGCCCTCCTTCTCTGCATTCCTAAGCTACTGAATCGCATCAATAGTTTCCGTCATGGTCTAGCCTTTACGTCTCCATGTAAGAGAAATACTGCATTTAATGGTCATTTAATATTCCTCAACACGCACTACATGAAGAATAATGCATGCACCAGTCTTAGAATCTGTTAGCCTTTACCCCGATAACTTTTGGATTCTATCAACATGTTCCCTAAACATCCGATACTAGATAGTGTTTAGGTACATGTCGCTCTGACTCTCCAGACTTCAGTCTCTCCTTCTAGCGCAGAAGTCATAGCCCCCAGCTTCTCCTTAGTAACACGTCATTGCCAGTTTGCGCGCACCAGTAGGTTAGAGGTCCCGGCTCCTTAGGTAGCCCCCTCCATGTTTCCGCCCCATTTATGACATATTCTGTTACGTTTACATCACATGTCTATGTACACGCCTCCTGTTACACCTACTTTCACCCTTATCTTTCGCGACTGCTATTGACCACACCCACTGCTCCGCCTATTGTATGTACTGTAATGCAATTGTTTTAGTATATATACTTGTGCACTGTTATTAAAGAGCGAGCGCGCTCATCCCAGATCTTGTCCGTGCAGGTTGTCCTGTTCCTGTCCTTTATTCTGTATTAAACCTGCAAACTCCTACTACCTCGAATCTTGACTCTTATTTATTGAGCTATCTGTTATTGTTATATCTAGTCAAAAAGAGAGGTATTATTTATTTATTTACCACATAATGGCGCCCGAATAGGGACTTGCCCTTTCCCCACGCGCCGGTGAAGCCACGTATGCCCCCTGACCCTCTGCAGCCGTGACGGAACTCTTCTGCGCACCGGCAGATATTTCTGCTTCAAGTATCCCTCAGGCCCACGGAGGAGACGGAGGTTGCGGTCCAGCATCCAGACGAGGCGGTGGAGGAACGCGGCGAGTCCCGACCAGAGCCCAAGCCGAGAGTTCAAGGTCCGAGGTATCCGGAGGCCCACCCGTAACAGAAGTCCGAAGTTCGTCCGTCCGGCGTCGAAGCAGTCCAGTCCAGTCCGAGGCCTTCCGTTCTTGCTGCCCGGTGAGTACCGTTGCTGGGGTAGTATCTAGACAGGGTCAATCTAATTGATTCTGGTCCGTGGGTTTGGTGGTACACAGACCCAACACGAAGTGTCCACTCCGGTGGATGCGGGTCCTGACGTGTCTCTTATGAGACCGGTAAGTTCGTACTGTTTTAGCAGTGCATCTAGTTTCTGTTCTAGTCCGTTCTGTTCTCGAGAGATTCATGTATTCTGTTTTCAGTATTCCAGGTAGTATTTTGTCAGAACTGTTATTTTAAAATGTCATTCATGTATTTTAATGTCGTGGTATGAAAGTGGTGTAATTATCGTGTTTATTGTGTATTGTATTGTATCTAGATTACAGTCCAGTCATGCCGTTGTTTTCCAAATTACGTCAGTTAAAAACTAGAAAAGGTCTGTTAGAAGAAGCAGTTCCTGTCCCGCCTAGGGACAGTCCAGGTCATTTTATGTATCAAAAGCATGGCATAAGTGCCATATTATATCTAGATTTATGGGTGGAGTACACCAAACAGTTAGAAGAAAAGTATAGATGGCCCGTATCAGGTACGTGGGATGCCGAGTGCATCATGCGAGTAGAAGAAGCATTATGGAAAAAGAAAGCCAGACAGTCACAGAAAGATGCCATCGAGTTATGGCGCAAAGAATCTCATAAAAGAACCGAAAAAGAAATCAGAAAGTCAGAATTAAGTAGAGAATCCACAGAAAGAGCCCAAGAAAGGGAATTAATCGAGATAGGTGAACGAGTTAAAACCGAACAGTCAGACAGACAGAGGCATGCCCTTATTAAGGGTATGTATCCTCTTCTTGCCGAGGGCTTGCTAAAAGCAACCCCGGAGGCATCCAGTAATTTTCCGCCACCCTTAGTTCCGACCAAGCTACGTCACAAACCGACCGCAGCTGATATTTTTATCTCGTCCTATTTGGACGACACAGTCCCAGAATATGCAAATCCTGTCCCGCCAGTTCCTGTAAATCATATAATTCCTGTTCCTCCAGACACCGGGGCACCTTTTGCAGTACCTGCTACGGTACCCCCGGTCCAGCCCGTAGTACAACTTCCCGCCACATCAGTCACTCTGCCAGCACGAAGAGTATCGGTCGACGATTCCAGTATAGGGGCCGCAGGAGGAGGTCCTCCTGGTACCCCGCCGCCAAATAGACGTTTAGGAGCAGTCGAGTTACATGAACGTGCGTTACAGCGTACGCCCAAATTTAAGTCCGTTGCAGAAATCAGACGAGCTCTTACTGAATGCTGTTATGATCCAGTCCCAGGCGAGGAAGGTATGGTTCTATATTCCATACGTATAAGACAGGTGTCCGAGTATCTGGTCACCCTACCGAATATGAAAGAAGATCTAGACAGAATGTATCGTTTCATTCGTACAGGACAAGATCCAGAAAGTATTGCTGACGTCATATCTCACAGGAAATCCGAAACCCAGTTTATGCTATTAAAGTTTCTTATCAATTGTTTAATACGGGAACAAGATTCCCCGACTAAAGATCCGTCCGAAATGAGAACCCTGACAAAGTGGAGTGATAATATAGCCGAGGGTAAGCACAAGACACTCAATAGTATAGAGCATATGTACAAGAAAATTCGTAAAGAAATAATAAGGATACACGAACAACGCAGTGAAGCTCTAGGAAGCGAGAAAGAAAATGACTCTCCTACGGAAGAGGTAGAGGACGAGAATACTGCCAGAATAGCGTATGTAGGTAAATCTAGATTTCCAGACCGACCTCTACGCCTAGAACACAAGAAAGTCTTTCATCATCCAGCACCCGAACAAGGCTCTCTAGAACAAGTGTTTCAAGCTACCAATCACATTCTGAAATCACGAATCGGTTATAGTGAATTAAGTACCATGCATGAACAAGAACTAGCCCGATCAGCAGTCCGATGGACCACTGATTCTACCACTTTTCCAGATGAAATAGTGGCACAAATGTTTCTGAAATTGCCCCCAGCCGAGCAGCGACTGGTGGGTATGCATATGATCCAGCACCTCATCACATTGTATGAGGGTCAACATTCTGATCCAGGTCCGTTACATGATGTCCTGAACGAGTTACTCCAGTATAGATGGAAAGGTTTAGGTACCGATTTAATTAGCGTCATTCTAGAACAGCGCCACAAATATAGAACGTTTTTGAACCCGCATTTTGTTCATGTCTCACCTCCAGAAAGTAAACCGTTTTACATAGACAGACAGAATCCGCTACGAGAAGTACACCCAGTTAGGACAGCGGATGGTGAAATGCAAAGAGTATTTGTTTACACCCCAGTTACCAAGATGGAACTCTTAGAGATGAAGAAATTAATTCCCTGTCACGACAAAGATCTAGCAGGGTTCCACCGAGAATTAAAAGACATGCTCCGTATGGGAGAATACACGTATCCAGATATTATTAAAATGTTAAAAGTCCTGTTGCCCGCAGGGATATACGAAAAACTCAAGGAAAAAGAATGGGAGGTGGGAGAGAAAAAGATCGATTGGGCAGTTCTAGAAGCTGAAGATAAGATACGAGTACCAGGTACCGGTCTTGGAGAGAAATGTAAAGAATTACCAGAACTGTTAATACAAGTTTTGCCTAGATTATTAGCGACTAAAAAGGAAGACTGGGATGCAATCTCAGCCTGTAAACAGAAACAAGACGAAGACACTAGTGATTTTTATTCTAGATTTGAAAAATGTTTTATCATAAACAGTGGCTTGAAGACGAGTAGCGAGTCATACCCTCATCTTTTTGTTACTAAACTAGTCGAGAATTCAAGTCCACAAGTTAAGAATCGAGTTTTGAAAGTCGAAAGTACATGGCAAGCTAGTACCCCGTCCCAGATGTTACAGATGCTCCAATATCACCAGAATAGAATCAGAGAAGAGCAAGAACACGAGAGAAAACGTATGAAAGACACGAAAATGAAAGTACTAGTTGCACAATCTGTTCCTCAAGACAGTCAGAAGAGGGGTCCGCATCAAGCCAGTCATCCTGCAGCTCCCGTTAAAGGGACATGCAATTATTGTAAACAGCCAGGTCATTTCATAAACGAGTGTGCAGTTCTGAAACACAATATAGCCACCGGTAAAACTAAAGAAAGACCACGTCCGCCTAGACAAGAACAAGTTTCACAGACTTCTCAGCCACAGAATGCACAACAGACAGTTCCAGCACCGCAGCCTATTGCTGCAACACAGCATGTTACACAGCAGATGTACCAGTATGCCCAGGCAGAGTATCAAGAGTATCAACAGTATTCATGAAACAGCCTAGAGAGGGAGGTAGGCTTGCCTCTCATCGAGATTCCTGTAGATCAAGAAGGTCCCTATGTTCATAGTCAAGTACTAGGGAAAGACAGAAAGTTTCTGATTGATACAGGGGCAAGTAGGACTACCATAAGTCACAACGAGGTTCCAGGGGCTCCGCTCTCAGGCTCTAGAAATGTTTCCCTTGGATTTTCAGGAAAGCCTATTGTAAACGAGATTTCAAAGCCAGTTACTCTAGAAGTAGGTCCATTGTCCCGAACTACTGATCTATTACTTACGAAATCATGTCCAGAAAATGTGTTAGGCATTAAAACACTGAAAGAATTAGGTGCAGTTATTTGCTGTTCCCCAGAGGGAATACGTTTGTTTTTACGTGACTTCAAGGGTCACTATGTATTACGAGATTTTGATCCAAGATTGTCTAATGTTCCGCAGCATCTATGGGCGCAAGGTCCAACTGATGTTGGCTTTATGCAAATCACACCCCATCGTGTGACCCTCAAGCAAGGTGTAGTTTTGCCACGAATCAGACAGTACAGATTGCCACCTGAGGCTGTAGCAGCCTTATCCAAAATTATTGACGAGCTCATGGCTCAAGGAGTAGTTGTAGAAACTGACTCCAATGTATGTAATTCTCCGATCATTCCAGTCATGAAACGTACTGATCCAAATGCACCCCCAGTATATCGATTAGTGATTGACCTTCGAGAACTCAATAAATGTATTATTCCCCAGTATCCGGTAGTCCCAGATATTTCATCCCTATTGACAGCCTTTGATTCTGAGGCAATATTCTTTACCGTAATCGACCTCAAGAACGCATTTTTCAGTGTTCCTATTCATCCAGACAGCCAGTACCTTTTCGGTTTTTGTTTAAATGGAAGGAGCTATAAATTCACACGAGCTCCTCAAGGTTTCACAGAAAGTCCTAGCATTTACAGTCAAGCACTTAAAAGACAACTAGACAACATTCACATGCCAGCTGACACTGCCCTGCTCCAGTATGTCGATGATCTACTGATCACAGCCCGTTCTGAACGTGCTTGCGAGCGAGCATCACTTACAGTCTTGTATTTCCTAGCCGAGATGGGGCACAAGGTGTCCCCTTCAAAGCTTCAATTCTGTGTCCAGCAAGTGATCTACTTAGGCCACTTACTGTCCAAGTGGGGTAGGCAGTTGACACCCGACCGTATCCAGTTAATAGCGAGTCTTCCTCAGCCCAAGACACAGAAGGAGGTACGTGCTTTTATCGGCCTTACTTCTTATTGCAGACAATGGATTCCTCAGTATGCATTTCTAGCCAAGCCACTGATACAGTTAACGACACAGGAGGCAGCCGTATCGACTGTTCTCCCTTGGACATCTGAACATACACTTAGTTTCAATGAGTTAAAGAAAGCTTTATGCCAAGCTCCTGTTCTAGCTACACCAAACTACAGTAAGCCTTTTACACTTTTTGTCACAGAACTTGATGGTACAGCATTATCTGTTCTCACACAAGATCAAGCCGGACAGTACAAGCCCTGTGCTTATTTTTCGAGCACATTAGATCCTGTAGCCCAGGCTTTGCCTGCGTGCCTCAAGTCGGTTGCAGCCACAGCACTAGCTATCAGACAAAGTGATTCCATAGTATTAGGACATTCCTTGACAGTACACGTTCCACACTCCGTAGAAGTTCTTTTAAACCGAACACAGACTCAGCACTTGACAATTGCACGTTTGACAGGTTATGAACTGACACTGTTCCAGCCACACATAGAAATCAGACGCTGCAACGTTCTAAATCCTGCTACACTGTTACCGTCAGTTATTTCGAATCCTGCCACACATGACTGTGTGGAAGTTGTTAACACCATGACTAAGCCAAGACAAGATCTGACAGATGTTCCATTACCAGATCCTGACCTGACACTTTATGTGGATGGTTCATGTATGAGAACAAGTACAGGAGAACTAGTAGCCGCGTATGCAGTGACTACTGACACTGAAGTTATTGAAACACACCGTATTGACACCCTGTCTGCTCAAGCAGCAGAGGTAGTTGCTCTGACCCAAGCCTGCATACACGCCAAGAACCTGAAAGTTAATATTTACACAGATTCACGTTACGCATTCGGAGTTGTACATGACTTCGGAGTGCTCTGGCAGGAGAGAGGTTTCATGACTTCTCATGGAACCAAGATTCAGCATGGTCTCCTTATTCAAGCTCTGCTAGATGCCATACATTTACCGACATCTATTGCTATCATGAAATGCAAAGCACATACGAAAGTTACAGACATTATTTCTCAAGGTAATGATCTAGCAGATCGAACAGCCAAGCTTACAGCACAGACACCAGACATACCAGTTAACAAGACACCGACATCCACTCTAGAACAGACTACTTGTATGACAGTTAAGGACCCCACTCAAGATGTCATAGATATCCAGTTACATGCTACTCCTGAAGAAATCAAGAAATGGTCCGAACAAGGAGGGGTCCAGACAGATCAGGGATGGTTGACGAAGGGTAGAGCCACATGGTTTCTCCCCGACTCCATGGTTCAAGTCATTATCAATACTGCACATAGTCCAGCACACTTAGGAGAAAAAGCCATGTTAGACAGTATCCAGAACATTTGGTTTAACAAACATTTACGAGCTGCAGCCAAGCAGAAAGTCCGTACCTGTATGATATTTTGCCAGTTTAATCCAGGTAAAAGTGTCCCGGTGGAACAAGGTGGATTCCAGCCCCCTGACCACCCTTTTGAAGTCCTCCAGATGGATTATATCCAGATGGAGCGATGTCGAGGTTTCAAGTATGTCCTTGTAGTTGTATGCGCTTTGTCCAGGTGGACAGAAGCATATCCAGTTCCAGATTACACAGCCGCGACCACTGCCAAGCAGTTGGTTCGTGAATTCTTCCCCCGTTATGGACTCCCTAGGGTCGTATATTCTGATAACGGCCAGCCATTCTCATCTGAACTGATGAAACACGTTTCCCTTTTGTTAGGGTACCAGTGGAAGTTCCATTGTGTACGCCATCCTGAAGCAGCCGGTCTCGTAGAGAGACATAATCAAACCTTGAAAATCCGTATTGCCAAAATTTGTCAAGAAAAAGGTGTAGACTGGTTAGTTGCTCTGCCAGTCGCTCTGTTTTATATGCGCATGGTCGCACATTCCAGATCAGGTCTGTCCCCGTATGAGGTCGTCTTCGGCCGCCCTCCGAATATGTGGGGTACACCTAGACCCCGAAGTATTACAGATGTTTCCAGTAATATGCTGACAGATTACCTAGCTTCCTTGATGTCTGCCCTACACTCTTGTCGTTCACAGGTTGCCGCTGCATTTCCCGACAATACTGAAGTCAAGCCACACGAGATCCTTCCAGGCTCTTTTGTTCTCGTCAGGAATTTTGATCGTTCAAGTCCGCTGGAGCCTCGCTGGAAGGAACCAAAGTTGGTTCTCCTGACCACCCGTACTGCCGTTAAGTTGGAAGGCAGGAAGGGGTGGGTCCACCTGTCGCATGTCAAGACATTTCACGGACTCCGACCACGAACTATTTCCAAGAACTTTTCCAAGGATTTTAAGGACTGCCGAGATACTATTCTTAAGGACTGTCCCGCAAATGACATTGATACCAAGCCTCCCCTGTTAGAGGAAACTCCGCAGCAGGAGTATAAAAAGAAATTGAGGTCTAGTAAATTAAGTCAGCCAGTTTAATTGTCTAAGTCCTCCCCTAGGTGAAACGGTTAAATAGGTATCTGACATGTATGAAATAGACCCCCATAGTGAGAGAGTTAGTCAAAACTCAATCCGATGTATTGTTTTTCTAAGTTTCATATTATTTTTCAGCCTGATGGTTACCTGCACGAGTTATGCATTTCATTTATGTTTTCCAATTCCTCATGTAAATAAGTCTTCTAATGCTACAGTAGAGCACACGTTTAGTGATCTGCCTCCTCATGAACTAGCTTATCGTCTTGCGATGCGAAACAATTCCTTTATCCGCATGTTACATTATTCACACCAGACCAGCAATGCCACCAATTGTTGGGTGTGTGGTCGACTCCCCCCTTTCCAGACACCGAAGGGAGTTCTGCCACTGTTTCCTTATCCATTTTCACATAACGGTTCATGCGGAGCATGGTCCACGTTAACGTCATCCTCAAATGATATGTCCTTTCTGAACAGTACATGTTTTCCAGACAAGCAAGGTCTTCCCCACAGAACAGGGTTAGATCTAGAAAATGAAGTTTACAATTTGGGTAATTATTCTTCGAATTTTATGGTCCTGAATGTTCAGTCTGTTTCTACTCCAGACCTGCTATGTCAGTACTACCAGTCAAAGGCGAATTATGTGTCAGAAATAATGGTTCCATACATGTAGGACATAGTGATTGTACTACTATTGTCAAGTATAGTGACAGTGGGAAATCTATTTTCAAAGCTTCACGTCATTCTTATTTTGTTTGTGGTCAGACCGCATATGTTCGTCTGCCCCTCGACTGGGAGGGAACCTGTTACATTGCCTTCCTACTGCCACCAGTTTTTCTAGCCCCACCTGACTATCATAGGAACTCCCACCTAGTACATACTAGACACAAGAGAGACCTCCCGATTGTCGATTATACTGAAACTGCTCTAGAACAATATATAGATCTCAATAAAGGTTTCTTCCCCTACTTAGGTACTGTCGTGAATAGTAAATTGATACGTAGATTGACCAGAACCCTTGAAGTAGTAGTGACTGAATCTACTTCTGCTCTAGGTAACCTAACCGAAGAGCAATCTGCTATGAGAGTTGTCGTGCTCCAAAATCGTTTAGTTCTTGACGTCATACTGGCCGATAGAGGAGGAGCATGTAGAGTCATCGGATCTAGTTGCTGCATTTTCATTCCTAATAACGCGCCGTCTGTTTATTCAGCTATAACCAGACTTCACAAAATTGCCCATCTGTTACACCAAAATCCAGGCACCTGGACATGGTCCGGTTGGTTCTGGAGTATAATTTCTGCCTGGGGATGGAAAGTATTGTCATTTCTAGGTATTGCAGTAGCGATCATATTCAGTTGCTGCCTCTGTATACAATGTGGCCCTGTGATTTGCGGCATTTGTGCTACCTCTTGTATTCCTAGTCCCAAGTCCCGTTCTAAATCCAGTTCCAAGAAAATCCGAGACGAACAGATGATACTTTATGAAATGATAGATGGTATCATGAATATTGATGTTTCCTGATGGAAACGTAGTGACAAGGAGGGAATGTGGAAAAGTAAATTTTGCCATGTTCTGTGTCCCTACGTGTTCCCCATCTTATGTTATATGTGCATGATTAATATGCATATATATTCCCCATGATCGATTAAAGACGCAATAACAGTTGTGTCCATCCCTAATATGCCAGTTCCAGTTCTCGTGAATACTACGAATATTAGGCCTATGTAAAGTTACGTTGCCACGTTTCACAGTGTGCACGTTACTTCATTGAAAAGTCCCCGTTTCTAGGCCTCAAAAGGGCCCGGACACCAGATTCAGCTCCTGTCTTCTGAACCCTCTTCGAGGAGCGATACAGCCCCCACCTGTATTCCTGACCCTTCACTTACTTCCTGTCTCACAGTGCCCGGCTCGGCCTGGCTCTGCCTGCCAGTCTGCCAAGAGTATGTTATGATTCTAGTTATCAGGCCAGCCCTCCTTCTCTGCATTCCTAAGCTACTGAATCGCATCAATAGTTTCCGTCATGGTCTAGCCTTTACGTCTCCATGTAAGAGAAATACTGCATTTAATGGTCATTTAATATTCCTCAACACGCACTACATGAAGAATAATGCATGCACCAGTCTTAAAATCTGTTAGCCTTTACCCCGATAACTTTTGGATTCTATCAACATGTTCTCTAAACATCAGATACTAGATAGTGTTTAGGTACATGTCGCTCTGACTCTCCAGACTTCAGTCTCTCCTTCTAGCGCAGAAGTCATAGCCCCCAGCTTCTCCTTAGTAACACGTCATTGCCAGTTTGCGCGCACCAGTAGGTTAGAGGTCCCGGCTCCTTAGGTAGCCCCCTCCATGTTTCCGCCCCATTTATGACATATTCTGTTACGTTTACATCACATGTCTATGTACACGCCTCCTGTTACACCTACTTTCACCCTTATCTTTCGCGACTGCTATTGACCACACCCACTGCTCCGCCTATTGTATGTACTGTAATGCAATTGTTTTAGTATATATACTTGTGCACTGTTATTAAAGAGCGAGCGCGCTCATCCCAGATCTTGTCCGTGCAGGTTGTCCTGTTCCTGTCCTTTATTCTGTATTAAACCTGCAAACTCCTACTACCTCGAATCTTGACTCTTATTTATTGAGCTATCTGTTATTGTTATATCTAGTCAAAAAGAGAGGTATTATTTATTTATTTACCACAGGGCGCCCCACTACAGCGTGTCTTTAGGTGAAACGGATTGTGGGACAAGGTCAAGAATGGAAGAGTCACCAAAAGGCAAAAAGTTCCGCTTCACCCCGGGAGCCGGCCACCTATGTCGGGGGCGATCTCAGGCCACACCAGGGCAACACGACTTGCGGAGGGGGCCGGAGCCAAGCGCCCCCTCCGAGTCCGCGCCATGACACCGTCCCTCGGGGGCCTCCGTCAAGCGGTTCAGGGTGGCACCGCATCACATTGTTTTCAAATGCAGTCACGTCCTCCAACAGCCCCCACTTACATTGAGAATAGTGAAGCTGTAGCAAGTGCAAATAGGCTTCAGACAGTGTTACAAGCACTCCTCAAAACTTTGAACTATCAGAGTGCATGAGTTTCATGCTCGATCGATTGAGCTAGGCGGATCGGGCAACAAAAAGTATAAAATAGTTATGTAAATAGTTATTTAATAAAATGTTTTACCCTGTTACTTTGCTGGTGTGTTGTATATATTTGTAATATTTGCATAGAGTTTATCATTATTTTGGGCGGGGTGGGTGGCGGAGCCGAGCTGTATTGCAGCCATCATGGTGTGGAGTTCAGTTCATCTCACTAGTTTCGTATTTCTCATGAGGGGTTGTTCCTAATGTTTCTATTTTAGCGAGGTCAAAAAGAGATCCCATTAGTGGCCTACTGATTTTGCTCGATTCCTTTTGTTTTTTTACACGATTTTTCGCTATCTGCAAAGACTAAACAGAGTATTGCGACTTGTTTGTAAATAGAGAATGAACCAAAGAGAACCAATTCTAAAACAGTAAATGCTTGGATAACAATCAATCCAATGGAGAGAGAAGCAGGCACGACGGATTACAACGGGGGCAAAGGCCTGCGTTAACTACCCTTCACTATCTGCAAAGAGAGAGTACTCCTAATAGAAATGAGGGGGGGGCAGCATTCAAAGCAGATCAGTGTGCATAAACACGAAAATGTTTTTTCTTACCACGTACTTGACATTCGACAGCTTATGATATTTGCTATTAAAAAACCATTGAAATTCACTGAAAAAACCATAGGTTATAGACCATATATAGTTAGGAATTAGCATTTACAAAACCTTGAAAATTCACTGAAAAAACCATAGGTTATAGACCATATATAGTTAGGAATCAGCATTTAAAAAACCTTTTTTTACTCACACAAAACCATTGAAATTCCATATATAGTTAGTAGTACTAACTATATATCGCGCACCCGCAATCCACTGCTGATCATGTCACATATTACATCATTCATGACATGGTCAGTGACATCACTGATGACATCACTGATGACATCTCAAATGACATCACTGATGACATCACTGATGACATCTCAAATGACATCACTGATGACATCACTGATGACATCTCAAATGACATCACTGATGACAACATCCAGTGACTGTGTATTTCTGTAAAGTTAAACTATGTCTTACATATTGAAGAATGAGTGGATGTAGAAGTGTCTGGATGAAGGATTTAGTAGGTGCATGACTGACTGTATGAGTGAGTGGTTAAATGTGTCTCACTGAGTGCATGGGTTAGTGACTGAACTGTGTTAATTTGTGCATCATTATGTTTGTTGTTCTGTAAACTGCTGCATGTGTTGTGTTGTAATATGTGACATGATCAGCAGTGGATTGCGGTTTATAGTTTTTTTACACTTGATATTTTGGAGTCAATATTTTTGTACTTACCTGTTTGAAGATAGTGAGGAAAATTGAATTTTGCCTTGTCATATGTGCCTACGTGTTCCCCATCCTATGTTATATGTGCATGATCGATATGCATATATCCCCCTATGATCGATTAAAGACGCAATTATAGTTGTGTCCAACTCTAGTATGCCAGTTTCCAGTTCTCGTGAAAGCAACGAGTATTAGGCCTATGTTGCCACGTTGCCACGTTTACAGTGTGCACGTTAATTCACCGAATTGTCCCCGTTTCTAGGCCTCAAAGGGGCCCGGACACCAGATTCAAGCTCCAGTCTCCTGAACCCACTCCGAGGAGCGATGCAGACCCCACCTACGTCCCTGACCCTTCACTTACTTCCTGCCGCGCAGCGCGGTGCCCGGCCTGGCTCTGCCTGCCTGTCTGCCAAGAATATGTTATGCCTCTAGTTATCAGTTCAGCTCTCCGTCTTCACATTCCTAAGCTAACGAACCACATAAACAGCTTCAGCTATAGTCTAGTCTTTCTGTCTCCATGCAAAGTGAATTACTGTATTAATATCCATAGAAGATTCATAGCACACGCAATACATGTAGAATATATGCATGCACCAGCCTTAGTGTCAAGTAGCCTTTGCCCTGATAACTTTTAGATTCTATCAACATGTACTCCAAACACCAGATACCAGATATGCTATAGGTACATGTCGTCCTGACACCGCAGACTTTAGTCTCCTCCTCTAGTGCAGAAGTCATAGCCCCCAGTTCTCCCCGGTAACACGTCATTGCCCGTTTGCGCGCACCACTAGGTTAAAGGTTCCAGCTGCTCAGGTAGCCCCCTCCATGTATCCACCCACTTCATGACACTTCTGTGACGTTCTCATCACATGTCTACGTGCACGCCCTGTGCACGCCTTCTTTCCACGCCCATGTGTTCTTATCTTACGCTTGTCACTTGTTACGCCTACTGTATGTAATGTAATTGTGATGTTTTACTATATATACCTTGTACTGTTAATGAGACGTTGCAGCTGCCTTCTATGCCATTCTATTTCAGGCTGTTCCGATCCTGTCCCTTCCCTTGTGCCTGATTAAAGCCTGTTAGACTCAGATTCCTCGGATCCTGCCTCTTATTTATTGAGCTATCTGTTATTATTAATGTATTCAAAAATAGTACCGGTAATTAATTATTTATTTACCACATAAATGGCGCCCGAATAGGGACGTGCCCCTTCCCCACGCGCCGGCGATGTAACGCAGGCCCCCTGACCCTTCTACAGCCGTGACGGAACTCTACCGTGCACGTGCAGATATTTCTGCTTCAAGTCTCCCTCAGGCCCACGGAGGAGACGGAACCTGCGGTCCGGCATCCAGACGAGGCGGTGAGGAATGCGGTTCGTCCCGACCAGAGCCCAAGCCGAGAGAGCAAGGTCCGAGGTATCCGGAGGCCCACCTGTTTCTGAAGTCCAAAGTTCGTAGTCCGACGTCGTAGCAGTCCAGTCCAGTCCGAGGCCTTCAAGTTCTGCTTCCCGGTGAGTACCGTTGCGGGGGAAGTATCTAGACAGGTTCATTAGTTTGTTCCTGGTCCGATGGGCTTGGGTACACAGATCCAGTCCGAAGTATTCACCTAGGTGGATACGGTATGACGTGTCTCTTTACGAGACCGGTATGTTCTGTACTGTTTTAGCAGTGCATCCAGTAATTCTAGTAAGTCCGTTCTCGAGAAATTCAAGTGTTATGTTTTTTGTTCGAACTGTTACTAATGTATTTCTATGTCGTGGTATGAGTGATTTGTTTGCCATTTCATTACTGTGAATATTGTGTATTGTGTATTGTGTCTAGTTCAAGTACAACTCAGACATGCCTCTGTTTTCGAAGTTACGTCAGATAAAAACCAGAAAAGGGTTACTCGAAGAAGCAGTTCCTGTCCCTCCTAGGGACAGTCCTGGACTTTTCATGTATCACAAGCATGGCTTAGATGCCATATTATATCTAGACTTATGGGTGGATTACACGAAGGATCTTGAAGAGAAATATAGATGGCCTGTATCAGGTACATGGGATGCCGAGTGCATCATGCGAGTAGAAGAAGCATTATGGAAAAAGAAAGCCAGACAATCCCAGAAAGATGCCATCGAGTTATGGCGCAAAGAATCTCACAGAAGAACCGAAAAAGAATACAGAAAAACAGAATTAAGTAGGGAATCCTCAGAAAAAGCCCAAGAAAGAGAATTAATCGAAGAAGGTGAACGAGTTAGAGCAGAACAGTCAGACAGACAGAGAAATGCCCTTATTAAAGGTATGTATCCTCTTCTTGCCGAGGGTTTGCCAAAGGCAACCCCGGAAGCACCCTGTAATTTACCGCCACCATTGGTCCCGATTAAGCTACGTCATAAACCGACCGCAGCTGAAATTTTCTGTCGTCCTACTTGGACGACACAGTCCCAGCATATGCAAATCGTACTCCGCCCGCTCACCCTCAGCATCCTGTAAATAATGTAATTCCTGTTCCTCCAGCCACTGGTCCCGGGGATCAAGTTAATGTGCCAGTACCCTCGGACCAGCCCACATTAAATGCACCCGGTTTGCCAGTCACTTTACCAGCACGTACAGTATTAACTGACGATTCTAGTTCAGGAGCAGCGGGGGGAGGTGCTCCTATCACCCCGCCCCAAGTAAGACGACTGACGCCACGAGAAGCAGCGTTACAGCTTACGCCAAAAGTGGCTACATACACAGACCTCAAGCGACTTCTCACTGACTGTATATATGATCCAGTTCCAGGTGAAGATCACATGATATTATATTCGGTACGTTTAAGAAGGGTTGCCAACTTTTTGGTCACCCTGCCCGACATGAAGGAACATTTAGACAGAATATATCGTTTTGTCCGTACAGGGGAGAATCCAGGAAGTATTCACGAAGCTATGGCACACAGGAAAGCCGAGATTCAACATATGATTTTACAGTTCTTGATTAACTGTTTAATAAGAGAGCAAGATTATCCTGGTAAAGACAAAGACGAGATGAAAGGCCTGATCCGATGGAGTGACAATATAGCCGAGGGAAAACACAAGACACAAGGTAGTGTAGAAAGTATGTACAAGAAAATTCGTAAGGAAATTATAAGTATATACCAGAAAGAGGAAGCAAAAAGAGGAACCGAGAAAGAAAATGACTCTTCTAGTGAAGAGGTAGACAGCGAGAATCCCTCCCGAATAGCGTATGTAGGTAGAACCAGATTTTCCGACAGACATTCACGCCTAGATTACAAGAAAGTTTTTCCTCCTCTAGTACCAGAACAGTGTTCTCTTGAACAAATATTCCAGGCCACCGATCAAATTCTGAAATCACGAATAGGTTATAGCGAGCTTAGTACAATGCATGAACAAGAATTAGCCCGATCAGCAGTCCGATGGACTAGTGATTCTACCACGTTTCCAGATGAAATAGTGGCCCAAACGTTTCTGAAACTGCCCCCAGCCGAGCAGCGTCTGGTGGGTACGTATATGATCCAGCACCTCATTACACTGTATGAGGATCAGCATTCTGATCCAGGTCCTTTACATGATGTACTGAACGAGTTACTCCTAAACAGATGGAAAGGTCGAGGTACCGATTTAATTAGTGTCATTTTAGAACAGCGCCACAAATACAGAACGTTCCTGAATCCACATTTTGTTCCTGTTCCACCCCCAGAAAGAAAACCATTCTACATAGACAGACAGAACCCGTTACGAGAAGTACATCCAGTCAGGGGAGAGGGGGGTGGTCTAGAACGAGTATTTGTTTACACCCCTATCACGAAAATAGAACTTCTGGAAATGAAAAAGTTAATACCCTGTCACGATAAAGATCCAGCAGGGTTCCACCGTGAATTAAAGGACATGCTCCGTATGGGAGAATACACGTATCCTGATATCATTAAAATGTTAAAGGTCTTGTTGCCTGCGGGCATATATGAAAAACTCAAAGAAAAAGAATGGGAGGTGGGAGAGAAAAAGATAGATTGGACCGCATTAGAAACTGAAGATAACACACGAGTTCCAGGTACCGGTCTTGGGGAAAAAGCTAAAGCTTTGCCCGAATTGTTAATACAAGTCTTGCCAAGATTACTAGCCACGAAAAAGGAAGACTGGGATGCCATCTCAGCCTGTAAACAGAAACAAGACGAAGACACTAGTGATTTTTATTCTAGATTTGAGAAATGTTTCATTATTAATAGTGGTCTGAAAACAAGTAGTGAATCGTATCCACATCTTTTTGTTACCAAACTAGTTGAGAATTCTTTACCACAAGTTAAAAATCGAGTACTGAAAGTCGGAAGTACCTGGCAAGCTAATACTCCGTCACAAATGCTCCAGATGATACAGTACCACCAGAACAGAATTAGGGAGGAGCAGGAACATGAAAGGAGACGTATGAAAGACACGAAAATGAAAGTATTAGTTGCACAATCTGTTCCGCAAGACAGTCAGAAGAGGGGTCCGAATCAAGCTAGTCATCCTGCAGCTCCCGTTAAGGGGACATGCAATTACTGTAAACAGCCAGGTCATTATATAAATGAATGTGCAGTTCTGAAACACAACATAGCTACTGGTAAAACGAAAGAGAGACCACGTCCGCCTAGACAAGAACACGTTTCACAGACTTCCCAGCCGCAGAATGCACCACAGACAGTTACAGTACCGCAGCCTATAGCTGCAACACAGCACGTTACCCAGCAGATGTACCAGTACGCACAGTCAGAGTATCCAGATTATCAGCCGTATTCATGAAACAGCCTAGAGAGGGAGGTTGGCTTGCCTCTCATCGAGATTCCTGTTGATCAAGAGGGTCCCTATGTACACAGTCAAGTATTAGGGAAAGACAGAAAGTTTCTGATTGATACAGGGGCAAGTAGGACTACCATCAGTCATGACAAGGTTCCAGGGGCTCCACTCTCAGGCTCTAGAAATGTTTCCCTTGGATTTTCAGGAAAGCCTATTGTTAATGAAATATCGAAACCAGTTACTCTAGAAGTTGGTCCATTATCCCGAACTACAGACTTGTTACTAACGAAATCATGTCCAGAAAACTTACTAGGCATTAAGACCCTGAAAGAATTAGGAGCAGTTATATGCTGTTCCCCAGAAGGGGTACGATTGTTTTTAAGAGACTTTAAAGGTCATTATGTATTACGTGATTTTGATCCACGATTATTGAATGTACCACAGCATTTATGGGCGCAAGGTCCAACTGATGTAGGTTGTATGCACATCACACCCCATCGTGTCACTCTGAAGAAAGGTGTTGTATTACCACGAATCCGACAGTACAAATTGCCCCCTGAGGCTGTAGCAGCCTTATCGAAAATTATTGACGAGCTCATTGCTCAAGGAGTAGTTGTAGAAACTGACTCCAATATATGTAATTCTCCTATCATTCCGATTCTAAAGCGTACTGATCCAAATGCACCTCCAGTTTATCGATTAGTGATTGACCTTCGAGAACTTAATAAATGTATCATACCCCAGTACCCAGTGGTTCCAGATATTTCTTCCCTATTGACAGCCATTGATTCTGAAGCTACGTTCTTCACTGTTATCGATCTCAAGAACGCATTCTTTAGTGTCCCCATTCATCCGGACAGCCAATTCCTTTTCGGATTCTGTTTAAATGGAAGGAGCTATAAATTCACACGAGCTCCTCAAGGTTTCACAGAAAGCCCTAGCATTTACAGTCAAGCACTTAAAAGACAACTGGACAATATTCACATGCCAACTGACACTGCTCTGCTCCAGTATGTCGATGATCTATTGATCACAGCCCGTTCTGAACGTGACTGCGAACGTGCGTCACTTACAGTCTTGTATTTCCTGGCCGAGATGGGGCACAAGGTGTCTCCTTCTAAATTGCAATTCTGTGTCCAGCAAGTGGTCTACCTTGGACACTTACTGTCCAAGAGGGGTAGGCAGTTGACACCTGACCGTATCCAGTTAATAGCACATCTTCCACAGCCCAAGACTCAGAAGGAGGTACAAGCTTTTATCGGCCTCACTTCTTACTGCAGACAATGGATTCCTCAGTACGCATATCTAGCCAAGCCACTGATACAGTTAACGACACAGGAGGCAGCCGTATCGACTGTCCTCCCTTGGACCCAAGAACACACAATTGTTTTCAATGAGTTAAAGAAAGCTTTATGTAATGCACCTGTTCTAGCAACGCCGAACTACAGTAAGCCTTTTACACTTTTTGTCACTGAACGTGATGGTACTGCATTATCTGTTCTCACACAAGATCAAGCAGGACAATACAAGCCCTGTGCTTATTTCTCTAGCACATTAGATCCAGTGGCCCAGGCTCTGCCTGCGTGCCTCAAGTCAGTTGCAGCCACAGCTCTAGCTATCAGACAAAGTGATTCCATAGTGTTAGGACACTCCCTGACAGTACAAGTTCCACACTCCGTGGAAGTTCTTTTAAACCGAACACAGACTCAGCACTTGACAATTGCACGTTTAACAGGGTATGAACTAACACTGTTTCAGCCACACATAGAAATCAGACGCTGCAACATTTTAAATACTGCTACACTGTTACCCTCAGTTACTTCAAATCCTGCCACACATGACTGTGTGGAAGTAGTTAACACCATGACAAAGCCAAGACAAGACTTGACAGACATTGCATTACCTGATCCCGACCTGACACTTTATGTGGATGGTTCATGTATGAGGACCAGTACAGGAGAACTAGTAGCCGCGTATGCAGTGACTACTGACACTGAAGTTATAGAAACACATCGTATTGACGCCCTGTCTGCTCAAGCAGCAGAGCTTGTCGCTCTGACCCAAGCCTGCATACGAGCTAAGAACCTGAAAGTAAACATATACACAGATTCACGTTATGCATTCGGAGTCGTACACGACTTTGGAGTGCTCTGGCAAGAGAGAGGTTTCATGACTTCTCATGGAACCAAGATTCAGCATGGCCCCCTCATTCAAGCTCTGTTAGATGCAATACATTTACCGACAGCTATCGCTATCATGAAGTGCAAGGCACATACGAAAGTCACTGACATCATTTCCCAGGGTAACGATCAAGCAGATCGAACAGCCAAGCTTACAGCTCAGACTCCAGACATTCCAGTTCACACGACACAGACAGACATTCCAGATCAGACTACTTGTCTGACAGTTAAGGACCCTACACAAGACGTACTAGATATACAGTTACATGCTACCCCAGATGAAATCAAGAAGTGGTCCGAACAAGGAGGGGTCCAGACAGATCAAGGATGGTTGACGAAGGGAAAAGCCACATGGTTTCTCCCCGACTCTATGGTTCAAGTCATTATTAACACCGCACATAGTCCAGCACACTTAGGAGAAAAGGCCATGCTGGACAGTATCCAGAACCTCTGGTTTAACAAGCATTTACGAGCAGCAGCCAAGCAGAAAGTGCGTACCTGCATGATCTGTTGTCAGTTCAATCCAGGAAAAGGTGTCCCGGTGGAACAAGGTGGATTCCATCCTCCTGACCACCCTTTTGAAGTCCTCCAGATGGATTATATTCAGATGGAGCGATGTCGAGGTTTCAAGTATGTCCTCGTAGTTGTATGCGCTTTGTCCAGGTGGACAGAAGCATATCCAGTTCCAGATTACACTGCTGCGACCACTGCCAGGCAGTTGGTTCGTGAGTATTTTCCCCGCTATGGATTGCCTAGGGTCGTGTATTCAGATAACGGCCAGCCATTCTCATCCGAACTCATGAAACAAGTATCCCTTCTGTTAGGGTACCAGTGGAAGTTCCACTGTGTACGACATCCTGAAGCAGCCGGTCTCGTAGAGAGACATAATCAGACTCTGAAAATCCGCCTCGCCAAAGTATGCGCAGAGAAAGGCGTGGATTGGATAGTAGCACTGCCAGTCGCCCTTTTTTATATGAGAATGGTCGCTCACTCCCGTTCAGGTCTATCCCCTTACGAGGTAGTGTTCGGTCGTCCCCCAAACATGTGGGTTACGCCTAGACCACGTACAATTACAGATGTTGACAGTAATATGCTGACAGATTACCTGGCTTCCTTGATGTCTGCACTACTCTCTTGTCGTTCACAGGTTGCCGCTGCTTTTCCAGACAACACTCAAGTGAAACCGCACGAGGTCATACCAGGCGACCTAGTCCTCGTGAGGAATTTTGATCGTTCAAGTCCGCTGGAGCCCCGCTGGAAGGAGCCAAGACTTGTACTACTAACAACAAGGACGGCCATCAAGGTGGAGGGCAGGAAGGGGTGGTTGCATCCAGTCATGTAAAACGATTCCATGGACTTCGGCCAAAAACTTTTTTCAAAGACTGCCCCGTTCTCAAGGACTGCCCAGATACTGAATCTAAGCTTCCCCTGTTAGAGAAAACTCCGCAGCAGGAGTATAAAGAAAAGTTAAGGTCTAGTAAGTCAGCCAGTTTAATTGTCTAAGTCCCTCTCGGGTGAAACGGTTAGACAGGTTCCTGACATGTATGAGATAGACCCACACAGTGAGAGAGTTAGTCAAAACTCTAAGAGAATACGCTATCAAAAGAATCTTCGAAGTAGATGTATTATTACTCTCGTATTTATGATATTTCTGAGTCTTATGGTTACCTGCATAAGTTATGCCTTACATTTATGTTTTCCTATTAAATCACATGTACATTTTTCTTCTAATGTTACAGTAGAGCACACTTTTAGGGACCTGCCTCCTCACGAGTTATCCTATCGTCTTGCCATGCGCAATAACACGTTTATCCGAATGTTACACTATTCACATCAGACCAGCAATGCCACTAATTGTTGGGTGTGTGGTCGACTTCCCCCTTTCCAGACACCGAAGGGGATTTTGCCACTCTTTCCTTATCCGTTTTCACACAATGGTTCGTGTGGAGCATGGTCCACGGTAACGTCATCCTCAACTGATATGTCCCTTCTGAATAGAACATGTTTCCCAGACAAGGAAGGTCTTTCCCATAGAACAGGGTTAGATCTAGAAAATGAAGTATATGATCTAGGTAATTATTCCTCGAATTTCATGGTTTTGAATGTTCAGTCCGAGACTACTCCAGATTTGCCTGCTATTTCAGTTCTACCCGTGAAAGGCGAATTATGTGTCAGAAAGAATGGTTCCGCACATGTAGGTCATAGTGATTGTACTACTGTGGTCGAGTATAGTGACAGTGGGAAATCTATTTTCAAAGCCTCACGTCATTCTTATTTTGTGTGCGGTCAGACCGCATATGTTCGTCTGCCCCTCGATTGGGATGGAACATGTTATATTGCCTTCCTACTGCCACCAGTTTTCCTAGCCCCATCCGATTATCACAGAAATACACATCTAGTACACGTTAGACATAGAAGGGAGACTGAGTCCCCAATTGTCGATCAAACTGAAACTGCCTTAGAACAGTATCAAGACTTCAATAAAGGTTTCTTCTTCTTCATAGGTCCTGTTCAGAATAGTAAGTTAATACGTAGGCTAACCAGAACCCTTGAAGCAGTAGTGAATGAGAATACTTCCGCTCTAGGTAACTTAACTGAAGAGCAATCTGCTATGAGATTTGTTGTGCTCCAAAATCGTCTCGTCCTTGACGTCATACTGGCCGATAGGGGAGGAGCTTGTAGAGTCATCGGATCTAGTTGCTGCATTTTCATTCCTAATAACGCACCGTCTGTTTATTCAGCTATAACCAGACTTCATAAAATTGCCCATCAGTTACACCAGAATCCAGGCACTTGGACATGGTCTGGTTGGCTCTGGAGTATAATATCTGCCTGGGGATGGAAAGTATTGTCATTCCTGGGTATAGCAGTAATGATCATATTCAGTTGCTGTCTCTGTTTACAATGTGGCCCTGCGATTTGCGGCTTGTGTGCTACCTCTTGTATTCCTAGTCCTAAGTCCCGTTCCAAGACAATTCGAGACGAGCAAATGATGCTATACGAACAGATAGATGGTATCATGAACATTGATGTTTCCTGATGGAAACGTAGGGCACAAGGAGGGAATGAGGAAAATTGAATTTTGCCTTGTCATATGTGCCTACGTGTTCCCCATCCTATGTTATATGTGCATGATCGATATGCATATATCCCCCTATGATCGATTAAAGACGCAATTATAGTTGTGTCCAACTCTAGTATGCCAGTTTCCAGTTCTCGTGAAAGCAACGAGTATTAGGCCTATGTTGCCACGTTTTACAGTGTGCATGTTAATTCACCGCATTGTCCCCGTTTCTAGGCCTCAAAGGGGCCCGGACACCAGATTCAAGCTCCAGTCTCCTGAACCCACTCCGAGGAGCGATGCAGCCCCCACCTACGTCCCTGACCCTTCACTTACTTCCTGCCGCGCAGCGCGGTGCCCGGCCTGGCTCTGCCTGCCTGTCTGCCAAGAATATGTTATGCCTCTAGTTATCAGTTCAGCTCTCCGTCTTCACATTCCTAAGCTAACGAACCACATAAACAGCTTCAGCTATAGTCTAGTCTTTCTGTCTCCATGCAAAGTGAATTACTGTATTAATATCCATAGAAGATTCATAGCACACGCAATACATGTAGAATATATGCATGCACCAGCCTTAGTGTCAAGTAGCCTTTGCCCTGATAACTTTTAGATTCTATCAACATGTACTCCAAACACCAGATACCAGATATGCTATAGGTACATGTCGTCCTGACACCGCAGACTTTAGTCTCCTCCTCTAGTGCAGAAGTCATAGCCCCCAGTTCTCCCCGGTAACACGTCATTGCCCGTTTGCGCGCACCACTAGGTTAAAGGTTCCAGCTGCTCAGGTAGCCCCCTCCATGTATCCACCCACTTCATGACACTTCTGTGACGTTCTCATCACATGTCTACGTGCACGCCCTGTGCACACCTTCTTTCCACGCCCATGTGTTCTTATCTTACGCTTGTCACTTGTTACGCCTACTGTATGTAATGTAATTGTGATGTTTTACTATATATACCTTGTACTGTTAATGAGACGTTGCAGCTGCCTTCTATGCCATTCTATTTCAGGCTGTTCCGATCCTGCCCCTTCCCTTGTGCCTGATTAAAGCCTGTTAGACTCAGATTCCTCGGATCCTGCCTCTTATTTATTGAGCTATCTGTTATTATTAATGTATTCAAAAATAGTACCGGTAATTAATTATTTATTTACCACAATAGGAAGTCGATATTTTGAAGTCGATATTTTGACCTCGATATTTTGTCATCTCGATATTGTGACTGTCGATATTCTGTCAGTGATCCCATGTGTATATTTATATATATTTTGACCAATTGTCTAAATTGTAGAAATTGATGATTAATTGTTAATTGTTATGCATTTTTTTAAAGTTTTTTTATCTCACCACTCTTATGTCATGTAACAACTTTTATGATTTTTAATTGAAATAAAGTTTTTTTAACTGAACTGAGAACATAGTGCTTGAAGAACCTGCTTAGGACGAACAGAACCATCCTCCCAAGGTGACTCTCTAGGCTTGTATCGTAACTCACACTGAAATTTATGATTAGTCTGTTTAAGGACTGTTATCTCATGTTGTAAGGCCTCAAAGGCTTTTGATAATTCCTGTAAGGAAACATCCTTATCTTCTGGGACATCCATCGCCCAGACAAACTGTAATTTTTGTGTCTTGGCTTTATGTTAGATGAGATCCAGCCATTCACCTGAATTCCAGGAACATTTGCAGGGGCGATGCTAGATCTCCAGTCCTCTTGGAACAACTCTCAGCACCACTGAATTATAACAGGAGCTCTGGCAGATGTTCCAGGAGGGAAGGGGATTGGGAGGACAAAGAGAGAGAGAGAAGAGAAGACACCGCAACCTTCAGCCACCTGGACCAGCCAGGACCAGTGTTTATAAGTGAAAGAGTTGCGCCTTAACTTCTACCTGTAATTAAAGAATGGATTTTAGCAACGTGGACTTATTAACGTATGTCTTAAACATGTATCTATTGTTTTTTCAAGATCTAGATTTACCTCTATAGTGATGCTGTTGATGCACAGATGTCACACTGGGGTTGATTGTCTTTTTGTATGTACAACCTAATAAAGAAATGTCTACCAAAGTAAAAGAAAACAGGACAAGGATACATTAACCAGATTTGCCTCTTTTTGTGTGATATGACTCAGTTGCCTAATAAATAAATTAGTACCTTGCTTTCATATTAATTTGTCCTAAATGAATACTCCACATCTCAGCTTGGCATATGCACAGAGTCTCACAATGTTAATAATGAAATGTCTAGAGGTGTTTTCACAAATTAAGCCTTTTTTACAGTCTAGATCAAAAGTATCCTTAAATGGAATTCTTGACTCTAATTAAGCTCCTTAAAACAGCAAGATTTGTCAATCCACACACACGGAGCTTGTTTCTCAAATAGTTCAGCCTCAAATAGCTCCAAACAATGTTCCAAATGAAAGATTTCCTTAATAAATGTAAGCGCTGTTGTCTATAAAATAAAATGTCAAAGCACAAATGCAGAGCATAAGTCTCTAAATATTCAAAAGAATGTATGTCTAAGGAAAGTCTTCTTAAAAACACAAGCAGTGATTTTCAGCACATGCGCAGTTAAAGAAGAAAAAACTTCAAAAGGAAGGTCTTCTCTAAAAGCACACTCAGTACTTCCAAATCCCACACAGTGAAAGGAAAGCTAAATCAGTACTTAGCTTTGTGTCCTTGCTGTATCTGTTGTGTGCCTCTTCAAGGTGGGCTCAGTTGTCTGGACCAGCTTTCTAGAAATCAGGAAGGCCTTCTAGGAATCAGGAAAGAAGAGGTGGGGTCCTGTTCTTTTTTAGAAGAGAAATGAAAAAGCCAAGCAAAAATTATGCCTTGGGTGCATGTATTTATACCTGATATGAGGGCGTTGGCTCTTGCGTTGTGTACATGATTGTTCTGGACATTTTCCTTGGTAATTGCTAAATGCTATTCAAGCAAACCAACAAGGATTGGCAATGCAACAAACAAGCATTGGCAATGCGCGAAAAATAGGAACAGGACTCAGACTTTGGTAAATACATTACACAACATAAAGAGATAAGCCCTATCCATGTCTACATGATTAGTAAAGGGCTGGATAATGATTAATATGCAAACCAAAAGGGTGATGACAAATGAGACATGCATGATGATTCCTAACAAATGTCAGGGTCGCAGTATGAAACAGAATAAGACCTGATGATAATGCTGAACCATCTACTGCTCTGACTGGTTCTGGTTCTTCTTCAGTGACCTGTGTTATTCCAAATATTTTTGTTACATTTACATCAAAACAATTACCAATAGCGCCTGAATCTATTAATACTGATAAACAATATCTTTGTTGATCTGAAATGATACAGGTTACTCAAATAGTCCTATGTCGTGGAACATGATTCATTGTGTTTTTTATATATTGTAAGATCTTTGTTTCAGTTGTTCTCGAAGGGATAATCTCAACTCTCTTCAAGCCTTTTAGTTTTCTGACTCTGAGTGATTGACATTATTGCTTGCAATAACTTTTTATTTTTTTTGGTTTCACTGGACAATCTTGAGCAAAATGCCCATTCTTACCGCAATATAAACATACATTTTACTTGCAACGTCTGTCTTTTTCTTCTTGAGATAATGGACCTTTTATTCCACCTATCTGCATGGGTTCAAACCCATTTTGCATTCCCTCTACTTCTTTTCTTTCTGATTTAATCACAATAGTTCTAGAATCTGTTCTGGGTCTTTCATGTTTTATCTCCCCTAGTCTGTGATCTAATTTAACAACTAAATCTAAAAATTCTGACTAATCTTTGGGTAAGTTCACAATGTGAGCCAATGAATCTTTTAAATCATCTCTTAAAACCCTATAAAAGAGGGAAATATGTTTTTCTTCAAGCCAGCGTGTTTCAGATAATACACAATTAAGGTAGTTATATATGTAATGAGATCTTTGGAATCTTGACTCAAATTCAAATGTTCGTTGTTGCTGACCTGGATGAAAGCCTGACGTGCAAATAAGCAACACATGGCATCTTTACATGGAACAAAAGTTTACAACAGGGATCATTGTTTTTTATTAACGGTATTGCCCAATTCGCCGCTACTCCTCCTAGATAAGAAATAATGAATGCAATCTTATCTGCATCAGTAGCAAATACCTGGGGCTTGCACAAAAAATGCAAATGACATTGGTTCATAAATGAGGCAAAATGAGAACTATCTCCCAGAAATCGTTAAGGATTGGCCAAGGGAACTGCGGTTGGAGTAACAATTGTGAGTTGTAGATTTTAATCAGGCCGTTGAGTATTCATTGTAAGAGGGGCAAAAAGACTCTGTCCAAACTTAGGTGCTGATAAAATCGGACGAGAGTTAGGAGTCTTAGGCAAACTCCATTGAGTGAAGTCACTTCTACTTTTAAAGTGTTTTTCTCCTAACAAATGATTATCCTGTCTTAATTGCTGAATTTCAACCTGGAAACCTCAAATATTTCTGATAAACATGACGTTTCATCAGTGAGATCCACAGCTACAATTGGTGCCAAGGTAAACAAATGAGGCTTGGCCTTCTGTTAGTAGTCAGTCACCTGCTCTCCAGATTGTTCAACCTTGGCGACGATTATTCCCCAATTCCTCTGGAAACTAACAGCGTGACAGTACTGAATGAGCATACACTGTCAATTTGGGAGTCTCCAGGGGGAAAAGGGTTTTGGGTGACAAGAAAGAGAGAGAGGAAACAAACATCCAGGTGTCTTTGCTCAGGACAGGAATTCTTCCGGGAATGTTTGATGGAGCGCTAAGTTTTCATCCAGCTGATGTGAGTTTTAGTTCTGTAGTTCTTGAGTTCTACCGTCTTGACACACTAATGAGAAAAATAATGTAGTGTGAGCTGTCTAGTGAATTAACATATATCACATATAATCATCACCTAATGGAAATATTGCTGCTTCATACCTAATGCACATAGGGGTTAAACATGAATGATTAGCAGTTATTCACTTGGGACTTCTGTTATTTCTCTGCTTGTTTCAATTGGTATCTAAATAAACAAATCAACACACATATGCTTATGACCATTATTATGAAATCCTCACAGGATATATCTGTATAAATACATTTTTACAAAGTCTGATACCTGTTTTCTCATGTTGAGGCAGGAAATGTAATTCTGCAATCATATGCTCTCTAGCAAATAAATGATGCTAATAATATCCAAAATAAAAGATAAAGAAAAGCACAATTGTTCATAACATTATCACAATGTCTGTAATTATTCAAGAGTTTGAGATAACTTTCTCGTAATTGCTGATTTTTGAGTGTCTCTTTTTTCTCAATATTACGGGTGGAAATGCACCATAAATTGTACCGTAATTGTCTTTAGAGTACACCAAAGTACATAAATTTGCAGAATTCAAAAATCTTGATCAGTAGTGTCTTTCTCCCAAATTCTTTTATCCGTAAGGAAATTGAAGTTCACTCCCTTGTGGTTGAAGAAACTGCTTCAGGTTACCTTAGCAAACCGACTCTACTTGTTTGTCTTTTACAGGAAATGTGGTATCAGGAAACGGGAAGGAGAAGTATTCGTCCTGGCCAGCTGCGCGCTGACAAAGAGGCTTTTCCAGGAAGACAGGAAGATAAGAGATGACTCCACGGGAATGAGAATGAAGTGCTAGATGATGGAGGATACGGGAGACAGGTGATTACCGGACACCAACAAGGCCAAGCTCTGAGTATTATCGGGAGCGATTTAAAAATTCTCACCTGACTCAATAATTTGAATACACGTTGTTTACACGTTGTATTGCCTGACGGTTAACACATGCTTGCATAATTGTCTATTTAGCGGTTGGCCCACAATTATGGTAATTCTCATGTGTGAGAGCTTTGAGCAGAAACGTCTGTTTCTCCTTATGGTGTACATGAAACATGAATCATTCTTAATGTTGTATGTACAGTACCATTTTAACAAAATGCTAGTTTAACAATATGTAAGTTACCCACAAAATACAAATAGACAATGTCCTTTTTCGGCAAACATAATACCACCTTGGAATACTGGAAAGACAAGCGAGCATGAGTGAGAGGGTTCAAATGACATAAAGTAAGGCGGGCATGAGTGAGGGAGACTAGAACTGTGACAGTTTCTTTCTGCAGCTCTTTTGCTTCTTTCTGCACCCTCTTGCCTCTTTCTCCACCCTCTACCCTATTTCTTCAACCCGTTACATATTTCTGTACATCTCTTGCTTCTTTCTGCACCCCTCGTGCCCCTTTAAGCATCCCTCTTCCCTCTTTTTGTACCTCTCTTGCTTCATTCTACACCTCTGTTGCTTCTTTCTGCACTACTCTTGCTTCTTTCTGCACGACGTGTGCTTCTTTCTGCACCCTTCTTCCCTCTTCCTGCGCCTGTCTTGCCTCTTTCTGCACCTCTGTTCCTTCTTTCTCCATTTCTTTTGTATCTTTCTCCACCTGTTGTGCTTCTTTCTGCACCCCCTCTTGTCACTTCCTTTACCCCTGTTCCCCCTTTTTCCATCTCTGCTGCTTCTTTCTGTACTTCTCTTGCCTCATTCTCCATCCTTAATCCCTCTTTCTGCACCTCTTGTTTTTTCTGCATTTTCTTGCATCTTTCTGCACCTCTGTCCCTTCTTTCTGCAACCCTTGTGCCTCTTTCTGCACCCATCTTCCCTCTTTCTGTACCCCATTGGCTCTTTCTGCACCTCTTTTCCTTGTTTCTGCACTTCTTTTGTTTCTTTCTGCAACACTCTTGCTTCATTCTGCATGCCTCTTGCTTCTTTCTGCACCCCACTTCCCAGTTTATGCATCTCTGTTGCTTTTTTATGCATTTTTCTTGCTTCTTTCTGCATCTCTCTTGCTTCTTTGTGCAAATGTAATGCCTCTTTCTGTACCCCTCACCCCTTTTTCTGCACTCCTCTCTCTTCTTTCCGTATAGCTGTTGCTTCTTTCTGTACTTCTTTTGTTTCCTTCTGCATCCCTTATGCCTCTTTCTGCACCTCTGTCCTTCTTTCTACACTTCTTTTGTTTCTTTCTGCACCTCTTTTGTTTTTTTCTGCTGCTCTCTTGCTTCTTTCTGCACCCCCTTGCCTCTTTCTCCACACCCTTTCCTTCTTTCTTCACCCCTGTTACTTCTTTCTGCACCTCTATTCCTTCTTTCTGCAATTCTTTTGGTTTTTTCTGTACATCTCTTTCTTCTTTCTGTACCCCTCATGCCTCTTTCTGCATCCCCTTCTCTCTTTTTGTACCCACTCTTTCTACACCTCTGTTCAATTGCTTCTTTCTGCACCTCTGTCCCTGCTTTATGCAACCCATGTGCCTCTTTTTGTACCCCTCTTCCCTCTTTCTGCACCTCTCTTGCCTCTTCCTGCCCCTCTGTTCCTTCTTTCTTCACGTCTTTTCTTTCTTTTTTCACTTCTCTTACCGCTTTCTGCACCCCTCGTGCCTCTTTCTCTACCCCTCTTCCCCCTTTCTGCATCTCTGTTGCTTCTTTCGGCACTTCCGTTGCCTTTTTACCCACCCCTCTTTCCTCGTTCTGTACCTCTGTTGTTTCTTTCTGTACTTTTCTTACTTATTTCTGCACCTCCCATGCCTCTTTCCGCACCCCTCCTCTCTCTTTCTGCACTCCTCTTGCCTCGTTCTACACATCTGTTCCTTGTTTCTGTACTTCTTTTGTTTCTTTCTGCACCTCTCTTGCTTCACACTGCTTCCCTCTTGTCTCTTTCTCCACCCCTCTTCCCTCTTGTTGCATCTCTGTTACTTCTTTCAGCACTTCTCTTGGCCTTTTCTGCACCCCTCATCACTATTTCTGTATCTCTTGCTTCTTTCTGCACTATACTTGCTTCTTTCTGCACCCCTCATGCCTCTTTCTGTACCCCTTTTCCATCTTTTTGTACCTTGCCTCTCTCTGCACCTCTGTTCCTTCTTTCTACACCCCCTTGCCTCTTTCTCCACCCCTCTTTCAGCACCTGTGTTGCTTCTTTCTGCACCACCTTTTCCCTCCTTCTTCCCCTCTGTTCAATCTTTCTTTACTTCTTTTGTTTCTTTCTGCACATCTCTTGCTTCTTTCTGCACCCCTTGTGCCTTTTTCTTCACTGCTCTTCTCTGTTTTTGCACCTCTGTTCATTATTTTTGCACTCCCTTTGTTTCTTTCTGCACCCTTCTTACCTTTTTTGCATTCAGCTTATCTCTTTCTGCAGTTCTCTTCTCATTTTCTGCACCTCTCGTGCCTCTTTCTCCACCTCACTTGCCTCTTTCAGCACTTCTCTTGCGTCTTTCTACACCTCTGTTGCTTCTTTCAGCAATTAAATTGCCTATTTCTGTACTTCTCTTGCTGCTTTTTTCACCTCTCTTGCATCTTTCTGCACCTCTGTTGCCTCTTTCTGCACCTCGGGTGCTTCTTTCTGTATCACTCCTGCCTCTTTCTGTACAACACTTGCTTGTTTCTGCTCCATTCTTCCCTATTTTGCATCCCTCTTGCCTCTTTCTGAAATCCTCTTGTCATTTTCTGCTCCTCTCGTGCCTCGTTCTCCACCTCACTTGCCTCTTTCAGCACTTCTCTTGCTTCTTTCTACAACTCTGTTGCTTCTTTTAGCAATTCTCTTGCCACTTTCTGTACTTTTCTTGCTTGTTTCCGCACCTCTCTTGCTTGATTCTTCAGCACTGTTGCCTCTTTCTGTACCTCAGTTTCTTCTTTCTTCACCCTTCTTGCCTCTTCTGCACCCCTCTTTCCTCTTTCTGCTCTTTCTGCTCCTCTCTTGCCTCTTTCTGCACCACTGTTCCCTCTTTCTGTACCTTTCCTGTCTGTTACTGTACCTCTCTTGCCTCTTTATGTACCTCTGTTGCTTCTTTCTGCACTTATCTTGCCTCTTTCTTCACCCTTTGTGCCTCTTTCAGAACTTCTATTGCTTCTTTCTGCACTACTCTTCTTTATTTCTGTACCCCACCTGCCTCTTTCTGTACTCCTCTTGCCTCTTTCTGCACCTCTGTTGGTTCTTTCTGTACCTTTCTTGCCTCTGTGCGCACCCCTGTTCCCTTTTTGTGCATCTATTTGGCCTGTTTCTGCAACTCTCTTGCCTCTTTCTGTACTTTTCCTGCTTCTTTCTGCACTTCTGTTCCTTCTTTCTGCACTACTCTTGCTTCTTTCTGCACAACGTGGGCTTCTTTCTGCACCCTTCTTCCCTCTTCCTGCACCTGTCTTGCCTCTTTCTGCACCTCTGTTCCTTCTTTCTGCACCTCTGTTCCTTCTTTCTGCATTTCTTTTGTATCTTTCTCCACCTCTCGTGCTTCTTTCTGCACCCCTCTTGTCACTTCCTTTACCCCTGTTGTCCCTTTTTCCATCTCTGCTGCTTCTTTCTGCACTTCTCTTGCCTCTTTCTCCATCCCTCATCCCTCTTTCTGCACCTCTTGTTTTTTCTGCACTTTTCTTGCATCTTTCTGCACCTCTGTCCCTTCTTTCTGCAACCCTTGTGCCTCTTTCTGCACCCATCTTCCCTCTTTCTGTACCCCTATTGCCTCTTTCTGCACTTCTTTTCCTTGTTTCTGCACTCCTTTTGCTTCTTTCTGCAATGCTCTTGCTTCATTCTGCATGCCTCTTGCTTCTTTCTGCACCCCACTTCCCAGTTTATGCATCTCTGTTGTTTTTTCATGCATTTTTCTTGCTTCTTTCTGCATCTCTCTTGCTTCTTTGTGCAAATGTCATGCCTCTTTCTGTACCCCTTACCCCTTTTTCTACACTCCTCTCTCTTCTTTCTGTATATCTGTTGCTTCTTTCTGTACTTCTTTTTTCCTTCTGCATCCCTCATGCCTCTTTCTGCACCTCTGTCCTTGTACACTTCTTTTGTTTCTTTCTGCACCTCTTTTGTTTCTTTCTGTTGCTCTCTTGCTTCTTTCTGCACCCCCTTGCCTCTTTCTCCACACCCTTTCCTTCTTTCTTCACCCCTGTTACCTCTTCCTGCCCCTCTGTTCCTTCTTTCTTCACGTCTTTTCTTTCTTTTTTCACCTCTCTTACCTCTTTCTACACCCCTCGTGCCTCTTTCTCTACCCCTCTTCCCCCTTTCTGCATCTCTGTTGCTTCTTTCGGCACTTCTGTTGCCTTTTTACCCACCCCTCTCCCCTCGTTCTGCACCTCTGTTGCGTCTTTCTGTACTTTTCTTACTTATTTCTGCACCTCTCATGCCTCTTTCCAAACCCCTATTCTCTCTTTCTGCACTCCTCTTGCCTCGTTTACACATCTGTTCCTTGTTTCTGTACTTCTTTTGTTTCTTTCTGCACCTCTCTTGATTTACTCTGCTTCCCTCTTGTCTCTTTCCCCACCCCTCTTCCCCCTTTTTGCATCTCTGTTACTTCTTTCAGCACTTCTCTTGCCCTTTTCTGCACCCCCCTTCACTATTTCTGTACCTCTTTCTTCTTCCTGCACTATTCTTGCTTCTTTCTGTACCCCTCTTGCCTCTTTCTGCACCCCTTTCCCATCTTTTTGTACCTTGCCTCTCTCTGCACCTCTGTTCCTTCTTTCGGCACTTCTTTTTTTTCTTTCTACAGCTCTCTTCCTTCTTTCTACACCCCTTGCCTCTTTCTCCGCCTCTCTTTCTGCACCCGTGTTGCCTCTTTCTGCACCCCCTGTTGCCTCTTTCTGCACCTGTGTTTCTTCTTTCTGTACGTCTTTTGTTTCTTTCTGCACATCTTTTGCTTCTTTATGCACCCCTCGTGCCTTTTTCTTCACTGCTCTTCCCTCTTTTTGAACCTCTGTTCATTATTTTTGCACTTCCTTCGTTTCTTTCTGCACACTTCTTACCTTTTTGCATTCCTCTTATCTCTTTCTGCAGTTCTCTTCTCATTTTCTGCACCTCTTGTGCCTCTTTCTCCACCTCACTTGCCTCTTTCAGTACTTCTCTTGCTTCTTTCTACACCTCTGTTGCTTTTTTCAGCAAATCTCTTGCCTATTTCTGTACTTCTCTTGCTGATTTTTTCACTTCTCTTGCATCTTTCTGCACTTCTGCTGCCTCTTTCTGCACCTCAGGTGCTTCTTTCTGTATCACTCCAGCCTCTTTCCGCACCCCTCTTTCTGTACAACACTTGCTTGTTTTGGCTCCATTCTTCCCTATTTTGCATCCCTCTTGCCTCCTTCTTAAATTCTCTTGTCATTTTCGGCACCTCTTGGGCCTCGTTCTCCACCTCACTTGCCTCTTTCAGCACTTCTCTTTCTTCTTTCTACAAATCTGTTGCTTCTTTTAGCAATTCTCTTGCCACTTTCTGTACTTTTCTTGCTTGTTTCCGCACCTCTCTTGCTTGATTCTTCAGCACTGTTGCCTCTTTCTGTACCTCAGTTTCTTCTTTCTTCACCCTTCTTGCCTTTTCTGCACCCCTCTTTCCTCTTTCTGCTCTTTCTGCTCCTCTCTTGCCTCTTTCTGCACCACTGTTCCCTCTTTCTGTACCTTTCCTGTCTGTTACTGTACCTCTCTTGCCTCTTTATGTACCTCTGTTGCTTCTTTCTGCACTTATCTTGCCTCTTTCTTCACCCTTTGTGCCTCTTTCAGAACTTCTATTGCTTCTTTCTGCACTACTCTTCTTTATTTCTGTACCCCACCTGCCTCTTTCTGTACTCCTCTTGCCTCTTTCTGCACCTCTGTTGGTTCTTTCTGTACCTTTCTTGCCTCTGTGCGCACCCCTGTTCCCTTTTTGTGCATCTATTTGGCCTGTTTCTGCAACTCTCTTGCCTCTTTCTGTACTTTTCCTGCTTCTTTCTGCACTTCTGTTCCTTCTTTCTGCACTACTCTTGCTTCTTTCTGCACAACGTGGGCTTCTTTCTGCACCCTTCTTCCCTCTTCCTGCACCTGTCTTGCCTCTTTCTGCACCTCTGTTCCTTCTTTCTGCACCTCTGTTCCTTCTTTCTGCATTTCTTTTGTATCTTTCTCCACCTCTCGTGCTTCTTTCTGCACCCCTCTTGTCACTTCCTTTACCCCTGTTGTCCCTTTTTCCATCTCTGCTGCTTCTTTCTGCACTTCTCTTGCCTCTTTCTCCATCCCTCATCCCTCTTTCTGCACCTCTTGTTTTTTCTGCACTTTTCTTGCATCTTTCTGCACCTCTGTCCCTTCTTTCTGCAACCCTTGTGCCTCTTTCTGCACCCATCTTCCCTCTTTCTGTACCCCTATTGCCTCTTTCTGCACTTCTTTTCCTTGTTTCTGCACTCCTTTTGCTTCTTTCTGCAATGCTCTTGCTTCATTCTGCATGCCTCTTGCTTCTTTCTGCACCCCACTTCCCAGTTTATGCATCTCTGTTGTTTTTTCATGCATTTTTCTTGCTTCTTTCTGCATCTCTCTTGCTTCTTTGTGCAAATGTCATGCCTCTTTCTGTACCCCTTACCCCTTTTTCTACACTCCTCTCTCTTCTTTCTGTATATCTGTTGCTTCTTTCTGTACTTCTTTTTTCCTTCTGCATCCCTCATGCCTCTTTCTGCACCTCTGTCCTTGTACACTTCTTTTGTTTCTTTCTGCACCTCTTTTGTTTCTTTCTGTTGCTCTCTTGCTTCTTTCTGCACCCCCTTGCCTCTTTCTCCACACCCTTTCCTTCTTTCTTCACCCCTGTTACCTCTTCCTGCCCCTCTGTTCCTTCTTTCTTCACGTCTTTTCTTTCTTTTTTCACCTCTCTTACCTCTTTCTACACCCCTCGTGCCTCTTTCTCTACCCCTCTTCCCCCTTTCTGCATCTCTGTTGCTTCTTTCGGCACTTCTGTTGCCTTTTTACCCACCCCTCTCCCCTCGTTCTGCACCTCTGTTGCGTCTTTCTGTACTTTTCTTACTTATTTCTGCACCTCTCATGCCTCTTTCCAAACCCCTATTCTCTCTTTCTGCACTCCTCTTGCCTCGTTTACACATCTGTTCCTTGTTTCTGTACTTCTTTTGTTTCTTTCTGCACCTCTCTTGATTTACTCTGCTTCCCTCTTGTCTCTTTCCCCACCCCTCTTCCCCCTTTTTGCATCTCTGTTACTTCTTTCAGCACTTCTCTTGCCCTTTTCTGCACCCCCCTTCACTATTTCTGTACCTCTTTCTTCTTCCTGCACTATTCTTGCTTCTTTCTGTACCCCTCATGCCTCTTTCTGCACCCCTTTCCCATCTTTTTGTACCTTGCCTCTCTCTGCACCTCTGTTCCTTCTTTCGGCACTTCTTTTTTTTCTTTCTACAGCTCTCTTCCTTCTTTCTACACCCCTTGCCTCTTTCTCCGCCTCTCTTTCTGCACCCGTGTTGCCTCTTTCTGCACCCCCTGTTGCCTCTTTCTGCACCTGTGTTTCTTCTTTCTGTACGTCTTTTGTTTCTTTCTGCACATCTTTTGCTTCTTTATGCACCCCTCGTGCCTTTTTCTTCACTGCTCTTCCCTCTTTTTGAACCTCTGTTCATTATTTTTGCACTTCCTTCGTTTCTTTCTGCACACTTCTTACCTTTTTGCATTCCTCTTATCTCTTTCTGCAGTTCTCTTCTCATTTTCTGCACCTCTTGTGCCTCTTTCTCCACCTCACTTGCCTCTTTCAGTACTTCTCTTGCTTCTTTCTACACCTCTGTTGCTTTTTTCAGCAAATCTCTTGCCTATTTCTGTACTTCTCTTGCTGATTTTTTCACTTCTCTTGCATCTTTCTGCACTTCTGCTGCCTCTTTCTGCACCTCAGGTGCTTCTTTCTGTATCACTCCAGCCTCTTTCCGCACCCCTCTTTCTGTACAACACTTGCTTGTTTTGGCTCCATTCTTCCCTATTTTGCATCCCTCTTGCCTCCTTCTTAAATTCTCTTGTCATTTTCGGCACCTCTTGGGCCTCGTTCTCCACCTCACTTGCCTCTTTCAGCACTTCTCTTTCTTCTTTCTACAAATCTGTTGCTTCTTTTAGCAATTCTCTTGCCACTTTCTGTACTTTACTTGCTTGTTTCCGCACCTCTCTTGCGTCATTCTTCACCACTGTTACCTCTTTCTGTACCTCACTTGCTTCTTTCTTCACCCTTCTTGCCTCTTCTGCACCCCTCTTTCCTCTTTATGCTCTTTCTGCACCTCTCTTGCCTATTTCTGCACCACTGTTCCCTCTTTCTGTACCGTTCCTGTCTGTTTCTGTACTTCTCTTGCCTCTTTATGTACCTCTGTTACTTCTTTCTGCACTCATCTTGCCTCCTTCTGCACCCTTTGTGCCTCTTTCAGAACTTCTACACTACTCTTCTTTATTTCTGTACCCCACCTGCCTCGTTCTGTACCCCTCTTGCCTCTTTCTGCACCTCTGTTGGTTCTTTCTGTACCTTTCTTGCCTCTGTGCGCACCCCTGTTCCCTTTTTGTGCACCTATTTGGCCTGTTTCTGCAACTCTCTTGCCTATTTCTGTACTTTTCCTGCCTCTTTCTGCACCTCTGTTCCTCCTTTCTGCACTACTCATGCTTCTTTCTGCACGACGTGTGCTTCTTTCTGCACCCTTCTTCCCTCTTCCTGCACCTGTCTTGCCTCTTTCTGCACCTTTTTTCCTTCTTTCTGCATTTCTTTTGTATCTTTCTCCACCTCTCGTGCTTCTTTCTGCACCCCTCTTGTCACTTCCTTTACCCCTGTTCCCCCTTTTTCCATCTCTGCTGCTTCTTTCTGCACTTCTCTTATCTCTTTCTCCATCCGTCATCCCTCTTCCCTTTTTGTGCACCTATTTGGCCTCTTTTTGCAACTCTCTTGCCTCTTTCTGCACTTTTCCTGCCTCTTTCTGCACCTCTGTTCCTCCTTTCTGCACGACTTTTGTTTCTTTTTGCACTTCTCTTGCTTCTTTCTGCACCCCTCTAGCCACTTTCTACACCCCTGTCCCCCATTTTTGCATCAATGCTGCTCCTTTCTAAATTTCTCTTGCCTTGTTCTGCATCCTTTCTCCCTCGTTTTGCACCTCTGTTGCTTCTTTCTGCACTTTTCTTGCTTCTTTCTGCACCTCTGTCCCTTTTTTCTGCAATCCTTGTGTCTTTTTCCGCACCCCTCTGCCCTCATTCTGCACCCTTCTGTTCTCTTTCTGCTCCTCTGTACCTTCTTTCTGCACTTCTTGTGTGTCTTTCTGCAATTCTCTTGCTTCATTCTGCACACCTCTTGCTTCTTTCTGCACCCCTCGTATTGTAAAACCTGCGGGTCGCGGACAATCGATATTTGCCCGGCGGTATTGCCTCTGTGACCCACGAATTATTAATCAATGAAGAGCCAGGCGCTGGAGACTGGAAAGCAGGAAACAAGGTTTTATTCTCTCCAGAGGAGAACACGGCAAAACAGACAGCAGGTATCGTTCTGAAGTGCTCTAACTTATTTCTGAGGCCTGGCCCCTTATATACAGCCTTTTGCGGTTTTATTACAGTTTACATACTCGTGGCAATGCTTTGATGTACGGAAAGACATTCCCGGAATCCCCCCTTCGGGCCCGTTCCCACACACATTTACAGTAGAAGTCCCCACCCTGGTCACAACAGGTGATGACTATCGCGCAGCTGGATATTCCGCCAATTCATGGAATGCGGGGTTCGATCGGATCTCATGGGGTGGGGGCTTTGATCAACTCGGGGGTCCTTTGATGAGGGGAGCTTTCTATTGTACGGGGAGGGGCAAGGAATAGTATCGGCAGAGCTGGGTGTCGGCCTGGGAACGAGGAAGACAAACGGGCACACGGGGAAAAAGGGGGTTTGCATCAAAGGGCCGGGGACCAGGAAAGGGAAGAAGGGAGGTGTTGCGCTGGGAACAGGATGAGGTTCTGAGGTAGAGCCGCGCTGAAGAGGGGTTTATGATTCAAGGCAGGTGCGAGCAGGGGGGGGTTGGTCAGCGTGCAGGCTTGGTGAGGGCGAAGGGCTATGTCGGGGGCCAGTGGCATGCAAAAAGGGATGGTCCTGATCGAGGCACCTAAAATGGCGGGCGCGCACGACAAAAGTGTAGCATCAGGGGAAAGGCAAGATGGCGCAGATAATGTTCACCAAACCGTACTAATTTTCCACAGTCCCCCCTTTAACATATTCAAGACATCTTGCTGGTTCATTTTCTACTCAGTTCTATTATGGTGGGCATAAGAAAAAGCAGTAGGAACCCTAGGTGAAGGAGTCGTAAACATTACATTTAAGATCTCTAGTTTTAGGAGGCGGACCTATTGATAAACTTTGATAAACTTGTTTAGCAGGAAAGTCATAGTAATGCAATACAAAAATGGTTCGAAGTGCGAGCAGTGAGTACATTTCATAAGGTGAACTGATGGATTGTTACATAATTAATACAATGTTGGCTGGGAGAGAAACGAGACGTAGCAGAAATGATAGTGAAGGAATGTTCGAAGTTTAGTAAGTTTTTCAGCAATTTTTTTCGTCTTCTGTTGGCACTGTGGAGCACCGGCGGTGGAGCTACGAGTCCAGCTCTATTCTAAGTTCCGTGTTGCAGGGCACGACCTTTCCTCTCGTTTCTGGTCAAAAAAAGGTCTTTTTCGCCCTGTGTCCTTTGGAATCAATAGTCAAAAGTTCAGGTGGAAGAAGAGGGTACAAATAGTCCATCAGGTAGGTCGGAGAAAAAGGGGGATGGAGCAAGGCCAGATCGGGAACAAACTAGGGGAACGAGAGATTTCTGGTAGGCGGGCTCATGACCGGGTCTAGAGAGCGGGGACTTCTCAGCACACATTCGAACATTGAGCAGGGGCATCAGGTTAGCCCTTTCCTCTCATTTTGTCGGAGATAGTGCCTCGTCCTGCAGCTCCGTTCAGTCGCGGTCTCGCCTTGGCCCATGTCGCAGACGTCCCATAGTCTGTAGTCCGGCCACGTGCTCCCACATCCGGTCCTTCTTTCCTCCGACAGCCGTACCCTTGAAGGAGTTTGAAAAGACAGTCTTTAGAGAATAGGTAGAGGAAAGTAATCACATAAGTCTATTTCTCTCCCAGCTCCAGGTAAATGAGAATAGAAACGTCCGTTATATTAGGGTTCACAACTGACATATTAATGATCGATGGTGAGCCTGCTGGATTTACTATGACTTTCCTTCACAACTGTTTACTATAGTCACGACAGTTCATCTGATGGGGACCCACCTTTTTAATACAAGCCTGACAATGCTTATACCGTTCTCTAGGGGTTTATATTTACAAAAAGGGTGTTGTGAGCTATCAACATGGTACTAATAGGCCTCTCGCTGAGGGACGAACATAGGCTAAACATTTTTCATATTATCACTGCATCCTGCCCTTTAACTAAACATTTTCACTTTCGACAAGGTCCATTGTAATGGTTTTCTTCGCTTCGGTCTAAACATTAACTTTGTAAAACATCATTCTGGTTCCTATGCAGCCTCGCATGGCCTGATTACTAAATTAGAAAAGACAGGGGTCTCATGGGAAGACAACTAGGGACATAGAAAACTGTGATGGGGGGGGGGCATCCTCTTACTGTGGGTTATAAGGGCACTATCGGCCGAAGGCCATAGTTCAGTTGGTGAGCATTCAGTGGCATTTCTCGAATTCCAAACTCTGAAATTTGCCTATATATAAAAAAATCATTTCTAGGAACCACAGCTGGCCTGTGTTAGTCGCGAGTCGACCCACCTTATACAATCGGGGGATGAAGGATAGTTAAAAACTCTTATCGGGGGGGCAACTGAACGCAATACTGGGTGCGTCCTGAGAAGATGGGAAGGTTTCGATTACCTTTATGGTTTGGGTATCGCGACAATTCGGGACGGGGAAGGTCGCGTCATCTGAGGCATTTTATCTCATAATAGGAGCCGCTGACATGTAGTTCCCTCATTTCGGGTCAGATTAGGGAACCTACCTTACCTGTCCTTTCCCTTATGGCCAATTCTCGGTTTCATCAAAATATTTTTCGGAAAGGAGAGGTGGTGACACAGCGTTAGGGTGATTGCATTAAAGACAAGTTTGTGCAAGTACTGGCGGTACTTGGAGCCAATCGGGTGGTGCGCTAGGGGTGGCAGTCTGCCAATTTCGGAGCTAATCGCTCGGCTGAGTAGGAGCGTGAAGGAGAGAGAGAGAGAGAGAGAGAGAGAGAGAGAGAGAGAGAGAGAGAGAGAGTGCAACAGCAGGCTAAATAGTACACGTGCTACATGGAGAGTGGCAGTGCATTTAAGAAAGGCTATTTAGTGCATTACACAGCAAAGGACATTTACGGGTCTGTGTTAGAATCTTGAAAGCATGCAGTTTGAGGCGGGCGAGCATTAGACAGGGTAGAGGGGACATGCTTTGAGAAGAGGAAAAAAGGAGGTACCATTGTGTCGCACTTTCTTGCATTCTTGGTCCTTCGACCAGTTGAGTCAACGCTTCAGTCACACACGCACATTCTCTCATAGTTTCGAATCACCCGTGACATGGGTTCATTCGCGCAGCCTGGGTTAAGGGTGATCACTTTTCATCAGATCATACTAGTTTTACGGGCTCGTTTGCTACATGAGTAGTTTGTAGGCGTGCTTAGGCGCCACCTTGCAGCGTTGGTCCGCTTCGCGTATTAGACGGGGCAAGGCTTCAGATCTTCGCCATACCTCGGTTGCGGCCCCTGATGTAACCTGTAGAGGGAGGGAAAAGAGGGGAAGGGAGGGGGGACAACATTCGCGCATATCAAATACATGGATTCGAGAGTCCTTTACTTACCTCATACTCGTCTTTCCTCCTCGGGGTAGAATCCCCGGGGATATGGTTTCTGGAGTCGGGGGGGCAGTGTGTCCTTATAGGTCGTGTGCGGGGAAACATAAAAAGGAAACCAGAGGTGCCTAGTGCGAGGTATCTAGTTAGTAGATGTATCTCACTATCGGGGTCCTTAAAGCTCCTTCAACACTGTGACGTTCTAAGGTTCTTCGGTTCTTGGGTCAGCTCTGTTCCCTAATACCTTTGGACGTCGTACTTTGTAACATTTACATCGTTTTATTTTACCCTTCTTTTACATTCCCTCATTTATACCGTTCGTTTTACCCATCCTTGGAAGCCGAGGTCTTCCTCCACGCGAGAGTTCATGAGTCGGTCGCGTACCTTGGAGGCAGAGTATCGTGTCGTAGATCCGATCCGTCCTCCGGGGCTGGGCAACCATCTTCTAATAACCTTAAAGAGAGAGCATAGTAGGGTGCACAGAAAAGAACTCTCCCGCCCCTCCCATATTCCAAATAAAGCATGCAATATCCGTTCATAATTTCGAAAAACCTTTATTTTTGCAAAATCATAGCACGTGGATTACGAGGGTGCAGTCGTATTTGGCCGGACACGGCAATGGCTAAAGTGCGTACAGTGGGGGGTGTTGTTTTGCAGCAATAAAAACATTAGAAAGTTTTATCAATTCATTTGTAGCGAACTAAAACGTCTATCAGTTGGCCGGGGGCTCGGGGGCGTTTATTTCATAATTTAGAAGCATAGTCGGACTAGTTGCAATCAGATTTCCTATATGCATACCGTGTGCGTGCGTCATAAGCGAGGTTATACATCAGCTATATATATAAAAAATATAATACATTGTACATTTGAAATCAACATTTTTAACGCGATCCCTTTCTACATGTTCGTCGAGTGAGCTCCCCTTTCTTCTTGTCAAGTGTACAAAGGGTCATATATGTCTCAGAACATTAAGTTTGTATGGTAAAAAGGAACACCACGAGGTGTTCGTAAGTTCCTATCGATACCGGCGCCATTTTGGGCGGGGCCGGGTCAATCCGGAAGCAGCATCAGAAAAAGTTTCTTACAACCGGCAGTTGGACCAGAGTCCTTTTCGGCAGTTCTAGAATTCATGCTAACAGAAGGAGTGGCAATGTCATGTTTATTTCGTTGGCGACCAAGGCAGTTGTCCCTTACCGGAGGCCTGCAGTGGCCGAGGGTTCCTCCGGGGACCTTTGTAGAATCTTCAAGGCTGTGGAGATGTTGTCGGAGGTGGGGGCTCGTGCTCCGGTGGGCGAGCAACCGAGTTACATTGCTGTTCAAAGTTACTCTAGCGGCCGAGGCCCGCCTTCCAGCGGACCCAGACGCCATTTTGGGGCCCTGCAGCAGTCCCCTCTCATCGAGTCTGCAAGAGTGGAAGAGACCTTTCTGGGGACAAAAATAGAGAGTGGAACTCCGTGTTGTGGAAGCGGGACATTCGGCTGGGGTGCGGCTGTGATGCCCCCACCTGGGGGGATGAGGGAGACTCGTTCGCGCCGTCTCCTTCTTCCGGTGCACTCCAGGCCGCTCTCTTCCATGGGCATGCACGATGGTCTCTCCACACCCTGTGCTCCACAAGGCCCATGCCCAGTGTTACGGAGGTATGGCCACCTGCGGCGCACATTCGGTGCTGCGCAAGTATCGGTGCAGTCATTGCATGTTCGGTGCTCCGAAAATATGGGCACCATTGCACGTTCGGTGCTGCGCAAGTATTGGGGCACCATCGCCTGGCTGGGGGTGTTCGGCGTTGGGCCGGGGGCTGGGAGACCTCCTATCCGTGGAGGTGGGAGAGGCTCGTCCGCGTCGCCTCTCCCTCCCAGCCCAACTTGGACAAATTGTTGTGGAGGTACGTGCAGGACATCCCGCCGCCCAGAGCTGCTGCGGCTGTCACGGAGGGGAAAAGAAAGAGGTGCCTCGTTCTTCACTGGACCGGGCTTCCTTAGGTTATCGGCTGCAGCCGGACTCAGTTGGCCCCGGTCCCTGGCCATTGGTGGCCGGACCGGGTGGACATGTGGCGGGACTACCTGAAACTATCCAGGGCCGCTGCGGTTGGGCCGAGGAGGCATGTGGCGGGACTACCGGCAACTACCTAGGGCCGCTGCGGCTGGACTCCGCTGGCCCCTGCCTCTCCTCCGGCTCCCCCATACGTTAAGATTTCCTGACCAAGTGTTGGCAGCAGGGCCCGCCTTATATGGGTTGCCGCCGGTTGGGCGTAGCCGTAACCCTGCCCTACTTTGGAAGGTTCCAGAATGTGGGGGGGGTGTTCTGTTGACTTTCATGTTCTACAGTTTACCGTTCTTGTTTTTCTAGCGTTACTGTGTTTTTCTTTGCTTGTTATGTTAAAATAAAAGTTCGTGTTTATCAGTGGCTTACTGATTTCGTTTCCCATTTCTTTCTTTCCAGGTTGTTTCATGCTAAAATTTCTATTAACATAGTTTATGTAACATGGAATCACGTGTAGGGGGATGACGCAGATTCATATATTACGTACACACAAACTCAGACAGGGGGGACAGTAAAAGCATGATACACAAGATCCAAAGACAAACATAAAACAGTGATTGGCCATAATTTTTTCTCTTTCTGTCTGTTAATTTAGAGCTGGGTTCCCGTCTTTACATTGTCCGACCTAGGAAAATTCGAACATGTCGCTGAAATCGTTCTGGCGAAATCTGTGCCATCGGGCATAATCAAACGTGGTGGTTCTATCTGGTCTGTCCATGTGAGTCTGATTCTTCGTTGCATCGCGCTTTTTCTCATTCTGCCGGCCTGTCCTTCCTGTCGGCCCTCTGCCCCTACTCACGCTCAGTAGAGTCGGGCATTGGGCTTTCCAGTGTCCGACATATCTACAAAAAGCGCATTGGTCTTGCCCTAAGTCTGGCCGTCTTTTGCGTAGTGTCGGGGGATAATTTTTGGGTCGTGGGGCCCCGGGGTTGTCCTGTCGATATATTTCTCTTCCTGATTTGTCCTCGTCTTTTCTCTGTCGTTGCATAGCCTCTCTGCGCCACATACCGAGACTGTCGAGCATAATAGGCGTTGTCTTATTATTGCGGAGGGCTATTTCCAACGTTTCTATTTTATCAAGGTCAAAGGATCCTACCAGTGGCCACTGTTTGTCTTGACTTTCTTTGGTATACCTGTGCCACAATTTATTATAGGCTATGGTAACTAATCCATAGTTTATGAACATGTCCTTATTAGGGGTGCCTTCCAGTGGAGCTATATGATCCACCTCTAATACACGGTCCGGGCTGAACCAATTATCAATCAGTGGGGAGAAGACAGACATGACGGCTCGCAACGAGGGACAAAAAGTCAGCACTGCCTATCTTATCACTGTGCGCAAAGACTAGACAGAATATTTCTATTCTACGTTGTTTGCAGGCAGTGAATACCTCATGAACAAATAGCAAAGAGTAACCAATAACGAGGAACAATCAATAATAAATAAAAATAGAATAGAATCAATGGGGAGAGTAAGTAGGGCGCAAAAGTCTGCGTCCTCTACCCTTTCACTATCCGCAAAGAGGAATCTGTTGTTTCCGGTTTGCAGACAGGGAATCTCCAGAAGACAATCTGTGAACAGTGGTTCGGGGTCAAAGAACCCAGTTAATCAGTGTGGGAGAGGGAATCTCCCAAAAACCGTTAATAAATAATAGAGTCAGTGGGGGAGAAAAATAGGCACGACGGCTACGTTACCTATCCTTCACTGTTTGCAAAAGGGAAAGAGCCTACTGTTTCTCCGCGTGCAGACGGTGAATCTCCAAATAAGTTAACAAAGAGTAATACTAGTATTTTTTAAACAATCAAGCAATTATTTCGCAATTCGTCGTGTTTACACGACCTTACCCGGACCGTATGGACAGTTTCTTGTCTTCCGAATCCAGCGCCCGTTCGTCCTCTTTTTTCTCGTATTTCTCACGGCACTCCTAATGGTTCCCAGTCAGGACCGTAGATCACTCGAGAGAGGTCTGTTCGGAACTAGTGAAGTTCGGATGATCGGCTGCCAGACGAGGGTCTATTGGGCAAGAGCTCTCCCGATCGTTGCAGTCGTTCACTCTGTCGTCGGGACCTCTCCCACTGGATCCACGAGTCGCTGATGGGCCCCACGTTGGGCGCCAATTGTAAAACCTGCGGGTCGCGGACAATCGATATTTGCCCGGCGGTATTGCCTCTGTGACCCACGAATTATTAATCAATGAAGAGGCAGGCGCTGGAGACTGGAAAGCAGGAAACAAGGTTTTATTCTCTCCGGAGGAGAACACGGCAAAACAGACAGCAGGTATCGTTCTGAAGTGCTCTAACTTATTTCTGAGGCCTGGCCCCTTATATACAGCCTTTTGCGGTTTTATTACAGTTTACATACTCGTGGCAATGCTTTGATGTACGGAAAGACATTCCCGGAATCCCCCCTTCGGGCCCGTTCCCACACACATTTACAGTAGAAGTCCCCACCCTGGTCACAACAGGTGATGACTATCGCGCAGCTGGATATTCCGCCAATTCATGGAATGCGGGGTTCGATCGGATCTCATGGGGTGGGGGCTTTGATCAACTCGGGGGTCCTTTGATGAGGGGAGCTTTCTATTGTACGGGGAGGGGCAAGGAATAGTATCGGCAGAGCTGGGTGTCGGCCTGCGAACGAGGAAGACAAACGGGCACACGGGGAAAAAGGGGGTTTGCATCAAAGGGCCGGGGACCAGGAAAGGGAAGAAGGGAGGTGTTGCGCTGGGAACAGGATGAGGTTCTGAGGTAGAGCCGCGCTGAAGAGGGTTTTATGATTCAAGGCAGGTGCGAGCAGGGGGGGGGGTTGGTCAGCGTGCAGGCTTGGTGAGGGCGAAGGGCTATGTCGGGGGCCAGTGGCATGCAAAAAGGGATGGTCCTGATCGAGGCACCTAAAATGGCGGGCGCGCACGACAAAAGTGTAGCATCAGGGGAAAGGCAAGATGGCGCAGATAATGTTCACCAAACCGTACTAATTTTCCACAGTATCTCTTTCACACTCCTCTTCCCTCTTTCTGCATCCCTCTTGCCTACTTCTGCACCTTTTTTCCTTCTTTCTGCACGTCTTTTGTTTCTTTCTGCACCTCTCTTGTTTCTTTCTGTATCCCTCTTGCCTCTTTCTCCACCCCATTTCCCCCTTTATGCATCTCTGTTGCTTTTTTATGCATTTATCTTGCTTCTTTCTGCATCTCTCTTGCTTCTGTCAGCACTCCTTGCATCTCTCACACTAATCTTCCCTCTTTCTGCAGCCTTCTTGCCTCTTTCTGCATCTTTGTTCCTTGTTTCTGTACCTCTTTTTTTTCTTTCTGCACCTCTCTTGCTTCACTCTGCTTCCCTTCTTGCAACTTTCTCTACCCCTCTTCCCTCTTTTTGCATCTCTGTTACTTCTTTCTGCACTTCTCTTGCCCCTTTCTGCACCCCTCTTCTCTCTTTCATTACCCCTCTTCCCTCTTTCTGTACCTCTGTTTCTTCTTTCTGCACTTCTCTTCTTTCTTTCTGTACCTCTTGTGCTACTTTTTGCCCCCCTTTTCCCTCTTTCTGCACCTTTGGTGCCTCTCTCTGTGCCTCTGTTACTTCTTTCTGCACTTCTTTTGTTTCTTTCTAAAGCTCTCTTCCTTCTTTCTGGAACACTTGTGCTTCTTTCAGCATCCCTCATCCCTCTTTCTGCAACCCTTTTGCCTCTTTCTGTACCTCTGTTGCTTCTTTCTGCACTCCTCTTGCTTCTTTCGACAACTCTCTTGCATCTTTCTGTACCACTTGTGCTTCTTTCTGCTTCCATCATCCTTCTTTCTGCACTGCTGTTGTCTCTTTCTGTACCTCTGTTCCTTCGTTCTGCAATTCTTTGGTTTCTTTCTGTACCGCTCATGATTCTTTCTGCACCCCTCTTGCCACTTTCTCCACCTCTTTTCCCCTTTTTTACATTTCTGCTGCTCCTTTCTGCACTTCTCTTGCCTCTTTCTCCATCCTTCATCCCTCTTTCTGCACCTTTATTGCTTCTTTCTGCACTTTTCTTGCTTCTTTCTTCACCTCTGTCCCATCTTTCTACAAACCTTGTGCCTCTTTCTGCACCCCATTCCCTCTTTCTGTACCCCCTCTTGCCTCTTTCTACACCTCTGTTCCTTCTTTCAGCACTTTTTTGTTTCTTACTGTAACTATCTTACTTCATTCTACACGGCTCTTGCTTCTTTCTGCTCCCCTTGTTCCTCGTTCATACTCCTCTTCCCTCTTTCTGCACCCCTATTGTCTCTTTCTGCACCTTTGTTCCTTATTTCTGCACCTCTCTTTTTTCATTCCTGTATCCCACTTGCCTCTTCCTCCACCCCAATTCCCCATTTCTGCATCTCTGTTGCTTTTTTTTGCATCTCTGTTGCTTCTTTCTGCATATCGTGCCTCTTTCTGTACCTCTCACCCCGCTTTCTGCACCCCTCCTGCCCCCTCCTGCCTCTTTCTACATCTCAATTCCTTCCTTCTGCACTTCTTTTGTTTCTTACTGCACTGCTCTTGCTTCTTTCTGTACCCCGTTTGCCTCTTTCTGCACTCTTCTTGCCTCGTTCTGTACCTCTGTTCCTTCTTTCTGCACTACTGTTGCTTCTTTCTAGACCACTCATGCTTCTTTCTGCACCCTTCTTCCCTCTTTCTGCACCCTTCTTCCCTCTTTCTGCACCCCTCTTGCCACGTTTTCCACCACTGTTCCCATTTTTGCATCTTTTTGCTTTTTTCTGCAATTCACTTGGCTCTTACTCCACCCCTCATCCCTCTTTCTGCACCTCTATTGCTTCTTTCTACAGTCCTCTTGGTTCGTTCTGCACCTCTGTCCTTTCTTTCTGTAACACTTGTGCCTCTTTCTGTACCCTTCTTCCCTCTTTCTGCACCTCTCTTGCCGCTTCCTGCCCCTCTGTTCTTTCTTTCTTCACTGCTTTTGATTCTTTCTGCACCTCTATTGCTTCTTTCTGCACCCCTATTGCCTCTTTTTCCACCCCGCTTCCCCCTTCCTGCATCTCGGCTGCTTCTTTCTACACTTCTGTTGCCTCTTTTTCCATCCTTCTTCCCTCGTTCTGCACCTCTGTTGCATCTTTCTGCACTTTTAGTACTTATTTCTGTACCCTTCATGCTTCTTTCTGCAGTCCTCCTGCCTCTTTCTGCACATCTGTTCCTTGTTTCTGTACTTCTTTTGTTTCTTTCTACAACTCTCTTGCGTCACTCTACTTTCCTCTTGCCTCTTTCTCCATCCCTCTTCCCTCTTTTTGCATCTCTGTTGCACCTTTCTGCACTTCTCTAGCTTCTTTCTGCAGCTCTTGTGCCTCTTTCTGCATCCCCTTTCCCTCTTTCTGCACCTTTCTTGCCTCTCTCTACACCTCTCTTTTTGCATCCCTCTTGCCTCTTTCCACAGTTCTCTTGTCATTTTCTGCACCTCTCCTGCCTCTTTCTGCACCTCACTTTCCTCTTTCAACACTTCTCTTGCTTCTTTCTACACCTCTGTTCCTTCTTTCAGCAATTCTCTTGCCTCTTTCTGCACTTCTCTTGCTTGTTTATGCAACTCTTTTTCGTCTTTCTATACCACTTTGCCGCTTTTTGCACCTCTCTTGCTTATTTCTGCAGTTCTCTTGCTTCTTTCTGCACGCCTGACCCTTCTTTCTGCAAACTTTGTGCTTCTTTCTGCACGCCACTTCCCTCTTTCTGCACCTCTCTTTCCTCTTTCTGCCACTATTTTCCTTCTTTCTTCACTTCTTTTGTTTCTTTCTGCACTGCTCTTGCTTCTTTCTGCACCCCTTTTGCCTCTTTCTGCACTCTTCTTGCCTCTTTCTACACCTCTGTTCCTTCTTTCTGCACTACTCTTGGTTCTTTCTGCACCACTCATGCTTCTTTCTGCACCTTTCTTCCCTCTTTCTGTACTCTTCTTCCCTCTTTCTGCACCTCTGTTTCTTCTTTCTGCTCTTCTTTAATTTCTCTCCGCTTTCTGCACCTCTGTTGCTTCTTTCTACAGTCCTCCTGGTTTTTCCTGCACCTCTCTCCTTTCTTTCTGCAACCCTTGTGTCTCTTTCTGCACCCTTCTTCCATCTTTCTTCACCTCTCTTGCCTCTTCCTGCCCCTCTGATCCTTCTTTCTCATTTGCTTTTGTTTCTTTCTGCACCTCTATTGCTTCTTTCTGCACCCCTCTTGCCTCTTTCTCCACCCCGCTTCCCCATTTCTGCATCTCTGCTGCTTCTTTCTACACTTCTGTTGCCTCTTTTCCCATCCTTTTTCACTCGGTCTGTACCTCTGTTGCTTCTTTCTGCACTTTTCTTACTTATTTCTGTACCCTTCATGCCTCTTTCTGCACTCCTCTTGCCACTTTCTGCACATTTGTTTCTTGTTTCTGTACTTCTTTTGTTTCTTTCTAAACCTCTCTTGCCTCACTTTACTGCCCTCTTGCCTCTTTCTCCATCCCTCTTCCCTCTTTTTGCATCTCTGGTACTTCTGTCTGCACTTCCCTTGCCCCTTGCTATCCCCCTCTTCTCTTTATGTTCCTCTGTTGCACCTTTCTGCACCTCTCTTGCTTCTTTCTGCAGCTCTTGTGCCTCTTTCTGCATCCCCTTTCCCTCTTTCTGTACCGATGTTGCCTTTCTCTGCACCTCAGTTTTTGCATCCCTCTTGCCTCTTTCTGCAGTTCTCTTGTCATTTCCAGCAGCTTTCCTGCCTCTTTCTGCACCTCACCTTCCTCTTTCAGCACTTCTCTTGCTTCTTTCTACACCTTTGTTACTTCTTTCAGCAATTCTTTTGCCTCTTTCTGTACTTCTCTTGCTTGTTTCTGCAACACTTTTGCATCTTTCTGCACCTCTGTTGCCTCTTTCTGTACCTCACTTGCTTCTTTATTCAGCTTTCATTTTTCTGCACCCCATTGCCTCTTTTTTACCCTCTCTTGCTTATTTCTGCAGTTCTCTTGATTCTTTCTGCACGCCTGTCCCTTCTTTCTGCAAACGTTGTGCCTCTTTCTGCATGCCTCTTCCCTCTTTGGAGCACCTCTCTTGCCTCTTTCTGCCACTCTGTTCTGTCTTTCTTCACTTCTTTTGCTTCTTTCTGTACCCCTCTTGGCTCTTTCTCTACCCCGCTATCCCCTATCTGCATCACAGTTACTTCTTTTTGCACTTTTTTAAACCTATTTCTGTACCCCTCGTGCCTCTTTCTGCACCCATCTTCTCTCTTCCTGCACTACTCCTGTCTCTTTCTGCACATCTGTTCCTTGTTTCTGTAATTCTTTTATTTCTTTCGGCACCACTCTTGCTCCACTATGCTTCCCTCTTGTCTTTTCTCCACCCCTCTTCCATCTTTTCGCATCCCTGTTACTTCTTTCTGCACTTCTCTTGCACCTTTCTGTACCCCACTTCCCTATTACTGTACGTCTGTTGCGTCTTTCTGCACTTCTCTTGCTTCTTTCTGTAAGCCTTATGCCTCTTTCTGCCCCCTTTTGCCTGCTTCTACACCTCACTTGCCTCTTTCTGCACCATTTGTTCCTTTTTCTGCACATCTCTTCCATCTTTCTGCACCTCTCTTGCCTCTTTCTGCACATCTCTTGGTTCTTTCTGCACTTCTCTCTCCTCTTTCTGTACCCCTCTTGGCTCTTTTGCATCATCTATTCCTTCTTTCTGCACTTCCTTTGTTTCTTTCTGCACCACTCATGCCTCTTTCTGCACCCTTCTTCTCTTTTCCTGCACGTCTCATGGTTCTTTCTGCACTGCACTGCTCTTGCCTCTTTCTGTAACCCACTTGCCTCCTTCTGTACCTCTGTTGTTTCTTACTGCATTGCTCTAGCTTCTTGCTGCACCTTTCTAACCTTTCTTTACCCCTCTTGCCACATTCTGCACCCCTCTTGCCTCCTTCTTCACCTCTTTTGGTTCTCTCTGCACTGCTCTTGCTTCTTTCTGCACCTCTTTTGCCTGTTTCTGTAACTCTTCTGCCTCTTTCTGCACTTCTCTTGCCTCCTTCTGCACCTCTGTAGCTTCATTATTTACACTTCTTTTCCTCTTTCTGCACTTCGTTTGCCTCTTTATGTACCTCTATTGCTTCATTCTACACTTTTCTTGCTTCTTTCTGCACTTCTGTTGCTTCTTTCTACACCTCTCGTGCCTCTTTATGCACTCTTCTTCCCCCTTTCTGCACCTCTGTTCCTTCTTTCTGCTCTTCTTTAATTTATTTCTGCACAGCCCTTGCTTCTTTCTGGGTCCCTCTTGCCACTTTCTCCACAACTGGTCCCCCTTTTTGCATCTTTTTGCTTTTTTCTGCAACTTACTTGCCTCTTTCTCCACCCTTCATCCCTCTTTCTGCAGTTCTGTTCCTTCTTTCTATAGTTCTCTTGGTTCTTTCTGCACCTCTGTCCTTTCTTTCTGCAACCCTTGCGCCTCTTTCTGCACCCTTCTTCCCTCTTTCTGCACCTCTCTTGCCCCTTCCTGCCCCTCTGCTCCTTCTTTCTTCACTTCTTTTGTTTCTTTCCGCACCTCTATTGCTTCTTTCTGTACCCCTCTTGCCTCTTTCTCCACCCCGCTTCCCCCTTTCTGCATCTCTGCTGCTTCTTTCTACACTTCTGTTGCCTCTTTTCCCATCCTTTTTCACACGGTCTGTACCTCTGTTGCTTCTTTCTGCACTTTTCTTACTTATTTCTCTACCCTTCATGCCTCTTTCTGCACTCCTCTTGCCACTTTCTGCACATCTGTTCCTTGTTTCTGTACTTCTTTTGTTTCTTTCTACACCTCTCTTGCGTCACTTTACTTCCCTCTTGCCTCTTTCTCCATACCTCTTCCCTCTTTTTGCATCTCTGGTACTTCTGTCTGCACTTCCCTTACCCCTTTCTATTCCCCTCTTCTCTCTTTATGTACCTCTGTTGCACCTTTCTGTACCCCTCTTGCTTCTTTCTGCAGCTCTTGTGCCTCTTTCTGCATCCCTTTTACCTCTTTCTGTACCTATGTTGCCTTTCTCAGCACCTCTGTTTTTGCATCCCACTTGCCTCTTTCTGCAGTTCTCTTGTCATTTTCAGCACCTTTCCTGCCTCTTTCTGCACCTCACTTTCCTCTTTCAGCACTTTTCTTGCTTCTTTCTACACCTCTGTTGCTTCTTTCAGCAATTCTCTTGCCTCTTTCTGCACTTCTCCTGCTTGTTTCTGCAACTCTTTTGCATCTTTCTGCGCCTCTGTTGCCTCTTTCTGTACCTCACTTGCTTCTTTATTCAGCTTTCTTCTTTCTGCACCCCATTGCCTCTTGTTGCACCTCTCTTGATTATTTCTGCAGTTCTCTTGCTTCTTTCTACACGCCTGTTCCTTCTTTCTGCCAACTTTGTGCCTCTTTCTGCATGCCTCTTCCCTCTTTCGAACACCTCTCCTGCCTCTTTCTGCAACTCTATTCTGTCTTTCTTCACTTCTTTTGCTTCTTTCTGTACCCCTCTTGGCTCTTTCTCTACCCCGCTTTCCCCTTTCTGCATCACAGTTGCTTCTTTTTGCACTTTTTTAAACTTATTTCTGTACCCCTGGTGCCTCTTTCTGCACCCATCTTCTCTCTTTCTGCACTCCTCCTGTCTCTTTATGCACATCTGTTCCTTGTTTCTGTAATTCTTTTATTTATTTCGGCACCACTCTTGCTCCACTCTGCTTCCTTCTTGTCTTTTATCCACCCCTCTTCCCTCTTTTCGCATCCCTGTTACTTCTTTCTGCACTTCTCTTGCCCCTTTCTGTACCCCTCTTCCCTCTTACTGTACGTCTGTTGCGTCTTTCTGCACTTCTCTTGCTTCTTTCTGTAAGCCTCATGCCTCTTTCTGCCCCTTTGCCTGTTTCGGCAACTCTCTTGTCTCTTTCTGCAGTTCTTTTGCCTCCTTCTGCACCTCACTTGCCTCTTTCTGCACCATTCATTCCTTTTTCTACACATCTCTTCCATCTTTCTGCACCTCTCTTGCGTCTTTCTGCACATCTCTTGGTTCTTTCTGCACTTCTCTCTCCTCTTTCTGTACCCCTCTTGGCTCTTTTGCATCATCTATTGCTTCTTTCTGCACTTCCTTTGTTTCTTTCTGCACCACCCATGCCTCTTTCTGCACCCTTCTTCTTTTTTCCTACACGTCTCTTGATTCTTTCTGCACTGCACTGCTCTTGCCTCTTTCTGCAACCCACTTGCCTCCTTCTGTACCTCTGTTGTTTCTTACTGCACTGCTCTCGCTTCTTGCTAAACCTCTCTAAAAATGTATTCCCCCCTCTTGCCACTTTCTGCACCCCTCTTGCCTCCTTCTTCACCTCTTTTGGTTCTTTGTGCACTGCTCTTGTTTCTTTCTGCACCTCTTTTGCCTGTTTCTGTAAATCTTGTGCCTCTTTCTGCACTTCTCTTGCCTCCTTCTGCACCTCTGTTGCTTCTTTTTTAATACTTCTTTTCCTCTTTCTGCACACCTCTTGCCTCTTTCTGTACCTCTATTGCGTCTTTCTACACTTTTCTTGCTTCTTTCTGCACTTCTGTAGCTTCTTTCTACACCTCTCTTGCCTCTTTATGCACTTTTCTTCCCCTTTTCTGCACCTCTGTTCCTTCTTTCTGCTCTTCTTTCATTTCTTTCTGCACAGCCCTTGCTTCTTTCTGGGTCCCTCTTGCCACTTTCTCCACCACTGTTCCCCCTTTTTGCATATTTTTGCTTTTTTCTGCAATTTAGTTGCCTCTTTCTCCACCCTTCATCCCGCTTTCTGCAGTTATGTTCCTTCTTTCTATAGTTCTCTTGGTTCTTTCTGCACCTCTGTCCTTTCTTTCTGCAACACTTGCACCTCCTTCTGCACCCTTCTTCCCTCTTTCTGCACCTCTTTTGCCCCTTCCTGCCCCTCTGATCCTTCTTTTTTCACTTCTTTTGTTTCTTTCTGCACCTCTATTGCTTCTTTCTGCATCCCTCTTGCCTCTTTCTTCACCCTGCTCCCCCCTTTCTGCATCTCGTTTGCTTCTTTCTACACATCTATTGCATCTTTGCCCTCTTCCCTAGTTCTGTACCTCTGTTGCTAATTTCTGTACTTTTCTTACTTAGTTCTGTATCCCTCATGCCTCTGTCTGCACTCTTATTGCCTCTTTCTACACATCTGTTCCTTGTTTCTGTTCTTCTTTTCCTTCTTTCTCCACCTCTCTTGTGTTACTCTGCTTCCCTCTTGCCTCTTTCTCCACCCCTCTTCCCTCTCTTTGCATCCCTGTTACTTCTTTCTCCACTGCTCTTACTCCTTTCTGTAACCCTCTTCTCTCTTTCTGTACCTCTTTTCTTTTATCTGCACTTCTCTTGCTTCTTTCTACAGCCCTTTCGCCTCTTTCTGCATCCCCTTTCCCCCTTTCTGCACCGTTCTTGCCTCTCTCTGCACCTCTGTTCCTTCTTTCTGCACTTTTTTTGTTTTTTTACAGCTCTCTTTCTTCTTTCTACACCCCTTGCCTCTTTCTCTATCCCTCTTTACTCTTTCTGTAACCCTTGTGCCTCTTTTTTCACCGCTCTTCCCTCTTTTTGCACTTCTATTCCTTCTTCCCGCACTTCTTTTGTTTCTTTCTGCATCCTTCTTACCTTTTTTGCATTCCTCTTGCCTCTTTCTGCAGTTCTCTTGTCATTGTCTGCACCTCTTTTGCCTCTTTCTGCACCTCACTTTCCGATTTCAGCACTTCTCTTGCTTCTTTCTACACCTCTGTTGCTTCTTTCAGCAATTTTCTTGCCTCTTTATGCACTTCCTTTGTTTCTTTCTGTACCACTCATGCCTCTTTCTGCACCCTTCTTCTCTTTTCCTACACGTCTCTTGGTTCTTTCTGTACTGCACTGCTCTTGCCTCTTTCTGCAACCCACTTGCCTCCTTCTGTACCTCTGTTGTTTCTTACTGCACTGCTCTCGCTTCTTGCTGCACCTCTCTTAACATTTCTTCACCCATCTTGCCACTTTCTGCACCCCTCTTGCCTCCTTCTTCACCTCTTTTGGTTCTTTCTGCACTGCTCTTGCTTCTTTCTGCACCTCTTTTGCCTGTTTCTGTAAACATTGTGCCTCTTTCTGCACTTCCCTTGCCTCCTTCTGCACCTCTGTTGCTTCTTTTTTATACTTCTTTTCCTCTTTCTGCACACCTCTTGCCTTTTTCTGTACCTCTATTGCTTCTTTCTACACCTCTCTTGCCTCTTTATGCACTCTTCTTCCCCTTCTCTGCACCTCTGTTCCTTCTTTCTGCTCTTCTTTAATTTCTTTCTGCACAGCCCTTGCTTCTTTCTGGGTCCCTCTTGCCACTTTCTCCACCACTGTTCCCCCTTTTTGCATCTTTTTGCTTTTTTCTGCAATTTAGTTGCCTCTTTCTCCCCCCTTCATCCCTCTATCTGCCGTTATATTCCTTCTTTCAATAGTTCTCTTGGTTCTCTCTGCACCTCTGTCCTTTCTTTCTGCAACCCTTGCACCTCTTTCTGCACCCTTCTTCCTTCTTTCTGCACCTCTCTTGCCCCTTCCTGCCCATCAGTTCCTTCTTTCTTCACTTCTTTTGTTTCTTTCTGCACCTCTATTGCTTCTTTCGGCATCCCTCTTGCTCTTTCTTCACCCTGCTTCCCCCTTTCTGCATCTCTTTTGCTTCTTTCTACACATCTATTGCATCTTTGCCCTCTTCCCTAGTTCTGTACCTCTGTTGCTACTTTCTGTACTTTTCTTACTTATTTCTGTATCCCTCATGCCTCTTTCTGAACTCTTCTTGCCTCTTTCTACACATTGGTTCCTTGTTTCTGTTCTTCTTTTGTTTCTTTCTACACCTCTCTTGTGTCACTCTGCTTCCCTCTTGCCTCTTTCTCCACCCCTCTTCCCTCTCTTTGCATCCCTGTTACTTCTTTCTCCACTGCTCTTACTCATTTCTGTAACCCTCTTCTCTCTTTCTGTACCTCTTTTCTTCTTTCTCCACTTCTCTTGCTTCTTACTACAGCCCTTTTGCCTCTTTCTGCATCCCCTTTCCCTCTTTCTGCACATTTCTTGCCTCTCTCTGCACCTCTTTTCCTTCTTTCTGCACTTCTTTTGTTTTTTTACAGCTCTCTTTCTTCTTTCTACACCCCCTTGCCTCTTTCTCTACCCCTCTTTCCTCTTCCTGTAACCCTTGTATCTCTTTCTTCACTGCTCTTCCCTCTTTTTGCACTTCTAGTCCTTCTTTCCATACTTCTTTTGTTTCTTTCTGTATCCTTCTTACCTTTTTTGCATTCCTCTTGCCTCTTTATGCAGTTCGCTTGTCATTGTCTGCACCTCTTTTGCCTCTTTCTGCACCTCACTTTCCTCTTTCAGCACTTCTCTTGCTTCTTTCTACACCTCTGTTGCTTCTTTCAGCAATTCTCTTGCCTCTTTATGCACTTCTTTTACTTGTTTCTACATCTCTTTTGAGTCTTTCTGTACCTCTGTTGCCTCTTTCTGCATCTCACTTGCTTCTTTATTCAGCTTTCTTGCTTCTTTCTGCCCCTTGCCTCTTTCTGTACCTCTCTTGCTTATTTATGCAGTTCTCTTGCTTCTTTCTGTACGCCTGTCCCTTCTTTCTGCAAACTTTGTGCCTCTTTCTGTACCCCTCATCCCTCTTTCTGCACCTCTCTTGCCTCTTTCTGCCACTCTGTTCCTTCTTTCATCACTTCTTTTGTTTCTTTCTGCACTTCTCTTGCTTCTTTCTCAACCCGCTTTCCCCTTTCTGCATCTCAGTTGCTTCTTTCTGCTCTTCTGTTGCCTCTTTAACCACCCCTCTTCCCTAGTTCTGCAACTCTGTTGCTTCTTTCTGCACTTTTAAAGCTTATTTCTGCACCCCTCGTGCCTCTTTCTGCACCCCTCTTCTCTCTTTCTGCACTCCTCCTGCCTCTTTCTGCACATCTGTTCCTTGTTTCTGTACTTCTTTTATTTCGGTGCAGAGTGGGAATATCGACAGAGAAATATCGTGGGACAGAAATATCGCCGCAAAAATATCGTGGGGAAGACATATCTACAATAAAAATATAATATCAATTACAAAAACATTGTTGTAACAAATATTGTTTGTAAAAAATGTAATTTACAAAAATATCGATTTATCAATAATGTTATGTATTTTAGTGTTTTTAATTAGAATTGTTTGTCATATTATTATATGTTTTAGAATTTAAGTTTAATTCTGCGTTTTTAGTTCCATAGTGGGTTGGGGGTTTATAGGGGAATAGGGTGGGAAGTAATGTAATTATATAGATTTAAATAATTTATTGTAGTACATTTTATTTTTTATTACAATTTTGCGTTTTTAGTGCCATAGCGGGTTGTGAGTTTATAGTGGAATATGGTGGGAAGTAATTTAATTATATAACATGCCTTGAATAATTAATGTGTTAATTGATTAATTAATAATAATTTAATAATTAGTTATTAATTAATTTCAATTAGTCAATTAATAATTAATTATGTTAATTTTTAAATTAATTTTAGGTGTGTGTTGTGGTGTTTATATGTGTAAATGGTGTGAAGGGTGGTAAGTAATTAAATTCTAATTGATTAATTATTACATATTTTTTAATTAATTACCATTGATTGATTAGTAATTATTAATTGTAATTGTGTAATTAATTATAGGTGTGTTGTGGTGTTTATATGTGTAAATGGTGTGAAAGGTGGTAAGTAATTAATTTTTATTGATTAATTAATATATAATAAATACATTTTCATTAATTAATTAGTAATTATTGAATGTAATTGTGCAATCAATTTTAGGTGTGTGTAGTGGATATTATAGTGTAAAATAATGTTTAATTAATTCTTTGTTATTATCTTTGTTAATAATAATATATTTAAATGTATATATTAATTATGTTAATATTGGAAATTAAATGTAATACAAATGTTGATATTTTTTATTGTTTATTGTTTTGGGATCCAGCGCTTTCCCTACTGTTGCACTCACTGGAGTATGAATAGTAATTTTTACCCCTACACTATCCAACACTTTCCCTACTGTTATACTCACTGGAGTGGGAATAGTAATTTTTACCCCTACGCTATCCATCGCTTTCCCTATTGTATTGGAGTGGGAATAGTAAATGTTACCCCTCGGCTATCCAGCGCTTTCCCTATGTTGCACTCATTGGAGTGGGAATAGTAATTTTTATCCCTACTCCCTCTAGCGCTTTTCCTACTGTTGCACTCACTGGAGTGGGAGTAGTACATTTTACCCCTCTGCTATCCAGCGCTATCCGTACCGTTGCACTCATCGAAGTGGGAATAGTTATTTTTACCACTACGCTATCCAGCGCTTTCCCTACTGTTGCACTCACTGGAGAGGGAATAGTAACTTTTACCCCCTTGCTATCCAACATTTTAACTACTAATGTTTTTATTTTGTTTTTAAATGTATGTATTATTATTTTTTAAATAGTTTAATGTGTTAATTTAATATATTGAATATTTGATTTTATTGTAATTATTTATATATGTGTTTATTTTATTTTTTCATAATAAAATAAGTTTATAAATTAAATAAAGATAAGTTAATAAAATGTATTTAAGTAAATATATGAATATGTACTTTTTTGTGTTTATATTTATTAAATTAAGTTTTTTGTTATAATTAGTTAAAATATATAGTACATTTAAATTATTTTGTTTTTTAAAGTCGATATTTTTTACATCTATATTTTTTACATCGATATCGATGTTATTGTACTTACCTGTTTAACTATAGGGAGTCGATATTTTTTTCATCGATATTTTTACATCGATATTTTTTCACATCGATATTTAAACATGGAACCTTTTATTTCTTTCAGCACCTCTCTTGCTTCACTCTGCTTCCCTCTTGCCTCTTCTCCACCCCTTTTCCCTCTTTTTGCATCTCTGTTACTTCTTTCTGCACTTCTCTTGCCCCTTTATGTATCCCTCTTCCCTCTTGCTGTACCTCTGTTGCTTCTTTCTGCACTTCTCTTGCTTCTTTCTGTACCTGTCATGCCTCTTTCTGCCCCCTTATGCCTGTTTCTGCAACTCTCTTGTCTCTTTATGTAGTTCTTTTGCCTCCTTCTGTACCTCACTTTCCTCTTTCTGCACTGTTCTTTCCTTTTTCTGTACATCTCTTCCATCTTTCTGCACCTCTCTTGCCTCTTTTTACACATCTCTTTGTTCTTTCTGTACTGCTCCTGCCTTCTTCTGCACCTCTCTTGCCTCTTTCTGCACTTCTCTCTCCTCTTTCTGTATCCCTCTTGGCTCTTTCGCCTCCTCTGTTTCTTCTTCCTGCACTTCCTTTGTTTCTTTATGCACCTATTGTGCCTCTTTCTGCACCCTTCTTCTCTTTTCTTGCACGTCTCTTGGTTCTTTCTACACTGCTCTTGCCTCTTTCTGCAACCCTCTTGCCTCTTTCTATACCTCTGTTGTTTCTTACTGCACTGCTCTTCCCGCAGGTCTCTTGCAAATTTCTGCACCCCTCTTGCCTCTTTCTGTACCCCTCTTGCCTCCTTCTGCACCTCTTTTGCCTGTTTCTTTAGCTCTTGTGCCTCTTTCTGCACTTCTCTTGCCTCCTTCCACACCCCTGTTGCTTATTTTTTATACTCCTCTTGCCTCTTTCTGCACCCTTCTTGCCTCTTTCTGCACCTCTGTTGGTTCTTTCAGCACTGCTCTTGCTTCTTATTGCACCTCTGTTGTTTATTTCTACACTTCTCTTGCTTCTTTCTATACCCCTCTTGCTTCTTTCTGTACCCACTTGCCTCTTTCTGCACCCTTCTTCCCTCTTTGTGCACCTCTCTTTCCTCTTCCGTACCTCTCTTGCCACTTTCTGTACCACTCTTGCCTCTTTCTGTACCTCTTTTACTTGTTTCAGCACTTCTTTTGCCTCTTACTGAACCCCTTTTGCCTCTTTCTGTACCTCTTTTATTTTTTCTGCACTGCTCTTGCTTCTTTCTGCACCTCTCTTGCCTGTTTCTGTAACTCTTGCATCTTTCTGCACTTCTATTGCTACTTTCTGCACCTCTCTTGCCTCTTTCTGCACCTCTCTTGCCTCTTTCTGCACACACAGGGCTACTTTTAAACTGACCTCATGATCAGAAGTATACACATGCAAGTGCAGAAAAGGTCTGCTGGCCTCTAAACTGCCATGCCCTATTAAATGCTAGGGACTTAGAGGTATTTTTAATCCCCCTGCCCACTATTGCAGATGTTAATATTATCTGCCTTGAGAGGAAGCTGAAGGCAGGACGTGGGATGGGCATCTAACTATGTGCAAATGCATACCAGCGCATAACAAAAGGGTCATTAGCATTTCAAGAGGCCAGTGCCCCGCTGGCATCCCATGAATTCAGTTTACGCTGCAGACTGGGGGATGGCCTATAGCAAGGAAAACACCTTTGATTAACGAGCATCAGGTGCCTTCGATCTGAGACCCTGAGTGCAACAAGCATGGGGTTAAGGCGTCCAAGATGCGCCACACTGATCGTAGCCTCCACCTCAGAGCGAGTTTATATTAAAAGCAAAAAGGCAACCTGTGCAGTTTGAAAGTGTGTATAGCATATGCAAAGGTATTCATGTTTTCTAGTTCTAGTTGTAAATTCACAAAGAATTCCTTCTATGGTTACAGTTGTATCGGGCGTGTTTTACTCAGTAAAAGGGACAACTATTTTTCAGATCCCTTTAAAAGCTGAACACATATTTTGTAGCGTTTTCAAAGGATTCTCACATTTGCGTTAATTGGAAGTCTGGTATATGAAATATGCGATAAGGTAGACATGGTGAAATCTAGGGTGATATGGGACGGAATGGAATGACTTGCACCCAACATTTTCACATAGAGAAAAACATAGTTGAGATTTAAGAGGGTGAAGTGTCTGCTGTCCGGATAGATGCAAGGTCAACAGGCAGGAATAAAAAAGACCCTGCACAGCAGACAATATTGAGAACGGGTAAACCTATTCAAATAATTTCACAGCTGGAGCCTTTCAGTTTGCATAGCAGGCTGCAAACATAACGTTCAGAGTATGCAACATTTGCAATTTATCCAAGCTAATACGAATGGCCAAAGGCAAGGAGAGATGGGGTGAAAGAGAAAGAAAGAGACATGTAGAGAGGGAAACAGAAAGAGAAATAAGACATAGAGAGATACATACAAAGTCAGAGAAAAAGAGAGAGGATTGCGAGAGAGACAGCAAGTGGCAGAGGACAGAGTTGGTGATTTGTTTGGAGATGACACATTGTTAGATCACGCCTCTTTTGTGCAAGCCACAGGAGCCCCACCACGATTATACCTCCTACTTGCCACGGTGACATACTACATCCGTACTACATGGGCCCGCAGCGCAGTAAACCAGAGCAGCACGAGCTAGTACACCTACTTCACCACATGGGGACGGGGACACCTAGTACGGTGGTTATACACTGGCATTAGGGAACACGCGGCTACGCCTCTTAATTCCCTCAGAAATACCTGGACGATGGACACAGGGGAGGATGTGACAGATAGGGCATGGCAGGTGGTCCTGGAACACCCTGGGAGGGTGTCCAGAAATGTGAACTTCAAATTTATACAAGCCATGTTACTACATCGGGCATACCACACCCCCCAGAGACTGCACAGTATGTTTCCTGCCTCTTCCCATTGCTGTCCCCGGTGCCAAGCGGAGGAGTCCAGCCTTCTCCACATGCTGTGGTCCTGCCCACGTATAACGGCTATTGGGGACAGGTCCGACACATACTCTGCACTATCACGGGCATGCAGGTACCGGAGGAGGCGCTCCCTTGCCTGCTCGGACACAGGAAACGGCCCAGTGGACATAAGGCCCCACTGAAACTCCTGGACTTAGCATTGTTATTGGCGGTCAGGGCACTGACTATGAGATGGTAATCTGCACGACCCCCAACTGTAGAGACTTGGCAGTCCGAAGTATTGAAGTGGGGTAGAGCTGAAGGGGTAATCCTCCGGAGGGAGGAGGAGAGGGGGCTACGGAAACACCAGATCGCACAGGATTGGGAACGGATGCTGTTGGAGTTGGAGGAAATGTATCTGATGCCCCCAGGTGGAGACTGTATAGTGGGCGTGGATGGGTGAGGGGGATGTGGCTACGGGTGGAGCCCTGTCCATGGTGTGTACAGGTTGGCCAGTAACTGAGGATCACACTTATTTGGATAGATCGGTCCCTCGCGATTACTGCGCCCAGGGGTACAGCACAGCCAGCACTAGAATTTTAGGAGACGTACGAAACGGGGTGGGATGCTGGGAGGGATGGGGATTGACGATGTTTTACACTGTGGGTCCACAGATGTATACACATTGAGGAATGGATGGGTGTTGACAGTTTGCATTAATTTGTACAATAATAATATTATTACATAGGATTGTCTGACCCACCATAGACAAACTGTACGGTCCCCACCATGAGGGATGTTGAGTTGGATGCCCAAAGTTTAAGTGGGGAGAAAACAGAAAAGACTGTATAAGATGTATGTTACGTGGTTGTACAATGCTATATTTGATTGCAGTCGCAAATAAAAAGTTTTTTTTTAAAAGCAAGTGGCAGAGAGAACAGTCAGGGGGAGTGAAAGAGAGGGAAAGAAAAGTATAAAAAAGAAAGGGAGAGACATACAAAGACAAAAGGAGAGAGAGACTTGTACAGAGACGGAGAGCAAGGCATGCACGTACATGGAATGCCAGAGACAGAGAATGCTGGGAAGAGAAGCAGAAAGACAATACCAGCACTTCTCAGGATGGCTGATATATTTGTAAACATGATTTCCTTCCCTTTATTCAGACTTTACAATCACTTCAGGACAGCTGCCCCTTTCATGGGATTGTATCAATTGGAAATGGCACCAAGTGGCACACCCAAAGGTCTAAGCACAGATATGCCTTATAACCAGGGCAACTACAATTATGCAATTCTGCAGCTGCATCTATTTTCACATCATTATGAATTTGCCACATAATCCCTCATCTGCAGCATAATCTGCAGATTTTACCTAGCTAGGTCAAAGAGATCAAAAGTTAGTAACAATGTGGTAATATGTTTTACAGAGATTAACTGGTCGTCTTTTAGTTGCAGCTTTCCGTAGTTGGTTGTTAAACTGGTCCTAACAGGGCGAAATCTTTACACAGACATGGTTACCATACGTAAAAATGACAAAATAAGGAAGTAATACTATCAATAAATGTGCTGCACTATGTTGCATAATTTTCCCTTCCGAATTTAGTCAACCCACTGCATAATTTTGCATACAAGAATCGGTAGTGGTGTTTCCAAAAATTGGAAAAAAAACGCACATACACTAATAACAGTATACTGAAAAACAATGCTGGAAAAGTCAATACAATCTTTCTAAATGTCAAAGACGGAGTACTGCATAGACCACTATCCCCCACTACCAGGAAGGATCAAAATTGTCAAAACAAAAGGATTGACAAATGTAAATCTAGACAAGAAAGGTCAAAGAGAGCACAATCCTCAGGTACATGTCCATGTGAGACTAATGTGTTGTATAGTCGTAACAGTATTAGATCCAAATATAATCCTCAGCTTGTAGTGTGGGACAGAACAGATCAGTAGATAAAGTTCATATTTATATCATCTTTTTCTTTATTGATCCATAAAAGTTATTTTCCAATTGATAAAAAGACAGCCGACACGTGTTTCGGCCGTACTCTCAATAAGTACTAGGACTTTTTCAAGGCTGTATAGACATAGTAAGAAGATATATACAAAACATTATAACATTATGAAAATTGAATTTTTAGAGAGAAAAACATTGAGCGGGCCTAAACATACATTAATACAAATGTTCTAATGGTGATAGGTAAAGCATAAGTCACCAGAAAACATAAGGAACGTGCTGAATAAAAAAGAAGAGGTAGACAATGTGGTGTAATAGAGAAGGGAGAGAAAAGAAGAACAGCTACAAAGTAAAGACAATAGTGCGTCAGCTCAAAAATAAAAAACACCCAGAGTGAAACTAAAATGGAGTATAGTCAGTGGAGAGTAACAACATCCACCAAAGGAAGCATCATATTTCTAGAAGAGAGACTAACCTAATAAAGCTGGAATATGCGGCGCATGTATCATCAAATCATACGATTGTAGCTATGACCATAAGGCTCCTAAGTTAAATGGGAAAGAAAGGGATATATATGAATACAAAAAATATAAAATGAGAGTAAACCACAGTGGACATAATAGTGTCAAAGAATTGAGTGGTTACTATACACATATAATAAATCAAAAAGAATAATAACAAGTTAGGGTCAAGTGTATATACCTGACAAAAAACAGATGAAGTTGAAAAATAATATCAAATCCAAAAGTGGTGAAACAAGACCATGGTGATAATATGTTAAATATAAAAAGTCTTACCAAAGTAAATAACAAAAGTCCAAATTATCCGAATGGGTCAAGCGCAGTAAGATAGCGGGGTAGATGTCAAGGTGAGGTTGTCACTATGAACTCTATAAGACAAAATATATGCTTGAACAGAGAGTAAAGTGTGAAATTTCTTAATACAATGGGGTATACCCCACAAAAAAACATCAGTTAATGATTTGATGAAAGGACTATAGTATTAACATGTTAAGTACAAGAACTCTCACCCAAATAAATAGCAAAAGTCCAAGGTATCCGTATGAGTCACGCGTAATGAAATACCAAAGTAGATGGCAAGATGAAGTTGTCAAAACGGACTCTATAAGACAAGATATGAATTTGAATAGAAAACAAGATATGGAGTTGAATGTACTGGGATATATCCCCCAAGACCATTGGTTCATAGTTCCCTGAACAATTAGTTAGAGTAGAGAATTTTTACAAAGTAGTGGCTGGGTAATCCTTGCGCAACAACAGCTCATCCAGTGTTTTCCAAGTAAATGGCTCAAGGGAAAAACGGCCACCTACGTCCCCAAAAGGTTCCTCTGAAAATCAGAGAATACAAAAGAAATATAGATTGTCCCCGAGCACCATCAGACAGTATCTTATCAATTGCTTAAGAGAAAAGATGAACCAAATCAAATTCAATTCTGTTTCAAAGTTCATTAGATCACTTCTTTTTATTTTATTTTATTTTTTCTTCATACATCAAGTGTTCTTCATCATCATAGTCCTTAGAATTCACACAAATGTAGCCAATAGAACAAAAACCAGTGCCAACACGTGTTTCGTCATGGGACACAGTCACCCAATGACTTCTTCAGGGCATAAGGATAATTTTTCTTTTTCCAAAACACGAAAAGGTCAATTCCAGAAGTCAGATATCTCTCAAGCAGTATACGCTCTATCTGTTATCATAGTTTTTAGAATTCTTCTGGCAGGAGAGTGTAATCATTAAGTCTAGGAGAGTACTCCCAACATCATCAAACAGGGTTCCAAAAAGTGTTTTTTTTTAGCAACATCATATCTGGAAAGATGGTCCCCATCATTTAACTAATAACATAATTTGTTGGGGACGTTTCATTGACGGTGTGCTACTTATTTGGAGTGGAGATACAGATTCTCTCGTCCAGTTCGTTGAATATCTCATGAACAATAATTACAATCTGACATTTACTTACAGCTATGACAAAAAGGAAATTGACTTCCTTGATGTAACATTATATGTCAGGGATGGAACTTTACAAACGAAACTTTTTCGGAAAACAACAGCGTGCAACTTGGTTTTGCACGCTAGTAGTGCCCACCCTACCAGCCAGATCAATGCCATCCCCTTTGGCGAGATGAATCGAATCAGGAGGAATTGTAGCACCGATAATGATTTTAACAATGAGTTGGACCAACTTACTAAACGTTTTGTTCAAAGGGGATATGGTCCTGAAATTTAAAAAAAAGCAAATACCAGGATTAAACAATGTAAACAAAGTGATTTACTCAAAAACAACAGGAGAAAAAGCAATACCACCAACCAAAGACGTGTAGCATTTATTACACAATACCATTGCTACAGTAATGAGATCTTTGGCATATAGCGCAAACACTGGCACCTGCTCCAACTGGACCGTGATCTTGATCCGTTCATTAAGAATAAACCACAAATGACATATAGAAGGGGTAAAACCTTACGCAATCTGTTGGGACCAACCGGTTGCAATACTAACACTCTTGTTTCTAAAAATTGGCTTCCTTCGAAACCTAAAGGTTTCTATAGTTGCACTATGTGTAATGTCTGTCAATTTGCATGCAATAAAACTGTGGCTTTCTGCTATAACACCAAGAAGACTTATCAAATTCATGAATTCATTAATTGCAACACGAAATTTGTTGTTTATTGCATCATATGCCAATGCAAACAGATTTACATAGGGAGCACTATTCGTCCTCTTAAGGAACGAATACAGGAACACATTAGGGCCATTCGTAATAATACTTCCAATTATCCGTTAGCAGCCTATTATAATACAGAACATAGATCGTCTGAATTAATTAATATCAAGTTTCATGGAATTGCTACTCTCAAACATAACTCTCGCGGCGGCAATAAGATAGCTGCCCTCAGGAAATTAGAAACACAATGGCTCATTAAATTGAGAGCAGTAGATCAGGGGTTAAATATAGACAGGGAAATGCATGTCTTTGTATAAACTACTAATTTACCCCCTTATCTTCAGATGTCACGAGTACTGTTTCCTTGTTTCTCGAATTTTGTTGTTAAACATCTGAAACAACTATTTTACCCCTTTATCTTCAGATGTCACGAGTACTGTTTCCTTGTTTCTCGAGTTTTGTTGTTAAACATCTGCAAACTGCATATTACTCACCCAAACATGATATACCATCTAATTCATGTTTAATTGTCTGATTGGCTATAATTCATTTAAATTGATAATGATATTATATTTTTTGTTAGATTACATATGGTTGTGTTGGTCCAGATGGAACTAATATTAATCCATATCCCAATGTCTCCTGTCTTCATACTGAGTTTTCTTGTTTTGATATTGTGTTTGTAGGTTTGACATCTAAAAAACCAATGTCTTTTTAAAATTATATTGTTAATGATTGATTTTTTCCTAATACTATATACTGATGTGATAAGATAACAATATACCTATAATGTTTCTTACGAATTCCACTTAATTGTAATTATATGACTATTATAATGATATATATAATTATGTACATTTGACAATGTATTAATCACCCATGTCTTTTCACTGGGGTTGAGCTATACTCTACTCTACAATTAATTTGTTTCTTTTTCTAATGCACATGGCCTTACCATCGAGCGTTCTTATAAAATCGAAACTTTTAATTTACAGTGCAGGTCAACACAGTTTAGCCATCCCACACAGCATCTACTCTGCTAGCAATGACTTTACTAAAAATTCGAGCCGCTCTAGCTAGGGTGATGGTTTCTAGCAGTGCACTTAACCCATTATATGTTTCGTGCCACCAACTTTGAATTGTTTGTCCGCACTTATCATCAACATACAGGTGGTTCGCTTTACATAATCCTAACATCTAAACTTGCTTTATTTATCCATTCCAATATGGCGGGGATTTTCCCGTTTCCATTTCAGTCATTATTCACTACTACTACGATACCTTCAGTCCTATTTCCATTTTGTTGTTTCCCGGGCGGGCTCTCAACAATCATCGGCTCCCGCTTCCTCTTCCGTATATATTAAGGTTGTTTTACGGGTGATGGCCGCTTGCAGGTTGCCAGTATCAGGTGGTGCCAGACACTTCTTTTTCGGTAAGCGGGCTTTTGTGCGGTTTATTAGTTACTCTTGTGATGGACTGTTTTATTGCTTATACTCGCTATTATACTTAGACGTGTTTGTCTTGTGTTTTTTCTTTCACAGCCTCACATATAACTGAGGCGACTCTATAGGTAAGCTCGGTTTCCGAGTTTGAGTCTTTGCATGTTGGGATTAGTTTACTTATGTCTTTCATTTTACTTGTTTCTTTACAGTACGCTTGTGCAACAGTTCACCTTTATACGCTATTGCGACTCAGGATTGGGCCGTCAAAACGAGTTTTGAAGTTTATTGACCTGTGCCTATGCGGTATGCAATTTTACTTTGCAGTATGTTTATAGATTTCATTAGACATATTTAGTTTTGCGTCTCACGTAGTTATCAGTACTATATGATACATTGGTGTTTTTTGTCTCTAATATTGAGATTTAGACTAGTTACAGAGTGGCTCAGACCCACTGGTAACAATGCATTACTATGTTTAAGGCGCTTTTCTAGCCTGTTATTTGTGGATTGCTCTGTGATTTGAATTTTTTTACACCGGTCGCTTACTATTGTAATTTTTTCTTTCCATACAGGAACACATACAAAATAAGAATGACGTGAGGCTTTGAAAATAGATTTCCCACTGTCACTATACTCGACCATAGTAGTACAATCACTATGTCCTACATGTGCGGAACCATTCTTTCTAACACATAATTCGCCTTTAGCGGGTAGAACTGAAATAGCAGGCAAATCTGGAGTAGTCTCGGACTGAACATTCAAAACCATGAAATTCGAAGAATAATTACCTAGATCATATACTTCATTTTCTAGATCTAACCCTGTTCTATGGGAAAGACCTTCCTTGTCTGGGAAACATGTTCTATTCAGAAGGGACATATCAGTTGAGGATGACGTTAACGTGGACCATGCTCCACACGAACCATTATGTGAAAACGGATAGGGAAAGAGTGGCAGAACTCCCTTCGGTGTCTGGAAAGGGGGGAGTCGACCACACACCCAACAATTAGTGGCATTGCTTGTCTGGTGTGAATAGTGTAACATTCGGATAAACGTATTATTACGCATAGCAAGACGATAGGATAACTCGTGAGGAGGCAGGTCACTAAATGTGTGCTCTACTGTAACATTAGAAAACATATGTACATGTGAAATAGGAAAACATAAATGTAAGGCATAACTTATGCAGGTAACCATAAGACTCAGAAATATCAGGAAAAACAGAGTAACGATACATCTACTTCGAATATTCTTTTGATAACGTATTCTCTTAGAGTTTTGACTAACTCTCTCACTGTGTGGGTCTATCTCATACATGTCAGGAACCTGTCTAACCGTTTCACCCGAGAGGGACTTAGACAATTAAACTGGCTGACTTACTAGACCGAAGCTTATCTTTATACTCCTGCTGCGGAGTTTTCTCTAACAGGGGAAGTTTAGATTCAGTGTCTGGGCAGTCCTTGAGAACGGGGCAGTCTTTGAGAAAAGTCTTTGGTTTGAGTCCATGAAATCTCTATACATGACTGGAGTGTAACCACCCCTTCCTTCCTTCGATCTTCACGGCGGTCCTGGTTGTGAGTAGTACAAGGCGGGGCTCCTTCCAGCGGGGCTCCAGCGGACTTGAACGATCAAAATTCCTCACAAGTACCAGGTCCCCTGGCATGACCTCGTGCGGTTTCACTTCGGTGTCGTCTGGAAAAGCAGCGGCAACCTGTGAACGACAAGATTGTAGTGCAGACATCAAGGCGGCCAAATAATCTGTGAGCATATTACTGTCAACATCTGTAATTGTACGTGGTCTAGGTGTACCCCACATATTTGGGGGACGACCGAACACTACCTCATACGGAGATAGACCTGAACGGGAGTGAGCGACCATTCTCATGTAAAAAAGGGCGACTGGCATGCTACTATCCAATCTACGCCTTTCTCTGCGCATACTTTGGCGATTCGGATTTTCAGAGTCTGGTTATGTCTCTCTACGAGACCGGCTGCTTCAGGATGTCGTACACAATGGAACTTCCACTGGTACCCTAACAGAAGGGATACTTGTTTCATGAGCTCGGATGAAAATGGCTGGCCGTTATCTGAATACACGACCCTAGGCAATCCATAGCGGGGAAAATACTCACGAACCAACTGCCTGGCAGTGGTCGCAGCTGTGTAATCTGGGACTGGATATGCTTCTGTCCACCTGGACAAAGCGCATACAACTACGAGGACATACTTGAAACCTCGACATCGCTCCATCTGAATATAATCCATCTGGAGGACTTCAAAAGGGTGGTCAGGAGGATGGAATCCACCTTGTTCCACCGGGACACCTTTACCTGGATTGAACTGACAACAGATCATGCAGGTACGCACTTTCTGCTTGGCTGCTGCTCGTAAATGCTTGTTGAACCAGAGATTCTGAATACTGTCTAACATGGCTTTTTCTCCTAAGTGTGCTGGACTATGTGCGGTGTTAATAATGACTTGAACCATAGAGTCGGGGAGAAACCATGTGGCTTTCCCTTCGTCAACCATCCTTGATCTGTCTGGACCCCTCCTTGTTCGGACCATTTCTTGATTTCATCGGGAGTAGCATGTAACTGTATATCTATTACATCTTGTGTAGGGTCCTTAACTGTCATACAAGTAGTCTGATCTGGAATGTCTGTCTGTGTCGGGTTAACTGGAACATCTGGAGTCTGAGCTGTAAGTTTGGCTGTTCGATCTGCCAGGTCGTTACCCTGGGAAATGATGTCAGTGACTTTCGTATGTGCCTTGCACTTCATGATAGCGATAGCTGTCGGTAAATGTATTGCATCTAACAGAGCTTGAATGAGGGGGCCATGCTGAATCTTGGTTCCATGAGAAGTCATAAAACCTCTTTCTTGCCAGAGCACTCCAAAGTCGTGTACGACTCCGAATGCATAACGTGAATCTGTGTATATGTTTACTTTCAGGTTCTTGGCTCGTATGCAGGCTTGAGTCAGAGCGACGAGCTCTGCTGCTTGAGCAGACAGGGTGTCAATACGATGTGTTTCCACAACTTCAGTTTCAGTAGTCACGGCATACGCGGCTACTAGTTCTCCTGTACTTGTTCTCATACATGAACCATCCACATAAAGTGTCAGGTCAGGATCAGGTAATGCAATATCTGTCAAGTCTTGTCTTGGCTTTGTCATGGTGTTAACAACTTCCACACAGTCATGTGTGGCAGGATTAGAGGTAACTGACGGTAACAGTGTAGCGGGATTTAAAATGTTGCAGCGTCTGATTTCTATGTGTGGCTGAAACAGTGTCAGTTCATAACCTGTTAAACGTGCAATTGTCAAGTGCTGAGTCTGTGTTCGGTTTAAAAGAACTTCCACGGAGTGTGGAACTTGTACTGTCAGGGAGTGTCCTAACACTATGGAATCACTCTGTCTGATAGCTAGAGCTGTGGCTGCAACTGACTTGAGGCACGCAGGCAGAGCCTGGGCTACTGGATCTAATGTGCTAGAAAAATAAGCACAGGGCTTGTATTGTCCTGCTTGATCTTGTGTGAGAACAGATAATGCAGTACCATCACGTTCAGTAACAAAAAGTGTAAAAGGCTTACTGGAGTTCGGTGTTGCTAGAACAGGTGCATTACATAAAGCTTTCTTTAACTCATTGAAAACTAGTGTATGTTCTTGGGTCCAAGGGAGGACAGTCGATACGGCTGCCTCCTGTGTCGTTAACTGTATCAGTGGCTTGGCTAGAAATACGTACTGAGGAATCCATTGTCTGCAGTAAGAAGTGAGGCCGATAAAAGCTCGTACCTCCTTCTGAGTCTTGGGCTGTGGAAGATGTGCTAATAACTGGATACGGTCTGGTGTCAACTGCCTACCCCTCTTGGACAGTAAGTGTCCTAGGTAGACCACTTGCTGGACACAGAATTGCAATTTGGAAGGGGACACCTTGTGCCCCATCTCGGCCAGGAAATACAAGACTGTAAGTGACGCACGTTCGCAGTCACGTTCAGAACGGGCTGTGATCAGTAGATCATCGACATACTGGAGCAGGGCAGTGTCAGTTGGCATGTGAATATTGTCTAGTTGTCTTTTCAGTGCTTGACTATAAATGCTAGGGCTTTCTGTGAAACCTTGAGGTGCTCGTGTGAATTTATAGCTTCTTCCATTTAAACAGAATCCGAAAAGAAACTGGCTGTCTGGATGAATGGGGACACTAAAGAATGCGTTCTTGAGATCGATAACTGTAAAGAAAGAAGCTTCGGAATCAATGGCTGTCAATAGGGAAGAAATATCTGGGACCACAGGGTACTGGGGTATGATACATTTATTAAGTTCTCGAAGGTCAATCACTAATCGATAAACTGGAGGTGCATTTGGATCAGTACGTTTCAGGATCGGAATGATAGGAGAATTACATACATTGGAGTCAGTTTCTACAACTACTCCTTGAGCAATGAGCTCGTCAATAATTTTGGATAAGGCTGCTACAGCCTCAGGTGGCAATTTGTACTGTCGGATTCGTGGCAATACAACACCTTTCTTCAGGGTAACACGATGGGGTGTGATGTGCATACAACCTACATCAGTTGGACCTTGCGCCCATAAATGCTGTGGTACATTCAATAATCTTGGATCAAAATCACGTAATACATAATGACCTTTAAAATCCCTCAGAAACAGTCGCACCCCTTCTGGGGAGCAGCATATGACTGCCCCTAATTCTTTCAGGGTTCTAATGCCTAATACATTTTCTGGACACAATTTCGTAAGTAACAAGTCTGTAGTTCGGGACAGTGGACCAACTTCTAGAGTAACTGGTTTCGATATTTCATTAACAATAGGCTTTCCTGAAAATCCAAGGGAAACATTTCTAGAGCCTGAGAGTGGAGCCCCTGGAACCTCGTCATGACTGATGGTAGTCCTACTTGCCCCTGTATCAATCAGAAACTTTCTGTCTTTCCCTAATACTTGACTGTGTACATAGGGACCCTCTTGATCTACAGGAATCTCGATGAGAGGCAAGCCAACCTCCCTCTCTAGGCTGTTTCATGAATATGGCTGATAATCTGGATACTCTGACTGTGCGTACTGGTACATCTGCTGTGTAACGTGTTGTGTTGCAGCTATAGGCTGCGGTACTGTAACTGTCTGTTGTGCATTCTGCGGTGACTGGGAAGTCTGTGAGACTTGCTCTTGTCTAGGCGGACGTGGTCTCTCTTTCGTTTTACCAGCAGCTATGTTGTGTTTCAGAACTGCACATTCGTTTATATAATGACCTGGCTGTTTACAGTAATTGCAGGTCCCTTTAACGGGAGCTGCAGGATGACTAGCTTGACTCGGACCCCTCTTCTGACTGTCTTGCGGAACAGACTGTGCAACTAACACTTTCATTTTCGTGTCTTTCATGCGTCTCCTTTCGTGTTCCTGCTCCTCCCTAATTCTGTTCTGGTGGTACTGTAGCATCTGGAGCATCTGTGACGGAGTATTAGCTTGCCAGGTACTTTCGACTTTCAGTACTCGATTTTTAACTTGTGGACTTGAATTCTCGACTAGTTTGGTAACAAAAAGATGGGGATACGATTCACTACTTGTTTTCAGACCACTATTAATAATGAAACATTTCTCAAATCTAGAATAAAAATCACTAGTGTCTTCGTCTTGTTTCTGTTTACAGGCTGAGATGGCATCCCAATCTTCCTTTTTCGTGGCTAGTAATCTTGGCAAAACTTGTATCAGTAACTCAGGCAATGCTTTAGCTTTATCCCCAAGACCGGTACCTGGAACTCGTGTGTTATCTTCAGTTTCTAATGCGGTCCAATCTATCTTTTTCTCTCCCACCTCCCATTCTTTTTCTTTGAGTTTTTCATATATGCCCGCAGGCAACAGGACCTTTAAAATTTTAATGATATCAGGATACGTGTACTCTCCCATACTGAGCATGTCCTTTAATTCACGGTGAAACCCTGCTGGATCTTTATCGTGACAGGGTATCAACTTTTTCATTTCCAGAAGTTCTATTTTCGTGATAGGGGTGTAAACAAATACTCGTTCTAGACCACCCCCCTCTACCTTAACTGGATGTACTTCTCGTAACGGATTCTGTCTGTCTATGTAGAATGATTTTCTTTCTGGGGGTGGAACGGGAACAAAATGTGGATTCAGAAACGTTCTGTATTTGTGGCGTTGTTCTAATATGACACTAATTAAATCGGTACCTAGACCTTTCCATCTGTTCAGGAGTAACTCGTTCAATACATCATGTAGAGGACCTGGATCAGAATGCTGATCCTCATACAGTGTAATGAGGTGCTGGATCATATATGTACCCACCAGACGTTGCTCGGCTGGGGGCAGTTTCAGAACAATTTGGGCCACTATTTCATCTGGAAACGTGGTAGAAGCACTAGTCCATCGGACTGCTGATCGGGCTAGTTCTTGTTCATGCATTGTACTAAGCTCGCTATAACCTATTCGTGATTTCAGAATCTGATCGGTGGCCTGGAATACTTGTTCAAGAGAACACTTTTCTGGTGCAGGAGGAGGAAAAACTTTCTTATAATCTAGGCGTGAATGTCGGTCGGAAAATCTAGTTCTACCTACATACGCTATTCTGGAGGGATTCTCGCTATCTACCTCTTCATTAGAAGAGTCATACTCTTTCTCGGTTTCTCTTTTTGCTTTCTCCTTCTGGTGTATACTTATAATTTCCTTACGAATTTTCTTGTACATACTGTCTACACTACCTTGTGTCTTGTGTTTTCCCTCGGCTATATTGTCACTCCACTTAGTCAGACCTTTCATCTCTTCTTTATCTTTATCAGGATAATCTTGTTCTCTTATTAAACAGTTAATCAAGAACTGTAAAATCATGTGTTGAGTCTCGGTTTTTCTGTATGCCATGGCTTCGTGAATACTTCCTGGATTCTCTCCTGTACGGATAAAACGATATATTCTGTCTAGATGTTCCCTCATATCGGGCAGGGTGGCCAGAAAGGTGGCAACCCGTCTTAAACGTAATGAATATATTACCATGTGATCTTCGCCTGGAACTGGATCATATATACAGTCCGTAAGAAGTCGCTTGAGGTCTGCGTGTGTAGCCAGTTTTGGCGTACGCTGTAACGCTGCGTCATGCGGCGTCAGTCGTCTTACTTGAGGCGGGGTGATAGGAGCACTTCCCCCCACTGCTCCTGAACTAGAATCGTCGGTTAATACTGGACGTGCTGGTAAAGTGACTGGCAAAGCGGGTACATTTACTGTGGGCTGGTCCGGGGGTACTGGCACATTAACCTGGCCCACGGGACCAGCGGCTGGAGGAACAGGAATTACATTATTAACAGGGGGCTGGGGGTGAGCAGGCGGAATAGGATTTGCATATGCTGGGACTGTGTCGTCCAAATAGGACGAAAGAAAAATTTCAGCTGCGGTCGGTTTATGACGTAGCTTAATCGGGACCAATGGTGGCGGAAAATTACAGGGTGCTTCCGGGGTTGCCTTCGGCAAGCCCTCGGCAAGAAGAGGATACATACCTTTAATAAGGGCATTTCTCTGTCTGTCTAACTGTTCTGCTCTAACTCGTTCACCCTCTTCTATTAATTCCCTTTCTTGGGCTTTTTCTGAGGATTCCCTACTTAATTCTGTTTTTCTGAATTCTTTTTCGGTTCTTTTATGAGATTCTTTGCGCCATAACTCGATGGCATCTTTCTGGGACTGTCTGGCTTTCTTTTTCCATAATGCTTCTTCTACTCGCATGATGCACTCGGCATCCCATGTACCTGATACAGGCCATCTATATTTCTCTTCAAGATCTTTAGTATAATCCGCCCATAAGTCTAGATATAATATGGCATCTAAGCCATGCTTGTGATACATGAAATGTCCAGGACTGTCCCTAGGGGGGACAGGAACTGCTTCTTTGAGTAACCCTTTTCTGGTTTTTATCTGACGTAATTTCGAGAACAGAGGCATTTCGGGATTCTACTTGCGAACACAATACACAATAATCACAGTAATGAAATGGCAAACAAATCACTCATACCACGACATAGAGATACATTAATAACAGTTCGAACAGAATACTACCTGATACACTGAAAACAGAACACATGAATTTCTCGAGAACGGACTTACTAGAATTACTGGATGCACTGCTAAAACAGTACAGAACATACCGGTCTCATAAAGAGACACGTCATACCGTATCCACCTAGGTGAATACTTCGGACTGGATCTGTGTACCCAAACCCATCGGACCAGGAACAAACTAATGTTCCTGTCTAGATACTTCCCCCGCAACGGTACTCACCGGGAAGCAGAAACTGGAAGGCCTCGGACTGGACTGGACTGCTACGACGTCGGACTACGAACTTCGGACTTCAGAAACAGGTGGGCCTCCGGATACCTCGGACCTTGCTCTCTCGGCTTGGGCTCTGGTCGGGACAAACCGCATTCCACACCGCCTCGTCTGGATGCCGGACCGCAGTTCCCGTCTCCTCCGTGGGCCTGAGGGAGACTTGAAGCAGAAATATCTGCACGTGCACGGTAGAGTACCGTCACGGCTGCAGAGGGTCAGGGGGCCTGCGTTACATCGCCAGCGCGTGGGGAAGGGGCACGTCCCTATTCGGGCGCCATTTTTATGCTCTTTTTTGTTATCTCTTTATTCGAATGAGGGAAATATTTAACTTGTGCTGGTGAGTTTCCCCACGCAACGCTAGCTCCCTACACTTGATTAGGGAAGAGAAAGTTAACTGAGGAAATGAAGGACAGACTCAAGAAGGAACAAACTAAAATCATGGACAGAAAAGCGTACAAGTTTCAACGCAACCGCAGTGACTACGAGCTGGGGCAAATTTTTACTTTCTCCCAAAAATATGACGTATATCGGGGCATTAAGAATAAATCCCAGGGCCAGCCCAAGGTGGCAGCAAGGAACAAGGATCAAACAAACTCAACTATATCCGATATTAGTACAGGAACAGGCAGTGAGTCGGATTCAGACCAACGGAAAACATTGGCAACGGGCAACATGGCCAAACCACATCCGGGACAGGAGATACATTTTTTGTGCCAGGAACAAATGCAATCTCTATGGCCCCGTGTCCAAAGGAACTACGGAGGAAATAAGCAAACTACAGGCGCAGGCACAGGGCGAGGAGGAGGCGCATCCTTCAAAAAGAGAGGCAGGGGACAGTGGAAAGCCAAGAATCAGTAGACACAATAGCTGATGAAACCACGATCATAAATCTGACCCCTATAACACTTACTAAGGAGGAGGAAAATATTTTGAAACTTGGTCTCTCCTATGCCCCACAAACTAACATGAACTACATTGACACAAGATCGGATGTGTACAAAGCCATACGCAAGTTAAAACTCCGGAAGTTCCACTTAATGAAAAATAAAAATCTGGCAGTGGCAACAGTACCTAAGATCCTTGATAATATCACTGCATCTGGAACACCTATGCCCAGCGGAATCATTGATTTATGGGTGACTGAAGGAATGGATTCCCAGGCTGCAATAGTTGGAAATGCGAGTGGCAGGACCAGTCAGGATATTACAAAACAAATATCACCAATCACTCCATTCAGACCGATTTCAACCTTCAGTCCCACAATGCTACGAGATTCCATAGACATATTCAATTTGAATGTCATCTCTCAGGTCAAAGAGTTACATAAAAAAAATCAGCCGTAGAAAACCTAGGTTTGATATGAGGAGCAAGCAATATGAGTCACTCATCCACAAACTGAGCAAGGATATGAAAACCATTGTACGGGGCAGTGACAAAGGTGGCAACATCGTATTGATGACAAGGACAATGTATGACAAGGAGGCCTATTCCCAACTAAACAATAGGGAGCACTATGAGCGGAGTAACATGGCAATGGTGAAAACGATGCAAGCAGAATACCATAAAAGACTATCAAAATGGAGAAATAAAGCTATGTTGACTGACGAGGAATACACATTTTTAAGGAATGATCATCCAACAATTCCTCTCATATACTTTATCCAAAAAGTCCATAAAGATATGGAGAGCCCCCTTGGCAGGCCTATCATCTCGGCCAGGGGTGGCCTGTTGGAGAAAACATCAGTCTATATAGACTATTTTTTGCAAGGGGCGGTAAAATCACTAGAGTCCTATGTTCAGGACACTGGGGACTTTCTGTTCAAGTTACAAGCAGTTGAGTGGAAGGAAGGCTATTGGATGCTAGCCTTGGATGTTTCAGCATTGTATACAAGCATACTACATGATGATGGCATGGCGGCAGTAGAACACTAGTTATCTCAACGGGAGGAACAGTTTAAGGATCATACTGCTATGTTATTAGAAATGCTTAAAACATGTTTAAACAATAATGTATTTGTTAGAACTGGCTATTTCTGGTAGGCTAAGGCTGACGCCAAAGCCAGGCAACAACCACCATTCTAGTCCGGGCAAGGGAGTCACAAGCCAAGATAACCTCTGCTCACCCCCTTGGTAGCTTGGCATGAGCAGTAAGGCTAAACTCGGAGGCAATGTGTAAAGCATTTGCGCAAGCACACAACAGCAACAACATCCTAGGCACACCACAAAAGGAACTCCACACAAGGTTATATAAAGATAACTTTTGTATTGTGAAAACACATCAGATAGAAATCACACATGTACATTGTGCCAACCGGCACGGGCAATATTCACATGGGATTATTTACAAGACAGAGCCACATGGGCCACTGTCAGAATCAGCACTTGGTAGAAATAGCACTTCTAGAACATAGAATATAGGATATAAAATCACTGTATCACAAATTAGCAAGTATAGCACACAACCAGTAACTACTGGTAACAGGTAACAGCACCGAGACCGATCTCATCGCAGCCACCGACGACATCCGAGCCCTGCTCGACAACGGGGAAACAGTGGCACTCATCCTCCTGGACCTCTCTGCAGCGTTCGACACTGTCTGCCATCGCACCCTAGTTCAACGCCTCAGCAACATCGGCATCCAAGAGAAGGCACTGGAGTGGATCATCTCGTTCCTCGCCGTAAGAACACAGAGAGTCCGCCTCCCCCCGTTTCGATCCGAGGCCACCGGCGGCATACCACAAGGATCATCACTCAGCCCCACCCTCTTCAACGTCTACATGAGACCTCTTGCTGCCATCGCACGCCAACACAACCTCAACATCATCTCCTATGCCGACGACACCCAGCTGATCCTCTCCCTCACCAGAGACCCCGACACCGCCAGAACCAGCCTACACGAAGGGATGAAAGACGTCGCCGAGTGGATGAAGAACAGCCGCCTGAAACTGAACTCAGACAAGACGGAAGTCCTCATCCTGGGACCATCGCCCTCCGCCTGGGACGACTCCTGGTGGCCCCCCGCCCTGGGCACCACTCCCAAGCCAACAGACCACGCACGCAACCTGGGCTTCATCCTGGACTCCTCACGCTCGATGACCAGACAAGTCAACGCCGTCTCCTCATCATGCTTTCACACCCTACGCATGCTTCGCAAGATCTTCCGATGGATCCCGACCGAAACCAGGAAGACGGTCACCCAGGCACAAGTCACCAGCCGACTGGACTACGGAAACACCCTCTACCCCGGAACCACAGCCAAGCTACAGAAAAGACTCCAACGCATCCAGAACGCCTCCGCCCGACTCATCCTGGACATCCCCCGACGCAGCCACATCTCCGGCCACCTGAAAGACATGCACCTGCTCCCCGTCAACAAGAGGATCACGTTCCGGCTCCTCACCCATGCACACAAGTCTCTCCACGACCTGGGCCCCAAGTACCTCAACGACTGCCTGACCTTCTACACGCCCACCCGCCAGCTACGGTCTACTAGCCTCGCCCTCGCCGCCGTACCATGCATCCAAAGAGCCACCGCCGAAGGCAGATCCTTCTCCTACCTGGCGGCCAAGACATGGAACTCCCTCCCCATCCATCTTCGGCTGACCCAGGACCATCTCGCCTTCAGGAGACAACTCAAGACCTGGCTGTTCGAGCAGTAGCGGACCCTTTCCCCCAAGCGCCTTGAGACCCTTCCGGGTGAGTAGTGCGCTATACAAGTGTTATGATTGATTGATTGATTGATTGACCTACGCAACCCTAACCACCTTAGGAGAATGTCACGCAGAGGACCAGGACCTCACTAGGACCACCTGTACTGGAAAGGACAACCACCTAAGAATAAAATACATTTAGGGGTGTAGGCAAGAACAAAACACATGATGTATCACAACATTCAGCGGTGTAGGGAGAGAAAACACATGATGCATAAAAACATTCAGAGGTGTAAGAACAAGGAAGACACATGATGTATAAAAACATTCAGAGGTGTAAGGAAAGAAGACACATGATGCATAAAACATTCAGAGGTGTAAGGAAGCACTCCATAGCGCAAAAACACATGATGCCTAAAAACATTCAGAGGTGTAAGGAAAGACCATACAATTGCGCAAAACTACATAAGCCACCACTTGAGGCAGTCCCTAGGCCAACTGGCCTTGCAAGGGCTCAAATGCCTGTAGTCCAAATGTCAGGCAGGCTGCGCAGGCAGCCAACACAAGCCTAAACGTGGCAACTGCCCACAAAGTGCTGGGCAGCTGTAAGGAGCTGTGGCCACACGGCTGAGCCTCGCAGGCAGGAGGGGGCGGGCATTGGCAATGTGCCCCGACGCCCCCTCTAACCAAAAATGGCCCCCGGAGCCTTCTCAGGACTCTACAACAAATGCTGGCAGGGAGCCTCTCGGGGCTCTCAGGTACAACTATGCCCCTCTGGAGCCTTTTCAGGGCTCTACGACAAATACTGTGGCCAAAGGCTGCAGCTCTCAAAACAATAAAATGCCCCCTCTGAGCCTCTCAGGGCTCTAACCATAGAAATGCAGCCTCGAGCCTCGCAGGCTCGTCAATGCACAGGGGCGCGCTGCGCCTCTCGGGGCTCGTAATGCCAAATGCCCTCTTCCCTGATGTCCCCCCTCTCTGGAGGACTTGATGGCAATCGCCCCCGCCTCCACTCACCGGTGTCGGGCGGGGGCGGGAAACACGGCCGCTCTCTCTTCAGGCAGCGCAGGGCTCTCCCTCATCACCGGAGCCCCGCCTGCATTTCTCAGCTGCTCAGTGGGGCCGCTCTGGGGAGATGCACCGGCCGGGTGCGTGGCCTTACTCTACCCCCGTCAGCCGGCTTTCACTCACCGGCTCTGCTGCGGGGGTTCCGACATCGCGCTGGGTCCCTGCGGCGTCTCCATGCTGCCGGAACTCCTCTCTCTGGGCTCCCCCTTATGCCAGACAGCTTCCTCCCCTTCCCGGGGCTCCCTCAGCACACGGGAGCCCCGCAACAGGCCACTGTTCCTCTTCTCTTCCCGGGGCTCCCTATGCACACGGGAGCCCCGCAACAGGCCACGCTTCCTCTTCTCTTCCCGGGCTCCCTCAGCACACGGGAGCCCCGCAACAGGCCACGCTTCCTCTTTCTCGGGCCGGCGGCGGGCGGGACTTCCTGCCGGCTTTCAGGCCCCGCCCCCATCCCAGCAGAAGATGCCTGACTTCTGGTGACTGGGGCCGCCAATGGCAGCGCGGCCCTCGGTCGGAGGCGGGCCCAGCGCCCCCGAGGTGAACTCCGGGCTGGCACGGGGTAACAAATGCCGGGTGGGCACCGGCCAAAACAAATAAAGTGCCAAAGACCAAAATAAAAGCGCCTCCAGGCGCTTGTGGCAATGAAACCGCGCTCCCAGCACTAGAGGCAAAGACAAGCACTTCCAGCGCTAGAAGGACAGGTAAAGCACTCCCAAGTGCTATAAGGGGAAAAATAAAGCGCTCCCTGCGCTAGGGAAACACCAGTCCAGCAAAAAGTCCTTCCAGGAATGCAGCAAAGTCCTGGGGTCAGGAATAGCACACAAAGGTCTCCAAGGTCCTTAAATAAGGACATAAGGCCCCAAAGGTTTCAGGACATCCATCAGGTATCCAGGGGCTGGGCAGGGCTCAGGGGGGCAAGCCTTCCCCTGAGCCCAAGCAGCAGCACGCCCCTGGCAGGATTCAAGTCAGCAAAACAAGAAAATTTTGGAAGGGCTCACAGCCCCTTTTTATACAGTGAATTCCTTTGTCTAGCAGGGTGCAGGCAGTGTGAGAACCAGCTACAACTGGTTATAGGGAACTCCTTTCAGTGTGAGGGGCAGAGGGGACAGCCGCCCAGCAGGAGGTGGAGCCAGCATTGTGGCAGGCAGGCACAGCCCTATTCACTCCCAGGTGCTATCTCCTCCCACCACTCTAGTTGCAGATGCAGTCATTCAACCAAGGGCTGACTCAGACAACCTCCTGGGGGCTCCCCAGCCCCTGTCACCCTCAAACCAGACAGTCAATCCACAAGCAGGCCCAGGCACCCTCCTGGAGCCAGGCTCCAGCCAATCACATGCCAGGCACAAATTACACAAACATGCCAACTTCTAGAAGTGGCACTTCTACACTAGACAGAATCATGCTGCATATATCATTGCGCAGCATTCAATCTCACGAGTTCGCACATACCAAACTCGACCCTGCACTCCCCACACATCGGGAACTACCATGGTCACACAGATTCCCCATGCATTCCTATGGGAGGGCAGGTCACTCACCACACATACACAGAGAGCTCACGCACTTTACACTGTACCACAGTGAAAAAGTGTGCAAAGGCCTAAAATCACCAACACCAGGTTCCAGCAACAGGCTAGGAAAAAGCAAAAAGTTTTGGGGTGAACCTGCCAAAAAGGGCCAGGTCCAACAGTATTCATGTACAACAACTTGATATACCGTCAGTTACAGGGAGTCGCTATGGGGGGCAGTTTCTCCCCAAGCTACGCATGTTTACACATGGGAGCTTGGGAGGAACTGGTCCTCAAAACACAATACAGCGAAGAGATGAAAACTAACATCATTGCCTGGTATCGTTATACAGACGATCTGTTTGTAGTGTGGCGGGGGGACAGAGAGTCAGCTGAGAAGTTTGTCAGGGCCATCAATGTCAATGAGCTCAACCTTAAATTCACGGTCACCATGAGCCAAAGGAGTGTCACCTTTTTAGACACGGAAGTATATATAGATAATGGTAGGATAGAAACTAGGCTATTCAGAAAGGAAACGGCCGGAAACACAATTTTGCATGCGGCCAGTGCCCACCCACACCATCTGATTGCTAGTATCCCTTTTGGTGAGATGTTGCGCTTACGAAGAGTGTGTAGTACTGAGGTAGAATTAGGAGAGGCGCAAGCATCTAGTAAGAACAGATTTTTGCAGCGTGGGTATTCTGAAGCAGTGATTGATAAAGCCATTATAAAGTCACGAATGAGGAAGAGACAGGATCTATTAGACTTATGACCATTCCATTACCAGTAATCTGGTGTCTGATGAAGTCCCTGAATTACAAAATGAGTTCAGAATTATTACAGGGTTTAATAAACAACATCGTGATTTATATCGCATTTTCAATCGCAATTGGCCTACTCTAAAAAGTGATCCTATTATAGGCCCAAAACTGCCACGCAGGGCTACCCTTACCTTCAATCGAGCACCTTCAATACTAAAACCTACAAAGATGGTCTCAGTGATAGAAAGCACAAAATAGATAAGGTTTTAACATGCAAAACAGAATATGCTATTTATGTGCTTCAGTGTCCTTGCGCACTCAGGTATGTGGGTAGTACCAAGTTGGAGGTGCATAAACGCATCCTGCAACACCTGAGGGAAATTTCAAACCAGGACAATACTTACCCGATGGCGCCCCATTTTAAGGAGGTACATCAGAGCAATAACAGAGAACTAACATTCTTTGTTATTGACGCTGTACCAGCAAGTAGGCGTGGAGGCAACAGGGAGGTTGCGCTTCGCAGATTAGAAACAAAGTATATACTCCGCCTAGATTCCAAGTCCCCGGGGGGTCTTAATGTCACTGAGGATCTACATACCATTTTAGGATAAGTTTACGATTGAATGCTCGCATTTATATTACAATTCTTGTTGGATATCGGATGGACACTGTAAATTCCTGTACATATATAAATTTCGTTTTTTCAATGATTTTTAAATGGTTTTTATCATTTTGAAGTCATGGTTTTAATCATCTTATGTACTATTTATTATCTTACGGTGTTTTTAGCAATATTATCAAGTTTTATAACTGTGGATTGCTATGTTTTGCACTTTACAAAACGTAACTGAGATGTGACCCAGAAAATCTTGCTATTATCTGAACCTAGGCACGGTTGCACTTTAATTACTTTGCACTTCAATATGCTGTATTCTAAAATAGATGCCTCACCTGAATACTCCATGAGCATAATGAAAAGTAAGGCATTAAGGCAGTACTTATTTTCGTTGCCAACAATCGATAAAGGGTTTACGATTTAGGTGTTTGGGGCGTGACTGGGCCCAGTCCGCCCACTCAATACAGGTTTGAATTGAGAACTGCTGCTTCCCAGTTTTTAAACATTTATCACATTTAGTGGTGTTACCCTATTTAGGCACTTTGCACTTTCTTCAGCATTTTTTGCACTCCCTTTTGTTTGCACAGCTGCAGGGACCTTCAGCGGATATTTGGTACTTTACAAATAGGACAGGACTATTGGGGATTTATCCCATTATTTTCAAATTGAGCAGTTTTATGCATACATGTTTTCTGCAGGTTAAACACATATGTTGTACCCAAGATTGATTACACAGTACAGCGAATAATCTATGCCTGTTATACATGAAGTGGCGTTATTTGCACCTTTCTGTGTGAGATTTGAATATACACATTCAGTCACATCTGGACATTCAACCAAATATCATGATTCCAGATTAATACCAAGTCAGAATACTTGATACTGCATCTATTGTAAGTTATTAACAGTGCATAGTAAGGTGATGTGATTAATTTCTGTACCGTGGTTTAACACCAAGACTGACTACGTATATAAAATGAATGTAAAAGCATTATATATGGATATGTTTGGTCCTATGTAGTCTGTTTACCTTGTCTATGCTAACACCAGTATCACGTGCAAAGGGTTTTGTGACCTACAAAAGGGTGTGTGTAATGTTTTCACGTTGTCATGTGAACAAGGCTCAGGGTTGAGCCGAAACGTTATGGCGACTAGCACGCAAATTCACAAATAAAGAATTGCACTGGAACTGTCTGTCCGTGTCTGTGCTGTTTGGGGCAGGCGCTAGCAGTGGGCAGCCTCAACGAAGAAACAAAAACTGTGGATATATACATATCTATATATATATACATATATATATATATATTCACTGAAGAAACCATAGGTTATAGACCATATATAGTTAGGAATTAGCATTTAAAAAACCTTTTTTTACTCACACAAAACCATTGAAATTCCATATATAGTTAGTAGTACTAACTATATATCGCGCACCTGCAATCCACTGCTGATCATGTCACATATTACATCATTCATGACATGGTCAGTGACATCACTGATGACATCACTGATGACATCTCAAATGACATCACTGATGACATCACTGATGACATCTCAAATGACATCACTGATAACAACATCCAGTGACTGTGTATTTCTGTAAAGTTAAAATATGTCTTACATATTGAAGAATGAGTGGATGTAGAAGTGTCTGGATGAAGGATTTAGTAGGTGCATGACTGACTGTATGAGTGAGTGGTTAAATGTGTCTCACTGAGTGCATGGGTTAGTGACTGAACTGTCTTAATTTGTGCATCATTATGTTTGTTGTTCTGTAAACTGCTGCATGTGTTGATCAGTAGCTATATGAGTAAGTATATGGGTTATTGATTGGTTGCTCAAGTATTTGTATGGGAGACTGAGTGTGTGTGTGGGTGGCTGGGAGGTGTATGACTCTGTGCATAGATGTGTGAGCAGTTGATTCACTAGATGTATGGGTTCAAAAGTGCATATGGAAACAGCTGTATGGGTGGTTGACTGTGTGCATGAGTGCATTGGTGAGTGAATGGATATCTTAGTGCTACATGTCAAAGTAAGTACATATGTAAAACACAGTACATGTGAGAGTTGGCATATATAAATAACTGTGCATAAGAGCCAGTGAATGTGTGAGTGGCTGTATGGATCATTGTGCACTTGTATCAGGGATTGTAAAAGAGAGTAAAGATGTGTTAGTATATGTTTGAATAAGTAAGGTGTGTATAACTGTATAGTTGAGGAAATGGAGGTGTGATTGATTCTTTGCATGACTGACTAGGTGTGTAAGTAACTCAATGGATGAGTGACAGTCTGTGAGTGTCTGTTTACACTGAGTGTATCTAAGGTTATATTAGAGTCTGAAGAGGTTCATCGTATTATCACATGAATGATGTCATCAGTGATGTGATCAGTAATGTCAAATGAGATGTCATCAGTGATGTCATCAGTGATGTCATTTGAGATGTCATCAGTGATGTCATCAGTGATGTCATTTGAGATGTCATCAGTGATGTCATCAGTGATGTCATTTGAGATGTCATCAGTGATGTCATCAGTGATGTCACTGACCATGTCATGAATGATGTAATATGTGACATGATCAGCAGTGGATTGCGGGTGCGCGATATATAGTTAGTACTACTAACTATATATGGAATTTCAATGGTTTTGTGTGAGTAAAAAAAGGTTTTTTAAATGCTAATTCCTAACTATATATGGTCTATAACCTATGGTTTTTTCAGTGAATTTTCAAGTTTTGTAAATGCTAATTCCTAACTATATATGGTCTCTAACCTATGGTTTTTTCAGTGAATTTCAATGTTTTTTTTTAATAGCAAATATCATAAGCTGTCGAATGTCAAGTACGTGGTAAGTAAAAACATTTTCGTGTTTATGCACACTGATCTGCTTTGAATGCTGCCCCCCCCCCCTCATTTCTATTAGGAGTACTCTCTCTTTGCAGATAGTGAAGGGTAGTTAACGCAGGCCTTTGCCCCCGTTGTAATCCGTCGTGCCTGCTTCTCTCTCCATTTGATTGATTGTTATCCAAGCATTTACTGTTTTAGAATTGGTTCTCTTTGGTTCATTCTCTATTTACAAACAAGCACAGAGTCGCAATACTCTGTTTAGTCTTTGCAGATAGTGAAAAATCGTGTAAAAAAACAAAAGGAATCGAGCAAAATCAGTAGGCCACTAATGGGATCTCTTTTTGACCTCGCTAAAATAGAAACATTAGGAACAACCCCTCATGAGAAATACGAAACTAGTGAGATGAACTGAGCTCCACACCATGATGGCTGCAAGACAGCTCGGCTCCGCCACCCACCCCGCCCAAAATAACGATAAACTCTATGCAAATATTACAAATATATACAACACACCAGCAAAGTAACAGGGTAAAACATTTTATTAAATAACTATTTACATAACTATTTTATACTTTTTGTTGCCCGATCCGGCTAGCTCAATCGATCGAGCATGAAACTCATGCACTCTGATAGTTCAAAGTTTTGAGGAGTGCTTGTTAGACTGTCTGAAGCTTATTTGCACCTGCTACAGCTTCACTATTCTCAATGTAAGGGGGGCTGTTTGAGGACGTGACTGCATTTGAAAACAATGTGATGCGGTGCCTCCCTGAACCGCTTGACGGAGGCCCCCGAGGGACGGTGTGATGGCGCGGACTCGGAGGGGGCGCTTGGCTCCGGCCCCCTCCCCAAGTCGTGTTGCCCTGATGTGGCCTGAGATCGCCCCCGACATAGGTGGCCGGCTCCCGGGGTCAAGCGGAACTTTTTGCCTTTTGGTGACTCTTCCATTCTTGACCTTGTCCCACAATCCATTTGACCTAAAGACACGCTGTAGTGGGGCGCCCCTTTACCGTTTCAGTTGCCATTCCGCCCGCTTTTGCTACACTGTGCCTCTTCCGCTATTGAGCTGTTTACCGCCCGCTCTTGCGACTACAGCGTCTCGCTCACCATGTAGTTGAGTTGCTCCCGCTCTTGCGGTGCAGCGATAGGCGGCTGCCACAGGACTCTCAAAATGGCGGCCGGCTCTACAGATTTGGGCGTGGTCCACTAAAATGGCCCTGCGACACCTTGGAACTCGGACGCTTGTCTGCTAGGGCTTGGGCTCCATTCTCGAAAGCGTCCCCTCAGCCTTGAAGATTCTACAAAAGTCTTGGGGGCCCCCGACTCCCGCAGGCTTCTGGTGGGGAGCGGCTGCCATGATTGCTCGTGGAATGGCCACGACGGAGCTACGAGATGGTGGTGCTCTCATGCTGACGCCAGCTTCAGTCTGAAACATCCAGAAACACTGTAGACTACCAATTCGATCAGTTCCGGTAGCGCCCCAACGGGACCCGGTAGAGAAGAACTTGCCCTCCCCTCTTTGACTGATGGTTCTTGTTGCCTGTCCCTTCTGTTGTCATTTAACAGAACTATTTAGCCTGCTGAAAGGGGTTGTGTTCCGACCGCTGGTTGGAGGAGACATTTTGACTATATTCTGGACCTGCGTTGTCGCGTAATGCGTCATATGACGCGCCGCGTTAGCGCATCCGTAAGTGCTCCGGTGCGCAAAGCGCAGCTTCCCGGAAGCGATCCGGGGCGCGGCGCGCAGCGCGTAACGTAAGCATAACAGGTCATGTGACTTGTTAATAAAACTTTTCATTGGTTCATTTTACTTTTCTTATTCTAATGATGAAAGGCTTGGTCATATGACCTAAAAATTACACTTTTTATTACTTTCGAACATTATTTTTTCTTAAACATATATGTTATAATGTTCCAGGCTAATGTACTTTCCCGGAAAATTTACAACTGTCCTGCAAGTAAAATATATTCCTTTTTCGAGAAAAAGGGCGTTTCTTCGTCCCATGACGGAGCCGTTGAGCAAAAGAGGCTCGGCCTGCTGTCTTAGTCGCCGATACGCCTGAATATCAGATTCTTATCGATCACTTTATGTTGCAGGAGTAGAAAACACAACAGCCCTTGACCATTTATCTTTACTGCGTTCCTGCGTATTATACCTTTTACCCTTCATGTAATTGGACTGCTTTATTTCACTTGCCTTTTACTGATTCGAAAACAGTGACTATTATTAAAAACTTTACCAATGTAAATACTACTACCATGTTTTCTTTTAAAAACCTTTATTGTGAAAATGTCAGTATACAAATACGGGCCTATAACCACGTGGGCCGGCCACGGAGCAAACTGTAATCGTATATGATGAGGAGACATTTACACTGTAGAGGAACGTAACGGGCGGGCCATTAGGTTGCAAGAACTAAGGTGTCTAACAGTTGCGGAATCGGTGGACGTACATTTTATAATTAAAATACGACAGGGCCAGTTACAATAAAATTATCTAGATATACATTTGCGGGCAAGTACCATGGGTGACGTTAATTCGAACTTTCAATAGTACAGTAATCAATCACACATCAGAACTTAATATCAATAGGGATGTCGAAATATTCAATCAATTCTCGTCCCCGCCCGCCATGTGCTTCAAAACTGCATACGTATCTCGTGATATCAAGGTTGTGCAACCAGTACACAACAAGGAGTTACGGCGCCATTTTGGGCGAGGACGGGCAGGTCCAGGATATAGTCAAAATGTCTCCACCAACCATCGACTATGATGATGTTCATATGCTGTATTTATTAGAGTAACACTCATCTGTCCACATGAAATTAATTTGCCACAATCTAAACATGTCATTTTAATCTTTCCAAAGTTCTTCTGAATATTTGGGACCGTTTCCCTTGCCTCTGATGCTGTCAGTGCCACTTCTTTGGTGAATGTACTGGCAGGTCGGGGGTTGTCCTCCAAATCTCTCTTTTGTGCAGCACTATATTTAATCGGTGCCACCTCTCCATATGACGATGCATGGTATAATTACCATAACTATATTTTTTTTCGGTTCCTCTGGAGAGTACATCGTGGCAGATGAGGCAGGTAACGTACCGGGCATTTACCTTTTTTGCATGTAGAGGAAAGGAAAAAAAATTCGAGCGTCCGAGTTCTAAGGTGTCCCAGGGCCATTTTAGTGGACCAGGCCCAAATCCAAAGAACAGGCCGCCATTTTGAGAGTCCTGTTGCAGCCGCCTGTCGCTGTAGCAGCAAGAGCGGGCGAAACTCAGCTAGACGGCGCTCCACTGCAGATGAAGTGCCTCAACCTGGAGAGGCGGGAGAGGCTCGTTTGCGCCGCCTTCCCCCCCCCTTCGGGCACCCCACGCCGTCTTTCGGCGCAGCATTGTAGGATGGCCACACCAGTGCGGCAACTTGCTAGACACCACCTCGGTGCCATCTGGATCTCGGCGCCCCACTGCAGATGAAGTGCCTCCACATGGAGAAGCGGGAGAGGCTCGTTTGCGCCGCCTCCCCCCCCCTTCGGGCACCCCACGCCGACTTTCGGCGCAGCATTGTAGGATGGCCACACCAGTGCGGCTACTTGCTGGACACCACCTCGGTGCCAACCGAATCTCAGCGCCTTGTGGTGTCTTCCATTCCGAAAATATTGTTGGCAGCATTTTGAAAGGAAAGATAAACAGCCGTTTGTGGCCCTCACTACACCGTTCTCCTAATGAGTCTCACATTGTTACATTTAGGAAGAATGTTGAAGAGTAGTATGTTGAAAATCTGAAGCCATTGTTCTACAAACTCTCAACCAGCCTTGGATGGAAAAATCCTGAAGAATGTACAAACTGAAAACCAGTTTTTGTCTGTATAGCATCAGCAGCAACGCTTGAGTCAGCTTTGTGTGAAGCCGCCATTTTGATTCAATCAATAGCGTCCCCCTGCACACATTCAGGGACCTGGTCGTGTCTTCAGGTCAAACGGATTGTGGGACAAGATGCACAAAGGAAAAGGAAAAAAGTTCCGCCGGACCCCGGGAGGCGGCCGCCTATGTCATGGGCGATCTTAGGCCACACCAGGGCAATAGTGAAGCTGCAGCAGGTGCAAATAAGCTTCAGACAGTGTTACAAGCGCTGCTCAGAACTCTCAACTATGACACCACCTCGGTGCCATCCGGATCTTGGCGCCTTGTGCTGGTTCCGGCCTATTCACACATCGGTCCGCTACTGATGCCACCTCACAGGCCAACGGGGCACCCCACGCCGACTTTCGGCGCAGCATTGTAGGATGGCCACACCAGTGCGGCAACTTGCTGGACACCACCTCGGTGCCATCCAGATCTCGGCGCGTTGTGCTGCCTTCGGCCTATTCGCCGCAAGTGCGCACGCAACTCAGCTGCATAGCGAGTGAAACTCCAAGGGGCGCCCCACTGCAGCCGAGGAACCTCCATCTTGGGGGCGACGCACAGCATCACATTGCTTTCCAATGCAGTCAGATCCTCAAACAGCCCCCACTGAGTGACGCGAACTCACAGGCCAACGGGGCGCCCCACGCCGACTTTCGGCGCAGCATTGTAGGATGGCCACACCAGTGCGGCAACTTGCTGGACACCACCTCGGTGCCATCCGGATCTTGGCGCGTTGTGCTGCCTTCGTCCTATTCGCACATCGGTCCGCTACTGACGCCACCTCACAGGCCAACGGGGCACCCCACGCCGACTTTCGGCGCAGCATTGTAGGATGGCCACACCAGTGCGGCAACTTGCTGGACACCACCTCGGTGCCATCGAGATCTCGGTGCGTTGTGCTGCCTTCGGCCTATTCGCCGCAAGTGCGCACGCAACTCAGCTGCATAGCGAGTGAAACACCAAGGGGCGCCCCACTGCAGCCGAGGAACCTCCATCTTGGGGGCGACGCACAGCATCACATTGCTTTCCAATGCAGTCAGATCCTCAAACAGCCCCCACTGACTGACGCGAACTCACAGGCCAACGGGGCGCCCCACGCCGACTTTCGGCGCAGCATTGTAGGATGGCCACACCAGTGCGGCAACTTGCTGGACACCACCTCGGTGCCATCCGGATCTTGGCGCGTTGTGCTGCCTTCGGCCTATTCGCACATCGGTCCGCTACTGACGCCGCCTCACGTGCCAACGGATTTTCTACGCTTTTTATAGCCCTATGCCGCATAACAGGTCATGTGACTTGTTTATAAAACTTTTCATTGGTTCATTTTACTTTTGGTTTCCTAATGATGGAAGGCTTGATCATATGAATACAACAAAAGAGCTGGGAGTGCTTGTGTATTTCAGAAACAATTAGATGTTTTAATCATTTGAAAGAAACACCAATAAATCAATGGTCCAAAAATATAATCAGAAACATATATATAAGAAACATATGCACAGTCAAAATTCTTGATTTCCTTGATGTTCAGCAGCCGACGCGTTTCGTCCTATAGACAGGACGTCATCAGGGCTCGTACTGTTATCATAAGGCTCCTCTTTATTTTTTGTTTTGTCTCAGATTTTTTGAATCTTAGTTCTAGGCCGCAGTGCTACAAGAGGTCAATTTCTTCATCTATATACCGATGATAATCACAAGCTGATGAATCCCTAGATCAATGCCTCTCTCAAATCGATTTATCCTCTGTTCTTTAAATCGAGAGTCCTTTAAAAACTGTTCTGCCAGTAACATTCACCGCATTCCAATCTACTGTGGCCCAAAAAGTGAATGACAATTATTCTACAGCGATCCTATCCATTCGTTATGCCACAATCCACTCGTTCGTAAAGTGACCTCCTGTTCCTCCTCACCGTCCGGGTACGATAAATCCCGAGGCTTGATCATATGACCTAAAAATAATAATTTCATTGGATTAAAACATTTTTTTTTCCCAAACGATGAAAGCCCCACCTTGTTTCTGGATGTTTCAGACTGAAGCTGGCGTCAGCATGAAAGCACCACCATCTCGTGGCTCCGTCGTGGTCATTCCGCGAGCAATCATGGCAGCCGCTCCCCACCGGAAGCCTGCAGGAGTCGGGGGCCCCCAAGACTTTTGTAGAATCTTCAAGGCTGAGGGGACGCTTTCGAGAATGGGGTCCATGACCTAGCAGACAAGCGTCCGAGTTCCAAGGTGTCCCAGGGTCCATTTCAGTGGACCAGGCCCAAAAAGGAAAGAGCCTGCCACCATTTTGAGAGTCCTGTGGCAGCCGCCTATTGCTGCACTGCAAGAGTGGGCGCAACTCAGCTGAATGGCGGATTTTGGCACAGTGTACCAAAAGCGGGCGGAATGGCAACTGAAACGGTAAAGGGGCGCCCCACTACAGCAGACGAGCCTCCACCTGGGGAGGCCCGTTCACGCCGCCTCAACCCCCCCCCCCCCCCCCCGGGGCGCCCCACGCCGTTATTCGGAGCAGCATTGTAGGATACCAAAACCAGTGCGGCAACTTACTGGACATCACCTGGGTGCCATCCACATCTCAGCGTGTTCTGCTGCCTTGGGACTATTCGCACAACAGACCGCTACTGACGAGGCCTCCCCCCGCACCTCCCGGGACGCCCCACGCCGTTTTTCGGAGCTGCATTGTAGGATACCAAAAACCAGTGCGGCACCCAGGTAACATCACCTGGGTGCCGTCCAGAACTCAGCACGTTGTGCTGCCTTGGGACTATTCGCACAAAACACAGCTACTGACCATTGTTGCTTCTTTTTTCAAAAAAATGTTTAAATGTATTGACTGTTTTTGTTGCGTTGTGTATATTTATAAGTTATTAAAGTTTTATAATCCTACTACTTTGTTGGAGTGCTATATATTTTTAATGTGACACATAATTGTAAAAACTTTGATGTACAAAGAGGCATCCCTGGAATCTTCCGCTTCAGGCTCGGTCCCCTCCCCAATCACAATACAGGATGGTTTTCAGATAGTAGGAATGCGTGTGGTGTGACGGATCTCATCGGGTGGGGGCCTTGATCTACTGTAACTCCTTTGAAGAGGGGTGATTCTTTACAGCTGGGGCCATAAACTACATCTGCAGGGCTAGGTGATAGCCTGGGACCGGCCTGGACAATCGGACACAGAGGAAGAGGAGTGTCAGAGGGTGCGGTAGTGAATAGGGCGAAAGGGAGGTGTCGGGCGGGCACAGGGTGTGATTCTCAAGGAAGAGCAGCGCAGATGGGGGGAGGTTTATTGCCCATGCATAAGACAGAGAGCGGGGGTGACCAGTGCCTGGGGGAGATGCTTGCGAGGGTGGGGAGCCATGCTAAGGATCGACAGCGTGCAGAGAGTGGGTCTGGTCAAGGCATCTAAAATGGCTGCCGTGCACGACAAAAGTGTGGCATTTGAAAAACGGCAAGATGGCGCAGACAATGTTTTTCAACACTTCCTGATTTCCTTCGAATCGAACGTTAACAGACGTTATCTCTCCCACACTACCGGTCCCCCTGGGCTTAAACGCCAAGATGGTAGGGACTGCATCCCGTGGAGATAGGCCGCGACGTCACTCAGCAGAAAAAAAAAAAAAAGTCTATAAACATACAATAGGTTAAAAGTCAATCATTCTTGTTTCCTTGCAGTACGCTCCCCAGTCCGCTTTCCGTTACGCGTACCGGGCGCACCCCAGGAAAAAAAACGTTTTTTTTTTTTGTTTTTTTTTTCCCCGCTGGGCCCTTTTAAAGCCTCCACATCAAACCTAGGGGGTCAGGGAGGATCTACTATGCCCCCTTATGGTCATTTCCCCCTTTGTTTTGGCCTCCTCTTGTCTCTCGATCCTACCGAGAGACAAGATGGCGGCCGCTCCGGACTGTTTAGAATGTTGACAGACACCGGAGAGCCAATCAGCTTCGCTTCGCGAAGTTCCGTAACGCATCAAGTACGCGAACCGGAGCGCTACCCGGAGCGCTGTTACAGATATATATCTTTTTTTGAACGTTAATTTCTCAAAATCCACTGGAGCACATATATTGAGACCTAGCAAAGGCACATCGGGCTAACAGTCCCTACAATTTTGCCAAGTTTCGTGCAAATCCATTCAGCCGTTCGGGCTAAAAGTGAGGCCAACCGCCCAATGGAAATTAACATGGGAAAAACGCGTTTTGGGACCCCCCTTTTTTCTCGGCCCCCCCTTGACAAACCCCCCCCAAATTTTCAGTGGCTGCTCAGAAACAAAATGTTCCATTTTCCTGAAAATTTCAGCCAATTCCATCCACAAACGCCAAAGTTATTAGACATAGAATTTTCAAAAATTCCATAGAGAAAAAATCCTAACTATATATACCTACTGGCGACCGCCAGTAGGTAATATATATATATATGATGCCACCTCACAGGCCAACGGGGCACCCCACGCCGACTTTCGGCGCAGCATTGTAGGATGGCCACACCAGTGCGGCAACTTGCTGGACACCACCTCGGTGCCATCCAGATCTCGGCGCGTTGTGCTGCCTTCGGCCTATTCGCCGCAAGTGCGCACGCAACTCAGCTGCATAGCGAGTGAAACTCCAAGGGGCGCCCCACTGCAGCCGAGGAACCTCCATCTTGGGGGCGACGCATAGCATCACATTGCTTTCCAATGCAGTCAGATCCTCAAACAGCCCCCACTGAGTGACGCGAACTCACAGGCCAACGGGGCGCCCCACGCCGACTTTCGGCGCAGCATTGTAGGATGGCCACACCAGTGCGGCAACTTGCTGGACACCACCTCGGTGCCATCCGGATCTTGGCGCGTTGTGCTGCCTTCGGCCTATTCGCACATCGGTCCGCTACTGACGCCACCTCACAGGCCAACAGGGCACCCCACGCCGACTTTCGGCGCAGCATTGTAGGATGGCCACACCAGTGCGGCAACTTGCTGGACACCACCTCGGTGCCATCCAGATCTCGGTGCGTTGTGCTGCCTTCGGCCTATTCGCCGCAAGTGCGCACGCAACTCAGCTGCATAGCGAGTGAAACACCAAGGGGCGCCCCACTGCAGCCGAGGAACCTCCATCTTGGGGGCGACGCACAGCATCACATTGCTTTCCAATGCAGTCAGATCCTCAAACAGCCCCCACTGACTGACGCGAACTCACAGGCCAACGGGGCGCCCCACGCCGACTTTCGGCGCAGCATTGTAGGATGGCCACACCAGTGCGGCAACTTGCTGGACACCACCTCGGTGCCATCCGGATCTTGGCGCGTTGTGCTGCCTTCGGCCTATTCGCACATCGGTACGCTACTGACGCCGCCTCACGTGCCAACGGATTTTCTATGCTTTTTATAGCCCTATGCCGCATAACAGGTCATGTGACTTGTTTATAAAACTTTTCATTGGTTCATTTTACTTTTGGTTTCCTAATGATGGAAGGCTTGATCATATGACCTAAAAATAATAATTTCATTGGATTAAAACATTTTTTTTTCCCAAACGATGAAAGCCCCACCTTGTTTCTGGATGTTTCAGACTGAAGCTGGCGTCAGCATGAAAGCACCACCATCTCGTGGCTCCGTCGTGGTCATTCCGCGAGCAATCATGGCAGCCGCTCCCCACCGGAAGCCTGCAGGAGTCGGGGGCCCCCAAGACTTTTGTAGAATCTTCAAGGCTGAGGGGACGCTTTCGAGAATGGGGTCCAAGACCTAGCAGACAAGCGTCCGAGTTCCAAGGTGTCCCAGGGTCCATTTCAGTGGACCAGGCCCAAAAAGGAAAGAGCCTGCCACCATTTTGAGAGTCCTGTGGCAGCCGCCTATCGCTGCACTGCAAGAGTGGGCGCAACTCAGCTGAATGGCGGATTTTGGCACAGTGTACCAAAAGCGGGCGGAATGGCAACTGAAACGGTAAAGGGGCGCCCCACTACAGCAGACGAGCCTCCACCTGGGGAGGCCCGTTCACGCCGCCTCAACCCCCCCCCCCCCCGGGGCGCCCCACGCCGTTATTCGGAGCAGCATTGTAGGATACCAAAACCAGTGCGGCAACTTACTGGACATCACCTGGGTGCCATCCACATCTCAGCGTGTTCTGCTGCCTTGGGACTATTCGCACAACAGACCGCTACTGACGAGGCCTCCCCCCGCACCTCCCGGGACGCCCCACGCCATTTTTCGGAGCTGCATTGTAGGATACCAAATACCAGTGCGGCACCCAGGTAACATCACCTGGGTGCCGTCCAGAACTCAGCACGTTGTGCTGCCTTGGGACTATTCGCACAAAACACAGCTACTGACCATTGTTGCTTCTTTTTTCAAAAAAATGTTTAAATGTATTTACTGTTTTTGTTGCGTTGTATATATTTATAAGTTATTAAAGTTTTATAATCCTACTACTTTGTTGGAGTGCTATATATTTTTAATGTGACACATAATTGTAAAAACTTTGATGTACAAAGAGGCATCCCTGGAATCTTCCGCTTCAGGCTCGGTCCCCTCCCCAATCACAATACAGGATGGTTTTCAGATAGTAGGAATGCGTGTGGTGTGACGGATCTCATCGGGTGGGGGCCTTGATCTACTGTAACTCCTTTGAAGAGGGGTGATTCTTTACAGCTGGGGCCATAAACTACATCTGCAGGGCTAGGTGATAGCCTGGGACCGGCCTGGACAATCGGACACAGAGGAAGAGGAGTGTCAGAGGGTGCGGTAGTGAATAGGGCGAAAGGGAGGTGTCGGGCGGGCACAGGGTGTGATTCTCAAGGAAGAGCAGCGCAGATGGGGGGAGGTTTATTGCCCATGCATAAGACAGAGAGCGGGGGTGACCAGTGCCTGGGGGAGATGCTTGCGAGGGTGGGGAGCCATGCTAAGGATCGACAGCGTGCAGAGAGTGGGTCTGGTCAAGGCATCTAAAATGGCTGCCGTGCACGACAAAAGTGTGGCATTTGAAAAACGGCAAGATGGCGCAGACAATGTTTTTCAACACTTCCTGATTTCCTTCGAATCGAACGTTAACAGACGTTATCTCTCCCACACTACCGGTCCCCCTGGGCTTAAACGCCAAGATGGTAGGGACTGCATCCCGTGGAGATAGGCCGCGACGTCACTCAGCAGAAAAAAAAAAAAAGTCTATAAACATACAATAGGTTAAAAGTCAATCATTCTTGTTTCCTTGTAGTACGCTCCCCAGTCCGCTTTCCGTTACGCGTACCGGGCGCACCCCAGGAAAAAAAAGGTTTGTTTTTTTTTGCCCCGCTGGGCCCTTTTAAAGCCTCCACATCAAACCTAGGGGGTCAGGGAGGATCTACTATGCCCCCTTATGGTCATTTCCCCCTTTGTTTTGGCCTCCTCTTGTCTCTCGATCCTACCGAGAGACAAGATGGCGGCCGCTCCGGACTGTTTAGAATGTTGACAGACACCGGAGAGCCAATCAGCTTCGCTTCGCGAAGTTCCGTAACGCATCAAGTACGCGAACCAGAGCGCTACCCGGAGCGCTGTTACAGATATATATCTTTTTTTGAATGTTAATTTCTCAAAATCCACTGGAGCACATATATTGAGACCTAGCAAAGGCACATCGGGCTAACAGTCCCTACAATTTTGCCAAGTTTCGTGCAAATCCATTCAGCCGTTCGGGCTAAAAGTGAGGCCAACCGCCCAATGGAAATTAACATGGGAAAAACGCGTTTTGGGACCCCCCTTTTTTCTCGGCCCCCCCCCTTGACAAACCCCCCCCAAATTTTCAGTGGCTGCTCAGAAACAAAATGTTCCATTTTCCTGAAAATTTCAGCCAATTCCATCCACAAACGCCAAAGTTATTAGACATAGAATTTTCAAAAATTCCATAGAGAAAAAATCCTAACTATATATTCCTACTGGCGACCGCCAGTAGGTAATATATATATATATATATCTATATATCTATATATATATATATATATATATATTACCTACTGGCGGTCGCCAGTAGGTATATATAGTTAGGATTTTTTCTCTATGGGTTTTTTGAAAATTCTATGTCTAATAACTTTGGCGTTTGTGGACGGAATTGGCTGAAATTTTCAGGAAAATGGCACATTTTGTTTCTGAGCAGCCCTTGAAAATTTGGGGGGGGTTCGTCCAGTGGGGGCTGAGAAAAAAGGGGGGTCCCAAAACGTGTTTTTAACATTGAGTTTTCCATAGGGCGGTTGGCCTCACTTTTAGCCCGAACGGCTGAATGGATTTGCACGAAACTTGGCAAAATTGTAGGGACTGGTAGCCCGATGTGCCTTTTGTAGGTCTCAATATATGTGCTGCAGTGGATTTTGAGAAATTAACGTTCAAAAAAAGATATATATCTGTAAGCGCGGACCAGGCAGCGCCCCGGTTCGCGTACTTGACGCGTAACGGAACTTCGCGTAGCGAAGCTGATTGGCTCTCCGGTGTCTGTCAACATTCTAAACAGTCCGGAGCGGCCGCCATCTTGTCTCTCGGTAGGATCGAGAGACAAGAGGAGGCCAAAACAAAGGGGGAAATAACTATAAGGGGGCATAGTAGATCCTCGCTGACCCCCTAGGTTTAATGTGGAGGTTTTAAAGGGGCCCCGCGAAGCAAAAAAAAAAAATTTTTTTTTTTGTTTTTTCTCGTGGTTAGCGCCCGGTACGCGAACCGGGAAGCGTTCTGGGGAGCGTACCACAATGAAAAATGAATGATAGACTTTTCAAATGCTGTATGTTAATTGATTGTTGGTTTTGTTGATTATTTTTTATTTTTTTTTATTTTTTAAGCTTTTTTTATTGTGTTTCATAATTTATTAAACTTTCTAACATTTCATTGTCAGAAATTTCATAATAATCATGGAATATAGATTGTAGTCTCTGAGGTTGTAAAATGTCCTCATTTGCAAGGAGGTTATCTACTGCTTGTACACATTGCAGTAGTTCTTGGTCCCAAGTTTCATCCATAAATTCAATCTCATTTGGATCAATGATTTCTGTGTTGGACTCTGGAAGGACAATTTCAAATGAAATGTTTTGTTCACTTTCCATTTTCCCTGAAATTTGCATAAAAAAAATATATATTAGTAGAGGTAGGGCACTGTTGGGATTAATTTTAGATAGGCAGTTTTTAACAGAGAATTTATCTTTGGGCAGTGTATAGTATCAGAGTGGAAGTAGGAATATAAAAAAGTGTATCTAAATTTATAAGTACTACAGAGGGATAGTATATAACTAACAGAAAAAGTTTGCCATATTAACTTAAAGTGCACAATATACTTCAGTTTTAAAAATAACAACTTACCTTTAAAAAGAAGTTGAAGTTATTAATGAAAATCCTATTGAAATGTACACCAGGAAGTAGTAGTCAAAATGGCTGTGTTTCCTTCTCTTCCTTTATATATATTCGGGTACATAACCAATCAAATGTCAGGTAAAAAAAGTAGAAAATGAAAGTAACATTTTAATTGGTTGTCAATTCCAACATTTCAGATGTGTTTTGTGAAGTAATTTACCTCACGGTATTTAGAGAGGTCTACAGGCTAAATGGCTAAATGGAATTCCAATCAAATTTGTGAAAATGGTAGGGAATGGTATGTAGTATGAGCTAATCTATATTTGGTGAAATTGTCTCAAGTGGCTTTTCTGTGAACTACTTTCCCACCTTTTTTGATGGTGCGCTTCCCAGGGAGCGACCCGGTACGCGAACCGTTGAGCGCCCCGGTTCGCGTACCTTAAGCGTTTCGGGAGTCCACCATTTTGTGTTTCGGTCGAATTAAGATACAAGATGGAGGGCAAATAATGTTCAGAATGGGTAGAAGGGGGCACGGTAGACTTATCTTGACCCCCTAGGTTTTCTAAGGGTGGCTGAGGAGGTTTATATGTGCGAAAAAAAACCATTTTTTTAAAAAATTTCGCGAGGTTAGCTCCCGGTACGCGTACCGGGTAGCGCCCCAGGGAGTGTACTTTGTTGAAAATTAGTGAAAAAAGTTAGAGTAAAATAATAATTGTGAGTGATTAGATGTAGGGTAGCTCTGAGAAGAGCTTTTGGGTTTATGGTACATTTAGGTACTTATAAGTAGGTACCAATGCACATTTTTAAATTCAGAGTGAAAATTCTGTTGCCCTCATCTGAGAAGTGAACTCCATCTCCTCTGTAGATATCTTGCATGTAGTAACGCAAGTTATTGTTGTACAGGGAGCCCATTCCATGGTCTCTCATGTAAGCTGAAACAGATTTGTTTACATGCTTCCTCGACTTCTCAATTTGTGGACAAAATTGGTTTGACCACCTCCATTTCTGTCTTTGGCATATATTTGAATATACCAAGGCAGTCTGAGGAAAAAGTGCCATTAATTGCTCAAAGGTGTCCTTTAAAAGCATTTCCAGACCTACACCAGTCAAAGTGCCCAAGTCATTACCTCCACAGTGCACAATTAACAGGTCAGGTTTTGGCAAATGCATAAAGGTTTTCACCAATTGTATCAATTGGTGACATTTTAATCCTCTGTGGCCAAACCACTTAATTTCCACATCTTGTAAATTGAGGTTAGGTAAATTCCTGCTTTCAACGTACCTTTGAGCCCAGTGAATATAACTATGACCAACAATCCAGACAGAAAACATGGTGAGAGAAGGTTCTCCTGCAGTCAGATGAAGTGTGGCAATGAAATGGCAGTTGAAAAAATGAGAGTTTGAAATGAAAAAAACTGTGGAGTTTCTGTGTTCATGAAGCAGTAACAGTGATTGGTGGATTTTGATTGATGAAAACAGAAAGTTAGGGTGTACAGATGTGTTGTTTGAAAGATGTATTTTGAGTGGTCAATAAAAAATCATTAAATGAAAGAAAGCACTGGATATGCAGGTGCACTGAGAGTTCAGAGTTCAATTGCAACATTGTTGTGTGAACTTGCAAACACCAGAGTTTCTCCAAGAGGTGGTTGCTATGGAAAATAGGCAGAAAGGGCAGAGGGGGAAGGGTTTTCATTTGAAAAAAAGTGAGGGAAGAGTTTTGATTGGGTGACATGAGAAATATGTGTGAAGAATTACAGCATTTCTGTGCTTTTGATAGCTGCAGACTCTGGAGTGCATACCTTTTGCTCTGCTGAAGACAAGTTGGTGTGTTTCTTAGACTGTTTTCAAACTGAAAGTATTTGCTAAGGTGAGAAAATATTTCTTTACTTTAGATAGAGAATAGTGTGCTTTAAGGAGAAAATTATGATTTATGTGGCGCAAATTGCTTGTAAATATGCTCTCACATGTGCATGGAAAATTTTGATTTTGAATGTTTGTGTTACATAGCCATGTTAAAAGTGACGCAACCATGCTGGAAAGCCAATCAAAAAATGATTTCATGTGTTTTAATGACATTTTAAGTCATTTTCTGATGTGCAGTGTTTAGAAATTATGATTTGAAAATCGTTTTTGTGGAAAAGGAATTGTTTTTAAATTCATGACAAGGATATAATGGTGTATGGTTCTTTATAAGGCAATTGACTGTCCCTGATGTTATTTTTCTCATTTTAGTGTAAGACCTTTCTCTGTGGCGCAAATTGCTTGTAAATATGCTCTCACATGTGCATGGAAAATTTAGATTTTGAATGTTTGTGTTAAATAGCCATGTTAAAAGTGACCAAACCATGCTGGGAAGGCAATCAAAAAACGCTTTCATGTGTTTTAATGACATTTTAAGTCATTTTCCCATGTGCAGTGTTTAGAAATTATGATTTTAAAATCGTTTTTGGGGAAAAGGAATTGTTTATAAAATCATGACAAGGACATAATGGTGTATGGTTCTTTATAAGGCAATTGACTGTTCCTGATGTTATTTTTCTCATTTTAGTGTAAGACCTTTCTCTGTGGCGCAAATTGCTTGTAAATATGCTCTTACATGTGCATGAAAATTTTAATTTTGAATGTTTGTGTTACATAGCCATGATAAAAGTGACCCAACCATGCAGGAAAGCCAATCAAAAAACGCTTTCATGTGTTTCAATGACATTTTAAGTCATTTTCTCATGTGCAGTGTTTTGAAATTATGATTTGAAAATCGTTTTTGGGAAAAAGGAATTGTTTTTAAATTCATGAGAAGGACATAATGGTGTATGGTTCTTTATAAGGCAATTGACTGTCCCTGATGTTATTTTTCCCATTTTAATGTAAGACCTTTCTTTGTGGCGCAAATTGCTTGTAAATATGCTCCCACCTGTGCATGGAAAATTTTGATTTTGAATGTTTGTGTTACATAGCCATGTTAAAAGTGACCCTACCATGCAGGAAAGCCAATCAAAAAACGCTTTTATGTGTCTTAAGGACAATTTAAGTAATTTTCCCATGTGTAGTGTTTTGAAGTTATGATTTGAAAATCGTTGTTGAGGTAAAGGAATGTTGTTAAAATTTATGTGCGCCATATGCCCCCAAATTTATTTTTTAGGGTTGCAGCAGGGTGTTCTTGAGACACCCCTGCACCTTTGGAATAAATTCCTAATTTGTGATGAGCAAATTGTTAATCGCAAATTGCACCTTCATTTATATGAGCCTCCTAGCCCATGGAAATGAATGGGTAATTTGCAATTAGCAATTTTCTCAAAGCAAATTTGGAATGGTAAAGAATCGCTATTTATTCCTTAAAATTCGCTTTTTTGGAAATGCAAAATAGTTATATGATACATATGGCGGTTGATGTCTAACAAGATAAGAAGCTTACGGATACATTTATGATGACTGGCGCAATGAAGTAGAAATCACTTACTTCATTGGTAGGCCTTTACAATAAATTATCTCCTCTGTATTCTTCATCAAGCGTAACTTTAATCTGCAATCCTGAGTAGGCCTCACCTTAAACAAACCTCTGGATAGGCCACATCTTATTGTCATCCTGAATTAATCATTTAAAATGCTAGGGACAGATTTATGATAGGTGTATACCTCTTTTGTGCCACTTAGAAAACATTGTCCATGGGGAAATGACTTAAAATGTCCTTAAGACACATGAATGTGTTATTTTAAAACGTTTGCAATTTTTTTGGGTCACTTTCAACATGGCTATGTGTCTGAAACAGTCAAAATCTAAATTTGCAATGCACAGGTGGGAGCATATTTACAAGGAATGTGCTTCATGGGGAAAGGTCTTATAATGTAATATGGGAAAAATGACATTAGAGATACTGAAATGCCTTATAGAGAAGCATACACCATTATGTCCTTGTCATAAATTTGCAAACCATTACTTTTCCCCAAAAACGATTTTCAAATTATATTTTGAAAACACTGCACATGTGGAAATTACTTAAAATGTCAATAATTCAAAATTTGTGATTCCTTAAATGCAATGTATCAAAAAAAAATATGTAAAAAATGATATTAAGGATTTGGAAACTACCACCAACTTCTAGTTTGTGGTAATTTGCGAATTCTTTTCAAAAAGCATTTTTTTCAAAAAAAAAAAAGGTCCCATATGACGCCCATACATGCCATTAGGGCATGTAGGTGTGCCATGTGCTCCCAAATTTCTTTTTCAGGGGTGCAGCAGGGTGTTCTTGAGATACCCCTGCACGCTTGAAAAAAATCCTATTTTGTGATGAGCTAATTGCTAATCACAAATTGCAACATTAATTCCTATGAGCCTCCTAGCCCATGGAAATGAATGGGTAATTTGCAATTAGCAATTTGCTCATTGCAAATTAGGAATAGTAAAGAATTGCTATTTATTCCTTAAAATTTGCTATTTAGGAAATGCAAAATAGTTTGATGGTACATATGGTGGTTCATCTGTAACAAGATAAGAAGCTTAGGGATACATTTATGATGACTGGCGCAATAAAGTGCACATTACTTACTTCATTGGTAGTCCTTTATATGTATTATCTCCTCTGTATTCTTCATCAAGCGTAACTTTAATCTGCAATCCTGAGTAGGCCTCACCTTAAACAAACCTCTGGATAGGACACACTTTATTGTCATCCTGGATTAATCATTTAAAATGCTAGGGATAGATTTATGATAGGTGTATGCCTTTTTTCTGCCACTGTGCGTCACTTTTATGATGCAGCGGTGGTGCATAATATTTGCTATGAGGTGACAACATTAAAAATTGATGCATTTAGGCAGATATGTCATAGTGTAAAAAAAAAACGTACCACATAAAACCCAATCAGCAGTAATGCAAAAGATGCACCATGTCGCAAGACAGGCCTCACTTGGGGCCATATGTATCAAGCTAATTAGCATTTGCAAAGATCAAAATTCTATGAATTTCGGCCTTTGCGAATGTTAATTAGACAAATGGTATGTATCAAACAACTTTGATGCAAAATAAGGAGTAGCAAAATTTGCTATTCCTTATTTTGCGATTGCACTGAAGCATTTGTAAATTTTGTGACTACTTAAATGCAATGTATCAAACAAAAACTATGTAAAAAATGACATTAAGGATTTGGAAACTATTGTGGTAAATTAGTGGTAATTTGTGAATTCTTTTCAAAAAGCTTTTTTTCAAAAAAACAAAAGGTGCCATATGACGCCAACACATGCCCTTAAGGCATGTATGTGTGCCATATGCCCCTAAATTTGTTTTTCAGGGGTGCAGCAGGTGTTCTTGAGACACCCCTGCACCGTTGGAAAAATTCCTACTTTGTGATGAGCAAATTGCTAATCGCAAATTAAACCTTCATTCATATTAGCCTCCTAGGCCATGGAAATGAATGGGTAACTTGCAATTAGCAATTTGCTCATCGCAAATTAGGAATGGTAAAGAATCGCTATTTATTCCTTAAAATTCGCTATTTAGAAAATGTAAAATATTTTGATGATACATATGGCAGTTCATCTGTAACAAGATAAGAAGCTTAGGGATAGATTTATGATGAGTGGCGCATCACCAGGGATGTGACAGTCATCCTGCGCCACTGTTCCGCCACCCATGTTGTGCTGCATTTACAATGCGGCGCAGCATGGGGCAAAAACGGCACAGATGCGTGACGCATCTGTGCCGTAAAGGTGGCGCATTGCTGGAGTTGTATCGCAAGTGCGATGCAGCTCCAGCAAGGCTCAGGGGTGCCCCATCTCTACAATGCTGCGTCAAGACCTATGCCAGCTTCAAGCAGGCGCAGGGTTTCGACGCAGCTTTCTCCTATCTGATTGTAAGTAGTGTGTTATGTTTTTGATCACTATTACTGATTTACTGTTTGATAATAATGTTTATTAACATTTTTTATTATATTTTTCCTCAGATTCAACTGCAGATCATTTCAAGATTTCAATATGCCTACAATACTAAGACAGATAAAGGCTGCAAAACGTCAAAGACAGCAGGAGAAAAAAAAAACGCAGCAGTCCTCTAACAAAAAGATTTCTCAAGCCACGAAGAAAGCACCGGGTAAGAGCTCTAAATATTTCATAAGAAATATTTGTAATAAAAAAAATATTACTACAGAAAATGTTTCAATCCATAAGACGAGAAGTAAATCAAATGGAAAGAAAAGGACAAATGAAAATGTTACTGCTAGAGCAAGAGATAAATCTGTGCATGATAGTAGAAGGAAACAACAGTTTAGGGATATTCGTAAACGAATGTTCCGTAACAGGATAATTGGCAATTTGTTAAAAAATATTAAGAAAGGTCAACAGAAACTAGTTTTTTATAAGAGAAAAAAAAAAGTTGAGAAAGTTATTGATCAGGCATTTGAAATTAAACGTAAGTTATTTATTTTGATAATCAATAGAATTAGGAAGCTAAACAAGGCAATTTTTGATTTCAAAAGAAATAGTAGATGGAAGAGAATAGTTAATCGTAGTAATTTTTGTGAAGTTTTTTCTGGAGAATGGATACATAGTTCAAGCTGTGAGGCATTTTTTAATGAAGAGAGTTATTTCCAGGATAATGATTTGGTGCATGCAGTTGACATCAGTGGTCGTGCTTATGAAGTGAAAGATGGTTGTCCAGTTGAAAAAGAAAAACTTGTGACAACAGAGGCAGAAGAGTTGTTAGGTAATGAGGTTTTAGGAAGACGTGCTAAGGGTCCTGTGTACACCTGGAAGTGTAGTAGTATTTGCAGTGTGCGACAGGATTCCATCAATTTGCTTTGTGATTTTGTACGGTCATTTAACAAAAAAAGTTTGAAGCAGAAAATGAGGTTGTTGCAAGAATTAGATCCTTGCAGAGTAAGAGAAGTGACAGGTTTGCATGGTCATTCACTGGCTTGTCTTTCCAGGAGAGTATGCCAGAGTGTTTTTCATCATTTCAGGATGCTAGCAGTGCATCATAACAAAGTGAGGAAGTTAGTTAGACTGTTGTATTATGCTAAGAGTCCAGCAATTATGCTGAAACAATTATGCGCTGCTCTTTTGCATGGTTCTGAAATAGATGTGAAGAATATATGTGAAGAAATTGAGTTTTGTTACTTTGGAAGTAAAGAGGAGAATGTTGAAATTGAGCAAGAAGTAGAGGGTCATTTGGAAGATAGTGTACATGTTTCCAGTACAGATAATTTCCAGAGGGAAATTGCGACGTTTGACATGAAATCAAGTGAGAGGCCTAATTTCACTTGTGTGTGTTGTAGACGCACTTATTATAAGAATCAGACTAAGTTAGTGGATTTATATGCAAAAAGTGAAAGGGAAAATAATAGTGAATGGAAGGATTTTGCAACATACTTGATGGTAGAAAATTGTTTTGATTTGGGATTGGATCAACGTGTGTGTACTTATTGTTGTAACAAATTAAAACAAAACCAGATGCCTGCTAGAGCAGTTCATAATAATCTGGAATTGGTTGAGATTCCTTCTGAATTGAAGGACTTAAATACTTATGAATCTATTTTGATTCAAAGTATCCATCCCTTTCAGGCTATTGTAAGAATGGAGCCAAAGACAGGGAAATTGCCTCCATCAGATTTACAGAGAGGATTAAAGGGAAGAGTTGTTTATTTGCCTCTAGATTTCAAGAAAAACATTAACACAATTGGAGTAGAAAAAGTGGAAGAGGAACCTCTGGTTATCTTAGTTAATGGGGTTCCGACAAAGAATAAGAAAATATGGCAAGATTTAGTAGATGTTAGGAAAGTTAAAAAGGCAACATTGTATTTGAAAAAAAATAATAAATACTATAGGAATGTATATGTTGCAGAAGAGGAAGTAAGTGAGGAAGAGGATAGCGATTTGTGTGCTGGTCAAATTGAGAAAGTAGAACCCTCTACTAGTGAGGAAATATATGAACATTATAGTGTTCATCCTTTGCATTCGAAGGAAGTCATGGGGAATGCTATTGAGTTGTTTCAAATGAAACAAGCCAAAGGGAGTCCCATTAGTGTTTGGGAGGAAAGTTTGGAAGCTCGGTGTTTCCCACAGCTTTTTCCAACAGGTCAGGGAGGAAGATATGATGAGCGACCTCATCAAATTCCTGCTTCTGAATACCGGACTTTGCGATTGTATGCAGGAGATGCTAGGTTTCGACAATGCATTCCTTATTTGTTTCATCTCCTGTTTGAAAGCGATCTGTCTGGACTGTCATATGCAGTGAACCACATCTTGAAAGTGGTATACACATGCAAAACATCTCGGCAAGTGATTTTATGGATAAAGTGAATGTCCAAGATAGTATTTTGGATTCTCACCTGATTAATCTCATGGCGTGTCAGCGTGGTACTAATGAGTACTGGTACCGTCGTCATGGTGATTTAAAATGTATGCTGAGGAACTTAGGTACTCCCACATGGTTCCTCACTCTGAGTTGTGCCGAGTATGGCTGGGAAGACTTACTTCAATTTCTACGAGAGGCAAATGCTAACGTAGAAAACATCGAATTCAAGACACCCGGAGAACTGTGCTCTTTGGATCCAGTCAATGTATGTAGGTACTTCAATCATAGATTTGAAGCTATGATGTCTTTCATCATGAATAAGAAGAATCCACCTCTTGGAGAGGTGTTGGATTTCTTCTGGAGAAAGGAGTACCAAGCAAGAGGTGCTCCTCATATACATATGTTGCTGTGGATCAAGGATGCACCTAAATTTGGAACGGATCCAGAAGACTCAGTGATGAGTTTCATCCAACAGTATTCTACGTGTGCTGTTCCAAACGCAAAGGAGAAGAAAAGCCTAAGAGAAAAAGTTCTGCGTTTCCAAAGCCATCGATGTGGAAAGTACTGCCGTCGTAAATTCCGAAACAAAGACAAGTTCTACACCAAATGTCGTTTCGGCTTTCCACGACCGGTGATTTCTAAAGGAAGAGTAAACAGTTTGATGTCTTCGCTGCGACATAATGTGATGAAGAAATCACCTAAAAACACTTACAATTTGAAGAGGAACGAAGAGTCCAAGTACATCAACGACTACAACCCGGTGATTTTGTCCATGTGGAATGCTAACATGGATATACAGTTTGTGGCTGATAACTGTATGGCTGTGGCTCGGTATGTGACGTCTTACATCACCAAAAAAGAGAAGACAGAATTGAAGGATATGTGGGAGGACATTTCCCATGAAAAGAGCCTCAGCAAGAAGTTGTACAGTTTCAGTCTGAAGATGTTGTCGCATCGAGAAATCGGAGCGTACGAATGTTCTGACCGGTTGTCTTCAGCAAGTCTCTATGCCAAGTCCAGGAGTATCGTTTGGGCGAGTCTTGGTCTTGCTGCAACGCGTAATCGAGTTCTCAAACCTGTGCGGGAAATTGAGTATTTGGCGGAAAAGGAGCCAAACAGTACCGACATTTTGAAGACAAACATGTTGGATACATATTATCCAAATCGAAGCAGTCACCTAGAGAATGTTTGTCTGTATGAGGTTCTGCAAAATTACATGTTCAAGAGGAACATCAAAGAAGATACTGAGAAAGGAGTGTATGCTGTAATAGGAAGTGAGGGATGTCTGGTCAAGCAAAGAAAATGCCACTTGATAAACCATCGAAAATTGAGTGGCGAATCTCCTGAAAAAAATGAGTTTTTCTATTTAGCACTTTTGCAACTTTTCAAGCCTTGGCGTGCAGAAGAGGAACTGCTTGGAGATTTCCTCTGTTACGAAGACTCTTTCAATGCCGCCAAGGAGACCATAGAATGTCCTGCTTTTCCCAAATATGTAGAAATGTTGAATGCGGAAATTGAGCAGGAAGCAACGATTGCAGCCGAGATTGCCAGAGACAGTTCTCAGGACAGTCAGAGTTCTGCTTCATTGAGTCAGGATCCACTAGGAGGACCTCTTATTGAAAATGAAGCTGCCACTGCTATGAATGAAGTGGAAAGAGCCATGGCACATGCTCAAGAGGATGCGGTTAACTTAGAAGAGTTGGAAAGGCAACTCAACGTTGAGCAGAGGAAAATATATGACGAAGTTACCATGCAAATTGATCATGGATTAAGTCATGATAAGAAAGAGTGCTCATGTACGTCGTTGAAGCCTGTCCGACTGTACGTGAGTGGAGAAGCGGGAACTGGAAAAAGTTTCCTCATTAAAGCAATTTCATGCTATTTGCAGGAAAGGACAGAGTCATCGCTGTCTTGTGTTGTCACTGCTCCAACTGGACTGGCAGCACATAATATTAAAGGGATTACTTTACATCGTTTACTGATGCTGCCAGTGGAGCATGACAACAAATTAGAATATCACAAGCTATCTGGAGATGCTTGTTTTGAAGTTTCAAGAATCTTGAGGAAAATGAAACTTCTTATCATTGACGAAGTAAGCATGGTTTCCAATGTCATGCTTGCCTTTGTGCATTTGAGGATGCAAGAAGTTCTCAAAACAGAGTATGATGTGTTATTTGGTGGCAAACACATCATTGTTTTCGGAGATCTTCTGCAGCTGACACCAGTGAAAGGGCAACCTGTGTTCAAAATGCTCACGCATGAAGATACCAGGAAGTGCCTAGGCAGCATTGGCAACGTCAATATATGGTTAAACTTCAATTATGCTGAACTGCATGAAAATATGCGTCAGGCGAAGGATGAAGTTTACAAGACTATTCTACAAGATGTTAGAATTGGAAAAGTGACCGAGCATGGGAAAGAAGCTTTACATGCACGATTACTGTCAAATTTGTATCCAGAACAAGATGTTGTGCCTGAGAATATTTTTCAGAAAATTACTGATAAGAAATCTGGAATATGTTTGATGCCAACTCTTGCAGAATGTGCCAAATTCAACAACAAAATGTTGAATTTAGAAAAGCAAGAGATTGTGAAACTGGAAGCTATTGACAGAGTAGAGCATATGGGATCAACAATTATTTTGTCTGAGAATCTGAAAACAAAATTGGATTCATTAGAGAAGACTATATCTAAAACTGCAGGTTTTGAAAAGACTCTGAATGTGTGCTTGAACTGCCGTATAATTTTAAGAAGGAATTTACATGTTGAAAGAGGTCTGGTAAATGGGTCAATGGGTAATGTTGTTGATTTTGTAAAATACAGAAATAGAGATGGAATTGAATTTTTAAAAATTAAATTTGATGGCATTGAGGAAATACAGCTAATTGGTCGTTGCTCTGCTAGATTTTTGCTTGTGAAAGACTTATATGTTCGCCGTAAGCAGTTTCCTGTTTGCTTGGCATATGCGGTGACAATCCATAAATCGCAAGGTTTAAGTGTAGACTGTGCATTGGTGAATATTGGCAGTTCTGTGTTCAAGGAGGGTATGGCATACGTGGCATTGTCACGAGTTAGAACTTTATCGGGATTGTACTTGATTGAGTGTGATGTCACAAACATTTGTGCGGATCTAGATTGTGTTAAGGAATACAATAGGTTAAGAAGAGAGTATGCGCCACATTTGCCTCAGTATCCTTTGTTTGAGAAACGTGTGGTAGGCCGGAAACGAAGAAATGTGACCAATACTGGGGAGGTTGTAGCAAAAAGACGAAAAGTCGATGAACCTAAAATTACAAGCAGAAACAAAGAGGATTCTGTTGAAGATGTTGTTGGTTTTCAGTTTGAAAACAGTTCTGGTGTCAACTGCTATGCTAATGTAGTAATTAATGTTTTGTTTTCTCTAAAAAATGTAAAAGAAGAGATTGTGGTCAATTCTGATCAAAGATTTTGCAGTTTGTTAAATTCTGTGTTAGAGAAATGTACCACTGATAGAAGAAACATAGAAAGTGTGTCTGAAATTAGAAATCTGTTAGATAGATGTTCAGGCCAAACACAATTCTCTCAAAATATTCAGCAAGATTGTCAGGAGTTTTTAATGTATATGCTTGATGTATTACATGCTGAAGGTGTAGATGTAGATCAGCTGTTTGGGCTTTCTTATCAATGGCAGCATGACTGCGAGAACTGTATGGTATCAAGTACTACTAGTGTAGACTCAGAAAGATTTATATATTTAACTTTGCCAGACAGTAAATCAGTCTCCTTTAATAAGCTAGTAAAAGCTGCTAATCACAACATGGAGTGTAGCCAATGTAAATCTGAAATGATGTCCACATTATTTATACGAACATATGGCCAGTACGTCATTTTAATGTTCCAACGATGTAGGCCTGATGGAACAAAATTGACAACTTTAATAAAAAAATTTGTAGCTTCGCAGTTGTCAATATCAGGAAGGACTTTTGTAACTACAGCAATTATATATCATGACGGCCCTTCAATATCATCAGGACATTACACAGCTTATTTAAAGTCTAGAAATGGCTGGTCATTCTGCAATGATTCTGTTTTAATTTTCAAAAAAAAATTGCCGTATGACCTTAAAAACTCTTACCTGGTGTTTTTAAAACCAAAATTTTAGGGAAATAATCTCGGGATGTGCTCTGTGGAATTTCAAGAAGTTCTAATGGCTCCTACACAATTTGGCCTTGAGGATAAGTGTAGTTCAGAGACATAACTTCTAATCATAGGATTGGACATCATGGAGATATATGTGCACTTTGAATGAGTTCAGAAAAACTGTTTCTTTTCATAAGCTAATTGAAGCAGCCAATCAAAACATGGAGTAGAGGGAATGTAAGTCTGCAATGCTGTCTACTGTTTTACATTGCTTTGTGATTAAAAGTGATGTAGAGAATTAAATAATTGTAGTACTCATAGAGGTAGTGTAAGTCTGCTTCATATTAAGCAGTATCAGTGTCATAGGAAATGTAGAACATGACTGAGCAAGAAGGGGAAGATATTACTATTCCAGGATTGTGAAAATGATCTTCAACATTTTAATTGTGAAAGTTGCGGAAATGCCAAATGATGGGATTGGCTTACAAGAAATCCAAGAGTTATAAATATCTCTGACTAGATTTGGCCTTGTGGAAAATAGTGGTACAGAGCAAGAAGTCATTTATTGCATGTAACGTGTTTTTAAAAACGATGGAGGTTTTCTTTCAGAAAGTGGCGGGCTGAAAGTAATAACAGCACAAAAGAGTGTAAGCTGTTCATAGGACATCCTTGGACGTCATGGAAAGTAAGTTAACTTTAAGGAGTTCTGAATTTTAATTTCTGATGTTGTATGGGTTTTTTAAACACAATCATTTTGATTGTGTTTTTTTTTCCCCGCTGTTACATGATGAATACCTTCAAGTCACTGTTTTTAGTGAATTTTGATACATTCTGAGAACAGCAAAAATAAACCATTTAACATGTATAATTAATTCTGTACTGTTTGCATTTATGATGTATATGTAGAACTGTGTAGGAGGCATGGAGAAGGTGAGTTTTCTGTAAGTGTTAAATTTATTGCATGCAGTGCTGCACTTCTACGTATTCTTTCATATGCTGGACTACATCTGCACAATGAGATACCTAAGCAAAGGAAACACAAGTGATGTGATTGTGAAATGAGCAAAATAAATTGCACATATTTCAATTACATCACCTGTGTTTCCTATCATTACGAATCACATTGTGCAGATCAAGTTTAGGTCTGTCCAGGGAAACATAGGAGGTTTCTACTTTGTTGAAGAGTGCAGTGGACATGACTCACTTCATTGGTAGACTTTCACAGATATTATCTCCTCTGTACACTTCAACAAGTGTAAATCTCATCTTGAACTCTGAGTAGGCCTCACCTCAAACAAATCTCTGGATAGGAGACATGTTATTGGCATCCTGAAGCGACACTTTTCTGAAACAAGAGCAATGCAAAAGATGCACCATGTTTTAAGATAGGCCTCACTTCATCTGCATCAAGATACTGTTAGTTTAAAATGTATATCTTTAGGATTGTGTAGAGGACCTGGAGAAGCAGAAGCTTCTGTCAGTGTCAAAGTTGTTGAAAAACTATTTGTCCTTCAATATTTTCCCTTGTCTTTTGTAATTTTTAAATACATGTTTTAATATTTTTCAAATGTTGGTTCTCTCTTTCACAGATTGAAAGTATAAAAATAAAATGTGATTAATTTAACGGCAATTACAAGGTAAATAGTTGTACTCTTTTCGTTATATTTCTATCACATTCACCTACTATTAGATCCACTGCTTCACTTCTTTAATCCTCAGTTTCCTGCCTTTGCTACTTTCCTCATTCCTTTCTCTATTACCTACTTACTCAACTCCTTCCACTCTTTTTCTCAGTCCCTCTGTTCTCATAGTTCCTCAGTCTTGTTCACTCACTCCATCTCTATTACTCTTAGTGTCTGTGAATTACTTTCCCAACTTTTTTTTTTGGACCGCTTCCCGGGAAGTTGCCCGGTTCGCAAACCAGCAGCGTTATGGGAGTCCACCATTTTGTGTTTCGGTCGAATCAAGATACAAGATGGAGGGCAAATAATGTTCAGAATGGGTAGAAGGGGGCACGGTAGATGTATCTTGACCCCCTTGGTTTTCTGAGGGTGGCTGAGGAGGACCATAGTTCTTCACTCTTGTTCACTCTCTCTGTTTCTATTAATGTCACTGTTTATGACTGATCAAAAAAAAAATTTTAAAAAAAGAACAGTAACTATAAGGGAAGGAAACAGACAGTTATGTCAAAAGAAAGACAGCTATAGGGAGTAAACTAAGGATACTGTTACCTACAATCCACTGCTGTTGATGTTACTGACCATGTCATGAATGATGTAATATGTGACATCATAAGCAGTGGATTGTAGGTAACAGTATCTCTTGTTTACTCCCTAACGCTGTCTTTCTTTTCACATAACTGTCTGTTTGCTTACCTTATACTTACTGTTCTTTTTTTTTAAAAATATTTTTTTGGGTTAGCTGCCGGTACGCGTACCAGGTAGCGCCCCGGGGAGCGAACTAAGAGAAATAGAGGTTGGCAGAGTTCCAAATATTCTACCTATTTTTTTATAATGGGGAGGTAGTTCTGAAAAGAACTTTTTTTTTTATGTTTTTGTTGTTTTATATTTTTTTTTGTATTTTTTGAACATTTTTTTACTTTTTTTGTATTTTCTGAACGTTTTTAAAAAAAAATTGGTTTTTTTGGGGGGGGGGAAACAAAAACGATCCATTATAAAGGGCTCAACAGGAGCAAAAAAAAAAAAAAGAATTTATTTTTTGGGGCGTTTTGTACAAACATTAACATGATTTTGAATTGCTCGCAAAATCAAAGTGATGCTACTTTCTCTGTAGCAGATGAAATCGCCACATTCCACGCACACTTGCTTTACGTGCCCAAACAACATTTGGATGTTTGCAATCATCTCCCTCGCCTCTGGTCCCGACACCTCTGGAACCACCGATCTTCTTGCCATTGGGAGGGGATTTTGTTGTTCGTCACGTAGCTGGGCAGCACTATAATTATTTGGGTGCCACCTACTCATATGCCGATGCATAGTATGATTGCCATAACTGTATTTTTTATCAGTGCCCCTTGACAATCTATCACCGCATATACGGCAAAACACGTAGCGTGCATTCACTTTTTTTTGCCCCTCAGGAATTCTGTAGAATTGCCAGATGTAATTCTCCTTTCGATTGTACCTCCTGGGCTCCTCTGGCAAAAACCTTGGCTCTTCCTCCTCTTCCTCCTCTTCCTGTTCTTCCTCTTCTTGCAAAATTACTTCTGCAGGTGGTCCTCTCTTTCTTGGATTTGGTGGAGGTGGTGGGTTAGCACCAGCTGAAGCTACTAATGAAGCCATCTCAAAGTCTCAATAAAGGGTCTTTCTCTCACCAAGATGAAAGTCAGAGTGAGGAAAGAAGGAGGGGTTTTCATCATTTGGGAAAAACAAAAGTTCTAAACCAATGAAAAGTGTTCATTTTAGATCACATGACCTAGTATTACATCATTAGGAAACCAAAAGTGAAATGAACCAATGAAAAGTGTTATTACCGAGTCACATGACCTGCTGTGTTTACGTTACGCGGTCGGCGCCGCGCCGCGGATCGCTTCCGGTTCGCGTACCGCTGCGCTTCCGGGTACGCGAACGTAGCACGTCATATGACGTATTACGCGAGAACGCGAAACGTCATGCTGACGCGACGCGTCACGATGTTGTTTTGTAACGCGAGAGGTGCGCAAAAGGAACGTTTACCGGTTCGCGTACCGGGTCGCGCCTCCGGATTGAGCTAACGGGAAGCTAACCGGTACGCGTACTGGGAGCGAAACAAAAAAAAAATTTAAAAAAAATTGTATTAAAAACATGTAAAAAATATTTTTCTTTTTAAAGAATAATACATTGTAAAGGTTTGATATTAGCTATTAAAAAACCAATGAAATTCACTGAAAAAACCATAGGTTATAGACCATATATAGTTAGGAATTAGCATTTACAAAACCTTAAAAATTCACTGAAAAAACCATAGGTTATAGACCATATATAGTTAGGGAATAGCATTTAAAAAACCTTATTTTACTCACACAAAACCATTGAAATTCCATATATAGTTAGTTGTACTAACTATATATCACGCACCCGCAATCCACTGCTGATGATGTCACATATTACATCATTCATGACATGGTCAGTGACATCACTGATGACATCACTGATGACATCTCAAATGACATCACTGATGACATCCCTGATGACATCTCAAATGACATCACTGATGACATCACTGATGACATCTCAAATGACATTACTGATGACATCACTGATAAAATCATTCATGTGATAATACGATGAACCTCTTCAGACTCTAATATAACCTTAGATACACTCAGTGTAAACACAGACTCACAGATTGTCACTCATCCATGAAGTTACACACACACCTAGACAGTCATGCAAACAATCAATCACACCTCCATTTCCTTAACTATACAGTTAAACACACCTTACTTATTCAAACATATACTAAAACATATTTACTCACTTATACAATCCTGGATACAAGTTCACAATGATCCATACAGCCACTCACACATTCACTGGCTCTTATGCACAGTTATTTATATATGTCAACTCTCACATGTACTGTATTTTACATATGTACTTAATTTGACATGTAGCACTGAGATATCTATTCACTCACCAATACAGTCATGCACACAGTCAACCGCCCATACAGCTGTTTCCAACATGCACTTTTGAACCCATACATCTATGCACAGAGTCATACACTTCCCAGCCACCCACACACACACTCAGTCTCCCATACAAATGCTTGGGCAACCAATCAATAACCCATATAGTTACTCATATAGCTACTGATCAACACATGCAGCAGTTTACAGAACAACAGACATAATGATGCACAAATTAAGACAGTTTAGTCACTAACCCATGCACTCAGTGAGACACATTTAATCACTCACTCATACATTCAGTCATGCACCTACTAAATCCATCGTCCAGACACTTATACATCGACTCATTCATAAATATGTAAGACATATTTTAACTTTACAGAAAAATACAGTCACTGGATGTTGTCATCAGTGATGTCATCAGTGATGTCATTTGAGATGTCATCAGTGATGTCATCAGTGATGTCATTTGAGATGTCATCAGTGATGTCATCAGTGATGTCACTGACCATGTCATGAATGATGTAATATGTGACATCATCAGCAGTGGATTGCGGGTGCGTGATATATAGTTAGTACAACTAACTATATATGGAATTTCAATGGTTTTGTGTGAGTAAAATAAGGTTTTTTAAATGCTATTCCCTAACTATATATGGTCTATAACCTATGGTTTTTTCAGTGAATATATATATATATATATGTATATGTATTACCTACTGGCGGTCGCCAGTAGGTATATATAGTTAGGATTTTTTCCCTATGGGATTTTTGAAAATTCTATGTCTAATAACTTTGGCGTTTGTGGACGGAATTGGATGAAATTTTCTGGAAAATGGAACATTTTGTTTCTGAGCAGCCCCTGAAAATTTGGGGGGGGTTCGTCCAGGGGGGGCAGAGAAAAAAGGGGGGTCCCAAAACGTGTTTTTAACATTGAGTTTTCCATAGGGCGGTTGGCCTCACTTTTAGCCCGAACGGCTGAATGGATTTGCACGAAACTTGGCAAAATTGTAGGGACTGGTAGCCCGATGTGCCTTTTGTAGGTCTCAATATATGTGCTCCAGTGGATTTTGAGAAATTAACGTTTAAAAAAAGATATATATCTGTAACAGCGGACCGGGCAGCTCCCCGGTTCGCGGACCGGGCCGCGTACCAGAACTTCGCGTAGCGAAGCTGATTGGCTCTCCGGTGTCTGTCAACATTCTAAACAGTCCGGAGCGGCCGCCATCTTGTCTCTCGGTAGGATTGAGAGACAAGAGGAGGCCAAAACAAAGCGGGAAATAACCATAAGGGGGCATAGTAGATCCTCCCTGACCCCCTAGGTTTAATGTGGAGGCTTTAAAAGGGCCCCGCGGGGCAAAAAAAAATAATTTTTTTTTTGTCTTTTTTTCGTGGGTAGCGCCCGGTCCGCGAACCGGGAAGCGTTCTGGGCAGCGTACTGCAATGAAAAATGAATGAGAGACTTTTCAAATGCAGTATGTTAATTGATTGTTGGTTTTGTTGATTATTTTTTATTTTTTTTAGTTTTTTAAGCAATTATTTATTATTGTGATTGTGGTTGAAAATTTAATAACATTTCTAACATTTAACTAGTTTATTAATTACATATAAAAATGATTAAAGACTCAAACAATTTTTTAATATTACATACAATTTTATTTTTCGGATTGTTTTTCAAAATTTAATAGAACGTCTAGCATTTGACTGTCCGATATGTCCTCTTGTTGAGTGAACATAAGTTCCCACATTTGACCGTCATCATAATGAAGTAAATGATCCACAGATTCTACACATTGAACTAATTCATGGTCCCGTGATTCATCCATGAAATCTGAGTCATCATTGTCCTCAATATCTTTTTCTGTGTTGTTCTCCAGAACAATTTCAAAGGAAACATTCTGCTCACCTTCCATTTTCTTGCTGTAATTTGCATAAAAAATAAATATATCAGTAGAGATAGGGCACTGTTGGGTTTAAGTTCAGACAGGTACTTGTGAGTTTATAACAGAGAAGTAATCTATGGGCACTGTATGGTTTCAGGCGTGAAGTAGTACTATTAAAAAGTGCCTGTGAAGAAGCCTAAGTAAATTCATAATTATACCACAGAAACCTAAATCAATCCATAATTATAATAAAGAAGCCTTTCTCAATGTCTAACTCTTACAGAGGGATAGTATATAACTATCTGAAAATGTTTTCAAATTTATAAAATAATATCTCACCTTCTAAAAACAAGTTTAAGTTGTGAGTGAAAATGATCTTGCAATGTAGTTCAGGAAGTAGTAGTCAAAATGGCTGTGTTTCTCTCTCTTCCTTTATATATATTCAGGTACATAACCAATCAAATGTCAGGTAAAAAAAGTAGAAAATGAAAGTAACATTTTCATTGGTTGTCAATTCCAACACTTCAGATGTGTTTTGTGAAGTAATTTACCTCAGGGTATTTAGAGAGGTCTACAGGCTAAATGACTAAATGGAATTCCAATCAAATTTGTGAAAATGGTAGGGATTGGTATGTAGTATGAGCTAATCTATATTTGGTGAAATTGTCTCCAGTGGCTTTTCTGTGAACTACTTTCCCACCTTTTTTGATGGTGCGCTTCCCAGGGAGCGACCCGGTACGCGAACCGTTGAGCGCCTCGGTTCGCGGACCTTAAGCGTTCCAGAAGTCCACCATTTTGTGTTTCGGTCGAATTAAGATACAAGATGGAGGGCAAATAATGTTCAGAATGGGTAGAAGGGGGCACGGTAGACTTATCTTGACCCCCTAGGTTTTGTGAGGGTGGCTGAGGAGGCCCATATGTGCGAAAAAAAAACATTTTTTTTTTAAATTTCGCGAGGTTAGCTCCCGGTTCGCGTACCGGGTAGCGCCCCAGGGAGCGTACTTTGTTGAAAATTAGTGAAAAATGTTAGAGTACAATAATAATTGTGAGTGATCAGATGTAGGGTAGCTCTGAGAAGAGCTTTTGGGTTTATGGTACATTTAGGTACTTATAAGTAGGTACCAATGCACATTCTTAAATTCAGAGTGAAAATTCTGTTGCCCTCATCTGAGAAGTGAACTCCATCTCCTCTGTAGATATCTTGCATGTAGTAACGCAAGTTATTGTTGTACAGGGAGCCCATTCCATGGTCTCTCATGTAAGCTGAAACAGATTTGTTTACATGCTTCCTCGACTTCTCAATTTGTGGACAAAATTGGTTTGACCACCTCCATTTCTGTCTTTGGCATATATTTGAATATACCAAGGCAGTCTGAGGAAAAAGTGGCATTAATTGCTCAAAGGTGTCCTTTAAAAGCATTTCCAGACCTACACCAGTCAAAGTGCCCAAGTCATTACCTCCACAGTGCACAATTAACAGGTCAGGTTTGGGCAAATGCATAAAGGTTTTCACCAATGGTATCAATTGGTGACATTTTAATCCTCTGTGGCCAAACCACTTAATTTCCACATCTTGTAAATTGAGGTTAGGTAATTTCCTGTTTTCAACGTACCTTTGAGCCCAGTGAATATAACTATGTCCAACAATCCAGACAGAAAACATGGTGAGAGAAGGTTCTCCTGCAGTCAGATGAAGTGTGGCAATGAAATGGCAGTTGAAAAAATGAGAGTTTAAAATGAAAAAAACTGTGGAGTTTCTGTGTTCATGAAGCAGTAACAGTGATTGGTGGATTTTGATTGCTGAAAACAGAAAGTTAGGGTGCACGGATGAGTTATTTGAAAGATGTATTTTGAGTGGTCAATAAAAAATCATTAAATGAAAGAATGCACTGGATATGCAGGTGCACTGAGAGTTCAGAGTTCAATTGCAACAAAGTTGTGTGAACTTGCAAACACCAGAAGTCTTCCAAGAGGTGGTTGCCATGCAGAAAAGACAGAAAGGGCAGAGGGGGGAAGGGTTTTCATTTGAAAAAAAGTGAGGGAAGAGTTTTGATTGGGTGACATGAGAAATATGTGTGAAGAATTACAGCATTTCTGTGCTTTTGATAGCTGCAGACTCTGGAGTGCATACCTTTTGCTCTGCTGAAGACAAATTGGTGTGTTTCTGAGACTGTTTTCAAACTCAAAGTATTTGCTGAGGTGAGAAAATATTTCTTTAATTTAGATAGAGAATAGGGTGCTTTAAGGAGAAAATTGTGAATTATGTGGCGCAAATTGCTTGTAAATATGCTCCCACATGTGCATGGAAAATTTTGATTTTGAATGTTTGTGTTACATAGCCATGTTAAAAGTGATACAAACATGCAGGAAAGGCAATGAAAAAATGCTTTTATGTGTCTTAAGGACATTTTAAGTAATTTTGCCATGTGCAGTGTTTTGAAATTATGATTTGAAAATCGTTTTTGGGGAAAAGGAATTGATTTAAATTTATGACAAGGACATAATGGTGTATGCTTCTTTATACGGCAATTGACTGTCCCTGATGTTATTTTTCCCATTTTAATGTAAGACCTTTCTCTGTGGCGCAAGTTGCTTGTAAATATGCTCCGACCTGTGCATGGGAAATTTAGATTTTAAATGTTTGTGTTACATAGCCATGTTAAAAGTGACCCAACCATGCTGGAAAGGCAATCAAAAAACGCTTTCATGTGTCTTAATGACATGTTAAGTCATTTTCCCATGTGCAGTGTTTTGAAATTATGATTTGAAAATCGTTTTTGGGGAAAAGGAATTGTTTTTAAATTCATGACAAGGACATAATGGTGTATGCTTCTTTATAAGGCAATTGACTGTCCCTGATGTTATTTTTCTCATTTTAGTGTAAGACCTTTCTCTGTGGCGCAAATTGCTTGTAAATATGCTCCCACATGTGCATGGAAAATTTAGATTTTGAATGTTTGTGTTACATAGCCATGTTAAAAGTGACCCAACCATGCAGGAAAGGCAATCAAAAAACGCTTTTATGTGTCTTAAGGACATTTTAAGTAATTTTCCCATGTGTAGTGTTTTGAAATTATGATTTGAAAATCGTTTTTGAGGTAAAGGAATGTTGTTAAAATTTATGTGCGCCATATGCCTCCAAATTTCTTTTTCAGGGGTGCAGCAGGGTGTTCTTGAGACACCCCTGCACCTTTGGAAAAAATTCCTAATTTGTGATGAGCAAATTGTTAATCGCAAATTGCACCTTCATTTATATGAGCCTCCTAGCCCATGGAAATGAATGGGTAATTTGCAATTAGCAATTTTCTCATCGCAAATTTGGAATGGTAAAGAATCGCTATTTATTCCTTAAAATTCGCTTTTTTGGAAATGCAAAATAGTTATATGATACATATGGCGGTTGATGTCTAACAAGATAAGAAGCTTAGGGATACATTTATGATGACTGGCGCAATGAAGTAGAAATCACTTACTTCATTGGTAGAGCTTTACATGTATTATCTCCTCTGTATTCTTCATCAAGCGTAACTTTAATCTGCAATCCTGAGTAGGCCTCACTTTAAACAAACCTCTGGATAGGCCACATCTTATTGTTATCCTGAATTAATCATTTAAAATGCTAGGGACAGATTTATGATAGGTGTATGCCTCTTTTGCGCCACTTAGAAAACATTGTCCATGGGGAAAGGACTTAAAATGTCCTTAAGACACATGAATGCGTTTTTTTAAAACGTTTGCAATTTTTTTGGGTCACTTTTAACATGGCTATGTGACTCAAACAGTCAAAATCTAAATTCGCCATGCATAGGTGGGAGCATATTTACAAGGAATGTGCTCCATGGGGAAAGGTCTTATAATGTAATATGGGAAAAATGACATCAGAGACACTGAAATGCCTTATAGAGAAGCATACACCATTATGTCCTTGTCATAAATTTGCAAACCATTACTTTTCCCCAAAAACGATTTTCAAATCATAATTTGAAAACACTGCACATGTGGAAATGACTTAAAATGTCCTTAATTCAAAATTTGCGATTCCTTAAATGCAATGTATCAAACAAAAAATATGTAAAAAATGATATTAAGGATTTGGAAACTACCACCAACTTCTAGTTTGTGGTAAATTGCGAATTCTTTTCAAAAAGCATTTTTTTCCAAAAAAGAAAAGGTCCCATATGACGCCCATACATGCCCTTAGGGCATGTAGGTGTGCCATATGCCCCCAAATTTATTTTTCAGGGGTGCAGCAGGGTGTTCTTGAGATACCCCTGCACGCTTGAAAAAATTCCTATTTTGTGATGAGCTAATTGCTAATCGCAAATTGCAACCTTCATTCCTATGAGCCTCCTAGCCCATGGAAATGAATGGGTAATTTGCAATTAGCAATTTGCTCATTGCAAATTAGGAATAGTAAAGAATTGCTATTTATTCCTTAAAATTTGCTATTTAGGAAATGCAAAATAGTTTGATGGTACATATGGTGGTTCATCTGTAACAAGATAAGAAGCTTAGGGATACATTTATGATGACTGGCGCAATAAAGTGCACATTACTTACTTCATTGGTAGGCCTTTACATGTATTATCTCCTCTGTATTCTTCATCAAGCGTAACTTTAATCTGCAATCCTGAGTAGGCCTCACCTTAAACAAACCTCTGGATAGGCCACACCTTATCGTCATCCTGGATTAATCATTTAAAATGCTAGGGACAGATTTATGATAGGTGTATGCCTCTTTTGTGCCACTGTGCGTCACTTTTATGATGCAGCGGCGGTGCAAAAGATTTGCTATGAGGCGACAACATTACAAATTGATGCATTTAGGCAGATATGTCATGGTGTAAAAAAAACGTACCACATGAAACCGATGCAGCAGTGATGCAAAAGATGCACCATGTCGTAAGACAGGCCTCACTTGGGGCCATATGTATCAAGCTAATTAGCATTCGCAAAGATCAAAATTCTACGAATTTTGGCCTTTGCGAATGTTAATTAGACAAATGGTATGTATCAAACAAGTTTGATGCAAAATAAGGAGTAGCAAAATTTGCTATTCCTTATTTTGCAATTGCACTGAAGGATTTGCAAATTTTGTGACTACTTAAATGCAATGTATCAAACAAAAAATATGTAAAAAATGACATTAAGGATTTGGAAACTATTGTGGTAAATTGGTGGTAATTTGTGAATTCTTTTCAAAAAGCTTTTTTTTAAAAAAACAAAAGGTCCCATATGACGCCAACACATGCCCTTAGGGCATGTATGTGTGCCATATGCCCCCAAATTTCTTTTTCAGGGGTGCAGCAGGGTGTTCTTGAGACACCCCTGCACCCTTGGAAAAATTCCTAATTTGTGATGAGCAAATTGCTAATCGCAAATTAAACCTTCATTCCTATGAGCCTCCTAGCCCATGGAAATGAATGGGTAACTTGCAATTAGCAATTTGCTCATCGCAAATTAGGAATGGAAAAGAATCGCTATTTATTCCTTAAAATTCGCTATTTAGGAAATGCAAAATATTTTGATGATACATATGGCAGTTCATCTCTAACAAGATAAGAAGCTTAGGGATAGATTTATGATGACTGGCGCATCACCAGGGATGTTCCAGTCTTCTTGCGCCGCTGTTCCGCCACCCATGGTGTGCTGCATTTACAATGCGGCACAGCATGGGGCAAAAACGGCACAGATGCTTGACGCATCTGTGCCGTTAAGGTGGCGCATTGCTGGAGTTGTATCGCAAGTGCGATGCAGCTCCAGCAAGGCTCAGGGGTGCACCATCTCCACAATGTTGCGTCAAGACCTATGCCTGCTTCAAGCAGGCGCAGGGTTTTGACGCAGGTTTCTCCTATCTGATTGTAAATGCGGCACACCATGGGTGGCAGAGCAGTGGTGCACGTTAACTGGTGCATGCCTGGGGATGTGCCATTTAACATAAATCTGCCCCTTTACATTTAAGTATGTGCAGGGGACACAGAGTCGGTGAGGCTTATCCAAGGTTAAGAAGAGATGAGTCCTGTTCAGTGAAAGATTAGACATAGGCTTCACCTGCTCAGCATCGCTGGACATGGCTAAATAATAGCTGCAAAATGTTACTCTTGTTAAACAATTTTACTATTATAATCTGTGAGATTTGTCTCTTACTCTGCAACATCTCATTGTTGTTATCTTTCTTTAAAGATAAAGACAACCTCAACATGAGCGACAATCTGCAATCAGTTAATTTTGACCTCATCATTGAACTTGTAATTGAAACATCAGTGGATGTTGATCCCTTGGATGATTTAAATCCTGAGGATGAAGAAGAGCGTGATGAGGATGCAGATTTGTCCGAATTATATGATATAGGATGGGAAGCTGACCTGCTTGAGCCTTTGGAAATATAAACATTTATTTTTAAAATTTATAATTAATAAAAAGTAAAAAGGTAAACCGTTTAATTTAAAAATAAAGACACCTTCAAAAGCAGGTTATGTGTAGTGTCTTCAATAAAATATTAAAATATGCTCATAAAATTAGATCAGATTCACATATAAAATAGCATAGGTAACATAAATATAAATGTCATTTCTTTTCTGGTATTTCTGTATTGTAAATTTGCCAACGACTAAAAAATCTTCTAATTAAAATGTCAAGTAGTGTGTTAAGTTTTTTATCACTGTTACTGATTTACTGTTTGGTAATAATGGTTAATAACATTATTTATTATATTTTTTCACAGATTCAACTGCAGATCATTTCAAGATTTCACCATGCCTACAATAGAAAGACAGAGAAAGGCTGCAAAACGTCAAAGACAGCAGGTGAAAAAAAATACGCAGCAGTCCTCTAACAAAAAGATTTGTCAAGTCACAAAGAAAGCACCGGGTAAGAGCACAAAACAATTTATAAGAAATATGTGTAGTAAAAAAAATATTACTACAGAAAATGTTTCAGTCCATAAAACGAGAAGGAAATCAAATGGAAAAGAAAGGCCAATGAAAAATGTTACTGCTAGAGCAAGAGATAACTCTGTGCATGATAGTAGAAGGAAACAACAGTTTAGGGAGATTCGTAAACGAATGTTCCGGAACAGGATAATTGGCAATTTGTTAAAAAATATTAAGAAAGGTCAACAGAAACTGGTTTTTTATAAGACAAAAAAAAAAGTTGAGAAAGTTATTGATCAGGCATTTGAAATTAAACGTAAGTTATTTATTTTGATAATCAATAGAATTAGGAAGCTAAACAAGGCAATTTTTGATTTCAAAAGAAATAGTAGATGGAAGAGAATAGTTAATCGTAGTAATTTTTGTGAAGTTTTTTCTGGAGAATGGATGCATAGTTCAAGCTGTGAGGCATTTTTTAATGAGGAGAGTTATTTCCAGGATAATGATTTGGTGCATGCAGTTGACACCAGTGGTCGTGCTTATGAAGTGAAAGATGGTTGTCCAGTTGAAAAAGAAAAACTTGTGACAACAGAGGCAGAAGAGGTGTTAGGTAATGAGGTTTTAGGAAGACGTGCTAAGGGTCCTGTGTACACCTGGAAGTGTAGTAGTATTTGCAGTGTGCGACAGGATTCCATCAATTTGCTTTGTGATTTTGTACGGTCATTTAATAAGAAAAGTTTGAAGCAGAAAATGATGTTGTTGCAAGAATTAGATCCTTGCAGAGTAAGAGAAGTGACAGGTTTGCATGGACATTCACTGGCTTGTCTTTCCAGGAGAGTATGCCAGAGTGTTTTTCATCATTTCAGGATGCTAGCAGTGCATCATAACAAAGTGAGGAAATTAGTTAGAATGTTGTATTATGCTAAGAGTCCAGCAATTATGCTTAAACAATTATGCGCTGCTCTTTTGCATGGTTCTGAAATAGATATGAAGAATATATGTGAAGAAATTGAGTTTTGTTACTTTGGAAGTAAAGAGGAGAATGTTGAAATTGAGCAAGAAGAAGAGGGTCATGTGGAAGATAGTGTACAGGTTTCCAGTACAGATAATTTCCAGAGGGAAATTGCGACGTTTGAGTTGAAATCAAGTGAGAGGCCTAATTTCACTTGTGTGTGTTGTCGACGCACTTATTATAAGAATCAGACTAAGTTAGTGGATTTATATGCAAAAAGTGAAAGGGAAAATAATAGTGAATGGAAGGATTTTGCAACATACTTGATGGTAGAAAATTGTTTTGATTTGGGATTGGATCAACGTGTGTGTACTTATTGTTGTTGCAAATTAAATCAAAACCAGATGCCTGCTAGAGCAGTTCATAATAATCTGGAATTGGTTGAGATTCCTTCTGAATTGAAGGATTTAAATACTTATGAATCTATTTTGATTCAAAGTATCCATCCCTTTCAGGCTATTGTAAGAATGGAGCCAAAGACAGGGAAATTGCCTCCATCAGATTTACAGAGAGGATTAAAGGGAAGAGTTGTTTATTTGCCTCTAGATTTGAAGAAAAACATTAACACAATTGGAGTAGAAAAAGTGGAAGAGGAACCTCTGGTTATCTTAGTTAATGGGGTTCCGACAAAGAATAAGAAAATATGGCAAGATTTAGTAGATGTTAGGAAAGTTAAAAAGGCAACATTGTATGTGAAAAAAAATAATAAATACTATAAGAATGTATATGTTGCAGAAGAGGAAGTAAGTGAGGAAGAGGATAGCGATTTGTGTGCTGGTCAAATTGAGAAAGTAGAACCCTCTACTAGTGAAGAAATATATGAACATTATAGTGTTCATCCTTTGCATTCCAAGGAAGTCATGGGGAATGCTATTGAGTTGTTTCAAATGAAACAAGCCAAAGGGAGTCCCATTAGTGTTTGGGAGGAAAGTTTGGAAGCTCGGTGTTTCCCACAGCTTTTTCCAACAGGTCAGGGAGGAAGATATGATGAGCGACCTCATCAAATTCCTGCTTCTGAATACCGGACTTTGCGATTGTATGCAGGAGATGCTAGGTTTCGACAATGCATTCCTTATTTGTTTCATCTCCTGTTTGAAAGCGATCTGTCTGGACTGTCATATGCAGTGAACCACATCTTGAAAAGTGGCATACACATGCAAAACATCTCGGCAAGTGACTTTATGAATAAAGTCAATGTCCAAGACAGTATTTTGGATTCTCACCTGATTAATCTCATGGCGTGTCAGCGTGGTACTAATGAGTACTGGTACCGTCGTCATGGTGATTTAAAATGTATGCTGAGGAACTTAGGTACTCCCACATGGTTCCTCACTCTGAGCTGTGCCGAGTATGGCTGGGAAGACTTACTTGAATTTCTACGAGAGGCAAATGCTAACGTAGATAACATCGAATTCAAGACACCTGGAGAACTGTGCTCTTTGGATCCAGTCAATGTATGTAGGTACTTCAATCATAGATTTGAAGCTATGATGTCTTTCATCATGAATAAGAAGAATCCACCTCTTGGAGAGGTGTTGGATTTCTTCTGGAGAAAGGAGTACCAAGCAAGAGGTGCTCCTCATATACATATGTTGCTGTGGATCAAGGATGCACCTAAATTTGGAACGGATCCAGAAGACTCAGTGATGAGTTTCATCCAACAGTATTCTACGTGTGCTGTTCCAAACGCAAAGGAGAAGAAAAGCCTAAGAGAAAAAGTTCTGCGTTTCCAAAGCCATCGATGTGGAAAGTACTGCCGTCGTAAATTCCGAAACAAGGACAAGTTCTACACTAAATGTCGTTTCGGCTTTCCACGACCGGTGATTTCTAAAGGAAGAGTAAACAGTTTGATGTCTTCGCTGCGACACAATGTCATGAAGAAATCACCTAAAAACACTTACAATTTGAAGAGGAACCAAGAGTCCAAGTACATCAACGACTACAACCCGGTGATTTTGTCCATGTGGAATGCTAACATGGATATACAGTTTGTGGCTGATAACTGTATGGCTGTGGCTCGGTATGTGACGTCTTACATCACCAAAAAAGAGAAGACAGAATTGAAGGATATGTGGGAGGACATTTCCCATGAAAGGAGCCTCAGCAAGAAGTTGTACAGTTTCAGTCTGAAGATGTTGTCGCATCGAGAAATCGGAGCGTACGAATGTTCTGACCGGTTGTCTTCAGCAAGTCTCTATGCCAAGTCCAGGAGTATCGTTTGGGCGAGTCTTGGTCTTGCAGCAACGCGTAATCGAGTTCTCAAACCTGTGCGGGAAATTGAGTATTTGGCGGAAAAGGAGCCAAACAGTACCGACATTTTGAAGACAAACATGTTGGATACATATTATCCAAATCGAAGCAGTCACCTCGAGAATGTTTGTCTGTATGAGGTTCTGCAAAATTACATATTCAAGAGGAACATCAAAGAAGATACTGAGAAAGGAGTGTATGCTGTAATAGGAAGTGAGGGATGTCTGGTCAAGCAAAGAAAATGCCACTTGGTAAACCATCGAAAATTGAGTGGCGAATCTCCTGAAAAAAAGGAGTTTTTCTATTTAGCACTTTTGCAACTTTTCAAGCCTTGGCGTGCAGAAGAGGAACTGCTTGGAGATTTCCTCTGTTACGAAGACTCTTTCAATGCCGCCAAGGAGACCATAGAATGTCCTGCTTTTCCCAAATATGTAGAAATGTTGAATGCGGAAATTGAGCAGGAAGCAACGATTGCAGCCGAGATTGCCAGAGACAGTTCTCAGGACAGTCAGAGTTCTGCTTCATTGAGTCAGGATCCACTAGGAGGACCTGTTATCGAAAATGAAGCTGCCACTGCTATGAATGAAGTGGAAAGAGCCATGGCACATGCTCAAGAGGATGCGGTTAACTTAGAAGAGTTGGAAAGACAACTCAACGTTGAGCAGAGGAAAATATATGACGAAGTTACCATGCAAATTGATCATGGATTAAGTCATGATAAGAAAGAGTGCTCATGTACGTCGTTGAAGCCTGTCCGACTGTACGTGAGTGGAGAAGCGGGAACTGGAAAAAGTTTCCTCATTAAAGCAATTTCATGCTATTTGCAGGAAAGGACAGAGTCATCGCTGTCTTGTGTTGTCACTGCTCCAACTGGACTGGCAGCACATAATATTAAAGGGATTACTTTACATCGTTTACTGATGCTGCCAGTGGAGCATGACAACAAATTACAATATCACAAGCTATCTGGAGATGCTTGTTTTGAAGTTTCAAGAATCTTGAGGAAAATGAAACTTCTTATCATTGACGAAGTAAGCATGGTTTCCAATGTCATGCTTGCCTTTGTGCATTTGAGGATGCAAGAAGTTCTCAAAACAGAGTATGATGTGTTATTTGGTGGCAAACACATCATTGTTTTCGGAGATCTTCTGCAGCTGACACCAGTGAAAGGGCAACCTGTGTTCAAAATGCTCACGCATGAAGATACCCGGAAGTGCCTAGGCAGCATTGGCAACGTCAATATATGGTTAAACTTCAATTATGCTGAACTGCATGAAAATATGCGTCAGGCGAAGGATGAAGTTTACAAGACTATTCTACAAGATGTTAGAATTGGAAAAGTGACCGAGCATGGGAAAGAAGCTTTACATGCACGATTACTGTCAAATTTATATCCAGAACAAGATGTTGTGCCTGAGAATATTTTTCAGAAAATTACTGAGAAGAAATCTGGAATATGTTTGATGCCAACTCTTGCAGAATGTGCCAAATTTAACAACAAAATGTTGCATTTAGAAAAGCAAGAGATTGTGAAACTGGAAGCTATTGATAGAGTAGAGCATATGGGATCAACAATTATTTTGTCTGAGAATCTGAAAACAAAATTGGATTCATTAGAGAAGAGTATATCTAAAACTGCAGGTTTTGAAAAGACTCTGAATGTGTGCTTGAACTGCCGTATAATTTTAAGAAGGAATTTACATGTTGAAAGAGGTCTGGTAAATGGATCAATGGGTAATGTTGTTGATTTTGTGAAATACAGAAATAGAGATGGAATTGAATTTTTAAAAATTAAATTTGATGGCATTGAGGAAGTACAGCTAATTGCTCGTTGTTCTGCTAGATTTTTGCTTGTAAAAGACTTATATGTTCACCGTAAGCAGTTTCCTGTTTGCTTGGCATATGCGGTGACAATTCATAAATCGCACGGTTTAAGTGTAGACAGTGCATTGGTGAATATTGGCAGTTCTGTGTTCAAGGAGGGTATGGCATATGTGGCATTGTCACGAGTTAGAACTTTATCGGGATTGTACTTGATTGAGTGTGATGTCACAAACATATGTGCGGATCTAGATTGTGTTAAGGAATACAATAGGTTAAGAAGAGAGTATGCGCCACATTTGCCTCAGTATCCTTTGTTTGAGAAACGTGTGGTAGGCCGGAAACGAAGAAATGAGAACAATACTGGGGAGGTTGTAGCAAAAAGACAAAAAGTCAATGAACCTAAAATTACAAGCAGAAACAAAAAGGATTCTGTTGAAGATGTTGTTGGTTTTCAGTTTGAAAACAGTTCTGGTGTCAACTGCTATGCTAATGTAGTAGTTAATGTTTTGTTTTCTCTAAAAAATGTAAAAGAAGAGATTGTGGTCAATTCTGATCAAAGATTTTGCAGTTTGTTAAATTCTGTGTTAGAGAAATGTACCACTGATAGAAGAAACATAGAAAGTGTGTCTGAAATTCGAAATCTGTTAGACAGATGTTCAGGCCAAACACAATTCTCTCAAAATATTCAGCAAGATTATCAGGAGTTTTTAATGTATATGCTTGATGTATTACATGCTGAAGGTGTAGATGTAGATCAGCTGTTTGGGCTTTCTTATCAATGGCAGCATGACTGCGAGAACTGTATGGTATCAAGTACTACTAGTGTAGACTCAGAAAGATTTATATATTTAACTTTGCCAGACAGTAAATCAGTCTCCTTTAATAAGCTAGTAAAAGCAGCTGATCACAACATGGAGTGTAGCCAATGTAAATCTGAAATGATGTCCACATTATTTATACGAACATATGGCCAGTATGTCATTTTAATGTTCCAACGATGTAGGCCTGATGGAACAAAATTGACAACTTTAATTAAAAATTTTGTAGCTTCGCAGTTGTCAATATCAGGAAGGACTTTTGTAACTGCAGCAATTATATATCATGACGGCCCTTCAATAACATCAGGACATTACACAGCTTATTTAAAGTCTAGAAATGGCTGGTCATTCTGCAATGATTCTGTTTTAATTTTCAAAAAAAAATTGCCGTATGACCTTAAAAACTCTTACCTGGTGTTTTTAAAACCAAAATTTTAGGGAAATAATCTCGGGATGTGCTCTGTGGAGTTTCAAGAAGTTCTAATGGCTCCTACACAATTTGGCCTTGAGGATAAGTGTAGTTCAGAGACATAACTTCTAACCATAGGACTGGACATGATGGAGAAATACGTGCACTTTGAATGAGTTCAGAAAAACTGTTTCTTTTTATAAACTAATTGAAGCAGCCAATCAAAACATGGAGTAGAGGGAATGTAAGTCTGCAATGCTGTCTACTGTTTTACATTGCTTTGTGATTAAAAGTGATGTAGAGAATTAAATAATTGTAGTAGTCATAGAGGTAGTGTAAGTCTGCTTGTATCAGTGTCATAGGAAAAGTAGAACATGACTGAGCAAGAAGGGGAAGATATTACTATTCCAGGATTGTGAAAATTATCTTCAACATTTTAATTCTGAAAGTTGCGGAAATGCCAAATGACGGGATTGGCTTACAAGAAATCCAAGAGTTATAAATGGCTCTGACCAGATTTGGCCTTGTGGAAAATTGTGGTAGAGAGCAAGAAGTCATTTATTGCATGTAACGTGTTTTTAAAAACGATGGAGATTTTCTTTCAGAAAGTGGCGGGCTGAAAGTAATAACAGCACAAAAGAGTGTAAGCTGTTCATAGGACATCCTTGGACGTCATGGAAAGTAAGTTAACTTTAAGGAGTTCTGAATTTTGATTTCTGATGTTGTATGGGTTTTTTAAACACAATCATTTTGATTGTGTTTTTTTTCCCCGCTGTTACATGATGAATACCTTCAAGTCACTGTTTTTAGTGAATTTTGATACATTCTGAGAACAGCAAAAATAAACCATTTAACATGTATAATTAATTCTGTACTGTTTGCATTTATGATGTATATGTAGAACTGTGTAGGAGGCATGGAGAAGGTGAGGCTTCTGTAAGTGTCAAAGTTGTTGCATGCAGTGCTGCACTTCTGCGTATTCTTTCATATGCTAGACTACATCTGCACAATGAGATACCTAAGCAAAGGAAACACAAGTGATGTGATTGTGAAATGAGCAAAATAAATTGCATGTATTTCAATTACATCACCTGTGTTTCCTATCATTACGAATCACATTGTGCAGATCAAGTTTAGGTCTGTCCAGGGAAACATAGGAGGTTTGGACTTTGTTGAAGAGTGCAGTGGACATGACTCACTTCATTGGTAGACCTTCACATGTATTATGTCCTCTATTCTCTTCAACAACTCGAAATTTCATCTGCAACCCTGAGTAGGCCTCACCTGAAACAAAACTCTGGATAGTAGACATCTTATTGGCATCCTGAAGCAATTATTTAAAATTTTAGTGTCTTGCGACACTTTTCTGAAACAACAGCAATGCAAAATATGCACCATGTTTTAAGATAGGCCTCACTTCATCTGCATCAAGATACTGTTAGTTTAAAATGTATATCTTTAGGACTGTGTAGGGGGCCTGGAGAAGCAGAAACTTCTGTAAGTGTCAAAGTTGTTGAAAAACTGTTTGTCCTTCAATCTTTGCCCTTGTCTTTTGTAATTTTTAAATACATGTTTTAATATTTTTCAAATGTTTGTTCTCTCTTTCACAGATTGAAAGTATAAAAACAAAAAGTGAGTAATTTAACGACAATTATAAGGTAAATATTTTGTACTCTTTTCGTTACATTTCTATCACATTGAACTACTATTAGTTCCACTGCTTCATTTCTTTAATCCTCAGTTTCCTGCCTTTGCTACTTCCCTCATTCCTTTCTCTATTACCTACTTACTCAACTCCTTCCACTCTTTTTCTCAGTCCCTCTCTTCTCATAGTTCCTCACTCTTGTTCACTCACTCCGTCTCTATTACTCTTAGTGTCTTTGACTGATCACTGTATCACTATTTGTTCATAATGCTTTCTCTGTGTAGTTGAAGCACACTAAGGGGCATATTATGAACACAGCCAATAAAATTATTGCTGTTTTTATTGGCAGAAAACTGGTGCAAAAGTAGTTTTAGTGGCAGTTTTCTGCCGCAAAAGCAGCTTTAGCGACACATTTCTGCCAATAAAAGCTGCAAAACTTTTATTGCCTATGTTGATGATATGGCTCTATGTTACTTACATTTCTTTGCTGTTTCAATTAATCTTTTTCTTTTATTTTTTGTTTTCTGTTTTCTATTTTTTCTCTCTGTTATTGCCCATGTTTTAATCTTATTTTGAACATTCACTCACATTCTCCAAGAAACTCTTCTTTGTTAATGTTATACTCTCTTTTTTAGGTCGAGCGACCTATCTCAATGCGCATGTGCGCATTGAGAGCGGGAGCTCGATCTATTGCAGCTTAAACAGAGCTTACCGAGATCAGGCGATTCCCAGGCGATTTCTTCCAGTGCACGTGAAAGCGCGTGCACAATGCCACCAGCCGCTTGCCTCGCATTACCACATCAAAGGCAAGGCGGCCTCGTCTCAGGCCCCTGCTGCTTCACACCCTCATGCCGCTCTCCCCGCTCCGCCCCCTCCCCTGCCCGCCGTGTCGCATTTCTCCTCCGCCGGCCGTACTTTCACTTTGACGGCCGCAGGCCATCTCTCGTGTTTCTCCTTGTTATTGTTCGAGTGTTTCCCTGGCTCAGCGTGGTGCCCGATTCATGGACATTTACAGACGCTCTGGTCTCTGTTATTGTATTTCCAGGACATGGTGCCATTCTGCCGCAGCAGCATTAGGGCTGTACATAAAATGCCATGCGATAATTCACTCTAGTTTTACTTAGGCTCTCACAATGTTTTTAAGTAACGTGACAGCTGCAACATATTTAAGTGCCCAGACAGCTACAACCACACTTGTGAACAGCATTTCTTACCCCGCTCGGTAGGCGGGGTCATGACTTCACTCAAATGGTGAACAATGGCATGGGAGTCAAGAACATCGCAGAGTAGGGTTATAAGCTGGCCGGTGCTTGTTCTACATTGGCATGCAGCTCTCCCTTTGAAGACTAGATTCCTGTTTGTATTCCCCAGTCTAATATAAACAAGCATTTTTTATACTGCAATCAAAATAAAATAAAGCGGAACAGGACCGTAAATTACGTGTGACGTACATTGCATACAAACTGAGGATTCACGTGTGTTTGTCTATACACTCCAGCACCCGCTTACACATACAGTGGTACCTACACAGCAGCACACACACACTAACAAACATAGATAGATACACAGCACAGCGTGGGACACGCACACAAACACAGTGGCTCACACACGCACACTCACAGTAGGCCACATACAGTAACTCGCTGTACACACACGCGCACACACACGCAGTACATCACGCTCCACATACACAGGCACTCAAGGTTAAATGCACACGCATAAAGTGGCACAGACACAGAGTGAGTCACACACAACTGCAAGGTCAGTAATTGTCAGGTACAAACCCACTCGCAAACAGCGTGACTCACAAGCGCAGTAGTGCATACCCTCACACTGTTACATGCTTAAAGTGGCACACAGTCTAAGATGCAGTGACACATAGACTATTACTATGAAGCACACACACTTAGATAGACATACCTAGGCACGTGCACACGAGCACTCCTAATTTCAGATTTGGACGTAGCATTTGCTGCGTTTTGTAGTCTGAGAGGCATTTGAAACACACAACCACCTGCCTTTAGCTCATACACTCAGAAGGTGCCAGCACAGGGCTCCCTCCTATATCCGCCTTAATGCGCTCTTGTTCTGCCAATTAATTAGCCTCCGAGGGTGTGAGCGGTCGCTCTTGTGATCCCCCGCCTGCCGGGAGGCTCGGGCACATTACAGACGGAATAGCAGTGGTCCCCACGCCACCAGCTGCCTAATAACTGAGTTGCCTGCAGCCCGGCAGAGCACAGCTGGGACCTGCCCCACCAGGCTCGGCACCAACAGCTCCCCTAATCAGCCGGGCCAGCCGGCCACTGCGAGCCGCTCTTTAGTGGGCAGATGGTGTGACTTTGGACACTTTTACCTGCGTTAAAGTATTGCATGCCTCCCTCGCCCCCCCCCCTCACTCCCCTCAAACTATACACCCCTGCTTTCAAGTGGAGGCTGGAGGGCATCTTACTCATTCTAGAGACTAATTACAACTCTGATTTCTAGTGTTTATTTGGAAGGGGCACAGAAGTTGCAATTGTGTGTTGCATTATTTCTTATCAAGCACGTAGCAGCAAACACCTGGGTAGGTCAAATGCATGAGAGTATTTTTCTAGGGTTTATCCCAAGCTCAAGCATTTAAAAGTACTTTGACATGTGATAAATGTCCAAGATCACACAGGGTGTGCCTGCAATGACACTGTAATTGTGCCCAGCTATCAGGTTTTACAATTTGCACTTCAGCCGCTGGATGGTAGGTAGGATTTGTAAAGTGTGCCCAGGATCACACAGTGTGGTCATGCAGCAGTTTAATTGTCTACTGGACCAATAAAACTAACATTGTCCAGTATACCAATCAAAATTGCTCTCCAAAGACACCAGGCAAAGCAGACGCTCCCTCAGACAGATCACCAAGCGCAATTTACCCTACTTACAGCCTAGCCTGTTCTCTGTCGAGACTTTAGCAATCTTTAGAGCACAAGATAAGATCTTTTCACATGGAAGAGTCAGACGTATTGCAATACTACTTAAGAAACAAGCATTGGCATAGACAATAGGTCTCGCCTTTGGGACCTTATACGTGTTTAGCCATGCAACAGTTGATGTTGCTGCACCAAGGATATTATGCTGCATAACTAAATACTTAGAAGGTCCCAAAGGCGAGACCTATTGGCTATGCCAATGCTTGTTTTTCTTTCACTTCGTTATCTATTTTGTTTTTCACAATTATACCCTCTTCTGTCTTTTCTTCGGTAAATAGATCTATTAAACAGTATCTCTTCTTTACTCCCTATAGCTGTCTTTCTTTTAACATCACTCTCTGTTTACTTTCCTTATACTTACACTTTTAAAAAAAAAAAAAAAATTTTGGTTCAGCTCCCGGTCCGCGTACCGGGAAGCTAACCCGGGAGCGAACCAAAAGAAATAGAGCTTGCCAGAGTGCTAAACATTGTAGCAATTTTTTTTGAAAGGGAAGGTAGTTCTGAAAAGAACTTTTTTTTTTTTTTTTGAACATTTTTTGTTTTTTTTGTATTTTTTGAACGATTTTATATTTTTTTTGGTTTTTTGGGGGGGGGGAAACAACAAAAAACAGGCGTTGAAAAGGGCTCAACAGGAGCAAAAAAAAATTACTGGGGGCGGTTAGGGCAATCATGGTGTTCATATGCAAGGTTGAGTGCATTGATGCTCACGTTGCCACAAGCTAATAATGCACGACAGTGCATACATAAATGTATCATATGCCCAAAATTTTGTTGGATATTTGGCACAGTTTCCCGTGCCTCCTCTGGTGTTAAAGAAACCGGTATTGTTGGTCTGGCCACAGGAGTTGGTCTAGGATTGTCCAGCATATCCCTTAATTCCGCCCGGCTGTAATTTAGGGGATGTTTCCTCGTCATGTGCCTATGCATGGTGTGATTACCATAACTGTATTTTTTGTCCGTCCCTCTGGACAATTGTTCCTTGCATATGAGGCAAGTGACATACCTCGCGTTGACTTTTTTTTGTCCACGAGGCATCGAAAAAAACTGCCAGATGAAACTGGCTTTCTTTCTGGAAACCCGGGGCAACTCTTCCAGGAATTGTGGTTCTTCTCCCTCCTCATCCATTTCTTCATCTTCCTCCTCAGTGTTGGTAATCACCTGGGGAGGTGGTCCTCTCTTCCCATGAGGAGGTGGAGGTGGTGGTGGGGGTCCACCAGCTGAAGCAACCAATGAAGCCATTTTCACACAAGCAAAATAGGTCTTCCAACAAGCAAAATAGGTCTTCCTCTCACAATGATGAAAGTCAGAGTGAGGAAAGAAGGAGGGGTTTTCATCATTTGGAAAAAACAATACTTCTCAACCAATGAAAAGTGTTATTTTTAGGTCACCTGACCTAGCCTTCCATAATTATGAAACTAAAAGTGAAATGAACCAATGAAAAGTTTTATTAACAAGTCACATGACCTCTCACGCTCATGTTACGCGCTGCGGAACGCTCCCCGGTTAGCTTCCGGGTCGCTCCGCTTCGCGCCTCGGTCCGCGCCCCGGGACACTTCCGGGTGCGCTAACGCGATACGTCACAAGACGCATTTCGCGGCAACGCGATACGTCGCGCTTTCGCGCCGCGGATCGCTTCCGGGGAGCTGCGTTTCGTGCCTCGGTCCGCGCCCCGGGGCACTTCCGGGTGTGCTAACGCAGTACGTCATAAGACGCATTACGCGGCAACGCGATACCGTCACTATGTTGATTTCTTACTGGTTCGCGGACCGGATCGCGGAATCAAATTGAGCTAACGGGAAGCTTCCCGGTTCGCGGACCGGGAGCGAAACAAAAAAAATATTAAAAAAAAATTATTAATAAACATATAAAATATATTTTTGGATTTAAAGAAGAATACATTTTACAGCTATAGATATTAGCTTTTAAAAAACCAATGAAATTCATTGAAAAAACCATAGGTTATAGACCATATATAGTTAGGAATTAACATTTACAAAACCTTGAAAATTCACTGAAAAAACCATAGGTTATAGACCATATATAGTTAGGAATTAGCATTTAAAAAACCTTATTTTACTCACACAAAACCATTGAAATTCCATATATAGTTAGTTGCACTAACTATATATCGCGCACCCGCAATCCACTGCTGATCATGTCACATATTACATCATTCATGACATGGTCAGTGACATCACTGATGACATCACTGATGACATCTCAAATGACATCACTGATGACATCACTGATGACATCTCAAATGACATCACTGATGACATCACTGATGACATCTCATTTGACATTACTGATCACATCACTGATGACATCATTCATGTGATAATACGATGAACCTCTTCAGACTCTAATATAACCTTAGATACACTCAGTGTAAACAGACACTCATAGACTGTCACTCATCCATGGAGTTACTCAGACACTTAGTCAGTCATGCAAAGAATCAATCACACCTCCATTTCCTCAACTATACAGTTATACACACCTTACTTATTCAAACATATACTAAAACATATTTACTCACTTATACAATCCTGGATACAAGTTCACAATGATCCATACAGCCACTCACACATTCACTGGCTCTTATGCACAGTTATTTATATATGTCAACTCTCACATGTACTGTGTTTTACATATGTACTTACTTTGACATGTAGCACTGAGATATCCATTCACTCACCAACACACTCATGCACACAGTCAACCGCCCATACAGCTGTTTCCACATGCACTTTTGAACCCATACATCTAGTCAATCAACTGCTCACACATCTATGCAGAGAGTCATACACCTCCCAGCCACCCACACACACACTCAGTCTCCCATACAAATGCTTGGGCAACCAATCAATAACCCATACAGTTAATCATATAGCTAATGATCAACACATGCAGCAGTTTACAGAACAACAGACATAATGATGCACAAATTAAGACAGTTTAGTCACTAACCCATGCACTCAGTGAGACACATTTAATCAGTCACTCATACAGTCAGCCATGCCCCTACTAAATCCTTCATCAAGACACTTATACATCCACTCATTCTTCAATATGTAAGACATATTTTAACTTTACAGAATTATACAGTCACTGGATGTAGTCATCAGTGATGTCATTTGAGATGTCATCAGTGATGTCATCAGTGATGTCATTTGAGATGTCATCAGTGATGTCATCAGTGATGTCACTGACCATGTCATGAATGATGTAATATGTGACATGATCAGCAGTGGATTGCGGGTGCGCGATATATAGTTAGTGCAACTAACTATATATGGAATTTCAATGGTTTTGTGTGAGTAAAATAAGGTTTTTTAAATGCTAATTCCTAACTATATATGGTCTATAACCTATGGTTTTTTCAGTGAATATATATATATATATATATATTACCTACTGGCGGTCGCCAGTAGGTATATATAGTTAGGATTTTTTCTCTATGGGTTTTTTGAAAATTCTATGTCTAATAACTTTGGCGTTTGTGGACGGAATTGGCTGAAATTTTCAGGAAAATGGCACATTTTGTTTCTGAGCAGCCCCTGAAAATTGGGGGGGGTTTCGTCCAGGGGGGGTCGAGAAAAAAGGGGGGTCCCAAAATGTGTTTTTAACATTGAGTTTTCCATAGGGCGGTTGGCCTCACTTTTAGCCCGAACGGCTGAATGGATTTGCACGAAACTTGGCAAAATTGTAGGGACTGGTAGCCCGATGTGCCTTTTGTAGGTCTCAATATATGTGCTCCAGTGGATTTTGAGAAATTAACGTTTAAAAAAAGATATATATCTGTAACAGCGGACCGGGCAGCGGCCCAGGACGCGTACTTTTCGCGCAACGGAGCTTTGTGAAGCGAAGCTGATTGGTTCTCCGGCGTCTGTCAACATTCCAAAAAGTCCGTAGCGGCCGCCATGTTGTCTCTCGGTAGGATCGAGAGACAAGAGGAGGTCAAAACAAAGGGGGATATAACTATAAGGGGGCATAGTAGATCCTCGCTGACCCCCTAGGTTTGATGTGGAGGTTTTAAAAGGGCCCCGCGGGGCAAAAAAAAATAATAATAATAATAATCGAACGGCTGAATGGATTTGCACGAAACTTGGCAAAATATTAGGGACTGGTAGCCCGATGTGCCTTTGCTAGGTCTCAATATATGTGCTCCAGTGGATTTTGAGAAATTAACGTTCAAAAAAAGATATATATCTGTAACAGCGCTCCGCTTCGCGTAACGGAGGTTTGCGAAGCTGATTGGTCATTCTGTCACTGGGCTATAGTTGGGCTACATCTGGCTGATATTTGGGCTACATTTGTTTTTTTGTGTGTCTGGCGGCCATCTTTGGGCTACATTGGGCTACATTGGGCTTCATTGGGCTACATTGGGCTACATTTGGGCTCCAACATATATATAGGCCAATGTAGCCCAATATATATTTTTCAAAGTTAATTTTCGTAAAAACCACTGGAGCATATATCTTGAGACATAGCAAAGGCACATCGGGCTACCAGTCCCTACAATTTTGCCAAGTTTCGTGGAAATCCATTCAGCCGTTCGAGCTAAAAGTGAGTCCAACCGCCCTATGGAAATGAAGGAAATGAATGGGTAATTTGTAATTAGCAAATAGCTAATCGCAAACTAGGAATGGTAAAGAATCGCTATTTATTCCTTAAAGTTCGCTATTTAGGAAATGCAAAAAACTTTGATGATACATATGGCGGTTCATCTCTAACAAGATAAGAAGCATAGGGATACATTTATGATGACTGGCGCATCACCAGGGATGTGTTAGTCATTCTGTGCCGCTGTTCCGTCACCTATGGTGTGCTGCATTTACAATGCGGCGCATCATGGGGCAAAAACAGCACAGATGCGTGAAGTATCTGTGCCGTAAAGGAGGCGCATTCCTGGAGTTGTATCGCAAGTGTGATGAAGCTCCAGCAAGGGTCGGGGGTGCCCCTGTCGCAGGGTTTCTGTTCTCACACAGAACTGTGGACAGAGGATTGGAACCTCGGCGAATTAGGGTGTCCCAAAACTCACGTTAGTAATCAAAAACTCCTTAGCAAGCTAGGTACAGTGTCACATTGGATATAACAAACTCTCAATGTTTAGACAATCCAGAATATGAACTTATAGTACCTCAGGATACGTGGAACTCATGAACAGTCGGTCGTTATATATTTCTTAGAAACCAGAACATGGAGTTAAGAAGAACACATGTGTATTTGAAATGTTTATTTACTAATGCCGTCTTCTCAGGCGTAGTATCTTAGATAATACAAGTACACATATTATCAGTAGCAAAATTACCAGCATAGTTACTAGTACATAAAAAGCGAATGGTGATAGTATGTTAACATGCTGTAAATGAATAAGAGTTAGCAACACTTATAAGCAGCCGCGGGCCGTGGAGGGAGTTACGGTGAGGCAGGGAGGCGGGGAGGGGGAGAAGCAGGGTGGAGAATACAAGTACACATATTATCAGTAGCAAAATTACCAGCATAGTTACTAGTACATAAAAAGCGAATGGTGACAGTATGTTAACATGCTGTAAATGAATAAGAGTTAGCAACACTTATAAGCAGCCGCGGGCCGTGGAGGGAGTTACGGTGGGGCAGGGAGGCGGGGAGGGGGAGGGGCAAGGTAGAGAGGGCTCCACCCTGCTTCTCCCCCTCCCCGCCTCCCTGCCTCACGGTAACTCCCTCCACGGCCCGCGGCTGCTTATATCTCACCCTCCCTAATACACATATTATATTATTTGCTAAGAAGGTCTCTTTGTGTTGGTTTAGGGCGTGCCCATACTTTAGTGTCTTAGATTTGAAGGAATCACATCAGCATACACCAGCTCTCTCTTCATGTGAACCGCATCAACTGTTGTGTATGTGTGTTCGGCAAAGCAATATAAAACCCGCCTCATGCCCAGAATTGGCAGAAGTTGCACTTATGTTATGAGTATGAAGTCGTGGAGATCAGACCTCATAACAATTCTGTATCGTGTTGTTCTTGAAACTTTAGCACTCGCTGTACAGATATAGTTTAACAAGCAAAGCAGATAGTAGAGCAATAACATATTATTCTCATGTAAACCACGATGAACTACTAGGTGGAAAGCTAAAGCAACAACTAAGTGTCGTGTGCAGAAGTTGCAAAAAAGGAAAAATGGCGTTTAAACCGGTAATGAGCCCATGCTAACTTAACACGGTGTAAAGATATCCAGGACCTAGATGACACCTCCCCATGATCCGGAAACGAACTGAATAAGATAATAGAAGTGCCATCTCATGAGAGCAGATTGCAAGTTTATATGTGGACGGTCCGCAAGGTAAAGCATTAAAAACTAGGAAAATTTAATGCTAAAGAAAAATAAAACAGCCAAGTACTTTATCGAGTCTTAAGCCAATAGGCAAGGTAAATAATAAAAACTTGACAAATAAGTCAATGAATTGTCAATGAAATGCTAGTACTCAGCATATCAAACATGAAAAAGGTCTATGACATAACTGTGTATGCAAAATAAGCTGCAACAGCCTCCAATAGGAAGTCACCGTCTTCATCCGAAAACAGTTCAGCCATCCAATTTAAAAGCGGAAAAGAACATACGTGCTCTCCCAGCACCGGATCCTCTATCACCATCAGAGGACAGCTCGGTGGGTTTTCAAGAAAGCTCTGTTCCAAGAAAGACTGTGCTGCCGCCAGTAAATTCCAGGGACCAAGTAGTCCATGCATCAATGCCACAGCCATAATCCTTTCGCCAGTTCAAACCAACTCGTGAGTAATGATAGGAGTCATCAGCTGATTAAAGTCGACGTCAGGAGAAACCGGTCCGCAGAGACACAAATCAATGGCCCAATCGAAATCACAGGTCAGGCAGTGAAATACAGGCTGGACACAGGTGAAGTAGGAGAATCGAAAAGATAATCCATATGCCGTGCTTAATATCGCCAACGGCATTGTGCCATAATATTCTAGCATGCGATTGCGGAACAGTGTCAGCAGCTGCAGGGTGGGAGGTTGCATAGGAGGGACATCCATATTTAAAAATGTAAAAAAGCACAAGAGCGTCCGCTGGTAATGCAAGTAAAAATGCCAATCCACGAACCAGAGTGGAGAAAATAGAATGAAAGGAAGCAGGGATGACTCCAAAGATTTTCTCAAATGAAGTCACGAGACCACTGGTAACAACTTTAAAAAAGTGCGCCAGGGCCTTTGTGGAGGATGCGTTAAAGATAGTCGGAACCATCTTGCTGAAATTGAAAGGCAAATCTGAATTGAAAAGGGTTGCACCTCTGTACGGGTGTTCGCTATGTGAAGCACGAAAGTTTCACGGGCCGAACTCAAGGCCACCTCTCTCTGAGACAAAAGAGCTCTTATTCTTGCCATGCCGTTGAAATCTGTCCCAAGGTTGGTATTTGTGGCCAGATTGAAAACTCCCTATGTTCATGTGTGGGAGGAAATAGAACATTTCTGCAGCAAATAACCCGTTCACTTACTGTTACGATAAAAGGAATACTTTTAATTAACTCAGAACAATCTTCATTATTGAGCATCAAATAACTACCATTTGCCAACAACTTGAACGTGGGGATGATAGCAGGAACTGGCGTGCCTTGCAACACACAAGCCATATTTGGTCGGTGTTTGTTGCATGAACCGTGTAACTGTATGTGCCTACACATTAGTGAATGATCTGGCGTCTCAGTGCATTCCTCTCCATTCAGATAAACTTCTTGATCATCTTTGAAACATCTGTATGTGTATGGAAGCGACCAGACCTCATGAAGAAAAGCACTACCTAAAGGTTCATAACAACCTATTGGTATATATTTCATACAATTTGAAAACTTATATAAAGCAAAAGGCAGCGTTATTAAACCGTGGATAAGGCACATTGCCAAAAAACCCGCAATCCTCTGCTGATGATGTCACTGAGCATGTCATGAATGATGTAATATGTGACATCATCAGCAGTGGATTACGGGTAATAGTATCTCTAGTTTACTCCCCTATAGCTGTCTTTCTTTTAACATAAGTGTCTGTTTCCTTCCCTTATACTTACTGTTTTTGGTTCGCTTCCGGTTCGCGTACCGGCGAGCGAACTGGGAAGCGAACTAAGAGAAATAGAGGTTGGCACAGTTCCAAATATTGTACCAATTTTTTAATAACGGGGAGGTAGTTCTGAAAAGAACTTTTTGTTTTATTGTTTTTGTTGTTTTATATTTTTTTTATTATTTTTCGGAACATTTTTTTACTTTTTTTGAATTTTTCTGAACAGTTTTATATTTTTTTGGGTTTTTCTTGGAGGGGGCAATGAAAACGATTCATTGTAAAGGGCTCAACAGGAGCAACAAAACAAAAAAAAAGTATTTATTATTTTGGGCGTTTCGTACAAACTTGCATATGATAGTCAATAGCTCTGTTGATCAGAGTGATGCTTCTTTCTCCGTAGCAAATGAATCCATCGCAATATACGCAGGTGTGTTTTACTTCACCAAATCTCATTTGTATATTTGGCACCATCTCCCTGCCCTCTGGTCCCGTTACTTCCGGTACAACAGATCTTCTGGCCATAATAGGGAGATTATCTAGGTCGTTCCGAAACTGTGCAGCACTGTAGTTGTTAGGATGCCACCTAGTCATATGGCGATGCATTGTGTAGTTTCCGAAACTGTATTTTTTCTCGGTTCCTCTGGACAGTCTATCTTGACATATAAGGCAAGTTACGTATCTTGCATTTACTTTTTTCTGACCTTTGGGAATTTTAAAAAATTGCCAAATGAAGTTTTCTTTCCGGTGAGATGTCCTGGGCTGCTCAGGCAAAAACTGCCTCTCTTCGTGCTCGTCGTCCTGTTCCTCTTCTTCCTCTTCTTGTTGAATTATAACTTGAACAGGTGGTCCATTCTTCCTTGGATGTGGTGGAGGTGGTGGGGAAGCACCAGCTGAAGCTACTAAAGAAGCCATTGCTCAGTGATCACAAAGGGTCTTTCTCTCACAATGATGAAAGTCAGAGTGAGGAAAGAAGGAGGGATTTTCATCATTTGGGAAAAACAAGAGTTCTCAACCAATCAAAAGTGTTCATTTTAGATTATATGACCTAGTCTTACATCATTAGGAAACCAAAAGTGAAATGAACCAATGAAAAGTGTTATTACCAAGTCACATGACTTGCTGTGTTTACGTTAAGCACTTTGCAGGGCCTCCCGGTTTGCTTCCAGAAACCTGCGCTTTGCGACTCGCTTCGCGTACCAGTTCGCTAACGTAGCACGTCATATGACGTATCACGCGAGAACGTGAAACGTCATGCGGACGGGAGGCGTCACGATGTTGTTTTCTAACGCGGCACTTGCGGTAAAGAAACGTTTACCGGCTCGCGGTCTATTTCGCGGCATCAAGGTCAGCTAACGGGAAGCTTCCCGATTCGCGAAGCGGGAACGAAGAAAAAAAAATATTTAAAAAAAAAATTATTCATAAACATATAAAATATATTTTTGGATTTAAAGAAGAATACATTTTACAGCTACAGATATTAGCTGTTAAAAAACCAATGAAATTCACAGAAAAAACCATAGGTTATAGACCATATATAGTTAGGAATTAGCATTTACAAAACCTTGAAAATTCACTGAAAAAACCATAGGTTATAGACCATATATAGTTAGGAATTAGCATTTAGAAAACCTTATTTTACTCACACAAAACCATTGAAATTCCATATATAGTTAGTTGCACTAACTATATATCGCGCACCCGCAATCCACTGCTGATCATGTCACATATTACATCATTCATGACATGGTCAGTGACATCACTGATGACATCACTGATGACATCTCAAATGACATCACTGATGACATCACTGATGACATCATTCTTGTGCTAATACGATAAACCTCTTCAGACTCTAATATAACCTTAGATACACTCAGTGTATACAGACACTCACACACTGCCACTCATCCATGGAGTTACTCACACACCCAGTCAGTCATGCAAAGAAACAATCTCACCTCCATTTCTTCAACTATACAGTTATACACACCTTACTTATTGAAACATATACTAACACATATTTACTCTCTTATACAATCCCTGATACAAGTTCACAATGATCGATACAACCACTCACTCATTCAGTGGCTCTCATGCACAGTTATTTATATATGCCAACTCTCACATGTACTGTGTTTTACATATGTACTTACTATGACATGTAGCATTGAGATATCCATTCACTCATCAATACACTCATGCACACAGTCAATTGCCCATGTAGCTGTTTCCACATGCACTCTTGAACTCATACACCTAGTGAATAAACTGCTCACACATCTATGCACAGAGTCACACACCTTCCAGCCACCCCCACACAAACTCAATCTCCCATAGAAATACTTGGGCAACCAATTAATAACACATATAGCCTCTCGTATAGCTAATGATCAACACATGCAGCAGTTTACATCACAACAGACATAATGATGCACAAATTAAGACAGTTTAGTCACTAACCCATGCATTCAGTGAGACACATTTAATCACTCACTCATACAGTCAGTCACGCACCTACTAAATCCTTCATCCAGACACTTATACATCCACTCATTCTTCAATATGTAAGACATATTTTAACTTTACAGAAACATACAGTCACTGGATGTTGTCATCAGTGATGTCATCAGTGATGTCATTTGAGATGTCATCAGTGATGTCATCAGTGATGTCACTGACCATGTCATGAATGATGTAATATGTGACATGATTACCGACCGAGTGGACACTGTCCTGTCCGGTTGCTCCCTTCGCCCTCTGCCTCCCCCAGACGCTGAATTCACTGCTGGCTGCATTCGCTCCTGCCTACCTGCCTGCCTGCCTGCCTGCTGCTTAAGCGCACTCAGCGCTCGGTATCGTCTTTGTGCAGATTTCATTTATTTATTTCATTGTCTTTCTCTGGATTGTACTCGGCGCTCGCTAGTACTTGCCTGCTGACACTATATAGAGGTCCTTCTGCGCACTACTGCTGATTTGTAAGATAAGAGACGATTGTAGAGTGCATTTTCACTGTTTACCTACTTTGTAGCTGTGTTTACCCTCGGCAGCCCGTGGCTCCTCCCAGATCCCGCCTCCCAGCCGCCCCTCCCACCCACAAGCACAGCTAACGCGTCACGGCCTCCCACCATTTGTGACCGAGTGGACACTGTCCTGTCCGGTTGCTCCCTTCGCCCTCTGCCTCCCCCAGACGCTGAATTCACTGCTGGCTGCATTCGCTCCTGCCTACCTGCCTGCCTGCCTGCCTGCTGCTTAAGCGCACTCAGCGCTCGGTATCGTCTTTGTGCAGATTTCATTTATTTATTTCATTGTCTTTCTCTGGATTGTACTCGGCGCTCGCTAGTACTTGCCTGCTGACACTATATAGAGGTCCTTCTGCGCACTACTGCTGATTTGTAAGATAAGAGACGATTGTAGAGTGCATTTTCACTGTTTACCTACTTTGTAGCTGTGTTTACCCTCGGCAGCCCGTGGCTCCTCCCAGATCCCGCCTCCCAGCCGCCCCTCCCACCCACAAGCACAGCTAACGCGTCACGGCCTCCCACCATTTGTGACCGAGTGGACACTGTCCTGTCCGGTTGCTCCCTTCGCCCTCTGCCTCCCCCAGACGCTGAATTCACTGCTGGCTGCATTCGCTCCTGCCTACCTGCCTGCCTGCCTGCCTGCTGCTTAAGCGCACTCAGCGCTCGGTATCGTCTTTGTGCAGATTTCATTTATTTATTTCATTGTCTTTCTCTGGATTGTACTCGGCGCTCGCTAGTACTTGCCTGCTGACACTATATAGAGGTCCTTCTGCGCACTACTGCTGATTTGTAAGATAAGAGACGATTGTAGAGTGCATTTTCACTGTTTACCTACTTTGTAGCTGTGTTTACCCTCGGCAGCCCGTGGCTCCTCCCAGATCCCGCCTCCCAGCCGCCCCTCCCACGCTCCACCCCCTCCACCATCCATTAATGGCCAATGTCCCCACGCGCAGCGTCCACGCGCTACGGCCTCGCCGAAGGTGCGCCAAAGGTAAGCCCGTCTACGCCCGTCCGCGCCTGGACCGCGCCCAGCGCCAGACCCCCTGCCCCTCGCGCTGCCCAGCCCCCCCGCGTCACCTACGATGCCGCCACCCTCCTAGCCCTTAACCCCGGTCGCGCCCCCAACTGCGTCCAAGCCGCTCCTGGACGCACCCATGGACCGTTCTCCTGCTACTCCTGCAAATTCAGCGGCACCGACAACATCTCCGCTACGACCACACCACAGATTCCCGACCCCAACCACCTACAATGCATCCTTCTCAACACCCGCTCAGTCCACAGGCACGCCATTGACCTTTGGAACCTACTAGACACCATCTCTCCTGACGTCGCCTTCCTAACGGAAACATGGATGAACGCTTCCTCCGCCCCTGACATCGCCATCGCTATCCCTGATGATTATAAGATCACACGCAAGGACCGCACCGACCATACAGGAGGTGGAATCGCTATCGTCCATAAGAAAACAATCCGCATCTCAACCAGCTCTGATGCCAACCTCGCCAACTCCGAACACCTTCACTTCCAGATCCACATCGACCCCAAGACCACACTCAGAGGCACCCTCCTCTACAGACCACCAGGACCCCGCGCAAAATTCAGTGAAGACATCACGGACTTCATCACCCCACACGCGCTCCCCTCCAAAGACTACATCCTTCTGGGAGACCTCAACTTCCACCTTGAAAAGATCAAAGACCGCAACACCGCCACCCTCTTAGACAACCTCGCCAACCTCGGACTTAAACAACTGGTCACTTCCCCCACCCACATCGCAGGTCACACTCTCGACCCCATCTTCACCTCCAGCAACCATGTCTCCTTCAGCCACACTTCAGATCTCCTCTGGACTGACCACAGCTGCGTTCACTTCACCTACAACAAGCCGAAACCCATCATCCACCTCCAACCAACTCTACAAAGAAACTGGAACAAAATCACCACCGACCAGATCTCCACATCGCTCCTTCAAACCTCCCCAGCCCTCTCCTCTAACGCCAACGAAGCCGCCGCCAACCTCACCCTATGGTTATCCAACACCGCCGACACCTTAGCACCACTGAAAAAACGGCAAAGCAAACCAGGCAGCAAGAAGGCCTCATGGTTCAACGATGATCTTAAGAAATCCAAGAAACTCTGCCGCTCCCTTGAAAAGGCCTGGAAAAAAGACCCAACCACCAACACCAAGGACGCCTTCAAAAGCGCCACCCGCACTCACCACCAACTGATCCGAAAAGCCAAGAAAACAGCATTCAAGGATCGACTTGACAACAACGCCCACAACAGCAAGGAACTTTTCAACATCGTCAAGGAATTTTCCAACCCCTCGGCCAACTCCAACGACATCACCCCCTCTCAAACCCTCTGCGACTCCCTAGCCTCTTTTTTCCACAACAAGATTGCAGACATCCACAACAGCTTTGACAACCAACCCGAAAACCAACCCACCCTACCAGCTGCTGACCATCTTCCCCCCGTGAACACCCTGAACGCCTGGAACCCAATCTCCACTGAGGACACCATCCGCCTGATGAATTCCATCCACTCTGGATCCCCCACGGACCCATGCCCTCACCACATCTTCAACAAAGCAGACTCCGTCATAGCACCTCACCTCCGAGACGTCATCAACTGCTCCTTCAACTCCGCTACCTTCCCAGAAGATTGGAAACACGCTGAACTCACCGCCCTTCTGAAAAAACCAACAGCAGACCCCACCGAACTCAAAAACTACCGCCCCATCTCGCTTCTTCCATTCCCGGCCAAAGTCATAGAGAAAGCTGTCAACAACCAGCTCGCCGCCTTCCTCGAAGCCAACAAATCACTCGACCCCTCACAATCTGGCTTCCGAGCCAAACACAGCACTGAGACCGCCCTCATCGCAGCAACAGACGACATTCGAACTCTACTGGACAATGGAGACACAGTCGCCCTCATCCTCCTCGACCTCTCTGCAGCCTTCGACACAGTCTGCCACAGCACCCTTTTACAACGCCTCAGAAACATCGGAATCCAAGGAAAGGCACTGGAATGGATCACCTCGTTCCTCACCGGAAGAACCCAGAGAGTCCGCCTCCCACCATTCAAGTCCGAGGCCTCTGAAATCATCTGCGGCGTACCACAAGGATCCTCACTCAGTCCCACCCTCTTCAACGTATACATGAGCCCCCTCGCAGCCATCGCCCGCCAACACAACCTCAACATCATCTCGTACGCGGATGACACTCAACTGATCCTTTCTCTCACCAAGGACCCCAGCACCGCTAAAACTAACCTACACGAAGGAATGAAAGAAGTCGCCGAATGGATGAAACAAAGCCGTCTGAAACTGAACTCAGACAAAACAGAAGTCCTCATCTTAGGTAAATCCCCCTCTGCATGGGACGACTCCTGGTGGCCGGAAGCCCTCGGAAATGCACCCATCCCGACAGACCACGCACGAAACCTTGGCGTCATCCTGGATTCTTCACTCTCAATGAACAGACAAGTCAGCGCCGTATCCTCTTCCTGCTTTAACATTCTTCGCATGCTCAGAAAAACATTTCGCTGGATCCCCTCCGAAACAAGGAAAACAGTCATCCATGCTCTAGTCACGAGCCGACTGGACTACGGAAACACCCTCTACGCAGGTACCACCGCCAAAATCCAGAAGAAACTACAACGAATCCAAAACGCCTCAGCCAGGCTCATATTAGACATCCCACGCAACGAACACATCTCTGGTCACCTTAAAGACCTCCACTGGCTACCCGTCAATAAGAGGATCACTTTCCGACTGCTTACCCACGCACACAAATCACTCTACGACATCGGACCAGATTGCCTCAACTCTCGACTGTCCTTCTACACCCCCTCCCGCCAACTTCGCTCTTCCAACCAAGCCTTCGCCACTGTTCCTCGCATCAACAAGACCACCATGGGAGGCAGATCCTTCTCATACCTGGCTGCCAAAACATGGAACTCACTCCCCGCTTACCTTCGCCTCACCCAGAACCACCTAGCCTTCAGAAAGCAGCTTAAAACATGGATTTTTGACAAATAATCCACCTCCCCTTCCTAAGCGCCTTGAAACCCTCTGGGTATGTAGTGCGCTATATAAATGTTTTGACTTGACTTGACTTGACATGATCAGCAGTGGATTGCGGGTGCGCGATATATAGTTAGTGCAACTAACTATATATGGAATTTCAATGGTTTTGTGTGAGTAAAATAAGGTTTTCTAAATGCTAATTCCTAACTATATATGGTCTATAACCTATGGTTTTTTCAGTGAATATATATATATATATATATATATATATATATGTGGGTGTGTGTGTGTCAAATACTTCCCTACAGTGGAAGAAAAGAACGGGTTGCACTCTGGATCAGGTATTGCAATCTTTGATATTATAATATTATTTCATCAACAACATTTATAATCGGAACAAATCAGAAGTCCAACGCATTTCGGTCTCCACCAAGACCTTGCTCAAGGTAACACCCCTCTACTCAAACAACCGTTATAAGCAGGTTTCAGTTTACATAATTTCCGAAACAGTGCTACAGGGCATTCTGGGATTTGGAGTCCTATACAATTCATCTCCTTTACTGCCACCCTGTTTTCGTCTTGTTCCTACATCAGGGCATCGTTGGTTGGATTTATATGCAGCAGCCTGGCCGCAGGGAACTTGACACCACTTGTTGTGGGGCCTTGCGACGGGAGAAACCTCACGGCGTACTGAAGGCAAAACGGGAAGTGTAACTATTGCAGAAGCCAGCAGTGTTTGCTCGGAGGCCCACATGGGTTTAATATGGACTTTACTTGTTGCGATTGAAAGGAGGCCCACTGTGGTAATACAATTGCCTGTACATTGAACTACGTGTACCAGCATGCTTTGCCAATACACACCTGTGATTAATCTATGCATGTGTTTAAGTACTCGTCAAGGCAGCAGCTCCATTTCATCGCGACTTTCCCCTGATGAAGAAGCCGCCCTGGCTTTGAAACGCATTGGGAGGGATGTTACTGAACTTTGAACTGCTGTGCTGGTTTCAATAAACGGGGAGTGAAACTATTGCAGAAGCTCGGAGGCCCACATGGGTTTAATATGGACTTTACTCGTTGCAATTGAAAGGAGGCCCACTGTGGTAATACAATTGCCTGAACTTTGAACTACGTGTACCAGCATGCTTTGCCAATACACACCTGTGATTAATCTATGCATGTGTTTAAGTACTTGTCAAGGCAGCAGCTCCATTTCATCGCGACTTTTCCCTGATGAAGAAGCCACCCTGGCTTTGAAACGCGTTGGGAGTGATGTTACTGAACTTTGAACTGCAGCGCTGGTTTCAATAAATTCCTGGTGTTAAAGCCACCCTGTTTTCGTCTTGTTCCTACATCAGGGCATCATTGGTTGGATATATATATATATAAATATATATATAAATTGAGCAACAATAAAGAAGTCGTAATCCGAAACAGCGACAAGGGAGGAAATATAGTCCTTTGGGCCCATGTTGAATATATGAGGGAGGCCATGAGTCAATCAAATGACAGACAATGTTATACACAAACTGATGTTGGCAAACTAAAAGAAATGTATCAAGCCTATTACAAAAAATTATCAGGCTGGCGCAACAAGCAGCTTATAAGTGAGAATGAATATCGGTACTTGAAAAACGACAATCCTACTGTACCTACGATATATTTAATTCCTAAAATACATAAGGACAACAAAAAACCTCCGGGACGTCCTATAATTAGTGCAAGGAATAGTATCCTAGAAAAAACATCAGTATATGTAGACTTTTTCCTCCAGGATTACGTAAAATCATTGCCATCCTACGTCAGGGATACAAGCGACTTTATAAACAAAGTAAAGAACTTTGAGTGGAACTCTGAATATACTATGATGGCAATAGATGTATCTTCATTGTACACTAGTATAATACATGAGGATGGAATTCAAGCGGTTGAATACTTTTTAAAGGACAGAGAGCCAATGTACAAACAACACAATGAGATGCTTTTGGCAATGATACATTTTTGTTTATACAACAACATATTCATGTTTAATCACCTTCTATATTGTCAAACGCAGGGAGTAGCCATGGGGGCCAGCTTCTCCCCGAGCTATGCTTGCCTACACATGGGCAAATGGGAGAAGCTGGTCCTCGGCGGAATACATGAGGATATTATGTCAACCAAGGTGAAGTTGTGGCTGAGGTTTATAGACGACCTATTTGTAATTTGGCATGGAACTAGAGTGGAAGCTGAAATGTTTTGGTCAAACTTAACAACAATGACCTTAATTTAAGATTAACTGCTGAGATCAGCAATTCCAGGGTCAGCTTCCTTGATACTGAAGTGTATATTGTTAACAATACATTACAAACGACTTTATATCGTAAAAAAAACTGCATGAAGCTCAGTATTACATGCTTCCAGTTCTCATCCTTGCCATTTAGTGAGCAGCATTCCCTATGGAGAAATGCTAAGGATAAAAAGGGTATGCAGCACTCAGGAAGAATTACATAAGGCCCAAGCATTGAGCAAACAGCGTTTCCTAGCAAGAGGTTATTCCAGACGAACGATTGACAATGCCATTGCAAAAACAACATCAATAGACAGAGATACTTTACTGGTTAGTAAGAAAAACAGGAAGCAACGCAAATCTCAAACAAGTGAAGAGGAAAAAAAAATTTCGCCTCATATTAGGATACAGCAAACAACATAAAACAATCCACAAAATTATTCAGGATAAATGGCCCATACTACTTAGTGACCCAGTATTAGGACCCCTGCTACCGCAGAGGGTGTCCATTACATATAGTAGGGCTCCCTCAATGAGGGATTGTTTAGTTGTATCTGACCCTGAGATCAGTTTGGTATCAAAATCTCAAAGGTTTTTAAAAAATGTACATCATGTAAAGCCTGTACACACGGGACGAATACTAAAACATATTGTAGTCCATTCAAGACAAGACCTTATACAATAAGCAAAATGTTAAATTGCAAAACTGATTATTCTGTATATGTGCTAACCTGCCCATGTGGATTAATCTACGTAGGCTCATCCAAACTACAAGCACATGTCAGAATACTCCAGCATCTCCGAGCAATAACGAACACAGACAACACATACCCGGTGGCCCGAACAACAAAGGGTTGTCATATTATCTCATCGATGCAATCCCTCCAAATAGACGAGGTGGAGATAGGGAGAAAAATCTGAGAAAGCTGGAGACTAGATACATTTTATTGTTAGATTCGAAGCATCCGAATGGATTGAACTTAACAGAAGATTTATACACTTGTCTAGATTAGTGACTACAGAGAAAATTGGTCCTTTTTGACTAACCAACATAACCAGTCCAATAAGCTAATTCTATAGTTTTTGGGAACCCCCTACGAAACACAAAAGAAACATATACTATTATCAAAAAAGTGTTGGTGTTGACAATATTTTATACATCTTTATAATTGAACTTTTATACTAACAATTTTAAACACTTGTAAATATTTTAGAATTTTTTTTAGAATTCTTTCAAGTATTACATTACTATTTATAAGATCAGATCTAGTATTATGTTTTGTAGGAAAGGGAGAGAACAACACTGGTATATATATATGTGTACAAATACGCATTTATGTTGTTGAAAAATTCAGTCACCGTTGTGATACAGTCTATCAGTTAATTATATAAGATCGATGTTTTATGCTGCTATTTAGAGACTTAAAGAATGAAACAATTTAGAAACAAACAACAGTAATGAACAATCAGAATATGAGATGGTTTGTATTTATAAAAGAGATTATAGTGGCGAATTTAGATCAAACTGGTTTCAGATAAGAATATTCACTGTAAAGATTTTAATAGCAATGAAACCCGCTCTCAAACGAGACCTGGGAAACATGGCGGCCGCAGGCTAGGTGCGGCCCGCTCGCTCGTCAGGACCTGAGCTTCGAACCCTCGTATGACGAAAACGCCGTGTTAGAAGACGTTACATCAGTGCATTTACTGTGTGGGGTATGAATCACACCATCGTCGGTGTCACCCTCTGATATAACGGGAATTGTATCGGATGCGACGACCATCATTACAGAGTTTCTCCGCCCCCGATTCTCCCTTCTACTGGAGGCGTGCTGCTGTGGAGGTTAGGCGCGGTCGAGCGGCTGCAGCGAGAAGGACTCACACAGCAGCAGCGACCGGTGGACTGACATGCTGGAGAAACGGGGGAGCAGAGAGAGCAGCGCTAGGGACATCAGGAGTAGTGAGTACGTCCACACTGGAGCCGGCGGCGAAGGCAGAGACGGGGAAGTTTGGAAGGGCGGCTGTGGGCGGACAGACTGCACAGATTGAGAAAAAAGAGAAGCTTTGCTTACCTAATCAGGGGGGAAGTTCCCAGCACTATCCAAGTAAGCTTTTTGATTTATTTGGTGAGGCGCCTGGTGAAGAGCATATTAAAAAGGTGGTTGAGAGCCAAACAAGGATCACCAGAAGTAAAACAAGAGGCAGAGGTGGAGGTAAGGAGTGTGGGTTGCAGAGGGAACCACATCTCCCAGAGTGCAATGTAGTGAGTGAAAAAAAAGCCCAGTAAAAGAAAAAAGTGTACCAGGAGGCGGTAGAGATAGGACAAATACATTTAAACAGCCTAAACAGCTGAAAAACAAGAATAAGAGTAAGAGTAAGAATCTCAAAGCCCTTGGGGAAATAGCTCCATCTCTGCTCTCATATTTTAAGGCGCTCCCACAGGTCTTACAACTCACACACAATATGGCAGACGCTTTGGAAACCCAACAAGTTAAAATATCTGGCTCAGTTGAACAAACTGCACATTCTGATCAAGCGGGGGTGTCCTTGTGTACAGGCATATCTGACGATCCTACTTTGTTGCTCCCTATAGAGGACGTTCAAAATACCCCAGTAGCACCGCTTATAGCAAACGGAGAAGAGAACCAGGGAATGGTTAAATCTACGGGTATAATAAAACAAGATGGTTTAACTAAAATTAAGGCGGGCAAGAGTAAGAAGTCTACCTCTCACAACATAGACCCAGAGATAGGTAGTGCACTTGAAGCAATTGTTTCATCAATTGCTGAAATGAGAGAAGAAATAGGACAGGACTTCACAATATCTAAGACAAATCAAGCTGAGATTAGAGGCACTTGTGAAGAGCTTGGGCAAAAACTTGAAGGTCTCTGCGAGAGAACGGAGGCACTGGAAAGCTCAGTGGACAGCCTGACTATAAACTTAGAGAAAGCAAGGTCAAAAATCAATATTCTGCAGAAGGATGGGGATGAGATGAGAGAAAGGATCGAGATGTTAGAAAACTATTCGAGACGTAATAACATCCAATTTCTCAAGATACCGGAAGGTAAAGAAGGAGAGGACCTTAAGAAATTTATAGTGCATCTTATAAAAGATACATTGAACCTGGAAGAAACAATTGAGGATCTGGAAAAAGACATCCAGCGAATACATAGAGACCCCTTTCGCTTGAATCCTGCTAGGGTTAAGCCACGGAAGGTTTTGGTTAATTTCCTCACGTATACGCCCTCAAAGAGAACATTTTAAATCTTGCCTTAAAAGCGGGCACTATAAAGGGTCCAGATTTTTCATACGAAATCAGATCAGATCTTTCTAAGACCACTTTGGAGAGGCAGTGGGAGTTGGGGCAGCGTATGGGTAAATTTAGGTCTCTTGGGGCAACGGTTCAGATGAGATTTCCGGCCTTTCTTAAGATCATGTATAACAACAAGATGCACAATGTTCGGTCCATTCAAGATGCGGATGAACTATATGAATCGATCAGAGATCATGTCCAAGCCCAAGCCCAAATGCATAAAACAAATTAAGGAAGATTACGAGCATGTACACGAAAACCCACAATAACAACAAACAAAAAAATGATATAAAAAGAGGGAAAAAAAAGGGAGAAAGGGGAGGGAAAAAAAATATTCTACAAACACAAAACTAGATAAGGATCCTACACAATCACACTTATACCCACACTCACATTCAACTTTATAAACACAAGGGTTAAAGCGATAAATTAGATCAAGACTAAATATAGAATATATATAATTATTTAGACACTCACACTCATTCAAGCTGACACGGCTATGGCATGTTTTCACTAATAGTGGTAGAGGGAAGAAGGACAGGTTTTTGGCGGGTGGTAGAAGGCTCAACACCGAGCCAGAATTAGTAAGGGGGGGTTTCCCATGAGAGAGGGAGGGAGGAGGGGTAAGAAAATAAAAAATCCTCAGTTGTTGGCCCAATTTGTGTTTACAAAACACAACCGTTTAGTGCAGATAAATAAAAATAATTTTAAAAATAGGTAAACATCATTTTCATAAATTATGGCAAATCTAATTTTTATGTCTTGGAATGTCAATGGCTTGCGAGTGCAAGGCAGAAGAGAGAGGATTCTACAATATCTTAGAGATTCACAAGCACAGATTATTGTTCTGCAGGAGACGCACCTTCTTAAATCTGAGGCAAACACTATACTAAAGAAACATAGATGGATAGATAAATTCTGTTCCACTGACCATAATGCGAACGTAAGAGGAATCATCTTTATTTTAAAAAAATCAGCAAAAGCGCAAATTTTAGAATACAAAGAAGACAAAACTGGGAGATGGTTGATAGTTAAAGTTTTATTTGAGGGTCAGAACAGAACATTGGTGGGTTACTACGGCCCAAACTCAGATGATTCATCACATCTGGATGCCGTTAGGAACCAATTGATATCTACCCAGGATCCAATAATTTGGATGGGAGACTTTAATATCGTACTTGATCTTAATTTAGATAAGTCAACTAAATCGAGAGTTCCTAGTATGGTAAGATCAAGAGAAACTCTTAAATCGATCATGAAACATCTAGTGTTAGCAGATCTCTGGAGAGAAAAGGTGGGCAATACGCCAGGAGTGTCCTTTAGAAATAGTCGGTTTAAACATAAATCAAGAATTGACTATGTTTTTTTCAGCTATTATCTGAAGGACACCTTGATTTCTATAAAGTATCTTCCATCGCACCTATCAGACCACTCAGCGATAATATTTACTCTAAAAAGAGACAATATTGTTAAACATCACTCCTGGTCTTTCGACCGTACTATCTTGTTAGAGCAGGAAGAGGTCAAGTTTCTATCAGATGCAACCACATCTTTTTTCAATATTAACAAATTCTCTGCTACTCATACAATAGTTTGGGAAACATTCAAGGCCTTTTTAAGGGGGCAGATTACTAATAGAGCCTCTTATAGGCGAAGGTTATATAACGAAAAAATAAGCAAAATAGGAGAGGATATGAAACTCTTGGAATTAAGACTGGATCCAATAATATCATCTCCAGATCAAGAAAAGCTAGCTGACTTGAAAAATCAGTTAGAAAATATCCTGCAAGAAAGAGTAAATAAAAGGTGGGAAGTGACTAAATCTTCTAATTTTGAGTATGGTGAAGCCTCAGGAAAAATCTTGGCGTGGAAAATCAAAAGTGAGAAAGCCCATAATTATATAAGAGAAATCAAGGTGGCAGGGGAGGTAGAGACTAGATCTACTAATCAAGATATAGGAAGGGCATTTTTCGAGTTTTTTGAGGAGATCTATAAAGAAGATCTACCGAATGATCAACACACAAGAGATTGCTGGTTAGATTCTATTATATTACCAACCCTAACAATAAATCAAAAACTATCGTTAGAAAAAGAGATTTCGGAGGAAGAAGTCCTTAAAGCAATATGTTATTCAAAAAAGGGGAAAGCAGCAGGACCGGATGGCCTGCCAGGAGAAATATATAGATCCTTAGAAATGTTTATAGTTCCAGAACTCACGACTCTTTTTAATGGAATTATATTAAATGGTGATATACCTCCCAAATCTTGGGGAGAAGCTGTGATAGTACTTATTCCTAAACCAGGGAAACCCCTATCAGAATGTGGTTCATACAGACCAATATCACTTCTTAATAGTGACTATAAAATTTTCACAAATATCATCTCCACTAGACTAGCCAGCATTATCGGAAGTATCATACACCCTGATCAAAAGGGATTCATGAAAGGTAGACAGTTGGCAGAGTTAACTCATGAACTCGTGGGGGCTATAGATGTAGCAAATACCACCTTGCTACCCCTAGCTACTCTGACATTAGATGCGACCAAAGCATTTGACAGAGTCAATTGGTTATATCTTAATGATGTACTAAAAAAATTCAATTGTGGGGAAATTTTCTGTAGAACAATTAAATTACTATATAATAACCCTTCTGCTAAGATAATGGTTAATGGAGGCTTAACGGACGCCTTCAATATAACTAGGGGTACAAGGCAAGGCTGCCCGCTTTCCCCACTCCTTTTTAATTTATATGTAGAACCGTTTGCTCAAAGGCTTAGGACAGAGACTAACATTCCATCTTTTTGTTATGGAGAATGGGAAAAGCGGGTAGCTCTATATGCGGACGATATACTGATATGTACGTCGGACCCAGTCAAGGCATTCCCAGCAATAATAACATGTGCGACAGAATTTGGACAAATATCGGGATACGACATAAACTCTAGTAAAACAGAGGTAATGGTTTGGAACCTTCCAAATATTTTGTTGGAGGTAAAAACTTCAACAGCTATGAGATATTTAGGAGTTAGAATAACACAAGAGGTGGATAAAATAGCATCAAGTAATTTAGAACGAATACACTTGGAAAGTAAGAAATTGTTAAAATCTTGGTCCCATCTTCCACTTTCTATATCTGGTAGAGTCAATCTGGTTAAAATGTGCATCCTCCCCAAGTTCATCTTTATTTTTAACACAATCCCACCGGCATTTGAGCTGAAACAATTGGAAAAGTCACAAAGAGAAATAAATTCTTTTATTTGGAATTATAAAACAACAAGAATATCATGGAAGAAACTAAGAAGAAGAAGGGAAAAAGGGGGGCTTACACTTCCAGACTTGGTCTACTATTCATGGGCTTTTCAAATGTCACATACGAGAATGTTACTGAAAACACCATCTACCTTAAGCTCTAATAGTTTGTACAAAGCAATAATATTGGCGGCAAACTTAACACCTGAAGGATTTATGTTTAAGTTTGGCAACTATAAGTTTTTCAAAAAAATTAAGCTAAAGATGGCACAATCATGGGCAAAAAATTGGTATCATATAAGAAAAAAAATAGGCCTGTCATACTATTCCAGTTTTTCTCCAATTTGGGATTCACCGGGCTTACCAGAATTTTTGAAGGATAGGTTATCAACAATCATAGAACAAGCAGGGATTACTAGATGGGGCCAACTGATCACAGACGGAGAACTAATATCCTGGAAATCACTACAAGATTTGGCAGGAATAGAAATTTCTAGATTTAAATACATCCAATTAGAAAGCTGGCTCAGATCTCAAAGCAATACAGATCCTAACATCGGGAAAACTAATACACTTGAACAAATGCTGGTTGAGCGACCCAGTGGAGGTAAAGAAGTAGCCACCTGGTATTGGCAGATGCTAGAAGAAAATGATGGGGAATTTAAATTACCAAATGAGTTATGGGGGGTAGTGACTGACACTCAATGTGATGAGAAATGGCAACAGTCTTGTGTCTTACTATACAAAACGGTAAAACCTGCATGGCTAAGACACAATCACCTGTTCACAATTCACCGAGCTTACATCACTCCACTAAGATTGTCTAAATTTCTTCCAAACAAAAAATGTAATAAGTGTAATATGGCTGAAGTCAATGATATACATATGTTCTTAGAGTGTCCAGATTTATCGGATTTTTGGGAACAGGTGAGGATCACTCTCAACTCAATCTTACATACTTCTTTGACAATCACTCTTCCACTTGTCATTTTTGGAATAGAAGATAATATCAGAGGAATGGAGAAGTCGTTCCTTTTTTATGCGATCTTACTGGCAAGAAGACAGATTTGTATTCAGTGGATAGAAAAAACTCCCCCTTTACATTCCCGGTGGTTGTCATCCCTATATGAAACTTCTAAAATGGACCTCCAAAGAAATGCCAGCGAACGTAATTTGGCCTTTTGGGATCTTTTGGTTAGCTGGAAGTGAACCCGGGGTTTATTTATTTTTTTTTTTATTTTTTTTTCCCGGGTCCTATGATTATGCCATCAATGCTCTTGGACCTAGGGTCAGCTTCAAATCGATTGGGTCCTACAGGTTGAAAAACACCTTGATAGAGCTTAACAACTCCTTCTCAGCTCCGGGTTATACATACATACCATTGGGTATTCCAAACCATAAAGTGGAGATTGGCAAGGAGGTTGGTTTGAACCCTTTTTGGAAAAAAGGGAAGGCAAATGAGGACAAAAAAAAAAAAAGATTTTAATAGCACTGGCACAATCAAGCACTTTTAATTTATTTTCAATAGAAATAAGACAGAACATCTACAGTATTGTATTACTTATATACAGCAGTTTTTGGGCTAATGTATTTGACATGGAATTTTTAAGCAAATAACAATTGTGTATTTTGCCAGAAAAATGGTTGATTTTAATACAAAAATGTATTTTACCAATAATTGTATATCAACTGAAAGCCCAATATGCACAGAACATAATTCAGATAAGCTGATAGAGTGTTTTGTCTATGTCTATAGTGAAAAGTATTCACGTGATACACTAATGCAAGCACTGTCACTTTAAAAAACGCCTTCTGGGTAAACACAAACTGTCGAGTGAACAAGCGGCGTTCGCGCTGCGAAACCCGTCTCAGACACTTGGGCGAATAAAATAACAATGAGCACGAAAATTGGGTCCGTGTCCTGCTTTGACGGCTTTGCGTGAATTGATACGTGGCGGCAGTGCAGGATTTGAAGTATATATATATATATATATATATATATATATTCACTGAAAAAACCATAGGTTATAGACCATATATAGTTAGGAATTAGCATTTACAAAACCTTATTTTACTCACACAAAACCATTGAAATTCCATATATAGTTAGTTGCACTAACTATATATCGCGCACCCGCAATCCACTGCTGATGATGTCACATATTACATCATTCATGACATGGTCAGTGACATCACTGATGACATCACTGATGACATCTCAAATGACATCACTGATGACATCACTGATAACAACATCCAGTGATTTTTTGTTTCTATAAAGTTTAAATATGTCTTACATATTGAAGAATGAGTGGATGTGTAAGTGTCTGGACGAAGGATTTAGTAGGTGCATGACTGACTGTATGAGTGAGTGATTAAATGTGTCTCACTGACTGCATGGGTTAGTGACTAAACTGTCTTAATTTGTGCATCATTATGTCTGTTGTTCTGTAAACTGCTGCATGTGTTGATCAGTAGCTATATGAGTAACTATATGGGTTATTGATTGATTGCCCAAGTATTTGTATGGGAGACTGTGTGTGTGTGTGGCTAGCTGGGAGGTGTGTGACTCTGTGCAGATCAATCTGTACTTGTATCAATGATTGTATAAGAAGGTAAGTATGTGTTAGTATATGTTTGAAAATGTAAGGTGCTCTATGTTTAACTGTATAGACAAGAAAATGGAAGTGTCATTGATTCTTTACAGGACTGACTAGGTGTGTGAGTAACTCCATGGATGAGTGGCAGACTGTGAGTGTCTGTATAGGTGTATGAGTGCATATGATAGTGTTGTAAAGATGAGTGATTGTATGTATGAATGATTGTATGGGTGAATGAGTGAAGGTGTGTGTAGACGTAGCAATCAGTGAGTGCGTATGTAGTAACTAGTATTGGTGTGTCAATGGTTTCAAAAATTATACTCTCTTTTTAACACTGGGTGAAACAGAGGTTATATTAAAATGTGAGGAGATGCATTGTATTGTCACATGAATGATATCATCAGTGATGTGGTCATTGATGTCAAATGAGATGTCATCAGTGATGTCATCAGTGATGTCATTTGAGATGTCATCAGTGATGTCACTGACCATGTCATGAATGATGTAATATGTGACATCATCAGCAGTGGATTGCGGGTGCGCGATATATAGTTAGTGCAACTAACTATATATGGAATTTCAATGGTTTTGTGTGAGTAAAATAAGGTTTTGTAAATGCTAATTCCTAACTATATATGGTCTATAACCTATGGTTTTTTCAGTGAATTTTCAAGGTTTTGTAAATGCTAATTCCTAACTATATATGGTCTATAACCTATGGTTTTTTCAGTGAATTTCATTGGTTTTTTAACAGCTAATATCTGTAGCTGTAAAATTTATTCTTCTTTAAATCCAAAAATATATTTTATATGTTTATGAATAATTATTTTTTTAAATATTTTTTTTTCTTCGTTCCCGCTTCGCGAATCGGGAACCTTACAGTAAAAAAATGTTCAGAAAAATAAAAAAAAAAGTTCTTTTCAGAACTACCTCCCCGTTATTAAAAAATTGGTACAATATTTGGAACTGTGCCAACCTCTATTTCTCTTAGTTCGCTTCCTAGTTCGCTCGCTGGTACGCGAACTGGAAGCGAACCAAAAACAGTAAGTATAAGGGAAGGAAACACACACTTATGTTAAAAGAAAGACAGCTATAGGGGAGTAAACTAGAGATACTATTACCCATAATCCACTACTGATGATGTCACATATTACATCATTCATGACATGCTCAGTGACATCATCAGCAGAGGATTGCGGGTTTTTTGGCAACATGCCTTATCCACGGTTTAATAACGCTGCCTTTTGCTTTATATAAGTTTTCAAATTGTATGAAATATATACCAATAGGTCTTTATGAACCTTTAGGTAGTGCTTTTGTTCATGAGGTCTGGTCGCTTCCATACACATACAGATGTTTCAAAGATGATCAAGAAGTTTATCTGAATGGAGAGGAATGCACTGAGACGCCAGATCATTCACTAATGTGTAGGCACATACAGTTACACGATTCATGCAACAAACACCGACCAAATATGGCTTGCGTGTTGCAAGGCACGCCAGTTCCTGCTATCATCCCCACGTTCAAGTTGTTGGAAAATGGTAGTTATTTGATGCTCAATAATGAAGATTGTTCTGAGTTAATTAAAAGTATTCCTTTTATCGTAACAGTAAGTGAACGGGTTATTTGCTGCAGAAATGTTCTATTTCCTCCCACACATGAACATAGGGAGTTTTCAATCTGGCCACAAATACCAACCTTGGGACACGTTTCAACGGCATGACAAGAATAAGAGCTCTTTTGTCTCAGAGAGAGGTGGCCTTGAGTTCGGCCCGTGAAACTTTCGTACTTCACATAGCGAACACCCGTACACAGGTTTGCCTTTCAATTTCAGCAACATGTTTCCGACTATCTTTAACGCATCCTCCACAAAATCCCTGGCACACTTTTTTAAAGTTGTTACCAGTGGTCTCGTGACTTCATTTGAGAAAATCTTTGGAGTCATCCCTGCTCCCTTTCATTCCATTTTCTCCACTCTGGTTCGTGGATTGCATTTTTACTTGCATTACCAGCGGACGCTCTTGTGCTTTTTTACATTTTTAAATATGGATGTCCCTCCTATGCAACCTCCGACCCTGCAGCTGCTGACACTGTTCCGCAATCGCATGCTAGAATATTATGGCACAATGCCGTTGGCAATATTAAGCACGGCATATGGATTATCTTTTCGGTTCTCCTACTTCACCTGTGTCCAGCCTGTATTTCACTGCCTGACCTGTGATTTCGATTGGGCCATTGATTTGTGTCTCTGCGGACCGGTTTCTCCTGACGTTGACTTTAATCAGCTGATGACTCCTATCATTACTCACGAGTTGATTTGTCCTGGCGAAAGGATTATGGCTGTGGCATTGATGCATGGACTACTTGGTCCCTGGAATTTACTGGCGGCAGCACAGTCTTTCTTGGAACACAGCTTTCTTGAAAACCCACCGAGCTGTCCTCTGATGGTGATAGAGGATCCGGTGCTGGGAGAGCACGTATGTTCTTTTCCGCTTTTAAATTGGATGGCTGAACTGTTTTCGGATAAAGACGGTGACTTCCTGTTGGAGGCTGTTGCAGCTTATTTTGCATACACAGTTATGTCATAGACCTTTTTCATGTTTCATATGCTGAGTACTAGCATTTCATTGACAATTCATTGACTTAATTGTCAAGTTTTTATTATTTACCTTGCCTATTGGCTTAAGACTCGATAAAGTACTTGGCTGTTTTATTTTTCTTTAGCATTGAATTTTCCTAGTTTTTAATGCTTTACCTTGCGGACCGTCCACATATAAACTTGCAATCTGCTCTCATGAGATGGCACTTCTATTATCTTATTCAGTTCGTTTCCGGATCATGAGGAGGTGTCATCTAGGTCCTGGATATCTTTACACCGTGTTAAGTTAGCATGGGCTCATTACCGGTTTAAACGCCATTTTTCCTTTTTTGCAACTTCTGCACACGACATTTAGTTGTTGCTTTAGCTTTCCACCTAGTAGTTCATCGTGGTTTACATGAGAATAATATGTTATTGGTCTACTATCTGCTTTACTTGTTAAACTATATCTGTACAGCGAGTGCTAAAGTTTCAAGAACAACACGATACAGAATTGTTATGAGGTCTGATCTCCACGACTTCATACTCATAACATAAGTGCAACTTCTGCCAATTCTGGGCATGAGGCGGGTTTTATATTGCTTTGCCGAACACACATACACAACAGTTGATGCGGTTCACATGAAGAGAGAGCTGGTGTATGCTGATGTGATTCCTTCAAATCTAAGACACTAAAGTATGGGCACGCCCTAAACCAACACAAAGAGACCTTCTTAGCAAATAATATAATATGTGTATTAGGGAGGGTGAGATATAAGCAGCCGCGGGCCGTGGAGGGAGTTACGGTGAGGCAGGGAGGCGGGGAGGGGGAGAAGCAGGGTGGAGCCCTCTCTACCTTGCCCCTCCCCCTCCCCGCCTCCCTGCCCCACCGTAACTCCCTCCACGGCCCGCGGCTGCTTATAAGTGTTGCTAACTCTTATTCATTTACAGCATGTTAACATACTGTCACCATTCGCTTTTTATGTACTAGTAACTATGCTGGTAATTTTGCTACTGATAATATGTGTACTTGTATTCTCCACCCTGCTTCTCCCCCTCCCCGCCTCCCTGCCTCACCGTAACTCCCTCCACGGCCCGCGGCTGCTTATAAGTGTTGCTAACTCTTATTCATTTACAGCATGTTAACATACTATCACCATTCACTTTTTATGTACTAGTAACTATGCTGGTAATTTTGCTACTGATAATATGTGTACTTTTATTATCTAAGGTACTACGCCTGAGAAGACGGCATTAGTAAATAAACATTTCAAATACACATGTGTTCTTCTTAACTCCATGTTCTGGTTTCTAAGAAATATATAACGACCGACTGTTCATGAGTTCCACGTATCCTGAGGTACTATAAGTTCATATTCTGGATTGTCTAAACATTGAGAGTTTGTTATATCCAATGTGACACTGTACCTAGCTTGCTAAATAGTTTTTGATTACTAACGTGAGTTTTGGGACACCCTAATTCGCCGAGGTTCCAATCCTCTGTCCACAGTTCTGTGTGAGAACAGAAACCCTGCGACAGGGGCACCCCCGACCCTTGCTGGACCTTCATCACACTTGCGATACAACTCCAGCAATGCGCCACCTTTACGGCACAGATACATCACGCATCTGTGCTGTTTTTGCCCCGTGATGCGCCGCATTGTAAATGCAGCACACCATAGGTGACGGAACAGCGGCACAGAATGACTAACACATCCCTGGTGATGCGCCAGTCATCATAAATCTATCCCTATGCTTCTTATCTTGTTAGAGATGAACCGCCATATGTATCATCAAAGTTATTTGCATTTCCTAAATAGCGAACTTTAAGGAATAAATAGCGATTCTTTACCATTCCTAGTTTGCGATGAGCTATTTGCTAATTAGCCGAATGTAGCCCAATGAAGCCCAATGTAGCCCAATGTAGCCCAAAGATGGCCGCCAGACACACAAAAAAACAAATGTAGCCCAAATATCAGCCAGATGTAGCCCAACTATAGCCCAGTGACAGAATGACCAATCAGCTTCGCAAACCTCCGTTACGCGAAGCGGAGCGCTGTTACAGATATATATCTTTTTTTGAACGTTAATTTCTCAAAATCCACTGGAGCACATATATTGAGACCTAGCAAAGGCACATCGGGCTACCAGTCCCTAATATTTTGCCAAGTTTCGTGCAAATCCATTCAGCCGTTCAATTATTATTTTTATTATTTTTTTTTGCCCCGCGGGGCCCTTTTAAAACCTCCACATCAAACCTAGGGGGTCAGCGAGGATCTACTATGCCCCCTTATAGTTATTTCCCCCTTTGTTTTGACCTCCTCTTGTCTCTCGATCCTACCGAGAGACAAGATGGCGGCCGCTACGGACTGTTTGGAATGTTGACAGACGCCGGAGAACCAATCAGCTTCGCTTCACAAAGCTCCGTTGCGCGAAAAGTCCGCGAACCAGAGCGCTAACCGGTCCGCTGTTACAGATATATATCTTTTTTTAAACGTTAATTTCTCAAAATCCACTGGAGCACATATATTGAGACCTACAAAAGGCACATCGGGCTACCAGTCCCTACAATTTTGCCAAGTTTCGTGCAAATCCATTCAGCCGTTCGGGCTAAAAGTGAGGCCAACCGCCCTATGGAAAACTCAATGTTAAAAACACGTTTTGGGACCCCCCTTTTTTCTCGGCCCCCACTGGACGAACCCCCCCCCAAATTTTCAAGGGCTGCTCAGAAACAAAATGTGCCATTTTCCTGAAAATTTCAGCCAATTCCGTCCACAAACGCCAAAGTTATTAGACATAGAATTTTCAAAAAACCCATAGAGAAAAAATCCTAACTATATATACCTACTGGCGACCGCCAGTAGGTAATATATATATATATATATATATATATATATATATATATATATATCCTACCGGAAGTTTGTTCAACTACACCAAATCAAGAGTTGATGTCTACAAAAGTGTTCGGAAACTGAAGCTTTGTAAGTTTCATACGCAGGCGAAGAAAGTACCAAGTGGGGGAACATCAACCATGTCAAACACTCAAACCCAGCTGACACAGCAAACTGGTACTATCCAAAATCCAAACTCGCAAGAATTGGCAGAAACACTATTCGACATGTTACAGGAACCCAATCAGCCTGTTGATAGCACCAAACCCACAATTACTGTTCCCAAGACTCAATGTGCGACTCCGTTTAAACCACTGTCAAAGTTCTATCCCCTTATGCTTAAAGACAACATTGAAATGTTCTAAGAACAGGTCATAGCGGATCTTAAAACCCTTAACAAGCGACTATCAAGGCTACAATGGAAAACAAAAATAAGAAAAATATAAAGGCATTACAATATCATCAAGTGATAACGAAGATCAAAACCAACAAAGAAATTGTGGTGCGTAATGCCGACAAGGGCGGCAATGTTGTCTTGTGGAGGAAGAAGGACTACCTAGAGGAAGGAATGAAACAACTCAGTGATGAATCTTGTTATGGAAAAACAAACAAACTGGTTTGGAATACCACACATGCAGCTTTTCGAGTGAGGCTTATGGCCTGGCGAGAGAAGGGTATGTTAACGAATGATGAATTCAAATATCTGTGGAATCCCAATCCAACTATTCCAATTCTATATTTCATACCCAAGGTGCATAAGGATGAGATAAACCCACCAGGCAGGCCAATTATTTTGGCCAAAAACAGCATCTACGAAAACACATAAATCTATGTGGACTTTTTCCTACAAGAGCTTGTTTCTAACCTGGCCTCATACATCAAGGACACAGGTGATTTTTTATCTAAAATGAAGGCTTTCGAATGGAATAATGATTTTTTACTGATTGCACTAGATGTGACATCATTATATACGTCTATTAAGCACAGTGATGGATTACGGGCCTTGAAATATTATCTAGCAAGAAAAGGGCCACAGTACGAGGAGCATAGTAGGATGCTTGTGAATATGGTTGAGCTATGCCTAAAGAACAATACTTTTTTGTTTCAGGATGTGATGTACCAACAGCTGAGAGCTGTTGCCATGGGGGCCAGCTACTCCCCCAGCTACGCGTGTTTACACATGGGCTGGTGGGAGGAGCAGGTCCTCATGGCAAAACACTCGGACACACTGAACAAACATGTGAAAAATTGGTGGAGGTACATAGACAACCTTTTCTTGGTATGGCATGGCAGTGAGAGTGATGCGATTGATTTTATTGGCTCTCTGAACCAGAACAACCTCAATTTGAATTTTTCTGCCACCATAAGGCATTCTATGGTCACATTCTTGGATGTGGAAGTGTGTATTGACCAAGGAAGGTTAGAAACTAAGTTACACCGTAAGCCTACAGCAGGCAACGCCATTTTGCACACCAGTAGTGCCCACCCCACCCACCATGTGCAAAGTATCCCATATGGTGAGCTCTTGCGTATAAAAAGAATCTGTAGCAACAACAAAACACTGAAAGTAGCACAAGAAGAATGCATTGTGAGATTTAAGGAAAGAGGCTATAGCAACCGATGCCTCAGTAAAGCCCTCAATAAATGAAATTTGGTGGAGAGGGATAAGCTCTTTGGGGTCCAAAACAACACAAGTACCCAAAAGGAATCCTCTAACACATTTAGATTCATTTTAGATTACAATAAAGAACACCTAGCGGTGAGGAAAATTATCAAACAGAATTGGCATTTTGTTAAACAAGATCCAATTATTGGTATGTCTGTCCATAAGAACCCAATGATAACCTACAGAAGGGGGACGTCCATGAAGGATGACCTCGTGGAGGACGACCCGAGTGGACCAAAGTACAAGAGCTCTTGGCTTGCGCAAAGGAAGGGGTTCTACAAGTGTAAGGTGTGCAAAGCCTGTCAGCATGGTGTGAATACAACTGAGTTTTCCACGCCATTTGGAGGGCCTAGCAGGGAAATTGTGAAATCTTTAAATTGTAAAAACGGACCATATGTTGTATGTGTTGGAGTGCCCGTGTGGACTAACATATGTAGGTAGTACCATCCTACCAGGACACAAGAGGGTACTCCAACACATTAGAGCCATCAAGAATCATGATCTAGGATACCCTGTGGCCAGACACTTTCAAGAGCACCATGAAGGCAATCCTAAGGACCTCAAATATTTCCTTATTGATTATGTCCCGCGGAAGAAACGTGTTGGAGACAGAGAGAGGAGCCTTAGATTGGTAGAGATGCATTACATCTTAGGTCTCGATACCAAGCATCCAAATGGTCTGAATAGCTCTGAGGAACTCCATGCCTGTCTGTAAACATTGATGGCTTTGAACCCAAGACACCAGTTAATTCATAATTACCATCAGACCTGGGTTATCGAATAAGTTAAATAGACAGTGAATACTATTACATTTTTGGGGTTTTTCAACATGCTTTGCACTAACCAAGTTGGTTAATCAAGTATTTAAACTTGGATTTTGAGTATTATCCTTTGGAGATATTCATTGATTCTTTACATGGTAGTCTTCCGCTGATTCCCTTCAATCTCTTTTTGACCATTTTAGATTTTAATATAATACACTTGCACTTTTTTACTTTTATCCAGAATGAAGTTTGTTTAAATAAAAAAAAGAAATAAAAAAGTATATATTTACAGGGACTTACACTTAATTTTGTATTCCAGGTGTTTTAGATATTGCCATGAAATACCGATGAGGTTCTATACAACTTTATCTATGTATTAGACTTAACAATTAGTGGATGAATTAAACCTAGTAGGAAATATGTAGCGCTGTCGTGGAAGTAGAGCATTGGCTGGTTTGGTCTCACTAGAAAATTGTATAAAATATGAATTTTAAATAACGTAGGTAGAAGGTACTTAGTAGTTAATGGATTTTATACAGTATTTATTGCTTAGTTATGTATTCAAATTCTGTTGCGTATGTATACTATTATACAATTTTAGCATATATTTATCAATGTTCATACACTGTGTACCTATTTATCTACTCCTCTAAATGTTATTTATTAATCTTTATATTCATATAGGTGGATTAACTTGTGACCTACCAGGAAAAAGCCATAAATTGCACAACAATATTTGATGTGCCAATGCATTAACGCCTTAATATCAAAACATTGGTCTGGACCAATAGAAATTTGTTGTTGACGGCATATCCTCTATTTTGACATTTAATTTGTGTATACAATTGATGTAATTTATTCAAATTAAGAAAAACGGAAACAAACTATAAAATATTTCGTTTTCAATGGCAAGTACAAATCACTGGATGTACTTTAGCACTGTTATTAGCACTTTAAGAGGTATAGGATGTTCACAAACCTATGTGCACACTTGTCTGTTTGATAAAGAGAAAAAAATTGAAAAAAGAAAAAAAGAAAAAAAGTTTAAAAAGTGGTATGCTACTTAAACGATTGTAATAGGTGGTATGGTGTTATATGATCAAGTCCCAAGCTAGGGACGAAACGCGTCATGGCTGCCCCTTCTGTTTGTACAAAGGATTGAAATAAATTGAAGGTATTTCTAAAGAACTGTGGTCCGTGCTCTTCATTGGCGTCCTGCGAGGGAAATTCAAAGAAGAAGAGTTCTGCGGTCGCCAGTAGGTAGTTATAGTTAGGACCTATTATGCATAGGAAATCCACAACATTCTATTGCCAATAACTTTGGCACCGATTGATGAATCTTGTCGAAATTCTCCAAACTTTTTGCCAGCTCAGTTCTGCTCCTTCACTGACAGTGTGGGGGTGATTGGTCAAGCGGGGGCTGAGAAAAAAGGGGGTCCCAAAATGTGTTTTCCCATGCAATTTCTCACAGGACCATTAGCCACGGCTACAGCCCGAAAGGCTGAACGGAATTACACCATATTTGGCAAAGAGGTAGTCCTCAGTTCAGACTTGTGCCTTCTGCTTATTTGATGTAAATCTATTCAGTAGTTTCTGACAAAATGACATTTAAAAGTACATATATATTTATGAGCGCAGTGGATCCGCGCACCCGGCGAGTACCATGAGCACACCATAAGCGCACCCACCCGATCACGCACTGAATGCTAATTAGCTGTCAAGTGTTGGCAGCCATTTTATGCCTCGGTAGAAGTGAGGCTGAAGAAGTCTGTGAAATATGTGTGCAAAACACAAAAAGGGGGCAGGGTAGACACACACTGACCCCCTTGGTCTGCTCAGGGGGTCCCAAGGGCAAAAATGTATATATAGTTTTTTTTTTAAATCGCGGGATGCACGTAGGATCCGTTTTTTTTTATTTTTATTTTTTTTATTAGTTCAGTTCAAAGCCACACAGAAAGAAACGAATTGTTAGATACACAAAGAAAGAAAAAAAAACACAGTATCTAAGCATGTTATATAAACAGCAATATCATCATAATAACCAAAAGAATAAAAGAGAACAATCATTATTATGAATCCAAATGATCTATCATTGCCTGCCAAATTCTATACCCTTTTTGCATTTTCCTAACTGATTTAATCCGATACAAATTAAATTCTAAATAAAAAACATTGTAAAACTTTGCTCGCCACATTTAATATATAGGTGCTTCTGGCTTCAACCACATTGAAGATATACAAAGGCGAATGTAGTAAATCCACAAGACAAGTGGATGAGAAAATGTTGAATTTAATCAGTTGAAACTACACAGCTCTTCATCTGCCAGACTCCTCTGTGCCAGATCCAGTTTCCTCTGTTCAAACCTAACATTCCAGCATGGGCAAGATACAATGACCTCACAGCCATTGTGACAGTAGAACATAACAATTTCATTAAAGATACAGTACATGGCTAGAATATAACATACCTTCCTTTCTTCTCAAAGGAAAGAAAACAGTTAAAATGAACAACAACAATAATACATAGTCTAAAAATAAAAGGAACATTGCTGGAAAAGAAGAACAAGGATCTGAAAATTAATAAATATTGTACAGAATAAAACAGTACTCAATCACGATATCTGTGAGGTAAATTAATAGATCTGGTACTCTTTCTACGAGATGCATTCATGTCGCTGTCAAATCCATCATGATTTTCAGCAACAACATTTTCTTTCACTTTTACAACTTTAGAAATGTTCCACCAACACCCACCTTCTACTTGAACAGCATTGGTACCTATGCGTACAATTTTTATGGGCTCACTATATTTACATTTTCCTTTCTTTGTGTGAGTGGATTTCTTAATTCTAACAAGATCTCCTACACATAACATGACCACTTTGACGTTTCTCTTTTTGTCAAACCATGCTTTTTCTTTAATCTGTGTCATATCAGAATTATTTTTGACTGTATCTAAAACTGACTCAACGTCAGTTAAAGAATGGGACCACTAGCACATCCACCCAGGTCGAAAACTGGTATTGGCTCTTCTACCTCTCAATACTTCAAAAGGCGAAACCTTCGTGGAAGAGTGCGGTGTCGTTCTGTAAAACCAAAGCGTGCCCTCAATAGATGCAAGAACATCATGCTTCCCTTTCACAGCCCAACTTACGCAATCACCCACAACACGGTTCATCCTTTCCACAAGGCCGTTCGTTTGTGGATAATAGAAAGAGCTTCTAAGGTGTTTGACTCTGCATGTTTTAAGAAAAGTTTGAAATTCAACACTAACAAACTGAGTCCCATTATCAGCGATAATAAATTGAGGAAAACCTTCTCTCAAGAATACTTCTTTGAGAAACTTGATAATATTATTTGAACTGGCTTCCTTTACTACTTTTATCTCAGGCCACTTGGATGTATAATCCATTAATACAATAATGAACCTCATCCCCAATGGTAAAACCTCAAAAGGACCCATAATGTCGATACCTACTTTGACCCATGGGCTTCTTGGGCACTCAATAGGAGACAAAGGTGGAACACTTACTTTAAGCGATTTCTCAGAAAAGCAGCACACAGGACAGTTTTCAACAAACATCTTGATTTCACTATCCATGCTTGGCCACCAAAAGTCTTGTCGTATACGACGTATTGTAAGAGACATCCCTAAATGCCCCTCGTGAGCTTCTTTCATGATGATAGCCCTAAGACAATGTGGTGGAATAAGTTTCTCACATCTTAGTATTAAACCATCCTCAATCAAAATTTCTGACTCTACTTTCCAATATGGTTGTAATTCAGAAGTCAAACACTTCTCTTTTGGCCACCCATTCTTGCCAAAATTGAACACCTCTTGTAAAATCCTGTCTTTTAACAAAAATTTTCTCCAATCTTCTTCAGACCCAACAGCCAAAATGGGTACGTCTATCGATGCTACAAAACAATCTTCTTCATCTTCATCATTCAAGTCTTGAAAGCTTGTACCCTCACTCACATCACCACTCTGTGGATAACATGACAAAAAATCAGCACGTGTGTTTTTACCACCAGAAATGTGTGTGACATCAAATTGATATTGAAGTAACTTGGTAACCATTCTAGTGATCCTTGGTGTACAGCATTTACTAGGACCAGCAGACAAAATAGATACAAGTGGTTTGTGGTCTGTGATCAAATTAAAATGTCTACCCCAAACATACGGTCGATACTTATCAATAGCCCATAAACAAGCCAACAGTTCATTTTCTATAACAGAGTATTGAATCTCAGCACTCCTAAGAACTCTGGAGGCAAAAGCAACTGTATGTTCTTGTTCACCAGACCGTTGAGTAAGAATAGCCCCTAAACCCACCTTGCTTGCGTCTACTGTAATGAAACAAGGCAAATCAGGATCAAAAGGTGTAAGGGCATCGCTTTTTTTAAAACTATCTTTCACTTCCAAGAAAGCACGATCACAGTCTGCTGTCCATGAAAATTTAGTAGACAACTTAAGCAAATTGCTAATAGGTCTAACCAGTGAAGCATAGTTAGGTACAAATCTTGAATAATATTCCAATAATCCAAGTAGTGACTTAACACCTGACCTATCTTTAGGAACTGGTGACTTCATAATGGCATCGATTAAACCTTGTCTTGGTTTGATCCCTTCATAAGAGAGTAAATGACCTAGATATTCTATCTCACTGCAACTGAACTTGCATTTTTCAGTTTTCAAAACAACTTTCCTAGCAATGTCATCATGTGTATTATCATCTTTGGCATATATTAAAATGTCATCTTGGAAAACAAGAACTCCTTCAACATCTCTTAACAAATTTTGCATCACTCTTTGAAATATTGAAGCCGCAGAGGCTAATCCAAAAGGCATTCTTTTTAGCGAAAAGTACAAAGAGGAGATACAAAAGCTGTTAAAGATCGTGAATCAGGGTGAAGTTCTATCTGATGATAGGCACTAGCCAGGTCTAATTTCGAAAAAATGTTAGCACCTTTGATACATGTAAATAGGTCCGTAATCTTAGGCAAAGGGTGGGAATCAACCCAAATCTCTTTATTTAGGGACCTAAGGTCGACACACACCCTTAGTTTTCCATCTCTCTTGCGTGCAACCACAAGAGGAGACAACCATAATGATGAGTCAGTAGGTTCTATAATTCCCTTTTCACATAGCATGGTAATCTCTTTGTTAAGGTCCTCTTTAATGCTAAACGGAACACTCCTGAGTTTGTGTTTAATAGGAGTTGCTCCATCCTTAACTATAATTTTGTGTTTGAAACCAATGATCTTACCTAGTTGATCACTGAAAACAGAAGGAAATTCATTGACCCACTTAGTGCTTTCCTCTTCACAAGAAACAAGTAATATTTGTTCTTTTGCACCTGGTCTAAGTTGCATGCCAAAAAGACCCTGGTGAAACCACCCTAGGATATTCAAACCCTTGACAGCTACATACATTTTTCCTCTTATTTTCCTACCTCTAAATTCTAAGTAATCCTCGAAAAATCCAAGTAATGCAATTCTACGTTTTTCATAAGAAATAGGTTTCCTGTCAGGAGGAAATAAATCTCTCTCTCCCCAGGTTTCATGAAATAATTCTTCAGTAATCATGGTGATCCTCGCACCAGAATCTACTAGAAGATCAAGTTTCTTATTACCAACAAGTATTTCGACAATAGGATCAACACAAGTTGATGGATCACCTGTAAGAGGTATTGATGTTTCACTATTTTCTGCATGTTCAGTGATAACTGAGATAATTTCAGTATCTGAGTCATCATCTGATTCAACTACACAAGCTAAAGATTTCTTTTGAAATTTCTTTTTTAGACAAACTGTGGCAAAATGTCCTACTTTCTTACAGTAGTTACAAACAGAATTTATTGCTGGGCATTTCGCTCCTTTACTCCCACATCGTAGACAAATATTGTTAGGTACAGACATAGTATCTTTGAATCTTGGGGAAACATTTCTCGTACCTTTTGTGGATTTATTCTTAGTTTTCCTTGCATTACCAACAAAATTGATACTGTCGATTGGTTTGTCTTCTAATTCTTTAAGAGAAATATGAGATGTCTCTATACTTTTAGATACCTTAATGGTTTCATCGAGGGTAGGATTGTCCATGGAAAGTAACTTCTGCCTAATCTGTTTGTCTTTACAATGGCCAACGAATTGGTCACGAATTAAAGTTTTCAAAAAGACAGACAGAAGCCAACTTCCTGAGACTAGATACATAAGCATCAACATCTTCACTTTCAGATTGTTTTCTCATAAAGAATTTGTGCCTAAGTACAATCAAATTGGGTTGTTTATCAAACCTAAGTTTAAGTTTGGTAACAGTAATTTGATACTCATCAGTAACTTCGTTATCTCCAGGAAGATCAGGTAAGTGCTTGAAAATAGATCTACCTTCTAAACCAAGAGAATGGAGTAAGAGACATTTTTTTCTTTCAGGGCGATACCTTGAAGCTCCGATGGCACCTAAATATGTTTCGAAGGCGTCGAACCAAATATCCCACTTTACTGGAGGATCTCCTGGAGTATCAAGAAAAGATGGAGGAGCATTTATCGACTGTAAAGAAGACATTATACAAGTTAGAGTTAATTTTCACCTGAGGAAATACAAGTATGAATGTCTAAAAAGAAAACTTAAAATATCCTTTGTTGTGTCCAGGTAAAATTAAAAATAATGGTCCTCTTGAGAAAAGAATCTTAATTGTTGCAGAATAGAATCTTTCTTGGAGAGGCAATGTGACGCTGTAGAATAGAATCTCTGTTGAAGAAGCAATGTCACACTGTAGAACTTAATTATCTAAGAAAATCATTTTCTTGAAAAAGAATGTTAATTGAATAATGGAATCCTTAAGAAAGCACTGTGACACTGTAGAATGTGACAAACAAAAGGTGAGGATTCCGTGGTTAATGCATTACTATGTGGATAGGAAACACCACGTTGGTTGGCAAAAGAAACAGAGCATGCGCAGTGTGGTCGACAAGATGACTCCACGATGGTTGGCAAAAACGGAGCATGCGCAGAAAGATGAAGGGAAGTCTCGCGCAAGTTCACGTCATACAGCACTCTCGCGTAGAGGTCTTGTTCGACTCTCGTGAGGAAGACTCGCTCTAACGCTCGCTCTTGGAGGCTGAAAGTACCGGTAAAGTTTTTTTTTAAACTTGCAAGAGTTTTACGTTTCCGTAACAGTATTGTGAGCACTTTACATTTCCGCAACAAAATCGTGAGCGCTTTACATTTGTGTACATGTGTCCCGCTACTCCGCTCGCTTTACTCGATGTGCAGGGAAATGCGTGTACAAAACAAAACAGTCATATTATTCGTTTTAAGCTCAACACAATGTCAGCGCTGCAACCATATGCCAGTAGAATATATATTTTTGGCAACGGGATCTACACAGCTGAACCCACGCATCTATCAACAAATATTTTTCAAGGATTTTTTTTCTCTCAAATCCACATCAAGCCATCTGCCTCAACTGCCTTTTTCTTTCAATGAACTCCTCAATTCAATTTTACTCTTCACTCTACAAGTCTGAAGACCAGCTCCGCATCGAAGGATTTCAAAACAAACTTTCAACTCAGAACTTCGGCGCTTTGAGAGAAAAAAAATCCTTGAAAAATATTTGTTGATAGATGCGTGGGTTCAGCTGTGTAGATCCCATCCTCGTCGCCAAAAATATGTAGTAAATCCACAAGACAAGTGGATGAGAAAATGTTAAATTTATTCAGTTGAAACTACACAGCTCTTCATCTGCCAGACTCCTCTGTGCCAGATCCAGTTTCCTCTGTTCAAACCTAACATTCCACCAAGGGCAAGATACAATGACCTCACAGCCATTGTGACAGTAGAACATAACAATTTCATTAAAGATACAGTACATGGCTAGAATATAACAGCGAGCTACCGCCATAGCCATAAATACTATATATCTGTTATTTTGATACCCTGGAAACAAATCATTATCATTAGATAAACCAAAAATATTCATCTCTCTTGAAATTGTAACATCACACTTTGTAATAAAAGCCAGCGATTTTTCTATAGATATAAAGAAAGGTTTCAACACAGGGCAGTCTGAAAATATGTGTACAATATCTGCCTGATCAGATTGGCACCTATAGCATTTCCCAATATTGGCGTTACCCCATTTCATCATTTTAAACGGTGTGTGATAAAGATAAAATAAAGTTTTATAACGCTGTGAGTATAGATTGGCAGACAAAATAATTTTAGCAGCTATATTAATAGACTCTTGAAAGGGCACAGCCATTGTACCCAATCTATTACACCATTTGGATTCCTGCATTCCCATATCATCCTGTTGTAAATTCACCAGATGATTGTATAAAGTCCCAATACGTGATGGTTTTTTAAGTATTTCAATAAGGTCGTTTTGACACAGTGGTAGAGCATTTGGGTGTTTGAGAATAAAGTCACGTATTTGCAAATACTTAAAAAAGTCATATTGGGAGAGACTATATATATCTTTTAACTCATGAAAAGAAGCGATTGTACCATCTTTAACAATATTACCTATAGCTAATATACCTTTTCCCCCCCATGTGGACATAGTGTGGTCCCAAAATATTGGCGGAAACAATTCTATAGAATTACATGGAGTATAGAAATTAATACGACCAAGGGGGGTAAGTTTCCGTGTAAACCGCCATCCTTTAAATGCAGACACTACCAATTTGAATCTAGTTCTTTTATAATAGCTGGGTTCTAAAAAACGAAGCAGCATTTGACAAGATTGTGGGCCAAGTAAAAGAGAAAATATATCAGGGCTCTCATATATAGGCGGAGTTCCACCAATCGCAAAATACTTAATATTTTGCATAAGACATGCCAAATAATATAGTGCAAAGTTTGGAACTCCCCAATCCCCTCGTAATATTGGTAATGTCATAAATTTAGATGCCCTACGCGCAGATTTCCAACCCCATAGAAATCTATCAGCTATAGATTGTAATTTCCGCTGTTGTAATACGGGTATCTTTCATCAAAAAGGATAGGACACTTGTAACCACTTACTCCAAGAGATATATTGAAATATGATGAAAAACCCTCATAAACGTTGTGTTTTACGAGAAGCGGTATATGTTGTTCTCCGCCCCACACAAACGTTATGGCAACAGTCATTGGGTTTTTGCATTCAGTATCTTGCCAGCCTCACCCGAGGCGATCTCTGGTTTTATCGTGGTAGTGTCCAGAGAAAGTTTGAGTGACCCCACTGAAGCTGAAAAAGTGAGTAAAATAGTTTCCAGGCGATACTGTATTTTATTCAAATCGCTGGTCCACTAATTAAAATATAAGGGTATGCTCTGGGGATAATTAGGAATCCTTAGCATAGGTCATTAGGACAGAAAAAACGTCAACATGTTTCTGCTCTCTTGGCCCGTGGGTCTAAGAGCATTCGTCAGGACAACAATAAACACACACAGTTAAAAGTATATTGTCACTATTTTGTGACAATAGTGGGTCTATACAACATAATAGTCTTACCCATGTAGGTTCTGAATAGTCACCTAGAGGATTAGAAAGGAAAAAAGGGGGGGTGACAGGTGGCATTTTAACAGTTTTCTGTTAAAAAACGTGGTTATTAAGAACATGCATTGTGTTTTTTCAAAAGTTATACGCTCATGTTAGAGACATATGCAAGTTTTAGGAAACAAAACAACATAAATGACATCATGGCGAGTTAAATCAAGGAGTGGTGTATCAGCGGTACGTACTGCACAAAACGCTAAATCATTTGTGACATTGTATAACTATTTTTAAATCATACCTCTATTTAGGGTGTACACAGAATGAACCTGGATAGGGAAAACGGAAGTATTATGAAAATACTACTCGTACCGAGTGTTTGGTGCTCAATTACCTCATGTGAGGTCTTACCTTTAGGTAATTGTTACCAGGTCCCGTCAGGAGGTACGGACTTTAAGTCCCAGGCTATAAAGATACCAAGAGGGGGGTAATTGTGAGGTTGCTGTCTGCCGGTGGCATTGGGGCAGCGAGCGGTAGGAGAAACACTCACCCGCGTTGGAAGCGTGTTCCGTGTCTTGTGCTGGCTCTGCCTCCTGGACGCTGGGAGCACGCTTCCGATGGCGTTTTCTTCGTTATCGGCCATTGCGCTAGAAAGAGGACTGCTTTGCAAATGATCGAGTGACCTGATTAAACTCAAAATTAAGCGGTTTAACTTTCTTCAAGTGCAATAATTTTCATTTTAGCGTTAATAGGGGAAAGTGTTTGTAATTACCATAACGCTAGATGGGAAGCACAAAATTTTTTGGAAAAAATGTGCAACAAATGTAAAGAAACGTTATCTCGTGTTGGACTTGCACTTAGATGTTGTATTTCAACGTGCAAAGTGGTGCCATGAGATGTCATCATTTAAACCATACTGATTCGTTTTCAGACGGTCAACCCAACGTTGTTCCTTTTCATACAGTACTTTTTCAACATTGGGTGTCCCTTCTGGTATTTTTTCGATGACAGTCCATCTCAAGTCCTCAATGCTGTGATTTTGCTCAACGAAATGGGAACAGAGTTTAGTGGTGTTCTTTTTTAGGCGAATATTACTTTTATGTTCCCCTATTCGTAATTTCACCTTCCTGCAAGTCATCCTGATGTATTTCTTTTCACATGGACAGGTGACCATATAGATCACATGGGATGAATTGCAGTTGCTATGTTGTCTCTGTGTCCAATTCAATGTGGGGGAAAGTTGTAATGTTTTTGAGCTGGTGGTTGATTTGCAGGCCAAACATGAACCACATGGGTAATGTCCTGTTACAGGCGCCATGTGGGCATTCCTAATTGGTTTGTTTAGGATGGCTTGTCTGGGGCGAGTATGGACCAACATATCACGTAAGTTCTTGGTTCGTTTATTGGCAAAGCGTGGTTTTGGCCAGTTGAATTGTCCTGTATTTACAATGTGCCAGTTCTTCTGAATGAGTTTGTTTACTTGGTATGATGCTGGACCAAACGTAGTCACACAGGTCATGAGGTCCGCATTTTCTCTTTTTTCAAATGTAGTCAGTAGATTTTCTCTCGGTTGGTTCAGGGCTCTTTTTTGGCACTTTTTTATGGTTGATGTTTTATACTCCCTTTGTTGTAATCTGATGCTGAGATCCTTTGACTGGACAAGATAGTCAGTTTTTTGGCTACAATTTCTTTTGAGACGTAAAAACTGGCTGTATGGTAAATTGTCCCTTAATGGTTGGGGATGGTAACTTTTATAAGACAATAAACTGTTCTTGGCCGTTGGTTTTCTGAATGTTTTTGTCTCAATTTTGTTATCCTTTGAGTATATAGTCAGATCTAAAAAGTCAATGCTTTCTTTATCAGCTATATATGTAAATCGAAGCCAGGGATCGCGTGTGTTCAGCCACTCCACAAATAGTTTCAGGTCGTGGTTATTGTGCCAGATCAAAAGAACGTCATCGATATAACGTTTCCAGTAGAGTATACTGGAAACGTAAGGGTTGGTTTGTGTCAGTACGTGATTAGTTTCAAAGTTGCTCACGTAGAGTCCTGCCACCGAGGGGGCAAAAGCACTCCCCATTGAAGTCCCGTGACTCTGTAAGAACAGCTGTTCTTCAAATTCAAAGTAGTTCTCGGTGAGTGCCATCCGGCAACACTCTAGGACAAAGTGTCTAGGCGTCCTAAAATCCCAAGTTTCCATGAAGAGAACATCCTCTAACATTTCCAGTGTCTCTTTTTGGGGCAGACTAGTGTAAAGGGATTCAATATCTAATCCCACTAGAAGCATCGTAGTGGGGTCAAAAGGTTGGTCTTTAAGTTGATTTAACAAATCTCTAGTATCTTGTAAATACGTAGGAGTTTTTTTGACCAGAGGCTGGAGGAATTGGTCTGCAAATTTGGAGAGGGGTTCTAGTACTGATCCTATGCCGCTAACTATCGGGCGGCCTGGTGGTGGTGTTCTGTTTTTGTGTGTTTTGGGAAGCGAGTAAAAGTATGGAGTTTTTGGATTGTCTGTCAGTAAGAAATCCGCTTCTTTCTTGCTTACCCAGCCATTTGTTTCGGCTTCATACACCATCATAGCGATAGTCGTTTTCAATCTAGGTGTAGGATCCGTGTCAATTCTAGTATAGAATTTATCATCCGCCAGTAGTTCAAGGCATTGGGTTCTGTAGCCTTCTTTTCCAAGAATAACTACTCCTCCACCCTTATCTGCGGGTTTGATCACAATGTTTGTGTTTGACTGTAGTTCTTCCAAAGCTTCTCTTTCCAACCTGGTTAGGTTTTGAAAGGGTCTTTTAACATTGTTAGCCATATTATCAATGCCTGTAAAGAGGGCCTTTTCGAAGGTCAATATCTCTACTGGTACCGTGTTGTTCGGTGGAGTGAAATTCGACTTTTTTCGGAGGGTAGTGTCTCCGAGATTAGTAGAAGGTGTAGAATCAGAAAAATGTGCTTTAAGTTTGAGTGTGCGACAGAATTCTGATAGTTCACATTTGAGTTTAAAGAGGTCGAGGTTAGGAGTAGGGACATAACCGAGCCCTTTGTTAAGGACCTTTTCTTGTTCCTTTGTTAGAGTGACTGAACTCAAGTTCACTATTAATGGCTCGTTTTGCTGGTTCCTGGTTTGGATGATGTCATGCTCCTGGTTTGGACATTCGGCTGTTGGTCTTGCCATGACACAGTTCTTCTTCTTCCTCTTTGGTTCTGGCCCCTCAATAAAAAAGGATCTTGATTTTGATTATTGATCCCCTGTGGTGGTATGCCCATAAAGTTCTGCATTTGCTGTGACCCTTGGTTATACGGGTCCATCCATCCGGTATACGGTTGCATAAAGGGTTGGAAGAATGGCATGGGTGGGCCCATGAAGTGTTGTCTTGGCCATCTATTGCCTCTTCTCTGTGGTCGAGAACGGAAGTGTCCTTTGCCTCGTCTGTGGTTCGAATCTTCAGATCCTGTGTCTGAGCTTGCAGAAGAGTCCCAACCATCGGAATCGTTATCTGTTTTTGAATCCATTGATTTGTAATCAGTTTTAGTGTAGGGATGCATTTTTTCGTGACTGAACTTTTTTATGTCTTTGCTTAATTTTTGTAGTTTATTTTGCATCAGGAAATCTTCGCTCTCCGAAATTTCTTTGTTTAAATCCTCTAGTCTTTTTTTGTAGACTGCTGGTTGTATGCCTTTTTTCAGTTCGGCTTCACAGGCTTGAATTTCTGTTAATAGGGCTTCTGATAATCTCTTTGCAGTTTTCACTATTAACACCAAATAGTCAAGGGTGCATTTCCAAGAGATTGCGGACCAGTCGCGTCTGAAAGCCAAATCATGGAGAAAAATTCGTGGTGCATTGGTAATCCAAAGACCTCGAGGCGCAATTTTTGCACGTAAGTATTCTGTCATGATTATTCCGTGGATGGCGACCCTTATTTGTTCTTGCTTTTTTGTTGTAAGAGTGTCCCAATCATCAGTCTGGGCTAGTACTTGAACAAAGTCTGTGTTTTGAATTAAGGATTGTGCTGCTAGAATCTCGCTGATGTCGCTCCCCGTAAAACTCAAGCCACTCATATCTTCCATGTTGACTTTCCAGAAGGATGTCTTGATTTTCTTGACGGAAAAGTCAGAGACTATTTTCCCGCAGCTGTACGCTGCTTAATATGAGTATTTCATCAAAATGAGGGAAGAGGAATGGGTGTCCTATCTGTTCCCCATAACTAGGTAAATTTCATCAAAAAGGATAGGACACTTGTAACCACTTACTCCAAGAGATATATTGAAATATGATGAAAAACCCTCATAAACGTTGTGTTTTACGAGAAGCGGTATATGTTGTTCTCCGCCCCACACAAACGTTATGGCAACAGTCATACGGGTATCTCCAATGGTACAGCACGGAAATAATATAAAACTTTTGGCAAAATGGACATTTTTAAAACATTACGTCTCCCAACCAATGATAAATGTAGACACTCAATTTTGTAGACCCCATGAATTTTCTCGAGTTGATTTCTAACCGATTGTAATATATCTGACCAGTTCACCGTAACTAGCTCTTGAAGCGATAATCTGATTTTAAGGCCCATGTATTTAGCCTCTGGGGTAACCCGATTATCATTAGGACATAGTCCAGGTGAGCATATAACCTGTGTTTTCTAGATGTTGAGTTTATACCCTGACACATTACCAAACTCACAAGTCAAGTTTTCGATTTCACACAATGCAGATTCTGGATCCGATGCTATAATCGCAACATCGTCAGCATAGGCTAACACTCGTACATTACCCCCGGGTAAAACCATGGATTGTATGTGTGTAGATGACATCAGCATTTTTAAAAGTGGTTCTATGTACATAGCAAATAATAATGGTGAGCAGGGGCATCCCTGCCTTTTCCCCCGAGTGATGTTAACTACTTTTGATTCTTGGCCTGACAAGCATATCTTAGCCCTGGGATGTCTATATAAATCTTGTAGAGCAGATATAAATCGTGGTCCAAACCCCATTTTCCCCAGGATCGCCCATAGGAATGCCCATGCAACACGGTCAAATGCTTTTTCGGCGTCTAAAAACACCAAACCCACATTTCTATGATTTGCCGTAGCATAATCTAGGGTTGCAATAACACGATGTATGTGATTGATCGTGCCACGACCGGGAAGAAAGCCATGCTGTTGTTCAGAAACAAGTGTCGGCACGACTTGAATCAGCCTATTCGCAAGTATTTTGGAGTATAATTTCGCATCTACATTATTAAGTGAAATCGGTCGATATGACCCAGGAATCTGCGAAGGCTTATCTTTCTTTTTAAACACAATTATACTGGCGTCGTCCCATGATGGAGGGGGGTTTCCATTTTGGGCATCTAAGAACGTCGCCAACATATCATCTTTAATAATAGGGAACAGAGTATGATATATCTCTAGAGGAAGTTTATCGGGGCCAGTAGCCTTTCCCAGGGCTAATTCTTTAAGAGCACTTTCAAGTTCTTGCATTGTGATTGGCTGCTCTAAGTCTTCTTTAAGCACGAGATCTAGTTGTGTTAAATCAAGTCTACCTGTATATTGATCAATTAGATCAATAGAAACATTTTCTTGAGTATAAAGATCTGTGTAGTAGTCATGGAATACCTGAAGAACACCCTCTGATGACTCTACTAGGATTCCTTGGCGATTTTCTATAGATGTTATACGCTGTGCTGTCTGACGCCCCTGCATTCTTTGAGCTAGACATCTTCCCACATTCTCCCCCTATTCATATCTGTCGGCACGATGGCGTTTATATTGCCGTGCTATGTCCTGGCTCCATACCCCATGAATTTTAGCCTTGCATTTGGCAACTTCGTCTTGTGCGACACTACTATCTCGGTGTAAACTAATATCATGTGTTAGATTACGTTCTGCATTTGTTAACTCCTGCAGAAGTTGAGCGATTTTGTTTTTAGCTTTCTGTTGAAGGCTCCAGCCATAACTGCAAGTTTCACCACGTAAGCCTGCCTTAAAACAATCCCATACCATTGCATAAGAGGTGGAGCCCCTATTAAGATCAAAAAACTGCTGAGCCCATTTTAAAACTTGTTGCAAATAGATTTCGTCTAAGAGAAGTTTCTTATTAAATGTGAAGGACCTTTTTATACGTTGAATTTTAAGCAGGGGCATAACTATAACAATCCGAGCATGATCAGATGTGATACGTGGCATTACGGACATTCGGGACCCTTCAGCCATAAATCGAGGTAGAAAAATATAATCAAGACGCACAAATTTCTTGTGGGATGAAGAAAAGAAAGTGAAGCTCGGATCATGCGGATTTGCTAAAGGCCACCCATCAATCAAACCATGCTGACGAAGTAATTGCCGTAATTCTTTAAATACTTTAGGTTTCCTACCTGAATATCGACTGAACCCCCAATCCCACGTATTCAAATCCCCATGAATATTAAAATCACCAAGTAGTAATAGTGGAGTACCCCATAAAGCCAACTCTACATTCAAAAATTCTATCATTGCAGTGTCATCAATATTAGATCCATATACTTTACATATAGTAGCAACAACATTCCCTATGACACATTCAGCAATTGCCCAGCGTCCAAAGTTATCCACTTTGATTTTCCCTGTTGATACTATAGATTGTCGCCCCAATATTGCCACTCCTCGATTCATGGTCGATTGTTGTGAAGCTGCCAGTACTATATACCCAAGATCATTCAAAGCTTTTCTATTTGACCATGGTATATGCGTCTCCTGGAAACAAATTATATCCGGTTGAATCAAACGAATCTCATGCATCATACATTTTCGCTTGTGTATATTATTGAGGCCACATACATCAAATGAACACATACGGAGATTGCAACTAGCCATGGCTACTAAATAAATTCTTTACACAATTACACCCAAAGAAAAAGAGCAGAACGTTTAGACTAAGCATTCTAATTATTCTATGGCTTTGACTGAATTTTCCCAATTTTTCTCCCCAGCATACCCCCGTGCCACCCAAACACACCCCCCCAAACACACCCCTCCCCCCACCCTCTGTGACCCTGCTCCAAAGCTGAGGCAAAGGGGCCTATTGCCCCGTTGATGTGTGTGAGATCACCTCTCAAGTTTGGGCGTAACCTATAAGAAAAAAGCATAGGGTATATACCATATAGACAAATGTATGTTCAAAGTTTATACGTTTTTCCTCATGCTAAAGAGTTTAGATATTCCTTCGCTGGAGGCTCAGTTGTAAAGAACCGGTTCTGGCCCTTACAAACAGTCTTTAATGTAGATGGTTGGAGAAGAAAAACTTGTGCGCCCTTCTCTTGAAATGGAGCAATCAACTGGCGCAATCGCCAGCGATTTTCTACGGTGGCATGGCAATAATCAGGGCGCACAAAGAATTCAATACCCTTCCCAGAACGCTTTTTATCGGGTCTTGTAAGATCATAAACTTTTTGTCTGGCCAGAAAGTTATTTAGAGATATCAAAATTGCACGGGGTATTGATGGCTTTGATTACCCCGTATTGTTTGCTTACGAAATGGAAAGCGGTGTGCCCTTTGAATCTCATGAGATCACTGCCAATCTTTAACCTCCGAAAAAGCTTCTCCAAAAAGTTCAACCACAAACAGTCGCAAGTCCTGTCCCTCACATCCTTCCGGCATACCCAAAACTCGCAAATTGTTGCGACGCAAGCGGTTCTCCAAATCAACCAATTTTATATTCACATCTTCTTTTTGAAGCCATCTTTATGCCATCAATATCGGTTTTAATATGTGTTACTTGGTCTTCCAATGAAGAGATACGCCCTTCTGCTTCGACCATCCTGGCCGTAAAATCATTACACGATTTCGCCAACTGCCACACAGTATTTTGGCATTTTTTGCAAGCATTGTGTGTTTTCAAATGTTCGGCTTTAGCCTCCAAACGTTGCTCAGCAATAGCTTTCAAAATAATGTCTATCGGGGCTTGACTTGAAATCCCAGGGCTAAAATGAAATTGTTCAACAGAGCTTGCTTGATTTTCTTGACAATTTAGTTGGCAACCTTGATCCAATATAACCTCTTGATCTATTATGGTGTTATCTCCATTGGATATTTCCACACTCCAATTTCTATCCATTTGTAGATTAGCTGAAGCAATAGAAGAAGCTTCCTTACTAATATTTTCCAAAGAGAAAGTCTCAGCTTCATCTTCTAAGTCGCCCTCCAGATCAGAGCCCTCAGAATGTTCTGAAAGTGAATAAAATTCACTGTCCTTGCTACTGATTGGATCGCCTTCCACCCCTCCAATCGTTGTGGGATCTACCTCAGCATTAATATCAGCATCCACAGTATCAGCGACAGCGTCGATATTAGGATCCTGAGCAATAGTTAATTGTGATGCAGAAAAAACGGGTGGAGCTGTTGAAGAAACTAATGGAGAGACCACTAGCTGTTCAAGTGCCTCCACCAAAGTCTTATCTTGATCATTTTCCGCATCTAAAACCTCGAGGTCATCAATGATTCTGTTTTTTTCTCCCCCACTGCTGGTAGGCACGGTCCTTAAAACTGGGTTTTTCGTTTTAGTATTAAACATCTGCGGTATTTTCGGAGTACCAGTTTGACTAATTTCAGGGTCATCATTACCCCCATTTTGCTTTGATTTTGCTGCAAGGGCAGCCTGTGTCCCGATCTGGCTTTCACCACTAGGTCTTGTTTTTCCACCCCGAGCTGATTTAGGACCCATAGTAGACTAATTACTGAGCACAGAGCGGTACTTTAAAAAAAAGAAAAGTAGAAAGTTTCTATTTTCTAATCTTCCAATCTTCCAATCTTCCAGTCTTCTAGTCTTTTCAATTTTCGATTTTCGAGTTAAAGTTAGTAGCCAAAATTCTATGAGCAGCGATATAGCACTATTCACAATACAGCAAGTATTTTGCCCTTACGCAATATCAGTAATATCAGTAAAGCCACTATCAATGTCATAACAGCAATAACACCAGTTTGTATTTTCCCAGCTATTACACTGGTCCTTTTTCGTTTTCAGCTCATCTTCAGTTGCCGACTTTTAACCCTTGCTAATTGCTGATGGCTGGTAATCAGTATCACCGCTTTGTAAATTTTTTATATTGACGTCTGTTTAATTTTGAGTCTCTCCCGCTGGTTCTAGCGTTTTCACCGAGAGACTATCTCCAAACAGCATTTGTGAGAGCCGCTCAACTCGGCTCTCCACCTCGCTTCTCTCAGCTCACTCGGCTTGCTCGCTCGCACGTCTCCCCCAGCTCTGGGCGGCGTCCTGAGCTGTATCTCATTAGCAGCAGCTCTCAGAATCGGCAGCCATCGGAAATCACCTCCCGGTTCACTGCAGCCGCGGCTTCCACGAACGCTTACACGAACGCCGCACACCGGCTCCTTCCAACCGCAGTAATCCTAAGTGAGTAATCCAGCAGCCCAGAATGTCAGAAGCGGAGCGAACTACCAGCTGGGGCTCCAATGTAGTATTCACTCGGATCGCCCAAACGGAGCAGCTCACACAAATGTAGTATTTACTCGGATCGCCCAAACGGAGCAGCTCACACGGGATGCACGTAGGATCCGCGTATTTCGCTGCTGAAAAAAATGAAGCGTGGGCTCCCGCAGTTTAAATGTTATTAGCCCCTGGGGGGCCAAATCCCAGGGGCATATTAAAAAAAAAGTGTGGGGGTCCCATTCCCCACACACTGCCCCGGGGACCGCAGTCCCGTTGGGTATGGGACTGCATCGCGTGTGGTGCACGACTTGTACGCGTTGGCTGCACGACTCCTAACGCGTTGGGTGCGCGACTCCAAGCCAAAAACGAATTATAATTTTCAGATATACAGCAAGCGTATGTGTTTAGTTGTTAGGTGGTTCTAAAAAGAGCCCTTGTGTTTATTGAGAGATTATTTACTACACTACCTAGTCACCACTTTACTACCCTAAACCTTAAATCTACCCCAGCACACAACCTCCTCTACCCAAAAAACACTTTATTTCTTGAACACTACCCTACCACGACCCCCTACACTACACAAACACCACTGCACTACCTTAAACCCTAAAACACTATCCCTAGCATGATCCCCTACAGTACATAAGCACCACTGCACTATGCTAGAACACTACCCCAGTATGACTCCCTATACTATCTAAACACCATTTCACTACTCTAAAGCTTAAATGTATCACAGCGGGACCCCTTACACTACCCAGACAGCACTATAGTATCCTACTACTGTATTTATAAGAAATATTGTTATTTGTCTAGAATCACACAGTGAGTCTGTGCATTTAGGAATCACTCTGAGAGAAGCATTTTGGTAGTTCCTGTGTTCCCCGACAAGTAATTGGTTAAAAACGTATTGTTTTCTCACATTTTGGTAGAATGAGAAAAGTCATTGGTTATGTGTTTCCAAAATGAGTTTAGTATTAATAGTAAAATGCAGTTCTGAAATATCTGGAATGCATGCTTGATGTTTTTGCAGACAAATATGTACATGTAGTCTTGCAGTGACACTACCTCCGGCATGACCGCCTACACTACCTATTCACCACTTTACTACCCTAAACCTTAAATCTACCCCAGCACAACCTCCTACACTACCCAAACACCAGTGTACTACCTTAGAACACCATCCCAGCATGACCTCCTACACTACCCAAAAACCATTGCACTACCCTAGACCTTAAATGTACCCTACGACAACCTTCTACACTACCCAAACACCAATGTACTTTCCTACAACTTTGCTCCAGCAAGACCCCCTACACTAGACAAACACCACTGTATTACCTTAAAAGAGTAATTCAGCACGATCTCCTACACTACATAAACACAACCGCACAACCCTAAACCCTAAATCTATCCCTAGCACGACTCCCTACACTACCCATTCACCACTGCACTAAACTAAATGGTAAAACCGTATCCCAGCACAACCCCCTACACTACTCATACACCATTGCACTACCCTAAACCTTAAATCGACCACAGCATGACCTCTTACACTACCCAAACACCACTGTACTACCTTAGAACACTATCCCAGTATGACCTTCTATACTACCGAAACACCAGTGCACTACCCTAAACCTTAAACCTATCCCAGCACAATCCCTTACACTACCCAAACACCACTGTACTTTCCTAGAACACTACCCCAGCACGACCACCTGCACTACACAAATACCACTGCCCTACCTTAAATCCTAAAACACTATCCCTATAATGACCCCGTACATTACATAAACATCACTGCACTACCCTAGAACACTAACCTAGTACAATGTCCTACAGTACCCAAAAATCATTGGACTACCCTACATTTTAAATCTACCACAGCATGACCTCTTACACTACCCAAAAACCAGTGTACTACCTTAGAACACTATCCCAGCATGACCTCCTACACTACCCAAACACCATTGCACTACCCTCAACCGTAAATGTACCCCAGGACAACTTTCTAAACTACCAAACAACACTGTACTTTCCTAGAACATTGCTCCAGCACGACCCCCTACACTAGACAAACACCACTGCACAACCTTAAACTCTAAACACTATCCCTAGCATGACCCTGTATACTACATAAACACTATTGCACTACCCTAGAACACTACCCCAGCACGACCTCCGACACTAGCCAAACACTATTGCAGTACCCTAAATCTTAAACCTATGCCAGCACGACCTCTTACACTACCCAAACACCATTGCACTATTCTAAACCTTATATCTACTTTAGGACGACCTCTTACAGTACCCAAACACCACTGTATTACCTCAGAACACTATCCCAGCACGTCCTCCTACACTACCCAAACAGCATTGCACTACCCTAAACCTTAAACCTGCTCCAGCACGACCCTTTACACTACCCAAACACCACTGTACTACCCCACTACTCCATTTATAAGAAATATTATTATGTGTCTAGAATCACACTGTGAGTCAGTGTCCATTTGGCAAAATTGAGAGAGAATGATTTGGTTGCTTTATGTGTTTGCAGACATATAAGTACATGTACTCTTACGGTGACACTATCCGTACCACGATTTCCTTTACTAAACAAAGACCAGTGCACTACCCTAAATCGTTAATCTACCTCCAGCACGACCACCTACACTACCTATTTACCACTTTACTACCCTAAACCTTAAACCTACCCCAACACGATCTCGGACACTACCCAAACACCACTGTACTTTCCTAGAACACTACCCTAGCACAACCCCCTCACTACACAAACACCACTGCACTACGTTAAAACCTAAAACACTATCCCTACCATGACCCTGTACACTACATAAACACCACTGCACTACCTTAGAACACTACCCCAGCACGGCCTCCTACACTACCCATTCACCAATGCACTACCCTAAACTCTAAAACACTATAACAGCATGACCAACTAAAGTACCCAAACACCATTGCACTACCCTAAACCTTAAATCTACACCAGCAGGACCCCTTACACTACCCAAACACTACTGCACTACCCTAAACCCCTACAACAGCACGACCCTCTGTACTACACAAACACCAGTGCACTACTCTAAACTCTAAATCAACCCCTAGTAGGACTCCCTATGCTACATAAACACCACTGTACTACCCTAAGCACTACAACACTACCCAGCACAACCCCGTACACTACTCAAACACCATTGCACTACCCTAAGCCTTAAATGTACCCCAGCACGACCTCCTACACTACCCAAACACGAATGCACTATCCTAGAACACACTCTAGCATGACCCCCTACATGACTCAAACACTACTGCACTACTGCAAAACACTACTCCAGCATGACTCCATACATTACACAAACAGCACTGCACTACCTTAAACTCTAAAAAACTACCCCTATTATGACCCCATACACTACATAAACACCACTGCACTACCCTATAACACTACCTCAGCACAACCTCCTACACTACTCAAACACCATTGCACTACCTCAGCATGACCCCCTACAGTACACAAACACCATTGCACTTAAACACTATCCCTGGCATGACCCTGTACACTATATAAACACCACTGCAATACCTTAGAACACTGTCCCAGCAAAACCCCAACACTACACAAAGACCACTGCACTTCCCTAAATCCTAAATCTACCCCAGTACAACCACCTACACTACCCAATCACCAGTATAGTAGCCTAAACTCTAAATCACTACTGTAGCACAACCCCCTACACTTCTGAAACACTATTACACTACCCTAAACCTTAAATCTATGCCCACACGATCTCTTATACTACTGGAATACCACTGCACTACCCTAGAACAGTACCCCAGCACGACTCCCTACACTAGATAAACAACAGTGCACTACTGTAAATTCTAAATCTGAAATGTTGGAAAATCATAGTGACTGTTTATGTACCATGTAGTAAACTATTTACTAAATTAAAAGTGAACCAATTCTGAATTCACTCAGTGTCTTTCTTTATAGTATAGTGGTCATTTAGTAAAGTTCTACTGTTATGGAGTGCTTCAAACTGCTATGAATTATGTATGTAGTGCTCTTATCAGCTTCACAGTTGTGCTTCAGGCCTACTATTTTTTAGTCAGAATTTATATGAAATGTGTTTGTATAGTAATACAAATTTATAATTTTTTTAAGTTGTTAATAAATACTTATTTTTGTTTATTTTTTACAGATACTGTTTATCATCCTTAAAATAAAGTTACCATGCCAGAGAAACAAAGAAGAAAAAAAGGTCAGAAGAAGGATACTTACTTGAAAAAAACTCAACCACAAGTATTGGAAGACCAACATAATGTTGCTAAAAAGAGAACAATTTCTGGTAAGACCACAAAGGACTTTATAAAAAATATTACCTAGATTTAGAAAACAAAATGTGCAAAGCAGTGAAAATGTTCCAAGCATAAAAAAAGTGCTAAGAATAGGAAAGGAAAACAAGGCAATGTAAAAACAAAGGATACAGCTTATAGTAAAAGAAGAGAAAATCAATATAAAGAATTGCACAAAAAATATTTTACAACAGAGTAGTCCATAGTTTGATGAAAGATACAAATAAATATAGAAAGAGAACAGTATTTTATAAAAATAAGAAGCATATTGAATCCATTTTTGAAAAGGCTTTTGAAGTAAAGAGTAAACTCTTTATTTTAGTAATAAACACTAGATAAACCAATCCATTTAATGAAGGCCAAAAGTAGGAGGAAAAGAGTAATAAACAAAAGTAATTTTTGTGATATTTTTTAGGGGAATGGAAACACTCTTCAAGTTCTGAGCCTTTTTTTTAATGAAGAGAGTTATTTACAGAGCAATAATTTGTTGCATGCAGTTGACACCAGTGGTCGAGCTTATGAGGTTAAAAGTGGTTCTCCAATTGATCAAGAGCAAATGGTTCCTAGAAATGCAGAAGAAGTGATAACTGATGAAGTTCTAAGCAGACGTCCTAAAGCAACTGCATAATAATATTAGGTGCTCGGGACGCTCTGACTAACAGCTACAATCAGTGCCTATTCCGCATGAAAAGCAGAGTGGAGTTGCCGCGTTTCGCTACCGTGGAAGGATACCATTACCCTCACCGAGGACGCACATATATAAGCTTCCGGTATGCTACACAGTGCATGCTGGGAGATGTAGGTGGAATCAGTATTCCTAATGGTAAAACAAGATCGTAACAGACCTATTGTGCTGAAACTAAAGACTCGAGCTTAAACGCACTAATTACATCACAACCTATTCCGTTATGTAGCACAAGGCTTTTTATGGGGGAGTCTAGATGCTAATTGCATACAGGATTCAAAGCAGTTTTCGCATTTGTTTTCAGATATTCTTTTATATGCACAATGTTTGGAAACCATTGACGTGCACACCTCGGGTTGATTAATGGCCATCAACTGAAAGGGAGGTGAGTGGACCATTGCTGTTCTATATGGCAAACTGTGATGCAAGGGTTAATAGCAATGGTTATTAATACATTCATGTGGCTTTTACAGAATGGTTTACTATGAATTTAGAACTGAACATTAGGAACAGATATATTTGAAGTTGAAGACACTTTGGCCGTCCAGTATACACCAGTGGTGAGTTGTGGTTAGTTATTATAGTTTGTACCTCTTGGATGTCGTTTGAGAACATTAATGGTACAAAAGGGGGTGGTGATGGACGGAGCATCTGAACCAATCAAACACTCACACCCAGTCAAAAGATCTGGGTTTGATCCATCACCGTTCTTTAGCCCACTCTGCCACCCCAGTTCAGACATGGCTATATGCAAATCAGTCTGACCCTGTGCCTCATGGGAACAGTCCAGACCGAACTGCCAAGCCATGCCTTCCCTGGACCGGAAACAAGCTTCCGAGGACCGGTTTCTGGCATTACAGCCGTCTTCAGCCCGGCTTGCTTGAATCCAGTGGCAAAGTGAGCAAGGGACTCACGTCTGAGCATACCCTGCCACACTTATGGCGGCCAAAAGCGGTACTAAAGGGGGTGGTGATGGACGGAGCATTTGAACCAATCAAACACTCACACCCAGTCAAAAGATCTGGGTTTGATCCATCACCGTTCTTTAGCCCACTCTGCCACCCCAGTTCAGACATGGCTGTATGCAAATCAGTCTGACCCTGTGCCTCATGGGAACAGTCCAGCCCGAACTGCCAAGCCATGCCTTCCCTGGACCGGAAACAAGCTTCCGAGGATCGGTTTCTGGCATTACAGCCATCTTCAGCCCGGCTTGCTTGAATCCAGTGGCAAAGTGAGCAAGGGACTCACGTCTGAGCATACCCTGCCACACTTATGGCGGCCAAAAGCGGTACAAAAGGGGGTGGTGATGGACGGAGCATCTGAATCAATCAAACACTCACACCTAGTCAAAAGATCTGGGTTTGATCCATCACCGTTCTTTAGCCCACTCTGCCACCCCAGTTCAGACATGGCTATATGCAAAACAGTCTGACCCTGTGCCTCATGGGAACAGTCCAGCCCGAACTGCCAAGCCATGCCTTCCCTGGACCGGAAACAAGCTTCCGAGGACCGGTTTTTGGCATTACAGCCAGTCTTCAGCCCGGCTTGCTTGAATCCAGTGGCAAAGTGAGCAAGGGACTCACGCCTGCGCATACCCTGCCACACTTATGGCGGCCAAAAGCGGTACAAAAGGGGGTGGTGATGGACGGAGCATCTGAACCAATCAAACACTCACACCCAGTCAAACGATCTGGGTTTGATCCATCACCGTTCTTTAGCCCACTCTGCCACCCCAGTTCAGACATGGCAATATGCAAATCAGTCGGACCCTGTGCCTCATGGGAACAGTCCAGCCCGGACTGCCAAGCCATGCCTTCCCTGGACCGGAAACAAGCTTCCGAGGACCGGTTTCTGGCATTACAGCCGTCTTCTGTCCGGCTTGCTTGAATCCAGTGGCAAAGTGAGCAAGGGACTCACGTCTGAGCATACCCTGCCACACTTATGGCATCCAAAAGCGGTACAAAAGGGGGTGGTGATGGACGGAGCATCTGCACCAATCAAACACTCACACCCAGTCAAAAGATCTGGGTTTGATCCATCACCGTTCTTTAGCCCACTCTGCCACCCCAGTTCAGACATGGCTATATGCAAATCAGTCTGACCCTGTGCCTCGTGGGCACAGTCCAGCCCGAACTGCCAAGCCATGCCTTCCCTGGACCGGAAACAAGCTTCCGAGGACCGGTTTCTGGCAATACAGCCGTCTTCAGCCCGGCTTGCTTGAATCCAGTGGCAAAGTGAGCAAGGGACTCACGTCTGAGCATACCCTGCCACACTTATGGCGGCCAAAAGCGGTACAAAAGGGAGTGGTGATGGACGGAGCATCTGCACCAATCAAACACTCACACCCAGTCAAAAGATCTGGGTTTGATCCATCACCATTCTTTAGCCCACTCTGCCACCCCAGTTCAGACATGGCTATATGCAAATCAGTCTGACCCTGTGCCTCATGGGAACAGTCCAGCCCGAACTGCCAAGCCAGGCCTTCCCTGGACCGGAAACAAGCTTCCGAGGACCGGTTTCTGGCATTACAGCCATCTTCAGCCCGGCTTGCTTGAATCCAGTGGCAAAGTGAGCAAGGGACTCACGTCTGAGCATACCCTGCCACACTTATGGCATACACAGTAGTATCTTCAGAGGAGATGGTGCACAGTGTGGCACATGTTTTATAAATATGTTAGGTGGAGTTGCTTTTGTGGAGTTTAGTTTAACACAGACCATGTGAAAGTACTGAACACATGGGTGAATAAGCTTATGCTATAGCAGCTTTAAATTGTAGTACCCCATTGCGTAGGTATTTGAGGTATGGAAGCTGAGACCATGTTTTTATTAATTATTTTCGCCCTCACCAGGTTTTTATTGTTAGCAGAATGTGGGTTTGACTCAGCATACCACGCCGGGATATACACATTAGAACACTTTGTCCAGGTAGATTGCCTTTATCAGTTTGCTTTTGTTTTGTTATTTGTGTGATATTCTCCTTCACGGTTCGAAATCACTATCACAAGATGGCGCAACCAAGTGGTTAAATTTAAGGGTCATGCACTTGATACCCCACGGTTTATTCCTTTATGTCCATTCACACTGACAAGACACTAATTAACCTCCGTAGTTCATGCTGCATATTCTATCTACTCCTCAGCTTTTATTCTGAACACCCTGTTCTATAATAATGTTGGACATGGGACCCTTCCCATTTGTGAATCGCTGATATGATTAAAAATATGACAAACATGCAAATTATTGAATTTTTTTGTTACAGGATTTTGCCCCTGATGAAGGGATGTGCAATTCCTGAAATGCATTGGGCTCCGGACTGTTTAAATCATGCCACTTGCAAACTTTATGTATAATCATTCATGGCTGTAGTACGGTACGATATTATACCTGAATTCTGATATTAATCATTTGATATATCAAGGAAGACATCAGCAGTGAATGTATACATGTGTATTGATATTAAGTAACATATGAACAATGATGTGAATTTATGATTTATGATCTATTGAAACCAATTAAGATATATAAAAATGTATTGTGTGTATCTATGATTTCATTTGGTTTAATCATTCAAGGTATAAACAAAATTAAGAGTGGAACCTAGTGTTCATTAGGAACAGTGCACACTACAGGCAGGTTGTATCCTGTAATCATTTAGTTGTTCACTGATTGTGTAGCCAACACATGATTGTAGAGTAGCACCCTACAAGTAAACTTTTTTGAGCTTTAGTACTTGAAGAAAACAGTACGTTTGAGCGTGCCTCTTCTCGTTTTTTGTAATAATAGACATCCTAAAGCCCCAGTGTACACTTGGGATTGTAGTAGTATTTGGAGTGTACAACAAGAATCTATTGATAAATTACACAATTTCTTACAAGCATATCGTAAAAAAAGTGTTAAACAAAAGATGAAGGTGTTGCAAGGGCTAGACCCTTGCAGGGTGAGAAAATGCACTGGTTTGCATGGTCATTCTCTGGCTTGTCTTTCTAGGAAAGTGTGTCAAAGTGTTTTTTATCATTTCAGGATGTTGGCAGTACATCATACTCAAATGCAGAAGTTAGTGAGAAGATTGTATTAGGCAAAAAGTCCAGCACTAAAGTTAAATGAGTTGAACAGTGCTCTTTTACGTGGGTCAGTATCAGATGTGCAAAAGGTTTGTGATGATATTAAGTTTTGCTACTTTGGTCCCGAAGAAGACACTGAAGAAACTCAGACATTAATAGAAGAAAATGTTGTAGAGAATGTTGAACATAGTTCAAAAAATGTTGAAAATGAAATTACAAAGTTTAAGGTGATTTCAGGTGAAAGGCCACATTTTTCTTGTATTTGTTGTCGCTGAACTCACTACAGAAATCAGACTAGGAGTGTTGATCTGTATTTAAAAATTGAAAAAGAAAATAATGATAAATGGAAAGAAATTGCAACTTATTTGTTGGTAGAGAATTGTTTTGATTTGGGTTCTGATCAGCGTATTTGTAAATATTGTTATAACAAATTAGATGAGAATAAAATGCCCGCTACAGCTGTGCATAATAATCTAGAGTTGGTTGCTATTCCCCCAGAAATGATAGATTTAAACACCTATGAGTCTATTCATATTCAATGTGTGCACCCGTTTTAGGCTATTGTTCGTATGGAGCCTAAAACAGGTAAATTGCCTTCTTCAGATTTACAAAGAGGATTAAAAGGAAGAGTTGTGTATTTACCGTTAGATTTAAAGAAATATATTGAAACTATTGGTGTAGAGAGTGTAGAAAGTGAACCACTAGTTATTCTTGTTAATGGTGTGCTAGAATAACAAAATCTGGCAGGAGTTAGTGGATGTTAAGAAAGTGCAAAAGGCAACATTGTATTTGATAAAAAACAATACATACTATAAGAATGTTTATATAGGAGTAGAAGAAATAGTTTTAGCAGAAGATACTGAAACGTCAAGTGGACAAATTGAAAAAGTGGATATGTTAAGATGTGAAGAAATCTATGAACATTACAGTGTGCATCCACTTCATTCAAAAGAAGTGATGGGGAACACTATTGATCTGTTCCAAATGAAAAAAGCAAAAGGACCTCCAATGAGTGTATGGGAAGAGAGCTTGGAAGCTTGTTGTTTTCCACAGTTGTTCCCAACAGGAGAAGGAGGACGATATGATGAACGTCCTGTGCAGATTCCTGCATCTGAATATCGGACAACAAGATTATATACAGAAGATACAAGATTTTGACAATGTATCCCTTATATATTTTATCTTTTGTTTGAAAGTGACTTGTCTGGACTTTCATATGCAGTCAATCATATTCTAAAAACTGGAATACATCTGCAAAATATATCTGCAAAAGATTTTATGGATAAAGTGCACCAGAGAGATGATCATCTAGAATCTCAGCTCATTTTTGATGGCACGTCAGCGTGGCACTAATGAATATTGGTACCATCGTCATGGAGAACTGAAATGTATGCTACGGAACTTAGGAACTCCAAGATGGTTCCTTACCCTAAGCTGTGCTGAGTATGCTTGGGATGATTTACTAGAATTTCAACAAGAGGCACATTCTAATATAAAAAATATTGAATATAAGACACCTGGAGAATTGTGCTCTTTGGATCCTGTTAATGTATGCAGGTATTTCCATCATAGATTTGAGGCTTTGATGTCTTTTATCTGCAATAAAAAAAATCCTCCTCTTGGAGAAGTTGTGGATTTCTTTTGGAGAAAGGAGTATCAAGCAAGAGGTGCGCCTCATATGCATATGCTGTTATGGATTAAGGATGCTCCCAAATTTGGAACAGATGCAGATGATACTGTTTTGAGTTTTATTGAACAATTAGCAAAATGTGCTGTACCCAAAAGCACAGAAGAAAACAACTTAAGAGCACAAGTGTTACGATTCCAAAGCCACCGATGTGGAAAATACTGTAAACGAAAGTACAAACCTAAGGACAAGTTCTACACCAAATGTCGTTTTCGATTTCAACAACCTGTAATATGGAAAGGAAGAGTGAACAGTTTTATGTCATCTTTGCGACATACTATCACAAGAAAGTCTCCAAAAAATACCTACAACTTAAGAAGAAATGAAGAGTCAAAATACATAAATGACTACAATCCAGATATTTTGTCCATGTGGAATGCTAACATGGATATTCAATATGTTGCGGACAATTCCATTGCTGTTGCTCGATATGTAACATCCTACATTACAAAATCAGAAAAGACGGAATTGAAAGAAATGTGGGAAGAGATTTCTCACGAGAAGACTCTAAGAAATTATACAGTTTCAGTTTGAAGATGTTATCGCATCAAGAAATCGGAGCATATGAATGCTCTGATCGGTTATCATCTGCAAGTCTATACTCCAAATCTAGAAGAATCCTTTATGTGAGTCTAGGTCTTGCAGCAATGCGAAATCAAGTACGGAAATCTGTACAAGAAATTGAATATTTAGCAGCAAAAGATCCAGAAAGTACAGATATTTTGAAAACGAATATGTTGGACACATATTACCCAAACAGAAGTCATCATCTTGAGAACATGTGTCTCTAAGAAGTGCTGCAAAACTACACTTTTAAACAGAATACTACAGAGAACATCAATGATGGAAAATATGGAGTTATTGGTTCCGAAGGATGTTTGGTGAAACAAACGAAAGGAAATTTGATTAATCACAGGAAGCTGAGTTGCGACACTGCTGATAAAAGGGAATTTTACTATTTAGCTCTTTTACAACTATTCAAACCATAGCGTTCAAAACTGGAATTACTTTGAGATTTCCAGAGCTATGAAGATTCCTTTAATGCTTGTAAAGATAGCATACAATGCAGTGCTTTGGCAAATTATGTGAAAATGTTGAACGATGAAATTGATCAAGAAGCTACAATTGCAGCTGAGATTGCTAGAGACAGTTCTCAAGACAGTCAAAGTTCTCCTGCTCTGAGTCAAGATCTACTAGGACAACCAATTGTTGAAAATGAAGCAGCAATCGCCAGGAATGAGGTGGAAACTGCATTGCATCAAGCTCAAGAAGATGTAGCAAACTTAGCAAACTTGGAAGAACAAATAAATGTTGAGCAAAAACAAATATATGAGCAAGTGAGAGAACAGATTGACCATGGATTACTTCATGAAAAGAAAGAGTGCTCATGCACATCATTTCAACCTATCCAAATGTACGTAAGTGGACAAGCTGGAACAGGAAAAAGTTTTTTCATTAAAGTAATTACAAGTTATCTACCGAAAACAACTGAGTCACATTTGTCTTGTGTCTTCACTGCTCCAACTGGGTTGGCAGCACACAACATTAAAGGAATTACATTACATTGTTTACTAATGCTACCAGTAGAGCATGAAAACAAATTGGAATACCATAAGCTATCTGGAAAAGCGTGTTGTGAAGTTTCAAGTGTCTTGAAGAAAATTAAGCTTCTCATTATTGATGAGGTAAGCATGGTATCAAACTGAATGCTTGCCTTTGTGCATTTAAGAATGCAGCAAATTCTTATAACGTGTTATTTGGAGGAAAACACGTCATAGTTTTTGGAGATCTACTGCAACTGACTCCCGTAAAAGGACAACCAGTATTTAAAACACTTGCACATGAAGACACCAGAAAGTCTCTGGCTAGTGTTGGAAACGTGAACATTTGGTCATACTTTGAATACAACGAACTCATTACAAATATGCGACAGGCAAATGATGTTGATTATGCAACTATTCTCCAAGATATAAGAATTGAACTACTGACTGATCATGGCAAACGAGCTTTTCACAGTCGATTACTTTCAAATTTGTTTCCAAATAAAGATATAGTTCCTGAGAAAATATACATGGAAATTGGAGTAAAGAAATCCGTAATTTGCTTAATGCCAACACTGCGAGAGTGTTCTATATTCAATGACCAACTTTTGGAACTGGAAAATGAAGAAATAATAAAAATGGAAGCCATTGATGAAATAGAGCATGAAGGAATCACTATTATTTTGACCAAAAAAATTGAAGACAAAATTGGATTCTTTAGAAAAATCAATATCTGAAGCTGCTGGTTTAGAAAATAATCTATATGCATGTAGAAACTGTCGGATATTTTTAAGGCGTAATTTGGATGTAGAAAAAGGTTTAGTTAATGGAGCAATGGGCAAAGTTATGGATTTTGTTAATTATCAAAATAAAGATGGTATTGAATTCTTAAAAATAAAATTTGATTGGATTGAAGAAGTTAAACAAATTGGTCGTTGTTCAGTTAATTTTTTGCTTGTGAAAGATTTATATGTCCGTAGAAAACAGTTTCCAGTTTCTCTGGCATATGCAGTGACTATTCATAAGTCTCAAGGTTTAAGTGTTGACAGTGCTTTGGTGAACGATGGAAATACTGTGTTAAAAGAGGGTATGGCATATGTTGCTTTGTCCCGAGTTAGAACATTATCTGGTTTGTTTTTGATTGATTTTGATGATACAAAGGTTACTGCCGATGCCAACTGTGTCAAAGAGTATGATAGGTTAAGAAGAACATATGCTCCTAATTTAGGTCAATATCCTGTATTTGAAATGCGTGTGGTTGGTAAAAAAAAAGGTATCAGAATATCTGTACTGAAGGTGTAGAGAAGGGGAAAAAAAAGATAATGTTGTAATTGCAAGCAAAAAGAAAAAGGACACTGTTGAAGAGATTGTTGGTTATCATTGTGAAAATAGTTCTGGTGTCAACTGCTATGCTAATGTAGTGGTCAGTGTTGTTTTTTTTCTTGAAGGTGTGCAACAGCAAATTATGGCGAATCGGGGAAAAAAGATTGTGTTTCTTGTTGCATTCTGTTTATGGAATATTGAGAACTGATAAAAGTAAAATACAAAGAGTTTCTGATGTTCGTAATCTTTTGGATGTATGTTCTGGTTCTACACAATTTACACAAAATATCCAACAAGATGCTCAGGAATTTTTAATGTAAATGCTTACTGTTTTTGAAAATGAAGGTGTAGACATAGAGAGTATTTTTGGCCTTTGTTATCAATGGGATCATTATTGTGAGAATTGTATGTATACATGTAGACACTGAAAGATTTTTGTTTTTGACATTACCGAACTGTAAATCAGTGTTTTTCAATAAATTAGTTAAAGCTGCAAATCAAAACATGGAGTGTAGCCAATGCAAATCAGAAATGTTATCAACATTATTTATACAAAGATATGGACAATATATTATTTTAATGATGCAACGTTGTATGAAACATTTTGTAGCTACACAACTATCAATATCAGGAAGGAATTTTGTAGCACTAGCAATTATTTTCTATGATGGTTTTTAAACAACGTTTGCCTTCTGAGTTACCAAATTCCTACCAAATGTTTTTGAAGCTAAAGTTTTAGGAAGATAATTCAGCCTCTGAGGAATTTATTATAATGATTTACTAGGATTACCATTGGACAATTTACATAAATATGACTCAAAAAATACAATTTGGCCTCAAGGAAAAGTATTTCTTTGAATTTTGGACTTTTTGTTGCACATTGTCTCGGTGTATAATTTTAACTGACATCATTTATAGTGTTTATAATTTTAAGTTATAACATTTTCTTAGCAGTAATCATTTTATATATGTGTGATTTGTATTATCTAGTATTTTACTGTAGATGGATTATTGTTTTTTTTAAACAATCTAATTGATTGGGTTTTTTTGCCCGCTGTCATGCGATGAGTACCATTGAAATCACTATTTCTAGTGAAATTCAATATATTCTGAGAACAGCAAAAACGGCAAAGAAATTACTTTCTAAGATGTTACAATTATGATGTGCTATTAAAAATGTATTATTTCATGTTATAACTATTTTTTCTTTTTTTTACATATCCTGTTTTTAAGATATCAAATGTACCACCATTTAGAATATAAAAAACAAGTGAATAAAATGTGTTCCGTTTTTTACGTGTATTACTGTTGAGGTAAGTTTTAGTAAGTCTTGAAATGCACAATGGACTGTGTTTCCACACAGTTGAAGAAAAGGAACATGGATGGATTAGATTTCTGCCAGAAAAATTCCAATGCAGACAGGTATTAAATAGGGGACAGCTTCAGAACACCTGTCTGCAAGATATATGGTATAGTACAGAATAGATTGATATGGTTGTTTTGCAGGTCTTGATAATTTTAGAATTCAAATAAATGAAACTCTTTAACTTAAACCACATCAGTCATTGTTTTTGCAAATTATTATTATTATTATTATTATTAAAGGCTTTTGTAGCGCGCTCAATTACTGAAATAGTATCCTGGCGCGGGATGTGAAATACAAGCAGACTGTTAGGGGAGGAGAAAGATAAAGAAATCAGAGTCAGATGCCAACTACCAGAGTTTAAACAGATGGGTTTTGAGTCTTTTCTTAAAAATATCGATTGACTGAACCGATCTAAGTGTGAGAGGAAGGGCGTTCCAGGCAAATGTCATATTATGTCGCATCCCTTCTCTTCAGTAATATATAAACATGTCCTATGAGTTCCCTAAAACCTAATGTATCTTGTTCTCTGTTATCAGTACAGAAATGTACTCCTATAATAACAATTGGCCTAGCCAGGTGAGGAAAAGGCATTCAGTATACCTTTTCTGTGTAAATATATTCTCAGCATACACAGTACTTTGCATTGAAAAGGTGTTCTATAGGTTTTGCTGTGTGTGTTTGCACAGAACACTCATAGAACAAGACACATCCCCAGATTTATCAGAAATCATATATCTGGACATGTTTGTGAACGCTACACCATCCTCCTATTGGTACAGCAAAACAGAACGAGGAAAATAGTTTTCACTTCTCCTCATTTTTTCACTTTCAAGATATGCTGCAATGCACAGTATATATTGCAGGAGAAAATTGCCTTTACTGATTGTTTTTGTGCAGGAAGGTGTCCCTTCCTGCACAAAAACAATCTCCGCATGACAGAGACCTCTTTGCACCATGGTGCAAGGGTGCCTGTGTCACCAAATGGCTGCAGTTTAGGCAGCAGTGCAAATTGAAGCACAGAGCTGCAACATATTTATATACATATGTTGCATCCCTGTGCTTTGGAAGTACCACTGCATGCTGTAGTTAAAGAGTTTACAGTGTCATGCTGCAGCACTTCCTTATAATTCTGCACTTATGCATTCACCACACATCAGAAATTTATTTTTACAGTCAATTATGCACTACACATACATTCATCTAAACTTTCACACACTAGCATACTAGTTTAGCTCTTTCTTTAGCCAGAGTAGTTAGTTCTGAAAATATATATTTTTTTCTTTTTGTTGTTTTGTTTTTTTGGGGGGATTTTTTGAACGATTTTGTATTTTTTTTGTTAAACAGGGGAAAAATGTGAAAAGGGAAAAGAGAATTAAAAACTGGGAGGAGAGGGGAAAAGAAAACTAACAATGGTGGTGGTCAACGGCTCAACACACCAGATCCACTGACTGCTCCCCATACGCAATCAACTGTCCACATTTTATGCATGTCATTCTTAGTTTCCCAAATTGGGGACGGATGGCCTAACGGCTAACAGCTAGGGCGCTTGACCTCAGACCTGGGGATCTGGGTTCGAGTCTCGGTAACGACGCCAAAACCTCCTGTGATTCTGGGCAAATCACTTAATCTCCCCGTGCCTAAAATGAAAGTGTGTCCTCATGTAACGTAACTGGAAAATATGTAAAGCGCTCTGATACCTGTTTCGGTTCGGGTCTAGTTCGCGCTATATAAAACTCTGCAAAAAAAATGTCAGGCTGTGATGTAGAGCTTGCTGGTGTTGCTCCACTGGTACTCGGGACTGCCGAGGAATCTGAAGGAGTCTCTCTCAATCTTCTTAACTCCTCCCTGGCAAAGTTTATTGGATGCTTGGTTTGCAAGTGCTTGCGCATACTTGCAGTTCTACAGGAGTATTTCTTTGTGGGGTCTCCCTTTGAAAGCATTGCTTTGCAAATGCGACAGGTGACTTTGGTCGCATATACTTTCTTTAATCCAGGAGGAAATGTAAAACATTTCCAAACAATACTGCTGTATCTTTCTTTTGGGGGAGCTTCTGCAACAAATTCCTCCTCTGAAGAATGCTATTAATCAGAGGATGGTGGTTGATTTGCAGCCATAGTTGTATCAGGTGTATGTCTTCTCCAACAAGAAAGGAACAGAAAATCTTCTCAGGAGCTCTTTCCCTAGGAAAAGTTCTAAGAACAGTGTATGAAATGGGTGGGGTCCTTCAATAGTTTCAATAGGAAGTGTAATGAACCAATCAAAACTCTTTTTTTGAGGTCACATGGGGTACACGTAGGATGTGCGTAGGATGCGCGCACTCAGCACACACCCTGCTCGCACCGTGCTCGCACCCAGCGCAACTTCGCGAAATTGGATTAAAAAGTGATGTACTTTTTAAGAAAGTTAAAGAATATTCAGATAATCTCTTGTCTTAATATTTAAAATAAATATATATAAATACGTTTTTCAACATTTAAAAAATCACCGTGTCCAATATGTATATGACATCACGCACTACCGCGCGTCCATCACGTCGCGTAATACGTACATCTTACGTATGCGCCGGAAGTCGCGCAAAAGTCGCATAGCAACGCATTGGAAAAGTCTTATCTGTCGCACACGCCATGCGTATCCTAGACAGCGACCCTAAAATGGCGAACACGTTTTGCGCAGTGAACGAGTAGGGTGCGCTTTGGGTGCGCAACTCCAAGACAAAGGGAATTTTTAAAAAAAATTAAGTATATCATAAACAATACAAAATAATAAAAATATGTTATTTTTATGTAAGAAAATTTTAATAAAAAAATATGTGAAATGTAATTTAAAAAATAACATCTAAAAATAAAAAGATTAAAAAAATGTAGTTAAAAAATATTTAAAAAAAACAACAAGAAACAACAAGAAATATATTTTAAAATTATCATTTAAAAAACCTTTGAAATTCACAAAAAAAACATAGGTTTTTAATATGTTATAGTAAGAATTAGCATTTTACCTTATAAATTCACTGAAAAAACATAGGTTTCAGACATATTATAGTTAAGAATTAGCATTTAGAAAACCTTTGAAATTCACTGAAAAAAACCATAGGTTTCAGATATGTTATAGTTAGGAATTAGCATGTCACTGACCATGTCATGAATGATGTAATATGTGACATCATCAGCAGTGGATTGCGGGCGGGCGAGTTATAGTTAGTAGAACTAACTATAACGTGGGAAATGTCTAGCTAACTGTAACACCCCTAAAACCTATCTTTTTTTCAGTTAATTTCTAGGGTTTTTAAAATGCTAATTCCTAACTATAACATATCTGAAACCTATGGTTTTTTTCAGTGAATATATATATATATATATATTTCCAAAAACTACCTCTCCATCAAAGAAGCAAGAGGACACAGTGGGGAACTTGGTGGGGGTTCTTTATTTATCAGCTTGTGTGGCATAATGCATTTCGGCTCTGATGAGCCTTCCTCAGATGCCGTAGCTGAATCGAGGTGAGTCCAACTTCCTCCTATATAATGCTAAGGCCCTCCCAATGCCGTGAGGTCAGCTAGCTCCACTAAATAGTTTGCAGCTGCAGTCTGATGATACGAACTGCAGCTCCAAGAATCCAACTCTCCAATAACACCAGAGGCGGAGCTGTGACAATGTCCAGCAGTGGACACTGATTTGCCAGGTAGGGAGGAAGTTTAATGTTGTGGCCAAACCCCAAAGCTAAAATCCGGAACTCCCTCAAGTCCCCAACGTTCTGCCCCTGAATACTCAGTCAAGCTGGGCCGTGAATCCGTGATGCAATGATCCCTTTTCCCCGTGCAGTCACGGGCTGTTATGCACAGCGGCCACTTGCCAGGTTTGATCCGGAGGCGGTCCTGCAGAGTGCAATACCTCTGAAAAACAATATGCCACATTGCCAGGATGCTGCAGGACACTTGGAGGACAGGTCCTCTGAACGTGCACTGGCAAGCGCGTAAAATACCCAAAAACTACCTCTCCATCAAAGAAGCAAGAGGACACAGCAGGGAACTTGGCAGGGGTTCTTTATTTAGCAGCTTGTGTGGCATCATGTATTCCGGCTCCCATGAGCCTTCCTCAGATGCCGTAGCTGAAACGAGGTGAGTCCAACTTCCTCCTTTATAATGCTAAGGCCCTCCCAATGCCGTGAGGTCAGCTAAATAGGTTGCAGCTGCAGTCTGATGATGCGAACTACAGCTCCCAGAGTCCAACTCTATGTATATATATAATTCACTGAAAAAACCATAGGTTTCAGGCCTTATATAGTTAGGAATTAGCTTTTAAAAAACCTTTGAAATTCACTCAAAAAACTATAAGTTTTAGGGGTGTTATAGTTAGCTGGACATTTCACTCATACAAAACCATTGAAATTGCTCCTATATAGTTAGTTGTACTAACTATATTTCGCGCACCCGCAATCCACTGCTGATGATGTCACATATTAGATCATTCATGACATGGTCAGTGACATCACTGATGACATCTCAAATGACATCACTGATGACATCACTGATGACATCAGCCAGTGAATGTGGTTTGCTTAGTTATTTAAATATGCATTATATAAATAGCAATTTGCATTGAAGAATGAGTGGATATATATAAATAAATATTTGGATGGAGGATTTAGTAGCAGTGTAATTGACTGTTTACTTGACCAATTTATAATGTCTCACTAAATATAGTGGATAGTGACTAAACTGTGTGAATATCTGTATCACTTTGTCAGTTGTCGTGTAAACTGACTCTACAGTTGGTTACTAGCTATGTGAAAGTCTATATTAGTTATTGATTAGTTAACTGAGTATTTGTATGGGAGTGTGAAAGTGTGTGTGGTTCGGTGGGGGGGGGTGACTGTCCAAAGATGTGTGAATAGTTGATTCAGTAGATATATGAAGTTAAAACTACATGTTCTAACAGTTTGGGTGAGTGAATCTTTTTATGGGTGTGGTGATGAGCAAATATATTTCTCAATGGTGCATGTACAACAAACTAGAAAAATAAATGGCAGTGTATGTGTCAGTTGTTGTATGTAAATAAGTATACATAAGACTCAATGATTGTGTGAGTGACTGTATGGATAACTGTATACTTGTAATAATGATTTTATAATTCACTACGTATGACTTACTATCTAAATGAATAGATGATGTGGTGTTTGTATAAGTGTTTTGCTAAGTAAATATGTAAGTAAGATTCATTGTTTGCATAAGTGAGTAGGATGACTTCATATGTGAATAGAATGTGTGCTGTTGTTTAATGTTGATATAGGTGTATAAGTATTTTTGATAGTGTTCTGTTGTTCATTGACAGCATGTATGAGTGAATCTACAGGTAAGTGATTAGATGTGTGTATACATCTATGAATCACTGAGTGGATTTTTAGATACTTGTATTGCTGTGACAATGGATTCAAATATGATACTCTGTATTTTACAAAGAGTGATGAAAAATTGTAATAGTGAATGAAAAGGTGTATGTGATTGTCACGTGGATGATGTCATCAGTGATGTCATCAGTGATGTCATTTGCGATGTCATCAGTGATGTCACTGACCATGTCATGAATGATCTAATATGTGACATCATCAGCAGTGGATTGCGGGTACGCGAAATATAGTTAGTACAACTAACTATATAGGAGCAATTTCAATGGTTTTGTATGAGTGAAATGTCCAGCTAACTATAACACCCCTAAAACTTATAGTTTTTTGAGTGAATTTCAAAGGTTTTTTAAAAGCTAATTCCTAACTATATAAGGCCTGAAACCTATGGTTTTTTCAGTGAATTTCAAAGGTTTTTTAAATGCTAATTCCTAACTATATAAGGCCTGAAACCTATGGTTTTTTCGGTGAATTTGCAAGGTTTTTTAAATGCTAATTCCTAACTATATAAGGCCTGAAACCTATGGTTTTTTCAGTGAATTTGCAAGGTTTTTAAAATGCTAATTCCTAACTATATAAGGCCTGAAACCTATGTTTTTTTCAGTGAATTTGCAAGGTTTTTTAAATGCTAATTCCTAACTATATAAGGCCTGAAACCTATGTTTTTTTAAGTGAATTTGCAAGGTTTTTTAAATGCTAATTCCTAACTATATAAGGCCTGAAACCTATGGTTTTTTCATTGCATTTCGAAGGTTTTTTAAATGAAATTTTGAAATGTATTAATTGTTATTTTTTTATACTGATTTACTACATTTTTGCAGGCAGGTGTTCAGAGGGCACGCTCCCTTTTTACAACGTTCTGCAGCGCAACCCCTGGCGCGTTTGCAGAGGAGGAACTAATTACCCTTGCATACTGGGGGTCCCTGGGGGTCAACTAGCCCACCAGGAGCCTCCAGTATAAGCCAGGGAGCTGCATTACAGAGAGGTGTAATGAGGCCACACCCTTTTTTACACCTCTCTGCAACGCAGCCCCCGGGCGTGTTTGCAGAGGGGGAACGAATTCCCCTTGCATACTGCGGTTCCCTGGGGGCCAACTAGCCCACCTGGAACCTGCAGTATGCGCCAGGGGGCTGCATTGCAGAGAGGTGTAATGAGGCCACACCCTTTTTTACACCTCTCTGCAGCGCAACCCCTGGCGTGTTTGCAGAATAGGAACTAATTCCCCTTGCATACTGGGGGTCCCTGGGGGTCAAGTAGCCCACCAGGAGCCTCCAGTATGCGCCAAGGGGCTGCGTTGCTTTGCCCCGGGGGCGGCGGTCCCCGGGGCAGTGTGGGGGAGATTGTGGACCCCCCACACTTCTTTATCACTATGCCGTCGCGATTTGGTCCACCCGGGGGGTAATTTTTAAAAAAACAGACCAGGTTTTTTTTTTTTAAATGTGGGCCTTTTTTGTCCTTGTGGGACCACCTGGGCAGGCCTAGGGGGTCAGGGTGTATCTACCCTGCCCCCTTTTTGTGTTCTTCACATTTGTTTTTCTGCTTTCTTGTGCCTCGGTCTATCTATACGCACAAATATACACATATATATATATACATATATATGCATTTATATATATGTATGTGTATGTATATATATACATACATATATAAACATATATAATCTGCATATCTATATAAATACAAATATAAATGCATGCATACATATACATATATGCATACATATGCATGTTATTTACATGAAAGTTTGAAAAACACTATTAAAAGCAAAGCTAAAAAGCCACCTCATTACAAACAGAATGGCTTTAACTTAAACAAGGGCGAGATCTATTGCATTTTCGATGCTTGTTTACTTTGGTTCCATCAAGAAGGCATTCAGATGTGTCACACATTTGCCATAAATTCTGAATGTTAGCACTCTAGTTGCTCATTATATCACTGTAGTAAAGCTACTGCTCACCAGGGCGGTCTGCTGCTGGTATTCAAAGTGCATGTTTCAGTTTGCATGTCAGAATTTTTTTAATGAAATAGAAGAGCATTTGAGAAGTCACTCAAAATGTGCCCTAATTTTTCTTTCTGAAGCACTAATCATACTTTCTATGGCAAAATGAACCCCCTCGTTTTGTTCCTTTTCAAATTAAATGTTTTCAGACTTACCACTTCATTCCAATCAAGATGGCTTCTGGTGTGCCATACTTTTGTCATAAGTAAGACTGTTAGCGCTCTAGTTGTTCTTTAGAACACTCTGGGACATTCTGTCATTGGGCTATATTTGGGCTACATCTGGGTGATATTTGGGCTACATTTGGGCTCTTTTGTCTCTGGTGGCCATCTTGGGAGACTGCATGTCAGAATTTTTTAATGAAATAGAAGAGGATTTGAGAAGTCACTCAAAATGTGCCCTAATTTTTTTTTCTGAAGCACTAATCATACTTTCTATGGCAAAATGAACCCCCTCATTTTGTTCCTTTTTAAATTAAATGTTTTCAGACTTACCACTTCATTCCAATCAAGATGGCTTCTGTTTGGCTATGTGATACTAACTCATGTGGCCTCAGACTTTTTAGGGTGTTTTAGGAGCATACGTACCCCCTCTGGCCATGTGTGCTTTATTGGGGAAATCTCCCTTACCCCTTGCAATGTCGCTGCTCTTATCAGTGGGATTGATTAAGAGCTTCCATCCCAGGCGTTTGCCTGCCAGGTATGCACCCTCCTACCTGTGACCTATAAATAAGCAATCCCAGGCCTTGGTCTCATGGCCTTCTTGACTACATATTTGCTACTTGAGTTTGATGTGGAGTTCACAACAGCCGATTCTGTTCATAAGGACAAGATTCATTTTTATTGATGAACCTATCAATTTCCATATCAACACACTGGTGAGGAAAAAACTGCCAATTTTATTTTTTCCCTATTGTAGATTACTAGCTGCATAAGCTATCATAAGGAGGCTTTATTAAACATTGATAAAGTCTAACCTTTGACAGGCGTGAGCTAGAAAAAATAATTCCAGCAACTTGCTAAAGTAAGATTTCTTATCCCTATTGCAGAAAATTAGATTCTGAACTGCTTTCCTAAAGTTACCTAAAATCAGATCTAAAGCAGGCTCTTCTGATTGCCCAGTCTCTGACAAGCTTCCTTATTGAGGTGTGGAGTGGCTTGGGCTGAGACAAAGAGACATATTGTTGGAAGAGATCTACTGCTGCAGATGGCAGGACAAGAATGGGTTTGGGTAGTCAAACTGGTCTTCCAAGGGTGAAAGACAGTTAGAACAGGACCCTGGCCCACTTCCAGCCCCCCCAGCCAGATGGGAACCCCTGTAATTCAATTAGGAGAGAGGCTAGTAGGGCTGTGTTGGGGAATAATAGCCAGACCAAAAGCTCCAGGATAGATGCTCTCAATTTTGGATTTTTGTCAGAATTGCTTTGTGGGACAAGAATATGTCACACATCTAAGGAAGTTGTCATCACAGAGGGTGGCACCTTGAACCCTATTGGTTAGGGGTTCCCCGTGTTCTGACCAGCCCTGAAACTGCATGGAAGAGCTGCCCAGCAACTCAGATCCCTGCCTGTAAAGATCAAGAAAAGAAGGACTGCCTTGCTGAACCCCTGGTCTGCACCAAGAGAGGATTGTATTCTGAAGGACTGCACCTGCTGCATACTCTGGGCTTCACAAGAGGTATTTGCCTTGCTTCGAAGGATTGAAAATGGGATTCCTGAAAGCAATAGGTAGAAAAGAGCTTTAATAAGTCACCTGCATCAAATCCACAAGACAAACCCAGCTAACCAGCTTCACATGAACTTTAAAATATTTGAGCAGGTGCACTGGGGAAATCCAAACCACTAAGAGGCAACTCAGAGCTTCTGGACTCTTAGCTGGTGTAGTAGACCCTCAAAGATCCAAATGAGGCTTCTGGAAGAAAATCCAGAAGTTTGGAAACATTTGGACAACTTTTTGTCAAAAAGCTCCATATTGGGACATTCAGGAACTGAAAATAAATTATAATTGAATTAAAAATTAATTCTTTCTAATAGAAAGAAGGAACTACAGGAGCAGGCCTGGAGCAATATAAAATAGCTAGCCTAGCTGATGAAGGGTGTTACCCAGAAACTGGTCTTCCAACGTTTATAATATTTTACCAGAGCTACTGAACAGCGGTACCTTTTTGATTTTAATATTTCCACACCTGGTTAGGTGGGTTATGGAGTGACTTAATCCTTAGAGACCCAAAACATAGTTTTAACTAGGAATGTATTTCTAATTTGCCGACGGGATCCTTTTGAATCCAAGATTTCCACACCTGAGGGGGTGGGAGAATGAGTGATTAAACACTCATGGACTTACATGATTGTTTTCAATTAGGAATACACAGCTTATTTGTCGATATAAAATTGTGAACGGCCTATACTATCGACCTCACCTTGATACTTGAGGTGAATCTTCTGGGTTGTTCATAAAAGAGGGGTAGATCAGTCAGAATATCTTTATTCGACTTATTCAAAGTCATACAAAGAAAACATAAAAACATTTCTTACAGAGTATTAATCTTAAAAGCAATGCTAGATAACTCATTGTCCTGAAGAAGGTGGTTTTATTCTGCTTTTATACCACTGAAACGTACAGACGCTTGTCTCTGTTGGGTTACATTCGCGGATCAAAGAGTTGATTGTACAAGATCAAATGATGTCAATACTGTTATTGATTCTTTCGAATTAACCATTATAAATGACAGCTATATATGTCTTTAAATATATCTCCCTTTGATGTCTTTTTACTGTGTAAAATTATTGGAGGATCTGGTTTCATTGTTTTTAATGTGATTTGATGTGTTTGCTTAAGGAATTGTTTTAAAAAAAAATTAAATTTGAATTCTACAAGCATTTGCTTTAGTTTTCCTTTTGTAGACTGGTGGAATGGTATGTTGTGAATGATTTGGCATAAGTGAATGTAAAATTCGAAAATGTGCTCACCAAGAGTAGTTATCTTTTAAAAACGATTACAGTACCCTGACTCTTGGCATTGAGGGGTCACTCTCGTGTTTTTACATGCAATATAGAATGGGCAGCAGAGCCTAGGGATTGCACCTTAAACTCCTCTTTTCTTAGAGATAATTTAGTGCCAACCCTGGAGGTCTCAGTTGCTCCTGAAGCTTGGAAGTGCCACTTTGAAGCGATTTTTAATGCCAAAATGTTGACGTCGGCCTCACCAAGAACCCAATTATGGTGTCCAGTTGCAAGCCCTTGGAACAGATTAGTATCTTTTTAAAAGATAGCGAGGCAACAGAAACAATTGTGGAATATTACATTCCACAATAAACATGTGCTCTTGGGTCTTGGTCATTATTGGTTATTTTCTTTATTGTGTGTTTCCAAGAATGTGCAGCCAATGCTTTTCACCTTACAAAGGCTTCATCAGGGCAAGAGATCTGAACCACTTCAGTGGTTATGTAGAAGGCGGTCAGACTACTGCAGACATGTCGAAAGCGGTTGCTCTGAATGACGTATTAAGATGCTTGCGAATAGATGGAAATCCGACCGCATTGGTCCTTCTGTCTCCGACAACAAATTTAGATGGCGACACGGTCGGAAAGGCCCATCATAGCAAATCGGAGAGCAGAACAGAGGTCAACCACCTGCCTAATTATGATGCACATTTTTGCCAGAGCTGGCAGAAAGGGAGGCACATAAGGCTAAACCCACCTCCACACAGCTGCACACATCCTGTGATGATATGGAGCCTGCATTACAAGCCCTGCCGCTCCTGTACCTGCTTGATGATGAGGAAAACCGACAATGACGTGGACACAACACCAGGTAGTGTCATAAAGATACCTGCACTGAGTTCCCGTAGCAAATTGATGGGCCGCCATCAAAAAGCAGGAATGCACCCATGCCTGCATGCTTGTTGGTGTCTGAGAAATATGTCTCCCAGTCATCACTCTGGAACAACTTGAAAATATACATGTGTAGTGAAGCTGGACATGAGTATGCCTCAGGCCTTTACCGTGGGCTGGGTCCTGCCAGTGCCAAGCACCAGTAACACAAAAGAAATGTGGTGAGATGGGTATCCGTTGGGCTCTCGATTGTAGCCATCATCAACAGGATCCACAAATACAGAACTGACGTCAGCAGCAGTACCACCTTGCAGTAGCTGTGATGTCACTCCAAAGAGACTTGTCATCATCATCATCATTGATAACTTTATTTCGACCACTGTGGGCCATAAAAGTACATATAAAATCACAAGATAAAACATTAAAATCCATATTAAAATTACTATGTCATTTCATATATATATACACAGGAATTTCTTTAAAAGTATCAAAATACATCAAAGGCGCTCCTGGCTAAGAATCAAATTAAATCAACTAGATAGTTATCAAGATGAATCATACCAATCTAAAAAGCCTAATATCTGAAATCAAATCGTTATGAAAGTTCTACACTTAATCCACAGGCCATACAGAAATCGGGAGATAGCAAAGACAACCGGTGGATGGGTGTCATATCTAAGTACCCTAAGCGCGTGCTTCTGTACTCTGAATCCCAAATTCCTACAGATGGGTTTAATCCACCTGTTGCGGGACAGCACGTATGCTGGACAAAAGAAAAGTACATGGCTTACATTTTCTAACGGGTGTTTGCAAGCCGGACACTCTGTGCAGTCATTTGCATCCCATTTTTTGGTAAACGACCTTAGTGGTAAACTACCCATTCTTAGTTGTAGGTACAGCTTTCTTGTCACAATACACTTACAGTCTCATCATTTCAGAACATAGGCTCTTCTAAAATTCACAACTAAGCTATATTTGTTGTCTATTGATCCTGTGGTACGCACAACCCATTATTAGCCCTGGAATGGCGCAGGTGTGAGGTCAGTTGTATCAGATATTAGATAACTGGTAGCAATGACAGAAGCTTCAAAATGCACATCAAATGACGCACTAGGATAAGCATGGATGCCCAGCAAAGGTGTGTAAGACATGGCCCCAATCACATAAGGCACACTCCTCTCACAGACCCACCCCCCCCCCCCCAGTTAGTGTATACCCACTGTAAGGCCTTGGTGGCCTGAGGGGACTGAAAAAATTAGTGAGTATTTTGAGATGTGTAGCAGCCTTTGAAGTGTCCTGGAGTATGTCCTCCGTCGGTCCCGGCAGGTCACCAATGCGGAAGCCCATAAGGCACCCAAAATCACATTCCATATTTTCCAAACACTTAAGGTGAAAAATGTTCCCAAATCAGCAGCAGTACCACCTTCAACTACAGTAGAAGGTACAACAAATGCACTCATAACAGTTCATACCCACTGTTGGCAGATCAGAACAGAAGCATCACCAAAAGTTCCTGGAAGTAAGTCAGAGTAAGGTTTTCACCAACTAATGTAACTAACAAGCATTGAGAAAAGGCTTTGTAATGCAGAGAGCAGAGGGCGCAATTGCACAGAGCAGAGCAGAGCCAGAGAGGGAGAGGGAAGCCCGAGAGATGGTGGTGACGGCGGAGCGGAGCTGTGCTCTGGCTGAGCTGTGTCTTCGGCGCTGTTTGGGTGCTTCACCTCGGCGTTTTACCTCTCCGCATCTCATCTCCCGAAAGAAAAGAGCGGCGTGAGCACGGAGAGCACGGAGGGTGCGGAGAGCCGCCGTGGAGCCGCTACGCCCGCAGGAGGTGAGAGCAGTGGCAGTGGCAGTCGCAGTGGGAGCCGCAGCGTTTCAGCGTTCTGGAGGCGACCGCCCTCCCACCTCCCTCTCACCTCTCCCTCGAAGAGCTGCGGTTAGCGGGCGAGCACGGAGAGCCGCTAGACCTGCCCTCCCCGCCTCGCTTTACCCTCACTTTACCCCAGTCTACCCTCAGTCTATCCCCCCACAGGGAGGGGGCACGGAGGCAGCAGCAGGTAGCGGCCGGTCTCCCCCCCATGCTCAAAGTGCTCAAGGTGCAAGAAGTGAAGGAACATGGCGGCAGCAGGCTAGCCGCCGCGATACCCCGCTCTGGGCTCTCGTGGGGCGCTTGGCTTTTTACTGCTTATTGAGGGCTATATTCATGTACTAGCCCGCTTACCTTGACTCGAGTGCGTTGTTATCTCTTTACAGCCTCCTTTTTTGCGTGAAAAATCTATCACTAGAGCCGAAGTTATCGAAATTACTCACCAAGGACTTGGAGCCGTCGGCTCACTCTCATGTTGCTTTCCATGCTCTCCGTGCTTCTGCTCGCTGGGGGCGTGTTCGGCTCTGACTCGGTCTCCGCACACCTGAACACCACTCTCCCGCTGCCGGCTCGGGCTGCTCTGTGGTCACAGATTCCCTTGTTGCCAACGCCTTGGAAGCGGAATCACGCCGCCCTGGAGCACCGCCGTGGGAGGCAAGCTCGCTCCTTAATCAGAGACGCTCTTTCTGCGGTTGCTGTCAAAGAAGGACATCGGGCAGCGACGGCGGAAGACAGTGTCACGATCGAGAGCTCCTTGGCGCCGGCCCCTGCACGGTTGAAAGCGACAGAAGGCTTTGTTTCGTCTGTTCAGTCTGCGAATGAGGTGAAGGGGGGCCAAGGGAGGGAGGAGCTGGTGGCTGCTCATCTGCTAGAAGAATTGCATGAGAATCAGTTCAGGGCTCAGTCTGTGAGTCCTGCGGTGGGTTCTATTGCGCTCAAGGAAGGTCTAAGTTCGGTGCTAGGGGCCTCAAAACGGTGTATTAGCAGTGTTGAAAACGCATATTTTCTTAGAAATTGAACCACGATTCAGCCTGACTTGGCTACAAAATCGCCCCCAATAATAGCTAGAAAGGGTCGCAGAGGATGAAAAACAGTTAAAGCAGGGAGTGTACAGTATAGCCGAGTGGGGGGGCAAATTCAGATAATCCTAACTTGTTTTCCGCCTCAGTTGGGGAGTCTACCCAGATCACAAGGCAAGAGGGCTGTGACAATATCGTAGCAGGTCCTAAATAAGTAATTCCATTCAGTGCAATATCCACTAAAACCACTCGTATTACTGGTGGCACTAATAATACGCCTGCTAAGTCCTCTTCCTACCTCTCAGCGGAGGCTAAACCTAAACGATCCAAGAAATCTAAGGCGGAAAAATCAGTCTTGGATTCGGGCTCAAAGATAACACCCTCACTGCGGTCTTACTTTAAGGCAATACCCCAGGTTCTGAGCCTTGTACAGAGTAGCCATCCTTCTACCAGAGTATCCTCAGAGATAACCGTTTCCCCAAAAATAGTTGGCAGTATGGCATCTGTCTCTCTAAACAGTGATAACATACGGCCAGGCACTATGCTAGAAAACTCTTCTGTCACTGATGTCATTAATGGCAGTAACGGCAGCGATAGTGGGATCATTTCTTTAAATCTTGACAAAACTCCTGCCATTCCTTCTATTAGCATAGGGTTGGAAGACTCTGCTTTCCCTGAAAGAAGCAACAGTCAGGCACCAAAGTCAGATGACCAGCTCCGAATACTTGAGGTTCCTCCAACTCTAGACCAGAATACTCAGAGCACTACACTGCAATTAACTCAGACCTCCTTTCCTTTCAGCTCTGAAGTACAATTGCCACTAGAAGTCAATGTTTCCACTGCGTCTTTTGATCTCTCTTCAGTTTTAACTATGTTTTCTACCTTGACAGCTGACATTAAACGAGGATTTGAGGAGTACTCTAAAATCCAGAGAGAGATTAGGTCTTACTGTGAATCACTGGACAGTAAAATTGACGGGCTCTTTTCAAGGACGGGTGCCTTGGAAGAAACAACAGCACAGTCCATAGAACTAGATAATGCTAAGGAGGAAATAGCGAAGCTAAAAAGAGAAGATACTCTATTGGCTGAAAGAAATAGAGGTGCTTGAAAATAATGCTAGGCGATGTAATATTCGCATCCTGAATGTACCAGAAACAAACGAAGGTTCCAACATTAAGACATATATAATCCAACTCCTAATAAAACGCTTAAATTTAAAGTATACAGAGGAGGAGCTCAGTCTGGACATTCAACGAATCCACAGGGACCCGTTCAGGCGTAATCTGCAGCGTGAAAAGCCCCGCAAGATCCTAGTAAACTTCCACACGTTTCAACTGAAGGATCACATTCTAAATTTGGCCCTAAAACAAAAATCTTTGACTGGTGAAGGTTTTTCCTTTCAAGTGCGCTCCGATCTGTCAAGGACAACCCTTGATAGACAATGGGAACTGGGTCGGAGGATGGAGGCATTCAGAAAGCTGGGAGCATCTGTCCAGTTGAGTTTTCCTGCAGCTTTGAAGATTATGCTGAGTAACAGAATGTTTAACGTCCACACAGTTCAAGCAGCAGATGAATTATTGTTAAGCTTGGGCACCTCAAAAATCTGATACTAGTTTTTGTTTTAGGCTCAGTATTTTGAGGGTCTTTCTTCACTTAGCTGATTATAGAGTTCATCTATAAATGAATATGTGAAAAATCTCAGCTTAGCTTAGCATTAACTTTTCTATAGAAGACAAATATAATAGTTTACCTCAGAAAGTAGACGTTGGAAAAATAATAAAAAAAAAAAAATAAAGGGGGAAGAAAAAAGGGAGAAAAAAAAAGGAATCACTTTAAACGAACGTAAAGTTCTAAAAAAAACAAAATACACATACAAATTGCAATAGCAAATCACAAGGAGCACGTGATTTCTTATTCTACCCTCAATAAAACCCTATTGAGATACCAGTTAACAAAAAAAAAATATATATATATATATATATATATATAGCAAATCACAAGGAGCACGAGATTTCATATTCTACCCTTAATAAAACCCCATAGAGATACCAGTTAATGTTATTTCTTCAATTTGAAGTGTGGCCACTAATGGCTCGATTGAAATTAGACATATTTAATCCTCTAACACTCTAAATTCGAACGCCTCGCTTGAGCCTGGATAGAGTATCAGGGGTATCACATACCGGATTTGTTCCGGTTGGTTAGTCAGGGGTTCCTCAGGGGAGGGGGGTGGTGTTCACGTGGGAAAGGGTTAGGGTAAAAAAAGATTAAAAGCTTCTCATCACTAACATGGTGGCCGATAACTTGATAAATGGGCAATGGACGAATTTTGATTATTTTAGTAATACTAAGGGATATGTGTTGGCTGGACTCCTAATCATTATCATTAGTTACGCCATCGGATATGTCAGCTATGAGTACCATTAAGATTCTCTCCTGGAATGTTAATGGCCTGCGCACCAAACCTAGAGCCAATACAATTGTACAACATATCCGTGATTTTGATGCGCCGGTCATTATTCTCCAGGAGACACATCTGGTTGAAGCTGAAGTATTGGATTTGGTAAAAAAGAACAGATGGGTAGATTTATCAGTGACTACATCTCATACAGTTAATACAAGAGGGGTTGCTATTCTATTAAAAAAAACAGTCACAACAAGACTTTTGAAGAAGAAGGTCGATCCTTATGGGAGGTGGGCTATCGTGGCTGTCATGATAGGGGGGGACAAGCCTTACGTTGGTTGGTTACTATGGGCCTAACCGTGATGATCCATCTGCCCTGGCTACGTTGTTTTCCGAGCTTTTACATTTTCCAGAGCCCATGATAATAGCGGGAGACTTTAACATCGTGCTTGATCCATTGCTAGATAAATCTCCTTCTAGTCGACAACGGACTCACTCTAAATCTAGAGATCGTTTAATTAAAAACATGCATCAGTACGGATTTATTGATATTTGGAGGGCAAGGTCGGGACAGAAATCCGGCTTTTCCTTCAGAAACTATAAGTACCGTCATAGATCTAGGATCGATCTTATATTGGTAAACAAATGTTTGGATAAATCAGTTAGGAATATAACCTATCTACCATCTCACCTGTCCGATCATTCGGCGGTACTCTTAGACCTTGAATTGCAGTCTCAAACCCCGACAAGGTCTTGGTCAATTGACAGATCTTTTCTTACATCCCCCGAAGATCTGGAATATGTTAAGGTGGAGACGCAAGAATTCTTTAAAATTAACATAGGTTCGGTGTATTCAAGTTCAGTATGGGACGCGTTTAAATGTTCCTTGAGCGGGGTTATTAAGAACAAAACTTCGTTTCGTAAAAAACAATATACCCAAGTGGTTACAATGTTAGAGGCCAGCATATTAACAGCCCAATCAAAATTAGAAAATTTAAACAACTGCTCAGATCATGTCACACAAGCTAAGCAGGAGGAGCTGATGAAGCTTAAAGGACAACTGGCTTCTGTATTAAATCAGCGTATTTTGCAAAGGTGGGAAGCCAGTAAATTAGCTAATTTTGAATTTGGTGAAGGGGCGGGAAAATTACTAGCCTGGAAGTCAAGAACAGATCAGACTCGAAATAATATTGAGTCTATAATTACTGACTCCGGTACAACATCTTCGGACCCAGAAATAAGGTCAGCTTTCAAAGACTTTTTCCAGACTATATATCGAGAGGACAATAACATCACCTCTATTGATGTAGTGAATTGGCTCAATAAAATTTCACTACCAGTACTCTCTACAGAGCAAGTGAATTTGTTAGATCTTCCTATTACGGTTGAAGAGGTATCATCTGCTATATCAAACAGTAAATCTGGAAAGGCGGCGGGCCCGGATGGCCTTCCGGCAGAGATATACAAACATATAGCAGCTGATATCACTCCCTTTCTTACCAAACTATTTAATCAAATTCTGGTAGATGGCGATTTACCCCCATCATCATGGAATAAAGCATCTATCACGCTTATCTTGAAACCAGGCAAAGCATCCACCGCCTGCGGCTCGTACCGTCCAATTTCAGTCCTAAATGCTGATTACAAAATCTTCGCGTCAGTACTAGCCAAACGATTGGGGCAGGTAGCCCCCTCAGTCCTACATTCTAACCAAAAGGGCTTTGTTAAAGGTCGCCAACTTTACGAGCTGATATATGACCTTATAGGTGCGATTGACATGGCAACTAATTCACAGTTGCCCTTGGCTATTCTTACTCTGGTCGCAGCCAAGGACTTCGACAGGGTCAATTGGAAATACCTGTCGGGGGCCTTGGAAAAATTCGGCGTGGGTCTAGCCTTCCGCAGAGCGGTGGAATTATTATACCATAACCCATCGGCCTCGGTCTTGGTTAACGGAGGACTATCGGAACCTTTTACCATCACAAGGGGCACCCGGGAGGGTTGCCCGCTTTCGCCCCTGCTCTTCGATATCTATATAGAGCCATTAGCCCAATTAATCCGTGAAGATAGTAACATTGTTCCATTTAGATATAGAGATTGGGAAATAAAAGTATCTTTGTATGCCGATGATCTCATGATCTTAACTTTAGATATTAGCACTGCGTTTCCGGCAGTCATCAATTTAGCACAACAATTTGGTAATATCTCTGGCTATGAAGTCACCGCCACAAAGACGGAGATTATGGCATGGAACACCACAACAGCGCTACTTCCAGTACAACCTTGTGACAGCTTGAGATATTTAGGCATAAAAATCCTAAAGGATATTAATCAGATTGCCCATACAAATTTTACTCTGGTGGCTAAAGATAGTAGGAAACTAATGAATTCTTTGAGACATCTTCCATTAACGCTCCTGGGACGATCCAACTTAGTTAAGATGTCTATTCTACCTAGGTTGACCTTTATTTTCAACAGTCTACCACTTTACTTTGATAAAAAAATGATAGCAAAGTTGCAGAGCGACATCACTTCATTTATAAGGAGGAACAAAACTGCAAGAATCTCCTGGAATAAATTAAGGCGTCGTAGGGAGAAGGGGAGGTTTGGCCGGCCCAGACATTCAGATCTATGCTTGGGCCTTCCAGCTGACACATGCCCGAATACTACTTAAAACTCCACCAAATCAGGGTATTGGCTCCATGTTCTCAACACTATTAAAATGTGAAGGTTTAAACCAGATGGGATTTCTATTTAAGTTTGGAGACCCAACATTTTTTAAGAAAATTAAGTTAAAGGTATTGCAAGGTCTAGCGAGAACTTGGTATAACCTTAGAACTACTACCAAAATAGGTTACCATTCTAACGGTTCCCCTATATGGGATCTTCCTGCTCCTCCGGGCTGGACTAAAGATGCTTTGACAATCCCACTAAAAGAGGCTGGAATTTTAACCTGGGGAGATTTGTTTTTCGAGGGGGTAATGCTTACATGGGAACATCTAGTTAGTAAGGTAGGTCCTAATCTCTCTAGACTTAAATTCCTTCAAATCTCAAGTTGGGCGCAAGCACAAAAATCAGCTCCTGCACGTCATTCACAAAGACCTTTGGGAAGTAGCAGTCACCTAGAATCTTGCTTATTTGACAACGCTCCAAAAACTAAAGAGGTCTCCCACTTTTACAATTTGATCTTAGAAGAGATAGACGGAACATTCCATCTTCCGGAACTGCTGTGGGGTTCTCTATTTCCTGCAGTAAATGTGAATGAATTATGGCTAACATCCTGTAACGTTCTCTGGGACATAGTTAAAGCTGCCTGGCTGCGAAGAAACCACTTTTTTACCCTTCATAGGGCTTACTATTCCCCCCAGAGGCTGTCCAAATTCTCATTAGGTATACCAGTGGTTTGCCCCCGTTGTGGTCAGGTCGCAGTCTCAGATGCTCATATGTTTTATGACTGCCCACAATTAACATCTTTTTGGCAATCAATAAGCAATAAATTAACATCTTCCATAGGCACCACTGTGAAAATAGATCTATGCCTTACAATTTTTGGAGTAATGGACAAAAAACGTAGTACAAACAACAACCTTTTGTTCTACTCAATGCTGGTGGCTCGACTGGAGATCTGCAGGCGTTGGAAAGAGGCCTCCCCCCGACATTGCAAGACTGGAGTTCTTCCATGCTTCATATATCGAAATTGGATCTTTCCAGGGGTGGTAAACCTGAAAAAAGAGCTTTCTGGTTGAAACTCGATTGGTCTCATTAACTAGAGCTGTTTTTTTTTTCCCCAGTTCCAATGATTATGAAGCCATGTCGCACTCTCTTCGCTTTATCACGTTTGTCCTCTCACCTTAAGGTCAACCGGTGGTAAGAGCAGTGGTGGAATCTGGCTAATGGCAAGCACCATCTAAAAAGTACACAAGGGTTTGTGATTGATCAACTGTGAAATTGACATAGCTGTAGGGTCCAGACGCGCCTACATTTTGATTGACCCCTACCAGTATCGTACTGAGACAGCATGTCTTTTTCTCAAATCACATTTTCCTAGTCCACTGTACTAACTGGCCAGCCATGGTTGAGATGAGGAGCAAAAAAAAAAAGAAGTGAAGGAGCGAACGGCGCAGGTGAAAACCAGACCCGAAACCAGACCCGGAACTTCTGTACAGGGAGTCCATTAACTTTCAACCTTTAACCTCCAACCTTTAATCTGCGCAGCCCGGTAGGTGCGACAATTGCCATTGCCACTGCCACAACCACCTCCACCACCCAGCAACCCGTCCTTATCACCGCAACTGCAGCTCAACAGCTTAACAGTGTTGCAACAGACGAACATTTAAACAGACTGGTTATATTCAATCTTTTCTCAAAAGACTGCTCAAAGCCCTAACGGGAAACAACAAAAATAAAAGACAACAAAAATAGGCGAAAAAAGGGCACCACGACGCAATCGCTAAACGGGCAACATCAGCGACATCTAAATCTCCCCGGGAGCTGATCTCAGCCCTTTATGGTCAACACCCTGCCTTTATATGTTGAACCGGCCAGGTTAAAACACAACGTAAGCAGTTACTGCCCTTGGCAACCAAGCCTTGGTCGCCAAGCAGTATTAACAGCAGTCACGCTTACCTCCTATCACATATCGCCTACCTCCCACCTCCTACCCCTCATCTCCACGACCACACGCCGCCTCAGCTGTTTTCCCTTCATGGCAGGGCAAGGTCATACCACAGCGAAGGCACGGAGAAACGCTGCTCACCAGCGATAAAGTAATCACCAGGAGGTCATCAGGACTCAAAAAGAAGGGCCGCCAGGCGACGTCTCCGGAAAAAAGCCCCACGACTCAATTACCAACCAGCAAGACAACTCGGATGACAAGGAGTAAATCTCTAACTGTCAGTCCAAGCGAAAGGCCACAAGAGGCAGACAAAAGAGGAACAATCACAAACTTTTTTAAGAAAAGGGACTGCCAAGACAGCAACCACGGCCCCAGCCATACTACTACCTCCGATACTTCAGCCCCGGATCAAAACAGCAGTACACACACTTATAGTGGACGATCGTCCAACTCCAATCGTATTATTGAAGCTGTGACGTCCTTCTGCGAGGAATTTAGGGCCGCCCAGGAACAGACCAGTGTACAGGGCAGTATAGCCTTTGGCCATCCACATCCAAATCTAAATGTAGGACAACAACGGGTCAACTCTCCCCCCCCGTCTGTAGATGAGACTCAGGACACTACAAGAGTCAAGACAACAGTAATAGTTCCCACTGAAAATGGCCCTACCGCAACTACAACAGCGCAAATCCACCAGTCAAAAGCCTTTGGTCCATCTTCCCAGAACCCAGGCTCAAGCACCTCCCAGTATGATCATGAACATGAGTTTAAGAATTTCAATTTAATGCTCCCCCAACCAGATTCTCTTGTTCTAGTGCTGCCAGCCGTTGGGGAGCTCACAGGCTCCTTTCTTTATAACCTCGAACAAAAGATCGAAAGAACCCTTGACCTAACCCCTATTCCATCGTGGCCCCAAGAATCTCCATGGACCCACAAAACGAAAGCTGAAAATCCTGCCCACAATAGCAGTACAGATACGACAACAGATAACCCATCTCAGCTGGAGATAAATAGTGCGACCAATAAAGCTCTTTTGTGGCAATCCACCAAGATGGAACTACAGATAGATCTCCTATAGGCAATAGCTGGACGATTAGCAGACATAAGCTTCAAGGTGGAGGCCCTGGCTAACAGGATCCCTCCGAACATGCTCTTCAACGGGGGGGCCTGCTCTTGTCGCTGCTCAGTCCTCATCAAGAAGTGGGCTTCCTTGCCAGAGGTACTAGCAGAAATAATGGAAATAGCGAAAGGGAGATCTGCGGTACCAACGCCAAACAATAAAGAAGAGCGCCCAAAGCACAACAGTAACACCCCAAAGGTGACACAGTCACTACAGGCCCCAATGGGGAAGAGCGCCACAGCTAACAACGGCAAAAGCATAGAGCCCACGACCATCCAGTCAGTCAGCAGCTCACCAGAACCCACAACAGTCGAGAGCCCAAACCACAGGGACATCGATGACATCGGAACAGCCAGGCCGGAAGACTCGTCAGGCACAACAGACATGCAGAATCCCCCACTGACAAGGAGAGCAAAAAAGAAGCTTAACAAGCAACAGAAAAAGTTAAAGCTAAAAGTGAGACAACCACAGCTATTGAAGCTCAAGCACCCACCTTCGAAGGAGGGGACAAAAGCACAAGCAACCCAGTTCTATCCAATATTCACAGATAAAAACTGGGGCAAAAAGACTCCCCGGTCCTCCCACCAAAGGGAGAGCAACATAAACAAACCACATCATTAAGCTCCCCTAGCTCAAAGGGTGAAAAGCCACCAGTAACGCAAACTACCCCAACAGGAAAGCAGCCAATGGCAGGAACTCGCCTATTAGCGCTAAGTCGGCCCCTACAGCCAAATCCATCGACATCCGTGTCACAAGCAGCCAATCTGCACCAACCTCAAACAAGCCCCCAGCACCGAACCATGATTAACGCCATCCAAACCAAGAGGCCGCAAGGAGGTGCGCCCCTAAACCCCCCAGGCAGTTACAGGTCAGTGCCCATTCCAGCAGATGCAGTGACAAAAAAGGGAGCCGGGGAGCAATATTTGAGTGCACCTGCAGCCATCTATGAGGTGGTTGTCACTCCAAGATTTTTCAGCGCAGGACGGCATGATATCCTGAACCGGAGCACCCTCCTACGTCTCTTCAAACATCTAGATAACATGGATAAGACACAATCAGGGTGAAATTCGAGACCCTGAAAGGGGACACACATGGAGACTCCACCGTGGTGGGACTGAATAACAAAGAAACACAGCAAGCCATCGCGCAAAACTCCAAGCTACTCGCGGAATAGGGCATTGAAGTTCAGATATCATAGCCCCCAAAATACCCACTTGTCCTGGTCCCAGATAGCGGGAGAAAGGCCACCCGATCTGTCCTGAAAGGGACAACCAGCATGAGTCCCTCAAACAGAAGCCAGACGGGCCAAAGGGCACCCACAGGAATCAACGAGTAATACATAACATCTCCCCCAACCCTGAGCAAAAGGGTCTCGGAAGCAGGAGGAGACAGCACTTCTAGCCACCACAAAAGTCTGCCCCCAAGCGGGGACGCTAGGTTTGGTTCCACTGCGAAATCACACCTAACTGTAATCTCCTGGAATATAGCAGATATTAGCAAAATCTGCAATAATGAAAATCTGAAGCAGTTCCTGGAAGGTGGAGACCTAATTTATCTCCAAGAAACTTGGGCCCTGACCCCTACCCCTACCCCCCTGGCCGGGTATTACGAATTCCAAACACCAGCAATGAAAAAGAACATCTTCGGTCGCCCAGCAGGCGGACTATCAATTTTTATAAAACATGAGTGTGCCTTTGTTGCTACCTCCATCAACGTAAACCTACCCGGTCTACAAGCACTACAGATAAGGGGTCCGAGTCTTACCAAACAACCAATCCATCTGTTAGTATTAAACTGCTACATTAATCCCGCACAGACCCTAACAAAAGACCATCTGGTGGCACTGGCATCAAAACTGGAGGACTTGCTAAATAAATACAAAACACACCAGGTCATTTTAGCAGGGGACTTCAACCTAAAAGATCTAGACAACTCGGAAACCCTCCCACAAGGATCAGGAAGGGCAGCTCCCCTGCACCACCTTTTCCTCAGCTACAAATTGACATCAACTCATGCACAGAAAAAATCTAGTTCGAGTGCTTGGCAGCCACAGCATACTTTTCGGAATGTGTCCAGAATCGACTACATCTTGATAAGTGGAGTACTGGCAGACAGAATGTCTGACTTTGAAGTAGTGAACCGGCAGGATAGCGACCACAGGCCACTAAGAGCTTCATTCCAGCTGGTCATACCGGCCGCCACCCTCTACCAACCCATTTGGGAGTCAAGTAGGGAGGAGACACACACTGTCCTGCGGAGATTCAAGTGGACAGATAAGACACAGGGGAAACTTCAATCATGGCTGGGCCAGAAACAGCAAGGGAGTTTGGTTGTATCTTATTCCCCTATAACAAGATGGGAGCTAATCATTGTGGATATACAAAACAAACTTGGTAATTCTAACCCACAAAACTCAATGATAAAAGTGCCCCCCAAGAATCAGAACGCCTGCCCCAAGGAGATTCGGGAATACAAACGACTCCTGCGCAAGGCTTGCGCTGCAAAGAAAAGAGGGGGTACCCAAACAGTAGGCCCATCAATATCGGAACAGAGGGCCACCCTAAGGAAGAAGCTATGGGAACTTAAAAAAATAGATATGGAAAGCAAATGGCTAAAGGTTTTCTCCCTCCTCAAACAAAAGAACCATGCCCGACTCTGGAGATTCATCAATCAGCTGAGCAATCGAGGGCCAACGAGAGAAACTGGGGTAGCTGAAAAAGACTGGATCCAACATGTGAAACTGCTATACGAAACAGTCCCCAGTAATACATTCTCATCAACGGACAAGGCGGAGCCAACCGAGGACTCCCCCCAGGCCTGCCTCCAGTCAGAAGCAGCCATCTCAAGCCCAGGCAACACCCCAAGGGGCAGCAGTTCCCCGGCCGACGTCGATGGAACCACATCAACCTGGACAAACATCAGACAGGTCACCAACACCATCAAGCGAATGAGGAATGACGGTGCGCCGGGGCCCAACGAGATACCAGCGCCGGTCATTAAACAGGCATCAGAGTACTGGGCAACACTCTTAACGCCGCTCTTCAATTTCACCTACCTGACGGCTACAATCCCCGACTCTTGGAGGGGCTCCATACTATTCCCAATCTTTAAAAAAGGTGACCACACAGAGCCCTCGAACTACAGACTCATCGCCCTGCTCGACTTGGAGGCTAAGGCATATGCACATCTTCATGCGCCAGGACGCTCCTTTGCTGGAGCAGCTGTGCGCACAATAAATACCAATAACATAACATAACATACTACTCTGTGACCTAGAAAAATGGGCAGAAGAGGAAAACATAACACCTATCTATCAGACTGGCTTCAGGCCCAAGGCATCTACCATGGATAACGTCCTGGCATTAGCACATCTATCAATCTATCAGCCAAGGCAACCTTGAAGAACCACCCCCCACTATTCTGCTGCTTTGTGGATTACAGTACAGCATTTGACAAAGTGGACAGAAAACGCCTATGGTGGAAATTAGAAAAGTGGGGGATACCATCGAGACTTTTGAAGGCAATCATGTCATTATATGAGGCCACCTGGGTGCGGGTGAAAACAAGCACTCGCACTGTCACTCGCAAAATTGCCACAGCAAACGGGCTGAAACAAGGGTGCGTGCTGGCCCCCATCCTATTCAATCTATATACTGCGGATCTGGGTGAGGCCCTAAAAGGTGCCAGTCTAGTAGTCCCCAGATTAGGAAGACTGAGGCTACCAGTCTTACAGTACGCCGATGATACAGCCATAATGGATCATACGAAGATAGGCCTACAAAGAGCTCTAATTGCCCTAAACAGCTTCAACATCGCCAACAGCCTAACAATCAACAAAGGGAAAACTAAGGTCATCATCTTCGGATCCTACCCCCAGAAACGGCAAGCACTGTGGCATTTGGGGAATGCTAAAATATACTCTGTGGCCTCCTATACCCACCTGGGGGTTTGGTTCTCGGAACGAGCCAAAGCAAACATCCATCTCAATCAGCTGGGTTCCAAAGCCAACAAGGTAATACATTTGCTAAGACAACTAAGCAAGAACCTTATCAGCCCCTCTGCAAGTCCAATACTGATAGCCTTAAGAGCAAAGCTTCTTCCCGCAATCTCCTACGGACACGTGGCCTTCCCTGGGAAGCTGGATGCCCTTCTTAACTCCGCCCAAGTTAAGGCCTACAAGTCGGTGCTACAAATTCCAAGGTCTGCAAGAAGAATCAGGCTGAGACTGGAGCTTGGCCTAGCAAGGCCTGCTGTGATCGCCAGGGGGAGCTTATCAAGCTGTACCTAAGGATACTAAAGGCCCCAGCTAACTCCTTGAAACACCACTTGATCTGTATCTTTGAAGACCCAGTATCGACCTGGCACACCTGGCTGGGAAATGCAACTAAATCTCTTAAATTAGAAAATCTCGCGCGTCAGGACATCTCGCTGAATGTCTGGAAGCAGGCCATCAATAAACAAGTCCATGAATTCTCCTTTGAACTTGATTACAAATCCCTTCACCGAAGCTCCAATTTGGAACCCCTAAATAACTCATACACAGTGGACAAAGCACAACCTTATCTAAGCGAGGCCATTACAACGCTGGCCCGAAGCAAAATTCTAACCATGAGGCTGATTACGCTCGGGATAGTAGATTTCAACCCTGCTTGGGCCCAAAGAGGGGAATCCATATCCTGTAGGCTATGTGCGTACAAAACGGAATCCTGGCTGCACCTTCTCTGCTGCTGCCCTCATTTCAAGAACGAACGCCGGCGACTGCTGCGCCCGATCTGCCTTAATCGGAGTATAACAACCTGCTCGGAAGCATCAGCCCTGTGTTTGTCAACCACTACTACTATGACACTAGCGAGATTGGCCAAATTTGTTCATCAAATTAGACTAGCACTAAAAACCTACAACGATAACATTTTATCATCTGGGAAGGTCACCCCCAATGCAACGGATCAGAGTTGAAGTGTACCTGTCACGTAGCATTATTGATAGTGCCACCTGCACATCCCCCTATGAAAGAAAGCAAAGACTCATTCCTACGCTTTCAATGCTGGGAATGGCCAATCAAATGGGACTAAGACTCTCTCTCTACTTTGTTTGTTTCTATACCATTCTTTTAACCAGTACAGGCGTACATCGTTTGTTTTAAATATTGCAAAGAAGTTTTAGAATTACCGTTTTCTGTACTTTTTATTTTTTACTGTAAAGATTTTAATTAATCGCACAGTTAATAAAAAAAAAACCTTGAGAAAAGGCAACTGTCCTTGTTACCTGTCGAAGCAAAATATGTTGTCTCAGACACCAAGATGTATTGCTATGTGACAAGGAGGAATATATGTCACTGTGTGGTATAATATGTCAATCACAGAGGTACAGGTGACGTGTGGAAGTTAGCCCCTCATCTACATCAGCCATGCACCTGTGAGAGCCCACCCCCCTAATGTTCAATCAAAGTCGTCCTGTGGAGCACAAGAGTAACAGAATTCAAACCTACAGATAAACAACAATGTACACGTCCACCACAACATAGAAGGCAGACAGCCTGTGTTTGTGTCAGTATGGGTAGCACAAACATCCCAGTTGAACATCTACAGACACTGTGCATTACCTGACTAAAAGCACTCCTAATCAACTCTATCACCCAGTAACCATAAATAAAAGTGGGGAGACACTACATCACACTCCCCCTGGAACCACAATACAGTGGACAAGATTAAGGAAGATGGATCCCTGGTCTAAACCTATCTAGACTGTCTCTGTGTGCAATATCACATGGGGTCTGTTGCCATTACATCCTATTGGTTACTCCTAGGTCCAGATCAGTGACTATGTATAGACACACACTTACAAATACTTCATGTGTGCGCATCTTACAAGCTGATCTAATGCTATATGCCATAAACATTGTCAACATACTACACATCCCCATGATATCAATAGCAAAAATTATCTGTGACAGCCTCAAATACTTCATTAGCTATGCCATGATGTTAATCCTATAAAACATCAGTAAGCTTGTCTCAGGGAAATACTAATTTCCTCCACTGCTGATGCACTGTCCTGGGCTTGCACACACCACCAACACAGAAATGGAAAGGCAGCTAAACGGGTTAGTTACAAACCACTGTCACAGTCATTTGACAGCCACACTGTCACTACTCTCTGATGATTAGGGTCTGCCTACTCTGTGGACTCCTGGTAGGCACACTGCACATCGTGACTGCATCAATGTCTCCGTGTGCATAGGATTAGTGGCATGGTGTACAATAGGGACAACCTATCTTTTTACTGCCATTTTATTTATTTATTTATTTATTTAGGTGTTTTATAGAGTGCAAACTTGACCTGTTACGGTATCAGAGTGCTTTACATAGTCAAAGAGTCATCAAAGAGTCTTACAATAGACATGTTATAACAAGAATATACTGTACATTAGGGAGGGGGGTACTGCATACAAAGCGATGAGAGCATACACGGATAGTCAATATTACAGTCTCTGAGGACCCCCCGGATTCTTGGTGGGGCGAGGTCGAAGGAGAAAGGCAATAGTCTCTGAGGTGGTTGTGGGACAGGGTTTAGCTAAGGAATTTACCCATGAGGAAGGATTTAGCCTCCTTTTTGAAGCATGCCAGAGAGGGGATTCTTCTAATGGCGGGTGGGAAGGAGTTCCACATTCTTGGTGCAGCCCCAGTAAACGCCCGATTATAGGTTTTTTGTTTCCAAAAGCATGCAGGCTGGAGTAGGAGGGCACTGACCGATCGTGACTTTCTGCTTACTCCGGATATCACCAGTTTCTGTGCAAGATACACAGTGGAGTTTGAGTGTAGGGCCTTGTGCGTAATGCATGCCAGCTTGAGGTGAATTCTGGCCTCGAGAGTAAGCCAGTTCAACGCTTTCAGGTGAGGAGTATGTGATCAAACTTTCTTGTGCCTATAAGTAGCCTGGCTGCTGCGTTGAGGCAGGCTTTTAAGGGTGCTAAGGAGATCTTGGGTAAACCGGAGAGGGTGGAACAGCCACATTCCAGCCTAGAAATAACTAGTGCTTGGACTGCCAGTTTTAGGTCGGGTGCATCAAGAAAGGGTTTCAGTTTCCAAAGGTTGCTCAGGTGGAATCTGGCAGATTTGGCCATTGAGTTGATGTGGTCTTGCATGTTAAGGTTGTAATCCAAGGTAATTCCCAGAGATTTGGCAGAGTCCACAATGGTCGGGGGACAGTTTAAGACTGTGATTGCTTTAATCCATGACTGGATCTCCGAGTTGCTTTTAAGCGGGGAAATTAGGAGGAACTCAGTTTTCTTTGTATTGAGTTTGAATTGGTTGGATGAGAGCCATTGGACAGTCAGCTTCAGGGCCTCATTTAGGGAGAGAATCTCCTCGAGAGATGATATTTGTATGTAAATCTGAGTTTCGTCGGCGTACATATGGTAGGAGATATTTGCGAAGGACTTCGGCAAGGGTTTCTAGATAGAGGTTGAAAAGGGTGGGGGACAACGTTCATCCTTGAGGGACTCCCACCATGACCAAGGAGGGAGGGGACAGGTTACCGTTGATTAGGTATCTCTGAGGTGATTAATGTGTTAGTGCCAAGTCCGTAAAAAACTTCACAGCAACAGCAGTTGCCCTGACTTCAAAGTAATTTTGGTTGAAAGAACACACATAGAAATGCTCACATGTGCCTCATAAGTTACACATTGCATTGACAAGACCACAACTCTCATGTGTGCTGTAACAAACGATCTATTGTGCAGACGTCAAACACCCTTCTACCCTACATCTTGGCTAGTAATGCAAGCTAGCAGACATGAACATTGGCTGAAACCAAGAGGCCATACTTTCCATAGCAGAGACCAGCCAAAGCAATGTGTGACCCAACAGTAACTCATTCCAGATATGCATCCACTTAACATTGAGCTGCGCCCTCTGTAACTGCCTTACCTGTTCCAAGGACTGTACAGACTTACCACTATTTATTTATTTATTTAATGGCATTTGTAGAGCGCATGCAATTACCCGTAGGCGTCTCGGCGCTGATATGCAATGCTGTCTATCCCTGATCAGAAAGTTGGTGGCTGGGTTTACTGGTTAAATAACCACGTCTTCAGTTTCCTTCTGAACTGGAGAAGTGTGGAACTTATTTTAATGTGGTTCGGTAAGGCGTTCCAGATTTTGGGGGCTGCGATAGAAAAGCGGCGGTCACCCCATGAGACTGTTCTGCTTCGTTGAACCACCAGTTGGTTAAGCGAGGAGGAGCGGAGTGTTCTGGACGGGTTGTAGGGAATTAATAGCTTTTTGAGAAAGCACGGTCCTTGATCCTGCAGGGTCTTGTAGACTATGCATAGTGCTTTGAATTTAGCCCTATTTTGGATGGATAGCCAGTGGTAATCTTTCAAGGTGTCCGAGATGGGGGCAAACTTGGGTTTCTTGGATAGCACGCGTGCCGCTGCATTCTGCACAGTCTGAAGTTTTTTCATGACTCTGCTTTGTGCATTGAGCAATAGACCGTTGCAGTAATCCAACGATGTCAGGACCAGAGAGGTCACTAACGTCTTGGCTGCTGAATCTGGTAAATAAGGGATAATCTTTTTTATTATTTTGAGCTTAAAATGGGCGTTAGCTGCCACCTTATTTGCATGGGCCATGAAACTAAGCACTACAAATTAATTATCCATCATGGTGAAACGTACACAACTAAACTCTCACAGGCCCACATAGCCACTAACAACAGTCTGCATACTTTGCAAGGGCAGGACATGGACAAGAAATATGAGATTTTATTGTAACAAAAACATCAATGTAAAAACACAAAGGCCAGTCCAGGAAGAAGACAGATGGTCTAGCAAACTGCTGTGCTACGAAACCTGCCAATCAGATTACTGCCAGGGAAACCTTCCCCGGATAGGGGTATCTAATGGGCAGTCTAGGCACATCTGAGGGCAAAAATGGGTGGAATGGGGTTTGGGTTGGGGTAGTGGATAACTCGGGAAGACTGGGCTAAGTATTTGGAGGGCTGTTTTGGGCAGTGGGAGTGCTGGGCTCTTGATTGGGAAGGCTGGTTTGGGCTGTGGGATGGCAGGGCTCGGGATTGGGAAGGCTGGTTTGGGCTATGGGAGGGCTGGGCTTGGGATTGAGAGGGCTGGGTTGGACCATATATGGGATATTGTACCACTAAGGGACTAGGTGGTATCGAGGGGGGATTGTGGAAGACCTGGAGTTGGGTTTGGAAGGGATCCTTTGTGTTTTAAGAGAGGGTGGGTTGGGATCAGGCTAGGTGGCTCACCGTATCTTACTACCTTGAGGGTGAGGACTGCAGTAGCGGGGATGTAGTTTTTTTTTGTGTGGTAACAGAAGTGATAGGGGGTAGTGGTGGGAACCCATCACTTTTGCGCCTGGGAAGGGGGACAGCTGTGGCAGGGAAGAGGTCAAGAACAATCATGGTGAGGGTACTGGGAGATTTGTGAGAAGGTGAGGGGTTGGGTGTTGGAAGTAGAGAGATGTGAGGTGTAGGCCATGATTACGTATGCTGTACAGGCATGTCTGAGTGTCTGCTGGGTGTTTTGATGTTGAATGTTTCTTGGCCTTGGACTTGTGTAATGTGTCTGCTGTTGTGGGTATAGTGTCTGTGTGTGTGGTGTCAGTTGAGGTAGAGGATGGTGCTGTATGTGTTGTGTCTAGCTCTGTAATGTTGTCTGTGTTGGCGGTGTTGTGTCTGTAGTGTGTTGTTGTATGACTTTAGGAGTGGATGTGGAATGCCCTGGGTGTTTGGTGTCTCTCTGGATGTTTGCAGATGGTGTTGTGGTGGGGTGAGTGGCTGGCCTGTGTGTGTGCTGAGTTTAGGCCTCTTATCTTTGTGTTGGAGTGTGCTACGTGTGGATCATGATAACGAAGTATGCTCCGGTGTGCATGTGCGTTGGACAGGTTTTGGGCTAGGGGTGATGGATGGAGAAGGGGCAGGAGTTGTGATGGGAGGTTTGAAGAATTGGAAGGCTGCCATGAGTATGGATGAAAGAGCCTAAAAAGAACTCTGTAGGTCTGCCATGGCAAAGTGAAGGTCCTCCAGGTATGCAACAGCCTGGGTCAACTTGTTGCCATGCTCCTGGAGGGCATTCAGCACTGCAGTTTGACCCACAGAGATCTGCCTCAAGAAATGTGTCGCCTCCATACTCAGGGCAGCTGGGGAGATAGAGGCGGGGGCTGAGGTGTCTGGTATGAAGGAGACCATCATCTGCTTAGAGAAGCCTGCCCAGACAGCAGTTTGGGGAGCAGCAGGGAGGATAGAGATGGAAGGGGGGGTGGACATAGATGTAGCAGATGGTGTTTCTGTTCGGTCTGCACCACCAGGGAGAAGCCACCAGAGGCTGACTAAGAAGATGAAATGGAGGTGTTGTCGTCTTGCTCCTCCAGGACACTCCCCTCATCCCCAGGTCAGTGGTCACCTCAGAGTCACTGTGTTAGTGAGAATCACTGTGGCCAGCTGCAACTCCAACAATCTCAGGCCTGTCTCCTTCGCTGCCCTCTGTAGATGCTGTAATAAAAGTAGAAATAGGTTTTAAATAATTGCTTAAGACCAACATGCAAGCATATCATCACACCACACATTATACATTGTCAAGGATGAGTACGTCTACAAGGGTCAGTACATCATCTATATCATTGGTCTGAGCACACGCATTAATGCCACATAAACTGAGCACAGCCAATATCAGAGTGACAGAATAACTGCAAACTCCAATTGCTTCTGTGAGACTATCATAATTTCACCCTATCAACCTAGGCCCTTGTACCATGAAATTTTTAGTATAGATATCTAATGCAATGTCTACATGAATATACCACTGCAACAAGCAAATGGTCAGGAGTCCCAAACCTACTATAGGTAGTACTGCAGGGCAACTACTAGGGATAAGTGACATCAAGTTTTGAATTAACAATTGACATGGAAGTGCCCATTCCACACAGCTAACAGTTACAAGTTACTGTCTCACTTCTGTCCAATGCCAGATTATGATGTTGATAGATGCAAATGAATAGGCTAGCTTTGTGTCACATGTAGTACAGAACAGTAGTATGGAGACATATGGACACAAAGTTGTGTGAGATAGCAGCATAAATGACCAGTGTACCTGACTTTGCATAGGAACATCCACATTAAAGATCATTTCTTGTGAGCAGACCTTTTCCACATTCAAATTGTCAATGCCATTGGAAAACTGAAAGTACATGATATATTGTAATGAGGCTGTCTATGAAGAGGTCATATTGGCCTCCACACTGGCAGTGGACTCACCGTACATTCCATGTATTTGTGACACATGTAGCCATGTAGCGATGACTTCTGACACTCAGTTCACACCACGTCAGCATATCACTCCCAGATGCATGTCACCATCCATAGACTGATGGCTCACTGATGCACATCCCCCATCCCAGCATGCTCCAAAGATCCTTTTCATTGGCATGCCCTAAAGCAATGGCTGAGACGACTGTAACATCACGTCATTTCATCAACATATTTAACTGCAAGATGTCAACCATCAATGTCATCGGGTATGTGCAACTCATCCACGTATATTATAACATACAACAATTTTGGCTTTCACAGACTCTGAATGCTCATCACTCAATCATATAGTCATGTACATGTTGGCAAACAGAAATGTCTGATACAAACAGATAGTGACCCGCCTAAACCCTCAGTTCATTTATGCCACATGGGTACTTGTTACAGTACAACACGTAAAGTTACACATGGCTGCATGTAGGTATCAACAAGTTGGCATAAGTGATCTTAGCCAATTCCTACTACTGCTCACTACCAAATACCAGGGGTATGTGGTAAACAGTCATTACACCCAGAGTACATTGAATACCATACCACAAGTATGTGGTGTACCATCACATGAGACACAGCAGTGAGGCAGCTACATTGCAGCCATAAGGCTGGCAAGTGGCCTGTGTTAGACCACTTACACACATTACATCATGCTACAATGTAAGATAAGTAGACACATTATGCTGCCATGTGGATCTACCACAGTGGCGAGACATGTTTTATTGCCCCCTGCTTAGTTCCTGGCAACATGACCTATAGTCAGTGGTGAACAGAATGCACTAACTCGCATGCCTATACATGCAAAATGGTCCAGTTGCGTAGGACATGAGTCAGCTCCAAATTTGCAGGGAGAAATCTGCCTGTAACTAAGGCTAGTTGCTCATGCACAATTTCACACTCAGGCCAATACTCACTCCCAATTTGCTGCTGTTGGGCTCTGAACTGCCCACGAAGGTCTGGGTGGGCCACTGCTAGTATGAGGTCCATCAGCGGGGCCATACTCTGGCGCACGTCCCTACCATTCTTGGAGACTAGCCCCAGATTGAACTCCGCAATCTTGCATTCCCAGTCCTGGAGATGTTCTCAACTCTTGCAGCAGTGGGCATGACACCAGTTTGAGACCTCAGAGTCTGCACCTTCTGAGCGAGGGATTTCCAGATGATCTTCTTTTGATGGGCAAGAGATGTAGAAATGGTTTAGTAACAGCACATTTTTGGACATCTTTATGGCAGCTATAACATGGCTTGCCATTCAGCACACATAGAACTCCATGTAGGACACTGTATACGTGACATGTCCATGTCACTTGCTAAGCCATATAAATGCATGGGAAGGCCCTCTTCTGGCCATGTGATGGTAAACCCTGAGACTGGTCATGACATGCACAGATTGAGGCAGCTCACTAACATCATATTGATCAAGGCAATAGTAAATGAAATGTTATGTCAGGGATCATGACACACAGTACACCGTTTTGGAATTCTGAGGGGTACAGGACCTGAGCATGACTGCCCAGACACATTTACTGCCTGTCCCAATGCATTTATGAATTAAAAAGGGAAATGGGTGGTGCACTGCGAGAATATATAAACGTTTAGACCAAGTTGCTTAGTTTTGGGTGCTCTCATGGGTGGAGTTTCCGTCAAAACGCCAATGAGATATAAGAGAAGGTTGTGTATGCATAGATATGCTGATACATCCCCAATAGAGGCACTCCTTTAGTAGTCAGGAAATGAGTTCAAAAGGTAATGATTCAAAAGTTATTTATTCTTTTTTGAAATCTTCATATGTGTTTGTTCAATGATATTAACTGCATATCATTCCATGGTATGGTAATCCGTTAATGGTAGAAAAATGAACGCGAACTTCTCCAATGCATTTCGGGCAGAGCCCTTTGTCACGGAGTGCTGGAAGGAAGAGGGGTCAAAGTGAGGATCACGTTTAAAGAGTAGGAGTGGACATAAACGCTAAGTTGGGGTGAGCGGGGTTAAAAGTTAACGTGTCGATCAAGGGGAGTGAGTTCTGTCCGTGTTTATGAGAAAGTAAAAAGACCTGGGCAATGAAGCCGGTAAAGTGTACAAGGGTGCGGTGATCCACAAGGGTGGTTGAAAGTAAAAAATACGATAGAAAGTAACCGGGGAATACCAAAAGGAAGTCTGGGGTTGAAAGGGGTCGAAGAAAAGCTTACTTCGTATAGACGGTAGCGAGGCGCGCTACTTCAAGGATGTGGAGGGCGTCCATTACCTGAGCGGCGGTGGCTGCTTGGGTAAAAGCAAAAGGGTTGGCGAAACTGACAAGGGACTACGGAACTCGGGCGGGGAACAATAGGTGCGGCCATGTTGGAGCGGGGAAAGGTCAGGAAAAGGAATCAAGGCGAAAGTGTGTAAGGGTGTGGATATATGACAGGTGTCTGTGGGTCAGACGTGAAAAGTCAACAGTATGGAATAAAGCAATGTGGGATAAAGCAATACATAATTACAAGTAACAACTGTACTCAATTCGATCATTAAGACCATGGGGTTTCAGAGTCTGTAATAGATAAATCCATTCAAGTTCTCTCTTCAAAAGTAATTTGCGATTGTCAATTCCTTCGGTTTTGGTGTTGGTTTCTAACACTAAGAATTGCAATTGTGCGATGGTGTGGCGGGCTTCAGCAAAAGGCATGGCAATGTTGGATTTCTCAAGTTTCAAGCGTATGTTGGATTTGTGTTCATTGAGCCGTGTCTTGATTTTGCGCTCAGTCTTGCCAACATACAGTTTGCCACAGGGGCATTTCAAGGCGTAAATTAAGTTCATGGAGTCACAAGTGGCATCTACATGGAGTTTAATGGCATTGCCTTTCATGGGGTGCCTGATGATGTTGCCTTTAATGATGCAGTTGCAGTGATTGCAGTTACAGCATGGCAAAGTTCCTTTATGCTGTGTCGATGTAGGTGTGGGTTTAGAGAGGATTTCTTTCAAGTTCTTACTTCTGGTGTAGGCGAATAAGGGAGGGTTCTGAAAGATCCCCTGGAAATCAGGTTCAAATTGCAGGATCGGCCAATGTTTCATTATGATGGTTTTGTATGTGGAGCTTGCCGATGAAAATTTGGAGACTAATACTGTGCGGTTATCCACATTCTTGGGAATTTTAGATAGGCTCTCCTGTCTGGTGATCTTAGCTACTCGAGTTTGAGCTTGTTTAAGGACCTGTTCGGGGTAACCTCTATCAAGGAAGCGGTCATGCATTTCCTTCATGCGTGTTTGATAAGTTTGTTCATCTGAGACTATGCGTTTAACACGCAGCATCTGGGAATACGGTAAATGTTTTTTCAATGACGCTTGGTGAAAGCTGGTGAAATGTAGGGTGTTATTCCTGTCAGTGCTTTTTCTATGTAGATCAGTTGTAAATCCATTTTGGGTGTGTTTGATCTTAACGTCTAGAAATGTGATTTCTGTGTCGCTGATAACCCAGGAGAGTTGTATGCGTTGATCTTTAGTGTTGAGTTCATTTAGTGCGAGGTTGAGAGACTCTTTGGTGTCCTTCCAAATGAGGAACAAGTCGTCAATATATCTGACGTACATTTTGATTTTGTTTTGAAATGTGGGATTCTGATATATGTGAAGGTTTTAAAAATTCGCCATATAGATGTTCGCGTAAGTAGGAGCAGCGCAGTTTCCCATAGCCATTCCAGATAGCTGAAGGTACCATTGGTTGTCCTGTTGGAAGTAGCTGTGATATAAGGTGTATATCATCAGTTCCATGAGAAAGGATTGCATTTGTTCGTCAATGTCACTTTTCAACAGCGCTTGTTCGATGGCATCAATACATCCTTGGTGAGGTATAGAGGTGTATAAAGAGCTGACGTCAGCTGTGCATAGTATGAGTGAATCATTGGCATTGGTGGTAATGCTAGATAACTTGATTAGAAAGTCAGTGGTATCTTTGATGTAACTGGTAGTTTGGGTGTCCAATGGCTTGCGGTATTTGTCATTGAACTTGTCAGTGGGTTCGTGTATGGATCCCTTGGTAGATACGATAGGCCTGAAAGGTGGATCATGGAGATTTTTATGTATTTTCGGGCACATATGTATTGTCGGGCTCCTGGGATGTTCTTGTAGTAAGTACTTCTTATTGCGATCTTCAATGATCCCTGTTTGCTGTGCTATAGTTACGATGTTGGTCAAAATCTTTTGAAACTCTTTGGTTGGATTGTTATCAAGTAACATATAAATGTTAGTGTCCTGGATGTGTTCAAGTAATCGTTGCGTGTACATGGTAGTGTTGAGGATTACAAGAGCTCCTCCCTTGTCAGCTTTGATGCAACGAATTTGTGGATTGTTGGCCAATGCTTTAAGAGTGTCTCGATCTTTGGTAGTGAGATTCTGATGTTTCAGTTTGTTCTTGAAATTGATTTTTGCCAGATCATTACGTACTAAGTTTTCAAAAAGATCAAAGCACTTGTGGCTGCTGGGAGCTTGGTATATGCTGGGGGGTCGGAGACCTCGAAGTTCATCTGGTTTGTCTTTGGTAGTTGGAGGTACGATGTTGTCAAAAAAGTGACGCAGTCTGAGTTTTCTTGTGAACTTGAAAGTGTTGACTTCAAGTTCTAGTAAGTTACTATGTGCCAATGGAATAAATGACGTGCCTTTCTCAAGTAAGTTGATTTGATGTTGAGGGATGACGGTGTCAGAGATGTTGATTACTAAGTGTTCTTTCTTGGCTTGGGGTCCTTCCTGAGAACGGTACTCCGTGTGTTCGGAGGGCTTATTTCTTTTTCTTTTGCTCTGGCTCCTCCGGGGTCTTCGATGGTAGCCGGGCCTGATTCTAAAAAATGAACCGCAGATTGTTGGTCTTGCATGGTGGAAGATGTACTGGCTTGATCATGACTTTGGGTTGGTGTAGAGATCGGTGATTTTCGTGGTGGACGGTAGGTGGAATCACTTCCAGACGATGAAGTGTCAGTCTGTGTATTAGGTGGTCGATTCCGACGTCTTTGGGCATAAATGTCAGCCCAGGAATAAACTTCGTCCAGCTTATAGTCGAGTGTATCCCTGCGGAATTTCCAAATTTTTCGTTCGTTAATTTCTTTTTGATGTTTGTCAAGCATGGTTTTAAGATCCTCAAGGGTGGTGTTGAGCTCCTCGGGGGTCAACATGTCTTTAAGTTCACGATCGATCTCTTTAATCTCTAATTCGAGTTCTTTAAGGATTCCAGCAAGTTCTTCAACAATGAGTAAAATCAGGTCGAGACTACATTTATTTAGTATCCCGTTCCATTTGTCTTTGAACGATTTAGAGTTTTTACATAGGGAGGGTTTCAAGGCTATCCGTAACCCGCGAGGGATTCTGAGCGGTCGATGATATTTGAGCAGTGTGCTCGCGTGGAGCTTCTGATTGATATGGCGTTTAGATAGGTACAGGAGTTGCTTGATGCATTGCTCTTTGTTGCGTGTGGTGGTGGTGGGGCTGATGTCTTCCTCAATCAGCGAGTAGATTTGTTTGGCGTTCATCTTCGTTATACGCTAAGGTATGTGCATGCGCTTCAGTGCTTTTACTGATTTCATCAAACTGCATTATGTGGCGTGCAACCCACCCGTTGGCGGGTAAGAGTTATGACTTAAAAAGGGAAATGGGTGGTGCACTGCGAGAATATATAAACGTTTAGACCAAGTTGCTTAGTTTTGGGTGCTCTCATGGGTGGAGTTTCCGTCAAAACGCCAATGAGATATAAGAGAAGGTTGTGTATGCATAGATATGCTGATACATCCCCAATAGAGGCACTCCTTTAGTAGTCAGGAAATGAGTTCAAAAGGTAATGATTCAAAAGTTATTTATTCTTTTTTGAAATCTTCATATGTGTTTGTTCAATGATATTAACTGCATATCATTCCATGGTATGGTAATCCATTAATGGTAGAAAAATGAACGCGAAGTTCTCCAATGCATTTCGGGCAGAGCCCTTTGTCACGGAGTGCTGGAAGGAAGAGGGGTCAAAGTGAGGATCGTGTTTAAAGAGTAGGAGTGGACATAAACGCTAAGTTGGGGTGCGCGGGGTTAAAAGTTAACGTGTCGATCAAGGGGAGTGAGTTCTGTCTGTGTTTATGAGAAAGTAAAAAGACCTGGGCAATGAAGACGGTAAAGTGTACAAGGGTGCGGTGATCCACAAGGGTGGTTGAAAGTAAAAAATACGATAGAAAGTAACCGGGGAATACCAAAAGGAAGTCTGGGGTTGAAAGGGGTCGAAGAAAAGCTTACTTCGTATAGACGGTAGCGAGGCGCGCTACTTCAAGGATGTGGAGGGCGTCCATTACCTGAGCGGCGGTGGCTGCTTGGGTAAAAGCAAAAGGGTTGGCGAAACTGACAAGGGACTATGGAACTCGGGCGGGGAACAATAGGTGCGGCCATGTTGGAGCGGGGAAAGGTCAGGAAAAGGAATCAAGACGAAAGTGTGTAAGGGTGTGGATATATAACAGGTGTCTGTGGGTCAGACGTGAAAAGTCAACAGTATGGAATAAAGCAATGTGGGATAAAGCAATACATAATCCACACCCTTACACAGAATCGACTACATCTTGATAAGTGGAGTACTGGCGGACAGAATGTCTGACTTTGAAGTAGTGAACCGGCAGGATAGCGACCACAGGCCACTAAGAGCTTCATTCCAGCTGGTCATACCGGCCGCCACCCTCTACCAACCCATTTGGGAGTCAAGTAGGGAGGAGACACACACTGTCCTGCGGAGATTCAAGTGGACGGATAAGACACAGGGGAAACTTCAATCATGGCTGGGCCAGAAACAGCAAGGGAGTTCGGTTGTATCTTATTCCCCTATAACAAGATGGGAGCTAATCATTGTGGATATACAAAACAAACTTGGTAATTCTAACCCACAAAACTCAATGATAAAAGTGCCTCCCAAGAATCAGAACGCCTGCCCCAAGGAGATTCGGGAATACAAACGAATCCTGCGCAAGGCTTGCGCAGCAAAGAAAAGAGGGGGTACCCAAACAGTAGGCCCATCAATATCGGAACTGAGGGCCACCCTAAGGAAGAAGCTATGGGAACGTAAAAAAATAGATATGGAAAGCAAATGGCTAAAGGTTTTCTCCCTCCTCAAACAAAAGAACCATGCCCGACTCTGGAGATTCATCAATCAGCTGAGCAATCGAGGGCCAACGAGAGAAACTGGGGTAGCTGAAATAGACTGGATCCAACATGTGAAACGGCTATACGAAACAGTCCCCAGTAATAAATTCTCATCAACGGACAAGGCGGAGCCAACCGAGGACTCCCCCCAGGCCTGCCTCCAGTCAGAAGCAGCCATCTCAAGCCTAGGCAACACCCCAAGGGGCAGCAGCTCCCCGGCCGACGTCGATGGAACCACATCAACCTGGACAAACATCAGACAGGTCACCAACACCATCAAGCGAATGAGGAATGACGGTGCGCCGGGGCCCAACGAGATACCAGCGCCGGTCTTTAAACAGGCATCAGAGTACTGGGCAACACTCTTAACGCCGCTCTTCAATTTCACCTACCTGACGGCTACAATCCCCGACTCTTGGAGGGGCTCCATACTATTCCCAATCTTTAAAAAAGGTGACCACACAGAGCCCTCGAACTACAGACTCATCGCCCTGCTCGACTTGGAGGCTAAGGCATATGCACACCTTCATGCGCCAGGACGCTCCTTTGCTGGAGCAGCTGTGCGCACAATAAATACCAATAACATAACATAACATACTACTCTGTGACCTAGAAAAATGGGCAGAAGAGGAAAACATAATACCTACGTATCAGACTGGCTTCAGGCCCAAGGCATCTACCATGGATAACGTCCTGGCATTAGCACATCTATCAATCTATCAGCCAAGGCAACCTTGAAGAACCACCCCCCACTATTCTGCTGCTTTGTGGATTACAGTACAGCATTTGACAAAGTGGGCAGAAAACGCCTATGGTGGAAATTAGAAAAGTGGGGGATACCATCGAGACTTTTGAAGGCAATCATGTCATTATATGAGGCCACCTGGGTGCAGGGTGAAAACAAGCACTCGCACTGTCACTCGCAAAATTGCCACAGCAAACGGGCTGAAACAAGGGTGCGTGCTGGCCCCCATCCTATTCAATCTATATACTGCGGATCTGGGTGAGGCCCTAAAAGGTGCCAGTCTAGTAGTCCCCAGATTAGGAAGACTGAGGCTACCAGTCTTACAGTACGCCGATGATACAGCCATAATGGATCATACGAAGATAGGCCTACAAAGAGCTCTAATTGCCCTAAACAGCTTCAACATCGCCAACAGCCTAACAATCAACAAAGGGAAAACTAAGGTCATCATCTTCGGATCCTACCCCCAAAAACGGCAAGCACTGTGGCATTTGGGGAATGCTAAAATATACTCTGTGGCCTCCTATAACTACCTGGGGGTTTGGTTCTCGGAACGAGCCAAAGCAAACGTCCATCTCAATCAGCTGGGTTCCAAAGCCAACAAGGCAATACATTTGCTAAGACAACTAAGCAAGAACCTTATCAGCCCCTCTGCAAGTCCAATACTGATAGCCTTAAGAGCAAAGCTTCTTCCCGCAATCTCCTACGGACACCTGGCCTTCCCTGGGAAGCTGGATGCCCTTCTTAACTCCGCCCAAGTTAAGGCCTACAAGTCGGTGCTACAAATACCAAGGTCTGCAAATAAGAATCAGGCTGAGACTGGAGCTTGGCCTAGCAAGGCCTGCTGTGATCGGCCAGGGGGAGCTTATCAAGCTGTACCTAAGGATACTAAATGCCCCAGCTAACTCCTTGAAACACCACTTGATCTGTATCTTTGAAGACCCAGTATCGACCTGGCACACCTGGCTGGGAAATGCAACTAAATCTCTTAAATTAGAAAATCTCGCGCGGCAGGACATCCCGCTGATTGTCTGGAAGCGGGCCATCAATAAAGAAGTCCATGAAATCTCCTTTGAACTTGATTACAAATCCCTTCACCGAAGCTCCAATTTGGAACCCCTAAATAACTCATACACAGTGGACAAAGCACAACCTTATCTAAGCGAGGCCATTACAACGCTGGCCCGAAGCAAAATTCTAACCATGAGGCTGATTACGCTCGGGATAGTAGATTTCAACCCCGCTTGGGCCCAAAGAGGGGAATCCATATCCTGTAGGCTATGTGCGTACAAAACGGAATCCTGGCTGCACCTTCCCTGCTGCTGCCCTCATTTCAAGAACGAACGCCGGCGACTGCTGCGCCCGATCTGCCTTAATCGGAGTATAACCACCTGCTCGGAAGCATCAGCCCTGTGTTTGTCAACCACTACTACTATGACACTAGCGAGATTGGCCAAATTTGTTCATCAAATTAGACTAGCACTAAAAACCTACAACGATAAGATTTTATCATCTGGGAAGGTCACCCCCAATGCAACGGATCAGAGTTGAAGTGTACCTGTCACGTAGCATTATTGATAGTGCCACCTGCACGTCCCCCTATGAAAGAAAGCAAAGACTCATTCCTACGCTTTCAATGCTGGGAATGGCCAATCAAATGGGACTAAGACTCTCTCTCTACTTTGTTTGTTTCTATACCATTCTTTTAACCAGTACAGGCGTACATCGTTTGTTTTAAATATTGCAAAGAAGTTTTAGAATTACCGTTTTCTGTACTTTTTATTTTTTACTGTAAAGATTTTAATTAATCGCACAGTTAATAAAAAAAAAACCTTGAGAAAAGGCAACTGTCCTTGTTACCTGTCGAAGCAAAATAAGTTGTCTCAGATACCAAGATGTATTGCTATGTGACAAGGAGGAATATATGTCACTGTGTGGTATAATATGTCAATCACAGAGGTACAGGTGACGTGTGGAAGTTAGCCCCTCATCTACATCAGCCATGCACCTGTGAGAGCCCACCCCCCTAATGTCCATTCAACGTCCTCCTGTGGAGCCCAAGAGTAACAGAATTCAAACCTACAGATAAACAACAATGTACACGTCCACCACAACATAGAAGGCAGACAGCCTGTGTTTGTGTCAGTATGGGTAGCACAAACATCCCAGTTGAACATCTACAGACACTGTGCATTACCTGACTAAAAGCACTCCTAATCAACTCTATCACCCAGTAACCATAAATAAAAGTGGGGAGACACTACATCACACTCCCCCTGGAACCACAATACAGTGGACAAGATTAAGGAAGATGGATCCCTGGTCTAAACCTATCTAGACTGTCTCTGTGTGCAATATCACATGGGGTCTGTTGCCATTACATCCTATTGGTTACTCCTAGGTCCAGATCAGTGACTATGTATAGACACACACTTACAAATACTTCATGTGTGCGCATCTTACAAGCTGATCTAATGCTATATGCCATAAACATTGTCAACATACTACACATCCCCATGATATCAATAGCAAAAATTATCTGTGACAGCCTCAAATACTTCATTAGCTATGCCATGATGTTAATCCGATAAAACATCAGTAAGCTTGTCTCAGGGAAATACTAATTTCCTCCACTGCTGATGCACTGTCCTGGGCTTGCACACACCACCAACATAGAAATGGAAAGGCAGCTAAACGGGTTAGTTACAAACCACTGTCACAGTCATTTGACAGCCACACTGTCACTATTCTCTGATGATTAGGGTCTGCCTACTCTGTGGACTCCTGGAAGGCACACTGCACATCGTGACTGCATAAATGTCTCCGTGTGCATAGGATTAGTGGCATGGTGTACAATAGGGACAGCCTATCTTTTTACTGCCATTTTATTTATTTATTTATTTATTTAGGTGTTTTATAGAGTGCAAACTTGACCTGTTATGGTATCAGAGTGCTTTACATAGTCAAAGAGTCATCAAAGAGTCTTACAATAGACATGTTATAACAAGAATATACTGTACATTAGGGAGGGGGGTACTGCATACAAAGCGATGAGAGCATACACGGATAGTCAATATTACAGTCTCTGAGGACCCCCCGGATTCTTGGTGGGGCGAGGTCGAAGGAGAAAGGCAATAGTCTCTGAGGTGGTTGTGGGACAGGGTTTAGCTAAGGAATTTACCCATGAGGAAGGATTTAGCCTCCTTTTTGAAGCATGCCAGAGAGGGGATTCTTCTAATGGCGGGTGGGAAGGAGTTCCACATTCTTGGTGCAGCCCCAGTGAACGCCCGATTATAGGTTTTTTGTTTCCAAAAGCGTACAGGCTGGAGTAGGAGGGCACTGACCGATCGTGACTTTCTGCTTACTCCGGATATCACCAGTTTCTGTGCAAGATACACAGGGGAGTTTGAGTGTAGGGCCTTGTGCGTAATGCATGCCAGCTTGAGGTGAATTCTGGCCTCGAGAGTAAGCCAGTTCAACGCTTTCAGGTGAGGAGTATGTGATCAAACTTTCTTGTGCCCATAAGTAGCCTGGCTGCTGCGTTGAGGCAGGCTTTTAAGGGTGCTAAGGAGATCTTGGGTAAACCGGAGAGGGTGGAACAGCCACATTCCAGCCTAGAAATAACTAGTGCTTGTATGTAAATGTAAATGTATAGGCATTTATATAGCGCACTACTTACCCGTAGGGTCCCAAGGCGCTTCGACCGCTGCGAAACCCTTCCTGGCTTCCCTGAGAGATGGTCCCTTAATGGGTATCTCCAGGGTGAGACCAGGTATCCCCGGCGGTCTGGTGGGGCCGTTAGTGAAGATGAGGCAAGCTAATGCCCAGAGTTGCCGAGTGTGATCGCTGATCAGAGTGGGCACCGAGGCGAGAGAATTATCGAGTCCGCTGACCCTGGTCCAGAAACCTGCCGCGCCGGGAATCGAACCCTGGTCCCGGGCCGTCCTCTGCTCTCGGGTCTGCCGCCTCTAACCAGTGAGCCACACTACTTCACTTGCTTGGACTGCCAGTTTTAGGTCGGGTGCATCAAGAAAGGGTTTCAGTTTCCAAAGGTTGCTCAGGTGGAATCTGGCAGATTTGGCCATTGAGTTGATGTGGTCTTGCATGTTAAGGTTGTAATCCAAGGTAATTCCCAGAGATTTGGCAGAGTCCACAATGGTCGGGGGACAGTTTAAGACTGATTGCTTTAATCCATGACTGGATCTCCGAGTTACTTTTAAGCGGGGAAATTAGGAGGAACTCAGTTTTCTTTGTATTGAGTTTGAATTGGTTGGATGAGAGCCATTGGACAGTCAGCTTCAGGGCCTCATTTAGGGAGAGAATCTCCTCGAGAGATGATATTTGTATGTAAATCTGAGTTTCGTCGGCGTACATATGGTAGGAGATATTTGCGAAGGACTTCGGCAAGGGTTTCTAGATAGAGGTTGAAAAGGGTGGGGGACAACGTTGATCCTTGAGGGACTCCCACCATGACCAAGGAGGGAGGGGACAGGTTACCGTTGCTTAGGTATCTCTGAGGTGATTATTGTGTTAGTGCCAAGTCCGTAAAAAACTTCACAGCAACAGCAGTTGCCCTGACTTCAAAGTAATTTTGGTTGAAAGAACACACATAGAAATGCTCACATGTGCCTCATAAGTTACACATTGCATTGACAAGACCACAACTCTCATGTGTGCTGTAACAAACGATCTATTGTGCAGACGTCAAACACCCTTCTACCCTACATCTTGGCTAGTAATGCAAGCTAGCAGACATGAACATTGGCTGAAACCAAGAGGCCATACTTTCCATAGCAGAGACCAGCCAAAGCAATGTGTGACCCAACAGTAACTCATTCCAGATATGCATCCACTTAACATTGAGCTACGCCCTCTGTAACTGCCTTACCTGTTCCAAGGACTGTACAGACTTACCACTACAAATTAATTATCCATCATGGTGAAACGTACACAACTAAACTCTCACAGGCCCACATAGCCACTAACAACAGTCTGCATACTTTGCAAGGGCAGGACATGGACAAGAAATATGAGATTTTATTGTAACAAAAACATCAATGTAAAAACACAAAGGCCAGTCCAGGAAGAAGACAGATGGTCTAGCAAACTGCTGTGCTACGAAACCTGCCAATCAGATTACTGCCAGGGAAACCTTCCCCGGATAGGGGTATCTAATGGGCAGTCTAGGCACATCTGAGGGCAAAAATGGGTGGAATGGGGTTTGGGTTGGGGTAGTGGATAACTCGGGAAGACTGGGCTAAGTATTTGGAGGGCTGTTTTGGGCAGTGGGAGTGCTGGGCTCTTGATTGGGAAGGCTGGTTTGGGCTGTGGGATGGCAGGGCTCGGGATTGGGAAGGCTGGTTTGGGCTATGGGAGGGCTGGGCTTGGGATTGGGAGGGCTGGGTTGGACCATATATGGGATATTGTACCACTAAGGGACTAGGTGGTATCGAGGGGGGATTGTGGAAGACCTGGAGTTGGGTTTGGAAGGGATCCTTTGCGTTTTAAGAGAGGGTGGGTTGGGATCAGGCTAGGTGGCTCACCGTATCTTACTACCTTGAGGGTGAGGACTGCAGTAGTGGGGATGTACGTTTTTTTTGTGTGGTAACAGAAGTGATAGGGGGGTAGTGGTGGGAACCCATCACTTTTGCGCCTGGGAAGGGGGGCAGCTGTGGCAGGGAAGAGGTCACGAACAATCATGGTGAGGGTACTGGGAGATTTGTGAGAAGGTGAGGGTTTGGGTGTTGGAAGTAGAGAGATGTGAGGTGTAGGCCATGATTACGTATGCTGTACAGGCATGTCTGAGTGTCTGCTGTGTGTTTTGATGTTGAATGTTTCTTGGCCTTGGACTTGTGTAATGTGTCTGCTGTTGTGGGTATAGTGTCTGTGTGTGTGGTGTCAGTTGAGGTAGAGGATGGTGCTGTATGTGTTGTGTCTAGCTCTGTAATGTTGTCTGTGTTGGTGGTGTTGTGTCTGTAGTGTGTTGTTGTATGACTTTAGGAGTTGATGTGGAATGCCCTGGGTGTTTGGTGTCTCTCTGGATGTTTGCAGATGGTGTTGTGGTGGGGTGAGTGGCTGGCCTGTGTGTGTGCTGAGTTTAGGCCTCTTATCTTTGTGTTGGAGTGTGCTACGTGTGGATCATGATAACGAAGTATGCTCCGGTGTGCATGTGCGTTGGACAGGTTTTGGGCTAGGGGTGATGGATGGAGAAGGGGCAGGAGTTGTGATGGGAGGTTTGAAGAATTGGAAGGCTGCCATGAGTATGGATGAAAGAGCCTAAAAAGAAATCTGTAGGTCTGCCATGGCAAAGTGAAGGTCCTCCAGGTATGCAACAGCCTGGGTCAACTTGTTGCCATGCTCCTGGAGGGCATTCAGCACTGCAGTTTGACCCACAGAGATCTGCCTCAAGAAATGTGTCGCCTCCATACTCAGGGCAGCTGGGGAGATAGAGGCGGGGGCTGAGGTGTCTGGTATGAAGGAGACCATCATCTGCTTAGAGAAGCCTGCCCAGGCAGCAGTTTGGGGAGCAGCAGGGAGGATAGAGATGGAAGGGGGGGGTGGACATAGATGTAGCAGATGGTGTTTCTGTTCGGTCTGCACCACCAGGGAGAAGCCACCAGAGGCTGACGAAGAAGATGAAATGGAGGTGTTGTCGTCTTGCTCCTCCAGGGCACTCCCCTCATCCCCAGGTCAGTGGTCACCTCAGAGTCACTGTGTTAGTGAGAATCACTGTGGCCAGCTGCAACTCCAACAATCTCAGGCCTGTCTCCTTCGCTGCCCTCTGTAGATGCTGTAATAAAAGTAGAAATAGGTTTTAAGTAATTGCTTAAGACCAACATGCAAGCATATCATCACACCACACATTATACATTGTCAAGGATGAGTACTTCTACAAGGGTCAGTACATCATCTATATCATTGGTCTGAGCACACGGATTAATGCCACATAAACTGAGCACAGCCAATATCAGAGTGACAGAATAACTGCAAACTCCAATTGCTTCTGTGAGACTATCATAATTTCACCCTATCAACCTAGGCCCTTGTACCATGAAATTGATAGTATAGATATCTAATGCAATGTCTACATGAATATACCACTGCAACAAGCAAATGGTCAGGAGTCCCAAACCTACTATAGGTAGTACTGCAGGGCAACTACTAGGGATAAGTGACATCAAGTTTTGAATTAACAATTGACATGGAAGTGCCCATTCCACACAGCTAACAGTTACAAGTTACTGTCTCACTTCTGTCCAATGCCAGATTATGCTGTTGATAGATGCAAATGAATAGGCTAGCTTTGTGTCACATGTAGTACAGAACAGTAGTATGGAGACATATGGACACAAAGTTGTGTGAGATAGCAGCATAAATGACCAGTGTACCTGACTTTGCATAGGAACATCCACATTAAAGATCATTTCTTGTGAGCAGACCTTTTCCACATTCAAATTGTCAATGCCATTGGAAAACTGAAAGTACATGATATATTGTAATGAGGCTGTCTATGAAGAGGTCATATTGGCCTCCACACTGGCAGTGGACTCACCGTACATTCCATGTATTTGTGACACATGTAGCCATGTAGCGATGACTTCTGACACTCAGTTCACACCACGTCAGCATATCACTCCCAGATGCATGTCACCATCCATAGACTGATGGCTCACTGATGCACATCCCCCATCCCAGCATGCTCCAAAGATCCTTTTCATTGGCATGCCCTAAAGCAATGGCTGAGACGACTGTAACATCACGTCATTTCATCAACATATTTAACTGCAAGATGTCAACCATCAATGTCATCGGGTATGTGCAACTCATCCACGTATATCCTAACATACAACAATTTTGGCTTTCACAGACTCTGCATGCTCATCACTCAATCATATAGTCATGTACATGTTGGCAAACAGAAATGTCTGATACAAACAGATAGTGACCCGCCTAAACCCTCAGTTCATTTATGCCACATGGGTACTTGTTACAGTACAACACGTAAAGTTACACATGGCTGCATGTAGGTATCAACAAGTTGGCATAAGTGATCTTAGCCAATTCCTACTACTGCTCACTACCAAATACCAGGGGTATGTGGTAAACAGTCATTACACCCAGAGTACATTGAATACCATACCACAAGTATGTGGTGTACCATCACATGAGACACAGCAGTGAGGCAGCTACATTGCAGCCATAAGGCTGGCAAGTGGCCTGTGTTAGACCACTTACACACATTACATCATGCTACAATGTAAGATAAGTAGACACATTATGCTGCCATGTGGATCTACCACAGTGGCGAGACATGTTTTATTGCCCCCTGCTTAGTTCCTGGCAACATGACCTATAGTCAGTGGTGAACAGAATGCACTAACTCGCATGCCTATACATGCAAAATGGTCCAGTTGCGTAGGACATGAGTCAGCTCCAAATTTGCAGGGAGAAATCTGCCTGTAACTAAGGCTAGTTGCTCATGCACAATTTCACACTCAGGCCAATACTCACTCCCAATTTGCTGCTGTTGGGCTCTGAACTGCCCACGAAGGTCTGGGTGGGCCACTGCTAGTATGAGGTCCATCAGCGGGGCCATACTCTGGCGCACGTCCCTACCATTCTTGGAGACTAGCCCCAGATGGAACTCCGCAATCTTGCATTCCCAGTCCTGGAGATGTTCTCAACTCTTGCAGCAGTGGGCATGACACCAGTTTGAGACCTCAGAGTCTGCACCTTCTGAGCGAGGGATTTCCAGATGATCTTCTTTTGATGGGCAAGAGATATAGAAATGATTTAGTAACAGCACATTTTTGGACATCTTAATGGCAGCTATAACATGGCTTGCCATCCAGCACACATAGAACTCCATGTAGGACACTGTATACGTGACATGTCCATGTCACTTGCTAAGCCATATAAATGCATGGGAAGGCCCTCTTCTGGCCATGTGATGGTAAACCCTGAGACTGGTCATGACATGCATAGATTGAGGCAGCTCACTAACATCATATTGATCAAGGCAATAGTAAATGAAATGTTATGTCAGGGATCATGACACACAGTACACCGTTTTGGAATTCTATGGGGTACAGGACCTGAGCATGACTGCCCAGACACATTCACTGCCTGTCCCAATGCATTTATGAATTAAAAAGGGAAATAGGTGGTGCACTGCGAGAATATATAAACGTTTAGACCAAGTTGCTTAGTTTTGGGTGCTCTCATGGGTGGAGTTTCCGTCAAAACGCCAATGAGATATAAGAGAAGGTTGTGTATGCATAGATATGTTGATACATCCCCAATAGAGGCACTCCTTTAGTAGTCAGGAAATGAGTTCAAAAGGTAATGATTCAAAAGTTATTTATTCTTTTTTGAAATCTTCATATGTGTTTGTTCAATGATATTAACTGCATATCATTCCATGGTATGGTAATCCGTTAATGGTAGAAAAATGAACGCGAACTTCTCCAATGCATTTCGGGCAGAGCCCTTTGTCACGGAGTGCTGGAAGGAAGAGGGGTCAAAGTGAGGATCACGTTTAAAGAGTAGGAGTGGACATAAGCGCTAAGTTGGGGTGCGCGGGGTTAAAAGTTAACGTGTCGATCAAGGGGAGTGAGTTCTGTCCGTGTTTATGAGAAAGTAAAAAGACCTGGGCAATGAAGCCGGTAAAGTGTACAAGGGTGCGGTGATCCACAAGGGTGGTTGAAAGTAAAAAATACGATACAAAGTAACCGGGGAATACCAAAAGGAAGTCTGGGGTTGAAAGGGGTCGAAGAAAAGCTTACTTCGTATAGACGGTAGCGAGGCGCGCTACTTCAAGGATGTGGAGGGCGTCCATTACCAGAGCGGCGGTGGCTGCTTGGGTAAAAGCAAAAGGGTTGGCGAAACTGACAAGGGACTATGGAACTCGGGCGGGGAACAATAGGTGCGGCCATGTTGGAGCGGGAAAAGGTCAGGAAAAGGAATCAAGACGAAAGTGTGTAAGGGTGTGGATATATGACAGGTGTCTGTGGGTCAGACGTGAAAAGTCAACAGTATGGAATAAAGCAATGTGGGATAAAGCAATACATAATTACAAGTAACAACTGTACTCAATTCGATCATTAAGACCATGGGGTTTCAGAGTCTGTAATAGATAAATCCATTCAAGTTCTCTCTTCAAAAGTAATTTGCGATTGTCAATTCCTTCGGTTTTGGTGATGGTTTCTAACACTAAGAATTGCAATTGTGCGATGGTGTGGCGGGCTTCAGCAAAATGCATGGCAATGTTGGATTTCTCATTCATGGCCGCGAGAGGCCTTAAGATCAATGTGAGCAAAACCTTCACTATGTGCTGTAGCAATAAAAAGAACATTTCATGTAACACCTTTATTAATACAAATAAGATTAGCCTTACGAAAACTTTCAGCTACCTGGGCGTACTTTTTAACAACAAAGGGATATGGAACACTGCTATTCATACTCGCAACTTGGCTTTTATCGGACAAATCGGAGCCCTAAAGAAATTTGCTACAAAACTAGGTGGGAAACCGGTTGGGATTTTGCTGGACATTTATGCAGCCAAATGTGTTTCTACAGCAACATATGGTGCTGGAATCTGTGGTGTGGGGGACTGCCGAGAGATACAAACCAGCGAGAATGCTTTCCTGAGATACTTGCTAGCTGTCCCTCGTTCCATCTCCACTACAGTCTGCCACAATGAGCTTGCCCGGGCTCATATCTCGGATATAATCAAAGCCACACCAATTTTGTTATGGCACAAAATATGGACCTCGGAAAAGACAGCCCTTAACCAAGATGTTATTAAGGACTGTATGGCTTTAGCTAGCTCAAGGAAAATACCTTGGCTTGCCTACGTCAAGAAATTTTTAACATCACTGGATTTAGCTGATCTATACGATAACCCGATTCTGTGTCTAACAATCTCTAAAAAGGACCTTAAGTCTCGTTGTTTAGGTCTACTTGAAGACAGGCGTTCCTACCTTGAAGGTAACAAATCAACGATTGCCCACCATAACCTCTTACTTCACGATGCAGGCATTCCCTTTTATCTTTCCCCGACTCTTTCAACCTATACGAGAATGTTGCTAACAAGGTTGAGGACGGACTGTTTTTATCGTTTACTAACATTCCCCACTACAAACGACTGGTCTACCAACCTGGTGGCCTGTCCTTGTGACAGTGTCTCCAAGCAGTCCAACATACACGTTGTTTTGTTTTGTAAATTTTATGACTGGGGAAGAAAGAAACATCTACTTCCACTCCTGAAGTTGTGGGGTTTAAGACAGTGCAGGCCAGCCTTACTCAAGCTATCCATGCTCGAGGAAGAACTCACGATTACTGCAGCTGCCAGTTTCTTGAAATTTGCAGTAAGGTGCAGAGCGTCCATGAACTGACTATTCTCTGATCTTTGATAGTCACTTTTTGAACAGTCTAAAGATTTTTTTCCTTGTTTTTACGTTTGAGCTCTGAACTCAATTTTATGTTGTATTAAACGTGCTTTTATGATTTTCCTTTGCAAAAATCGAATAAAGTTATTTTTTGAATTTGAATTTTGCATGGCAATGTTGGATTTCTCAAGTTTCAAGCGTATGTTGGATTTGTGTTCATTGAGCCGTGTCTTGATTTTGCGCTCAGTCTTGCCAACATACAGTTTGCCACATGGGGCATTTCAAGGCGTAAATTAAGTTCATGGAGTCACAAGTGGCATCTACATGGAGTTTAATGGCATTGCCTTTCATGGGGTGCCTGATGATGTTGCCTTTAATGATGCAGTTGCAGTGATTGCAGTTACAGCATGGCAAAGTTCCTTTATGCTGTGTCAATGTAGGTGTGGGTTTAGAGAGGATTTCTTTCAAGTTCTTACTTCTGGTGTAGGCGAATAAGGGAGGGTTCTGAAAGATCCCCTGGAAATCAGGTTCAAATTGCAGGATCGGCCAATGTTTCATTATGATGGTTTTGTATGTGGAGCTTGCCGATGAAAATTTGGAGACTAATACTGTGCGGTTATCCACATTCTTGGGAATTTTAGATAGGCTCCCCTGTCTGGTGATCTTAGCTACTCGAGTTTGAGCTTGTTTAAGGACCTGTTCGGGGTAACCTCTATCAAGGAAGCGGTCATGCATTTCCTTCATGCGTGTTTGATAAGTTTGTTCATCTGAGACTATGCGTTTAACACGCAGCATCTGGGAATACGGTAAATGTTTTTTCAATGACGCTTGGTGAAAGCTGGTGAAATGTAGGGTGTTATTCCTGTCAGTGCTTTTTCTATGTAGATCAGTTGTAAATCCATTTTGGGTGTGTTTGATCTTAACGTCTAGAAATGTGATTTCTGTGTCGCTGATAACCCAGGAGAGTTGTATGCGTTGATCTTTAGTGTTGAGTTCATTTAGTGCGAAGTTGAGAGACTCTTTGGTGTCCTCCCAAATGAGGAACAAGTCGTCAATATATCTGACGTACCTTTTGATTTTGTTTTGAAATGTGGGATTCTGATATATGTGAAGGTTTTCAAAATTCTCCATATAGATGTTCGCGTAAGTAGGAGCAGCGCAGTTTCCCATAGCCATTCCAGATAGCTGAAGGTACCATTGGTTGTCCTGTTGGAAGTAGCTGTGATATAAGGTGTATATCATCAGTTCCATGAGAAAGGATTGCATTTGTTCGTCAATGTCACTTTTCAACAGCGCTTGTTCGATGGCATCAATACCTCCTTGGTGAGGTATAGAGGTGTATAAAGAGCTGACGTCAGCTGTGCATAGTATGAGTGAATCATTGGCGTTGGTGGTAATGCTAGATAACTTGATTAGAAAGTCAGTGGTATCTTTGATGTAACTGGTAGTTTGGGTGACCAATGGCTGGAGGTTTTTGTCAATGAACTTGCCAGTGGGTTCGTGTATGGATCCCTTGGTAGATACGATAGGCCTGAAAGGTGGATCATGGAGATTTTTATGTATTTTCGGGCACATATGTATTGTCGGGCTCCTGGGATGTTCTTGTAGTAAGTACTTCTTAGTGCGATCTTCAATGATCCCTGTTTGCTGTGCTATAGTTACGATGTTGGTCAAAATCTTTTGAAACTCTTTGGTTGGATTGTTATCAAGTAACATATAAATGTTAGTATCCTGGATGTGTTCAAGTAATCGTTGCGTGTACATGGTAGTGTTGAGGATTACAAGAGCTCCTCCCTTGTCAGCTTTGATGCAACGAATTTGTGGATTGTTGGCCAATGCTTTAAGAGTGTCTCGATCTTTGGTAGTGAGATTCTGATGTTTCAGTTTGTTCTTGAAATTGATTTTTGCCAGATCATTACGTACTAAGTTTTCAAAAAGATCAATGCACTTGTGGCTGCTGGGAGCTTGGTATGTGCTGGGGGGTCGGAGACCTCGAAGTTCATCTGGTTTGTCTTTGGTAGTTGGAGGTACGATGTTGTCAAAAAAGTGACGCAGTCTGAGTTTTCTTGTGAACTTGAAAGTGTTGACTTCAAGTTCGAGTAAGTTACTATGTGCCAATGGAATAAATGACGTGCCTTTCTCAAGTAAGTTGATTTGATGTTGAGGGATGACAGTGTCAGAGATGTTGATTACTAAGTGTTCTTTCTTGGCTTGGGGTCCTTCCTGAGAACGGTACTCCGTGTGTTCGGAGGGCCTATTTCTTTTTCTTTTGCTCTGGCTCCTCCGGGGTCTTCGATGGTAGCCGGGCCTGATTCTAAAAAATGAACCGCAGATTGTTGGTCTTGCATGGTGGAAGATGTACTGGCTTGATCAAGACTTTGGGTTGGTGTAGAGATCGGTGATTTTCGTGGTGGACGGTAGGTGGAATCACTTCCAGACGATGAAGTGTCAGTCTGTGTATTAGGTGGTCGATTCCGACGTCTTTGGGCATAAATGTCAGCCCAGGAATAAACTTCGTCCAGCTTATAGTCGAGTGTATCCCTGTGGAATTTCCTAATTTTTCGTTCGTTCATTTCTTTTTGATGTTTGTCAAGCATGGTTTTAAGATCCTCAAGGGTGGTGTTGAGCTCCTCGGGGGTCAACATGTCTTTAAGTTCACGATCGATCTCTTTAATCTCTAATTCGAGTTCTTTAAGGATTCCAGCAAGTTCTTCAACAATGAGTAAAATCAGGTCGAGACTACATTTATTTAGTATCCCGTTCCATTTGTCTTTGAACGATTTAGAGTTTTTACATAGGGAGGGTTTCAAGGCTATCCGTAACCCGCGAGGGATTCTGAGCGCTCGATGATATTTGAGCAGTGTGCTCGCGTGGAGCTTCTGATTGATATGGCGTTTAGATAGGTACAGGAGTTGCTTGATGCATTGCTCTTTGTTGCGTGTGGTGGTGGTGGGGCTGATGTCTTCCTCAATCAGCGAGTAGATTCGTTGGCGTTCATCTTCGTTATACGCTAAGGTATGTGCATGCGCTTCAGTGCTTTTAGTGATTTCATCAAACTGCATTATGTGGCGTGCACCCCACCCGTTGGCGGGTAAGAGTTATGACTTAAAAAGGGAAATGGGTGGTGCACTGCGAGAGTATATAAACGTTTAGACCAAGTTGCTTAGTTTTGGGTGCTCTCATGGGTGGGGTTTCCGTCAAAACGCCAATGAGATATAAGAGAAGGTTGTGTATGCATAGATATGCTGATACATCCCCAATAGAGGCACTCCTTTAGTAGTCAGGAAATGAGTTCAAAAGGTAATGATTCAAAAGTTATTTATTCTTTTTTTAAATCTTCATATGTGTTTGTTCAATGATATTAACTGCATATCATTCCATGGTATGGTAATCCGTTAATGGTAGAAAAATGAACGCGAACTTCTCCAATGCATTTCGGGCAGAGCCCTTTGTCACGGAGTGCTGGAAGGAAGAGGGGTCAAAGTGAGGATCACGTTTAAAGAGTAGGAGTGGACATAAACGCTAAGTTGGGGTGCGCGGGGTTAAAAGTTAACGTGACGATCAAGGGGAGTGAGTTCTGTCTGTGTTTATGAGAAAGTAAAAAGACCTGGGCAATGGAGACGGTAAAGTGTACAAGGGTGCGGTGATCCACAAGGGTGGTTGAAAGTAAAAAATACGATAGAAAGTAACCGGGGAATACCAAAAGGAAGTCTGGGGTTGAAAGGGGTCGAAGAAAAGCTTACTTCGTATAGACGGTAGCGAGGCGCGCTACTTCAAGGATGTGGAGGGCGTCCATTACCTGAGCGGCGGTGGCTGCTTGGGTAAAAGCAAAAGGGTTTGCGAAACTGACAAGGGACTGTGGAACTCGGGCGGGGAACAATAGGTGCGGCCATGTTGGAGCGGGGAAAGGTCAGGAAAAGGAATCAAGACGAAAGTGTGTAAGGGTGTGGATATATGACAGGTGTCTGTGGGTCAGACGTGAAAAGTCAACAGTATGGAATAAAGCAATGTGGGATAAAGCAATACATAATCCACAAATGAAATCACTAAAAGCACTGAAGCGCATGCACATACCTTAGCGTATAACGAAGATGAACGCCAACGAATCTACTCGCTGATTGAGGAAGACATCAGCCCCACCACCACCACACGCAACAAAGAGCAATGCATCAAGCAACTCCTGTACCTATCTAAACGCCATATCAATCAGAAGCTCCACGCGAGCACACTGCTCAAATATCATCGAGCGCTCAGAATCCCTCGCGGGTTACGGATAGCCTTGAAACCCTCCCTATGTAAAAACTCTAAATCGTTCAAAGACAAATGGAACGGGATACTAAATAAATGTAGTCTCGACCTGATTTTACTCATTGTTGAAGAACTTGCTGGAATCCTTAAAGAACTCGAATTAGAGATTAAAGAGATCGATCGTGAACTTAAAGACATGTTGACCCCCGAGGAGCTCAACACCACCCTTGAGGATCTTAAAACCATGCTTGACAAACATCAAAAAGAAATTAACGAACGAAAAATTAGGAAATTCCGCAGGGATACACTCGACTATAAGCTGGACGAAGTTTATTCCTGGGCTGACATTTATGCCCAAAGACGTCGGAATCGACCACCTAATACACAGACTGACACTTCATCGTCTGGAAGTGATTCTACCTACCGTCCACCACGAAAATCACTGATCTCTACACCAACCCAAAGTCTTGATCAAGCCAGTACATCTTCCACCATGCAAGACCAACAATCTGCGGTTCATTTTTTAGAATCAGGCCCGGCTACCATCGAAGACCCCGGAGGAGCCAGAGCAAAAGAAAAAGAAATAAGCCCTCCGAACACACGGAGTACCGTTCTCAGGAAGGACCCCAAGCCAAGAAAGAACACTTAGTAATCAAGATCTCTGACACCGTCATCCCTCAACATCAAATCAACTAACTTGAGAAAGGCACGTCATTTATTCCATTGGCACATAGTAACTTACTCGAACTTGAAGTCAACACTTTCAAGTTCACAAGAAAACTCAGACTGCGTCACTTTTTTGACAACATCGTACCTCCAACTACCAAAGACAAACCAGATGAACTTCGAGGTCTCCGACCCCCCAGCACATACCAAGCTCCCAGCAGCCACAAGTGCATTGATCTTTTTGAAAACTTAGTACGTAATGATCTGGCAAAAATCAATTTCAAGAACAAACTGAAACATCAGAATCTCACTACCAAAGATCGAGACACTCTTAAAGCATTTGCCAACAATTCACAAATTCGTTGCATCAAAGCTGACAAGGGAGGAGCTCTTGTAATTCTCAACACTACCATGTACACGCAACGATTACTTGAACACATCCAGGATACTAACATTTATATGTTACTTGATAACAATCCAACCAAAGAGTTTCAAAAGATTTTGACCAACATCGTAACTATAGCACAGCAAACAGGGATCATTGAAGATCGCACTAAGAAGTACTTACTACAAGAACATCCCAGGAGCCCGACAATACATATGTGTCCGAAAATACATAAAAATCTCCATGATCCACCTTTCAGGCCTATCGTATCTACCAAGGGATCCATACACGAACCCACTGGCAAGTTCATTGACAAATACCTCCAGCCATTGGTCACCCAAACTACCAGTTACATCAAAGATACCACTGACTTTCTAATCAGGTTATCTAGCATTACCACCAACGCCAATGATTCACTCATACTATGCACAGCTGACGTCAGCTCTTTATACACCTCTATACCTCACTAAGGAGGTATTGATGCCATCGAACAAGCGCTGTTGAAAAGTGACATTGACGAACAAATGCAATCCTTTCTCATGGAACTGATGATATACACCTTATATCACAGCTACTTCCAACAGGACAACCAATGGTACCTTCAGCTATCTGGAATGGCTATGGGAAACTGCGCTGCTCCTACTTACACGAACATCTATATGGCGAATTTTGAAAACCTTCACATATATCAGAATCCCACATTTCAAAACAAAATCAAAATGTACGTCAGATATATTGACGACTTGTCCCTCATTTGGAAGGACACCAAAGAGTCTCTCAACCTCGCACTAAACGAACTCAACACTAAAGATCAACGCATACAACTTTCCTGGGTTATCAGCGACACAGAAATCACATTTCTAGACGTTAAGATCAAACACACCCAAAATGGATTTACAACTGATCTACATAGAAAAAGCACTGACAGGAATAACACCCTACATTCCACCAGCTGTCACCAAGCGTCATTGAAAAAACATTTACCGTATTCCCAGATGCTGCGTGTTAAACTTATCAAACACGCATGAAGGAAATGCATGACCGCTTCCTTGATAGAGGTTACCCCGAACAGGTCCTTAAACAAGCTCAAACTCGAGTAGCTAAGATCACCAGACAGGAGAGCCTATCTAAAATTCCCAAGAATGTGGATAACCGCACAGTATTAGTCTCCAAATTTTCATCGGCAAGCTCCACATACAAAACCATCATAATGAAACATTGGCCGATCCTGCAGTTTGAACCTGATTTCCAGGGGATCTTTCAGAACCCTCCCTTATTCGCCTACACCAGAAGTAAGAACTTGAAAGAAATCCTCTCTAAACCCACACCTACATCGACACAGCATAAAGGAACTTTGCCATGCTGTAACTGCAATCACTGCAACTGCATCATTAAAGGCAACATCATCAGGCACCCCATGAAAGGCAATGCCATTAAACTCCATGTAGATGCCACTTGTGACTCCATGAACTTAATTTACGCCTTGAAATGCCCCTGTGGCAAACTGTATGTTGGCAAGACTGAGCGCAAAATCAAGACACGGCTCAATGAACACAAATCCAACATACGCTTGAAACTTGAGAAATCCAACATTGCCATGCATTTTGCTGAAGCCCGCCACACCATCGCACAATTGCAATTCTTAGTGTTAGAAACCATCACCAAAACCGAAGGAATTGACAATGGCAAATTACTTTTGAAGAGAGAACTTGAATGGATTTATCTATTACAGACTCTGAAACCCCATGGTCTTAATGATCGAATTGAGTACAGTTGTTACTTGTAATTATGTATTGCTTTATCCCACATTGCTTTATTCCATACTGTTGACTTTTCACGTCTGACCCACAGACACCTGTCATATATCCACACCCTTACACACTTTCGTCTTGATTCCTTTTCCTGACCTTTCCCCGCTCCAACATGGCCGCACCTATTGTTCCCCGCCCGAGTTCCAAAGTCCCTTGTCAGTTTCGCCAACCCTTTTGCTTTTACCCAAGCAGCCACCGCCGCTCAGGTAATGGACGCCCTCCACATCCTTGAAGTAGCGCGCCTCGCTAACGTCTATACGAAGTAAGCTTTTCTTCGACCCCTTTGAACCCCAGACTTCCTTATGGTATTCCCCGGTTACTTTCTATCGTATTTTTTACTTTCAACCACCCTTGTGGATCACCGCACCCTTGTACACTTTACCGGCTTCATTGCCCAGGTCTTTTTACTTTCTCATAAACACGGACAGAACTCACTCCCCTTGATCGACACGTTAACTTTTAACCCCGCTCACCCCAAATTAGCGTTTATGTTCACTCCTACTCTTTAAACGTGATCCTCACTTTGACCCCTCTTCCTTCCAGCACTCCGTGACAAAGGGCTCTGCCCGAAATGCATTGGAGAAGTTCGCGTTCATTTTTCTACCATTAACGGATTACCATACCATGGAATGATATGCAGTTAATATCATTGAACAAACACATATGAAGATTTCAAAAAAGAATAAATAACTTTTGAATCATTACCTTTTGAACTCATTTCCTGACTACTAAAGGAGTGCCTCTATTGGGGATGTATCAGCATATCTATGCATACACAACCTTCTCCAATGCATTTATGCACATGGTACATAGGGGAGAGTAACATAGTGTTGGAGATTGCCCTTTTTGCAGGGTTATCCCTAAACTTTTTGCTTATTTCTCCTATTTTTTCCTGACCTGTTTGTGTTGGTTTTAAGACTCTGGGCACTTTACCACTCCCAATCAGTGCTAAAGTGCATATGCTCTCTGTGTAAAATGTGTATGGATTGGTGTTTCCATGATTGGCCTATTTGATTTATGTGTCAATCCCTAGTAAAGTGCACTGCGCGTGCTGGGGCCCATAAATCAAATGCTGTTGGTGGGGTGCAGCACTGGATTGTGCCAACCACGCAAACAGCCCGTAAAGTGTAACTCTGGCCTGATATTGCAGGGCCTGTGTGCAGTCTGGGACTGCCATGTCGACTTGGCATGTGCACCCACTTACCAGTCCCTAATTATTCCCTTTTCTACATGTTAGTCACCCTTAAGGTAGGCCCAAGGTACCCCTATGGGCAGGGTGCCTTGTATGTGAAAGGTAGGACATGCCTTGGTGTGTGTGGCATGTCATGATAGTGAATTACAGGCAATTTTGTTTTTCACTATTGCAAGCCTACCTGATCCCATAGGCCAAAATGGGCTGCTTGATTATGACATCTTATAATCCTAACTGACACAGGTAACATGGTAGAAAAACGAATGTAGCATGCCTGAACTCAGAATGATGAAATACATCTTTTAGTGAGGATGGTTTTAACATCCTGTGTTTGAAAATACCACTTTTATAAAGTAGGTATTTTCTTGCCGAACCATCCAGCCTGCCTCTGCTAGGTTGTGTATTGCATGTCTGGTTTGTGAGTGACTGGGGCTCCAGGAGACAGGGCGAGTCAGCACAGTGCTGAATAGACCTATCTACATGAAGAGTAGTGGAAGGGGGAGCACCTGGGACCTGAATAGAGCTGTGCCTGCTTTCCACAATGCTGACTCCACCTCCTGTGGTGCGTCTGATGTCCCTGGCCTACACTGTCAAAGGAAAAGCAGAAGTCTTATAAACAAAGTGCTCCAAGACTAACCAGAACTGGTTTGGATTAGGTACAGGAGCCCCTGCCTTCAGAGGACAAAGTATTTGGTGGTATAAATATTGGGGCCAAAACCCCTGAACTTTAGAACTCTGTTGGATCAAGAAGACTGCCAAGAAGAAGAGCTGGAGAAGCTGTGAGGAGGAACTACCACTTAGGTGTGTGCTTTGCTGTGTTGGCCTGCAGTAGCCTCTTCTGTCTTGGGCAGTGAAAGGACTGGACTGAACTTTCTGCAATATACTTTGTGAGTTTCTCCAAGGGCTTGAGTTGGAGCTTGACCCCTGTTCAAGAAGTCTCAGAAACAGCAAAGACTTCAAGCTCTTCTGCCCTAAGCACTGAGAACTGTGTGTTTTTGTGCTGCAACAGAAGAAAAGCAACTCAACGACGTTGACGGCGCCGCTGCCGACTCTGTGCCCTGAAGGCACTGCAGAGGACACTACCGCAACGGCTCACCATGACCCTGCTCTCATCCGACAATGCCTGCTGATGCCGCCACCGAGCCACTGCTCACACTGCTACCTGTGGGTACCGCACTCAGCACCGCCTCGCTTCACGACAACACCTTGGTATCCCTGATGACAAAGCTCCATGGCTGGATCGACGCCGCTGCTTACACTATCTTTCATTGGCACCACTCGTAAAGTTACATGACGTACAGCCCTCATCCCGCACAGCAGTCTTGGCCTACCAACACGGGTGCCATTTACTCCAGTTCGTCAGCCGACGACAGCGCTTCAGCAACGACAACGGCGCTGCTTGCACCGTGACCTGCCAGCACTGTGACGAGCACCGCCTTCATCACGCACCGCGAACCTAGTCTCACCAATGACTCCATCTGATGCCGCCACCAAGTCGCAGCTCGCACCGTGACCTGAGGGCACCGCTGCACTTCGCACCACAGCACCCGACGCCTGCCGACGCCAGTGCTCCTGACTATACCAGAGAGGAGTTGCGTGTGACTTCGAGGGCCCCGATGACTCCTGCACCGACCTCCGGAACCGACGCCTGCTTTCAGAAGCTTAACGAGAGGTTGCCGACGCCCTGCATTTCTAAAAGGTACTCTTTGCAGGTCTTCCTAACACCGTACCTGGCCCGCAACGCCGCTGTCAGGCAGAACTGGTTGGATTTGTTTGGTCGCGACGCTGTGATAGCCCTGGACGGAGCTATCGGCATAAAGGAACTGTGTTTTAGAGTTATTTTGATAACTGAAGATTTCTAAGTATTTTTTTGTGGATTTTTATCATTTTGGTCTTGTTTTAAGTATATAAAAATGTTGGATATTTTTCTAAACTGCTGTGGTTTCCTTTTGTAGTGCTTACACTGTATTACTGTTGGATATGTGCGAATGCTTTACACACTGCCTCTAAGATAAGCCTTACAAAAGGGGATGATGGACGGAGCGTTTGAACAAATCAAACACTCACCCCTAGTCAACTGAACCGGGGTTCATCCATCACCATTCATTAGCCCAATCATCGCCCCATTTCAGACATGGCCATATGCAAATCTGACTGTTCCCATGAGGCACAGGGTCAGACTGATTTGTATATAGCCATGTCTGAACTGGGGTGGCAGAGTGGGCTAAAGAAAGGTGATGGATTAACCCAGATCTTTTGACTGGGTGTGAGTGTTTGATTGCTTCAGATGCTCTGTCCATCACCAACCCCCTTTTGTACCGCTTTTGGTCACCATAAGTGTGGCAGGGTATGCTCAGACGTGAGTCCCTTGCTCACTTTGCCACTGGATTCAAGCAAGCCGGGCTGAAGACGGCTGGAATGCCAGAAACCGGTCCTCGGTAGCTTGTTTCCATTCCAGGGAAGACATGGCTTGGCACTTCGGGCTGGACTGTTCCCATGAGGCACAGGGTCAGACTGATTTGCATATAGCCATGTCTGAACTGGGGTGGCAGAGTGGGTTAAAGAACGGTGATGGATTAAACCCAGATCTTTTGACTGGGTGTGAGTGTTTGATTGATTCAGATGCTCCGTCCATCACCACCCCCTTTTGTACCGCTTTTGGCCGCTATAAGTGTGGCAGGGTATGCTCAGACGTGAGTCCCTTGCTCACTTTGCCACTGAATTCAAGCAAGCCGGGCTGAAGACGGCTGGAATGCCAGAAACCGGTCCTCGGAAGCTTGTTTCCGGTCCAGGGAAGACATGGCTTGGTAGTTCGGGCTGGACTGTTCCCATGAGGCACAGGGTCAGACTGATTTGTATATAGCCATGTCTGAACTGGGGTGGCAGAGTGGGCTAAAGAAAGGTGATGGATTAAACCCAGATATTTTGACTGGGTGTGAGTGTTTGATTGATTCAGATGCTCCGTCCATCACCACCCCCTTTTGTACCGCTTTTGGCCGCCATTAGTGTGGCAGGGTATGCTCAGACGTGAGTCCCTTGCTCACTTTGCCACTGGATTCAAGCAAGCCGGGCTGAAGACGGCTAGAATGCCAGAAACCGGTCCTCGGAAGCTTGTTTCCGGTCCAGGGAAGACATGGCTTGGCAGTTCGGGCTGGACTGTTCCCATGAGGCACAGGGTCAGACTGATTTGCATATAGCCATGTCTGAACTGGGGTGGCAGAGTGGGCTAAAGAACGGTGATGGATTAAACCCAGATCTTTTGACTGGGTGTGAGTGATTGATTGATTCAGATGCTCTGTCCATCACCCCCCCCCCTTTTGTACCGCTTTTGGCCGCCATAAGTGTGGCAGGGTATGCTCAGATGTGAGTCCCTTGCTCACTTTGCCACTGGATTCAAGCAAGCCAGGCTGAAGACGGCTGGAATGCCAGAAACCGGTCCTCGGAAGCTTGTTTCTGGTCCAGGGAAGACATGGCTTGGCAGTTCGGGCTGGACTGTTCCCATGAGGCACAGGGTCAAACTGATTTGCATATAACCATGTCTGAACTGGGGTGGCAGAGTGAGCTAAAGAACGGTGATGGATTAAACCCAGATCTTTTGACTGGGTGTGAGTGTTTGATTGATTCAGATGCTCCGTTCATCACCACCCCCTTTTGTACTGCTTTTGGCCGCCATAAGTGTGGCAGGGTATGCTCAGACGTGAGTCCCTTGCTCACTTTGCCACTGGATTCAAGCAAGCCGGGCTAAAGACGGCTGGAATGCCAGAAACCGGTCCTCGGAAGCTTGTTTCCGGTCCAGGGAAGACATGGCTTGGCAGTTCGGGCTGGACTGTTCCCATGAGGCACAGGGTCAGACTGATTTGCATATAGCCATGTCTGAGCTGGGGTAGCAGAGTGGGCTAAAGAACAGTGATGGATTAAACCCAGATCTTTTGACTGGGTGTGAGTGTTTGATTGATTCAGATGCTCTGTCCATCACCACCCCCTTTTGTACCGTCTAAGATAAGCCTAACTGCTCGTGCCAAGCTACCAAGGGGGTGAGCAGGGGTTATTTTAGGAGGGTAACTCCTTTATCCTAACTAGGGGGCATCCTCTCCACAAAGTCCTGGTGCCCATAGGCCTTCACATGTGTGCCCCATGTAAGGGTGATATAATCTATGCAACTAGTATAATGCTTACACTCAGAGACACAATGTTGCCAATGGGTACAGAAGGTAAGCAGTCAAGCAGAGTGCAATGAGTATTCAAGACATTTACCGTTGCCTCCGGTAAGCTACGGAGCCTGCCATAGAGGGAAAGGACCTCGTCCACCAGGGTTTCCAGCTTCTCTGAAGTAAAGAGATGGGCCCTCTCCCCTACAACATGTGTCATAACTGTTTGCAGAGATCACAAACAGCAGCAGGTGATGGGAAGGTGAAGCAATAATCAGTGTCTGGTGCAATTGAAAACTTTCCAATAACGCAAGGTATATATAGGCCGCATAGGCAGACTTCAGTGTACACAACCACAGACATTGAACACTGGCGTTCGCATGTTTTTACTGCAGCCTCTGGATGTGACCGGCGGGACTGGCCACACCTAATGCACAGTTCAAATCATCTGGTGGTCCCTGAAGAAGGCTGTTCCATTTGTGATGTCCGTTATCCACAAAAGCGGCCACCTGTGTCGTCAGACACATCCCTTTAACTACTGTGAACTCATTTTACACAGACAGCCAATGACTGTGACTGCCGCAGATGTACCCACCTGCCACGTGGTTTAGAACTACCATCGGTCGGAGATCCTGTAGGTCATATTGATCAGATAAGGCCCCCACCATGTCGGTCCTCTTTACCCCATTCAATGTATACTTGACAGTGAGTCTTCCAAACAGCATTTCAAATAATACATGTCACCTGATGTATGACACTATTCCCAGTCCTATTTCACTGATCACACATCAGTGTTGTACATGAGTGTGCCTGAGCACACGATTACTCTGGCGCTAGGTACCCTGGAGGTGAAGGTGGTATTGTGTGCAATGCAGACTCCATAAAATGATGGTGCCCTGCAAATGAGGTGAGTAAATATTATGTTCCCTGTGCTGTTACAGTGTCATGTGTTGTCCAGATTGGGGCAGCTAGGTGGAAATTGGGATAATGGCAGTGCATCCTATCCATCAGTATGTCACACATAGATGTCTGGTCTGTGTATGGAATCCCTAATGCTGTCTGCCAGCTGTGACAGGCTCTGACACAACAGTGCTCACTGTGGCTATATGGTCATCCTCACAATAGCAGAAGTCTCTTCTACGGACCTCATACTAGAACTTGGTATGTACGTACCCTGTCATACATCCATGATGCATACTGCTCACAAAAGCACTACTGTTAAGTCACATGACAATTGGCCGTATCTTGGTCTGTGTGAGTGTGGCTCTTTGACCACTATCAATAATTGTTTCCATTCAACACTTAGGAACCCTGGCAGAGGGAGAAGACAAAGTCCTCACGTATTCCGGCCTTTTCAAGACCTAATGACAATGGAAGACAGAGATGTAATCAGGAAGTTTTTTCTGAATAGGCAGACTATAGAGGATCTAGGTGTCCAGTTGGAGCCTCATTTGCATCCTTATTGGACCTGTCCCACAGCTCTGACACCAACAGTCAACATGATGGGCACACTGCACTTCTTGGTCACTGTTAATTTCAGTACATGGTGGCTATATCTTGTGGAATTTCCCAACTGATGTTTAGTATGGTGCTACAAGATGTGTTGTCAACACTGATGAAACACATGGATAGCTAGAGCCCCAGACTTGAAGATTTTGGCCACAGTGAAGGGATAATTTTATCACATAGTTGGCACCCCACATGTGGTTGAAGCTATTGTGGCACACATAATGGCCTAGTCCCACTGCAAACCCATGAAAAGTGCATAGGAACAGGAAGAACTTCCATCAATGTGGAAGTGACATGTCTAGTGGATTTGTACATTTCACGTCTGTGCCAAATTTCCAGGATCAGGCCATGACTATTACTTAATGCGGAACAGCACCATACTACAGTTGAAGTTACGACTGCAACCGGAGATGGCCTGGCTTGTTGGTGAGTGAGATGTATCCAACCTTTGTGTGTGTGTGTGATGTACTATGACATCTTTGGTACGTGTCCTAAATGCACCTCTGTGTGTCTCCAATCTAGGTGACTCAACATATCCCACCAACCATGGCTGTTGACCCCACTGAGAATTCCAACAACGCCAGGAGAAGTCCACTTCACTAAGTCCTATGGTAGAACACAACACCCATCGAGTGGGTTTTTTGGCACCTGAAGGCCAGATCTCGATGTCTGGATAAGTCTGCAGGAGCCCTCTGATACTGACTCTGGAAGATGTATGTGTCAGATCACAGTTGCCTGCTGCATGCACCACAACCCCGCATTATGCAGGAACATCCCTCTGATCGTAGGTGACAGAGACCAGCTGGACCCCCCAGGATGATGACCTTAAAATGAGCAGTGATGATTATAGTGGCAAAGAGGAAGGAGTTGACGTGCCTCGAAAGCTCATCCACAACTTCTTTTCTTGAGTATAAGTATGCTGTCAGATGTCATGACTGTGACAGTTACTGTGGTTGTGTAGCTGTGGGAGTGTAGTTGATGTTGGACTGGTGTGTACAGTTGTGGGTGACTCAGTGCTGGTCTGTCAGTGGAGGAGCTTTCACAAATGCACACAATGCTGATTTGTTTAGTTTTATTTTGAGATTGTTGTCCTTTGCATGATTTGCCTACCTGTTATCTGACTTTTTGCCTGTTGTAGGCAGTTTCGCCCTTTCATCGTCATTTAAACATTCCAGGGTAGTGACATCAGCAGGTGTGAGATGCAGTTATGCAGTGCAAATTGGACATGGGATATACCTGGGAATGCCTGGCACAGACATTTTGTGTACAACTCTGGTAGCAAGGCAGCTTGCACAGCCTTAGGATGGTAAGTTGCTATTACGCCATAGGATTCTGCCAATACGTGTGGTGATCAATTGCCAATATGTGTGGCATTATGTTCAACTACACAATGTGGTTGGTTGTCCAAACCATATTTGTCTATCTTCACATTGGCCATGTACTCACTGTCTATGAGCTGGATGTAGGTGTCATCATTGTGTGCCACAGAACTTGTTGGACACCACTGGCAAATATTTGTGACATTCTACTAGAGACTGCTACACTTGTTTGGACTGTACCCATGCTCAGTTACTGTGTTGAGCCCCTGTCTTAGTACATAGTTATTTATGATGTGGGATTCTCATTATGGGTTAGTCAATGTGGCACTAGCTGATTCCCTGACACATTAGGGATGTTGGCATTATCTGGTGTATTCTTTCCTAACCTGCTTTTGAGGTCTCACCATGACAGATATGGTTACTGACAGTGATCGTTTCACAGATGTGTCAATTTACTCTGTGGACAACATAATGACCACCTAAGGTTTGAGCACTGTAATAAAGATGTGTTTAGACTGTGCACTTCTATTTGTGTGTTGGTTGACAAGTTTGGTATACTCATGTGGACATTTCACAAATTTGACAAGTCCATGCATACAAAATTTGGCTCAACTCACATTTCATGATACACAAGGTGTTGACTTCATTGTTTGACCGATGTGAATGATACAACAAGAGCAACTCGATTTGTGCAAAGTACATTTCTTGAAGTGCGTTTTGTGAATTATTTACCAAACATTGGCACTGCAATGGTGAAAACACAGGGGTAAAGTTGTGAGTGGTAGTGGATTCAATCATTTTAGTTGTAGCCACATTGTCTGAAGTGCAAAGTCCTACAAACGTTTGCCATCAGAACTGAAATGTGGACCGGAATAGTCAAAAAAATCAATATGTTGCACACAAAGGAGACATCGGGGGAAACTCTTCTTCCTGGATTGGGTTGGTGCTTTGCCACCCGAATGCCCTGCATTTTTTTAGGCGTCCTGTCTTACGTTTGCAGGAGGTATACACTGCTGCATGCTCTGGGGTGTCTGAGAACTCATCCTCTGACGGGGCCTCCATTCCTGTGGCTGCCACTGATGTTGATTACCAAGATGTAGGTTGGCCACAGGAATGGGTGGATGTTGGGGAAAAGCCCTACAGAGGATGATGTGGATGTCCTTTAACACCCCAATGAGTTGTCCCATATTGTCAATCAATCAAAGCTAATTTGGGCAAGGTTTCAGCCATTAAGTCATTATGTGTATCTAAACGCTGGTCTATAGACCACAGCAGCTGTTTCATTTACCCGGGGCCTCGAGTATCTGACCCATCTATCCTTTGTTGCCCTCATGTGCCCCTATGACGCCAGCGATATTGGCCTGGGCTTCAGTGGGAGCAGTGGCCTCACTTTGCAGTCCCACAGTTACACTCCCACCACCCCTGACCCCACAGCCCTGTGGCCTTGGCTCAGGCTGAATTCTCACACTGGCCCCTCCATCCTCAGGGAGAGTGCTGTTAGTGCTCAACTCTAGATCTGGGATTGGAGAATAGCTGATGTTGATGCTGGAGCTAGGTCCACAGGTTGTTGGGGCAGTGGTCAGCTGAGGTGTTATTGCTGAGGTGGGAAGTGTGGTCGTCGACACAGTGAGACTCTGTTTCTGTCTGCCCAGGCTGTCCAGAAGGGCCAGTTGGGTCCGCCACATCTGTCTCTGCAGGAGCTTCAGCAAAACTAGAGTCTTGACCCCGGGGTAGAGCTGGACTCTGGTCATCATCTTGTGTATCAGCAGATGTTGTGCATTATCTACCTGGTGCAATAGAGTAGATTGTCATAGTTGTAAGTCTAGTATGTACATTCAACATCCTTTGTTACACAATGAGTAGAGGCAGGTAAGGGGCATAAGGGCTGGAGGTAGACAATATGGACTACAGCTATTGTCTTTGACAGATTAAATATGTTTAACTTCCATTACATGAAGGGCGTGTGGCACTATCATTAGGTGAAGTGTTCCACTTGTTATGTTATGTTATGTTAAATGGTTTATAAGCACGCAGCTGCCCCAGCAAAGAGGCGTCCCGGCGCTACCAGATCTAAAAGATACAGATTCAACAAGGAGCCAGCCAGCCATGGTCGGAACTCTATGATAACGGAAAGAGGAAGGTTTTTATGGCTTTCCGGAAAGCCAGCATATCCTTTATTCTACGAATATGGACCGGCAAAGAGTTCCACAGCTTGGCTGCCATGACCCGAAAGGAGCGGCAGAGTTTGGTCCGTGGTACGATCACCAGGTGTTGTCCCAGTGAGCGCAGGCTACGCTGGGGAACGTACAGGGTCAAAAGTGGACGCAATAGTTCTGGGCACCCGGATTTTAAGATCTTGAACGCCAGGCAGAGAGCTTTAAACTGGATCCGGGAAACGATTGGCAGCCAGTGCAGCCTTCTGATCATGGCTTTAGCAGAACACCGGCGAGGGAGACCTACCAGGGTTCTGGCAGCCGAATTTTGGACTCGTTGGAGTCGCTGTATCTCGGCTTTATTTGCCCCCAAGAGCAGCACACTGGCATAGTCCAAATGCGATAGTATTGTAGATTGGACGATGAGCTGCTGGACTGCTGAATCAAAGAACTTCAGGAGGGAATTGAGACCTCTTAGCAGGCCAACACATGTTGCTGCCACTCTCTTCGTGTGGGTCTGAAAGCTAAGTGATGGATCCATCCAGACTCCTAAGTTCTTAACAAGAGTCTTTGGCGTAGGCATAGTACCCAGCGAGGCCGGCCACCAATGTTCATTCCAAAGGGAGATGTTCTTCCCAACCAGTAGGACCTCAGTTTTGCTTGCATTGAGCTGTAGACAGTTGTCTGCCATCCATTGGGCTACTGCTGCCAACCCGTCTCTGAACCTCGTGGCCGATGTGGATGGCCCTTCAGCTAAGGTGATAACCAGCTGGGTATCGTCAGCGTATGATACCAACGTTAGATCAAATGCCTTTGCCACCGCCACAAGAGGCTGAACATATAGGTTGAACAGAGACGGGCTTAATGCAGAGCCTTGAGGAACTCCCTGACCGATGGAATGGAATTGAGACATGAACGGCGGCACCGATACCCGGAAGGATCTATCCTGTAGAAAAGATCTGAACTTCCTGTTAACAATAGGGATGGACATGGAATCTCCCAATAACTTAATGCAAGACCATTGTAGATGTCACATGGGTATTGTTGAAATTAAACTCCTAGATGTGCCGAATACTTGCCTATTGGCATATATGTTGTACATTTTGTACTGGTTATTATGTGTGCTGTGTATTGCCAATGGTTCACCCGCCATGTAGACTGTTTTACCTTCACATATTGATGACATTTCTGCAGTCCTGACTCCCTCTCCCAGCCAACACTTGAGGAATGGCTACCTATTTGTGAGGTGAAGCTAAGTAGTGACATGGCTGCCAAGTAGCTATAAGTAAAGGAGGGGAGTACATGTTGTTAGGTGCTCAGGCAATAGGCCCTGGTGGTAGTTATAGTCTTGTCAGTTATAATTTGGAAACTCTGGCAAAACTGCATTGTGTAACAGACCGGTCGACAAGTTGCGTTTGTGTTGGCACATACTGTTGTACATTCACACAATATATGGGCCCTGTGATAAAGATTTGATTGGAATACCCTTGCAGACAACATTCCCATGGGTGGGATATGATGGAGGCGGGTACATTGGGAATTATGTGCATGACTAGGATTCGAAACTGCCAATGACACATTTCTGATACTTTAGCTAATGTGTACGTGACAATTGGATGTGCTGGGCGATAGCAAATATGAGTTGTGTGCAAACTGTACATTGATATGTTGGGCCAGTTGGTGAAGTATTACTTACCAGTATCCAGTCCCCCCCGGTACTCTAGTCAAGCCCTCATTGTTCTTGATGGCAAGCACCTTCTCCTCCCAGACTGTGAGGGCTAATGGTGCCCGAGGAGGCCCACCGTCTGTCTTCTGAGCTGCCATGTGGTGCCTGTTGACGAGGGGCTTGACCCTGATCCTCATGTCATGCCACCACTTCCTGATGTCTTCCTTTGTGCGCAGGATGGTACCAACACTATTGACCTTGTTGATGACCCTGTCCCATATTTCATTCTTCCTTTGAACAGAGGTTTGTGAACTTGGGCTCCAAACAAATGTGGCTCTACTCTAATGATTTCATCCACCATCATTAAAAACTTGTTTTCACAAAAATGTTGTCTTTTATTTGTGCCATTAGAAAATAAAACGGGTGAAATGTGAGTGTGCTGGGAAGGGTGATTCAAAATGGATATTGACTAGATGAGAAAGGAACAGTGTGTGAACAAACGTGTGTCTCTCTCTGTCTCTCTGTCTCTCTGTCTCTCTGTCTCTCTCTCTCTCTCTCTCTCTCCAATAAAGTAATGGGTGAGGCTGCACTGCAGTATATTGGTAAAGGATCCTGGGTAGGGATGGGGTGTGTTTTATACTTTGACATGTAGGTGTGTCCACCTGAGCAATGACCATCAGTTGTGCCTTTTTTTTTGCTTATGCCTATGAACAAAGTTGAGATGTTTAGCAGTAGCAGTAGCACAGCTGTCAATCTCTGTGGTGTGACCGCAGATTCTGACCATTAGTATATTGGTCTCATTGTATTCTAATCAGGAGTTGGACCGCAGTGCTGTCAGCGTTAGAATCCCTATTGGAAATGTTTCAAAACGCTGCGGACCATGTGCAGAGCTTTCCGACCTCAGCTGTCAGAGATTTACATTGAATGTATTGAAATAGGGCAGAGATTAGTTTGCTGCTTTGGCGGTTGGAATTGTCCTGTGGACACGGCAGTCAGACGCCCGGTCTGAGGGGCATCCTAAACAGCCACTTAGTGCAAAGGTAAATTTTTGATCTGCCCTAACCACACATTATATCAGACCCACGCTCCATCGCGCCGGGCTAAACGTTGACTTTTTTTCCGTTGTTTTGTATATCTTGGATTTGACCCAAAGGTATCCGGTATCAGAGCGCTTTACATGAGCACCAGTTGCATTACACAAGGACATGTTCATTTTTGTTAGGCAGGGGGAGATTAAGTGATTTGCCCAGAATCACTGGATGATGAGCGTCATTGCCGAAACTCAAACCCGGTTACCCAGATTTGAGATCGGCCGCCCTAGCTGTTAAACTACATCCTCTCTTCAAGCACAACCAGATGTCACTGGTTTGCTCTTTATGCTTTTAAGCACTATAAAGCAAATTTTTACATTCAATCTTTAAACATTCATTTATCTGTTGCCCTACATTAGATTTTTGTCATTTTAGTGACATTTTAATTATACAAATATTTCCTATTTTTATAAATTGGTTTTGGATTTTTATTGTGTGTTGTGTCTTACCTATTTATTGTTTTGGTGATATTAAATACTTTACACATCTGCCACCAACATCAAGCTACCTAGGGTTGAGCACAGAATCATTTATTACAACTTGACTGGACCTTATTTGTGATTGTGGTGTTACAATTAGCTGTGGGTACCTACCTGCACCTACTAATAAACCACTTTCCAACAATACGCAATTGTCTTTTTACTGGGAACGAAGTTCCCAACTGTAGCACTTGACTCTATTAGGATGGCGAAGAAGAGCAATCCAAGGACTAATCAGGGGAGGTGGTATTGTCCAGTAACCTTAGATCGCTGGTAAGAGTCATCACTCAACAAATCATTGCTGCATCAGTGCTTTTTCGTATAAAAAGGAAAAGTATTTATATTGCTCACAAATTACTACACTATGGAATAAATGACAAATATGTATATCAGGTAGATGTAAATAGCTTTAGTGACACCCTCATATGATGAAACACCCCTAGTGGATCCTCATAATCACAATAACCCTTACCTAAACTAGACAATAACATAAATAAGGTGTTGTCATTATCAATACCTGTAATAAGTTATGGGGTCACATAGTATTCCTCAGAACCTGGATCAGTTATACTTTAAAAGTAATGATGGGTCTTTTGAACCAGTTTCAAAACAAGTTGCTTTCCTTGGAAAAGGCTGCAAATGTGTCGTGACATAAATCAATCATCAAAGAACATCCAGTTATTTTAGTTAATTTTAAAATATGTAATTAACAAATATATACCAATTAAATATATACAAACAGGTGTTTCACATCAATAGTAAAAAATGTATTGAGGCGCAGTGCTTGTGAGTTTATCCATTTCAATGCTTGACGGTATCTTTGAAAATTATTTTCAGTGAGACGCGCGAGCGCGTCAACCAAGATGGCCGCCGCCACCGGAGCTCCGTGAGCACCACAGCCTGTAACTTCTTATTTACGACGATTCTGCCACAGAAAGTCGGCGAAAATACCGGCGCTTGCCTCCCTATGCCATTCCTCACCTGTGAAGTGTTTTTTTGACGAAATTCTTCGACGGAAGTGTATTTGCTGGCTTCATGGTTCCTGCTCCCAGCTTCAGTTCCAGGTACTGCCGGCTTTGAATGCCTGGGGGCGGAGTATAATCTATGACAGAGCCTGGCTTGGGTCTAGCCACGCCTACAGCCTAGTGTAGCTGCTGCACCTCTTGTTTTAGAGAGATTTTTGACGTTTTTGTTCTTATTTACGTCACTTATTTCACTTTTTGAGGTGGTTTTTCTATCTTTTATTATTTCTACGTGGTAGTGAATATTTTTTCACCTCAGAATGGATTCCAAGCAATCCACTACTAATAAAAGGCAGCAGCAGGTTTCTCCTCCTCCAACTAAATCTAAGATGGTGGAATCCTCAGAACCTTCTCTTGCGCTAATTTTGGAGGAAATTAAGGCATTACGTTTAAACACTGACACTATTGCCTCAGAAGTCAAAAATGTTCGGAAAGATATGGCTTCCATTTCAATGAAGGTTTCTGACAATGTCATTACAATTCAAGATAATAAAAATAAGTTGGACGCCTTTACTCCTTTAATGGCCAAAATTGTTCCAATGCATACTCAACTGTTGGACTTGGAAAATCGCAATAGGCAATATAATCTTCGCATTTTTAATTTGCCTGAAGATGTTGAGGGGACCAATTGCCGACTCTATCTAGAATCTCTTCTACCGGGTCTTTTGAATATTAAATTCTCTGAAAAATTTGAGATCGACAAAGCCCATAGAGTCCCATCTCACCGGAACCCTCGACATACTAAGCCTCGGCAAATGATATTTAAGGTGCTGCGCCATCATCATTTGGTTCTTATTCGAAAAGCTGCCAGAGAAATTCCATCGTTGTTGGTGAATGGTACCAAAATCTTTATTCACCAGGACTTTGCTAAAGAAACGGTAGCTATTCGTAAAGAGTTGTCTTCCCTTCGTCCGCAGCTGAGGAGCCTTGGTTTCAAGTATGGACTTTTTGATCCTTCTACGATGCGTGTGTGGAAAGATAATGTCTCCAAATCCTTTCAGCGCCCAGAAGATCTCTGGTTATTTCTTGATCAACAAGCTCCTCCCTCCATGGATACTCAGGACCCTAATTCTTGAATTGGTGTCGTCTGACTTCATGTGTCACCTCTCTGCATAATTTTCTTCATGGGCTCCAACGGTTAATGGCCATGCTTGAGGAACGTGTGTGCGTTTCTTTGTCTCTATTCATGTTTCTTGTTTGTTCCTTTCTCTCTCGCTTTTGTTTCTTCCCTTCCTATTTTCTGCACAGAGTTACTATTTTCACTTGTATTTTTCTTCATTCTTCTTGTTCTGATTCCCTTCTTTCCTTTCTCTTAAATTTTAATGGCTAATTTTCATAATATTAAGGTTGTTTCTTTAAATGTAAAAGGATTAAGACATCCTGTAAAACGTACAAAAATTCTGGATTATTTAGGTAGTTCTAAAGCTGATATTTGTTTTGTTCAAGAAACGCATGTTGAAGATAAAGTGTTACAATACATGAACAAAAAATGGGTAGATTATATTGTTTCCTCACCTGCTACAGGTAAAAAGAATGGGGTCGCTATTTTCTTTGCTAAGAGATTGCATTGTCAAATTCTTAATAAGATTTCAGATTCTGAAGGCAGATATATTATAGTTAAGGTCAAAATACATGATTCTGTCTTCTTTTTGTTTAATGTTTATGGCCCTACCGCAGATGATCCTGCTTTTTGGGCTACTGTTACAACTGAAGTTTTAAAGCTGGGCAAAGTTCCTCTGATTTTTGGGGGAGATTTTAATGTTTTTAATGACCCCCTCCTAGATAGGTTATCTACCTCTAGGTTTCGGCCATCCAAGACTTTTCATGCCTTTAAGACTTTTCTTTCTACTACCAAGTTAGCTGACATTTGGAGATTACATTATCCCACTGGTAAGGAATTTTCTTTTTTCTCCAATCCTCATAATTCCCATTCCAGAATTGATTATTTTTTGCTTTCCCCCTCTCTCATTCAATTGGCAAATAATCCTACCATTGGTACTATTGATATATCTTACCATGCCCTGATTTCTTTTGTTTTAAATGTCTCTTCTCCTTTTGTTAAGCAATCTAGATGGCGTATGAATGCTGACATTGTCCTTAATGACACTCATAAACCCAAGTTGTTGCAAGCAATTCAAGATTATTTTACTTTTAATCCGGAGAACTCTACCTCTGTTACTAATCGGTGGGATGCATTCAAAGCTTATATCAGAGGTTCTACAATTTCTATTATGGCGCATGAGAATAAGAAATTTAATTCTAATATCAAATCCTTAGAAACACAAATAGCTCATTTTGAGCGTTTATTCATTACTTCTTGTGATCCTCAATATAAACTTAAATTACAAAAGCTGAGATATGAATTTAATGCTATTCTTAGTACTAGTGCTGGGGTTCAGCTTTCTAATTCTAATGCTAGATTTCGTTTTAATTCCAATAGGTCCGGTAAGCTCCTTGCTAATTATTTGCGTATTAAAAGGGACAAAACGCAGATTACCTCTATTCGAGGTCCTCAAGGTAAAATTGCACTTTCCCACAACAATATTGTGCAAGAATTCCTACATTTTTATTCCACCTTGTATAATAAACCAGATTTTTGTGATGATTCTCTAATTGATGCTTTTTTAAATTATTCTAATTTACCTCATATTTCTTCTTGTGACAAACTTGAATTGGATTCCCCTATTACTACTGATGAAATATTGGCTGCTATTAAATCGCTTCCAAAAAATAAATCCCCTGGTCCTGATGGCATCCCTGCCGAATTTTATAAAGAATTTCAAAATCATCTTTTACCTTATTTACACCAGATTTTTTCCCACTTTTGTTCCTCTGCTACCATTTCGGGCTCTTTTTCAGAAGCCTTAATTGTTGTACTTCCCAAACCTGACAAAGATCCTACCCTTGTCTCTAATTACCGTCCCATTTCTTTGATTAATCTAGACTGTAAATTATATGCTAAAATCCTAGCCTCTAGACTAGCCCCTGTCCTTCATTCCATTATACACCCTGACCAATCTGGTTTTATGAAAAATAGATATTCTGCTAACAATACTAGAACTTTATTGCATGTTATTGAACAAAGCTCCGCTCTCCTTGTCCCTGCTGGTGTTATGGCATTGGATGCAGAAAAAACTTTCGACAAAATCCATTGGCAGTTTTTATTTAAAACTTTATTATCTTTTAATTTTGGCCCATCCTTTATTCGTATGATTTCTGCTCTATACTATGCTCCCACTGCTCGATTGTTTATTAATGGTCAGATTTCTAGCCAATTTTCCCTTTTTAGAGGTACACGTCAGGTTGTCCCTTATCCCCTCTTTTATTTTTACTGGGAATTGAACCATTTCTTAATTTTATTCGTCAATCTGACAATATTCAGGGTATCACTATTAAAAATGTTACGGCCAAAACTTTGGCATATGCTGATGATGTGTTATTATTTATTAGTAATCCTGCATCGTCTGTTCCATTTTTGCTTGATATTATTTCTAAATATTCAACTGTATCAGGATATAAATTAAATGTTAGTAAAACTGAATTTTTCCCTTTAAATATGCTCTGTACTCCTGATATGTTACCTTCACAAGATATTGTTTGGCAAAAGAGTAAGTTGAAGTACCTTGGTATATTATTTTCAACCTCCTTACCTGCTACCTTGAAATTGAATAGTGATTTCATTCTTGATTATATTAAACAAAAAACCTCCAAGTGGTCTACCCTTCACCTTTCCTGGTGGGGAAGAATGGAATCTATTAAAATGAATATTGCCCCAAAAATATTTTATTCTCTTGCAATGATACCTACACAATTCCCACTCAAAGTTTTTAAAAGAAATTGATAAATTGTTATCTAAATTTCTCTGGATTAATAAACCTCCTCGTATTGCTTATAAAAAATTAAAAATTCCTAAATGTCAAGTTGGTTTTGCCTTACCTGATTTTTATTTATATCATAAGGCTTTCATCTTAAAACAGAGCTCATTATGGTTTAATATTTTACCTATTGTTAGTCCTCCTATTTGGTTTCATATTGAAACATCCCTTGCTAAACCTTTTCCTTTGCTGTCCCTATTAACTATGTCTCCTACCTCTAAGATTATTCATTCCTCGTCCATAATCAATTCTTCAAGATTAATTTTTACAGATTTGGACTCTAATTTTGCATTACCTTTACTCTCTACGGTGCATTTGTCTTTATGGCATAGTGCTTTAATAAAATTAAACAGAAATGTTTCTTTTTGGTCTTCATGGATTGCTAAAGGTATTTTCTATCTTAAAGATGTTTTCTTAGATGGTGCATTTATTCCTTTTGCTCAACTCCAATTAAAATTCAATCTGCCAATGTCAGATTTGATAAAATACCAATTTCTATGTAATTCTATTTTAGATTCTTTCCGAGAAGGTATTCCGTCTGTATTCTCAGCTGATTTTTTAATTTATATCAATACTGTTTCTGTGTCTTCAAAGGCAGTTTCTGTGTTTTATAAAAAATGTATTACTTCATTAGGCTCAAACGTTGATATAATTTCCACTGTTTGGAACGCTGAACTCTCCATTTCCCTTTCCAATGATTCATGGTCATTAATTTGGACTAATAGTATTTCTGGATGGTTGCCAGTGTCTCTTTATCAAACCAATGCTTATATTTTGTTTAATTCTTTATGGACTCCATTACGTTTATTTAAAGCTCAATTATTACCATCAAACCTATGTTGGCATTGTAATTTGCATCCTGGCTCTTTACGTCACATGTTATTTGATTGTCCTATTATTATGAAATTTTGGTCTGAAGTATGGAATGTGATATTGAAAATTCTGCCTATTTCTGATTTGCTTTCTTCTAAATTGTTAATATGTAAATCAATTGCCTTAATTACTCCTCTTGAAGATGCTGAAGCAAAGTTATTTAATTTTTTGGTTTCGGCTGCGTTCAAATCAATTACTTTTTGTTGGAAGGATGCTACTTCTCTCTCAGTTCATGCTTGGTGGTCTTGGATCATCTTTACAAGAAGAGGTACTCAATTATCTGTACGTGGTGTTCATCATAATTCTTTGCATTTTCAATCTTTTTGGTCACCTATAGATTCATATGTACGGTTATGATTCCTGTTCTTGCCATGTTAATATGTTATTTATTGATTACCATATTGTTTTAGTAATTATTTATTGGTAACTCTATTTGATTAATTTATTATGATATGAATTGTATATTTCCCCTTTTCCCTTCCTTCCTCCCTTACCCTCCTCCCTTCTGTTTTTATTTCTCCTTTCATTGACGATTGGTTCTTATGCGATGTGATTTACTTATGAATATCTATTTATGAATACTCTTATTCGCTTCATGTAATTTAATGAATTATCTTATCAATTTTCTGTATGTATTTCCATGTTTTTCCTATGTCAAAAAAATTCAATAAAATCTTTTTGAACAGAAAATTATTTTCAGTGGAGAATCCAAACTTTTTTACAATTTGTCAATTTCCTACACACATAGAGATCATATGTGGTTGGACACAGCATAGCATATATACTCCATGCGTCAATCTTTCCATCCGTATAAATAATTATTTTAGTAGAAGGGTCATCATCAGGGCAGATGTTATGTGCTACATCCTTGAAGACAAGTACAAGTAAATTAAGTCAATAGTTTGTGTGAAATAGTATATTTCCGGGAAATAAGGAACATTTCCTCACCTCCAGCCAATGGACAAAATACCACTGAGTATGATGGCAAATGTAGCAAAATAGATCTCTTCTGAAAAACAAAAACTCTTGAACTGGAATACGTTACCCAATACCCCAAAAGGCAGAAATGTGAGCAGTAATAGTCATGATTGTTTTCCATACTCACTACTGGAATTACAATTGTTCAGGGGTCCAAAGATCCCCTTCAAAATATGTAAATACAATGGATCATCAGGAATGTGCCCGATTCGAGGTTAAAAAGGAAACTATATCTTTGTAGTATGGTTGGCCGGCACGCTGCTTCTAAAACTAGGAGCCATGACAGAACAATGAAATAATGATTAACTATGGCAATACCATTCAACTTTTACTGCCTGCCAGCATGGGATGCAGTGCAGTGCAAGAAACAGGCGAATGGCCCAGAAGCATTGAGAATGAGAAACACTTGCGAACCTCACAAAAAACAGTGGTAAAGCCAAACAAAATAGTAAATTAGGGCACCGCACAAGCAGCCTCAGGTCCTCGAGAAATACAAATATTGACAAAGTAAAAAAAAATGTATATAAAAAAGAATTGAAAGGAAACATTGGTCCACTAGTCCAGGAACTTCAGGAACTTTAGGTATATGTGCAAATTCCATCACTCATAGTTCAAGGCAGCCAACTCCTAAAGAGGGCTGGCCGATTGCCCAATGTTGTATGCTGTAGTGGCAGAAACAAAATGTGGATGACAATATAATAGACCGAAGGATGAATAGGGTGATTTACAGCTCCTCTATTTATGGACATATATTTTTTAAGGTATTATGAATAGATAAGGCTGTCAAGACAACTAATGATGTCTCTAGGCCACCTCTAAAAAAGGAATTTTAAAGCAAACCCAGCTGTACTAGGCAGGTCTTGCTGCTTAACATTTACATACAGGGTTCATGAAGATCTTATGCATCTAAGAGAGTCCAGAAGCACATCTTCTGATGCTGTTTGGTAATTAAAATATTACACACTGTTAAGTTAGTGAAAATGAGCAACATCTGTTTTCAGTGTCAGATTCCACAGCAGAGGGCGGTGGAACGCTTCTCGGGGACATGGAGTACTGACTGTCATATGTTTTATGGCTGATGAAAACATTGTCAAATTGTTGAGCACACCATGGGGACTGAAGTGTTGCTTTTTACAAGTGGTGCAGTACGTAAATTCAGCAGTTGGTCATTGCCAGCAGCAGTTGCTTGGGGGGATCTTGACTATGGCTAATATGGTATGTCTAGTCATCTTAGACCAGAAGATGTAGGGACCTGTGTTGTTATCATTTGCTTGCACGAAGCCAAAGTAAAAAATACAAATACAATGTGGTGAAGTAAGTAAGCTGCAGTAACATGTTGCAAAAGAAAAAGTAAAACAATAATTAACTCAAGATAATAATTTACCTGCCATGGATGAACTGTACGTTTTATTCCTGATCCCTCAATGATCCTTCCTTGGTCAGAAACATTGAGCATTTGATGCAAAGCGTATGCCGCAGCGTACACAGCAGCGTAAATGCTGTAGGTGAGTCTGAAATTATCTACATCATAAAGTGACATTTCTAAGTTTTTAAGTTTTCCAATTTGAACGCAGCTAGATTCATTGTGCACTACTTCATAAATGCTGTTATCTCTACAATCCATTTCATAATGCCAGATTTTTTTAATGAAGATATTGTCTGGTTGTTTTGAAGGGATGGCACTTTGGAGATACTCCTTTAACCCAGGAATCTCTCCTTTACGAACGGACAGGACTATGGAGCCATTCAGTGGATGCAGCAGATTTATCAGACCTTTGTTGGTGAGAATTGTCGTGGAGGCTCCAGTAATCCAAATTTTACCAGACACATTCTTCCACTCTTCTTTTCCCACGAGCATAAGAAAATAGGTAATTGTACTGTATAAGATGATGACATTTGCTGAGTGACTATTGATGTCTTCAATGGCCTTCCTGGCGTCCACATCAAGGTTGGGTTGAGTGATAACCGAAGTGTATTCAATGCAGATACTTCTCTTGCTAAAAAGAACTCTCAGGTCTTCACTCGCCCTCTGGCTGCTGTCATCCTCAGATACGATCATTCCAACCCAGTTCCAGCCAAAGTGCAGCAGAAGTTCAACAATGGCTTCTGCCTGGGAGTGTTCATCTGGAACTGTGCGGTACAGAGATGGAAACTGGACCCTATCACTGAAGATAGAATCCAGGGCGCCATAGCTGATCTGCAAGAATAAAACACAATACAAGGCTATTATAATAACTGTTATATTACATTCTCATCCAGAACAGAAAGACCGGCACATTTTCATAAGATCTTAATGAATCCTTATTGCTCGAGTCACTTTGGAATTACTTCGAATATAACATACATTTATTTACAGTCACAAAAATACTTTAAGCCTTAGTAATTCACATGAAAAATATTATCAATGTGGAAATATAAGTTTCATGATTAAACATACGTGGAAGCTCATGTCCGTGTAAAGAAACACCATGTAAAATTAACTCATCTGGGAGATTCAGCTTTGTCACAGTAATTTTTCAATGCTGTTTTCTTTACATTGATTTCCATGCATCTATGTACTCTCTTATCTGTTTACATCTTGTGCGTGTAGGAGACAGATCATTCAAGGCCAGCCTTCTCACAGTCTTATTAATTTCATTCAGACATTGGTCTATCACTTGGGTGTAAACCCCAGAGTACGGATATCAAACTAATCCATGTATTCCTGCAACTATCTCTACTTATCCAGATTTGGCATTTCCGAAGTTCATATCTACAGTACACTTTACACCACAAAGTATGTTGCCCGGGTACTCATGGTCTGCCAGAAGAAGAGATACATGAAACAAAAGGGTATTTTTTTTGTGTGTGCATTTTTATTATAGCACAGACATGGCTTAAAGGCATCAGAGCGCTTTACATCAGTAGCATGATACAAGGGTACAGCAAGTTACAGTTACAATAATTACATTCAGACACATTTCATCGGTAGCTGTGACAAGGACAATAGCAGCTGGTGGGCAGTGATGTGCACTGTTCAATCATTGATTAATATGGTGGAGACACACAATGAAGGTAGTTAGTCTCCTGGATAGAGTACTTCGGTATGGTTCAGGGTGATTAACCCAGGTGTCTATCAACTAAGAGGAGCTTGAGATCCTTTTTTGAAGGTGGCTATGCAGGTTGTTAGGCAAAGGGAGGGTGGTAAGGAGTTTCAGATTATTGTGGCACTATCAGAGAATGACTGATTCATGTGCCATTCTCGACTGAAGGTGGGGGGTTCCAGGAGCATGGCATTTCTGAAACCCCTATTTGCACCAGAGATTTCCAGTTTCTCACTTAGAGAGGAGGGTGAAGAGGAGTGTTGTGCTCTGTGGGTTATGCAGACAGTTTTGAATTGGGCCCGAGATTCAATGGAAAGCCATTGGAGGGTTATCAGGGCCAGGGAAATGTGGTCACATTTCCTGAGACCTAACACTAAGCACGTTACTGCGTATAGAATTGCTCTCAGTGGGCCTAGATGAACTTTGGGACTGCCTGACAGAAGGGCATTTCCGCAATCTAGTCTGGAGAGGACGAGAGACTGCACCACTGTTTTGAGGTCGTGTTCCAGAATAAGTTGTCTGATGCCTCACAGCTGCCAAAGTTGGTGTTTTGAGCTTTTGGCCATGACAGTAATGTGGCTGTGGAGATTTAGATGATTATCAAGGATGATACCAAGGGATCTAGCACTCTGGACAATAGCAGGGCAGTCATCCAGGACAGGAAAGATGGTCATCACTTCCTCTACTGGGTGTTTACTTTCAAAGGTAAGATCAAAGCAAATTATGTTTTAGTTGGGTTGAGTTTTAGATGATGGTTAGACATCCAGTGTTGAATCTTTAGGAGTGTGATTGAAAGAAGGGCAAGGTCTTCAAAGAAAGAAATGTTCAATTATATTTGAGTGTCATCAGCGTAGAGATGGAAGAGAATCCCAGCATTACTCAGAATCACACATAGTAGTTCTAAATACAGGTTAAAGACGGTTGGGAAGAGAATTGATCCTTGAGGGACTCCTTAATGTACATAGACTGGTCGCGAGAACGCGTTGCCCATTTTCACAATTTAGAAGCGATTGGTTCAGTAAGAGGACAGCCAGTTGAGGACTAGGGTAAGTAGTTCGCTCTTTACAAATAGGGATTTACATTTACATTTTCCCTAACATTTTATTTTCAGGTGCAAGGCAGTAGGAGAGGAGATGTTTTGTTTTTCCATACGCGCCAGTTCTATGTTTTGTTGTATGGTGTATTTGTTATCAGCTGATGTCTCACACAGCAGGTTATGTCAGTACATGGAGAAATATTGTTGTTTCAAGAAATCATTTTAAAGAATGAATTAGGAGAGACTGATTCTCTTCCATACCGTGGCAGACATGCATATATTGGACTGAGAGTTAAGCTAGAAAAGGAGTAAAAAAAAGAAATAAATGACCTAGGATCACACATGGGGAAGCCAGGATTAAATACAGGGTTTCAGGTTTCACGTTATGCATTTTAGTCACTGGATATATATATATATGTATATATATATCACACATAAAGTTGCCGTTTCGAAGGAGGAGCCTCACCACAAGATCTGTTTATGCCCAAAAATTACTTTATTGGAAAGGTTTAAGCCAGGAAACATCAGCTCAGCCTTCACAAAATTAAAGTCCCGCCTGACGCGTTTCGTGGATGTTACCACTTCCTCAGAGGCAGACAAAAGAGTGGCGGCAACACAGCATTTTAAGAGCACACACCTGATAATCAGACCTCTACCCAGTGGGTGTGGCCAGCACTCCAGCAACGACGGTAATACGCCGATGCTCATGGAACAGGAGCCGAACTTTTTGGACTAATAATGGTGAGAGCGGGGACTCAAGTTATGCCTCACCGCCCACTGTGGTTATTTATTTTGAACAATTTTGGGGGCGAATGCATGGCTCCTTACTGAAGGAAGACGAGAGCACTACGAAGACCAGGAGGCCATGGTCGTGGCCACACCCACTGGGTAGAGGTCTGATTATCAGGTGTGTGCTCTTAAAATGCTGTGTTGCCGCCACTCTTTTGTCTGCCTCTGAGGAAGTGGTAACATCCACGAAACGCGTCAGGCGGGACGTTAATTTTGTGAAGGCTGAGCTGATGTTTCCTCGCTTAAACCTTTCCAATAAAGTAATTTTTGGGCATAAACAGATCCTGTGGTGAGGCTCCTCCTTCGGAAAGGCAACTTTACGTGTGATATATATATATATATATATATATATATATATATATATATATATATATATTACCTACTGGCGGTCGCCAGTAGGTATATATAGTTAGGATTTTTTTACTATGGGATTTTTGAAAATTCTATGTTGAATAACTTAGGCGTTTGAGGACGGAATTGGCTGAAATTTTCTGGAAAATAGAACATTTTGTTTCTGAGCAGCCCCTGAAAATTTGGGGGGGTTTCGTCAAGCGGGGGCCGAGAAAAAAGGGGGTCCCAAAACGTGTTTTTAACATTGAGTTTTCCATAGGGCGGTTGGACTCACTTTTAGCTCGAACGGCTGAATGGATTTCCACGAAACTTGGCAAAATTGTAGGGACTGGTAGCCCGATGTGCCTTTGCTATGTCTCAAGATATATGCTCCAGTGGTTTTTACGAAAATTAACTTTAAAAAATATATATTGGGCTACATTGGGCTATATATATGTTGGAGCCCAAATGTAGCCCAATGTAGCCCAATGAAGCCCAATGAAGCCCAATGTAGCCCAAAGATGGCCGCCAGAGACAAAAAAAAACAAATGTAGCCCAAATATCAGCCAGATGTAGCCCAACTATAGCCCAGTGACAGAATGTCCCAGAGTGTTTTAAAGAACAACTAGAACGCTAACAGTCTTACTTATGACAAAAGTATGGCACACCTGAAGTCATCTTGATTGGAATAAAGTGGTAACACTTAATACATTTAATTTGAAAAGGAACAAAATAAGGGGTTTCATTTTGCCATAGAAATGTTATATATATATATATATATATATATATATATATATATATATATATATATATATATTCACTGAAAAAACCATAGGTTATAGACCATATATAGTTAGGAATTAGCATTTCAAAAACCTTATTTTACTCACACAAAACCATTGAAATTCCATATATAGTTAGTTGCACTAACTATATATCGCGCACCCGCAATCCACTGCTGATGATGTCACATATTACATCATTCATGACATGGTCAGTGACATCACTGATGACATCACTGATGACATCTCAAATGACATCACTGATGACATCATCCAGTGACTGTGTGTTTCTGTAAAGTTTAAATATGTTTTACATATTGAAGAATGAGTAGATGTAGAAGTGTCTGGATGAAGGATTTAGTAGGTGCGTGACTGACTGTATGAGTGAGTGATTAAATGTGTCTTACTGAGTGCATGGGTTAGTGACTAAACTGTCTTAATTTGTGCATCATTATGTCTGTTGTTCTGTAAACTGCTGCATGTGTTGATCAGTAGCTATATGAGTAACTATATGGGTTATTGATTGATTGCCCAAGTATTTGTATGGGAGACTGAGTGTGTGTGTGGCTGGCTGGGAGGTGTGTGACTCTGTGCAGATCAATGTGTACTTGTATCAATGATTGTATAAGAGAGTAATTATGTGTTAGTATATGTTTCAAAATGTAAGGTGCTCTATGTTTAACTGTATAGATTAGAAAATGGAAGTGTGATTGATTCTTTACAGGACTGACTAGGTGTGTGAGTAACTCCATGGATGAGTGACAGAGTGTGAGAGTCTGTATAGGTGTATGAGTGCATATGATAGTGTTGTAAAGATGAGTGATTGTATGTATGAATGATTGTATGGGTAAATGAGTGAATGTGTGTGTAAACATAGGAATCACTGAGTGCGTATGTAGTAACTAGTATTGGTGTGTCAATGGTTTCAAAAATTATACTCTGTATTTAACACTGGGTGTAACAGAGGTTATATTAAAGTGTGAGGAGATGCATTGTATTGTCACATGAATGATATCATCAGTGATGTGGTCATTGATGTCAAATGAGATGTCATCAGTGATGTCATCAGTGATGTCATTTGAGATGTCATCAGTGATGTCATCAGTGATGTCACTGACCATGTCATGAATGATCTAATATGTGACATCATCAGCAGTGGATTGCGGGTGCGCGATATATAGTTAGTGCAACTAACTATATATGGAATTTCAATGGTTTTGTGTGAGTAAAATAAGGTTTTTTAAATGCTAATTCCTAACTATATATGGTCTATAACCTATGGTTTTTTCAGTGAATTTTCAAGGTTTTGTAAATGCTAATTCCTAACTATATATGGTCTATAACCTATGGTTTTTTCAGTGAATTTTCAAGGTTTTGTAAATGCTAATTCCTAACTATATATGGTCTATAACCTATGGTTTTTTTCAGTGAATTTCAATGGTTTTTTAATAGCAAATATCATAAGCTGTCGAATGTCAAGTACGTGGTAAGTAAAAACATTTTCGTGTTTATGCACACTGATCTGCTTTGATTGCTGCCCCCCACCCCTCATTTCTATTAGGAGTACTCTCTCTTTGCAGATAGTGAAGGGTAGTTAACGCAGCCCTTTGCCCCCTTTGTAATCCGTCGTGCCTGCTTCTCTCTCCATTTGATTGATTGTTCTCTTTGGTTCATTCTCTATTTACAAACAAGCACAGAGTCGCAATACTCTGTTTAGTCTTTGCAGATAGCGAAAAATCGTGTAAAAAAACAAAAGGAATCGAGCAAAATCAGTAGGCCACTAATGGGATCTCTTTTGACCTCGCTAAAATAGAAACATTAGGAACAACCTGTTGAAAATAGCAATGCGTATGTATATAAGCGGCGTTCATTTGTGTTCACAGTACCCCTTGTTGATTGTTTCAATCGAGCATTGAATTGTTCGAAGTTAATTCTCTTAAGGATCTTCTCTACCTGCAAACGAGGAAGAATAGGAATATTCTATCTCCCTTTGCAGATAGTGAAGGGTAGGTAACGCAAGCCTTTAACACGTCGTACCTATTTCATTCCTCATTGATTGATTGATTGTCCGAACATTGACTGTTTGGGAATTAGTTCTTTTTGGAGGTATTCCCTGTTTGCAAATAAACGTAGGAAAATCTTTGCAAGTAGTGAAAGGGTACGTAATGCGGACCGTTCTCCCCCATTGTAATCTGTCATGCCTATCTACTCCCCACTGATTGATGCACCTTTTTCACCCGGACCATTTACTAGAGATATGTCATCTGGCCCGACCAGAGAGCACCCCTAGTGAAAAGGACATATGCAATAATAACGAAGTGATCACTGTATCCTGTTAACAGAAACTTTACCATGAAACAACCTGGAAAGAAAAAAATAGGAAAACGAAAATCAGTAGGCCACTGATGAACATGAACTTTTATTAAACAACGAACAAAGAAACGATAACATAACGTAATGATAAAACCTATTAATGTCCTAGAAACAAGAAAACGTTAAAATATGCCAGTGGTGAGAGACCAGAAAAACAGTAAGAGAAACCAAATCACCCCTCGCTGTCCCACCGCCTGCCACGCCAAAAAAATCGATAGACTAGGGAAAATGCAAGTCAGTAGAACATCCACCCCCACTCTGGAAACTTCCAAGGTGGGGCAGGGTTCCGGCTACGCCCAGCCGGGAGCAGCCCATATAAGGCAGGTCCTGCTGCCACGCCTCGGCCAGGAGATCCTAACGTAGGGTGTAGCCGAAGGAGAGGCCGAGGCCAGCGGGACCCGGCCAGGGGATTGCCTTTACAACGCTGAACAGTTGCAGGGGGGGGGAATGTCTCCTCGACCCTCCCCTCTCTCTCCCAGTCCGGCCGCGGTGGCCCTTGAGAGTTGCAGGTAGTCCCGCCACATGCTCTTCCGGTCCGACCACCAACGGTCGGGGGGCCGAGGCCGACGGGATCCGGCTGCAGCCGATAAACCAAGAAACCCGTTCATGGGGCCAGAGCCAGGGGCGTCCGGCCGACATCCACCGGAAGCCCGGCCCGAAGACGGACGGGACACTTCTTTCTTTTATAATGGCTGCGACAACACTGGGGGGGGATGTCTTGCACATGCCTCCGACCCCCCCCTCGTCCTCATCGCCTGGTCCGGCCATAACAAATCTCAAGCGAGACGCCGTGGGGTGCACTGGGAGGGAGAGACGGTGCGAACAGGCCTCTCCCGCCTCCCCAGGTGGAGACTTCCCAGCTGCACCCTCAGCGCTCCAGGCGCCCGGAAAACGGTTCTTCCACTGTGGCCATGCTGCAACGTCTCGCCCGGCAGGGTGGAGCCCGTCCGCTCATGTGACCCCGCGATCGCCGGTAGCTGCCGAACTCTCAAAATGGCGGTCGACCTGGCAAGAGCGGGCCCAGCATAAAGAAATGGCCCGGTCACTGGTTGACTCCACCACCGTAGTCCTCCACGACCTTGAAGATTCTAGAGGAGCCGCGGGAGTCTCCGACCCCCGATGGGGAATGACTGCCATGATCGCCCGTGGAGTGACGAAACTGTATCCGCGGGACGTCGGCGCTCCCATGCTGGCGCCAGCCTCACTTTGAATTACTAGAATCCTGCAGACCTCACTTCCGGTGAAAGCACAGTGTGACCCGGTAGGAAAAATTATTGCACCCCCTCCCCTTTTTGACTGATAGTTCAAACCACCGATCCTTTCCTTTGCCCTTTTAACGGAACTTTGGACTGCCTCCCCCTCTTTTACATTTTCTAGAGAAAACAAAACATTAACCACTACATTAGCATAGCAGTTGACACCAGAACTGTTTTCAAATTGAAAACCAACAACATCTTCAACAGAATCCTTTTTGTTTCTGCTGTGACCCTGCTACAGCACAGGCATTGTCCCCAGCAGTAATTCTGCAATGCCGGTAAGAATAGCTGTGGTGCCTACTGGACTCACTCACCCCCGCGGCGCCCCACGCCGTTTTTTGCTGGGCGGCAACTTACTAGACATCACTTTCGTGCCATCTAGATTTCAGCGCGTTCTGCTGCCTTGGAACTATTCGCACAACAGACCGCTACTGACAAGAATATTTCATTATTGGTGCTGTCAATTTCAATAAATCTATTGGATAATTAAAAAGAAATTGCCACGGTCTCTTCGTTGTTTAAATGTTTTTACTGTTTTTGTTTTGTTGTATATATTTATATGTTATTAAAGTTTTATATACCTACTACTTTGTTGGAGTGCTATATATTTTTAATGTGACACATAATTGTAAAAACTTTGATGTACAAAGAGTCATTCCTGGAATCTTCCGCTTCAGGCTCGGTCCCCTCCCCAATCACAATACAGGATGGTTTTCAGATAGTAGGAACACGTGTGGTGTGACGGATCTCATCGAGTGTGGGCCTTGATCTACTATAACTCCTTTGAAGAGGGGTGATTCTTTACAGCTGGGGCCATAAACTACATCTGCAGGGCTAGCTGATAGCCTGGACAATCGGACACAGAGAAAGAGGAGTGTCAGAGGGTGCGGTAGTGAATAGGGCGAAAGGGAGGTGTCGGGCGGGCACAGAGTGTGATTCTCAGGGAAGAGCAGCGCAGATGGGGGGAGGTTTATTGCCCATGCATAAGACAGAGAGCGGTGGTGACCAGTGCCTGGGGGAGATGCTTACGAGGGTGAGGAGCCATGCTACGAATCGACAGCGTGCAGAGAGTGGGTCTGGTCAAGACATCTAAAATGGCTGCCGTGCACGACAAAAGTGTGGCATTTCAAAAAAGGCAAGATGGCGCAGACAATGTTTTTCAACACTTCCTCATTTCCTTCGAATCGAACGTTAACAGACGTTGGGGCATATTACCAAAGTTAAGCGATATTTATCGCTAACGATGCTTACCAACCAATTTTTTACCACTAAGCATCGTCAGAAATTATCGAAGATAAACCTTACTATTATCAAGGTTTATCGCAAATGCGATAATAAACGGCCGCAATGCATGAATATCGCTAAAAACTCAGCGATATTCATGCATTACCGAGCTAATACTCTTAGCCATGTTATCCACCTCCCATTGGATAACATGGCTAAGAACTGCTCAGGGCAGGTGTTACTTTTTGGAGATATTCGCGCTTAGCGCGAATATCTCCAAAAGTTGGTAATAGGAGATAGATATCTTGCATGTTGTAATGCAAGTTATTGTGGTATATGGAACTCATACCATAATCTCTCAGGAAAGCAGAAACTGATCCTTTTGGGACCGCCTAAAAAGGCCTAGGGGGTGAGGAGTACTCTACTTTGCCCCCTTTTCACGTTCCGAACTATTTTATTTTACTCTCTTCTGTAATTACACAAAATAGCAGCGATAAGATGCATCGGAGACACACAGTGAGAGAAAGGAGGCCGGAGATGAAGAAGACATGTCAAATACACATTGGAGATAATATAGTGGCAGAAGGGAAGTAAATATGAGTAAACTTACCATGTAACATAAAAATGTTGCACTCTATACTATAAGTCTCATTTTATACTACAATCACTTCGCTACAACCTCATAAATTAAAAATAAAAATGAATAATGTCTCAAACAATTTTTGATTTCTAAATATAAATTTATTCTTCAGAATTTTCTAAATTTGAAAGAACTAGTAACATGTCCTCATCAGCAATGTCCTCATTAAAAGTCTCCAATGATGATTCTTGTAACTCTATGGTCTCCAAACACTCGATAAATTCGCCATCAAGAGATTGATCAAAAAAATCATTCAAGTCATCTCCTCCTTGTGACAATATTTCATTATTGGTGCTGTCAATTTCAATCAATGTAGTGGAATCATTCAAGTCATCTCCTCGTGACAATATTTCATTATTGGTGCTCTCAATTTCAATCAATGTAGTGGAATCATTCAAGTCATCTCCTCCTTGTGACAATATTTCATTATTGGTGCTGTCCATTTCAATCAATCTAATGGAATCATACAAGCCATCTCCTCCTTGTGACAATATTTCATTATTGGTGCTCTCAATTTCAATCAATGTAGTGGAATCATTCAAGTCATCTCCTTGTGACAATATTTCATTCTTGGTGCTGTCCATTTCAATCAATCTAATGGAATCATACAAGTCATGTCCTCCTTGTGACAATATTTCATTATTGGTGCTCTCAATTTCAATCAATGTGTTGGACAATTCAAAAGAAATTGCCACGGTCTCTTCATTGTGAGCCATTTTATTTTGAAATTGCTTGCTGTAAATTGCAGAAAAAAATAATCACTTTCATTTATCGTCTTTAGTAATACATAATATAAAACTAACTTTATCAAGTATTTAGTATAACAGAAGGACTGCAAATAAATAACAGAAAACATTTTTCAAATTATCTTCAAGTGTACAACATAGTTCCCCATACAAATTAACAACTCACCTTTTTAAAAGTAGCAGAAGTGTTAGTACTGTGTAAATCAAACACCAGAAATTCACCACCAAAAATTCCTCACAAATGTACCTCAGACAGTAGTATCACAAAATGGCTGTGGTTTCCTCTCATTTGACATATATACATAACCAATTAACTTTCATCACACACAAATACAAAACCAAAGTAACATTTTAATTGGTTCTAAATTTCAACACTTTCAAATGTGTTTTCCCCATGCAATTTTCCATAGGACATTTACATACGTCTACAGCCTGAATGGCTGAACGGAATTACACCAAACTTGGCAAAATGGTACATCAAACCTAAGAGGTCAGGAAGGATCTACTATGCCCCCTTATGGTCATTTCCCCCTTCGCTTTGGCCTCCTCTTGTCTCTCAATCCTACCGAGGGACAAGATGGCGGCCGCTACGGACTGTTTGGAATGTTGACAGACGCCGGAGAACCAATCAGCTTCGCAAAGCTCCGTAACGCGAAAAGTACGCGAAGCGGAGCGCTGTTACAGATATATATCTTTTTTTCAACGTTAATTTCTCAAAATCCACTGGAGCACATATATTGAGACCTAGCAAAGGCACATCGGGCTACCAGTCCCTAATATTTTGCCAAGTTTCGTGCAAATCCATTCAGCCGTTCGATTATTATTATTTTGTTGTTTTTTTGCCCCGCGGGGCCCTTTTAAAACCTCCACATCAAAACTAGGGGGTCAGCGAGGATCTACTATGCCCCCTTATAGTTATTTCCCCCTTTGTTTTGACCTCCTCTTGTCTCTCGATCCTACCGAGAGACAAGATGGCGGCCGCTACGGACTGTTTGGAATGTTGACAGACGCCGGAGAACCAATCAGCTTCGCTTCACAAAGCTCCGTTGCGCGAAAAGTCCGCGAACCAGTGCGCTGCCCGGTCCGCTGTTACAGATATATATCTTTTTTTAAACGTTAATTTCTCAAAATCCACTGGAGCACATATATTGAGACCTACAAAAGGCACATCGGGCTACCAGTCCCTACAATTTTGCCAAGTTTCGTGCAAATCCATTCAGCCGTTCGGGCTAAAAGTGAGGCCAACCGCCCTATGGAAAACTCAATGTTAAAAACACGTTTTGGGACCCCCCTTTTTTCTCGGCCCCCCCTTGACGAACCCCCCCCAAATTTTCAAGGGCTGCTCAGAAACAAAATGTGCCATTTTCCTGAAAATTTCAGCCAATTCCGTCCACAAACGCCAAAGTTATTAGACATAGAATTTTCAAAAAACCCATAGAGAAAAAATCCTAACTATATATACCTACTGGCGACCGCCATGGCGGTCGCCAGTAGGTATATATAGTTAGGATTTTTTCTCTATGGGTTTTTTGAAAATTCTATGTCTAATAACTTTGGCGTTTGTGGACGGAATTGGCTGAAATTTTCAGGAAAATGGCACATTTTGTTTCTGAGCAGCCCTTGAAAATTTGGGGGGGGTTCGTCAAGGGGGGGCCGAGAAAAAAGGGGGGTCCCAAAACGTGTTTTTAACATTGAGTTTTCCATAGGGCGGTTGGCCTCACTTTTAGCCCGAACGGCTGAATGGATTTGCACGAAACTTGGCAAAATTGTAGGGACTGGTAGCCCGATGTGCCTTTTGTAGGTCTCAATATATGTGCTCCAGTGGATTTTGAGAAATTAACGTTTAAAAAAAGATATATATCTGTAACAGCGGACCGGGCAGCGCACTGGTTCGCGGACTTTTCGCGCAACGGAGCTTTGTGAAGCGAAGCTGATTGGTTCTCCGGCGTCTGTCAACATTCCAAACAGTCCGTAGCGGCCGCCATCTTGTCTCTCGGTAGGATCGAGAGACAAGAGGAGGTCAAAACAAAGGGGGAAATAACTATAAGGGGGCATAGTAGATCCTCGCTGACCCCCTAGTTTTGATGTGGAGGTTTTAAAAGGGCCCCGCGGGGCAAAAAAACAACAAAATAATAATAATCGAACGGCTGAATGGATTTGCACGAAACTTGGCAAAATATTAGGGACTGGTAGCCCGATGTGCCTTTGCTAGGTCTCAATATATGTGCTCCAGTGGATTTTGAGAAATTAACGTTGAAAAAAAGATATATATCTGTAACAGCGCTCCGCTTCGCGTACTTTTCGCGTTACGGAGCTTTGCGAAGCTGATTGGTTCTCCGGCGTCTGTCAACATTCCAAACAGTCCGTAGCGGCCGCCATCTTGTCCCTCGGTAGGATTGAGAGACAAGAGGAGGCCAAAGCGAAGGGGGAAATGACCATAAGGGGGCATAGTAGATCCTTCCTGACCTCTTAGGTTTGATGTACCATTTTGCCAAGTTTGGTGTAATTCCGTTCAGCCATTCAGGCTGTAGACGTATGTAAATGTCCTATGGAAAATTGCATGGGGAAAACACATTTGAAAGTGTTGAAATTTAGAACCAATTAAAATGTTACTTTGGTTTTGTATTTGTGTGTGATGAAAGTTAATTGGTTATGTATATATGTCAAATGAGAGGAAACCACAGCCATTTTGTGATACTACTGTCTGAGGTACATTTGTGAGGAATTTTTGGTGGTGAATTTCTGGTGTTTGATTTACACAGTACTAACACTTCTGCTACTTTTAAAAAGGTGAGTTGTTAATTTGTATGGGGAACTATGTTGTACACTTGAAGATAATTTGAAAAATGTTTTCTGTTATTTATTTGCAGTCCTTCTGTTATACTAAATACTTGATAAAGTTAGTTTTATATTATGTATTACTAAAGACGATAAATGAAAGTGATTATTTTTTTCTGCAATTTACAGCAAGCAATTTCAAAATAAAATGGCTCACAATGAAGAGACCGTGGCAATTTCTTTTGAATTGTCCAACACATTGATTGAAATTGAGAGCACCAATAATGAAATATTGTCACAAGGAGGACATGACTTGTATGATTCCATTAGATTGATTGAAATGGACAGCACCAAGAATGAAATATTGTCACAAGGAGATGACTTGAATGATTCCACTACATTGATTGAAATTGAGAGCACCAATAATGAAATATTGTCACAAGGAGGAGATGGCTTGTATGATTCCATTAGATTGATTGAAATGGACAGCACCAATAATGAAATATTGTCACAAGGAGGAGATGACTTGAATGATTCCACTACATTGATTGAAATTGAGAGCACCAATAATGAAATATTGTCACGAGGAGATGACTTGAATGATTCCACTACATTGATTGAAATTGACAGCACCAATAATGAAATATTGTCACAAGGAGGAGATGACTTGAATGATTTTTTTGATCAATCTCTTGATGGCGAATTTATCGAGTGTTTGGAGACCATAGAGTTACAAGAATCATCATTGGAGACTTTTAATGAGGACATTGCTGATGAGGACATGTTACTAGTTCTTTCAAATTTAGAAAATTCTGAAGAATAAATTTATATTTAGAAATCAAAAATTGTTTGAGACATTATTCATTTTTATTTTTAATTTATGAGGTTGTAGCGAAGTGATTGTAGTATAAAATGAGACTTATAGTATAGAGTGCAACATTTTTATGTTACATGGTAAGTTTACTCATATTTACTTCCCTTCTGCCACTATATTATCTCCAATGTGTATTTGACATGTCTTCTTCATCTCCGGCCTCCTTTCTCTCACTGTGTGTCTCCGATGCATCTTATCGCTGCTATTTTGTGTAATTACAGAAGAGAGTAAAATAAAATAGTTCGGAACGTGAAAAGGGGGCAAAGTAGAGTACTCCTCACCCCCTAGGCCTTTTTAGGCGGTCCCAAAAGGATCAGTTTCTGCTTTCCTGAGAGATTATGGTATGAGTTCCATATACCACAATAACTTGCATTACAACATGCAAGATATCTATCTCCTATTACCAACTTTTGGAGATATTCGCGCTAAGCGCGAATATCTCCAAAAAGTAACACCTGCCCTGAGCAGTTCTTAGCCATGTTATCCAATGGGAGGTGGATAACATGGCTAAGAGCATTAGCTCGGTAATGCATGAATATCGCTGAGTTTTTAGCGATATTCATGCATTGCGGCCGTTTATTATCGCATTTGCGATAAACCTTGATAATAGTAAGGTTTATCTTCGATAATTTCTGACGATGCTTAGTGGTAAAAAATTGGTTGGTAAGCATCGTTAGCGATAAATATCGCTTAACTTTGGTAATATGCCCCAACGTCTGTTAACGTTCGATTCGAAGGAAATGAGGAAGTGTTGAAAAACATTGTCTGCGCCATCTTGCCTTTTTTGAAATGCCACACTTTTGTCGTGCACGGCAGCCATTTTAGATGCCTTGACCAGACCCACTCTCTGCACGCTGTCGATTCGTAGCATGGCTCCTCACCCACGCAAGCATCTTCCCTAGGCACTGGTCACCACCGCTCTCTGTCTTATGCATGGGCAATAAACCTCCCCCCATCTGCGCTGCTCTTCCCTGAGAATCACACTCTGTGCCCGCCCGACACCTCCCTTTCGCCCTATTCACTACCGCACCCTCTGACACTCCTCTTTCTCTGTGTCCGATTGTCCAGGCTATCAGCTAGCCCTGCAGATGTAGTTTATGGCCCCAGCTGTAAAGAATCACCCCTCTTCAAAGGAGTTATAGTAGATCAAGGCCCACACTCGATGAGATCCGTCACACCACACGTGTTCCTACTATCTGAAAACCATCCTGTATTGTGATTGGGGAGGGGACCGAGCCTGAAGCGGAAGATTCCAGGAATGACTCTTTGTACATCAAAGTTTTTACAATTATGTGTCACATTAAAAATATATAGCACTCCAACAAAGTAGTAGGTATATAAAACTTTAATAACATATAAATATATACAACAAAACAAAAACAGTAAAAACATTTAAACAACGAAGAGACCGTGGCAATTTCTTTTTAATTATCCAATAGATTTATTGAAATTGACAGCACCAATAATGAAATATTCTTGTCAGTAGCGGTCTGTTGTGCGAATAGTTCCAAGGCAGCAGAACGCGCTGAAATCTAGATGGCACGAAAGTGATGTCTAGTAAGTTGCCGCCCAGCAAAAAACGGCGTGGGGCGCCGCGGGGGTGAGTGAGTCCAGTAGGCACCACAGCTATTCTTACCGGCATTGCAGAATTACTGCTGGGGACAATGCCTGTGCTGTAGCAGGGTCACAGCAGAAACAAAAAGGATTCTGTTGAAGATGTTGTTGGTTTTCAATTTGAAAACAGTTCTGGTGTCAACTGCTATGCTAATGTAGTGGTTAATGTTTTGTTTTCGCTAGAAAATGTAAAAGAGGGGGAGGCAGTCCAAAGTTCCGTTAAAAGGGCAAAGGAAAGGATCGGTGGTTTGAACTATCAGTCAAAAAGGGGAGGGGGTGCAATAATTTTTCCTACCGGGTCACACTGTGCTTTCACCGGAAGTGAGGTCTGCAGGATTGTAGTAATTCAAAGTGAGGCTGGCGCCAGCATGGGAGCGCCGACGTCCCGCGGATACAGTTTCGTCACTCCACGGGCGATCATGGCAGTCATTCCCCATCGGGGGTCGGAGACTCCCGCGGCTCCTCTAGAATCTTCAAGGTCGTGGAGGACTACGGTGGTGGAGTCAACCAGTGACCGGGCCATTTCTTTATGCTGGGCCCGCTCTTGCCAGGTCGACCGCCATTTTGAGAGTTCGGCAGCTACCGGCGATCGCGGGGTCACATGAGCGGACGGGCTCCACCCTGCCGGGCGAGACGTTGCAGCATGGCCACAGTGGAAGAACCGTTATCTAGGTCGTTCCGAAACTGTGCAGCACTGTAGTTGTTAGGATGCCACCGCCTGGAGCGCTGAGGGTGCAGCTGGGAAGTCTCCACCTGGGGAGGCGGGAGAGGCCTGTTCGCACCGTCTCTCCCTCCCAGTGCACCCCACGGCGTCTCGCTTGAGATTTGTTATGGCCGGACCAGGCGATGAGGACGAGGGGGGGGTCGGAGGCATGTGCAAGACATCCCCCCCCAGTGTTGTCGCAGCCATTATAAAAGAAAGAAGTGTCCCGTCCGTCTTCGGGCCGGGCTTCCGGTGGATGTCGGCCGGACGCCCCTGGCTCTGGCCCCATGAACGGGTTTCTTGGTTTATCGGCTGCAGCCGGATCCCGTCGGCCTCGGCCCCCCGACCGTTGGTGGTCGGACCGGAAGAGCATGTGGCGGGACTACCTGCAACTCTCAAGGGCCACCGCGGCCGGACTGGGAGAGAGAGGGGAGGGTCGAGGAGACATTCCCCCCCCCCTGCAACTGTTCAGCGTTGTAAAGGCAATCCCCTGGCCGGGTCCCGCTGGTCTCGGCCTCTCCTCCGGCTACACCCTACGTTAGGATCTCCTGGCCGAGGCGTGGCAGCAGGACCTGCCTTATATGGGCTGCTCCCGGCTGGGCGTAGCCGGAACCCTGCCCCACCTTGGAAGTTTCCAGAGTGGGGGTGGATGTTCTACTGACTTGCATTTTCCCTAGTCTATCGATTTTTTTGGCGTGGCAGGCGGTGGGACAGCGAGGGGTGATTTGGTTTCTCTTACTGTTTTTCTGGTCTCTCACCACTGGCATATTTTAACGTTTTCTTGTTTCTAGGACATTAATAGGTTTTATCATTACGTTATGTTATCGTTTCTTTGTTCGTTGTTTAATAAAAGTTCATGTTCATCAGTGGCCTACTGATTTTCGTTTTCCTATTTTTTTCTTTCCAGGTTGTTTCATGGTAAAGTTTCTGTTAACAGGATACAGTGATCACTTCGTTATTATTGCATATGTCCTTTTCACTAGGGGTGCTCTCTGGTCGGGCCAGATGACGTATCTCTAGTAAATGGTCCGGGTGAAAAAGGTGCATCAATCAGTGGGGAGTAGATAGGCATGACAGATTACAACGGGGGAGAACGGTCCGCATTACGTACCCTTTCACTACTTGCAAAGATTTTCCTACGTTTATTTGCAAACAGGGAATACCTCCAAAAAGAACTAATTCCCAAACAGTCAATGTTCGGACAATCAATCAATCAATGAGGAATGAAATAGGTACGACGTGTTAAAGGCTTGCGTTACCTACCCTTCACTATCTGCAAAGGGAGATAGAATATTCCTATTCTTCCTCGTTTGCAGGTAGAGAAGATCGTTAAGAGAATTAACTTCGAACAATTCAATGCTCGATTGAAACAATCAACAAGGGGTACTGTGAACACAAATGAACGCCGCTTATATACATACGCATTGCTATTTTCAACAGGTTGTTCCTAATGTTTCTATTTTAGCGAGGTCAAAAGAGATCCCATTAGTGGCCTACTGATTTTGCTCGATTCCTTTTGTTTTTTTACACGATTTTTCGCTATCTGCAAAGACTAAACAGAGTATTGCGACTCTGTGCTTGTTTGTAAATAGAGAATGAACCAAAGAGAACAATCAATTAAATGGAGAGAGAAGCAGGCACGACGGATTACAAAGGGGGAAAGGGCTGCGTTAACTACCCTTCACTATCTGCAAAGAGAGAGTACTCCTAATAGAAATGAGGGGTGGGGGGCAGCAATCAAAGCAGATCAGTGTGCATAAACACGAAAAAAAAAATTCTTACCACGTACTTGACATTCGACAGCTTATGATATTTGCTATTAAAAAACCATTGAAATTCACTGAAAAAACCATAGGTTATAGACCATATATAGTTAGGAATTAGCATTTACAAAACCTTGAAAATTCACTGAAAAAACCATAGGTTATAGACCATATATAGTTAGGAATTAGCATTTACAAAACCTTGAAAATTCACTGAAAAAACCATAGGTTATAGACCATATATAGTTAGGAATTAGCATTTAAAAAACCTTATTTTACTCACACAAAACCATTGAAATTCCATATATAGTTAGTTGCACTAACTATATATCGCGCACCCGCAATCCACTGCTGATGATGTCACATATTACATCATTCATGACATGGTCAGTGACATCACTGATGACATCACTGATGACATCTCAAATGACATCACTGATGACATCACTGATGACATCTCATTTGACATCAATGACCACATCACTGATGATATCATTCATGTGACAATACAATGCATCTCTTCACACTTTAATATAACCTCTGTTACACCCAGTGTTAAATACAGAGTATAATTTTTGAAACCATTGACACACCAATACTAGTTACTACATACGCACTCAGTGATTCCTATGTTTACACACACATTCACTCATTTACCCATACAATCATTCATACATACAATCACTCATCTTTACAACACTATCATATGCACTCATACACCTATACAGACTCTCACACTCTGTCACTCATCCATGGAGTTACTCACACACCTAGTCAGTCCTGTAAAGAATCAATCACACTTCCATTTTCTAATCTATACAGTTAAACATAGAGCACCTTACATTTTGAAACATATACTAACACATAATTACTCTCTTATACAATCATTGATACAAGTACACATTGATCTGCACAGAGTCACACACCTCCCAGCCAGCCACACACACACTCAGTCTCCCATACAAATATTTGGGCAATCAATCAATAACCCATATAGTTACTCATATAGCTACTGATCAACACATGCAGCAGTTTACAGAACAACAGACATAATGATGCACAAATTAAGACAGTTTAGTCACTAACCCATGCACTCAGTGAGACACATTTAATCACTCACTCATACAGTCAGTCACGCACCTACTAAATCCTTCATCCAGACACTTCTACATCTACTCATTCTTCAATATGTAAAACATATTTAAACTTTACAGAAACACACAGTCACTGGATGATGTCATCAGTGATGTCATCAGTGATGTCATTTGAGATGTCATCAGTGATGTCATCAGTGATGTCACTGACCATGTCATGAATGATGTAATATGTGACATCATCAGCAGTGGATTGCGGGTGCGCGATATATAGTTAGTGCAACTAACTATATATGGAATTTCAATGGTTTTGTGTGAGTAAAATAAGGTTTTTTAAATGCTAATTCCTAACTATATATGGTCTATAACCTATGGTTTTTTCAGTGAATATATATATATATATATTATAATCCTAACTATATATACCTACTGGCGACCGCCAGTAGGTAATATATATATATATATATATATATATATATATATATATATATATATATATATATATATATATATATATATTACCTACTGGCGGTCGCCAGTAGGTATATATAGTTAGGATTTTTTCTCTATGGGTTTTTGGAAAATTCTATGTCTAATAACTTTGGCGTTTGTGGACGGAATTGGCTGAAATTTTCAGGAAAATGGCACATTTTGTTTCTGAGCAGCCCTTGAAAATTTGGGGGGGGTTCGTCAAGGGGGGGCCGAGAAAAAAGGGGGGTCCCAAAACGTGTTTTTAACATTGAGTTTTCCATAGGGCGGTTGGCCTCACTTTTAGCCCGAACGGCTGAATGGATTTGCACGAAACTTGGCAAAATTGTAGGGACTGGTAGCCCGATGTGCCTTTTGTAGGTCTCAATATATGTGCTCCAGTGGATTTTGAGAAATTAACGTTTAAAAAAAGATATATATCTGTAACAGCGGACCGGGCAGCGCTCTGGTTCGCGGACTTTTCGCGCAACGGAGCTTTGTGAAGCGAAGCTGATTGGTTCTCCGGCGTCTGTCAACATTCCAAACAGTCCGTAGCGGCCGCCATCTTGTCTCTCGGTAGGATCGAGAGACAAGAGGAGGTCAAAACAAAGGGGGAAATAACTATAAGGGGGCATAGTAGATCCTCGCTGACCCCCTAGGTTTGATGTGGAGGTTTTAAAAGGGCCCCGCGGGGCAAAAAAAAATAATAATAATAATAATCGAACGGCTGAATGGATTTGCACGAAACTTGGCAAAATTGTAGGGACTGGTAGCCCGATGTGCCTTTGCTAGGTCTCAATATATGTGCTTCAGTGGATTTTGAGAAATTAACGTTCAAAAAAAGATATATATCTGTAACAGCGCACCGCTTCGCGTACTTTTCGCGTTACGGAGCTTTGCGAAGCGAAGCTGATTGGCTCTCCGGTGTCTGTAAACATTCCAAACAGTACGTAGCGGCCGCCATCTTGTCTCTCGGTAGGATCGAGAGACAAGAGGAGGCCAAAGCGAAGGGGCAAATGACCATAAGGGGGCATAGTAGATCCTCGCTGACCCCCTAGGTTTGATGTGGAGGTTTTAAAAGGGCCCCGCGGGGCAAAAAAAAAAAATAATAATAATAATCGAACGGCTGAATGGATTTGCACGAAACTTGGTAAAATATTAGGGACTGGTAGCCCGATGTGCCTTTGCTATGTCTCAATATATGTGCTTCAGTGCATTTTGAGAAATTAACGTTCAAAAACAAGATATATATCTGTAACAGCGCTCCGCTTCGCGGAGATAAAATTATATCTGTATTACCTAGCTGTTGCTAACACCAGTTAGCGACGGCTAGTAGGAGATAGCGACCATCTTGGGTCCCACTTTGCATGTGAGTGATATTTATCACTAATGACATGCAAAGTGGGCATGCCAAGATGTTAGCGACTGGAAACAGTCGCTAACATCGCTATCTCCTATTATCAACTTTTGGAAATATTCGAGATAAGCGCGAATATCTCCAAAAAGTAACAGCTGCCCTGAGCAGTTCTTAGCCATGTTATCCAATGGGAGGTGGATAACATGGCTAAGAGCATTAGCTCGGTAATGCATGAATATCGCGGAGTTTTCAGCGATATTAATGCATTGCGCTCGTTTTTTATCGTATTTGCGATAAACCTTGATAATAGCAAGGTTTATCTGCGATAATTTCTGACGGTAAAAAAATCTTTGCAATGCATCGTTAGGGATAAATATCGCTTAACTTTGGTAATATGCCCCAACGTCTGTTAACGTTCGATTCGAAGGAAATCAGGAATTGTTGAAAAACATTGTGTGCGCCATCTTGTCTTTTTTCAAATGCCACACTTTTGTCGTGCACGGCAGCCATTTTAGATGCCTTGACCAGACCCACTCTGTGCACGCTGTCGATCCTTAGCATGGCTCCCCACCCTCGCAAGCATCTCACCCAGGCAGTGGTCACCCCCGCTCTCTGTCTTATGCATGGGTAATAAACCTCCCCCCATCTGCGCTGCTCTTCCCTGAGAATCACACCCTGTGCCCGCCCGACACCTCCCTTTCGCCCTATTCACTACCGCACCCTCTGACACTCCTTTTCCTCTGTGTCCGATTGTCCAGGCCGGTCCTAGGCTATCAGCTAGCCCTGCAGATGTAGTTTATGGCCACAGCTGTAAAGAATCACCCCTCTTCAAAGGAGTTATAGTAGATCAAGGCCCACACTCGATGAGATCCGTCACAGCAGAAGCGTTGCTATTATCTGAAAACCATCCTGTATTGTGATTGGGGAGGGGACCGAGCGTGAAGCGGAAGATTCCAGGGATGACTCTTTGTACATCAAAGTTTTTACAATTATGTGTCACATTAAAAATATATAGCACTCCGACAAAGTAGTAAGATTATAAAACTTTAATAATTTATAAATATATACAAGAAAACAAAAATAGTAATAACATATAAACATTTTTAGAGAAAAACAACGAAGTAGCGGTCGGCTGTGCGAATAGTCCCAACGCAGCACAACGTCCAGATTTCCGGCGTGGGGCGTCGCGGGGGGTGGGTCATCAGTAGCAAACTGTTGTGCGAATAGTTCCAAGGCAGCAGAACGCGCCGAAATCTAGATGACACGAAAGTGATGTCTAGTAAGTTGCCACCCAGCAAATAACGGCGTGGGGCGTCGCGGGGGGTGGGTCATCAGTAGCAAACTGTTGTGCGAATAGTTCCAAGGCAGCAGAACGATGGCACCAAGGTGATGTCCAGTAAGTTGCCGCACTGGTTTTGGTATCCTACAATGCTGCTCCGAATAACGGCGTGGAGCGCCCCGGGGGAGGCGGCGTGAACGGGCCTCTCCAGGTGGAGTCTCATCTGTTTTAGTGGGGCGCCCCTTTACCGTTTCAGTTGCCATTCCGTCCGCTTTTGGTCCACTGTGTCAAAATCCGCCATTCAGCTGAGTTGCACCCACTCTTGCGGTGCAGCGATAGGCGGCTGCCACAGGACTCTCAAAATGGCGGCAGGCTCTTTCCTTTTTGGGCGTGGTCCACTGAAATGGCCCTGGGACACCTTGGAAATCGGACGCTTGTCTGCTAGGTCTTGGACCCCATTCTCGAAAGCGTCCCCTCCGCCTTGAGAATTCATCAAAAGTTTTGGGGGCCCCGACTCCTGCAGGCTTCTGGTGGGGAGCGGCTGCCATGATTGCTCGCGGAATGACCACGACGGAGCTACGAGATGGTGGTGCTCTCATGCTGACGCCAGTTTAGTCTGAAACATCCAGAAACAAGGTGGGGCTTTCATCGTTTGGGGGAAAAAAAAAGTTTTCATCCAATGAAAAGTGTTGTTTTTAGGTCATATGATCAAGCCTTCCATCATTCGGAAACCAAAAGTAAAATGAACCAATGAAAAGTTTTATAAACAAGTCACATGACCTGTTATGCGGCATAGGGTATAAAATGCGGAGAAAATACGTTGGCACGTGAGGCGGCGTCAGTAGCGGACCGATGTGCGAATAGGCCGAAGGCAATACAACGCGCCAAGATCCGGATGGCACCGAGGTGGTGTCATAGTTGAGAGTTCTGAGCAGCGGTTGTAACACTGTCTGAAGCTTATTTGCAGCTGCTGCAGCTTCACTACGCGCCAAGATCCGGATGGCACCGAGGTGGTGTGTAGCAAGTTGCCGCACTGGTGTGGCCATCCTACAATGCTGAAAGTCGGCGTGGGGCGCCCCGTTGGCCTGTGAGTTTGCGTCAGTAGCGGACCGATGTGCGAATAGGCCGAAGGCAGCACAACGCGCCAAGATCCGGATGGCACCGAGGTGGTGTCTAGTAAGTTGTCGCACTTCTGTGGCCATCCTACAATGTTGAAAGTCGGCGTGGGGCGCCCCGTTGGCCTGTGAGATGGCGTCAGTAGCGGACCGATGTGCGAATAGGCCGAAGGCAGCACAACAATATTTTCTGACTGACACCACAAGGCGCTGAGATGCCAAGATCCGGATGGCACCGAGGTGATGTCTAAGTTGCGGACTGATGTGCGAATGGGGCCAAAGGCAGCGTAACAATATTTTTTGTATGGAAGATACCACTAGGCGTTGAGATGCCAAGATTCGGATGGCACTGAGGTGATGTCTAGCAAGTTGGTGTGGTCATCCTACAATGCTGAAACTCGGCGTGGGTCGCCCCATTAGCCTGTGAGATGGCGTCAGTAGCGGACCGATGTGCGAATAGGCCGAAGGCAGCACAACGCGCCAAGATCCGGATGTCACCGTGGTGGTTTCATAGTTGAGAGGCACTTCATCTGCAGTGGGGCGCCGAGATCCGGATGGCACCGAGGTGATGTCTAGCAAGTTGCTGTACTGGTGTGGTCATCCTACAATGCTGAAACTCGGCGTGGGTCGCCCCATTAGCCTGTGAGATGGCGTCAGTAGCGGACCGATGTGCGAATAGGCCGAAGGCAGCACAACGCGCCAAGATCCGGATGTCACCGTGGTGGTTTCATAGTTGAGAGGCACTTCATCTGCAGTGGGGCGCCGAGATCCGGATGGCACCGAGGTGATGTCTAGCAAGTTGCTGTACTGGTGTGGTCATCCTACAATGCTGAAACTCGGCGTGGGTCGCCCCATTAGCCTGTGAGATGGCGTCAGTAGCGGACCGATGTGCGAATAGGCCGAAGGCAGCACAACGCGCCAAGATCCGGATGTCACCGTGGTGGTTTCATAGTTGAGAGGCACTTCATCTGCAGTGGGGCGCCGAGATCCGGATGGCACCGAGGTGATGTCTAGCAAGTTGCTGTACTTGTGTGGTCATCCTACAATGCTGAAACTCGGCGTGGGTCGCCCCATTAGCCTGTGAGATGGCTGTTCTTTGGATTTGGGCCTGGTCCACCAAAATGGCCCTGGGACACCTTAGAACTCGGACGCTCGATTTTTTTTTCCTTTCCTGTACATGCAAAAAAAGGTAAATGCCCGGTACGTTACACGCTTCATCTGCCACGATGAACTCTCCAGAGGAACCGAAAAAAAATATAGTTGTGGTAACTATACCATGCATCGTCATATGGAGAGGTGGCACCAATTAATTATAGTGCTGCATAAAAGAGAGATTTGGAGGAGAACCCCTGACCTGCTAGTACATTCATCAAAGAAGTGGCACTGAGAGCTTCAGAGGCAAGGGAAACGGTCCCAAATATTTAGAAGAACTTTGGAAAGATTAAAATGACATGTTTAGATTGTGGCAAATTAATTTCATGTGGACAGATGAGTGTTACTCTAATAAATACAGCATATGAACATCATCATAGTCGATGGTTGGTAGAGACATTTTGACTATATCCTGGACCTGCCCGTCCTCGCCCAAAATGGCGCCGGAATAAATGGGACTCGTAACTCCTTGTTGTGTACTGGTTGCAGAACCTTGAAATCACGAGATACGTATGCAGTTTTGAAGCACATGGCGGGCGGGGACGAGAATTGATTGAATATTTCGACATCCCTATTGATATTAAGTTCTGATGCGTTATTGATTACTGTACTGTTGAAAGTTCGAATTAACGTCACCCATGGTACTTGCCCGCAAATGTATATCTAGATAATTTTATTGTAACTGGCCCTGTCGTATTTTAATTATAAAATGTACGTCCACCGATTCCGTAACTGTTAGACACCTTAGTTCTTGCAACCTAATGGCCCGCCCGTTACGTTCCTCTACAGTGTAAATGTCTATTCATCATATACGATTACAGTTTGCTCTGTGGCAGGCCCACGTGGTTATAGGCTCGTATTTGTATAATGAAATTTTCACAATAAAGGTTTTTAAAAGAAAACATGGTAGTAGTATATACATTGGTAAAGTTTTTAATAATAGTGACTGTTTTAGAATCATTAAAAGGCAAGTGAAATAAAGCAGACCAATTACATGAAGGGTAAAAGGTATAATACGAAGGAACGCAGTAAAGATAAATGGTCAAGGGCTGTTGTGTTTTCTATTCCTGCAACATAAAGTGATCGATAAGAATCTCATATTCAGGCGTATCGGCGACTAAGACAGCAGGTCGACCCTCTTTTGCTCAACGGCTCCGTCATGGGACGAAGAAACGCTCTTTTTCTCGAAAAAAGAATATATTTTACTTGCAGGACAGTTGTAAAATTTCCGGGAAAGTACATTAGCCTGGAACATTATAACATATATTTAAGAAAAAATAATGTTCGGAAGTAATGAAAAGCGTAATTTTTAGGTCATATGACCAAGCCTTTCATCATTACAATAAGAAAAGTAAAATGAACCAATGAAAAGTTTTATTAACAAGTCACATGACTTGTTATGCTTACGTTACGCGCTGCGCGCCCCGGATGACTTCCGGATGCGCTAACGCGGCGCGTCATATGACGCATTACGCGACAACGCAGGTACAGAATATAGTCAAAATGTCTCCACCAACCAGCGGTCGGAACACAACCCCTTTCAGCAGGCTAAATAGTTCTGTTAAATGACAACAGAAGGGACAGGCAACAAGAACCATCAGTCAAAGAGGGGAGAGCTAGTTCTTCTCTACCGGGTTACATTGGGGCGCTACCGGAACTGATCGAATTGGTAGTCTACAGTGTTTCTGGATGTTTCAGACTGAAGCTGGGGTTAGCATGAGAGCAGCACCATTTCGTAGCTCCGTCGTGGTCATTCCGCAACCAATCATGGCAGCCGTTCTTTATCGTTATTTTGGGCGGGGTGGGTGGCGGAGCCGAGCTGTTTTGCAGCCATCATTGTGTGGAGTTCAGTTCATCTCACTAGTTTTGTATTTGTCATGAGGGGTTGTTCCTAATGTTTCTATTTTAGCGAGGTCAAAAAGAGATCCCATTAGTGGCCTACTGATTTTGCTCGATTCCTTTTCTTTTTTTTTTACACGATTTTTCGTTATCTGCAAAGACTAAACAGAGTATTGCGACTCTGTGTTTGTTTGTAAATAGAGAATGAACCAAAGAGAACTAATTCTAAAACAGTAAATACTTGGATAACAATCAATCAAATGGAGAGAGAAGCAGGCACGACGGATTACAATGGGGGCAAAGACCTGCGTTAACTACCTTTCACTATCTGCAAAGAGAGAGTACTCCTAATAGAAATGAGGGGGGGGGGGGGCACCATTCAAAGCAGATCAGTGTGCATAAACACGAAAATGTTTTCACTTACCACGTACTTGACATTCGACAGCTTATGATATTTGCTATTAAAAAACCATTGAAATTCACTGAAAAAACCATAGGTTATAGACCATATATAGTTAGGAATTAGCATTTACAAAACCTTGAAAATTCACTGAAAAAACCATAGGTTATAGACCATATATAGTTAGGAATTAGCATTTAAAAAACCTTATTTTACTCACACAAAACCATTGAAATTCCATATATAGTTGGTTGCACTAACTATATATCGCGCACCTGCAATCCACTGCTGATCATGTCACATATTACATCATTCATGACATGGTCAGTGACATCACTGATGACATCACTGATGACATCTCAAATGACATCACTGATGACATCACTGATGACATCTCAAATGACATCACTGATGACATCTCATTTGACATCAATGACCACATCACTGATGATATCATTCATGTGACAATACAATGCATCTCCTCACATTTTAATATAACCTCTGTTTCACCCAGTGTTAAATACAGAGTATAATTTTTGAAACCATTGACACACCAATACTAGTTACTACATACGTACTCACTGATTCCTACGTCTACACACACATTCACTCATTCACCCATACAATCATTCATACATACAATCACTCATCTTTACAACACTATCATATGCACTCATACACCTATACAGACACTCACACTCTGCCACTCATCCATGGAGTTACTCACACACCTAGTCAGTCCTGTAAAGAATCAATCACACTTCCATTTTTTTTGTCTATACAGTTAAACATAGAGCACCTTACATTTTCAAACATATACTAACACATACTTACTTTCTTATACAATCATTGATACAAGTACACATTGATCTGCACAGAGTCACACACCTCCCAGCCAGCCACACACACACTCAGTCTCCCATACAAATACTTAGACAATCAATCAATAACCCATATAGTTAATCATATAGCTACTGATCAACACATGCAGCAGTTTACAGAACAACAGACATAATGATGCACAAATTAAGACAGTTTAGTCACTAACCCATGCACTCAGTGAGACACATTTAATCACTCACTCATACATTCAGTCATGCACCTACTAAATCCTTCGTCCAGACACTTATACATCTACTCATTCTTCAATATGTAAAACATATTTAAACTTTACAGAAACACACAGTCACTGGATGATGTCATCAGTGATCTCATCAGTGATGTCATTTGAGATGTCATCAGTGATGTCATCAGTGATGTCATTTGAGATGTAATATGTGACATGATCAGCAGTGGATTGCAGGTGCGCGATATATAGTTAGTGCAACTAACTATATATGGAATTTCAATGGTTTTGTGTGAGTAAAAAAGGTTTTTTAAATGCTAATTCCTAACTATATATGGTCTATAACCTATGGTTTTTTCAGTGAATATATATATATATATATATATATTCACTGAAAAAACCATAGGTTATAGACCATATATAGTTAGGAATTAGCATTTAAAAAACCTTATTTTACTCACACAAAACCATTGAAATTCCATATATAGTTAGTTGCACTAACTATATATCGCGCACCTGCAATCCACTGCTGATGATGTCACATATTACATCATTCATGACATGGTCAGTGACATCACTGATGACATCACTGATGACATCTCAAATGACATCACTGATGACATCACTGATGACATCTCATTTGATATCAATGACCACATCACTGATGATATCATTCATGTGACAATACAATGCATCTCCTCACATTTTAATATAACCTCTGTTTCACCCAGTGTTAAAAAGAGTATAATTTTTGAAACCATTGACACACCAATACTAGTTACTACATACGCACTCACTGATTGCTACGTCTACACACACCTTCACTCATTCACCCATACAATCATTCATACATACAATCACTCATCTTTACAACACTATCATATGCACTCATACACCTATACAGACACTCACAGTCTGCCACTCATCCATGGAGTTACTTACACACCTAGTCAGTCCTGTAAAGAATCAATGAGACTTCCATTTTCTTGTCCATACAGTTAAACATAGAGCACCTTACATTTTCAAACATGTACTAACACATACTTACTTTCTTATACAATCATTGATACAAGTACAGATTGATCTACACAGAGTCACACACCTCCCAGCTAGCCACACACACATTCAGTCTCCCATACAAATACTTGGGCAATCAATCAATAACCCATATAGTTACTCATATAGCTACTGATCAACACATGCAGCAGTTTACAGAACAACAGACATAATGATGCACAAATTAAGACAGTTTAGTCACTAACCCATGCACTCAGTGAGACACATTTAATCAGTCACTCATACATTTAGTCATGCACCTACTAAATCCTTCTTCCAGACACTTACACATCCACTCATTCTTCAATATGTAAGACATATTTAAACTTTACAGAAACAAAAAATCACTGGATGTTGTTATCAGTGATGTCATCAGTGATGTCATTTGAGATGTCATCAGTGATGTCATCAGTGATGTCACTGACCATGTCATGAATGATGTAATATGTGACATCATCAGCAGTGGATTGCGGGTGCGCGATATATAGTTAGTGCAACTAACTATATATGGAATTTCAATGGTTTTGTGTGAGTAAAATAAGGTTTTTTAAATGCTAATTCCTAACTATATATGGTCTATAACCTATGGTTTTTTCAGTGAATTTTCAAGGTTTTGTAAATGCTAATTCCTAACTATATATGGTCTATAACCTATGGTTTTTTCAGTGAATTTTCAAGGTTTTGTAAATGCTAATTCCTAACTATATATGGTCCATAACCTATGGTTTTTTCTGTGAATTTCATTGGTTTTTTAACAGCTAATATCTGTAGCTGTAAAATGTATTCTTCTTTAAATCCAAAAATATATTTTATATGTTTATGAATAATTTTTTTTTTAAATATTTTTTTTCTTCGTTCCCGCTTCGCAAATCGGGAAGCTTCCCGTTAGCTGACCTTGATGCCGCGAAATAGACCGCGAGCCGGTAAACGTTTCTTTACCGCAAGTGCCGCGTTACAAAACAACATCGTGACGCCTCCCGTCCGCATGACGTTTCACGTTGTCGCGTGATACGTCATATGACGTACTACGTTAGCGAACTGGTACGCGAAGCGAGTCGCAAAGCGCAGGTTTCTGGAAGCAAACCGGGAGGCCCTGCAAAGCGCTTAACGTAAACACAGCAAGTCATGTGACTTGGTAATAACACTTTTCATTGGTTCATTTCACTTTTGGTTTCCTAATGATGTAAGACTAGGTCATATAATCTAAAATGAACACTTTTGATTGGTTGAGAACTCTTGTTTTTCCCAAATGATGAAAATCCCTCCTTCTTTCCTCACTCTGACTTTCATCATTGTGAGAGAAAGACCCTTTGTGATCACTGAGCAATGGCTTCTTTAGTAGCTTCAGCTGGTGCTTCCCCACCACCTCCACCACATCCAAGGAAGAGTGGACCACCTGCTCAAGTTGTAATTCAACAAGAAGAAGAAGAAGAGGAACAGGAGGACGAGCACGAAGAGAGGCAGTTTTTGCCTGAGCAGCCCAGGACGTCTCACCGGAAAGAAAACTTCATTTGGCAATTTTTTTAAATTCCCAAAGGTCAGAAATAAGTAAATGCAAGATACGTAACTTGCCTTATATGTCAAGATAGACTGTCCAGAGGGACCGACAAAAAATACAGTTTCGGAAACTACACAATGCATCGCCATATGACTAGGTGGCATCCTAACAACTACAGTGCTGCACAGTTTCGGAACGACCTAGATAATCTCCCTATTATGGCCAGAAGATCTGTTGTACCGGAAGTAACGGGACCAGAGGGCAGGGAGATGGTGCCAAATATACAAATGAGATTTGGTGATGTAAAACACATCTGCGCATTTTGCGATGGATTCATTTCCTACGGAGAAAAAAGCATCACTCTGATCAACAGAGCTATTGACTATCATATGCAAGTTTGTCCGAAACGCCCAAAATAATAAATACTTCTTTTTTTTGTTTTGTTGCTCCTGTTGAGCCCTTTACAATGAATCGTTTTCATTGCCCCCTCCAAGAAAAACCCAAAAAAATATAAAACTGTTCCGAAAAATTCAAAAACAGTAAAAAATGTTCAGAAAAATAAAAAAAAAAGTTCTTTTCAGAACTACCTCCCCGTTATTAAAAAATTGGTACAATATTTGGAACTGTGCCAACCTCTATTTCTCTTAGTTCGCTTCCTAGTTCGCTCGCCGGTACGCGAACTGGAAGCGAACCAAAAACAGTAAGTATAAGGGAAGGAAACACACACTTATGTTAAAAGAAAGACAGCTATAGGGGAGTAAACTAGAGATACCATTACCCGTAATCCACTGCTGATGATGTCACATATTACATCATTCATGACATGCTCAGTGACATCATCAGCAGAGGATTGCGGGTTTTTTGGCAACATGCCTTATCCACGGTTTAATAACGCTGCCTTTTGCTTTATATAAGTTTTCAAATTGTATGAAATATATACCAATAGGTCGTTATGAACCTTTAGGTAGTGCTTTTCTTCATGAGGTCTGGTCGCTTCCATACACATACAGATGTTTCAAAGATGATCAAGAAGTTTATCTGAATGGAGAGGAATGCACTGAGACGCCAGATCATTCACTAATGTGTAGGCACATACAGTTACACGGTTCATGCAACAAACACCGACCAAATATGGCTTGCGTGTTGCAAGGCACGCCAGTTCCTGCTATCATCCCCACGTTCAAGTTGTTGGAAAATGGTAGTTATTTGATGCTCAATAAGGAAGATTGTTCTGAGTTAATTAAAAGTATTCCTTTTATCGTAACAGTAAGTGAACGGGTTATTTGCTGCAGAAATGTTCTATTTCCTCCCACACATGAACATAGGGAGTTTTCAATCTGGCCACAAATACCAACCTTGGGACACGTTTCAACGGCATGGCAAGAATAAGAGCTCTTTTGTCTCAGAGAGAGGTGGCCTTGAGTTCGGCCCGTGAAACTTTCGTACTTCACATAGCGAACACCCGTACAGAGGTGCACACCCTTTTCAATTAAGATTTGCCTTTCAATTTCAGCAACATGTTTCCGACTATCTTTAACGCATCCTCCACAAAGTCCCTGGCACACTTTTTTAAAGTTGTTACCAGTGGTCTCGTGACTTCATTTGAGAAAATCTTTGGAGTCATCCCTGCTTCCTTTCATTGTATTTTCTGCACTCTGGTTCGTGGATTGGCATTTTTACTTGCATTACCAGCGGACGCTCTTGTGCTTTTTTACATTTTTAAATATGGATGTCCCTCCTATGCAACCTCCGACCCTGCAGCTGCTGACACTGTTCCGCAATCGCATGCTAGAATATTATGGCACAATGCCGTTGGCGATAGTAAGCACGGCATATGGATTATCTTTTCGGTTCTCCTACTTCACCTGTGTCCAGCCTGTATTTCACTGCCTGACCTGTGATTTCGATTGGGCCATTGATTTGTGTCTCTGCGGACCGGTTTCTCCTGACGTCGACTTTAATCAGCTGATGACTCCTATCATTACTCACGAGTTGGTTTGTCCTGGCGAAAGGATTATGGCTGTGGCATTGATGCATGGACTACTTGGTCCCTGGAATTTACTGGCGGCAGCACAGTCTTTCTTGGAACAGAGCTTTCTTGAAAACCCACCGAGCTGTCCTCTGATGGTGATAGAGGATCCGGTGCTGGGAGAGCACGTATGTTCTTTTCCGCTTTTAAATTGGATGGCTGAACTGTTTTCGGATGAAGACGGTGACTTCCTATTGGAGGCTGTTGCAGCTTATTTTGCATACACAGTTATGTCATAGACCTTTTTCATGTTTGATATGCTGAGTACTAGCATTTCATTGACAATTCATTGACTTATTTGTCAAGTTTTTATTATTTACCTTGCCTATTGGCTTAAGACTCGATAAAGTACTTGGCTGTTTTATTTTTCTTTAGCATTAAATTTTCCTAGTTTTTAATGCTTTACCTTGCGGACCGTCCACATATAAACTTGCAATCTGCTCTCATGAGATGGCACTTCTATTATCTTATTCAGTTCGTTTCCGGATCATGAGGAGGTGTCATCTAGGTCCTGGATATCTTTACACCGTGTTAAGTTAGCATGGGCTCATTACCGGTTTAAACGCCATTTTTCCTTTTTTGCAACTTCTGCACACGACACTTAGTTGTTGCTTTAGCTTTCCACCTAGTAGTTCATCGTGGTTTACATGAGAATAATATGTTATTGGTCTACTATCTGCTTTACTTGTTAAACTATATCTGTACAGCGAGTGCTAAAGTTTCAAGAACAACACGATACAGAATTGTTATGAGGTCTGATCTCCACGACTTCATACTCATAACATAAGTGCAACTTCCGCCAATTCTGGGCATGAGGCGGGTTTTATATTGCTTTGCCGAACACACATACACAACAGTTGATGCGGTTCACATGAAGAGAGAGCTGGTGTATGCTGATGTGATTCCTTCAAATCTAAGACACTAAAGTATGGGCACGCCCTAAACCAACACAAAGAGACCTTCTTAGCAAATAATATAATATGTGTATTAGGGAGGATGAGATATAAGCAGCCGCGGGCCGTGGAGGGAGTTACGATGGGGCAGGGAGGCGGGGAGGGGGAGAAGCAGGGTGGAGCCCTCTCTACCTTGCCCCTCCCCCTCCCCGCCTCCCTGCCCCACCGTAACTCCCTCCACGGCCCGCGGCTGCTTATAAGTGTTGCTAACTCTTATTCATTTACAGCATGTTAACATACTGTCACCATTCGCTTTTTATGTACTAGTAACTATGCTGGTAATTTTGCTACTGATAATATGTGTACTTGTATTCTCCACCCTGCTTCTCCCCCTCCCCGCCTCCCTGCCTCACCGTAACTCCCTCCACGGCCCGCGGCTGCTTATAAGTGTTGCTAACTCTTATTCATTTACAGCATGTTAACATACTATCACCATTCACTTTTTATGTACTAGTAACTATGCTGGTCATTTTGCTACTGATAATATGTGTACTTTTATTATCTAAGGTACTACGCCTGAGAAGACGGCATTAGTAAATAAACATTTCAAATACACATCTGTTCTTCTTAACTCCATGTTCTGGTTTCTAAGAAATCTATAACGACCGACTGTTCATGAGTTCCACGTATCCTGAGGTACTATAAGTTCATATTCTGGATTGTCTAAACATTGAGAGTTTGTTATATCCAATGTGACACTGTACCTAGCTTGCTAAGGAGTTTTTGATTACTAACGTGAGTTTTGGGACACCCTAATTCGCCGAGGTTCCAATCCTCTGTCCACAGTTCTGTGTGAGAACAGAAACCCTGCGACAGGGGCACCCCCGACCCTTGCTGGAGCTTCATCACACTTGCGATACAACTCCAGCAATGCATTCGCCGAGGTTCCAATCCTCTGTCCACAGTTCTGTGTGAGAACAGAAACCCTGCGACAGGGGCACCCCCGACCCTTGCTGGAGCTTCATCACACTTGCGATACAACTCCAGCAATGCGCCACCTTTACGGCACAGATACATCACGCATCTGTGCTGTTTTTGCCCCATGATGCGCCGCATTGTAAATGCAGCACACCATAGGTGACGGAACAGCGGCACAGAATGACTAACACATCCCTGGTGATGCGCCAGTCATCATAAATGTATCCCTATGCTTCTTATCTTGTTAGAGATGAACCGCCATATGTATCATCAAAGTTTTTTGCATTTCCTAAATAGCGAACTTTAAGGAATAAATAGCGATTCTTTACCATTCCTAGTTTGCGATGAGCTATTTGCTAATTAGCCGAATGTAGCCCAATGAAGCCCAATGTAGCCCAATGTAGCCCAAAGATGGCCGCCAGACACACAAAAAAACAAATGTAGCCCAAATATCAGCCAGATGTAGCCCAACTATAGCCCAGTGACAGAATGACCAATCAGCTTCGCAAACCTCCGTTACGCGAAGCGGAGCGCTGTTACAGATATATATCTTTTTTTGAACGTTAATTTCTCAAAATCCACTGGAGCACATATATTGAGACCTAGCAAAGGCACATCGGGCTACCAGTCCCTAATATTTTGCCAAGTTTCGTGCAAATCCATTCAGCCGTTCAATTATTATTATTATTTTTTTTTTTGCCCCGCGGGGCCCTTTTAAAACCTCCACATCAAACCTAGGGGGTCAGCGAGGATCTACTATGCCCCCTTATAGTTATTTCCCCCTTTGTTTTGACCTCCTCTTGTCTCTCGATCCTACCGAGAGACAAGATGGCGGCCGCTACGGACTGTTTGGAATGTTGACAGACGCCGGAGAACCAATCAGCTTCGCTTCACAAAGCTCCGTTGCGCGAAAAGTCCGCGAACCAGAGCGCTGCCCGGTCCGCTGTTACAGATATATATATTTTTTTAAACGTTAATTTCTCAAAATCCACTGGAGCACATATATTGAGACCTACAAAAGGCACATCGGGCTACCAGTCCCTACAATTTTGCCAAGTTTCGTGCAAATCCATTCAGCCGTTCGGGCTAAAAGTGAGGCCAACCGCCCTATGGAAAACTCAATGTTAAAAACACGTTTTGGGACCCCCCTTTTTTCTCGGCCCCCCCTTGACGAACCCCCCCAAAATTTTCAGGGGCTGCTCAGAAACAAAATGTGCCATTTTCCTGAAAATTTCAGCCAATTCCGTCCACAAACGCCAAAGTTATTAGACATAGAATTTTCAAAAAACCCATAGAGAAAAAATCCTAACTATATATACCTACTGGCGACCGCCAGTAGGTAATATATATATATATATTACCTACTGGCAACCGCCAGTAGGTATATATAGTTAGGATTTTTTTGAATAGGGATTTCTGAAAATTCTATGTTGAATAACTTTGGCGTTGATATACGGAATTGGCTGAAATTTTCAGGAAAATGGCACATTTTGTTTCTTAGCGTCCCCTGAAAGTTTGGGGGGGTTTCGTCAAGCGGGGGCCGAGAAAAAAGGGGGGTCCCAAAACTTGTTTTTAACATTGAGTTTTCCATAGGGCGGTTGGACTCACTTTTAGCTCGAACGGCTGAATGGATTTCTATGAAACTTGGCAAAATTGTAGAGACTGTTTGCCTGATGTGCCTTTGCTAGGTCTCAAGATATGTGCTCCAGTGGATTTTGAGAAATTAACGTTCCAAAAAAATATATATCTGAGACAGCGTCCCGGTTAGCGCCCCGGTTCGCGTACCAGACGCGTAACGGAACTTCGCGAGGAGAAGCGGATTGGCTCTCCGGTGACTGTCAACATTCTAAACAGTCCGGAGCGGCCGCCATCTTGTCTCTCGGTAGGATCGAGAGACAAGAGGTGGAAATAAACGAAGGGGGAAATGAATGAAAGGGAGCAAGATAGACCCCTCCTGACCCCCTAGGATTGATGTGGGGGCTATTAAAGGGCCCCTCGGGGCAAAAAAGAAAATATTTTTTTTTTCAATTTTTCGCGGTGGAAGCACTACCCAGGACGCGAACGGGTAGCTCACCGGTAGCGTAATGGGAGTCCGCCATCTTGTGTTTCGGACGAATTTAGTCACAAGATGGAGGATAAACAATGATGGGAATGGGTATAAGGGGGCACGGGAGACATATCCTGACCCCCTAGGTTTTCTGAGGGTGGCTGAGGAGGCCCATATATGTAAAAAAAAAAAGCGGTTAGCGCCCGGTCCGCGCACCGGGTAGCGTTCCGGAAAGCGTAACAAGGGGAAAAGCAAGGGCAATATTAAAATAATATTTTAGAGTGCTTTGAGGTAGGGTAGCTCTGAATAGAGCTGTTGTGTTGTGTGGGTGATGTAAGTACCAACATGTAGGTACCAATGAAGAGTCTAAAATTCAATGTACACCGTCTCCTCTGTAGATATTTTGTATGTTCTAATATGGGTATTTAAATGTAAATGTGTGGAAAAGCACTTCATGCTTTAAAGCAATTGTATTTTTGAACTGATTGTTCTTTCCTCTTAGTCCTCCTCTTTGTTTTTTTCCCCACACTCTTCTTCAGCATGATAGTTGATAAATTCGTTCCCTCAAAAAATTTATATACATAAAAAAATTATATTAAATACATATAAAATATATTTTTCCTTTAAAAGAAGAATACATTTTACAGCTTTTGATAGTTGCTATTAAAAAAACATTGAAATTCACTGAAAAAACCATAGGTTATAGACCATATATAGTTAGGAATTAGCATTTACAAAAGTAATGTCACTGACCATGTCATGAATGATGTAATATGTGACATGATCAGCAGTGGATTGCGGGTGCGCGATATATAGTTAGTGCAACTAACTATATATGCAAATTTCAATGGTTTTGTGTGAGTAAAATAAGGTTTTGTAAATGCTAATTCCTAACTATATATGGTCTATAACCTATCGTTTTTTCAGTGAATTTTCAAGGTTTTGTAAATGCTAATTCCTAACTATATATGGTCTATAACCTATGGCTTTTTCAGTGAAAATATATATATATATATATATATATATATATATATATATATATATATATATATATATATATTCATTGAAAAAACCGTAGGTTTCACACACGTTATAGTTAGGAATTAGCATTTAAAAAAACCATACAAGGGGGGCGTGGCTTGGCGCCGACAGAGATGGCCGCTTGATCCCGCGGCTCCGCCGGCCCTATCCCCTTACCTTGCTACAGCCATCCATTATCCGTTAGTCCCACGGATCTCTTGGTGTTCGCAGGCTCCCCTGCTTGCGCGGCGCACAGCGGTCCGGCTCCGGCCCCTCTACGACCTCCGGTTGCTGAGATACGCTGCCTCCCGGAGCGGGCCGTGAGAAGGCCCTGAAGGTGTGAGTCTCGCGGCCGGCGTGCCGCATAACTTTAGTCCCCGGCTTGGGGCCTGGGCCGATCGCGGCGGACGTACCCCGGCCTCCGCCTCACGGAGCGTGCTGGGGGGGGCCGTGCGGGCCGGAGACCCTGGCCAGGAGCTGGTGGGAGCGCGCCGGCGACTGCTGCGGACGGCGGCTGCTTCCTGACAAGCCGAAGCGCGCCCATCACTGACAACGCGAGGCCTGGCCTGTGGAGGGCGACATTGGCCGGGGGCTCACGTGGATGCGCCGGCGGATGCTTAGACACAGTGGCACGGGAACCTGGTTGGGGACGGTGACCCCCTAGAGTGCCTGGAAAGGTGAGGCGTGACCATCCGGACCTGAGGCGGTGCTTAGGCCTCGTGGTGCCTAGGTGATTGCCCGGTTACTTCTGCTGCTTGCTCGCCTGGGCCTACGACCTCGCTCGGCGGGGGGGTGTTGCCCTGGGATCTGGGCCGGGCCGGTCGCCTCACACTGCCCGACCCTGGGAGCACTCTCTCGGGCACTGCGCTACGCCCTACATCCTGGCGCCCCTTCTACCTACGCCAGCTTAGGTGAGCACCGACTTGCCCCACAGCTTGCCCCCTCGAATCGGACTTCACCATGATGCCTAAGCAGGGCCAGGCCTCGCAATCGAACAGTCTTGACAAATATACGGTGCAAAGGGGTGCGCCATGTACGGAGCCGCCCGCGAGCGGCCAGCAAGCTCCGCAAGAACCTTCCCTGGCTAGTATCATGACGGCGATTCAGGGACTGGGCACCACCCTTGAAACTAAAATCGACAAGATGGCCATAGAGGTTAATCTCCTCCGGACGGATCTCAACAAAACGTCGGAAAAGGCCAAGGCCAACGAAACCGACATAGTGGACCTGCGGGCATCCACCAAACGTCTGGAGCAAAGGGTGGACGACCTGGTCCATCAACATCGCCAGATGGCGCTACGGCTGGACGATCAGGAAGGGAGGGCCAGAAGAAGTAACATACGCCTCGTTGGCGTTCCGGAGGACCTTGAGGGGCCCAGCGTGCAGCTGTTCATGGAGGAACTCATTCTTCACCACCTCAAACCAAAGCGTCTGTCCACCATCTTTACAGTCGAACGCGCGCACCGGGCGCCCATCCCAAAACCTAAACCGGGGGCACCACCACGGACAATTATAGCTAAAATATTGAATTACAGAGACAGGGACGCCGTCCTTCAGGCAGCCAGACAATCTGGGGATCTGCTGTATGAGAACGCTGTGATACGATTCTTTCCAGACTTCACCCTCCAGGTTCAGCGTGAAAGGAGGTCATTTTCGGGAGTGAAAGCGGCACTCCGAGAGAGGGGTCTCAGGTATATGATGTTCTTCCCTGCGAAACTCAAGGTCCTCCGAGGAGGAAAGTCCTTCTTCTTCACGTCGCCGGCAGAGGTACAGGACTGGATTGACAGAGAGGTGGCCTCGACGGGAGAAGGTGCAGAGGCCCAGAACTGGAGAGACACGCAAACTGCACCTCCGGGCTCTGCGACCGGGAGATCTGATCGAGAGGACCAAAGTCAACGCACCTGGAGATCCCGCTCCGCGAGTCCAAGCTGAGAGTCGAGAGAAGGGATACGTGAGGACGGCTTCCGAGAACTCGAGGAACTGATAAGTGTCCCTGTATTATATGGTTGTGTTGCCCTACCTATAAGACTTTGCTTTGCTTGGGGGGGTTCGTTACTAATGAGACATCACTCATGACCGTAGACACCATACTTCTGGGATACAGGACTTCGGTACTGTTGGCGGGGAGGCGGAGAGGGCGGCGGGGGGAGGATGACGGGGCCTGCACACGCTTCCTGTGACAGGTCCTCCTCAAAAGGGGGTGGATTGTTCACTGTTGTAGTTCCTCTTCGGAGGCGTTTCTGGGGCGAAAGGCACTCTGCTAATTGGGGATGTGGGTAGTTTTGATCCCGCGGAGCACGGCGGCAGGGTGGGGGGGGTGCTCGGGGGGAGTTGGGGGGATGAGTGGGGAGGGACGGGGGGGGGCCTGGGACAGTTGGGTGCCAGAGGGATACACTCATGCCGTACTGATCAGAAATCATGTTGACACTGAATGTTGGGGGGGCGGCTAGGGGGACGGGGATGTTGGGGGTGTTTTACAGTCATGTGTAGTCAGCAATGTCAGGTTTGTTATCACCGCCAGTATGCAGAATAGCATCATGTCACACAGCAATGGTTATGGCTAGCAAATGGGAGAAGAGCCTCAGGGTTTTGAGCTGGAACGTGAACGGGTTGGGGGACAAACTGAAACGCACCATAGTCCTACGATTTATAAAGCGGCACCAGCCGGACGCAGTCCTGCTGCAGGAAACACACCTCATGGGAAACACTTGCCAGGCCCTCAATAGGTGGGGATACACCCTTGCAGTCCACTCCGGCTTCACTTCTGGATCCAGGGGCGTTGGGGTCCTGCTGCGCCGCGCACTACCCTTCCACATAGATCACACAGACTCGGACCCGCAGGGTCGTTTTGCAGTGGTGTCCGGTAGGTGGGACGGCTACCGCCTCAACCTACTCTCGATATACATCCCCCTGGCCTGCAGAATCAAGCGTACACTGATTTGGGCACACTACTTCTCTCCCTCCCTGAGGGTCAACTGGTAATGGGAGGGGACTACAACGCGGTGGTGTCAGGGACCCTAGACAGACAACCCCCACGGGTCACACCACAGGGGCAAAAGTGGTTGACTGATTTCCTGGACGCCTTCGGGCTCACGGACGTGTGGCGACTAATGCACCCCGCTGACACTCACTTCACCTTTTTTCTGGCCCACACAAATCGTTCTCCCGCCTTGATTATATCCTCACAGTGCTGCACCATGATATGGCGATACGAGAAGCTACACACCTTCCACGCGGCATATCTGACCACTAGCCGGTTAGTACCCACATAACGTTCGGGACTAGACGTGAGGGATGCGTTGCACCAATCGGCGCCTGGCATTTGAAAAATGAGAAGATTAGTACGAAGTTATCTGCGTCAATAACCCACTACTTTGAGGATAACGTGGGATCGGTTGACTCCCCTGTAACCCTATGGGAGGCCTTCAAAACCGTGATCAGGGGGGAGGCGTTGTCAGCCATAGCGGGTGGGAGAAGGGACAGAGAACAGCAGGTTGCGACAGTGGAGGCGGATCTGGCAGGGTTGGAGAGGGAGGCGCGAGAGGAGGGGGTGGTTAATGTACAACATCGCTTGCAGATGAAGACTCAGGAGTACAGAGATTTAGTCGCGCAGGAGGCCAGGACGGCAGCCATGCACAAGATGGGGAGGATATATGACCAGGGAGATAAAGCTGGGAAACTTATAGCGTGGCTCAATAAAAAACAACAGGCCAGTAGAGTGGTGCCGGAAATACAAACGACTGCGGGGACTGTAGTGACTGAACCCCAGGAGATAGTGACAGAATTCGCCAGGCACTATAAACAAGTATACAGCCGTGAGTCTGACCGGCCGGAGGAGGACTCGGTAGCCCTCCTGGCAAATATCCGACTGCCTTGTCTGTCGGAGGAAGACCGGACTGCCCTTGAGAGCCCGCTCGAAGCCTCAGAGCTTCAACGCGCTATAGCCGACCTCCGCCCAGGGAAGGCCATGGGACCTAACGGCCTTCCAATAGAGCCCTACAAGCTGAAACCCGATGCCTTTGGCACGCACCTAAAACGCATGTTCGATGTAAGTAGGGAGGCAGGGAAGCTGCCCAGAGACCAGTGCATAGCAACTATAGTGGCGATACCGAAGGAGGGTAGACCTCAAGACATCTGTACCTCGTACAGGCCAATTTCGTTGCTCAACGCGGAGCCAAAGATTCTGGCTAAAACACTGGCCAATCGACTTCAGCCGGTCCTCTCTGCACTGGTCCACCCAGACCAGTCTGGTTTCATGCCCCGCCGCAACACCGCACTGAACATCAGGCGCCTCAACGGCGTACTCGGGCAGCGGCATAGGCTGCGGGAGGATGCAGTGGTGCTCTCCCTTGATGCCACTATGGCATTTGACACCCTTGAGTGGCCATATATGATCGCGGTACTTCGTAAATTGGGCTTTGGGCCTAATTTTATATCCTGGATCCGTCTCCTCTACGCCGAGCCGCTGGCCCAAGTGGTAGTCAACGGTAAGGCGTCCGAAGTCTTTACTCTAGAGAGGGGAACAAGACAGGGCTGCCCTCTCTCTCCCCTCCTATTCGCGCTTTCTCTGGAGCCGCTAGCGGCCTGGATACGGCAAGACGTCTACCTCAAAGGGATAGCATGGACGGAGGGTTGGGAGGACAAGATCTCCCTATACGCCGACGATATCCTCCTCTACCTCGCTCGACCGAGTAGATCTATTGTGGCGGCACTTGACATCTTTGCGAGCTTCGGGCGGAACTCCGGGTTCCGGATAAATTGGAGCAAATCCCACCTCTACGTGCTCCGAGGAGACCCTCCGAGGCTCCCCGCTAACTGTCCTATTACAGTGGCGGAGGACGGATTTAGATACCTGGGAGTCTTTGTCTCCACGGACAAGACTCTACTATACGAAAAGAACCTTCTACCGCCTCTGAAGAGATTCCAGCGGGATGTCAGGTCCTGGCGGCAACTCCCGCTCTCATTGCTGGGCAGAGCAGCCCTCTTTAAAATGATGGCTCTGCCCAGATTTCTGTATGCAGTACAAAACTACCGGGATCTAATACCAAACTCGTACTTTGCTGCGATCGAAGCGGCGCAGCGTGACCTCCTATGGGCAGGGGTACCCAGAATAGCGCTGCACAAACTCACGTTGGGATGGTACGACGGTGGAATAGCCCTCCCAGACATCCGCAAATACTACTGGGCTGCCCACCTCTCAGCGATAAACCATGGTACGTACGGTGATGGGAATGACCCCGGGTACGGGATGGACAGGTGGCTACTTCCTGGGGGAAACTACGAAATCGCTCTCTACTCTAGGCCGGGTAAACACCACCTCACGGGTCCGACCAAACACTTGGTACAGATATGGCATGCTGCGCAGCGGAAAATGGGATGGTCGGGTGTCCTAACTATGTTCACCCCACTCTGGGCATCAGAAAAACTGGGTAACTTGGGACGCACTAAGGGGTTCCGTAACTGGGACCTGATAGGGATCTCGCGGATTGGGGACATATGGGGCCCCAAGGGAATCCACACATTCGCACACATGCAAGACACGTATGCCTTGGCCCCCACAGAACACTTTAGATACTTACAAGTGAGACATTCCCTGCAAACCAACATCCAGCCGGACACCACACCGCCTCAGGCCTCCCCACTTGAGGACAGACTACTTGATGGGTATATACCAGACCACACCATCTCTCTAACCTACGAAAAACTAATCAACAACCCCCCCGACATGCTCCTCTCCCTAAAAGAGAAATGGGTTGCAGATGGGCTTGAGATGGACGAGGAGGAGTGGACTTGGGCTCTTGCCTCCCCTAGGGAAGTGGCGATACCGGCCAGACTGCGCTTGATACAATTAAAAATTGTGCATAGAGTATATATTTCCTGCACTAGGCTGCAAGCTATGGGGAGGGGAGGAGAAGGTCTTTGTAGAAGAGGATGTGGAGGACAAGGCACCTTCTTCCACATACTATGGGATTGTCCGAAGGTACAAAGATACTGGAGAAGGGTGGTGCAATGTATGGGGGAGGTATGGGAGGCGGAGATCCCTTTGGAGGCCAAGAGATGTCTCCTGAACATTTGGGAACCCACTGACCTGCCTTCTAAAGGGAAGATATGGGTGACACTTGGGCAGATAGTGGCAAAAAGGAACATTGCCAGGCTTTGGGGGGCCCCTAATCCACCGAAATTTGTGGACTGGCAAAGGGACATGGACTGGTGCATGCTGCAGGAAAAAACTGTGTATATAGCAAGAGGTTGCCCCCGCAAATGGGGAGAGGTCTGGTCCAGCTGGAACGTTTTTAGAGGCAACCTCTGTGAACCACCCCTTGTATAACGGCCTGGCTCGGAAGAACTGGACTAAACTGTTTGCCTATTGCTATGGATACGGAACTGTCTTGATTTGTTTCAAATTGTATTTCTGTTAGGGTAACGGACATGAGCTGACTGTAACTGATTGCCTATGTTTAATTTCTTTGCTGAATAATAAAAAGAATTTTTTTTTTTTTAAAACATACAAATTCATTGAAAAAACCCTAGTTTTCACACGTTATAGTTAGCTGAACATTTCTCTGATACAAAACCTTTGAAATTCCTCAGTTATAGTTAGCTCAGCTAACTATAACTTGCGCGCCCGCAATGTACTGCTGATGACGTCACATAAACCATCACTCATGACATGGTCAGTGACATCACTCATGACATCACTGATGACATCTCAAATTACATCAATACGAGTACGCATGATGTTCTACCATTAAATCTTTTTAAAAGTAATGTAGGATTATTGAAAAGTACTTAAAAAAATCATAGTTATCCCAAATGTCTGACCTTAGTTTCTACATTAAATACACACATGTTTTAAACCAAGTAGAAACATTGCCCCCTTTCGCGTACAGAATGCCGTACATGACGTCACACCGAAGCTTTAATGCGACGCGTAACGTCAAAGCATATTCGTACCGTTTGCGCGGGTACACGCTGAGTATGATAAGCAGTACAACCTATGGTGCGAGCACCCTCTCAGTGAGAAATAAGCACTCAGGGCGCGCTAAGGACAATTATTAGAAGTGCTGACTCATTGCAGATCCGATTCTGGGCCTGCCTCTGCGTACATTATATCACCGCCCCCATCTCTCTCTGTTGTTAATGATTAGTGCACACACTCATACTTGCACATGCGCGGTGCACGCCTGCCCACACTACCCACATGCCACCACCTAGCATGCTTGCTATCATTTAGCCTGGAAACCAATACATTACCCAATGGCATGTCCCCCAGGGCCATCATTCTTGCAGACCGTGAAAACGCTACCAACGACGGCCCTGGCCTTGGTGTGATCAGCCCCCGCGGTTCCCATATAATGCGGGCACTGATGTGAGCACGCTCTCTTTTGCCTGCCTGTGCTGCGATGACAGACAGACTGTCGAAAACACCCCAGATTCAGCAAAACCGCAGCCTTTCAAGACACGACAAAAGACGACAGAAGCAAAGGTAAGAGAAGACATCAGCTCCCACTGTAAATTGTATATACATAATGCAATTTTTTTATCCTTCATATGGCTTTCCTTCCCCTCAATGGTTTTCAGTTGTACTTACATAATTGAAATATTTCTTTATAAGTCACGAGGTCCTATACACCTCTAATCTTAAAATTTGCGCGTGCATAAATTTCTGTGTCGTATTTCTGTACTACGCCACGTGCTTAGGCCTCTATTATTATTAATTGTGCGTCCATGATAGTATTTTCTTTTCTGCATCACGAGGCCGTCCCAGGCCTCTATTAACTTGTTGATCTTCCTTTGTTTGCTGGAGCAGTCTTAACTAGGGAATATTAAGAACCCACATTAAAATTCACTTTTGATAGTAGTTACGCAACTCAGTTTACGATGACTAATCAAAATGGCCTTTTGTTTCCTTCACCAAACATCGTTCAGAAGCAACCACGGCCCATCGAGCAAGAGCAATGGAATTCTCTGCAACTTATTGAATATACAATGACGTATAGGCAGACTTCAAGTCGAATGGCGAACTCCGGTGGCCGCACTCTTTATACAAGGTAAGCACAGCACCCTAGATCTACAAAGCCTTCATAGCAATGCATTAGAAATAGGTCGCCATAACGGGCATCAGTAACGCAGTAGGCACTTCCATATAGACACCACTTGAACGTGGCACTATAACAACTGAAATATACCTGGTACACTGCACTCAAAAAACTGTACTGTTAGCTTTATTTGTGAAATGAGAGAGGGCCATATCATCAACCCTTGGCGACAAAATTATCGCCACTTTATCGGCAGCCATTAAAAAAGTCTGACAAACAGATCCACAACCTTATTACGCCACTTTTGAGTCACTTTTAACATGGGTAAAGTGATGCAAGGAGCTAGTAAATCTACGTCTGGTTCAACAAAAAATCTCAACTCCAGACTCTGTGACACAGTTTTAATGTTGTTTTCTCTCTCTCTCACTCTCTGTGACATCATTTCTCTTTCTCTCTTAAACTTAGACACTGCTGTCTGCTTGGACGTGTAGAAGATCTGCTCAACTTAAGTTGTCAACTCCACTTCCTAATGTGTTTGGCGCAAAGTTTACACAACGGTAAGCACAGAGGCCGAGATTTACAAATCCTTCATAGGAATACATTAGAAATAATTCGGCATAACGGGCATCAATAACGCAGTAGGCACTTCCATATAGACACCACTTGAACGCAGCACTATAACAAGTAAAATGTGCCAGGTACACTGCACTCATAAAACTGTAGTGTTAGCTTTATTTGTGAAACGAGAGAGGGCCATATTATCAACCCTTGGTGACAAAATTATCGCCACTTTATCGGCAGCAAACTGCCGCTAAAGTGGCCATAATAGGTTTGATAATATGCTCTATGGAATTCCAATCAAAGCTCATGTTAGATGTGAAGGACATCTGACAACACCTTCGATTGGAATTCCATAGAGCATATTATCAAACCCATTATCGCCACTTTAGCGACACTTTCCTGCCGATAAAGTGGCAATAATTTTTGTCGCCCAGGCTTGATATTATGGCCCAGAGTGCGTAGTGTACAGTAGCTTCTCTGTAAAATCTATAATTACCTCCAAGCAGTGACAACAGATAGGTTACAACAGTCAGACAAACAGATCATCAACCTTATTACGCCACTTTTGAGTCACTTTTAACACGGGTAAAATGATGCAAGGAGCTGGTAAATCTACGTCTGGTTCAACAAAAAATCTCAACTCCAGACTCTGCAACACAGTTTTAATGTTTTCTCTCTCTCTCACTCTCTGTGACATCATTTCTCTATCTCTCTTAAACTTAGACACTGCTGTCTATTTGGACGTGTAGAAGATCAGCCCACCTGAAGTTGTCCATCCCAGTGGCTGCAGTGTTTGGCCGCAAGGTTTATACAACGGTAAGCACAGAGGCCTAGATCTACAAATCCTTCATAGGAATGCATTAGAAATAAGTCGCCATAACGGGCGTCAGTACCGCAATAGGCACTTCCATATAGACACCACTTGAACGCGGCACTATAACAGAACAGGAATATATGAGTCACACTGCACACGTAAAACTGTAGAGTTACCACAACTTGTAATGCTTCAGCTCATTTACTCACATCTACATAATTCTAAACTCTAGTTTTCTTTTTTCTTTTGCAGATTACCAATCGGACACCTTTTGGAATCCATTTTACAGTTCTAATATAGTTATAATTGAGTTTCGTTTATATTTATTGTTTAATAAAAGTTAATAAAAAAAACGACATACTTCTTTTATTTTGTGGGAGAGGGGTATGACGGTCCACAATAAAAATAATGTTGAAATACTATAGTAAGATATTCAAGACTAGGATTGAAAACTACTGAGTTCTAACTAACTGCTATAATAAATACAACAGTGAGAAAGTACTAAAATGGCGGTGGACGGAGTACGTAATCAACGTTTGGCGCCTCGGCACTACCTTTCAAATAAATATATAAAAAATATGACTATTAATACTGTAAAAAAAGTACAGCACGGGATGAATCATACGAACCGGGAAAAGAAAGCAACAGATTTACTAACTGATATAAAGAAAGGTTTGCTTGTTGAACTTGAAGAAAAAACGTGAACTTCGAAACGACGCTGAGCATGCGAAGAGAATACAACTGCTACACCAAAAAAAGGGAAAGCTTTACATACAAAAGGCGATACATTATCGCCGCTTTTATCGACAGGAAACTGCTGATAAAGCGGCGATAATGTACTTGATAATAGGCCCTTGTAACTTCCCATAGCAGCCCAGGTTCTGATCCTAACCTAGGCTGCTATGGTTATTCACAATGACATATTATCAAGCCCATTATCTTCACTTTATCTGCAGTTTCCTGCCAATAAAAGCAACGATAATGTATCTCCTCTAGGTGCATATTATCAAGGACCGGTCTTAAAATTATCGCTGTTTTATTGGCAAGAAACTGCCGATAAAACGGCGATAATGAGCTAGATAATACGGCCTTGTTATTTCCCATAGAACCCCATGTTAGCACCAGAACATAGGCTTCTATGGGAATTAACAAGGACGTATTATCAAGCCCACCCTCCCAACATTAATAAAAACTCCAGACAATGTAGATACCCGGAGCTGGAAGGTCATTTTACATATCACTGCCCCAGAAAGGTGGCGTTCCCCGCGACGTGTACGGGGACAGAGAGAGAGAGCTCAAAACATATATATATTTTTTTTTAAACCTGAGGGGTGCCGCTCCCCGAGACTGCAGGGAGTAGGACCGTAAACCCCCCCCCACGCATACTTCAAAATAAAAACAGAGGAGTGCCGTTCCCCAGTGCCCGGGGCACCTTACAAGCCCCCATTATGCAGAAAAATTGCCCTCGTAATTTCCCCCCGCGAGACCTAATGAATAAAACGGACTTCTACTTTTTTTTATCAACTTCTCCACCGCGTACAAGTACTGCACGAGTACCCCACCATTTTTTATTAAAAAAAAAAAATACATTGACACTAAAGATCCATGTACCACCCCCTGACCAAGACTATAGGCTCAGAATGTTTCTACCCTGCCCCCTTTCCTTATGTCTCAACTTTGTTTTACTGTTTTCTTGTGACTCTGCTCTCCCGACAAACAACATGGCTGCCAACACTTCCTGGTTTGGAGTATTGACAGCCAATCAGCATGCAGCTCCTGCTCGTAATTGTAGGTATTTACATACGCGTACGCCGTGATTTTTCTTTAAAAAAAAATAAAATAAAAAATAGAGCCTAAACATCCATGTACGACCCCCTGAGCAAGCCTAGAGGGTCAGAATATCTCTACCCTACCCCCTTCCCTTATTTCTCAACTTTGGTTTACTGTTTTCTTGTGACTCGGTTCTAGCGAGGCACAAGATGGCCGCCAACACTTCCTAGTTTCGAGTGTTGACAGATAGTTCACAGCCAATCAGCATGCAGCTCGCGCTCGTGATTGAACAGATTTCACTACGCGTACTGAACTCCGACTCTAGATATCGCTATGATTTTACTTGCAATTTTCTCAGAAACTACTGAATGGATTTACACCATTTAGCAACCAGCCAAATCTGCGAACAGAACTCTACCTCTCTGCCAAATTTCGTGTAATTCCGTTCAGCCGTTTGGGCTGTAGCCCTGGCTAAAGGTCCCTAGGGAAAATTGCATGGGGAAAACACGTTTTGGGACCCACCTTTTTCTCGGCCCCCACTTGACGAATCACCCCCAAACTTTCAGGGAAGGGGCGAAAACGAGCAGGCCATTTTCTTGTAGAAATTCACAAAGATTCGTCCACCGGCGCCAAAGTTATTCCAAATAGAATGTTGCGGATTTCCTATGTAAACTAGGTCCTATCTATAACTACCTACTGGTGACCGCCATATATAGTTTCCATATTTGTGAGGTGCGCGTACCCGGTCGCGCACCTCACTTCAAAGTTGCGAGGTGCGCGCACCCGGTCGCGCACCTCGCAATTTTTTCCAGAAAAAAGTGGGGTTTTTTGCCCGTCGGGGTTCTTTAGGGACCCCCTGAGAAGCTCTAGGGGGGTCAGGGAGTGTCTACCTTGCCTCCTTTTCACGTTTTGAAACTTTTATGTAAATCGGGTAAAACGCCATTTTGAAGCGACTTGCGCGCCCGAGCGCGCACGTCAAGTCATGTGACTCAAAAACAACACTTTTTATTGGTTAATACTAGTTTCTATTCTAGAATCTTCAAAAACCCCACCCATTTCCCTCACTATTTGCTTTATTCTCCTGGAAGAAGGACCCTTTTTGGAGCTGGAAGCAGAAAAAACAACAGGATGGCAGAAAGACAGGAAACAACATCTTTTTCTTCTGACTCCCACCTAGAATATCGCCAGCGAGCCAAGAAGGGGAAATCTTCTTTTATTTGGAAGTTTTTTACTTTTCCTGAGGGACTAAAAAAGGTAAATGCCCCTAAAGTAACGTGTGCCCTTTGTGGTACTGTTCTTTCAAGGGGAAACCCTCTCAAAAAATACTCCTTTTCAATCCATACCATGATCAGACATGTAAAAAATGTGCACCCTGTGCAATATGCCCAAGCAGCCACAAGAGCTCTGGCCCAGCAGATTCCACCAGCTGTGGCCAGCACATCTACAGCTCCACCTCCATCACCAGCAACAGCAGAAATGGGCCTTAGGCCAAAAATTGGCGCATGTGCATATGCGGTGCAACAAATGTTTTGATCTTATTGTTTTTGGAGATCTGAGCCTGAATCTAATTGAACGCAGCATTCAGGATCATAAATGCTCTGAAAGGAGATAGTTTTTTTTATTTTTCATTTATTTTGTTCTTGTTGAACAGTTTCCATGTTGCAGTTCCTGAATTTTCTTCAAAAAAACAAAAAAAATCTAAAACTTTAAAAAAAGGAAAAAAATATAAAACAACAAAAGAAAAAAAAAGTTATTTTTAGAACTCAATCAATTCTCTAAAAAGAGTTGCATTCCTAATACACTGTGTCGTTCATTTTTTTGAATGAAAGCGTAGTGCATAAATGAATGATTGAAATGACTGAGTGAAGGGAAGGAAGGGACTGAGGGAAAGAGTGAGAAAAGGGGAGTATGGTGAGTGACAAAAGAGGAGTCGAAGAGTGACTGAAAGAAGGGGACTAAGGGTAGGGGAGTGACTTAAGGGGAGTGAAAAACTAAGGGAAGGGCAGTAAAGAAAGGAGAAAAAAACTAGTTTCAGTGTTTTGATGTATTTATATTCATAATAAAAAACAAAGATTTTCGCACATATTTTATTTAGGGGTTTATTTATGAGTAACTATATATAAATGTTGGTGAATGAGTGAATGTGTATGTAGATTTTGCAATTTCTGAATAGGTTGTTGTAACTGGAATTAGTTTCTCCATTGTTTTGAAATGTTTTGATTCTAATTTTTAAATGTGTGTATCAAAACTTATATTACACTGAGAGAGGGCCTGCCACTCTTTCACAAGGATGATGTCATCAGTGATGTCATCAGTGATGTCATTTGAGATGTCATCAGTGATGTCATGAGTGATGTCACTGACTATGTCATGAGTGATGTCATATGTGACGTCATTAGCAGTGCATTGCGAGCACGCCAGTTATAGTGAGTACAACTAACTTAAACGTGGGAATTTCAATGGTTTTGTATGAGTAAATTGTCCAGCTAACTATAACTGATATGAAACCTATGGGTTTTTCAATGAATTTGCTAGGTTTTTTAAATGCTAATTCATAACTATAACGTGTGTGAAACCTATGGTTTTTTCAGTGAATATATATATATAGATATATATATATATGTCTGTATATTCCCTACTGGTGGTTGCCAGTAGGTAGTTATAGTAAGAACCTAGTTTCCATAGGAAAAGCATTTTTTTATTTGCCAATATCTTTAGCGTCACTTTATGAATCTTCCTAAAATTTGCAAAATTAATGGGTCGGCCTTCTCAGTTTCTCTGTTGAAAGTTTCCGGGTGATTTGTGAAGCAGGGGGCGAGAAAAAAGGGGGTCATAAAAACGTTTTCTCCATTGTTAATTTACATAGGAAATTTTGGAACAGGCTACAGTCTGAACTGATGAACGGTATTTCACCAAACTTGGCAAAAAAGTAGCTCTTGGTTCAGAAAGCACCTCTTTTTTTAAATGTTGTAAATCCGTTCAAAAGTTTTTGAAATATTAAAGGAAAAAATATATATATTTGTGGGCGGAGCCTAACCACACAACTCCTGCAGAGCACGAGCTTCATTCTAATTGGCTGCCAACACTCCAAACCAGGAAGTGTTGGCAGCCATCTAGTGCCTCGCGGGTGAAAATCAAAACGATGAGAGAAACATTAAAAAAAGAAGAAAAGGGGGCAGGGTAAAAACACCCTGACCCGCCAGGCCTGCTCAGGGGGTCCCACAGGGACCCCAGGCCCAAAAAAAACATAAAAAAATATATATATTTGGGAGGGGTCACGGCGGTGCACGAATACGTTTGAAAATTTGAAAAATTAAGCGCGAGCTCCTGCGCTTCATTTTTAAAAGCCTCCCGATGGGCCAGGTCCCGGGGCAATTTGATTTATGTAGCAGGGGCATGCGGGGGGCCCCGCAGCCCTGGGGACCACCACCTCCCTGGGGATTTCTAATTTATTCATAGAGGCAGGTGGCCCCCGCAGCCCGGGGACTTCCACCTCCCTAAAGCTTAATTAAAATAAGGGCAGGTGGGGCTCGCAGGGGCTCCAAGCCCTGGGGATTGTCACCTCCCTGGGGCATCATTCAAATAAGGGCAGGGGGGCCTCGTGGGCCTCTCCAAGCCCCAGGGACTGCCACCTCCACGGGCTGTAATAAATAATTGTGTGGGGGGCCCGAGCCCCCCCACACTGCCCCAGGGACCACCACCTCCCCGGGGCACTCTGTATGTAAATACAGGGGTCTGTTAGAGAGCCTCAGACCACGGGGACCACCACCTCCCCAGGGCATTGCAAACATTGGGAGGAGGGCTGCGCGGCCCCCCTCCTTGAGCCCTTGATGGCCCTAGGGACAGCCACTTCCCCAGGGCCGGCTCCTGCGATGTCCAGGGATGCCCACTCCCAGGACATTGAGGGAAGGGGTCCTTGGGGCAAGAAGTGGCCTAGGGAAGGGGGGTGACGTGGTCCTCCTCCCATAAGCACTTGCTCTTTGGGCGTGCTGTGAAACAGACTCATTAGGGAATATGATATTTCTGTTTTACAACACACAACATAAAAACCAGCGAGTGTGATGATTCTAAGGCACAAGCCCACATGGACAAACAGCTCAGTGTGAAGAGAGCCTGCTTCAGAGACCACATGTTCTAGTGCTCGGCCTTTCCTCTTTTAGGAGCAGGCAACCATGCTACTACATCAGTTTGGCAATTTTAGACTATAAACTACTCCTTAATTTGAGCCGGTGTCTACCAGTGCGCACATGGGCACTTAATCATTAGCACTTGCTCTTTGTGTGTGCTGTGTAACAGACTCGTTAGGGAATACGCTGTTTCTCTTTTATAACGCACAAACCAGCAAGTGTTATGATGCTAAGGCACAAGCCCATATGGACGGACAGCTCAGTGTGAAAAGAGCCTGCTGCAGAGACTACGTGTTCTAACGTTCAGCCTCTCATCTTTTAGGAGCAGGCAACCATGCTGCTACATCAGTTTGACAATTTTAGACTTTAAACTACTTCTTAATTTGAGCCGGGGTCTACCAAGGTGTACATGGGAGCTTAAACATTAGCACTTGCTCTTTGGGCGTGCTGTGTAACAGACTTGTTAGGGAATATGCTGTTTCTCTTTTATAGCGCACAAACCAGCAAGTATAATGATGCTAAGGCACAAGCCCATATGGACGGACAGCTCAGTGTGAAGAGAGCCTGCTGCAGAGACCACGTGTTCTAGCGCACAGCCTTTAATCTTTTAGAAGCAGGCAACCATGCTGGTACATCAGTTTGGCAATTTTAGACTTTAAACTACTGTTTAATTTGAGCTGGGGTCTACTAGTGCGCACAGGGGCACTTAATCATTAGCACTTGCTCTCTGAGCGTGCTGTGTAACAGACTTGTTAGGGAATATGCTGTTTCTCTTTTATGATTCAGAAAAGGGGGTGGTGATGGACAGAGCATCTGAATTAAACAGAACACTCATACCCAGTCAAAATATCAGGGCTTGATCCATCACCGTTTTTTAGCTCACTGCACCATCCCAGTTCAGAACCTGGCTACATGCAAATTAGTCTGTCCCTGGCCCAGTGCATCATGGGAACAGGGCAGACCAAACTACCAAGCCAATTCTTTACTGGAAAGGAAACAAGCTTCCGGGGGCAAGCCGGGCCGAAGACGGCTGCAATGCCAGAAACCGGTCCCCGGAAGCTTGTTTCCTTTTCAGTAAAGAATTGGCTTGGTAGTTTGGTCTGCCCTGTTCCCATGATGCACTGGGCCAGGGACAGACTAATTTGCATGTAGCCAGGTTCTGAACTGGGATGGTGCAGTGAGCTAAAAACGGTGATGGATCAAGCCCTGATCTTTTGACTGGGTATGAGTGTTCTGTTTAATTCAGATGCTCTGTCCATCACCACCCCCCTTTTCTGAATCGTTTTGGCCACTATAGGAGTGGCAGGGTATGCTCAGATGTGAGTCCCTTGCTCACTGCACCATTAGGATTCAAGCAAGCCGGGCCGAAGACGGCTGCAATGCCAGAAACCGGTCCCAGGAAGCTTGTTTCCTTTCCAGTAAAGAATTGGCTTGGTAGTTTGGTCTGCCCTGTTCCCATGATGCACTGGGCCAGGGACAGACTAATTTGCATGTAGCCAGGTTCTGAACTGGGATGGTGCAGTGAGCTAAAAAACGGTGATGGATCAAGCCCTGATCTTTTGACTGGGTATGAGTGTTCTGTTTAATTCAGATGCTCTGTCCATCACCACCCCCCTTTTCTGAATCGTTTCTCTTTTATAACACACAAATCGGCGAGTGTAATGATGCAGTGGCACAAGCCACATGGATGGACTGCTAGTATTGGTAGTATTGGTGGTGGTGGTGGTATTGGTGGTGTTGGTATTGGGGGGGGTATTAGTGGTGGTTGTGGTATTGGTGGGATTGGTGGTGGTGGTGGGATTGGTGGTGGTGTTGGTGGTATGTGTGGTGGTGTTTGTGGTATTTGTGGTGGTGGTGGTGGTGGTTGTGGTATTAGTGGTGGTGGTATTGGTGTTGGTAGTGGAAGTGGTGGTGGGTGTATTGGTGGTGGTATTGGTGGTGGTGGTATTGGTGGTGGTATTGGTGGTCGTGGCAGTATTAGTGGTGATGGTATTGGTACCGATAATGGTGGTGGTGCTATTAGTGGTCGTGGTATTGGTTGTATTGGTGGTGGTGGTATTGGTATTGGTAGTAGAGGCATTGGTGCTGGTGGGGGTGGTGGTGGCACTGGTGGTGGTATTGGTATTGGTGGTGGTATTGGTTGTGGTGCTGGTATTGGTGGTGGTGTTATTAGTGGTGGTGGTATCGGTGGTATTGGTGTCAGTGGTATTTGTTTCGGTAGTGGTAGCATTGGTGATGGTGGTATTGGTGGTGGTATTGGATGTGGTACTGGTATTCATGGTGGTGGTAGTGGATTGTTGGTGGTGGTATTGGCAGTGGTGGTGGAGGTGGTATTGGTGGTGGTGGTATTTGTGGTGGTGGTACTGGTGGTGGTATTGGTGGTTTTGGTATTGGTAATGGGGTGGCGGTCTTAGTGGGGGGGGTATTGATGGTATTGGTGGTGTTGGTATTGGTGGTATTGTGGTGGTGGTATTGGTGGTGGTGTTGGTGGTGGTGATGGTGGTTGTGGTATTTGTGGTGCTGGTAGTATTGGTGGTGGTGGTTGTGGTATTAGTGGTGGTGGTATAGGTGTTGGTGGTATTTGTGGAGGTATTGGTGGTTGTTTTAGTGGTGGTGGTAATGGTGGTGGTGGTAGTGGTATTGGTGGTGGTGGTATTTGTGATAGCATTGGTGGTGGTGATGGTTTTGGTGATGGTGGTGGTATTGGTGGTAGTGGTATTGGTGGTGCAGGCATTAGTGGGGATGTATCACATTACAACGCATGCTTTTACATCAAATGCCTTTACAACGCTGTTTTTACAACGCATAGTGCTTTGGGACGCTGGATAGTGAATAGTTTAATTTACTATTCCAACTCCAGTCCCCGTGGATTGTAGGGAAGGTGTTGGATAGTAAATTAAACCTATTCCCTATCCAATTGCACCACCCAGCGCAATGCGTTGTAATGGTTTGCGTTGTAAAAGTTGCGTCGTAAAGGCACTGCGTGGTAAAAGTTGAGTTGTAAAGGATGTTTCCCCATTAGTGGTGGTGGTGGTAGTGGTATTGGTGGTGGTATTGGTGGTGTTGGTGGTGGTGCTGGTATGGGTAGTGGTAGTGGTATTGGCAGTGGTGATATTAGTGGTGGTAGTGGTATTGGTGGTAGTTTTATTGGTGGTAGTGGTGTTGTTGGCGGTATTGGTGGTATTGGTAGTAGTATTGGTTGTAGTGTTATAGCGCAATCTGGACATTACTAATGCAGTGACTACCGTCTGTTGTAAAGGCATTCTTTTTTTGCATGATCTAAGAATGTACGAAGTAGTAGATGCCACAGAGTTCGCCTGGTCCTTGAAACTAAGTGTATCATCAATCCATACTCCCAGGTTCTTCACCTTTCTAGTTGGGGAGGGCAGTGGTCCTAGGGAGTTCGGCCAGCAGTCCGGGGGCCAGAAAATAGGATTGTTGCAGAAAAGCACAACCTCAGTTTTGCTGGAGTTTAGCTTCAAACAATTCTGTGCCATCCAAGTTCCCACTGCGTTCATACAGTCTTGTAGTCTGGATAGGGTATCGTGTAGCAGCTCAGGTCATATTGCTACCACAATTTGGGTGTCATCTGCATAGGATGTCAAATTAAAATCAAAGGATTCAATAAAGGGTGCCAGGGAGGACACATACATGATAAAAAGCGGATTTAGTGAGGAACCCTGTGGGACTCCACAGGGTAAGGAGAATGCTTCAGCCTTAAATTTGTTCAAATTGACCGTTTGGGTTCTTTCTGAGAGAAAGGATTTAAGGAGTTTTTGGGCCATGCCCTTCACTCCCATCTCTTCTAGTCGGTCCACCAGTAAGGCATGATGGACCATATCAAATGCTGCAGAAAGGTCCAGCATGATCAGGGCGGCTCTATCTCCTTGATCAAGAATAGTCCTTATTTCTTCTGTGGACTGGATGAGCGCTGTTTCCGTGCTGTGCCCCTCTCTGAATCCATATTGGGTCGAGTTCAGAGACTGAGATAATTTTAGAAACTGGTTGAGTTGGGTGTTCATAATTCTTTCAATTATGTTTGCTGGAAGGGGTAGTCTGGAGATGGGTCTAAAATTATTTGTATCTTTAGCATCCAAATTGGGTTTCTTCAGTAGGGGCAAGATGGAAGCCTGTGTCCAGTCTCTCAAGAAGTATCCTTCTGAGTACATTAAGTTGAAGATAGAAGTACGTTTACCTACCACTATCTTTGCCGCTAGGTATGCTATCTCTATCGGGCAAGGGTTGTGCGGGGAGCCTCATTTCACTTTAGCAAGGAGATTATGGGTATCTACTACTGTGAGGGGGTTGAAGCTGTTGAGTTCAGTGTTATCATTTCTTTCTTTCATTGGGATAGTGGGTGTGTCAGTTGGCTTTCTATTTGAGGAGTCCGAGAAGGTAAGAAAAATGGCATTGACTTTATCGAAGAATAATTTGGCTATATTATTGCATAATTCTTTACTCGTTGGGATGGAAGGGGAACTAGGGTGGGCTAGAGTATTAACTGTTTTAAACAGCACTTTGGGCGAGTTTTTGGCCTCCTGAATATTTTGTCAGCGAAATGCTTTTGTTTAGTGCTTTGTAGCAGCTGTTTGCATTGAGCCAGGCTCAGTTTGTATTCCTATTTGTCTTTGTCTTTATAATCTCTCCTCCAGCTTCTTAAATCCATAGTCATGGCCCTGGTCATTTACCGCCTTGACTATGGTAATGGTCTGTACGTGAGCATATCAGCTTACGAATCCCGTCGCCTACAGGCCATTCAAAATCAAGCTGCTCGCCTTGTCCTTTCCCTCCCCAGATCTTCTCATATCACCCCGGTTCTCAAATCACTTCACTGGCTTCCTGTCCGCTTTAGATCCTTTTTCAAATTGGACTGCTTAGCCTTTCGGGCTCATTTCCGCTCTGCGCCTCTGTTCATCACTTCTCTTGTCTCTTCCCATGCCCCGTTCCGCACCCTTCGCTCATCCTCTCTCTCTCTCTTCTTCACATCCCTCGCTTCCGTAAATCCAGAACAGGGGGCACTCGGTTCTCAGTCCTGGCTCCCCAGTTCTGGAACAGTCTCCCTCTTTCCATCCGTTCCATTCCCATCTACACTCACTTCCGCAAAGCCCTTAAAACTTTTCTTTTCTCTCAGGCATTCCCTTCCTAATTTCCCCGGGTTCCCTCTGCTGAGCTCTGATCAGGTCCCCAGCGCCAGGAAGCCGTTCGGCCACCGTGCGCTTTATCAAATACTTTATTCATTCATTCATTCATTCATTCATTCAGCTTCTTCCCCGGTGTTTGCAAACTAGTTTTTGGTCCCTGAGCTTCTGTGAGTATCAAGGTGAGGAAGGCCGTTGCCTGTGGCCATCCAAGTTCCCACTGCGTTTATACAGTCTTGTAGTCTGGATAGGGTATCGTGTAGCAGCTCAGGTCATATTGCTACCACAATTTGGGTGTCATCTGCGTAGGATGTCAAATTAAAGCCAAAGGATTCAATAAAGGATGCCAGGGAGGACACATACATGATAAAAAAAAGACTTAGCATTGAGCCAGGCTCAGTTTGAATTCCTTTTTGTCTTTGTCTTCATAATCTTTCCTCCAGCTTCTTCCCCGGTGTTTGAAAACTAGTTTTTGGTCCCTGAGCTTCTGTGAGTACCAAGGTGAGGAAGGCTGTTACCTGTGGAGGCGTACCCATGTTTTGGGGGCTAGCTTATTCCCTGCCTCTTCTAACCAATTTGTGTATGATTTGGTTGCATGGTCCAGATCTGTAGGAAGCTGAGTATTAGTTGAAGTGAGCAATTGGAGTAGCTCCTTCTCTTATATACTTTTCCAGGCTCTTGTTTCAAGAAACATTTTGGGGGGGTTTATACCCAAGTGGTTATGTGTGATGAGCTAAAAAGTACTGCTGTATGTTCGGACCATGTTAGAGGGCGAAGATTTGTAAAAGATAGCTGTTTGAAAACATACCATCAAAAGTGTGGCCAGCTTGATGGGTGGGTCCAGTTACCAGTTGTTCTAGATTTCCTCCCTGCATCAGATCTAGAATATTGGCGGTGTCAGGGTCAGAGACGAACTCAAAGTGGAAATTAAAATCACCCAAAATTGTGTATGAGGTAGTGTTTAACCCTATTTCTAATATATTGCCTACTTGGGTAACGAATCGTCTTCTGGGGCCTGGGGGCCTATAGATAAGGGTGCCTCTGAAAGAGTTATGGTGTGTAAGGAAGAGACAAAACTCTAATGCTTCTCATTCCTCATTAACTAGTGAGTCAAAAGATGACGTAATTGTATTATGGTGTATAGCCGCTAGTCCACCCCCTTTCCTCTGTGCTCTATTCAATGAGTAACAGAGATAGTCCGGTGGCGTAGCTTTCACTGGATCAGGACTGAATGCGTTGTCCGTCCAGGTTTCTGTAACAAAAGCATTGGCGGCATTGGTGGTGGTATTGGTGGTGGTATTAGTGGTGGTGGTATTGGTGGTGGTGATAATGGTGGTATTGGTGGTAATGGTGGTGGTATTGGTGGTGGTATTAGTGGTGGGGGTATTTGGTGGTGGTATTGTTGGTGGTAGTGGTGGTGGTGGTATTGGTAGTGGTGGAATTGGTGGTGGTGGTATTGCTGCTGGTGGTGGTGGTAGTGATATTGGTGGTGGTGGTATTGGTGGTGGTGGTGATGGTGTTGGTATTGGTGGTGGTGGTATTAGTGGTGGTGATATTGTTGGTGGTAGTGGTGGTGGCAGTATTGGTGGTTGTGGTATTGGTGGTATTAGTGGTGGTGATATTGGTGGTGGTAGTGGTGGTATTGGTTGTGGTATTGTGGTATTGGTGGTGGTGGTAGTATTAGTGGTGGTGGTATTGGAAATGGTATTGGTGGTGGTGGTGGTGGTATTAGTGGTGGTGGTATTGGTGGGGGAGTCCATGTTTGTCAGGCAGCTGAGAGAGAGCAGCGAGCGAGCGGGAGCAGAGTGGAACAGAGCATTGGTTGAGCGCGTAGTGCCGCAGTAAAAACGCAGTCAGCGGATTATTGGCAGGCTATTGTGATTAACAACAGAACACTTCTAGCACCTAAGTGGGCACTACCGTCGGAGCACCGGTCCTGGCTCTTATAGGGGGGACCACAAGCTCACACAAGAGAAAGTGCAACCTCCACCACAGTCCAGGTTGCTGAGGAGTAGAGCTGTGCTCAGATTTAAGCGCGGACCGTAAAGCACTGGAGTCACCACTGGAGATTGGCACACGTCGAGGCGCAGAGCTAGAGGCTGCGGTTGAGGTAAAAAGGTGGGGGATGTGGTAGCTTAACCCAACTGAGAACGCTTCAACAGCTGTCCTCCTGGTAGCGTTCCCTGCTTCCTGCACCTACTTTCTTATACCACCCCACCACATCGCTCACTGCTGCCTGCCCTCCAGCGCCCCTAACCTTCAGAGCCTCCTGTGCCTAAAGCCTCTGGTGCTTCCCAGTGCCTCCCTGCGCGCCTGGACTGAGACAGGGACTGAGATAGAGACTGAGACCGTGTTTTCTGCTACGCCACACTGGGGCGGTCAGCCACAACTGTTATCCCCTCAGTCTGTTTAACTTCAATTACCTACCATCTACTATCTTCATTTTCGTCTCTGCGGTCTCTTCGGTCTCTTCAAGAGGGCTGACAAGGACGTGATTAAGCCCTCTAGACCTTGAGACCTCAAGACCTCAATGAATTCAAATGAAGCATCAAGGGAAAGCATTGAGTCTGCAACAGCAAAATTAATATCAATCTTACTGCTAATAATCAAGGACCAAAGACCAGGGCTCTAGTTGGGCTAAGTGAGAGGCCACGAACCGGACTCTGACAAGGGGGGCCTTAGAGGTTCTCCAAGCAGCAAGCACTAAACCAAGCACGCTTAAATTGATCACAAATAACTCCAAAATAAAAAAAATAATAATAAACATATACAAAAACAACATATAGGAGCAATGAGATCCGGCAAAGTTAGGCAACCCTTACTCAAACCGAAATCTAACTCTAAGTCGTAGAAAAGGAAACTTGAGCCAATTATGTTGTCACATTTAGCCCACCCGCAAGAAGAACACCCCAATGCCCTTACTACACCCAAAGAAGGACCTATCACTGCAGCCTTAACTCCAACCCAAACTGTAACTTCAATTCCAACTGTAACTTCACATGGAAACAAAATGGACAAAGTACCACCAATGGCAAAAGCCTCCACCCTAAGCTCACAACTATCATCACCTCCCACATCAATGCCATTATCTAAGGGCCTAAACGATCTCATAACCTTCGGAGGAACGCCTGTGAGAAAAAAGATATGCACTTATCAACCAAAGATATACACAAAGTTTTCCTTCCTAAAAGACCCTGGAATGTCCATTTATTCCAAGACTGGGAACATAAAAGGACTGCAAACACCACTTCTATCAAGCAAAACAGATTGCAGCCTTACCCGCAGCAATCTAGCTGACCCTTATGTCTTGCTGGGGTGAATAACTATTCCATTGCTGAGGCAACAACACCAACGCCACCCCAATCCAGAGGACTGGCCGAACCCACCTGCTCAGCAGCAGGTAAAGGAGTTAACAGCCACAACAGCCAAAGTAGGCCAACTTGGATCTGCAACACTCCGGAAAAAGGATCACCAATTACAACCTGCGGAGCACACCGATGATGGTTAAGCCCTCCGAGATAGCGACCCACTTGAATTCAGCCAGTCGGCTCGAGATACATCCAAACCAAGCTAGAACACTGTACCCAGAAAACCTAGACTCACCAGCCAAATCTAAGGCTCAGGTTCTAGATGACGGAGAAGGAGAAGATTCCTTTCTACTCCAACTGCACAGTAGTTCCACAATTCCAACGAAGCGAATCCAAGTAGAACGGACAGAACAAATAACAATGAGAAAGGAACAGGAACGCAGTAAGGAAAAAAAGCAAATACCAACCAATAGTCCTCTAATTGAAACTAAGACATTTCAAATCACCAAAGTAGACAACTGAGATCAAATAGTGACACACAGCAGACCAATAGCATATGCGCCTTCAGTGCGTCGCACTTTACTACCATACAATGATTCCCCTTCCATGAACAACAACATAACCTTTATAGCCACACAGGAATGGGAAGAACTAGTTGCTTCCTACAATTTGAAACCAGCCCATGTCAATTCACCCAACGAAGTAAACAATCACCCAAGACTGGAGGAAAGTAACAACACCGGAAATCCGTTCCCAGAATCTGGGCATGGACAACAATTTTAAATACCTTGCAAAATTCTGCTGCAGCCCTAGAATTTCAATCACATAAACTGGACTTGCAGCTCTCTGTTCTACAGAAAATGGCCGATTCTATACCCGGAATTGATTGGAAGATATCAGAATTAAACAGTCTAATAAAGAGGGGCCAAGAAGCGGCATATGTGGTCCAAACGATACCACCACCATGTTCCTGCGTATTGATTATAGATAAGTTATCAACTTTACCATCCATGCTAGGGACCTGATATTCGACCTAAAATCAGCAGTTCTGCAAACCTTAGATTTAAGCACAGAACTGCCTGCAACGTCAGCAATGTTGGCGACTCACCCAGCAGCTAAACAGGGTGCACCTAACAACTCTCCCCAGAGGGCAGAGAAGTTCTATCATTACTGCCAAAGGAAATGGAAGCTGAACATACGAACCACACTGCAGCCGCAGCTGATCTGGCATTAGTTAACTCTCAGACCTCGTGCAAAAGTAACAGGAAGAAAAAGATTAAAGGAAGAAACAGGCTCCTAACTGATGCAAGAGCTCGCACAGAATTGCAATTATTTCCACCTTCAGTAGTAATCACCTGTAGCCGAAAACCCACAGACATGGAACAACTTCCCCACTCACCCTTGCACGAGGACCCAGAGAGTCCTTCAGCACTGCCTACTGTCATCTCCCCAGCAGCTCCGGTAAAACCAACTGGAGATGTCATCTGAAAATCTCGATCCAGCTACAGCAAGCGGAGGCTTTCCCAAGGAAAAACTACCCAAGTTGCACATAACATTGACCCAACAATGCCCAAACAAATCCTAATAGTAAAAACGTGGGACAATGCCAAGACCAGTAACACAGAGTCATCACACCAACCCACACGAGGAGCAATTAATAGCACAAGAGAACCTGGGAGAGATAGTCAACAATGTGCGCGACCAATCTGCCCAGTCGTTGACAGTCCAAGCCGACCGTCCGTGGCCGGTCATTCTGGCTGGGAGGGACTGCTATCACAGCCAACAGTAATGCATCACCAGGACAGTAGGGCCATTATTCTCTTCTCTCCAGAATATACATCCCGAGGTAGAGACGATATACTGAACATGGGAAATATACTATAATAGATAAAATTATCTCCCTATTACCTAGCTGTCGCTAACACCAGTTAGCAACAGCTAGTAGGAGATAGCGACCATCTTGGGCCCCGCTTTGCATGTCAGTGATATTTATCACTACTGACATGCAAAGTGGGCGTGCCAAGATGTTAGCGACTGGAAACAGTCACTAACATCGCTATCTCCTATTACCAACTTTTGGAGATATTTGCGCTAAGCGCGAATATCTCCAAAAGCTAACACCTGCCCCTGAGCAGTTCATAGCCATGTTATCCAATGGTAGGTGGATAACAGGGCTAAGAGCATTAGCTCGGTAATGCATGAATATCGCTGACTTTTCAGCGATATTCATGCATTTCGGCCGATTTTTATCGCTTAGGAGATATACCTTGATAATAGCAAGGTTCCTAAGCGATAAAAATCGCCGCAGCTCGGCGATAAAAATATCGCCGCTAAACCAACATAGCGATAATTATCGCTAGTTGTTGGTAATATGCCCCAGAGTTCCTGTCAAGCAATGATCCACAACGCTTAGAAACAACTAGAGCAACTTGGAACTTCATCGAAACCGCTAAGAAAATATTGGAGGAAGAAGCAATGTTTAAAGAATGAGGGATTATACGAAGACTTGAAAAGCAACCTCCCTATTCGACTCCTTTTCTACCTCGTACCAGACCGCCGGTACGAAAAAACACCAACTCAGTATTAAAAGGAGCAAGGAGCACCTCTCCAAAAGTGCACCACCAAGACAAAAAAACATTATTTTCAGAACAAGAACCAAGGCACCCTGGTCACGTCACACCGGTCGCACTACTGAACTGGAGGTTGATTCAACACACCATCAACACAGTGGAAAACACCAAATGACAAAGGGGAAGGAACTCCCATCACCCCTTGGAAAAGACCGGGCAAATCAGCATATGCGCTTGGAATATTAATGGCTTAGCTAGCAAAAGCAATGATCCAGAGTTTCTACAATATTTAAACTCATTTGATTTGCTACTGCTCCAAGAGACCTGGGAGGAAAAGTCATTTGAGCTGCAAGGGTTCACATGTTGTTGTATTCCAGCAAACAAAAGCTCTACCTTTGGTTGTAGATCAGGGTGTTTAATGATGTTTGCCTCAATAGGAACAATAGGCAAGATTATGACAATGAATGGCAAATGGCACCTCCAAGTGCAACACAGGTGGCAAAGATCTCACTTTGGTTAAATTACCAACCTCAAGATGTTATAATAATTAACATCTACATCCAACCCAAACAGAACGACAAGCAGCCAACGAACTGATAAAAGACTTGAGGAAAATAATGGACGAAGAGGATTCTGACTTACTCATCTTGGCAGGTGATTTCAACATGTTCCTTAACGGTTCATTCCCAGTCGATGGCCTAAATCAAGAACTTAGTGCTGCATGGGGCGTACTGATCCAGCGGCCTATAGGAAATATATCATAAACAACGCTACCTAACTCTATAACCTACTTCATAATACACCACTCTAACTCATGGACCCATTAACCAAATATGACATATTTTGGAATACTGAATCAGGTGGTCAAATTAAACCTATATACACCTTATTTACAAATTATATACATCTATATACATCCGCGGTAGATGATAACAACATATGAACAAATCCTAACTATTTAAATGACCACCATGGCGATGACATCTAGCTAATAGTAACCTGCGCTTCTGAATAACCAAGACCAGCTTGTGTTCAAAAGTAAGATTTTATTAACTAATTGTAGATATTTCAAAATATGATTTAATAAATGTAATTTTATTAACATTAAAGCAAGCATGAATGAAAAGCATCATGAGAAAATGTAGTTTAAGCAAGGAAATATAAGTTTAGCATTTCTAAATCCTAAGTCCCTAACTGAGCTAAAATAAATGGAAATAAAGTAAAGTTCTTTGAAGTTTCTTACGTGCTCCACGCAATGTCCATCAGCACGACACCCTCATCAGAAAGTCAGAAAGCAGCAGCCAGCCCATCCCTAGGGGCATGGACTTTTTATACCTTTCTATGCTAGCTAATCTAAGTAAAGGAAAATTTTCTGCAAAACTCGATCTCCAATTGGTCAGAGAGTGACGAGTGACATGTCACCCACATTTCAAAAGTTCCATTAGGTCATATTCTTTAGGACCATTGTCTTTCTTGTACGTGTTCCAAAGCTTCCTTAGGTTGCAACATTTTTAGCGAATAGTTCTCACTGACTCCATTCCACTTCCGCGGATGCCAAGTTAACGAAAGTTATTCTTTTCTACCGGTTTCTGACCTTGGCCACGTCCGACAGAATGATGACAACACATCAGCTTTGTTCAGTGAATGCAACTTTGACGAACACTTTTTTTCATAATGGACATCTCGTGATCCTTGCAGAAGTAAAATTCATCTTTTAGCAAACTCGAGCAAACTAGGCCCAAAAGCAGGCAACTTATTTTTCTAGTAGAAAACAAACACAAGAAAAGTATTAATGTAAGAAATGTCATTTATTCTGTATCCACCCTTCGTTTACTATTTGATTAACCCACCCAATTAGTCTAATGTTACCTAGCACCAAGCAACATATAAGCAGCATTTTATATCTACCAGTCTTCATGAATCCATGAAACCTTATGTGCACCTAGAATAGTAGAAACGACATCACATAGACAAGGAAAGCAAAATAAGCACATGCCACTTTTATATTTGCTGCAGTTAGTAATGACAAAACGAAAACGACAAATTAATTTATTATTTTGCACGAACAAAAGATGCAACATTTATGCACGTTTATGAGCACACATGTTACCGTCCCCATGTAGTGAGTTTAATCTAGGTTGTGTTAGCAAAACATACCACAAATCATTAATATTATTATTTATGTTATGGAAATGTGACTTCACGAGATCAAACAGATTTCTGTTTTCTATCTCGCTCCATCAACTCCCTCATCTGGTGATTAACAAATCACCACACCACCACCCAAAATTTGGAAATTTAGTCTCCTTGGAAAATGATTCAAATTCATCTGTGTCAGTATTTCTAAAAACCTGTTTCTGCAAAATCCTTGCAATTGTCATAACGAGCTCTGTGTAATTCTTGTAACTCAATCTCCCTCTCCTCTTCCTTTTTGAGTTTATAAATTCTTTTCTTTTCCTTCATTTGTTTCTTTCTATTGTGCAACAAACAACCAATTTTTGTCAAAATAAAAATGAATATTATCACAATCAAAGGTGCCAAAATCTTGCCAAGAACTGAACTTCCAATGTTATGGAACCAGCTTTTAATCGCTTGGAATCTTTTTGAAAGTTTTTCTGTAAAGTCTTCTTCTTCTAATGGAATTATCTCTGAATGCATCTCTGTGATGTTTTTAATGTACATCTCAATGTTCTTGCTCTCGTCAGGGATATATGTGCAACAATGTTGCACATGCAAAATGCCACAGACTCCTCCCTCTTTTGCTAGGAGTATGTCTAAAGCAAGGCGATCTTGAATCACCATAGATCTGATTGCAATGACCTCAACGTTCACTAATTGGAAACCATCAGCTGTATCTGTTGACAATCTGTCAACAATTGTGGACAATTTTCTGATTCTCCCTGCATTTAAGGTTATACCTACAAAAGGTATCACTGCTTGAAAAATATCTCCCAAAACCTCTGTGAAAGTTTCTCTTTTAACCCTATTTACATAGTTGTGAATTTTGAACAATCCTTCCGAATCTCTGTCAACATGGAACACCTTGGGAAAAACAATCCCAACATAACAAGTTCCGTACCAATGGTCAGGAAGGTTGTAATAAGCCTTATCACCACAAACAAAATAAATCCCAGGAAAGATTGGATCTTTTCCAACTTTGAATCCCCAACCTCCCAAGATCTGATAAGTATCTTCACAATTGCTTGCACCCACAAAATAGTTATCAAAAAGTGTATTGTCTCTTCTAATGCAAAGCTTACCACTAATTGGTTTATCTATGTGTATTGCAACATTTTCAAGCATTTTGCCATTAAGCTTCTCATCTTCTTTCTGCCAGAATCTGGACTTAGTCTGCTTGACTATTTCATTTCTCTTGTAAATTGCTCTCCTTTCTTCAACCAGATTCAAAAACTTCTTTCCTTCAGCACTAAGTTTGCACGTTAAATTATTCTTGTAAGCATACTCATAGGTAAGTTCATTAGTAACCAGGAAAAATTCCCTCATCTGTTTGGCTTTCTTATGCTTATTCAAAGCACTCTCAATTTTTAAATTTGCGAAAATCTCGTCAAAATCTGAGTAATAGTATTCTAAGCGTCCAGTTTGATAGAACAAGCTAGCTAACACACTGCAAGTCACACCATATGTAAGAGGAAGCATATTGTATGTCACTCCCTCAGAAACAGAAGCAGGTAACTTGACACAGACATAGCAGTCTTTTGCATCCATTACCTTAACATATTCACTCAAAAGCTTTGTGAATGTATTGCTTGAAAAATCACTAATAGATTTGTCCTGATGAATGTTAGGTTGATGATCAATAACTTTGCCAGTTGCACTATGTTTGTTTTGACTAACTGAAGCTTTGCTTGTCATGTTAACTTTATGAAAATCTTTGTGAAACTCAAATGAAATAATAACAGCTAAAACTACCCAGAGCAGAATTAAAATGAGCAAACACACCAGAGTCATCTTACAGCATCTCTTAAAAATGGAACATCTCGAAGTATTCTGCTCCATCACATAAGGCATCTTTGATTAGTATCGCCTTAAAACAAAAAAACTATTTTAAAAATGAAATAATTAATTTTTTATTTACACCCCCCTTTTTAAAATAATTTTTTTTTATTTATTTTTTTTAAAACCCTAACAGTATTTCTTCAACCTTATGTCACAAGTAAGTTTTCCTCAACTAAACAACTTTTCTTCGACCTTGTGTCACCTAACAAGATTTCTTCAGCCTTTTGCCAAAATTAAAAACTCAAAAATCCAATTAAAAATTCTATACTTCAATCGTTGTCACTAATTTCTTCGATTTCTCCTTCTTCTTGACTACTATCGTAAATGTCAATAACAGGTGGAATTACTAGATAAGTCCACTCAGGAGATTTATATTTCTGATTCGGCCTTATAATCCTCTTTCCTTTTCTTGTTACTACTTCAATTTTTCTTCCAACTCCAACTTCTTTTTCAGAACCCTTTTCACTACTGATTTCTTCCACCTGGTCCTTCGGTTTTTTGATCAACCTAACTCTCAATCTTCCACCAGGCCAGTAATCCGCTTTTCTCACGAATTTTCTCTTCGGTTCTGAAGCATTTGTCTCTGACTTCCAAGATCTTTTCTTGGCACTTCCACTTTCACCATCCACGTCACTTTCTTCAGTTTCACAGTCTGAAACTTCAATTATTGACTCAGGAACTTCTCTATTCGGCAGTTTCACTCCTTCAGGAACTATGCTTTGTCTTCCATCACTGGTACTCGGTAATTCGTCTTCCTCTTCTTCTTCAATTACCTCCAACTTCCCAGCTTCCGGACTTCTGTTCCTTACTTCAGAGCTTAACTTCTGCTTTTCGATACTCTCCTGGTCAGAAACCTCTTTTGATTCAGCCTCTCTGTCTTCAATGGAACTCACTCCATTAATCTTCTTGACTGAGTCCTCAGTCGATTTTTCTTTTGATAGATTCTCCTCTTCTCCTGAATCTATTTCAATTATCTCAAGGTCTTTCCTTGTCAGTTCTCCATTCACAGGCACAAGTTCCAGATGTCGACCCCCTTGTCGATCTTCAGAATCTGGATTTGTTTCACCTTCTACTTCAGAATCAGAATCATCTGTAGTATCACTCTCAGCATCAGAACTTTCAGGAGTTGGTACTGGAATAGTATGACTAGGATGTATCCACCTTTTCAATCCTCTGCATTTTACAGCATTTGTAGTAACCAGAATTATTTGTCTAGGTTTCTGCCACCTAGGAGCCAGACAATTTCTTCTTCGATGTACTTTTGTTCTGACCCAATCACCAGGTCTCAAACCATGTGTTAGAACTTTCTCATTTGATTGTGCTTCAGTTCCCACCTGATTAGACACAGAAGTCACTATGTCAGATAACCTTTTACAGTAATCCAAAATAGCACTGTCATTTATGCTCAATAATTTGCCTACAGGTACAAAAGCTTGCCTCATGACCCTTCCCATCAGAATTTCATGAGGGCTCAAACCTGTCTTCTTATCAGGTGTACTTCTTAATGACATCAAAACAAGTGGAAGAGCATCAGTCCACTTTACACCTGTTTCCAAACACATTTTTCCAATTCTGTTTTTAATTGTCCCATTAATTTGTTCAACCACCCCAGATGCCTCTGGTCTGTATGCACAGTGTATTTTCTGCTCAATGCTCAATGCCTCACATATTAGCTTCATCAGTTTGTTATCAAAATGGCTTCCTCCATCACTCTCAATAGTGACTGGAAAACCGTACCTTGGGATGATTTCTCTGAGTAGCAGTTTCGCCACTGTGATTGAATCACAATGTCGTGTAGGGAAAGCTTCCACCCATCTTGAAAACAAACAAACAATCACAAGAACATATTTCAAACAATTGTGTAAGGGCATTTCAATGAAATCCATCTGCAACCTGGTAAAGGGACCACCCTCTCGACCAATTATCCCTGTACCCACAACTGATTTTCTGTTTGGGTTCATTTGTTGGCATGACAAACACCTTTGACAAAAAGACTCTGCAATCGTTCTGAATTTAGTATTGAACCAAGTCTCTCGGAAAAGTCTAATCATAGAATCTCTTCCAAGGTGAGCTGGGCCATGATATAATCTGGCCATATCAGCAATCAAACAATTTGGTAAAACTACTCTGCCATCTTTATAGACCCACACTCCATCTTCTTCACGTGGTCTACAATCTGATCTCAACCATTGATCTTTTTCATCATCGTCTGCTTCATTTTGTAAATCCCTAATCTCATGCCATGTTTCTACAACTGTTGTTAGCATTAATGAATTTGAATCAGTTTCTTTACTCTTTTCCCGATTGTATGCACAACATTTTCTTGCGCAGTACTTTGCTGTCTCATCTGCATAGGCATTCCCTTTTGAGATATAATCCACCCCTTTAGTGTGTGCTGCACACTTTACAATCGCGATTTCTTTCGGCAATTGTATGGCTTCAATTAATCTTTTGATGAAAACTGCATTTTTAATTGGTGATCCTGCTGAGGTCATATAACCTCTCTGAGACCAGAGCTGTCCATAATCATGTACAACTCCGTACCCATACTGACTATCAGTAATGATGGTAACTCTTATGTCCTTTGACACTTCACAAGCACGAATCAAAGCAATCAATTCAGCTACTTGAGCCGAACGAATTCCTTCAAGACATGATGCTTCTTTCACATCTGCAACTGTACAGACTGAGTATGATGCTTTTAAAACACCTCCCTCTGTTCTCAGACAGGAGCCATCTACAAAGTAGACAACATCTGATTCAGGCAAAGGTACATCTTTAATGTCCTGTCTTGGTTTGGTGCAAAACTCCATGACATCCAAACACTCATGTTCCACATCATTTTCATCAATAATTTCTGAATCAGGCAGCATTGTAGAAGGATTCAGATTCAAACATCTTGAAATGGAAACATTATCTGCTCCTAGTATGATTTTCTCATACTTGGTCAACCTGCTGCTTGTTAAATGCTGAGTTTTACCTCTTGTCAGTAATATTTCAACCGAATGAGGTACAAAAACCTTCACAGGAAATCCCATAATGATTCCTTCGCTCTGCTCAAGACTGACACTTGTAGCTGCAACTGCTTTTAAACATCCTGGTAATGCTTTTGCAATGGGATCAAGAACTGCAGAGAAGTATGCAATAGGTTTCTTTAGATTCCCATGTCTCTGAATCAACACAGACAAGGCACATCCTTCTCTCTCACTGCAATACAGTTCAAAATCTTTCTCATAGTTCGGCATACCCAAAGCAGGAGCTTGACATAAGCTCTTTTTCAGGTTTTCAAAAGATTCCATTTCAGCTTCATTGAGAATAATTGGATCTTTCACATCGGACCTTGTCAGTCTCTGTAGTGGTTTTGCAATTACAGAAAATCCACTTATCCATTGGCGACAGTAACCAACCATACCCAAAAACATTCTAACCTGTCGCTGTGTTCTTGGAGGTTGCATTGCTTGAATCATTTTTATTCTCTCAACTGTCACCTGTCTTTTTCCCTTTGCAATTCTGTGACCAAGATATTTTACTTCTTGTTTGCAAAACTGTAATTTTGCTGGGGACACCTTATGTCCCTCATCTGCAAGATGATTCAATAGTGTAATTGTGTCTGTCAGACAATTTTCTCTCGTTTTAGCAGCTATCAACAAATCGTCGATATACTGCACCAACGAAGACCTACCAGGTAAGTCTAAATTCTCCAAAGATCTTTTCAACAGCTCATTAAAGATAGAAGGACTCTCTGTATACCCCTGTGGGATTCTACACCATGCGAGGGTCCTACTCTGGAATCTGAAAGCGAATATTTCCTGACTCTCTGGATGTAAAGGAACAGTAAAGAATGCATTGCAAAGATCAATGACAGTATACCATTCCGCATCATGTGGAATCTGATACAAAATAACTGCTGGATTTGGAACCACAGGGCAGCATGGAACAACAATCTGATTAACTTTTCTCAAATCTTGAACTATCCTGTACGTTCCATTCGGCTTTTTAATTCCCATAATCGGTGAATTACAAGGGCTACTCTCAATCTCTTTTAAAACACCTTGTTTAATGAACTTCTCAATCACAGGTATGACTCCCTCAATAGTCTCTGCTTTCATTTTGTACTGAGGAATATTAGGAAATTCTATTCCCTGCTTCAGTGTGATTTTTACTGGATCAACATGTTTCATTAGACCCATCTCATTCCCAGACAAATCCCAAATTTCAGTTTTCACTGCCTCCTTTAGCTCTTCAGGCAGATTCTCTTTTTCAAACGTAGGAAACATTTTTGTTTCCTCCATTTCCATTAGCATCATTGTCATCCTGTACAAGCCATCCTCTTCCATTGTTTGTAATTCAACTCCCTCAGGAGAACAATATATTCTGCAATTCATCTTGCACAATATATCTCTGCCCAATAGATTCACTGGACTACTGTTACAAACCACAAATCTGTGTTTGTCTTTGAAACTTCCAATTTCAACTGGTACTGGATCAGTCAATTCAGTCCTGATCTGTTGATTGCTTACTCCGACAACTTGGATGGTATCCCCAGAGAGAGGTAGGTTTTCAATTTCCACTGATCTAACAGTAGAACGGGTAGCACCAGTGTCCACTAGAAAAGTGATGTCTACATCATTAACTTTCCCATTTACAAATGGACCAGACTGGTCAACCTCAAGAGTGGCTCCAACAACACACTCTTCCTCCTCTCTCGGGCACCATCAGTAATAGTCATCAGAATCACTCTCCTGCCCTTCTGTTAACAAAAATTGTTGCGCTGCATTTTGCATTTGCACTCTTTGCCTTTGTGGTTTTATCACTTGTTCATCTCCTTGAAATCCTACACCTGAATTATATTTCTGAGTTCCCCCACAATTTGGAAACGGTGCCTGTGGCAATTGATTCTGCCGATTATTATTCACCTGATTCACCTGTTGCTGCAGCTGTCGCTGAAGATTTAATTTGTTTAAGCTCTGCTGCATCTGTAGCTGTTGCTGCAGGTCAACATCATTCTGCATCTGTGGATTTAATAATGGACTTTTTAAATTCCTAGGCGGTTTCTTACACTCGTCTCTCCAGTGTCCAATCTCGGCACAATTAAAACAAGGAAATCTTTGTTTCATCTCTTCAATTTTTGGGTTAATTTTCCTAACAAAATTATTACCTTTAAACTTCCCTTGCCCTTGATTTGAATTTGCAGTTTGAATAAAATTTGTGTTTTTATTACCAAGGCTTGCAATCTGTTGCTCAGCCACTTTTACCTGAGCCCACATGGCTTTTTCTTTGAGTTTCTTTTGTCTCACCTCTAGCTCATCGCTGCAGTATTTTGCCTTTCTCAGGATGTCATCAACCGAAAGTGCTTGCCATCCGACAATGCTATTCCTGATCATATCTGCAATTTCTGGTTTTAAACCATAAACAAATCTGTAGACGAAATGACTCATATCTTTTTCGTCTAGTTTTTCATAGCCACTGTATTGTTTGAAAATCAACAGTAACCTTTCATAAAACGAATGAACTGATTCCTTTGTTTCCTGGTTTGTTCTCTCTATTTTAACCCAATCAACCTCTTTTGGTGGAATTTTGTTTTTCAACCAAATAATCACCTTTTCATAAAAATCCATTACAAGAGGATTTGGAGCACCTGTTTCTTTTACCCGATCAGGTTCCGTTTTTGGCCAACTTATGGTTATTTTACATTCTGTCCAAAGATCTGATGGGACAACTATGTCAAAGAATCCATCCAGATCAATCCACAGAACTTTTGAGACTTTGATGAACCTATCCACCTGCCTATACCACTCCACTGGCTTTTCCCTCAGTTTCGGAAAATCATTTGTGAACAGCAGTATGTCCTGTCTTGACCATGGGACATGAACATATCCTCCACCTGCAATCTCTCTCATTGGAAATTGTTTTGACAATTTTTCCAACTTCTCATCTTCCTTCTTTTTAGTCCATTTTACTCTCCACTTATTTGGTTCTCCCAGTTTTTTAATGTAAACAATCAAGTCTTTTATATGCATTATTCTCCCCATGGAGTTCAAACTTTCAATGTCATTTTCTGAAAAGTCTAATCTGTAATGTTTTGCAAAATTCTTTCGCTTACTCACATCAATTTCAAGTTCAGCTGCCAGTTCTTCCAACTGGTCATATTTATTTTTTGTTTTCCATTGCATACTCTTGCAAATGAACAGTAGTTCATCATCTCGATAATAATTTAAACTGTCAGGACCAATCGTACCAATTATTAGTTCCTCAATATTTGCTTTTAATTTTGCAACATCAAGTTTAGGTTTAGTCACCCTGACTTCAGGACTCTCTGCATCAGACTCTGCACCCATCGGTGTTTTTGGAGATAAATCCTCATTAAAAGTTAAATCAGGCATTCTCGATCTTGAAGAGTTTATTTCAGATATATCTGAGTAAAATTTTTCAGCAACCTTCTGGATTTCTGCATTTAAAGGAACAGTTAACCCTGTCTTATTAGCTTCTCTTTGCTCAAAAACAGGCTGAACAGGACCAATAGTTACTGGAACTGTCACAGCTTCCATGCTTTTTGTTATTTGTCGAATTAATTCTTCCTTTGATCGTAAATACTCAGAAGAATCAACAGCCTCAACATTTCTTGTTTCTCTCACATAATTTTTTGGAGCTTCCCTTGCTCTCGGTGTCGCTGAAAAATGTCTACCCTCATTTCGGACATTCTCAAATTCCGGTCTTCTTGGAGTTTCAACAATTTCACAATTATTAGGATAAAGTTTAGGAGCTTCATGAATTGGAGGTGCACTTGGTGAAGTTTCTGTAGAAACCACCGGAGTAGACCATGACCTAGGAGGTCTCAAGGGCTGATTCCTTTTATCTGTAGTGTATATTTCTTCTAAGACTGCATCTTCGGATTCACTTTCTAAAGGAGCACTATTTCTCTTTTCAGTTCTTTTTCCACCAGGAGAACCTAAAACCATTTCTCTAATTACAAAAAGTCCCTCACTCATGTTTCCCTGTCTCCACATTCGCATCCTGTCTTCATGTGTCTCTCTCTTCCAACTTGGAGGTTTAGAAGATCTTTTAATTCCACTTGCTTCCCTTTGTAATTGGTACATTTCATCTTCCCACTCAACTAAAGCCTCAAATTGAGTTGGTCTCGGCTTGGGTTTAAGAGCATTCATTTTTTCTCGCAAATTTCTCAAAATCTTTACATTAAATGAACCATCATCAGGCCAAGTCAAAACACCGTCGTCCTTTGTGTAGTGTTTCCAGCTATCGAACCACAGAACAGTATGATAACCATATTCACCTTCCATATACGCTGCAGGTGTTTTGTACTTATGAAGTAATTTACCACCTCGCGTTTCAATTTTCTTGTCAGGCGAAATAACATTTTTTAAGTTTCTGAAACAACGTTGGATTTTTCTCAACGTGTTTAAAATGATAACTCATTTTTAAAAGTTAAATTCAATTAACAAATTCGTTCGAAAAATATTTCCGGGATATTCCGCAAAAGCAACCAATCCGTGCGCGAAACACACTAACAAACCAATGAGAGTTGAGCTACGTCACTTCTCTTACTCCACCAATAAAAATGGAGATTTTCTGAAGAACCAATCAGCTTACAGTTCAACAGAAGCTCAAGAACCAATCAGAGCATAGCTTGTGACGTATGCCACCCAATCCCAGCGCGGCTCTGTGACGTACACAGCAGCTGCGGTTTCTCACTTCTCACTCCTTGCGCTTACCCCTCCTTCACAAAATCTTTTCACAGCGCCATTTTGAGAACGTTTTCTTTGTTAAAATTAATTTTTAACAATGACAATAAGGACTCATCTGTCTGTTTCTCTAAATAGGATAGTTTACACACATTGAAGTATTCACGCTTCGGAATAGTCGGCGCTATTCTCATTAAGAATATTTTCCAATCGCCAGTAGAGCAACTCTTACTCTACCCTTCTAACACGTAAAAATATGAACTCATTTCCCTCTGAACGCACAACTAAGTGACTGTCCGAAAGTTCCACTTGAACATACCCTACAAAACAATCACGCACTTTCACACGGAAAAATCCCTAAATTCAAACACACATGAAATCCGTACAGGACTCTCACCTGTTTATAGAAATCATGCACCGTTAGCAAAATAACGACGTTATCCGTACAGGGCTCTCACCTGTTTATAGATATAAAACATGTACCCGTACAGGACTCTCACCTGTTTATAGATAATCATGCACCAACGTTACCCTACCCTTCACTCAAGCTCGAATATAACTAATACTCTTATCACAGTGAGTTTTACAACAGGCGCTTTGTCCCTATTCTCATGCTGCTCTAATTTCTTAGAAAATCCTCACTATACAAAATTCACACCTAGCCCTAAAACTGTGTTGCACGGCCACAACACTGTGTTGCACGGCGACAACAACTGTGGTACACGCGATACCACTTGTGATACTCGGCGATATCACAGAAACAGATCAGATATTCTGCATGACTACCTTCTCATCACACAGTTTTGTACCGGTACACACATAGCACAAAAACGAACTCAACATGTGTTAAACATCGATCCTATTTCTATACCATAACACCTTAGCAACCATCATATCACCTTGGTTACCCTTAGCAACCATCAATTTCTGCTACCAGAAGAATTGATCCAGCGGCCTATAGGAAATATATCATAAACAACGCTACCTAACTCTATAACCTACTTCATAATACACCACTCTAACTCATGGACCCATTAACCAAATATGACATATTTTGGCCTACTGAATCAGGTGGTCAAATTAAACCTATATACACCTTATTTACAAATTATATACATCTATATACATCCGCGGTAGATGATAACAACATATGAACAAATCCTAACTATTTAAATGACCACCATGGCGATGACATCTAGCTAATAGTAACCTGCGCTTCTGAATAACCAAGACCAGCTTGTGTTCAAAAGTAAGATTTTATTAACTAATTGTAGATATTTCAAAATATGATTTCATAAATGTAATTTTATTAGCATTAAAGCAAGCATGAATGAAAAGCATCATGAGAAAATGTAGTTTAAGCAAGGAAATGTAAGTTTAGCATTTCTAAATCCTAAGTCCCTAACTGAGCTAAAATAAATGGAAATAAAGTAAAGTTCTTTGAAGTTTCTTACGTGCTCCACGCAATGTCCATCAGCACGACACCCTCATCAGAAAGTCAGAAAGCAGCAGCCAGCCCATCCCTAGGGGCATGGACTTTTTATACCTTTCTATGCTAGCTAATCTAAGTAAAGGAAAATTTTCTGCAAAACTCGATCTCCAATTGGTCAGAGAGTGACAAGTGACATGTCACCCACATTTCAAAAGTTCCATTAGGTCATATTCTTTAGGACCATTGTCTTTCTTGTACGTGTTCCAAAGCTTCCTTAGGTTGCAACATTTTTAGCGAATAGTTCTCACTGACTCCATTCCACTTCCGCGGATGCCAAGTTAACGAAAGTTATTCTTTTCTACCGGTTTCTGACCTTGGCCACGTCCGACAGAATGATGACAACACATCAGCTTTGTTCAGTGAATGCAACTTTGACGAACACTTTTTTTCATAATGGACATCTCGTGATCCTTGCAGAAGTAAAATTCATCTTTTAGCAAACTCGAGCAAACTAGGCCCAAAAGCAGGCAACTTATTTTTCTAGTATAAAACAAACACAAGAAAAGTATTAATGTAAGAAATGTCATTTATTCTGTATCCACCCTTCGTTTACTATTTGATTAACCCACCCAATTAGTCTAATGTTACCTAGCACCAAACAACATATAAGCAGCATTTGATATCTACCAGTCTTCATGAATCCATGAAACCTTATGTGCACCTAGAATAGTAGAAACGACATCACATAGACAAGGAAAGCAAAATAAGCACATGCCACTTTTATATTTGCTGCAGTTAGTAATGACAAAACGAAAACGACAAATTAATTTATTATTTTGCACGAACAAAAGATGCAACATTTATGCACGTTTATGAGCACACATGTTACCGTCCCCATGTAGTGAGTTTAATCTAGGTTGTGTTAGCAAAACATACCACAAATCATTAATATTATTATTTATGTTATGGAAATGTGACTTCACGAGATCAAACAGATTTCTGTTTTCTATCTCGCTCCATCAGTACCAAGACAGGGCACTGCAAAAATAAGTTGCAACCTTCCACTCTGACAAGCAATCTTCCCATCTGGATTACATATTTACATCTTTAAATATGCTTGGCAGGGTAACAGCGTTCAAGATAGGGTCGAAAGACCTCAGCAACCACTTGCCCTAAGAAGCCACAATAAAAGTCAATTCACTTCTTGAAACTGAACCACACAGGGGTATTGACATTGAAGTGACTTTGAATCTAAGGTGACTCCGGTGCAACCACTGCAACACCGACTCCAAAAGCCTTGCAGCAAGAACTCTTTTCACTCAAACGGCAAGCTCCACAACCAAATTGTCAGAAGTATGGAAAAACTTCATTTTAGACATCATTTTGAAATTGTTAAAAGGACCACGAAACAGGACATGCAAAGGAAAGGGAACATCAGCCAAACTACAACTTACTCCAGGAATGAAAGCGCAAAAACGATTAATAAACCGAACACTGAGACAGATGCGAAAAGATGCAAAAAAACATGAATTGCAAGTAACCCTACGGAAAGCAAAAAAACCCAGACCATCTCGGCCTAAACTCAAATATAACGGAGGAAGCATGGTCAAATTACCTCTTCAAGCATTTTACCAACACAAACACTGCCAGCGTGGGCAGTCTTGAAGAGGTTAGCACAAAGAAGCTCAACATAGAAACGCATAGGGAAACAATAGACAACCACCAAGCAACGGCTATGACCCAAAAAATAAGCACCAATGGATCCATTCAACCATCTTGAATGGAAAAATTAAGGCCTGACCCAAGTTCTCTTATCCACAGCGAGTCTAGTTATTCGGCAACCACGCCAGCCGAAATCAAAAGGCAAATAGCTAGGGGTAGACTGATAGGTGTTCCCGGTCCAAACGGCATCCCACCAATGCTGTTCAAATCAGTTGCAGAATTTTGGAGCGCAGCACTAACACCGATATTCAACAACATAAAGAACACACAGTCTCTTCCAGAGTCCTGGCATGGGTCAGTAATCAGCCCAATCTTCAAACACGGCAATAGGCAACATCCAAATAATTATCGGCTTATTGCCCTCATAGATGTGGAGGCCAAGTATTCTGCAGGTACCATACTGGAGGAGCTAACATTATGGGTATCGGAAAACTCAATAATCCCGATCAATCAAACTGGCTTCTGCAGGGGCCAAGGGACCACAACCAACATCATGGGGCTGACCCTGTTGATGGACACAGCAAAAGTCCAAATGGCCCCTCTTTCTTTCTTTCATCGATTACACTGCTGCATTCGACAACGTGGACCGCAATAAACTTTGGCACAAACTGGGCAACTGGGGAATACCCAAACATCTTCTAGACGTGTTGATATTACTTCACTCAAAAACCTGGATTAAAGTCAAACTAGGAGCAGGAACACATATATCTAAACCCATACCAACAACAAAAGAGTTAAAACAGGGCTGCGTGTTAGCACCGATCTTATTCAACCTTTTTCTTGCTGACTTACCAGGGGAACTAGATAAATCCCTCTGCCACACACTGAAATTAGGGAAAATTCCACTGTCCAATTTGCTTTATGCAGACGACTTGGTGCTGGTAAGCCGGACACCAATAGGCCTCCAGCACCTTTTAAATGTGTCCCATTCCTTTTCAGAAAGGAACGGCCTCCAAATTAATTTGAATAAATCTAAGGTTATGGCAGTGAATTATAAAAAGAAAAGGAAAATCAATGGGCACATAAACGCACAAGGGCTGGACCTGGTTACCACCTACAAATACTTGGGAGTTATTCTGGACTTCAAGAACTCGTTTAAACCTCAGTTGGACACCCTGTGAGGAAAGGGAACCGTGACTTACTTGGTGATAAAGGGCCAGATGTAGGAACCCTAATACCGGTCGGTAACGGCCAAAATTACCGAATTTCGGCGGTTAGCGACCGGTATTAGGCATTTGGGATGTAGGTGGCTAAATTTCAGATTCTGTAATTTACCGAATCAGTATTTAAGAATTCGGTAAATTATCGAATCCTAATGTAGAAGGACTCAAGTGAGTGCTTTTCACCTGTAAGGATTCGTTATTTACCACCAACTACAAGTTGGTGGTAAATAACGAAAACCGTTAAAAAAGCAATTTTGTGCTTTTTTAACAGTGCCATGTAGCAGACATACATGCCCTTCGGGCATGTATGTGTGCCACATGTGCACCCATGCACTATTCAGGGGTGCAACAAGGTGTCAATGTGACACCCTGCCACCCTTGTAGGTCTTCCCCCTTACCGATTCGGTATTTACCGAATCGGTATTCCCCATTCATTCCTATGGGCCTGGAGGCCCATAGGAATGAATAGGAAATAACAATTTGGTAAATACCGAATCGGTATTTACCGAATTTTACAGATTCTGTAATATTTACCGAAAAATTACCTACATACTATTTACCTATTCTTAAATTCCGAATCGGTAAAATTCGGTATTTGAGAATAGGTAAATAGTATTTACCTACATCTGGCCCAAAATCTTTAAAAGGGTCAATTCACAAAAAGATCCCTGTACCGAGGACAGTAGATAGCATATATCTACTCAACATGAGTGTACACTACTCTGGATATATTACTATAATCTTCCAGAGGTACCCCCTTTCTCTTCACAGTGAGGTGTGTGTTCTCTAATGTCTTGCTGTCCACAACAAACTCATGTTTGTATCTGAAAACCTGGAGTTTCAGGGTAGCATTCAACTCAACATGTCCAATGATGTCTTCCCTCAATTAGACAGTACATCCACCCACAATTGAACAGATGAAAAAATGTGTGGTGGAAAGGAAGGCACCTCACGGGCAAAAAACCCTCGGGGAACTTGGCAGATGTTACCAATTCTATGCCCCTTTCTCATCATTGGTTGCCATTCCAATTCCGAAAGAAATTAGTGTACAAAGCAAAGAAAATGTACAACACAGAAAAAGGTTCCTGTGATGATACAAGGTCCTGGTTCATATTTGTGCGATTGATGCATCAATCGACAAAAGGGTGGACGGTGGCCTGATCAGCCAGTATGAGAGGACAGGGCTGATTCAGGTGTCCTATAAAGATGTCCAACATTGGTGCGGTGACCGAGTGTTAATACCCTGATGAATCTGCCAAAAGCATTGGGGCAGTGAAACATGTCGGTGTCAGGTAGTGGTATGCAATATTGAGCTACCAGCCATTTTAATTCACCAGCACACACTAGTACGAATAATAAAGTTATATAATGAGTGTGTCTGATGATTTTATATCACTCTTGTATGTTGGTCACACCAGTGAGCGATTGTTGTAGCTTTCTGTCTAGCACTTTTTTGCATGCACCTTTTTTCTGTGTTGTACATTTTGTTTGCTTTGTACACTAATTTCTTTCGGAATTGGAATGGCAACCAATGATGAGAAAGGGGCATAGAATTGGTAACAACTGCCAAGTTCCCCGAGGGTTGTTCGCCCGTGAAGTGCCTTCCTTTCCACCACGCATTTTTTCATCTGTTCAATTGTGGGTGGATGTACTGTCTAATTGAGGGCAGACATCATTGGACATGTTGAGTTGAATGCTACCCTGAAACTCCAGGTTTTCAGATACAAACATTAGTTTGTTGTGGACAGCAAGACATTAGAGAACACACACCTCACTGTGAAGAGAAAGGGGGTACCTCTGGAAGATTATAGTAATATATCCAGAGTTGTGTACACTCATGTTGAGTAGATATATGCTATCTACTGTCCTCGGTACAGGGATCTTTTTGTGAATTGACTGACTTGAGTGGAGGGCGATCCCTGCTGTCCCTTTCTTTTCCCTCTTGGTTCCTTTGTGTTATTGCACCAAAATCTTTAAAAGCCAAACTCCCTGATCTAACGTTCAACCCTCTTCTTCAGGTTTTGCGGGCAAAGTTACAGCCGACTCTCACATGTGGGAGTGAATCCCTTCAAGGGAAGAATGACGCACAACTGGACATAATAATAGCAAACTCATACAGAGCTATTTTTAACCTGCCATGATACGTCTCGCCTACACAAATCCGGTTGGAATTTGGGACTCTGCAACGAACATTAGAAAGGGGGAGTGCGTATGTTGTCAGCTGGCACAAGATTCGTCGTGCTGAGGTGGGTTCTCTAAACTCCAACGTATGGGAAGAGGTGCTGAGACACTGCAAATCTTCAGCTAGAGATTATCTACTTGATTTGCTTCAAGTCCTGAATCTGTCAGACCTTTGCGGCACTTCAACAGATCTCTTGTCCTTCAAAGAAGCTGCAAAAAAATCAGCACAAATCATCTCTTCTAGTAAGGACAGGGAGGCGTTAACAAAAAGAGCGCACGGTTGGATTACGCTGAGTGACTAAGGAAGAATGCAGCCATACGCATATTTCAAGATTGGAATGAATCTAAAAACGAAAGAAAAGTTCCTAAAATTACGCCTCGGCGTAATTCCGGTAACCCCGCATCTACCACCTTGGATGGAAAAAAACCGTGTTGCAGCAGTGCCGCCTGTGTAAAGCAGACAAGGAAGACATCATCCACATCATGTGCATTTGTCCAAAACTAAAGGACTTGAGGTATCATTTATTACGTCCCTCCTTTAAATAACACGGCGTCCGGACATGCAGGTAAACTGTGTTTTAATCCCACTGAAACAAAAGTAAACTGTCAGGACGTAAAGTTTTTGGACTTAGCAGAAAAAAGAAACAAGAGCGTTTGATGACCGGCGAAACATTTTATTGACAATTATGAACTGATAATAACTAAAGCTGTAAAATTGAGGAAATCGCGTATAATGATCTTTTAACAACTTTTAACAAAGTTTTACTGTTTGTAAAGATTTTAATTAATCATGTACATATAAATAAATACTTACTTACTGGTGGTTGAGGTATTGGTATTTGTGGTAGAGGCATTGGTGGTGGTGGTGGCATTGGTGGTGGTGGTGGCATTGGTGATGGTGGAGGTATTGTTATTGGTGGTGGTATTAGTTGTGGTGGTGGTATTAGTGTTGTTGGTATTAATGGAATTGGTGTTGGTGGTATTGGTAGCATTGGTGGTGGTGGTATTGGAGGTGGTACTGGTATTCGAGGTGGTGGTATTGGATTGTTGGTGGTGGTATTTGTGGTGGTGGTGGGGTGGGATTTGTGGTGGTGGTATTGGTGGCAGTATTGGTGGTTTTGGTATTGGGGAGGCGGTATTAGTTGATGGTGGTATTGCTGGTGGTGGTAGTGGTGGTGGTGTTGGTGGAGGTGGTATTTGTGGTGGTGGTGGTATTGGTGGTGCTGGTTGTGGTATTAGAGGTAGTATTAGTGGTGGTGGTAATGGCAGTGGTATTGGTGGTGGAGGTTTTGGTGGTGGTGGTATTGGTGGTGCTGGTATTAGTGGTGGTGGTGCTGGTAGTGGTATTGGTGGTGGTATTGGTGGTGTTGGTGGTGGTGCTGGTATTGGTAGTGGTATTGGTGGTGGCGATCTTAGTTGTGGTGGTGGTTGTGGTATTGGTGGTAGTGGTATTGTTGGTGGTATCGGTGGTATTTGTGGTGGTATTGGTGGTGCTGGTATTGGTGGTGGTAGTGTTGTTGGTGGTGATATTGGTAGGGGTAATGTTGATATTGTGGTGGTATTAGTTGTGGTGGTAGTATTAGTGGTGGTGGTATTGGTGTTGGTGGTATTGGTAGCATTAGTGGTGGTGGTATTGAAGGTGGTACTGTTATTCGTGGTGGTGGTATTGGATTGTTTGTGGTGGTATTGGTCGTGGTGGTATTTGTGATGGTGGTGGGGGTGGTATTTGTGGTGGTGGTGGTATTGATGGTGGTATTGGTTGTTTTGGTATTGGTCGTGGTATAGGGGGTGGTGGTATTAGTGGTGGTGATAGTATTGGTGGTGGTGGTATTGGAGGTGGTACTGGTATTCGTGGTGGTGGTATTCGATTTTTGGTGGTGGGGGTGATATTTGTGGTGGTGGGATTTGTGGTGGTGGTGGTACTGATCGTGGTATTGGTGGTTTTGGTATTGGGGGTGGCGATATTAGTGGTGAAGGTAGTATTGGTGTTGCTGGTATTGGTGGTGCTGGTATTGGTGATGGTATTGGTGATAGTAATGGTGGTGATACTGGTGGTGTAGGTTTTGGTGGTGGTGGTATTAGTGGTGCTGGTATTAGTAGCGGTGGTAGTGGTAGTGGTATTGGTGGTGGTATTGGTGGTGTTGGTGCTGGCATTGGTAGTGGTATTGGTGGTGGTGGTCTTTGTTGGGGTGGTGGCCATGGTATTGGTGGTAGTGGTATTGTTGATGGTATCGGTGGTATTGGTGGTGGCAGTATTGGTATTGCTGGTAGTGGTATTGGTGATGGTATTTGTGATGATATTGGTATTGATGGTGGTGGTATTGGTATTTGGTAGTGGTGGTGGTGGTGGTGGTGGTGGTGGTGGTACTGGTGGTACTGGTATTGGTGGTGGTGGTATTAGTATTAGTGGTGGTAGTAATGGTGGTGGCAGTTTTGGTACTGGTGGTGGTGGTATGGGTATTGGTGATGGTTTTGATATTGGTGGTAGTATTGGTATTTGATGGAGGTACTGGCATTGGTGGTGGTGGTATTGGTATTGGTGGTAGGGGTATTGGTGGTATTGGTGGTTGTACTGGTGGGGGGGTATTGGTGGTTGTGGTGGTAATGATGATGGTGGTGGTGGTGGTGGTGGTATTGGTGGTGGTGGTGGTAATAGTGGTGGCATTGATATTGGTGCTGGTATTGGTATTGGTGGTTTTATTGTTATTGTACTGGTGTTGGTGTTATTGGCATTGGTGGTGGTGATATTGGTGGTATTAGTGGTGGTGGCATTGGTGGGGGTGGTATTGGTGGTAATGGTGGCGGTGGTTTAGTTGGTGGTGGTGGTATTTGGTGGTGGTATTGTTGGTAGTGGTGGTAGTGGTGGTTGTGGTATTGTTAGTGGTATTGGTGGTAGTGGTGGTATTGGTGTTGGTATTAGTGGTGGTGGTGGCATTAGTGGTGGTGGTAGTAATGATGGTAGTGGTATTGGTGGTGGTGGTATTCATAGTGGTATTGGTGGTGGTGGTATTGGTGGTCTTGGGGCTGGTGGTATTGGTATTGGTGGTGGTGGCATTAGCATATTGTTGGTATTGTTATTGGTGGTGGTACTAGTGTTGGTGCTATTGGTGGTGGTGGTGGTATTGGTGGTGATATGGGTGGTGGTGGTGGTATTGGTATTGGTGTTGGTGGTGTTGGTTTTGGTGGTAGTAGTGGTATTGTTGGTGGTAGTGGTATTTGCAGTGGTGGTATTGGAGATGGTATTGGTGGTGGTATTGGTGGTGGTGGTATTGGTGATGATGGAAGTAGTGGTGGTATTGGTGTTGGTGGTATTGGTGGTGGTATTGAAGGTGGTATTAGTGGTGGTGTTGGTATTGGTGGTGGTGGTTTCTGTGGTGGTGATGGTATGGGTGGTGGTATTGGTGCTGGTGGTGGTATTAGTGGTGGTGGTAGTATTAGTGGTATTGGTGGTATTGGTGTTGGTGGTATTGGTTTTGGAGGTGGTGGTGGTATTGTTGTTGGTGGTGGTATTTGCGGTGGTGGTATTGGTGATGATGTTGGTGGTGGTATTGGTGGTAGTGGTATTGGTGGTGGTGGTATTGGTGGTGGTGATAGTATTGGTGGTGGTGCTTATAGTATTGGTGGTGGTGGTATTGGAGGTGGTACTGGTATTCGTGGTGGTGGTATTGGATTGTTGGTGGTGGTATTGGTGGTGGTGGGATTTGTGGGGGTGGATTTGTGGTGGTGGGATTTGTAGTGGTGGTATGGATGGTGGTATTGGTGGTTTTGGTATTGGTGGTAGTATTGGGGGTGGTGGTTTTGTGGTGGTGGTATTGGTGGTGCTGGTATTGGTGGTGGTATTGGTGATAGTATTGGTAGTGGTACTGGAGGTGGAGGTTTTGGTGGTGGTATTGGTGGTAGTATTGGTAGGGGTAGTGTTGATATTGGTGGTGGTATTAGTTGTGGTGGTAGTATTAGTGGTGGTGGTATTGGTGGTGGTGGTATTGGTGGTGCTGGTATTAGTATTGGTGGTGGTGGTAGTGGTATTGGTGGTGGTATTGGTGGTGGAGGTCTTACTGGTGGTGGTGGTAGTGGTATTGGTGGCAGTGGTATTGTTGCTGGTATCGGTGGTATTGGTAGTGGTATTGGTGGTGCTGTTATTGGTATTGGTGGTAGTATTGGTGGTGGTGGTATTGGTGGTAGTATTCATGTTGGTATTGGAAGTGGTGGTATCAGAGGTGGTATTGGTGGTGTTGGTGGTATGGGTGGTATTGGTGATGGTGGTATTGGTATCGGTGGTGGTGGTGGTATTGTGGGTAGTGTTTGTATTGGTGGTAGCAGTATTGGTATTGCTGGTGGTGGGGTATTGGTGGTCGTGGTGGTATTGATGGAGGTGGTGGTATTGGTGGTGGCATTGATATTGGTGCTGGTATTGGTATTGGTGGTATTATTGTTATTGTACAGGTGTTGGTGTTATTGGCATTGGTGGTGGTGGTGACATTGGTGGTATTAGTGGTGGTGGTGTTGGTGGTGGCATTGGTGGGGGTGGTATTGTTGGTAATGGTGGCGGTGGAATTGTTGGTGGTGATATTTGGTGGTGGTGGTATTCTTGGTAGTGGTGGTGGTAGGGGTGGTTGTGGTAATGGCGGTGGTATTTGTGGTGCTATTAGTGGTATTTGTGGTGGTGGTATTGGTATTGTTGGTGGTATTAGTGGTGGTGGTGGTATAAGTGGTGGTGGTGGTATTGGTGGTAGTGGTATTGGTGGTGGTGGTATTCATAGTGGTACCGGTGGTAGTGGTATTAATGATGATGGTATTGGTGGTATTGGAGCTGGTGGCATTGGTATTGGTGTTGTTAGCGTATTGGTAGTATTTTTATTGGCGATGGTACAAGTGTTGGTGCTATTGGTCGTGGTGGCGGTATTGGTGGTGATATTGGTGGTGGTGGTGGTAGTGGTATTGGTTTTGGTGGTGGTGGTACTGGTATTGGTGGTGGTATTAGTATTAGTGGTGGTGGTAATAGTGGTGGCAGGTTTGGTATTGGTGGTGGTGGTATTGGTATTGGTGATAGTTTTGGTATTGGTGGTGGTATTGGTATTTGGTGGTGGTACTGGTACTGGAGGTGGTATTGGTATTGGTAGTAGGGGTATTGGTGGTTGTATTGGTGGTTGTGGTGGTAATGATGGTGGTGGTGGTATTGGTGGTGGTGGTGGTATTGGTGGTGGTGGTGGTATTGGTGGTGGCATTGATATTGGTGCTGGTATTGGTATTGGTGGTGTTATAGTTATTGTACTAGTGTTGGTGTTATTGGCATTGGTGGTGGTGATATTGGTGGTATTAGTGGTGGTGGTATTGGTGGTGGCTTTGGTGGGGATGGAATTGGTGGTAATGGTTGCAGTGGCATTGTTGTTGGTGGTATTTGGTGGTGGTGGTATTGTTGGTAGTGGTGGTGGTAGTAGTGGTGGTTGTGGTATTGGTGGTGGTATTGGTGGTGCTATTAGTGGTATTGGTGGTGGTGGTATTGGTATTTCATGGTGGTATTAGTAGTGGTGGTATAAGTGGTGGTGGTGGTATTGGTGGTAGTGGTATTGGTGGTGTTGGTATTCATTGTGATGTTAGTGGTGGTGGATAAATGGTGATGGTATTGGTGGTATTGGGGCTGATGGTATTGGTTTTGGTGGTGGTGGCATTAGCGTATGGGTAGTATTGTTATTGGTGGTGGTACTAGTGTTGGTGCTATTGATATTTGATATTTATGGGAATTTGTAAAGCGCGACTATCGCTCCGGAAGGAGCATCTTGGCGCTGAGCGTGCAGAAAAAAGAAACATAGTGATGAATGAATCAGATGGCTGCGAAAACTGAGGAGTCGGATTGCTGGAATACCCAGGTTTTCAAGAGTTTCCTGAAGTGGCTCTCAGTATCAGCTAGCCTAAGGTTAACGGGGAGGTTGTTCCAAGCTCTTGCTGCTAGGAAGGAAAAGGTCTTCCCCCCTCGCGTTTGTAACTTAAATCTTGGGATAACGACAAGGTTGGTTCCTGAAGATCTCAGGCAGCGCGTAGGATTGTAATACGTAAAGCGCTTGGTGAAATACAGGGGACCTGTTTTTCTAATGGCTTTGAATACAGTGAGTAGAAGTTTAAACAAAATTCTTTTGTGAAGAGGTAGCCAGTGGAGGGTATTGAGGGCGGCTGAGGCTGAGGACCTTCTGGGGAGTTTGAGAACGAGTCTGGCAGCCGCGTGTTGAACGCTTTGCAGTTTCCTAAGGGTAGACTTCTTCACTCCTGCCATTAGTCCGTTGCAATAATCAAGTCGGGAGAGGACTAGAGCAACCGCGACTGATTTTCTGTCTGAGATGGGGAGGAAGTCAAAGAATTTCTTCAGTGTTCTAATGAGACTAAAACAGCTCCCAGCAGTGATGCGGACATGATCATCAAAGCTGAGGGATGCATCGAATTGAATGCCAAGATTACGTGCCGAGGAAACAGCACTCGGCGGAGCTTCTGAGTTTTTTGGCCACCAGTCTTTTGGGGAGAAGGACAAGTCTTTCCCTAGGGGTATGATCTCAATCTTGGCACTGTTACATCTGAGGTGGTTACCATTCAGCCATAGAAAAACCTCGGAGAGACAATTCTTAAATCTAAAAACTGCATCCGTGCAATTTTTATTGATGGTGACGACAAGCTGAGTGTCATCAGCATATGATGTGACGAGGATTCCGTGGGATTCTATCAGTGCAAGGAGGGGGGTCATGTAAATGTTAAAAAAAAGAGGGCTAAGTATGGATCCCTGGGGGACTCCTGATGTGATTGGTCGTTCTCTAGAGAGGTAGGGGCCTAGTGAAACCGTTTGGGATCTATTGGACAGGAACGATGTAATCCATGTCAGCACAGTATCTGTCACACCAATCTCGCGCATTCTATTGATAAGAATGGAATGCGAGATGGTGTCAAACGCTGCTGTTAAGTCGAGCAGGATGAGTACAGCCTGTCTCCCCTCATCCTGCAAGAACTTGATAGAATCAGATAATTCAATCAAGGCGGTTTCAGTGGAGTGGCCGGGACGGAACCCAGATTGTTGGGGGTGCAGAAGGTGATTGTTCTCTACAAAGGTTTTTAACTCGCCGTATACTAGCTGCTCCGTGATTTTACCAAGCGCGGGTAGTAAGGAAATTGGGCGCATGTTAGTGAGGTCAGTGGGGGATTTATTTTGCTTCTTCATTAAAGGCTTCACTATGGCCTTTTTCCAGTCATCGTGAACGATGCCTGATTCGAGGGATTCGTTGATGATAGCGTTAATCGTGGGATTTACAGCCTTGATAAGATGGTGAAGAAGGTTGGCGGGGCATGAGTCCGTGGGGGCTCCCGATTTGCAGGCCAAGATAGCCTTACGAGTTTGTTGAAGGCAGACTGGTGAGAAACTGCCGAAGGTGGAGGGAATTGTGACGGCGTCATGGGTGGTGGTGGCGGTATTGGTTGTGATATTGGTGGTGGTGGTGGTAGTGGTATTGGTGGTATTGGCGTTGGTGGTATTGGTTTTGGTGGTGGTGGTGTTATTGGTGGTGGCGGTATGTGCGGTGGTGGTATTGGTGGTGGTGGTATTGGTGATGGTGGAAGTAGTGGTGGTATTGGTGGTGGTGGTATTGGTGGTGGTATCGGTGGTGGTATTGAAGGTGGTATTAGTGGTGGTGTTTGTGGTATTGGTATTGGTGGTGGTGGTTTTTGTGGTGGTGTTGGTACTGGTGGTGGTATTGGTGCTGGTGGTGGTGGTAGTGCTGGTGATATTAGTGGTATTGGTGGAATTTGTGTTGGTGGTATTGGTTTTGGTGGTGGTATTGTTGGTGGTGGTATTTGCGGTAGTAGTATTGGTGATGGTATTGTGGTGGTATTGGTGGTAGTGGTATTGGTGGTGGTAGTATTGGTGGTGGTATTGGTGGTGGTGGTTATAGTATTGGTGGTGGTGGTATTAGAGGTGGTACTGCTATTTGTGTTGGTGGTGGTGGTGGTAATGATGGTGGTGGTGGTATTGGTGGTATTGGTGGTGGCATTGATATTGGTGCTGGTATTGGTATTGGTGGTGTTATTGTTATTGTACTAGTGTTGGTGTTATCAGCATTGGTGGTGGTAATATTGGTGCTATTAGTGGTGGTGGTGTTGGTGGTGGTATTGGTGGTGGCATTGGTGGGGATGGAATTGGTGGTAATGATGGCAGTGGTCTTGTTGTTGGTGGTATTTGATGGTGGTGGTATTGTTGGTAGTGGTGGTGGTAGTAGTGGTGGTTGTGGTATTGGTGGTGGTATTGGTGGTGCTATTAGTGGTATTGGTGGTGGTGGTATTGGTATTTCATTGTGGTATTAGTAGTGGTGGTGGTATTAGTGGTGGTGGTGGTATTTGTGGTAGTGGTATTCATTGTAATGTTAGTGGCGGTATTAATGGTGATGGTATTGGTGGTATTGGGGCTGGTGGTATTGGTATTGGTGGTGGTGGCATTAGCGTATTGGTAGTATTGTTATTGGTGGTGGTACTAGTGTTGGTGCTATTGGTGGTAGTGGCGGTATTGGTTGTGACATTGGTGGTGGTGGTGGAAGTGGTATTGGTGGTATTGGTGTTGGTGGTATTGGTTTTGGTGGTGGTGGTGTTGGTGGTGGTGGTGTTGTTGGTGGTGGTGGTATCAGTGGTGGTATTGAAGGTGGTATTAGTGGTGGCATTTGTGGTATTGGTATTGGTGATGGTGGTTTTTGTGGTGGTGATGGTACTGGTGGTGGTACGGGTGCTGGTGGTGGTGTTAGTGGTGGTGGTATTAGTGGCAGTGGTGGAATTGGTGTTGGCGATATTGGTTTTGTTGGAGGTGGTGGTATTGTTGGTGGTGGTATTTGCAGTAGTGGTATTGGTGATGGTATTGTGGTGGTATTGGTGGTAGTGGTATTGTGGGTGGTAGTATTCGTGGTGGTAATGGTGGTGGTGGTTATAGTATTGGTGGTGGTGGTATTGGAGGTGGTACTGGTATCCGTGTTGGTGTTATTGGATTGTTGGTTGTGGTATTGGTGGTGGTGGTATTTGTTGTGGTGGTGGGGGTGGTATTTGTGGTGGTGCTATTTGTGGTGGTGGTGGTATTGATGGTGGTATTGGTGGTTTTGGTATTGGTGGTGGTATTGGGGGTGGCGGTATTAGTGGTGGTAGTAGTATTGGTGGTATTGGTGGTATTGTGGCGGTGGTGTTGGTGGTGCTGGTGTTGGTGGTGGTATTGGTGATAGTATTGGTGGTGGTACTGGTGGTGGAGGGTTTGGTGGTGGTATTGGTGGTAGTATTGTTGGTGGTGTTATTGGTAGGGGTAGTGTTGATATTGGTGGTGGTATTAGTTTTGGTGGTAGTATTAGTGGTGGTGGTATTGGTGTTGGTGGTATTTGTGGTGCTGGTATTAGTAGTGTTGGCAGTGGTAGTGGTATTGGGAGTGGTATTGGTGGTTGTGGTCTTAGTGGTGGTGGTGGTTGTGGTATTGGTGGTAGTGGTATTGTTGTTGGTACTGGTGGTATTGGTAGTGGTATTGGTGGTGCTGATATTGGTATTGGTGGTAGTATTGGTGGTTGTTAGAATTGGGGGTCTCTGGTTGGCGCAAGTAAGTACTTGTGACAAGCAGGGACCCTCTCCTCTAAGTCAGGGCAAAGGATGACCCTTCAGAATTACCCTTGCTCACCCTCTAGGTGCGTGGCGTGAGCAGCCAAGGCGATTCTCCAGGCGTTAGTCAGTTAAGCATTTGTAGACACCCACACAGCAAAATATACCAATCCCCCCACAAATGGACACCAGGCTGTGAGTATATAAAAATACGCTTCTTTATGTAAAATATATATATCTCTTAGGTCAGACTTATCACAAGATCAAATAACGTTTTTGGGGTGCCCACAGGTTGTAAATAGGCAAGCTTTCTTCGTTGCAATTCAAAATGTACTTTTAGTCTTTAAAACGGATGTTTCCCTGCAGTGTACCTTTCAGGAGGGTTCTCTTGAGTCCTGGGGAATATTGGGGGTCACACTGCTCCTTTCCAACTTGTTGCAGCCAGCCCAGGGGCTCCGGGATACTTTCTGCCCGCTCCGGGCCGAGATCGGGGCCCGACCGCCCAAAGCTCACGCTTCCCGCGTGGGACGCGTTCGGCCCTGCCGGGGCTGTCGATGCGGGCGGCCCCCACGGGTCTGGGGGGCTCAGGCAGGGGTGAGTGTTGGCCTCGGGGCGGCCCACGGGAGGCAAGGGCCAAAGGACCTGGGGCCGCTTCTGTCACTGCGGCCGGGGCGCTGGATGCAGCCTGTGACTTCTCCTGCCCGCCTGGATCGGATTCCAGCGGGAGGGGCTGAAACGCTCGCACAGAGCGGAGCGGCGCCGCGAGCAGGGACAGAGAGCGGTGCGAGTCAGCTGCGAAAGGGCGGCTCGCACCACAGCTGATCTGGAGGCCGGGGGCACTCGTAGGCAGGGCGGCTGGCACAACAAAAAGGGCAGAAACAAACGTTGCGGGCCCCGAGCCCGTTGACGGTCTCGGTGGCGGCTTTTCTCCGGGGACAGAGGCGAGGTGCCCAGCGGCTCAGGCAGAGCGAGGCTGGCACCCGAGCCGTCCGTCCGGCGGAGGTCTGTCCCCTGGGTCTGTTTGCTTCCGGTGGGGATTTCTGGCGGGAGGGTGAGGCACAACAGCGAGCCTCCGTGGGCGGTGGGTTCAGTGGTTTCCCTCGGCGGAGGGGGAGCGGCTCAGCAGAGCGGAGCTCTCCCTCGGCAGGGACGGGGAAACCGGCGAGCACGGCCTCGAGGAGGGGCTGGGGGGCACCACAGCAGCGAGCCTTCCCAGGCGGTCAACACAGCGATCTCCTCAGCGGGGGGAGAGCGGCTCAACGGAGCGGAGCTCTTCCTCGGCGGGGACGAGGAGACACAGTCGGTCACGGCCTCAGGGAGGGGCTGGGGGGCACCAAAGTCACAGCTCCGGCAGTGGTAGAAATCCCAGATAAATACCGGCAGACGAGCAGAGGGCAGGTTGAGCCAGATGGTCCTGTGGCTCAGGTCAGGGGGCAAGCTCAATCAAGCCCTTGGAGAATGTTTAAGCACAAAGCAGCAAAGTCTTTTCTCATCAAGTCTTTTCCTCTCCTTCCTCAGCAAGGCAAGCAGCAGGCCAGTCCTCCCAGCGTCTCTTCTCCTGCTAGTCGGGCAGAGGTCCTTCGTGGTGAAACAGGATTCTAATTTACAAGGAGCAGGGCTCCTACTTTTATACACAGTTTCTTTTGTTCTCACTGGCCAGGGGGGCCTCTGCATAACTGCTCTCAGCTCCTGAGCACTTGTGGTGGGTACTTCTGCTTCTGCATTCAGTGGGAGGGCAGGCACATCAGCCGCTCCCCAGGGGGGCGGAGCCGGCATTGTGAGGACAGGGGCAGCCTGAGCACTTTGTTGACAAGCTTCAGTCCTTCCTGGGCCAGGTGCAGGCTGAGTCATCAGTCGCTCCCTAGGAGGGCGGAGCCAGCATTGTGGGGGCAGAGCACAGCCTGATGCATCATTCAGGGGAAACTCCCACCACCCACTAAGGTGTCATCCTGCTATTCACAACCTGTCAACTCCCAGCCCTGTCACTCACACAACTCAGACAGTCAGATACACACAAAAGCAGAGGCGGGCTGAAATGGTTAGACAAGCAAATGCTAGCTTTCTAAAAGTAGCATTTGCAAACACAGGATATTAAAATAAACTTTACTAAAAGAAGTATTTTATTATTCTGAGTTCAGGCATACTAAACATTAATTTCTACCATGTTCCCTGAGCCTGCTGGGATTATAGAGTGTAATAATTCCAGCAGCCCATCTGGCCTAGAAGGGAACTGGTAGCCTTACAATAGTGAAAAACGAATTTGGCAGTAATTCACTATTAGAACATGCCACACACATCAGGGCATGTTCTACCTTACACTTACAATGCACCCTGCCCTTAGGCCTACCATAGGGGTGACTAATATGAAGTTAAGGGAAGGTTTAGGGGCTGGCAAGTGTGTGCACTTGCCCAGCCAGCATGACAGTACCAGACTGCACGCAGGTTCTGCAATGGCAGACCCTAGACACATTTTAAGGCTGCTTCTGTGGGTGGCGCAACCAGCGCTGCAGGCCCACTAGCAGTATTGGCATTCACAAGGCCTGGCACTCCTGGTGCACTTTACTGGGGACTGACAGTAAATCCAATGAACCAATCAGGTATATCAATCACATGTACACTTTACAGTAGGGAGCACTTGCACTGCGGCACGGGTTGGCCGTGGCGCAGTGCCCTGAGTAGCGGACACCAGCAAAAACATCTGAGGCACAACAGCAAAAAGTGGAAGGGAAACTCACGCCAAGGTGCCAGGTCTAACACGTGTCCCCTCCAGCTGAAATGTGGGGGGAACTACCCTTCCCCAGGGAGTTCCACATCACTAAGGCGGAAAAACCTGGACAGACCGTCAGCGTTGGCGTGATCTGTGCCAGGGCGGTGTTCCACCGTAAAGTCCATACCCTGTAGGGAGATGGACCACCTCAACAGTTTTGGGTTCTCACCCCTCATTTGCATCAACCATCTGAGGGGCCTGTGGTCTGTCTGAACCCGGAAGTGAGACCCAAACAAGTAGGGTCTTAGCTTCTTCAGTGCCCAGACCACAGCAAATGCTTCACGCTCTATTGCACTCCACCTACTTTCCCGTGGAAGTAACCTCCTACTGATGAAGGCTACAGGTTGGTCCCAGCCCTCCTCAGTCATCTGTGAGAGAACAGCCCCTACACCATGCTCTGAAGCGTCTGTTTGCACTATGAATTCCTTGGAGAAATCAGGAGCCAGGAGCACGGGCGCCGTGCACATGGCAGTCTTCAGGGTGTCAAAAGCCTTCTGACAGGTGTCAGTCCAAATCACATTCCTGGGCTGCTTCTTAGAAGTCAGCTCTGTCAAGGGGGTCACAATAGTGCCATAGCCCTTGACAAACCTCCTGTAATACCCAGTGAGCCCCAGGAAGGCTCTCACTGCAGTCTGGGTCTTGGGGGGTTCCCAAGCCAGGATGGTCTCAATTTTGGGTTGCAAGGGTGCCACCTTGCCACTCCCCACTTGGTGTCCCAAGTACACCACGGAACCCTGCCCAATCTGGCACTTGCTCGCCTTGATTGTGAGGCCTGCCTTGCGCAGGGCCATCAACACTTCCCAGAGGTGTCGCAGGTGTTCTGGCCAGGTACCACTGAACACTGAGATGTCATCCAGGTAGGCGGCACTGAACTCATCCAGCCCAACCAACACCTGGTTGACCAACCTCTGAAAGGTGGCAGGGGCATTCTTCATCCCAAATGGCATAACCCGGAACTGGAAATGCCCATCTGGTGTGGAGAATGCTGACCTCTCCTTTGCTCCATCGGTCAAGGCGATCTGCCAGTACCCAGACGTTAAATCAAACGTGCTGAGGAACCGGGCAGCTCCTAGCCGATCAATGAGCTCATCAGCTCTGGGGATAGGGTGCGCGTCAGTCTTGGTGACTGAATTGAGTCCTCTGTAGTCCACACAGAACCGGAGTTCAGGTGTGGCTCCCGGCGCAGCAGCCTTTGGGACCAAGACCACGGGGCTGGACCAAGGACTGCTGGAGGACTCAACCACCCTAAGAGCAAGCATCTTGGAGACCTCCTCCTTGATGCAGGCCCTGACCCTGTCAGTCACTCTGTAAGCTTTATGCTTCACAGGTAAGCTGTCTCCTGTGTCCACATCATGGACGCACCAATCTGTGACACCAGGAACCAGGGAGAACAGATCTGGAAACTGCCCCAGCAATTGGCGGCAGTCTTCCTGTTGTTCAGGGGTCAGGGTGGGTGAGAGGTTAACTCCATCCACTGACCCATCTTTCTCACAGGCCACTAAGAGGTCAGGAAGAGGCTCAGACTCCTCTTCCATTCCATCATCAGTTGCCAACAACATGCCCACTTCGGACCTTTTCAAGTGGGGCTTGAGGCGGTTAACATGTAGGACCCTTAAAGGATTCCTGGGCGTCTTCATGTCCACCAAGTATGTCACTGGGCTCTTGCGCTCCACAACCTCAAATGGACCTGTCCACTTATCCTGAAGTGCACAGGGTTCCACTGGGGCCAAGACATACACCTCTTGTCCAGGCTGAAGCTCTACCAGAGTGGCATTCTGGTCGTACCACCGCTTCATCTCTTCCTGGCTTGCTTCCAGATTTGCCTCAGCAAGTTGTCTGAAGCGCCTGGTCTGGTTTCTGAAGGCCAGCATGTAACTGTATACATTCTGGGGAGGTTTCCTGGGAGATTGCTCCCAGCCTTCCTTTACCAAACTCAGTGGTCCTCTCACGGGGTGTCCATACAGCAGTTCAAAGGGGCTGAACCCTAGGGACTTCTGTGGCACCTCACGGTATGCAAAGAGCAGGCATGGCAAGAGGACGTCCCACTTACGCCTCATTGGACCTTCCAGGCCCATGATCATGCCCTTCAGGGTTCGGTTGAATCTCTCAACCAACCCATTTCCTTGGGGATGGTAAGGGGTGGTGAACTTGTAAGTTACACCACACTCTTGCCAAAGGGACTTCATATATTTGGATATGAAGTTGGTGCCCCTGTCGCTCACCACCTCTAGAGGGAATCCCACTCGTGAGAAAATTCCCATCAGTGCACGTCCCACCACGGGGGCTGTCACTGTCCTCAGAGGGATGGCTTCAGGGTACCGGGTGGCATGATCCACCAAGACCAGGATGAACCTGTTGCCCATGGCTGTCTTGGGGTCCAGAGGCCCAACAATGTCAATACCCACTCGTTGGAATGGAGTACTGACCACAGGGAATGGTTGGAGTGGAGCCTTGTTCTTCCCTCCACTCTTCCCACTTGCCTGGCAAGTTGGACAGGTCCTACAATGAGCATCTGAGCTCTTGTGCATTTGGGGCCAGTAAAAGTGGGTGACAAGCCTGTCATAGGTCTTGTCCATCCCCAAATGCCCTGCTAACGGCACATCATGAGCCAGTCCCAGTAGGAAGGCTCTGAACTTCTGGGGTACCACCAGCACACGGGCTGACCCAGGTTCAGCAGTCTTAGGCTCTGAATACAGGAGGTCATTCTCCCAGTACACATAATGTGTTTTGGCCTGAACACCATTGGCCTGGTCTGCAGCCTGCTGCCGCATACCCACGAGAGAAGGGCATTCTTTCTGCTCCCTGCAGAATTCCTCCCTGGAGGGGCCTCCTTCTTGCTGCCAATGGGTCAGCTCAGGCAGGTCCCCCAGTTCAGCAATCTGTTCCCCTGTAGGCTCCAGGGCATCCCCCTCAAGGTCTGCTTCCTCCTGGACCGTGGGAACAGCAGGGGCCGGTTTCCCGCGCCCCCTGCGCCTTCTCTCTAAGGCCGGTTCCTGGGCCTCTCCTTCAGGTCCCAGGACCTCTTGATCACCCCTACTGGCTGCCATTGACCGGGTGGTCACGCACGCCCAGTCAGGCAGACCCACCATCTTCAGGTGAGTCGTTTTCTCCACCTTTTCCCAAGGGGAGTCCTCCAAGTCATTCCCTAGCAAACAGTCAACAGGCATGGTTTTCCTCACACAGACCTGCAGAGTACCAGAGACCCCCCCCCACTCGAAGGGAACTTGAGCCATCGGACACTGGCTCTCAGAATTGTCAGCGTTGACAACCCTACAGTAGGCATGGGGTACAACCTGCTCTTGAGACACCAGGTGCTGCCTCACTGCAGTCACACTGGCTCCTGTATCTCTAAGAGCCTCAGCTTTCCTACCATTGATGGTCACTACCTGCCCATATTTCTTAGTGTTAGAGGGCAGGTAGTTTGTAGGGACCATTTCACTGTCTCCTAATGAGACTAGGGTCATCTGAACAGGATCTCCACCCCCTGGGACCATTACTTCTTCTCCTAAGTGAACACTAGTCACTTGCCGGGGGGGAGCACCAGTGGGTGCTGATTTTCCAAACAGGCGACACTTGGGGTCACTGGCAATGTGCCCCGGGTCACCACATCTGAAACAATTGAAGGGCCCCTTTGGAACAGGTCTACCTGTCGGGGCCCCATTCTGCTTTGGGGGGGGGGGAGGCTGAGAACCCTTCTGCTGGTTCCCTTGGGGATTACTTTGGGGGCCTTTAGGGAACCCTTTCTGTTTACCCCTGTCCCCCCCACTCTTCTGCTGGGGACCCTGCCCACCCTTGGCGGAGTCTCCCACTGGACCCTTGTGGACCCTGGTGCTGAGCCAGCGGTCCGCCTCCTCAGCAAGCTTCCTCGGGTTGGACAGCTTGCTATCAATCAGGTGCTGGCGTAACTCAGGAAAACAGTTATCAGACAAGTGCTCCCATGCAATTAAATCAAAGAGACTTTGAAAATCATTCACCTTGTTACCCTTCACCCAACCATCCAGGGCTCTGCAAAAAAAATTCACATACTCCACATACGTAGTCCCAGGACGCTTTGCACACCCCCTGAACCTCTGTCTATATAATTCAGGAGTAAGCCCATACCTGGTCATTAAGGCCTCTTTCAAGTGGGGATAGGAAATCTGTTCTGCAGTGGGCAGATCTAGCAGGGTGTCCCGCCCTTCGCTAAGGAACCTTCCCCACAACCCCGCTCCCCAATCCTTTTCAGGGACCCGGTGGGAGGACATGGCTACCTCATATGCCCTAAACCACTGTCCTATGTCATCCCCCCTAAAGAATTCCTTAACTACATCTTTGGGGATGTACACCTTGGACTCTACCTGCACCGGCGTTGTGCTGCCACCAGAAGGAGCTGTTCCCAAACCTCTTTGCTCCAACTCCTTCATTCTCAGGTCATGGTCCAGCTGGCGTTGCTGTGCCTCCATGGCCAATCTTTGCTTGTCCATTTCCAGTTTTTGTTTTTCCATTTCCAGTTGCCCAGCTAATCTTGCCATCTCCATTGCATGTGCCCTGTCTGCTGCCCTGTCTGCCAGCTCCTCTGGTGACAGGCCTCTGGGGGGCTCTGCAGCGCCATCTGGTGGAATGATATCCACCGGGGTCTGGGGATCTCTTGACTCCCTCCAGGCTCTCAGCGCCGTCACTAGTGGGGTCTTGTTGTTCAATCCACTTTTGGCAATTCTGCATTTCGTGCAGAGATCTTTCAGCTGGTCATTGGTTAAGCCCCTCAAGGCTTCCTCCCTCCAATCTATGTCATCTGCTCCAGAGAAGGTAGAGAGCGCTCTTCCAGCAGGGAGCGAGCCAGGCATGGCTTCAGTAATGGCAGATGTCTCAACAAAATTAACAAAAAGGAACTGGAAACCTGTGGCTGCGTTATAGATCTGCTCTCACTATGTGGTGATCAGTAATTCACTGTATGTAAACTACAAATGCAAATTCGCAAATCCCACCGCTGCCACCAATGTTAGAATTGGGGGTCTCTGGTTGGCGCAAGTAAGTACTTGTGACAAGCAGGGACCCTCTCCTCTAAGTCAGGGCAAAGGATGACCCTTCAGAATTACCCTTGCTCACCCTCTAGGTGCGTGGCGTGAGCAGCCAAGGCGATTCTCCAGGCGTTAGTCAGTTAAGCATTTGTAGACACCCACACAGCAAAATATACCAATCCCCCCACAAATGGACACCAGGCTGTGAGTATATAAAAATACGCTTCTTTATGTAAAATATATATATCTCTTAGGTCAGACTTATCACAAGATCAAATAACGTTTTTGGGGTGCCCACAGGTTGTAAATAGGCAAGCTTTCTTCGTTGCAATTCAAAATGTACTTTTAGTCTTTAAAACGGATGTTTCCCTGCAGTGTACCTTTCAGGAGGGTTCTCTTGAGTCCTGGGGAATATTGGGGGTCACACTGCTCCTTTCCAACTTGTTGCAGCCAGCCCAGGGGCTCCGGGATACTTTCTGCCCGCTCCGGGCCGAGATCGGGGCCCGACCGCCCAAAGCTCACGCTTCCCGCGTGGGACGCGTTCGGCCCTGCCGGGGCTGTCGATGCGGGCGGCCCCCACGGGTCTGGGGGGCTCAGGCAGGGGTGAGTGTTGGCCTCGGGGCGGCCCACGGGAGGCAAGGGCCAAAGGACCTGGGGCCGCTTCTGTCACTGCGGCCGGGGCGCTGGATGCAGCCTGTGACTTCTCCTGCCCGCCTGGATCGGATTCCAGCGGGAGGGGCTGAAACGCTCGCACAGAGCGGAGCGGCGCCGCGAGCAGGGACAGAGAGCGGTGCGAGTCAGCTGCGAAAGGGCGGCTCGCACCACAGCTGATCTGGAGGCCGGGGGCACTCGTAGGCAGGGCGGCTGGCACAACAAAAAGGGCAGAAACAAACGTTGCGGGCCCCGAGCCCGTTGACGGTCTCGGTGGCGGCTTTTCTCCGGGGACAGAGGCGAGGTGCCCAGCGGCTCAGGCAGAGCGAGGCTGGCACCCGAGGCGTCCGTCCGGCGGAGGTCTGTCCCCTGGGTCTGTTTGCGTCCGGTGGGGATTTCTGGCGGGAGGGTGAGGCACAACAGCGAGCCTCCGTGGGCGGTGGGTTCAGTGGTTTCCCTCGGCGGAGGGGGAGCGGCTCAGCAGAGCGGAGCTCTCCCTCGGCAGGGACGGGGAAACCGGCGAGCACGGCCTCGAGGAGGGGCTGGGGGGCACCACAGCAGCGAGCCTTCCCAGGCGGTCAACACAGCGATCTCCTCAGCGGGGGGAGAGCGGCTCAACGGAGCGGAGCTCTTCCTCGGCGGGGACGAGGATACACAGTCGGTCACGGCCTCAGGGAGGGGCTGGGGGGCACCAAAGTCACAGCTCCGGCAGTGGTAGAAATCCCAGATAAATACCGGCAGACGAGCAGAGGGCAGGTTGAGCCAGATGGTCCTGTGGCTCAGGTCAGGGGGCAAGCTCAATCAAGCCCTTGGAGAATGTTTAAGCACAAAGCAGCAAAGTCTTTTCTCATCAAGTCTTTTCCTCTCCTTCCTCAGCAAGGCAAGCAGCAGGCCAGTCCTCCCAGCGTCTCTTCTCCTTCTAGTCGGGCAGAGGTCCTTCGTGGTGAAACAGGATTCTAATTTACAAGGAGCAGGGCTCCTACTTTTATACACAGTTTCTTTTGTTCTCACTGGCCAGGGGGGCCTCTGCATAACTGCTCTCAGCTCCTGAGCACTTGTGGTGGGTACTTCTGCTTCTGCATTCAGTGGGAGGGCAGGCACATCAGCCGCTCCCCAGGGGGGCGGAGCCGGCATTGTGAGGACAGGGGCAGCCTGAGCACTTTGTTGACAAGCTTCAGTCCTTCCTGGGCCAGGTGCAGGCTGAGTCATCAGTCGGTCCCTAGGAGGGCGGAGCCAGCATTGTGGGGGCAGAGCACAGCCTGATGCATCATTCAGGGGAAACTCCCACCACCCACTAAGGTGTCATCCTGCTATTCACAACCTGTCAACTCCCAGCCCTGTCACTCACACAACTCAGACAGTCAGATACACACAAAAGCAGAGGCGGGCTGAAATGGTTAGACAAGCAAATGCTAGCTTTCTAAAAGTAGCATTTGCAAACACAGGATATTAAAATAAACTTTACTAAAAGAAGTATTTTATTATTCTGAGTTCAGGCATACTAAACATTAATTTCTACCATGTTCCCTGAGCCTGCTGGGATTATAGAGTGTAATAATTCCAGCAGCCCATCTGGCCTAGAAGGGAACTGGTAGCCTTACAATAGTGAAAAACGAATTTGGCAGTAATTCACTATTAGAACATGCCACACACATCAGGGCATGTTCTACCTTACACTTACAATGCACCCTGCCCTTAGGCCTACCATAGGGGTGACTAATATGAAGTTAAGGGAAGGTTTAGGGGCTGGCAAGTGTGTGCACTTGCCCAGCCAGCATGACAGTACCAGACTGCACGCAGGTTCTGCAATGGCAGACCCTAGACACATTTTAAGGCTGCTTCTGTGGGTGGCGCAACCAGCGCTGCAGGCCCACTAGCAGTATTGGCATTCACAAGCCCTGGCACTCCTGGTGCACTTTACTGGGGACTGACAGTAAATCCAATGAACCAATCAGGTATATCAATCACATGTACACTTTACAGTAGGGAGCACTTGCACTGCGGCACGGGTTGGCCGTGGCGCAGTGCCCTGAGTAGCGGACACCAGCAAAAACATCTGAGGCACAACAGCAAAAAGTGGAAGGGAAACTCACGCCAAGGTGCCAGGTCTAACAGTGGTGGTGGTATTGGTGGTGGTATTCATGTTGGTATTGGAGGTGGTGGTATCAGAGGTGGTATTGGTGGTGTTGGTAGTATGGGTGGTATTGGTGATGGTGGTATTGGTATCGGTGGAGGTGGTGGTGGTGGTGGTATTGTGGGTAGTGTTTGTATTGGTGGTAGCAGTATTGGTATTGCTGGTGGTGGGGTATTGGTGGTCGTGGTGGTATTGATGGTGGTGGTGGTATTGGTGGTGGCATTGATATTGGTGATGGTATTGGTGGTGTTATTGTTATTGTACTGGTGTTGGTGTTATTGGTGGTGATATTGGTGGTATTAGTGGCAGTGGTGTTGGTGGTGGCATTGGTGGGGATGGTATTGTTGGTGGTGGTATTTGGTGGTGGTGGTATTCTTGGTAGTGGTGGTAGCGGTGGTTGGGGTAATGGCAGTGGTATTGGTGGTGCTATTAGTGGTATAAGTGGTGGTGGTATTGGTATTGTTGGTGGTATTAGTGGTGGTGGTGGTATTGGTGGTGGTGGTATTGGTGGTTTTGGTATTCATAGTGGTATTGGTGGTGGTGGTATTAATGGTGATGGTATTGGTGGTATTGGGGCTGGTGGCATTGGTATTGGTGGTGGTGGCGTTTTGGTGGCATTGTTATTGGTGATGGTACCAGTGTTGGTGCTATTGGTCATGGTGGCGGTATTGGTGGTGATATTTGTAGTGGTGGTAGTGGTGGTAGTGGTATTGGTGGTATTGGTTTTGGTGGTGGTGGTGGTATTGTAGGTGATGGTGGTATCTACGGTGGTGGTATTGGTGATGGTATTGGTGGTGGTATTGGTGGTGGTGGTATTGGTGATGGTGGAAGTAGTGGTGGTATTGGTGGTGGTGGTATCGGTGGTGATATTGAAGGTGGTTTTTGTGGTGGTGATGGTATTGGTGCTGGGGGTGGTATTAGTGGTGGTGGTATTAGTGGTGGTGGTAATGGTGGTGGTAGTGGTATTGGTGGAGGTGGTATTGGTGGTGGTGGTGATAGTATTGGTGGTGGTGGTACAGCTGGTGGTGTTATGGGTGGTGGTGGTATTGGTGGTATTGGTGGTATTGGTGGTATTGGTGGTAGTGACATTGGTGGTGGGGACCTGGTGGTGGTGAAATTGGTGGTAGTATTGGTGGTGGTGATATTGGTGGTGGTAGGGGTGGTTTTGGTGGTGGTATTGGTGGTGGTATTAGTGGTGGTGTTGCTGGCAGTGGTATAAGTGATAAGTGGTGGTATTGGCGGTGGTGGAATTGGTGGTGGTATTGGTGATGGTGGTATCAGTGGTGGTATAAGTGGTATTGGTGGTGGTGGTATTGGTGGTGGTATGTGTGTTGGTATGGGTGGTGGTGGTGGTATTAGTGGTGGTATTGGTGGTATTGATGATAGGGCTATTTGTATTAGTGGTGGTAGTGTTGGTGGTGGTGGTATTGGTGGTGGTGTTGGTATTGGTGGTGTTATTGTATTGTACTGGTGTTGGTGTTATTGCCATTGGTAGTGGTGATATTGGTGGTATTAGTGGTGGTGGTATTGGTGGTGGCATTGGTGGGGGTGGTGTTGGTGGTAATTCTGGCGGTGGTATTGTTGGTGGTGGTATTTGGTGGTGGTGACATTGTTGGTAGTGGTGGTGCTATTGGTGGTTGTGGTATTGGTGGTGTTATTGGTGGTGGTATTGGTGGTGGTATTGGTGGTGGTATTAGTGGTAGTTGTGGTGGTGGTATTGGTATTGTTGGTGGTATTAGTGGTAGTGGTGGTATTAGTGGTGGTGGTGGTATTGGTGGTGGTGGTATTAGTGGTAGTATTGGTGGTTGTGGTAGTAGTGGTGATGGTATTGGTGGCATTGGTGCTGGTGGGATTGGTTTTTGGGGCGGTGGCATTAGCGTATTGGTGGTGTTGTTATTAGTGTTGGTGCTATTGGTGATGGTGGTGGTATTGGTGGTGATATTGGTGGTGGTGGTAGTGGTATTGATGGTATTGGTTTTGGTGGTATTGGTTTTGGTGGTGGTGGTGGTGGTATTGCTGGTGGTGGTATTTGCGGTGGTGGTATTGGTGATGGTGTGTGTGGTGGTATTGGTGGTGCTGGTATTGGTGATGGTGGAAGTAGTAGGGGTATTGGTGGTGGTGGTTTTGGTGGTGTTGGTGCTGGTATTGGTGCTGGTATTGAAGGTGGGTTTAGTGGTGGTCTTGGTGGTTTTGGTATTGGTGGTGGTGGTTTTTGTGGTGGTGATGGTATTAGTCGTAGTATTGGCGCTGGTGGTGGTATTAGTGGTGGTGGTAATGGTGGTGGTATTGGTGGTGGTGATACTGGTGGTGGTGGTATTGGTGGGGGTGGTGGTATTGGTGGTGGTGGTATTGGTGGTTTTGGTATTCATAGTGGTATTGGTGGTGGTGGTATTAATGGTGATGGTATTGGTGGTATTGGGGCTGGTGGCATTGGTATTGGTGGTGGTGGCGTTTTGGTGGCATTGTTATTGGTGATGGTACCAGTGTTGGTGCTATTGGTCATGGTGGCGGTATTGGTGGTGATATTTGTAGTGGTGGTAGTGGTATTGGTGGTATTGGTGGTATTGGTTTTGGTGGTGGCGGTGGTATTGTAGGTGATGGTGGTATCTAAGGTGGTGGTATTGGTGATGGTATTGGCGGTGGTATTGGTGGTGGTGGTATTGGTGATGGTGGAAGTAGTGGTGGTATTGGTGGTGGTGGTATCGGTGGTGATATTGAAGGTGGTTTTTGTGATGGTGATGGTATTGGTGGTGGTATTGGTGCTGGGGGTGGTATTAGTGGTGGTGGTATTAGTGGTGGTGGTAATGGTGGTGGTAGTGGTATTGGTGGAGGTGGTATTGGTGGTGGTGGTGATAGTATTGGTGGTGGTGGTACAGCTGGTGGTGTTATGGGTGGTGGTGGTATTGGTGGTGGTGGTATTGGTGGTATTGGTGGTAGTGACATTGGTGGTGGGGACCTGGTGGTGGTGAAATTGGTGGTAGTATTGGTGGTGGTGATATTGGTGGTGGTAGGGGTGGTTTTGGTGGTGGTATTGGTGGTGGTATTAGTGGTGGTGTTGCTGGCAGTGGTATAAGTGATAAGTGGTGGTATTGGCGGTGGTGGAATTGGTGGTGGTATTGGTGATGGTGGTATCAGTGGTGGTATAAGTGGTATTGGTGGTGGTGGTATTGGTGGTGGTATGTGTGTTGGTATTGGTGGTGGTGGTGGTATTAGTGGTGGTATTGGTGGTATTGATGATAGGGCTATTTGTATTAGTGGTGGTAGTGTTGGTGGTGGTGGTATTGGTGGTGGTGTTGGTATTGGTGGTGTTATTGTATTGTACTGGTGTTGGTGGTATTGCCATTGGTAGTGGTGATATTGGTGGTATTAGTGGTGGTGGTATTGGTGGTGGCATTGGTGGGGGTGGTGGTGGTGGTAATTCTGGCGGTGGTATTGTTGGTGGTGGTATTTGGTGGTGGTGGTGACATTGTTGGTAGTGGTGGTGCTATTGGTGGTTGTGGTATTGGTGGTGTTATTGGTGGTGGTATTAGTGGTAGTTGTGGTGGTGGTATTGGTATTGTTGGTGGTATTAGTGGTAGTGGAGGTATTAGTGGTGGTGGTGGTATTGGTGGTGGTGGTATTAGTGGTAGTATTGGTGGTTGTGGTAGTAGTGGTGATGGTATTGGTGGCATTGGTGCTGGTGGGATTGGTTTTTGGGGCGGTGGCATTAGCGTATTGGTGGTGTTGTTATTAGTGTTGGTGCTATTGGTGATGGTGGTGGTATTGGTGGTGATATTGGTGGTGGTGGTAGTAGTATTGGTGGTATTGGTTTTGGTGGTATTGGTTTTGGTGGTGGTGGTGGTATTGCTGGTGGTGGTATTTGTGGTGGTGGTATTGGTGATGGTGTGTGTGGTGGTATTGGTGGTGCTGGTATTGGTGATGGTGGAAGTAGTAGGGGTATTGGTGGTGGTGGTTTTGGTGGTATTCGTGCTGGTATTGGTGCTGGTATTGAAGGTGGGGTTAGTGGTGGTTAGTGGTGGTGTTGGTGGTTTTGGTATTGGTGGTGGTGGTTTTTGTGGTGGTGATGGTATTAGTCGTGGTATTGGAGCTGGTGGTGGTATTAGTGGTGGTGGTAATGGTGGTGGTAGTGGTATTGGTGGTGGTGGTATTCGTGGTGGTGATACTGGTGGTGGTGGTATTGGTGGGGGTGGTATTGGTGGTAGTATTGGTGGTGGTGACATTGGTGGTGGTGCAATTGGTGGTAGTATTGGTGTTGGTGATATTGGTGGTGGTAGTGGTGGTATTGGTGGTGGTGGAATTGGTGGTGGTATTGGTGGTGATATTGGTGGTGGTATGTGTGTTGGTATTGGTGGTGGTGATGTCAGTGGTGATATTGGTGATGTTGGTGGTATTGGGAGTATTGGTGATAGGGGTATTGATGGTGGTGGTGTTGGTTTTGTTGGTGGTGGTGGTATTGGTGGTGGTGGTATTGGTGGTGGCAGTATTGGTATTGGTGGTACTGGTATTGGTGATGGGTGTGGTATTGGTGGTGGAATTGGTATTTGGACGGGGTGGTATTGGTTCTGGTGGTGGTGGTATTGGTGGTGGCAGTATTGGTATTGGTGGTGGTGGTATTGGTGATGGTATTGGTATTGGTGGTGGTATTGGTATTTGATGGTGGTGGCACTGGTTTTAGTGGTAGTGGTATTGGTGGTGAGGGTATTGGTGGTATTGGTGGTTGTGTTGGTGGTGGGGTATTGGTGGTGGTGGATTTGGTGGTGGTGGTGGTAGTGGTGGTTGTGGTGTTGGTGGTGGTAGTTGTTAGAAATGGGATCCCTGGCTGGCCAGGGCTTGCGCCAAAGTCAGTCAGAGACCACCATTCCCACGTCAGGGCAAGGGAGTTACACGCCAAGATAACCCCTGCTCACCCCCTTGGTAACGTAGCACGAGCAGTAAGGCTAAACTCACAGGCAATGTGAGTTAAGTGTTTGCGCACGCACCCCCAGCAACAACACCCAAGGTCCACCACAAAGGAAATTCCACACAAGGTTATGTATAAAAATAGCCTTTGTATTACACCAAACACATTAAATAAAAACACACACTTTACAAAGTGCCAACAGGCACGGGCAGAATTCACAGGGGATATGTACAAGACAGGGCCACCTGGACCACTGTCAGAATTCAGCACTTTTAGAACTAGAAATACTGTTAGAATTAGCACTTAGAACATAGAGTATAATCACTTTAGCACACAACCAGTAACTACTGGCACCAGGTAAGTACCACCTATGCAACCCTAACCACCTTAGGAGAATATTGCGCAGGGAACCAGGATCTCACTAGCAACACCTGCACTAGGAGAAAAACAACCACCTAAGTATCACCATACATTTAGGGGTATAGGCATGGGAACAAAACACATGATGCATAAACATACATTCAGCGGTGTAAGATCAAGGCACATGATACATAATCAACACATTCAGAGGTGCAGCACAGGAGAACACAATTGCGCAGAACTCACATAAGTCACCACCTGTGACTGTACCCAGGCCAACTGGCCTTGTAGGGGCTAGGACGCCCTGTGTCCCAAAGTCAGGGGGGCCTAAACGTGGCAGCTGCCCACTAAGTGCTGGGCAGCTGTGTAGATAATCAGGGCCAACGTTGAAGCCTCGCAGGCTCTGCGCCACTGACTGGGCCCTCAGGAACCTCTCTGGGCTCTCAACACAATGTGGGCTATAAGCCTCTCTGTGCTCTAAACAATTCACTGCCCCCTAGAGCCTCGGGGCACCTCAGAACAAATGCGGCTCCGTGAGCCTCTCGGGGCTCGGAATAACTGCGAAGCCTGGAGCCTCTCGGGGCTCTGCAGACCAACTGCGCCATCGGTGGAGTCCCTCGTGGGGGAATCGAAATATACTGGTGCCCCAGAGCCTCTGCGGCTCGTACTAAAAATGCCTACTGAGCCTCGTGGGCTCGGATTCACAACAACAATGTCCCCTGAGCCCCTCCGGGCTCGAAATAAACAAGCTGCCCACGGGATCGTTGGAGCCTCTCAGGCTCTATACACCGTTGGAGCGGCCCGCTGCCATCCGGGGCCGCTCTGACCTTCACTCCGAGCCTCCAGCCCTCGTGCACTCATCGGCCGCTTCTTGACTCCTCCGGTGGCGATCCTGGGCGGCGGGGCTCAGCCCAAGAGCTCCCGCTCCTCGGGGCTCTTTCCTTACTCTCCGGCGTTGCACCTCGGGACCGGGACTTCCGGGCCGGCAAGCCAGCTGCTTCCGGGTCGCCGTGGGCAGAGCGGCGGCCCGAGGGGATGCACTCCTCGTCGGTTTTGATCCGGGGTGGGCTCCCGGGTAAAATCTCAAAATAAAAGTAAGGATGCGGCGTGGGCAGCCGCTAAATAAGTAAATAAAACAGGGTGGGCACCTGTTATTTGGACACAGCAAATTCGGCAAATAAGTGGGGTGGGCACACACGCCGGGAATCAGGAATGGGGGATCCCTACGCCGGGGATTCCCTCGAGGGATCCCGCACCAGCGGCGCCAGGTACTATTTCAGGAGGGGGAGACCAGCACTCCCCAGGCGCTGGTGGCCCTAGAAGTCCCAAGAGTCCAGGGACAAGGTTCAAAATGCAAAAAGGAAGATAGGGGGCAAGGCTGGGCCAGGGGCCAGCTCACAGGGCCCTCCAGGCAGGGAGGCAGTCCCAGTGGCGGTCCTCCTGGCCTCCAGCAACAGCAGGCCCCCCTCAGGATAGGATCCAAGAAGAGAGCAACATTTCTGGGGACACAGCCCCTTTTTATACAGTTAAACCCTTTGTCTGTAGGTGCAGGGTGGGGGAGAAACCAGTCGCTGCTGGTTTTGGAGCACTCTTGATGTGCTCAGCCCCTCACTCTATTCACTGGCAGGGTTAGGGACATTAGACGCACCACAGGGGGCGGAGCCAGCATTGTGTGGGGAAAGCCCAGCCCTATTCAGGACCCAGGTGCACTCCTCCCCAGCCATCAGCATGTTAATCTCCACACTCACCACCAGGCAGACCCATCATGACTCATGGAGCCTGGCACCTCAGCCAGCTCCAGCCAATCACACGCCAGCACCTTTACAGCACACGCACAGCATATCTAGAAGTGGCACTTCTACACTAGACACATACACGCCGCATACATCATTGCGCAGCATTCAATCACACGAGTCCGCACATACCAGACTCGAGCCTGCATACCCCACGCATAAGGAACTACCAGGGACACATACATTCCCCATGCATTCCTATGGGAGGGCAGGCCAACCTTACTCCACGCACTCAGAGTGCGCATGCACTTTCCACTGGGACACAGTAAAAGTGCGCAGAAATCAAAAATCACCATCAACAGGTCACCATTAAAAGCAAAAAGTTTAGGGGTGAACCTGCCAGAAGGGCCAAGTCCAACACAACCCCCTTCCAGCCAAAATGCAGGGGAGACCAACCACCACCGTGATGGACTTCCCTGCTTGGGGCGAAAGAACATGGACGCGGGCCCACAACTGCAGGGACACCCTCCGGTTCTACGCCACGGTGAACCCATGGGGTTCCTTCTAACACCACTGTCCGGACCAACTGGGCTACCCCACTGGTACTCCCAAGCTGTCCGCGGCCAGAACCAGGCCCTGGGCCACCCTGGTGCCACTGGTCCTTGCCTATTCGCAGAGCGGGGGGTAGTAGCCCCTGGCACATAGTAGCCATTTTCCACTATTCCTGTCTGCAAGACAGGACTAGACTGCCACTGGTTCTCCAGCCTAGGGTCTACACCCTTAGGCGGACCAGGAGTCTCAGGGAAGGCTCTCCTCCCCTTACCTCTTCTCCTAGGGTTCCTCCTCCTCCGGCGAGGGATACACCTAGAACGCCATTCCAACCCAGTGTTTAACCCCTCAGGTTGCACCGGGGTCAGAGGTAGGCTCTCCGACCCTCTGCACCCCCTTCCAGAGGTCTGCACTCTCCCAACTGGAGAGGTTCCTTTGGAAGAAGAACCGGGCAGGACAATGGTTACAGTCGTCCTGCCCTTCAGGTCACGCTGATCCTGAACCTGGCCTCCCAACCTCTGGTCTAAAACCTTTGTTGGAATAATTGCCTGGCACTCCAGGACTTCTGGGGATTTGCACACCATCCCCTGAGGCTAACAAATGACACATATGTTGTGTGACTATCTGTCTGGCGCAGATCTCCCATCCCCTGTCCACCTGACAGTGCGCTAAGATCCCCCAGAACAGAAGTGGCGTCACCATGGTCACTACACGGGAACTCGGTCCAACTGGGTAGTCCCTGACCCACTGGTTCTTCCACTGGGGAACTCATCCCCCAATCACTCCTCATGCTGGACTCCTGTACCCTCCCTACAGGAGGGGTACTGCCAGACTCTAGAACCACAGGAGTACTGTTTACAGACGCTCCAGGTCCTCTACTCACTAGGAGATCTTCCTCAAATGGACTAACAGGGCAGCCTAGGTCCCCAACCTGGTGTTCCCTCAAGAAACCATCCAAGTCCTGAGGCAGGGCTTCGTGCGTCTGGGGACCCTCGGTCACCCTCTTACTCCTGCTCCACTGAGCCAGGCAGTAAGCCCCTACACCCTTCTCGCTATCCTGGGACCTAGCTGGGCTACACTGAGCCTCTTCCACCACTCTGGGCTGGAAGATACCTGAACCACTACTTTTGGAATCACTCCCTAATGACTCTAGAGAACCTCTAGCACTTTCCCAGAGCTCTGCTTCCGCAGCAAGCTTCCAAGGGCAAAAGTATCCAAACGTCGACAGGTGCTGGCGCAACTCTGGACAACAAATACTGAGCAACTGCTCTTTGAGAAACATATCCAGTACTCCGTCCCTCTCATTGTCCGGGTTAGCCGCCAGCCACTCCTCCACTACATCAGAACAGTCATTCACAAAATACCCCCACCCCTGGTGAGGTGGTTTCCTAAGGTTTCCTGAACTTCAACCTGTTCTCCTCCTCTTGGGAAACAGGTTCCCTACTCGGGGAACTAGGAATGGGACTGCTCGCATGGGACTCTATATAGCTGCCACCACTGGACTCAACCCTCTCTGGGGAGTCCAGAAATCTACACTGCGCGTGGGGGATAGTCTACCCTCCAGAGCTACTTTGCCTCTGGTGGAGGCCCTCTCAGCCTCCTGTATCCTCTCCTGCGCCAAGACCCTCTCAGTCTCCTCTCAGTCTCTAGCTGTTACTTCTTAACCTCCAGCTGTGCCATAGCCTGGGCATGCTCTTACCTGAGGCCAGCTAGTGCTCCCTTTCTTTCCTCCTATCTTCCCACTCCTCTGGGGACAGGGAAGGGGATGAGGCACTGCCTCCTACGCTGGACCCAGCAAGGGACTCCCTACCTATGGGGTCTTCACTCTTTACTGGCGTCCAGGTACTGTCATCTTCTTCCTCCTCTTCTGAATCTTCAGGGCTCCCCACAGACCCACCACCCTCCTGGTGTGAGGCCCAGGCCCTTACCCTACTGCGCTCAAGATCCCTATGATTCTTATACCATAGGATCAGGTGGCTGACTCACCCACCCCAATGTCTCTCTCTCTACAGAACCTTTCCAACTCCTGCATACTGTACCAACCTACATCACTGAGATCAAAAGCAGGCTCCATTTTGGCGGACGTTCTAGAGAAAAGATTACACAGGGAACCTAGGGGTCTGAGCTTAACACAGTAGTACACAATTCACAAAGGTATTCAGCAAGTCCCCTATCCCAGGGAAGTCACCCTCACTTGTCCAGTGCAACACACCATTCATCCACACACAACCCCCCCTCGGACTGGTAAGGCAGTGTCTATCACCCCTGATTCCTCAACCTGACCACACGTGACACAGGTACCAACTCTGGGCGCAGGGTGGGGAACAAATGTACTGGACACATTTACACAATGATACCTTCAGGAGAAGAAATATGGAACTACAAAAAATAACAATAATCCCCAAAATGTGTTAATCTAAAATGCAGAGTTTTGTAGTGCGGCCAGTTGCCACTGCGGTACAACGCAAACACAAATCCGGACCCCACCGCTGCCAGCCAATGTTAGAAATGGGATCCCTGGCTGGCCAGGGCTTGCGCCAAAGTGAGTCAGAGACCACCATTCCCACGTCAGGGCAAGGGAGTTACACGCCAAGATAACCCCTGCTCACCCCCTTGGTAACGTAGCACGAGCAGTAAGGCTAAACTCGGAGGCAATGTGAGTTAAGTGTTTGCGCACGCACCCCCAGCAACAACACCCAAGGCCCACCACAAAGGAAACTCCACACAAGGTTATGTATAAAAATAGCCTTTGTATTACACCAAACACATTAGATAAAAACACACACTTTGCAAAGTGCCAACAGGCACGGGCAGAATTCACAGGGGACATTTACAAGACAGGGCCACCTGGACCACTGTCAGGAATCAGCACTTTTAGAACTAGAAATACTGTTAGAATTAGCACTTAGAACATAGAGTATAATCACTTTATCACACAACCAGTAACTACTGGCACCAGGTAAGTACCACCTACTCAACCCTAACCACCTTAGGAGAATATTGCGCAGAGAACCAGGACCTCACTAGCAACACCTGTACTAGGAGAAAAACAACCACCTAAGTATCACCATACATTTAAGGGTATAGGCATGGGAACAAAACACATGATGCATAAACATACATTCAGCGGTGTAAGAATCAGGGGTGTAAGAACAAGGCACATGATGCATAATCAACACATTCAGAGGGGCAGCACAGGAGAACACAATTGCGCAGAACTCACATAAGTCACCACCTGTGACTGTACCCAGGCCAACTGGCCTTGTAGGGGCTAGGACGCCCTGTGTCCCAAAGTCAGGGGGGCCTAAACGTGGCAGCTGCCCACTAAGTGCTGGGCAGCTGTGTAGATAATGAGGGCCAACGTTGGAGCCTCGCAGGCTCTGCGCCACTGACTGGGCACTCAGGAACCTCTCTGGGCTCTAAACACAATGTGGGCTATGAGCCTCTCCGGGCTCTAAACAATTCACTGCCCCCTAGAGCCTCGGGGGCCCTCAGAACAGATGCGGCGCCGTGAGCCTCTCGGGGCTCGGAATAACTGCGGCGCCTGGAGCCTCTCGGGGCTCTGCAGACCAACTGCGCCATCGGTGGAGTCCCTCGTGGGGGGACTCAAAATATACTGGTGCCCCAGAGCCTCTGCGGCTCGTACTAAAAATGCCTACTGAGCCTCATGGGCTCGGATTCACAACAACAATGTCCCCTGAGCCCCTCCGGGCTCGAAATAAACAAGCTGCCCCCGGGATCGTTGGAGCCTCTCAGGCTCTATACACCGTTGGAGCGGCCCGCTGCCATCCGGGGCTGCTCTGACCTTCACTCTGAGCCTCCAGCTCTCCCGCACTCACCGGCCGCTTCTTGACTCCTCCGGTGGCGGTCCTGGGCGGCGGGGCTCAGCCCAAGAGCTCCCGCTCCTCGGGGCTCTTTCCTTACTCTCCGGTGCTGCACCTCGGGACCGGGACTTCCGGGCCGGCCGCGCTGTAATTGGCCCGCCAGCCAGCTGCTTCCGGGTCGCCGTGGGCAGAGCGGCGGCCCGAGGGGATGCACTCCTCATCGGTTTTGATCCGGGGTGGGCTCCCGGGTAAAATCTCAAAATAAAAGTAAGGATGCGGCGTGGGCAGCGCTAAATAAGTAAATAAAACAGGGTGGGCACCTGTTATTTGGACACAGCAAATTCGGCAAATAAGTGGGGTGGGCACCCGCGCCGGGAATCAGGAATGGGGGATCCCTAGGCCGGGGAATCCCTCGAGAGATCCCGCATCAGCGGCGCCAGGTGCTAGTTTAGGAGGGGGAGACCAGCACTCCCCAGGCGCTGGTGGCCCTAGAAGTCCCAAGAGTCCAGGGACAAGGTTCAAAATGCAAAAAGGAAGGTAGGGGGCAAGGCTGGGCCAGAGGTCAGCTCACAGGGCTCTCCAGGCAGGGAGGCTGTCCCAGTGGCTGTCCTCCTGGCCTCCAGCAACAGCAGGCCCCCCTCAGGATAGGATCAAAGAAGAGAACAACATTTCTGGGGACACAGCCCCTTTTTATACAGTTAAACCCTTTGTCTGTAGGTGCAGGGTGGGGGAGAAACTAGTCGCAGCTGGTTTTGGAGCACTCTTGATGTGCTCAGCCCCTCACTCTATTCACTGGCAGGGTTAGGGACATTAGACGCACCACAGGGGGCGGAGCCAGCATTGTGTGGGGAAAGCCCAGCCCTATTCAGGACCCAGGTGCACTCCTCCCCAGCCATCAGCATGGTAATCTCCACACTCACCACCAGGCAGACCCATCATGACTCATGGAGCCTGGCACCCCAGCCAGCTCCAGCCAATCACATGCCAGCTCCTTTACAGCACACGCACAGCCATGTCTAGAAGTGGCACTTCTACACTAGACACATACATGCCGCATACATCATTGTGCAGCATTCAATCACACGAATACGCACATACCAGACTCAAGCCTGCACACCCCACGCATCAGGAACAACCAGGGACACATACATTCCCCATGCATTCCTATGGGAGGGCAGGCCAACCTTACTCCACTCACTCAGAGTGCGCACACACTTTCCACTGGGACACAGTGAAAGTGCGCAGGAACCAAAAATCACCCTCACCAGGTCACCATTAAAAGTAAAAAGTTTAGGGGTGAACCTGCCAGAAGGGCCAAGTCCAACAGTGGTCTTGGTGGTGATGGCGGTGGTGGTGTTAGTGGTATTGCTGGTGGTATTTGTGGTGTTGATGGTGGTGGTGCTGGTATTGGTGGTTTTGGTGGTTGTGGTGGGATTGGTGGTGGTGGAATTGGCAGAGTTGGCATTAGTGGTGGTATTGGCGGAGTTGGTGGTATTGGTCGTGGTATTGGTGGTGGTGGTATTGGTGGGGGTGGTATTGGTGGTATTGGTAGTAGTATTGGAGGTGGTGACATTGGTGGTGGTGGAATTGGTGGTAGTATTAGTGGTGGTGATATTGGTGGTGGTAGTGGTGGTATTGGTGGTGGTGGAATTGGTGGTGGTATTGGTGGTGGTGGTATCTGTGGTGGTATTGGTGGTGTTGGTGGTATTGGTGGTGGTGGTATTGGTGGTGGTGGTATTGGTGGTGATATTGGTGGTGGCATGTGTGTTGGTATTGGTGGTGGTGGTATCAGTGGTGGTATTGGTGATGTTGGTGGTATTGGGAGTATTGGTGATAGGGGTATTGATGGTGGTGGTGTTGGTTTTGGTGGTGGTGTTGGTATTGGTATTGGTGGTAGTGGTATTGGTGGTGGAAGTATTGGTATTGGTGGTACTGGTATTGGTGATGGTTGTGGTATTGGTGGTGGAATTGCTATTTGGAGGGGGTGGTATTGGTTCTGGTGGTGGTGGTATTGGTGGTGGCAGTATTGGTTTTGGTGGTGGTGGTATTGGTAATGGTATTGGTATTGGTGGTGTTTTGGTATTTGATGGTGGTGGCACTGGTTTTAGTGGTGGTTGTATTGGTGGTTGTGTTGGTGGTGGGGTATTGGTGGTGGTGGTTTTGGTGGTGGTGGTGGTAGTGGTGGTTGTGGTGTTGGTGGTGGCGGTCTTGGTGGTGATGGCGGTGGTGGTGTTAGTGGTATTGCTGGTGGTATTGGTGGTGTTGATGGTGGTGGTGCTGGTATTGGCGGTTTTGGTTGTTGTGGTGAGATTGTGGTGGTGGAATTGGCGGAGTTGGCATTGGTGGTGGTATTGGCGGTGGTGGTGGTATCGGTCGTGGTATTGGTGGTGGTGGTATTTGCGGTGGTGGTATTTTTGGTGGTAGTCATGGTGGTATTGGTGGATGTGGTATTGGTGTTGGTGGTATTGGTGGTGGTGATATTGGTTGTGGTGGTATTGGTTGTGGTAATGGTGGTGGTGGTGGTGGTGGTGGTGGTATTGGTGGTAGTGGTACTAGTGGTGGTATTGGTGGTGATATTGGTTGTGGTGGTATTGGTGTTGGTGGTGGTATTGGTGGAGATGGCGGTGTTAGTGGTGGCGGTATTGGTGGTATTGGTAATGGTGGCATTGGTATTGGTGGTGGAGACATTGGTGGTGGTTGTGAAATTGGTAGTGGTGTTGGTATTGGTGGGATTGTTATTGGAGGTGGTATTAGTTGTGGTGGTTGTCTTGGTGGTGGCGGTATTAATGGTGGTGGTATCAGTAGTATTGGTGTTGGTGGTATTGGTGGTGGTATTGGAGGTGGTATTGGAGGTGGTACTGGTATTCGTGGTGGTGGTGGTATTGGATTGTTGGTGGTGGTAGTAGTGGTGGTGGTATTTGTGGTGGTGGTATTTGTGGTGGTCATGGTGGTGTTTGTAGTATTAGTGATGGTGTTAGTGGTGGTAGTAATGGTAATGGTTGTAGTAGTGGTACTGGTGCTGGTGGTATTGGTGGTGGTATTGGTGATAGTATTGCTGGTGGTGGTATTGGTGGTGCTTGTATTATTGGTGGTGGTGGTGGTGGTGGTGGTGGTATTGGTGGTGGTGGTAGTGGTGGTGGTGATGTTGTTAGTATTGGTGCTGGTGTTGTTGTGTTTCTATCTAGGACCCTAATTCGATATTCCCGATTTATGCCCTTGTATGGCTATAATAAATAATATCCTTATAAAGGCATAAGAATCACATCCATATTTAGTAATAGCCCATGCAGTCCAAATACGGCAAGGCTACTCCCCTAGACTCCTAGAAAGTACAACGCGTTCTTTAAACAAAACAAACCTCCAGCAACCTGGGAATTCCCCATGCTTTTGTTTTGATTTGTCCTAGAACTCCTGCGAGCACTGAAAGAACGGCCAGCTCTTAGTGACATCTTTTATTGACGTCTTATGTCCAACCTTACGGCAAACCCGGCACCTTTCAGGTATAAATATACCACAGTTGCCTTAAGCAAACACACGGTGGTTTGGAGCAGAGCGGCTATCTACTTGCCCAAGAGCCCAGCTGATGCGAGAGCCCACGGACGACGCCCCTCCCTTTTGACGCACTGAGAAAGACGCTGTCTTTTTCTCCAGCTGAGAAAATCCAGCTCCGGTGTTTCCAGCCGCCCTTGCGGGTTACTGGGATATCAAGTCCTGAGAGAGAGCTACCAGAGCTCCTGCTTTCTATTACCCAGGTACGGAGCTGACTAAACCCTTGAGAGAATTATTGATTCAGATTCCTTGGCAAAAACCAACTTAACTTAAACTGCTACTTACTTACTCCTTCCCACGTATTTGGCTTAGGTCAGGTACACCGGGGTAGGCGTAGATTAGAAGCACCAGTTGAGTACGTTAGTCAATGTATTTATGTATGTATATATTTTATCCATTTTAAAGTATCATATGGCTAAGAAACCATATCAATGCTTTTACGGTATTATTTCATAATATTCGTTTTACTGTATGCACTTTACTTTATGTTAAGTATTGCAATTGTGGCAATTCGTTTCTCTTGCATGAGAAAGAAGACTGCTCAATAAATAACACCTTTTATTGAAAACGCCCGTCTCTCCATCTCTCTGCACTCTGGTGAAACTAAGTATGCACGATTGACTGAGTAAAATAGCTGTCTATTGTTTTCACATGACTCTAGAGATACACTCTTATTCTGAGGGAGCAAAGCTGTCATGTTATATGGTTGTCAGAAGCTAATCCCTTCTTGTCTATCCAGGGAAGTTAAACTCCTCCTTGTTTATTCGAGAACGTTTCTAGTGACCTCTGAGCTAGCTGGCAAAACTAATTTAGTCTAATATAGTCAGTAGAGACCTAGTCGACCTCAGTCCTACGTCTACACTGCTGTTTATATTATTCCAATGCGCAGAGCCTATTGGGAATATAGAAACTACACTACATGGCGCCCAACGTTTGGTAAGGCGATAATCTAACGCAAGACACTAGAGTAACTCAGTCGTGCTTTTTCACACAGACCCCTTTTCCCGTAAAAACTCCAATAGACGTCTGGAATGGGTAAAAGGTTAAAATCCGCCGGAACTTAGTAGGAAGAGATTCCTATGTATTAGTTTTTGGTTTAGTCAACGTTGAAGGATACAGTGTTCCAAAATATTGTGCACCTAATCTTTGTTTCCCTTGAAACTTAATCTGCAACAGATCTTTCTGTCAGTAAAATGGTGGAAAGTGATGATGAAGCGGAGAGAGCTAGAATAGCAGCTCAACTCCTAGCGGATGACACAAGTCTCCAAGAAAACGACCCGAATGATACTCATTCCGGTCAATATAAGAAGAACTATAACTATTAAACTTATAGAAAACGGACTGACATCACGAGGTGGTACAGTCATATTCGTGGTAGAGGCCCATGAATATCGGCAGACCGGGGTATTCTATTCATGGATACACTTTCCAGCAGCAAACGCTGTAACAAAAGAATTCCACTATTACAAAATAGAGGAACCTCCGGATGAATACACTCCTTTCGAGGAGGTTGAAATCCCACTAAATTACCAAGAGCACCTGCTCTGGTTTAAAGGCGCCCTAAAACATAAAAATCACATCACCAGGCTCGGTCCACTAGGTAGACCAGGAGCCACGTGGCCGGTTCTAGCCAGCTACACACCACATCCAGACATTTATAAAATGTCAGACCGGGAACTTTTAGCTGAGCTAAAACTATTAATTAAAATACATAGACAATTGGTCCAATATGTAATGCAGACTTCAACAGTCCAACCAGAAATTAACATTCCACAGCTGACCCCTCATCAGGGGAACACAAACAAAATAACACCACAGAACATACAATCATGTCTAGGTAAAACTCCCGCATAACGGGAACAAATTCCATTCTGGTTAGCACAAAAAATCACTCAAATAGAGGCAGTATTTCCTGATACTACACCTACTGAGAAACACAGAATTCTGACTATCTGTCTTCCAATGGGGATCGCACCACATGTGGAGGACTGTGACACTTGGGGCACAGTCTTTGCTTCCATTTACACAAAAACACATGGTGTTCCGTCCATGGCGGTTATACCAGATGTACTAAGACAGATTCAAAATGAATACGGTCCAGAACCTGCTTTAACTCTGGGTATGAAATTACTGAAAGACTTCAAGCAGGTCTCGGCTATATTATTAGCCAAAATAAAAGGAGAAGCATCATCTGTGGCGATCCGCCAGAAATTGAAAGAAACAGATATAGCAGAACAGCCTTTTGAACTTGCCAGAATCATAGAAAAATCCTATGAAGAACTAGGTAGAGATAGTTTGGGTTGGAAACCAGTAATACCCCAATTAACTGAAAATCCTGAAAAAACCTTTATTAAAAATAATCTAAATACTCCAAAAAAGAGTTGGGATGGAAATAAACAATCCACTCCCAAAGAAAAACGATTCGAGTCCAGAGGAAGGTCTCCTCAATGGAGAGAAAGATCTCAGGACCAAGGAAACAAGTCTCCCCAGAGGGAGTCCTCTGAGAAAAGATACAACTTTAGAGATAGGGATAAATTGAGAAAACCTGATAGATATCAAGATATTGATACACGTCCCACTTGATCTTTTCATACTTCTTCACAGAAATCGGAAAGAAGAGGACGGTCAGAACACAAGGAAGAGCACGTCAAGTCCAAAGACAAAGAACCTGCTCATCAAAGTAAAAAATTACAATTTCCAAGAAAGAAGGTAGCCAGTATTAAAATAATAAAACATGCCGAGGATACTGAGGACTCAACTGAAAAACGGAGAGTGGGCCCAGACAATGCTAGACAGCGCAGCAGAAGTGACAATAGCTCGCAAGATCTTGATGAATCTTCTGGAGACAGTGGACACGAATGAATACATTCAGGTGGAAACTGCAGATACCAGAGTTAGCAAACCTCATAAAATATACAAAATAACATTACGTATAGAGGGGGACAAGACTAGGAAAGTAAGGGGTCTCTTTTGGGATAACCTTTCTAAAGGCTATGACATCCTGTTAGCTGAGAAAGACTGGCCACCAGAGTTTGTCAGGGAGTGCCCTCATGGCGAAGAAATGATTATGCCTGCCTTCTCAAATCATATTTCAATTCATAAAAAATACACATTAGCAAGAAAATGGGCAGTAGCTCAAGCTCCTGCATTATATAAAAATCATGTAGGATGGGATGAGGATTCTCCTCACCATACAATACAGTTAAAAAGTCAACCGACTGCACAAAGGCAGTACCCAGTTAAACAAGAAGCTAAAAATCAAGTCAGGGAGATCTTAGATCAACTTGAATATCAGGGGGTGATTGAAACATGCACCTCACAAATGAACAATCCTTTGTTTCCTGTCTCCAAGTCAGACGATTCATATCGTCTAGTTTTGGACTACAGACACCTAAACTCCTGCTGCAAAACATTTGCAGTACAAAACTCACACAGTACAGCACTAATGAATAACATCGTGCGCAAAAAATATAAAACAACATTAGAGATCTCTAATGGATTCTTTTGTCAAAACATTGCACCTGAAAGTAGGTATTTGACCGCTCACTCAATAATGGGGTCGCAAAAACACTTCTGTTGACTCCCACAGGGATTCAAGAATAGCCCAGGATTATTCTAAGCAAGAGTAACAGAGTTACTACAAATATATGATGATGAAGCATTATCTTATGTCGATGACATCTATCTCACAGATGATGACCTGGAGACACACTTGAAAAGAGTGAACACCATAATACTTGGGTTTGCAGCTGAGGGTTACAAATTCAACTTTAAAAAGTCAAGAATCGCCCATCTAACTGTCCTGTTTTTAGGGGATCACTGATATATTATCGAGGGACATAATATCGACTATCAAAAATATCGTTGACAAAATATCGACAGACAGAATATCGACTTTGTATCTACAAACAGGTAAGTACAAAAATATCGAGTAAAAATATTGTTTACAAAAATATAGTTTATAAAAATATCGACTTTATTAAAAACAATGTTAAATTAAATTAATATTAAACATTATTTACTAAAATATACTTAAAAATACTTAAATTACCTTATAATAATTAAATAATTAATGAAAGTTATAAAAAAAATTACAATCATATTTGTTAAAACATATATATATAGTAACATAATATTATTAAATAATATCCAATATTATTACCGTAGGATAGCGGAAGTGTAAAAATTACTATTCCCACTCCAGAGAGTGCAACAGTAGGGAAAGCGTTGGATAGCGTAGGGGTAAAAATTACTATTCCCACTCCAGTGAGTGCAACAGTAGGGAAAGCGTTGGATAGCGTAGGGGTAAAAATTACTATTCCCACTCCAAAGAGTGCAACAGTAGGGAAAGCGTTGGATAGCGTAGGGGTTAAAATTACTATTCCCACTCCAAAGAGTGCAACAGTAGGGAAAGCGTTGGATAGCGTAGAGGTAAAAATTACTATTCCCAATCCAAAGAGTGCAACAGAAGGAAAAATGTTGGATAGCGTAGGGGTAAAAATTACTATTCCCACTCCAGTGAGTGCAACAGTAGGGAAAGCGTTGGATAGCGTAGGGGTAAAAATTACTATTCCCACTCCAGTGGGTGCAACAGTAGGGAAAGCGTTGGATAGCGTAGGGGTACAAATTACTATTCCCACTCCAAAGAGTTCAACAGTAGGGAAAGCCTTGGATAGCGTAGAGGTAAAAATTACTATTCCCACTCCAGTGGGTGCAACAGTAGGGAAAGCGTTGGATAGCGTAGGGGTTAAAATTACTATTCCCACTCCAGTGAGTGCAACAGTAGGGAAAGCGTTGGATAGCGTAGAGGTAAAAATTACTATTCCCACTCCTAAGAGTGCAACAGTAGGGAAAACGTTGGATAGCGTAGGGGTAAAAATTACTATTCCCACTCCAGTGAGTGCAACAGTAGGGAAAGCGTTGGATAGCGTAGGGGTAAAAATTAATATTCCCACTCCAGTGAGTGCAACAGTAGGGAAAGCGTTGGATAGCGTAGAGGTAACAATTACTATTCCCACTCCAGTGGGTGCAACAGTAGGGAAAGCGTTGGATAGCGTAGGGGTAAAAATTACTATTCCCACTCCGATGAGTGCAACAGTAGGGAAAGCGTTGGATAGCGTAGGGGTAAAAATTACTATTCCCACTCCGATGAGTGCAACAGTAGGGAAAGCGTTGGATAGCGTAGGGGTAAAAATTACTATTCCCACTCCAGAGAGTGCAACAGTAGGGAAAGTAAATACTTCTTATATTATGTAAAAAACATATAAATTAATCTCTATAAAAAATTAATTACAAGTAATTACCAATTTAATATATTATAATAATTAATCAATTAAAATTCCAAATTAAAATTAATTGTTACTATTAGTTACCTATTCAAATTAATTACAAATTAACAATTAATTAATTAAAAATTAAAAATTAATAAACAATTCTTTCAAAATAAATACAATTAAATCAATTGAATTATTTAATTAATTATGAATAAATTACTTCCCACCCTATTCCCCTATAAACTCACAACCCGCTACAGAAAATAAATTATTAAATTAAACATGATTATCAATTAATCAATTAAATAAAAATAATTGGCAATTAAAAATTAATTAATTACCCATAAAAAATTAATTAACAATTAATTAAAAAAAATACCAATAAATATTTTTACATATTTAATTAATTATAAATAAATTACTTCCCACCCAATTCCCCTATAAACTCACAACCCGCTACAGAAAGAAATTTTGTAAAATTAACATAATTAGCAATTAATCAACTAATTAACATTAATTGCCAATTAAAATGTATTTAATTACAAAATATAAATTAATTACCAATTAATTAAAAATGAATACCAATATATAAATTTACATATTTAATTAAGTATAATTAAATTACTTCCCACCCTATTCCTCTATAAACCCACAACCCGCTACAGAATTAAATCACGCAAAAATAAAAAAAACTAAATTCATTAATTAAACTTAATTATAAAATAAATACACACTTTTCACACATATAATAGCATAACAAACACTATAAAAAATTCGATATTATTAAAAATTCGAAAATTTTAATAACCTATATTATATACTTCGATATTTTAACTTTCTATATTTTTAACATTCGATATTACATTACTTACCTTCAAAACGATATTTTTGATGTCTATATTCTGTCCATTCGATATTTTGTCCAGCCTATATTTTGGACTCGATATTATGTCCATTCGATATTTTGTAGTCGATATTATGTCTGTTTACCGTTTTTAGGATATGAATTATCAAGTGAAGGCAAAAGCCTAGCAGACAACTTCCTAGAGAAGTGTGCTGTACTCCAAGCACCTAAAACGCTGATGAACCTACAATCAATACTAGGTTTCCTGAATTTCGGAAGAACATACATTCTATCAAACCAATCAATTGGACTCAGAAACACACAGAAATTTTAAGATCATTGCAAACAGACATGTTAGCTAAAACTAAATTGCAAACTCGCGAAAACGTATGCAACCTTGTAATCCAAGTCATCCCAGGAAGATGCGGATTCACGTACCTAACCTCCAATGAGGGAGAAATGGTACCAATAGCTTACAAATCACATGTGTACAAAGAAGCTGAAATGAAATTCAGTTCTACTGAAAAATTTTTAATAGCGGTTCAAACTGCTGTAGCAAAAGAAAGAGCCCAAGCCCAAGGTAGAAGAATAACTGTTTTAACAGCAGAATCAGCCCTTGAGGCATTAACAAGCCCACGCAATTTGACTGCTGGGGCATTAGATCCAAAATGGATACAATGGGAAAATTCTCTTGCTGCAGAAGACGTGAAATACTATTTTGACCCAAAAATGAAAAAACAAGAAAATCTAGAATATGAAGAAGAATATCCTCTGCCAATCGAAATTCTGCCTCTCGAACAGTACACATGTGTAATCTACATGGACAGATTTGCACAACACTACGATGTAGAGAAAAAATCCTACAACGCAGCGTGCGCGATTGTTAAAGGTCGCTGGCGCTTTGGTAAATTCAGACCATTAATTACCAAAACTGAATCACTCCGAAACTGTTCAACAGAGCGAGCTGAAATAAGATCTTTAATGATGGCGCTTGAAAATGCCGATCGCGAATTCCCCACACTAATAGTCTGCGATTCGCATTACTGCGTCAAGTCTTACAATAATGACATACAGACATGGATTCATAACGGTTACAAAGATGACACAGGTGCCACAATCAAGCATAAAAGGCTTTGGGAACAAGTAGTTCTTTTGCAGAAAGAACTACATAAGACTCACGTGATCCATACACTGAGTCATCAACGTGATGGCGTTCACGTTGCAGGGAATTCATTGGCTAACAGAGCCACAGCGGAAGCGGTCCTACCGGCTTCCGTAGCCACAAAAAAGCGTTCTAAAAAACACATAGACGGAGAACCTATGCTAGCGGTAAAAGCATAATTAAAAGGCGACTATGCAGCATTACGTCTGAACTATCCACTCAGTTATACATACATAATTGATGCAAACTCCGTTCCTTTTGCTGAAATCCCTGGAGTGGAGGATAGAGTAATTCCAAACACGAACAGGAGAGTCTTTTTAATAGCAGACGCACACATGGGATTGGGTCTAAGGCACCAAGAGATAGTGAAATCTCTAAAAGAATTACAATCAGAATACTGGTGGCCGGGGATGAACTTGCAACATTACAAATTTGCAAAGGATATTCCAGACTGCAACCGAGATCGCAGTTGTGAACCGGAACAGACTAGTGCCAGGATAGCTCTATTAGAAAGCATAAGGCTATCTATACGCAAAAATCCAGCAGGAGAAACGCGATCCCATAAATATTAAGACTACATTCACTTAGAATGCAGACACCAGCACTCGGCTGACGCCAGAACTGTTATACAAAGATTTGCGAGTCTTTATCGGCATATACGCAATTGGCATGCTACATTCTGGCCAGGGTCCTGCGTTAAGCTCTCGAGCTTACAAAGAGGCCATGAACAGCATGGGCATTGCATTGCGGTACTTTTCTCCATTCCATCCTGAGGGAAATGTGGTAGTGGAAAGAAAAAACGTGACATAAAGCAATCTATAACGGCGAGGGTATTAGGTTCGGGTGATGGGTGGGTCAAACATTTAACAAGTATCCAACGTAGTCTTAATAATCTGCCAACTTATTCTCTAAAAAGTCTCACTCCGTACGAACTATTGTTCGGAACTAGAATATATATTCAGGATCTTGATAGTCACACTTCAGTGGTAGAAGAAAAATGCTTTGACATCAAAGACCGTTTGGCTGTTTTACAGGACTTAAATGAAACAAGAAGAAACCTGAGTAACATAAAGTTAAAATAACAGCCAACAGCCACTGAAGAAAAAACACCTGTCCCAGCAAGACCTGTCTGGATTCCAAAGATTGTGGATCTGGTCAGAGAGAAGATCGCGGTGAAGAAGGAATTTGGGCCTTCTTACAGAAAAGCAGTACCTGTCTTAGCTGTCAGCGGAACGAGATCAGTTGTACTACCGCCCCTTGCTGGTAAAAAGGAGAACCGAGTTGTATCCATCGACCTGGTAAAACCACAATCATGTGGCCAATAATAAGTAGTAGGCCCAGTGGACTCCCAAGAAATAGCAGAATACCAAAATATGCTACAATCGAAGAGGTTCAAACTGAGAGACTAATCACATTTGATAAACCTGCAGTGAATAAAAAAGGACTATGCAACAAAGCCATGGAACTTGTGCCTCTTGAAACCCAAATTGCAACAGTTTGTCAAGAAACACCTGTCTACAATGATGTAGCATCGGACTATACTAATGTCTCTGAGAAAGATCCAAAGACTAAAGAAAATTCGGAAGCAATTCCAACAATTGACAGAACTGCATCTGGCTACTTCATCAATTTCGATGACTTTTCTGATGATCCAAGTGAACATGAAGAAACGCCAGTAACAAAAACTTTCAAAGACAAAGTAACTGAACTCTTTCATCAACTCAAAGAAACCTATCTGGTTTCTCCATGGAATGAATTTTGGATTGTGTTAGGTGTACTTTTTCTCCTGCTTTGGCTCATCATGGTTCTTTGTTTGGGAAAATTTGTTGAAGGAAAATACAGTACAATGGACACAGCAAGTCAGAACATCAACTTGGTCCTAAAGCCTCACAAGTCATCTCACATCGAGAAAAGAGAACTATCATCAGTGAACATCACAGCCAATCCAATACCCGGTGGGGTAGCATGGGACAAAACGGATTATGAAATGTATGGCCCGATTGAGCTCTTGAAATATCCACACCAGTTTAAAGTTTCATTAAGTGACTTTGTAAAACCAAGTACTTTCTCTGATGATTGGGACTTTGAAAATATTAATAATATGATGTCAGATTTAGTAATTCTTTTTATAGAACAAGGGAACCCAAACAGTTTGCTGAGGACCGTGGGTATCAATTCTATTATACAGAAACAAAAGTCCTTAGCTTATATAACGTCAGAAAGAAGATAAAATATAGGCCATGATCGGTGACTATATTTATCCACTGCCCAGCCGGACAGGGTTTTTATTTTTCAATCAATGTAAGCAATTTAGAAAAATGGTTGTAAGGCACAATCCTGTACCATACTGGAGAGAGAAAAGAACAAGACAACATAAACATGAAATTACAGACACAACATGAGCATTATTGGCCACTTTTAAATCAGTGTCAAATTAAGTATTGCCAAAATAGTGCTAGACACAACAAGATTAGACATATTAGTCAGCTTGTGAAAGCACTGTAAAAAGTCGACGTTTCGATCCCTTATGCCCTATATTAGTGGGACCATCATCAGGACTGACAATATCAACATTTGCCTGCCTGGCACAATTAAAATACAACCGCCTGTTTGAGGAGGAAGAAGGGAGAGAAGAAGGGAAAAAAGGGCTGGGTTGGAGCCTAGTTAACAGTCTTGCTCCATAGCAAGTTTAGTTATACTTAAAAACTAACATGTCCTCGGAATCGACTTAACGTGTTCTACTTGTGGTGCACTAGACGTGAGGGGAATGATCATTCATAACAGCATGCAAGGTGACTCGTGAAGGTTACATTTTGTGTGGGCGAATTTTCATTTTCTGATGATTAACCTTTTATTTCTATGTGCGAAGGCTACATTGCCACTAAGATCCACCATTTGGAGCAATAAGTAACGAGCGGCACCATCCATTTGTACAAGCATCAGTGCGCACTCATTCTGTGTTTTCAGGGTTGGGTTGGGAAATAAGGGTGGATGTTTTGATGCTCACTTGTAGGAGATTGTCAAACATGCGATAAGCTTACCCTGTCTTGTGGGCAAGGGCCCCAGTTACCAATGGGGGATGAGGGATGAAGTGGTGAAACACCCGCCTACCAGGAGAAAAAGTTCGGGTTGGTGACAAGTACTAGCCTGTGCAACGGGTCTCTAACTGTGTTAGGGTGGCGTTATACCTGGGTTGGTCGGGTGCGTCTCCTTGGGGCTTGTCAGTAATCCGGACAAGGTTGTATAAAGGGCAGTTAAGCCGGGTTTGCTTCCTTTCAATGAGCGATATCTAAGGGGAAAGGGTAGCGGTAGGGATTAGTACGTGAAACCATAATGGTATCAGCGTGTTTCTCGGGGAGCGGGTTTTTGTTGCGCTTACCTCATGGGATAGTTGTTTCCGCTGGGCACCAATCTGCTTTGCAGGGGAGCTTCGTCAATTACGTACACTGCCAGATCGCAGGTACGTCTTGCTGTTGCGACCCACCATTTAAGCCGGCATGCCGCGTGGATGCTCGTTGTGGAAATAGGGGAAGGACAAGGTTTCGGAATTTTGGCCGCCATGTTGGAACGGAGCGCGTTCAACTTAGTGGCATGAACATTCATGGGAAAAGGGAGACGCCATATTGGCGTGGTGGGGATACATTTGTGAAGGATTGTGAAAGGTGGAATTAGGTGATATTTACAATATTTGTGAGTCGGTGCGGGCGACGATGGCGCTTCAGTGGGTGCATTTAAAATCAGCAATTAATCAAATTAGCAATAGAGTTGTCATATGACACCAGGGTTTAGAAACAACTGCTGACAGTATCCATGAGAGTCTGGACAGGTTAGTCGACTGCTCTAGATAACTTTGTTACATTTTGAGTCTTTGAGTTCTTGATCACCCATGGAGGGAGGACAGTATTTTCTTTACAGCAACGTGGTCCAATCCTTTGCTCGATTGAGACCATTACCGATAGTGTCAAATTGTATCATATCTCTGTTCAGCATTTGGGCAATGTTACCTCCTCTTGCCGGCAACTTTATGACTTTCAAAATTGTCCATTTCATGTCGTTCTCATTGTGTCCAGCCTCGATGTAGTGGTCCACCAAGGGGGCGTTGGCTGTTCTGCACCTTATGCGGCTCCTGGGCTGGCAGATGCGGGTCTTTGCTTTCTGCGTAGTTTGCCCGACGTAAAGTTTTGGGCAAGGACATTCAATTGTGTATATAACATTACAGGTATTGCAGTTTGAAAATGAGCGTCTTTCAACCGTGGTGTCGTTGTGAGTTCAAGTTCAAGTTCAAGTTCAGAAATTTGTATAGCGCACTACTCACCCATAGGGTCTCAAGGCGCTTGTGGGAGGGGGTGCATTATTTATCGAATACACAATTAATCAAATAAAGATTTGGAATGGACACTAGTATCTACAGAACCATTGGTTCGAAATTGACAACCCTCATAGGCAGCCTGATTTTGCGATGCGGTATATCTGTTTTTCCGCCCCATCAGGTGTCATGGCATATTCATAGGGTAGTCAAAAAGTGTGGTATGCCTGCCTCACCCGAGGCCACCTCTGGTCCAAATAGAAGTATCCAGAAATAATGGGGAGGGTGTAGAAAGTATAAAAGCAGTGATTCTCCAAAAATATTTTAATGGAAAGGGAGATAACACTGATGATTAAAAATAGGGCGATATAATTGTAATCGAGTAACTAGATTACCATATATCTATATATATATGGATGCGTCGTCAACATGTTTCAGCTCTCTGGGCCCAGCCGGGTCTGTAGAGCTTTCGTCAGGACAATAAAACAAACATAAAACATACATAAGGTACTCACACTATTAGTGTAGCTTCCTTTCGCTATTTATAGCGTTTCTTTTTTTGCCACCTGAAATATAGGAGCAGAAACATATACAATCCCAAGCATTGTGGTCTTGTGATTATGGTAATTAGGCATCGGGATTCAAAGAACCACACACACACAAACTAGAATTACTAGTGCATTTATGCGCATCACTTATAGACACATAAACGTTTTTTTGCGAGAAAAAGTAGTGTGGAGAACAAGTGTGAATGTATTACAGGAGACATGTTATACACAACTGGTTGGTGCTGCCTGCAGTGATTTCATACACAGGTCGAGTAAATCATGTCTATGGCCAAGAGGCTGAAAACACTGTATACTGCTAGTCATATGCAGATCGTTCATATTTGTATAATCTATAAGCAAGTGTAGTAAGAGCGTGTTAGCGCGCTGCTGTTAGATCGAATTATAGTGCAAGAAAACATCGCGCACACTGTTTATTTTAGACAAAATTCCGCGTGCATTTCTTCATGCGCCAAAAGCCATCGCGCGCACTGTTTTAAACACCGCGGTCATTTATTTAATTTGTTCGCAATGACTCGTACCTTTATGGCTGTTTTTTCGTGCTTCAACAAGGGTGCAGGAGTAGCTTTGCGGGGTCTCTACTGGAGAGATAGTGTTGGGAATTAAGAGGTCGTAAGGACCAAACTTACCCGCGTTTCTCCGTCTCTTCGTGTTTGCGCTCATTCTTACCCTCGTGGACCGCGTTATGGGCCCTGTGCTGACTCTGCCCTTGGTTGCAGGCGGGGCACAGTGGCTGGGTTTTTCTTCAGTGCGGCAATGACACAAAGATAGGACTATACACTCCACTCAATATGGCCACTCGTGTGTTTTTTTTTTTTTTCAACCTCAATAAAGTTTAACATCAGTACTCTACAATATTGTGAGCGTTATTGATACACTGGGGGGATTGATTTCCAGGTAGATCCCGATATCAGAACTCGATTGTTTTTCTTCAGTCGTACATTACTCCTGTGTTCCCCGATTCGCAACTTCACTCTTCTACACGTCATGCCTATATATAGGCATGACGTGTAGAAGAGTGAAGTTGCGAATCGGGGAACACAGGAGTAATGTACGACTGAAGAAAAACAACACAAAATTGTGTACACACTTTGTGGAAGCTGGCCACACCTGTGACGACTTAATCTGGACAGTCCTAGAGACCCTGCAAGACAAAAATCACAATGCAGAACGAATTCTCTTTGAAAAAGAGCAAAGATGGGTGGACCGCCTTGGCACCCATATCTCTGGAATGAACGATAATATTCCATGGAGTCAGTTTAATTAACTCCATTAGAATGCCAATGTGAACAATATCAACCCTCTACATCCCCAGATATATATATCTAATTGGGACGACAATGCAATTTAATTTAAATTAATTGAGTTCTGATATCGGGATCTACCTGGAAATCAATCCCCCCAGTGTATCAATAACGCTCACAATATTGTAGAGTACTGATGTTAAACTTTATTGAGGTTGAAAAAAACACACGAGTGGCCATATTGAGTGGAGTGTATAGTCCTATCTTTGTGTCATTGCCGCACTGAAGAAAAACCCAGCCACTGTGCCCCGCCTGCAACCAAGGGCAGAGTCAGCACAGGGCCCATAACGCGGTCCACGAGGGTAAGAATGAGCGCAAACACGAAGAGACGGAGAAACGCGGGTAAGTTTGGTCCTTACGACCTCTTAATTCCCAACACTATCTCTCCAGTAGAGACCCCGCAAAGCTACTCCTGCACCCTTGTTGAAGCACGAAAAAACAGCCATAAAGGTACGAGTCATTGCGAACAAATTAAATAAATGACCGCGGTGTTTAAAACAGTGCGCGCGATGGCTTTTGGCGCATAAAGAAATGCACGCGGAATTTTGTCTAAAATAAACAGTGTGCGCGATGTTTTCTTGCACTATAATTCGATCTAACAGCAGCGCGCTAACACGCTCTTACTACACTTGCTTATAGATTATACAAATATGAACGATCTGCATATGACTAGCAGTATACAGTGTTTTCAGCCTCTTGGCCATAGACATGATTTACTCGACCTGTGTATGAAATCACTGCACGCAGCACCAACCAGTTGTGTATAACATGTCTCCTGTAATACATTCACACTTGTTCTCCACACTACTTTTTCTCGCAAAAAAACGTTTATGTGTCTATAAGTGATGCGCATAAATGCACTAGTAATTCTAGTTTGTGTGTGTGTGGTTCTTTGAATCACGATGCCTAATTACCATAATCACAAGACCACAATGCTTGGGATTGTATATGTTTCTGCTCCTATATTTCAGGTGGCAAAAAAAGAAACGCTATAAATAGCGAAAGGAAGCTACACTAATAGTGTGAGTACCTTATGTATGTTTTATGTTTGTTTTATTGTCCTGACGAAAGCTCTACAGACCCGGCTGGGCCCAGAGAGCTGAAACATGTTGACGACGCATCCATATATATATAGATATATGGTAATCTAGTTACTCGATTACAATTATATCGCCCTATTTTTAATCAACAGTGTTATCTCCCTTTCCATTAAAATATTTTTGGAGAATCACTGCTTTTATACTTTCTACACCCTCCCCATTATTTCTGGATACTTCTATTTGGACCAGAGGTGGCCTCGGGTGAGGCAGGCATACCACACTTTTTGACTACCCAATGAATATGCCATGACACCTGATGGGGCGGAAAAACAGATATACCGCATCGCAAAATCAGGCTGCCTATGAGGGTTGTCAATTTCGAACCAATGGTTCTGTAGATACTAGTGTCCATTCCAAATCTTTATTTGATTAATTGTGGATCTGATCAGGGGAACTGAATGGACCGACTATCCTCCTCCCTCGTTTTTGATTGAAGTTATTTATCGAATAGCCAGGTTTTAAGTTCCTTTCTGAAGGAAATGTGGTTCTGTGTGAGGCGGAGTTGAGTGGGGAGAGAGTTCCAGGTCTTGGCCGCCAGGTAGGAGAAGGATCTTCCTCCCATGGTGGATCTGTGGTTGCGCGGAACTGCGGCAAGCGCTTGGTTGGAGGATCTTAGTTGGCGGGTGGGTGTGTAGAAGGACAGTCGTGTGTTAAGGCATTCGGGTCCTAGTTTGTAGAGGGCCTTGTGAGCGTGGGTGAGGAGACGGAACGTTATTCTCTTGTTGACGGGAAGCCAGTGGAGGTCTTTCAGGTGGCCGGTAATGTGAGCTTGGCGAGGGATGTCCAATATGAGTCTGGTCGATGCATTTTGGATGCGTTGGAGTTTTTTCTGTAATTTGGCTGTGGTTCCGGCGTAGAGGGTGTTTCCATAGTCCAGTCGGCTAGTGACCAGCGCGTGGGTGACCGTCTTTCTCGTTTCGGTGGGGATCCAACGGACGATTTTTTTGAGCATACGGAGTACGTTGAAGCAAGAGGATGAAACTGCGTTAACTTGTCTGGTCATCGAGAGGGAGGAGTCTAGGATGAAGCCTAGGTTGCATGCGTGGTCTGTGGGAATGGGTGCTGTGCCCAGGGCCGATGGCCACCAAGAGTCGTCCCAGGCAGAGGGTGAAGATCCTAAGATGAGAACTTCCGTTTTGTCTGAGTTAAGTTTTAGGCGGCTGTTTTTCATCCATTCGGCTACTTCTTTCATGCCTTCATGAAGATTGGTTTTGGCGGTATTAGGGTCTTTGGTGAGGGAAAGGATCAGCTGGGTGTCGTCAGCGTAGGAGATGATGTTGAGGTTGTGTTGTCGCGCGATGGATGCGAGGGGACTCATGTAAACGTTGAAGAGGGTGGGACTGAGTGATGATCCTTGTGGGACTCCGCAGATGACTTCGGTGGCCTCTGATTTGAATGGGGGGAGTCGGACTCTCTGGGTTCTCCCGGCGAGGAACGAGATGATCCAGTCCAAGGCTTTTCCTTGTATTCCGACGTTGCTGAGGCGTTGTATGAGGGTGCTATGACAGACTGTGTCGAAGGCGGCGGAGAGGTCGAGTAGGATGAGGGCAGCTGTTTCTCCGTTGTCCAGCAGCGTTCGGATGTCATCTGTAGCTGCAATGAGGGCGGTTTCGGTGCTGTGTTTGGCTCGAAAGCCGGACTGTGATGGGTCGAGGGAGTTGTTGGATTCAAGGAAGGCAGGGAGCTGGCTATTGACGGCTTTCTCAATTACTTTGGCAGGGAAAGGGAGGAGAGAAATGGGGCGGTAATTTTTAAGTTCAGATGGGTCAGCTGTGGGTTTCTTCAGGAGGGCAGTGAGTTTGGCGTGTTTCCAGCTTTCTGGGAAGGTAGCGGAGTTGAAGGAGCAGTTGATGACTTCACGGAGATGGGGTGCGATGATGGAGTCTGCTTTGTTGAAGATGTGGTGGGGACAGGGGTCGGTTGGCGAACCTGAATGGATGGAGTTCATTAGGCGGATGGTGTCTTCAGTGGTGATTGGGTTCCAGGCGTTAAGGTTGTTAGGGGGTGGTTCAGGTTTGGAGGTGGGAGAGGTGGGCTGTTCTTTCGAAATGTTCTTAAAGCTGTTATGTATGTCGGCGATTTTGTTGTAGAAGAAAGAGGATAGAGAGTCGCAGAGGTCTTGGGAGGGAGTAATGTCGTTTGAGCTGCGGTGGGGTTGGTAAATTCTTTGACGATGTTGAATAGTTCCTTGCTGTTGTGGGCGTTGTTGTCGAGTCGATCCTTGAAAGCTGATTTCTTGGTGGATCGGATCAATTGGTGGTGTTTGCGGGTGGCTGCCTTGAGGGTGGTCAGGTTGTCAGTGGTTGGGTTTTTTCTCCATGTTTTTTTGAGAGTACAGCATATTTTCTTGGAATTCTTAAGGTCATCGTTGAACCAGGGGGCTTTTTTGCTACTTTGTTTGATCTGGTGGTTTTTTAGGGGTGCTAATTCGTCAGCGCTGTGAGTGATCCATTGTTTGAGTTTGGTGGCAGCTTCGTTTGGGTCCGATGAGAGGGCTGGAGGGTTTTGGTTGAGCGATGTGATGAGTTGGTCGGTGGTTATTTTGTTCCAGTTTCTTCGAGGAATAGGTTGTGGGGGGTTGTGAGTCTTGGTAGTTTTGTAGCTGAAGTGAACACAGCTGTGGTCCGTCCAATGGAGAGCTGTGGTATGATTGAAGGAGATGTGTTTGCTGCAGGTGAAGATAGGGTCGAGCATGTGTCCGGCTAAGTGGGTGGGGGTGTCAACAAGTTGTTTGAATCCGAGATTGGGCAGGTTGTCCAGAAGGGTGGTGGTGTTGCAGTCGTTTTTCTTTTCTAGGTGGAAATTGAAGTCTCCCAGTAGAATATAGTTTTCGGAGGGGAGGGCATGTGGGCTGATGAAGTCAGTGATGTCTTCGCTGAATTGTTTATGGGTTCCTGGTGGTCTGTAGATGAGGGTGCCTCTAAGTGTCATCCTGGGGTCGGTGTGGATCTGGAAGTGAAGGTGTTCGGCGGACGCGAGGTTGTCGTCGGAGCTGGTCGTGATTCGGATGGTGTTCTTATGGACGATGGCGATGCCTCCTCCTGTTTGTTTGATGCGGTCCTTTCGGATGATCTTGTACGCGTCCGGGATGGCTATGGCGATGTCGGGTGCTGATGATGCGTTCATCCAGGTTTCTGTAAGGAAGGCGATGTCCGGTGACGCAGTGTCGAGTAGGTCCCAGAGTTCTGTGGCGTGTTTGTGGATCGAGCGGGTGTTTATCAGGATGCATTTTAGGTGGTTAGAGTCGGAGTTGTTTTTGGAGGTTGTGGATTTGGTGTGGGTCTTGATGCAGGCGAACTTGCAGGAGTGGCAGGCGAAGGGACCGTGGGTACGTCCTGGGGCAGCTTCGTAGCATTGTGGTGTGCGTCCGGGGTTAAGGGCTAAGAGGGTGGCGGCGGCATACGTTATGCGGGAGGAGTGCGGTTTGCGGGGAACAGGGGGTCTGGCGCTGGGCGCTAACCAGGCGCGGACGGGCGTAGACGGGCTTACCTTTGGCGCGCCTTCGGCGCGCATGGGGCGCGACCGCTGCGCGTGAACGCTGCACGCGTAGGCATCTGTCATATATGGATAGTGGGGGGGAGGGGCGAGGGAGGGTCAGTTGGGAGGCGGGGGCGGGGCGGAGGTCCGGGCAGGGAGGGACAACAACAAAGCACTAAATGGCAGCAGGTCAGGAAATGAAACTGGACTGGAGGCAGAACCTGAAATGGGCGCTATGCACAATTTCACTAATGCACCAATGTACCCAAATGTAGCCAAGCACAATACAATCCTACTGGCTGCGCGCTTTCTGAGTGTAGCGCGACGATTATTGATAGTCTAGGCAGCAGACAGGCTCCAAAGCGCCTTAACGAGCTCAAGCGCTACGATCGCTAAATTAATGCAGACGGGCAGCTGTAGTGGGGATAATGCTACTCAGCGCTGCGATGTCCCAACAGCGATAGTGCGCAACGATTTCACAATGCTACAGCGTTACGGTACAATTAATTAATTTGCAGCAGATAGGCAATCACCGTTCGTAAATAATGCAGGAGCAATACGGGTGAACGCAAGCAGGCAGGCAGTCACAGTGCTAATTAAAAGAGGAGCAATGCGGGTGAGCGCTACGATACCACAGTAGATAGTCTGGGGAGCTGCGTGGGGGGCGACCGTAGCTGAAGGCTTCAGGGAGGTCACAGCGTGCGTGCCGGATGGTGAAGCCTATAGTATTAGTGGGAGGGAGGGTCAGTAGGGAGGCGGGGGCGGGGCGGAGGTCCGGGCAGGGAGGGACAACAACAAAGCACTAAATGGCAGCAGGTCAGGAAACGAAACTGGACTGGAGGCAGAACCTGAAATGGGCGCTATGCACAATTGCACTAATGCACCAATGTACCCAAATGTAGCCAAGCACATTACAATCCTACTGGCTGCGCGCTTTCTGAGTGTAGCGCGACGATTATTGATAGTCTAGGCAGCAGACAGGCTCCAAAGCGCCTTAACGAGCTCAAGCGCTACGATCGCTAAATTAATGCAGACGGGCAGCTGTAGTGGGGATAATGCTACTCAGCGCTGCGGTGTCCCAACAGCGATATTGCGCAACGATTTCACAATGCTACTGCGTTACAGTACAATTAATTAATTTGCAGCAGATAGGCAATCACCGTTCGTAAATAATGCAGGAGCAATACGGGTGAACGCAAGCAGGCAGGCAGTCACAGTGCTAATTAAAAGAGGAGCAATGCGGGTGAGCGCTACGATACCACAGTAGATAGTCTGGGGAGCTGCGTGGGGAGCGACCGTAGCTGAAGGCTTCAGGGAGGTCACCTCCACCGTGTATTCACAGACATTGCAACATCCACATTTCACATGGCCAGTGACAGGGGGTAAGCGCCATGCTGTGTCAATGGTGGGCCCTTGCGTCGTTGTTGGCAGTGCTGCTCGTACCAGGTGATCTTTTAGATTCTTACTATTGCGGAAAGCAAATAGGGGTCTCTCTATGTTTATGATGCCGGCATTTATTGTGAGCCAATGCTTTATGATGGATTTCCTGATTTTGTTAGAAACAGGCGAAAACGTTGTAACACAGGCGATTCTTTCTTTTTGGTTTTTATATTTGGGGGATAAGAAGACTTCCTGTGGGCAGTACCATGCCCGCTTCAGGGCTTGTTTCACTATCCGTTTCGGATAGCCGCGGTCACTGAGTTTATTCGAAAGGATGGCTGCCTCTCTGAAGTAATCAGTTTTGCATGAGCTGTTACGTCTGATCCTAAGGAACTGTGAGTACGGTAATGAATCTCTCAGGGCCCTGGGGTGGTTACTTTTATAACTTAAGAGTGTATTCTGCTCTGTGGGCTTCCTGAAAAGTCGTGTTTAGTAATGTCAGCACAATTTACAGAACATGATTATTTACAGGGTTCATCAAATTATGAAGAAATGTACTGCTATAATCACTTTGGTCATCACTATTTGCATAAATCTGCGCAGCCTAGAAATGTTTTTAATTATAACCAATGGGAACATTGTGCAACACCGCCTAAATGCAGCGCGAAAACATTTTATGAGAAATTCCCATACTTCTCAGGGTTTAACACAAGTGATGCAGAAACGTTTTATTTCAAAATGTTAAATAAGACAGGAATGAAAACAATGTTGACAAATACTAAATTGATTTATTCCGAAACATTTTATGAAAAAATGACTACATTTGGTTTTGAATTTTGGAAAAACAACATTGAAACAAAAACCATCTGGGGTACAAAAGAATGGCAGGTCCAAGACCTAGAAGCATTATTTAGAGCCTGCATGATCCCAGAACAAATAATATTCTTGAATGACACCATTCAACAGACAACCTGTCTCGGCCTAGCCAAGAATAAAGACTTAAACAAACCGTCTATTCCGAAGCCCATACCTGATAGTATTAGCACTACAGTGGTGGAGATAGACGTATCCCATATTTTACACCAAAACAGAACTCATCCTGATTGGAAAAAATGGTTGATCTGGCCCACAGACACAAATAACTGTCAAGATAGATTCCTGAACAAAATACAGGGGTTTAAACAGACCAGGCCAGACCCTAGATATTCCCAGAGACAACATCCAGGGATAGTTACAACATACAGTGTAGGGAAACTATGCCTTGAATGGCTACAGAAGTCCACACTGGCTGAAATTAAGCAACACTTGACTTTACTTAAAGACGGTGCTGACTTGCGTGATTTCCTACTGGGACCGCGCAAACAGCGTCAAAAACGTTTCATATCGGCCGGTATATACGCTGCATACAAAGAGGCTTGGAAAGAAACACAAATTGAAACAGCAGAAAAAATATGAGAAATTGATCGTATTAATTTGGAAAAATCAGTTTCTGTTGTGGACAATGGGTTAACAACTCTGTCCTCCAGAATATATTCACTGTACAGTATTGTATCATCTGCTATTGATATAATAGAGCAGGACTTACTAATGTTACAACATGGTCAGTCCCAATTACGTTCTATTGTGCAGCTTGGCTGGACGTTGCAAAATCTGCGTTCAGGCTACATGCCATGGCTTTTAATCAACACAACGTCATTATTCTCTATCTTTAACCTTACTGATAAACAAATCAGTTTGGCACAAAAAGGAGCAGACTATACGATTCTGAGCATTGAAAAACTTGAGCGATTACCATTGACAATGTCAGAAAGACCTGTCATTGAATGGATAATACACAGAATTATTACAATTCCGATAACAACTTTCCAGTTTAAATATTGCCAAGAGTATATACCAGCGGGCCAGTATGAAAGGTTGGGTAAAGGATACATCAAGTCAACATGGAAATTACCTTATACACACAAATGTTATAGTGAAAAGAAAAAGGAGGTATTTCTTAGTGGTAACAATTGTAAAAAATCACTAAGTGGTACACTTCTGTGCCAAGCTATTAACTTGCATGGAGCCTGCAAAGGGTCTTCAAATAACCTTTCCTGTCACCTTCACGGCACTCCTACAACTCAGATAGAGACATTTTTCAGACACCTTCCAACGGCAGTTATGTTCTAATAAGTGACCACAGCTGTTGTGGCATGGTACCAGGAAAAGCCTATCTCGTGAGCGTTAGTTCCATGGTCACTTGCTGTATGCAAGTATTGTATCCAAACAGCAATCCAGACATGGAGGCGGCAATATGGCCTTATTTAAATATCTCTTCTATTCGAATTGATACTTTGAGCAGAATGAAATGCATTCTTTTACAAACAACTGTGCCTTTGACCTCGTCCAAAGAAACGTATGATCTGCAAGTTGCAAGGACAGCGGCAGAGATACATTCCCTATTATCAACAAATTGCCCCGTGCATTTCGTAGAAATGTTAAGTCAAATCTTAAACATGTCTGATACCAGTGGCATCGCACATGTGTTTAAGACAATTTTTTCGGGACTGTTAACACCCTTTGAAACAGTTCTGGGCATTATCGCGAATTTTGTGCATTCATATTTTGGCAGTCTGCCTCTTCTTTTGGGACTCGTAGCAGGAATTTTATTTTTGATTCTTCTGCTCCGATATGGCAAGCCAAGCCACAGACAAGACTCCAGCAACGATGGAAGAAACGATCCTAGCTATACGCTACCGGGACCGCATCACTAAAGTGCTCGGATTTCACCGGCTAAGAGATCTTAGTACAACTTGGTTTCTTTCATTCAGACCAATCTGGCAAGATTGCATCTTACCTGTGCTTCGATGTATGCTATGCGGAGAAGAATGGGTGTTGGACGTCTGCAGTACCAATGGATACAGATACTTTGCTAGGTCCGGTAACGACTCATGCATCGTGTTGTCCCCAGCGGCTACCTATTCTGATGACGGCATTCGTTGAGACTTCACCACTACGAGTATGTGGTGGTGGAGTACGAGATGAAAGCAGCACCACACAGGTACAACCTTCTGTGAGCATTGCTGATCCTGACATGGATGATAGCAATCATTCTCACACATGCACTGTTACAGCATTTTCGAACTTGGTTGAACTTTCACCTGATGTCGTAGACCAATTTTTTGCAAGTCTGTCTGATATGATGTTCTCTCCTGAACAGAAAGAATGACTTTTTTAAAAAAATACAATGAGCTCACAGCGTTCCCTGAACTCTGAATTCGGCCTTCAGTTTTTGATAAACACAGCTACTGAAAACAATTGGAACTATTTTTCCCCCTGAAAGCGAAAATATTTTTTTCACTTCCAAAATATTTACCCTTTTTCAGACACAAAATACTCTGCTTAAAGTAGAACTATTCTTGGAGAACAGAGCTTCTATTTTAGGAACTCTAGAGACAATATTTTACCTCAGCCTCTAGCACATGTACAGCATTTGTATAAATATGTGATGGAATGGTCTCGACCTTCTTTTCTGTATTCAGAGCCATTTTATGTTTAATTTTCGCAATTCATTCAGCTGATATATATATGCATTTAACTGAATGATGACACTGCTTAATAAGCGTACAGTACCAATACTCATTTTCGTGTATTTACCATATACCATTTCATGCGATTTATGTATTTTGGGGTGGGTTGGAAAACACACATGCATCGATATGTTTAATATTGCTTAGTTTTTAGTACTGATGGACATTAATTCGTGGAGTGGGTGTTGTGTTTCTATCTAGGACCCTAATTCGATATTCCCGATTTATGCCCTTGTATGGCTATAATAAATAATATCCTTATAAAGGCATAAGAATCGCATCCATATTTAGTAATAGCCCATGCAGTCCAAATACGGCAAGGCTACTCCCCTAGACTCCTAGAAAGTACAACGCGTTCTTTAAACAAAACAAACCTCCAGCAACCTGGGAATTCCCCATGCTTTTGTTTTGATTTGTCCTAGAACTCCTGCGAGCACTGAAAGAACGGCCAGTTCTTAGTGACATCTTTTATTGACGTCTTATGTCCAACCTTACGTCAAACCCGGCACCTTTCAGGTATAAATATACCAACAGTTGCCTTAAGCAAACACACGGTTGTTTGGAGCAGAGCGGCTATCTACTTGCCCGAGAGCCCAACTGATGCGAGAGCCCACGGACGCCGCCCCTCCCTTTTGACGCACTGAGAAAGACGCTGTCCTTTTCTCCAGCCGAGAAAATCCAGCTCCGGTGTTTCCAGCCGCCCTTGCGGGTTGCTGGGATATCAAGTCCTGAGAGAGAGATACCAGACCTCCTGCTTTCTATTACCCAGGTACGGAGCTGACTAAACCCTTGAGAGAATTCTTGATTCAGATTCCTTGGCAAAAACCAACAAACTGCTACTTACTTACTCCTTCCCACGTATTAGGCTTAGGTCAGGTACACCGGGGTAGGCGTAGATTAGCAGCACCAGTTGAGTACGTTAGTCAATGTATTTATGTATGTATATATTTTATCCATTTTAAAGTATCATATGGCTAAGAAACCATATCAATGCTTTTACAGTATTATTTCATAATACTCCTTTTACTGTACGCAGTTTACTTTATGTTAAGTATTGCAATTGTGGCAATTCATTTTTCTTGCATGAGAAAGAAGACTGCTCAATAAATAACACCTTTTATTGAAAACGCCCGTCTCTCTATTTCTCTGCACTCTGGTGAAACTAAGTATACACGATTGACTGAGTAAAATAGCTGTCTATTGTTTTCACACGACTCTAGGGATACACTCTTAATCTGAGGGAGCAAAGTTGTCATGTTATATGGTTGTCAGAAGCTAATCCCTTCTTGTCTATCCAGGGAAGTTAAACTCCTCCTTGTTTATTCGAGAAAGTTTCTAGTGACCTCTGAGCTAGCTGGCAAAACTAATTAAGTCTAATATAGTCAGTAGAGACCTAGTCGACCTCAGTCCTACGTCTACGCTGCTGTTTATATTATTCCAATGCGCAGAGCCTATTGGGAATATAGGAACTACACTACAGTGTTGGCGCCGGTGGTATGTGTGGTGGTGGTGGTCTTGGTGGTGGTGGTTGTGGAATTAGTGGTGGTGTTAGTGGTGATAGTAATGATAATGGTGGTGGTAGTGGTACTGGTGGTGATGGTATTCTTGATAGTATTGGGGGTGGTGGTATTGGTGGTGCTGGTATTAGTAGTGGTGGTGGGATTGGTGGTGGAGGTAGTGGTATTGGTGGTGTTAGTGGTGATGCTGGTACTGGTAGTGGTATTGGTGGTGGTAGTGGTATTGGTGGTAGTGCCTGCAGGGGATGTATGGGGTCCATGGGACCCCCTTTCATACCTCCAGAGGGCAGCCACCAGGGGGGCACACTGACAGCTTCTTATCAGCTTTTGACCCTATGTCCATAATACGGAGCAGGCGCATAAGCAAAGAGATTGTCTCATTTGCATGGGCCACACACTAAAGCAAATTATTGAACACCCACTTGAGATAGCGCTGGAACTACATATGCGCCAGCGCTTTCTGTATAACGGAAGGGGCTAGACAAGTGTCTGCAGACCCTTCTATAATACCAAAGTGCCCTGGGGCGCACAAAGAAAGCGCCCATGCCCTTTTCATCCAGGGGCACTTTCTGTAATACAACCCTAGGACTTTTCATGATGAGATGTGTTGTGTTAAAGTGCTGAATTATATAAGCATGCTTTTGTACCTATGGCCCTCCTTATGAGTGGTGTGTGAAAGCCTCTTTATTAGCCCATCTTGGAATTATCATTAAAGTGGTTCCTGATCATTTCAAGGGTGAGAAGATAGGGGTGAGTTATATTTTTGTGAAATAATATATGAGAATTAGTCCTACAGCACCAGTTCTTACATTTTTACCCCAGTGTTTCACATGGAAATGTAAACTGTTTTCAGCAGCCAAACTCTCTGTGTGAAAAAAGTTAAACTTTGAATTCTTCTAATCTGCTACCTCCCATGATATACCCCATCTGAATTTACAGTCAATGTAATGAGGGCCTATACATTGTTGGTTCAAAAGTAAAGCGGTGGCACAGGTTGGGATACTTCAGTTGTGAACAATTGTTAGCTGTGATGTGGACATTTACTTCATGACAGTTATAGGTAGGCATCATCATAAACACACATGAATGTACATTTTGCTCTGCTAATTTTTGCAACCTCAAACATTGCAACCCTATAGCCTATCAACATAAACAGTAATGGCACCTACATGTTTTGACACCTGGTGTCACCCCTAGTGTGTTTATATGTTTTGGGTTGTCGTTGTGCTAATCATGAGCTGTGGTTTTCTCTAGGTTGGTGATGTCTGGGCCTTCAAAAGCACCAACCAACTCAGGATCAGTTGCTATCACCTCCTGCTCCTCCAAGGGTGTCAACTCTGTTTGAGACTCTGGTCCAACCGCTGTTGCCATGACAGTACAACAGGTCTGGGAGTCATGACACATTTTTTTACTATCCTCTACAACCCTGTTTTCTTGATGCCACTACATTGATAAGAATGCCTATTTACAAGGTTGCCTTATTGTTGGAGAGAGCTTAGATGTCACAAACATTTGATTCACGATGCTTACCCCATCTGTAATTAATATCTCTGCCTCCTCTTGTGTAAACTTTAAATTTCTTTCCCTGCCTCTCTACTCCGACCCCATTGCCTTCACTCCAGGGCTCCATCATAGGTTCCAGGGGCCTCGTTCTACCTCTCATTATTTGTCATTTTTATTTATGCCCCTCTCCTCAATTATTTCTGGGTTTTGCACTGGCTTGCACCCATTTGTAAACATTGGCTACATGCACAGTTGCCGCAAAACAGCCCAAAACTTTTTGACACATGTAGGGTAATTTTGGTATGCTCTTTAGTAAATATGGGTCAACATGTATGTATAGTGAACTGGAAACTGAGAGAGAGAGAGAGAGCAACTTGTTTATTTAGACCTTAGTCTTTTAAACAGTACAGAACACACACAATCAGGATCAAAAAGAGTACGAACAGACTAAATTCTACTACATCTTAAATAGATAAAATTCAATACTTGTTATTAAAAAGTTAAAAGAGGGTGGGGCCCTCAGAAACGCAACATGCAATACACCCTATTTTTACAGAAATCTCAAAATCGCTAAAAGGATAAAATTAAAAATTAGCATTTTATAAAAACTTTAAGACGACTTAAAAATCAAACCCTTCAAAAATTTACCCAATCCAATTGCAATTTCTAACGTGGGCATATCGGTAAGTAGGCAGATCGCCTGGGCACGTGAGGTTATCTTATGTGATAGGAATATAGGACGTAAAAACAATTTCCTTATATCGTGTACAAATAAGCAATCAAGTAAAATGTGCAGCATATCAAGTCTTAGGCCACGCCCACAGTTACAGTTACCTTCTGGGCCAATCAGTGCAGACTTTAATTTTCCATCTATCTTCCAAGGGTTAACCCCAACCCGTGTTCTAAGAATTTCATATCTCAGCACTTAGTTGGGCAGTATGTCCAAATACGGGAACCGGCCATCGTTAACCCATGACTTTTTTAACCACTGGACCGATTTTTCTCTGACATATAAACTAGGTCCTGTGCCCTAGAGAGTGACTGGCCTTGTTCCCTAAGAGTTTTCTTAGTAAAATCGGCTATCACGGCGTCCTGAGAGAATTTCATATTAAGGTGCCCTGTTACTTTCTGGAGAGTTTTACTCACATCCTTTGCCCAGACAAGATTACTTATTTGGATCTCATCTCTACACCATTGTGGAGACCTTTAGTGTCACTCCTGGGTCTTGGCGCTTCCAAAATGTTACCAGGGCCATTTGGGATTGTACGGTCCATGAGGTTAGCCCTAGGTCCATTCTTATTGCTTGAACCATAGTACAGTTCGGTAAGGACAATAGCATTTTTAAAATATTTCCCTCTTCCTGGTCCCACTCATGTTTACCGCTCAAGTATAACACCTCAGCCCCATACAATACTTGGGGGGGATCATTGCCCCAAATTCCTTTAACATTGGTTTATGAGTCATGTCACCATATTCTTTATTAAACCTTTTCAGCCCACATGTGGATGAAAAAGCTTTGGCTCTTTGAGCCTCCAAATGGGTGCGCCATTTTAGCGCACTATCAAACCAGAGGCCTAGATATCTATATTCCTTGACTGCCTCTAGTTTATCATTATCCAGAAACCAATTAAAATTCTTCTTGCTCTTTCCAAAACATAAAACCTTAGTTTTTTCCATATTTACAGTCAGAATTTTCCTATCACAATAACTTTTAAAAACATTTAGTTTCCTTTGAAGTCCTATTTCTGTTTGATCCAGGATCACTAGGTCATCAGCATATAGAAGACAAGGCACTTTGTGCCCGCTCATTCTAGGGCTTGCACTTCTTTCTACTTCAAGTGCCGCAGGGAGATCTGCCAGAAAGATTGAAAATAACAGGGGTGCCAAAACGCACCCCTGTCTAAGGCCATTTCCTACCAATATCTTGTGAGTTAGTGACCCATGCGAATCTCTAATAACCTGGGCCCAATTCCCTCTGTGAAGATCTCTCAAGATCATCAATAAGCCATCCGGAATTCCATATCCCGACAAATCCTCCCAGAGTTTGTTACGGTCCACAGAGTCAAACGTGGCCCGGAAATCAACGAAACAACAATGCAACTTCCCATTTTGTTCTATTGATTTCCGGGCCAAAGCCCATAGGGCAAAGCAGTGGTCTATTGTGGAATGGCCTTCTTTGAAACCGCCTTGTTTCACTGGGATAATTGCTCTCTCTTCTGCCCAAGTCTTTAACCTACCTAATATTATTTTAGCAAATATTTTTTCTCCAATATCAAGTAGGTTGATTAGTCTATAGTTCCTTGGTGCGTTGATGTCCCCTTTTTTATGGATCGGTCGAATTATCGCACACTTCCAATTGCTTGGAACTATCCCTGATTCTAGGATTACTAAGAACATTTGGGAGAAAAATTTAGCCCACCAAGATTTCCGTGACTTAATTATCAGGGCAGGCAGGTTATCTGGGCCTGAGGCTCTTGTTAAATTTAGTGTTTTTATCATGTTGAGCACATTTTCTTCTGAGAAGTCTGGTTTTAGGTCATCTACTAGACCTCTCCAGTCCCCTTGGACTTCCTCTTCGGTTTCTCTCCCCGGAGGGTATAGTTCTTTCAAATAATCCTCCCAGGCACCCTCTTCTACCACGCAGATCATTGAAGCAGCTGAGGCTTCTGTTACTGAACGGACTAGACTCCAGAATAATCGTATATTCTTGGATTCTATTGCCTCCAGCAGTTTCCCCCAGCAATTATCCTTATGGGCTCTTCTTGTACTATAAAGAAGCATGGTATATTCTTTCTTTAATTTTACAAGATATTCAGCTCTAGATTTATCAAATTTTTTACGCAAACTGTGCTGTTCTCGCCTTAGTTCTCTTTTCTTATTTAAGCAGGCTACATTGTACCAATTTCCCTTCCTAACCTGTGTGGTTTGTGTACTCTTGGTAATCTTTACGTCTGTTCTAAGTTCGACCTGAATACTTAGTTCCACTTGGTTTATCTTTTCAATGAACCAGGCCAGATCCAGACCAGCTGCACATCCTAAAACGATGTTATATTGGAGCCTGGTTAATTTCTCTATATATTCTTTGGTTAACCGTGTTGTGATGCGCCTAGGATAATCCATCTGTAGAATAATTACTTTTTCAGCAACTATCTGATGGGAATGTACCAGTTCAATCCTAGAATATTGTGGTCACTATTTTCTATGTGGTTAACCGTAAAGCCCTTTATTATGTTAAAGTTCCATGCTGGGATAAAGACATAATCTATGGGACAATTTTGTATACCTTGTTTAAAGGTTTTCTTTGCCGGGCGATCTTGTGGAAACCTACCGCTCGGACAAAAAAAACTTTTATTCGCTAGGTAGTTCCCCAAGCTTACATCATTAGTCGAACACAGACTTTCGGGAAACTTTGCTTGGGTTATATCATAAGATTCTAAAATATCCTGATACATGAGATCCTGCCGCTTAGGGTTAAGTTTATGGTTCAAATCTCATACCACCAAAATCAAATCTGAATCGTACTTTTCACACAGTAAATCTAAATCATTTTTAAAATGACTCATTTAAACTCCATACTCCTCCTTGGCCCCCCATTGTATATATAAATTTAGAATAAGCACATTTTCTTTCTTATTACCGACTGCAATCAAAGTTATTCTACAGCAGAGCAGCCATTTGCATGTTACAGTGACCTGGGAGACATTTTTCACCAAATTTGTAGTTAGTAAAGTCAATAAGCCCCCTGCCGGGCGTCCTGATCTAGATTTTACTGCCGGTCGATAGGCTGACAGATCCCATCCACTACAGGGGGCTCGCCACATAGCCAGGTCTTCTGGATTAGATGATTGCATTATTTTTTGCCAGATCTTTTAGCCGTTCAAGTTTTATTTGGTTTCCTAGTCCGTTTATATTCCAGGAGACCATTTTTAAGCCATGTGGCTGCCCCTTTACCTATTCCACGTCACTAAGGGGCCCAAACCTATTAGATTCCTCTAAGTACCGCTGGGAAGGTGCTGGGAGGCTAGTATTAGGGCTCCAGTTCTTCCAAGAATCCTCCGGAGCAGAGTTATTTATTATAATATTAAGGTTTCCCGGGCCTTGCCCTAAACCTCTTTCTCCAAATCTTACTTGCCTTATACCAAGTCCTGCATGGTACTTTAAGAAATCTTTTCCTTGCTGGACACTTTATTCAGCCCCTACTTCTCCAATAGGTACTAGCCGAATCCCTGCTTTTAATATCTCACTACCCGCTTGCTCAATGGCTATTTTTACCAACTCAGAATAAACTTGTACCTTAGTAAGCTCTTTTCCATCAAAGGTTGTTTGAAAACACACCTGTCGGAGATCTTTTGTGCCTTTCAAGTTAGGGCAATGGGCGAAAGAATTAGGAAGAAGTGCTCTATTTAAGTACAAACTCTTCTTCATGTTTTTCCCTCCCCTTCTCATTTTTACTTGCTCAAAATACAGCCATTGATTTCCTTTAGACTCCATTCCATTTGCTTTTGACCCCCTATGTGGTTGTTGTATTTTAGTTTTAACCTCATAGGCTTTCTCATTAAGTTGCATCCCCTTGTTATTTTGTTTCCTACTGCCATTATCATTTATTACTCGATTCATTGCTGGGTTCTCTGTGCTTCCCATTCTTGCTTTGCTTACTCTCTCTCTCTTATTTTTTGGGGGCTTACGTTTTAGCACTTGTTTCGTTAAATCTAATGATTCCTCCATCTCGGTCCTTTTTCTCACTACTCTGCCTTTACTCTTTCTTTGCATATCTCCACTAATAGGTCTCCCCTGTCTTAATGAAGTATGACTCTTATATACACCCCTTTTTTTTATCAGCATAGGCCATTTTGAGATGTACACTTAATGATTTACAACTGGGGGTTCTATGTTCCCAACCTCCATCACAATTGGAGTTGCAGCTGGGGGTTTTTTGTTCCGAACCTCCCTCCCAATTGGAGTTATATGCTCAGGGTCAGGAACTGGTCTAAGCATTAAGGGCATTTGGCTCTTGATTCCTTGTAGTTCACCCTGGATTTTTAAGAGGTGCGAATTCTGTGTTTTTAGTGTATCATGATTTAACATTGTCACTTCAAGGATACCCTGGAGAGTTTTTTGCAATATTAATATCAGATGCAGCATTGAGGAGGCCGGATTTGTAGAGGACTCCGGTTTAATCTGTGAAAATTGATTACAGTCTTTAGTGCCCTTGGACCCTAAAGTGTGCTCTTCGTGCTCGTCAAGTCCTTTCGAGTTTCCATTCAGAACCAAGTCGTTCAAATCCAAGTCATCTTCCTCCTCTTGCCCTTGGATTTCACTATTTACTTCCTTAGAGTCGTGGAGCAAAAACAACTTTGGGGACGAGGATAGCCGGGGTGACATTGTAGGACCATTAAGAGTTGTTAAAAACTATAGTGATTGGTAAATTAGATTATCAGGGTCCACCATTTGGTCATCAAAAATGACAGAGGAGCCTCCCTTCCAAGATTCCCCCCCGGCTGATTCCAGGTCAGGTGTGAGGGGCTTAACTGGAGAGAAGACCCTTTTGAAATGTTTTCCCACAAAATCTTTCAGGATGTTTGAAGCTTTGCCACCCATATGTCCCACTTGCGATTGCTCATTGGGTCTTTTTTTCCTTTTGGATACGTTTAGATTTTGATTTTGACCCAAGGTCCACCGAGCTTCCTCCTGACGAGTTTAGATCCATTGGGGGGTTTTTAGAAGTCTTTGTCTTTGCCTGTCCCAAAGTACTTTTGTTCTTCCTTGGCACCATCAGATGGACCTTTTAACTCAAAGATACGTCTGCGCTTAGTCCCAGCTGATTCAACCCCTTAGCCCTAGACACTGCACTCAGGACTGGGGTGAACTAATTGCATCAATAAAGGAATAGAATAAATAGAAAGGGGGAGGGAGCAAAGAGACACCCTTTACCCCACTTACCTCTGTTGTGCTTTTGTAGATAACCTGTACCGTGCCCGAGCCCGTTTACTGCTTGCCCTTGTGAGGCCTTTTCCGCTCCTTAGCTCTTCAGGGACCTGGGGCCTCTTGCACCTTATTCCAGTGCTGTCCTCTGATTTAGTCTGGCCCCTCCCTTACTTTTCCACTCACTGCAGGCTCGCGCTGTGGGGCTGAGCAGCGGCATGCGACGGGGCGATTCCAGCGTCTTCTCACTGGGCACCGCTACTTTCCACACCAGCGCTATTGTAGTAGGGGGGAGGGGTCGGGGGCCGGGTGGCCGCAATGCCGCTACCCCGCACTATGCCGGGCCGCGGTTCAAGCTTCTTGCTTCTGTTCGGTTCGTGTCTCTCGCGGTTCTTCGATCACGTGGGGGCTCCCGGGTCACGGTACGGCAATTACGCAACTACGCAACAGTCACGCAGCACAACAGAGCAGAGTTGTGAACTGGAAACTGGTGGTTGGACAATTCCAACTATAACACTGCATGGCACATGTTTGCTTTTATGAGCAGCTCATTCTTTTAGGAGAATAACTGGAGAGTAGCAAACTCTGTTCAGATGTGATGACCCCTGCATCGGGAAGGCCACGGTCTTGAAGGAGATGTTGATGGTTTTGTAGAGATGGGGTATGATGGTGGCGCTGGCTTTGTTGAAGATGCTGTGTGGGCAAGGGTCTGCTGGAGAACTGGAGTGGATTGTGCTCATGATTTTGATGGTGTCGTTGTCGTTTATGTTAGTCAAGGTGAGCAGGGGATCGGTGTGGATGGTGGTCGTGAGGCCGGAGGTTACGGTGCCTGTCGGGGTGGTCAGGGTGTTGAAGCCGTCGTGGATGCCTGCGATCTTGCGATGGAAGAAGGTGGCGAGGGTGTCACACAGGTCTTGCGATGGTGGGATGCCGTTGGTGTTGGAGCTGGGGTTGGAGAGCTCCTTCACGATGCTGAAGAGCTCTTTACTGTTGTGTGCATTGTTGTCTAGGTGGCCTTTGAAGGAGGCCCTTTTGGCGGATCTGATGAGGTGGTGGTGTCTGCGGATGGCGTTCTTGTGGGCTGCGTAGTTGTCCGGTGTCTGTTCGTGGTGCCATTTCTTTGCACGTTTTCGGCAGGTTTGCTTGGAGGCCTGGAGGTCCATGGTGAACCATATGGCTTTCTTGTGGGTTTCTCTGTTGGAGAGTTTCTTGATCGGGGCGAGAGTGTTGACGCAGGTGTCGATCCACTGTCTAAGGTTGCGGGCGGCAGTGTCGGAGTCGGTGGGGTCGGCGGGTGGGCTTTGGGCGAGGGTGGTGTTGAGCTGGTCTTCAGTGACTTTGCTCCAGTAGCGGCGAGGAATCGATTGGGTGCGGTCGTGTGTAGTGGGTTTCCGGAAGGTGAAGTGGATACAACGATGGTCGGTCCAGTGGAGTTCGGTGGAGTGGCTAAAGGAGACGTGAGAGCTTGCAGAGAAGATGGGGTGAAGCGTGTGGCCGGCAGAGTGGGTGGGTTTAGTGATGAGCTGTCTGAGTCTGAGGTTGGCAAGGTTGTCAAGCAGGTTGGTGGAGTTGTTGTTCTCGAGGTTGAAGTTGAGGTCCCTGAGGAGGATGTAGTCTATTGAGGCAAGGGCGTGAGTACTGACGAGGTCCGCGAGGGAGTCGCTGAATGGAGGCCGGGGTCCAGGGGGTATGTAGAAGAGGATTCCTCTACGGGTGGTGTTTGGATCGGTGTGGATCTGGAAGTGCAGGTGTTTGGCGGTGCTGAGGGTGTCATCGATGCTGGTCGAGACTTTGAGAGTGTTCCTTCTGAACAATGGCAATTCCTCCTCCTGTTCCGTTTGTGCGGTCCCTGCGTGTGATCTTGTAGCCGTCCAGGATGGCTATGGTGATGTTGGGTGCAGAGGAGGGGTTCATCCAGGTCTCCGTCAGGAAGGCGAGGTCTGGGGAGGTGGAGTCGGGTAGGTCCCAGAGTTCGACGGTGTGTTTGCGGGCGGAGTGTGTTTGCGGGCAGAGAAGGTGTTGAGTAGAATGCATCTGAGATGGTTGCGTCCTTTTTCTGCGTGTGGGTTTCAGGGTCGGATGCAGTTCAGGCAGGAGAAGGGTCCTTGGGTGCATTTCGGGGCGGCCAGGAAGCAGGTGCGTGATTGTCCAGTGTTCAGTGTGTGGAGGGTGCTGGCATTGTATCGGTGTCAGTTTTCTTGGCGTTCGCAGGGGCCAGGGATTCTGGCGCTGGGCGTGGTCCAGGCACGGACGGGTGCAGACGGGCTTGCCTTAGGCACACCCACTCCACGGCCGCCATATAAGGGAAGGTGGGAGGGAGGAGCAGCTGGGAGGCGGGAGCGGGTGGTGAATGAGCGAAGAGGGGGGCGGGCCGCAGGGGATGTAGTGGCGGGAAAAAAATGAGTGGTAAGCGTGCAGGGATACAGAAGGCAAGACGGGCACACAGTATGAGGAACAGTCACAGAAGGGAATAAGGCAAGATACAACGCAGGAGGAATAAAAGCAAATTACAGATAGCACAGTCACGGCAGAGCTAAGAGGAAAAAGGGGTAGGGAGAGCTCGAGAGCAGCGGGCTCAGGGCAGTGACACACAGGTGGTGCTGTGCGGCGAGGGGAACGACCAGCTTGGCAACATGGTCAAGGGTCGCTCTCTTCCCCACGCAGCGGGTGCCATATAAGGGGAGGTGGGCGGGAGGAGCAGCTGGGAGGCGTGAGCGGGGCGGCGAATGGGCGAAGAGGGGGATGGGCGCAGGGATACAGCACCTGGAAAAAATGCGGGGTAACAGGGCAATGACACACATGTGGTGCTGTGTGGCGTGGGGAGCAGCCTGCCTGGTAACACATGGGATAGCATAAAATTCTGATGCATTTCCAGATTTGCTAGCATAAGTAATTCTGAGAATATTCTAAAATATTCTAAAAAAACATGGGTAGATGCATGGGTACACCTTCACTCCACTCATGGAATGCTTTCCCAGATCAGAGTAACACAAGACAGCGACTTGTGCTGCAGAGCATTACTCCAGATTTACTATGCCACACAACACCCGGCAAGGAGGCTCTGAGTGGCATGGTAAATCTGACTTAAGACAATGCATTGCCCTGTGCCACCTTGTGTGACTCAATGGCAATGCAAGGGCTTAATAAGCCTGGCCCTAGGGTCTCTAGTTTTGGTGGATGAAACCCCTGCACTTTGATAATATCTGAGGAATCTGCTATACAAATTTAGGAGCAGTGAATCCATCATTCAGCCTTGCTTTAGCTCTCTATTGGTCATTTTCTTTCTTGAAATGTGCATGCTTTGTGCTAGTTTTGTCAGTACCCAATTGTTCCAATACAGTGACCCAATATGGAGGAGAGATTTCATATCTAGTGGGCTTGGTTTATTATATAAAGTGGTCTACTTAATCGAAGGTCACCTGTTAATTAATACAGCAAACGTACAAACTGCATTTTTTAAATGTCAGTGTCTTGTGGATTAGCATTAAAAAAGGAGAATATTGCCAAACATGTTGCTGCTTCCACCAAAGCACATTTGTGTCGGTGGAATTACAGTTAATTGATTCCGCCCAAACTTCTAACTCCTTTAGAAAAATGTTAGCATGGTACTTGGCTTCCATGTCAAGGAATGCAATCATTAAAAAATGTGCATGAGGTCAAATTTTTTACATAATGAATGTAATATAGAACCTTGCTGAGATCATAGACTAACCTGTGTTTCAAATATACCACTGTATAGGGTGGTAAAAGTAAACACCCAAAAGGAAGTCATTATTAGACTTAAGAAGACTATTAGGAAACTGTTGAGGGTCCAGAGCTCTATCAGATTTTAATGATTTGAGGATACTCAAAATTAGACTGGGATCCAGAGCAACATCAACATAGGCTGAAATATAATGTAGCTCTCCTAGCTGATTCATGCACATATAACATCTCAATATGGTTGATCCAGCCTTGCTTAGTGATGGAGTTAACCAGCTCAGTTGAGTATGGGGAATGAAGGTTATTTGTGAATTGCCAGAAATGTATTGGGCTTCCTGACTTTCAAGTGTGTGTTACTTTTTAGCTATTGTTCCTCAGTGTATGCCTTATTTGCTTCCCAGAACTGCAGTTCACAATGTTTTCTTAGACCTCTGCCTTTAATGAAGAATTAAAGGGTAAGTGTCTAACTTGTCTGTTTGGAACCCTTTTCTCCTGTATTAAGTTTGATTATAGCAAACCATACAGAATGTACCTCCTTGTGGTAAATAGACCATTGTTAAGTGGCAAAGTGCCATGATAAAGTATTTGTTTTGTTGTTTGTTCCCATCCAGCACAACAATCTATTTGCGTTAACCACTGCTGACAGATGATCTGAATTGAAACGGTACAAATTTCTGTAAACTATATTACTAACTGATTCCAATGTCACACTAAACAGGATAAGTAACATAAATCAATTGTCTTGAGATGGGATTGACCATGTAGTCTGAGTGTCAGGAAGACTAAAGGCAGTCACCTTTTCAGATAGGGAGTAAATTAGGGTATGCTTTATTAGCTACTGATAGAATAGCAGATGCTTCAACCAATGCATGATTTGAATTTTTTAATGGCTTGTGTGTAAGCCTGGGCAGAGTTCACGGAGTTCTGCTATGCGGAAATGCTGCAAAGTGCAAAAAAAACTCTGCTGTGCTACACAAGTGGTGGAGTGTGTTGGATAAATGCTGTTTGCAGTGATTTTCAGTGCCAGGTGCTTGTCTGCACTGTGCAATCATCATGAACGGCACCATGCACAGCGCAAGCAGGCACTGCTTCCTTTCTGCTGCTCGAGTAGATTTTTACTTGAGCGGCAGCTTTCTTAACGCGAGCGGACATTTTCTCAACGTGAGTGGTCGCAAGCAAATGCGACCACTCACAATGAGAAATCTGACCACCTGCACTGAGAAATCTCGATGGGAAGTTGATTTTCCACGCTCGTGTTTATCACCTTTTTTTTCATAAATCTTTTTTTATTGTTAAATAAATCAACATTACACATCACTTTGACACATGCGCAAGAGACAATACATCTTCCAATTTTCAGACTAGGGTTACAGAGAGTCAATTCACAATAAATAAAACACGACCATTAGGGGGTTATAAGAGTCTCGTCATCAGTCAGGGGAGATGGCGGGGTGCAGAAATTCCAGGGCCCCCATACTTTGCTCCATTTCCCGGGACATCCTCTGGCTATATAGACCGATTTTTAACAGAACATGCATCAGTCCAAATCTTCCTTCCATTTTCTTAGTGTTGGCGGTTGGTGAGCCCCCCAATTTTGTGCTATGCTCCTTTTAGCGACCATTACTGCTAGAGTTGCCCAATGCTTGGTATAAGAGGTAAGGTGCCTCGGGCTGCAAATCGACTGCCAGTACCTCCCGGAGAGTGTGATGTAATGCCTGCCAGTATGTTTGTATGTGTTCACATTCCCATATAATGTGGATAAATGTACTCACCTCCCCACACCTACGTCTACACTCTCCACTATCTGTTCAGCCCATACGGACCAAGCCCGGCCCGGTGATGTAAACTCTGTATATAATTTTTAGCTGCATTAAACGTACCCGGGTTTGGACCGCTACTCCTCTTAGGGAGGAGACCGCAACTCGCCAGTCTTCTACATCCAGTTCTAGTCCGTCTTTCACCCATTTTTCCTTGAGGGACTGGAGTGGGTCTTCCATATTGTTTATACGTTTTTTGTAGATCAGAGAGATGGTGTTTTTGGGAAGATGGCCGTCGAGTACCCAATCCTCAAGGGGGAATGCATCGGGGAGGGAGGACTTACTAGCTAAGTGAGCGTGGAGTGCATGTCTGACCTGAAGATACCTATAATGCTCAGTGCCTGGTAGGCTATATTGCTGTTGAAGGGATGCAAAGGGGAGGATTGCACCCCTGACCCAGAGGTCCTTGATCTGGGAAATACCTATAAGGTCCCATTTGTCAAACCCTTTAGTTTGCCACAGGCTCCCCAGCCTTCCAGAGTTCCAGAAGGGAGTTTCCAGTGTGAGTCTATGGTCCCATCCCAGGTGTCTGTTCACCTCATGCCACACATGGATTGAGTGCGTGGTCAGACTTGTGAAGGGGTATTTATGGGGTTTAGAATACAGTGCTCTACTATAGTCCCCACCTGGGAGGAGCCATCTATCTTTGGCGTATCCTGGATCATCCGGACGACCATACATCCCCTGGTTTATTGCAGCCAGGTGGGCCGCCCAATAATATTTTTTAATATCCAGTAGCTGATGCCACCATCGTACCAGTTGAGGGTGAGTTTAGGTAGGGAAATCCGAGGTTTGCCGTCCCATAAGAGAGTTCTTTGTAGAGTTTTTATCTCTTTAAAATATGATTTTGGAACTGGATCCATTGAGTTCTGGAGGGCATAGAGGAAACGTAGAAGAACCATCATTTTAAAAAGAACAGCCTTGCCCAACAGAGAGAGAGGCAAGGACTTCCAGTGATTGATATCACCCTTGAATTGGCGCTAGGAGATTGTGAGCGAACCGGAGCGTGGAGTTTAATATAATGACTATTCCAAGGTAGCAAAAGCCATCTGGGGCTATCTGTATCAGGCAACCATTCGGGAGAATGGGCAGTTTTCCTTGCAGGATAACATATTTAGGGCCCGATGTAGGTAAATCCCATTTACCGATTTTGAAATACCGAATCCTACCGAATCGGAATTCAAAAATCGGTAAATGGGATGTAGGTCCCAACATCTGGATTCGTTACCGAATCCTTAACAATTCTTTAATTACCGATTCGGTAAATACCGAATCGGTAATGCCCATTCATTCCTATGGGCTTTGAAGCCCATAGGAATGATTAGGCATTACCGATTCGGTATTTACCGAATCGGTAATTAAAGAATTCACAAGGGTGCAGGGGGTGTCACTTTGACACCCTCTAGCACCCCCAAAACGGGCATGTGTGCAATGTGGCACACAGACATGCCCTAAGGGCACGTCTGTCTGTCACATGGCACATGTGTACATGCACAGATGTGCATGTACACAGGAATCGGTTTTTTACCATGGATTTGTATTCCATGGTAAAATACCGATTCTGTAGGCCATGTGCTGATGGAACATTGGCTACCTACATTGCATTTTCGGTAGTTCTACCGAATCGTCATCATTACCGAATCGGTAAATATTACCGATTGGGTAACTTTACCGATTCGGAAATGATAACGATTCGGTAAAATTACCGAAAATGTGCCCCTACATCTCGATAGCCCTTTACCGATCGGAAACGGCCGAAAATCGGTATTTTCGGCGATTCCGATCGGTAAAGGGCTACCTACATCGGGCCCTTAGACCAGTTTATGGTAAATACGGAGTATCTGCCGAACACTGCGAGGATGTCTAGTAGGCATATTAAAGAGGCCCTCGAGGAGGTCAGGTACAACAGAATATCATCCGCATATAACGATATCCTATCTTCCCAAAACATGGACCAACACATATTGCGAATCATTGGATCTCTGCTGATCCATGCCGCAAAAAGCTCTAGTGCTAAGGCAAATAGGAGCGGGGATAATGGACACCCTTGACGCGTTCCACGGTTGAGCTGAAATACTGTTGATTTGTGGTTGTTCACAATGACTTGGCCATGGGCATAGTAGCCTGATCTAGCTCACAAATTGGGGTCCAAATTCCATTTTATCTAATACAGCAAAGAGATATGGCCACTCCACCATGTCAAACCCCATGGTGGCATCCACTGACACTAAGACTGCGGGCTCCTGGATAGTTGTAGGTCTGCCCAACACCCCATGCAGCCAGCGCTGATTTAAGGCTGTGTTACGGTGTGGCATAAAGCCTGATTGGTCAGGGTGTACCAGGGTATCGATCACTTTTACGAGGCATGTCGACAACATTTTAGCTAGGATCTTGGGTTCTGCATTGAGCAGTGATATCGGTCTATAGGACGTGCAACAGGTTTTAGGTTTGCCGTCTTTATGAATGACTACAATGTTAGCAATCCTCTGACCCATAGGAAGTATCCCTTTTTCTCTGCTATCCATAAACATCGAATGTAGGTAGGGGGCTATCTTGTCTGGTCACAACTTGTACAACTTGGAATGCCGTTAGGACCCAACGCTTTCCCAGAATTAATCGCTCATATCGCCTGAGCCACCTCGTCATTTGAAAAAGCGGACTCAAGGTACTCACGATTTTCGTCAGCCAGGGTGGGGAGCACAATATCCCGAAGTAGGGCAACATAGTCTCCTTCCGTGTACTGCCCCTCCATTCTGTAGACTTTTTGATAGCATTCTGCAAATTGGTTGGCTATATGTTGCGGGTCAGTGATTGGATCGGGTCCCTCTCCAGTCAGCTCGGGCACCAACCGGGCTGCCCATTCCTTCCTATTCAACCATGCAATCAATTTCCATGCCTTTTCTCCATGTTCATATAGTCTTCTCTGCATTTCCCTCCCCTGGGCATTTGCTCTATCTGTTGCTATGCCTTTGAATTTGTCTTGCTTTAAGCTTAGAAGGTGCACCTTTTCAGGTGTCACTGTTTGCTCCAACTCCTCTTCCAATTTAATAACTTCGTCTTCCACCCGCTAAGGCTTTTTGTTTGTTCTTTTTCTTTCCCGTAATGAGGGATCTGGCTTCCCCACAGATAACTGACCTATAGGCTTCCCATAACGTTTGGGCTTATTGCACAGTTCCCTCGTTTTCTCGGAAATAATGATCTGTCGTCTGATTTATCCTCTTTCGAATTTCGGGATCACTTAAATACCACAGATTAATGGGGGCAATTCTCCCTGCACTCATTTGGCCCAGGACCATAAGCATCCAGACCGGAGAATGATCTGAGATGCCTCTGCCGAGATGGCGGATCACTCGAACATTGCATGTCTGCGATGCCGGCACAAGGATATAGTCCATACGGGACAGACTACGGTGGGCACCAGACAGGAAGGTGTACTGAGCACTATTTGGGTGATGTATCCTCCATCCATCTACCAGTCCCATAGCCTCAATGAAGGTAAATAGCCACCGCTGAGCGGGTCTAATGTCCCGCGTGGTGACTGTCCAGCTCATAAGACACCACTGCATTAAAGTTTCCTCCTACGATGAGGAGGCCTTGCAGGAAGGACAGCAGTACAGCACCCAGATATTTATATGTCTCACTCTGAAGGCCAGGGGGAACATATACTGAGACACATCTAATAGTACAGCCTTCCCAATGTCCTGGGATTCCTGTACCTGCCTCGGTTATCGGACCATGTGGACTGCACCGTGAAGGGAAACAACTTCTTAACTAAGATGCCCATCCCTGTGGGCATCTTAGTTAATGTGATGTAAAGCCGGCGTGCGCCACAAACTTATACATCCCCTATTCATTGCTTGGCATGTTTTCCCAATCAGATGAGTTTCTTGCAACAGGACAACGTCTGGGGCTTGTCTTTTGATATACTGATGGATCATACTACACTTAATCTTATCGCCAAGCCCATTGACGTTCCAGCTAAGGACTCTAACCCCTACCTCCCGCTCAGTGTCATCATCCAGTGTAGTCGATTGAGCTAATCCTACAAAGAAATGGAATCCAAACAACGTGAACATTCCCTCCCAACTACCCACCTCCCTGCTCCCCTGCACTCTGGGTTTCAAACTGCCCATGGTTAAACTTGCAGAGTGCCCGTCGCCCCTCAAAGTTACTAAAAGTAGAAAAGTGGGGTTCCTGGTACCCCCATCACAAAAATACAATCATGCACTCCCGTACAGGTCACACAAAATAACCCTCAATAACATGAACTGAGAAGGGCCCAAGATGCATGAATATACTCGCTGATGTGCCCCCGCTTTAGATCCCATTACCGACCTGATCAGTACTGCATGGAGGCCCGAATCGGCATCCTACCCGCCCTCCAGAACCCACCCGTCCTCCCCATCAGTTTTACCACAATGTCAACTGGACCACTGGTCAGCAATTCTCCAGCCACTCCGCCGCTTCTTCTGGGTGTTCAAAGAACCAGGCCCTCCCATCTGCCTCCACTCAGAGCCTGGCTGGGAACAGCATGGCATATTTATAGCCTTTATCCCGCAACATCTTTTTGATCCCCAAGAAGGAATGTCTCTGTCTCGGGACTAGCTGGGGGAGTCCGGAAAGAATGTTATGTCCGTCTTTTCATATTTCAAGGGCAGTCCCTGGAGTATGACATCACGGTCTCGGACGTTGAGGACCCTGGCTAGGATAGGATGAGAGGGGACCCCGGGTTTCGCCCGATCCCTGGGGACTCTGTGGGCTCTCTCAATGATGAAAAACTTCCCCAGCCCCTTGGGTTGCAGGGGTTTAAGGATAAGTTCTTCCACAAAGATATCTGTAGCCTGCCCCTCTGATTTTTCCAGGACAACTAAGATCCGTACGTTGTTGCAATGTAGGCGTCCTTCATAATCATCCAGCTTGGTTTCTACAAATTTCCGGAATGTTAGCAGGTCCTTGACTTCTAATTGCAGTTAGGAGGTGTCTTCCACCAGACTCGAAGTGGTTAATTCAATTTGCTTGACACATTCAATATTTTTATTTATATCTGCCCGGAGCAGGTTGACTTCTTCAGTGATGGTATCCATCTTATGCTCTAGGGAGGTCTTGATACCTGCAATCGCTTCCAGGACGTCTTTAAGTGTGGGTTCTGGCGTGGCCTCTCCCTGAGCCACACCACGCTTGCCCGCAGGGGAGGAATCTGGCATTGTTGTCTTAGGGAGCGTGTACTTGTCTAGTCTGTTCTGCTGCACTGGTTTGTTGCCCCTTGATGACGATATTGCTCTGCTTTCCTTTGTGCCAGGTGTGGCGACAGCAATATGTCATGACCCAATGCCACTGATCACTCTGTCACTTCACCCGGTCCCTCCCGCGATTGCGTGTGGGTCGTCCTCTGAGTCAGCAACCGGGCAGGTAGGTGTTAGCAATGACTGCCCACGGTTCGTGCCCTCACCTGGCGTCTGACAGAGTGTTCCCACACCACAGTCCAAGATGATAGGGCCCGCAGAAGTAATAAAGTCTTACACCCCCTGAAGGGCGAACACGCATGCCAGTCGACAATGGGCAGTAGCAGGTTTCTCTGGGGGGGCACAGGTCCAGAACGGCTCTAGCCTCAGTGCCTGGAGGGGAGACTGCAATGTACGTGCCGGCTGAAATAGGATGTAATCCAATTCACGTTGGACGTTTAGATGGACACGTGATGGTAATTCCAATGGCAAGTGCACTAATGGCGCTCTACTCGCAGTTATCATGAGGCAGCGGGTGCCGCAAGCACCTCAGCGCTCTGGATAGGCCTTTACTGTATAGCTCCCTCAAGCCTTCCTGGTATGTTGTTTCACTGGCGGGTGGGAGCACGATGTCTACGGTGCACCTGCCGCGGACTCCAGGGGATCGCAGCCTAGTTGGGGGCGCTCGCTCCTCATCTATGTCATCCCACTGGATGTCAGGCCTCCGTCGTCCTCCCTCAAACTTGGGTCAGGACTGAGGCACAGACGGAGGGGGCGGGGTCTCCTCAATACCTGAGTGGTTACCAGGTGAGGTGAGGCCACTACCTCGTACAGGACAGTTGTGAAGATCACCCTACCTGTATGGAGGTACCTGTTTAATCTTTATATGTCTATTCACTAATTTCAGTAGCTTTAATATGACAAGGTCCTGAAGAAAGCATGGGCGATTTGCTCTAACAGGCTGATTAGAACAGCGGCCTATTTGATACAAGCCGCTCCTGCACTGTTTTTAATAGGTTTGAAAGCAATACGTGAATACAAGTGGTTGTTTGCTTCCATATCCTTTTTAAATGTTCACATTCTTTGCACTGCACTTTTTATCTTGCATTGACTGCTTTGAATGTTGGATCTGCGGTTTCTGTGTAATTTGGTGAACAATTTGGTTACTGCTGCTTGAGTTGTATGTCACCCAATCCACAGAGGCACCATGCTTGATTATGAGGTGCAGTGGTAGGAAAGCAGGACTTCCAGTTGATGACACTGGCCACAAAGGGCAGTCGATAGAAATCCTATAGTCACTTTCCTTAGTTGTAGGAGGTGTTTTGAATAAGTAGTCATTGGATGTAACAGAAGTTTAGGTGACTGTATGTTCAGCATTTGCATTTTTGCCTTTTCTTACTATAGGTTGTTGACCACCAGATTCCAGGTGTGTTTGTACTATTATGGAATGGGGGATTGAATCTGGATTGGGTCGGTAAATATTTTCGCTTAGAACCTCTTTCCCGTGCGGAATCGTGTATAGTAGTGTAGGCCTCCGTCGTCCCCAGATTGCCACTCCGGTGCGTCACTCCCCGGTAACTGGGACTCACCTCCACAGCTTTTTAGTTCCGATGTAGGAGGAGGGAGGAAGGAGGAAAAACCCATCCGGCCCAGCCCCGATGGGCAGGTCGCAACTCTCCATGGGGCACACCGGTCAGCCGACCAGGGCACCCGGGGCTATTCAACGTCTGCTCCCTCACTCGAAGCCCCGGCGCTCACTCCCCGTCCAGGCCTCAGATAATCAAGGGTCCGATCCGGGTCTCCCAAAGATGCCCAGCGTCGACTGCAGCAGGGCACACATGTCGGGGGTCCTCCGGTCTCGGATTCCTTGCAGGGACGACATTAGCTCTACGCTTCGATCACTACTTGAGACCCCGGTCTCTTCTTCCCGTTTAGGCCTCACTGCAAACATGGCCAGACCTCCGCCTCTTATCGCCTCCCGAGGTCCGCAGTCTCAGGAATGTGTGCCGGACTCCTTCCCCTTCAGGAACTGTATGATTGGAGTTTGGATACTTGTGCCAGATAGATTGAGGAGGATTAGCAGACCTCTGCTAAGCTGAGATCATATCAAATCCTTTGCCAACTTGGCAGAGGAACACACACTCCGGAGGACCCAAATCTTTAGATACCTACAAATGCAACATGCCCTGGGATTCCATAGAAATATGTTAGAGTCAGAGGCTGGGTACCATCCCCTAGAGGAGAAAATAGTCACAGACTGCTTGAGTAAGAAAGGCATTTTGAGGATATAAAGATCATTAGTAGGTCATTTCCGCTATCCCTTACTGGATCTAAGAAGCAAGTGGGAAGCAGACATGGGAAAGATAGAGAATGAGGATTGGGTGGGATTGAATCTGGCCCCAAGGAAATATCTACCTGCCTCTGACTCAAACCATCAAGACACTTTACAAAGGTGAAAAACAATATCCTATCTGTTGGAGATGGAGATCTGATCTAGACAGTTCATTTCACATGATCTGGCATTGTCCAACAACAGCTAGGTAATGGGTTCGATGTTGAGATGAAGAGTGAAACCATACCCCAAAATCTTGCTGTTGGAAATTGTGAGAAATTGGGTTGTTGGTTAAGGGGGGTGTTAGCCCTGCTGAAGCAAATTGGGTTTGATACTAGCTGCACATGAGGGTCGGGGCTCAGCATACACAGAGATTACTGCTAAAGTTTCACTTGTGCTACCAGTGCTACTGGTGGCCAGGTCTCACTAAAGAGACCAAGGACTTTGTCCTCAAATGTGACATCTGTCAGCAGATGAAAGGCTCCACCGTGGCACGTCCACTGCAAACACCTTTATTGATCTCAGGCAAACCTCTTGCATGTGTCTATTTGGATCACTGTAGTCCCTCACACTCTGACAGGGCTTACAAGTACATGTTGGTGGAAGTGGATTCATGCTCTACATTCCTCTGGGTTTGGCCCGAGCGCTCCACTGACGCTTTAACTGTTATAAAGGATTTGTGAGAATTTATAAGGACATACGCAATTGACACACTACATTCCGACCAGGGTCTGGCTTTTAGCTCTCAGGATTACAAAGAAGCCATGGGAAGTTTGGGTGTGGCATTGCAGTATTTCTCCCTCTAACATCCCAAGGGAAATTTGGTTGTTGAGATGAAGAACCAGGACTTAAAGCAATCTTTAACAGTTAGTGTATTAGGTTCGGTGGCAGTTGATTCAATTACCCATACGTGGTCCAGAGGGCACTTAATAACATGCCAAAGAAAATCCCTAGGGGATCGTACACCCTATAAGCTCCAGTTTAGGGTAAGAATGTGGGTACCAGGCCTAAATAGTGTCAGCACAGTGGCGGCTGAAACACCATTTGACATCAATTCTTGTTTGGATGATTTACTGGACAAGAATACTGAGCTTTACAGAGCAACTTCCAGGTGAAACCCACTGTCGCTTGAGAAGTGAAAGCAGTATCAACAAAACCTGCCTTGGTCCCCAAGATTGGGGACCTTGTAAGATAAAAAATAGTGGATAAAAAAGGATTTGGGCCATTCTACAGAGCGCCTGTACCTGTCCTGGCTGTTGAAGGTACCAGAACTGTACTTCTTCCGCCTCTTGCCAGTCACCAAGACAAAAAGTTTGTCGCCATCGATCTGATCAAACCACACTATGCATCCGATACTCAACAGTAGGCTGCTTGGGCTCCTGGATAAACACCGATCTCCTCTCGCTACCGTACAGGACGTTCAGATGGAAGCTTTAATATTAAATGAAGAGTCCACTTTCCAACAGAAGCAAACAACAACAATGACATGATACTTCTCCCTATTGAAACAACTACAAGTGTACAATCAACTAGTACAGAACTTTTAATTCCACAAATCTACACCATCTAGGTGAATATAGCACAGATCGAGTCATCTCCTGGTTCTACAAAACCTGCTGGGCTGCCACAAATAGACTGTATGGCGTCTGGCTCCTTCATGCATTATGATGACTTCTCATCTGACACAAGTGAACCTGAATTGCCAACACCGCCACTCTGTTTCAAGCAACGAGTTTTTCATCTCCATCGTTGGCTAAAAAGATTCACCTTGTTGCTCCCTGGATACATCTCTGGGTTACAATTGGATTACTTTTCCTGGTACTATGGACTGGTCTTATAACTGTCTTTTTTTCTACTTCTGAATGGATGCTATCTCCCAGGACGCTCTGCAGTCAAACACGTGAACTTAGTTCTCACACCACATGCATCAACACACTGTGAACTGAGAGATTTGTCCCTGGTGAACATTACAGCTGTTTGGGACAGGGTATCGTAAGATGTATGTGGTCCTACTGAACAATTGCAAATTCCATATTTGTTAAAGTTTTTCAAAATTATATCATCACCTCTAGTAAATTCTCTGATGATTGGGACATTAAAACTGTGCAAAATTTGCTTTCAGATCTGGTGCAATCAGCTATATTTTATAATGATGAATTGTATGATGATACATCAAATTTTGGCAACATGTTCTGCTAACATCAAGGTCACCGTTTTTTAAACAAAGCTAATATCCCATGTGTATTCTATGACTACACCCAGTGAAAAAACACTGCCCAACACCATAAAACATTTGCACAAAGATTTTTATATACTTTTCTGATTTTGACATATCAGACCCAGCCTTTTATTACTGTAGGCTTGCGCCAATACCAGCAAAAAAGAATATGCTCACAAATACCAAGTTGATTTTCTCGGCTTCCTTTATTTACCAACTGTCTAAACATGGTTACAACTTTTGGAAAGACATGATAGACATACAATCTGTCTGTGGAACACAGGATTGGCAGGTTCAGGAACAAGAGGCCTTACGTAGAGCATGCCTCATAACACATCAAATGATTTTCTTGAATAAAACAGTGCAACAGACTTCCTTTCTTCACTTAGCCAAGGGGAAAGATTAGTACATACCTTGCATCACCACATTTGCATGTTTTGAGCGTTGGCAACAATACACAAAGGGCCAGATGTAGGTAGCCCAATACCGGTCGGTAATTTTGGCCGTTACCGACCGGTATCCATGAAATGAGATGTAGGAGCCTAATATTTACCGAATCGGAAAACATGAGTCGGTATAATTCCGACTCGGTAAATGTGAGTCGGTATAATTCCGACTCTGTAAATATGAGTCGGTATAATTCCGAATCAGAATATACCGAATTCATATTTACCGAATTATTATTGTCCGTATCGGTAAATAAGAAACAGTAAAAAATGGCCATGGAGATGTAGGAAAGCCCAAAAATACCGATTTCACAGAAATTCGGTATTTATGAGTCGGTATTTACCATGGATTGAATGCAGGTGGTAACCAGGGGAGGGCCATAAAAGGAGTCCCAAAATGCACCTCTGGAGCCATAATGGCGGCTTTTTACGTCATAGCAAGGTGGCAAAGACTACAGGCAGCAGAAGAGAGAGAATGGCAAAGGGAGGAACAAGTGTACAGGCAGAGGATAACACTGTTCCAACTGACAGAGCCAGAAATACTCCAGAGATACTGGCTACACCCCGACACCATCAAGGACTTGATCAGGGACCTACACCCACTCCTGGAGCACCCAACACCCAGGGCCCACGCCATCCCACCCCATGTCCAGGTGCTATGTAGCTTACACCTGCTGGCCTCTGGGAGCTACCAGAGTGTGATAGCTGCAGTGGGTGGTGTGTCCCAGGGCTGCCTGTCCCGCTTCTTCAGGAGGTTTCTTGACGTCATGATGCAGAGGATGGAGCATTACATTTCATTCCCTGCTACACCAGCAGAACTAGCAAAAACCAAGACAGACTTCTATCACCTGGCACACTTCCCTCACGTGATAGGCTGCATTGATGGTACCCACGTACCACTCTGTCCACCTGCAGCCACAGAGCATATATACAGAAACCGCAAGTCAACGCACTCCATCAACGTACAGGTCATATGTAACGCAGGGAACCTCATCACAGACATCGTTGCGAAGTTCCCCGGAAGTACCCATGATTCTTACATATTCCAGAATAGTGGAATATACAGACGCCTACTTGCCGGGGAATTTGGAAATGGATACCTGCTAGGTAAATCACATTGACACACCATGACACTCACAGCAGATCTACTTATCATGTACATGCAATTAATGTCATTCTTTCTCCCCCCTAGGCGACAGTGCATATGCCCTGCGGTCCTTTGTGCTCACCCCCTACCTCAACCCATCCACCAGGAGTGAAAGGCGGTACAATGTGGCTCACAGATCTACACGAAACGTTGTGGAGCGCACATTTGGACTCCTGAAGAGCAGGTTTCGCTGCCTCCACAAGAGTGGAGGGGCACGGCAGTACACCCCAATCATCTGCTGCAAAATCATAGCGACCTGTGCAATGTTACATAATCTCGCCACCAAGGAAGGCACAGAGGTGGAGATCACACATCATGAGGACATTGATGATGACACAGAAGCGGCAGAGCCCCATGGTACAGTAGCAGCAGCAGCTACAGATGGGAGACTGAGACGGGAAGAGGTCACACAGCAATATTTCTGAGTGAGTAATGAGACACATGCAGGCAAAGTTTATGGCGTATGTAGTTTAATATTCACTACGCTACTGCATTGATAGCACACATCGGTCACACAATATCAAACTGTCCATGACTGTGTTGTCACGGTTAACACCACCGTGACCTCTTCCTTGGGTGGAGGGCAAAGTCATTGTTTGTGGCCACGGACCACAGGGCGGGACTGCAGTGGCTGTGTGTCAATGTTCTCGATGTGGCCTGTCTCACTTGCCCGACGCCTGCCGCTCCTACGTAAGTCTTGTACAGGAGTGCTTGCGCCACTTCTGCTGGTGGACCCCTCACTTTCCAACACACAAGTGTCGCCTCCAGTGCCAGTCTGTTGTGCGAGCATGAGCTCCATTGCAGAGGTCATTCTGGCAATTTCTACTGATAAATTGGTGCAGCACTGCACAATGGCATCCTGCATCGCCACTGACCGTCTGCACAGCACGGTGGTAGCAGTAGCAAACCTGTTCAGGGCTTTTGTCTGCTGCCGCACATCAACACGAGCCTTGCGTCTCTCCAAATGGTCCCTGTCCAACTTGTCACACAGGACAGTCATGCACTGTGTTATGTCAGAAATGCCAGACGCCATTGACTGCATGCTCTCAGATATTTCCCCAATGCCCTTGCCTACTGCATCAAGCTAGTTGTTTGTTGTGCGTGCCTGCCTCTGAACCCCCATCATTGCTTTTGCCTGCAGGCGCTGTACTTTGACCATGGTGGCCTCCAGTCCGCAGAAGACCCCCTGATCCTGACGCACATCATCTGCCTCCCGTGGCCTTCGCCCTCGGACACTGGCCCGCAAAACTCTGGGAGTGGGCAGCTGCTCAGTGTTGGCTGTTTCCTGTGTGTCACCACCCTCCTCCTCCTCCTCAGATGTTTCCAGTATTCGGCGATGGGGGACATCAAGGCGCCTTGCCCTTCCCAGCACTGGGGATGGTGTTGTGGGGGTGGGGGACTGTGCAGCCGCTCCTGTCTCCTGACTCCCAAATAACAGAGGGGACTGTGGCTGTGGTGCTGTTGGCTCCTCAGGTGACTGGGCTGCCTGCTCTTGGTCCTTCCCTCCGTGTAATGTGCTGGGTCCAGCTTCTTCCCTCCTCTTCTCTCTATCCTCTGCTGTGCTGCGCATTGACTCTCCTGTGGACAGACATGGACATTGTGTCAGTGGAGTGGTTCACCTGTGTCTCATGATTAAACACACAACTATTGCACTTTTGCCTGTCTCTCAATTTGCCTATGCTAGTTGTCTGTTGCTTCCCTTGCTGCATGGCATGCAGACTGCTTAGAGGTGTCTACCCATGACTACATTTCCCATGATGCATTGCAGAACATTTGTAAAACCTGTTCAGGAGTATGATGTGGGCACACAGAGTGTGTGAGGGGAATAGTTAAATGTGTATTTGACAATGTACTTGCATCTTACCTTGTTTCTTCGCACCTCTTGCAGAGCTGTCAGCGTCCCCGATGCCGTGGATGCATTCACGCTCAAGGGTGGTTCCCACCAGCTCCTCTATGTCGGTGAGTCATGGGGCTCGGTTTCTTCCTCCCCCTGTTAAAGCACATTCCTTGCAGTGGGCAGCTAGTTTCTTCTTCGTGATGATGCGGATGGCATACTACCGTTTTTTAAGATCTTCCAGTTCACGGTGGGTGACACCAATGGCATTTACCTTGCCTTGTATTTCAATCCAGGTGCTGCGCTTGATGGATTCAGCTACATGCAGTGATTGCTTCCCAAATAACTTGCTGTAATTTCTTGCAACCTCTGCAACAAGCACCTGCAGTTCTTCTTGGCTGAACTTCTGCTTCCTTTTGCGCTCTGCAGCATCCCTCTGTGCATCCTGACTCTCCATGGTGCTGTGTTGGTTAGCTCAGGGAAGCCTGCTCCTCACTCTGTCCTCCTGCTCTCCTGACTGTTGGTTTCTGCACCTGCATGGGCGTGGCCAGTCCCAGGTACTGGGGAGGGGTGCTTGATTCTGATTGGTTGATTCCCCAGTGCCTTTGGAATTGGGTGTGGTTGGAGTTCCTGATTGGTTCACAGGCTCACATGTTTGTCAGTTTCAAATTTCCGAATCGGATTTTACCGATTCGGTATTTACCGATTCGGTATATTCCGATTCGGTACTACCCATTCATTCCTATGGGCCATGGGCCCGTTGGTATGTATGGGTTTTACCGATTCGGATTTTACCGAGTCGGTATGAACCGAATCTGTAAATACCGATTTCAGATACCGAGTGATTCCGAATCGGTAATTTTTACCGATTTTTCATCTACATCTCATTTTCCGATTCTGAAATACCGATTCGGTATGACTCGGTATTTTAGAGTCGGTAAATTAGATTTACCTACATCTGGCCCAAAGTATGGTGAGGATGCATTAGATGCCATGCTCCGCAATGGATCATACAATACATAAGACTCCCAATCAGCAGGGTTATTTGGTTTGGTCCCTAGACACAAATAAATGTCAGTCTAGATTCCAAGGTAACTCTGGATGGTTTAAGAACAATAGCCAAGACCTACGCTATGTACAAACAGAACATGCAGGTGGTGGTGACATCATATAGTGTTGGGACGTTATTTTTTTGTTTAAATCTGTTTTTATTGATTTTAGTTTTGCATATTTATGATGGGCAACATACGTTTGGATATTCATCTATACATAAGACCATCTGCCAGCATTGTGATGTACATTCCCTTTTTTTGTGTGGATGCTGGGCATACCATAAACACCTAAAGCGTCATTCGTACAGGATCGACTTTGAACATGGCCTTCAATCCATATTACAAATTGTAGAGGTTACAGCTCAGTAGTAATGTATTATCATAATGACGTTGGGCAAAGTCCTTCCAGTTCATTCACCGTAGGCCTCTAAACAGATAGTATGAATAAGAACAAAGAAAAACAATAACAACAGCAGCATTGACCGGTACATGTATATTTATCCCCCCCACTCTCTCCCCGCACCCATCTCCCCAGTGTTTACTATACACTTGGTAGTTGCCTCTATGCACTAGCAGTGACTACTTATGTGCTGTGTATCAATTCATTGGTATGCATTCTTGGAATATCACAGTATTTCGCTGGCGGGGCGTGCATCTTCCACTGCTCGCTCGCAATCTACACTCTCAGGTTGCCCCCTAGAGCCCTCCTCCTCCATTTGTTGTAATGCACAGAGTACTCCCTCCCATTCGGTTGCTATGGGTTCTTTCCGCAGTCCCAGTGTTTCTTCCCGCAGGATGGCAATTCCCTATGATTTGATATATACTAAGAGCAAGCAACGCCACGCTCACGTGTGTGGTGAGTCTTGCGCCTTCCACCGCTTAGTTAGAAGGCGTTTAGCAACCACCAGCCCATGATCTAGGAACCGGGATGTTACTTTTGTGGCAGGGGTCCTCCTAAATGGTGCAATAGGTACACAGTCCATTCAAAGGGTATGTCGCGGCCTGTGCATACATGTAACAGCCTGCTGATTGTGTGCCAATATGTGCATAGTTTAGGGCAACTCCACAACATATGTATCAACTCAGCCCCTTGTTCGGCACATCTGGGACATGTCACATCTATGCGGTGAAAATACTTGTTGATCATCGTAGTTGTATTTGTCGGAATCTCATATTTCTGGGTAAACGCACTGGACTTTTAAGTATCCTTTCCCATTCTTTATCTGCCAATTGTCACCCCAAGTCCAGCTCCAATTTGCGGCAGAGTGGATCTAGACTTATCGCTACATGGGTTCGGAGTGACGCCGCAAACCAGCAAACAAGGTGTCTGCCTCATCCCATAACGTGCAAGTACTGTATGGTAAGGTGGTGACTCGGTTCCGTGGCCATGTCCCCCATCTGGCAGTCAGTGTCGCTACTAGTGAGCAGTGCGTTAGGAATTGCCCCGGTGGGAGTCCCTCATCCGCCACCAAGGACTCATACGGTATGAGTGCACCATCTCGATACAGATCCCCTAGTGTCTGTATATCGGCTTCTCGCCATTCTGTGAGCGAAAGAGGTGTGTGTACCCCAGGCCCACTAGGGGATCCTTCTAGTGGTGTGTAAGGGACAATAGCTCTAGTAAGATATATGCACCTGCGATAGCATTTGTATGCTACTGCTAGTAAAAGTAGCCTTGGAGACTTGGCTTTGGCAGCAGGGTGAAATAGTCTGACTATTTGCTCTAGCAAGTGCTGTGGCAGTGTGTTCGCTGTATCTTCACGGCCCCTATCCGTGAGCCAGCGGGCTATCCACTGCATCTGGGCAGCCAGATAATAGTGTTCAAAACTAGGCACAGCAAGGCCTCCCTGATCAGTAGGTAGATATAGTTTCGCTAGTGTCATTCTATGTCGGGCCTCACCCCAGGTAAAGTCCCTGAGCAGTTTAGTGAGTGTAGCGAAGAAGGCTGCAGGAACATACAGAGGTAAATTAACAAAATAATACAGGAGCCGGGGAAGGATTACTATCTTAGCCAGTCCTACCCTGCCAGTGACCGTCAGTGGAAGTGTGCCCCAGAAGCGCACCTGCAACTTGATTGCTGTTACGGCCCTCCCCAGGTTTCCGTCAAACAGGTCTTTCGTTTGGCGATATACCTGTATCCCCAGGTAGCGGAAGGAGCACTCCCTCCACTGTACCCTTGTGCCATTCAGAGTGTTTCCTGGGTCATGATTTCCCTCACTGAACGCATAAATGCAGGATTTGCCAGGGTTAGACCTGGCACCATTGGCGTATTTCTCCCTTCCATTTTTTACTGTAACCTCATGTATTTTTGCTGGTATTAGATGCTTTGGGCACTGTGTCACTGCTATTCAGTGCCACAGTGCAAGTGTGCCCTATTGTAAATTGATGTATTAATCAGTGGTTCCATGTTTGGATATTTGGTTTACTTGTCAGACCCTTGTCTAGTGCGCCCAGGGCGTGTACATCCAAATGCTGCTGGTGGGCATGCAGCACTGCTTATGCCACCCACAGAAGCAGCCTTGTAAAATGTGTGTAAGGTCTGTCATTGCAGAGCCTGTGTGCAGTCTGGTACTGTCATCCTGACTGGGCAAGTGCACCCACTTGCCAGTCCCTAAACCTTCCCTTTTCTTCATATCAGTCACCCCTATGGTAGGCCCAAGGGCAGCGTGCTTTGTAAGTTAAAGGTAGGACAAGCCCTAATGCGTGTGGCATGTCCTTATAGTGAATTACAGCCATTTTCGTTTTTCACTATTGCAAGGCTACCTTTTCTCCATAGGCCAGAATGGGCTGTTACAGTTATTATATTTTATAATCCTAACTGTCTCAGAGAAAATGGTAGAAATTTGAGTTTAGTATGCCTGAACTCAGAATGATAAAATACATCTTTTAGTGAAGTTGGTTTAAACATTCTGTGCTTGCAAATACCACTTTTAGAAAGAAGGTATTTGCTTGTCTAACCATTCAATCCTGCCTCTGCTAGGTTGTGTATTCCTTTGTCTAGTTTTGTGAGTGACAGGGCTGGGGAATTCATAGACACAGGCTGAGTCACCTAGTGGTGAATAGAGAGATCTGCATCTAGATGGGATGGAGGAGTTGCACCTGAACCTTGAATAGGGCTGTGCCTGCCTTCCACAATGCTGGCTCCACCCCCTGGGGAGTGGCTGATGTCTCTGCCCTGCACACTGAAAGAAGAGAAGGAGTCCTGTAAACAAAGTGCTCCAGGACTGTACCTGCCTTCCACAATGCTGGTTCCACCTCCTGCAGGGCGTCTGATGTGCATGCCCGGAACTGGGAAAGGAGAAGTCTGGTAAACAGAGTGCTTCAGAACTGGTTTGGACTGGGCAAAGGCCCCTCTCCCCTCAGAGAACAAAGGATTTTGGGGTATAAATATTGGGACCCTGATCCCATGAAATTAGATCACTTTGGACTACAAGAAGAAACCTTTACTGAGGAGAGGAACCTGATGAAACTGAGGAGAGACTATTCCCAAGCTGAAGTGCTGTTTGGGGGATTGGCCTGCAGTGATTGCCTTAATGCCAAAAGAAGTAGAAAGGAACTTGGTGTACTTTGATTTCAACTTGGGATGGATCTCCTAGGGCTTGGAAAAGAGCTTGCCTCCTGCTGAAGCCTCAGGGTCAACAGACTTCAACCCCCAGATCCCCTGAGTTATTATGGAAGTGCCAGCTGCTGTTTTGGGCCTTCTGAGGGAATGCGTGTCACAAGGAGCTGGAAGCGCGACTCAAAGAGAAGAAGTGTGTCGCCGTCGCTGTGCCTGCCATCGCAACTCCGAAGGAGGGTGTCGCCGCTGTGGTTGTCGCACTGCACCACATCAGGAGAAGAATCTTGCAACGAGGTCGGAGCGTGTCGCCGTTGCTGTGCCTGCCATCGCAACTCCGAAGGAGGGTATTGCGCTGGAACTGTCACATTGCACCGCATCAACCAAGAGCACCTCGCATCCCCGAGAAGCGCGCCACTGTCGGAGCTGCTGCCATCGCATCTTGGATGTCGCCGCTGTAGTTGTCGTATCGAGGGGAAGCTTCACGCATCGTGGGAGAAGAGTGTCACCGCTGGAGCTGTTGTCGTCGCATCGTAAGGGTGTCGCCAAAGCAGTCCACGCATCAAACCGAGAACTTCTTGCATCCCTGAGAAGCGTGGCACATCTGGAAGATCTTCATGTCTTTATTTCTTTGTATCTGAACTTTGTCGCATTTCCCATCGCTGAGACATTGCTTGTCGTGGAAGCGCAACGCAACTTAAGGTACATTGACGCACAGAGTGTCGCATCTAAGAACTGAACTGAACTAAGCTTAAACCTACCATCTTAAAGTAATCATAGTGTGTATTTTTGTTGTTTATGGTCTTGCGTTAACTCTATATAAAGCCTACTTATTTTTTATATAAAACCTGTGTGGTGTCCATTTGTAGTGTTGTCACTGGGTTACTGTATGTGGTCACAACTGCTTAACTTACAACGCCTCTGAAGTAATGCCCTTCTGCTCTTGCTAAGCTACCAAGGGGGTGGGCAGGGGTTATTTTAGGAGTGTAATCCATTATCCTGACTAGAGGAGAGTATCCCTATTTGTCACAAGTACCTACCTGTGCCAACTAGAGACCCCCAAATCTAACAGCCAGCATTCACTCGGAGTCCCGAAATGGCGACGAAGTCCTGCAACAAATGTGCTAGCTGATCTGGTATGTTTTCTACATCCTTCACGTAGACCAGTAGGTGATCCGAATATAGCATTAGTATCAAAGGGAGAGTGAGGATATATGAGAACTAGTTCATATCCCCTAGGTAATTATGTTTTATCAATGAGAACTAGTCTGTCAAGATGTGGTGAAAAAACTCGAAGCTGTGTGATGTTGCCAGAAAGAAGAAATCTTCTTTCTTAAGTAAGCCCTCACCCACCAACCTAGTTGGTGGCATGCTTCATCATCGAGCCCACCTGGTGACACAGAGTGAGTCCCTGGTGTGCCTCAACGCCTGTGTTACAGCGGAGTGGGTATACTTACTGAGTGTGTGGTGAGGGTGACATGAAAGTGAGATTTAAAAACTGTCCAGTGGTCCCAAGAGGTTAGTTTTAATGATTGGGCCTCTGGTAGTATTAAAATGCAAGGCAGCGGATGTAGGTGGAGTTGTGTTTAAGAAACTCCTGCATCCTGTGAGTGGTCTACATGTTTCTGCCAGGCCTTCTATATAAACTGGCTTTCCTCAGGACCTAAACATGTGAAGTGTATGATCTATACTTACTCCAGTGTATAGGTCAAAGTATGTGTAGCACACGCTAAGGTGCTCTTTTGTGTGAGAAGGCAGTTCCTCCTCAAATCATTCCTTTGCATACAACATGAAACATAGGGGACAAAAAACAAACACACAGATAGGTAGTTTTAGGCACAATGGCCAAATCACATCAATGATAAATAGCCGCAGTGTTAGTGATGCTAACGATGAAGAAACGGCTTGGTGGGAACGTTGTGATTATCTTTGGTGATGACTACCGGTTATATGCGCTATAGTGTGTGGAAAAGCACATGATAAGTGAGAATAGAAAGGGAAGGGATTATTCTCACGATAGCGATTAGCTACGAGTGCCCCATGAGATTCCGGCAGAGGTACTGGCACTGTGGTGGGAAAAAAAGAAGGAGGGGGGAGCGGTCACCCTTTGTAAAACCTGAAAGGTAAAATGTCTTACCCAGTTCGTTGCGGGAGAGCTGTGCCTCAAGGTCTACTTACTATGTGCATTCCCAGGACCTGTAGATACACCTCTTGTAGCTGCCTCAGATCTCCGATGGTAATGGAGCTGGGAGAGATCGATGTTTAAGTACCATCGTGGCCATTCAGCTGTTGCTTGTTGGCTGGTGAATGTGAGTAGCGTCTGTTGAGGGAAACAACATAGACAACAGACTACAAGCATAGAATTTGGCCTGTGTCAGTGACCTACTATGTAGTCATGGGGATGACGGCTGATGTTTACATCTCCCAGGGATAGAGTCCATGCAGCAGCAAAAACATATGTGATGGTAGATGAGGGTGCAGTGAAATCCAGGCACTGAGATTGTAATGATTGTGGGTGATACAGCGGGCATCTGTCATGTGTGTAAAGGTGCTGCTGTGCTGTAAACAGATGCGGGTACGGGCATTAAGATAAGATGCTCGACTATACGTGTCCTGACCTTGCGTGTGGTCATGCCTGTGTAGCGGAGGCCACATGGGCATCGGATTAAGCATACCAAATTAGTTGAGTTCCACTTGGTGTGTTGTAACTGTTTTCATGTCTTCCCTGGTCCCAAATTGAGCATTTTTGATGAGCATGTGAGGTGGCATAGGCTGCAGTCTTTACAGGGATAGTGTCCCGTTATTTTAGGAAGGCCCCATGTGGTTAGGATAGTGTTGGTGGGCTCCTGGGGGTATTAGGGCATGTGGACACCAGTTTGTCCTTCAGGTTACTGCCTCGTTTGTAGGCGAACAGGGGCGGTTCCCAGTTTCTGGTACCTGAGTTCATGATGCACCAGTTTCTCCTGATGATGTTGGTCAGTTTGTAGGAGGCTGTGTTGTAGGTGGTGACACAGGCAATGGGTGGGCAGGTTGTTTCTCGTGTTGTGTTCTCCAGTAGAGCTTCGCGATTTTGGTTGTGGGCTCTTTTTTTTGTTTTCTCTATGATTTTGCTGGGATAGCCACGTTCTAGTAATTTGGAGTTGAGACTGGCCGATTGTTTTTTGTAATCTGCCATTTTGCTGCAATTTCTATGGATACGGATCGGGGATGAAAACTGTCAAAGTGCAGGAGGTAGTTTCTGGCCGTTGGTTTGTAGTATGGATTGGTGATTAATTTCCCTTCCTCAGCTGTTGTATTCAGATCCAAAAAAAGCCAGTGTGGTCGTGAAACAGAGGTAAGGGTCTCTGCCATTAAGCTACGTGAGGAATGATGTCAGGGTGTCTGTGTTTCCTTCCCAGATCATAAATATATCATCTATATATCGTCGCCACACTTTGATGTTGGTGGAATGTGGGTTTGTGGGTGACGATATGTAGGTCTTGTCAAAGTGGTGGACATAGAGTCCAGCCACACTTGGGGCAAACATGCTGCCCATGGAAGTTCCGTTGGTTTGTAAGTAGAATTTACCTTCGTATTCACAGTAGTTTTCTTTGAGGGCAAGTGTGGCACATTTGAGGATGAATTCTCTGGGGGTGTGGCATTCCCATGGTGTTCATGAGTATGTCTTTGAGGACCTGCAGGGTGGCATCTTGGGGGAGACTTGTGTAAAGGCTCTCAATGTCTAGGCCCACCAAGAGTTGGGTGGTGGGGTTAAAACTCATGTCATGAATGATATTAAGTAGATGTTTGGTGTCCTTGATGTATGTAGGCGTCTTTTGCACGAAAGGGTGGCATTTCAATACTGCCAGAGTCCCAATCATTAAAACTAATCGCTTGGGACCACTGGACAGTTTTTAAATCTCTACATATACTGACACTTGGTGCACCGCATTCCCCAATGGTAATCATCTCCCACTGTTGCATGTATCGCCGCAGCGAGGGACTCTATCGCCAGTGCAAACAGGAGGTGAGACAGGGGGCACCCCTGTCTGGTACCTCAGCGCACCGGTCTAGCATCAGAGATGTATGGCCCTAACCGCACCCTGACTGTAGGTGTTTTGTATAATAAGTCGACCATCTGAAGTAACCCTGGGCCCAATTTGTATCGCAGCAACACTGCTGACAGATAGCCCCACTCTAAGCAATCAAATGCTTTTTCCAGGCCTAACATGAGACTTCCCACTCTAGGCCACTTCTTTACAGCATAAGTCGCCACCCTGAAAAACCTCCGCAGGTTCAGTGACGTGCTCCGTCCGGGCACAAATCCATTTTGGTCAGTATGAACCAACTCAGGGACTGCTAGCGCCATTCTTTCCACTAGCATTTTAGCGAGTATCTTATAGTCCGTGTTGAGTATCGCTAAGGGTCTATATGAACCTAGGACTGTGGGACCTCTATCTGGCTTTAGCAGGGACATCAGGTATGCTTCACGCATCGAGGGGGGCAATATACACTACTCCAGTGCTGTAGTATATAATGTGTGGAGGTGTTGCACTAGAGACTTGCGGTAGGCCTTATAATATTCGGCAGGTAGGCCATCTGGCCCAGGCGTTTTCCCAGACACCATCGACCCAATCGCTTCCCCAATCTCCCCTAGAGTGAGCGGGCTGTTGTGCATCTCCTGATAAACCTCTGAGGCTATGGGTAGGTGGAAGGATTCTAAGAATCTCTCCAGGTCATAACCAGGGCAGCATCTCCTGGATTGGTACAGTTGGGCATAGTGGTCCGGCATTGCCTTATGTATCTCAAGTTGTGTGAACACTAAGGTCCCCTCTGATGTGTGTATGGCTCCAATCGGGTCGTGGTTCCTCTCCTCTTTTAGCAGCCAGGCAAGTAGCAGGCCTGCTCTATCAGCCATAGCGTGTGTGCGAGCTGTATGAGCTGTGTAGTTGTGGCACTGCAGGTGCTCCAGGAGCTCCACATGCTGGGCGCGGAGCCTTTCCAGGCGGACCGAATGTTTGCCTTTCCCTTCTCCTTCATGTTTATACTGCAACAGCTGTGATTCTATTGTGTAAGTGAGGTTTATAGCTGCTTACGTATGTTCCATGTGAGCCCTAGACAGTATCCTCTAATCGTTATTTTAAAGGTGTCCCATTCTACTAGTGCATTGCTTGCTATTCCCTCATTAACATCAAAATATGTGAGTTTTGCTGTCTCTAGTGCCGAATGAAACTCAGGGTCTTCTAGTGTGTTCGTTTGGAGACGCCATGTGGGTATGGGGGGGACGGTCAGCTTCCCAGTTGAGTTGGCTCCACAGAGGATTATGATAGGAGTGCGTCCGCCCTAGGTATTCTGATTTCGTAACTAGTGGGAGCAGGGATTGGGAACCCACCACCCTATCAAGCTGTACATGCAGATCATACATTGCAGAGTAGTAAGAGTAGATACGCTCATTAGGGTTAAGAACACGCCATGTATCCAATAATGACCAGTGTGAGAGCCGGTCTGTGAGCGCACAGTACACAGCAGATGTCCTGTGAAGAGGGGAGAACGATCTATCTGTGTGAACGTCAAGTACTGAATTAAAATCCCCACCCAGCAACCAGGGGAGCCCAGTGTAGGGGGTCAAGACTTATGATAGCTGCACTAGGAATGATGGCTGGTCTACATTTGTAGGGTATATTGATCCTAGCAGTATTGTTTGACCATTAAGTTTCCCACATCCTAAGGTGTACCATCCCTTGCGGTCTGTTTCCACGTTTTTGCAGATTAACATGCCCCTCACTTGAGCTGAGTATACAGTCTGTCTAGTTCCGTCTATGTCATGTGTGTTTCTTGCAATAGGGCGATACCCACTGAGTGTCTCTGGAGGTAGGAGAATATGGAATAGCGCTGCTCGGGTGTTTGCATGCCGCGTATATTACTTGTTATTATGTGAGCTTGTGCCATTGATGGAATATTTAGTCACCGAGGTGTCGAGAGTAGATTTCGCACTGGTGAGCGTGTGCCACGGGTAGGCAGGGGTTTACCGGTCTGCTGCAATGGAAACAGTAAATCAACTTTGAACGTCATAGCAGCTGGGGCAAACTCTGCAGAGATGTCCTCCAAACGTCTGTAAGAAATTATAATTATAAACAAGTCCAGTGTATTGCCTGGTGGGGGTGCTCTTCTGTGACTATTCCCCCCTTTCATGTTTAGGAGATGTGCCATCCAGTTAATCGACTAGGTCAGTGTGTCGGAACACTGTGAGTGATGGCTGAGCGTCGCTGCGTATGCGCCTAGTCTCCTCAGTGATATGCGTGGTATGGTCAGACCTGAACCTAGTGGTCTCCTAGCCATCGCTTTTTTGCATTATGAGTGACTGTTAACCTATCAGTACCTCCCCCTTATCTCTAGGGTGCCCTAAAATACATAAACTAACAAACAAAGCTCTACTTGCGTGAGCTGCCTGTGACAGAGTCCAGCGCGGCAGTGTTCTATCATATGATGCCATCAGCAGTCTGTGGGGTTACCACTGGTAGACTCATGTCTTCGGATTCTTCTGTTGACGGAGATGATGAGCCACTAGCCACCGCTGAGTCGCGCATGCAGGCTTCCATGCGCTCTCTGCTATGTGTGGTTCCGAGAGTTGCAACCGCCTCCAGGACATTCTGTCACTCCATTCTAATTTTCTCCAGACGCTTCTGTCCCTGGTTTTGCATTTCGGAGTGCCCCTCGCCTTCCCTGCTGGCGAGTTCTCCTGCCTGCCGAGTTGTCAACATCGGGGCCCGGGGGTCGCGTTCCTGTCCACAGTCTTGACTCCTCCAGCCAGTCCCACGCCTCCGCAGTGGAATCAAAGAAGCGGGTCCCCCCTTTCGTTACCACCCTCAGCCTCAGCTTGGCGGGGAATAGTAGGGAGTAGAACAGTTCCATGTTCTCTGAGTTGGCGCTTCACTGCCGTATAGTTGCTTCTGCATCGCTGCACAAGTGCAGTGTAGTCTAGGAATAACATACCCAGGCTGCAGCTCACTTTGAGGCCTTCTAGTTTCCGCAGCACTGCATCTCTGTCTCTATAGTTGAGAAGTTTTAAAGAGAAATGGGCGTGGCCGGGCTCCTGGTTGGGGCTTAGGCGTCGGCACCCGGTGTGGCCTCTCCACTGCAAATTGCGGCAACAGTGTTCCCTGGGTTAGCAGGTCTCATAACCAGCGCTCAACATATTGCTCCAGATTCCATCCTTTTTCTCCCTCCGGATGGCCCATCACGCGAATGTTGTTGCGGTAGGAGCGTCCCTCCGAGTCTTCTACTTTATCTTCGAGTGCATCCATTCGATCCATCATATCTTGCAGCGCAGCAGCTTGGCATAGTGTTGGGACGTTATGCCTAGATTTGCTAAAGACCTCAACACTTTCCCAGGTAAAACAACACTAGTCCCTTCTTTCTGATGACCTGGATCTCAGAGATTTTTTAGTGGGTCCCGGAAACCCATGTTAAAAGTTCTTTATTAAGAAATATGCAACAAGCTATCAAAAAGTTCTAAGCAGGAAGCTGCAAAGAGATTTGCGAGATCGATGAGGTTAATACGGAAAAGGCTTTGGCTATGGATGACAAAAGGTATGACCACATTATCATCCAGAATGTATTCACTGGGCAACATTGTATCTTCGGCAATTGACATAATTCAGCAGGACATCTCTATTTTACAACACGGACAGTCACAATTACAATCAATAGTAATGCTGAGCTGGACATTACAAACACTACATTCTGACAACGTGCTGTGGCGTTACATCAACACTACCAGCCTGTTTTCTGAATATGATCTGGCGGAAATACAAATAACTGTGGCACGCAGAGATGCAAAATACACCATGTGCACAAGGGAATATTTGACCAATTACCTTTTACCGTGGCCAAGACATTATCCACAGACTGTATTATCCATGGTTATATCACCCTACTGGTCACGACTTTCTAATTCCAATAAAGTCTCCAATATCAAGAGGTAAGCAGATACGAAGCGCTAGGGGAAGGTTATGCGGAGTATTGGAAGTTATTGTTCAGGTTTAGATGCAGGGAAGGAGACACAGAAGTTTTTCTTAGTGGTCCGGGCTGTGAGGAAGCCTTATGAGGGTCCTTAGTTTTCAAGGACATTTCTATTCACGGACAGCAATTCTTCTGTTGCAAACTTGTTGGGTTATCTTATCTCTAGGGTTCCCCAGCTGCAGTGTTACATCCAATTTTCAGACTGCTTTTGAATGGGAGCTACTTAATACTGAATGATCAAAGTTGCTGTGGATTGGAACTTGGCATCACTTATCTGATTACGGTTAATTCCTTAGTCACTTGTACACAAGTCTTGTTTCCACCTGCCTGCAAAATTAGGGAGGTAGCTCTGTGGCCTTTGATAAATGTTTCCAACATACGCTTAGATTACCTTAGCAGACCGAAAGCCATGCTTTTTCAACAAGATGTGGCCTTAACTTTGGCCAGAGAGAAATTTGATCTCCAGGTTGCTAGGTCCTTGTCTGAGATACAGATACTACTCCACACTAACTTCTCGATGTATTTAGGGGCGTTAGTTCATCGTATCTTTAACATTTCAAGTTAGCACCTACCTTCTAACCAATCTTCTGAGTTATTACATCATGTATACACTTCGTGCTTGAGAAGCGTTTTTGGAGGGCTCCTGCTTGTCCTGCTTTTTTAGGCGAGAAATTAGATTTACATTTTTTTTGCTCCACAATAGACGTCCCAGTTCAATTCGAAATGGAGACAGCACTGCTTGTGCTACCATGCTGTGAGGCACATAGCTCACTCGTTTGGCACAGCTCGACTTTGAGAACGGGACAATAATTGGTTCTTGTCCCTCAGGCCTGTCTGGCTTAACTGCATACAACCTCTATTCTAGAGCCTGCTTTGCGGCCACAAATATATGTTGGACATATGTGTAAGATCACCATTGGTTGCTGCTGGACCTGTTAACGGGCCATGGGTATTGTTGTCCCCAGAGTCTTCCCTTGCTGATGAATGCATTTCTTGATCCACCCAGGGATGCATAGACTCCTAGTGACTTGAACAGCAGCTGATGTGGAAACTGGATGGAATCACCTTTGCTCCATAAATTTACTTCGAGGTGTGCCTCTGGAATCATTGTCTGTGGTTCTGGACAACAGCAATTTGGTGTCTGCCACACGAAATACATGAATAAATTGGCAATTTTTCTGTGTGGGAACAATTCGGCTTGTTTTTATAAAGAAAATTCATCCAAAACAGTTTTTTTTCCTTTTTATTTTTCTAGGCACCATGGCTTTCAGAGTGCTTAGGATTTCAAACAGTATAATCTCTTTAAGGCTTTTATTAATATTTTAGACAATGTTCAAATTAGTTTTACCTTTTTATTACAATATGCTGGCTTTTTAGATAGCTTTTATATATCAACCCTTAAGATGAGGAGCAAGTGTTACATTTCAGCAGTAAACCTTTGCACACATTTACATGCATGACAATATTGGAATAGTTTCTCTGAAACTACTTTTCTTTTCACTTCCAACATATCACGATGCCTTAAACATCATGTACTTGGCCTCTCTACGCACTAGGTACAAAAAACGTCCAATCTTCATCCACAAGGCGACAGAGCTATCTACATATCCATAACATCAGTAATCTAACGTTCACAAGGTAAAGGCTGCTATTTATTATAAATAAAAGGCATCCCAATAGATTGGTAGAGGAGGCACTTCTGCTGACACTGAAGGTTCCTGCGTGCTGAGAAATCACCACACACCAGTTGACATTCCGTGAGGAGTGTCCAACTCGAGATCAAGATGGGGTCCTTTACTCTATCCAGTCAGGTAATGGGGTTGGATTGGCCCTTGGGGGGATTCTTGGCTCTACACCCATACACAATCGAGGTACAATCAGAGTAGGGTCCGCATTGCAGGAGTATGATATATTATCATATTGCATACATGCTTGCATATATTCATTGATTTAGCACAATGGTAGAAATGTATCAACTGTTCACTCTTCTGGTGCTTGTAATCTCCTTTATCTGCATCTGTCTCCTAACCATTGCATCACATGTATTTTATACAAGAATAATATTGGTTTAATAAATATATTGAAAACGTCCCACTGTGTATTCTGTGTACTTTTCTGAGATAAAGCAAGCATGAGTGACTGAGTGAAAGATTCTCTACTGTTTCCACAATCCCGGAGTGATCAGGGTTGTCATGTTCAGTTGTTGCAAGAGTCCATTCGCTCCCTGATAAGTTTAGGGGGGCTTATGATGGCGCTGTGAGCTAGCTGATCTACAGGCCAACATATCCTGCGGGGGTGTCTAGAATCAGTCTTGATACTAATCCCTTAGTTTATATTGTCCAAACAATGTGCAGATCCTATAGATTAGTAGGAACTACAATACACCCAAACTATAAAAACAGTCCAGTGATGTATTTAATGAAAAACAGGCTGACACAGCAGCTCCGTATCATCCATATAACTGTTGAATAGAATTGGTACCAGGGTCAATGGTCCCCTAATTGTCGAATATATACTTTATCTGAAAAAGAAAATGATAATCTACTGGCCTATTTAGATCAATATCTCGTGAATGGACTTATTAGACCATCCGATTTCGATTTCGATTTCAAAAACTTTATTCGATTCCAGCAAAAGAATCATAAAAGTCAAAACAAACATTTAAGACAATTTAAAAATATTTGAAACAATTTTGACCTATAACACACTTTTTTTGCTAGCATACATTTGGTTATACAATCAAAATCAAAATTGTAGCCCTCAGTTTTCCCTTCCATTTAGGCTAAATTGAACATAAGTTACTGATGCCTATAGGAAAATCAATGACAGAAAAAACATACGTAACGTTAGATGGGCTTACAAGACAAATTCATAGAGCCAAATTAACCATACCGTTTTCTAATCATAAATCATAAATGACACACGTATAAAATTTAGCATTGCACAGCAAACATCGGATGTGGACAAGGTTAACAAGTGGTCATAACCCTCTTTATAATGACATGGTTGCTTTTCCTTGAGGATCGGCTTAATAAACCTGGTTCTCGGGTCCTTATATAAGGGGCAAAAGAGAACAAAATGCATAGTACTTTGGCTGACCCTATTATTACAAGGACAGGGGGGCAGTCTCTCACACCAGCTCCCCTGGTTTGGAAATGCAAAAAGAAAATGCAAAATATGTAACCTAAACCTTGTCAAATAGAATCGCCATTGCATATGATTTGTAAAGGTTAAATAGAATTGATGTTGAAAATTAACCTTAAGAGCGTGAGGCCTGACCATTGAATGCACAATTGAGGATTTCCAATAACTCAATTTGATAACAGATTTAATATCTCCCTGAATATTTTCAGGGTTATCAAAGATGTCACCAAGGCCTATTTTGTGGAGTGTTTTGTTAACATAACATAGCCACGGGATCTTATTCGATTTTGACAATTTTAAACAATCACAAAGGATGTCTCTAGATAATTGTAGATCCTACGATAGCCATATTTTACCCCATAATAGTAGGGGGGAGAGGTGTATAATATCACTCACATAGCTCAGACCAATCTCCTCATGGGCAAATCTATTTGAGGAACTTAAAGGGATGGCCAATAAACGCTTCAAAAATTTGTTCTCAGTGGTTTGTATTATGTCTGGGCTTTCAATTAGACCATCCAAATCTCCTGCTGCTTTGCCATTGTTCTTTGTACCCAAGGCCAGTGGTGAGCTTTGCTTATGTATTGATTATAGAGCCTTAAATAAAATCACTATCAAGAATAAGTACCCACTCCCCTTAATCTCAGTATTGTTGGATCAAGTTAAAACACCTGTTTTATATAGAAAACTGGATCTCAAAGGAGCGTAACATCTAGTCAGAATGTAGGCTGGAGTTGAGTGGAAAACTGCCTTTAAAACCAGATATGGCCTTATTGAATACATGTGTATCCCTATCAGGACTTGTAATGCCCCGCAGCTTTCCAGTTTTTTTCTCAAGGACATCCTTAGAGAACATTTGGATAAGTTTGTCATCATTTACATTGATTTATTCTGATTCAGAAAAAGCTCACTGAAATCATGTAAAAACAATACTGACCATTATACAATGTCATGAACTTTACTGTAAATTAAGCAAATGTGATTTTCACGTAATTGGCGTAGAGTTTCTCAGAGTCATATTATCTCCTAGAGGTTTACAAATGGCAGACCAAAAAATCCAAGCGGTTCTTCACTGGCCAACACCAAAAACACTGTGAGACATTCAATGTTTTTTGGCCTTTGCAAATTTCTATCAGTGTTTTATGGATCATTTTTCCCAAAAAGTAGCTCCAATAACTCATCTGTTAATAAAGAATGTACAATTCGAATGGACCCCGAAGCACAAAAGGCATTTGACCAACTAAAAACTGCTTGTACCACAGCACCAATTCTTGCCCATCTAAACCCACAGTTGCCTTATGTAGTAGAAGCTGATGCTTCTGTTATAGCAGTGGGAGCTCTACTTTTACATAGAGACATAGCTTCTGGTCAATTCCATCCGGTTGCCTACATGTACTAAAATTTGTCATCTGTAGAGGTAAATGACACCATCTCAGAGAAGGAAATTTTAGCAATTTGTGATGCTTTCAAAGAAAGGAAACACTATTTATTAGGGGCCACACATGTTGCTACTCTCTATACTGACCACCGCAGTTTGCAATTTATGAAAACAGCAAGACTACTCACTCCTCAACAGTTGTGGTGGATGGTATTATTTTCTGACTTTTAGTTTATCATCACCTTCTATCCTGGGTGTGATAACAGAAAGGATGACACCTTATCGAGGCAAGAGTCCCCAGAAATATCTCCCTCTGAATCACCAAGATCAATCATTGACCCTATGAAAGTAGTGGATGTAATATCAATGGAGGATTTCCTTGATGCAGTACGAGACAAATTCCCAGTACAGGATTGGGCAAAATGGTTTTAACACGCATCTCATAGGCAGATCGTACAGGCATTACCTTTACATGACTCCAAATTATGTGTTCCCACAGAACAATTACGTGGAATACTTTTTGATTGCCATCACACACAACCATATGCAGGATATTAACAACAACAATGGACATTGAAGGCAATACAAAGACATTTCTGGTGGCCTACGATCTCCCAAGAGAACCATAAGTGAAACAAAGAGTGTGAAGTATTTGCCAAAACAAAAAAAGACCATGGAAAACCCAAAGGACTGTTAATGCCATTAGCAATACCACAAAAACATGGGAACATTGGTCACAGACTTACCTGCTGATCAAGGATACACATGCATTCTGGTAATCACAGATAGTTTTTCAAAGCCAGGTCACTTCATAGCCTGTAAAAAATTACCCACCTCAAGTGGATTGGCACAATTATTTCTGTATAATATTGTCCGTCTACATGGGATTCCCAGAAAAATTATTTCAGGTCCTGGCATTCAGTTTACAGCAATGTTTTGGTCTACTTGGTGTAACCCTATTCAAATTGTCCAAGCATTATCTACTAGTTACCATCCACAGAGTGATGGTCAGATGGGAAGGCTCAACCAAACCCTCAAACAATACCTCAGATGTTATGTTACTTCTGAGAATCTCATTGGGTGAACATGCTTTGGTTAGCCGAGATTGCCTACAATTCTGCTTACCATTCCTCCATCCAAACTTCACCCTTTCAATGTATGTATGGTTTTCAAACTAATCACTTACCAGTACAGTGCCCGAAAGCAGCAGATGAGATAGTTCCAACTGTAACAGCTGGAATCAAGAACATTATCAAAACCCATTCTTAAGTCCAACAGCATTTAATAAGAGCAAAGAAATGTTATAAAAGTGCCTACGATAAGAGACATGAGCCAGGAGTACAATACAAAGCAGGTGATCAGAATTTGCTCTCTACAAAGAAAATTCATCAGCGACTCTGGGATGGCTTGTCACCATTGTCCATGCCTCCACAGGAAATGTGGCAAGATCCATGCATCTTGTGCTTTGGGCAAGTACTGGTGGTGTGGCCCCTCTATTCTCTTGTAAGAGGTGGCACAATGTATGCAACCTTGGTCTTGGATAAGTACTGGTAACATTGCCTTCCCAAGATGCATGCCTCATCCGTGAGTTTTTCCTTTTGTTACAGCATTTATGGAATTACTGTTGTTTTCCTGTATTTTCTGAAATTGCCTGGGTTTCCCTGTACTTTTTCTTTGCCTTCAGGTCATCAATGAGCTACTCGCATTGAAACCTATATACACCAGACATCTTGCATGTTGTGGCCATGTTGGGTGGGGCTTGCATGTATATAACTGAGTCTCGCCCATGGTTGTGTGCTCACTATTCCTCCGTCTGTCTCCTGAGTGCAGGTGCAGTTCCTTCCTGCTTGCCGCAGTCATCTGGGTGCTTTTCTTCAGTTCCTGATTTGAATTGCCGATACAGCAAGGAGTCTTCTGAAATGACCTATTGGCATAAAGAAATATATGGCGCAAAAAAACAGTTAAAATGTGTGTCTGTGTTCTACCTATTTGTTGTTGTGTATCTCCCTTTTTAGGAAAGAATCCTAAATACTTTATGAAACAGACATCCCCCGTCTGGAAAATCCATTGTACGGTAGGATGTTTTGTATCATTAATTTGTGTTAATTTTTGCTTTTTTCACTAAGCTTAGGTCAAGCTTTATTGCAGTAGTGTTCAAGAGGTCCTGACGAAAGCCGGGTAGGCTTAAACTTTCCTACAATGGCTGAAACATGTTGACCAAATACCATCCTTAACAGACAGTTATTATTTCAAACTGTCTCACACTCATTTTAATCTTGACACCATGATTTTCCCTAATAAACTTTTCCTTAAATCATGGTAGCCAATTTTACATCTCACTTTTTGATTCTTTTCTCACTGCAATTTAATATCCCACACCATCTCAAACTGATTTGATTTTTGGTACGATCCATCACTGGTGGTTCCTTGGGTTTGGAGAAGCACATAATTCCAACAGGTGTGTGGCTCCTTAACCGGACCATCTTTGGTTCTATCCCAGATGATGAAGCTCTGCCATATGGGTGGGCTGATGGGATTCATTTCCTTTTTGTTGTACACACCTTACAGGTAGACACAGAGTCCGTCACATTTTTCTGTTCTTTGCCCCCATTAGTTGTACAGACCATTGACAGTCCTTTTTGTATTGTTATACTGTGAATAAGGGGTTTGTCTGTCCTTTGGTCTTTAAATAATTTTCCCCTTAGACCCTCCCCCAACCTTGTTTTTGACGGTCTTCTGAAAAATGACAAGTGAGACAGCAAAGAAGGGTATCTCATGGTTGAAACAGATTATCAAGAAATAGAGTTTGGCCCAATCTCGGCCGGTAAGAGCACTCTGTGCGACTTTTCATTTGGAAAAGCTCAAAAGCGGAATTTTGGGTTTTTTGAGATTTGTAAACAACAAAATCTATTGTTGGTATGAGGCAGCTCCAGCACCCTGTTTGAAGCTAGAGTCTATTACATAAAACAATTATCTAGAGTCTGTGAACCTAGATAATTAGTATTTTGCGTGCGGAATATTAATGATGTAATCAGCATTATGCCCTGTTATCAGTAAATACTCCAAGGTGAGCTCACGACATCCAAGAACATGACCTGGCACGTTTTCACAAAATGCCTTCGCATTTCTTATGGTATTTTTGCAGTGTCCCATGTTCTAATTGCATGCATCACTTGTAGTTTACTATTATATTGTAGGATTAAGCTAAGGAAAATAATACCATATAATATCAATCTCCACTACCAAGAAGGTTTGAGTAATTATCAACAGATAGGATAGTAAGTTTATATACGGAAAGGTTAGCAGTCATAGTTACATTAAACCTGTTATTTTTGCCTTTCAGGTCCTCCTCCCTGCAGTTCTTTCCCCAACACCCTTTCTCTCACCTGGCCACTTAAATAGTCTGTACTATAACAGCATTCAGACTTGGAGGTGCCTGGAGGTGGAACATTTTGGCCATAGTCATGTTGGCTTTTGTGTCCCTCAGAGCATCTACCTCTGCCTTTACCATGAAGTATTGGAAGGCATGTGGGCTTTGGGCACCATCTCTCTGTCACCTCTGTCACCCAGGGACACTAGGGTAACCTCAGCTTTCTCCCCTATACTAACTGGGTCCACCTCCTCATCAAACACTACATTGGCCAACGCTTGGGTCTGCCCACCAGTGGGGGGATGTTCCCTGTTGAGAGATCAAACCTTTAGCCCTTACAACACTTTGGCAGAAACCTTCCAGTGTTCTTGTCTACAAATGCATTCTGCTTGAGGCCAAGTTGGGATTGGGACCCCTTCATCTGGGAATTGTTTGGGGGCCTTGAGAGGGCTCCTTCTCATTTTTATCTCCCCCTCCTTCTTTTGGCGGGAACCCTGATCAACCTTTTGGGAGCTCCTGCCCACTTTCCTTCTTGTGGACCCTGATGCAGAGCAAGCGGTCCACCTCCTTAGATAGCTCCCTGGAGCCAGAGAGCCTATTATTAACTAGGTATTGGTGCAACTCTGGAAAACAAAGGTTGAACATGTGTTCCCGGGCAAAAAAATTGTATAGCCCCTGGTAATTACGGACATCATTTTCCTGCATCCAACCATGCAGTGTCTTGCAAAAGAGGTCCACAAAATCTACCTAGGACTGCTGGGGCAATGTCTGACTGTCACTGCACTACAGCCTGCACTTCTCTGGGGTAAGCCCAAATTTCTGGTGAGCATGTCCTTCATGGGGGGATACTTCATCCTGTCCCCTTTTCTTGTGGCTAGCAGGGCATACCTCCTTTCTTTGGGAATTTGCCTCCAGAGACATCCCCCCAATCTTCCTCAGGGACCCTGTACATCTCTAGGGCAACCTCATGGGCCTCAAACCTTCTAAGTCATCCTCCACAACAACAATAGGCACCAGATACTTTGGAATTGTGACTATTTTGTCTCCAGGGGATACAGGTATGGCTGCCCCCATTACTGCTGGAATCTGCCTGTCTGGCTCTGAGATCGAGCTCGCTGAGGCTCCATTCATGAGCCAGTCACTCTAAGGCCCGCTTTTCCTCCTTGGCCAGTTACATTTTCTCCATCCAAAACTTGGCCAGCTGCAAGCCGACTCCCTTTCATCCCTCCTGTCTGTCAACTCTACAGGGGACATGTTGTGGACAGCACACTCCTCTTTGCTTCAGTAGAAATCGCCCCTGTGGGCAAGTTGTCTTCTTCATGTAGTTGAAATTCCATGGCTGGGCCCTCCTCCTCTCCTCTTGCCCTCTGGTGAAGACTATGCCCTCTTTATCTCCTTAAAGGCACAACGTGCTATCTGCAGGTCCTTCTGTGTGGCTCTCTTACCTGCCTTCAGCCCTCTCTCCTTGTATAGCCTCTGCAGCTCAGCCCTGCTGAGGTTATCAACATTGAGCAGCTCCATCTCCATGGCAGACAAAAAGGAGGTGGGGAAAACTTACATTTTGAAGAAAATCAATAGCCAATCAGAAACTAAAGAGAATTTAACAAGAGGTCAACTCTGGTGTAAGATAATTTATCTGGGATTTTAGTGTTACACCAATCACTGTATGGCACTACATTAGTCCACACTCCTACTCTGGTCTGCTGGTCAGATCACTATTTGATTTCCATGCCTCTCTCAGGGGTCTTCCCTCTGCGGAAGCAATGTCAGAAAGTTGTTTTTAAATGCCCCTGGCATAAACTTGATCTCGTCCAATTCCATGACCTTCTCTCTAGGAATGCTTTCAGCTTGCCAGACGACCCTGATGCTGCTGATAAAGCACTCTCAGATTGGATCTGCAGCCCTCTTGAAGCACTCATCACGGTGAAGTGGTCAGTCAGCCGTACCTCCAAATCTAACCCATGGTATAACGAGGATCTAGCCATTTTGAGTAAAACCCGCAAAAGGCTGGAATGTAGACGGGAGTATGACCCTTCACAGATGAAGTGTTATCAAGCTACAATGAAAGGTACCACAGGGCCATTCACCATGCGCCTGCAGCTTATTTCGCTGGGGAAATTAGGAGCAGTGGCAACCCCTCTAAAACTATCTTTTCCATACTGAAAGGTTTAAAACAGCCTGGGGTTCCGGTAGTGTCCCCTATTTCCTCTAACGAGCAGTGTGAGGCTCTGGCCACATTTTTTGTTGAAAAAGTGGAGAACATTTATCTATCCTTTACTCACACCGTTACGAGTTCCGACTCTGTGCCGGGTCCCCCCTGCTCATGCACTGGATTCATTCCCACTGGTCTCCTCGGAGGAGCTACGGTTAGTGTACTCTAAGATCAAATCTGGCTCCCCTTCTGATCCCCTTAAACCCGACCAGTTCATGAGATTGTTACCTTTCCTGTCACCTCTGAGACAGGTGATTAATAAATCTATGTCTAGTGCGCTTGTTCCTAACACTTGGAAGCAAGCAAGGGTGGTTCCTCTGCTTAAGAAACCTACCCTGGACGCTGCCAAATTAGAAAACTATCGCCCGATATCCCTCCTCCAGTGGATCGCTAAGATCACTGAGACTTACTTCCATTCCATTCTTGGAAGAAAACAACTGCCTTGACATCTCTCAGAAAGGCTTCCGCTCAGGTCACAGTACGGAGTCTGCTCTCCTGGCTGTCATCGAGCATCTTAGGCTCGCTTTATATGAGGGACGTATGTCGGCTCTGATTCTTTTAGAACTCAGCTCCGCATTCGATACGGTCTGTCGTCGGATCCTGCTATGCAGGCTAAAGGAGGCAGGTGTAGGAGCCCTGCCTTGGCCTGGCTTGCTTCCTTTCAGGTCATAGCCCCCTCCGTTCGCCTCCACGTCCCGTGCCAACAAACAAGGGGTCCCGCAGGGCTCCGCATAGAGCCTCTTGCTTTTCAATCTTTATGTCCAACCCCTGGCAGTACTGACAAGAAGCAGAGAGGGCCCCATTGTATCATATGCTGATGATACACAGCTGGTGGTGACCCTCTCAGACAACACCGGGAGTACAGCATCGAAGTTTCAGGAAGATCTCACAGCTTTGCCGAGTGGATGACTGAAAACTGTCTCCAACTAAACTTCAGCAAGATCTGTGGGGGGACTGGTGGTGGCCGGCCACACTGGGCTGCGCACCTACTCCTAAGCAGGTGGTGAAAGATCTTGGTGCCTGGGTAGACTCAGGTCTTAGCTTTTAGTTCCAAACCAAGAAAGTCACGGGGACCTGCTTTGGCATACTTAGTGGGCTTAAACCGTTGCTTGGGTTTTTTGACCCATCAGTCAGGCAAATGATCATCCAGGCCTCCACCTATCAAGACTGGACTATGCCAATGCACTGTACAACATTGCACTCCACCTTTGTTCCTGGGGAAGTAACCTCCTGCTGATGAAGGCCACAGGTTGATCCAGGCTCCCTTCATTCAGCTATGAGAGCATGGCCATATGCCATTTTCTGAGGCGTACATTCTGACAATTCATTCTTTGGAGAAGACCACAATGTCAGCTAGATAGGCAACACTGAAATTCTCCAATCCAGCCAGGACCTCTGGAAGGTGGCAGGGGCGTTCTTCAATCCAAAGGACATTCCCCAGGACTGGAAGTGCCCTTTCCTGGTAGAAAACGTGGACCTCACTTTAGCCTCCTCGGTCACGGCAATCTGCCAGTACCCGGACGTTGAATCGAACGTGCTGAGGAATTTGGCAGCTTCCAATCGATCTATGAGCTCATCAGCTCCGGGAATGGGGAGCATCAGTCTTGGTGACCACACTGAACCCCCGTAATCCACACAGTACCTACGTTCTGGGGAGGAGCAACCAAGGGGACCAAAACAACTGGGCTGGACCAAGGGCTGTTTGTGGGCTCAACAGCCCCTACCTCCAGCATTTTGGAGACTTCCTCCTCAATGCTGGCTCTCACCCTGTCAGTCAGCCTGTAGATCTTACTATTTACAGGTATGCTGTCACCAGTGTCAATATAATGTAGTGATTCCTGGAGTAAGGGAGAAGAGTGAGGCAAACTGTCCCAACAAATTCCCTCTGTTGTTCTAGGGTCAGGGCAAGGGAGAGCCTAACACCCTCCACTGACCCATCTTGCTCCTTAGAAGAGAGGACGTTGGGGAGAGGTTTGCTTTCCTCTTCCACTCCAGCATTCATGACCAAAAGCATGGTTATCTCTGACCCCTTGAACTGGCGTGCAAACCCCTTAAAGGGTTCCTGGGAGTCTTGAGGTCCACCAGGTAGGTAACCTCACTCATATGCTCTTTTGCCTCATACAGCTCAGACCTGTGGTCTTGCATGGTAGTGGGCTCCACAGGCTCCATTACCTGTACATTTTGGCACAGCTGAAACTTAGTTGTCTTCCTCCTGCTGATGAAGGCTACAGGTTGATCCAGGCTCCCTTCATTCATCATTTCATAACCTCCTGCCCGGCTTGTAGATTTTCCTGGTCTTTCTTCCACAAGCGCTTCATCTGGATACGGAGTGCCAGCATGTAGTTAACCACATACTGGGGAACCTTCCTGGAAGCTTGCTCCGAGCCCTCCTTCACCAAACTGAGAGATCCTGACACAGGATGCCCATACAGAAGTTGAAAGGGGATAGCAGTGGTAACGTGGACATAGTCCTAAGGCAAATCAAAAAGATTGTCAGAAAAAGAGGAGGGCAAAGGCAAACATTTGCGGTAACCCTGCAAAAAGAGTCATGCCCAACACCACAGTACAATGTTCATGAGTGAAATCTGCTCCTGGAGGAATTCCACATTCCCGCTGCTTGAATAAACATCACCACTTGCCTGAAGAATAAAGCGTTAAGAAGTGCATCATCAGAGTTCTGTGCATGGCGGTCTGTCACATAGGGCTGAAGGAAAATAGTGGAGTCAATTCTGATTCGCCATGAATCAACAAATCGCCATACAGCACAGCATAGAGAATTCTGACCACTGTATTGCTTCCTTATGTGAAAAGAGATACCTGTACAGAAAAGCTACAGTAAGCTAGGAGAATGTGAAGTTGATACAATTGTGACCTAAAGTAATCCACTCAAGATGAGTGGGGGATAGTGCATTTAAAATAGGTTATTGGGGGCGTGGCCAAGATGGCGGCGTGAACAGTCGCAGGTCCAGTGAGCTCCCCGTCCATTGCCCCTTAAAGCCGATTTTCAGCACAGTGCCCCCCAAAACGGGTCACTTTCGGCGTCCGGGGGATCATCAGAGGCTCGGAGACACTGCGACACCAAGACGCAAGCTCCCGGTGACAGGGAAAAGGAGAGGCTCGCTGGCCGAGTACTCGCGGTGACCGCTGGTGAGGCCCCAGCGGGGTCACAGGCGCGGCGGATCCGAGGCACCTGGGCCGCTCAGAGAGGTGCCGGCGCCTGGGGGTGCCGAGAGATGGAAGCCTGAGATTCGGGGCAGGAGACCCGTGGACGTGGCGGTCCAGGAGCCGTGAGCCCCCCTCCTCCCGACCTTGAGGCGGCGACCGCACCACACAGGCAGGAGGCAGACGCCATTACAGCGCACAGACACTGGGCCTCGCCCGCCATCTTGAAGAGGTGAGGAGTCGCGGATGCAGCGGAGGGAAGGAGGCGGTCCCGCACACGGCCATCACCGCCACGGCGAGCCAGCAAGTGAAAACGCTAACGGAAGGCTGGCGACACCTGGAAGGGAGGCGGTGCCGCGGCCATGAGTCTGGAGACCCGCCCGGCTGCGACGCGAGCAGTGCACAAGCCCCAGCGTCAAGACGCTTTGCCACACGGGCAGGCCGAGTACAGCAGGTCGGCGGCGCAACACGGGCCAGAACATCAGGGCCGAGCAGGGCCTAGGAAAGCACACGTGGGGGGCCCACAACGACGATGGCTGAAGGCGGCTGGGAGCCCGAGCAGCGAGGCCCTTCCCCAGAGTTCCCTGGCTCAGGGCCACAGAACTTGCAGTAATTTGCCGCCACGTGTGCGGCTTTCGACAGTAGAGGCCCCGGGCTGAGCAGCGGACCACAGGCGCGCGTCCTGACTAGGCCCCTGCACCCATAACAGACAAAAAGACCCACTACCGGCCCACCCAACAGGCCTAGAGGCAGGGCAGCACTTAGGTGACGTCAGAGGAGGGCCTGCACAAAGACTAAGGGCAACATGGCGGGCCAACGTAAAAAAGGGGACCGCACACTCCCAGAGATGCTAGCGAAGGGCCAGACAAGGAACGAAAAAGGGTCCGCCCTCGCCCCAGTCCACGAAACCGTAGCCTAGTCCCTCCGGAGCAGAAGTGCCGATCACCAAGTCCTTCCTGGAATCGCTAGTCAACTCACTCAGGGATGACTTCAAAACGTTGCAATAGGAAGTGGCGGGAGAGGTCAAGGAGATTAAGCGAGAAGTGGACGGCCTTGGAGAATGAGTGGTGGCCATCGTAGAGACGGACCAAGCCAGGAGCGAGGAGATAGAACGACAACAAGAAGTCATACGTTTGAAGGACCAACAGCTAGACCTACAGGCGCATGCAGAGGACTTGGAAAACCGGTCCCATCGAAACAACATACAGGTCCGGGGGTCCCTTTGAAGGAGGAGGGGACGGACATAACAGCCTATTTACAGGCTCTCTTCCGTGACGTCCTGGGGGAACCATCAGACTTTGAGGTCAGGATTGACAGAGCGCACAGAGTGGTGCTCCTCCACCAGACATCTTGGCTTTCTTGCCGGACTTCCCCCTTAAGGAAAGGATCCTCAAGGAAGCGAGACGGAAACAGCCCCTCCAATTCCGGAACTGCCCTATAGCCCTGTACCAAGACCGATCGGCCATCACACTGCTGAAGCGGAAATCCTTCAAGACAGCTACGGACTTCCTACGCAAGGAGGAGATTCCATACTCCTGGAGCCACCCGTTCAGATTGATTTTTAAATGGAATGGGGCCTTGCAGCAATTGCGATCGGTGCAGGACACTTGCGCACTTCTAGACATAGAGCAACCAGAAGACCAGACGCCAATGCTACAGCCACAGGGGCAAGCCTCAGGAGGATGGCAGAGAGTGAGACGCAGGTGATTGCTCAAACTTCAATCGAAGCCTGACGCTCACGTCATCTCGCAAGAGAGGGCCACAGCCATTCGAGAAGTGGTCAAGGAAACGTCGCCAACTGAATGAGTTCCTACATGGGGGGGACAGCTCGGCGCCTCTACTTTGCACGCACGGGGGGGGCGGACGGGGGCCACGCTGGCCGTCACTTGGAGTCGCTCCACTAGGTAACGTTACCACGGCCCTGCGATGGACTGGCAGGACTGGGACATTGATTTATCACTGTTAGGGTGTTGGGATGGGGGGATTGTTGTTGGGGGGTCCTAAGGGTGGGTGGGGGTAGGGGGGTTTAGGGGGGGGTACAGGTTGGGGGGAGGGAGGGCTCCGGTGTGGTATACCGAAGGCAACACAAGAACGGTTACATGGCCAGAAATGCCGGGAAATTTACTCGCGACACCCACGCGACTGACTCCATAATGCAGGTCATCTCCCTCAATGTTAAGGGGCTAAACAACCCCATCAAACGAAGAGCTGTCTTATCCTTCCTGGAAAACTCCAGGGCGGAGATATGCCTACTACAATTAACACATCTCTTACCCAAAGACTGGCATCGCATGCGGTCTAGGGCTTTTCCAACGCAATACTACTCCTCCACCACAGAGAAAAAAGCTGGGGTGGCCATTCTGTTTGCACGCCACTTCAGGGCCAGGTAGGGGACAAAGTCGCAGACATAAAAGGGAGGCTCCTAGCATACAAAATACAAATGGGGGTTGGTCAGCCGTGATCGGGTCAATATATGCTCCAAACACTAAGCAGGAATCCTTTCTCACAGGGGCTTTGGCAGATACGCTAACACACAACATCAATTCCATGCTGGTGGGGGGTGAAATTAATCTTGTGATGGACTCCAACAGGGACAGATCCGGCAAAAGGGTGTGGTTCTACGGGGGCGATTTCCAAGGAAGGGGAACAATGGTTGACGAGTAGAGGGTTTACCGACCTTTGGAGAATGACCCACCCCGACGCCCCAGGCTACACCTTCTACTCGCACGTACATCGCACATACGCACTCATAGACCATTTTCTGGGGTCCCCGGAAGTGGCGTCTCTAACCACAGACATTGAAGTCGTCCCTGCGGCACTCTCTGACCACGATGCCCTTGCGCTACACATCCAGGTTCCATGAACCAAGACACAGAAAGGTAGATGGCGCCTCAAAGAATCTCTATTACACCAAAAAGGGGTCACACAGCAACTCAACACATGCATCACTGAATATTTAACAGTAAACGACACAGCAGACACTCCACTGACAGCACTGTGGGGGGCACTGAAGGCGGTGATGCGCTGTAAACTAATCGCGGTAGCGGCAGCTAAAGCCCGGGAACCACGGGACAAGAGACAGGCGCTGTCCGACCAAGTGTTGGAGCTCGAGCGCGTCCACAGCAGAACAGGGGCCCCCAGGATATGGCGCAAGCTTAAAGCGGCCAGGGCCCAACTGGCGAGCCTTGACCAGGATCGAGCAGAATACGCGGCTCTACGCCCTCAACACACCTACTACGTGGGGGGCGACAGAACGGGTCGGTTGCTTGCCAGCAGACTCAAAGCCATAGTCCTGCGCTCCAAAGTCACGTCCATCCGGGATGGCACCGGGCGAGAGCGGCAGGGAGACGAGCAGATCGCCGAAACGTTTCGAGCTTTTCACACCTCGTTATACGCGGCGGAACCGGGCCTAGACATAGAGGGCGCGGACTCATATCTCCAGGCGGCAGCTGTCACGGCCCTCAACGGGGCCAACGCGCGCTCGCTGGATGCACCGATAAGGCCTGACGAGGTGATCACGGCGATAGCATGCCACAAACCGCTCAAGGCGCAGGGCTCGGACGGATTTTCAGCGGGCTTTTATAAAACGTTTTACCCTCTGATAGCCCCAATATTGGCTAGGCTGTTCAACTCTTTCTAGGGCCCAGGCTCCATCCCACGGGACATGCTGGAGGCAGATGTAATCGTCTTACCAAAACCAGGGACAGACAAAACCCAATGTGAAGCCTATAGACCCATATCGCTGCTTAACCTAGACCTTAAGCTCTTTACCGGCATCTTAGCCGCGAGGCTGGGGCCCTGCCTGCCAGGAATCATTGAACCTGATCAGGCAGGATTTATCCCAAATAGGCAATGTGCAGACAACACGAAACGCCTGCTTCATGTCATTGACAAGGCCCATTTTAGTGACTCGGATGCAGCCCTCTTATCAGTCGACGCGGAAAAGGCGTTCAACAGGGTCGACTGGGGGTACCTGGACACCACCCTAGCGCTTTGGGGTGGGAGAACGGTTCCGCACCTGGATCGCCAGTTGTTACGCCGCCCCTCAAGTGGTCATTCGGGTTAATGGGGTATGTTCCAAGCCATTTGACATCCAAAGAGGGACCAGACAGGGGTGCCCACTCTCCCCATTGCTATTCGCCCTTTACATCGAGCCGTTCGCCCAAAGGGTCACAGATAACCCAGCAATTTCCGGAGTCAAATTTGGTGGGGAGCCGCAGACCATAAGCCTTTACGCTGATGATATCCTCGCTGCGGTGGAGGACCCCGTTAAGTCGATCCCGGCGTTCTTAACCGAAATGGAAGCGTTCAGGAAGGTGTCGGGTTTTAAAATGAACATTGGGAAATCTCTGATACTACCGCTAGGGTGTAATGCCCAGGGGGCTGGCAAACTGCCCCAACGGCTAGGGGGGCTGTCTTCCTGCATGTCGGTGCCCTATTTGGGCATCTCACTAACGCCTAGTACGGCGCAAACGGTAGAACAGAACTATTCAGCTCTCCTTGGTCAACTTCTGGGCGACCTAGCAAGATGGCGCCAACACTCACTCTCCTGGTTGGGGCGCGTAGCGGCAATCAAAATGTCACTGTTGCCGAGGGTCCTGTATTTATTCCAGACCTTGCCAGTCACACCTCCGATAGGCCTGCTTAAAAAGTTACAAGACGCCATCCATCAATTTGTGTGGGCCGGCAAGCGACCGCGGATCTGGAGAGACCTCACTGTACAGGCCACGTCGGTTGGTGGCTTGGGAGTTCCAGACCTCCTGAGGTATTTTCAGGCATCACAACTTAGATACCTCTTGGAATGGCACCGCCCGAATCCGAGAAGAGGTGGTTGTTCCAAGACGGCGCAATGGCCCAAATGCCACTATGGAGGGTCCCATTTCTAAGGCGCCGGGACCGTCCCGCATACATGAAGAAATCACCTATCATACGCACAATCTTGCAGGTGTGGGACAAGGTGACGTTGGACAGGGGTCTTACTTCTTATCCATCGCCGCTGACACCCCTATTCGATAACTCAGCATTTGAGCCGGGTGTGGTCCCCGGATCTTTCCCTCATTGGCGGTCGTCGAACTGTAGGTCCGGCGGTCACCTTTTCGACCTGGAAGGCTGTATGCCACTGCACAACCTGCAGGAGGCCTACACGCTCCCGCAGATTCCGCGATTCCAATACTTTCAGATCCGACACTGGCTCATGAGCAGAGACACAATGCCTCAGGTCGGTAGGCACCTCACTCCATTTGAAAAATGCCTCCACACCAAGAAAACAGTTTAAACAAGCAATAACAGAGTTATACAAAATGCTATGCCCGCCGCTCCCCACTGCGCGCTCCGCGGGACAGAAAAGGTGGGAGCGAGAACTAGGTCGATCCCTTACTGACAAAGAGTGGCAGGACATATATTACAGAGCCCACCACACTGCAAGGAATGTAGCTAGTAAGGAATCAGCAGTCAAGATAGCTTATTACTGGCACCTAACACCGGCACGGCTTCACCAAAGTAACCCGCACCGAGACCCATTGTGCTGGAGAGGATGCGGACAAGTAGGCACTCTAACCCACATACTATGGGATTGCGCAGAGGTGCAAGAATTCTGGGAGCAGGTACTCCGGGACATTGATAAATACTTTGACACAGAAATCCCGTGCTTCCCGGCTTACACATTACTAGGCCTACCCAACAAGACCACCTTCCCACTCAAATCACTCAGGGGGAAACAAAGGGGGTTGGCAATAGGGGCGGCGACGCAGCATGTCCTGTCGTTATGGGGCTCCACACGGAAACCCACACACACTGGGTGGCTTCACAGGCTTTGGTACACGATGGGTATGGAACCGATACAGGCCTCCCTCACTCAAACACAAGACACGTTCCTAGACACTTGGCAACCCCTTGTGGACCTTCTGTCAGAGGAATTTAACGAGCTCACCTGCCCAAAATACCTCAGAGCTCTCCGATTAGCTGACGAATTCCAAAGTGCCTCTGACACGTCCACCTAAGGCTTCCGGGCTCGAATCCGGAACAATGACTGTCAGAACGTTTACCACACTGGAGGGGGGGACCACGGGATGGGTGGGTTAACAGGGGGGAGGGGAGACTGTTCAGTTGGGGTTGTTTGGGGCACCGACGCTCAGCACCAAGCCCGTACCCACCCGCATGGACACATTTACCCTTCCAGGCTGCATGTTGATCACCTTGGTTGCGGGGCGGTGCAGATCAGAGGAGGGGTATGTTCCCCGGGAGTTGCTTTGCCCGACTTGTTGTATGTTTTATTTCATGAAACACAATAAACATGAAAAAAAATAGGTTACTGGGAAACGACCTCTGAGCAGATTATTTTTTTTTATCGATCTTGCAGAGTTGAAAAGCTACATTTGCTCAGACAGAACACTTGCGTGATGGCTCAAACAGCGCGTTGACCATGCATATCTACCAGCGGTGCAGATGAAGGGTTATAGTTTTGCTAGTTGCCACTTCTTAGTTCATGGTCATCAAATTCTTGTATCACTGGTGTTATAATGTCAAGATATGCTGTAGGATATCTTTAAGGAATGGTTTATTTGGCATTGCAGAATCTCACAAAGGCCCAGTCTGCCATCAACTCCCTTTCAGCTCCAGATGTTGAGTCAGAATGTTAGGATCTTGACATTCTAACATTCAAATAGGGAGGGGATTTTGGAAAAGGGGTTTGGTGAGGAAGAACTAGAAAGAGAGGGGGTAGGACTACATTATACCAGAAGAGTCAGTCACTAAGGATTATTTGCATGGATCAAATGTTGGAAGAGATGTTGGATATTTCTTTAATGGTGAGTTGTTTGATTTGTGGACAAAAGTGTATTTTCTATTTGGCAATATATCCCTTTTTATCACTATTATTCTACAATCCTTGAGCGTGGGGCCCATTCTGAACAAATACAGAACACACTCAAGGACTGGTCCATGGCCTGTGATTCAATTGGTCTGTGGAGTAAAGGATACAATTACTTAAAGGCTATGAAAGGTGTTGCATATTCTGTTCTGTGATCCCCTGGTGTATTTCCAAATGTGATATGTAGGTGAAACTTGCAGTGTGATGAAAGGTGCTTCAGTTATTCACTATTCACATTGTTTTCTTTTTTCTGTAGTGAAAGCACACTATAAACCAATCAATATTTCCAGTCTGCGTATCATATTTTGCAAAATGTTATACATGTCAGTCAAAAAACTGATACGTTCTTGCTCCTACCTGTGGAAGTCTGTAGACACTTGTCAGACCTGATATGGTGTATGTGGATGATGATAGCAGATGTCCAACAATAGCCTGAACTTCTCCTCTCTTGCGACAGCTGTAATTAGGCACCATAGTCTCATTCACATGTCCAGTCATTATTCTAAGAAGACTCTCCCACGCAGCACCGACAATAACGCAAGGGTCATAGATATGAAATCCAAGAGTGATGTTGGGTAAAATGGCTTTATTGTTGTTGATTTCTTCAATGGCAAAAATGAAAGCCATTAGATGCCGAAAGTACCGTAAGGATGGTCTGCAAGATCACAGATGTTGTTTATGATACACATATTTATCATTCTACTAATAAGATATATGCAGAGTAATTCACTATACGTTTTCACATATTATTTGTATATTCATTTCTAATATGTGGCTCCTTCTTCCTAGATAGGCCAGTAGCTAAACCAATTGCCTAGAGAATATAAACCCTGACTGTCATTCAAGTAAATTGGAGTATCACATGAAACATAATATTGCCTCTCACTCTAAGACAAAGGCATTTTCCTCCCACCAGCCTTTTAAAATCATGAGGTATTGTATAAAAACCAAATAACCTCCATTACTCTCTATGTTCTTCTTCTTACAATTTATTTCTTAATGACTTCCCACACAGTTTGGTTCAAAGGAAGCTTCACAAATTATTATGTTCAGGAAGCCTTCATAGCTCTCTCCCCCTTTGTGGGCTCCCTCGTGAGGGTAGTAGCTGATGGAATGTCATCCGGATGGAAAAGGGAAAATGTATTTCTTAATAATGGTACAAAGAAGAGAGCAGAAGCAATGGAGATTTCCCAATGTAATCAAAATATTGCTTCCTAATGATGAGTTTGAGACACACTGCTGATAATTCACCCTTTGGGCCTAATAATAAAAGCCATTTTGAGTACAACAATACTCCTATGGTAACATTTCACATACTTACAGATGCAATTCACAAAAATAGAGGCAGAAGTCTCTGCCTATGCCTTCTCTTATGTACAAAGTTTATCACCGCAAGTACAGTGAACTCCACAAATGTAGAAAATTGAGGTAGGTAAAGGGAAAATTAAGGAGCGCTCCGGGAAGCACATGCACATACAAAGACACAACTACAAAGGGTAAGAAGCTAGGAATTCACCAAAGTTTCACCCACAGCAACTTCAGTAGTAGTACAATCCATACAAACTGAAATCTTCTTCAGCCAATCTTTGGGATAAGCCACACATCATAGACGCCACTCTCATGTACTCAAAGGAACTCACTTAGAAACAATGGAGGCAAGGTATAACACAATTAGCAAACTCTAAGAACAGGAACCAAAACATATTGCATCCCCTAACATGAACTCACCTACAAAGGTAGCAAAATATTTTAAATCACAACAGACACACTCAGAAGCACAGTATATATCATAGAAAATATTCCCTTGAGACAAACTACATATATAGCTACAAGGGTACATGCTCATTCAACACAACTGCCAATGCAATGGGGTGGGACAATCAACAAAGATGACTCCTCCTCACCCATCATCACTTGAAACGCAGCATAACTTTCAACAGATCAAACACAGATAGTCCATTTAAGAAGGCAAGCCACAGCCAAACCAATGTGTCTCTATGTCAGTGAATATGTTTGTTGCCTTGCTGCTCAGGAGAAGAAATTATCTATAGGCAGAGAATTGCTATCTTCTGAATGTCTAGAGAAAGAGTACTGGCAAGATATGTTTACAGACTTAAAGCAGGAGACTGCTGTACCGCCATCTTAATCCTAGGCGATTCCTGCACTGTACTTCCCGACAACTGAATAATTCCACAGGTCCACTGGGAACCTAGTGGGCATCCCACGCATCGGCAAGCCAATTCAGATGCTTGTGCCAGATACTGCGATCCATCACTGGGTGTGTAAACCAATATATTAACATATAATTTAAGTGGCTATGTGATTCTTAAAAATCAATAAAGGATTGTTTAACATTGCCTATGAATTGATTGATGTTGGTAGCAAAACTATACACTGTAAGTAAAAATTATTTCTTGACAGAGAGTTAGGTATATTGTTTGCGGTCCAAAAATGACAAGAATTTTAAAACATAGGAGAATTTATTGCATCCTTTTGTTTTCTGTCTGGATACAGATGACAAAAAATAGTTGATCAATGAAAATTATTATGCAAGTATGATGTAATTGTACTCATGTTCTGCAAACAGTGCTTTATTCAGTTAATTAAACTTCATTTGATTGTTGATCAAATCATAAAAGTGTACATTTAATTAAATAGCAGCAATATATCACAGTAATCAAACATCAATTAAAAATATATATCAGCTGGAAATTTGAGAACATTAGAGAAATACATGAAAACAAGCAAAAAATAATAAAATAATTTCCAAAAATACCATAATTGTCCTGGCAAAGCAAGAGCCTTTAGTTCTGATACTTAATAACTTGCAGATAGAACACCAGACAATAAACTGGAAGCAAAAAAAAACACATTTTGGGTGTCAGTAAAAGCTCTAAATAAAGATATACAGGCCTAATCTGTCTGGATTGTTGAGAAATCAGAAGAGGCCTTATATATTTATGTTGGAGATTGGATGCATTTGGTCAAATGAGTAATGCATGCATAGTATCAGAAATCAAACTGCTGTCACATCTAAAAACAGGCGGATTAGATGGTTCCTACCAAACCCTCTTTGGGAACAAGAGCTGATGAAATATATCCAACCTCAGGAATGTCAAGAAACAACGTTGCCGATTAGGGCATGTCCAAGAGGAGTTAGGATTTGAACCTGTTAACAGATTTAACCAGGACACACTTGCACATGGTCTACTTTGTTAAAGCAGAGCTCTCCCGATTGGCTGCCACCCTCTGAAAGAAGGCCTGCTTGACCCACACAAGATCACTTTTCAAAATGTCCCAGGGGTTAGTAAATAATCAAGGTCGCCCTAGATACTAAAAATATTTCTGAATATATTATAACCATGGGATCTGGGACATGTTGTCTAAAAGCAAACAATCCTGGCAAATAAGCCTTTTAAAATTAAATTCTTGCTTACATCATACAGAACACCACAATAAAAGCTGGCAAACACAAATAAAATCTATAGGAAAAAACATGCCCGGCTCTTCCTGAATTAATTCAGTGGCAATTTCCTGGCCCACTACCAGTAGGTTTCTCAGAAACCTGTTTTCAATCACTTGAACATAATCAGTATTTGCATACCCCCGGATTTCACAGCTGAAGGTGACCATTGAGACACATTTAGCCTTATATACGTATAATAAATGTTTAGGGGTCTTATGCCCAATGCATCTGGCATAATCGTATAGCCCCGAGATGGCCCTTTGTAAAACCCCTTACCCACCAACCAAGGGGCCGATTAGGATTGCGGTTTTTCCGCATCCTCAGGGCCGGCGGAAGTGTCCGCCGGCCCGGAGAATGCAGAAAAACCGCCGCGGAGCCTTCAAAGACCCCCCGCCAGATTAGGATGGCTGGGGGGTCAGGAAGACCGTCCGCCGCTTTTCCGCCGTGGCGGTCACATCCTAATTGCACTGGAGGGAACGCCGCAGCCCCTGCGGACGTTCCCTCCACCTCGGGGGCCGCGGACGGACGCAGGTCCGTCCACGATCCTAATCGGCCCCTTAGTTGGCGGCATGCTTCATCATTGGGGTCCCAGCTGGGCTGCCGAGTGCAACCCACTTGTGCTACAATGCCTGATTGCAGCGGAGCGGGTTTTAATTGAGTAGAGTGAGTGCTCTGTGAATGAGATACTCAGTGAGAGGTGTAAAATATTAAAAATGTCTCTAAGAAATACCCTTATGAAAAAAAATTATTAGAAGGGACTTAGGATTTGATTAAAAACCAAAGCGGGAATTGTGCTTCGATATCCCTTAGGTACAAGTCGACATGTTTCAGCCTCCTACGTCAATCATGAGGCTTTCATCAGGACCATGGTGTAAATAGTGAGATGGCTGAAAAATGGAAGCAGCCACGTGAGTGTGATATCAGGACACATACTAAAGTGTGCTGTGAGTATGGTGGGCAAACCGTACTTACGGACACTGTTAGAGGCTGAGGTCTGTAATAGAAAACACACAACAAAAATAAACACACAGGACATACAAAATATATTTGCATAAAGCATGTGACTTTCCTTACTTGCATGCTGTGCGTTATATGCTGTGCTCTGTAGTTATTCTTGAGTCAATAGTAGCCGTGGTGCAAATTCCTCAAAGGCAAAGTCGGAAAACCATGCATGGTGACAGGTAATGGCATGCATGTTCAAAATGCTGTCGGGTACCATGCATGGTCACAAGAATGCGCCAGAGACCTTTAGGCCATTCTATAAGGTTTGTCTATGTTCAGCTACGAACGTGAGACTATTGTGTCTGCTACTATAAGCGCAGGAACTCTCGCAGTGATGCTGGTTTGCCTTAAAACCTCACTCCCTTAACTTCTATTCGAGTGAGCAAAATATATTGGTTGTGTTTAAGCCAGCATTTATGATGAGCGTGATGATCGAAGTGCTAACCAATATGGGAGAAAACAGGAAATAACAAAAAGGTACATAAAAAAGTCTTACTTCAGCCCTTATTAAAATGGGCAAATTGATCCTGTCAGGGGGAACCTCCTGTAGTCACACACTGCGGACGGTAAAATGAAAGGCAGTAAGTATGCGGGAAGGCAAAAGTGGGCAGAGCACCCGCCCTTGCCGTGGAACCATTGTAGTGCCAAATGGCTTACTTGGTCAAGGATGCATTCCCACCATTCAAACCTGCAGTACGCTGATCAGGATCCTGCCAGTAACTGTACCGATGTTGGATGTGTGTTACATCTAGTACCTGGAAGGGGCTTGTCAACGTCAGGCGACGTGTATCACGTGTGTGGGAAGCTGGTGCGTTAACCTGCCCAATATGGAGGAATGCAGGGTGGATTTTAAAATAACCTTCCTGGTTAGTATCAAGGTTGTGTATCATGTGTTAAATAAAGTTTCTATTGACATGCAGGAGAACGCAGCAGATGGTATAAGACTACTATGTTATGATTGGACTTTTGTGTCATTACAATTTGTAATTGACAAGGGGGTGTAAATACAATATATAAATACCATAAAAAAGCATACGAGGAAACTTGTGCATAAACTCATGTGTCTATAGTGTTGTAATTCACATGTGCAAAATTATAAGTCACAACAAGAAACAAAATTACACTTATACTCATGGGTTAAAAGAGTAAAGTGTGGGAAGTAAACCCGCCGGAGCAGAGGTACTAGATGGCCTAAGAAAGGCAAGGTTGAGTGCCGACAGAGGGCTGCTGAATGGACGTTAAGATTAGTGGAAGGCTACCAGGTGGTGTAACGATATGACAAGTACCAGAAAGGCTATCCTATATTTAGGTTGTATGAATGGCAGTAATGATGCCTTTAAGTACCGGAACATGCAGGATTGAAATAAAAGTAGGTTTATTTAGTACAAGAGAGCAACCCCTGAAGACTCCTCTTCAGGCAACAGCAGTTAAAGTTCTGCTTACCTTCCAATGCAATTGGAAGGTTCAGCATCACTAGGACAGCGATGCACATGTTGCTAGGATACAACACATATCCATTACTAATACAGAACAAATACAATAGTACATAATAAAACAAAATAAGAAAAATAAATAACAATTGATCATTTGGATAAATAATCATTGTGTAAGATAGGCTTACAGATCCTATAGATGCAGGGAATAATAATTGATCATTTACATAAATAATTATTGTGCCAGATAGGCCTCCTTCTCACATGCAGTCCAACCAAAACCCCACCATTTTGATTAGAATTATCAGTCGACACAACCACTGATTTGTTGATTGATAAATTACTTTGCTTGATAGTTGACGCATCATCAATTTTAGCCTTCCTGGGATCACTACAAATGTTCTTTTCCCATAATTCTTGCTCCAGAGCATTACATAAAGTAACTATGCGCACATTCCGTTTCTTTCCATCAGACAACCACACATTATTGTAAACCACCTTGGTGATTCTTTTGGGTATAGACCATTTTGATATTTTCTGAGTACCCAGACTATTAGTTCTGACCCAATCACCCACTTTAAAAGTTATTTTACCTTTCCATATTTTATCATTATGCCTGTTCACATACTTAGTTTGATGTACATGGACTTTTTCCGGTAACTTTACTTTGTCCAGTACACAAGTATGTCCCTTGAACATCCAAGCAGGAGATACATTGGCACTTCCTGCCTGCCCTTCAAAAGCATGAATGGAGTTTCTAATGTGACAGAATGCGGAGTAGTGCGGTAACTCCACAGCATTTCTTTGACAGCTTCCTTACAGTCACAACCACTGCTCTAATTTAACTGCACACACTCCTTTAAAACTCTGCTAAATCTCTCAACGAGACCATTCTCTTTGGGATTATCAACAGCAGTGGTGTGATGTATCACTCCCATTTTAGATAAATAATTTTTAAACTCTTCAGCCACAAATTGGGGACCATTGTCGGTCACTAAGGAACTTGGGCAACCCTCTCTGCGGAAAACCTTGTCACATAATTCAATCACATTAGCAACTTTAACTTCTTTGGAAAACACTACATCAGGCCATTTAGAATCATAGTCGATCATGACAATAGCAAACTTGTTGGAAATACCATTGGCAGAAAAAGGATCACAAATATCCATAGCTATTCTCTCCCACGGTCTGCTGGGAAATTTAGTGGGAGCAATGGTGGATTCCTCAACCCGATGGGACTTGTCGCTACACATACAGTCAATGCATCCACGAACGCTTTCCTCAATTTGCTTGTCCATACCAGGCCACCAAAAGGTCATTCTAGCCCTTCTTTTCATTGCTGACATTTCATTATGCCCTTCATGTAACAATTTCAACAATCTGGTCTGTAACTCCTTGGGTACCACTAACCCATCACCTCTCTGTAACACCCCATCATATACTGAAAGTTCAGACCAAACGGTTCAAAATTCGCCAAATTTCATTTTTAACATGGCATTAGACAATCATGGAGATGATAGTTCACTCAAAACCTCCAAAAGAAACTTGTCCTCCACCACAGCACATTTCCACTCTTCCTCAGATATGGCACCATTGCACGCTACAGAAATATCTGCAACTACAAATTCGCCGTACACTTCATTCTCATCATCCATACATTGTAACGGGAACCTAGATAGACAATCTGCATTGATATTGCGAATGCCAGGAACATAATTTAGTGTAAAGTCGTAACCTTAAATTCTGAACAACCACTTTGCAATTCTACGGGTAGCTTTACCTGCACCCTTGGTGGTGAATATATCTATTAAGGGTCTGTGGTCTGACCTGACTTTAAAGTGCGTGCTACATACATATGTTTTGAAATGGTCAACTCCCCACCAGCAGGCTAACGCCTCCTTCTCTATTACAGAATACGTAGGTTTAGCCCCCTTTAAAAGTTCGTGAGGCAAAAGCAACGACTTGTTCATGCCCTAAATTCCTCTGCATAAGAACAGCGCCTAAACCATAGGCACTAGCATCAACTGTTATTATGGTTTGATCACTTGGGTTAAATGGTTTGAGCGCAACAGCCTTTGCAATCTGTTTCTTTATGACATCAAATGCATATTGGCATTCTCCACACCACACAAACTTATTGCCCTTCTTCATTAATACCCTTAAACAATCAACTTTATCCGCAAAATGCTGAACAAATTTTGACTAAAATTCTGCTAATCCCAGACCGTAGTTGCTCCTTGTCTTTGGGAGCAGGTGCATCAGAGATGGCATTCAACAATTTTGTTTTTAGTTTGACACCCTCTTTAGATAAAGTGTGCCCTAGATCATCTATTTGTTCAACGCCAAACTTGCATTTGTGCATACCTACTGTCAGACCAGCTTGTTCCAACTTGCTCAAAGTAACATCTAAGAACTTATCATGTTCCTCACGGTTTGAACCCCACACGAGAACATCATGTTAAAAAAACATGACTTTGGATAACCCCTTGAGAATTTTGCACCTTACTCTCTGGAATACTGCGGAAATGTATGCCAGTACAAAAAACATTTGTACAAAATGAAAAGCACCTTCTGGAGTGATAAAAGATGTAAGATGCTTGGAGGAAGGATGTAAACTAATTTGATGGTAAGCACTAGATCATTCAATTAAGAAGAACAATTTAGCATCAATCATTGAGGAAACAATGTCATTGATGTGAGGAAGTGGAAAACGGTCAACTAAGTTGTTTCGGTTGGGGTCTCTCAAGTCTATGCACATGCAAAAGTTCTCATCCGATTTGCGTGCCAAAATGATGGGACTTAGCCATTCTGAAGATTCAATTGGTTCAATTACCTGTGCTTCACAAAGTCTTTGAAGTTCGTTTTTTAACTGTTCCTTAAAAGCAAAAGGTACATTTCTAGCTTTATGTGCACATGGTACATAATTAGTCTTCAATACGATTCGATGTTCGAATTTGGTCAAACAACCAAGTTCTTGTCTGAAAAGTGGAGGAAACTTGACACTCCACTTGATTTTTCCATCATTTTCAGTTACTAAAGCCTGTTGTGGGTGGTTGGGGTCTAACACTATTCCCACTGTTTCCTGCTCACACCAGCCAAGTAATGATCCTCCCTTTTCTACTACATAGACCGTGCATGTGACTTCTTTGGCCTTATGCGACAAACAGTGGTAACTTAACACCACAATAACCTACAGGATGTACATCTGGGGCCAAAATGATGGGACTTAGCCATTCTGAAGATTCAATTGGTTCAATTACCTGTGCTTCACAAAGTCTTTGAAGTTCGTTTTTTAACTGTTCCTTAAAAGCAAAAGGTACATTTCTAGCTTTATGTGCACATGGTACATAATTAGTCTTCAATACGATTCGATGTTCAAATTTGGTCAAACAACCAAGTTCTTGTCTGAAAAGTTGAGGAAACTTGACACTCCACTTGATTTTTCCATCATTTTCAGTTACTAAAGCCTGTTGTGGGTGGTTGGGGTCTAACACTATTCCCACTGTTTTCTGCTCACACCAGCCAAGTAATGATCTTCCCTTTTCTACTACATAGACCGTGCATGTGACTTCTTTGGCCTTATGCGACAAACAGTGATAACTTAACACCACAATAACCTACAGGATGTACATCAGGGGTACTCATATCATATTTGCCAATCATTTCCCAGATATCTTTGTTGATTATAGTATAGGGTGAACATGAATCAGCCCAATGTGCATTAACCCTAATGTGCATTTAGGAGGATTATACCAATGACCATTGGATCAACACCAATGTCTAACATTTCTACTTCATCAGATGAGCTGTCATCATAGTGTTCAGTTACAGCATGAACAGATGATTTCCAACTGTTGGGAGTACTGGCCTTAGTCATGCGTGCATAATGACGTATTTTCCTGCATTTGTAACACTTTTCTTTAAGTGCAAAACATTTGTCATAATCAGCAGAATGTCTGGTACTGCCACATCTAAAAACACATGCGACTATGTTTAGAATAGTTTTTCTCACTTTTATCACTTTTTTAATCACTTTTTTTAACACTACTTTTCTCTACAGCACACACCTTGGTAGAATCATCTTTACTACTTGTATTTGAATTCCGGTCTAACTTTAACACTTTGACATAACTAGAAGTGTTTTCTATGCGTCTGGCAATTTATATCAGTCTGCGTAAGGAAGGGTTCTTTAACTCTAATGATCTTTCTTGAATTTTAACATTATTTGTTCTGTTGATAAACTGATCTCTAATTATTTCTTCGTGTAAATCCTTAAACCTACAAGTAGATGCAAAGGCCCTAAGTACAGAAATATGTTGCTCAATAGATTCGCTTGGTTGTTGAACTCTGGAAAAAAATGGTGTCTTTCGACAACTATGCTGACTTTTTTTCCAAAATTCTCTTCTAACACCTTAACAATTACTAAGTATCTATCTACATTAACAGCACGAGTGTCATCAACAGCATCGTCTTCTCCACTTTCTGTATTGGTGGAAGTGGTAGACGGTACAGGTAAGGTATTAAGTACCTTCGTACCCTCAATCCGAAATTATGCTTCAATAAAGCGATCATGCGAGAAGCTACAAAATCCTCTCCACCTATTCCCTCAAGATAATTTTCAAAAGACTCCAGCCAATCTTCCAAAAGGTAATGTAGGTTCGCCAGGATGATTAGGTGGAGCTAAAATGGTTGGAAAATCCATGTTATGCTGTGACTAGTGATATACGTAGAACCCAGTTGCCCTTATCTATATAGAAATGCAATAAATAATACAGGGCAGATCACAACAACAGCAGGTTAAAAATACATGGAGTACACATGTTGTAGAAAATAATAAAATGAAATAAATGAAGTAGTCACCGTTGACACTTGGGAATCAATTAATCAGTCATAGCATTTGTAAAGCGCACTACTTACCCATGAGGGTCTCAAGGCGCTGAGGGGAGGGACCGCTGCTATTGCTCGTAGAGCCAGGTCTTGAGAAGCTTCCTGAAAGTGAGCAGGTCCTGGGTCTGCCGCAGGTGGGTGGGGAGGGTGTTCCAGGTCTTGGCAGCGAGGAAGGAGAAGGATCTGCCGCTGGAGGTTGTTCGTAGGATGTGCGGGACGACGGCGAGGGCGAGGCTGGCGGAGCGGAGCTGTCGGGCGAGGGTGTAGAAGTTGAGTCTGTTGTTCAGGTAGGCTGGTCCGGTGTTGTGGAGTGCCTTGTGTGTGTGGGTGAGGAGCTTGTAGGTGATCCTCTTGTCTATGGGGAGCCAGTGCAGGTCTCTCAGGTGGGAGGTGATGTGGCTGCGTTGAGGGATGCTGTCGATCAGGCAGACAGAGGCGTTCTGGATACATTGCAATCGTTGTAGGTTATTGGTCGGGATTCCAGCCTAGAGTGCGTTGCCATAGTCCAACCTGCTGCTGACGAGGGCTTGGGTAACCGTTCTTTTGGTTTCTGACACGATCTACTTGTAGATCCTGCATAGCATGCGGAGGGTGTTGTAGCAGGAGGAGTAGATGGCGTTGACCTGCTTCGCCATGGAGAGTGAGGAGTCAAGGATGAATCCTAGGTTGCGCTCGTGGTCAGTGGGTGTCAGTGCTGCTCCCAGTGTGGTTGGCCACCAGGAGTTGTCCCAGGCAGAAGGGGTGAGGCCGAGGATGAGGACTTCCGTCTTGTCCGAGTTCAGTTTCAGGCGGCTGCTCCTCATCCATTCGGCGATGGCCTTTATTCCCTCGTGGAGGTTGGTTTTGGCGGTGTGCGGGTCTTTGGTGAGGGAGAGGATGAGCTGGGTGTCGTCGATGTAGGAGATGATGTTCAGGTTGTGCTGGTGGGCTACTTGTGCGAGGGGGGCCATGTAGACGTTGAACAGGGTCGGGCTGAGGGATGAGCCCTGGGGGATGCCGCTGATGATGTTGGTGGCTTCGGATCAGAAGGGTGGGAGGCGGACGCTCTGGGTTCTGCCGGAGAGGAAGAACGTGGTCCAATCCAGGGCCTTCTCCTGGATTCCGGCTTCTTGTAGGCGTGTTCGTAGTGTGCGGTGGCAGACCATGTCGAAGGCGGCTGACAGGTCCAGGAGGATGAGGGCTGAAGTTTCGCCGTTGTCTAATTGGCGCCGGATGTCGTCTGTGGCGGCGATGAGGGCTGTCTCGGTGCTGTGGTTTCGTCTGAATCTGGACTGCGATGGGTCCAGGATGTTGTTGTCCTCTAGGTGGCGGGTCAGCTGTGTGTTGGAGAGATTTTCTCGATGACCTTCGCCGGGAAGGGAAGCAGGGAAATGGGCCGGAAGTTCTTGAGGTCCTTGGGCTCCTACCTTGGGCCTTTTGAGGAGGGTGTTGATTTCCTCGAGTTTCCAGATTTCCGGGAATGTCGCTGTGTCGAAGGAGATGTTGATGACCTTCCGTAGTTGGGGTGCGATGCTAGCGTCTGCTTTGTTGAACACATGGTGCGGGCAGGGGTCTGATGGTGATCCTGAGTGGATGGAGTTCATGACCTTGCATGTCTTATCGTCGTTGAAGTGGGCCCAGGAAGTCAGCTGGTTGGTGCAGGTGGCGTTCAGGGTGGAGTCTGTTGTGGTTGGAGTGGACGGGGTGTTGAAATTGTTGTGGATGTCGGCGATCTTGCGATGGAAGAAGGTGGCCATTGAGTGGCACAGTCCTCGTGAGGGTTGGATGTCTTTGGTGTTGGCGCTGGGGTTGGAGAGTTCCTTCACTATGCTGAAAATCTCTTTGCTGTCGTGTGCATTGTTACCCAGGCGGGTTTTGAAGGAAGATCTCTTGGTTGTTCTGATTAGGTGGTGGTGTCTGCGGATAGCGTCCTTGTGGGCTGAATGGCTGTCTGGCATGCGGTTGTGGAGACATTTCTTCTCCAGCTTCCGGCATGTGTGTTTGGAGGTTTGGAGTTCTTTGGTGTACCAGGCGGCTTTCTTGCTGGGGTGGTTGGTGGAGGGTTTCTTTAGCGGGGCAAGAGAGTTGGCGCAGTCTTCGATCCACTGTCTGAGGTTACGGGCGGGGGCATCCGGGTCGGTGGGGTCGGTTGGTACGTTCTGGGTGAGAGTGGAGGTCAGCTGGTCCTCGGTGACTTTGCTCCAGTAGCGGCAGGGCAGCTGTTGGGTCCGTTGGTGCATGGTTGGTTTCTTGAAGGGGAAGTGGATGCAGCGGTGGTCAGTCCAGTGGAGTTCGGTGGTGTTGTTGAAAGTGTCATGGGTGCTTATGGAGAAGACGGGGTCGAGCATGTGGCCGGCGGCGTGGGTGGGTTAGGTGATGAGTTGTCGGAGGCCGAGGTTGGCGAGGTTGTCGATCAGGTTGGCGGTGTTGGCATCGTTGTTGTTCTTTAGGTGGAAGTTCATGTCCCCGAGGAGGATGTAGTCCGTGGAGGCGAGTGCGTGGGTGCTGGTGAGGTAGGCGATGGAGTCGCTGACGGGCCCGGGGTCCGGGAGGTCTGTAGACAAGTGTTACTCTGAGGGTGGTGTTGGGATCGGTGTGGATCCGGAAGTGGAGGTGTTCGGTGGAGTTGAGGGTGTCATCTGCGCAGGTGTGGACCTGGAGGGTGGTTTTGTGGACGATGGCTATTTCTCTTCCAGTTCCGTTGGTGCGGTCTCTGCGTGAGATCTTGTAGCCGTCTGGGATGGCTATGGCGATGTCTGGTGCCGAGGAGTCGTTCCACTAGGTCTCGTCGGGAAGGCCATGTCTGGGGCGGAGGTGTCGAGCAGGTCCCAGAGCTCGACAGCGTGTTTGCTTGCGGAGCGAGTGTTGAGGAGTATGCATCGAAGGTGGTTGGGTTCGGTCCTTGGAGGCTTGGTGGTTCTATTGAATGAGAAGTTGCAGGTGTGGCAGGAGAAGGGTCCGGGGGTGCGTTCCGGGGCGGCTTGGAAGCAGCGGCGGTCTCGGCCGGTGTTGAGGGCATGGAGGGTGTTGGCATCGTATCGGAGTCTGATGTTGTGGCGTGTGCGTTTCCGGGCGGCGGTTGCCATATAGGCGGAAGGGACGGAGGAGCAGCTGGGAAGCAGGAGCAGGGCAGCGGGGGGGTGTGGCTGCAGGAGGCAGCGGCGGGGAAAAAACCGAGGGATACAGAAGGCAAAAGGGGGTCAGAAAGGTGGCAGAGAGAGAAAAAGTACAAAGAAAGTCAGGGCAAGCAGATTAAAACAATCAATCAGAACCTTACAACTCTGGGCAGAGAGGCGGTCCCGGGGGCCTCGAACTCGCGCTGGAGGGCTGAAAGGAGACGATGGTCAGGAGGAGCGGAGGGGCTGCAGTGGAGGCGACTTGGCTCTCAAGCGGGTCTGGAGTCACCTCTGCTGCCCGTCGGCGACTACCTTTTGAGGTGGAGAGGGAGGGAGGGGCAGCTGGGAGGCTGGAGCGGGCCGGCGAGGGGGCGTGGCCGCAGAGGCAGCGGCTGGGAAAAGAACGAAGGATACAGAAGGCAAAAGGGGGTCAGAAAGGGGCAGAGAAGACAAAATACAAAAAGGCAAGACGATTAAAACAAACAGGCAGAACCTTGCAACTCTGGGCAGAGAGGCGGTCCCAGCGGCCTCAAACTCGCGCTGGAGGGCTGCGGTGAGACGATGGTCAGGAGGAGTAGAGGTACTGCAGGGGAGGCGACCTGGCTCGCAAGCGGGTCAGGAGTCACCGTGACCATGAACATGATACCTCCTCGCAGTAGATCTGCTTTAGTCACAAAATGTGTCACTTCTTAAAAAAAATGGTATTAGTTCCAAAGGCACAAGATGTATTAAATATTGTCCAGACTGACGTAAATCTTAAATGAACTAAGCTTTGACAATTTTTGATGTGATGACAGTAGCAAATTCTGTTAATAATTGTGGTTTTTGGCATGAACAACTTTGAATCCTTCACTTACTGGTGTGGAAACAGTAGAAGTTCTGTTAGCAGTTGTGGTGTGAACACCAACACCCACCTTTTATTTCTTGACTAGGAACAAAGTAATAACAACTTCTGTACCTTTCTAGTACATAAATGAACATTGCGATGCATGCATCAACATCTTCGGCGATCAACTCCTCCGTAAACAAACAAGAAGTAGTTTCCGTTGCTAGGCAACTTAGACTGTTTGACCCATGGTAGGACACTCTGTACAGATGCGTCACTGATGCATGACAATCCCGGAATTGCCGTTGTCGCGTACACTCTGTTATTGTTGAAGAATCCAAGGAACAAACAGCACTCTGCGCATGTTGCTGGCGCATTCAGCACTCTGTAGCCATGGACGCCTTATGTTGGTACAGAGGTCATGAAGATGACGGGGAAGCGTGCAGCCCCTTGGACCAGCCGTTGCACTTCACGGTGAGTTAAACGAAAACATTAACGTTGATTTCTGCTGCATTAAAAATGTCTTAAACCTTTGCCCTACACAGCTTGGGACCACAAATCCCTACAAATGCAGAACTTTCAAACACTGAATACTAGTGCATACGCTGCTATTATGCTTTTAAGTCACTGCCATCCAAATTAAGTCAAATTTGTAACTTCAATTCACTGTACCTTAAAATTTCTGGGACAGAAACAACAAGGCCAGCAGGTGCAGCAGGCAGTCAAGCAGCACTGCTAGACACACCGATTCCAAGCAGGCCCTTTTAATTCAGGGGTTGACTTGGAGTAAAGGTAAAGTGATGACTTCTGGTTTCTTCTTTCCAGGTTCTGGTTTCTTCTTTCCAAGTTCTTTCTTTACTCCTCTCCTCTTCACAGGCCTCTGTATCCCATCCTCGTCGCCATTTTTAAGTAGTGGAACACGCAGGATTGAATTGAAAGTAGGTTTATTAAGTACAGAGAGCAACCCCTAAAGACTCATCTACAGGCAACAGCAGTTCCAGTTCTGCTTATCCTCCAATGCAATTGGAAGGTTCAGCATCACTAGGATACCGATGTACATGTTTATAGGATACAACAATGCCCATGCATGCGTGATCTACTAGTTAAGATAGCCTCAGTCTTATCCCTTTGTCAGTGCAAAATAGCATGCCCATGTGTGTATAGCTTCAAAGTGTCACATCATGCTCTATGAAGTAAGTTCCATGGGATGTTGTCATTAAGTCCAATGAGATGGGTGGACAGGCGGTAAACCCAATGATGCCCTTTTTTTAAGAACTGATTTTTAAGGTGGGTGGTATCTTTGTCCAGTTGTTCAATTACCACCTTCTATGCTCTATGCTCGCAAATTTGGATCTTAATTTAGCGGCTCAACATCCCTACATATCGGAGTCCGCATGGACATGTGATGAGAAAGATCACGTTGGCAGAGTTACAGATCGTGTGTTTTTTGTTCTGCCATGTTTTCCCAGCTTCTAGGTTCAGAGTTTTTGTAGGTCTGGTGAGGTGGCACACGCTGCAGTTGCCGCAGGGAATGTGGCCCACTACATTGGGGAGTCCCCAGGCATTAAGTACAGTGTTAGGTGTGATGGTTAGCTGTTTGCGGCGTATAGACACCAGACTATTGCCTAAGCTTTTTGCTTTTCTGTATGAAAACAACGGTTTTTCCCATTGTAATTTCCCACTCGTGAGTATTCTCCAATTCTTTTGGTTGATTTTTATTACCTTATTCGAAATGGTGTTGAAAGTCGTGACACATGTGAGTGGAATGGTAAAATAATTGGCTTTTGAGTTTGTTCTAATAGGCCTTTGCGATTCTGGTTCCTGGCTCTTTTTTGTGCTTTTTTGATTATTCTCTCGGGATATCTGCAAACTTTTAGTTTGGTGGTCAAGGAGTTCGAAAATATCAAAAGGGGGGAGTGAAGAGGTGGTGCCGCACGGCACCGAGGTGGGCAAATCCTCCTCTTATGAAGTACAAATAATCAACAAAGACCACCTCAAGCGAAGTCAGTGTATATTCCGGTGTTGATGGAATACACTCGGTGTGTTAAAATACCCCTCACACACCAAAAGGGCCCTTGGTGTCATGCTTCATCATCGGGGTCTTCCCGCCCCCGCTGCGGGACGGGGCAGTGCTGCGACAAGCGACTACGCTGGAGCACCTTTATTTTGATGTGAATACTATGTGAGTGAAAGGGAGTGAGTGTCAGTGGGGTCAGGAGTGATGGACAAGGTGTAGTTAAAAAATACCTGGCCTAGTGGTAGAAAAAACTTTTTAATAAGCACTGGCTGGTATTATTAAAAGGGTGATGCGGAGAGGTAAAGCAAGTTACTGGGCTTACTCTCCTGTGTGGGTCAACATGTTTCGGGGCGGCATGCCCCTTCGTCAGGACCGGGTCTAGATCCCCATGTCACTCACTAATGTTATGCCACAATTAATGGGAGTGAATAAATGTTAAAGTTATCAATGTGTATAAATATACTTTATATAAATATACGTGTTCTAGCTCAATCAGAATTTCTGATGTGGTAAGCCTGAAAGGACAAGAGCACATGATTAGAAAAGCGCGTATCTCAAAGCGCTGGATTAATGGTTACCTGTAAAGGAAAAACACACACGTGTAGGCTTAAGTATATGGCAACCCCGAGGGTTCTGGGGATGGCCATCTTGCCAGTTATGGTAGTTTCGGTAATAATCTTAAAAAATACACCAACCTTAGACACACAAAACACAGTACAACACTGTTGGTTAGCTATCAAAGGAGGAAAAAATACATTGCAAAATACATACTTTTGAAAATAGGGAGTCAATGCCCCATGAGCCAAGGCTGGGCGAAGGGTAATTGGGGGTCCAACTGTAAATGGGGAAGAAATGGGGATGAAAAAAAAAAAGGAAAAGGTATTGCTAGGACCCTGTTTGTTGAAGGAATTCTCATTCAAGGGAAAAGGTGGAGACCAAGAAGACCTGGCCTATTCTATCGGCTATGCCGTACTTACTCAACCCCCAGCACCTCGGTGCTTCCTCCTTCCTCAGCGGCTTCCATGAAAATGAGTGGCTGAGGTGGGCCGGTTGATTTATAGTGTGGGAGTAATCGGATAATGGCCGGTTTGATTGATTAACGACTGTAAATTGGGATAGGTGTGTCCACACGGTCGAGTTGTGAAATCCAGTTACTGAGGCGGCCATTGTTAAGTGTGGAGCTGTTGGAAGGCAGAGAGTGTCTCCGTGTTTCAAAAATGCTGAGAGGAGCCTCTGAAAACCCCGTTATAAGGCTCGCTCCAATCATGTCAATAGTGAAGAGAGCAGACGCTTTTGCTAGGGGCAAAGCGCCTTGGAGAACGACTGTTCGTGCTCTCTGTCTCCTAAAACCCTGCCACGCATGTGCAGGGGAGGAGCGCTAAGTTCGAAGGGCCTACGAGGAGGTCCGCGCGTGCGCGGGAGATCTCTGTCTTCTAAGGCCATACCACGCATGTGCGGGGGATGAGTGGTATTCCTCCACGCATGCGTATTCCGCAGTTTTCTTGCTTATGCGCGATCGGTGCCAAAAGTTAGACCACTTAGTTTCGGACAAAGTAAAAGGGATTATTTTACAAATTGAGAGTTCTTTTTTAAAAAAACACGGGAAGGAGATGGGGTGGAATGATAAGTTTGACATATTCATGGTTAGGCTCCCCCCAAAAAATGGAGGTTCATAGGGGTGGGGGCTGGGATGCACATGATGTCATTATTTACATCCTTGGATTTTTGAGACGTGTGATAAGTAATCATTAATCCTGATCATATCAAACCCTGAGTTGTGACCAGGGAATTTCATCATTCAGGCCTGTCTGGTGGGTGCCAAGACGGTACACCCAACGTTGTTCCTTGGTTAGAAGGTCCTTATCGTTTTTAAAAGCTTCTATCACTGTCCATTTCAGGTCATGGACACTGTGTCCCATTGTCACATAGTGAGTGGCCATTCTAGTTGTGGTCTTTTTACAGCGTACATTACTGCGATGTTCACCCATACGTACTTTTACTGGCCTGGTTGTCATGCCCACATATTCTTTTTTGCACGGGCAGGTAACCAGATAAACTACATTGCGGCTATTGCAGTTTGTGAAGGAACGTTGTTCCCAAGTAGATTGGTTGGAGAAGACAATGTTGCGACTTTTTTGCGTGTATTGGCAAGACGCACACGAGCCTCATGGATGGTGCCCACCAACTGATGAAAGTTTTGGGGAGTCATCATTAGTGAGGTTCTTTGGTCTGGTATGGACCAACATATCTTTCAGCATCTCTATGTGATTGTCACCATATTTGTGCCTGTGAGAACATGGGTTTCAGGAAGTTTAGTTTCTCGCAATTCAGTATTCTCCAGTGCCTGTTCACAATTTTTGTGATCTGGTTTGAGTTAGTATTGTATGTTGTTACACATATGGGGCGTTGGTCAGGTTATTTGTTGTTGTCGGTTCTAACAGGGCCTCCCTGTTGTTATTGCGAGCTCTTTTGAAGCCTTTATTGACCACCTTTCTTGGATAGTCTCTATTCAAGAGTTTGGTTTCAAGATCAGCTGCTTGGGTTTTGAAGTCTTGGATAGCGCTGCAGTTTCTCCTAAGGCGAAGGAATTGTCCGTAGGGTAGATTGTCGCGTAGATGTCGTGGGTGAAAACTGCTGTAAAGTAACAAACTGTTTTTAGCAGTGGGTTTGAAATGGGTACATGTTTCTAATCCACCATTCATGGGATAGATATTCAGATCCAGGAAGACAAGGTTCTCATTCGATGTTGTGTAGGTGAACTTAAGGAACCGGTCTTGTTGGTTCAGCCAAGTCATGAACTGGTCAACTGAGTCTTGGTCTCCCCTCCATATGACTAACACGTCATCTATGTATCTTTTCCATGAAATTACATGATTTTTGTACGGATTATGGTCATTCAGGATTCTTGTGGTTTCAAGGTGGTGTACATACAACCCGGCTAGGCTTGGGGCACAGGTGCTCCCCATGCTCGTGCTGTGTTTCTGTAAGTAGTATGTGCTTTCATACAGAAAAAAGTTTTTCTTCAGGGACAAGGATATGCATTCAAGGACCACCTGTCTTGGTGTGTGGTATTCCCATGGTGTAGAGAAAAGAACTTCCTCTATTATTTCTAAAGTTTCTTGATGGGGAAGGCTCGTGTAGAGGCTCTCTACATCGAGGCCCAGAAGGAGGTCCTGTTCAGGATCAAAAGATATTTCCTTGACCAGTTGTAGGACAGCTTTGGTGTCTTTTAAATATGTGTTTGTCGTTTGCACTATAGGTCTGAGGAAAGCATCCGCAAATTTAGATAGAGGTTCAAGGATTGACTCTATGCCAGATACTATAGGGCGGCCTGGAGGGTAGGGGGCATCTTTACGAATGTTAGGTATCGTGTAAAAGTAGGGTGTTTTTGGATTTTTTTGGGTCAGGAAATCGCTCTCCTGTTTTGTGAGCCAATCATGTGCCAAGGCTTCCTCAATCATGATGAGGATACATATCCTAACCTCTTCGGTCGGGTCTTCTCTTAGAACCTGATAGTTACGTCTGTCTTCTAGCAACTTTCTGCATTCTCTATCGTAATTTGCATATGTCTGTATGACTGTAGCCCCGCCTTTATCGGCTGGTTTGATTACGATATTTTGGTTGTTAGCAAGTTCATGGAGTGCGACTCTTTCCAATCTGGTAGTGTTGTTAAAGGTGTCGCCCGCGTCTGTTGGCAGTTGTTCTAGATCCGCCATGACTGCTTTTTCGAACGCTAACAATTCAACTGGTATTGTGGAGTCTAGGGGGGTGAAGGTGGATTTGTTTTTCAGACCCGTATCTGATTTTATTTTCGTGTCATCGCCAGAATCCTGAAAAAATGCTTTTAGCTTGAGTTTGCGTATAAACTCCTTCATCTCTTGACAGAGTTTAAATTTGTCCATCTTGTTGGTGGGGACGAAACCCAACCCTCTCCCTAAGACCTTCTCTTGGGCTTCTGTTAGTGGGTGGTCTGACAGGTTTACCACTAGGTTCCTCGACTGGTCGATGCTGTTTGGCTCCAGGTTGATACACCCAGGGGTGTCACTGGCTGTTGATTCCAGTGGACCTGTGTGCCTTTTCGATTTCCGCCCCTTCGGGGTCCTTGGCGCTGGCCTAAAAAAGGCGGTGGGCCATAGTGGTTGAAAGGAGACATATGTTGGTCCCATGGTTGGAATTGGTTACCCATATAGGCTGGTCCTGGTGGGTATTGCATATAGCCAGGGGGTCCTTGCATGAAGGGGGGAGGCCCTTGATAGGGTCCCCAGCCTCTCCCTCCTCGTGGGTAGGGCCTTCCAAGGGATTGTGTCCCTCCTCTTGTACCCTGATTGCTATTCCTACTGGAATTGGAACCGTTGGAACTTGTATCTGAAAAATCTGTGTCTTGGTCATTGTTTTGATTCTTGGACACATGGTCTTTTTTGATGTAGGGATATATGCGTTCATGTGTAAAGCTCTCTGTGTCTTTTTTGTGTTTCTTGTATTTGCTTTTCTTCAGGGTACATTCAAAATCGACCATCTCTTGATTTAATTCCTCTAATCTCTTTTTTAGAGCCGTGGGAGATAAGTAACTTTTGATCTTAACCTCTAACTGAGTTATCTCTATTTTTAGTTCTTGTGTGAGTTTAGTCGCGGTTTTTACTATCAGGACTAGCCAGTCCCTAGTGCATATCCAACTTATGAGAGACCAATCCCTTTTGAATTCTAGGTCATGAGTGAAGATAAATGGTTCATTTTTCACTATTAGGCCTGGGGGGCCGTTTTTGATTTCAGATACTCAGACATGAGTAGGCCATGCAAGGCTGTCTTTATTTGTGTTCTCCTTAGAGCAGCCAGTTCATCCCAGTCGCCTTCATTGGTGCCCGGTTCTGTGTTGCTCAGCCCTTCAAAAGGGCGTAGGGTTGCTAGGATCCTATCGACCTCCTCATCGTCAAATGCGAGGCCTCCAGCGTCCTCCATGGTAGATAGCTAGAAAGTGCGTGCTGTGACTATGTGTAAAAAAAGTCGTGGTGGTGATAAATAGGGGGGAGGCAGATTAAACCAAGTTGGATTTCCTACCTGGGTCCAGAAATACTGGTCTACTTAAAGTAGAGAGGGGAACTCCCACAGCTGCACGCTGTCTGAAGAGTAGAAAATATCAAAAGGGGGGAGTGAAGAGGTGGTGCCGCACGGCACCGAGGTGGGCAAATCCTCCTCTTATGAAGTACAAATAATCAACAAAGACCACCTCAAGCGAAGTCAGTGTATATTCCGGTGTTGATGGAATACACTCGGTGTGTTAAAATACCCCTCACACACCAAAAGGGCCCTTGGTGTCATGCTTCATCATCGGGGTCTTCCCGCCCCCGCTGCGGGACGGGGCAGTGCTGCGACAAGCGACTACGCTGGAGCACCTTAATTTTGATGTGAATACTATGAGAGTGAATGGGAGTGAGTGTCAGTGGGGTGAGGAGTGATGGACAAGGTGTAGTTAAAAAATACCTGGCCTAGTGGTAGAAAAAACTTTTTAATAAGCACTGGCTGGTATTATTAAAAGGGTGATGCGGAGAGGTAAAGCAAGTTACTGGGCTTACTCTCCTGTGTGGGTCAACATGTTTCGGGGTGGCATGCCCCTCCGTCAGGACCGGGTCTAGATCCCCCTGTCACTCACTAATGTTATGCCACAATTAATGGGAGTGAATAAATGTTAAAGTTAAGGAGTTCGCCTGATTCTTGTAGTCATGCTACAATTTCGCCGCAATCTTAGTATTGCCCATATGGCAAATTTACAAGCAAGGGTCTGGGGTGGAAGCTTTCAAAGCGTAACAGGGAGTTTTTGGCTGTGGGCTTGCAGTATGTTTTGGTTGAGAGGCCTCCTCTTTCTGCCCTCATATCAAGGTCCAAGAAAGTGATGCAATCTCTACTCACATTGTGAGTGAACTTTAGGTTAGGACCCTGTTCATTTATCCAGATTGAGAATTCTTGTAATCTGGTGTCAGTGCTCTCCCATATAAGGATCGATGTATCTCTTATAGAATTTAATGTTGGTAAAAAATGTGGAGGAGGGGTTCACAAGGCAGGTTTTTTCATAATTATACACGTAGAGGCCTGCCACACTTAGAGCAACTGTGCTGCCCATTGAAGTGCTGTATATCTGCAAGAAGAGGTCCCATTCAAATTCAAAATAATTGTCTTTCAAAGCTAGTTCAGCGCATTGTAAGACAAATGACTTTGGGGTCTTGAATTCCCAGGTGATGGACTCAAGTGAGGAGCATAGAACTTGTAACATGTCATTTTCTGGATGGCTAGTGTATAAGCTTTCTATGTCTAAGCTGACCAGGAGTGAGGTGTCAGGGTTGAACCTTAAGGTGTTGAGGTAACCCAGTAAGTCCTTGGTATCTTTTAGGTAAGTTGGTGTTGAGTGTACTATTGGTTGTAGATAGTAATCACAAAAGCGGGAAGGGGTTCCAATAATGAGCCAATGCCTGAAACTATGGGGCGTCTCGGTGGAGGTGATCCATTCTTATGAATCTTGGAAATGGTGTAAAAGTATGGAATTTTGATGCCGCTAGAGGTCAGAAATTGGGTTTCATGTTTGCTGGTTTCTCCATTGGATTCTGCATCATCAACCAGTGTTTGTATTCTGGTTCTAAGGTCATCGCTGTGATCATGTTCCAGACGTCTGTAGTTTTTAGCGCCAACAAGCAATCTTCTGCATTCGGTGCAGTATGCGTCTTTGTCCTGAAGCACAATCCCTCCACCCTTATCCACCAGTTTTATTATGATCTGATCATTCGCTTTGAGACTGCTAATGGACGCAATCGAATACCACTGGTATTTTTGAATTGGGGTTCTTCCTTAGTGTCTTCAATTTCTTTGTAGATGGCCTGCTCGAAGGAAATGAGCTCCACTGGTATAGTGTGTGGTGGAGGGTTGAAAGAAGATTTTAGCTTGAGATTCATGTCACCTTCATGGTCACTTGGTTTCTGTGATGGTGGTTGGTTTGCAAAAAAAGCTTTCAATTTGAGTTTACGGAAGAACTCGGCCAACTCACAGTGCAGTTTGAATTTGTCAAGTCTTGCAGTGGGGGAAAAACCTAGTCCTTTGTTAAGGACTGTCTCGTCCACCTCAGTCAAGACGTATGATGATAGTTTGGTGACTAGGACCTGTGTGTACTGGGTCCCGCTTGTTCTTCTCTGGATTTGCTGCATGTGTTGGCCCCCGGATTCAGGTCCTCTTCCCAGTGGACTTGATTCTATCTCTGTCTCCTTCCTCGTCCTCTTTGGCCGTTCCCTAAAAAAGAAAACCTGGGGTTGGAGTTCTTATATTGCATTTGAGGTTGAGCAAATGGAGGGTTACAACCGTGCACCATGTGTGGATTCATTTTTCGGGGGTAAGGACTGGCATAAGTCATTGTGCCACCTTGTGTGGTATGTGGCCATGGTTGATGCCAGTTGGTATTTTGACCTCTGTCTCTCTGTTTTTGTTCCGCTGCTTGAAACACTACTTATAGACGAGTCATCATCAGAAGACCCTGACTGTGCAGTGCATGTAGGTTGTTTGTAATCCGCATTTGCATATGGATACGTTTTTACATACAAAAATTTCTAAAGATCTTTTAGAAATTTTGGGATTTTAGATTGGGTCAAGTCATCCTTATATTCTGCCATCTCTTTGTTGACTTTGTTGAGTCTTTTTTTGAATGAAGTAAAAGTGGTTTTAAAATGACCATGTTGCTTTGGTATTTATTAGGATGGCATGAGATAGTCTTTTGGCTGTTTGTATAATTAAGATGATCCAGTCTCTGCTGCAATGTCAGCCTATTTAAGCCCAGTCCTTGTGAAATGCTGCACCATCCAGAAAGATGCTTGGAGCATTGGTGACGATCAGTCCCTTCGGGCCGTGTTGGTATGAAGGTATTCAGTCAGAATTACTCTATGAAGAATGGTTCTGATGCGGTTTTTCTTTTTTTTCAGTGAGATTTTCCCAGTCAGCACATTGGGCGATTGTCTGTGCCACATTAAGGTCAGACATGAGTGGTGGGGCTGAGAGGATATTGTTGACATCTTCTTCAGTAGATGTTAATCCTGGATTTTCTGCCATTATTGTTAGCACAGTAGAACATATGTTTAAATTTATTTGAGAAAACTCTCACAGCTGTGCGCTGTCTGATATATAGTAAACAACGAGAGAGTGAGGAAAGAAAGTAATGGGGCTATGTCCTCTTCCTCTAGATAATAATATAAACAACGTGGACAAGCCCACCAAAAATGTTACCACTTCAGGTGACTCAATAACCTGTAACAGAGTACGGACATCCAGTGGATGTGTAAGAAGACCCCTCACCCTCCAACCTAGTTGGTTGCATGCTTCATCATTGGGGTCCCAGCTGGGCTGCCGAGTGCAACCCAGCTGTGCTACAATTCCTGATTACAGCAGAGTGGGTTTGTGATGAGTGGAGTGAGTAAGATACTCAGTGTGAGGTAAAAAATATATTGAAAATGTCTCTAAGAAAACACCTCATGATTTTTCTTTTATTAGAAGGGTCTTAGGACATAATTAAAACACAAGCGGGATATAGTGAAGTTAAAATTGTGCTTCGATATCCCTTAGGTACAGGTCGACATGCTTCAGCCTCCTACGTCAATTGTAAAGCTTTCATCAGGACCATGGTGGTAATAGTGAGATGGCTGAAAAATGGAAGCAGCCACGTGAGTGTGATATCAGCACACTAACTCAAGTGTGCTGTGAGTATGTTGGGCACACTGTACTTACGGACCCTGTAAGAGGTTGAGATCTGTAATAGAAAACACACAACATAAAAAACACAGAGGACATACAAAATATAATTGCATAATGCATGTGACTTCCTTTACTTGCATGCTGCACGTTATATGCTGTGATCTGTAGGTACTCTTGAGTCGGTAGTAGCAGTGGTGCAAATTCTTCAAAGAGATATCATGCGCTGAACTTCAGGCAAATTTGAAAAATCATGCATGGTGACAGGCAATAACATGCATGATCAAAAACCTGTCGGGTACCATGCGTGGTCACAAGAATGCGCCAGAGACCTTTAGGCCATTCTATAAGGTTCGTCTTTGTTCAGCTACGAATGTGAGAGTATTGTGTCCACTACTATAAGTGCAGTAACTGTCGCACTGATGCTGGTTTGCCTTAAACCCTCACTCCCTTAACTTCGATTCGAGTGATCCAAATATATTGGTCGTGTTTAAGCCAGCATGGATGATGAGCGTGATGATCAAAGTGCTAACCAATATGGGAGAAAACAGGAAATAACAAAAAGGTACATAAAAAAGTCTTATTAAAACGGGCAAATTAATCTTGCAAGGGGGAAGCTCCTGAAGTCCCACACTGCGGGCGGTAAAATGGAAGGCAGTAAGTATGCGGGAAGGCAAAAGTGGGCCAAGCGCCCGCCCTTGCCCTGGAATCATTGTAGTGCCCAATGACTTACTTGGTCAAGGATGCATTCCCACCATTCAAACCGCTAGTATGCTGGTCAGGATCCCGCCTGTAACTGTACAGATGGTGGATGTGTGTTACATCTAGTTCCTGGAAAGGGTGTGTCAATGTCAGGTGACATGTATCACGTGTGTGGTAAGCTGGTGATGTTAACCTGCCCAATATGGAGGAACGCAGGGTGGGTTGTAAAATACGCTTCCTGGTTAGTATCAAGGTTGTGTTTCGCGTGTCAAATAACGTTTCTATTGACATGCGGGAGAACGCAGCAGATGGTACAAGGCTAGTAAGTTATGCGTGGACTCGTGTGTCTATACAATTTGTAATTGACAAGTGGAGAAGTGTGGCTCAACGGGTAGAGCAGGCAGACCTTGATGCAGAGCTCTGGCCAGGGACCAGGGTTCGATTCCCGCCTCGGCGGGTCTCCGGCTCATTAATTCCCCTGACTGGATATTCTCGCCTCAGTGCCTGTCCTGATCATGGGTCCCACGCTGCAACTCTGGGCAATAGCTTGCTTAGTCTCCACAACGGCCCCAAAAGCGCTGGGATGCCTGGCTGCACCTGGGGGGTGCCCAGGAGTGGACATTTCCCAGTAAAGCCAGGAAGGGTTCCTAAGCGGTATACGGACAGCGCCGGGACACCTCCGGTGGAGGTAGCTGTGCGCTTTACAAATTCCGACATTTACATTTACAAGTGGGTGATAATAAATTATATAAATACCATAAAGAAGCATACGAGGAAACTTGTGCATAAACTTGTGTGTCTACAGCATTGTAATTGACATGTGCAAAATTACAAGTCACAGGTATCAAACTTACACTTATACTCATGGGTTAAAAGAGTATAAAGTGTGGGATTTAAACACCCCAGAGCAGGGGTACTAGATGGCCTAAGAAAAGCAAGGTTGTGTGTCGACAAAGGGCTGTTGAATGGATGTTAAGACTAGTGGAAGGCTACTAGATGGTGTAGCGATATGTCAGGTACCATAAGTGCTATCCTATATTTAGGATCTATGAATGGCAGTAATATCCTGTAGACAAAATTATTCAGAATCTAGGAAACTCAAAACTAGAGAGGCAATCAGATCATATAAATCTGAAATTAAGGCTGCCCAAGCTGCCTTTTATGAGGGGAAAATTATTTCAGCTGCAAACTCCCCCAAATAAATCTTTTGAATCGCCAAGACTCTCTCCAATCTGCCTTAGAAGCAACCAACATCTGAGGGGACACTCACAAGTTGTAATAAATTGCCGGAGTTTTTCCAACAGAAAATTCAAAACATCTGCATGTCCTTTCCTGCCTTCCAGAATCAACAATCTGTGACCTCTACCCGGGGCCACTCACTGGAACTCAAACTTCATTGGGCAATTCCCCCCTTTGGGTCCTGTCTCACTGGACTTGATCATGGCAAAAATAAAATCGAGCTCCCCTACTGACCCCGCCCCTCTTCTTCCCCTCATTTTAGCTGCCGACACCATTTGCCCTGTAATCCTTGACCTTGTCAACTCCTCCATCTCATCTGGAATGTTTCCCTCTGCATGGAAATACGCATTGGTAAAGGCCCTTTTAAAGAAACCTAACCTCGATCCGTCTAATTTATCCAATTACTGTCCCATTTCTCTCCTAAGATACTAGAAAAACCTTTAAATACTACACTGGTAGATTTTTTAGAATCTAATGATCTCCTCCATCATTCCCAAACTGGATTTCACCCTCAACTAGGGACCGAGACTGCCCTTCTTGTAGTAACTGAGGAGGCGAGGAGGATATTGGATCAAGGAGGCACTGCAGTGATCATCCTCCTCAATCTCAGTGCTGCATTTGACACTGTAAATCATAACACTCTGATCCACCGGCTAAAGAGTTTGTGAGTGACTGGCACTGCTATAACATGGCTACAGTCCTTCCTCAGCGACCGGTTCTTTCAGGTTTTTGAAGGAGATGTTGTCTCCAACCAGTTGCCTCTCATCTGTGGGGTGCCTCAAGGCTCCTCCCTGAGCCCCACACTGTTTAACATCTATATGGGACACCTGGCAGAGATTGTCCATCCATTTGGCATAAAATCATCACCTATGCAGATGACACACAGCTTGTGGTGGCATTAAACCACCCGAGAGGTCATCTAGCACCCTAGGCCCCTGCCTAGAGGAGGTTGCCAAATGGATGGAACTCTCATGCCTTAAACTCAACGGGGATAAGACCGAGCTTATACTCCTTGGCAACTTCCCCTCCTTCAATCCTGCTATGCTCTGGCCTAACTGTCTAGTTCCTGCACCAGATCCGGAGGTCCAGATTAAGAGCCTTGGCATGTGGCTCGACCGCTCTCTCAGCTTCCTTCACCAGGCTGCTAAGATCTCAGCTACATGCTACGGCCTTCTGAGGATGCTTCGCAAGATCCTTCCCCTTCTCCCTTTGCAAGGGAGAAGGATCATGGTTCTAGGTCTTATCCTTTCTCGCTTGGACTATGGGAATGCCCTTTATCTGGGAGCCCCTCAATCTACCATCCATAAGCTCCAGATCATTCAGAATTGTGCCGCATGCATGCTCTTTCAGATCCCCCAACGGCAATCTGCAAAACAAGCACTAAGGAGTCTCCATTGGCTGCCAATCAAGGCAAGGATCCAGTTTAAGGCCATGTGTCTGACTCATAGGGCCTTCTGGAATAATGGCCCAGCGGTTATCAAATCCCTGATCACCCCCTACCAACCTTCCAGGGATCTTCGCTCTATGTCTTCCTTCCTAGCCGCCCCACAGAGAATAAGGAAAGCAGGATGAAGCGGGCGCTCCTTTTCTTATAACGCCACCAACTCTTGGAACACCATCCCACTGCATCTGCGTAAGGAGCCTAACCTGCTGATATTTCGAAAGCTCCTAAAAACCTGTCTTTTCAATGACTGTGCTTAATCCTTTTCTTCTCTGTCTTTCTGTGTTCATCTGCAGTGCTGGAAGGCCTCAGGGTAGCCATCGCGCTATATAAATTCTATTTCATTCATTCATTCAGAGTTCCACTAAATATTTTAATAGGTCACCCTGGAACCCATTTCCACCAGGGGCCTTACCATGGGGTAAAGATAGAATTGCCTCTTTTATTTTGGGCCGGTGAACTATAAACATGTCATTATTGCCCTTAGAATGAGGCAGAGGCTCAGATCCTACAAACTCATAGAGAGCTTAGGAGTGGTTTACCCAGACGTGAGCCGAGACAGAGACCGCCTGGTACAGCAGCTTTTCTTTAAAAAAAGAATGGTTCACAAACCCCCAAAACTTGGCACTAACCTTCAATATGCTGGCCGCTACCAGGCCACAAATCATTCTTAACCTGCACCTTCCTGCTAGCAACCGCTGCTTTAAAAACTGATCTACATCTTTTGATCTCATCCCTATCTCGAGGGGTACATTTGAGTGATATCAAGAGCTCCTTCTTGGCCCTTGTACAGTTTTTATCAAATCGCCCACAAAGTTTGGGTGGGGCTTTTGATCCTGAATTAGTACGTCTTAGGTTTATATACTCACAGATCAAGTCAAAAGCTTTAAGAAAGTGGACATCTATGCTGAAGCCTACGAGGCAGGTATTCTCCCTCCCTCTCTCCGAGAAGCTTTAATAGTCACATTAGTAAAACCAGATAAAGCAGCTAACAGGTGTGTGTCATATCAGCCCCTCTCAATGATAAATGTAGACACCAAAATGCTCGTAAAAATTATTGCTAACAGACTGCAGCCTCTGCTCCCCAATCTGGTATTACCAGATCAATCTGGGTTTATACCCAAGAGACCAAAAACACATAAACTACGCACGTTATTTGCAGTACTTAACTATCTAGACTCTGAGTTCCCGGCTGCGGCTATACTGTTTGATGCAGCCAAGGCCTTTGACTCTTTGCGCTGGGATTTTATGTTTGTGGTGCTGAAGCATTTGGGGATGCCATTGTTCTTTTTATAATGGGTGTATCTGCTGTAAAATAGCCCAGCTCCAAGATACTTGCTAATGGAGTGGTCTCTGACCCAATAAATCTTTACAGAGGTACTAGGCAGGGATGCCCTTTATCCCATATGCTGTTTTCTTTGGCGTTGGAGCCCTTGGCTTGTAAGATACGTCAAAAACATGCCAATGCAGCGCTGAGGTTTAGGCAGCGCCCGCAAGTAACTTTATATGCAGATAAAATGTTGGTATATGTCAGGAAACCCGCGCTGCATCTAGCATCTCTACTAATGGAATACGTATGGTTTCAGAGACTTTCTGGGCTAGGCATAAATTAGAGTAAATTCATGGTATTCCCCTCACAAAGCATTCCAGACAGGTAGAGCTGGAGTTTCCGCTAAGCTGGTCCCATGAACCTGTGTGCTACCTTGGAGTATGGGTGCATAAGAATCCCGACACCGTAATCAGCATGAACTATGGGCCTGCGATCGCTAAACTGGTGATCAGATCGCCAGATGGACACGACTTCCTTTATCATTAGCAGATAGAATAGCTATCACCAAGATGACTTGCGCTCGACTGGTTCCGGTCGTTCTTATCAAACCGGGCCTTTAGCGTGACCGTCCCACCCTTTCAGTCAAAATTCCACCCGTTGAACCTGGGCGTCCCCCAAGGCTCCTCGCTGAGTCCTACGCTGTTCAATCTGTACGTAAGGCCGCTAGCTGAGGTTGTCAAACTATGGGGTATGACCATGGTGTCATATGCCGATGACACCCAGCTAGCGGTCACGATCAGCGGGGATGCGGAGGTCGACGCTCCTAGGTTTCAACAAGGACTGAGGGCGGTCGCTAGATGGATGACGCTTAATTGTCTCCAGCTAAACGCTAGTAAGACCGAGGTGATGGTATTTGGTAGGCGACCGGAACTGTGGGGAGAGAGATGGTGGCCGGAGGAGCTGGGTTCCGCTCCCATCCCAGTCACCGAGCTTAAAAACCTCGGGGTCTGGCTGGACCCTTCCCTTACGTTTGCATGCCACACTAAACGCACGGCTGCTTGCTGCTTCGGCATTTTGCGTGGGCTTCGTCCTGTGCTAAAGTTCTTCGATGCCCCCACCCGGCAACTCATGATCCAAGCGACCGTCATCTCCAGATTGGATTATGCTAGTTCTTTGTTGGCCGGTCTGAATGTAGCTGAGATAGGGCGCCTGCAGCGGATCCAGAATGCAGCAGCAAGAGCGGTGGTGGGCCTTCCAAGATTCTGCCCCACCTCTAGCACCATTCGAGCACTGCACTGGCTCCCGGTGGCGCAGCGGATTCAGTTTAAGGTACTCTGCGTCGCCCATAAGATCTTGAAGGGGTCCCCGGCAATGATCCTTACGACCCTCATGGCCAACTATATTCCGGCACGACCCTTAAGATCGTCAGATCTCGAATTGGCCGTGGTACCGCGCTTTAAGCGAAGCAGGGCCGGTGGGCGCTCATTTCGAGTGCGGGCCGCCGCTCTGTGGAACTCCTTACCCCCGGCAATTCGCGCTATGAGCGATTTGCTCTCTTTTCGTCGTGCCTTGAAAACATTTTTATTCCCTTAGTTAGTGTGTTCTGTGCTGTTTTATTTAGTTGTGTTGTGTAGCTGCCTTGTCGGGCGCCAAGACGCTCCTTAGCTGGAGCATTTGTGCGCCTAATAAAAACCACATAACATAACATAACATAACATGACTGTTCTTCCCAAATTGCTATATTTATTGGTGAACATTCCTTTGTCGCTTAACAAGGCTACCTTTCAGGCAATACAATCTTGTGTACTAGAGTTGGTGTGGACAGGAAAGAAACCTAGATGCAGCTGGGAGACCCTAGTGCTGACATTTGAACATAGGGGTTTTGAAGCTCCAGCCATGCGCCTATACTAACTTTGCGCACAAGCTCAATTTGTGCACTATTGGTACTTTCCTCAGCGCTACCTTCCACATCTTGCAATTGAAGCCGATAATGCTCACCCTACCCCACTAACCGCCATGGTGTTGCATCATAAAATACTGAGACCTGAGAATGAGTTTAACACTGTTGTATGTACTGTTAAGGCGTGGAAAGCTCTGTTGGACTCGTGCTGGAGTTGAGAACTTATATGGCACCAGCCTTACAGATTGCTGCACACCCAGCCATCTCGGTGACGTGCGAGAAGGTGGCATTAAGAATACTGGCTGAAGCGGGTATTACCAAAATGGGGGATAAATACCCTGATGGTAAAATTCTATCATTAAATGTACTCACGGCTGGAACTCAGTGAACAACCATGCATGGTTTTATCTACACTAGGCTGCGCATGGCTGTGAGAGCGCTTGACTCAGGATTCCCAGACGAGCCACAAATGCTTAAAGCCTTATAAATAGCGATATCTGTGAGCGATTCAACTGGTCTTATTACTGGGCTGTATAATACATCTCAAAGGGCAAGGGAGGCATATATCCCCATCTCCTTCTCTAATTGGAACGAGCGGCTGGACAGGCCATTAACCTGGGATGACTGGGTGGAATGTTGAACGCGGTCTGGTGGCATCACAGAAAACTGCAATTTGCGTATAATTCATTTCAAGTTTTTGCATCAACTGTATTAGACGCCGATAAGATTGAAGAGATGTGGGTTGCGTGAAGATCCTAAGTGTGCAAGATGTGGGGAGAGTGAGGCAGATTTCGTGCACCTTGCCTGGACCTGTGGCCCAATCAACAATTTGGGCATATGTTACTCGTGCCCTTACGGAGATGGTGGGTGAAACTGTGGCATGCTCCCCTGAGATTTGTCTGTAGGGATTAGTGAAAAAATGAAAGCCCTGTAATAGGTGGATAGTTGCCATCACAATGCTCTTGGCAAAACGTCTAGTTGGGGTGGGAAGTTGACGCCAAAAATGAATCAATGGTTGAAAGATCTTGTTTTACTGTAAAGAGCAATTAGCCACCTATGCTGAAGAACTACCCGAGGCCTTTAGGCCGAAAGGCTTTTGGACACCGTTCACATGTTATCTGCTAGCAAATCCAAATATGCCATAGAATCCTAGTTTCCATTTGTATGACGTTGGAGTGTATAAAGTGTATCTCGATTGTGATTTTGCATTTCTGACAATAACGATGCACTTGATTTATAATCCTGCACAGCATTTGGTTTCACACTGCTTCTTGTTCTAGCTTTGTTTTTTTTTCTTTTCTTTTTCTTTTTGTCATTCATGAAAGTTATGACCCACTTTCGCTATTATGAACAGTTTCCTCAGTATGGGCCATATGTATCAACATACCCTTTTGCGATTTCTTAATAGCGAATATTAAGGAATCGCTATTTAGAAATCGCAAAATGGTATGTATGTAGAAAATCCCTTTTTTTTTGTGATTCCTTAAAATTCCATAATTGCTATTAGCATATTGCTAATCGCAATTAAGGAATCATTTCCCATTCATTTCTATGGGCCAGGAGGCCCATAGGAATGAATGTGAAATTATTCTCAATTTGCGATTCGCAATTTGCTAATCGCAAATTGGGAATGATTTCAAGGGTGCAGGGGTGTCTCAAGAACACCCTGCTGCACCCCTGAAAATGACATGTGTGCGCATATGGCGCACATACATGCCCTAAGGGCATGTATGAGCATCTCATGGCACCTTTACAAATTGCATAAAGTGCATTGGTAAAAGAAATCGCAAATTACCACCAACTACAAGTTGGTGGTAATTTGCGATTCCTTAAGGGCATTTTGGAATTTTTTTTTGCATCATACATTGCATTTAAGGAATCGCAAAATTTGCGATTCCTTAACTGAAATCGCAAAATAAGGAATGGCAAATTTTGCGATTCCTTATTTTGCACCCAAATACTTTCATACATACCATTTGGCCTTGATACATATGGCCCTATGTCTCTGATGCAATAAGTGTTTCGAAATAGGAAAACAATGTGACTATTGAGCAAATGCTATAACGTTGACATATATTGCTGTAAATGGATTGTAACTTGTATTTCTTATTTGGACAATAAAATGAAGAAAGTAAAAAAAGAAATTAAAAAAAAAAATAATGTGGACATCTAAGCCCTCATCATTGAGACAGATTCTAAATCCCCCCTGGTATGATACCAACATATTAGCACCAAATTCCCCATAAATGACATTACCCCATTAATCCTACATCCTCTGTCTTTGGAGGTGGCTAGGGTTTATAGAGTTTGCTTGCGTCCCAGGACTTGTTCTCCCAGTCAAAATTGTGATCAGGGGATTATGATCACTATTCGTTTTCCATCTTGAGAGAAAATTAACACAGAAGAAAAATGACCCCTGAATGCAAAAATATAGTAACTAGAAGAGCCCACTCCAGGGCCCTTAAAAGTGGGGGCATCCCCTGCCCCGCGTGAGTTCTCGTATAGAAAGCAGGTTAAATATGTTAAAATTAGCAGCAGATCAATTAAGACGTTTCCTTGGATGGAATGCTTAACATGGACCTGTTTCATAGGAAAATCCTTTTGATCATATAAAAAAGAATCCCTACACAGGTGTAAATTAGAGTCCTCAGACAAGATCAATTCAATCTGTTGGGTGGGGGAAGTAAGGAACAAAACTTTTAAAAATCTACACACTTCCTCCAAAACCTCAAAATGTTCTTTCCAATAAAGAGGATTGTAGATGTGTTACAAAGACTGGTTAGCTGATGATCATAATTCAATAAAACACATAGAAAATTAGGGGAATTGGTGGGAGTCATCTTGCGATTAAACACCAAACCCAATTTCACGAGTGTAACTAGGCCCCCTCTAGCTCGGCCACTTGGGGTTGGAATATCCTAAATAGTAAAGGACACATAGCCTTCTAAAAAAAGTTCCCCTTTAACATCCCACGTCTCCGGTAGATTAATAATGTAGTGTGATTTAAAAAAACGCATTAGTTCCGGGTTCTCTGAATTACCCTGAACCTGCGCAATTTTACAGCTCAGGACCCTTATCATACTAGAGGTACTGCTAGCATTCACGTTAGGCGGAGTGGGGTAAACAGGTTCAGGTCCTAGTCAAACTGGCTCATTCAATCCACTCAGAGCTTCAAAACAATTATGCAGGAGGATGCATCTCAGCCGTATTAGATCTTACCATGCTTCTGGAAGCAAGAAATCTTTCCTTATGGCTAACCCCTCCCTCACCCCTAGGATTTTTATAAAAGAAAGCCAAGGGGAAGCAAAGTGATTTAACTGGTGGAGTAAGGGTGGGACTGAAATTCCCTCAGAATGGAGCCCACGCTAAAAGAATTGACAACATTCACCACAATACATTTCCCACCCATAGCCCTAGGACTTTTCCCAATCCAACGTGTTCTCCTAATCATGATTATTTCTTCAAACAGCTGCTGGCTGAAAAGATTTGAAAATCTCCCTACCTGCCAATGGACCACTTTGTTTTTTGCTTGGATGTAAGATTCTCTTTCAGCCTGTTTCAATGGAAGTACATTGGCCAGAATTGATAAGCAAGGTGTACATGCTAGAGGAAGTTGGATAACCACCTTCCTGGGAGTAGGGTGCGAGGGGGTTCTAGCTAGAATGTGAGCATCGTTTTTCTGCCTGCCAAAATACTGATGTCTTACATGGACATTCAAATTGCCCCCTTCTTCCCGTGAGAACACCCTGAACCAAGAACCTGATAAGGAGTGTTAGTTGGCTCCAGGTGCTTGGAATCAATATTACTATCAACCCCTGAACAAAACCCTCCCCCTGGGGTAGTACAGGCTGAGGGCTAGCTACAGTCTTGCTAGATGCACTGGAGAGCGAGGTAGAGACTGAGGATGCGTTGTTAAAGGGGCCCATTTGAAATGGCAGGTGCCAAGTGGGCGTGCATTGACCCAACTTCTTTATCAAGGATATCCACCATTCCTTCTAGTTTAGAAACTCTTAATACAAGGGCATATAGTAGCCCTATGATATTACCTTCCATTTTTTAAAAAGATTCCTGAGAGATACATGTTTCTAATACTACCGGCGGGCTACCCCTTTTCCCTCTTGTCCTCTTTTGTTTAATTGGACTATGATCTGATGGGGACATCCCTCTAGTAGTTTTTTAGCCTCGCATCCCCCCCACCACAGTGGCTCTCACTGTTTTTCTGGGGGCATTGACAGACTAATTGGTCGACAGTGGGGAGTTTGGCCTGGATCATCGGTTCAAGATGTGGGTGACATATAACATGGGTGAGCAACTGAGTCGACATAACAACTTCGGGGGAATTAAGAGTATGATTTGCCAGTAATGGGGAGGTGCTCAAAACCTGTTGAGTTGAAAAAGTTGTTCCTCCACACTCCAAATTTCCTCTAAGAGTGTACTCACCACATTGGTCAGAAAAGATAAAATGGTGTTATTTGTCCAGTGCTTAATTGGTTATATAAATTTAATTTTAACTGTAGTCATCTAATCAAAGAAAACTAATAATTTGTGCCCTGAGGAAGCGATACAAAGATTACGAAACATATGTGTTAAACTGGCTGTGAGCGTGTCTGCTTTGATGCAGCAGCTAAATGGATCAGGTGTAGCAGCTGATGCTGATGATGCTAAATGTCAAAGAATGAAGTATATACAGTTATGCAGCCCCAGCACCAGGCCTTCGAGTTTTTTTGCAGCATTAACACACATGTATTACAAGGACCTACTATAATACATTTACAAAAACACATTTATCATAATAATAGGTAAGTAAATGCATTACAGTCACAAACATTTAAAGGCTGTGGGTTTTAGCCTGCCGGTCTGTGATTAAGGCTGGCATACTGAAAGGTGTGATCTTTCATTGCAGATTTTCTCTATACATGCAATAAACGAACAGAGGCATGTTGCTGTGTCTAGAGTGAGGACCTTTACCACAACTTCCGGTGGCAAAAAAAGTTATTTTGCTGGCTTGCTCCTTCAGCAAGGCAATACACCACTGTAAATCTACAGGTGCAACCAGAGCAGCAGTAGTCACAATATGTTTGTATCAAAAAATATACTTAGGTTCATACAAATTCATATATATGTACGTTTAGGGACACATGTATATATTATATATTTAAATGTATATATGTATATGTATATATATATATATATATATATATATATATATATATATATTAAAGGCTCACACTCCATTTCCTTCGTTAGTGAAAACAAAGTTCAGCACTCCCGGGGTATAGGCAAATAGTTCTTTATTTTGCCATTAGTTGCAGACGCGTTTTGGACGTGAGTCCTTCATCAGTGTTTACTTTGTGAGCCGTCCGGCGGCTATCTAAATACACCATAACGACACGCCCAGCAATGTCATTCAAATGGGTGTCGAAATCGCATGTATGCCTCTGCGAAAGGCGCAGCCATCTTACAGCGCATAACTTATGCGCTTTCACATATCTTTTCTACCGATCTAGCCGTGTATCGGCGTGATGGCCGCAGGGCTGGTGTAACTTAGTATAAGCCGTGGATCGGCATGTCACCAGCTACCCCTGCTTGCTCCATGCGATTTCGAACAATTTCCCAATTTATGACTTCAACATGGGTATGTCCAAAAAATATCAGCAAATCTAAATTAACAACAATAGCATTCATTCATTAGGAACACAGAATCCTCTGTTTCCTTATCATTCCATAATATCAGATTACATAGCAAGATACGAAAACAATCAGATTAATAAATAGCCGGAGAACAATTTGGAGTGATTCATTCATTTCCCCAAGTGTACCATTAATTCCTCTCCACTATTCATCCCATGTGGATGTTTAGTTTGTAAATCAATAATATAGCGGGATTCCAGTCTACGCAGCCTCAAAAGTCTGTCACCACCCCTGGGATTAATCGGAACATGATCTATACCAAAATATTGTAGTAAATCCCTATTGCTCTGATGTTCTTTGGCAAAATGTCTTGCCACGGGGTAATTTACATCTTTGTTACAAATGGCACGTTGATGCTCCAAGATTCGCATCTTGACGTTATTAATTGTGCTGCCAATATATTTTAGTCCGCAAGGACAAATCAGACAATATACGACATAGGGGGTCTGACAAGTTATGAACTTAGTAATTTTTCTCTGCATTTGTATACCAGGAATATTGTATGTTAAAACCCGTTTGCTGTTTTCACAGGCCTTGCATTTAGCACAGGGAAAGAATCCCTTCATGTCTCTTAGGGTATTGCTTTTCGTGGGTTTGGGGGGCATAAGATGACTTTGTACCAATTTATCTTTTAAGGAAATTTGTTTTCGAAAGGTTATCAGAAGACAGATAGGAACGTCCTGCCCAATAATGGGGTCCAGACGCAGCATGTGCCAATTTTTGGTTAGTATTTTTCTCAGTTGGTTGGCATCACTTGAGAAAGTTGTTACCATCCTAAATTTATTGTTGAGTTCTGATTGGACCTTTTGTTCTTTTACATTCAATAGACTCCTCCTTGATATTTTAAGAACTTTCTCAAATGTTTTTTTGAGAAGTATGGAGTCATATCCCCTAGTTTCGAATCTTACAATGGACTCCTTAGCTGCCTTAATAAAGTCGGAATCCCTCGAACAATTCCGCCGGAGTCTCAACAACTCGCCGTAAGGTATACTGCGAATTAGGTTCTCAGGGTGACTGCTTTTGGCATGTAATATGCTATTGCCCAAAGTGGGCTTCCTATACAACGTTGTCTCAAGTTTGCCTTCGTTAACAAAAACCTTCAAGTCTAAATAGTGCACTTCTTCTCTGCTTAACTCACTGGTGAAATTCAGGTTCAAGTTATTTCTATTCAGATACCTGATAAAATCCTCTGCCTGACTGAAGGAGCCCCTCCATATCAGAAAGAGGTCGTCTATGTAACGACGCCACACAACAACATTCTCTGCCCATTTGGCATTATCACCTCCCAAGGCCACCTGCTCCTCCCACCAGCCCACGAATAAATTCGCGTAGATGGGGGCGAAGCAGGTGCCCATCGCTGTCCCTGAGATCTGTTTGTATAGATCATTCTGGAATAAGAACATGTTGTGTGTTAAACAGAATTCCAGTAGTTCAATCAGCATCACGCCATGTTCAGTGTACTTCATTGCCCTTTTCTCTAAGAAGTATCTCACTGCCTCGACTCCCTGCTCATGCCGAATACAGGTATACAGGCTCGTGATGTCGAGAGTTATTAGTATATATGTCCTATCCCACTGGATGTTCTCCACTTGTTCAATAACATTTTTAGTGTCTTTTACAAAGGATCTTAATGTGACAACCAACTGTGCAAGAAATGAGTCAATGTACATAGAGAGTTTCTCAGTGAGTCCTCCCTTTGACGATACAATTGGTCTCCCTGGTGGTAAGCGGAGGTTTTTATGCACTTTAGGTAGCTGGTAAAAAGTCGGTGTTACTGGCTCATGATTCCGCAAGAATAAGTATTCATTTGTGTCCAGCATAGATCTATTCCGCCATTTATCCAGAAGATCATGGTAAGTTTGTATACTTTGAGCATATTCCTCTCTGTTAGTTCTTATGTAACATTTCACATCCCCAAGTTGGCGAAGGGACTCTTGGCAGTACTGTTCTCTGGGAAGCAATACAATATTCCCTCCCTTATCCGAGGGTTTCACGATAATCTCATCATTGTTGCTAATCTCAGACAAGATCTGTATCTGCATTGCAGAGAGATTCCTTTTATGGAAATTATGTTTCTGTCCCGTGACCCTGAATTTCATCAGGTCGTCAATCACTGCTTCTGAAAACGTATCGATGGCATCATAAGGCATCTGTGGATTAAATTTTGACGGTGCCTTAAAGTCAGTTTCCGGGGCTGGTTGTTCAATATTGGCTCTCCTTGCTCTCATTATCGGATCACCACATATCTCTAGATCTTGTTCAGTTCTTAATTCTGTCAAGGTTTCCATGAGATTTAAGTCTTTAGTGCTCAAAGTATCAGTCATTTCTCTTGTAGTTTTTTTCTTTGTCCTTTTCGTTTTTTTCACTTCAGTATTTGAGGGCTTTAGTGCGAAGAATTTGTGTAGTTTAATCTTATGAACCAACCTAAATAGGTCCAACCTGGTCTGCCTGTATTCCAATCCGTCACTCGGACAAAATGTTAGACCCAACTGTAAGGTGTCTTCCTCTTCTTTCGTCAGAGTTTTATCAGTTAGGTTGATGATCGTAAGGTTGGAATTAGGGATTACCATCGATTGCCCCTCTTTTTGCGAGGGTTCTGGGATCTTGCTCCCCCTCTTCCTCTTCCCTTTCCAGCCTCCTCTTCGGGTTCTTCTTCGCTTTCTGGGGGTCTTAGTTTCCCCCCCTCAGCCAACTTTGGCGTATCAGCTTGAACTCCAAATGGAAAGGACTTTTCGAGGCTACTTTGGATGTTGAGGACATTTCATCGCCTGACTGTTCCCCCTCAGTCACCTCCGATTCCAAGGTTTCCACAGGTGTAATTGGCACTGTTCCCTTCTTCTTGTTTAGCGCCTTTCGTGGAGCATCGAATTTTTTCGAAAAGGTGAGAATGCGTCCTAAAGCATAGGACGCATTCTCACCTTTTCGAAAAAATTACACCTGTGGAAACCTCGGAATCGGAGGTTAACTCCCGTCTGGACGCCGCAATAACAATTCATTTGGGAGAAATCCCAGGGGGTAATTTGAATGACCTTCCCTTCTATCTACCGTGGTGGAATTCAACACCGTAATTCTCGATCTATGCTGGAAACGCCATCAAATTTATGAAAAACTATCGTGTCTTGAGTAATCTGAGACTTTTTGAATCCAGATAGTGCGTTGATTGGATTTAATCATAACACCCTCAGAACTTATGCCCTTCGCCTACAAAATAAAGGATGAATAATACGCTGTTACTGAATTTTTGAAGAAAGCTCACGTCCTGATGATGATCTAAAGCTATCTAGATCGAAACGCCGTCGACATACCCAAGGAAACCTCCCTTTTTCATTGTATATATTTTTTGTAGGGAATAACCTTGTGTGTGACATTTTGTAAATATTTTGTTTTTTAATTATTCACCACTAAGTCACTATGAGCACTTTGTCACAATTTTGAGCACCGGTAACATGAAATATCTAGTTAAATAACAGTAATAAAGTATTTTTCTAATATGGTATCTTGCAAAAGCTTTTGCTCCCATGATTAATTCATAAGTTAAGCAATTTCTCCGAGGACCTAGTCAGGCCACAGAAAACCTTTGTCCCTTTCATAAATAAAATATATTGGCAGCACAATTAATAACGTCAAGATGCGAATCTTGGAGCATCAACGTGCCATTTGTAACAAAGATGTAAATTACCCCGTGGCAAGACATTTTGCCAAAGAACATCAGAGCAATAGGGATTTACTACAATATTTTGGTATAGATCATGTTCCGATTAATCCCAGGGGTGGTGACAGACTTTTGAGGCTGCGTAGACTGGAATCCCGCTATATTATTGATTTACAAACTAAACGTCCACATGGGATGAATAGTGGAGAGGAATTAATGGTACACTTGGGGAAATGAATGAATCACTCCAAATTGTTCTCTGACTATTTATTAATCTGAATGTTTTCGTATCTTGCTATGTAATCTGATATTATGGAATGATAAGGAAACAGAGGCTTCTGTGTTCCTAATGAATGAATGTTATAGTTGTAAATTTAGATTTGCTGATATTTTTTGGACATACCCATGTTGAAGTCATAAATTGGGAAATTGTTCGAAATCGCATGGAGCAAGCGGGGGTAGCTGGTGACATGCCGATCCACGGCTTATACTAAGTTACACCAGCCCTGCGGCCATCACGCCGATACACGGCTAGATCGGTAGAAAAGATATGTGAAAGCGCATAAGTTATGCACTGTAAGATGGCCGCGCCTTTCGCAGAGGCATACATGCGATTTCGACACCCATTTGAATGACATTGCTGGGCGTGTCGTTATGGTGTATTTAGATAGCCGCCGGACGGCCCACAAAGTAAACACTGATGAAGGACTCACGTCCGAAACGCGTCTACAACTAATGGCGAAATAAAGAACTATTTGCCTGTACCCCGGGAGTGCTGAACTTTGTTTTCACTAACGAAGGAAATGGAGTGTGAGCCTTTAATTTTGAACGCGTGTACCATCGCGTGTGGAGCACCCGCTCGAGAGTGACCTGGGATTTATGGTACAACAGGAGCGCTGATATATATATATATATATATATATATATATATATATATATATTACCTACTGGCGGTCGCCAGTAGGTATATATAGTTAGGATTTTTTTCCTATGGGATTTTTGAAAATTCTATGTTGAATAACTTTGGCGTTTGAGGACGGAATTGGCTGAAATTTTCTGGAAAATGGAACATTTTGTTTCTGAGCAGCCCCTGAAAATTTGGGGGGGTTTCGTCAAGCGGGGGCCGAGAAAAAAGGGGGGTCCCAAAACGTGTTTTTAACATTGAGTTTTCCATAGGGCGGTTGGAATCACTTTTAGCTCGAACGGCTGAATGGATTTCCACGAAACTTGGCAAAATTGTAGGGACTGGTAGCCCGATGTGCCTTTGCTATGTCTCAAGATATATGCTCCAGTGGGTTTTACGAAAATTAACTTTGAAAAATATATATTGGGCTACATTGGGCTATATATATGTTGGAGCCCAAATGTAGCCCAATGTAGCCCAATGAAGCCCAATGAAGCCCAATGTAGCCCAAAGATGGCCGCCAGAGACAAAAAAAAACAAATGTAGCCCAAATATCAGCCAGATGGATCCCAACTATAGCCCAGTGACAGAATGTCCCAGAGTGTTTTTTTTTTTTTTTGTGTTGAAATTTTTTATTAAGAAAATTATAAATAAATTGCAAAGAGTGTTTTAAAGAACAACTAGAACGCTAACAGTCTTACTTATGACAAAAGTATGGCACACCTGAAGTCATCTTGATTGGAATAAAGTGGTAACACTTAATACATTTAATTTGAAAAGGAACAAAATAAGGGGTTTCATTTTGCCATAGAAATGTTATATATATATATATTCACTGAAAAAACCATAGGTTATAGACCATATATAGTTAGGAATTAGCATTTAAAAAACCTTATTTTACTCACACAAAACCATTGAAATTCCATATATAGTTAGTTGCACTAACTATATATTGCGCACCCGCAATCCACTGCTGATGATGTCACATATTACATCATTCATGACATGGTCAGTGACATCACTGATGACATCACTGATGACATCTCAAATGACATCACTGATGACATCTCACTTGACATCAATGATCACATCACTGATGATATCATTCATGTGACAATACAATGCATCTCCTCACATTTTAATATAACCTCTGTTTCACCCAGTGTTAAAAACAGAGTATAATTTTTGAAACCATTGACACACCAATACTAGTTACTACATACGTACTCACTGATTCCTACGTCTACACACACATTCACTCATTCACCCATACAATCATTCATACATACAATCACTCATGTTTACAACACAATCATATGCACTCATACACCTATACAGACACTCACACTCTGCCACTCATCCATGGAGTTACTCACACACCTAGTCAGTCCTGTAAAGAATCAATCACACTTCCATTTTCTACTCTATACAGTTAAACATAGAGCACCTTACGTTTTCAACCATATACTAACACATACTTACTCTCTTATACAATCATTGATACAAGTACACATTGATCTGTACAGAGTCACACACCTCCCATCCAGCCACACACACACTCAGTCTCCCATGCAAATACTTGGGCAATCAATCAATAACCCATATAGTTACTCATATAGCTACTGATCAACACATGCAGCAGTTTACAGAACAACAGACATAATGATGCACAAATTAAGACAGTTTAGTCACTAACCCATGCACTCAGTGAGACACATTTAATCACTCACTCATACATTCAGTCATGCACCTACTAAATCCTTCGTCCAGACACTTATACATCCACTCATTCTTCAATATGTAAGACATATTTTAACTTTACAGAAACATAGTCACTGGATGTTGTCATCAGTGATGTCATCAGTGATGTCATTTGAGATGTCATCAGTGATGTCACTGACCATGTCATGAATGATGTAATATGTGACATCATCAGCAGTGGATTGCGGGTGCGCAATATATAGTTAGTGCAACTAACTATATATGGAATTTCAATGGTTTTGTGTGAGTAAAATAAGGTTTTTTAAATGCTAATTCCTAACTATATATGGTCTATAACCTATGGTTTTTTCAGTGAATTTTCAAGGTTTTGTAAATGCTAATTCCTAACTATATATGGTCTATAACCTATGGTTTTTTCAGTGAATTTCAATGGTTTTTTAATAGCAAATATCATAAGCTGTCGAATGTCAAGTACGTGGTAAGAATTTTTTTTTTCGTGTTTATGCACACTGATCTGCTTTGATTGCTGCCCCCCACCCCTCATTTCTATTAGGAGTACTCTCTCTTTGCAGATAGTGAAGGGTAGTTAACGCAGCCCTTTCCCCCTTTGTAATCCGTCGTGCCTGCTTCTCTCTCCATTTGATTGATTGTTCTCTTTGGTTCATTCTCTATTTACAAACAAGCACAGAGTCGCAATACTCTGTTTAGTCTTTGCAGATAGCGAAAAATCGTGTAAAAAAACAAAAGGAATCGAGCAAAATCAGTAGGCCACTAATGGGATCTCTTTTGACCTCGCTAAAATAGAAACATTAGGAACAACCTGTTGAAAATAGCAATGCGTATGTATATAAGCGGCGTTCATTTGTGTTCACAGTACCCCTTGTTGATTGTTTCAATCGAGCATTGAATTGTTCGAAGTTAATTCTCTTAACGATCTTCTCTACCTGCAAACGAGGAAGAATAGGAATATTCTATCTCCCTTTGCAGATAGTGAAGGGTAGGTAACGCAAGCCTTTAACACGTCGTACCTATTTCATTCCTCATTGATTGATTGATTGTCCGAACATTGACTGTTTGGGAATTAGTTCTTTTTGGAGGTATTCCCTGTTTGCAAATAAACGTAGGAAAATCTTTGCAAGTAGTGAAAGGGTACGTAATGCGGACCGTTCTCCCCCGTTGTAATCTGTCATGCCTATCTACTCCCCACTGATTGATGCACCTTTTTCACCCGGACCATTTACTAGAGATACGTCATCTGGCCCGACCAGAGAGCACCCCTAGTGAAAAGGACATATGCAATAATAACGAAGTGATCACTGTATCCTGTTAACAGAAACTTTACCATGAAACAACCTGGAAAGAAAAAAATAGGAAAACGAAAATCAGTAGGCCACTGATGAACATGAACTTTTATTAAACAACGAACAAAGAAACGATAACATAACGTAATGATAAAACCTATTAATGTCCTAGAAACAAGAAAACGTTAAAATATGCCAGTGGTGAGAGACCAGAAAAACAGTAAGAGAAACCAAATCACCCCTCGCTGTCCCACCGCCTGCCACGCCAAAAAAATCGATAGACTAGGGAAAATGCAAGTCAGTAGAACATCCACCCCCACTCTGGAAACTTCCAAGGTGGGGCAGGGTTCCGGCTACGCCCAGCCGGGAGCAGCCCATATAAGGCAGGTCCTGCTGCCACGCCTCGGCCAGGAGATCCTAACGTAGGGTGTAGCCGGAGGAGAGGCCGAGACCAGCGGGACCCGGCCAGGGGATTGCCTTTACAACGCTGAACAGTTGCAGGGGGGGGGAATGTCTCCTCGACCCTCCCCTCTCTCTCCCAGTCCGGCCGCGGTGGCCCTTGAGAGTTGCAGGTAGTCCCGCCACATGCTCTTCCGGTCCGACCACCAACGGTCGGGGGGCCGAGGCCGACGGGATCCGGCTGCAGCCGATAAACCAAGAAACCCGTTCATGGGGCCAGAGCCAGGGGCGTCCGGCCGACATCCACCGGAAGCCCGGCCCGAAGACGGACGGGACACTTCTTTCTTTTATAATGGCTGCGACAACACTGGAGGGGGATGTCTTGCACATGCCTCCGACCCCCCCCTCGTCCTCATCGCCTGGTCCGGCCATAACAAATCTCAAGCGAGACGCCGTGGGGTGCACTGGGAGGGAGAGACGGTGCGAACAGGCCTCTCCCGCCTCCCCAGGTGGAGGCTTCCCAGCTGCACCCTCAGCGCTCCAGGCGGTGGCATCCTAACAACTACAGTGCTGCACAGTTTCGGAACGACCTAGATAACGGTTCTTCCACTGTGGCCATGCTGCAACGTCTCGCCCGGCAGGGTGGAGCCCGTCCGCTCATGTGACCCCGCGATCGCCGGTAGCTGCCGAACTCTCAAAATGGCGGTCGACCTGGCAAGAGCGGGCCCAACATAAAGAAATGGCCCGGTCACTGGTTGACTCCACCACCGTAGTCCTCCACGACCTTGAAGATTCTAGAGGAGCCGCGGGAGTCTCCGACCCCCGATGGGGAATGACTGCCATGATCGCCCGTGGAGTGACGAAACTGTATCCGCGGGACGTCGGCGCTCCCATGCTGGCGCCAGCCTCACTTTGAATTACTACAATCCTGCAGACCTTACTTCCGGTGAAAGCACAGTGTGACCCGGTAGGAAAAATTATTGCACCCCCTCCCCTTTTTGACTGATAGTTCAAACCACCGATCCTTTCCTTTGCCCTTTTAACGGAACTTTGGACTGCCTCCCCCTCTTTTACATTTTCTAGAGAAAACAAAACATTAACCACTACATTAGCATAGCAGTTGACACCAGAACTGTTTTCAAATTGAAAACCAACAACATCTTCAACAGAATCCTTTTTGTTTCTGCTGTGACCCTGCTACAGCACAGGCATTGTCCCCAGCAGTAATTCTGCAATGCCGGTAAGAATAGCTGTGGTGCCTACTGGACTCACTCACCCCCGCGGCGCCCCACGCCGTTTTTTGCTGGGCGGCAACTTACTAGACATCACTTTCGTGCCATCTAGATTTCAGCGCGTTCTGCTGCCTTGGAACTATTCGCACAACAGACCGCTACTGACAAGAATATTTCATTATTGGTGCTGTCAATTTCAATAAATCTATTGGATAATTAAAAAGAAATTGCCACGGTCTCTTCGTTGTTTAAATGTTTTTACTGTTTTTGTTTTGTTGTATATATTTATATGTTATTAAAGTTTTATATTCCTACTACTTTGTTGGAGTGCTATATATTTTTAATGTGACACATAATTGTAAAAACTTTGATGTACAAAGAGTCATTCCTGGAATCTTCCGCTTCAGGCTCGGTCCCCTCCCCAATCACAATACAGGATGGTTTTCAGATAGTAGGAACGCGTGTGCTGTGACGGATCACATCGGGTGTGGGCCTTGATCTACTATAACTCCTTTGAAGAGGGGTGATTCTTTACAGCTGGGGCCATAAACTACATCTGCAGGGCTAGCTGATAGCCTAGGACCGGCCTGGACATTCGGACACAGAGGAAGAGGAGTGTCAGAGGGTGCGGTAGTGAATAGGGCGAAAGGGAGGTGTCGGGCGGGCACAGAGTGTGATTCTCAGGGAAGAGCAGCGCAGATGGGGGAAGGTTTATTGCCCATGCATAAGACAGAGAGCGGTGGTGACCAGTGCCTGGGGGAGATGCTTACGAGGGTGAGGAGCCATGCTACGAATCGACAGCGTGCAGAGAGTGGGTCTGGTCAAGACATCTAAAATGGCTGCCGTGCACGACAAAAGTGTGGCATTTCAAAAAAGGCAAGATGGCGCAGACAATGTTTTTCAACACTTCCTCATTTCCTTCGAATCGAACGTTAACAGACGTTGGGGCATATTACCAAAGTTAAGCGATATTTATCGCTAACGATGCTTACCAACCAATTTTTTACCACTAAGCATCGTCAGAAATTATCGAAGATAAACCTTACTATTATCAAGGTTTATCGCAAATGCGATAATAAACGGCCGCAATGCATGAATATCGCTAAAAAGTCAGCGATATTCATGCATTACCGAGCTAATACTCTTAGCCATGTTATCCACCTCCCATTGGATAACATGGCTAAGAACTGCTCAGGGCAGGTGTTACTTTTTGGAGATATTCGCGCTTAGCGCGAATATCTCCAAAAGTTGGTAATAGGAGATAGATATCTTGCATGTTGTAATGCAAGTTATTGTGGTATATGGAACTCATACCATAATCTCTCAGGAAAGCAGAAACTGATCCTTTTGGGACCGCCTAAAAAGGCCTAGGGGGTGAGGAGTACTCTACTTTGCCCCCTTTTCACGTTCCGAACTATTTTATTTTACTCTCTTCTGTAATTACACAAAATACCAGCGATAAGATGCATCGGAGACACACAGTGAGAGAAAGGAGGCCGGAGATGAAGAAGACATGTCAAATACACATTGGAGATAATATAGTGGCAGAAGGGAAGTAAATATGAGTAAACTTACCATGTAACATAAAAATGTTGCACTCTATACTATAAGTCTCATTTTATACTACAATCACTTCGCTACAACCTCATAAATTAAAAATAAAAATAAATAATGTCTCAAACAATTTTTGATTTCTAAATATAAATTTATTCTTCAGAATTTTCTAAATTTGAAACAACTAGTAACATGTCCTCATCAGTAATTTCCTCTTCAATCATCTCATCTGGAATCTCCTCATTAAAAGTCTGCAATGATGATTCTTGTAACTCTATGGTCTCCAAACACTCGATAAATTCGCCATCAAGAGATTGATCAAAAAAATCATTCAAGTCATCTCCTCCTTCTGACAATATTTCATTATTGGTGCTGTCCATTTCAATCAATGTAGTGGAATCATTCAAGTCATCTCCTCGTGACAATATTTCATTATTGGTGCTCTCAATTTCAATCAATGTAGTGGAATCATTCAAGTCATCTCCTCCTTGTGACAATATTTCATTATTGGTGCTGTCCATTTCAATCAATCTAATGGAATCATACAAGCCATCTCCTCCTTGTGACAATATTTCATTATTGGTGCTCTCAATTTCAATCAATGTAGTGGAATCATTCAAGTCATCTCCTTGTGACAATATTTCATTCTTGGTGCTGTCCATTTCAATCAATCTAATGGAATCATACAAGTCATGTCCTCCTTGTGACAATATTTCATTATTGGTGCTCTCAATTTCAATCAATGTAGTGGACAATTCAAAAGAAATTGCCACGGTCTCTTCATTGTGAGCCATTTTATTTTGAAATTGCTTGCTGTAAATTGCAGAAAAAAATAATCACTTTCATTTATCGTTTTTAGTAATACATAATATAAAACTAACTTCATCAAGTATTTAGTATAACAGAAGGACTGCAAATAAATAACAGAAAACATTTTTCAAATTATCTTCAAGTGTACAACATAGTTCCCCTTACAAATTAACAACTCACCTTTTTAAAAGTAGCAGAAGTGTTAGTACTGTGTAAATCAAACACCAGAAATTCACCACCAAAAATTCCTCACAAATGTACCTCAGACAGTAGTATCACAAAATGGCTGTGGTTTCCTCTCATTTGACATATATACATAACCAATTAACTTTCATCACACACAAATACAAAACCAAAGTAACATTTTAATTGGTTCTAAATTTCAACACTTTCAAATGTGTTTTCCCCATGCAATTTTCCATAGGACATTTACATACGTCTACAGCCTGAATGGCTGAACGGAATTACACCAAACTTGGCAAAATGGTACATCAAACCTAAGAGGTCAGGAATGATCTACTATGCCCCCTTATGGTCATTTCCCCCTTCGCTTTGGCCTCCTCTTGTCTCTCAATCCTACCGAGGGACAAGATGGCGGCCGCTACGGACTGTTTGGAATGTTGACAGACGCCGGAGAACCAATCAGCTTCGCAAAGCTCCGTAACGCGAAAAGTACGCGAAGCGGAGCGCTGTTACAGATATATATCTTTTTTTCAACGTTAATTTCTCAAAATCCACTGGAGCACATATATTGAGACCTAGCAAAGGCACATCGGGCTACCAGTCCCTAATATTTTGCCAAGTTTCGTGCAAATCCATTCAGCCGTTCGATTATTATTATTTTGTTTTTTTTTTGCCCCGCGGGGCCCTTTTAAAACCTCCACATCAAACCTAGGGGGTCAGCGAGGATCTACTATGCCCCCTTATAGTTATTTCCCCCTTTGTTTTGACCTCCTCTTGTCTCTCGATCCTACCGAGAGACAAGATGGCGGCCGCTACGGACTGTTTGGAATGTTGACAGACGCCGGAGAACCAATCAGCTTCGCTTCACAAAGCTCCGTTGCGCGAAAAGTCCGCGAACCAGAGCGCTAACCGGTCCGCTGTTACAGATATATATCTTTTTTTAAACGTTAATTTCTCAAAATCCACTGGAGCACATATATTGAGACCTACAAAAGGCACATCGGGCTACCAGTCCCTACAATTTTGCCAAGTTTCGTGCAAATCCATTCAGCCGTTCGGGCTAAAAGTGAGGCCAACCGCCCTATGGAAAACTCAATGTTAAAAACACGTTTTGGGACCCCCCTTTTTTCTCGGCCCCCACTGGACGAACCCCCCCCAAATTTTCAAGGGCTGCTCAGAAACAAAATGTGCCATTTTCCTGAAAATTTCAGCCGATTCCGTCCACAAACGCCAAAGTTATTAGACATAGAATTTTCAAAAAACCCATAGAGAAAAAATCCTAACTATATATACCTACTGGCGACCGCCAGTAGGTAATATATTCACAGCCCTTGCAGGAACAAACGGAGCCTTACCTGAGCGTCCCTGACCGTCCCTGTGTGGGGAGAGAGCACGGAGAATCACGCAGCCCGGACAACAGACCCAGAACCCCGCCACCAGTCGCGCCGCCGCCTAGGGACTACGTTTCCCATCAGGCTTAGCGGCGGCGCGTTCCCCGACGCAGCTGAAGCGCCGGGAGGGGCAGTACAAGTCTGAGAGCCCTCGGTGGAGCGGGTGGGATACACAGCCCTTGCAGGAACAAACGGAGCCTTACCTGAGCGTCCCTGAGCGTCCCTGTGTGGGGAGAGAGCACGGAGAATCACGCAGCCCGGACAACAGACCCAGAACCCCGCCACCAGTCGCGCCGCCGCCTAGGGACTACGTTTCCCATCAGGCTTAGCGGCGGCGCGTTCCCCGACGCAGCTGAAGCGCCGGGAGGGGCAGTACAAGTCTGAGAGCCCCCAGCGTCGCGGGACGCGAGCGGGACGCCCGGGGCTAAGCCCGGGCAAAGGGCGGGCCCTCTGAGGCCCTCAGAGGTCAGCAGTGGTCGGGCGGGCCACCCCACCAACATCGTCAATAAGGTTAGTTACCTAATAAGCTGTCCACAATGGCTGATTGCACCGCTACAAGTGATAATGTTGACATCCTGATTCAGGACGCAGAGTCCCCTGCAATACTGCTAACATCGTTTGAGACATTAATAGATACTGCGTTCAACGAGATAGTTGAGACTGAAAGGAGATTTTCAATGGGTCCGACGAGTATTAATTTACTACATACCACTGCCAGTCTTAATGGTAATGGCAATACCCATATAACTCCTGAAATAATTGTTGTAAAAACCTCACATCCCGATACAGAAGTTCCAATTGTCCTAGACGATGATGACACTGTAACATATATAGCACCAGAAGTGACCCCTGGCCATGCCTCAGTAAAAACACCTACAGAGGCCGAAAATAAGGTATCTGATAAAGTTGCAGCCAAGAGGAAGAGGGGCCCTGCTAAAATAACCTACAACAAACGGAAGCAGCCACTAAGGACTGTTAACCAACCAACCCCACAAAGTATGTGGAATAAGGGGAAGAGACAAAAGTTGGTCCAGCATATAGTACCCATACAGGATCAACTGCATCTGGGTGATATGGTCGTTATAAATAACGAGGGGTCAAATAATATATCTATCTCCACCCAGACTGAGCCCCTCCACGGAATTGACAAATTTAGTCATTATTCCAAGTCAGAGGGGAACCTTATTGAGACTGTTGTCGATACAATTTTTAAAAATTTGGAAGGTCAGATGATCAAACAATTTAATAATATTTTTAAAAGACTTGATAAATTGGAGAATATAATTAAAAACGAGGATGCTAAGAGAAAAGGTATAGCAAACTTGGACAAAATGAGAGTAGAACGATTGCTAAAAGACCTTGAAACTACTACCCATGTCCTTATTACAGGTGATCATGGCAATACAAGGACAGTGGAACAACAAGCTGTAATTAATCCAATACAGTCTGATACACCAAAGGTATCTAAAAATAAGGGCACAACAGGCAGCAACTCGTCTGCTTGTCAAACCAACACCCCCTTACCCCCATGTAACCCTACACGTGGATATGTTGCTTCGACTAAATCCTCTGTTCCCGCTAACGATGCAAGCGGACCACCAGCTAATTCTATTCGAAAGAATAATGTAGCGAAGCAGACCACCTTAGCCCAGAAGGGTTCTGTCAATCACAGCCAGCACGACAAAAAGATTATGCATGAGGACAATAGGCCTATCAAACATCAAGGCCCGGCCCTACATCTTCCACCTGAGGCTTGTCCCTATGTTCTAGTTCTGGCTGGAATCCCACCGCTTAAGGAAGGTCAAGGAGAATCATGGGTTCAACTTCACAACAAGTGTATAGATTGGCTAACAAAGCATAAGGGGGTGGGTTATGATATTGGAAAAGAAATCATAACCACAAGGCGAGTAACCTGGGTCGGTCCTCTTTATAAAAACATCAATGGGGACTGCATTGTAATTAATTTTAGAAATCCGGGTACAGCGAAATATCTGCTGAACAATAATTCTGGTCGTTACGGCCCGTCTACTGTGGTGACCCCACTTCCTTTAAAATATTTTTACCGTCCTCCCAACAAGTTGATGCAACCGCCACCAGTTTTTCCGTTACAGAATAGGTTTGGAATATTCCAGGACCTGGACTCTTTGGACTGACTGCCCACTGAAACCACTAAACCACTTCCTGTGTGTTCTGAGGCAGCACAGCCAGAGGAATTACCCCTAGAGGCGACCCTGCTAACACTGGAGATCTCTCCACCTAGTTTACTAAGTGTTCAACAAAGCGTTGTTATACCTAAAACCGCCCCAAGCACTAACCAGGGTGCATGTTTGAGGGATAATAAAAATAATAATCTAACAATTCTTAGTTGGAACATTGCGGGCCTGAAGTCCAAAATGGGAATTCTTTCATGGAGGGATTGCGTCAATTGTTATGACATAATGATGTTCCAAGAAACTTGGTGTGTTGAGGACTTATTGCTTGAGGGGTATAGTTGCCATAATAGGACAGCTTTGGCCCCTCTGGTTGGTCGTCCAAGTGGTGGATTGTCCATTTGGATAAAAATTACTGCTGAAGTGAAAATTGACGAACTACAAACAAATTGTCCTAGTTTCATGGCACTTTCGTATACTCAGAGGATAAAACTGTGTTTAATCAATTTCTATAACAATGATTTTTTGTCCCAACCCAACCCTAATTTTATTTCTTTATTTAATTTTATTAATGTAATCATGGATGGACAGGTGTATGGAAAATTTGATGGCATATGTTTAGGGGGAGATTTTAACGCACATGTACATTCAAGAAATCCCCCATGTAAAAAAGGTATAGAACTGTTAGATTTTCTCTCTTCTAATGAACTTGTTAATTGCATGGAGTATGCAGGTATGGAAAACCATGCATCCCCATTCCCCACCTTTATTGGTCACGGGGGTGGTACAACGATTGATTATGTTTTTGTTTCACACCCCATTGCAAAGGCATTAATAAGGGCAGAAGTAGTGTGTGAAATTTACAGTGATCATTACCCAATTGCCATCCATTTATCAATACCGAAGGGTAAGTGTCCAAATCGCGAAATAGGCGCAAGGGGTCTGGAAGTCTCGACAGACAAGTTGAGGGTAATCTGGAAGGGTGCAGACAATAAGGGAATCCTGGCTGAAGTATGTAAGAAGCATCCATCTTTGATTAAAGATTGTCTTACCACAGAGGACCAAGGGATAAATGTGGTTAAAGCATTTTCTGAACTCTGCAAGGTAATTAAAGGTGAAATTTCTAGACCAGCCTCTAGTAAGGCTGAGGAAAGGCCTAGGTGGTTCGATGCCCCATGCTCAAAAGCGAATAGGATGCTTAGAGCTGCCTTAAAAGCTGAACCAAGGGATACACTGCGGGTAAGGCTGCTTAGAGCAGAGTATAAGCTTGCTTTACGTACCAGATCAAACGATTTATTGAAAACCCACTGGGATTCCCTGGCACGATCTGCTGACCTAAAAGATACCACTGGGTTTTGGAAGGAGGTAAAGGAAATAAGATCTATCGGCTCAAATTTGACGGAAATTAACTGTAACATCACCGGTCCGATCTGGGTTGCGCACTTTGGCAAAATTTACGCTACACCAGATAATACTCCTTTGTTGCTACCCCCTCCACACCCAATGTCTATTTCCACGCTTGAGGTTTTTGATGCAATTTTAGAAAGCGCCGGGAACAAAGCACCCGGATCTGATGGGCTCTCCATAGACCAATTAAAATGTGAACCAGAGTTTTGGGCTCCTTTGCTATGCAATGTTTTCAATAATTTAACTGAAGGAGAGATTCCGGAAACATGGTCACGTAGCATTATTGTTCCCATTTTTAAAAAGGGCGATAGGCTGGATCCTGGGTGTTATCGCCCAATTTCTTTAATAGATAACACCTTAAAAGTTTTAGGACGGATCTTATTTAAAAGGATAAGAACTTGGACAGATGAAAACAACATCCTACATCCTAGCCAGTTTGGGTTCCGCAGTAGTGTCGGAACGGTGGAACAATGCTTGAATCTGAATTTGATCATGGGAAAATATAATATTGCAAAGAAATCCCCTTTATATTTTGGTTTTATGGATCTGAGCTCGGCTTTTGATTTTGTTAATCGCTCCCGGCTTTGGTCTACCCTTCTCGAATATGGTTTGGATGACCATCTGGTACATTTTTTAGCTTTTTTACACCGTGATCTTAAAGCTTGTGTACGTGTGAATCAAATGGGTGAAGTTTCCAATGATATTAACATCGGTAGGGGGGTGAGACAAGGGTGTGTGCTGGCCCCTCTCCTTTTTATTTTGTATATTAATAAACTAAGCGGCACTTTGAGCACCCTAACTAGTGATGTGCCCTATATTAACGGAGCCCCCATACCCACCCTTCTTTACGCAGATGATGCGGTCCTGATGGGCCGTACTCCGAAGGCACTGCGTATTTTAATTTCAGGGTTTGTCCTTTTTATGGCCGATTTAGGCTTAACAACCAATTTAAAAAAATCACTGATTATGAGCTGTGGGCCAAAAAGTCACAAAATTCCCCAGATTATTTCAGGGTCAAATGTTTTAAAAAGTACCAACACCTTTCCCTATTTAGGGCTCTTATTCTCAAATAGTGGTACGTGGCATGCCCATGTTTCTTATGCCAGGAATAAGCTGGGCAAGGCCATCAATTGTGTAACCTCTTTGAGGCAACCCACCCAAGCTGATGTGATAACTCCCCTGGTGAAGATATACCAAACCCAATGCATGCCAACCGGCACTTACGGCGCTGAGGTTTGGGGTTACACTAAGTGCTCCTCCATCCAAACAGAAGAAAATAGATTCTGTCGTAAGGTATTGGGGGGGGTTATCTGTTCTCCAACCTATGTATGTCATAATGAACTAAATATTTCCTACATAGAGGATTTTGTGAGATCAAGACCAGCATTGTTCTGGATAAAATTATGGAACAATACGGCTGCTACATTGACCCGTGACATTATTTTGGATTGTCTAAAGTGCGACAGGGGACACCATATTCCATGGCTGAAATCAGTAAAAGAGTGCCTCGTAAGCGTGGGTTTGGCTTCCTTGTTCACATCACCACACCTAATAAATCGCTCCCATAAGACTATTATCTTAAGGGCATTGTATGATTTATATAGTGAAGAGCGGGACAGTAAGAACCAGATTAAATGCACGGTTGTAAAATATATGGCCTATTCTGAACCACACATTAAAAAACCTGGCCTACCGTACAGATATTTGCGTTTGCATCTTGGTAGATGGGTAAGGGGTTTATTGTTTCGTTTCCGAGAGGGGAGTATAGTTAATTTACTGAACTTCCCTCTGGGATACAATAAACATCTTGAAAGTTTAAACTGCCCCTGTAACCCTTACATGAAGCAAAGTCTCATGCATTTCCTGTTCTTCTGTGGTTTTTATAAAAAATTCACTGTACATTATCTATTGCCTTATTGCAAGAAAAATGAACTGACTAATTTTAAATTGGCACTCCGGTCCCTTCAGGTATTGGGATCAGACGAAGTTATTTTTAGGATGAGCTGTTTTCTCAAAGCTGCTGTTAGATCAAGAGCCACCCTTAATATTGACGCATAACTATAGCACACTGCACTTTCTATTTCTCACTTTTATGATAAAGAATTTTTTAAACTTACCATTTTTATCCTTGGTAATTATGTGTAAATAGATAATATTATAATAATGTGATGTCTGTCTTTTTTAAACAAAGGTTTTAAAATTGTGTATTCTTAACATTTTCTCTTCATAATAATTTTTAATTCTATCATTAGGGAAGGACAAATTTGGTATAGTTGTGAAATTATAATAGATTTTGATTCGATTGTGCTTGTTTTTTCTCGTAATATTCTCCAATTGTAATCATTGAATTGAATGTTTTTGAAATGTTTTTTGTTTGTACTTTTATGGATGTTTTCTTATTCCGAATAAAGATCTTTTGACTTGACTTTGACTATATATATTCACTGAAAAAACCATAGGTTATAGACCATATATAGTTAGGAATTAGCATTTAAAAAACCTTATTTTACTCACACAAAACCATTGAAATTCCATATATAGTTAGTTGCACTAACTATATATCGCGCACCCGCAATCCACTGCTGATGATGTCACATATTACATCATTCATGACATGGTCAGTGACATCACTGATGACATCACTGATGACATCTCAAATGACATCACTGATGACATCACTGATGACATCATCCAGTGACTGTGTGTTTCTGTAAAGTTTAAATATGTTTTACATATTGAAGAATGAGTAGATGTATAAGTGTCTGGATGAAGGATTTAGTAGGTGCGTGACTGACTGTATGAGTGAGTGATTAAATGTGTCTCACTGAGTGCATGGGTTAGTGACTAAACTGTCTTAATTTGTGCATCATTATGTCTGTTCTGTAAACTGCTGCATGTGCTGATCAGTAGCTATATGAGTAACTATATGGGTTATTGATTGATTGTCCAAGTATTTGTATGGGAGACTGAGTGTGTGTGTGGCTGGCTGGGAGATGTGTGACTCTGTGCAGATCAATGTGTACTTGTATCAATGATTGTATAAGAGAGTAAGTATGTGTTAGTATATGTTTGAAAATGTAAGGTGCTCTATGTTTAACTGTATAGACAAGAAAATGGAAGTGTGATTGATTCTTTACAGGACTGACTAGGTGTGTGAGTAACTCCATGGATGAGTGGCAGAGTGTGAGTGTCTGTTTAGGTGTATGAGTGCATATGATAGTGTTGTAAAGATGAGTGATTGTATGTATGAATGATTGTATGGGTGAATGAGTGAATGTGTGTGTAGACGTAGGAATCAGTGAGTGCGTATGTAGTAACTAGTATTGGTGTGTCAATGGTTTCAAAAATTATACTCTGTATTTAACACTGGGTGTAACAGAGGTTATATTAAAATGTGAGGAGATGCATTGTATTGTCACATGAATGATATCATCAGTGATGTGGTCATTGATGTCAAATGAGATGTCATCAGTGATGTCATCAGTGATGTCATTTGAGATGTCATCAGTGATGTCATCAGTGATGTCACTGACCATGTCATGAATGATGTAATATGTGACATCATCAGCAGTGGATTGCGGGTGCGCGATATATAGTTAGTGCAACTAACTATATATGGAATTTCAATGGTTTTGTGTGAGTAAAATAAGGTTTTTTAAATGCTAATTCCTAACTATATATGGTCTATAACCTATGTTTTTTTCAGTGAATTTTCAAGGTTTTGTAAATGCTAATTCCTAACTATATATGGTCTATAACCTATGGTTTTTTCAGTGAATTTCAATGGTTTTTTAATAGCAAATATCATAAGCTGTCGAATGTCAAGTACGTGGTAAGTGAAAACATTTTCATGTTTATGCACACTGATCTGCTTTGAATGGTGCCCCCCCCCCTCATTTCTATTAGGAGTACTCTCTCTTTGCAGATAGTGAAAGGTAGTTAACGCAGGCCTTAGCCCGCGTTGTAATACGTCGTGCCTGCTTCTCTCTCCATTTGATTGATTGTTATCCAAGCATTTACTGTTTTAGAATTGGTTCTCTTTGGTTCATTCTCTATTTACAAACAAACACAGAGTCGCAATACTCTGTTTAGTCTTTGCAGATAACGAAAAATCGTGTAAAAAAAAAGAAAAGGAATCGAGCAAAATCAGTAGGCCACTAATAGGATCTCTTTTTGACCTCGCTAAAATAGAAACATTAGGAACAACCCCTCATGACAAATACAAAACTAGTGAGATGAACTGAACTCCACACAATGATGGCTGCAAAACAGCTCGGCTCCGCCACCCACCCCGCCCAAAATAACGATAAAGAGCGGCTGCCATGATTGGTTGCGGAATGGCCACGACGGAGCTACGAAATGGTGGTGCTCTCATGCTAACCCCAGCTTCAGTCTGGAACATCCAGAAACACTGTAGACTACCAATTCGATCAGTTCCGGTAGCGCCCCAATGTAACCCGGTAGAGAAGAACTAGCCCTCCCCTCTTTGACTGATGGTTCTTGTTGCCTGTCCCTTCTGTTGTCATTTAACAGAACTATTTAGCCTGCTGAAAGGGGTTGTGTTCCGACCGCTGGTTGGTGGAGACATTTTGACTATATTCTGGACCTGCGTTGTCGCGTAATGCGTCATATGACGCGCCGCGTTAGCGCATCCGGAAGTCATCCGGGGCGCGACGCGCAGCGCGTAACGTAAGCATAACAAGTCATGTGACTTGTTAATAAAACTTTTCATTGGTTCATTTTACTTTTCTTATTCTAATGATGAAAAGCTTGGTCATATGACCTAAAAATTACGCTTTTTATTACTTCCGAACATTAGTTTTTCTAAAATATATGTTATAATGTTCCAGGCTAATGTACTTTCCCAGAAAATGTACAACTGTCCTGCAAGTAAAATATATTCTTTTTTCGAGAAAAAGAGCGTTTCTTCGTCCCATGACGGAGCCGTTGAGCAAAAGAGGGTCGACCTGCTGTCTTAGTCGCCGATACGCCTGAATATGAGATTCTTATCGATCACTTTATGTTGCAGGAGTAGAAAACACAACAGCCCTTGACCATTTATCTTTACTGCGTTCCTGCGTATTATACCTTTTACCCTTCATGTAATTGGTCTGCTTTATTTCACTTGCCTTTTAATGATTCTAAAACAGTGACTATTATTAAAAACTTTACCAATGTATATACTACTACCATGTTTTCTTTTAAAAACCTTTATTCTGAAAATTTCATTATACAAATACGAGCCTATAACCACGTGGGCCGGCCACGGAGCAAACTGTAATCGTATATGATGAGTAGACATTTACACTGTAGAGGAACGTAACGGGCGGGCCATTAGGTTGCAAGAACTAAGGTGTCTAACAGTTGCGGAATCGGTGGACGTACATTTTATAATTAAAATACGACAGGGCCAGTTACAATAAAATTATCTAGATATACATTTGCGGGCAAGTACCATGGGTGACGTTAATTCGAACTTTCAATAGTACAGTAATCAATAACACATCAGAACTTAATATTAATAGGGATGTCGAAATATTCAATCAATTCTCGTCCCCGCCCGCCATATGCTTCAAAACTGCATACGTATCTCGTGATTTCAAGGTTCTGCAACCAGTACACAACAAGGAGTTACGAGTCCCATTTATTCCTGGCGCCATTTTGGGCGAGGACGGGCAGGTCCAGGATATAGTCAAAATGTCTCTACCAACCATCGACTATGATGATGTTCATATGCTGTATTTATTAGAGTAACACTCATCTGTCCACATGAAATTAATTTGCCACAATCTAAACATGTCATTTTAATCTTTCCAAAGTTCTAAATATTTGGGACCATTTCCCTTGCCTCTGATGCTGTCAGTGCCACTTCTTTGATGAATGTACTGGCAGGTCGGGGGTTCTCCTCCAAATCTCTCTTTTATGCAGCACTATAATTAATTGGTGCCACCTCTCCATATGACGATGCATGGTATAGTTACCATAACTATATATTTTTTCGGTTCCTCTGGAGAGTACATCGTGGCAGATGAAGCGTGTAACGTACCGGGAATTTACCTTTTTTTGCATGTACAGGAAAGGAAAAAAAAGAAATCGAGCGTCCGAGTTCTAAAGTGTCCCAGGGCCATTTTAGTAGACCAGGCCCAAATCCAAAGAACAGGCCGCCATTTTGAGAGTCCTGTTGCAGCCGCCTGTCGCTGTAGCATCAACAGCGGCCGAAACTCAGCTGAATGGCAACTGAAACGGTAAAGGGGCGCCCCACTACAGCAGACGAGCCTCCACCTAGGAAGGCCCGTTCACGCCGCCTCCCCCCCCCCCTTCGGGCACCCCACGCCGTTATTCGGAGCAGTATTGTAGGATGGCCACACCAGTGCGGCAACTTGCTAAACATCACCTCGGTGGTAACCGAATCTCAGCGCCTTGTGGTGTCTTCTCTTCAGAAAATATTCTTGCGCTACCTTTGCCCCATTCGCACATCGGTCCGCTACTGACGCCATCTCACAGGCTAATGGGGCGCCCCACGCCGAGTTTCAGCATTGTAGGATGACCACACCAGTACAGCAACTTGCTAGACATCACCTCGGTGCCATCCGGATCTTGGCATCTCAGCGCCTTGTGGTGTCTTCTAGTCAGAAAATATTGTTGCGCTGCCTTTGACCCCATTCGCACATCGGTCCGCTACTGACGCCATCTCACAGGCTAATGGGGCGCCCCACGCCGACTTTCAGCATTGTAGGATGACCACACCAGTACAGCAACTTGCTAGACATCACCTCGGTGCCATCCGAATCTCGGCGCCCCACTGCAGATGAAGTGCCTCTCAACTATGAAACCACCACGGTGCCATCCGGATCTTGGCGCCTTGTGCTGGTTCCGGCCTATTCACACATCGGTCCGCTACTGACGCCACCTCACAGGCCAACGGGGCACCCCACGCCGACTTTTACCATTGTAGGATGGCCACACCAGTGCCACAACTTGCTAGACACCACCTCGGTGCCATCCGGATCTTGGCGCGTTGTGCTGCCTTCGGCCTATTCGCACATCGGTCCGCTACTGACGCGAACTCACAGGCCAACAGGGCGCCCCACGCCGACTTTCAGCATTGTAGGATGGCCACACCAGTGCTGCAACTTGCTGGACACCACCTCGGTGCCATCCGGATCTTGGCGCGTTGTGTTGCCTTCGGCCTATTCGCACATCGGTCCGCTACTGACGCCGCCTCACGTGCCAACGTATTTTCTCCGCATTTTATACCCTATGCCGCATAACAGGTCATGTGACTTGTTTATAAAACTTTTCATTGGTTCATTTTACTTTTGGTTTCCTAATGATGGAAGGCTTGATCATATGACCTAAAAACAACACTTTTCATTGGATGAAAATTTTTTTTTTCCCCAAACGATGAAAGCCCCACCTTGTTTCTGGATGTTTCAGACTGAAGCTGGCGTCACCATGAAAGCACCACCATCTCGTGGCTCCGTCGTAGTCATTCCGCGAGCAATCATGGCAGCCGCTCCACACCAGAAGCCTGCAGGAGTCGGGGGCCCCCAAAACTTTTGATGAATCCTCAAGGCGGAGGGGACGCTTTCGAGAATGGGGTCCAAGACCTAGCAGACAAGCGTCCGATTTCCAAGGTGTCCCAGGGCCATTTCAGTGGACCAGGCCCAAAAAGGAAACAGCCTGCCGCCATTTTGAGAGTCCTGTGACAGCCGCCTATCGCTGCACCGCAAGAGTGGGCACAACTCAGCTGAATTGCGGCTTTTGACACAGTGGACCAAAAGCGGACGGAATGGCAACTGAAACGGTAAAGGGGCGCCCCACTACAACAGACGAGACTCCACCTGGAGAGGCCCGTTCACGCCGCCTCCCCCGGGGCGCCCCACGCCGTTATTCGGAGCAGCATTGTAGGATACCAAAACCAGTGCGGCAACTTACTGGACATCACCTTGGTGCCATCGTTCTGCTGCCTTGGAACTATTCGCGCAACAGTTTGCTACTGATGACCCACCCCCCGCGACGCCCCACGCCGGATGCCGAAATCAGTGAAATCTGGACGTTGTGCTGCGTTGGGACTATTCGCACAGCCGACCGCTACTTCGTTGTTTTTCCCTAAAAATGTTTATATGTTATTACTGTTTTTGTTTTCTTGTATATATTTATAAGTTATTAAAGTTTTATAATCTTACTACTTTGTTGGAGTGCTATATATTTTTAATGTGACACATAATTGTAAAAACTTTGATGTACAAAGAGTCATCCCTGGAATCTTCCGCTTCAGGCTCGGTCCCCTCCCCAATCACAATACAGGATGGTTTTCAGATAATTGGAACGCGTCTGCTGTGACGGATCTCATCGAGTGTGGGCCTTGATCTACTATAACTCCTTTGAAGAGGGGTGATTCTTTACAGCTGGGGCCATAAACTACATCTGCAGGGCTAGCTGATACCCTAGGACCGGCCTGGACAATCGGACACAGAGGAAAAGGAGTGTCACAGGGTGCGGTAGTGAATAGGGCGAAAGGGAGGTGTCGGGCGGGCACAGGGTGTGATTCTCAGTGAAGAGCAGCGCAGATGGGGGGTGGTTTATTACCCATGCATAAGACAGAGAGCGGGGGTGACCACTGCCTGGGGGAGATGCTTGCGAGGGTGGGGAGCCATGCTAAGGATCGACAGCGTGCAGAGAGTGGGTCTGGTCAAGGCATCTAAAATGACTGCCGTGCACGACAAAAGTGTGGCATTTGAAAAAAGGCAAGATGGCGCAGACAATGTTTTTCAACACTTCCTGATTTCCTTCGAATCGAACGTTAACAGACGTTGGGGCATATTACCAAAGTTAAGCGATATTTATCCCTAACGATGCTTAGCAACGAATTTTTTACCGCTAAGCATCTTCAGAAATTATCGCAGATAAACCTTGCTATTATCAAGGTTTATCGCAAATACGATAAAAAACGACCGCAATGCATTAATATCGCTGAAAACTCAGCGATATTCATGCATTACCGAGCTAATGTTCTTAGCCATGTTATCCACCTCCCATTGGATAACATGGCTAAGAACTGCTCAGGGCAGGTGGTAGCTTTTGGAGATATTCGCGCTTATCGCGAATATTTCCAAAAGTTGGTAATAGGAGATAGCGATGTTAGCGACTGTTTCCAGTCGCTAACATGTTGGCATGCCCACTTTGCATGTCATTAGTGATAAATATCACTCACATGCAAAGTGGGGCCCAAGATGGTCGCTATCTCCTACTAGCCGTCGCTAACTGGTGTTAGCAACAGCTAGGTAATATAGAGATAATTTTATCTCCGCGAAGCGGAGCGCTGTTACAGATATATATCTTGTTTTTGAACGTGAATTTCTCAAAATCCACTGAAGCACATATATTGAGACCTAGCAAAGGCACATCGAGCTACCAGTCCCTACAATTTTGCCAAGTTTCGTGCAAATCCATTCAGCCGTTCGATTATTATTATTATTTTTTTTTTTTGCCCCGCAGGGCCCTTTTAAAACCTCCACATCAAACCTAAGAGGTCAAGGAGGATCTACTATGCCCCCTTATGGTCATTTGCCCCTTCGCTTTGGCCTCCTCTTGTCTCTCGATCCTACCGAGAGACAAGATGGCGGCCGCTACGGACTGTTTGCAATGTTTACAGACGCCAGAGAACCAATCAGCTTCGCAAACCTCCGTTACGCGAAGCGGAGCGCTGTTACAGATATATATGTTTTTTTGAACGTTAATTTCTCAAAATCCACTGGAGCACATATATTGAGACCTAGCAAAGGCACATCGGGCTACCAGTCCCTAATATTTTACCAAGTTTCGTGCAAATCCATTCAGCCGTTCGATTATTATTATTATTATTATTTTTTTCCCCGCGGGGCCCTTATAAAACCTCCACATCAAACCTAGAGGGTCAGGGAGGATCTACTATGCCCCCTTATGGTCATTTGCCCCTTCGCTTTGGCCTCCGCTTGTCTCTCGATCCTACCGAGAGACAAGATGGCGGCCGCTACGGACTGTTTTGAATGTTCACAGACGCCAGAGAACCAATCAGCTTCGCTTCACAAAGCTCCGTAACGCGTAAAGTCCGCGAACCGGAGCGCTGCCCGGTCCGCTGTTACAGATATATATCTTTTTTTGAACGTTAATTTCTCAAAATCCACTGAAGCACATATATTGAGACCTAGCAAAGGCACATCGGGCTACCAGTCCCTACAATTTTGCCAAGTTTCGTGCAAATCCATTCAGCCATTCGGGCTAAAAGTGAGGCCAACCGCCCTATGGAAAACTCAATGTTAAAAACACGTTTTGGGACCCCCCTTTTTTCTCGGCCCCCCCTTGACGAACCCCCCCCAAATTTTCAAGGGCTGCTCAGAAACAAAATGTGCCATTTTCCTGAAAATTTCACCCAATTCCGTCCACAAACGCCAAAGTTATTAGACATAGAATTTTCAAAAATCCCATAGAGAAAAAATCCTAACTATATATACCTACTGGCGACCGCCAGTAGGTAATATATATATATATATATATAATATATATATATATATATATATATATATATATATTCACTGAAAAAACCATAGGTTATAGACCATATATAGTTAGGAATTAGCATTTACAAAACCTTGAAAATTCACTGAAAAAACCATAGGTTATAAACCATATATAGTTAGGAATTAGCATTTAAAAAAACTTACTTTACTCACACAAAACCATTGAAATTCCATATATAGTTAGTTGTACTAACTATATATCGCGCACCCGCAATCCACTGCTGATCATGTCACATATTACATCATTCATGACATGGTCAGTGACATCACTGATGACATCACTGATGACATCTCAAATGACATCACTGATGACATCACTGATGACATCTCAAATGACATCACTGATGACATCACTGATGACAACATCCAGTGACTGTATGTTTCTGTAAAGTTAAAATATGTCTTACATATTGAAGAATGAGTGGATGTAGAAGTGTCTGACCAAAGGATTTAGTAGGTGCATGACTGACTGTATGAGTGAGTGATTAAATGTGTCTCACTGAGTGCATGGGTTAGTGACTAAACTGTCTTAATTTGTGCATCATTATGTCTGTTGTTCTGTAAACTGCTGCATGTGTTGATCAGTAGCTATATGATTAACTATATGGGTTATTGATTGGTTGCCCAAGTATTTGTATGGGAGACTGAGAGTGTGTATGGGTGGCTGGGAGGTGTATGACTCTCTGCATAGATGTATGGGTTCAAAAGTGCATGTGGAAACAGCTGTATGGGCGGTTGACTGTGTGCATGACTGTATTGGTGAGTGAATAGATATCTCAGTGCTACATGTCAAAGTAAGTACATATGTAAAATACAGTACATGTGAGAGTTGACATATATAAATAACTGTGCATAAGAGCCAGTGAATGTGTGAGTGGCTGTATGGATCATTGTGAACTTGTATCCAGGATTGTATAAGTGAGTAGATATGTTTTAGTATATGTTTGAATAAGTAAGGTGTGTTTAACTGTATAGTTAAGGAAATGGAGGTGTGATTGATTGTTTGCATGACTGACTAGGTGTGTGTGTAACTTCATGGATGAGTGACAATCTGTGAGTCTGTGTTTACACTGAGTGTATCTAAGGTTATATTAGAGTCTGAAGAGGTTCATTGTATTATCACATGAATGATGTCATCAGTGATGTGATCAGTAATGTCAAATGAGATGTCATCAGTGATGTCATCAGTGATGTCATTTGAGATGTCATCAGTGATGTCATCAGTGATGTCATTTGAGATGTCATCAGTGATGTCATCAGTGATGTCACTGACCATGTCATGAATGATGTAATATGTGACATGATCAGCAGTGGATTGCGGGTGCGCGATATATAGTTAGTACAACTAACTATATATGGAATTTCAATGGTTTTGTGTGAGTAAAGTAAGTTTTTTTAAATGCTAATTCCTAACTATATATGGTTTATAACCTATGGTTTTTTCAGTGAATATATATATATATATATATATATATATATATATATATATATATATATATATATATATTACCTACTGGCGGTCGCCAGTAGGTAGTTATAGTTAGGACCTAGTTTCCATAGGAAATTCGCAACATTCTATTGGGAATAACTTTGGTGCCGCTTGAAGAATCTTCGCGAATTTCTCAAAGAAGATGGCCCGCTCCGCTCCGCTCCTTCCTTGAAAGTTTTGGGGGGATTTGTCAAGTGGGGGCTGAGAAAAAAGGGGGGTCCCAAAACGTGTTTTCCCCATGTTATTTTCCATAGGACGATTAGACACGGCTACAGCCCCAACGGCTGAACGGAATTACACCAAACTTGGTAAAATGGTAGGGAATGCAGTACATTCTTTTGTTTAAATGGTGTAAATTCTTCCAGTAGCTTTTGAGAAACATGTATTTGAAAAAATGTATATATCTATAAGCGCGCACCGTGCGTGCACTTGTGCGCGCACGGTGCTCGCACCTTCCCGTGCTCGAGCTGAATTTTGATTTGCTGTTGGATGTCTGTCAACATTCGAATCGGTAGGAATCAGGAAGTGTTGGCTGCCATCTTGTTTTCGAGGCAGAAGGGAGCCTAAAAAAAAAGTGGGAAACATGAAAAGGGGCCAGGGTGGAGTCTCCCTGACCCCGTAGGCCTTCTCAGGGGTCCCTAAAGGACCCAGAAGGGCCCCAAAAACATTTTTTATTTTTAGAAAAAAACGCGGGGTGCGCGCACGGTGCGCGCACCCGTTAGCCGCCATTTGTTGTTTCTGAAGCAAATCAGAGCCAAAAACAAAAGTGGATAATGTGAAAAGGGGGCAAGGTAGAGACTCCCTGACCCCCCTAGGCCTTCTCAGGGTGTCCCTAAAGGACCCCAAAGGGCCAAAAAAACATTTTTTATTTTTTGAAAAAATCGCGAGGTGCGCGCACGGTGCTCGCACTCCTTAGCGCCATTTTGTGTTTCTGAAGCAAAACAAAAAAAACTGTTACATTAAAAGTTTCAGTGTTTAGATGTTGGTTGTCTCTAAAAAGAACAGTTGTGTTTTAAAAATAGGAGTTTAGAAAAAAATGTGGATGAGATTCAGTGCACTGGAAAAAATAACATGATTGGTGGTTTCTGATAATTGAACATTGAAAACTAGGGTGCATAGTACTGTTTTTAAAAAGGAATAATACTATTGGTTTAGAAAAAGTAATTGAAAAGAACATTGGACAGGATAAGCTGGTATATTGAGTAGTCAAACACACTTTCTGATTGGTTTGCTACATTGAGTGATGAACTTTTAACCTTTTCAGTTTAGATAGGGGTTCCATGGAGAGTTACCATGGTAAGAGGCAGAGAGATCAGTGGGGGTAGGTTGAGCATTATGTGAGTTTGAAAGTGTTGAAATGTACAACCAATTAAAATGTTAGTTTGGTTTAGTATTTGTGTGGGAAGAAATGTGATTGGTTATGTACGGAGTTATGTGTGAAAAATGACAGGAAATCATGGCCATTTTGTGATTGCAGTGTCTGAGGTACATTTGAGAGATTTTTGGTTTACAATATCTGGTGTGTGATTCACACTGTACTAAATCTTCAGCAGCATTTTAAAAGGTAAGTAGTTAAATTATAAGGGCAACTATGTTGTATAAATTAAGTTAATAAGAAAAATGTTTTCTAATGTGGAAGTTTCTCCCTCTCCCTCTCTTTCTCTCTCTCTCACTATCTCCCTTCCTCTCCACCACTGTTCTTTTTCCTTCCTCTCTTTTAAAAAAAAAATCTTTCTGTTTCACTTACTCCTTTTTCTTTTCTTTTAATATGCTTTTTTTTCTCACTCTCCTTTCCTCACCTTCATATCTCTTCCCTCACTTCACTATAAGTGCCATAGAAACTCTTTCACTAGCATTTAGTAATCATTACAGGAAAATTCTGACAGAATAATTTGCTTGGTTGATGTGTTTGAAAATATGGAAATATGTGTACTCACAAAGTCAGTCAGGTCATTTTATAGTATAAATTCTTATAAACAAATTTAAGTGATATAATCATATAAAGTACTTGATGAAAGTTTCTGTATAATAATTTGAAAGAATAAAATTAGTGAAAAAGCTAGTTTTATATTATCTATTACCTAAAACGAGAAATTAAAGGTTTTTTTGTAAGGTATTACAACACATTTTAAAAAAAGGAAATGGCGCAAATTGAGGAGACATTGGAAGTAACGTTTGAAATTTCAGCGAGTCTCCTTGAAGATTTGAATAATCCTTTTACTGACAGCAACATTGAAGAAGAGGCAATCGTTGGAGGACATACTATAAGTGATTTTTTTGACGAGTCAATGGACCGTGAATTTTTTGAAGTGTTGGACATGTATGAGTTCGAAGTATCATGTCAGGAGATTTGGACGAAGAAATTCCAGACCAAATAATGTTGGAAGTGCTATTAGATTTGGGAAATTCAGAAAAATAAATTTATATTTAAAAATTACAAATTATTTCAGAAACTATTATTCTTTAATTGTAATCGTTGAGCTAGTAGCCAAGTGATTGTGGTAAAAACTGAGTCTTACAGTATAGTCTGCAACATTTTTCTGTTTTTCTTCAACTAAGATCACAGTGTGAGTCAGACTTTATTTCACAAAATGGTGGTAGAATAATTTGTTTAGTTGATGTGTTTACAATTATTGCAAAGCATGTAGTCATGGTTTGAGTCAAGCCTGGGAGAGCTGAAGAAATTGCTTACCAAGTGTCTCTGTAGCATGTAGTAATGTTGTGAGTGAATTCTCATTTATACATTCTCATTTCCACCTTGACCCCAAAACTCCCTGAACACCACTGCTCTGTCCTAAAACCTAAAACAGTACTCCCAGCAAGACTCTCTTTCACTGCAATAATTATTTTTCTGAATTGCAAGGCATACTTTCATGTGTCTAAGATCACAGTGTTCCTTGCTCTCTATCTCTTTCCCTCTGTGTCCTTTACCCTTGATTTCCTTAACGTCTCTGTTTCTACCACTCCTTCTCTCTCCAACACTCACTTTCCCTCTGTGTTCATTTTTAACCTTTTCTGTTATTCTCCTTCCCTCATCTTTATACCCCTTCCCTAACTGTTATTATCCTTTACTGATAGTCACTCCCCTTTCCCCACTACACTTCTTCCTGTCTGTATGTCACACCCCTTCTTTTTTTCGCATTTTTTCACTCACTGTCCCTCACTCTCCTTCCCTAATTGAAATCTTTACTCCCCTTCTTTCACCCCAGTTTCCTAACTCCCTTCATCCCTTCACTCCACTTATCTCTCCCTCACTCCCCATCTCTCACTTTACCTTACCCCTCTTTTCTTATCCTCATACCCCTTCTCTCACCATCACTGCAGTTCTCTTACTTCAACCCCCTTTACCCTGCTCTACTTCTTACTCTCAATCTAACTCCCCGTCCTCTGCTCCCCTTGTCTCACTTGTCTCACTCCCCCTCCCTCACTCTCCTTTCCTTATTGCCATTCCCTTACTCTTACAATCTCCTTACCTTTATTCCCTACCCTTAGTCCCTTCTTTTCAGTCACTCTTTGACTCCCCTTTCCTCACTCACCATACTACCCTTTCCACACTCGTTCTCTTAGTCCCTTCCTTCCCTACACTCAGTCATGGCAGTCATTCATTTATACTCTACTCATTCATTCAAAAAAGTATGACACAGTGTATAAGAGATATAGCTCTTCATTGAGAAGTGAAGTGAGTTCTGAAAAGAACAGTTTTATTTGTTTTTTTCGTTTTTTCGTTTTTTTGGAGTTATTTATCAATATTATAATTTTTTTATTTGTTTTTAACAAAAAAAAAGTAAACCATAAAGTGCTCAACAGGAACAAAAAAAATTTTAATGAAAAAAATTATTGCCGGGAGCATTGGTGGTTGCTTATTTTCAGCTCCATTAAATTCAGACTTTGCTCTCTGTAGCAATGTACTTCATAGCATTTGTTACAACGGAGATGCACTTCCTTGAAAAGTGGCCGGATATTAGGAGCAGAGTCCTTTGACTTCTTGGCAGGTGGCTGGTGTCACATCTGACTTCGAGGAGGAGGAATCCTGTTGTCTGTCTGCCATCTTTTCAATTCAGAAACAAAAAACAAAGTGCAAAGGAGGAACACAGCAGTAAAGGTGCTTCTTCCAAGAAAGTGAAAGAAATAGTGAGGAAAGTGGGTGGGGTTTTTGAAGATTCTGGATAAGAAACTACTAATAACCAATCAAAAGTGTTGTTTTAGAGTCACATGACTTTGTTTTCATGTCACATGTCTTGACGTGCCGCCCCCAAATTTTTTTTTTAAAAGAAAATCGCGAGTTGCGCGCACGGTGCTCGCACCCCTTAGCCGCCATTTTGTGTTTCTGAAGCAAAACAGAGCCAAAAACAAAAGTGCATAACGTGAAAAGGGGGCAGGGTAGAGACTACCTGACCCCATAGGCTTTCTCAGGGGGTCCCTGAAGGCCCTCGAAGGGCAAAACATTTTTTTTTATTTTTCTAAAAAATCACGAGGTGTGCGCACGGTGCTCGCACCCCATAGTCGCCATTTTGTGTAGTTTTAAAACAGAGTGACAAATAAAAGTGGAGAACGTGAAAAGGAGGCAGGGTAGAGTGTCCCTGACCCCCAAGGCCTACTGAGGGGGTCCCTGAAGGACCCCTAAGGACTAAAAAAACATTCATTTATTTTTAAAAATCGCGAGGTGTGCGCACCGTTCGTGCACGTCAGAAAGAAAACTGAAAAAAAATACAATTAAATAACAAGTTAGAGTGTTTAGATGTTGGTTGGCTCTAAAAAGAGCCGTTATGTTCATTGGGTGTTTTTTGTACCTACAGGTTAGTACCGATGCAGAGTCTAAAGTTTAAAAGGAAGAATCTATTCCCCTCATCTGTAAAATTTACACCATCTCTCCTATAGATGCCTTGCATGATGTAACACAAGTTGTTGTGGTATATAGAACCCATACCATAGTCTCTGAGGAAAGCAGAAACAGACTTATTCACATGTTTCCTTGCTTTCTCAATCTGTGGACAAAATTGGTTGGACCAGTTCCATTTTTGCCTTTGGCATATATTAGAATATACCAAGGCAGTTTTTGGAAAAAGTGACATCAATTGTCCAAAGGTGTCCTTTAAAAGCATTTCCAGACCTACCCCAGTCATAGTGCCCAAGTCATTTCCACCACAGTGCACAATTATGAGGTCAGGGTGTGGTAGATGCATAAAGGATTTTACCAATGGCATCAATTGGTGACATCTCAATCCTCTCTGGCCCATCCACATAATATCCACATTTGGTAAATTAAGGTTGTGAAAGCATCTATTTGCTACATACCTTTCGCTCCAGAAAATATAGCTATGTCCTACTATCCAGACTTTCAACATCTTGAAGGCAGATGTGGTTGTACTCAGATGGGTTGTGGAAATGAAATGGCAGTAGGAGTTAAGTAAAAAAAGTGGCTGAGATTCAGTGCACTTGAAAAAGAAGAAATGATTGGTGGTTTCTGATAATTTAAGATTGAAAACTAGGGTGCATCCTACTGTTTTTTTTAAGTAATAATACTATTGGTTTAGAAAAAGTCATTGAAAGGAACATTTGAACAGGATAAGCTGGAATACTGAGAGGTCAAACACACCTGCTGCTTTGGTTTGCAACATTGAGGGATGAACTTTTAACCTTTTGAGTTCAGATAGGTGTTCTATGGAGAGTTGCCATGGTAACAGGCAGAGAGAGCAGTGGGGGAAGGTTGAAAATTATGTGAGTTTGAAAGTGTTGAAATGTACAACCAATTAAAATGTTAGTTTGGTTTTCACTTTGTGGGGGAAGAAATTTGATTGGGTATGTACAGAGATATGTGTGTTTAATTAGAGGGAATCAGGGCCATTTGTGGTTGCAGTGTCTGAGGTACATTTCAGAGATTCTGCTGAAGAAAATCTGGTGTGTTTTTGGCACTGTTCTCAATCTTCAAAAGCATTTTTAAAGTTGAGTTATTAATTTGTGAGGGAATATATGTTGTGTATTTTAAGTTAATAATAAAAATGAGTTGCAATGTGGAAGTTACTCACTCTCCCGCTCTTTCACTGTCCCTCACTGTCTTCCTTTCTGTCCAACAGTGTTCTTTTTTCTTCTCCTGTTTCTCTATAAATCCTTCTGTGTTACTTACACCTTTTGCCTTTTTCTTAATATGTTTTTTTTCTCTCAGTCTCCTTTGCTTACCCTTTTTGTTTCTTCACTGTCATTATCCCTTTCCTTCACTCCTGTTTTTGTAATTCTCTCTGACCATCTGATTTCATTTCTTTTGTTTATTTTTTCGCTCTTATTGTCTCTCTCTTTTTGTCTTCCTCACCTTTGCTCTCTTTATAGAATGCTACTAGGAAGATCCTCTTCCCCCCCTTTCCCTGTAGCAATTATTTGACTGAATTGCAAGGATTTCTGTTATGTGTCTAATGTGTAATCTTCCCAAGTTCTCGGGATCGGGGAGACACAAATGACCACACAACAACAGTGTTTAGGGGTGCTTCCCTGCAACCTTTAATAAGGAAAGTATAGAGGACAAAGAAAAATAGCGATAAGTAGTCTCGCGTTGTGTGGAAAAACCCACTATCTGTAGTCAACCAAGAAAGAAACAATATGCATAACGATACCCATTAGCCGCCCTGTTCCTTCAGCAGGGCTTCGATCCAACCGTCCTCCGCGTGAATACCGGTCCCGGTATTCCCCAGCGGAGGGCACTGTGCAGAACAACGGCCGACAATACAGTTCGAAATAGGCTAATGGGGTTGCCTCGTTCCACTGAACGGCAGCGCTGGTTATATCTGTCTTGTGCACGTTGTTGGAACACCCCCTCAGAAATGCCCAGCCGGGCACTCGACCGTAGGGTACTGCGAGCAAGGAAGGGAACAGCCGCTCCACCTTCAATCACTACTCACTGTGGGCTAGCGTGCACTTGTCTTTCCGGTGGGGAGTACCTCTCGGATGTACACCGGAATCCGAAAACCCCAGCAGAGACGCGGCAAACACCTCCGTGGTTGCGTCTCTGCTCAATCCTGTCTTGGGAGTGTAGAAACTAACACTCTACCAAGACTCCTCTCGAATGTCGGGAAGATGTGCAGCTGCGCAGTCTTACCTCTGTCACGGAACTGTTGCCTCGAAAATCAGGTTCCTTGGTATCGCGAACAGTGCCGGTCCGGCGTCCACAAACAGCAGGGTCTAAACAGGAAACAAGGAGGCCGGCAAGGATCTCAATATCCGACGCCTTCCCTTGCTCCTGTGCGCCTTATGTAGGCGTTTCTGGTTCGCGCGCTGATCGCGCTAAGCATGCTGGTACTGGTAGTTCTGGATCCGCTAGCTACCTCCGGAACTTGTCTGCCGTTCTGTGCGGCAGTACCACATTGCACCACCGGAGACCGGGAGTTCCTTGACAGTACATCCTCCTCCCATCAACACCTCCCCACGGGGCCCGCGCAGGCAGGATGTTTCCTATGGAACGCAGGCACCAGGCGAGGTGCATTAACACCAGAAGCCGGTTCCCACGACTGTTCCTCCAGGCCATACCCCTTCCAGGCCACAGGATACCACAGCTTGCCACTCCTCCACTTGGAATCACGTATGCCTGCCACCTCATACTCGACATCCGCGTCCAGCTCCACAGGCATGGGCGGCGCCCGTCGACCAGGGGCCGATGGCTTCAACAGGGAAACGTGGAACACCGGGTGGATCCGCATGTGTCCAGGAAGACCCAACTTCATGTTCACAGGGCTGATGCGCCGAGTGATGCGATAGGGTCCGATGAATCGGGGATGAAACACGCTGTGTTTGCGAAACCGCAGGTTCATGGTGGACACCCAGACGTAATCCCCGACGGCATACAGAGGCCCAGGACGCCGCCTCTTGTCCGCCGACGTTTTGTATGCGGCCTTTACTGCTTCCAAGCATTTCTTTGACATCAGCAGTGTTTCCTTGATGTGCGCCACCCTCTCGGAAGTCTCAGGCACCTTCCGGTCCCTGACAGGGTGCAGAAACGGCAAGAACCTCGGGTGATGGCCGTAGTTGCTATAAAAAGGGGATGCCTTAGTGGGGCTATGCGTAGCATTGTTGTAGGCTATCTCCACAAGCCACAGGAGATCCACCCACTCCTCTTTCCCCTGATCCACAAAACAACGCAGGTAATGCTTCAGGGACTGGTTCAAACGTTCCGTCTGGCCGTCTGTTTGAGGGTGGTAGCTAGTAGACATAGCCGAGGTGACGTGCAACGCCGAACACCATGTTCTCCAGAACTGGGCTGTGAACTGCGCTCCCCTGTCAGACACGATCAGGTTGGGCAGACCGTGCAAACGCACCACGTTCCTCAATAGGAGCAAAGCTAGTTGGCCAGCGGAGGGCACCTGTTTACAGGCTATGAAGTGCCCCATCTTGGTGAGGTAGTCCACCACGACTAGAATAGCTGTGCAGCCTTGGTCCACCGGCAGCCCCACGACGAAGTCTAGGGAAATGTTCTCCCATGGTTTGTTGGGTGTAGGAAGAGCCCGCAGTAACCCTTGCAGGCGTCTGTGATCCGATTTCATGGCAGCACAGATGGTGCAGGCTTCACCCCACCGTCAAACATCCGCTCTCAAGGACGGCCACCAGAAATGCCTCCCTAGACTGGCCACAGTTTTCTCGAAACCAAGGTGGCCCACACAGGGCGAGACGTGACACCACTCGAAGGCTTGCTTCCGGAGCCATAGACTTGGTATCAGCAAGCGGCACCCGTTCACGGGTATCCTGTCCTTCACCTGCCACTCTTTGTGTCTCAAGAGCCAGCTTCTCCAGGTAAACAAACGTATCCCCCCCTGGATCCCTTTTAGGAACGTGTCTGGCTGTATCACCCCTAGCACCGCATCCGGACGGATGATAGAGTGCTCCGGGCTCGTCCGTGGTACCGCAACAGAGGATTGGCGAGAGAGGGCGTCCGCTTTCCTGTTTTCTGTGCCAGGCCGATACGTGATGTGAAAGTGGAAGCCGGAGAAGAAAAGCATCCACCTCATCTGTCTGGGCGACAGGTGTCTAGCCGCCGTCATGAATTGCAGGTTGCGGTGATCTGTGAACACGAATACCACATGCCTGGCTCCCATCAACAGGTGTCTCCAGTCCGCGAACGCCTCCCTGATGGCTAACAGCTCCTTCTACGCTATGTGGTAGTTACGTTCCACGTCGTTCAGCTTCCTGGACATGAAGGCCACGAGATGGAGTGCTCCGGTGTGTTGGTGCCGTTGTGACAGAATGGCCCCCACGGCGACTTCCGAGGCATCCGCTTCCACAACATAGGGTAACTCCAGGTTGGGATGAGCTAGGATGGGTGCGGAAATAAACGCCTTCTTCAGCGCCATGAAGACGGCCTGCACCTCTGGAGTCCACACGAAGGACTGCGATTTCCGCAACAGCTGAGTGATCGGGGCCACCAGCCCGGAGAACCCGTCGATAAAGCGAAGATAAAAATTGGCAAACCCAATAAAGCATTGTACGTCCTTCACTCCCCGCGGTGTAGGCCACTCCTCTACAGCCCTGACTTTACGCTCGGCCATCTCCTGTCCCTCCGGGCTCAGCATCACTCCAAGAAACTCCACGGACGTGACTTGGAAGTCGCATTTGCTGAGCTTGCAGAACAGCATGTTCTCTCTGAGTTTCTGGAGTACCGTTGACACATGTTGTACGTGTTCCTCCTCCGTGTTGGAATAAATGAGGATATCGTCAATGTACACCACTACGTACACATCCAGAATGTCACGGAATACCTCGTTCAAGAAGTACTGGAAGGCCGCAGGGGCATTGCAGAGTCCGAACGGCATGACGAGGTATTCGAAGAGGCCGAATCGGGTCTTAAACGCCGTCTTCCACTCGTCGCCTTCCCTCATACGCACTAGATGGTATGCCCCTTTGAGGTCAAGCTTTGTGTAGACCTTGGCTTTCTTTACTTGTTCCAGCAAGACACTAAAGAGTGGCAAGGGGTACCGTTGATTTACGGTAATAGCGTTCAATGCCCTGAAGTCCACACAAGCCCTCAACTCACAGTTGGCCTTAGGGTCGAAGAAAAGGGGCGAGGCTGCCGGGGATTTGGAGGGTCTGATGAACCCCAGCCCCAGGAGTTTGTCGAGGTAAGAACGGAGGTGGATGTTCTCTGGCTCCGTTAAGGCATATAGCCTACCACTGGGTAAGCTAGCGCCTGGAACCAAGTCGATTTGGCAGTCATACATCCTGTGCCGAGGAAGGACCTCTGCCCGCACGTCGTCGAAAACGTCCGTGTAGTCACTGTATGCCCTGGGTAGGACTACCTCTTTCTCCGCCGCCGTGGCGACTCTGTGAACCAACCTTGGTCCGTTAGCAGAACCCTTCTGCACCCCAGAATGCTGATGACAATGCGGAGATGTCATCACAACCGTGTGCGCTACCCAGTCGACAGAAGGGTTGTGTTTTTCGAGCCACGGTAAACCCAGAATGACCCTGTATTGTGGCGCTCTGATGATACTGAAGTCTATCCCCTCTTCGTGCATTTCCCCGAATCTCACGGGTATTACCCCTGTATGATATCCGATAGGTCCGGTCACCAGCCTCCTCCCGTCCACTGCATAGACCTCCTCCGGTGTCTCTTTGGGTATGAGGGTAATGCCCAATCGCAGAGCCTCCTCTTTATCCATGAAGAGCCCCGTGGCCCCTGAATCAACCATGGCTTCTACCGGACTCCACCGTGTATCCACGGAGACCAGAACGGTGATGTACAGGTGCTGCTGCCGTACCCGAGTAAGGCGTGATAAAGAAGGGATATATAAACGACTCCTAGAGGCCCCTTCTCTGTTCTGGGAGTCCGTTAGTTTTCCGCCGGGACGTCAACCGCTGCATTCACGGTTCTGTTGGCCCTGAATCGGCTGTTCTTTGGTTTGGCCAGGCACTCACGCACATAGTGCCCCTTCTTGCCGTAGTATAAACAGAGGCCTTGTTTGCGGCGTGCTTCTTTTTCTGTGGCGGTTAAACTGGCCCGAATGGCTCCAATATCCATGGGTACAGCCTTCGCGGAGATGTTGGATTCGGCGTTTTCTTGCGACACATAGGAAGGAAGCGATTTCCCTTTCCTCTTGTGGTCCCCTTTACATTCACCTAAGCGCTGATCCAAGCGAAGCACTAAGCTGATGAGACCTTCACATGTCTTGGGCTGTGGGTCAATCTGGGCTACAACGTCTTTGAGATCATCGCTCAACCCTTGATGGAATAGCGCCGCTTGCTTTGAGAGCGGCCATTTAGTCTCTGCCACCAAACGTCGGAACGCATTCAAGTAATGAACCAGGTCATTGCTGCCCTGACGCAGCCCCAGCAATTCTCTGTCTGCGGTATAGGAATCCGCACGCCTATCGAATACTTTCAGGAACTCTTCACGAAAGGCCCCCCAGTCGCAGAGGAGAGGGTTGTCTCTGGCCACCAAGGGAACAGCCCATTGCGCGGCATTCCCCGCCAGATATGAAATGAAAAAGGCTACCCTTGCCTGGCTGGTGGGGAATGCCTTGGGTTTGCAGGACAGGTGCAAAGCCACCTGTGTTAGGAAGACTTGTACAGTATCAGGGTCTCCGCTGTGCCTCTCCGGTGTGGCCAGGGGCACAGCGACGGTCATCACCACAACCGCAGGAGGCGGGGACACGACCTGGCTTCCAGCATCAAAGGGATTCCGTTGACCGGCATCTAATCTGGCCTTTAAATCCACGGTTTCTTGTCTGGATGCGTTCAGTTCAGCTTGGACAGTCGCCAAGGCAGCCAAGACGTCATCCAAAGTGGCCATGGTACCTTCACCCCGATCAGGAAAAGACGGATTGTTTAAGGTCGGATATTGTGTAATCTTCCCAAGTTCTCGGGATCGGGGAGACACAAATGACCACACAACAACAGTGTTTAGGTGTGCTTCCCTGCAACCTTTAATAAGGAAAGTATAGAGGACAAAGAAAAATAGCGATAAGTAGTCTCGCGGTGTGTGGAAAACCCCACTATCTGTAGTCAACCAAGAAAGAAACAATATGCATAACGATACCCATTAGCCCCCCTGTTCCTTCAGCAGGGCTTCGATCCAACCGTCCTCCGCATGAATACCGGTCCCGGTATTCCCCAGCGGAGGGCACTGTGCAGAACAACGGCCGACAATACCGTTCGAAATAGGCTAATGGGGTTGCCTCGTTCCACTGAACAGCAGCGCTGGTTATATCTGTCTTGTGCACGTTGTTGGAACACCCCCTAGGGAATGCCCAGCCGGGCACTCGACCGTAGGGTACCGTGAGCAAGGAAGGGAACAGCCGTTCCACCTTCAATCACTACTTACTGTGGGCTAGCGTGCACTTGTCTTTCCAGTGGGGAGTACCTCAGGATGTACACCGGAATGCGAAAACCCCAGCAGAGACACGGCAAACACCTCCGTGGTGTGCGTCTCTGCTCAATCCTGTCTTGGGAGCGTAGAAACTAACACTCTACCAAGACTCCTCTTGAATGTCGGGAAGACGTGCAGCTGCGCAGTCTTACCTACGTCGTGGAACTGTTGCCTCGAAAATCAGGTTCCTTGGTATCGCGAACAGTGCCGGTCCGACGTCCACAAACAGCAGGGTCTAAACAGGAAACAAGGAGGCCGGCAAGGATCTTAATATCCGACGCCTTCCCTTGCTCCTGTGCGCCTTATGTAGGCGTTTCTGGTTCGCGCGCTGATCGCGCTAAGCATGCTGGTACTGGTAGTTCTGGATCCGCAAGCTACCTCCGGACTTGTCTGCCGTTCTGTGCGGCAGTACCACATTGCGCTACAGGAGACCGGGAGTTCCTTGACATAAGGTCACAGTGTGAGTCTCATGTTTGGATGTAATGCTGGCAAAAAAGTAATGCTGCAAATTGGAAAAGTATTTTGAAAATGACTCAGGTTTCTGCACTGTATTGTAGTGCTGAAATAGATAGAATGTGTTCTGTCTCTTAATCGTTTTAGTGTGGTAAATGTGTTTTGGTTAAAAGTTTGGTTTCAAACTTTTTGTCCAGGATCACACTGAGTGTCTGTGTAAATTAAAGAATTATATTTGCACCTTTTACTATAATCTCTCCTGTCTCTTCTCACAGTCTATCTCCCTCTGGTTATACTGTTTTCTTTCATGAAAATATTGTGTCTTATGTATGGATGTAATGCTGGCAAAAAGTAATGCTGCAAAGTGCAAATGTATTTTGAAAATGACACAGGTTTCTGCATTGTATTGTAGTGGTGAAATAGATAGGCTGTGTTTTGTCTCCTAAACGTTTTCGTGTGGTAAATGTGTTTTTGAAAATAGTTTGGTTTTAAACTTTTTGTCCTGGATCACACTGAGTGTCTGTGTAAAGTAGACACAGTGATGGTACACACAGAAGAGAGATGGTGCAGGCAGAGATACAGATAGTGGAAGTAGACACAGAGATGGTACACAGAGAGGATAGATGGTGCAGGCAGAGACGCAGATAGTGCAAGCACACACATACATGGTACACACTGAGGATAGAAAATGGAGGGCTGTACGCATAGGGACAGATAGTGCAAGCAGACACAGACATGGTACACACAGAGGGTAGATGGTGTAGGGCTGCAGGCAGAGGGACAGATGGTGCAGTCACAGAAAAGATGGTGCAGAAAGAGGGCGATATGGTTTAAGCATAGAGTCAGATAGTGCAAGCAGACACAGACATGGTATACACTTAGGATAGAAGATGGAGGGCTGTAGGCAGAGGGTCAGATAGTGTAAGCAGATACAGACATGGTACATACAGAGGGTAGATGGTGTAGGGCTGCAGGCAGAGGGACAGAGGGTACAGTCACAGAAAAGATGGTGCAGAGAGAGGGTGGGATGGTTCAAGCAGACACTCAGATAGTGCAAGCAGACAGAAACATGATATACACAGAGGATATATGGTGGAGTGCTTTAGGCAGAGGGACAGATAGTGCAAGCAGATACAGACATGGTACACACAGTGGATAGGTGTTGTAGGGCTGCAGGCAGAGGCACAGATGGTGCGAAAACACCTGAAAGAATATTCCTAGCAAGACTTCTTTTGATTGTAGTAATCATTGGTGCAGGCAGAGACACAGATAGTGGAAGCAGACACAGAGATGGTACTAACAGAGAATAGATGGTATAGGACTGTAGGCAGAGGGACAGATAGTGGAAGCAGACACAGAGATGGTACCAACAGAGAATATATGGTATAGGGCTGCAGGCAGAGGGAGAGATAGTGGAAGCAGACACAGACATGGTACACACAGAGAATAGATGGTGCAAGAGAGACACAGATAGTGGAACCAGACACAGAGATGGTACACACAGAGGATAGATGGTGCAGGCAGAGACACAGATAGTGGGAGCAGACGCTGGGATGCTACACACAGAGGGTAGATGGTGCAGGAAGAGGGAAAGATAGTGGAAGCAGGCATACAGATGGTACACACAGAGAATAGATGGTGCAGGCAGAGACACAGATAGTGGAAGCAGACACAGAGATGGTACACACTGAGGATAGATGGTGCAGGCAGAGACACAGATAGTGGAAGCGGACACAGAGATGGTATATACAAATAATAGGTGGTGCAAGCACAGACATAGTTAGTGGAAGCAGACACAGAGATGGTACACAGAGAGGATAGATGGTGCAGGCAGAGACACAGATAGTGGAAGCAGACATAGAGATGGTATACACAGAGGATAGATGGTGCAGGCAGAGGGAGAGATGGTGGAAGCAGACATACAGATGGTACACACAGAGAATAGATGGTGCAGGCAGAGACACAGATAGTGGAAGCAGACACAGAGATGGTACACACAGAGGATAGATGGTGCAGGCAGAGACACAGATAGTGGAAGCAGACACAGAGATGGTACACACAGAGGATAGATGGTGCAGGCAGAGACACAGATAGTGGAAGCAGACACAGAGATGGTACACACCGAGGATAGATGGTGCAGGCAAAAGGAGAGATAGTGGAAGCAGACATACAGATGGTACACACAGAGAATAGATGGTGCAGGCAGAGACACAAATAGTGGAAGCAGACACAGAGATGGTACACACAGAGGATAGATGGTGCAGGCAGAGACACAGATAGTGGAAGCAGACACAGAGATGGTATATACAGAGAATAGATGGTGCAAGCACAGACACAGATAGTGGAAGCAGACACAGAGATGGTAAACAGAGAGGATAGATGGTGCAGGCAGAGGCACAGATAGTGGAAGCAGACATAGAGATGGTATACACAGAGGCTAGATGGTGCAGGCAGAGACACAGATAGTAGCAGCAGACACAGAGATGGTACTTACGGAATAGAGATGGTGCAGGCAGAGACACAGATAGTGGAAGCAGACACTGAGATGGTACACACAGAGAATAGATGGTATAGGACTGCTGCAGAGGGACAGATAGTGGAAGCAGACACAGAGATGATACACACAGAGAATAGATGGTGCAGGCAGAGACGCAGATAGTGGAAGCAGACACAGAGATGGTACACACAAAAGAGACATGGTGCAGGCAGAGACACAGCCAGTGGAAGTAGACACAGAGATGGTACACACAGAGGATGGATGGTGCAGGCAGAGACATATATAGTGGAAGCAGACACAGAGATGTTACACCAGAGGATAGATGGTGGAGGCAGAGTCACAGATAGTGCAAGCAGAAACAGAGATGGTACACACGGAGAATAGATGGTATAGGGCTGCAGGTAGAGGAAGAGATAGTGGAAGCAGACGCAGACATGGTACACACAGAGAATAGATGGTATAGGGTTTCAGGCAGAGGGACAGATAGTGGAAGCAGACATAGAGATGGTACACATAGAGGATAGATGGTGCTGGCAGAGACACAAAAAGTGGGAGCAGGCACAGAGATGGTACACACAGAAGAGAGATGGCGCAGGCAGAGACACAGATAGTGGAAGCAGACGCAGAGATGGTACACACAGAAGATAGATGGTGCAGGCAGAGGGAGAGATAGTGGAAGCAGACATAGAGATGGTGGAAACAGAAGAGAGATGGTTCAGGCAGAGACACAGATAGTGGAACCAGACACAGAGATGGTACACACAGAAGAGAGATGGTGCAGGTAGACACATAGATAGTGGAAGCAGACACAGAGATGGTACACACAGAGGATAGATGCTACAGGCAGAGACACAGATAGTGGAAGCAGAAACAGAGATGGTACACACAGAGGATAGATGGTGCAGGTAGAGACACAGATAGTGGAAGCAGACACAGAGATGTTACACACAGAGGATAGATGGTGCAGGTAGAGACACAGATAGTAGGAGCAGACACAGAGATGGTGCACACAAAAGGGACATGGGGCAGGCAGAGACACAGATAGTGGAAGTAGACACAGAGATGGTACACAGAGAGGATTGATGGTGCAGGCAGAGATATAGTTAGTGGAAGCAGACACAGAGATGTTACACACAGAGGATAGATGGTGGAGGCAGATACACATATAGTGCAAGCAGACACAGAGATGGTGCACACAGAGAATCGATGATATAGGGCTGCAGGTAGAGGGAGAGATAGTGGAAACAGACACAGACATGGTACACACAGAGAATAGATGGTATAGGGTTTCAGGCAGAGGGACAGATAGTGGAAGCAGACATATAGATGGTACACATAGAGGATAGATGGTGCTGGCAGAGACACAAAAAGTGGGAGCAGACACAGAGCTGGTACACACAGAAGAGAGATGGTGCAGGCAGAGACACAGCTAGTGCAAGCAGACACAGAGATGGTACACACAGAAGATAGATGGTGCAGGCAGAGGGAGAGATAGTGGAAGCAGACATAGAGATGGCACACACAGAAGAGAGATGGTTCAGGCAGAGACACAGATAGTGGAACCAGACACAGAGATGGTGTACACAGAGGATAGACGGTGCAGGCAGAGACACAGATAGTGGAACCAGACACAGAATTGGTACACACAGAAGAAAGATGGTGCAGGTAGACACATAGATAGTGGAAGCAGACACAGAGATGGTACACACAGATTATAGATGGTGCAGGCAGAGGGAGAGATAGTGTAAGCAGACATAGAGATGGTACACACATAGAATAAATGGTGCAGGCAGAGACACAGATAGTAGGAGCAGACACAGAGATGGTACACACGGAAGAGAGATGGTGCAGGCAGAGACACAGATAGTGGAAGCAGACACAGAGATGGTACACAGAGAGGATAGATGGTTCAGGCAGAGACACAGATAGTGGAAGCAGACACAGAGGTGGTATATACAGAGAATAGATGGTGCAGGCACAGACACAGATAGTGGAAGCAGACACAGAGATGGTACACAGAGAGGATAGATGGTGCAGGCACAGACTCAGATAGTGGAAGCAGACACAGAGATGGTACACACAGAGAATAGATGGTGCAGGCAGAGATACAGATAGTAGGAGCAGACACAGAGATGGTACACACGGAGGAGAGATGGTGCAGGCAGAGACACAGATAGTGGAAGCAGACACAGAGATAGTACACAGAGAGGATAGATGGTGCAGGCAGAGACACAGATAGTGGAAGCAGACATACAGATGGCACACACAGAGAATAGATGGTGCAGGCAGAGACACAGATAGTGGAAGCAGACACAGAGATGGTACACAGAGGATAGATGGTGCAGGCAGAGAAACAGATAGTGGAAGCGGACACAGAGATGGTATATACAAATAATAGTTGGTGCAAGCACAGACACAGTTAGTGGAAGCAGACACAGAGATGGTACACAGAGGGGATAGATGGTGCAGGCAGAGACACAGATAGTGGAAGCAGACATAGAGATGGTATACACAGAGGATAGATGGTGCAGGCAGAGGGAGAGATAGTGGAAGCAGACATACAGATGGTACACACAGAGAATAGAGGGTGCAGGCAGAGACACAGATAGTGGAAGCAGACACAGAGATGGTACACACAGAGGATAGATGGTGCAGGCAGAGGGAGAGATAGTGGAAGCAGACATACAGATGGTACACACAGAGAATAGATGGTGCAGGCAGAGACACAGATAGTGGAAGCAGACACAGAGATGGTACACACAGAGGATAGATGGTGCAGGCAGAGACACAGATAGTGGAAGCAGACACTGAGATGGTACACACAGAGAATAGATGATGCAGGCAAAAGGAGAGATAGTGGAAGCAGACATAAAGATGGTACACACAGAGAATAGATAGTGCAGGCAGAGACACAAATAGTGGAAGCAGACACAGAGATGGTACACACAGAGGATAGATGGTGCAGGCAGAGACACAGATAGTGGAAGCAGACACAGAGATGGTATATACAGAGAATAGATGATGCAAGCACAGACACAGATAGTGGAAGCAGACACAGAGATGGTAAACAGAGAGGATAGATGGTGCAGGCAGAGGCACAGATAGTGGAAGCAGACATAGAGATGGTATACACAGAGGATAGATGGTGCAGGCAGAAACACAGATAGTAGCAGCAGAAACAGAGATGGTACTGACGGAATAGAGCTGGTGCAGGCAGAGACACAGATAGTGGAAGCAGACACTGAGATGGTACACACAGAGAATAGATGGTATAGGACTGCTGCAGAGGGACAGATAGTGGAAGCAGACACAGAGATGATACACACAGAGAATAGATGGTGCAGGCAGAGACACAGATAGTGGAAGCAGACACAGAGATGGTACACACAAAAGAGACATGGTGCAGGCAGAGACACAGACAGTGGACGTAGACACAGAGATGGTCCACACAGAGGATGGATGGTGCAGGCAGAGACATATATAGTGGAAGCAGACACAGAGATGTTACACCAGAGGATAGATGGTGGAGGCAGAGTCACAGATAGTGCAAGCAGAAACAGAGATGGTACACACGGAGAATAGATGGTATAGGGCTGCAGGTAGAGGGAGAGATAGTGGAAGCAGACGCAGACATGGTACACACAGAGAATAGATGGTATAGGGTTTCAGGCAGAGGGACAGATAGTGGAAACAGACATAGAGATGGTACACATAGAGGATAGATGGTGCTGGCAGAGACACAAAAAGTGGGAGCAGGCACAGAGATGGTACACACAGAAGAGAGATGGTGCAGGCAGAGACACAGATAGTGGAAGCAGACGCAGAGATGGTACACACAGAAGATAGATGGTGCAGGCAGAGGGAGAGATAGTGGAAGCAGACACAGAGATGTTACACACAGAGGATAGATGCTGCAGGCAGAGACACAGATAGTGGAAGCAGAAACAGAGATGGTACACACAGAGGATAGATGGTGCAGGCAGAGACACATGTAGTGGAAGCAGACACAGAGATGTTACACACAGAGGATAGATGGTGCAGGTAGAGACACAGATAGTAGGAGCAGACACAGAGACGGTGCACACAAAAGGGACATGGGGCAGGCAGAGACACAGATAGTGGAAGTAGACACAGAGATGGTACACAGAGAGGATAGATGGTGCAGGCAGAGACATAGTTAGTGGAAGCAGACACAGAGGTGGTACAAACAGAGAATAGATGATATAGGGCTGCAGGTAGAGGGAGAGATAGTGGAAACAGACACAGACATGGTACACACAGAGAATAGATGGTATAGGGTTTCAGGCAGAGGGACAGATAGTGGAAGCAGACATAGAGATGGTACACATAGAGGATAGATAGTGCTGGCAAAGACACAAAAAGTGGGAGCAGACACAGAGCTGGTACACACAGAAGAGAGATGGTGCAGGCAGAGACACAGATAGTGCAAGCAGACACAGAGATGGTACACACAAAAGATAGATGGTGCAGGCAGAGGGAGAGATAGTGGAAGCAGACATAGAGATGGCACACACAGAAGAGAGATGGTTCAGGCAGAGACACAGATAGTGGAACCAGACACAGAGATGGTATACACAGAGGATAGACGGTGCAGGCAGAGACACAGATAGTGGAACCAGACACAGAAATGGTACACACAGAAGAAAGATGGTGCAGGTAGACACATAGATAGTGGAAGCAGACACAGCGATGGTACACACAGATGATAGATGGTGCAGGCAGAGGGAGAGATATTGTAAGCAGACATAGAGATGGTACACACATAGAATAGATGGTGCAGGCAGAGACACAGATAGTAGGAGCAGACACAGAGATGGTACACAAGGAAGATAGATGGTGCAGGCAGAGACACAGATAGTGGAAGCAGACACAGAGGTGGTATATACAGAGAATAGATGGTGCAGGCACAGACACAGATAGTGGGAGCAGACACAGAGATGGTACACAGAGAGGATAGATGGTGCAGGCACAGACTCAGATAGTGGAAGCAGACACAGCGATGGTACACACAGAGAATATATGGTGCAGGCAGAGATACAGATAGTAGGAGCAGACACAGAGATGGTACACATGGAGGAGAGATGGTGCAGGCAGAGACACAGATAGTGGAAGCAGACACAGAGATGGTACACAGAGAGGATAGATGGTGCAGGCAGAGACACAGATAGTGGAAGCACACACGGAGATGGTATACACAGAGGATAGATGATGCAGGCAGAGATAGAGATAGTAGGATCAGACACAGAGATGGTACACATGGAAGAGAGATGGTGCAGGCAGAGACACAGATAGTGGAAGCAGACACAGAGATGGTACACACAGAGAATAGATGGTATAGGACTGCAGGCATAGGGATAGACAGTGGAAGCAGACACAGAGATCGTACGCACCGACAATAGATGATATAGGGCTGCAGGCAGAGGGAGAGATAGTGGAAGCAGACACAGACATGGTAGACACAGAGAATAGATGGTATAGGGTTTCAGGCAGAGGGACAGATAGTGGAAGCAGACACAGAGATGGTATAGATAGAGGATAGATGGTGCAGGCAGAGACACAGATAGTGGGAGCAGACACAGAGATGGTACACACAGACGAGAGATGGTGCAGGCAGAGACACAGATAGTGGAAGCAGACACAGAGATGGTACACACTGAGTATAGATGGTGCCTGCAGAGGGAGAGATAGTGGAAGCAGACATAGAGATGGGACACACAGAAGAGAGATGGTGCAGGCAGAGACACAGATAGTGGAACCAGACACAGAGATGTTACACATAGAGGATAGATGTTGCAGGCAGAGACACAGATAGTGAGAGCAGACACAGAAATGGTACACACAGAAGAGAGATGGTGCAGGCAGAGACACTGATAGTGGAAGCAGACACAGAGATGGTACACACAGAGGATATATGGTGCAGGCAGAGGGAGAGATAGTGGAAGCAGACATAGAGATGGTACACACAGAGAATAGATGGTGCAGGCAGAGACACAGATATTGGAAGCAGACATAGAGATGGTACACATAGAGGATAGATGGTGCAGGCAGAGACACAGATAGTGGAAGCAGACACAGAGGTGGTATATACAGAAAATAGATGGTGCAGGCACAGACACAGATAGTGGAAGCAGACACAGAGATGGTACACAGAGAGGATAGATGGTGCAGGCACAGACTCAGATAGTGGAAGCAGACACAGAGATTGTACACACAGAGAATAGATGGTGCAGGCAGAGATACAGATAGTAGGAGCAGACACAGAGATGGTACACACAGAAGAGAGATGGTGCAGGCAGAGACACAGATAGTGGAAGCAGACACAGAGATGGACCACAGAGAGGATAGATGGTGCAGGCAGAGACACAGATAGTGGAAGCACACACGGAGATGGTATACACAGAGGATAGATGATGCAGGCAGAGATAGAGATAGTAGGATCAGACACAGAGATGGTACACATGAAAGAGAGATGGTGCAGGCAGAGACACAGATAGGGGAAGCAGACACAGAGATGGTACACACAGAGAATAGATGGTATAGGACTGCAGGCAGAGGGACAGACAGTGGAAGCAGACACAGAGATGGTACACTCCGACAATAGATGATATAGGGCTGCAGGCAGAGGGAGAGATAGTGTAAGCAGACACATACATGGTAGACACAGAGAATAGATGGTATAGGGTTTCAGGCAGAGGGACAGATAGTGGAAGCAGACACAGAGATGGTACAGATAGAGGATAGATGGTGCAGGCAGAGACACAGATAGTGGGGGCAGACACAGAGATGGTACACACAGACGAGAGATGGTGCAGGCAGAGACACTGATAGTGGAAGCAGACACAGAGATGGTACACACAGAGGATATATGGTGCAGTCAGAGGGAGAGATAGTGGAAGCAGACATAAAGATGGTACACACAGAGAATAGATGGTGCAGGCAGAGACACAGATAGTGGAAGCAGACATAGAGATGGTACACACAGAGAATAGATGGTGCAGGTAGAGATACAGATAGTAGGAGCAGACACAGAGATGGTACACACGGAAAAGAGATGGTACAGGCAGAGACACAGATAGTGGAAGCAGACACAGAGATGGTACACACAGAGGATAGATGGTACAGGCAGAGACACAGATTGTGGAAGCCGACACAGAGATGGTACACACAGAGGATAGATGGTGCAGGGCTCCAGGTAGAGGAACAGATGTTGTAGTCACAGAAAAGATGTTGCAGAGAGAGGGTGAGATGCTTCATGCAGAGACACAGATAGTCCAAGCACACATAGATGTGGTACACTCAAGGATAGATGGTGCAGGGCTGCAGGAAGAGACTGTATGATTTGCTACTTTGGTCAGACACTGTTGCTGTACCTTCAACTTTATTTTGAAGTGAATCATTGTTTACATCATGTAGTTGTTGCAATTGCTATGTAGTATGTTAGTAGTGGTCTATAACATGTTTTTTTTTTACTTCACAATAGATTTAAAGAAAAGACTAAAGAAAATCAAGATGCCTAGTAAACAGGTGAAGAGAAGGAAGTATAAAAAGGCTTACTTTTCCAAGACTACACAATTACAAGAGGCATCCAGACAACATTGTACATTGAAAAATAAGAATGCTCCTGGTAAGATAACCAAGGATTTTCTAAGGAAATTAACTGTAAGGACCAAAAATGCAAATAATGTTGCAAAGATGAATACATCTTCAAAAACAACATAAAGAAAAGTATTAGAGACAAAAGAAGGTGGAAAAATGTGTGACAATGAGAACATCTTTAGTAATAGACGAAGGAGTCAATTTGTTGAAATAAGGAAAAAAATGATTTATAACAGAATTATCTTAAATTTATTGAAAAGTTGAAAGATTTGTAAAAGGAAAACTGCTTTTTATAAGCAAAAAAAGTGTTAGAATGAAAAAAGAAATTATATATTTTAGTAATCAATAGACTATAAAGGGAAAAGTAAGTGGAAAAGACTAATTAATAGAACTAATTTTTGTAATATTTTTTCTGGAGAATGGAAGCATAGTTCAAGTTCTGAGCCATTTTTTAACGAAGAGAGTTACTTTTAGAATAATGATTTGTTGCATGAAGTTGACACCAGTGGTCGAGCATATGAGGTGAAGGGCGGTTGTCCGATTGTAAAAGAGAAAATTGTACCAAGAAATGCAGAAGAGGTGTTAGCTGATGAAGTTTTAGGGAGACGTGCTAAGGCTCCATTGTACACTTGGAATTGTAGTAGCATTTGTAGTGTACGGCAGGATTCAATTTATTTTTTCTGCAATTTCTTATGTAAGTATAGTAAGAAAAGTATTAAACAGAAGTTTAAGATGTTGCAAGAATTAGACTCCTGCCTAGTGAGAGAAAAAACAGGTTTGCAAGGTCATTCACTGGCTTGTCTTTCTAAAAAAGTATGTCAGAGTGTTTTTCACCATTTTAGGATGTTAGCAGTGCATCATACTGAAGTGAGGAAATTAGTGAGAAGGTTGTATTATGCAAAAAGTCCAGCACTTAAGCTGAAACAGTTAAACAGTGCTCTTTTATATGGATCTGTATTAGATGTAAGGAAGATTTGTGAAGAAATTGAGGTTAGTTATTTTTCTGAAAAAGAGGGCAGTGCAGAAACTGATACAGTAATAGAAGGAAATGTGGATGAAAATGTTCAAAAGTTTGGTACAGAGAATTTTGACCAAGACATTACAAGGTATAAGGTCAAATCAGCAGACAGGGCACAATTTTTCTTGTATTTGTTGTAGAAGAATTCATTATAAAAATCAGACCAGGTTAGTTGATCAATATTTAAAAAGTGAAAAGGAGAATAATAATGAGTGGAAGGAATTTGCAACTTACTTGTTAGTAGAGAATTGTTTTGATTTGGGTTCTGATCAACGTATTTGTAAATATTGTTATAAAGAATTAAATGAAAACAAAATGCCAGCTAGAGCTGTACATAATAATCTCAAGTTGGTAAATATTCCTTGTGAACTGATGGATTTAAATACTTATGAGTCTATTATGATTCAATGCATGCATCCATTTCAGGCTATTGTTCGTATGGAGCCTAAGACAGGGAAATTGCCTCCTTCAGATTTATTGAGAGGTTTAAAGGGAAGAGTTGTATATTTACCTGTAAATATAAAGAAAAATATTGAAACAATTGGTGTAGAAAATGTGGAAGAGGAACCTCTAGTTATTCTAGTTAATGGCGTTCCTACAAAGAGTAAGAAAATCTGGCAAGAATTAGTGGATGTTAGGAAAGTCAAAAAGGCAAAGTTGTTTTTGGTAAAAAACAATCAATACTACAAACATGTATATGTAGAAGAAGAGGAAACAACTGTAGAGGAGGAGAGTGATTTGTCAGCTGGACAAATTAAAAAAGTGGATGTGTCCAGAAATGAAGAAATCTACGAACATTACAGTGTTCATCCACTGCATTCCAAAGAAGTAATGGGGAATGCTATTGAGTTATTCCAAATGAAAGAAGCAAAAGGAAGTCCCATTGGTGTATGGGAAGAAAGCTTGGAAGCTCGTTGTTTTCCTCCGTTATTTCCAACAGGACAAGGTGGACGATATGATGACCGACCTGTGCAGATACCAGCATCTGAATACCGGACATCAAGATTATATGCAGAAGATCCAAGGTTTCGTTAATGTATTCCATATTTGTTTCACCTTCTGTTTGAGAGTGACTTGTCTGGACTTTCTTTTGCAGTGAACCACATACTAAAAAGTGGAATACATCTGCAGAATGTTTCGGCAAGGGACTTTATGAATAAAGTCTAACAGAATGACACTGTTTTGGAATCTCAGCTAATTAATCTGATGGCATGTCAGCGTGATACTAATGAGTATTGGTACCGTCGTCATGGGGAATTGAAATGTATGTTAAGAAACTTAGGAACTCCTACATGGTTCCTTACTCTAAGCTGTGCTGAGTATGCTTGGGAAGATTTACTTCAATTTCTTCGAGAGGCAAATGCAAACATAGAAAATATAGAATTCAAGACACCTGGAGAATTGTGCTCTTTGGATCCAGTTAATGTATGCAGGTATTTCAATCATAGATTTGAAGCTATGATGTCTTTTATGACAAACAAAAAAAATCCTCCTTTGGGAGAGGTTATGGATTTCTTTTGGAGAAAGGAGTATCAAGTAAGAGGTGCTCCTCATATACATATGCTGCTATGAATCAAAGATGCCCCCAAATTCGGAACAGATTCAGATGAGACAGTGATGAGTTTTATTGAACAATATGCTACATGTGCTGTACCAAAAACTACAGAAGAAAAGAATTTAAGACAACAAGTGTTATGATTTCAAACCCATCGTTGTGGAAAATACTGTAGTCGAAAATACAAGTCCAAGGATAAGTTCTACACAAAATGTCGTTTTGCATTTCCACGTCCAGTAACATCGAAAGGAAGAGTGAACAATTTTATGTCATCTTTACGACATACTGTGACAAGAAAATCACCGAAAAATACCTACAACTTAAGGAGAAATGAAGAGTCAAAATACATAAATAACTATAACCCAGTCATATTGTCAATGTGGAATGCTAAACATGGATATTCAGTATGTTGCAGACAACTCTATTGCTGTGGCTCGATATGTTACATCTTACATTACAAAATCTGAGAAGACAGAACTAAAGGAAATGTGGGAGGTAATTTCTCATGAAAAGAGCCTAAGTAAGAAATTGTACAGCTACAGTTTAAAGATGTTGTCTCATCGAGAAATTGGAGCATATGAATGTTCAGATCGCTTATCATCTGCAAGTCTATATGCCAAATCTAGAACAATTATTTGAGTGAGTTTAGGACTTGCAAGAACACGAAACCGAGTTTTGAAATCTGTACAAGAAATTGAGTATTTAGCAGAAAAAGAGCCAAACAGTACAGATATTTTGAAAACAAATATGTTGGATACATACTATCCTAATAGAAGTAATCATCTTGAGAACGTTTATCTCTATGAAGTACTGCAAAGCTATATATTTAGGAGGAATATTTCAGAAGATATTAATAAAGGAGTATATGCTGTAATTGGATCTGAAGGATGTCTGGTGAAACAAAGAAAAGGACATTTGATTAATCATCGAAAACTGAGTTGCGAAACTCCTGACAAAAGGGAATTTTACTATTTAGCTCTTTTGAAACTCTTTAAACCAGGGCGTACAGAAGAGGAACTACTTGGAGATTTTCTCAGTTATGAAGATTCATTCAACGCAACCAAAAATACTATAGAATGTCCTGTTTTCACTAATTATCTAGAAATGTTGAACGAGGAAATACAGCAAGAAGCTACAATTGCAGCAGAGATTGGTAGAGACAGTTCTCAAGACAGTCAAAGTTCTGCTTCGTTGAGTCAGGATCCACTAGGAGGACCAATTATCCAAAATGAAGCAGCCACTGCCATGGATGAGGTGGAAAGAGCAATGCAACAAGCTCAGGAGGATGTAATAAACTTGGAAGAATTGGAAAAACAACTGAATGTTCAACAGAAACAAATATATGATGAAGTGACTGAGCAGATTGAGCATGGTTTACTTCATGAGAAAAAAGAGTGTTCATGTATATCATTTCAACCTGTCTGACTGTATGTGAGTGGACAAGCAGGAACTGGAAAAGTTTTCTAATTAAAGGAATTGCATCTTATCTTCAAAAAAGAACAGAGTCATCACTCTCTTGTGTTGTTACCGCTCCAACTGGGTTGGCAGCGCATAACATTAAAGGGATTACTTTACATCGTTTGTGATGCTGCTAGTAGAGCATGAAAATAAATTAGAATACCACGAGCTATCTGGAGAAGCTTGTTGTGAAGTTTCCAGAGTTCTAAAAAAATGAAACTTCTTATTATTGATGAGGTAAGCATGGTATCAAATGTAATGCTTGCCTTTGTGCATTTAAGAATTTAACAAATTCTTAAAACAGAGTATGATGTGTTATTTGGAGGCAAACACATCATCGTTTTTGGAGATCTACTACAGCGAACACCTGTGAAAGGACAACCAGTATTTAAAACTGTTACACATGAAGATACCAGAAAGTGCCGGGGAAGCATTGGAAATGTTAATATATGGTTATATTTCAAATACACAGAACTGACTCAAAACATGTGACAGGCAAAGGATGCTGATTATAAAAGTTTTCTTGAAGATATAAGGATTGGAAAAGTAAGTCAACATGGCAAAGAAGCTCTACAGACACGATTACTTTCTAATTTGTTTCCAAAAGGAAAATGTTGGTGCAGAGAATATATATAGAAAATATGTAATATGCTTGATGCCAACTTTGCAAGATTGTAGAATCTTCAATGAAAAATGTTGAAGTTAGAAAATCAAGAAATTATAAAGAAAAAATCAAGAAATTATAAAATTGGAAGCTATTGATAAAATAGAGCATGAAGGATCTACTATTATTTTGTCAGAAAAGTTAAAGTCAAAATTAGATTCTTTAGACAAGTCAATATCTAAAACAGCTGGTTTAGAAAAGAATCTATATGTATGTTTAGATTGTCGGATAATTTTACAACGTAATTTAGATGTGGAAAGAGGTTTAGTAAATGGAGCAATTGGTCATGTTGTTGATTTTGTGAATTACCCAAATAGAGATCAGATTGAAATTATGAAAATCAAATTTGATGAAATTGAAGATGTTCAACAATTGTGTTGTTGTTCTACTCGATTTATGCTTGTAAAAGATTTATATGTGCGCCAAAAACAGTTTCCTGTTTGTTCGGCATATGCAGTGACTATTCACAAATCTCAAGGTTTAAGTGTATATAGTGCTTTGGTGAATATTGGAAGTACTGTGTTCAAGGAAGGTATGGCATGTGTTGCTTTATCTCGAGTTAGAACTTTATCTGGATTATATTTGTATGATTTTGATGAAACAAAGATTAGTGCAGATCTAAATTGTGTGAAAGAGTATAATAGGTTAAGAAGAGAATATGCTCCAAATTTACCTCAATATCCTTTATTTGAAGAGGTTGTGGGAGGTCGAAAAAGAAGATTGGAGAAAAATTGTTGTGAGGTTGTAGAGAAAAGAAAAAAAGTAGATGAACCAGTAATTGCAAAGAAAAAGAGAAAGGATAGTATTGAAGAAGTTGGTTTTCAGTTTGAAAACAGTTCTGGTGTCAACTGCTATGCTAATGTAGTGGTTAATGTTGTTTTTTTTCTTCAAACTTTACGGCAACAGATTGTTGATAATCGGGATGAAAGATTTTGTTGTTTGTTGAATTCTGTCTGAAAAATGTATGAGTGATAAAACAAAAATAGAAAGTATTTCTGATATTCGAAATGTTTTAGACATATGTTCTGGAGTAAATCAATTTTGGCAGAATATTCAGCAAGATTGTCAGGAATTTCTTATGTATATGCTTGTTTTATTGCAAGATGAAGGTTTAGATATTGAAAATATATTCGGTGTATCTTATAAATGGCAACATGATTGTGATAATTGTTCATTTTCAAGTAGTACTCAAATAGACACAGAAAGATTTATATATTTGATATTACCAGACTGCAAATCAGTGACTTTTAATAATCTGGTTAGAGAAGCAAATCAAAACATGGTCTGTACCCAATGCAACTCAGAAATGTTATCAACATTATTCATACAAAGATATGGACAGTGTGTAATTTTAATGCTCCAACGATGTAGACCTGATGGAACAAAATTGACAACTTTAATTAAAAATTGTGTGGCTTCTCAATTATCAATTTCAGGAAGAACTTTTGTAACTGTAGTTATTATTTTCCATGATGGTTCTTCTACAACATCTGGACATTATACAGCTTACTTAAAATGTGAAAAAGGCTGGACTCATTGTAATGACACTCAGTTGACTTTTAAACAACGTTTGCCTTTTGACTTACCAAATTCTTACCTAGTGTTTTTGGAACCCAGATTTTAGGGAAAACAATTGGCCTAGGAAGATTAGTGCTGTAAAAAAAGGTTAATCTACTGCTGAGAATTACTTTGTAAGTCAGGGTGATTTCTTTTAAAGGTATACAGCTCCTTGGTGAAATAAAGGATGAGCAGAGTGTGATCAGCATACCAGATGACGTTGAGGTTTTGATAGCATGCTATTTGTTTAAGGTTCTATGTTTATGATAAATACTATCGGGTGGAGGTATAACCATTGTTAGATGGACCAAAAGATGAGGGTGCTTTTGTTTCAGAAGGTCGGGAGATACATGCTTAAGTGTACTATTAAGTAACTACCAAACTAAGGATTTCGGAGATACTATTTGGCCATGAGGAATAGTATCACAAACAAATGAATATTTCGGGTAAATTTTGTTAGCATATGTTTGGATATTAGTTTATTTAGAGTAGTAATGTTTTGTTACTTTGTGATTGTTGTTGAGATTGTTTACTTATGTAAGAAATTGCGGTTTGAAAAAGACATTTAAGATATGTTTTTTTCTAATTGTTATATTGTGAATGAAAATGTTGAGTGGGTTTTTTAAACACAATCTTTTTGATTGTGTTTTTTGTGCCCGCTGTCATATGATGAGTTGTATTGAACTCACTGTTTTTAGTGAAATTCAATATATTCTGAGAACAGCAAAATAAAACATATAACATATTGTACAAAATATTTTGTATTTTGTATTGTGAAAAATATATTATAACTCAATTGTTTCTTCTCTTCCACAGATATTATATTTAGGTAAGTACAACAAACAAGAAATACTTTTTCATTACTTTCTTACTTCTATTTCTCTCTATCCTTTCTTTACTGCCTCTCTTACTTCTTTACCTTTCCTCATGTTACTTCTGTTCCCTCATTCTACTTACTCCCCTTCATTCACGTTTACTGTGCTTGTCTTACCATCAGTAGTCTTCCTTCACCCTCACTCATTTTGTCCATCTCCCTCTTTCATCTGTCTTTTCCTCACTGCTCTTTCCTATTTTTCTCTATCAGTACCCTTGTCTTGCTGTATCGATCAGTCTCTTGTCACTGCCCCCTTACTCTCTTTCCTTCATATGATCACTGAGTGACCTTCACTCACTCCACTTCTTTAACTTCCTCTCTCCCTTTCGCTCACTGCCCTTTTCTCCATTCGTGTCTAAGTTTGTTCCTCTGTGTCAGTCAGTATAACTGATTTACTACTTCACAGTCTGTCACTCTCCCTCTGTTTCTCTCTTTTACTGTCTCCCTCTTTGTCCTCTAGTCTTCCTTTTGTTTTCTCTCTCTTTCCATACATTCTTCTCTCTCACTTACTTCTTTTTCCTTTCTCTTAATATGCTTCTTTTTCCATCACTCCCCGTTATATCCCTCCCCTCACTATCCTTGCCCTTCATTCAATCTGAGTCTTGTTCCTCCACTTCATGTTCTCTTCTCTCTGCATCACTCTCATTCCATTTCTCCTGCACCTATTCCCTTACTCCTCCTCACACTCTTTCACTTATTCCATCCGTCAATTCCCTTCCCTTAACCTTGTTTCATCAATCCCTTTTGGTAACTCTCATTCCTTTAGTTTCTCACTCCTTTTAGTACATTACTTAGTTCCTTTCTTCCTCTGTGTTTGTCCCTCACCCTTCCTTTCTTTCCCTTTCTGTTTTTTTGACTTGTACTTTGTTTTGTATTATGAATAATATATTGTAATTTATTGTTTTCTTGTCTTCCACAGATACTATATTTATGCAAAAGAATTTTATTAAGTTGTCATTATTTATAAGGAAACTATGACAAACAGAAAATAGTTTTTCTTCACTCTCTTACTTGTGTTTCTGTCTTTCCTATTCATTAATCTCTCTCTTACTCTTCTTTCTCTAGTCATCTTACTCTCATTTTCTTATTCTAATTATTGCCCTTCAGTCACTTTTATAGTCTTTCTTTGAGTATCAGTACTCTCTCTTGTCTGTTACTCACCTTGTCCAACTCCCTGTTTACCCTGTCTGTCTCTCATTTCTCTTTCCTATGTTCCTACATCACTACCTTTGTGTTACTGTGTCATTTAGTCTATTCTCACCCCCCTTACCCTCTTTCCAAAACATTAACACTCACTGACCTACACTTACTCAATTTCTTTTACTCCCTCACTCCCTTTTGCTCAAGTCTCTTCTTTTATACCTTTTTTCACTTACCTTTCCTCCATCTGTTTCTAAATGTGTTTTTCTGTCTTAGTTATTGTACTGATTTACTCCTTCACACCCCATCATTATTCTTTTGTTTGTATCTTTTACTGTTTTCCTCTCTTTTCACTACTGTTTACTCCTTTTCTATTTTACTCTCTCCCTCTATCTCACTCAGTCTAACCGCCTTACTCCCTCTCAGACACTTGCTCTCCGTATCTTTCTCTGTTACTCTCTCTCTCTTTCTCTCCCTCACCCTTCTTGTCTTTCTCTTTCTGTTTATTTCACTCCTACTTTATCCCTCAGTACTCTTTCTTCTCTCTTAATCTTGTTCCTTCTTTCTCTTTGTCTTTTGTCACCCTCATACTCCTTTCCTCAGTGTTACTGCCTTTCACTCACTTAGTAGTTCTCCCTTAGTCACCTTGCCTCACTCCCTTTTTCTCACTCCCTCACTCCATGTCACTTACTCCCCTTCACTTATTCTTTCCCTCTTTTTCCCCCCTCACTTTCCTTCCTTTATTCCTCTTTCATTACACCCTTACTGCATCTCACTTACTCAGTTTCATTTAGTGTCTCACTCACTTTTTTAAATTCTTTTTTTCTCTCTGTTTACCTCTGTCTTACTCACTGTAACTGCTTTACTGCTTCTTACTTTACAGATAACAAAGAATATCATCGCTTAAGTTGCATTGGAGGTGGACATTGGCGAAAAGTAGCTAGATATTTAGAGCACTCAATGAATGAGATGCTCCTGCAGATGTAGTGCTGGGAACAGCAACTGGAGGGTTCACTGCAAGGGTTTGGGTAGATGCCCTTGCATAATCGTTAGAATTTACATTTTTACATTTCTTACGTGCGTAATCAATGAGTTTAGTGTTTCTTTTGGTGTGCTCTATATAGGACACTACCACAGATTTTGCAGGTGAACTTTGGTGCATTTACTTTCTTGTTCCCCTCTGAAAAGGTGAAAAACTTCCAGATAAAGGACTCCTTGGTGTTCTTACTATGTGGCTGCTCTTCAATAAACTCCACATCTAAGTCAGATGATAAAGTTTTGTTACTCCCCCATTCTCCTTCTCTCCATTTCTCTCTCCGTCTCTTTTTCTGTCTCACTGAGTGTAACCACTTTACTCCATATCAGTCACTCACTCTCCATCTCTTTCTGTGTCAGTCTATCTTTGTCTTTCTCTCTCCCTCACTCTTTCTGTTTTTTGTCTTTCTGTTTCTTTCACTCCTACTTTATCCCTCAGTCGTATTTCGTCTCTCTTAATCTCTTTTCTTCTCTCTCATTCTCCTTCCCTCACCCTCATACCCCTTCTCTAACTGTCACTGCCCTTCACTTACCGTCACTCCCCTTCCCTCACTACATTTCCTCCTATCTGTATGTCATCCCTGTTGTCTTTTCCACTTTTTTTCTCTCACTCTCCCTCACTCTCTTTCTCTCATTTAAATCCTCAGTCCCCTTCCCTCACTATGCTTTCCTAAGTCCCTCCATTCCCTCACTGCATTTCTGTGTCCCCCACTCCCCACTTCTTACTTTCACTTACCTCCCTTTTATCATACTCACACCCCTTCCCTCACCATCACTCCACTTCTCTTTCCTTCACTCACTTTACCTTACTCTATTTCTTTCTCTCCGTCCCTTACTCCCCTTCCCTGTCTCTGCCCCTGCTCCACTTTTCTCACTCCCCTCCCTCATTCTCCTTTCCTTACTGCCCTTCCCTTACTTTTTCACTCCCCTTAACTCACTCCCCTACCCTTAGTCCCCTTCTTTCAGTCACTCTTCGATTCCCCTTTTCTCACTCACCATACTCCCCTTTCCTCACTCATTCCCTTAGTCCCTTCTTTCCCTTCACTCAGTCATTTCAATCATTCATTTATACACTACACTTTCATTAAAAAAATGAACGACACAGTGTGTTAGAAATACAACTCTTTTTGGAGAAGTGAGTGAGTTTTCCTTTTTTGAAAGTTTTTTATATTTTTTATTTTTTTAAAGAAGATTCGGGAACTGGAACATGGAAACTGTTCGACAGGAACAAAATAAATGGAAAATAAAAAAAATTAACTCTTTTCAGAGCATTTATGGCTCTCAATTCTGTTCTCAATGAGACTGAGGCTCTGCTCCACATACACATTTATTTCGGAGCACTTGTTGCATCGCATGTTCACTTTTCCCAAATATGGTCTAATGTCCATTTGAGCTGTAGCTGGTGATGCAGGTGGAGCTGAAGATGTACTGGCCACAGCTGGTGGAATCTGCGAGGCCTGAGCTCTTGTCGCAGCTCGGGCATACTGCAAAGGGTGCACATTTTTAATGTGTCTGATCATGGTATGAATAGAGAAAGAATATTTCTTTAGAGGGTTTCCCCTTGAGAGGACAGTACCACAAAGTGTACACTTCACCTTGGGGGCGTTCACCTTTTTTTTTCCTGCTGGAAATGTAAAAAATGTCCAAATAAGTGAAGATTTGCCCTTCTTGGCTCGTAAGCGATATTCCAGGTGGGAATCAGATGAAGATGATGTTGAATCCTATCTCTCTGCCATCCTGGTGATATTTCTGCTCCAAGCTCCAAAAGGGTTCTTCTTCCACGAGAATAAAGCAAATAGTGAGGGAAGTGGGTGGGGTTTTTGAAGATTCCGGAATACAAACTACTATTAACCAATGAAAAGTGTTGTTTTTGAGTCACTAGACTTGACGTGTGCGCACGTAGCGCGCACGGCGTTTCAAAAGGGCGTTTCACTCGAATATTATAAAAGTTTCAAAACGTAAAAAGGAGGCAAGGAACAGACTCCATGACCCTCTAGGTTTTCTCAGCGGGTCCCTTATAGACCCCGACGGCCCCAAAAAGCATTAAAAAAAAAAATCACGAGGTGCGCGCACGGTGCTCGCACCCCCGAGGCAGAAAAGAGTTCAAAACAAAAGTGGAAAACATGAAAATGGGGCGGGGTATAGACTTCCTGACCCCCTAGCCCTTCTCAGGACGTCCTTGAAGGACCTCGGAGATGAAAAAAAAACTTGTTTTGTAAAAAAAAAAACTTGCGGGTACGCGCACGTTGCGCGCACGCCAAAAAACATAAAAAAATAAAATAAAATTGTTTGAGTGTTTAGATGTTGTACCATTCAAAAAACCTTAAAAATTCACTAAAAAAACCCATAGGTTTCACACACGTTATAGTTAGGAATTAGCATTTAAAAAACCTTGCAAATTCACTGAAAAAACCATAGGTTTCACACACATTATAGTTAGGAATCAGCATTTAAAAAACCTTGCAAATTCACAGAAAAAACCATAGGTTTCACATATGTTATAGTTAGCTTGTCATTTTACTCATACAAAACCTTTGAAATTCCCTCGTTATAGTTAGTTCAGCTAACTATAACTTGCGCGCCCGCAATGCACTGCTGAAGACATCACATATTACATCACTCATGACATGGTCAGTGACATCACTCATGACATCACTGATGAAATCTAAAATGACATCATCCACTGGATATGTGTCTTTCTGAAAAATAAATATTTTTTTATATGTATATCTAAAGGTCGATGGAAGAATAAATGGGTAAGTGAGTGGCAGATGTACCATTGTTTCCTTTTGGGATTTCTAAATAGCGATTTTTAAGGAATCGCTATTTAGAATTCTCAAAATGGAATATATGTAAAAAATCGCTATTTTTTTTGCGATTTCTTAGTCTTCCTTATTTGCAAATTCGCACTTTGCGAATTCGCAAATAAGGAATAATTTCCCATGCATTCCTATAGGCCAGGAGGCCCATAGGAATGATTGTGCATTATTTTTTAATTTGCGAATCGCATTTTGCGTATTCGCAACTAAGGAATAATTTCAAGGGTGCAGGGGTGTCTCAAAGACACCCTGCTGCACCCCTGAAATTTACATGTGTGTGCATATGGTGCACATACATGCCCTATGGGCATGTATGTGCGTCACATGCCACCTTCACAAATGCCAAATAGGGCATTTTCAAATGAAATCGCAAATTATCACCAACTACAAGTTAGTGGTAATTTGCAATTTCTAAACCCAAAATCGCAATTTTTAAAAGCCTCATACATCGCATTTAAGAAATCGCAAAATGTGCGATACCTTAAATGCTTAAGCAAAACAAGGAATCGCACAGTTTTGCGATTCCTTATTTTGCGAGTATTACATACATTTCAAATAATGCAAAAATACCGTTTGCGACTCGCAACGGCCGAAATTCACAGAATTTCGGCATTTGCGATTCGCAAAAGGCTTGATACATCTGCCCCAGAGTGTCTAAATGGATGACTTTTTTGTAAAATTGAATGTATAACTGACTGATTAATTGTATCTTAGTGAATACATGGGTTAGTGAGTAATGTTTAAATATGTAAATATCTGTATCAGTCTCACACATTTTTTCAATAAGTGACTGCATGGGTTGGTGAGCAACTACATGAGTGTCTATATAGGTTATTAGTTGGTGTTTTGAGTATTAGTATGAGTGTCTGAATGTTTATATGGTTTGGTGGGGGATATTACTCAGCACATAGATGCGTTAATGAGTGACTCACTGTTTTTATGTGTTTTGAAGACAGCATGTGTGCAGGACTGTATGGGTGGATGAATGTGTGTATAGGTGTGTTAGTGAGTGAATGACTGTCTCAATACTATCTTTATGACTAAGTACATATGTGTTAAACTACTATATGTGAGTATTGGTGTATATAAGTGAGTATATATGAGAGTTCGAGATTTGAAGAGTTCCTGTATAACTAAGTATGTGTTTCTATAAGTGATCGTTTAAGAGAGTCAGTATGTGTAGGTTTGTGTGTATAGCTGTATATGCAAGTAAATGGATGTTTGATAGTTTATTTGCATGTGTTAGTATGTGTGTAAGTAACTCTATGAATGAGTATCGGTGTGTAACAGGATGTATAGGTATATGAGTACATATGATGATTGAGTACATGTATGAGTGACTATATAGAACTGTTGGTGAACGAGTGGATGTGGAAGTAGATGTTGGAATAGGTTGTTGTAACTGGTATTGGTATCTCCATTTTCTTGAAAATGTTTGTTTCTATTTTTGAATGTGTGTATTAGAGTGAGAGGAGGTTTTCCTCTCTTTCACAAGGATGATGTCATCAGTGATGTCATTTGAGATGTCATCAGTGATGTCATGAGTGATGTCACTGACCATGTCATGAGTGATGTAATATGTGACGTCATCAGCAGTGCATTGCAGGCGCGCGAGTTATAGTTAGCTGAACTAACTATAACGGGGGAATTTCAAAGGTTTTGTATGAGTAAAATGACCAGCTAACTACAACATGTGTGAAACCTATGGTTATTTTAATGAATATATATATAGGTATATATTTACACATTTGTTAGTGTATGTACATAAATGTGTTGTGTGTTTAAGGCATTGCTATGGTATGCATCGTAGGGTGAATGTTAGTAAACCTCAAGTTTTAAACCATTCAATCCTTTAAATACAAATATGATGTCCCTCAATCACCACACACTAAACTACAAGGACTAGAAATTACCCGTTCTTCACCTTGCAAACTGACCAGGATCCTCTGCATCCCTCGTCCACAGTAAATCAGATCCTTAGTTCAACTTCTCCGAAAAACATGTCTCAAAATGTGCCGAAAAACTCCAACGTTTTCAACACTATGGGTACTGCAAATATTATATGCAAGTTTAGAAAATAACTGTTCTCGTTTTTCAAATATCTCAGAGCAGTCTCATAAAGGCTTTAGGTAATGCTGACCACGCTATCAGCACACCCCCACATACTTCAGAATGAGTCTCATATTGCGGCCAGTGCTCTAACGATCTCGCCAGAACATCACATCAATGAACAAACAAAGCTGCATTCCTTCTCCCAGTTGATTTTGAATGGCTTCTGTTCACTCAATATGTCAACCCATAATTATTTATTTATTTATTTATTTATTCAAAGTTTTATATAGCGCGAACAAGATCCTTACAGATATCAGAGCGCTTCACAATGACAGGGTAGGGGCAGTAGGAATGAACAGAGGTAATGGGAGCAAAGTAGTAGTCACTAACATGAAAGGAAAATAATAACATACATAAAACATATCAATATACAGTACGGTAAACAAGTAATATAAGACGGCACAAGTCATTGGTCCCAATACAGAGGTGTTCAGGTACACCTTGGGTGTGTGGAAGGCTTATCTCAGTGTTTTAGTATAGAGAGAGCACTGAGTGGGGGCATCGGGAGGGTGAATCAGTGACCCAGCGTGTATCATATATTGGTCGGTAGTAAGAAAGTAGCGTAGTAGTGTCTCCATCAAGTAGAGGTATAGTGCCAAAGGACAAGGTGAGCATTGACACAAGGCAATGCAGAGTCTCTGATCCAGCACCTATAAAGTTCAGGGGATCTTGGCCAGAAGGATGGTTTTCACCTCTTTCTTGAAGAGTGCAGTGGAGGAGATATGCCTGGTTTCAGGAGGGAGCGTATTCCAGATCCTGGGTGCCATTCCTGAGAAGGAGCGCTTGTAAGTTTTCTCTTTCCGGAATCTACGGGGTTTCAGGAGTAGATTTTTTGAGCTTCTATTGGATCTCGAACCTCCTGATATAGACAACTTTTGAGCGAGGTAGTTGGGTGCATTGTGGTGCACGGCCGCGTGTGTCATGACTGCAATTTTTAGTTGTATTCTGGCTTCAAAAGGCAGCCATTTTAGGGACTTTAAGTCTGGGGAAATATGCGAATGTTTTCTTGAGCCGGTAATGAGTCTTGCGGCAGCGTTCAGGGAGGCTCTTAAGGGTGCTGTTGTGGATAGCGGGAGTCCGCTGAGGGCCACAATTCCGTAGTCTATTCGAGGGATGACTAACGCTTGTACAGCAGTTTGGAAGTCTTCAGCAGGGAGGAAGGGTTTAATTTTCCTCAGTGTGTTGATTTGGAAATTAGCTGCTTTTGTGGCTTTGCTGATGTGCTGCTGCATGTTGAGCTTGGCGTCCAGTGTGATGCCTAGGGATTTCGCTGAGTCCACGATGGTGGGTTGGACATTGAATGCTGTTAGGTTGTTGAGCCATGTTTGGGTGGTGGAAATTTTCGCCGGGGGTGAGATGAGAAGGAACTCAGTTTTCAGAGCATTTAGTTTGAGGTGATTATCGGCTAGCCAAGATTGAGTGTTGATAAGCGTGAAATTCAGATGTTTGATATCTTCCGGAGATTGAAGCTTTAGGTACAGTTGTGTGTCGTCGGCGTACATATGGAATTGGACATTGGAAGCTTGGAGCAAGGTGGCGAGCGTTTCCATGAAGAGGTTGAACAATGTGGGGGAGAGGGAGGATCCTTGTGGAACACCTAGATCTGCAGGCACAGGTGAAGATAACACATTGTCGATCTTGAACTTCTGAGACCGGTTGTGAAGGAAGGACGAAAACCATTTGAGAACAGTTCCCGATAGACCCATTCTAGCCCTTAGCAGCTCCAGCAAATTCTCATGTTTGACCGTGTCAAATGCTGACGAGAGGTCAAGAAGGATGAGGAGGCAGGACTCATTGCGATCAAGAATTTGGAGGGCGTCATCAATTATGTGTGTCATAGCTGTTTCCGTGCTATGTTTCGCTCGGAAGCCTGATTGATGAGAGTTGAGGAGGTCAAATTGGTCAATGTGTCTTGTTAGTTGGAGTTGGACACATTTCTCCAGCAGTTTGGCCAGGGTGGGGATATTGGTGATGGGCCGGTAATTGTTTAGGTCAGAAGGATCAGCTGTAGGTTTCTTGAGTATAGGCGTGACTTGCCCCACCTTGAGGGAGTCTGGAATGAGGCCTTGTTGCAGGGAGCAGTTGATGATTTTGGTCCAGAGAGGGAGGAGCAAGGGGATGAAGTCTTTTACAGCATTTGCAGGTAGAGGGTCTGTGAGGTGATTAGAGGGCTTCAAGGTGCAGAGCAGTTTGTGTATTGTTTCTTCCGAGTAGGTATCGAAGTACAGCCAAGATGCCATGTTTTTAGGTTGAGTGTTAGCCATTCTGGTGTGGTTGGGGAATCGGCTTACATCCATGATGAGGTCATTTCTTATGTTGTCAGTCTTTAGCTTAAAGTAAGCAGAGAAGTCTTCACAGTGTGGGGTGTCGCTTGTTGTGCTATTTGATTGTAAGGGTTGTGCCTTTGTTTGGGTCTTGATTAGTTCGAACAGTTTTCTGGGCCTGTTTTTTGCTTGGTCCAACTGGCGGCTGAAGAAGTCCAGCTTTGTGCGCTTTATTTTCCTGAAGTAGGCATTTCTCTTGTTTTTAAGCCTTTTGAGGTGTAGTGCTGAAGGGTCCGATCTCCAGGTGCGCTCTGCCATTCGCATCGAACGCCTGTCGTCATTGAGTCTGTCGTCATACCAGGGGTTAGAAGTTTTGGTGGAGACTCTCTTCAGTTGCAGTGGGGCGACTTCATTGACTAATGTATTCATAGATTCAAGGTAGTGATCAGTCAGTGATTGGACATCCAAGGCACCTGAAGGGGGAAGGAGGAGATTGCCGATGTGGGGAGGCAGAGTGGAGGGGTTGAGATTCTTCATGTCCCTTTTCCATGTTTTGGATTTGATTGGTTGAGCCGGGTTAGGTTTAACTTTTTCATTGATAAAGAAGGTGATAATGTGGTGATCTGACCAGACGCAGGGTAGGATCGTCTCCAGTTGTGTAGAGTTCTCTTTGGCAATGATGAGATCAAGTATCGAGCCTTTGTCGTGTGTTGGTCTATCGCATATTTGGGTAAGGTCAAGCGCATTAAGGAAAGTTTTGAGACTATTCACCACTGTGTCTTTCTGATCGTTCCAGTGGAGATTGAAGTCACCCAGGTAGACTTGGGTGGTCTGCCGACCGGCATTGGAAGTGATCATGTCCATGATTTGTTGGGTGAATATGAGATTGTCACCAGGCGGGTGATAAATGAGATGTAAAGCACAAACTTGTTTTCCCTCGCTGGTGATGTCGAGGCAGAGGAGTTCACAGGAGGAGAGGGAGGGGGAGGTGACTTTAGTAACGGAGAGGTTGCTCCTAAAAATGCATGCAATTCCCCCGCCCGTCTTGTCTGAAGACCTGTTTAGCCTAATGATGTGATAGTTGGGGGGGACTAGTATGTCCATAATCGGGGTAGAGGCTTCAGTGAGCCAAGTTTCTGTTAGAATGGCTAGGTCCAGATCCCTAGCTGAGACAAGATCAGCGATGTCGGAGGAGTGTCTCTGGGCCGATCTGCAGTTGAGTAGGATGCATTTGAGTTTGGGAGAGATAAGGGTGGTCGAGCTTTCTAGAGTGAGGGGAACTTTTCTGAGGTTGTTAGGGACGGAACCTCTGTTGTTGAGTGTTGGGAGCCTCAGAGGGTTTGTAAGAATTGTGGGTATGGGGATGTGTGTGCTGGATATGTGTTTTACCGGAACTGGGCCATAAGAGCTTAGGAGAGAGCATAGGTCGCGGTCCGACAATGGGTTGAGGACACGGCGGGGGCGGTGGGCGTTGTTGCGAACGGGGATAGTGGGCCAGCGCGGATGTCGTTGGAGGCGAGGGTATGAAGGGCGGGTGCGTCCTTTGTAGGGTAGAGGGATGATGGGAGGTAAACTGGGCTGTGCTGAGAGAAGGTCTTTGATTGCGTGGACATCTTTTTTGATTTGTAGAATATCCTCTTTGACTTGTTGGAGGGTGGGTAGAGTCAGGTCAGGAGGTGCATTGGGGATGGCGTAGGGGTTGAGAGACATTGGTGAATGGTTGTGTAGTGAGCTGGAAAGTGGGCAGGGTATCGAAGGGGGGGATATACTAGCGTTGTTGGAATGTTCTGCGGTGCAAATGGGTGGGATGGCATTCAAAGAGTGGGCGTGTTTGTGGTCGGGGGGTGTGGGTGAAGTAGGCGGTGAAGGCCGTGGGTGGGAGGCATAGGTAGTGCCATCAGTGGGAGACGGTGCCGGTGAGTGGAAGAGTGAATGAAGGCTGAAGACCGTGGGGGAGACCGGAGGGTAGTGAGGGCTGAGAATAGGGGGTGGGAGAGAGGGGGATGCTAAGGTAGGGGAGGTGGTATGTTTTGTGTGTTTTGTTGGGAGGGTGTGAATGTCGTGGGCGGGAGTGGGGAGGGAGCTGGGGGGGGAGAGGTGTCCGCCATGGGGGGTATGAAAGGGGGGGGGTGGATAAACTCCGAATGGTGATGTTATCAGATGGTGGCGTGTTGTGGGTGAGAGTTGTTCTGTCAGGTGTGAGAGTGTCGTGGGTGAGAGTGGGGAGGGAGCTGGGGAGGGAGAGGCGTCTGTCGTGGGGGGGATGGGAGGGGGGGTGGATAAACTCCGATCGGTGGTGTGTTCAGGTGGCGTGTTGCGGGTGGGTGTTGTTATGTCAGGGAGGAGAGGGATAGGGGGGATATGAGTGGGGGTAAAAGGGATCATGTTAGAGGGGCGGTTAGTATAAGAGGTTGCGACATTTGTGTCTGTCCTTGGGGAGAGTGGGGCGTTGACAGCAAGTGGGCCATTTACTGGGGTGCTGGGGGTGTCTGTCCTTGGGGAGTGTGGGGTGTTAACAGCAGGTGGGACATTTACTGGGGTGCTGGGGGTAGAGGTGTTGTAGGTGGGGGCTGCGACGTCAGGGGTGATAGTGTTGGTGGATATCTGGGTGGGGGTCCGCGGCTTGGAGAGGTGCTCTTTGAACTTGGGGAACAGGTTGTCTAGTAGTTCCAGGTTCTTGTCCGTGGAATGAATTAGGACAATCCCGTTATTATAGATAGTAATGGTAGTCCTGCCAGGGAAGAGGTGGGAAGGTGTGATAGAGAGAGTTAGGCAATGAGTAGTTTTCCTGGTGGAGGAGACGGTGAGAAGGGTTAGGAACGCTTTTCTCTATTGGGCTCTGCGTGAGGTGTGGAAGATGATATCGGTATCCAGGGCTCCGTTGCCCGGGGAGAAGTAGGTGTCGGCAAAGGGTGTTTCAGGGTGCGACCTCAAGAAGTTATGTTTAAAACGTTTGGTGGCTTTTTTGGTGAGGGTGGAAGGGTAGTTAATTCTGAAAGTGTGCTTGCCGTTGAGCTCCATTTTAGAAAGGCTGTGATGTTGGGTGTTGGAGATAGGGCGACAGTAAAAACTGACAGCCGTAAGTTAGAGGGTAATGGAGTGACACTAGTGAGTGACCAAAAGTATAAGAGGTAGAAGTCAGTGCATCCAGGAACAAGCTATCACAAACTCGCACAAACAGTGCGAAGGTGCAGCTTACAAAATGTATCCTATATGCGAGGTAGCAGTCAGCTTACACCATGTACAAAATATGAGAGGTAGAACAGGTTAGGTGGATAATTAAGCATGTTGGGTCGCTGCTAAACGACGAAATACTTATGAGAGCCTAACTCACGAGGAAGCAGATCCTACAAAGCAATGACAATGGCATTAAAGAATATAAAAGCTAAAAAGATGTAAACAACTCAGTAGCACACATCTTATGAATCCAAAACAAACCAAGTGAAGAATATCCCACGGACCATAACACCCGCATTATTAAATATACCATCAACTGCAAATGAGTAAAAATTAAAACTGTCATATAATACGAGGCAAGCCAAATTGTGGGCTATTTTAAACCCAAAGTAAAGCTTATGAAACGCTTTCCTATGCATGAAGATTCATCCAAGCCACGAACAGCATCTAAACTTTGGCTCTCCAATTTGAGTCACAAGAGTGGCAAAAAATAATACGAGTCAGTAATGTATGGGATGTCAGCATAAGGGAAATTTCACCATCATATAGATGTCTATGGTATAAATATCCAATTAATTCTAGAGCAAATTCAATAAGTGTGCATAAGCAGTCCAATGAAAGTTGACCCTCACTAATAGAAAGTCCTTAATAATAACAATAGCCAAAAATCTGGGGCAGCGTAATCTACTACCCCACTCCTTTATTTGCAATATTTATAGCCTATTAGTACACTGCCAACAATCAGTTACACGTCCCTATCTTAATTTTGTAGCCAATGTTACCTCACGGACCGAAATCATACGTTAAACCGCAATATACTTCTTATCTATCTTGGGATCTTGGTCTGTAATGAGCTCAGTAACAACTTCAGCTGCTATTTGATGCTTAACACGTATATAGATCTCTGCATAGTTTACATATAAGTCATTTGATTATATGCTTATGTGTACTTTTATTTATTTAATGTATCTCAATGTGTAATTACGATCATAACAATTGTATCTATAAGTGTTTTACTATTGAAATATTGGGGAAAATATAAAACAAAAATAAATAAAAATGTAAAAAAGAACATACAATTACCAAACAATATTATAAAAATAAATAAATAAATTAGCTTCTAATTGTATTTCTCTTTACTATTTTCAGTAGACATGAATACCCTTTTATGTAGTTATTTATCTATATATTTATTACTTTACCACCACTGTAGATACACTTTTTTTATCAACTCTCTCCAATTCACAACTCTATGGGGGTCATCATGATGGCGGGAAGTCCGCCACCGCTGGGCAGCAGTGAGGACCGCCGGCCCGGCCATGATAGACTTCCTGCCATCACCCTGAATATTCCCACCGCCAAATTAGGATGGCGCTGGGAATGGGAAAGGTACCGCGGTGGACGGAAAGACCGTCCGCCATGGTCCCGCCTTTTCTGCCCACCTTGTGGGACCAGGTACCATGGGGTAATGGAGGCGGTGCCGTGCAGGCACTGCTGTGGGCATTATGATGTCTGTTTTTTGCATTGTAGTTCCCGCTGCAAAAAGACAGGCGGAGAATGCCTTCGGGGGTCCGTTGTGGGCCCCCGGGGGGGCCGCTGCACTATGATACCCCCCTGCATGTGCTAGTACAAGGTGGCAGGCACCGCACGGTGCCTGCCACTTGTACCTTCCATTTAGAAAATCTACTAACTTGACTATGGAAGTGTCTTCCCAGTGTGTTCCTGTGGTCTGAGAGTCTGCCATTTTTTTTCAGTATTATCCTTCTACCTATGTTTTGTACTCGTGTGTAACATGCACCCGTCACTTCTTTCTTGTAACACACTGTTTTCTACCTCTTACATTTGGTTGTTTTCGATACCTGCACAAGTGCCACCAGTGCCTACGTAATGTTTGTTCTTGTGCTTGAGTGTCCTCCTTATATTGCAGTATTATACCTTTATGTTTATTTTGTACGCTTTTGTAACCGGCACACGTCACTTTTTCCTCCTGTAATGCACCGGTTGCTACCTCTTGTATTTTCTTGGCTCACGATTGTCACTTTTGTAATGCACCGTTTGCTACCTCTTGTATTTTGTTGGCACACGATTGTCATTTTTACCTCTTGTATTTTGTTGGCTCACAATTGTCATTTTTGCTTCATTTAATGTAACGTTTGCTTTTGTATTTTGTTCACTTGTAATGTTCTCATGTATCAGTTCTGTTCCTATTGTGAAGCGCTCTGACACCTTCAGGTAAAGTTCGCGCTATATAAAAATGCATAAATAAATAAACATCCAAAACTTGTATTTTTACATTGTGGCGGGTGCTGACACCCGCCGCAATGTAAACATACAGGATGTGCCCGCCAGTGTGGCGGGCGCATCCTACTTCATTTTGCGGGACCGCCGCACCTATGGCGGGCGGTCCCTTTTGCAGCAGCGTTGTCTGCCCGCCATCGTAATCGGCCCCTATGTCTTAGTCTATACCTCTTTCAATATATACTCTACCTCCACTCTCTGACACATCCCAAACCTCATTTTACTACTCCTGTCTCCCAAAAATCCCTTCTAGACTCTTCTCTCCTCTATGTCTCCTTTGACTCATCCTAAACCAGATATAGAGACAGGTTATCAAGTTGGAAATGTTAACTTGTACTAATATTGAGTTTGAAATATCGAGACACAGATATATCGACAGCAAGAATATGGTAGTCAAGAATATTGAGTTTAAGGTAAGAAATATCGTTTTGAAAAATATCAAAGTCATTAATATCATTTGCAAAAATATAGTATGCTTTTGTTTTTTAAATATATGTGTTACATTTTTTGTAGTCATTAATTTGATTTCTAATTACATTTTGCGTTTTAGTTCCATAGCGGGTTGTGGGTTTATAGGGGAATAAGGTGGGAAGCAATTTAATTATAATAAATTTAATATACATTTTTATTTATTAGTATGTATTTAATTTAAATTTTGTAGTGTTTAGTGTGGGAAATAATTTATTATTAATTCATCAATAATTGGCTGGTAATTTTTTATTAATGAATGAATTAGTAAATATGTTAATTGCGTCATTTTTTTAGTAGCGGGTTGCGGGTTTATAGGGGAATAGGGTTGGAAGTAATTCATTTAAAATTAGATTATTATTATTTTTATTAATGAATATTTATTTATTTATGTTTTATACTGTTAGTTGTGGGAATTAATTTATTATAAAAAATTAATTAGTTGTTAATTATTATTAATTTATTTGTAATTATGTTAATTGTGTACATTTTTTAAGAGGGGGTTGTGGGTTGATAGGGGAGTAGGGTGGAAAATAATTTACTTTTAATACATTTATTAATATTTTTATATAATATTTCATTTTATTTAATAATGTTTATTGTGGGAATTAGTTTGGTAATAATTATTGGTAATTAGCTTATAAATTGGTATTAATTAATTAATTAATTGTTAATTAATTATGTTAATTGTGTCATGTTTTCAGAAATGGGTGGTGGGGTTTATAGGGGTATAGGGTGGGAGGTAATTTACTTATAATTAATTAATTATCTGTCAATTAATGCTAATTGATTAATTAAAATTTAAATATGGCAATTGTGTAATTAATTTGATGTGTGAGTTTTGGGGTTTATAGTGGTAAATGGTATTTTTTTATAAAGAAGTAATGATTTGTGGTCAATTGATATTAATTTATTAATGTAAAATTAGTTATTAAATTGTTTAATTATTTATCATTGTGTGTTGTGGTGTTTATTGGGGTAGAAGATCGAAAGTAATTTAGTTTAAATTAATTAATAATTACTTGTACATTAATATTCATTATTTAATTGATAAAGACTTTTGATAATTGTGTATTTTCATTTTGTTCGTGTTTTTTCATTCTATAGGGGAAATGTTTGTTAAGTACCTTATTTCTTATCTGTTTTAATGTGTGTATTTATTCATCGTATTTGTTTAATTCATAATTAATTGTGTTAATTATGGAGGTACACTTTTTTTTTAATTTTGATGTGTGGTGTAGATTGTGTGGTGTTATAGGGTAGGAAAAACATATTACATTTATGTAATAATTAATGTTTTTGAGTCTAAGTAATTACTATTATGTTTATATATTTTGTATTTTTTATATTTTTATATATTTTTTTAATTATTATCTTTTGAGTTGTATTTGATATTTTGTTTGATTTTGAAATTGAATTGTCTTCAGTGGGAATAGTAATTTTTGCCCCTACGCTATCCAACACCTTCCCTATTGTTGCATTAGCTGGAATGGGATGTACGTCGTTACAACGCATGCTTTTACAACGCATGCCTTTACGACGCAAGTTTTACAACGCAAGTTGTTACAACGACTTGCGTTGGGGGGCGCTGGATAGTGAATAGTTTAATTTACTATTCCAACTCCAGTCCCCGTGGATAGTAGGGAAGGTGTTGGATAGTAAATTACAACTATTCCCTATCCTAGAGCGTCCCCAGCGCAAGTCGTTGTAAAAGTTGCGTTGTAATGGTTGCGTCGTAAAGGTACTTTGTTGTAAAAGTTGCGTTGTAAACGCTGTTTCCCGCTGGAATGGGAATAGTAATTTATACTCCTCCGCTATCCCACACTTTCCCTACTGTTGCACTCACTGGAGTGGGAATAGTAAATCATTCCCCTTTGCTATTCAACACTTTCTCTATTATTGCATTCACAGGAGTGTGAATAGTAATTTTTACCTCTCCGCTATCCAACGCTTTCCCTACTGTTGCACTCGCTGGAGTGGGAATATTAATTTTTACCCCTTTGCTATCCAACACTTTCCCTACTGTTGCACTCACTGGAGTGGAATAGTAAATTATTCCCCTCCTCTATCCAACACTTTCCCTACTATTGCATTCACTGGAGTGGGAATAGTAATTTTTACCTCTTCGCTATCTAATACTTTACCTACTTTTGCACTTGTTGCAGTGAAAATATTAATTTCTACCCCTCCGCTATCCAAGACTTTCCCTACTGTTTCACTCACTGGAGTGGGAATAGTAATTTTTCCCATTTTGCTATCCAACACTTTCCCTACTGTTGCACTCACCGGAGTGGGAATAGTAAATTATTCCCCTCCGTTATCCAACACTTTTCCTACTATTGCATTCACTGGAAGGGGAATAGTAATTGTTACCTCTCGCTACCCAACACTTTCCCTGCTGTTGCACTCGCTGGAGTGGGAATAGTAATTTTTTACTCTTCTGTTATCCAAAACATTCCCTACGGTTGCACTCGTTCGAGTTGGAATAGTAATTATGACCTCTCTGCTTTCCAACATTTTCCCTACTGTTGCACTCTCTGGAGTGGGAATAGTAAATGATTTCCCTTCTCTATCCAACACTTCCCCTACTATTGCATTCACTGGAGTGGGAATTGTAATTTTTACCTCTCTGCTATCCAACACTTTCCCTACTGTTGCACTCACTGGAGTTGGAATAGTAATTTGTAACCCTTTGCTTTCCAACACTTTCCCTACTTTTTTACTCACTGGTGCATTCACTGAAGTGGGAATAGTAAATTATTCCCCTTCGCTATCCAACACTTTCCCTACTGTTGCACTTAATATAGTGCAAAATGTAGGTTTAAAAAATATTAGATATTGTAATATTTTATTTTATAAAATAATTTTTTTTATTACTTTTTATGTTACAGGTGTATGTATATATATTTATGTATATTGTTTTATATATTATTACATTTTATAAATATTTAAAATAATTATTTATTCATTGTTTTTAAGTAAAAATATATATTATATTGTATGTATGTTTGTTTAATTTTTGGACAATTAATGTATTACTTTTATTTGTTATAATTTACTAAGAAATCTAAATAATTGTTTAAAGTTATATTTATTATTCAATTTATTTAACATGAATTTTTATACATATGACAAAAAAATATTTTGTACATCGATATTTTTTAAAACAATATTTTTTTCCGATATTTTTGTTCTTACCATTATGAAGCTAGGAGGTCGATATTTTTGACAACGGTATTTATGTCCCGATATTCGTGTAGGACGATATTGTGGTGGTTGATATTCTGTCATTCATCCTATCCAAAGACCAACACTGTTCATCTTCATTCTTAATAAATCTCCCTTCTTAAATTCTCCAAACAATCATCCAATGTTTCCCCAAACAACTAGCCAAAGAAGAAATTGCCTTTTTAATACATTCTTGTATCTTGTCATCCAAAGTCTGTTCAACTGGGGCAATTCATTCGATAATGGCCTGTACTACTTCCGACACAGACCTAAAACAATGTTACTCAAAACTTACAGTGCTCTAATATAATGTCTTTGTTGACATTTTTTATTGAATTTTAGAATAAAATACATAGTAACACAATAAGTAAATAAGGAATCATATTAAGTATGAATATTTAAAAAAATAAGTGAATAGATGAATAGTAGAAGTATCATGAAAAAGAATTTGATATTGTATATATTATAATATATAAAATATGAATAAATCTAAATGTAAATAAGAAACAATACCTTTGTACGAGATAATTATATCAATAAGATCATAGCACAAAAGTTTAAAGAAGAGTAGAAAGTTGATATGGAAAGTGGAAGGAAAAAGAAAATAAGAGAAAGGAGATAAACGTTAAACAATAGAATGAAAGAACAGTGAGAAAGAATGAGAAAGAATAACAAAGAATAGAGCCAGAGTAAGGGAGGAGACGGAAGGAAGACAGGAGTTAGGAAAATTAAATGGTAAAGTGAGAAGGAAAAAAGAGAGGATGTAAAATAATGAATTGATTGATTTGATTTTTTGCATTAGTAGCGAGAGTGGAGTTGGTAACATCGTCAATTTTAGCTTTTAAAAAAGGAGACCAGGGGGTCCATTAGGATGACGGGCAGACTTTGTCTGCCCGTCATCCTACCGGTGAAAGGGACCGCCCGCCATAAGGGCGGGGGTCCCGTTGGTGGGATTAGGATGCGCCCGCCACAGTGGCGGGTGCATCCAGCATTCCTACCATTGTGGCGGGCGGTGCAATCAGCACCACCCACCACAATGGCAGGAAGGCATGCTGTGCACTTCCATGCACAGCATGGCAGGCACCGCACGGTGCCTGCCATGCTGTGCATGGAACTGCTGGGCGGTGCACCCCCCCCCGCCCCCAGACTCCGCATGCCTTTCCGTGGTGGTATTGCCGCCACGGAAAGGCATCTGTAAAAGCCCATCATAATATGGCTGGCGGTGTCTGATAGACACCGCCATCCATATGAACCCTTTTCCGCCCCGGTCGCCTTGCTACCGGGGCGGAAAAGCGGCGGACGCTCTTTTCGTCAGCCGAGACCCCTCAGCCATCCTGATATGGCGGGGGGTCATTCCGGGTAGGATAGCGGGCAGGGCCGGACTGGCTACCGGGCAGTGGTGTGTGCTGCAGTGCTGGGGGCTGATTTTGCTGTTATGGACCTGCGTGTGAAAAACGAACTTCATTTTGCATTTTTATTTCAATGCGCACGCAGGTCCCCATCAACTAAATAAGCCCCCACCACTGAGAAATTAACCCCCAGCTCGACAGCACACACAACTGCCCGGTAGCCAGTCCGGCCCTGATGGCGGGCGGTTCACCCCCACTAGGCCGGCGGTGGCTCCCGCCGGCCTGGCGGGGGCGATCCGCCCGCTATCCTAATTGGGACTCAAGTTTGGAGAAAAATATCAACTTGGTCCCGGAGGTTAGATATTGTGCGCTCATGCAAGGCCGTCTGCATCATTGCCACCAGCCATTCTTCCTGAGAGGGTGGAGATGGAGACTTCCAATGGCGCAAAATACATTTTTTAGCTGGAGCTAGCGCAGTATGTAGGAGACGAAATTGTGATTTGAAAAGTTTTGGAAAATGGCGAAAATCATGCAAAAGGATGGTGGCAGATGTAAATGGTAAAGATAATGACATTGTGGAATGCAAAGTTTTGCTAACGAAGGTCCAAAAAGACCTGGTTTCTGGGCATTCGTAGATGATAGAACCTATGTCACAACCAGAGAACCAGAGTTGGAACATCTCCAGCACTTAGTGTGTGGGAGTAGTCCAGCTTTATGTAATTTAATCAGTGACCAGTGCCAGTCATGGAGGATTTTAAATATACAAAATGTAAGCCTTGCTTCACGAACTCCTTTATGTAATCCCTCCAATACCTGGTGCCATTCAGAAGCCATATATGAAATAGATAAACGGGATTGCCCTTTATTTTGAAGAGTATGGGAGAGAGACTGTGAAAATAGAGGAAGCATAAAGGGTTTATAAAGGTCAGAAGTCACTCCTTTAAGTTTCCCCCACAAATTTAGGTAAGATAGTATTGGAGATACTTGGGGCAACCAAGGGAGAGATCCCAAGTGTTTCTTCAAACATTGTTGAAGTTGAGAATATTTAGAGGAGTGTTGTATAGGAAGATTAAATTCCTCGTATAGTTGAGAGAAGGTTTTGAAATTCCCATTATGAAGAAGTTGATCTGGGAAGTAAATGCCAGCGGCTTGCCATAAAGGCCAAGATAAAGTGCGACCATTGATACGGATAGCCGAATTATTCCACAGGGGAGCCTTAACTTGAATACGCGCGTTTGAGCCTAGTATACGATGTCCCCTCTGCCAAGATTTGTGCATGACTGATAAGATCGGATTTTTGAGGTCAGAAGAACTAGTGCAACTACCATATAAAAAAGAAAGACCGGAATCCTTGGATAAAAAATTACGCTCAATGGAAACCCATTGCGGAATATCTTTAGTTTCTGGCAGAAAATAAGAGAATTGGGAAATGTGTAGAGCAAGGGAATAGTGTTCGATGGATGTCAGACCCATACCTCCATATAATTGGTGGGTCTTTCATTTTGCCAAAGCAAGACGTGGTTAAGCAGAACCCCATATGAAGATCTCAATCTTGGAATCGATTGATCTAAAGGTAGCTAAAGGAATCTGGAGGGGAAGCATACCTAAAATATAAATGAAACGCGGAAGGGTGACCATTTTGATAGCTTGAACTCTACCCCAAAGAGATAGTCCTAGAGCATTCCACTTATCAAAATCCCTCTGCATTTGAGAAAATAGAGGAGCTAAGTTGTCAGCAGCCATATTTTCCAAACCTTTATTGACTAAAATTCCTAGGTATTTAAGATGTGAAGCCTGCCAATGAAAAGGAAATCCGTGAATCGCTGCCTTTATAGTGCCATCAGAGATGGGTAATGCTTCACTTTTGTCCCAATTTATTTTATAACCCGAAAAAGAGGAGAAATCATTAATAATTTGAAGGAGGGGCAGGGGAGATCGGGGAAGAATAGTAAGAGTAAGAAGGATATCATCTGCATATAAGTAGATTTTAGAATGTCCAATTGGGAGGGGAACACCTATAATATCATCAGATTGATGGAGTGCAGCAGCAAGTGGTTCCATTGTTAAAAGAAAAAGAAGGGAGGGATAACGGACATCCCTGGTGCATTCCTCTCCGAATTGGAAGGCACTAAACAAAAAACCACCACAATGTACCTGAGCTGAGGGGTTATCATATAATAAACACACTTTAGTGATGAATTGATCACCCAACCCAAATCTGTGCATTATAGTAAAAAGGTATTCCACCTCAATGCGGTCAACCGCTTTTTCGGCATCAAGCGATCGGGCCAAGGCATCTTCTGAAAGATGTTTAGCAGACCACAAACTATGGGCCAGTGTACGGAGATGATTCAGAGAGGAATACCCCCGGACAAAACCCACTTGAGTATAATGTATTAAGGAGGGCAGTACTTTGCGGAGTCGAGATGCCAAGATGCTGGCCAGGATTTTAATATCACAATTGAATAAAGAAATGGGACGATAGCTACCGCATAAAAGAGGGTCTTTGCCAGGTTTAGGTAGTATGGTTATAACTGCCTTATTAGAAAGAGGTCCCAATGATGATTCTTTATCAGCCTCAAGAAATGCAGCATGCAAAGTATCAATCATATTATGACCTGCCCATCTATAAAATTCAGCAGGAAAACCGTCCTCCCCAGGAGCTTTATGATAAGGTAGAGCAGCAATAGCTTTAGTGATCTCATCTCTTCTGATTTCACCATCAAGTGGAGCTCTGCCATCATCAGAAAGACGCAGAAGATTCACCTTCGCTAGAAAAGAGGACATCTTATCTAGGTCTATTTGATTGCCTGGAGTTTATAGAGATTGATAAAAGGAGGTAAATTCATTAACTATCTCTCGGGGCCTTGTAAGTATGTCACCTTGAGTCCATCGGATAGCTGGAATAGCCATTGCAGCTTCTCTTTGACGTAATTGTGCAGCTAACAACCGCCAGGCCTTCTCCCCTTCCTCGTAATGTCTCCCCTTCATTCTTTGTAAAGCATATTGAGCTTTGGATGTGAAGAGACTATTAAGGGACATACGTGCTTGCTCCAATAATTTGCGATTTTGCAAGGTAGGATCTGATGTATATAGAAGAGAGTAAGAATGAATGTCTCATTCTAATTCTGCTTGCTTGTCAATATTATTCTTATTGGCGAGTGCTGCATCACGCATTAACTGCCCCCTAATAGTGGTCTTAGCTGCCGCCCATACGGTCCTTCAGGAAGTGACAGAACCCTGATTAATACAGAGATAATCTTGGAGATGGGATTGTAATTGAAGTTTACCCTTGGGGGTCCTGTGTTTCTGAATGCTCATACGCCACGGTTAACGCCCTGGTCGGGATAGACCTAAATCTAGAGATAAAAGGACAGGGGAGTGATCAGACAAGGCCTCTTCTAGGATATGAGACTCCGTGACCAATTGGACTGCTTTGTGTGATACCAGACAGTAGTCTAAGAGAGAAAATGTGCCATGCGAGGATGAAAAGAACGTATACTCTTTATCTTGTGGATGACTAAGACGCCAATGGTCAACCAAACCATTATCCGAGAGAATATCATTTAAGATATCTCTAAGCGCTGCATTGGCTTGATCAAACGGACCATTTTTGTCTAGAATAGGATTTTGTACCAGAGTCCAATCCCCACCAATGAGGTATTGCGAGGCATCAATCTCTGTGAGATGATTCAATTGAAGGAAAAAATATTTTTAGTGCCAATCGGAGCATAGATTGATCCAAGACAAAAGTAAGAATCCCCAATACGTAATTTGGCAAATACATATCGACCATCAGGATCCGACCAGGTACTTGAGATCGTGACTGGAAGTGATCTCTGAATAAGGATTGCAACTCCACATTTGCAGACAGGGCTAGCATCTGTAGGGTCATTTTTGTGAATGCTGCTGTGAATGACCTTCCCCACTCAATCTCTGCAGAGTTTGTCAGATTCAATCTCATCAAGGTGTGTTTCCTGTAGAAAAGCTACTTCTACATGTTTGGACTGTAAATAAGAAAGTACCTTCTTCCTTTTAATGTAATGGGTGAGTCCATGGACATTCCACGTAACGGTAGATAGAGGATGAGTACTAGCCATGATGGGATAGTCAGAAGGAATTAGGAGTCAATGTATTATTCAAAGTGAGAGAAATGATAAATTAGTGGGAATACAATGAGAGGGAATAGGGCAGGATGAGAATGGAGGGTACTTTGGCTGATAAGTAATAGAACAGTCTAAGAGAATAAACGTTGTATAGGTTGAAAAAAGTTTAGCATCTAAAACAAAGATTATAGACTTGTGGATGAGAATATAACATCTACAAAATATTGAATAGAACAATAGGAGTTGATATAAGAAAAAGTAAAAGAAAGTTCCTGTAAAAATATATTAAGAAGATCAAACAATACTATGCAATCAGAATACCTCTAACTGTCAAAAATATAAAAGGAGAATCAAATTTGATATGTTCGTTGCCTACAACTTTTAACCCTGGGTCTGGGCTCACTGGAGCACCACCACGAGTACGAGCCCCCTCAGGAGGGCAGAATATTAATATGAATATTAGCCAGGACAGTAAATTAGGACAGCTAAAAAGAGAGTAAAAAAACCTCTGAGGCCGGAGTACATATAGTAGCATGCGTTAGGAGGAGAAGTTCATTCCATTAAGAAGCATAAATAAACATTAAACATACCTAAAAGCAATGAGTGAATGAAAATGTATTCCAGAAATTAAAGTGAACTATTAAAGTTATCATTCATAAATATAATTTTCATAATGTTCATATAGTAAACAACATTTGATTAGATACATTTATAAATAACTATAAACATAAACATTAGTATTGTCTAAGAGAGAATATCAGCAATGCAGTGATGGATAAAGAACCTATTCATAAAAAGGGAAAACAGCAAAATATTCAAAGCACACATCACAATATAGATCAAATGACCGGTGTAGTATATAATTGTAGATATAATATAGAATGGAGTTCTTCTATTAAAAGGTCTCAAATAAGATACATATTAAATACATTTATAAAGTTAAACACTCAGTAATATATAATAATCACGTCTAATAAATATAAGTAATACTCATTTTTCCCCTGACTGAAAAGCAAGGTACAAGTAAAGCAATAGAGTTATGTATTAGCTTAACTTAAGAAGCCAAGTACGTTGATAAAAGGATATTAACTGAGGCCATAACTATGAGGATAGTATATAGCAACTATACTTATTCTCCATCTGAGGCAGACTTTAAGGGAGATCTGGAATTATCTCTACGTTGATCTTGCGTGAAAGTAACTACAGACTGCAAGGCAGATATTTGATCCTCGTGTGCACGAAAAGATTGTTCCATATCTTTACCTTGACGGCGAGCTTCACCAAGGTTGCGACGTCTGCTATCTGTGAACTGTGGAGATTGTGTAGAGCTTTGACCAGGCTGGTCGTGAGAAATATGTTGTACATCCATGTCCTGAATTGATAAACTGTCTAGGAAATGTTGAAAGTCTTCAGTATTGTAGTAATCTTTTGATGCACCATTTTTCGTGATACGGAAACGAGCTGGGTCGAAAAGGCCATACTTAATATCCTACTTCTGTAGTTGTGGCCTCCTAGCTAAGAATAACTTTCTTATTTCGTTGGTTTCTCTCGAGAAGTCAGCTGCCATATGTATTTGATGACCATCATAAATGTAGGATCTTTGCGTGCGAGCTAACATTAGTGTCTGTCTGACTTGCTCGAGTCTCAAGAAACAAGCAGTTAGGGGCCTTGGTCGAGAGTACAGGTTTTTTCGTGGACGTCCAATACGATGAGCGCTTTGGATTTCCAATGGTGGGTCAAAAGTGGTACCGAGTAACTTGGGAAGGATGTTACATAGAAATAACCGGGCATTCTGGCCTTCAATTTTCTCTGGAAATCCAAGGAAGCGAACACTATCTCTTCTATTGCGATCTTCCAAGTCAACAAGCTTACTGCGAAGAAGTAAAAGATCTTGGTCCCTGCTTTGTACTGAGTCAAGTCTATTTTCTACTACTGTTAATCGTCGGTCCACCCTTCTGTTTTTTAATGAAATTGCACAATATCCGCTCTAATGGATTTTGTTTCTGTCATGAGGAAAGAAATGATATTATCCATCTCTGTCAGACGGCAACTGATAGTTGAAATTTCCTGTGAAATACGGTTCATAGTTGCTCCTGACTCTGCGGATGAGGTGACCAAAGATGTATTAGTTGGTGATGGAGGTGAACCTTTAGTAGGCATAATACGCGACTGCTTATGCGCATCTGCAAAAGGAGACAATTTGGAAATTTTGTTGCAGTTTTTTTGTGATTAGACATCTGTAAAATGTTTTCTTCAAAGTGTTGCGAAAACCAGGCATCAATCAGATGTCAATAATCAGAGCACCTAGGGCCAGATGTAGGTAGGCAAATACCGGTCGGTAACGGCCAAAATTCGGTAATTTCGGCCGTTACCGACCGGTATTTGGAAAATAAGATGTAGGTGGGCATTTTAGTGATTCGGTAATTTACCGAATCGGTATTTTAAGGAATCGGTAAATTACCGATTTTGCTATGTAGGGAGCACTCAAATGAGTGCTTTTTCCCTATGAGGATTTGTTATTTACCACCAACTACAAGTTAGTGGTAAATAATGAAAACCTTGGAAAAAGCATTTTTTTTGCTTTTCCAACAATGCCATGTTGCAGACATACATGCCCTTAGGGCATGTATGTCTGCAACATGTGCACCCATACACAATTGAGGGGTGCAACAGGGTGTCAAAGTGACACCTTGCCACCCTTCAATGTTTCCCCCTTTTACCGAATCAGTAAATACCAATTCGGTAATTGGCATTCATTCCTATAGGCCTCCAGGCCCATAGGAATGAATGGCAATTACCGAACCGGTATTTACCGATTCGGTAATTACGGAAACTTACCGATTCTGTAATTTTTTCGGTAAAATTACCTACATCCCATTTGCCTGTTCTTAAATACCGAATCGGTATGATTCGGTATTTAAGAATCGGTAATCTGGGATTACCTACATCGGGCCCCTAGTGTTTAGTATGAGAATGGAAAATTATATTTACCACACTTAATCCAGAAGGCTCTTGCAAAATAAGTATTTTAGTCTCTTACCAATAGGAGTTACAAGAATAATCTATCGCAGATGACGATGTACGATATCTCATAATACAAAATATTTAGCGTTTGTCACTTAAAACAATATCAGTATAAGCAACTAGTAAGTTATAAATTATGAGAAGAAAAAGATCAATCTTTTACTATATTGTGCATAAAATCATTGAACCGTTATAAAATACAGTGGGCCAGATGTAGGAGCCCAAATACCGGTCGGTAACGGCCAAATTCGGCCATTACCGACCGGTATTTGGTGATTGAGATGAAGGGGCATCATTTTACAAATTCGGTAAATGTAGATGTAGTATAGGCCAAAAATACCGAATTCAATGAAATTCGGTATTTAAGAGTCGGTATTTACCATGGACTGAAAGCAGGTGGTAACCATGTGCAGGCTATAAAAATGGGCCCAAAATGCAACAGTGTTGCAAAAATGGCGGCACTCTATGGGATTGCGAGGAGGCGACGGCTACAGGCTGCAGGTCTGAGGGTATGGCAAAGGGAGGAGCAGGTATACAGGCAGAGGATCACTCTGTTCCAATTGACTGAGCCTGAGATACTCCAGAGGTACAGGCTGCACCCCAGAACCATCATGGACCTAATAAGGGACCTCCACCCATACCTGGATCACCCAACACCCAGGGCCCACGCTATCCCACCCCATGTCCAGGTGCTGTGTAGCTTACACCTGCTGGCCTCTGGGAGCTACCAGAGTGTGATAGCTGCAGTAGGAGGTGTATCCCAGAGCTGTCTGTCCCGTTTTTTCAGGAAGTTTCTGGATGCCATGACGCAGAGAATGGGACATTACATCCGGTTCCCTGACACACCTGCGGAACTTGCAAAAACAAAAACTGATTTTTATGGACTGGCACACTTCCCGCATGTGATAGGCTGCATAGATGGCACCCACATTCCCCTATGCCCACCTGCAGCCACCGAACACTTATACAGAAACCGTAAGTCTACGCACTCCATCAATGTGCAGGTGATATGCAATTCAGGCAACATCATCACCGACATTGTGGCCAAATTTCCTGGGTGCACGCACGACTCCTACATTTTCCAGAACAGCGGAATATACACACGGCTAGTTGCTGGAGATTTTGGAGATGGATATCTGCTAGGTAAATACGTGTAACACACCCTGTAATGAATGACAGCTGAATGTGCAATGTGATTGTAACTCATGTACCTCTCATTCCCTCCCAGTTGATAGTGCATATGCCCTGCGTTCCTTTGTGCCCACACCGTACCTCAACCCAACCAACAGAGCCGAAAGGTTATACAATGTGGCACACAGGTCTACTCGTAACCTAGTGGAGCGAACATTTGGACTCCTCAAGAGCAGGTTCTGCTGCCTCCACAAGAGTGGAGGTGCTCGACAGTACACCCCCATCCTGTGTTGCAAGATAATAGTGACCTTTGCCATTTTACACAATCTTGCTACCAAGGAAGGCACTGAGGTGTAGTTGACACATCACGAGAACATCGATGATGACCAAGAACATGCAGAGCCCCAGGCAACAGGACCAGCAGCACTAGATGGTAGATTGAGACGGACAAAAATTACACGTCGATATTTCTAGGTAATGTATGACACATAGACAGGTGTAGTGTTTGACAAGTGTAGTTTAATCTTCACTACATCATCATTGTCACATCGGAAAAGGCTTCATTAATCAAAGTCAATGTCTCTGGCTGCTCCTGCTCAGTTGCCGTCACTGTGTGCAGTTGAGTCAATCTGCAGCATAGGTCAGTGCTTCCGTCCACGCACTACATTGCGCGATTGTTGTGCCTGGCTTTCGATTCCCTGCTGGGGCTTGACTCAGCATGGCTGCGCCTGCCGCTCCTGCGCACCTCCGGAACTGGTGTGCTGGAGCCACTCCTGCTGGTTGACCCCTCTGTGTTCTCCACACCCGTGTCACCAGCATTGCCTGTGTTAGTGTTGAGCATCTGCTCCATCGCAGAGGTCACTCTTCCCATGCCCCGTGTCAAGTCTGTGCAGCAGTGCACTTTTGCATCCTGCATGGAAATAGAGCGTCGGCACAGTAGTGACGTACTTGCAGCAAATCTGTTCATTGCCTTTGTTTGTTGGCGCATATACTGTCGATCCCTGCCATGCTGTAGATGGTCCCTGTCCAACTTATCCGACAGTACTCCCATGTATGTGGAGATGTCTGTAATCCCCTTTGCAATTTGGTCCAGACTCGATGCAATGTGGCCTATGCCCTTGTCCATGTTGGTCATTTTACTGTTCATGCAGCGAACCTGCCTATGCATGGCTAACAGTGCTTTGGCCTGCTGGCGCTGTACCTTCACCATTGTGCCCTCCAGGCCACAGACGACACTCTCCCCTTCCTGCCCCTCCCCACCCTCACGTGCCCTCCTGCCAAGTGCACTGGTGCGCGCAGCGCCTGCTGCAATCGGTGGTCTAGCCCTGTCAGCCACAGGTGCAATTTTCTGGGGGACATCATCCTCATCCTCCGATTCAGAGGTTTGCAGGATCCTCTAAGGGGGCTCCTCATGCCTACTTGCCCCTCCCGGCATGGACACCCTGAACATTGCTATGGGTGTGTTTGACAGGTCAGGAGATCCAAACAACAGAGGGGAAAGTGGGACAGGTGTTGTGGGTCGGTCTGGTGATGAGGCTTCCTGGGTGGTGTCGTTGCCTCCTTCTACCGCGCTGTGACCAGATTTTCTCTTCTCTTTCTCCCCTCTCTTAGTTGCTGGTGCCCTCTCCTCCCTTGGTGGTGTTGAACTGCGTGAGGACTCTCCTGTGAAATGAAATTGACATAGGGTCAATGTTGTTGTTCATCTGTGTGTAGTTCTTAAATAAATAGTCTACACACCTTCGCCCAGTGCACATTGTGTGTTTGGTGATGTGTGTGGCATGCCTTCCAGAGTCATGTGGTGGATGGTTTGCATCTATGTATTCATGACTACGTCTACCATGATGCATTGCTGCCACCAAGTATGAGCTGTTATGCAGTGTGATGATTCTACACAGTGGGGTACGGGGTCAGGTTGATGGTTGTGGATTACCTTGTTTCTTTGTAGCTTTTGCGGTACTGTCCAGGTCTCCTATCCCATGGATGCATTCTGGCTCCATGGTGGTTTCCACTAGCTCCTCAATCGCTGTTAGCTTTGGTGCTTTGCTCCTGCCACCTCCAGTCCCAGATTCAGTTGCATCAACACGAAATGCAGCAGGGACCTTATGGTCCACACTATTGAAACCGCACAGAGACTGAGTGCTAAGGAACTAGAAGAAATAGTGACACTAACTGAGGCGATCAAGGATAGCCCGACAATATCTGATGCAAAAGCACTTCTTGAAAAAATAGAGAAGGAGATCCTAACTTTTAAGGATAACGCGTTGAATAACAAAATTGCACAGTACGAAAAAGACTCAAAGGCTTTCACACTCGAAAAGGCGTATCCTTTCCTTAAAGACGAGTACTATACACAATCAGATTCAAGGGAGGCACTTTATAACTATCAGGGAAGATCTCGCAATAGATTCAAAACTTTCTCTGAAACATCTTCTTCAGCTGAATCATCAGGATCTGACAGCCGCGGGAATCAAAATAAAAAACAGGTATCTTTTTTAGAAAAAGGCCAACAGGCAAAAACAAGGTACAAAGTACCATGGCAGATGCGGACAAGGAGAAATTATTACAAGTCGTAAATGAAACCACTACAGTGGTCAATCTATCCCCTAAAAAACTAACGAGAGATGAAGAGTCTGTTTTAAACTTGGGATTAAAATTTGTTCCACGTCAGCCCACAGATTTCACACAAATGAAACTCGAGACCATTGAGTTTTGTCGGAAAATCAAACTGAGGGCCTTCTTTGCTAACCAGCCGCCGACGATTGAGAAAGAGACCACTGGGTTACGTAACAAATCGAACTTCATACCTACCCAGAAAATTCCCAAATAAGTGTATGCCTTCGAACAGACTTGGCTATCTTCTATAGATCAATTAGAAAATAAAAATAAAAAATTCATCCAACAAAATATAAGCAAAGGACAAAGAAGTGCAATAAAAGATTTAAGGGCAGATCAGTCAATAGTCATAAAGCAGGCTGACAAAGGTGGCGCAGTAGTCCTTTGGCCAAGGGACAAATACCTAAAAGAAGCTGCACTACAGGTCAATAACAATGCGTGGTACAGAATGCTGGAGGAAGACCCTGTTAAAAACATACAAGGCTTAATAGCTGATATTGTCAAAGTTGGTATAGATAATGGCTACGTGGGAACAAAAGAAGGTGATTTTTTAATTAAAAAATTCCCTAGGACTCCTGTCCTCTACTTTCTCCCAAAGATTCATAAAAATCTAAATGAACCGCCTGGACGACCGATCGTTTCTGGGTGTGACTCTTGCCTGGAACCGCTGGCTAAATATGTGGATTTCTTTTTGAACCCCTTCATAAGTACAGTAAAATCATATTTAAAAGATACCATGGATTTTTTAGTCAAAGTGGAAGGTACAGAATTTGATCCTACGTCACAGCTGTTAGTCACCATGGATGTGACGTCACTGTATACTCAGATCCCCCAGGACAAAGCACTGGAGGTAATAGAACTATATTTGGAAGCCCGCGAAAGACCACATCGGGTTCCTACTAGTTTTATTCTCAAATTAGCTGAAATAGCTTTAAGGAAGAATTACTTTCGATTTAACGAGCAGTTCTTCATGCAGACGAAAGGGACGGCCATGGGATGTCCTTATGCTCCAGAGATGGCCATCCTGTACATGGCTGAATATGAAAGAAAGTTAATTGACAATGACAATCCATATAGTAGAAATATCAAACAATGGTATTGTTATATCGACGACGTGTGGCTTCTGTGGCAGGGGAGCCACACCGAATTGATTCAGTTCCATGCATGGCTAAATGCCAAACATTTGGATATAAAATTTTCAATGGAACATAGCGACAGGCGAATGACTTTTCTAGATGTGGAGATCACATGTATTGAAGGACGGCTAATTTCCTCCCTGTACAGGAAAATGACTGATACGAACACTATGTTACATCATCAAAGTGCCCACCCCAGAAACCTGAAGTCCAATCTTCCTTATGGTCAACTGCTCCGCATCAGGAGGAATTGTACAGTGTCAGCAGACTATGAAAGACATTCGAGTCGTTTCTGTGAGGAACTAACAGAGAGAGGTTACCCAAAAAAGCTGCTAAAGCATTCGTTCAAGAGGGCACGGTATACACCTCGAGAGTGTCTGCTGCAGACTAGAATTAAACCTGAATTGGACCGATTGGTCTGTGTAACAACCTTTGGGCCCGACACCAACAAATTGAGACAGGTGGTTTTAAAAAACTGGCACCTGTTGGAAAATTTGGATTGTTCTTTTCCACGTCCGCTTTTTGCGTGCCGCAAAAATAGAAGTATCGGGCAACAATTAGTGAGGGCTGATATTGCACTACCCAAACCAAAAAGCGACTTATTGTCCCAATGGGGGATGAAACCAGTTGAGGGACACCACAAATGTGGTTCCTGTGTGGCATGTGGAAACACGTTGGAAGGGAAGGAATTCCGACATGGAAGTGTCAGATGGAAACACTTGCATTTCTCTAACTGCAGAACACGCAATGTCGTGTACGTCATAGTGTGTCCATGCCAAAAGCTCTATATTGGCAAGACAACACAGCAAGTGAACACACGAATGACACAGCACAAATCAAGATTAAAAAATAAAATTTTGACCGCCCCAATGGTTGAACATTTCATCGAGAAAAACCACACTGAAAACGACTTTAAGTGGTCTGTTTTGTATGTCCTACAACAAAGTAGGCCCATGGATCCAGATGAAATACTGCTAAAAAAGGAGGCATATTTAATACTTAAATGTAATAGTGCGTTACATGGTATGAATTCGCTATCAGAAGTTGCAAGGCTGTGAGATACCAGATGCGCCAAAGCCACACTGATTTTAAGATATGGGGCTTAATTGATTAATTGAAAGATGAATATAGCTAGATGTACTAAAAATCCATCATGCTAAAGAATTGCCTTATTTCAATTGTATTTTAACAAATGGTTTACAACCTTAAAATAAACCCCTTCAAAGATGGCCGCCACAGAATACTGGAGTTTCCATTGAGTAACCATCATGGTTAAAAAGCCCTTACAAGATGGCCGCCGCATCCACAGACTCACTAAGGAAGTCGCCGGATTGCCACGGTTGGAAGTAAGTGCCGCCTAAGATTAAACTAGTAACCTCATTTCGCTGCCCTGAGTCGAAATTAAATTCTATTCATATTTACATACACAGGAGAATAGCGGGTATCCCGACCCGGATGGGATTTGGAAATTTACGTAGAATACACAGAGACGCTGCAGTGAAAGTTGAAACCGGCGTGAACGCCAGGTATGCCTTATCGAGTGTGTAATGTCTCTTTATGAAAAATCGAAAAATCAAATTAGACAGAAATGCTTAGTACTGTAATACCGTTTTAGGCTGACACGCAGAAGAAACAGAGAAGCGCTGCAGCCCACATTTGAATCAGGCGAAAATGCCAGGTATGCTTTTTCTAGTTTTGAACTCCTTCTCTAGTTTTGAGTTCACTGAATATAAACTTTCAAGTAATGCACTGTCATTTTTAGGCAGTTAAAATATCGTGAAGAACAGAGAAAAACAACTCGAGGGTCTTCACAGATCTCTGCCCACACCTTGAGGTATGCCAAATTAAAGTACGTGCATTCTCATTTGTATGCAAACTGAGGAGGAAGTTACATCTTTTCCTCACCCACCCACAGGTCCAAGTCATTCCAGTTGAAAGTAATCAAAGTACCTGCGGACCGGCGGCTGCTGGGACAAAGGTAAAAAACGGTGACACTAGAGTATTTAGATGAAAAGCAGACGGAGTATGGATTAATGAGTAAAAACACTTTGTTTTATATATTTCTAGAAAAATTCAAGAGATCGAGCCCTGATGAGAACTCGACAATTGAATACATCGAGTTCGAAACGCGTCGGCACACAGAAAAAGATTAGCTATTAGTTGTTTAGTAGACCACAGAATTAATTTATGGTGTATGAATTGTTAAAAAAACTGCATTTTGTTCATAGCTGAATCATTTCGTGAGTCGAAAGCTTGACCCTTGCCCCTTTTCGAGAAATAATAGTCTGTATATATGGTAACAAAAGTGTGTTTATGTAAGTGTTGTATTGTTCAATTGTATTGTATATTTGTATGTATAATGAAAAATTGCTATAAATGTGAGAGAACGTAAAGTGTCCTTTTTCATACAAGACGTTTACACTTTAAAAAAATAAAAACAAATTGAAAGGGTACGAATAAGATATACCCTAATTACCTAGGAGTGTCACTTGGTATGTTTACCCTTGAATAGTGGATCTAAAACAATTTGTAGTTGGTAAATTCTTTTTCTTTACCCAAGTATATATGGTCCAACTGACTACAAGTCCCAGGACCTAACTCCCCTCGCTTTCCTACCTCCAGTCCCACCAGCATCCTTTTTCTGGGCTGCAATCTTTTTTTTTGTCACAATGCGCAGGTCGTACCACCGCTTTTTTATGTCCTCAATCTCCCAGTGGGTCACACCAATGGCATTCACTTTGCCCTGTATGGATATCCAAATGTTCCTCTTCACAGTCTCTGCAACATGCAGAGACTGTCTCCCGAAAATTTGGCTGTAGTGGCTTACAATTTCCTCTACAGCCACCTGTAGTTCCTCTGGGCTGAACTTGATCTTCCTTTTTCTCTCCCCACCATCCTTTTGGCCTTCATGTGACTCCATTCTGTAGCACTGCTTGCCTGTGGATGCTCCGCTCCTCTCACCTCTGCTAAATTGTTTATTCTGTTGGTTTGCACCTGCATGGGTGTGGACACTCGCAGGTACTGGGGTGGGGTGCTTTAATCTGATTGGTTGGATTCTCAGGGCCTTGGTTGTGGGGTGTGTAGGGTGTCCCTGATTGGTTGGCAGGCTCACATGGCGTTTTTCAAACTTCCAATTCGGTAATTACCGATTCGGTAATTACCGATTCGGATGATTCCGAATCGGATTTATCCGATTCTGTGAATCCCATTCATTCCTATGGGCCAGGAGGCCCAAAGGAATGCTTGGGTTTCACCGACTCGGAATTTACCGACTCGGAATTGTCTGATTCGGTAATTACTGATTTGGGTTACCGAGTCATACCGAATCGGTAACTTTTAACGAATTTTTACCTACATACCATTTACCGATTCAGAAATATCGATTCGGTATGAGTCGGTATTTATGAATCGGTAAATGGAAATTACCTACATCTGGCCCCTAGTGTTTTGTATGCACAGATCACCTTTCCCATTGTTTATTGTCTATTAGAACTTGGAATGTTGAGCAGTCCATTAAAAAACAATGGAGTGCGCCAGGCTTCTAATGGCTGTTAGAAGCCCCAGCATCAACATTCCAATGTTTAACAAAGGCCTCACGGAGCCCCAGGGTATTTCAACCCCCTTGGGCTCCATGAGACCTTTGTTTTACAAATTAGACATTCTCCCCCAGATGCATCAACAACCCATGTTGCGATTCCTTAATAGCGAAAAATACCGCTTCGCTATTAAGGAATAGCAAAATGGAATGCATCAAGAAATCACTAAAAAAATAGCGATTTCTAAGAATTCCTTAATTGCGACTCCCATATTGCGACTCGCAATTAAGGAATACCTCCCCATTCATGGAATGATTGGGGAGACAATCTCAATTTGTGAATCGTAATAAGCGAATCGCAAATTGAGATTGCAATTTCAAGGGTGCAGGGTGTCCTTTGGACACCCTGTTGCACCCCTGAAATTGATCTGTGCACATATGTTGTGCACACACATGCCCTTAGGGCATATGTGTGCGCAACATGAAACTTTGAAAAATGCACTTTAGTGCATTTTTCAAAGTTTTTGCAAATTACCATGAAGTTGTACTTCATGGTAATTTGCGTGCCCTATTAGCGAATTCGCTATTTTTAAAACTTTCATGCATTGCATTTAAGGAATCTCAATTTGAGATTCCTTAAATGCAAATAATCGCAATTTAGCGATTTCTAAATTTGCGATTTTTGCATTTGGGATGATGCATCCCAAATGCAAAAATACCGGTCGCAAAGGGGCAGTTTCTGAGAATCTGGCCCTTTGCGAGCGGATTTTTGTTTGATGCGTCTAGCTATCTGAGATTCCGCACTCCAAAGTGTCCATATCTGGTTAAATGGCTTAAAAGCTTATCCGTATTTCAAACATGCCGAGGATGCAGCTTGCTAACAAGCAGCAGCCAGGTACACGTTTGGGAGGCGGTTTCCGTATTGATACTGTTGGCACGGCACAGGAGAGCACGCGCGGGGGGGGGTGCTGTTGATTATTTCCAAGTTTCGCATTCACACCCCACATGCCTTAACAGGTGCCTTAAATTTAATCTGCCCATTTCCTGTTTTTAATCTAACATTTATTGGTCTGAATAACGTTGAATCAGGAAAGCTGTAGCTGCTAACTATGGGGTTTATTTGTGCCTTTCAACGCGTGCACCTGCTTTATTTCGATCTGTAAGTGCTTCGTGTTGAAATTTAACTTTTGGTGGCGATGCTCCTGCCACAAAAAGTTAAATATCAACACGAAGCATTTACAGACTGAAATAAAGCAGGTGCACGCGTTTAAACGTGTGGTACGGCACAAAAATCATGTTGTCATGTCGCGCGATGTAAAGTCTGCGATGTGACACGCTATCCAATTAGAAGACCGCATTAGCGTTGCAACAACTTGCGATGAAAACATTGCCGCTGTGATAGCTGTTGCGATGTAACTTCCGCGCTGTAAATGCGCGCGAAAAAAATGTTAGCGATGGATCGTCATACAACCAGAGCCGAATGTTCTAATTTCTCCGTAGTGGGATGTACAGGAAAATAAAGGCCTGCACACTTGGTAAAGGCCCTCTCCTTCAGCTCAAGACTTTAATGCTGGAACTGGCCTTTAATGGCCAGTAGAGCCCGCTATGGTGGGCTCTAAGGCCATATTGATTGGATGGAATTCCAGAGCCATCTGAGGCCCTGATTACATCTGAACTGTAAACCATGGCTGAAATGATGCCCCCAATATTGGCACCGCAAGGTCCAGTAATTAGCGGGTGCATAATGTGTATCTAATTCTGTTTGACTCCTTGGAATGGGGAATTATGCACAATTTGCACATGAATTCTCTCAATCCTGGTTGATCAAGTTAAGGTTTTGGGCTATTCCCCTCCCACAGGTTTTACCTACCGCAAATAGTGGGGCACAACACCCACGTAAGGCGCAATTTGCACCCTATATGTAATGAGATTAGCAGTCCGACAAAGATCAGGGCCTTAACACTTTGACTCGAGGTCAATTTTTGCTGTCAATTGTGGTGAGTTGACATCAAGAGAGGGAAAGAGGAGGATATAGAGTTCGATCTGCAAACTTTTCAACAAGGGCCTTCCATTGTAAGAGTTTGTGGGGTTCCATCCTCAATTAATGGGGCAGTGAAACACCTTGGCACATTAGATCAGATGCTCTTGAATAATTATGTTTTTCAGGTATAGAGAGTGAGGCTTGGTAAAAGGTTTCTGCCCAGTTATGTAGAAAGGGGAAAGCCATCAAGATCCTTTTTGGCACAGTGAGAATAACTGGCATCCCTAACAACCTGCCAGAATGAGAATCTTTGGCAAGGCAAAAGGGACTGTCAGTGTAAGTGTGAGTGGCTCTACCCACTTTAGTAAATTATGCAAGGTTATGTCTTTTGTTAGAAGAGTGTAAGAGGGTGAGAGAACTTAAGAAAATGAGGATACCTCAGAGTTTAGGCAGAACCTTTTATGCTGTATAATAGGTAATTTCCCTTTCACATGTGGAAATGTTCTGTATTGGTTCTCGAGCTCTATTGGGAAGGAGGCTGAATAGAAATGGTGCATACAGCTAAGTATGTTCATTTCTAATTTTGGAAACCCTTGGAGGCACTGTTTTCAGCTGTAAATGAATAATCACTAAATTACTCCAAAGAGAATCTATCTTCATTAACAGTACCATGTCAATTTCTATTATGTGACACAATCCTAAAGAATTGCACTGAGAAATTGTGTGTTGAAATGTGTCAAACTTTTATGACTGGGATATGTAATCAAACACATGCAGAGTTTTCTGCATAACAATGTCCAGGTGTCAAAGGTATATCACTGAACAGTAGGCGGTTGGGTCTTTTTTTTGTGGCACATGAAGATGTGAACTTCTGAAAGTGAATCATCTTGTGTACTGTCCAATGAATTCTTGTGGGAGTGGAGGAATGTACACAAGGTTCTTCTAGGAGGAGTTGATGTCAGAACTTCCACCCCGTACAGGGTCTGGGGGAAAAGAGAGAATGTCCCAAGATGGGTGTGCGCGTAAGTGGGTGGATGTGGGTGTGGTTTTGTGTGTGCGGTAATAGTGCTGCTGGGAGCTGGTTCAAGTATGTACTGGTGCATGAGAGACTAGGTGCACAGGTACTAGGCTGAGACAATTCTTGAGGAGCCGCCGGGGACCAAGTGTGGAGGAGAGTGGGCTTCTTTGCCTCTGCCCTTCCCCCCTCATCAGTTGTGGGAACGCGTATCTGCCAAAATGTGTCCAGGGTATGTTGATGGTGGGGGAGCAGCATGCACCGTGGAGGGTTTACAGGTGCTACACTACTCTCTCAGAACTCTAGCAGCCGTCATTAATTCCTGAAGATGGATGTGAACAGGTGGGTCATCAACCGGTGTTCCACGAGGGGGAGATGGGTGAGGGAAAGGTGGGGGAGGTTAGAGGGAGGGTAGAAGGGTTCGGGATAGTGGTGTAGGGTGGGGATAGTCTCCAGCAGAGTTATGGGAGTAAGAGAGAGGAGAGAAGAGAGAGGGGAAAGAAAAGGGGGAAGAGAAAATAGTAGATGGTTAGGGGAGGGCTTGTCAGAAAAAGACTGAGCATCCAGCAACATATAGTACAATACATGGATAAGGTGGGTGTGCGGGGAGAGGTTGCATGTGTGGGATCCATGGAAAGTTAGTAATGAAAGTAGTGTGGGGGGAAGAAGAGATGAGGGCCTGCAGCTCTGCGGGGGCAATGTGGGAGGGGGACAGTGGGAGAGCTGCAGCGCGTTGGTTATCTTACATGCTGTGTCTTAGATGGTAGCTGTGATGAAGGTTCTGGATGTGTAGCAGAAGGAGGCTCTGGTTCCCCTATGTGGTGTGTGCCTCCAGCGTTCACCTCTGTACGCAAGAATGGCGCCCGTGTCTGCAAGAACAGGTCAGATTGTTCTTGCAGGTTGTAGATGACTTGTTTGTGGGAGGTATTATGAATCATGGCTACTAGCCAGGACACCTGCATTGGTGGGGCCGGCGCCATCCATTGTCATAGGATACATAGGATACATAGTTTGTCTGTGGCCATTGCCATGTGGAGGAGGCGGCGTTGGGGCTTCGATAATTCTGGCGATTGTCGCAGATCATGCAAAAGAATAGCAGAGGGGGTAACTGGCAGGTGGAGGTGCATAGGGATATTCAGGGTCCTGCCCACATAAAGCCAGAAGGGTTGAACCAAGGGGCCTTCACATATATTATAAGCTGTGTCGCAACAGGTATTTGTGCACCTCCAGCAGTTGGCATGCGGGAGTAGTTAAAGCGTGGGAGTGTGACCATGCAGACAGCCTACACTCTGCCTGTTAGAATGGGGGGGTCTCTGGTTGGCAAGGGTAGGTACTAGTGACAAGCAGGGACCCTCTCCTCTAGTCAGGGCAAGGGAATTACTCTCTCAAAATAACCCCTGCTCACCCTCTAGGCGGCGTGGCGTGAGCAGTCAAGGCTTATTTCAGAGTCGATGTAAGTTAACCGCATGCGTGCGGGCGGAATTCCGCTCGTACACGGAGATTTTTAAAAGCGCATGTTACGTGATGAGCTGGGCTCGTCATCAGCGTAGCAGGAGGCTACCTCATGACGAGCCCAGCTCGTCATCAGCGTGGAAGGGGTTAAGCAGTTGTGACCACATACAGTAACCCAGTGACAACACTACAAATGGACACCACACAGGTTTTATATAAAAAATAATTATACTTTATATAGAGTTATCACAAGACCAATTAACGACAAAAAGAATCCACAGTACTATTAAGTTTCAAGAGTTCAGGTTAAAAAGGCTTAATTCAAGGTTCTGTGTGAGTCGGCTACGGCATTACTGAAAAGAGCACAAATCCAGTGGACCGCGGCGGTCCGGACCCACTCAAATGTCGACAGACTCAATCACAGTACCTTGAGGTTGCCGGCACGGACGTGCGAGCCGGTTCCGGTGATCGTCGCATTGCAGAAAGGAAGCGTTGCAGGACGCATTGTCCCTCGATGCTGTGCATTGACAGAGTCGGTGGATCCAAGGCTTGCGTTGCAGGGCGAGACGGTGCTTCATTCTAGTGCTTGCAGCTTGCGGTGTGGCGAACGAGCCGGAGTTCGAGAGCTGGCGTCGATCAATCCGGACAGTGGTGCGAGTCGGGCGGTGCGTTGCAAAGCGTGCGAGGTGCTGCCCAACTTTGGTGCGGTCACAGGACTCAAAGTCAGCAGCAGTGACTGCGTCGGTCAGACCAGTTCGATTCGGTGTAGCGAGGCATTGCACGTCGCGGTGTCCTTCCAGTCGCGGTGCAGGCTACGGCTCGTTGACGGCGTCAGGACAGAGTCGGTGAGCGCAGAGCTTGCGTTGTTCAAGGCGGACGTTACTTGGTGCGATGCCTACAGGACAGCGGGCCGGTCGTGAGAGTCGGTCACACCTCCCCGCCTCTGTAGCCACTTGTTTCCAGCAGCATTTGACAAAGGCTGGTGAAGTCCACTGGTCCTGGGATTCCGGTCAGGGGGCAACCTCTCTTCCAAACCCTTGGAGATCTTTGCACAAGTTGAAAGTAAAGTCCACAAAGTTCTTTCTCCTCTCTTTGGCAGTCAGGCAACCACTGCAGGCCAATTCCCAAGCAGAACTTCAGCTTGGGAATAGTCTCTCCTCAGTTTCTTCAGTTTCCTCTCTTCCGCATAGGTTTCATCTTGTAAGTCCAGAAGTGATCTCATTTCTTGGGATCAGGGTCCCAATATTTATACCCCAAATTCCTTTGTTCTCTGGGGGGAGAGGGGCCTGTGCCCAGTTCAAGCCAGTTCTGAAGTACTCTGTTTACCAGACTTCTCCTTTCCTTTCACCACGCAGGGCAGGCACATCAGACACCCACAGGAGGTGGAGCCAGCATTGTGGGAGGCAAGTACAGTCCAGGAGCACTTTGTTGACAGTCTTCCTTCTCTTCTTTCAGTGTGCAGGGCAGAGACATCAGACACACTAGAGGGAAGGCCCAGCCCTATTCAGGTCCCAGGTGCAATTCCTCCCTCCCATCTAGGAATTCCCCAGCCCTGTCACACACAAACCGAGACAAGGAATACACAACCTCGCAGAGGCAGGCTCAAATGGTTAGGCAACCAAATACCTACTTTCTAAAAGTGGTATTTGCAAACACAGAATATTAAAATAAACTTTACTAAAAGATGTATTTTATTATTCTGAGTCCAGGCATACTAAACTCAAATTTCTACCATGTTCTCTGAGTCTGCTAGGATTATAAAGTGTAATAATTCTAACAGCCCATTCTGGCCTATGGAGAACAGGTAGCCTTGCAATAGTGAAAAACGAAAATGGCTGTAATTCACTATTAGGACATGCCACACACATCAGGGCTTGTCCTACCTTATACTTACAATGCACCCTGCCCGTGGGCCTACCATAGGGGTGACTAATATGAAGAAAAGGGAAGGTTTAGGGACTGGCAAGTGGGTGCACTTGCCCAGTCAGCATAACAGTACCAGACTGCACGCAGGCTCTGCAATGGCAGACCTTAGACACATTTTACAAGGCCGCTTCTGTGGGTGGCACAACCAGTGCTGCAGGCCCACTAGCAGCATTTGGATTTACACACCCTGGCCACACTCAGTGCACTGTACTAGGGTCTGACAGTAAACCAAACATCCAATCATGGAACCACTAATCACTACATCAATTTACAGTAGTGAGCACTCACACTGTGGCACTGGACAGCAGTGTCACAGTGCCCAAAGCATCTAACACCAGCAAAAACACATGAGGCAGCAGCAAAAATGGAAGGGAGACCCACGCCAATGGTGCCATATCTAACACTGCCCTACAAGGAAAGCCCCACATCCTTCCATTTCTCGAAGTTGTGCTGCATCTGGGTGATCAATGGGTTTAGATTGTCTGACACCATTTCTGCCAGGCCATTGTTCACCAGGATACCAAGGTATTTAAGGTGCAAGTGTTGCTAGTGGAAGGAAAAACTATGGATAGCTGCCTTCATGGCCCTGTCTGAAATGGGGAGTGCTTCACTCTTATCCCAATTGATTTTATATCCAGAGAAAGATGAAAAATCTTCTATGATTTGGAGTATGGACCACAGGGATCGAAGCAGGTCCGTAAGGGTTAGCAGGATGTGGTCCGCTTAGAGGTATAAATTGGAATCGCCAACTGGGAGGTGTTTGCCCATGATGTTGGCCGAGTTACGAATGGTGGCTGCCAGGTGTTCCATGGCCAAGAGGAAGAGAAGCGGGGAGAGGGGACACCCTTGGTGTGGATCCTCTAGGGATTGGAAATGGGTCCGATATGAAGCCCCCGCAGTTCACCTGTGCGGTAGGGTCGCTGTGTAGCAAGCGCACTTAGGCAGTGAATTGGTCACCTAAGCTGAGATGTTCCATCACTTGAAATAAGTAGTCCCATTTGATGCAATTTAATGCCTTTTCCACGTCGAGCAAGAGGGCAAGCACATCCGACGTAAGGTCTTTGGCAGACCAGAGCATGTGTGTGAGGGTGTGTAGGTGATTTCTAGAGGAGTGGTCTGGCATGAATCCTACTTGTGAGGCGTGCACCAGTAAGGGGGGGAGGCGGAATGCCAAGACACTGGCCAGGATTTTAATGTTGCAATTGAGCAGCGGAATGGACTGTTAGCTGCCACTCAGCAGAGCGTCCTTCCCAGGTTTCGGTAAGACAGCTATCACAGCTCTATTGGAAAGGGGGCCCAGGGAGGACACCTGCTCTGCTTTGTGGAATGCCACCTGCAGTGTACCAACCACCTCCTCTCCTGCTCAACGATACAATTCTGCAGGTAAGCCATCTTCTCTAGGGGATAGGGTAGTTTAGCTATTGCCAATTCTATCTCTTCTTTGCTGAACTCCCCCTCTAGTAGCTCCCTAGCCTTATCCGAGAGATGAGAGACATTCACCTCTTGTAGAAAAGTAGTCCGTTTGTTTGCCACAGCAGGTTCCACTGGGGTATAGAGGGCCTCATAAAATGAGGCAAATTCATTCACAATGTCCGGGGGGTGGGTGAGGGTGAGAGTCTCTCCTGATGGAGATGTTATATATGGTATGGCCATGGCTGCTTCACGCTGACGGAGCTGTGCCACCAACAGCCTGCCTGCTTTCTCTCCCTGTTCGTTGTGCCTTCCCTTCTTCCTCTGCAGAGTGTACTCTGCTTTGGAGGTGAAGAGGCTTTTTAAGGCCATCCGGCCTTCTCCAGAGATTTGAGATGCTGTAGGGTGGGATGTGCAGAGTACAGGCTGGTATATGTCCAAATGTCATTTTCCATCTTTGTATGTTGGGCAATATTTTGTCTGTTGGCCTGTGCTGCATCTCACATGAGTTGGCCCCTGATGGTGGCCTTCACTGCGTCTCAGAGTGTCCTGCCAGATTTCACAGATCCATGATTGTCAGAAAGATAGTCTTTTAGGTGCGTCTGCAACTGGGATTTGCACGCAGGGATCCGAAGGCAATGGATATTCATTTACCAGGGCTTAAGTCCCAGACTGGCCAGTTCTAGTTACAGCAAGAGAGGAGAATGGGAGTGCCGCCTCTAGGATGTGGGATTCCGGGGTGAGCTGTACCACCCTGTGGGAGATGAGAAAGTAATCCTGTCGGGAGAGAGTGTTGTGTGTCAGAGAGGTGAAGGTATATTCTGTGTCTGTGGGTGACTCAGGCACCAGTGGCCACTAAACTGTTGTCTAGCACCACTTCATCCATCAGGGCCCTGTCCTCTGCATTACTCTTTTCAAGGGGTCCCATTTTGTACAGAACCCGATCTCTCGTAAGGTTCCAGTCTCTGTCAATAAGATATTGTGAGGTGCCTATTTCCACCAAAACACGATAGAGCTGTATGTTTTTTTCGTCCTTATCAGAGTGTAAACTGACCCTACCAATATGTGGTGGTCACCCAGCCTAAGCTTTGCAAATGCATAACGCCCATCAGGGTCTGTCCATGTTTTAGTCACCATCACATGAACAGATTTTTAGGAGGAGAATCGCCACACTGCATTTTCATTTTGTTCCCCCATCCCAGGTGTCGCCACCCTGTATGCTACTATGGATCACTTTCCCCATCCAAACTCTGCATAGCTTGTCTGATTTCAAAGTGTCAAGATGTGTCTCCTGTAGTAGTCCAACGGTCACATGTTTAGATTGCAAGTAAGAGAGTATTTTTTTTCATTTGATATAATGCGTGAGACTGTGCACATTTCAGGTTATGGCGTGTATGTGGTGGTAAGTAGTGTCGAGCGGTAGGTGAGGGGCCCCATTGGTGTGTGTCGATGTGTGATGAGATATCGCGGGGAGACCCCAGCTGCAGGGAACCAGCAGGGGACGGTGTGTCAGGGGCGATGGAGGGTAGGGGTTGTGGGGAGTCTGGAGGAGAAAGGTATAAAGGCTCTAAAAAGTGGGGGGAAGGAGGTAAGAGACCGATGCAGAGGAAGAGAAAGAGAGAGTGGAAGGGTGCAAGGATTATGCAGAGAGGTTCCAATGTGGGCTTCAGAGGGAAGTGGGATTTTGTTCCTCTGTTGATCATGTATGAAGGTAGCAATGGTTTGGAGGGCAGAGGATTTGTCCTCGTGGGTGCAGGTTGCCCTCTCATGGTCTCTTCCATGGTTTCATGATCCACTGATGATGTGCCTCTTGCTGTCCAATGCATGGGAAGGGGCACAAATATGGGATTTTTCAGGAGCTTCATGTTGAGCGTCCATATCCTGCATTCCTATGACATCCAGGAACTGGCATAAGTCTTCTGGTTCATAGAAATCCTTGAAGTCGCCATCTCTAGTTATGCGGAATCCTGCGGGGTTCAAAGAGGCCATATTTGATGTTTATCTGTCGTAGCCTAGGCCACAGGGAGAGGAGGGTCTTGCAGCGCTCATTAGTCTCTTTGGAGAAATCAGCGGGCATCCCAATACTATGCCACTCGTAGGTGAACAACCCCTCAGCATGAGGTGCGGCCAGTATCTGCCTCATCTGCTCGTGGTGTAGGAAACAGCCAATGAGTGTGCGGGCCTTGCGTTAGAGTCCTTGCATGGGGGACCAATATGATGAGCATGTTGTATCTCCAATGGAGGGTCAAAGGAAGCCCCTATAAGTTTTGAAACAGTCTCTTTCAAGAAGATACCGGAATTATGGGCCTTCAATTTACTCTGGAAAGCCAAAAAAGCAGACATTGTCCCTTCGACTGCTCTCTTCCAGGTCGATCAGTTTGCTACGGAGGAAGAGAAGTTCTTGATCCTCCATTGCCATTAATCTCTGGTGCAGTCCTTCTGCTCATGCGTGGAACCCCACTATGTTCACTCGTATTGATTTTGCTTTGTCCGCTAGCTTGGAGATGCTGGAGTCCATTCCTTTTAGCCATCGACTGACTGTGGAGATTTCCTGTAAGATGCGGTCCATTACTCGCCTGTTGAAGAGGCCATTGGAGGCATAGAGGAGCCGCTCGCAGGAGGGGCATCCCCCTTCGTGGCCATGGTGCGTGGTTGTTTGAGCACCTTTGTAAATAGAACCTGGAGGACTTACTCAAGTACTTAGCACTGGAAATTCGCTCCTGGTCTCAGGGCGAGGCTTAGTACTGCCGTGCCAGATTATCTGATGGCTGGAGAGCGAGGCAGATGGTTGGCCAGGAGGGGATGGTGAGTGGAGTATCCAGGGGGGTCGCTCCTTAACGGTCCGTGGTTAAAGGTTGCAGGTAGGCACCCTCCCCGCCGCAGCATCGCTGGAAGGTACATCTTAAGGTGCCCCTGGATGGGCCTAGAACAGCCCACCCCTCTGAATGTACTTCCCAGGCTGTAGAATGCAGGGTTAGTCCTGGAGATGCCAGTCAATGGGGTCCCTCTGGTCAAATCATTGACCTGCTGCGTTGTCCGTGGTTGGTTGCTCCTGTCGGGGGCGCTGAGAGGAAGGAGCGGAGGAAAGGTGATTAGCACTATGCACCCCTATGAACTCAGCATCGCAAAAAGGTCAGCCTTGATAGGGAGGGAAGCACCCAAGGAAGAAGGGAGGCTGGCTGGTCATCACGCATTGAGACCTGGTGCAGTAGGTGACCCTGTGGTCCAGGGGACTGCGTATGACTCATTCCCCATAATGTCCGCTGCCTAGTTATAGCCCCATGCGTACCTTCTCTAGTCCAGAGGAAGGAGAATGGGGGCAGCCTATCTTGCACTGTATTGCCCCTTGGGTGGTAGCCTCATTCTGCTATGTTTTGTGGGGTCTGGTATGTGTTGATGAGCTGTGAGAGTCCCCTGGGAGTGGTGCGCCTCCACGCAGTGGTCAGCAGTCTTCCAAGTAGCCAGGAGTGTGGTCCAGTGGTGTGCCTGGGCCTGTGCCCCATCGCTGTGTGAGAAGAGAAGGATGGGCAGAGGTTCTTTGCTGAGTGGGGGGTGCCACTCTCCCTGCATCTGTGTGGTGGCACTCCAGCAGTGTTAGGGGGTGAGAGCTCTCCAGCCCTAGGATCACCCAGCTGTGGATGGCAGATCAGAGTGGAGCGGTCCGTGGTCCTGCTTCAATGGGAGAGCACAGTTGAGGAGGGCTCCAGGGGGTTCCTGCATTGGGCCCCGGAAGGGGGGACAGTCCCCCTTGTGGTCATGGGCCAGTCATGGGAGTGCAGCAGGATCTAAGCAGGGCGCAAAGGGCAGGATCATCAGGACAAGGCAATGCATAGGTGGGGGAGGGCGGGGTAGGGTTGTGACTCAAGGGCCGAGGCTTTGGTCACGCCGCAAGGCTCAGTGCTCTCACCTTGTCCACAGAGATTGTTCTCTACGATGAGGTGTGTGCCAGCCGCAAATCAAAACCCGCAGCCAGCGCGGCTGTCAGCCGGCATAGGAGATTCGTGGTGTGGGCCCCCAACCGCCTCAGGTATGCCGCTGTCCCCACTCGAAGATTCTGTTGGTGTGCTGAAGTAGCAGGGTGGAAGTGGACAGCAGTATCTGATGTAACATTCCTTGAACCCCTGATTCATGCAGAAACTGGAAAGCGGTAAGGGAATTCCACAATTCTCATATGAAGGGGCGGTGTGCTCTTTCAGTCAACTAATTGTACGGGCCCCGGTGTCAGGTCTGGCAACTGCCATGTCACAACAGGGAAGGGGATGAACTATTGCTTGGTTGGAAAATTTACGCATTTAAACTAGACATATGTGGTGCATGAAGAGGTCATATTAGATCTACACAGTTTTAATGTTTGCATGCTTTGCAAGTCGCACCATGCCACATAAACATGCTCTTCATGAAGCAGCCATTTTACTTTGGACATGATTCACCAGTGGCCCACAATGCTTGTGTGGGGCACCTTAAGCATCCATCTTGAACTGGAGTATCATTTTACTCAAAACCTTATCCATCACAGAGGAACGCCTCACTCAGCCCCAAATGAGCTCATGCAACAGAGATTTGCAGGACCTATGATCTACTGTACAAGTGGTATTGTCTGCAGTTTTTGGTGAAAGACTGCTTGGGGCACTATGTACCAGACAAGAATAAAGAAGCATGCAGAGTGCAGCCATAAGAAAGAAAAGGAAATTATTTGGTTAAAAGTGTTGGCACCAAGTTTACCACTATGACTCTGCTCACCCTCCATTGTCCAGCCACTAGATCTAATAGTTTTTTCTCTATGCCAACTTTTGAAAAAAATAATCACCTTTAGTAAAGTTGTCATTGTTTCGGTAACCTTTGGTACATTCTGGTAGCAATTTTCAACTTCACCTAATGCATTTGGCAATTGCTGGAATATGCAAAATGAAACACTCCTTTTCTGAATTTAAGTGAGGCTCCACCTGTAGACTGATTTCAGTGGCATGACATTTGTAAATTATAACATGTGGGTGCTTCTACTGATGTGGTGACACCCTGACAAAGCCAGTAAGCCTGTCCTGTTGATAATGAAACGCCCTTACATTGTGATGTTGCATTTGGTACTGGTGGGGGTATTGTGGTTGTAGGGTTCAGGACCCACAATGGTGTAACATGATATAAGAGTGTCACCAAAGTTATTTTCTCCCCTGAGGAGGCCTTGCACTGTTCTGCTTCGCTACGCTGAGAGTGTGAAGTGATACAAAGGGGTACTTGGTTCCCAATAAAAAGACAATTGCAGACGTATTACTTGTGATTACTTCACAGCTATTATCCCAAAATATTACGCATGTCTTTAAAATCTCAAAACTGGCCCCGTTTGCTGATTCATTTATGGTGTCCACTTTTATTTTGGTGCCTGGGCCTATTTTCTGTTCCAGTCTTACCCTCTGAGTTTGACGATGTTAAGTTTAAAAGCAAACTAAGGACTTTATATGAAACTTTTGTGTGCCCATGGACATTCATATATGACATGAAATTGGGGGAGAGATACTCCTAATTATGTTTAGTTTACTTACTTACTGCAGTATTTAATATTGATAAATATGACAACTTTCTGGGATGCCTACACCCAACTTAAAGTGTCTTAAGCAATATTATGTTGTAAGAATGAGTGAATGGCTGAGGGACTTCATCCCTGGGATAAATTAATTAAGTGGAGGCACCGTATAAAAACAAAATAAATACAATATTCATTGATTAATACATTGTCCTCACAGTAGAATTCGTCAAGGGGCAATTTCAGAAAAGGAGTGTTTCATTTCGCATATTCCAGCAATTGCCAAATGCATGTTAGATGAAGTTGAAAATTGCCGCCAGGTTGTACCAAAGGTTACCGAAACGAGGACAACTTTACTAAAGGTGATTATTTTTTTCAAAAGTTGGCATCAGTTATGCAGACCACTTGAACTCACAAAAATATTTTTACCTAATAGCTTTGAGTTGGTAGCTTAAACAAGGCGTGACATGCTGACTTAATGCAAAGGTTATTGCATGCACTTTTAATAAAGTGATTCTGCAGTGCACACTGAGAAGTATATATTTTCAAAGGACAGAATCAGCAGCACAAATACAAATGCAATTCCTAACTTGTGTGTTAGCTTTCTAGATGGAATATGTTTTCTCCGAGGGAAAGCACATTTCTTTGGACCCCCACCAGTCTTGGTGTGCTCCCTTCCCCATCCGAAACCTGGAAATGACTGTTTTCCTTGTCAAGAGTAAATCTACAACTTTTTTTTAATACCCATAAACATGAATGCTTGTGGGTGTTCACAGACTCGCAGATTACTCTCTAACACCCACTTTCCGATCCTGCACATTGCTATAGTTACACAAACATCTATGTATGAGTAAATCCATTTACATGTGCAAAACCACATTTCCTTAATGAGGAAAGAGGGTTTGGACCCCTAAATGCAGCCATATTTCCCTACAGGTATACACGTTGGGGGGATTTCTGCCTTGCATGAGAATAGCCCTAAGAATCAAACCGATAGATATGATTAAACCGGCAAAGTGCTTTTCTTAGTATAATAATATCATATGCAAAAATATTACAGGCCATAAATGGGAGGTAGCAGGTAATTATAAAGGAATGTGCGTAAGAATAAAGATAAGGATAGGGTACAACATAAAAGAATGATTAAAAAGACCAAAAACGTTAGAGAAAGGGGAATATTGAGACTTTTTTCAGAGGTCTGGCATCATTTTGGATAGGATTTAACTACCCTGGAAGCTAAACACATTGACCAGATGCCACAGAGTATTCTTTGTGGGTGAAGTGGAGCAGTGACGTAACAAAACTTGAGGGCCCCCCCTGCAAGATATGCTGATGGGGCCCCCACCAAATGCCTCCCTACTCCAATAAATCCAGTAAATTCATATATTTATGGGGTGAATTATAGTCTAGATATGGGCTTGCTCATGGTGAAAATAACGGACCTGACTTCTATTTATCATATTTGTATTTTATTTTCAGGTACACATAACATAAAATTAAAATTTTATTGAAGAACGATAAAAAAAGTCCAATTTAAAACACATTACTTACTTGAACGCAACATACCACTTGAATATAAATTGATTCTTTACCCAACATAGAAACCAAACAATTTTGAATTCCCAGTCCCTCCGATTCACAAAGTCCTAGGGTTTGCAACCACAAAATGGATTTTAAATATGTACTAAACCCATTTTGCAATTCAGTAAAACTTTTCAGACACCCCTTTCAGCAATAATTCCTTTACAGTCGCCCGGCCTCTGCCCATCTCACCATCTGCCCAATAAAATCATGTGCTTGGTCCCCTTCCATGCAGGCCCATGGACAATGCTTTGGTATCACAGACTCCCTTGTTATGCATAAGGGAAGGATTTTAGTTTGGAAACTAAAATTGCAATGCTGATGAACATTTCTGTTATTCCAGTATGAAAACACAAACGTACTTTGTGGGTACAATGAAGAAAATAGCTTTCATGCTGTCTATGTGTACCAGAAGTCATCCAGTAGACTCTACACAGTGACCTTGTATTTTTCCATTTCATGTGTGAGTAGCTGATGCATTGCATTCGGGTACTTGTAGTACTTTTTCGAATGGGAAAAGCAAAATAACAAGATACATCTGCTGAGAGAGGTTGAGACCAGGGCCAGGCTGGCTACCGGGCATATTGGTTTGCTGCCGAGCTGGGGGCTGATTTCGTTGATGGGGACCTGCGTGTGCTGAAAAACATTCATTTTGCTTTGTTTATTTCAAAGCACACGCAGGTCCTCATCAACGAAATCAGACCCCACTGCAGTGAAATTATTTTAAAACTATATGCATTGCATGTTGCTTCTAACTCTTTCCTGACACCTAATTCACAGCTTGCCTGATATGAAACAAGAACTCTCGGATTACAACTAGATCCTTTAATAGAAACACTGGGAAATCACTTGACTAGACTGGCAAAACATACCTTTAGCAGTTAATGTAAGGTCAAAACACTTTAAAATGTGGTAAGTTGCTCTAATGGCCCCTGACAGATAACTTAAGTAACTTAAGATAATGAAGACGGAAACACAGTGTTAAAATGAATACAGATTATTTCTTATAAAGTTCTACTTAAGAATCATGTGAGGCCTTTGCAGAATCTTAAAACATGAAGAGAAAGATCTGGCCTTTTTGAAAGGTGGCAACCCCACCTCTTCTCCAGTCATATCTGTGCTGCCTCTTCCCCTCTAAGAGGAGCAGTGCTCTGTCGAGGATGCTCCCCTCCAGGGAGCTCAATTCACTCACGTTATGTGCCAGGCAGACTCTGCTGGATGAGAAACAAATAAGCTATTTTGTTTCTTTCAGCTTTGGGTCGGTGTGGTGTCAGCTCAGAGCAAACTGCACGAGGCAGCTACTTTGGAGAGACATGCTACGCAGGTATACTGATGGGGCCTAATTCATGTGGAGAAGACTGCCCCCCCCCCTCACTGCTAGAGCTGCGGGGGTGTCCGTTACACCCCTAAAGTGGAGTGCATATTATTGTGATTTTTCAAGTTAATGTATGTACAGAAGACACCATAAGCAAGCAAGCTGCCCCCTTCTGTGCTGGTGCAGGGCAGAACATGACATCACAATACAACCCTGACTTTCCTGACCTCAAACTGCATCACAAATAAGTGGATTAGAGTAGCAGGTGGCAGGAGGAGTTATGGGTATGTGGAGGGGCAACATTGAAAAGTGAGAGGATGAAGATTTGAGGGGCAGCGGCACATGGTAAGAGAGCAAGAATACAAATGCACAGGTGTAGAGAAGAAAAAGAAAACTAGCTCTGGTAGGATCCAATTAATCTAAATGTGACAAGAAGAGGCTGGGGCCTTATGGAAACAACCCACACCTCCATGAGTGCATGCGTTACTCTCTCACTTCCGCTAGCTAAGTTATTGATAACTATTGCGTCCAATATGATCATCACACATATCCCATAGATCTTTAGATCGCTGCCATTGTTCCCTCCCTGCACATCAGTTATTTCTCTCTTGCAACTATACCTACTCATTTATATGGCATCACCAGGCCTGCTTTACAGCTACTTTCTTCTTTTATTAGTTCAATGACCTATGCTGCATCTTGTATATGCTGCTTTTTAACGGACTTCAATTATTAAAATGTAAGAATCATACATGTGGATTATTGATCAATCTTATTTTGATTACTAAGATCATAAAAGTGCATGCTTCAAACATAAATAGCACATATTTACAAAAGTCGGACAATCAAACGGGTAAAAATAAATATTATAAACACACATATAAAAACCTAAATGATCAGGGCATCCAGCAACTCAAATCAGCAATATACAAAATAATAGGCGTCTTGACCATTTCTTATACACTGCTTACTCTACATAAACAAAAGATCGCAATTTTTGTTTGAAATAAAGTTACCAGCGCAGTGCCATTAACCCTAACATCAAGGACCATGTTGTAACAAAGCTTCTGGTGTCCCAAAATGTTGAGATTACTAGTAGCACATTCCAACTTTGTGATTATTCCATAACACGGACAAAAAAACTAAAGACATGTAAAGCACAGTCATACATATTGCATTACTTTTGGGCTGATACATACATTCAATTGAAGCTATATAAAGGGCTGTAAGTGGGCCGGGTCTCACTGAGTCTGAGCACCGGCAGGCACAGGCCGTCCGTTTTTTTCTGACTGCAGTGACAGAAGGCACAACGATGTGCGTCTGCTCACACTGCTCTCTCCTCACTAGTGGAGAAGTTACGGCATAACATCATGCCTTGTGAGCGTTGTAAGGAAAGGGAAATCCTTTAACCCCTTTGCTGTGGGGTGTTTTCACCCCGCTGTGCTGGGGGGGAGGGGGGCCGTGCGTGGCGCTGCTGTGCTGGTGACGAGCTCGGCTCGTCATGAGTCACAGCGGAGCTGCACTCATGACGAGCGGAGCTTGTCACGACCACACCAGTTTTGGAACGTTCAGCACAGCAGGGAAATTATCGCCACGTGTAAACATTCCAACGGCTGTGACGAGCTCAGCTCGTCATGAGTGCAGCTCAGCTGTGCCTCATGACGCGCTGAGCTCGTCACCAGCACACAACGGGTTAAAGAGAGTCATTTTCTCTCTGGATTTCCCTTCTCTTTTTGAAACTCAGGAGCAGCAACATTGCCATGGTGTCACTAGGGCTTTCAGCGGAAGCTTTTTCAATATTATACACAAGCCATAGTTGCTGCTTATTTGATTATTTATCTTATGCAACTTGGTATGATATTACTTGTTGTATCATATATCTAGATGCAATGACAGAAACACCAAAATACAAGACGGGCAGCATACTATGCTAAGCACAGATTTTTTGCATATGTGTTTTTAAGCCACACCCTTAATTACATTGATCACGCCCCCTTGAGAGACCCTCCAGTTTTTTCATCCCACTGAAAGACCTGGCTATAAAGGAGCATCACACCCCTCTAGCCGCTCTGGGTTATCATTATGGTGTAGCACATCGACACAAAGTAGGTGATCAACTTCCCACCAGCATTTGACCCTCACTTTCTAGAGACCTGGGGCCGTATTATCCATTTTTATTGTTTTTGCGGGCCGCACCTTTCAAAAGGTGCGCCGGCGCAAACATTGAAAATGCACCCTATTACTATTAATGCGCTGCCGCAGGGCAGCCGCTAACTCACGCTGCCCTGTGGGCAGCGCTTTCATGTGAAAACATGGAGCAGCTGCTTGCAGTCACTCCATGTTTTCACAGTGCAGGCAGCAAACCACCTTCACTTTAGAAGGTGATTGGAGATCCCCTTGCAGGCGGGTGTTGTCAGTGACTGCACCTGCCTTCAAGGGGATGTCTGGGGGTATACATAGGGCCCCCTTTTCCCCCTCCAGAGGGATGGTTTCAGGGGGCACACTCAGCTTTTTTGCCTCTGCGCCAGTGTTTGTAATATGGCCCGAGCGCAGAGGCAAAGGAATTGCCTCATTTGCATTGGCATGTCCCAATACAAATGAGAAACCACCCCCCCCCAGAAGTTAGCACTGGCACCTTAAGTGTGCTAGCGCTATCGGTATTAATGAAGGGGATGCACAAGCATCTGCACCCCCTTCTGTAATAGCAAATTGCCCCAGGCGCAAAGCATGTGAAAACTCCTATTGCACCCCCGTGATATAGCCCAAGCTACACCTTAACCATAGTGCCATTAAATAATTTGCCAAACCAAACGCAAGTACTCTGCTTGTGTTGGATCTCAAGATTCTAAAGGAGTCTAAATACCTCCTAGTGACCAGGTTCTTACAAAGGGACACAAACCACTTGCCCAGAGGTAGTGGTAGCAAGGGCAAAAGAATAATATAAGTTCCAATGATTCCATTTTCCCGTGGCATGCTGGGCACTGGTCATCCACCTCACTCTTTTCCTACCATTTAGAGCTAAACACTTTAACGGGTAGAGTGCTGTATCTAAATTGAAGATATGACTTGAGTGCTCTAGGTGGAATCATTTCATAAATCGTAGGCTAGTAGCGCGCACAAGGTTTTGCATCAATGAAATCTAATTGTAATCTACCTTTGATCTGTGTCTCAACAGCTGCAGACTCCTAATAATGGTTTTTGATCCTATCTTGTGGGAACAGGCTCATTTACTCTAGGGAGGACCAATAGCTGTCAAGCCCCAGTTTCTGCATGAGTGACTTTAAAGTTCGAAATCAGCACTGTGTAGCCATAAGGGCCCTTATACCTTCTCAATATGGTTCTAGGGCTGGGAAGTTCACACCTGGTGCCAGAATGTAAGAAGTCTGCATTATATTTGTGCAAGATCTTTCTCTGTGCTTGATCTAGCTATAATGGCATAAGTGGGGTACTTGGGGGAAGGGCTAATATAGACCTCAAAATCTGTGTTCCAAAATATCTAAACTGTTAGTATTCGAACTGCCCCATCGTTTTGAACCATACAGAATGGACCCAATTTCAGTACATTATAAATTTCGAGGGCAGGGGCAACCATTCTAGATATAGTCCTACAGAGGATCTTGGCTATATTTGCAGTCTGCTGGATAAGGGACATGTGGGCCTTCCCCCAATTCAGGTGGCAAGCTTAAGTTGGGTGTGAATCTGATGCCTAGATAATCAAAAGCAGCTACCCAATCTAAAAGGATGTTACCCACTAGCCACCGTCTATTGCAACGGCTCACTTTGTGACTGGAGAAGAACATATATTTGGTCTTGCCACTATTGTGTTGAAGCCCTGCTCAACACAAAAGGAATGAAAGAGGTCATGCAATAACTGAAGCCCCATCAGAGACTTAGAAATCAGAAGGGTATCGCCAGTAAAGAGGAAGGTCGGGACCCTCCTCCCCCCCACACATTTTGGCACATCACACCCATCCCTGCTTAAGTACTCTTTCACGTCGTTGATATACAGGGGCAACAGGGTTGGAGCAAGGACACAACCCAGGTCTACCTTAAAAGGTTTGGTCACCCCTCCATCTTCTCCCCATATGACCTGGGCCATATTATCAGTACATAACACATAAAGGTGCAGACCAGGTCTAAGGATGGTGTGTGTCCATACAGGCGACTGTGAAGCAGTTGGATGCATTTGTAGGCGAATGCTGTTGAGTCACAGAGGCTGGAACAAATCCCATCAGCCCACCCATGTGGTGGAATTTCATCATGTGGGAATTGATGATCACTCAGTACCTCGCCCGACCTTATACTACCGGGAATAAATGTTAAAACTCAGACCAAACTGTTCCTCAAAATATAATGTTAGTAAAGTGCAGTGCTCAAGTGATTGTGATAAATAAAATTGACTACTAAGACTCAAGAAACGTTCAGACAGAAGTCTAGGTGTCAAAAATTGAAAAAAACGCCGAGTAGTTGGATGCTAGAACTACCCTATGGCGCTGTGCAGAGTGGTCGACATGTTTCAGCCTGTAGGGGAACTACCCCGGCTTTCTTCAGGACCTATTATATGGAATTGCTACTGCAGCTAACAGTGATTTGTGATATGAAGAACAACATGAAATGTACTTAAGAAGAGTTACATATCTACCAGGAACTTTGCACTCCAATGTTCACTGGAGGAAGAGATACCTCACTTCTTCCTATCGGGAGACAAAAGATAACATAACAAAACAAAATCACCCACATACATCCGCATGGATACACAATCACCGTATAGACAAACACACCTGCGCCAACAATTTACATTCCGCATTACCAAAGAAGCATAGTAGCTTAATCACACAGAGGCATTTCCTCATAGTGATACTCACCCAGCTTTGTGTGGGTGAAGACCTCACCTCACCCGGCAACTGCTCGGGAGAATGAGGCCCCGCTCTACAGTGTAGAAAGAAGACATAGTCAGCACACAACATCTACTATGCCTAGCCAAATTGCTCTACACATATAACCCAACAAACGTGTGATAGAAACCCATCTATCAGCCCAAGAAGTTATCTACACAGGAGCTAGCATCGGGACACTCAAAAGCTACACATACCAAGTTGTTTACACGTGCTACCAGAGCACCCTGTAAGCACTGATAGACATCTCTAAATAAATAACTATCAAACCCCCCTAAAGACACTCATTGAATGACAAGAAAGGGGTCTAGAAGGGATCATAACTAAAAACCCACAGTCTTTTGACAAAATGTGGAAGTTATTGATAGGGACCCCTACATAGCTGTATTTACCACCCGCTAGGAGGAACTCTATGAGTACCAACAATCTGAAGGCATGGTCTCAGACATATGAGGACCATCCAGGCTGATTCCAGTCATAGCTCACAATACAAACCAAGTGAAAACCAGTATAAGCAGCAAGGACATATGGTATCTCACCTGTCCGTCGGTGCCCCTAGTTCTAACCGAACGGAAGTGGAGGTGTTTGAAAATCCGCCTACCTCCTCTTTTAAACGGACGATAATTGGTTAATTGGTCACATGAATCTTACTGTCGTGCCTCATCGTCCGCTCAGCCCTACGTGGACCAAGCAGTAGACATCCACAGAATACAAGACATCCACAAATTAAACACGGGTCCCGAGGAAAGTCGGGAAAAACGCCGCTTCGCTAAGTCCATACAACGATATGCGGGTACAGACGTGTGTAAGTGCGCAAGCGCGCAGTGTAAGCCACTGTTCCTTCGTGCATGTGCAGCTGCAATAGGGGCCGCACTACCGCAAACATTGTTTTTGCATATATCGCCCCCGTCTCGAACCACCACACTGTCCTGCAAGAGATGGAGGCAAGAAAGCGCCACTGCCTGGAGAATCCTAGCTGATATAAAAGTGACTCAAGGCATATAGCAATGACTATGCCGCAAGAGAAATGAATAGTTATTTAACAAAACTGCATATACCAGCAAAATTCACTAAATGTTGGAGCGTGACTGGACCCCAAAGTGGGACTTATGTTGTTTACAAAAATCCATCCATAGTGAGTCCATATGATGGTTAAATGATGTTCATAATTGCTGTGATAAAAAAATCCACCAATTGGGTGATAGATATAATGTTATTACCATCAGAGTCACTGATGTCCCCATTTTGATTCCTTCCCCACAAGTATATTGCTTGCCTCCTAGTGTACATATGTCTAGGGAACAGTGTTCCCGGTTTGGTCATGCGTGCCAAGCCATGATGCCAACCAGACTAAATAACACGTCTTGTTTTTTATATCGGCTAGGATTCTCCAGGCAGTGGCGCTTTCTTGCCTCCATCTCTTGCAGCACAGTGTGGTGGTTCGAGACGGGGGCGATATATGCAAAAACAATGTTTGTGGTAGTGCGGCCCCTATTGCAGCTGCACATGCGTGAAGGAACAGTGGCTTACACTGTGCGCTTGCGCACTTACACACGTCTGTACCCGCATATGGACTTAGCGAAGCGGCGTTTTTCCCGACTTTCCTCGGGACCCGTGTTTAATTTGTGGATGTCTTGTATTCTGTGGATGTCTACTGCTTGGTCCACGTAGGGCTGAGCGGACGATGAGGCACGACAGTAAGATCCATGTGACCAATTAACCAATTATCGTACGTTTAAAAGAGGAGGTAGGCGGATTTTCAAACACCTCCACTTCCGTTCGGTTAGAACTAGGGGCACCGACGGACAGGTGAGATACCATATGTCCTTGCTGCTTATACTGGTTTTCACTTGGTTTGTATTGTGAGCTATGGCTGGAATCAGCCGGGATGGTCCTCATATGTCTGAGCCCGTGCCTTCAGATTGTTGGTACTCATAGAGTTCCTCCTAGCGGGTGGTAAATACAGCTATGTAGGGGTCCCTATCAATAACGTCCAGATTTTGTCAAAAGACTGTGGGTTTTTAGTTATGATCCCTTCTATACCCCTTTCTTGTCATTCAATGAGTGTCTTTAGGGGGGTTTGATAGTTATTTATTTAGAGATGTCTATCAGTGCTTACAGGGTGCTTTGGGGCACGTGTAAACAACTTGGTATGTGTAGCTTTTGAGTGTCCCGATGCTAGCTCCTGTGTAGATAACTTCTTGGGCTGATAGATGGGTTTCTATCACACGTTTGTTGGGTTATATGTGTAGAGCAATTTGGCTTAGCATAGTAGATGTTGTGTGCTGACTATGTCTTCTTTCTATACTATAGAGCGGGGCCTCATTCTCCCGAGCGGTTGCCGGGTGAGGTGAGGTCTTCACCCACACAAAGCTGGGTGAGTATCACTATGAGGAAATGCCTCTGTGTGATTAAGCTACTATGCTTCTTTGGTAATGCGGAATGTAAATTGTTGGCGCAGGTGTGTTTGTCTATACGGTGATTGTGTATCCATGCGGATGTATGTGGGTGATTTTGTTTTGTTATGTTATCTTTTGTCTCCCGATAGGAAGAAGTGAGTTATCTCTTCCTCCAGTGAACATTGGAGTGCAAAGTTCCTGGTAGATATGTAACTCTTCTTAAGTACATTTCATGTTGTTCTTCATATCACAAATCACTGTTAGCTGCAGTAGCAATTCCATATAATAGGTCCTGAAGAAAGCCGGGGTAGTTCCCCTACAGGCTGAAACATGTCGACCACTCTGCACAGCGCCATAGGGTAGTTCTAGCATCCAACTACTCGGCGTTTTTTAATTTTTGACACCTAGACTTCTGTCTGAACGTTTCTTGAGTCTTAGTAGTCAATTTTATTTATCACGATCACTTGAGCACTGCACTTTACTAACATTATATTTTGAGGAACAGTTTGGTCTGAGTTTTGACATTTATTCCCGGTACTATAAGGTCGGGCGAGGTACTGAGTGATCATCAATTCCCACATGATGAAATTCCACCACATGGGTGGGCTGATGGGATTTGTTCCAGCCTCTGTGACTCAACAGCATTCGCCTACAAATGCATCCAACTGCTTCACAGTCGCCTGTATGGACACACACCATCCTTAGACCTGGTCTGCTCCTTTATGTGTTATGTATTTAGATTAGGGGATTGAGTAGACAGGTCGTTAAATATTCCCCTCGACCCTCCACACATTTGTTTTTTCACCATATTATCAGTATGCAGCCTTACCAAGATGTTCATTAGGGGATCCAGAATGCCCATATTCTCCAACACCTTCCAGACCTTCTCCCTCAAGACCAGGTCAAAAGTCTTGTGTAAATCAACAAAGGCAACCAAAAGCTTGCCATTGTTGATTAGCACCTCTCTCTAATAAATGTGAGAGAACCGGAAGACCTGATCTACAGATTTCCACTAGTCTCCATGAAGTGGAAATTTCCAGTACAGAAAGTATGGCATTGGATAAGATGTTTATATATGGGCCCCACACTTTTGGGTTCCCCTTGTATAGGTCATTTGATATTCTGTTTGGTCCCAGCGGCCAGGTAGGAATTCAGGAATTAATTGAAGCAAAAGTCTCATTTAATGAGAAGTCAGGGGTACTTGAATCATCTATGACACCCTCATTTTGGGAAACTCTAACACCCTCCTTGATAACACTCCCACTTGTGTACAACTTACTACAATGGGCCACCCATTTGTCTGGTAGTACACAAACATCTGAATGAGGTTTGGGGCCATTTAGGCAGACTGCTGCAGTCCTCCAGAAAGATCTATTAACTTTAACAATCAGGGCTTCATGTAGAGAAGACCACAAGGAATTTTCCCACTCCTGTTTAGCTACCGCCAAAATGTGCCTATACCTGGCCCTACATCTCATTGTGTCTGAACGGGAGTTAGTCTTGACTGCAGTTAGGAGCTCACTTTTGTCTCATATGCATTCACAGGTGTACCAAGAGTGGTCTTTGGGTCCTTCTTTCCCCCTCGTACAGTTTAGCCTAACAAATCCTTGAGTTGAAAAAACAGGGAAAAGTGACTGGAGCTCACACCACCCGCCTTTGCTCCACTAAGAGATGGGCTAGGTAATCAACATTTTTCTCCGTTCTGACTTTGGATGCATCTAAGGCTAAAGGATTTTTTCCCACCCATTTCCACCTGGTGGTTTTCCTACTGCTGGTTGGAGAAAGGCCACCCAAATCCGTATAACCCTTGAATATTGGTTTTGTATCTGAATTATCTGAAAGTGTCAGAGATAATGCATGGTGGTCACTATCTGTTCTGTCCATCACTACCAAATGTCATTTTAACTTGTCGGTCTGAGGGGTCCCTATCATTTGTGGCTTTAAGGTCAAAGTTAAACATCAGTGCTAATACCTGGGCTTTTTTCGGGGTCCATCTCACACTTGGCAAGTCTAGTTGCGTTATGCACCACTTGTTTTCCTAGTCCGCTGTTATGTCACAAGGGGTGCCTTTCAAGGGTTAAAGTGTGGTGTTAAAAACTCCAGCCACCAGCAGGAGACCATTCCCCGTGAGCTCAATTTGAGATTTCCCCAACGACTGCTAAAACCCTGTTGTCCACAGTGATTGTTGCTACTCTGTTATAAACATTAAAAAATGTAAGGTCAGACCTGATCGGAGCTCAAGCCAAACTGCCATAACGTCAAAAGAATCAATAAAAACTTCCCTGATCTTCCACTGTAGGGATGTTTTGACCTAGCCTCCCAGCATCCCAGAGTCTGCCCCTTCCACTCTGTACCTCATTAACAATGTAGGAAGTGAACCCACTCCTATGAATTGTGGACAGGCACCATGTCTCTTGGAAGAGGCAGATATTGTGGGGATTGACAAATTTGCCCAATTCCACCTCAGAGAGCAAATTAGAAATCCCTGCTACACTCCGCAACAACATTTTAAGCGATGCTGCTTGGACAAAGTTGCTGTAAGAGGATCACCACCTGGGTTATTAATCATGGACATAATCTGCCCACTACTCGCACTGGGCCACCCAGGAGGCCTTATACAATTAACATTTGAGTTTGTGGGTCCAGCTCCTGCTTTAGAGTGAAAATTAGCTAACGACAGGGGGTCGATAGCTTGGTTGGACCAGCCATCATCAAAATGTCTCTCTAGCCTTACCCAATGTTCCTGGGCTTCAGAATTCAGTCAAGGAAGAGCTCTAGGGATCCCACAATTTGCATCCCCTGCTGCGTGAACAGTGCTACCTAAATCCAAACTAACTTCAGCTGCCGGGGCACGATATTTGATCAAGCTGAAGGTATCAACTTGGGGAATAGTTTGTGAATCAATGGGCATACTACCATCAACTATGTTCTTATTGGAGAAGCAGTCCTTCACTTTATCGAGTTGTTCTTTTGGGCTAGAGAACCTTTGAACACCTACTATATCACTTCTAATAATGAAATAGCTGCGGCAAAAATCATGAAACCAATGTAGGATTTTGTTCGCGAGTGATTCACAATCTCTCCTGGCTCCCACTGTCAACTTGGGGATCTGAGTAAGGTAGATTGTGGCCTGGTGGTGCCCTACCTGTCTAGGTATATAAAACTCATTTTGCACCATCCTTCTAGTTTGTATCGTATGGGAACTCTCCAGGGGGTCAACCCAAACCCATGGCCTTTGGTCTCCACTTATGACTCTCTCTCAAATCCCTCCCTGGGGGTCCCAAACCAGGGAAGCCAGACTGGTATCCCACATGCCTATGGCTGGTACTTAGGTAAGGGAGTGGGATTGGGAGAATCTGGGGAGATTGGGCAGTATTTCCCATTGGGGGCTGGTGAGTAGTGGCACTATACAGCGTAAAGCTGGGATCCCCATTACTGGTGTTCATTTGGTTTCCCACATTTTCACCACCCTCCACTGCGGTATATTTTAAGATTTTCTTTCTACAATCCCTCTCCTCAAAGCTCTCCATGACCTTATTCAAAGCTGCAACCTTGTCCCTCAAATACCAAATTACACCCATCAAACAACAAAGGATTGAGTAACACTCCAGACTATAGGCCCTAGTCACTTCAACACAAGGCCCCTCATTTAGGTCAATGTCAGGGCAGTGGATTGAGAAGCGGTTTTGACACTCTGGGGCATATTTACGAGCCCCTCTCACCACTGGAACATTACTTTTAGTGATGTGCTTCGCCTCATTTACAAGTCAGCATTAAGGGCCATATGTATCAAGATACCCATTTGCGATTCCCAAATAGCGATTTTTAAGAAATCGCTACTTGAGAATCGCAAATGGGTATGTATGTACAAAATCGCATTTTTTTTGCGATTTCTTAGAATTCCTTAATTGCGATTAGCAAATTGCGAATCACAATTAAGGAATACTTTCCCATTCATTTCTATGGGCCAGGAGGCCCATAGGAATGAATGGGAAGTTATTCTCAATTTGCGATTCGCAATTTGCTAATCGCAAATTGAGAAGAATTTCAAGGGTGCTGTTGCACCCCTGAAATATGCATGGGTGCACATGTGGCACACATACATGCCCTAAGGGTATGTATGTGTGTCACATGGCACTTTGAAAAATGCAAAAAAGTGCATTTTTCAAGCAATTCACAACTTACCACCAACTAGAAGTTGGTGGTAATTTGCGATTCTTTAATGGCATTTTGCTAATTTTTTTTGCTACATACATTGCATTTAAGGAATCGCAAAATTTGTGATTCCTTAAAAGCAATTGCAAAATAAGGAATCGCAAATTTTGCGATTCCTTATATTGCACCAGAATTCGCATTCGCAAAGGCCGAAATTCTGCGAATTTGCCAATGCGAATTTGCTTGATACATATGGCCCTAAGCCACTTAACGTGGCTTTAAACTACCTTGTAAATAAGGCCCCCTTTCACCCTATTCCTACGGTGAATGGGGTGGGCAATGGGTGTTACACGGGCGTTCCACCACAACATCCATTGATTTTGACACAGCCCCATATTTACAAGGGCAATAAATATGCTTTCCAGAAGTGGCGGAGCGTGGAGTTAAGTCAAGGAGACTAACGCCACACTCTCCACTTCTCTAGTAAGCCTGATTACTTCTTTGTTACATACAGATAGGTACTTCTCTATGGCACCAGCCACAGAAGGTGCAATGTTTTCTCCCCAGACAGCATTCCAACACACACCTGGGGTTTGCTAAACATTTGGGCTATACGTTTACTAGGCACCGCTATAGTGGGTTCAGCAATATTGTTGCTAGAGGAGGGAATTGGATTGATGATGTCCTCACATTCAGATAGTACATTATCAATTGTTTCCATTACGCAGCTACCAGCTGCCAAGGACAAGGTCTTCTTTTTTGCTTTTCCGGACACCGGGATCCCTTCCGCTGCCTTCCTTTTGCCCATTTTATAACTGAGGAGTGGAGGCCAACAGTAGCACACAAACAATAATACAGGAATGGTAGGCAGCAGCTACATCAAACTTTTCTACACCCTGTAAAGGGTAGCTTCAGGTAAGCATGGGCCATTACAATGCACTCAACGAAGACTGTACCTTCCCTCAATTCCTGGACTGCACCAGTATAGGTAGGTCTCACAATAGACCACTCCCCCCCCAGACATCTCCACCTCGGGATGCACAAAATGGAGGGGGTACGGGGAGTCTATGACAGGGTTCCCACCAGTGTCAAACAGCAATACCCCGCATGGGAAGCAGGTCAGCCAGGTTACTCTCTTATGAAAGTCCAAACAAATCTAACAAAGTAGACACTGAAGTAGGCTGCAGTAAAGAAAAGTAGCTTTGTTAGGAAAAAGATTTGACCACAGCGCGGAAAACCAAGGAGGGTAGCTCTGCCCTGCCTCATCCTGGTGCTGACGGGCACAGAATGGGCGGAGGAGGAGAGGCAGCACTAGAAGTGTGATGTTTAGCACCAACCCCTGTCAGCAGCTGTGGGCAATCAGGCAGATGCACCCTCGGACAACAAGTCCCACGATGATGCTCAGTTGCAATTGTCGTGGCCAAAGACGAAAGAGACATGACCCATGCTGCAGGGGGAGAGGCCGCATAAGCGCAATGTTGAGTGCCTCCCCCTGTCAGCAGCTGCAGGCAATCAAGCAGCAGATTGCCTGCAGCTGCTGGGAGAGCGAGTTCCACCGGGGCGCTCAGTTGCAGTTGTAGTGGCCAAACAGGAACGAGACACAACCACTTAGCTCTAATATGCAAAACATGCCTTTAAAATGCTTCATTGCGAAATCAATAAAACATTAAAAACATGTAATCAAAAAGATGATAAAGAAACTATGCTCTAGGGAAGGGAAAAGCACAAGAAGAGGTAGAAAAGCCACTGAATATGAAGCAAACAAATGAGAGTGACAGCAGAGTAACCAATGATGAACGATGGGCTGGTACAAAGCCAGCTGTGTTTTTTGGTGTGTTCCACAAGAGATTTTTCAGAAGCAGCTAGTTAAAAGTTGTCTGCAGGTAATAACTGAAAAGAAGGGAGCAACAAAATAAAGATAAAGGAGAGAAATAAAGATCAAAAGAAGAAGGAGGACCAATAAAAAGTAATGGAGAGAAAAGTTAGACAATGGGAGAATGAGCACGAGCTAAATATTCACTTAGGTGGCTGCCTTACTGTGAAATTTGAAGAAAGCCTTTCAGTTGAAGCATTTATTGCACTTTATTTTTTGTGAAGGGAACAAGAAGAAATCATTAGCCAACCAAGCGCTCAAATTGCAGGAATTCACAATGCTACATAAACACTTTCTCACAGCAATTTTAATAAGCACTGGCAAAGCCAATAGGTCTGGACTTGGCATCTCGGGATTTGTTCTTCTTTTGTGAACATGTGCAATATACAATAAAAGCATAAATAAAAATTAAAGGGCATGTCTTTTAAAAGTGGTATGCCTAGTTGCACAAAAACATAAGTACAACTAGCCCATCGCAAAAACAAACTGAAGAAACTTGAAATTATAGTAGAAATGAAAGTTCAGAATTGCCTACTGTCATGGACGTGGACTCCTTTCTAGGCAGAGGCGCACATATGGAAGGTCAACATTTCACACTCACAGCGGTGAATAACTGAAGTGGGCTTAACCATTTCCCATAGTGGGGGAAGCAAAATATGAATGGCCCTTGAACAGAACAATGGATGTAGAAGGCTAACTGAACACCCATCCCTGTACATTTGTATCTGTCTATTTTCTATGTAAATATGAGAAGGTGAGAAAGCTAAAGCTGTCTCAGGCCAGACCTAAAAAAAAATGACTGGCTCAAGAGGTAGGGATGAACAGCTGGCACTTGACACCTCCTCTGCCCAACTCCTACGGACTCAAAGTGGACAAAAGGGAGACGTTTGACAACACTCAGTGTAAAGATCAAAGTGATATGCACATCAGTAAAGAAACTTCATGTTGCCCTGTATGTAATAACCCATTTTACCTTTTAAGTACTTAAAGCAAAGGATAAAAAATAAAGCCAAAAACATGCATCTTTATTGCACGTGATAGACTGTACAGTCAATAATACATATAAATAGTAATACAATTATGGAATGATAAGACTATGGAACAGGTGAGGAGGTTTATACTAAGTGGTTCTTGCACACTGGGTACCAAACTGCATTTAGAAACAGAAGGTGTTTGTAAAAACAATGGACATCCTGTTGCGTTATTTAAAGATTATCAAGGAAGAATCAAAGTGAATTTTTGTGGCAAAATTATTCTTGAGTGAACCAAGTCTCAGGAACGAAGATAATTTGAATTAGAGTGAAATATCACTTCAATATTATCCTGATAACTGTCCATAAAGTATTGACATTTAAAAGTGTGCATCATGAAGCAATTGAAACGCCGAGCTCCAATAGAATAATAGCATGTATAGGAGTAACCAATGTTTAAAAATGTGATACTAATGATACTGGAGGGAATCGATTCAAGGACTTCAACGTCAGAAAGGGAAATGTAGAATGTCAACACAAACTTTATTCCACGTGGGTGGTCGAGGATAGTGATGAATAAATACAAAGAAAAGTAATGTGTTTAGTTATGAAAATATTCCCCAGGCAGGGCTCTCTTTGGGACATTATGCCGTCCAATACAGCCACACAGCTTAATGTTGGAGGGACATCAGGAACAAATGGCTGCACATGGCAGGCACGAATGCTGCTCGAATCGAGGGAAATGTATTAAAATTTCCAGATCAAGTGTACATGGGAAAGGGTGTACATGGGATTATCAACATGTGCTAGCTCTGGCAATCTCGGACATGTATGTACGTCCATGACCACGTTCGTATGTGGAATCAGTCCTAAAAAGACAGAAAAGCAGTCAATGATGTGCACTGGATACTGGCAGCCACAACAGATGCTCCATATAATACATCTAGAGAAAGAGGAGAGAGTCCCAGACTTAGGCTATATACCGCCACCATTATAAATGATCTCATACATGGATGCAAAAGTGATGAGAAATAATTCCCCGGCAAGCCCAAAGGTAAAAGCTATTTAACCATGAGTAACTGAGAAGCAACTAAAGGGGAGTTCTTTTAGTAGCAAGTAGCCCAAGCATAGCTTTATAGGGTTTCCTTGGGAGAGGCAAATAAACAATTCCCTGGCATACCCTGGTTATGAGGAGTCAGCATAAACGCTGAATAGTGTCTATCCAGCAGCAGCTGAGGCCCACAGCACATAATACATAAAGGCAACCATTGTAAATCACTAAACAGTTTGTTCGGCAGCATATTCTACAGTTTCATACAGAAGAAATGCTGCCATTGTGAATGCTCTATGGAGTTTACCAAGGACCATAGATGGCAACCTGCAAGCACATACTGGTTACAGGCAGCCAGGAGGTCAAGGTCAAAAGCAGGTATATCAAGCTCACCTGACAAACACATTAAGGGCCAAATGAATGAAAGGTTTTTTGTCACCCTGTGCCAGAACAAGGGTCGCAGTGTGATGCAAAACCTAAAATAAGATTTGCCAAGCCATGTAAGTCCCCTTCCTGCACAAAAAACAATCCTGCCTTCAAAGCAGGCATTGGTGCAAGGGTGTCTGTCGGCGCTAGGCAGCAGTTTGTGCACCAGCACATGCAGACAGAAGAAATGTGCCTTAAGATATTTAATTCTGCGCATTCCTGCCCTAGCAGCAAAGCAAGTTGGTTTGCTGTGTTGCGTGAATATTTGTTTAATATGCCCCTAAATCATTTGTGTGAGCCATATCAGACACGTGTACCAGAAATGTTGAGAATGTGCATAGATGGGTTCGAATTTAAATATGAGAGTTCTACGATGATAAGTTCAACATATGTTAAATACGGATGAAGAGAGAGTGGTTAAGATGGCAGGGTTCATGTAAGGCCACTACATATTAGAGCATTTATTTTCTGTAGCTGGTCCAATGGAGGAGCACATTTTTAAGGCCGGTGAAATATCTAATAAATATCCTTTGACAAGTGGTTTACGTCTGTGCTGGTGACCTAGGTGTGTTAACACACAAAATGTGGAATACAATATGAATTTGATGGGCAGATTCGCCACCTTGACCCATGATGACAAAGTCCCATAGTATCCCACATCTGACTCAGGCCAGAACTAAGGTTTCTTGTGGCAAACTCTGTGTCAAATCTTGACAAAACGTTCAAGTACTACATGTTGAAGGTTAATAAAGGGAAATGTTTCTTCAGTAATTGATGAGTTTGTGTGGATAGCTGAGCGGATGGATAGGAGAAAGATTCAGTGGATGGATGTGGTTGTATATGGAAAGATTATTGTCTTCAATGCATGTGTTCATCCTTTAATGCAGCCGCCTGTTCATACTTTCATCCATGAACTCACTCGTCCATCCGTTCTTCAAAGCATTCATTCGAGAATTCACCCATTAACCCTCATACAAGGGCACATTAGACAATTCATGAAGATGCCCTCTTACTAACTGGAAACAGCCTGCTGTAGAGAGAAAATGTTGTGCATTCTTTCATTTCCTTCGAATAAAAGAAATATTCCCGAATGTTTCTCCTTAGCCTATTTTCCTCCAGTCTCATATGAAGATGGCATGATGGCATGAATCCTCACATACTCCTAAACGTTGGCCTTGTGAGGAGATCATATTCCTTTTGGACTTAGCATTTTCCCGATGAAATGCTCAAGTTTCAAGGTCTAATATAGCTGACCCTGTATAAGAGAACGGTGCACTTCCCAGCAGTAAATCCGGAAAGTGTTGGTGTAAACACATAATAAAGAGATAACAGCAGTAACACTGGACAACAGCAGTGTAACTAGAATACGTTGCCTAGGTACAACTTATGAAAACGTCAGCATGTTTCAGTAGAAATACTGTACAAACTGCGAGTGAGAATAATTAATTATTAAAAATGATACGTCATTAGTTGTCATCACAGTGGTATTACGAGATTTAGCACCAAATCCACTAGTTGCCACAATGCCATGTTCAAAGAATTAGAGCGATGATTGTAAAAATACTTTAATGAGTCCGCTGCCAATACTGGCTTTAATATCATTTAATTTTAACTTTGTTGTGTCTTCAATTTAACATTTCAGTGTGCAGAAGAAAGATAGATAAGATTACATGAAACACGGGATAATGGGAAAACGATGATGTTTCCTCTCCCACACACGTTTGAAGCTTTTAGTAAGGAAAGTGTGGTAAATAAATAAATAATACCCTATTTTTGGATGAGTGAATGAATAACAGATAGCTCAATAAATAAGAGTCAAGATTCGAGGTAGTAGGAGTTTCTGCAGGTTTATTACAGCATAAGGACAGGATCAGGACAAACTGCATAGGAACAGAATGACAGGGCCCAGCAGGACAACTGGGGCCCAGCAGGGGAAAAGAGGCCCAGCAGCTGCTGGGGCTAGGTCTGGGATGAGCGCGCTAACATTTAATAACATAACATTGACTTATATACATAGCGCAAACACATAGCATTACATTGCAGTAGGCGTAGCAGTGGGTGGAGCAGAAGGCGTGACACGTAGCAGTCGCGAGAGATAACAGTAAAAAGAGGTGTAACTAGGAGTATACATAGACATGTGGTGCGAAACGTAACAGAATATGTCATGAATGGGCGGAAACATTTGAGGGGGCTACCTAAGGAGCCGGGACCTCTAACCTAATGGTGCGCGAAAACTAGCAATGACGTATTACTAGGAGAAGCTGGGGGCTACGAACTCTGTACTAGGAGCAGAGACTAAAGTCTGGAGGGTCGGAGCGACATGTACCTAAACCCTATCTGGTATCTAATGTTTAGGGAACATGTTGATATAAACTAGAAGTCATAAGGGGAAAGGCTAACTTGATCCTAAGACTGGACCATGCATTATTCTACATGTAGTGCGTGAAGAATATTAAATGACCATTAAATACAGTATTTCTCTAACGTGGAGACGAGAAGGCTAGACAATGACGGAAACTATTGATGCAGTTCAGTAGCTTAGGAATGCAGAGGAGGAGGACTGAACTGATAGCAGGAACTATAACATACTTTTGGCAGACTCAGAGGCAGAGCCGGGGTGCACCGGGCACTGCAAGGCAGGAAGTGAGTGAAGGGTCGAGGATACAGGTGGGGGCTGTATCGCTCCTCAGCGAGGCTTTCAGGAGACAGGAGCTGAATCTGTGGTCCGGACCCTTGTGAGGCCTGGAAACGGGGACTTTATAATTGAATAACGTGCACACTGAGAAACGTGGCAACATTACTTACATAGGCCTGATATTCGTAGTATTCACGAGGACTGGAGAATAGCATACCAGAGGTGGACACAACTGTAATTGCGTCTTTAATCAGAAATGGGGAATAACATATGCATATTGATCATGCACACATAACATATGATGGATGAGGCGTAGGGACACAGAACATGGCAAAATTTACTTTTCCACATTCCCTCCTTGTCACTACGTTTCCATCAGGAAACATCAATATTCATGATACCATCTATCATTTCATACAGTACCATTTGCTCGTCTCGAATTGTCTTGGAACGAGATTTAGAACGGGGCTTGGGACTAGGAATACAAGAGGTAGCACACATGCTGCAAATCGCAGGGCCACATTGTATACAGAGGCAGCAGCTAAATATGATCGCTACTGCAATACCTAAAAAGGACAGGACTTTCCAACCCCACGCGGAAATTATATTCCAGAACCAACCGGACCATGTCCAGGTGCCTGGATCTTGGTGTAACAGATGGGCAATTTTATGGAGTCTGGTTATAGCTGAATAAACAGACGGCGCGTTATTTGGAATGAAAATGCAACAACTGGATCCGAGGACTCTACAGGCCCCGCCCCTATCGGCCAGTATGACGTCAAGGACGAGACGATTCTGTAAAACGACAATTCTCATAAAGGATTGCTCTTCAGTTAAGTTACCTAGAGCAGAGGCAGTCTCATCTACTACTGCTTCAAGGGTTCTTGTTAACCTACGGATTAGCTTACTATTTACAACTGTGCCTAAATAAGGGAAAACACCTTTATCTATATCAATGAATTGCTCTGCGGCGGTTTCAGTATAATCGACAATCGGGAGATTTCTCTTGTGTCTAGTGTGTACTAAGAAAGAATTCCTATGATAGTCAGGTGGAGCTAGAAAAACAGGTGGCAGTAGGAAAGCAATGTAACAGGTTCCCTCCCAATCGAGGGGCAGACGGACATATGCAGTTTGACCACAAATAAAATAAGAATGACGTGAAGCTTTGAAAATAGATTTCCCACTGTCACTATACTGGATAACAGTAGTACATTCACTATGACCTATATGTACAGAACCATAACTACGGACACATAATTCGCCTTTGACTGGTAGTACTGAAATAGCGGGTGAGTCTGGAGTAGTATCAGACTGAACATTCAGGACCATGAAATTCGACGAATAATTTCCTAAATTATATACTTCATTTTCTAAATCTAAACCTGTTCTGTGGGGAAGACCTTGCTTGTCTGGAAAACATGTACTGTTAAGAAAAGACATATCTGTTGAGGATGACGTTAACGTGGACCATGCTCCACACGAACCATTGTGTGAGAATGGATAAGGAAAGAGTGGCAGAACTCCCTTCGGTGTCTGGAAAGGGGGGAGTCGACCACACACCCAACAATTTGTGGCATTGCTGGTCTGGTGTGAATAATGTAACATACGGATAAATGTGTTATTACGCATAGCGAGGCGGTATGAATATTCGTGAGGAGGCAGATCACTAAACGTGTGCTCTACTGTAGCATGAGCAGACATATTTACATGAGGAACCGAAAAACACAGATAGAAAGCATAGCTGGTGCAGGAAATCATTAGGCTGATGAATAATATGAAACTCAGAAAAACGATACATTTCATTGAGCTTTGACTGACTCTCTCACTATGGGGGTCTATTTTATACATGTCAGAAACAGTCTAACCGTTTCACCTAGGGGAGGACTTATACAATCAAACTGGCTGACTTATTAGACCTGAGCTTTAACTTATACTCCTGTTGCGGAGTTTTCTCTAACAAGGGAGGGGTTGTAATAGTGTCTGGTGCGGGACAGTCCTTTAAAACAATGTTCTGGCAATCCTTCGAATCCTGGGAAATGTTCTCGGAAATGCTTTCGAAGACTGGTTTCGGTCCTTTGAAAAGTTTTACATGAGAAAGGTGGACCCACCCCTTCCTGCCTTCCAACTTGACGGCAGTTCGGGTGGTCAAGAGGACCTGACGTGGCTCCTTCCAACGTGGTTCCAGCGGACTTGATCTGTCAAAATTTCTGATCATCACAAGGGATCCTGGAACGATCTCGTGCGGTGCCACCTCGGTATTGTCTGGAAATGCGGCGGCAACCTGTGAACGACATGAGTTGAGGGCAGACATCAAGGAAGCTAGGTAATCTGTCAACATATTACATGAAACATCGGTAATACTTCGGGGTCTAGGAGTACCCCACATGTTAGGGGGGCGGCCGAAAACGACCTCATACGGGGACAGACCTGATCTGGAATGTGCGACCATACGCATGTAAAACAGAGCGACTGGCAAAGCTACTAACCAATCCACACCCTTGTCTTTACAGACTTTTGCTATACGGATTTTCAGAGTCTGATTATGCCTTTCGACTAGTCCAGCTGCTTCTGGATGGCGTACACAATGGAACTTCCACTGGTACCCTAACAACAGGGAAACGTGTCTCATGAGTTCAGATGAGAATGGCTGGCCGTTATCAGAATATACGACTCTAGGGAGTCCATATCTAGGGAAGAATTCACGAACCAACTGCTTGGCAGTGGTCGCGGCTGTGTAATCTGGGACTGGATATGCTTCTGTCCATCTGGACAAGGCGCATACAACTACAAGGACATACTTGAAACCTCGACATCGCTCCATTTGAATATAATCCATCTGGAGGACCTCAAAAGGGTGGTCAGGGGGCTGGAAACCACCTTGTTCCACCGGGACACTTTTACCTGGATTAAACTGACAACATATCATACAGGTACGGACTTTCTGCTTGGCTGCAGCTCGTAAATGCTTGTTGAACCAAATGTTCTGGATACTATCTAACATAGCTTTTTCTCCTAAATGTGCTGGACTATGTGCGGTATTGATAATGACTTGAACCATAGAATCGGGGAGGAACCATGTGGCTCTACCCTTCGTTAACCATCCTTGATCTGTCTGGACCCCTCCTTGTACAGACCATTTCTTGATTTCATCAGGAGTAGCATGTGACTGGATATCTATGACATCTTGAGTAGGGTCCTTAACTGTCATGCATGTAATCGGATTTGGAGTATGTGTCATATTAACTGGGATGTCTGGAGTCTGTGCTGTAAGCTTGGCTGTGCGGTCTGCTAAATCATTACCTTGGGAAATAATGTCAGTAACTTTCGTATGTGCTTTGCATTTCATGATAGCAATAGATGTCGGTAAATGTATGGCATCTAACAGGGCTTGAATAAGGAGACCATGCTGAATCTTGGTTCCATGAGAAGTCATAAAACCTCTCTCCTGCCAGAGCACTCCGAAGTCGTGTACAACTCCGAATGCGTAACGTGAATCTGTGTAAACATTAACCTTCAGGTTTTTGGCATGTATACAGGCTTGTGTCAGAGCAACTAGCTCTGCTGCTTGAGCGGACAGGGTATCAATACGGTGTGTTTCAATAACTTCAGTGTCAGTAGTCACTGCATATGCGGCGACTAGTTCTCCTGTACTAGTTCTCATACATGAACCATCCACATAAAGTGTCAGGTCAGGATCTGGTAACGGAATGTCTGTCAGGTCTTGTCTTGGCTTTGTCGTAATGTTAACTACTTCCACACAATCATGTGTGTCTGGATTTGAACTAACTGATGGTAACAGTGTAGCAGGATTCAGGACGTTGCAGCGTCTAATTTCTATGTGTGGCTGGAACAGTGTCAATTCATAACCTGTTAGACGTGCAATTGTCAAGTGCTGAGTTTGTGTTCGGTTTAAAAGAACTTCTACTGAATGTGGAACTTGTACTGTCAGGGAATGTCCTAGAACTATAGAATCACTTTGTCTGATAGCTAGTGCTGTGGCTGCAACTGACTTGAGGCACGCAGGCAACGCCTGGGCGACTGGATCTAATGTGCTCGAAAAATAAGCACAGGGCTTGTATTGACCTGCTTGATCTTGTGTGAGGACAGATAATGCTGTACCTTCGCGTTCAGTAACGAAAAGTGTAAAAGGCTTACTGTAGTTCGGTTTAGCTAGAACTGGAGCTTGACATAGGGCTTTCTTTAACTCGTTGAAACTAAGTGTATGGTCAGATGTCCAAGGGAGGACAGTCGATACGGCTGCCTCCTGTGTCGTTAACTGTATCAGTGGCTTGGCTAGGAATGCATACTGGGGAATCCATTGTCTACAATAAGAAGTAAGGCCGATAAAGGCACGTACCTCCTTCTGGGTTCTGGGCTGGGGAAGACTCGCTATTAACTGGATACGGTCGGGTGTCAACTGCCTACCCCTCTTGGACAGCAAGTGTCCTAAGTATACCACTTGCTGGACACAGAATTGAAGCTTCGAAGGTGACACCTTGTGCCCCTTCTCGGCTAGAAAATACAGAACTGTAAGTGATGCTCGCTCGCAAGCACGTTCAGAACGGGCTGTGATCAGTAGATCATCGACATACTGGAGCAGGGCAGTGTCAGTTGGCATGTGAATGTTGTCTAGTTGTCTCTTGAGTGCTTGACTGTAAATACTAGGGCTTTCTGTGAAACCTTGAGGAGCGCGTGTAAACATATAGCTCCTTCCATTTAAACAGAATCCGAAAAGAAACTGGCTGTCTGGATGAATTGGAACACTAAAAAATGCATTCTTGAGGTCAATAACAGTGAAAAACATGGCTTCGGAATCAATGGCTGTTAACAGGGAAGAAATATCTGGGACAACTGGGTACTGAGGAATAATACATTTGTTAAGCTCTCGTAAATCAATCACTAATCGATATACTGGGGGTGCATTTGGATCAGTACGTTTCATGACTGGAATGATCGGAGAATTGCATACATTGGAGTCAGTTTCTACAACTACTCCTTGAGCCATGAGCTCGTCAATAATTTTGGATAAGGCTGCTACAGCCTCAGGTGGCAATCTGTACTGCCTGATTCGTGGTAACACTACACCTGGTTTGAGAGTCACACGATGGGGTGTGATTTGCATGTAACCTACATCAGTTGGACCTTGCGCCCATAAATGCTGCGGAACATTAGACAATCTGGAATCAAAATCTCGTAATACATAGTGACCCTTAAAGTCGCGTAGGAACAGACGTATTCCCTCTGGGGAACAGCAAATAACTGCACCTAACTCTTTCAGTGTCTTAATGCCTAATAGATTTTCTGGACATGACTTAGTAAGTAACAGATCAGTAGTACGGGACAATGGACCTACTTCTAGAGTAACTGGCTTAGATATTTCATTAACTATGGGTTTTCCTGAAAATCCAAGGGAAACATTTCTTGAGCCTGAGAGCGGAGCCCCTGGAACTTCGGCGTGACTAATTGTGGTCCTACTTGCCCCTGTATCGATCAAAAACTTTCTGTCTTTCCCTAATACTTGACTATGAACATAGGGACCTTCTTGGTCTACAGGAATCTCGATGAGAGGCAAGCCTACCTCCCTCTCTAGGCTGTTTCATGAATATGACTGGTACTCTGGATACTCAGACTGTGCATACTGGTACATTTGCGATGTAACGTGCTGTGTTGCAGCAATAGGCTGCGGTACTGTAACTGTCTGTGGTGCATTCTGTGACTGAGGAGTCTGTGAAACTTGTTCTTGTCTCGGCGGACGTGGTCTTTCTTTAGTCTTACCAGTAGCTATGTTGTGTTTCAGAACTGCACACTCGTTTATAAAATGACCTGGCTGTTTACAATAATTGCAGTTCCCTTTAACGGGAGCCGCAGGATGACTGGCTTGATTCGGACCTCTCTTCTGACTGTCTTGAGGAATAGATTGTGCAACTAGCACTTTCATTTTCGTGTCTTTCATACGTTTTCTTTCGTGTTCTTGCTCTTCTCTAATTCTATTCTGGTGGTACTGGAGCATCTGGAGCATCTGGGACGGAGTATTTGCTTGCCAGGTGCTTTCGACTTTCAAAACTCGGTTTTTAATTTGTGGACTTGAATTCTCGACTAATTTGGTAACGAAAAGATGAGGGTATGACTCACTACTTGTCTTGAGACCACTGTTAATACTGAAACATTTCTCAAATCTAGAATAAAAATCACTAATATCCTCATCTTGTTTCTGTTTACAGGCTGAGATTGCATCCCAGTCTTCTTTCCTAGTTGTCAATAATCTGGGTAAAACTTGAATCAATAATTCTGGTAATTCTTTACATTTATCTCCAAGACCGGTACCTGGTACTCGTGCCTTGTCTTCAGCTTCTAGAGCTGTCCAATCGATCTTTTTCTCTCCCACCTCCCATTCTTTTTCCTTTAACTTTTCATACACCCCTGCGGGTAGCAGGACCTTTAACATTTTAATGATATCTGGGTACGTGTATTCTCCCATACGGAGCATGTCTTTTAATTCTCTATGGAACCCCGCTGGATCTTTGTCATGACTGGGAATTAATTTCTTCATTTCAAGGAGTTCCATCTTTGAAATCGGAGTGTATACAAACACTCGTTGCATTACGCCACCCGCCCCTTGGACTGGGTGGACTTCTCGTAGCGGATTCTGTCTGTCTATGTAGAATGGTTTACTTTCTGGGGGTGAGACATGAACAAAATGCGGGTTCAGGAACGTTCTATACTTGTGGCGCTGTTCTAGAATGACACTTATTAAATCGGTACCTAGACCTCTCCATCTGTACTGGAGTAACTCGTTCAGGATATCATGTAACGGGCCTGGATCAGAATGTTGACCCTCATACAGAGTAATGAGGTGCTGGATCATATACATACCCACCAGTCGTTGTTCGGCTGGGGGCAGTTTCAGGAACATTTGTGCCACTATTTCGTCTGGAAAAGTGGTAGAATCAGTAATCCATCGGACTGCTGATCGGGCTAGTTCTTGTTCATGCATAGTACTTAATTCGCTATAACCGACTCGTGATTTCAGGATGTGATCGGTAGCTTGAAATACTTGTTCTAAAGAGCTTTGTTCTGGTGCTGGATGATGAAAAATAGACCTAGGTTCTGGACGTAAATGGCGATCTGGAAATCTGGATTTTCCTACATACGCTATTCTGGCGGGATTCTCGTCCTCCTCTTCAGGATCAGAGATACTTTCTTTCTCGCTTACTTGTGCTGCTTTACGCTGTTCGTGTAACCTTATTATTTCTTTACGAATTTTCTTGTACATACTTTCCATGGCACTAATGGTCTTGTGCTTACCCTCGGCTATATTATCACTCCACCTTGTTAAGATTCTCATTTCGGCGGGATCTTTAGACGGATAATCTTGTTCTCTTATTAGACAATTGATCAGGAACTTTAATACCATGAGCTGAATCTCGGCTTTCCTTTGAGACATAATTTCGCCAATGCTTTCTGGATCATCCCCTGTACGGATGAAACGATATATTCTGTCTAGATCTTCTTTCATATTTGGTAAGGTGACTAGATACTCGGTCACCCTTCTTACGCGTACGGAATATAAAACCATATTATACTCGCCTGGGACTGTGTCATAGACACATTCGGCAAGGGCTTGTCTGATTTCTGTAACAGACTTATTACTTTTAGGAGTACGCTGTGATGCTTGAGCATGTAATTCGAGTGCTGATAAACGCTTGTGTGGCGGTGGGGTTTGAGGAGGACCTCCTCCTGCGGCCCCTATACTAGAATCGTCGACTGACATTCTTCGTGCTTGCAGGGTCGGTAATTGTAACGTGGGCTGAACTTGTATGACAGGCTGACCCGGGGGTACCGTAACAGGTACTCCGGTGTCTGGAGGAACGGGAAGTGCCTGATTTACAGGGACAGGTGGAGTGCGAACTGGATTTGCATATTCTGGAACTGTATCATCCAAATAGGACGAAATAAAAATATCAGCTGCGGTCGGTTTGTGACGTAGCTTGGTCGGAACTAATGGTGGTGGGAAATTACTGGGTGCCTCTGGGGTCGCTTTTGGCAAGCCTTCGGCAAGAAGAGGATACATACCCTTAATAAGGGCATGCCTCTGTCTGTCTGACTGTTCGACTTTGACTTGTTCACCTATCTCGATTAATTCTCTTTCTTGAGCTCGTTCTTGGGATTCTCTACTTAACTCTGACTTTCTGACTTCCTTTTCCGTTCTTCTATGCGCTTCCTTACGCCATAACTCGATGGCATCTTTCTGTGACTGTCTGGCTTTCTTTTTCCATAATGCTTCTTCTACTCGCATGATACATTCGGCATCCCATGTACCCGATACGGGCCATCTATACTTTTCTTCTAACTGTTTGGTATACTCTACCCATAAATCTAGATACAATATGGCGCTTATGCCATGTTTCTGATACATAAAGTGACCTGGACTGTCCCTAGGCGGAACAGGAACTGCTGCTTCCAGCAGACCCTTTCTAGTTTTTAACTGACGTAACTTGGAAAAGAGCGGCATTCTAAACTTGAATCGGAACACAATACAATACACGAAAAACAATAACAATTGGGAAAACAATTCAGGCATACCACGACATTGGAAATACATTAAACAATATCATAACATAACAGTTCGAACAGAATACTACCTGAAAATACTGAAAACAGAAACAGAACAGAATTCTCGAGAACGGAACAGACTAGAGTTACTGGATGCACTGCTGTAACAGTACGGAACATACCGGTCCCATAAAGGAACGCATCAAGACCCGTATCCACCTAGGTGAACACTTCGTTGGTGGGCTTGGGTACCACCAACCCACGGACCAGGAGTCAATTTAGACTGACCCTGTCTAGACACTACCCCAGCAATGGTACTCACCGGGCAGCACGGAACGGAAGGCCTCGGACGGGACTGGACTACGACGAACTTCGGACTTCGGACATCAGTTACGGGTGGGCCTCCGGATACCTCGGACCTTGGACTCTCGGCTTGGGCTCTGGTCGGGACTCGCCGCGTTCCTCCACCGTCTCGTTCGGATGCTGGACCGCCTCCTCCGTCTCCTCCGTGGGCCTGAGGGATACTTGAAGCAGAAATATCTGCACTTGGCCAGTATGGTTCCGTCACGACTGCAGAGGGTCAGGGGGTCGGCGTGGCTTCACCGACGCGTGGGGAAAGGGCAAGTCCCTATTCGGGCGCCATTATGTGGTAAATAAATAAATAATACCCTATTTTTGGATGAGTGAATGAATAACAGATAGCTCAATAAATAAGAGTCAAGATTCGAGGTAGTAGGAGTTTCTGCAGGTTTATTACAGCATAAGGACAGGATCAGGACAAACTGCATAGGAACAGAATGACAGGGCCCAGCAGGACAACTGGGGCCCAGCAGGGGAAAAGAGGCCCAGCAGCTGCTGGGGCTAGGTCTGGGATGAGCGCGCTAACATTTAATAACATAACATTGACTTATATACATAGCGCAAACACATAGCATTACATTGCAGTAGGCGTAGCAGTGGGTGGAGCAGAAGGCGTGACACGTAGCAGTCGCGAGAGATAACAGTAAAAAGAGGTGTAACTAGGAGTATACATAGACATGTGGTGCGAAACGTAACAGAATATGTCATGAATGGGCGGAAACATTTGAGGGGGCTACCTAAGGAGCCGGGACCTCTAACCTAATGGTGCGCGAAAACTAGCAATGACGTATTACTAGGAGAAGCTGGGGGCTACGAACTCTGTACTAGGAGCAGAGACTAAAGTCTGGAGGGTCGGAGCGACATGTACCTAAACCCTATCTGGTATCTAATGTTTAGGGAACATGTTGATATAAACTAGAAGTCATAAGGGGAAAGGCTAACTTGATCCTAAGACTGGACCATGCATTATTCTACATGTAGTGCGTGAAGAATATTAAATGACCATTAAATACAGTATTTCTCTAACGTGGAGACGAGAAGGCTAGACAATGACGGAAACTATTGATGCCGTTCAGTAGCTTAGGAATGCAGAGGAGGAGGACTGAACTGATAGCAGGAACTATAACATACTTTTGGCAGACTCAGAGGCAGAGCCGGGGTGCACCGGGCACTGCAAGGCAGGAAGTGAGTGAAGGGTCGAGGATACAGGTGGGGGCTGTATCGCTCCTCAGCGAGGCTTTCAGGAGACAGGAGCTGAATCTGTGGTCCGGACCCTTGTGAGGCCTGGAAACGGGGACTTTATAATTGAATAACGTGCACACTGAGAAACGTGGCAACATTACTTACATAGGCCTGATATTCGTAGTATTCACGAGGACTGGAGAATAGCATACCAGAGGTGGACACAACTGTAATTGCGTCTTTAATCAGAAATGGGGAATAACATATGCATATTGATCATGCACACATAACATATGATGGATGAGGCGTAGGGACACAGAACATGGCAAAATTTACTTTTCCACAAAAGGAATCACTGAAAAACATCTTTGAAAAAACACAACGAGAAAGACATATGAGGCATATTTAAGCTAGATTTATCAGGCCATGCAGGGCCACCTTCCATGGCCCTGCATGACTTGATCATTCTGGAGTAACACAATGCAGCGCAAATCGCTGCCTTGCATTACTCTGACGCAGGGAGGCGTTCCAGGGGTGGACCATAGTGTTCCCAAGCATCCACCCATGGATGTTGCTGCATTGCCAGATTTACCAATAATGGTAAACCTGGGAATGTGTCAAAATGCTACGGAGGCGTAGCATTTGCAGAATGCGGCACACTTAGAACGGGGAAAATGCCTCTTAGGATTGTTTTTTTGTGCAGGAAGGTGCCCCTTCCTGCCCAAAAAAATCCTGCCTACAATGCAGGCATCCTTGCACCACGGTGCAAGCCTGCCTGTGTTGGCTCTAGGCAGCCAGTAGGCACCAGCACAAGGAAAGGACAGGAATGCGAATTATAATTCTAAATACAACGCTTTCCTGCCCTTTTACGCTCCATAGTGCAGTAAGGTGGCTGGCTGAGCTGCGCATTGTGAAAGTTTAATAAAACTGCCAGATATATTTAAAGGCTTACCAACCTCTTGCTGCCTTTATTTTGGTACAAACTGCAGACATATGTCTCAACATTAGCATGCCAGGGATTTTTCGTACTTCTTACAAAGTAAATATTTTAATGGGTAAACAAAGAAGTGGTCTCCTAAGTTATGAAACAGTATCTAAAATTAATCACAGTTGGTTTGTTTTTGACAAAGGAATATGGCAAACATATTACCTGCAAATGCGCTATATATTGATGATCATGCTGGAATGACAGACATATATTAGCATATTCAGTAAATTCAGGGCACAACCACATTTGCAGGTCGCACTGAAAGCCTCACGCAGCCTGTCCCAGTCTTCTTGTTTGTGCTGTAAGAGAATTAGGGAGTGTTTCCTATGCTCATTACCTGCACTGGCTGAATTCGAGATGAAGCAGAAACAGAAGTAGGACAGTGTCCCCTCAAAGTAAGACACTAAGGAAGAGCTATACTTTCAGTCATGGCTGATATACATTGGGGAGAAGTACACTTTATGCATGCACATCGCTTGTTTTCTTTCTACGTTACGAAAATGTGAAGACTTTAAAGTGTGCTGTGTGTAAATTTGCATGCCTGGCATTTTTGAAAATGCAGGCGGAGGATATGTGGACTGAAAGTATTTTTATAAAGAAAGGTCTAGGTTAATTTCCTCTTCGGTTCTGTCTATATGAATGACGTGCTACGTGCAAGTACAATGATTGTGAAGCATTCTGAATTAGGAAATGCTCAAACGTCCGCACAATGGAGATTTGGAACATAATATATGTATACTAAAGCAGAGTAATTTGCTTCTGCCCCTTCTGATGCCCATGGACCTCCTCACCATTATGACCAGTGTCCCCATCACAGCAGGAGCAAAGGCTCAGGGGCTAAATGGATCAACGTTCTCAATGTCAGCCACTTCGACTCCTCCGGCAATCTGGTCAAAATTGTTAGATCTTTCACCATCTGGATCACTTACTGTGCTGCCAGCATCTCCCCTGTAGGCAACACACACATAAGGTCCATCTAGCGGGGAAGCTGGTATACTGCTAAACGTCACTGTAAACAACCTAAAAAGTGATGGCACACTAGGAAGTACACCGATCACCTTATTTTAACTACCATATGGATGTCGGCACTATTAAAATTAAGCTGACACCCATAATGGCCTTTTAACTCACTTTACATTTTTCTTTGGGCCCCCACTTAGTTTAGAAGTGCATCCCTGTCGTCAGGTGTATGCCCGCCCTCTATCAAACCAAGTTTTTAGAGGGCGAGGACTGGTCAATGATGAAGCATGACACCCGGTGGTGTGTGAGACCAGTCCTTCACTTTTTGTGAGATGCCTACACTCACAATATAGCACTTTACTTTCATTAGCAATACTTAGACTGGTAGGGGTTCATTGTGGTACACAGTTTATGTTGGAGGCTGCCGTCTACCAGTACCCTGTGCCTCTGGTTCCCTCAGTCCAGATTTATCTGGCTATAGTGGTCACACACACACTAGGAAGTACACCACTTGCATGACCCTCCCTCAAGACAGCCCTCAAGCCAGCCACTGACAGCTGAAAGAGTCCCAAAAAAAAGCCCTATCTTTACACCTCAAATCAAACTCCAACAACTGCAAAGAACTCTTCAACATCATCAAGGAATTCTCAAACCCATCAGCAGCAACAAACAACATCACACCCTCACAGGAACTTAGCGACAACCTCGCATACGTCTTCCACAACAAGATCACCAAAATCGACAGGAACTTCGAACCCCAGCCCAAGCCCAACGACTTCTTCAACCAACCCTTCTGCCCTGCAACCACTGCACATGACTGACTGACCACGTGGAACGAGACCCCCCCCCCCCACGGGACACCACCTCCATCATGAACTGTTAGCCACAGCCAATTTCCCTGAGGAATGGAAGCATGCAGCGGTAAACGCCCTACTAAAGAAACCATCAGTCAACCTCAGCGAACTCAGCAACTACTGACCTATTTCTCTGATCCCTTTCCTAGCTACACTCACAGATAAAGCCATCAACCTACAACTCATCATGCATCTGGAATGGAACCATCAACTCATCTCTTCCCAATCGGGAGAGGAGTTGGCCTGACGGCTAGGGCGGTCAACCTCGAATCTGGGGAACTGGGTTTGTGTCCCGGCAATGACGCTGAACATCCTGTGATTAAGGGCAAATCACTTAATCTCCCCGTGCCTAACAAAAATGAATGTGTCCTCATGTAATGCAACTGGCGTTATGTAAAGCGCTCTGATACCCAATACCTTTGGGTCACATTTGCGCTTTATAAAACACTTTAAAAATTTAAAAAATCTGGATTCCAGAGCAACCACAGACACTAAACTGCAGTAATTTCAGCCACCAATGACATCCGTACCCTCCTTGACTGAGGAGAGACAACGGCACTGATCCTCCTGGACCTCATAGCAGTGTTCAACCGAGTCTTTCAACACACACTCATCGCAAGACTGTACATCGGAATCCAAGGAGACACTCTCAGATGGAACACCTCCTTCCTCATCGGAAGAAAACATAAGTTTGCCTACTACCATTATCCTCCGAACCCAAATAAATCATCTGTGGAGTACCTCATGGATCATCACTCAGTCCCACCCTCTTAAACATGTTCATATCACCTCTGGCTATCATCACCAGGGCCCAAAGACTTACATTCATATCCAATGCCAACGACACACAACTCGTTCTCTCCCTCTCCGAAGACTCAAGCAACAGCAAAACCAACTCCACAACTGCATGACCAGCATCACCAGCTGGATGAGGTACAACTGCCTGAGACTCAACACAGACAAGACAAAGGTTCTGATCTGTGGTAACAATTACTCCCCCTAGGATGCTTCCTGGTTGCCTACAGAATTCCGACCAACACCAACCCTGACCGACCACGCTAGAATTCTAGACATCATCTTGGACAACAAACTAACCATGATGGTCTAAGTCAACTCTGTCTCATCATCCTGCTTCTTCCTCTTACGCATGCTGCACAAGATCTTCAAATGTTTATTCCAGAGCTCAAGACGCACCATAACTCAAGCCCTTATCTCCAGCCAACTAGACTTCGGCAACGCTCTCGATGCAGGGATTGCAGCTCGCCCCCTCTGAAGGCTACAACTATATATATTGCCATGGCCGGATTCGTCCTTGACCTACTGCAACAAACCCACATCATCCCTCACCTCAGAGATCTCCACTGGCTCCCAGTTCAGAAGCGATCCCAGTTCAAACTACTCACCCATCCATACAAAGCCCTACACAACTGCAGACTCAACTACGTGAAGCACACCCTGAACTCTCAGAAGCCCAGCAGACACCTTCATTCTGTCTCCATATCGCTCGCTCACCCACCCCCGCATCTGACGCAGCGAGAGCATAGGATGCTCATTCTCCTACCTAGCAGCAAAGATTTGGAACAAACTCCCCCTACATCCCCGTACCACCACTTCAAATGAGCCAGCGTACCCTGCCAGCAAATGTATACCCTCATGGGTGACGAGCTGTGTTCTAATAATCAACTTATTGATTGATTGACTTTGATTTATTTTTTGTGAGAGGCAATGCAAGGGTTTTATCTCCTGAGTTCTTGAGTGAGTCCTAGTAATAAACGAGTATAAAAAAAGTATGCATGAGGTAAAATCTGATGACGAATTATTAAAATATATACTCTGAAATCACTTGTTTCATCTTAAACACAATGGACCAGATGTATAAAATAGGAACAGTGATTACCAAATTATGTTTTTTTACAAATTGGAATTAGGAAATCACTATTCCTAATGTATGAAACTCTTTTGAGTTTCATTGGAGACTCATAGTGGGTCGCAAAAAAACCTACCTTATGAATATTAATGAGGTAGGTTGTCATCTGTGACCCACTGGGATTCCCTGACATAACAGGAATGGGGACCTTCTGGGTCAGCAGATCACCAGGTCCTTTATTGCTTGTAACTAAAACAGTCTTTTTTTTTTTTAAATGCAAGCTGTTTTCTTTAAAGAAAAATGGGTGTGTTTAAAAAGACAATAATGAAATGTTGACTTTTTATTTTTTAAGAGCAGGCAGTTGTCCCTAGGACAAGATAGATATGTAGATAGATAGATAGATAGATAGATTGATTCTCTCCAACCTCAGCAGGCAAGGGTAAAATGGGCTCCTCAAAAACATCAACTATTATTGTTTTGGCTCTATTGAAAAGGAAAAGCATTCAACTTTTGTTTTACCTTTGCACAATATTTAAAGCAACAGGCAAATACTTAAGGGGAAATATACCATAGGTTCTATATATTGTTAAATTCGAATATGTTTATTAAGCCCCATGCTAGCTACATTAAAATTAGCAGTTGACCAACTTAAATGATACCAAGAAAGTCTCACAAACAACACATTATTGAGTGTTTTTTCAGATTAAAGGATTGTAATTACCAAATGATAAGCTGCACGAGAATCTGAAATGAATGAAGCAATCAAGTACTATTTTGGCGTCAGGTGATCGATGTTTTTATGCACGTTTGCTACCATTAAGCCACTAAGGAGCATATCTACAAGAAAGTGGCGAAGGGTGTTGTTAAGCCAAGAAGGCTAACAACACACGTAGTCACTTTAGAAACGCAGGGCTGCACCATATTTACTAGAATATGATGCAGCCCTGATTTTACCTTTGCACCATAGTGCAAGAGTGCTTGTGTTGAGGGGAAGATTATTTTTGTGCTGGAAGGTCCCCCTTTCTGCACAGAAACAATCTTTAAATGCCATTTTGTAACTTCTACGTGTGCTGCTTAACGCAGCACACATAGAAATTGCAAAGCAGCATTTTTTTTTTTAAATGATCGTTTATGTGCACGAAGGGGGACCTTCCTGCACATTAACAATAATTGGCGTTTTGCTGTTTCTATGTTGACTGCAGAATGCAGCACACATGGAAACAGCAAAAAACAAGGAGAGATAAAGCATTTCTCCTCGTTTCGCCTGTTTAAAACCAGGGTTTGCCTGGTCTTAATTTTGCCGCTGCATCCTATTCACGCTGCCCTTGTAAATAGGGGGCAGCATCAAAATCAATGGGTGTTGCAGTGGAACGTCCAACACAACACTTATTGCCCGCCCCTTTCACGCTGTGTAGCATGAAAGGGGGCCTTATTTACAAGGCAGCGTTAAGCCATGTTAAGTGGCTGAACACTGCCATGTAAATAAGGTGAAGCTCCTATCGCCACAACTACCTCACTAAAAGTTACGTTGTGGTGGCAATTGGGGCTTGTAAATGTGCCCCTAATTCTCTATACACACAAACCGTGATGCTGCTCCTTCTTTGAGTGTCAGGTACATGTACAAAGATGGCATTTACCAAACGATATCAGTACTCACACTCTGCAGCTCCATGTGAGCGGAAAATTCCTGAAGGTCGGCAGGTCTTGCCCAAAGACAATATCGACCTGTAATATGCCTCCGAGGATCAGGTCCCCCTCCCTTCGGTACTGAGAAAAATATCCTTTTTTCAAACTAAAGCCACAGCCATTTCTGGAGCTGGCGGCTTCCGCGGTGCTGCTGGGTAACAACAACAACAAAGTCAACACTAGAACCGGAAAACTGAAGAGTGGACTTTTATGTTTCTTGAACGATCCCATAGTCTTGAAATGTGTATCTGTGAGTGAGATTCTTCTGGAGAGAAGATCAAGCTGTGTACCCAGATAGAAAAGAAACAACTCTGTTCTCACTTCTAGTGTCTCAGCAAAAGGGCAGCAGGAGCAGGCCCCTTCAGAGACGTGCTACCTTACAAACCTCCATGGTGAGACAAATGGTAGATTTTGGGGCATTCGTAAATTAGGCTTTTTATTGAAAATCGAGGGTTCTGCCCTCTAATTGAGGAGATTGTCTAGGGGCCGAGCACCTGCCGGGGCGGGAATCACGTGCAACTGCAAGTCTTTAGAGAGTCAAAACCGCACATGGAAGACCACAGGTGCATGTTTTCACTGACGAGCTCCTTGGAAACAACGCAGGACTGTCATCATGTCAGCTGTAGGGAATATAAAAATGGAGTTATTCTCATGATAAAGAAAATGGAGCAAACATGCTTGTGATCAATGACCTCACTGTACGATGTATTTTAAGACAATAGCCTTACCAACAATTAGGGGCCTTTAGACATATGGGAATGGCCAGGCCAGCGTTCTGCACCAGCAGCATACGGAGGTTTCACATCTGTGGAATAATTAGTTTGAGAATACAGGACAATTGCCTTTTTAACATCAGCCATTATAATGTCCTAAGGGTGTAACGTGGAGCACAAGAATCCATTTGGCTCTCAAGGTGATCTTTTGTGAGAAATGGGCTGTTCGTGGCCTGGGCCGGGGTGAGCCCTGGTCAAGAACTAGCCACAATACGTGGCAGATTGAGTCACAAAAGTCACTAAAATTAATTTTTTGCTTAATCGTGGGTAGCTTGGCACAAAAGGCAGTCAACCTTGGCCTTAGAGGCAATGCTTAAGTATTTATGCATCACTTAAACAGTAATAAAGTAAAAACACAACACAAGAAAAATCTCACAATAATTTAGACTAGAATACATTTTAATAAAATATTTGATACCAAAATGACAACAATCCAATCTGTAGAACCAGAGTTTTTAATTCTTAGAGATTTAAGTGAAAATAGAGCCAAAGAGCACAAACAGCAGCTCACAATTATCTGGTCCTGAGAGACCGGGTGAAATTCACAAGTTCAGGCAGACTGCAATAGAGAGGGAACGGATACAGGGACCAAGTTAGTCTAGCTGAACGAGTTATCTTCACAGTCCAGTGCAAAGAGTTCCATTCATGGTGAAAGGGGACACGAGAGCAGGCAGACCTTTGCGCTTGGCCTTCAAAATAGCATGATGAGCAGACCGGTGCTTCACAGATGGTCATGGCTGTAGCGTGAAGATCCAGTCAGGTGTTGTTGGCCCGTAATGCCTGGAGATCCCCATTGGCAGTCACATTGAGTGGTCAATGCTGTAGCACGAAGAGTTGGTTTGCCGAAAATTCGCATTTTCATGTGAAGTGGGTAGCAAGGTCTTGGTGCATACGGGCCCACCCGTTCAAGTACCCGAGGAGCTCAAAAACTTAATGAGATCACTACAGAGGTCACACCAAGGGTCCGGCACCTGAGCGGCACCACTTTGGGGCCAGGAACTCGAGGCAAGAAGACTAGCCCTCGGAGTCACTCTGGTAGTCCAGGGTTCAGTATAAGAAGCAGCTCAAGCAGCAGGGAGCACCTCTGATTGTTCTATGCAGGCTCCAGGCAGCAAAGCGCAGTCCTTCCAGGTGCAGCTAACCCCTTCTATGCTCATGACAGAATGGTTCTCTCATGAGCATGAGTGCCAGTGTGCTCATGAAGGAACCATTCTGTCATGAGCACACATTCCACATTCTTTTTGCTTTGGGAGGTGGGAAAGAGCTTCCCCAACCTCCCAAAGCATACTGGCTGTTTTCATTGTAATGACAATCGCGCGTAAACAATGGGGTCGATTAGGGTGGCGGACGGACTTTGTTCGTCCCCCATCCTGTCGTGGCAAGGGACCGTCCGCCATAATGGTGGAGGTCCTGTGCGCCGAATTAGGATGCACCCGCCACAGTGGCGGGTGCATCCCACATTTTTAACATTGCGGCGGGCGGTGCTGAAATATGCATAAATCTCGCTTTTTTCAAATTGTATTCAGCTCTGCCAAAAATAGTAACGGGGTGTCACCAGCCATATAGGATGCACATTCCATAAATCATGATATATAGTAGTTATTACGATTCTTACCGCTGAATATTCCATTTAACGTCCAAGTCAACATTTTTTGACATTCACACGATCTGTTGTCAAAGGCCCTGTGAATTATAAATATATAGCGTAAGGCATGGGTACTCACAAACTTTCTCTCGGGGGCCAAATTTACAGTGTGGTTTGTGGCCGAGGGCCGCACCGGTGGAGGCGGAGTCAGTGGGATAGGGGGAAGGGGCTAGAAAGAAAACAACTGTGACCATGTAGTTGAACACAGGCCCCTGCAGCTGACGCGTTCATCCACTGAGCCAACGGGCCAGCATACACACACATCTCTCTTTCTGTCTCTCTCTCTCTCCCTCCCTATCTCTCCCTCCCTCTCTCTGTCTCCCTCCTTCTATCTCTCTCTCTCGCTCCCTCCTTCCCTCTCTTTCTGTCTCCCTCTGTCTCTTTCCCTCCGTCTCTCTCTGTCTTACCTCTCTTTCTCTCTCTGTCTCCCTCCCTCTGTTTCCTTCCCTCTCTCTGTCTCCCTCCATCTGTCCCCCTCTATCTGTGTCCCACTGTCCATCTCCCTCTGTCTCCCTCCCTCCGTCTGCCCTCTGTCTATCTCCCTCCCTCCCTCTGTCTGTCTCCATCCCTCACTCTGTCTCCCTCCCTCTGTCTGTCTCCCTCCCTCTGTCTGTCAGTCTCCCTCTGTCTGTCTGTCTCCCTCCCTCTGTCTGTCTGTCTCCCTCTGTCTGTCTCCCTCTATCTCCATCCCTCCCTCTGTCTCCCTCCCTCTGTCTGTCTCCATCCCTCCCTCTGCCTGTCTCCATCCCTTCCTCTGTCTGTCTCCCTGTCTCCCTGTCTCCCTCTGTCTGTCTCCCTCTCTCCCTCTGTCTGTCTCCCTCTCTCCCTCTGTCTGTCTCCCTCTTTCCCTCAGTCTGTCTCCCTCAGTCTGTCTCCCTCAGTCTGTCTCCATCCCTTCCTATGTCTGTCTCCCTCTCTCCCTGTCTCTCTCTCTCCCTGTCTCTCTCTATCGCTGTCTGTCTCTATCGCTGTCTGTCTCTATCGCTGTCTGTCTCTATCGCTGTCTGTCTCTATCGCTGTCTGTCTCTATCGCTGTCTATCTCTATCGCTGTCTGTCTCTACCGCTGTCTGTCTCTACCGCTGTCTGTCTCTGTCTGTCCCTGTCCCTGACCCTATCTAGCTCCGTCTGTCCCTGTCTCTGACCCTATCTAGATCCGTCTGTCCCTGTCTCTGACCCTATCTAGCTCCGTCTGTCCCTGTCTCTATCTGTCTCTGCCTCTATCTGTCTCTATATGTCTTTATCTGTCTCTATCTCTATCTGTCTCACCTCACCCGGCTCTCACTCCCTGCTGCCCTCCCACCTCACCCGGCTCTAACTCCCTGCTTCCCTATGTCACCGCACCCGGCTCTCACTCCCTGCTGCCCTCCACCTCCCTCACTTGGGCTCTCACTCCCTGCTCTGCCCTCCCACCTCCCTCACCCGGGCACTCACTCCATGCGCCCTCCACCTCCCTCACCCAGGCTCTCCCTGCTCTGCCCTCCACCTCCCTCATCCAGGCTCTCACTCCCTGCTCTGCCCTCCACCTCCCTCACCCGGGCTCTCACTCCCTGCTCTGCCCTGCACCTCCCTCACCCGGGCTCTCACTCCCTGCTCTGCCCTCCACCTCCCTCACCCAGGTTCTCACTTCCTGCTGCCCTCCACCTCCCTCACCCAGGCTATCCCTGCTCTGCCCTCCACCTCCCTCACCCAGGCTCTCCCTGCTCTGCCCTCCACCTCACTCACCCAGGCTCTCACTCCCTGCTCTGCCCTCCACCTCCCTCACCCAGGCTCTCACTCCCTGCTCTGCCCTCCCACCTCACCCGGCTCTCAGTTCCTGCTGTCCTACCCCCTCTCCCCTGTGCGTCAGCCTGGCTGACACAGCCTCCAGGGCACCCCAGTACTTCACAGGTCTTTAAACGACCATTTGTTTGTTAATGAGGCTTTGTTCACCTCTAAGCGCCCCTGCAGCTCCACTCTTGACTGTGGCTGGAATCGCCCGGGGCCCCCACAGAGCAGGCTCTCTGATTGTGCACTGCTGCTCCCGAGGTGTTTGCTGAAGTTAAAAACAACAAACACACAGGTGCGATGTGTCTCAAGCTCCGCGGGCCGCCACTGAAGGCTTGCCGGGCCGCTACTGGCCCGCGGGCCGTACTTTGAGTACCCCTGGCGTAAGGCTTTGTTCCTTCATATATTTTTAAGACCACCAATCTTCATAGAGTTATCCAAGCCGTTTCACAAGCTCCAGAAAAGGGGGTGGTGATGAACTAAAGTGAGCTAAAAAACGGTGATGGATCAAGCCCTGATCTGTTGACTGAGTAGGAGTGTTCTGATTAACTCAGATACTCTGTCCATCACCACCCCCTTTTTGAAATTATTTTGGCCACCATAAGTGTGGAAGGGTATGCTCAGATGTGAGTCCCTTGCTCACTGCACCATCAGGATTCAAGCAAGCCGGGCCGAAGACGGCTGTAATGCCAGAAACCGGTCGCCGGAAGCTTGTTTCCTTTCCAGTAAAGAATTGGCTTGGTAGTTTGGTCTGCCCTGTTCCCATGATGCACTGGGTCAGGGACAGACTAATTTGCATGTAGCCAGGTTCTGAACTGGGATGGTGCAGTGAGCTAAAAAACGGTGATGGAACAAGCCCTGATCTGTTGACTGGGTAGGAGTGTTCTGATTAACTCAGATACTCTGTCCATCACCACCCCCTTTTTGAAATTATTTTGGCCACCATAAGTGTGGAAGGGTATGCTCAGATGTGAGTCCCTTGCTCACTGCACCATCAGGATTCAAGCAAGCCGGGTAGAAGACGGCTGTAATGCCAGAAACCGGTCCCCGGAAGCTTGTTTCCTTTCCAGTAAAGAATTGGCTTGGTAGTTTGATCTGCCCTGTTCCCATGATGCACTGGGCCAGGGACAGACTAATTTGCATGTAGCCAGGTTCTGAACTGGGATGGTGCAGTGAGCTAAAAAACGGTGATGGATCAAGCCCTGATCTGTTGACTGGGTAGGAGTGTTCTGATTAACTCAGATACTCTGTCCATCACCACCCCCTTTTTGAAATTGTTTCACACGCTCCATCATATCTAAATATCATGAGAACCATCCATCCGTGTTATCCGATGGATCTCAAACTCGCATATTTAACCTCACAGTTCAATTCGTTTGCAGTACGTCTACCCAAATAATCACTCAACGTGAAAAAGTATAGTGAATCACACCCCTATATACAAGCCTCATGTTAGCCCTCTAGTAATAATGATATGATATTGCACCATTTTTGAAACGCAACTAAAGATTAGGGCCCCCTCGCCCATATAATCACTTACCGAGACACGGAGAGTACTCCTCTCAACATCCGACTGGCGTTCAGAGTAAGCGCCATCTTGGATCTCGAGACAGTTTTTATTTTCTCGAAGCCACAGAAATGATGCCCATGATCGTAATCACCAACCGCACCGTATTACCACTTATAAACTTAACATATAAAGTCTAATTCCACCAATTAATTCAACATATTAAACATTAATACGTGCATGACTAAAACGTAGTGACCGAACAAGCCTTTTTCAATATGGCCGCCGCAAACTTCACTACATGATCGGAGTGAAATCATTTCACCAGTTTTTCGTAAAACGTAAAGCTTTATTCAACCTGTATATAAGTGCAATCAAATGCCCGCAAATATTTTAAAAACACCTGCTTACTATGCTAAAGTAGGTTTTTACATCTATTTCAAAGGTATCATCTGCCATAAAAATGTCGAGTGTTATTTCAAACTTTCTTAATTCAGATCCACATTCCGAAGTGCATCCCTATAAGTAATACGTTAACTGCTAAAATGGAACATCGGCCGGAGTTATCCACAGAAGAAATTAATAACAAAATTCTAATGTACATGGAATAAGAAATAGTTAGCAACGTCACCATCACATAAGTGCTAATAGTCCCAACGTCCATACATTCGCCTCAATGTTTGAGGTTTATACCTGGAATTAATCATTACAGTCCCAACCAGATTGAGATTGTAAATATAGTAACGTATGTCTGTTTTTACACCTTAGTTAACGATTACATTCTTAACATCATAAGGCAGCATGTAGTTCCAGCATTCAAGCAACCCAATGTAACATGGTATTTCTCCAAAAAACGGGTGAGGTAAATAAATAAACAGAACAAGTGTATTCATTATGGCTCACCCAAGACTCATATGTATTTCAAAATAAGAGTATTTCAAACACTAAAGTGCAGCTCATAATTTCTACTAAGATTTAACAGTTAATCGAGACAATTCATATTGCTAGAAAATACTACATCTCATGGTCCAAATTGAGGCCCTGTTTGACTGCATCTAGAATCATGATCCCACGTGCCTCATTCAGGCGCAAACTTAGGTCCTATTGCCACCCCTCCTATCAATAGGGGTTGTCTGTATTCCATGAACTGCAGGTGTTTACCCTGAGCACTACAGATGTTGATATGTTGTGCCAACGGGTATCTCAAATCATTCTGTTTTATGGCTCTGATGTGTTCTATTATCCTCTCTCTCATGGGTCGGATGGTGCTTCCTACATAGATCATTTTACAATTGGAAATCAGACTGTACACCACATATTTGGTCATACAATCTATGTGATTCCGAATTTCAAACCTTCTTGACCCATTGTATTCAAACTCTTTGATACCGTCCAAAGCCATTTGGCACATACTACATCTACCACACTTGTGTGGTAAATAAATAATTAATTACCGGTTCTATTTTTGACTATAATTAATAAACAGGTAGCTCAATAAATAAGAGTCAAGATTCGAGGTAGCTGGAGTTGACAGGCTTTAATTAAGCATAAAGGACTGGAACAGGACAGCCTGTACGGGAATGGGATGGCAGGGCCCGGCAGCTGCCGGGGCAGGATCTGGGAATGGCTAGCAAACTTTAATAACAGTGCACAATATTTATAGTTAAACAAATACATTGTATTCAATACAGTAGGCGTAGCAGTAGGCGGAGTTTGTAGCAGTCGCGAAAGATAAGGCATAAAGTGGGTGTAACAAGAGGTGTGTACAGGGCGTATACATAGACATATGATGCAAACGTAACAGAATATGTCATAAATGGGGCGGAAACATGGAGGGGGCTACCTGAGCAGCTGGGACCTTTAACCTAGTGGTGCGCGCAAACTGGCAATGACGTGTTACTAGAGAGAACTGGGGGCTATGACTTCTGCACTAGAAGAGGAGACGAAAGTCTGGAGTGTCAGAGCGACATGTACCTAAAGCCTATCTAGTATCTAGTGTTTAGAGAACATGTTGATGGAATCCAAAAGTTATCAGGGCAAAGGCTAACAGACACTAAGACTGGTGCATGCATTATTCTAAATGTATTGTGCGTGCGAGGAATATTCTATGAATATTAATACAGTATTTCTCTTACATGGAGACATAAAGACCAGACCATGACGGAAACTATTGATGCGATTCAGTAGCTTAGGAATGCAGAGAAGGAGGGCTGGACTGATAACTAGAATCATAACATACTCTTGGCAGACTGGGAGGCAGAGCCAGGCCGAGCCGGGCACTGCGTAGCATGAAAGTAAGTAAAGGGTCAGGGATACAGGTGGGGGCTGTATCGCTCCTCGGAGAGGGTTCAGGAAACAGGAGCTGAATCTGAGTCCGGGCCCTTTTGAGGCCTAGAAACGGGGATAATTCGATGAATTAACGTGCACACTGTAAAACGTGGCAACGTAGGATTACATAGGCCTGATATTCGTTGTTTTCACGAAGACTGGAAACTGGCATACTAGAGATGGACACAACTGTAATTGCGTCTTTAATCGATCATAGGGGAATACATGCATATCGATCATGCATATATAACATAACATGGGGAACACGTAGGCACATATAACATGGCAAAATTTACTTTTCCACATTCCCTCCTTGTGCCCTACGTTTCCATCAGGAAACATCTATATTCATGATACCATCTATCATTTCATATAGCATCATTTGCTCGTCTCGAATTGTCTTGGAACGGGACTTAGGACTAGGAATACAAGAGGTAGCACAAATGCCGCAAATCGCAGGGCCACATTGTATACAGAGGCAGCAACTGAATATGATCATTACTGCAATACCTAGAAATGACAATACTTTCCATCCCCAGGCAGATATAATACTCCAGAGCCAACTGGACCATGTCCAGGTGCCTGGATTCTGGTGTAACTGATGGGCAATTTTATGAAGTCTGGTTATAGCTGAATAAACAGACGGCGCGTTATTAGGAATGAAAATGCAGCAACTAGATCCGATGACTCTACATGCTCCTCCTCTATCGGCCAGTATGACGTCAAGAACGAGACGATTTTGGAGCACGACAAATCTCATAGCAGATTGCTCTTCGGTTAAGTTACCTAGAGCAGAAGTAGTCTCATTCACTACTGCTTCAAGGGTTCTGGTTAACCTACGTATTAACTTACTATTCTGGACAGGTCCTATAAAGAAGAAGAAACCTTTATTGAAATCTTGATATTGTTCTAGAGCAGTTTCAGTTTGATCGACAATTGGGGACTCAATCTCCCTTCTATGTCTGACGTGTACTAGATGTGTGTTTCTATGATAATCAGATGGGGCTAGAAAAACTGGTGGCAGTAGGAAGGCAATGTAACATGTTCCATCCCAATCGAGGGGCAGACGAACATATGCGGTCTGACCACAAACAAAATAAGAATGACGTGAAGCTTTGAAAATAGATTTCCCACTGTCACTGTACTCGACAGTAGTAGTACAATCACTATGTCCTACATGTGCAGAACCATTCTTTCTGACACATAATTCGCCTTTGACTGGTAGTACTGAAATAGCAGGTAAGTCTGGAGTAGTATCAGACTAAACATTCAGGACCATAAAATTCGAAGAATAATTTCCCAAATCATATACTTCATTTTCTAGATCTAACCCTGTTCTATGGGAGAGACCTTGCTTGTCTGGAAAACATGTTCTATTCAGAAGGGACATGTCATTGGAGGATGACGTTAACATGGACCATGCTCCACATGAACCATTATGTGAAAACGGATAAGGAAAGAGTGGCAGAACTCCCTTCGGTGTCTGGAAAGGGGGGAGTCGACCACACACCCAACAATTAGTGGCATTGCTGGTCTGGTGTGAATAGTGTAACATTCTGATGAATGTATTATTTCTCATAGCAAGACGATAGGATAACTCGTGAGGAGGCAGATCACTAAATGTGTGCTCTACTGTAGCATTAGAAAACATATTTACATGAGAAATTGGAAAACATAAATGCAATGCATAACTTGTGCAGGTAACCATCAAACTCAAAAATAGAAGAAAACTTAGAACAATGATACATTTGATAGAGTTTTGACTAACTCTCTCACTATGGGGGTCTATCTCATACATGTCAGATACCTGTCTAACCGTTTCACCCGAGAGGGACTTAGACAATTAAACTGGCTGACTTATTTTACTAGACCGGAGCTTTAACTTATACTCCTGTTGCAGAGTTTTCTCTAACAGAGGAACTTTCAGTTCGGGATTGAAATTAATGTCTGATTTAGAGTCTTGTTTCAGGCAGTCTCTAGTAATGGAACAGTCTTTGGAATTGTCATTAAAAGTCTTTTGTCTGATTCCATGAAATTTCTTGATATGCGACAGATGGACCCAACCCTTGCGGCCTTCCAACTTCACGGCCGTACGGGTGGTCAGAAGGACTAGTCTCGGCTCCTTCCAGCGGGGCTCCAGCGGACTTGAACGATCAAAGTTCCTGACCAGTACTAGGTCACCTGGAATGACCTCATGCGGTTTCACTTCAGTATTATCTGGAAATGCAGCGGCAACCTGTGAACGACAAGAGTGTAGGGCAGACATCAAGGAAGCTAGGTAATCTGTCAGCATATTACTGGAAACATCTGTAATACTGCGGGGTCTAGGTGTACCCCACATGTTTGGGGGGCGGCCGAATACGACCTCATACGGGGACCTCATTCCGAAGTGCATCCCTATAAGTAATACGTTAACTGCTAAAATGGAACATCGGCCGGAGTTATCCACAGAAGAAATTAATAACAAAATTCCTATGTACATGGAATAAGAAATAGTTAGCAACGTCACCATCACATAAGTGCTAATAGTCCCAACGTTCATACATTCGCCTCAATGTTTGAGGTTTATACCTGGAATTAATCATTACAGTCCCAACCAGATTGAGATTGTAAATATAGTAACGTATGTCTGTTTTTACACCTTAGTTAACGATTACATTCTTAACATCATAAGGCAGCATGTAGTTCCAGCATTCAAGCAACCCAATGTAACATGGTATTTCTCAAAAAAACGGGTGAGGTAAATAAATAAACAGAACAAGTGTATTCATTATGGCTCACCCAAGACTCATATGTATTTCAAAATAAGAGTATTTCAAACACTAAAGTGCAGCTCATAATTTCTACTAAGATTTAACAGTTAATCGAGACAATTCATATTGCTAGAAAATATTACATCTCATGGTCCAAATTGAGGCCCTGTTTGACTGCATCTAGAATCATGATCCCACGTGCCTCATTCAGGCGCAAACTTAGGTCCTATTGCCACCCCTCCTATCAATAGGGGTTGTCTGTATTCCATGAACTGCAGGTGTTTACCCTGAGCACTACAGATGTTGATATGTTGTGCCAACGGGTATCTCAAATCATTCTGTTTTATGGCTCTGATGTGTTCTATTATCCTCTCTCTCATGGGTCGGATGGTGCTTCCTACATAGATCATTTTACAATTGGAAATCAGACTGTACACCACATATTTGGTCATACAATCTATGTGATTCCAAATTTCAAACCTTCTTGACCCATTGTATTCAAACTCTTTGATACCGTCCAAAGCCATTTTGCACATACTACATCTACCACACTTGTGTGGTAAATAAATAATTAATTACCGGTTCTATTTTTGACTATAATTAATAAACAGGTAGCTCAATAAATAAGAGTCAAGATTCGAGGTAGCTGGAGTTGACAGGCTTTAATTAAGCATAAAGGACTGGAACAGGACAGCCTGTACGGGAATGGGATGGCAGGGCCCGGCAGCTGCCGGGGCAGGATCTGGGAATGGCTAGCAAACTTTAATAACAGTGCACAATATTTATAGTTAAACAAATACATTGTATTCAATACAGTAGGCGTAGCAGTAGGCGGAGTTTGTAGCAGTCGCGAAAGATAAGGCATAAAGTGGGTGTAACAAGAGGTGTGTACAGGGCGTATACATAGACATATGATGCAAACGTAACAGAATATGTCATAAATGGGGCGGAAACATGGAGGGGGCTACCTGAGCAGCTGGGACCTTTAACCTAGTGGTGCGCGCAAACTGGCAATGACGTGTTACTAGAGAGAACTGGGGGCTATGACTTCTGCACTAGAAGAGGAGACGAAAGTCTGGAGTGTCAGAGCGACATGTACCTAAAGCCTATCTAGTATCTAGTGTTTAGAGAACATGTTGATGGAATCCAAAAGTTATCAGGGCAAAGGCTAACAGACACTAAGACTGGTGCATGCATTATTCTAAATGTATTGTGCGTGCGAGGAATATTCTATGAATATTAATACAGTATTTCTCTTACATGGAGACATAAAGACCAGACCATGACGGAAACTATTGATGCGATTCAGTAGCTTAGGAATGCAGAGAAGGAGGGCTGGACTGATAACTAGAATCATAACATACTCTTGGCAGACTGGGAGGCAGAGCCAGGCCGAGCCGGGCACTGCGTAGCATGAAAGTAAGTAAAGGGTCAGGGATACAGGTGGGGGCTGTATCGCTCCTCGGAGAGGGTTCAGGAAACAGGAGCTGAATCTGAGTCCGGGCCCTTTTGAGGCCTAGAAACGGGGATAATTCGATGAATTAACGTGCACACTGTAAAACGTGGCAACGTAGGATTACATAGGCCTGATATTCGTTGTTTTCACGAAGACTGGAAACTGGCATACTAGAGATGGACACAACTGTAATTGCGTCTTTAATCGATCATAGGGGAATACATGCATATCGATCATGCATATATAACATAACATGGGGAACACGTAGGCACATATAACATGGCAAAATTTACTTTTCCACATTCCCTCCTTGTGCCCTACGTTTCCATCAGGAAACATCTATATTCATGATACCATCTATCATTTCATATAGCATCATTTGCTCGTCTCGAATTGTCTTGGAACGGGACTTAGGACTAGGAATACAAGAGGTAGCACAAATGCCGCAAATCGCAGGGCCACATTGTATACAGAGGCAGCAACTGAATATGGTCATTACTGCAATACCTAGAAATGACAATACTTTCCATCCCCAGGCAGATATAATACTCCAGAGCCAACTGGACCATGTCCAGGTGCCTGGATTCTGGTGTAACTGATGGGCAATTTTATGAAGTCTGGTTATAGCTGAATAAATAGACGGCGCGTTATTAGGAATGAAAATGCAGCAACTAGATCCGATGACTCTACATGCTCCTCCTCTATCGGCCAGTATGACGTCAAGAACGAGACGATTTTGGAGCACGACAAATCTCATAGCAGATTGCTCTTCGGTTAAGTTACCTAGAGCAGAAGTAGTCTCATTCACTACTGCTTCAAGGGTTCTGGTTAACCTACGTATTAACTTACTATTCTGGACAGGTCCTATAAAGAAGAAGAAACCTTTATTGAAATCTTGATATTGTTCTAGAGCAGTTTCAGTTTGATCGACAATTGGGGACTCAATCTCCCTTCTATGTCTGACGTGTACTAGATGTGTGTTTCTATGATAATCAGATGGGGCTAGAAAAACTGGTGGCAGTAGGAAGGCAATGTAACATGTTCCATCCCAATCGAGGGGCAGACGAACATATGCGGTCTGACCACAAACAAAATAAGAATGACGTGAAGCTTTGAAAATAGATTTCCCACTGTCACTGTACTCGACAGTAGTAGTACAATCACTATGTCCTACATGTGCAGAACCATTCTTTCTGACACATAATTCGCCTTTGACTGGTAGTACTGAAATAGCAGGTAAGTCTGGAGTAGTATCAGACTGAACATTCAGGACCATAAAATTCGAAGAATAATTTCCCAAATCATATACTTCATTTTCTAGATCTAACCCTGTTCTATGGGAGAGACCTTGCTTGTCTGGAAAACATGTTCTATTCAGAAGGGACACGTCATTGGAGGATGACGTTAACATGGACCATGCTCCACATGAACCATTATGTGAAAACGGATAAGGAAAGAGTGGCAGAACTCCCTTCGGTGTCTGGAAAGGGGGGAGTCGACCACACACCCAACAATTAGTGGCATTGCTGGTCTGGTGTGAATAGTGTAACATTCTGATGAATGTATTATTTCTCATAGCAAGACGATAGGATAACTCGTGAGGAGGCAGATCACTAAATGTGTGCTCTACTGTAGCATTAGAAAACATATTTACATGAGAAATTGGAAAACATAAATGCAATGCATAACTTGTGCAGGTAACCATCAAACTCAAAAATAGAAGAAAACTTAGAACAATGATACATTTGATAGAGTTTTGACTAACTCTCTCACTATGGGGGTCTATCTCATACATGTCAGATACCTGTCTAACCGTTTCACCCGAGAGGGACTTAGACAATTAAACTGGCTGACTTATTTTACTAGACCGGAGCTTTAACTTATACTCCTGTTGCGGAGTTTTCTCTAACAGAGGAACTTTCAGTTCGGGATTGAAATTAATGTCTGATTTAGAGTCTTGTTTCAGGCAGTCTCTAGTAATGGAACAGTCTTTGGAATTGTCATTAAAAGTCTTTTGTCTGATTCCATGAAATTTCTTGATATGCGACAGATGGACCCAACCCTTGCGGCCTTCCAACTTCACGGCCGTACGGGTGGTCAGAAGGACTAGTCTCGGCTCCTTCCAGCGGGGCTCCAGCGGACTTGAACGATCAAAGTTCCTGACCAGTACTAGGTCACCTGGAATGACCTCATGCGGTTTCACTTCAGTATTATCTGGAAATGCAGCGGCAACCTGTGAACGACAAGAGTGTAGGGCAAACATCAAGGAAGCTAGGTAATCTGTCAGCATATTACTGGAAACATCTGTAATACTGCGGGGTCTAGGTGTACCCCACATGTTTGGGGGGCGGCCGAATACGACCTCATACGGGGACAGACCTGATCTGGAATGTGCGACCATGCGTATAAAGAATAGAGCAACTGGCAGGGCAACTAGCCAGTCTACACCTTCCTCTTTACATGTCTTGGCAATACGGATTTTCAGGGTCTGATTATGTCTCTCTACGAGACCGGCTGCTTCAGGATGGCGTACACAATGGAACTTCCACTGGTACCCTAACAAGAGGGAAACATGTTTCATCAACTCAGATGAGAATGGCTGGCCGTTATCAGAATACACGACCCTAGGGAGTCCATAACGGGGGAAGAATTCACGAACCAGCTGCTTAGCAGTGGTCGCGGCTGTGTAATCTGGAACTGGATATGCTTCTGTCCACCTGGACAAAGCGCATACAACTACAAGAACATACTTGAAACCTCGACATCGCTCCATCTGAATATAATCCATCTGGAGGACTTCAAAAGGGTGGTCAGGGGGCTGGAATCCACCTTGTTCCACCGGGACACTTTTACCTGGATTGAACTGGCAACATATCATACAAGTACGGACTTTCTGCTTGGCTGCAGCTCGTAAATGTTTGTTGAACCAAAGGTTCTGTATACTGTCTAACATGGCTTTTTCTCCTAGATGTGCTGGACTATGTGCGGTATTAATAATGACTTGAACCATAGAGTCGGGGAGAAACCATGTGGCTTTTCCCTTCGTCACCCATCCCTGATCTGTCTGGACCCCTCCTTGTTCGGACCATTTCTTGATTTCTTCGGGAGTAGCATGTAACTGTATGTCTATGACATCTTGTGCAGGGTCCTTGACTGTCATACATGTAGTCTGTTCTGGAGTGGATGTCTGTGTCTTGTTAACTGGAATGTCTGGTGTCTGAGCTGTAAGCTTGGCTGTTCGATCTGCTAGATCATTACCTTGGGAAATGATGTCAGTAACTTTCGTATGTGCCTTGCACTTCATAATAGCGATAGATGTCGGTAAATGTATCGCATCTAACAGAGCTTGAATGAGGAGACCATGCTGAATCTTGGTTCCATGAGAAGTCATGAAACCTCTCTCCTGCCAGAGCACTCCGAAGTCGTGTACAACTCCGAATGCGTAACGTGAATCTGTATATATGTTTACTTTCAGGTTCTTGGCACGTATGCAGGCTTGGGTCAGAGCAACTAGCTCTGCTGCTTGAGCAGACAGGGTGTCAATACGGTGTGTTTCAATAACTTCGGTTTCAGTAGTCACTGCATACGCGGCTACTAGTTCTCCTGTACTAGTTCTCATACATGAACCGTCCACATAAAGTGTCAGGTCGGGATTAGGTAATGCAATGTCTGTCAGGTCTTGTCTTGGCTTTGTCATGGTGTTAACAACTTCCACACAGTCATGTGTGACAGGATTCGAAGTAACTGACGGTAACAGTGTAGCAGGATTTAGAACGTTGCAGCGTCTGATTTCTATGTGTGGCTGGAACAGTGTCAATTCATAACCTGTTAAACGTGCAATTGTCAAGTGCTGAGTCTGTGTTCGGTTTAAAAGAACTTCCACGGAGTGTGGAACTTGTACTGTCAGGGAGTGTCCTAACACTATGGAATCACTTTGTCTGATTGCTAGAGCTGTGGCTGCAACTGACTTGAGGCACGCAGGCAAAGCCTGGGCTACTGGATCTAATGTGCTCGAAAAATAAGCACAAGGCTTGTACTGTCCTGCTTGATCTTGTGTGAGAACAGATAATGCAGTACCATCACGTTCTGTGACAAAAAGTGTAAAAGGCTTACTGTAGTTCGGTGTAGCTAGAACAGGTGCTTGGCATAAAGCTTTCTTTAATTCATTAAAACTAAGTGTATGTTCAGATGTCCAAGGGAGAACAGTCGATACGGCTGCCTCCTGTGTCGTTAACTGTATCAGTGGCTTTGCTAGAAATGCATACTGAGGAATCCATTGTCTGCAGTAAGAAGTGAGGCCAATAAAAGCTCGTACCTCCTTCTGTGTCTTGGGCTGTGGAAGACTCGCTATTAACTGGATACGGTCTGGTGTCAACTGCCTACCCCACTTGGACAGTAAGTGGCCTAAGTAGATCACTTGCTGGACACAGAACTGGAGCTTCGAAGGGGACACCTTGTGCCCCTGCTCGGCCAGAAAATACAGGACTGTAAGTGACGCACGCTCGCAGTCACGTTCAGAACGGGCTGTGATCAGTAGATCATCGACATACTGGAGCAGGGCAGTGTCTGTTGGCATGTGAATGTTGTCTAGTTGTCTCTTGAGTGCTTGACTGTAAATACTAGGACTTTCTGTGAAACCTTGAGGAGCTCGTGTGAATTTATAGCTCCTTCCATTTAAACAAAAACCGAAAAGGTACTGGCTGTCTGGATGAATCGGAACACTGAAAAATGCATTCTTGAGGTCTATTACAGTAAAAAATGTAGCTTCGGGATCAATAGCTGTCAATAAGGATGAAATATCTGGGACTACTGGATACTGGGGTATGATACATTTATTAAGTTCTCGAAGGTCAATCACTAATCGATATACTGGAGGTGCATTTGGATCAGTACTTTTCATGACTGGAATGATAGGAGAATTACATACATTGGAGTCAGTTTCTACAACCACTCCTTGAGCAATGAGCTCGTCAATAATTTTGGATAAGGCTGCTACAGCCTCAGGTGGCAATTTGTACTGTCTGATCCGTGGCAGGACAACACCTTGTTTCAGAGTCACACGATGGGGTGTGATTTGCATAAAACCTACATCAGTTGGACCTTGCGCCCATAAATGCTGCGGTACATTGGACAATCTTGGATCAAAATCGCGTAATACATAGTGACCTTTAAAATCCCTTAAGAACAATCGTATTCCCTCTGGGGAACAGCAAATTACTGCACCTAATTCTTTCAATGTTTTAATACCTAACAAATTTTCTGGACATGATTTCGTAAGTAACAAATCAGTAGTTCGGGACAATGGACCAACTTCTAGAGTAACTGGCTTTGAAATCTCGTTTACAATAGGCTTTCCTGAAAATCCAAGGGAAACATTTCTAGAGCCTGAGAGCGGAGCCCCTGGAACCTCGTCATGACTGATAGTAGTCCTACTTGCCCCTGTATCAATCAAAAACTTTCTGTCTTTCCCTAATACTTGACTATGTACATAGGGACCCTCTTGATCTACAGGTATCTCGATGAGAGGCAAGCCTACCTCCCTCTCTAGGCTGTTTCATGAATACTGTTGATACTCTGGATACTCTGTCTGGGCATACTGGTACATCTGCTGTGTAACATGCTGTGTTGCAGCAATAGGCTGCGGTGCTGGAACTGGCTGTTGTGCATTCTGTGATGACGGTGAAGTCTGTGAAACTTGTTCTTGTCTAGGCGGACGTGGTCTTTCTTTAGTCTTACCAGTGGCTATGTTGTGTTTCAGAACTGCACACTCGTTTATAAAATGACCTGGCTGTTTACAATAATTGCATGTCCCTTTAACGGGAGCTGCAGGATGACTGGCTTGATTCGGACCCCTCTTCTGACTGTCTTGTGGAACAGATTGGGCAACTAATACTTTCATTTTCGTATCTTTCATACGTTTCCTTTCGTGTTCTTGCTCTTCCCTGATTCTATTCTGGTGATACTGGAGCATCTGGAGCATTTGTGACGGAGTATTAGCTTGCCAGGTACTTTCGACTTTCAAAACTCGATTTTTAACTTGTGGACTTGAATTCTCGACTAGTTTAGTAACAAAAAGATGAGGGTATGACTCGCTACCTGTCTTCAAACCACTGTTAATTATAAAACATTTTTCGAATCTAGAATAAAAATCACTAGTATCTTCATCCTGTTTCTGTTTACAAGCTGAGATTGCATCCCAATCTTCCTTTTTCGTGGCTAATAATCTTGGCAAAACCTGAATCAATAACTCGGGCAATTCTTTACATTTATCCCCAAGACCGGTACCTGGTACTCGTGCATTATCTTCAGCTTCTAGAGCTGTCCAATCAATCTTTTTCTCTCCCACCTCCCATTCTTTTTCCTTGAGTTTTTCATATACCCCTGCGGGCAACAGGACCTTTAACATTTTAATGATATCTGGATACGTGTATTCTCCCATACGGAGCATGTCTTTTAATTCTCGATGGAACCCTGCTGGATCTTTGTCGTGACAGGGAATTAATTTCTTCATCTCTAAGAGTTCCATCTTTGTGATAGGGGTGTAAACAAATACTCGTTGCATTTCACCACCCGCTGTTCTAACTGGGTGTACTTCTCGTAACGGATGCTGTCTATCTATGTAAAATGGTTTACTTTCTGGGGGTGAGACGTGAACAAAATGCGGATTCAGAAACGTTCTATATTTGTGGCGCTGTTCTAGAATGGTACTAATTAAATCGGTACCTAAACCTTTCCATCTATACTGTAGTAACTCGTTTAATACATCATGTAACGGACCTGGATCGGAATGTTGACCCTCATACAGAGTGATGAGGTGCTGGATCATATACATACCCACCAGTCGCTGCTCGGCTGGGGGCAGTTTCAGAAACATTTGTGCCACTATTTCATCTGGAAAAGTGGTAGAATCAGTAGCCCATCGGACTGCTGATCGGGCTAGTTCTTGTTCATGCATGGTACTAAGTTCACTATAACCGATTCGTGATTTCAGAATGTGATCGGTAGCTTGAAATACTTGTTCTAGCGAATCTTGTTCTGGTGCTGGAAGATGAAAAACTTTCTTGTGTTCTAGACGTGAATGTCGGTCGGGAAGTCTAGTTTTACCTACATACGCTATTCTAGTGGGATTCTCGTCGTCTACCTCTTCAGTAGAAGAGTTGTCTTCTTTCTCACTTACTTGTGCTGCTTTACGATTGTCGTGTAACCTTATTATTTCCTTACGAATTTTCTTGTACATACTCTCTATACTACTGAGTGTCTTGTGTCTTCCCTCGGCTATATTATCACTCCACCTTGTCAGAACTTTCATTTCGGTCGGATCATTAGTCGGACAATCTTGTTCCCTTATTAAACAATTGATTAGAAACTTTAATAGCATGAGCTGGGTCTCAGCTTTCCTTAGAGACATGATTTCGCCAATACTTTCTGGATCGTCTCCTGTACGGATGAAACGATATATTCTGTCTAGATCTTCTTTCATATTCGGTAGGGTGTCCAAATACTCGGTCACCCGTCTTACACGCAATGAATATATAACCATATTATCATCGCCTGGGACTGGATCATAACGGCATTCGGTAAGAGCTCGTCTGATATCTGCGACGGACTGATATTTGGGCGTACGCTGTAACGCACGTTCATGTAACTCGACTAACGTTACACGTTTGTGTGGCGGCGGGGTACCAGGAGGACCTCCTCCCGTGGCCCCTAAACTGGAATCGTCGACTGATACTCTTCGTGCTGGCAGAGTGACCGATGTAGCGGGCACTTGTATTATGGGCTGGACCGGGGGTACCGTAACAAGTGCTGTAACAGGTGCCCCGGTGGCTGGAAGAACAGGAATTACATTATTTACAGGAGCTGGCAGAGCAGGATTTGCATATTCTGGGACTGTGTCGTCCAAGTAGGACGAGAGAAAAATATCAGCTGCGGTCGGTTTGTGACGTAGCTTAATCGGAACTAATGGCGGCGGAAAATTACATGGTGCTTCCGGGGTTGCTTTCGGCAAGCCCTCGGCAAGAAGAGGATACATACCCTTAATGAGGGCATTTCTCTGTCTGTCTGACTGTTCGGCTTTAACTCGTTCACCTATTTCGATTAATTCCCTTTCTTGGGCTCTTTCTGAGAATTCTCTACTTAATTCTGTCTTTCTGATTTCTTTTTCGGTTCTTTTATGAGATTCTTTGCGCCATAACTCGATGGCATCTTTCTGGGACTGTCTGGATTTCTTTTTCCATAATACTTCTTCTACTCGCATGATGCACTCGGCATCCCATGTACCTGATACAGGCCATCTATATTTCTCTTCTAGATCTTTAGTATACTCGACCCATAAGTCTAGATATAATATGGCACTTATGCCATGTTTATGATACATAAAATGACCTGGACTGTCCCTAGGCGGGACAGGAACTGCTTCCTCGAGCAAACCTTTTCTAGTTTTTAACTGACGTAACTTAGAGAACAGAGGCATGACTAGACTGGAGTCTAGAAACAATACAATACACAATAAACACAATAATAACTTTAAGAAAACAAATCACTCATACCACGACATTGAAAACACATGAAATAACATTTAAAAATAACGGTTCGGACAGAATACTACCTGAAATACTGAGAACAGAACACATGGATTTCTCGAGAACAGAACTGACTAGAATTACTAGATGCACTGCTGAAACAGTACGAAACTTACCGGTCCCATAAAGAGACACGTCAGGACCCGCATCCACCTAAGTGGATACTTCGTGTTGGATCTGTGTACCCAAACCCACGGACCAGAGACAAATTAATTGACCCTGTCTAGATACTACCCCAGCAACGGTACTCACCGGGCAGCAAGAACGGAAGGCCTCGGACTGGACTGGACTGCTACGACGACGGACGGACGAACTTCGGACTTCAGTTACAGGTGGGCCTCCGGATACCTCGGACCTTGGACTCTCGGCTTGGGCTCTGGTCGGGACTCGCCGCGTTCCTCCACCGCCTCGTCTGGATGCTGGACCGCAACCTCCGTCTCCTCCGTGGGCCTGAGGGATACTTGAAGCAGAAATATCTGCACGTGCACGGTATGGTTCCGTCACGGCTGCAGAGGATCAGGGGGCCTGCGTGGCTTCTCCGGCGCGTGGGGAAAGGGCAAGTCCCTATTCGGGCGCCATTATGTGGTAAATAAATAATTAATTACCGGTTCTATTTTTGACTATAATTAATAAACAGGTAGCTCAATAAATAAGAGTCAAGATTCGAGGTAGCTGGAGTTGACAGGCTTTAATTAAGCATAAAGGACTGGAACAGGACAGCCTGTACGGGAATGGGATGGCAGGGCCCGGCAGCTGCCGGGGCAGGATCTGGGAATGGCTAGCAAACTTTAATAACAGTGCACAATATTTATAGTTAAACAAATACATTGTATTCAATACAGTAGGCGTAGCAGTAGGCGGAGTTTGTAGCAGTCGCGAAAGATAAGGCATAAAGTGGGTGTAACAAGAGGTGTGTACAGGGCGTATACATAGACATATGATGCAAACGTAACAGAATATGTCATAAATGGGGCGGAAACATGGAGGGGGCTACCTGAGCAGCTGGGACCTTTAACCTAGTGGTGCGCGCAAACTGGCAATGACGTGTTACTAGAGAGAACTGGGGGCTATGACTTCTGCACTAGAAGAGGAGACGAAAGTCTGGAGTGTCAGAGCGACATGTACCTAAAGCCTATCTAGTATCTAGTGTTTAGAGAACATGTTGATGGAATCCAAAAGTTATCAGGGCAAAGGCTAACAGACACTAAGACTGGTGCATGCATTATTCTAAATGTATTGTGCGTGCGAAGAATATTCTATGAATATTAATACAGTATTTCTCTTACATGGAGACATAAAGACCAGACCATGACGGAAACTATTGATGCGATTCAGTAGCTTAGGAATGCAGAGAAGGAGGGCTGGACTGATAACTAGAATCATAACATACTCTTGGCAGACTGGGAGGCAGAGCCAGGCCGAGCCGGGCACTGCGTAGCATGAAAGTAAGTAAAGGGTCAGGGATACAGGTGGGGGCTGTATCGCTCCTCGGAGAGGGTTCAGGAAACAGGAGCTGAATCTGAGTCCGGGCCCTTTTGAGGCCTAGAAACGGGGATAATTCGATGAATTAACGTGCACACTGTAAAACGTGGCAACGTAGGATTACATAGGCCTGATATTCGTTGTTTTCACGAAGACTGGAAACTGGCATACTAGAGATGGACACAACTGTAATTGCGTCTTTAATCGATCATAGGGGAATACATGCATATCGATCATGCATATATAACATAACATGGGGAACACGTAGGCACATATAACATGGCAAAATTTACTTTTCCACATTTGTATGAACCATTAAACAAGTTATGGAGCCATGTTTCTGTTCTCTCTGTTGGTGGATGGCTGGGACTCACAATCCCTCATAATGATGTGCCTTTCTTGTACGTGATACTAGGATATTCCTTCACAAATTTGTTAAGATCCTTGTCATTTCTCAACAGCAACCAGAGTTTTCTTAAGTGTACTGTATAGTTTGTGTGATTCCGGATGATAATTGGTAATCAGCCGCACAGTATCATCTTTCTTGGTGGTCGCAGCCTTTTCCCTCAGTGTATCTGAGTGTCTGAGGTTACGTACTCTGTTCTCAGCTTTATTCACCACAACCTCATCATATCCCCATGAAAAAAACGTGCTTTGATGTCACATATGTTTTGATTAAATGTATCTTCCTGACTACAGTTTCTACGTGCCCGTAGCATTTCACCATACGGAATTGCGTTGATCTGGCTCCTGGGGTGTGAACTCCCTGCATGCAACACTGAGTTGCATGAGGTTGATTTACGGTGCATTGTGCTGTGGAGTCTCACGCCTTCTATGTACAGTTCAACATCTAAGAAAACCAACTCATGCTCACTCTTAGTCATTGTAAAACTCACATTATCTGAATTATCATTCAAATATTTGAAAAAGGCATCTAATCTTACTGCAGAGCCAGTCCAGATCATCACACAGTCGTCAATAAAACGACCCAAATAGTGGATGTCTCCCACCCACTGCTGGCCACGTGGGACCCAGATATGCACGGCCTCAAACCAACACATAAATAGGTTGGCGAAAGACGGTGCAAATCTCGAACCCATCGCAGTACTACACAACTGTTTATACCAGCTGTTATTGAATAGAAAAACATTGTTATTCAGTATTAATCTGGACATCTCTATGAGCATGGCAGTGTGACACATGCATTCTACTGATCGTCTATCTAGAAAATATTCAATAGCACGCAGTCCCTTCTCGTGTTCGATATTTGTATAGAGCGCTACTACATCGAAAGATACCAGGATCATACCCTGTTCCCACTTCACATCAGATAACATATTCAAAAGGTGTTTCGTATCATGAATATATGATGGTAAATTAGAGACATATGGACGTAAAAAGACATCAACAAATTGTGAGAGCTTCTCTGTGGGCCCCCCATACCCGATATTATTGGTCTTCCAGGGGGAAAGGGCAATTGCTTATGCACCTTTGGCAATGTATACAGACATGGAAACCTAGGTCTGTCCACTAATAAAAACTTGAATTCATTCTCATTGATCAATTCCTGCTCACGCCATTGCTTCAAATGGTCATTTATATTTCGTGTAATCTCAAATATCGGGTTACTAGACAGTTCCATGTAACACTTCCTATCACTTAGTTGCTCCAAGATTTCATTATCATAATCCTTTCGATTCATTACAATCATACATCCACCTTTATCCGCTTCCCGGATAATAATACTTCGATCATGTGCTAAATCGTCCAGAGCCTCCTCTCATGCTTGGTTAGGTTGTCTTTAAAACGATAACTTCTATGATCCCTTCTATTTGTTTTCCATTGATCCATATCTGCCAAAACAGCCTTATAGAAGATATCTACATTATTATCATTTGACAGTTGGGGGGGTCCACCGTAATTTTATTTTAAGGCCACTATCTTCACTGTAATCATATTGTAAATCTAATTCCTGCAATAGTTTGTGTATTGTCATAGGATCTTCCTCATTTTCAGTGATCGATAGTAGCTTAACTGTATTCTTTACATCTGATATACAACAAGAAACTTCTGGGTTCTTATGCACATGACTCAGACTAGAGTGTTCAGTGTTTGCAAAGTATTTTTTTAAATTTTAACTGCCTAACAAACCGATACAAGTCAATCTTAGTATCAACAACATCATACAATTTTCATCTCAAAACCTGTCACTCTATCTACTTCTGTTTGCTCCATCCAGGATCTGGTTTGCATACCTCTTTTGTCCCCTGGTGCGCTGCCCCCCTCTGCACCCTCTCCTGGTTTTGTAACCTCTCTACCTTTTGGCCTTAAGTTTTGTTCTTTGTTTCCCATTCTTATATGCCAAACTTCTTTTAAAAAAGCAATAGATTGATTGGAAGTTCCCTCCCCCAAATCCTCATTCTCACTAAGTGAGATACTGCTGGTTGATGTTGCACTTTTACCACTAATGGAAGAAGCTCTACTGGCACTTGACATATGATCTTGCTTCACCAAATAATCAAAACGTTTAGCGAACGTAAAAACTCTTCCTCCCAAATAATTCACCTAATCTCTCTTTAGTTTGCGAGCTTTACGTTGTTTTATGTCCTCCTCATGTTTGTTGAGGATTACCTCTAAAATCTCATAGTTCTTTGTGGTTGCTTCATCAAGTTTAAGATCAATTATTTCTTTCTCTAATATGTCAATTTCTTCTGCTATTTTACCAACCTTCCTACTGGCATTCTCTATGAGGATGTTCATTAGGTTGTTAGAATTGTTGTTCAATTCTTTCTCCCACTGTGTTAGAAGATCAGGTTCAAGATCATCGTATGTTGGAAATAGTTGTGAACGGAGACCACAAGGCACCCTCTCCAGTCTTTGGTATTGCCTCAGAGTGACTACTTCCCACCACTTTGATGCCTCATTCTTCTGAACCCTTTCTAACCGTATAAACTTCTGCTTCAACCCTTCCTTGACCTTAATATTACCTTGTGTGACAGCTTTATTGATTGCCACGCCTGCACTCAAGTCTTTAACCCCTTCAGTGCTAATGACAAGGGTAACTCGTCATGGAGTTTCCATTGATTTCAATGGAAATTACATGAAGAAGAGCAAATACCCTTAGCATCCAAGTGGTTAAACAGGTCTTCCGCTATCTTATCCCTATCTCGCCTGATACTCATTCTGGCGATCTGATCCAATCTTCATATAGTTTTCAACTGGGGTTTCTTGTGCAGCACGCTTTAAACTATACAGGAAAACAGAAAAATTGCCACAGTCTTTTTGCCGCCCGAGGCAGATAGCAGCAAAAGCCCCTTATCTGCCTCCCAGGGGGGCAGAAAGACCAATAGGCATCAGGGAATATTTTTTATTTCAGGGGTGTGGGCTGCCCTGAATGGGCATGCCAATGCCCCCACCAGGCCCCCAAAAATGGCACAGTGTTTCTACCCCCCAGGAGCAGATTGAGGCAGTAGTCCCTTATCAGAGCACACAAGGCGCCAGCGATTACACTGGCTTTTTTTATGCATGGGTGTTGGGGCTCCCCAGAATGGGCATACAAATGCACCCACCCCCAAACTAATAGCCACAGTCGTTCTGCTCCCCTTCCGGGCATATTGGAGCAAACCCCTCCCCCCAATCTTCCCTCCAGAGCAGCAGAAAGCCCACTAAGCACAGCCTTCTTTTTTGCAATGTGCTTACCTGTGGATTTTGGGCCCTAGCACAGCCGACACATAGGGAAAACTAGCAAACCTGTACATTTTTAAACCTAGACACCTAGGGGAATCCATGTTGTGGTGACTTGTATGCCTCACGCCAGGTTATGTTACCCATAATCCCTTGCAAACCTCAAAATTTGTCCCAAAAAAAAACATTTTCCTCACATTTCTGTGATGGAAAGTTCTGGAATCTGCGTGGATCCACAAAATTCCACCCACCCCACATTCTCCAAAGTCTTCTGATAAAAATAGTATCTCACTTGTGTGGTTAGGCTAGTGCCCGTGACAGGAAATGGCCCAAAAAGCAATGTGGACACACCACATCACATTTTCACAGTGAAAACAGAACCTTTGTTTGCAAAGAGCCTAGCTGTATATTTTGAACCCTAGCTCTGCCGGCACCTAGGGAAAACCTAGCAAACCTATAGATTTTTGAAAACTAGACACCCAGGGAAATCCAGGATGGGGTGACTTGTCTGGCTCTCACCAGGTTCTGTTATCCAGAATCCCTTGCAAACCTTAAAGTGTGTCCAAAAAAACCATTTTCCTCACATTTCTGTGGTGGAAAGTTCTGGGATCTGCGTAGATCCTCAAAATTTCACCCACCCCGCATTTCCCAAAGTCTTCCAAGAAAAATGGTGCCTTACTTGTGTGGTTAGGCTTAGTGCCAGTGACAGGAAACGGCCCAAAACCCAACGTGGACACTCCACATGTTCATAGTGAAAACTTGCCCTTTTTTTGCAAAGTGCCTGGCTGTAGAATTTGAACCCTAGCTCTGCTGGCACCTAGGAAAATCTAGCAAACCTATAAATATTTTGAAATTAGACACCCAGGGCAATCCAGGATAGGGTGATTTGTCTAGCTCTCACCAGGTTCTGTTACTCAGAATCCCTTGCAAACCTCAAAATGTTTCCAAAGAAACACATTTTCCTCACATTTCAGTGGTGGAAAGTTCTGGAATATGCGTGGACATCCACGGCAGCTTCAACAACGAGACCGCCCTGACCGCCATCGACACCTCAGACTCTCCAGCCAACATCCACATCAACCCTCCGCTCACCTTGACCAATGTGAACGACGACAACACCATCAAAATCATGAGCACCATCCACTCCGGCTCCCCGTCAGATCTTTGCCCACACCAAATCTTCAACACAGTCAGCACCACCATTGCACCCCATCTCTGCAAGGGTATCAACACCTCCTTCAAGACTGCAACTATCCCAGAAAGCTGAAAGCACGCCGAGATCAACGCCCTGCTCAAGAAACCCTAGGGTGATCCAAGACACCTCAAGAACTTCCGGCCCATCTCCCTGCTCCCGTTCCCGGCAAAGGTCATCGAGAAGATCGTCAATGGACAACTGACCCGCCACCTCGAGCAGAATAACATCCTGGACCCATCCCAGTCCAGGTTACGCAGGCACCACAGTACCGAAACCACCTTCATCGCCGCCACTGACAACATCAGGGCTCTGCTGGACAACGAAGAAACTGCGGCCCTCATTCTCCTGGACCTCTCAGCCGCCTTCAACGCAGTTTGCCACCGCACCCGCCTCCACAACACAGGGATCTGAAACAAGGCTCTGGAATGGAACACCTTCTTCCTCTCCGACAGAACCCAGAGTGTCCGCCTCCCGCCTTTCCGATCCAAAGCCTCTGAGATCAGCTGCGGCGTACCGCAAGGATCCTCACTCAGCCCAACACTGCTCAACGTCTACATGGCACCCCTGGCCCACGTAGCCCGACTGCACAACTTCAACATCATCTCCTACGCTGACGACACCGAGCTGATCCTCTCCCTCACCAAGGACCCCGTCACCGGCAAAACCAACCTCCACGAAGGAATGAAGGCCGTCGCCAAATGGATGAAGAGCAGCCGTCTCACGCTGAACTCTGACAAGACGGAGGTCCTCATCCTTAGCTCCACCCCCTCAGTCTGCGACGACTCCTGGTGGCTGACCTCTCTGGGAGCAGCACCGACACTGACCGACCACGCATGCAACCTGGGGTTCACCCTCGACTCCACTCTCTCCATGACAAAGCAAGTCAACGCCATCTCATACTCCTGCTTCAACACCCTTTGCATGCTCTTCAAGATCTACAGATGGATCCCCACCGTAACAAGAAGAACGGTTACCCAAGTCCTCGTCAGAAGCAGACTGGACTACGGAAAAACCCACTATGCAGGAACTTCAGCCAAACTCCTGAAACGACTACAATGCATACAGAACGCCTCTGCACGCCTGATCCTCGACATCCCTCACCACAGCCAAATCACACCCCATCTAAGAACCCTGCACTGGCTCCCCATCAACAAAAGGATCACCTTCAAGCTCCTCACCCACGCACACAAGGCACTCCACAACACGGGACCGGCGTACCTCAACAGACGACTCACCTTCTACAACCCAATCCGCCAACTCCGATTAGGCGACCTTGCTCTCGCTACCGTCCCCCGCATCCGAAGAGCAACCACCAGCGGCAGATCGTTCTCCTACCTCATCGCAAAGACATGGAGCACCCTCCCCATCCACCTGCAGCAGACCCAGGACCTACTTACCTTCAAGAGGCTACTCAAGACCTGGCTGTTCGAGATGTAGCAGCACCCTACCTCCCCCCCTCCCCCCCCCCCCAGCGCCTTGAGACCATCACGGGTGAGTAGTGCGCTTTATAAATGCTCTGATTGAATGATTGATTGATTGATTGGATCCACAAACTTCCACCCACCCACCCATTCCCCATAGTTTTCTGAGAAAAATGGTGCCTCACTCGTGTGGGTAGGTCAAGTACCCACAACAGGCAAGGGCCCAAAACTTATTGAGGAGACATCAAAATTACCTATCACAAAACAACCTGGTTTTGCAAGGGGGCTCCCATGAGTTTTTGGCCCGAGGCTCGGCCGCCATCTAGTGAAACCTACCAAACCCACATATTTCTGAAAACTAGACAGGTTTTCTACCCAGAATCCCCTGCAAACCTCAAATATTGCTGATTTTTTTGTTTTTTATTCTCAAATTTCTGTGTGGGAAAGTTCAGGAATCTGCATGGATCCACAAATGTCCTACCACCCAGCATTCCCCCAGGTCTCCTGATAAACATGGTACATCACTCGCGCAGATGGGTCAAGTACTGGTGACAGGCAAGGGCCCAAAACTTATTGAAGAGGCATCAAAATTACCTATCACAAAACAACCTGGTTTTTCAGGGGGGTCACCTGGGTTTTTGGCCCTGGGCTTGTAGGCCATCTTGGGAAACTTACCAAAAAGTGATTTTTTCATCAAAATTTGAGGTTTGTAGGGGATTGTGGGTATTAAAACGTTAGGGGACCCACACAAGCCATACCTCGCTGGACTCCCCCGGGTGTCTAGTTTTCAGGAATGTATGGGTTTTGTAGGTTTTCCAAGATGGCCGCCAAGCCCAGGACCAAAAACCCAGGAGACTCCCTTAGATGCCCAGGTTGTTTTGTGATAGGTAATTTTGATGTCTCAATAGGTTTTGGGCCCTAGCCTGACGCTTGGGGGGAAACTCCCTGACCATTATGAAAAAAGTTCCCTTGGGCAACCCTGATCAATTTGACATCATATCCTGGGGGTGGGGGGTATATTCTTCCATAATGCACTGTTGTGCCAAAATTCATACAGGGAAGACCTTTTTTCCCCTCTGCAGAGCTTTGGGCACACTGTGTGTGTTTAGGGAAGTGAGAAACTTCCTTGCAAACCAGTTCTGAAACACCTCTCACCCCCCACTGGTATTGGTGCCAGCATGACTGCCTAGATCTTAGAAAGCTCAGATCTATGTGCAAGTAACATATGCTAGTGATGATAGAGTATGCCCCTTTGAAGCGTGATCAGTTGGTGGGCACATACCCCAGGCCATCCTGTTAGGGAGGAGGGCACACCTCCGTCCACCCAAGGCTCCTTTGCTCCTTTCAATGGGAGCCTGTAACACCTGCTTGCAGCGTATCTTTTTGCATGAGTGGGGGATGAAAAATAAATATACTTCTTCCCCCTTTCACTATGACCATTGGTGCAATCAACAAGCCTGATTATGGCCATTTAAAGTGGAGGTCTGGTTTCCAGCTGGTCTACAAGTTTCTTGCCTTTGGTATAATTCTTCTTCCTTATTTTCCAAAACCTCATGGATCATTTGAACCAATAATACAAAGGAGGACCACATGGGACATTGTACGGTTCCGAGGTTTTCAATCCAGGCTGCATTGCTCGTCTCACAAGCCTGACAGATGGAATGGTCAAAAAATACAGATCACTTTGTTGACATCAGACATGTTGGTATTTGAAATGGGATTTGGAACCTGTGGAGGGAGGAGATGTCCAGGTTCAGGATTTTCCTTCAGCTCTATCAAGTTCAAGCGCCCCCTACAGGCTGTTTTCTGTGACTTTTGAGCAGCACAAGGCTATCAAATATATCTTGATTTGAGAACACCTTATAATAAACAGACTTTTTAGGTTTGTGTGACTTACTAATAACCCAGAACAAAGATATGTCCAGCTAGAGGACATGAAAAAGGTCTTTAATCTTTGTCTTTCACGGCCTCAAAACGAATCTCCTTCCTGGAAAAACCTTCCAGCAAAACTGGCAATGGTATCTTGCCTAATATAGAGTAAAATGGTGCAGGATATGCAGGCACTGCATGTCTTGGTAGAATCTTTATGCCTGATGGGTTACGTTTTTGCTTTACCAGCAGGTGAAATCCAACACTTGTTGAACCTCATATTTGAATTTGTGCCTTTCCTAATCTTCCAAGGTTGAGTGAATTATTAAGACATTTAAAATCATGGATGACCTGCATATTTCGGTCTGGAAAACTATTGAGGTGCTTTCGTCTCTGTTCATAGCTGAATGGGTTAATCCGTTTGATGGCTTGCACTGGTACTGCCATCTTCAAGGGCCCATTCAACTGGTGGTGCCAGGGCATTCAAGACTTGTTTACTGGAAGGCCACTTGGAGGATGTTGTGAATGTAGGAGATTGGTCGATCATTTTACATTTTAAGAGTTTTACTTTAAGCCAGAGCAAGGTGTAGCTGCTTCAATATCTAGTAAGCTTTGTAGATGCATAATCCTCGCTTTCACTCTGTACATAGAACATAAAATGTACTTGCTGTCTCACAAAAGAGCAATGCAGATGCAGCCATAACTCAGGGAATTGGCTCCAGTGCAGGGGATGTGATCTAGATTTTTTCTGGCCATTACCTGTGAATCAGTGCGCCACACCCAGAAGTTTGAGAACATCATGGTCATGTTTCTCGGATGAGGCAGATTGCAAAAGTACATTTTGAGAAAGCCATGACGTCTGCTAATAGAGTTCAAGTAAAATCCTCAATTAACTTATGTTTGTTACTCAAATTTCCTCTTCCTGTGTTACTGGAGATTGGTGCCTGTGATTCTGGCCTGCTTACTGCTATTCATCCTCAGCACTTCTGGAGTCCAGAAAAAAAAACAAGGAAGCATCTAAACACAAGCGAGAAAAGCCTTACCAGCAGAGGATTAGTACGTACATCTTTGAGGTGCTCCATGTTCTCACCAGTACCTGGACATAAAAGCTCCTGAAAATCGAGCAAATATACAATTTGTTTGGGAAAATGCAATTTCTAATCACTAAATAACTATTGATTTCATTCAATACTTTTTTTGCTTGATTATCTTCTAAACTGGTCTGGACCTATTGTCTACCATAAAGAGACAAGTTGGAAATCTTACTTGGATTCATTTACAATTCTCAAACGGATTATGGTATGCAACTCCCTGGTACATCAAGTAATTGAGGGAATTCCAAAAGACAATATTTTAAACCAAATACTGTGTTAGAAAAGACTCACATGGTCACAATACTTCTATCCTTGTTAGTTACTGTTAATTGAACGCCCATGTTGGTACCCATCAACCATATCTGTTTTGACTCGGTATGTCCATGTGTATACATTTCCATTAGTGCCTAGGGAGCGAATCAACACAAAGATGGGCTTACTCTGAAAAGGACCAGCCTCACCAGAGGGAGTTATTTTCTTTTCTCAGTCCACTTCCCCTTTCTCCAAAGACTGGCTCGACTCCGATAACAATGTTCGGGTTGTGACAGTTTTAGGGTGGCACCGGTAATTTGCTTCTTGGTGCACATCTCGCTCCTACAAGATCGCATAAGCAAAAGGAAACAGGTCAATGGCTGCTCAAGTGTTACGCAATCAAAGGGGTCGTCTATTATAAAGCAAAAAAAAGCAATTCTCGTATACTATCCCTACATCTCAAATAATCACCCAAAAACGGCATTCTAGAATGTTCTTTTGTTGTTAACTGGGTTTTGAGAAATGTGAGACATTATTCAAGAAGGAGCCCTTTAACAACACATAGAAGAGGATTATCCACCCTTCAATATGAATGATACCAATATATCTCCACCTGATTTGATTGCCATACGCTAGTGGTTAAGTAGAATATATATATTTTTTTTTGTAAAATTTTTATTTTCAGTTTTAAAGAAACAATACATACAAGAAATTCACCAAGGTGCGACACAATTCCCCTCGGGGAGGACCTGTCTGGGAGCATAAAGCATCAAAGTTGTAATAACATAGGCAAAGTCAGTTCTTGGCATGTGCCTCGGCCGTAGCCGCTTAATGGAACAGATCTGTCAAGAGGAAACAGGGTTCAACACAGAGTGGAGCTGGCAAGTCCATAGAACGGTATAACCCAATCAACCAGACCAGACATCCTCGCTATGTACCTCGGTGAACCATAAACCGATAAACAGAACTCCCCCCCCACCCATTCCCTCCCCCCATGGTGGCGACTCAGTCATCCCAACACTCCTCCCGGCAGCAAGATTAGAACTGAAACAGATGAAGTGACCTCAAGGATGCGGGGCAAACAGCGGACGGCAAGCCTTTAGACAGGAAATTCACCAATGGACCCCACTGGAATTGGAAGTTCTTAAAGTTACCAAGGAATATGTCCGCCATTCTCTCCAAACTCAGAAGTTTCCACAGTCCTGCGTGCCACAGCGAAATCGCCGGCGCCTCCTTTTGTTTCCAGGCAGCTGCCAGTGTAATCTTGGCAGCACCCAGGCAAAGCCACAAAATCTTCTTGTCTGCCCTGGTCTGGTGCTCGAGGCCGGGTTCTCGTAGGCCCAGCAGGACGGAGGCCATCGAATCCTCTACGGGATACTGCAGAATATCCCTAATGTGCGAGAGAATCTCTTCCCAATAGGGCCGAATCACCGGGCAGTCCCACCAGATGTGGCGAAAGTCCCCAAGAAACCCACAAACCCTCCAACATTTATCGGAAGTGGCCGGGTAAAAGCGATGTAGCCTGGTCGGGCATAAATACCATTGCATAAGAGTCTTAAGGTGGGCTTCCCTGAGGTGAAGCGAGTGATTAAACTTCGCAATATCCCGCCACAACGCCGTCCATTCAGTGTCTGAGATATCTCTCCCCAACATCTCCTCCCATTGCTCCATATATCTAGGCCTAGGCGAGACCGCTGATTTAAGCAGGAGCTGATATAGGAAGGAAATGGTCCCCTTCATAGCAGACGTTCGCAGAAGGAAAGCCTCGAATGGGGAAGGTGGTCTAGTGGCCGCCTCCAGTACTTCCGAAGACGTGGCCCAATGGAGCAGTTGTGCATGACGATATTGGTCATTCTGGGGAACCCCATAGTCCCTCACGCAGTTAGCAAAAGTGAGGGGAACCCGCCCATGGAACAGGTGAGTCAGGGCCCTACAGCCACCTTCCCTCCACGCATCGAAGTTCCCCTCTCGTTGCGCCGGCGGGAAGGCCGGGTTGTAGTGCAAGGGCGTGAAGGGTGAGGGAAACGTAGTCCAACGTTCGTCCCCAGCAAGGGTGTCCCACACCTTCAGGACAGTACCCGTAGGTGTACTTATATAGGCGTTCAAGGGACGGTCCTTCTTAGGCTTCCAAGCCAAATCCCACACCGACCTCCCCGCCACACTCCGGTCCATGTGCAGCCAGTGCTTCTCCGATGTCTGCTGTGACCACTCTACCAATATCCTCAATTGTGCCGCTTTGTAATACAGCTGGAGGTCAGGAAGTCCCACTCCGCCCTCGGATCTCGGTCTACGCAGTAGCGCAAAGGACAAGCGTGCTCGGCCCCCTTGCCACACAAATCGCAATATCTGCGTCCTAAGACGCCGAAAGTAGTCGCCGTCCAAAGAGATGGGCAGGGCCTAAAATAAATACAAATATTTGGGAAGGAGGACCATCTTCACAGCATGGATCCTACCCAGCCAGGACAGAAATTTAGGTTTCCATCTGTCCAATTCGGCACGCGTCTTTGCCAACAAAGGAGGAAAATTGGCCGCGAATAGTTTGCCCACAGTAGGAGTCAAGTGAACCCCCAGGTAGACGATCGAGTCAGTAGCCCAGGCTAAGGGTGTCAGAGTGCGCACGCGTTCCACGTCCGCCGGCGATAGAGTGAGATTCAGGACATACGACTTGCTATAGTTAACCTTGAAGCCGGCCACCTCTTCATAGTGCAGCAAGGCCTCCCTAATACAAGGCAGCGAACGTTCTGGGTCTGCAACGGAGAGAAGTACGTCGTCCGCGAAGAGCGTGATTTTATGTTGCTCTCCTGTGAACGGAATGCCCCGTATGCCCTCATGTTCCCTCACCGCCACCGCCAAGGGCTCAATGCTCAGCGCGAATAGGAGAGGGGAAAGGGGACACCCTTGCCTAGTGCCTCTGGTATGTGGGAAGAATGCAGACATGTGGCCATTGACTCCCACTCGAGACCTAGGACTGCAGAAGTTGGCCTTCACCATGGTGATGAACTTTTCCGAAAAGCCAAAAGCCATCATCGTATGAAACAGGAAGCGCCAGTCCAAACGGTCGAACGCCTTCTCGGCATCCAACCCTACCAGGACCGCCGGAATCCGAAACCTGTCCGCCTTTTCAATGAGATGTACAACTCTGCGCGTATTTTCGTGCGTCTGGCGCCCCTTGATAAACCCGGACTGGTCAGGGTGTATGATCGCCGGCAACAGATCCTGCAGTCTATGTGCCAAGATCGCCGAATACAATTTCGCATCCAAGTTAAGGAGCGCTATGGGGCGAAATGAGGCACACTGGGTGGGGTCTTTCCCTGGTTTCGGTAGGACCGTTATAACCGCCTCGGCCAGGGAACCCTTCGATGAGCCGGACTCAGCCATGCGATTAAAAAGAATCACCAAAAAGTCACAAAGTTCAGAGGCGAATGTCTTATAAAAGACGGCAGTATATCCGTCCGGCCCAGGGGCCTTGTGCAGTTTCAGGTTCTTAATAGCCCCGAGCACCTCTTCCCTTGTAATTGGAGCCTCCAGGACGTCGTTCCACTCTTTGGACACCTGGGGAAGGGGCAAGCGCTGCAGATACTCCCTCTGAGACCTCGCGTCCAGCTCGTCTCCAGTATAAAGGTCTGCATAAAAACGGCCAAAAACGGCCGCTTTTTCCTCGTCCCGGTGATGCATCCCTCCCGCAGCATCCCGAATCCCACCGATATACTCACGTTCCCTCCTATCCTGCAACTGTCGCGCCAGATGTCTCCCCACCTTGTTACCGCAAGAATAAGACTGCCTGCCTAACCTCATTAGCGTCAATTCGGCCCTGTTATTGTAATTGGCTCTCAATTTCCCACGAATCGCGGTCAAAGGCCGGAGGGTCACTCTAGAAGGATTGAGCTTGTGAGCCTGTTCAAGTTTTGCCAATTCGGTCTCCAGAGCCTCCCTGTCCTTGCGCCGCGCTTTATTAAGATTCGCATTGAGGCCCAAGCAAGTGCCCCTGATGGACGCCTTCAATGCATCCCAAGTGTTAGAGACCGAGGTGTCCGACACCGGGTTCAGCTCGAAAAATTCCTTGATGGCCTTACGTAGTGCCTTACTAGAGACATCGTCCCGCACCACCGAAGCCGGAAAGTACCATTTTCGCTGCCCATCACCAGGTGATAACCACCGGAGGCTAAGCACCAGTAGACTGTGGTCAGAGACCGAGAGCGGAAGAATGACGGAGTCAAGGACATCACCTCTAAGTGCCTGGCTAATAAAAATGTGGTCTAATCGGGAATAAGAATGATGGACATGTGAGAAAAAAGTGTAATCTCGGGAGGTAGAATGGAAGAAACGCCAGCCGTCCACCAGTCCCAGTTCACCCACCAACTGCTGCGAGGAGGGAGAAAACACCCCTGTATGTGCCCTATGGGTCCCAGAGCTATCCACATTCGCATCCCACACAAGGTTAAAGTCCCCCAAGAGGAACAGGTTCCCTTCCGCAAAGTCACCCACACGTTGCAACACACCTTGCAAAAATTGATTTTGACCAGCGTTGGGGACGTACACCACTACGAAAGTACAGAGTCTCCCTCGGACTAGCCCCTTCACCATCAGCCAGCGTCCATCCTTGTCACTACAGACATCATGAGGCTGGAAGTGCAGCGTAGAGCGAAATAGGAGAGCCACCCCCCTATGCTTTGTGGACGCTGAAGATCTATAGATAATGGGAAAAGCCTTATGTCGAAGGCGCAGCTCGTCCTTACGCGCAAGGTGGGTCTCCTGGAGCCCCACAACATCCAACTGATGATCAGTCACATACTTCCATACCTTCTGTCTCTTCTGTGGTGAGTTCAGGCCCTTGACATTCCATGTCCCTATACTAACAGGCATGACGACCCCATAAACCAGAACTCTCTATAGTCAGCCCTGAGGCCCCCCACCCCACAAGCATCCATCCGCCGTGCAAAAGTAACAGTGACAGGTGACCCAAAGACCCCCCCCACGCCCCACCAGCCTGACCATCCGCCTCCAATAAAACCTCCAGCACCGCAGCCCGCTCCCCACACGCCGCACTCACTCCCCACCAGTCCAACCATATATGCCACAAATCGCTCCAGTCGCCACCAACATTTCCCACCCCAGCCCTCCCAACATTCAACCCCCCCCTCGATAGAAAAGGGAACAGTGATATTGTAAACAAAACAGAACCATTGAAGATAATACTCATCAGTCCCAGCTGTCCAGAGTTCGCGGAGCTCCAACCACTCCGTGGACAGGGTAGGGAGACCATCTCGGTACCTCCCAGAGTCATGGTCCGGGGAGTCTTCTCCAAAAGTACATCCATTCTCCCAGACCAGGGGGCCGATGCCCCTCCAGCGCCGATCCGCTAGTAATCAATTCCTGGTCATGCCGCACCTGAGCCTGCCTGCGACAACGGCAGCGTCGCTGAGGTCACCGAAGCCACTGCGATCCCCCTTTCCTGCAAGCTGGTATTGCTATCCGGTCGCCCCCGACTCGGGGAGGACCCCACTCTGTGCCATGACGAGGAGCGACGGCACCGCCGAGACGGGGACATGTTCGACCCCTGGGAAGGCGCAGCATCATTCAAACCCAAGAGGTCCTTTGCTACCTGCAGGGAGCGTATCTGCGCTAATTGATTCTGCCATCTAAAGATGATCCTGAAGGGGTGGCCCCAGGAATATGCGATGTTGCGCTCCCTCAGGAAAGAAGTCACCGGCCGGAAATCCCTCCTTTTCTGGAGTGTAGAGGCTGCCAAATCTTGAAAAAGCTGAGGACGATGGTCCCTGAACTGCAACGATGCTATGGCCCTGGCCTTGCGAAGGATGCGCTCCTTTACTTGAAAATCATGGACACAGACGAGGATGTCAGGGGGGGGTCCCCCTCCCCTCCTGGGCAGACCCACTCGATGCACCCTGTCCATTCTAACTTCCTTCACATCCTCCTCGTTCAATATCTGTAGAAACAGTTCCTGTACGTATCCACGCAGGTCTCCCGCCTCGCCATCCCACGGCACAGCCCTGATGCGGATGTTATTCCGACGGGATCGGTTTTCCAGGTCCTCCGTGTGTGATTGCAGGTCCAAGTTCTGTTCCGTGAGATGGATGATATCTTGCTGGAGTAAATGCACATCATTGGCCGTACCCAGATCGTGGTCCTCCAGAGTCGCCACTCTCTCACCAATCCCATCCACGTCTCTCCTTACTTCCCGGAGGTCAGACGCCAGCTGCGCCCGAAGCTCGGAGATATCTTCCTTGATGGAGGCAAAAAGGTCGGTCATAAAAGCCTTGGTAGCCGGGGCCTCATCGTCCGACAGTCTCGGCGAGCTACTGGCACCCGGGGAAGCCGGCTGCTGTGAGGACTTAGATGTGCCCTCCTTCACCACACACCCCTTGCGAGCTGCGTTAGACATGACACCGTGCAACCCCCCCCGGGGCAGACTGTCCACCAGTTACTCTCAGAGGCAAGCGATATAGGAGCACTGGGCCCACAGCGTAGCAACAGTCCCCTCCGGGTAGCACAGAACGCTCTCTACTCTCCGCCAGGCAGGAAGCCCCCAGAACGCCCCCGGTCCGAGACTCCAGCCGTCAGGTCCGCACCAAAGCTAAGTAGTGAGGTGCCTACCGCCTCCGCCGAGAAGACCTTGATGGGATAGTGCAGCAGGGCAGCGCAGTCAAGCGTAGGCGAGGGCCACCCAAAACCAGCAGGAGATCCGGACAAAATGGCCCCGTCACATGCTCTGCCCAACACACCTCCAGCCCTCCAGGTGCCAATCCTCGGTGTCGCCATCAGATCTGCACAGTCCGCAGGAAGGGACCTCAGGGGAAAATCGCGGGGTGCCACCAGTCCACCCAGATGCCCCTACTCAGCAATGCCGGTGCCAGTCACCCCAGTCCAGCAACTCACCCAGGCCCGAGTAGGCGGCCCGCCGCGGTCAGCCGGGGGAGGTATGCCGCAGCCGTCTCCAGTTCGCCCCCACTCCGCAAGCAGCCGCGATCTCTCCGTGCCCCCCTACCAGGTCCGGGCCAGTGAAGCGCCTCACAGGTTCCTCCTCCACGCCTGGGGGTAATTCAGGCCCCGGGTCAAAGCTCAACAGCGCATCCCCAATGCGAGCAGCGTCTGGCCAGCGCCGGAGTCCCCACCAGCCCTCCTGCCTGCACTGCGGGCCTCCGCGCTCCTCCGATCCGGGCCTCTCCACTCCTTCTGCCGAAGCGCCAGTCACCTCCTATGCCCTCCGGGAGGCCACGATACCACTCGCCGGTAGTGCGGTCTGTCTCAGGTGGCCGACGCAGAGGGAAACCCCCGGGCGGGTAGCGGGCGGCTCCTCTCCACTGCCGCGGCCACCCCGAGCCTCCGGTCGGCCCGCAGGTCACGCGAGGCCGGGGATCTCTAGGCCGCACACTTCCGCCGCTCCTGCAGCCGCCACAATCGCCCCAGCGCTCCGCTGACGGCACCGGACCACTCCGCTGCAGATCGGTGACCCTCGCCAACCTTTTGGGGCCAGTCCGCACCCGCAGCACCCAGCTAACAGAAGCTGTGCTGGATCGGCGCTGGAGAGGCTCGGAGAAGCGTCCTACTCCGACGCCATCTCGGCCACGCCAGAATATTTTTTTTATATGAACCATCTTCTTTGATGTCGAGGTGAATGTATTGCATTATTCATGTTTATGCTGGCCTAATGATATGGCAGTTGTTACTGATTTAATGGCTTCTATATTAATGTTTGATTTCGTTAGATGTTGGTGTTGTAGTTTTATTATTTATATTTTTCCTAGATTTTGAACAAAAACAATAGCAATTTGATTATTTAAGGATAGACGTTCATGCAGTATGACTTCAAGCAAAAGAAGGGGATGTTTTCTCCGGAGATTCCATCCTTGTTGTGAAGGATTGTGATTGCCTGTTAACCTTGTCCTAATTCCCTACACAAGTCAAACATGGTACGTATGTTAGTGGCTCTACCAAGATCTCAGTCGGTGGCACATGTGCTCCCTAAGTTGCACTGTCTGCCCATTGAAGAACATATTCAGTTCAAGGTGCTGTGCATCTCTAAAAAAATTCTGATGCACCAAGCCCCTATTGGGCTATCTGGCTTATTGAAGCCCTACATGCCCAGGCGTGCTCTGCGATCCACCAATCATGGGCTGGTCTGTGTCCCTCGAGTAAGGAGAGCGAGGGCAGGGGCTGCTCGTTTGGCCTCTTGGCGGCCAAACTCTGGAACTCCCTCCCAGCGCACATCCGAGTCATCCCTAATCTTTTGACGTTTCGTAAGTCTCTAAAAACCTGGCTGTTTCCTACCATCTGATGTTTGGACGCTTGTGGGTCTCTCTGTTCCTCCTTAGTTTCTGGTTGCGCTGGGACGCCTCATCGCTGAGGCAGCCATGCACATTACAAATCTTTTATAAATAAATAAATAAATTATCCCAGGAATAGTTCCGGAGTTAGAAGATAATTCTAACAGACATCAAAAAATGTTGCTTTTTGAAGCGCCGTTCTTAATCTTTCTTCTCGGGGTGCTTAACAAGGTTGGAACGGGAGGGGGTTGGTAACCAAGGGAGGGTAGGGGATGTGTGGGACTGAAATAAGTAGGGAGAAATTAAATATTATGTTTAGGAATGTTGTAATTTTTGCTTGAAGGATAAGGGTTGAAAAAGTGCACTGTGTTAATTTATATTTGCTGCACAGGAATCAGTTCCTGTGTCTGACAGACATTCATTTATTATTGTAGATACCCCTGAGGAAGGTCACATTGACCGAAATGCATTGGGTGATTTTAAATGTAAATGGAGGATTCAAGTTTCCCGAAATGCCTGTGATTAGGCCCGGATGGGCAATTCCTGTGCAAAAAAATGCAAGAAACTTTTGGAACCTCGTACCTTTGACGTGAAAGTTAGACATTGAGAAATGAAAGAAATAAATGGATTAACTTCTGGAATACTTTTGAGTACGTGTATAATGTTTTAACACAAATGTGTATAAAGCTGTGCAACTCTTGGTGACTCGCAAAGCGCGGGTCACATTTTTTGCAATATTCACATATGTGCACTCGGGACGGGGCACAATAGAGTGTATGCACGCTAACCTTGAGAAAGTAACGAAGAGAAAAAGAATCAGGGAACAAGAATAGGGGTGTGCTTCGAGTCATTTGCAGTGGCTTGTGACTCTTAGACACATGTAACTCTTTTTCGGTAATGTCATATCACCGGATAAGGGGAGAGATACATTGGATATTCTTTAAAGTGTGTGCCAGATCAACGCCTAGGGTAACCAAGGTGAGTCCTATATTGTTAAGAAAGGACAACTTGAACATAGGCAATTAGGGTTCCTGCTAACTGTGCGTGTCCCTCTATGAGGCCACACCCGGCAGCCAATGCATTTATCCATTCCGTCCCACGTGGTGTGGGACAGACCACTTGTGTGCTTCAACATAGGGTATATCATTGAAAACATCCCTGTTCCGATAAACTCGTTAGTGATGCCAGGGGTTACGTCATCACAACAGGAGAAACTACGGGGCAAATCATCAAGGTCAGGCGATAATTATCGCTCAGCACAATTAGCGTGAGGAAAATTATCGCCGGCTATCGCAGGGATTTATTGCTGAGATAGCCTGCTATCAGCGACGCTTATCTCAAAAGTGATAAATGACCCAGAGTTAGCTGAAAATTGTGAGATTATCGCAGGTAATCCAGTGATAATCACACAGGGAACGGCGATACCTTGATAATAGGGCATGCCAGACTTAGCCATAATATCCACCTTCGATTGGATATTATAGCTAAGTAAGGTTGTCAGCAGGTGTAAAGAAACATGCGTAAAGCGCGGTTATCACTACTTTTATGATCGCTAAAACTGTTAGCGATCACATTGATAATAGGAGATATGTCGGTTAGCGACATTCTCCACAATACTTTGGCAGGGTACGCCCACCTGGTCGTTCATGGACAGGGCGCTAAAGGAAGGATTCACGCGATAGCAAGACCTTGCTAATTGTGCGATACAATTATCGCAGCTTTCCGGCCGAAAAAGGCAGCTAAAGCGGCGATAATTGTCTTGCTGATATGCCCCTACATTCCTCCCCAAAAACAAAAATCATGTCCCAGCGTTTAAACACCTGTAATCAAACTACACAATAACTGGATACAACTTCTCATGGAACTCAGTCTCCAATTTCACACCACCGACATATCCACTTCAGCTTTCTGCAGACATGCCTCTAAGGAGGAAGTCCCTTCAATCCATTCCCAAACACGCTCCATTAAGACACTTTCCTTAAGTCTGATCGAAAGCTGAGGACTGTTTCTTAGACCATACCAATCATCGAAATCCAAAAGGCACCACTCTCAGGATTGTTGTCAGGCGGAGCCTCGCCCTTGGGAGGGGTGGCACTTTTTAAAAACTGAGACATTTTGAGTAACGGTTGCTTGCCCATGACTTGCCGTAACCTGAGTGCCACTCTGAGATGTAATGTGTCAGGGTTCACACTCAAACGACAAATGAAACTTGCTGTCCGGATGCTGATCTTGCACAAGTATTAAGTCCCTAACGTTTAGACAGGGGTCTTGGCTCTTCGTTGATGACTGGTCTTCTCATTGGACTTCTTCCTCCTCTCATATACCACCTGAGCTTTCAGTGGATCTGGAACCCATTTTGGATGGTGGGGGATGGAATCCACAATGACTCGTCCCTTTGAGAGGTGTCCAGGTGCTCGACCTGTGGTAGAGTGTGGGGTCTGTCTACAATCTCGCAAGAATGAATATATGGCTTGTTCAGGGGATTCTTGACTAGCCGAGGCAACCCAAATGACTTTATTCAATGTCCTCATAAATTGCTCAGCCACTCTATTGGCTTGGGGCCACATTGAAGTTATCTTCTTGTGGACAATCCCCAGTGAGCTGAGGTACAAGGCAATTTCCTGCCCCTGAAAAGGAGGACCATTGTCAGATTGGAAATCCTTGATCAATACATGTGTCACCATGATCTTCTCCAATTTGGGGATGACTTCGGAAGCACTCAGAAAAGACAGGATTTCTACCTCTAGATACTTGAAATAGTAATTGATCATCACCAGTATGTGCTTTCTATTGGGGAGACTCCCATAATCCAGGCTGGTACATATCCACAGCCCACTCAGACCTTTCTCAGTCAGGATGGGTGCTAAAGGATTAGCTTTTCTGGCTGCTTGGCACCATGGACAAAATCTGACGGCTTCTTCCACGGTCTCATCCATCAGGGGAAACCATACCTTGGTCCGGAGGCGACCCTTGGTTTTCACCATGCCCAGATTCCCTGATGACCAGCATGAGCCAGTTGAATCACCCTGTCAGCATGCAACGCCGGGATGACTAAACAATGACCTCGTTGAAAACAACTATTGGGATCAGTTCTCAACTCTTGGCACACATGGTACAGACTTTCCAGCACCTGTAATGCTTCAGGGGTGAGGAGAACCCACTGGTTTTTAAAGTTGTGACACTGGTTCAATTTCACCGTTTCTAGAGTCCTTTGTAAACACTCATCCAGGGAAGTTGCTTGTCTCAGATCTTCAAGGGATAGAGATATGCGGCTAGATCTGTCCACGACGTATTGCATATACTCCTCCATTTCTTCCACCTCATCTTCTTCCCTAGCTGTGGCAGCCCAAGGATGCTGGGATAAGTAGTCTGCTGGGTTGTTTATCCCAGGGCGATATTCTACCCTGCAGTTGTACTCTTGCAACTGACGCATCAATTTTTTGATTCTGGGTGCTGGCTTCGATGCAGGTCCCATGAACAGGGGAATTAGCAGCTTGTGGTCCATGGTGACCAGGAATGGTTTCCCATATATGTAGAGGTGGAAATGGCAACAGCCACAGTGTACAGCAATGGCCTCTTTCTTTATTTGTGAATAGCGTTTTTCTGTGTTGGTCAGGGACCTGTTTGCAAATGCTGCAGGTGCCCAGTCATCCTCAGTATTCGACCTCTGCATCAGAACCGCGCCTAATCCTTGTAGGCCTGCATCGACTACAATCATGGTATTGTGTTGTGGGTGAAAGTACCTCAGTGTGGTGGAGGACAATAGTGCATCCTTGGTAGCTTGCAAAGCAGCTTCTTGTTCTGTCCCCCATGACTAGGGCACGGATCCTTTGGTTAACTTGCTTAGGGGGAGTGTTAGCGAGGTGAAGTCTCATATGAAGTGGCCACAGTAATTGACCATGCTGAGGGAACTGCGCATCTTGGTCAGGGTGGTGAGTGCAGGTGCTACCTTAATAGCTTTCACTTTCTCGTATCCGGTGCAACCCCCTCAGATGTGAATATGTACCCAAAGAACTGGTGCCTTTGCTGAAGAGACCTGTATTTGTTGCGGTGTAGGGTGAACCCTGCGTCGTGAACTCTTTCTAGCACTTTTTGAGTCTGACATTGCGCTCAGGTATAGATCTCGCATGAATCCAAATGTCATCGCTGACATTGACCACCCATCGAAGGTCTGTGAGGAGCTCTTGGATAATGAACTGAAATTCTTCAGCGGCACTTGAAACTGAAAGTCAACGCCTATATTGCCTCCGTCCCACCTGTGTAAAAAAAAATTATATAACGTGACTCCTCAGCGAGAACTAACTCGTGGTATCCTGAGCATAAGTTCAACATAGAGATCCAGCCCGCTCCGCTGAGTTTGCCAATTAGGTCATCAATTGTTGGAGTGAGATGCCTTTCTCTTTTTATTGCAGCATTCGGGAGGCACATATCTACACATATCCTCCCTTCCCCCTGTTCCTTGGGTTTTCTTGCGACAACTATGGGTGACACCCATGGGGTGGGCCCTTTCACCGTTTTGATTATTCCTGCAGCTTCCAGCTTGTTCAATTCTTTCTCCACAAGAGCCCTCAGGTGGAACACAATGAGCCTGTGTCAAAGTGCCACTGGCTGCGCTGAGAAGTCTATGTGTAGGTGAATTTCTTTGTCTTTGAGGCCCCCGCTTCCTTCAAACACCTGGGGAAAATCATCCAAGATGTGGTTAATGGTCTCTTGATGTATCTCAAAGGCAAAGGTTACAATCCCAGATCTTCAGCGGCCCGGCAGCCAGGATCATGCCATGACCCTCTTCAGTCACATATACTTGAGGGTCTATGGAGTGAGGTCCATAGGTCAGGGTGCCTGGAACTTCCCTCGCATCAACATCCATCTTTCCTGCCCATATGCAAAGACTTTAATCTTGGCAGGACTTAGTCGTGGGACTGAGCACATGGCCCCATATGCTTCTGCCAACATAATGTTGATCATCACGCCTGTGTCAACCACCGTTGTGGAGGGATGTTCGCTTACCAATATTTGACATTGGTAACAGCCTCATGGTTTGGGATGCAGTGCCAACTGTGAATACTGAGTGGATCGTATGTTCTTCACTGTCATCATATTCCAAGTCACTGCTCTTTTCCTGCCCTTCCCGGATAGGATTGACACTGTTGTGCTGAGCTCCTCCTTTGCTTTAGCGGCAGACTCTCAAGAAGTGGTGGAGCTTTCCCCAACCAGAGCACTTTTCCCTCTTGCTGGACACTCTGAGGGCCGGTGAGTGGGTCCACCACAGTAGCCACAGGACAGGGTTCTTGGGTTCTTCCTTCTGTCTTGTTGGGTGGGGGTGCCTGGTGTTATGACGTTAACTGCCTCTGTATTGATGGGCTTCTGTAACACGGCTTCCATTTGTGCCACCGGAGCTCTGCACAATTCTTTGGTCTGGCCTAATGTCAGGATATCAGCCAAGGATTTGCCAGATTACTCCAGAATCCACTCAGGCAATTGTGTCGCTGCACACCCCTGAATAATTTGCCCCCTATTGCTTCAGTCTCATCATTGAATCCACACACACTTGCTAATTCCTTGAGGTTGGCATGGAATACATCAATGAATTCTTCAGCCTGTTGTCTCCCATGTCTTAATACGAATCTTTCGTAGTATTGGTTGGTCATGGGTTCAAAATGGGCTGTCAAGGCGGCTATGAGGCTGAGGTGTGTCTTTCACGCAGCTTCATTGACTGATTTGGATATTTTATAAATGTCTCTCCCACTCAAGTGTAGTTGCATGGCACATTTTTGGTCATTGTTTATTTTAGTGGCTTCAACAAACAGCATGCCTCTCTCAACCCATTCCTTCCACTTAGGGGCTTGTGGTGATGGGGCACCTTCCACGATAAAAGGTTCTACTGCCAGAATATTGGCCATGTCATTTTTCCTTTTTTTGTTTTATTTTTGTGCTGTGATCAATTGCTGATTGTAATTTTCATGGCAGGGGTGAGTGTCAATGGTTTCCTTCCTGACCAGGCTTTCTTGTGATATTGCCCCCTCATACAGCAATGTCTGTTACTTGCTATGATTAGCCACTGTACTTTGATTAAAATGCTGTGCTTTTTATGATTTCTTTCTGTGTTTATTATTACTTTTTTCAGTCATTTGGAGCAGCTTTCCTCCATTTACATGTCGACAGCGCGCCTGCAGGGTATGTCCGTCCCTTTGCACTCCCTGCACATATCACCACTGCGAGCCAGGTCTTATCAGTGCTCCTCTTCAGATCGAGCGTGGCAGCCATTGGATGGGACTCCCCCCTGGCTGACTCACACGTGCTGGATCTCCCTGCCGCGCATGTTGACTTGGCAGTGTGCCGCAGTTGGGAAGCCGGTGGCCGTCAGGCAGCTGTTCAGAGCAGCCGGGGTGTGGCCGAATCTGCAGCATGAGCACCATGCACCCTCACACTAGGTATGCGGCCATCACGGGAAGCAGAGAGCACGGAGCACCCTTGTTGCCAGTCTCATATCACTGGAAAAGGTGAGCGGTACGCTGGATATTCTTTGAAGTGTGTGCAAGATCGCCGCCTAGGAGATCAAAGATGATGTCTATATTGTTAAGTAAAGACAACTCAGACACAGGCAATTATGGTTCCCGCTAACTGCGTGGGATCCCACTCTGAGGCCACACCCGGCAGCCACGGCATTTATTCATTCCGTCCCACATCGTGTGGACAGACTACTTGTGTGCTTCAACATGAGGTATATCATTGGAAACACACTCCGCTCAGATGAACTAGTTAATGACGCTGGGGGTGATGTCATCGCAACAGGCGATACTACAGGTAACAGCTTTGAGCTGGCTAAAGTTCCTTGTTGTTGTGTTGTGCCTGATGTGCCTGCCATTATTATTACATTGGCGCGGTATTGGTCTAGGTAAAGCCATTATCCAGCAACTTTCAGTTGGATGTGTACAGTGCATGCACATCATGTGGATCAAGTTGGTTATACATTGGTATCCAAGGTTCATTTGAACATAAACAGCTGCTAAGAGACAACCTTGATGATCGAGTGGTGAGCATACCTAAGGCGGATTCTCAGCACGCTTTACAGTCTCAGCCACTTGCATGCATCAAGTGGAAGTACTGTAGCATCGAAAACAGCTGCTGCAAGAGAGTTACGAGGATCAAGTGGTTTCCACATTTGTGTTAATTGTAGCGTTTGTAAATTTGGTCTTAATAAGATCAGGGAATTCAGGAATAATACATCTAGGGAGTTCTCGATCAATTGCTTTATCAATTGTAACACCACTTTTACAGTGTATATTATTGCATTGGGAGAAGCATACACAGTCTTAAACTGCGGATACAGGAGCATGTGAGAGCCATCAAGAACAAAGATGATAAATATCCTATCTCAATGCATATACAACGTGAGCATCCGAATGACATGACTTTTACCTTCCATGGCATTGATCAGGTTAAGATGCCGAGAGATAACGAGGCGGCAGAGAATTGCTTCTTAGACAACGAGAAGCTTCTTGGATAAGTCATCGTAGGACTGTGCAATTTGGCCTAACACTAATGATGAGATGCATCATTTTTTGTGATGAGATTGAAGCTGATGTATTGATGTAACGGCATGATGACTTAATGAGGTGTCACGGGTTTTCCCACAGTTCAAAATCATTAGGAAAACTTCACGTCTAAGAGAGTTGTGCTTTAATGTGAAATTGTCACCAAGTTCTTTAAGAAAAGTTCTTTGAAATCACTAATTGTCATATTGTGAAAAAATCTCACTGTGATACGCAAATGTTTTTTGTTTTATTGAGTTTCCACATGGGCAACAAGTTGTCTGCAAATCATGAAAAATTTACAACATGAGACACCGGTGATGTATCTTAAAATTGTCATGAGGTGATTTGAATCAATCATAGCAAGATGTAACAAGTTACTATCTCCCTAAAAAGAATTGTATGTATATTTGGTCTTTTGAATATATTTGACCTACTAGGATTACAGAAAAGGCACTCTGGTGATTACAGTTCACCTGTACATATAAATTGGTGTTGTCCTTGGGGTGAAAGAAGACCCCTTAAAATGTCTTGATTGGGAATGGTAATATCAAGCAAATGTTTGTATACCAATACGTGAATACGTAAAAGGCACTTTGCTGATATTACTTGATTTATATACACTAACTATTGTCCTCAAATATGGCCGCCGCTGTTACATGCATTCCTCACCCTCGGCGTCCAGGACACATTAGTATGGGACAACATGCGCTGCATTTATGGGGAAACTTTATCATACCCATGCGTTTGCTGGTATTTTTAATAACTTAGGGAATACTTGTGAGCAAATAAAGGACTCCTGGCTAATTTCTTACAACCATGGTGCTATAAAGAACTTGCTTGGCAAGGCAATGTTTACAAAAGAAAAAATAATTTAAACCCGAATATAAGATTGTATTTTAAATTAAATTTTGCTCTTGTCGATATTTCTCATCAGAAACATGTGCACCGGCTCTGTTTAGGGACCATAGAACGCAATCCTTATGCTATGGCTAATAACTGTAAGATGGCTGCCACATTCCATTGTGACCGGTATTCGTTAATTGGTTAAAATGTAAGTCACATGCCCGCTCTGTTTAGAGACCATATATTGCAATTTATATGCTGTAGATAACAACAGTAAGATGGCTGCCACATTCCATTTTGATGGGTATTCTTTAATTGGGAAAAACAAAAGTCATATGACCTTTCCCTTCCGGGTGGTGGCCTTTAAAAACGTAAGTTCTTTGCGACTCTGTTTGGTGATTCTGACACACTGACCTCACCGCGTACGGTTAACAGGCCAATTCTCAGTAAGTTTCTCGGGGGTGTCCGAGTCCTTAGTTGATTCAAATACAATGGAAAGACACCTTATAGTTTTATGAGGGGCAATAGAGTTCACATTGGTATTGGTATAACATTGCTTTAAAATATACAAAAATTTACTAATAGGTGCGTTAGCATTCGTGGTGCGATGCAGATACGTTGTAAAATTAGGATATTTACTGGGACGCGCACACGGACATATATTGTTGTGTAGGGAGCACGTTTCAAAGATGGCGGCGCAAACTACAGGGTTACTTAGATCAGACTCAACCGAAGTCACAGTGCCTTTAGAAAATTAGGTATTTTTGACAATATTATAAACAAACCAGTTAGGGAGCCACATCGACAAGGGGAGTGGTAACATGTGAGGCGCTGTGCAGACATGCATCTGTAACGGGGAATAATTCCAGAAATGTATCTGAGTGTATACAAAGCTATGTAGTGAGCTATGTTCCAAAGATTTCCGCCATAGTTACCTGATTATTTAGGGTAGACACATTCTAGCTATTCCGCTTTGAATGAAACAATGTGAATCGACATAAGTGTAATACGTAATCGTAACGGGAGGCATTTTATTAATGGAAGTCTTAACATGGGCAGCACTGTGTAGAAATGTGCGTGTAAATAGAATAATTCTTGCAATTTGTTCAAATACACATACGTTAGGCTTTAAATTCACTCTAAAGATGGCTGCAATAGTCACCGGGATATTTAGGGTGAACAAACTTTGGACCTTAAATGGCCGTACTAACTATCCGATATTTAAGATGATTGGTAATTTTATTTGTCATACTTTGCACATAAATTATTTGATTCTGTCCTTCTCATTACTAAAGGGTGGCATCACAGTACAGTAACGTGTAGGTTATTCACACAGGGACACAGTTCATTAGTCAATCGAATTTCTCTACTCTTCAAGTAGTAAAGTCCCGAGAAATAACAGATAACGATGGTAATAAATTTGCCATATTGTAAGTTCATGTACATGATAGAATTGCTACAGAGCCATATTGAACAATATAGACAATTTGTGAATTCCTTTTGGAAGAGAGTAGCAATAAATATAGATATTTCCAATGCTTGTTCATATGTTGAGACGTGGTTCCTAATCAAATCTGTCTTGAATAGAGTTAGAGATGGACTTGTATTAGCTTTTTTGACTTCTTTGGGTTTTCTGCTTTTTTACCATGGAAGTCATGTGATACACCAGAGATGTTAAATGGAAGTTTATATATATTTCTGATCTCTCTGATTTAGGGATTTATAATTTTGTTCCCAAAATGTTTATTATTTCAGATCCTCTGAACATTATAAAGTATTTTTTCTTTACTGGTCTTGAAACACTGCTATCATTTGAAGAATACACTATATGCCATACGTTGAAAGGTATGGGTTTTTATTGTCACATTAATTATTGTATGGGGTCTTTTGTATATAGTCTTAGGTTTTGTCTTGTCACAAACTTTCTGCCTTGTATATTGATGCTATTTGATGTCAAACTGAATGTTTTTGACCGTAGTAACACATCTATATACGGATTCTGGATCTTTCGTTGGTACTAACATTGATTCTTGAACCTGTTTGATCAGTTACTATTCTTAGGCGTGTGACCTGGCATCAATTATTGTACATAATTGCGAGAAGGACAAGATTTTGTAAATACATTTACTATTTGTATATTTAATTTTTGCTATTGGGTTTAGTCTCCGTCATTTTAAATATATGTATTTGTGTATTTTCTTAATAGCCCTGAAGAAGTCTCTCAGGAGACGAAACGCGTTGGCTATGATCAATGAAATTGTGAAGAGAGAATCTGTTAATGAAAAATAAAGTGAACACTGCATCAAGAAATACATACCCTGGACTTGGATACACTTTCTTTATGTGTTTTTTTTGTGGAATGTGAGATGAAACATCAATAATATTATATAGAGTGCTGAAACCCCTTTGTGTTGAATTGTTTGTAGGACTTGTTCCTATTTTGTGAGGAGTATAGGGGGAAGTACTCCCTGGTTTCGTGCACCATTAGCTACTCAGGGACACTATTCACGTGTTAGGTGTGGATCTTATCAGCCTCTGCCCTCAGCTTTGTTGCTCTTTCAAGTGGTGTGTGTACCTGCAGCGAGATTCTCTTCCTCGCGTTCTCAGCTACGTTGAAGCTGCAGTGCTGCCGGGACAGAGTGTACGGTCATGTTGTGTGGCCCCATGTAGCAGTCATATACATATTTTTTTAGTTTTTGCATCTTGTTTCCTGCTTGCATTTGCGTAAAAATGTTTTTCAGTCACAGAAGCAGCAGTGCAAGGGAGGCTCACGCTATGTGACGCAGAATGCAGCTGGCAGTATTTGAATTTGAATTTTTAGCAATTTGTAAAGCGCACATTCACTAGGCAGTTTCTTGGCGCTGAGGGATTCCTGAACTGGGGGGGGGGGGGGGCACCGGGCGCTATAGGCTGAAAGCTTGCTGGAACAAAAAAGTCTTAAGTAACTTTTCCTGACTTTGACTTTGGCAAGTGGCTTTTTGAAATTTCTGAAACACTGGTTGTTTTTTGTTTCCCTGTCTGTGCTTTGATTTGCATAAACAAAATGTTTCCAATGCTACGGACTTCTGGGTATCAGGTTGTATATTAGTGTGCAGGTGTGTGTTTTGAGTTAAAGTGGTGTGTTCAAGGCTCTATGTGTGTATTTATATACATTCAAAATGCAGAATGTTCAGGTGCCTCCATTATTTTTATCCTCTCTTGGCAAACCTGCATTGTCATGGCAAAAATGGAAAAAAGTTTTCACCCATTATGCCAGGGTGTGTGGCACTTCATTAGGTGCCGAAAGAATAACTCGTTTCCTCATGCATTGTTTAAGCTCTGAGGGGCAGGCGGTTTTTGAGTATTTACTGGAATTGTCTCATGAAGATATAAACAACTTGCCTGAGGATGAAATATGTTTAAATAAGTTAGTTAGGAGAGGGAGTCCATTAACGAGTATGGCGAATGTTGACCCTTTTAGGAAAAATGGGATTTGTGTATTTTTGCATGAGGAGCTAGTAGCGGCTCAGGTCGAATCTTTCAGAAGAGATCACCAGGCCTTATGTAAAACAACAACAAATAGCAGGGGGTTCGTAAACATGAAAGATATTATCACAATCTCGGTCAGTAGCAATGCAGGGTAGAGAGTTCTTAATATTGCGGGACATGAGGATCAAAGGGCTACCAAATCTAGCAGGGAAGCTGAATTGGCAGAATGGATTGTCGCAGGGTTTCTGTTCTCACACAGAACTGTGCACAGAGGAGTGGAACCTCGGCGAATTAGGGTGTCCCAAAACTCACCTTAGTATCCAACTCACCCCTTACCGAGCTAGCTACAGTGTCTCATTGGACATATCAAACTCCCAATGTTTAGACAAACCAGAACATGAACTTACTGTACCTCAGGGTACGTGGAACTCATGAACACTCTTTCGTTATATTATCATTACAAACCAGAACATGGAGTAAAGAAGACACATGTGCATTTGAAATGTTTATTTACTAATGCCGTCTTCTCAGGCGCAGTATCTTAGATAATACAAGTATACTTATTATCAGTAGCAAAATTACCAGCATAGTTACTAAGACATAAAAAGCGAATGGTGACAGCATGTTAACATGCTGTAATGAATAAGAGTTAACAACACTTATATCTCACCCTCCCTAACACATATATTATATTATTAGCTAAGAAGGTCTCTTTGGGTTGTTTTAGGGCGGGCCCATACCTTAGTGTCCTAGCATGAAGGAATCACATCAGCATACACCAGCTCTCTCTGCATGTGCATCGCATCAAGTGTGTTCTATGTGCCTCGTGCAAAGCAATATCAATCCCGCCTGAAACCAGAGTTGGCAAAGGCTGCACTTGTGTTATGACTATGAAGGCGTAGAGATCAGACCTCATAACAATTCCATATCGTGTTGTTCCTGAACACGATATAAGGATATACAGGAGCTATATGACACCCCCCCATGATCCGAGAACGGACTAAATATGATAACAGAAGTGCCATCACATGAGAGCAGAACTCAACAGTAAGCGAGAATGAATCAAAACTAAACTTTAAAAAGTAATGCTAAAAAATAGCCCAAAAAATATAACGTGGCTCAAGCCAATAGGCAAAGAAAATAAAAAGTTCTTGACAAATAAGTCAATAAAATCAATGAAATGCTATTGATCAGCACGTCAATCCGAGGCAGTGTCTATGATAAAACTGTATATGAAAAGTAAGCAGCAACAGCCTCTAATAGGAAATCACTGTCCTCATCCGAAAATAGTTCAGCCATCCAATTTAAAAGATGAAAGGAACATACATGTTCTCCCAGCACCGGATCCTCTATAACCATCAGAGGACAGCTCGGTGGGTTTTCAAGAAAACTTTGTTCCAAGAAAGTCTGTGCTGCCGACAATATATCCCAGGGACCCATTAGTCCGTGCGCCACTGCTAAGGCCATAATCCTCTCGTCAGAACAAACCAACTCGTGAGCAATGATAGGACTCATCAGCTGATTAAAATCGACGTCAGGAGAAACTGGTCCGCAGAGACACAAATCAATGGCCCAATGGAAATCACAGGTCAGGCAGTGAAATACAGGCTGGACACAGGTGAAGTAGGAGAATCGAAAAGATAATCCATATGCCGTGCTCAAAGTCGCCAGCGGCAGTGTGCCATAATATTCAAGCATGCGGTTGCGAAACCGCGTCAGTAGCTGTTGCGCGGGGTCTTGCACAGGAAGGACATCCATATTTAAAAAGACAAAAAACCACTAGTGCGCCTGCCGCTAATGCAAGTAAAAACGGGAACCCTCCAAACAAGGATGAAAAAATAGAATGGAAGAAAGCAGGGACGACTCCAAAAATCTTTTCAAATGAAGTCACGAGACCACTGCTAACAACTTTAAAAAAATGTGCTAGGCCTTTTGTGGAGGATGCGTTAAAGATAGTGCGAACCATAGCTCCGAAATGCAGAGGCAAATCAGTATTGAAAAGAGCCTGAACCTCTGTACGGGTGTTTGCAATGTGAAGCACGAAAGTTTCACGGGCCGAGCTCAAGGCCACCTCTTTCTGGGACAAAAGAGCCCTTATTCTTGCCATGCCGCTGAATTCTGCTCCCAAGGTTGGTATCTGTGGCCAGATGGATGACTCCCTATGTTCACGTGTGGGAGGATAAAGCACATTTCTGCAGCAAATAACCCGCTCACTTACTGTAACTATGAAAGCTATACCTTTAATTAACCCACAACAGTTTTCATTATTGAGCATCAAATAACTACCATTCTCCAATAATTTAAACGTGGGGATGATAGCAGGAACTGGCGTGCCTTGTAAAACGCAAGCCATATTGGGTCGGTCCTTGTTGCATGAACCGTGTAACTGTATGTGTCTACACATTAAAGAATGATCTGGCGTCTCAGTGCACTCCTCCCCTGTTAGATAAACTTCCTGGTCATCCTTAAAACATCTGTATGTGTATGGGAGTGACCAGACTTCATGAAGGAAACCGCTACCTAAAGGTTCATAACGACCTATTGGTACATATTTCATGCAATTTGAAAACTTATATAAAGCAAAAGGCAGCGTTATTAAACCGTGGATAAGCCACGTTGCAGCAGTGGCTTCAGCCACGGAAAAAGGTAAAGATTCTAACCTTTCAATATGTGACATAGAAAAGGAAGCATCACGCATTGAAAGTAAGCGTTGTTTGTCAGTCAAATTAAACGGTGCAAATAAAGAAGAAACGTTCATGTACCCCCAGGGAACTTTACCCATTTTTAGTGTTTGAAGGGTCCATGCAAACTGCATGATTGATCGTAATTGATTTTGACCATGGTATAATACTGACACTTCATCATGTACAATATCGAAGACTGACGACACAATATTATCCAAAGTATAAATTCTAGAGGAAAGCACATTAATGCTATTGTCAACAACTGCAAGTACTTTCTCAAGATTTGCTTGATCAATAGCCCTAAGGCGTGTAGCAGCCTCAATCTGTGATAGCTTCCAAATTTCATTGTAAACCCTATATAACCACCTTTTCGACCTGCCACTAGCCGGGCCTTTAATGAAATCATTCAAGTCCACTTCTGCATTTAGTTTAGAAAGGTGATTCTTAACCGCAGGTAAAGTTGAATGTTTCAGCCAGTTTTGACACAATTTGCCTACAGAATACGAGGTGACAGTATGACCTAAGTCAAAACGGGGATCAGATCTAACAGTTTTAAAACCGTCAGTTAAATTCAAAAATCTATGTTGGCAAGAATCAGCACTACGGTGCCAAAGCAGCCAACCCTTAGGATTCACACTGGAAATGTTAAAGGAGGAATTAAGGAGTAGAGTCTGTAAGTCTCTAATGGACAACTGAGTAAAATTACTCCAACCATCATATTCCTCCAACTCCGGGAAAGAAGGAGCGTTTAATTTTTTAGAAGTAGCCAATCCAAAGCATGTGGTCTGGGAAATTATTTCATTCAGAAACAGCATATGATTCGGGATGAGACATGCACGGTGCAAAGCCTCAGTGCCTTGTACCTGCCAGGCCTTCGAACCCCAAACTGATTTAAGGTCTATTGTATCCTTCCATAACTCATAGCCTCCAGTAACTAATTGATCAAGGAAGGACTTGGAATACAACAATTTAGTATCGGTAAGTCTAACCTTGGACATTGGCATTTTTCGAAACCTAAAATAAAAGGACTCGGGATTGGACTGATTAAAGTCAGTGAAGTAAGAATACTTTCTCAGAAATGTTTCAGAACTCCCCTGATGAGGCGCTGGGCAATGTTCCCACTGAGTAAAGTTAACAGTATCCCTCCTGGATGATGTTTTGTGTAAGAAGTGATTGCCATAATGTTGGTAACAGAATAATTCACCATAATTAGCAGATTCTAAATATAAATCCTCAGCATCAAATGCAGCATAGTATTGCAAATCAGAAAATAAACTTTCTACAGCATTGACATCCCAGTCATCAGAACGAATGTTTTGTTTCACCACATCCCCCATATTCACTCTAAGTACATTAGGGACATTAACGACTTCCGTTGGGCCATGAATCTGAAACCGAACTGCATCCCACACGATTCCATCAAGGACAGGCCATGCTGTGATGTTAACCAAAGTCAAGTCTCTTTTTAATCTGTGTGTAGAATGTGAAGAGGAAAGTGGGGCCAAAGTTCCATTTAAATGAGTAATGCAAGTTCTCTCCTCGACATAGTGTCCATTCATAATTCGAAAAAAATAAAACACAAAACCAATTGACATAAAAAGGTAAACTGAAAAAAGGACCAGCCAAATGTATGTCCAAGGGGGTATCAAAAAATGTTTTTTAAACAGGCTAGCATAAACTGCAATTCGAGAGGGTTTCTTCGAGGCAAGGGAAGCAGAGTCAAATGAAAATCTGGATTCCGTGGCTAAACGAGCTTGCAGGTCAGGCATGGACAAATCAGTGGGGTAGGTATAGTCCAACTCATCAATGTTAGTTCCGGGTAAATTATTTAATAACGGACTGGAAACAGCAGGTAATTCGATGGCCACTTCAGGTTCAATATTAGAAGCAGTGGGCATAACTGAATTTCTCACAATGGAAGGACAGGAAACAGCCGGTGTCATGCTAAGAAGAATCGGCCACTCTGTGTATCTTGACATTGTCAATTGAAATAAACCTGTTTTCCTTACGACCAGGAAGCGGTGGTAAAATGACTGTTCTTGTGCCCTTCACTCCAACGACGGGAACCGGAGCTCGATAGGAAGGACCAAATTCTTTCTTGTTATCGATCTTCTCTCGAACCAGTTCGCCAACTTGGGGTAGCCAGCCAGCTACCGGGATCTGCAACGCATCATCCGACGTGGAGGGCAAATGTTCCTTTGCAAGACTGTCTCTGGTCTTTTGTAGATTCTGTAAAACATTGCAATGTTCATCTGCGTCAAAGGAAGTGGCGCGAACCACATAGTCTAGACCGTCAAGGTCAGGGACGTACATCTTGATGCCAAAGAGCATTTCGTATGGGGTCCGCCCACCCAGAGACCTTCTAGGGAGATTATTAAGAGCACGCTGCACGCCATAGAGGTGAGCCAGCCAGTTTCTGCCAGTGCCTATAACTCGGGCTGTCAAAGATTGCTTTAAATCACGGTTCATTCGCTCAAATACACTGTTACCCTCAGGTCTGTAGGGAGACGAAAACTTGACTTGGACCCCCATCGAAGTCATGGCATCCTTATACGCCTTAGAGGCGAAAGCCGGACCCTGATCCGAATGGAAGGTACCACAGGCAAAAATCCCTATAAAGACACGCAAATCTCTAATGACAGTCCGTGAATCAGCGCTGCGATGTGGCCATACCCACACAAAGCGTGTGCATGAGTCTACTGCTACTAAGATGTACTTATACGCAGTATCAGATGAAAAAGGACCGCAGTGATCTAAATAAACACATCCTAGTGGTTTATTAGAAATGTACAACTGAGTCTGTGGCGGACGCGTAGCAGTTGAAGGTTTAATCTGCTGGCATATGTCACAAAGAAGGACATAATCACGCGTCTGTTTGTACAGTCCCCGCCACCAGAAACGTTGTTGTAATTGAGTTACAGTGGCCGAGACGCCCGCATGCGCAGACGCCACACCCTCATGTGCCGCTGTAATCAAGTCTGCTCTGCGATCCGAGTTGGGAATCAGCCGTTCCCCAACGTCAGGAATTGTCACAAAAGGAACCTTTTCGGGACTTAAGTGGTATTTGTATTTCGAAGGGAATCCCGCAGGATGCTTACTTCCCTTCTCAGAGGCAGCAACTGCCGCCAAGATGTCTCCATCAATCTTGGTTTTTGACCTAGTAACTGCTGCAACTAAGTATGTAGATACCGCTGATTTCGCTGCTTCATCAGCAAGCGAGTTGCCAACAGCGTGAACTCCTACGCGCTGATGACCGAGAGTATGAATCACATAAACGAGTGGCAACATAGCCTTAAGCTCTGCCACTCGAACCCAGATCATTTTATGTTTTATTGTGCTACCCTTGGAATCATGAAAATCATTTTGAATCCAAAAGAACAAGTTCTCATTGTAAGACTGGACACAGTAGTACGAATCACTTACAATCAGAGTAGTCACCCTAGGATCTGCGTACTCCAACGCTAGTAAAAGAGCACGAAGCTCAGCCAATTGTGCAGTGCAATCGCCAAGGGGCAAGGTGTGTACTTCATTAAAAGTCAGGTACGTGAAACCCACCGCCCCTGGGATTATTCTTATCACCAGGTTGGTGTGGTTATCACGAGTCAGTAAGTATTTAGAAGCGAGCAGATCAGCCTGCAAGGATTGCAAAATGGCTGAATGCTCAGACAGCCAGCATGATTTTGAGAAAGTAGGTTGTATTAACGCATACAACGGCTTGACACGCTGGGCATATTCCGGAATGTATGTCCTTCCGAAATTCAAAAAGCCCAGTAAAGATTGTAATTTTTTCAGTGTTGTAGGAGCGCGCAATTGTGCGCACTTCTCTAAGAAGTGAGGAGCCAAACCTCTACCTTCATTGTTGAGCTCATAGCCCAAAAACAACACTGTGTGTTCAGCAATGTGCGATTTTGCAAAGTTAAATTTGTAACCCATGTCAGCGAAGTTGCAAATAACAGAATTTACACGACACAGATGCTCCCAAATATCGTCGTCTGTGAGATATATGTCATCCACATACGAAAAAGCATCAGGGTCGAGTGCCTCCAGAATAGAGACAATGCGAGCGGTAAATATACCAGGACTATTCTTATAGCCCATTGGAAGACGCCGGAATTGTTTTTGGACTCCAGCGCTCGTAAAACTGGTCCATTGGGAGCTAAAGCTGTCCAATCTGTGGGCATAAAAACCATTGGATATGTCAAGCGTTGTCTTGAAACGCTTACGCACGAGACTATCCACAAGGGCAGAGCCGTGGGTATTCTGTACTGCACAGTTACGGCAATGCGAGTTTAAATGCCGGTAATCTAAAACCAAACGATATGATCCGTCAGGTTTGTTCACAGTAAAAAGGGGATTATTCATCGGTGACACACACGTTTCAATAACTCCCTGATATTCCAATTGTTCAAGGATTTCCGCGACGGAAGATTTTGCTTCACGCCGAATGGGATATTGAGGTTGAGGCTGCGGCTGAGACCGCAACGGAATTTCGTGGCAAGGCGACAATCTATCCCAACCACATTGGTTACGGTACAGAGCCGGCGCGAGAGCCCGAGCCCACTCTTCTGCAAAATGCTGCGCATGCTCTTTCGAGACAGTGTTCGCGAAACTGGGGAGGATCACCTCCTCCCCTCGCGGCGCCGCGAGCACAAAAGGTGGGGGCCAGTCAGCCTCCGAAAGCAAAATATCATATGTAGAAGACAGATTGTCCCAAAATACACCTTTAACGGTACGCTGTATGTCACCTTCAATTAACAGGACAATTTCATAAAGTCTTTCAGGGGGAGCAAGCCTCGTATCCGCTGTTTCTATCACAACGTAGACATCAGTCGCTGTCACCCTCAGTAGTGGACGCAGCGCCTCTATGACTATGGTTATCTCCGCCGCGCTGTCCAGCAAGGTCAGAGCCCACGTCAGATTCCGAAGCCGCGTTCTCACTATCTGTGACATATCGATGCGCTGTTAAGGCTGCGACTTTCTTTTTCGCAAACTGCGGTCTCTTAGGCGTAGAATCCTCCTGCTTCCATGCGCCTTCTGTCTGGCGGGGCTGGCCACGTCCCTGTTGGCCACCACGTCCCCGTCCGCCTCCTCCTCCACCGGTCTTCTGGGCCGATGAGTCCTGTAAGGAACGAGGAGAGTGTTGATCAGAAACCTGAAATCAATCAGGTGATTTAATCATCGCGCGATCGCGCAAATCATAAACTTTCTCAGCTGGCGCAGGGACTTGTGTTGCAGGATAAGATTCCTGCGTTTGCTGCTGTTGCTTCCCCTGTTTCTGTTTCTGAGGCCAATTTTTTTTTTGGACTTTGGTTGTACATCTGCCGCAGCAGATTGCACTTGTGGTTGTTTCTTATCCTTAACCGCGAAGTACTTTAAACCCTTACTTGTGCGACCGATAGTTTTGTAAGCGGCCACCACAATCTTCGCTAACTGGCGGGGCTTTTCGGCATCGGGTAACGCTGCCAGTGCATTAAAAACCTGGAAGTTCACCGCATCTCCCTTGATGTTGGAGAGTATGAGATCACTCACAATCTCAAAAGAACCACACAGGCGCATACCCAATTCAACCGCTGCCTCAGGACCGTGATCATCCTGAACACGTTTTATGATCGTAGGCAGTACAGCCATAGATGGGGTGCCGAAGCACCTCGCATAAACAGCCGCAAAAGTCTTACCCCAGCTCTCACAGTCAACGAGTTCGGGAGTGATATCCTTAGGTAAAGTAATCGTCAACATTCTATGTTTGTCAGCAGGAAAAGAATTGGGAAACACGGCTTCCAGTTGGTCAAATTTCTCGGCCAGCCAAAAAGGAAAATCATCTTTATTATCAGGGCGTTGACCAAAAACAGAATTTACCATAACTGGATTAAGCCGTAAACCACCACGTTCCGTTTGAGCGGCCGGACCCCCCGGGGGACCACCCGGGAGATGACGACCTATGTATTGCACTAGTGCTCGAATCACGGAAATAGATACTACATGTAACCTTCGAATTTCCTGAAGGGTACAAGCACCGTGATTCGGGTGCGGGGTAAAACCACCCAACGCAGGCCAGTTAGTACCTGGAATCGAGAGTGGACCTAACCTCGCAGCGGACAAAGAGTGGGGGAGGGCGCCATCAAACCAAACGCGATGCTGCCAATGATCAATAGGTATTTCCAGGGCCCTGTACGGTGTATATTCAGCCGGGACAGCTGAGGCGGTGTAGGAGTGGAACAAACCAGAAGTTGCATCCACAGCCGGAAACGTAACCCAAGAGTAAAACAACTCGTAAGGGAACGCCGGATCTGCACACACCACGAAAATCACAGCCATCCCATCCACCGGTACTTGGTACGTCTGAAGATGGTTGCGCACCGCCACGCGACTATGCTGCGCAATGGCCACCGCCGCCATGACAACACTGGAAACTTGAAAACACAAAGAATACTTTGTAGCACAACTGGGTAGTAATTCAAAGAAACCATTTAAGAAAGAATCAAGCTTGAAAAAGACCTTTCTCAAAAAATAGGTAGGTTTCACCGACACCCCGCTTTCCGGAAACGGAGGTGAAGGGGTTAAGGTATGAACGATATACTACTCGAGTGTCATGATATAAGACCACCGAAACCGTTGGGCGCCATGTCGCAGGGTTTCTGTTCTCACACAGAACTGTGCACAGAGGAGTGGAACCTCGGCGAATTAGGGTGTCCCAAAACTCACCTTAGTATCCAACTCACCCCTTACCGAGCTAGCTACAGTGTCTCATTGGACATATCAAACTCCCAATGTTTAGACAAACCAGAACATGAACTTACTGTACCTCAGGGTACGTGGAACTCATGAACACTCTTTCGTTATATTATCATTACAAACCAGAACATGGAGTAAAGAAGACACATGTGCATTTGAAATGTTTATTTACTAATGCCGTCTTCTCAGGCGCAGTATCTTAGATAATACAATTATACTTATTATCAGTAGCAAAATTACCAGCATAGTTACTAAGACATAAAAAGCGAATGGTGACAGCATGTTAACATGCTGTAATGAATAAGAGTTAACAACACTTATATCTCACCCTCCCTAACACATATATTATATTATTAGCTAAGAAGGTCTCTTTGGGTTGTTTTAGGGCGGGCCCATACCTTAGTGTCCTAGCATGAAGGAATCACATCAGCATACACCAGCTCTCTCTGCATGTGCATCGCATCAAGTGTGTTCTATGTGCCTCGTGCAAAGCAATATCAATCCCGCCTGAAACCAGAGTTGGCAAAGGCTGCACTTGTGTTATGACTATGAAGGCGTAGAGATCAGACCTCATAACAATTCCATATCGTGTTGTTCCTGAACACGATATAAGGATATACAGGAGCTATATGACAGGATGTTGCAGAGGTAGCCCTCTGGTAAAGATCCTGCCTGGGAATGTTGCAGGTGTGGTTAACCCAACTTTTAAATTAAGTCCACTAATGATTTATGATCAGAAGATAATCTGCCTTCAGGAAAGATGGAGTTGTGTAAATTTTAATTTTGATATTTTTTTTTTTTGCTTTTGTTGTGCAGCAAAAGATTCAGCAAAAGGTCACGTAAGTGGGGGTTTGGCTATCATACTTAATAACGGTATTATTTGGAACCCTATGTTTTTTTTTCACACATCAAACCTCTGTATATGTTTAAAATTGACCTGGGTAATGTACCACAGGATCAGTATTCATACCTTTTATTGGTAAACGTATACATTCTTCTTGGTAGTGCATTCCATTTTCTCGTTGATTCCATTTTGTCTTTTGTGAATAGAATCAGTATCTCTGAAGATTGCACATTGATAATTGTGGTAGGTGATTTAATGCCAAAATCTCAAATTGTTGTATGGTCTATCCCTGAAATTTTGTTGCCAGCCTATACCCGATCGGAAGGGAAAGGGTTGAGTCTCCTGGATTGTTTGAGAACCAATGACTAGGTTATATTAAATGGGAGATTTCCAGAGGGCTCCCCTGCATCCCATACTTTACATGTGGCCTGGGGGAAGTCATTTATTGACTATATGGTGGTATTATATCAACTCTTTGACCGTGCACTCAGTTCGAGATGTTGGGGACTGATCTGAATGATCAGAAAGGGCCACCTCACAATGGGTGGATGTGTATCCAGGTGTCATTGGAATACAACATCTTTGTTAAAATACCCCTCACACACCAAAAGGGCCCTTGGTGTCATGCTTCATCATCGGGGTCTTCCCGTCCCGCTGCGGGGCGGGGCAGTGCTGCGACAAGTGGATACGCTGGAGCACCTTTTAGATGGAGGTGCTATGTGTTGGGAGTGAGTGTCAGTGGGGTCAGGGGTGATATCTGGTGTGAGTTAAAAAATACCTGGCCTAGTGGAAAAAAGAATTTTATTAAACACTGGCTGGTATTATTAAAAAGAAAAAGTGAAACGGAGAGATAGAGCAGGTTAATGGGCTCTCTCTCCTAAGTGGGTCAACATGTTTCGAGGCACGGGGCCTCTTCGTCAGGACCTAGGGGAGATCCCCCTGTCACTCACTAATGTATTCTCCACATAGGTAGAAAAAAAGTGTATGTACAAAAAAGTGAAAAAAGAACTATGTGAGTAACTACCAATTAATAATTACAGCACATATATGCTACCACACTAATAATGTAGTATGCCTGCAAAATAAGAGTAAGAGATTAAAAATGCGCCGATCCCAAAGTGCGCTTAACTCTAAATTACCTGTAAGGAAAAATGAGAAACACACACAGAAATATTTTCAAGTAGGGGATCCAGTGTAAACATTGAGGATTCTTGAAGAGTTCCTTCAGCACACACATAGTCAGTCACACACAGGGTAGGTAACATACATAGGTTCTGCGTAGCCAGAGGTTATAGATATGGAAATGCATACTTATCAATAGGGGGATCAATGCCTCATGAGCCAGCATAAGACTGAAGGGTATGGTGGGGTGTCAGCTGCAAAGAAGGAAACATCGATATACTGTAATCCTGCCTTAGAGGTGGTATAAGGTAACTCAACTAGGTTGAGTAGGAATACAGGCTTAGGTCTCCTCGGGACGGCTATGCCGTACTTACTGTGCCCCTAGCACGATTGTGCTTCCTCCTTCGTCCGCGGCTTCCGTGGATATGAAGGGGGTAGTGGGCGGCGTGTTTATATACTCAATGGTAATTGGATAATTGATCCATTAAACTTGGCGGGAAGTTCGCCGGGTATGTGTGGCCAGCAAGGGAAATACGGGGGCGGCCATGTTGGAAGGTTAGATATAGCCAATAGATATTGGTTCCTCGGCTGTGGTACTTGTTGAATAACGATCGTGGGTACTTTCCTGGAGTCTAGAGCTAGTTAAAGTTGAAAAATTAACCAGACCGGGAGGAAAAACCGCAGCGGCGCCCGGCGCTCTGCGGTCGGTCACTGCGCATGCGCCGGAGTTAGCACACTTCCGCGCATGCGCGTAGGGTAGTCACTGAAGGTGGTGCGCATGCGCACCGTGATTCCCTATTTGTGATCCTTGCTTTCACCAGCGCTGCTCAGATTGGACCAGCACACAAGAAATCTGGACAGTATCATGACTATTTGCGTTGGTATACACACAGACTATCAATATTGATAAGTATACTGGAGTTGAAAACCAGCCGACAAGGGCGGGGCAACGGTTGTACAGAGATACAGTAACTACGATAGGGAATGCAAAAAACTACTGAATGATGCACGAAATTACCAGGTATTAAGAGAAGATCCCACAGAGGAAGTGAGGATCTCGATCCAGATAATGATTGAGGAAGCGAGAGCACACGATTGGCTGACCAGAAAGGAGAGTGAGTTCCTAACCCAAGACAAACCAAAAGTACCGTACTTTTACACTATACCCAAAATTCATAAGGACGCCCCTTATCCACCTGGGCGTCCGATAGTGTCGGGTATAAACTCCATCTTGGAACCACTATCTAAGTTCGCAGACGCATTCCTCTGGCCAATTGTGCAGAGCACCGATACCTATTTGAGGGATACCAAAGCAGTCCTTCAATTGATCAAGGATGTTCCCTTTGACCCGGAACACGATCTTCTTGTGGGACTTGACGTGGAGAGTCTATACACAAGTCTTCCACATAGAGAAACCCTGGAGATAATAGAGAAAGTATTATTCTCCACACCATGGGATTACCACACCCCCAGACAAGTGGTCCTCGAATGCATCTCTTTGACACTCACAAAGAACGTTTTTTCAATATGAAGATACCTACTACCTCCAAAGACACGGTACCAGTATGGGGAGCACCTGTGCCCCCAGCCTGGCAGGTCTTTACGTCCATCATCTGGAATCCACCAAGATCCTGGATCAGAGCAATCCCTATAGACATCATGTACTCACTTGGAAGAGATACATAGACGACATTTTTGTCATCTGGAAGGGTGACCTAGACTCGGTTACATGTTTCATGAACTGGCTAAATCAGCAAGATCAGTTCTTGAGATTTACTCATACTGCTTCTAACGAAAATCTAGTGTTTCTAGATCTGAACATCTTTCCTAAAGGAGGCAAACTTGCAACTAGCACTCATTTCAAGCCGACAGCTAAGAACAGTCTACTTCTGTACAGTAGCTTCCATCCGCGCCACTTACGTGAGAACCTTCCGTACGGACAATTTCTCCGCTTACGGCGCAACTGTAGCAGCATAGATGATTTTAAGACTCAAGCAGCAGACCTGGAGAGCAAACTCCTGAACAGACAATACCCGGCAAACATTATTTATTTATTTATTTATTTTTTACACTTATAGAGCGCACTGATACCAGTCGGCGTCCTGGCGCTGAAGTGATAGTTCCAGAGAAGCGAAAGTCTAGGTACTTATTGGGAGAAAAGCCATGTTTTTAGATCCTTCCTGAATGCCAGGAGATTTGTATTGAGTTTGAGGGAGAGAGGGAGGGAGTTCCACGCCATCGCAGCTCCCCTGACAAAGCTCCTTCCACCCCAGCGTGCCCTCTTGATTCGGGTGGTTTTAACTAGCCCCAGACTGGCCGACCTCAGTTGTCTACCTGGTCTATACCACTGAAAAAGATCTTGAAGGAACACTGGGCCAAGGCCATGCAGTGCCTTAAAGACAATACAAAGGGCCTTGAACCTAATTCGTTTCCGTACCGGAAGCCAGTGCAGTTTATCCAACTCCTTAGAGACTGAGGAAAACTTGGGCAAACCCCCAATCAAGCGGGCAGCCGCATTTTGTAAAACTTGAAGCTTGTTGAGCACTCCCTGTTGTGCCTCGAGAAAAAGACTATTACAATAGTCAATGCGTGATAGGACGAGGGCTGTCACCACCGTCTTTCTACAGCCCTCAGGAAGGTACGGTAGAACCTTTCTGATAATTCTCAGAATGTAATGTACTGAGGAACTCAGCGCATTGACTTGGGGTTTGAAGGTGAGAAGGTTATCAATAACGACCCCCAAATTCTTCACCTTTGTAACAGGGATAGGAGGGGCCCCCATATCAGTGGGCCACCAGTTAGGGCTCCAAAGATTGGTACTTGGGCCAAAAATGATCACCTCAGTCTTTGATGAGTTCAGTTTTAAACAGCTTTTTGCCATCCAAGAGCTGACTGCCGACATGCAATCCTGAAACCTGCCTGCCACCTCCCTCTCAGTCCCCGGGAGCACCGAGACCACAATCTGGGTGTCATCGGCGTATGATGTTAACTCGAACCCGAAGGATCTGATTACAGGGGCAAGAGCGGCTACGTAGATGTTGAATAAAGTGGGGCTTAGGGAGGATCCCTGCGGGACCCCCCCCGGGAGCTCGAAAGGTCTTGATTCATACTCCCCCATGGCCACCACTTGTACCCGCTCAGTTAAAAAGGCCTCCAGGAGCTTGAGTGCTTGGCCGCGAACCCCGCAGCCCTCCAACCGATCTAGTAACAATGCATGGTGGACGGTATCGAAGGCTGCTGATAGGTCTAAAAGAATCAGCACTGCCTGGCCCCCTTCGTCAAGCACCTTCCGGATCTCCTCTGTGGACTTAATCAGAGCCGTCTCAGTGCTGTGACCCTCTCTAAAACCATGTTGTGCTGAGTCTAGACCTTTAGAATTACGCAGGAAAGAACAGAGTTGGGAGTTCATAATTTTCTCAACCAATTTCGCAGGCAGTGGCAACCTGGATATTGGTCTATAGCTGTTGGGGTCCGCAATATCAAGGGAGGGTTTTTTGAGGAGCGGGCTGATTGAGGCCCGTTTCCAGATCGCAGGGAAATTGCCTTTTTCAAACATTAAGTTGAAAATCCCTGCCAGTTGGTTCGCAATAGGGCCAACCGCCAGTTTAGCAATAGAAGTGGGGCAAGGATCGTAAGGTGAACCAGATTTGGTGGCTAGCAACAGTTTTGCTACTTCCTCTGCCTCCACAGGGTTAAAGGTTGAGAAAGTAGCCCCCGTGGATCCCGCATGGGAGTTCCTATGGGGAGTGTCATGGAGGCTCTGAGCCACCTGAGGTTCAAGAGAGGTAAATATCACCTGAACTTTATTCTGAAAGAACTTTGCTAAGGACTCACAGAGTTCTAGATTAGGCGGGACCATCACCGCCTTAGGAGAGGCCAGAATGGTGACAGTATCAAAAAGTTCTTTTGAGGAGTTCTTAGCCTTCTCAATACGATCCGTAAAGTAGGCCCTCTTAGCATGCCTGATCTCGTCTTTATAGGCCCTTTGGCCGGCTTTAAGCTTTTCCTTGTCATGCTCGGAATAGGTGGACCTCCAAATCCGTTCTAGCTTTTTGCATACTATTTTGGCATCTCTAAGGACGTCCGAGTACCAGGGGGCTGATGGCGCTGACCTAGCGGGTCGACATCGTTTAGGGGGTGCCAACTTAAGGCAAGCATGATCAATCCAGTCTGTATATTCGGAAGAAGCTATGCTTACGTCAGTCGGTCGGGCCGGGTCAGAGGCAAGAAGCAACTCCTCCAAGTCATTTGCTTTGATGTTTTTCCAAGGTCTACACATACTGCTAGTTTGCCCCTCACCTGTCACTGTTTTAGCCTGAGGAATAAGGATGGCGAACCGCACCACCCCATGGTCTGTCCAGGGTAGAGGTTCGGCATTTTGGAACATAAGATCAGAGCTGTTGGTAAAGATTCCATCTAAAGTGTGGCCAGCCTGGTGGGTTGGCCCTACTACCGACTGGATCAAGCCCACTACCGACATTACGTCTGATAAGGCCAAGGTATCTGAGTCAGCGGGATCTTCCAAATGGAAGTTAAAGTCCCCCAAGACAGTAAAGGAGTCAACCCCAACCGCCTCCTCTAAGATACTGCCAACTGTTTCGAGAAAGCGGGACTTCGCCCCAGGGGGTCTGTAAAGCAGGCATCCCTTAAAGGAGTAATGGTTGGAAAGATCCAGCTTAAACCCCAGGGGGTGTCCGTAAAGGTCTGAAACGTGCTCACAACAATAACAGGGAAGCCCTCCTGGACGACACGGAAGCAAAAGAACCAGATCCACGCCCCATTGCGTTACCACCTACAACACCAACTCCAACCAGATCACGAAAATCGTGAACAAACATTGGAGGGTTTTATCATGTGGCCAACTGGATTTTCCTAAACCAATGTTTGCACATAGGAGGGGAATGAACCTAAAAGATCTCCTGGTACACACAAGACCGAGATCAACAGGTGTAACTGAACCCCCCAGAGTCGCAGGGATTAGTGGACACCACCCCTGTGGTTCTTGTGTATCCTGCCAGTACACAAAGAAGAGTAAGAGTATCACCTTTTCTAACCACTCTACATGGGAGCAGCGTGCTTTCACGAATTGCAACAGTCGCAATGTGGTGTACTTGATCACCTGTCCGTGTAACAAGGAGTATGTAGGGATGACCAGCAGACCCGTGAAAATTCGCATGGGAGAACACCGCAGCAATGTACGCTGCAACAGGACATCTACAAAAATGTCTGCCCATTTTGCCACTGTGGGACACAGTGTCCATGACCTAAAGTGGACTGTTATTGAGATCTTCCCCAATGATAGAGAGCTTCTATCAAAAGAACAACGTTGGGTGTTCCGTTTGGGGTCACATCGCACTGGCCTGAACGATGACATCCCATGGTCTCAACTGCACACGTAAGGCGTGTTGTACTTTGTGACAATGCAGACACCTCTGTCTCCAAAAATGGACTCTTTACTGTTTTATATGTATAGAAGAAAACTCTATCTGTTTGTAAGAATGGCCCCTGCAACATAGACCTACTACATTACAAGTTCCCCATATATATTCTCACCCCTTCCAGCCAACCTGATTCCTGAAAGGTGTACATATATGGGACCGTGTCATAATATTTGGTAAACATCCCCTCCTCCAATTTCTCAAAAGAACCTCCCCCTAACTCAAACTCCTCGAGGCTGCATATAAAACGCACTTTTCAACTCCAGTATACTTATCAATATTGATAGTCTGTGTGTATACCAACGCAAATAGTCATGATACTGTCCAGATTTCTTGTGTGCTGGTCCAATCTGAGCAGCGCTGGTGAAAGCAAGGATCACAAATAGGGAATCACGGTGCGCATGCGCACCACCTTCAGTGACTACCCTACGCGCATGCGCGGAAGTGTGCTAACTCCGGCGCATGCGCAGTGACCGACCGCAGAGCGCCGGGCGCCGCTGCGGTGTTTTCCTCCCGGTCTGGTTAATTTTTCAACTTTAACTAGCTCTAGACTCCAGGAAAGTACCCACGATCGTTATTCAACAAGTACCACAGCCGAGGAACCAATATCTATTGGCTATATCTAACCTTCCAACATGGCCGCCCCCGTATTTCCCTTGCTGGCCACACATACCCGGCGAACTTCCCGCCAAGTTTAATGGATCAATTATCCAATTACCATTGAGTATATAAACACGCCGCCCACTACCCCCTTCATATCCACGGAAGCCGCGGACGAAGGAGGAAGCACAATCGTGCTAGGGGCACAGTAAGTACGGCATAGCCATCCCGAGGAGACCTAAGCCTGTATTCCTACTCAACCTAGTTGAGTTACCTTATACCACCTCTAAGGCAGGATTACAGTATATCCATTTTTCCTTCTTTGCAGCTGACACCCCACCATACCCTTCAGTCTTATGCTGGCTCATGAGGCATTGATCCCCCTATTGATAAGTATGCATTTCCATATCTATAACCTCTGGCTACGCAGAACCTATGTATGTTACCTACCCTGTGTGTGACTGACTATGTGTGTGCTGAAGGAACTCTTCAAGAATCCTCAATGTTTACACTGGATCCCCTACTTGAAAATATTTCTGTGTGTGTTTCTCATTTTTCCTTACAGGTAATTTAGAGTTAAGCGCACTTTGGGATCGGCGCATTTTTAATCTCTTACTCTTATTTTGCAGGCATACTACATTATTAGTGTGGTAGCATATATGTGCTGTAATTATTAATTGGTAGTTACTCACATAGTTCTTTTTTCACTTTTTTGTACATACACTTTTTTTCTACCTATGTGGAGAATACATTAGTGAGTGACAGGGGGATCTCCCCTAGGTCCTGACGAAGAGGCCCCGTGCCTCGAAACATGTTGACCCACTTAGGAGAGAGAGCCCATTAACCTGCTCTATCTCTCCGTTTCACTTTTTCTTTTTAATAATACCAGCCAGTGTTTAATAAAATTCTTTTTTCCACTAGGCCAGGTATTTTTTAACTCACACCAGATATCACCCCTGACCCCACTGACACTCACTCCCAACACATAGCACCTCCATCTAAAAGGTGCTCCAGCGTATCCGCTTGTCGCAGCACTGCCCCGCCCCGCAGCGGGACGGGAAGACCCCGATGATGAAGCATGACACCAAGGGCCCTTTTGGTGTGTGAGGGGTATTTTAACAAAGATGTTGTATTCCAATGACACCTGGATACACATCCACCCATTGTGAGGTGGCCCTTTCTGATTAACCTAAAACCCTGACAAGAGGAGGACGTGCCCACCTCGGTGCCCACCGGCATCACCTCTTCACTCCCCCCTTTGATTTCCTTAGACTGATCTGAATGACCACAGTATTTTATCAGTGGATGTTAATTTGGAGTTCAAGTTGATTTATTGTTGGAACTTGAGAAATTATACTATTAAGTGCAATAGAACAAATTAAGTTACCTTTTGGGCTAATAAAAATCGTACATGCTTAGGGAGATATGTTAAAAATGCAAGCTCTGGTCCTGGTCACGAAAATCCCATTAGTTGGTTCGAGAAGTATTTGGCTCTATTTAGATTATGTGGAAGTAAAAAACTAGGCAATGGTATTGACCACCTGGTTGTTACTTTGGGAAAGGTATAAAAGCTAAATCGGGAATTGAATGCTTTAGTAAGAGACCAATTAAGCAGGCATCATTCTCTAGGCAAAGGGAAATTAATAGATTAACACAAGAACTAGGCTTAAGGCTGCCAAATGTAGGGAAGTGGAGGATTCCAAATGGATCAAACTGAGAGAGGTCGCACATTCTGGTGACTCGTCGCAAATATTGGGCCCCAATTCCTGAATTCTGTAATGGTAGAACTAAGGCAGAAGCCATTTTAATATCTGATGCAGAATAGACCCATTGTATTTCACTGCTATATGCACTAAACACTAGGAACAGTTTCAATTTGGAGTCAATTCCTGAGCCCTCTCAGGTGAATATTCATGGCCATCCTTCCTGTAAGGAAATAGAGAGTTTCATTACAGGGGCAAATACTGTGGTACGATGGGCCCTGATGATCTCTCAATAGCCATCATTAAACAAGATAGCCTGGCATAGGCTAATTTCCTACTGCTATGCTTACAGGATTATTCTACCCTCTTGGAGAGGAAGAATAGTGGTTCCACTATATACAAAGGGCCCTAAGACTTCTCTTGCCAGTTTTAGGCAGAATTCCGTATTGAATGCAACCGGAAAACTGTTGTGGGCTTTTGGTAATGATCTTGTACCCATAGAACAAGCGGCATTCCATAAGCAGAGTGGCACTTTGGATAACATCTCCTGTTTTACAAACTTTAATTGAAAAATATCCAATTGGTAAGTGAATGGCCTGATGTGCCGCCTTTATAAATTTATCTATGGCCTTCGACCGGAGGACGCTGTGGAGGAAACTTGTCAAAATGGGGATTCCGGGGCATCTGTTAATATTTATCAATGCATTGCATTCCTCTACATGGACACAGATGCTGATGGGAGGCAATGAGAGCCTGTTGCAAGGGTGCCTATTAGCCCCTCTCCTGTTTCCTATATTCCTCAATGATCTGCCACACTGGGTAGGGCATTGTAAAGGAGATTTGCCTAAATTAGGTCCTTAGGTCCTTTGGAAATGGGTTGTCTACTTTATGCCGATAACGCTATCCTATTGGATCTAACTCCAATAGGTTTGTAAAGGCGACTTAATGAGCTAGGTCATTACTCTGGTGATCACTTTTAAAAATAAATATTTTTTAAAGTAAAATCATGTTTTTTAGATCTCGGGGATGCAGGGTTAGAAAAAATAGTAATTGTTTTTTAGGGAAAAGCAAACTTGAGGTCATTAAGCAGTACCCATATTTGGGAAGAATTTTCTTGATCAAGTGCTCCAGCAGTGATCACATTGACCAGTGCAGAAGTAAAGCAATATCCCAGGCCTCTGCACTTGGTAGGCTATACAAATACTGTGGGCAAAGACACTTTGCACATGTTTTATCTGTCTATAAAATCAAAATCCCACCATTATTGTGTTATGCGTGTGAATCGGTGGATGCACATTAATGGAATTTATTTGAGAAGGTGGAAGGGCGCATTTGGCACCACATCTGTAATTTGAACTGTGAAGCCAGTATAGCGGCCCTTCGGCTGGAATTTGGGCTTCTCTCAACTTATGTGTTCGCCATGGCAGCATGTTTAAGGTGGGATAGTGCTTTACTGGAAGATTATGTAAGGTGTATTCGGGCTAAGGCACGAAAATCTTTTCAACTTAAAGGGGAAAAGCTTTGTTTTTAGAATTAATGAGAAAGCCTTAGATTTATTTGGAATTGGGTGTAGTGGTATATGCCCTCACCCAAATTCTATATTGAAAACCTTAATCAAATAAATAATATACAAAGTCAGTTGCTAGATAGATATATCTTTGTGTTCAAGGCACTCTAGAAATGACATAATAGTGCGGAGTTATATGTATAAAACTAACCGTATGTTGTATGGAATCTCCCCCGTGCGCAGAACCATTTTGTTGTTAAGGATTAATCTGCTCCCTTTGCGAATTATAGCAGGGACCTGGGAGGGTTTACCTAGGGAGAATAGACTTTGTGATCTATGTGGAAATTGGGTGCAAGATTTAAATCATGTGTTATGTGATAGGCCCCTTTTACAACCACTACGACATCATTTATTAAGACCTGTATTGCTAAAGTATAACATCACTACCGCAGAGGAGGCCCTGAATTGTCTTTTAGCCCCCCCCTTCCAAATTAGTATGTTTTCAAGTTTTTAGATTTTTTAAACAATTCTTACACATTTTTTAGAGAGTGCTTAGCTGCTGTATATCAAACACTGTCCCTGATGGGTAGCATATTTTGCACAATATAAACTGGAACTTAGGGCAAGATGTATAAATAAGTGCTATTTGTCGTGCCCCCTCACTACATGTTTAGTTCTGATAGGCAAACATGGTCCCAGTTGTGTAGCATATGTTTTGCATTATAAGTTGATACTAGGGAGATTGATTTGAATAAAGGACTATGTCAGAATATTAACTGGGACAAAGTTTTATGCAGTTTTGTACCATTTCATAATTGGTTGTGTAAAGGGTTCTATTTAGGCACACTTGCACTTTATACACTAGGGGCAGATTTACAAGTCCCCCTGCGCCACCAGTACGTAACTTTTTGTGATTTACAGGTGGCGCATATTACTGCTCTACATTTACAAGGAGAGGAAAGGCCACCCTGCATGGCTATTCCTGTCCTTGCAAATATGGCCCCTTTACACGAAGCACTTTGCGAGAAAGGGGCGTTCCATGGGTGTTGCTGTGGGTGTTCACACACAACCCCCATGGAACAAGACACATTTCCAGATTTGAGAGGAATCGTGAATCTGGAAATGTGTCTGAATGCTACGCCACCCTAGGGGTGGCATAGCAAGGTGCAACAAGGAGAAATGTTTTCATTTATCCTCTTTTTTCCTCTTTCAATGCATGCTGCATTCTACAGCACACATTGAAAGAGGAAAATGCTCGAAGTGATTGTTTTTGTGCAGGAGAGAGCACAGGAATGCGACATATTATGGTAAATATGTCACATTCTTGTGCTTTGGAAGTGCTGCAGCGTGGCACGGCCAAAGGGCTTGCATTGCCTCGCTGCAGCACTTCCTTGTAAATCTGCCCCCAGGTAGTCTGAATAAATTGAGTCATTTTTGCTTTTTCTTAAAAAATGTTTTTTAACTTTAATTGTATAGTGAACTTTTCATTGCTATTACCGAATGTATTTTATTCTGTTATTAAAAACAGTATGATATGATATATTAGAATTGTTTTTCATTTTTGTATATCTTTATGTGGGACTCATTGGAGTTCCAAATCATAAATACATTGGGCCCGATTCACAGAATGAACTTAAGACTAAATCCTAAACGTACTACTATTTGGTATTCAAAGAATGCATTTACTACTTTCGGGATTCACAGAGTGAACTTACTACTTTCGGGATTCACAGAATAGATTTAAGACTACTAACTCTAAGTCCGAAATCGGGGAGTAAATTCCGGCCCGGAGGCGGAGCTTCCGGCCCGGAGGCGGAGCTTCCGGCCCGGAGTCGGAGCTTGCGGCCCAGAGTTGGAGATTTCAGCATGGCAAAAATCCCCACCTCTGAGCCGGAAGCTCCGCCTTCGGGCCGGAATTTACTCCCCGATTTCGGACTTAGAGTTAGTAGTCTTAAATCTATTCTGTGAATACCGAAAGTAGTAAGTTTGTTCTGTGAATCCTGAAAGTAGTAAGTGCATTCTGTGAATACCAAATAGTAGTAAGTTTAGGATTTAGTCTTAAGTTCATTCTGTGAATCGGGCCCATTGAAATTGAATTGAGGAGTATATTTCTGTTATGAGTAAACTTGGCTCCACCTGGAATTTTGCAGCAACAATTGAAAAGAGGTTGCTTGACCAGTTCCTGTTGGGCTGTAAGCAGGATAAAGCTAGGGAAACAATGAGGGTGAAAGCTAATCTTTTGTTGATGAAAGTGGTGACTATAGCAAAAACTACTGAACATGCACTAGCTTACATGGCTGTGATTAGTAAAACTAATCCTGTTGAAGAACAAAGGATACATGTAGTAAAAAGTAGTGGAAAAGGCTGTAAAAAGAGTAAGAAACCATTTGTGGGAAAGTGATTCAGGTGTGGTAGTCAGGGCTTGACTGGCCCTAGTGGGCACCGGGAGTTTCCGCAGTGGGCTGCCATGGTGGGTGCCGGTTTGGGGCCCCTGCGGGTCCATTTTTGTTACCGGGGCCGGCAATATCGGCCCCCTGTAACAGTTTTGGTTCCCAGTCTGGCCCTGGTGATAGTGTGGGTCATATGGCTAACTGCAAAGAGTCTCCGGACTGGAAAGCACTAGCGACTGATCCTGGTAAGTAGTAGTGGGGCGGGGAGAGGTGTGGGTTTGAAAAAAAAGATCACTTAACTTCGCCGCATCTCCTCCGTCCTCTTCCTTCTGTGTGAACCAAAAGCAAGAAGCACCAAGGCTCTCCTAAGCAAAGCACGTTGCTGCTGTCACCAGGTCTGAGTGCTGTGGTTCGGTGCTCAGACAGGTACTGGGAGCCTAGGCATGTTCTCCACCCAGGCTGTCCATTACAGCCCGGGGGAGAACATGCTAAATGGCATGACTGTTTGGCCAGCCCAAGATGGTTGGCCAAACCATCATGCACACTTAGAAAGTGCCACAACCACTCCTCCCCCTGCTGTGTGAGCAGCCCTATCTATCCCCGCCCCGCAATACTGCCTCAGCACGGAAAAATAAAATGATAACATTGTGTTAATTTCATTTTCTTTTTCTTTTTTTGCAGTACTGAAAAGCAGTGGGCTGACGCTCCTCTGCCTCAGCACAGGAGCCACCCCTGCTGGAAAGCTACCTGTAAAATATGTGTAAGAAAGGGGCATTTCTCTTCATGTTGCTTGACCACAAAGGGAACCAAGAAAGTCAGGGAAGTGTTTCTAGACTTTGATCAAGATAGTGATGAGTTTGTGTTACAGGTTTAAGGAACATCTGATAAAGGCCCTTTCAACATGGTTTTAATTAATGGCCATTCTGTCAAAACATTAATATCTAGGATTTTCTTTGAAGGGAATCTCAAAACGAGTGTGAAACAAAAAAAAACTGACATCCAACCTGAAGTGTTTGATGGGAGGCCAATAAATTTGCAATGGATGTTTTGTACGTATCATTGAGCTCAAAGAAAGAATAACATCTGGAAAGATATATGTATCCTGCTTGGGAGATTCACTTATCAGCTGGAGGAACCAAAAGGAAGTGGAGGTGTATTTGGTCAAAGGCGTATAAATATACCAGGATGATGTTCTTGTCTCAAATCAGAAGAGGAACATGATATAAGATTAGGAGAAACATTGGGCATGTGTATTATGATTGAAAAATGAAAAATGCAAATTTGGTGTCTTAGGGATAGAATATCTAGGTCACAAGGTTATTGGGGACGGTATCAAACCCAAGGGCAAACTTGTGCAGGTGATAACGGAAATGCAGAGCCCTTCTAACAAAAATACATTTTTGAGATTCTTAGGAACTGCAGAATATTACAGTAGATTTGTACCTAACTTTTCAGAAGGTTGTGGTAACATGAGGAGACTGTTAAACAAAATTGAGCTTGTTTGGTCTATAGAGTATGAACAGGAATTTCTTGGATTTAAAAGGTAACTTCTTAGTTAAGTAGTTTTGAACCAGGTGAAAAAACCATTCTGCGTACAGACACCAGTGCGATGGGTCTTTGAACTGTGTTGGAACAGGTGGTGAATGGTAAAATCAACATCATACTATTTATTTCGAGGGCGTTACATGGAGCATAGATAAATTACTCTATGATTGAGAAAGAGGCACTGGCAGTATACTGAGTGGCAAGGAAATTACTTAAGTTTGTGTGGGGAAGTCCCTTTGAGGTGAAAAAAGATCATAAACCTTCAGTAGAGATTTTTGGTAAAAAGAAAGGAATAGGTACAGTTTCCAACAGAAAAAGGAGATGGGTGGTAGAGTTATAGGAGTTTTACTTTGAAGTATTGTACCTATCAGGAGCAATGAATACTGTGGCAGATTGCTGATCGAGATTGTATATAGACAGGAGAAGAGTTGTGAACAGAGTGAGCCAGTGGATGAATTTGGTCATGATAAGGTAAAGTTATGTCAAGTCTCAGATGTTTTTTTACAGAAGAAGGAGTGGAGAAGTGAACAAGAGCCAGATGAGGAGATGCAAGCAATACATTATAAGGTCCTGGAAGGATGGTTGTGTAAAGATAAAATGAGTAGTGATTTCAGGAGGTTTTGGAGTGTGAATTATGAAGATTCTGTGGAAAATAGTCTAATCATGAGAGCTGTTAGGCTGATCCCACCGAGGGTGTCAGGTCGAGACTGAATTGTAGGGGCATGAAGGAGAACCAGGTATTTGAAAGACTAAGGGTAGACTTAGAGAAAGCTACTGTCGGCCAGACACAGATCTAATGATAGAGAGAGTAGTAAGGGAGTGCACAGAGTGCAAGAAAAGTGATAACCTCCTGAAGTGCAGGACACAGCCCATGACATTCAGAGAAAGGCCCTTGGGACCATCGGTTGAGGTGGCATTGAACATAGTGGGGCCACTCAGAATCTCCAGCACTGACAAATTCATAATAACATGCATAAACATGCATGTATTCTCCGCTGGCCATAAGTCAAAATAGTGAATTCAGTGGGAAGACATGTTGTTATTGGGTTCTTGGAGGAGCAATTTGGTGGGGAGGGTTTCCTGGAAGCCTTAATAACTGACAGTGGTGTACAGCTGACCTCTAAGGTGATGGAAAAGTTTATGTGTGAAAGAGATATTGTACATAAAAAACTGCTTTGTATCATGCAGAATCCAACAACGTTATTGAGTGACAAAAGAAAGCATTCAACCTTCTCTAGTTAATAAATTAATTGGGATTTTGGAGCTCAGAACTAAGACGAATGTGTGTAGAATGACACCTCATTCTTCTACTGGTGTTATTCCGTGTGCGTTATTTAAAGAAAGCAATCCAAACAATCAAATTGATCCGCCCTGGGTGAACAAAGTGAGGTCTTTATGTAGTAATGGTGAGTCCAAGAGGGGAAAAACCTAGGAAGAGAGGGAAACAGAGGTGGTGGAGAAAAGAAAGGAGAATTTTGACAGGAGAAAGGCAGTGAAAAGATCTAATGTTCAAGTAGGTGACTGGGTAATAATAAAAAATACTCAGAAAAGGGGGATTGGGGAACAAATATAGTTTGCCTATTAAAATCACCAAAGTGTTCATGAATGTTTTGAAAACTAGAGACCATAGCATCTGGAGCTTGGGGCGTGGTGCAGTATGGGAACGGGCGAAAAACAATGGTAAACATGACAAGGTTGGTAAAGGAGTCTCAACATACTTGCAGGGCAAGCGAAATGTTTGTGAAAAAACCCACTTATTTAGAAGATTAAGCATAATGCTTAGGTGTTACCTTTCTGTTTTACTGTACATATTGGGACGCAGCGTGTGGTATTCTGTAATAACTTGCAAGCTGAGATCAGTAAGGCTCCTTGTTCTAGAATACCCAGTGGTTGCCTAGTGTGTATGGAATGATGACACTTAAATAAGTAGAGCAAAACAGTTGATCCCAAGGAAGCGTTGCGAGGGACCACAGGTGAATGAGGCTTGGACTTTCATCTGGATTATGGAGTGACTTTTAAAGCAATTGTTCCCGCAATAGCCTGCCCAATTTTACATGTGTGAAAAGGGAATTTCTTCTACACTGCACAGGAGTGAATGCAACACCTTTTCTAGGGTGATAACATGTTAAAAACAAGTGTGTGAAAACAGATATGTATGTTTCACAAACTCTTTGAGTATTTCCCCCACTAACATCCACTACACACATTTGCACCCACACACATAGATGTTCTCACACAAAAATCTTCACATGAGTAAATCCATATATCAGGTATCATGCATTGGTCTGATTTTATTATTATTATTGTTAAATGTATTTTTAAAGGGCATCATTACCTATAAAGGGTGTCCTGGCACAAAACGTAATGCTACCGCAACACCCCTTGCCACTGATTACATGGTAAACAGCCAGGCTTTTAGTGACTTTCTGAACATGCCGAGGTCCACTGACTTTCACAGAGAATTGGCAGGATGATCCGTAGGCGTACCTCTTGAACCGAAAACACTCTGCCCAAGCAACCATATATTTATACTGTTAGAAGGCTAGCTTGGGTTCATCGAATCAAGTGGCCAGGGCAGTACTTCCTTAACTTACTCTGCAGATAGACAGGCCCATCTAATGAAAAGCCCTGTACATAAAATAAAGAGTTTTCAAAAGAATGCTCTTAACTATTGGTAACCAGTGCAGTTTTATTGCGCTGAAAAGGCCAATGAAATCTGTGGCATTGACAAGACCAAATGAGCAGCAGCATTTTGAATATGTACCAAAAGCATGATCAACCAATCTGAGGCACCCAGAAACAAAGAATTGGCATAGTCCACACGACTCAGTGTAGAAGCCTAAACAATCTAAGTTTTATGTTACCCCTGAAGAAGGGGTAAGAGCTTCCTAAACATTGTAAATAGTGGGAAACACGTAGATAACTACCTATTTACAGGAGTGGTCAAAGATGGATTATTATCAAAGTAGACACTAAGATGCCTATCATCCAAAGAGGCCACCTGCGGAAAATGACGCGAGGAGGCCAAAAGATACCCAGCAATGCTCGGTGAATCTTATTAGTGCCATAGCAAAGCACCTTAGTTTTATCCTCATTGAATGTGAAGGCATTCAAAGTGAGCCATTTAGTGACGGCCAGCATTTATTGATGGAACCTACCATACAGTGCTGGTGTCTTTAGATCCACAGATAATAGTAGTTGGGTATCATCTGCATAATTCATACATACTACCACTAGATGATAAGTTAGCTTTGCCAACGGCCCTAAGTAGATATTAAATAGAGTGAGGCTCAACGCAGGTTCCCTAGACACTCCTGTTTTGTGGGTCTACGTTCTGAATGGTATGGTAGAAGATGGATCGCCTGAGTGCTTCTGTCCAGATAATAAACACACTATCTGAGAGCTTTGCCCTTTATACTGATTTAAGGTAATCTCAAAATCAGTATTTTCTGCGAAACTGCATTGAACATGGCGGATACATCAAGTAACACCAGGCTACAAATTTCCTCTTTGTAAACTGTCATCCGCTGATCGTGCAAGACGAAAACCAATGCGGTTTTCATAGCATGCAGTGGGCAAATGCCCAAGTGGGCAGGATCCAGCAGCTCAATACTCTCAAGATGGCCTACAAGAGTAGAATTCACATGCTTCTTTAAGATTTTCACTGGGGATGGAAGCAGTGAGGGGGGCCGATAGTTACTGAGGATGCTGGGATCTGCTGACAGTTTCTTCAGAGAAGGCTTCACATAAGATTTTTTCCAGCCACGCCGCACTACCCTTAAAGAGAAAGAGGGATTACAAACAGGGCGTAAAACATCTGACAGGGTACTGGCTAGGGAATGCCACACTCTGGGTGGCATTACGTTATTGGGAGAACTCAACTCAATGGATAGCACCAATTCACAAGGCATTTGAGTCTCTCAAAGATCCTACCCTACTTCCAATTCTTCATGTATAACCTGAGTCATCATCCTTCATAGCCATAACCTGCTGGCCAAGATTCTGGAGAAAGGATTCTCTCTCTGTGTTAGACCTATTAGCCTTAGGGTGGTATTGACCTATACATTTTGCTTCTCCTTCTCTATTTTGCTGAACTTATGTTTACTGGCCTTATGACTCTGTTAGCAAGTTCAAAAGTGCTTGTGGTCGCTCGCCTAAAACGTGTTTAGAGTGGCTTATTCCCGATTGGCATATTTAATTTACCTGTAAGTCCCTTGTAGAGTAGTATACCATTTAGCCTGGGGCTGTAAATTAAATGCTACCAGTAGGCCTCCAGCACTTATTGTGCCACCCACTTAAATAGCACCTTAAAACAAGGAGGCAAGTTAGAATTTCCTTGTCACTGTCTCCCATTGAATTAATTTTAGAGAGGGTTAAAAAAAATGATGTGACCAGTCAAGTTGATCAGGTCCTCAATGCATAAAGGAGAAAATAAGGTTGAGAGCATTGCCACTTTGTTGCGTGGAATGCTTAAGTAACAGGGAGAGGTTAAAAACATTGGATGCATCTATCAGAGCTCTCCCAGCATTAATTGAAGGCACTTCCACATGTAAATTAAAGTGGTCAAGTATGGTCAAATTGGAATATTTAAGGACCATAGAAGTCAACAACTGGCAATATGTATTTGGGTAGTACCAGATAATTCCCCTGAGCTGAGTTAAAACATACCACTACAGTATCTGTTTAGCATCTACACATCCTGAGTGCCAGACCACCCTCACCCTGACTAGGTGGCCAGGAGGTAGTGCTGAACATGATGCTTGTCGGATTGTTAGCATTTTTTCAATACATGGTAATTCCGATAAGATCCTTTGTGCAAGGACATATCCCTACAAAGTCTTAATCACCTACTTTGTCATCTGGGTCTATTGAACCTGGAGCTACCACATGTGTATGGCTTGTCTATGGTTTTAGGCTGCCCTGAGGTGATAAACTGGCTGCACTGCATTTGGAAACTGCAAGCAAAATGCCAGTTTAGGGAATGTTTCTATTGGGTATAGATATTACTCCTGGGAAATACACTAAAACCATACGTTTAACATCTTTACATTCTAAAGTTTTTATTGCTGGGTAACATACGTCCCTCACTCTTGTTAGCTAGCTGGATCAATGTGCAGATCCAGATGTTTGTCTGATTTCCAGCACTTTTCCCTGCAAAGCATTGTAGTTTTCTTCAGTTTTCCTCATATAAAGAGATATACCTGCCAAGACTTGACCCACTTCCTTGTTCCCCTGGGTGATGTGAGCGTGGGGTTGTTAGACGTGGTTCTCTCTGCAGGGACACCCCTTGACATTTGACCTTCACCCCTCCTATTTTTGCAGAATTCGCTTTTTTTTTGCCATAGTACTCTGTGTCTTTTACCACTGCTAATCAGTGCTAAAGTACTTGAGCTCATTCCCTAAAACACGGTAAAACTGGCTTTCACCTGATTGGCATATTTAGTTTACTTATAAGTCTGTAGTAAAGTGGAATACCTTATACCCAGGGCTGGCAAATTAACTGCTAACTGCTTCTACTGGGCTTGCAGTACTTATACTGCCACCTACTTTAAAACATGTCCCAGGCCTGACATTAAAGATTGAATGTTTTAAACTGCCATGTCGACTTGCCATTTAAACCCCCTTGTCAAGCTTAAACTGCCCTTTTATTACATATATGTCATCCCTAAGGTAGGTCCTAGGTAGGTCTGAGGGCAAGGTATTGTGTAATTAAAATGTAGGGCTTGTACTCGTAAGTTTTACATTCCCTGGTACTGAAAAACTCCCAAATTCGTTTTTCACTACTGATAGTACTACACCCCCCATAAGATAACATTGGATAATCCCTATTACATTTAATAGACTGTCATTTCTGATTGGGAGGTGTCAGCTATGTCATGTTTGGTGTCTTTGGAACTGTAGTGAAATACCCTATTTAATGGTAAAGTCAGATCTTCATCACAAATTTAAACAATTGCAATTTTTCTGCCCTTAGCCCTTTTGTGCCTGTAGCCTCGCCTGGGACACATGACTGGGTGTAACTGACAGTTAGACTTTGTGAATTCTTCCAAGACATTAACACAATAGTGGGATTAGGTGTATCTGAATGGGCCATCTGCTGACAGGATGGAGGGTGGAGCTGAACACAGCCCCATTTACAAGTCAATAGCCTATTTTCTGCCTTCACACAAAGGGCCTGACGTCCTCACTTTGTCATGGTGGCCAGGTTGGTGCCAGGACAAGGGAAGAACAAAAATGTCATGCACTTCAAATCCACTGTCTAGAAGATTCTCCTAAATACCCAGGGCACTAGGGTATCAAAAAAGGCGACCTCAGACACAAACTCTTGAGTACACTTCTGGACCTGTGGATACTATGGCAAGAAGAAGAACTGCCACTCTGCTGGATTGCTGCTCTTAGGGAACTGCTGCCCTGCGGTGCTGACCTGCTGTCCTCGTGCCCTAGGTGAGAAGAGAACTAGATCTGCCACTTCACTCCTGAAACCAGGAAACAAGAGTAACTCTAAGGACTAGTCTTCAGGCCTCCTGATCTTAGCCTCAGGGACATAAAAGGCTCGCCAACATCATGCCACAAAGCATGGCCTGCTCTTCGCGCTACGCTGGCAGCCTCCTGCTATGTTCTCTCTGTTCCTCACAACCTGCACACCATTATGGTTTGCCTGAACTAGTGACTTTGACCTGGTCCAGTGCGACAAGATATCCATAGTTGGAGTGTGTGCTTTTTGGCACTATTTTTACTAAAATCTTTACAAATACATAACTTCGGTTCTACTGATTGGATTTTTATATGACGTAATGCTCTATTTAGTTACACCTTACCATGGAAAGCGTAGTTAAATCTCCAGCACTTCTCTACTTTCTCACATTCAATCTTACCTTATCTTAAGTCCTTGTTATACCAGGATGCAAACGGATAAATCCATGGGTGTGCTAGCTTCATTGGCAGTGCCCCTGTTTAAAGCCCTGGATGTCCAATTATCATAGGTCTTAACCATAATGTCTACAGATATATATAATTTGTATGTGTAAATCCTCTGTAAACCTGGCCAAAAACAGTCATGAATAAAGGAATTTAGAAACTCCAGGGCAGTGGAGGGATGTACTCCGCTTCCATGGCAGGAGGACCTTCTTGATGCAATTAGAGGATCTTCACCCACAGAGGCTCCTCTAAAGAAACTGAGGGTTTGCTGCATGGGCATGATGTACTGTGCTGCAGGACATCAACGTTTTTTTATTTTTCTAAAACTTATTCTGAAAGCAGAAGCTTGGTAATGAAAAACAAAAGATGGTATTTGACACAATGGGAATTTTTTCCCAAAATGGTTCAAAACAAGAATACAATATTTTGGAACATATGCCCTAAATACGGTGAATAGTCTGAGGTACTTTGACTAACAGTGATACGAAAGCACGGCGAACTTGGCAACTCCCACCTTTCGCAGCAGCTTGTTGGGGGCTTCATTCTCTGGTGCCTGTGTCCGCCGCTGGCCTTGCCCTGCCGCCGCAGCTCTCTCGCTTCCGAGCACGGCCGCAGTAGGGGGGGGGGCCGCGAGCGGGAGGACTGCAATTACCGGCAGCCTTTGCTCCGTGCCTGGAGGCGCATAAAAGACACGTCACCTCCCGGTGGAGCGGGGGAATCCTACCAGTGATACGAAAGCACGGCGAACTTGACAAATCCCACCTTTGGCAGCAGCTTGTTGGGGGCTACATTCTCTGGTGCCTGTGTCCGCCGCTGGCCTTCCCCTGCCGCCGCAGCTCTCTCGCTTTGGAGCACGGCCGCAGTAGGAGGGGGCCACGAGAGGGAGGACTGCAATTACCGGCCGCCTTTGCTCCACGCCTGGAGGCGCATAAAAGACACGTCACCTCCCGGTGGAACGGGGGAATCCTACCAGTGATACGAAAGCACGGCAAACTTGGCAAATCCCACCTTTGGCAGCAGCTTGTTGGGGGCTTCATTCTCTGGTGCCTGTGTCCGCCGCTGGCCTTCCCCTGGTGCCGCAGCTCTCTCTCTTCCGAGCACGGCCGCAGTAGGGGGGGCCACGAGCAGGAGGACTGCAATTACCGGCAGCCTTTGCTCCGCGCCTGGAGGCGCATAAAAGACACGTCACCTCCTGGTGGAGCGGGGGAATCCTACCAGTGATACGAAAGCACGGCGAACTTGGCAAATCCCACCTTTGGCAGCAGCTTGTTGGGGGCTTCATTCTCCGGTGCCTGTTTCCGCCGCTGGCCTTCTCCTGCCGCTACAGCTCTCTCGCTTCCGAGCACGGCCGCAGTAGGGGGGGGGAGGACTGCAATTACCGGCAGCCTTTGCTCCGCGCCTGGAGGCGCATAAAAGACACGTCAACTTCCCGCGTCGCGGGAGCGCGCGGGGCAGCCGGGGCTAAGCCCGGGTAAAGGGCAGGCCCTCTGTGGCCCTCAGAGGCCTGAGGAGGCTAGGCTGGGCCACCTTCCTTTCGTTTGAGAAAACTGTCCTATGACTGCAACTCGTTTATAGGTTTGTCACAAACTCTACTGCTTGTTGTTTATTAAAACTGTATTCTCTGACTTTGACATGGAGGCAATCTAGCGCATTAGTACGTTACCATCTTTAACAATGCCTCCAAAGATCGTAAAAGAAGACAGGGGTAGGACGTCCCTAGAGGGTGGGTCATTCAGGGGCACAATCGAGCAGTATCTAACTAAAGCTGCTTCGGCGCTCGGTCAGGAGATCGAGTTGGCTGAGCGGCGTCTCTCTACTGAGATTCAGAATAGACGTTCCTCCCTGGGGCCCTTACAACTAGCCAAAACTCCCAACACGAATGCCAGGAGTAAAGAGGTGGCCACTAGTGACATTGGTATCCCCCCTATTTTTCTTGATGCTACAACACTAACTTCTACATTGGCGGATAACAGTTCGTCCCATAGTAACAGAAACTCTGGCATAGATCTCTCATTAGAAATCATCCCAGAGGAATCCCTGCTACTTCATCCCTTAATGTCTAACTCTAAGAAGAATATGCAACCGACTCCGCAGCTACCTATTAATAAACCTTCTGTAAAGAGAAAAAGGGGGGGGACCACCCATAAGGGTAGGCGGCCAAAAGTATCTAACTATGCCCCAATGACGAGAAAAATAGAAAAAGAGAATATACCACCAGTCCAGTCATTGACCAAAGTATTCCCTCGCCAAGATCTATTAGGGAATATAGAGATTCTTGTAAGATCACTCGTATTGCCCCTGGTAGAAAGAGTTAAGAACCTTGCCACGAAGGTGGAGTCAATAGAGACAGCAATCACTTTGAATACAACCTTACTAAAAAGTCGGGCATCAGATGCCAGTAAGACTATCGCAACACACAACCCAGGGAAAGGGGATAATACTGCTAAACTGCCACCTTTACTCGAAACTATAAAAGCTATCCCTCAGGTAGTGGAAAAAACACTCCCCCCCCCCAAGACTAATATTGATTTAGAACAACCTGAAACACCTAGGGAGAAGGAATTTGGAACCCCTCCACACAAAACAACAAATAAGAGTGGGGTCAATAACGGGGGGAAAGTAGATAAAAAAAATTCAACCGGTTCTAAAGTACATATTGATTTGCCCCCAGAGGCTGCCCCATACGTCGCAATACTGACAAGGGTCCCTGAGCTGAAGCCAGGAAATAGGGAAGGATACTCCATTCTTAAAAATAAAGTGATTTACTGGTTAGCCAACAACAGACCACTACCGCCCAACATCAATGGGGAAATCATCAATGTCAGAAGGCTTGGGTGGGTAGGCCAAAGGCCCAAAAATGTTCATGGTGATGCAATAATCATTAACTTCAGAGACCGAAGGGTCATCCCCTATTTGAATGACTGGTATCAGGAGTCCGAGTCCGGAGAGGAGGGGATAAGGATACACAACTTGAGCTATTTCTATCCTAGAACGCTCATGTTTCGGCAATCAAGGACTAGCAACCCATATCACAATAACAATAACAACTTAGGAAGGGCACCTTTTTACGTACCAACTTTAAACAGATTTGCTCCCCTTGCTGGGTTGGACGGGGTTGACTGACTTAATATCATGTCAGCCCCAACTCCCACTAGACTAAGAGCAGGCTATATACATGATGCACTCACGGGATTACTACCACCAGTCTCGCATGAAACTAGCAACAGGACTCCTAGCGACTGGAAGGGCGCATCTGGTGATGGAAGTTTGGAACATTCTTCTTTGACAAAAAAGGAGGCGATAACAAACTTCGCCTGCGGGAACCAAATTACCACTCCTGATGCCCCTATCTCTTCTAAAATATCATCAATATTAGTAACTGAAACTCATAATCCATCTGCATCTGCTCAGGACTTATCACCTAAACCCAATAACACTCATACCAGGTTCAGGACAAAGGGATAAGATTATTAATCAAACAAAACAGACTTCAATTGTAGATCCCGAACATCGGAATCAATTACTTTGTGTAAACCCCGATCAAATGAGTACAAAAACGACGTTTGATGTAATGTTTTGGAACGTTGCAGGGCTACAAACTAAAATAATTGACCAAAACTGGAGGCTAACTGTAACGTCATCAGACATAATTGCCTTACAGGAGACCTGGCTCTCGGCACCATCCCACCTTCTGGGCTACAAGACCTTCTTTTCGGGAGCAATTCCGTCAACTTCGGCCAGGTCAAAAGGCGGTCTAATAACCTATGTTTCAAATACCCTCTGTTTGGGAAAAATTGAAGTTCTGAAGTAAGCTCACTCTTATCAAGCCCTAATGATTGCGGGATCCAAAAGCTCCATCTATTTAGTGATACATTTCTACAATAACCCTGGGACAGGTGACTTAAACGAGAGTTTAAATAGTATTGTGGGACTGCTCCAAAATTTACACACCAGATATTCAGATCAATCTATTATGGTCATTTGGGGTATGTGATTTTAACCTGCACTTGTGTAAAAACAGTGAACGTGGTACCTGTGGTATCCAAGATGAGCTGGGCAACAATATATCACACTATGTGCATATCACATTAGGAAACCGAATGAACGAAATTATGGTCACTGAAGACTTGGGTTTTGCAAACGAGTTGGTTAGTCCCCCAGTTCCTTTTACAACCACCTTCAATGGTCGAGGAGCAAGTACAATAATTGATTTTATTTTGGTTCCTAATTCCATGGCATCAAGAATCTGTAACTTCGAAACATCTGTAAATACTTTTAGCGATCACTTCCCTAATAACGTTCGAATAACCTTCTCTCCCACAATAATAGATAAGGCTTATTGGAGCCTTTTGGACCAAAAGTCTCTTACTTTAGACAAACTAAATGGTTTTACGCTAAAATGGGCTAATGTAGACCAACAAAAAGTCTTGACAAGCGTTGTGAAAAAGGTACTCCCAGAATTAAATGCATGTTTAGACCTGAACTCCAGCCCGGAGTTAATTCTTACCAGCTATGAGACCATTTCTAAAGTAATACGTGATGAGTTATCCATTAAAAAAAAGACAAATAGGTCCAATTCTAGGAGGGGGGGGTTTAATACGGATTGTACCAAAGCATTAACTAAATTAAAGAACGCACTAACTAAAGCTATTAGGGATAGGCAAGAGATTGCAGACCTGAGGAAGGCTTATAACTTAGCACAAAGGAAACGAAAAACCCAAATTAAGGACTCCTTATGGAGACAATTTCATCATAGTTGTCTCGTGAAGGATCCCCTTACTTTTTGGAAAACAGTTAAAGCTCTGTTTCTTTGTGTAGATCAGGAATTGCCAAAACTAGAGGTAGCTATCGATCCTGAAGCCTGGATGAACCATTTTTCAACCATCTTTAAACAAGATGAAGTACCGATTCAAGACCCGGCTGATCATCTTGGGACATATCCAATACAGATAACCTTTGAACATGATGAAATTATAAAGGCTCTTAAAAAATCTAAATCTGGAAAAGCCCCAGGGCCGGATGGGGTCCCAGTAGACTTATTTAAGTTCCAACCGGACCTATGGTCCCCCGTCCTGATGAGAGTACTTCAAGCAACCACTCAGGCAGGTTTAGTAGATTTCTGGTCAACATCGATTCTGGTACCAATTTTTAAAAAGGGTGATCGTAGCAATCCAGGGTGCTATCGGCCTATATCCTTGTTAGATACACTTGGCAAGACAGTAGGGCGAATTCTTTTGAAACGCCTTCAAACCTGGGCAGAAGAAAAAAGCATAGTTTCGGATGTGTAATACGGTTTTAGAGAAGGGCTTGGGACAGTCGATCAGGTTTTAAACCTCACTTTGTTAACTGAGAAATACGTGTCAGCTAAAGGTGGGCAACTATACATGGTCTATGTAGACCTTAGTGCAGCTTTCGACTGCGTAAAAACTGTGGGCAAAGCTCATTGACGTGGGAGTCGAACCTGCACTAGTCACTTTTCTTAGAGAACTTTATTCCAACACCTCAGCAAGGGTCAGATATGGTATATTTAGGATAGAGAGGGGGGTCAGGCAAGGGTGCGTCCTGGCCCCCTTCTTATTTACCCTTTACGCTAATAGTCTCGAACAAGAAATGGTGAGAGATAGTAATGATTTGCCTTCAGCGTCGTCCGATACCGGCGTTGCTTTACGCCGACGACGCTGTTATTTTAGCAAGAACCCCCAGTTCAACTACAGCGCTCGGTGGACAGATACTGCGAGTACATGTCCTCCTTGAACTTAAATGTACACATAAAGAAAACTTTTACCATGACAGTGGGACAATCAAAAATAATTTTTAAAAAAGGACATTTACATTAGTAACTCTGTCTTAGATACAACTACCTCATACCCATACCTAGGGATTCTGATAGATAGTAAAGTAACATGGTCAAAAGCCATTGATGCGAGGAAATTATTCTTTTTAAGGGCCACAGCAGCGCTAACTTCTTTTGCTCAAAAACTCGGGAAGAGATCGCCCGAGGAAATGTTAAAAATATTCCAGGCCAAATGAACTAGTGTTGCAAGCTATGGTGCGGGTGTGTGGGGATACTCAAACGTAGATGAAATCCAGAAAGTTGAGAACTCCTTTCTTTCTTATCTCCCTTCAGTCTCCAGAAGTACAACCACATACGGGTGCCACCTAGAACTAGGCATCGACTATATTTCGGACCTGATAAAGATTCAGCCTATTATAATGTGGAGGCGCATCAGGACGAACGATCATTGCCATCTAACCAGAGCCCTCATAAAGGAATGCATGTCACTAGATAAATCTCACAAAATAAGGTGGCTGGATTACGTAAAATCTTTTTTTAGCGATCTGGGCTCTCCAGGTTGCTATACTGAGCCGATAACGATCTCCAAAATTTCAAAGAAAGATCTTAAAAACTCATGTTTGTTACATCTGAGAGACCTTAGACTGGCCAAAGAAGTTGGAAAAAAATCTGCATTACACTTAGGGCCCCATTAGGATGTCGGGCGGATTGCCTCCGCCAGGGTGGCGGTGGCCACCGCCACCCTGGCGGAGGCAATCCGCCCGACAAGCACTCTCGTTTTCCCCTCCGCCAGATTAGGATGGTGGAGGGGACAGCGGCGGACGGAAAGACCGTCCGCCGCTTTACCACCGCGGTCGCCTTGCGACCGCGGCGGTAATGGATTAATATTACAATGGCACACAGTAGAGGCCTTTCCGCGGCGGCAATGCCGCCACGGAAAGGCAGGCGGGGATTGCTGCGGGGGCCCCCTGCAGGGCCCCCAGGTTGACACCACTGTCGGGGGGCACATGGGGGGTACCTATGGTACCCCCCACATTTGCATATGCAAAGCGGCAGGCCCCGCACGGTGCCTGCCGCTTTGCATATACAAATGCAAAAAAGCATTTTTAGCATTGTGGCGGGCGGTGCAGAGTGCACCGCCCGCCACAATGCTAAAACTACAGGATGTGCCCGCCACTGTGGCGGGCACATCCTAATTCACCCCACGGGACCCCCGCCCTCATCGCGGGCGGTCCCGTTCCCCACTAAGGTGACGGGCGGAATTTGTCTGCCGCTTTGCATATGCAAATGCAAAAAAGCATTTTTAGCATTGTGGCGGGCGGTGCAGAGTGCACCGCCCGCCACAATGCTAAAACTACAGGATGTACCCGCCACTGTGGCGGGCACATCCTAATTCCCCCCACGGGACCCCCGCCCTTATGGCGGGCGGTCCCGTTCCCCATGGACCCCTTACTGTCTATCCAAACCACTTTTTGCCTAGAGCCTTATTTAAAATCAGACCTCAGTCATTTTGAGAAATTTCTATTGAGTAGATTTAGATTGGGTAGTTTTTTCAGGCTTATTTCATTTCCCACTCAAAATGATTGGTCGACAAGCCTTCCATTTTGCCCCTGTGATTGTGTTTCCAACCAAAGTAACATCCACACAGTACCGTTTTGTAAATTTTTTGTTGCACCCCGTAGTCGTTGGATAATTCCAATACTAAAGATCATGGGACTCCGAAAATGTCGCCCAGCACTACTGGCATTGCAATTGTTAGAAAATTAATTATACGCAAAATCGATTGCCTATTTTTTAATTTTTTTTATTAATCATCGCTCTAATCTTAACAGTGTGTAATTATTGTACCCTGAGGAATATATTCATCTGTGTATATTAATTTAAAAAATATATATATTTTATCGTATTTTAACTGATACTGTCTTTTAAAATGTTCTTTTATGGCTTTCTTCGAAAACCGAATAAAGATAATTTTGAATTTGAATTGAATTGACTAACAGTCAAATTTCAGTTTGGCCATCGGTCAAAGGTTTCCAGCAGCAGAGAACATTGTGGTGGAGTAGACTTTCCGCCAGCCTCTAAACAAGGTTGCTAATCAAAGCAACCACTTTTTAGTCTCCTGCCCCAGTTTAGAAAACATAATACAGGTATTGTTTCTAATACTGATAGTGGCACCTCTACAGGACAAATCTAGATGGAAAGCAATAGATTGTTGTAAAAGCATAAATGAGATAATGTAAATCATGTACACGTTTGATGGGAAAACAAAATCTCTCTAAGGATAATCTATAGAAAAAGAGGGACCAGGGAGGTCTTTATCGGTGGAGGACAAGATGTTCCTTAAAAAGGAATGTTTAAAGGGCAATGTTTTAAGTAAGTAATGTATTCATATTTCCCACATCACTTATCGATCAGCCCATCGAGGTTCTTCTCTCTTCCTTCATCTTGTTCATGTTCACTCGTTTCCCTTTGCCCAGCTGATTAAGCAGTGTCATCTGCAGTGTCAGCTTCATGCTGGTGATACCCAGAGTCCGCTGAATCTACATGGGGATTCAAATGAATGCCTGCAGGAGGGGAGATGTTTGTGATATGTACAGCACTGGATATAGTACAAATGGTGATAAGACTGAGATTCTCTTCCTAGGTTGTGCTGATCACATCTCTTGTTTCTTACAGTAGCTGAACAGTACTTACTTTCCAAAATATATCTCCTTCTTGAATTAAATTACTAAATGTTCCTGGTGCAAATGGTAGTCATTATTTATTTTATTTTATTTAGTACATATTTATAGCATGTTTTAACACACTGTAATGTAATTCCTTTACTGAGAAACAGATGTCATACATTAAAGGAGTTAGCAACAGCTCAGAACTAAATACCGACATGAAAATAATTACATAGTCACATGTTGAACAGTGGGAGAAGGAATAAAGGGAGAAGGTAAATAGTAGTAGGAGATTGTTAAGAGAGGAAATAGAGCATCAGGGTGGTTATTCAAGAAAAATCGAAATGGAGACAATTTTATGTGTATTCTAAATGAGAGGACGGTAGCCTAGCTTCTGACATTTGATGGCAAGAATTCCAAGAAGCTATTATGGCTCCTGAGAATGATCTGTTAGAGGCAAACGTTTTCTTGAATGTAGGAACATCGTATCAGAGGTCATTCCAACTTCACAGCATCCTTTGACCTCTTGATATGGGTAAAAGAACAGAGAGATATGGGTTGTTTGTATGCTCGACTTTATGTATGAGGCAATACAGTTTGAAGCATATCCTGCCTTTATATTGTAGCCAATGAAGTTAACGTATAATGGGCCAAATATGTTAAATATTTCTTGAAGAAGTCACCAATCTGGCTGCAAAATGGAGTATGGCTTTTAGTCGGGTTAGATGTTTTTAACATCTTTTTATTTGATTTTATATTTTACAACCTGTCTAGTATCACATTTGCAGAACTTGCTTGGTAAACCATGATTCTCGTATGCAAAATTAGCTATTTTAAAGTCTTAATGAGTATGACAGAGCAAATAACAAATCATGTTATAGATCTGAAGAAAGAAGAATACAAAGAAAGAAACAAAGACAGAAGACAAAAGCGAAGCAGGAGCAAGGAAGGTTGTATGGTTGTAAGGAATGAACAAAATATGGAAAGAAGGAAATAAAATGGAAAAGAGAGAAATAAAGGCAGAAGGAATGAAGTAAAAGTGACCTTGAAAAGGTTAAGATCACACTCTACCTGTCTCATTCACTCAGTGGTAGCCATATAGTTCAAAGTGGCGAGCATTTTATTTTTCTGGCTACTCCCATAACATCCCAGAATAGTGATATATAGAGAAGAGCCAGCGTGTGCTATTCTACAAAAGAACCAGAGACAGGTGCAGTCAGAGAGAAAAGTTGTTGGGTTTAAAGTTATGGAAAAGAAGATGTAGTGAAGAATTAAGCATTCATAAACAAAATGAGTTGTGCAAGCAAAGAGAAGGTCCAGTCAAAGAGAAAAAACAGCTAGATGTACGATTACAGAAAGGAACTGAAGATATGGTTTAATGTACCGGAGCACCAGTTAATAGTTGTGCACTCAGAGAGTAAGCAAAGATATGTGCAGACGCAGGGAAGAACTAAAGAGATTCACGATTCTAGAGGAAAATGGAAGCGATAAGTGCTATAATCGAACAGAAAAGACGCTCCCGGGAAGATATTGACTAATTGAAATGAGGGAGATAGAGGCCCTGAGGCAAAGCTGAAGGCTTTACCCCATCCAGTTTAATAACTAGGGAGAGTCCATCCTATTGATATTATTGCTCTTGTCAATCAGACCCCTAATATTTGGGGTAAAATTCACAACAATTTAGAAGAAGCATATCTTTTGGAATTTTGGTTGATAAGGTCACATTGAAATTAATTTTAGAGAATGTCTGGTTTTGAGGTAATACAAATCAGCACGTAAAAAGGGTATGAGCAGATTTCAGTCATATGCTGGCCACGTGCATCAAACATCTTTACAAATGGTGCTAATCACATAATTCGGCAGTTTGCGAATGCAAAATAGCCTTTCATGATGTATTAAAGTCTTTGCAGTAGCAAATCTAAGTAATCACAATTTTTTGCGATTACCTTAAAGTGCAAATGCAAATAGGGAATCGCAGTTTGTGGTTCTGTAAGCACAGGTGTAATGCATTTTCCAAATGCAAACTGTGCATTTAGAAAAATGCAATTCACGTTGACTTCAAGTCGATGGTAAACATGTGCAAATTTTGAAAAATGCACAAAACTGCATTTTTCAAAGGGCATTGTAGCACACACATGCCCCTAGGGCATGTGTGCACTTTATATTTGCACATTCATTTTTTGGGAGTGCTTCAGGGTGGCCTTAGGCCCCAGGGCACCCTTGACTTTGCATTCGCTAATTTGCAATTATCAATTAGGTAATCGCAAATTAGCTAATGTAAAACCATTTGCACATATGGGCCTTGTTATTTCGCTATTCAACTTTTAAGCTCCCAGTCCTTCATTTGCACTTCCCAGACCAGACTGACGCTGGCTTGAACTACTCTCACATCAACGGGGGCAACACGGAGGTCGATGACCTGAGCGGTAAGAGTATATCAACATTTTGGGTCTGTGCCACTCTACTCTCTGCCCTCAAGCCTCCTGCCTATGGTTTGTCATGCTGGGTCACTCCCACCATTTTAAAGTAGACTGAAATATGAGTGGGTTGTGCGTTCACTCCCGCTGACTGTCCTTTTTTTAGGGAACTTTACTGCATACCATGGCAAAGGTCATACTTCCTTGTTATTTCATCACTTAACTTTTGAGGTTCATTACAGGAATACTTGCATTTACAGTCTCACTATTCCATTGTGTAACACTTCACTAATTTGACTCACAAATGTATTTACAACATTTGCTAATTGAGGCACACTAGCGTACAATACTGTTATTTGTTGTGTTGTTTGTAATCTTTTTGGGAAGAACCAAGCAAAGCCAAGGAATTCCTTTCCATTTTAAAAAGACCTTGACAATTCCCAATCGTATTAGAGCACCATGATTCGAATCATGGATGAACGCAATATAACAATTTCTTCCACTTTGAAAAGGGTCCACACACCCGCCATCACTCCTGTGAAGACGGTATGGGAGGCAGTAATAAAAGACAACAAAGGACCCTGCTTCTCCGAGGAAGTCACCTCTTCCACTCACATTTGAAGATTTAATGGAAGTAATTCAACTACTGAAACCTTTCATTATGGAAACTACTAATACCGTTAATAAATTGAAGGATAAATGGTCTATTCTTCAGTCAAGGGTTTCAGATATGGAGATCAAAATTGCAGACACTCAGGGTGTAGCTATAAAAGTTGCTGGTATGGCTAAGAATATTGAATTCCCTATAAGAGAATACAAAGATTTAGAAAACTGAAAGACGTACCAATCTCTGCATTTATGGCATACCGGAGGGAGCTGAGGGGGGAGACATGATTGCATTTTTAAATACTAATATACCAAAAATTGTCAGTCTGGCTGTCAGTGTCTTCCTCAATATCCAAAGAGCTCTTCATCTCGGTCCTAAACCCCCAATACCCGTATAGGCTCCCAAACCCAGAGGATCTATTGTCCTCTTCTTATGGTATACAAATTTAATGCTAGTTCTTTAGGCCTCTAAGCAAAGGCATCAAATAATCTGGTCAGGAGAAAACGCCTTCTATAGTCAAAATGTTTCTAGAGTCACAGCTACTAGACGAAAGAAGTTTCTGGACATACGCCCTACTCTTTGTGCTATCAGTGCAAGATTCAACCTAATTCACCAATGTCTCTTTAAAGTCACCTATAAGGATAATACTGCATCATTTGAATTTCCAGTTCGAATTAGAGAGTACATTAAGCTTCATAAAAGAGAGGCTATAAAAATTAGTAGCTTTCGAAACACCCTTATGTAAATATATGTAATGTTTGCACTTATATTTTACTTTAAATTGATATTATGCCTCTCTTTTCCCTTTTCAGCATTGCCCTTAATGAAAGGTCCTTATACCTTGCCTTGTCCTTAGTGATGTCCATGATTGTGATATTCGTTAATGCAGTTATATAGTTATTCCTCCCCTGTCTGCCCTTCTCACGCATCCCTTTATGATTGGGTAAGTTTCTTTTGTCTCTGCATGTTTAGCTTTATATTACTCAACACTTACCTTAACTATCCTGTACTTGGCTAGTCCTTATCTTCTGTCATTTTTGTTCCTTCTTTCCATATACAGGACAAGGTGGTCTGGCTGGTTCATCGTTCTTCGTGCTTCTCTATGCTCCACTATCAATGTTGTCTGTTTGTATAACTTTCTTTTTATGGCTCAGGTTGTCCCAACTCTTTACCATACTCTTCTTTCTTAGCCATGTAAGGACTTGGACCCCATTTCAGTTGTAATATTCTTCTCTTTTGTTTCCTTCCATTGGTGTCCATAGAGGTTTTTCGTGGGAGGCATAACTTTAATGTCATCCATCCTCTGACTCGGTGGATGGATGATGTTAAAATGACGCCCCCACTGAAGTTATTTTTAGAGGGTAGGTGAAATATCTAGGGGGGCAAGCACTCCCCTTTACCCCCTGTGGATGCTCATGTTTCCTTCTTGCCTTTTCTACTATGAATTTCTCACTTGTATTGTTATGTGAGATTCAGTTCTATACAGTTACCTTATAATGTTTTCTTCATGCTTAAAGAGGTTCTGTTTTATGACATAATTTACCAAAGTTTGCATGAACAGGTTTAGAATAACCTCCTGGAAGTCAAAGGTCTTTAGAGTCCCATCAAAAGACACAGATACTTACACACCTCTCTTAGCTCACTTGTCATATTGCTTTATTGAAAGAAACTCCTCTTTCTGAAAAGGATACCTATTTCCTAAAGAAAAGTTGGTTTCGTTCTCAGTACTGCTCCTTTGCGGTTCTTCATCAAAATGGTGTGATTATTTTATTTAAAAAAAGCTTATATTTTAAAACAGGAAACTGATTTTGATGGAAGATGGTTGGACGTAGATACTACAATTACTAGGAACCCATTTTTAACCAAACATATGTCATTTATGAATGTTAATCTTGTGCTTGGCGGAAATCATAATCAATTGTTAGATTCCATCTTCGATAGAAATTCCACCTTTAAATGTATTCCTAATAACACGTAAAAACCTTTTAATGAACAGTTTCAAATAGAAGATTAGTTGATGCTTGCCACATTTACAACCCTGACTTATTAGTATGCTCTTTTTATTCCAATGAGCCACTGTAGCATGGCCACTGGTGCTGAGACACAACTTGACTGGGCACGCCTGACCTCCTGCAAGGTCCTTGCTACAGACCAGGGTGGATCGGACGACTGAGGGAGCACGCTACTCGCTGTAGTGTGTGACCAAGGGGGAGGAAGTGAAGCCACCACAAAAAAGGAGAGAGCGCGCTGCATAGACAGCAGGCCCACGCCGGCCTCTGCGGCCTCAGGGTCATCCTGCACAAATAGAGTCATCCGATTCTGAGGTGGGAATAAAAGAGCTCATCAAGGCCAACACCTCTGGACTGCTGAGTGCCTGTTCTGCCCCCAGAGATATTAGAGACTCCTCCACCGGGACAGAGGGCTGAGACCCATGCCTCTCTTATATATCTAATTGCTAAAATTACACCTAATTGGAGCCCAACCTAATTGTTACCCCATGCCCCAGTTCCTGTGGATAGACGTAGCAATGCGCCGGCAAAAGCAGCAAGACGTATCTATGGTAAACAGAGAGACACCCCACATTGAAGGGTCCATCACTTAAAATACTGCGCACGTGCCATGTCTGGTGATGCCTACCCTGGTGGCCCTGAGGCTATGTTGTAGCCTGTACCTGGAAAAGACTTGCCATACCTACCAACGCACAGTATTAGTGATAATCCGAGAGGGAGCCTGCCTCCCATGACCACACTTCTTTTGATCCTCCCTTGATTCTAACAGACGTAAGAGCCACAAGCCTCTGTTGTCCATGCCCCGCCTCTGACTCTCAGAAGTGCCTCCTGCAACTTACAGGCAAAGCACATATGAGAAACTGACATGCCACAAGGGACTGGTGGGGTGGCAACATCCCCTGGCTGGCAGTATTGACTACCTCAGTGCCCTCTCACGCAGGTAGGCCTTGAGTGGCAGCGATCATGACCAGGGACAGAGGCGCCTGAACAACACAACAAACAAAATTAGATAAGTTTAGTTTTGCAATTATTTACTATGATGTTTCTTAGCCCCAAATAGGGGTGGACTTCGCTGGCAGCCAAGGATGTTTCCTGCCATCACGCTATGCTGATGGTATTCTGTAACACGTAAGACCTCTTCAAGGGGGGAGGCGGGTGGGAGAATTGCTTGTGGTGACAATGGTACTCTACAGTTTTTGAGTTTTGTTTATTGACGCAGGGAGGGTTTGTTTTGGGGATGTTTGTTACTTTGTTTATTAATGTTAGCTATTGGTGTAGAACCTTGAAGGCCATGTGCATTTCTTACACTGTAGATTTATGCACACATGCACAGTATTTTTCTACGTGTCTCTCCTGACTTGCTGTGCCCTCCAAAAGGTCACTAGAGACCATGTCTCCACGATGTCCTGACATATCAATAATAAAACTACTACCAGGAATGTAAACAGTCTGGGGTACAAAATCAAACCTACAGCTTATGTGGTTCTCCTCCAGAACTCTGTTTGTTGGTAACAACCTATTCTGCCCTAGATCATTGGAGTTACAAATTGGTTGCCCATGCATGAGATAACACAGGCTCCAGGGGAGTGGGCATTTTGGTACAGAAGTCACTCTCACTAATAGTTCAACAGATCTGGCCCAACACCCCTGGTAGATATGTAGCTCTTAACAGAAGCTGGGAGGGGGCTACCCTCAACATGGGTTTTGTTTATGTTCCACCCCGTCTGCTTTACCTCACATTTTGGGACCAGAGTACCCTGCTCCTCCAAATGCCAGAGGGTAAATTACAAATATTGATGGGGTGATTTTAATGTAACGATATGTGATCCAAAGAGACTGATGGCCTCAAAGAGTGGTGGGCCCTCCCTGCAAACCACTAGCAGAGTTCCTGACTGCCTGTGCCTGACTGACATATGGTGAGTGTTTAACCAAATGGCCCTACAGTATATGTTTCACTTGGGAGCACATGGCACCCTCTTGTGTATTGGTCGTTTCCTCACCATCACGCATCAAATACAATATTTCTTGGAAGCCTGCTTCGTACCATGAGGGATATTGGACTGCACCCCAGCATGGGTGGAATTTCCACTACACAGAGGTTCGACTCCTTGCAACATAACACTGAACTCCTGGTATCTTGAGGTTTCCCATATTGTTAGAAGCGGCTGTCTCTAGTTGGCAGAGGTATACACTTCTGACAAATAGGGACACACCTTTTCTAGTCAGGGCAAGGGGATCACACACTTAGATAACCCCTGCTCACCCCCTTGGTAGCTTGGCAAAGCAGACAGGCTTATCTCAGAGGCAGTGCGTTAAGCATTTATGACCACATACAGTAATAAAGTGAATACACTACAAATGGACACGACACAGTAGTATTATAAAAATAAGAACGTTTATATAAGGCTTAGCACAAGACCAAATAACGACAAAAATATACCACAATCTTAATAAATACTCTTGGAAGGAAAAATAATAGTTCAAGCACGGTTTCTTCTTAGCACAAAGTCTTTAGTAACAAAAGCAACTCTTCTTCTTTAAAACACAGTTCTTGGCAACAATGTAACCCACACGGGAGTCACACGACGTCGAGGCAAAGTTAATCCAAAGGTTCGGCGTCGACCGCAAGGAGCGCTACGTCGAGCCCCGAGTCGCACAGACCCCCACAACACAGTACCTTGGAAAAGTGAAGCCCTCGATGATCAGCGGCGTCGAGATGTCCGGCGTCGCGTCTTCGGGGTCGATCGGGCCTCGGAGTCGGGGCTATCTGCAGCGGCGTCGACCGAAGTCAGGCAGGAGCAGCGCTCACGAGATGAAGCAGGATATGGCGTCGTCGATGTCGATGTTGCAAGAGTGAGCAGCGCTCACGGCGTCGATAGGGCTCGGCTTCGATGCGATCAGCAGCGGCGTCCACACAGGGTCACTTGGAGCTGGAGCCGAACTCGCTACTCACTGGCGTCGCTACTGGCGTCGATCGGGCCCGGCGGCCGGCGTCGAAGGTGCGGGACACTGGAGCTGTTACTCACAATGTCGAGCTGGATTCGGCGGCGTCCGTCGGCGTCGAGATTGCTGGATTCTTCAGAGGTGCTGGATTTCAGGTTCCAGCAACAAGCACTCTTAGCAAATAGATGAAGTCCTTTGGCCCTGTGACTTCAACAGGAGGCTGGCACTCTTCCAACCCTTGGAGATTTTCTATAGCAAGTTTGAGAGTACACACTCAGTTCCTCTCTCCTGGTTCCTTGGCAAAAAATAAAGAAGCAACTGCAGGATTCCCCCAACAAACAGCACTCTGGCAGAAGGGGTAGGCAGTCCTTGGATCAGCAGGCTTCTTGTCCTTGGTTCAGGTTTCCTTGTCAGAAGTGATCTAAATTCTTGGTTCAGGGGTCCTTGTCTTATACCCCTTTTTGGCTTTGATCCCTTTGTCCATGCAGGGGAATTTCCCCCCATCTCGGGTTTGTTGTGGGTGTTGCCAGGCCGAGGCACCTGGCCTATTCACTGTGCAGGGCAGAGTCTTCAGCCGCCCAGCAGGAGCGGAGCCAGCATTGTCACTGGCAGGGCCATCAGTTGCCCGGCAGGAGGTGGGGCCAGGAAAGTCCCTGGCAGGCACAGAGTCATCAGCCGCCTGGCAGGGGGGCGGAGCCAGCATTGTATCAGGCAGGGCAGGCTATCAGGAGCTACTCTTCCCCTACTCTCAATGCAAATGCCCCACTCACCCCACACTGACTCATTCAGACCTCTGGAGCCACCCAGCTCCTGTCACACGCACACCAGAACCAGCAGAGACCGGTAGACAGTTAGACAAGAAAATAGCTACTTTCTAAAAGTGCTATTTTCAAACACAGAGTCCAAAAACCATCCACACAAACGGATGCGTTATTAAACCCTGAGTTCAGGGATACCAAACTCGACATTGCACCATGCTCCCCGAGCCCGCTAGGATTATAGCATTAATAATCCTGGCAGCCCATTCTAACTGATGGAGAGCAGGTTACCTTACAATAGTGAAAAATGAATATGGCTGTAATTCACTATTAGGACATGCCAACCTTGTCAGGCTTGTCCTACCTTATACTTACAATGCACCCTGCGCTTGGGCCTACCATAGGGGTGACTAACATGATGTTAAGGGAAGGTTTAGGGACTGGCAAGAAGGTGTACTGGAGCAGTCTGCGTGACAGTACCAGACTGCACGTAGGTCTAGCAATGGCAGACCTGTAGACATACTTTTACTAGGCCGCTTCTGTGGGTGGCACAACACGTGCTGCAAGCCCACTAGCAGCATTTGTATTTACAAGCCCTGGCACTCCTGGTGCACTCTACTAGGGACTGACAGTAAACCAAATAAGCCAAACATGGAATTCAATCAATACAGCAATTTCACATAGGGAGCACTTGCACTGTGGCACTGATCAGCAGTGGCACAGTGCCCAAAGCAATATACCAGCAAAAACATCGTAAACAGAGGAGGCAAACAGAAAAAATGGAGGAGAGACTCATGCCAATGATGTCAGGTCTAACACCTGTCCCCTCCAGCTGAAATGTGGGGAGAACTACCCTTACCCTAGGGAGTCCTCATCACTAAGGCGGAAAAATCTGGACAGACCATCAGCATTGGCGTGATCTGTGCCAGGGCGGTGTTCCACCGTGAAGTCCATCCCCTGTAGGGAAATGGACCACCTCAACAGCTTTGGATTCTCACCCCTCATCTGCATCAACCATCTGAGGGGCCTGTGGTCTGTCTGAACCCGGAAGTGAGTCCCAAACAGGTAGGGTCTTAGCTTCTTCAGCGCCCAGACCACAGCAAATGCTTCTCTTTCTATCGCACTCCACCTCTGTTGCCTGGGAAGTAACCTCCTACTGATGAAGGCTACAGGTAAGTCTCGGCCCTCTTCATTCACCTGAGCTAGAACAGCCCCCACGCCATGCTCTGAAGCGTCCGTCTGGATAACAAATTCTTTAGAAAAGTCGGGTGCCTGGAGTATGGGTGCTGTGCACATTGCAGTTTTCAGGGTGTCAAAGGCCGTCTTACAGGCGTCAGTCCAGATCACAAGTCTTGGCTGCTTCCTGGAAGTCAGCGAAGTCAAGGTGTGCACAATGTTACCATAATCCTTGACAAACCTCCTGTAGTAACCCGTGAGACCCAAGAAGGCTCTCACCTGAGTCTGGGTTTTGGGCGGTGCCCATGCCAGGATGGTATCAATCTTGGGTTGCAGGGGGGCCACCTTGCCGCTCCCTACTTGGTGCCCCAAGTACACCACTGAACCCTGCCCAATCTGGCACTTACTGGCTTTGATTGTGAGGCCTGCTCTGCGCAGGGCCAACAACACTTCCTGGAGGTGGCGCAAGTGTTCCTCCCAGCTGGCGCTGAACACTGCGATGTCGTCCAGGTAGGCGGCACTGAAATCCTCCAGTCCAACCAAGACCTGGTTGACCAACCTCTGGAAGGTGGCAGGGGCATTCTTCATCCCAAAGGGCATAACCCGGAACTGGTAGTGCCCATCTGGTGTGGAGAATGCTGACCTCTCTTTTGCCCCATCAGTCAAGGCGATCTGCCAGTACCCAGATGTTAGATCAAACGTACTAAGGTACCGGGCAGCCCCTAACCGATTTATGAGCTCATCAGCTCTGGGGATGGGGTGCGCGTCAGTCTTGGTGACTGAATTGAGTCCTCGGTAATCCACACAGAACCGAAGTTCCGGTGAAGCACCAGGCGCTGCAGCCTTCGGGACCAAGACCACTGGGCTGGCCCAAGGACTGCTAGAGGACTCAACCACCCCTAAGGCAAACATTTTGGAGACCTCCTCCTTGATGTATGCTCTGACCTTGTCAGTCACTCTGTAAGCCTTGTGCTTCACAGGAGTGCTGTCCCCGGTGTCCACATCATGGACACACCACTGAGTGACACCAGGAATCAAGGAAAACAGATCAGGGAATTGTCCCAACAGTTGGCGACAATCCTGCTGCTGCTGCTCAGGGGTCAGTGTGTCAGAGAGGACAACACCATCCACTGACCCATCTTGCTCTTTTGCATACAGGAGGTCAGGAAGAGGCTCACTCTCCTCCTCCATTCCAGCATCTGTAGCTAGGAGCATGCCCACTTCGGACCTTTCTAAGTGGGGCTTTAAACGGTTGACATGCAGGACCCGCAAGGGGTTCCTGGGAGACTTCAAGTCCACCATGTAGGTGACATCGCTCTTTTTCTCCACAACCTCAAATGGTCCAGTCCACCTGTCCTTGAGCGCACAAGGTTCCACAGGGGACATGACCCAAACTTTCTGTCCAGGCTGAAGCTCCACCAGAGTGGCATTCCGGTCGTACCACCGCTTCATCTTTTCCTGGCTGGCCTCCAGATTTGCCTGAGCAAGATCTCTGAAGCGCCTAGTCTGGTTCCTAAAGGCCAGCATGTAACTGTATACATCCTGGGGAGGTTTCCTGGGAGATTGCTCCCAGCCTTCTTTGACCAGACTCAAAGGTCCTCTTACCGGGTGTCCATACAAAAGCTCAAAGGGGCTGAACCCTAGAGACTTCTGTGGCACCTCAAGGTAAGCAAACAGCAGGCATGGCAAGAGGACGTCCCATTTACGCCTCATTGGTTCTTCAAGACCCATAATCATGCCTTTAAGGGTACGGTTGAATCTCTCAACCAACCCATTACCTTGAGGGTGGTAAGGAGTGGTGAACTTGTCGGTTACCCCACACTCCTTCCACAGAGACTTCATATAGTTGGAAATGAAGTTGGTGCCCCGGTCTGACACCACCTCTCTGGGGAACCCCATTCGGGAAAAAACACCCATCAGTGCCCGTCCCACCACGGGGGCCGTCACTGTTCTGAGAGGGATGGCTTCCGGGTACCGTGTGGCATGGTCCACCAAGACCAGGATGAACCTGTTGCCCAGGGCTGTCTTGGGGTCCAGGGGCCCAACAATGTCAATCCCCACCCGGTCAAAGGGGGTACTGACCACGGGAAAAGGTTGGAGGGGAGCCTTCTGCTTCCGCCCGCTTTTCCCACTTGCCTGGCAAGTTTGACAGGTCTTGCAATTGATATCTGTATCCCTTCTCATCTGAGGCCAATAAAAATGGGTGACAAGCCTGTCATAGGTCTTGTCCTGCCCCAGATGTCCAGCTAAAGGAACGTCATGAGCCAAACTGAGTAGGAAGGCTCTGAAGCGCTGGGGTACCACCAGCACACGGGTTGACCCAGGCTCAGCAGCCTTAGGCTCACTATACAGGAGATCGTTCTCCCAGTAGACCAAATGTGACCCTGACTGATCACCTGTTGTCTGGGCTGAGGCCTGCTGCCTCATACCCACAAGAGAAGGGCACACTTTCTGTTCTGCACAAAATTCTTCCCTGGAGGGACCACCATCCTGCTGCCAGTGGGTCAGCACGGGCAGGTCTCCCAGTTCAGCAACTTGTTCACCTGTGGGTTCCAGGGCATACCTCTCAAGGTCTGCCTCCTCCTGGACCATGGGAACTACGGGGGACGGTTTCCCGCGTCCCCTGCCTCTTCTCTTCACAGCTGGGTCCTGGGCCATACTTTCAGGCTCCAGAACCCCATCAACACCCTTACTTGCTGTCATCGATCGAGTGGTTGCACACACCCACTCTGGCACACCCAACATTTTCAAATGTGTCTCCGTCTCCACCTTAGCCCAAGGGGAGTCTTCCAAATCATTGCCCAGGAGACAATCAACAGGCATGGCGGGCCTTACAGCAACCTGAAGAGTACCTGAAACTCCCCCCATTCAAAGGAAACTTGAGCTACCTCACACTCTCTCTGGGAGTTGTCAGCAGCTATCACAGGGTAGAATGCGTGGGGAACAACCTGCTCTCTGGACACCAAGTGACACTTGACAGCTGTCACACTCGCTCCGGTGTCTCTCAGAGCTTCCACTCTATGGCCATTAATGGTCACCCACTGCCTATATTTCTTAGTGTTACTAGGCAGAGGGGGTGGAGGGACCATTTCCATGAGAGACCAGGGACATCTCTGCGGGACCCTCCCCACCATGGGCAACCATCTCCTCCCCTCCCAGGGCTACACTCACCAACTGATGGGGGCTGCACGTGGTGGTGCACTAGAGTTCTTCAAGGGACACTGAGGATCATAAAAACGGTGTCCCACCTGCTTACAAGCGAAGCAGGTCATTGGGCCCCTATGACCTGGTTTACCTGGCGGGCCTCTGATTTCTTCACAGGAGGAGCTGGGAACCCTTCCCTTGGTTCCCTTGGGGATTACTTTGGGGCCCTTTCTGGAACTCCCTCTGTTTACCCTTGTCCCCCCCACTCTTCTGCTGGGGACCCTGCCCACCTTTGGCTGAGTCTCCCACTGGACCCTTGTGGACCCTGGTACTGACCCAGCGGTCCGCCTCCTCAGCAAGTTTTCTAGGGTTAGATATCTTGCTATCAATAAGGTGCTGGCGCAGCTCTGGAAAACAGTTATTAGACAAGTGCTCCCAAGCAAACAAATCATAAAGAGCATCATAACTTTCCACTTTGCTGCCCTTTACCCAACCATCCATGGCTCTGCAAAAAAATGACACATATTCAACCCACGTAGTACCAGGCAATTTCTTAAAGGCCTGTCTGTACTTTTATGGGGTTAGGCCATACCTTAACATTAAAGCATCTTTCATATGAGTATAAGACATCCTATCCTCAACAGGCATGTCTAACAGGGTATCTCTTCCCTCATTCACAAAGCGACCCCACAACCCCGCTCCCCAATCCTTCTCAGGGACCCGGTGGGCCAACAATGCTAACTCATATGCTTTAAACCATTGACCAATATCTTCATTCTTCTGAAAATCTTTGATCACATCTTTAGGAAAATAAAACCTACTTTCTGCAGGCACAGATGGGATGCTGCCACCAGAGGGATTCAATTCTAACTCCTTAGCTTTGAGCTCCATGTCCCTCACCCTTCTCTCATGCTCAAAAGCTAACTTTTCTCTTTCAAACTCCAACCTTTTGATCTCCATATCAGCTTCTCTCCTGCCTCTTGCATTCTCTATCTCCAACTGCCCATCTATCTTAAGTTTTGCCATCTCCATGTTGTATGCTCGCTCCTTCGCCCTTTCTTCTCTTTCTTCAGGAGAAAGACCTTTGGAGGACACACTGCTGCCAGGAGGGGATACAGGCCCATTCACGGGCACTTCCTCCTCCCCTTCCCCTGTCGGTACCACCACCGGATCAGAGGGATCTCTGGCCTCTAACCAGGCCTCCAATGCTTTGAGATATTCTGGTCTCCTTGAAATGCCTGTGGTAGGAACTTTCAACTGCTTGCAAAAGGATTTCAGCTTCCTTACTGGATAGTCGTTTATCTTACTCCTATCAAATTCCTCCACAACAACAGGTGTAGCGCCTCCAGCATTACTCATGGTCAAAACTGGCAGTTTCAAAAATCAAGCTCCAGGAAATTGGAGAACAAAAATAGAATATCCAACCAAAACAGATTGTGGCTGCGCTATGGTCTGCTTTCACTATGTAGCGCACACTAATCACTGCACATGGGTCATAAATGCAAAGTTCAAATCCTCACCACTGACCCACCAATGTTAGAAGCGGCTGTCTCTGGTTGGCAGAGGTATACACTTCTGACAAATAGGGACACACCTTTTCTAGTCAGGGCAAGGGGATCACACACTTAGATAACCCCTGCTCACCCCCTTGGTTGCTTGGCAAAGCAGACAGGCTTATCTCAGAGGCAGTGCGTTAAGCATTTATGACCACATACAGTAAAAAAGTGAATACACTACAAATGGACACGACACAGTAGTATTATAAAAATAAGAACGTTTATTTAAGGCTTAGCACAACACCAAATAACGACAAAAATATACCACAATCTTAATAAATACTCTTGGAAGGAAAAATAATAGTTCAAGCACGGTTTCTTCTTAGCACAAAGTCTTTAGTAACAAAAGTAACTCTTCTTCTTTAAAACACAGTTCTTGGCAACAATGTAACCCACACGGGAGTCACACGACGTTGAGGCAAAGTTAATCCAAAGATTCGGCGTCGACCGCGAGGAGCGCTACGTCGAGCCCGGAGTCGCACAGACCCCCACAACACAGTACCTTGGAAAAGTGAAGCACTCGATGATCAGCGGCGTCGAGATGTCCGGCGTCGCGTCTTCGGCGTCGATCGGGCCTCGGAGTCGGGGCGATCTGCAGCGGCGTCGACCGAAGTCAGGCAGGAGAAGCGCTCACGAGATGAAGCAGGATACGGCGTCGTCGATGTCGATGTTGCAAGAGTGAGCAGCGCTCACGGCGTCGATAGGGCTCGGCTTCGATGCGATCAGCGGCGGCGTCCACACAGGGTCACTTGGAGCTGGAGCCGAACTCGCTACTCACTGGCGTCACTACTGGCGTCGATCGGGCCCGGCGGCCGGCGTCGAAGGTGCGGGACACTGGAGCCATTACTCACGATGTCGAGCTGGATTCGGCGGCGGCCGTCGGCGTCGAGATTGCTGGATTCTTCAGAGGTGCTGGATTTCAGGTTCCAGCAACAAGCACTCTTAGCAAATAGATGAAGTCCTTTGGCCCTGTGACTTCAACAGGAGGCTGGCACTCTTCCAACCCTTGGAGATTTTCTATAGCAAGTTTGAGAGTACACACTCAGTTCCTCTCTCCTGGTTCCTTGGCAAAAAATAAAGAAGCAACTGCAGGATTCCCCCAACAAACAGCACTCTGGCAGAAGGGGTAGGCAGTCCTTGGATCAGCAGGCTTCTTGTCCTTGGTTCAGGTTTCCTTGTCAGAAGTGATCTAAATTCTTGGTTCAGGGGTCCTTCTCTTATACCCCTTTTTGGCTTTGATCCCTTTGTCCATGCAGGGGAATTTCCCCCCATCTCGGGTTTGTTGTGGGTGTTGCCAGGCCGAGGCACCTGGCCTATTCACTGTGCAGGGCAGAGTCTTCAGCCGCCCAGCAGGAGCGGAGCCAGCATTGTCACTGGCAGGGGCAGGGCCATCAGTTGCCCGGCAGGAGGTGGGGCCAGGAAAGTCTCTGGCAGGCACAGAGTCATCAGCCGCCTGGCAGGGGGGCGGAGCCAGCATTGTATCAGGCAGGGCAGGCTATCAGGAGCTACTCTTCCCCTACTCTCAATGCAAATGCCCCACTCACCCCACACTGACTCATTCAGACCTCTGGAGCCACCCAGCTCCTGTCACACGCACACCAGAACCAGCAGAGACCGGTAGACAGTTAGACAAGAAAATAGCTACTTTCTAAAAGTGCTATTTTCAAACACAGAGTCCAAAAACCATCCACACAAACGGATGCGTTATTAAACCCTGAGTACAGGGATACCAAACTCGACATTGCACCATGCTCCCCGAGCCCGCTAGGATTATAGCATTAATAATCCTGGCAGCCCATTCTAACTGATGGAGAGCAGGTTACCTTACAATAGTGAAAAACGAATATGGCTGTAATTCACTATTAGGACATGCCAACCTTGTCAGGCTTGTCCTACCTTATGCTTACAATGCACCCTGTCCTTGGGCCTACCATAGGGGTGACTAACATGAAGTTAAGGGAAGGTTTAGGGACTGGCAAGTAGGTGTACTGGCGCAGTCTGCGTGACAGTACCAGACTGCACGTAGGTCTAGCAATGGCAGACCTGTAGACATACTTTTACTAGGCCGCTTCTGTGGGTGGCACAACACGTGCTGCAAGCCCACTAGCAGCATTTGTATTTACAAGCCCTGGCACTCCTGGTGCACTCTACTAGGGACTGACAGTAAACCAAATAAGCCAAACATGCAATTCAATCAATACAGCAATTTCACATAGGGAGCACTTGCACTGTGGCACTGATCAGCAGTGGCACAGTGCCCAAAGCAATATACCAGCAAAAACATCGTAAACAGAGGAGGCAAACAGAAAAAATGGAGGAGAGACTCATGCCAATGATGTCAGGTCTAACACATATCAAGAAGAGTCTTCTAACAATGATAGGGCAATATTTTTCTTTAAAAAAATGAACACTCTGTTGACTTTCCCCAGACGTTATGGGAGGCTTACAAAACTGTTACTCAGTTGCAAAGCATCTCTTTAATAGTAGGACCCAAACAAGACAAATAAGCTAAACTCGAACAATTTGAAAAGGAAATTAGGGAGTTGAAGAGTACTTTATTTGAGCTACCGAGTGCAGATGCTATCCATGCCCTTCAAATTAAGCAACAGGAATACAAAGATGTGGCCATTGACGCAGCTAATGTTATATGACCACAGTCCACAGTGGGGTTCTTTCTGTCAAGCTGGAACCCTCTCAAGTAAATCAGAAGACACCCACAGTAAATGTATTGTTTAGGTAGCCTAATGGTAAATTCACATTTAAACTGCATAAAACAGGCAATGGGACTAGAAATGTTTCTGTTGCTGTTATGTATTTTTCTGTAATATAAATGCAAAAGACAGTATGATTTATAAAAAGGTGCAGAAGACTCATTGCTTGAGTGTGTGCAAAAACATTAAAATATATACAAAAGACACCATATGAGCTCTTTTGTTCCCAAGCGAAATTGTTTAAATATACATGTGCATACAACATAGCACAATGATGTTTGCAAAAAAAGCAAGGAACCAGAGGAGATTACTTAGACATATCAACCGCTTGTGTAAGGGTCTTAGGACAAAGTCATCTGGCTCATTATCATAATATATATCAGAGTAGGGTATGCATGAACCAGGAATATCACTGTATGTCCACTGCTCAACCACAGGACAGTCTGTCAACAAGGTGACCATATCATCTGTGGGAGAGTATTTTTCCTGCTTAGAAAGTATTTCAACTAAATGCTATACAAGTTCCCCGAATCAAATTTGGACTGAAAAAATACTTAAAGACTGTGATTTCCTTAAACCACTATGCAATTGTGGTCAAACCTTGTGTACATCCACTAAAACAGTAAATGATACTGCTTAAAACGACATCCAATTTTGGTCCGATCCTTTGCATATCCATTTTTTAAGGTGCACAATGGTCTAAATCCAGTCACTGGTCCACCCAGACCAATCTGGTTTTATGCCTAAAGAAGTACCTCTTTAAACCTGAGATGCCTACATGGCATGCTGAGCCAGGTGGATACCTTCCAAGAGAATACCTTGGTGCTTTCACTTGATGGCAAAATGGCGTTCTACATGTTGGAGTGGACCTATGTGTTTGAGGTTGTAGCCAAATTTGGCTTTGATCCACGTTTGTTGACATGGTGGGCCTACTGCACGCTGAACTGTTAGCCCATGTTCAGGTCAATTGGGGAAATATAATGTTGTTTTTTTTACCACAGAGGGGCACCCCACGGATCTTTGCAGCCTGGATCTCTCTGGATCTACTTGTTTGCGAATTCCGTTGGACGGATGACTGGGACGATAGAATGTCATTATATGTGGATGTTAATCTGTTAAATATTAGAGACCCTTATTTTACTTTGAACAGGCTGAGCCATATAATCTCCCTGTTTGGCCAATAGTCTGGCTACTCAGGCTACATGATAAACTAACATAAATCCTTAATTTATTTTCTACAAGGTCCCTCACCAAAGCAAACTCATGTATACAATCCTAATGGCTAGAGTGGTCGACCTCAAAGCTGGGGAACCTGGTTTGAGACAATGCAACAACGCTCAACATAATGTGATTCTGAGCAAATCACTTAATCTCCCAGCACCTAACAAAATAAATGTGTCCATCTGTAACTCAACTGGTGCTCATGTAAAGTGCTGTGGTACCTGATACCTTCGGTCGAATTTGCTCCTCCCTTCTCCCCTCAAAAAAAACCCCGCCATAGCCATGCAGGGATTCCAATATCTTGGTATCTACGTCACAACTAACCTTGAATTGATGTTTTAAAAGTAACTTGCTTCCCCTGCTTCCCCTACTACATAGATTTCAAAGTGCTGTCAAAAACTGTAGATCCTTACCAATGTTCCTCATTGAAAGGGCTGCCTTATTCAAAATGATGTGCCTGCCTGCTTTCTATATGCTTTGCTTTGCATAATACACCCTACCTGGTGCAAGACTGATATTTCAAGTCCCTAGAAACTGAACTACGAACACGTATATGGAACGAAAGTCAAGAACGAATAGTGTTGCAGAAACTTACAAGGGAATGGTATGACGGTGGGATCGCCCTCTCTGATTCAGAAATATTCTTGGGTGGCAAAGCTGACTACTGTCATTAGCTGGGTCTTTTAGCTCCCAGATGCGCACACGTACTGAATGGACTGACTGAGGATGCACCCACGGGGACATCTTTATGCGATGTATAGTACTAAACAAAAGCACAAAACCCACTATCCGAAAGCTGTGGTGGTCTTCACCACCCCCTTTTGTACCGCTTTGGCCGCCATAAGTGTGGCAGGGTATGCTCAGACGTGAGTCCCTTGTTCACTTTGCCACTGGATTCAAGCAAGCCGGGCTGAAGACGGCTGTAATGCCAGAAACCGGTCCTCGGAAGCTTGTTTCCGGTCCAGGGAAGGCATGGCTTGGCAGTTCGGGCTGGACTGTTCCCATGAGGCACAGGGTCAGACTGATTTGCATATAGCCATGTCTGAACTGGGGTGGCAGAGTGGGCTAAAGAACGGTGATGGATCAAACCCAGATCTTTTGACTGGGTGTGAGTGTTTGATTGGTGCAGATGCTCCGTCCATCACCACCCCCTTTTGTACCGCTTTGGCCACCATAAGTGTGGCAGGGTATGCTCAGACGTGAGTCCCTTGCTCACTTTGCCACTGGATTCAAGCAAGCCGGGCTGAAGACGGCTGTAATGCCAGAAACCGGTCCTCGGAAGCTTGTTTCCGGTCCAGGGAAAGCATGGCTTGGCAGTTCGGGCTGGACTGTTCCCATGAGGCACAGGGTCAGACTGATTTGCATATAGCCATGTCTGAACTGGGGTGACAGTGTGGGCTAAAGAACAGTGATGGATCAAACCCAGATCTTTTGACTTGGTGTGAGTGTTTGATTGGTTCAGATGCTCCGTCCATCACCACCCCCTTTTGTACCTCATTTGGCATGCAGCAGCAAAGGCACTAGGCTGGAATGGCCAAATTACGCAAGCGACACCCCTGTGGGATACAACAGCACTGGGCTCCTTTGGAGCACAAGCAGGATTTGGCAAGTGGAACATATTGGTCTCTTCTGGGTCCTGACCTGTTGACTCGAGGGGATGTTATCCCTTTTCCAGACTTACAGTATGAATACAAACTAGCCCCCTCTGACCCCTACCCATATCTACCAATACAACATGCACTTAGAGCAACGCTCTCAGAACGGACGGAACTCCCTGAATCTGTACCATTATTAGACTTACTACTAGACGAATTCATGCCCCGCAGGGCCATACCATTGACGCACAATAAATTGATTAACAACACCCCAATGCTTTGACGTACCTACAAGATAGGTGGACTCATGGCATAGAGAGCTTAGAGAATGACAAGTGGTTGGAAGGCTTAGCGTCCCCCAGGGAGGTAGCTATACGAGCGGTATTTCATCTCGTCCAAATAAATATCTTGATTCATTCCTACTACGCACAAAACCCTACGTTCACAATGAGTAGGTTAGTTGATGAAAGCTGTAGAAGAGGATGCCGACAATCTGGTACCTTCTATCATACACTGTTGGACTACCTGCTTTTTACATTTTTTTTTAAACGCAGTAATTCGCTGTATGGGTTCCCTATGTGGCCAGAGTATAGATCTCTCTGCTAAATGGTATGTACTCAATGTTTGAGGAAAGACCAATCTAAATTATGTGGAAAGAATATGGGTTACACTGAGACTGGGAGAGACAAATGGAACATTGCATGCTAATGGAGGGCAGAACAAGCACCATCAATGTTGGATAGGAAAAAGGATATGAACTGGTGTAAGCCAGCACAGAAGTGACCCGATCGGTTCAAATGTGGGGGAAGGTCCAGTGTCTGATACTGTGAAATTTTACACACATAGGGGGTCATTAGGATGACGGGCGGACTTTGCCCGCCCACTATCCTCGTGCAAAATGGGACCGCCCGTCATAGGAGCGCCGGTCCCGCGGGCGGGCGCATCCTGTATTTGTTACCATTTTGGCGGGCGGTGCAGAAAGTGCCGCCCGCCGCAATGGTAAAAATGCACGTTGTGCATTTCAAAGCGCGCGGTGCCTGCCATGTTGCACTTTGAAATGCGGGGGGGTACCATAGGTACCAACATGTGCACCCCCCACCCCCGGACTCCCACAGGCCCCCGGCAGGGAGTCTCCGCATGCCTTTCCATGGTGGCATCGCTGGCACGGAAAACCATGTCAGGAAGGGCATCCTAATATGGCTGGTGGTGTCTGATAGACACCGCCACCATATAATTCCTTTTCCACCCCAGCCGCAAGGCGACCAGTGCGGAAAAGCGGCAGACCGTCTTCCCGTCCACCGAGGTCCCCCCCGCCATCCTAATATGGCGGGGGGTCTTTAGTGCAACGATTTCGGGCGGATTGCCCCCGCCAGGCTGGCGGTGGCTACCGCCAGCCTGGCGGGGGCAATCCGCCCGACATCGTAATGGCCCCCCTAGAGTTCATGCACCAGGTGTGCGAGGTGGGACTGCCTCTTAATGGCAAATGCTGAGACACCAATGTTGCACTTAAATGTCTCAATGTGTGACTGGACTTATTGCGTGATCTCTTTTTCTTTTATATAGATGTAACATGTTTAGACTACTCTGGATGTAACTTGACGTTACCCACGCAATGGGTGAGAGGCAGGGAACGCTTCTTGATGATGTAAACTGTGATATTAATGTTGTTTTATATGTGTCGCTGCACAAACTGACTTGTTTGACGTTTTACACTGATTCTAATAAAAATATATATTTTTTAAAAGATCTGGAAATCAGGAATCGTTTTGGTAATTTCTATTCCAAGTTATTCACCCTCCAACGAAGTTACCTTGGATTCTTTTTTTAAATAATCAACAGATAGATTTTCACCATTTGGAAGTAGACATTTACTGTGATGAAATTCCTACTTCTATCACTAAACTCCCAAAAGATAAAGCACCAGGCCCTGACAGTTTCACTGACGAATTTGATTCTAAATTTTCCAAAACTCTAGCACCCAAAATCTTGTTACTGATTCAACACTTTCTTTCAACCAATGATATGCTGGGTTCTTTTTCAGAGGGAATAATATGTTTAATTTTAAGAAAAGATACGGACTTGATAGAATGTAAAAATTACAGACCGATCTCCCTCATTAGCATGGACTGCAAAACCTTTGCAAAGAGTCTAGCGCTTCGTGCTAATGATTTAATTCTATCTCTGGTAGGTATTGAACAATCAGATTTTGTCAAAGGTTGCAAATTAACTGATAATTCTAAGACTTTCCTAAATGTTATTTATGGTGCAGCTAGATGCAGTATTCTATTGGCAGTGGTTACACTAGATGCTGAAAAAGCTTTTGATTGTATTCACTGGGAGTTCATGTTCAAGGTCTTACATGGGATAGATTTGGCCCAGGATTTCTGCAATTTGTTAAGATTATTTATTCCTCCCCTCACTTTTCACTATTGGTCTTCAGTCTCATTAGTTTCCCTTTTGTACATGGCACATGATGGGGGTATTTCTTATCACCAATTATTTTTATTTTATCCCTAGAACTATTCTTGGAACCTACGACCTGCGTGTGCTAAACAAAATTTGTTTTGCTTTAATTATTTGGAAGCACACGCTGGTCTCCATGAACAAAATCAGCCCCCACCGCAGTAAAATCAGCCATCAGCCGGGCAGCATTCCAAACTGCCTGGTAGTCAGTCCGGCCCTGACACTCAGATCTCTGACTTTTACTGGTCACAAACACAAACAGATAGAAAACAAATGTACTGCGTATGCGGCTGAAAAGAAAATGTTTTATTTGTTGATTACTAAAAATCATTACAAACAAGTTTAAAAACACTTTAGGTTGTGACAGGAACTTAGGTTACATTGATTAGAACTGACTAAAATCGCATCATTGTTCAACAAAACACTTGTACTACTTGGTGTTGATCAATAATATTAAGGATCATTATAAAGTGCACTTGTGGGATGGTTTACATCTAAGATCAATAATGAAGAAGCGCAGATACAATCGATTTGCTATCACTTCTTTAAAAACGAAAACTCATAAAATGGGTTTTGTTACCAATCACATCAAGGAACATTATAAAATGGTTTCGTATTTGACCGTATGTGACCGTCCTGATGCTCTCAGTAGCGGTCGCTCCCCACGCTCCCTGCTCTCCTGTGGTATCGTTGGGCTGCACTCTTTGCTTTGCTCTGCGCATTTAAAAACTGCTGGCTGCTGCATATTATAGCGCTGTACCTCACTTAAGCATTGTTGATTAATTAATTAATTATAGCGCTGTACCTCACTTAAGCATTGTTGATTCATTTGTGCAATCCCAGTTTGTAGCGCTCGCTGTGTAGCTTTGACCTTTGAATGTAATTTGTATTGCTCGTTTTGTGCATTGATAGTAGCAGCGCTTACATCACAGATTCTTAGACCTCATCAATAATCTTTGTGCCCCATCCTGTTCTAGTTTCACTTTTGCTGCCATTTTGTTGTTGTTGTGCCTCGGAGCCCGTCCTCTCCACCCCGCTCCCGCCTCCCAGCTGATCCCCCTCGCCCCTCCCCCCTCCAATCTCCACTTATGACAGATGCCATCGCGCGCAGCGTTCACGCGCAGCGATCGCGCCCCATGCGCGCCGAAGGTGCGCCAAAGGTAAGCCCGTCTACGCCCATCCGCGCCTGGACCGCGCCCACCGCCAAACCCCCTGGTCCTCGCAAATCCCACTCCACCCACTTAACGTACGATGCTACTTCCCTCTCGGCACTCAACCCCGGCCGCCTCCAAGACTGCTACCAAGCCGCCCCTGGACACACCCACGGACCTTTCACCTGCCACTCTTGCAAACTCGACTGCATCAAGACCCACACTAAATACACAGACTCCAAACAGAGCTCCGAATCTAACCACCTTAGGTGCATCCTGCTCAACACCCGCTCGGTCCACAGACACGCCATTGAACTTTGGAACCTACTCGACACCACATCACCGGACGTCGCCTTCCTTACAGAAACCTAGATGAACGCCTCATCAGCTCCCGACATCGCCATAGCCATCCCGGACGACTACAAGATCATCCGAAAGGACCGCACTAACCAAACAGGAGGAGGCATCGCCATCGTACATAAAAATTCCATCCGCATCACGACCAGCTCAGACGATAACCTTGCAGCCGCCAAACACCTTAATTTCCAGATCCACACCGACCCCAAAACCACACTCAGAGGAACCTTCATCTATAGACCACCAGGACCCCGCACTCAATTCAGCGAAGACATCACCGACTTTATCAGCCCACACGCCCTCTCATCTAAAGACTACATTCTACTGGGAGACCTCAACTTCCACCTGGAAAAGATAAATGACAGCAACACCACCACCCTCCTGGACAAGCTGGCCAATCTCGGACTAATACAACTTGTTGACACTCCCACCCAGTATGCCGGGCACACGCTCGACCCAATCTTCACCTCCAGCAAGCACATCTCCTTCAACCACACCACAGCTCTCCACTGGACGGACCACAGCTGCGTTCACTTCAACTTCAAAAAGACCACAACCCACAATCTCCCACAACCTATTCCCCGAAGAAACTGGAACAAAATCACCACCGACCAGCTCTTCACTTCGCTTCACAAAAACCCTCCTGCCAATTCATCGGACCCAAACCAAGCTGCCACCAACCTCGCACAATGGATCACCCACAGCGCAGACGAACTTGCACCCTTGAAAAAGCATCAAATCACGAAAAATAACAAAAAAGCCCCCTGGTTCAACGATGACCTTAAGAAATCCAAGAAGTTTTGTCGTACCCTTGAGAAAGCCTGGAGAAAAAACCCAACCACCGACAACCTGAACACCTTCAAGAACACCACCCGCAAACACCACCAACTGATCCGATCCACCAAGAAATCAGCATTCAAAGATCGCCTTGACAACAACGCACACAACAGCAAGGAACTATTCAACATCGTCAAAGAATTTACCAACCCCACCGCCGGCACTAACGACATCACCCCATCCCAAGACCTCTGCGACTCCCTAGCCTCTTTCTTCCACAACAAAATCGCCGACATACATAACAGCTTTGAAAACCAGCCCGGAGACCAGTCCACTCCACCCACCCCTGAACCAAATCCCCCCTCTAACAACCTTTGCGCCTGGAACCCAATCACCTCTGAAGACACCATCCGCCTGATGAACACCATCCACTCAGGATCGCCTACCAACCCATGTCCACACCACATTTTCAACAAAGCAAACTCCATCATCGCCCCCCATCTCCGAGACGTCATCAACTGCTCCCTCAACTCCGCCACCTTCCCGGAAAGCTGGAAACACGCCGAACTCAGCGCCCTTCTGAAGAAACCCACAGCAGACCCCACTAAACTTAAGAACTACCGTCCCATCTCACTCCTCCCATTCCCTGCCAAAGTCATTGAGAAAGCCGTCAACAATCAGCTCGCCGCCTTCCTCGAATCCAACAAATCCCTCGACCCCTCACAGTCCGGTTTCCGAGCCAAACGCAGCACCGAAACCGTACTCATCGCAGCAACAGACGACATTCGAACACTTCTGGACAACGGAGAAACAGTTGCCCTCATCCTACTTGACCTCTCCGCAGCCTTCGACACAGTCTGTCATAGCACCCTCATACAACGCCTCAACAACGTCGGAATACAAGGAAAAGCACTGGACTGGATCATCTCGTTCCTCGCCGGAAGAACACAGACAGTCCGACTCCCCCCTTTTAAATCAGAAGCCACCGAAGTCATTTTCGGCGTACCACAAGGATCATCCCTCAGTCCCACCCTCTTCAACGTATACATGAGTCCCCTCGCATCCATCGCGCGCCAACACAACCTCAACATCATCTCCTACGCCGACGACACCCAGCTGATCCTCTCCCTCACCAAAGACCCAAACACCGCCAAAACCAACTTACACGAAGGAATGAAAGATGTTGCCGAGTGGATGAAGGACAGCCGTCTAAAACTGAAGTCCTAATCTTAGGCTCATCCCCCTCTGCTTGGGACGACTCATGGTGGCCACCGGCCCTGGGAAATGCACCCAAACCAACGGACCACGCACGTAACCTGGGCTTCATCCTGGACTCATCCCTCTCGATGACCAGACAAGTCAATGCCGTTTCCTCATCATGCTTCAACATCCTACGTATGCTCAAAAAAATATTCTGTTGGATACCCACCGAAACAAGAAAAACGGTCACCCACGCACTAGTCACAAGCCGACTGGATTACGGCAACACCCTCTACGCCGGAACCACAGCCAAACTACAGAAAAAACTCCAACGCATCCAAAACGCCTCAGCCAGACTCATACTTAACATTCCCCGCCAGACTCACATTTCCGGTCGCCTGAAAGACCTCCACTGGCTCCCCGTCAACAAGAGGATAACGTTCCGACTCCTCACCCACGCACACAAAGCCCTCTACGACCTTGGACCCGAATGCCTAAACATGCGCCTGTCCTTTTACTCCCCCACCCGCCAACTACGTTCGTCCAATCAGGCCCTCGCTGCTATTCCGGACATCAACAGATCCACCATGGGGGGAAGATCCTTCTCCTACTTAGCGGCCAAAACCTGGAATTCTCTCCCCACCCACCTCCGCCTTACACAGAACCACCTCTCCTTCAGAAAGCAACTTAAAACTTGGATATTCGATAAATAAGTACCCCCCCTCCCCTTCCTCAAGCGCCTTGAGACCCTCTGGGTGAGTAGTGCGCTATACAAATTTCTGAACTTGAACTATTTCACACAACTCATAAAAAAAATCATTATTCCGAAGAAATGGTAAAATCTTTCTCATAGAAACTATCTACTCGACCCCCTAATTTAAAGAAAACATATATCAAAGAACCAGGATTAACCAGGATTAAAGTGCAATAGACACAATGTACCTCTGCAAAATCATGCAACTAGCAATAGTAATTGAGAAGCACTTGGACTAGACTTAAATTTTGCAGCAATAGTTAAAATGACAATGTACCTGTGCAAAATCTTGCAACTAGCAGCAGTTATTGAGAAGCACTTGAACTAGACCTACATATAGCAGCAATAGTTAAAGTGCGGTCGTGCGGCGTCTAATATTAAGCTGCAATCTAATGAATAGATTAAAAAGGATATTTTATCCTTTTCAGAACAGGCCCTCATCAACGAAAAAAATTGATTTGATATTAGGTGTATGTCCAGAATTCTTTTTTTTTATTCGTTTTAATTATTTTTTAAACTAAAAGCGTTATCCTGTAAAACCGGTCGTCAATATTTTAGGCATGCAACAGAAATTAGGTGTCGTGCACGGAGAGTTGTTTTTTTTCTGCAATGAGGACAAACTTTACAAATCGTAGGGTCAGGCTAGGCGTATTCCCAGAGAGACAAAATATTATAGCCTGTCGACATGTTCTCACCCCTAGATTGTTAAAGGTGGATTTTAATAGAGCTTTCCTTTCTTTTAATAACCAAGGGCAAGTGGTTACAATATGCATAAAATATTCTTTGTGAAAACCACAAAACCTACAGTTGTTTGTGGGCCAGGTTCGTTCCCATAAAGGGATTCCATCTTTTGTGGGGTATCTCCCAAGACGTAACATGATAAATCTATCCCTTGAAAATGATTTTAAGTGGGTTGTGAGATACACTTGTGGTTCTAATTTAGTAAAGGAATTGATAACTGTCCAGGAGTGGCTCTTTTTGGTGAGCTCCTCCTTGTCAAGGAGAATCGATAGGGAGTTGGCTGATCTATTTATTATCTGTTTAAACACTGCTTTGCTCCTTGCCGCTTCCTCAAGTGGCAGAGACTTGAAGTTGTTTAGGGTCTCCATTAAATAACTCTCCAGCCCTTGGCATATTCATACCTCGCTATCTCCTGCAAACATCAGTTCGCAAGGGTGTCCTGGCCTGAACAAAAGAAAGAATGTTATGATTTTAAATAATCAGATTGTTTTATCAAGGATTTTCTTTTTAGACCAATTTTTAATCTAATGTTGGCATTCTCGATGTACCTTGGAGCCCTAAAGACAGATTTAAAAACTTTTTATTTGTAGATTATCAAGGATTTTCACATCTTTACCTCGAAAAATCATTGAACCATAGGCCAAAGCAGGAATTAATTTTGCTTTCATTATCTTAAGTAAATGCTCATGGGATGGACATGCCAACGTATCTCTCAACTTTGTAACAGCAAAGGACAAAGTTGTAGCTTTAGCTTTTAGATTATTAAAATGCTGTTTAAAAGACATTTGACCATCAAATGGAATACCCAAATATTTGTAAAATTTCACAGTTTCAATATGTAGTCCATTGATGTTCCAAACTCTCTTATCAGATTTAGTACTGCCGATCATCATTATTTTTGTCTTCTTAGTATTCATTAGTAATCCATTAATAGAAATATATTTATTAAATTAGTCGACTAGTCTTCTTAAACCTATAGCAGTGGGGCTTAACAGTATGGTATCATCTGGATACTGTAAGTATTTAATGTCTTGTCCTAGGTGAGTCGACATTAACATCTTTGAAATGTAATGGTAAGTCGGCCATAAAAATATTAACAATAGGTCTCGCCTTTGGGACCTTATGTGTTTAGCCAGAACTTTTGGCTATGATGTAGAGCATTGTGGCTGCTGTGCATCATGTTGAAAAGTTATAATAAAAAGTGTTAAGCATTTTTGTTATCTTTATACAAACCAAGACAACATTATATACAACTGAACAACCTGATTAAAAAAAGATTTTAACATAAAAAATGTCTTCTAGTTTTTTGTACTTGCACTGCTTGTAACTTCTTCCTGCCTGTTCTCATGCTTGTTTGTTATCATTTTTTTGTTATGGGGGAGCGGGACATAAATAACAGGGGAGTGGAGGTTGCAAAACAGTAATTTAATTAGAACACAAGCAGCGGGAGAATCAACAGATGCCAGATTCCGAGGGCAAACCGAAGTGATGATTAAGTGATGTTTAGGTGATGTTTGGTGGTGAATGATGTTTGGTGCTCAGGTGGTGCCACTATATGGTGTGGATTGGATGTACGCTGTGGCCAGTGCGACGCGCTAACATCTGTCACAGTGTCGGTATCTGTGCCTCGTGCAGCACGACTGCTAATTAGCGCCTGCGTGAGACCACATTTTGGTGCACGTCCTACCCCCTCCCCCCCTCCAAGTGCGTTCTTCGGATATTATATCATTCCACAACCTTGTTTGTGAAAAACGTTTCCTCTTCACATTTTACCCTGTTATCTCGAGCACTGCCTATCTTTATTACTCTCTGTATCTCCCCTCCCCGTAAACCCTTTTCTTCGTTACTCTGTCTGGGGTACCTCTCTTCTTCCTGCCCCATTTCATTCACAGGGCCATACCTACTGAGGTGCAGCAGGTGCTTATTTTCCTCCCTAGCTTGATGGCCCATAGCCTCCCCACTCCATCTCTGCGCTATCCTGCCTGCTTGTCGACAAGATGTCTCATTACGTTGCGCGTTCTCCATTGGTATTTGCTGTAACACGCTAGTCACAGGGTTGAATCCATGTTAGGACAAACCAGACTCCCGTCCATCCCGCGCCTCAAAATTGGCATAAGGTTGGTTATTTACCCTTTGGTCTCCAGCGCTTAGAGGCAGCAAACAGCGCTATTTTAGCTGTCCTTCCCCAAGGACACGTGCTTCCTTCCCCCATCCACCCGCTACGGACTACTTGAAGCACCACCCTTTACCAGCCACTCCGCCAGTCCATGGCACCGTCTACTGCCCCTCTGCCAACGCCGTGCCTGTGCCCTTGCTCCTTGGCACATTTTCTGTTTATGGCTTCACTGCACTGGCAAATGCAAAGAAGGCCCCACCTGAACCACTACAGGGGTAAGAGCTGAGGCTTTCACTCTGCTCTAAAATCAGCAACCTTTGCAGAAATCTCCATAGTGACACACAGATGCGTGCATGGAAAACATAGCAGCGTGTTAGGGGTGTACCCAGCTAAACAGGAAGGAACTTAATCATCAACACCGGCGCTTTTCAGGAGCACCAGTTTAGAGCACATGCATTTATGAATTGTAATATTAACTGATTTCCGCACAATCACAGGATGTTGAGCCGACGCCAAAACTCAAGCCAAGTTCTCCAGTTCCAAAGTCCAAAGTTCTGGCCATTACGACACACCCTCTCCACACTTACATGGATAGTTGTCAGCTTTATTTTATGCGGCGCTGACGGGAGTAATAAACTGGCGCATGTTGTCGCTCGAGGGGAGCCCCAGCATTTTTTAATGTTAATTAACCACTGGTAGGGACTCTTTTATGGGTAATATTGTTGGGAGTTACAGCCTGATCTTTAAGCTTTATGTAACTATAAAGGCCTCCAGAAAGTGAATCTCAAACAAAAAATGAATTACTAAGGATACACACCCTGTCTCCAACCCACAAACACCCTCTGGTCCTCTTCCCCCTCAGCCTCTGCATTTATTTAAACATAGTCTCTTTTCCGACCTCCTCTCCCCTCTGCCTCTCCTCTCTCCCGCCAAAACATATATGACAGGTCCTTTAACTGTAATTATATAAATCAAACTACACCCATAGGGCTCACTGGGACCTACAGGGGACACTCCCATGTTCTGCTAATCCCAAGAGCAAGCAGCAGCACGCATTGTGCCAATTGCATTCCTCCCTTATCATTATCTTAGATCATGTTACTTATACAACAAAGCACAAACACACTCTACTCAATGCAACATACATACTCTCCACATAATTCCACTCAATGCCACATAATTACACTCCACATAATTACAATATACTCAATGGACCAAAAATACACCCCATTTAATAACAGTCAGTGCCACGTCGTAACACGCCCCGTATTTACACTCTACCCAATACAACATAAATACACACCACATAATACCACTCAGTACCACATAATCACAAGTCATAATTACACTTTACTCAATGCAACATAAATACATACAACTCAGTACCACATAATTACACGCCACATAATTACACTCTACTCAATGCAACATACACACACTCCACATAATACCACTCACTACCACATAATTACACGCCACATAATTACACTGTACTCAATGCAACATAAATATAGTACACATAATACCACTCAGTGCCACATAATTATATACTGCATAACCACACTGCACTCAATGCAACATACACTCCACATAATACCACTCAGTACCACATGATTGCCACATATTTACACTCTACTCAATGCAACACAAATACACTGCACATAATACCACTCAGTGCCACATAATTACACACCACATAATTACTTTCGACTCAATGCAACATACATACACTCCACATAACACCACTCAGTACCACATAATTACACGTCACATAATTACACCCTATTCAATGCAACATAAATACACTCCACATATTACCACTGTGCCACATAATTACACACCACATAATTACACTCTACTTACTGCAATATAAATACACTCCACAAAATACCACTCAGTGCAACATAGTTACACACCACATAATTACACTCTACTCAATGCAACATAAATACACTCCACATAATACCACTCAGTGCCACATAATTACGCGCCACATAATTACACTCTACTCAATGCAACATAAATACGCTCCACATAAATGCACTCTATGTCACATCCAACCAATCAACATGAATGCACTCCACACCATGACACAATTTCACTAAGCATAATTTCACTCAACACCACAGTATTCAGGTCACACAATTCAACTCCACACATTTCCAATACACACCACATAATTACACACCTACCAACTTATTTGCTGGCGCTGATAATTGATAACATTTGTCGCCAGCTGCTCGCTCCCGCGAGTGAATAGCCAGACGTGCGCGCGTTGCCATTGGAAGCAATGGCAACGCATGCACGTTTTTGACTGAAAAGCTGTGCCGATGACTTAAGGTCTCTTTGCTCTGCAACGCATGCGCGCTCCGGAGGTCGAGACTTAAAAAAGCAGGGTGCCAAGACACAACCCTGCTGAAGGCCATTTTTAGTTTCGAATTGGTGGGTTAAACATCTACCATCTCTGACTTTAACTTGGATCCACATATTAGTGTATAGCAGTTTAATCATGTCTAGTAATTGATTTGGAATACCCCAACCGGAGAGCTTTGCCCATAAAAGATTACAGGAGGCGGCTTTGAGGTCACCAACGCATATAAATAGTTTTTGCTCTCTATGCTTTGCTCTTTCGGCCAATAAAGTCAATAAGGTCAAGTTTGTGATCGTTGACTCGCGCCTTCGAAATCCAGTTTGGAATATTGGGATTAGATCTTCTTTAGAGGCCCATTCTTCCAAATCCTTCAGCAAACAGTTAGAGAAGATGTTTGCTCTATTTCTTTATAGAACTCTGTGATCTGCACAGGCATCTGCTAGGGGAAGAATGTGCAGTGATGTGTGGGTTTGTTGTAGTTGGTTGTAGTGAAGTGTTAGAGCTTAGTTAGATTGTCAACTGGTCACCTGATTCCAATTACATTGAATTATATCTGTGTGTTCCTGCTAAGTTTAAGAACTTTAGTGTGTAAATGAATGAATATTCATATACTGATACACACATACACATCTATTGTCCCTACCCGACTTGTCCAAATGTTTTGTAATGCAGAAACTCCACATGCATGGAGTCAGGAACACTTTTGTTTACGTGGAAAGCATTTTCCATTTGAAATATTTTCTTTCTAACTATACCTGTTAAAATAGGAAATGTCCATGTACTTTTCCACGCTTTTTAGAACGATAAAAACTGAGCCATTCAGGTTTTACTTATACTCGTAAAATGCTTGGCGGTGCTGAATTTGATTCTGTCACTGAAGGTGAAAATTGGATTGAGTGTGTGTTCGGCTTTGTGCGTGGGTTCAGTGACCAGTTGGCTGAGGCCGATGTTGTTCACATTCTCCAGGAGTGCGGTGGAGTTAGTGTCATTAGGGTTATCGATGTGGAAGTTGAGGTTGTAGAGTAGGATGTGGTGATGAGAGTCAATTGCTTTCACCAGTTCCAGGAGTCTGTAGGCCAGGGTGCCTCACATCGTGGTCTTTGTGTCAGTTTGTAGTAGGAAGCTGAGGTGTTCCATGAGAAGAGTGGTGTCGTCATTGCTGATAGTGTATCTGATGGCTTCCTTGAAGATGATGGTGTCGCCTCCATCTTGTTTCTTGGCGAGGTCACAGGGTATCATCTTGTAGCCCTCAGGAGAGGCGGTGGTGATGTCAGGGTTCGAGAAGGGATTGAGGCATATTTCGGTGATGAAGGCAACATCCACAGATAGGGTGGTGATGGTGTCCCAGATTTCTGTGGCGTGTTAGTAGAGTAAGCAGGCATTGAGCAGAATATAATGGAGGGGTGATGAGGTGTTCTTAGTCTTGTGGTGCAGGATTTATTTATTTTTTTGCAGGTGAAAGATCATTTGGTTGATTGTGGGGAGGAGGAGAACCATCTGTTGTTTCAACTTCTGGGGTCCAGGTGTTCCTTGGTTGTGTAGCAATGGAAGGCCAGGGGTCCGGATGCTGTGCGGTGTCCAACCAGCAGTGCATTGGTGGCGCGCCCATTGGGTGATCATGTGGCAGTCTCCATCAGTGTTCTGGTAGGTGCTCCTGTTGCAGACAGTGAGGGGCAGCAGCCAGCTGAGGGACAGAGCAGTGCAGGGACAGCAGGCATCACAGGAGCGACAAGCAGTGCAGGGACAGCAATCAGCAAAGGGACAGCAGGCAGCAGCAGGCAGCAGAGGGGCAGGGACCACAGGCACTGCAGGCATCGCAGGGGCCGCAGGCAGCATGGGGGCAGGGACTATAGGCAGGGCAGGGACCCCTGGCATTGCAGGGGCAGCTGGCAGCGCAGGGGCAAGGAGAGGGGGGAACATTACCTTGAGCTCGGGATCAGTCAGAAGAGGAGAGGTCCAGCCTCTTCCGGGTACGGACAAGAAAGGATGGGCCCAACCTTTGCCCGGGCACCTCCTGTTCATCCCTCAAAGTGGGAGTCAGAGTCTAGCTGATGAGGGAGGGGCAGGACCAGCAAGAGCCAATACAGGCTCTCTTCCCAGTAGCTGAGGCATCCTGCACCAATTATCCTACTCCCTTCCTAAAATTCTGTTCTCCTGGGCAAAACTGTTATTTTGTGTCATTGCAGCAAAATTATTGCAGTCCAAACAGGTTGAACTACAAGAACAGGAGAGGATGGTCAATTAAAACTAATACAATTATGATGTCTTTAAATATATTCAGTGATGTTCAACATAAATATGTGGATTTGAAGAAGACCATCTTTTCAATATATAATGGAGGAAAAGTAGAACATTGGTTTTAAAAATAAACTAACAAAAATCAAACACATGAGTATCAGTGCACTTAAGAACATTATGGGGTCGATTCCAATCCGGGAAAAAGCGTTCCGAATTGCCGTTCGGAGCGTTTTTCCCCGTACGATTCGTACCTGTAAGCGTCCCCATACGAATCTGCAAGTACGATCCCAACCTAAAGCGTCACTCCGTACGCCTCGTAAACAACGCCGTACAAATCGAAAGTCCATACGAATTGCTGTCGGCTGACGCTCCACGCTACGTACGAACGTAAATAGACCGCGTCTTCCGAACCAGGAAGTACGATCCGTGTTGAACACACTCCGTACGGCTCTTTTTCTACGAGAGCTCAAAACTACCGTAAAATCACACTCCGGCACGAACCGCACCCCGGTACGCGACAAGCAGGACATGAACGCCATCGTCCGTCTCATCCCAATCCTGTACGGCCACCACCTCGTACTTAGAAACCGACAACGCTGCAGAAGGTGAGTACAACGAAGTACAACATACCTGTACGTGGTGCCACACGCGCACATCTCCATTGCACGACTGTAATGTCTGTGTACGTTGCGCCACACACTCCCGCACATCACCAGTGTAATACGGAGACGTGGCGCATCTACGTCATTGACCTCGGGGTACGGTACATCACCGCACAACACCAGTGTAATACGGAGACGTGGCGCACCTACGTCATCGACCTCGGGGTACGGTACGTCACCGCACAACACCAGTGTAATACGGAGACGTGGCGCATCTACGTCATCGACCTCGGGGTACGGTACATCACCGCACAACACCAGTGTAATACGGAGACGTGGCGCACCTACGTCATCGACCTCGGGGTACGGTACGTCACCGCACAACACCAGTGTAATACGGAGACGTGGCGCACCTACGTCATCGAACTCGGGGTACGGTACGTCACCGCACAACACCAGTGTGATACGGAGACGTGCCGCACCTACGTCATCGACCTCGGGGTACGGTACGTCACCACACAACACCAGTGTAATACGGAGACGTGGCACACCTACGTCATCGACCTCGGGGTACGGTACATCACCGCACAACACCAGTGTAATACGGAGACGTGCCGCACCTACGTCATCGACCTCGGGGTACGGTACGTCACCGCACAACACCAGTGTAATACGGAGACGTGCCGCACCTACGTCATCGACCTCGGGGTTGGGTACGTCACCGCAAAACACCATTGTAATACGGAGATGTGCCGCACCTACGTCATCGACCTCGTGGTATGGTACGTCACCGCACATCAACAGTGTAATACGGAGACGTGCCGCACCTACGTCATCGACCTCGTGGTATGGTACATCACCGCACATCAACAGTGTAATACGGAGACGTGCCGCATCTACGTCATCGACCTCGTGGTACGGTACGCCACCGCACATCACCAGTATAATAGACGTGTGGGACATACTTCTGCTATGTCAGTGTAAGTGTAAGAGGTGTGTAGAAAACACACCCAGCAGTGCCCAGCATCAGAGTGTGTGTGTGGATAAGACCCCCACCACTGCCCACCAGTGCCCAGCATTAGAGTGTGTGTGTGGCTAAGACCCCCACCACTGCCCACCAGTGCCCAGCAGTGCCGAGCATTAGAGTTTGTGTGTGGCTAAGACCCCCACCACTGCCCACCAGTGCCCAGCATTAGAGTGTGTGTGTCGCTAAGACCCCCACCACTGCCCACCAGTGCCCACCAGTGCCCAGCATTAGAGTGTGTGTGTGGCTAAGACCCCCACCACTGCCCACCAGTGCCCAGCAGTGCCCAGCATTAGAGTGTGTGTGTGGCTAAGACCCCCACCACTGCCCACCAGTGCCCAACATTAGAGTGTGTGTGTGGCTAAGACCCCCACCACTGCCCATCAGTGCCCAGCAGTGCCCAGCATTAGAGTGTGTGTGTGGCTAAGACCCCCACCACTGCCCACCAGTTCCCAGCAGTGCCCAGCATCAGAGTGTGTGTGTGGCTAAGACCCCCACCAGTGCCCACCAGTGCCCAGCATTAGAGTGTGTGTGTGGCTAAGACCCCCGCCACTGCCCACCAGTGCCCAGCAGTGCCTAGCATCAGAGTATGTGTGTGGCTAAGACCCCCACCACTGCCCACCAGTGCCCAGCAGTGCCCAGCATTAGAGTGTGTGTGTGGCTAAGACTCCCACCACTGCCCACCAGTGCCCAGCATTAGAGTGTGTGTGTGGCTAAGACCCCCACCACTGCCCAACAGTGCCCAGCATTAGAGTGTGTGTGTGGCTAAGACCCCCACCACTGCCCACCAGTGCCCAGCATTAGAGTGTGTGTGTGGCTAAGACCCCCACCACTGCCCACCAGTGCCCATCAGTGCCCAGCATTAGAGTGTGTGTGTGGCTAAGACCCCCACCACTGCCCACCAGTGCCCAGCAGTGCCCAGCATTAGAGTGTGTGTGTGACTAAGACCCCCACCACTGCCCACCAGTGCCCAGCATTAGAGTGTGTGTGTGGCTAAGACCCCCACCACTGCCCACCAGTGCCCAGCAGTGCCCAGCATTAGAGTGTGTGTGTGTGGCTAAGACCCCCACCACTTCCCACCAGTGCCCACCACTGTCCAGCATTAGAGTGTGTGTGTGGCTAAGACCCCACACCACTGCCCACCAGTGGCCAGCCGTTAAATCAGAAACATACCATTGTTAACCTCATTACCATCAGGAGATAGACACATGTTAACATACCCAAATGTGAACATCACACCAGCTCCCAGGCACACAGCAGTCACAGACATTATCACACAAACTAAAGTTCAGAAAATGAAATAAATAGCTTTATTCAGCTGGTTCAAAATTGAAAACGCAAATAAGAGTTCTTGCTCATAAAAGGCCAATGGCCAGTCCAAAAAGAGTCTGATCAAAAGTTTGTGCCTCCATGGGTGTGCTCACACCCAAACTTGCCTGCACATGGAGTTCAATCCGCAGTGGAAACTATGGGGGCACCATCTGTGGAATCCTCCGGCACCGCATGGACAGGAGAGGGAATGACAGGTGGAGTGGGTGCAGGTGTAGTGGATTCATCCACACTGGTTGGTGCATCGCCGAAAGTAGCTTCAAAAACCTGGCTGCACACCTCAGTCAGTGCGGAAAAACTATCACCTGAACCCGGGGACACATTGGGGTGGAGGTAGAGGGCTGTGAGTCTGTTCTTCTGGGTGTGTGGATGCGTGTGTGAGGTGTGTCCCCTCTCCCTGTGGGTGTGCCTACATCCCCTTGACATTGTGTGCGTGGAGCTTTGAGCTTTTTCGGCGTGTGGGTGTGCTGGGTGTGTCTGACCTGTGGCGTCTGCGTGTATGTTGTGTAGGTATGTGAGAGGCAGAGGTGGATGGGTCTGAAGGATGGGGGGACAGATGCTGCTGGGTGTACAGAGCTGCCGTCAGTGTTGACTCTATGGCAGTCACACTCCGATGTAGATCAGACATGGCCGATGACATGCCCTCCATGAACGACACCAACTGTGTAATGAGTTGTGTATGTCCATGGAGGACTGTCAACATGGATGTCTGACCTACTGCAATCTGCCGGAGTAGGTCCACAGACTCAGCACTGAGGGCAGCAGGGGACACAGGGGCAGGGGCTGCGGTGCCAGAAACAAAGGAGACACGGGGGCTAGCACGGACCCTAGGGACACTAACGACTGGGAGGGTGGAGATGGTACTGGAGGAGGGGCGGCCAGCCAAAGATGAAGAAGTGACCATTGCAGCATATTCCCCCTCCTCCTGAGAGTCTGACTCGGAGCTGTCTGCATGATAGGATGTGTCAGTCACATGTCGTCCGGCCTGCAGACTCTCCTCACCCTCCATGCCACTGCCTCCCTCTGACTCCTCAAAGCAGGTGGCACTGTCGCTGGGTCCCTCTGCCTGGTCTGCGCCTGTGTCTCCTCCAGATTCAGATGATGATGCTGTTGGCAAGGAGATTAAGAAAAACATATCAGTCACCTGTACACATCAGACATATCAGCTTGAAATCATTTGGGCACATTTCTAAACATGGCATGCATCATGAGTCACATGACACTGAACTCTGCACAATGCTTAGTCTAGTCTTGGCCTATTGTGAGAGACACAACGCTCAATGTATAGTAGGATACAAGCAACAGGCAAGGCAAAAACTTGTATGAGAGACACAATGATGATCCACTGCCTGACAACTGGATAGCTGATGATGCATCACAGTTCATTGGCCCACCCTGCCACCCAATCCCAGACCTGGTCATGTTTGATTTGCATTGACATTGTGCCACATGGGAAAAGTCCTGCCTGAACTGCCATGTGATGCCATCCCGGGACCTGAACCAAGTGTACCATCACCTCACACTGGCATCACAGATGGCTACACCCAAAGCCACATTGTGTGGCTGACCATCAATATTATTTACAAACTACATGCAACATATTTGGAGAATATGCACACACGCACTGACCAGTGTGAGTATGCATAAGCCCAAAATAGTGTACATGTACATTGTGCACCTGTAGCTAACACATGACAATTAGAAAGCGTACCATGGCCAAAGGCCACTGAGGCTGACTCGTGCAGAAAACACATGTTGAGACTCAAGATCATTGCCAAAATATGAAGAAGGGCAGACACAGTGCACATGTGGTGCTACATGTAAGGTACCAACAGGTGTCACAGACCCCCCTCCAACATGATGATGTGCAAAGGAAGATGCATACTGAGACATTGCACCATAGGAGTACATGTGAAAAACAATCAACAGCCAAAGCGCAGGTCAAATGTGGAGTACGGCAAGGCATGTAAAGAAGCAGCTGCAGAAACTGGGACATTTTAATGCCAACGCATAAAGTGCCTGTCTGACCACACCACTCAAACTATGGGAGTGTTACCATGCCTTGGAGCACTGCAGGTAGCATGTGACACACATGACAACAAACAGACATGCACTATCCCCTACTTGCTGCTGTCCCTCCTGCAACTGCCTATGGAGGTCTGTGAACACCACTTCCAGGACCCGGAGCATGTGGGGGGTGAGGTGGCTGGTGCCGCCATGCCGGCGTGGAGCTTCCAGCTTCAGCTGTACTCTGGTGATGCGGCGGGTCCAGCACCGGATGTCCTGCCACCTCTTCTTGATGTTTCTGAGCCTCCTGCGAGGCCCCCCCTCACTCCTGACAGCCCTGGCGATGTCCACCCAGATTTCACCCTTCTCATAGGCAGATACCTGTCACAAATGTAAAGTAAAAGACCATCAGTACACCCGGTCCATGTTCCAAAGACACACATATGTGCACAAAATACTTGATGACAACAGGGCATCGTATTCTCCACACATTTGCATCATTGTCCAGGAGTATGTGGCCTGTGACCAAACACTACTGCATTACATGCCATTTAAAGGCTACAGATGACATGAGGGGTGCAAAAAACTCTTTGAGCATGGCACTCACAGAGCAATATATGCTACATCTGGGTGCACAGCAGCACGTGACATGATGTCACACACCCCACTCCAACAAAGTACTCTCTTGAAACAGCACTGTACACCCTGGCACTCACTCCCAACAACATAGCATCTATCCACTATACATACACAGTGGCTATAATGAGACACACACAACAGGTGCACACTCCAAGGTATTGCACACATCACTCACCTGATCCTCTGGTCTCCCATACAGCTTGCTGTAGTTAGTCAGGAGGGCATCCAGCAGGGCCTTGTTCTCACCATCAGTGAATGCAGGTGCCCTCTCCATGCTCAGCTAATCAGGGTCCAGAGGATACAGAGACAGCAGCTGTGGTTACCACTACAATGTTGTGCAGGCAAGTGCCCTCCCACAGCCACATGCTGCCTTATATCTGTGCTGCAGAGGGTCTGTGAGTCCAAGGAGTAGTGTGTGATAGGCCACCATAGTTAGCATCCTATGTTCCATCCAATCACATCACACATAAGGCCATGACACACATATGCATGGTTTGAAAAATGGGCAAGAGCTGAACAAAAACTTTTGCAACATTGTATACTTTTGCCCAACTGAATTTTCTAGGATACCTGTAGGAGGCTTAAAACTCTCTGTATCCATGACAACCTGGTTGCATTTTGATCATTCCACTGTTCCCCTAGATGGTCCCTATGTATTTATTTGAATACCCACACAAGTACGGTGCCATTGCCGTTGCTAATGCAACCCATTCAATGGTGTAACAAGGTGTACACACGTGCGTACCATTGGGGTACGCTATGCTCGCTATGGCTAAAATGCAATAGTGAAACGAGGCGTACACACGCACGTACCATTGGGGTACGCTATGCTCGCTATGGCTAAAATGCAATAGTGAACCGAGGCGTACACACGCACGTACCATTGGGGTACGCTATGCTCGCGTATGGCTAAAATGCAATAGTGAAACGAGGCGTACACACGCACGTACCATTGGGGTACGCTGTGCTCGCTATGGCTAAAATGCAATAGGGAAATGAGGCGTACACAAGCACGTACCATTGGGGTACGCTATGCTCGCGTATGGCTAAAATGCAATAGGGAAACGAGGCATACACACGCACGTACCATTGGGGTACGCTATGCTCGCATATGACTAAAATGCAATAGGGAAACGAGGCGTGCACACGCACGTACCATTGGGGTACAGTGCGTCAGACATGCTCAAGTGAACGATTGTGTAGGCTGCGTTCCTGACCTCCTTCATGTCACCATTGGGAGAGTGACTCCAGGAAATCACATTGCAGGGATGTAGTCTACACTCATGTTGACGATGTGGATGCATACATCAGCATAGCATCCTTACATCAGCATGCCCCAGGTGTGGCAGACATTGAAGAAGCACAGGGACTGTGACCTTGTGGCTCAGTTGATGTGTGAAGAGCTGTTGAGACATGTCATTAATCATTTAGCACATGTGTATCACATACATTCAACACTTCGCACCTGAGTAACGTCTGCAACATATTGTGAGGCACATCCACACTGGAATGGCACACCATTCAGTACAGGGAACTGTCACATGATGACAGCAACATGCCCACTGTCACAGAGATCGAATAGACGCACAGCATGACCCTGTGTGACCATGTCATGTGTGTGCCATGTGCGACATTGTGCATGCTGTTTGCATATGAAATGAACAGGTCAGTATTATATTCCTCACCTTAGAATATCCCCAAGTGTCATGCTGGATATGACAATTTCCGCTTAGCAGTACACTTGTGTGTCGGTAGGCATCTCCTGCGGCTCTGCGTGTGTCATTGGCGTTGTGTGTGCCGTGATGACGTTGTCTGAGTACTCATACATCACCTCTGCGTGCTCACATGAGGTCCTCTTTTTTCACACCACCAGCGCTGTTCCCATATAAATGTAACCTTACTCAATTTTGTACACAAATCATAGTACGATCACTTCTGATAATTTCACTTGGATTGTCTGACTGAGGACGGTGCCAATAGGTATGTCCGTTTCATAGCCTGTGAGGATTGCGACCGACTCATGTCGGTGACTGACCCTCACCGTCGGTGTCTCCACTGTTTTGACGTCAAGCACGACAACAAGAGCTGCTCCGACTGCCGGGACCAGACATATGAAGCCAGGTGTGAGTGGTCCCACAAGCCGCTCAGACTCCAGCAGTTGGCCCTGCACCACAATAGCTCATGGTCTGGACGTAGGACGAGTGCCTGGGCGTGGGTGTAGAGACATCAGAGCCCTGGGATTTTACATCAGTCCTCCAGGGCTAAGTCGTCAGGTAACCCCAAAAAGTCAAAGAGACGTCATCGCACTTCCAAATCACCACAATGCACGTGCAATGCTGCATGGGATTCGGGTGACACCGCCCACGCAGCTCCATCAGATTAGCAGCCGTCGTAGCCTGCACCACGACCTCCGGTCCCTGCCCAGCATGCGACGCAGGAGGACTAAGGGCGCTTCCTCATGGCTATGATGTCCCTCACTCCACCAACGGCCTACACGACGGCATCTGGCCCAGCGGACCCCTCTGGGGGCACTAGCGGGTCTGGTGTGTTGCCCCCGACGCCGTCACTCGCTTTGGCTCTGACGCAGGCGGCGCATTCATCCCGGCACCGCTGGGACAGACGGGGTGTAAAGTATAACTTTATTTAGATATAAAACATCTATAAAAGTACAGGTCAGAAGATACCAACGACAGTACAAATTATTAAAATAGCACAGCATAAAAACAGTAGGTACATTAAAACTTTCGAATTCCGTTTATGGACTTCAGTAACGTTATGTGTTAAAAAAGGCAAAATATGCACAGCAACTGTAACCAGAATGGCGTTTGGGCAAAAAAGAAATTTGAAGACTTAACACTAGCGGTGTTATGCTGATGGGTACAGTCAGAAGACAACTATTAGCAGCTAGTTCTAGGAAAACGCAGTCAAGTATAACCAGTTATAGCAGCATTTAATAAAAGTGCGGTTTAGAGTAGACTGTATACCTTTAAGATAGAAACGTTGACCAGCACTGCCCGTTATTGAGTAAAATTGCGGTATGCGTAGCGTATAAGAGTTGTGAGGCCTATGTTTAAAACTGTGTTCTCTGGATTCAGGGCTGCAATTACTGCATGCCTGCAGGTCCTGATTCCCAGCCTATTCCACTCGACTTTCAATGTTCGTCTGCGCTGTAGCGCAATTGCGGGACAAAGACAGACCACATGCTCTAAAGTCTCAGCCACCTTACCACACCCCCTGCATATTACATCCTCTGACGTACGACGCCAGTGAGGTAAATCCTTTAGAAATTGCCAGTCACCCAGTCTAAGAGCCAAGAAGCTAAGCTTTAGATACAAGGGATAAGTGCAAGACAGATAGGGGAGGGGAGTGGCCGGCCCATAAGAATTCATTATTGCCCAGGCATGCTTGCGTTTAGAAAAATGAGCTTTGTCAGCCATTCGAGACCTCAGTCGGGTACGTTTCTTGATACTGGTTTTAAAAACGGCCTTGCTAGGGTTGAGATCCTATAGTTCGCCCACTGATAATTGGTTAACTGCATCCCTAAAAAAACAGCCATATGACCCCCCTGGGTTTTTCTGAGAAATGTCTGACCAGAGTAGTGACTCCAGAGTACCTGGCTCTGCTTGCCTTAGTTTGTGGCACAGATTCAAATAAGAGCCAGTATTCAAAAATTCGTAGTTTAAAAGACCCAGTTCTAATCTGATCTGTGCTGCAGAAGCAGATTTAGGCATGTGGAGGTTTTTTTTTATAGATTTTGGTCACATGTTGATTTAGGTTAGCATTGAGTTTTCCTCTAAATATTTCAATGCCATACGACAAAGTTGGCCCGATTTTTGCTCTCATAACTTCCAGTAATGGAGATAGACTTGGACCGGACAATTTTTTTGAGAGCCTAGAAAAAGTCACCTGAAGGTTCATGGCTTTTAGTGATATTTCACTGCGTTGTTTAGCAAAAGAACCCCTGGAGTCAAAATTGACCCCTAAGTATTTGTATGTTTTTCCAATTGTAAGGTTCATCTTATTATATAGCCATCCGCCTCCCAAATTGCATTTTCTCCCGAAGATTACCACTTGGGTTTTCTTTAGGTTTACCTCTAAGGAATTCATAGTGGTGTAGCTGTTTAATTTGTTAAGTAGCCTTTGCAGACCTACACGGGTGAGACTAAATAGAACCAAGTTGTCTGCATATAGGAGATTAATAATTGACTCGCCACCAATCTTGGGTGGGTGGCTGTTTGTTTCCTCGAGGGTGGCTGGTAAGTCTGCTATAAACAGGTTAAAAAGTAATGGGGCCAGCACACATCCCTGTTTGACGCCTCTAGTCGTCATGATTTTCCGAGAGATATGTGTGCAAGACCCCAGCTTCACTTGTATCCATGTGCCTGAATGTAATTGTATTATGGCGTCCAGAAGTTTAGCCGGGATCCCCCATTTCTTTAACTTTACCCATAGAGCAGCCCTGGGGACCCGATCAAAGGCGGCTTTAAAATCTACAAAGCAGCTGAAAACAGCCCTAGATGTAGTAAGTGCTTTCTCAATGATTATAGACAGTGTCAATAAGTTGGTCGTGGTGCCCGAATTTGCAGTAAAGCCTGTCTGGTTCCTTGGAATCAGGTTATTCAGCTCTGCCCAAGATCGCAGTTCCTCCAGTAGAATGCATGCATAGTGTTTTGCCTCAATGTCTAAAAGAGCAATTAATCGATAGTTGTTTGGAGAGGCATGCGACCCTGACTTGTAGATAGGATGGATTATCGCGCCCCGCCAAGAGTCCGGTATGGTTGAGTTGCTTAGTGCACAGTTAAAAAGCTTGGTTAGGTACCCCGACCAAAGGGTTGTATTTGTTTTAAATAAGATTTGTGGTAGGCCATTTGGGCCAGGTGCTCCATCAGATCTTGCTTTGAGTAGGACTTTAGTCACCGTTTCTTCCGATATCATCAAGTCTACCCTCGGAAGTTCCGAAAATTCAGGGGGGTATTCCATCTATTACTCTGACTTACCATTGTCGCATCGGAAATGCCTGAGTCAGTGGAGGCCGTTCCCTCTATAGCCCTAAAGTGGTTGGTCAAGAAAGCAGCCCAGTCCGCTTCTGAAATGTTTGCGCTCCCGGAAGTAAGCGGACCCGAGTTTTGGCGATGGATTAAGGCCCAAAATGTTCTTGAATTGCGGTTTTTACTCTCCCATAGTAATTGACACCAAAATTGATCCAAGTGGAGGCGTTGGTCTTTTTGTTGAGCCAGCCTAAATGACTTTTGGACTGCTTTATACGTGTTCAGGAGCTCGAAGTTCTCTGGGAATTTCTTGGAAGAGCGCAGGGCTTTGTTTCTCATTTTCTTTAATGCCATAGTTTGACTGGAGATCGAAAACTGAGGGCCTATGTAGGCCTTGTGGGGGTGCTGTTTAGACGGAAAAAGGCTTATCAAGTGGGAGCAAAAAGTGGGCCATGTTTCGGTGGGGGGTGCCGCCAAGTCTGGGTCTCCTGCTGTAAAGGTCACACATTCCTTCATTACATTGACGGAAATAACTTCGCTCCATCTAAGTCGTTTTAGATTTTCCATGTAGGTTCCTGTATATGTTGATGGGGCAGTATTGTGATAGGTTGGCTTCACATTAAGAGTAACGACTTGTGGGCGATGGTTGCTTTCCGTTCGATGGTGAATGCTATAATTGCCCAAGTGTTGCAACAGGGCTGCATTACAAATGGTGTAGTCAAGATAAGATTGTTTGCTACCATTTGTCCAGGTCCACTTTGGTGGGGTGTCTTCCAAAGATCTCCCATTCATTACCAAAAAACCTGCACTATAAAATTGCAGCACACAGAGCTCTCCTAGGCCGCAGTATGCTTGGTTTGGCGGTTTTGACTGTGCCTCTATTTCTGATGATGTGAATGGAGAGAGCCCTTCGAAATCAGCGGGATTTCCCTGAAAGAGGTTAGTGTTGTAGTCTCCGGTGATCATACAATCCGAGTGAGGATAATCAATAGCCAGGTCACACACGATTTTAATTAAACGTGTAAGATGCTCCTTTTTCGAACGTGTACTTGGGTTAATGTAGACGTTTATTAGAAGGAGCAATAGATGTTTGCTCCATGAGCTGATTTTTACACCGAGTAACCAGTCTTCCTCAAAATTCAGTTGCTCGATCGGGCCTTTTCGATTATTTGAGACGTAGATCGATAAACCGCCTTTAGGGTGGCCATAGGTAGAGACTCTAGTTGCAGGTTTCCAATGTTCCATGAAGCCCGTCACTGGGCAGTTTCGAGTAGCCCATGTTTCTTGGAGGGCTATTAGGTCATGCCCAAAAATGAAATTGTGCGTCTCCAAATTGGTTGTTTTCTGATGGAGACCACTGATGTTCCATGAGCACAGTGTAAGAGGTGGCTGCGAGTCAGAGTTGGAAAGAGTTATAGGCGGTGGTGTTTGAGATCTTGATTGAGCCGAATCGTTGCAGTATGGAAGTGCAAGGTGGTATCCCGGTGGTCAGACTGATGCTTTTCGGGACAAGGCGGCCGTCAGCCATCCCCAATCTGGGGGTTTTTCGGTGATGGGGGCTTTGGCCCATGGGTTTTCAGTCAGTTGAGACGTGCCTAAGGCATTTTTTAGAATAGAGTATGGCCCGTTTTTTACACCAGATGATCTTGTCGAAGTGACTGAAGCCTGCAATAGCACTGTGGGGTAGCCAGGAGTAGAATAAGGCTGAATTTTGATTCCCCATTGCTGAAAGGTGCCCTTTTGGGCTAAGAATAGTCGAGGCCATGTGTCAGATCTAAATGTCATCTAAGTAGGCTCAGAGGATTGAGCTCCTCTTGGTGGCAGGAATTCAATGGACTCTATCTCGTCAGATGTCAATACCTCGAGCCCCGGGGCACCGTTTGCTAGTTTAATTATATTTGATCTATTTAAGATATTGTGCTGTCCTTTTGATATGTATTCAGGAACAAGAAGTATTTTGTGATGTTGAAGGTCGCATTTGGCGCTCTGAGTGGTGGGGCTAGACTTAGGCAGGGTGGGCTTTTCAACTTGAAAGCCTAAGTCTGAACCCTGATGGTATTGTAATGAATCTCAGGAACCTTGGCTAAATGTCTGCGGTTCCCTAGGATCAATTGAAACATTGGTAAAGAAGACTTTCGAGGGGATGGGACTAGTGTTTGATTTTTCAGAGTAAGAAAGACTTGAAAGGGAAACTGATTGTTGTTGGGTTGACTTGTCTGTCGACCTCAATGATGGTGGGATGTTAAGGGTGCCCCTTATATTTTCAATCCCGGACTGTGAGTCAGGAGCCTCTGTTTCCTCAGTTGAAGCCTTTGGATCCAGATGCCGCATGGAAGTAGGTTGACTGACGTTTGAGGCTAGCTTGGGCATTAGGGGATTTTGACAAATGCCTGTTGGGATCCGTGGTGGATCCGGGACACTTGTGACCTTTTTATTATCAGCAGTTGTGAACAGTGGGAATAGTTTGGGAAAGTCCACTGATGGGTTTAGTTTTAGTTTATTTCTTTGTTTGCGTAGACGTTTTCGTTCTCTCTTGCTGCGAGCTACCAAGGGGACTGGAGATGTTTCTGGGTTAAGAGCTGGAGCAGCAGCTGATTTGGCGGGAGATTCTACCGCGTTGTTACTGGTGAGATGAGTGTCCCCTCTCTCTGACTGAGGCCTTATGGCCAACTGTGGTTTAAGAGCCGCAGGAGATGGATGCCCTTGTTCTTGGGGGAAGTCTTGGAGATGGTCGGTCTGATTTGGGGAAGGTCGTGGGTCCCCGATCGCCGAGGGCCCGGTTGCGGACATGGTCGAGGGGTCGACCAATTCCGGGTTGGGCAATTGGGATTTCCGAGGTAACTGGTCGGGGCGTTCCATTGCTCGGTCTCCCTTCAGCAGCTTGACTTCGTTGATTACAGTAGATAAAAAAACTGGGAGTGACGAGAGAGAGTCAATGATAGGCGAGCAACAACAGACAGACTGGACTAGTTTAGATGACGATTGCGCTCCTGTTATTTGGTTGTTCAGTTTTTCCAGCTTGTTGTCAATCCCTGCTGTAAATAGGGCTAGGGTGTTCAATAGGTCCACCTGCATATCCAGTTTGTCTGAGTGATAGTTTAAAGCATTGACTGTAGATTGAAAAGTTTGAAGAAGTTGTGGCCAAATGCTGGGTATTGTTCCGTCATCCTGATTTAGGTCAGGTAATGATCTGGACTTAGGTGTAGTTTGTGGGTTTTTAAAAAAGAAGGAGAGGTCCGATAGCAATTGATCATTTGAGTCCGGTTTTTGTGGAGGCTTTGGGAAAGTTGTTACCTCTGCTGGAGGTGAAGGTGGTCGCAGTTGACGTTCGGTTGACTCTGAACTGCCCTCAGGGGGTCTTGAGCCCTGGGGTGAACAAGAGCTGAATGCTTCCAAATTGAACACTGCATCTTTTTGGGTATGGATTTGTGGAAAAGTTAAAAGAGAGTTTTGTGGAGACGTGGCTGCAAGGTTCTCTGCTTGCGAAGATAGCTGTAATTGAGTACTAAAATTGTGGGTGGCATACTCAGAGAATGGTTCTTTGGGACAGGACTCTTGCTTGCAGATGACATGAGAAAGAAGACGCTGACTTGATGAAGATTGATGGGTTGGTGGGGGGTTTTGAGTTGCCCTCATAAAGCACTCCAAGGCAGTGTCATGGTCATTGGTTGATGGTCCAAAAATAAAAACATCCGGAGTTAAAACAGATTTATTTATTGGTGATTGGGGCAGTGTAGACGAGTGCTCACTTGGCTCGGTAGGATGCTGAAGGTTGGTTCCCTCGAGGGCTTGGGGGGATGCGGGGTACTTCGCTCCCCTGGGTGCTTTTTTAAAGTAGTCCAAAAGAGAAGAGGTTTTTGAGGCGTTCTGAAGTATAGCGTGAGAGGGTGAGTACATCTTGCTGTTGAAGTGCCCTCCATTGGGTTTAGAATTACAGTCCTTCGGTGTGGCCTTCGGTGTGGCCATGGAGGTTGGTGGATTCATGGAGCTAACTGGGGCACCCTCCATGTCTGTGGTCGATCGTTTTAATTTTTTCCGACTTAATATGGCTGGTGCTTCTCTTATTTTCCCAGATCTCATCCCTTCTGAGTCTGGGTCAGGGTTAATGAGTTGTGGCACTGGTTCGGGTGGATCTTCTGTCGTCCGGTGTGTTGTTGGCAGCCGTGCCAAGAAATAGTCCTAGGGGTCAGGTGTAGAGATGTAACGGAGCAGCTTAGCGCTGGGCTCGGGAGGCCAGGGACGCTAAATCTTGTCTTGTCCTAGCCGACTACGGCAATCGACAATGAGCATGGTGCGCAGGCCCCCCCCCCGCGCTCCTTGTCCCAACACGACCCCTCGCCCTACACCAAGACCCTATCCGCACTCCTGAGACTCGGCACCAAGGGCGGACTCCCAAGTCCCCACACCAGGTGTGGCCCCACAACTCCCAGGCCTGCACAGCCAAGTGAAGGCACAATGGGAAAAAGTGTGGGGGGTGAGTGGGTGGGTGGCGAGTGAGCCAGCACGGGCCAAGTAAGTCTTGACTTGCGGTGGGGCCGGAGGTGATGGCAATGGGTAGCGGGGGTGGGGGGAGCAGAACCAGGGCTGACCAGAGCTAGCGAGCGGGCAACCTGAGCGGCAGGCCGACAAGGGAGGGGAGCAGAGAAGGGAGGCAGAGCACAATGCAGGGGCTAGGGAGCTGTAAAATCCAGGACCGAGGCTGAGGCAGATAGAGAAGGCTGGATAACAGCCTGGGCAGGTAGCAAGGAAGGTGGTTGGAGGAGAGGTCAAGACCAGGCCCAGACCACAGGACTGAAAGACCAGTGAGCAAGGACCGAGGGCAGAGCAGAAGGCAAGCAGGAGTGAAAGCAAGCAGCAGACCAAGGGCTCAAGGTTCTGGCTTCCACCACGAGCCCCCTATGAAGGGGACAAGGGCAGGCACTGCGCAGGAAAAGCACAGAAAAAGCACAGTAGAGACTGGCAGACTGTGGGCCCAGCTGTACAGAGCTGTTCAGAGCAACCGTAGTCCTAATTGGCTCAGGAACGCACCCGGACCGGCACTGACACCAGTAAAATCGTACAAGCCACTTACTTGGCCCACAGTCACTGCCGCTGTCTCCCGCTGTCTCCCGCGACCTCCTCTGGCCTCCTCCTTCCGCTTCAGCTGCCGCCGCCGCCGAGCCTGAAGCCTGTGCACCGCCCGTGCTCCGCTCTGCCACGCTCTCCCCTCACCTGTCGGACGCTCGCGTGCGTGCGCGCTCACAGTGTCTGACGTCTGTTCCCGTGGTTCGCGGCCAAACGCAATGCAGACCACTTAGGATCAGAAAGGCGCAGGGACGACGGGATCTGATTGGTGATCCTGGTCCTCGCAGGTCCACCTCACAACCTCACCGGCAACAGTCCCCCACATGTCAGCCTTGGCGCCGTCCTCGGGTGGTGCTGTCCCCGATACCACAAACTATACGGCTCCGGCGTGGGAACTGCGCGGCAGAACACCTCTGTTAATGCAGCATGTGGAGTTGAACTTCAACGAGCCGGGCACAGCTTATGACAACCCTGATTATCAGGGAATGGCTGATAAGGAGTATTGGGAGGGTTATGAAGACCCACTGACACGTGAGTGTCAGTCCCAAGACGACAGGACAGGTGGACTGGGGGATGCGAGTGGTCTGGACACCTCGCCAGACACTGGTGATGTCTCTACTCCAAACGTGTCTTTGGATGAGCGGGCAACGTAGTGTTGTGTTGACCTGGGTGGCCAAAGCCCTGCCCCTTCGTCTCCCCTTTGCGGCCGTGAGGACCAACCAACTCACTGAGGTCCTTAAACTGAAGTCCGCTGAGCCTCTGCAGCCGTTTCATTTGGAATTTACTGAATCTATATTGGCCACCATGTACAGGCACGCTGCAGGTTTGGCTGTAGATAGGCACGTTGCCAGACGCCCACACCCCTCCCTGGACAAACCATGTTTCCTGTCCTCCCACCCCACCCCAGAGAGCATGGCCATCCAGGCCTCCAAATCACAGACCACATTCCCGTTAGCTCCGCTGGACAGGGTATCCAAGAGGTATGAGCAGTACGGAAAGATGTCATCATCCTCCCTGAGTCTGGGACTGAGGTCTTCCAACATCACATGCCTCTTTGTCCGCTACACGCACTCTCTGTGGGACACGGTTGTGGAACTGCTGCCAGAGTGTGCGTTGTAGGTACGGGCAATACTTGGCCAAGCCCTTGTAGAATGCCAATCAGTGACACGGTATTTGATCCGGTGTGGGCTGGATAGTACCGACTCACTGGACAGATCGATGGCATCCACGAAGGCAATTTTGTCAAAAGCCTGGTATGTATTATAAGTTAGGAATATGCTACTAACTACTGTACCTTAACGATATTTCGTTACAAAAGGTAAGTAACTAGTTCATACTGTTCAGTATATCTTCTGTTGGAGCATCTATGTTGGGTCCTTGCCGTGATGACAGTGTTTCTAATGTACGCACACCATGCCACTTGTGCTAATGAACCGCTCATATGTGTGATGGCATCACAGGCCATTTGTCACAAATCAAACATTTATGCTGTATGATGATGTCCATGTAATAGTTTGGGAAATTTCACACCGCAATAGGAATATGTCAGATCTGTGCAAATGATGGCACATGTGATGTGTGTGTGTGTATTGCTGTCAGCTGTCTGGATGTGCAGACAACCTCCTAATGCCATTCTCATGACTTGTGTCACTGACATGATACATTGTCATGCTCACTCAGACCTTTCGATCAGATCATTTGTATGCATGTCATATCCATTCCACAGACCACAGGTCTTTTACTTTTCACGGAGGAGTGGCTGGCAGCTGGCACATGTTTCCTCAGTGTGTATCCCAGGCCACACTCAAAATTATCTACATTAGTTGAAGCTGTGTTGTTTGTGCCATGTACATTGTTATTGTCTTAGTCAGACAGTTCAACACATTTTCTCTTAATATTGTTTTGCAGGGCACCCCCTCTGGAAAGGCCGTTGCCAGACTTGGAAGCCATGAGGGAACGTAATTGCATACGGCGTTACCGCTTCACCAGACAGTTGATCAAGGACCTGACGGACAGGCTGACGGTTCACCTGCAACCACGACATAGGTATCCAACTGCGCTGACACCCAAGGTAAAGGTGATGGCAACCCTACATTTCTTTGCCACAGGTACGTTCCAATTTACCATAGCTGATGTGGGAGGGATGTCTCAGACAATGTTAAGCCGTGTATTGACGGATGTATTGGCAGCTATGTTGCTCCACCTTGACGAATTCATTACATTCCCTACTCCAAAACAGTTGACAGATGTCAAGGGGGAATTCTATGCCCTGGGACGCATGCCACATGTAATTGGTGCAATTGATGGTACACATGTTACTCTGGTGCCACCGCAGGCTCAGGAGCAAGCGTATCGCAACAGGAAACACTACCACTCGATAAATGCCCTGGTGGTGTGTCTTGCCAACATGATTATCTCACATGTTTCTGCACGTTTTCCAGGATCGTGCGACGATGCTTTCATCATGAGGCGTAGCAGAATACCACAGATAATGCTGCAGCTGCACAACCACCGGGCATGTCTTGTTGGTGAGTAAACTCTGTCAGCTATGTATGTCAGTATGTCACAACTTCATGAACTGCATCATATTACACACTCATTTCCATTATGTCAATTTGCAGGAGACGCAGGATATCCAAACATGCCGTGGCTAATGACTCCGCTACGCAACCCCAGGACAGCTGCAGACCAGCGGTACAACAATGCTCATGGGAAGACCAGGCGGGTTATCGAGCGAACATTTGGACTCCTGAAGAGCCGGTTCAGGTGCCTGGACAAGACAGGCGGAGCCCTCCAATACAGCCCACACAAGGTGTGTGAGATCTTCACCGTGTGCTGCATGCTACACAACATGGCAGTGGAGAAGGCCGTGCCACTCTACCTTGATCCAGATGAGCTGGAACATCCGCCCGTTGAGGATGGAGGCCTTGCCCAGGATGCCAGTGACAAGGAGGGTGAAGATGATATCCGGAGTCACCTCATCCGCAACTTCTTTTCATAATGGTGAGTCATAGTTGCATTTAGGTAATACATGTACTATTGAGTTGCATGGTTAGCATGCTGTGTATGCAACTGACTGTATGCAATGTCACTTGGATGTTTGTTGTGCAGTGTCACATAGGTACAGATGTAATGACACACACGTATGTGCTATGTGTGTACTTGGAATGTACAGGTGTACTACTACATCAGGCTATTCAACAGGACAATGTCAGAATGACATTATACCGAACTTGACCCCTTGTGTGCCTCTCATCCCCAGCTTGCCCTGCCTGTTGTCCGTTGGTGTCATCGTAGTCAGCCTGCTATTGCTCATTATGATTGCAACGTCAGCCGAATCAACGGAGCATGCATGGACATGTGGAAAAGCGTTGGTATGGTTTCTAATGTGTGGTACATGTTAATGCACATGTTGTTAGACCATGCATACATGCAACAACATCATGTTTCTCATTAAATGTAGGCGCACTCCCATGACAGGATAGTCACCCCATCTGACAGTCATCTGTTGTAGTTGTAGACTCTGGTGAATGCATCAATGTGTGTAGACATTGACACTGCAACATTGCATATACCATGGTTTGACATTGTGTTAGAGGTCACAACCACGGACTCTGTGGTGGATTGCAGCCTCACTGTGTGCATTAGAATGTGTCTGGTTCCTCACATCCACCTTGTGGCACAGTCCAGTTAGTTTACCACTAAACCATGTCATGTAGGTGTTGCCCAGTGTATGTTCCACATGTTAGGACAACTGTCCTGTGATTCTGTTAGCATGGATGCATTGCCCCTTGTTGCAGTATGCCATGTCACTGTCATGTCGTTACCTCAGTGCAGGTTGAGAATACTGCTACGCCAGCCTTCACAGTGAGTAGCAGTTCTGTCTAAAATCACATGATGCCATGAATGGTTTGCTTTAGACATGACAATGTTGGGATGATGCATATGTGAAATATTTTGGTGCACCAGTGGAGTGTGGTCATTCACATGATTCTCTTGTCCCATGGAGCATTTCTGTGTGACGGTAGGGTATCATTATGTTGCTTGGATCAACATCACCTGCTTTTGAGTCATTTTCAAACTGCTTGTCATGTTTAGCATAGTGATGCAAAGTTGATAGAGCAAAAGACTGCCTACAGAGTGCCTTCATTGCATGTAGGCCATTAGCTTCCTCATCATATGTGATTCTTACAGCTGTTGTGGGTGATGTCAAGTGTGCCAAAATGGCCCTTACGGGTACACATTGTCTAATACAGCTATTACAATTTCCGTAAGTAGCATTGCCATATGTTTTAATTTGTTTGTAGGGTCCACATCATCAGAGACAGTGAATTATTATTTGTCCACATAGATCTCATTGCATGGTAGCTGACTTGTGAGCGTTACACAAAACTCAAATAGATGACAGACTGTCCTAGGTTTTATGTGTCCGTGTCACAGCATTGGATCTCATGTGATAGCATAATGAGTGATCTCAAATTGGCTACAGTCTTTACACTTCACAAGTGTGACTGGTACAGTGTATCTCATGAGGTATTTTTAGTGTCAGTGACATGAGAAAGTACTCCTAATGGTTATTTGCCTCTGTTTCAGGTCTCCCTCCCTGCAGTTCCCATCCTCTCCTTCCCTCGCCTGATCACCCTTTTGTGTCTGTCATTTGTACTCAGACCAAGGGGCTATTTGGAGGTGGAACCCTTTGAGCATCACACCACTCTGATGAAGAAAGGTATGGCCATTCCCTGGCAGGGTTGTAGTGTATTGTTATGCTGCATTACAGGTGACATCATTCATAGACTTATTTTTTTGTCTTCTTGCCAATGCCAATGCCCATGTATGTTGGATAATGCTCCATAGCCTCACAAGGTAAATCATCATGTTGTGCATGACGTGTGATTTCAAATTATTATTGTGCCTCCTTGATGTCAACGCACATGTCCTTCTATTGTGCATGTATACTATATGGCATGAAGTAAGCTTATGCTTGTTATGTGTTTACGTGTACAGTGACTACATGCATGGTGTTGGTGAAGGCTAAAATACTATATTGTGTGTGAGGTAGATGGCTGTGTAGCTGCTGGTTAGCTTGGAACACACTAGCTGTAGTCTATACCTACTGACGCTGTGTGTCCTGTGCCCCACTTGTCCCTAAGGAGCCTGATCCCGTGACTGTGATCTTTGGTGATTACTGTGCCATATTATTTCCTGTGACCCTGAGTGAAGCAGACACTCCTGCATTCACATGCACATGTCACTTTGTGGCTTGCCAATGCCCTTGTGGTATGTGCTTGTTTTGCTAGTTGTCACACCCCTCCTGCCGTCATGTCTTCACTCATTCCTGGTGCTGCATACACAGCCACAATGTAGCACACACTATCCAGGACCACACACGCCTACTGGATACCCCTCCTTCCATCCATTTGTAGAGCATGCTCCAGCCACCCTACACACAGAGAACACCAGACAATCATCCTCCTGGTATCACGATGCCTCAAACTCAGCCATTACAGCTTCTATGCCTGCGTGTGCAACACATACTGGCAAGACTATGCTGAGCCACATGACATTGTGTCTACGTACCACCAGGACATGTGCCTTGTACAGCACACACACAACTTCCATAGGCACAATATTGTACAGTGTTACCTTGTCAACACCACAGCAGCAAAAATTGGCTTCCTTACAGTCACGTGGCAGTACACGACCTGGTCACACCACTTCAACATAGCCGTCACAGTCAGTCAAGTAGCCACAGGGGACACACACCATGACCACGTCTCTTGGGTGTGGGGTGATTTGGACGTTCTGGTGTAGATAATTGTCAGACATGGGTAGTTGTTCTGGATGCCTTGCACCCATCACAGGAGTATAGTACTTGTAGCTCCATAGGGGGAGGTCACCTCATCAGGTGAGTTTGGGTAGAGTGCTACAGCCCATTGCCCACAGTCTGTCCTGCCACCCTTGTCCTGTGCGCCATTCATCACATCAACAGTACAGCATCATGCTGATGATAGTTCACATACCTGATGACACAGATGTAGGTACTCCCTACGTGGACAACTAGTTTTGTCACACTGATCTATACACCTCAAAGTGACTCTCCTGTGCCTGGCTGTTATTGCAGTTTTGTGATCCAAAACACCCTCCAGCATTTACTATCCCTCACAGTGTGTCTTTCTATCCATGTATCTAGTGGTTAGGAATTTGTGACCAATGTGTGTCCTCACCCGGACTCAGATCCAAGTGTGTGGATGGCTGCAGTTTGTTGAATAGCCTTGTATTTCATACATTTTCAGACACATATCATTTTATACTGTGGGTACAAGATAAGTCACCAAATGCGTATGATGTTTAGATTATTTATTGGGTGATCTTGTACAGGAAACGTGAATGGGTGCTGTACAGAAAGGGGTGGAATCCAAAGTTCACTGCTGGAGAAGAGATGCCTTACAGTTTCAGTCAACAGAGTCCAGGCCACAGTGCTTGGCATCATTGGGCAGACTGTGACCAGCAAGTCCATGTGGGAGAGTCTCATAGGTGATGCTGTTGCACCCAAGGGCAATATGCCAGGTCCGGTGTCCTGGGAGTTGTGCATGGCCCACTGCCACTCAACGTCTTAGCCGTGGACGACCCACCTTCCTTGGGGGACCCTCACGTGCAGGCATGGACGATGCATGGGAAGCTACGTCAGACAGTTCCTCCTCCTCCTCATCCCTCCCTGTGGCTGGTGTTGCACTTTGCCTAGATGTAGCTGGCCTGGTGACACAGGGAGGGTGCTGCATGTTGGCAGCAATCTGATGTAGCGATTGGCTCATTTCCCGATGCACCATCAAGAGCAGAGCCAGGCTTGCCTCCACCCGTCCATATTGTAGGTCTTGCCTGGCTATTTGCTCTGCCTGCTGTTGTTTCACCTGGTTGAGGGCCTCCGATAGCTGGCTTACCTCCCTGGTGTCCCACCGGTATGCCTCCAGGATGTTAGTCCGTTCAGGCATACCGGGCCCTGCAGCTGACTGGCCAGAATCTCGCCTCCGCCTTGCACCACTCCCACCACCCTGACCCACACGAGCACGGCCTGCGCTTGTGGGCACATCCGATCGACGGGCCCCCCGAGTGCTGGCAGGGTGGAGGTTGTCTGCCACCTCAGGGGCGTCCGACAAAGGGTGTCCCTCATTTTCAGACAGGCTCTCTGGTGGATCATGGGCAGGGCTCTGACCTGTCTGCTGGGATGTGGTGGGAATGGTTCCGGTGGTTGGCAGAGATGTAGCTGGTACAGTTGCTGCAGGGGTTTGGGATCCAGAGGAGCCAAGTTGGTTAAGGTCATCCACAGTGCGTTGAGTGGCGTCACTGTTGGTGGGGTCTGGGTCCTGCATAGCCTGGGCCTGGGATCCTTCTCCCCCCTGGTTGGGGGGGCTCCACACGTTGCCCTGTGTGTGGGAGAGACAGACACTGTTAATGCACTATCAAGTGACATCTTAATTAGTTATCCATTATCACCATCACAGTTCCACAAGCTTTACATTGATGTCATTGTTCAGTTGTGTATGTAGTGGTAGTAAATTGACATGTATTCTGGAGTATTTTCATTCTTCCATTCTCTTGACAATGACTGACACAGCCATTGCTGTGTCTTGTCTTGCCGACACAACACATATACAGCAGTGCTCAGGTTCACGCAACATCCAGGATACGGTGTTAATCCTTATGTCTGCGTCAAGCATGCACAGAGTTAAGATGCAGCATGTTCATGTAAGAGACAGAGCATTATCTGTACTACTATTATGAAGTGAGAACTGTGTCCTTTGAGCCAGGTAAACTCGAAAAGTACACCACCAATCACAACACCCAATACAGCGTTGGAAAGGGGAGGTCCAGAAGATGGACATAGGCTATATGAATTGACACCATATACACTAAAAGGGGGGGGTGCCATCAGTGGTAAAGTAGTCCCTTCTGGCCGTTAGATGTGGGCGTTAACATTCAGAGAGGCAAGTTGTGGACGTTAGATGGAGAGGAGAACATTGAGATGCGAGGAGATGTCTCTGTGCAAAACCAAACAGACCATTCACGCTCACAGTGCAGAGTATTTCAAACGCGCAATAATCACAGTGCAGCATATTGCAAACATGAAATATTAACTCACACACACATCTTCGGGTAGCCAGAATCATTGACCTGGGCATTACCGTTGTACGCTGACATCAGGGACGGGCCGCGGCTTGCATTCACAGCCAACCAATCACGCCACATAACTCGCATGACACATGCAAGCCTTGCAATGAATATTTTAGTAACGATTTCACCATTGGACACGCTCCTGTTTGTCACAGGGGGAAGACCTCAAGCAAAAGAGGTGCGGCTTACACGGCGTTTCAGGGATTAGGCGAGTATGCGTTCTGCCGGACTGAAGCTGCAATATTTATCGAACGGAGATATCATACATCAAAAAACAGGCTTTCACATGGCCCTTAAGCGAGTCAGCTTTCACCACAGTACTTGCATCCTAAACCTAAGAACAAAGCTACGGATTCACTAGCCGCTATCTGTTTTACCACTGTGACACTACCACTTATTGCGGCGCTAAGGAGAAAACTTGACTTCAGGGCTTAGACAAATTTTCACTCGCCAACATCAACATGTGCTACATGAAATATCGTCTTGGCAGAAGCATCAACATTCTCACGGGGGAGGGGGCAAGGACAAACAAGGAAACACAAGTGACATTAAGTGGAGGGACCTTTTGCCAACAAGATTACACAATTTACTTTTCGAACCGGGACAACTTCGGGACGGGCTGCTAGTTTAATTGCAATTAATCTTCTACTTTTGATAGGTGTTGCTGTTCCGTGATGGCCAACCAATGCCAACACCCCTGGACCTGTACACCCACTTCTAGATCATGGCTTTGGAACGTGGCACTTCTCTAAGACGCATCACCTTGTCAATACCCATGTCCATGTTGATACTTAAGTACATCCACAACGTTCATGAGATGGGGCACGTGCATTGTGTGAGAGGCACAATGGACTGGAACATCTGCAATGTGCATGTAAACGTTGTATGCGTATTCATATGAGTGAGTGTTTAGTTGTGGTACATGACAATTGGGACAGTGTTGCACTCCATTGCCTGTCCCCAGGGGTTTAATTTCTGTAAGGGGGGTTTATGACAGGCCATGCAAGTAGTTTGCGTGTGATTAGCAAGCGTCCATCCTTCATTATTTTGCTGTCCCCTCATGTTGCATGCTGGCATAATTGTGGTTGTGTGTTCCTGCACAGGATGTGTGACCTTGTCCTGGTGTTTGTGTTTGCAATGATCACAGGAGGGACTTGTGCTGCCTACACCTGTGCCCATTGTGTACTACAGAGCATTCCAGACTGTGTGTCCTGACACAGTACAGTGTCGCCTGCAAATGGTGGTTGGGTTGTAGGCCCTTAGTAGATGACTGCTGGTAATTAGGAGACATCCCTTAACACTCTGCTCTATGGTCTTTATAAGGCCTCTGCAGTGCTTGGGTGAAACTGTGTGTGTGCCCAGGGAGCTGGGGTGAGGTGACAGAGGGAGGAACACTGAGGGATGGATACTGAGGGAGGGAGGGAGACAGAGGAAGGGAGGGAGACAGAGGGAGAGGGCGAAAGGGATGGAGGGAGTCAGAGGGATGGAGGGAGACAGAGGGAGGGAGGGAGATAGAGGGAGAGGGCGAAAGGGATGGAGGGAGTCAGAGGGATGGAGGGAGACAGAGGGAGAGGGCAAAAGGGATGGAGGGAGTCAGAGGGATGGGGGAGACAGAGGGAGAGGGCGAAAGGGATGGAGGGAGTCAGAGGGATGGAGGGAGACAGAGGGAGAGGGCGAAAGGGATGAAGGGAGTCAGAGGGATGGAGGGAGACAGAGGGAGAGGGCGAAAGGGATGGAGGGAGTCAGAGGGATGGAGGGAGACAGAGGGAGGGAGGGAGACAGAGGGAGGGAGGGAGACAGAGGGATGGGGACAGGTTGTTTGTGCTTGCTCACTTGCTACACTGCCTTACTGTGTCACAAAATGATGCATCTCCGGAAGGTGTGTCTGCAAAATGACATTGTTTAGAAGCTGTGGTCTACTATCTTGTGTGATATTTCCCTATTCCTGTGCATTGGGCATGGTGCTTGGGTGTGTCCCTGGGACATATGGGATGAGAGCAGCCTCCTACCCTCCACCTTCCACCCTTTGTGCCTCCCCCTTGCAACTAACCCCTTTCTGTTGTGTCCTGCTGGGACTCATGGCCACCCACCCCATGCTGCTGGGCACTGTTGTTAGTCCACCCATGTAACTTGTGTTTTTTGTACACTCACCAGACTCAACGGCTCCTTCAATTCCATGTACTCCCACCGGTGGCAGCAGGGCCATGACTTTCTCCTCCCAGGGATGGTATACAGGAGGTCTGCGGGGACCACCACCTCCAGTGTAGTGTGCATTGGCGTAGTCCTGGTACATTTTCTTCTTGACCATCCTCCGCAGATCATACCACCTGGACTGGCATTCCCCCCTGGTGCGCCTGATGGGTGCAACAGCATTGACCCGGTCTACGATCCTCTCCCACAGGTGTGTTTTTTCTGCCATGCTGGTCTGTCTGACCAATGCACCAAACAGCTAAGGCTCGATTCTGATGACTTCATCTGTAAGTATCTCATTCTCCGGTTCAGTGAACTTTGGATTCTTGGGTGTGCTCATGGTGTGGGGTGTATGTGATTGAGGGGGTGATGGTGTGTATGGATGAGGGTGTGTGGGTCTGATTGTGAAGGGGGTGGTGTGGGTGTAGATGAGATAGGGTGTATGTGTGAAGGTGTGTGGCTGCAATTGTTTGTGAGATGTCTGTATCTTCGCAAGGATGTGTATGTTGCAAAGGATCCTGGGTTGTATGTGTGGACCCTTTTATTGGTCAAATGGTGGGTGTGGCTTAATTTGAATTTGTGGTGTGTGTGTTATATGGGGTGGGTGTTAGTGTTGACCTCTGTTTGCCAGTTTGGCTGTGACCAGGACATAGATTCTCGAAGGTGTGTACACAGGAGACATGTTCAGTGTTGGTGTGCGACTCGTTAGCAAAGTCCTTGTGATGGTCTTGGTGTTGGCGTAATGTGTGCGTGTCGTACTTGTGCGTGCGATTGACTTGTACGGGCCGTTGGCGGGGGGGCTTCGCATAGGCTTGTTGGGGGGGTGTGCGTGTCGTACTTGTGCGTGCGATTGACTTGTACGGGCCATTGGCGGGTGGGGGGCTTCGCGTAGGCTTGTTGGGGGGGCTGCGTGTCGTACTTGTGCATGCGATTGACTTGTACGGGCCGTTGGCGGGTGGGGGGCTTCGCGTAGGCTTGTTGGGAGGCTGTGCATGTCGTACTTGTGTGTGAGATTGACTTGTACGGGCCGTTGGCGGGTGGGGGGCTTCACGTAGGCTTGTTGCGGGGGTGTGCGTGTCGTACTTGTGCATGCGATTGACTTGTACGGGCCGTTGGCGGGTGGGGGGCTTCGAGTAGGCTTGTTGGGGGGGTGCGTGTCGTACTTGTGCGTGCGATTGACTTGTACGGGCCGTTGGCGGGTGGGGGGCTTCGCGTAGGCTTGTTGGGGGGGTGTGCGTGTCGTACTTGCGCATGCGATTGACTTGTATGGGCCGTTGGCGGGTGGGGGGCTTCGTGTAGGCTTGTTGGGGGGGTGTGCGTGTCATACTTGTGCGTGCGATTGACTTGTACGGGCGGTTGGCGGGTGAGGGGTTTCGCGTAGGCTTGTAAGGGGGGGTGTGCGTGTCGTACTTGTGCGTGCGATTGACTTGTACGGGCCGTTGGTGGGTGGGGGGCTTCGCGTAGGCTTGTTGGGGGGGTGTGCGTGTCGTACTTGTGCGTGCGATTGAATTGTACGGGACTTTGGTGGGTGGGGGGATTCGCGTAGGCTTGTTGGGGGGTGTGCGTGTCGTACTTGTACGTGCGATTGACTTGTACGGGCCATTGGCGGGTGGGGGCTTTGCGTAGGCTTGTTGGGGGGGGGTGTGCGTGTCGTACTTGTTCGTGCGATTTACTTGTATGGGCCGTTGGTGGGTGGGGGGCTTCGCGTAGGCTTGTTGGGGGGGTGCGTGTCGTACTTGTGCGTGCGATTGACTTGTACGGGCCGTTGGCGGGTGGTGGGCTTCGCGTAGGCTTGTTGGGGGGGTGTGCGTGTCGTACTTGTGCATGCGATTGACTTGTACGGGCCGTTGGCGGGTGGGGGGATTCACGTAGGCTTGTTGGGGGGTGTGCGTGTCGTACTTGTGCGTGCGATTGACTTGTACGGGCCGTTGGCGGGACTTCGTGTAGGCTTGTTGGGGGGGTGTGCGTGTCGTACTTGTGCATGCGATTGACTTGTACGAGCCGTTGGTGGGTGGGGGGCTTCGTGTAGGCTTGTTGGGGGGGTGTGCGTGTCGTACTTGTGCGTGCAATTGACTTGTACGGGCCGTTGGCGGGTGGGGGGCTTCGCGTAGGCTTGTTGGGGGGGTGTGCGTCTCGTACTTGTGCGTGCGATTGACTTGTACGGGCCGTTGGCAGGTGGGGGGCTTTGCGTAGGCTTGTTGGGGGGTGTGCGTGTCGTACTTGTGCGTGCGATTGACTTGTACGGGCCGTTGGCGGGTGGGGGGCTTTGCGTAGGCTTGTTGCGGGGGTGTGCGTGTCGTACTTGTGCGTGCGATTGACTTGTACGGGCCGTTGGCGGGTGGGGGGCTTCGTGTAGGCTTGTTGGGGGGTGTGGGTGTCGTACTTGTGCGTGCGATTAACTTGTACTGGCCGTTGGCGGGTGGGGGGCTTCGCGTAGGCTTGTTGGGGGGGGTGCGTGCCGTACTTGTGCGTGTGATTGACTTGTACGGGCCGTTGGTGGGTGGGGGGATTCGGGTAGCCTTGAGCGAGGGGTACACGTGTGGTATGTGTTGATGACGCTTGCTGTGAGGCGAATATTCCCCTACGAATCAGTCTTCATGCGCGAACACTTTGGGCCGTACGAATCGCGGACAGGCTTGTCGTACAGGATCGTACTAGTGTGTTCGTACAGCCTGGTTACGAGTCGTACGGTAGGATTCCCGATGCTTATTCATACGGGTCATCGACTGTGGTTCGTACGGTTCGGTGATATTCGTACGGCATTCGACGGAAGTGGATCAGAATTCGCTGGTCGGACGGTAATTTTCCATTCGTACGGATTAGGATACGAATGCGAATCGTACGGCGGAATATTTTACTGGATCGGAATCGAGGCCTATGTGATTATAATCATTTTTATCAATGTAATGCCTTATCATCTTTTTTTTTTTAAAAGCTCTTTTTATTAAACAGAGCACATCATACAAGGCAGGGCTTGAGAATACAGTGTGGGTCTGGGATTATAATACATAAGAGCTGGGCAGCTCCCACATCCATTTGCTGGTAGTAAGTCGGCACTTTTATGGCCACCAGCAATATGTCTAGTGTTACCTTCCCCCATCATAGAGAGCATCAGACCCAGAGTAGATAATCGTCTCATGATTCCAAGGTCGCACCATGGTACATACTCCAAGGGTCCAAGGCGGTCTCCCATTTGTTTGGACAACCTCTACTGCAGTAGACTACTTCCTCTGCCCTCTGGCACCAGAAAAGGTCGTTCTTCCACTCAGCCACTGTCAGGGGGCACTCCACAGTATCTCACAATGTTGTGCTTTACCACCCCCTCCGTAGTGCTAGCCCAATCTTAGTGTATCAGGGCCAGACCTTTTCCGCTTGCACCACCAGTAGCAACCATTTGGCATCCATGGGCCCACGCACTGACATAACCCAAGACACCACGGTCATCACCCGCCATTACTCCTGGATCATAGGGCATTCCCAGAGAGTGTGGAAGAAGGTGGCTTCCAAGGCACACCTCTTATACATAGTGCTGTGTCTAGTGCTCCGATTTTGTGCAAAAAAGTACGTGAATAGTATGTTCGGTATAAATATTTTAGCTCTGTTAGCCTGGCTCAGATACCTATTTCTCTGGGGCCCTGCAGGGCCTCCATCCAATCTTCATCATCTACATTTCCTAGATTGTCTGCCCAGGATCGTTTCAGGGGTCCCATTGGGTCGGGGGAATTATTTATTCGTTTTCTGTAGATCATTGACAACCATCTGTTGGGAATGGGTTCTGTGAGCAAACAGTGTACTAAGGGAGAGGAATCAGGCAGGCTTGTCCTCTCCTGTATATTGACTCGTAGGGCGTACCCAAGCTGGAAGATTCGGAGCCTCTCTGAATCTGACAATTTGTATTCCTGACTAAGCCTCTCGAATGTGATCAGAGAATTATTCCTCCACACATCACCCAGGTGGTCAATCTCTATTGTTGCTCACCCCAAGAAGCCCTTCAGGGGGAATACTTCTCCTATTTGGTCACTGTGCCACTTTAGGGTCATGGCCATCAGTCGGGCTCACCATCCCAGGCAGCATTGTGCCTCCCTCCAGCATCTGAGGACTATAGCCATGTGTGGTGGCAGATTATTCCGCCGCAGGCTATTATAAAGAATGGCTTCATGATTCCTATTGCCCATTACTTCTCTGTCGACCCTATATGCTGGCTCTGCCCTGTCTGAAAACACCTAGGGCCAGATGTAGGTAAAAAATATTTACCGTTCCTTAATTACCGAATTTTACCGAATCGGTAAATAAGAATCGGTAAATAAGAAGGGGGGGTATGTAGGAACATCCAGATGTTCCAATTACCGATTCGGTAATAATCGGTAAATAAGATTCGGTAAATATTGAATCGGTAATTACCGATCGGTAATTACCGATCGGTATGGCCAATGCATTCCTATGGGGCAAAAGTCCCATAGGAAAGCATTGGAAATACCGATCAGTAGTTACCGATCGGTAGTTACCGATCGGTAATTACCGATCGGTAATTACCGATCGGTATTTCCCGCGACGGCCAGCAAACAAAAGTGAAACTCAACACAACAGCCAATCAGGTGCAACCACCCTCCCCCTTCCTGGCAGGAAGTGTGCACACAGGCAGCTGCAACTAATTAGAAGGTTCTGGAAAGGCAGTTGGAGCAGAGAGACTGGGAGCAGCAGCAGCAGCAGGCAGAGCTTGTGAATTGAGAACACTTTAAAATGGAAAGCAGCAGGGAAAGTGAGCAGGCAGAAAGAAAAAGGAAACTTAAGTTCAGTAGTACTGAATTACAGGTGCTTGTTGAGGAGGTGGTCAAGGTACACCACAGACTTTTTGGAAAACAGTCCCTCACTGTGGCAGAATCAACAAAAAGGAGATTATGGCTGGACATCCTTGCTAAAGTTAATGCTGTGGGAGTGACCACCAGAGTGACTGAAGACTTAAAGAAGAGGTTCTATGACCTAAGGAGCCTCACAAAGAAAAAATTGGCTGATCGCCACAAGCAGTCACAGAAAACAGGTGGAGGAAAGAACACTGCACCCCCCACTCACCGAGCTTGAGGAGCTGGTAGCCACAACCCTGGAGTCTGAAAGTGTCCATGGACTGGGAGAAGTGGACAGCTCGGCTAAATCTGCAAAAACAAAAGGTAAGATGCATGCACAGCAATCCCCCTCCCACCCCCATCCATCCCTCACCTCTTGCAGCTCAGTTACCCCAGTCCCATGGTGTGTGTGCAAAACTGTAGCAATGCATCATGGTACATGTAGTCAGTGTTTGAAAGAACATGTGACATATGTAACCAACAAGAAATTTAAATCTTTGCAAACAAAATGAAGGGCAGGCAGCATGTTCAAAGTGCAAATTGATATGTTTAATTGTAGTGGCTGTGACACATTTGCACCTAGCTGATATGTGCCCATATGTCCACAGGTCACACATCCAGAAGGCAGTCCGAGGAGGCAGAAGGCACGGCACCCCAGAGGGATGACAGTCAGGATCCAGGGCCCAGTGCATCCCAGGACACAGGGGTTCCGAGTGGGCAGCCACCCTCCCAACAAACAGACATCAGTGAGGAAATGCATGGATCCCCAATTCCCTCACAGTCACCACTATTGGTCTCATCTCCAGAAATGCCTGCATCCCTTGAATTGATAACACCTGTTGCACACCCTAGCAGGAGGCATGTTGTTTCCCCACTGCTGCAAATGGAGATAGGTGCTGAGGAAATGGTGGGTGTAGAGTCACATGACTTGTCTGAGCCTGACATCACTGCCACACTGCAGCCCGGCACAGAGCCTGTTCCACCTACCACTAGAAGGCGCACAGTCCAAGGAAGGGGTGTAGGTGCACGTGGGGAGGGGTCCAGTGTCTTCCAAGGCCTGGAGGGATCGATGGTCAGGATACAGAGGATGCAGGGCAAGGGCATCATGGCCTGTCAGAGACAAATGAGAAACATGAACAATAACATTCAGGACATTGGCAAGGGCATACAAGAGCTTGTGGAAGTGAACAAGTGCATGGCAACAGGCATACAGCAACTGTGCACTAAACTTGACTCAGAAATAGCTGCAAGGCGCAGGGACAAGCAGCGCGCACAGAGAGCAGCGAAATCCTTACACCGCCTGGCAACAGCCACATCCCTGCTATGCAGGCGTAGCATCATTAGTCAGGAAGTCCTGACTAATAATACCAACCAGTTAACAAGGGGCATAGCTGGAATGACTGGTGCGCTGGAGGCCCTACTCAATGCACAAAGTGCACGAAATTCTGCTCTTGACGTGCCGGACAGTGAACCTAGCACCAGTAGGAGCAGCACAGCTAGCCCACATGGTGTTGAGCCAAGGAGGAGCAGCAGGCGACAGGGTGAGGCTACAGGCCAAACGCCCAGTGAACAGGCTGAGCCACAAACACCTGGCAGTGCAAAGCGTGGCCGAAAATGAAGAGTTTTAACTATGGCCTACTGCCTGTGGACATTTTTTTCTTTATTTGTTAAAGTTACATTTGCACATTTGTGCCATTTAAACAAGCCTAGTGACAAAATGCAACTATGGTGGGTGGATTCAAGACCTGTCTGAGTGTGTTTGCTCACTGTGAGCATTGATGTCAAATGCTTACTGTTGCTCTTTTTTTCTTTACCATCTGTTTATGAACTCTAAATAAACAGAAGCTTGTGCTTTGACTATAGCTCAGTGTCTTCACTTACTCAGAAATAGTTGCGTGTAATCTCCTCACGTCTATATCTGCCATCACTTGGTGTTGACACTCCTGCAGGATGTCTTTCAGGCACAGCATTGTCGTCGTCGTGATCCTCATAGTCAGTTAACTCCACCTCAGTCCCCTTCTTAACAGCCAGATTGTGCAACATGGCACAGGCAGCAATGATCTTACAGCATGTGATGGGGGTATACTGCCTTGCACCTCCACTCTTGTGCAGGCATCTAAACCTGCTCTTCCAAATTCCAAATGTTCTCTCAACAACATTGCGTGTGCGCTTGTGTGCCCGGTTGTATCTCCTTTGGCTGGGTGTTGAGGGGTTGAGGTAGGGGGTTAGTATGAATGAGCGAAGGGCATATGCACTGTCTCCTGGAAAGAAAAGGGAATAATTTACTCACATGCATACATGTACTGCTAATTGCAATAGGTCTAATAGGTGTTGCACACTGTGTCTTACCTAGGAGGTAGCCTTCACCAAATTCCCCTGCAGTCAGCCGTTCATAGATGCCACTGTTCTGAAATATATATGAATCATGGGTACTTCCCGGGAATTTTGCTACAAGGTCTGTGATGTAGTGCTTAGCATTGCAGATCACCTGCACGTTGATGGTGTGGGTTGATTTCCTATTGCGGTAAATGTATTCTGTGGCAGCAGGGGGACAAATGGGGATGTGTGTGCCATCAATGCATCCGATGATATGGGGAAATCCTGCCATCTGGTAGAAGTCCGATTTGGTTTGTACCAGTTCTGCATGGTTGGATGGAAAAGAAATGTAATGGTCCATCCTGTGCAACATGGCGTCAAGGAATCTGTGAAAAAACCTTGAGAGGCTGCTCTGGGTCACCCCTCCCACCGCAGCAACCACGCTCTGGTAGCTCCCTGACGCCAGCAGGTGGATGCTGCACAGCACCTGTACATGTGCTGGTATTGCATGTGCCCTTGGGGTGGGGTGCTCCAACAGAGGTTTGAGGTCCCTGATGAGCTCCATGATGGTGTCTGGAGCCAACCTGTACCTTTGCAAAATCTCTTCCTCTGTGAGCATGAACAGGGTCACCCTCTGCCTGTAGATCTGCTCCTGTCTCAGCCATTCCCTCTCTCCTTCCTCCTGTAGCCGTAGCCGTCTTGCAATTACATAGAATGCCGCCATTTTGCAAACAGAATTGCATTTTGGGTCCATTTTTATAGGCTGTACCTGGTTTACACCTGATTTGAATCAATGGTAAATACCGACTCTTAAATACCGATTTTGGCCCAAAATCGGCATTTCTGAGCCTCCCTACATCTCAAACTTCATTTTTACCTATTCTTATTTACCGATAACTTTACCGATCGGTAACTTTCACAAATCGGTATTTTACCGATCTGTAATTTTACCGATTCGGGAAATTTACCGATTCGACCTATTTTCTGTCACCTACATGCCGATCTCCACATACCGGTCGGTAACGGCCGAATTCGGCCGTTACCGACCGGTATTTGGCTACCTACATCTGGCCCCTAGTCATTAACTATCAGGAGTTATTAGGCTCAATAGTATTTTTTAATGTCTGGGACTGACAATACTCCATCGTAGATTCCCCTCTGAAATTTCACCAAGGCAATATATGGGTCACCTCGTCCCATAAGAGTGCTCGGAGTTTGTGATCCATCTGTTCAAAAAAGCCCTATGGGATTGGGTAAGGCACATTTTGGAGGACGTAGAGAAGTCTTGGCAATGTCATCATTTTGTAGAGCGCCACCCTTACCTTCAGGGACAGCGGCAGAGTGCTCCAGTGGGCGGTTGCATGTTACAGAAATTCCAACATATTTGAATCCCTCTCTAGCCACTGGTGCTGTGCATTACGTGGGGGTGGCTCAGGAAGGATGGTCACCACAAAGAAAAAATCACCGATTTGGACCAGTTAATTTTGGAGCCCGAATAGCTACCTAAGAGCTAGAAAATAGGAAGTACCCTTACTATGCATAAGTTTGGCCTGGAGACGTATAGTAGGATATCTTCAGCATTTTGGGAGAAACGTTCCTTCCAACAATCGACGGGATGCCAGTGGGTCACGGAGGACCCAAGCGGCCAGCGGCTCACACGCCCAGGCATATATCAGGGGCAATAGAGGACACCCCTGCCGGGTGCCCCTCTGCGATGAAAAGATTCTGGACATAACTCCGTTGACTCATACTATACTCGAGCCATCAGGTTCTGGAAGAGCATTCTGATCCACTCGCAGAACTTCAGAACAATACCCAGCCTGGTCAAGGTGCCAAAAAGGTATAGCCATTTGATGCTGTCAAATCTCATCATGGCATCCAGCGTCATCAGTACCAGAAGCCAGTCAAGTGTAGGACATCATAGAGTCATTGCAAATTGAGACGTGTATATCTGCATGACATAAAGCCTGATTGGTCCATATAGACAATGGATGTGAGGAAGTTTGTAAGCCTAGTCACTAGGGCCCTTGGCAAAACTTTAGCTTTGACATTGAGTAGTGAGGTGTGCCTGTAAGAGCTGCATTCCTCTGGTGGTTTGCCTTGTTTGTGTATCATCACTGTACACTGATCTTCTGGAAGACATCCGGTCTTCCTCGCTGCCTGAAACATGTTTAGCATGGATATGGCAATCTCGTCCATCATACCCTTATATAATTCAACAGGGAAGCCATTTGTCCCACTGTCTTCCCTGATTGCAGGGATCTGAGGGCCGGCACAGGTTCATCACGAGTGAAGTCCTCATCTAGGGTCTCTGCTGCCTCTGGTGTAAGTGCTCGAAGTGGGAAGTCTTGCAAGAACTCATCGCACTCCCTCCCTGTCCTGGTGCTCGTAGGCATGTAGAAGTCCTCATAGGAAAATGCGAATGCTTCTGCTATCGCCAAGCTCTCGGTGTGTAGGGCTTCCAACTTATCGCGGACACCTACTACCCAGATCTGGTCCCTATTTCTCCTCTGTAGTCATGCCAGTAATTTGTAGGCCTTGTCTCCAACTTTATACAAGTGGTGCTGAATGGTCAGTGCATGTGGCCAAGTCACATCTTCCTCTAGTACCCTTAAGTCCTGTGAGTCTATGACAGAAATCCACCCCACTCGCCTCTGAAACTCTAGCCTCTACAGTCAGGTTTCCCTGTTCAATGGCCCTACATTCCACAGCATTCTTTTGCTTCTTCCCCCCAAATAATGCCTGGGCCTGCCACTGAATGACTGCCTTAAAGGCCTCCCACAGCATATAGGGTGACTCCACTATCCCCTAGTTTTCCTGAAAGTGCAAATCAGCCACCGAACCAGTTTCCCATCCTAATATGGCGGTCGGACTGTCCGCGGCAGGCGGACACGGAAAAGGTATTTTCCGCATACTCCAGGACGGTGGTCGCACTTCCGTCCGCCATCCTAATGAGCCCCTTAGTCTGGAGAGAGGCGCCTGGCGTGTTGCAGAACTAGAGTACATTCATTTTTATTGACCAGTCCATTCACATTCCAGGTCCAGAGGTGAATGTGTTTATGTTGTGTCCCCACCATAGATGTGATTATGTTAAGTGACCATGTCCCTGCCCTTAAGCCATGCAGAATACCCAATCCTAGTACCTGTCAGCATATTGCGTTGGTGAGCAAGTGTTTTCAAAAACTCAACTAAAGAAAACAACCTGATGAACTCCCTCCTCCTAGCATCCTTACGTCGTGAGTTGCAAACTGCCTACTTCCCCAACCTGCAGAGAAACTTGTGCAAGCAACCACAGGATGGTGTTACTGCCACCAACGTGAACTGCTTGGAGTATGACACTGTTTGTCTCAATATCCCCTGACAATGGGGTGGAACCATGTTCTATCTCCTTGGGGGGCCCACTCTCCCTACTCGCCTTAACACCTGGAGGCCCAGAACCTCACCCCGCTGGCACTCCCGCAGCGCCACCCCCAGAACTTTCCAACCCTCCTCAAAACTGAAATTAAACAGTGGTACCAGTTCAGTGTCCGTTTAGCAAGAGTTCTTCAGTTATCAAGAGCAATCGTTTGATGGGATGGGCTAGGCAAGGCCTCCAGGCTCCGCGATTCAAGGATATTGTCTCTGGGAGGGGTCTCCTTCTTATGGCCCGTTCGACCCGAGCCCTTCACCAGCCCTCCAGCCCATTCCCAGGCCTCCTCCGAAGTGTAGCATTTTGCCATCAGCACTGATTCGGAGCTTGGCTGGGTATATCATCATCATGTACTTGATGGCTTTCTCCCAGAGGGCCTTGTTGATCGAATCGAAGCTTCATCTCAGGTGTTGCATTTGGAGGGTGAAAACTGGGAAAAAATAGATAACTGAGTTCTCATAATGTAGGTTAAGGTGGGCCTTTCGGATCGCATCACAATCTCTGTAGTTGAACACCCTAGCTATCATTGTGCGCAGGGGCCCGAGTGTATGGCAGCGGCCCCAACGCCCGATACGCCCTTTCAATGGAGAAGTAGTTGGAGAGTTTTTTTGGGTGAAGCATGTTTAAGATGAGGTCCTCCAGGAAGAGATCTGCAGCCAGTCGCTTCTCGCACAGGTAAGCACAGTGGGAGGTAAAGCAGGGTGGGCAGGGTAGTGGGTAGTGGAATTCAACATACAACGAGATAGTGAAAAGTAAATTAATAAAACGACTTAACATGATATTGCCGCATCACCAGGGAAGCATTTATTTTTGGGAAAATAGAGATGGGGCCATGCCCAACCCCTTTTAAATCGTGAGGAAAATTGAATTTTGCCCTGTTGTGTGTCCCTACGTGTTCCCCATTATATGTTCTATGTGCATGATTAATATGCATATTACCCCCTTGACCGAATAAAGACGCAATTATAGTTGTGTCCAACGTTAGTACGTTAGTTATCCAGTCCCTCCTGAAAGCAACATGTATTAGGCCTATGTTGCCAACGTCTTTACATTGTGCACGTTAAATCATCGAGTTGCACCCGTTTCTAGGCCTCACAGGGCCCGGACACCAGATTCAAGCCTCAAGTCTCCTGAAACCACTCCGAGGAGCGATGCAGCCCCTCCCGCATCCCTGACCCTTCACTTACTTTCTGCCAAGCAGCGCGGTGCCCGGCCTGGCCTGCCTGCCTGTCTGCCAAGAATATGTTATGCCTACAGTTATCAGTTCAGCTCCCCGGCTTCACATTCCTAGCTAACGAACCGCATAAACATCTTCATCTATAAGTCTAGTCTTTCTGTCTCCATGCAAGAGAATTACTGAATTAATGTCCATAGAAGATTCATAGCACACGCAATACACTAGGAAATATATGCATGCATTAGCTTTAGTGACAAGTAGCCTTTGCCCTGATGACTTTTAGATTCAGGCAACATGTACTCCAAACACGAGATACCAGATATGCTATAGGTACAGGTCGTTCTGACATCCTAGACTTTAGTCTCCTCTTCTAGTGCCAGAAGTCAGAGCCCCCAGCTCTCCCCAGTTACACGTCATGGCCCGTTTGCGCGCACCAGTAGGTTAAAGGTTCTAGCTGCCCAGGTAGCCCCCTCCATGTATCCACCCATTTATGACACTTCTGTGACGTTTACATCACATGTCTTCGTGCACGCCCTGTGCACGCCTTCTTTTCACGCCCATATGTTCTTATCTTCCGTTTGTCACTTGTTACACCTACTGTATTCAATGCAATTGTACTGTTTTACAATATATACTGTATGATGTTAATGAGATGTTGCAGCTGCCATTCCATGCCATTCCCCCTTTTCCTTGTGTCTGTCCCTTCCTGAACCTTTGCAGGTGATGGAACCCGATGGTCCATTGGCTCGAGCCATCTAATTAAAGCCAATATGACTCAGATACCCCGGATTCTGCCTCTTATTTATTGAGCTATCCTTTTTAGTTAATGCATAGAAAAATAGTACCGGTAATTATTTATTTATTTACCACAGAAATGGCGCCCGAACAGGGACCAGCCCCTTCCCCACGCGCCGGCGATGTAACGCAGGCCCCCTGACCCTTCTACAGCCGTGACGGACCCCTACTGTGCACGTGCAGATATTTCTGCTTCAAGTCTCCCTCAGGCCCACGGAGGAGACGGAGACTGCGGTCCGGCATCCAGACGAGGCGGTGAGGAAGGCGGATCGTCCCGACCAGAGCCCAAGCCGAGAGAGCAAGGTCCGAGGTATCCGGAGGCCCACCTGTTTCCGAAGCCCGAAGCGCATGCGTAGTGCGTAGCAGTAACCAGACGTCGTAGCAGTCCAGTCCAGTCCGAGGCCTTCAGTTCTGCTTCCCGGTGAGTACCGTTGCTGGGGAAGTATCTAGACGGGTTCATTAATTTGTTCCCGGTCCGACGGGTTTGGGTACACAGATCCGGTCCGACGTGTTCACTTAGGTGGATACGGTATGACGTGTCTCTTTAGGAGACCGGTATGTTCTGTACTGTTTTAGCAGTGCATCCAGTAATTCTAGTAAGTCTGTTCTCGAGAAATTCAAGTATTATGTTTTCAATGTACTAGGTAGTATCTGTTCGAACTGTTGTCAATGTATTTTTAATGTCCTGGTATGAATGATTTGTTTTGCTAGTCATTACTGTGTTCATTGTGTATTGTGTTCAAGTTCAAGTACGGTTCAAATATGCCGCTGTTTTCCAAGTTACGTCAGATAAAAACCAGAAAAGGGTTACTCGAAGAATCAGTTCCTGTAACTCCTAGGGACAGTCCTGGACATTTCATGTATCATAAGCTTGGCTTAGATGCCATAGTGTATCTAGATTTATGGGTGGACTACACCAAAGATCTCGAAGAGAAATATAGATGGCCTGTTTCAGGAACATGGGATGCCGAGTGCATCATGAGAGTAGAAGAAGCATTATGGAAAAAGAAAGCCAGACAATCCCAGAAAGATGCCATAGAATTGTGGCGTAAAGAATCGCATAAGAGAACTGAAAAGGAATTCAGAAAAGCAGAACTAAGTAGGGAATCCTCAGAAAAAGCCCAAGAAAGGGAATTACTAGAAGAAGGTGAACGAGTTAGAGCAGGACAATCAGACAGACAGAGAAATGCCCTTATAAAAGGTATGTATCCCCTTCTCGCCGAGGGTTTGCCGAAGGCGACCCCGGACACACCCTGTAATTTACCGCCACCATTGGTCCCGACTAAGCTACGTCATAAACCGACCGCAGCTGAAATTTTCCTTTCTTCCTATTTAGACGACACTGTCCCAGAATATGCAAATCCGAATCCTACTCCGCCTGTTCAACTCCAACACCCTGTTAATAACGTAATTACTGTTCCTCCAGCCATGGGTCCCGGGAATCCTGTCCATGTGCCAGTACCCCAGGACCAACCCACATTACGTACACCTACTTTACCAGTCACGTTACCAGCAACCGCACACTCCGTATTAATTGACGATTCTAGTTCAGGAGGAGCAGGGGGAGGTATTCCTATCACCCCGCCTCAAACAAAGCGCCTGACACTAAGAGAAGCAGCATTACAACGTACGCCAAAAGTGGCCACGTACAAAGCCCTCAAGAAGTACCTTACTGATTGTAGATATGATCCAGTGCCAGGCGAAGACCACATGATATTATATTCCGTACGTTTACGACGAGTTGCAAACTTTTTGACTACCATGCCAGATATGAAGGAACATCTAGACAGAATATATCATTTCATTCGAACAGGGGAGAAACCAGAAAGTATTCACGAAGCTATGGCACACCGGAAAGTGGAGATTCAAAGTATGATATTGCAGTTTTTGATAAATTGTTTAATAAGAGAACAAGATCATCCTGATAAAAACAAAGACGAGATGAAGGTCCTGACAAGATGGAGTGACAATATAGCAGACGGAAAACACAAGACACAGAATAGTATAGAAACGATGTACAGAAAGATTCGTAAAGAAATCATAGGCATACACGAGAGGGAGAAAGCAAGAATAATAGCAGAGAAAGAGAATGACTCTTCAGACGAAGATGTAGACAACGAGAATCCCACCAGGATAGCGTATGTAGGAAGGACGAGATTTTCTGATAGACATACACGCCTAGACTACAAGAAAGCTTTTCCTCCTCCCGTACCAGAACAGTGTTCTCTTGAACAATTATTCCAGGCCACCGATAAAGTTCTGAAACTACGAATAGGTTACAGTGAGCTTAGTACCATGCATGAACAAGAACTAGCCCGATCAGCAGTACGATGGACTAGTGATTCTACCACATTTCCAGACGAAGCAGTGGCTCAAATGTTTCTGAAGCTGCCCCCAGCCGAACAGCGACTGGTGGGTATGTACATGATCCAGCACCTCATTACACTGTACGAGGATCAGCATTCTGATCCAGGCCCATTATATAATGTATTGAACGAGTTACTCCTAAACAGATGGAAAGGTCTAGGTACTGATTTAATTAGTGTCATTTTAGAACAGCGCCACAAATACAGAACGTTCCTGACTCCGCATTTTGTTCCGGTTTCACCCCCATTCTACATAGACAGAATCCGTTGTGAGAAGTGCATCCTGTTAAGGGAACGGGGGGTGAGCTCGAACGAGTATTTGTTTACACCCCTTTAACAAAAATAGAACTATTGGAAATGAAAAAGTTAGTCCCCTGTCACGATAAAGATCCAGCAGGGTTCCACCGAGAATTAAAAGATATGCTCCGTATGGGAGAATACACGTATCCTGATATCATTAAAATGTTAAAGGTCTTGTTGCCTGCGGGTATATATGAAAAACTCAAAGAAAAAGAATGGGAGGTGGGAGAGAAAAAGATTGACTGGACCGCGTTAGAGAACGAAGATACTGGTCTTGGGGCTAAAGCCAAAGAATTGCCCGAATTATTAATACAAGTCTTGCCAAGATTACTAGCCACGAAAAAGGAAGACTGGGATGCCATCTCAGCCTGTAAACAGAAACAAGACGAAGACACTAGTGATTTTTATTCCAGATTTGAGAAATGTTTCATTATAAATAGCGGTTTGAAGACAAGTAGTGAGTCGTATCCACATCTTTTTGTTACCAAACTAGTTGAGAATTCTTTACCACAAGTGAAAAATCGAGTATTAAAAGTCGAGAGTACATGGCAAGCAAATACCCCGTCCCAAATGCTACAGATGTTACAGTATCACCAGAACAGAATCAGGGAAGAGCAAGAACACGAAAGGAGACGTATGAAAGACACGAAAATGAAAGTACTAGTTGCACAATCTGTTCCAGCAGATAGTCAGAAGAGGGGTACAACTCAGACAAGTCATTCTGCAGCTCCCGTTAAAGGGACATGCAATTACTGTAAACAGCCAGGTCATTATATAAATGAATGTGCAGTTCTGAAGCACAACATAGCTACTGGTAAGACGAAAGAGAGACCGCGTCCTCCTAGACAGGAACATGTTCCGCAGAATTCGCAACCGCCGCAGAACGCACAACAGACAGTTACAGTACCGCAGCCTATCGCTGCCACACAACACGTTACACAGCAGATGTACCAGTACGCACAGTCAGATTATCCAGAATATCAGCAGTATTCATGAAACAGCCTAGAGAGGGAGGTTGGCTTGCCTCTCATCGAGGTTCCTGTAGATCAAGAAGGTCCCTATGTACACAGTCGAGTATTAGGGAAAGACAGAAAGTTTCTGATTGATACAGGGGCAAGTAGGACTACCATCAGTCATGACGAGGTTCCAGGGGCTCCGCTCTCAGGCTCAAGAAATGTTTCCCTGGGATTTTCAGGAAAGCCTATTGTTAACGAAATATCGAAACCAGTTTCTCTAGAAGTTGGTCCATTGTCCCGAACTACAGACTTGTTACTTACGAAATCATGTCCAGAAAATGTACTTGGTATTAAAACATTGAAAGAGTTAGGTGCCGTTATATGCTGTTCTCCGGAAGGAGTGAGATTGTTTTTACGTGATTTTAAAGGTCATTATGTGTTACGAGATTTTGATCCAAGATTACTGAATGTACGACAGCATTTATGGGCGCAAGGTCCAACTGATGTAGGTTGTATGCATATTACACCATATCGAGTCACTCTGAAACAAGGTGTTGTATTGCCACGAATCCGACAGTACAAATTGCCACCTGAGGCTGTAGCAGCCTTATCGAAAATTATTGACGACCTCATTGCTCAAGGAGTGGTTGTAGAAACCGACTCCAATGTATGTAATTCTCCTATCATTCCGATTCTTAAACGTACTGACCCAAATGCACCTCCAGTTTATCGATTAGTGATTGACCTCCGAGAACTTAATAAATGTATCATACCCCAGTACCCAGTGGTTCCAGATATCTCTTCCCTATTGACTGCCATTGATTCCGAAGCAGAGTTCTTTACTGTTATTGATCTCAAGAACGCATTTTTTAGTGTCCCCATCCATCCAGACAGCCAGTTCCTTTTCGGATTCTGTTTAAATGGAAGAAGCTATAAATTCACACGTGCTCCTCAAGGTTTCACAGAAAGTCCTAGTATTTACAGTCAAGCACTTAAAAGACAACTAGACAGTATTCACATGCCAACTGACACTGCCCTGCTCCAGTATGTCGATGACTTATTGATCACAGCCCGTACAGAACGTGACTGCGAACGTGCGTCACTGACAGTCTTGTATTTCCTGGCAGACATGGGGCACAAGGTGTCCCCTTCGAAACTGCAATTCTGTGTCCAACAAGTGGTATACCTTGGACACTTGTTGTCCAAGAGGGGTAGACAGTTGACACCTGACCGTATTCAGTTAATAGCACATCTTCCACAGCCCAAGACACAGAAGGAGGTACGAGCTTTTATCGGCCTCACTTCTTACTGCAGACAATGGATTCCTCAGTACGCATATCTAGCCAAACCACTGATACAGTTAACAACACAGGAGGCAGCCACATCGACTGTCCTCCCTTGGACCCAGGAACATACACTTGTTTTCAATGAGTTAAAGAAAGCTTTATGTAATGCACCTGTTTTAGCGACACCAAACTACAGTAAGCCTTTTACACTTTTTGTTACTGAACGTGATGGTACAGCATTATCTGTTCTCACGCAAGATCAAGCAGGACAACACAAGCCTTGTGCTTATTTTTCTAGCACATTAGATCCAGTAGCCCAGGCTCTGCCTGCGTGCCTCAAGTCAGTTGCAGCCACAGCTCTAGCTATCAGACAAAGTGATTCCATAGTGTTAGGACACCCCCTGACAGTACAGGTTCCACACTCCGTGGAAGTTCTTTTAAACCGAACACAGACTCAACACTTGACAATTGCACGTTTAACAGGATATGAACTGACACTGTTTCAGCCACACATAGAAATCAGACGCTGCAACATTTTAAATCCTGCTACATTGTTACCCTCGATTACATCAAATCCTGCCACACATGATTGTGTGGAAGTTATTAACACCATGACAAAGCCAAGACAAGACTTGACGGACATTGCATTACCTGACCCAGACCTGACACTTTACGTGGATGGTTCATGTATGAGAACAAGTACAGGAGAGTTAGTAGCCGCGTATGCAGTGACTACTGAAACTGAAGTTATAGAAACACATCGTATTGACACCCTGTCTGCTCAAGCAGCAGAGCTCATCGCTCTGACCCAAGCCTGCATACGAGCCAAGAACCTGAAAGTAAACATATATACAGATTCACGTTACGCATTCGGAGTCGTTCACGACTTTGGAGTCCTCTGGCAAGAAAGAGGTTTCATGACCTCTCATGGAGCCAAGATTCAGCATGGCCCCCTCATTCAAGCTCTGTTAGATGCAATACATTTACCGACAGCCATTGCCATCATGAAGTGCAAAGCACATACGAAAGCCACTGACACCATTTCCCAAGGTAACGATCTAGCAGATCGAACAGCCAAGCTTACAGCTCAGACTCCAGACATTCCAATTAACACGACAAAGACAGACGTTCCAGTCCCGACAACTTGTATGACAGTTAAGGACCCTACACAAGACGTACTAGACATACAGTCACATGCTACCCCAGACGAAATCAAGAAATGGTCTGAACAAGGAGGGGTCCAGACAGATCAGGGATGGTTGACGAAGGGAAATGCCACATGGTTTCTCCCCGACTCTATGGTTCAAGTCATTATTAATACAGCACATAGTCCAGCACATTTAGGAGAAAAAGCCATGTTAGACAGCATCCAGAACCTTTGGTTTAACAAGCATTTACGAGCAGCAGCGAAGAAGAAAGTGCGTACCTGCATGATCTGTTGTCAGTTCAATCCAGGTAAAGGTGTCCCCGTGGAACAAGGTGGATTCCATCCTCCTGACCACCCTTTTGAAGTCCTCCAGATGGATTATATTCAGATGGATCGATGTCGAGGTTTCAAGTATGTCCTCGTAGTTGTATGTGCTTTGTCCAGATGGACAGAAGCATATCCAGTCCCAGATTACACTGCCGCGACCACTGCCAGGCAGTTGGTTCGTGAGTTTTTCCCTCGCTATGGTTTGCCCAGGGTCGTGTATTCAGATAACGGCCAGCCATTCTCATCCGAACTCATGAAACAAGTATCACTTCTGTTAGGGTACCAGTGGAAGTTCCACTGCGTACGACACCCCGAGGCAGCTGGCCTCGTCGAGAGACACAATCAGACTCTGAAAATACGTATTGCAAAGGTCTGTGCCGAGAAAGGTGTAGATTGGATGGTAGCACTACCAGTCGCCCTTTTTTATATGAGAATGGTCGCTCACTCCCGTTCAGGTCTGTCACCTTTTGAAGTGGTGTTTGGTCGTCCCCCAAACATGTGGGGTACACCTAGGCCACGTAAGATTACCGATGTTGACAGTAATATGCTGACAGATTACCTAGCTTCCTTGATGTCTGCACTACTCTCTTGTCGTTCACAGGTCGCGGCTGCCTTTCCAGACAACACCCAGGTGAAACCGCACGAGGTCGTTCCAGGTGATCTGGTTTTGATCCGCAACTTCGATCGTTCAAGCCCGCTGGAGCCCCGCTGGAAGGAGCCGAAACTTGTTCTGATGACCACAAGGACCGCAGTAAAGATAGAGGGCCGGAAGGGCTGGCTACATTCCAGCCACGTCAAGCGTTTCCATGGACTCCGTCCAAAGACTTTTTTCAAGGACTGCCCCGATACTGACTCTAAACTTCCCCTGTTAGAGAAAACTCCGCAGCAGGAGTATAAATTAAAGTTACGGTCTAGCAAGTCAGACAGTTTAATTGTTTAAGTCCCCCTCGGGTGAAGCGGTTAGACAGGTTCCTGACATGTATAAGATAGACCCCCATAGTGAGAGAGTTAGACGAAACTCTAAGAGAATACGTTATTGTAAAAGTCTGCGAAGCAGATGCATTGTCACTTTATTGTTTATGTTATTTCTGAGTCTTACGATCACATGTATAAGTTATGTTTTACATGTATTTTTTCCTCCTCTTGATTCACATGTACATCTTTCCTCTAATGATACAGTAGAGCACACATTTAGTGAACTACCCCCTCACGAGTTATCCTACCGACTTGCCATGCGCCACAATACTTTCATCCGTATGTTACACTATTCACACCAGACCAGCAATGCCACTAATTGTTGGGTGTGTGGTCGACTCCCCCCTTACCAGACAGTGAAGGGAGTTCTGCCACTCTTTCCCTATCCATTTTCACACAATGGTTCGTGTGGAGCATGGTTTACGTTGACATCATCCTTAGACGATAAGTCCCTTTTGAATAGAACATGTGTCCCAGATAAGGAAGGTCTTTCCCATAGGACAGGGTTAGATCTAGAAAATGAAGTATATGATCTAGGTAATTTTTCCTCCAATTTCATGGTTTTGAATGTTCAGTCCGAGACTACTCCAGACTTACCTGCTATAACAGTCCTACCAGTGAAAGGCGAATTATGTGTTAAAAGGAATGGTTCAGTACACCTAGGACACAGTGATTGTAATACTGTGGTCGAGTATAGTGACAGTGGGAAATCTACTTTCAAAGCTTCACGTCATTCTTATTTTATATGTGGTCAGACCGCATATGTACGTTTGCCCCTAGATTGGGATGGAACATGTTACATTGCCTTCCTACTGCCACCAGTTTTCCTAGCCCCATCTGATTACCACAGAAACACCCATCTAGTACACGTCAGACATAGAAGGGAGATCGAGTCCCCAATTGTCGATCAGACTGAAACTGCATTAGAACAGTACACAGATTTCAATAAAGGTTTCTTTTTCTTCATAGGACCTATTCAGAATAGTAAATTAATACGTAGGTTAACCAGAACCCTTGAAGCAGTAGTGAATGAGACTACTTCCGCTCTAGGTAACTTAACCGAAGAGCAATCTGCTATGAGATTTGTCGTTCTTCAGAACCGCCTTGTTCTTGACGTCATACTGGCCGATAGGGGCGGAGCTTGTAGAGTCATCGGATCTAGTTGTTGCATTTTCATTCCTAATAACGCACCGTCTGTATATTCAGCTATAACTAGACTTCATGAAATAGCCCATCAGCTACACCAGAATCCAGGCACCTGGACTTGGTCCGGCTGGCTCTGGAGTATAATATCTGCCTGGGGATGGAAAGTACTGTCGTTCCTAGGAATAGTAGTAATGATCATATTCAGTTGTTGTCTCTGTTTACAATGTGGCCCTGCGATTTGCGGCTTGTGCGCTACCTCTTGTATTCCAAGTCCAAAGTCCCATTCCCAGAAGATAAGAGACGAGCAAATGATGCTGTATGAACAGATAGATGGTATCATGAATATTGATGTTTCCTGAGTGAAACGTAGGGAACAAGGAGGGAATGAGGAAAATTGAATTTTGCCCTGTTGTGTGTCCCTACGTGTTCCCCATTATATGTTCTATGTGCATGATTAATATGCATATTACCCCCTTGACCGAATAAAGACGCAATTATAGTTGTGTCCAACGTTAGTACGTTAGTTATCCAGTCCCTCCTGAAAGCAACATGTATTAGGCCTATGTTGCCAACGTCTTTACATTGTGCACGTTAAATCATCGAGTTGCACCCGTTTCTAGGCCTCACAGGGCCCGGACACCAGATTCAAGCCTCAAGTCTCCTGAAACCACTCCGAGGAGCGATGCAGCCCCTCCCGCATCCCTGACCCTTCACTTACTTTCTGCCAAGCAGCGCGGTGCCCGGCCTGGCCTGCCTGCCTGTCTGCCAAGAATATGTTATGCCTACAGTTATCAGTTCAGCTCCCCGGCTTCACATTCCTAGCTAACGAACCGCATAAACATCTTCATCTATAAGTCTAGTCTTTCTGTCTCCATGCAAGAGAATTACTGAATTAATGTCCATAGAAGATTCATAGCACACGCAATACACTAGGAAATATATGCATGCATTAGCTTTAGTGACAAGTAGCCTTTGCCCTGATGACTTTTAGATTCAGGCAACATGTACTCCAAACACGAGATACCAGATATGCTATAGGTACAGGTCGTTCTGACATCCTAGACTTTAGTCTCCTCTTCTAGTGCCAGAAGTCAGAGCCCCCAGCTCTCCCCAGTTACACGTCATGGCCCGTTTGCACGCACCAGTAGGTTAAAGGTTCTAGCTGCCCAGGTAGCCCCCTCCATGTATCCACCCATTTATGACACTTCTGTGACGTTTACATCACATGTCTTCGTGCACGCCCTGTGCACGCCTTCTTTTCACGCCCATATGTTCTTATCTTCCGTTTGTCACTTGTTACGCCTACTGTATTCAATGCAATTGTACTGTTTTACTATATATACTGTATGATGTTAATGAGATGTTGCAGCTGCCATTCCATGCCATTCCCCCTTTTCCTTGTGTCTGTCCCTTGCTGAACCTTTGCAGGTGATGGAACTCGATGGTCCATTGGCTCGAGCCATCTAATTAAAGCCAATATGACTCAGATACCCCGGATTCTGCCTCTTATTTATTGAGCTATCCTTTTTAGTTAATGCATAGAAAAATAGTACCGGTAATTATTTATTTATTTACCACAATCGGCATCAGTTTTTCAGCAGACCCTGGGGGGCGGATGGGATAATTACCCCCAACTAGCACATCTGGTGGGGGCAAAAAGCCCAATAGACACCAGGGAAAGGATTTTTAAATATAGGGGTTGGGGCTGCCCGCCATGGCCATGTCACAACCCTATTTAATTGATTATCAGACTTACTGTCCCCCTGGAGGAAGATGAGGGTAATTCACCCCATCTGCCTCCTCAGGGGGAAAGAAAGCCTTCCAGACACCAGGGAAGCATTACTTTTTTTTAATACAGGGATGGAGGCTATCTACAATGGGCAGGCCATGCCCCCGCCCCATCAAAATGGGCTTCAGATTTTCTGACCCCCTAGGGGGCAGATGGGGGAACCTTCACCCAATATGCCATCTGGAGGAAGGGGCTGAAAGCCTATTAGACACCAGAGAAATATTTTTTTTGAAATATTGAGGTGGGGACTGCCGAGCATAGGCATGGCTATGCCCCCACTCCCACTAAATACGGCATCTGTCTTTCTTCTGCCCAGGGGGGCAAAAGGGGAATTGCCCCCAATCTGTCCCAAAGAGGAGGCAGAAAGACCACTAGATATCGGGGATTTTATTTTAAAAGAAATATAGGGGTGTGGCTGTTCACTGTGGGTGTGGCCATTCCCCTACCCCAAAAACACAGCAGGCAGCCTTTCTGCCCCCTGGGAATATATTGGGGCAATTACCTCAATCCAACCTGAGGAGCAGAAAACTCACTAGACACTAGGGACTAGATTAATATAATATTTTTTGGGGTGAAAGGCCATTCCAAAGCATGGACCCCTGAGCCACCCCAACCGGGGCCAATAGACTTGTTGCCCCTCCTGGGGGGTGGATAGAGTATTCAACCTACCAGACCCAGACAGTTCTGAAAACTAGACATCAGGGGGAGTCAAGGGTCATTTGCTTCACATGCATCCCGTACCATTTTCTTAACCACAAGGCTCTTCAAACCATAAACGTTGACTTAAAACACATATTTTCCTCACATTTCTGCATGGCATCTCTGGGAAGCCATTCATTTCCTACCACACATCATTCCCCCAAGTCTCCTGATAAAAATGGTACCTCATTTTTGTGGGTAGGCCAAGAAACCTTGACACAAAAGGTCCTAAAGCGCAGAGATCAGCAATAGAAACCTACCAACCAAAGACATTTTTTTAAACTAGGCAACCAGGGTATTCCATGGTGGGGTGCTGTGCATGAATCCTCCAAGTTTTCCTTACCCATAATGGACCTACAAACCTCAAACTTTGCCTGAAATCACACATTTTCCTTACATTTCCGTGATGGAATCTGCAGGAATCCACAACATTTCTAACACCCAGCATTACCCCACTTGTACCAATAAAAATGCAGTGCCACATGTGTGGCTGGGCCTAGTGCCCGCAACAGGAACTGATGAGACTGAAGTCAATAGGAGTGCCCAGGCAAGGGCTCCCATTGACATTTTATTTGTAAATTCTTGTAACAGGCATTAAGCCCAGCCATTCAAGTGTGCCAGCGTTTTTATCAGCACACGTAAGATAATGCTGGTCGGTAGGAATTTTGTGGATTCTGGAAGTTTCCCTCACAGAAATGTAAGGAAAAGTGTGTTCATGCAAAGTTTGAGGTTTGCATGGCATTGTGGGTAAAAAACCTCATAGGATCCTCACAAGGCACTCCCAGACTCCCCTAGCTGTTTCATTTTCAAAACTGTTCAGGTTTGCTTGGTTTCTCTAGGTGCCACCTAAGTTAGCGCACAAAATCCAAAGCTAACCACTTTGCAAAAAATGGGTCAGCTTTGAGCTGAAAAGTATGATGTATTCATTTTGCATTTTAGGCTGGTTTCTGTTGTGGGTATTAGGCCTACCCACACAAGTGAAGTATCATTTGTATCAGAAGACTTAGGGGAATGCTGGGTGGAAATAAGTTTTAGTCAAAGTTTGAGGTTTGCTAGGGACTCCGGATTAATAAACCTAGTGAGAGCCATGCTAGTCACCTCATTATGGATTTCCCTATATTTCTAGTTTTCAGAAATATACAGGTTTGTTAACTTTCCCTAGGTGCTGTCTGAGCTAAAGCCAAAATGCACATCTTTGCACTTGAAAAAAATGGATCCGTTTTGAGTGGAAAAATGTGATCTATCCATGTTATGTTTTGGACCATTTCCTGTTGCGGGCACTAGGCATACCAACACAAACGAGGTACCATTTTTATCAGAAGACTTAGGGTACTGCTCGGTGGAAGGAAGCTTGTGGCTGCCCGCAGATTCTAAAACTTTCCTTCACAGGAATATGAGTAAAATTAGTTTTTTTGTTTTTCAAAGTTAGAGGTCTGCAAGGGATTCTGGATAAAACACTCTGGCAAGTGTCATGCAAATCACCCCATTCTGGATTTCCCTAGGTGTCTGGCTGACCTAACGCCCAAAATCCACAGTTTTCATTTTGCAGAAAGGTGTCCCTTCCTTGCACATAAGCAGTCCATAATGGTGATTTGTTAATATTATGTGTGCAGCAGAATGCAGCACATATAGAAGTAGCACATCATCATTATTTAATGATCGTTTATGTGCAGGAAGGAACACCTTCCTGCACATAAACAATCTTTAATTGGGGTTTTGCTCTTTAAATGTGTGCTGCAGAATGCAACACTCATAGAAAAAGAAAATAAGAGGAGAAATAAAATTAGTTATCCTCATTTCTCTATTCTAACGCCTGCTCTTGCATGGCGTTAGTTCTTGGCGCTGAGTCTGATTTACATTCTTGAAAAAATGGGGCAGTGTCAAAAAACATAAGGTGTTGCGGTGGAACATCCACAGCAACACCCATTGGACTCCCCTTTGACACTAAGTGATGCGGGTAAAGGGACCGTATTTACAAGATGGCCATAAGCCACAAAAATTACTTAACACTGATTTGTAAATATGTAGAAGGGCATAGCGCCACCAGAACCTCCCTAAAATTGACATTCTGGTGGCGCTATCCCCTTGTAAATATACCCCTAGGTTTTTGTGTTTCAGCTCTGCATGATCCTGAAAGCTGTGAAGAATAGTTTGATGCCATTTTTATGAAAAGGGCACTTTTTTCCTATTTTTCCCCCAAAACTCAAAATGTAGGTATATTTTGGCTATTTTCTAGAGTCCCTCCAGGGGGAATACACAAACCTTGGGTACATTTAGAATCCCCAGTATGCTATAAAAGAAAAGGGTGCACATTTAGCACGGATAGCTTATGTGGACAAAAAGCTGTTGCGATCTAAGCATGAACTACCCCAATTAGCCAAAAAAGACCTCAGTACTTGGGGTAAAGGGTCCAGCAGTTAAGGAGTTGAAGTTCAATATTAGTTATACATGGAATGGTATAATAAGCATATTCACCCTTAACTGATATTACTAATTTCGATTGAAATTACATTCCTTTGTCTTAATTATTTAAAACCATATCACATTATCCACCTAAGTGAGCACAACCTTTCTCTCTATGCGAAAGCTAACAAGGAAATATTAATCACAGGATTTCCACAATACAACATTATTTATTTATTACAATATACAACATTTATTTTCAAAATAAAAATAGCATAACAATTGAAACCATCAAATATAACCCTCCATCACCTAATTACAAACTAAAATTCTATTTGTTGCAACCGTCCCCACAAGGTTCTTCATTTCTCCCAATAAATGTAACATATCTCCAAGCAAACATTTGCCAATTTTTACATTCAAAATGTACATATTGTCTTCTTTTTGTTAAAGGTATTGGACAGCCTACAGGTTTATAACCGTATGAAAATTTAAGGACCTAAAAAAAATGTATAACCATGCTGCCCTGTTACAGACTTCCTCTGATCAGTAGATTATTTCAAGCAAGGGAAAGAAAAGAAGTCCCAAAATATTAAACTGTGATGGTAACAAAATTATTCACTTTGAAATAATGCAGATTGGCCTGACAACTCTTGAGTGACATTTTCCTATAGGTAACAGGGAATGACTTCTAGCTCTTTAGGTTTAACTCACACCTGGTTGCCTGCAGCATTGAGTAGGCAGTACGGGCCAAGGTCCTCCCGTACACCTTTACCTCGGGGTTGAACACTTGATGTACATAATCAAAGAGGGGGTTCACGGGGTTGCGACGGGCTGCCTCAAGCAATTGGTTCAGGTTTTGCCTTAGGTGTTTTGAGGAATAGACTGGAAAACAACAGTATATGGTATTGGATTTTATCAGGAGCACAAGTGACCTAAATACTTTAGCCTCTGCAGTCAGACTGCAAAACTCATTGGGCCTAATTATTTCTTTAGGGGCTTTTTTTATTCCCTACCTCCATTATTTTCTATGGAGGGTTGTTGGAGTACTAGAGGTTAGCCATTCATGGTGCTAGGCTTACTCTTGGTTTTGTTTTTTGGTAATAGAGAATATTTGGATCTTGTGAATATGCAAAAAGTAATAAACTCATTCAAAAGTGTATGTTACGTTTATGAATCAGGCCAGTAATTTATATGTTTCAGAAGTGTGCAGCTTCTGCACTTTCCATACCCCAACTTTCATGAAGACCTCAATCTTTTACAACCGCAGACTGATGAGCTTATTTATCAGCCGGATTGCGTCGCTCTTGCAGCACGCAATGTGGTGCAAGAGCAACGCAAACCTTACATTTGATTTATGAAGCCACGCAAGACCACTCTGCGTGGCCCTCAGTGGCTCCATACATCTGGAGTGCGGCAACGCAGCGAAAATCGCTCCATTGCCTAAGTCGGCCCTGGGAAGGCGTTCCATGAGCGTTGCGTCAGTGTTTCCACACAACTCTCATGGTTTTAACTCATTCCCAGATCTGCCAGACCTGGTAGGCACGGGACTGTGCCAAAAAGATACGCCTTCTCAGGTGAGGCATATTAAGGAGAAATATCTTTATTTTTCCTCATTACTTCCTTTTTACATGTGTACTTCATTCTGCTGTACACATAGAAAAAGGAATATGCCTCTCAGGATTGTTTTTGTGCTGGAAGGTGTCCCAACCTGCACAAAAAACAATCCTGCATGGAAACGCAGGCACCATTGCTCCATTTTGCAACGGTGCCTGCATTCGTTCTAGGCTGCCAAAAGGGTGCCAGTGCAGGGGAAATACAGGAATACACCATATTGCCTCAAATACAGCGCATTCCTGCCCTTTCCATGTCATGCCACGCACCCATCTGACATGCTGCACTGCACCATGTGACATTCTCATAAATAGGCCCCTTAGACCTTAGTTTTATCCCTCTTGATTAACGACTTGTCCTCTAAACAAGTGTTTAAGGTAGCAAAGATTACCAGGATTGTCCAAAAATCCACCTAAATTCTCTATATTTCTTGCAACAATCGCCTTTTCACACTATTAGCAAATGACTATTTCAGTTTCTGTGTTTGTGCATGTTTTAGGTAACACATTTCCTGCACCATGCAGAGTGCAATGTTATCTATGAATGATGTATCCCTTTGTATTTAGATCTGGTCTCATTATTATTATATAGCATTTGGGAATGAATACACAGCTTAGCAGTCCAGTGCTGGAAGCCAAAATGGCAAAGATCTCCACAGCCACCATATATCTGCCTTTGGTGCTGATGTATGCTGGGATGAATGACACCCAGACACTACAGAAGACGAGCATGCTGAATGAGACGTGCTGAGCTTCGTTGAAAGAGTCTGGTAGCTTACGAGCCAAGAATGCCACAAAGAAGCTCATTAGAGCCAAGGTTCCCATGTATCCAATCACACAGTAAAACAGTGCATCAGACCCTTCATTACAGAGCAGTATCATCTTCCCTGATTCAGTCTTTGTGTCATAATCTGGAAAAGGTGGGGATTGAAGAAGCCATATGGTGCAGATCAGAACTTCTCCTAGTGTACACAGAATGATTAGGAAAAGAGACACTCTGGGACCTACCCACTTTCTCAACCTGCTGTTAGGCTTTGTAGCATTGAAAGCAATGACAACTGTAATGGTTTTTGCCAGAATAGAGGATAGTGAAAGTACAAAAATTATTCCAAAGGCAATTTGACGGAGCAGACATGTCAAATTTATTGGACGACCAAGAAATAAAAATGTACAAAGAAAGGCCAGCAGGATAGAGACTAGGAGAAAATAACTGAGATCCCGATTGTTTGCCTTTACTATCGCTGTGTCCTTGTGCTTAATGAAGATACCCAGAACTCCAGCAGCAAATGAGGCAAGTAGGACAGCCATTAAAGCCAATGACACACACAGGGCATCCTCATACGAGAGGAAGTCTATGACCCTTGGAACACAGAGGTCTCGCTTCTCATTAGACCATTGCTCTTCCGGGCACTTCATACAAGCTTCCATATCTAAAAAACACGAATCAATGGGTAGAAAAACATGAAAATGCATGTTTAGCACATAATGACTTTTATACATTGTCATGCATCCATAAGAGTTCAGGACAAGTAGGTTCTATTTTAAGAGTCTTAGATAAAGTAGGTGAGAAGTCAGCAGAAATGTCTTCCCAGAAAGCAGTTTCCAGGCATATGTTAGTTACTATTACTGCGCAAAGAATTACTTTAAAATTCCTGTTAAAGACTCTCCTGCATCATTGTTTCCTAGAATGCACTCCTATAGATTTAGCTAAAACATATTCCATGGCTTTATAAAATCATCAGTATGAGTTGTAGAACATGTTTGCTTACGATGTACATTTAGTAAACGTCACATGATTTCAGCCTTAGCCAGAGGTGCGGCATGCTCTTCTCTGCTCCAGGGACCAGATGTTCAACGCATTTACCACTCGCAAACAGCCTATTGGGCCATTTGCGACTGGCAAAATGCTTATTGGCATGTTCCAACCATATTTTGTGAGTCAGTAACCTATTACAGACTCATAAAATAGGGTTTGCGAGTCGCTATTATGGAGGGGGTGTTATGGAGGTCTCTTCCTAATAGCGAGTCACACTGGCAAGTAGGACTGTTTTGCGACCAGGAATGCAGTTGACATTCACAGTAACTACCAGCTTCAAGTTCGTGGTAACCCATTTGCAAAAGGTAAGGGGTCCCCTACGGACATCCTTCAGGCATGTAGCAAAATGAAAAAAACATTATGGGCAACCACATTCATGTTCTTTTTCTTCTTTTTCTTTGTAGGTCATGCAAGTGCATGGTCCAAAACCGCTGTAGGCACATTATAGCCTTACATTTATATTAATTCACTGTATATAAACTTGCACTTTTTTGTAATTTACACAAATAATAGAAATACGTGAGTAAGGTGGGAAGTTGTGCCCCCGTCCTGAAGAAGGAGCACACGCTCCGAAACATGTCGACGCACACCAGAGGTACTGTCCATAATTACGACAGATAAACACCTCACTCTGCACTTTTTTAATAGCACCAGCCCGGGGTTTTGAATAAAGTTTTTTTCCTATACCCACGAGCCAGGTACTTTTTAACCTTCACCAAACCCCACCACTCACATTCCATACTCCCTCACCTACATCACACACACCACACATAGTCCACCTTACAGTGCTCCCACGTAGTCGTAGGTCGCAGCACGCCGCATCCCGTTAGAGGGGTGCGAAGACCCCGATGATGAAGCATGACACCAAGGGGCCTGTTGGTGTGTGAGGGGTATTTAACAAAACACTGAGTGTCCCCACACATGTGGAAGACACCCCTTCCCCTTTTCCCTGTGAGTAGGATTCCTTTTGTTTATGTAATATGTAGCAAAATGATGCATTTTCTAGGAAGTCAAGGGATCAAAGTTAAGAAGCAATTAGGTGTCATCCACCTAAGATATGATAGCCACCCAGTGGGATTCCATAAGATATGGTAGCCACCATGTGGGTTTCCATTAGAGTAGCTAATAGTAAGCACTGAGAGATCCCCTCGGGGATGATCAGTGCGCTCAACAAATTCAAATCATAAAATAAAATGGGCCAATGTAGATATTACACAAAGCAGGGCTCAAGGAAGAGCACACTGGTACTCCTAAAGCAAGCTTCTTCTTCATTGAAGAGTAGGGGGGGCAGCCAGATCTCATGTGTTCTCCCTTAAAGAAAGGACTTAAGACAGTTCCACCCCAAACCCCCAAAAGCCCATATCTGCCAACCTCTGCAAGAGCATTGGATGGGATACCGTGTCAAAACTGCAAATAGATTGAGCAGGATAGCCAGCTCAAATTTGATGGTTTCAGTCATTTCGAGGAGGGCAGATTTCATGCTATGCTGTGGTTGAAAACCCAACTGGGTGCCATGAAGTAACCTATTAGTTTCTGAAACATTAGACAGCTAGATGCTAACCACTTTCTTCAACATATTTGTGACCACAGGTAGCAATAAAATAGGATGATAACTGGAGAGAATGGATGGATAAGCAGAAGGCTTTTTTAAAAGTGGAATTCGTTTTGCACTTTTCCAGCAAACAGAACAAATGCTGCCTCCAGAGAGCAATTAAGAAGATCAGTTAGCACTGGTACAAACAAGGTTAAAAACAACCTAAATAAAGAAGGAGGGGTTGGATCCAAAGGTGAACCTGATCGACATTGCAGGAGGGCCGATTTAGTACTCATCAAAGAAATCTGACTAAAGTTGTTTTAACAAGCAGGTCACAATTGTGTTTGAACCCAGATCAATAGTGTCTATAGATCACTGATGCCAGCTGGCACATCCAGCTCATTATACATTCTCAAAATGTTATTACCAAAGAAGGAGGATAGTTGCTCACACTAGGCATCAGAGGTCTTAATCTGTGGATTACAAGATATTGGATGCAAGTCAGAATCAACTATGTTAAAAATATCCTTGGGAACATTTACAACATCTTCAATGAGGTCATATAGAAGGAGCATTTGGCAAGATTTATAGCCTTATATTGTTACTTAAAAGCAAGTTTGTAGTTGAATTTTGCAGACCAGGCTGTAATTCCTCCACCACTGTCTCACTAATTGTCTACACTGTTTTTTTAATAACCAGAAGATCTGATGAAAACCAGGCAACCGATGAACCTTTGGGTTTAAGTTGAATTTGCTTGGTCGGGACAAATACAGCAATATCCACCTGCAGCCAAATATTGAATAGCATAGCATTATCATCCAAGTTTTCGGAAAAATAATTGGTTGGGACGGCGTCAAGAATAAATGCATATCGGCTCCCTTAACTTTACTCCAGGGTTTCACTTCAGGCAAACCGGAGGGAGGGCAAGTTAGAATTTACTTGTATCTGTCTCCCATTGAAATGGGTGAAGAAATGATCTGACCCTATCCGGGGGAGGCCTAAAGGCATACAGGAATATTAGAGTGAATAAGGTTGAGCGCCACTTTGGTGAGTAGAATGCTTAACTAACTGGGATAGGTTAAAAACATTTCATGCACCTATCAAGGCCCTCCTAGCATTATCTAAAGGCACGTCCACATGTAAATTAACATGTCTAAGTATGGCCCCCGGAAAGGGGAGGAGGAGCAAGAAGAAGGTGCAGCAATGTGCAAATGTGAGGGTAAGTGATTGAGGGAGGGCAGTGAACAATGTGTACATCAAAAGCATAAAAGACCTGCCCCAGTGACTTTTCTGACATTCTGTTTTTGTAAATAATTTAGCTTTGGTTAAGGCTGAACAGGCCATTTATGCTTTTGATGTACACATTGTTCACTGCCCTCCCTCCATCACTTACCCTCACATTTGCACATTGCTGCACCATCTCCTCCCTCCTCCCCTTTCCGGGGCACCTATACACAACATTTTAGACACGTGTTGTCTCCTGAACATGATAAAATATATGTTCAACTTAAATAAATCTTTTCCATATGTATAAGTATTGATTGTAATTGATTTATCAAGTGATGTCGATATTTATTTAATATTGTGTTTCCACTGGGTCCTCCCTGGACACAGCTTGCATCCTTGCCCCAATGAACCTTAACCTTCTCAGATATTTTTCATGAAAATTCTTCTAAGTCTGAAAGTAATCGCAGACTGGGCCCAATCCACTCCTTATATCCGGCCCATGCTCCATCGCAATCAACCATTCATTGTAGGCACTATCTTTCATATTAAGCTTAAAAAATTCATGACTCTGGTTGTACTGTTTGGGTTTTAGTTGTTTTTGGTAAAATCATTGATTCAAATGTCCTTCATTTTTAGGTCTCGCCTATGCATCACACATGAGCTGCATAGGAGGCCTTTAGCCTTCGCACATACTTGTGCTTGTGGTGGCATACAGCTTGCGGGAGTGCGTAGCGGCGCGCCACAAGCACAAGTGTGTGTTTGGAAAAAGAGCAGACTGCACACGCACACTCGCACATGCGCAGCCGATGCTTGTTTTCCGACTTGCAGACTTCCAGGGAGCATACTTATTTGGAAAAAGCTGTGCACCGGGCAAGGCGCTAGATATACATATAAAAACTTTAATACATGATAATTATGAATTGAATGATGTTTCAATCTTTCCCTATCTATATCCAAAGATACATAGTTCACTTATGGTATGTTTTAACCTAAGGCGCAGGAATTGTCTACTGTCGTAGATAATGATAGAATAAATATCATACTAGACAATTGAACAGAATGTATATCTTATTATGATCTAAAAATACATTGTCTAAACAATCAAAAACATAGATTATTTTAACACCAAGTATACATCCAGTTTTGGTAAAGGTCTAATTAGAGATGTTACAATGCATTGTAACATCTCTAATCATGTATATAAAGTTTTTTAAAGAAAATTTTCTTCTAGAATGTGAAACATAAGATACAATTTATCATGTACAATAATATAAAATGAAAAAGAAATAAAAAATAATAAATAAAGAGAATACATATATTTTTTCTATAAAGATATGAAGTCCTGTGTCATATATGTATTGATTGAATTCATGGTGTAAGCACTACTAAATGTATATCTAGCGCCTTGCCCGGTGCACAGCTTTTTCCAAATAGGTATTTTCCCTGTCAGGGTTGTATCCTTTTTTCAGGGGGCCACTTTTGTAGCTTTTCAAGTCAGACTTCCAGGGAGCAGCCTGCGAGTGGATTCAGTTATTCAAACAACGCAAATCTCGAGCAGTGCCTGGGCTGGCTTTTGAGCCCTCGAGAGGGATCACTCTTAGCGAGATTCCGACTAGGAACCATACGATCTCTACTCTGCTTTCCCTTGGGCCAATACGAAACTGACTCCGTTTTAGTCCCTGTGATGAGTCTGTGGTGCAAACTCTTGAGATTATTTTTTTTGTAAATATTATCAGCAGTGTACTCGTAAGCATTTAAAACCAATTTTAAATATGTATGGGCTTAGTCAATGCAAGCCAGCATTGTTCTTTTTACGAACGTATCGTTGCCTAATATTCAGGTTTGCTTTAGCGTCTGCAGTTTTCTTAAAATCATTAATTTTTAAACAGAAAATGTCATCTGTATGAGTGAATATTACTATTCATATTTTTATAATTGCGATGGATTAGGTACAACTTGTGCTGCTTTTCTGCTTTTCTTTATTTTTTGATAATCGGATAAAGTTTTTGATGATGCTGACTTGTACCTTAGTAAAAGGAAATTAAATCGAATTACAAGGAAAACTTGCATCAAATATCTCAACCGTAAGAAGAAACCAGGCTCACATTAACTCCTTCGATGCTCATGAGCGACGGCGCTCCGGTGATCATGACGAGCTGAGCTCGTCATGACCGCGCCCGTTCCGTGGAACGCTCGCACGCTGGGCTGATTCCCCTGCTGTGCTGAATGTTCCATTGGAACGGGCGCGGTCATGACGAGCTCAGCTCTTCATGAGCACCGGAGCACCGTGGCTCATGACGAGCTGACCTTGTCAAGAGCATGGGGGCGCTGTACGCGCCCCCCCCCCGCCCCCCAGCACAGCGGGGAAATATCGCGAGCGGCGAAGGGGTTAAGGAAGATAAGGTAGCTCTCATCCTCGGAAGAGTTGAAAAAAAAAATAAGGAAGAAATATAATACCAACATCCATGGACTTCAGTTTCATACAGAAAGCCGCTCACCTACAGCAACCCGAAACAGGTTATGGAAAGGCTAAACAAAGAATACCTTCAAGGAGAGCCTGAATATATTTCAAAGATGACGGGTTGAGCTGTACAAGAGAGCATCATATTGGGCATTGCGTTTCACACAGATGATGTGGCTTAAGGCAGGCAGGTGAGCATGTACTCCCATCAGGTTGAACAGGTGGAACTTTGGGTAACCTTGACTTCGGGTGACCTTGACGCTGGAAGATCAAAGCTGGTGTCTGAGCTTGCATGGTAGGCATATTAACAGTTATGTAGTTGCTAGCCAAAATGTACGCACACCGACCAAACAAACAACTGCAGCATTAAAAAAATATAGAGAAAAAAGGAAGAAAAAAAAACTGTCCACAAAATAAATTATGTTACTCATGTGGTAACCACTCTCATGGTTGGATCCCTTCACTTCCAGGCCACAAAAAGAAACTTCGTATTTCACATTGTCCTTTGTGGTCATTACAGTTCACAGGATACAGTGCCAGGCTTGAGCACAGATTTTAGAAACTTCTCGTCACCCAGCTATGGCTCGGGATCACTGACCCCAGAAACAAACCTAACAGAAAGAATAGGATACAAAAACAGAACTTAGGACAAAGGAGAAACAGAAAGACCACCAACCCTTGCAGAGTTTCACTGGCATGCAGAAGCATCAATAGGGGGTCGCCAGTCAAGACCCAAAGACGCTTTAAAAAAGAAGATGCCAACAAAACTATATTATGTGTGGGGAAGGAGGGCTCGTTAAAAAATCATACTTTACTGCCTTTATACTGTCAGTGAAGTGAGTTTCTTACTGGCCACTCACAGCCCTTTAAGTTTGCCTGGAAGAAACAGGCCTCAAGCAAGTCCTTCTTCGGTGAAAAGCAATCACACAGTCATTCTTGCAAATAAATAAAGGGCGGACAGCAGGTCTGAGTCTAGGGCTCAAGCTTCTGCAGCCCTTAAATAACACCAAGAAAGCAGGGTCTGATAGCTGGCTGCACAAACCACTACAACACAGTAAAGTAAGGTAGAAGAAGCTATCAGAGGAACTTTACTGGAGGGATGGGGACAACAGGTTAGGTGCCCTCTCACCAAGCACTGGAAAGGGGAGAACGCATAGCATTACTTGAGTTATAAGGGTTAACACAGAAAAGGGTGGGAAACAGTAGTGCCCAGACACGGCCAACAAGTGTTGTGTGGCCGAGGAAAGCAACTAAAGTGGGGTTTTACAGATCAGAAATTGAGGTCAACAAGTCATAAGTGCCCTTGCCTGCAGCCGAGTAGTTCAACAGAATTACCTGTCAGAGGAGTTGAGCACTCCATAATTATGCATAGCATGTCAGCCGGTATGTCTGCTTTGAGCTTAAAACATGTTTAATGGTGAAAAGAAATCAGCTACATCGGTAGATGCTATTTAAGTCCTGCATTGATGTTTGTGGCCCACAGACAGTTGCAGGAGCACAAGCACAGCAGAAGCGCAACAAGCATTGGCATAGCCAATAGGTCTCGCCTTTGGGACCTTATAAGTATTTACTTATGCAGCACAATATCCTTGGTGCAACAACATCAACTGTTGCATGGGTGAACACTTACAAGGTCCCAAAAGTGAGACCTATTGGCTATGCCAACGCTTGTTCTAAATAGCTGTGGAATTTTTTTGTGTTGTGTCTTCACTTTTTACTGTTTGTGTGCTGCATAAATACTTTACACATTGCCTCTAAGTTAAGCCTGACTGCTTGTGTGCCAGGCTACCAGAGAGTTAATAACAGGTTAATTTATTAACTTTAGTGGTTCACTCTTACCAGGATTTCGGCTGTTGCTTGAGCAGGGTTATCAGTTATGTGGGGAGTTTCCATGGTTTTGAGCAGTAATTCACCCCATAGACACCCTGCAATGTCTTTAAAATGGAGATTCCATGTGGGAAGTCTGCAGTATGTAGACTGACTCAGCATAAGCCAGAGCGCGGGGGACCCTACCAAACCTCTGACCTTTCTGAAAACTAGAGACAATGGAATCCAGGAAGATGTGGCATGTGTGAATTCCATCATGTTTTATTATCCAGAGCCCTGCAGATGTCAAAGACGTCTGTGCCCTACAAGGGGACAGAGGCTAAAATAATTCTTAGGCCAAAAAACTCCAAATAGCTTTTAGCTTTTTTGCTGGGGAATGGTGTTTGTCTGTGACAAGCAAGGAAGGAGCCATGGATTATTAGAATGTTTTCTTAGGCTAAGAAAGAATACAAACAGCACAAGTTCCGTGTTGGGGCACAGAACTCTGTGTCTGTGCCCCGGAAAGAAGGCACACACTGTTTTGATGTTGAAATGGAAGCATTGGGAGAGAAAGAAGCACCGTGAAATTGAATCATAAAGTGGCCGTTAGAAGGGGAGGGGCTACGAACAATCATAGTCTCGCTCCTTCCGATCCACTCACGCCTGGTTCAGTTTCTCTGTTGGGGGGGGGTGGAGCAGAGGAAGAGAGGGCAGAAGGGCAGGTATGCTCCCTCTTCATCCCACAAACAGAAACCATGATCAAGATAGTGACTGTGGCAAGGGAGCTGGGGATAACAATAGCAGCCCTTATCCGGTAGATTTGCCCCATCATTTAGCTATTTGTGCGGGCGGCCCTTGTGAGTGCTAGGGAACTCCTCTCAGGTTCACTTGATATCTGTATGGTGTCAATAATTATGTCACACGTATGAGACGGTACAAAAGGGGGTGGTGATGGACGGAGCATCTGAACCAATCAAACACTCACACCCAGTCAAAAGATCTGGGTTTAATCCATCAGAGTGGGCTAAAGAACGGTGATGGAGCAAACCCAGATCTTTTGACTTGGTGTGAGTGTTTGATTGGTTCAGATGCTCCGTTCATCACCACCCCCTTTTGTACCACTTTGGCCGCCATAAGTGTGGCAGGGTATGCTCAGACGTGAGTCCCTTGCTCACTTTGCCACTGGATTCAATCAAGCCGGGCTAAAGACGGCTGTAATGCCAGAAACCGGTCCTCGGAAGCTTGTTTCCGGTCCAGGGTAGGCATGCTTGGCAGTTCAGGCTGGACTGTTCCCATGAGGCACAGGGTCAGACTGATTTGCATATAGCCATGTCTGAACTGGGTGGCAGAGTGGGATAAAGAACGGTGATGGATCAAACCCAGATCTTGTGACTGGGTGTGAGTGTTTGATTGGTTCAGATGCTCCATCCATCACCTCCCCCTTTTGTACCGCTTTGGCCGCCATAAGTGTGGCAGGGTATGCTCAGACGTGAGTCCCTTGCTCACTTTACCACTGGATTCAAGCAAGCCAGGCTGAAGACGGCTGTAATGCCAGAAACCGGTCCTCGGAAGATTGTTTCCGGTCCAGGGAAGGCATGGCTTGGCAGTTCGGGCTGGACTGTTCCCATGAGGCACAGGGTCAGACTGATTTGCATATAGCCATGTCTGAACTGGGTGGCAGAGTGGGCTAAAGAACGGTGATGGATCAAACCCAGATCTTTTGACTGGGTGTGAGTGTTTGATTGGTTCAGATGCTCCGTCCATCACCACCCCCTTTTATACCGCTTTGGCCGCCATAAGTGTGGCAGGGTATGCTCAGACGTGAGTCCCTTGCTCACTTTGCCACTGGATTCAAGCAAGCCGGGCTGAAGACGGCTGTAATGCCAGAAACCGGTCCTCGGAAGATTGTTTCCCGTCCAGGGAAGGCATGGCTAGGCAGTTCGGGCTGGACTGTTCCCATGAGGCACAGGGTCAGACTGATTTGCATATAGCCATGTCTGAACTGGGGTGGCAGAGTGGGCTAAAGAACGGTGATGGAGCAAACCCAGATCTTTTGACTGGGTGTGAGTGTTTGATTGGTTCAGATGCTCCGTCCATCACCAACCCCTTTTGTACCGCTTTGGCCGCCATAAGTGTGGCAGGGTATGCTCAGACGTGAGTCCCTTGCTCACTTTGCCACTGGATTCAAGCAAGCCGGGCTGAAGACGGCTGTAATGCCAGAAACCAGTCCTCGGAAGCTTGTTTCCGGTCCAGGAAAGGCATGGCTTGGCAGTTCGGGCTGGACTGTTCCCATGAGGCACATGGTCAGACTGATTTGCATATAGCCATGTCTGAACTGGGGTGGCAGAGTGGGCTAAAGAACGGTGATGGATCAAACCCAGATCTTTTGACTGGGTGTGAGTGTTTGATTGGTTCAGATGCTCCATCCATCACCACCCCCTTTTGTACCGCTTTGCCCGCCATAAGTGTGGCAGGGTATGCTCAGACGTGAGTCCCTTGCTCACTTTGCCACTGGATTCAAGCAAGCCGGGCTGAAGACGGCTGTAATGCCAGAAACCGGTCCTCGGAAGCTTGTTTCCGGTCCAGGGAAGGCATGGCTTGGCAGTTCGGGCTGGACTGTTCCCATGAGGCACAGGGTCAGACTGATTTGCATATAGCCATGTCTGAACTGGGGTGGCAGAGTGGGCTAAAGAACGGTGATGGATCAAACCCAGATCTTTTGACTGGGTGTGAGTGTTTGATTGGTTCAGATGCTTCGTCCATCACCACCCCCTTTTGTACCGCTTTGGCCGCCATAAGTGTGGCAGGGTATGCTCAGACGTGAGTCCCTTGCTCACTTTGCCACTGGATTCAAGCAAGCCGGGCTGAAGACGGCTGTAATGCCAGAAACCGGTCCTCGGAAGCTTGTTTCCGGTCCAGGGAAGGCATGGCTAGGCAGTTCGGGCTGGACTGTTCCCATGAGGCACTGGGTCAGACTGATTTGCATATAGCCATGTCTGAACTGGGGTGGCAGAGTGGGCTAAAGAACGGTGATGGAGCAAACCCAGATCTTTTGACTGGGTGTGAGTGTTTGATTGGTTCAGATGCTCCGTCCATCACCACCCCCTTTTGTACCGCTTTGGCCGCCATAAGTGTGGCAGGGTATGCTCAGACGTGAGTCCCTTGCTCACTTTGCCACTGGATTCAAGCAAGCCGGGCTGAAGACGGCTGTAATGCCAGAAACCGGACCTCGGAAGCTTGTTTCCGGTCCAGGGAAGGCATGGCTTGGCAGTTCGGGCTGGACTGTTCCCATGAGGCACATGGTCAGACTGATTTGCATATAGCCATGTCTGAACTGGGGTGGCAGAGTGGGCTAAAGAACGGTGATGGATCAAACCCAGATCTTTTGACTGGGTGTGAGTGTTTGATTGGTTCAGATGCTCCGTCCATCACCACCCCCTTTTGTACCGCTTTGGCCGCCATAAGTGTGGCAGGGTATGCTCAGACGTGAGTCCCTTGCTCACTTTGACACTGGATTCAAGCAAGCCGGGCTGAAGACGGCTGTAATGCCAGAAACCGGTCCTCGGAAGCTTGTTTCCGGTCCAGGGAAGGCATGGCTTGGCAGTTCGGGCTGGACTGTTCCCATGAGGCACAGGGTCAGACTGATTTGCATATAGCCATGTCTGAACTGGGGTGGCAGAGTGGGCTAAAGACTGGTGATGGATCAAACCCAGATCTTTTGACTGGGTGTTAGTGTTTGATTGGTTCAGATGCTCCGTCCATCACCACCCCCTTTTGTACCGCTTTGGCCGCCATAAGTGTGGCAGGGTATGCTCAGATGTGAGTCCCTTGCTCACTTTGCCACTGGATTCAAGCAAGCCAGGCTGAAGACGGCTGTAATGCCAGAAACCGGTCCTCGGAAGATTGTTTCCGGTCCAGGGAAGGCATGGCTTGGCAGTTCGGGCTGGACTGTTCCCATGAGGCACAGGGTCAGACTGATTTGCATATAGCCATGTCTGAACTCGGGTGGCAGAGTGGGCTAGAGAACGGTGATGGAGCAAACCCAGATCTTTTGACTGGGTGTGAGTGTTTGATTGGTACAGACGCTCCGTCCATCACCACCCCCTTTTGTACCACTTTGGCCGCCATAAGTGTGGCGGGCTATGCTCAGACGTGAGTCTCTTGCTCACTTTGCCACTGGATTCAAGCAAGCCGGGCTGAAGACGGCTGTAATGCCAGAAACCGGTCCTCGGAAGATTGTTTCCGGTCCAGGGAAGGCATGGCTAGGCAGTTCGGGCTGGACTGTTTCCATGAGGCACTGGGTCAGACTGATTTGCATATAGCCATGTCTGAACTGGGGTGGCAGAGTGGGCTAAAGAACGGTGATGGAGCAAACCCAGATCTTTTGACTGGGTGTGAGTGTTTGATTGGTTCAGATGCTCCGTCCATCACCACCCCCTTTTGTACCGCTTTGGCCGCCATAAGTGTGGCAGGGTATGCTCAGACGTGAGTCCCTTGCTCACTTTGCCACTGGATTCAAGCAAGCCGGGCTGAAGACGGCTGTAATGCCAGAAACCAGTCCTCGGAAGCTTGTTTCCGGTCCAGGGATGGCATGGCTTGGCAGTTCGGGCTGGACTGTTCCCATGAGGCACAGGGTCAGACTGATTTGCATATAGTCATGTCTGAACTGGGGTGGCAGAGTGGGCTAAAGACTGGTGATGGATCAAACCCAGATCTTTTGACTGGGTGTTAGTGTTTGATTGGTTCAGATGCTCCGTCCATCACCACCCCCTTTTGTACCGCTTTGGCCGCCATAAGTGTGGCAGGGTATGCTCAGACGTGAGTCCCTTGCTCACTTTGCCACTGGATTCAAGCAAGCCAGGCTGAAGACGGCTGTAATGCCAGAAACCGGTCCTCGGAAGATTGTTTCCGGTCCAGGGAAGGCATGGCTTGGCAGTTCGGGCTGGACTGTTCCCATGAGGCACAGGGTCAGACTGATTTGCATATAGCCATGTCTGAACTCGGGTGGCAGAGTGGGCTAGAGAACGGTGATGGAGCAAACCCAGATCTTTTGACTGGGTGTGAGTGTTTGATTGGTACAGACGCTCCGTCCATCACCACCCCCTTTTGTACCACTTTGGCCGCCATAAGTGTGGCGGGCTATGCTCAGACGTGAGTCTCTTGCTCACTTTGCCACTGGATTCAAGCAAGCCTGGCTGAAGACGGCTGTAATGCCAGAAACCGGTCCTCGGAAGCTTGTTTCCGGTCCAGGGAAGGCATGGCTTGGCAGTTCGGGCTGGACTGTTCCCATGAGGCACAGGGTCAGACTGATTTGCATATAGCCATGTCTGAACTGGGGTGGCAGAGTGGGCTAAAGAACGGTGATGGATCAAACCCAGATCTTTTGACTGGGTGTGAGTGTTTGATTGGTTCAGATGCTCCGTCCATCACCACCCCCTTTTGTACCGCTTTGGCCGCCATAAGTGTGGCAGGGTATGCTCAGACGTGAGTCCCTTGCTCACTTTGCCACTGGATTCAAGCAAGCCGGGCTGAAGACGGCTGTAATGCCAGAAACCGGTCCTCGGAAGCTTGTTTCCGGTCCAGGGAAGGCATGGCTAGGCAGTTCGGGCTGGACTGTTTCCATGAGGCACTGGGTCAGACTGATTTGCATATAGCCATGTCTGAACTGGGGTGGCAGAGTGGGCTAAAGAACGGTAATGGATCAAACCCAGATCTTTTGACTGGGTGTGTTTGATTGGTTCAGATGCTCCGTCCATCACCACCCCCTTTTGTACCGTTTTGGCCGCCATAAGTGTGGCAGGGTATGCTCAGACGTGAGTCCCTTGCTCACGTTGCCACTGGATTCAAGCAAGCCGGGCTGAAGACGGCTGTAATGCCAGAAACCGGTCCTCGGAAGATTGTTTCCGGTCCAGGGAAGGCATGGCTTGGCAGTTCGGGCTGGACTGTTCCCATGAGGCACAGGGTCAGACTGATTTGCATATAGCCATGTCTGAACTCGGGTGGCAGAGTGGGCTAGAGAACGGTGATGGAGCAAACCCAGATCTTTTGACTGGGTGTGAGTGTTTGATTGGTACAGACGCTCCGTCCATCACCACCCCCTTTTGTACCACTTTGGCCGCCATAAGTGTGGCGGGCTATGCTCAGACGTGAGTCTCTTGCTCACTTTGCCACTGGATTCAAGCAAGCCGGGCTGAAGACAGCTGTAATGCCAGAAACCAGTCCTCGGAAGCTTGTTTCCGGTCCAGGGAAAGCATGGCTAGGCAGTTCGGGCTGGACTGTTCCCATGAGGCACAGGGTCAGACTGATTTGCATATAGCCATGTCTGAACTGGGGTGGCAGAGTGGGCTAAAGAACGGTGATGGATCAAACCCAGATCTTTTGACTGGGTGTGAGTGTTTGATTGGTTCAGATGCTCCGTCCATCACCACCCCCTTTTGTACCACACGTATGAGACGGACTGGAAGTGAGCACCAGGCCATTACTTTCAGGCACAGTGAAACTCCCTACCATCACCTCCAAATTGAAGAGAGGCTTGTCCTGCTCTGGGCGTGGGGGAGGAGAAATACATGTTGGAAAACAGCTGTCAGGCTCAGAGAATCCCTTGGTTGTAATGACATAGATATACATCAAAAGGGTTTCCTCCGGACTCCCTTTCATGATATATCAATATGTCAGTAGAGCAGCCTAGTGGATAAATAAATAAATAAAGCTAGGACCAAAAGCTGCTCTTCTCCTTGTGGACTAAGGGGAGCAAAGTGAGGGCTGACCTGCTCTGTTCATCTGTTTGCCATCCGGAACATGGCGCAGATGCAAGATGAAACTTCCTATGTGACCTATAGCATTGTACAGACCACAGAGGCTAGGATTGGCTGACATCAGTCTGTATGCCACATAGCCAATTGCATTGTTTGGGAAGTAGAGGACCCCTATATACGAATGCACTAGCTATACATAGGGAAAACAAACTAGTTTGAAAAGGTCTATAGCTAGTAAACCATTAGTTAAATTAACCTAACTTGGCAAATCACCAACTACATGAAACAGTTTTTTAGTTTTATTATTCATAGACATATATTTTTATATCTGATAGTTCTTTTTGTATAAAGTATAAATATAAACTTTTTTTACTTTTTTTGGGGTACAAACTGATACGTTTTTCTAATAATTTAGTATTTTTTTAAACATTATATTCAGAATAGTTTGTAAAAACATATATTATAGACACAATTGAGCATAAGACAAAAGAGGACGATGGAAGCAAAGCGGTAGATGGCACACACTACGCGTGTTTCGGCTTGGCAGCCTTCGTCAGGTGACCCGTCTTTTGCAATGAAATGCTCAAGATGAGAGGAAAAACTGGCTTAAAAACATATATTTCGTTGGAGCTTTGTGTCCCTTCAAACTATAATGAGGATAGGTAATACTTGTTCCTTGAATAAATGCATTGCCCCATGATGGGAAACGGTACAATGTATATGGAAGACGAACCTAGAATCTAGGCAGCCGATCTGCATACCCAATTACAAACAGGGCATAAGACTAGGTGTGAGCTAAATGCTCCATCATGAACTACACACTTCTGGTGGGTCAGAGAGAAGTAAGTTAGCTGCCCTCAGATCCTGGACACGGTTTCAATCACAAGGGGTAAGCGATACATCACCTGATTCTCCGACCTTTTTTAAGCCCCCCCACACGACCTTGGGACATGGGGACACCCAAACACACACTACTCCCACCTTTGGGCTGAACTGGGGTAGTAGATGCTGCTAGTGTTTCCCCAGAGAGATTTCTAATAATTACCCAGTAACTTTTTTTAATTAAATCTCCCTCGATGTTCACTGACCTTGAGAGAGATTATAAGAAAAAATAAAACTGGGAACTGAGAACCTGTAAGAATCACAACCTATTTCCGATGCTTATTTTCCCTTTAAAGATGTATATCCCTGTGTTTGCTAACATTGTGATATGTTTGGAAAAAGGGAATTTAATATAGCCTCGCCGGGGGACAGTAGAGGTTTCTCCCTCACCTTCCCTAAGGGCAGGGGTGCACCAATATTACCAACACCATTACCACTGCCACCATTATTATCACCACTGTTAAAACCACCATCAACATTACCACTACCGTTACTACCACCAGTACAACCATCATTCTTTGTCTCATAATGCACACTATAATAGTCGGAGAATGTATCTGGTTTTATGCCACTAGATCCAGATGTGGTTAGGGCTTACGTTTGATTTCTAGAAGATAAGAATCCATCAACCTGAACTATGCTTCATGGTTGAGTGGCTGGGGTGATGGGTATTTACCACACTCCAGAATGTGCATCACTTTGTACAAATTGCAGGATGAACTATTAGTTTACAAAAGCAGTGTGTGTGGAGGATGGGGAGAATATTGATTGATTGGATTGCAGATTTACAGCTAACTTCTTAAATGTGTGCACATCTTCAATACTGCATTGAAAAGGGGCATACCCAAATAATTAATGGCAAATAATACTTTGAGGTGGTTTAAAATATGAAAATGTATCCTACACAGGTTAGAGTAATGACGTTGAAGGTATCTGGCCTCTTTATTCTCATGAAAGCATGCCGGATCAAGCATTCTTATACATATAAAATATAGATATGATAATGTTTCAAGAAACCTATTTAGATCAACATGTTACGAAACCATTGTCAGATAACTGGGAATGCAAAAATGTCCTCAGGCAGTCACTGTGCTTGAATAGCAGTAATATCCATACATAAAACAATAGATTTGGAGCCGTCATGTTGATGTATGTGGCACAGATTTTCCTGATAATGCATATGTTGCATACAAATGAGTTGGTATGACACACATGAGATGCACTAACTCCAGAACTAACACCTTAAATGGTGCTCAAAGCTAATTGAGTGCACAAGATCGCCATATTTTGTTAGGAGTAGGTTGACATTAGGAGCAGTAATAAAAATACCAGAAACACAACAGAGAGAAATCTTCCATTCTGCAACTCGGGCATGTATTGATTAGCATTGCAAACAGTGGTGGCTCCTCCGTTTAAGCTGAGGAGCCACAAGCCCCAGAGCTGAAAAATAAAATCGTCATAAATATATTTATTACTATTTTATTTTTCAGCAACCTGTCCCGAAATAAGTGTCAGGACGGGGTGGGGCCAGTGCTGCTGAGTGGTAGGAGCTGTACTCTTTAAAATAGGCATGTCTCTTTGGCGGGAGTATTGGGACAGCCAGCCAGACATGCGCATTTTAAACTTCTCTAACATAGCTGTCTTAGACAAAGCACAGGCCTCCAGTGCTCTTAGGAGCACTGAAAGAGCCGACTTTATCCAATCATGGTGCTGCTCTCATGCTGTGAAAGCAGCACCAGGATTGGGTAGTGCAGTTTCCTGCATCTGGAGCTTTCAGAAGACACCTGAGGGAGGAGGAAGACCCACTTCAAATTAGGGAGGTAAGTATTTTATTTATTATTATTTTTTGTTTGTGCCCCCTGCCGTCCCACTCTCGGTACATGCCAGCTGTCACTGATTGCAAAACATCCAGCCCAGCATAGAATAAGTCTGACAGGAAGAAAGGAAGCAAGATTAGATACATTTGCTTGCCTTTTGAACATCTCTCACAGAGAGATTGTTCGTTCTATCCAGTGGACGAAAGACTGCACAGCAGCAACCTCAGCCTCCAAAGAGAATCAGTGCAGAGATTAGAATAAATTGACTTGAGACTTTGGGAAGCAAAGAAAGAGTAAGAGGCGAAGAGGAGTGAGACTCAGCCCAAAGATAATTAGAGCTTCATGGGAAGCACTGCAGCGATCCGGCAAGAAAGAAGTAAACATGGGTGAGACTCTCAAAATGATCAGTTTATGGCAAAACAAACTGACTGACTGAGAGAGCTGTTCTTGACTTGGAACTTGCATTTTGCCCTAATATTCTTTGGTCAATCCAAGGAGAGATTTGTTTCTTTTTTATAAGAAAGTTGAAACTAGTAACGGCACACACATTATATGGGAAACCAGCACTGAACACTCATGCATGTGATGATGGAAAAGAAACCAATTTATGTATCAATGATGAACCTGTGAATTTCAGAAATGGAAGACGATGATTGCATAATCACCAGAAAGGGAATTATTGATTGAACTAGGCATCACCTTTGATGGACCACGTGGTAGTTATTTCAGTGCCAAATCTACGTATAATTCTGCGCTCTTGCATGGTGGCATTGACGCTTTTAATGACATGGTCATAAAGAAAATCATGAAAATAAGTAAGGAGGAGAATGGGCTAAGCACTCTAACTTGAAAATGCAACAAAGGTAGCCATTCTAAATCACAGGCTGACTCCCCTTTTGTCAACAGACCCTCAGACTAAGGGATGGAATGTGGTGTTATGGGATGTCAGGAAATACGTGGAAGATGACCTCAAACAATTACAGTTCTCAAGACGTTACAAAAACATTCAGATAGATTCCTATATATATATACGATAGTCTCATAATATGATTTACCGACAAATTGCAAGGTCAAGGGACTATTAAGTCAAAATGAATTTCAGTTTCTGAAAACCGTTAAACCTATGGCTACATGCTTTTACCTCCTTCTGAAAGAACATATATAGATATGATTCATTCGGGTAGGAAACCTATTATGTCCGCCATTGACAGCTTATTAGAGAACACAGCAATTTATATCCACCATTTTATTTTGCCATTTGAGTGAAGGCTGCACAGGGATACAGCAGACTTCTTCTCTAAAAATCGAAGGCAACCATTGGGAGCCCTCTTACCTCTCAGTGACCACTGATTTCCCTTCACATATTCATTCATTCAACATGAGTTAGATATTTGTGCTCTTAAGAATTTAATAAGAGGTGGACCGCTAAGCCAAATGTAACACACACAGATAGTGCTCGAGATGATTATGTTTGTTTAAATACCAACATCTTTATGTTCGAGGACCAGTGGTATAAGCACCATGCAGGCACTATATTGGGTACTTGCTTTGCTACAGCTACACTAACATCTTGATGGGCTGGTGGAAAGGGCAAGACGTTTGGGCACCTGAGTATGAGGAGACAACCAATCACTTCTTCTGTGTGCTCGAGATATAGATGAATAATTTATCATCTAAGATGGCAACAAGATGGTTGCATGTGCCTCCATTGAGCCAATGGAGAAAAATGATCTAAATCTATCCTTTACTTATAATATCAATAAGCATATTGACTTTCTAGATTTTGAGAATACAAGTCACTAATGATACTCTGGCTAACTTACAGTGAACAAAAACCCTCCCAGGCTACAGAGACGTATCCTAGATGGAGATCTCTTGAGGGCCAAAAGAAATCATAGTAAACCATCACTATTATGTGAGAGAAGAAAGAACATGTTTCAGAGATTCGGAGCTAGAGGTTAGAGGAATACAATCATCTTCCATCGCTGGAAAAAAACAAATACAAAAAAAAAGAAAAGAACTGTTTACTGAAAGCAAAAATTAGGCACATAACATGGAGACTGCCAGAAAGATGAGGTTCACCACCACCTATAGTGGGGGTCAGAAAAAGTGAGGAGAATACTTTCCAAACACTGGAAAATATATTAGACGCTAACCATATTATTGGCAATGAACTCACTACACCTCCCCCATTACATATTGAAAAGGTAAATTGCTAGGGGACATGTTAGTACACAGTTACCTTAGAAACCAGGATGATGGGAATTGGTTGCAACCCATCCTGGATTTCACTAAATGTGGTAAATGTAAAGCTTGCAAAACAAGTCACAGTGTCAATGAGTACAAATTACCGAGTTGGACTGAGAAAAAGATTAACAAGTGCATAGATTGCAACTCGGATTTTTTGTGTAATGTACTTCACTGTCCTTGTAGACTAAAAAAATGTCGGGAGCGCCATCTTTAGTTTGAGGAAGCATATCCTGGAACATATGTGAACCATATAGAAAGAAGACCCCATGGATCAAGTGGCACACCATTATAAATAGTTGCACAACAGCAATAGGGGCAAGAATGGCTTTTTAGGTCTCGCCTAGCGTTGCAGCGCGAATGCGCTACCATCGCTTTGCGAAGCATGCAGTATATACTGTAGAGTGGAAGCTTTATTGAAGCTCCGCCCACTATCTGCCCATTGGCTTTTGTCTTAAATGCTGCCTTCCAATTGGTTTAAGGCTAGTTAGTCCCTTTTCATTCGTTATTTGGATCCTTCCACGGCTACCAGCCCCTTTTCTTTTAACAGTATTTTTCTTCCCCTCCCCTCCCGCAATCCGTGACTTCTCAGACCACACAAGCCCCCCTCCTGGTCGTGCCTTCTTCCCACCTGCACTTCCGATTCTAATGCAATAAGTCTTGCGTAAATGCGAGTCCTATTGCATTTTCAAACCTTGCTTCTAAAGTCTTTTCTGTGACGTATGAGGTGGATTGGATATCCTGGCATGCCTCTGTTTGCACTTGCGTCTCGCTGGTTTTTTAAACAGCTTGCTTTTTCTCGTTCGAGTGCTTGTGTTTTTTTAATGCAAATTTATATAGCGCAGGTCATGGGGAGATTAAGTGATTTGCCCAGAATCACAGGATGTGGACGCGACACTGAGGTTCGAACCTTGGTTTCGAGCACCAAAGTCTGCAGCTCTAGCCGTCAGACCACATTCTCTCACTTTGCCTAACAGGAGTGAAAAAGAAGATAGCCAAAAGTAACATAAAAGAAAGCATCACTGAACCTCTGTCTGCTTGGATTTAAGCTGTTTCCAAGTTACGTAAAAACGTATTTTTCTAATTATGATGATTTTATATTCTTTTGATACACGTGTGAATTGAAAATGTAGTTATCACCTATGCGTAAACCCTTGCGAGTTACATTTAGAACTAAATTGTTTATTTTAACAGCCATCGCGTTAACAATGGCTGATAGAAAAATGCATTACTTTTTTGAGTCAAACTAGGTATCTATAAATGCTTCTGCTATCCCCCCACACATACAAATACAGCTAGTGATAAAATCCAGGTACCCCCAGATTTAGTCAAAGGCATACTGCACATTTCGTCACTTTCAGTAATTGTTTTTTCCTTGCATGCATACTCCGTTGTATTTATTGTTAATTGTATTTGTTTGCGTTCGCAGCCGCGCTGCTTGTTCTGCTATTATGCTGTGCACCTTCTTTTCAGTACTACTACTGGTAACTGGTGAAGTGGAATTAGAGTTGTAAACTTTTAATTTTATTTACTTAGCCTCCACATACTTTGCATCTTCTAAGAGAGCATCTGGGAGGGAAATAGTTAATGGCGATGCACCTCTATTATGCCCCCACCGTCATCACTCCTACCGCCACCCCCCCCTCGGTGTCGCCAATCACCACCCGCCCCTCCTTGTTTTTAATTGATGCTTCTTGCCTTGAGCATTGTTTTTGTCACTTTAATTTTTAGCGTGTAATGTGCACTTTCAGTTTCATTTTTATTTCAATTAATGTTAGTTTAAATGGTTGCTTTGCTCCGGTCATTGCTTCCGCCCTCTCACCATCCTCCAACACAAATTCAGGCTCCGCAGAAACTTGAGAGGCGAGCGGCAGGTTTTTAAGGTAGGTGGCTGCACTACGGAGCTCAGTGTGCTGACTTTCTTTTTAAAATGGCTTTGCTCCCGACGTTGCTTCTGTCCTTTAACTCAAATACAGTGTTTCCTTTAAACAAAGGGTGCGCCTGTCGCTGCTTCTGCTATCCCCCCACACACACAAATACAGTGAGTGATAACATCAAGGTACCCCGGATTTAGTCAAAGGCATCCTGCACATTCTGTCATTTTCAGTCATAGTTTTTTCCTTGCATGCATACTCCATTGTATTTATTTTTAATTGTATTTGTTTGTGTTCGTAGCCGTGCTGCTTGTTCTGCTATTATGCTGAGCACCTTCTTTTCTGTGATACTGCTGGTAGCTGGTGATGTGGAATTTACAGCAGTAAACTTTTAATTTTATTTACTAAGCCTCCACATTCTTTGCATCGATGCCGGCCCCGGACGTATGTTTTGTTGTTGAGATGTCATCAGTGATGTCACTGACCATGTCATGAATGATGTAATATGTGACATCATCAGCAGTGGATTGCGGGCGCGCGAGTTATAGTGAGTCCAACTATAACGTGGGAATTTCAATGATTTTGTATGAGTAAAATGTTCAGCTAACTATAACTGGTGTGAAACCTATGGTTTTTTCAGTGAATTTCAAAGGTTTTTTAAAAGCTAGTTCCTTACTATAACGAGTTTGTAACCTAGGATTTGTAAAGTAAATTATTAATAGCTGTTTTTTTAACTATTAATTATTATATTTTTTATAAAAAAAATGTTAAATTAATTTTTTTAATTTCTTTTTCCTATGTTTTTTTGTTTATCATTTTACCTCAGAGCGCTCAGGGTGCGGGCACCCGTAAACGTAGCGAGAGCGCTATCCCGGTCAAAAAAATATATAAGTATGTATTTAAAGTTAATAATAATGCAAGACATTCAGTGGCATACTTATAAAAGTAGTAATTTTGATTTTAAAAAACCGTATTTTAACTTTAACCGCATTTTCTAAAGTCTAACAAAACGTCATTCAGGCGCGCCGCGTAAGCGCCCCCGGAAGCGCCTACGTACGTGCCGCGTAAGCGCCCCCGGATGCGCTCCGGAGCGCGTAGCGTAAGCGCGTCAAGTCATGTGACCTTAAAATAACACTTTTTATTGGTTGTTAACAGTTTTCTTTACAACTAATGAAAACCCCACCCATTTCCTTCACTACCTCTTTCACTTTGGAGAGAGCAAGACGTGTTCCCTTCTTCTTCTCTTCAATTCTTTGGAAAGAATGGCTGCCAGAGCTCCAAGCAGCAGTGATGACTCTGATGAGTTTCTCCATGAGGACCCTCCTCAGCCAAAAGTTAACCCCTTCACTGCGGCGGCTATTCCGCCGCAGTGCTAAGGGGGCGGGGCGGCCGCATGCTGGTGACGGAAAAAAACAGTTCTTTTTAGAACTACCTCCAATTCTCCAAAAAGAGCTATATTCTTTACGTATTCTAAAGGAGTGAGTGAAGTGGAGTACAGTGAGAGAGGAAAGGAAAATGAGTGAGGGAGCAAAGGAAGGGACGAGAGGGGAAGGGAAGTGAAGTAGGGGGACTGAAAGAAGGTGAGTGTGGGAGGTGAGTGAGGGGAAGGGGAGTGAACATGGGAAATGAGGATAAGTGAGGAAAGCGGAGTAAGGGAACGGGGGTGAGGAAGGGTAAGAGAAGAGCAGTGAGGTTGAGGAAAGAGTGGTGATAGAGGGTGGATAAAGGCAAGTGAGCGTGAGACAAGGGGAGTGAGGGAGTGAAGGAAAGAGTGAGAGAAGAGGACTGAGTGAGGGAGCATAGAAAGATAAGTGAGGGAGTGTAGGTGAGTTATAGGGAGTAAGCGTGACGGAAGAGGAGTGAGAGAGTGAGGGGACGGAGGTAGTGAAGCTAAGAGAGAGGGAGTGAGGGAAGGAGAATGAGGATGTGACAGGACAGAGGTAGTGAGAGAGAGTGAGTGAAGTGGAGTAAGGTGAGTGAGATAAGGGGAATGACTGAGTGAGCGAAGGAAGGGAAGAGAGGGGAAGAGGACTGAAGCATAGGTACTGAGAGAAGGTGAGTGGGGGATGAAAGTAAAAGGAAAGGGAGAGAAAGATAGGGAATGAGGGATAGTGAGGGAACCAGACTAAGAACAGGAGTGAAAGAACGGCAGAGAGCATGAGTAAAGAGGGATGAAAGAGGGTGGATAAAAGTGAGTGAGGGTAAGACAAAGGGAGTGAGGAAGTGAGGGGATAGAGGTACTGAAGGAAAGACTGACAGAAAGGGACTGAGTGAGGGAGCAAAGAAAGATAAGTGAGGGAGTGTGGCTGAGTTATAGGGAGTGAGCATGACAGAAGAGGAGTGATAGACTAAGAGGACAGAGAGAATGGGGGTAAGAGAGAGAGAGTGAGGGAAGGGGAGTGAGGAAGTAAGAGGACAGAGGGAGTGAGAGAAGGAGTTAGTGAAGTGGAGTAAGGAGAGTAACGGAAGGGAAAAGAGTCAAGGAGCGGAGGAAGGGAAGAGAGAGGAAGGGAAGTAAAACAGGAGAACTGAAAGAAAGTGAGTGTGGGAGTGTGGCTGAGTTATAGGGAGTGAGCGTGACAGAAGAGGAGTGAGAGACTAAGAGGACGGAGAGAATGAGGCTAACAGAGAGAGAATGAGGGAAGGGGAGTGTAGAGGTAAGAGGACAGAGGGAGTAAGAGAAGGAGTTAGTGAAGTAGAGTAAGGAGAGTAAGGGAAGGGAAAAGAGTGAAGGAGCGAAGGAAGGGAAGAGAGAGGAAGGAAAGTAAAGACAAGGTCTGAAAGAAGGTGAGTGTTGGAGAGGAGTGAGGAAAAGGGGAGTAAACATGGGGATTGAGAATAAGTGAGGGAAGCGCAGTAAGGGAACGGGGGTGTGGGTTGGGGAGAGAAGAGTAGTGAGGTTAAGGAAAAGAGTGTTGAGAAAGTTAATTTTGTATGTCAAACTTACCTTATAGGTAATGTAAACTTAATTACACATTTTCAGTAAATTTAATATCTGTGAAAGAGAAAAAAAGTAAGTTATAATATTTATAATATATATTTCACAATACAAGAGACAAAGCAGGAGATTAAAAGTCATAAAAGGGTAGTTAGAGATAAAGTAGGAGTGAAGGACTCAGAAAGGAAAACAAAGGAATGGTGAAGGTCAGAGAGAGTGAAAAAGAAATAGAGGGAGAGTAAATTACTAAGAGGATAATGAGATGGATACATTCAGTGACAGAGAAGGAGAGCGAAATGAAGTGAAGGTGAGTAAGATACTAAAGGAATGTGCATTAGGAAAACTAAAGGAAGAAAGGGGAGTAAAGAAAGGGGAGTGATTGACAGGGAAGCAGGTGTGAGTGACGGTGGATTCATGACAACGAGGGATGGAAGGTGAGTGAGGGTGAATGTAGGGACGTAAGACAGTGAGGGGACAATGGGAGTGAGGGTAACAGAGAGGGAGTGAGGGAAGACAAGTGAGAATATGAGAGAACAGAGAGAGTGAGTAAAGGGGAGTAAGGTGAGTGAGGAAAGGGGAATGACTGAGGGAGCAAAGGAAGGAAAGAAGGGGGAGAGAAGTGAAGCAAAGAGACTGGGAAAAGGTGAGTGCGTGAGGAGAGAAAGAGGAAGGAGAGTTAAGGATGATGAATGAGGATAACTGAGATAACCGGAGTAAGGGAACAAGGGTGAGGGAGGGTGAGTGAAGGGCAGTGAGGTTGAGGAAAGAGGGAAGATAGAGGGAGGATAAAGGCAAGTGAGCATGAGACAAGGGGAGTGAAGGAAAGAGTGACAGAAAGGAACTGAGTGAGAGAGCAAAGAAAGGTAAGTGAGGGAGTGTGGGTGAGTTATAGGGAGTGAGCGAGACAGAAGAGAAGTGAGAGACTGAAGGGTTGGAGAAAGTAAGGCTAAGAGAGAGGGACTTAGGGAAGGGGAGTGAGGAAGTGAGAGGACAGAGGGAGTGACTTAAGGAGTGTGAAAATGTGAGTAAGGTGAGTAAAGGAAGAATGAGTGAGGGAGCGGAGGAAAGAAAGAGAAGGGAAGGGAAGTGAAGAAGGGAGACTGAAAGAAGCTGAGTGTGTGAGGGGAGTTAGGGAAAGGGCAGTAAACATGGGGAATGAAAATAACTGAGGGAAGTGGAGTAAGGGAACGGGGGTGAAGTAGACTGAGAGAAGGGCAGTGAGGTTGAGGAAAGAGGAGTGATAGAGGGTGCATAAAGGCAAGTGATTGTAAGACAAGGGGACTGAAGCTGAAGGAGCAGGGTCAGCCAGTATAATGTGAGTTGGTTTACCTATGGAGATCATAACCCTGTAAGGGTGTCTCTGACAGATGACCTAAAGAAAAAAGTTAAACCCAACCGGACAGTTGGAATCCATGATATAAGACCTATCGATCAAGCTCGACGCCTGAAATGGTGCCGAGTGGTGCCGATAGATTTCAAGGAAAATTTGATGGGAAAGGTCGGGGAAGATATGACCACTTGTTTGAAAGATGGTGTCATAGGGGACGAGGTCCTAGTAGCCTATGGCAGAATCTGCACCGAGGTCGATAGTGACCTCAAAAAAATAGTTAAGGGGCAACCCAGGAATGGGGAAACATGGTTTGATCATAACTGCTCAATAGCCCATCGGAAGTTGATGGTAGCACTGAAAGCCGTTCCGCCTGATAAAGCGGAAATTGAAGGAACACTTATAAAAAAGTCCAAAAAAAGCGAAGAAATGAAATCAGGGAGGAAGCTTGGAATGAGCTTTTATCAATAGATGTAATTAAAAACAGTGCCAAATTCTGGACTGTGGTGAATAAGCTTTTTTCCAGGATAAAAGCAACAGTGAGCTTGATTGTGGCATCCAGGAAAAAGAATGGTATAGTCACTTCAAACAAGTTTATGATGGAAATGGTATGCTGGAAGGCCCAGTCTTAAACATGGAGAAACTTTTCTTTGTCCTTTACAGAGTTAGAGGTAACGCAGGCCATTATGCAAATGACGAGTAATAAGGCTCCGGGGCCGGATGGAGTCCTGGCAGACCTTTTCAAATCAGATGTAAAAACCTGGTCAAAGATTTTATTTAATGTCTTTGTAAATGCCTGTCAATTGGGCTTGCCCCCTACATGGGCAAGATCTGTCATTATACCCATATATAAGAAGGGAAATAGAGGTGACCCGAGCTGTTACCGCCCGATATCCTTAATCGATTCTTCGGTGAAAGTGCTTAGTAGGGTGGTCCTTGGCCAACTGACCGGTTGGCTTGAGGAATCTGGAACGCTCTCTGTGGCCCAGTATGGCTTCAGAAAAGGGATGGGCACCACGGATCAATGTCTAAATTTGCAACTACTAATAGGTAAATATACGGTGGAATGAGCTTTTATCAATAGATGTAATTAAAAACAGTGCCAAATTCTGGACTGTGGTGAATAAGCTTTTTTCCAGGATAAAAGCAACAGTGAGCTTGATTGTGGCATCCAGGAAAAAGAATGGTATAGTCACTTCAAACAAGTTTATGATGGAAATGGTATGCTGGAAGGCCCAGTCTTAAACATGGAGAAACTTTTCTTTGTCCTTTACAGAGTTAGAGGTAACGCAGGCCATTATGCAAATGACGAGTAATAAGGCTCCGGGGCCGGATGGAGTCCTGGCAGACCTTTTCAAATCAGATGTAAAAACCTGGTCAAAGATTTTATTTAATGTCTTTGTAAATGCCTGTCAATTGGGCTTGCCCCCTACATGGGCAAGATCTGTCATTATACCCATATATAAGAAGGGAAATAGAGGTGAGCCGAGCTGTTACCGCCCGATATCCTTAATCGATTCTTCGGTGAAAGTGCTTAGTAGGGTGGTCCTTGGCCAACTGACCGGTTGGCTTGAGGAATCTGGAACGCTCTCTGTGGCCCAGTATGGCTTCAGAAAAGGGATGGGCACCACGGATCAATGTCTAAATTTGCAACTACTAATAGGTAAATATACGGTGGCAAAGAAAGGACCACTAATAGTAGCCTTTATGGACCTGTCCTCGACTTTTGACCGAGCAAATAGGTCGAAGCTGTGGTCCATGCTCCTAACCTGTGGAGTAGACAAAAACATCGTCTATTTCCTAGCCGACCTGCACAGAGACTTATCTGCAACGGTGAGGTATGACCAACAGGGTAATTGTACGGAAGGTATACCCATATCAAATGGAGTCAGGCAGGGGTGTATCTTGGCGCCCCTGCTCTTTACATTATATATCAATAACCTAGATACGGCCCTAATTGCCTCCTGTAAAGATATTCCTCATGCAGGGAAACGCCTGATTCCAGCACTCTTATATGCGGACGATGCCGCCCTCTTAGCAAGGACGGCAGTGGGACTTCAGTTAATGTTAGACTCTTTCTCTGTCTTTATGAAATCATTAGATTTGATTGTAAATTTCTCAAAATCGCACATAATGGCTATCGGACAGATATCCCTAAAGGTTAAAATGTTTTATTGCGAGGGACATATATTAACCAGGGTGTCGTCATTCCCTTATTTGGGTGTACTATTCGACGACCAAGGATCCTGGGTAACCCAAATCACAGCGAAAAAAATTGTATTGATAAGGGCCACCCTGGCTGTACTGGGTTTTGCCAGAAAGTTAGGAGCTAGGCCAATTAAGGCCCTTATCCAAATATACAGAGCCAAGTGTATTTCATTAGCTATGTATGGGGCCGAGTTGTGGGGCATAAAAAATACTAAGAACATACAGACGGTTGAAGAAAGGTTTTTAAAGAACCTTTTATCTGTCCCTAAGACAACAGCTAATTACATTGTCCATCAGGAGCTTGGAATCGGCTTTGTTGAAGATGCTATTGCTGTGGCACCTCTATTGAAATGGATAGCTACCTGGTTAAATCCTGACTTAGTGCTTAACCACACCATCATGAAAGACTGTATGTCACTCGATCGTGGGCTGAGTATACCCTGGCTCAAATACATCCAGAAGCTCGCAGGTAAACTGAGTCGACCAGAACTATATCACTCCCCAGAAACCCTAGTGAAGGGAGATATAAAATGGTCTAAGGAAATGTACCTGCGCATAGCCACCATGGATAGGGAAGAGAGAGAGCTGGTAAAGGTGATAGTAAGGGCCCACCAGCTATGTAAAACAACACTATCCATGGAACCGTATCTAGGCTATGTCACAAACAACAATCATCGTTTCTTATTGACTAGATTCAGACTTAATCAATTCCATTTTCTTCTTGGTGAACAGAAAGGTTGGAAGAGGGTAGACGACCTTGGCCCTTGTACTTGTGATAATTTCTCGCAACAAGACACCATACATTTCCTCTTTTTCTGTGAACACCTCATTGTCATTAGGAAACGTTATATTCTCCCAATTCTAATCAACAAGGGCTTTGTGCAAGTGAGACCAGCCCTTCTCCATTTGCAAATGATGTCTGGGAAACTTTTTAACATTGCTAACTTTTTATCAGCAGCTGTAAGAATCTTGAGGAAATTAATTTAACATTATATCATGTACATTCCTTTTTTAACATTGTGTCAAAAATGAAATTGTTTTTATTGGTTTTATTGATCGATTTTATATATATTTATGAGTCTTGATTGTGTTGAATGGATTAGGTACTTACAACTGTTTATATAAACTGTTTTTTCTTGCTTTTATGGTTTGCAGATAAACCGAATAAAGATATTTGACTGAGTGAGGACATAGAGGTAGTGAAGGAAAGAGTGAGAGAAAAGGACTGAGTAAGGGAGTAAAGAAAGGTAAGTGAGGGATTGTGGGTGAGTTATAGGGAGTGAGTGTGATGGAAGAGGAGTACGAGAGTGAGAGGACTGAGAGAGTGAGGCTAAGAGAGAGGGAGTGAGGGAAGGGGAGTGAGGATATGAGAGGAGTGAGGATGTGAGAGGACAGAGGGAGTGAGAGAAGGAGTGAGTGAAGTGGAGTAAGGTGAGTGAGAGAAGGGGAATTGTTGAGGGAGCAAAGAAAGGAAAGAAGGGGAGTGAAGTAGAGTGACTGACAGCTGGAAAGTGGTGGATGGGAGAGAGGGAAAGGGCAGTAAAGGAATGGGGAATGAGAATAAGTGAGGGAAGTGGAATAAAGAAAAGGGAGGTGAGGGAGGGTGAGAGAAGGGCAGTGAGGGTGACTTAAGAGGAGTGATAGAGGGTGGTAAAAGGTGAGTGAGTGTGACACAAGGGGATAATAATATATATTTAATAATACAAAATATAATTTAACTTGTACAACATGTTATATGGTTTATTTTTGCTGTTATCAGAATATATTGAATTTCACTTAAAACAGTGACTTCAATACTACTCATCATATGACAGCGGGCAAAAAAAATACAATCAAAATGATTGTGTTAAAAAAACCCATACAACGATTCAATAAATAATGTAAAATTTAGAAAAAACATATCTTAACTCACGTTTGATCCACGTACTTTTCCACGAGGCCAAATACTATATGGAAAGTCCTTTTCTTTGGAAATGACTCAATAGTATTCTTATTCTTCCTTTTAACCGAGTTTCTGAAGGAAAAATCTCCAATATCTTTAACATCATGAAACAATAGTTATCTTTTCACCTCTGGCTTACTCATCATTAACATTTCCTATAATAGTCATATCACTCACTATGTGATACACTTACGCTACCTCTATGACAACTACAAGTTTTTTAATATCTTAATCAATCTCACTCAAAAAGTAATTTTGAACAGCAGACTATGTTTTATTAACTGCTCCAATCTTCATAGGCCAATTACCTTTCCTAAAATTTCGGTTGTAAGAATACTAGGTAAGAATTTGGTAACTGATAAGGCAAACGTTGTGTGAAAGCCAATTGAGTATCATTACAAATAGTCCAGCCTTTTTGACATTTTAAATAAGCTGTGTAATGTCCTGATGTTGTCGAAGGACCATCATGGAAAATAATTGCTGCAGTTGCAAAGGTTCTTCCTGAAATTGATAATTGAGAAGCCACAACATTTTTAATTAAAGTTATCAATTTAGTTCCATCAGGTCTACATCGTTGGAACATTAAAATTACATACTGTCTATATCTTTGTATAAATAATGTTGATAGCATTTCAGATTTACATTGAGTACAGACCATGTTTTGATTTGCTTCTGTAACTAGATTATTAATAGACACTGATTTGCAGTCTGGTAAAGTCAAATATATAAATCTTTCAGTGTCTATTGTAGTACTACTTGAAAAGGAGTAATTGTCGCAGTTATGCTGCCATTTATAAGAAAGGCCAAAAAGATTTTCTACATCTACACCTTCATCTTGCAATACAACAAGCATATAAATTAGAAATTCCTGACAATCTTGCTGAATATTCTGTGTATATTGATTTAGAGCAGAACATATGTCTAAAACATTTCGAATTTCAGAAACAGTTTGTATTTTTGTTCTATCACTGCTACATTTCTCAAACACTGAATTCAACAAAGAACAAAATCTTTGATCCCGATTTTCAGCAATCTGTTCTTGTACAGTTTGGAGAAAAAAAACAACATAAACCACTACATTAGCATAGCAGTTGACACCAGAACTGTTTTCAAACTGAAATCCAACAACATTTTTAACTGAATCCTTTTCCTTTCTGCTTACAATTACTGGTTACTCTACTTTTTTTCTTTTTGCTACAACTTCACTACAATTTTTCTCATTCCTTCTTTTTCGGCCTACTCCACGCTTTTGAAATAGAGGATATTGAGGTAAATTTGGAGCATACTCTCTTCTTAACCTATTATATTCTTTTACACAATTTAGATCAGCACTAATCTTTGTCTCATCAAAATCAATCAAGTACAATCCAGATAAAGTTCTGACTCGACATAAAGCAACATATGCCATACCCTCTTTGAACACAGAATTCCAATATTTACCAAAGCACTATCTACACTTAAACCTTGAGATTTATGAATAGTCACTGCATATGCCAAAGAAACAGGAAACTGTTTTCGGCGGACATATAAATCTTTTACAAGCAAAAATCGAGCAGAACAACGCCTGATTTGTTGTACTTCTTCAATACCATCAAATTAAATTTTTAGAAATTCAATTCCATCTCTATTTTGGTAATTCACAAAATCAACAACAAGACCCATTGCTCCATTTACTAAACCTCTTTCCACATGTAAATTCTGTCGTAAAATTATACGACAATTTAAAGATACATACAGAGTCTTTTTCAAACCAGCAGTTTTAGATATTGTCTTCTCTAAAGAATCCAATTTTGATTTCAACTTTTCTGACAAAATAATAGTTGCTCCTTCATGCTCTATTTTATCAATAGCTTCGAGTTTCACAATCTGTTGATTTTCTAACTGTAACATTTTGTTGTTGAAGATTGAACATTCTTGCAGAGTTGGCATCAAGCATATGACAGATTTGTTTTCAGGAATTTTCTTAAAAATATTCTCTGGGAGAATATTTTCATTTGGAAACAAATTTGAAATTAATCGTCCATGTAAAGCTTCTTTGCCATGCGCAGTTAGTTTTCCAATTCTTACATCTTGTAGAATATTTTTATAATCTTCATCCTTTGCCTGTCGCATATTTTGAAGCAGTTCTGCATATTTGAAATTTAACCATATGCTAACATTTCCAATGCTTCCTAGGCACTTCCTGGTATCTTCATATGTAAGCATTTTAAACACTGGTTGTCCTTTCACTGGAGTTAGCTGCAGTAGATCTCCAAAAACAATGATGTGTTTTCCTCCAAATAACACATCATAGTCTGTTATAAGAATTTCTTGCATTCTTCAATGCACAAAAGCAAGCATTACATTTGATACCATGCTTACCTCATCAATGATAAGAAGTTTCATTTTCTTTAGGACTCTTGAAACTTCACAACAAGCTTCTCCAGATAGCTTGTGGTATTGTAATTTATTATCATGCTCTACTGGCAGCATCAATAAGTGATGTAAAGTAATCCCTTTAATGTTGTGTGCTGCCAACCCAGTTGGAGCGGTAACAACACAAGACTCTGTTCTTTTCTGCAGATACGTTGCAATTGCTTTAATCAGAAAACTTTTTCCAGTTCCTGCTTCTCCACTCACGTACAGTCGGACAGGTATAAATTATGTACATGAGCACTCTTTTTTCTCATGATATAAACCATGCTCAATCTGTTCTGTGACTTCGTCATATATTTGTCTCTGCTCAACGTTTAGTTCTTTTTCCAAATCTTCTAAGTTAACTACATCCTCCTGAGCTTGTTCCATGGCTCTTTCCACTTCATTCATGGCAGTGGCAGCTTCATTTTGTATAATTGGTCCTCCTAGTGGATCCTGACTCAATGAAGCAGAACTCTGACTGTCTTGAGAACTGTCTCTGGCAATCTCTTCTGTAATTGTAGCTTCTTGCTGTATTTCCTCGTTCAACATTTGCAGATAATTTGAAAAAACAGGACATTCTATGGTATCCTTGGTTTCATTGAACGAATCTTCATAACTGAGAAAATCTCCAAGTAGTTCCTCTTCTGTACGCCATGGCTTAAAGAGTTGCAAAAGAGCTAAATAGTAAAATTCCCTTTTGTCAGGAGATTCACAACTCAATTTTCGATGATTAATCAAATGGCCTTTTCTTTATTTCACCAGACAGCCTTCACATCCAATTACAGCATATACACCTTTATTGATATCTTCTGTGACATTCCTCTTAAAAGTATAGGTTTGCAGAACTTCATAGAGACAAACATTCTCAAGATGACTACTTCTATTTGGATAGTATGTATCCAACATGTTTGTCTTTAAAATATCTGTACTGTTTGGTTCTTTCTCCGCCAAATACTCTATTTCTTGTACAGATTTCAAAACTCGGTTTCTTGTTGCAGCAAGACCTAGACTCACCCAAATGATGGTTCTAGATTTGGCTTATAGACTTGCTGATGATAACCGATCAGAACATTCATATGCTCCAATTTCTCGATGCGACAACATCTTTAGACTGTAACTGTATCATTTCTTGCTTAGACTCTTTTCATGTGAAATTTCCTCCCACATTTTCTTCAGTTCTGTCTTTTCTGATTTTGTGATGTAAGACGTCACATATCGAGCCACAGCAATAGAGTTGTCAGCAACATATTGAATATCCATGTTAGCATTCCACATGGACAAAATGACTGGGTTGTAGTCATTTATGTATTTGGACTCCTCATTTCTTCTTAGGTTGTATGTATTTTTAGGTGATTTTCTTGTCACAGTATGTCGCAGAGAAGACATAAAATTGTTCACTCTTCCTTTCGATGTTACTGGACGTGGAAATGCAAAACAACATTTTGTGTAGAACTTGTCCTTGGATTTGTATTTTCGACAACAGTATTTTCCACAACGATGGGTTTGAAAGCGTAAAACTTGATGTCTTAAATTGTTTTCTTCTGTACTTTTCGGAACAGCACATGTAGAATACTGCTCAATGAAACTCATCACTTTCTCATCTGAATCTGTTCCAAATTTTGGTGCATCTTTAATTCATAGCAGCATATGCATGTGAGGAGCACCTCTTGCTTGATACTCCTTTCTCCAAAAGAAATCCAACACCTCTCCAAGCGGAGGATTTTTTTGTTTGTAATAAAAGACATCATAGCTTCAAACCTATGATTGAAATATCTGCATACATTAACTGGATCCAAAGAGCACAGTTCTCCAGGTGTCTTGTATTCAATATTTTTAATGTTTTTATTTGCCTCTCGTAGAAATTCAAGTAAGTCTTCCCAAGCATACTCAGCACAGCTAAGAGTGAGGAACCATGTAGGAGTTCCTAAGTTTCTTAGCATACATTTCAATTCCCCATGACGACGGTACCAATACTCGTTAGTACCACGCTGACATGCCATGAGATTAATTAGCTGAGATTCCAAAACACTGTCTTGCAGTTTCACTTTATCCATAAAGTCCCTTGCTGAAACATTTTGTAGATGTACTCCACTTTTCAGTATATGGTTCACTGCATAAGAAAGTCCAGACAAGTCACTCTCAAACAGTAGATGGAACAAATATGGAATGCATTGACGAAACCTTGGATCTTCTGCATATAATCTTAAAGTCCGGTATGCAGATGCAGGAATTTGAACAGGTCGGTCGTCATATCGTCCACCTTGACCTGTTTGAAATAACTGTGGAAAACAATGAGCTTCCAAACTTTCTTCCCATACACTAATGGGACTTCCTTTTGCTTCTTTCATTTGAAACAAGTCAATAGCATTCCCCATTACTTCTTTGGAATGCAATGGATGAACACTATAATGTTCATAAATTTCTTCACTTCTAGAGACATCAACTTTTTCAATTTGCCCAGCTGAGAAATCACTGTCCTCTTCTACAGTTGTTTCCTCTTCTCCAACATATACATTTTGATAGTAGTGATTGTTTTTTACCAAATACAACGTTGCCTTTTTGACTTTCCTAACATCCACTAATTCTTGCCAGATGTTCTTACTCTTTGTCGGAACACCATTAACTAGAATAACCAGAGGTTCCTCTTCTACTTTTTCTACACCAATTTTATCAATATTTTTTTTTAAATCTAGAGGCAAATAAATAACTCTTCCCTTTAATCCTCTCTGTAAATCTGAAGGAGGCAATTTCCCTGTCTTGGGCTCCATGCGAACAATAGTCTGAAAAGGATGCACACATTGAATCAGAATAGACTCATAGGTATTTAAATCCATCAATTCAGAAGGAATGTCTACCAACTCCAGATTATTATGAACAGCTCCAGCAGGCATTCTGTTTTCATTTAATTTATTATAACAATATTTACAAATACTTTGATCAGAACCCAAATCAAAAAAATTTCTACCAACAAATAAGTTGCAAAATCCTTCCACTCATTATTATTTTCCTTTGCGCTTTTTACATATAAATCAACTAATCTAGTCTGATTCTTGTAATGAGTTCGTCGACAACACACACAAGTAAAATTAGGCCAACTTTGTAATTTCATGTTCAAAGTTTTCTGTACTTGAAATCTCTACATTCTCTTCCACATTACCTTCTAGTACTGTATCAGTTTCTGCACTGTTCTCTTTTTCACCAAAGTAACACAACTCAATTTCTTCTCAAATGTTCTTCACATCTAATTCAGTTCCATGCAAAAGAGCACTGTTTAACTGTTTTAGCTTAAGTGCTGGACTTTTTGCATAATACAACCTTCTCACTAATGTCCTCACTTTATTATGATGCACTGCTAACATCCTAAAATGGTAAAAAACACTCTGACATACTTTTCTTGAAAGACAAGCCAGTGAATGCCCATGCAAACCTGTTTTTACTCTCACTCTACAAGGATCTAACTCTTGCAAAATTTTCATTTTTTGTTTCAGACTTTTCTTAGTATATGTCCGTAAGAAACTGAGAAACAAATCAATTGAATCCTGTCGCACACTACAAATACTACTACATCTCCCTAAAACTTCATCAGCTAACACCTCTTCTGTATTTCTAGGCACATTTTTTTCTTTTTCAACCGGACAACCGTCCTTCACCTCATATGCTCGACCACGGGTGTCAACTGCATGCACCAAATCATTATCCTGAAAGTAACTTTCTTCATTAAAAAATGGCTCACAACTTGAACTATGCTTCCATTCTCCAGAAAAAACATCACAAAAATTAGTCAGATTAATTACTCTTTCCACTTACATTTTGATTTGAACACATTGATTACCTTATCTAGTGTACGAATTCTATTAATTACTAAACAATATAATTTATTTTTCACTTTAAATGCTTCATCCACAATCTTTACTATGTTTTTTTATTTCTTGTAAAAAGCGGTCTTTTTTTGATACATCTTTACATTTTTTAATACATTTGAAACTATTCTGTTATAAAACATTTGTCTACGAATTTCAATAAATTGATTTCTCCTTCTATTGCTATAGACAATATCATCTCCTTCTACAGGTCTAACATTTTTTAAGGGGCATCATTTTTTCTTTCTATTAAGAGATCCGTTATTCTTCTTTGAAACAACATCTTTTTTTTTTACATTTCAATAACTTCCTTAAAAAGTCCTTAGTTTGCTTACCAGGAGCATTATTTTTTTCACCGAAGATTGTGTTTTGGATGAGTCTTGTATTTCTGTTTTCTTGGACCTTAAATCCTGTTTGTTTCTTTTCACGTCTTTCCTTTGACGGCATATTCTTTTATCTTTCTATAGATGATTACAATCTGTGGTAAAGAAAAATAACGTATTATAGACCACTACAAACATACTACATAGCAATTACAATAACTGAACGATATAAACACAAGTTTACAACATAAGTTACTTTATACCACAGCAACTGTGTCACAGTAACAGTGCAGTACAGTTTCATTATTAATCTTACTCTCTGCCTCCACCATGTCACTCTGTGCCTGTGTCTTATGTCACTCTGTGCCTGTGTCTCATCTCACTCTGTGCCTGTGTCTCATCTCACTCTGTGCCTGTGTCTCATCTCAGTCTGTGCCTGCCCCATCTCTCTCTTTGTGTGTCATTTCTCTCTTTGCGTGTCTCATCTCACTCTATGGCTGTACCTCATTTCACTCTGTGCCTGTATCTCATCTCACTCTGAGCCTGTGTCTCACCTAACTCTGTGCCTGTGTATCATCTCACTCTGTGCCTGCCCCATCTCTCTCTCTTTCTGTGTGTCATTTGTCTGTTTGCGTGTGTCTCATCTCACTCTGGTAAATGTTTCATGGAAAAAAGTATGGCTTTAACATTTTTGACAAGGATCACACTGAGTCTGTATGAAATAAGTAATTATATTTTCACATTTGTCAATAATGTCACCTGTGTCTGCTCACAATTTGCATCTCTAAGCTTAAAGGGTACTCTGTGTCTGTGTCTCACCTCACTCTGTGCCTGTGTGTCATCTCACTCTGTGCCTGCCCCAACTCTCTCTCTTTGTGCGTGTCATTTGTCTGTTTGCGTCTGTCTCAACTCATTCTGGTAAATGCTTTATTGTAAAAAGCATGGCTTTAACATTTTTCACAAGGATCACACTGAGTCTCTGTATGAAATAAGGAATTATATTTTCACATTTGTCAATATCACCTGTGTCTGCTCACAGTTTGTATCTCTAAGCTTATAGGGTACTCTATGCCTGTGTCTCACCTCACTCTGTGCCTGTATGTCATCTCACTCTGTGCCTGCCCCATCTCTCTCTCTCTTTCTGTGTGTCATTTGTCTGTTTGCGTGTGTCTCCTCTCACTCTGTATAAAATAAGGAATAATAGTTTCACATTTGTCTATGTCACCTGTGGCTCCTCACAGTTTGCATCTCTAAGGTTAAAGGGTACTCTGTGCCTGTGTCTCACCTCACTCTGTGCCTGTGTGTCATCTCACTCTGTGCCTGCCCCATCTCTCTCTCTTTGTGTGTGTCATTTGTCTGTTTGAGTCTGTCTCATCTCATTCTAGTAAATGTTTCATGGTAAAAAGCAAGGCTTTAACATTTTTCACAAGGATTACACTGAGTCTCTGTATGAAATAAGGAATTATATTTTCACATTTGTCAATAATGTCACCTGTGTCTGCTCACAGTTTGCATTTCTACGCTTAAAGGGTACTCTGTGCCTGTGTCTCACCTCACTCTGTGTCAGGACCCAAAACTTGAATTGCGTTCTTTATCACCCAACTGATCGACATGCCTGGTCTAAGAGAGTTCAGACCTGGAGACTCAAGATGGCCGCCGCCGCTGCCATGACCGAGGCTCAGCAGGCGCACTAGTCTTTCTGTTTCCTATTTTCCTGTGGACCAATGTGAAGCGCGAGCGCCTACAGATCAGCGCACTTCACTAATGACAGCAGCCTGAGAGGTCGTGAGTCATCGAGTGGAATTCCTGTCAGAAGAATTCGTTTCCTGACAGGAGTTCGTTTCCCATGTTATTTCCCAGTTAATTCAGGAGGAGGAGTACCTTCGTTTATTCTTAGAAAACCCGGCGCGCAATTCAAGCGCGGGTTACCAAGGTCCATGTGATGCGGCATAGCGTTTCCCGTACTTGAACATTAGTCAGAGGTTTGAAGCGCTGGAGAGCGACATTCAGTCTTCGCATCCTGAGAAGTCCTGAGCAGTGAAGAAGACGCTGTAGTGCAAGGCGGAAGAGCAGAACAATAAGCTAAGTGCAATTTTAGTGACAGACTGGAGCAAAGGAAAAAAAAGCCTTATGAAAGAGACTGTGATATTACTGTGATGTTGTTTTAGAAAAGGAAGTACAGAACTTGCACTCTAAGGAAAAAATGAGAAAAGAAATGTCAATATTGTCTAAGAACATTTGAAAAGTAATACTGTGTCAAAGAAAACTTACCAAAGACTTCTGGAGAGAAACTAAATAGTTCTGTGAGACAAGAAATAGACAAGTGGAATACCAGAAAATAACAGAGAGATACTGAAAACCAGATAGAAGGCGTTCCCCAACTAGTAGTGAAGTAAGTTAATAGTGAGTCACATAAATACCAACACAAAGAGACAGTTAGGAATCTGAAGGGGGAAAGGTAATAATCTATGTATGTTCTTTCTCTTTCACTAGAGATAACTATTAGAGGAGAACAGAATACTACACACTTAAGGAGAGGAGCAAGGGTTCAGCGGCATAATGGTGGGTAAGAGGTAAAAGAGAGAATAGAGTTAACTAGAGAGAGTAGGGAGTCTGGAAGTAATGACTGTTATTTGTATTTAGGTTTCCATCAGCAAGATAGCATCCAAGCAGCTGGCTGAGGGAACCACGCAGGACCTGTCTCTTCTCTGTTTGTTATTTTATCCAATCCCCCGTCCCTTCGGGTAATGATGGAGAGTTCTGTTGTAAGACTCACCGGCATTGCCTAGAGGGGCGTGGGTTCTAGCATCTCTGTTCCTGTGCAGTAGCTGAGAGTCAAAAGTAAGTTTTTAAGGTTCTGACAGAGTGAAGTGCCCAAGTTGCCTTCGCACCTGAACAGAGATGACGGAAGGAATCGACGTCCAATCCTTAGGAACAATCTTAGACGCCATACAAAAAGAATTGGGAGCGGTTAGGGAGGAAAATCAAAACCTGAGACAAGAGCTGGTTAGTGCCAGAAAAGAAACAGCCGAATTAGCACAGAGATTGCGTCAACCCAGTAGTTTAGAGAGGGAGGCCATGAATCCAGTATTAGAGACCACCAATAGAATGACCACACAAGTTATCCACTCCCTCTCCCCAGTCATACCCTTGGCACCCCCAGAAAGATTTAGTGGGGACCCACAGAAAGCGCAGATTTTTCTCTCCCAGTGCTCATTACACTTCATGTGCCGCCCTTCGATCTTCCCAGACGCGCAATCTAGAGTGGCCTTCGTACTCTCTTATCTAAGTGGGGATGCAGCTTCGTGGTCCATGCCATTGGTTACGAGGAATGACCCTTTGTTAAGGAATTTTGAAGATTTCAAAAGTGAATTCTTGCGAATTTTTGATCGACGGAGAATTTCCCAGGTGGTGGATAATGAATTGCTTGACCTTCGGCAAGGAAACCGAGACTTAATTGCATATCTGGCCCAGTTCAATAAGTTAGTGGTGGAGACCGACTGGCCAGAAAGCAAAAGAGCAGCGATATTCTATCGTGGTTTGAGAGATGAATTAAAGGACACGCTGGCCCAGATTCCGAATCGACCCACTGAGGTGTCAGCACTCATAGATTTGGTGTTGGAGATAGATTTCCGCCAGGGAGAGAGACGTGGAGAAAAGAAAAAAGATTTCAGAGTGGTACCCCCAAGATTTGACCGGGCGAGGTCAGATGGAGCTAGAAACTCGGAAGCTCACTCTGGAGCTGAGCCAATGCAGATCGGAGCAATCAGAGGTCCTTTGACCAAGGAAGAGAAGGAGAAGAGGAGAGCCAATAATCAATGCATGTATTGTGGATCCGGAGCCCATTTTGTTCGAGATTGCCCAAAGAAGCCCAAGGGTACCTTCAAGCCGAAGGAAAACTAACGGCACCACCTGTGGGAGGAGTTGAGCAGGTGGGTGCGATTCAAAGGATAACTCCACAAGAGTATCAAGTGGCAAATACGTTGCAGTCAGCGGCCCCGCATTTAGTTATGACGATGGAAGTGAAGTTTGGGCAAACAATCCTAACCGAAGTATCGGTCATGATAGATTCGGGAGCCACAGGCAATTTCTGTGATTTGAGGTTTGCCGCTAAAGTGGGAATTCGAGCGATCCAGAAGTTGAAGAGTGAGCCGGTTCGGGCCGTGGATGGAACAAATCTGTCTTCAGGACCAATTGTAAGCCACACGGAAGTAATCCAACTGACGGCCAATGACGGTCATCAGGAAAAAATCCAGTTTAATTTGATAGATGCTCCCCAGTTTCAACTGATTCTGGGTCTTCCGTGGCTTACGGAGCATAACCCAACGATCAATTGGAGTTCCAGAACTGTGGTGATGGATTCGAAGTATTGCCAAGAGAATTGTTTAGATTCAAGAGTCGAACTGGTAAAGGATAACCCAGCCATGTCATTGTGCTCAATTGAGCATACCATGTGCGTGATCAACTTTCAGGAGGTACCTGACGAATATAAAGAGTTCGCAGACGTTTTTAACGAAGTGGAAGCAGAACAACTACCTCCACACCGAGACTACGACTGCAAGATAGAACTGGAGCCAGGGTCCAACTTGCCATGCAGTCGTGTCTACGCTTTGACCGAGAAGGAGCACCAACACCTAAAAGAGTACCTGGATAAATACCTTGCCAATGGTTTCATCCGACCGTCCCAGTCCCCGGTTTCATCTCCCCTATTTTTCGTACCGAAGAAAGAAAAAGGGGAATTGAGGACGTGCATCGATTATAGAGCCATAAACAAAATAACCAAGAAGAACCGGTATCCATTGCCCTTGATCTCAGTGCTTTTGGATCAAGTAAAAGGAGCGAGAGTCTACGCTAAGCTCGATCTAAGAGGGGCATATCATCTAGTTCGAATGCGCGAGGGAGATGAGTGGAAGACGGCATTTCGGACTAGATTTGGGCTTTTCGAATATCAAGTTATGCCATATGGACTGTGTAACGCCCCTGCAGCCTTTCAGCACTTCATCAATGATGTCTTAAAGGAATTTATAGATCAGTGTGCGATTGTGTACATTGATGACATCCTCATTTACTCTTCTGATGTGGAGAAACATCATGATCAAGTGAAAGGAGTGTTACAAAAGCTGCAGGAGAACAGATTGTTTGTGAAACTAGAAAAGTGTGCGTTTAATGTAACTGAGGTGGAGTTCCTGGGCTTTGTGCTGTCACCCTCCGGAATTCTGATGGATCAACGTAAGGTGGAGGCGGTGAAGAGCTGGGATTCCCCGAGGAGTGTAAAAGAAGTTCAAAGTTTCATTGGGTTCGCCAATTTCTACCGGAGGTTTATCAGCGAGTTCTCTAGAAAGATTTTACCCCTCACCAAATTATTGAGGAAAGGAACCAAATTCGAGTGGTCTAAGGAGGCAGAGGAGGCCTTTCAATCCTTGAAACGAGATTTCACCACAGCACCGGTGCTGTTGCATGCAGACCCGTCGGAGCCTTTTTATGTAGAGACCGATGCATCGGATCTAGCTGTAGGAGGAGTATTGTCACAGCGACATAAGACCACAGGCCAGCTACACCCCGTGGCTTATCGATCAAGGAAGTTGACCCAGGCGGAAGTTAACTATACCATCACAGAGAAAGAGTTGTTGGCCATTAAGGATGCCTTTAAGGAGTGGAGGCACTATCTGATGGGGGCCCGGCACCAAGTAACGGTGTTTACCGATCATCGAAATTTGAAGTTCCTGAAAACAGCCAGAACGCTTACACCACGACAATTAAGGTGGTCCTTATATTTCGCGGATTACGATTTCGTGATCACGTTTCGTCCAGGAGCCCAAAACGGAAAAGCAGATGCCTTGTCCAGGATTGGTACAGGATTGCAGAAGACCATTACCGACATTCAGCCAATCATTCCCAATGACAAAATCATAGGGGCCATCACATCCATTCAGCTACAGGAATCAATTGCAGATGTCATGAGCCCAGAGGCTATGCAGAGTTGGGCGGAGGAGAATGCCAACAGAAAGGTCATTCAACAAATGCCTTATCATCAAGACGCCTTGTATCTCCCCACCGCCGAGTTGCAGCAACGAGTGATGCAGGAATGTCATGATGACAAATTAGCTGGTCATAAGGGAGAAGCCAAGACCGTGGATATAATAAAAAGACATTACTGGTGGCCAAGGATGACGACTGATATTGAGAAGTATGTGAAGTCATGTGAGATTTGCGCGCAGGGGAAGTCCGAACGGCAGGCTCCTAAGGGGTTATTACAACCCCTACCTACACCTCCCTATCCATGGCATACAGTTACCTTGGACCTCATTACTGATCTACCCATTAGTCAAGGGTACGACACTATCCTAGTGGTGGTGGACACCTTTTCTAAAATGGCCCACTTCTCAGCCTTAACAGGGGTTCCCTCAGCCAAACAGTTAGCCACTCACTTTAGTTCCCAAATTGTCAAGTTACATGGAATTCCCAAGATTATCATTTCGGACAGGGGATCCCAGTTCGTGTCCCATTTTTGGAGGGCCTTTATGGAAGGATTAGGGACAGAAGTCAGATTCTCCACAAGTTACCACCCAGAAACAGATGGGCAGACAGAGAGGGTGAACCAAGAGTTGGAACAATATTTGCGACTAGTCCTTTTGAAAGAGGAGGGTAATTGGTCGGATTATTTGTGGACAGCGGAATTCGCCCACAATAATGCAAAGAACTGTTCGACTGGTTACTCCCCCTTTTTCCTGAACTATGGCAGACACCCGAATGCTACCATTCGGCAAATGGACACAACTGTTCCAGCAGTCAAAGAAGTTATGTCACACTTGCTTCAAATTCAACAAAGAGCAGAAGACAACTTACAAGTAGCTAAGGAAAAGTACAAGAAGTACGCTGATCGGAAAAGACGCAAAGAACCATCTTTGCTCAATGGAGACCAGGTTTGGTTGAGTACAAAAAATTTGAGATTGAAGGGAAACAGGAAATTTCAACCTCGATTTATCGGTCCGTATCCTGTTGAAGAGAAAATTAATCAGGTGACTTATCGGTTAAGACTGCCACCCAAGCTTAAGATACATCCAGTCTTCCATGTTTCACTGTTGAAGAAGGCTCCAGTAACCTTGAGACACCAATCACCCCCGAAACCAATTCAGTTAGAGACTGGAACAGAGTATGAAGTGAAAGAAATTTTGGATTCCAAGAATATAAGAGGAAGGTTGTACTATTTAATTGACTGGAAGGGTTATGGCCCAGAGGAGCGATCCTGGGAACGAATGGAGGATGTTCATGCACCCAGGTTAATTAAATCCTTCCATCAACGATTCCCCACCAAGCCAGGAAAGGGGGAATCCACCTTGTTGGGGGGTACTGTCAGGACCCAAAACTTGAATTGCGTTCTTTATCACCCAACTGATCGACATGCCTGGTCTAAGAGAGTTCAGACCTGGAGACTCAAGATGGCCGCCGCCGCTGCCATGACCGAGGCTCAGCAGGCGCACTAGTCTTTCTGTTTCCTATTTTCCTGTGGACCAATGTGAAGCGCGAGCGCCTACAGATCAGCGCACTTCACTAATGACAGCAGCCTGAGAGGTCGTGAGTTATCGAGTGGAATTCCTGTCAGAAGAATTCGTTTCCTGACAGGAGTTCGTTTCCCATGTTATTTCCCAGTTAATTCAGGAGGAGGAGTACCTTCGTTTATTCTTAGAAAACCCGGCGCGCAATTCAAGCGCGGGTTACCAAGGTCCATGTGATGCGGCATAGCGTTTCCCGTACTTGAACATTAGTCAGAGGTTTGAAGCGCTGGAGAGCGACATTCAGTCTTCGCATCCTGAGAAGTCCTGAGCAGTGAAGAAGACGCTGTAGTGCAAGGCGGAAGAGCAGAACAATAAGCTAAGTGCAATTTTAGTGACAGACTGGAGCAAAGGAAAAAAAAGCCTTATGAAAGAGACTGTGATATTACTGTGATGTTGTTTTAGAAAAGGAAGTACAGAACTTGCACTCTAAGGAAAAAATGAGAAAAGAAATGTCAATATTGTCTAAGAACATTTGAAAAGTAATACTGTGTCAAAGAAAACTTCTGGAGAGAAACTAAATAGTTCTGTGAGACAAGAAATAGACAAGTGGAATACCAGAAAATAACAGAGAGATACTGAAAACCAGATAGAAGGCGTTCCCCAACTAGTAGTGAAGTAAGTTAATAGTGAGTCACATAAATACCAACACAAAGAGACAGTTAGGAATCTGAAGGGGGAAAGGTAATAATCTATGTATGTTCTTTCTCTTTCACTAGAGATAACTATTAGAGGAGAACAGAATACTACACACTTAAGGAGAGGAGCAAGGGTTCAGCGGCATAATGGTGGGTAAGAGGTAAAAGAGAGAATAGAGTTAACTAGAGAGAGTAGGGAGTCTGGAAGTAATGACTGTTATTTGTATTTAGGTTTCCATCAGCAAGATAGCATCCAAGCAGCTGGCTGAGGGAACCACGCAGGACCTGTCTCTTCTCTGTTTGTTATTTTATCCAATCCCCCGTCCCTTCGGGTAATGATGGAGAGTTCTGTTGTAAGACTCACCGGCATTGCCTAGAGGGGCGTGGGTTCTAGCATCTCTGTTCCTGTGCAGTAGCTGAGAGTCAAAAGTAAGTTTTTAAGGTTCTGACACTCTGTGCCTGTGTGTCATCTCACTCTGTGCCTGCCCCATCTGTCTCTCTTTTTTTATGTGTCATTTGTCTGTTTCTGTGTGTCATCTCACTCTGTTAAATGTTTCATGGTAAAAAGTATGGCTTTAACATTTTTGACAAGGATCACACTGAGTGTCTGTATGAAATAAGGAATTATATTTTCACATTTTTGAATAATGTGACCTGTGTCAGCTCACAGTTTCCATCTCTCTAACTCTCATCAAATTCATTTGAACTGCACACCCTGGATCTTGATTGCACAGCTTAGAGCCTATTTCTGAAGTAAGAGGCCTAACAGACATCTCTCTTTGTGTGTGTGTCATGACATGTGTCTCATGTGCCTAAGATCACACTGTGAGTCAAGCTTGATTTTAAATGGATCTGGGTGAATATTTTGCTTAGTTGATGTGTTTAAAAATATGGAAATACATGTATTTCTAAAGTATGTTAGGCTTTAGCATATGTACTAGTAGAGAATCTTAGGCAGCATGTCTGTTAGGCCTCTTACTTCACAAATAGGCTCTAAGCTCTGCAATCAAGATACAGGGTGTGCCGTTAAATGAAAAAGGAATGTTATGTCTTGCTTATATATATGTGGTCTGTGTTTTGCTAGTAGACACAGTGAAATAGTACGAGCAGAGACACACATATTGCATGCAGAGACAGACATGGTAGATTACATGTAACATCCTGGTCATGTGCCTAAGATCACACTGTGAGTCAAGCTTGATTTTAAATGGATCTGGGTGAATAATTTGCTTAGTTGATGTCTTTAAAAATATGGAAATACATGTATTCTTAAAGTCAGTTAGGCTTTAGCATATGTACTAGTAGGGAATCTTAGGCAGCATGTCTGTTAGGCCTCTTACTTCACAAATAGGCTCTAAGCCGACTGGACTACGGAAACGCCCTCTACGCCGGAACCACAGCCAAGCTACAGAAAAGACTCCAGCGCATCCAGAACGCCTCCGCCCGACTCATCCTGGATGTCCCCTGACGCAGCCACATCTCCAGCCACCTGAGGAACCTGCACTGGCTCCCCGTCGACAAGAGGATCACGTTCCGGCTCCTCACCCACACACACAAGTCTCTCCACAACCTGGGCCCCAAGTACCTCAACGACCGCATGACCTTCTACACGCCCACCCGCCAGCTACGGTCCACCAGCCTCGCCCTCGCAGCCGTACCACGCATCCGAAGAGCCACCGCCGGAGGAAGATCCTTCTCTTACCTGGCTGCCAAGACATGGAACTCCCTCCCCATCCACCTTCGGCTGACCCAGGACCATCTCGCCTTCAGGAGACAACTCAAGACCTGGCTGTTCGAGCAGTAGCATACCCCTTCCGCTAAGCCCCTTGAGACCCTCCCGGGTGAGTAGTGCGCTATACAAATGGTATGATTGATTGATTGATTGATTGATTAAGCTGTGCAATCAAGATCCAGGGTGTGCCGTTGAAATGTAAAAGGAATGTTATGTCTTGCTTATATATATGTGGTCTGTTTTTTGCCAGTAGACACAGTGAAATAGTATGAGCAGAGACACACATATTGCATGCAGAGACAGACATGGTAGATTACATGTAACATCCTGGTCATGTGCCTAAGATCACACTGTGAGGCAAGCTTGCTTTTAAATGGATCTGGGTGAATAATTTGATGAGAGTTAGAAAGATGGAAACTGTGAGCAGACACAGGTGACATTATTCAAAAATTTGAAAATAAAATTCCTTATTTCATACAGACACTCAGTGTGATCCTTGTCAAAAATGTTAAAGCCATACTTTTTTCCATGAAACATTTTCCAGAGTGAGATGAGACACACGCAAACAGACAAATGACACACAAAAAGAGAGAGAGATGGGGCAGGCACAGAGTGAGATGACACACAGGCACAGACCGAGGTGAGACACAGGCACAGAGTACCCTTTAAGCTTAGAGATGCAAACTGTGAGCAGACACAGGTGACATTATTGACAAATGTGAAAATATAATTCCTTATTTCATACAGACACTCAGTGTAATCCTTGTCAAAAATGTTAAAGCCATACTTTTTACCATGAAACATTTACCAGAGTGAGATGAGACACACGCAAACAGACAAATGACACACAGAAAGAGAGAGAGGGGGCAGGCACAGAGTGAGATGACACACAGGCAGAGAGTGAGGTGAGACACAGGCACAGAGTACCCTTTAAGCTTAGTGATGCAAACTGTGAGCAGACACAGGTGCTCCAAGCTGTGCAATCAAGATCCAGGGTGTGCTGTTCAAATGAAAAAGAAATGTTATGTCTTGCTTATATATATGTGGTCTGTTTTTTGCCAGTAGAGACAGTGAAATAGTATGAGCAGAGACACACATATTGCATGCAGAGACAGAGATGGTACATTACATGTAACATCCTGGTCATGTGCCTAAGATCACACTGTGAGTCAAGCTTGATTTTAAATGGATCTGGGTGAATAATTTGATGAGAGTTAGAGAGATGGAAACTGTGAGCAGACACAGGTGACATTATTCAAAAATGTGAAAATATAATTCCTTATTTCATACATTTCATATTCTATTTTGTTTCATTTCACCCCTGAGGCGGAAGCCGGGGGTTCTCTGCCTATCTTGTGCACTAATCTCGCTGTGATATGCAATAGCGTGTTTGTATATTTAAACTGTCATTTATAGGAGCGTATTAGATACTCATGCTGTGATTACAATAGCGTGTTTCTAAAACTTGTACATATTTTAAACTGCCCGTTTTTAATAATCGCGCTCACCTCGGAGCGAGAGTAAAGTCGCCTCGAGGTTCCAGACAGGCTCCTGTAACACATCAATCAAATCAAATTTGTTTATTATGATATCGGAACTCATTACGAGGTCCACATAAAAGAGCAAAAATATGCGTACAGAAGAAACATTAAACGTAAAAGGACCAGCAAGTACATAGCATCCAAATACATTAAGCGTAAAATGACAAGCAAGTACATAGCATCCAAATACAGAACAGTCTGAAGAAAAAAAGATTACCAACTTAATACAGATCCAAAAAGCATTTAAAAAATTTATACAGTTTAAAACAAAACATTTCATTTGGAGGGTTAATCATAGCCGCACTGAAAGCAGTGGCAGACAAAATGTTCAGTTGAAGGCAGATTGGTCTTAACCATCTTCGCCTGAGAGACATCAGGGCTGGACAAACAAATGACATGGGACAAATCTTGCTCATAGATCTGACAGAAATCGCAAATCGCTGAATGGCCATACCATCTGGAATGAAGAGATTTCAACGGGAGCAGATCTTGTCTTACCAAAAACAATAGGCGTCTAACGCCATGAGGAATGTTCCATTGAGTATATGGTTGAGCTTTCCTCAATAGGCAGGAATCAATAACAGGAGTACAGCCTTTTTTCAACATCCGAAAATCTCTGTCCAGCCTGAACCCTAGTTCCCACGTGGAGGACTTCAAAAGGGTTTTTAACTGATAAGAAGATATGGAAAATAAAACGTCTTCATCTAGTTGTAATTGACCCACTGCATATCTAACATTTTTTACAATCAATGAATAGTCATTAAAGTTTCCCAACAACTCATTTTTTATAAGATGTCTTAAAGTATTGGGCTCACTCCTTGCAAGGCTAACAACCCAGCGTACGATTCCTGCAAGACCTTGGACCCAGCTACTACGTAGGCCGAGTTCCTGTCTTAGGGCAGCAGTTGAATTAGCTGAGCAAACGGCTAATAGACTACGTAAAATTTTTCCTTCTGAGGAATTTAAAAAGCTCCAATTTTTTAGATCAATTATCTCTATTCCATATAGTAGGGAGGCTGGAACTTTTGCTCTATATACATCCAGGAGTATAGAGAAATGCCTTCTACCTGTGGCTTTATACAAGGATACCAAACTCTTTCCCTGAGAGATGGCTTTCCGGGAATTGTTGGACATATGAGCTTTCTCACTTAAATTACTCATGAAAATTTTACCAAGGAAAGCATAAGATGTCACGATTTCCAATTTATGACCCCCTACTGCCCATGGAAAGTTAGACAATTTAGGTTTCTTCCTCCCGGACATGCACATCACTTTGCTTTTTGCAATATTTATCAACAAATAGTGTTTTCCAGCATATTCATATAGAGACTGCAGGCGATTATTCAGACCCTTGGGAGTAAGATCGAGAATCAAAATATCATCAGCATACATAAGGCATACAATCGGAACGCCCCCCAAGGTCGGGGCTATACCTAAACATGCTGAGAGAGCCAGAGGTAAATCAACTGTATAGAGCGAAAAAAGTAAAGGAGCCAGTTGGCAACCCTGCTTTAACCCGTTGGATGTGGGTATTATTCTAGATAAACCTCTTTCACCGCCAAGCAGCACTCTACACCAGGTGTCTGAATAAAGGGCACGGATTAATTTAATAAGGAAGGGGGGCATCCCCAGATCAAATAGCTTTCTCCACAGCAATGTTCTATCCACTTTATCAAATGCTGTGGAGAAGTCGATAAATGCACCATAGACATGCCCTCCACGAACTTTCACATATTTTTCCGTAATAACTTGAAGTGCAGTCAAGTTATCTAACGTTCCATGCTTTTGCCTGAAACCAGTTTGTTCAAAAGGTAGAATTTTGAACTCAGTTACTCAATCGTTGATTAAGGTGAGAATACATTTTGCAAAAACCTTGCCGATGGCGTCAAGCAAAGCAATTTGACGATAATTTTGCGGAAGGTCTCTAGCCCCTTTTTTATATAAAGGAACAAGGATACTCCCTTTCCAGGAAGGGGGGACTGTTCCGCTAGCAAAGCAAGATCTAAACAGAGGGAAGAGAATTTTGCTCCAAAGCTCACTCTGTTGTTTTAACACAGAGATGGGAACCTCGTCGGGACCCATCGCACCGGAGGAGCGCATACTCTTAATAGCTAATTCAATTTCCTTTTCAGATGGGGAATCATACACACAAGAGTCAACGTAAGTTACATCAACATTTAGTTGTAGATTATTATTACTATACAAATTCTCAATATACTGAACCCAAATCTGCTCCTCGATGGCAATTGGCGTAGGACTAGCTCTAGTACCGCAGCCTTTACCAATTAAAGACCAAAAAGTCTTGGCTTGGCCGTTATATGAGGCTTCCCTAAGTTGAATCCATACGGAGTCCTCCTTATTTCTTTTTAAACGGGCCTTTAGCCTAGCTCTCCTTCTTTTTAGAAGATCTAACTTCTGGTGGGCTTCCTGACTGAATGATAAATATTGCCCCCTTATTACTTTATTTATTTCTATGTTTAATAACCGAAGCGGTTGGGGGACTACTAAAGGTTTTTTAACAAAGGGGCTCTTTTTTGCTATTGAAATCACAGATTCTAAAAAATCTGCAAATCCTAACAGTTCCCTCCCATCCCAGCGAAATAAATTCTCCACAGTAGAGAATAAAAGAGACTGCAAGCACTCAAAAGAACGGTGATTCCAAAAACATTTCCCCGAGCTGGCGCCAAAATTCACCATATCCGTGTCAATGTTCCAGGAATCCGCCATAGGAGGACCGAGAGAAACTGTAAGCATCAGTGCATTATGGTCACTAAGATTAGTATCTATAACCGAAAGATCTTTCAAAAAAGGAACAATCTGCAATTACATAATCAATAATAGAATTTCCATTTTTTGAATTATGAGTAAAAGCAGCCGGGATGTCAGAAGGAAGTCTCCCGTTTACTATTAGACAGTCCACTTTATACAGACCTTCCAGAACTAATTTACCTCTTTTATTGGATTTAATATTAGATGGAAACAGAGCCTGAGGTATAATAAGAGATTCTTCCCTATGTTTATTTCTAAACAGATCAAGCCCACAATTAGATATATTGCAGTTCAGGTCCCCGAATACTAATATATAAGAGGGGGGGGGGTAGTATCCATAATTTCAGTTATGTAGGAGAAGAGAATTTTTAAACCATCATTAAAACTGCAGTTTGGGGGAATATAAGTATTTATCAAAACAAGCAATCTATTGGGGCAATCATTGAATACATTTTTAAAAATTGTCGCCTGAAACAATTTATCAGGATCAAGGTAGTGAGAGTAGTTCCAATTAATTCTATTAGATAATAAGCATGCTATTCCACCCTTCGCATGACCTCTCCTAGAATGAATTGCACTACCTTCTAAGACAAAGTACTCCTTTTCTAGTAATAATTTACCTTCCACCCACGTTTCCTGTAGACAAATTATGTCCGCTTCTAGGGAACGTAGGAAACATAGTTTTTCCTTATGATCTTTAAAACCCGCAGTATTCCATGATATAAGCTTCAAATCTCTGTTAAAAATTTGAATGAGGTTTAAGGCAGGAAGGTGATTTACTAGAGAGAACTCCCGGTAACCAACTCCATTTTGAATTATCATCCCTCAAAGTTTGCTTAAGGAGGGGGGGATTTTTATAAAGAACTTGCCTTTCATTTTTAGAAACACATATTTTTAAGTTCTCAGATCTAACTGAAGACCATTTTGAAGGGTTCAAATTAATATTAGAGGTAAAAGACAAATCAGGGGGTAAACTTTCACTTCGTTTTTCTACGAAATATGGAGTAACATCAATCCCTCTGATTTGTAGTTCCTCAGCCCACTGTAAAATATGATTTAACACCACTTTAGACTGAAATTTCACTCTTGCTGTTTTCCCTACTGTGGTGTTAAGAAGTACCACATCCAAGTCTGAAGTTTGGATTAATTTTAAGCTTTCGATCTCTTGAAAACAAATGAGCAAAGCTGATCTATTTAGAATTAGATCAGTATCAAATAAAGGAGAAAAATCTAGAAAAAGAGTATCTACGTTTATTTTTTCCCTGGTTGGCACCAAGGACATAGGTACAAATGAGGATGAGTCTTGAAAAGGTCTAGCCAAAGGATTAAGAGAGGGAGGGAGAGGGTTAGCAGGGGATTATAAAACAATAGGGATAGAAAGTTTAGAGGAACTTGTGGGACCAGACCCTATGGTCACTAAATTTGCTTTAGGAGAAACAATTATATCTTCTTGTGAAGCAAAGGACTGCTCAGTCCGGGCGGAATTTTCTAATATGGGTTCCAAATTTTTTTCAAACAGAAGTTTCCTCTGTCTTTTTTTTGAAAATCTTCGGATGGGTTTTCTCTTTTTTATTCTATTCTTTTTTTGTTTTGACGTAACTATCTTTTCAACATTACCTGGAGAAGCAATAAGAGCCTCATCCTCTTTTTTTTTACCTGAAGCGAGAATATAGGGAAAAAAGAGGGAGTTTCCAGATTTTGAGTGACAGGGGAAACAGGTAGCACATCTATCTCATCGTTGTGAGTAACTATGCAATTGGCTTCAGCTGAAACCACCTTGTCAACCTTAGGATCCACTGATATGACTACTGGTTTATTTATTTTCTGATCTTCAGGGTATGACAGCGTTTGAACTGGGTCTAATATTACTTTTTCATTCGGGAATCTCTTATTAGGAATCTCTGGAAAATTAGCAGGCATTGGGAGGCATTCAAGAGCTGACCCACTCTTATTATGTAAGAGTACTCTTAGGATTTGAGTTACAGTATCAAAAATACAATCTGAACCTCCAACAAATTTTTCCAGTAAACTCAGAATAGAAGATAATAAAGATTCCAAAGAAGATAAGGAGTTGGAGATTAGCTTGTCATTTGTGCTTGGAGGACTCACAGGCAAGTTGTTCAGATTGGGGCCAGAACAGGAAGTAAAATTTAACTGAGCTAGAGAAAAATCTAATTTATTTGAAGGGGTACTACTAAGAGGACAGGGGCTCAAACTTGGAATAACTTCGGTAGTGTTAGAGTTAACCCTGACCTTATCCTGGGGAAGTCTCAACAAACCCTTATGAGCTGTTAAGTCAATATCTGGTAATGTAAAATCACCCTCCAGAATAGCAGAATTAGTAGGCAAAACAGAAGATACAATAGGATTCTCTATGAGCTCAGGAACATTATCCATTAAGGTTTCCGTGAGAGGATGGGTCTCTAGAATCCTATCCTTATCTTTCTCCCATAAATTAAAAAGTTGACATTGGCCTTTCAATTGCATTGCGGAAGTAATTTTATTACGCAAAGGGTTCGATTTAGTTTTAGATCCAGATCTCCCCACTAAAACGCGACCAGAACGAAGTTTTTTTGCCGTCATGTGTAAGCTAGGGAAGCTACTATAGAGTTTACAAAGAGCAGTGACACAATAAATACCTATCAAGACACATATACCATATAAGACCCGGAAACAAGGAAAAATGAACAATGTTAATTATACAGAAAACAAAGGGACGGGGCCCAGCCCAGCCCAGCCTACTTCGGCCACAGACGGTCCCGCCCTTGTCCCGGGCTTCTCCCGGGCGCTTCCCGCGCATTCCCACGCAGCAGAAGTCTGTGCGAGATTTATAGCAGTCTAAATGAAGGGGGCGTGGCTGCCAGGGAGAGCGGCCCAGGTGACTCGGGCGGGTCCGCAGCAGGGACTCCTGGAACTTGGAGTCCTGCAGACAACACGCTCGCAGCCCTGCAGCACTTGGCGCCAGCCCAGTCCACAACAAAGTTCCCCTCCTCTGCGCTCTTCGACCAGCAAGCGCCACGAAGCGGGACCCGCGGAGCGGGTCCTGCGAGAAGTAGCGCTTCACGGGGGTAGGCACTCAGGAGACACGAGGCGCTAGGGAGCCTCACAGGTAGCAGAACAGGATTCCAGCAGGCGGGAACAGTTAGTAAAAAGACAATCCCATGCAGGCGGCAAGACCAGTTTATACTCTTTACACAGGGGGCGTGGCTGCCAGGGAGAGCGGCCCAGGTGACTCGGGCGGGTCCGCAGCAGGGACTCCTGGAACTTGGAGTCCTGCAGACAACACGCTCGCAGCCCTGCAGCACTTAGCGCCAGCCCAGTCCACAACAAAGTTCCCCTCCTCTGCGCTCTTCGACCAGCAAGCGCCACGAAGCGGGATGCGAGAAGTAGCGCTTCACGGAGGTAGGCACTCAGGAGACACGAGGCGCTAGGGAGCCTCACAGGTAGCAAACAGGATTCCAGCAGGCGGGAACAGTTAGTAAAAAGACCTGTAACACATAGACCTCAGCGCTGTGTCAAACGCTGACACCTTACATCACCCACCTCAGCAGCCATCTTGAGCGAGGTAAGGGTGGCGGTCTTGTCGTTCAAACCCTACCGCCCTCCTCCTATTCTTTCATGTATAAAAGTAACAGCTTTCCCCGTCCGCGCAGCGGGCGGGCGCAGCGGGCGCGCCGACGGCCAGCCCGTCTGCGCCCGTCCGCGCCGGGACCGGGCCGAGGGCCATACCCCCTGCCCGATTGACTTGTGCTGTAGACCTAGCCTACCCGCTAACAAAGCTGTTAGAACTCAGACCACCGGCTAATGCGCTCTGTCTACGACGTGATCCCGCTAACGGTAGACATGACCTTGGTGCAACTTGCCCACATTGCAGTTATTCTATCCCTCTACATATGGCCACTGAGTACTCTAAACCCTTGACCATTACTAAAGAGCAATCATTTCTAATAGCACTTATCAACGCCCGCTCACTATGTAAACATAGCCAAGAAATAGCCGACCTTATCACGGATAACAAACTTGACATTCTTTTTGTCACCGAAACCTGGACCAATGAGTCATCAGAGCCAGATTTAGTTACGGCGGTGCCCAGCGGTTATAAAGCCTATCGGCAGGATAGAGCCAGGAAAAAAGGAGGTGGTCTAGCGATTATAGCTAGAGACCGCATTACTGTTACAATTACTCCCATTCCTTCTATCCATTGTGAAGCCCTACAGTTCAGAATAAAGCTCTGCTCACTATCCAGTTTTAAGGGATTATTGATTTATCGCCCCCCTGGGACAAAAACTGGCTTCCTTGCCAATCTCACTACAATGATGGAAACGTTAGCTATAGAACAAACGCTAACGGTCTTAGGAGACTTTAACTTTCATCTAGACCAGGCTGATCAGACAGATACAGCCTTTCTCATAGCGGACATGGCAACCTTGGGGTTGAAACAATTAGTTGCTAAGGCCACGCATGTAGCGGGTCATACTTTAGACGCCATATTTTCCAATCTGGACGACCTCCAAATAACTGACATCTGCCCAATGCCGTGGACTGATCACTACGCCATTTTCGGTAAAATTACCACTAATTCCCTACAAAACAGGAACTCTGCCACAATAACCCATGCTCCTTTTAAAGACTGGAAGAATATTAATCCTACTGAACTGAAAATACAACTGGACAAAACCAGTCCAGTAATTTCCACCGACCCGAATGTGGCCACACAACAATTTTACACATGGATTGCTCAGGCCACCGAGAATACAGCCCCCATTAAAACTGTGTCTAAGAATAGGTCAAAACCAACTGCCCCATGGTACTCCATTGAGCGAAGACAACAAAAGCAAATTAATAGGAACTTGGAAAGATGCTGGAGAAAAACATATGATACAGCAAGCAAGAAAGTTTATAAAGATGCTCTAGGACTTTATAAAGACATGATCATTAAAGCAAAAAAGGTATACTATACCAACCAAATTGAGCAAGCAAAAAACTCCAGTAGACGACTTTATGAAATCACCAAGACATTGGCAGGAAGCGCCCCTGACATTATCCCCCCTCCTTCCCAAGCCCTCTGCGAGGACTTGGCAAATGTTTTTTTTACCAAGGTGGACGATATCTTTCAAGCCTTCACAACTAAATCATCTAGGACGAATGGCGCGCTATCAGGTCCACATCAGACTATTGCTTTCTCTAACTTTCAGGAATTGTCAGATGACCTTACAACGAGCATAGTCTCTACAATTAAATCAGGCTCTGCTTTGGACCCTTGCCCTCTGTCAGTGCTACCACCAGTCTGGGTTTCGATTATACCAACGCTGACACAAGTTTGCAATGCCATCCTGTCCTCAGGGAACTACCCCAATTTATTAAAGAAAACTTTACTGAAGCCCCTATTAAAAAAACCTGGCCTCGACAAAAAGGAACTTAAAAACTACAGACCTATAGCGAGCCTACCGTTTCTGGCCAAACTGACCGAAAAGGCGATGAATACCCAACTCTCAGACTACATCGAGAAACATCGATTGCTGGATGACTCGCAATATGGCTTTAGGAGATTTCATGGGACAGAGACTGCCCTTATTAAGGCTGCAGACGACGTTAGAGCCATAAGGGATCACGGTGGGACTGCGATCTTAGTCCTACTTGATCTGTCAGCAGCTTTCGACACGGTCGATCACAACATCTTGATCGATCGTGTCGGAAGGCTAGGCATCGGTCATTCTGCTAAAGACCTGCTTGCCTCTTTTCTTGCCGAGAGAACTCAAGCGGTCTCCCTCGGACCATTTCAGTCTGCTCAATTCACGCTGCCATGTGGTGTCCCCCAAGGCTCATCCCTTAGTCCGACACTATTTAATATCTACGTGTCGGACCTTGCAAATGTCATCAGAGCATACGGGATGAGCCTAACATCATACGCGGATGACACGCAGCTGGTCCTGGCCATTAAAGGGGATGGAAGACAGGTAGCCCACAATTTCAAAAACGGAATGACGGAAATAAGTGCATGGATGGCCACAAATTGTTTAAAACTCAACTCGGAGAAGACCGAGGTAGTCCTCTTCGGTCCCCTTCTCCCAGAATGGCCATCTTGCTGGTGGCCTCTGGACCTTGGATCACCCGCCATCCCAATTGCAAAGGTCAGGAATTTGGGAGTCATTTTTGACAATGGGCTCAGCTTTATGGACCATGCAAATAAAGTTGCGACAACGGCTCATTTTAAATTAAAAATGATAAGGAAGATCAGACCTTTCCTACCAGAAGCATTAATTAAAACACTGGTCTGTTCCTTGGTCCTGTCCAGATTGGACTATTGCAATGGACTCTTTCTTGACGCCCAGGTTAGAGTCATATACAAGCTTCAGTCCATACAGAATGCGGCGGCACGCCTGCTTTCTGGGACTGCCAAGTTTCACCCCATCGCAGAAACAATAAGGCGATATCACTGGCTCACCATTAAAAATCGAATAAAGTTCAAGTCCTTATGCATAGTCTACAAAACCCTTAACAACCAAGGACCCCATACCCTTAAGGATCAATTAAAACCTTACATTCCCCGCAGACACCTGCGATCATCGGAGCAGTATCAATTGGTTGTTCCACGTTCAAAGACGGTGTCATGGGGAGATCGTCGTTTTCTTGTAGCCGCACCCAAGCTATGGAATGCACTTCCTCATTACATTAAGATGAGTTCCTCTCTCCTCCAGTTTAGGAAACAAGTAAAGACATGGCTGTTCAACCAATGAAATTATCTGCAGAACTAGGAAACAAATGAATGGTCTAGCGCCGAGACGCCTTAGGGTATTCGTCGCGCTCAATAAATGTCAAAAATAAAATAAATAAATAAATAAATACAGACACTCAGTGTGATCCTTGTCAAAAATGTTAAAGCCATACTTTTTACCATGAAACATTTACCAGAGTGAGATGAGACACACACAAAGAGACAAATGACACATAAAAAAAGAGAGAGATGGGGCAGGCACAAAGTAAGATGACACACAGGCACAGAGTGAGGTGAGAGACAGGCACAGAGTACCCTTTTAGCTTAGAGATGCAAACTGTGAGCAGACACAGGTGACATTATTAAAAAATGTGAAAATATAGATCCTTATTTCATACAGACACTCAGTGTGATCCTTGTCAAAAATGTTAAAGCCATACTTTTTTCCATTAAACATTTACCAGAGTGAGATGAGACACACGCAAACAGACAAATGACATACAGAAAGAGAGAGAGATGGGGCAGGCACAGAGTGAGATGACACACAGGCACAGAGTGAGGTCAGACACAGGCACAAAGTACCCTTTAACCTTAGAAATGCAAACTGCGAACAGACACAGATGACATTATTGACAAATGTGAAAATATAATTCCTTATTTTATACAGAGACTCAGTGTGATCCTTGTGAAAAATGTTAAAGCCATGCTTTTTACCATGAAACATTTACCAGAGTGAGATGAGACACACGCAAACCGACAAATGACACACAGAAAGAGAGAGATGGGGCAGGCATAGAGTGAGATGACACACAGGCACAGAGTGAGGTGAGACACAGGCACAGAGTACCCTTTAAGCTAAGAGAGGCAAACTGTTAGCAGGCACAGGAGACATTATTGAAAAATGTGAAAATGTAATTCCTTATTTCACACAGATACTCACTGTGATCCTTGAACAAAATTTAAAAGCCAGACTTTTTACCAGAAAACATTTTCCATAGTAAATCGTTTTTGACACAAAACACAGGCCATTTAAATGACCACAACAAAACAAAGCAGAAACCCAACTCATTTCCAAAATACATTTCCAATATGCATCATTCAATTTTTAAACAGCATTACAAAAAAAATGACACACAATGCAAGAATAAAGAAGCACAATATGCTTTTTAATCTTCCCCATAGAGCATACAGCAGTCTATCTTTATTAAATGAATCATATATGAGATAACACACAGGCACAGAGTAAGGTGAGACACAAGCACAGAGTACCCTTTAAGCTAAGAGAGGCAAACTTTTAGCAGGCACAGGTGACATTATTGAAAAATGTGAAAATGTAATTCCTTATTTCACACCGATACTCACTGTGATCCTTGACCAAAATTTAAAAGCCAGACATTTTACCACAAAACATTTTCCATAGTAAATCGTTTTTGACACAAAGCACAGGCCATTTAAATGACCACAACAAAACAAAGCAGAAACCTAACTTATTTCCAAAATACATTTCCAATATGCACCATTCAATTTTTAAACAGCATTACAAAAAAACATAACACTCAATGCAAGAATAAAGAAGCACAATATGCTTCTTAATCTTCCCCATAGTGCATACAGCAGTCTATCTTTATTAAAAGAATCATTACTCACCTTTAAAAATGCTTTGGAAGATTTAGAACAGTGTCAGTCACACACACCAGATTTTCTTAAGCAGATTCTCTGAAATGCTCCTGAAACACTGCAACCACAAATGGCCCTGATTCCCTGTAATTCTTCACACATATCCCTGGACTTAACCAATTAAAATTCTTCCCACACTATTTCAAAACCAAACTAACATTTTAATTGGTTCTACATTTCAACACTGTGAAACTCACATAGTATTCACCCATCCCCCAGTGCTCATTCACCCTGTTACCATGGTAACTCCTGCCTAACCCAGCACACAGTTGAAAAGTTCATCATATTATGTTTCAAAAGAATCCAGCAAGGGTGTTTGACCTCTCAATGTACTAGCTAATCATGTGCAATGTTTCTTTCAATGACTTTTTCTCAACCATTAAAATGACTTCTTTAAAAAAAAAAGCATGAACCCTAATTATCAGTGGAGAATTTGAAGAAACCACCAATCATTTCTTTTTTTCAAGTGCACTGAATCTCAACCACTTTTTTTTTTATAACTCCTACTTTCAAACTGCCATTTCATTTCCACAACTCATCTGAATAGAAGCACATCTACCTTCAAGATGCCAAACATCTGGTTTGTGGGTCATAGCTTTGTCTACTGGAGTCAAAAATATGCAAGTAACAGAGGTATTTCCAACCTTGATTTACCAAATGTGGACATTGTGTGGATTGGACAGAGAGGATTGAGAAGTCACCAATTGATACCATTGGTAAAATCCTTTATGCATCTACCACACCCTGACCTCATAATTGTGCACTGTGGTGGCAATGACCTGGGCACTTTGACTGGGGTAGGTCTGGAAATGCTTTTAAAGGACATCTTTGGGCAATTGATGTCACTTTTCCCAAAAACTGCCTTGGTATTTTCTAATATATGCCAAAGGCAAAAATGGAACTGGTCCAACCAATTTTATCCACAGATTGAGAAAGCAAGGAAACATGTGAATAAATCTGTTTCTGCTTTCCTCAGAGACTATGGTATGGGATCCATATACCACAACAACTTGCGTTACAACATGCAAAGCATCTATAGGAGAGATGGTGTACATTTTACAGATGAGGGTAATAGTCTTCCTCCTGAATATTAGACTCTGCATCGGTACCTACTTGTAGATACAAAAAACACCCACATAACACAACAGCTCTTTTCAGAGCAACCCTACCTCTAAACACTCTAAATTCTTATTTTGCTCAAATTTTTTACTCTGTTTTTCCCCGTGGTGCGCTCAGGGTACGCGTACCGGTAAGCGTACATGGGGACGCACCCAGCGCTTACCCCGCGAAAATTTCAAAAATTATTTAACACTTTTTTTGCCCTTCAGGGTCCTTCTAGGCCCCCCTCAGAAAACCTAGGGGGTCAGGAGATGTCTACCCTGACCCCTTTTAATAATTTCCCCTTTTTTATTTTCACCTCTTGTGTCTCGATTCTACCGAGACACAAGATGGCAGACTCTCCGGACTGTTTGGAATGTTGACAGACAGCCGAGAACCAATAAACTTTCCGCCTGCGTACTCCCATGGCGCGCTGGGTGCGCTCCCCGGTACGCGTACCGGTAAGCGCTCGAAGCGCGCTTAGAGATATATGTGTGTTTTCGAAGTTACTTTTCATAAAAACCACTGGAACAATTTTAAACAAATATGGTAAAGGCCTTACTACTTACCAGTCCCTACAATTTTTCAAAGTTTGGTGTAATTCCGTTATGCCATTCAGGCTGTAGCCATGTCTAAATGTCCTATGGAAAATTACATGGGGAAAACACATTTGAAAGTGTTGAAATTTAGAACCAATCAAAATGTTACTTTGGTTTTGTATTTGTGTGTGATGAAGTTTGATTGGTTATGTATATATCTAAAATGAGAGGAAAACACGGCCATTTTGTGATACTACTGTCTGAGGTATATTTGTGAGGAATTTTTGGTGCTGAATTTGTGGTGTTTGATTTACACAGTACTAACTCTTCTCCTACTTTCAAAAAGGTGAGTTGTTAATTTGTAAGGGGAACTATGTTGTACACTTAAAGATAATTTGAAAAATGTTTTCTGTTAGTTATTTACAGTCCTTCTGTTATACTCATGCATTAAGATAGGCTTCATCACAAGCAGTGCTTTATATTTCTAGTTCCTGCCTGATACTATACACTGCCCAATTAATTTTAAAGAAGTAAATACTTGATAAAGTTAGTTTTATATTATGTATTACTAAAAACGATAAATGAAAGTGATTATTTTTTTTCTGCAATTTACAGCAAGAATGGATCACAATGATGAGACCGTGGAAATTTCTTTTGAATTATCCACTACATTTATTGAAATTGACAGCACCAATAATGAAATATTTTCACAAGGAGGAGATGACTTGAATGATTTTTTTGATCAATCTCTTGATGGCGAATTTATTGAATGTTTGGAGACCATAGAGTTACAAGAATCATCATCACAAACTTTTCATGGGGGAGATTCCTGATGATAGGATTGAAGACGAAATTCCTGATGAGGACATGTTACTAGTTCTTTTAAATTATGAACATTCAGAATGATAAATTTATATTTAGAAATGTAAAATTGTTTCAGACAATATTCATTTTTATTTTTAATTTATGAGGTTGTAGCGAAGTGATTGAAGTATAAAATGAAACTTATAGTATAGAGTGCAACATTTTTATGTTACATAGTAAGTTTACTCATATTTATTTCTCTTTTCACACTATATTATCTCCAATGTTTTTTTTAACATCTCTTCTTCATCTCCACCCTCCTTTCTCTCACTGTCTGTCTCTGATGCACCCTATCGCTGCCATTTTGTGTAGTTACAGAAGAGAGTGAAATATAATAGTTCAGAATGTGAAAAGGGGGCAAACTAGAGTACCCCTCACCCCCTAGGCCTTTTCAGGCGGTCCCAAAAGGATCTGTTCCTGCTTTCCTGAGAGACTATGGTATGAGTTCCATATACTACAATAACTTGCATTACAACATGCAAGATATCTACAGAGGACACGGTGTACATGTCTCAGATGAGGGGAACAGAGTCTTTCTCCTAAATTCGAGACTCTGCATCGGTACCTACTTGTAGGTACTTAAATCACCCACATAACACAACAGCTCTTTTTAGAGCTACCCTACCTCTAAGCACTCCAAATTCTTATTTTACACTATTTTCTTTCACTGATTTTCCCTGTGCTACGCTCAGGGTACGCGTACCTGTAAGCGTACACGGGAACGCACCCAGCGCTTACCCCGCGATTTATTTTTAAAAAAAATAGTTTTTTTGCCTTTCAGGGTCCTTCTAGACCCTCCTCAGAAAACCTAGGGGGTCAGAGGGTGTCTACCCTGCCCCCTTTTAATCATTTCCCCTTTTTTATTTTCACCTCTTGTGTCTCGATTCTACCGAGACACAAGATGGCGGACTCTCCGGACTGTTTAGAATGTTGACAGACATCCGAGAGCAGATCAGCTTTCCTTTCGCGCACTCCCGTAGTGCACCTGGTACGCTCCCCGGTACGCATACCTGTAAGCACTGGAAGCGCGCCTATAGATATATATATATATTTTTTAAGTTAATTTTCGTAAAAACCACTGGAGCAATTTTCACCAAATATACCAAAGACACTTCTGCGTACCAGTCCCTACAATTTTGCAAAGTTTGGTGAAATTCCGTTCAGCGGTTCGGGCTGTAGCCTTGTCAATTCGTCCTATGGAAATTACCATGGGGAAAACACGTTTTGGGACCCCCCTTTTTTCTCGGCCCCCGCTTCACGAATCCCCCCGAAACTTTCAGGGAAGGAGCGCAGCGGAGCTGGCCTAAATTTTGGAGAATTACACGCAAATTCCTCCACCGACGCCAAAGTTATTCCCAATAGAATGTTGCGGATTTCCTATGGTAGATAGGTCCTAACTATAACTACCTACTGGCGACCGCCAGTAGGTAATATATATATATATATATATATATATATATATATATATATATATCAAAGCTCCAAACTGTCCCCAGTTAGAGATGCACTCAGAAGGAGACTCGCTGTTGAAGGCATTTATTCAGGTAAAAACTGCTCGGCACACTAATCTTGAACACAGCAGGATACCGTTTGCAGCCTGATGCGTTTCAGAGCCCTTCGCTCTTTCCTCAGAGGCTCGGCATTACCTTGTGCTAGGACACAACCACTATTTAAATGCCCTCCAATGGGCTCCTCAAATGAGTAAGGCGCACAGTCTTATGGACTATGTAGTGTGTGCCCTTTTTAAAATCCTGAATGGATGCACTTTGAGTGTCACAGTGTCCAATTAAAGCCCATCGGAGGGCGTACAAAAGTGGGTGTGTCAGCAAGCACTAGGTCATGCCGAGCCTCTGAGGAAGGAGCTTCATGCTCTGAAACGCGTCAGGCTACAATCGGCTTCCTGGCTGTGTTTGTGATGGGAAGCAGAGCTTTCTTTACCTGAATAAACACCATACGCAACAAGTCTTCTTTTGAGTGCTTCTCTGCCTGGGGGCAAACGGAGCTTGAATATTTACGCGGCAGTCCCGCCGCGAGAGTTGCACGGCCTCAATATCACTGGGTACCACACGCTTGGCATACAGGCAAGCGCCCAATGTGGAAAGAGGCCTTAAGGATTAATGACTGTTCAGCGAACCAGGGTCCATTGGGACTTTTTACAGGGACACAGCAACAATTTTAATGTGCATCCATTCAGGATTTTAGTGAAGGCACGAACCACAAAGTCCATAAGACCTTGCGTTTGGCTCATTGGAGCAGCCCATCGGAGGACGTACAAAAGTGGGTGTGTCAGCAAGCACTGGGTCATGCCGAGCCTCGGAGGAAGGAGCTTCGTGCTCTGAAACGCGACAGGCTACAATCGGCTTCCTGGCTGTGTTCGTGATGGGGAGCTGAGCTTTCTTTACCTGAATAAACGCCAGACGCAACAAGTCTTCTTTTGAGTGCTTCTCTGCCTGGGGGCAAACGGAGCTTGAATATTTACGCTGCAGTCCCGCCGCAAGAGTTGCACCGCCTCAATATAACTGGGGACCACGCGCTTGGCATACAGGCAAGCGCACAACGTGGAAAGAGGCCTTAAGGATTAATGACTGTTCAGCGAACCAGGGTCCATTGGGACTTTTTACAGGGACACAGCAAGAATTTTAATGTGCATCCATTCAGGATTTTAGTGAAGGCACGAACCACAAAGTCCATAAGCCCTTGCGTTTGGCTCATTGGAGTAGCCCATCGGAGGGCGTACAAAAGTGGGTGTGTCAGCAAGCACTGGGTCATGCTGAGCCTCTGAGGAAGGAGCTTTGTGCTCTGAAACGCATCAGGCTACAATGACCCAGCGGTTTCCTGCCTTAAATCTTTTCTAAATGATCATGATCTGTCACAGCACTGTGATCAGCCTACCCACACGAAAGGGGAAATCCTTGAACTCATCTCCAAGGAACAGACCATCTCCTTAGAATCCATAACTCCTTGTGATTGGTCTGACCATCACAGCATCCTATTTTATATTAACAAGGAGTTGATATTGAAGAAGGCTCAACCGCTTAAATCAAAGATTTTGAAAAGAGATCTCAGTTCAATAAACCATGACAAACTAGCTGCTCAATGTAAATCAGTCCTTTTCTCCCAAGCTGACTTGTTTGAGGTTCAATCTCTCATGGAGCACTACAATTCGAGCATCGCCAAGATCATGGACGATATTGCTCCACTCAAGCTTAAAAATACCTCATCAAAAATTTCCAAACCGTGGTACAACGAAAACTTAAATTCCGAACGTTGCAATCTTAGAGCAGCTGAAAGATCCTGGCGTACCAATCCTTCCTCGGATCAACTAAAACATCTGAGAGATGTCAGAGGCCTCTACAACAAACAGATCAAGAAAGCTAAGGTTGACTACTTCATATTACAATTAGACCAAGCGGCAAATCGCCCCAAGAAACTATTCGAACTGGTCAAACAGCAATCTGTTTCCGTGCCAACCCTCTCTGATTCGAATGGCATTCCACCCGCCTGCGAGGAATTTGACACTTTCTGCACAGAGAAATCGCGACTCATGTCCATTGACCTCGCCGCTAAGAAGGCACTTTTGCCCCCTTCCTTAGCTGCCTTGCTCCCCGACCTGCTTGAAAAGCGTATCCTGACTGTCGCTGACTCTAAGAATAATGCTTCATGGGGTTCCTTCTCCTCTTTTAGTGAAAAAGACATTGAAAATATTCTCAAGACTATCAACCCGTCTAACCACTTCGGGGACCCGTTGCCTCGGGCCATCTTCAAAGAGATCAAGAGTGCTCTCATCCCCACCTGGACCAAGATTGTAAGTGCCTCCTTATCTCAAGGCTTGATCCCCGATTGCCTAAAAGCAGCTTAGGTTTCACTTATTCTAAAAAAACTCAATGATGACAAATCAGATCTCATTAACTTCCGTCCCATCTACAACATCTCCACCCTAGCGAAACTTCTCGAAAAATGTGTCCAATCCTAGCTCTGTGCTCACATAGAGAGTTTCCAACTCTTAGACCATGATCAATCTGGTTTCAGGAGGGATCACAGCACTGAATCGGCCCTCATTTACATTTTTGATGACATCCTGAAAATGCTTGACAAAAACGAATCCTGCCTCTTGATCCTCCTTGACCTCTCCTCTGCTTTCGATACGGTCTCTCATGACATTCTCCTATCCATCCTACAAAACAGAATGGGTTTCTCGGACCTGGTGCTCCGCTAGTTCTCATCCTTCCTTCTCCACAGATCTCAAAGATTCAAGTCAAATCACTCTCTCTCTCAGCCCTCCCCAGTACTCATGGGGCTCCCCCAAGGATCCGCCCTTTCTCCTATCCGCTTCAACCTTTTCTTGGAACCTCTTACTAACATACTTAACTCTATGAATATTCTCTACCACATGTATGCAGATGACAAACAACTCTATCTGAAAATCTCATCCCCGGACATCATCTCACTAAATTCTATCCTCACTTCGACCCAAAATTGGTTAACGGAGAATCATCTCCTGCTCAACGCTTCCAAAACAGAATTCTTGCTCATCTCCCCGCCGAACCACACCCCCAAGATCGATCTCTGGTTACCTCACCTCACGACTCTCAATTGCACTCCGATCATCATAGATTCAGCCAAATCGCTTGGGGTCACAGTGGAAAAGCACCTGAGTATGAAGGCTCATATCAGCAACATTTTTAAGGGAGCAAACCACCTGATGAGGACACTCAGAATGATCAAACCCTTCTTGCCACAAAAGTATTTCCAGCAGGTGGTACAAGCACTTGTCAAGGTTAGACTATGGCAGTGCAACTCTCTGTGGCCTTCCTAAATATGCCTAGGCTCCACTTAGGGCCTCGCTGAACTCTGCAGCAAGACTGATTACAGGCTCCAAACGAAACAAGCACATCTCCACAGTCCTTAAATCTCTCAACTGGCTACCCTTTGAAGCACGAATCCAGCTAAAGATTGCAATCCTGACGCACAAAGCCCTGCACTTCAATACTCCCACTTATCTAGCGCAAAAACTTGAATTATCCTGCGGGGAGAATGCTTCCAGAAGTGCCTCTACTCTCCTCTTGAAACCTATTATCTTTAGCAAAGAGAGATCTTGTCACCGAGCCTTCTCTGGTGCTGCCCCTAAAATATGGAACTCTCTTCCTCCGAATGTACACAGACACGCCTCGTCAACAGCTTTCAAACTAGAAGCCAAGAGATTCTTAATGAGCAAATTCCTACCATAAGGGGCTTTGATACTCATAAGGTGGCTATCTCTTGGCTCCCAGCTCCATAGCACAACTAACAGTCACGGTCCATATCGTCCGCTTAATACTGTACCTTTTATGTGTTCCATTGTTTACTGTTTATCATTGTGGTTTTTTTTTCTCCTTACAATTGCTTTGTATATTTAATTTTGTCTTTTCCACCAACGTATTGTAAAGCGCTCTGATATCCTTCAGGATCTTGTTCGAGCTATATAAAACTTTATAAATAAATCATCGAAGAGAGCATCTGGGAGGGAAATAATTAGGGAAATGCAAGTACAATAAAAACAAGCATTTGCAATGCAATAGGTCTCACATTTACGCGTGTTTAAGCTATTGGCATTGTAAATGACAATGCCTTTTATTTAGGTTTAAAAAAAAAGAAGGCATTTTCATTTACAATGCCAATAGCTTAAACTTGCGTAAATGCGAGACCTATTGCATTGCAAATGCTTGTTACTTTCAGCACTCCATAGGATTGCATGCGTTTTCTTGCTCTCTTCTTTGTGTGCTGCTTCAATCCCTCAGATTCTCCCTAATGCATGCTCCATTGTGCCTTCTCCTCACCCCACCAGCTCGCCCATTGCTTCTCTCAACTCTCACTGACATTTTTTGCTTCTGTTTCTTATATGATTTCTCTCCCCAACCCCCAAGCTCCACTTTTACTTCCCTGCCACATATCACCCTATTTCTACTCTCTGAATGAAGTTAAATACTTTTGGAAGGCCTGGTAGGTGTAGAATGAACTTTTGTGTATGTTTAAATTAATTATTTAAATTTACTGCTCCAAGATTGGCGTCCACCAGCTTCGAACAGTAAATACAAAAAATAGAATCTGTCTCGTGCTGCAAGGAAAAGCATGCGTGGTGACGCATTTGCACATGTTCGTTATCACACTGGGGCGCTGTAGCATCATGATGCATGTGTGCGTACACACAAGTCCCAAAAAACAAAAAAACTAAAAAAAGTGCAATGGCATATTTGAAGATGCTGCACAGCATTGGCAAAAAACATTGTCAAAATCAATAGGTCAGCAATGACAATCAAAATGTGACACCTACTGGCTGTGCCAATCTTTGTCAGTGTTGTGAATGGGTCGTCGCAGGATACACACATCTAGCAGTGTTTACCAGGCAACAAATTGGGTGTTTTCAGACCTAATATGTTTGTATTCCCAACCACATCAGTTAGAATTATTTTTAATTATCTAACTCTCTCTTGAGGCCCACATGCGTGATGGTATACTCTCCTTTTGCAGGGCAGGTTGGGGTTACTAGTCATGATAAAAATGCAAAAAAACATTTTCAAAGCTATCTGATCTGACTTTAATGAATGCATGCCAACACAGGAATGAAAAATCGCTGCTTACCTGCGTTAGCATATTAGCTCATTAAAGCCCTGTAGAGAGAAAAGAAACCAGAACTAAACACACACTGTGTGCACTGGGAAGGAAAACGTGTTGAAAACACTGAATTCCAGTGTCTGTTTCTTTGTGGATTTCTCTTGATTTCTGGTTGTTTGTATGGCTTGGAGGACGGTGTCAAGTTGTGATATGCATGGAGTGTGTTTATGCATATGTGCAATGTGAACATTGGTACTGAGTATTGATCGTGTGAGGTGCATTTATTTCAGTGTATTTGCAAACTGATGTGTCTTTTTTGTCACTCTCCGTCTAAACTACATCCCGAATGAGAAAGTGTGGCTCAATGGTTAGAGCGGCAGACCCTGATGCAGAGGTCTAGCCCGGGACCAGGGTTCAATTCCCCGCCTCGGCGGGTCTTGGGCTCAAAATTCTCCTGACCTGATAATTCTCGCCTCGGTGCTTATTCCAATCATGGAGTCCCACTCTGCAACTCTGGGCAATAGCTTGCTTAATCTCCACACCGGCCCCCACAAAGCTAAGGATGCCTGGCCTTCACCTTGGGGGTGCCCAGGAGTGGACACCTCACAGGGAAAGCCAGGATGGGTTCCATAGCTGTATTCGTACAAGCGCTTTGAGACCCTTGCCGGTGTGTAGTGCGCTATACAAGTATCAATTTACAATTTACATTTACCTCTGGAATTTACAACCCTTGAAAAAAAAGCTAGCCATTCCTGTGATAAGGGGAGAATTTGCGTTTATTGCCTCCAATCCATGCACTGCCAGGAAAAGTTATAACGTAACCGGGAGTGTTGTTACTCAGGTGTCACTATAAATTACACAGGAGGTTTGCACACACTATTTAATTCTTGATAACAAACATTTTATTATAAAAGGCTGTGAATGACCTGAAACATTTGCTGACAAATGTATATTCTTGTTTGTTATAACAAATGAGAAATCAATTAAACTGTAAAAGCATTTCTTCAATAATAAACTGTTATCATCAGCTCCAACTCACCTCGCCACCACAGCCCACCATGGTCTCCCTTTTGATAGCTTAAAAGGATAATTCCACATGCAGTATGTGCGTTTCGGTGCAAGACAGCAGCCTGTGCCTCCGGCTTCCAGTCCTGGCTCTCGCGCACAGCTCCCACCGCTGCTCACAGACCCATCAGCAGCACAGGTCAGACTCCGAGCTTCAGAGGCGCATGAGCGGCCGGCGGCACGTGCCGGACGGACTGGGGGAGCGGGCGGGTGCAGTGGTGGGGAGAGCGAGCAGAGGCATCCGTAGAGCTACTGCTCCCGCGAGGTAACCGCCGGTTTGGTCAGATGGAAGCAGAAACTAATTTGGGACAGATTCTCGTCTGTCCTGCAGTTCTCCCGGGGCACAAGCAGGCATCCACTTCTGTCATTACAGCTGATCGCAGCAAAAAAGACAGAAGTGGTTGCCTGCTTGTGCCCCGGGGGGACTGACATAAAAAAATTAGCATGCTGTGCCTCGCGCTGGTAGCAGGGGGGGGGGAGAGGAGGGGGCCTGTGCCTGCTTCCCATATGGGAACGAGCGTTGACACCATATGTTTGCAATTTAATTACAAACATATGGTGTCAGCGCTCAAGCCCGCAAGGGAATAGCCACACGGGCACAAGTTGCCATTGAAGGCAATGGAACGCGTGCACTGTTGTGGCTTAAAAAGAGGACCAATGGCTAAAGGTCTCCTCCCATGCAGCGCATGTACGCTAAGTAGGCGAGACCTTAAAATGTTCTTGTGTAATGTAAGGGGTCCTCATTTAAAGTGCTGCAATCCCTTTGGATTGAGTTAGTGCTACATAAAACGGCAAAAAACTTGTGCTTCAAACTAGAAGGGGTGAGAAGAGCACGAAAACTAACGCTGCTCTTGTGTTTCTTGTTAATGGTGACGACACCAAGCTTTGTCCGGAGAATGTTTTGCTTCATTGCCCCATTTCGTAGGTATAAGGGAGACCCTTCACGCCCGCTGTCTCCACTTGCCCCCGGAAGAGCAATTACAATCAGTGGCAGGGCGCCATTCACTGCTACTCAAACGTGTCTGCTAGAGAACAACCTGAGCTCCTTTTGCTGGCAGCCATTCCTAAATTGTGTTCGAACAGAAATTCCATGTGTGTCCTCAGTATGGTTAAGTCAGTGCAGTTTTACTGCTTTCTACCCGTGGGCCTTTATAAATAATGAAAATCCAAAACAAATCCAGGGATAATTTGTGGCATAGCAAATGAAAAGGTATGGACTGGAAATTTCACTGCGAATATCAAAGTGGACTTAATTTCAATACTTCTACAATACATTAAAACCTGCAAAATGCTTCCTATATCTGTACCTCTTAACTGCTAGTGCCCAGTGAGGCCCATTGTGGTATAAATCAAAAACGTATTTAATGGTTGTTTTCAATTTTCACTCATCCCCTGAAATGCTTTATAATTTTTTTAATATTATATTTTATTTTAATCCACATATCTTCATTTCGTTAGCCTTTCATCTTCCATTTTGTTTGTTTCTTTGCTTAAAAAAATCCTATAACTCATATATTGCACCCAACTCTCTCACTCTCTCTCATACTCACGCACACCACTATCTTGTTCTCTCACATACAAATCCAGCATTTATACTTTTAGTTCCCTTCATATCTTTCCACACACTTTCAATACAATACCTTTTAAATAATAACCAAACACACACTCTACTCCTCTTCTTTCACTATCTTCTACATACACAATCACAGTCTCTTTATGCATCTATAACATTATCTCCCCTTCTATCTCTCTTTTTCACACACTATTTATGTGTTGTCTTCAATGTATTTACTACTTCATACACAAACTGCCTATCCCTCTCATTCTTACTTTCTAAATTAGGCATCTCTCACCCCTATCTAATCACTATACCACATATTTACAATACACATACACTACTCACTATACAAATTTCATATCTGATTTGAATTCAAAGTACATAATTCCACAACAAACAACATACATCCATCACACTGCAAAAAAAGAAACATAAATAAGACACGAAATTATTTACAATGCCAAAAACTAAAAACTCACAAACGCGAGACCGATTGCATTGCAAATGCTTGTTTTATATTGACAGTCATGCGCCGAGAGGAGATTGGGAAATCAGCTTTCAAGACTTAACATGGAGAAATAAATGTTGGTACATATCGGGTAAGCTATGAGAGGTACAATTAATTTTTCACTGTAGGTTCCAATTTGACATGTGTTCACAAACAAGGACAACATAACTAATGGTTATAAACATGTGTATCTGTGTTGCCTTCATTTACATTGAGGCAGTAATCATCCAAAACAAACATATTGGATTGTTTTTTTATTCTTTGTTTTTTTAGTACTCTAGTGCGACAATAGGCTTGAGGTACTTTCCGAAAGCCGAGCATAGCACACAACCACTAAGGGTTAGTATCTCCTAAGTCAAGCCTAATTCAACATTTATTGGAATGTTTGCGGGAGCCACCTTTCAACTCCTCTTGTGTTGAGGTTTGTCTTTAATCCTTGTACTTCTAGAGTTTTTCATCCAGTCTGTGATTCTTTCTCCTTTCTCACTTGGAGTACTAGATTAATGAAGGAGAAAGGAAAGGTTCCCACATCCCAGCCCTCTTTACTGAACCATTTATACAATTCATCCTGCCACTGAGCTATCCCAATCCGTGCAGGTCAGTAAGGTGTTAGATGTCCATTTAATACAGACTTCCCTACGGACAATTATAATTAAAATAAAAAGTAAGTGGGACTGTGATTTTGCCAGTTTTGCTTTTAGCCCTTCACCCTCTAGAATCCCAAAAATAATCATGGTCAGGCTTACCTCTATCTCTCTTTTCATTACTTCTGTTTTTATTTTACCCACTTCTTGCCAAAAGAGTTGGATACCTGGACTCTGGTAAAGTAGATAGACGTTGTGTGCATTCTGAAGGGTGTATTTCAGGCAATATATCTTACCCTCCCAGTCATGACAGCTTTTTAGTGGAACAGTAGGCCGGATACATAGAGAACAAATGGTTTCTCCTCAGAGGTACAGATCTGACATAGGACATAGGACCAAAGTGTAGACACAGATACTTGCTAGTGGTGTATTATTTTTGACGAAGGCAGGTCCACTTTCCAAATTTCTTCTGGAATTGTGAGGGGGCCATCTTCATCCTGTACCAAAATCCAGTGCCACATATTTTTTCTGTGTTCGGGTGCTTTGCAGTTTCTCCTCCCATTAAGTACAGTCTCCCATTTAAGACTATTGTAGGACCAACTCACTATTTGGCAATACTTAAATCAGGAGAACCAATGTATTTGTGAGCCTTGCTGTAGGATCCCTTGAGCTTAAGATGCCCTCTTCAAACAACTAGCCACATCTTACTATTCCCACATCCAACAGCTGGGTCTCTAATGCATTTTGTAAACACTGTGGAGTTCCAGGGACTTCTGTATTGGCACCATGTCACTGTAATAATGGATCCCCAGCATCCTTCTGACTTGATCCATAGTTTGCATTACACACTTAGGGGCCCATTAGGATGGCGGGAGGATTGCCCCCGCCAGGCTGGCGGTAGCCACCGCCAGCCTGGCGGGGGCAATCCGCCTGCCATCCTAACCAGAATGACCCCCCGCCATATTAGCATGGCTGGGGGGTCCGCGGTGGACGGAAAGACCGTCCGGCGCTTAAAGGTGACCGGGAGCGGAAAAGGTTTAATATGGTGGCGGAGTCTATCAGACACCGCCAGCCATATTAGTATGGGCTGCAACAGATGCCTTTCTGTGGCAGGCAGGCGGTCTTCACATCGGGGGGCCCCCTGCGGGCCCCCGGAGTGAAGGCGAGGTGGTGCCTGCCGCTTTGTGTATGCAAATGCATACATGCATTTTAGCATTGTGCTGGGCGGTGCTGAGAGCACCGCCCGCCACAATGTTAAAAATGCAGGATGCGCCCGCCACTGTGGCAGGCGCATCCTAATACCCCCCATGGGACCCCCGCTCTTATGGCGGGCGGTCCCAAGTACCGTGAGGATGGCGGGCGGGCAAAGTCCGCCCGCCATCCTAATGGGCCCCTTAATACTCTAAATCTGATAATTTTAAAGTATTTTGGGTGACCAAATTCTAAAGAGAAAATAGTTACCTTCTTCGGGGAGATATTGTTTTAGTGCATGGGCACAAGAGGGTACCTGTTGAAAGCTATTTGTCAATGCAGCCTAACATTCTTTGGTTGGAAGTCCCAACAGTATAACTAAAGATCTGGAAATGATATACCTCCGTCAGTTTTCTTTTTCTTTAGTTTTTTCAAGGCAATTCTCACACTTTTGTTAGCCCAGATGAAGCTGCTCAGTTCACCCTGCAGTTTTTAAATAACTGCCCTGAAGTGTAAAGGTAATGCATTAAAAATAAAGGTACATTTTCGGGGGATCATCATTTTGATTAGGATTAGTTCTCCCTAAAATAGAAAGAGGAAGATAGGCACATAGATGCAGGAGTTTCTTGGTTTCCAACATAGGTCCATTAATGTTTGTTGGTGCCATGTTGTCAAGGTCTTTCACCAGTTGTATTCCTAGATAGGATTTCTTTTTTTTCGAATGGGTGATCAGTGGCACTGCTCCAGGTCATAATTTCCATTTTATCTTCATTTACTAGATAACCCAAGACTCTCCCAAAATCATTTGAAATATTTAAAATTATATAAAAGGAGCCCTTAAATTCCCAGGTATAAATCATCAGATCATCCACATAGAGAGCCTCTTTTTGAAACCACTTGTGAAATTGAAAAGATACAATCTTTTCTTCACACCTGATCCTTCTAGTTAGTGACTCAATGTTTAAGTTGAACAGTAAGGGAGATAGAGGACACGCTTGGCGAGTGCCTCTATTTGGAATTGCGATGTGAGAGAGCCATTGACTACCATTCTAGCGATCAGAGTTTTGTAGATAGATCTTATTGCCTTAAGAAAATTATCTCCCAAACAGTTTTGTTTGATGACTGCAGATAGAAATGGCAAACTTACTCTATCGAAGGCCTTAGCGGCGTCAACAGTTATGATGGTCAGAGGTGAGTTTAGTTCTGCAGCCACGTCCATTGCACACACCAAGCCATGAGTCAGTTCATATAATTGTCTGTGTTTGAGGGAGCCTTTCTGATTCTCACGAACAAGCACTCCAATCACTTTATCCATGTTTATCTAATGTTTGTGTGTATATATTGTAGTCATTCTTGTGTAAAGATATGGGTTTATATGATTGACATATTATTGGATATTTTTTTAGCCTTTAAAATTATTGTTATTGTAGCTTCATTCCATGATTGTGGGGCAGGGAGGTCATCAACGTAGATTGCATTTATTAAACTAGTCAAGACGGGAGTGAGCTCATCTTTCAAACCTTTATAGAGCTCGTTCAGAATACTGTCAGGGTCTGATGCCTTCCCATTTTTTAAGCCTCTTATAATTTTGTATACTTCTGCTGTACTAATTTCTTGGTTAAGATCCTGCTGCTTATCCTTGTCTAGTGTAGGAAGAGTGTCCTTCTTTAACCAATTATTTATTTGTTCTTCTGTAGCTGGTGAATCATTTGTATATAGATCTTTAAAAAAAAAAGCAACAAATGCCCTCCCAATGTCTGAATCTTCTAGATAGTATTAGCTGGTTTAATTAGTTTTTTATTTCCTTGATTATATTCCTAGCATTGCCCACCCATATTGGATTGTTGATATGCATAATATGGTCTGTTACACAGCACACTAAATATGAGCCTTTAAAACATATGCTAAACATTTCACAGTGAGGACTAGGATCAGATACAATATAATATCCAGAATACCAGAGCAACCATTTATAATAGATATCATCCACCTGGCCTTAACTTTGTCAACACAACCCACTGGGGTTTAACCTCTTTGTACTCAGTATTTCCTCCCTCCCCAACCCTGAGGCATGGCTCATCCCCTCCAACTCCACCCCGCAATTTAATTTCAGGCCATGACACCAGTGGGGGATATCTGGACAATAGGAGTATGCACATATTCAACTAAGGACTAACATGTAGTAATACCGCGTAATTATTAGGCCTGGGCAAAAATCCCATTATGCCAGCTTAATCTGTGTAATTTCACTAATTCTGCGTTACTCATCGACGTTTTATTGCTGATAATAAATCAATTATGCCGACTCGCATAAGAGTAATTTGGGGGGAAAAATTCTACTGCAAGAGAGCATTTAGTAAGTCTGAATGGCCACTTATGCTCACTATTCATGTTCTATTGCATTTAGTCCTACTTCTTAGGGCAAAATACGTTCTCACGTTCTTTTTGGACTCGAGGGGCATTTTTTGGGGTAGGACAGTAGTGCTAAATGCAGAATTACGGGTTATTCCACGTGATTATGCCAAATGGAATTTTGCAAGTTATGCCCACCCCTAGTAATTAACATTAATGACATACTAACACAGGAATCATCCCGTGTTACATGTCAACTCCACTGACATCCAGCGCAGCCCCCATATTCATAAGGCAGCTCTAACTGATTTATTACAATCCCTTTTAATATCATACAATTTGAAGGATGTCTCATAAAGAAAGACACTAGATGGTACACACAGTTAGGTAACTCATTTCTGAAATGTGCTTGGGAAATCCCATATCAAATGCATTGTTCAATTAAAGAGCAATCTAGTTAAATGTAAAAGACTGTTGAAGCCTATTGGCACTCCACTAATATGTAAACAAATAATTATTTGACAAATGCAAAACAACTACAGCTAAAATGTTTTTGAACTTAAAGTACCACCAAAAACAGCAATTTCAAAGATTTCAAAATCACAGAAGAACGGTTCTTATACTGCGAGAATTGGTGCACAGTCTAAATATCGAGTTTTAAATATCGACCTACAAAAATATCGAGTTGGAAATATCGAAGGCCGAGAATATCGATGTCAAGAATATCGTTGGACAGAATATCGACCCTAAGGTAAGTAATATAGATTTTTTTTTATATCGATGTAAGTAATATCGAAGTTAGTAATATCGATAGCATATATATTGATGTAATTAATCTCGATATTACTAATATCGATATTTGTATTATTGTTATGTATTTTATTATGTATGTGTAATATGTTTCTTGTTAAGTATTTTACTTGTTTCAAATTATATGTGTACTATTTTTATATCTTAATAATGTTATTTTTATGTCCTTTTTATGTTTTAGTACCGGAGCGGATTGTGGGTTTATAGGGGAATAGGTTGGGAAGTAATTTGAATATACTAAATTAATTATACATTTTTAGGAATTATGCATTAATTTTAATTAATTTTTGTGTTTATTTCTGTAGTGGGTTGTTGGTTTGTAGGGGAATTGGGTGGGAAGTAATTTAATTGTAATCAAGTAATGATTTTTTTATTGGTATTGATAATTATTTTATTTTCAATTGATTATTAATTTGCAATTAATTATTTTAATTGATAATTCATTTTATTAATTGGCAATTAATGTTTTATTTGGTAAATCATTTTTTAATTGGTAATTTTTTTTTTTTCAGAACAAAAGGTAATTAATTTTTTAATTGGTAAATATTTATTTTTGGTAATTGGCAATTCATATTTTAATTGGTAATTAATTTGTATTAATTAGAAATTATTTTTTAATTAATTGGTAATCAATGTTTCATAAAGTATTTTTTGGTATGAAAAATAATTGTATTTATTATTTTTTAATTGTGAATTAATTTTCAATAATTTTTTTGCAATGAAAAATCTTTTATTGTTCAATATTTATTATTTGATGACTAATATTTATTAATCATTATTTATTGGTATTCATTGTTAATTTATTGTTAATTCATTATTCAATTGTAATTATGTTTTTAATAATTATTAATGGGTATTTGTAAATGATGTAGAGTTATTTAAAAATTAAATTATTTATTATTTTAAATACAAAAATTATTTATATATAAATTCTACGCTATCCAACGTTTTCCCTACTATTTCACTCTCTGGAGTTGGAATAGTAATTTTTACCCCTACGCTATCCAACGTTTTCCCTACTGTTGCACCCTCTGGAGCTGGAATAGTAATTTTTACCCCTACGCTATCTAACACTTTCCCACCTGTTGCACCCTCTGTAGTCGAAATAGTAATTTTTACCCCTACGCTATCCAATGCTTTCCCTACTGTTTCACTCGCTGGATTTGGAATAGTAATTTTTACCCCTACGGTATCCAACGCTTTCCCTACTGTTGCACCCTCTGTAGTTGAAGTAGTAAGTTTTACCCCTACACTATCCAATGCTTTCCCTACTGTTTCACTTTCTGGAGTTTGAATAGTAATTTTTACCACTACGCTATCCAATGCTTTCCCTACTGTTTCACTCTCAGGAGTTGGAATAGTCATTTTTACCCCTAAGGTATCCAACGCTTTCCCTACTGTTTCACTCTCTGGAGTTGGAATAGTAAGCTTTACCCCTACACTATCTAACACTTTCCCCACTGTTTTACCCTCTGGAGCTGAAATAGTAATTTTTACCCCTACGCTATCCAACGCTTTCCCTACCGTTGCATTTTCTGAAGTTGGAATAGTAATTTTAAGTGTTACGTTATCCAATGTTATCATTACTGTAGTTTTTTTGGACTTTGAATAGTACTTTGATTTATTTAGCTATTTAATATTTTTTTATTATTTTTGATAATGTAGTATTTAATTAATGTTAAAAATATTGAAAGTATATTTAATTTTTTTAATGTATTAAATATAATTATGTACTTTTTATTTGTTGTTTTATGTCTGTAGATGTATTTCTAATTTATAATATTTTTAAATAATCTATACGTTATTAAAATAATTATTAAAACGTATTATTAGGTAAGTATATATTATATATTTTATGTACATGTTTAATGTAATATTATATATGTATTATTTATTAATTTTAAACAATATTAAATATTTTAACTATGTTTATTTGGTGTATAAGTATTATTTACTTTATTTTACACTTTTTCTATTTAAAAAAAAAATTATATTGTTTATTACGATATTTTAACATCGATATTTTGGTTTCGATATTTTTGTACTTACCATGTTGTAGAAAGATTGTTGATATTCTTGCCTTCGATATTCCTGTGTCGATCTTTCTGTAGGTCGATATTTTGTCCGTCGATATTCTGTCAGTGATCCGCGAGAATCAAATAAAAATGTTCTATTCTTAACTGGGGATTCACATATTTAGGCCCCCATTAGGATGGCGGGCGGACTTTCCCCATCCCGCAGGGCGCATCCTGGATTTTTAACATTGTGGCGGGCGGTGCTGAAAGCACCGCCCGCCGCAATGGGAAAAATACATGTAGTGCATTTCAAAGCACAACGTGACAGGCACCGTGCGGTGCCTGCTACGTTCTTTGAAATGCTGGGAGGTACCATAGGTACCCCCCCCATGTGCACCCCCCACCTCCTCAGAGTCCCTGGGGGCCCCCAAAGCAAACTCTGCATGCCTTTGTGTGGCGGCAATGCCGCCACGGTAAGGCATCTGAAAATGCCCATACTAATATGGCTGACGGTGTCTGATAGACACCGCCACCATAGAGAACCCTTTTCTGCCCGGTCGCACGGCGGGTGTTCATTCCGTCACGGATGGATCGCCCCCGCCATGCCGGCGGTAGCTACTGCCGGCCTGGCGGGGGCGACCCGCCCGCCATCCTAATGGGGGCCTTAGTGCCTGTGAGTGAGTCAGTTGAATGTTGTGGCTATATGCTATATCCACTAACAGAAGAATTGAAAACTACACTCAGTTGGCCAAATCTAACAAAATCATGTATGCAAACCTTAATAAAGTGGCAAGCATACTCATTATTGTTGAAATAAGATTTAGTATTAGAGTCAGTGACTGATTATTATGAAGCTCAAGTTGCACATAGTATAAGTAAAGTACTGCAGTTGTTACAGATGAAGTATGCACCATCATTTACCGAAGGATTGGAATCTATGCTTCATGTGTCTAACACATCAGTCACAACGGCATATTAAAACAGCAGGAAAGAGTTTTTTAGGATTATTCAAAGAAACCTTAGTTCATCTGTGCATACCTTACAGAATACATTTCCAAATATTTCACAGAATTGGTTGCAAGTCTAATAGTGGGTGCAATTGCATTATCTGTGACACTGATGATGAAAAAATAAACATACTCAATAGTCCAAAGAAGATGTTCAAATTGTAAGTGAGTGTTAGATATAAGAAATGGGTTTGTTGACAACCAGCAACAAATGCACTAAACTGATGAAAATGTGAGCATTTCTGTTCGGAGAATTATCTTCCTGAAGACATTTGAATAAGGTAACTCAGCGCTCTTATTACCTACTAAAGAATAACATAATTAAGCAAAATGGCATGAAGCACTGTGGGTTAATCAAAAAATCGACTGAGCGCATCTTTCACTCAAGGAACTTTTCCATGAAATTATAACTACACTACAAATACTTAGAGGCCTATTAGGATGGCGGACGGAAACGTGTTCCGTCCGCCATGGTCGCGGCATAAATACTCCCGACCGCACCGCGGATAATCCACGGTTGCGATTATGATATTTTTGTCAACAAACACCGACCGCGGCGGACGGATCACATTAAACACGGTCCGCCGCGGACGAATTGACCGCGGAAACAGGCCTAACCGCTGCAATACCTGCGGAGGGTCCGGCCGCACGATTAGGATAACCGAGTCCAACGGAACTCACCACCTTACTCGACCGCCGCGGAAAAAATGCTTCGACAAACGGAGCATGACTGCGGAAGGACCAAACGAACATCATCCCTGCCGTCAAACCGATTAAAAAATGGCGGACGGAAGTAAATAGAAAACACACTAAACAGGACACACACCCACCTGAAACACCCACCCCCAACAACTACACGCCCCAATGATCCCCCCCCCAGCACAAACAAAAGGACCCAAGTCACCACAACCGCAGAACACCTGACTGGCAACAACCATTGGGACACCACAACCACACAAAGTATAAAATGAATCCCTCCCATTACCACAATCCTTTGCATCACAGCATAGCTGCAAGAAAGAGGCAGAGTAGCACAAACAGCAGGCACACACAAACAAACACACATACAACCTGCACACCAACACACCCACCACACAAACCCCCACAACACCATCCCTACATACCACACACCTGCCCACCTCACTCCACCACACCAACACCTTGCACATCACACACCATGGCAGCCAAGAAAAACCCCAAGTTCAGACAGTGAATTGAAGGTCATGGTGGATGAAATAATCTGTGTCGAACCACGTCTGTTCGGTACCCTAGTCCAGCAGGCAACCAAAACCAACATGTGGGACAGGATAGTGACAAGAGTGAATGCGTCAGGGACCGTGCCACGCACCAAACACGAGATCCAGAGGCGGTGGCACGACCTCAAGGCAAGGGTGAAAGGTATCAGGGCCAAGAACCACCTGCGGGCACAACATACTGGCGGAGGCACTCCCCCGGAGCCTATACCATTTGCCGAATGTGAGGAGAATGTGTTGGGCATACTGCACCCTGAGAGCCTGGAAGGAATAGAAGAGGGACTTGAGGCTGGTAAGTACAAACCAATGACCACTATCACACTGTCATGGTCTGCCTTGCACAACTGCCAAGACACATCTCCCAGGCTCCAATCCATGCATGTGGACCACACAGTCACCCAAATGTGAAGTCCTGGCCTCAAATGCACCAACCATGAACAACCACAAATGTTGCCTCCTACGTTAACAGGCTTGCATGTTGTCAAAGCAGCCAACACCACAACTCCCAACAGGCCCCCATGTCTACAGGGAGGGTGGTGGTGGGTGAGGGGGGTGAGAGACCAGCACTACAACTCCCAACAGGCCCCCATGTCTACAGGGAGGGTGGTGGTGGGTGGGGGGTGAGAGACCAGCGCTACAACTCCCAACAGGCCCCCATGTCTACAGGGAGGGTGGTGTTGGGTGGGGGGGGTGGGTCCAGCACTACAACTTCCAACAGGACCCCATGTCTACAGGGAGGGTGGTGGTGGGTGGGGGGGTGAGAGACCAGCACTACAACCCCCAACAGGCCCCCATGTCTACAGGGAGGGTGGTGGTGGGTGGGGGGGTGAGAGACCAGCACTACAACTCCGAACAGGCCCCCATGTCTACAGGGAGGGTGGTGGTGGGTGGGGGGGGGGGCGAGAGACCAGCACTACAACTCCCAACAGGCCCCCATGTCTACAGGGAGGGTGGTGGTGGGTGGGGGGGTGAGAGACCAGAACTACAACTCACAACAGGCCCCCATGTCTACAGGGAGGGTGGTGGTGGGTGGGGGGTGAGAGACCAGCACTACAACTACCAACAGGCCCCCATGTCTACAGGGAGGGTGGTGGTGGGTAGGGGGGTGAGAGACCAGCACTACAACTCCCAACAGGCCCCCATGTCTACAGAGAGGGTGGTGGTGGGTGGGGGGTGAGAGACCAGCACTACGACTCCCAACAGGCCCCCATGTCTACAGGGAGGGTGGTGGTGGGTGGGGGGGGTGGGTCCAGCACTACAACTCCCAACAGGCCCCCATGTCTACAGGGCGGGTGGTGGTGGGTGGGGGGTGAGAGACCAGCACTACAACTCCCAACAGGCCCCCATGTCTACAGGGAGGGTGGTGGTGGGTGGGGGGGTGAGAGAACAGAACTACAACTCCCAACAGGCCCCCATGTCTACAGGGAGGGTGGTGGTGGGTAGGGGGTGAGAGACCAGCACTACAACTCCCAACAGGCCCCCATGTCTACAGGGAGGGTGGTGGTGGGTCCAGCACTACAACTCCCAACAGGCCCCCATGTCTCATCCCAGAGCAAGATGGAGTCCGCCCACCATTTGCTGACCAGGGAAACTCCGCCTTCAAACCTACAGGTAGGTAGCCATCTTCACAGGGGCACCATCCAATAGCAGGACCGGACCACACATATCCAACTATCGTCTCCCCACCTCCACACCACCATAATGCCCAGTACTGTCTACTACACCAACATGATGACACCAACAACCATGTCCTGATTCCATACTAATATGTAATGTAACAACAACAAAACTGTCATGTCCACAGCATTGATTCTGAAATTCTTGTCCCTCAGGTAATCGCAACTTGACAGGCGAAACCAGCAACCGCCAGCACCAGTCGCACCCCCTCACAGCCAGGACTCTCTGGTGAAGATCCCATGGACACCTCGGTGCAGAGGACAATGCTGGCCCAAGCACACTCCCAGGGCCATCAGCCTCCCGGGACATCCCTGTCTCCACCACCTTGGCCTGTGTCACAACACCAACACCTGCCATTGTGAGCTGTGCAGCTACCACCACCACCACCACTCCTGCCTGACCCATCGTCCGATGATGGGCCATCGACATCTCAGGCTAGCAGGGTGAGTGGACGGGGGAGGACACAGGTGAGGCCACAGCTCACAAACAGGAGTGCAGGTGCTAGGCGAGGTCGGGAACAAGATCCAGCCCATCCTGGGACCGAGACCCTAGATGCCATCGCCAGAATCCATGCCTCCTATGAGCGGTCGAAGGCACAGGCGGATAGGGCACACCAAGACTCGCTACAGAACTCCCATCTGTTGCGGTCCATGGATACCCGCATGGGCCGAATTGTTGACCTCATGGGGCAGCAAACAGCTCTTTGGAGGGAGTGGTTAACCCGCGCCACACCACCTCCCCTTCCCCCAAGTGCCCAGCGGGACAGGGCACCAACACAACCGCCACCATCACCTGAGGACACTGACAGGGAGGTTGTCCCTGAACAAACTGCCCCCACAGCTGGCTCCGCTCCGGCTCCAAGACGGAGGGGCCATCCGAGGCTGGATCCAGCTGAGAGCAGTGGCAATGCACCATCCACCCGCTCGAAGAGAAGCCGCCACTGACTTCACCCTTCCTTGAGCCTGCCATTCACTTTGCGAACTATCTTGCCCCACAATGCCAAGCATTGGCACACGTCTGTTGGACTAGGTGTACATCACACAATGTGGTGTCCCCACGATGTTTTCATCTGCCATGACCTTCAACTCTCACTTCCCCCCAACACCTATTTGTAAATATGCACTAACAGTAATCCACACCCTGTAAATAAACACCACGTAAACACTCAATGCTGTGTGACCTCCATGTTTTAAACACAGGTTTGTCTTAGTAGTTGTCATTACCAGGTGCAGGGATCAATGTTCTTGAGATTCATGCCTCTGTGGGAGTGACCTAGGGATAACGAGAGAACAACAAGCAAAGGTCAGGAAACAGAATCACACCCATCACACCACACCGTACTGCAACAACCCACATACCACACTCATCACTAATTAAGTGGATCACAGGACACACTAGGGAGCATTGCATGTACACCATCTCACACACCCATTTGCAAACAGAACATACCAGAACAGGCAGCATTCACACACCACATCCACCAGAAAACATAAATCACGCATTGCCCAGTAGCACATGAGGTAGTTACTCACATTCTAGGAAAGTAGCGAGCAATGACCTGAGTCCTCTGATCCACACCTTCTTCCTCCCCACTATCCTCATCACTGGACATGGGTGGGATGGGAGCAACCTGTTGGTCTGCAGGGTCCATGATCAGTTCAATATTATTGCGTAAGGCCAGGTTGTGGAGCATTCAGCAGGCAATCACTATTTTGCATACTTTGCCTGGTGAGTATGGCAGGGCCCCTCCGGTTTTATCCAGGCAGCGAAACCTAGACTTCAGCAGTCCAAATGTACGTTCCACCACCTGACGTGTCCTCCCATGGGCCTCATTATAACGCATTTCACCAGGGGTAGTAGGATTCCGTAGGGGGCTTAGCAGCCACGGGCGGTTTGGGTACGCAGAGTCGCCTAGGTGGGGGGATGACAGACACATACATCATTACCAGGATTGGTGGTAACAGCATGGCACACATACAGCACAGTAGTCATCACAGCACACTCACCTACAAGCCACGCATGTTCCTGACGCAGATTAGCCATCAGTTGGGGGACAATGCTGCTCCGCAGGATGTGGGAGTCATGTGCGGAGCCGGGAAATCTGGCACACACATGGGAGATGATGTTGTCAGCCAGGCACACTACTTGCACGTTGATAGAATGGTAGTGCTTCCGATTGCGATAGACGGGTTCACGTGCCTGGGGTGGAATGAGACCGATATGTGTGCCATCAATGGCACCCACTACGTGTGGAATCTGGCCCAGGGCATAGAAGTCACCTTTCACTGCAGCCAGCTCTGCCGGACGTGGGAAATGGATGTAATCATCCTTATAATGCATCATGGCATCCAGCACATCCCGCAGTACCATGCTGAACATGGATTGGGACATCCCCCCGGCATGACCAACTGTGTACTGGAAAGTGCCTGTTGCGAAGAAGTGAAGTGCCGCCATCACCTTTGCTGTGGGTGTAATAGCTCCTGGATATGGCCTGCGTGGGTGCAGATGAGGTGCCAATTGTGCTACAAGGTCCTGCAATCTCCGTCGGTCAAGCCGGAATTTGCGGATTACCTTCTCTTCAACCATGTCCTCCAGCACAGTGTATGGTCAATGCACATTTGGAGCCCTCCTGTGTGGGAGTAGATGGGAGCAGATGTCAATTGACCAACACCGCACAGCTGTGCCACACTATCACATCTTGACCAACACAATACAAATAATACATGTTGCAGACACTGATTGTATGTGTAACGTGACCGAAATATAAGGCACTACAGCTAACTACACACACAATGTTCACCCACAAACAACATCCTGTGTGCAAACATGTCCAATGTTACGTGCACACATGTTGAAAGAACAGCCAACATCACATGACTGAGGGCCCAAGTGTGGACAAGCGTCCCCACAGACACACATGGACGTTCACACACAACACAAACATGGAACACACCCTCCTTGTCTTCATGCACCCATGACCCCACCTACAATGCTGGGCATCCTCACATGACAGGTATGGGCATACAACAGGCGACACACATACGCATACACAGAATGCATGTATACCCCCATCATTGCTACTTGCACACACAAACCACACACTCACAACAGCTTCTGAATGTGGGTACACAGCCTTGATGTACTGTGTAGATGTGTACAAATAGAAACGTGTGACCTCAAAACCAAGACGTCAACACATAGCCATGCACATCTGAAGCAACTTGGGTTCACATCACTGGCCTTTGTCAACCACTGCCAAGGTCAATAGTATGACCACACATGCAACTAATGGACATAAATGACACACGTGGACACGGGCCATTGACATGACATAATGATTCTTGATGCATTCCGGACATGTCCTGACACACATGTACAACTCTGAACATTACATGTGTGCAGAGACATGCAGTGTGTGTACACACGCCATCCGGGTACGCCTTCCCCCAACACAGAAGATGATCCTTGATACTGCAATTGTGCATAACATTTGCTGCATGGTCAAGGACCATCACGGTCACACCCCGCCAAACGCATGTGCGCACTACCGCGATGGTGCATCTTTTGAAAATCATCACTCACTGGCATCGCAATGGCGGAGCACGCATTCCGCGGGGGCGGGGCAGGCTAACACATACATTTGAATGTTCAAGTTGAAATGGCAGTTGTTATCCCCCCTTTCAGTCACATAGCAGCACCCACCGCAGTCCGCTGGGTGCGGGCGGTCACCCACCGCCGGGTGCGGGCGGTCACCCACCACCTGGTGCTGGCGGTGGGTGACCGCCCTGTGTATTGATGTCACCCTAGCATGGATGGCCCTGGCCGGTCACCCACCGCCGGGTGCTGGTGGTGGGTGACTGCCCTTTGTATTGATGTCACCCTGGCATGGATGGCCCTGGCCGGTCACCCACCACCGGCCATGGCCGGTCACCCACCGCCGGCCATGGCCGGTCACCCACCGCCGGCCCTGGCCGGACACCCACCGCTGGCCCTGGCCGGACACCCACCGCCGGCCATGGCCGGTCACCCACCGCCGGCCATGGCCGGTCACCCACCGCCGGCCCTTGCCAGTCACCCACCACCAGGCATGGCTGGTAACCCACCACCGGGTGCTGGCGGTCTCCCACCGCCAGCACCGGGCGGTGGGTGACCGCCCGCACCCAGCTGTGGGTGACCGGCCAGGGCCATCCATGCCAGGGTGACATCAATCCACAGGGCGGTCACCCACCGCCAGCACCCGGCAGTGGGTGACTGGCCAGGGCGGGTGGTGGGTGACCTCCCGCACCCGGCGGTCTGCGGTGGGTGCTGCAATGTGACTGTAAGGGGGGGTACCAACTGCCATTTTCACTTGCACATTCAAATGTATGTGGTAGCCTGCCCCGCCCCCGCGGAATACGTGCTCCGCCATTGCGACGCCTGTGAGTGATTAATTTCAAATGATGCACCATCGTGGTAGCGCACACACGCGGTTGCCGGTGTGTGACCGTGACGGTCCTTGCACATGTAGCCAATGGAAACAGGTAACGCGGGGCGTGTAAGCGATTTCAAAAATAGCGGAAGCCGTGCACCGCCACAGCAGGGCCAGTCATTGGCTCATTTTGAATGAGGCAGCCCGGGAAAACCAATTGCTGCAGACGTATGCCACTGATATCAGCTCAGGGCCCTATAAATGTGTGAATTTCAGCAGCACACATCCACAGCTTCCAGCCACTGCTGTCTGCACCCATCACCTCGACCTGCTGCTGCTGAGCTATCCAGCCACTGCTGCCTGCACCCATCACCTCGACCTGCTGCTGCTGAGCTATCCAGCCACTGCTGCCTGCACCCATCACCTCGACATGCTGCTGCTGAGCTACCCAACAACTGCTGCCTGCACCCATCACTTCGACCTGCTGCTGCTGCTGAGCTATCCACCAACTGCTGCTGTTGTGTCACAGTCCTGGACCTTGCCATGCCGAGAGTGCGAGAGATCCGGTCTCGTCCCTTCACTGCAGCGGAGCTGGTTGTCCTTGTGGACGGTGTGCTCCGCCACTATGAACAGCTCTACGGTGCCTCCGGACAGGTGGTAAGTGCAGTGGGGGACATGTTGGTGTGCATGAGGTGGTCACTGACTCCTGGCTTCTGCTATCTTGGCGGTGTGCTGTGGGACCTTCACATGTGTTGTACTGTGCATGGCTGCTGAAAGATACGTGTTGCTCCTATGTTTGTGAATGGTCAACTGTCCACTGACATTCCACTCTTGTCTCCCATCATGGTAGGTCAAGCTGCACCTTCGCAAGGCTGTGTGGAGGACCATAGCACATGATGTACGGGCAGTGGGGGTGTGCAATAGACGACACACACACTGCCACAAGCGCTGGGACGACATCTCCAGGCTCAGCAAGAATGTGGCGGAGATGACACTGGGGCTGATTCCAAGAACAACCCGGCAGGCATGACGCACCATGACCCCTCTAATGCACCGTATCATAGCTGTGACGCATCCTGATCTGTCCGCCCGGTTGAGAGTGGAGCAGCAGCAAGCTAGCGGTAAGCAGACTGAATGTGTTTGTGACTTGTGAGTGCATGCGTGTATTGCTGCTCAGACACAGTAGTGACATCTGTGGTGTGTATGTTGTGCTGCAATTGCATGTTGGTGCCATTAGCGGAGTGAGCGTTAGCATCCATGTCAGCCAGGTGGACATACCAGTTGCATTGTAGTGCAGGGGCCCAGGACATGCCGTTGAGGTCTGTGGTCCCATGGCATCACATGTGTGGTGGTCTGCATGCACTTGCCCTGTTTGTTTGATGTACATGTTTCACAGGCACCCCCGGTTCTTTGACATGAGGATGTGTGGTAGGGGTGGTTCGTGTGCAGGATGGTTGCTACATGTTGGTCAACAGTCAAGGAAGTTGTGATTTTGTAACCGTCAGTACGTGAGTGTGGCACTTATGTAAACCTCTCTTCTCTCTCTTTCAGCTTTGGCCGAGGGCACTGACCCACAGATGACGGAGATGAGTGGTGGCAATGCATCCGGATCCGAGATCACACACACGCAGACTGAGACTGAAGAGAGCAGCCCCGGAGAAGGGGACAGGACTGTCCCTGAGGACTCACATGTGGAGACACCATCGTCCTCCTCTTCAGACAGTGGTGGTGAGTCAGCACTGTTGGTAGACACAGGGAGTGGGCAATCAACACCTTCAGTCGGTACACAGGACACAGGGCCCACACTGCCACCAACTGCAACAAGTACTGCTCGTGCTCGCCAGAGTAGGGGGAGCAGAGTGGCCTTCGGTGCAGACACCGCTGCCCCTGCCCCTGTGACACAAAGTGCCCTTTGTGCTGAGGCGGTTGATCTGCTGCGACAGCTGTGTGTAGGGCAGACCAACATGATCAATGCATTCCTAGACCACGATAGAAAGTTGGGGCAGGTGGTAGCATTCATTGAGGGGATGCATGGCGATGTTGCTGGTCTCCACAGAACAGTTCAGTCATTATCCAACACAGTGTCTGCAGCCATTCAATAGTCGCATGGACAAGCTTCAACTCCAGTTCCCCCATCCACACCACTTGATATCTCAAGGGGTGTTGGGGGACAGGGATTCACATGTAACACAGGCATCCCCCTCAAAAGGTACTCCCAAGGCCAGGGACACTCCCCAGGACAAGGACACTACAAAGGAAAGGGCATCTCCCAAGGCCAGGGACACTCCCAAGGACAAGGACACTACAAAGGAAAGGGCACCTCCCAAGGCCAGGGACACTCCCAAGGACAAGGACACTTCAAAGGAAAGGGCACCTCCCAAGGGCAGGGACACTCCCAAGGACACTACAAAGGAAAGGGCACCTCTCAAGGCCAGGGACACTCCCAAGGACAAGGACACCTCAAAGGACAGGGCACCTCCCAAGGCCAGGGACACTCCCAAGGACAAGGACACTTCAAAGGAAAGGGCACCTCCCAAGGGCTGGGACACTCCCAAGGACAAGGACACTACAAAGGAAAAGCAAACTCCCAGGGACAGAGCACCACCCACGGATAAGGCACATTCCATGGACAGGACACCTCCTACGGCCAAGGCACCTCCAAGGACCAAGGGTTCTCCCATGGACACGAGCTCCACCAAGGCCAGGCATACATCACCCCTGCGTCCCCTGAGGCTGGTGTTGGTGAAGGAACACCGGTCGGTCGGTCGGATCACCGACCGACCCCTGCCCTCACCACGTCTTCAACAAGGCCGACGCTGTCATCGCACCCCACCTGCGAGACATCATCAACACATCCTTCGACACCGCCACCTTCCCTGAGAGCTGGAAACACGCCGAACTCAGCGCTCTACTCAAGAAACCAACAGCGGACCCCACCGAACTCAAGAACTACCGCCCCATCTCGCTCCTCCCGTTTCCTGCGAAAGTCATCGAGAAGACCGTCAACAAGCAGATGGCCGCCTTCCTCGAGACGAACGGATCCCTCGACCCCTCACAGTCCGGCTTCCGAGCCAATCACAGCACCGAGACCGCCCTCATCGCCGCCACCGATGACATCCGAGCCCTGATGGACAACGGAGATACAGCGGCCCTCATCCTCCTAGACCTCTCCGCGGCATTCGACACGGTCTGCCACCGCACCCTAGTACAGCGCCTCAGCAACATCGGAATCCAGGACAAGGCGCTGGAATGGATCATCTCCTTCCTCGACGGAAGAACACAGAGAGTCCGCCTACCACCGTACAAGTCAGAGGCCTCCGAAGTCATCTGCGGCGTCCCGCAAGGATCATCTCTGAGCCCCACCCTCTTCAACGTCTACATGAGCCCCCTCGCGGCCATCGTACGCAAACACAACCTCAGCATAATCTCCTACGCCGACGACACCCAGCTGATCCTCTCCCTGACCAACGACCCCGCCTCCGCCAGAGCCAACCTGCACGAAGGGATGAAAGAGGTAGCCGAGTGGATGACGACCAGCCGCCTGAAACTGAACTCTGACAAGACGGAGGTCCTCATCCTGGGCTCTTCACCCTCTGCCTGGGACGACTCCTGGTGGCCTCCCGCCCTGGGCACCGCACCCAAACCGACAGACCATGCACGCAACCTGGGCTTCATCCTGGACTCCTCCCTCTCCATGACCAGGCAAGTCAACAACGTCTCCTCGGCGTGCTTCAACATCCTACGCATGCTACGGAAGATCTTCTGGTGGATCCCCACCGAGACCAGGAAGACCGTCACCCAGGCCCTCGTCACCAGCCGACTGGACTACGGCAACGCCCTCTACGCCGGTACCACCGCCAAGACCCAGAAGAGACTCCAGCGGATCCAGAACGCCTCAGCCAGACTCATCCTCGACATCCCACGAACCAGCCACATCACCGGACACCTGAGAGACCTTCACTGGCTCCCCGTCAACAAAAGAATCACCTTCCGCCTCCTCACCCACGCACACAAAGCCCTACACGACCAAGGCCCGAGCTACCTCAACAGCCGGATCAACTTCTACGCTCCCAAACGCCACCTCCGATCAGCCAACCACGCCCTCGCCGCCGTCCCCCGCATCCGAAGAGCGACTACAGGAGGAAGGTCCTTCTCCTACCTGGCCGCCAAGACCTGGAACTCCCTCCCGACCGACCTGCGCCTGACCCAAGACCACCTCTCCTTCAGGAAGAAGCTGAAGACCTGGCTGTTCGAGCAGTAGCGGCACCCCCCCCCCCCCCCCAGCGCCTTGAGACCCTACGGGTATGTAGCGCGCTCTATAAGTGTCATTGATTGATTGATTGATTGAACGTAAAACGCATTTGTCAGCGGTGGAGTCCCCCTTTTAAAAGTCACACCTCTACTCCCATCCACACCCCGCTGAAGCAGAGGAAGGAGTACACTGTTGTTGCATCCCCCCATTACCCATGGTGCAGAGGGCAGAAGGCAGGGCCACAGCAAACGTCAAGCAGGGTCCAGCACGTCCCCAGAGAGCAGACCCCCACCAGCACATGATCCACCTTTGGGTGATGTTTCAGATGAGCCCGCACCACTTACCAGTCCAGTCATGTCCAGGGTGCCCTTACATATCCCTAAGAAACATAGACACACACCATTGACACCTGACCACCCCAATGTCGCTCCAGTACAGCTGTCCCCAGCTCCCAGAGCCACCCCGCCTCCTGGCCCATACAGCCCTGTGGCTCATCATTTCAGTGGTCCTAGTGGGTCAGCTGCAGTTCACTCTCATGTGTCAGATAGTGGCACTGTGTCTGTTGTTCGCTGTCATGCCTCATGTAGTAGTACTGTGTCAGTTGTGCCCTCTCCTGTTTCAGGTATTGCCACTGTGTGTGTCCCACACTCTCATGTCTCAGATGCTGGCATGGTATTTGTTGGTCACTGTACAGGGACATGTCCTGGCAGTGTGTCTGGGCCTATGGCTCATGTGTCAGTCACTAGAGCTGTGGCTGTGTCTCACGCTCCTGTATCTGGGTCTATGGCTCATATGTCAGTCACTAGAGCTGTGGCTGTGTCGCACACTCCTGTATCTGGTGCTGGCAGTGTGTCTGGGTCTATGGCTCATGTGTCAGTCACTAGAGCTGTGGCTGTGTCTCACACTCCTGTATATGGTGCTGGCAGTGTGTCTGGGTCTATGGCTCATGTGTCAGTCACTAGAGCTGTGGCTGTGTCTCACACTCCTGTATCTGGTGCTGGCAGTGTGTCTGGCTCTATGGCTCATGTGTCAGTCACTACATCTGTGGCTGTGTCTCACACTCCTGTTTCTGAGGCTGGCAGTGTGCCTGGGTCTATGGCTCATGTGTCAGTCACTAGAGCTGTGGCTGTGTCTCACACTCCTGTTTCTGGTGCTGGCAGTGTGTCTGGATCTATGGCTCATGTGTCAGTCACTAGAGCTGTGGCTTTGTCTCACACTCCTGTTTCTGGTGCTGGCAGTGTGTCTGGGTCTATGGCTCATGTGTCAGTCACTAGAGCTGTAGCTGTGTCTCACACTCCTGTTTCTGGTGCTGGCAGTGTGTCCGAGCCGACTAGGTCAAGCAGTCCACCAGATTCTGTGCTGTGAGGTGTAGCTCCCATCACTCACATGTCATTGTACTTGGTGTCTAGATTGTCCATTGTAACCACCCTTGCATTATTAATGTCCATGGGACGGGACACTTAACCCACGTACTTGTGCTGCCTCAGATGTACCTGCTCTGTTATGTACACTGCCCTGTTGCTGTTATGATACTGCATTGTGCCCTCATGTGGTTCCTCAGATGTACCTACTCTGTTATGAACACTGCCCTGTTGCTGTTATGATACTGCATTGTGCCCTAATGTGCTGCCTCAGATGTACCAGTGCCTTGCCTTGGACTGTTGATGCACTTAGCCCCTCTCATGTGCAGCCTCTGATGTACCTGCTCTGTTATGTACACTGCCCTGTTGCTGTTATGATACTGCATTGTGCCCTCATGTGCTGCCTCAGATGTACCTGTGCCTTGCTTTGGACTGTTGATGCACTTAGCCCCTCTCATATGCTACCTCAGATGTACCTTTGCCTTGCCGTGGACTGTTGATGCACTTAGCCCCTCTCATGTGCTGCCTCAGATGTACCTGTGCCTTGCCATGAACTGTTGATGCACTTAGCCCCTCTCATGTGCTGCCTCAGATGTACCTGCTCTGTGTCTTGCCATGGACTGCTGATGTACTTAGCCCCTCTCATGGCCTGCCTCTAATGTAAAGAAATGGTCGCTAGAGCCCTCATACTGTCCCTCCTGGATTATGCTAATGCTCTCTATTTGGGCTCCCCCTCCTTTTTGTTAAACAAGTTGCAGCTCATCCAAAATGCGGCCGCGAGACTTCTGCTGGGCATTTCTAGACGCATCAGCATAAGATCGCAAATGGCCACACTCCACTGGCTGCCGGTGGCCCAAAGAGTTCAATTTAAGGCTCTGGTTCTCACTCATTGAGCCCTACATGATATTGGCCCAGCTTATCTCAGGAAAAGAGTGACTTTCCACGTCCCCAGTCGACATCTCAGGTCGGCTTCCCAACGCCGGCTGGTTACTCCCTGTTTTAGGCGAACCAGATTGGGCGGTCAATCATTCTCGGTCAAAGCAGCTACCCTCTGGAATTCCCTTCCATTCAATCTCAGGGATACCAGAGACCTTAGCTGCTTTAAAAAGCTCCTTAAAACTCACCTTTTCAATCAAGCTTACTAAAAAAAGGCTGTTTTCCCCGTGACTTCTTTGTGGTTCTGCTCCGCACCAGGATACTCATGAGTAGTTGTGCGCGTAATAAATACCCATATAACATAACATAACCTGCTCTGTTATGTACACTGCCCTGTTGCTGTTAGGATACTGCATTGTGCCCTCATGTGCTGCCTCAGATGTACCTGCTCTGTTATGAACACTGCCCTGTTGCTGTTATGATACTACATTGTGCCCTCATGTGCAGCCTCAGATGTACCTGTGCCTTGCCTTGGACTGTTGATGCACTTAGCCCCTCTCATGTGCTGCCTCAGATGTACCTGTGCCTTGCCATGGACTGTTGATGCACTTAGCCCCTCTCATGTGCTGCCTTAGATGTACCTGCTCTGTACCTTGCCTTGGACTGGTGATGCACTTAGCCACTCTCATGTGCTGCCTCAGATGTACCTGTGCCTTGCCATGGACTGTTGATGCACTTAGCCCCTCTCATGTGCTGCCTCAGATGTACCTGTGCTTTGCCATGGACTGTTGATGCACTTAACCCCTCGCATGTGCTGCCTCAGATGTACCTGCTCTGTGCCTTGCCTTGGACTGTTGATGCACTTAGCCCCTCTCATGTGCTGCCTCAGATGTACCTGCTCTGTGCCTTGCCTTGGACTGTTGATGCACTTAGCCCCTCTCATGTGCTGCCTCAGATGTACCTGCTCTGTGTCTTGCCATGGACTGCTGATGTACTTAGCCCCTCTCATGGCCTGCCTCTAATGTAAAGAAACGGTCGCTAGAGCCCTCATACTGTCCCTCCTGGATTATGCTAATGCTCTCTATTTGGGCTCCCCCTCCTTTTTGTTAAACAAGTTGCAGCTCATCCAAAATGCGGCCGCGAGACTTCTGCTGGGCATTTCTAGACGCATCAGCATAAGATCGCAAATGGTCACACTCCACTGGCTGCCGGTGGCCCAAAGAGTTCAATTTAAGGCTCTGGTTCTCACTCATTGAGCCCTACATGATATTGGCCCAGCTTATCTCAGGAAAAGAGTGACTTTCCACGTCCCCAGTCGACATCTCAGGTCGGCTTCCCAACGCCGGCTGGTTACTCCCTGTTTTAGGCGAACCAGATTGGGCGGTCAATCATTCTCGGTCAAAGCAGCTACCCTCTGGAATTCCCTTCCATTCAATCTCAGGGATACCAGAGACCTTAGCTGCTTTAAAAAGCTCCTTAAAACTCACCTTTTCAATCAAGCTTACTAAAAAAAGGCTGTTTTCCCCGTGACTTCTTTGTGGTTCTGCTCCGCACCAGGATACTCATGAGTAGTTGTGCGCGTAATAAATACCCATATAACATAACATAACCTGCTCTGTTATGTACACTGCCCTGTTGCTGTTAGGATACTGCATTGTGCCCTCATGTGCTGCCTCAGATGTACCTGCTCTGTTATGAACACTGCCCTGTTGCTGTTATGATACTACATTGTGCCCTCATGTGCAGCCTCAGATGTACCTGTGCCTTGCCTTGGACTGTTGATGCACTTAGCCCCTCTCATGTGCTGCCTCAGATGTACCTGTGCCTTGCCATGGACTGTTGATGCACTTAGCCCCTCTCATGTGCTGCCTTAGATGTACCTGCTCTGTACCTTGCCTTGGACTGGTGATGCACTTAGCCACTCTCATGTGCTGCCTCAGATGTACCTGTGCCTTGCCATGGACTGTTGATGCACTTAGCCCCTCTCATGTGCTGCCTCAGATGTACCTGTGCTTTGCCATGGACTGTTGATGCACTTAACCCCTCGCATGTGCTGCCTCAGATGTACCTGCTCTGTGCCTTGCCTTGGACTGTTGATGCACTTAGCCCCTCTCATGTGCTGCCTCAGATGTACCTGCTCTGTGCCTTGCCTTGGACTGTTGATGCACTTAGCCCCTCTCATGTGCTGCCTCAGATGTACCTGTGCCTTGCCTTGCACTGTTGATGCACTTAGCCCCTCTCATGTGCTGCCTCAGATGTACCTGCTCTGTGCCTTGCCATGGACTGTTGATGCACGTAGCCCCTCTCAGGTGCTGCCTCTGATGTACCTGCTCTGTTATGTACACTGCCCTGTTGCTGTTATGATACTGCATTGTGCCCTCATGTGGTGCCTCAGATGTACCTGCTCTGTTATGAACACTGCCCTGTTGCTGTTATGATACTGCATTGTGCCCTCATGTGCTGCCTCAGATGTATCTGTGCCTTGCCTTGGACTGTTGATGCACTTAGCCCCTCTCATGTGCTGCCTCTGATGTACATGCGCGGTTATGTACACTGCCCTGTTGCTGTTATGATACTGCATTGCGCCCTCATGTGGTGCCTCAGATGTACCTGCTCTGTTATGAACACTGCCCTGTTGCTGTTATGATACTGCATTGTGCCCTCATGTGCTGCCTCAGATGTACCTGTGCCTTGCCTTGGACTGTTGATGAACAACCCCTCTCATGTGCTGCCTCAGATGTACCTGCTCTGTGCCTTGCCATGGACTGTTGATGCACTTAGCCTTCCTCATGTGCTGCCTCTGATGTACCTGCTCTGTTATGTACACTGCCCTGTTGCTGTTATGATACTGCATTGTGCCCTCATGTGCTGCCTCTGATTTACCTGCTCTGTTATGTATACTGCCCTGTTGCTGTTATGATACTGCATTGTGCCCTCGTGTGCTGCCTCAGATGTACCTGTGCCATGCCTTGGACTGTTGATGCACTTAGCCCCTCATATGCTGCCTCAGATGTACCTGTGCCTTGCCATGGACTGTTCATGCACTTAGCCCCTCTCATGTGCTGCCTCAGATGTACCTGCTCTGTGCCTTGCCTTGGACTGTTGATGCACTTAGCCCCTCTCATGTGCTGCCTCAGATGTACCTGTGCCTTGCCTTGGGCTGTTGATGCACTTAGCCCCTCTCATGTGCTGCCTCAGATGTACCTGTGCCTTGCCATGGACTGTTGATGCACTTAGCCCCTCTCATGTGCTGCCTCAGATGTACCTGCTCTGTGCCTTGCCTTGGACTGTTGATGCACTTAGCCCCTCTCATGTGCTGCCTCAGATGTACCTGTGCCTTGCCTTGGACTGTTGATGCACTTAGCCCCTCTCATGTGCTACCTCAGATGTACCTGCTCTGTTATGTACACTGCCCTGTTGCTGTTATGATACTCCATTGTGCCCTCATGTGGTGCCTCATATGTACCTGCTCTGTTATGAACACTGCCCTGTTGCTGTTATGATACTGCATTGTGCCCTCATGTGCTGCCTCAGATGTATCTGTGCCTTGCCTTGGACTGTTGATGCACTTAGCCCCTCTCATGTGCTGCCTCTGATGTACCTGCGCTGTTATGTACACTGCCCTGTTGCTGTTATGATACTGCATTGCACCCTCATGTGGTGCCTCAGATGTTCCTGCTCTGTTATGAACACTGCCCTGTTGCTGTTATGATACTGCATTGTGCCCTCATGTGCTGCCTCAGATGTACCTGTGCCTTGCCTTGGACTGTTGATGAACAACCCCTCTCATGTGCTGCCTCAGATGTACCTGCTCTGTGCCTTGCCATGGATTGTTGATGCACTTAGCCCTCCTCATGTGCTGCCTCTGATGTACCTGCTCTGTTATGTACACTGCCCTGTTGCTGTTATGATACTGCATTGTGCCCTCATGTGCTGCCTCTGATTTACCTGCTCTGTTATGTATACTGCCCTGTTGCTGTTATGATACTGCATTGTGCCCTCGTGTGCTGCCTCAGATGTACCTGTGCCATGCCTTGGACTGTTGATGCACTTAGCCCCTCTCATATGCTGCCTCAGATGTACCTGTGCCTTGCCATGGACTGTTCATGCACTTAGCCCCTCTCATGTGCTGCCTCAGATGTACCTGCTCTGTGCCTTGCCTTGGACTGTTGATGCACTTAGCCCCTCTCATGTGCTGCCTCAGATGTACCTGTGCCTTGCCTTGGGCTGTTGATGCACTTAGCCCCTCTCATGTGCTGCCTCAGATGTACCTGTGCCTTGCCATGGACTGTTGATGCACTTAGCCCCTCTCATGTGCTGCCTCAGATGTACCTGCTCTGTGCCTTGCCTTTGACTGTTGATGCACTTAGCCCCTCTCATGTGCTGCCTCAGATGTACCTGTGCCTTGCCATGGACTGTTGATGCACTTAGCCCCTCTCATGTGCTGCCTCAGATGTACCTGCTCTGTGCCTTGCCTTGGACTGTTGATGCACTTAGCCCCTCTCATGTGCTGCCTCAGATGTACCTGTGCCTTGCCTTGGACTGTTGATGCACTTAGCCCCTCTCATGTGCTACCTCAGATGTACCTGCTCTGTTATGTACACTGCCCTGTTGCTGTTATGATACTGCATTGTGCCCTCATGTGGTGCCTCATATGTACCTGCTCTGTTATGAACACTGCCCTGTTGCTGTTATGATACTGCATTGTGCCCTCATGTGCTGCCTCAGATGTATCTGTGCCTTGCCTTGGACTGTTGATGCACTTAGCCCCTCTCATGTGCTGCCTCTGATGTACCTGCGCTGTTATGTACACTGCCCTGTTGCTGTTATGATACTGCATTGCACCCTCATGTGGTGCCTCAGATGTTCCTGCTCTGTTATGAACACTGCCCTGTTGCTGTTATGATACTGCATTGTGCCCTCATGTGCTGCCTCAGATGTACCTGTGCCTTGCCTTGGACTGTTGATGAACAGCCCCTCTCATGTGCTGCCTCAGATGTACCTGCTCTGTGCCTTGCCATGGACTGTTGATGCACTTAGCCCCCCTCATGTGCTGCCTCTGATGTACCTGCGCTGTTATGTACACTGCCCTGTTGCTGTTATGATACTGCATTGCACCCTCATGTGGTGCCTCAGATGTTCCTGCTCTGTTATGAACACTGCCCTGTTGCTGTTATGATACTGCATTGTGCCCTCATGTGCTGCCTCAGATGTACCTGTGCCTTGCCTTGGACTGTTGATGAACAGCCCCTCTCATGTGCTGCCTCAGATGTACCTGCTCTGTGCCTTGCCATGGACTGTTGATGCACTTAGCCCCCCTCATGTGCTGCCTCTGATGTACCTGCTCTGTTATGTACACTGCCCTGTTGCTGTTATGATACTGCATTGTGCCCTCATGTGCTGCCTCTGATTTACCTGCTCTGTTATGTATACTGCCCTGTTGCTGTTATGATACTGCATTGTGCCCTCGTGTGCTGCCTCAGATGTACCTGTGCCATGCCTTGGACTGTTGATGCACTTAGCCCCTCTCATGTGCTGCCTCAGATGTACCTGTGCCTTGCCATGGACTGTTGATGCACTTAGCCCCTCTCATGTGCTGCCTCAGATGTACCTGCTCTGTGCCTTGCCTTTGACTGTTGATGCACTTAGCCCCTCTCATGTGCTGCCTCAGATGTACCTGTGCCTTGCCATGGACTGTTGATGCACTTAGCCCCTCTCATGTGCTGCCTCAGATGTACCTGCTCTGTGCCTTGCCTTGGACTGTTGATGCACTTAGCCCCTCTCATGTGCTGCCTCAGATGTACCTGTGCCTTGCCTTGGACTGTTGATGCACTTAGCCCCTCTCATGTGCTACCTCAGATGTACCTGCTCTGTGTCTTGCCTTGGACTGTTGATGCACTTAGCCCCTCTCATGTGCTGCCTCAGATGTGCCTGTGCCTTGCCTTGGACTGTTGATGCACTTAGCCCCTCTCATGTGCTGCCTCAGATGTACCTGCTCTGTGCCTTGCCATGGACTGTTGATGCACTTAGCCCCTCTCATGTGCTGCCTCTGATGTACCTGCTCTGTTATGTACACTGCTCTGTTGCTGTTATGATACTGCATTGTGCCCTCATGTGCTGCCTCTGATGTACCTGCTCTGTTATGTACACTGCCCTGTTGCTGTTATGATCCTGCATTGTGCCCTCATGTGCTGCCTCAGATGTACCTGCTCTGTTATGAACACTGCCCTGTTGCTGTTATGATACTGCATTGTGCCCTCATGTGCTGCCTCAGATGTACTTGCTCTGTTCTATCCAGTGCCCATGCTCCTGGATACTCTAGGATTGAACCACTATTATGTGCAATAAAGCAAGTTAATTGTGTGTAGTGGTTTGTCCTTGTCATTCCTGGTTGTCTCCTTGCATTGTTGATATATTGGTGCTATCGTAAATGCTGTTTCCCCAACATGCCCCTCCCCACGTCACGGCCCTGTCAGGTACTCCCCTTTCGACAGCAATTGGTGAGTTTGCGTACCTGCGTCGTCGTCGGCGACGGTCCATGACTTGCTGGTGGTGAAGCAGGAAGAGTATAGGAAATGCGTGTAGCACTGGGTCCATGACGGCGATCTGCCTGTGGTGGGTATCTCTGCAATGTTTTGTCTCTCCACTGTGTTGAATCCGCCGTGTTCAGGCAGGTTGTTTTTCCGCTGCGATTTGCTGTGTCTTTTCCGCCATCGTGATTTAGAGGACGGTTGGAGACGTCATTCCGTACAGCGGTGTCTCTGGATTGGTTACGTCCGCCGCGGGGTCGGGTGTATTTCCGCAGCGGTGCGTGTTTATCCGCGGCATACGGACATTTGACAGTGCTTCCCATCCTAATATGGCGGACGGACTGGCCGCGGCTGGCGGACTGTAAAAAGGCATTTTCCGCCTACTCCAGGACGGCGGGCGTACTTCCGTCCGCCATCGTAATCGACACATATTTAGAATGGATGTGTAACTAAAGTGACAAATATTCCTTGTCATTATTAAAGAGAAAAAGTGTATACAAAATGAGGATAATTACTAAAATGCTGCTCTTCAGACTAGATGGGGTGACATATGTGGCAGGGCTGGCTATCTCTGATGATACCAGTGGCAGTTGGTGACTATTAAAAGTGGTGAGGCGAAATACTTGGCTTGAATTCCAGTAAGCAAGACTAGCTCATTTACTTGGAGGATTGGGAGGGTTTACTCACACTCGCTTGCACTAAGTTGTAATCTCTCACTTGGTCTCAGTCATTTAATCTCATTCACACTTGCAGTCATTTTTACTTACGTTGACTCAGTTTTACTGGCTCATGCAGTTTCACTCATTCTCATTCTGAACCACTCACTCTAATTCTCATTTACTCTCACTCAATCCCACTCATTCTCAGTACTTCTGATTGATGAAATCTCACTCTGACTCACTCAGTCTCACTCAATTTCACTCAGTCTCACTCTGACCCACTCATCTCACCTAGTTTTCTAAAGTCTCCTCTGACTTGTTCTCCAATTCACTATGTCCCACTCATTCCAATTCACTCAATTTCACTATGACTCACTAATACTCAATCAGTCCCACCTAGACACACACAGTCCCACTCAGTCTCATTCATTCTGACTCACACAATCTCACTCTGACTCCCTCAGTATCACTTAGTCACACTCAGTCTCACTTGTTATCATCTAATTTCAGTCTCACTCAATCACACTTAGTCCCACTCAGTCTCACTCACTCATTCTGATGCACTCCATTTCACTGTGACTCAGTCTTACTCATTCACAGTCAGCCTCAGCTGATCTCACTAAGTCTCACTCATTCTCTTTGATTTGTTCAGTCATACTCATTCTGTTTCACTTAATATCACCCTGAATCATCCATACTCACCCAGACTGACTCATTTACACTCAGTCTGACTCAAACTGACCCAGGCACAATTATTCTCACTCAGCCTGACTCAATCAGTCTCACTCACTCACACTGACTCCCTCTGACTCACTCATTCTCTGTCTTACTACGATTCACTCAGACTTAACCGACTCACATAGTAAAATTCAGTAACACTCTTTGTTATTCTCCCTCTTAATTAATTCTCACTTATACACACTCTTCTTACCACTCATTGTTCCTCACTTTGACTCACTCCTTCACTGACACGCTCACTTTTACTCACACATACACACATAGACACACAGACATGCTCCCATTCACACGCTCTCTTACGGACACATACTCTCACACATACATACACAGTGTTTAAAAGCATTTTGTATTTTCCTTGCTGACTAAGTAGGTCCCATTCAGGACACCTGCTGCTTCTTTCCAGCTTTGAACACTTGAAACTAAAACCTCAAACCTACACATTCACAGATTCAAGGTTTTAGTCGGTAATCATTGACCCCACCCTTTCCTCCAAAATGGTGGACAGGATGATTGACAGGTAGCCACAGACACTGCAGGGCTTAACTCTACACTGCCTATGCCTAACTTTAGCTGCGACACTTTACAATATCACAGATTGGGAGGCATTTTTTTGTGGAGTTTAATAGAGCGCACTCCAGACTTGGAGGTATCAGAGTGCTTTTACATGGGCACCAGTTACGTTACAGACAGACACATTCATTTTTGTTTTGTTTTGTTAGGCACGGGAAGATTGAGTGATTTGCCCAGAATCACGGAATGTTCATGGTCCTTGCCGAGACTCGAAACTGGTTCCCTGGCTCCGAGGTAGACCGTCCTAGATGTAGGTCACATTCTCTCCTCATTTAGGCATGCCGGGGCCTGAGGCTAGGGTTGGGGGTTTCACCAGCCCTGGATAATCTCTGATGGAGGATGCAGACATCTTTGTGCGCCTGCATCAGACATTCTCCCTAGCAGATCTGTCTTAGGCTGCTGCTAGATAGCATTTATTTTTTAACACAAGTGCATAAAAGATTATTATTCATTCTTGGTATAACAAGGGGGGGTGTAACACTGGAGCCTTAATGGGAGAACCACCACTGGATGATGTACAACTGTTGCATACAAATGAGACATAATGGTATGACCAAACATAAACACAGTAACTGGTCATACCAGCTAACAGAGTTGGTGGGTCACCACATGATTTTTCAAGCGGTCATCATATTATTTTACAAGCAGGTAGAAATTAGACATTTTTAAAAGAAATAACAAACACTGTAGAAAGGACTCCTCAATTCTGCAACTCATAGAGCCGAATGTAGTGATTAGCATTACAAGGTCTTACAAACGCGCATCGAACAAATATCGCAGGAAAAAGGTAAGCAAAATTAGATAGATTTTCTTGCCTGTATTCTGTACAGTGCAGAAACCAAAGACTACACAACACGGCCCCATCCCCTCATTATAAAGAGTCACTGGGGAAAAGGGTATAGACATCTGAGATTTTGGTAGGAACAGAGACACTAGGACTGATTGCTGAGGGGGGAATTTTTCTAACACATTAACCAACACACAAAAGATGTCACCTCTGTTTAAATTCCTTGGTTTCCATAGTAAATTCACAAACACTGTACTTGCCACATATGTAATGACCTAGCAAGGGGGAAGGCCCCAGTGGTCAGAAAGAGGATGTGGTGGCTTCTGTATGGGAGGAGCTGGGCATGGACCAGTAGATATTTTAAATTCCTGTTGCATTTAGAAGCTTATATAGGAGTCTCAGATGCAAGGTCCACAGCCATTAGAACACACCAATGGTTCTTGATGCTTTTAGAAATAAAGTTTCAATAAGGGGAAAGGTTATCACACATACAGGTCTTTCAGATTGAATTTTGATTTGTGGTGTCAACAGTTTTATGTGGGCAGCACCATGCCCTTATGGCTCAGCGCCTCATGAGATGTACAGGTACATGTAATATAAAACTCCCAAAATAAAATACAGGGTAGTTATGATGTAGCAATTTGTGGGTAAATACTTCTTCCTCCCTGATGAAATCTGTTTTTTCTTTTTTTTTTTCAGGTAAATCTACGCCGGACGGTACAACACGCGAGCGATCGGTCTAGATTCAGGGACCACGCTCACGTTAGATTCGAGGAACTACTGTATTTCCTCTGATTTGCCAGGAGACCGGGCGGCACACAATACTATGGGGCATATTATGTCCACCTACAATAGGAGGTCTATTGTGTGACTACGCGCTTCTTCTTCCTAAGCCAATTTAATCTTGGGAGTGGACTATAGAATTACCTGGCGATCACCACCTTTTGGACACGTGTATCCTGAATATCATAAGGAGGTCCATTGCGTGTTCATATGCACAGGTATTTTGCAAAGCCGACTCAACCTTAGAACTGAATATTGAACTAGCTGGCGATGATTCTACTGTTACGTGAATCTTGAATACTAAGAGAAGTCTTGAAACTGACGGTGAATACCGACTGGCATTTTTATCATCGCATACACATCGATAGATTCTCTACTCTTGGAATTCAATTGTGTTTATACTGCCCTGAGGAAGCTCCCTGCAAGGGAGTGAAACGAGTTGGCTGATCTCTTTTTTTGTGATTTTAACAACAAATTTTTCTACAAACTTGAATAAATATTTTTGTACACATTCATGACTTGTTTTGGACTTTGTTCATGTGCGCCCCCACCAAACTTGAAAAATGAAATCTGTTTTGTGTTTACAATTCCTTCTCAACCTAAGAAATTGACTATAGGTGGAGAATCCCTTAGGGAACATGGGTGGTAACTTTGGTATGCCAACAGTGTGTTTCTCTCAGTGGATTTCCTGAATATGGTAGTAAACAAATTACCCTTTTCAACATTTACAGTTCGTTCTAAAAACTGAATTTCTGAGTGATGAAAGTGCATATTAAAGTTCAGTCCATTACAGCTCTGATAGACCCAGCTTTGGAATAGCATTAGCTAAGATATGTTGTCTTCCCAAATCATACAATTATTATCAATATATCTTTTCCATAGAAAAAAAGTTCTCTAAAGGGATTAGTAGTTGATGACTCTGTTCAAGCTCGTGAATATAGAGGACTTCAAAATCTGGTGCAAAACATCTCCATAGAAGTACCTCTAACTTGAAAAAAATGATTCATCCATAGATTAGTAAATAATTATGGTGAGTGCTAAATAGAGTAGGGATCTAATGAAAGATGTAGGGACCTGATGTGTTCTTGGTCTTTTGTTCAACAGATTGCGGGTGATATCAATACCCTTCACTTGCGCTATATTAGTATAGATGGAGTCGATTTCCAAAGTGGCTAGAAGAAAAATGGGAGTCAAAAATAGACAATCCTCAATCAAATTGATGAAGTGCATGCTATGTCTTATATAGCAGCCCGTCAGTGATAAAAAAGGGCTTCATGCAAAAACCCATGTACTGGCAAATAGGTTCTAAAATCAACCCACAGCCAAAAGAAAACCCCAAAAAAATGTTTGTTTAATGCAGCTCCTATAGTTCCCTCACTTTTAACTAGCTCTCCCTTTTTTATAACCTTTTTAATTTTCATTTACACTCTTTCTTATCGTTTTGTGGGCCCTCGCCATTTTGCTGTTTCTGATATAGCCACTTACCTTCAAAGTGCAGCATTTTAACACCTAATATTTCTGCTGCATCCTGGTCCTGTGTCATTTGTTTGTTTTCAGGGTCCTCTGACCTTCCCCAACATGACTGCCCTTTTCCTTGATCTCAGTCCTGCCTTTTTTCTACCATCATTGACCCTTCAGACATGTTCAATTTTGATTCTGGAACATGTGTGTCTAAGGAAGACTGCTTGGATTTCCGGGGGTCTCGGCGGCCATCCTCAGTCTATTGCCCCTGTCACCACATCCTACCATTCAGCCCTCTTCTCTAATCTACAGGTATTTATCACAGTTCTGCTGCACTGTTGTTACTTTTTCTCTTTTTTTCACAGCAGGGACAGTAACTGACCCATCTTCTACTTCCTTATTGGAATTAATCTGGCCAGCCTTTGTGGTCCCATTTGAAATTCTTCCCATCACCACCTCGTTCAGTTTCCAGTCAAAGTGAGCCTTTCTGTCTCTAATTGTAATCACTAGTCTTTTTTCTGTCTGTTCATTGTGACCTGTATATAAGTCAGAGACCAAGCTATTTGATATTGAAAATGCCTTGTATTTAAAGTCATGGCTCTTTTTTGTTGTCTATTTTCTCTATTAGTTTAGCTCCCACTCAGGCTCTTCTATTACTTTTTGTCCTGATGATGATCCAGGTATCAATGCAGGGATTGAAACACCATTGACCTTACCACAGACCCTTTACATGTCATATATCATTTTGATGGGCCATGTTGTTCTTGTCGTTCTGATACACATGTTGATCACGCTATGTCACTTGTGTGTGTTACGTAGATGAGAGTACCAAACATGTTTCTGCACAAGCACACACTGTGCCGTTGTTTTAAGGAGATGTTTTCATTGATTGTTGATTAAAATACCCTCTGTTGGTTTGTTTTTAAACAAACTTTATTGAGTTTTATATTAGCTTCCATCTGTAATTGTTTAAATATAATTAACATTTAATCAGGAGTTTCATTGAATAAACTTCTTTTACTCACTAAGTCCATTAGAATTATTGTATCATTGGATCAAGCCCCAACCCTCCTTCTCCTGGGAACCAATGCAACAGGAAATATTCTGGTGATATCTCTATCTCTCTACCATTCACACCATCCAAGAATGAAGTTACTCCTTCCCAATAGTTTCCCAGCGTCGGGCAATACCACAACATATGGCAGAATTCTGCTCCTTCCTTAAAAAAGCATGGGCAAGCCGCTGTTTGGATAGCAAAGTATTGATTAAACTTAGCCGGGGTAAGGTATGCTCAGTGCAAGACATAGACAAATACTAGCTGGAATCTAGCATTCCTGGTGCTCTTCCATGCTCTTTCTACTAGTTCTCCCCATGCTTTTTCTGCAATAACCTCCCCTAAATCTACCTCCCATATTTGCAGCAAATCATTCAGGGGCAATAGTGTTTCTTGCAATATGCGCATATAGAGAACACGTGACTGCCTTAAAGGTGCCTGCTGTTGTCTCCAAATATTGGCACTCTACTGATGTCTGCAGCTCTGTGAGTCCCCTTCCCCAGTGCCTCCGCATGGCCGGTGTGAGTACTGAGTGTAATAAGAAATCTCCACCGGGCATATCTCTCTCGGAGATCATTAAATGAGATCATGGCACTCTCCTCATACAAGTCGCCTATTGTGGATAATCCCAGCTCTCTCCAAACCTCCAGTCTGCACCAGTTTCCTCTGTGAGGTAATGTCTCACATATAACCAATGGGATTTCTGAGGCATAGGTACTCCTAATCTGTGCTCTTCTCAGGCTCTTATTCCAGCATTTGCGTGCTGTTTTTAGTTCAGACGGGATAGTATGATCTCGAATGGTGAACATCAGTATTATTTGAGATAATATTCGTGGGTTCGGGGGGTCATCTTCCCGCTCCCCCGTCCCCCTAGTTTGCCGCCACCCACTCCGTGAACCATTGTAATTATGCCGCCATGTAATACGCCTCAAAGTCAGGTACGGCCAGTCCTCCCTACGATCTTGGCCTCATAAGGACACCGTTCGTCTACCAGTTCTCCATAGGAAGCCCGAGATCATTGTCTTGAGCTGGGAAAAGAATCTCGCTGGTATCCAGACCGGTAGTGTCCCGAAATAATCCAAAAGCCTTGGTAGTGTCACTATTTTAAGGAGGGCCACTCGGCCCGCCACAGACAATGGGAGAATTCCCCAGAAGTCGAAGTTACATTTTGCTCCTCTTAGGGCTCTTCCTATGTTGCCCTCCAATAGATCTTCTTCGGTCTCCTGTGGGCCTACTCTATTTACTTTGGTAGGTAAGAGGCAAGACTTCACCCAGTTTACCCTGTGCCCTGCTGCCCCTCCAAGGTCTTACAGTAATTCTTTAGCTCCGCAAATCGCATCTCCCGTGTCTACTAGGAACATCAATAAGTCATCTGCATATAGCGCTATATGATGAATTTGCCCGAACACCGTTAGGTCCCGATAATTCTGACCCGTTCTATCTTGAGCTGCAAGCGGCTCCATGGCCAGGGTGTACATGAGGGGAGAGATTGGGCACTCCTGTCTCGTCCCTCATCCAACCCTACAGACATCAGATAGCAGCCTTCCCGTCTTGACCCTGGCAATGGAACCTTTGTTTAGAAGAGCCGTCCCTCCCACAAACTCATCTCCCTGCCCAAATTTCCGCATCACTTAAGATAAATAAGGCTATTCAAGGCTATTGATTGCCTTTCCATTGTCTACTGCAAAAACAGTTGCCTCTTCTTTCTGATAAGAGTCCGCCTCCAACACTTGTAGGAGCCATATTTCTGGTGAGGATAAAACCTGCTTGGTCTTTGTGTATAAATGTTGTCATATGAGGGAAGAGGCTGGTAACTCGGATGCGGCTCAGAATCTTGTAGTCTAAATTAAGCATGGAAAGCGGGCGGTATGCCATCCTGTCACATGCTGGCTTCCCTGGTTTAAGCAGTGGAATAATAACCGCTTCACTTGTGGACTCAGGCAGACTCCCCACTTGTCTCACCTCGTTATATAGGTCTACGAAAACCATCCGTTCCAGGTGACTTATTCCTGGCTATGCTTTTACTAGCCCCTCTCACCTCACCTATTTCTATGTCTCAGCCTCAGGTGTGTGCTATTTCCTCATCCAGAGCTGGAAGCTCCACATCTCTTTTAAATATATCCAGACCCACATCCGTTGGAACTAGTCTACTCCCGTACAGGTCTGTGTAATATTAAAACAACAAATCATTTGTGTCCCGCTGGTCATAACAGGCATCCCCACTTTGCCCCCTGAGTTCTAATATTACTGACCCTCTTCTAACTGGATTAGCCAACCAGGTGAATAGGGCCACAGATTGGTCTCTCTCAGTGTGGGCTCGTGTTATATATTCTTTATAATCAAAACAGCAAAGGCGTTCCACCTGTGCAGTCACTGCCTCCCTAGCCTCCACAAATTCCCACTGCTTGTCTGCTCTCTTTAGTCTTTCTTTCTCTATATCGTAGAGACGTTGATCTGCCATCTGTATGTCTTGCAAGAGCACCCTACGTGTTCCCATCATCTCTAAGATACATTGCCCTCGGATGACTGATTTAAAAGCATCCCACTCTACAAGTAAATGTGTCGCTGTGATAGCATTCTCCTGGAAGTACTGTCCAATAACAGTATTCACTGCCGCGTGGAAGACCTGATCTTCCAGAGCTTCAGGACGCAAGCGCCAGGTGGGTATTTTGGGCCTTGCACGGGACCACACCATCCCTAACAGTACTGGGTTGTGGTCTGAGATTGTTCTAGTGAGATATTCACTGGTTTGTACCCCCACATGGACATCAGGGGAGCACAGTATGGCATCCAATCGGACATGTAGCTTATGTATTGCGGAAATACATAAATAATCTCTATCCCCAGGATGCGGAGCCCTCCATGAATCCACCAATCTCCATCTCTGCTACCAATGACGATGCTCTTCTGCTAATTTATGTGTGGGAGCATCAGGAAGAGGAGGATGAGAGCGATCCAGGCCAACGTCTGTTGTTCAATTAAAATTGCCCCCTAGTATTACTGACTCTATTAAAACTGCGTTATGAACAAGGGGTAACCCAATAGGAGTCAAAAGGACCTGGGTGTCAATATGTTATGGAAAAAATGGTCCCAGACATTAATTTAACTTACGCATTAGTCAGAAAAAATCAAATCATCTCTTCACTTCAATCAATATAGTGAAGAGATGATTTGATTTTTTCTGACTAATGCGTAAGTTAAATGTCTGGGACCATTTAATCTATTAAAACCGCAGCCAGTGCCCCAGAAAGCTGTGATAAGAAGGCAGATTATTCCCTGTTAGGGGCACATAGTCTCCCCAGTATTTCTCTACTATCCAACTGCTCAATTACAACAACAAACCTCCCCTCTAGGTCCACAACCTGCCGCGTGCACCCAGATCAGGAACTCCCTGGCGAATGCCGAATAGTTGGTATAAAATACTTGACCTCTCCATCGACGTTAAAGCGCATCCCCTTCTTTTGCCATAATGTGGGTCTCTTGAAGCAGCGCAATTTGAATCCCCCTCCTAACCAAGTACGCATGTATTTTATAGCGCTACAGCATTGAATGCTTCCACGGTACATTACAAGACATGCATTTTATATCTATGGGGGGTACCAATATTACTGATTGGAACTCGCCCCAATGATTTCCCCCAGTGTGACTCGCCTGGCCCAAAATAACACCCCTTTAACTAAATTAAACCCCCAACTCCCCCTCCCCAGGTTAGGTACTCGAGAACTGGTTCCCATCCAAACATAAACTAAGCTCGCAAAGTCTTCTAGTAGTTGTGGAGGGTATGTAGCTTACCCTACTTGGCCCGGAACCCCACCAAACCGCACCCCCAATACTTTAACTAGATCAACAGCCCCGGTTCTATTGACTCAGGCCATCTGCTTTAGTGATACAGTCAGTAGTCCCCAGAGTCAGCCTCTCCAAGCCAGGGCCGCCCAGTATCTCGACAGTCTTCAAGCTTATGACCCAGGCTGCACTCATCAGGTGATGTCATCCGCCGACTGAGGCGTGACTTCTGACTGTTCCGTTTCTGAGTTGTTGTTTTCACTATACACCAACAAACAAACCTATCTTTCTACGTCAACCCCACTTTTACTCAAGGTAGGGCTAGATGCATTTTGACTATGTTCCGCGACTGCTTTGTAGTACTTTGCGCCATTCTGATTGGAGTTCATTAGGAGACGAGGTTCGAGTCACACTCTTGCTTTTGTCTGTGCTTTGTTGAGACAAATCCGGGGTGGAGTCGTGATGTTCCTGGCTGTGTCAAGTGTCCAACCCTTCCCAGGCTTTTTGTGGTGTGGTAAAAAACATTGTTCCCGCCGAATAGGCCATCCGTAGACGTGCCGGGAACAGCATTGTGTACGGGAGTTGCATTTGGCGCAGCTTCTTTTTGATGGCCAAAAACAACACTCTTTGACGTTGGACTTCTCTGGTAAAGTCTGGGGAGATCATTACTTTACTATTGTCCAGCTACAGATCTTGCTTTTGGTGGGCTTGGTGTAGAATATGATTTCTGTCCCTAAAGTGTAGGAGCCATGCCACTATTGGAAGAGGAGGGGCCCCGGGCTTAGGCAGCCTAGCCAGAACTCTATGGCCTCTTTCCAGTTCATATAAGGGGGAGAGCCCTTCTGGGTCTACTTCGGTTCTGAGCCAGTCCTCCATGAAGCGCACCATTTCCAGCCCTCTGCCCTCTCCGGCACTCCAATTATTCATAAATTATTTCTGCTTGATCTCCCCTCGCAATCTTCAGCCCGCACTTCCAGGACTTTGATCCTTGCCTCCACAGCATTGAGTGATTTTTGTAATGTAGTCACTGCCTCCGGTAGGTCGCTGAGCACTTTTTCGGTGGTCACGACCGCTCTTTAAGTTTGTGATGGTCATATTTTAGCAGGCTTAGGTCTGTGCCTATTGCGTCAATTTTTGCCTCCAGCACCTCTCTGGAGGCCGTGATAGCCTGCATAATATCTGTGAGTGCAGGACTTGTGTGAGTCTTTTCCTTCCTCCACGGTCTCTTCATCATCATCTTTCTGGGTTTCAGTGCCCCTGTGCTGAGGGCATTATAACTCTTTTTCCTCGGGACATTCCCCAGCCTTCTGCTCGATTTCTCCTTCTCCCAGCCCAGGCAACTCGCTTTGGTCAGGAGGTGTCCTTGCGGTGTTTTGTGGCTTTCAGGCTAAGCGTACTCGTTTCAGTTAAGTATCACCAACCCACGTTGCGGTCAATGTCAGTGCTTCCTCTTCGACGACCTCCAGACCACAATACCCTTTCCCTTTTCACCTATCACCTTCGAGCTTGTGCCTCCTGCTGGTGTTTCTTCGCAAGTCTCACCTGCTGTTCAATGAGTAAGGGGGATCCCCTGATAAGTCCCCTCAGAGCCCTATTCCAATTCGGTGATGGTTGCACCCACTACTCTCCTCATTTTTAATTATGCGCCATCACAGTGTCTCCCGGGTTCTGCCCGCTTCTATTGTGCCGGATCCCGAATGGCTTGTCAATCGCCGGTGACCCTGCTCGTACGTTGGTATCTTCCTGAGGAGGCCTCAGCGGGCCCTCCACCCCGCAATCTTCACTCCAAATCTAATATGAGCGCACTTCCCGGTTCACTCTGCCCCGGTGGTTGTTCTTAGTGCCCCGGGCCGCTAAATACTTTTGTAGTGCCCCTGTAGCCTCCAATTCTTAGGACGTCCTCTCCGTTTCCCAGCGGTCAGTGTCTGGAAGTCACCTCCTGTTAGGTAGGCCCGTCCCCCCGTCCTTCACCAAGTCAGGAGGTTACTCCTCTAGACAGGCTCTCGAGGGTCGCGCTGCAACTATCTCTCGGCCCCCAATCATAACTTTGAGTGTTGTAGGGAATTCAGCTCCGGGGCCCCCCTTCTGTCACCACTAGTGAACCGCTGACTGCCTCAAGGAGCCCTCGCAAATGGCTCTACATCCGACGTCTTGCAGTGTCCGGGACAGCCTCGCTACTCCATGGGTACCATTGTGTCTTCTTCGATTCTGCTCCGCGCAGAGTCAATTTTGCCAATTTTATTGCTTCCCGAGTGCAGCAGGGGCGTACTGCCCAGATCTTCATGGTCCAGAGACGTTCCGCCTTGGAGATTTATGTCAATATCTGCACCCAGAGCTCAGGATGTTTACTTATGGGGATACGACGGCAGGAGCTTCGCAGTCCGCTCCGGCTCACATTGGCACCAGGCCACGCCCCTAAAATACCATCTGATATGTGACAGTCTAATATTTTTTATTAGGGATCCCTGTCCCTTCTACTGCTACATTACCCAGGTACCTAATGATTTCCAGTTTATGCTTTTGTAATCAATATTACTCCTCTTTTACCATGTCAAACCAGTTCTGAGGATAGTGCTCCCCCACTAGGTTTGGTATCTGTCTGACTGGGAGGGCAAACACTGAGTTCTAGGTGTACCTCACCTTTGCTTATGATGGATAAGTCTCATTTGAAGTAAATTATGTTCCTGGTTACACCCAAACTGCTCTTCCTCCCAGGTGAAGATAAAACACCTCCCTCAACTCCCAGGCCATTTTCACTGCTGAAGTAGCAGTTTTCACACCTCCTCAGGGCTAAGCAATCAATGGGCTACTGCTAGAGTGCTACCTCAAATTAACCTCCAGAAGCATCATGCAGGGGAAAGATATCTTTCTAAAAGTAACTTTTCCTTAATATTTATTAAAAGCATTGTCCCAGTGCACAGAGTAAAAAAAAACAGCAGAATCAGTTGACAAAAAAGGGAGCTGCCCTTGTGAAAAGAAGCATGTTCTCTAAGTTACATAGTCTACATATCCTTTTCAAACCCCTAAAATATCAGGGAAAGGACTAAAAGGTTCCTCTATACCTTTCTAGAGGTTAAATGGGTTTGCACGTCCCCTTCTGAAAACCACAGCTTGTACTCCTAACCCCTCTTTTCCGACATCCCTAAGGCCCACAGCTTATGATGGTGCACATGTCACTGTCACCGACTTTCTATCTCCCTTTCGAGGGGTGCATGGAGACAAATGCTTTTCAACATCGTTGTCCCAATGCTCTGGTGGGTCACTTATCTTACTGACCCTCAATGGATCATCTGTGGAGTACCAAACTGCTTTCTTCAGAGACGTTAGGGTGATGTCCAGCCACTCAAGAGTTTGTTGTTTATGGAAAGTTGTCATGGAGTTCAAAGAGATACAATTGACAGTGACAAGAAAAGGGAGGTAACTGTGGGACTTGCCACATCATGTTATCCTTCCTCCAGTTCTGGAAGGCACTCAGAGGAAATTAAGGAGGCTCAAGGGAGAGTTGGAGGTTGGCAGGCAAGGTAAAGAGTGATTTTAACTTTCACCTAGAATCGAATAATAATACGGATACTGCCATATTGCTGGATAATCTTGCAACATATGGTCCAATGCAAATTGCCTCCCAATTTACTCACATGGCAAGTCATATTTTGGATGGCATCTTCACAAGTAATCCCAGAATCCCACTGGATAAAATTCTCCCATTACCTTGGTCAGATCATAAAGCTATCCACTTTCAAGTTCCAATTACACTGAGTAACACGTTCCATCTAAACAGAACAGCACTCGTTAAATTGCGCCCCTGGCACACAATTCAGAAAATAGAGCTAGAACAGGCTCTTGATAGACACCCGCCCACGCAGCCCTTAGATAAATGGAATAGATCAGCAGTAATTCAGTTGGCCCCGGAGAGAACAACAAAACTGAGAAGAAGCCAAGGGTCAGCTCCCTGGTATAGAGCCGATCTGAAAATCATTAAGTCCAAATGTAGACGAGCTGAGCGATCATGGAGGGTCGACTGTAGCAGGGATCGCAAAAAGTCCTACAACTTAGTCCTACAGGAATACAAGGAAGCAATTAAAACAGGAGAAACCGACTACTTCACAGATAAAATTGGTGCAGCAAAAGATTCCTCTAAAGAGCTTTTCAAGACTGTCAAGGTGTTATCTACACGGCAGCAAGACAACCGCTTTACTCCGGATCAAAATTTTTGCAACAAGATTGCAAACTTCTTTCAAACTAAAGTTCAATCAATTTATGATGATCTCCTCAAAACAGTACATACCCCAACTGTAAATAGTCATCTAATCATCGATTGACTAGGTTCTTGGCACTAACTACAGAGAGTGTAAATAACCTGTTACTTCTGATAAAGTCTGGCTCCCCAAATGATCCATGTCGTCCTGCCACTTTACATATGGTTTCAGACAAGATCAATGCACAGCTAGCTCCACTCTTAAATGAGGGAATTAATTCAGGGACCTTCCCTTTGCCCGGGAAAAAGGTGTGCATCAGGCCAATTCTGAAGAAACCCGCCTTGGACCCCACTGAGGTAAAGAATTATCGTCCAATATCATGTTTACCAATAACAGCCAAAATCTCAGAAAAATCGGTAAACTCTGAGCTTGTCCACTACCTCGATTCCAATAACCTCCTACACCACACCCAACATGGCTTTAGACCACGCCACTCCACTGAGTCTGCCCTGATTATGACCGCGGAGGAGATTCTTAAACGACTGTATGGGGGGTGGGAAGAGCCATCCTTATCCTACTTGACCTATCAGCAGCATTTGACACCATTAATCATACGGTGTTAGGGCGGCAGCTGGAGGCAATAGGAATTAAAGAGACAGCTCTAATCCTACTCTCTTCCTTCCTAGAAGCCAGAGAGCAGAGGGTGTGTTGGGACAATCTCAATTCTGAGAAATTCCACCTCCTATGTGGGGTGCCACAAGGTTCGGCTTTATCACCAATCTTGTTTAATATCTACTTCACCACTTTGGCCAAGCTAATCAGACAGCACGGTTTAACGTTAGTCTCATACACTGACAATACCCAGATAGTCATATCTATAGCACAGAGGGCTGAAATCACAGCTGTTAGCTTCCACAACTGCCTGAAGAATGTCATGAGCTGAATGAATCAAAACTTCATTACGCTCAATACGGATAAAACTGAAGTCATGGAGTTTGGGAAGGGTCCACTCTTATGGAATCCAGCATGGTGGCCAACTGAGGCACGTAACTGTCCTCATCTGTCTACCAAGGCGAGGAACTCGGGAGTGATTGTTGATCACCAACTACACTTTGCACGACAGATCAATCGTTTGACATCCCCCTGCTTTTTTCTACTAAAGACTGTACGCAAGATCCTGCTGTTTATCTCCTTAGAGCTTAGGATGACAGTAATTAGTGCGCTAATCCTTTCGAAAATGCATTACGAAAAGGCTTTGCTCTTGGGCACTGATAAGTATCAGTTGCCAAGCTGCAGTCAGTGCAAAACACAGCAGCCTGACTACTACTTAACATCCCTCAAGTATCACTCTACTTCTGCTGGCATCAGGCTACTCCACTGGCTCCTGATACAGCAATGTATAGAATTCAAGGTTCCATGCCTGCTGCAGAAGGCATTGTATGGTGGGAGAGCCTTGGCCATTCAGAGTCTATTTCTATGGTACTCCCAGATACGGAATCTCAGATCAGTCAACACATGACTGGTCCAGCTTCCGGCTAGATGGGATAGGCAGGAGCCTATCCCATCTAGCCGCCAGACTATGGAATAGGCGGCCGACCACCATCAGGTTGCAACCAAATAGGCTCCAGTTTAGGAAAATGATAAAGACTTGGCTATTTCTCCCCAAATAAGACTCATGGTTTCGCCAAACAGCACTTGTAACACTCCTTAGAGCCAAGACGCCTCGGCATACGCGCACTTTATAAATGTTTACTTACTAAGAGTTGCAGATAGTGTCCACCCACCACTGATCTATTCAAGCAAAGAACACAATCATGGCTCAGGCACTGAAGGTAGTGATTCCTCCCTAGCCTTCACCTTTTCCCACAATGTCACAGGCTGGGGTGGAAATGAGTAAACTCAGTAATACTCCTCCATCCTATGACAATGTGGAAAATGGTGAAGTGGGAAGAAGGATTGAGACCACGACCTTGCTTCCTGCTTAAGGCCGGACTAATGTTTTGGGCCATGGTGGTTTACATTTTTTATACACATTTGAGGGATGTACAGCTGCCCAACTATTATCAATACACATTCACAATAAACACCTCTGCTCTGCTTTTGGACATAGCCCTTCAAGTATAGTCTACATATCTAGAGGGACCTAGAGCTGCTCAAGTATTACCACCACACATGACTAATAGACCTTTCTGCTTTGGTACCATGAAAGAGGCTAAGGGGATAAGGCAGACAGTGGCAACATTCTGCTTTACCTGTTACTAAACTGGCTGATGTAACCCAAACACCCATACAGAGGAGCCACTACTGCTGAGGAGTAAGACAAATCTATCAATTCAATTAGCCCAACCCTTATGACAGAGGTCTGCCAATAGAAAGCAGGCTTTGGGGTTGCCTATATGGGCTTCGTGAATCGGTGTGCCACATTCACAATTTAAAGAAATTGAATGTAGGCAGAATGCTTGATAAAGACTATTTTATTTCCATTTCCCATTTGCATGCCAACGTCTAAAGTTTCATAACATGTTAAATTACTCTGAAAGAAAAACCTTATTCTCAGGCAGGTTCTACTCTTAAAGGGGTCCAGAGTGCTCATTGTTAAATATCTGAATACCTAGAAAGCAATGTCCTCATTTAATCTTAAAGTGTGCCCCTAGGAAATGCTGTAGGGTAGTGGAATGTCAGTGTGCACCAAGGCTAATATTATCATGGATCATCCTATACAAGAAGAATTGCATGTTGTGATTTCTTAATCAAGCTCTGGTTTGTGTAATCTGAAAAACCTAAACTCACCATATTTGCTGGTAATTTCTCCATCTGCACACCGAACACATATATGGCAGCAAACTTGTTTTCCTTCCTGAGAGGTTTTCCAATATCCAGGTGGACAGCTGTCAGAGCACACAGAGCGAGGAGTCTGGAGAAAAAAGATCAGCAAGGAGAGTGTTTTTAAGCTGTATATTAATATTCACTTTTGCCCCAAATAAATCTAAATCCTGGTTTTTATCATGTGATGGTGTGATCTCAATGTTGGCAAGTTATTAATTAAAGAAAAGGACAACAACATATTTGTAATGATAAGAAATCAATGGATTTGGTTCTACAGTTGACAGGTTACACACTACAATCTTTACTTCACAATATATAGAAAATGGTCCATTGATCCAGATCCATTATCTCACATGATGTAGGGTCCAATTCACAGAACTAACTTAAGACAAAATCCTCAATTTACTACCATTTTGGTATTCACGGAAGGCACTTACTCATTTGGTATTCGCAAAAAGGCACTTACTCATTGATGAGTAAGTGCCTTCGGTAAATACCAAAATGAGTAAGTGCACTTACTCATTTTGGTATTCACAGAAGGTAGTTACTCATTGATGAGTAAGTGCCTTCTATGAATACCAAAATGAGTAAGTGCCTTCTGTGAAACAGAATGGCTCATGATTCCATCTGGGAGATTGTGATGGTAGAATTGCCTGAGGAGCAGGAGGGGAACTCTCAGTTGGAATCAGAAGTCAAGGTGCAATGGTTGACAGAAGTGGCCACAGGAGTCCATAAAACATTTCTAGCAAGTGACTGTGACATTGACATATTGAAAGTGTTAGTCATGAGGAAAAATCCCTACAGATAAAATGAATGTTGATGGTTGTTTAATCATATTGGTTTGCCAGGTTTACTGTTGTAGGGGTTATAAATCAGGCATGCAAAGAACTCCAGACATATACCAAGAGGAACAGGGCTAAAGGAGAATGTTCACTTGACATGGTGATTTTGATAACCTACCTACAGTGCAAAATGCATCACCTCCTATCCCACCTACGCAACAGGCAAAAACAATAGTACAGAGGTAGTTGTAGAACCCTCACTTGCTCATTTGGCAGGATAGCACCTTGATGCATGGCAAACATGCAAATACTGCCAGAAACTCTCCCTAAGTGTGTTGTATTACTGGAAGAGAGTAATTATATAGATAGCATTTTCTAGCAGACCTTTCAAAAAAATAGTGGATGTATGGTGATCATTGGCCAGGATGCTATGGTGGAGAAACTATGGATACACAGTTCGAAGCAGCAGTTCATTTGGCATCACTGAGATTGCATATAAATGGGATTCAAATTGTAGATATTTCTTCATTGTATAATATATAGTTTGAGATGGCTGATTTTTAGAAAAGAAACTTGTTTAATATAAAGATATAACTAAAACAAAAAATAAATATTAACACCCCTAAAAAAAACATAAAAAGGGAATGGGATGACTGATTTCAAGAAAAGAAACTGGTTTATATAAAGATAGAATAAGTGTTAGCTACTTAAGTGGAAGGCACAATACATTCTGCAAGCCCACTGGTAGCATTTAATGTACAGGCCCTGGGTATATGGTATACAAATCTACAAGGGACTTATAAATAAATTGAATATGCCAATTAGGTGTATGCCAATCAAACCATGTTTTAGGGGAGTGAGCATAAGCACTTTAGCAAAGGTTAGCAGGGCCATCAAAAGAAATGATCCAACAAAAATTTGAGGTAGTAAACGAATCACTGACAAAATATCGACGTTGAAAATATCGACCTACAGGAATATCAATGCAGAAATATCGAAGGCAAGAATATCGACATCCTATCTACAACATGGTAAGTAAAAAAATATCGAAAAAAATATAGATGTTAAAAATATCGATGTTAAAAATATTGTTTTTTTTTCTGTAAAAATATGAATGTAAAATAAAGTAAATAACACTAATAAATAAAATAAACAGTTAAAAATATCTAATAATGTTTAAGATTAATAAATATTACATATATAATAATACATTAATTAAACATATACAGAAAATATATAATATATACGCACTTAACAATAAGTTGTAATAATTATTTAAATAGTTTATAAATTAATAAAAAATATTATAAATTACAAATACATTTACAAACATAAAACATAAACATAAATAAAAAGTAAAGAATTATGTTTAATAAATTTAAAAAAATATATACCTTTAATATTTTTTAAATTAATTATATACTACATTATCTAAATGTATAAAAAAAATTAAATAAATAAAAATACCATTCAAAATCTATAAGTAAAAAAAATACATTAATAAAAATGTTGGATAGCATAGAACTTAAAATTACCATTCCCGCTACAGAGAGCACAATAGTAGAGAAACCGTTGTAGAAGCGTAGAGGTCAAAATTACTATTCCAACTCCAGAGAGTGCAACAGTAGGGAAAACGTTGGATAGCATAGGGGTAAAAATTACTATTCCAACTCCAGAGAGTGCAACAGTAGGGAAAACATTGGATAGCGTAGTGGTAAAAATTACTATTCCAACTCCAGAGACTGCAACAGTAGGGAAAGCGTTGGATAGTGTAGGGGTAAAAATTACTATTCCCACTCCAGAGTGTGCAACAGTAGAGAAATGGTTGGATAGCGTAGGGGTAAAAATTACTATTTCAACTCCAGAGAGTGCAACAGTAGGGAAAGCATTGGATAGCGTAGGGGTAAAAATTACTATTCCAACTCCAGAGAGTGCAACAGTAGGGAAAGCGTTGGATAGCGTAGGGGTAAAAATTACTATTCCCACTCCAAACAGTGCAACAGTAGGGAAAACATTGGATAGCGTAGGGGTAAAAATTACTATTCCAACTCCAGAGAGTGCAACAGTAGAGAAAACGTTGGATAGCGTAGGGGTAAAAATGACTATTCCAACTCCAAACAGTGCAACAGTAGGGAAAACATTGGATAGCATAGGGGTAAAAATTACTATTCCAACTCCAGAGAGTACAACAGTAGGGAAAGTGTTGGATAGCGGGTGGGTAAAAATTACTATTCCCACTCCAGTGAGTGCAACAGTAGGGAAAACATTGGATAGCGTACGGGTAAAAATTACTATTCCCACTCCAGAGAGTGCAACAGTAGAGAAAACGTTGGATAGCGTAGGGGTAAAACTTACTATTCCCACTCCAGAAAGTGCAACAGTAGGGAAAACGTTGGATAGCGTAGAGGTAAAAATTACTATTCCAACTCCAGAGAGTGCAACAGTAGGGAAAGCATTGGATAGCGTAGGGGTACAAATTACTATTCCCACTCCAGAGAGTGCAACAGTAGGGAAAGCATTGGATAGCGTAGAAGTTAAATATAACATATTTATAAATAATTGTTGTAAATAAAATAATAAAAAAATTATTTTTTAAATTACTCTACATCATTTGCAAATACCCATTAATAATTACTAAAAACATAATTACAATTAAATAATTAATTAACAATAAATTAACAATAAATACCAATAACTATTATTTAAGAAATATAAATTAACAACTAATAAATATTGAACACTAAAATATTTTTCACAACAACACATATTAATAATTAGAAATTGATTAACAATTAAAAAATGGTAAACAAACATTTTTTTTGTAATGAAAAATTATTCACAAATTAATAAAATGAATTTCCATCTAATAAAAAGTAATTAACAATTAAAAATATCAATTACCAATTTAAAACAATTAATTACCAATTAAAATGTAATTACCAATTTAAAATGGTAATTACCAATTACAAACCTTAATTACCAATTAAAAAATAAATGGGCAATTAAAAAATTTAATTACCAATAGCAAACCTTAATTACCAATTAAAAAAATTAATTAGCAATTAAAATAATTAATTACCAATTATTATTTAATTATGAACAAAATAATTATCAATATCAAATAAAAAGAAATAATTACTTAATTACAATTAAATTACTTTCCACCCAATTACCCTATAAACCCACAACACGCTACAGTACTTAAACACAAAAATTATTTAAAATTAATTTACAATTACAAAAAATTAATAATTATTTTACAATAATTAAATGACTTCCCACTCTATTCCCCTATAAACCCACAACCCACTCCAGTACTAAAACATAAAATGTAATTAAATATAACATTTTTAATATATAAAAAATAGTACACATATAATTCAAAACAAATAAAAAACTTAACAAAAAACATATAACACATACATATAAAATACATAATAAAATACATAACAACAAACAAATATCGATATTAGTAACATCAAAATTAATAACATCGATATAATTGATATCGATATTACTAACTTCGATATTACTTACATAGATATAAAAAAAATTGATATTACTTACCTTAGGGTCGATATTCTGTCCAACGATATTCTTGACCTCGATATTCTTCACCTTCGATATTAATCTTGGTCGATAATTTGGAATCGATATTTTGACTGTGCACCGTAGTAAACAAATGTTTTGGTGAAAGACCACCCTAAGGCTGACAGATCTACTATATCCCCTCACTCCGGCTGAAATTGAGGAGTACTACCCAACCTCCTGGGAGTTCTCATCACTAAGGTGGAAGAACCTTGAAAGACCATAAGCACTGGAGTGGTCCGACCCAAGTCTGTGGTCCACCGTAAAATCCATTTCCTACATGGAGATGGACCACCTCAACAATTTTGGATTCTTATCCCTTATTTGCGTAAGCCACCCAAGGGAACTGTGGTCTGTCTGAACTCAGAAATGAGTCCAAAGGAAGTATGATTTCAGCTTCTTCAGTGCCCAGATCACAGCAAAGGATTCTCATTCAATACCACTCCACCTCTGTTCCCTGGGAAGTAACCCCCTAGAGATGAAAGCTACATGTTGGCCAAGGCCCTCATCGTTGAGCTGTGATAAGACTGCCCCTATGCCATGCTCTGAGGCATCTGTCTGAACTATAAATTCTTTGGAAAAGTCAGAGGCCTCAGCATAGGGGTTGTGTGCATGGCCTGTTTGAGGGAGTCAAAGGTTTTCTGGCAAGTCTCAGTCCAGATCATCTTCCTTGGCTGTTTAGTGAAAGTCAATTCAGTCAAGGGGCCAACGATGATGCCATACCCCTTAACAAACCTCCTCTAATATCCTGTGAGGTCCTGGGAGGCCCTCAACTCAATGTGAGTTTTTGGGGGCTCCTAGACTAGAATGGTGTCTATTTTAGCCAGGAGGGGCTGCACCTTACCTCCAACAAGGTGTCCCAAATTCACCACAGACCCCTACCCATTCTGGCACTTACTGGCCTTGATAGCCAGGCCTTCATTTTGCAAGGCCTGAAGTACTTCCTGCAGGTATACAAGCTGGATCTTCCAGATGCTATGGAAGACAGCTGTGTAATCCAGATAAGCATCACTGAAGGCCTTCATACCAGTCAAAGCCAGGTTCACCAGCCTCTGGAAGGTAGAAGGTGCATTTTTCAATCCAAAGAACATCACTTTATACTGAAAGTGGGCCTCTGGGGGAGAAAAGGCTGCCCTCTCTTTAGCCCCTTCAGTTAGGGAAATCTGCCCGCCCGCCACCCTATCGGCTATCGGGACCACCCGCCTAAAGGGCGGGGGTCCCGACATTGGAATTAGGATGCGCCCGCCACAGTGGCGGGCGCAGTCCTCAATTTAACATTGTGGCGGGCGGTGCTCCCTGCACCGCCCGCCACAATGTTAACAAAAAAATGCACGCATTTAAATGACCAAAGCGGCAGGCACCGCACGGTGCCTGCCGCTTTGATCATGTAAACGCAGGGGGGTACCACAGGTACCCCCCATGTGCCACCCCCCTTGGTCTTCACTCTGGGGGCCCACAGGGGGCCCCCAGAGTGAACACCGCATGCCTTTCCGTGGCGGCATTGCCGCCATGCAAAGGCATTGTAAAATGCACATAGTAATATGGGGGGCAGTGTCTAACAGACACCGCCACCATATTACTCGTTTTCCGCCCCGGCCGCAAGGCGACCGGGGCGGACAACATTGGAAGGGCATGGACCGACTTGAATATCAGAAAGCACACAAGGGCAGAATTGTTTTCGGAGTAACACAGTTTCTCTTCGTTTCTCCGGTGGACAAGGACAGGAAGAAACTGATGATGGACAAAAGCACCTCCCATGGTTATCCTGAACACGATACCACGCATAGTTCAAAACAAACTAGTTTGGTGCCATGTAACGGCGCTCCGATACCTTCGGGTAGAGTTCCTACTATATAAAACTGCAAAAGTAAAATTAAAATAAACTAATGGGATTGTGACTGAGATGAAAAGAAGAGTTTACCTAGCTTGTACCAGCAAGTATAGTACTTCCATGGTGACTGCTAAGCGCTAGTCGGCAGACTGCTAGGGACCCTCTTGTCTGTCTACTGATGCGATGTAAAAGTGCATGTAAGTCCTTCTTACATTATTCTGACCAGTCAGGATGTTTTCAATAAAGTTTTTGTTTAAATAAAAAGTCTGTTTTTCTAAGTTTTTGTTTTATCTCTATGAGGAACAAAACGTGACTTGGCAGAATAAATCAGAACTGATTGTTCCCAAATCGCGTCACTTATTGTATTGTGTGAGGGTTCTGCTATTCGCTGGTGAGTTACTAGAAATATCCTGATAGGTGCCAGCCCCAAAGATTTGAGGGCACTAACAAGAGCGTATTTTGGCACTGCGTGCTAGCTCCTTTTGATAGGCTTATACTGTTAAGTCTATACATAAGGTTGTCATGGTGCAGTTCCTACATGTTATCGACCCTATCTTAATGAGGGGGGAGTTCACTTCCAGTCCTTTTTTTTGCTGCCAGACGGCCCGTTGTTATCATTTTTTTCCGATGTGGGTGCACCCTTGGTAGTCGCTTACCTGCCCTGTTTATTTGTTGGTTTGGGAATGCTTCCCGAGCGAGGGCTAAGCCCAGAAAAGCAGAATGAATGGAGAATTACAAAATAGCAGCATAATGTAACAGGAGGAGCTCTTACGGGTGCCAATGGCTTCATAGGGGTTATTACCATAAACATCTACGTGCAGATCCAGAAATGAAGACTCCACATTAACCGCAGTACACAAGCCTGGTCAGCTTTATGCAAGAAGCTCATTTGCCTGAACGGTGCGAAAGAGTATGCCACACCCACGTCCTGGCAAAAACCCTTTGTATTGGAGAATGCAGTAACAAAAGCACTGCAAATAAAAACAAGCGCTGAAAGACAAGTGCGGCCCCGCAATCATCTACAGCGTTTACCTTACGGGAGCGAGCAGCCGCGGGCGCGATAATTGCTAACAGATGGAGGCGCTGCTCGCTCCGGCAAGGCAAATGCTGTAAATGCACGAGGGCCCATTAGAAACAGTGTAGAACATGCACGAGTTTCCACAAAAACCCGAAGCGATTTCCAGAGGTCCCTCCTAAGCAGTGCTTGCGCGCTGCGTAGGCGAGACCAAAAAACGAGTTAAGATTAGGTTAAAAGAGTTAAAATAGTTGAAATGTGACAGAGTGTGCAAAGAGAAATATTTATACTTGCAGTAGTGAATTTATCAGCACCTAACGACTATGCCACATGGAATTCAAGAATCGGGGCACGGCGGAAACTATGGGTGGATGGGTATCATTTCTCAATATTCTATATGCCTCCAAACACTGCAGACACCCCAGATTTCTACAAAGTGGTAAAGCCAACGCTGTCTGGCTGTTTTATAGCCAGGGCAGAAGAAGAGGACATGAATGTCAGACTCATTTGTGCAGTAGCAAACAGGACACCCAAGGGAAGGGGCATTTAACCATTTATTCATGAAGACACGAAGAGGCAAGGTTCCTATTCTAAACTGGATGTACAGCTTCCTTGCCATGGTAGGTAGTATATCATCCACAAAAGGCTAAATAAAGTACTGAGATTTAATATTAAGGAAGTCAGCAGTTAGGTGACCAAGTTTAGAGTTCCCCTGTATATCAGCTAGTTTGAGCGATCTATAGGCTCTTACTAGTTCTAGACGTGAGATTGTCGAGCAAGCTGCCTCGGGGTTGCTCCATAGGTTTGGAATGCCTATTCTAAGGCATGCCTCTCTTATATGTAAAAACCATGGTAGTTTGCCCAACCAGGGAGTCCCAGAATCCCCTTTAGTTCAGACTGGTAGACTGCTAGTTCCGGGGTCGCCCACAATCTATGCCAATAGGTTAACGGTCTGAGTCCTATCTCCTCTGCAACAGGTCTAATTCCTAAATCCAGGCATCGGGGGATGAGTGGGGTGCTTGGGGGTAGGCCCAAGAGCTGTCTTATAAATTTGTTCTCAATTTTGGACAGTCCGCCAATGGGATGATGACCCCAAAGTTCAGCCCCATCCATTACAACGCTCCTGGCTTGTACTTTGTATATCCCAGCCACAGGAACGGGTCGTATCTTGGAGGAGTTCCTATAGGTTTCTGTGATTCCCCCTACCGTCTGGGCTAGCTTCAAGCTTGCTTTGGCTAGCTGCGGGCCCCATTCAAATGTTTCAGACAGTGTGACACCAAGATATTCAAAAACCGTCACCCTCTCCAGCAAGGTGCCGTTTAAAGAGGGATTTGGACAGGATGATTTGGCTGGGTTAAAGACCATAAATTTGGTCTTTGATGTATTGTTTCCCAGCCCCCTGTTTTTACAGAATGTTGCAAAACTATCAAGAACCCTCTGAATGCCCATAAGTGACTTAGATAACAGTAAGGTGTCATCCGCAAACACCATTGCTGGCCCCTTACTATGCTCCAGCTTTGGGGCATCGTTTTCCTCCACCTCATTTAGGGGTCGATTACGATGGCGGACGGAAGGACGACCGCCGGCCTAGAGTAGGCAGAAAATGCTTTTTTTCCGTCCGCTTGCCGCGGGCACTCCGTCCGCCATATTAGGATGGGAAACACTGTCAAAATACCGTACGCGGCGGAAGAGCACGCACCGCCGCGGAAGTACACCCGACCCCGCGGCGGACGTAACCAATCCAGAGACACCGCCGTACAGAATGACGTCTCCGACCGTCCTCTAAATCACGATGGCGGAAAACACACATCAAATCGCTGCGGAAAAACAACCTGCCTGAACACGGCGGATTCACCACAGCGGAGATACAACACATTGCAGAGATACCCACCACAAACAGATCGCCGTCATGGATCCAGCGCTACACGCATTTCCGATACTCTTCGTGCAGCACCACCTGCAAGTCATGGCCCATCGGCGACGAGGACGCAGGTACGCCAATACACCAATTGCTGTCGGAAGGGGAATACCTCCCTGGGCTGTGACGTAGGGAGTGGGAGTGTTATGTTTGATAAACTGCATGTACGATCACAGCAATATAGCAACAATTTAAGTACACAACCAGGAATGACAACGACAAACCACGACACATGATTGCCTTGCTTTATTAAACAGATTAGGGGTATAATCGTACACTACCCAAGAGCATGGCCACTGGGTACAACAGGGCAGGTACAACTGATACACCACATGAGGGCACAAAGCAGTATCAGAACAGCAACAGGGCAGTGTTTGCAACAGAGCAGGTACATCAGAGCCAGCACATGAGGGCACAATGCAGTATCAGAACAGCAACAGGGCAGTGTTTACAACAGAGCAGGTACATCAGAGCCAGCACATGAGGGCACAATGCATTATCAGAACAGCAACAGGGCAGTGTTTACAACAGAGCAGGTACATCAGAGCCAGCACATGAGGGCACAATGCAGTATCAGAACAGCAACAGGGCAGTGTTTACAACAGAGCAGGTACCTCAGAGGCAGCACGCGAGAGGGGCAATGTGCATCAACAGTCCATGGCACAGAACAGGTACATCTGAAGCAGCACATGAGAGGGGCAAAGTGCATCAACAGTCCATGGCACAGAACAGGTACATCTTGTGGAAAAGTAAATTTTGCCATGTTCTGTGTCCCTACGTGTTCCCCATGTTATGTTGTATGTGCATGATTAATATGCATATGTATTCCCCATGATCGATTAAAAACGCAATTACAGTTGTGTCCATCTCTAGTATGCCAGTTTCCAGTTCTCGTGAAAGCTACGATTATTAGGCCTATGTAAAGCTACGTTGCCACGTTTCTCAGTGTGCACGTTATTTCATTGTAAAGTCCCCGTTTCTAGGCCTCAAAAGGGCCCGGACTCAGATTCAGCTCCTGTCTCCTGAACCCTCGCTGAGGAGCGATACAGCCCCCACCTGTATCCCTGACCCTTCACTTACTTCCTGCCTCACAGTGCCCGGCTCGGCCTGGCTCTGCCTCCAGTCTGCCAAGAGTATGTTATGATTCTAGTTATCAGTCCAGCCCTCCTTCTCTGCATTCCTAAGCTACTGAATCGCATCAATAGTTTCAGTCATCGTCTAGCCTTTACGTCTCCATGTAAGAGAAATACTGTATTTATGGTCATTTAATATTCCTCAACACGCACTACATGTAGAATAATGCATGCACCAGTCTTAGAGTCTGTTAGCCTTTACCCTGATAACTTTTGGATTCTATCAATATGTTCTCTAAACATCAGATACTAGATAGTGTTTAGGTACATGTCGCTCTGACTCTCCAGACTTCAGTCTCTGCTCCTAGCGCAGAAGTCATAGCCCCCAGCTTCTCCTAGTAACACGTCATTGTCAGTTTGCGCGCACCACTAGGTTAGAGGTCCCGGCTCCTTAGGTAGCCCCCTCCATGTTTCCGCCCCATTTATGACATATTCCGTTACGTTTACATCACATGTCTATGTATACGCCCTGTTCACGCCTCTTGTTACACCTACTTTCTGCCTTATCTCTCGCGACTGTTACAGGCCCCACCCACTGTTACGCCTACTGTATGTACTGTAATGCAATTGTTTTAACTATATATACTTGTGTACTGTTATTAAAAGTTAGCGCGCTCATTCCAGATCCTGCCCGGCAGCTGCCGGGCCCTGCCATCCTATGCCCGTGCAGGTTGTCCTGTTCCTGTCCTTTATGCTGTATTAAACCTGCAAACTCCTACTACCTCGAATCTTGACTCTTATTTATTGAGCTATCTGTTATTGTTATATCTAGTCAAAAATAGAGGTATTATTTATTTATTTACCACATAATGGCGCCCGAATAGGGACTTGCCCTTTCCCCACGCGCCGGTGAAGCCACGCAAGCCCCCTGATCCTCTGCAGCCGTGACGGAACCATACCGTGCACGTGCAGATTTTTCTGCTTCAAGTATCCCTCAGGCCCACGGAGGAGACGGAGGTTGCGGTCCAGCATCCAGACGAGGCGGTGGAGGAACGCGGCGAGTCCCGACCAGAGCCCAAGCCGAGAGTCCAAGGTCCGAGGTATCCGGAGGCCCACCCGTAACAGAAGTCCGAAGTCCGTCCGTCGTCGTAGCAGTCCAGTCCAGTCCGAGGCCTTCCGTTCTTGCTGCCCGGTGAGTACCGTTGCTGGGGTAGTATCTAGACAGGGTCAATTGCATTGTCTCTGGTCCGTGGGTTTGGGTACACAGATCCAACACGAAGTGTCCACTTAGGTGGATGCGGGTCCTGACGTGTCTCTTTATGAGACCGGTAAGTTTCGTACTGTTTCAGTAGTGCATCTAGTTTCTGTTCTAGTCCGTTCTGTTCTCGAGAAATTCATGTATTCTGTTTTCAGTATTCCAGGTAGTATTTTGTCAAAACTGTTATTTTAAATGTCATTCATGTATTTCAATGTCGTGGTATGAAAGTGGTGTAATTATTGTGTTCATTGTGTATTGTATTGCGTCTAGACTACAGTTCAGTCATGCCGCTGTTTTCCAAATTACGTCAGTTAAAAACTAGGAAAGGTCTGTTAGAAGAAGCAGTTCCTGTCCCGCCTAGGGACAGTCCAGGTCATTTTATGTATCAAAAGCATGGCATAAGTGCCATATTGTATCTAGATTTGTGGGTGGAGTACACCAAACAGTTAGAAGAAAAGTATAGATGGCCCGTATCGGGTACATGGGATGCCGAGTGCATCATGCGAGTAGAAGAAGCATTATGGAAAAAGAAAGCCAGACAGTCACAGAAAGATGCCATCGAGTTATGGCGCAAAGAATCTCATAAAAGAACCGAAAAAGAAATCAGAAAGTCAGAATTAAGTAGAGAATCCTTAGAAAAAGCCCAAGAAAGGGAACTAATCGAAATAGGTGAACGAGTTAAAACCGAACAGTCAGACAGACAGAGGAATGCCCTCATTAAGGGTATGTATCCTCTTCTTGCCGAGGGCTTGCCAAAAGCAACCCCGGAAGCATCCAGTAATTTTCCGCCACCTTTAGTTCCGACCAACCTGCGTCACAAACCGACCGCAGCTGATATTTTTCTCTCGTCCTATTTGGACGACACAGTCCCAGAATATGCAAATCCTGTTCCACCAGCTCCTGTAAATAATGTAATTCATGGTCCTCCAGCCACCGGGGCACCTGTTACAACACCTGTTACGGTACCCCCGGTCCAGCCCATAGTACAAATTCCCGCCACGTCAGTCACTCTGCCAGCACGAAGAGTATCAGTCGACGATTCCAGTTTAGGGGCCGCGGGAGGAGGTCCTCCTGGTACCCCGCCGCCAAATAGACGTTTAGGAGCAGTCGAGTTACATGAACGTGCGTTACAGCGTACGCCCAAATATAAGTCCATTGCAGAAATCAGGCGACTTCTTACTGAATGCTGTTATGATCCAGTCCCAGGCGAGGATAGTATGGTTATATATTCCGTACGTATAAGGCAGGTGTCCGAGTATTTGGTCACCCTACCGAATATGAAAGAAGATCTAGACAGAATGTATTGTTTCATTCGTACAGGACAAGATCCAGAAAGTATTGCTGAAGTCATGTCTCTCAGGAAAGCTGAGATCCAGTTCATGTTATTAAAGTTTCTGATCAATTGTTTAATTAGGGAACAAGATTCCCCGACTAAAGATCCGAACGAAATGAAAATTCTGACAAAGTGGAGTGATAATATAGCCGAGGGTAAGCACAAGACACTCAATAGTATAGAGAGTATGTACAAGAAAATACGTAAAGAAATAATAAGGTTACACGAACAACGCAAAGAAGCACAAGTAAGCGAGAAAGAAAATGACTCTTCTACTGAAGAGGTAGACGACGAGAATCCCGCCAGAATAGCGTATGTGGGTAAATCTAGAATTCCAGACCGACATTTACGCCTAGAACACAAGAAAGTCTTCCATCTTCCAGCACCGGAACAAGGTTCTCTGGAACAAGTATTTCAAGCTACAGATCAAATTCTGAAATCACGAATCGGTTATAGTGAATTAAGTACTATGCATGAACAAGAACTAGCCCGATCAGCAGTCCGATGGATTACTGATTCTACCACTTTTCCAGACGAAATAGTGGCACAAATGTTTCTGAAATTGCCCCCAGCCGAGCAGCGACTGGTGGGTATGTATATGATCCAACACCTCATTACACTGTATGAGGGTCAACATTCTGATCCAGGTCCGTTACATGATGTCCTGAACGAGTTACTCCAGTATAGATGGAAAGGTTTAGGTACCGATTTAATTAGTGTCATTCTAGAACAGCGCCACAAATATAGAAAGTTTTTAAATCCGCATTTTGTTCATGTCTCACCTCCAGAAAGTAAACCGTTTTACATAGACAGACAGCATCCGTTACGAGAAGTACACCCAGTTAGGACACCAGATGGTGAAATGCAACGAGTATTTGTTTACACCCCAGTTACAAAGATGGAACTCTTAGAGATGAAGAAATTAATTCCCTGTCACGACAAAGATCCAGCAGGGTTCCACCGAGAATTAAAAGACATGCTCCGTATGGGAGAATACACGTATCCAGATATTATTAAAATGTTAAAAGTCCTGTTGCCCGCAGGGGTATACGAGAAACTCAAGGAAAAAGATTGGGAGGTGGGAGAGAAAAAGATCGATTGGACAGCTCTAGAAGCTGAAGATAAGATACGAGTACCAGGTACCGGTCTTGGAGACAAATGTAAAGAACTACCAGAATTATTGATACAAGTTTTGCCTAGATTATTAGCCACTAAAAAGGAAGACTGGGATGCAATCTCAGCCTGTAAACAGAAACAAGACGAAGATACTAGTGATTTTTATTCTAGATTTGAGAAATGTTTTAGCATCAACAGTGGTTTGAAGACGAGTAGTGAGTCATACCCTCATCTTTTTGTTACTAAATTAGTCGAGAATTCAAGTCCACAAGTTAAGAATAGAGTTTTGAAAGTCGAAAGTACATGGCAAGCTAGTACCCCGTCCCAGATGTTACAGATGCTCCAGTATCACCAGAATAGAATCAGAGAAGAGCAAGAACACGAGAGAAGACGTATGAAAGACACGAAAATGAAAGTACTAGTTGCACAATCTGTTCCTCAAGACAGTCAGAAGAGGGGTCCGCATCAAGCCAGTCATCCTGCAGCTCCCGTTAAAGGGACATGCAATTATTGTAAACAGCCAGGTCATTTTATAAACGAGTGTGCAGTTCTGAAACACAATATAGCCACTGGTAAAACTAAAGAAAGACCACGTCCGCCTAGACAAGAACAAGTTTCACAGACTTCTCAGCCACAGAATGCACAACAGACAGTTCCAGCACCGCAGCCTATTGCTGCAGCGCAGCATGTTACACAGCAAATGTACCAGTATGCACAGACAGAGTATCCAGAGTATCAAGCGTATTCATGAAACAGCCTAGAGAGGGAGGTAGGCTTGCCTCTCATCGAGATTCCTGTAGATCAAGAAGGTCCCTATGTACATAGTCAAGTATTAGGGAAAGACAGAAAGTTTCTGATTGATACAGGGGCAAGTAGGACTACTATAAGTCACGACGAGGTTCCAGGGGCTCCGCTCTCAGGCTCTAGAAATGTTTCCCTTGGATTTTCAGGAAAGCCTATTGTAAACGAGATATCAAAGCCAGTTACTCTGGAAGTAGGTCCATTGTCCCAAACTACTGATCTATTGCTTACGAAGTCATGTCCAGAAAATGTGTTAGGCATTAAGACACTGAAAGAATTAGGTGCAGTTATTTGCTGTTCCCCAGAGGGGATACGTTTGTTTTACGTGACTTCAAGGGTCACTATGTTTTACGAGATTTTGATCCGAGATTGTCTAATGTTCCGCAGCATCTATGGGCACAAGGTCCAACTGATGTTGGTTTTATGCGAATCACACCCCATCGTGTGACTCTCAAGCAAGGTATAGTCCTGCCAAGAATCAGACAGTACAGATTGCCACCTGAGGCTGTAGCAGCCTTATCCAAAATTATTGACGAGCTTATGGCTCAAGGAGTAGTTGTAGAAACTGACTCCAATGTATGTAATTCTCCTATCATTCCAGTCATGAAACGTACTGATCCAAATGCACCCCCAGTATATCGATTAGTGATTGACCTTCGAGAACTCAATAAATGTATCATTCCCCAGTACCCAGTTGTTCCAGATATCTCATCTCTATTGACAGCCATTGATTCTGAGGCTACATTTTTCACAGTCATAGACCTCAAAAACGCATTTTTCAGTGTCCCCATTCATCCAGACAGCCAGTACCTTTTCGGATTCTGTTTAAATGGAAGGAGCTATAAATTCACACGAGCTCCTCAAGGTTTCACAGAAAGTCCTAGCATTTACAGTCAAGCACTTAAGAGACAACTAGACAACATTCACATGCCAACTGACACTGCCCTGCTCCAGTATGTCGATGATCTACTGATCACAGCCCGTTCTGAACGTGCTTGCGAGCGAGCATCACTTACAGTCCTGTATTTCCTAGCCGAGATGGGGCACAAGGTGTCTCCTTCGAAGCTTCAATTCTGTGTCCAGCAAGTGATCTACTTAGGCCACTTGCTGTCCAAGTGGGGTAGGCAGTTGACACCTGACCGTATCCAGTTAATAGCGAGTCTTCCTCAGCCCAAGACCCAGAAGGAGGTACGTGCTTTTATCGGCCTTACTTCTTATTGCAGACAATGGATTCCTCAGTATGCATTTCTAGCCAAACCACTGATACAGTTAACGGCACAGGAGGCAGCCGTATCGACTGTCCTCCCTTGGACATCTGAACATACACTTAGTTTCAATGAGTTAAAGAAAGCTTTATGCCAAGCACCTGTTCTAGCTACACCGAACTACAGTAAGCCTTTTACACTTTTTGTCACAGAACGTAATGGTACAGCATTATCTGTTCTCACACAAGATCAAGCCGGACAGTACAAGCCCTGTGCTTATTTTTCGAGCACACTAGATCCAGTAGCCCAGGCTCTGCCTGCGTGCCTCAAGTCAGTTGCAGCCACAGCACTAGCTATCAGACAAAGTTATTCCATAGTATTGGGACACTCCCTGACAGTACAAGTTCCACACTCTGTGGAAGTTCTTTTAAATCGAACACAGACTCAGCACTTGACTATTGCACGTTTAACAGGTTATGAACTGACACTGTTCCAGCCACACATAGAAATCAGACGCTGCAACGTTCTAAATCCTGCTACACTGTTACCATCAGTTACTTCGAATCCTGCCACACATGACTGTGTGGAAGTAGTTAACACTATGACTAAGCCAAGACAAGATCTGACAGATATTCCATTACCAGATCCCGACCTGACACTTTATGTGGATGGTTCATGTATGAGAACGAGTACAGGAGAACTAGTAGCCGCGTATGCAGTGACTACTGACACTGAAGTTATTGAAACACACCGTATTGACACCCTGTCTGCTCAAGCAGCAGAGCTAGTTGCTCTGACCCAAGCCTGCATACACGCCAAGAACCTGAAAGTTAATATTTACACAGATTCACGCTACGCATTCGGAGTTGTACACAACTTCGGAGTGCTCTGGCAGGAGAGAGGTTTCATGACTTCTCATGGAACCAAGATTCAGCATGGTCTCCTTATTCAAGCTCTGTTAGATGCAATACATTTACCGACATCTATTGCCATCATGAAATGCAAAGCACATACGAAAGTTACAGACATTATTTCTCAAGGAAATGATCTAGCAGATCGAACAGCCAAGCTTACAGCTCAGACTCCAGACATACCAGTTAACAAGACACCGACATCCACTCTAGAACAGACTACTTGTATGACAGTTAAGGACCCTACTCAGGATGTCATAGATATCCAGTTACATGCTACTCCCGAAGAAATCAAGAAATGGTCCGAACAAGGAGGGGTCCAGACAGATCAGGGATGGGTGACGAAGGGAAAGGCCACATGGTTTCTCCCCGACTCAATGGTTCAAGTCATTATTAATACCGCACATAGTCCTGCACATTTAGGAGAAAAAGCCATGATAGACAGTATCCAGAACATTTGGTTTAACAAGCATTTACGAGCTGCAGCCAAGCAGAAAGTCCGTACTTGTATGATATGTTGTCAATTCAATCCAGGTAAAAGTGTCCCGGTGGAACAAGGTGGGTTCCAACCCCCTGACCACCCTTTTGAAGTCCTCCAGATGGATTATATTCAGATGGAGCGATGTCGAGGTTTCAAGTATGTCCTTGTAGTTGTATGCGCTTTGTCCAGGTGGACAGAAGCATATCCAGTCCCAGATTACACAGCCGCGACCACTGCCAAGCAGCTGGTTCGTGAATTCTTCCCCCGTTATGGACTCCCTAGGGTCGTGTATTCTGATAACGGCCAGCCATTCTCATCTGAACTAATGAAGCACGTTTCCCTGTTGTTAGGGTACCAGTGGAAGTTCCATTGTGTACGCCATCCAGAAGCAGCCGGTCTCGTAGAGAGACATAATCAAACCTTGAAAATCCGCATTGCCAAAATCTGTCAAGAAAAAGGTGTGGACTGGTTAGTTGCCTTGCCAGTCGCTCTGTTCTATATGCGCATGGTCGCACATTCCAGATCAGGTCTGTCCCCTTATGAGGTCGTATTCGGCCGCCCCCCAAATATGTGGGGTACACCTAGACCCCGAAGTATTACAGATGTTTCCAGTAATATGCTGACAGATTACCTAGCTTCCTTGATGTCTGCCCTACACTCTTGTCGTTCACAGGTTGCCGCCGCATTTCCAGACAATACCGAGGTGAAACCGCATGAAATTGTTCCAGGAAGCTTGGCTCTCGTCCGGAATTTCGATCGTTCAAGTCCGCTGGAGCCTCGCTGGAAGGAGCCGAAGTTAGTCCTTTTGGCCACCCGTACTGCCGTCAAGTTGGAAGGCAGGAAGGGGTGGGTCCATCTGTCACACGTCAAGAAATTTCACGGACTCCGACTACAAACTGTTTCCAAGAACTTTTCCAAGGATTGTCAAGATTTTAAAGACTGCCAAGATACTATTCTTAAGGACGGTCCCGCAAATGACATTGATACCAAGCCTCCCCTGTTAGAGAAAACTCCGCAGCAGGAGTATAAAAGTAAGCTACGGTCTAGTAAAATAAGTCAGCCAGTTTAATTGTCTAAGTCCTCCCCTAGGTGAAACGGTTAGACAGGTATCTGACATGTATGAAATAGACCCCCATAGTGAGAGAGTTAGTCAAAACTCAATCCGATGTATCGTTTTTCTAAGTTTTATATTGTTTCTCAGCCTGATGGTTACCTGCACGAGTTATGCATTTCATTTGTTTTCCAATTTCTCATGTAAATAAGTCTTCTAATGCTACAGTAGAGCACACGTTTAGTGATCTACCTCCTCACGAACTATCCTATCGTCTTGCTATGCGCAACAATTCATTTATCCTTATGTTACATTATTCACACCAGACCAGCAATGCCACTAATTGTTGGGTGTGTGGTCGACTCCCCCCTTTCCAGACACCTAAGAGAGTTCTGCCACTCTTTCCTTATCCGTTTTCACATAATGGTTCATGTGGAGCCTGGTCCATGTTAACGTCATCCTCAACTGATATGTCCCTTCTGAACAGTACATGTTTTCCAGACAAGCAAGGTCTTCCCCACAGAACAGGGTTAGATCTAGAAAATGAAGTTTATAATTTGGGTAATTATTCTTCGAATTTCATGGTCCTGAATGTTCAGTCTGATCCTACTCCAGACTTACCTGCTATTTCAGTACTACCAGTCAAAGGCGAATTATGTGTCAGAAATAATGGTTCCGTACATGTAGGACATAGTGATTGTACTACTATTGTCAAGTATAGTGACAGTGGGAAATCTATTTTCAAAGCTTCACGTCATTCTTATTTTGTTTGTGGTCAGACCGCATATGTTCGTTTGCCCCTCGATTGGGAGGGAATCTGTTACATTGCATTCCTACTGCCACCAGTTTTCCTAGCCCCATCTGATTATCACAGAAACACACATCTAGTACACATTAGACATAGAAGGGAGATCGAGTCCCCAGTTGTCGATTAAACTGAAACTGCTCTAGAACAGTATACAGATTTCAATAGAGGTTTCTTTTTCTTTATAGGACCTATCCAGAATAGTAAGTTAATACGTAGATTAACCAGAACCCTTGAAGCAGTAGTGAATGAGACTGCCTCTGCCCTAGGTAACTTAACCGAGGAGCAATCTGCTATGAGATTTGTCGTGCTCCAAAATCGTCTCGTTCTTGACGTCATACTGGCCGATAGAGGAGGAGCATGTAGAGTCATCGGATCTAGTTGCTGCATTTTCATTCCAAATAACGCGCCGTCTGTTTATTCAGCTATAACCAGACTTCATAAAATTGCCCATCAGTTACACCAGAATCCAGGCACCTGGACATGGTCCGGTTGGTTTTGGAGTATAATTTCTGCCTGGGGATGGAAAGTATTGTCATTTCTAGGTATTGCAGTAGCGATCATATTCAGTTGCTGCCTCTGTATACAATGTGGCCCTGCGATTTGCGGCATTTGTGCTACCTCTTGTATTCCTAGTCCCAAGTCCCGTCCTAAGTCCCGTTCCAAGACAATTCGAGACGAGCAAATGATACTGTATGAAATGATAGATGGTATCATGAATATTGATGTTTCCTGATGGAAACGTAGTGACAAGGAGGGAATGTGGAAAAGTAAATTTTGCCATGTTCTGTGTCCCTACGTGTTCCCCATGTTATGTTGTATGTGCATGATTAATATGCATATGTATTCCCCATTATCGATTAAAAACGCAATTACAGTTGTGTCCATCTCTAGTATGCCAGTTTCCAGTTCTCGTGAAAGCTACGAGTATTAGGCCTATGTAAAGCTACGTTGCCACGTTTCTCAGTGTGCACGTTATTTCATTGTAAAGTCCCCGTTTCTAGGCCTCAAAAGGGCCCGGACTCAGATTCAGCTCCTGTCTCCTGAACCCTCGCTGAGGAGCGATACAGCCCCCACCTGTATCCCTGACCCTTCACTTACTTCCTGCCTCACAGTGCCCGGCTCGGCCTGGCTCTGCCTCCAGTCTGCCAAGAGTATGTTATGATTCTAGTTATCAGTCCAGCCCTCCTTCTCTGCATTCCTAAGCTACTGAATCGCATCAATAGTTTCAGTCATCGTCTAGCCTTTACGTCTCCATGTAAGAGAAATACTGTATTTATGGTCATTTAATATTCCTCAACACGCACTACATGTAGAATAATGCATGCACCAGTCTTAGAGTCTGTTAGCCTTTACCCTGATAACTTTTGGATTCTATCAATATGTTCTCTAAACATCAGATACTAGATAGTGTTTAGGTACATGTCGCTCTGACTCTCCAGACTTCAGTCTCTGCTCCTAGCGCAGAAGTCATAGCCCCCAGCTTCTCCTAGTAACACGTCATTGTCAGTTTGCGCGCACCACTAGGTTAGAGGTCCCGGCTCCTTAGGTAGCCCCCTCCATGTTTCCGCCCCATTTATGACATATTCCGTTACGTTTACATCACATGTCTATGTATACGCCCTGTTCACGCCTCTTGTTACACCTACTTTCTGCCTTATCTCTCGCGACTGTTACAGGCCCCACCCACTGTTACGCCTACTGTATGTACTGTAATGCAATTGTTTTAACTATATATACTTGTGTACTGTTATTAAAAGTTAGCGCGCTCATTCCAGATCCTGCCCGGCAGCTGCCGGGCCCTGCCATCCTATGCCCGTGCAGGTTGTCCTGTTCCTGTCCTTTATGCTGTATTAAACCTGCAAACTCCTACTACCTCGAATCTTGACTCTTATTTATTGAGCTATCTGTTATTGTTATATCTAGTCAAAAATAGAGGTATTATTTATTTATTTACCACAATCTGAAGCAGCACATGAGGGGGAAAGTGCATCAACAGTCCATGGCAAGGCACAGGTACATTAGAGGCAGCACGTGAGAGGGGCTAAGTGCATCAACAGTCCATGGCAAGGCACAGGTACATCAGAGGCAGCACGTGAGAGGGCACAATGCAGTATCAGAACAGCAACAGGGCAGTGTTTACAACAGAGCAGGTACATCAGAGGCAGCACGTGAGAGGGGCTATGTGCATCAACAGTCCATGGCACAGAACAGGTACATCTGAAGCAGCACATGAGAGGGGCAAAGTGCATCAACAGTCCATGGCACAGAACAGGTACATCAGAGGCAGCACATGAGAGGGGCAATGTGCATCAACAGTCCATGGCACAGAACAGGTACATCTGAAGCAGCAAATGAGAGGGGCAAAGTGCATTAACAGTCCATGGCACAGAACAGGTACATCAGAGGCAGCACGTGAGAGGGGCAATATGCATCAACAGTCCATGGCACAGAACAGGTACATCTGAAGCAGCACGCGAGAGGGGCAAAGTGCATCAACAGTCCATGGCACAGACCAGGTACATCAGAGGCAGCACGTGAGAGGGGCAATGTGCATCAACAGTCCATGGCACAGAACAGGCACATCAGAGGCAGCACGTGAGAGGGGCCAAGTGCATCAACAGTCCATGGCAAGGCACAGGTACATCAGAGGCAGCACGTGAGAGGGCACAATGCAGTATCAGAACAGCAACAGGGCAGTGTTTACAACAGAGCAGGTACATCAGAGGCAGCACGTGAGAGGGGCCAAGTGCATCAACAGTCCATGGCAAGGCACAGGAACATCAGAGGCAACACAAGTACGTGGGTCAACCGCCCCGGCACCAGGACTGTAACAATGCTAGGGTGGTTAGAATGGACAATCGAGACACAAAGTCCAATTACATGTGAGTTATGGGAGCTACACCTCACAGCACAGAATCTGGTGGACTGCTTGAAGTAGTCACCTCTGACACACTGCCAGCACCAGACACAGGAGTGTGAGACACAGCCACAGCTCTAGTGACTGACACATGAGCCATAGACCCAGACACACTGCCAGCACCAGAAACAGGAGTGTGAGACACAGCCACAGCTCTAGTGACTGACACATGAGCCATAGACCCAGACACACTGCCAGCACCAGAAACAGGAGTGTGAGACACAGCCACAGATGTAGTGACTGACACATGAGCCATAGACCCAGACACATTGCCAGCACCAGAAACAGGAGTGTGAGACACAGCCACAGCTCTAGTGACTGACACATGAGCCATACACCCAGACACATTACCAGCACCAGAAACAGGAGTGTGAGACACAGCCACAGCTCTAGTGACTGACACATGAGCCATAGACCCAGACAGACTGCCAGGACATGTCCCTGTACACTGACCAACAAATACCATGCCAGCATCTGACATATGAGAGTGGCTGACACACACAGTGCCAGTACCTGAAACAGGAGAGGGCACAACTGACACAGTGCTACTACATGATGCATGACAGCGAACAACAGACACAGTGCCACTATCTGACACATGAGAGTGAACGGCAGCTGAGCCAGTAGGACCACGGAAAAGATGAGCCACAGGGCTGTATGGGCCAGGAGGCAGGGTGGCTCTGGGAGCTGGGGACAGGTGCACTGGAGCAACATTGGGGTGGTCAGGTCTCACTGGTGTGTGTCTCCGTTTCTTTGTGAAATTTAGGGGCACCCTGGACATGACTGGACTGGTAAGTGTTGTGGCCTCATCAGACATCAAAGAAGGATCATGTGCTTGTGCTGGTCTGCTCTCTGGGGACGTGCTGGACCCTGCTTGACGTTTGCTGTGGCCCTGCCTTCTGCCCTCTGCATCATGTGTAATGGGGGATGCAACTACAGTGTACTCCTTATTCTGCTTCTGCGGGGTGTGGATGGGAGTTGAGGTATGTGGGGACTCTACCGCTGACACATGTGTTTTACGTTCCTTTAACAACATCAGCCTCAGGGCAGCCAGGGGTGATGTATGCCTGTCCTTGATGGAGCTCGTGTCCATGGGAGAACCCTTGGCCCTGGGATGTGCCTTGGACGTAGGAGGTGTCCTGTCTCTGGAATGTCCCTGATCCCTGGGCGGTGCCCTGTCCCTGGGATCAGACCTGTCCATTGTAGTGTACCTGTCCTTTGTAGTGTCCTTGTCCTTGGGAGTGCCCCTGCTCTTGGGACTTGCCCTTTCCTTTGTAGTGCCCTTGCCCTTGGGAGTGTCCCTGCTCCTGGGAGGTGCCCTTTCCTTTGAAGCGTCCTTGTCCTTGGGAGTGTCCCTGCTACTGGGAGGTGCCCTTTCCTTTGAAGCGTCCTTGTCCTTGGGAGTGTCACTGCTCTTGTGAGGTGCCCTTTCCTGTGTAGAGTCCTTGTCCTTGGGAGTGTCCCTTTTCTTGGGAGGTGCCCTTTCCTGTGTAGAGTCCTTGTCCTTGGGAGTGTCCCTGCTCCTGGGAGGTGCCCTTTCCTTTGAAGCGCCCTTGTCCTTGGGAGTGTCCCTGCTCTTGGGAGGTGCCCTTTCCTGTGTAGAGACTTGTCCTTGGGAGTGTCCCTGCTCCTGGGAGGTGCCCTTTCCTGTGTAGAGTCCTTGTCCTTGGGAGTGTCCCTGCTCTTGGGAGGGGCCCTTTCCTGTGTAGAGTCCTTGTCCTTGGGAGTGTCCCTGCTCTTGGGAGGTGCCCTTTCCTTTGTAGTGTCCTTGTCCTTGGAAGTGTCCCTGGACTTGGGAGGTGCCCTTGCCTTGGGAGTACCTTTTGAGGGGGATGCGTCTGCTGCAGGGATTGCAAACTCAGCGCTCAAGTGGATAGAGTCCTTCCTCTCAGGGCGATCGTACCAGGTGTGGGATGGCGAATTCCACTCTGCCACCCTCCCCCTCACGAGCGGAGTCCCCCAGGGGTCCTCATTAAGTCCAACCTTATTTAATGTCTACATGGCCCCCCTTGAAGACGTTGTCACCCCCTTTGGGATTAGAATAGTAAGCTACGCCGACGACACCCAACTAGTCGTCTCACTTTCCCAATTGGACAAACACCCGGACAATCTCCAAAACTGCCTTAAAAACATACACACCTGGATGTGCGAGTCAGCACTCAAATTAAATGGGTCCAAGACTGAGGTCATGCTTCTGGGCAAGCAGTGGTCCACCATCCCTCCCTCGGTCTGGCCAGACGTTTTCGGAGAAATCCCCACCCCGAAACAGGAAATCAAAACCCTAGGAGTCTGGCTAGAGCCCGAGCTGTCACTGAAGACTCAAGCCACCAAGACAGCAGGGACCTGCTTTGGCCTAATGCGCTCCATCAGGAAGATCCTTCCACTTCTCCCGCCACTATCCAGGAAACTCCTAGTACAGGGCCTGGTACTCGCAAGGCTGGACTACTGTAACATGATATACCTCGGAGCACCAGAATCTACCCTCACCAAACTCCAGCGAACGCAGAACGCAGCCGCCCGGCTACTCTGGAATCTCCCCTCCAGAGCATCAGCCAGGCATGCAATCCAGGACCTCCACTGGCTTCCTATCCGCCAAAGGGTCGATTTCAAGACCCTCTGCACTGCACATAAGCTGCTTAACGGTTCCGGCCCAAACATCTTAAGAAACCTGGTTACCCCTTACAAAGTCTCCAGGTCCCTCCGCTCGGAAAATGAGAATCTGGCCAACGTCCCCAGGCATAGGAAGACACGCTCAGGTGGCCGCCGCTTCTCGATCAATGCCTCCACGAGATGGAACGCCCTCCCCCGTACCCTCCGACTGGAATCCAATCACCTGCGGTTCAGGAAGAAATTGAAAACGATACTGTTCCCTAAATAAAAATTTCCCCCCTGTCTGCCCTCAGGTTCGCCTTCAAGATTTTAGCGCGGGGATGCCCTCGGGTCACCATGCGCTGTACAAATCGCTAAAATAAAAATAAAAATAAATACATGTGAATCACTTTCCCCCAACACCCCTTGAGGATCCTGTGTGTCAACTCCAGTGTAGCTCATGTCATGATGTGTGAAAGATTTCCCTGTCCTAGGGGATGGTGTTTGTGCCCTCCGTGCCCTGCCTTGCTGTCTGTGGCTGCTTCTAGTGCAATACCCCGTAAATGACGCCTGTTCTGAAATTTCACTCTCCCCTGAGACATCTAGTGGTGTGGATGGGGGAACAGAAGCAGCACCCTGTCCATGCGACTGAAGAATGGCTGAAGACACAGTGTTTGCTAATGACTGAACTGATCTGTGGAGACCAGCAACATCGCCATGCATCCCCTCCAAGTATGCTACCACCTGCCCCAACTTCCTATTGTGGTCTTGGAATGTATTGATCATGTTGGTCTGCCCTACACACAGGTGTCGCAGCAGATCAACAGCCTCAGCACAAAGTGCACTTTGTGGCACAGGGGCAGGGGCAGCGGTGCCTGCGCCGAAGGCAACTCTGCTCCCCCTACTCTGGCGAGCACGAGCAGAACTTGTTGCAGTTGGTGGCATGTGTGCTGTGTACCAACTGAAGGTGTTGATTGCCCACTCCCTGTCTGTGACAACAGTGCTGACTCCCCCACACTGTCTGAGGATGAGGACCATGGTGTCTCCACATGTGAGTCCTCAGGGCCGGTCCTGTCCCCCTCTCCGGGACTGCCCCCTTCAGTGTCAGTCTGCGTGTGTGTCATCTCGGATCCGGATGCATTGCCACCACTCATCTCCGTCGTCTGTGTGTCAGTGCCCTCGGCCAAAGCTGGAAGAGAGGGAAGAGATGTTAACCTAAGTGCCAGACTCATGTACTGAAGGTTACAAATTCACACCTTTCCTAACAGTCGATTGACATGTAGCTCCCATCCTGCTCACGAACCACCCCTACCAGATATCCTCATATCAAAAAACCGGGGGTGCCTGTGAAAGATGTACATCATAGAAACAGGGCAAGTGCATGCAGACCACCACACATGTCATTGCATGGGACCACAGACCTCAACGGCATGTCCTGGAACCCTCAACTACAAATCAACGGGCATGTCCACCTGGCGGACATGGGTGCTAACTCTCACTCCGCTAATGGCACCAACATGCAATTGCAGCACAACATACACACCACAGATGTCACTACTGTGTCTGAGCACCAATACATGCATGCACTCACAAGTTACAGACACATACAGTCTGCTGACCGCTAGTTTGCTGCTGCTCCACTCTCAACCGGGCGGACAGATCAGGATGCGTCACAGCTATGATACGGTGCATTAGAGGGGTCATGGTGCGTCATGCCTGCCGGGTTGTTCTTGGAATCAGCCCCAGTGTCATCTCCGCCACATTCTTGCTGAGCCTGGAGATGTCGTCCCAGCGCTTGTGGCAGTGTGTGTGTCGTCTATTGCACACCCCCACTGCCCGTACATCACGTGCTATGGTCCTCCACACGGCCTTGCGAAGGTGCAGCTTGACCTACCATGATGGGAGACAAGAGGGGAACGTCAGTGGACAGTTTGACATTCACAAACATCGTAGAAACACATATCTTTATGCAGCCATGCTCAGTACAACACATGTGAAGGTCCCACAGCACATCGCCAAGCTTGCAGAAGCCAGGAGTCAGTGACCACCTCATGCCCACCAACATGTTACCCACTGCACTTACCACCTGTCCGGGGGCACCGTAGAGCCGTTCATAGTGGCTGAGCACACCGTCCACAAGGACATCCAGCTCCGCTGCGGTGAAGGGACGAGACCGGATCTCTCGCACTCTCTGCATGGTAAGGTCCAGGACTGTGGCACAACAGCAGCAGTTGTTGGATGGCTCATGAGCAGCAGGTCGAGGTGACGGTCGCAGGCAGCAGTTGTTGGATAGCTCAGGAACAGCAGGTCGAGGTGACGGTCGCAGGCAGCAGTTGTTGGATAGCTCAGGAACAGCAGGTCGAGGTGACGGTCGAAGGCAGCAGTGGCTGGAAGCAGTGAATGTGTGCAGAAGAAATTCACACATATATAGGGCCCTGAGCTCATATCTGTGGCACACGTCTGCAGCAATTGGTTTTCCCTGGATGCATCTTTCAAAATGAGCCAATGACTCGCCCTGGTGTGGCGGTGCACGGCTTCCGCTATTTTTGAATGTGCTTACGCGCCCTGCGTAACCTGTTTCCATTGGCTACATGTGCACGGACTGTCACGGTCACACACCTGCAACCGCATGTGCGCGCTACCGCGACGGTGCATCATTTGAAAATAATCAGTCACTGGCGTCGCTATGGCGGTGCACGCATTCCGCGGGGGCGGTGTAGGCTAACACACACATTTGAATATGCAATTTGAAATGGCAGTTGAAACCCCCCCTTACAGTCACATAGCGTCACCCACCGCCAGTCCTGGCCGGTTACACACCGCCTGTCCTGGCCGGTCACCCACCGCCACTCCTGGCCGGTCACCCACCGCCACTCCTGGCCGGTCACACACCGCCAGTCCTGGCCGGTCACACACCGCCAGTCCTGGCCGGTCACACACCGCCAGTCCTGGCCGGTCACACACCGCCACTCCTGGCCGGTCACACACTGCCAGTCCTGGCCGGTCACCCACCACCAGTCCTGGCCGGTCACCCACCACCAGTCCTGGCCGGTCACCCACTGCCAGTCCTGGCCGGTCACACACCGCCACTCCTGGCCGGTCACACACCGCCAGTCCTGGCCGGTCACACACCGCCAGTCCTGGCCGGTCACACACCGCCAGTCCTGGCCGGTCACACACCGCCACTCCTGGCCGGTCACACACTGCCAGTCCTGGCCGGTCACCCACCCCCAGTCCTGGCCGGTCACCCACCACCAGTCCTGGCCGGTCACCCACTGCCAGTCCTGGCCGGTCACACACCGCCACTCCTGGCCGGTCACACACCGCCAGTCCTGGACGGTCACACACCGCCAGTCCTGGCCGGTCACACACCGCCACTCCTGGCCGGTCACACACCGCCACTCCTGGCCGGTCACCCACCGCCACTCCTGGCCGGTCACCCACCGCCAGCACACGGCGATGGGTGACTAGCCAGGACTGGCGGTAGGTGACTGGCCAGGACTGGCGGTGTGTGACCGGCCAGAACTGGCAGTGTGTGACCGGCCAGGACTGGCGGTGGGTGACCGGCCAGGAGTGGCGGTGTGTGACCGGCCAGGACTGGCGGTGGGTGACCGGCCAGGACTGGCGGTGTGTGACCGGCCAGGAATGGAGGTGGGTGACCGGCCAGGACTGGCGGTGTGTGACTGGCCAAGACTGGCGATGTTTGACTGGCCAGGACTGGCGGTGTTTGACCGGCCAGGACTGGCGGTGTGTGACCGGCCAGGACTGGCGGTGGGTGACCGGCCAGGAGTGGCAGTGTGTGACCGGCCAGGACTGGTGGTGGGTGACTGGCCAGGACTGGCAGTGTGTGACCGGCCAGGACTGGCGGTGGGTGACCGGCCAGGACTGGCGGTGGGTGACCGGCCAGGACTGGCTGTGGGTGACGCTATGTGACTGTAAGGGGGGGTTTCAACTGCCATTTCAAAGTGCATATTCAAATGTATGTGTTAGCCTGCACCGCCCCCGCGGAATGCGTGTACCGCCATAGCAACGCCAGTGACTGGTTATTTTCAAATGATGCACCGTCGCGGTAGTGCGCACATGCGTTTTGCGGGGTGTGCCCGGGATGGTCCTTGACCATACAGCATATGTGATGCTTAATTGCTGTGTCAACGATCATCTTCTGTGTTGGTGGAAGGCGTACCCAGATGGCGTATGTACACACACTGCATGTCTCCGCACACATGTAATGTTCATTGTAGTCCATGTGTGTCAGGACATGTCCGGAATGCTGCAAGAATAATGATGTCAAGTCAATGGCCCGTGTCCACGTGTGACATTCATGTCCATTTGTTGCATGTGTGCTCATACTGTTGACCTTGCCAGTGGTTAACAAAGGCTAGTGATGTGCACCCAAGTTGTGTCAGATGTGCATGTCGACGTGTTGACGTCTTTGTTTAGCGGACACACGTTTCCATTGGTACACATCTACACAGTACATCAAGGGTGTGTACCCACATTTAGAAGCTGTTGTGAGTGTAGGTTTGTGTGTGCAAGTAACAATGATGGGGGTGTACATGCATTCTGTGTATACGTGTCTGTTGGTGTGTGCCTATGCATGTCATGTGAGGATGCCCAGTATTGCAGGTGGGGTCATGGGTGCATGCAGACAAGGAGGGAGTGTGCTATGTTCGTGTTGTGTGTGCACGTACATGTGTGTCTGTGTGGACGCTTGTCCACAGTTGGGCCCTCAGGCTTGTGTTGTTGCCAGATATTTCAACATGTGTGCACGTTACATTGGACATGTTTGCACACAGGATGTTGTTTGTGAGTGAACATTGTGTGTGTAGTTAGCTGTATTGCCTTAGATATTAGTCACGTCACACATATATTCACTGTCTGCAACATGTATTGTTTGTATTGTGTTGGTCAAGATGTGATAGTGTGGCACAGCTATGCGGTGTTGGTCAATTGACATCTGCTATCATCTACTCCCACACAGCAGGGCTCCAAATGTGCATCAACCATACACTGTGCTGGAGGACATGGTTAACGAGGAGGTGATCCGCAAATTCCGGCTTGACCGACGGAGATTGTTGGAGCTTGTAGCCCAATTGTCACCTCATCTGCAGCCACGCAGGACATATCCAGGAGCTATTACATCCACAGCAAAGGTGATGGCGGCCCTTCAATTCTTTGCAACTGGCACTTTCCAGTACACAATTGGTCATGCCGGGGGATGTCACAATCCATGTTCAGCATGGTACTGCGGGATGTTCTGAATGCCATGATGCTTTACAAGGATGATTACATCTATTTCCCATGGCCGGCAGAGTTGGCAGCAGTCAAAGGGGACTTCTATGCCCTGGCACAGATACCACAAGTAGTGGGTTCCATTGATGGCACACATATCGGTCTCATTCCACCCCAGGCACGTGAACCTGTATATAGGAATCAAAAGCACTACCATTCCATCAACGTGCAACTGGTGTGCCTGGCTGACAACATCATCTCACATGTGTGTGCCAGATTTCCCGGTTCCGCCCATGACTCACACATCCTGCGGAGCAGCATTGTCCCCCAACTGATGGCTAATCTGCGACCAAACGTGCGTGGCTTGTAGGTGAGTGTGCTGTGAGGACAATTGTGTTGTCAGTGTGTTGTGAGGACAATAGTGTTGTATGTGTGGCATGGTGTTGCCACCAATCCTGGTAATGATATTTGTGTATGTCATCCCCCCACCTAGGGGACTCTGCGTACCCAAACCGGCCGTGGCTGCTGAGCCCCATACAGAACCCTACTACCCCTGGTGATATGCGTTATAATGATGCACATGGGTGGGCAAGTCGAGTGATAGAACGTACTTTTGGACTGCTGAAGTCTAGGTTTTGCTGCCTAGATAAAACCAGAGGGGCCCTGCAATACTCACCAGGCAAAGTCTGCAAAATCGTGATTGCCTGCTAAATGCTCCACAACCTGGCTTTGCGAAATAACATTGAACTGATCGTGGACCCTGAAGACCAACAGGTTGCTCCGGGTCCCATCCCACCCATGTCCACTGATGAGGATAGTGGGGAGGAAGAAGGTGTGGACCAGAGGCGTCGGCTCATTGATCGATATTTTGCTTGAATGTAAGTAGCTACCTCTTGTGCTCCAGCCAACTGCGAAGACCTGTTTGCGGACCTTGACGCACTGTGGGAAGCCTGTGTACCCCTGCACGCAAGGATTATCTTAGCGCCTCGCCGGACCCGCTTCGCGGGTCCCGCAGCGCCTTGGTGACTGTGGGAGCTGCTGGTTGTCTGTGGAAGCTTTGTGGAGCGCGGGGCAGGCGAGTGTGTCAGCGGGGCTGCGAGCACTGAGGCAGGGACTCCAGCGTCCAGGAGTCCCTGCCCGTCCAATCAGTCACACCTGGGCTGCTCTCCCCGCTGACCGCGCCCCCCGCCTATCAGCCCTCCAAGCGGGTGTGGTAGTGTACAAAGGTGAGCAGAGCTTCCGCCTCGCGGGAACGAGCGGGAGCGCGCCGGGAGAAGCCCGGGACAAGGGCGGGACCGTCTGTGGCCGTCCGGGGCCGAAGGAGGCCGGGCTGGGCCTACCCCCTTTTCGTTTGCGTATTCGATTCCTGGTCACATTTCCTGCTACAATCCCCGGCTGAATATAACTTTGTACTATTATAATGCCGTCCCCGGCAAAGGAGAGCACTCCATTGAAGCCGGGAGGTGTCAAAAGCAGGACTCTAGAGAATTATTTCTCGCGGGCGGGGGGGGAGGGGGACAAAGAGTGTAATCTGTCTCGGTTAAGGGCAGAAAGGAGACGCTCAATAGATAATTTGAAAAATACCCCCCTTGGAGAGCAATCCACCACGCCTAGGGAGGAGTTGTCCCTAATAGACGATGTCCCACTCCTGCTGAGGGATTGTATGAACACCTCACCAGTTGAAGCCATGAGTATAGCTCCAGTTACCAGTCCAAGCCCCACTAGGGTAACCATTGATTTAGTCTCCCAACCCCCCCTAGCCCCTAAGGCTAGGAAAGCTCAACCCATACCAGCCATCGCGCAAGGAGTACTTGGGCCTCCTCCTAACAAACGTAGGAGGAAATCGAAGGGAGCCCAGGGAAGGAGCAAACCAAAAATCTCTCATTTGGATTTTGGGAAATCTTCTACTAAACCTCCCGTACCAGCAGCGAAATTACCGGCTGATTCACATCCTAAACCTATTGCCCAGGTTGATCTAGCTCCCGCCTCGACAAAAAATATGGGCACTAATATCGCTAATGTCCCCCTTTCTGTTGTCCCGCTTGGGAACCTGGAATTCTTGCTAAGGTCTCTATTATTACCGATTAGCGAGAGTATAAAAAAGATCGAGATCAGACTAACCATTCTGGAGACCACACTAGGTAGTCTGAAAATCCCGGCTGATCATCAGGGAAGGCATCCAGAACCCGCTCCCATTACTTTAGCCCTCCAACAGCCTGTAAATAGTGTTGCAAACATAGTCCCTCCACAAGCCGCAAATGCGGCGGTCTCGCAACATCCTTTAAGGAACAAGCCTGCACCAACTAAGCCCCTTAATTTTAACATTCCTATTCCCCCCTCAGGCCCGGTTTATCCGGCACAGCCGGTAGACAGTACCACACTGATCCCCCTAATGAAGCTTCCCTCGAGACCACGTAGGCCCAACCTACCCCCTGAGACTAATGATTTTACTGTAGTCATGGCAGGTGTCCCCCCACTCGAAGTAGGTGAAACCGAGGATTTTTGTGCCCTGAAAAGTCGGGTCATTAAGTGGCTAAACATAAATAGACCCCTCCCAATACACCTTAATAATGAAATCATAATGATAAGAAGGGTGCCATGGGTGGGGAGAACACATAAATCCATTATAGGGGACTGTATATTGGTGAGTTTTAGGGACACAGAAACAGTGACCTATATATGCCAAGGGAAAAATAGATCTAGGGAATCCACCATTCAAACCCTTTGGGTGTCTTTCTTCTTTCCCATCACTCCAGTCCCACTGCAGCCGCCACAAATGCAAAACAACTGGGAGAGGGTTGGCAGGAGGAGGAGACACCAGGACTTTAACCCTAGACCTTTATTTGGCCGACCAGAACCACCCTTTCACACCTATAATCGGTTTAATTGCCTGAACGATCTAGAGGGGGTAGATTGACAAATGGATAATGCCCCCCAGGGTTATAGGGAAAAGGGCGTCCTGGCAGAGGTGTTGGTAGAGCGAAGCTCTCATGTTCAGCAAACTCTAATGACTGGTGTTGGGAAACCCGGGTGTGTTGATCCTAAGGCTACAGCCATAGAATGTATAGGAGGGGGACATAGGCTGGCCATGCAAGGGTCAACGCAGGAGATACCATCAAATCCACAGGAGGGCTCAGAAGGGAGGGGGGAGGGAGTGAGACTGATTTCTTGGAATGTAGCGGGGATAGCGGGTAAATTTAACAACAAGGAATGGGTTGATTTCATTAGGAAATTTCATGTTATATGTGTTCAGGAGACATGGGCTTTGGTGAACAATTACCATCTACAGGGGTACAAGTGTTTTTTTGTTCCCGCCCGAACATCTAGATCAGGGAGAGCAATGGGCGGGTTGTCCGTTTACGTAGATTTAGACCTCCCAGGCACCTGGTCTTCCCCGGATTGGAATTCACATGGGATCCAGGTAGTCCGGTTCCTTGGAAAGGGGCTAAGATTTTCTGTTTTTAACATTTATAACACTGAGACAGCAAACAACCATATCCCGCTACTAGCTGAACTAGATCAGAGGCTGGGACAAGAAACAACATTCCAAAAGAAGGGGCAGTCTTATGGGCTGCTTTTAATGGGAGACTTTAACTGCCATCTTTGTCCGGCATTGGTCAAGGCAAATTCAGATTGGTCACAATGCCCAATGGAGAAGGGGCCGCATTTCTCTCATACACCCACGGGGTCGGCTCTTGGTCTACTTCGGCTCAAGTATGACTTAGAACATACCATTAATATGATGGACCCACAGTCGGATGGCACACTTCCACCAACTTTTAAGGGTAGGGGTTGCTCATCTATTATAGATTACATTTTGGCTTCGAGATCCCTGATAAATAAAATAATCAGTGCAGGGATAGAATGGAGCAGCTTCAGCGACCACAACCCTCTCGTTTTGGTGCTCTCGTATAGGGTGGGTGCTGGAACCAGAGCCCATCGCACAATTGAGGAGAGGGTCACAGACCAAGGCAGGAGACTGAAATGGTCCAAAATAGACGGGGTAAAGTTTTTTAAAACCTTGGGTGACAAGGGCCTATTGGCCATTAACGATTGTCTAGACTTAGAAGTCCAGGGATCAAGGTTACTGGAAGCATTTGACCAGATCGCTAACCTGATCGATGGCCTACTTAAGTCCAGTGCGCCCACACGCAACCTGGCTAATCCCCGGTGGTTTGACAAAGACTGCTCTAAGGCACTAAGGGAGTTGAAATGCTGCCTTAAGCTAAAACCAAGGGACCCTCAAAAAATTAGGGTGTGCAGAGAAAAATATAAAAAAGAGACCAAAAGGAGGAAATTTGCCCTGCAGGCAGAAGCATGGGCAGATTTAAGAGAGGCAGGGGAAAAAAAGGATCTTGCGGGCTTTTGGAGAATCATTAATAGACCGACTTTTCAAGAAAATGATTCCCCGGATATAGGGGCTAACATCCTTCCGGAGCAGTGGGTCACACACTTTAGGGGTTTATATAACCATGAGCCCGGTACCCCTGTAGAGCCACCGGTAACCCTAAGTCAGGTTTCCCCGGTAGTATTCACTCTTAAGGAGATTACTGCAGGGATGGAGGGTCTGACCAAAAATAAAGCTCCGGGTCCGGACGGGATTCCCCCTGACCTGTTTCTTAGCAATATAGACTTATGGGCCCCTCTGATGACCAGGGTCATAAATACTGCTATCTCTTGTGACCTGCCACCATCTTGGTCAAAAGCGATTATTGTGCCAATTTTTAAAAAGGGCAACAGGGACGACCCCAAGTGTTATCGGCCGATTTCCCTGATTGACGTATCGGCCAAACTTTTGGGTAGGGCAATCCTTAACAGACTGTCCGAGTGGACCGATGAGAATAACATCTTCTCGGACACTCAATACGGGTTTAGGACAGGGAGGTCCACTAGTGACCAATGCCTGAACCTTTACATGCTGACTGCCAAATATACTCTGGCCAGTGATGAACCTATTTATATGGGATTCATGGACTTGGCAGCAGCATTTGACCACGTCAATAGGGGAAAGCTGTGGGACTTGATGTCAAGCATGGGGATTGAGAGTGGTTTAATCACCATATTAAGGGAATTGCACAGCGACACCACGGCCAAGGTTCGATTTAACAGGGAGGGAGGATTGTCTGACTCTTTTCCATGTAAGAGCGGAGTCAGACAAGGTTGTATCCTTGCCCCTTTTCTGTTTTCCCTTTATATTAACAACTTGGAGCAGTTTCTTTTGGGTTTAAAGGCAGATTCCCCTAGGGTCGGGCCGAGGCATATCCCTGTCCTGCTTTACGCGGACGACGCGGTCTTGCTCGCGCGCACACCGCGAAGCCTACAAATCCTGATAGATGGGTTCGTTAAGTTCATGAGCACCCTGGATCTATCTGTTAACCTGGGTAAATCTTATGTGCTCCTGGCCGGCAAAAAACCTTCCTCTAAATTTACTTATACAATAGGCACCCATATTTTAGAGGAGGTCAAAACGTTCACTTATCTTGGAGTAACCTTTGATGGCGCTTTGCAGTTTAACTCCTTGGTGGCGGAAGGTTGTAGCAAAATGATTGCCTCTAATGGGGCAATAGCAGGATACGGCAGGAGGCTAGGTAGATGGAGCCTGGACAGGTGGCGAACTTGTATTGCTCCGTATCATGCTCCAAAGTAATCTATGGGGCAGAAGTATGGGGCTTTGTGAACACTACTAGAATCCAACAGGAAGAAAACAAATATCTGAAATCTATCCTGAGGGTGCCACCCAGCACCGCTGGAATCATAGCTCATAGGGAGCTAGGGAGGCCATACCTGGATGACCTGTTAAAATTTAGGCCAATTGTGGCCTGGTTAAAAATATGGGTTAATCCAGATGCGCATCTAAGCAGAGAAATTTTATTGGACTGCTTAGACAGGACTAACTGTATGCGCATCCCTTGGCTTAAATATGTGAAAAATACCCTTGAGGATTTAGGTTTTGGAAACCTCTTCACGAACCCTACAACACTTTCAGCACAGCACAAGAAACAAGTAGGGGAAATTTTCCTTGAGCGGAAAATCCAATGCAGAGCTGAGGCTGAAAGAGTTAAAAAGACTGTGAGGGCTCATAATCTGGTGAAGAGTGTGGAGGGTATGGAGCCTTATTTGTACCTCATGCATAATGCACAGGATAGATTTCTTATGTGCCGTTTTAGACTGAATTTACTTCCTTTTATGTTGGCTTCACCAGCAGGTTTCTCCACGTCAATTGAGCAGAAGGGACCCTGCGGCTGCGACAACAGGTCTCCGCAGGACTCCCTCCATTTTGTTTTGCTTTGTCCCTATTTTTCTATGCCCAGGCGCAGTTTTCTTGTAAATATTTTAAAAAATGCCCAACAGGAACATGCTAGGGATGCATTAGTCTTCTTGCAAAAAGCCTCCAATCCCCTAACCTTGTGTTGTATTATGAATTTTATTAAGGTTGCGCTCCGATTAAGGATGACTAGGGGTCAGGAATGAAAGCTTTTGGATTTTCTATTCTAAGTTTATGGATCTGTACATCGGTATTTTTACTTGTATTAACTCTGTATAAGGATCTTGACTAATGTTTAATAACTTTTTATCAATGTATATATATATGTGCTTTTATGGTGTTTTTTAATCACCGAATAAAGATTCTAAAAAAAAAAAAAAAAAAGTAGCTACCTCTTGTGCAGCTAGACAATGCGTGATGGATGTTTGCTGGTGATGTGTGGGTGTGCTGTGTCTATGCTGCCTGTTCTGGTATGTTCTGTTAGCAGATGTGTGTGTGAGATGTTGTACATGCAATGCTCCCTGATGTGTATCCTGTGATCCACTGAATTGGTGATGAGTGTGGTTTGTGGGATTTTGCAGTACATTGTGTTGTGATGGGTGTGAATCACTTTCCTGACCTGTGCTTGTTGTTCTGTAATTTTCCCTAGGTCACCCCCACAGTGGCATGATTCTCTAGAACATTGATCCCTGCACCTGGTAATGACAATTTATTAGACAAACATGTGATTAAAACATGGAGGTCACACAGCATAGAGTGTTAACGTGGTGTTTATTTACAGGTTGTGGATTGATGTTGGTGCATATTTACAAGTAGGTGTTGGGGGAAGTGAGAGTTGAAGGTCATGGCAGATGAAAACACCGTGGGGACACCACATTGTGTGATGTCCACCTAGTCCAACAGACGTGTGACAATGCTTGGCATTGTGGGGCAGGATAGTTGACAGGGTGAACGGCAGTCTCAAGGAAGGGTGAAGTCACTGGCGGCCCCTCTTCGAGTGGGTAGACGGTGCACTTCACTGCTCTCAGCTGCATCCAGCCTCGGACGGCCCCTCCGTCTTGGAACCGGAGCGGAGACAGCTGTGGGGGCAGGTTGGTCAGGGTCCACCTCCCTGTCCATGGCCTCAGGTGATGGTGGCGGTGGGGTTGGTGACCTGTCCCGCTGAGCAGTTGGGTGAGGGGGTGGTGGTGTGGCGCGGGATAACCAATCCCTCCACAGAGCAGTTTGCTGGCCGATGAGGTCCACAATTTGGCCAATCCGTGTGTCAATGGACCGCAAAAGCTGGCTGTTCTCTTGCGTATCTTGGTGGGCCCGATCGGACTGGGCCTGCGACAGCTCATAGGAGGCATTGACTCTGGCGATGGCTTCCAGGGTCTCTGCCCCAGGATGGGGTGGGTCTCCTTCACGACCTCGACGAGCAACTACACTCCTGGTTGTGAGCTGTGGCCTCACCAGTGTCCTCTCCCGCCCACTCTCCGTGCTAGCCTGGGATGTCGATGGGCCATCATCGGGTGATGAGTCAGGCAGGGTGGCACAGGCAGGAGTGGTGGTGGTGGTGGTGGTGGTAGCTGCACAGCTCACAATGGCAGGTGTTGGTGTAGTGACACAGGCCAAGGTGGTGGAGCCGGGATGTCCTGGGAGCCTGATGGCCCTGGGAGTCTGCTTGGGCCAGCTTCGTCCTCTGCACTCGAGCTGTCAATTGGATCGTCCCCGGAGAGTCCTGGGTGTGAGGGGGGCGACTGGTGCTGGCGGCTGCTGCTTTCGCCGGTTAAGTTGCGATCACCTGAGGGACAAGAATTTCAAAATTAATGCTGTGGACATGACATGTTTTTTGTTTTCATCAAATCAAAATAGAGAGAGAGGACTAGGTAAGCTAGTCCGGATCCACTAGGTTATATGTAGATTATCAAGGAGGACTAGCTAAGTTGTGTTAAGAGACTCAGTGGGTACGTATGTTGGCAAACCATATGGTTTGGTCATGAAGCCCTCACCCACCAACCTAGTTGGTGGCATGCTTCATCATCGGGCCCACCACAGTGACACCGAATGTGTCCTGGGTGTGCTGCGACTCCAGATTACTGAGGAGCTGGTGCTGGTATACTTGCTGAGTGTGCAGTGTAGGTGAGTGTGAAGGTGATGTTTTAAAAGCTATACTAAGGGTCCCAGTACCCGAGGGTGTATGGATAAGCGTGGCACAGTGGTTAGAGGCGGCAGACCCGGAAGCTGAGATCGGCCGTGGACCAGGGTTCGATTCCCCGCCTCGGCGGGTCTCGGGCTCAAAATTCCACGGGCTCGACAATTCTCGCTCCGCTCCGGTGCCTACTCGACTCACGGGGTCACACTCTGCGACTCTGGGCAATAGCTTGCTTAATCTCCACTACGGCCCCTCGCGGCGGGATGCCTGACTTTCACCTTGTGGATACCCTGCCGGGGTATCTCACAGGGGAATACCAGGACGGGTTCCCTAGGCAAGCGCCTTGATACCTTCGGGTGATACGTGCGCTATATAAGTCGCAATACATTTACATTTACATTACTGGGCCCCTGTTAGCAACTAAAAAGGCAAACGGGCGCGTTGGAGTAAATCATGACCTCCTACGTCCTGTGTGGTCATGTTTCAGCCAGGCCTTTTATTTATAACTGGCTTACCTCAGGACCAATGAGTATGTGAAGGTGTAAAAAAAATATTTTAAGTGATTTGTGATGTAATTAAAAGTGTCGCACTCGATAAGGTGCGTTACGTGTTAGAGGGGGATTGCCCCTGCTTTACTGTACACATAACATAAATGACACAGACAGACGTACAGGGTAGAGTCAATTAGTATGATAATTTAAAAAACACAACGTATTGCCGGCTACTAAGGTGTGTCAACGACCTAGAACAGGCAGAAAAACGTGGCCATGCTGGTTGCATGGCTAGTGTGGTTTTAAGCGTAAAATCGGGGTGGGGTGGTGGGCTAGACAGCGGGGTAAGTGCAGGGTGAGGTACAGGTAACTATAATACATTATCCTCACACTTGCTGTTTGCTGTTAAAGCTTCCTTGGGTCACCTGGCAGGGAGAAAAGACCCTAGATATTGTAGAAAGGCAGAGATTAGCGCCAAACCTGTAGGGAGAAAGATGCTGCTGCTTACCTAGATGGTAGCAGTAGAACAGCGTGTTTACTCACGGAATTGCCGATCTGCGTGCTCCTTGGACCTGTTGTCCTGCTGCGGTGTCCCGGGTAAGTGAGTGGGGCCCCCGGACAGGTTTAAGTAGCCCGTGTGATTCGCAGCACCTGGAGCAAGCATGAAGATAGAAGAAGGTGCGGTCGCGCTAGAGGCGCTGAGTCATTTGGCGCCCTGCGCATGCATTCAGGATCAGTGTTGCGTGCGCATGCGCAGTAAGCTCATGGTAGTGCCGCGATAATGCGCATGCGTCTGGCAGCATGAAGGGAGAATAGATCCGCAAAGTGTGGTCCATTCAAGGGGCAATGTTTAAGGGTGAGAATCAGACTGGGATGTCAGGGTTTACAAAGGAAAAGACGGTGTTGTTTTTCACGATTGGGCATGGTTACAGCCGGTCAGTAGATAATATACTGTATAATTGCGCAAAAGAGAGGGTAGGTTCAGAAAGTACTAAAGTGCTCAGGTTGTCAACGCACTCCATGGGATGGAGTCGTTCAGCCCATCTATATGCGTGGATAGACGGTGTATCCAGCGCTGTTCCTTCATAAGGAGGGCCTTTTCATTAAAATGGGTCACATCAAACTGTTCAATCACTGTCCACATGAAGTCATTCAGGGTGTGATTGTGAGTAAAAAATGTTCTGTCAGTTTACTTATATTTTTACCGCAGCGGATGGTGCTCCTATGCTCTGTCATTCTTGTCCTGACTTTCCGAGTTGTCATGCCAATGTATCTGAGGCCGCATCAGCACGTTATGAGGTACACTAAGTTTGAAGAGTTACAATTGGTGAACTGGTGCTGGGTCCAGGTTTTACCGTTTTCCAGGGCAAGAGTTTTTGAGGGGGATGTCAAATGGCAGACGCTGCAGTTATTGCATGGTTGGTGGCCTGTGAGTTTAGGTAGGCCCCAGGCGTTCAGGATCGTGTTGTATGTGGGGCGAGGATTCACCCTAGGTCTGGTAGACACAGCGCCAGTTCACCAATTGTAACTCTTCAAACTTAGTGTACCTCATAACGTGCCGATGCGGCCTCAGATACATTGGCATGACAACTCGGAAAGTCAGGACAAGAATGACAGAGCATAGGAGCACCATCCGCTGCAGTAAAAACATAAGTAAACTGACAGAACATTTTCTTACCCACAATCACACCCCGAATGACTTCATGTGGACAGTGATTGAACAGTTTGATGTGACCCATTTTAATGAAAAGGCCCTCCTTATGAAGGAACAGCGCTGGATACACCGTCTATCCACGCATATAGATGGGCTGAACATCTCCATCCCATGGAGTGCGTTGACAACCTGAGCACTTTAGTACTTTCTGAACCTACCCTCTCTTTTGCGCAATTATACAGTATATTATCTACTGACCGGCTGTATCCATGCCCAATCGTGAAAAACAACACAGTCTTTTCCTTTGTAAACCCTGACATCCCAGTCTGATTCTCACCCTTAAACATTGCCCCTTGAATGGACCACACTTTGCGGATCTATTCTCCCTTCACGCTGCCACACGCATGCGCATTATCGCGGCACTACCATGAGCTTACTGCGCATGCGCACGCAACACTGATCCTGAACGCCTGCGCAGGGCGCCAAATGGCTCAGCGCCTCTAGCGTGACCGCACCTTCTTCTATCTTCCTTCTTGCTCCAGGTGCTGCGAATCACACGGGCTACTTAAACCCGTCCGGGGGCCCCACTCACTTACCCAGGACACCGCAGCAGGACAACAGGTCCAAGGAGCACACAGATCGGCAATTCCGTGAGCAAACACGCTGTTCTACCGCTACGATCTAGGTAAGCAGCAGCATCTTTCTCCCTACAGGTTTGGCGCTAATCTCTGCCTTTCTACAATATCTAGGGTCTTTTCTCCCTGCCAGGTGACCCAAGGAAGCTTTAACAGCAAACAGCAAGTGTGAGGATAATGTATTATACTTACCTATACCTCACCCTGCACTTACCCCGCTGTCTAGCCCACCACCCCCACCCCGGTTTTACGCTTAAAACCACACTAGCCATGCAACCAGCATGGCCACGTTTTTCTGCCGGTTCTAGGTCGTTCACACACCTTAGTAGCCTGTGTTTTTTAAATGATCATACTAATTGACTCTACCCTGTATGTCTGTCTGTGTCATTTATGTTATGTGTACAGTAAAGCAGAGGGAATCCCCCTCTAACACGTAACGCACCTTAGCGAGTGTGACACTTTTAATTACATCACAAATCACTTAAAATATTTTTTTACACCTTCACATATTCATTGGTCCTGAGGAAAGCCAGTTGTAAATAAAAGGCCTGGCTGAAACATGTAGACCACACAGGACGTAGGAGGTCATAATTTACTCCAACGCGTCCGTTTGCCTTTTTAGTTGCTAACAGAGGCCCAGTAATTAAAGTTTATCCATACACCCTCGGGTACTGAGACCCACTGTATAGCTTTTAAAACATCACCTTCACACTCACCTACACTGCACACTCAGCAAATATACCAGCTCCTCAGTAATCTGGAGTTGCAGCACACCCGGGATACATTCGGTGTCACTGTGGTGGGCCCGATGATGAAGCATGCCACCAACTAGGTTGGTGGGTGAGGGCTTCATGACCAAACCAAATGGTTTGCCAACATACGTACCCACTGAGTCTCTTAACACAACTTAGCTAGTCCTCCTTGATAATCTACATGTTTTTTGTTTTAACATTACAACTCACTATGGAATCAGTACACCCCCACCCAACACACGCCCTCCCTGTAGACATGGGGGACTGTTGGGAGTTGTAGTGCTGGTCTCTCACACACCCCACCACCTCTCTCACACCCACCAGCCACCACCACCCTCCCTGTAGACATGGGGGACTGTTGGGAGTTGTAGTGCTGGTCTCTGACACCCACCACCCACCACCACCCTCCCTGTAGACATTGGGGACTGTTGGGAGTTGTAGTGCTGGTCTCTCACACACCCCACCCACCACCGCCCTCCCTGTAGACATGGGGGCCTGTTGGGAGTCGTAGTGCTGGTCTCTCACACCCACCACCCTCAACCACCCTCCCTGTAGACATGGGGGCCCATTGGGAGTTGTAGTGCTGGTCTCTCACACACCCCACCCACCTCTCTCACACCACCCACCACCCACCACCACCCTCCCTGTAGACATGGGGGACTGTTGGGAATTGTAGTGCTGGTCTCTCACACACCCCACCCACCACCGCCCTCCCTGTAGACATGGGGGCCTGTTGGGAGTTGTAGTGATGGTCTCTCACACCCACCACCCACCACCACCCTCCCTGTAGACATGGGGGCCCGTTGGGAGTTGTAGTGCTGGTCTCTCACACACCCCACCCACCTCTCTCACACACCCCACCCACCACCGCCCTCCCTGTAGACATGGGGGCCTGTTGGGAGTTGTAGTGCTGGTCTCTCACACCCACCACCCACCACCACCCTCCCTATAGACATGGGGGCCTGTTGGGAATTGTAGTGCTGGTCTCTCACACCCACCACCCACCACCACCCTCCCTGTAGACATGGGGGACTGTTGGGAGTGGTAGTGCTGGTCTCTCACACACCCCACCCACCTCTCTCACACCCACCACCCACCACCACCCTCCCTGTAGACATGGGGGCCTGTTGGGAGTTGTGGTGCTGGCTGCTTTGACAACATGCAAGGCTGGGAACGTAGGTGGCAACATTTGTGTTAGGTCATGGTGGGTGCATTTGAGCCCAGGACTTCACATTTGGGTGACTATGTGGCACACATGCATAGATTGGGGACAGGGAGATGTGTGTTGGCAGTTGTGCAAGGCAGACTAAGGCGTGATAGTGGTCATTGGTTTGCGCTTACCAGCCTCTTGTCCCTCCTCGATTCCTTCCAGTCTCTCAGGGTGCAGTATGCCGAGCACCTTCTCCTCCCATTCTGCATATGATATGGGCTCCGGGGGAGTGCCGCCGCCAGTGTGGTGTGCCCGCAGGTGGTTCTTCGCCCTGATGCCTTTCACCCTTGCCTTGAGGTCGTGCCACCGCCTCTGGATCTCGTGTTTGGTGCGTGGCACGGTCCCTGACGCATTGACTCTGGTCACTATCCTGTCCCACATGTTGTTTTTGGTTGCCAAGGTGGTCTGCTGGACTAGGGTGCCGAAAAGATGTGGTTCGACACGGAAGATTTCCTCCACCATGACCTTCAACTCACTGTCTGTGAACTTGGGGTTTTTCTTGGGTGCCATGGTGTGTGATGTGCAAGGTGTGTGTCTGGTGGGGTGGGGTGTGCAGGTGTGTGGTGTGTAGGGATGGTGTTATGGATGTTTGTGTGGTGGGTGTGTCTGTGTGCAGGTTGTGTGTGTGTTTGTGTGTGTCTGCTGTTCGTGGTTTTGTGGCTCTTGCTTGCAGCTATGCTGTGATGCAAAGGACTGTGGTGGTGGGATGGATTCATTTTATACTCTGTGTGGTGGTGGTGTCCCAATGGTTGTTGGCAATCAGGTGTTCTGTGGGAGTGGTGTTTTGGTGCACTTTTCGGTGTTTGGGGGGGGTGTCATTGGGGCATGTAGTTGCTGGGGGTGGGTGTTTCAGGTGGTTGGTTGTCCTGTTTAGTGTGTTTTCTATTTACTTTCGTCTGCCATTTTGTAATCGGTTTGACGGCAGGGATGGTGTTTGTGTGGTCCTTCCGCAGTCATGGTCCGTTTGGCGATGCATTGTTTCCGCGGCGGTCGAGGACGGTGATGGATTCCGTTGGTATGGCGGCATTATCCTAATCGCGTAGCCGGACCCTCCGCAGGTATGGCGGCGGTTGGGCCTGTTCCCGCGGTCATGTTCGTCCGCGGCAGAGGGTGTTTCTACGGAACCGTGCGCTTACGGCAGTCTTTGGTGTGCTCCGTCCGCCGCGGACGGTGTTAGTTATGATCCGTCCGCCGCGGTCAGAGTTTCTTGACATAAACATCCTAATCGCAACCGCGGATTCTCCGCGGTGCTGTCGGGAGTGATTTTGCCGCGACCATGGCGGACGGAACACATTTCCGTCCGCCATCCTAATGAGGCCCTTAATTGGGCCACCAGAGCGTTGATAAAAAGACAAAACAGGGTAGGGGGAAGCACACACCCGCCTTACTCCTCTATTAACTGGGAAGCGAGGGGTCAATTTTCCATGTATTATGTACCTTACTTGGGCAAAATTACCTGTATGCAGTCTCATGATCAATGACAGAAGGTAGGGGGAATTTCCAGTTGTCTAAGAACCTCCCACAGTTTGTCTCGAGGGACCAAATCGAAGGCTGTTTTCAGATCGACAAATATCAGAGAGAGGCTGCCACCCTCTATTGACACCGTCTTCCAATATAATAATTAGTAATGATTCAATTTTTTTGTATTTGATGATTGCAGAAAACAAATTACTTTTTAATATTTGTTATGTGAGGCATTTGTTTCAGCTGTCTCTATGATTTTTTTTGTGCTACACTCTGACTTGCATAATATTTTCCATTCAATCTCATTGTCAAGTCATACACACACAAAGTGGTCTTAGGGAATTACCATTCATACGAGTACCTCTGCTTGTTCGATGCACAGTTATATTTAGAAAGGAAGTTTATGATGGTGTCTTATTGGATGGCTATTACCCTGACCTTAAAGCATATAACTGAGGGGAGCTTTGAGGCAGGGTCTAATATGGACAATGCATCTGAAGAAGAGTATGACGGATCAGAAAATAGAAAAGATTTGTACTGTGCTGGATTTTCATCAGATGCGTATCCACATTTTGAGTCCAGGCAGGTTCAACACAGAGCACAGTAAGAATGCTTACTTTGCTGTCTCATAATAGATTTTGAAAAATAAATATTCTATTTACTGGACATGTTACATTCCAATTCAATGCTACAATGTTTTACAAAGTACGCATCATTGTGGGACACCAAAGTCTGTTTTACTATATATTGGGTGTACACTGCTCATGGCAATAGTGGACAATCCCACAGAACAGTCTTACTATTCTACTAGTATGATTTTGCCAATCCTAGGGGTATCTGTGCTCTGCCAGGTGGTGCAGTGCACCATTCCTGGAGGTACTGCAGTACCAGGTTGACGCGTGAAGTGGACAGAACAAGCTCCTATTCCATCTCCCTGTTCCAAAAATCTATTTAATATATGGTTCCCAGATAGAGGAAGTTATCAGATACTAAACTGATAAGAACAGATACTACACTTGATCTTAGCCAAAAGGACGAGAAGCGATAGCCAACAACTATTTTTTCAATCCTCATGAACAGAGATCATTTTTCATTGTGCATTGTAGCAGGACAATGCTAAATATGTGAAGGAGTTTTAATGGATCATTATAGTATCTACTTTTCAAGATTTATACTTCTGAGAAGACTATAGGGTCAGATTTATAAACATTTTGCACTGTGTTTGCATCACAAAAGTGACGCAAATCAGGGTGCGGCGCTGCTTTGCGTTACATGCAAAAACAACAGTTGATGGACAGAATGCAGAACAATGTCATACATTCACTCCAGTACAGAAATCTGGACATAAATCCATAGTTTTTTTGTTCACCATGCCATTCCAGTTTGAACCCTGCCATAGGCAAATCAGTCTTGACCCTGCGCCCCATAGGAACAGTCCAGCCTGAACTGCCAAGCCAGGTCCTCCCTGCACTGAAAACAAGCATCCTAGGTCCGGTTTCGGGCTTTCAGCCCTCATCAGCCAGGGTAGCTTGATTCCAGTGGCATGGAGAGCAAGGGACTCACGTCTGAGCATACCCGTCCCACTCGGGGTGACAAATGCAAAAACAACAGTTGATGGACAGAATGCAGAACAATGTCATACATTCACCACATCCCTGAGCCAAGACCCCCCCGCCAGCTAAGCAAACCCCAGCCAGGCCACCAACAACCTCACGAAGTGGATCAGCAACTGCGCAGACGACCTCGCCCCACTGAGGACCCCGCCCAGCAGACCCGGCAGTAAGAAAGCGCCTTGGTTCACCGACAAACTCAAGAGCTCCAAGAAGAACTGCCGAGCCCTCGAGCGAGCATGGCGCAGAGACCCAACACCAGACAACATGACCACCCTCAAGCGCGCAACTCGAAAACACCACCAACTGATCCACACCACCAAGAAAACCGCATTCAAGGAACGACTGGACAACAACGCACACAACAGCAAGGAACTCTTCAACATCGTCAAAGAGCTCTCCAACTCCAACGCAGGAAACAACGACATCACCCCATCACAAGACCTCTGCAACTCCCTCGCCTCCTACTTCCACGACAAGATCGCAGACATACACAACAGTTTCATCACACAGCCAACGCACCCCACGACCGCACCTGCACCCCCCACCACCACCCTCCGCGCCTGGACTCCGATCAACACCGAAGAAACCCAATGCACGATGAACTCCATCCACTCCGGATCCCCAACCGACCTCTGCCCTCACTACGTCTTCAACAAGGCCGACTCTGTCATCGCACCCCACCTGCGGGACATCATCAACACCTCCTTCGACACCGCTACCTTCCCGGAGAGCTGGAAGCACGCCGAACTCAGCGCTCTACTGAAGAAACCATCAGCGGACCCCACCGAACTCAAAAACTACCGCCCCATCTCGCTCCTCCCGTTTCTGGCCAAAGTCATCGAGAAGACCGTCAACCAGCAGCTGGCCACCTTCTTCGAGACGAACGGATCCCTCGACCTCTCGCAGTCTGGCTTCCGGGCCAACCACAGCACCGAGACCGCCCTCATCGCAGCCACCGATGACATCCGAGCCCTGCTCGACAACGGGGAAACTGCGGCCCTCATCCTCCTGGACCTCTCTGCGGCATTCGACACTGTCTGCCACCGCACCCTAGTGCAGCGCCTCAGCAACGTCGGAATCCAAGAGAAGGCACTAGAATGGATCATCTCCTTCCTCGCCGGAAGGACACAGAGAGTCCGCCTCCCCCCGTTCAGGTCCGAGGCCACCGAAGTCATCTGCGGCGTACCACAAGGATCATCACTTAGCCCCACCCTCTTCAACGTCTACATGAGCCCCCTCGAGGCCATCGCACGCCAACACAACCTCAACCTTATCTCTTACGCCGACGACACCCAGCTGATCCTCTCCCTCACCAACGACCCCGCCACCGCCAGAGCCAACTTACACGAAGGGATGACAGACGTAGCCGAGTGGATGATGAACAGCCGCCTGAAACTGAACTCAGACAAAACGGAAGTCCTCATCCTGGGCTCTTCACCCTCTGCCTGGGACGACTCCTGGTGGCCCACCGCCCTGGGCAGCGCACCCAAACCTACAGACCACGCACGCAACCTGGGCATCATCCTGGACTCCTCCCTTTCCATGACCAGACAAGTCAACGCCGTCTCCTCGTCGTGCTTCAACATCCTACGCATGCTACGTAAGATCTTCCGGTGGATCCCCACCGAGACCAGGAAGACGGTCACCCACGCTCTCGTCACCAGCCGACTGGACTACGGCAACTCCCTCTACGCCGGAACCACCGCCAAACTCCAGAAGAAACTCCAGCGGATCCAGAACGCCTCAGCAAGACTCATCCTCGACATCCCCCGACACTGCCACATTTCCGGACACCTGAGAGACCTGCACTGGCTCCCAGTCAACAAGAGAATCACCTTCCGTCTCCTCACCGACGCACACAAAGCCCTACACAATCAAGGCCCAAGATACCCCAACAGCCGCCTCAACTTCTACACTCCCGCACGCCGGCTTCGATCGACCAGCCACGCCCTCGCCGCCGTCCCCCGCATCCGAAGAGCCACCACAGGAGGAAGGTCCTTCTCCTACCTGGCCGCCAAGACCTGGAACTCCCTCCCTACCCACCTCCGCCTCACCCAAGACCACCTCGCCTTCAGGAAGCAGCTCAAGACCTGGCTGTTCGAGCAGTAGTGGACCCCCCCTCCCCAAGTGCCTTGAGACCCTCCGGGTGAGTAGCGCGCTATATAAATGCATTGATTGATTGATTGATTGACCCCAGTACAGGGATCTGGGCCTTAATCCATAGTTTTTTTTGCTCACCATGCCATTCCAGTTTGAACCCAGCCATATGCAAAAAAGGCTTGACCCTCTGCCCCATTGGAACAGTCCAGCCCGAACTGCCAAGCCAGGTCCTCCCTGGACTGAAAACAAGCATCTTAAGACCGGTTTCCAGCTTTTAGCCCTCAGCAGCCAGGATAGCTTGATTCCAGTGGCATGGAGAGCACAGGGCTCATGTCTGAGCATACCCGTCCCACTCGGGGTGATAAATGCTAAAACAACAGTTGATGGACAGAATGCAGAACAATGTCATACATTCACCCCAGTACAGTGATCTGTGCCTAAATCCATCGGTTTTTTGCTCACCATGCCATTCCAGTTTGAACCCAGCCATATGCAAATCAGTCTTGACCCTGTGCCCCATAGGAAGTCCAGCCCGAACTGCCAAGCAAGGTCCTCCCTTGACTGAAAACAAGCATCCTAGGATCGGTTTCGGGCTTTCAGCCCTCATCAGTCAGGATAGCTTGATTACAGTGGCATGGAGAGCATGGGACTCACGTCTGAGCATACCCGTCCCACTCGGGGTGACAAATGCAAACTGGGGCGGTGTGGTGAGCAAAATAACGATGGATTAAACCCAGATCTGTGACTGGGGTGAATGTTTTGCCAATGCGCAACATTCCGTCCATCACCTTGTGTGTTTTGCAGTTCGCCCTATGTGGGAAGGGTATGCCCAGACGTGGGTCCCATGCTCACTACGCCACTGGAGTCAAGCTATCCTGGCTGATGATGGCTGATAGCCAGAAACCGGTCCTAGGATTCTTGATTCCGGTCCAGGAAGGACTGAAGAACCGGATTAACCCACTTACTGGGTCTCGGCGGCGGGGGAACCGCCCAAGCCTTCCATACCCTTCATACGTAGTAAAAGGAGACACAGGAGCCTTCGTCTGCAGGAGGAACCCAGATTTATTCAAATAGCCTGGGCTATGGAACAGAGTCCCAAGCTTGTCAGAAACAAGACAGAGGAGACTGCTGCTTTACTCCGCAGCTTACAAGCCTTTTATACTTTTTCATCTCAGTCTTTTGGCTGTTAGTTCATTGTTCAATCAGGGCAGCGTTCGCAGTTGATAACCAGATCCAGACGACGTTTGTAGATGGTGACCTGGTCAAGGCTTGGTACACAAATCATTGTTCACACGGCTTGATCAAGGCTCAGTCTTTCAGGTTACTGTTTAATCACCTTGATCAAAGCCCAGTCATTCAGGTCATTGTTTAATCACCCTGATCAAGGCCCAGCAGTCAGACCATTGTCCAGATAACCTGATCACGGTGTCAAGGATGTTTACCGGGCTGGGAGCAGGAGATGCAAAACAAGTCATTTACACAGGGTGTGAGTGTCTCATGGCTTTCTGGTAAACTGCAAAGAACAGGGGGGGTTGGTTGTGTGACAGTTCCTGGGCAGAAGTGCAGGCTGCAAGATGGTTTTTGTCGTGTCAGTTAGAATTTCCTCAAGCATCAGCAGAAATGACCAGGTGGGTCGTGTGGAAGTGTTTGACACGAGATGGCAATGAAAAAGCAATGGAGTCCCGGTACAAATGATGCCGATCAGAAAGAACACTTTTTCTCAGGACATAGCTTGGCAGTTCGGGGTGGACTGTTCCCATGAGTCACAGGGTCAAGAAGGCTTTGCATATGGCCATGTCTGAACTGGGGTGGCGTGGTAAGCAAATAACGATGGATTAAACCCAGATCTGTGACTGGGGGTGAATGTTTTGCCAATGTGCAACATTCAGTCCATCACCTTGTGTGTTTTGCTGTTCGCCCTATGTCGGAAGGGTATGCCCAGACGTGGGTCCCGTGCTCTCTACGCCACTGGAGTCAAGTTACCCTGGCTGATGACGGCTGATAGCCAGAAACCTGTCCTAGGATGCTTGATTCCGGTCCAGGGAAGACTTGGCTTGGCAGTTCGGACTGGACTGTTCTCATGAGTCCCAGGGTCAAGACTGATTTGCATATGGCCATGTCTGTACTGGGGTGGCATGGTGAGCAAAATAGCGATGGATTAAACCCAGATCTTTGACTGGGGGTGAATGTTTTGCCAATGTGCAACATTCCGTCCATCACCTTGTGTGTTTTGCTGTTCGCCCTATGTGGAAAGGGTATGCCCAGACGTGGGTCCCGTGCTCACTACGCCACTGGAGTCAAGCTATCCTGGCTGATGACGGCTGAAAGCCAGAAACTGGTCCTAGGATGCTTGATTCCGGTCCAGGGAAGACATGCCTTGGCAGTTCGGGCTGGACTGTTCCCATGAGGCACAGGGTCAAGGCGGATTTGCATATGGCCATGTCTGAACTGGGGTGGCGTGGTGAGCAAAATAACGATGGATTAAACCCAGATCTGTGACTGGGGGTGAATGTTTTGCTAATGTGCAACATTCCGTCCATCACCTTGTGTGTTTTGCTTTGCGTTACATGGGGATTTACAATGGGAGTTATATTGGTGGGACGTGTGCGTTTCCATGCAGCCACCCTACATACCAAAAATTTGAGACAGGGCTTAAACATTTCATGTAATTTGAAAACAGGTGTTAAAATGGGCAAGTTTTCATTTCTCTTTTTCTCCAATTTTGCATGTGTACTGCACTGTAAAGCACTCATACAAGCAGGAAATGTTTTAAAAGATGTCTAGGCATAGTATTTCATACTGGAATGGTACTCTTTCAGTACAAAACCTACGCTAGACTCATGCACATACCCTTGTACTAAAGCGCAAAGGTGTGTGCATGCTGCTCTGCAGCAACATTGTTTGCCGGTACTAGGCGAGGGAAGGAGATAACCATATCTCTGTAGTATGGTGCTCTTCTGCTCTCGCCTTCTCACTTAGCACAGCATTTTTGGCTTCTGCTCTGCCCTGCATGAGAATTTAGTAAACCTGGCCCACAGTGTTTGACAAGTCTTCATTCCTGTGCAAAGGTTTGCTGCTGTTCAGGCAGTACGTTCCAAGCAAAAGATCTGTTTATGGCATCAAGCAGTACATGTTTTGCAACAGTTCCACTGGTCATGAATACAGCAAGAAATTAGGTGCAGGGAAGAACTCCAGTATAAATTCTGTCTGTTGCCCTTGCTCATTAGGAATTATGGAAATGAGTGCACATTATTTAAAATAAAGTTTACAAGACTAAAGTGTGTATATGTTTGAGACTTACATTTTTTAATTGAGGCATGAACGTTATGTAAATGTTTTTAAATGTTGATCATTTTGAATGTTATGTCTGGCCCTTCATATTTTTCTTTAATTGCTGCAGCAATATCAGCTAGTGACACGTTTATGCCACGTAGTGAAAAATTATTGTCTTTAATGGTGTCAGACACATATCAGTTTGGGCTCAGACACAGCCAGAGTGTTGGAGAGTGTATCTATGCCCTCTTCATTTCCTCTAGAATCGTTTCCTGTGTCCTGTATTGTACCTCTCAAACTTGACTTCTGGTTCCAGATCGTATACAGGAGCATATTGTTGTCTTCTTTGCCCTAAAGGAAAGGCTTGTTGATGTATTGGAGACACTCGGACATTGACTTTCTATGTAGGTATTGGTGAAGGATTGCCAAATTCCATCCAAAGAGGCTAGGCTTGATTCTAATTACCCCAAGATGTCATCCTGAGTGGTGATTATGTGAGAAGCATAGTCTAGAGCTACATAAAATATTTATAAAATAGTTAATTATAATGTGAATTTGAATAACATATACTAAATAATTAAATTATATTTCCTTTAAAATCTTTTAAATAGGTGTCACCTGCTCCTCCATGGGCGGCAAGTCTCCTGGATGTCCATCAGCTGCCATTGCAGCTCTCAGATTCTGTGACCGTTCTCCTTAGCCATATTTTCAAAAAACAATGGTCCTAAGCAAATAGTAAGATTTCAAAAAGGAATAGAATATAGACCGTGTTAGGTTGCTATATAGATCCAGTGCCCAGCCGGACATGGAATTTTATTAATTCAGTGTTTCAAAAAATAAAGCTAAGGATGAACAAAAACAAACATAATAGGTGGAAGTCCTGTACCTTGTAACGACGGGAAGTGCGGGGGAATGGAGTAACAATTCACACAGTTTGGACAAACAACAAATACAGGCAAAGACTAAGGGCAATGGCAACTTGCAAACAATGAGAAAATACAGCAAGTTTAGCCAAAGTAGTGACCACATCAATTAAGCACAATGGATATCTGTGGCACTATTTTAAAAAGTCGACGTTTCGATCCCAAGCTTAACAATAAACGGGATCATCATCAGGACTAACACATAACATTTGCCTGGTTTATGTAATTAACGCCAGGACAATGCACAAGTGGGTGGCACGTGAGGAATTGGAGATACTGCCGGAGTAGAGGGAGTAACGTCTGGGCAGATTAAACTGAGCCGCTCGTGAGACTGGTCGAGCCGATGTTGTTATAGGAGTGCGTGGCTCCTAGCATTGGATGGCCGTCAGGCCATGGCAATGCGGAGGAGGATCCGCCATTGTCCTTGGCATGGATAAGGGACTGTTAGGTTGAATTGAGTGCGAGCTTTAGTAAAGCAATGGTGTTCTCTGTATGTACAGCAACGATGTGCTGTATGGTGCCCAGCGCCAGAATCTCTCTGCTATAGCAAGGTCGCCTGATAGTGGATCCCCCTCTGCAGAGTATCAACTGTGTTGTCCCAGAGCTCCTTGGGATGTGTATTGGTATTCGATAAGGGTTGCGTCTAACAGTTGTTTTGTCTCTTTTTATGCTGGTCATAATTGGAAACTGTCCTGTTACAAAAAAATCCTGCTTTTAGATATATTGGTAGTAGTTGTAGGAAGGAGGAATGGAGTTTTTATGATGTTATAAGTGTATAATGTAATGTGATTTTAACTGCTTTGTAAAATGGAATGAAAATACAAATGATTTTTTAATAAACTGTATTGATCATACGTTGAATGTAAGATTCAGTATTTTAAATGTGTTTTGACTATTGTGTTTGAACCAATTTGGGTCAAGGGAATGGTTTCTTTCCTTGATTGTTGGGCCAATACACATTGAAAATCAGTAAGTCCAGACCCTTTTCCCGGCATCTAGAGATCACATATCTACCGTTAGCGTCTGCATGCAAGGGTTCCAGTGTGAAGGCAGATTTAGGCCGAACCCATATGAGCACCCCTCGGGCATACGTGGTTAAGCCCGCTGCATGTGTGTTACCTTGCAAGCCTCTACTACGAAACAGTGGACTAGTGAGAGGTAGGTGTATTTCCTGTAGAAGTGTGACATCAATGTCATGTCTAGTCAGGTATGCCAGTACTTTACGTAGTTTCCTGTGGTATTTTCATGTGAGAGCGCGTAAAGTACCGTGTGCACTCACCCTGCCGGGAGAGCGGTCTGTAGTATCAAACCCTGTCAAACCTCCCATGCCAGTGTCAGCCATAAGATCCTGCTGCGTGCCTTGCAACTCTGCAAATTAAGTAGTGTCTGCTGTTGACTCTGCCTATCTCAAAACCCCGTCCCTCCTCACCCCCGACCCATGCCAGGCCAACCCCAACTAGGCCTAGACGAGTAACTGGCAAACTGACCTCCTGTGCTGCACAAGAAGCTAATAACAAATGCAGAAACATCAATACAGTGCCAAGAGGACCCATCCCCCCCATCTGAAACAATACCCCAATTGTGCATCACACTCGCGGGCAGAGGTATCACGCTTCCAGAACGTGCATCTCTGTCCATTCCTTTCTCTTGGTGTCCTTCTGGCAGCCTAGTACCAATTCACGCACTATTGTACCATGGTGCAAGGGTGCCTGTGTTGCATGCAGGCTGCTTTTTGTGCCCAAAGGGGCATCTTCTTGCACAAAAAAAAACATTGAGAAGGGATATTTCTCTTTCTATGTGTGCTGCAGAATCAGCACACATAGAAAGACGAAGGAACAAGGAGATATTTTTCCTTGTTTCACTTCCCCTAGAAAGGTGTAAGATTTTGGTGCGTCCCCAGGCTCACAAGTTCTGTGGCATATTCTGGGGGCCAGTTTAGTTAAACTGCAAATACCTAGAGAGGTCAGTAGAAAGATTGTAACCCTTTCTCTCTGACCCAGATTTTTAGAGATGATGTAGGAAACAATGGCAATAGGCAAAAGCACCATCTCAATCTTTTGTGTGATTCTACATGATTACTTGTCACACGTTTTAACTCAAACTAAATTGATAATGTACATATAATGATTTGTAATATCAGTCAAAATTGCACTCACTGTCGCATGATAAAATTCATCATTACAATTCAATCACATTGAAAAAGCTTCTAAAAAACGAGATGTATTTTATTTACTTTGAAAATGACCACTCAAGAAAGTATGTTTACTTCATTAAAATATACATTCATAAATTCATCATTTGAATTTAGGGAATTGGTTTATCGATTACATTTTATGGAACTACATATATGTGCCACTAACAGATAGTACATAGCTTCTGCAAGCATTCTCATCATTAGGTTTTTAGAAAATGTTTTCTTTGTTTATTAGCCGAGGAATCTCCAAAAATGGCTATCCACATTCTATGAGGACCCCCTTGAACGACTACTAGTTAGGTCTCGCCTAGGCAGCGCATGCGCTGTCTCGTTGAGAGATGCTGTATACAGTATAGCAGGGGACGCTCCGCCCACTTTCCGTCCATGCTTTTAATTGGCTCAAATCTGAAATGCTGCATTCCGATTGGTTGCCGGCTTGTTAGTCCCGCCTCCTGACTGCCATCTTGTCATTTCTGTCCTTCCATGACTATGGGCACCTTTACTTTTTTTTTTTTTTTTTTTTGTTCAAAAACCTTTATTGGAGTAAGCATAGAAAAGTACAAGAATGGGCCTACAACCTCACGGGCTGGCCGCTAATAACAAGGCACAATGCATGAAATAAAAATGTACACCCGTGGTTAGGCACAGCTCGAGTACAGAGCATTACTCTATCGCTATCACAAAACAGTTTGTATTTATATTTTTTACAAAAAGAAAAACAAACACTAAAAGGCGAATGCACGAGAATTAAGGTCAGCCCAAAGAACGGAGGGGACGGTCCACGATCAGGAGAACACACCCAGAGCCCGGAGGCTCCAATCAAGTCGGGAGGGGGGGAGGGGAGCAGCGGGGAGAACCGAAAATATAAAAAACCTTATGGAAAGGTTCCGGGAACGCTAGTCTAGGGAGAAAGGACAATCTCAGCAGTGTCTACAAGGGGAGGGGTGCAAATACCCCCACGATAATCATTCCACTGGCCCCAAACCTTCGTCCACGCCCTGGGTCTGCCCCTGGCCACATAAACCGTCTTTTCACGAAACATGGACCAGTCCATGTTGTCTTCCCACTTCGAGACCTCAGGGGGCCTGGAAGCGCCCCAGAGTTGCGCGACATCCCGCTTCGCAATCATGTAACCAAGGGTAGCCCATCTGGTCTGGGCCACAGAGTAGTCAGTGGGCTCCCACACATTCAACAGACATCGTCGAGGCTCCGGCCGCAGGGCCACATCCGTCACAGCAGTCATCACCTCAAGCACCGCAGTCCAATAAGCAGCTACAACCGGGCACTCCCAAAGGATATGTAAAAAGGTCGCACTCAAACCACATCCACGCTTACATAGCCCATCCGAAGAAAAGCCCATCGTAACCAGACGCGGACCAGTGACATAGACTCGATGAAGAATCTTAAGTTGAATCAAACGGAGACGGGCAGGAATGGCCACCTCCTTGGGAGAAGAGAGTGCCGACTGCCAATCCTCGTCGTCCAGTTCCAACCCATCGCCAACCCAAGCCTCCCGAAGTCGGACCAGTAAATCCGCCCGATTATTTATCAATTTCTTGTAAATCAGAGAAATAGTGCTATCGGGAAGATGCCCATCAAGGACACGGTCCTCGAGGGGGGAAGATTCAGGCAGGGCCTCATCAGGAACCAAGACTGAGGCGAGGGCGTGCCGGACCTGCAGGTAGCGAAAAAATTCCCTACCACTCAAACCATATTCCGCCTGGAGGGCCTGGAACGACTTCACACAACCGTTCGAGTACACGTCACCCACCTTACAAATCCCAATCACATCCCAGCGGTCGAAACCCTTGGTAGACCAGAGTCCGCCCAAACGTTCCGAGGCATAAAGCGGCGTCGCCAAAGTCAATCGATCCTCCCACCCCAAACTCACAGTCGCAGCTCGCCATACAGTTACTGCAATCTTGGATGGGCCCACAAGATGGCGCCCGGCCGATCGGGAATAAAGCGCTCTGGTAAAGTCCCCACCCGGAAGCTGGAGTCTATCCATCTCGAATGCAGGATTACGACCCGGGGAAAACATCACGTGATTAATGGCAGACAACTGGGAAGCCCAGTAATATCGCTTGATATCGGGGAGCGCCATGCCCCCGTCGTACCAGGGGATGGTGAGTTTTGCGAGTGCGATACGCGGTCGCCCATCCCATATCAATTGCCGTTGAAGACTCTCAATCACTTGGAAATAGGTCTTAGGAATAGCGTCATAGGAGTTGTGAAGCGCGTAAAGGAATCGCGGCAAGGACATCATTTTAAACAGGGCCGCCCTGCCCAGAGGAGACAAAGGAAGCTTGCGCCAACGGGCCACATCCAAGCGCAGTCTAAGCAACGGTGGGAGGAGATTACGCTCAAAGCGGAGCGTCGGGTCCAACGTAATAAAAATCCCTAAATACTTGAAACCCGATTGGACCACCTGGATAGGAAGTCTGCTCGGCAAGGGGGGCAAAACCCCCGAAAGAACATATACGCAGGACTTGGTCCAGTTAATAACGAGGCCCGAGTTGGCTCCAAAAGAAGCAAGAACGTCAAACAGAACAGACAGAGATTTACGCGGGGAAGTGAGATATAAAAGGATATCGTCCGCGTAAAGCGAAACGCGGTCCTCAAAGTCCAGAGACCAGCGAATCCCCTTGAGAGATGGTTCCCACCGAAGCCAGGCAGCCAATGGTTCCAAGGCGAGAGCAAACAGTAACGGAGACAAGGGGCATCCCTGACGGGTACCCCTGCCAAGGGTGAAAGGAGCCGAGACCCTACCATTCACCACTACTTGCCCCAGAGGTGCCGCGTACAGTAACTGGACCCAACCAATAAACTCAGGTCCAAAACCAAATTTCTCAAGAGCCGCCCAGAGATAAGGCCACTCCACCGTGTCGAAGGCCATGGATGCATCCAACGATGCCAAAATGGCCGGCTCCGTCAGAAGCCCCGCCCTCGCGATCGCGCCGTGAAGACGACGTAGGTTCAGAGCCGTGTTGCGATGTGGGATAAATCCAGATTGATCCGGATGGACCAAGTCACTAATGACCGTCAAGAGACGGGATGCCAGGAGTTTCGCCAATACCTTGGGTTCAACATTTAGTAGGGATATGGGCCTATAGGAGGAACAAAGATCACGTGGTTTACCCTCCTTGGGGATGACAACTATCGTGGCCAGTCTCTGATCATAAGGGAGAATACCCCGTTCCCGGGACTCCAGAAACATGGCGCGGAGATACGGAGCCACCCTATCGGGACGCAACTTGTACAATTCGATTGGCAACCCGTTCGGGCCCAATGCTTTGCCCGAACGGAGGGAACGGATAGCAGTAGCTATCTCATCAACCGTAATGGGGGAGTCCAACGCCACACGGTCTAAATCAGAAACAATGGGCAGGGCTATATCACGCAGCAGAAGGCGAGAGTCAACCACATCCCTCACAGACACAGGGGTATACACCACACGGAAGTACTCGGCAAACCGGTCAACTATCCCAATCGGGTCCGTTACACTCACACCACATGCAGACTGAATCACGGGTACCACACGATTAGCTCTCTCCTTCTTATCCAGCCACGCCAGCAATTTACCCGCTTTGTCACCCACATCATACAGACGTCCCTGTTGCTCCCGAAACATCACTTTGGCGGCATCCGTGACCAAGGACTTATAAGCAAATTGTTTCAGACCCAGGGCATGGAGTTTCTCAGGCGTGATACCAGATTCCAAACCCTCCTCCAATACAGAAATCTCCCCCTCAAGATCAACCACCTCTCTATTCCTCTCTCTCTTAGCCTCAACAATAAGGGAGAGGGCCTGCCCACGAATCACGGTCTTAAAGGCCTCCCACAGGGACACAGCAGATGAAACCGACCCCTCGTTATCCAGAAAATACGAGTCCAAGGACTTAAGCAAAAGGGTGCGGGTCTCGGGGGAGGTGAGGTACCACGGATTAATAGGAGCCACCCTGCCCACTGCCTCCACCCCAACCTCAAAACGAAGCCAGAGCGGAGAGTGGTCAGAGATACCCCTGGGCATGTGCACAATCTCACGCACCGCCGGGGACTGAGCCGCAGGCATCAGGAAATAATCCAGCCGAGACAGACTCCCATGGGCACCAGAGTGAAAGGTGTACTGAAGCTGCGTAGGATGCAAAAGCCTCCAGCAATCCACCAGGCCGAAGGTATCCAAAAAGCCACCCAACCACTGCTGAGCCGCCGGGGTATCCCTAGGGGGGTGGCGATCATGGAGGCCAGAGACTACCGAATTAAAATCACCAGCCAGAAAGAGAGTACTATCAGGAAGGTCCAACAAGACACGGCCCAAATCTGAAAAAGTAGAAGTCTGCAAGCCGGGGGGCACATAAACAGTTAATAAGGAGAGGGCACGGCCTTCATATCGACCCACAAGGACAGCAAACCGCCCCCGGTCATCCTGAATAACATCATCAATAGCCAGGGGGAGGGAAGCCCGAATAAGGATACCCACACCCCTGGAACCCGAGGTAAACCCCGAATGTGCTACGAGGCGATAGCCCCACCTATTCATTGCATGACAAACATTGCCTATCAAATGAGTCTCCTGCAGGAAAACAATGTCATGGGATAAACGTCGTATACATTTCAACACCACACTTCGTTTGATACGATCACCCAGACCGTTAACGTTCCACAAAACAAATCGCAACCCGCTACCCCCATCCCACCCGACAAAGCCCAAACCCCCCATCAATGAGCATGACCACAAAAAGCAATTCAAATACAGAATAAAGTCGCCTTGAACACAGAACACACAAACAACGAACTTCCCAACCACCCACCCCCCCAATAACAAGAAAACACCCCCCACCCTGCACCCCTGCAAAAAGCTAAAAAGCCACCCCAACCTGCAGTGTGCCTGTCGCCCAAGAACCCCTATTCTACACAAAGACCCCGGAGGAGGAAAGGCTCCGTCCCACCCGCCCCCCGATCAAACCAATAGCGAGAAGAAGACCATACATCAAAACACAAATGAGGTAGAGGAACATAGGCCTACATCCCTGGACCAGTTATACAAAACAAGGCATCAGTCAAAGACGAAACGTTCAGCTCTCTACACCACCTTCAGCACCGCCCGGGTGGGCTCCGGACTCAGTCTCAGGGGGACGATTAGGCAGGGAGTCCAGCCAGTCATTCGCAGCATCTGGCCGATCAAAGAAGAAAGTTCGATCATTATACTCCACCCGCAGCCTGGTCGGAAAGAGCATTGCGTAACGCATCCCCAAGTCCCTAAGACGTTTCTTGGTACCACGAAATCCCATACGCTGCTTCTGGACCTGTTGGGAAAAGTCCGGATAAAAGTTCACCGTGGCATTTTCAAAGGCTACCGGGCCCTTCACCCGCGAGGCCTGCAGGATAGCGTCCCGATCTCTGTAGTGGAAAAGCTTTGCAATAATAGGTCTCGGCGGGGCGCCTGGCTTGCCCTGGCCCCCCGGGACACGATGTGCGCGCTCCACTGCGAAAAATTTACTAAGGCCAGACGGAGAAAGGTGGTTCTGGATAAGGTCTTCAACCAGGAGATCAACCGAGTGGGGTTCTGGGTTCTCCGGCACACCAACCACGCGAACATTACAGCGACGTGCCCTGTTCTCAAAATCCTCCAAGCGCCGGGTCATGAAATCGTTCACCCTACGGAGATTGCCAATCTCCGTCTGAATATCAGAGACGTCCGTCGTGAGGCTGGAAGATTTGATATCCAACGACTTCACCTTTTCGTTCGTCTTGGAGAGATCGGCTCGAATCAAATTCACCTCAATTGCCACAGTGTCAAGTTTGTGGGCCAAAGTTTTGTACTGTTGGCCTATGGATTCCCTCATGCCAGAAATGGCGCCCATGATGTCCTGCAAGGAGGGCTCCGTCGACGCATCCAGTACTTGGTCCGACGCAGTGGGACCGGGCAGGGCAGCTCCGGGGGACCCCTTAGAGTGGGTATAACGATCCAAAACATTAGATTGAACCGGACCCCCGCGCAGAGATGTCTTCGTCTTGCGCGTTTCTCGGTCTCCTCTGCCCGCCATTTTGAAGATGCGTCACGAGTAATGTTACCAGGGTCGACGGACCGGGCACCAGAAATGGAGGCCCCGGGACCAAAGGACTACAAGAGGGGTATCACCAGGATAGAGGCAGCCCACTCCAGGAACAGAGCAGCCAAGGGCCAGACAACCTACGTGTGTCCCGGCCGCAGCTCTGGCCCGACACTCTCACCAATGTCCCAGTCCGAGGCAGAAACGAAACCGAAACTTAAGAGGGGGACTCACAAGACCAATCCCCCTGCCGTTGTTGTTCAACTCCAAGACGGCCACCGAACCTCACCCAGTCCCGGGCGCACTTCGAGGGCGGAGCCCAAAAGTTCAATTGAACATAATTCAGGCACCCGATGTCCAAATCAGTTTCTGAAAGGTCCAGGTAGATCAGCCCAACGTCCTCTATATGAATCCTCGCAGAAATCAGGATTAAAGCAGGATATTAAGCCGGGAGCGGCGGGGGTCCGGGGAGCGCTGTGCTCACGCGGCCATCTCGGATGCCCGCCAAGCTCCTCCCTCCACCTTTACTTTAAAAACCATTTTGTTTCCCTGCCTCTCCCTGTTTCCTCCCATAGTCCTTAACTTCTGGGACCACCACCCTCTCCCCACCCCCTCCCATTCGTGCCTTCTTTCACGCCCATACTGCCGTTTAAAATGTAATCGGTCTTGTGGAAATATGACTCCGATTGCATGTTCAATACTTGATTGTCATTTCATTGGTGGGTGAATTGGCACCCTTTGTCTCGCATGCGCGCAATGCCTTACATCGTACGCATGCGTGACAAAACAGTGGCATTTTCCCAATTCAAGGCAGTGTCAGGAAAGCCGAAAAGCCCGCCTTGCTGGCACGCCTATCTGCCTTGAATTTGCATGCCATTACAAGTGCATCCATCTGAGGAGACATAAGGGACTACCTTACATCGTACGCATGCGTGGCAAAACAGTGTCATTTTCCCAATTCACGGCGGTGTCGGGAAAGCCTAAAAGCCCGCCTTGCCGGCACGCCTATCTGCTCTCAACAAGCACGGAGAGCGCTGCGTGTATCACCGCCGTCAGACCGGAGAGAAGCACTGAGGGTCAGTATTTCATCACCACCGGCCCCCCGATCCCCAGAAGTGCTGAGTGTCTGCTTTTGTTTCACCACTTTTGGAGGAGCTTACTCCATTTATTGAACTTTGTTCATGGACTGCGAGTGTAAAGAGGGGCATATGTGGTAAAAGTTTTTTTTAATAAATCATTTTATTTAATTCAATAGTAATTATACGTACAATACCGATAGGTAGATAGTACAGTTACTCATACATTTGTATATTACACAGGGGTCAGCAAAGCATATAGATTAATCTAATACATCTCTGTTCTCACTTCTGCGCATTTCCAACTCCACCATTGGGGATATAAATATGTCTCCACAATAGACATTCCATTTGGACCATTTCCTGTCCCATTTTTGGGGGCACCCCCGGGTTATAAATACTTCCTTCTCCGCTATTAGGCACTTGCCTAATTCTTTCGCCCAAACCGGAGTGGAAGGTGGAGTTGCCCCCCCACCCTCTCGCCAGTTCCCGCTTGACTAGTGTGTCACCAGCTGTTGTTCAATTTCAGTAAGGTCAGTCACCGCCCAGATGTTCAGTAGTCCCAGCTGTGGCATGAGAGCTACCTCTTTTCCCAGTGCGGTCTGAATGTAGTTTGTGGCTCCCTCCCATATATGTTGGATAGCAGGGCAAACCCAGATAGTGTGATAGAAGGTGGCTGGTTGTTGGCAGCCCTTCAGACAGAGGTCATCAGGTCTTGCGCCTATTTTAGCCAAGGTGATCTCTGTCAGTTCCCTGTTTCCTGGAACGGTGGTTCCCACCGGATCTGTAACATCGGATATATTGTCCCATACTCCGCTGTACATCTCCGCCCTGACAAAGGTGTAGCCCCGGCTGGGGGTTCACACCGAAACACGCGTTGGTGTTGTTCGTGTGGGGGTGGTTGGATTGCCTTCCATCTACAATTCTCTCCCCCCCCTCTTGATGACCCATTTCTACCTTGTCATCTAATCATCTTGTGGCGCATATGTACCATTGTGATTATTTGTGCGTTTTATGATGTTTTGTTTAAGGATGGAATGTGTGTTGGTATGATTGTGAGACGTGAACGGTGTGTGTGGGACTTGTGCTGAGATTAGTTTTAATGAAAATGACTATGTCATGATTTGATATCTATAATGTATGTTTATGAATAAAATATTGTCTTTGATAATAAAAATATCAAATGTATTTTTGTATTTGATTATCTGACTCCATTTCCAGCCTATGTCTGTATTTTAGGATCCTCCCCTAGGACCTCATTTAAACATACTTGGCAGGTTCTCCTCATGTTATAATTTATTGCTTGTTTTCCCCTGCTCACCTGCCTATGTCTTTTCAGGGGTCCCCCTTCTTTATAGTTGATAGCATGCCTAGTTTCTGAGTGTACCACAATGGTGTTGCTTTGGTGAGGGTGGTAGCCCAGCACAGTCGTGAGTTCACTTGGTGCCAAATCCCTAGTGTGTGTGAGGTGGGTCCAAAATATCTACATTTCCTGTTTTTTTAATTTAAGGCTCCTAGATAGCCCAAGCAGTCTGTTTGGTATCTGTCCAGAGCATATGCCGGATCGTTAGGGAGGTGATACATCCAATGGTTTACCACTACCAGTCGTGAGGCCCAATAGTAAAGCTCAAGGTCTGGTAATGCTATGCCCCCATCATACCAACTTTTCATTAGCTTTTTCATTGCCACCCTAGGGGCCTTACCATCCCACAGCAGCATGCGGACCTCACTTTCCACTGCTGTGAAGTATGCATCTGGGACACAGTTTGGGGAGTTCTGAAGAATATATAAAAAGCACGGAAGGGTCGGCATCTTGAAGAGGGCGGCGTGGCCCACTAGGGACAAGGGCAAGGATCGCGAGTGCTTTACATCAGTTCGCAGCCTGGCTAGTGGGGGCGCTAAATTATGGTTGTGATAAAGAGCAGGATCTGACGTTACAAATATTCACAAATACAGGAACCCCTCTCTAGCCACTTCTATCGTATAGTTCACTGGAAGACGAGGGATCTGCCCTTTAAGCAGGACTTGCTCCAATTAATTGCATATCCAGAATATTTTCGGAAGTTTGTGAATATGTTTAAAACAGTGTGTATGGATTTACAGGGGGAGGCAAGGTACAATATGTCGCCGGCACACAAGGATATTTGGTCTTTCTGAACCTCTGCCCATTTCAGCCCCCTTACCATTAGGTCACAACGTATCCACAGGACGAGGGGTTCTAAAATGAGGAAAAATATCAGTGGAGATAAAGGACATCCCTGTCGGGTACTTTTCTGTAGCGTGAATGGGCAGGACATGTAGTTGTTGACTCTCACGTGCGCCTGTATATTTGTATATAGCAGTTTAACCTAACCCAGAAACTTGGAGCCAAATCCCACCCAGATTAAATCCTCAAATAAGTATGGCCATTCTATAGAGTCGAATGCCATAGAGCCATCCAACAACAGCACCACTGCATCTTCTTCCAGGAATTCTCTGCGCGCCAGCACGTTATGGAGACGAAGGATATTAAGTGCTGTGTTTCTCCCTGGCATAAAGCCAGATTGATCAGGGTGGACTAGGGAGGAAATGACTGCAATGAGTCGTATGGCCAGGACTTTCGCTAGAATTTTAGCCTCTACGGTAATCAGCTAGATAGGCCTATACGAGCCACAACTGTCCCCAGGCTTCCCTGTCTTATGAATAACTACTATGTTAGCCAAACACTGGTCTTTAGGCAGCTGTCCCTTCTTGTAGCTTTCATTGCACATAGCTCGTAGGTGTGGGGCTTCTTGCGAGGCCGTTGCTTTTATAAACTCAATAGGAGTGCCATTCGCCCCATCGCCTTTCCCGAGTTGATTTGACTGATGGCCCGTTGAATATAGTCATCCATTAGGTCATCATTAAGGGTATCTCTATCTGATTCCGAGAGTGTCAGCAAGTCACTGTCCGAGAGGAGTTGACGAGAGTCTTCTCTTGTATATTTGGTAGAGGGTGAGAATATCTTCTCTAAGTGATCTGCGAATGCCTCCGCTATGTCCATGGGGTGGGTAAGTGTCTCGAAACTTGGCAGTGTTAACCTGGGCACCCATCTTGTTCCCTAATCTCACTTCTCCAACCATGCTAGGGTTTTGCCGGCCCTGTCACCCAATTCGTACAGTCTGTGTTGAATACCGTGGTGTTTGGCCATCATATTTTCTCTAGTTTTAATTCTGTACTCTTCTTGTTTAAGTACCAAGTGATGTTGAGTGTCTTCCAATGGGCTATTAGCGTAGTCTGACTCGAGTTGTTGGAGTTCTTCTTCCACCTGAACTTATAATCAGCGCTTCTTTTGAATATACCCAGTTTTTAAGGACAAGGCTTGCCCCTTCAAAGCCACTTTATATGACTCCCATATGGTTTGCACCGAATCAACCGAGCCCTGATTTTCTTTGAAATTGTTACTGGTTTATGTACATAATTCCTCTTTTACGTCAGGAATTTTCAGCAGCCACGGATTTAGGACGATCGTGGTGCGTGTCTGTCATTCCCAGTGTGTGAATTCGATCCTGACTTGAGAGTGATCTGAAATGCCTCTTGGCAGGACTTGGGGTGTCTAAAGTTACCTAACGAGGCTGTATGTGTTAGGAAATAATCGGTACGAGATAAACTTTTGTGTGCGTTGGAGAAATACGTGTATTGTGTGTCAGTTGGTTGTAGTGCTCGCCCCACATCGGTCAGGCCCATCGCTATGGTAAATTCCGCCATGAGCCCCTTCGATCTCACTCTCGGCCGCTGTGGGTGCCTATCAATTGTGTCATCCATCGTCATATTATAGTCACCTCCCAGGATTATGGTGCCCACGGGAAGATCGGTCAGTTTACTACCAAGGTCTACCAGGGCTTCCTCACCCAATGCTGACGGCAGGTATAGTGAAATCACGTTAAGCGCTCTCCCCTCCCACTGGTCCTCCAAGACTGCGAATCGACCCCCAGGATCGGCCCACGTATGGTGCGCGATAAGAGGTGTACTTCTTTTAACCAGAATGCCTGTTCCCCTGGAGCCTGTGGTGTAATCTGCATGTACTAGGAGTTTGTACCCCTATCTAGAAAGGGCTTTGCTTTTATGCCCGACCAAGTGCGTCTCTTGCAGTAGTACGAGTTCCAGAGATTGTCTCTTCAAGTACTTTTGGACAATTCCCCTTTCGATTTTATCCCCCATCCCGTTCACATTCCAGGTTAGAATAGAGAGTGATCGATCTCGTTCATTCCCCATCTTGTACCATGGTGAAAATCACAATACAGTAGTTCAATGATAAGGGACTAGTTGCATTCGATACTAGCTGAACATGTGTAACTTTCCTCTGCGTATTTCACCCGCTGCTGAAACCGGCTAGAACATCTTTACATTGCAATATACAATTATCATGTTGCAAGTCTACCAAACATTGAGAAAATGAACACCCTTCCCTCCTCCCCTCCCCCCTCCCTGCCCCCCTGCCCATGTATTTAGAACTACCCACTCCCCAACTAGGCAGAGTGCCTCTCCCCCCCCCCCAAAGTACTGAAAAAATGTGGGCTTACCCAGCCCCCATCACCGCTAGTTGCAGATTACATCTTGCCTGTTGCGGTCCATCCATTTTCTGTTCTAGTAAAGTGTCCCGGGAGTATCTCCCTCAGTGGGGTGCGATTAAAACAAATTATGCAACAGTTAAATCCCCAAGCAACCACATTTGTACGTAAGTCTTAGGAACAGTCTCACCGCTTCTGCGATACTTGCACTTTTGTAGGACTACCGGCGGTCATTCCTCATCCCCAAGGTCTATGCGGGCGCTGTCTCCTTCGCGTTTATGGCAGCGGAGTCACCTACAGATGGGTTCTCCAAGTTCTCCCTCTGCGGCCCGGGTCCTCCAGTGCGATCCCTTCTTTGGCCCCCCACCGTGTGCCACCCCTCCAACCAATCCCACGCTTCCTCCGGCGATGTGAAGAACTATTTCCTGCCATCAGATTCCACCCTGAGCTTCGCCGTAAATAGCATGGCCTATTTCACTTCCTGGTCCCCGAGCTCTTTTTTCACTGCCTGAAAGATGTATCGCTGTGCTTCTACTTTGGCCATGAAATCCGGAAAGAATGTGACTTCGTTGTTATCAATCCTTAGAGGCGGGCTGGATCTTGCCGTCTGCAGTATGATATCTCTGTCCGGATAATTAAAGACATGGGCGAGGGGTCTCTGGGTGCCCGGGTTTCGGCCTCCCTCCTGGCACCCTATTTGCCCTCTCTATCGAGAAGTACTGTGACAGGGTCTTGGGTTGTAGGTGCGTGGTTATCAATTCCTCTACATAAAGGTCTGCTGCAGGCCCCTCGCTGCACTGGAATGCCTAATATACGTATATTGTTGCGATGGGCCCGTCCTTCATATTCATCAAGTTGCTGCGCCATTCACTCATGTCTAAGCTGTAGTTCAGCCACCTGCGTTTGGAGCTGGGAAGTGTCAGTTTGCAGCGCTGTCATAACAATTTTGAGTTCCTTCACCTTTTCGTCCATTTTGTGAAAGTCCGCTCTGATGAGAGATACCTCTACATTAACTGGGTCCATAGAGGTGCGCACTCCACTTATGGCTGCCATGACGTCGTGGAGCGTTGGTTCCGACCCCGGTTTGGGGCGTTTTGTGCCTCTGTTTTGTCCATTTGATGCGCTTCTCGGTCAGCCCCTGTTTTATTCCAGGCAAATTTGGCAAGTTTATTTTGCGCGTTGGCCTTTGGACCTCTGCCTGTTGCCTTGTGTGCGTCTTGGAGTCTTGGGAACAAATAGTAACATCAGGGACAGCCTCTGTAATTCCCGCCGCCTACCCAGCGAGTCAAGCAATCTCGCTGTTGGCCTATTGTGTTTGCCTAGGGTCCCTCCTCTCCTAGTGCTCAGGTCTCCTCTCCGTCCGAGGGCCCTCGCTGTGTCTGAGTATTCCGCAACTATGGGGCCTCAACAAGCTGCGCCCCAATCGCCTACTCTTCCCATAAATCTCTGGTTTGGCTGGATGGTGCCATCGTCTATCCCTTCTGCAACTGTAGCTGCGCAGAGACCAGGGCTGTTTCTAGGTGCTCGGCACTGTCTTTCAGGAGGTTGCTGGCACTCCTGACTAAAAAAAGAGGGGAGGAGAACCCCTCATACCGCTCAATGCTTGTGCCGCTTCAGGTGGTGGTGGTCATGCATACCCTTTATCCCCACTCGTGCCCTATATCCTCTCTGGCTATTCTGGCAGCCTCTGGGACGCCCCCGGTTTCAGGGATCCCGCCATCCTCTGCTGACCCAGCCTCAGTATCTCTGCTGGTGGTGTACTCGTGCAGCCCAGGTGTCGCCAGGATTCACCGCCTCTGGCTCTGAAACCGCAATAAATTATTGAGTTCACATGGGAGGGGGGTTGAAAACGATCGGGCCGCTTGTGGCTCACGGCCTCAGCTAGGCCACTGATTGCCCGCCTCCCGTAGGGCTGGGGCCAGGTCCCCTTTCCGGTCGGCTCATGGTGGCGAGGGGGGGTCACTGCTTCTGGACAGCCTCGCCAGCATCCGCTAATTGTTGCTTCTGCCCCTGAGTCACTCCCCTGCTCTGCAATTTTTCTCTTTCCGGCAGGGCCCGGTCGGGGCCTAGCAGGTCTTCAAAGCTGGGGCCTCGATTTGTGGCCTCTGCCCTGGAACGTCCACCCCGTTACCTCCGGTCGGCCGCTACTGTATTTTGGACCCCACTCACCTCTTCCACTGGGTCAGCTGCCTTCTCCGACCCTCACCCTGGTCCGCAGCTTGTCTCGAAAGGGCTTCGGCGTGCAGGCTCTACTGGAATCAATACGCCACCATCGCCTGTCTGGGTGTCGCCATGTTGGAGCCTCCGTCCTCGTCCATTCGGCTCACTCTAGTCGCATAGGGCTCTTTTCACCGTCGTTTTGCCCACATCTGGTCACCCAAGATGTGCCGCACTCTCGGAGTGAATTTACAGCTCCCTATGACACAGGATTATTCAGGATATTCGGCGGGTATGCGGGAGCTCTCTTAGTTAGCAGCCATGCTCTTCGGCTGCTAGCCACACCCCGTCAGACGTGAATTTTGAAGGTTTGTTCCAAACGTGTTGTAGTGAACCACGTGCTGCATTGATTATTGCATCCACACTTTGCTACAACCTTCTTTTCATCATTTTACTCAATACCATACAATTCAACTCCACACAATTAGATTACACGCCACACAATTCCACTCCACATAACTCCACAATGCACCACATACATCCAGTCCACCCCACAAGAGTCCAAATATGCCACATAATTCAGCACCATGCCACATAATTCCACTCAATACATGCTACTCTACGACTCACAATACCATGATATAAAAGTCCACTACACTTAATACCACATACTTACTTACCACATAATTCCATTATACACAAACACACTGATCCAGCATTTCTCATATTGCTTAACCTCTTTATGCGTCTATAACTTTCTCTAACTTTCATTCTCTTTCTCTCACACTCTTTCCACTACTCTATCTGGAGTTAATTCACCACTTCATACACAAAGTATTTATTCCTCTTATTCTTACTTTCTATTTTATACAACTCTCACACATAACAATTCACAATCCCACTTATTTCCAACACTCAAATACTTTAAACACCACACAAATACAACCCACACAATTCGATAACAAACAATTCCAATTTAAACAACACAATTCCACTTCAAACAACATACATCCACTTCACTACAAACAAAAAACGTGAGTAAATAAGCATTTGCAATGCAATAGGTCTCCCAATTGCGAGATTTTGATCTATTGTCATTGTAAATGGCAATGCCTTTTATTTGTTTAAACAACCTGCAATAATAAAAGCCATTGTCATTTACAATACCAATAGGTCAAAGTTTCTAAAATGCGGCATTTTAAAAAACTTTTTTTTTCCAACAACCGTAAATTGTCCCACTTTACCAATAGCGCCCATGTCTACTGTTGGCAGCTTCTAAACACTTTAACCACTTGGGAGCTAGTAAACAAACCTCCCCAGTGCTGCGCTGTCCATTATCCGGTGCTGAACTGGACGTCCAGCGGTCGCACGCAGCACTGGGGAGGTAGTGCCCGTGACGACCGTTGGCCGACGGCAGCACTTAAGGGGTTAAGGTCCTAAAGGCTTTTGAGAATTTGGAAGAATGCATTTTTGTAGTCGTATTTTTATTATAAATATAGTGCTTCTAGAGTTCACAACTTGGGCAGTAAACCATATAAGCACCTTGTTTTATGTCTCTATTCCCTTAATGTACACATTATCAATAGCCTCCGCAGCTTCAAAAGTAGTATTTTATTATCCTATTTATATTCTACCCTTATAAGGCATTGAAGCAGTTGCGTAAGGCTAAATAAAAAGAGCCAGGATAATATGCTGCATGGCTAAATACTTTTAAGGTCCTAAAGGCAAAACCAATTGCATTGTAAACGCTTGTTTTTATAAAGGTTCCAGTACAATAACAAGTATTCATTTTTACTTGATGTGATTAAAACAATGTTTAATAAATTATTTTTGATGAAAAAATGACTATTTTGAGTTCATATGATATTGAAATGATGAATATAAAATGATGAATTTGTATATAGAGATTCTTTCATCAGACATTTTCAAGTGAATGATTATAGGTGATTAATCAATGTTGTCATATTTTCGATAGTAACAAGTAAGAGCCTACTATACACTATATATTACAAAGTGAGGGCATACTAAACCGAAGGTCAGACCTCAGTAGACTGTGTACGTATGTCCCTTCTATGGTAGACACTAGACTGATATAAAGTCCTTTCGTTGTCCTAGCGACAGCTTGCATGGCGTAAGTCAGATTTTCCAAGTCACGCAAAGCCAAGGCCATGGCTTGGTAAATGCAGAGTAACACAACGTAGCATTAGTCATTGCCTTGTGTTACTCTATGCCAGTAAGGCATTACATGGTTGGAGAATTGGGTGTTCCAAGACATCCACCGATGCGTTTTGCCACATTCACAGATTTACTAAGAGGTGTAAACCTTGGAATACATCAAAATTGTATGACTTCCCAAGAGAGTCCCGATGAGGAGAAACACTTAGAGAGAGGAAAAAGCCTTGTAGGATTGTATTTGTGCAAGAAGGTTTTTCTTCCTGCACAAAAAAAATCCTGTCTGCAACACATGCACCCTTGCACCATGGCACAAGGGGGCCTACATTGGCATTAGGCAACACATAGTGCACCAGTGCAGTGAGAGAGCAGGAACGTGCCACACTTTAGTGGATATGGCGCATTTCTGCTCTCTGTATTTGATGTAGAACAGCAAGTTGTCGTGCTGTGTTGCACTACATAATATATTGATAAATCTATCCCCCTAGGGTGGATATATAGTACTGTTAAGGTTGTTCAGGGTCATCACAGTGAAAACTATTAATTTGCATATATTTCAATTTAGATGGTGTTATTGTGATGTAAAGAGGTATCAGTAGTCCTGAATGAATACCTCTTACAGAAGAAGGTACATTAGAAGTAGCGTAAGCAAAATGTATGGGACCAGTTTGGTGGAGGATGTTTGACTCAGTGTATCACTTCAATCTACAGCAGGGAGAGTGATTCCCGTCATATAAACAATAATGGGGTAAGCCAAGGCACACTTCGTGATAATGAAGAGCAGCAAAGGTCATGCACATACCTCTGGAAACTGTGGTGGCCACATGATGGCACTGTCGTTGATGAATAACGTGTGTCCATTTTGGTCTGCGTTAGCAAAATGTCCTATTATGTAGTTAGAGAGGGATCCATTCGGAAAGAATATAACATTGAGAATGTCAAACCGAGCAGGTGCACTGCCCTTATCATCAAAGAACATCTCATCTCCACCAGGTGTCTTGAAGTGCATGTTCTTCAGATAGCGATTAAGCTGTGAGAGAAGAAAAGGTGTACACCTTGAATAGGCGGGGTAGGGGTGGCGGTGTAGCCTTAGTGGTAAAATCTATCTATCCCTGTGTCTGGACTGCCCTAAGCATCTCTGGGTGTGAAAGTGCCCTGTTCAAGGTCTCCGTCAGCCCTGAGTTTACCCTGTCCGGTATGGTCGTTTATCGGCCACCCGGCAGTGATGTGGTGTTTAGGAATGCTTTCCCTGATATAGTTGGCCCTCTGGCTGCAGACTGTGCCAACTTTTCTATCATGGGAGATTTAAATCTGCATTTCGACACCCTCTCTGGCTTGACGGTACGTTCCATCTCCTCTGACTTGGAGGCCTTTCAACTCCCTCAGATGGTTTCCCAGCCTACCCATTCAGGGGGGCATATCTTGGATCCCTTGTTCACTAATCTGCCGGGGATTCAAATTACTTCTGTTTCACCGGTGGAGTGGACAGACCACTTCTTGGTATCCATCCTATGCCCTGTCTTTGCCACCCCTTCCATCTCTTCGGCTAGACGGGTTCAGAAGAGGGCTTGGAAAAAGCTTCGGTTAGAAGACTTTCATCGTCTTCTATTAGAGGAGCCGCTCGGCCCTTTGACGGATGTAGAAAAGGGGTATGACCTCTTCTGTTCTTGGATCACCAGGGCCTTGGACTCTCTGATACCTATTGTATCAACTAAAATCAATTCTCGAGAGTCGAGCCCCTGGTACGATGGCGCCCTTCGGGCTTTAAAGGGTGCCTGTAGACGGGCTGAGAGGGCTTGGAGGAAGACCTATGGGGCTGACCTAAAAGCCGCATACTCCAGGTCCGTTAAGCTATACCATCGAGCTATTTGCCGAGCCCGTGCGGCCTTCTATGCCGCTGAATTCCGGAACAGTTCTAATCCGTCGAAAGCCATCTTTAAGGCCGTTAAAGATCTTACGACGAAGCGGATCACCTCTACGACCGAAAGCTCTCTTTCCCACTGTGAATCCCTCGCATCCTACTTTTTAGGGAAGGTGCAAGCCATTTATCGGACATTTTCTGGTACAGGGCACAGTGAGGAAAGTATCAATGGGGCTCACCATCAGACTACTCTGCTTGTTTTCCCCCCCCTCACCTCGGACGGCTTTGACAAACTTGCATTGCAAGTTAAATCCGGATCCCCATCCGATCCGGTAAGGCCTGCTCTTTTTCGGGATCAGGCTTTTATGGGGCGTTCAGTTATATGCTCCCTTGTCAATCTGTCCTTGGAAACGGGAGTAGTTCCAGCTAAGTGGAAACAAGCTGTGGTGTCCCCAATTATTAAAAAGCCCACTCTGGACCCATCTAAGCCTGAAAGTTACCGCCCCATTTCGCTGCTACCCTGGCCAGCCAAGATTACTGAGGCCCACGTCAATCTGGCCCTGTCTGAGCATTTGGCACGAACCAATGCCCTCGATCCCACACAAAACGGATTCCGTGCTGGGCACAGTACGGAAACCGCGTTACTTGTGATGGTGGAACATCTCCGGGCAAGGTTGGATGCTGGTCAAACGGCGGCGCTTATTTTGTTAGACCTTAGCGCCGCCTTTGACACGGTGGACCACAGCATCCTCCTGCACCGGCTCGAGGAGACTGGTATTGGCGGTCAGGTGTTGCAATGGTTCCGCTCCTTTTTAGACGACCGCTCCTTCTGTGTTGCCATTCCTCCCTTCAAGTCCAACTACCAACCGCTGGCCATGGGGGTTCCGCAAGGGTCCTCGCTGAGTCCCACGTTGTTCAATCTCTACGTGAGACCGCTGGCTGATGTCGCTAGGCAGTGGGGCCTAACCTTGGTCTCATATGCCGACGACACACAGCTGGCGGTTACTCTCAGCGGGGACGCGGAAATTGCGGCCCCCAGGTTTCAGTCTGGACTGAAGGCGGTGGCTAGTTGGCTGACAGGCAATTGCCTTCAGCTTAATGCCACAAAGACGGAGGTGATGGTCGTCGGTAAGGGAGTGGAGCTGTGGGGCGACCAATGGTGGCCTTCAGAGCTGGGACCTACTCCGACCCCGGTGTCGGAGGTGAAAAATCTCGGGGTATGGTTGGATGCCGGCCTCTCCTTTGTAGGGCACACACAAAAGACTGCGGCCTGTTGTTTTGGACTTCTAAGGGGCTTGAGACCAGTACTCAAGTTCTTTGATGCCCCAACCAGGCAACTGGTGATCCAGGCTACTGTCATCTCTCGCCTGGATTATGCCAGTTCTCTCCTGGCTGGGGCTAACCAGGCCGAACTAACCCGTTTGCAACGGGTTCAGAATGCCGCGGCGAGAGCGATTGTTGGCCTGCCCAGATTTAGTTCTGTGGCAGGTGTCCTTCGCTCTTTACATTGGCTTCCGGTTAGGAAGCGCATTCTCTTTAAGATCTTGTGTCTTGCTTTTAAGATTCTGAGAGGTATCGGCCCGGAAATTTTGTCGAGCTGCCTTTCCTTTTATGTCCCCACCCGCAGTCTCCGTTCCCAGGGTTTGGCCCTTGCAGTGGTCCCCAGATTCAGGCTCAGCCGTATGGGAGGCCGTTCTTTCAGGGTCGTGGCTGCATCAGCATGGAACTCCCTCCCTGTTGAAATTCGTTTGATGGAGGACCTTTTGACTTTTCGGAGGGCGATAAAAACTTTCCTGTTTTAGTGGCTCTGTCTTTATTCTCTGTTGTGTTGTGTTTTGCCTTGTCCTTGCGCCGGGACGCTCCTTGGCTGGAGTATCTGTGCGCACAATAAATCACCTTAACATAACATAACTATTGGTGAATTATATTCCGATATTTCCTCTGAATTTGGAAAAAATATAGATAAGGTAATAACAAGCACTAGCAAAGTATGTACAATTTTCACTTGTGATGACTTAGCGACTGTTTGATGATGTCCCACAAAACTTTGCAGACCTATTCCCTTTTCTACATCGGCTGATGATGCAAAGATTTGTGGTGATTTGTCAAAGGGGTGAAAAGAAGAGAGGCGCTACCAAAATGCATTTTTCTCCAAAATGCATTTCTCATAGACTTTTTAAACAGACTTAGCACAAAAATGTTCAGGTGGATTTTTGTAAACATTTACAGGAATATAGATTATGGTGTGGAAAGGGTCCTTATTGGTAGTAGACCTAAATTGGTTTACTTGTTTTGAAGTTATAAGGCACAATCACTTAGAGATATATTGGGTCACGGTATACTGCTGTAATTTCACGGTATACTGCAGTACATGCCGATGACAAAACAATTCATGATTGGCTACTAATTGCCCTTGCAAAACTAAAAGGCAACCATATTGTTTAGACCACACTTTGTCTGTGTTCTGCTGTTTAACTGTAAATATATACTACTGTTTTATAACTAGATAGGAAGGGAGGAACCAGTTTTTCTAAGTGTGTAAAGGTAGGTAAAAAGTAGTTTTATTACTTCATATATATTTTTTTAAAGTTTGCGGAATACCATGGCACTAACAAATTATATATGAAAAAAACACTTTACTACCCTATATTTCTTCTTAAAACTCACAATTCACTCTCCGACCGGCTGATTATGTATTAGCCAGTAGGAATTGAAATGGCCCAGTCATTCGTCTGGCGTCCAACGGGCTCAAGGAGCCCAACAGCCAGCCGGCTTGCAATCACAAAGGCCGGGCATTTACCGCAATCGGAATCATAACGCAAAGTTTCCAGTCTCCGTAGGAAAATGTTCAGTCGCAGCCTAATAAGGTGGGCGGGACCCACTGACCGGAGGTCGGTCGATCCTTTTTACAAGAGGGCATCCGCCCTAAATCGTAATCACCTCCTATGTGTGATCTAAACAATATGGCCACCTTTTAATTTAGGGCGGATCAATAATATAATATATTTACTCATCACAATGTACTGCAGTTTACAGCAAAATTACAGCTGTGTACTGCGGCACAATATATCACTGAGTGTTTGTGCCTCATGGGCCTAATTCTCAATGGTAAACTTACCCTTTTGGGTAAGTTTACAATTGTTTGCTATTCATAATGGGATTGTACTAGTAGTATCTTTACGAATGTGGAGCCTCCGCACCTAAAAAGATAGGACAGCTGTAAAGATAATACTCGTAAAATACTTTTGTGAATAGCAAACAATTGTGACCTTTTCCAAAAGTGTAAGTTTACCTTTGTGAATCAGGCCATATAACTTGAAAACTACTGAACCAATTCAGAACTACTACCAAAAAGGAACGTTTATACCTCATAATCTATATTTCTGGAAAATTCATTCAGCTATTATCTCGCTATGTCTGTTTAAAGGACACTGTATGACACAATAACCCACTTCACTGTATGACACATCACTCCACTCTATGACATGTCACGCCACTCTATGGCAAACCAATCCACTATGATACTCCACTTTATGATATACAACTCCACTCTAAGACATGCTACTTCACTCTACGACATCCCAGTCTACTATACGCCACTTCATTCTTCGTCCCTCCACTGTAAGACACTGTACCACACAACACTGTATGACAACACTCCACTCCACTGTACCACACACTGATCTCCTCTGCAGTACTCTACTCTACAACACGCCACTCCACTCTACCACTCCGTTCTATAACACCCCACACCACTCCACTCTAAGGCCTGCCACTCTACTCTACCACACGTCACTCTACTCAACATGTAACCCCACTTTATGCCCCTCCAACTCCACTCAATGATACACCGCTGCACTCTATGATACGTCACTGCAATATGCAACATGCCACTTCATTTCACCTCACTCCACTCTGAGACATGCCACTTCACTCTACCCCACTCCACTCTATGCCACTCTACGACACTCTAAGCTCCTCAACTTTACAACAGACTCTACGACACTTTATCCCACTCTATGTCCCTCTACGACACTTTACTCTACCCCACTCAACTCTACACCACTCTACGCCACCACATTCTAAGCCGTCCCACTTTAAGTTATGTCAATGTATGCCCCCACACTGTATGCCACCACACTCTACGTCATGACACTGTACTTACGATGCAACACTATGACACGCCACTCCACTCTACGCTATTCCACACTGTTCCACTCGACAGTGCGGCACTCTGTTATGTGCCACTCCACCCTACTATACGCCCCTCCACTGTAAGGCACTGTATGACATTACACTCTATGACATGACACTCCTCTCTACTCTCGGACACGCCACTCCACTTTACACCGATTCCCCACTCTACAGCGATGCACTCTACTCTACAACATGCCACTCCACTCTAAACCACTCCTCCTTATGCCAGCCACTCTATACCACTTCACTCTACGCTATTTCACTCTACGCCACTCCACACTGCGCCACTCCATTGTGAACCACTCCACTGTGCACCACTCTATGCGTCACTCCACTGTACTCTACGACAACCCAATACACTCTATGCCACTCCACTGAATACACTCTATGCCACTCCACTGTACATCACTCCATTCTAGGCTATTCCACTTTATGCCACTCCATGCCAAGGCACTGCAATCCCTGACACTCTATGCCACAACACTGCACACCACTCCACAATACTCTACACCATGACCCTCTCCACTACGATACTCTACAATACGAAGCCTATACCACAACAATGTACAACACTCCACTTTACTCCTCTCTGTGAGAAGTTGGCCTGATATGCAGTGCTCACTATTCTAGTGATCACTATGTATCAGTCCAAACAACCCTTATTGATGATTGGTTGTAAGTCAACCTTATAGACCAGCTATCCTAGTAGCATGGATACGAGCAGTCTAAGGCTAAGACTCTAGAGGGCGTGTTAAGCCAGCTGTTTTACCATCACATTACCCCTTGAACACCAAGTGAAAGGACACCACACAAGTTGTTATGAAAATAAACAGATATTTATTTATAACAAGTCTACCCTGAACTCTTTATGAGTCAGGGAGCTAAGCACACAACAAAACTCTTACGAAAATACTTTAAGTCGCACAATTTACACAGATGCCCTGGGGGCACGAAAAACCATATACTCAGTAAGTGGAATGCGAACTTGCTAGCAGGTAAGTAGTACTTTTCTAGACTCAGGAATCGCTAGGCCTACAATTCTAAACACTGGGATTAGATGCAGGAGGCCTGTGGACGTCGTGTGCAGAGTGGGAACTCTCACGCGTAAGGCGGGAAAAAGTCTAGGAATGCTAGCAGTTACAAAGTTACTGTTCTTGGGCGAACCCGACTAGGTGGGACGAAAACAAGAGTGGATCCGAACACTTGGAGTGTTGGACTATGCTGGAGCACCGGAGTACTCGGTTTACCTAGCCCAGGGGCTGCGGCTGCATAGGGTTCAAGTTGCGTCGGAAACCCTCGTTGACGGACCAGGAGCCTGAAGAAAGAAGTTGCTGGCAGGCGGCCAGAGAAGAAGTTCGTGGAGATCCAAGCCTGGATCAGGGAAGAAGAAACCTGTAAGCAGAGGGGACCAAGTTCTGAATCACTAGCCAGTGATTTGAGTGGGCACCAGGATGGCACCGGACGAAGTCACCTCAGTCAGGTGAGTGGGCGCTGCGGGGCTCTGCAGTCTCTCAGACCAGGAGGCGTTGTCGGCGACCAGGATGGAGGTGCGAGCTGTCCCACGAAGGTACTTGCTGTCGACGTCGCTGGACCCAGGATTGGGCAACAAGTCTTGGCAAATGCAAGGCCCACGCGGTGGACCTAAAATGGCGTCTTGGGTGTACCAGGAGGGTCCAGGGTGCTCCTCTTTTGGAGGGGAGCAAGGGCTAGTCTGGAGCAACCAGACCAGCAGTGGTTGTTGTCGTGGAGCGTCGTGAGGGGGTCACTAGCCAACGGGCAAGCGACCTGGACAACGCGGTGAGTAACAAAAAGCAGAAGGGCCCCACGCAGATCTCGTGGATGCAGGGGGGCTGAACTTCAGTGCTGGAGCTGCTCAGGGTCGGGGCTTCTCTTACCCCAAAGCACTCAGTCGAGGGTCACTCGGTGGTCGTGCTGGACAAGCGTCGTGCAGTTCTGAAGATGGCCGGTCCCTCGAGGTCTCGTCGCACCCACGGATCACAGCTGGGCTGATGATGTAGGTTGAGTTCAGAGGTGCCAGGGAAGCCGGTTCTCGTCGTGCTGGAGCAGTCTTGATCCAAAGGAGAGACTGGCAACAAACCGCGATGCTTAGTTGGTGCCTGCTGCTGCAGGGTGACTACTCCTTAGTCACAAGGGAGAAAATCTTGAGAAGAGTCTTGAGTTCTTCGGGTAGAAGGTCGGTTCAGGATTCAAAGATTGATCTGATCTGGAAGGGGGCCAGTTCCTACCTTTATCCTGAAAAAGGGGGCTGGCACGCGACTAAGTCCTGCCCTATGGGTGGGACTAGGAGGGGGGTGGTTACACCCCTTTCCTTTGGCAGGCTTTCCCCAGCTCAGGGTCTGGTGTGCCCCTGGAACTGGTTCAAGCCGGCCTATGCACAGTGAGCACCGGGGTGCCACTTGCAGTCACCTTCCTCTGAAGCCCTGCCTACCTAGAATACACAAAACCCTGTCTGGGACGGTGCTGGCACTGCCCCTGGCAGGAAACCCTTTGTCCTTGCCTCCTGCTCTGGGAGGACTCCCAGCAGCAGGAGGGCAGACTTGTGTCTCGGTGGCAGCATCCATTTTGTGAAGCTAAGGCTCTGTCGGACTTTAACCGGGGTTATAGGTTACATACATGTCGTGTCCCTCTAGAAGGGTGGAATGCTAACCCCGTCGCCAGAATTGGCGAGGGGTTAGTATTCCAATTCGTATGACACCTTACTCGACATGTTTTGATAAAGCGATACCAGAGTTGGCATATAACCGCGAGGATTATAATGCACTTAAGAGTATATGGTATGCGATATCATGGAAACGGCTAAGGGATGGATCCCGAAAGCCGCAGACAGGCTCAGCTCGTGCCAGAGCACTATCTCACACGATTCCAAGCACTCTGCCTTCAGGATTGTCAAGGCCTGCCATAGGAGTGACTGATAGGAGATCTGTGTGCCCATTTTAGGGTTAGATATAGGTATACTATATCTAAAGCAAAGGGTGATTACACCACCTTGCCCCAGCTGTCGTGCAGCCAGTTGTGTCAGATTTGGATGGCCAGCCAGGGGTGGCATAATACATGCTGCAGCCCCTGGTAGGCCCTGGGTACACCTATGCCCTGGGTACCTAAGGTACACTGTACAGGGACTGATAAGGTGACTCAGTATCCAATTAGATATGTACCTAAGGTACATGGAATCCATTTTACAGAGAGAGCAGTGGGCCTGGGGTCCTGAATAGCAGGGTCCCAGGTCAACTAAGTCAGAAAACCAGCAAAACACCAGGCAAAAAGTTGGGGGCAACCATAGTCAGGGATCTACCTTCCTACACTCTCCACTCTATGACACACCACTGTGCGACACTCTACTCTACTTTCCACAACTCTCTATGCACCACTCCACTCCAATGTAACTTCATTCTAATCTAAAACCCACTTTTCCACTCTACTCCACTGTACTCCACTCGACTCTACGCCACTGTATGTCACTCAATTCTTTGACACTCTAGGGCATACTTACAAGCCCTGTCCACCGCTGGACCATCACTTTTTGTGACATTTCAGAGGTGCCCAGGGCTTAGCCATATCTACAAGGCTATGTAAAGCCACCATGAGTGGCCTTTCATGGCCTTGTAGACATGGAGTGAGGAAAAGCAGTGCAAGTTGCTGCCTTGCCTTACTTTGCGTGAAAGATGCATTCCATGGCTGTTGCTGTGGGTATTCCCACTCAAAACACATGGAATGTTATGCTGCCCCAGATTTACAACATCAGGTAAACCTGGGACAGAGCTAAATCCTTGTGCATTCCTAGAAAAGGCGTAACAAGGAGATATTGCATATCTCCTTGTTTTTCCTCTTTTCATTTGTGCTGCATTCTGCAGCACATATGGGATAAAGAAAATGCCTCTCGTGAATGTTTTTGTGCAGGGAGGTGTACCTTCCTGCCCAAAAACAATTGTGCCAACAACACAGACACACTTGCACGATGATGCAAGGGTGCCTGCTTTGGCGCACAGCTGCAAAATGCTCCATGCTGGCTAAAAGGAATGCACTGTATCTTGTAAATATGGTACATTCCTGATTTTTTGTAATTGGCGCAGGGCAGCTCATCAAGATGATTTGAGACTCTGCCCTTCATCATTTCCTTGTAAATATGCCCCTCTATGCCACTCCACTCTGCCACACTAGAATGCCCTACGTTACTGCACTCTATAATACACTACTCAATTCTATGTCACTCCCCTCTAGTCCACTCTACAACACTTTCTGACTCGCCACAGCATGCCACACCACTCAACTGTGTGTCACTCTACTCCACTCTATGCTACACTACTTGAGTCTACTCCACACCACTCCATTTTACAACACATCACTCCACTCTATGACACTTTACTCTACTCTTTGCTACACCTCTCCACTCGACTCCACTACACTCTACTTCACTCTAAGCCACTGGACGACACTCCACTCTATGCCTCTCTGCTTTACGACCCTCCAGTTCATGCCACTCCACTCTGCACCACTGCACCTTATCCACTCTATGTCATGACACATTATGCCACAACACTCTTTGCCATTAAACTGTATGCCACATTACTCTATGATTTGACACTCTATGACACAACAGTGTATAATACTCAGCTCTATGCCACTCCAGTCCATGCCACTTTACTGTACTCTGGTCTACACTGTTTCACTCTACCACACTCTACTTCACTGTAAGACAGTATGGCTAGCAAGTTCACAACACTGTGTATGGAGGTGCACAAGCTACAGAACGTTTTGGAAGGGGCATAAGTTATACTGTAAGTTGTATCTATAACTATCACATTTATAGGGTTTGTGTAGTTTAAGATGGTTTTGCATAGAAAGAATAGCATTTTCCTAATAATAAATACACCCAAAAACCTAACCATATAAGTGATCAAGCATATATAAAGAAAAATAATATAATATAGCAACTGTATCCTGGAACATTGCAGTAGAGGTATCAGTACATGCCCTATTCTATTATTTTTATAATTGTTTTATTCACATTTTTTGAGGAATTTATTTAACAGAAAGTTTCCAGACATCATGATGAAGTAACACAAATAATGTGTAGATAGTACCCTGACTCGTGTTTTGGGGCAAGGACCCCGATGCATGGGTCACACCTTATTCTGGGCGCTATACGCATAGTAAGAGGGGCATCATAGGTCTGGAGAGTCTGTAGTAAGTTTACCATAGGTTGCTTGACAAATACTGGCAAATGAGACCCCTAGGATAAAAGAGGGATCCAACAAGGGAGAAAGATACTCTCAGAGATACATGGGATTCAAAACACCAGGCCTTAAGGAGGAAATGGAACTCGAGGCTCTCAGCATGGAGTCATACCACAGGTATTCACATATGATAAAATGACAGTCTGTATGTGGTGTGAGGAATCAGAGGGCCATCAATGGAGCACATGGATCACATTCAATGGAATCCATGCTGCGATAGGCATATCATAAACAGCAAAACACGAGGTCCTGAGGATGTACAATACCTGATTGCATGGTTGGCCACCCAAATCTTTTTGTTTGCTTTGGTGTGATGTTTAAATCCCTGGTTTCTAGTGGGCTTCAAGCCGCCAGGGGCCAATTGAGGGCAAACTCCATCTCTGATCCCCGGGGGCAGAAAGAAAGGTTTGCCTCTTTTGGGTTGAGGTATGGCACAATGCCAGGGTGGGACTCCTGCACCACTTTCTTTTGCCCAAATGTAAAAACCCTGGAGTCTAGTGGGCTTTCTAACCACAGAATAGGGACAACCCCCTTAAGCAGGAACTTTTGTCCCTTCTGGGGGGTATTTGGCTTGATGTTTTAGCACTGTGTTGAAATACCTGATATGTGATGGGCTTCTTGCCTACTAAACATCAATTCTACTAGAAATGACAGTCCAATGTATTTTGTCGTCATTGTAGCCTTGTGTCAAGAAATGTGTGGTCATTTTTACAGTTGTGCATCTCACCTATTATTTCTCCGATATACGGAGATCCTATTCTTTATCTTCGAGGTTTTCATACCAATAGATTTTAAGTAGGGGTGGGCATAACTCATATAATTCAGTGTAGCTTATTCAAGTTTAATTGCCTAAGAATTTCATGAGTTTACACAGTAATTCTACGTTACAGTCTCATCATCTGCATTACTACCTCTCCTCTGTTTTACGGAAAGGGTTGGTCCAATGTGATAGCAGATCAGAAAAAAATAAAAGATAAGCATCGTCTGTCACTTGGGTCAGTGTATGCCCGGAGTAAGTTGGGGGAAAATCCTACTGTACGAGCACATGTAGTTATCGCTCTTTGTGTTCTGCTGCATTTGGCACAATGCAACCTCGCACCCATTTTGAATGCACGGGTGCATTTTTGTGCTAAGAAATAGTGCTAAGTATTTTGGACATCAGCACCTTAACGATTAAAAAGTATTTTGGCCATGATGAAGTGACTTGCATGACTGTAAATGTCACGAAAAACATCTGTTAACCAGTTGTGTTTGAGAACAACATATGAATTTAAAGAAAGCATCTACAAAGTCACCAAAAAGTCCGATTGGATGTTTAATGCAATTTGACTTTTGAAATACTTGAATATATCTCAAAACAGTTTGGGCCATATTATCAAGAAAGGGCGATACATTATTGCCGCTTTTATAGGCAGGAACTGCCAATAAAGCGGCGATAATGGGCTTGATAATATGCCCTTGTGAATTCCCATAGAAGCCCAGGTTCTGGTGTTTACCTGGGCTTCTATGGGAATTCAAAAGGGCCTATTATCAAGCCCATTATCGCCGCTTTATCGGCGGTTTCCTGCCGATAAAAGCGGCGATAATGTATCGCCCTTTCTTGATAATATGGGCCCTTGTTCTATAGTTCGAGTGGGCCAGAGACACCCATTTGGCCTAGAAACAATGCTAAGTGCTCCTCTCTGGCATTAAGGCATTCTGGTCACAATGGATTAGTGTGTGTATCACCCTAGTCAAACTGCTGATGAGGATTTTGGCAAGGAGATTTGCTTCAAAGTTTGTTATTACATAGGCCAGTATGAGGAGCACATATGACGGTCTTTCCTAGTTTCTGAATTACCAAAATTCAGGTACCCTTCAAATTACACAGGACTGCACCAGGGTTTAGCAATTCTCAGAAGAGTGGCTTCAGATGTGGCAGTAGGAGCGTAGAGCACTTCATAAGGAATTCCAATGGGAATCCATTTGGCCAGGGACCTTATAGGAAGGAATGGCCATAATAACATAATGAATCTCATCAGCTGCAATTGGGAGGTCTAGCGTATCTCACTGTGCTCCTGACAGTGTCTAAGGTGAGAGCTTCTTATATTGGGCTCTCCAGTTATATCGGAGGAAGGCCCTGCATAGTATATAATGATTTATACTACTTTTTGAAGGCACCTACAATTCTAATGTCATCCGTTAGTAACTGTCAAGAATCTTCCTGTATTGAAGGGATCATTTGTGTTTCTACATTCCAATTAGCAAGTCTATAGAGTAATTTGCCTTTTTTGACCCACCATTTGTATATTCTGTGTTAAGACCATAGCCAGGCATAATTTGTGAAATCCAACATGTTCTCACTCTCTATTTTTGAATGCGTTAAGCTGTCTATGCTTACCATCTGTTTTCATGGGGACTAATTGTACCTCAAGTTGTATACTCCTCTATTTCATCCACCTCTCATTCTCTTTCCTGGTCTTTATCCCTGGAATAAGAAATGGCATGCCCTCTAACAACAGATATGGCATCAAGTTAAGCCAGGGACAGGCCATCACCGGAGCCATATTAGATGCCAAGTACAGAATGTTCCATTGGCTGTGAATTTGATTGAACATAAACACTCAGCAGATTGTATCAAATGGCAGGAGTTTGAAATATCATTACCTTCTCCAAGAGGTGGAGATTAGTCACATACTTGAGACCGGAGTGCAAATGGATAGACAAGTGCAATTCTTTTGCAGAAGGAGTCAGTCAGTCAAATATCTTTATTCGATTGTTAGAAGCAATCATAAAAGTACAAATAAAAAGAAGCACATTTCATTACAATATTGAAAAATACATAGTTATAATACACGAATTCATCAATTTCAAGGGATTCAAACTCAAGGAAAATATAGGATTCAACGTGCAATTAAATAGTCATACTCATACTTTTGCTACTGCAAATCACATTTTTTAGATACAGTGTCGTTGTTGCTACACATAATTGATTGTCAAGACATTGAATATTAAGCATAGCCACACGGCACTGACGGTGTCCTAATTCTCTTAAAATTGGTAGTAAAACATTCTTTCTTATTGCATCATAAAATTTACAGAAAAGAAAAACATGGGTAGTACTCTGGGAAGAAATATTATCACTGGGGCAGGGAAGTAAATCATGCGTCCAATTATTAATCATAGGAAAACTAACTAATCTGTGAAAAATACCAAATCTAAAGCGTGAAAGTAAAAAACGCTCATAATTGTTAGATACATAGATTAGATAGGGCTGAATTTTAAAAGTCGTTAAAACCATTTGGTACTGCAGGACAGATGGTTTTAGGGCCTCCATTGCAATTCTTTGAGAATCTAGAAAAGCTAGGTCCTGCTTCTTCAAATCTTTCCGTGAGATAGCTAAAACATTAGTGGGATTCAAAAAATAATCCTCTCTCCCAATATCTTTTAAAAAGTTATGAACATAGTTCACCCATGGTATCAGTTTGGCTCCCTCTAATTTTAAAATGTCTGTCAGAACATCTCTGTTTAGGTGTGTCGCATCTTGCGTCCAGAGCCTGTGCCATAATAGCACAGGTTCTAGTTTAATTAAGTCAGTTATATAAACAAGACCCAGTTCTGCATGGCAATTATAATTAGAAGAGCTTTTAGGCAGCGCCAGGATATACTTTAAAAAAGAATTTTCAGCCGTCTGAATGGGAGCGGGGTTTGCAAAACCCCAAACCCCACTACCATATGTAGCACCAGCCACACACTTAGCGTGGTAAATTTTAATTAATTCTACAGGTGGTCTAGTCCCTAACTTATTAGAAAATATATTGAGAGCCGCAGTCGATTGGGTCAGCTCAAGTTTGTTTGCTAACACAGCTTGTGACCACATTTCATTCTGAGAGAAAAGTATCCCAAGGTAAGAAAACTGTTTGGCAAATTCAAGCTTCTGTCCTGCTATAAATATAGGCCTCTTAGGTTTACACTGCCTGCCACAACACATAACGAATGTTTTTGATGTATTGACTTTAAGGCCCAGCTCATTCATAAAACGGGAGAAGCTGTCAACCACACGCTGTAAACCCACCTGAGTACGCGACATAAGTACAGCGTCGTCCGCGTACAAAAGCGCTGGGATTGGACGACCACCAACATATGGGGGATCCAAACTATCTTTGCACAGAGCTTCTTCCAATCCATTTATATACAGATTAAAAAGGAAAGGGGCCAGGACACAGCCCTGCCTGACCCCACTCCTAATTGGAATTTTTTCCGTGCATTCCCCCTTTAGGCCAAAGCGAACGCGGGCTGAGGCGTCGCTATAAAAACGTTTAATATAATAAATAATATTATCTTCAACCCCAAGTTGTTCTAATAATATCCACAGCTTAGAATGGACCACACAATCGAAAGCGGCCGAGAGATCAACGAAGGCCAGAAACAAGTTACCCTGGTTTGCCCTCGTGTATTTCCCGACCAGCATTAAAAGATTCAATCCCTGTTCCACTGTCGCCATAACGGAAGCCATACTGAAGGTCAGAAAGAACAGAGTTTTCCTCCGCCCATCCAAAAGCCGATCCAAGATTACTCTGCATGCAATTTTAGTAAAAGAATCCAAAAGGGAAATGGGCCTGTAACAGCCCGGATCGTGTCTATTCCCCTTTTTATAAATAGGAACTATTACAGATTCCACCCAAGTGGGCATAAAATCTGTAAGATCAACTAGCGTTAAGCACCTGGACCAAAAGGGGTGCCCACAGAGAAGAAGTGGTCTTAAATATATCTATGGGGACACCGTCTGGGCCAGGTGCCTTACCGCATTGGCTTTTACACAGAGCTTTTTCAACCTCCTCGACAGTAAAGTGTAGATTTCTAGAGGGGGGATACTCAAAAACAGGCGTCACAGATCCTACTTGTCCCTCACCCTTATATACTCTCGAGAAGTGCTTGACCCAATCCACTTTAGGAATTGCAATTTCTATTTTCGGGCCAGTCTCTTCCCTTAGGAAGGGAGTTCTGACAAGTTTCCAAAAACTCGCACTACCATTCCTCATTGAAGCAGTATGAAGAGCTCCCCAAGCTTCATTACTCAGAATATTCTTCCTGTCTTTAATTGCTGTTTTGTATTCCTTCCTACATCTACTAACCTCCCCAGCACATCTAGGTTTTTTATGCAGCTCCTTCTTTAGGAGCGCATAAGCCCCACTACACTTGGAGTCAAACCAGCCTCCCTCTTTTTTTTGATTCTTAACTTGCCTCGCGAGGGAAGCCTTAATTTCATTCAAGATTGAAAGGAAGGATACAAGAAGAATTTCAGGGGGTGAGTCTGCCCTTAAGCACGGCATTATTTCTGACAAGCATTTATCAACCACTAATTTAGTTGTCTCTGTCTCATTCACCATGGCCCATTTTAGTGTATATCCGTTAACACTACCAATAGCTAAGTTCATGTCCAGACTGTCACTTACTTTTTCATTTATCAGAGTGGATGTAGCAGGTAGCAGGACGGCCACACAGAGCGGAAAGTGATCGCTCAGTGCTACATCAAAGACATTAAAAGAGTGAATTCTAGTTGCATATTTATTGGAAACAGTAACATAGTCTATAATTGTAGAGCAACCCCTACCATTAAATGTTGAAGATGAAACAGAGGGTAAGATACACAGTTCGTTTGCAAACCCCAGATCAAATTTAGCTAGCAAGCGATTAAACTGTTCTCCTAAAGAGGAGTGATTAAAATGTAGCCGGCCTTCACCGTCATCCTGTACTAGGTCACAACTATTATCCTGGGTTACGTCACACAAGTTACAGTTGAAATCCCCAAGCATAATTATCATCAATGTATGCTTAAAAATATTTTCCTGTTTAAACAATGCTTTGCTCAATTTACTTAAAACAATAAATACATCACCAGAAGGAATATCGGGGCATATTACCAAGCTATAGCGATAAATATCGCTAAGCTTGGTTAGCGGGTATAATAATATCGCCGCGCTCCTACGATTATTACCGCTGAGATACCATGATATTATCAAGGTTTATCTGAAAAGCGGTAAAAATCCTGGGAAATGCATGAATATCGCTGTAAAATCAGCGATATCCATGCATTATCGTGACAATGCTCTTAGCCATGTTATCCACCTTCCATTGGATAACATGGCTAAGAACTGCTCTGGGCAGGCGTTAGCTTTTGGAGATAATCGCACTTAGCGCGATTATTTCCAAAAGTTGGTAATAGGGGATAGGGATGTTAGCGACTGTTTCCAGTCGCTAACATCTTGGCACGTCCACTTTGCATGTCATTAGCGATAATTATCGCTGACATGCATAGTGGGCCCCTAAATGCCCGCTATCGCCTATTAGCTGTCGCTAACTGGTGTTAGCGACAGCTAGGTAATAGGGCGATAGAATTATCGTCGCTTTAGCGGGAAAAATTCCCGCTAAAGCGGCGATAAGGCCCTTGGTAATATGCCCCATTGTTATATAGATTGACAATAGCAATTGGAATATCACAGACCAAAACAAGTACTAATAGTTGAAAGTAAATATCGGTGACAGGTTCAATAACTCTTACAAGATCTAGCTTGTTGGACAAATAAACACTCAAACCACCCTTTGCTTTTCCATGCAAAACAGCAAGGGCCGGAGTATGAAAAGTCCTATAACCATTCAGATGTACAGGTTCAAGACTCCAGGTTTCCTGGAAGCATAGCAAGTCTTGTGTTTGAATAAAATCCCACCAAATTGGATTAGTGATTTTAGATCTAATAGCAGCAATATTCCATGATGAGATTTTGAGCACCGGTGGGTCTTTCAAGGGGATGGACGGGGGAGCAGGAGTCACAATGGTGAGGTCAGTTTGTAAGAAGGGGACCATTTGATCATTTCCCCCCCTATGCCCTCATCTGCTATCAGAATACTCCCCGCAATTTCTAGATCCTCAGATATAGCTGGGACTGCACATAATAATTTCTCCCCAGTTGCTCCTATATTTTCTCTTTTACAGGAGTAGGGAGTAGGGTCTAACTCTATATCTAGCACACTAGAGGTAGTAAAATCTAGCTGTAGTCAATCATTATTTTCCAGACCGCTAAGAGATTCATAATAATTAAATGTTGGAATACCATATCTTCTACCCCATGGTCCTTCCAGGTTCAAAGGCGGGCAGGGGGGAGCAGGACACCTAATTGGTCGAGGCGGGTGTTGGAACCGGAGGTCTCTGGTTGGCACAGGTATGCACTTGTGACAAGCAGGGACCCTCAGCTCCACGTCAGGGCAAGGGAACTACTCCTTCGAATAACCCCTCCTCACCCTCTAGGTAGTGTGGCGCGAGCAGACAAGGCTAATCCTCAGGGCGATAGTAAGTTAAGCATTTATGATCACACACAGTAAACACACTGACCCACCACAAATGGACACCAGTCGTGTAGTTGTATCAAAAATACGTAGACTTTATATAAAAGGTAGATTCAAGCAGGATTATCACAAGACCATCTACATGTAACGATTTGAGGCCAACAGATGATACTTAGGCAAGCTTTAGTCTTTAAATGTTCGTGTTCAGCAAGGTACGATGACAGGGAAATAAGAACGTTGCGGACCCTGGATCCGATGTGAACTCGGGACGGAGTTCAAGTGTACCTTGCTTGTGGAAGTCCGAGGCGTTTCAGGCGCGGCTGGTGAGGGCAGACTCCGAACGAGGCCGACGGTTCTCCAGAGGACCTCTCCGGCTCAAGTCCCCCTCGAGGTGCGAGGTGGAGGAGCAGGACTGTGGAGGGTTGCGGCGATCCGGGGTCGATGCAGATCACGGGGCGAGGCGCCGTTCAGGCCTGCGGGGCGTACTACTTCTTAGCACGCTGGGTCATACTCGTGGATCTGAGAGGGGCGTCACGTTCTACGGCAGACGGGTGCAACACCAGGCTTCCGGTACCACTGTACGGGGAGGCCTTTCTTGAGGTGCAACACGGGTCTTGGTATGCAGGAGGGCAAAGCGAGACAGTCGGGTACGTTACGACATACGGACCGTCTGAGGCTATGGAATGCGCTCCGTGCAGATTCCGGTGGGAGAAGATGAGAGGTGCACAACGCGCTCCGTTAGCGGCGAGATGACAGGAGAGCAGGCGGCCCGGCACTGAAGTGGAGAGCGACTCAGGGATGAGCGGGCTCTCTACGGCGGGGCGACCAGGCTCCGAGCTGTCACGACCTGGGAGGGGGCGAAGGCACCCGAGTCACAACTCCGGCGAGGGAATAAGAACTAAGGCCCAACAGCAGACGGGCACAAGCAGATAGAACCCAATGGTCCTGGGGTTCCGTTCAGGGGGCAAGCTCTTGATCAAGCCCTTGGAGATTGTTTCAGGCACAAGTCTACAAAGTCCTTTCTGGACCTTTCCTCTCTGTTCTCAGCAAGGCACCACTGCCGGACAGTCTTACAGGATTCAGACCGGTTTCCGTCCTTCAGCTTCTCTTGGTCCTTCTAGTCAGGCAGAGGTTCGTCGTGGTCAAAACTGGATCTGATTTGTAAGGAGCGGAGCTCCTATATTTATACTGAGATTCTTATGTCTTTGCAGGCCAGGGGGCCTGAGCCTAGTTCAGCCCGGTTCTGGAGTACTCTGTTTACAGGAAGCTGCCGTCTTCTTTCAGAGTGCGGGCAGGGACATCAGACGCTCCGCAGGGGGGTGGAGCCAGCATTGTGGTGGTGGAGCACAACCCTACTCAGAGTCAAGGACTACTCCGCCCACCCATCCTGGTGCAAGCACCCTATTCACCACCTGGGGGTCCCAACTGTCCCCGGGAATCTCCCAGCCCTGTCACTCACACAAACCCAGACAACAGATACACATCCTGGCAGAGGCGGGCTAAATAGTTAGGCGCGCAAAGGCTATCTTTCTAAAAGTAGCATTTGCAAACACAGGATATTAAAATAAACCTTACTAAAGGAAGTATTTTATTATTCTGAGTTCAGGCATACTAAACTCGACATGCTACCGTGTTCCCTGAGTCTACCGGGACTATAACGTGTAATAGTTCCGACAGCTCATCTTGGCCTAAGAGAACCGGTAGCCCTTCCATAGTGAAGAACGAAAAGGGCGGTAATTCACTATGAGGACATGCCACACTCTAGGCTTGTCCTACCTTACGCTTCAATGCACCCTGCCCGGAGGCCTACCATAGGGGCGACTGACATAGAGGTTAGGGAAGGTTCAGGGACTGGCAAGTGTGGGCACTTGCACAGTCAGCGTGATAGTACGGGACTGTACGCGGGGTCTGCAATGGCGGACCCGAGTCATGTCTTACGAGGCCGCTTCTGTGGGTGGCGCAACCAGCGCTGCAGGCCCACTAGCAGCATTTGTATCTACAAGCCCCGGCACTCCTCGTGCATGATACTGGGGACTGATAGTAAACTAAATAAGCCAATCGTGGAAATCAATTGTACATACACTTTACATTGGGAGCACTTGCACTGCGGCACGGATTGGGCGTGGCGCAGTGCCCTGAGCATCGAACACCAGCAAAACATCTGAGGCACATCAGCAAAAAGTGGAAGGGAGACTCACGCCAAGGTGCCAGGTCTAACACGTGTCCCCTCCAGCTGAAATGTGGGGAGAACTACCCTTACCCAGGGAGTTCCTCATCACTAAGGCGGAAAAACCTTGACAGACCGTCAGCATTGGCGTGGTCTATGCCAGGGCGGTGTTCCACCGTAAAGTCCATACTCTGTAGAGAAATGGACCACCTCAACAGTTTTGGGTTCTCACCCCTCATTTGCATCAACCATCTGAGGGGCCTGTGGTCCGTCTGAACGCGGAAGTGAGACCCAAACAAGTAGGGTCTTAGCTTCTTCAGGGCCCAGACCACAGCAAAAGCTTCTCGCTCAATCGCACTCCACTTCTGTTCCCGTGGAAGTAACCTCCGACTGATGAAGGCCACAGGGTGATCCCATCCCTCCTCAGTCGTCTGTGAGAGGACAGCCCCAATCCCATGCTCTGAAGCGTCTGTCTGCACTAAGAACTCCTTGGAGAAATCAGGAGCCAGGAGCACGGGCGCCGTGCACATGGCCGTCTTCAGGGTGTCGAATGCTACCTGACAGGCGTCAGTCCAGATCACTTTCCGGGGCTGCTTCTTCGAAGTCAGCTCGGTCAAGGGGGCAACGATGGTGCCGTATCCCTTGACGAACCTCCTGTAATACCCGGTGAGTCTGAGGAAGGCCCTCACCTCCGTTTGGGTCTTGGGGGCTTCCCAAGCCAGGATGGTTTGGATTTTGGGTTGAAGGGGCGCCACCTGGCCGCTCCCAACTTGGTGTCCCAAATACACCACTGAACCCTGCCCGATCTGACACTTGCTTGCCTTGATCGTGAGGCCTGCCTTGCGCAGAGCCGCCAACACTTCCCATAGGTGTCGCAAGTGTTCCTCCCACGTACTGCTGAACACTGCGATGTCGTCCAGGTAGGCGGCACTGAACGCGTCCAGTCCAACCAGCACCCGGTTGACCAACCTCTGGAAGGTGGCAGGGGCGTTTTTCATCCCGAAGGGCATAACCCGGAATTGGTAGTGCCCATCTGGGGTTGAAAACGCGGACCTCTCCTTGGCCCCGTCAGTTAAGGTGATCTGCCAGTACCCAGACGTTAAGTCAAACGTACTGAGGTACCGGGCAGCCCCCAACCGATCGATGAGCTCGTCAGCTCTGGGGATGGGGTGCACATCAGTCTTTGTGACCGAATTGAGTCCTCGATAGTCCACACAGAACCGTAGTTCGGGTGTGGCTCCCGGCGTCGCAGCCTTCGGGACCAAGACCACTCGGCTGGCCCAAGGACTGCTGGAGGACTCAATCACCCCAAGAGCAAACATCTTCGAGACTTCCTCCTTGATGCAGGCTCGTACCCTGTCAGTCACACGGTAAGCCTTGTGCTTCACCAGCAAGCTGTCTCCCGTGTCCACATCATGGACGCACCAATCTGTGACACCAGGAACCAGGGAGAACAAGTCAGAAAATTGCCCCAGCAGCTGGCGGCAATCACTCTGCTGTTCTGGGGTCAGGGAGGGTGAGAGGTTAACTCCATCCGCTGACCCGTCTTGCTCGGAGGCCACCAAGAGGTCCGGAAGAGGCTCGGTCTCCTCCTCCATTCCGTCATCGGTTGCCAACAGCATGCCCACTTCGGACCTCTCCAAGTGGGGTTTAAGGCGGTTAACATTTAGGACCCTCAAAGGGTTCCTGGGAGTTTGCAAGTTCACCAGGTAGGTGACAGGACTCTTGCGCTCCACAACCTCAAATGGACCCGTCCACTTATCCTGCAGTGCACAGGGCTCCACTGGGGCCAAGACCCACACCTTTTGTCCAGGTTGAAGCTCCACCAGTGGCATTCCGGTCGTACCACCGCTTCATCTCTTCCTGGCTGGCTTCCAGGTTTGCCTCAGCAAGTTTCCTGAAGCGCCTGGTCTGGTTTCGGAAGGCCAGCATGTAGCTATATACATTCTGGGCAGGTTTCCTGGGAGATTGCTCCCAGCCTTCCTGAACCAGACTCAGAGGTCCTCGGACCGGGTGACCGTACAGAAGCTCGAAGGGAGTGAACTCGAGCGACTTCTTTGGCACCTCTCGGTACGCAAACAGTAGGCATGGCAAGAGGACGTCCCACTTACGCCTCATTGGTCCTTCTAGGCCCATGATCATGCCTTTCAAGGTTCGGTTGAATCTCTCAACCAACCCGTTTCCTTGGGGATGGTAAGGGGTGGTGAACTTGTATGTTACACCACACTCTTGCCAAAGGGACTTCATATATTTAGATATGAAATTGGTACCTCTGTCAGACACCACCTCTAGAGGGAATCCTACTCGAGAGAAAATTCCCATCAGCGCTCGTCCCACCACGGGGGCCGTCACTGTCCTCAGAGGGATGGCTTCAGGGTACCGGGTGGCATGGTCCACCAAGACCAGAATGAACCTGTTGCCCAGGGCTGTCTTGGGGTCCAGAGGCCCCACAATGTCAATTCCCACTCGTTGGAATGGGTACTGACGACGGGGAACGGTTGGAGGGGAGCCTTGTTCTTCCCTCCACACTTACCACTGGCTTGGCAAGTCGGGCATGTCCTACAGTGAGCATCTGAGCTCCGGTGCATCTGGGGCCAGTAAAAGTGGGTGACAAGCCTGTCATAGGTCTTATCCATCCCCAGATGTCCTGCTAATGGCACATCGTGAGCCAAACCCAGTAGGAAGGCTCTGAACTTCTGGGGTACCACCAGCACACGGGCTGACCCAGGTTCAGCAGCCTTAGGCTCTGAATACAGGAGATCGTTCTCCCAGTATACCAAGTGTTTTCCGGACTGAACACCATTGGCCTGGTCTGCAGCCTGCTGCCGCATCCCCACGAGAGAAGGGCACTCTCTCTGCTCTCGGCAGAATTCCTCCCTGGAGGGACCCCCTTCCTGCTGCCAATGGGTCAGCTCAGGCAGGTCTCCCAGTTCGGCGATCTGTTCCCCGGTAGGCTCCAGTGCATCCCCCTCAAGGTCTGCTTCCTCCTGGGCCGTGGGAACTTCGGGAGCCGGCTGTCCACGCCCCCTACGCCTTCTCTCTAAGGCCGGTTCCTGGGCCTCTCCCTCAGGCTCCAGGACCACTTCAACACCCCTACTGGCTGCCATGGACCGTGTGGTCACGCACGCCCAGTCGGGTAGACCCACCATCCGCAGATGAGTCGTTTTCTCCACCTTTCCCCAAGGGGAGTTCTCCAAATCGTTCCCTAGCAGACAATCTACAGGCATGGAGGTCCTCACAGCGACTTGCAGAGTACCAGAGACCCCCCCCCACTCAAAGGGAACCTGAGCCATCGGACATTGGCTCTCAGAATTGTCAGCATTGACAACCCTACAGTAGGTGTGCGGTACTACCTGCTCCTGAGACACCAGGTGCTGCCTCACTGCAGTCACGCTGGCTCCTGTATCTCGAAGAGCCTCCGCCTTCTTACCGTTGATGGTCACTACCTGCGCATATTTTTTAGTGTTATTGGGCAGGTAGTTTTCGGGGACCATCTCACTGTCTCCTAGCGAGACTAGGGTCATCTGAACGGGATCCCCACCCAGTTGGACGGCTACTTCCTCCCCAAAGTTAACATTAGCTAGTTGCCGGGGTGGAGCACCAGTGGGTGCGGGTTTTGCGAACAAGCGACACTTAGGGTCAGAGGCAATGTGACCCAGGTCGCCACACCTAAAACAGGTGATGGGCCCCCTTTGAACAGGTTTACCTGTCGGGGCCCCGGTTGATTTCTGGGGTGGAGGGGGCTGAGAACCTTTCCCTTGGTTCCCTTGGGGATTACTTTGGGGGCCTTTTTGGAACCCTTTCTGTTTTCCCCTGTCCCCCCCCACTCTTCTGCTGGGGACCCTGCCCACCTTTGGCTGAATCTCCCACTGGACCTTTGTGGACCCTGGTGCTGAGCCAGCGGTCCGCTTCCTCGGCAAGCTTCCTCGGGTTGGACAGCTTGCTATCGATCAGGTGCTGGCGTAACTCAGGAAAACAATTATCCGACAAGTGCTCCCATGCCATTAAATCAAGCAGCCCTTGAAAATCTGTTACTTTGCTGCCCTTCACCCAACCATCCAGCGCTCTGCAGAAAAAGGTCACATACTCCACATACGTACCCCCTTGAATCTTCACACACTTCCTAAACCGCTGTCGGTTCATTTCAGGAGTTAACCCAAATCGATTCATCAGGGCATCTTTCATGTGCGGGTAGGAGTTGGACTCTTCAGAAGGAAGATCTAGCAGGGTATCCCGCCCCTCGGTCAGGAACCGTCCCCACAACCCCGCTCCCCAGTCTCTCAGGGACCCGGTAGGAGGACATGGCTACCTCGTAGGCCCGGAACCACTGCCCTATGTCATCCCCCTTAAAATACTCCTTCACCACATCTTTCGGTACGTAGACCCTTGACTCTACCTGGGCTGGCGTTGCGCTGCCACCAGGAGCTGCGTCCAAGCTCTTTGCTTTCAGCTCCAATTCTTTTAGTCGTATCTCATGCTCCAGCTGGAGACGTTTTTCTTCCATTGCCATCTGTCCTTTCAATCTGGCCATCTCCACTTCATGCACTCTGGTTGCGGCCCTGTCCGCCAGCTCTTCTGACGACAGACCTCCCGGCACTTCGATAAGACTCTCGGGTGGATCCACTACCACCCGATTTTCCGGATCTCTTGACTCTTTCCAAGCTGTTAGTGCCTTGATGCGCTGGGCTCTGGTTTTGCAGCCCGCTTGGGAGACTCGGAACTTTTCGCACAGGGCTTTCAATTGATCAATCTTCATTTGCCCAAGTCCTTCCCAGTCAACTTCGTCGAATCCAGAGATAACAGAGAGTGCTCTCACGGGTAGTGAACCAGGCATGGTTTCGGAGATTGGAGATCTCTCGGCAAGGACGTAATCTGTGGCTCGTTACTTGGTCTGCTCTCACTGGGTGGTGATCAGTAATTCACTGTACGTAAATCATAAATGCAAATCCGAAATCCTCACCGCTGGTACCAATGTTGGAACCGGAGGGCTCTGGTTGGCACAGGTATGCACTTGTGACAAGCAGGGACCCTCAGCTCCACGTCAGGGCAAGGGAACTACTCCTTCGAATAACCCCTGCTCACCCTCTAGGTAGTGTGGCGCGAGCAGACAAGGCTAATCCTCAGGGCGATAGTAAGTTAAGCATTTATGATCACACACAGTAAACCCACTGACCCACCACAAATGGACACCAGTCGTGTAGTTGTATAAAAAATATGTAGACTTTATATAAAAGGTAGATTCAAGCAGGATTATCACAAGACCATATACATGTAACGATTCGAGGCCAACAGATGATACTTAGGCAAGCTTTAGTCTTTAAATGTTCGTGTTCAGCAAGGTACGATGACAGGGAAATAAGAACGTTGCGGACCCTGGATCTGATGTGAACTCGGGACGGAGTTCAAGTGTACCTTGCTTGTGGAAGTCCGAGGCGTTTCAGGCGCGGGTGGTGAGGGCGGACTCCGAACGAGGCCGACGGTTCTCCAGGGGATCTCTCCGGCTCAGGTCCCCCTCGAGGTGCGAGGTGCAGGAGCAGGACTGTGGAGGGTTGCGGCGATCCGGGGTCGATGCAGCTCACGGGGCGAGGCGCCGTTCAGGCCTGCGGGCGTACTGCTTCTTAGCACGCTGGGTCGTACTCGTGGATCTGAGAGGGGCGTCACGTTCTACGGCAGACGGGTGCAACACCAGGCTTCCGGTACCACTGTACGGGGAGGCCTTTCTTGAGGTGCAACACGGGTCTTGGTATGCAGGAGGGCAAAGCGAGACAGTCGGGTACGTTACGACGTACGGACCGTCCGAGGCTATGGAATGCGCTCCGTGCAGATTCCGGCGGGAGAAGATGAGAGGTGCACAACGCGCTCCGTTAGCGGCGAGGTGACAGGAGAGCAGGCGGCCCGGCACTGAAGCGGAGAGCGACTCAGGGATGAGTGGGCTCTCTACGGCGGGGCGACCAGGCTCCGAGCTGTCACGACCTGGGAGGGGGCGAAGGCACCCGAGTCACAACTCCGGCGAGGGAATAAGAACTAAGGCCCAACAGCAGACAGGCACAAGCAGATAGAACCCAATGGTCCTGGGGTTCCGTTCAGGGGGCAAGCTCTCGATCAAGCCCTTGGAGATCGTTTCAGGCACAAGTCTACAAAGTCCTTTCTGGACCTTTCCTCTCCGTTCTCAGCAAGGCACCACTGCAGGCCAGTCTTACAGGATTCAGACCGGTTTCCGTCCTTCAGCTTCTCTTGGTCCTTCTAGTCAGGCAGAGGTTCGTCGTGGTCAAAACTGGATCTGATTTGTAAGGAGCGGAGCTCCTATATTTATACTGAGATTCTTTTGTCTTTGCAGGCCAGGGGGCCTGAGCCTAGTTCAGCCCGGTTCTGGAGTACTCTGTTTACAGGAAGCTGCCGTCTTCTTTCAGAGTGCGGGCAGGGACATCAGACGCTCCGCAGGGGGGTGGAGCCAGCATTGTGGTGGTGGAGCACAACCCTACTCAGAGTCAAGGACTACTCCGCCCACCCATCCTGGTGCAAGCACCCTATTCACCACCTGGGGGTCCCAACTGTCCCCGGGAATCTCCCAGCCCTGTCACTCACACAAACCCAGACAACAGATACACATCCTGGCAGAGGCGGGCTAAATAGTTAGGCGCGCAAAGGCTATCTTTCTAAAAGTAGCATTTGCAAACACAGGATATTAAAATAAACCTTACTAAAGGAAGTATTTTATTATTCTGAGTTCAGGCATACTAAACTCGACATGCTACCGTGTTCCCTGAGTCTACCGGGACTATAACGTGTAATAGTTCCGACAGCTCATCTTGGCCTAAGAGAACCAGTAGCCCTTCCATAGTGAAGAACGAAAAGGGCGGTAATTCACTATGAGGACATGCCACACTCTAGGCTTGTCCTACCTTACGCTTCAATGCACCCTGCCCGTAGGCCTACCATAGGGGCGACTGACATGGAGGTTAGGGACGGTTCAGGGACTGGCAAGTGTGGGCACTTGCACAGTCAGCGTGACAGTACGGGACTGTACGCGGGGTCTGCAATGGCGGACCCGAGTCATGTCTTACGAGGCCGCTTCTGTGGGTGGCGCAACCAGCGCTGCAGGCCCACTAGCAGCATTTGTATCTACAAGCCTCGGCACTCCTCGTGCACGATACTTGGGATAGTAAACCAAATAAGCCAATCGTGGAAATCAATTGTACATAAACTTTACATTGGGAGCACTTGCACTGCGGCACGGATTGGGCGTGGCGCAGTGCCCTGAGCATCGAACACCAGCAAAACATCTGAGGCACATCAGCAAAAAGTGGAAGGGAGACTCACGCCAAGGTGCCAGGTCTAACAGCGGGGAATAAAAATAACCAAGGGGAAGAATATTAACAGAGTGTGAATCAAGTGTCCCCGTGGCTTCTCTCTCAAGCAGAATATGGACCAGTTGTGGGGACCGGAACGATAGAACTACACAGTCACCCCTCAGCGTTTTATTGGAGGTGCCTACCCATCTCACTCTTCTAGCCATTTTGAACTCATAGAACAGGTGATTTTTTCAGTCCAGTCCTGGAAGATAAGAAATAAAGAGATTTATTTCTTAGGGTCGACCAGTGTTCAGAGACGTTGGGGGGTAATGGTGGAACATTTGCTAAAACCACAGTATATGGTGTTGCTTCTGGGGGCAAATTTAAATTGAGTAGGTTTAGAATTACTCTTGTCTCAAGTTTATCCTCTGCTCTTCCATTTTGGTGAGGTGGTACATAAGAAGATGCATTAGAAGCTGCTAAGGTTGAGGCAGATGGCCCGTTGGTATTAGATACAATATCCCCTCTTGAATTTGTATGCTCTGGTCGACCAGTAGGCTTTGGATTGGGATTAGTAACTTTAGCTGGAGCTGGAATATGAGTTACTAAGGCCGGTGCGCTAGTTTTAGAATTTACTTTCGAACAAGTAGCACTAAGTTGAAGTAATTTAACAGTTAGGTTTTCCTCAATTGGTCTCTGCTTCTTGTCAAGCTTTCCCTCAATACTGGCCAGCCTTTTTTCTATATTCTTAACCTTTAGATTGATACGTTCTAGGAAAGTCATTAAAAGAGTTTCCATTCTTACCCAAAAGGGTCCTCTTTTATTGAGTCACTTACAGTGGTTGGTGGAGGTACAGTTTCAATTAGATTATTCTCCTCACTTACTCTACTCCCATTTAACTTTCCAAGATCATTTTTTGTTTATTATTGGCATTCCTTTTGCTACTCTTAGTGGGTTGCCTTTCCCTAGTGATATGTTTTTGCTTACGTCTAGCCTTCTGCCCTCTAGTCCTCACACAGGGGCTGTCATTAGTGTCTAGGACAGAAATTGGACTCCCAGAAGTACCTTGCCCCTCCTTATCTAATATATCCTCATTTAGAGGACTAAAATCACCCATCTGATTACTGGTGAATATTGTCGGGGTCACAGATAGCCTCGGTGTCGTAGGCAAAAAATCAGTATCATCAAGGGGCACCCCAAGAGATGACTCATTTGTTGGAATAATAGGATGGACCCCAGGCAAAGCAACAAAGGATGGGGCTAATATGGAATCCTGGGAATTAGTAGTTAGCATTGATATATTTGTGTTGGGTAGAGGTGGAAGAGTACCAGATGAAAGTGAGAAACGTCTTTCTGTATTTTCAATTGCGGAAGCGACCACCCCAATGGTCTTTTGTAACATTCGGTCTATTGCTGTCAGACTAGGTAAGGGGGGATTAGGAACTACCCTTTGTTTCCCGTTAGAGAGTGATTGAATGGGGGTATTCTTCCCCATTTTTCCGCAAGAAGTGTAGGTATATTTAGGTGATGGAACAATCAATTAGTAAAATCCACACACCTCCAAATAAAACTAAACCTTCTCAATAAAAAACACAATACTACTTATATACAAATGATTGCTTCAAAGGACTGAATTGAATACGCCTATTACTAATTAGTGGCGTATTATATATACAGTAAATCGAACCTGATAAGGAAGTCCAGGGGGGGTGGCCCTGCCCAGCCTCCTTCGGCCCCGGATGGCCCTCCCTTTGCCCTGGCTTAGCCCGGGTGGTCCCGCGCACGTCCCGCGACGCGGGCTAGCCTGTTCCTTTTTAAGCGCCTCCAGGCACGCTGGCAGGCGGAAGTGAGCGCCGAGCAGCCTGGGAGCTGTAGTCCCCCCCGCGGCACCCTCTCGATGTAATGGTCAACTGCGGCGGGGGAGAACCACAGCGTGAGGTCCCCAGGTGTAGCGGCAGGGTGGTGGTGGTGATCGCTGCCCCCAAAGCTCGTGGTCGGCTCCTAACATTTCTCCTCGCTCCACCAAGGGAGCCTGTTCCTTTTCAAGCGCCTCCGGGCGTGCTGGCAGGCGGAAGTGAGCGCCGAGCAGCCTGGGAGCTGTAGTCCCCCCCGCGGCGTCCTCTCGATGTAATGGACAACTGCGGCGGGGGAGAACCACAGCTTGGGGTCCCCAGGTGTAGCGGCATGCTAGTGGTGGTGATCGCTGCCCTCAAAGCTCGTGGTCAGCTCCTAACAATGCTCCCCGCTCCACCGAGTGAGCCTGTTCCTTTTCAAGCACCTCCGGGCGCGCTGGCAGGTGGAAGTGAGCGCCGAGCAGCCTGGGAGCTGTAGTGCCCCCCGCGGCGTCCTCTCGATGTAATGGACAACTGCGGCGGGGGAGAACCACAGCGTGAGGTCCCCAGGTGTAGTGGCAGGCTGGTGGTGGTGATCGCTGCCCCTAAAGCTCGTGGTCGGTTCCTAACAATTCTCCATCCAATACCATCAGAAAGAAATTGTGCCTTGTTTTATATGTTCTCTTCTCTTAGTTTTACATATCGATGCAGTTTGATTGCAGTGTGCATGAATTGGAAAGTGCTTAGGCTAAATAGCAATATGATACATAATTGTGTTTTTACCTTTCCCTACGCCGTAAACTGATTTGTGTGGTTTTTAGCACACTTCTGTAACATTCTCTAGTTTTAAGTGTATATATTATCATGATATAAAAATCGTTCTATTATTTGCGCCCCTTTGAACAGACCTCCACGTTGAGATATTATTAGACCTGTCAGCATTAGAGTGGTCTTCCCCCAAACATTTTGCCTTACTCCTCCATAGGTTTCTGATCTTGTTTTGTTGGCCTGTAACTCTGTGCACATTATCATTGCTAACCAGTAATAATGTACTTGTGCTCTCTCTAGAATTGGCGTACACCCAATTGGCATATTTATTTTACTTGTAAGTCCCTAGTTAAACGGTATTGCATACGCCCAGGGCCTGGTAATTAAATGCTACTAGAGGGTCTGCAGTACTGATTGTGCAAGACACTTAAATAGTCCTTTAAACATGTCACAGGCCTGCCGATGCAGCTGTGTGTGCAGTTTTAAAGCTGTCATTTCTAACTGGCAAAATAAACCTTTTTGCAGGCCCAAACCTTTCTTTTTAAAACATATAAGTCACCTCTAAGGTAGACCCCACGCAACCCATAGGGCAGAGTGCAATGTATTTAAAAAGTAAGACATGTACTTTTAGGTTTTACATGTCCTAATAGTGAAAAACAAATTTTTCACTATTGCTCTCATTGGATAACATTGGAGTTACCTTATTACACAAGCTGCATATTTAATAAGCGTTAACTTCCAAATGGGAACAGGTGAACAGTTCGTATTTGGTGGAATTGTAATGAAAAATCCTCATTTCGCAAACAATTATATATTCACTGAGCGACTAGTATCCTCATGCAAAGAGAACTTTGCTATGTGCCTTAGTAAGGATGCTAGGGGTGAAGTTGTTTTAAATGCTTTCTGCAAAAAAATCCTCATTTCGCAAACAATTATATATTCACTGAGCGACTAGTATCCTCATGCAAAGAGAACTTTGCTATGTGCCTTAGTGAGGATGCTAGGGGTGAAGTTGTTTTAAATGCTTTCTGCAAAATCACAGCAGAGACCAGGATTCAGCTGACGGTAGAATATATGCAGACTGACCGCAAGTCATGGGGTTGGTTTGATAAGGTATGTATGTAAGGCTCATTCGATCCGGAAGAAAACCCTACATTAGAGGGACAGTAGTCGTGCTGATATAAAGCAGGCTAGTTCCATGTATAGGCAAGCCTTAAAATTACATTACACTGGAGTCCAATAGAGTCAACCGTGTAGCTTGGCTCTATCAAGCCCAAAACCTCCAGCTGATTATTGATATATAGAAGGTCATTTCATACAAGGCCTAGTTACTTAGAGAGATCCCACACTGCTTTTGTGTTCTGACATTCTTGGCATGCTTGTTTTCACACAATATAATATATTGGAGACAAAAGCAGCTTTTAACAGGCAGGGCAAATTATTTTTAAAGGCCAAGTGCCAACCCGTTCATAATAAGAATTAAAAAAAAACAGGAATTCTTTTCGCAGGTGTAGGTGCTAATAATCATTGTAGTATACAACACCCACAATAATAAAGTACAGCTACTTATTGACACAGGCAGGCATGAATAGTACAGTATAACTATACGTCATAACGTTAGACATACTCCATCATTCCATCCAGATATCATGTATTTTAAACCTTATTTCTCATCTCCACATGCAGTATCTACCCCATTTCACCTAAAATGTATCCATCATTTTTCACTTCCACACTCATTTATCTCTCTCTCTTTCGTTCTCATGATCGCTCTCACATTTACTCGCTCCTCGGGTCTTACTTCCCCTCCCCCATCACCAGCAATCACCTCGGCCAGATTGCATACACCTAAAATGGAAAATGAATGCAAGGTAAACTCATCTGTAGGAAATGTTTTGCGCTACAAGAAAACTCAGTTGGGTGATTTGATCACTTCAGATGTTTAAGGCTGTAGCCGGAGGGTCATTGATTTGAATCCTTGTTGGCGCACAGAATAGTGACTTGTATTTATGGTGCTATGAGGGCACAGCCTGTGACAGAAAGCACTGAGTATGTATGCAATTAATTTAAATATTGTATTACACACAGTATAAAATAGACTGCAGGCAGCATAAGAAAAGATAGTTTGTCGCCTGGAGGAGGTCAGTCACATGGTTGTTTGCAACACTCATGTGAGATGCATTCATTAACACACTCGCACAACACACTGTTGCTGCATAATTTGTGTGTAATGTAAAGTTTTCTGACGCCCTACATAGGGATGAGTAGCACTGTAAAAGAAAATAAATAAATGTGAGAAAGGGGCTATGGAGAGATGTAGGTCAGTAGTGAGGGAATCTGTGAACAAGGAAGACATTGGAGGCTACCAACAGAGATTGTTACACAAGGGTCGAATAAGACCATGAGGTTAACCGGTGAGCATTCTGACTCTGCCATGGACGGTCGCATCGGATGTGGTAACGATATGGCCGAGATAACATTATTCTTTGGTTATGCTATTTAATTTATTGACAATTTTGATCCATTTGGGGCACAATATCTCAGGTACTCTTAAGGATAATATTGCCCCCAATCCTGTTTAGAAACGTTATCTTTTAGTTTAGCAGTTTATCAAGGATAGCGTCAACATAAGTAATAATGCTTCATACTGTGGTTCTTAATATATTGATACCAGCTTGGAAACTGCTGTTGTGCATGCTTTAAGAGGTAAAGGGCACATATGGGATGACACCTAAACTGGGTGAGGAACTAGAAAAATTGATATACTTTTTAAATTATTCTCCCTATCTGACCTGCATACCATTAGCACCTGCCACCAATGCTAAAAGCAGCCCTGCTTCCGGGTGACATTTAGCGTTCACCTCAGGCTCTTGTGTGTAGGCTCCAGTGGTGGCAGTATGCATCCAAGCTTCCCAGCAGCAGGTCCTGATCTGGGCAAAAACAGGCGCTAGACTGTTCCTCCTACTGCTGGAAGAGAACCCCAGTGAAAGGTGTGCCGAAGCAGCTGTTCGTGAGCGGGGCCATAACGAGGAGTGGGAAAATGGCCCTGTGGCGCATATGATGTGTTACAGCTGCGTTTTTGTCACGGGGCTGGCCAAAAATTATGCCCAGGGCCGTCATTGGTTGCACTTTCGCGCTACAAGATTGACGGCCCTGGGACCCACAACAAAGCGGTACGTCGCGTACTTTAAACATAACTGCACGTCACGTGTGCATTTACTCTGGGCTCATGTGGGTGTGGGGGGTGGTAGGTGTACTGTGTTCATCACTCACTGTAAGGGCGGCGGCCACGAGGCACTGGCGGCCCGTGGCGGCTGCTGGCTTTATAATTTATAAAGGCCGCCGCCACGGGCCACCAGTGTCGTGCGGCCACCGCCCTCAAACTAGTGCTGCCAGTGGCAGACCGCCCCCACCACTCCCCCCCCCCCCCAGCTACGCCAGTGGTCAGCAAGGCCTGATTTCCTCGTAGTCAGACTCAGTAGTGATCCCAATTTTTAAAAAGGGGGACCGAAATGACCCTTCATGTTACCACCCAATTTCTCTTTTAGATTCCTTCCTCAAGGTGGTTGGACAGATGGTGTTAAACAAGTTTCACACTTAGGCGAGTATACTGTAGTTTTATCAAAATTACAATATGGGTTTCGTTCTGGTTTTGGGACCATAGAACAGGGACTAAACTTAAATCTTATAATTAGTAAATATACACAGGACAAGGATGAAAGACTTTTTTTGGCATTCGTGGACCTTAGTTCTGCGCTTGACTGTGTGAAGCATGAAAGGTTGTGGGGCATTCTGGAGGAGATGGGTGTGATTCCCCCCTTATAATTTTTATTAGAGAACTATATACGGATGCCGGGGCAAGAGTTCAGATTGGGAAGCAGGGTGCATGTACACCCAAGTTCCCAATCAGAAAGGGAGTGAGACAGGGCTGTGTGCTCGCCCCTTTCCTTTTTACTTTATATATAAATGGCCTGGGCCAATTTTTAATAGATAATTGTCAGGATCCTCCAAATATTAATAATTCTCCAGTTCCTGTTTTACTTTATGCAGATGATGCGGTTTTAATGGCACGAACTCCATTGGGGCTCTAATGAATTGTTACTAGTTTTGTCACTTTTATGAATTCTAGAGGTTTGAGTGTAAATATCACTAAAACCTATACTACGAGATATGGCAAGAAGTGTGCCAAATGTCGCGACATAATTATCAATAAGAATAAAATAGAAAATACTAATATGTTTTCGTACCTAGGGATTAATTTGGACAAGAACGGAACTTGGTATCCTGCAGTACCGGCTAGGAAATTGATGTTTTCAAGGGCCATAGGCATAGTGATTAATTTTGCAAGAAAACTAGGCCACAGGCCAGTCCCAGAATCATTACAAATTTACTAATCAAAGTGTCTTTCAACGACCTTGTGTGGCTCAGGAATATGGGGCTTTACGGATGTACAACAATTACAAGTGATTGAAAATGCAGGAATGGCACAAATAAACGCCGGCAGTGAATTGGAAAGTTTAGCCCATAATTTTGGAAAAAAATCTGAGAAGGGTTCTAATCATCCAGATAAGGAAGACTCGTCAGTCGGAGCACTTTTAGCAGTATTATCGGCTGAAATTAAAAACAGATTCGAGATATCAGAGTCTAATCAGCTGGAGATAAAAAAGGCTTGCGAAGTAATGGAAAGGAAGATATATGACCTCAGTAGTAGAATAACAACATTAGAGGAGGAGGTCCAAGAGCTTAGAGAAACAGTGCAGGCAAATTGGGCCAAAATTGTTAAACTAAAGACTGATGGCTCTGCCTGCCATATGATGCTGCCGGCTCTTACGAATTTTTACTTATTTGTTACCTATGCGATTCCTGGCTGCAACTCGAACTGGGCTTGTTTTTGTGACTCCCTTTTGGGCGGATCTGTACACTTGCGAGTGCCCATTCTGTACTTGGTAGGGTGAATGGCTTATTGCTGTGGCTTGGCTGCCATTTCGTCCCCCTGCCTCTGACCCTGATGAGGGCGCCCCCTTCCTGGGTCTCGCTGATCTGCCAAGCAAAGAAATAGGCTTGCCCCCCTCCCAAACTTTGTTAGCCATCCTGGAGTGTCTTTGATGCCCTCGAACGCTCCTGCTGTTGGTTGGTCTCAGAGCTCGCTTTTTCTGACAAAGGGAGCTGTCTGTACTTTATCCGATTGGCTGCTGTGCCTAACTACCTACACTTAAAGATGCTGAGAACCTAACAATCTGGTGAGTGTTCGACGTTGAGTAGGATCCTCTCACTGAAGTTCCTGTTTTGGTGATTACCGATGGGTAGTTATCCCTGTTTTAACCACCTCTCAAGCCCACACTTGAGAATAAACATGAAATCCGAACTTTGGAAATTGAAAAGAACTACAACTGGACTGACCCTTCCAATGGGAAAGAGTCATAAGACTGTCTTGACGAATATGATGTACACTCCTTATGAGGCGGCCACATTGGTCTAGCTCCATAACAACGGTCCAGCTCCTGTATGATTCCTGTTTGCGCCCTTGATCTTCATACCTCCACATGTTTTTCTCGCATTGACTTACCTCACCTTGCCTTTTTCACGTTATTTTGTGATATTTATTACTGCCCTTTATTAATCCTACTTACTATCTACACCTAAACATACCTAAAAGCTATTTATAATAGTATGGTTATCCTCATCGTCTGACCTCATTATACCATCCCTTTTCTTTTAAATGTCCTTGCTGCTCGTGCCTTTCCATGAAAAGTGCTAATTGTTATCTATTCCCATTCGGGCACTCTTAATGGGCTTCTTTTTTCATCGTTGTATTTTCTTCTCATGCACTATTAACTGATCTACCACTAATTATCTGCTGAAACTGTAATGTGTAATCTTAATTTTGCACTCACTCTATCATTTTGTTGCAATGTGAAACCTGTACATTTTTTAATTCTGATTTATTTATTTTTCTCTTCCCATCGCCTCACTAATCTCATTATCAGTACTATTACCACTCCTCTCGACTAGTTTCTCTCCTTGATAATCCTATCTCCCACCCTCCCCTCTCTCTCGTAACTATGACCCAGTCTAGTGCCTCTTCCTCTGGAATTTCTCACATCTCACACACCCCCTTCATATCGTCCACCACTCCAATCTTCCACCTTGCGTGACCGTCACGCCCTAGTTGAAATTTTACCTCTCTCTGACATCCTCCCTGTTATATATCCGCGCTCCTACTCCCCTTCCCCACTCACTGCGCACCACCACAATCTACACCTATTAATTTTCCTCCCACCCTCCATTCTATTACAGCTGTCACATCATGCCTCCCCTCATCCTTACTCCCTTGATGCTAGAATCACCCATCACTAGGCACGGCCCCAACTCTTAGTCCATACTTTACCCTCCAACCCTTTCTAAAAACGGCAAGAAAAACCTTAAACTCAAACTTCTAATACAACGCCAAGAAACGTTATTTGTAGACAACTACTGTAGCCTAACCTCCATAATATAAATTAACTACATCTTCTTTACCAAACGTCCATCTAAATGGAAAAGCACCTTTCTCCAACACCTCCCCATCACTAATTCCCGCAAAATTCCATATGGTCTGAAATTCTCCACAACTCCCTCCTCTTCATTCCCTGATGAAATTGACATCTCTATATTCAAATCAGGAAATATGTTCATACAAGCGTCTGGAAAACACCTTACCATTTTTTAACACCACTTCAGTTCACTATCCCAAAACCTTATACCTACACCTAACACTAATATCCCAGCCTCCCAATTGCTTGATGCCTCTCTGTCCCCGCACACCATGACCCCCTCTCTCCCATTCACTGACTCACTAACCGCAATTGAAAGCCCTGATTCTCATATTTATCTCCACACAACCTCGGCAGCTCTTAATTTTATAACCATTAATGATAGCCTCGATTCCCAATTTCAACACACTATCACCTCGCCAGCATCCCCCCTTCTATTGATTCTTTCTCAATTCCCTCTGCCTCCCAAACCCTCCCTCCACTAGCTACTCCACTCATCGATCCGATAGCTACTACACTTCCCTTTCCTCTCTGTAACCTTACAAAAACGCCCTCAGTCACACAAAACCTACACCATCCCCATTTAACACCTCTACATGTTCCCCCAACGGCTCCACCAATCTCACCTATTCCTTCTCCTGTTAACCCCCCCATCATCTAGCGAGCACCCCCAAATTCAACTCCCAGGCCCTCTTCACCTCCCCCGACCCCCATTTTAATTTTGAGAACCCTCCCTCTCACCCCTCTTCTCCGTCTCTACCCCCGATATCAACTCCCCTCTCCTCCCTCCTCCTGGCTTCCCACCTCTTGCACATACCAGACCTCCACCCCATACCTACATGGACTTTTCACACCCCCATCCTGATCTCCTAGCCCCCCTTCCTTTCACTCTTCTTACCCAACCTCTCCTCAACATTGAACTGCACCTCTCGACCCTCCTATTAGAACTTTCCTCAGAAATGACATCTCCTCCCTCGCCACTAAAAACCCTCCCATTCTCTCCTACCCCTCACTCCCCTCGCAAACTTTCAAAGCACCATATAACCAAGGAATTATTTCCCCCATAGCCAATTCTCCTTCTAGACTGACCGACCGTAATAGTTCATTCAGCCCACCCCTCGTCCCGAACCATCTTCCCCCTCTTGACCTCTGTGACCACAATAAAGTTCACCCCCTCTCCACCACGACCTCAAACTCCCCCACCTCATGCATCTATCCCGGTGATCTTGGGAATCAGTAGGATCCCGTCCTCTCATGTTTCTCCATCTATTGTGACAGACAATATTAGCCCATTCGGCCCTCTCCCCCTCCCAGTGGCGAATGCTGATATTTAAAAGTGGTAGGGCGTAAACCTTTTAAAGGTGCGAGTTACGTCGAGAGTAAGCCTAATTGACATAAAAGGGGTTTGTAGAAGAAGTTCTTTCCCAGAGCATTTAAAACAAACAAAAAAAAGTTTGGGCAAATTGTGCATTTTAATTGTTTCAGCGCCACTACAGCATCAATGGGAGACCAGATCGATAGACCTGATGCAGTTACTTATCAACAGTATTCTCATGTCTGAAATGGACTCTGCATACGAAGAAAGAAGGCAGGGCCCAAATAAGGACAGATATAATGGAAGTCTTGACACCCAGCAGATGGGCTACCATCGGCATGGGTTGCAGCATTACATATATGTTTACAGTTTAAAATACACAGGTCATTTCAATATTCTGTTTTCCTATGTATATATCGAAAAGGAAAATAATTATTGGCAAGCAAAAGAAACACCTCTGGAAAACGAGATTTTATCAATGCACTTCCAAGCTATTCTGTATGTATGCAAATGAAAGAGTGTGCCCAGGCTGGCAGTCGACCTGTGCTGCTGGGCTGGGTTTGTTCGGGCACTGTAAGCTGACTGTCACCCACTTCAAGGCCGAGCAAGAAGAGATCACTGCACAAAATACGGACTAGACCTCCTGCTTTGAAAAAGCTGTCATTATGCAAAGAGCCAAGCATGATGTAACACCCGCCTGCCGGGAGACACAAATAACAGCTGCATGGCGGGAACAAATAAAGGGAAGGAGCGCGGTCACATCTTTATTTTCCCCACTTCACTCTCACACCTAGCGTTTTGTAACTTGGTGACAAAATGTGCAGCTTTGCCCACTTTGCAGCCGGGAGACTGGTCACAGGGGATTGGTGTCACTACAACGCATGCTTTTACGTCGCATGCCTTTACAACGCGGTTTTTACATCGCATACCATTACAACGCATAATGCTTTTAGGCGCTGGATAGTGAATTATTTAATTTACTATTCCAACTCCAGTCCCCGTGGATAGCAGGGAAGGTGTTGGATAGTATATTAAATACATTCCCTATCCTAGAGCGCCCCCCAGCGCATTGCGTTGTAATGGTTTGCGTTGTAATGGTTGCGATGTAATGGTAGTGCGTTGTAAAAAATTTGTTGTAAGTGATGTCCCCCGTCACAGGCCAGCTGCTGACGTCTTAATGGGGTACGAAAGCATTACGTTTAGTTCTCTATAGCGTGAAATGGAGAAAGATAACTTTTCTGTAGCGGTAACAATAGGAAATATATTGTGAACTGCACATGATAAGTGCTGTGTCTATGCTTGCAAAGGTGTACATAAAACCTATTGTGCTTTTAAAAGTGCATCAACACCAAAGGCTGCACACATCCCTCACAATCTTTATCAAGTGTGTTAGTGCAAGTTGACAAGAGAATGCGTCACAGTGTCAGTGAAAAATGGCCCTCCTGCAACGCCTGAATGAACTCACAGAGGTAGTGCTTCGGTGCAAGTGCACGGATGGCATGATACCTGCAGCTGCTCCCTGTTGCACCTGTGCACACCAGCGCAAGCTTTCACGCTTCAGAGCCAGCAGATAACCAGGAATACTAGTTACAGCAGCCCCTCGGTGGCACAGTGCAGCGTCTAGTAAAAGCTCAAAGCACCCAGGAGATGGTCCGAGCCATAATGATCGACAGTAATGCAATGCACATTGCCACCGCAAACTCCTCACAATGTCCACCTTTAAATTGTTTAGAGTGACACAATACTGTACATTTCCGTTAGAGAGTGTGTCTGCTTCATCACAACAATGCCCTTAAACCCGCCACCCTGACTGAAGCGTAGCTGCGTGGGTGACTGTGACAGTCGTGGCCGGCATTACGGGTGGGGGATGGGGTGGAAATGGGGTCGTCGTGCCCCGGAAGGGATGAGGGAGGAGGCGGGAGAGGTTTAAGGGAAAAAAACCTTATCAAATAAAATAAACTTCCCGTCCAGGAGACTCTCGACTCCCGCCGTCCTGGTTTTGAATTCCTGCAGGGCACGTCACATCATCAGGAAGGCTGCAGGCAGCCTCCCTCCCCTCCACCGCAGCGCTGTGATTGGTCAGGCCGCTGCCTCACCAGCATCATTTTCTCTCTGTATGCTGCAGCATACAGAGAGAACAGGGAGAGTGGGCGGTGTTGCTCGAGGGCAGGGGGGAGTGGTTTGCCCACTGTTGTTCATACTGACTGTTTGGGCAGCCTCAGGCCGCCCAAACAGTCAGGACGCACAACAGTGGACAAGCCACTCCCCCCTGCCCTCGAGCAGGACCGCCCACCCCCAACCAGGAACTTCTGCTTTCTCGCCATGCGAGAAGCAGAAACAAATGGTAGCTATTACGGTAATAACTACCATTTGTTTCTGCTTTCTCGCATGGCGAGAAAGCAGAGGGGCGGCGCCCAAACGCCCCCATAGAGGAGCCGCCACTGCCCCCTCCTTAGTCTTCTTCCCCCATGACATCGCTAACCTCAACAAAATCTACCCCCACTCAACATCGTCTGTGAACCCCCCTATCTCTTTCATCTATCCCAGTGATCCTGGGAGCTAGAAGGATCCCGTCTTCTCCAGTTTCACCCAGACTCCCTCAGCAACTCACTTCCATCCACTCCCATTCCTCCAACAAACCTAGTGACCCTAAACCCCTCAACTGCATGCTGGTTAATTGCCAATCGGCCTCTTGGCGCGCAACAGAAATCGCTGAAACCATCCTCAACGAAAGTATTGTCATCGCCTTTCTGACTGAAACCTGGCCTCAACTCCCACTCCTCATCAATCCTCGACATACTTTCTCCCCCGGGCTACTCCATCCTCAGGAAAGACAGGCTTGTAAAAATTGGAGGAGGCCTCGCTATAATCTATAAAGAAGAACTTAAACTTTCACCTGTCCACCACCATGACCTATCCACTTTTGAATACCTAGGTGCTGAACTTGCAGTACAGGGTTCCCCCCTATCTACCTACATAATATCTACCACCCTCCTGGTGACCCTCTCTCCTTTGCCGAGAAATTGTCCGACCTTCTCATTCAATCTTCGCTCTCCAAATTTAGAAACCTCTTCCTAGGGGATTTTAATCTCCATTGGAACAAAACACACGACCCTGCAATTAACATCATTAATGACTTACTTGACATCAGTGACTTGACACAACTCTGCACCTCTCTAACTCACTCCAAAGGTGCTACCCTTGATGCTATTATTACTAGCAAGTAACTGGCTTCTCTTTCCCATGTTATCCCCATTGACTCGTCTGATCATCACCTCATCCTCTTCACGATTAACAGCTCTATGACCCCTCCTCCCTCTAACACAAATATACAAAAGAAGCTAACCCGAAATCTTTCCCCTCTCTCCCATGGTACCACTGGTCTTACTGAACATTACAATAATTCTATCCTTGAAGTCCTTGACCAAATTGCCCCAGCCAAATTAAAACTCCCTAAAACTATTCCCTCCAAAACTTGGTTCAATACTGACCTTTACAAAGAGAGACGAGCTCTCAGACAGACCGAACACATTTGGAGGCAGCAACCTTCCACCTCGAATCTTGTCCTCCTCAGAGCTGCAAGGGCCAGCTATAAAAAACACATCTTCAATGAAAAAGCTTCCTTCTTCCGTATGCAACTTGATCCGGCTAGGAATCATCCTAGGGAGCTCTTTAACATTGTCAAAAACCAAACTACCTCAGCCCCTCTGAATTACTAGCTACGGTTGAGAGGTGTGAAGAAATTGCCAGCTTCTTTTCTGACATAGTCACCAAGATTGACCAATCCTTCGCCGTAAATCTCCCACCAATTTGTCAACTCCCCCTCCTTAACATTTCCTCTGAACCTTCTTCCACTCCTATCCACCCCCCCTGATTCCTCCCAACTCCCCCTCTCTATCACCCACTACGAACTTTACCTTACTGCCCCCAGCCAAAAAATAATGCTTCCTGTCCTTTGTCAGAAAGTGATGTCCTTAACATCATCACCAAGATTAAACCATCCTCGCATACTAGAGATGCACTTTCAGCTCATCTGGTTCAAGAACTAAAACACATCATTGCCCCTCTATGGACCAATGTCATCAACTCGTCCTTTGCCACTGGCAGTGTTCCTGCTTTTGTCCAACTAGGCCAAATTACCCCCATCATCAAAAATACAGCGACAGACCCCAATGACTTAAACAACCTACGGCCTATCTCCAACCTTCCCTTCCTATCCAAAGCCCTCGAAAAATGCGTCCTGCTACAGTTGGATAAACACATCGACTCATTCAACCTCTTAGACGTTTTCCAATCAGGTTTTATAAAGGGATGCAGCACGGAAACAGCAATGCTCAATATTACTGATGACATACATCGCTCCCTTGATAAAGGCGAATCTTTCCTCCTCATTCTTCTTGACCTCTCTGCAGCTTTTCAATCAATCAATCAATCAGGTCATTTGTAGAGCGCACTACTCACCCGTAGGGTCTCAAGGCGCTGGGAGGGGGGGGGTGCCGCTACTGCTCGAACAGCCAGGTCTTGAGCTTCTTCCTGAAGGAGAGGTGGTCTTGGGTCAGGCGCAGATTGGTCGGAAGTGAGTTCCAGGTCTTGGCGGCCAGGTAGGAGAAGGATCTTCCTCCTGTTGTCGCTCTTCGAATGCGGGGGACGGCGGCGAGGGCGTGGTTGGTTGATCTGAGGAGGCGCTTGGGAGTGTAGAAGTTGATCCGGTTGTTGAGGTAGCTCGGGCCTTGGTCGTGTAGGGCTTTGTGCGCGTGGGTGAGGAGCCGGAAGGTGATTCTCTTGTTGACCGGGAGCCAGTGCAGATCTCTCAGGTGTCCGGAGATGTGGCTGCGTCGGGGGATGTCGAGGATGAGTCTCGCCGAGGCGTTCTGGATCCGCTGGAGTCTCTTCTGGAGTTTAGCAGTGGTTCCGGCGTAGAGGGCGTTGCCGTAGTCCAGTCGGCTGGTGACGAGGGCTTGGGTGACCGTCTTCCTCGTCTCGGTGGGGATCCACCGGAAGATCTTACGTAGCATGCGCAGGATGTTGAAGCATGACGAGGAGACGGCGTTGACTTGTCTGGTCATGGAGAGGGAGGAGTCCAGGATGAAGCCCAGGTTGCGTGCGTGGTCCGTCGGTTTGGGTGCGGTGCCCAGGGCGGGGGGCCACCAGGAGTCGTCCCAGGCGGAGGGCGTGGAGCCCAGGATGAGGACCTCCGTCTTGTCTGAGTTCAGTTTCAGGCGGCTGGTCGTCATCCATTCGGCTACGTCTCTCATCCCTTCGTGCAGGTTGGCTCTGGCGGTGGCGGGGTCGTTGGTCAGGGAGAGGATCAGCTGGGTGTCGTCGGCGTAGGAGATGATGTTCAGGTTGTGTTGGCGTGCGATGGCCGCGAGGGGGCTCATGTAGACGTTGAAGAGGGTTGGGCTCAGCGAGGATCCTTGGGGTACGCCGCAGATGACTTTGGTGGCCTCTGACTTGTACGGTGGTAGGCGGACTCTTTGTGTTCTTCCGTCGAGGAAGGAGGTGATCCATTCCAGTGCCTTCTCCTGGATTCCGATGTTGCTGAGGCGCTGTACTAGGGTGCGGTGGCAGACAGTGTCGAAAGCCGCGGAGAGGTCCAGGAGGATGAGGGCCGCTGTTTCTCCGTTGTCCATCAGAGTTCGAAGGTCGTCGGTGGCGGCGATGAGGGCGGTCTCGGTGCTGTGGTTCGCTCGGAAGCCGGACTGTGAGGGGTCGAGGGATCCATTCGTCTCGAGGAAGGCGGCCAGCTGTTTGTTGACGGTCTTCTCGATGACTTTGGCCGGGAACGGGAGGAGCGAGATGGGACGGTAGTTCTTGAGGTCGGTGGGGTCTGCTGTGGGTTTCTTGAGGAGAGCGCTGAGTTCGGCGTGCTTCCAGCTCTCAGGGAAGGTGGCGGAGTCGAAGGAGGTGTTGATGATGTCCCGCAGGTGGGGTGCGAGGACAGCGTCGGCCTTGTTGAAGACGTGGTGAGGGCAGGGGTCAGTCGGAGATCCGGAATGGATGGAGTTCATGGTGCGGATGGTGTCTTCGGTGCTGATCGGGGTCCAGGTGCGGAGGGTGGTGGATGGTGGCGTCGTTGCGGTTGTGGCTTGCGTTGGTTGGTTGTTGAAGCTGTTGTGTATGTCCGTGATCTTGTTGTGGAAGTAGGACGCGAGGGAGTTGCAGAGGTCTTGCGACGGTGTGATGTCGTTGTTTCCGGCGTTGGGGTTGGAGAGCTCTTTCACGATGTTGAAGAGTTCCTTGCAGTTGTGTGCGTTGTTGTCCAGCCGGTCCTTGTATGCATTTTTCTTGGTGGCGCGGATCAGTTGGTGGTGTTTCCGGGTGGCGAGCTTGAGGGTGGTCATGTTGTCCGTCGTTGGTTCCCTTCTCCAGGCTTTCTCGAGGGCTCGGCAGTTCTTCTTGGAGCACTTGAGTTCGTCGGTGAACCATGGTGTTTTTCTGCTGCAGGATCTGCTGGGCGGGGTCCTTAGAGGGGCGAGTTCGTCCGCGCAGTTGCTGATCCACTTCGTGAGGTTGTCGGCGGCCTGGCTGGGGTTCGCTGAGCTGGCGGGAGGGTGCTGGCTCAGGGAGGCGGTGAGCTGGTCGGCTGTGATCTTGTTCCAGCTTCTTCGAGCAACCTGTTGCTGGAGCTGGTGGATCGTCGTTCTTCTGAAGGTGAAGTGGACGCAGCTGTGGTCCGTCCAGTGGAGTCCTGTTGCGTGGCTGAAGGTGACGTCTTTGCTGGATGAGAAGACGGCGTCGAGTGTGTGTCCGGCGAGGTGGGTGGGGGTGGTCACCAGTTGCTTGAGTCCGAGGTTGTCGAGGTTGTCGAGCAGGGTGATGGTGTTGCGGTCGTTGTTGTTCTCCAGGTGGAAGTTGAGGTCCCCCAGGAGGATGTAGTCGGCGGAGGGGAGAGCGTGCGGGCTGACGAAGTCGGCGATGTCCTCGCTGAATCGTGTGCGCGGTCCCGGGGGTCGGTAGATCAGGGTGCCTCTGAGGGTGGTCTTCGGGTTGGTGTGGATCTGGAAGTGCAGGTGTTCAGCGGTGGTGAGGGTGTCGTCGGTGTTGGTCGTGATGCGGATGGTGTCTCTGTGGATGATGGCGATGCCTCCTCCGGTCTGGTTGTCGCGGTCCCTCCGGGTGATCTTGTAGCCCTCTGGGATGGCGATGGCGATGTCTGGGGCTGAGGAGGCGTTCATCCAGGTCTCGGTGATGAAGGCAACGTCGGGGGCGGTTGTGTCGAGCAGGTTCCAGAGTTCTACGGCGTGTCTGTGGATGGAGCGGGTGTTGAGCAGGATGCACTTGAGGTGGGTGCTGCTGGAGTTCGGCTTGTCGGGTGCAGGGAAGGTCCGGATGCAGGTGAACTTGCAGGCGAGGCAGCTGAAGGGTCCGTGGGTGTGCTTCGGGGCGGCTCGGTGACATCCTGGGATGTGGCCGGTGTTGAGTGCGGTGAGGTCGGCGGCGCTGTAGGTTCGTCGGGTCGGCTTCCGTCGGTGGGGGCCAGGGGTCCTGGCGCTGGTCGCGGTCCGGTCGCGGACGGGCGCAGACGGGCTTACCTTTGGCGCGCCTTCGGCGCACAATCGGCGCGCCCGCTGCGCGTGACCGCTGCGCGTTCGCACGGTCGCCATTTAAGGCGAAGTGCGCGGGTGGGCGGAGCAGCTGGGAGGCGGGAGCGGGGAGGGAAACAGAAGAGAAAAGGGGCGGGGCTTAAGGCGGTGGCGGGAAGCGGGGGCAAAGCGCGATGATAAGCGGCGATTTACAAGCGCAAATCAGAGTGAAAACAAGGCGAGAATACAGTGACACACGATGTGGGGAGAACAAGCACAAATACAGGAAAAAAGCGGGTGAAAAACTACAGTGAAACACGATATGGGGAAGAAATAAAAAACAAGCACAAATTCAGGGAAAAACAAGCACAGTTACTGGTAAAAAGGGGGAAACACCACGGAGATCGCTCAGGGCGGCAGCGAGGCCGGCGCTGAGACAGAGGCAGGCACTGGGGGCACACGCAGCAGCTGGTGGCCGTGCGGCGCGGGGGTGTCCCACATTGATACTGTTAATCATGATGCTTTACTCAATATTCTCAAAGACCGTTTTGGCTTTGACGGTGATGTTCTTAAATGGTTCACCTCGTATTTCCAAAATAGAACTCAACAAATTAAAGTTGGCGGTTGCCTTTCTAAACCTCTGCCTGTCTCCTTGGGCGTTCCACAGGGCTTTATTCTTTCTCCCACTCTATTCAACCTCTTTATGGAACCCTTTACCCTCATTCTTAAACAAGCGAAAATCAGTTATCACCTCTCGCCGATGACACACAACTATATTACAAGATCAAATCCCATTACGACGTCCTACATCTTAACGATGCCCTGACTAAGATCCAAATATGGTTCCAACAAAATCACCTCAAATTAAACCCCCAAAAAACGGAAATCATCCTATTCTTTCCCAAGAACAATTCGCTCCCTATTCAACACTGGATCACGGACATTGAAGCTCTCAACTGCTCTCTTGCCATCTCGTACTCGGTCAAATCCCTTGGAATTAGCGTTGATCTGAACCTCAGTCTTACTCCCCATATAAAAAACACGGCTAAAGGAGCTCTCTTCATACTACACCACCTTAAAAAATTAAACCCTTTATCCCAGCAGATGACTTTAAATCTGTTGTACAATCATTAGTCCTGTCCAGAATTGATTACGGTAACGCCATTCTTGCTGGTACCCCTAAAGTCCACCTAGCCCCTATCAAATCCGTTCTTAACCTCGCAGCCAGGCTTATTACTGACTGTAAGTGCTACGATCACATCTCCCCTGTTCTCAAAAACCTTAAATAGCTTCCAATCTAAGGCAGATCCACCTTCAAGATTGCCTGCATCACACACATAGCCCTTCATCAAATACCCCCTCTTACCTCACAGACAAACTTCAAAAATCTGGATGCTCTAGAACAATGAGGTGCACTGACGCTTTTGTCCTTGTCCCTCCTCTGCAAAAAAAGAAATCTACTCACACTCGCTCATTCTCTGGTAATGCTCCTTCCATCTGGAATACCCTTCCCAAAGATCTACGGTGCAACCCCTACTACCCCTGCTTTAAAAAATACCTCAAGCTACTCCTTCTCAACAAATACTGGGGCTCTTAATTTAACTTACTATCTGGCCGCAAACTCCCTCCATGCTCACTGTTTATATTTGCCCCCCTTTAATTATAATTTCACCTCCTCCCTCCCCTCTACATATATGCCTTACTCTCTAGCCCCTCCATCTTCTGACACACATTATAATTCTTCACTGTTTTCTTTATCTACTATCTTTGATGTGATACCTGATTTTGATCTTCCGAACTTACAACTTTCTTAATGATCTTACTGCCTTGCCTTATTTTACATATATTATTAAGTCTGTCTGTTACTTTGTGTTACTAAATGCTGTAAAGCGCTATGATACTCTTGGGTCCAGCTAGCGCTATATAAAACCTTTAAAATAAATACACTGTAGAAAAAGGGAATATGAACAGAGTTGAAAGGCTGAAAAATTTCCAAAGACGAAACAATCTGAAAATTCTGAAGGTGCCCGAAGGCAGAGAAGAAGATAATATCAAATCATATGTCGTAAAGTTGATCAAGAACAAACTCCAGATGTAAGAATCAGAAGAAGAATTAGCAAAAGATATACAACGTGTCCATAGAGATCCTTTTAGACTCAACACAAACAGGTAAAAGCCCAGGAAAATCCTACTAAATTTCTTAACTTACTCGTTGAAAGAGAACATTCTCTCAAAAGCCCTGGGGATGAAATCAATTGAGGTAGACGGAGTCAGATATGAGATAAGATCATACGTCTCTGTTACCACCTGTAATAGGCAATGGGAGCTGGGGCAAAGGATCGATAGTTTAAAGCGCTTGGGTGTCTCAGTACAGCTAAGATTCCCTGCTTATTTAAAGGTTATGCTAAATAACAAGATGCACATTTTCCATTCTGTAGATAAGCTAGATGATTTTATTAAAAGTTTCCAATCAGGGAGCTAGGTTTTTTTGCTTTGAATATTATTACAGCACTATAGCATTCATGAAAGGGTAAAAAAATCTTCCTTTGAATCAAAACCCAAGGGCATAAACTAAATTTAATAAATCCATGAATAAGTTAATTTATAGGTTAACTCATTTAGGTACTATACTGGGAATAATACTATAAATTACTTTTTAACACATACGTTCTGAGGGGGAAAACCCATATGGCTGTGAGCCATGTAGAAGCAGGGGAGGGTTTTCCATGGGGTGGGGGTTTGGGGGGGCACATGGTGGGGAGCAGTGGGGAAAAAATGAAAAAAAAGATCCTCTAGAGCCTCTAAAGTATTTTCAGTACTGATTAGTTTCGCTTTGCCCCTGTGCTGGGTTTTAAAACTCCAAGAAAGATGGATGAGAGGAGAGGGGCGGTAATAAAAATTCTTTCATGGAACGTTAACGGCCTTAGGGTACGACAAAATCCTACAGTACCTAAAAGACTGTTCAGCCCAGATTATTATACTTCAGGAGACCCACCTATCAGAAAAGGAGGGCTTGGATCTCTTCAAATGCCAAAACTGGATCTCCCAAGTAGCTTGTACATCTCAATCGGCTGTAACAAAAAGGGTGACGATCTTAGCAAAGTGAGGGTCGCAAGTGGCTTTTGGGGCCCACATCTCAGACAAAGCCGGAAGATGGTTAGTGGTTAAGGCGAAGGTTTTAGGTTATGCCTTTACTCTAGTGGGATATTATGGCCCAAACCAGGATGATGTCTCCCCTTTGGGTGATCTATTAGCTGAATTAGTGGACTCTTCTGATCCAATTATCATGGCTGGAGATGTTAACGCAGTTTTAGATCATACTCTAGATAGGACTTCACGTAGCAGAGCTTGTGTAAACCAAAAAATGTCAATGCTCATTAAACAAATAATGACCCAGTTGGGACTCTGTGATATCTGGAGGCAGAAGGCGGGACAAAAAAAAGGTTTCACATTCTATAACCAAAAATATAGACACCAGTCCAGGATAGAGTATTTTCTTACCAACAGTAATCTGACTAATTGGATTCAGAGGGTAGGACATGTGGCTGTCCATCTGTCAGACCATTCGGCAGTAATTCTACATCTAAAGCTATACGAGAAAGCCTCCCAACTTATAAGGACTCTAGACCGCACAATCGTAGAGGAAGAAGATGTTATAGCAACACTAACTAGAGAAACAGAGGAGTTTTTTCATTTTGATCAGGGGTCAGCTACACATGGAATAATCTGGGATGTTTATGAAGCTTTTCTAAGAGGCAGATTAAGAACATTGGCGGCTGAAAAAAGGTGTAGATACCATAAATAGGTGTTAACAGTTGAGGAACAGGTTCAGACCTTAGAGAAAGAGTTGACTGACCCTAATAGATGAAGAAGCCCGGAAAACCTATCTCAAGAGGTGCAGGCAGTAAAATCGAAAATGGCAATAATTCTACACAAAAGGGTGAGAAAAAAATGGGAGGCCAGCAAACTGGCCCATTTTGAGTACAGTGAAGGCTGCAGGAAGTTGTTGGCCTGGAAGGTCAAAAAAGAACAGGTGAGGAATAGGATTGACCAGGTCAAATGTGAACGTACAAGATGTCCTTATTAGTGATAATGAGGAGATTGAGCAAGCTTTTCATAAGTACTACAGAAGGGTATATCAAAAAGACCTAAAACCCACTCAAGATTAGGTCGAAGCATGGTTAGGTCAGGGTTCAAGTAACACCCTTACAGCTGGTAAAAGCAGGCATTTGAATCGGGAAATCAAGGAAGGGGAAGTTGAACTTGCATTAATACAAGGAAAGAAGGGAAAAGCCCCAGGCCCCGGTGGTTTGCCCCTTGAGGTTTATAAAGCTTTGGCAAATGCACTAAAACCCATTAGTCTAGAAATTTTAATGACTTCTTTGTTAATGGGGCCGAAATGCCAGCCTCATGGAACGATGCAAAAATCTCCCTAATTTTGAAGCCTGGTAAATGTCCAACAAACGGTGATTCGTATTGGCCAATATCTCTATTAAACTGTGATTATAAGATCTTCGCAAAGATATTGGACGATAGGTTGAACTGACCCATGGCAGAGTTGATTCATACAGATCAAATAGGTTTTATACGTGGAAGGTCCCTAAAGGAGTTAACTTATTCACTGATAGCTCGATAGATCTGGCATCCACCTACGAGCTTCCACTTGCGGTAATAGCTTTAGATGCCTCTAAAGCTTTTGACTGAGTAAACTGGGTATTTTTACAGTCAGTGGCATAATCTGTAAATCTAGGCCGAAATTTCTGCAGAGTATTGGAAGCCATATACAGGTTGCCAAAAGCTAGAGTACTGATCAATGGCTCCCTGATGTACCCTGTTTTTATTAGTAGAGGCACGAGGAAGGGGTGCCCCTTACCACCACTACTGTTCAATCTATATACAGAGCCTCTGGCCAGAAAAATCAGGGATAGACTCCGAGATTATACCTTTTCAATTTGAGGGCTGAAGTAGGAAATTGGGTCTTTTTGCAGACGATATTCTCATCTATAAAACCAACCTTCAAAACACCTTAAGCCGTATTACTGTATTAACAACAGATTTTGGGAAAGTATTGGGATACGACATAAATGGGAGCAAGACCGAAATCATGTCCTGGAATCTAGAAGTAGTGGAAGTTGCTAAAAGGGAAGCAATGAGATACCTGGGAGTCATGATTTCACAAGATATTTCTAAACTAACAAATTCAACTTTGAGAAGGCAAAAAAAGAGATCAGTGGGCTGCTATAAATCTGGGCACATCTTCAGCTTACTCTGCTAGGCCGAGTCAATCTGATAAAAATGATGATTCTCCCAAAATTAACCTTCTTGTTTGATACCATCCCCATCCCCTTTGAAAGTGAAGCACTCAAAAAGCTGCAAGGCCAAATTAGCAGTTTTATTTGGTCGAGCAGAGGTCCAAGAATAGCCTGGTAGAAATTAAAAAGGAGGGTGGAGAAAGGGGGCCTAGCATTGCCGGACTTGCTCTTTTCTTCATGTGCATTCTTATTAAAAAGAAACGGGGAAATGTTGCTAAACACACCCATATCATCACAAATTGGGAGATTGCTGGGAGTTATGTCAAGACAGGAGCCAGGAGGCAGTCAGGGTTTTATGTTGAAATATGCAGACCCTAAATACTTCAAGAAAGTCAGGCTGAAGATCTTGAGAGGCCTAGCAGAGACCTGGTATAGGGTCATAAAAGCTCTAAAAATACCATATCATAGCTATATGGCTCCTATCTGGGACTCACCAGGTTCACCTGTTTGGACAAAAGATGACCTTGCCAGACCACTGATAAGATAAGATACATTTTATTTGCATAGTTAATTAAAATCATTGCAATACAAAAGAATTTCAATTTAAAAACAAATGAATACATGCATAAAACTACTGTCATCACATTTCTTGTATTTATAAATCATTACTAAAAGCATTGCTCTACACCGGCGGGTGAAGCTGTAGGGTATGTAGTCGCTTTTTATAGATGCAATTCTGGCATTTTCTGCTTGCATAACCTCAGATATTTTACTAAGCAACAGTTAAGTTGTGGATCAGTGGATGCGAAGCATGCCAGTACTGCTTGCCTCCTTGTGGGTACCTCTCGTATATTAAATTGTCGTTTTAACAGTTGTTTCCGTTCTTTTAAAAGTTCTTTGCAGGAGCAAAGTATATGCAGCAGGTCTTCTGTTGCTGATCGGCATGAGCGGCATGTGGAACCTTCTTTCTCCCTTAGCCAAGGTGGTAAGTGCTGTATACATGGTAGCAAGCCGAGCCTGTATTTCATGAAGCTGATCTTTATTTTTTTGCATACCCCAGGTTAAAATAATTTTGTGATGTAGGCTTCGTACAGGAGTTTAGAGTCATCCACCAATGGGACCCTTTTGATAAGGCAGCCTTGTCCTCCAGGCACGAAAGATGTTTCACTGTCTTCCATACCAGTTTTTTAAAGGAGGTGGCTGTTGTGGGTGTTTCCCAAAGCTGATTTAGCCTCATGTTCTGTAAACTGCTGTTGAGATACTCTGCAGCAGGGGTTGCAGTGTGTAATTAAATCTCCTTCCATAACTGTTCGTTAAGAGTTCCCTGTTCGGCTTTCCGCACTTTATCCCAGTAGATGATGTAAGCCCCTTGCCTTGCAATTGATTGTTTCTGCAGACCAAACTTGAGTCTAATTTGTGCAGGCGATGTATATTTAGGTAGACCAAAGATGACCAGACCACTGAGAGAGGCAGGTCTAACAAGATGGAACCCTATTATACTTGAAGCTCAATTAATAAGCTGGGAAACGTGTACTCACTTGTCGAATCAGCAAATATTCAGATTTAAGTATATCCAAATACAAAGCTGGTTTCAAGATCCAAGCCCTGTGATAGGAAATTCAAATGAACTTGAAGATAGGTTTATGGCTGAGGCAACTATCAAAAAAGAGCTTGCGATGATCTATTGGCTGATGGTCCAGTCGGAGGATGGAGCTTTTACATTGCCAACAGAATAATGAGGAAGATGCTTGCCGGAGTTTTCGCTGGAAAATAAGTGGCAAATATCAATGTCTACGTTATTTAAAATAGTAAAACCTGTGCACCTAAGAAGAAATCACCTTTTCTCCATCCACAGAGCTATTTGACGCCTCAGAGGCTGTCAAAGTTCGGGACAAGAGGTGACGTAGCTTGCCCTAAGTGCAGTGGAACCTTCTTTCTTCCTTAGCCAAGGTGGTAAGTTCTGTATACATGGTAGCAAGCCGTGCCTGTATTTCATGAAGCTGATCTTTATGTTTTTTGCTACCCCAGGTTAAAATAATTTTGTGATGTAGGCTTCGTATAGGAGTTTAGAGTCATCCACCAGTGGGACCCTTTTGATAAGGCAGCCTTGTCCTCCAGGCACGAGAGATGTTTCACTGTCTTCCATACCAGTTTTTTAAAGGTGGTGGCTGTTGTGGGTGTTTCCCAAAGCTGATTTAGCCTCATGTTCTGTAAACTGCTGTTGAGATACTCTGCAGCAGGGGTTGCAGTCTGTAATTGAATCTCCTTCCATAACTGTTCGTTAAGAGTTCCCTGTTCGGCTTTCCGCACTTTATCCCAGTAGATGATGTAAGCCCCTTGCCTTGCAATTGATTGTTTCTGCAGACCAAACTTGAGTCTAATTTGTGCAGGCAATGTATATTTAGGTAGACCGAAGATGACCAGACCACTGAGAGAGGCAGGTCTAACAAGATGGAACCATATTATACTTGAAGCTCAATTAATAAGCTGGGAAACGTGTAATAACTTTCCGAATCAGCAAATATCCAGATTTAAGTATATCCAAATACAAAGCTGGTTTCAAGATCCAAGCCCTGTGATAGGAAATTCAAATGAACTGGAAGATAGGTTTATGGACGAGGCAACTATCAAAAAAGAGCTTGCGATGATCTATTGGCTGATGGTCGAGTCGGAGGATGGAGCTTTTACATTGCCAACAGAATAATGAGGATGATGGTTGCCGGAGTTTTCGCTGGAAAATAAGTGGCAAATATCAATGTCTACGTTATTTAAAATAGTAAAACCTGTGCACCTAAGAAGAAATCACCTTTTCTCCATCCACAGAGCTATTTGACGCCTCAGAGGCTGTCAAAGTTCGGGACAAGAGGTGACGTAGCTTGCCCTAAGTGCAGTAGTCTTAAGAGCAGCGCGAGTGAGGTGCTGGGCTGTGTGTGTTTGAGATAGCCTTTAAAACTTGCACTGTGAATTGTATACGAACTCCAGTTGCCGGGTGTGAATTTTTAACTGTTTTATAAAAACTTGCACTGTGATTGACTAAGAACTACTGGGCTTGTTGTGTATTTTAAAATACTTACTTTCATTTGCGGGGAGCTGTGTTGTGTTATCTGGCGCCATTGTACTGCCCGGTCCGTCCCCGTTCCGCCACGGCTTTTCAGTGCCGCTAGAGCGGAGGGACGCGACTCCTCCCACTCACAGCCTACAAAGGTGCCATTAATCTGCCGCGCTTGGTGAGAGCAGCGCAAGCGAGGTGCTGGGCTGTGTGTGTTTGAGATAGCCTTTAAAACTTGCACTGTGAATTGTATACAAACTCCAGTTGCCGGGTGTGAATTTTTAACTGTTTTATAAAAACTTGCACTGTGATTGACTAAGAACTACAGGGCTTGTTGTGTGTTTTAAAATACTTACTTTCATTTGCGGGGAGCTGTGTTGTGTTATCTGGCCCCATTGTACTGCCCGGTCCGTCCCCGTTCCGCCACGGCTTTTCGGTGCCTCTAGAGCGGAAGGACGCGACTCCTCTCACCCACAGCCTACAAAGGTGCCATTAATCTGCCGTGCTTAGTGAGAGCAGCGCGAGCGAGGTGCTGGGCTGTGTGTGTTTGAGATAGCCTTTAAAACTTGCACTGTGAATTGTATACGAACTCCAGTTGCCGGGTGTGAATTTTTAACTGTTTTATAAAAACTTGCACTGTGATTGACTAAGAACCACAGGGCTTGTTGTGTGTTTTAAAATACTTACTTTCATTTGCGGGGAGCTGTGTTGTGTTATCTGGCCCCATTGTACTGCCCGGTCCGTCCCCGTTCCGCCACGGCTTTTCGGTGCCGCTAGAGCGGAGGGACGCGACTCCTCCCACCTGCAGCATCACTTCCGGGGCACGGTTCATATATACCAATGTGCATCCAGCCGCGCAGCGGACGAGCGCAGCGGGCGCGACGATGGCGCGCTGAAGTTGCGCCAAAGTTCAGCCCGTCTGCGCCCGTCCGTGACCGGGCGCGGCCCAGTGCCCTACCCCCTGCTCAATCCTCCGCGGTCCCTATAGTCTATGACGGACGCGAGCTGTGGGAATTACGCCCAGCGGTTGCGGACTGTTGCAGGCACACTTTGGAGGTAATCTCGTCCACTAAGTGCCCGCATTGTTCCTTTAAAGCTAAGAGAGAGCTAGCATGTAAGGTAGGGGCAAATAGTCTCCACGGGGCCCTACTGAATTGCAGATCACTCCCTTAACATGGTCTGCAAATTTGGGATCTTCTTTTAGAGGAGAAGCTGGACATACTCTTCCTGACAGAAAAGTGGTAGGGGGCGGACTCAGACCCTGAGGTCATTGAGGCATTACCGCCGGGTTATAGCATGGCTAGGGTGGATAGACCCTCAGGAAGAGGTGGGGGGATTGCAGTGATCACTAAAGCGCCTCTTGTGTGCTCTTTTGAATCTCTAGGGATAGAGAATTGTGAGGCCGGCAGGTTTGGACTACAAATTGGCCCTCAGGGTCATATATCGGGTATCCTTCTTTACAGACCACCGGGGAGTTTAGGCAATTTTAGACAAAGTCTGCAAGAATGTGTAGCACATATGGCGCTTAGGCGTAGTACATTTATGCTACTGGGAGATATGAATCTTCACTTTGAGGATGCACGACTGCAAGAGGCTGTAGAGATTAAACAGGAATTACAGGACAATTATTTAGAGCTGCTAAATCACACCCCCACCCATACGCATGGCCATTTATTGGATCCAGTGTTTGCCAGCTGGGATGGTATAATGACGAGAGCCCCAAGTCCGCTCCCTTGGACTGACCACTTTCTAGTTCCTTTTGATATCTGTATCACGGTGGCTGAAGATATCCTGAGGGGGGGGTGATAACAGCTATCCACACCGAAAGTGGAAGAACTTCTCCCAGTCTGTATTTAATGAGAAGCTACGCATTGGGGGATGCCGGGAGGAGCGGATAGTGAAAGCTCCAATTTAAATCTGGAAGCCCGTATCCTTGAAACCCTGAATGCAGTAGCGCCATTGTATACCGCTAAGCAAGGGAAGAGAGTTAGAAAATCTGCCCCATGGTATACGTCAGACCTGCAGTCACTCAGGTCGGAGTGTAAGAAGCTGGAAAGAAGCTGCGGAGGGACTTTGACACTCTTAGAAAAAATGAGTATAGAGTTGCCCAGAGGGGCTATCAAAGAAAGGTGAGAGAAGCAAAGGCCCTTCATTACAAAGCTAAAATCAGTGAGGCAGAATGCTCCGCTAGAGAGCTTTTTAAAATTTATAAGGAGATCTCAGCGGTTTCCAGCTCCAATGCGCCTGAGTCGGACTCTATCATGGAATGTAACAGAGTGGCAGAATTCTTTGCTAGTAAGGTGCGGAAAATTTATAGCTCCTTCTCCAGCAGTCCTGCAAGTGGGGAGACCTTTGTAGAAATGAGGGAGGCTGAGTACTTTGACTCTGACAGTAGGCTGGAGTGCTTCACAGTACCTACATCTAAGCAGCTTGTAAGAACATGCCTTAGTGTGAAGTCAGGATCTCCTCGTAATCCAGCCCCCCCTAGAGTGGTGGTAGAGAGCTTAGAGGTTTTAGAACCATACATTCGCTATGTCCTTGAAACTTCATTAAGCACCCAGATTCTTCCGCTGAGCTGGAAGAAGGCTATCGTTCTACCGATAAGGAAAAAGGCCAACATAAGCCATGCAGTTTTAGACAATCTGAGACCGATTTCCTTGCTGCCATATACCGCGAAGGTAGCTGAAAAAATAGTGAACTCACAATTGATGGCGTTTGTGGAGCAGGCCAAACTCCTTCATACTTCCCAGTCAGGGTTCGGGCAGGATATTCGACCGAAACTGCCTTACTGCATGCCACAGAGACGCTACGGCAGGGCGCTGACGCAGGTCACACCATGGCACTGGTCATGCTTGACCTAAGTGCAGCGTTCGACACTGTAGCACATATCACCTTGCTACAGTGTCTGAACAGGGGAGGTGTGACGGGTCGGGCGCTCGGCTGGTTGAAATCCTTCCTGACTGGCAGGAGTTTCCAGGTCCAGAAAGGCTCGTTTCAATCTGTGGAAATGGCACTGGAACAGGGGGTGCCGCAGGGCTCGGCCTTGAGCCCTACTTTATTTAACTTATACATGGCCCCCCTAGCAGCTGTGGTTCAATCGTTTGGTGTAGAGATAGTATCCTACGTCGACGATACTCAACTGCTGCTCACCCTCTCCCAGGCACCGTCAGGTGGAGCCGACAACTTTAGAGCATGTATGCAGGCCTTAGCTGTGTGGATGGATAACCACTGCCTAAAGCTGAACGGCTCAAAGACGAAGGTGCTGGTGGTCGGTGATGATCAACTCAAATGGACGTGCGACTGGTGGCCAAGCTGTCTGGGTACAGCGCCTACCCCGTGTACGGAAGCTAAAAACCTAGGGATTTGGATAGATCCCACACTTTCCTATGAGGCACATATTGGGCGGTTGGTGGGGAAGTGTTTTGGGGTGCTTAAGATCCTGAATAAAACCTTGGACCTGCTCCCCTTGGAGGCCAGACGCACGATGACCCAGGCCCTGGTTACATCCCGGCTTTATTACGGGAATGTCCTCTTCTTGGGAGCTTCCAGCAAAAGTATAGGGCGGCTTCAGGTATTACAAAACGCAGCGGCACGTCTAGTGCTTAGACTACCTAGGAGAGCGACATCCAGAGTCGCATTGGCGACCCTCCACTGGCTTCCAGTAAAGGAAAGGATACTGTTTAAGGCCCTCCTGACATGTCACCGTATCCTATGGCAGAAGGCTCCCCCTTACCTTACTGATTTTATCACTAGGTATGAGCCGAGGAGAGTGCTGCGGTCTTGCGGAATGGGCACGTTAGTGACCCACCGTTATAAGAGGGCTAAAATGGGAGGTTGCTCTTTTAGAGTGATAGCCGCCACAAGCTGGAATAAACTCCCGCTCAGTCTTCGCCTTCAACAATCGGAAACTAAGTTTCGGTGTATGTTAAAAACTCACCTGTTCCAAAGGTGAGTTGGGTGCTGGTCTCTGATGTGGGTCAGTCACAGTGCCTGGCTAGTATTGCTCTCGCAGCGCGGGGACACGCCGAGATGGCGCAGCCATAGCGCTTTACAAATATCTTTATTATTATTATTATTAGAAGATGATGTGCACATGTTTTTGGATTGCCCCGAGATCCAGCCATTCTGGAACGATGTGAGTAGGGCTCTGTACACTATGTTGGACACTGATATCAAGGTAAGCATTTTGTTGGTTATTTGTGGCTGTGTAGACTACCCCAAAGGAACCACAGAGAACAAGGCAAGGTTGTTTTTTTACCATGCTGTTGGCACGCAGAGAAATCTGTAAGCAGTGGATATCCACATCTCCTCCCAGGTGTTTTGATTGGTTGTCCTCTATTAAATGGATCACTGACATAATATCGACAGTCAAAATATCGACTTACCAAAATATCAAGGTAAAAATATAGAATGCCAAAATATCGACTTCCTATCTACAAACAGGTAAGTACAAAAATATCGACTCCAAAATATCGATAGGAAAAAATATAGACAGTCAAAATATCGATTTTTTTAAATATCTTAAAAGTAATTTTAAAGTACTATAATAATAGTTATAATTAATTTAAACATACTTAAAATACTTAAATAAACTTAAAATTAATAAATAATTATTGTAACTTAAAAAAATGTAGTTTTAAATATATATATATCTGTATATATACATATTATTAACAAAACATATACAATATTTTTTCAGTAGGATAGCGAGAGGTTTAAATTTACTATTCCCACTCCAGTGAGTGCAACAGTAGGGAAAGCGTTGGATAGCGTAGGGGTTAAAAATAACTATTTCTACTCCAGAGAGTGCAACAGTAGGGAAAGCTTTGGATAGCGTAGGGGTAAAAATTACTATTCCCACTCCACAGAGTGCAACAGTAGGAAAAGCGTTGGATAGCGTAGGGGTAAAAATTACTATTCCCACTCCAAAGAGTGCAACAGTAGGGAAAGCGTTGGATAGCGTAGGGGTAAAAATGACTATTCCCACTCCAAAGAGTGCAACAGTAGGGAAAGCGTTGGATAGCGTAGGGGTAAAAATTACTATTCCCACTCCAGCGAGTGCAACAGTAGGGAAAGCGTTGGATAGCGTAGGGGTAAAAATTACTATTCCCACTCCAGCGAGTGCAACAGTAGGGAAAGCGTTGGATAGTGTATGGGTATAAATTACTATTCCCACTCCAAAGAGTGCAACAGTAGGGAAAGCGTTGGATAGCGTAGGGGTAAAAATTACTATTCCCACTCCAGTGAGTGCAACAGTAGGGAAAGTGTTGGATCCCGTAGGGGTAAAAATTACTATTCCAACTCCAGCAAGTGCAACAGTAGGGAAAGCGTTGGATAGCGTAGGGGTAAAAATTACTATTCCCACTCCAGCGAGTGCAACAGTAGGGAAAGCGTTGGATACTGTAGGGGTAACAATTATTATTCCCACTCCAAAGAGTGCAACAGTAGGGAAACCGTTGGATAGCGTAGGGGTAAACATTACTATTCCCACTCCAGCAAGTGCAACAGTAGGGAAAGTGTTGGATACCGTGGGGGTACAAATTACTATTCCATCTCCAGCGAGTGCAACAGTAGGGAAAACGTTGGATAGCGTAGGGGTAAAAATTACTATTCCCACTCCAAAGAGTGCAACAGTAGGGAAAGCGTTGGATAGCATAGGGGTAAAAATTACTATTCCAACTCCAGCGAGTGCAACAGTAGGGAAAGCATTGGATAGCGTAGGGGTAAAATTCACTATTCCCACTCCAGAGAGTGCAACAGTAGGGAAAGCGTTGGATGGCGTAGGGGTAAAAATTACTATTCCAACTCCAGCGAGTGCAACAGTAGGGAAAGCGTTGGATAGCGTAGGGGTAAAAATTACTATTCCCACTCCAGCGAGTGATTCAGTAGGGAAAGCGTTGGATAGCGTAGGGGTAGAAATTACTATTCCCACTCCAGAGAGTGCAACAGTAGGGAAGGCGTTGGATAGCATAGGGGTAAAAATTACTATTCCCACTCCAGCTAATGCAACAGTAGGGAAACCGTTGGATAGCGTAAGGGTAAATTTAAAAATCCCCACTCTAGTGAAAATAAATTAATATAAATCACATAATCATAAATTAATCAATTAATACATTTTAATTACCAATTAAGAATTAATTAATTACCAATAAAAATTATTTAAAAATGTATTTTAAATAAATACCAATTAATTAATTATCATGTTTAATTAATTATATTAAATTACTTCCCCCCCTATTCCCCTATAAACCAACAACCCGCTGCTAAAAATAAAATAATATTATTCACATAATTATCAATTAATCAATTAATAAAAATTAAATATCAATTAACAAATAATTAATTACCAATTAAAAATTAATTGAAAATGTATTCAAAATAAATACCAATCACTTAATTAATTAACATATTTAATTAATTATAATTAAATTACTTCCCACCCTATTCCCCTATAAACCCACAACCCACTACAGAAAAAAAATATTATTCACATAATTGTCAATTAAACAATTAATTACAATTAATTATTAATTACCAATTAATTAATTATCACTTAAAAATTAATTAGCAATTAATTCTAAATAATTACCAATTAATTTACATATTGAATTAATTATACTTAAATTACTTCCCACCCTATTCCCCTATAAACCCACAACCCGCTACAGAAAATAAATGACTATAATTAAAATATTTATCAATTAAAATTAATTACCAATTACCAATTAATCATTAATTAACATTTAATTCTAATTAAATAACAATAAATAAATTAACATATTTAATTATTTATAATTAAATTACTTCCCACCCTATTCCCCTATAAACCCACAACCCGCTACAGAATTATATTACTCAAAAAATAAAAATTAATATTAACTTACCTAAAAATCGAAATTTTTGTTGTCTATATTATGTCTAGTCGATATTATGTCCATTCTATATTTTTGATTCGATATTATGTTCATTCTATTCGATATATTAGAATTTTCTAGTCGATATTTTGGTAGTCTATATTATGTCTAGTCGATATTATGTCTATTCTATATTTTTGACTTGATATTATGTCTAGTCGAAATTAAAAACTTGATATTTTGACTGGTTACCCTATTAAATATGTGGCCAGTTTGGACATGAAGGATTTTAAAAAGCACAGTTTTTGGTCTCCCGTATTGGAGTGGTGTGAGCAACAAACGAATGTTGATATCCAATGATTATGCCCTTTCGGTCTTGTCTGGCTAGCCTGGATTCTTCCCAATCTGTGCTTCGGCTCATGGGGGAATGCAGGGGAGTGATAGCGAGGAAGTGGAAGTTGGAAGACGGCGCTTCAAGTAAACTAGGGCGGTAAAGATTCGAAGCAGGTGTCTCTTCTTTCCCCTCTCCCTGCTTCCAGCACAAATGCACAGAACGGCATGACACTTCCATTCACTTGTGCAAATGGAATGGTGTTTTTAGAGACAAATGAGGATTTAAAAAAAGGAAACGCCTTCTTTCAATATTCGTTAGCTGTTCCTAATTCTCCTCCTAATCTTATTTGCCATTCAGAGCTGGGTATGTCTTTTATTTCGGACCTGATTAAAATTGAACCCATACTGTTATGGCATATGGTCTGGGAAACCCATGAGACTACTTTCAACCGTGATATTATAGAGGATTGGTTAAGGCTTGAGAATGCCTCTCTCATTCCCTCGTTTAGGTATATTAAGCAATTATCAAGTAAAATGGGTCACCCGGAATACTATGAGAGACCAGATAGTTTGCAAGCCATTGCGAGAAAGTTTTCACATTTCTTTTTAGGTTTTCATGTTTTCAGCTGAAAGTTGATACTCTACCATCTTGGTAGTCCTTCTGGTCTCAGGGAAACTTTTTTTGCTTCTTTGAAACAATTTCACCTTCATGTAAAGTTAATCTCGTCATGATTTCTTCCATTTTTATGTCGAGCCTGAGTCAGTGCACATGCCCTGCTCAGCAAGACTGCTGTAGTGGAGTATGGAGGAGAAGCACCGCCCACTCTCCACCCATGTTTGTCATTGGCTTGTGTCAATGTCCTTCCTAACTGCTGGCGTCTGATTCGTAAAGAGGCTTGTTAGTCCCTTCTCACTACCGCCTTGTCTTCATCTGTAACTTTCCATGGCAACAGGCCCCATTACTTCAGTTGTTACCTATACGTTTTGATAAGTGTGTAAGCACTATTTTCTTGATTGAGTGTCTCTTGCTGCAGGCACGAGGTGCTTTACTTACGTTCAGCGAGCCATGCCCGCTTTCTCTTTTGAAGCAGCCGGGACAATGGCAGCCCTTCTTTGAAATGCAATAGGTCTCGCATTCAAACGTGAGACCTACTGCTTTGCACATAGTGTTTTTTCATGTGCTGGGTTGAGCACAGGACGCCGAGAAGCAAGAACAGGGTGAAACATGTCACAACTGGGCTTGCGTCGGAGGCACCCTTCAGCACCTGAATGAGCTGCTGCAAGGGCCCTGCTTGCTGCTGCTGCTCTGCACCCGGCACATTGTGATGACCAGGACAGATGACGATAGACGCTGGACACTAGGACCCTGTGGGTCACAGGGTGGTGACCAGGTCACCGGACACCACTTCCTGTCGGGGGACAGGAAAGGGCATTATGCAGCAGGACGAGGACAGACGTGCCATGACAGACTGATGAGCAACCGAAATATAGAGGCATCTGTGCACCTACCCAAACTGTGTCCCGAGTGATTACTGACCGTCGAGTATATGACATCTGGCGACGAAGGACGGATCCGGTCCCTGCGTGCAGGAATCCAGAAATAGCGATTTTAAAACCAGGAGCCCACCCTGGATCGCGTTGCGGCCAAGAAGAAGAGGGAAGAGTGAAGCGCCGTCCAGCCATCAGCAGCGACGTGGGAGCCTACCCCGACCGCCGCAAAAGAAAAGAACAGCAAAGCCGGTAAGCGCTAAGCGCTAGCGCGAAGAGCGCGAAGTTTGAAGAGCCCAAAGCCAGCACGAGCTCTCGCGAGAGTCTCGGCGGCCATATTGGGGCCAGGCGTGGGAGCCAATCAAAACGAAGAATAAGCGCGGCGGCCATCTTGAAGTCAGGCAGCGCCCGGATTGGCCAAGAAGTCTCGCGAGAGTCTCGGCGGCCATCTTAAAGTCAGGCGCGAGGGCCAATAAGGAAGCAGGAAAGTTGGGCGGCCATCTTAAAGTCAGGAAAAGATCGAAAAACGAAGGAAAAGCGCCGATTACAAAGAAAAAGGAAATAAAAGCGCAGACAAAGACAAAGCACAGAAAATAAAGAGTAAACAAAGAGAGAAAATAAAAGAAAGACTGTAAGAAATCAAAAAAAAAAAAAAAAAAAAGGAGGGGGACAAAAGTGTCACCACACCGAGAAGAATAATAAAGACAGAATAAAGGAGGTATCAAAAGAAATACCAAGAAACAAAAGAGTCTAAAGAACATGCCAGACACAAAATCGCAGAGTGCACACTTCCGCAGACCAGTGCCTTTCGTCGTATCGGAGCCACAAGTGGGCATCCGGTGGGAAAAGTGGATCACAAAATTTGAACGATACCTGAAGGCGACTGACGTCGTAAATGAGAAGAAGTTGGATCTACTACTAAACTTAGTGGGGGATGAGGTGGAGGACCTCCTCATAACACTACCACCGAGTGAATTAGAAACCTATGACAAATTAAAAAAGTGTCTGACGGCCAAGTTTGACCCGCAAAGAAACGTCGATTTTGAGAGATATTCTTTCCACATGGCATACCAACAGCCGGAAGAGTCAATGGATGACTTCGCAACGAGACTGAGAAAGCTAGTAGCATATTGCGAATTTGAAAAGTACAACAACGAACAGGCACTTCGTCTCAAACTGATAGAAGGTTGCCGAGACACGGAATTTCGCACAAGACTACTAAAAGAACCGATCACCTTGGAGAAAATTCTTGACCTTGCGAGGGCAGAAGCAAGAGCGATGACACAAGCGAAGCAGATGGATCGAAAGGGAGAACAAATACATAGAATGACAGACACCGGCAGGAAAGGGAACTGGAAAGGAGGACACAAGGAACAAGCGGCGAAGAAACAAAGTTCCCAATGCTACAGATGCGGCCTGGAATTCCCTCACCGAGGTCCATGCCCAGCATTTGGCCAAACGTGCAGAAAATGCAACAGAAGCAACCACTTTGCCACTATGTGCCAAGGTGGACAATTCAAAAGTGAACGTGGCAGGCCAGGAAAACCAAGAACAACAACAACTAAACATGTAAGGCACATGGACGCGACGGAGAGGAGCTCGTCGGGGGAATCAGAAGAAGAAGAGGAAGAAATAACAAGAAAAGTAGAACGACTATATCTCATGACCACGGATGAAGGGCATGAAGAAGAACATATCAGGCTAATAGACAGGAAGTCAATAAAGAAGACGGACTGGGTGACAATTGAAGTAGGGTCACATCAAACAAAATTTGTACTGGACAGCGGAGCCACGTGCAACATCATGTGTGCCACTGAATACGACAAGATGAAGAAGAAGCCGCCGCTACAACCATCAGGTGTAAGAGTATTTACATGGGGTGCGCAAAGTCCTGTAACTAACATGGGAAAATTCATGGACACCATGACGCACAACGGCAAAACTGTCGTGGAAGAAATACATGTGTTACGAGGGGACATTCCAGCACCATGTCTACTAAGCAAGGTAACAGCAAAAGTAATGGGACTACTGAAAATGATGTATCACATGTCGGGAAAAGAGAGCATACTACAGGAGTTCCCGAAGCTAACGGAAGGCCTAGGAAAACTTAAAGGAAAACAAATAACATTACACATAAATGAGGCTGTCAGGCCAGTTGCACAGCACCACCGAAGGGTACCAATACATCTACAACCTCAAGTGGAGGAAGAAATAAAGGCGTTACTGGCCCAGGACATCATTGAGCCTGCAGAAGGACCAACGCCATGGGTGTCCCCAATAGTGGCTGTACCAAAGAAAGACACTACACAAATAAGGATCTGCGTGGACATGAGAATACCGAACACAGCCATCGAGAGAGAAAGGCACCCAGGGCCACATCTGGATGACATGATAAGCTGCCTGACAGGAATGAGAAAATTTTCCAAACTAGACCTGTGCAAGGGATATCATCAATTGGAGCTAGATGAACAATCCAGATACATAACGACCTTCTCAACGCACCTTGGACTGTTTCGCTACAAAAGGCTGAGTTTTGGAATATCCTCAGCAGCAGAAATATTCCAAGAAACGATCAGGCAGATAATAAGACCGATAACGAACAGTCTAAACTACAGTGATGACATCCTGGTCTTTGGGAAGTCAGACGGGGAGCATGACACGGCACTGAGGGAAATATGTTCACGGCTAGTAGAGGTGGGCCTGACAGTAAACGAGAAGAAATGCGAGCTGGGGAGAGAAGAACTGGTGTTTTTTGGACACATATTCTCACGGAAAGGAATGAGGCCTGACAAGAGTAAGATAGACACGCTCGAAAAAGTGAGTGAACCTAAAAACGTCGCTGACGTGCGCTCGTTTCTTGGCCTTGCCAGCTACTGCGCGAGGTACATAAAAGACTTCGCGACAGTGAGCACACCCTTGAGAGAACTGACAAAACAGGGGCAGCCATTTGAATGGACCACAGAGTGCACAAAAGCGTTTGAAGAGATAAGAGCCTCAGTGACAGCAGTCGACCACCTAGCATACTTTGACCCGAACCTATGCACAGAACTAACAGTAGACGCCAGCCCGGTAGGCCTGGGCGCAATACTAGCACAACACAAACCTGGGAAAGACTCACCTCGACAAATAGTAGCATACGGAAGCAAAAGCCTATCCGATGTTGAGAGAGCCTACTCTCAACCAGAAAAGGAGAGCTTGGCGGTGGTATGGGCATGTGAGCACTACCACATGTTCATATATGGAAAACCGTTCACAATAGTGACAGACCACCAAGCGCTAGTGACTATCTATGGCAACCCAAAGGTGAAAATACCACCGAGAATAGAAAGGTGGGGAATAAGGTTGATGGACTATAACTTCAAGATAATACACAAACCAGGCAAAGATCAAAATCCAGCCGACTACATGTCGCGACACCCGCTCCCGCACCGGAGTAATAGTACCACAATGGCAGAAGAATACCTCAACTTCATAGTGAAACAAAACACTCCAGCGTCAATAACAAGTGCAGAACTGGAACAAGAGACAAAGAGAGATCCGACAATGAAGACCATAGGAACGATAGTGAGGCTACAGAGATGGAGACACATTAATAACAACACCATCACAGCAGAAGGAGTTGACAAAGAAGAACTATTGGCGTTCAAAAAGATAGGCGAAGAATTGTCGGAGACAGAGAACGGAGTTCTGATGAGAGGTTCAAGGATTGTAATACCACTTCGACTACGGAAAAGAACAGTTAAGATAGCACACGAGTCGCATAGAGGAATAGTAGCGACAAAGAAGATGCTGAGGGAAAGAGTGTGGTTCCCAGGACTAGACAGCATGGTAGAGGAAGAAGTGTCACAATGTCACACCTGTCAAGTAACAGGATCATCCAGTAAGCCCACACCGCTGAGGATGTCGGAACTGCCATTGGCAGTATGGACTGAACTAGCGGCAGACTTCTATGGGCCACTGGAGACTGGAAAATACCTGTTGGTAGTCATTGACGAATTTTCAAGATTTCCAATAGTGAGGGAAGTGGCATCGACATCGGCAAACGCAACTTTACCAGTGCAGGACGACATATTTGCTGCCTGGGGCTCACCACAAACACTGAAAACAGACAATGGCCCTCCATTTTCAGGAGAAGAGTTCCGCAGGTTCATGGACTACCTGGGGATCAAACACAGGAAAATAACCCCGCTGTGGCCACAAGCCAACGGAATGGCAGAAAGATTTATGGGGACCATCAAAAGGGCCATCCAGCGAGCAAAATTGACACAGATCTCCATTGGACAAGCGCTGTGTCAAGTACTACGAGACTATAGGAACACCCCTCACAGCACCACGGGCAAATGCCCAGCAGAACTGGTGCTAGGAAGAACAAGCAAGACGAGGCTACCACAGAGAGAAGCCACAGCAGACACTAACAGACAAGAAATCGCAGAAAGAGATACCAAAGAGAAAAAGAAAATGAAGGAATATGCTGACAAAAAGAGACATGCAGCTGAACACCAACTAAAAGAAGGAGACATAGTAATAGTGAAGCAAACACAGCAAAGAAAATCCGACAGCCCTTTTTCAAAAGAGCCGCTGGTAGTAACTGGAGTAAAAGGGTCAATGGTGACCGCGGCCTCAGACAATCGGAAGATAACAAGAAACAGCTCACATTTCAAGGAGCTCAAAATGGAAGAAGAAGAAAGAGCAATAACAACAGCGGAAGTGGAGGAAAGAGAGCAAGGAACAAACGGAGAAGTGACAACACACAAAGAAGAAGGTGGAGGACCAGAGCAGAGCGGAGAACAAAGACCAAGAAGAGAATGCAAAAAGACAAAGAGACTGCTAGAAGAAATGTAGAGACTCTCTCTCTCTCTCTCGCTCTCTCTCTCTCTCTCTCTCTCTCCCGCACCGCCTCACAGGCGTCCCACAGTGTGGGCAAGGACTTGTGCATGGGGAAAGTATTTGTTGTAACAAGGGGGGAGATGTGATGACCAGGACAGATGACGATAGACGCTGGACACTAGGACCCTGTGGGTCACAGGGTGGTGACCAGGTCACCGGACACCACTTCCTGTCGGGGGACAGGAAAGGGCATTATGCAGCAGGACGAGGACGAGGACAGACGTGCCATGACAGACTGATGAGCAACCGAAATAAAGAGGCATCTGTGCACCTACCCAAACTGTGTCCCGAGTGATTACTGACCGTCGAGTATATGACACACATGGGGGCTGAAGCTGGGCTGCTGCTGCCTTCCACAGCTACTGGTAAGTGCAGCACACCCTGACTTCCACGGGGCCCTAGTGGCCCAAGTCAGCCGCCCCACCTCAGCGTGCATAGAGTGCCTATTCCTGCAGTGCTGTGTGCTGCCACACACCGCTGACCCTATCCGCCCCTGCGTGGTGCCTCCAGTATTGACATGGGCAGCCTCACACATCCAATACTGGAAACATTTTGCCGCTCAGGGCAGCGCCAATAGTTCTAACTCTCGTGTTTTAGATAACCCCCCCCCCCCCCAGCTGTGATGCTTTACGGCAGCATTTTGTCTACATTGCCGGCTGCCCAGTTTTTAGTGCTGTTTTCTCTACATTTTCGTTGAATTTGTAAAGGATAATAACTTTGTGTGTACAGCATAGCTTTCGTCCCTGGGTCTGAGTCGCTATCACACCGGTCTGATTTTAAAGAGCTTATTCCCCGGAGGCTGCTTGGCTCATTGCCATCTGAACAGTTAAGCTATGCCACAGGAAATCGTAATCTTTATAGGCTCAAAAACACGATGCTAAAGAGACCTCGACTACAGAGCCAAGGCATTCTCTCAGTGAGGTTTTAACTATTTTGTTTCAGGACCTTCTCGTTGTTTCAGTAAAACAATACGTTACAATGTAGCTACCAGGCTAACTGTGGTGTCCAGTTTCACAGCTATGTGAGGATTTTCATATTTTTGTGTTGTTTAGGTGTGTCTTTAGCTTTCTGGAGATTCGTTGACTAGTTGGAAAAAAGTGCCCACTTGTCTTAAGTGCTCTTGCTGGTCGCTCTTTTTTGTACAAGATGTGCTGCCCCAGCGTTTCCCATCACTTGGAAGTACATTACAGTAACGTTATTCAGGGACTAAAGCTCGTCCCCTCCACACAGTGCAGTGGAATCAGTGAAGTGTAAGCAGAGCCGGAATGGCTACCGGGCGTTATGGAATGCTGGTGGCCTGAGAGCAGATTTTGTTGATGGGAACCTGCGTGTACTGAACGAAATTTGTTTTACTTTAATTATTTCGAAGTACACGCAGGTCTCCATGAACGAAATCAGCCCCCACTGAAGTGAACTCTGCCCCCAGCTCGGTAGAATTCCAAAACGCCCAGTAGTCAGTCCGGCCCTGAGTGTAAATGCCCCAGAAGTGACATGAATGTTTTAAATACAAAAGAAACAATTGATGGAAGGAATGCTGAACATGCAAACATTCATCCTCAGTCACAAGGATCTGGGTTTAATCCATCATTCTTTAGCTCACTTCGCCACCCCAGTTTGGAACCAGTCATATGCAAATCAGTCTTGACCCTGTTCCTTATGGGAACAGTCTAACCCGAACTGACAGGCCAGGTCCTCCCTGTACCGAAACGAGCACCCTGGAACCAGTTTTGCATTCTGACCATCAATTGTTTTTTTGTTTTTTTTGCATTGGTCACCCTGAGTGGGACGGGTATGCCCAGATGTGGGTCCTGTGCTCTCCATGCTACTGGAGTCAAGCTATCCTGGCTGATGAGGGGTGAAACCCCGAAAACGGTCCTAGGATGCTTGTTTCCAGTCCAGGAAGGACCTGGTCTGGTAGTTTGGGCGCAGGGTCAAGACTAATTTGTATATGGCTGGGTTCAAACTGGGATGGCACGGTGAGCAAAAAAACGATGGATTTAGGTCCAGATCTCTGTTCTGGGGTGAATGTATGACATTGTTCTGCATTCTGTCCATCAATCGTTCTTTTTGCATGAATATTTTAGAGCCAAACATGGCAGCGAGAAGTCACATCAGCAGTCTACAAAGGGAAAACAGTTGTGTTTTACTTTTCAATGTAAACTATGCCAAGGTCTCTGATTTCTACACAGTGAACATCTTACCATAAAATGAGGGCACAAAAATGAAGTTGGACTGTTTATTGTGCTAAGTGCCGATCAGTACTTCGTGTTCTCAGGAACGGGTTGTAAGCCCCTGCCAATGGTCTCCTCACACAAACCCCTATCTCCAGGCATAAATGATAGAATATAATACTTTCAGTTCTCTCTGGTGTTGGGGTCTTCTTCTGTAATGAGTGCGAGGTGGAAAAAACAGGCTGATTTGCATATGCTAAGTCCCTGCCTCTGAAGGTACAATCAGCAAAAAAAACTTCGAATGCACCTGGAGTAATTACCAGTGATTAAAAATGAATTCAATCATTTCCACCCATTTTGTGTTGCTGTCGCCTCTCAGCAGCACAGGTATGCCTGGATTTGCGTCCCATAGCTCACTGCGCTATAAGAACTCAAGGTGCACTCAGTGTTGCACTGGGACAATAAACAAAGGCCTGGGCTCCGAAATAAAGAGGCTCCCATTAGAGAACCAGATAGCTAAAAAAGTGGCCCACATTTACAAATCAGGACAGTATTAAACTTGTTTTTATTTTGAACAGGACCGTTTCCAACATGCTACACAGCAGCCACGCTGCTCTACAACATAGCTTAAATACATTGGCAAAGCCAATAGCTCTGGCTAAACACTTAAAAGGTCTCGAAGCCGAGACCTATTGGCTATGCCAATGCTTGTTTTTCAAAGGATTCGTTATCCTCGCTATTCTTCAATTCCTGTTTGATTTGGTCAACTTCTGTCAATATTGCTTCGCACTCCAGACAAGCAAATTTTATACAAATTTACCATCATCTGATTTGCCCATTCCCTGAGCATTTCGGGGTTGGGATGCTCATAAAACGCGACAATGAGGATCCTAGGGCCCCTTGGTACATGGCCACACTTTAGTAAATGAGTAAAGGTATTGTTGCTTGGGTAATAAAATCCATTGCATACAACCATATGTATTAAAACAACATTGCCATACTGTGTATGATTAGTTCGATGAAAAGGTTCTCCAACATACACAACAGTCACAGGGTAAAATCATTAACCGGAGTTTGTAAAGACGCAAGGGTAAATTTGCAAACTCTCAAATAGAAAACAGTATGAAATAAAAGTGCATAAGTAATGCATATTCCTAGTTCCTGTCAGTACTTTGCATGGTTAATAAAACCCATTGGTAGCTCTAAAACACATTACCACACCACATAATGTTAATTAAAAGTGGGTCCACAGGTTGTACTAACAATTTAAGTGCATGATAACACTAAAATTATGTTCATGTCAGCTTTCAGGCAGGGTATGGTCATTTACCGGAGTGTGCAAAGATGCGAGGATAAAAATGCAAAGTCAGCAAATAGAAAGCAACATCAAGCATTTGCAATGTAATCGGTCTCACCTTTGGGGCCTTAAGAGTGTTTAGCCATGCATTATATTATCCCACATTACTGCAATGGACTGTGTGGCAGTTATTATAAGTGTGGCAGTACATTTGGCACTTGTTTTATCAACTTCATTCTCTAAATGAACACAGCACCCAACACCACTTAGAAGGCAAAGAGGGCCACTCAAACAACACTCCATACGTGGGGAAATCATCAAACCACAACATTAAAACCTACACAAAAACTACAGATCAATATCCAGTTCAAGCAGTGCAACTAAACATTAGAAGAATCAACTTCTCATTCTCATATATCCAATTGCTCCTGACAGAGCATTATATTGGCAAGTTCATTAATCACAATAATAAAATCAATTTCAACATTCTTTAAAACAGCCCGTCAGTGCCTACAACAGGGATCAATTTTTCAATTAATAATATATGTTCCACCCAAACTCAGAACTAAAGCCACATAGGTGGCGAGACTATGCCCCCAACTGCACAACACCACTACAATGTTCTTTTAGTAGTGCTAAATATTATGGAATAAGAATAATAATCCCTTTATTTAGATTTAAAACATATCTTTAAAAGGTCGCACAAATCACATTGTATACAGTTTTGTGAAAATAAAAATAAAAAAGATTAAAAAAGAAGCAAACAGCAAATGTGGCCGAAAGCATGCCAGTTAAAACTTTACAATTTGTGGATTAGCCCTCCTGGTCTTTGCAAGTTCTATTAGAATACATATTCAGACTTAGCGATGAGCAGAGACCTCAGCAGTATCCATTTTATCTAGGTTACGGTATGCTTGCTGGATAAAATTGGCCAAATTTATATTTAAATAATATTATCCAAAGACAAAGCAGCAATGATGGCATGCCTACAGGACCGAACCCCCAGCCTGTTCCATTCTGGCTTAAGCAGACGCCTGCGTTGAGAGTTAAAGGTAGGGCAGATGCAGAGCACGTGCAAAATTGTTTCAGTTGCTAACCCGCATCCTCTACATATTGTGGCCTCCTTCTTGCGGCTCCAGGTGGGTAGATTTTGAAGAAAGCGCCAATCTCCCATTCTTAGGGCAATCAGACAGCGCTTTAGATGAAGTGAAAATGTCGTGGAGAGGTAGGCAGCAGGGGTTAGTCGTTTGTAGGAATTAACTACTGCCCAGGAATGGCTATGCTTTGTGACAAGAGCTTTGTCTGCAGCCAGAGATTTTATTCTTACACATTTTTTGATTATATTTTTAAAAACAGTCTGACTGGGGTTAAGAGCCCAGAGTTCGGCAACTGACATTTGGTGGATATAGTCATACAAGAGGCGGCCAAATGTTCCCCCTGGGTTGGTCTCGTTGATTTCTTTCCAGGTTAGGGATTCTAGTGTACCTGGTTCGGCCTGTCTTAATTTGTGACACAGCTTAAGATAGGTGCCGACATTAGAGGCTTCGTAGTTAGTTAGTCCCAGCTCTAATCTAATCTGGGCCGGGGAAGCGGTGCTCGGCAAGTGAAGTGCCTTTCTGTAGATTTTAGTAGTGTGTTTGTTCAGGGCAGTGTTCATTTTACCTTTAAAGATCTCTATGCCATATGAGAGTGTTGGCCCGATCTTTGCACTAAGGACTTCTAGTAAGGGGGCAAGGGTTGGGCCTGAAAGTTTCTTTGATAGTTTGGCCAAGGATACCACTAGAGCCGTAGTTTTGGCTGCAATCACACTGCTTTGCTTTGTGAAACTGCCCCTGGAGTCCAGGTGGATGCCTAAATATTTATACGATTGGTCAATCGTAAGACTTGTTTTATTGATTGACCAGCCACCGCCACTATAGCGTTTCTTACCAAATGGGACTATCTGAGTTTTCTCCATATTAATTTCTAGTTGGTTGTCAAACGTGTATTGCGATAGTGCATCAAGAAGCCTTTGTAACCCTACTCTAGTAAGGCTAAATAGGGCCAGGTCATCGGCATATAAAAGGTTGCATAATGCCGCACCTCCTATTTTGGGTGGATGGCTGTTTACCCTGTCTAGGGTACTTGACAGGTCGGCTATGAATAGGTTAAAGAGAAGGGGGGCCAGTACGCATCCCTGTTTGACACCACGTGAGGTCATGATTTTTCGCGAGAGATGCGAGCCGGACCCTAACTTCACTCGAACCCAGGTGTCAGAGTAGAGTTGAATGATTGGGTTCAGTATCTTGTTTGGAATGCCCCACTGTGTCAGTTTTTTCCAAAGGGTCTCCCTGGGTACTCTATCAAATGCTGCCTTGAAATCGACAAAGCAGCAAAAGACCAACCTGCGTGTTAATAAAGCATTGTCGATGATAGTGGAAACTGCCAGTAAGTTTGTCGTGGTACCTGAATTGGCAACAAACCCTGTTTGATTCAGAGGAATCAGATCGTTATCCTTTGTCCATTGCCTTAAATCCTCCAGAATTAGTCCTGCAAAATGTTTCGCCTCTATGTCCAGTAGGGTGATTAATCTATAGTTGTTCGGCATAGCTCGAGATCCAGCTTTGTGAATGGGGTGAATTATTGCTCCCCTCCATGAGTCCGGGATTGTCGATGTCCTCAGGGTGTAATTAAAGAGATTTAATAGGACCGTGGACCAGAAAGGGATGTCTGATTTATATAGCCTTTGTGGCAGGCCATTCGGGCCTGGTGCTCCGTCTTGTCTTCCTTTTGTCACTGCTTTGACCACTTGTTCCTCGGTTAGTACAAGTACAGGGTTGGGGCCTGGGGTTGTACTGAGGGCGGTGTTCAATGATACATCGGCTCCAATCCCGCGTACCCTCGGTGGTCTGGTGCAGTCGTGATGGTATTGTGCCTGAGAGTGAGCTGTTAAGTATGTTACCCATTCTGCTTCCTGGATGTTGGCTGAGCCAGAGTTTGTTAGGTTCTGGTTGGTGTGGTTAACAAGGGACCAGAATTTCCTTGAGTTTTTTTGTTTGCTTTCCCACACCAATATTGCCCAATATTTGTTTTCCTGAGCCTGTTTCTTTTGGGAGACTGCCCTCCTGAATGCTTTTTGGGCATGATGATATGTGGCAAGGAACGCACTGTTCACCGGCAATTTTGAAGCCAGCCTCAATGCATTGTTCCTTGCTCTCTTTAATGGTTGTAAAACAGTGGCGGATGCAGCCCCTGCTGGTGGTGAACGATTTGATCTCTGCGTAGTTGCTGGATATGATTTGATCAAGTGAAGGCACAGCTGCGACCATTTCCGTGTCGGGTTGGCGTCTTTGTCGAGACTGCCTGTTGTGAAGTCCTTGCTTGTTTTTAAAACACTCTGGCTGTTGGATTCATTCCATTTGAGGCGCTTCAAATTTTCGGTGTGAATACCCATGTAGGTTATAGGAGCTACTTTGTGGAGATCCTGGTGTGTGGTGAGGGTGGTGACCTGCGGCCTGTGATCACTTTCAGACCGTTGGTGGATGCAAAAACTGTTCAATTTAAACAGTAGTTCTGAATTACAGATGGTAAAATCTAGATAAGACTTTTTTCTTCCGTTCGACCAGGTCCAGTTTGGAGGTGAGTCACTTGTTGACCTGCCATTCACTACCAAGTAGCCTGCGTTGTAAAATCTCGTCACAGTGAGCTCACCTAGTATATTTGGGGCTTGCTTCAGGGGTTTAGATTGAGTCATGGCCTCGATGATATTAATAGGGTCCGGCCCTTCCATGTCTGCAACATTCCCCTGAAAAAGATTTGTGTTGAAATCTCCCGTGATTATGCGATCCGAGTTGGGATATTCAGCGGCCATGTCGTCCATGATCTCGCACAGTCGGGCCAGGTGGTCTTTTTTTGTAAAGGTGCTGGGATTGATGTACACATTGACGAGGAGGAGTGAGCGCTGCCTCCTCCATGGGTTGATTTTGACCCCAAGTAACCACTCTTCTTCAAAATGGAATTGATTGAAGGCTCCTTTTAAGTTGTTTGAGATGTATATGGACAGTCCGCCTTTGGGGTGACCAAATCGGCTGTCCCTGAGTGCTGGTTTTCGGAATTCAATGTATCCTTCTATGGGGTGGTCCGCGGTTGTCCAGGTTTCCTGTAGAGCAATTGCTGCATGTTTACACAAGAAAGCCATGGTATCCTCATTTGAGGTTTTTTGGTGGAGTCCGCTGATGTTCCATGAACACAATGAAAATGGAGGCCGCCCTTGGTTGGTGTCTCCTTTGTACTGTCTGTCTGCCGCTGAGGAAGGTTTCTTAGAGGGATTGTGTGTTTCTGCAAGCCTTTCACCGGCTGGCGGTCAGTTTGGGTGTTTTGATGACAGGATAGCTGGCAACCACCCCCAGCTATAGTTAGATTCTGCGTTGTCTCCGCCTTGCTCGGGGCCTTTTGATTCAGCGTCGGACTCTGAGGCCTTTTTTAAGACCGAATAGGGTCTCATGCGTCTTGTTTTGTTAGTAGTTGCCAGATAGCTGGGTGAAATCGATCTTGTTAGCAGGGAGGTGGGATAGCCAGGGGTGGAATAGGGGTATACTCTAATTCCCCAATTCCGCAGAATAGGCTTCTGTTCAAGAAAAGCTCCTACCCAACTGGCCGAGGAGAAAGTCACCACCGTGACTTCGGAGGGTTGGTTTCCTCGGGGGGAGAGAAATTCGATGGATTCTATGTTGTTCGAGGTCAGGCCAGCTAGTCCCGGGATTCCTTCTGCTAGTTTTAACAGATTGGATCTGTTAAGAATGTCGTGCCGCCCTTTAGATTTATATTCGGGAGCCAGAAGAATCTGATGGCGCAGTGGGTCATTATTGATTGACTCCGGAACACTTGTGGGCTTAGTATTGGAATTTTCGGCTATCATATCCTGTTTGGTTTCGTGTAACTGTTGTGACAGTCGTTGCGAAGCCTTCTTCAAATGTAGACTATGACTGATCTGAGCTGCGGGGTCATTGCAGATGGTTTTGGAATAATTAAGCCTTGCCCTTGAGTTTTCTTTTCCCGGGGAAGTGAGAGCCATTGGTGGCCTAGATTTTTCTGGTGTCGTCTTGGGCCCGGTTGTACTTGCCGTCACTGGGCTCTCCCTGATGATTTCTGTGGGGGCACTGCCCTTAATTGTTTCTGGGACCGTAGTGTGTTTGCTTTGGTCCTGTGGGCTCATCACCGATTCTTGTGTGAGTTTTTCCAAGGTAACTCCCTTGGGGATAGACCTTTGCTCTACGGCATTGTTTTTGACGGGGGATTTTTTGTTTTCGGGTTTTTTGAAGATAGGGTAGAGATCCTGATGGCCCATGTTGGAGTTTGCCCTAAGTTTGTTTCTGGCTTTGCGCTGACGCTTGCGCTCTCTCTTGCTGTGTGGTAGGACTGGCCCTGGGGGGGCACCCACTGTTGATTCGCTTTGAGAAACGGGACTGTTTGTTTGCACAGGCTCAAGTTGGTCGTGCCTAGTTGTTTGTCCGGTTGGTGACGAAGGGGGCCGTTTTCAGCAGTCAGGATTGATTGTGGTTGCGCGCTCTGGGGATGACCGTTCAGCTTCGTTGGGCCAGTAGTTGTTCCTGTGGTTGGCACCTCTCCTTCATTTGTGTTTATGTTCTGCTTGGCAGGGGCCTCAGTGGGTTTTAGGTGTTCTTGTTGTGTAGAGGATGGCGGTTTGATGAATACGTTTCCTCCCCTCAACAACTTTACTTCCCTTATAACAGTGGTTAAGCATTCTGGGAGCAGAGAAAGGGAATCTATGATTGGGGAGCAACAGCAGGGTGGTTGAGCAAGCTTCGTAGAGGCTTGCGCCCGTAAAATTAAGGAATTAAGTTTGTCTAGTTTGTTGTCGATCCCAGATGTAAATAGTGCCAGGGTGTTTAATAAGTCAACCTGCTCCTCAAGTTTTGAGTGATAATTGAGTGCGTTTACTGTTTGCTGCAGGGTCTGTAGTAGTTGTGGCCAAGCACTGGTCCCAGGGTTTTCTTCAGTATTTTGTTTTTCGTTTGGGGTCGGGCTGGACCTTGGGGAACTTTGAGACGTCTTGAAGAAAAGGGACAGGTCCGTCATGAGCTGATCGTTCTGAGCAAGTAGTGTTGGCTGACTTTGCAGTGTGGCCTTTGTATGGCCAGTTGGCCAGAATAACATGTACGGGGGGCTCAAAGCCGGTGGTGCTGTTGGTAGTGCTGTTGTGGTGGTTATTGTTTGTGGGGTTGAAGATTGTTGACTGCTATTAGAGTGCTCGGGCTGGCTTGCCCGTGAATTTGTGCTGTCGTTGTTTGGTGAAAGGAGGCCGCACGAGGGTTGAGCGAGGTCGCTACACAGGTTGCAGTGGTTTGGGGCGACATTAGTTGGACCTCTGTTGGAGATATAGTGTTCTCCGGCTGGTTTTGAGGAGTTTGATAAGACCAGTGGTCCTCTGCTGGTGGCGCTGGGGACTTATCCGATAAGAGATGGGCCGGTTGAGCGTTTTTATGGTTGTGATCAATGCAGGGGGATCCAAAAATATAGACCTCTGATGGCTCGGTTGCCCTCGTGGTTGTAGGTGCCCAATGTTGCGCCGAGACCAGATTAAACGTCCCTAGTTGGGCCAGGGGAGTGATAGTAGTTATTGCCTCCGGAGGTTGCGCTTGTGGTTGTGGTGATTCCGCGGACTTTGATGTCGTTTTTTTAAAGAAGTCCCGTATGCTTGGAGATTTTTGTATTTTTGGGCTCTGGTGGCCTCTGCGGTGTCAGGTCGTGTAGCTGTCCTTCTTTTGGGCGCTGTATACTTCCTCACTTTTCCTGATCTCATTATTTCCCGAAGGTCTGGGCACTTCTGGTTGGTCACGAGTCCAGCACCGGTGGAACTTTGTTTTGCAGCTCTTTTACAGCAATGGGCTGGACTCTGCATAAGCTGTGCGTTGTGTGGCTGTCTTCAAGTGTGGTACCCCCCTGCTCGCCCTGTCCCTCCTGCACTAGGACCCCCTGCCCCACCACCACCCGCTGACTCCACCACCTCTCCACCACCATCGGGGTCCGAGGCAGCTTGGGCAGTGTACTGGGTGAAAGCGGAGCCAGCAGGGTCTGGGCGGGACAGTCAGGGCCTGGGCTGGGTTCTGGGACGGGGGGCAAGGGGAGCAGCCCCAGAGCTGGTGGATTCCCGTGGCCAGCCAGATAGTGGGCGGTGGAAGGCTGGGGCACCAGCCAGAACCCCAGCGAGAGCAACAGGGGCACCGCAAGCCGTGAGGCACGGAGGCTTCCCGAGCAGGCAGAGTGGGGAACCGGGGGAGGGACTCAGGAGGGACTCAGGAGCTCTAGGGCTCTGCGTGCTTGTTCTACAAGCACGAACGCCGAGCAAACACCGGGCAGTCAGCGCGTCAGGGGGGGCGGGGGGGACATGAGAGAGGCCGGCCGCTCACCAGAGTGAACGGCGGTGAAGGTGCGGAATGTTGCCTCTCTCTCAGTCACCCCCGTCAATCCTGCGCCCCCCCTCGCGCGCTCCAGGTGTCTTACCTTGAGTGTCCCGTGAATTTTCTCCGGTCAGCCTCACTTCCTCTGCCTCACTGTGCTCCTCGCCTTTAGCCTTTCGCCAAAGCCTGCAGCGTATTCCCAGTTCCTCACCGGCTCACAGCACGGCAGCCCCCGCACACCGAGCCGCCGCCGCCGACAGCCTCTCCCCTCACTACGTCGCCACGCCTACCCGACGGACCTGGTAGCCACGCTAGTGGGACGCGGCCACTCTGCAATCCTTACACCAGAGAATATTCACATCACGTGGAAACTCCCATCAATACCAAATATTATGGAGATGTGACCTCCTTCTGAATTATTTTAGTTTAACTAGCTTGGGGACAAGGAAGATTTTCCTCTGGTCCTTCAAAAAGCCAAAAACCAAAGCCAAATTATGAGTAAAGTTACAATCCAAGCTTAACTATTGACAGTGCAATCGGTTTTAGGGTATAGCATAACTGCCAAGAAAACACGTCATCTTATGTAACTTCAGCTAATCTCAATTAAAAAAAATATATATATTAATATTATTATTGTGTTTTATGAGAACAAAATACGCAATAACATTCCACATATAGTACATACACCACAGGAATGCCCATGAACTCGACGATTCTCAGGGTACTTTAATCCCAAAAAACTGTATCACTGGCCATCCCCAAATTGTATGGAGGAATGTTCCTGGTTTCACAGAACATCTTATTCATGTCAGTTTGGATACTATGACCCTGTGATGTACATGTGTTCTTCGATAATATACTCTGTGTAAGATAGTGTGTTTAATTAAATCTAAAGATAGATTGGATAGCTACTTGCCAGGCGTATTCTATTGCATTGTCCCCGTCTGTATCCTCAAAGTCACCCAGGTGTGCAATCCATATAGGATAGGAACACATTAAGCAGGTCTTTAATGTTCATCTCCCAGATCGTCCATTAAAATCCTGGCCTCTACAAGGGAAGGGTCTTGTGGGTATTCCCAGTCTATATTTGTCCTATGAGCGCATGTCTCACCTGTATGTATTGATAATATTCTGTTGGGCAAGATCAAATCCACCGCCATCATTAGCAATCCTTATGTAGTTCCGGCTCTTAAAGCCTCCATAGTTGTCCTGAATCTAGTGCCCTACCATATAACTGTGGTTTCACCTCTGGTCACATTTACTACCCATACAATAGCCTTCAGATACGTTTTCCATCTTCAATACACAACACTTGCTTTCTGAAGAATCTCAACCATAATTCCTGCATAACAATCATGGAGGTAAGTGTATTGGCTCATGGCTAGCCTATCCACTCCAGCTAGGAATGATATGCCCGGCTGTTTAAGGCTACCAGCAGAGGCACACAGTGATACCGCTTAAGATACAGCAGGGCAATCGCTCAATTGTGGAATGCTTAAACTTTGACACTGCATTACAGGGTGTATACATGCCCCATTACGAGCTCCATCACAATGCATCTACCTGACGGAAGAAAGTCTTGGGAATCCAGAAATGGATGTTATGCTTTATGTATATATGTATCAATGGAATCCTTTTTAATAGAAGCACTTTAAACAACACTGACCAGGGCAGGGCAGCCCAGTGTGCCACGCCATTTTTGTACCTCTCTACTAATACACTGAGATTACAATTGTAGAAAAACTTCTTGTTCCTTATCCATCTCGATCCCTAAAAAACAGAATCCGTGTTCCTGTACCATTATGTTTTTATCCAGTTGTGGTGTCTTCTCCCCTGTTGTCTTCTCCCATTGCCATACTGGATAGAAAGCATGTTTATTACAGTTAATTGTGCAGCTGTCTGCATCCATATTCTTGAAACATGCCCAGCAAGCCGATGGGGTAACAAATGGTTGCCCGTAATCTGATGGGAAAGCCAACAATCCCTCTCATAAACGTGATCCAAAAAGCCGGCGACTAATCTATTTATTTATTTATTTATTTTTGGAGTTTTCTATAGCGCTGGCCAGACCCAGGGGTATCGGAGCGCTTTACAGTCGGTCTGGGTGAAATAAGTGCGGAGCAGTACATCACACAAAAAACAAGATACATCCAAGTTCAATTCTTAACAAAGTTGTTTGCCGCCTAAGGGGCGGTTTTGAGGTCGTGTTTTTGAGGTAGTCATAGTTCCATGGTGGGCTATCGAGGTAGAGTTTGGGAATGCACGGTTGAGGTAGAGGGTTTTTAGACGACTCTTGAATTCGGGAAAGGAAGGGGTAGTTCTGATGTCCACTGGGATGCAGTTCCAGATTTTTGGTGCGTTGCCGGCGAAAGAGCGGCTGGCGGTTTTTTGTTTCCGGGTTTTTAGGGGGATGAGTAATAGGGAGTTTGAGCTTCTGAGATTTCTGGATTGGCCCGCCTTCTTGAGTTTGGAGGCTAGATATTCCGGTTTCCCTGTGTGCAGGGCTTTGTGTGTGAGACAGGCCGTTTTGAAGTTTGCTCTCATTTCCACTGGGAGCCATTTTAGATCTTCGAGTGCGGGGGATATGTGGTCGAATTTCCTTGCTCCTGAGACCATTCTGGCTGCTGCATTGAGGGTTGTTTTTAGTGGTGCCAGGTGTGAGAGAGCTGTGCCGGTTAGGGTTGCGATTCCATAGTCCAGTCTGGATAGGACCAGTGCTTGGGTGGCTTGTTGGAGATCCCTCTGCGGGATGTGTGGTTTGATTTTGTTGAGGAGCTTCAGATTGAGGAAGGCGCTTTTTGCGGAGTTCTTAATGTGGTTTGTCATTGTAAGTTTGCGATCAAGTGTGATTCCAAGTGATTTTACTGAGTTGGTCAGGGTGAGATTTCCTTTGAGAGCGTCAATGGTTTTCACCCATTCAGTGATTTGCGGGTTGTCGTCTTTGTTGGAGATGAGGAGGATCTCTGTTTTTCCTTGGTTTAGTTTGAGGTGATTCACCCCTAGCCAGTTTTGGATTTCTTTTAGGGTGTTATTGAATCTTAGAAAGTCGTTGGGGGAGGTGGTTTCTATGTAGATCTGTGTGTCGTCCGCGTATAGATGGAAGGGGATGTTGGCTTTCTTCAGTATGATGGTGAGGGGTAACATGTAAATGTTGAACAGTTGAGGGAAAGAACGGATCCTTGGGGGACCCCTCTGGTCACGGGTAGAGGGTCGGATGCGAATGATTTTATTTTGACTCTTTGGAAGCGGTTCTGGAAGAAGGAGTCGAACCATTTCAGGACCACGTCGTCCGCACCTACTCTTTCTTTGAGGGCTTTGATGAGGAGCTTGTGGTCAACCGTGTCAAAAGCCGCTGACAGGTCTAGGAGGATGAGTAGGCAGCATTGGTCTGAGTCAAGGGAGTTGCGGATGTCGTCTACTATGTTCAGGATTGCGGTTTCGGTGCTGTAGCCTTTTCTGAAGCCTGATTGGTTATGGTCAAGAAGATTAATGCTGTTGAGCTGGATGTTGAGTTGGCGTAATACGCATTTTTCTAGGATTTTGGCTAGGAAGGGAAGACTTGAGACTGGTCTGAAATTGTTTAGGTCATTTGAGTCTAGACCTGGTTTCTTCAGGAGGGGAGTAACCTGGCCAACTTTAAGGCAGTCCGGGATGATGCCAGTTTTTAGAGAGCTGTTGATGATTTTACACCACAGTGGTGCAAGGGTGAGTTTGAGGTCTTTGGCCATTTGGGCTGGGATGGGATCAAGGTTGTGAGAGGAGGGTTTGGAGGATGAGATTATATTGAGGATCTCGGTTTCATGGACGAGGTCGAACGAGGACCATACGATAGAGGTTGGATCTCCCGATGTGGTGAATGTTGGGATTAGGATGCTGTTGTCGGTCGTGGTAGGGTTGATGTCTAGGGATAGTTCGATCTTGGCTATTTTTTCATTGAAGAAGGAGACGAAGTTGTCACATAGGGTTTTGGAGGGTTGGGCGTGGACAGTGGATGGCTTGGAGGTTTGTTTTTTGATGATGTCGAAGAGTTCTCTTGGCCTGTTTTTTGCCTTGTCTAGCGCATTGCAGAAGAAGTTTGTTTTTTCATTGTTGATGTGATTCTTGTACCTTCTTCTCATTACTCTGAGTTCCTCGCGGCGGCTGAAGGAGGGTTTTTTTCTCCAATGTCGTTCTGTGGCTCTGAGGAGTCTTCTTTCCTCGTTGATGTCCTTGTTAAACCAGGTTCTCGATGGGATTTTACTTGGTTTTTTTGTTTTAGGGGCGCCAGTTGGTCCAGTATGGCGGACGTGGTGGTGTTGTAGTGTGAGATGAGTTCAGTGGTTGAGAGGCCTTCTGAGGAGCTTGGCAGTGAGGAGGCTATTCGTTCTTCTAGTTCCTTTGCGTTGACTTGTGCTAGATTCCTGGACCACGTGGGGGGGGCTGCGATGGGGGGGTGAGACTTGACCTGTTGAGTTAGGTGGAATAGGATTAGGTGATGGTCTGACCAGACTACCGGGAAGATGTGTTCAATAGAGATTGTATCGTCTCTGGCGAGGATGGCGTCCAGGGTTGCGCCTTTGTTGTGGGTCTCTTTTAAGCAGTGTTGGGAAAGATTGTTCGAGTGAAGAAGTTCGTTTAGGGATTTTATTGTGGCATTATTTTCCTTGTTCCAGTGCAGATTCAGATCCCCTAAAATGAGGGTGTTGGTCTGTTTGAGGGAGCAGTTGGCGATCAGGTTTGATAGTTGTTCTGTGAACATGGTGTTGTTGCCTGGGGGATGATCGGAGGTTGGTCGCTGGGCAGCTGTAACAAGTTTCAGGAGTATGTGGTTTGTGCAAAATACAAGTGAAAAACAATGCAACCTTTCAAGAGCCAACACAGTAGTAAACCCGCCACCAACCTTCCACCATGGCCCTGCCGAACTGGAACGTCTGTCATCTTTAAGGACATCTTCAGTATGGACAGCTAGAAATAACCCGATTAACAAGGACATTGATGATTGGAAAGATTCTTTCCAGGAAGGACTCTGGAATCAATTAACAGATTAAACCATTGTTAGCAAGATTCCAACCCAAGGCCAGAATTGAAACTCTCTTACGCCGCCATGTTTCCACCCACGTGATCTTTAATAAGAAGATAAACGTGCGGGGCAATGTCGGAAAGGAAACGGTCGCCATTGTCCCAGCTGCTGCGAAAGTGAAAGTGGGCATGGCCGCTGACTGTAAGCGAAGATTGTCGTGGTGCTTGACCAAAAAAAGAGAAGGAAGGTACCCCTATAAGCTTTACAGGGAGGGGGTGTATGCAAAACTCAAAGGACATAGACCCTGTCACACGGTATTGCATGAAGAGAGTTTCAATGGCAATAGGTATTCCTAACAAATATCTACGCACAGTATATATTATAGCAGGCAGAAAAAACATTTAGCAACAAAAAGAAAATTCTAGATATCACAATGCATTATAAAATCACATCTAAGAAAAATATTGGTTAAAAGAAGATGTTTTATTTATTATTCTTCATATGTCATTAGCCTGGGGCCTCCCTAATGGTTACAGTCTAAAAAGATAAAAAGAACGTGTCTCTATTGACTGAGACAAGTACAGATAGTTAAAAAACAGTCGACGCGGCATTTCGGTGTACAGTAGTTTTCACCTTCATCAGGACGTAGCAATTTCTTATATTAAAATCTAAACACAACATAAAAAAACAATACATTTACATTACTAGCATATGTTGTGAAACCTATCATTTAAGTTGCTAATGTTGTCACTTAAAAATGCCTGTCTACTTTTCTTAATTTTAACCACCTTGTGTATCAAACTTTATTCAAAACAACTTTATCCGATCACAGATTACATTTTTTCACTATTAAACAGATATATAGTCTACATAGCTCTGATATTTTTTATTTTTTATTGTTATTATCTATTATTATCGAGCCTTAAGCTTTTGCCCTCATTGACTGAGCTTAGGAATTTTGCGCTCTTTACAATAAGAGTGACATTCCATACCTTATTATATTTAAAGGGTTATGTATCCTCAATTTCATAATTATGCTTCACTTAACCGCCTTGAATTTGGCTGTTGAATTGGGCCTCTATAATGAACAAAATATTTAATAAAAATTATTTAATAGAAGCCTGGGTAAATACTTATGTCCAATAGTCAACAAAAAAAGGATAATGTAGTACCTTCTGATTATGTGTAATAGCTCCCTCTTGCAGTTATACGTTGGAGCCACCGTCTTGTAGTGTCAGGGTTTGGATTAAAATTTCAATTTTAGCTATAAATAAAGGTAGAATCCCTTTATTAGACTATACCTATTTTGTCACATTGGTTTACTAGTTTCTCACCTAATCTCTATCTGACTTACCGCATAAAAAATCGACTTCAATATATAAATGGTACTTTCTGATTCCAATTGGTCATCAGATTATGTAGAGTCGTTTCCTCAATTAAGACCTCAGGTGCTGCAAGATAGAGATGAAAGTTTCGAGAACTTACTAATTATTGAACGCGCCGCCATCGCAAGATATATTATTTCCTATTCTGCCGCATTACCAATTGCATAGTTTCAAACAAATGATTACTGCTGATAAAGACAAACATACACGGTGTAAGGGTTTGCCTCGTTTGTCTGGCCATAACAGGATATATATCTACTCATTGTGCCGTGTTCCCGAATGTGTCATAAAACGGACCGCTATTGGCACACTTACATTTTTTTTAGCACTCATTCACTTTGGAGATAGCCAGACATGCTCGGTGTTAGAGCAGCCTTGTTTGTCTTTCATTATCATTCCGCTATCATATTTATTAAACTAGTGCTGTTAAGATGTCGCGAGAAAACCCAACCTTGGGGCTTTGACAGGATCGTAACTAGATTTTCTATTTATATAGTTTTCTGCAGTGTACAGAAAGAGTCTCACATATTGAGAATCCTCAATTGCATTTACATTCACTAAAAGCGGTTCTACGCACCGTTAGAAGTAACTCAATAAAGATAATAGAGCAGGTCCGGTTCAACAACCAAGTAAAAGGGCCAGTAACCACGGGAGGAATCAAATGACAACACAGCCATACTAAGGGTGGACTAATGAGCCTATTAAGGAATCAGATGGCAGCATTTACAAAGGACAAAGACATAAGCCTATGAAAAATATAGGCGGGGGAGTGGGTGGGGCTTCCTTCCCGTACTGAACTACCACAAATCATCGCCAGAGCAGCGCTTGCGCACTGACTCTAGGCTCCACCTAAAAATGGTCTAGTCCATGCAAGGACCAAGAATGAAAGTGACAGTGACTGAAAAGAAACCAATTTCTCATAACCATGTAGGGTATTCTTGCGGTGCCCTATGTAAGCAAATTAAATCCTGGACTTTGATAAACCATATACCACATGACAAATTAACCAGCCTTGCTTACTGAGCCTTCCAAGCGCTTAACACATCTTGCAACTCTGCAATTAACACTGATATGTAGCACAGTCCCATTTGTATGGCTATTTATGGTTTTGTGTTGCTTGTAACTCAATTTCATCACGGAGACTACTGTAAGTATACACTCAACAAATAAACAAGTTCTACAGGCCAATAACCTGAAAACGTAAAACTTACTACTGGAGAAATTATTAAGCGGTTAATGTTGAGGCAAAATCAGCACAACTTGAAAAACTAATTAAGCTCTGTACCATCATCTGAAGTGTGTGCTGTTGTGTTACACCTTCTACAGCGCAGTTCTTGCATGTTATTGTACTCCCAAAGTGAAAAATTCACTTTTTGAACTGTCAGTTGCACATCATTATATGTACTGCATTCCACTGATCTCACTCCCTTATTTCTAACACATGAAAACTCATTAAATATGATGGACAGGACTTTCTCCATTCATAGCCGTATAGCATAGGAAGGAAGACTGTTTACACACGCACTGCCTTGCAAAGGTGATCTTGTCATCTGGCGTGGCATAACCAAAAACTAAGGTGACAGAGGGAGACATATCAATAATAAAGTGACCACTTGTCTGCTACTTACACGGACCATCAGCAAATTCAGAGCAACTCTCGTTGTCCGTAGTTGAGCTTATAACACATGCCATTTCTCGGTAATGTTAGCACTTCCATGTCCCACAACAACCAATGCCATGGCTGAATAGATTCTTGAAGCTGTCTGTGAGTGAGAGTCAATACTTATCTCTAAAATGACACTATAGAATTCCACAGTGCTCATTGGCTGTGGAGTCGGCATATGCCTCTCCCCCAAGCAGTTTTGGCGAAAGACTATGACTTCTCAAGACAAGACGTGGGGGGATGTATATACACATACACACATATAAACACAAATAACACAATGGCATGCTAACATTTACACACGCTCACATACAGTCACACAAATTCACACACAAGAGCGCACAAACACAAGCACTCGAACGTACTAATGATGAGAGTTCAGTGCGAGCCGGGGCTGGGCGGCGTGAACTGCAGTGAAGAGCAAGCTGCAATGATCAATCAATAAAATAGTACACCTACATGTAACAACCAAGTAAAGGGGCCAAAAGCCATGGGAGGATACAAATGACAAATTCAAAGGTAGATTCTTTGCGCACTCTTTTGTTATTTTCTTAACTCGAGGTTCTTTTTGTGCTACTATATCCGTTGCACCTAGTCACGTTGCCTGTAGAATAATTTGGCAATGATCGGTTTAGGAATTCCCCATTCCGTGATGGATAAGTGCACTTTTCTTTGGAACCAGTGGTTCTTAATATCATTCAATTGTTAGATTTCAAATCTGTTTCAATGAGGAATCATAAGTCGAAATTTCTTATTCATTAAATCATTTTATTTTTTCTTTATTTTTCAATGTTGTAATCACATTGTTTTCATCTTATCTTTATCTTTTTTTCAAAAACCCAATGCATTTCGGGTCACAATGGTGGACCCTTCTTCAGGGGTCTAAAAATAAAGCGAATTAAAAAACAATCAGTCCTATGAGATTTACATAGCTCAATTCAAACATGTATGTAGTTTATGCATGCAATTCTGTGTCAAATAAAGTTAATACAATTAAATTTAATACGAAAAAAAGAGGAGTGGTTTATAGAATGGTTCAAAGGTATGCTATAATGCCTGTTCTCTTATTTCAATGTTGGTTTCAGTATATACAAATAACAATGAGTCGACAATTATTGTGATTTATGCGTTTACTCAGAACTAGTATCGCTAGTGTTAAGAGTGATAGAGTTGAATGTTACACACTACTGATAGTGAAGCTGCATCAATATATTCGCATTTCTCAAATATTCATAGCAAATTTTACAACAGGGGGTTTATACGCCCTTTAAGTGAAAATGCTTGGCTAACTTAATCTCACAGGGTTTTGAGTAGGAAACCAATAAGATAATAACTTTAAAAATCGGCGTTGCCTTTAACCACTAAGTCGCCTTGCATTTCTTAATACGAGAACTTTAGTCTCGTGTACCATGAATGTCTTTATCCTTTACGCCCCTGCACTCACCGTGTTAATCTTTCTAGCTTAGTCTCCGTGTGCTGGTTATCAGACCCGCGGTCAAACTGAACCCGTGTGTGGAATTCAAAATGTTTTTGAGATTACGTGTTTACGTATTTACGTATTGCGCCCCGATGGACACGTGATCTATTATGCCCTCAAGGAACCTAATGTAGTGGTTCACGTCTCTATCATTTTACCGTTCTACATGCGGTCGGGTGTATAAACAGGAGGGTTTTGTGAATTAAATAGCCTCCATCATTATATGTTATTTTCAGTATCTAGAGAAACAGGGTACATCTATTTGAGTTCAAGAAACCTTACATTAAATACTAATAATTAAACATGAGAATAATTATAAACAAAATCAAAATAATAATGTTCAGATCACCAATGTAATTTGTGGACAATGTTCATTTAAGTTCATAATGCTTTATAAAAAGCATGCAAGTTCAGTACGGTCATTAAGCCCCATTGGTTGCAGAGAATTTACTCTGATACATCAATTGTACAGAGTACCCAGTTTGATTTGTCTTTGTTCCCTAGGGATTCTAGAAGATTTAAAAAAGCAGTTGTATCCTTAATGTAAGATGACCAAGCTTGTACCATGGGTTGTAAAAAATGATCTAAATATTGGCCTAGTACGGAAAATGAATTTGATAGAAATTACAACTTCAGATATATGGGCCTGTTTTTATTCCGTGCATAGGAAAGCCTTAATTAGACTGGGATACAAGTGTCTCAGTCAGAATAGCTTTGACGAAGCTCCTAGACTGGCTTTAAAATGGACTGTTAGCCTAGGATATAACGTGACAACTCAGAATATCTCTGCCGCCTTAGTCAACATCACTAAAGCCGTCCAGTCTTCTAGCCTGAAATTCCAATCGTATAGAACGGTCAGCCAACTTTACTACACTCCATAAATGGGCACAAAATAACTTTAATAATGATTGTACTAAATGTCCTAAATGTGGTCTGTTGGCAGCAGACCTCATACATATGATATACTCATGCCCAACACTAGCTAAATATTGGGTGGACATAGAACATATTTTAACGCAAAATCAACTAATTAACTTTTCACTCAATGCAGCCGCGGTACTATTGTCCATATACCCGGTTAGCCCTATCCATAAAGAACTGCTAAATATTACACTGGCTTGTGCCAGACTCGTGATCACTAGGGCTTGGATCTCTCAGAATCCTCCTCATATAACTGAATGGTGGACATTGGTTTTTGAAATTTACACTATGGAAGATGCTATTGCCACGAATAGAGGAATTAAAGCAAAAAAAAAGTTTGCCAAGATATGGGGGAATTTTTTGCAATGCTAGCAATGATTTGGATCATTGATGTTCTGTCTGTTTATGGCTTATTAATTATTAATGATTTGTCCTGATTAGGATTAACTTTTTTTAACTTTTGCTTGTGTTTTGTATAATATGAACCTGCACCGAATTGAATTCGATTTATCTTATTTTTCTGATTCTGCATTTGGATATGTTAATCTCTATGACTTGCTTGTCAAATAAAATTCTTTAAAAAAAAAAAAAGATCTAAATATTGGCCGTCGAGATACAATCGATTATAAATTGGAGGAAGTATACACATGGGCTGAGGTGTATAATCATAGGAAATGGCTACAAAGACCTCAAGCAAGTTCATCACAGGAAAGTGTGGTTTCAGATTCAGAAATAGCAAGAAATCGACCACCAATAGAACTTTCTGCAAGCACATCAATGCAAACAACAAGTATGACAAAACCATCCAAAGCGGCTTTTTTATCGATAAGTTCAGCAGCAAACAATCCACCTACTATAGAAAAACCAGGAGGAGCAAAAGAACCAGATGCAGAATCAATTAAGAGAGCATTACGAAGCTCAGCGAAGACGAAATTTTTTCAGTATTAATCCTTCGTACACAGAACCAACACAAACAAAAGAATATAAAGAATTCAAGAAAAAAAGTATATTCTGTTCACCGACATCACATAAGGCTTTATAGATATTTGAACGGCTAGTAAAGAGTGACTGCAACGCAATACAGTATGGCAATAACAACAAATCCAACTTCAGCAAAAAAGAATAGAACATCTTACGAGATTTCGCTAATAATAAGGACATAACATTCCAAAGAGCCGACAAGGGAGGAGCCCTGATAGTGATGAACACGGAATATTACCAAATAGTTTCAACAATCATGTGGAAGACCAAACAACATACATGAAGCTAGATAATGATCCCACTATTGAATTTCAAAAAATAATGAGACAAATTTTAAATAAAGCCCGGGATATGGGCTGGATCAGCAATAAAACATATCAATTTCTCGACAATGAATATCCAAGACGGCAAAAACTGTATATGTTGCCGACAATACATAAAAATGCACAACTACCTCCTTTCAGACCGATAGTGTCTGCCAGCGGATCAATATCAGAACCAATTGGCCAATATTTAGATCATTTTTTACAACCCATGGTACAATCTTGGTCATCTTACATTAAGGATACAACTGCTTTTTTAAATCTTCTAGAATCCCTAGGGAACAAAGACAAATCAAACTGGGTACTCTGTACAATTGATGTATCCTCATTGTATACATCAATACCACATAAAGAGGGACTGGAGGCCATTAAATGGTTTCTACTGAACAACAATTGTGAAGGAGCAAATAAAATTCTGATACTAGAGTTGATGCAGTTTGCTTTATATCACAGTTATTTTTAATGGAATAACACCTTCTACGCTCAGTGTAATGGAACCTCAATGGGCTTTGCTGGGGCCCCAACATATGCGAATCTGTTTATGGCTAAGTTTGAACACAAACATATCATGTCAGATAATGTATGGACAGACAATTTGATAACATACAAAAGATATATAGACGATATCTTTTTGATATGGCAAGGTAATGTCTCACTACTTGAAATCAAAATATAAGATTTGAACGAATGTTATCCAAGGATCAAGTTTACCCACCAAATGGACAAACAAAAAATATCATTTCTGGACGTTCTAATCACAATTCAAGACGATCAAATGCACACTAATGTCTATTCAAAACCAACAGATCGCAACAACAGTTTACATTATCAAAGTTTTCACCAACAATCACTGAAAGAACATCTTCCTAAATCTCAATTCATCAGACTAAAACGAATCAGTAACTCCCCGGAAATAGCTACAGAGAACATCAATAGATACGCTAAGCGTTTTGAAAAAAAAAAAATGTTACCCAGATGAAGTAATTAAAAAATCAATAAAGAGTGTACAGCAAATGGACAGGAGAACATTGTGAAAAAATGTACCTCAAAAGAAAGAGCAACATTACATCTGTATCCTTAAATACTCAAAGGAAGCAAACAGAATAAAGAATATCGTGAAAAAACATTGGCATATCATCGAAAAAGAAAATGACCTTGAATGTATATCTAAAAACAAAATTATATTTGCATACAAAAGATCCAAAAATCTACAAGAATTACTCAAGAAACAAGCATTGGCATAGCCAATAGGTCTCGCTTTTGGGACTTTATAAGTATTTAGTTATGCAGCATAATATCCTTGGTGCAACAACATCACCTGTTGCATAGCTAAACACTTATAAGGTCCCAAAGGCGAGACCTATTGGCTATGCCAATGCTTGTTGGTTCAGCCATCTGAGGCATTGGCTGCCTGTAACCAATCACATGCCGCTCATGGCCCAAGGCTGTGCCCGGAAGGGGAGATGAGCGCAGGTCAGGCTCTGCAGCCAACCTCACGCTGCACACGACCAAAGACCATGCATGCCAAGGGATTGATTGCCTGCAGCCATATGTGGTGATGCATTGGCTGCCTGTAGCCCAACCCCATGCTGTCTACTGCCGGGGGACTGGCTGTCCGTGGGGGGTGGGGTGCAAGCAGCCAACCCCTCGCCGTTAATAGTAGAAAGGCTGTGTGAAACTTGGCGTGGGGGAGGCTGCCTGCAGGGGGTTAGATGCAGGGCTAGGCCGCAGTAGTTCAGAATTTGTTTTTTGAGAATAACACTACCAGTCTTAAAACACAGAGACAAAGTAGGACTGGATGACCTGCTCATGCCTGATGAGGGACACCCTGATCCAGTGTGACATCACCATTTGCCAACAATTGCACATTAATGTGTCTCGCCTGTTGCACAACACCATGTGAAACCATTGTACCCTGGTTCCATGTTGCGTATCAGCATGTTTCCATATAATGCACACATTCCTGCACTTCTTAACTGCACATCACCCAGTTCGCATCTCGTATTCAACACCCAGTGTTCCCCGATGCACGTACCCAGAGCTCTCATGAGGTGCATCAGCCAGAACTCCCCTGTCACATATCAGCCGGATGGGTCCCTTAGATGCATGAGTAATATTGTCATGCCATGAACCACCTGATGCACATCATCTTGTACATCACCTTGTGCACTCCACTATGAATCATCTGATGCTCAGCTTGTGTCCATAACCCTTTACCTTCTGGTGCCCTGTGTGGTGGATACCTGGCTGTGTTCATTGTTGGCTGTATCTCTGCTGCACTGTGTGCACGGATGACTGCATTTTTGCTAGACTTCATGATAACGTGTGTCTGTTTACTGCGTGCATTTATGTGCATTCACGTTACAAAAGACAACATATTGAGCATCGTAGATAATTGCAAGGTAAATTCTGTAACAAAGGCATAATTCCAAATTACATTTTCTGAGTTACTATTTTCTTCTAAACGCTAAGTTTAGCCAAGCATCGGCTAGGTTTCATAACAAATAATGATCACGGGTAGTACTTCCGGCATTTTGTCATCAAAAATGCAAAATATATTAAGGGCATTTCAATGTATATGTTTGTGTTGCAGCTGTGTAGCGTGAAATAACTGAGGCGTGGCAGCTTTGGTGTTTTTCCTTGTTCGAGTCCAGTGCCTCGGCACGGACGTGCAGTACTGTGCATTTGCCTGCGTCTTCCACTGCTCTCTGCCCGTCCCTGGGGGAGAGTAATTGAGCACGTAGGGAGCCGGCATGACTCATCGAGGCGCGCAAACCGGTGCTGGGGCTTCCACGCATTTGCATCACGGCACGACGGTCCTGTCGGGAGGAGGGATAAAGATTACTCGCTGCAGACCCAGTGTACACGATGGAAAATGTGCATAGAAAAAAGCACCATGGCACGGTTAATGCTGCTGTGCAACATCTTTAAAAAAACATTGAGCACACCAATAGGTGAAACATTAATTTATAGAGAGCAGCACCTCTCGACATATCTGGGCGCTTGGGGTCTACGTCGAAAATTACAGCGGTATTATTAGTAGCTTGGAATGATTTTCATTAGCCATAAGAAGCTCTCATTACTGAAAAGGTTAGAGACCCCTGGGATGCATATCAGTCACGTTTTGAAAAAAGGTGATTGGCCCATGCTGCCGTTTTTGCTGGGGCCACGACGCACCCTGCAGTTAGAAATGATAGCGGACCAGAGAGGGAGCATGTCTAAAAGGAGTACTGCCTCCTGATTGGCTGAGGAGCCGACGCGGGAATCGAAACTAGTGGTGCGCGCGCACCAGAGGAGCGGGGGCAAGGGAGCGCGAAGACGCCGAGACGAGGTAAGGGATGTGTGTGTAAGCGCCGGGGGTTCTCTGTGTATGTGTGTGCGTGCGTGCGTGTGTGTATGCGGGGGGGGTTCTGTATGTATGTATGTATGTGTGTGTGTATGCGTGGGGGGGCTGTATGTGTGTTGTGCATGTGTTGTGAAGAGCCTGTTGATGCGCGCGACCTGATCCCGGCAGGCTGCTGCTGCTGCTGCTGCGTGCGCGTGACAGTCTGTTGTCCTCTCCGGCTCCCTTTGAGTCCTTGAAAGCCGGAATGATAACAATAGTCTCGCTCTGCGACAGCAGGCCTTTGGCCTGCAATCGCAGGGCGAGACCTAAAAAACCTGTACTGACCAACAAATAACATTTAAAGGCATGCAACACTGTGGAAATTGTGTGCATTGTCATAACGTCATCAAAGGAAATCATTTTCCACATCCAACAAAAGGTTACAACATCAAACTGAAACATAACAGTACTGTGATACAAAAAACGTAGTATATGTCATAAAATGTCCTTGTTGGCGACTGATAAACCCTTGGAGACAAAATATTTAATCATGCAACTCTTGGAATTTTGTTTAAATAACAGTTATTTCACATGGCAACGTGAATATTATACCCAACTCAGCGGAACTGCCATGGGCTTTCCAGGGGCTTGTATATATGCAAATATATTTATGGCTTAAGTTTGAATCTGACTACATTCTTGAAGACTGCACTTGGCAAGAAGGCATCATATATTACAAACGCTATATTGATGACATCTTCATAATATGGAAGAAACCAGTCACAGAACTTAAGAAAAACATCGAAAGTTTGAATCTCGTAAACCCCAGAATACAGTTCACAAGTCAGTTTAGCACCACATCCATACCATTCTTAGATGTTTTGGTTGAAATAACTGGAAACGCAATACATACTAAATTGTACAAAAAACCCACCGACAAAAATACGGCATTGCAATATGGAAGTTTTCATCCAAGTAATTTGATAAATAATCTTCCAATATCTCAATTTATGAGAATAAAGAGAATATCATCTAATGAGACACAATGCAAGAGAAGCTTGGAACATCAGAAACAGCGCTATCTTGATAGAGGATACCCTGAAACACTTCTGGAAGCACAAATGGAAAAAATAAAGGCAATACCCCAAACTAAATTGCTTGAGAAAAAAGCAAAGACTTTGAACAAGAGAATGGTTTTTGTATCAAAGTACTCCACAGCATCAAGGGATATAAAAAGAACTATAACCAAAAGGTGGGAGATTCTACAAGTGGAAAAGGATTTCGGAGCACTTTTCATTCAGAAACCATTATTCTCTGTTCTGGGTCCACGATAGGGGTTAGTAGGTAGGGGATGGCGCTGTAGGTGGTGCGTAGATGCTGGCGGATTATCCTGTTGTTTTACTTTGTCCCGCCTTTTTGCCCGAGGTGTTACCTTCCATTGTTGTTTCCAGTGATGATGCAGCATGCCCATGTCGAGAAGTTATTATACGGACTCAGTTCTCCTTAATTCTTATGCTTTATTGATTTTTATTTCGAACGAAAAAACTTTAAAATTAACCTTATATGCTCCTTTTCCTCGGCGACGTGATCCTATACAGTGTAACGTCCATTGATTGTTGCTATGTCACCTGATGCCGCTGAGGACCCACATTGCTTGCAATTGTGCTTCAACAGTATTGTGGCCAGCCTGACGGTTGTGGGCCCGTATTTGTTCTGTTATTCATGCAAAATAAAGGTTTTTATAAAAAAAAAAAAAAAAAAACCATTATTCGCCTACAAAAGAGCACGAAATTTAAAGGAGCTTCTCAACAAACCATATGATACAGATCAACATGCAGTAACCCATAAAGGAACCATGAGATGTTTCAATTGCAAAAATTGCAACAATGTCATTACAGGGGACACGTTGTCCCATCCACGAACAGGAGAAAAAATCCACCTCAGACACTCTGCAAATTGTAATGCTGAACATATAGTCTATTCGATAAAGTGTCCCTGTGGACTACTGTACATTGGCAAGACCGATCGAAAATTAAAAATACGACTCTCTGAACACAAGAGTCGGATTCGCAACAAAAATCTTACATCTCCACTTGCGAAACATTGGATTGAAATGGGACACACAATAGCTCAAGTGCGTTTTCAGATTATAGAGCAGGTCCCTCAACGTTTAGGATTAGACAATGCCAAAATCCTTCTCCAAAGGGAAACCTTTTGGATACGCAAACTACAGACACTGGCCCCAAATGGGCTAAATGATAAACTGTAAATGGTTTGTTTTCTCTAAAAATTGTAAAAATTGTAAGTTAAGACACAGCTATAAGCTACCTGACCCTCGAGGGCTTCCATAACACAGTGACACCCTCATACCGTATGAATCTACAACTTTGGTAAGGAATTCACATATCTTCTAATTATGAAGTTTCAATCCTCTAAGGCATCTTTACTAATAGAGTTTCCTTTCTTTTCTTCTTTTCCTACAGACCCCTGATGAAGGGGTGTCTACCCCGAAATGCATTGGGTTTTTAGAACATATTGTTTTGTGTTAAAAGCATATATGATATGAATATTGTGATTGCGATTATTTTCAAGATGATTGTTTAAACTGAGTATATACCTTATTTGATGAATTCTTGACGAAATAAGGATAAAAATATTTTCACTAAACGTTTTATTGGAAGAATTATTCTACTTGTTGTGCGCGCTAGAGTTCTGGATATCTAGTGATACCAGGCCACATTCATTTGTACACACAGTTCAGCAGGCACTGATCTAGCGCAGCACACTTATCAAACAAACGATCAAGTTACATTTAAACAGAGTGCGATACCCCAACCAATTCATTTATAAAATGTCCTTGTGGCAAAACATATGTTGGAATCACAGAAAGGAAAATCAAAATAAGAATAACCGAACATAAAAGTAACATTAAGAAAAAATATGAGAAATCCACAGTAACCATGCACTGGCAAGAAGCAGGACACAATATAGCACAACTGCGATTTACTATATTGGACCAAATAAAACAAAGAGCTGATATTGACCCACATAGGCAGTTACTACAAGCGGAGTATTTTTGGATAAAGAGATTAAATTCTCTTCAACCAACGGGGCTTAATGATCGTACTGAACTTGCATGCTTTTTATAAAGCATTATGAAATTAAATGAACATTGTCCACAAATTACATTGGTGATCTGAACATTATTATTTTGATTTTGTTTATAATTATTCTCATGTTTAATTATTAGTATTTAATGTAAGGTTTCTTGAACTCAAATAGATGTACCCTGTTTCTCTAGATACTGAAAATAACATATAATGATGGAGGCTATGTAATTCACAAAACCCTCTTGTTTATACACCTGACCGCATCTAGAACGGTAAAATGATAGAGACGAGAACCACTACATTAGGTTCTTTGAGGGCATAATAGACCAGGTGTCCATCAGGGCGCAATACATAAATACGTAAACACGTAATCTCAAAAACATTTTGAATTCTACACGCGGGTTCAGTTTGACCGCGGGTCTGATAACCAGCACACGAAGACTAAGCTAGAAAGATTAACACTGTGAGTGCAGGGGTGTAAAGGATAAAGACATTCATGGTACACGAGACTAAAGTTCTCGTGTTAAGAAATGGAAGGCGACTTAGTGGTTAAACGCAACGCCGATTTTTAAAGTTGTTATCTTATCGGTTTCCTACTCAAAACCCTGTGAGATAAAGTTAGCCAAGCATTTTCACTTAAAGGGCGTATAAACCCCCTGTTGTAAAATTTGCTATGAATATTTGAGAAATGCGAATATATTGATGCAGCTTCACTATCAGTAGTGCGTAACATTCAACTCTATCACTCTTAACACTAGCGATACTAGTTCTGAGTAAACGCATAAATCACAATAATTGTCGACTCATTGTTATTTGTATATACTGAAACCAACATTGAAATAAGAGAACAGGCATTATAGCATACATTTGAACCGTTCTATAAACCACTCCTCTTTTTTTCGTATTAACTTTAATTGTATTAACTTTATTTGACACAGAATTGCATGCATAAACTACATACATGTTTGAATTGAGCTATGTAAATCTCATTGGACTGATTGTTTTTTAATTCGCTTTATTTTTAGACCCCTGAAGAAGGGTCCACCATTGTGACCCGAAAAGCATTGGGTTTTTGAAAAAAAGATAAAGATAAGATGAAAACAATGTGATTACAACATTGGAAAATAAAGAAAAAATAAAATGATTTAATAAATAAGAAATGTTGACTTATGATTCCTCATTGAAACAGATTTGAAATCTAACAATTGAATCATATTAAGAACCACTGGTTCCAAAGAAAAGTGCACTTATCCATCACGGAATGGGGAATTCCTAAACCAATCATTGCCAAAAGGATACAAATGACGACATGGCTGTACTAAGGAGGGGCTAACAAGCCTATTAAGAAATAAGATGGCAGCATTTACAAAGGACAAAAACACAAGCCAATGAAAAATATAGGCGGGGGAGTGGGCGGGGCTTTACTCCTGTATTGAAGTACCACAGACCTTTGCCAGATCAGCACTTGCACGCTGACTCTGGGATCAAACTAAAAAAGCACATTGGCAATCCATTTCCACAGCGCCTGTCAGCAGTGAGAGCATCAGAAAAAAAATACTCTACAGGTGCCCCACAGAGTAACATCAGTTTAAAGGACAGGATTCAACAGATTATACTAGTAGGTAAAAGCATACTGGCAGATGATGGAGATTAAATACTTGCCAACTCCTGTTCACATTGAGTTCAATAGCCATAGTATCCCAAGGCACATAAGTGAATGTGCAAAGTCCTCAGGTAGAAAGCACCTTCATATATGAAGTAAAGTGAACAGCTGCAGCATGTCACAAGTGCCTGCCAGTTCCATGGTAAAGATATGTTTGCTTAAAAAAATATACCTGTTGGTACGTGAGGCCATAGCTAATTCCCAGTCTTTGTTATGTGCGTAGTAAATTAAGACCCTTGTGTTGTTTGAGAACATATCAGGGATTTAATGCAGCTGGCGCCTTCCACAGCTCCTGAGTCAAAGACAATAACATTCGGCAATAGACCCTTAGCTTTTGTCTCCCTGGGCAAAGCGTGACATCCGATCTATGATCAAATTTCTTTTTGATTAAAGAACGGGTGTAGCTAGGCCAAAATACCAAGGAGATAGTGCAGGTACTTCTCTTTGGCTACTTGCTGGCATTGCTCCTCCACTAGGGTGGAGAAGCATCGCTCCACTGCTTTCTCGCAGTGCGAGAAGCAGAAACACAAAATGATAATAACTTCCAGTTATTACCATTTTATGTTTGGTTGCTGCCAGGAGGTTGGTGGGTCTGCTCTGCAACCAGGGCAGGGGAGGAGTGGTGTGCACACTCCTGAGTGTGCAAAGACTGTTTGGTCAGCCCTCTGGGGCCACCCAAACCAGTCATGCGCACGCTGCCCTTTTTCATGCAGGCTGCATAGCAGGCTGCATGGAGAATATGGCCTCCCCATAAGCTGCTGGCTGGGTGATGTCCCAACCAATCACAGCGCTGATTGGCCCAGGGGAGGGAGCCTGGCTGTCTGCTTCCTGTTGCAGAGCCAGGAAAGCAGAAGAACATTAGCAGTGAAGACGCAGGACCCGGCCGGCAGAAAGGTACGTTTCATTTTATTTTTACAATTATTTTTAAATTAAACGCCCCTGCGTGACTTCCATGTGTGACCCCCTGCACCCCGCACGACCTCCTGCACGACTTCCCGACCCCCCCCCCCACCTGCAAGCCATGCAGGCCGCGACTGCTTTGCTGAAACCTGTGTGAAGGGTTGTGGTGATGTTGTAACATAACTATGTAGTACAAACCTGTCATGGACTCTGGCTACAAATGTTGCCTTGTCCTCCATTAATGAGATGTGTTTGATGGACTTGTTTACCAGGTTTTAAAGCTGGTTTGGGATACAGTCATTTCCCACCAGGTCCTGTAGGTGCAGTTGTTTAATTGATTGAATAGGCACTCGCGGAAGAGTTATACCTAGTTGTTCGTTCTATCCAAAGGTGAGTATTCAGAGTGTTCACTTGTGCTCATTCTAAATGCACCCACCATTATTATATCAAGAAATGGTGCATCTCTGTCCCACATTAACTCCTGCCCATAGGTTATTGTTGGTATAAGCTTTGCCTGAATTAACCGGAGTAAAGGTGTGAAGCTGGAGCTGGCAACTGTCTTCTTCAGATTTGTTAAGGCTAGAGCGTTGCTCTTCTCCTCAGCGTCTCTTTCTGAGAAGTGAATGACCCATTGTTGTCTATTACCAACCCAAGATACATATATTCCACTACTGTCACCAGAGGTTGGTTGGCTAAGTACTAACTTTAGGCCCTTTTTTGCCTGATTTAATTTTTGTTTTCTCTACATTGATCTTCAGGCAGTTCTCAGCCAAATACATTTGTGTTACTTCGAGCAAGCATTGGAACCCAACCGGAGGGCGGCTTATCAACACAGAGTTGTCAGCATAAAGAAGATTAGATAATATCAGCCCTCCTGGTTTCAGGGCCTGGGAGTTGCAGCAATTGAGTCTTGGTCTTAAGGCAGGGGTCTCCAACCTTCTCTGTTATGAGAGCTACTTATGATCAATAAAAATCATCCAGAGTTACTAATATAATTAGTATAGTAATAACAATTACATCAGAAAACATTGTTAGTGCCATCCTACGTAAAATTACCCGAAGTAATCACCTCTGCATCAGACAGGGTAGCCAGCAGTAATGTATAAAAAGGCTTTATCAATTTAGAATGCCTTTAGAAAGGCAATACATACCAGCCGTAGCTTAAACACCCATTGGCAACAAGGTCATAATATTAGTAGTAAACCTGACCAATACAACATGGTTTATCACTCAAATATCAGCATTAAAAATATTTTGGAAATTCAACCCTCAGCTTATCAGTTCTGAAAATACACACATTCTAGCTTTGAAAAATTTCCTATTTTGACATACATATTTTAATTTGGTCAAGCGAATGCTTCTAATTTAGTAGGCTGGACTGGACCCAGGAAAGCTACTCTTAGGCAGCTGAAGAGCTACCAGTGGCTCACGAGCTACTTGTTGGAGAAGCCTGGTCAAAGGTTAGCCGTACGCACCCCTGCTTCAGGCCTTTGGTGGTTGATATACATCTGGAGAGATGCGTACCTGCCCCCAACTTCGTTTGTACCCAAGTATCTGTATGCAGCAAGACCAGATGTTTCTGATGGGCAGGTGGTATTTTCCAGTTGTTCCATTTGCACCTCAATTCAGCCCAAATTTTATGGTGAATACCAAAGATACAGGGGTAGCTTAGCCCCCTTCGTGGCATTCACTAGTAGGGAGAGGACCATAATGTTAGTGATGGTACTCGTGTGCTTACAGAATCCAGTTTGGTTGAGGGAGGTGATTGAATTGCTTTAAGCCTAGGATATTAGCCCTTCTAAGATGACCCCAGCAAAATATTTGGTCTCATTATCGAGAAGAGCGACCAGTCTGTAATTCTTTGCACTGGACTTGTCACCATGTTTGTAAATAGGTGAAATAATAGACCCCCTCCAGGAGGCCAGGACTTTTCCTTCTATTAGGGTTGTCTCAAACACCGGCAACAGATTCTCTGCCTAGTAAGATGGTTCCTGCTTGAACAGGGCAGATGGTATGATATTTGGGCCAGGAGTCCACTCTCGCCTTCCTTATGAAATTTAATTTGTTGAGGTTGCACTCCTTGTCATTTGATAATTTCCATGTGATTGCTTTTGTTATCGCTTGGTCCGCTCTCACTACATTGTGGTGATATGTATCTGGCTAGAACTTGGCAGCTGCCCCTGGTCGAGTTCTCGTCAATTTCGAGTGATTGAAGTGTTCAGACATAAAATTGGCCCAAGCCTACTCAGTTAGATGGGAGCTGAACCCGCAAGGGTTAGGGCATTAAAGAATATTTATCAAAAACATGCACTGTGCTGGCTTTTTACATCATAGAGCAGCTTGATCTAGAGGGATTCCTCTTCTTGCATTTTTAAGGCCCAATTTATTTTTTCCCGGTTGACTTTGTATTGTCTTTGCTTTCTTTGCAAGTGGCTGTCTAGTGGACGCTACTACAGCTTCTTTGGTATATTATTTATGGCTTTCTTGAACGCCCTTATTTGCTCCTGCTGAGTGGCAGTGTGATGCCCCCGCCAAACCCATTCCTGAGTCATTTTCCTGGATTTTACCAGAGTGGTATAATAGTCCCCTAGTGCTTTCATGAAGGCTTCCAATGCGTCTATGGAATTAGTGCTTATTTCTTGTTGCTGTTGCAGTAAATCCTTGGCTGAATCCAGTAGGTTGTTTGAGGCCAGAGGGTTGTATTTCATTCTTTTATTATTCAGAGTGTAAGTGGATCTGGGCGCTTCCCTGGTCGAAAAAAAGGTTTTATACTTACTTTAAGCATGACCTCTTGTTGGAGATGGTTGCTTTGGTCTTTCTCTCCTAAGCAATATATGGAGATTAGGTGAAAAAGAGGAAGGAAGACAAACGTAAAATCTAGTGTAAAACTAGCTGTCATTGTATGAAAGGTTGCTGCTGGTGGATAATCTTTAGCGAACCATCTCCTGAGAGCCCGGAAACTGAGGTGCTCAAGCTCCCTTAGGAGCCTCTTTGTGGTTTTATTTTGCCTCCTCATTGTGTTATCTTCCTGAGGGTGATAGACCATTGCAACAATTGGGCAGATTGGAGTTCATCTTCCTCTCCTGGTGCCAATAAGCACAAATTAAAATCTCCTGTTAATATGATGTTTGAAGCCTTGGTAATTCATTTCCAGCAGTTTCACCCCTTCTCCATGTGTCTAGGATGCAGGTACACGTTTATCATCACTGCCTTCAGGTCCAGCTTCTCGCATCTTATTGATACTCCAATAGCATTTAATGCATTGGTTGTTGATGGTTTAACTGACTGTTCTTTGACAGTGCCAATACTTTCTATTGATAAGTAAATTGGCCATTTCTGGCCCCTTTGTAGGTCGGGAGATGGTGTTCGTGTGACCCCCAGCCTGTGACAAGAAAGAAGGGTGCAGCTAGGAATAATCAATACCACCTTGGTGGAACCCGATGTTAATCCTTTAATTAATTACTCATCACAGGTGTTGTGAGATAGGCAGGCAGTCCAACTCCATCCTTACTTCCGCCTGTCCACTGGTATTTAAGTGAAAGGACTGGTTTTCTATGTGTACTAGTTTTTCTTGTTGAAATGTCTTTTCATGTTTCAATTTATTTTGAATGCAATTTTCATGTAAAAAGTTATGTTGGTGTCATGAATTTTGAGTATCTATTTTTAACCTCTGTACACTTGTATATATTGCGCACACAATTGTATGTTATTGATTCGACTGTTTGACAGCAGTTTCCTTTGAAGTCATACGGACGGATTTATGAAACTTAACTATAAATGAAAATAAATCCTTTTGTAATATACAACGTCTGTTTCACGCAGCACAAATTGGCTGTGTGTGCATCAATTCAGTATAAAACAAACCTGTCTAGCCATTTTTGTTCTGTTTAGCAATTGTTGAGGTCCAGGCTAGCCAGTGGTAGGATCCAATACCTTCCTTTGTGCACAGTGATGTCATGTAATGTAATGTAATGTAATGTAATTGCCCATTTATACCGCGCAACAATCGCTCCAGGGAGCATCTCGGCGCCAATATGTGGTCAACCTGATGTCAAAGTTGCCATTACTGCTTGGAATGATCAGGACCGGATTCACACTAGTGCTCTGGCAGCTATGTCTGGAAGGTTGTAGATCCAGGTTTTTTGTTGTTTACGGAATTCTGATTCCTTAGCCAGTGCTCTTAGGTGTGGGGGAAGGGCATTCCAGGCTTTTGCACCTAATACCGCCAGGGATTTGCCCCCACGGGTTTTAAGTCTAAACCCTGGGACGGTCAATAAATTGGCGTTGGAGGATCGCAGTGCTCGGGTTGGACAGTATCTTACAAAAATGTTTCTTAGGTATAAAGGGCCTAGGTCGTGGACAGCTCGAAAGGTAATTATCAGCACTTTGTACAGGACCCTTTTTGTTATGGGAAACCAGTGTAGTGCATTGAGTGCTTTGGTTGCTGAGGATTTTCTCGGCCATTTTAAGACCAGTCTTGCTGCCGCATGCTGTACCATCTGGAGTTTATGAGTAACCGCCTTATTGGTTCCAGCATACAGGCTGTTACAATAGTCAATGCGTGATGTAACTAATGCAACGGTAACTGTTTTCCTCGCTTCAAAGGGCAGCAAGTCAAAGAACTTCCTGAGTCCCTTTATCACCCCAAAACAGGTGCCTGCCACTTTTGACGCCTGATGTTTAAAAGATAAGTCGGCGTCAAAGTGTACCACAAGATTACGGGCTGAGGAGGTGGTGTGAGGCGGTATTTCTGCCTTCTCGGGCCACCATAGTCTGGGAATGAAATCATTTTTTGGGCCTATAGGCATGATCTCAGTTTTGCCTGTGTTACATTTTAGATGGTTTCTCCGCATCCAATCAAAGGTGGCCGTTAGGCAACATTTGAGCTTTTCCTCCCAGACCTGGTTATCTTTATCCATTACCAGGATAAGTTGAGTATCGTCGGCATATGCTATTACATCTATGCCAAATGACTATATCAGCTTTATCAGGGGTGCGGTGTAGACATTGAATAATGTCGGGCTCAAGCTGGAACCTTGAGGTACTCCTGTCGACAGTGATTTCTCACTAGAACGGAAATCCCCCAAGGTCACCACTTGTCTCCTGTCACTTAGAAAGTTTCTTATCCACTCCAGGGCCATGCCTGAGATGCCAGATGTTATTAGCCGGTCTATTAAGATAACATGTGAGACCGTGTCAAAGGCCGCCGACAGATCTAATAGTATCAAGACGGCCTTCTTTCCTTGGTCTAGGGCTGATCGGATAGATTCAGTAGTGAACAGGAGAGCTGATTCCGTAGAATGTTGGGTCCTGAAACCTGCTTGATTTGGGTGCCATGCTTCACTGTTTTCCAGGAAGCAAGTAAGCTGTTTATTTACTATCGACTCTGTGATTTTGCACAGTGCCGGGAGGAGTGAAATGGGACGTAAATTTGACAGTATAGTTGGTCAGGGAGCGTTTTTTTTTGCAAAGGTTTTACTGCTGCCAATTTCCACTCTGAGGGGACATTGGCTGTAGACAGTGAATTATTAACGATGTCATTTATTTCTAGATTGACAATTTCTGCAATGAGATGTAGGAGTCCAATGGGGCATGGGTCAAAAGGTGATCCCGATTTTGTTGCCAAATTGGCTCGCTTAGTCTCCTCCGGACTAATTGTAGTAAAGGCTGTGAACTACGTTATCTCCTGCCTTTTGTTGTCATCCTCATTCCTTGAATCCGGTATAGGGACCTCGAAATCTTTCGTCAGACCCTGGACCTTTTCTTCAAAGAAGTCTGCGATAGAGTCACAGAGTATTTGTGAGGGCGGAATGTCCTGCATTAAACATTTAGGTTTATTAAAATCATTCACAATCTTAAAAATCACTTTATGTTTGCTATTGGCTGTTTCTATTGCTGACGTAAAATACTTCGTTTTTGCATGTTTGATTAGTGCGTGGTACGCACTCTTAATCTTTTTATATTTACCACGTTCTATACTGTGATAATTTTTCCGCCAGCTACGTTCAGCTCTACGTAACTCCCCCTGTTTGTTTTTAAGTTCTCGATCGAACCAAGGGGCGGATTTCTTCTTTTTCCCGGGTCTGGTTTTATTTCTTCCCTGTCCAGCCATACCTTTCAGTTCATTCATCCAAGCCCTAAAGGTATTTAGATTTGGAGGGTCTACTGTCCTTGGTCTACATTCTCTAGCCATTGTGGTTAGTTCTGGGTGGTTAATAATAGCTTTCCAGTCATCCTGCCTAACCAAGTTACGTTCTTCTGCATGTTTGTTCTTTCTATTAGTCTCTAGTGAGAACATAAAAGGTATTCATGCGTGATCCGTCCACGTTTGGGGTCATAGTGTCAGGTGCATGCTGAGAATGTTATTGTTTAAAAAGTGAACTCTGTAACTGCACTTGCTGCAGCTTGGCTGTACTTGGCAGGTGTTTTTTTTTTATTTGTTTTTTTTTAAAAACCTTTATTTAGCAAGAAAGAAAATACAATTACATGCCTACAACCCTCTGGGCCGGCCAGTGACATACCAGAGAGGCGGTATAGCAGTACACAGCTCATCAGCCGACAACCAAGGGTCCGGCAGCAATGGTACACGATATTGGTCAAATCCATAACGATAAAATATGGAAAGGTTTCATTTTTTAAAACAAGCAAACAAAAATATCCAAGAAAAAGAGGAAAACGAGGCTGCATCCTAAATTGTTGTGTCTGTTCCATATGATACGGGGAGAGGCAATCAAAGACAATATGGAAAAGCAGGAGAACCTCCAGGAGATAAAGGAGGGGGTGGGGAAAGGGGGACCCAGAGTCATAAACATATCAATATTGTGATACAGGAGGGAGCCGAAACGTATACTCAAGGAGAACAAGGAGTGTCAGGGGGACCAGTGAAGGGGGGATCACATATCTCCCCACGGTATGAGTTCCAACTTGGCAGGTGTTGATCTACTTCTGTGTAGTCTCTCCTTCTATAAACTCACTCTTCAACCAGACCGCCTCAGAGTGAATCTCTATAGATTTCTGGCAACGAGGATGGGATGCTGTTTCTTCGCGGTTCAGTCGCTGCCTGCTTTGAAGTCTCACACATGGTCCCGCTTCCGTCGACTTGCTGGTGGGTCAATTTTGGCTATTTTGTCCCCTTTCCCAGCTTCCTACAGTTGTTCTGCATGAGCGTCCTGTGCGAGTATACACATGCGCTGGTGCATGTGCATTTGGGTGTAAACGCACGCGCTAGAGAACGCTCGCGCTTGTGTATTCTCATGGCACGTCTTTCAGTGTTCTGTGCATTGCCAGGACAACCAACCTCATTGTTCAGCATGACTCCTACTTGACACTGTTTCTTCAGCAATGTTTTGTTTTCTTCAGAGGGATCTTTTGTTTACAGCGTTTTACCATTATCGGGCCGCTTTTAAGCTCCCTTTGCACTTGAGCATTGTGAACTCCAGCGAGTCGCTCACCACTTCCACCTTCATCTGCCCTCTGCCTTTTGCTGCCAGTTGTGGATTTCAGTGATTCACACACTTTTCACAGAGTTTCAAATGTTTTACACTTAGTTTGACCTACGTGTGGTTCACAGTGATTCGCACACTTTCCACATTGCTTTCTTTGCTCTGTTGTGCACTGCTTTTTCTACGTGGATCCCAGTGATTTACACATTATTCCTTCAATTTGCCATTTTGTTTACGTTACCTGTATTTTTTTTCCTTAACATCACTTCATTTGGTTCCTGGCTTAAACTTATTTTCTGCCAAGTCTACCATGCAAGCCGTTTCGCCATCTCCATCTTTCCTAGACACCCCATGAGAACCACCTGTCAAATGGGATGTATGGTTCCAATGGCACCTAAGTGTGCCATTGGAGCTTTAAGGTTTGGTGCTAAAAGGAAGAAGTGTCTACTCCTTCACTCTTTAGGCTTTGAGGGCAGGTCCATCTTTAAATATTTACAAGAACTGACTATGGACGACAACAAAGTCATCGATGAATATCAAGGAGCTTTGTGCAAACTCAAGATACGGTTTGACAAACAACCGAGTTTGATGGTTCTAAGTCACAAGTTCTTTAAGAGGAATATGTTGATGCCTACATTTCTGTTCTTAGGAGGTTGGCTTCAGTTTGCATTTTCGAAAAGTTTACTGATCAACTTATTAGAGATCAGTTTATTTGCCAGTGCAGGGATAAGCATATTAGGCTCAAACTGCTAGCAATGGGGAACCCGTCTCTCGTTGAAACAAGTTGCAAAAAGCATTGAAATTTCAAAGGTTTCATTGAAAGAGCTTTGATGAAAAACCTCTTGAACGCGTCCATGCTTTTGGAGTATCCAAAATGTAAAACTTAGGTCTGTCAAGAGCAGTAGCAACAATGCCACCAAACCTAAACCAGATTTTACCATTCCTAACAACGTCTCCGCTGTGGTATCTCACCTCATTCCAAAGGGAGTAGATACCCGGCTACTAATGTTATGTGTAACTTTTGTAAAAAAAAAAAGGGTTATTATGCTAAAGTGTGCCTCAGAGGAAATTTAAGAAAAAGAGTGTAGCTTGTGTTATAGTATCTGACGACAACTCTGACCCGGAGATCATTTCTGTTGTTCTTGATGATTTTTCTTCTAGTAATGTGTTAGATGAACCTGCACCAGGTAATCATTCTCTATGTGTTGACCCCATTGTTGAAATACTCGTTGGGGATGAAAAAAGCTCCAACTGTTAGTTGACTCTGGTGCTAGGATTACCATGATAACTCAAAAGTTGTTCACTGAAACATGGGGTGACAGAGAGTTATTTCCTCCTGACCGCTCTCCTGTCTCCTATGAGGGACGTAAAATTTAACTATTGGGTTTCATTGAAGATGTTGTGATGTACAAAGATAGAAGGATCAGAGGGAAAATCTATGTGGCCATCAAGAGGCTCAACATTCCCGGGTGGTTTCACCAGGGATTGTTTAGGATGGTACTCAAGCCAGGCACCAAGGAGTAAGTTATGCTAGTGACCTGTGAAGATGAGGGAAGTAAATGGAAAACCTAATTTCCTTCTGTATTTGGTAATACACTTGGAAAAATATCAGGGTTCAAACACAAAATAATTGTAAGGGATGGTGCTATTCCCGTCAAGCACAAACTTTGAGGCGTCCCATTTAGCATTAGAGATGACCTTAACAAAGAACTCAAAGGCTTGTGTGGCAGGGGCATCATCGAACCAACAGAATCATCTCCATGGTTGTCATCCCTGGTTGTCGCCCGCAAACGTGATGGACAATTGCGTGTGTGTGTCCACCTCAGATCCCTCAACAAAGAGATCTGGGTTGACTCCCACCCTTTGCCTAGAATTAACAATCTGTTCACAAGTGTTAATGTAATGTAATGTAATGTAGTGTAATGTAATGTAATTCGGTACTTGAAAAGCGCAGCTGTCACTCCGCAAGGAGTATCCTGGCGCTAAATTGGTTGGAGGTGAGAGTGAACCTTGAAGATACTAAGTAAGAGAAAGATATAATTTGTCTGGGGCAATGAATACCCAGGTCTTTAGGGCCTTCCTAAATTGAATTTCTGATTTAAGTAGCCTTAGATGAGGTGGCAGTAAGTTCCACGCTCTACTCCCAAGAAAGGCTACTGTTTTTCCTACTTTCAGTTTGTATCTAAAGGTGAGGGGTTTGAGCAGGTTCGCTGACGATGACCTTAGTGTCCTGGTGGGGGTGTATGGAGCAAACTGTGCTGCAAGATACTTAGGTCCCACATTGAGCCTGGCTCTATAGGTTAAGGGTGCACTCGAAGTTGGATCTGGCTAGCGCATATCACCAGATTGAACTACACCCCGACTCCCGTGCTCCCACGGCATTTGTGTCCCTTCTTGGAACATTCTGATATTGAAGAATGCCTTTTGGGCCTGCCTCCACTGCGTCAGTGTTCCAGAGGGTTAAGCAATACTCGACAGCTTAAATAAGCAATATTCACTTGTAACAGAGAAGGGTTTGGCAGAAAAAGAAACACACATATGCAAAATTTATAAGAAAGACTTCTTATATTTCAACTCATGAAAAGTATCCATATTTACAACAGCAACACATATACAAAAGGTTGTATGTACAGTGTAAAGTGCAGTGCGTCCCAAGTGATTATGTGAGCAAAAACAAACACAAATAATGAATGATCTATACAGTTTTGCGTTATGGGTATTTACACAGGGAAATGACCAAGCAATCTGATACAATAATTGTTAGCAGTGACTATATGAAATCACAAATCACTGTGCTAATAGGTTCCTTCCCTATAGCGTCGACGGCGTTTCGACCTGCTTGATGGAGGTCTCGTCAGGACTAAGCAGTGAGGGACATCTAGGGAAAAGGTGAGAGTGGTTTTTAATATGTGTGGTTGCTGTACTCTGTAATATTGTGTGGACTTAAAAATGGGGATTAAAATACCTCGTTGTTTTATATCTGAACACCATCCAAACACATTTGACCTTCACATCTACCATACAGAAAGATACCATCCCATTTCTGGATTTAAACATCCAACATGATGAGAACAAACTATACACATCCCTTCATAGAAAACCTACTGAAAAGAATACTTTATTGTCTTATAAAAGTCAACACCCTAGGGCATTGAGAGATGGATTGCCCTTTGGACAATTCTTGAGGATCCGTCGCAATTGTGCCCGTAGAGAGGATTATCTGAAGGAAGCAGAAATATTGAAAAATAAATTACTCACAAGAGGTTACCCCAACAAAATAGTTAAACAATCGCTCAAACGCGCCTGGTATTGCCCCCGAGAAGAACTTTTGATCACCAGACCAAAAGCCAAAATGGAGAAAATAGTATGCGTAACTACTTTCGGAACTCATACCAACAAAATCCGTAAGAGTATAACGAAAAATTTGGATATTATACAAAGTATTGATCCCTCAATTGAGGTGCCCTTGTTTGCATACAAAAGAGGGAAAAATTTGAAAGATCACCTAGTCAGATCCTCCAATGAAAAGACCACTAAGACAGGGGGCACATTAGAAACACTTTGGAATCTTCCACCAATTCTAGGCCACCATCCCTGTGGAAACTGTGTAATCTGTCCATTGACAGAAAAGACAAACATCTTCAAATTTGGAAACTTTGAACATACACTTAAGTTCTTTTCCAATTGTAACACACGCAATGTTGTATACTGTATTTGGTGCCCTTGCGGTCTGCCTTACATTGGACAGACGCAACAATCAGTTAAGGCGAGAATAGGACAGCATCGAAGTCGCATACGAAAGGCAGTTCTGACAGCTCCATTGGTATGCCACTTTCAAGAAAAAAATCACTCTGCAGATCAGTTGAAATGGCAAGTCATAGACATTGCTACTGTACCTGAGAGAGGTGGTGACATCTCACAAATATTACAACGTCGTGAATGTCACTGGATTGACAGAGTCAATTCCATCAACAAGGGGTTAAATTCTGCTGATGAATGGAGAGGATTTGTCTCCAGTTTGACAAACTAACTGTGACAAACTTTCTAGCCAAATTTCCCTGTACCAACATGAGGTTGAACTACGTATTGTACGGTGTTTTACTGTATACATGGGCGAATCATTGTTATGTGACAAGTATATCAATATGAACTTTACATAGTACGCTGACTCAATCATGCCCAAAAAAATTTTGCAAATGTGGTAGCATATTACTGTTATAAACTTTATGTGCTGCTTAATTTTACTAAAAAATGATAAGTACTGTTTTAAATTTGTATACAGAAAAGATAAATGGAGTGTTAATCTATGATACCTATGTTGACATAAGTCGTGCATTTATGATACAACATCTTCATACCCATACAAAGGCATACTGCATTACTAGTGCGTGGCGATTTGCCTCGGGAATTGGTACACAGTACATGATCCCGCCTCCCATGAAAAACGCTAGTTTACAACCATGACGCGCTAGCGCTACTCCCGCCCCTCTAGATGCGCGCGCACATGTCACGTTATAGACGCATTGACGCACGAAACCCGGAACTCCACTGTTTACCAAACAGCTGACCGGGAAAGTGCGATCGAGCGATTCCGCGTCCGAAGAGCAGGTAAGCTCTAAGACACCCTGTCCCACACCACCCTCTCCCGTCATAATACATCATTTTCACCATATGGCCCTTTTTTCATCAGGTATTACCCTGCTTCTCCAACTACAACCTGAGTGCCACCAGACTCAATTACCACGAGCAACCACAGTGGTAAGTGACTTTACTATACCATGACTGACCCAATGGTAACGTTGCCCCACAGCGTTCGTGAATCTTAACAATTGTTCTATATTTTTTTTTCTCAACAGTGCCCGGCTGGGTACACTGTAAGTCCGATTTAATTTACTTTATCACGCATGGGTTGCGTTAAGCCGAGACACTACGAGGTATTTTAATCCCCATTTTTAAGTCCACACAATATTACAGAGTACAGCAACCACACATATTAAAAACCACTCTCACCTTTTCCCTAGATGTCCCTCACTGCTTAGTCCTGACGAGACCTCCATCAAGCAGGTCGAAACGCCGTCGACGCTATAGGGAAGGAACCTATTAGCACAGTGATTTGTGATTTCATATAGTCACTGCTAACCATTATTGTATCAGATTGCTTGGTCATTTCCCTGTGTAAATACCCATAACGCAAAACTGTATAGATCATTCATTATTTGTGTTTGTTTTTGCTCACATAATCACTTGGGACGCACTGCACTTTACACTGTACATACAACCTTTTGTATATGTGTTGCTGTTGTAAATATGGATACTTTTCATGAGTTGAAATATAAGAAGTCTTTCTTATAAATTTTGCATATGTGTGTTTCTTTTTCTGCCAAACCCTTCTCTGTTACAAGTGAATATTGCTTATTTAAGCTGTCGAGTATTGTATATTCTATATATTCGTATGCCACAGGAACCATTGTTCTTTGGATATACACTTTGCCCTGGTTCCGCTGTGAGTAGGGTTCCCTTGTTTCCCCTTTTCCCAGAGGGTTAAGCAGCATCTTTTGAGGGAGGTTGATGGGGTGCTTGTCTCTCAGGATGATGTGCTGATCTATGCCAAACACGCTGATTCACATGACACCATCCTCAGAAAAGTACTCAACTTTTTTTAAAAAAATGGTTTTGTTCTTAAGTCCCAAAAATTGAAGTTTCTTTGCAAAGAGATTGAACTTCTTGGTTATTTACTATCACAGGAAGGTATTAAGCCTAGGCAAGGACTTATGGATGCCATTTCCAATGCTTCTGTACCCAAAGACAAGGCTGGCGTCAAGTCCTTGCTAGGTTTGTTTGAATACTATTCAAGGTTTATCCCCAATTATGCTCCAATTGTTCGGCCCATTAGCAATATGCTCAATTAGGAGTTAAATTTGATTGGTCTGAGGAGTGTGATTGTGCGTTCAATGTAGTCAAGCCTTCTTTGAAGAACAGTGAGGTTCTGACCTCATTTGACCCTGATTTGCCCTGCTGTATAGCTGTAGATTCTACTCAAGTGGGTTTAGGGGCTATCCTCACACAAAGTTGTGGCGACAGAGCAAACACTGTTGCCTTTGCATCTAGGGTGCCGAGGAATGCAGAGGCCCAATATTCCGAAATTGAAAAGGAATTACTTGCTTGTTTATTGTCGATTGAAAAGTTGTGTCCCTATGTGTGGGGAAGATGTTTCAAACTAGTCACAGACCACAAACCTCTGGTTTCCATCCTTGGTTCTGGTCCTAGTAAGTGTTGCACTCCCAGGATAACAAGGATCGTTAGAAAGCTGCTTCAATACCAATTTGATGTTTCACACATTCCAGGCGGTAGAAATGGTAGGCCAGATTTTCTTTACCGTTTTCCTCAAAGCAGTGATGGATGTGAAGGTACTGGCTTCCAAGAATTGTGTGAGGAAGATGCTGAAGATTGCTTTGTGTCTGCCATGGACATCTCTGATCTCGCTGTTTGGTCGGAGGAGGATTAGAGAGCAGCTTTGTTAGAGGATAGTCTTCTTAAACAAGTGTGTGTGTTAGTCAAAGAAGGCTGGCCTAGGGAAAATGGGTTGTCTCCTCTCTTGCAGCCCTATTAGAAAATTGAATCTGAAATCTATTAAGAGGATGGTGTACTCACGAGATGTGACAAACTAATACCTCCTCACTCTGTTAGGCCCACCATTGTCAAAAAAGCTCACAAGGCTAATTTAGGTGTCACGCTCACCAAACGTTGTTTTCGTCAGGACTTCTGGTGGCCGAGCATGGATGCTGAGATTAGTGTGCTCATGGAAAATTGTCCTGTGTGTTGCTCAGCTGAGAAAACCTTTAAGATTTCTACTCCTCCCCTTTCACCTATCGAGTGTCCCTCTGGTCCCTGGATCAAGGTAGAAGTCGACATCATGGGTCCATATGAGGTATTACCTTTGGGAAAGAAGTACATTCTAGTTTTGATTGGCTATGCATCTAAATGGCCTGAGATTAAGATGGTCAAGGAAGATAGCTCTACCAGCGTTATTGCTTTCTTGAAAGATGTTTTTCTGAGGGAAGGGTTTCCCAAGTTCCTCGTCTCAGATAATGGGACTCAATTTCTGAGTGAATATTTTGAGTTTTTCTTGACTTCCAGTGGTGTGTAACACTTGAAAAGTTCCCTCTATCACCCACAGACAAACGGTCTCGTAGAAAGAATGAATCGGGTGGTGAGTGAGTGTGTAAAGTGGGTGGTGGGAGGTAAACCATGACGTTATGAAGTCTTTAGAGAGCATGCTTTAATTTTATAGGACCACCCCTCACTCATCCACTAAGGTTTTCCCGTTTGAGCTCCTAAGGGGTAGAAGGGCCAATACATGTTTCAGGCTCAGATGGATGATCCAATGGTTAAAATCTGAGTCTAATGTCGATTGCCTTATGGAAATCATCAAGTTTAATTCTGATTGTGTGCAGAGTAAACAAAAGCTATGGTTTGACAAAAAAAGGGTGTCAAGGTTGTTCCTCTTTATGTGGGTGATTTTGTTTGTATCAAGATTCCCGCTGTTAGACCTGGCATCATTGGCGTGAGTCTCCCTTCCATTTTTGATGGATTGCCTCCTCTGTTTTGATATGTTTTTGCTGGTTTTAGGCTTTGGGCACTGTGCCACTGCTAATCAGTGCCACAGTGCAAGTGGTCCCTATGTTAAATTGATGTACTAATTGGTTATTCCATGATTGGGTTATTTGATTTATCTGTCAGCCCCTAGTACAGTGCACGTGCCCAGGGCTTGTATATCAAATGCTGCTGGTGGGCTTGCAGCACTGGTTGTGCCACCCACAGAAGCGGCTTGTAAACTATGTCTCAGGCCTGCCATTTCAAGGCCTGTGTGCAGTCTAGCACTGCCATGTCGACGTGGCCAAGTGCACCCACTTGCCAGTCCCTAAACCTTCCATTGGCTTCATATTAGACTCCTCTATGGTAGGCCCAAGGGCATGGTGTATTGTAAGTATAAGGTAGGACATGCTCTGATGTGTGTAGCATGTTCGAATAGTGAATTACAGCTATTTTTGTTTTTCACTATTGAAGGCTACCTGTTCTCCATAGGCCAGAATGGGCAGTTAGATTATTACATTCTTATAATCCTAACTGACTGATGGAACACAGTAGAAATTCGAATTCAGTATGCCTGAACTCAGAATAATAAAATACATCTTTTAGTAAAGTTGTTTTTCATATTCTGTGTTTGAAAATACCACTTTTAGAAAGTAGGTATTCTTGCCTAACTATCCAGGCCTGCCTCAGCTCGGTTGTGTATTCCTTGTCTGGGTTTGTGAGTGACAGGGCTGGGGAATTCCAGGAGACAGGCTGTGGCAGCCCGGTGGTGAACAGAGAGATCTGCATCTACATGGGAGGGAGGAGTTGCATCTGGGACCTGAATAGGACTGGGCCTTCCCTCTACAATGCTGGCTCCACCCCCTGTGGCGTGTCTGATGTCTCTGCCCTGCACTGTGAATGGAGAGGAGGAATCATGTCAACAGAGTGCTCCTGAGCTGCATCTTCCCTCCCCTGTGCTGACTCTACCTCCTGTGGGGTGGCTGTTGTCTCTGCCCTGCACAGTGAAAGGAAGAAGAGAGTCATGTAAACAAAGTGCACAGGAACTGGTGTGGACTAGGCAGAAGCCCCTCTGCCTTCAGAGAACAAAGGATTTTGGGGTATAAATATTGGGACCCTGATCCCAAGAAATTAGATCACTTTTGGACAAGAAACCTTTCTGCCAAGGAGAAAAGCCAAGGAAGCTGCAGGAGTTTGGACTGCCCCTCTGCCAGTGGGCTGTTGGCTGGGTTGGCGTGCAGTGGTTACTTCATTGCCAAGGGAAAGGAGAAGGAACTTTGTAAGGACTTTCATCTACAGAATATTCTCCAAGGGCTTGAACTGTGCTTGCCTCCTGCTGAAATCTCAGGGACAAAAGACTTCACCTCCAGCTCCCTCCGGAATTTCCTTGCTGGGAATTCTGACCCCAGACACTTGCGTGCCGCTGGGAGCTGGAAGCACGACGCATCGAGAAGAAGCGTGTCGCTGCCGCAGCTGAAATCGTTGCAACGCCGGAGAAGTGAACCTTCGCCGCATCTCCCTGGAAGCGTGTGTTCATCGAAGCTGCCTGCTGTCGCATCACCGGAGAAGCGTGACGCCATCGTGAGAGTCGTCATCGCATCACCGGAGAAGCGTGTTGCAGGGCATGTCGCGGCTCGAAAGTCCAGAGTCATCGCAAGGCTGCCAGGGCGTCATCGCATCGTCATAGCATCGTCGCATCAAGGGCGCCATCGTCTCGCATCGCAACCCGATCATCGCTTCAAGGCGCCATCTTGCGCACCACAACAGGCCCGCAGGCCGAGAATCTACGCATCACCTCCGCACCGGTAAGGCTCACGACGAGTCCCCTACTCTGCGCAAGCATTGAGGCAGGACGCAACCACTCCCCCGGATCACGGAACCGACGCATCTCCCCTTTTGCGAGCCTTTTGTTTACTTTGCGTTACGCATCCAGGTACTTTGTTGAGAACTTTGTCGCATTTACCATCAACTTGAACTAAGCAACTTTAATCTTCTTTGAAGCAATATTAACTGTAGTTTTGTGGATTTTTGTCGTTTGTGGTCTTGTGTTTAAGTCTATATAAAGAATACAAAACCTTTGTTGTGTCCATCGGTAGTGTTTTCACTGTATTACTGTGTATATTCACAAATGCTTAACACACTGCCTCTGAGATAAGCCTGTCTGCTCGTGCCAAGCTACCAAGTGGGTGAGCAGGGGTTATTAAGGAGTGTAATCCCCTTATCCTGACTTAGAAGTAAGGGTCCCTATTTGGACAAAGGTGAATACCATTGCCAACTAGAGACCCCCAGATCTAACACTGTGCATACCAAGAAAGGGAAGTATAAATATGGTGAACCTATCAAAGTTATCAAGATCGGTAACAATGCAGTTCAAGTGGAAGGGGGTCATTGGTGGAACCTGTCTAAAGTATTCAAGACAAGGTCAAGCCCCTTGTCGAATGGCCAAGATGAGCTTGTCCCACCTGTTCCTTTTGAACATTGGAGTTCCAGAGTCATTGTTACTCCTAAAAGGTTTTGTGAATAATCTGTTTTATTTTATTCCTTAGCTCTGTTTTCTGGTGAATCTTGTCTTTCTTTTCTTTTCATGGTTCTCTACTCTTTTTGAGAAAAACCCTTATTTTAAGACTTTCGGTATTCACAGAAGGCATTTAGGAGTCCAAAAGTTAGGAGTCCTAACTTTACTACTACTAAATTGAGAAAATTCCTAATTTTAAGACTTTCGGTATTCACAGAATGCATTTAGGAGTCCTAAAGTTAGGAGTCCTAACTTTACTACTACTAAATTGAGAAAAATCCTAACTTTAAGACTTTCGGTATTCACAGAAGGCATTTAAGAGTCCTAAAGTTAGGACTCCTAACTTCTGTGAATACCGAAATGAGTAAGTGCTTTCTGTGAATACCAAAATGAGTAAGTGCCTTCTGTGAATACCAAAATGGTAGTAAGTTTAGGATTTTGTCTTAAGTTAGTTCTGTGAATCGGGCCCTGTATGTTTAAGTATTCTACATAGTCAAGACAGCCTATTTTGCTTAACGTTTACATAAAGGGCTCATGAAGCTCCTGTGAAGATGAGAAAGTCCCCAGGTACATTATCAGTTGCAAATTTGCACTAACATAACAAGCAGTGTTAAGTTAGTGACAAACAGTAATACAGATTTTCAGTGTCAGGTTCTACAACAGAGGGAGGTGGAACGCTTCATGGGGAAATGGAGTGCTGACTGTCAAGTGTTTTATGGCTGATGAAAACATTGTCAAGCTGTTGAACAGAAGTCAGGAATTACCATTAGCAGTTGGCTGAGGATTCTTGAACATGGCTAGCGTGGCATGTCTGATCATCTTAAGATGTAGGAACCTGTGCTACTATCATTTGCTTGCACCAAGGCAAAGTTAAAAAAAAAAAAAAGGGCCATATTATCAAGAAAGGGCGGTACATTATCGCCGCTTTTATCGGCTGGAAACTGCTAAAGTGGCGATAATGGGCTTCATAATATGCCCCTGTGAATTCCCATAGAAGCCCAGGTTCTGATGTTAACCTGGGCTTCTATGGGGATTCACAAGGGCATATTATCAAGCCCATTATCGCCACTTTCGCGGCAGTTTCCTGCCGATAAAAGCAGCGATAATGCATCGCCCTTTCTTGGTAATATGGCCCATAGTGTGGTGAAGTAAATGTAAATGTACAGGAATTTATATAGCGCAAATCACCAAGCGGTTTCTAAGCGCTTGCTTAGGGAACCCGTCCTGGTATTCCCCTGTGAGATAACCCCGGCAGGGTATCCACAAGGTGAAAGCCAGGCATCCCACTGCGAGGGGCCGTTGTGGAGATTAAGCAAGCTATTGCCCAGAGTCGCAGAGTGTGACCCATGAATCGAGTAGGCACCGGAGCGAGAATTGTCGAGTCCATGGACATTTTAGGACTCCAGACCACGCCGAGCCGGGAATTGAACCCTGGTCCCGGGCTGACCTCTGCTTCCAGGTCTGCCTCCTCTAACCAGTGAGCCACACTTCTCCAGTAAGTAAACTACAGTAAAATGTTTCTAAAGCAAAAGTAAAACAATAATTAACTCAAGAAAATAATTTACCTGCCATGGATGAACTGTACTTTTCATTCCTGGTTCCTCGCTGATCCTTTCTTGGTCAGAAACATTAAGCATTAAATGTAAAGCGTATGCTGCAGCGTACACAGCAGCATAAATGCTGTAGGTGAGTCTGAAACTATCTACATCATAAAGTGACATTTCTAAGGTTTTAAGTTTTCCAATTTGAACGCAGCTAGATTCATTGTGCACTACTTCAAAAATGCTGTTATCTCTGCAGGCCATTTCAAAATACCAGAGTTTTTTAATGAAGATATTGTCTGGCTGTTTTGAAGGGATGGCACTTTGGAGATACTCCTTTAACCCAGGAATCTCTCCTTTACGAACGGACAGGACTATGGAGCCATTCAGTGGATGCAGCAGATTTATAAGACCTTTGTTGGTGAGAATTGTCGTGGAGGCTCCAGTAATCCAAATTTTACCAGACACATTCTTCCACTCTTCCTTTCCCACGAGCAGTAGAAAGTAAGTATATGTGCAGTATAAGATGATGACATTTGCTGAGTGACTATTGATGTCTTCAATGGCCTTCCTGGCGTCCACATCAAGGTTGGGTTGAGTGATAACCGAAGTGTATTCAATGCAGATACTTCTCTTGCTAAAAATAACTCTCAGGTCTTCACTCGCCCTCTGGCTGCTGTCATCCTCAGATACGATCATTCCAACCCAGTTCCAGCCAAAGTGCTGCAGAAGTTCAACAATGGCTTCTGCCTGGGAGTGTTCATCTGGAACGGTGCGGTACAGAGATGGAAACTGGACCCTATCACTGAAGATAGAATCCAGGGCGCCATAGCTGATCTGCAAGAATAAAGAGAATACAAGGCTAGTATAACAGTTGTTTGCATTATTATTAAGAACAGACATATCTGCACAGTTTGGCAAAATCGCTTTAGTCACTTTGGCAGTACTTCAAGTCTATAATCCTTAAACTTTAGATTTGACATGAAAAATACTATCAATGTGAAAATGTAACTTTTATGAGAAAGAGTATATGGATGCTCATGTCAATGTAAACTACCATATGAAATGGATCGTCTGGAAGTTTCAGATTATATAGCAGAGATGGAGTGCTATTTGACCAGCAGCCGGATTACTAGTGTGTAGACGGTCTTTATTTAGCCGAACATAAAGAAAAAAGTGACTCCTGGCAATGGTAGGGTCATGGCTATTGTAGAAGCTGCATGTGTGAAGAATTTAAAAGAAAGTGCAAAAACAAATGTACAAAAGTGCATGAATTAAGCTAATTTGTTTACAGATCAAAAAACAGCTAAATCAATTTTGAATAAAACATGTATTTTGTTTTAAATATTAAAATAAGACATGTAGGAATCAAAACAACTGGTTTAGTAACTTCATGATATGGCACAGATATTTCACACTGCAGTCTAGGAGTATTTGGCTGTCTGCAAACATCAATGAGTTTGATTTCAAAGCATGATACATACATCTTTTTTCAATTGTGTTTATTTTTTAGGGCTGGGCCCATTTTGGGCTTCTTCAGAAGGCCTGGTATTAGTTTTAGGATTCTTTTAAGGAGGATTGTATTGGTTAGTATTTCTGACCTGGCTAGATAGCAGCAGTTGACAAACAGTAGCAAACAAGGAATGCAAAGAGAGATGGTATCTGTGCCACAGAGGGAGGGGCATGTACAGTAAGCAATTGGTGGTTGGGGCACAGTGTCTCGGGATGCTTGCAGGAGGTAAATTGAGTGAGGCACAGTAATAGGGCCTCTGTGGAACAGAGAAGTGAAATAAAGACATAGGTAAGCAATGCATCAGGGGACTTTATTGGAGTAGTGTCTACTCACTCAGCTAAGTGGGTTCAGGCACAGCTACGTATTGATACCATGCCATGAGTGGCCCCTTCAGACACACTGCCATTTTACGCAGTAATCAAAAATAGAATGGACACTAGTTTCTACAAAACCATTGGTTTGTACTCGAAAACCCTCATAGACATCCTGATTTTATCGTTGCGGTATATCTTTTTTCCGCCCCACCAGGAGTCGTGGCGTATTCATAGGGTAATCGATTAACGTGCTGGGTGCCAGCCTCACCCGAGGCTACCTCCGGTACAGGTAGAAGTGTCCAGAAATAGTGAAAAGGGAGGTAAAAAGGAGGTAAAAAATAGTGACTAGCCAAAATAGTTATTTATTGAAAGAAGAAGGGTCTAGTCACTATTAGTAAAAGTTTGCGATATGAAGGTAATCAAGTTACTGGATTACCGCATATCTATGGAAAATATGTCAACATGTTTCAGCTCTCTAAGCCCAGCCGGGTCTACGGAGCTTTCGTCAGGACAAGATCATATACAAAAAAAGGGAATTTGATAAAAATAACTCTCACAACTTGTGTAGTTTATGCTGATAAGTAGCATTGACTTATATTCAAAATTCCAATGCTGTATTAAGCTCGGTGATAGCTTCAACAGGGGTCAAAGAGTCGCTTAGTGGTCTTTTCTGTGAGGATTACAAGTGGGTACCGCGCAATAATAAAACTGCTCAGTCGCTTACCAAATAGAAGAGAACAGGATTTGCTGCCATTTTAGCCATCCAATGTATCTTGGGAATGGTAGATTTGTTTTTAACATGCTAGGCAGTGTTTAAAGTGGGCAACGTCCTGTCTCTGCTGAGCCCTAATTTCAGTCCTTGGAAGAGCAGGCTCCAAAAAAGAAATCTGTAAGTAAAAAAAAAATATATGGGACTGACACGCTTGGAGGCAATACCTGACTAAAGTCATTGTGGAGGGGACTTTGGGGAGAAAGGAGTGTAACCAGTAGGAGGAGGATGGTGAGCTGTAGAAGGATGAGGAGAAGGAGTGGACCGCCCAGGAGGGCTAGGATGACCAGAGCCACGAGTACCAGGACAAGAAGAAGCAGGCCTAGGGTAATCTGATCCACAAGGACCAAGGTTACCAATCCCAGGGAGGACTGGGACAAGGAGGAGCAGGACAAATAAAAAGCAGACTAGGGTTACCGGTACCAGGGAGAAAAGGATCATGAAGAAAAGAAGGATGTAGAACAAGATGATCTGGATCCAGTGGACAAGGGCCTGAAGGAACAAAAGGGCAAGGGGTGGAAGGAACAGAAGGTCTTGGACCATAATACGGGGAGGGCTTGGAAGGCCCGAGTGTACCGAGTAGAAGGGCGGAGGACGTCCAGGATCAAACGTAGCAGATCTAGGTGTACTGAGAAAAAGCTGCAGTACCAGGAGACCGATGGAAATAAGAACCAAGTCCACAGAAATCAGACTAAGCAAAGCCAAGGGTCCAGAGGCGAAAGGACTTTGAGCAGGAAGAGCAAAACCTGAAAAGACCATGGTTAGCAGCACCAGGTGACGCTAGGCCAGCAGAGCTAGAAGAGATATGAAGGACCAGGAGATCCAGGGCCAGAGGGACCAGGATCAGATGGTCCATGAGGGTCAGATTCAGGGAACCCTTAACCTGAGTAACAAGGGCTACATGAACTAGGGTGATCCACGACATGGTAACTAGGAGGACCAATGCCAAAGAGATGAGGAAGACCAAACCCAGGAGGACCATTACTAGGAGTCCATGATAGGCAAGAACAAGGTAAAACATTGACCAGTTCCAGCCTAAAAGGACTAGGACCCGATGCTACAGTACCAGGTAGCCCACAATTACAGGGACCAAAGAGTATCAGTATGACCCAAATGAGGAATACTAGGAAAGCCAGGACTAGTAGAACCAGGACAACAGGGCCAGGTGGAGAAGAACCCAGCAGACCAGAAGGATCAGAGTGGGGAGGAACAGTAGTATGAGGATCAGTAGGCTTATGAAGGATATGCTGTCAGCACCTAGAAACGTATAGCACTTTGGTAATTGTAGCTGTGTTCTGAGCCTGCAGCATGTAGATGTGAGAGTGCTGAGAGGATTGGCAATGAGACATCAAAGTAGCAAGGAAGCTCCACACCCTTCCATCTGTGAGCTCCCGGCCGTTGCTCCCCCATCCTCGACTAAGCCACTACCGAGACACCAGCAGTTCCTACCCCCACCAAGCTGCTCCCGGCAGTGACAGCCACCCGTGGTGCAGAAAGCAAGGCAAGGAGAGTGTGACGCCGTTAGTTTGCGGCCACAGAGTGTGTGCCCCAGGCTGAACCATGGAGGCGGCTCAACTAGGCTCAGGGGCAGCCTGCGGGCTCTGTCTGGTGGGCCCCGCTCACCTCCAGCTCGACAAGGCTCAGTACTAGGTGCCAGATGCCACAGGGGCAACAGAACTAGTAGAGGCGTATACCCTCAACCAATCACAAGTAGTGAGGAGGGCCAACCACCAGCCTCATTTCAATTGATGACTCCTCATCTGTAAGAAGGCAGGGCCAAGAGGGTAGGAGCAAGAGGGCTCTGATCCCCCAGGAAAGCCGAACCCGAAAGCATGTCGACCCTTTCCTCACTAAAACTTCACGCAGTAAGTCTTCTTTTCTCACTGAGCAGACAGCGCATCCACTTAAGGACCTGCTCCCTTCTTTTCGTCTCTAAAGTGAACCTACAGGGGAGGCAGCAACTAAGACAGCTAAAAAAACGGCGCATAGCAGCAAAAGACAACCCTTGAATCTCAAAGCGTGTCTAACAGAGCCCTGGAGACTCTAGAACCACTGATCCCAGACTCCAGACTTGGACTCAAACGAGGAGGAGCCCTAGTTGAAGGAGTAACACTCTACTAAGGAATCACCCAAGGCATACTTCAACCTCATTGTTTTAACAGCAATCATTCAATCGCACCTCCAGTTGCACCTTCAGTCTTCCTCCGCCCAGTCACACCCCCGGCTCGAAGGAGGGATGGAGGGAGTCGGTGCTAACTAGAAACTAAATTAGAACCTAAACTAGGCTCATCCAAGGCTCAAACTGAGATTGGGCAAAATCAGAGGTGCAGTAAAAACTCAAGGAAAGCCCAAGAAGGAGAAAGGGGATCAAATATCCTCAGCAACAAAAACTAATGGCGCACAGGATCCAGCCTCAGAGTCAGACACAGACATCATCGAGAAAAGAGAGTCTAGCATGATAGACATGTCTTGCACTAGCATCAATGACATCAAGAGGGCAATCATAACAGACTTTCTAAAACTGCACTGCAGGGGATCAACCCCAGATCTCTTTGAGGACGCCAAGATAGGCACCATTCACAACAAATCCATTGAGGGGAATTTTGCCTGTAATAGAGCAAAAGTAATCAGAGTAAAGATCAATTAGAGCCCAAGGCTCTCATAACAAGTACACATACAACAGGCCATCTGGATGAAAATGCTCCATGCCAGTCCGCAAAGTAACTCTAAGCTTTTCTGGGCTAACAGCTTATTAAATGGACATAACTGTCACTGCAATTCAGACATCATGGAAGCCATCTGGAGAGTTCACATAGCCACCACATACAATGATGCGGCTCAGCGCTGCTCACCAACTAGCCAGGTCGGGAGAGATCCAGCCAGACCTAAGTTTGAAAGAGGTTACCAATGCCCCGTTCTTCCAAACCAAATTGAAGGCTACTCTTTTTTCATCTGAAATCAATAACACTTCAACATGTCAATCCAGTGTTATTGAAAGAGAGGCACATTCAAGCAGGCACTCAATAACACAGGCCAATCAAAAGGATTCCAACACACAGTTTATGCAAAAGCTGGTTAGGCACACCATGAAAAAGCTCAGAACCGAAGGGGCGCCTGGGCCAAATCGCCTGCCAATCCTTTATTCAAAGGAGATTCAACCTTTTGGTCCACCCTCCTATTTACTTACGCACTAGACACAGGCAATATACTAGACTCATGGCGAGATAGCATACTTCAAACCGACATACAAAACAATAGTCCATTCAAACCCTAACAATTATAGACTAATCGCACTAATAGATGTGGAGGCCAAGATCTATGTCTCAAATTTGCTGTCTGATTTAGAGGACTGGGTTACCCGTATGATCATGGGCCCAGATGTAAGTAAATCTGATTTACTGACTCTAGAATACCGAATTTTACCGAATCGGTATTCTAGATTCGGTAAATCAGAGGTAGGTAAAAAATCGGTAATTTTTACTAAATCTGTATGATTCGGTAATTACCGAATCTGTATTTACCGATTCGGTAATTGCCATTGATTCCTATGGGCCTACAGGCCCATAGGAATCAATGTCAATTACCGAATCGGTCAATACCGATTCGGTAAAATGACCGATTTTGCAAGGGGAACAGGGTGTCACTTTGACACCCTGTTGCACCCCTGATTGTGGCTTGTGTGCCATGTGACACACATACACGCCCTTTGGGGATGTATGTGTGCCACATGGCACAGGTGTACATGCACAGATGTGCATGTACACAGGGATTCATTATTTACTATGCGATAGTATTACATGGTAAATAACGAATCGGTAATGACCTGTGGCACTGTTTGAAGTGCTACCTACATCTGGATTTACAGATTCGGTATATTTTTTGATTCGGTATTTTACAGAATCGGTAAATTTACCGAATTGGTAAATATACTGATTCTGTAAATCTAAGGCCCCCTACATGTCAAACACCAAATACCGGTCGGTAACGGCCGAAATCGGCCGTTACCGCCCGGTATTTGGTGTCCTACATCTGCCCCTTAGTCCTCAAAATACAAACTGGATTCCGTCCAGGAATGAGCACCTTAACATATTCATCAGCAGTCACTCTCCTGGCCAAGCAAGCCATCACTAAATCAAGCACACATCATACGTGCTTTATAGTCTCTCAAAATTGCTCAGGCAATTATTAACCTTTATTTAAAAACATAGATTCAAATCAAACTAGGAGATGGCCAAATTGTCACTCAAAAAATCTACCACCAACAGCTTAGAACAGGCGTGTATCCTGGCTTCCTGCATGTTTAACATCTACACAGCAGATTTAGAGAACCACCTATGCTAAGTACAAGGAGACCCCCCAAAACTGGGAAACGTAAAAATAGAAAGCCTGCAATACGCTGATGATGTCGTCTTGCTAAACAAACCCCCTTGAGGCCTACAGCGGCTGATTTACTCAGCTAGTAGATTATACAACCACCGCACAATTGGTCCTCAACTATCAAAAAACGAATGTCCTCTGTCTCTTGAGTTCTCTTAAACAGAAAAACAGAAAAGGCAAACCTAATACATCTGGAAGGCCAATAGTTACATTTTGGAACAGGTTGCAACTCACAAATATCTGGGGGTACATCTTGATCACCTCATCTATAAGCCACAAGTGGCATCCAGACATACTAAAGCTAACCAGCTGCTATTTGCAGTTAAAACCTTGCAAAAACAAGTGACTGCTCCACAAATCATCTTCTAAAGGTTGTAGTTGAAAAATTCATGCCTTCAATTTTGTACGGTTCAGAATTGCTCAAAAACAAAGATGCATCAGGTTTGAACATTTTACAGTCGAGTCTTTTTAAAAAACTTTTTTATGATTCTACGACATATAACACAAACATATATCATGCTGGCGTTCGGATTAAAAAAACAGACCCCAGTCAGACAAGGCGCTCTAATGAAAATGTATTGGAGAATGAGGGCAGCAGACACAAACTATCCGTCGCTCACCAATGTTGGCTAGAAATCGAAAACCAATCTAGAATAAAAAAACTCAGTTTACTCCAGGCTACTCCAGTCACTTGTATCCTTACAACTAGAAGAGGCCTGGCACACAATCCCTGCTTAACCGGAGTTCAAACGAATAACTGATAAAGCTATCAGTCTGCAATCATTGTTAACAGACAAAGCTGCTTTGACAAACAAAAGACATGTGAGCCAACAGGGAAACATCCTTAACAACGAAGTTTTTATCACTACTTACCTGAACAACGAATCCTGAACCACGACTTTCCTAAAGCACGACTTTCCTTAAGCACGACTTTTCTTACCACGACTTTCCTAAACCACGAGTCTCTCCCCTCCGCTCCTTCTGCCACACGATCTTCGCCCCCTTCATCTTGCCAGCTTGGTAATGCGTGGCACGTATCTGCAGAGGCATTGCCCATAAATTATCCCATGAACTTTGGGCTTCGGGGTTATGTAGAGGCTATGTGTGGTCACAGACATCGGGGAATAAGCTGTGAAGGAATTGTATTTACACTGTTTTAAGATGTTCGTCATATGTATTAACCGCTTCCGTGCGGCGCCGATTCCCCCCCTGTGCTGGACATTCCAGAACAGGGTGCGGTTGTGACGGAACCGTTCCGTCATCAGCACAGCTCAACCGTGACTGATGACGGAATGGTTCCGTCACAAGCATCGAAGGGGTTAAGGTAAAGTCCATTTTCTGTGTTTACAGGAGGAAGGCGCCGTTCGTAAAATGCACTAAATCAGTGATGAATAGTCTGAGGGGGGCTAAAAGATGGACGTACGTCAGTTTATTCTTTTTGATAGAGAGAAGATTTCATCCAAGGCTCTTCGGAAAAACAAGGCATTAAACGAATGCTTTTGGCAGAAAATGCTTCATAGACCTAGTTTATATTTCCCTACATCCCTGGTCAGTGCCATTACACGAGTAATAAAGCAATTTAAAATGAATTCTTGAGCACACACTACAAAGTAACATTTCCATAAATATTCCATTAATACAATTTTATCATCTTCGAAACAACCCTCATAACTTTTGATTTTAATGTTTCAAAACAATTTTTTTTCATTTTTATAGTGATTGTATTATATGAAAACATATGTTTCACAGAACACATCACATCATTAGGGGATTATTCCTATATCTGTCTAAACATTTAAACGCAGTTATGAGAAAAGTGAAATAGAAAAAGAACTCTTAGCACAAAACACATCAAAGAATCCTATTTTGCATCACACACATAAGTATTGTTATTACAATAGTCCCATCTATTGACCAGTCACGAGGTGGATTCATTCGTGGTTTAGGAACTCGTAAAAAAACGTAGTGATTTGGGATTGGTCGTTGTTTAGCCTTCGTGGTTTAGGCAGTAGTTGTTTAAACATATATCCGTGCCAACATACAACGTTTTAAAACCTCAATCATATCTGCTGAAACACTTTTCAAAATCAAAAAAGCATAACCTGATGTTTTTGAGGTTGGGAGTTTATCCATCTAAAGATTTAACACCAAAATGGAAACAGACTTGGCCGACCTAGGAGTGCCACCTTTATTGACATAGCAGTGAATCGAAGAGTGAAAAACTTTATTGTATAGTTAATTAAAACCATTACAAAGATACAAATATGATGATATACTAAAAACACACTGAAAATTTACACTGATGTGAGAATAATAAAATTTAAAATTGGAGGTAAAAGCAAGTGTCTTTCTGGGGTAAAGTATAACAATTTCAAGTTAAAGATTTTGCCAATGTTCTTTGCTTTTTCTCAAAATGTTCAATAAATTTGATTGATCTACAAATGAATTGTGGGTCTGTGGTACATAATGTTTGTATAATCGCGGACCTACAGGTACGTATTTCAAACTGCTTGAACTTGGCTTTCAACCAATTCCGACGTTCCTGTATAAGAGCCGGGCAGATGCACATCAGGTGGATAAAGTCTTGTCTTGCTGCACCTCATAGCCCGCACCCTTCACTTTCTTGGGACTTCCACTTAGGATGCTCGGCATTGGTTGGCAAACAACCCAACCTTATATTAAGATATTTGCGTTTGATATAAGGCGAAAAGGCCAGGTCCAGGAAGTGCGCCGGCACTAGTTTTTTGTATGATTGGATAGTCATCCAGGCATGTGACCGGAGACTGAAAGCTATTTTGTCGTCTAACAATGAGTGTTTAATGGCTGCCTTCCTGACCACCTGTTTGAATAGAGGTACTTGGAGCTTGGATTCCCAGAGTCCAGCCAGATTTGTTGATTCCATTGACATTTTAAGGTAATTGGCATAGTTTGAGTTTGGACATTTGACAATAGTTTCCCACATAGCACGATAGATCGTGATCTCTTGGTGCATCCAGACATTGTACCAGAATTTTATGGTCTCATACTGCCTCAGTAGCACTTGAGGTTTCAGGCCAAGTTCCAGTCTTACCTGGGCCGGGGATGCTTTACTTTGTAGCGCGAAAACACGCTTGTAAATTTTCATTTGCACTTTATCCAAAAGTTGTGCACTCTTGCCATGGTGCAATATGCTCCCGTAAGATATCGTTGGAATAAGTTTAGCTTTCATTATTGTTAACAGTGGCGAGACCAAAGGACCTTTGAGTTCGGTAGCTAAGCTCATAAAGGCGTGCATTAGGGCCATGCCCTTCTTTTCCATGCTGTTGAATTGTGCCTGGAAATTGAGACGCTTGTCCAGCAGTATCCCGAGATACTTGTGACTTCCAACTGCTTCTAGTTTGACATTGTCTATGGTAAAGGTTGGTGATGGTTTATGGCGTCTGGTTATGACCATGATTTTAGTTTGCGCGCTATTTATTTCTATCATGTTCTGTTTTGTGTAGCGGGTCAGCTCCTGTAGTAGCCGATGCAGGCCTATTCGAGTCTGGCTTAACAGGACCACATCATCGGCGTAGGATAGGTGTGTTACACGAAGCGTGCCCAGCCGAGGAGGATGGGCATTGATCAGATCGAGCCTTGGTGTTAAGTCGGACATGAATAAATTGAAGAGGTGGGGAGCCAACACACAACTTTGCTTCAACCCATCAAAGGTGTGTATCTTCCTGGTTAGCCTTTGCCCATTATTGATTTTTACCTGCATCCAGGTGTTGCTATACAGGTCGATGATTGGCGTTAGGATTGACTCCGGCAGACCCTGCTCTTTCAATTTGGCCCATAGCAAATTCCTATTAACACGGTTGAATGCCGCTTTAAAGTCGACAAAACAGGTATATAGTTCCCGATGGTTAAGTAGACTGCTTTCGCCAATCATGCACAGCGCCATTGCATTAGCCATTGTACCAGTTCTGCGGCAAAACCCTGTCTGATTCAACGGGATCTTGCTGTTCATGTCCGACCACTGTATTAGATCGGCTAGTACCAGGGATGCATAGTATTTTGCCTCTGCATCAATCAGGGCAATTAAGCGGTAATTTGTTGGATTTTTGCGATCTCCGCCTTTATAGATGGGGTTGATGATAGCACCCCTCCAACTTTCCGGGACCCGACCAGAATTGCTAATTGACCGGAATAGGAGATTAAATTTGCTTGCCCAGAATTCAGGGTCCACTTTATAGATCGCCTGCGGGATGCCATTTGGCCCCGGTGCACTCTCTTGCTTGCCTTTCTTAATTATAGAACATATTCGTAGATCGTCAGCTGACCAGATTGATTGGTCCAAACCCTCCACGCAATTGGGCGTGACACTGGGACTGGAAAAGGATTTGCTTTCCTTGATCCTATTTCTTGTAGTTTCGGGTGCTGTTGTAGTCATCATGGCCTGGAGCTCCACTGGTTTTACCGCGAATGTGTCAATTACGTGTTGGACCCAGACGCTTTCCGGGACGCATGTCATGCTTGTGGGTTGTGCTGCTCTGTTGATTGCGTTGATTTGCATCCAGAACGCCCTGGAGTCTGCTTTTTTAGTATTAAGCATCAATTTGGCCCAGAAGTCATTGTATTTGTTACTTTTTTCCATCCATACTAGCTTTTTGTATTCTTTCCTAATCAACCGAACTTCTTGCCAGGTGCTTTGCTTTGTTCTTGGACCTTGTACCCGTCTTGTGAGCTTTTGAAGATGTTTCTTCATTGCCAAAGTAGTTATTGAGAATTTGGTTTTGGTCGTGGGACTGCTCTGCCTCCTGGCCTTGCTGCTTGATTTTGGCAATCTTTCCAGGAAGTTAGCCCAAGTTTCTGAACAAAGATCATTCTCTACCATTACCATTTGTAATAGGTTCTTGGCATCCAACGCTATTTGGGATAGTGTTTTGCTTGTCCACTTAAGCCGCTTCAGGTTGAAGGTTGATAGTAGTCCTGGTATTTTTGGAGCCATTGTATACCTAGGGGAGTTTAGTTTCATTTCAATATGTTGCATGGAATGATCACTGTCTAGAGTACTGATTATTTGAAATGTTTTGACTAGGCTCAATAGGGGCAATGTTATTAATGTATAGTCCAGAGTTGAGTTTGTTCAAGTTCAAAAGACCTTTATTCGAATTTCATAAAATTCATAAAAGTACCACAATAAAAACGTACATTTACACAGCAAGAACAAGTTTGTAAAATTCATGAATTATTAAAATCAAGTACATTTCTTATAAGACTATTTTCAGGGGTTTTCCATCATTTTACGTACACGTGTTATGAGTCTCAAAAAAGTGCTAGTGCGGAAAATGTATTCATCTGTATCCAGGGAAAGTAACATTAAATAGGACTCCCCTAATGAAAGGGGTCTATGTTTTTTAAAATACGGAGTTAAAAACCAGTTGATATATCTTAAATAAAATTTACAGAAGAATAGAAAGTGCAAATCGTTCTGTTTACTGATACCATCACATGGGCATGGATTATAATCTTTTGTATGCTGATAGCCAAGGGGGAAGCCCAACAGAAATTTTATTGAGCCCGCCCTTAGCCGGAACAGCAATGATCTCTCCCAGTTGGTCATAGGTAGGGTGAGGTATTGTGCAAGGTTTGTCCTACTTAAATCATTTCTCTGGTAGGTCACAACAGTTGGTTTGAGGATTTCCCTTTCCATTCGTTCTGAACTATAAAGTGTGTACAGTGCTTGTTTGACCTCAATTTTATCTTTGAGTTCAATCTTACTGGGGTCGGAAAAAAGGTCTTCCCTGTTCACGTTACTCAGTGTTTGTAGAACTCCCGCGACCCAGGGGATTGACATGCCGTGGTCACATTTAAGACAATCTTTTATGATGTTTTGAGTTAAAACGGCAGAGTTGTTCCTCCAAATCCTAATCCAGAAGAGAACTGGGCTAGATCTAATAAAATTGCATACGTAGGGGAGGTTAAGTTCCTCATGGCAAATCATTTCAGAGGAGGAAATTAGGGCACCCAGTATTTTCCTGCAGAATCGTCCTTCTTCTCGCTGGATACTAGGGCTATATCCCAATCCCCAAACTTCGGCCCCGTATGTGGCTACTGGTAGGCACTGTAGCTTAAAAAAATTTTAAATGGCTCTAGTGGCACCTATTTTCTTTAGTCGGGGCAAACTCAATATAGAATTGTTGGCTTTCGAGAACTTGCCCATGGCGTGGGCCATATGCCCACTCCATGAGCCGTTCGCAGCGAAAACCAGACCAAGATACGGGAATGAGGTTACAGATTCTAATTTGTCTGTACCTATGTGTATAGTATTGAGTTTGCATTTCCCAGGGCCACACGACATAATAAAAGATTTTTTTAAATTGAAGCGCAGGTCTAGGCCCTCCATGTACTGCACGAAACCTTTAACAAGTAGGCGAAGGGCGTTAGGTGTTCGTCCCATCAAGACCGCGTCGTCAGCATATAATAAAACTGGCAAAGGGAGCCCCAGGATAGTTGGTACATCACTAGACACTTGCTTTAGAGCTTTAGCCAGGCCATTAATATAGATAATGAACAGCAGGGGTGCTAAAACGCACCCCTGTCTTACCCCTCTGCCGATGTTAATGGGTCCAGATACTTCTCCGCCCACCCCTATCCTAACTTGTGCTTTGAGGTCGGTGTGGAGGTATGCCAGGAAATTGACAAGAGCCTCGTCCAATCCATAGTTCAAAAGGATTGCCCAAAGCTTAGATCTATTCACTAGGTCAAAAGTGGATGAGAGATCCATGAACGCAAGATAAATAGGGGACGATCGGGCAATGCTATACTTGTCAATAATCAATTTCAGATTCAAGCATTGCTCGACCCTCCCCACCCGCTTCTGAATCCCATCTGGCACGGGTCCAATAGGCCCGTATCTTCAGTCCATTCTATGATCCTGTTATAGATTATTCGTCCCAAGATTTTTAAGGTGTTGTCCAGAAGAGAAATCGGACGATAATTCACTGGGTCCGATCTCTCGCCTTTTTTAAAAATTGGAACTATAATGCTAGTAGACCAAGAGGTGGGCATGGGAACTGTAGGTAGGCTGTTAAAAACATTAAGGAGGATTGGTGCCCATAGGTCTGGACTGTGCTTGATTACATCTATGGGTAGGCCATCAGGGCCTGGAGCCTTGTTTCCAAGACTCTCTTTGATGGCTAACACCACCTCATGGAGATCTATTTCTAAACCGTGGAGCTGTCCACGGAGGAGGCTAGATGGATCTTCAGGAGGGGCAGCATATATTTTAGAGAAGTGGGCCTCCCATAAGTTGCTGGTTATATTGCAGCTAATTGGGGTTAGTTGTTTGCCCATTTCACGTGTTTTTCTGACGACTGACCAGAAAAGGCCGACGTTTTTCAGGTTAGCGCTCCCAACCAGCGATTCCCATTGTTCTGTTAATAATACAGCCTTCCTTTCTACTAACTTAAGTTTATAAGATTTCCTGGCTGCCTGGACCTATGCTAGGCACCTTGGTTTAGTGGTTAATGCCCTGCGCAGTTCCCTATTTGCTAGTGAACAGGCAGAGTCAAACCACCTGGGTTCTTTCCGCTCTTTGGGTAATGGGGCTGACAGAGAAGCTTTTATTGCTGAACACAGTTTACCGAAATCATCGATTATCCTATGGCCGTTCCCATCCATGGTCAAGCAAGAAGTAAATAGGTTGGGGTGTTCCCTGTTTATGCTTTCTAGTATGGCCCCGCTGTCAACTCCCCTCCATTTGAGGCGCAAACCGTCGCCTGTAGGTGTAATATCTCTTGCCCGTTTAAGTTAGCATATACCTTGTTAGGGCCTAGTTTTAACATCACAGTGAGGGGGTTATGATCACCAAACGAGGTTTCTACTACTATAGATTTTGTCACACAGTTTAATAAATGGGGAGACATAAAAATAAAATCAATTGTGGAAGAACAGTCCCGCCCTCTGAACGTAGGGGCGTGGAATTCGCTTGGAGTATGGTTTATATCCATAACATTACTGAGAGTATGTTCAGTTAATATGTTAGCTAGTTCAATACCCCTTCGTTCAGCCTGATCTGAGTGATTTCTATCCTCAGTTCTGCGGTTCTTAACAATTTTTGCATTAAAATCCCCCCCAATTAGAATCCCTGTTTCCTCCCCAATTTCAGCACAAGTTTCAAGGTACTGTAAAGTCTTAGAGAGTGCTTCGAAGTTTTTGTTAGGTACGGAACAAAAGTCATTATTGTAAAAATTAATTAAATAAATCCGGGTCTTTCGCTTGAACTCTAAAATCTGTATGTTCGGGTTTCCTCTAGAGAGGTCTGTGATTGTGCCACCGGCCAATATCTTAATGCCAGTAAACAAACCTCCCACTGCACGAACTGAGTCAGGCTTGGGTGCTGTCAGGCTGAAGCAATGATACCCTTCAATATGTAAGTTCTCCACAGCCCAGGTCTCCTGGAACATAATAATATCTTTACCATCCAGTAACTGGGCCCATTCTGGGTTTGACAATCTTGACTCTAGCCCTGCCACATTCCAGCTAAGAATGGATAGATCACAATAATTACTGTGTGTAGTTGGTTTACTTTTGACACTCTTAACTGTACTCTGCACAGGGTTAATTGATGTAGGAGGTACAACCTCTTGTGTAATGGCACGTGTAATAACATTACTTTGTACCGATGTTTCCCGAGTTGAAATAGTTGACACCGAGAGTAGATGTTCCTCAATATCATCGCTTTCATCTCGGCATTCACCACTACATCCCTTTGTCCCCAGTCAGTCCTGATCTTCTAAATTCGAGAAGGCATATTCGAACCGATTATAGGTTGGAATGTTGTATATAGGCCTCAGCTCATTATAACCAAAATTTGAGTTTCCATTGGGACTGAAGAGTGGCCTCTCACTATAATTATGCAGGGGCATGATGGGAAAGTGTGGGTGTGGCGTATAGTGTCCCTTGAATTTAGCCTGATGATGCTGGGCTGGGCCGTTCATGAGACTGAAATCTTGGTTCAGTTGGTGAGATGGGTATAAATCCCTGATTCCAAGGTTTCGCTCCTGAAGTCGCACAGCCGGATTAGACATGGGATTAGGAGTTGGGGCTAGATGTCTGTAAAAGTAACCCAAGGGAAGTAAGGTTGTGTTAAATTCCCAGGGTGAGGGTAATGGCGCATTAACAAGAGTTTATTGAGCCCATTGAGGAGACCTGAAGTTTATGACTACACAGTCTCCCTCAAACTTTTTTCTCAATGGGCCAATCCACCCGACTCTATGTGTTTGAATGATCTCCCTTGCACCTTCCATTGGGAAATTACAATTAGTGGATAGCCAATGGAGGATCCTGTTATTAAGAGTTGTGTGATTTTCCTCTTGGTCGTTCTTTAATTTAGGCACATTGACCAAAATCAACACATATGCCCCGCATTCAGGTGGGAGGTTGATGCGGGTAGGGATTTTCTTCATATTGGTTACCGTACTAAAATCAGATTGTACTACAGCGCGATTTTGAGGGACATTCTTGGATTGATGGGTTGGGGCCCTTTTACTTTTATCCTCGTTGGGATCCATCCTTGCCCCACTAGCTGCCTTACTAGTGTTTAAAATGGCAACATGTTGAGCTGGGGGTTGGGCTTTGCTTGTGCTAGGTGCGGACATGGTTGGGATTGGTTTATTATGGCCAACTATTTTTGCTTTTGTGTTAGGATCACTATTTTTAGCGTTAATACAGCCTAATGTCTCAACATTAGGTTTATTGATTAGAGTCTGCCCTATGCCCATTTTTTAAACATGATCATTCAACGCTCTCAGCCTCTTATCTAGGTTTACAATTTGTTGATTAATTGGTCCTAAGAGGGTGGACAATAATGTCTCCATCCTCCCCCAGAATACATCATTCCCTAATACTGCACTAGCTTCTATGGAGGGGGTTTTAGTTACCATTACTTCGTCTTCTCCCTTGTCCCTTTCCCGCTCTACGGGGGCAGGAGCCCTCCGATTTCGCTTGCGCCCTCCCTTAGTTCTGTGTGTTTTTGCTGGTGACTCAGTGTCTAGGTGCTTCAGTTTTCTTTTAGCTTTTTGGCCCCGTGTTCTCACAGGAATGCTATCACTTTTGTCCCTCTCGGTATTTGATATGTTGGAATCCACATATGAATCATTACCATCTAAATGTAGATAGTTATTTTCCAATAATGCACAGGAATCTTGGCTGATATTCGTGTCAGGCCTAAGCAGGGTGGGTGTTGATGATAACCTGCTGCCTGGAGTAAATTGTGCCGATGGGGCCGTATCCACAATTATACAGTTCTCAGTAGAGTCTATGCCTGGAAGTCCTGCGTAGGAAGCAGCAAGTAAAGAGTCCACTGAATTGTCTTGGTTCAAAAGAAGAGGGGGCAAGCTGGATGAGAGTGAAAAGCGCCTCTCAGTATTCTGAATGGCAGTGGCAACAACATCAATTGTCTTCTGCAGCATTTTATCAATAGCGGTCAGTGTTGGCCGTGGGGTGATAATAGTAGTAGGGTGAGCCAGTTTATGCGCATCTTTTGGCCTGGGTACTGCTGGTGTCCTTTTCCCCATAATTCTGAGCTGTTATTTGGTTGTTATAATGTACTTTGTCACTGACCTGATGTGGGTCCCAGGGATGATGCGAAGGGGCAGCCAGGGGGGATGGCCCAGCCCAGCCTCTTCAGGCCTCTGAGGGCCACAGAGGGCCCGCCCTTTGCCCGGGCTTAGCCCGGCGTCGCCCGCGCGCGTCCTGCGATGCGAGGACCCCCGCTGCTTAAGAGCGCCTCCGGGCGCGGGCAGGGCATCGGCGGCTTCCTGCCGCAAGCACTGCTGGGACCTGTAGTCCCCACCACTCGGCGGCCGTGCCAGATGTCAGGAGGCTAGCGGCGGCGGAGAGGGACCGGTCGCAATGCAGGGAGCCGGATGTGGAATGGAGCAGCCCCCGTAGTCAATCTGCAGGGCAAGGCAAAGTTCTGGTGAGCGGCGTTCCACCGCAGGTGAGTTGCGGCGTCTGTAAATTACCCCCGCTCTGTCGAGGACCCCCCCTGCTTAAGAGCACCTCGGGGCGCGGGCAGGGCGTCGGGGGCTTCCTGCCGCAAGCACTGCTGGGACCTGTAGTCCCCCCCACTCGGCGGCCGTGCCAGATGTCAGGAGGCTAGCGGCGGCGGAGAGGGACCGGTCGCAATGCAGGGAGCCGGGTGTGGAATGGAGCAGCCCCCGTAGTCAATCTGCATGGCAAGGCAAAGTTCTGGTGAGCAGCGTTCCACTGCAGGTGAGTTGCGGCGTCTGTAAATTACGTGTTATGACCTATGTATGTAGCAGCTGGGGGTTTATCGTGCACCGATCTTCCATTTAATACCCTCAGACCGAGTCGTTCCTGGTCCCAAACCAGTTGCTTACCCACTTGGTCTGACCTCAAGGGCGATATAATCTCCTGGGATTCGACATTCCAATTTTTATTTGCCACTGAGATATTGTCCTCTTCCTCCGATTGATGTAAAAGATTGGAGTTAAAGTCACCCGTAGCGATAATCTCCCAACTTGGGTGATCTAAACGGATGGAAGTTACAACATGAACTACACGTTGGAACAGTTCTTTTTTTAATGTTTTTTCGGGTGGGCGTATATGTTGATTAGGACGATTGTCCTTGCCACGCGTTTGATTATGCTCTCCAGCCTAATGATTTGCACATCCGTTGCTGAGGCAGGCAATTGCGAGACATTGATCTTTAATGAGGTGGAAATATAAATAGATAGACCTTCCCTTGCGCGGCCGTAGCGCTGAAAGCGTGTCGCGTTTTCATGGAAACATAATCTTCCTGGTACATCAATTGGCTCGGTTGACCAAGTTTCCTGCAGCGCTATGATGTCATATTGATCCCAGGTAGCTGTTTTCCTGCTTTGATTTAGGATGTTTTTTGCTCCTGCGATGTTCCATGAGAGCAGTTTTATAACGTTTTCTTCAATTTTACCAGCCTCATAATAGGTTCAATTACCATTAGCGCCTTGTATTTGTCTCTGGTGACTATTGATTGATGTTTCGGCCCCCCTGGCAGCATGGAGTATTGAATGAGTGGCAGGATTGTATAGTCTTCTCTTTTCCTACATCTTTTTAGCAATGGTGACGGATAGCCCTTTTTTGTTTGTTCTTTCAGGGAGATTCCCCACTCTTCAAATTTACTTACTTCTGCAAGGATGCTTTTTACCACTTCTAGGCTCCTCCAGGTGGTAAGTGTGCCTTCCCTGAGGGCATTCTCTCCTAACGTGACGAATTCGATTGATGATAGGTCAGCCGACGTTAGGTGGGTTAGGCTGGGGATAGAGGATGTGAGGTGGAGAATATTCCCTTGGTTTAAGAAGTCTTGGGTGCCTTGGGGCTCGTAGCTGGGAATGAACAGTATCTTCCCAGCTGTAGCTAGTTGCATCTCAGAGGGTGTTTTACTACTGATCTGGTTTTTTTCATTAGTGGTAGATTTCTGATCATCGTAACCCTCTGCATTAAGGTGGAGGTATTGCCCTATTTGATTGTACGTTTCATTCTGAGTTAGTACTAGTGGAGTTTTTGTCGTGTTTTTTGCCGCACGGGCTAATCTGTTTGGTCCTGCCTGTTCTCGGTGGTGCCCACTGGATGTAATCGCTGGTCCAGGGCATGGACCTATTCTTTCCGCGTTTACAATCTCTTTAGATGGTTGGGTGCCATTAATGCCAATGTGTATTGTGAGTTTTGGTTGGTCATCCATATGACTGTCAGCCTTTATTCTTATTTGCCTATGACTCTTTTGGTCGCTTTTTCCCGGAGTTTGATGGTCAGACAATATGGTGATACTTTTCCCTGTGGTTGCATTGATGCTTGGTAGTGTGACACGAATGGAGGGGAGCTTTTTTTGATTTTTGTTCGGGTCTTTAAGTACAGCCCAGTGGGGTCTCTTGTTACTTAGTTCATATCTATTCATTTGCTCGGTCTTGTTTGTATGATTCCTTTTATCATCAGAACTGGTGCGCCCTGTTTGTTTGGGAACGGACTCAGTTTTTTGGGATTCGTCCAAAAGATTATCTTGAGTTTTGTTTAAGTGAGTAGCTGCTCCGAGCCCTTGGTCCATACTGTTGTCGGTAATACTTGCAGTGGTTGTTGAACTCCAAAGTTCCGCATTACTAGCATTCCCCGCTTCTGAGTTTTTAGCAGGTGCAACTCCCACGATTTGTGACGACTTTTTTGTTGTTATCACTTGAGATGTGGCCTTGGGGCTTATCCATGGTCGTATTTGGCTATCTTCACGGTCTTTATGGTTTTTATGTTCCGTTTCTATCTTAATTGATGGATTATGTTTCCCCTCTGTGGCGTTCAGTTCTAGCTTTGGTTTAGTTTTTGCCTGATTAAAGTTAGGGAATGTGATCAATGTCTGTTTATTGGCGGGTGGGCAGTTTGACAACTGATTTCTGATTTTCCTTGCCCGTTTTTATTGCCTCTTGGTTAGGTGTTTCTGATCATTTTGCTTCGCCCCATCTTGGTTTGGTGATTGTAGTCCTAGTTGTTTATGGTCGTTGTTTTGTACGATATGGGATGTTGCGCCGATTGTTTCCGGTTCTTCTATTATATCGTCAGATTTCATTTGCGGCTTATGCAGTGCGGTTTTTCCCATTGTTATTTGCCTTACTGGACCTTTTGATTGGTCTGCATGTTCGTTTTGTTGGCTCTTGGAGTTTTCAAAAGAGATAAGGTCACATCCAGTTAGTGTGTTATTGTCACTACGATTAGCTTGTTTGCATTCCTGCAGTATATCTGTGAGTATCGATGGCAAATTCTTTATTTTTCCAATATTGGATGGCAGGTACAGGTTTGAGATGGTGCGCACAGTCGGGTCAGATCCTTGAAGACGGCAAAAACGCTGGCCATGTCGTCTAGCTTTTTGTTTATGTTAGCTATGTATTCCGCCAATGTACTCATAAGGTGTATTTGGATGTCCAGTTTATCAGACTGCATATTGAGGGTTTTGATTGAGGTTTCCAATATGCACCCTAGTGCACTATGCAATGTGATTATGGATTCCAGGTTATCGCCGATGTAATATCCTCTTTTTTGGCGGGGTTGTTCTCCAACTTTGCCGCCAGGTGAAAGTCCATGTGGAGCTTGCTTTGTAGATGTTAAATCATTGTCCTGCTCTTTGGTTTTTTGCCTTATTTCACGGCGTATTTCTGGAGTTTTTGTTGTTGCCACATTGAGGGCAGCTGAAGCACTTGAGATTTCTATGATTGAGGGTTCTGCCTGGGCATCACTGTGAGTCACATGCGATGAATCTGTTAGTAGAATAATATCCACCTCTTGGTTCGTTCCACTGGATATATCTACTATGTTTTTACTTGGCGACTCCTGTGATGGAGAGTTTTTAGTACCCCAACCGGTTACCGTTGCTTCTTGGTTCGTCCTTCCGGTATGGGTTACTTTGCTAGGCTTTTTTTTGTCCCTCAGGTTTGCTTCCAGTTATTTCCTGTGCCTCAATTTCGGAGGCGTTGATTTACTGTTGATTTTCAGCCCTTCATGGGTACTTTCAATTGTATGGCTGTCAGACCAAGTTTCTTGTGTCCTAGTACTTCCTTTGTTATGGGTCAGTACTTGAGTTGCCCAGCAGAGGTTTAAGTCCTTTATCTTTATCGTCTCTGTGGATTTATTCAATATTAGGCTCATACCTTGGTCCGGTCTTGGGGTTGAGTGGCTGTATGGAGACACCTTATGTGCCAATTCATACGTACTTATGTCTGAATTGTGGCAGGCTTCGTTGTTGGATTGGGCCAGGTGGCTTTCCGTTATTGATTGCTCATGAGATATAGCATGGCTTGATATTATTGATGTTAATGCTGTTGATAGTGTTAATGGTGTTGATAAAACTTTATCGTATTTATTCTAATTTATTTTTTGGCCGGGGACCTTGTTTTGTTTCCTTCATGCTGGCCACCCGTAATGTTGGATGGTCCTGTGTGGGATGTTAGTGACTTCTCCTGTACTTGCCCTTGAGTTGTATTGTGTGTTTTATTAACCTTTTTATTCTCCTTGTGCACCTGGGCTTGAAATTGAAAGATGTTTTTCACAAGGCTGGCATTCGTGCGCTTATGCGTCTCCGCTATTTCGTTGGCTTTGTCGATGTTCATGATATGGGCATTCCGAGGAGTCCTTGGTACTGATAGTACTGTTGGTCCTGCTGGCCTTATTTCAGTTGGTGACATTGGTTTTTGCAAGCCTATTGGGGTATTTGGTAATGCGTAAAGTGCTGTTGCAGGATCTTTCAGAAAGGCAAATCTACCAGTGTGGTTCATATTCATATTGCTGAAGATTGGATATACGGGCGGAATTAGTAGTGCAGGTGAATTTCCATCCGCTATGCCGGCGGGAGATTTAGTTTTGGCCTTGGCTTTTCTCCTTGGATTCTTGGTTGGGTTTGTGCGTGTTCTCCCCGACCTCATTCCCTTTTGTGTATTTTATTTTGTGTATCCCCTGCCGTCTCCGCTCTGCTTCCCGTCCCACCTCCCAAGCCTGTCTGTGTCCTCAGTTGGAACAGCTGCCGTTAGGGAGATGGCGCAGTAAGTACTATTGCGGTGGGTGGCCAAGAGACTAGTCCCAGCCTTGTATCTTGTGGGCGCTGATACACATCTAGGCTCCCGCCGCAGGGATGATGTTATGGCGGCTCCGGCCGCGTTGGCAAGTCTTACAACTCCTGCCACGGGGGTAGTGCTTTAGCGGCTCCGATCGGGTTGAAGAGGAAAAAAACAAAAAAAACGTAGCGATGGCAATGCTTGGCGGCTCGCGTTCAGGTTGGATGAGGGTAATCCGTGGATAAGCGTCCTGCCCGCGCTGCCGCTGCTGTTAACGCTGCTTTCTGGTGAAACTGGTGGTGAGCGGATGAAATGCGGATGAGATGCCAAATGCACGGCCAGATGCACGGCCTCACTTTTTCCCCACTCCTCATCTCCACATTGGCGCTGGGGTGGGCGAACTGAGCGGAGTGGGACGAGAGGATTATTGGCGGCTGGGGTCCAGCTGTAGCCTGGATGCAGGGCTTGAACAATGGGGGAATCCCCGGGCGACCGCCGATGAAAGACAGCAAGCAACCGCTGCCCCCGTGCCCCGTTCCCCCCGCTCACGTCCTGCTTCCTCGCTCGCTTGCTCTCTGCCGCAGGCTCCCCGAAGTCGAGTTAGACGCCGCCGTACCCTCTCCCTCCCAGTGGCTACTCGAGGCGGCTACTCAATGGCGGTGGCGGTGGTCTGCTACAGCGTGTAGCGTTCACTCTCTGCTCTCTGCTCTCTGTTCGCAGCTCGCTCGCAGCTCTCGCTCGCAGCTCTCTGCTGCCCTCTAGTGTGCATCAAGGACCAGAGTAGGTAAAAGCAGTGAATCATTACTCCATCTACTATGCATTTGTCCGGCCCTTTTACCCCTTTGAAAAAATCTAGTGCACTGTGAACTGTTTGGGAGCTTTTGGCCTAGGCAGGAAGTACACGGCGATGGTCATGGCCCTCTACAACAAACCGAAGGCGAAAATAGTGGTGAACGGGAGCGCATCCGAAACGCTCACGCTGGGCAGAGGAACCAGACAAGGATGCCCCCTCTCCCCCGGACTATTCCTGCTCGCACTAGAGCCCCTGCTAGCCAGAATCAGGGACAACACCGAGATAACAGGCGTTAAGCTCAAGAGAAAAACCGTCAAACTAGCAGCATACGCCGACGACATCCTAATTACAACAGCGAACCCCTCCACGTCGATAAAAGCTCTGATGGCCACAATAGGTGAATACGCAGAAGCCTCAGGCTACAAACTCAATAAAGAGAAATCGGAATGTAAGCCAATGAATGTCCATACCACAAGAGAAGTCCTAGGCGATTCCGGCCTAGCATGGCAAACGAAACCTCTGAAATACCTAGGGCTCCACTTTGGGAAAGACCTCACGTCAACCCTGCAACACAACGAGGACCTCACGCTGAAGAAGATAAAGGAGAGACTGGAGTTATGGTCACCAAAGTTCATCAGCTGGTGGGGACGCATTGAAACGATCAAAATGATGATAACACCGGTAATAAACTACACGCTATCAATGCTTCCACTTCCAATGACAGAGACATTTCACAAAAAATTGGACCAGCTCATAAACATCTTCCTGTGGAAAAACAAGAAGCCAAGGATAAGCCTACAAAAACTAAGACTGTCAAGAGACCTCGGAGGCCTTAACCTGGCGAACTTCAAGACATACCAGACGGCTTGCCTGGCGAGACAGGGTATCGCCTGGGTAGATGCCACACAAACGTACAGGCCAGTATGGCTGGAGGTCGAACAAGACATCCTAGGAGGACTCAGGCCAATAGCACTCCTAACAGCGAACCGGCACCCACTGAAAACGAGCGCCATACTAAAACACACGAGAGAGGCCCTGCTGAAAGTGGACAGGCACATGGCGCAGAAACTGAAGGGCACTGCTTGGGAATCCATCTGGTTCAACACTAAAGTGACCTACCAAGGGGCAACACTGCACAATGACACGTGGATCAGAGAAGGTATCAGCACGCCCAGTCAATTGGAAACAAAGGGAAAACCGCTGACTTTCCAGAACATACAGCAGCTACATGATCTCCCGAACCCAGAGTTCTATAACTTCCTTAAAATTAAGACAGCAATAACAAAGGCCAACCTATGCGGAGGAGAGCCGGGGATCATCAAGTATCTGCAGCTCATCGACTTAGCAGGACATCAAACGGCAAAAATCTATAAACTACTCAGCCCATCCAAGATGGCGCAGAACAAAAAAGCAACCAACACATGGGAGACGCGCCTGGGCAGGCAACTAAATGAAAAGGAGCGAGCGATAATGTGGAGTTCAGCGACAACAAACAAAATCACCCCACAACTAGCGCAAACAAAATACTGGCTGCTCCACAACGCATACTGGACGCCATCCAAACTCCACAAGGTCGGCATAGCAGACTCAGACAAATGCTGGAACTGTCAGAAAGAAGAAGGGACCCTCGAACACCTTATCTTCACCTGCGTGAAAGTCAGGAAGTTCTGGGCTCAAATCAACACTTTCCTGAACGATATGCTCAAAACGAATCTGGAGATCAGCTTCGTCAGCCTGGCGACTGAGCACCTAACAGCGAACCTAAAAAGTAAAGAAGAAAGAGAACTCCTAGACCTACTTCTCACAGCGGCCCTCAAAATGATCCTAACGAACTGGAAAAACACAGCCAAAGCAAGCTTTAAAACATGGATCAACTGGATTACTTTCCTGAGGGGAGCAGACAACATTACAGGCACCTTCTCGAAAGAACACACAGCCAAGCTGCACATGTGGGACCCGCTTGATGAGCTCCTGAGAACGACCCAATAAAGGACAATCAAGGACAACTACGTGCGCACCCCCCCTCCTCCCCCCCTCTTTTCTCTTTTCTTCTCCAGTGGAGGGAGAACAGTAGATATATATGACCGCCAACTGTGTACCTATATCTGTATATATATATTTTTGTACGACCTTCTTTTGTATACCAATAAAAATTTCTAATAAAAAAAAAAAAAAAGAAAAAATCTAGTGCAGCCAAAATTGAAGCTACAGCACATAAGAACTTGCAGATCCACCGTAATAAAATCACTGGGAGGATCTACAGTCCAGCAAGCATGTAAGGCATTGAAGGTTTTGAGCTTAGCAGCAAAGGAGCTAGAAAAAGGAAACAGACGATAAATGTACAGGAAAAAAAGGTTGCAAATACATATGCACTCTGCTTTACTCGAAAGTGCTCAGACAGTTCCCACGTTCTTTGCACGAGTACTTTGGGCTTTTTATATGTTATGATATTTCGTCACTGCCAAGTAATTTCCCCGTTCTCTCGCCTTTCACAGAACAACAACAAAAAATGCAGAGAGGCGCACTTACCAAACAGACAGGTTCAATACCGATAAGCCATCACCCACAGCAAAAAGACAGCAGTAACATTGAAATAAAGGTTTCATATGTATATGCGCTTTGTCCAGCCTAAAAACGCAGTGACGGTTTACAAGTGCCTGCACCAGCACTTTGAACCTTTTACATCCATCAAGGCACAATCCGACAATCTAATGATTGCCATTATGCCTAGGTTTTTAGCAAGCTTTTTGTACCACTATGTTTTATATTTCAGATTAATAATACTGCAATTACATTTTTTTTAAAGTTGATTTTATATTTAGTATGATTTTAACTGATCAAACATTTACATATTATTTATTTTAAAGTTATAGAACTGGTAAGTATTTGCTGAAAAATGTGAGTATTCAAAGTGAATAAAAAGTCAGGAGAGTTACACTCTGACCTCTGAGTGATAGTTGTTGCTGTCTGATTCTGGCACAGTAGTCTTAGGGTATATCAGAGGGCATATGGACTGAAACTTGGCAGAGGGTTCTAAAGGTATACGGGTCAAAAAGAATGTGGTCTGTGAAGGATAGCAGAAAGAGTTTGAGAAACCCAGATGGCTGAAATCAGCAAAAATGGTAACGGCTAACAAAGGGGGTCAAAGGGCTATGGCTATCAGCAAAGGGGAGATCAAGAACATGAGAAGACTGATGAACAAAATAAGGGGTGAGGGAAGAACTAGCTAGATTGTATAAGGTGGCCCACATGGTGATTCTACTTAACAAGGGGCTCTGATTGCCAACTGTAATAGCATTTGGAACCAACGCCAAGGCCATTTTTAACACAGCTTTTTAGCAAGAGATCTGATCTAGCCAAATCAACTGGCATCAAGTGCAAGGGTGGATATGCAAGGATGAACCTTCTATGGTGTGTCAAAGGTTTCTTGTCACAAGGTGTTACTGAAACTAAGCATTTTTTCCTGCCAGACTTCTCTGAATCTGGACTTATTGTCATACTTTAGAATGGTCTTTATATAAAGCTTTGAGAGGCAGTGGCCACTGACAGGAAAGTTGCATTTGGAAAGCAAAATTTGATAGATTCCTGGGAGATGAAGGTTCCTTTTGGGAACTGTACATTGTGTATGTAGGTCTTCCTTCCTCTCAACATAATTTGCACAGTTGGTTGAGCTCAGCTGAGCTGCGTTTTGACTCGCACCTTCCCATGCTTGTTTGCTTCTTGGTCCAAATCTATAATGACCGAGTCAGTAGTAATGTGCCCAGGTGAAAAACATGGGGAAAAAGTTGAACCTTTTTCCATAGCTTTCTTTGGTTTGTTCCATTGAATTAAGATGCTTCTTGCACAGTCAAGGTTTCTGCCCCATAGTGCATTATTTATTTGAGTCTGGCTTAGAAAATTGTATGGGAATACTGCACGGCGCTGTCACCAAAAGAAGAATTAGATTGCATGCAATCCCAGATTTACAAACGTTTGTAAGCCTGGGATTGCGTGAAATCAATATACCCCTTAGAGGATGGCGTAAAAAAAGGAAAAATATATATTTTTTCCTTTGTATTTCCTCTTTCTATGTATGCTGCAATCTGAAGGACACATAGAAAGAGGAAAATGCCTCGAGAGATTGTTTTTGTGCAGGAAAGCATGTTGTCCTGCACAAAAACAATTCCTGTGTTGCACAGAGACTCTATGACTCTCCTTGCCTGAAGCTCTTTGCGTGCAGTTGCATTTTCGGCATCGTTTGGAGGGGTCTGTGCTAGCTGCTCCATTTGAGTAATTTGGCAGCCAGAAGCTCCTCAATCACGTCCAGGTACTGTGGCGCTCTGACTTTCGACCCCTTTTCTTGCACTGTTCGAAGAACAAGAACTTGTTCTTAGTGTGCTGGGAGGAGTCACGTTCTCTGCAGAGCGGAGCAGAGCAAGCAAGCAAGCAGAGCAAGCAGAGTAAGCGTGTCGTGGCTGCCGCATCGCATCGCTGGTTTGCCACTGGTTGCTGCGAGGCCCCAAAGCATGGCTGTTGGATTGCTGGATTGCTGATTGCTGAAGCGGACCTGAGCAGAGCCGGGGTGCCGTGGTTTCCGCGGTCCCAGCGTCGCTGGCTTGCCGCGAGGCCCGAGGCCCGAGGCCCGAGGCAGAATTGTTGGATTGCTGGGCTACCGGAGAGCTGGAGGAGAAGTTTCGTCCTTTGCTGTGCGGAGCGGAGTGGAGCAGAGCCGGGGTGCCATGAGTTACCGCGTCGCTGGTTTGCCACGTCTGCTGGCTTGAATTGCCCTTCTCATCCACCCGCCTGTACCCCAATGTATCTCCAATAGGGGGAAGCACAATTTGGCATAAATTGGCAATATTTTGTCATAACGTTATTTTCAAGTTTGACACCATCCCAAACCCACGTAAAATTCCTATTGTGGGGGCAAACATTCTGAACATCCAAATACATTTACACATCTTTTGACGTATCGTAGCTGCAAGCCAGTGTGATCCTGCGTTGCCGTGTTGCTGCCACGTCGATTGACGATCCCCCCCGCCACAGCTGCCATTACCACCCCCGCTGCTGCGGTCTCTTCCGACTTTTCCCTGACGGCTGCTGCAGCTGACCCTGTGCTTGACTACCACCGCCGCGTTCCTGTATTCCGTCATTGCACCTCTCCCGCCATTCTATCTTTGCGGCTGGAGGTCTTGGCGGTCTCGGGGGCTTGCGGTGTCTTCAGAGCTCGGAGCTCGGCTTGGCTCGCGCAGGACTTGGGGCAGACAGGCCTGGGAGGCCCGGAGGTGAGCTGCAGTGGTGAGGAGCTGGGTCTCTGTTCTTTGAGACCTATTTTTTTTTTTGGGTGTAGCTTGAGGCGGGCAAAGGTGGTGGTGAAAGGCAGTCCTCGAGGTACAAGAGGGGGCAAAGACCATCAAAAAGCAACAAAGGAACAACGGGACCTGTTTTGGGAGGTGTGAGGATCTCCTAAATCCTCAATCCTTAATCATAATTTAATCTTCACTTACTACGTTGTTAAAACCCACCAAAGCTACATCAAGGTGTTGGTTAACGATGACATCAGGGCTCCAACGCGGTGCTCTGCCGGAGATAAAACAGCGTCAGAGACTGGATACTTCAACTAAAGCGGGGTCACAGTCAAAATCAGACGGGAAAGATGAGGGGGCTATTACATCAAGGGACTGCTTGACTGAATCAGTTGAGCTGAGTGTACCACCCTTATCCCCCGTAGTCCCTGGGAAGATGCAGAAGATTTCCAACGTCGACGTTCAACCGTCAATTAAGAGTTACTTTTTTAAGTACCATACCCAAAAGCAAAATAGAACTCAAATTAAGAAGGATATTGGCAACTCTGGCATTGATTGTAGATCATCTTCATTTACTTCTCTTGTATCGTCACCAGGTTTAAATAGTGCTCAACTGGGGGAAGACCTTGAGCCTAACTCTGCCTCGTCTCTACCAAGGCCCCGCGATGAGCCGGTCTCTCTGGTCTCGAACCTAATTGTTGGACATACATCTCCATTGAAGACCCTAAAACTATTTTGGGGCAAATTAAGGCGTTGGAAGTGAGTAGCCCTAAGGAAAAGCTTCCAAAGCCGGTTAAAGACTCACAAGACCCAGCGCTTAACCCGTCGGAAAATTTACCAGTGTTCACCGGAAGGTTGCTGGCGCAGGCACAAATTCACCGTCATAATACGGTGGAACAGCAAAATGATCAGTCTACTGATCTAATTGTGGTGGAGAATCAACAAAATTTCGGAACGGAAGAGTCGAACAAAAGATCTATAGAGAGTGGATCTGTTATCTACTCGGTAATTGAAATCTCTTCGGGTTCGAATCATAATGTTAGTGATGTGGCCGTGGAGGCTGATTATAATGTGTTTAAGCCACTTATTAAGGGTGGCAGTGATGATTTAGTATTAAGCCCGATTGATCACCTTTCCCTAACTGGGGAGGCTTGTCCTAGCAATCTGGATAAATCCAGTATAATTTTGGAAAATAGCTTTTGTATCAATAAGTCTGTACTGATCCCAGGTGCGGCTAGTAGGAGTAACAATGTTAAGTTGGATATTAATGAGCATTGTAATTCTTTTAACTCTGCAGATCTATCTTTTCTAACAAAGTTTCATGGAAATTTTCAGGTAAAACCAGACAACTTGGAAAATAATGTTAGCAATTCTGAGCATGGAGCATGGGATTGTTTGCTTAATACAATGGATTCTATAACAAAAGCTCTTAATTTCCACTCTGATAAGTTAGACATTCAGGTAGATATTCTAAACACTCTAGTGACACATGTTATAGGAATTGATGCAAAGCTTCTTCAACTAACTAATTTGATTTCTAAAGTTCAAGCTGATAAGGAAAATCAGTTAATATCCTGCACGTGTGCTCAATTGATTGATAAAATCTCTGATCTCCCATCAATTGTTGGTTCTATGGTCCATGAAGTAAAACTATTATCCGGTAGGGAAGATGGGAGGAGTGAAGTCTTAAGAAATACTGGAACTATAGAAAAAAATCCTCTGGTCCTTGTACCTTTAGAGACATCACACTCCCCTAAATTAAAGATAAATCGGGAGTCAAATAAGAGCAGCCCAATAGTAACTTTGGCCACTGAAGTAACAGGAGTACCTGAAGTTTTAACAAAAAGGGCGAGAAAAAGATTGAGAAAAGCACATAATAAGGCAGCCCGGGACAAAAAAAAAAAAAGTTACCGGGGTAGCAAACAATAGCGGCCCAAACTTGAATTCTGGTCCAGTGGCTCTCTTCCCTATTTTTAGACCTTCAACTGCAACTCAAGCCAATAAAAAGGTTAAGCCATGCAGTAAAGGTGGAAGTGAAGGGCCAAAGGAAGTGCCTATTTTTAATGTGGGGACTAAAATCCAGATACTGTCAATCCGAGAGAACCGGGTAGGGCAAGATAAGCCAATGCAAGATCCACACTCTTATCAGTTTAATGAAAACTTTTCCCAGAATGAGATTATCCCAGTTCAAGAATTCATAGGGTCCAATAATAATATACACACCTATTCAAAAGAAATAGTGTCCGTTTGGTCTAGAGATGATGGAGTAGTCTCAAAAGGAGAGCAATATATGGCCATTGATACAATTGTAAACCCTTCTCTTATACTTAAGGATCAAATTAGTCAGGGTGCACAGCCCTGTGTTCAGGATCAGAAGCTGCCTCATGGAAAATTAGTAAATCCCTCCCCTTTGCATCCTAACAAGAATGATCAGGTTGAGGACCCCAGTATTCTAGCTCAACCCAAACCAGAGCAGCCTGATTGTTTAAATCGCCCGGATAATCCCCTGCTGGTGACTGCTGGGAATATGGATCGATCTGATTCAGGGCCTAGGAGTAATACTGATCGACTCGGTCCAGGGCTTAGGAGTAATATTGACTCCCCCAAACTGCGAGATAATCCCCTGTTGGTGACGGCTGGGAATATGGATCGATCGTATTCAGGGCTTAGGATTAATACTGATCGATCCGGTCCGGGGCCTAGGAGTAATATTGAATCCCCCAAACTGCAGGTTGAAAATCGAAAAGTGGTTTTCTGCCCCCAATATTCGACCCGCGGTTTACATGATATTCTGAATAGAGGGAACATTCTGAAATTACTAAAAGCAACTCCTGATCTTAAGGATGTTGCAACCGAGGACCTGGATTCTGTAGAGTTTAAGTTAGATGGTGGTAATAGGGAGATAACCATCACAACGTGGTTAAAGGATGATATTGTAAAGAAAATATTAGCGAATTCTAACAACTTTGAAAGTTGGGGGATTAAAGTATGGAGACGCCACGGTCTGCAATATCCGACCCCACTAATACCCATAGTGAAGAAGGAGGCCTCAAAACAAACCGATGTTAATCAGTTTAGAGTGTTAAAAGGCGCTTCAGGTCCAACTTCAGCCCTAAATAGGCTAGGTGGCATTAAAATCAAAAGCTGTCAGCCAGGGTCACTAGTGTGTGAGGAACTAAAAGGGATGCATGCGGCAGCGGAAGATTGGAGTTGGCTCCTGGCTATTCTATCTGGAAAAAATACAGCAAAGACCGATTGATGTTGGGGTTCCTCATACAACACACTAACAGCAGTTACAATTTGCTCTTGGAATACTAATGGTTTTAACACTCTTGTAGAAGATGTAAATGTTATAGGTTTTTTAAAATTGTTTGATCTGTTACTTTTGCAAGAAACGTGGAATCTGACCGGTACTCCGCTGATCGGCTAGTACGAATATTTGAATGCAGCATGCAGGGATGCTGGATATGGTCGACCTAGTGGGGGACTCTCAATTTATGTTTCTTTAAGTCTTAATGTTGAACACTATGAAATAGACCTTCAAGTTAAATAGATTCAATGTGTAAAATTAATAGCCAGTCAATCGTTGATCATTTTAAATGTTTATCTAAGTTTGGTAAAAAAGGTGTGATCACTTCAACTTATTCAGTTATGGGAAATGGTGAAAGTGTTATATTATGATCATAGGGATGCTCAGATGATTATTTCAGGAGATTTTAACACTCATCTTTTATCGTATAAAAAGCGGGCAACCCATTCAGATCTTTTATCCCAATGGTCTAACTGTGAATTTATTAAATACAATCTAACGATGTTATATGATAGAGACCACATTCCAACATTTAATAAAGCTGACTGTCTTTCTATAATTGACTATACGATATTGTCAGATAAACTCTTAGAACAAATTCAAAGTTATGAGGTTGTGCCAAGGATGGAGAGCGACCATAATCCGCAAGTTATTGCGATCAATTTATCCTTTGAGTATTTACCAGAGACTAAAATATTGGGAACGGCCCCGGTTGCTTTTAATTTAAAAAGGTTAATATGGAATGAGAAATCAGAGAAAGATATCATTGACTTTCTCTCTCTTCTAATCCTTGATGCGCAGGTCAAATACTCTGATGGAACTCCAATGATTGCCCTATGGCCCACCTTATGGGACTCCCTATTGAATACATTTTCCAATAGGGAACCATCTGGGGGTGTAATTTTGAATCCTAGGAACCCAGGTTGGTTTTCCCATCACTTATTATATTTGAAACGGTCTCTCAACAAAACAATAAGATCAGTGTACAAAAAAGCAAAGGGATCTACCTACTTTTTAACGTCGCTTAAAATCAGAAATCTAAAGAGGGGTTATAAGAATGAAATCTGGAGGGCTAAATAATTGTATTATGAAGAGACTTGGGCCAAACTCCATTTCGCATGTAAGTCTAAGGATTTAAGAAAGTTTTGGAGTATAATTAATAACTTAGAAAATGGAAATCTTAGAAATACAAGCGCCAATATAGATGAATTAAGCTGGATACATTTTTTTAATAATAAATTAACTTCTCGAAACCAACTGGTAGAGAAACTTGAATGTCCTGACCCCAAATGTAAATTGGAGCCAGGTGAAGGGTGCGACCCTCTTGGCACAAGGGATACATCAGGCTCTACGAAAATTAAGTTATGGTCTGTAGACAAAGTTAAAAAAGTTTTATTTAAAATTAGATCAAATGGAGCTCCTGGTCCTAATGGAATGCCGAACGCTATTTTTAAAGCTAAAATTGTGTATTGGCCAGAGTTATTAACGGCCCTCTTCAATGAAATTATTAAGACAGGCTGTATCCCGGAATCATGGAGGGGAAGTATAATACAGCCGATTTACAAAAGTGGGCCCCAGGAGAACCCTGCAAATTATCGATTAATTACCCTCACAGATGTAGATGCTAAAATATTCGCAAGTTGTCTGTTAGAGGAGTTGGAGTCTTGGGCGGAAAGAGAAGAATTGATCCCAATCTTTCAAACAGGATTTAGGAAGGGAGAATCGACTCTTACCAATTTGATTTTATTGTCTTTACTAGGAGAAAGAGCCACATGTAGGAAACAAAAATTGTACATTTGTTTTATTGATTTAAAAGCCGCATCTGATTCTGTACCCAGAAATATTCTTTGGAAAAAGCTAATGAATTGGGGTGTATCAGAAACCCTAATAAAAATGATTAAATAATTGTACTCAAATACCTGGGTGCAGGTCAAAATTGGCAACGGTAGACATACTACCCGCCGCCTTGAAACAAATCTTGGCTTAAAACAAGGATGTGTGCTCGCTCCTTGTCTTTTTAATTTATTTATGTCTGATCTCCCATTCCATTTTAATGATGTAAATTCACATTCCCCTTCTGTAATGGGTAAAGAAATAAAATACTTACAGTATGCCGATGATACTATTTTACTTAGCCAAACTATGATGGGACTAAAAAGATTAATACATTCTTTTATTATATATGTAACCCAAAATGGTTTAACAATTAATATAAAAAAAACTAAAATAATGTTAATAGGGAAAGGCAAACTTGGAGTAAAGGAATTGAATATCAATGGTTTGTCTGTTGACTGTGTAAAAACTTATAAATATTTGGGAATTACATTTGATGATCGACTATCATTTAGACAGCATTTTAATAATTTAGAGGCTAAAGGTACCTCACTTGCTTTCGCATTTCGTAAATTAAGAGATAAATTAGTATGCCCCAAATATGACCACCTACTTAAAGTCATGAAAGCAAAACTCATCCCCTCCTTGGACTATGGGTCCATTATTTTTAAGCGTAGAGACGTGAAAGTATTGGAGGCCATAGTTGCAAGCACATATAAATCAGTATTTAGGATTCCTAGGCAGATTTCACGTGCCAATTTAAGATTGGAATTTGGCTTACGTCAACAGCTCTTGGTGCGTAAAGCTGTATTTGTTAAAACACTATTGGCATTATCTCGAGCCGAGGAGGGCACATTGGCCAATATGTGTTGGAGCGTGATTTCGACAAGCGAATATTCTAGAAGTTGGCAGGATTATTTAGCCGAGTGTCTCCTAAAATTCGAATGTCCCAAATTGGAAGACGAAACAAGGAGTAAAATGGTTTATAAAAAATTAATCAATTCGACCGTTGCCTTGTTGGCAGAAATGTTGGATAAATATGAGTTGGGAAAAAAACCCACTTTTGGTCCATTGCCAATTGCTTCGACAAAATGATGGTCCAACCCCACTTACTTTTTCATCAAAAACCCTTTATTAAGAACAAATTTATGTTATTAAGGTTTGGAATCTATCCAAATAAAGATGGAACCCCCAAATGGAAGTCCAAATGGGCATCAAATATTTGTCGGCTATGTGGGCAATATGATGAAACCTTGCTGCATATGGTAACACTGTTCCCAAAAATGATGAAGGAACGGAAAACAATTTTAAAACCTATTTTTATAGAAATGGAACTTAGGACTTGTAGATCGGCATTAATATTTTGCTTAAGTGGTGTCAACGTTCATACAATACACCAATTTGTAAAATTTTTGCTGTCAGTGGAAATGAAATTATGTAAGGTTGACACCCAAAGTATATGTTAAATTTGTTACGGCTGTGAAATGAGGATGTTGTTGTTTTTAAGGTAATGATGAATTATTTCTATGGCTCTTTTTAGTGTACTGATTGTTTGTTTTCAGAGTACTACTTTTTAGATAATGTTCTATTTATTATGTTTATTATTTTTATCAAATGACATACGTGCACTTTATCCCTGATAAATGCAAAGCCCTATAGACTGTTTTAAAAAAGAAATAATAATTTTAAATTATCCCGAACTGGAAAAAGTTAATTGATTGTGGTCAACTTTATGCATTGTATCCTGGAATATTTAATCTGGTAATGTGCTGTGTTTGTATTTATTTCTGTTCGTTGTTGTAATGGTTTTAATTAATCAACAAATAAATCAATCAATCAATCAATCAATCAATGACTCTCCTTGCAACACAGGCATCCTTGCAACATGGTGCAAGGGTGCCGGCAATAATGATAGGTTTGGATAGGAGAAATGCTCCATATCTTTGTAAGTATTGAGCCTTTCAGCCCCCTCCCTTTCACCAACCAAGTGCAGCAACTTTGCTTGCTGCCCTGACTTGCGTGAAGGTTTAGTCAATATGCCCCTATACACTCATATACTAGACACACACAAATGATGCCTCAAAGAAACATCATTTTACAGAATGACATTTAAAAATCTACAGTTAACTAAAAATATTAATGTATGGCTTGAAATGTACTATTGTGTCACAGATATACACTATTCTCTGTGATAGGACATAGGGGCACATTATCAAGGAACGGCGTTAAAATTATCGCTGCTTTAGCGAAACTGCTGCTAAAACAGTGATAATGGGCTTGATAATATGCCGTAGAGAATACCAATAGAAGCCCATGTTAACACCAGAACATGGGCTTCTATTGGAATTCTCAAGGGCATATTATCAAGCCCATTATTGCCGCTTTAGCTGCAGTTTTCTACCGGCTAAGCGGCGATAATGTTAACGCTGGTCCTTGATAATATGCCCCATAGTCTTTAATTGGTGCCTCATAAGTTTCAAATAAGATTTAGTGGACACTTCCTGGTTCAAATATTCTTTGTGTCCCATATTTAATGCAGAGAGGCATGTCTTTAAAAAAGTGACCCGATGTTGCTTAAATGATCAAAATAAATGTTCGGTGCTTGTGCACTCCTAGTTCACTCGTGGGGCGGGATACCCATTACATGACAGCTGCACTCTCCGCTCTAATTTTGTCATGTTGCACAGAGGTATAAGAATTATATTACATTTCCTATAACTGGGAGTCATTACTTGCTCAGCTTATCCTTTGTCATGTATGTTATTAAACGTATTATTTGAAATATTGTCCCCTTTTTGACTGTTGCATTTGGACTAACCACTCTGTACATCAGGGAGTCTGGAGTAGAATAGCTAGAGAGAGTAGACAATTGAAGTGGTAGGGTGTAAACTGCATGGTCCAAATTTCAGTCATACAGTGCACACTCTACAAAGTGGTGCAAGAGCGAAGAGCAACGCAAACCTTAAGTCAGATTTTTAAAGCTACTTTGCGTGGCTCTATAAATCTCGAGTAGCTCAAAGCAACACACATCATTGTGCTGCACTACTCTGCCAGGGGTAGGTGTTCCATGTGCATTGCATGGGTGTTTCCATGCAACTCCCATGGCTTTTGATGCATTGCCAGATTTACAAGACCTCGTAAACCTGTGAATGTGCCAAAAAGGTACGCCTCCCCAGGAGAGGCATAACGAGGAGAAATATCTTTATTTCTTCTCTTTTTTTCCTCTTTCTATGTGTGCTGCATTGTGCAGTGCACATAGAAAGAGGGAAAAAACCTTTAAGGATTGTTTTTGTGCAGGAAGGTACCCCTTCATGCACAAAATCAATCCTGCCTACAACACAGGTACCGTTGCACCACGGTGCAAGGGTGCCTGCATTGGCACTAGACTGCCAAAATGGCATAAAAGAAAAGGACAGGAATGCACTGCATTGGATTAATACAGGGCATACCTGCCCTTTCCAGTTGACGCAGGAAAGCATAGCAAGGTGACTTGCTGCACCTGCCCTGTGCTAGAAAAGTCATAAATATGCCCCTCAGTATTTGAAAATTACTCAAGGTCGTGCGCACTCCTGAACTAGGATGGTCTGGACTTTATGCTATGTTTAAATGCATCATTTCACAACTAATGTAATATTTATGCTAAATGCATGCCGTTGACCAACCTTTATTTATTTATTTATTTGAAAGTTTTATATAGCGCGAACAAGACCCTTACGGGTATCAGAGCGCTGTACAATAAATGTGTATAGGCAAATCAAAAGAGTACAAATAAGCAGGACCGTAAGAATAAAATCAAAAAGCCTAATAAAAGAGCAAAGGACAGATCAAACAATAAGGATACATCAGAGCGCTTTACAATAAATATGTATAGGCATATCAAAACAATAAAAATAAGCAGGACTGTAAGACTAAAATCAAAAGGCTTGATAAATGAACAAAGGGCAGAACAAACATTAAGGATAAACAGGACCATAGAGATTGGCAGCAAAGACAATCACAGATAGAAGGGCAAGTCAGATAAGGTGCAAGACCGGACCGGTCGGTATTGAAGGATGATGGTAGAACATTGATGATGAAAATGTCACAATAAGTGGAGCAAAACTGTACATATAAAAAGTCAAGCATTAGATTGGTAGGTAAGATAAATGGAATGGGGGTTCTCCACTGTCAAGTGAGGCAATGTTTACGTAGGTTTAGCCATTAGGATGCCTTTTACTTCCAGTTTGAAGGAAGAGGTGGAGGGATTCTGTCTTATTTTTGGTGGCAGGGCATTCCATATTGTGGGTGCCATTCCTGAAAAGGAACGATTATACGTTTTTTTCTTATTGAGTTTTTGTGGTTTCGGAAGGAGGTTTTCCGCACTTCTTGTTGATCTTGATCCTCCAGATATTGTGAGTTTTTGTGTGAGATAGCTGGGTGCACTATGATGTAGGGCCTTGTGCGTCATGCAAGCTATTTTCAGGTGGATTCTGGCTTCAAATGGCAGCCAGTTTAAAGATTTTAGATTCGGGGAGATGTGGGCCCTTTTTTTTTGAGCCAGTGATGAGTCTCGCTGCCGCGTTGGTGGAGGCTCTAAGAGGGGCTGTGCCGGCTTTGGGGAGACCGCATAACGAGACACTGCCATAGTCCAGCCGCGGTAGAACTAAGACCTGAACCGCTAACTTGAAGTCGTTTGGAGGTAGGAAGGGATTAAGCTTCCTTAGTGTATTGATCTGAAAGTTTTCTCCCTTCGTTGCATTACTGATATGCTTCTGCATATTGAGGTTACAGCCCTAGGTTATACCCAGTGATTTTGCCGAGTCCACAATGGTTGGTTGAACATCGAGTGCTGTAAGGTGTTTTATCAGATTGTGCATAGTGGTGACTTTGGCAGGAGGAGCAATGAGGAGGAATTCAGTTTTTAAGGCATTCAGTTTGAGGTGATTCACTGCCAGCCAGGTTTGGGTGGTCTTAAGAGTATTGTTGAGCAAAGTAATGTTGTCCAAGGTATTGATCTTGAGGTAGAGTTGGGTATCGTCTGCATACATGTGGAATTGCACGTTGGATATTTGTAAAAGATCGGTGAGTGGTTCCATGAAGAGGTTGAAGAGTGTAGGGGATAATGAGGAACCTTGTGGGACTCCTAGCATAACAGAAACTAGTTTGGACAGTGTGTTGTTGATCTTGAATTATTGAGTCGTCGAGTTTCATGGCTAACTGATTATTTCATCCATGGAATGATATTACATTATTTTTAAAATTCTGAATTTCTAGTCATATATCATGACTATAATATCGCAGCTGATGTCGGGCATGTATGGCGCATGGTAACAAAATTCATTTTAACGATATACTCGGTGTATTTCTTTAATTGTAGCAGAAGAGTGCAACAAATAATGTGCATTCTATGATCCACGTTGATGTGCCTGCTTCACAAATTGTGTGAACCATCATTTGCATCAGATGTGTGAATAGTTTTGTAACACCAACAAGGTAATGGTGGAATGTTTGAATTAATCTCAGCCAATGACAATTACTATGGCTGCATCCAAATCCATCGTTTTTCACCCAGCAAATCACCTCAGTTTCTTTCCAGCCATTTCCAAATCAGTCTTGACCCCGTGCCTCATGGGAACAGTCCAGCACGAACTGCCAGGCTAGGTCCTCCCTGAACTGAACCATCAACCCAGGACCAGTTTCCTTCCTATTATGTCAGACAGGTATAGCTTGGTTCCAGTGGTACAGTGAACCTGGAACCCATGTCTGGGCATATCCGGTGCACTTGGAGAGTCAAATGCAAAAATACAAGGTGAGTGATGGAATACATGAATTAGTCTCAGCCACCCATTACAAACAGGCCTTTCCTGGGCAAACTGATAGAAAGAGCAACATTTGCTCAGATGTCACAAATCTTTGAAGATAATGCCATACTTTCAGACATCCAAACAGGATTTTGTCTAGGAAAACGCACCAAATCTGCCCTTATTGCCATCTGAGATGAACTGAACAACACAGTTGACTGGAACGGGGTTGCTGAGCTACTCTTGGACCTCTGAGCTGCCTTTGACACTGTTGACCATGACACTCTGATGCAAAGACTCAACATAGAGGGGACTGCTCTAGACTGGATCACATTCTACCTTCACAACAGAACTAATGTCATCCAAAGCCCCCTTTCTCATGCAAACCATACTTCACAAAAGCAGGGGTCCTTCAAGGCTTTATCATCTTGTCCATGCTTTTCAACATCTACAGGAAGTCATTACCAGCACTGATCAATCAATTTCACCTCAGGTGCTATAACTATGCAGATGACACACAAATACTCCTGCAACTGGAATGCCCGAAGGATATTGGATACCACCAATTTTCAGCTGTCTAAGAGCAGTGGATCAATGGATGACGTGGAGCCATCTTAAATTGAATGCTTCCAAAATGGAAATACTCATCTGTGACAATTGGAAACATTATGACCCGCCCACCACCTTGCCAGTGATCTGGGAACACCGCCTAATGTATGGAAGGAAGGAAGAAACCCCGGAATGACCAAGCACTCTAAGCTATTAATGAGTAAGCAAACTAGTAAGATCAAACTTTGTTACTATAAAACCTCTGCGACTCTGTGTGGAAATCTCTACCGCTCTCAGGAGAAAGAATCTAAGTTGTAGGAGTTTCTAATTGACTAATGTTGACCCTGTAACAAATTGGATCATTTGCGGATGTGCACAAATTCATGATATGTGATTTCAGTCCAGTGATGATGATAGAGCATGGGTTTCTCTGCGAGACTTGCTGTAATGCCTCTGTGAAGTTAGAAGACACTGACCACATGCCCACCGCTTCTGATTGGTTACTTAGTCTGCCTTTTAAAATGCAATAGCTTTGGTTAGTGGATAGAGTACATTTGTCCCGCCTTGTGGCTGTTTTGTTTGCACCCTGGCATTTGCCCCGCACTACTTTTTCTTTTGCCTCAGCTTGTTTTTTAATTTCCTGTTGTGTTTTACTTTGCTCCCGTCCCCCTCCTATTATCCATGTTCACCATGCTCCCATCCCCTCATGAAGACTGAATTCCCTTTGCTCCCACCCCCTCGTTGTCCGCATTTCCTTTGCTCCCTTCCCCTCCCATTGTCCGTGTTCAACATGCTCCCGCCCCCCTCCCGTTGTCCGCATTCTCTTTGCTCCCACCCTCTCTGGTTATCCGTGTTCAACATGCTGTCGCCCCCTCCTGTTGTCCGCATTTCGTTTGTTCTCACCCCCTCCTGTTGTCCGTGTTCACCATGCTCCCACCCCTTTCCACTGTCCGCATTCCTTTTGTTCCCTTTCTTCCCGCCCCCCTCCCGCCATACATTTAGTTGTACTTTTTCTGCGGTTCTCCACACTGCATTGTCAATCATAGCCCATAGAGGGACGGTCGCAAGCAGGTGGTCCACAGGTGTCTGGAGGAGGTGCCGTGTCTGCTGCTCTCACCCTCTCTGCTTCACTTGAGGACCCCCCCCCCGCCTCACACCATTGTTTCTTTTTGAATGCTGAGCAGAGTCAGCTAAAAGCATTGGCAGGGCCAAAAGGCGAGACCAATTGGTTTGCCAAAGCTTGTTAAACTTGGTAACGATCTCTGGGCATTTTTTGCACCTCATTAGTACCAGTTTAACATCAAAATATAGCAATAAGCAACAGAAAGGTGCCTTCCACTGCTCGGCAACACAAGCACAAGCTTCCACTGCTCTGCAACATTTTTAGTAACTTTTGAATTGTTTGAGCTAGAAACAAAATGTTTTTTTGTTCAAATGTGTAGATTATGGGGCACATGATGGACATATATCTTTGCTGTCTCTGAGCCTGTGGGGTGCGAGCAAAATCTTTACACGCAACTGCAGTTGTATAGCAAGTGTCCACACAATGCAGTCTGCCACCATAGGTTTTGGCATGTAGTTTTATAGCCTAAGCCTTAGCTTATTCCCTGTCCAGATGTAGAGTTTAATGCAGGAGTCAGTGTTGACTACCCATTTTTCTTAAATCCGTAGAGACAAAGGCAGGGGTTGCAAAGTATAAATTGGGCCAATCAGCGGCCTTCCTGTCCCCAAATAGTGAGCCCCAGAAACGACATCATAGCCATGGCCCATTACCTCTGCAGACTCCTCCAACCAAAACCTGATCATTTGCTTTTCTTCCACGACCCACAGCATCACAGCTGTCTGGCACCCTCATCAAAGGGTGCGTGAAGGTAAGTAGCTGCTTGTTTAAGCATTTGCAGGCCAGGCAAAGCCTATGGCAAGGAATCATGCCTCTCAGGTGAGCCTCCAGCGCCATTTACTTCACAACCATGGCATCAATTCACATACACCCAACCCAAGCAAATGCACTCACCACTTTCAACACTATTTTTGGCCCGAGTCGCAATTTTTTAAATCAATGACTGCATCTTGTGGTAATATTTTGGCATTGCATCTTCATGCTTCCATTGCAATTGTTAAAGGAATTGTTTTTAAGAGGGAGAATAGCAAGATTACTTACTGGCATTCTTCATTACAATTTGTCCATCGTGTCCTCATCATAGCCATTACATCATGAGGTTAATCCCAACTTTTAGCGGTAGGAAACAAAAGATGAATGCTCAAACATAATTCTGTCCACCTTTCTAAAAATCATAGCATTCCTCAGAATATTCTGTAAGCCAAAGCTCTATGAAAGACCTGGAACATTGTAATGACTGGGAGAAAAGCAAGCTGGACTAAGAGAACAGAGAATTATCAGTAAGGAATATGACCATTACCTCTATATCACTCATCCTCAACCCAGTGGTTGCATCATGACATACGTCACAATAACAAGTCCTGTGATCTAAATAATACTTTCACATATATAAAACAACACCCAATGAATGTAATTGCTTCAAAGTGAGGCAAACCAAAACAAATAGCAAAACAATGCAAACAAGTCCAAAGACAAAATGTTCTTCCTTTGATAGACATAGACCAACCAATCCTCTAGATAATCAAAAATTGATACACAATGTAAATGAAGGTGAGATACCAGAGGAGCCACCACCTTTATAAAAAAATCTTGAAGCAGAGTTCAGGCCGAAGAGGAAAACCCATAATTGTCAATGGTGATCCTAAATACAAAACCCCAGAAACTGCTGATGTTTCTTTGCCCTTGGGGTGTGGAGGTAAGCACCCATTAAATCAAGAGTTGCTATGAATTGTATTGTTTTAGAATCAATAGAATAATCCTTTGAAGGCTCTCCATCTTCAATGGCACTTGATAAACAAACATGTTCAGTTTGTTCAGACCTAGCACAAGCCTATATATATTAAAACCCTTAAAACTGAAGCATATGAAGGTGATATATTGATAGGTACCTCTGATAAATCAATCCTGACCCTACTAGATTTAATTTGTGAATACTCAGAGGCTTTATGTTACTACCTACATAGGTACAAACCAAACGTTATCCCCCTCAACAGAAATGACTAATTCAGTTGCCCTACAATGGCAATCCAATGAGTTACATGAATCTATGAAGCACAATGAAGAAAAATTCTGACTAAGAACCAAGAACTTAGTATTTTCTTACAATGCTAATAATGAGCCCAATCATTGCTTAGCACTACAAAAATATCTTGCTGGACATTACCAATGTCCTACTCTTACTGGACAAAAAGTTCAATATCCACATTTCCATATCCAATTTACTGACTCTGTAGCATAACAAAGGAATTCAAATCAACAATAAAATTGTTCGGCCTCTTTGGGCAGAAAACGAAATGTTTCTTCTCAAACATTTAGAAAGCATGAATAGGTTGTTCTCTTTTGATGAACTGCAAGCACCCCACGCCCTCCCTAGCATCAATTACTATAAGTTCCTACAGTTGAAAGCAAGGATTTCAAAGCTAGACCCTGATCTACCTCTGCTACTAAGGAAACTGAGCATTTCGGGTCACTTAGTATAAAAAATATACAAAGTTCTCCGTGCCCCAAATTAAAAAATCTCTCACCTCCACAAACATAAATGGTACAAGTATCTGTGCCTCTCTAGAGAAGCTTTTGCAACTAATTGCAACAATGTTTGCAAAAATTAAATTGTTTTTGCCGAACTCCGTGAAAATTATTATCCTTTTATCAAGCTTTCTGTACTTCAGCTAAACTCTACAAACGAGGCCAGGAAATGCAGAGAAAAAGAAAATATTGATCATATGTTCTTTATCTGCAAATAGATATCATGGGGTGGTATCAGCACGCACATAAGAGACATATTCAAGATACATCTAGACTTTGTCACAATTATAGTAGGTATCCTAGCGGCCCCTTCAAAATGCCCTTTACTTACAGCTTCCATTAGGCTCACAGATATCCTGCTGGCCATTGCCACAATAATTATCCTTACAGTATGAAAATCCCCAAATTCTAAATCTATCCACATGTAGTGGACCTGGTACATGTTCCATGGGGAACGCAAAATCCATTACAATCTATTCAGGAGAACACAATACGACGAACACCTGTATGGGACAATCTTTACAATTACCTACACAAAACTGACCCACCATAACTGCACTCTACTCCATGAACCACCTTCAGAATACGCAATCCAAATTCACCAACTCACTCACCAAATAGTATCGATGAATCAACATAAGGAATTATACACCGCAAGACGCATGCATTCTCAAATCTGTTACCAGGTACTCAGCTCTTCCCCTTTCATCATCAAGCTTTACTGTCTCTCAAAATAATCTACTGATTCTTACTGCACTCTATACAAAACATATCTATACCCTTCCCCGAACGGCTCCTGAAATGAATAACTGGTTCTCACTGCATTATATACAGAAAATCTCTATCAATCTTTGATCGCAAACATTATTCTGATTGTTTTATCCCACAATAAACTACCAACTTGTATTACATTGTTAGAAATGGTTGTTTCTGCAAGGTCACCCCCAAACTTGTTGCCTTCTTCCTCTTCTTTTTGTTGAATTAATTTTTGTTGGCCTGAGGACGCTAGGTACTTTACCACTCCTAACCAGTACTGAAGTGCATGTGCTCTCTCTCTCTAAAACTGGCTTAACCACAATTGCCATACATAATTTACGTATAGATCCCTAATAAAGTGCACTATATGTACCCGGGGCCTGTAAATAGAATGCTAATTGTGGGATTGCAGCACTGATTGTGCCACCCACTTCAGTAGCCATTGCAGAGCCTGTGTGTGCAGTTAAACTGCCATGTTCACCTGGCAAGATAACCCTCTTGCCAGGCCCAAACCTTCCATTTTAATATATATATTTCACCCCAAAGGTAGGCCCCAGAGAGCCTTAAGGGGAGGGGGCAGTGTATTTAAAAAGTAGGGCATGTGCGTTTCAATTTTACATGTCCTGGTAGTGAAAAAATATGACATTTGTTTTTTACTACTGCAAGGCCTATCTCTCCCTTAGATTAACATTGGGATTACCATGTTACATTTTATAACTGTAATTTCCAATTTGTAATCACAACTTATGGTAAAGTTGAATTTTAAGTTGGAAGTCTGAAAATGACACTTTTAGAAAGTTGGCAGGTTCTTACTTTAACCAATCTTTGCCTTCTGCCTGTCTCTGAATGCATGTCTGGGCTGGGTAACAGCTGGGCGTTGTGCATTCCCTGGGCGGATGCTTTCCCGAGACCGCTAGTACAAGGCACAGGTACATACCTTAAGGACACAAAGGATGTCCTATGTTTACTAAAAGACTTGACCTTTGATCCCACATCCAGCATCCTGATCAGTCTGGACGTGGAGAGTTTATATACGAGTCTTCCACATAGGGAGACTTTACAAATTCTGGAGGAGGTACTTTTTGAGAACATGTGGCAGTACCATACCCCTCGACACGTGGTGATGGATTGCTGCCAGTTGGCACTCTCGGAGAATTTTTTCAGATATGAGGATACGCTATACAAACAACAACACGGGACCAGCATGGGCAGCACATTTGCGCCGAGCGTAGCTGGGTTATATGTCCATCATCTGGAGAACAACAAAATCCTAAACGACATCAACCCACACAGACATCATATATCGACATGGAAGCGCTATATAGACGATGTCTTTGTAATTTGGGACGGAACAGAAGAAGAAGCGGAAGCCTTCCTGTCCTGGCTCAATGAACAGGATAGATTTTTTAAGTTCACCAGTTCAATGAGTAGATCGCATTTGGTGTTCCTTGACTTGGATATCTGGGCTGACTCAGGAGCTTTGACTACAACTACTCATATTAAAGAAACAGCTCGAAACTGTTTACTAGCCTATGACAGTTTCCATCCACGACACCTCAGACATAATCTTCCCTTTGGTCAATTTTTGAGACTGCGCAGGAATTGCAGTAAAAAACAAGATTACCTTGCTCAGGCAGAAGATCTAAGTAACAAACTGCAATCAAGGAAGTACCCAAAGAAGCTGGTAAAGGACGCGAAAAAACGTGCAGGTAACAATCACAGAGATGCCTTACTGGAACCAAAGGAGAAAGCTCAAACTGAAAACAAAAGACCAATCTGTATCACGACTTACAATCAAGTATCAGACAAAGTATCTAAAATAGTCAAGAAACATTGGCCAATGATTAACAGCGGTGGATTAAACATCCCAACACCTATGTTTAGTCACCGCCGGGGTAAGAACCTGAAGGACTATTTGGTACATACTCGACCTGCGCCTGTCATTTCCACTGTGAGATCGCAACCACTACCCAGTGGGCATTTTCCCTGCAATATTTGTAGTGTCTGTCATCTGACGTCAGCAACAAAATCAGTCGTTTTTAACAACAACACAAAATGGGAATTACGGAATTTTACAAATTGTAATACCAGTGGAGTGGTTTATTTGATTACATGCACCTGTAATCTACATTATGTAGGCATGACAACCAGGAAGGTGAGCACGCGCATCGTTGAACATAGAAGCAATATCCGCTGCAAACGAGCAACCACCAGGATGACAAATCACTTCATCGAGCACAACCACACACCCAATGATCTAACATGGGTAGTGCTAGAGAGTGTTAAAAATAAAGAAAATCTTGAGAAGATATTACATGAACGGGAACAAAGATTGGTTTTTAAATTACATACGGATACCCATGGATTGAATGATGACATTCCCTGGGGTGCTTTTGGGTGATTAACTGTGAGGTGTAACAACCAAGTTAAACCGGTGATGTTCTGATAAGTACTTGCCTCATGACTCAACAACATACCAAAAATGACCCATAATCAGACTCTGCCTGCCTAGAAACATAGAATGAAGAGTTCTACAACATACATCTACAGATAGGTTTATGCTTGACACAATCCCTTCATTTCGAGGTAACATCAGAAACCCTAAATAACTGTCATAAAAATTATTGTCATAAGAATTCTGGATAAAAAAGAACATTGGAGTATTTTGATGCAATTTTTTAATAAACTGTCCCTAAAATCCAGAACCGAGTAAGTGGTGCGTTTTACCATAAACATTAACAGAACGTGATGCTTCGTGTGAAGACCGTCGCGTCACACCGATTTTGTCAACATCATTATTGTACACAGTCTCGGCATACACCTAAGATGGCCGCCATTGAGACTTGGTCTAGTCTCTAAACCACTAACCCGGAAATGCGGTCTCCGTAAAAACAGTCCTCGAGGAACCAGCGTTAAGATGCGGTCCGGAGGGGAACGAGTAAGTAACGCAGTGCGGTTTCACCAGTAAGGAAGTAAGTACGAGGCCCGATTATTTGGAGAGGGTCCCGTTTTCGGACATTGTTTGGTACTTGATAGAGCACGAACTTGAATTGAAATACGCTATCTTCTATTTTGAATTCAACAGCAATGCTTCCATGAGGTGATCCTGCCCCCTACCTAAGACCATGAAGTGCTATTAAGCACCGCAATATGTAAATACTCTTTTTTTAGCCATGAATACATCTATGTTTTGTGTGTCTTGTCTATAGTCACATTAAGTCCTGTGTTATTTATGTGTGTGAATTCACATCCACCTAATTATTCAAGCATGCACTGGACTGGCAAGCCTGCACGCACCAGTAGGGTGCAGACGGGACACTCATAACCCGAAAACAAGGCGTGAATTGAATGTGTGATACCCTCCTGTCTTGGAGGGTGAATCTTGTTTCTAATCATGTGTTCTTTTTACAGAAACAAAGAAAAAGTACAATCGTATGTATAATACGCATGTTTTATTATTAACAGCGTTTAATAATTTTATAGTTTATACACCACATTAGTGAAACATAGGAGTGGTAAATACAGGGCGGGCCCCTGTATGGTCCTGACGAAAATCTTGGGGAGCTTGAAACATGTTGACCACACACTGATTTAGCCCCAATTAAAGGCTAAGTTGCAGTGTTAACCCCATTTTAATATACCAGTCTAGGAGCAAAATAAATTTGTTGAGGCCCACTAGCACGGTATTTTTAACAGTCACTCACACCCACTCTGCCACTATCTAACCTTTGCACCACACATAGTCTTTTTCACGATTAAAGTGCTCCTGCGTAGTTCGCTAGTCGCAGCACGCCCCTTTTCGTAGAGAACTGGGAGGGCCCCAATGATGAAGCATGTCACCGTCGGGAAACCCCGGTGAGTGAGGGGACACTAGAAAGAAATTTTTCTTTCTATATTGGTCTGTACTGAAAGATTTGATCAGTGACCAACACACAAACTAGGTCTCTGAATCCGATACTTTGGATTCCTATTTTTTCTTTTTTTTCTGCTACGTTGTGCATTCCCTTCAGAAAGCAATGCACAAAGGGAGCTTAGGTCTGACTGATGGGCCATCAACATCCTGATGGGCCATTCTGGGCAGGATGAAGGTAGGAGCTGACACTTACACTTGAATAGGCTGTGCTAGTCCTCACACAAAGGGCTGAATACCCTTTGCAGTGCGTCTGGGACAAGGACATGAAGGGAGGACCTCTGTACACTTCACAGCCCCTCTTTAGAAGTCACCCACACTTCAAAGGCACCACTGGGTATAGAACTGGACTTCTGACTACCAACTCAGTACACTGCTGGACCTGTGGATATTTTGCCAGAAAGAAGAACAGCTGTGCTGATGAAAGACAGCCCCTCTGCTGGACTGCTGCTCTGAAAGTACAGCTTTACTGCTGTGCTGACATGCCTGCTGCCTTCATTGCCTGTGCGAGAAGGACCTAAATCACTTGAAACCAGAGTGACTCCAAGGCCTTGCCTGCTTGCCTCCTATTCTGAAGTCTCTGGGACATCAAAGACTTCCAGCAACCCTGCAACAGCACCTGGACCCTGCCATCTGTGAGTATTACCCTGTCAAGTGGTGGCAATCAAATCCTGGGCCCTTCAAAGTGTTTTTTTAGCTGAACCATCAAAATGAATGCCTTCCTGGCGTTGGGTCTGGCACTAACCCATCAGCTTCGACACCGACGCATCGCTACTTGAGGACGTCCCATCGCCGGCTGTGTGGCTCGCCAACGATGTATCCCCTTCATCGTATAGGGTTTGCCAGAGACATATCTCTGACTGCACAAAACCGAACCGACACATCGCCTACATCCAAAGAGAACAACGCCAATGCATCGTCACTTCTACTCCCTGCATCGGGTCTTCGACATCTACTCATCCTCCATCCAAGGTACTTTTTCATCTGGACAAAGTAGGTCCCTGTGTCCGACCCGTGCTCCATCACGGTCGGCTTGAACATTTGGATTTACCCTGGTGAAGCACGACCTGATAGCCCAGGTTGGCTCTTTATGCTTCTAAGCACTACATTTACAGATATTCTTTAAAAATTAACAACTCCGGTTCTATGTATCGGATATTTGTCATTTTGATCTTGTTTTGTTCAATAAATTAAGCTCTAGTTTCTAACCAGGTGTGGTATATGTGTGTGTGAGTTTTCCACTGTTTTAGGGTTTTAAGTGTTGCACAAATACTTTACACATTGCCTCCTAAGTTGAGCCTGCTATTCCCTGTGCCAAGCTACCAGAGGGTAAGCAAAGGTTCGGTGGTATCTGACTTTGCGGTCCAAACTTGGGAGGGGTGCATAAATCTGCCAACTAGAGAACCAATTTCTAACATACATTATATGTAAAGTATATGTTTACCTCATCCTAAATTGTACCCCCATCCTAAATCGAACTCCTTATTCATACTATATTATAAACTAAATATCATTATCAGTGTTGGAAATTATCCTCTCTAAATTTTGTTTTACCGTGGGTTATTTCTCTCTCTGTTAATGTAAAATTAAAAAAAAATCTTTTAGCACAAAAACACTCCCAAAACTCTCCCATTGGCATGGCCATCATACCAATGATCCCATCTGTTGATTTATCAGTAGCAATGATCTTACAGCCACATTCTATACAACATGGGATCGGCAGCCTTTGCTATGTAACAAATTCCTACCACTGACAATCAACCAATCTCTTCTTAAAGTGAACACCCATATATTATTCAGGTTTTTCATATCATTGGTCCCGAAAAGAGTGTGCTATTATGGCCTTCTCTACCGAGGAAGAGAGCACAGCAAGACAAAAAAACCACTCAGTGACCTGCAGATCGCAATATTGGAAGCCAACAGGGTTGAGCTAGTCTTTTGTCCTTTCAAGTCTATAACTTTAACTCAGTTGCAGGTATTGTAGCTCAAATATCGGTTGAATACCAGTTTGCCTTTGCTATTTAATTACAATATAGCTGATTAAGGTTTACTCTGCAGATAATCGAGCCTGCATTGACAACTCTGATCTATCAAAGTTGTCAGCTTAACCTAAAGGCCTGATCAATTGTCCTCAAGAAACCTATAGCTATGCAGGAGGATCTTTATTCTTGAGTTGAAGACTGTTTAAAGCTGCAGTGTACCAGATTCTCTTCCCATGGCATCAGTTTAGGCCCGTACCTGAACTTACCTGGGGAATAGTGAGACTGTTGACAGACACAGGGTGTTGGGTGCTGCAACAGTGAACATGGTCTGGGTGTTTTATCCAGTAGTTGAACCTGGCTGGAATAGTGAGACTGTTGACAGACACAGGGGGGCCGATTCCGATCCGGTAAAAAGCGCTCCGAATTGCGGTTCGGAGCGTTTTTCCCCATACGAGTCGTACCCGTAGGCGTCCCCGTACGAATCAGCAAGTACGATCACAATCTAAAGCGTCACTCCGTACGGCTCGTAAAAAACGGCGTACGAATCGAAAGTCCATAGGAATTGCAGTCGGCTGATGCTCGACGCAACGTCCGAACGTAAAAAGAGCGCGTCTCCCGAACCAGGAAGTACGATCCGTGTAGAACACACTCCGTACGGCTCTTTTTCTACGAGAGCTCAAAACTACCGTAAAACCACACTCCGGCACGAACCGCACCCCGGTACGCGACAAGCAGGACATGAACGCCATCGTCCGTCTCATCCCTATCCTGTACGGCCACCACCTCATACTTAGAAACCGACGACGGCGCAGAAGGTGAGTACAACGAAGTCCAACATACCTGTACGTGTTGCCACACGCGCAAATCTCCATTGCACGACTGTAATGTCTGGGTACGTTGGTCCACACACTCCCGCACTTCACCAGTGTAATACGGAGACGTGCCGCACCTACGTCATCGAAGTACGTCACCGCACTTCACCAGTGTAATACGTGCAGCATGTACGCCATCCAGCTGGGGTACGGTATGTCAACGACCTCGGGGTACGGTACGTCACCGCACAACACCAGTGCAATACGGAGGCGTGACGCACCTACGTCATCGAAGTACATCACCGCACTTCACCAGTGTAATACGTGCAGCATGTACGCCATCCAGCTGGGGTACGGTATGTCAACGACCTCGGGGTACGGTACGTCACCGCACAACACCAGTGCAATACGGAGGCGTGCCGCACCTACGTCATCGAAGTACGTCACCGCACTTCACCAGTGTAATACGTGCAGCATGTACGCCATCCAGCTGGGGTACGGTACGTCAACGACCTCGGGGTACGGTACGTCACCGCACACCAGTGCAATACGGAGACGTGCCGCACCTACATCATCGAAGTACATCACCGCACTTCACCAGTGTAATACGTGCAGCATGTACGCCATCCAGCTGGGGTACGGTACGTCAACGACCTCGGGGTACGGTACGTCACCGCACAACACCAGTGCAATACGGAGACGTGCCGCACCTACGTCATCGAAGTACGTCACCGCACTTCACCAGTGTAATACGTGCAGCATGTACGCCATCCAGCTGGGGTACTGTACGTCAACGACCTCGGGGTACGGTACGGCACCGCACAACACCAGTGCAATAGACGTGTGGGACATACGTCTGCTATGTCATTGTAAGTGTAAGAATCAGAGTGTGTGTGTGGACAACACCCCCACCAGTGCCCACCAGTGCCCAGCATCAGAGTGTGTGTGTGGACAACACCCCCACCAGTGCCCAGCATAAGAGTGTGTGTGTGGACAACACCCCCACCAGTGCCCACCAGTGCCCAGCATCAGAGTGTGTGTGTGGACAACACCCCAACCAGTGCCCACCAGTGCCCAGCATCAGAGTGTGTGTGTGGCTGAGACCCCCACCACTGCCCACCAGTGCCCAGCATCAGAGTGTGTGTGTGGACAACACCCTCACCAGTGCCCACTAGTGCCCACCAGTGCCCAGCATCAGAGTGTGTGTGTGGACAACACCCCCACCAGTGCCCACCAGTGCCCAGCATCAGAGTGTGTGTGTGGCTGAGACCCCCACCACTGCCCACCAGTGCCCAGCATCAGAGTGTGTGTGTGGACAGCACCCCCACCAGTGCCCACCAGTGCCCAGCATCAGAGTGTGTGTGTGTGTGGACAACACCCCCACCAGTGCCCACCAGTGCCCAGCATCAGAGTGTGTGTGTGGACAACACCCCCACCAGTGCCCACCAGTGCCCAGCATCAGAGTGTGTGTGTGGCTGAGACCCCCACCAGTGCCCACCAGTGCCCAGCATCAGAGTGTTTGTGTGGACAACACCCCCACCAGTGCCCACCAGTGCCCACCAGTGCCCAGCATCAGAGTGTGTGTGTGGCTGAGACCCCCACCAGTGCCCACCAGTGCCCAGCATCAGAGTGTGTGTGTGGACAACACCCCCACCAGTGCCCACCAGTGCCTACCAGTACCCAGCATCAGAGTGTGTGTGTGGACACCAGTGCCCACCAGTGCCCACCAGTGCCCAGCATCAGACTGTGTGTGTGGCTGAGACCCCCACCAGTGCCCACCAGTGCCCAGCATCAGAGTGTGTGTGTGGCTGAGACCCCCACCACTGCCCACCAGTGCCCACCAGTGCCCAGCATCAGAGTGTGTGTGTGTGTATAACACCCCCCCACTGCCCACCAGCGCCCAGCATCAGAGTGTGTGTGTATAACACCCCTCCACTGCCCAACAGTGGCCAGCCTTTACAACAAAAACCTACCATTCTTAACCACATTACCACCAGGAGATTGACACATGTCAACATACCTATATTTTAACATCACACCACCTCCCAGGCACACAGCAGTCACAGACATTTTCACACAAACTAAAGTTCAGATAAAGAAAATAATAGCTTTATTCAGCTGGTTTAAAATAGAAAAGCAAATAAGAGTCCTCGCTCATGAAAGGCCAATGGCCAGTCCAAAGATGTCTCTGCAACAGTCTGTGCCTCCATGGGTGTGCTCACACCCAAACTTGCCTGCACATGGCGTTTAATCCGCTGTGGAAACTACGGGGCACCATCTGTGGGATCCTCCGGCACCGCATGGACAGGAGAGGGAAGGACAGGTGGAGTGGGTGCAGGTGTAGTGGATTCATCCACACTGGTTGGGGCATCGCCAAAAGTAGCTTCAAAAACCTGGCTACACACCTCAGCCAGTGCCGAAAAACTACCACCTGAACCCGGGGACACATTGGGGGTGGAGGTACAGGGCTGTGAGTCAGTTCTACTGGGTGTGTGGAGGCATGTGTGAGGTGTCTCCCCTCTCCCTGTGGGTGTGCCTACTTCCCCTTGAGAATGGATGCGTGGAGCTTTGAGCTTCTTATGCTGTGTGTGTTCGCTGGGTGTGTCTGACCTGTGGCGTGTGCTTGTATGCTGTGTAGGTATGTGAGAGGCAGAGGTGGATGGGTCTGAAGGATGGGGGGGGACAGATGCTGCTGGGTGTACAGACCTGCCGTCAGTGTTGACTCCATGGCAGCCACACTCCGACGTAGATCAGACATGGCCGATGACATGCCCTCCATGAACGACACCACCTGTGTAAGCAGTTGTGTATGTCCATGGAGGACAGTCAGCATGGATGTCTGACCTACTGCAATCTGCCGGAGTAGGTCCACAGTCTCAGCACTGAGGGCAGCAGGGGACACAGGGGCAGGGGCTGCGGTGCCGGGTACAAAGGAGACACGGGGTCTAGCACGGACCCTAGGGACACTAACGACTGGGAGGGTGGAGATGGTACTGGAGGAGGGGAGGGCAGCCAAAGAAGAAGATGTGACCATTGCTGCATATTCCCCCTCCTCCTGAGAGTCTGACTCGGAGTTGTCGGCATGGTAAGATGTGTCAGTCACATGTCGTCCGGCTTGCAGACTCTCCTCACCCTCCGTGCCACTGCCTCCCTCTGACTCCTCATAGCAGGTGGCACTGTCGCTGGGTCCCTCTGCCTGGTCCGCGCCTCTGTCTCCTCCAGATTCAGATGATGATGCTGTGGGCAAGGAGAACAACAAAAACATATCAGTCACCTGTACACATCAGACATATAAGCTACAATACATTTTGCCTCATTTCTAAACATGGCATGCATCATGAGTCACATGACACAGAACTCTGCACAATGCAAAGTCTAGTTGTGGCCAATTGTGAGAGACACAACGCTCAATGTATAGTAGGATACAAGCAACAGGCAAGGAAAAAACCAGTATGAGAGACACAATGATGATCCACTGCCTGACAACAGGATAGCTGATTATGCATCCCAGCTCATTTTCCCACCCTGCCACCCAAACCCAGACCTGGACATGTTTGAATTGCTTACACCTTGTGCCACATGGGAAAAGTCCTGCCTGAACTGAAATGTGATGCCATCCTGGGACATGAATCAAGTGTAACATCACCTCACACTGGCATCACAGCTGTTGACACCCAAAGCCTCATTGTGTGGCTGACCAACATTATTAGTTAGAAACAACATTCTACTTATTTGCCGAATATGCACACACGCACTGCCCAGTGTGAGTATGCATAAGCCCAAAATATTGCCCATGTACATTGTGCACCTGTATCCAACACATGACAATTCGAAAGAGTACCATGGACCAAGGCCATTGAGGCAGACTCGTGCAGAAAACACATGTTGAGACTCAAGATCAGTGCCAAAATATGAAGAATGGCAGACACAGTGAACATGTGGTGCTACATGTAATGTACCAACAGGTGTCACAGACCCACCTCCAACATGATGATGTGCAAAGGAAGATGCATACTGAGACATTGCACCATAGGAGTACATGTTAAAAACAAACATCAGCCAAAGCGCAGGGCAAATGTGGAGTACGGCAAAAAATGTAAAGAAGCAGCTGCAGAAACTGGGACATTCTAATGCCAATGCATGGAGTGCCTGTCTGACCACACCATTCAAACTATGGGAGTGTTACCATGCCTTGGAGCACTGCAGGGAGCATGTGACACACATGACAACAAACAGACATGTACCTACCCCCTACTTGCTGCTGTCCCTCCTGCAACTGCCTATGGAGGTCTGGGAACACCACTTCCAGGACCCGGAGCATGTGGGGGGTGAGGTGGCGGGTGCCGCCATGCCGGCGTGGAGCTTCCATATGCAGCTGGACTCTGGCGATGTGGCGGGTCCAGCACCAGATGTCCTGCCACCTCTTCTTGATGTTTCTGAGCCTCCTGCGAGGCCCCCCTCACTCCTGACACCCCTGGCGATGTCCAGCCAGATTTCACCCTTCTCATAGGCAGATACCTGTCACAAATGTAAAGTAAAAGAGCATCAGTACACCTGGTCCATGTTCAAAAGACACACATATGTGCACAAAATACTTGATGACAACAGGGCATCGTAGGCTCCACACATTTGCATCATTGTCCAGGAGTATGTGGCTCGTGAGCAAACACTGCTGTAGTACATGCCATTGAAAGGCTACAGATGACATGACGTGCGCTAAACACTCTTAGAGCATGGCACTCACAGAGCAATGTATGCTACATCTGGGTGCACTGCAGCCCGTGACACGCTGTCACACACCCCACTACAAGAAATAACCCTCTTTACACAACACTGTACACCCTGGCATTCACTCCCAACAACATTGCATCTATACACCATACATACACAGTGGCCATTATGTCACACACACAACAGGTGCACACTCCAAGGTATTGCACACATCACTCACCTGATCCCCTGGTCTCCCATACAGCTTGCTATAGTTTGGCAGGAGGGCATCCAGCAGGGCCTTGTTCTCAGCATCAGTGAATGCAGATGCCCTCTCCATGCTCAGCAAATCAGGGTCCAGAGGATTCAGAGACAGTAGCTGTGGTTACCACACCAATGTTGTGCAGGCAAGTGTCCTCCCACAGCCACATGATGCCTTATATCTGTGCTGCAGAGGGTCTGTGAGTCCAAGGAGTAGTGTGTGATAGGCCACCATAGTTAGCATCCTATGTTCCATCCAATCACATCACACATAAGGCCATGACACACATATGCATGGTTTGAAAACTGAGCCTGAGCTGAACAACAACATTTGCAACATTGTATACTTTTGCCCAACTGAATTTCCTAGAACATCTGTAGGAGGCTCAAAACACTCTGTATCCATGACAACCTGGTTGCATTTTGATCAGTACACTGTTCCCCTAGATGTTGGCTATGTATTTATTCAAATACCCACACAAGTACGGTGACATTGCCGTTGCGTATGCAACCCATCCAATGGTGTTACTAGGCGTACACACGCACGTACCATTGGGGTACGCTTGGCTCGCGTATGGCTGAAATGCAATAGGGAAACGAGGCATACACACGCACGTACCATTGGGGTATGCTTGGCTCGCGTATGGCTGAAATGCAATAGGGAAACGAGGCGTACACACGCACGTACCATTGGGGTACGCTTGGCTCGCGTATGGCTGAAATGCAATAGGGAAACGAGGCCTACACACGCACGTACCATTGGGGTACGCTTGGCTCGCGTATGGCTGAAATGCAATAGAGAAACGAGGCGTACACACGCACGTACCATTGGGGTACGCTTGGCTCGCGTATGGCTGAAATGCAATAGGGAAACGAGGCGTACACACGCACGTACCATTGGGTTACGCTTGGCTCGCGTATGGCTGAAATGCAATAGGGAAACGAGGCGTACACACGCACGTTCCATTGGGGTACGTTTGGCTCGCGTATGGCTGAAATGCAATAGGGAAACGAGGCGTACACACGCACAGACCATTGGGGTACGCTTGGCTCGCGTATGGCTGAAATGCAATAGGGAAACGAGGCGTACACACGCACGTACCATTGGGGTACGCTTGGCTCGCGTATGGCTGAAATGCAATAGGGAAACGAGGCGTACACACGCACGTACCATTGGGGTACGCTTGGCTCGCATATGGGCGAAATGCAATAGGGAAACGAGGCCTACACACGCACGTACCATTGGGGTACAGTGCGTCAGACATGCTCAAGTGTACGATTGTGTAGGCTGTGTCCCTGTCCTACCCCATGTCACCATTGGTAGAGTGACTCCAGGAAATCACATTGCAGGGATGTAGTCTACACTCATGTCTAGGATGTGGATGCATACATCAGCATGGCATCCATACATCAGCATGCCCAAGGTGTGGCAGACATAGAAGAAGGTGCGGAACCTTGTAAGCACAAGGTGAATAACCTGAGCACTCCTGTGTGCTAATGAAGCAAGAAGTATTCAATGAGTAGAATTGTTCAAAGTTTTATTCACTTTGTCACAGTTGTTTAAATTGTTGTATCATCACAATTTGTAGTTCAAAGTAGTCTCCATGTGAAGAGAACAAAACAGGTCGTTTATCCCATCATAATATCCAAAAGTTCAATAAGTGATATCATGTATATAGTTCAATTCCCCGATGCATTTCGAGCAGATTGCTCTTCGTCAGGGGGTTCAATATGATGCTGAAAATGATAGAAATACGATACATCAATCAGGAGCCCAGTATGGAAGGAGATAAAATAGAAAAGCTGATTATTAAATAGGTGAGTACGTGAAAGGAGGTGAAACGCCTAACACAAGCACCGAAGATGTCAAAGTGAATGCATCACCCGTGAGTATCAAAGTGATGGACCTATTAAATAGAGAAAGACTGGGAAAAGCAATCAAAAAGAAAAACGGGTCAGTGAACGGATTGTGCACTCCACGGTGTGCGCCCCGGGCCGAAGAAAGTGAGTAACGTATCTCAACGTGTTGGAAAGTCGAGTCAAAATTTCGAATAAGCCCGAAAATAAAGTAAAGTCACCACAAAAACTGTGAAGTATGAAAAGTGCGGTAAATAGATTTTGGGAACCAAAAGGGTGCTTACCTTTGATAAACGAGATTAGTGACCGAAATTACGGGTGAAAGACGCCATCGGTGAGACGCGGAAGAAGTTAATGACCCTGCGCATGCGTCTAAATGTGTTGAACCGGTGGAAATGGAAAACGGACATTCTCCGAAAGAGCGTGGAACAACAGATAAAGAAAGCGGAGTAACAAACAGTGAAAATGCGAACACAAATGATTCACAATAATAAGTGCGTGAGAGTGTGAAAAAGAAAAACGAACCAATTAGGGGAAATGCTAGAATGAGGGAGTGTAAAACAATATATTCAAAGAAAAAAACAGGAAAAGAGAAAAAGAGAACAAGTAAAGATAATACTAAAAACTGAAGGAATAAGTGAGAAGGTATGGAAAAGGTTATAGGATGTTCTGTGATACAATAATGAATGCAAGCACAAAATGTTGAACAACCAACAGTCAATATACACACAGGTGTATGATATGTATCAAAGATAGCTGCTAAACTCAAGACGTTCGTTGAGACCTTTAGGTGCGGTGGTGCCAAGTTTGAAAATCCAGAATAGTGCACGTTGGAGCAAATGTTTTTTAGGATCAGTGCCCTCGGGTTTGTCAACAACCTCAAGAATAAGGAAACGAATTTGGCTGTTATTATGGTTTAACTGGGTAAAATGCGCAGAAACACAAGATTTGAGGTTCTTATTTCTGATGTTACTCCTGTGTTCATTCAAACGGGTCTTTATCTTGCGTTCTGTTTTCCCTACATAAGTTAAGCCGCAGGGGCATTTCAAGAGATACACCACGTTTGTGGTATCGCAAGTTGCATTGGTTTTCAGTGAAATGCGTTTGCCAGAACTGGGATGGTTGATGTTGGTCCCTGGAATGATGTTGTGGCAGTTTTGGCAATTGTGACAGGGTATGGTTCCTTTGTATATCACTGGTTCAATGGTGCGTGGTTTGATTAATGCACGTAAGTTCTTAGACCGTTGGTATGCGAAAATTGTCATTTCGTTGAATAGATTATTGAAATCGGGTTTCAGTTGTAGTATTTGCCAATGGACTTTGATGCTTTTTTTGATTAGATGGCTTTTAGTGGAGAATTTGGAAACGAATACATTGGGTTGTGTGTTGGAACTTGGTTTCACCTTCGGTTGCAGTAATGTAGAACGATCAATGGAAGTTACTCGTTGGTAAGCTGTAGAAATGATGTGTTGCGGGTAACCCCTTTTAGAAAATTTAGTCATGATGTTAGTACTGTCCTGTGCGAATGAATGTTCAGTGGAAGCTATTCTCTTAGCTCTTAGTAATTGTGAATAGGGTAGATGTTCTTTCAGACTGGGTTGGTGGAAACTCGAGTAATGCAAGTAGTTGTTTCGGTCTGTGGGTTTGGTGTAAATGGCTGTTTCAAGTTTATGATCTTTCATGGTGATATTTACATCTAAGAAAGCTATGTTGGTATTGTTGAAATGGTGCGTGAATTGGATTCTTTCATTGACGTTGTTGAGATGACTGATGGCAAATGTCAATTGTTGTTCCGTACCGGTCCATATTAGGAAAATATCGCCAATGTAACGATAATATGTTTGAAGGTGGTCTTTCCAATGGGGTACCGACAAAATGTGTTCAGTTTCAAAATCCTGCATGAAGAGATTGGCGTATGATGGGGCAGCACAATTGCCCATGGCTACTCCAGAGAGTTGGCTGTAGAATTTGGTTTGGTATCTAAAGTAGCTGTGCATGAGAGTGAATTCTATGAGTTCCATCAGAAAAACTTGAAGGCAATGGGGTTTGTTAGTTGTGAGTAACGCCGCTTCTGCTGCCTGAATGCCCAGATTATGAGGAATAGAAGTGTACAGTGAGTTCACATCTATAGTACACAGCAAGACCGGTGTTTGAGGATCAACGGTGATGGAGCTGAGTTTGGATAAGAAATCTGTGGTATCTTGAAGGTAGCTGGCCATTTGTTTAACAGAAGGTTGTAAATGACGATCAATGTAAGTGCCAATGGGTTCATGGATTGAGTTGCATGTGCTGACGATGGGCCTGAATGGAGGTTTGGTCGGATGTTTGTGAATTTTGGGGATCATGTATAGATAAGGAATGCTTGGATGCGATTTGATGAGATAACTCCGGTCTTTGGTAGTGATGGTTCCTGAAGATACAGCTTTGTCAACGAGAATCTGGAGGATGGCAGCATATTCCTTGGTAGGATCGGAGTTTATTTCCATGTAGGTATTGGCTTCTGATAAATGTGTGTTCACACTATCTAGGTAGAATTGGGTATCCATAATTACCAAAGAGCCACCCTTGTCAGCAGGGCAGATCATGATGTTGCTGTTGGTAGCTAGTTGGTTCAAAGCGATTTTTTCTTGTCTAGTTAGGTTTTGTTTGTGTCGTACTGTAGTTTGTTGAATCTTGTCGAGATCTTTGTGCACTAAGGCTTCAAATATATCCAAAGTTTTGTGGCTCACGGGGGCCAAGAAAGTGCTTTTAGGGCGTAAATCCAAGATGGTGTTTTCTTCGGTAATTGCGGGAGTTGCACAAACATTAGAAAAAAAGTGACGCAAACGTAAAGTTCGCATTAATTTGTAGAAACTTATTTGTGTCTCAAGATCGTTGGTGTTGTACGTGGGTACAAACGAGGTCCCCTTTTGTAAAACCTTGTTTTGTGTAGTTGAAATGTTTGTGCTAGAGATGTTTATGATTAGGTTCTGTGGCTCCTCGTCGATTGTGCGATAGAACGCTGTTGCTCTGTTAAATTGCGTTCTCCGGGATCTCCGGTTGCATCTGTGCCTACCCCTAAAAAAGGCACCGGTCCAGTGCTTGCTGTTGTAAGTTGGCTGGTGGATGCCTCACTTTGAATTGGTTGACTGGAGGGGATGCCTCCTTGTTGTGTTGGGACTAGACGTGGAAGTTGTCTAGTGTCTTGTCTTGGTTGACGAGTGCGTGTTGAACCGTCTGAGGAAGATGTGTCGCCTTCAGTTGATTTATTTTGTTGTGATCTCTGTTGTCGTCTGGCCGCGTAGATCTCGGCCCAGTTATATACCTCCCCAAGCTTGTAGTCCACAGTATCTCGCTTGAATTTGCGCAGTTTGCGCTCGTTGATCTCTTTCGTATATTTTTCCAATTGGATATTTACGTCTTCTAAAGTTTGACGCAATTCCTCAGAACTGAGTTTAGAACTGAGTTCATCTTTGAGCTGAGCTACTTCTGTGGTGAGGTCTTCAAGCATTTTGGATAGTTCCTCAACTATAAGCAAGATGAGATCAAGTGAACACTTGTTAAGAATTCCGTACCATCTTTCGGTGAATTTAGTGTTGTTCTTGCATAGGGTAGATTTCAATGGTATACGTAATCCTCTAGGAATTCTCGACACTTTATGGTAACGAATCAATGTACTCGCATGTAGGCGTTGGTTGATCTCTCTTTTGGCTGCATATATGAGTTGTCGTATGTTGGACTGTACTGATCCTGTGCTGGACGTGATACACTCGGGTTCCTGAATGAGAGTGTAAATCCGTTAGGTGTCCTCAGAGGAAAACTCAAAGGTATCTGCTTTGTTGGACGTTAGGTTGGCTATGTCTGCATTAGACATGATTTGAGCTGGGTGGGTGCTTAAAGCGGATGGACAGAAGGTAATGATTGAAGAAAGATGAGGGTCCGCTGCACTCCAAGGGTAAAATACAAATTCACAAAAAAGTTGTGCCAGGAAAGATAAGTCATTTAGGGTGATCAGGATGCTGCCCTTACTGTCCAATTCAAAGTGAGGCATCCACCAGCCAACTTACAACCGCAAGCACTGGACTGGTGCCTTTTTTAGGTGTAGGCACAGATGCAACCGGAGATCCTGGAGAACGCAATTTAACAGAGCAACAGCGTTCTATCGCACAATCGACGAGGAGCCACAGAACCTAATCATAAACATCTCTAGCACAAACATTTCAACTACACAAAACAAGGTTTTACAAAAGGGGACCTCGTTTGTACCCACGTACAACACCAACGATCTTGAGACACAAATAAGTTTCTAAAAATTCATGCGAACTTTACGTTTGCGTCACTTTTTTTCTAATGTTTGTGCAACTCCCGCAATTACCGGAGAAAACACCATCTTGGATTTACGCCCCAAAAGCACTTTCTTGGCCCCCGTGAGCCACAAAACTTTGGATATATTTGAAGCCTTAAAGCACAAAGATCTCGACAAGATTCGACAAACTACAGTACGACACAAACAAAACCTAACTAGACAAGAAAAAATCGCTTTGAACCAACTAGCTACCAACAGCAACATCATGATCTGCCCTGCTGACAAGGGTGGCTCTTTGGTAATTATGGATACCCAATTCTACCTAGATAGTGTAAACACACATTTATCAGAAGCCAATACCTACATGGAAATAAACTCCGATCCTACCAAGGAATATGCTGCCATCCTCCAGAGTCTCGTTGACAAAGCTGTATCTTCAGGAACCATCACTACCAAAGACCGGAGTTATCTCATCAAACGCATCCAAGCATTCCTTATCTATACATGATCCCCAAAATTCACAAACATCCGACCAAACCTCCATTCAGGCCCATCGTCAGCACATGCAACTCAATCCATGAACCCATTGGCACTTACATTGATCGTCATTTACAACCTTCTGTTAAACAAATGGCCAGCTACCTTCAAGATACCACAGATTTCTTATCCAAACTCAGCTCCATCACCATTGATCCTCAAACACCGGTCTTGCTGTGTACTATAGATGTGAACTCACTGTACACTTCTATTCCTCATAATCTGGGCATTCAGGCAGCAGAAGCGGCGTTACTCACAACTAACAAACCCCATTGCCTTCAAGTTTTTCTGATGGAACTCATAGAATTCACTCTCATGCACAGCTACTTTAGATACCAAACCAAATTCTACAGCCAACTCTCTGGAGTAGCCATGGGCAATTGTGCTGCCCCATCATACGCCAATCTCTTCATGCAGGATTTTGAAACTGAACACATTTTGTCGGTACCCCATTGGAAAGACCACCTTTAAACATATTATCGTTACATTGACGATATTTTCCTAATATGGACCGGCACGGAACAACAATTGACATTTGCCATCAGTCATCTCAACAATGTCAATGAAAGAATCCAATTCACGCACCATTTCAACAATACCAACATAGCTTTCTTAGATGTAAATATCACCATGAAAGATCATAAACTTGAAACAGCCATTTACACCAAACCCACAGACCGAAACAACTACTTGCATTACTCGAGTTTCCACCAACCCAGTCTGAAAGAACATCTACCCTATTCACAATTACTAAGAGCTAAGAGAATAGCTTCCACTGAACATTCATTCGCACAGGACAGTACTAACATCATGACTACATTTTCTAAAAGGGGTTACCCGCAACACATCATTTCTACAGCTTACCAACGAGTAACTTCCATTGATCGTTCTACATTACTGCAACCGAAGGTGAAACCAAGTTCCAACACACAACCCAATGTATTTGTTTCCAAATTCTCCACTAAAAGCCATCTAATCAAAAAAAGCATCAAAGTCCATTGGCAAATACTACAACTGGAACCCGATTTCAATAATCTATTCAACGAAATGCCAATTTTCGCATACCAACGGACTAAGAACTTACGTGCATTAATCAAACCACGCACCATTGAACCAGTGATATACAAAGGAACCATACCTTGTCACAATTGCCAAAACTGCCACAACATCATTCCAGGGACCAAAATCAACCATCCCAGTTCTGGCAAACGCATTTCACTGAAAACCAATGCAACTTGCGATACCACAAACGTGGTGTTTCTCTTGAAATGCCCCTGCGGCTTAACTTATGTAGGGAAAACAGAACACAAGATAAAGACCCATTTGAATGAACACAGGAGTAACATCAGAAATAAGAACCTCAAATCTTGTGTTTCTGCGCATTTTACCCAGTTAAACCATAATAACAGCCAAATTTGTTTCCTTATTCTTGAGGTTGTTGACAAACCCGAGGGCACTGATCCTAAAAAACATTTTCTCCAACGTGAACTATTCTGGATTTTCAAACTTGGCACCACCGCACCTAAAGGTCTCAACGAACGTCTTGAGTTTAGCAGCTATCTTTGATACATATCATACACCTGTGTGTATATTGACTGTTTGTTGTTCAACATTTTTTGCTTGCATTCATTATTGTACTCGATTTTCTGTATCACAGAACATCCTATAACCTTTTCCATACCTTCTCACTTATTCCTTCAGTTTTTAGTATTATCTTTACTTGTTCTCTTTTTCTCTTTTCCTGTTTTTTTCTTTGAATATATTGTTTTACACTCCCTCATTTCAGCATTTCCCCTAATTGGTTCGTTTTTCTTTTTCACACTCTCACGCACTTATTATTGTGAATCATTTGTGTTCGCGTTTTCACTGTTTGTTACTCCGCTTTCTTTATCTGTTGTTCCACGCTCTTTCGGAGAATGTCCGTTTTCCATTTCCACCGGTTCAACACATTTAGAGGCATGCGCAGGGTCATTAACTTCTTCCGCGTCTCACCGATGGCGTCTTTCACCCGTAATTTCGGTCACTAATCTCGTTTATCAAAGGTAAGCACCCTTTTGGTTCCCAAAATCTATTTACCGCACTTTTCATACTTCACAGTTTTTGTGGTGACTTTACTTTATTTTCGGGCTTATTCAAAATTTTGACTCGACTTTCCAACACGTTGAGATACGTTACTCACTTTCTTCGGCCCGGGGCGCACACCGTGGAGTGCACAATCCGTTCACTGACCCGTTTTTCTTTTTGATTGCTTTTCCCAGTCTTTCTCTATTTAATAGGTCCATCACTTTGATACTCACGGGTGATGCATTCACTTTGACATCTTCGGTGCTTGTGTTAGGCGTTTCACCTCCTTTCACGTACTCACCTATTTGATAATCAGCTTTTCTATTTTATCTCCTTCCATACTGGGCTCCTGATTGATGTATCGTATTTCTATCATTTTCAGCATCATATTGAACCCCCTGACGAAGAGCAATCTGCTCGAAATGCATCGGGGAATTGAACTATATACATGATATCACTTATTGAACTTTTGGATATTATGATGGGATAAACGACCTGTTTTGTTCTCTTCACATGGAGACTACTTTGAACTACAAATTGTGATGATACAACAATTTAAACAACTGTGACAAAGTGAATAAAACTTTGAACAATTCTACTCATTGAATACTTCTTGCTTCATTAGCACACAGGAGTGCTCAGGTTATTCACCTTGTGCTTACAAGGTTCCGCACCTGTCATTAATCTTCTGCCCTTCTCGGACAGTAAGGGCAGCATCCTGATCACCCTAAATGACTTATCTTTCCTGGCACAACTTTTTTGTGAATTTGTATTTTACCCTTGGAGTGCAGCGGACCCTCATCTTTCTTCAGACATAGAAGAAGCACAGGGACTGTGACCTTGTGACTCAGTTGATGTGTGAAGAGCTGGCGAGACATGTCATCAACCATATTTCACATGTGCATCACATGCATTCAACACTTCACACCGGAGTAAAGTCTGCAACATATTGTGATGCACATCAACACTGGAATGCCACACCATTCAGTACAGGGAACTGCCACATGATAACAGCAATATGCCCACTGTCACAGAGGTGTAATAGCCGCACAGCATGACCCTGTGTGACCATGTCATGTGTGTGCCATGTGCGACATTGTGCCTGATGTTAGCATATGAAATTTACAGGTCAGTATCATATTACTCACCTTTTAATATCCCCAAGTGTCATCCTGGATATGGCAATTACCGCTCAGCACTACACTTGTGTGTCGGTAGGCATGGCCTGCGGCTCAGCATGTGTTGTTGGCGTTGTGTGTGCCGTGATGACGTTGTCTGAGTACTCAGACATCACCTCTGCGTGCACACATCAGGACCTTTTTTCACAACACAAGCGCTGGTCCCGTATGAGTGTAAGCTTAGTCATTTTTCCACCAAAATCATAGTACGTTCACTTCTGACCATTTCACTTGGATTGTCTGACTCCGGACGGTGCCAATATGGATGTCCGTTTCAAAGCCTGTTAGGAATGCCAACGAGTCATGTTGGTGACTGACCCTCACCGTTGGTGTCTCCACTGTTTTCACGTCAAGCACAACAACAAGAGCTGCTCCGACTGCCGGTAACACACCTATGAATCCAGGTGTGATTGGACCCACAAGCCGCTCAGACCCCAGCAGTTGGCCCTGCACCACTATAGCTCATGGTCTGGACGTAGGACGAGTGCCTGGGCGTGGGTGTTGAGACATCAGAGCCCCTGAATTACACATCAGTCCTCCAGGGCTGAGTCGTCAGGTATCCCAAATAAGTCAAAGATATGTCATCGCACTTCCAAATCCCCACAATGCACGTGCAACGTTGCATGTGATCCGGGTGACACCGGCCATGCGGCTCTGTCAGATTAGCCGCCGTCGTAGCCTGCACCACGACCTCCGGGCCCTGCCCTGCATGTGAAGCAGGAGGAGTCAGTGCACTTCCTCATGTCCATGATGTCCCTCACCCCAACAACGGCCTACGCGTCGGCTCCTGGCCCAGCGGACCCGTCTGGGGGCACGAGCGCGTCTGGTGAATTGCCCCTGACGCCATCACTCGCTTTGTCCCTGACGCAGGCGGCGCATACGTCCCGGAACCGCTGGGACAGACAGGATGTGAATGGTCATCCTGGTCCTCGCTGGTTCACCTCACAACCTCACTGGCAACAGTCCCCCAGGTGTCAGCCTTGGTGCCGTTCTTGGGTGGTGCTGTCCCCAATACCACACACTGTACGGCTCCAGTGTGGAGACTGTGCAGCTGAACACCGCTATTAATGCTGCATGGGGAGTAAAACTTCAATGAGCCTGCCACAGCTCATTACAATGGGTGTTAATGGGTATTGGTAGGGTCATGAAGACCCAGTGGCACATGAGTGTCAGTCCCAAGACGACAGGACAGGTGGACTGGGGGATGCGAGTGGTCTGGACACCTAGCCTGACACTGGTGATGTCTCTACTCCAAACGTGTTTTTGGATGAGCGGCCAACGTACAGTGTAGTGTTTACGTGGGTGGCCGGAGCCTTGCCCCTTCATCTCCCCGTTGCCACCGTGAGGACCAACCTCCTCACTGAGGTCCTTCAACTCCACTCACGCTCCGCTGTGCCTCTGCAGGCCTATCTCCAGGAATGTACTGTATCTATATTGGCCAGCATGTACAGGCACGTTGCATGTTTGGCTGTAGATAGGCACGTTGTCAGACGCCCACACCCCTCCCCGGACTGACCATGTTCCCTGTCCTCCCACCCCACCCCAGAGAGCATGGGCATCCAGGCCCCCAAATAACAGACCACATTCCCGTTAGCTCCGCTGTAGAGGGTATCCAAGAGGTATGAGCACTACGGAAACATGTCGTCATCCTCCCTGAGTCTGGGAGTGGGCTCTTCCTACACCACATGCCTCTTTGTGTGCTACCCACACTCTCTGTGGGACATGGTTGTGTAACTGCTGGCAGAGTGTGCGTTGTAGGTACGGGCAATACTTGGCCACACCCTTGTAGGATGCCAATCACCCCCACTGTCTTTTTTCCGGTGTGGCCTGGATAGCCCCGACTCACTGGGCAGATCGATGGCATCCAGGGAGGCAAATTTGTCAAAAGCTTGTCATGTATTCAAAGTCGGGATTATGCGACTAACTACTGTTCCTTACTGATATCTTGTTACAAAACGTAAGTAACTAGTCCATACAGTTCAGTACATGTGCTGTAGGAGCATCTATGTTGTGTCCTTGGCGTGATGACCTGGTTTCTAATGTACACACACCATGCCCCGTGTGTTAATTACCCACTCATATGTGTGATGGCAGCACAGACCATTTGTCACAAATCTAAGATTTATGATGTATGATGATGGTCATGTAATAGTTAGGGAAAGTAAACACCGCAACATGACTAAGGTGGAACTGTGCAAATGATGGCACATGTGGTGTGTGTGTGTGTATTGCTGTCAGCTGTCTGGATGTGCAGACAAGCTCCTACTGACATTCACATGACGTGTGTCACTGACATGATACACTGTCAATGCTCACTAAGACCTTTCCATCAGATCATTTGTATGCATGTCATATCCATTCCACACACCACAGGTCTTTTACTTTTCACGGAGGAGTGGCTGGGAGCTGGCACATGTTACATCAGTGTGTATCCCACGCCACACTCAAAATTGTCAATATAATTTGAAGCAGTGTTGCTTGTGCCATGTACATTGGTATTGTCATAGTCAGACAGTTGAAGACATATTTGATAAATTGTGTATTGCAGGGCACCCCCTCTGGAAAGGCCGTTGCCTGACTTGGAAGCCATGAGGGAGCGGAATTGCATCCGTCGATATCGATTCAACAGACAGATGATCAAGGACCTGACGGACAGGCTGGAGGCTCACCTACAACCACGCCACAGGTATCCAACTGCGCTGACACCCAAGGTAAAGATGATGGCAGCCCTCCATTTCTTTGCCACAGGTACGTTCCAATTCACCGTAGCTGATGTGGATGGGATGTCTCAGACAATGTTTAGCCGGGTATTGGGTGATGTATTGGCAGCTATGTTGCTGCACCTGGATGAATTCATTACATTCCCTACTCCAGAAGAGTTGACAGATGTCAAGGGGGAATTCTATGCCCTGGGCCGCATGCCACATGTAATTGGTGCAATTGATGGTACACATGTTACTCTGGTGCCACCACAGGCTCAGGAGCAAGCGTATCGCAACAGGAAACACTACCACTCGATAAATGCCCTGGTGGTGTGTCTTGCCAACATGATTATCTCACATGTTTGTGCACGTTTTCCAGGATCGTGCCATGATGCTTTCATCATGAGGCGTAGCAGGGTACCACAGATGATGCTGCAGCTGCACAACCACCGGGCATGTCTTGTTGGTGAGTATACCCTGTCAGCTATGTATGTCAGTATGTCACAACTTCATGATCTGCATCATATTACACACTCATTTCCATGATGTCAATTTGCAGGAGACGCTGGATATCCAAACATGCCGTGGTTAATGACTCCACTACGCAACCCCAGGACAGCTGCAGACCAGTGGTACAACAATGCTCATGGGAAGACCAGGCGGGTGATCGAGCAAACTTTTGGACTCCTGAAGAGCCGGTTCAGGTGCCTGGACAAGACAGGCGGAGCCCTCCAATACAGCCCACGCAAGGTGTGTGACATATTCACCGTGTGCTGCATGCTACACAACATGGCAGTGGAGAAGGCCGTGCCACTCTACCTTGATCCTGATGAGCTGGAACATCCGCCCGTTGAGGATGAAGGCCTTGCCCAGGATGCCAGCGACGAGGGGGGTGAAGATGATATCCGGAGTCACCTCATCCGCAACTTCTTTTCATGATGGTGAGTCATAGCAGCTGTAATCTGAAACATCTACTATAGAGTTGCATGGGTAGCATGCTGTGTATGCAACAGACTGTATGCAAGCTCACTTGGATGTTTGTTGTGCAGTGTCACACAGGTGCAGATGTAATACAACACACATACGTGCTATGTGTGCATTTTGAATGTACAGGTGTACTACAACATCTGGATAATAAACAGGACATTGTCAAAATGACATGAAACAGAACTTGACCCCTTGTGTGCCACTCTCATCCACAGCTCGCCCTGCCTGTTGTCCGTTGGGGTCATCGTGGTCATCCTGCTATTGCTCATCATGATTGCAACGTCAGCCAAATCAACGGAGCATGCATGGACATGTGGAGAAGTCAATTTGGGTAAGGACTCATATGAGGCTGTTTAGCGTTGGTATGTTTTGAAATGTGTGGTACATGTTCATGTGCATGTAGTGAGACCATGCATACATGCAACTACAAAATGTTACTTACTACATGTATGCCCACTCCCATGACAGGATAGTCACCCCATCTGACTGTCATCTGTTGTAGTTAGAGACTCTGGTGAATGCATCTATATGTGTAGACATTGACACTGCAACATTGCATATACCATGGCTTTACATTGTGTCAGAGGTCACAACCACGGACTCTGAGGGGGATTGCAGCCTCACTGTGTGCATTAGAATGTGACTGGATCCTCTCCTCCAGCTTGTGGGCCAGTTCCGTTTGATTACCATCAAACCATGTGGTGTAGGTGTGGCACAGTCTATGTTCCACATGTTGAGATAACTGTCCTGTCATTCTGTTTACATGGATGCATTGCCCCTTGTTGCAGTATATCATGTCACTGTCATGTCGTTACCGCAGTGCAGCTCGAAAATACAGCTACACCAGCCTTCACAGTGAGTAGCAGTTCTGTTTTGATTCACATGATGCCATGAATGTTTAGCATGAGAAATGACAATGTTTGGGTGATGCATATGTGATTTATTGTGTAGCACCAGTGGAGCGCGGTCATTCCCATGAATCTCTAGTCCCGTGCAGCATTACTGGGCAATGCTAGGGTCTCATTATGTGGCTTGGATCAGCATCACTTGCACTTTATATCTTTTAAACCTGCATATCATGTTTAGCATAGTAATGCAAACTTGACAGATCAAAAGACTGGCTACTGAGTGCCTTCATTGCATGTAGATCATTAGCTTCGTCATCATATGTGATACTTACAGCTGTTGTGGGTCAAGTCAAGTTGGGGTACATGGCCCTTATGGGTACCCATAATCACATGCAGACATTACAGTTAGCGTAAGTAGCATTGCCATATGTTTCCATTTGTTTGTAAGGTCAACCTCATCTGAGCCAGTGAATGATTTGTAACAACATAGATCTCATTGCATGGTAGCTCACTTGAGAGCGTTACACATGACTCGAATGGATGACAGACTGTCCTAGGTTTTATGTGTCTGTGTCATAGCATCGGATCTCATGTGATACCATGATTACTCATCTAAAATTGTATACAGTCAGTAAACTTCACAGGTGTGACTGGTACAGTGTAGCTAATGATGTTTTTGAAGTGTCAATGACATGAGAATGTACTCCTAATGGTTATTTACCTCTGTTTCAGGTCTCCCTCCCAGCAGTTCCCATCCTCTCCTTCCCTCGCCTGATCACCCTTTTGTGTCTGTCGTTTGTACTCAGACCAAGGGGCTATTTGGAGGTGGAACCCTTTGAGCATCACACCACTCTGATGAAGAAAGGTACGGCCAGTCCTTGACAGGCTTGTAGCCAATAGTACTGCTGCATTACAGGTGACATCATTAATAGTGTTATTTGGAGTTCTTGCCAATGCTCATGTATGTTTGATAATGCTCTATGGGCTCACAATGTAAATAATCATGTTGTGCATGACGTCTGACTTCTACAGATTATTGTGCCGCCTTGATGTCAACGCACATGTCCTTCTAATGTGCATGTATACTATTTAGCATGAAGTTAGCTTATGCTTGTTATGTGTTTACCTGTAAAGTGACCACACGCATGGTGTGGGGGAGTCTAGAATACTATGCTGTGTGTGAGGTAGATGGCTTTGTAGTTGCTGTTTGGCTTTGAACACACTAGCTGTAGTCTACACCTGCTGACGCAGTGTGTCTTGTGCCCCACTTGTCCGTAAGGGCCCTGATCCAGTGGCTGTGATCTTTGGTGATTACTTTGCCATTTTATTTGCAGTGACCCCGAGTGAGGCAGACACTCCTGCCTTCACATACACATGTCACTTTGTGGCTTGCAAATGCCCTTGTGGTATGTGCTTGTTTTTCAAGTTGTCACACCCCTCCTGCCAGCATGTCTTCACTCATTGCTGCTGCTGCATATACAGCCACCATGCAGCGCACATTATCCAGGGACACAGAGACCTACAGGATGACCCTCCTTCCATCCATTTATAGACCATGCTCCTGCCACCCTACACACAGACAACCCCAGACATTCACCCCCTGCTATCACAATGCTTCTAACTCAGCCATTGCAGCTGCTATGCCTGTGTGTGCAACACATACTGGCACGACTATGGCAGGTTCACATGACATTGGGTCTATGTACCACCAGGTCATGTGCCGTGTACAGCACACACACACCTTCCATAGGCACAATATTGTACAGTGTTACCTTGTCAACGCCACAGCAGCAAAAACATAGCTGTCACTGTCAGTCAAGTAGCCACAGGGGACACAAACCATGACCACGTCTCTTGGGTGTGGTGTGATTTCCCCGTTCTGGTGTAGGTATTTGTCAGATATGGGTAGTTGTTCTGTATGCGTTGCTCCCATTACAGTAGTATAGTACTTGTAGCTACATAGGGGTAGGTCACCTATTCAGGTGTGCTTGTGTAGAGTGCTACTGCCCATTGCCCACAGTCTGTCCTGCCACCCTTGTCCTGTGCGCCATTCATCACATCCATAGTACTGCATCATGCAGAAGATAGTTCACATACCTGAGGACACAGTTGTAGGTACTCCCTACGTGGACAACTACTTTTGTCACACTGATCTGTACACCTCAAAGTGACTCTCCTGGGCCTGCCTGTGATAGCAGTTTTGGGCTCCAAACCCCCCTCCAGCATTTACTATCCCACACAGGTGTGTCTTTCCATCCATGTATCTAGTTTTTAGGATTTTTGGCCCAATGTGTGTCCACACTCAGATTCTGATCCAAGTGTGTGGTTGGCTGCTGTTTGTTGGATACCCTTGCATTTCATACATTTGCACACACATATCAATTTATGCTGTGGTTCAAAGATAACTCACCACATGCGTATGAGGATTAGTATATTTACTGGGAGATCTTGTGCAGGAAACGTGAATAGGTGCTGTACAGAAAGGGGTGGAATCCAAAGTTCACTGCCAGAGATGAGATGCCTTACAGTTTCAGTCAACAGAGTCCAGGCCACAGTGCTTGGCATCATTGGGCAGACTGTGACTAGCATGTCCATGTGGGAGAGTCTCATAGGGGATGCTGTTGCACCCAGGGGCAATATGCCAGGTCCAGTGTCCTGGGAGATGTGCATGGCCCACTGCCCCTCAACGTCTTAGCCGTGGACGACCCACCTTCCTTGGGGGACCCTCAGGTGCAGGCCTGGACGATGCATGGGATGCTACGTCAGAGAGTTCCTCCTCCTCCTCCTCCCTCCCTGTGGCTGGTGTCACACTTTGCCGTGATGTTGCTGGCCTTGTGACACAGGGAGGGTGCTGCATGTTGGCAGCTATCTGACGTAGCGATTGGCTCATTTCCCGATGCACCGTCAAGAGCTGAGCCAGACTTGCCTCCACCCGTCCATAATGTAGGTCTTGCCTGGCTATTTGCTCTGCCTGCTGTTCTTTCACCTTGTTGAGGGCCTCCGCAAGCTGGCCTATCTCCCTGGTGTCCCGCCGGTATGCCTCCAGGATGTTAGCGAGTTCAGGCATACCGGGTGCTGCAGCTGACTGGCCATAATCTCGCCTCCGCCTTCCGCCACTCCCACCACCCTGACCCACACGAACACGGCCTGCGCTTGTGGGCACATCCAATCGACGGGCCCCCAGAGTGCTGCCAGGGTGGAGGTCGTCAGCAACCTCAGGGGCGCCCGACAAAGGGTGTCCCTCATTTTCAGACTGGCTCTCTTGTGGATCATGGGCAGGGCTGTGACCTGTCTGCTGGGATTTGGTGGGAATGGGTCCGGTGGTTGGCTGAGATGTAGCTGGTACAGTTGCTGCAGGCGTTTGGGATCCAGAGGAGCCAGGTTGGTTGGGGTCATCCACAGTGCGTTGAGTGGCGTCGCTGTCGGTGGGGTCTGGGTCCTGCTGAGCCTGGGACTGGGATCCTTCTCCCCCCTGGTTGGGGGGGGGGGGCACATGTTCCCCTGTGTGTGGGAGAGACAGACACTGTTAAGGCACTATCAAGTGACATCTTGTTTAGTTATCCATTATAAGCATCACAGTTCCACAAGCTTTACATTGTTGACATTGTTCTGTTGTGTATGTAGTGGTAGTAAATTGACATGTACTCTGGGGTATTTTCATTCTTTCATTCTCTTGGCAATGACTGACACAGCCATTGCTGTGTCTTGTATTGGTGGCACAACACATGTAAAGCATTGGTCATGTTCACGCAACATCCAGGATACGGTGTAAATCCTTATGTCTGCGTCAAGCATGCACAGAGTTTAGATACAGCATATTGATGTAAGAGACAGAGCATCATTAATTTGCATGACATCTACTACTTTGGATGTCTTTTGCTGTACCGTGATGGCCAAACGATGCCAACACCCCTGGACCTGTACACACACTTATAGATCATGGCTTTTGAACTTGGCACTTCTGTAAGACGCATTACCTTGTCAATACCCATGTCCATGTTGGTACTTCAGTGCATCCACAACGTTCATGAGATGGGGCACGTGCATTGTTTGAGCGGCACAATGGACTTGAGCATCTGCTATGTGCATGTATGAGTAGTATGAGTTTTCATATGAGTGAGTGTTTTGTTATGGTAGATGACAATTGGGACAGTGTTGCACTCCAAAGCCTGTCCCCAGGGGATGAGTTTCTGTAAGGCGGGTGTAGGATAGGCCATGGTAGTAGTTTGTGTGTGATTTGCAAGCGTCCATCGTTCATGATTTGGCTGCCCCCTGATGTAGCATGCTGGCATAATTGTGGTTTTGTGTTCATATACAGGGTGTGTGACCTTGTCCTGGTGTTTGTGTTTGCAGTGATCACAGGAGGGACTTGTGCTGCCTACACCTGTGGCCATTGTGTACTACAGAGGTTTCCGATATGTGTGTCCTGACACAGTACAGTGTTGGCTGGAAATGGTGTGTGTGTTGCAGGCACTTAGTGGATGACTGCTGGTAATTAGGAGACATCCCGAAACATTCTGCTCTATGGTGTTTGTAAGGCCTGTGCAGTGCTTGGGTGCAACTGTGTGTGTGCCCAGGGAGATGCAGTGTGGTGACAGTGGGAGGGAGGGCGACAGAGGGAGGGAGGGCGACAGAGGAATGGAGGGCGACAGAGGGAGAGGGTGACAGGGGGAGGGAGGGCAACAGAGGGAGAGGGCAACAGTGGGAGAGGGCCACAGTGGGAGAGGGTGACAGAGGGAGAGGGCGACAGAGGGAGGGAGGGCGACAGAGGGAGAGGGCAACAGAGGGAGAGGGTGACAGAGGGAGAGGGCGACAGAGGGAGGGAGGGCGAAAGAGGGAGGGAGGGAGGGAGGGCGACAGAGGGAGAGGGTGACAGGGGGAGGGAGGGCGACAGAGGGAGAGGGCAACAGTGGGCGAGGGCCACAGTGGGAGAGGGTGACAGAGGGAGAGGGCGACAGAGGGAGGGAGGGCGACAGAGGGAGAGGGCAACAGAGGGAGAGGGCGACAGAGGGAGAGGGCGACAGAGGGAGGGAGGGCGAAAGAGGGAGGGAGGGCGAAAGAGGGAGGGAGGGCGACAGAGGGAGAGGGTGACAGGGGGAGGGAGGACGACAGAGGGAGAGGGCAACAGTGGGTTAGGGCCACAGTGGGAGAGGGTGACAGAGGGAGAGGGCGACAGAGGGAGGGAGGGCGACAGAGGGAGAGGGTGACAGGGGGAGGGAGGGTGACAGATGGAGAGGGTGACAGGGGGAGGGAGGGCGACAGAGGGAGAGGGCAACAGAGGGAGAGGGCGACAGAGGGAGAGGGCGACAGAGGGAGGGAGGGCGAAAGAGGGAGGGAGGGCGACAGAGGGAGAGGGTGACAGGGGGAGGGAGGGCGACAGAGGGAGAGGGCAACAGTGGGAGAGGGCCACAGTGGGAAAGGGTGACAGAGGGAGAGGGCGACAGAGGGAGGGAGGGCGACAGAGGGAGAGGGTGACAGGGGGAGGGAGGGCGACAGAGGGAGAGGGCAACAGTGGGAGAGGGCCACAGTGGGAGAGGGTGACAGAGGGAGAGGGCGACAGAGGGAGGGAGGGCGACAGAGGGAGAGGGCAACAGAGGGAGAGGGCGACAGAGGGAGAGGGCGACAGAGGGAGGGAGGGCGAAAGAGGGAGGGAGGGCGACAGAGGGAGAGGGTGACAGAGGGAGAGAGGGTGACAGGGGGAGAGAGGGTGACAGGGGGAGAGAGGGCGACAGATGGAGAGGGCAACAGTGGGAGAGGGCCACAGTGGGAGAGGGTGACAGAGGGAGAGGGTGACAGAGGGAGAGGGCGACAGAGGGAGAGGGCGACAGAGGGAGAGAGTGACAGTGGGAGAGGGCCACAGTGGGAGAGGGTGACAGAGGGAGAGGGCAACAGAGGGAGGGAGGGCGACAGAGGGAGAGGGTGGCAGGGGGAGGGAGGGCGACAGAGGGAGAGGGCAACAGAGGGAGAGGGTGACAGAGGGAGAGGGCGAAAGAGGGAGAGGGCAACAGTGGGAGAGGGCGACAGAGGGAGAGGGTGACAGAGGGAGAGGGCGACAGAGGGAGAGGGTGACAGTGGGAGAGGGTGACAGTGGGAGAGGGCAACAGTGGGAGAGGGCGACAGTGGGAGGGGGAGACAGGGTTGGAGGCAGGTTGTTTGTGCTTGCTCACTTGCTATACTGCCTTACTGTGTCACAAAATATTGTATCTCTGGAAGGTGTGTCCACAACATGATATTGTTTACGAGCTGTGGTCTACTTTCTTGTGTGATATTTCCCTATCCCTGTACATTGGGCATGGTGCCTGGGTGAGGCCCTGGGGCATATGGGATGAGAGCAGCCTCCTACCCTCCACCTTCCACCCTTTGTGGGTCCCACTTGCAACAAACCACTTTTAGTTGTGTCGTGCTAGGACTCATGGCCACCCACCCCATGCTGCTGGGCACTGTTGTAAGTCCACCCATGTAACATGTATTTTTTGTACACTCACCAGACTCAACGGCTCCTTCTATTCCATGTACTCCCACCGGTGGCCGCAGGGCTATGACTTTCTCCTCCCAGGGCTGGTATACAGGAGGTCTGCGGGGACCACCACCTCCAGTGTGGTGTGCAGAGGCGTAGTCCTGGTCCATTTTCTTCTTGACCATCCTCCGCAGATCATACCACCTGGCCTGGCATTCCCCCTTGGTGCGCCGGATGGGTGCAACAGCATTGACCCGGTCTACGATCCTCTCCCAAAGGCGTGTTTTTTCTGCCATGCTGGTCTGTCTGACCAATGCGCCAAACAGCTGTGGCTCGACTCTGATGACTTCATCTGTAAGTATATCCATCTCCGGGTTAGTGAACTTTGGATTCTTGGGTGTGGTCATGGTGTGGGGTGTATGTGATTGAGGGGGTGATGGTGTGTATGGATGAGGGTGTGTGGTTGTGATTGTGAAGGGGGTGGTGTGGGTGTAGATGTGATAGGGTGTATGTGTGAAGGTATGTGGCTGCAATAGTTGGTGTGCACTCTGTTTCTTTGCAAGAATGGGTATGTTGCAAAGGATGATGGGTTGTATGTGTGGACCCTTTTATTGGTCAAATAGTGGGTGTGGCTTAATTTGAATTGGTTGTGTGTGTGTTATATGGGGTGGGTGTTAGTGTTGACCTCTGTTTGGCTGTGACCAGGACATTGATTCTGTATGGTGTGTACACAGGAGACATTTTCAGTGTTGTTGTGCCACTTGTTTTCAAAGTCCTTGTGCTGGTTTGGGTGTTGGCGTTATGTGTGCGTGTCGTACTTGGGCGTGCGATTGACTGGTACGGGCCGTTGGCGGGTGGGGGTGTTCGCGTAGGGGGGTGTGCGTGTCGTACTTGGGCGTGCGATTGACTGGTACGGGCCGTTGGCGGGTGGGGGTGTTCGCGTAGGCTTGTTGGGGGGTGTGCGTGTCGTACTTGTGCGTGCGATTGACTGGTACGGGCCACTGGCGGGTGGGGGTGTTCGCGTAGGGGGGTGTGCGTGTCGTACTTGGGCGTGCGATTGACTGGTACGGGCCGTTGGCGGGTGGGGGTGTTCGCGTAGGCTTGTTGGGGGGTTGTGCGTGTCGTACTTGTGCGTGCGATTGACTGGTACGGGCCGTTGGCGGGTGGGGGTGTTCGCGTAGGCTTGTTGGGGGGGGTGCGTGACGTACTTGTGCGTGCGATTGACTGGTACGGGCCGTTGGCCGGTGGGGGTGTTCGCGTAGGGGGGGTGCGTGTCGTACTTGTGCGTGCGATTGACTGGTACGGGCCGTTGGCAGGTGGGGGTGTTCGCGTAGGCTTGTTGGGAGGGGTGTGCGTGTCGTACTTGTGCGTGCGATTGACTGGTACGGGCCGTTGGCGGGTGGGGGTGTTCGCGTAGGGTTGTTGGGGAGGGTGCGTGTCGTACTTGTGCGTGCGATTGACTGGTACGGGCCGTTGGCGGGTGGGGGTGTTCGCGTAGGCTTTTTGGGGGGGGTGCGTGTCGTACTTGTGCGTGCGATTGACTGGTACGGGCCGTTGGCGGGTGGGGGTGTTCGCGTAGGGGGGTGTGCGTGTCGTACTTGTGCGTGCGATTGACTGGTACGGGCCGTTGGCGGGTGGGGGTGTTCGCGTAGGGGGGTGTGCGTGTCGTACTTGTGCGTGCGATTGACTGGTACGGGCCGTTGGCGGGTGGGGGTGTTCGCGTAGGCTTGTTGGGGGGGTGTGCGTGTCGTACTTGTGCGTGCGATTGACTGGTACGGGCCGTTGGCGGGTATGGGGTGTTCGCGTAGGCTTGTTGGGGGGGTGCGTGTCGTACTTGTGCGTGCGATTGACTGGTACGGGCCGTTGGCAGGTGGGGGTGTTCGCGTAGGCTTGTTGGGGGGGGTGCGTGTCGTACTTGTGCGTGCGATTGACTGGTACGGGCCGTTGGCGGGTGGGGGTGTTTGCGTAGGCTTGTTGGGGGGGTGTGCGTGTCGTACTTGTGCGTGCGATTGACTGGTACGGGCCGTTGGCGGGTGGGGGTGTTCGCGTAGGCTTGTTGGGGGGGTGTGCGTGTCGTACTTGTGCGTGAGCGAGGGGTACGCGTAGGCTTGTTGGGGGGTTGTGCGTGTCGTACTTGTGCGTGCGATTGACTGGTACGGGCGGGTGGGGGTGTTCGCGTAGGCTTGTTGGGGGGGGTGCGTGTCGTACTTGTGCGTGCGATTGACTGGTACGGGCCGTTGGCAGGTGGGGGTGTTCGCGTAGGCTTGTTGGGGGGGTGTGCGTGTCGTACTTGTGCGTGCGATTGACTGGTACGGGCCGTTGGCGGGTGGGGGTGTTCGCGTAGGGTTGTTGGGGAGGGTGCGTGTCGTACTTGTGCGTGCGATTGACTGGTACGGGCCGTTGGCGGGTGGGGGTGTTCGCGTAGGCTTGTTGGGGGGGTGCGTGTCGTACTTGTGCGTGCGATTGACTGGTACGGGCCGTTAGCGGGTGGGGGTGTTCACGTAGGCTTGTTGGTGGGGTGTGCGTGTCGTACTTGTGCGTGCGATTGACTGGTACGGGCCGTTGGCGGGTGGGGGTATTCGCGTAGGCTTGTTGGGGGGGGGTGCGTGTCGTACTTGTGCGTGCGATTGACTGGTACGGGCCGTTGGCGGGTGGGGGTGTTCGCGTAGGGGGGTGTGCGTGTCGTACTTGTGCGTGCGATTGACTGGTACGGGCCGTTGGCGGGTGGGGGTGTTCGCGTAGGGGGGTGTGCGTGTCGTACTTGTGCGTGCGATTGACTGGTACGGGCCGTTGGCGGGTGGGGGTGTTTGCGTAGGCTTGTTGGGGGGGTGTGCGTGTCGTACTTGTGCGTGCGATTGATTGGTACGGGCCGTTGGCGGGTGGGGGTGTTCGCGTAGGCTTGTTGGGGGGGGTGCGTGTCGTACTTGTGCGTGAGCGAGGGGTACGCGTGTGGTATGTGTTGACGCAGCTAGATGCGAGCCGCATATTGCCGTACGAATCATCATTCAAGTGCGATAACTTTGTTCTGTACGATTCGCTGTCAGGCTTCTCGTACAGGATCGTACTTGTGTGTTTGTACGGGCTGGTTACGAATCGTACGGTAGGATTCCCGATGCATGTTCGCACGGATCATCGACTGTGATTCGGACGGTTCGGTGATATTCGTACGGAAATCGACGGGAACGGATCGGAATTCGCAGTTCGGACGTAAAGTTCCCATTCGTACGAATTCGGATACGGATGCGAGTCGTACGGCGGAATATTTTACCGGATCAGAATCGAGGCCAGGGTGTTGGGTGCTGCAACAGTGAACATGGTCTGGGTGTTTTATCCAGTAGTTGAACCTGGCTGGGAGTGGCTACTAAGGATTCCCACATGGGATTTGAGGGGTTGGACATGCTGTCTCTGAGTAGAGGTACTGAGTGATTGCCGAGTGAGTGAAGGTGCTGAGTGGTTGCTGAGTGAGTAGAGGAGCTGAGTGATTGCAGAGGGAGTAGAGGTGTTAAGTGATTGCCGAGTAGGTAGAAGTACTGAGTGATTACCGAGTGAGTAGAGGCGTTGAGTGATTACTGAGTGAGTAAAGGTGCCGACTGATTGCCAAGTGAGCACAGGTGCTGAGTGATTGCCAAGTGAGTAGAGGTGCTGAGTGGCTGCTGAGGAGCACCAGGTGGATGATAGCCACTATTTAGTTCTATACAGATTAATAGGACCCATGGAGTGCATGTGCTGGGTCAGCAGTTGGAGTATGGCAACAATGGGGCGACCGGGTGTCCCTCAGAACCTGGGTATGTGTATAATAGGATACAGTGGTTCTGTATGGGGAGAACCCAATTGCTTTAAAAAGAACAGAAAGAATTGCTTGATACCTTTTGAATTAGTATGACAAGTATGGCATTTACATGGGTTAATTTATATAGCATGCCCAGACACGTTGGAACGCATAGACAGATGAAAGCAAAACACCTACTAACGAATGCTAGCCAGAGGCTCTTATTTTATATCCATTAAATTCATAGATTCATTATACAAAAGAAATCAAAGAGGCTGTCAATACAGGAAATGCTGACAAAGTGACAAGTGATAAGGTGACATTAAGTGCTCAGTGAGGGTGGTGCATTGCATATATACACAGTGACAATATGTACAATTATTTACACATGGGAATTGCATGCGGTCAGAATAAGAATAGACAATAACTCTGGTGGAAAGCAGATTAGCTTATTGATTTGACGACCAGAGATTTGATTGATCTGAACCATATCTATACGTCGACGTTTCGACTCTGACAACGCATCATTGGAATGTCATGGTGGGTCTTCTTCAGGACAAGTGGGGATTTGACAGCCCCAAAAAAGTGGGATGATTCGCAGAGGTGTCTCATCCTGGGTGGAGGACGTCAGATGATCTGCAACTGTCAGATAAGTTCAGGGAGTGGAGATGGCTTCATAGAATGAAAACCCTAACACAATGTGGCATTTACTTCCAAAACGTGGAGGACACCGAATAAATGCGGTCCATCGGGGGGCCAGGCAATAGTCCCGAGCGATTTTACCAGAAGGAACCAACGTCAGCTTCAGTCACCAGTTGGAACATAGTATATGAATGAAATCTATCTTGTATGGCTCTGGAAACTGAAACTGAACAAACAATAGCTTTGACCCAGATTAGTGAACTTTGAAGTAAGCTCTTTCTGAAGTGGAAATCCTTTCAATGAAGCAGAAAGTGAATAGATCCCATTATCTTGACACTAATGGGGAACATATTTGACCTGACTGACAAGCTCACAGAATTGGTGAGAGAAGGGTGTTTGTTGTGACTCTGAAAATGTGTTTCCTTTTGCTAAATTCCCTATTTCTAGTCGCTCCATAGCATGACTTCAAATGCAATAACCAACTGCTACTTTGCAAATGCAGATTGCACAACAAATGCAGTGAGCAATTTTGTGAGCATATGTTGTGCCGCTGTTATACACATGCTTGAACGATTTGGCTCTTAATGTAACTGACTGTATGGTATGCAACGAAGGCAGCTTTAATGAATACCCCTGAAGGTAAAGGTAAAAGGCAAAATAAAAAAAAGCAACATGCCTCAGAAGAGATTTTCTGAGGAATTTCATGGATACAAATCTGAAGAGATTTAAGGTGATGAAGCCTAATTGCTAGAGCTGCTGACTTTGGAACCTGGCAACCTCGATTCCATTCTTGACAACGATAGACCGATTCACAACATCATGTTATTTTGGGTAAATCACTTAATCTCCCTGTGCCTAAAACAAAACGTGAAATTTGGTGCATAAAATGTATTTGGGTAATTCCCCATTTGATGTACAGGATCTTGCAGATCTTCTAACTCCTTGTTGGACTTGGCCCTTTTTGCAGGGTCATCCCTGAACTTTGTGCCTTCCTCCTCTATTTTGTCTGACCTGCTTTTGTTGGTTTTATGACTCTGGGCACTTTACCACTGCTGATCAGTGCTAAAGTGCATCTGCTCTCCCTATTGTAAATTGATGTATGGATTAGTGATTCCATGATTGGCTGATTTGGTTTACTTTCAGGCCCTAGTACAGGGCACTGAGTGTGCCCAGGGCTTGTAAACCAAATGCTGCTAGTGGGCGTGCAGCACTGGTTGTGCCACCCACAGAAGCAGCCTGTAAAAGTGTGTCTAAGGCCTGCCATTGCAGAGCCTGTGTGCAGTCTGGTACTGCCATGCTGACTGGGCAAGTGCACCCACTTGCCAGTACCTAAACCTTCCCTTTTCTTCATATCAGACACCCCTATGGTAGGCCCAAGAGCAGGGTGCATTGTAGGTATAATGTAGGACATGCCCTGGTGTGTGTGGCATGTCCTAATAGTGAATTACAGCCATTTTCGTTTTTCACTATTGCAAGGCTACCTGTTCTTCATAGGCCAGAATGGGCAGTTAGATTATTACATTGTATAATCCTAACTGACTCAGGGAACATGGTAGAAATTCGATTTTAGTATGCCTGAACTTAGAATAATAAAATACATCTTTAACATTCTGTGTTTGAAAATACCACTTTTAGAAAGTAGGTATTTTCTTGTCTAACTATCCAAGCCTGCCTCTGCTAGGTTGTGTATTCCTTGTCTGAAGTTGGAGTGACAGTGCTGGGGGATTCCAGGAGACAGGGCGAGTCAGCCCAGTGGTGAATAGAGAGACCTGCATCTAGATGGGAGGGAGGAGTTGCACCTGGGACCTGAATAGGGCTGTGCCTTCGCTTCACAAAGCTGGCTCCACCTCCTGTGGTGCGTCTGAAGTCCCCGCCCTGTACTGTGAAAGGAGAGAAGGAGTCATGTCAACAGAGTGCTCCATGGCTGTGCCTTCCCTCCACAATGCTGGCTCCACCTCCTGTGGGGCTTCTGATATTTCTGCCCTGCACTGTGAAAAGAAAGAAGGAGTCATGTAAACTGAGTGCTCCAGAACTGGTTTGGACTGGGCAAGGGCCCCTCTGCCCTCAGAGGATAAAGGATTTTGGAATATAAGTATTTGGACCCTGATCCCAAGAATTTAGATCACTTTTGGACAACAAGAGGAGGGGAACCTGAAGAAACTGAGGAGAGACTATCCCTAAGCTGAAATGCTGCTTGGGGGATTGGCCTGCAGTGGTTGCCTTCTGCCAATGAAAGGAGAAAGGACTTTGTGTGCTTCATTCAACTTCTAAGGATCTCCAAGGGCTTGAGAGAAGAGCTTGCCTCCTGCTGAAGTCTCAGGGACAACAGACGTCAACCTCCAGCTCCCCAGAGTTCTTTGGAAGTGCCTGCTGCTGTTTTGGGCCTTCTGAGGGACTGCGTGTTGCAAGGAGCTGGAAGCGCGACTCAACAGGGAGAAGCGTGTTGCAGCTGCTGCCATTGCATCGTGGATGTTGTCGCTGTAGCTGATGCATTGCACCGCATCTCAAGAAACGTCCAGAAACCCCGAAGAAGCGTGTCGCAGTCTCTGCCGTTGCATCGTGGATGTCGCCGCTGTAGCTGATGCATTGCACCGCATCAAGAAAAGCACCTCGCATCCACGAAGAAGCGTGCCACCGTCGGAGCTGCTGTCCTCGCATCACTGAACAAGGGTGTTGCCGCTGCAGTTGTCGCATCGAGCGGAAGCACCTCGCATTGTCGAAGAATAGTGTCGCCGCCAAAGCCACTGTCGTTGCATCACTGAACAAGGGTGTCGCCGCTGCAGCTGACGCATCGAGCTGAGACTTCTCGCAACATCGGAGAAGCGTGGCGCATCAGGAAGAACTTGACGTCTTTATTTCTTTACACCGGAGCATTGCCGCATCTCCATCTTTGCAACCCTTTAGTTGACCTGCGTGTCGCATCTTTAGGTACTTTGACTCAAAGTGTCGCATTTTAGGAACTAAAGAGAATTAAGCTAAACCTACCACTTTAAGTACAGTATTGTGGATTTTTGTAGTTTGTGGTCTTGTGTTAAATCTATATAAAGAATACTTTTTTTTTTTTTTGGTTAAAGACTTTCATTGAGCAACAAAATCAAAGTTACAGAGATGGGCCTACAACCGCACGGGCTGGCCGCTAAAAGCAAAGCACAACGTAATAAAAACAATGAGAGCCTTTCCGGCGGGCAGGCAAAAGCCGGATACAAGATGTCGCCCACACTATAGAACAGGAGAAGACAATTTTCCGTTTTATACACACGAAAACAAACAAACATCTAAAAGGCGAATGCATAATAAACGGAGTCAGCCCAGGAGGGGGAGGGGAACCCCACTAATCAGGAATCCAAAGTCACAATCAGCAGGATAAGGCAAGGCAGGGGGGGACAGCGGGGAGGTCAATCAAATCAAGGGACAGTATACGAAAGTTCAGGAACGTCGGCCTAGGGAGACAGGATAACATCAGGGGTTTCAACCAAGGGAGGAGCGCAAATATCACCGCGATAGGCGTTCCACTGACTCCAGATCCTCGTCCATGCCCTAGGCCTGCCCCTGGCTGTGTAAGCAGTCTTCTCGCGGAACATAGACCAGTCCATGTTGTCTTCCCACACAGAGACATTGGGGGGCCTGTGTGAGCCCCAAAGTTGCGCTATGTCTCGCTTCGCAATCATATATCCCAGGGTCGCCCATCTGGTCTGGGCTACCGAGTAGTCGGTGGGTTCCCACACATTCAACAGGCATCTCCGGGCCTCAGGCAGCAGAGCAATTCCAGTCACATCAGCCATCACCGCAAGCACCTCCGTCCAATAGGCAGCCACCCTCGGACACTCCCAAATAACATGAAGAAACGTAGCACTCATCCCACACCCACGCTTGCACAGGCCATCCGGGGAAAAGCCCATCACAACCAAACGAGGACCAGTGACGTACACCCGGTGGAGGATCTTGAGCTGAACCAGACGGAGGCGGGCGGGAATGGCGACCTCTTTCGGAGAAGACAGCGCCGACTGCCAATCTTCGTCATCCAATTCCAGCCCGTCGCCGACCCAAGCCTCCCTGAGTCGAACAAGCAAGTCGGCGCGATTGTGAATCAGCTTCTTGTAAATCAAGGAGATAGTGCTATCGGGGAGATGGCCGTCCAGGATACGATCCTCGAGGGGGGAGGATTCGGGGAGAGCGGCACCAGAAGTCAGAACAGAAGCAAGGGCATGACGGACCTGCAAATATCTAAAAAATTCCCTATCACTCAGTTCATATTCATTCCGAAGGGTCTCGAAGGACTTCACCGCTCCATTCACACATACATCACCCACTCTACAGATACCAATCGTATCCCAGCGGTCAAACCCCTTCGTCGTCCAGAGACATCCCAGACGCTCAGACGCATAGAGCGGAGTAGCAAGCGTCACTCGGTCATCCCACCCCAGGCTTACATTCGCAGCGCGCCATACACTAACCGCGATCCTGGTAGGGCCCGTAAGATGGCGCCCAACCGACCTAGAATAAAGCGCTCTATTAAAGTCCCCACCCGGCAGCTGGAGTCTATCCATTTCAAAGGCCGGGTCCCGACCCGGGGAATACATTGAATGGTTAATGGCAGACAGGTGGGTAGCCCAATAATATCTCCTGATATCAGGAAGTGCTATGCCCCCGTCATACCAAGGGATGGTGAGCTTCGCAAGGGCGAGACGTGGACGCCCGTCCCAAATCAGCTGCCTTTGCAGACTTTCAACCTCACGGAAATAGGTAGCAGGGATAAGATCATAAGAATTTTGGAGTGCATAAAGGAATCGCGGTAGGGACATCATTTTGAAAAGGGCGGCCCTGCCCAGCGGCGACAATGGTAATCTACGCCAACGGGCCACGTCCAGCCTCAGTCTAAGAAGTGGGGGAAGGAGATTACGTTCAAACCGGAGCGACGAATCCAGCGTAATAAAAATCCCCAGATATTTGAACCCGGACTGAACAATCTGGATAGGAACTCTGTTCGGCAGTGGGGGCAAATCACCCGAAAGAACATAGACACAGGATTTAGCCCAGTTAATAACCAAACCAGAACATCAAATAAAACATTTAAAGATTTACGCGGAGAAGTAAGGTAAAGAAGAATGTCGTCCGCGTAAAGCGAAACACGGTCCTCAAAATCCGGGGACCAACGTATACCCTTGATAGAAGGCTCCCATCGAAGCCACGCAGCCAGCGGTTCCAATGCGAGAGCAAACAGCAACAGCAGTGGAGACAAGGGGCAGCCCTGTCTGGTACCCCTACCAAGGGAAAAGGGAACCGAAACTCGGCCGTTAACCACAACCTGCGCCAGGGGGTCGGTGTACAGCAGCTTCACCCATCCAATAAACCCCGGGCCAAAACCAAACTTCTCAAGAGCCGCCCAAAGGTAGGGCCACTCTATCGTATCAAAGGCCATCGAGGCGTCCAACGAAGCCAAAATGGCTGGTTCCGTCAGAAGCCCCGCCCTCGTGATGGCTCCGTGGAGGCGACGCAGATTCAGAGCCGTATTACGGTGCGGGATAAAACCGGATTGATCCGGATGAACCAAGTCGCTAATGGCCGTTAGGAGGCGAGTAGCCAAGACCTTGGCAAGAACCTTGGGCTCAACATTTAACAGGGAGATGGGTCTATACGACGAACAAAGATCCCGGGGCTTACCGTCCTTAGGAATTACAACAATCGTAGCTAGGCGTTGGTCATAAGGAAGAGCACCCCGTTCACTGGACTCCGAAAACATCGTTCGAAGATAGGGCGCAATCTTATCAGGACACAGCTTGTATAATTCGATTGGCAAACCGTTCGGGCACAAAGCCTTGCCCGAACGGAGAGAGCGAATCGCAGTCGCTATTTCGTCCGTAGAGAGCGGGGCCTCCATGGAGACCCGCTCCAAGTCAGAGAGGCAGGGCAAAGCTATGTCGCGCAACAAGAGGCGAGAGTCGTCCGTATCCCGTTTCGACACTGGGGAGTTAACCGCACGAAAATAATCAGCAAAGCAATCAACTATTTCAACTGGGTCAGTCACATTCACACCATTCAAAGTCCGAATCACAGGCACGACTCGGTTCGCCCTCTCCTTCTTATCCAACCAGGCAAGCAATTTACCCGCTTTGTCCCGAACATCATACAGACGACCCTGTTGCTCTCGAAACATCATTTTAGCCGCATCCGTGACCAGAGACTTATAGGCAAATTGTTTCAGACCCAGGGCATGGAGCTTGTCATGAGTAACACTCGATTCCAAGTCAGCTTCCAGCTCAAGTATTTCCATTTCAAGACCCACCACCTCCCGATTCCTCGCCTGTTTGGTTTCAGCAATGAGAGACAGGGCCTGCCCACAAATCACTGTCTTAAAAGCCTCCCAAAGGGACACCGCAGAGGAGACAGACCCCACGTTATCTAGGAAGTAGTTGTCCAGGGACTTGATCAATAGACCACGGGTCACAGGGGAGGTCAGGTACCAAGGGTTGATAGGGGCCACCCGGCCCGCCGCCTCCACCCCCACATCAAAACAAAGCCAGAGCGGAGAATGGTCCGAGATGCCCCGGGGAAGGTGTCTAATCTCCCGGACAGCCGACGTCTGTGCAGCTGGCATGAGGAAATAGTCCAGTCTAGACAAACTCCCATGGGCTCCAGAATGAAAGGTGTATTGAAGCTGAGTGGGGTGCATAAGTCTCCAACAGTCCACCAAACCAAAAGTATCCAAAAAGCCACCCAGCCACGATTGGGCCGAAGGAGTATCCCTAGGGGGGTGACGATCATTCAGGCCGGAGAGAACAGCGTTAAAATCACCAGCCATGAAAAGAGCACCATCAGGGAGTCCCAACAGTACTCGGCCCAAATCGGAAAAAGTAGAGGACTGCAGGCCGGGGGGCACATAGACGGTAAACAGAGAAAGGGTTCGGTCCTCATATCGCCCCACGAGGACGGCGTAACGCCCCCGATCATCGAGGTTTACATCATCTATAGCAAGGGGAAGGGAAGTCCGGATAAGGATGCCCACCCCCCTGGAACCCGTAGTAAATCCTGAATGCGCAACAAGACGATAGCCCCACCTATTCATTGCATGACAAGTATTACCCACTAGATGAGTCTCCTGCAGAAAGACAACATCGGGAGACAAACGTCGCAGGCATCGCAACACCACCCCCCGCTTTATACGATCCCCTAGACCATTGACATTCCATGAAACAAACTTCAACCCGCTACCCCCCATCCCACAAAGTGATGCAGGAACCATCCCCGAATGAGCATGACACTGAAAATTCCATTATCAAGATAGAATCGCCTTGAAAAAACAAAACACGAACCTCAAACACCCCACCAATCCACCCCCCAACATCCAAGAAAACACCCCCCCCCTGCACCCCTGCAATAAGCAAAAAAGCCACCCCAACATGCAGTGTGCCTGTCGCCCAAAAACCCCCGTTCTACAAAAAGACCCCGGAGGAGGAAGAGGCCCCAGTCCCACCCGCCACCCCGACAGAGATAAAGAAAAAGAGAAGACACAGAAAATAAAAGCACTCAAGTACAGAACCCAGGAAGAAACACATTACATGGAGACAGGGGCGCAGACAGTAAGTTCAACTCTCTACACCACCCTCGGCACCACCCGGGTGCTCGGTGGGCTCAGTCAAATTAGGCCGGTCCGGCAAAGAGTCCAACCAGTCATTCACCGAGTCAGGCCGATCAAAGAAAAGGGTCCGTTCACGGTACTCAACTCGCAGCCTGGTAGGAAAAAGCATGGCATAGCGCAGTCCCAAGTCCCGAAGACGCTTCTTGACTCCACGGAAGCCCATTCGCTGTCTCTGCACAAGCTGGGAGAAATCAGGATAAAAGTTCACCGTGGCATTTTCGAAAGCCACCGGGCCCTTAACCCGCGAGGCCTGCAGGATAGCGTCTCGGTCCCTATAGTGAAAAAGTTTTGCAACAATGGGCCTCGGCGGGGCGCCCGGTTTGCCCTGGCCGCCCGGAACGCGATGGGCACGCTCCACCGCAAAGAATTTGCTCAAACCAGATGGAGAAAGGTAGTTTTGTATCAAGTCCTCAACCAGGAGATCAACAGAATGTGGGTCAGGATTTTCCGAGACACCAACCACACGCACGTTGCAGCGCCGTGCTCTGTTCTCAAAATCCTCCAAGCGCTGAGTCATGAAATCATTTGCCTTTCTAAGGTTGCCAATCTCCGTCTGTATTTCAGAGACGTCGGCCGTGAGGCTAGATGACTTGAGGTCCAACGATTTTACTTTCTCATTAGTTTTAGATAGGTCGGCCCTGATCAAGTTCACGTCAATAGCCACAGTATCGATCTTGTGGGCCAGAGCCTCATACTGTTGGCCGATGGTCTCTCTCATGCCAGAGATGGCGCCCATGATGTCTTGCAGGGACGGCTCCGCCGAAGCCTCCAAAGGGTGCCCCACAGCACTCGGGCCAGGCAAGGCGGCTCCCGGGGACCCCTTCGATTGAGTGTACCGGTCCATGATATTAGACTGGACCTGGCCCCCGCGAAGGGGCGTCTTGGTCTTTCGCCTCTCTTGGTCCCCTCTGCCAGTCATAGTGGAGAATCCGTCCCCGAGGGACCCACGCGACCTGGTGAAAATGGCCGCAGGAAAATAAGGTGCCGGAGCCAAAAGTCAGCCTCGAGGGCACACCGAGGTGTGAAGCGGCCTGAAAGGACACAGAGCAGACAGAAGGTGCAACTGAGACCTCGCGCCGCTGATCTCAACACCGGCCAGACACCTCCGCTGGAGAACGTAGTCCGAGTCAAATCGAAACCGAAAGTTAAGAGGGGGACCCACAAGTCGAATCCCCCTGCCGCTGTTGTTCAACTCAGACACGGCAACAGAGCCTCACCAAGTCCCGGGCGCACCACCAGGGCGGGCCCCGAAAGTTCGAGTGGACGTAGCCTCGGTGCCCCTGGTCCAATTCGAAATCCAAAAACAGTATCAAGATCAGCCCAGGTTCCTCTACAAGAATCCTTGTAATTATTCAGGATATGTTCAGGATATCATGCCGGGAGTGGCGGGGGTCCGGAGAGCGCTGTGCTCACGCGGCCATCACAGATGCCCGCCAAGCTCCTCCCTAGAATACTTATTTTTAATACACAAATTGTGTGGTGTCCATCTGTAGTGTTGTGATGTATTCCTATAGGTTCTGTATCGATCCCCCTATTCCTGACCCTATTCTGGTTAACAAGTTAACTAGCAGTCAGCCCATGAGGCAGAAAACCCCCATGATGCAGGAACCGTTATCTGATAAAGCCACACTACGGCACAGGAACGTGTTATCTGATTAGGTCATAACGCTTGCCATCTAATTAGACAAGCGATAATCCTCCAGCCCCTGATAAGGCATACGGAGTTCTCAAAACAAATCAAACCTATGTCAACCTGGAAAAACCCTGCGGCCATTGTTTTGATTTCATCGAGAACTTCAGCAAAAGAATGTGCTAACGACCAAGTCGTATGACATCCTTATTGACGTATCTATGTCCATCCTTACGTCAATCTCGGCACCTTAAAGGTATAAATATTACCGATATTGCCCTATGCAAACACACGCGGTGGTGACGAGGACGGAGCAGCCAGACTTGCCGAAGCCCTGAGCAGAGCAGACCCCGCTGGCGCAGCCCCGCCTTCTTGACGCGCTGAGAACAACACGCTGCCTTTCTCCTGCCGAGAAATCCAGCTCCGGCGCTTCCAAGCAGCCCTCGCAGGCAGCCTGGAATATCGAGACCATAGACGAGAGATACCATCCCTCATTCATCCTAACTTCCAGGTACAGAACTGAATAACCCCTCACAGAGAATTCTTTAGTCAGTCACTTGGCAAAACAAACTTAACTTAAACTGTAACTTTCTATTCCCGCCCACGTATTAGGCTTAGGTCAGGTACACGGGGTAGGCGTAGCTAGAAACACCAGTTGAGTACGATTAGTCAAATGTATATATGTATGTATCTATTTTATTCATTTTAAACCTTCATATGGCTTAGAAACCATATCAATGTTTTGACAGTATTATTTTATACTTCTGCTGTTAATGTATGCACTTTACTTAACTATAAGTATTGCAATAATATCGATCCATTTCTCTTGTACGAGAAAAGAGACTGATCAATAAATACCATCTTTTATTGAACACGCCCGTCTCTTCCTTTTCTCTACAATCTGATGAGACTAAGAATGCACGTACTGACTGAGTAAAATAAATTGCCTTTTGTTCACACGACTCTCGAGATACACTCTTGATTAGGGGAGAGCAAAGTTGTCATGTTCTATGGTTGTCAGAAACTAAATCCCTTCTTGTCTATCCAGGGAGGTTCAACTCCTCCTTGCCTATTCGAGAAAGTTTCTAGTGAACTCTGAGCTAAGCTGGCAAACCCAAAACTTTAAGTCTAATATCGACAGTAGTAGACCTAGTTAACGTCTGGTCTAGGCCTATACTATTGAAGGTATTATTCCAATGCGCAGAGCCTATTGGGATGATAGGAACTACACTACATGGCACCCAACGCGTTTGGAAAGGGCGATAAAACTAACGTAAGACATTTAGAGTAACTCAGTCGTGCTTTCTCACTCAGACCCCTTTTTTCCCATAATACTCCAAAGACGTCTGGAGTGGGTAAAAGGTAATATCCGCCAAACATCGCAGGAGGAAACTCCTATGTATGGTACTTGGTCTAGTCAACGTTGAAGGATACACTGTTCCAAAATATTGTGCATCTAATCTTTGTTTCCATAAGAAACCTGATCTGCAAACAAAAGAAATAACCATCCTGTCGGTAAAATGGTAGACAGTGATGATGAAAGAGAGGCAGTTAGATTAGCAGCTGAAATAGCAGCAGCTGATACTGCACTGCAAGAAGCAGACCAGGATATAATACTCATCCCGGTCATCAAAAGGAAATCTATAACCTTAAAGCTTATAGAAAACGGACTGACACTTAGAGGTGGTACAGTCATATTCGTAATTGAGGCACACGAATATCGGCAGACAGAGGTATACTATTCATGGATAAATTTTCCAGCAGCAAATGCTGTAACAAAGTACTTCCACTATTACAAAATAGAGGAACCTCCTGAAATGTACACTCCTTTTGAGGAGGTGGAAGTACCACTCAAATTTCAAGAGCACCTGCTCTTATTTGATGGCGCCCTAAAACATGATAATCACATCACCAGGCTCGGTCCTTTAGGTAGACCAGGAGCAACGTGGCCGGTCCTAGCCGGATACACACCACATCCAGACATCGACGGGATGTCTGCAGCAGAGCTTTTAACACAGCTAAAACAATTAATAAAAGTACATAGACAATTAGTCCAGTATGTGATGCGGACTTCAACAATTCAACCAGCAATTAAAATTCCACAGCTGACCCCTCACCAGGGGAACACAAACAAAATTACACCACAGAACATACAATCCTGCCTAGGTAAAGTACCGGCTAAACGGGAACAAATACCATTCTGGTTGGCACAAAAAATCACCCAAATAGAGGCGGTGTTTCCAGACACCACCCCGTTAGAAAAACACAGGATTCTGACTATCTGTCTTCCAATGGGAATCGCACCACACATTGAGGACTGTGACACTTGGGGTACAGTCTTTGCTTCCATTTACACAAAAACGCACGGTGTTCCATCCATCTTGGTAATACCAGATGTGCTAAAACAAATTCAAGACGAATATGGTCCAGAACCCGCTTTAACTCTTGGTATGAAATTACTGAAAGACTTCAAGCAGGTCTCGGCTATATTATTAGCCAACATCAAGGGAGAAGCAGCAAACGTGGCGATCCGCCAGAGGTTAAAAGAGACAGATATAGCAGACCAACCAGCTGAGATTGCCAGAATCATAGAAAAATCCTATGAGGAACTAGGTAGAGATAGTTTAGGTGGAATACCAGTAAAACCACAACTGATTGAAAGTCCTGAAAAAATATTTTTTAATAATAATTCAACATCACAAAAAAAGAGCTGGGATGGAAACAAACAATCCAATCCTAAAGAAAAGAAATTCCAGTCCAGAGGAAGGTCTCCTCGGCGAAGAGAAAAATCTCCGAACCAAAGACACAGGTCACCCCAGAGTGACCCCTCTGGGAAAAGATATAACCTTAGAAATAGGGATAATCTAAAAAAGCTTGATAGATATCAAGACATTGATACACGTCCCTCTCAATCTTTTCAGACTTCCTCGCAGAAATCGGAAAGAAGAGGACGATCAGAACAAAGAGAAGAGCACGCCAAGTCCAAAGACAAGGAACCTGCTCATCTAAAAAAGAAATTACAATTTCCAAAAAAGAAGGTAGCCAGTATCAAGGTAGTTAACAATGCCGAGAATACTGAGGACACAACTGAAAAACGGAGAATGGGCTCAGACAATGCTAGACAGCGCAGCAGAAGTGAGCATAGCTCGCAAAGTCCTTATGAATCATCTGGAGACAGTGGACACGAATGAATATCTTCAAGTGGAAACTGCAGACACCAGAGTTAGCAAACCTCACAAAATATATGAAATAACATTACGTATAGAGGGGGATAAGACTAGAAAAATAAGGGGACTATTTTGGGATAATCTCTCCAAGGGCTATGACATCCTTCTAGCTGAAAAAGACTGGCCACCAGAGTTTGTCAGGGACTGCCCTCATGGCGAAAAAATAATTATGCCTGCCTTCTCAAATCATATCCCAATTCATAAAAAATACACACTTGCTAGAAAGTGGGCAGTGGCTCAAGCTCCTGCTTTATATAAAAATCACGTAGGATGGGATGAGGACTCTCCTCCTCACAAAATCCAGTTAAAATCACAACCTACTGCACAAAGGCAGTACCCAAATAAGCAAGAAGCTAAAAAACAGGTAAAAGAAATACTAGATCAGCTAGAATACCAGGGGGTGATTGAAACTTGCACCTCACAAATGAACAACCCTTTGTTTCCGGTCTCCAAACCAGACAATTCATATCGTCTAGTTTTGGACTACCGACACCTTAACTCATGTTGCAAAACTTTTGCAGTGCAAAATTCGCATAGTGCTGCACTAATGAATAACATAGTGCGCAAGAAATACAAAACAACATTAGACATCTCTAATGGATTCTTTTGTCAAAATATAGCACCAGAGAGCAGATATTTGTCTGCGTTCTCCATAAATGGCACTGAAAAACAATTGTGTCGGTTAGCCCAGGGGTACAAGAACAGCCCGGGAGTATTCTCAGCGAGAGTAACAGAATTACTACAAACATATGACGACGAAGCATTATCTTATGTCGACGACATATACTTAACAGATGATAACTTGGATACTCACTTAAAGAGAGTGAACACCATAATACTTGGGTTCGCAGCAGAGGGTTACAAATTCAACTTTAAAAAATCCAGAATTGCCCATCTGACAGTCCTGTTCTTAGGATATGAATTATCAAGTGAAGGCAAAAGCCTGGCAGACAATTTCCTAGAGAAATGTGCCGTACTCCAAGCACCTAGAACACTAAAAAACCTACAGTCAATTCTAGGCTTCCTAAATTTCAGAAGAACATACATTGCAAATTACGCAGAAAGGGTCAAACCCCTTTATGATCTAATTAAACCAGATTTTAAAAGAACCAATTGGACTCAAATACACACAGAAATTCTGAGATCCTTACAAACAGACATGCTAATTAAAACAAAATTAGAAACACGTGATAACACACGCAATCTTGTGATTCGAGTCATCCCAGGAAGATGCGGATTCACATACCTGACCTCTAATGAGGGAGAAAAGGTACCAATTGCTTTCAAATCACACTTGTACACAGAGGCTGAAAAGAAGTGCAGTATTAAAGAAAAAATTGTTCATGCAGTTCAAACCGCAATAGCTAGAGAAAAAGATCAAGCGGACGGTAGACACATCACAGTCAGAACAGCAGAATCAGCCTTTGAGGCATTAACAACACCATGTAATTTACCAACAACAACATTGAATCCGGAATGGATTCAATGGGTGAATTCAATCACAACGGACAAAGTATACTACTACTTTGATCCAGAACTAGAGGAGTTAAAAAATCTAGAATATGTAAGAACATTCCCTCTGCCAATCGACATTCTGCCTTTACGACATTACGCCTGTGTAATTTATACAGACGGACATGCTCAACCCCCCGTTTGGGGAGAACAAGCATACAATCCGACATGTGGGATTACAAAAGAAGTGTGGCGCAGAGGTAAACTAAGACATCTATTAACAAAAACACACTCAGTAGAAACTAATTCAGAACAACAGACTGAAATAATGGCATTGAAAATGGCGCTAGATAATGCGGATTGCGAATTCCCGACACTTATAGTGTCTGATTCATATTACTGCGTCAAATCATACAACAAGGATTTGCAGACATGGATTCAAAACGGTTACAAAGATGACACAGATGCAACAATAAAGCAGAAACTGCTTTGGGAACAAATAGCTCTTTTACAAAAAGAACTACCAAAGACTCACGTGACAGACTCACTGAGTCATCAGCGTGATGGCGTTCACGTTGCAGGGAATTCATTGGCTGAGACAGCCACAACGGTAGCAACTAAATCGGCTTCCGTATTTCGAAAAAAGCGTACAGTGAAGCATATTGACGGTGAAACAGTGCTGGCGGTAAAAACGTCATCAAAAGGCGACTGCTCAGCGCTACCGATCAACTATCCACTCAAATATACATACATAATCGATGCAAACTCCGTCCCTTTTGCTCGAATCCCTAGAGTGGGGGATAGAGTGATTCCAAACATGGACAGGAGAAACTTGTTAATCGCAGACGCACATATGGGCGAGGGTCTCAGACACCTCAAACTAAAAGATTCTCTGGAAGAATTACAATCAAGGTACTGGTGGCCAGGCATGAGCCTGCATCATACCATGTTTGTAAAAAACTGCCCAAACTGCAACAGGAATCGCAGTGGTGAGAGAAACGGTGTAATACCGTGTCGTTTCACTCCAGAAAAAATCAACAGTAAAAAGCAAGGCTTGCGATTAACATATACAGGCTAGTTTCCACTTATAATGTAGATCACCAGCACTCGGCTGACGTCTGGACTGTTATACAAGATTTGCGAGTCTAAATGGCATATACGCTAAGAGCATGCTACGTTTGACCATTGTTTTCACTCTAGCCCTCCAGCCTGATGGGAAACATGGCCAAATGAGCATAGCACAGCGGGAATCTTCTCACTTCCTTCCTGAGGGATACGGGATGGTGTAAAGAAAAAACCAAGGCATAAAGCAATCTATAACGGAAAGGATATTAGGTTCGGGAGCTGGGTGGGTCAAACATCTAATAAGTGTCCAACGTAGTCTAAATAACCTGCCAAGAAATTCTCTGAAGGGATTCAGTCCGTACGAACTATTATTTGGAACTAGGATGTTAATCTCTGACCTTGACAGTCAAACTTCAGTGGTGAAGGAAAAAAGCTTTGATATCAAAGACCGTTTGGCTATTTTGCAGGACTTAAATGAAACAAGAAAAGACCTGAGCAACATAAAGTTGAAACAGCAGCCAACAACCACTGAAGAACCACCACCTGTCCCAGCAAGACCTGTCTGGATTCCAAAAGTCGGGGATCTAGTCAGAGAAAAGATCGCGGTAAAGAAGGAATTTGGGCCTTCTTACAGAAAAGCAGTTCCAGTCTTGTCTGTCAACGGGACAAGATCAGTTGTACTACCGCCGCTTGCTGGTAAAAAGGAGAACCGAGTTGTATCCATCGACCTGGTAAAACCACAATCATGTGGCCGATAACAAATAGTAGGCCAAGTGGACTCCCAATAAGTAGCAGAACACCAAGGTTTGCTACCAGTACAGAGGTCCTAACAAAGAGGCTAATCACATTCGAAACGCCTACAGAAGAACAACAAGGACTATGCAACAATGCAATGGAACTTAGACCTCTGGAAACCCAAATAAAAACATTTAGCAGAGACACACCAATCTATAATGAAGTACCAAATGATAATGCAAGAAACAGTAATCCTGAAGCAATCGGAACAATTGACAGAACTGCATCCGGCTACTTCATAAACTTCGATGATTCCTCTGAAGGCTTCAGCGAATCAAAGACACAGCCATCATCAAAAACCTTTAAAGATAAAGCTAAAGAACTTTTGAAACAACTGAAAGAAACATATCTAATTTCTCCATGGATTGAATTTTGGGTGGGTTTTGGTGCATTTATCCTCATACTTTGGCTCATCATGATACTAACTTTGGGACGCTTCATTGAGGGAAAATATGCAAAAATGGACACAGCAAGTCAGAAAATCAACTTGATCCTCAAACCACACACATCTTCACACGTCGAGAAAAGAGAACTTTATTCAGTCAACTTCACAGCCAATCCTATACCGGGTGGGGTAGCATGGGACGACACTGACTACGAAATCTATGGTCCGGTTGAAATCCTGAAATATCCACACCAAATTAAGATCTCATTGAGTGACTTTGTAAAACAAAACTCATTTGCGGATGATTGGGACTTCGAAAGCATTAATAATATGATGTCTGACTTAGTAATGTCTGCTAAATTTACCAAACATGATTATTTGCAGGGTTCTACAAATTATGATAGTATGTATTGCTACAACCACTATGGTAACCATTTTTTACATAAATCTGCACAACCTAGAAATGTTTTAAATTATAATCAATGGGAACATTGTGCAACCCCTCCAAAAGGAAGCTCAAGAACCGTTTATGACAAATATTCATACTTTTCAGGTTTTAACATAAGTAATGCTGAAACATTTTATTTCAAATTGTCAAATAAGACAGGGACAAAGACCATGATAACAAACACGAAATTGATATATTCAGACTCATTCTTTGAACAAATGAATACTTTTGGTTTTGATTATTGGGACAAAAATGTTGAATTGAAAAGTGTTTGGGGCACAAAAGAATGGCAAGTACAAGGAATAGAATCTTTGTTTAGAGCCTGCATGATCCCAGAACAAATTATATTTTTAAATGACACTGTTCAACAAACCACCTGTCTTGGCCTAGCCAAAATCAAAGACTTAAATAAACCGTCTATTCCAAAACCAACAATGAATAGCAATAGCTCTACAGATGAAGAGATAGACGTAAACTATGTATTAAACCAAAACAGAACACATCCAGATTGGAAACAGTGGTTGATCTGGCCCACAGATACTAATAACTGTCAAGACAGATTCCTGAACAAAACACAGGGGTTCAAAATGACCAGGCCAGACCCTAGATATCCTCAAAGACAACACCCAGGGATAATAACCACCTACAGTGTGGGCAAATTATGCCTTCAATGGCTACAAACTTCCACACTGGTAGAAATTAAGCAACACCTTACTGTACTTACTGATGGTGCTGACTTGCGTGATTTCATGATGGGACCACGCAAACAGCGTCAAAAGCGTTTCATAGCAGCCTCTGTATATGCAGCATACAATGAGGCCTGGAAGGTTACTCAAATTGAGACAGCAGAGAGAATACGGGAAATTGACCGTATTAATTTGGAAAAATCACTTTCTGTAGTGGACAATGGGTTAATGACTCTGTCCTCCAGAATTTTTTCTCTGGACAGCATTGTGTCTTCAGCAATCGACATATTATCGCAGGACTTACTGTTGTTACAACACGGTCAGTCACAATTGCGTTCTATTGTACAGCTTGGCTGGACGTTACAAAATCTGCGTTCAGGCTATGTGCCTTGGCGTTTAATCAACACAACGTCACTATTCCATATCTGTAACCTTACTGATAGACAAATCAGTATGGCACAAAAGGGTGCTGATTATACAATCCTGAGCATTGAGAAACTCGAAAGATTACCAGTGACAATGTCAGAACGACCTGTCAGTGAATGGATAATACATGGGATAATTAATATTCCAATATCAACCTTCAGGTTTCAATACTGCCAAAAATATATACAGGCTGGCATGTATGAAAAATTGGGGAAAGGGTACATTAAAACAACATGGAACTTGCCCTATTCACATGCATGTGTCAGTAATAAAGGACAGAAAGTGTTTCTTAGTGGCAATAATTGTGCGATGTCACTAAGCGGCACACTTCTGTGTAACGGAATTAGTTTGCATGGAGCCTGTGAAGGGAACTCAAATAACCTTTCATGTCACCAGCTAGGCGCACCTGCAACAGAGATAGAACCATTCTTTCAAAGACTCTATAATGGGAGTTACATTCTAATTGTAGACCGCAGATGCTGTAGTCTTATGCCCGGGACTCCTTATCTCGTAACTACGACTGCGAAGGTCAAGTGCTGTGGACACTCATTGTTCCCCAGCTCCTTTCCAGACAGGGAGGCAAGGGCATGGCCCAACTTGAAAATTACTTCTATTCGAATAGATACTTTAAGCAGAATGAAAACAGTGCTTCTTCAGACGCCGACCAGGCTCACGTCATCAAAAGAAACGTATGATCTCCAAGTCGCAAGGACGACTGCAGAGATACATTCATTGTTATCAACTAATTCCCCCATACATTTCGCAGAAATCCTGAATGAAATCTTAAATATTTCTGATACCAGTGGAGTCTCAAAGGTATTTAAGACAGTATTTTCGATGGCATTAACACCATTCAAAGCCATACTGGGTATTTTTCCAGACTTCGTCCACTCGATTTTTGGCGGACTTCCCCTCATTTTGGGACTAATTGCAGGAATCCTATTCTTAGTCCTTATATTTTGTTATGGCAAACCATGTCACAGACAAAACACCTGCGACAAGGGAAGAAACAATCCTAGCCATTGGATACCGGGATCGGATATCAAAAATCCTGGGACTATCCCGGCTTAGAGACCTGAACATGACTTGGTTTCTATCATTTCGACCAATGTGGCAACGATGTGTTTTACCTGTATTAAGGTGCCTGCTATGCGGAGAAGAATGCGTGTTAGACACCTGTCTGACGCTACAATCGGATGCGCCAATGGATGCAGAAACATTGTTGGGTCCAATAAAGGCTCATGCTTTGTCCTGCCCTCAGAGGCTACCAATCCTGATGACGGCATTCGTGGAAGCTTCACCACTACTATTAAGGGGTAGTGAAGTTCAAGATGAAAGCAGCATCGATCAGGTACGACCTTCTGTCAGCAATCCAAATCAGAATGTCAATGGAGACAATCATGCGCACGAATGCATGGTTACACCTTTTTCCGAGTTAGTGGAACTTTCCCAGGAAGCTGTTGACAGCTTTTTCGAAAGCCTAAATGATATGATGTTCTCCCCAGAGCAGAAATAGAGACTTTTGAGCAAGCTCGCACACGGCGTTCCCGACACCCTGAATTTGGCCTTCAACTTTAATAATAAAGTCACATGAACAATTTTCCCTCCAGTTCACGGACAGCAATTTTTCAGCAGCCCCACAATATTTTTTGCATATTTTTCGGGACACTTATCTTCTGCTTAAAGTAAGAACTATTCTTAAAGAACTAAAAATTCTATTTTTAGATACTTTATAGACATTAGCTGCCCGCTGGTATGTTCATTGTTATTATATTCTGTGATGAAATGGTCTTGAACTTTTTTTTCTGTATTAAGAGCCGTTTCATGTGTAAATTCTCATATACCAATTAGCAATAATGTATACAAATGCGTAATTACTTTAGCATTATTCTACAGCTTGAGTGCATACTATACATATGACTGCATTTTTCCGTATATTTGATAATTTCAAAATGCATTTATGTATTTTGGGGTGGTAAGGTATACACGATACTCTACAGTATGTTTTACTATGCATAGGTTAGTAAATATGTCCATAGTTAGCGTGGAGTGGGTGTGATGTATTCCTATAGGTTCTGTATCGATCCCCCTATTCCTGACCCTATTCTGGTTAACAAGTTAACTAGCAGTCAGCCCATGAGGCAGAAAACCCCCATGATGCAGGAACCGTTATCTGATAAAGCCACACTACGGCACAGGAACGTGTTATCTGATTAGGTCATAACGCTTGCCATCTAATTAGACAAGCGATAATCCTCCAGCCCCTGATAAGGCATACGGAGTTCTCAAAACAAATCAAACCTATGTCAACCTGGAAAAACCCTGCGGCCATTGTTTTGATTTCATCGAGAACTTCAGCAAAAGAATGTGCTAACGACCAAGTCGTATGACATCCTTATTGACGTATCTATGTCCATCCTTACGTCAATCTCGGCACCTTAAAGGTATAAATATTACCGATATTGCCCTATGCAAACACACGCGGTGGTGACGAGGACGGAGCAGCCAGACTTGCCGAAGCCCAGAGCAGAGCAGACCCCGCTGGCGCAGCCCCGCCTTCTTGACGCGCTGAGAACAACACGCTGCCTTTCTCCTGCCGAGAAATCCAGCTCCGGCGCTTCCAAGCAGCCCTCGCAGGCAGCCTGGAATATCGAGACCAGAGACGAGAGATACCATCCCTCATTCATCCTAACTTCCAGGTACAGAACTGAATAACCCCTCACAGAGAATTCTTTAGTCAGTCACTTGGCAAAACAAACTTAACTTAAACTGTAACTTTCTATTCCCGCCCACGTATTAGGCTTAGGTCAGGTACACGGGGTAGGCGTAGCTAGAAACACCAGTTGAGTACGATTAGTCAAATGTATATATGTATGTATCTATTTTATTCATTTTAAACCTTCATATGGCTTAGAAACCATATCAATGTTTTTACAGTATTATTTTATACTTCTGCTGTTAATGTATGCACTTTACTTAACTATAAGTATTGCAATAATATCGATCCATTTCTCTTGTACGAGAAAAGAGACTGATCAATAAATACCATCTTTTATTGAACACGCCCGTCTCTTCCTTTTCTCTACAATCTGATGAGACTAAGAATGCACGTACTGACTGAGTAAAATAAATTGCCTTTTGTTCACACGACTCTCGAGATACACTCTTGATTAGGGGAGAGCAAAGTTGTCATGTTCTATGGTTGTCAGAAACTAAATCCCTTCTTGTCTATCCAGGGAGGTTCAACTCCTCCTTGCCTATTCGAGAAAGTTTCTAGTGAACTCTGAGCTAAGCTGGCAAACCCAAAACTTTAAGTCTAATATCGACAGGAGTAGACCTAGTTAACGTCTGGTCTAGGCCTATACTATTGAAGGTATTATTCCAATGCGCAGAGCCTATTGGGATGATAGGAACTACACTACAGTGTTGTCACTTGATTACTGTATGTGTTCACAAATGCTTTACACACTGCCTCTGGGATAAGCCTGTCTGCTCGTGCCAAGCTACCAAGGGGGTAAAAATGTTTTTTTTAGAAGTGTACCCCCTTACCCTGACTAGAGGCAAGGGTCCCTATTTGTCACAAGTACTTACCTGTGCCAACTAGAGACCCCCAAATCTAACACTCCTCAAGTAATGTAAGCACTCTGTTGCTACATAGTTAGGTTCGCTCTGAATAACCGGAAATATATTTATAAAGATGGATGCAGAGAGTGCTGGACAGGGTTCCCCCTCTCTGTGGGGACATTGATTGGGTGACAGAGACACCTTATTTCCATGGAAGGCTTAGCGGGGTGACAGATTCTGAATGTTATGGAGAATAAATGGAGTCTGTGATGAGGTGGAAAGTTAGAGGCCAAAGAGTGGACAAAATCCTGAAACCTCTAGTGCAATTGGCACTGGTTGTCAAGAAGGCATTAGAATGAGTTGAATGGCCATAGTTTTAGGCGGTGTTGACCAAGAATGGGGTTGGCCCAGAATTCCTGTCAGTGATCAGGTTATTGTATACGATGCCTAATGCAAGGGTTAGGGTTAATGGTGCTCTGTCATGAGAATTTCAGCTAGGATAGAGCACGAGGCAGGGATATCCGTTTCCCCCGTCCTGCTTGTGCTTGCACTGGATTAGCTGCAGGTGGATGCCCAGATCTAGGGAGTTAGGTGGGACCCAGACTGGGAGGAATGATCTCCTTATAAGCCAATGACCTCCTCCTTTACCTAGCAGCCCCTGAAAGATCAGTACATAGAAGACCTTGAAATAATAGACAGGTTTGGGGATTACTCAGAGGTGAAAATTAACTGGCACATTCCTCTGATGAAGTGGCAGCTACCAGTAATTTGGAACTGCCCATTACAATGAGAGCTGTATGGATTCAAAAACTTGGAATACATATAAAAAAAATTAGATCATTTTATGAGACATAACCTGGAAAGAATCCTGGAGGATTATTCGGTTATAGTGGGACACAGGATAATACTCCCGATCACCCTACTCAGAAAGGCTGGTTTGTAAAAAATGATTGGATTGTTCTAATTCTCATACATGTTCCAAAACATGTCGTATGTAGCTTCAGAAGCATTTCTCCAGAAGATAGACAATGTGACAAGATCACTGTTGTAGGGTGAGGGGTGCCCCCAGGGTTGTTTTAAAGATTTTGACCAGGAGCCCATATGAGGTCGGAATTGCCCTTTCAGATGTAAAAAATGAAATATTGGACAACACAGTTGTTGATAGTAAATGCCTGGGTAATTACCTTGCAACAGCAACTGGTGTTATGGGCTGATAGGAAAGCAATGGAGTCAAGCGACTACTGTCAACTTTGTTTAGTGGGAGAAGACTGGGGGCGTGGCCATAGCTGACAGCCACTCCAATCAAAATAGGGCAGTGGGAGACTTGTTAAACGGAATGGGAGGGGAATCTCACTCTTAAAACACAACTATGGAACTATTACGATAGTGGCAGAATTGAACAGCCTGAAGGGCCTTAGGAAGTGAGGCATAGTAGGCATCTCGTAGTTAGGAGACATATGGAGAGCACCAGGGTTCTTGCCATTCGAGGAGCTGCAAAGACGACTTGAACTAACTGATAGCTAGCTGTATAAGTATCTTCAGGTTTAACATGCACTCAAAAATATAAAGAAGCTGTTAGAACTGGGGGTATGTAGTTGGCTGAGGTAGGTACCATTAGGCCAAAGAGAGACCCTTGCTTCTAAGTCAGGGAAAGGAAGGACACCTTCTCAGATAGCCCCTGCTCACCCCCTCGGTAGTTTGGCACGAGCAGCCAGGCTTATCTTCAAGGCAATTGTGTAAAGTATTTGCTACCACGCTCTCAGCAACGCAATGATGACACCACAAATGGACTCCACACAAGTTTCATAAAATACAATTATATGTTTATAAAAGAAAAGATATACGGTGAGACCACACGATAAAAATCCAACATATGCGTATTTGTAATATTTCACCTTGCAAGTTATTAGGCCAGCAAGCCCTTGTAGGTTCTTGCAGCATTAATGAGCAATTCTCTATGATCCAATGCAGTTCTAATGCAATGCTATGCAGTTTGAAATGCAAGAATCAGGCACTTCGTAATGTCAAAATAAATCAGTTCGTTATGCAACAATCAGGCAGTTTCTAATGCCAAAATAATGCAATTTGTGATGCAACATTCATGCAGTCCGTAATGCAAAAATAATGCAATGCGTAATGCAACAATCAGGCAGTTCGTAATGCAAAAATAATGCAATGCGTAATGCAACAATAATGTACTCCTATATTATATATTCAGAAACAACAAGGGAACCCAAACAAGTAGACCAGGGTCCTTGGGAATCGATTATTTAGAACAACAGTTGTCCCCGGAAAGGAAAGATAGGAAACCAAGTAATGAATAGCGACTCAATCATTGCTATATTTAGTGGACTTGTCCAGCCAGACAGTGGTCTAATATTTACTTGTAAGCAGTATAGTCAATAATGCACAAAAATACATAAAATGGGACACAAGCCTGTGTCCTACGTAGCCAGTGGAATACACAACAGGGGAGAAAACAAACAACAGGGGGCTCAGGCAAAGCTTTTTTGGTATGTTACACAGAGGAAATACATAGAATTCTTAGAACAAATCACAAAAGAACACCTTTATAGCGAGGTAACTGAAAGTTTTTTGGCCTATGAGGTGTGTTTACGGTGTTGAAGGCGTTTCGATCCATTGAGTGAATGAACGGATCATCCTCAGGACATTGAATGCATGCCTGTTAGATAGAGCCTCAATAGCCTGGAGGAACAAGGTGTGGAAGGAAAATACACAAGCAAAACATTAGGAACGATAAAATTATTACCAAGGGAAGGGTAAGTGGTGACAACTCAGCATGCAACTCAGAGGGTTCTGATCGACATGCATGACTTTCTGTTAAAGAGTTGTGTGTGAATTAAATGACATTCCCATAAGACGGTAACGGTGTGATAGTGAGGAGAAACAAGCGAAGGGCATGCAATTCATGCTCATTTCCGCATGTTTTACCACTAAGTCCGGAATAGGAGAGCTTGGTCGAGGGAGGAGTTTGCTGCAATGGTGGCTCCTGAATAGGGAAAGGAAGGGTCAACCATGTGTTTAACCAGGAGTAGTGTGGCCGAATGCCAGAAGGGAACTCACCAGATATGTTAGAGCCTGGAGTCAGGGTGGGTGAAGGGGAGTCACATTAACGTACTCTCACGGCTCAGTCGCCTGTAGGAGAGGGAAGGGAGGGACGTCAGAGTTAGACGCTGTCTGCTTGGAATGTTGGTGTCTATACGCTCGCAGTGTCAAAGCTTACCGGGTTTTAGATGCAGTTGGCTGGATAGTGGGAAATCTGCTGTGTATAGTTACAGGATCAGTCAGCATACACGTTGACACATATATGGAGACGGGGCTGGAGAATGGATTGGACCCAAGAGGTGAGGTGGGGTGGTAATGGAGATTGAGGAAGGACTCGTGGCTGAAGACCCTGGGAGTGGTAATAATAGAGAGGAGACTAACGAGTGTCAGGGAACAGGATGCAATCTTGAAGGGTGTTTATAGGGAGTGTGTATAAAAGATGAAGACATATATTAAGAATTGCCAAGAGTCTATTTGGAAGCATTTAAGCAACAAGATTCACAAAAATCACATTCATAGGAATTGCGCTATATCAATGAGGTCTAATCCTCGAGCCGGTTCAGTCCTGTATTGAGACTGTCGTTTTCAGTATCCATTTCAGTACTTCTTTGTTCAATATTTTTTAAATGTCACCTCCTCTAGGAGGTAGTTACCACAGTGATAATAGTCCAGCGAATGTCATTCTCAGAATGTCCATTCTGTTCCAAATGTTCCACCAGGGTTGTATTCGCTGTTTTGCACCTGATTCCACTCTGATGCTGGGAAATTCGAAGATGGATTTTTTTAGTGGGTTGTCCAACGTATAGTTTGTCGCAGGGGTAAAAAATTGCGTACACAACGTTGCATGTATAATAGAGTTTGTAAACATTCTCAATTCTGTCTTAAAATCTTTAAATACAAACTCTTTACACTCAATTGTGAAATCACATACCACACAGTTACCACATTTGGAGTGTCCCTTAAGAGGTGCAAGGGACCAAAGATCATTCAATGTAGAGTTGCTTTTTTTGTTGCTTGGTAGTGCTGCTCGAACCAAGTGGTCTTTAATGAGTTTGAGTTAAAAAATATTTCTAGAGCGCACGTACACCCAGCGGTTTCATGGCGCTATGCAGTACTACAAAACCCAAAGAACAGAAAAGACTAGGAAGCCAAGGGGGCAATTAAGAAGGGAAGGCCTGAGTAAAAAGAAAAGTTTTAAGGGCCTTGCGGAAAAGGGAGTACTGAGGGCAGGATGTCAAGTGGATCGGGAGAGAGTTCCAAAAGGCAGGAGCCAAAGTAGAAAACTTGGATCCTCCCCATTTTTTTCATTTAAAGCGGGGGACTACGAGAAGTTGTTGGGTGGCTGAGCGCAATTCCCTAGACGGGGTGTAAGCGTGAATTGCAGAACCAATGAATGCAGGGGCAGAACCGGACCGGACATTGAAAATGATGCAGCCCAGCTTGAACAGGGCACATTGCTGTACGGGGAGCCAATGTAAGGATTTAAGAAGGGGCGTGACGTGATGTGATTTAGATAAGTTAAAAACCAGGCGGGCCGCCTGGTTCTGGACCAGCTGGAGACGCCTCACGAGGTACGCCGGCATGCCACAATAAAGGGCATTGCCGTAGTCCAAGCGGGATGTCACCATCGCCAGAAGTATAAGTTTGAGGGCAGAAGGGGAAAAGAACCTGGAGACTTTGCGGATTGTCCGGAGGGAAAGAAAAGCTGAAGATACAACCGCACTAACTTGGGAATGAAGGGAGAGTTGATCATTGAGTTTGAAACCAAGAGTTTTAACAGAGGAGGAGGGAATAGGTGGGGGACCTAAAGAAGGGGGCCAAAAGAGAGAGGACCATGGACTGGAGCAACCATCCGTCAACACCAATTCCGTTTTGTCGGGATTGAGTTTCAGGTGGTTGTGATTCATCCAGTCCTGAATGAAGGTCATAACAGAATGAAAATTGGATGTTGAAGCAGGGGAAGAGGATAAAGAAAAAATGAGCTGGAGGTCATCCGCATAATTGTAAACAGAGACCTCCAGCTGTTGTAGAGCAAAAATAAGAGGGGCAATGTACAGATTGAATAACAATGGGGAAAGGGAGGATCCTTGGGGAACCCCGCACTGTACTGGCCGAAAGTCGGCCGAATAATCACCCAAGCGGACTGCTTGAGTGCGGCCACTCAGGAAGGAGGACAGCCAGACCAAGGCCGAGCCCCCAATTTTGCTTTTGCTTTTCTTAAAAGAAAACATTGGGCATTCTAAACTAAGGTTACCAGCATTAAGAACAGACCAATGTTTCATGATAGTCTTACGTATTGCATTTGAGACTGGAGAGAAGGTAGTTACGCATACCAACCCATTTGAGTTAGGTTTTATCTTAGGCTCTAATTGCCGGTTATTAGGCCAGCAAGCCCTTGCAGGTTCCTGCAGCATTAATGAGCAATTCTCTATGATCCAATGCAGTTCTAATGCAATGCTATGCAGTTTGAAATGCAAGAATCAGGCACTTCGTAATGTCAAAATAAATCAGTTTGTTATGCAACAATCAGGCAGTTTATAATGCCAAAATAATGCAATTTGTGATGCAACAATCAGGCAGTCTGTAATGCAAAAATAATGCAATGCGTAATGCAACAATCAGACAGTTCGCAATGCAAAAATAATGCAATGCGTAAAGCAACAATAATGTACTCCAACACCGATCACTGTGCTCTGGACGGTCTCTATGCTTCTCTTACTGACTCGCAGTCAGCTTCTGTCAAAATGTGCCCCCAACACGGGAAAACAAAGGGCAGCTCCACACTCCGGCTCAGGTACTGCCACTCCTCGGCAAGTGCGGGCCGCGATACGAGCTTGAGCATAGGCTCGCGCTGTGAGAATGGGAAAGGCCGAGAGTGTTTCTCTCTGACCCACACCCCACCCCAGGCGGCCACACAAGCACGCTCACTGAGCGTTACCTGGAGGGTGCAACCTCGCTCTCCTCTCCTCGCGACTTGGGCCTGACGTGATAATTCGGGGTCTCTCCTTGGCAAAGGCAGGCTCGGGCTGGCAGCGGTGAATCCTCCCAGCTCCTCTGGGGATACCGGTCCGGGCTGATAGCAATGACGAAGATCTCAGGCTGCAACAGGGCACATGCACACAGCGTCGCTGGGACTCACTTGAGCTCTGGGTGTGCCCGGTCACAGGGAAATCCTCACGAAGGTCTCAGGCTGCACGAAGCACATGCACCCAGCGTCGCTGAGACTCCCTTGAGTTCCGGGTGCACATGATCACAGGACAAGCCTCACGAAGGTCTCAGGCTGCACAAAGAACACGCATACAGCGTCGCTGAGCTCACTTGGACTCCTGGTGCCCATGATCACAGGGCAATTCTTACGAGGGTCTCAGGCTGCAAAAAGCACACGCACACAGCGTCGCTGAGATACACCTGGAAATGTTTGTATTTGTGAGTTTCCACAACAGGGAGCCAGATCTCCTCGGGCCCTTGGGGATAAGTTACTTCAGGACACAGCACACAGCAAAGTCCCTTTAGGCTCTCCATGGCTAAATCAGCAAACTGCAGACCAGCCCCATAACACACAGCAAGTGTCAGTCCTTTCCTTCAGTCTCTTCAGCTGTTTCTTCCTTAGCAGAGGTTCCTCTTGACCACAAAGTAGTTTCAATCCTTTTCAGTCTTGAACACTTCCATTCCTGTTCAGTCTTGATCAGTTCCTCCAAAGTCCTTGATCAGTTCCATTCCAAAGTCCAGGGGTTTCAGCTCTCATAGTTATACCCCTAAATGTCTTTGAAGTCTTTGTGTTCAGGGGGGCACTGACCCCTGTCCAAACCAGTTCTGGGTGTCTCACTGCCAGTGACACCTTCTTCCTTTGATAGTGGGGGTCTGGATCCTTAATCACTCAGCAGGAGATAGAGCCATTGCTTTATGGCAGCAGCCCAGGCCTCTTCACCTCCAGGGGCTACTGTAGTGTAGTTCCTATAGTCCCAATAGGCTCTGCGCATTGGAATAATATCTTCAGTAGTGTAGACGTAGGACTGAGGTTAACTAGGTCTCTACTGACTATATCAGACTTAAGTGTTTGCCAGCTAGCTCAGAGTTCACTAGAAACTTTCTCGAATAAGCGAGGAGGAGTTTAACCTCCCTGGATAGACAAGAAGGGATTTCGTTTCTGACAACCATAAAACATGACAACTTTGCTCTCCCTGAATAAGAGTGTATCTCTAGAGTCATGTGAAAAAAAAGACAGCTATTTCACTCAGTCAAAGGTGCGTACTTAGTTTCACCAGATTGCAGAGAAAAAGAGAGACGGGCGTTTTCAATAAAAGGTGTTATTTATTGAGCAGTCTCTTTCCTCATACAAGAGAAATGAATTGCTATAATTGCAATACTTGTAGTAAAGTAAAGTGCATACAGTAAAAGCAGGATTATGAAATAATACTGTAAAAGCATGGATATGGTTTCTTAGCCATATGATACTTTAAAATGGATAAAATAGATACATACATATATACATTGACTAATCGTACTCAACTGGTGCTTCTAACTACGCCTACCCCGGTGTACCTGACCTAAGCCTAATACGTGGGAAGGAGTAAGTAAGTAGCAGTTTAAGTTAAGTTTGTTTTGCCAAGAATCTGACTCAAGAATTCTCTGTAAGGGTTTAGTCAGTTCAGTACCTGGGTATTAGAAGGCAGGAGGGCTGGTATCTCTCTCTCAGGACTCGGTATCCCAGTCACCCGCAAGGGTAGGCTGGAAACGCCGGAGGCTGGATTTCTCGGCAAGAGAAAAGACAGCGTCTTTCTCAGCGCGTCAAAAAGGAGGGGCAGCGTCCGTGGGCTCTCGTATCAGCTGGGCTCTCGGGCAAGTAATAGCTGCTCTGCTCCAGGATTACCACTGTGTGTTTGCTTAAGGCAACGTTGGTATATTTATACCTGAAAGGTGCCGGGTTTGACGTAAGGCTGGACATAAGACGTCAATAAAGATGTCACTGAGAACTGGTCGTTCTTACAGTGCTTTACATGAGTTCTTGGACGAAATCAAAACAAAGCAGCTGGGATTTCCCAGGTTGCTGGAGGCTTGGATTTGTTTAGGAACTCGGTGTGCTTTCTAGGGGGCTGGAGGAATAGGCTTGCTTAATGTGACAGCATGCGCTATGACTAAATTATGAAATGGGTTTCTATGCCGTTGTAGGGATATTATTGATTTATAACCGGACAAGGGCAAAGAATAGGAATATCGATTCAGGTACCTAGATAAACACACTACACCCACTCCACGAATTCATGTCCATAATTACTAAACTAAGCAATAGTAAACATAAGTAACGGTGCATGTGTATACCGATCCACCCCAAAATAAATTTTTTTGCATCTGAAATGGCATATGCGAAATACACGAAAAATGAGTATAGGTACTGTATGCTTTCAAGCAGTGTAATCATTCATTAAAAGGATGCACATATATCAGCATGAATGATTTGCGAAAATTACACATGAAATGGCTCTTAATACAGAAAAGAAAAGTGCGAGACCATTCCATCACATATAAATACAGTTATTTGAAAATATGCTAGAGGCTGAGGTAATATATTGTCTCTAGAGTTCCTAAAAATAGAAGCTCTGTTCTCTAAGAATAGTTCTACTTTAAGCAGAGGATGAGTGCCAAAAAAAAGGTAAATATTTTTGGAATCGGGGAAAAAACAATTTCGTTCTTCAGGGGAAGAAAGCCAAAACAGTTCCAAATATTTTCAGAAGCTTTTGTTTTTCAAAGCTGAAGGCCAAATTCAGAGTTCAGGGAACGCTGTGTGCTTAAAGTTATTCTTTTTGTTCGGGGGAAAACATCATTTCAGACAGACTTTCAAAAAAGCAGTTTACCGCTTCAGGTGAAAGTTTGACCAAGTTGGAAAATGCCGCAACTGTGCAGTCGTGAGAATGATTGCTGTCATCGATGACAGGATCAGCAGTGCTCACAGAAGGTTGTACCTGGTTGATGCTGCTCTCATCTTGTACTTCACTACCCTTTAATCGCAGTGGTGAAGTTTCCACGAATGCCGTCATCAGGATAGGTAACCGCTGGGGACAACACGATGCATTAGCCTTTACGGGACTTAGCAAAGTATCCGTATCCAATGGTACTTCTGATTGTAGTGTAAGACAGACGTCCAACACGCATTCTTCTCCGCACAGCATACATCTTAACACAGGTAAGATACAATTCTGCCAGATGGGTCTGAATGAAAGAAACCAGGTCATATTTAGATCTCTTAGCCGGGCTAATCCAAGGACTTTAGTTATGCGGTCCCGATAGCGTATAGCTAGGATCGTTTCTTCCATTGTTGCAGGAGTCTTGTCTGTGACATGGCTTGCCATAGTGAAGCAGGAGTATCAAAAATAAAATGCCTGCTACGAGTCCCAACAGGAGTGGAAGGCCGCCAAAGATCGAATGGACAAAATTAGGAAAAATGCCCAGGACTGCTTTGAAAGGTGTCAACAGTCCCGAAAAAATTGTCTTAAATACACTCGCGATACCATTCGTATCAGAAATGTTTAAGATTTCGTTTAGCATTTCTGCGAAGTGTAGGGGGCAATTTGTTGATAATAATGCATGTATCTCTGTGGTTGTCCTTGCAACTTGGAGATCATACGTTTCTTTCGATGACGTCAAGGGCACAGGCGTCTGTAGAAGAACAGACTTCATTCTGCTTAAAGTATCAATTCGAATAGAAGAGATTTTCAGACTGGGCCAAATTCTTCCCTCCCTGTCTGGAGTGTCGTTCGGATACAATACTTGCATACAACAAGTGACCATGGACGAAACGCTTACGAGATAAGCTTTCCCTGGCACCAAGCCACAACATCTGTGGTCCACAATTAGAATGTAGCTCCCGTTAGAAAGCCGTCTAAAGAATAGCTCTATTCGAGTTGTAGGTGTGCCAAGCTGGTGACATGAAAGGTTATTTGAAGTCCCCTCACAGGCCCCATGCAAATTTATACCCTGACACAGAAGTATACCACTTAGTGATTTTTCACAATTATCCCTACTAAGAAATACATTCTGTCCTCTTTCACTATAACATGTGTGTGTGTAAGGTAATTTCCATGATGACTTAATGTATCCTTTACCCAACCTTTCATACTGGCCTGCCTGTATATACTTTTGGAAGTATCGAAATTGGAAAGTTGTTATCGGAATAGTTATGATTCCGTGTATTATCCATTCAATGACAGGTCGTTCTGACATTGTCAATGGTAATCTCTCAAGTTTTTCAATGCTCAGAATTGTATACTCTGCTCCTTTTTGTGCCAAGCTGATTTGTATATCAGTAAGGTTAAAGATAGAGAACAGTGACGTTGTGTTGATTAAACGCCAAGGCACGTAGCCTGAACGCAGATTTTGTAACGTCCAGCCAAGCTGTACAATAGAACGCAATTGGGACTGACCATGTTGTAACATTAGTAAGTCCTGCTCTATTATATCGATTGCAGATGATACAATACTGTCCAGTGAATATATTCTGGAAGACAGAGTCATTAACCCATTGTCCACAACAGAAAGCGATTTTTCCAAATTAATACGGTCAATTTCCCGTATTTTCTCTGCTGTTTCAATTTGAGTTACTTTCCAAGCTTTGTTATAAGCTGCATATATAGAGGCCGCTATGAAACGTTTTTGACGCTGTTTGCGTGGTCCCATTATGAAATCACGCAAGTCAGCACCTTCTTTAAGTAAAGTTAAGTGTTGCTTAATTTCTGCCAGTGTGGATGTCTGTAGCCATTCGAGGCAGAGTTTTCCTACACTGTATGTTGTTACTATCCCTGGATGTTGTCTCTGGGTGTATCTAGGGTCTGGCCTGGTCAATTTGAACCCCTGTATTTTGTTCAGGAATCTATCTTGACAGTTATTTGTGTCTGTGGGCCAGATCAACCATTTTTTCCAATCAGGATGTGTTCTGTTTTGGTTTAAAATATGGGATACGTCTACCTCAACATCTGTAGTGCTATTACTGTCAGGTGTTGGCTTTGGAATAGACGGTTTGTTTAAGTCTTTAATTTTGGCTAGGCCAATACAGGTTGTTTGTTGAATTGTGTCATTCAAAAATATAATTTGTTCTGGGATCATGCAGGCTCTGAATAATGATTCTATACCTTGGACTTGCCAGTCTCTGGTACCCCAGATAGTTTTCGTTTCAATGTTTTTATTCCAAAAATCAAAACCAAATGTGTTCATGTTTTCAAAAAATGTTTCTGAATAGATTAATTTTGTATTTGTCAGCATGGTTTTCATTCCTGTCTTATTTAACAGTTTGAAATAAAATGTTTCTGCGTCACTTGAGTTAAACCCTGAGAAGTATGGGAATTTCTCATAGAATGTTTTTGAACTACCTTTTGGTGGTGTTGCACGATGTTCCCATTGATTGCAATTTAAAACATTTCTAGGTTGAGCAGATTTATGCAAATAATGGTTACCATAGTGTTTGTAGCAGTACATCTGATCATAATTCGATGAACCTTGCAAATAATCATGTTCTGTAAATTTTGCTGACATAACTAAGTCTGACATCATATCATTAATACTTTCAAAATCCCAATCATCAGAGAATGTACTCGGTTTTACAAAGTCACTTAATGAAACCTTAAATTGATGAGGATACTTCAAGAGCTCGACCGGGCCATATATATCGTAATCTGTTTTGTCCCATGCTACCCCACCGGGTATCGGATTGGCCATGAAGTTTACTGAAGAAAGTTCTCTTTTCTCGATGTGTGAAGACTTGTGTGGCTTTAGGACCAGGTTGATATTCTGGCTTGCTGTGTCCATTGTAACATATTTTCCTTCAATGAAGTGTCCCAAGCATAGCACCATGATGAGCCAAAGCAGGAGGAAAAGTACACCTAGCACCACCCAAAATTCAATCCATGGGGAAATCAGATAGGTTTCTTGTAGTTGATGAAAGAGTTCTTTAGCTTTGTCTTTAAAAGTTTTTGTTGTTATTAGTTGTTCCTCAGGTTCGTTCGGATCCTCAGAAAAGTCATCGAAGTTGATGAAGTAGCCTGATGCAGTTCTGTCAATTATTGGAATTGCTTCTGGATTTTTCTTTGTTTTATTAGCATAGTCTGTGGCTACATAGTTGTAGACAGGTGTTTCTTGACGAATTGTTGCAATTTGGGTTTCAAGAGGCATATGTTCCATGGCTTTGTTGCATAGTCCTTGTTGAATCACTGTAGGTTTATCAATTGTGATTAGTCTCTTCGTTTGAACCTCTTGATTTGTAGCACACTTTGGTGTTCTGCTATTTCTTGGGAGTCCACTTGGCCTACTACTTATTATTGGCCACATGATTGTGGTTTAACCAGGTCGATGGATACAACTCGGTTCTCCTTTTTGCCAGCAAGGGGCAGTAGTACAACTGATCTTGTTCCGTTGACAGCTAAGACAGGTACTGCTTTTCTGTAAGAAGGCCCAAATTCCTTCCTCACCGCGATTTTCTCTCTGACCAGATCCCCAATCTTTGGAATCCAGACAGGCCTTGCTGGGACAGGTGGTTTCTCTTCAGTGGCTGTTGGCTGTTGTTTCAACTTTATGTTGCTCAGGTCTTTTCTTGTTTCATTTAAGTCCTGTAAAATAGCCAAACGATCTTTGATATCAAAGCATTTTCCTTCTACCACTGAAGTTTGACTATCGAGATCCTGGATATGTATTCTAGTCCCGAACAATAGTTCGTACGGACTGAAACCTTTTAGAGAATTTCTTGGCAGATTGTTAAGACTACGTTGGACACTTATTAAATGTTTGACCCACCCAACACCCGAACCTAATACCTTAGCCGTTATAGATTGCTTTATGTCTCGGTTTTTTCTTTCCACAAGCCCGTTTCCCTCAGGATGGAAGGGACAAGAATACCGCAATGCTATGCCCATGCTGGTCATGGCCTCCTTATAAGCTCGAGAGCTAAAAGCAGGACCCTGGTCAGAGTGTAGCATGCCAATTGCGTATGTGCCGATAAAGACTCGCAAATCTTTTATAACCGTTCTGGCATCAGCCGAGCGCTGGGGCCACATCCAAATGAATCTCGTGCAGGAGTCTACTGCGACCATGATGTATTTATAGTTGCCATCCCTTTGTAAGGGACCACAGTGGTCCAGGTAGACACACGCTAATGGTTTATCTGAGATCAGAAGGGGCGTCTGTGCTGGTCCTTTTACCGTTGAAACTTTCATTTTTTGGCATATTTCACAATCTAGAATATAGTTCCTAGTTTGTCTTCTCATTTGTGGCCAGCAATATCTCTGTTTTAACAATGATACTGTGGCCGAAACACCAGCGTGTGCAGAGGCGAGCCCTTCGTGTGCCGCTATAATTAGTCCTGACCTGTGTTCCATGTTTGGAATTGCCCTATCCCCCACTCCAGGGATTCGAGCAAATGGAACGTTATTCGCATCAGTTATGTATGAGTATTTTACTGGAAAGCCTTTCGGGAGTGTTTTTATCGCATTATTTACTGTAGCACTGACAGCTTGTAATATCTCGCTGTCTATTTTTGTTTTTGACCGGGTGATAGCAGCTACGGAAGCCGTTTGTACAGCTGCCTTCGCGGCCTCATCAGCCAATGAATTCGCTGCAACGTGAGCGCCATCACGTTGATGACTCAGTGTATGTATCACGTGAGTCTTTTGTAGTTCCTTCTGTAAAAGAACTACTTGTTCCCAAAGCGTTTTAAGCTTGATTGTGCCACCTTTTGCGTCTTTGAAACCATTTTGAACCCAATTCTGCAAGTACTCATTATAAGACTGAACGCAATAATATGAATCGCACACTATGAGTGTGGGGAATTCGCGATCGGTATTTTCAAGCGCCATCTTTAAAGCCAGTAGTTCAGCTCGCTGAGCTGTACAATCTCCTAGAGATTGTGTTTTAGTGACCAGTGGTCTAAATTTTTCTTCGTGCCAACGACCTTTGACAATCGCGCACGCTGCACTGTAAGCTTGTTTACCCCCAACTGCGGGCTGTGCTGATCCGTCTGTATATATTATACAGCCGTAGTGTTCAAGGGGCAGGATTTCGGTCGGCAGAGGACATTCAAATTCATATTGGAGAAATTCTTGTGTTTTTAAATTAGGATCAAATTTGTAGACCACGTCTGTTGCAGCAAGAGAATTAACCCATTGGATCCATCTAGGATGTAGCGCTTTAGCATTTGGAATGCTTGCCTTTGTTACCGCTTTTAGAGCTGGTACTGGTGTAACGATGATTATTCGTTTACCTTGTGCTAGGGCTCTCTCTTTTGCTACAGCAGTCTGAACCGCAGTTAGAATTTTTTCCGTTGAGCTAAATTTCATTACAGCTTTTGTGTACAAATGTGATTTGTATGCTATTGGTACCGTTTCTCCCTCATTAGAGGTTAGGTATGTGAATCTGCATCTTCCTGGGATGACCCGGATCACAAGGTTGCGTGTGTTATCGCGTGTTTGCAATTTTGTTTTAGCTAACATGTCTGTTTGCAATGATCTCAAAATTTCTGTGTGTTTTTGAGTCCAATTGATTGTTTTAAAATCTGGTTTGATCAGTTCATAGAGAGGTTTAACCCTCTCTACATAATTTAGAATGTAAGTTCTTCCGAAATTCAGGAAACCTAGAATTGATTGTAAGTTTTTCAGCGTTCTTGGTGCTTGGATTACAGCACATTTCTCTAAGAAATTGTCTGCCAGGCTTTTGCCTTCACTTTATAATTCATATCCTAAAAACAGGACAGTTAGATGGGCAATTCGTGACTTTTTAAAGTTGAATTTGTAACCCTCTGCTGCGAACCCTAGTATTATGGTGTTCACTCTTTTCAAGTGAGTATCCAAGTCATCATCTGTTAGATAGATGTCATCGACATAAGATAATGCCTCATCATCATACATTTGTAGTAACTCTGTTACTCTTGCTGAGAATAATCCTGGGCTGTTCTTGAACCCCTGTGGGAGTTGACAGAATTTTTCTGCGAGCCCATTATTGAGAAAGCGGTCAAATACCTGCTTTCAGGTGCTATGTTTTGACAAAAGAATCCATTAGAGATGTCTAATGTTGTTTTGTATTTTTTGCGCACGATGTTATTCATTAGTGCTGCACTGTGTGAGTTTTGTATTGCAAAAGTTTTGCAACATGAGTTAAGGTGTCTGTAGTCCAAAACTAGACGATATGAATCGTCGGATTTGGAGACAGGAAACAAAGGATTGTTCATTTGTGAGGTGCAAGTTTCAATCACCCCCTGGTATTCAAGTTGATCTAAGATCTCCCTGACCTGTTTTTTAGCTTCTTGCTTAATTGGGTACTGCCTCTGTGCAGTTGGTTGAGATTTTAACTGGATTTTGTGAGGAGGAGAGTCCTCATCCCATCCAACATGGTTTTTATATAATGCAGGAGCTTGGGCTACTGCCCACTTTCTTGCAAGTGTATATTTTTTATGAATTGGAATGTGATTTGAGAAGGCAGGCATAATCATTTCTTCGCCATGAGGGCACTCCCTGACAAACTCTGGTGGCCAGTCTTTTTCAGCTAAAAGGATGTCATAGCCTTTGGAGAGGTTATCCCAAAATAGACCCCTTATTTTCCTAGTCTTATCTCCCTCTATACGTAATATTATTTCGTATATTTTATGAGGTTTGCTAACTCTGGTATCTGCAGTTTCCACCTGAATGTATTCATTCGTGTCCACTGTCTCCAGATGATTCATCAGGATCTTGCGAGCTATGCTCACTTCTGCTGCGCTGTCTAGCATTGTCTGAGCCCACTCTCCGTTTTTCAGCTGTGTCCTCAGGATCCTCGGCATGTTTGATTACTTTAATACTGGCTACCTTCTTTTTTGGAAATTGTAATTTTTTACTTTGATGAGCAGGTTCCTTGTCTTTGGACTTGACGTGCTCTTCCCTGTGTTCTGACCGTCCTCTTCTTTCCGATTTCTGCGAGGAAGTCTAAAAAGATCGAGAGGGACGTGTATCAATATCTCGATATCTATCAGGTTTCTTTAGATTATCCCTATTTCTAAGGTTGTATCTTTTCTCAGAGGGCTCCCTCTGGGGAGACTTGTGTCCTTGGTCCGGAGATCTTTCTCTCCGCCGAGGAGACTTTCCTCTGGACTAGAATCTTTTTTCTTTGGGAGTGGATTGTTTATTTCCATCCCAGCTCTTTTTTTGAGTGTTTAAATTATTTTTAATAAATATTTTTTCAGGATTTTCAGTTAGTTGGGATTTTACTGGTTTCCCACCCAAACTATCTCTTCCTAGCTCTTCATAGGATTTTTCTATGATTCTGGAAAGTTCAAAAGGTTGTTCCACTATATCTGTTTCTTTCAATTTCTGGAGGAAAGTTATATCCTCAGTTGCCAATTGAACCAACTCTCTGTATGCCTTTGTTAATTCTTTTATTTTAACTAAGAGTTCTTCGCTAGACATTTTATCAATGTCAGGTTGTGGTGTGTAGCTGGCTAGAACCGGCCACGTTGCTCCTGGTCTACCTAGTGGACCGAGCCTGGTGATGTGATTATTATGTTTTAGGGCGCCTTTAAACCAGAGTAGGTGCTCTTGGTATTTTAATGGGATTTCCACCTCCTCGAAAGGAGTGTAGTCATCCGGAGGTTCCTCTATTTTGTAATAGTGGAACTCGTGTGTTACAGCGTTTGCTGCTGGAAAGTTTATCCATGAATAGAACACCTCTGTCTGCCGATATTCATGTGTCTCAATTACGAATATGACTGTACCACCTCTCGATGTCAGTCCATTTTCTATAAGTTTAATAGTTATAGTTTTTCTTATGTTGACCGGGATGAGTATTGCATCCGGGTCGGTCTGCAGGAGACTATTGTCATCCTCTAGGAGTCGAGCTGCTATTCTAGCTGCCTCTCTTTCTTCTTCAGTTTCTGACATTTTTACTGACAGAAGGGTTTTTGTTGCAGATCAAGTTTCAAGGAAACAAAGATTAGGTGCACAATATTTTGGAACACTGTATCCTTCAACGTTGAATAAACCAAAAACTATACATAGAAATCTCTTCCTACTAAGTTTCGGCGGATTTTAACCTTTGACCCACTCCAGACGTCTTTGGAGTATTTACGGGAGAAAGGGTCTGTGTGAAAAAGCACGACTGAGTTACTCTAACGTCTTGCGTTAGATTTATTGCCTTACCAAATGTTGGGCGCCATGTAGTGTAGTTCCTATAGTCCCAATAGGCTCTGCGCATTGGAATAATATCTTCAGTAGTGTAGACGTAGGACTGAGGCTAACTAGGTCTCTACTGACTATATTAGACTTAAGTGTTTGCCAGCTAGCTCAGAGTTCACTAGAAACTTTCTCGAATAAGCGAGGAGTTTAACCTCCCTGGATAGACAAGAAGGGATTTAGTTTCTGACAACCATAAAACATGACAACTTTGCTCTCCCTGAATAAGAGTGTATCTCTAGAGTCGTGTGAAAACAAAAGACAGCTATTTCACTCAGTCAAAGGTGCGTACTTAGTTTCACCAGATTGCAGAGAAAAAGAGAGACGGGCGTTTTCAATAAAAGGTGTTATTTATTGAGCAGTCTCTTTCCTCATCCAAGAGAAATGAATTGCTATAATTGCAATACTTGTAGTAAAGTAAAGTGCATACAGTAAAAGCAGGATTATGAAATAATACTGTAAAAGCATGGATATGGTTTCTTAGCCATATGATACTTTAAAATGGATAAAATAGATACATACATATATACATTGACTAATCGTACTCAACTGGTGCTTCTAACTACGCCTACCCCGATGTACCTGACCTAAGCCTAATACGTGGTAAGGAGTAAGTAAGTAGCAGTTTAAGTTAAGTTTGTTTTGCCAAGAATCTGACTCAAGAATTCTCTGTAAGGGTTTAGTCAGTTCAGTACCTGGGTATTAGAAGGCAGGAGGGCTGGTATCTCTCTCTCAGGACTCGGTATCCCAGTCACCCGCAAGGGTAGGCTGGAAACGCCGGAGGCTGGATTTCTCGGCAAGAGAAAAGACAGCGTCTTTCTCGGCAAGAGAAAAGACAGCGTCTTTCTCAGCGCGTCAAAAGGGAGGGGCAGCGTCCGTGGGCTCTCGCATCAGCTGGGCTCTCGGGCAAGTAGTAGCTGCTCTGCTCCAGGATTACCACCGTGTGTTTGCTTAAGGCAACGTTGGTATATTTATACCTGAAAGGTGCCGGGTTTGACGTAAGGCTGGACATAAGACGTCAATAAAGATGTCACTGAGAACTGGTCGTTCTTACAGTGCTTTACAGGAGTTCTTGGACGAAATCAAAACAAAGCAGCAGGGATTTCCCAGGTTGCTGGAGGCTTGGATTTGTTTAAGAACTCGGTGTGCTTTCTAGGGGGCTGGAGGAATAGGCTTGCTTAATGTGACAGCATGCGCTATGACTAAATTATGAAATGGGTTTCTATGCCGTTGTAGGGATATTATTGATTTATAACCGGACAAGGGCAAAGAATAGGAATATTGATTCAGGTACCTAGATAAACACACTACACTACTCCTCCCCCTACACTCCGGATGCAGGTCAGCCTGTTGCTGTCTCACCTCCTCCCCTGGGTCAAGACATTCCCCAGAGCCTATCACATTCAGATCCAGACAGTCAATCCACAACCAGGCAGAGACACACAGAAATAGTAAAACACAAAAACCCAGCCACTTCTAAAAGAGTGGTTTCTAAACACACAATGCAAAAACCACCTGCACAAAAAGATGTGTTATTACATTGTGAGTTCAGGCACACTAAACTTCAGCTCTCCATCTTAAGCTGATGGGAAGATAGTCTGGAAACATATTATACAGCCTCCCCCATTCTGTCCTATGGGCAAGATGGCCTTGCAACAGTGAAAAACGAAATGGAGAGTATTTCACTGTCAGAACATGGTACACACCTTAGTACATGTCCTACCTTTCACATATACTGCACCCTGCCCACGGGTGTACCTTGGACCTACCATAGGGGTGTCTGATCTGCATAAAAAGGGAAGGGTAAGGCCTGGCGAGTGGGTGCACTTGTCAGGACAACATGGCAGTTTAACAAACTGCATGTAGGCACTGCAGTGGCAGGCCTGAGTTCTCTCTTTAGAGCTACTTGTGTGGGTGGCACAATTAGTGCTGCAGGCCCACTAGTAGCATTTGCAGTACTAGCCCTGGCACCCATAGTGTACTTTACTAGGGACTTTACTAGTAAGACAAACATATCAATCATGGACAACCAATTACCATTAGACTTTACACTGGGAGCGCTTGCACTTTGACACTGATCAGCAGTGGCAAAGTGCCCAAAGCATCTAAGTTGGCAACACCATGTCAGAAAAAAGGTCTAGGGGGAAGGCAAAAAGTGTAGGGAACTTTAGCCAAAAAGGACCAAGTCCAACAGAGGCACTTCAAAAAGTTCAGGAGGAATCCCTTCTAGAAGACGGGCTGTTAGCAGTCCCTCTGCACAGACAGTCTTACAAATATTGAGAACACTCATAAACAATTGTCTAGGGTGGCCGGATGCCCTGGAGCGACTCTGGGATGTTGGAGGATGAAGACTGGTGAAGGCGTGAAGGTGCCTCTGAAAGGTAGCATCTAGAGCAGACGTTCGGCTTGTGAAACCTAAGATTTTGCAATGAGCATCCTATCCTAGAAACCTGTTGCTAAACATGGGACGGATCAGAGATGATAGATGCCTGAAGGTGTGTGGTCTCACCAGTACATTACTCCACACAGATTAGGCTACCTTCAACTGCAAGATTTCTGGACCAGTAGTGTACAACATATTACCAGGGTCACTGTAGGGAAAGTAGACTTAAGGGTTCAACCGACATTACTGGGGATAGGGAGAGACTATACATCACAGAAATACGTACAGTTGTTCTGTAACATAGCATTAATATTGGCAAGAAGAAACGTCGTTCAACTTTGTGAAAATGCATTTTTCCCTAGACACAGAAACGTGTGGCAATGAATATGGACTGTTAAATGCAGGCTCAAGAGTCTTTGTATGCAACACAAGGACGTTCATGTGTATTCGAAAGAATACTGGGCCCATGGGAAGACTTTCGCAGAGACGAATTACAGGACTTGTCTGCAGCAGAAGCCTCAGGAGTTGCGTCATTTAGTGCCTCGACACTTTTTATGCAATTTATATACTTAACGTGTGTTTAAAATGTATTAATTACATGCATTTTACTAATCAATTGTAGTAAGTGGCTATATGTTTACTTAGATGAAGAGTCACCCATATATTTAGCTGAATCATTACAAATGTATCCACCATGAAAGAAAACGTATGCCTTTCTAAAATTGCTTTTCATATTAACACTTATGCTGATTGTATTTGTTTAGAACCTGTTCTTAATCTAATGTTGGCCTAACTTGTAACCAGGCCCGAGTGCACAGGTTACATTTTATAAAGTGTCTTGATTTTGTCTCCACTGTAGGTGTCTTATTAATGTGCTTTTTTACAAATGAATTCCACCAAGACTTCAAGGTTGATGACATGGTGAAGAAAGTTTAAATGAGGGATAAGATTGCCAGGACCCAATAATTCCTGGTCGTTGGGAGACGCCCTTGGTGGGATAGTAATTATTACTGCAGCAGTGAGGGAGATAATGTGGCTCGGATCTGCTGCCTCGATATTTCGTTTGGAAAATTAATTTTAAAAAAATCCCCCCCAAAAAAGTTTACAGGAACTAAGAAGTACGTAGGAGACATCATCGTAGTAGCAAAAGACAGCTGTCCCCATGCTAGGGGGTTACAAATGAGTGTTGATCCGACCTTTTCTGAGGAGCAGGGGCAGCTGGTTAATTTATAATTTGGTGAGGCTAACATTGAAAGGTCAAATTGCTGGAGTGCACTTACACCATATTAACAAGAGTTTTTATAAAACGATAGTCAGGACACACCTACTCACATACAAACACATTGGTACATGCTTGCAGACATGCACATAAACAACATAAGCATTCTCTCATACACACAATGTGGAAAGTTACCTGGGGTAGTCCTCAGTGCACAGTTTTCTCTGTACAATAATTCCCAACTTTCAGAACGTAAAAACAAGGTGCCAAGCGAGGTTCACACCCTTATGCCCAAATCACAAGCTCAGATAGGACGGAAGGCTATCCCTCTTCCTTCATCATGGCTTCGGATGGGGCATAGAGGCGCATGACTGATAGGCCCAAATTCACCATTATCTGAAATGCTGCACTGCCTGATGCTAGTGCAATGTCAGATATATAGTGCATCTGTGAAAGGACTGACTGTAACAGTCCAATGCCTGACACATGTGCAATACAGCCGGGAGAACCTTCTTCTGGTGCAAAGGTGATATTGCAGCTTTTACATGTAAACACATTATCGGCGAGATTGTTTCTTTACATGTAAAAGCTGTAATATTTTTAAAAATGAGATGTGGGTGAGGTGTGATTGTGGGGGATCGTCGCCCTTTTGGTGCCTATGGAGAAGCCACTCTGCGTGAAGAGTCTCCTTTGCAGTAAGACTCTCACAGCCAACGCTTCTGGAAAAACCGTCACCACTCAGGGGATAAAACACATTTTTTGGTGTAAGTGCGTCGTCGGAGTGTTTTGCTCAGCGGCCTTATACACAGGGATAAAGGGAAATGGTGTGAGCAATGCATGAGTACTGTACTGCTTCTTTGTGTGAAAAGAGGTGACTGGGAAGGAAAGTCACTGTGAGGCAGGAGCATTTTACGTAGTAAAACTGCAAATGAGAGGAGGCCCACCAAGGTGAGGTTGAATAATTCCGTTAAAATATGTTACTGGGCAATGGGCTGCTAAGGAGAAGTTTTTTGTCAAGTTTGCATCGTTACAAAGCAAGCAGAAGATATAACATATTAGTTCAGTCAGAACACTTATGTGGTGGCTCAGACACTGCATATAATATGCACCCCGACCGGAGGTTGTAATGATGAGTTGTGGTGTTGTTGGCCTCCCCTCCTCACCTTAAGGTTTGATAGAGGGGAAATCTCATTTCATTTGTAGGGATGCATCATAATCATGTGTAGAGCGCATCTGCATATAATCTTGCAATTATATTAATGTGAGGTGTTAGAATTGTTAAATGTATTCATGTAACTACGTACATGTTTTAGGACTGACAAGAAGCATGGAGAATTAACATAGGACATGAATGTATCTAGCAGAAAACATTAACATGAAAAACTTGTGCTGTGAAGTTGATACTACTCATACACTAAATGTGACTAACAATGCTATTTCTACGATTTGGTAAGATCTGTTAGTCAAAACGTTACAGGGTTATGCAAATCTGTAATGCTTAAAGTGATATGTTGTTTCGTTAGCTAAAGCCGTAGGCTTGAAATGCAAGACCCTGACAACTCTCACTTTAGAATTAATAGTTTGAATTTCATGTGCACTGTGGAATCTGTTCTTTCTCACGTTTGCATTGCAGGTGGAGAAGCATTCATTAGGGAAAAAGTAATGAATTTGTTTTTAGTACCTAGGCAAGAAGAAAATAAGTTACAGTTAAATGGGTTGGAGGTGATAAAGACGTAGACGGATGCACACGGGAGAAGTCAAATAAACAGAATATGGTAACCAGGTTTAAAGCAAGAAAATGGGCACACTGCACTCTTATTTAGGAGAAAGTATGTATCATATACAAAGTATATGTGGTGCTCCTAGGAAAGGATTGGTTACCATCCACAATCCCACACTGGGGGGGGGGCAAAAATAAGTCCAACTTCAAATCCGAGCACTACAATAATCGTCAATACAATTGTATGTAGTCAGGAGTCCACTTAAGTTAAGTGCAATTATTCACATTTTTTTTCCAAAAGGAAGGAAATCCAAAATCAAATGTTCACAACATCGTGTCATTGGAAAATCAGTTAAGAGACAACAACCCGGCCAACACGTTTTTCGGCGTTAAATCGTACACCTTTATTTCTTCAGGGCTGGGACCATTAAATAGACCATCTTAGCATTATATGCTCTACATAAAAACAAACATTCCTTCACCAACCAATGGTGCGCAAACCCAATTTCTTTTTTAAAGTGCCCTTATAAATTAGATCCAACACACAAAAAGCACCCAAATCTCAGAATCAATTTCCCATGTGCATCCAACACGGGAGAAGGCATGGGAACCAAGGATGAATTGTTATGCGGGATACACATGGAGAACGCTGTGGAAAAACACTCCCATGACTGTCCCCATCGTGGATTAGGCACATACTGTGCATTATGAGAAAGCTACCTGTAGATAACCGATTGTTACAATTAGGGACAGTGCCACTTCTTTCCCGCCTCCGGAGAGGGAACATCCCAGAACGAGCTTTTTCTCTTGCAATAGTGGCTTTATGCTACTTGACCCAGTGATGGTGGAGAGGCTTCTTAGGAATACTCCATGTACTGGCACCGTTTCCTTTTATTTGAAATGCTCATGTAGGTATGTTCTCTTAGTGACAGAGTAGGGTTAGATTTAATGCTCTTCGTTCATCAACCCCCAATGCAGGAACATTCAGACTCATGCTTCTCGATTCTCTGTATCCTACTTCTTAAATTAATAGTTTTGTTCACCGTTGCGCCATGCACCGTTTAAATTGGATGCGTAGATTTGGCTTCATGCTAATTCCTTTATATTTGTATACCCTTGTGTTGAGGTGTCTCTATGTCCAGTTATTTTTGGCTTTGTAATAAATCGACTAACCTTATCTAGTTGTCCATGGATTATTATGCATCAAGGGAATGTTATTGGCTAATTGACTGTGAATTAACGATTTTCTCCCCTTAAAACTTTCATGCTGCTAAAATGAACTATCGGAGTGTGTCTCTAGAAATGGTCTAGAACAAATGGGCTCAGCCCTTTCAGGTTCTTGAAATTCTTATCACCAGTGTTATAATGGCAAGATCCACCATAGGCAGAGACATTTTAAGACATGGGCAAAGTGGGCTCTGGCCCAGGGCCCCAGCTTTTCAGGGGGCCCTCTGGTAGAGGCAGCTCTGTTCTGCAGAGAGTAGTGCCATGATGATCTTGAATATATTATAATGTTGTGTTTATGTTTCATGCAACATCCATAAAACAAGCATTTGCAATATAATCAGTTTAGCTTTTTTGAAATTGAGAACTATTCTTGTAAAATGATAATGTTTTTTACTTACAGTTTGTTTTGGCAGTGGAGTGATTATTTAGAAAGAAAAAGTGCACGCTGGGGCGTGGCCAAGATGGTGACCGGGACGGACGTTCCTGAGTGAGGCTCCCGGCCTGAATCCCCTAACCTGACCACCTACTAGCCTCTACCCCCAGTAGGCACCCCACAAACGTGAACGCTTACTGCCCGGGGCGTCAGCAGCCGAGTCCCGCTGCCTCCGGAGCCGGTGCGGTCCTGCTACTGCCCTACACGGGACTTCCTCCGTGGCGGACCCGGCCCACCATTTTCCTGCACTGGAGGAGCGGTGGTCGCTCGCTGCGGCCGGAGCCCTGTGGGTGCGACGACGGACCCTGCTGTGTGGCGGCCGGCGACGGGACTGTGAAGAGGTGCCGGGCTCCCCGCGGCTCTCCGGTCGCTGTGGGAGCTCCCGCGAGCGAGCCGTGTTGGTGCCGGCTCGCCTGTAAAATCAAGCCCCCGGCGGCTGGGCCTGAGCCTGGGGCCCCGACGCTGGCCGAGCCGCCGCGATCCCACAATTGCCCTGGACGAGCCTTCTTTTGCGACGGAATCCATCCCGCTGGGTGAGCGGAGCGCTGACCGCTGCAAGCGGCGGAGAGTCCTGGGAGAGGTGGCCCAGGAGATGTGAGGGGGGGCCCGTCGTCCTGCAACTTTTCAGCCGCCGAGAGGGGTGTCCGCAGGCGGGCCGCACTCACGCCGGCCTACAGCAAATCTAGCCCCCGGCTTTCGGGCCTGGGTCCGGCCCCGGGGCGGCGACATTCCCTGGGACAGAGGTGCCCTATCTACCTGTGTGGTGCGGTGGCGCGGAGCAGACAGCAGGACCCGGTGAGTGGAAGCTGCTCTGGGCCTGGCGTTGCAGCTGCGGGGGGACACGACGGAAGACCCGCGCAGTCTTCTGGCGACACTGCGGGATGCTGCCCCCTCCTGATGGTGACTGTGTCCTGGGGATGTCCACTTTATAGGATCTGCGCTGCAACACGTGGCCCGGCACGGGCACTTGGCACCGGTGACGCTTGAGGTGCTGCTTCAAGGAACAGTGCGGGGGGCACATGGCTCTGGGAGGCGCCGGCTGGATGCCCGGGGGGTCGAGTGTGAAGCCTCACTTACCACGGTGCTGTGGGCATTGATATTGTACATTGGCACGGAACGACGACCAAAGCAGCCCACACAGCATCCCTAAGCTGCCCACACAGCATCTAGTGCCTGGACTCGTGGGCTGACCTGCACCAGCACATCGGCGCGACACCTCGACTCTGCCCCCCTCCCCCCCCTCCGCGGGGAGGACTCTAGGCCCCTTGCGGGTGCCCCCTCGGGCGTTATGGCGACGGGGCAGCGCAGAACGGCGCGCACAATCCTGGCCATGTTGGGGAAGAGTGCCCCCAAGGGAGACAAAAGCCCGGCGCCCTCGGTGCCCCTGAGGGTCGCCGCGGGACAAGAGGATGAGGGCGCCCCCATCACTAAGTCCTGCCTGGAGACTCTCTTCAACACCCTAAGGGAGGACTTCCAAACTTTGAAGCAGGACGTGGCTGGGGAAGTCAGAGAAATGCGCAGGGATGTGGATGGCCTAGGGGAGCGAGTGGCCGCTGTGGAAGACGCTGACCTCTCCAAGGGTGAGGAGATAGCGCAACTGCAGCAGGAAGTGGTACGCCTCAAAGAGCAGCAGGTAGATCTCCAGGCTCACGCAGAAGACTTGGAAAACAGGTCAAGAAGAAATAACATAAGGGTCCGGGGCGTGCCACTCAAAACGGAGGAAAATGATGTCACTCTCTTCCTGCAAGGCCTCTTCAGGGACGTTCTGGATGAGGAAGAGGACTTCGAGGTGCGCATTGACAGGGCACACAGGGTGGGCCTGACACGACGCGCGTCTGCCCCCCACCGGACATCCTGGCCTTCCTTCCGGACTTCCAGCTGAAGAAACGCATCTTGTCGGCGGCCCGTAAGAAACAGCCCCTTCAATATCAGGGCCACTCGTTGTCACTGTTTCAGGACCTCTCTGCCATAACTCTACAGAAGAGGAAAACTTTCAAGCCAGTCACCGCCTTTCTGCGGGACAAAGTGGTCCCGTACTCGTGGGGCCACCCGTTCCGGATAATCTTTAAATGGAACGGTGCCTTGCAGCAACTCTGATCCCTACAGGACGCATGTGCACTTTTGGGTATCACCCTGGATGACGGCGCCGAGGGGGAGGGCATCGGGAGTCGGTCCTCACCCAAGTCTCCATCACGGACCTCGGACGATGGCTGGCAACGAGTAAGAGGTCACAGAGGGCCTAAGTGGTCCCTGAAGCCAGATCCTCAACTTATGGCACAGGAGCAAGCGGCGGCTATTCAAGAGGTATCCAAAGACACGGCAACGGCGGAATGATTCTATGGGACACAAATGGTGCTCTGAAGCACCGGTCTTCGCCACAATTGTGCATGGGGGTTCATTTCCTTCAGGATGAGCAGGTCAGGGGGGAAGGGGGGGGCAATGGGATCGCCATCACCACACACTCCGCACGGAGAAGACTCTGTGGGCCTTAAATACGGCTGGATAGGCCCAGGACTATGGTAAAGTTGGGGCTCCTGTTGATGTTGGGGATGGGGGCGGGGAGTGGTGGGGGGGACGGGAGGGGGACCTCAGTTGGGGTGCCGGGTTGGTCCTTTGGGGGAGGGGGGAGAGTAGGGGGACATGGGGAGGTTCACGGGGGGATGTTTGGGGGGGGCAGGGGGGAGGGACAGAGGGTGGGACTCAGTATGCCGGGGGGGTCCTGTGGGACTGCAATGCTTCTTGACTCAGTGCCAGACACACCAGGGGTATGTGTTTTTGCTGATGGAAGCAGGTTTGCCTTGCTATGCCTCTCTACGGCTTGTGGCGCGTTTGACTTCTTGGGATGGAGTCTAGTGTAAAGGTACTAACCCTCAATGTGAAGGGGCTAAACAATCCGATTAAGCGCAGGGCCGTGCTTTCATACTTGGAGAATTCCGAGGCGGACATATGCCTCTTACAAGAGACCCACCTCCTACCTAAGGATTGGCATAGGATGCGCGCACGCGCCTTTCCTCAGCAGTTTTTCTCCTCATTACCCACAAAAAAAGCGGGGTTGGCTATTCTAGTTTCCAAGCGCTTCTGCGGCAGCGTAGGCGACAAGGTCGGGGAGATCAAGGGTAGATTACTGGCATACACCTTCCTTATGGGGAACCAGCACTTCACGAGTGTCTCCCTCTACGCCCAGAACTCAGGGCAAGAATTTTTTTTGAAAAAAGCCATCTCAGAATCACTTCAATCTCCTGCCTCTCTCCTACTCATTGGGGGGGACCTTAACTTGGTAATGGATACCAATACAGACAGGTCGGGTCACGGATACGGGGACACCGGTGCCATAACTGCTGCAGGTAAGGACTGGCTGCAAGAGAGGGGGCTGGTAGATCTGTGGAGAGTCGCCCATCCCAACGTATCACACTTTACATTCTACTCACATGTTCATCACACACACGCCAGGCTGGACCACTATTTAGGCTCTACTGAGCTGCTAGCCACTCTTAAAGACGTAATAATTGTCCCAGCGGCGTTGTCTGACCACGATGCAGTAGAACTGACACTACAGGTTCCTACGTCTGCCCGGACCCCGAGGATGTGGCGGCTGAGGGAGACTCTCCTGCAGCGACCAGAGGTCACCGAACAGGTCTGCGCCTGCCTCACTGACTACCTAGCCATTAATGACATCCCCGGAACCTCACTGTCTGCCCTATGGGGGGCCTTGAAGGCGGTGGTCCGTGGCGAACTTATTGCCATTGCGTCGGCAGAGGCAAAGGATCGCAAGGCTAAGAGGGATGACCTCAATGCCCAGGTCTCTGAACTAGAAAGGGTCCATAGCCGTACAGGTGCCCCATGAATTTGGAGACAACTCAAAGCTGCCAGGGCCCAACTAGCTAGCTTAGACACGGACCGTGCAGAACCTGCCGCACTACGTCTGCATCACTCATACTACACGGGCGGCAACAAAACGGGCCGCTTGCTTGCCAGCGCCCTGAAGGCAAAGATTCAGCGCTCCAAAATCACTAGCCTCACTGACGACAATGGCCTGGACATCACAGGCGACCCCCAAATCGCCGACGCGTTTAGGACATTTTATGCCACCCTGTACAAAGCCGACTCGGTCTCACCGGAGGAGGCTCGCGCTTACCTGGACTCGGCGAACGTCACAGAGTTGTCGCAGGACAACGTGGACACTCTTGACGCCCCTATCCGCGTGGATGAGGTACTCGCCGCTATCTCTCGCCTTCGCCCCCTTAAGTCCCCGGGACCTAATCGCTTCTCAGCCGGTTTCTATAAGATTTTTGGTTGGAATCTCACCCCAATCCTCACTCGGCTTTTCAACTCCTTCGAGGGTCCGAGCTCCATCCCCCCGGACATGCTGGCAGCTGAGATAGTTGTGCTGCCCCAACCGGGTAAAAAACCCACGTGTTGCTCAGAATTTCAGCCTATATCCCTACTTAACCTGAATTTGAAGATCTTCACAGGTGTCCTAGCGGCGCGTCTAGGCCCATGCCTCCCTGGGATTCTGGAACCTGACCAGTCGGGTTTCGTTCCAAACCGCCAATGCAGCGACAATACTAAGCGAATACTTCATCTGATCGACAAGGCCCACTTCCAGGGCTCGGACTCTGCGCTATTGGCGATCGACGCGGAGAAAGCGTTCGATCGAGTAGACTGGACCTACCCCCAGCAGGTCTTGCGGCGATTCCCGGTTGGCGATCGATTCCAGGCCTGGATTGCGAGCTGCTATCACCATCCTCAAGCTCGTGTTCGCTTGGGCGGTCTGCGCTCGAACCCTTTTGAGATCCAACGGGGCACACAGCAGTGATGCCCTTTATCGCCCCTCCTATTTGCCCTATATGTAGAACCCCTGGCGTAAAAAATCCGCGGCAACCCTGCCATTCACGGCATGTCCTTTGGCCGGGAACCTCATGTGATAGGCTTATATGCCGATGATATCCTAGCCGCTTTGGACCGTCCGGATTGCTCGATTCCAACCTTTTCGGCGGAGCTGGAATCTTTTGGGGCTGTCTCAGGGTTCAAGAATAATAAAGGGAAATCCCTCATCCTGCCTCTGGACAGCAACGCCCAACGACAATCACCTACATCCACCTATGGGGGGGGACTGTCATGGACCGCGCGCCCCCCATACCTAGGCGTAACTCTCACCGCGTCCACAGAATCTACACTGACTCTCAATTATGCGGCCCTTTCCTCCCAGATCCAGTCGGACCTCACACGCTGGTCCAAGCAGCCTCTCTCTCTGCTGGGACGCATCGCAGCAGTGAAAATGTCAGCCCTGCCTAAAATACTGTACATTTTTCAGACTCTCCCAGTGCTTCCACCAGCTGGTACCATCGCGACTCGACAGGCGGCCTTCCACCATTTTATATGGGGGGGCAAGAGAGCGCGCTTACACAAACAATTGTCCTACAGAAGCGCAGACGAGGGAGGCCTTGGGATACCCAATCTTTTCCAATACTTTCAGGCTGCTCAGCTTCGATACCTGGTGGAGTGGTGTAGACCAGAGTCCGAGAAACGCTGGCTTTTTCAGGACAGAGCAATGGCCCGCACATCCCTTTGGAAGGTTCCATTCATGTTCCGCCAACATAGACCACGCTATCTCTTGCGCTCCCCCATCACTCGTACTGTCATGCGAATTTGGGATGCGGTTGCGGTCAAAAGATGGCTTACCACCTTCCCCTCTCCACTCACCCCCATTTTGAACAATCCTGACTTTCCGCCTGGTAACGACCCCCGGGCGTTCTTGCAATGGCGCGGCGTCAGCTGCCTCTCTGCCGGCCATTTCTTTGATTTGCAAGGCTACGACGTTGCCTCCCCACACTTATTTCAATATTTCCAAATTAGGCACTGGCTCACACACCCAGACGTTGCCCCCCTGGTCGGCAGGCCCATGACGGCCTTTGAAAAGTGGCTCGTCACAAAGGAGTCGGACAAACATCTTATCACAGACCGTTACAAGATGCTCACACCTCCCGCCCCTTCAGGCAAGACGGCAGGTCAAAAAAGATGGGAGGCGGAACTGGGGCGGACCCTATCACCCAAGGAATGGAGCGCTGTGTACTACAGAGCCTCTCACACCACACAAAACACTGCAAGCAGGGAAGCGGCAACAAAGCTAGCTATCTACTGGCACCTTATCCCAGCCCGGCTCCATAAAAGTAACCCCACACGTAGTGTGCTATGTTGGAGAGGATGCAGAGAAAATGGCACCTTAACTCACCTCCTCTGGGAATGCAAGGAGATCCAGGAATACTGGAAGGCAGTCCTGGATGACATAGACTCAACATTTGACACTGAAATCCCTAGATTCCCAGCTTACACCGTCTTGGGTCTGCCCAACGAACTCACTTTCCCCCTAAAATCCCCCAGGGGCCGCCAGATGGGGATTGCCATGCAGGCTGCTACACAACACGTTCTGTCCCTCTGGGGTTCCAGCACCAAACCCACTCACACGGGGTGGCTGCATAACATATTTGCATCCCCCTAAAATTCCCCAGGGGCCGCCAGATGGGGATTGCCATGCAGGCTGCTACACAACACGTTCTGTCCCTCTTGGGTTCCAGCACCAAACCCACTCACACGGGTGGCTGCATAACATATTTATTTATTTATTTATTTCGACTTATATAGCGCATTATCACCCCGGGGTCTCTAAGCGCTTGGTCGGGTACGCACCAGAATTCATACAGCCAATCATCAGATTACAACACAGCCCATGCTTTCTGGAAAAGCACTGTTTTTAATTTTTTTCGAAAAGGCAGCAGATTGGATTCTTTGCGCAGTTCGATTGGTAGGCTATTCCAGACAGCTGGAAAGATGTTAGAAAAAGCACGACCACCCAGGTTGGACAGTCTGAAACGCGGTTGGGTTAGAAGGGTGGCTTCTGAGGAACGCAACACCCTACCAGGCCTGTATGGGGCCAAGCGAGCTTTCATGTAGCTAGGCGCCTTTCCATACAGAGCTTTATGTGTAATGCACAGCCCTTTGAACATTACCCTCTGTTTCACTGGCAGCCAATGGAGTTCGCGCAGAAGAGGGGAGGCATGCGTTCTCCTTGGTTTTTTAAAAATCAGTCTTGCAGCGTCATTCATGACGATTTGCAGTCTATTCAGATGTTTTTGAGGGAGCCCTGGATATATGGTTTACTTTAGGAATGGAACGCATCCAGGCCACGCTCACACATTCCACGGCTGCTTATCGGAAGGTATGGCTTCCATTGCTGTCTCTATTATCTAGGGAATTCAACTAGGTCACATGTCCTAGATACCTCCGCATATTGCGACTCACAGATCACACGCATGACTCCCCAAGCACATCTGGGTGATTGCATCCTCTGTTATATGATCACAGCTATGTTAGTTTCATGGATCTGGCACACTGGGTGGGGTGGGAAAGGGGGAGGGGGTTGGGGGTTGGGACCGGAATTTTGGTTGGGATGTTTACGTATACAATTTCAGTACCTCATCACAAGAGACATCTACAAGCCTGGCATCACACCATGGTTAAATCGAGCATCACCTGACGCCTGTTTGATCTGCAGAATTTATGTATCCAACTGCCTCGATGTCTTCCCTTGTCTGCTCTGCCTCTTATATGCTGTAATGTTTATTGTTGGTTTTGAAACCAATAAAACACATTTAAAACTAAAAGTGCACGCTAAACCATGTCATAGGTTTTTACAGCAACTGTACAGTAAAGCAGCTTTGGTTTGTATTGGCTTGTGTTATGGAATATGTACAATGGAAAAAAGCTTTAAGGACTCCCCAGTAAAAAAATGCTTTTAGCTATCAGGTAATACTATTCCGTATTAGCAAAAAGAGGTTTGCTAAATCCTTAAAACTGGTGCTGCAATTTAGCAATCTCTCTTTCAAAAATTCAAGTACAACCCCAACACGGTTCTTGTTGTGATCTGGAGTGTTGTGCTTGGATCTGGTGTGGGAGGGGGGTTTGTACTTGTGCATTCCTCCTTTGTGTTCTCTGCGTAGAACACGGAATGCAGGGTTTTTGCAGTTGCTGCCGGGAGGCTGTAGTGACCGGACGGAATAAAGGAAGCTGGTGAACCTCCCTGCCCCTCGTCTTCTTTTCAGTGGCGACGAGTTGTCTTGACCTCGGCCTCCTCATCCTGGTGTGAATCCTGTGCATGCTGGCCGACCCATCTTGGCTCCGCTTCAGTTGTTCTCCGTGTGGGGCCGATACGCATCTGCTTTCATCTCCGATGATCTAGCCATCGTCGTGGTTCCCTGTCGTTGCCAGCATGATCCTGATTCTGCCAATGCAGGATTTTCTCCGTTTTGAGGTACTTTTTCATTGATTTTGGGGATGCGCGCATGCTCGAAGCAAATCTTCCATTGCTTCTCGCGTCTCCCCTGCCTTTGACATAGAATAGAATGGAGTCTTAGCCTGACTTGCCTGGCCTCACGTAACGCTACGTCGTTATGTTGCGTGCAGCTCTTTTGGATTGCTACATTACTTTATTGTGCGCTGCCATAGCAACGAGAGTGTTGCTGGTACCACTGATGCCCACAGCTGTTGACATCCTGTATGCTCACTGGTTTAAACCCCTACTTTACATTCAAGGATCTGAGCTCCGGTGGTGATTAAGGTGCGAGCACCGAAGCCTCTACGCCCAACGTGATCACACTTTGCAAAATCCAATACCTCAAACTGTCATTATGAGGCAAAATGTTTGGCTCATAATGACAGGCCTCTAATGATTCCTACTTATGCGCTCAGTTCTGAAGTAATCGCTGATGCACACAGCATATTCTGGTGAGCTTCTAGTGGTGGCACTGTGACCACTTGGTGGAATTTCCAATTTATTGTGATGCTTACTCATGTGTAGGGAGTTTGTACGTCGGTGATGTGTGCACCTTGCACTCCATTAACTCCATTTTAACTGTATCTTCAACATAACTAGTTGCGGATTTGCACGTTTTGCAATCTAGACAAGTTGGAAAGACAATTTCTACATGTAGGCTGATCATTGCTGGGCTGTGTTTGTTTTGTTTTAGGACAGCAACTAACCCAAACACAGCCTTGGCAAGTTTGTGAGTGAATTGGTGTTCAAAGGGGATTTTGCTCGGGGAACTATATACATTGTTAAGGATGGTGCGAATTCATTGGGGTGGGAAGAGCAGGGTGAGCTTGGGATCATCCTGGATTCCAAACATCCGTATATGGTTTTGTCAAAACAAGAAGCTAGACAGTTCTACTCTACCTCTTCTCCTGCAACCCCTGCGCACGCAGTCATCATGGGAGGCTTATCCGATGATGACTGGATCCAAAGGTTTCCTGAGATTTTTTGTGGTGAACTGGAGAAACTGAAGGGTTTTCAACACCGCATTGTCCTTAAGGAGGGCGCCAAGGCAGTTGCACAAAAGGTGCGCAAGGCACCGTTGAGTTTAGCAGGAACTTGAGCGGCTGTGCACTATGAGTATAATTGAGCCCTTTGAGGGATCCGAGTGGTTAGCTCCCATCGTTTTGGCGCGCAAGGGGGACAAGTCTCTCAGGATGTGTGTGGACTTACGTAATCTTAATTCCAACATATGGGTGGATCCCCAACCCCTGCCCAACATCAACGAGATGCTAGCAACCTTGGAGGGTGCCAAGTACTTCTCCTCACTTAACATCACCTCAGCTTACCACCAGGTGAAATTGTGCAAGGACTCCAGACACCTCACGTCCTTTCCGACACAAGAAGGTACCTTACGTTATATACGCGTGCCGTTTGGATTGGCGTCGGCTTCTGCAGTGTTCCAGCACCTCATGGGGAATCTGTTTAAGAGCACTGCAGGAGTTGTGTTTTTCCAAGATGACATTCTTATTTATGGGAAAACTGATTTAGAGCATGATACTAGGGTCAAGCAGGTGTTGGAGATTATCAGGTCAAGTGGGTTAATGCTGAGGAAGGACAAATACAACATTTTCCTGGAAAGTGTAGACTATCTGGGTCATCACATTTCCAGGAAGGGGGTCGACCCCAAGGTAAAGATTTTAGATGCCATCCATAATGCACCTGAATCACAGAATAAGGGCCAGCTTAGTTCGGTCCTAGGCCTGGTGGAATACTATGTCTAATTTGTGGGCAACTTCTCAGACAGGACGGTGTGTTTATGTGAGCTCCTGAAAAAGAATGTAAGGTATGAGTAGACGGATGAGTGTGGTCGTAATTTTAAGCTCCTGAAGGAGGCAATTGTTCAGGCACGCCCCCTTAAGTTATTTAATATCAATGATTGTTGCATTGTCACTACGGATGCTAGCAATGTGGGCTATGGGACGGTTCTTATGCAGAAGAGATATAACAGTAGGGAGGAGACCATCACTTTTGCCTCTAGAGCACTGCAGGGGGTGGAGAATACTTAATCCATGATTGAAAACGAGGCCGTAGCCCTGTGGTAGGGTGTACAGTATTTTAAGAACTTTTTGTGGGGGAATCAATTTGTTCTGAGAACCGACCATAAACCATTAGTGGATCTTTTTCCACCAAAGGGGGTGGCAGAGCAACTCCATGCATAGCCAAGTGGCAGTACTGACTGAATCGGTTTAATAATCGCTTGGAGTATGTCGCAGGTGCGAACGTTGCTGACTGTCCAGGTTACCCCTCATGATGGTTGCTGATGACACTTTGGGGGAGGACCTGGGAATGGTGTGTGCTGTAGGTGGAGTGTCGGACACTGTTGAAGGTGCTCTCTCTGAACTCGATTGAAAGCTAGCTGTGTCCGAGGATGTTGAGATGAGTAGGGTGATGGATTTTGTGGTTCATATTTGGCTCAACAACATGAATTTAGCTCCTGAGCTGATCCCTTTCGAGAGAGTGAGCAATGAATTGTTCCTGGTAGATGGAATTCTGTGGAGGGGGGTTTATTGGTAGTGCGGGTGTGCATGCACATGAAAGTTCTAGATCTGGCTCACGAAGGTCACCTTGGCATTCCTGCCATCAAGCGTAGAGTTAGAGAGGACTTCTGGTGGCCGGTTGTGGACAGGCCCATCGAACATTGTGTTCGGGATTGTGGTGCGTTGGTCCTTAGTGACAAAACCCTGGTAACTTGTCCTTCTCCCATCAATCCCATTGCTGTAAAGAACTCAGCTTGGTGCAAGCTGGCTTTTGATGAGGCTGGTCCTTTCGGTGTGATGGCAATCTCTCCTTAATATACCTTGGTGTTGATTGATTATATGTCTAAATGGCCCGAGGTGAGGTTTGTGGGTGGGGTCAATTCTGCTACTGTCATCGACTTTTTCAAGGATGTCTTTCTTTGAGAGGTGTTTCCGGAAGAGTTAGTGACTGACAACGGGACCCAGTTGGTGTCCATGGAGATGCAGGGATTCCTAAAGGAGCGTGGTATCAAGCATATCCTCACTTCCCTTTACCATCCCTGTAACAACGGTCTTGTTGAGCGCTTGAACCGTGTCATCAAGGATCAGCTACAGTTGGCTTTGATCAATGGATTGCACTGGAAAGTGGCGATCACTGATATGTTGTGGGTGATGAGAATCATTCCTCACGCAAAGTACATGGATGTCTCCTTTCAGCTTGCTAAGGGGTAGAGTAGCAGGTTTCAAGCTGACTAAGGACTGGATGTCAAGAAAAGAGGTTGATTTGGTGAAGTTGGGCAGGGTGGCTGATGTCAGGGTTGCTGTCCAAACCAAATATGCGTCTGTGTGTGTCAGGGTTTCCCCAGGATGTGTGGGGGACTGGGTGAGAGTGAAGAAACCTGTTCTTGTTCGCAAAGGATCCTCTCGCTTTTCTGCCCCGGTTAGAGTGAAGGAGGTGAGAGACCATGTGGTAGTATTAGAGAATTATAAGATCTGGAATAAATGTGCTGTCTCTGTTGTATCGGAGTCGAAAGCTGAGTATGTAAGGGTGAAGTTTAGGGTCCATACCTCCTGCTCAGAAGTGCCCCCTGTGGGTGGTGGCCGGGGGTCCATGTTCATGGGAGGGAGACTGTTCCCTGGGAAAGTTCTTCTAGGGTTTTCTCCCACCAAATTCAGGGACTATGTTAGGTATTGAGTCTTGTAGGTCATGTTTGGTCAATCACAGTTAACCTTGCAATGTATGTTGGCTTCAGGTTCTCTTTTAATTTCTTCTTTTGTTTTGTAGGTTTTCGTTATTGTATTGTGTTTGCCATATGAAGGAAGGGGGTGTGTTGGGATCTGGTGTGGGGGGGTGTGTTGGGATCTGGTGTGGGATGGAGTGTTGTGCTCGGATCTGGTGTGGGTGGAGTGTTGTGCTCATGCATTCCTCCATTGTGTTACCTGTGTGGAACATGCAATGCAGGGCTTTGGCAGTTACTGCCGGGAGACTGTAGTGACCGGACGGAATAAAGGATACTGGTGAACCTACCTGCCTCTCATCTTCCTTTCAGTTCTCCTCTTCTATTCTGCATAGTCTGATTTTCAAATATATGACCACTAACAAGGTTCAAGAGTTGCTGTATGTAGAAGGTAGAGAGGCACACTAGAACAGCTTTGTAATAGAACGATTTCCAAAAGCCCACACAATGAATTTATGAGAATTGTTCAACAGTATCTAGCTCCGGAAAGGGTGCTTTGGGTTCTCAGCTCGAGGTGGGCGGCCACAGGCTGTCTAAACATGCAGGCTGCAGGAAGAGATGGAGAAGGTGTTGTGCAGCTAACACAACACCAAAGTTCACTTTAACTCAGCGCATGGCATGGAAAGCACAATAGCAGTGAGAGCCTGTAAAGGTACCAGGTCATGCGACGGAAGGGGCAAGGGGGCAGTAAGGAGGAAAAAGAAACTAAGAGGGAAGGGAGGCCCAGTAGGGGAATAGCACTCAAGAATGGGTGAAGGATAGTCACCAAGCTCAGTTCTGTCCCACCTCCTGCTGCCTGCACACCACAAGTAGGCAGGGGAGCTGGGAGGCAACTTTGATCCGGGGAGAGACGTGGCCAGGAGGCTGCAGTGCACGAACCCGCTCCTGCACTGGCAAGAGCTGTGCTGATGAAAAAAAAGTGCGGCCATCAAGTTAAAAGATGAAGTGCTGCGGGCTCCGAGTTGAGGAAAGAAAACATGCCTCTCGCCTCCTGAAGAAGCCGGCATGCTACTGTCATGCCAGTAACCAAATCCACAAACAAATCTGTTCAGATTTAGAAAAGAAGTTCTAGAATACAAAGTAATGCAGAACAAAAAACACATAATAGCAGCGACCCGATGAGGATTGAAAAAGTGAAATCCTAAACCAACGGCCCAGGGCCCACTGAGAACTGCAAATACTGGCAGACTGCTGCATTGGATTAAGCGGTGTTTGCTGGCAAAGCTGCCCTGGTCTCCCCAAACACCTCTTATGCGAGCTCAATTGCCGAGCTCAGTTCTGTCCCAAAGAAAGCATGAAAGTGCTGAAATTGTATCATAGATTCAAATCTCTTCTGAACAGGGGCCCCATAAAATAAGTTTAGCCAGGACCCCCAAAATCCTTATGATGTTGCTGCCTATAGGGATAGGGGTTTATTTGATAATGCAGAACAGTTCAAAGGCCCATTCTGCCACCGTCCCCCTCTCCAGTCCATACCAAGTGATAGAATGCTAGCGCCATGACATTCTAACATTGTGATATGGTTCAATGAAAGGAGAGAATATGGGAAAAAGTGATTTTGTGAGAAGGAACAGGAAAGAGGATGAACACAGTAGGACATTATAGCAAGAGTGTCAGAGTATTTGCACAGATCTGCTGTCGGAAGAGATGTTGGAGAGAAGTGTGAATGGGTTTGATTTGTTGCCAAAAGCACATTATACATCTGTCTGATATGTCCTTTTTAGTATTATTATTATCCTACATTCCCCGAGGAAGGGGCGTGGCCTGACAACATGGCCGGCTAGACGTGCCTCCTCGCTCCTCCTGCGTGATGGTGACCTTAAATACCATGGATCGATAACGGACCCCCCCTGAGTCCGTGGATCTCGGTGGTGCTTTGGGACATCGGCCTGCAACGTCGCGACGGGCGGCCAGAGACCCGCTGGAATCCTGCTCCCAGTGCATCACGGCTGCCATGCTGCTGTGAAAGCGGGGGACTGCGGTGGACAGCCCCCAGGCTTTCTGACGGGTAGTGGAGGTGCCCGTGGATCCAGGCAGGTCCTTTCAGCATTATTTGACTGCTGTGAGGCCCCAGGCGGAGGTGAAGGCGAAGAAGGGTCGCGGGCTGCCGGGAACGAGAACTAGGCAAGACTGGTGCAGTGGGGCCTGCTCGCCTCTGCCCAGAAGTGCACGGCTCGGGGGCCCCGGGTGACAGAGTGGGGACCGCCGTGAAATGCCTCGGCCTCCTAGTGAGCTGTGAGGAAGCCTCTGATCCTTGATGTGCCCCCCCGCCATTGCCAGACGGATTCAAGGCCACAGGAGGGGATGGATGTGGAAAGGGCAGGTTGCCAACGTGGCGGCCTGCATTTACAGGGAACAGAAATGCCTGGAGTGAAGTGGGAGACAGCACGGGGCCAGCATGGCCAGTCATAGGGCTGCTGACCTGGGACTGAGGCTCCAGTTAAGAAGGTGAGGTGACCCCCCCGGTGCTGACGGGGGCCTGGAACACTCGCTCCTCTGGCCCGGGATGGAGACTTCGGCTGGGGTGGTGAGGAAACCCCCCATAACACACGGGATCCCCTGGTGCTGGAAGGGCCGCGAGGCGCAAGAAAGGGCCTGAAACACCCGCTCCGCCGGCCTGGGACAGAGGCTCAAGCTAAGGTAGTGAGGGAACCCCCCCATAATACACAGGATCCCCAAGTGCTGGAGGGACCGCAAGGCACAAGTGAGGACCCAACACACTCACTCCGCGGATCGGAGTGGCGGTCCAAGCGGAGAGGACCGGTGATGCCAAATAGTTGTCCTGGCCAGCGGAGGGCGTAACCTGGGCACTATCGCCAACACTGAGGCCCTGGATTCTGGTTTGGCGACGTGGGAGTACGCCTGAGGGGGACCCCCGTTGAACTCCACACGGCATAACTGTTTGCCTGCCTAACGGGACACCAGAAAGCATCATAAGAAGGCTGCGCTGGACATGGGGAAAAACCGGCCCCTTAGAGACACCCAAACAAATAAAATAATGCAATACACAGTTCCGGGCCCGATGGTGGCGGACCGCCACAGAACAGACCCAGAACAGGGAACTCACCAGGACTCAGTGGCCCGAGACAAGGCTGACATACTGGAAGCAATTTTTGGCTCCAGAATGGCGCTGGAAACCAAAATGGACGGAATGGCCATGGACATCAACCATTTGCTCCTGGATCTCAGAAAGGTGGCAGATAGGGTTACCACAAGAGAAGGTGACCTGAACGCTTTCCAGACAGAGGCCCGTCAGCTACGGGAAATGGTAACCGCCCTCCAGGACCACACGGCTAGGCTGGTAGATAGGGTGGATGATGCGGAAGGCCGGTCGAGGAGATACAATCTCCCTTTTTTGGGATTTGCGGAAAAGGCGGAAGGGCCGGCGGCAGACCTATTCCTGGAAGATTGGATTTGCACAACAGTTCCAAATCTCAGACTCTCCAAACTGTTCGCTGTAGAGAGGGCCCATAGGTCTCTCGGTCCTCCGCCCAAACCAGGATCCTCGTCCAGAGCCAGGATCGTTTGATTGTTCAACTTTAGAGACCGGGACGCGATCCTGCAACATATTCGCACTAATGGTCCGCCCAGGTTAGAAAACTAGAACATCCACATCTACCCAGAGTACACGAAAAAGGTGCAGGACCTACGTAATGGCTTCCTGGGTGTAAAACGTCGACTGCAAAACCTCAACATTAAATATAGTTTAATGTTCCCGGCCAGGCTCCGAGTATGGAGACAAGGTGCACTTCTTTGGTACTATAAAATACAAATATATTTAATGGAGGGTTCGAGGGACAGTTTAATGACCTGCGCAAAGTTATAATCCCCCTGGCAGACTATAAGAAAAACATATAATAACTGTGGGTCAAGGACAACATACGATCATGTGTGTGTGGAAGGCTCCAGGTCTGTTTGGAAGTGTAAAGTGAAAACAGACTAAAGGACAATCACCCTTTGTGAAAATATGTCCATCAGTTACGTATTCTGTACCGCCCAGTACATCATTTGGTCTACTTCACAGTAGGTAGTCCTTGGTGTATCTCCAAAGATATTAGTCGGAGATAGTTGTTAAAAATGGATGTCTGGTAGATGTTAGTTCGGTCGTAACTGAAAGCAGTGCATAAGTGATAAGTGAAAAAAGAATATGTGATGAGTAAAATTAGATAGTGCACGCAATGTAACTTTATTCTGGAGTCATGCACCTCTAATACTAAAATCAATCAAGTGCAAAAAAGTCAGATGGTTCAAACAAATAACTACTGACTGGGTAATCTGGTCGACATGTTTCTGAGGACATTTAAAGGCCAAACATTGTACCTGCCGCTTCCTCAGGACCCATTAACTTACGGAACTGGAGGCGATTCCAACGCAAAACCAGTTCTCTCAGCTATGCTTGGTACAAGAAACACAATCAGAACAGGGGGGTGCCACCAGCCTGGTGGTTGGGGGCTCTGGCAATGGTTGAATGGCGGATCTGGAGCGGAGATCGAGGGGGTCTGGGTCATGGACACTGTGAGTACATGCTCTGCATCGAGGGGCACTGGACTTTACTGAGGGACTTCAGTGGGAGGGCCATGGTCCCAAGGACACAGCAGGTGGGCTAAGAGGAAACGTTTTTGAGGAGGTTACACTATTTTGCTCATATACTTTTTAGAATGGCCGGCTGTGGTGTGCTGAGGTGACCCGGCTATGCCATTGGTTGGGTGGGGCCACGAGGTGCCAGTCAGTCGGTTACATTTTGGAAGTTGAGAGGGGGGTTTCCTGACTTGGGAAAGTAAGTGCTTTTATAATTGTTAATTCAAGTTGTGTGGGGTGAATCAGGGGGTGGGTGGAGCTTTGGGGCAGGGTTCTGAGTCCTCAGACCAGGATTGGGTTGTGAGAATTAAGTGCTACTGCCTGTGGGCTGGGGGGGACGGGGGTTTTACATTTTGGGTTTCTTTGGGTTGATGTCTTTGTTGCACGGTTAGAGGTCATAGAAGATCGTATCATGGGAGGTCACGCTACAGCACGATAGGGGGTCCCCTAAAAGACCTTTGGGCGTGACGCCAAACCCAGCTGCTGACTCATGCACGGTGATACACAGAGGTATAAATTAATAACATGGAATGTTCAAGGGCTCAATAATAGGGTCAAACGGATCCGGGCGGCGACTTATCTTAGAGGCCATGGGATAAGTATAGCTCTGCTTCAGGAGACGCACCTATGGGAAGACTGTCTTAAATATGTCCAACGTAGATGGAGGGGTCAGTTTTTCGCTACTTCCTACTCGGGGTTTGCCAGGGTCACGCTTATATGGGTGGCACTGGGGGTTCCCTTTAAGGCTTTACACACGAAACAAGATCCTGAGGGGAGGTTTATGACGGTGGAGGGAACGCTGGATGGGCATAGTGTATGTGTGGTGAATATCTGTACCCCGAACAGTGGTGATGGTGGATATTTAAGTCAAGTCTTGGGGCAGTTTGACCTGGATCCAGACACGAAATTGATCATGGCAGGAGATTTTAATTGTGCCCTTGATGGGGAATTCGACAGACACCCCCAAAACTAGATGCGAAACCCAAAGCCAGAGAAGCGATGGGCCAAATGCTTCAAAACTATGGCTTATTGGATATATGGAGACACCGCAATCCAGATCATCAAGTGTACTCGTGTCACACACCTGCTGCCAATACCTATAGTACACTAGATTATTTCTTTAGCCAAAAGGTGGCGGCACATCAGATAGCGGAGACGCAATATCTGGCCCAATATTTTTCCGACCAGTCCCCACTACTAATAACGTATTCGCTGGGCTGACCGAGGTCTAAGATACCGCTATGGAGGCTCAACACTGAAGCTTTTGGGGACCCAATCTATAAGGACGCCATATTGAACGGGCTGGAGGCCTATTTTGAGACAAATTGGGGCTCTGCCAGCACCAGGGTGCTCGAATGGGATGCAATGAAGGTGGTGGTACAGGGGGTATGTATGTCTACTTAGGTGGGGGTTAAAAAAGTGCTGAAGCGCGTCCTACACCAGAATGAGGAACGCTTGGCGGCTCTGGAGATGGAGCTTCCCACGAATAAGCAGGGGTCGGCTAAATGGGATGACATGCTACGGAAGATTGGGGACATATGGGACTCACTTGGCAAATTCAAGTACAGCGTCGCTGGTTTACAGAAGGGGATAAGGCGGGTCGGTTGTTAGTGTGCCCGATTCAGGCTGAGACACAGCCCCACCCGATTTTGGCACTAAAAAATTACCTTGGCCGGGTGGTCAATACGCATCTCGAGATCAACAAAACATTCTGGACCCATTTACGTAGCAAATACTCCAAGCCCACATGCCCCGTGGCTCCCGAGGTGGTAGAGGCTTTTCTAGCGCGGGTGGAACTGCCTTGCATGGACTCGGAGAGTCAGTAGGCTTTAGGAGCCCCCTTTAGCTGGGAGGAGATACGGGAGGCAATCGCCCACCTGAAAACCGCTAAGTCTCCGTGGATTGATGGCATGGCGGCGGTACTATATAAGGAATATGGAGGGGTCCTGATCCCTAAACTTCTGGAAATTACGGAGGAGGCCAACGAGTGTGGACAGCTCCCGGATTCTATGAGGGAAGCATTGATGGTAATGATCCCCAAGCCAGGGAAGGATCCCCTGCTCCCCAGTTCTTATAGACCAATTTCAATGCTGAATGTGGACCTTAAAATTATCAGCCAGGTGTTGACCAATAGGCTCCTCCCACAACTTTGGCGGTTGGTTCATGAAGACCAGTCCGGGTTTATACCAGGCAGGAACACGCTGCGGAATATCCGCCGCCTCGCCCATGTTACGCAATCATTGGAGGGACGGGCCCAACAGAGCACCTTAGTGTTACTAGATATCGAACAAGCATTCAACTCGATCAGGTGGGACTATCTATGGCAGGTACTTCTAAAAATGAGACTGGGTGAGGGTTTCGTTAGTTGGGTGAAATTGCTCCATGTCCGTCCGGTGGCGAGGGTTCGCACGGGACAGTATGTGTCGGACACAATACCCATAGCAAGGGGGACACGACAAGAGTGCCCGCTCTCCCCCTTGCTGTTCACCCTGGAAATGTAGCCATTGGCCTGCCACCTCCGCGGGGTACTTGAGGGACAGGGCATACGGGTTGGGGGTTCGGAGCAAGTCCTATCCCTGTACGCTGCAGATGCGCTAATATACCTGAATCGGCCGACCCAATCCTTACCAACCCTGATCGCTGTACTGACGCAGTTTGCTGCTGCCTCTGGGCTTTCCATCAACAAAATGAAATCTCCGCTTTACGCGATTGGATTGGAGTGTGATTGGGAGGGAGCCCAGCGCACGGTGATGGAACTTCCTTGGGCAGAGGACACACTCCGCTATCTGGAGATATGGATCGGCAGGACTGAGGCCATTTTTTACCAGTATAACATGGGGAGAATAATACGGGGCCTGCCGGGTAGTATTGCATTTGGAACACACTTAACCTCTCCCTAATGGGGAAGAGCGCCTTGATAAAGATGGTGGTCCTGCCTTAATGTCTCTGTACAATGCAAGGGTCCTTTTTTGAACTCCCGCACAGAGTATTCAAGGAGCTGGATGCACTCCTGGTCCTATTATTGTGGAATGGGAAGAAATGTCGGGTTAGCCTTGAGATCATGAAGCCTAGGTGGGACAAAGGGGGTTTAGAGGTCCCAGATTTAGAACTTTTCTATTTTTGCATCGCAATTGTAACATGCTATAGCCTGGCTGGACACGGACCTCCTGGGAGAGGTCACTGCTAGAGGGCCCCTAAGGGGACCGACAATTAGGAGCGCTTCTCTGGCGGGGGCAGCGGGATCAGAGTCCCCCATTGGTGAGACTCGTGGTGGCAATATGGAACCGGGTGGTACAACGACTGATTCGGGTCCCGCCATTAGCCCCAGAGGCGGACTTCTGGCTAATGCCATCCTTTGCTCACATAGACCAGATTATGTCCACGGTTAAATGGAAAGATGGGGGCTGCCTGATGCTCTCTGACCTCTATCCGGACAATAAATTCATTACTCAAGAGGCGGTGAGCAATTTTGAGCTGGGATCGGGGCAGTTTCTGCAGTATGTTAAAATAGCTGCGACGGCGCGGCGTTCCCAGAGGCTCCAGGGCACACCCACACCCTGGTCACTATGCTCACCATGGCTGGGGGGAGGAAGTTTGCTACTCACCTCTACAGGGTGTTGAGAGGAGATAAGAAGAATAGCCCCTTAAAAATAGAAGATAATTGGCAGTGGGTGTGTCCGCAGGAGCTCACACCACGAGACTGGGAAAAGATACACGAAGGTGTGCGGAATGTATCGGTATGCAATCGCTTTAAACAAATTCAGTATAACATAATACATATGACCTATCTCTCACCCGTAAATAAAAGGATTAAAACTTAAAATTATTGATCGGGAATAAAAGGATTAAAACTTAAAATTATTGATGGACCTTTGATATACGCCGTTTCGGCAAATGCAGTGCGCACGAGTTTGAAGTTACCTGCTTCAATTCCTTCTATATTTATATACCATGTGGTTCCAGGACAAACCACTATCGAGCGCACGCCGAACATTGTAAATTTGGATTAAACTGAGAAAGTGTTTCAACATTACAGGAGTGCACTTGACCTCACACGTTTCTATCTCTCACCCAGACAGCTTCAGGCCATCGATAATTCCAGGGACCCACATTGCCCCAGAAGTCGTAGCGCTCAGGCAGATTTCCCGCACATGGTGTGGACGTGCCCAACGATCCAGAAATATTGGCTGGCGGTCCTAGAGGACCTGACCAGGATAACGGGATGGACAATTGACCTGGACCCGTGCGCCTGTCTCTTGGCCTTGATTCCCCAGGATCCTAGGCGCAAGACGAGTAGGCGGTTCCTGGTTCTGGGCCTCGTTATAGCCAAAAGGCATATCGCGATCCATTGGTTAACCCAACAGGGGCCACTAGTGGCGAAATGGAGAACAGATTTGAGAGAGTGGGCACTGGCAAAGGAAGCGCATATGTGTAACACCAGGAGAGATAACAAACTACCTGAAGTGCTGCTGGCGTGGGGAGTGATGATCCAAGAGATAGCGGGACAAACTTCACAATCCACACAAGAAAGCTCAGAGCCGACGCCTTCTGCAGGGGGGACTGCCCCAGATTCCAGGGGACAGGCACAAGGGGACCCAGTATAAAGGATACAATGCATAGACCTCGAGTTATCCAGATTCGGCAAGGGGGGAGGGGGATGGTATTGATGGGAGAGGGTTCAGGGGGGGTTGGAAGGGGAGGGAGGAGTTAAATTACAGTTAAGTTCTGATGTTGCTCATAACAATGAAAAAGAACATTGAAGATGAAGACTCCTCCTCCTACATGACCTTAGGTCTAATTAATGACTTGTATCATTGTGAAAACGTGCTCTACCTCGGCTGAGGCGGAAAAGAACGATGATGGTTAATCTACATTGTCTGCTGATACGGAGGAACACCTAATAAAGACATTTACTAAATAAAATCCTACATTCCCTGAGGCCTGGACACATTCTACACAAATGTAGGACACACTAAAAGGGGAGCAGATTCTGGACCATGACCTGCAATTGTTTTGGTGTGGATAGATACAATTATTTAAATGCTCCGAAATGTATTTCATGTTCTGGTCTGAAATACCCCTGTGTATTCTAAATTTAATAATTAAGTGACATTTATATAGTGAGGGAAGTTGTTTCAGTTTTTTCTCCCCTTAATATGTTTCAGCATATTTGTCCAGTCAAAGCACAACATAAACATATGCACATTGCCAGTCTCCATATCATAATTTGCAAAATGTGATCTATTCTGGTAAAAAAAATAAGATACATTCTTGCTCTTACCTGTGGAAGTCTGTAGACACTGGTCAGACCTGCTATGGTGTACGTGGATGATGAGAGCAGGTGTCCGACAATAGCCTCAACTTTTCCTCTCCTGCGACAGCTGTAATTAGGTACCATATTCTCATTTACATGTCCCGTCATTATTCTCAGAAGGCTCTCCGATGCAGCAATGACCATAATACAAGGGTCATAGATATGAAATCCAAGAGTGATGTTGGGTAAAATGGCTTTATTGTTGTTGATTTCTTCAATGGCAAAAATGAAAGCCATTAGATGCCGAAAGTACCGTAAAGATGGTCTGCAAGATAACAGACTTTGCTTATAATACACATATTTATAATTCTACAGCTAAGATATATGCAAAGTAATTTACTATGGGGCATATGTAGGTAATTTCCATTTTGCGATTCTCAAATAGCGATTTTTAAGGAATCGCTATTTGAGAATTGCAAAATGGAATGTTGGTAATAAATCGCACTTTTTTTGCGAATCTCTAAAATTTCTTAATTGCGATTTGCAAATTGCGAATCGCAATTAAGGAATTAGTGTCCCATCCATTCCTATGGGCCAATAGGCCCATAGGAATGAATGGGGATACATTCTCAAATTGCGATTTTCTAAGAGAAAATCGCAATTTGAGAATCGCAATTCCAAGGGTGCCAGGGTGTCCAAAGGACACCTGTTGCACCCCTGGAATGTGCCTGTAAGTACATGTTTTTACCAAAAAGAGGAGTGTGGCCCAAGCGGACAGAAGTGGGGTGAGGGCCCAAATGCTTTACAGAAAAGACAAAAACCCACACTTCAATGAATTTCACACCATGTAATTTGGGGATGAAAAAAGATAAACACTATTTAATATGTTTACCTTGGCGATTAGTTGCGCCAGTTTTATTCATCAATTTTATCAAAAAGAACAAATATCACTCTAGTCAAGAGAAATATCAAAGCCTTAAACGTAATGACCATGACAGTTTTAGTGTCCAATATTTACAATGAAAAACCTTTAGTCAAAAAAATACGTGATTAAACAGCGACTTGACAAACCATACATACATTGTGAAACTGTGTAAAAAAACAAATAATACACAAAAGCCATTATGTGATATCATTTCACAAATAAAGTGGGGGGAAGAATTATCAACATGTTTTTTCATAACATTATTGCGAACCAACAACTTTTAGAAATGTTTGGCCAAAATGGAGCTTTTTTGATTGGTCTCCAAAAACAACACGACAACCTCTCGGTAGAAATGTTGATAGGCTTCAAGTTATTAACAATTTTGTATATCTATTCCATAGGACTTGATCCTATCCACCTACGCGTTTCGAGTTTGTGAGGGTTCTTCTCAAACTCTCTTCAGGGCCAAGTGAATTCCATTCCCCATTTGTTAAACCTCTAGGGACTGGAGGTAGTTTAGTTCGTCCAAATAACTTGTGGGATTTTGAAGGATCTGTGCGATTTTCTGGATGTAGGTAAGAAGGCCAATTAATTGTTCTTCTCTGTTTTCAAAATCCTTCGTTTAGCAAACAAAGCGTGTGATTCCTTTAAACCGTCTGATGTATTAATGTATTAATCACCATCGGTATCTTGAGGACCGGGACCCTGTCGGTGTCTCCGCTGGAATCCTCCTCGAGCTCCGCAGCTCTTTCAATTTGGGAACGTGCACCACTTCCTCATTCCTTCCTTCATGTGAAGGAATGAGGAAGTGGTGCACGTTCCCAAATTGAAAGAGCTGCGGAGCTCGAGGAGGATTCCAGCGGAGACACCGACAGGGTCCCGGTCCTCAAGATACCGATGGTGATTAATACATCAGACGGTTTAAAGGAATCACACGCTTTGTTTGCTAAACGAAGGATTTTGAAAACAGAGAAGAACAATTAATTGGCCTTCTTACCTACATCCAGAAAATCGCACAGATCCTTCAAAATCCCACAAGTTATTTGGACGAACTAAACTACCTCCAGTCCCTAGAGGTTTAACAAATGGGGAATGGAATTCACTTGGCCCTGAAGAGAGTTTGAGAAGAACCCTCACAAACTCGAAACGCGTAGGCGGATAGGATCAAGTCCTATGGAATAGATATACAAAATTGTTAATAACTTGAAGCCTATCAACATTTCTACCGAGAGGTTGTCGTGTTGTTTTTGGAGACCAATCAAAAAAGCTCCATTTTGGCCAAACATTTCTAAAAGTTGTTGGTTCGCAATAATGTTATGAAAAAACATGTTGATAATTCTTCCCCCCACTTTATTTGTGAAATGATATCACATAATGGCTTTTGTGTATTATTTGTTTTTTTACACAGTTTCACAATGTATGTATGGTTTGTCAAGTCGCTGTTTAATCACGTATTTTTTTGACTAAAGGTTTTTCATTGTAAATATTGGACACTAAAACTGTCATGGTCATTACGTTTAAGGCTTTGATATTTCTCTTGACTAGAGTGATATTTGTTCTTTTTGATAAAATTGATGAATAAAACTGGCGCAACTAATCGCCAAGGTAAACATATTAAATAGTGTTTATCTTTTTTCATCCCCAAATTACATGGTGTGAAATTCATTGAAGTGTGGGTTTTTGTCTTTTCTGTAAGTACATGTGGCGCACATACATGCCCTAAGGGCATGTCTGTTCGCCACATGGCACTTTGAATAAAAAAATAATGCATTTTGACAGGAAATCGCAAAATACCATATACTTGGAGTAGGTGGTATTTTGCGATTCCTTAAGCCAAAATCGCAATTTGCGAGGCACCCCTGCATAGCATTTAAGGAATCGCAAAATTGCGATTCCTTAAATGCTTGAGCAAAATAAGGAATTGCAATTTTTGCGATTCCTTATTTTGCTATGTGGCCCATACATACCAAAACGCTGTTTGCGATTCGCAAACGCCGAAATTCTGCGAATTCCGGTGTTTGCGAATCGCAAACGGCTTCCTACATATGACCCTAAATGTTTTCACACACGCTTTGTAAATTCATTACTACAGTGTGGTTATTTCATTCTAGATAGGCCAGTAACTAACCAAATTGCCTCGAGAATATGACCCCTGCCCATCATTAAAGTCATTTGCAGTATTCCATGAAAAAATAATATTCCCTCTAATTCCCTCTCCCTGGGGCAATTCATTAAGACAATGGCATTTTTCCTCTTACAGTATTTTGAAGTCCATAATTTCTAAATTATTATTTAAAGTTCCCACTTCAAATAGCCTCTATGACTCTCTATCTTCCCTCCCTCTTGCCATTTATAGCTTAATGACCTCCCACAAAGTTTGGGTCTAAGGAGGTTTGCATTTTGCTATGTTAAGGAAGTCTCCAAAGCTGTCTCTCCTTTATGGCCCCTCAACTGATGGAAGGGCATCCAGATGGAAAAGATAAAATGTAATGTCTTAATTACTTGTCACAAAGAAGAAAGTAAGATAAATGGAGATCTTTCAATGTAATCAAGAATGTTTCCTAATGACACATTTGAAACTCATTGTTGATAATACAAGCTTTGGGAGCTATTAACCAAAAGGTGCCTGAATAAAAAAGTACTCCCATAGTACTACTTCAAGCACTTACAGGTGCAAATCATCAAGGTCCATGCGTACATCTCTGCACACGCCTGTCCATTCTCTTCCATTCAGAGTTTTTCATCCCAAGTGCAGGGAACTCCATAAATGTAGGCATGCCTTTCTAGTGTAAATACTGAAGTGGCAAGCAACGTTCAGGTAATTTGACCATTTTGCTTTTTCTACTTTTCTGCTGCAGGATTTCAGATATTAAGGCTCTTAACCTTGATGGAATACTGTTTATTTCTGACAGGCTAACATTTGCTGTAGCCAGGAGAAACAAAATAGGCATGAGATCCATTATAATATTCGACTGTGTGTTGTTAATATTTAAAAGAGTACAAGGGCAAAGTGTGAGAGTTTAGCCTAAGACGAGTCGAGCAATTTCTTATATTGTTTGTTAAACGCTTTAATCCTGTTTTCCATTAGCTCCTTAGATGAAATGGATAATGTCGCTGGTGGGAATAGATCAAGATCGATTAATCAATTAGTCAGGGGAGCAGGGACCACCACATTGATGTTGTTGGGTGTTGGTGTGGAGGAAATGATGAAAGCAGTAGACTCAATGTTCAAGAATTAAAATTTTAAATCTGTTCTGTGATAAGCTTAACAGGTTTTTGAATGAGCATAGTCCCAGCTTTCACGCCTGAATGTTTTAATTCTACTAAGGACACAGAGGCAAGGCTTTACCCACCCTCCATTTTTGTTATGTACCATTCAGGACTGTGCTTTAATTATTATAAAGCATGAAAGGTGTGTCCATCTTATTGAAACCCATACCTTTGTTTGCATCATTGTACATTACTTATTTTATGTGGTTGGTTATAGTTTGTGAATTTTGATTCTAAACGTGAAGCAGTATCAGCCCTTAGATTGTGGAGATAAATACTTTATCATTCAAAGAAAGAAGAAATGAAGGCAGTGCGTAGGAGAATGAAAAGTTTCCTAGCTCTCATAACGGAAAGTTTTAATTCTATTAAGGACACAGAGGTGAGGATTACGCTTTATTCTTTCTTCACTTTTATTAACAGCAGCCATTAGGTGAAGAGCAAAAAAGTCTTCATTTCCCATGAACTTAAGGTAATAAGTCAACAATCCAATAACAAAACAATGTCCAATGAAATAGAGGCAATGCCCCTTGATAGTCAGTCCTCTGTTGCCGTCGCTGCCTCCTCTTCCTTCTTGCGAATGCAGACGGATAGTGATGTCTTAGGGCCATATGTATCAAGGCCAAATGGGGTCGCAAACGCCGAAATTCGCAGAATTTCGGCGTTTGCGAACCCATTTTCGCAAAATGGTATGTATGAAACAATTTGGGTGCAAAATAAGGAATCGCAAAATTTGCCATTCCTTATTTTGCGATTACATTTAAGGAATCGCATATTTTGCAATTCCATAAAAGCAATGTATCAAGGAAAAAACCATTCCAAAATGCCCTTAAGGAATCGCAAATTACCACCAACTTCTAGTTGGTGGTAAGTTGCGAATTCTCTTCAAAAAAGCATTTTTTTAAAAACCCAAAGCTGCCATGTGACGCTCATACGTATGTGCGCCATATGCGCACACATGTAATTTTCAGGGGTGCAGCATGGTGTTCTTGAGACACCCCTGCACCCTTGAAATTATTCTCAATTTGCGATTAGCAAATTGCGAATCGCAAATTGTGAATGATTTCACATTTATTCCTATGGGCCTCCTGGCCCATAAAAATGAATGGGAAATTATTCCTTAATTGCAATTAGCAATTTGCTAATCGCAATTAAGGAATGTTAAGAAATCGCTAAAAAAAAGCGATTTTATACATACATACCATTTTACGATTTCTAAATAGCGATTCCTTAAAAATCGCTATTAACAAATCGCAAAAGGGTATGTTGATACATATGGCCCTTAATTCCTATTTCAACCCTTTAGATCCTGGGGAGAAATAACGTAGGTGTATGAAGCTGGAAATCCAACTGATTACATATCTGTCCAGCACAAGTCCACAGATTTAATATTCCACCATTATAATTGCATTTGAACCGAATAAAGTCAGACATACTCACCTTAACATAAGACCATCCAATCATTGTGAAGGGAAAAGTCCATTAACGGGTGGGTGAATCCTCGTCTCCGGGTCCTTAATAGAAAGGAAACTTTGCTTTACGAAAGCAAGGTCATTTTTCATTCTATGTCAGGACTGGAAGTGAGGATTACTCTTGTTTAAAGCTTATCCACAAAAAGCAAGCAATATGAGGGGCTGATTTGAAGTAAACGCTCTTAAAGGTCGAAACCAACAACCAGTCCGCTGCCTTGAGGATATTCTTCAGACAGGCCCCAAGGGCAAAGGCTTTCGATGCCATAGCTCCCCTGGCCAAGTGGGCCCCAAATACCATAGTGTCAATGCCAGCTTCCTGCATGGACCATCTAAACCATCTAGTGAGGGTGGCATAGGAAACCGCTTTGTATGGTTTTCTCAGTACAATCAACGACTGAGGTTCTCCATGGGGGTGGATTTCGCCGACATCATTTCATAACACCTGATACATTTTACAACACAACTTTGGGGACTCTGGAAAAGAAGGGTAATTAGCCAAACGAGAATTGCATTTTGTACCTCTCAAGATATGGTAAGTAACCCCTTCAGGGGTGAATCCTCGTTCTGTTCAGTGCTCTGACATCCAACACCAGACAACAGGAACCCAGAGGAGAATGGCTAGCTAAGACAACAACTCTTTCAGAGACAGGTACCTATTAGACTGCAGAGATAAAAATAAGTTGACTACCTTGTTGACGTCTCATAAAATTGTGTACCTGGGGTAAGCGAAAGACAAATGCCCTGCAAAAGTTTACACACCAAAAGGTGCTTTCCCACTGGATGGCCACTTTTTGGGGAACGGCCAGCTACGATCGCCGATCTGAATGTGTTGATGGATCGATATGCTAGCCCATCTGATGCCACAGAAGACAGGAAATTCAAAATGTGGACAATGTCCATCCCCACGGGATCCAGGTGCCTCTGGTGACACCACCCCAGCCATCTAGTCCATGCCGATCGACAACGCTTGAGAGTTATGTCTGCCCATGCCTTTGAAAGGAGAGGTTGAGCTTGTTTTGAAAGGCCTGGGACTTTCCACTGCTTCTGGTAATCCTCCAGGCCATAAGTGACAGAGTCCCCTCTAGCACTAGATGTTGGGTATTTCCCTCCAGATCCTTGAGGAGATACGGTACAGGGGTTAAAGAATTGGAGAACCCCACGAAAGTTCCAGAAGAACTGGATACCATACTTGCGATCACCAGGCCGGAGTCACTAAGACAGCATCCGCCACTTGTTGATGGACCTGGGCTGAAAGGCGAATGATCATTGGGAATGGAGGGTAGGCATATCCCTGTTCCTGCTTCTACACCTGGAGGAAAGCGTCCATGGCCCCCAGCCACCAGTTGAAGTACTGCGGGACTTGAAAGTCCAGGTGGGACGCAAAAAGGTCCACTGTGAATGGGACCAATCTGCAATAAAGGGTTTGGGACTCTGATGGGTGTGGGTTCCAGAGGCTTGTGTCCTGAATGTGCACGAAGTGCCAATCGGCTACCTGATTCACCGCTCACAGTAGGTGTTTTACTGACACAGATATCTGATGCTCTAGGCAATAGCCCCATAAGTTTCAGGTCAGATCCGACAAATTCTTGGATCGATCCCCCAAGATGGTTTATGTAGCTGACTGCTGCTACGTTGCCCATTTTGAGGAGGACACATTGAGCATGATCCCTGGTCCTGCACCAGACTGTGAACGATCCCGCCAGGAGTTCCAGGCAATTGATGTGCATGGATCGTTCTTGAGAAGACCATAGACCACCGGTGGAAAAATTCCCACACCTGGCCCTCCAACCCGTGCTGCTGGTGTCTGAATCTATCATCAGATCCTGAAGGGAGATGCAAATTGCGTGCCCATTCCAGTTTCCATGTGAGCCAGCCACCACTGGATTTCCTCTCAAACTTCCTTCGACAGAGGAACCATTTGGGAGTACGTGAGACCTCTCCTGAGATGAAAAGCATTCAGCCGCCAGAGGATGTGATAGTGCAGAGGACCTGAAAAAATCACCTGGATGGAGGATGACAGGAGCCCTACCACCCTCCCTATCTTTCGTAGGGAGGTGGAGGGTGTGGCTGCCAGATGATGCAGCTTGTGCTTGATCCTTGTCATTTTACTGAAAGTAAGGCTGAGGGTGGCTGGACCGAGTCCACCACGAACCACAGGAACACCAACAATTGAGATGGGGGTCAGTATTGATTTTAGTTGATTGATAAGGAATCCGGGGGACTCAAGGAGAGAGAATATCATCTGCAGATGTTGCGAGAAGGATTGGGGACATTGATCCATGAGGAAAGTGTTGTCTAGGTATATGATGAGGCCAATGCCCAGGCTCTGAGGGCCTCTACTACTGGGGGCATTACCTTGGTTAAACACCACAGAGCAGATGACAGGCTGAATGAAGGTAGGGAGCTCAAATGTGTCCTCGGCTACGGAACTAGAGGAAGCAGCTGTGGGGAGGGAAGATCAGGATGGTTAGGTAGGTATCTTGGAGATCGAGGCTTACTATCCAGTATTTGGGTAGCAGGAGGTCTTGCAATGAATGAATGCCTTCTAACTTGAAGTGGCTGTACACCAACCACTCTTTGAAAACCTTGAGATTGCTCACTGGGCACTGAACAGCAGCCCTCTTGTCTACCACAAAGAGATTGTTTACAAAATCCCTTGGATGAGGGTGGGATTGTAGTACAGATTTTTAGCAGAGCAATTCTGACACCTGTGCATCGACCAGTTCGGCTTCCGAGGGAGAAAAGACATGGGGAATGGGGAATCTTTCCTGGACAGTGGAACAGTAGTACTCTATGTGGAATCCCCTTACTGTCTGAACGACCTAAGCGTCAGAAGTACGGGCATGGCAACTGTGGGCAAAAGTTTGGAGCCTGCGCCCCACCCCCGGTTAACGCAATGTTTGTCACCGCTGCGGTGTCCTCCCCTCACACTTTGGTGATGGGGGTACCCTCTGCTGGGATAAAAGTTGCTGAAATTTGAGTCATCCTGGTATTGCCCCCTCTTAGCGCTGTATTTTCTGCAGGGGACCTGCGAAGTCTAGAAGTTTGTCCTGGCAAGTCCTCCAGGACCTATCGATCCACTTCTCGGGGTCGAGCACGTACTTTCACAGAAATGTAGCCATACATTCAACAATGTCAGGTGTGACCCCAACGTTGTCCCCCAGGGATGGACTCTGCCCACAGGTAGTTGCGCACCTTTTTATCAAACGGCTTGCAAAGCTATCACATGACAAATGTACGACTTTCCCTGCGGGGACCCATTCAGAGGAGCGTGGGTGTACCAAACTCTCTGGGTCTAGCATGTTGGAGGTAGGCTGGGAATTCTTATCTGCTGGCACATCTTGGGTGCTATAGGGACGGGAACCAAGGCCGTGATCCTAGCTTGTGCTCGGCCTCAGAGTCTGATGAAGAGATTGTCTCCTGTGGGGACATAGTGGGACATGCAGGTAAAGAGAGCTCCATAGGCTCCAACCCCGAAGGCCCAGGATCCATGTGGTCTGAGGGTAGATGTTGAGCATGATCCATAAAGGCCCACTTCATTATATCAAAGACGTCAAGTGTAAAGTCCCTCCCAGACGTAGAAGGGACATGAGCCCTTTGAGTCCTCCCACCCAGGGAGGGGTTTAAAACAGTGTTCTGCGTATTGCAGCAATTTCTTCTCCAGGGGGGCCACTACCTGCAAGACCCCTTTAGATATGGAGGCGTCCACAACCTCAGAGAAGGTGTCATCAATGGGGATGTATGTCACACTCTCCTCCTGGGGGAGACGACCTTTACTACACGGGAGTTTCACCGCAGTAGGTTTACAAAACGGGTTTTACAACGCAAGTCGTTTCAACTACTTGCGCTGGAGGGCTCTGTAAGCTAAGGAATAGTACGCTTTACTATCCAACACCTTCCCTACTGTACGCAGACTGGTGTTGGAATAGTAAATTGTACTGTCCCTAAGTCCAGCGCCCTCCAGCACAAGTCGTTGAAACGACTTGCGTTGTAAAAACCGGCGTTGTAAGATACCTCAATCAACATGATCGCGTGGTATCATCATACATTCCCTCCTAATAGGTTTCCTCTGTATCACTCATTACGGGACCAGTGAGCCAGAGATAGAGTTGCTAGGCCCTGCAGGACACTCTAAACCCTTGCAATCAGTAGTGTAGTGGACACGCCGGGCTAGTGTCCTAAAAGCAATAAACATTAAGCGCCAATAATGTAGAACCTAGTTGTGGAGCATCAGAGCTCCAGGACAATGGGGCACCATAAGAGCAGACTGAAAACAGGGCTGGCTGCGCTACTCTGATTAAATCTATTAGGCGCAGGGACAGGGAGTTGTGCTCCGTGCGTCTGATAAGAAACAGCTCCCTCTAGCTGCAAGCGGGCCCCACCGCAAGGCCCCAGGCACCGCAGAGCCTCAAATAAACACAAAGAGCAGCCACAGAGGAGCAACTAACATTCTTGCCGCTGCGCAATAACTGGCAAAGCAATTATAATAACTTTAAAAAAATGCACAGAATGCATACAATTAAGCAAAAGGAATGTAGCCAAAGGCCGGCGGCACCTAACTCTGTTGCGGAGCAGCAAAGAAAGAGGAGGCGGCGACAGAGGACTTTCAAGGGGCCCTGCCTCTATTTGATTGGACATTGTTTTGTTATTGGAATGTTGACTTCTTTCCTAAGGTTCATGGTAAATGAAGCAGTTTTTGCTGGTCACCTAATGGCTGCTGTTAATAGAGTGAAGAGAGAATACAGCGAAATCCTCGCCTTCGGTCCTGACACAGAATTATGTACTTAATGGAAGCTTATTGGTTTCAATAGAACAGATACTTTATACGGCCAGATGTATGAATGTGCTGGTCACTAAGTGGTCGTAAATTGGGAAACAACTACCAGTAATTTTTTTGTGTGAATCAACATATTTATTGATAGGTTGGTTAACAAAATAATGATTTAAAGGGGGCTGGGGCGCTGAATTACCTGCCTCAGGAAGAGGTGTGGTGCAGCGGCCAGGGTGCCTGACTCCGGACTACGAGGTTCACGGTTCGATCCCCGGCGCCAGTGGCAGGTTAGCCCAGCACCATGTGACTCTGGGCAATAGCTCGCTTAATCTTCCCGAGGGCCCCCAGCGCCGGGACACCACTTCGGAGGTAGCTGTGCACTTTACAAATACTGGTATTTCATATTTCATTTCATTTAAAGAATATTCACTAGGCAAGTCACAGAAATCGACCCCCTCCGATTTGCTACCTTTACAAGGAGGGTAGATTTCAACTTTGAAATTATTTCAAAATGGATGTATTAAAGCAGCCTGAGTTGCTGTGTTGAAAACTTTCAGTAAGAGCTGGAAGTGGTGCCCTCGACACTGTCTACTCTTCCTGAATCCGCCACCATGATTCAAGGCGGGGAAGGGGTAAAAAGGGAACCCCCTTACCCTTAACAAATCAGTCACCTCCCCATTTGGAACTCAGTAAGTTTTCAATGGTTTACAATCGAAATTACTGTGGCAAGTAATTAATACATAGGATACCAATTCAGAATTGGAATCACTGAAAATACAAGATTTGAAAAAACATTATTGCCTACGGGTGCTCGTGGAAGACAATTTCTAGGGACTGGAATCTAGAGCATGCTAAAGTGATTCTGGTACCATACTAACCTCTGCTAGTTGTTTTCTATCAAGAAAGTTAAATAGGGGCAGTTGTCAGAAAACAAAATAGAAAGTCCCTCAGGAGAAAGCAATTCTGCTATTTTACTGACCTCTGCTTGTCATTTTCTAGCAAGACAGTTAAATAGAAGCAGTTGAACAGAAAAAAAGTCCCTAAGCGGAAGCAGACAAGTCCTAGGGCTGATCTCCAGAGCCCACAAAGTACATACACATATAAGTATATACTAAAGTATAAGAATTTTGCAGGACAGCCCAGATTTTGGGTGTACTGTCTTGGAAAAGAAAATTCTTTTCCAGAGTCCCCTCACTCACCCAAGGTTGCCCTTAGGTTACATGCTTCATCATTGGGACCATCCCAAGCATCTACGGGTTGGGGCGTGCTGCGACTTGCGAGGGATACGTAGGAGTACTTTTGTGAAGCTATGTGTTGTGCAGTGTATGGTGGAGTGGTGGTGGGTGATAATTAAAACGACCTAACTAGTAAGCCAATATTTTATTCCTGACTCTAGTTGGTATGAATAAAAAGGGGTAGACTATATACACATAGCTTCACAAAAGTGCTCCTATGATGAAGCATGTCACCTAAGGGCAACCTTGGGTGAGTGAGGGGACTCTAGAAAAGAATGTTCTTTTCCAAGACAGTACACCCAAAATCTGGGCTGTCCTGCAAACTCCTTACACTCGCTAGGTTCACATGAGCCATCATTTTGGATTTGAGTCTTTCACTTTACAGTTCAGGAGGCTGAACCTAGCAATAGCCTCCCTCTCCCTCCTTTTGATAAACTATACTAAAGTATATACAAGACGTCTCAAATGCTCGAACCTAAAAATATAGTTGGGCATCGCACCCATAGTTTTTCAGTTGGGTTTTATGGATTTAGCTTATTTTTACTCTTTAGTACTGTTAAAATAAAGTTAAAGAAAGTAAGCATAATCAAGCCGAATTGACGCAGTATAAGGAGAATTACGCGGACAACCTGTCTAAGTGCACGGGGTTCGGGGTAGTTGGGGGGGGGGGGTCTTTCTTTTTACGAGTTAGAGCGGAAGTCAAGAAAAAGAATAATGCAATGCAATGTATCCTCTGTTATATATGATTGGTACTGGAAATGTTTACTCGCTCAATATGCAGCTGACAACTGTTGTACCGTTTAACAATTATTTGCAAACAATAAAAACATTTTCAAAAAAAAAAAGCATAATCACGCCCCCATCTGTCTTATAAGAATGTAAACCTTCAGGCAGAAACGGTAGGGAATATTGCATTCTTATCACAGCTTCGATTTGTATATAATCACAGCTTAAATTTTCATATAGAGATTTAGTTGATTATTCTGTACTTATTTCGGTAGGATAATGCTTAAAGCTATAGTTTCACCTTTACTTCGATATGTATTGGGTTCTCACAATAACAATAAAAATAAAATCTTACATATAAAATAAAAACGACTTCTACATGCTAATCAATAGTATGCCAGTACTTTTCTGTTACATCTAATCATTTTTTATGTAAATACTTTTTAATCATAAACCATGTAACCCTTTAGCATCCTGGAGTAATTCCAAACACTCAGAGTACATTATTATATTTAAGAACATACATAGTATAAAGTACCCCCAATCGTACATTATTATTTTGCAAGTCACTGGGAGTTCGATGAGCATATCGAGGCAAAAGCCCATAAACCAAGGGGCATATTATAAAAGACGGCATTAAAATTATCTCCGGTTTAGCGGCAGACAACTGCTGCTAAAGCAGCGATAATGGGCTTGATAATATGCCCTGGAGAATTCAAATAGAAGCCCATGTTCACACCAGAACATGGACTTCTATTGGAATTCTAGTTCACGACCGGAGGCGAGAATTATGCTCAATCTTCCTTCGCTTTATTACAAAATTAACAAGCAGCAGCTTATTAAAACGTGTATAAAATAAACTACATTTCCCATAGAACTAGGGAAAAAGAAAATATTGTCTTTTGGTAGTCTTTCTACAATGTCCATGAATCCATCCCATAAGATGCTGTGTCATTTCCTGCCTCTTTCTTCGCTGCTCGGCAGCTTGAGATAAGTGCATTTTTTGTGTGGCTTTGTTTCAATATGCTGTTCTTGTTTCAGGGAAATTGTTATGTGCTATTGTTGGTTGTTCTCATCAACGGCGATCTTTTAGCATTATCGGTTGCCGCGGGAACGCTTGGCACTCCTGACGCGGCTTGTATTTACACTCGTGGTGCGGGCCGACGCCCACTAGAGGGCGCTGTGGAGCTGCCGTGTCTCAGTGATCCGGAGCGCACTTCTGTCAAAATCGAGTAGAGAAGCGCTCCGGTCACCGTTTCTGCGTGCGCTCGTTTCTGCCACCTGAAGCGCCCAGCGAGACTGGGTCTGTACTGCCCCAATTGGTCCTTCGCCCGTGTTCTCACATGGGTAGGCAGTGGTGTGGTTTGCACCAGCTGAGTGAGCCCTTACGCCCTGTTCACAGGGTCAGTATATCTGTGGTGCCTTCGAACCTGAGTGGTTTTTTCCTGACACCCTTACAGGCGGCTACCCCCTGTATTTTGAGGGTGTTGGGGTGTCCCGAGGACTTGACAACTCCCCATAAATTGTGTGCCTTTGGCCCCTTAATACCCTGAGAGACCCTCAGCATACATTCCTTGCACGCTGCGTGAGTGTGCCCATTGGTTTTCAGCTTGTGTGTTATACTCCTTGGCCATGGAGCACGAATATTATGAGGAGGAGGACTCACTCTCCTATCTACAATGGGATGACGATTTTTACAATGAGGTGGATAGTTCCATTTATAGGGATGTCACTGAGCTTATGACCCCGATGGAACAGCGTTTGGCTGATAAAATTGAGCAACTATGTGCTAGAGTGGGACAGCCGTCCCAGGCTAACCCGGGGGAACTCCCGGCGGAGACCCCAAGGGAACCTGACAGTTCCCCTCCCCAATGATGAAGTGTGACAGGGGGGTGGATAAGGATGCCTTCGAGCCCCTCAAGCAGGCATTATTGGAGCACACGGCGCCCATAGTACTTCCCCAGGAGTCGGTCCCTCCCAGTTTGGACCCCCAACCTGCTTCGCCCCAGACTCAGCAAGGAGATACTCCAGACGTCTCCGATGATGAGGCAGGGTCCTCGAGGTCCTGGCGCCCGTCGGGGTCTACTGAACCTCCTAAGGCGGGCTTTGCTGATATGTTAGACCTGGATGATATTGTGCATCGAAGGTCGGCGGAATGGATTCCCTCGGAAAAGGCAGCCTTATATGTAGCGTCCCGGCTCAGAAAACAGTTAGAGAATGATGCCAGAAGTCGACTGCAAGCGGAATGCCATCGGCCTACTCTGGAGGGCAAGGTAGCCCTACCCCCGAAATTGAAGGGAAGATGGCCACCTTCCTGTCAAAATTCATCAAAGAGCCTAAAAAAGGGTTAGATCGCTCCTGGCGCGCGTGTCAGGACAAGTTATTGGACGCCATTGGTCCGATGACAAAAATCCTTGACATTGCGGAGGAGGCCCATAGTTCGGGCTCCTTGATTGATCCTGAGGTCCTGTCAGCTTGGGCGCATAGGGCAATCTGCTTTATGGGCAATGCCAATTGTGCCCTATCGACGTAAAGACGTAGGTCCCTTTTGATAAAAGTTGACCCTAAACTTGGGGATTTAGCGTGTTCCGAGGCCGGGGCAACAGCACAAGGGGGTTTATTCGGCAAGCCCTTCGTTAAAGAACTGGGCAAGTTTGTCGCCACTTTTACATCTTGTTAGAACTGGGGGTCTCTAGTTGGCAGAGGTAAGTACCTTTCACCAAATAGGGACCCCTACTTCTAGTCAGGGTAGAGAGATACACACTGTAGATAACCCCTGCTCACCCCCTAGGTAACTTGGCACGAGCAGACAGGCTTATCCCCAAGGCAATGTGTAAGGTAGTTGCACTTAACACACACAATGATTTTAGAATGCACCACAAACTGACACCACACAGGTAAGTATATCAAAAATATATCTTTATCTAGCTTAGGTAGTTTAGCAAAAAGCAATGCAGTACACAATCTCTTTATATTCCTGTAAGGTTGCACTATTTTCTAGGAAGTCTTTAAAACATTTCACTCTCAGTCTCACAAGGTTCAAAAAGCAATTGTAGCAGGCTGTAACACTTTAAAAGTGGCTCAATGTTGTTTTTAGCGCTGTTCTACTGAAGCGCCTCCGTGGTCACACAAAAGAAGTCTCTATTCGCGGAGAGAGACCCTCACGCAATCCCCGCTGATCCCGCTAGCTCTCAGCCTGCTCTCGACAATCCAACGAGCGGCTGGGAGCTGAATTACCTGCAAGCGGGCACGGGTGGTGACGAGCGAAACACGCTGGTCACTCTGCAAGGACAGGGCGTTCTTCGCACTCGAACGCGGCTCTTCTTCATACCCAGATCGCCTTTGGTTGCGTAGGGGGAAGCGTCACTCTACTTCGGCTCTCCTCACCTTCCAGCGTCGGCTCCTGGCGCAGTCCAATCCGTGCGCGGCTCCTCAGATGAGCCCCTTGTGACGTCACGGCTCCTTCTTTCTGCCAGCCAATACCAGCGCGAGCCTGAGGATGATGCTGCGGCCCGGGAACCAATCCCAGCACGGCGTTTACTGAGGGGGCTCGTCGCTCTCAGCCAATCAGGGCTCCGCTCCTTCGGCGGCCCCGGCCAGGCACGGCGAGATTCTCCGGATGTTTCAGGCCCCGGGCAGCGGCAGTGAAAAGCGGCACGGTGGTTTTCAAGTGGCCAGAGGCGGGCAGAGTGCTCGTGAAGCCACCAACTCTTTTTAAAGGATAAGTCACGAGGGGAGGCACAACGATCCTCCGGTCTTCTGCCCTGAGGTGCCGATGAGCACACCGATCCTCTGGCATGGCCAATAGTTAAAAACTCACGCACCAAGGAGCAACTGGAGCACGGTCTCCACAGCGTCTTGTTGTTTCTGGGGAACCTTTTGACCCTGGGTTCCAGGACAGGAGGCCAGCTCTTCTCAGGCCCTTGGAGATTCTGATAGACACAGCACACAGCAAAGTCTTGAGGTCAAGCAGGCAGGGGTCACAGCACACAGCAAAGTCCCCTTCTTCTCTCCTTCAGTTGAGCAGCAAAACAGGTCAGCCCCAGAGCACACAGCAAGGGCAGTCTTCCTTAGTTTCTTCAGCGGTTCTTCTTCTGGAAGAGGTTCCTCTTGATTGTAGAATCTAAAAATCTGTTGTCAGGGGTCCTTCTCTTATACCCCTAAAAGTCTTTGAAGTCTTTGTGCAAGTGGGTCCTGAGCCCGGTCTAAACCAGTTCTGGGTGTTGCTTGGTCACTTTGTTTACTTGGCTTCTTCCTTCTTTTCAGAGTAAGGGGCAGGGTCGTCAGCCGCCCGGAAGGAGGTGGAGACAGCATTGTGGCAGGCAGGCACAGCCCTATTCAATCCCAAGTGCTATCCCCTCCCACCACTCTAGTTGCAAATGCAGTCATTCAGCCAAGGGCTGACTCAGACAGCCTCCTGGGGGCTTCCCAGTCCCTGTCACCCTCAAACCACACAGTCAATCCACAAGCAGGCCAAGGCACAAAGAAAGGTCAGACAAGAGAACAGCCACTTTCTAAAAGTGCTGTTCTCAAACACAGAATTTAAAAACAACCTTTCCTAAAAGATGTGTTATTAAATTCTGAGTTCAGGGATATCACTCACTTATGTCCTATCTTGTTCCTATGGGAAGATAGGCTGGTAGCCATTGGGACCAGCCTCCCCCATGTTAGTCTATGGAGCTAGATAACCTTGCAGCAGTGATCACACAAAATGGCTGCTGTTCACTACCAGAGCATGTTAACTGCACTAGTACAGGCTCTACCTTTCATATACACTGCACCCTGCCCAAGGGGGTACCTTGAGCCTTCCATAGGGGCGACCAATGTGCATAAAAATGGACGGGTTAGGCCTAGCCAGTGGGGACACTGACCAGGAGGACATGGCAGTTCACAGACTGCACACAGGCACTGCGGTGGCAGGCCTGAGACACCATTTTAGGGCTACTCATGTGGGTGGCACAATCAGCGCTGCAGGCCCACTAGTAGCATCTGTCATCACCAGCCCTGCCACACCCAGTGCACTTTACTAGGGACTTCTTGGTGATACAAATATGCCAATCATGTATATCCAATCAATATCACATTTCCTTCGGGAGCACTTACACTCTGGCACTGATCAGCAGTGGCAGAGTGCCCAAAGCATCTAAACCAGCAAAAACGAAATTCAGCACAGCATCAAAACTACAGGAGGCAGAGGCAAAAAGATAGGGGAAAACCACGCCAAGGGTGTCAGGTCTAACACATCCTTAGATAATGCCCAGGCGAACATTAAAAGAGTCTTTAACCCTCAGGGTTTCCGCGAGGCCGGTCAGGGTAGGAGCCGCCCGCCCGGACGTGCTCAACACCAGAACCCCCAGGGCAGGGGGCAAGGGTCCGGACGCGGGCAAGATCAGACGGACCAGCTCTTAACCAACTTCTACCCAACAAGAGGACAGTGCTTCCGAGGCCGAGGAGGTTACAAGGGCGGGGACTGGAATGCTAACGGTGAGTGTTTTGCCCGCTGCGCAGGTGCGAGTTGGGGGCAGGCTAGCTCATTTCTTCGCCGCTTGGGAACCTCTTTCAAAGGATGCTTGGGTGCTGCAAACAGTGAGAGGTTTCCAAACAGAATTTTACGGATCCCCCTGTCAGGGCGTCCGTCCGGCCCAATAGTATTTGGTGCGGAGGACGCAGCTTTGGAGGACAAAGAAGTGGACGACTTGCTCCGCAAAGGGGCAGTGTGTTGTACGGAAGTCCATCCCAGAGGTTTTCTAAGCAACCTGTTTTTGGTGGACAAGACCGATGGGGGTCGGAGACCTGTTATCAACCTTTGGGAATTCAACGAGTGGCTGGTGTACAGGCATTTCAAAATGGAGGGCGTTCATTTGCTCAGAGACGTACTCCTACCACTCGATTGGATGGTGCGGCTGGACCTGAAGGATGCGTACCCCGTGGTCCCGATTTTTCCACCGCACAGACGGTTTCTCCAGTTTCTTTGGCGGGGACAAGCCTATGAGTTCCAATGTCTTCCGTTCGCGCTTTCCTCAGCCGTGTGGCGCTTCACCAAGGTCCTCAAACCAGCGGTGGAATACTTGAGGGCACACGGGGTCCGCTTGATTGTCTACTTTGACGATATTCTTATCTTGTCCCAATGCCCCTTGCAGCTGCTGCGACATCTGCAGATGGCGGTGTCTTTGCTTCAGGAGTTGGGGTTCGTGATCAACGAACAGAAGTCCCTCCTAGTCCCGACTCAGAAGGCGGTTTTTCTGGGGTTCATGATCGATTCAGTTTCGTCTTCGCTAAGTCTACCCTCCAGGAAGGTGGTGAAGATTTGACACGAGATTCGACAAACCCTGGCCAACAGGGGACTTCTCTGTGTCAGATAGCCCGCCTGGTGGGCCTTTTTTTGGCCTCCATTCAGGCAATTTTCCCGGGTCCGTTGCATTACCGGGCCCTTCAGCGCTTGAAAGCGCATCATCTGCGGAGAGGACTGACATATTCCCAGATAGTCCTTTTGACGGAAGAGGTTCACAAGGAGCTAGAGTGGTGGCTTTCCCACATGGAGGCTTGGAACGGAAGAACCATCTTCGGTTCCGCACCCGATTTGATAATAGAGTTGGACGCCAGCCACGCAGGTTTGGGGTGCGCGATGTGGGGAGTTCTCCACCGGTGGAAGTTGGTCTCCTCAAGAGCAGCAACTTCATATCAATTGTCTGGAGCTGCTAGCGGGCTCCTTTGCAGTCCGTTGCTGGACCAAGGATCACGTCCAAGCCTCGGTTCTCCTCAAAATGGACAATGTGTCGGCGGTCAGGTATATCAATCCCCTGGGGGGCAGTCGGTCCAAAGCATTGGCGAACATGGCGAAGCAATTCTGGGAGTTTTGCCTTTCCAATCAGATCTCGGTAACAGCGGAGTATCTCCCGGGACGAGAGAATTTAGTGGCGGATTGGCACTCCCGTTATCTGCGGGACACCAGCGTTTGGAAGCTGGATCCGGAGATTTTTTGTCACCTGCAGCAACTCTGGGGGCTGTTCTCCATTGACCTCTTTGCTTGTCGCCTCGAACGGCAACTTCCCCGGTTCTTCAGTTGGAGACCGGATCCGCTGGCAGTGGCACCCATTGCGTTCAATCAGGATTGGAGTCAGGAGAGCGGGTATGCATTTCCTCCGTTCTCCATGATCACCCGGGCGGCGGCCCAGGTGCGCAGGCAGAGAGCCTCGGTGGTTCTGGTAACGCCGTTTTGGAGGTCACAAGTTTGGTTTCCAGTTCTTCTGGGACTTTCTTGGATTTTCCAATCCGACTCCACCACACTCCCCATCTTCTGTTGAGTCCAGAGGGAGTTCTTCACTGCCTGGTGGAGGACGGCTCACTTCACCTCATGGCGTGGCTCACTGGTTAGAGGCGGCAGACCCGGAAGCAGAGAACGGCCTGGGACCAGGGTTCAATTCCCGACGCGGCAGGGTCGTGGACCAGGGTCAGCGGACTCGATAATTCTCGCCTCGGTGCTTACTCTAACCAGGGATCACACTCGGCAACTCTGGGCATTAGCTTGCCTCATCTCTACAACGGCCCCCCACATTCGCCGGGGATGCCTGGTTTCACCTTGGAGATACCCAGTAGGGACCATCTCACAGGGATAGCCAGGACGGGTTCCCCAGCGGTCTACAGCGCCACGACGCCTCAGGGCAGCAGTGCGCTTTACAAGACACATACATTACATTACAGGCAATGCTGGAGATTGCCAGGCCTTTCGGAGCACGCTGAACTCCTACTTTCCAGAGCTTGGGCGGACAGCACGTCCAAACGATACAGATCGGCCTGGACAAGATGGGTATGTTGGTGTATGCGACAGGAAGTGGATCCTGTGGCCGCAGATTTGACACATGTTCTTAACTATATGGCGGATTTGGCAAGGAAAGGCTTGGCGTATAGGTCAGTGAACACTGTCCGTTCAGCCATCTCAGCGGGTCATGCTCCGGTGGATGGAGCCCCGTTGGGGAGCATCCTTTGGTCTGTAAGCTTCTCAGAGGTATTAGGCTATCTTTACCTCCGGAGCACTGCTATTCAGTCCTCGGGATGTTAATCAGGTTTTGAATTTACTGTTATCTTGGCAACCGAACCGTTTCCTTTCTAGGAAGGAATTGCGGCCAAATTAGAAATGTTGCTATGTTTGGTATCATGCAGGAGAGTATCAGATGTCAGAGCTTTGGATATTACAGCAAGGGTTTTTTCCCCACAAGGGGTAACATTTACGGTAAGTAGACACACTAAGTCCAATACCCGTACAATCTGTTATCCTGCTTTTGAGGAGTTGCCAAAGCTCTGTGCGGTTCAATGCCTAAAAGCCTATGAGGAGGCTATGGAGGAAGTACGCCCTCCGGGCGAACGACAACTCCTGATAGCCCTTAAAAAGCAGTTTAATGCGGTTTCATCTCCCACTATAGCCCGCTGGGTGCGGTGAATAATGCAGGAGGCAGGCATTAATACAAGAGCGTTTGGGCACATTCAGCTCAAGGGGCGATGGCCTCAAAGGCGTTCAGCCTAGGTGTTCGGTTAGAAGACCTTATGAGGGCGGCGTATTGGTCGTCAGACTCTACCTTTAAGAGGTTCTATTTTAAACCACTGCTGTATGTGGCCCAGGTGGTCATTGACAAGCTTTAAAGGAGCCTAATCTTTGCCTCCGGTCCTGACATAGAATAGAAATTTGCCTAGCCTACGAGAAGGTAAGTTTCAATTCTATTAAGGACGTGGAGGCGAGGATTATCCCTCCCTGCAAGCTCTTTTGGTTGCAATCCCACCCCGTATTGATGTAAGTAATTCTTTTATTTGTTGTAAAGAGGTCATGGGATTCAACTGAATAGTCTTTTCATGTTTGGTTGCTTGTTGCTGTATCAATTGCACCTATTTCTGTTTACATGCCTAATTTAGGTTGCAAAAATGTGCCTTGTGCCTAGTATGGTGTTATTCCAAGTCTGATTGGTGTTATCTCTTTCAGGCAACGATGGTGTGAATCAAAATGCGTAAACATGGGAGAGCTCCTCCAGCGAAGAAAGAGGAAGTGCAGGAAATGACACAGCATCTTATGGAATGGATTCATGGACATTGTAGAAGGACTACCAAATGACTGTATTTTCTTTTTCCCTAGTTCTATGGGAAATGTAGTCTATTTTATACACGTTTTAATAAGCTGCTGTTTGTTAATTTTGTAATAAAGCGAAGGAAGATTGAGCATAATCCTCACCTCCACGTCCTTAATAGAATTGACACTTACCTTCTTGTAGGCTAGGCAAATTTCTATTCTCAAGGGCATATTATCAAGCCCATTATCACCGCTTTAGCGTCGTTTTTTTCCGCTAAACCGGCGGTAATTTTTAACGCCGTTCTTGATAATATGCCCCTAAGCAAAAGTGCCTTTAAAGCTCAATTTTGAAATAATCTTAGCTAAAATCACTAATACATTGAAAAGGGACAATTCCAGTGCTTTTTGAGCCGATTTCTGGAAAGGACAATACCATTTATTTTTTATTTGTTTTATTGAAATAACAACAAGAAACACAACAAACACCACAAGGCATTAATGACAATTGAGAAGTTGGTCATGGGTCCGTACAAAAGGCGCTCCGGCATATAGTATACAGTCAGTAACCATAAGAACAAGCATTTACAATGCAACGGTCTCGGCATTGCAAAAGTTAGAGCTATTAGCATTGTAAATGAACGCGAGTTTAAGGTCTTGACATTGTAAATGACAAGGTCTTTTATTTATGTTTTAAAAACCAAAACATCAATAAAAGTCATTGTCATTTACAATGCCAATAGCTCAAAGTCGCGAAATGTGTATGCCAAACTACAGTAGCCTCCTGACGAGTGCTCTTTCACTTAATTTTTTACAAATGAAAGCCCTGGCATTTCTTTTTTTACAAATTAAGCACGGGTGGTGTCCGTGTCTGCATGGCAGTGGTGGTGTCCGTGTGTGCATGGGAGTGGTGGTGTGCATGTGTGCACGGCAGTGGTGGTGTCCGTGTGTGCACGGCAGTGGTGGTATCCGTGTGTGTATGCCAGTGGTGGTGTCTGTGTGTGCATGGCAGTGGTGGTGTGCGTGTGTGCACGGCAGTGGTGGTGTGCGTGTGTGCACGGCAGTGGTGGTGTCCGTGTGTGCACGGCAGTGGTGGTATCCGTGTGTGTATGCCAGTGGTGGTATCCGTGTGTGTATGGCAGTGGTGGTGTCCGTGTGTGCATGGCAGTGGTGGTGTCTGTGTGTGCATGGCAGTGGTGGTGTCCGTGTGTGTATATGGCAGTGGTGGTGTCTGTGTGTGCATGGCAGTGGTGGTGTCCGTGTGTGCATGGCAGTGGTGGTGTCCGTGTGTCCATGGAAGTGGTGGTGTCCGTGTGTGCATGGAAGTGGTGGTGTCCGTGTGTGCATGGCAGTGGCGGTGTCCGTGTGTGCATGGCAGTGGTGGTGTCCGTGTGTGCATGGCAGTGGTGGTGTCCGTGTGTGCATGGCAGTGGTGGTGTCCGTGTGTGCATGGCAGTGGTGGTGTCCGTGTGTGCACGGCAGTGGTGGTGTCCGTGTGCACGGCAGTGGTGGTGTGCGTGTGTGCACGGCAGTGGTGGTGTCTGCAGATCAAGCCTATCATTCAGGTTCAGGGACTTTAATTACTGTTATGGCCCTCAGCAGCAGATTGGCATGCTATTAGATAGCCTGGAATTGTGGGCTTTCCAAAACAATAGGTATTGAAGGGAATACAGAGGGGTTCACTTGTATGTCTTATTTTTCCAGTAAAGTCTTGAAATGTACTGCATATTAGCATATGTGTTAATGACCGACGCTGCAAACCGCACTAGAACATGGCTACTGCATACCCACAATCCATTGCCCGCGTCATAGTTTGCACACGGTAGACAATTCATGCACGTGTTTAACGTGACGCAGGAGCAGAGTCCCGGGATGGCCTGTTTTGCAACACATCGCAGTTTTTCAGACTCATTGCTGAGGCGTTATATACACTATGCGGGGAGTGACGCCGAGTAGGATGTTTGTGTACCGTGAGAGTGGGAGAACCGGCTATAGATTCAGATCCGTTCTGAAGTTATGTGAAAGGACCTGCATCACCGCGATGAGGCTGCCACGCGCCTCGTGAAGAGCGCCGTGCGCCCCTCTGCAGACTCCTCTGCATTCCAGAGAGGCGCGGGACGCGATCCGGTCTGGAATGCAATTCTGTAGACACAAGACCTGGCAGTGTGCACAACGTTATCCTATGGGGAAAAGCTGCGCACGGCCAGGTCTTGTATCCCTTCGGCGTCTCAGACTGCTGAGATGCCGACAATAGTTCTCGGCGAGAACACGCTTTCAGCGCGTTATAGCCGAGCCCTAAAAAGGGGGGGAGGGGGGCAGCGAGGAGAAAAGCAACAATACCTGTAAAGTCAATAAGTGGAATGTCAATCATGGGGACAAAGCGACAACAGGGAGTAAAGCATGTGGGGGGGTGCAAACATCTCCACGATAGGAGTTCCACTGCGACCAAATTCTACTCCATTTCTTGGGTCGACCCCGTGACAAGTAAACAGTTTTCTCCCTAAACATGCACCAGTCCATGTTTTCCTTCCAGGACAATACAGTAGGCGGCCTGTTGGAACCCCACAGTTGTGCAATGTCTCTTTTCGCAATCATATTGCCCAGGGTCGCCCAGGCGGTCTGAGCCGTAATATAGTCAGTGGGCTCCCAGACATTAAGGAGACAACGCCTGGCTTCGGGAGGTAATGCAACATCAGTCACCCTTTCCATTACAGCATGTACACAGGATTTCACACACCACCGGGCATTCCCACAGAATATGGAGAAAGGTGCCAACCATGCCGCATCCACGCTTACACAGATCATCCACAGAATAACCCGAACCAGACTCGGACCAGTGACATACACACGATGGAGGATCTTGAGTTGAACGAATCGAAGGCGGGCTGGTATGGCGACCTCCTTGGGCGAAGACAAGGCGGACTGCCAGTCCTCATCATCCAATTCTAGACCATCTGCGGTCCACGAGGCCCTAAGGCGCACAAGCAGATCAGCCCTATTGTTTATGAGCTTCTTATAAATCAGTGAAATTGTGCTATCGGGTACATGTCCATCAAGGATACGATCCTCGAGGGGAGAGGACTCAGGAAGATCCATACCCACGGTGAAAACTGACAATAGGGCATGCCGGACCTGGGCATATTGGAAATATTCCCTATCCCCCAGGTCGTATTCCGCCTGTAGCACCGCAAAGGGCTTAACGTCCCCTTTGGACCAGAGATCCCCCACCTTGCTGATACCAATCATGTCCCATTTATCAAAACCTTTAGTTCGCCATAAATTACCCAAACATTCAGAGTCATACAGGGGGGTCGCACGGGTAAATCTGTCATTCCATCCAAGAGCCGCAGTCGCATCACGCCACACTCGTACCACAATTTTAGTGGGTCCTGTAAGCGATTTACAGAGCCTCAGGGAATAAAGCGCCCTGTTGAAGTTTCCCCCCGGCAAAAGGTGCTTATCCATTGCAAAGGCCGGGGCCGGACCGGGGGCATAGGTCGCGTGGTTAACCGCACTCAGCTGGGAAGCCCAATAGTAGCGCCTAATGTCAGGGAGAGCGATACCTCCGTCGTACCACGGCAATGTGAGTTTAGACAGAGCAATGCGTACACGCCCATCCCAGACAAGACGCCTTTGTAGACCCTCCACCTCACGGAAGTACCGAAAGGGAACAAAATCAAATGAGTTCTGGAGAGCGTACAGAAATCTGGGAAGCAACATCATTTTAAAAAGGGCCGCACGGCCCAGCGGGGACAACGGCAATTGACGCCAACGAGCGACATCTAACTTCAGCCGTTGAAGAGGAGGTAGCAAGTTCCGTTCATAACGGACGGCGGCATCCAAGGAGATGTAGATCCCCAGGTATTTAAAGCCGGTCTCAGTCACTTGAATTGGACATCTACGAGGCAATGGGGGGATTCCCCCAGCCAAAACGTAGACACCAGATTTAGTCCAATTAATAACGAGACCCGAGTTCTTCCCGAAGGAGGTCAGAACATCGAAAAGCACATTGAGAGATTTCCGAGGGGAGGTAAGGTACAAGAGGATGTCATCCGCGTAAAGCGAGATGCGATCCTCAAAGTTGGGAGTCCACCGAATGCCCTTCATGGAAGGCTCCCAACGGAGCCACTCAGCCAGCGGTTCCAAAGCGAGGGCGAAGAGTAACGGAGACAGCGGGCAACCCTGCCGGGTACCCCGCCCGAGCGCAAAGGCCCCGGAGACCTTACCATTAACCACCACCTGTGCCTCATAAAGAAGCTTAACCCAAGCGATAAACCCCGGACCGAACCCAAACTTCGAGAGGGCAGCCCAAAGGTAGGGCCACTCAATGGTATCGAAAGCCTTCGTAGCGTCAAGGGAAACCAAAATGGCCGACTCAGTGAGAGTCGCAGCCCTCGCGAGAACTCCGTGGAGTCTCCGCAAATTAAGGGCGGTGTTACGATGAGGAATAAAACCGGACTGATCCGGATGGACCAAGTCCCCGATAACCGTAACCAAGCGGGTAGCCAACAGTTTGGCAAGAATTTTGGGTTCGGCGTTAAGCAATGAAATGGGTCTATACGAGGCACAGCGATCACGAGGTTTACCTTCCTTGTGGAGAACCACAATGGTAGCAAGCCGCTGATCAGCAGGCAAGGAACCAGAGTCCAAAGCCTCCAGGAACATCCCCTTTAAATAGGGTGCCACGGTGTCGGGTCGCAGCTTATACAATTAGATGGGTAAGCCATTGGGGCCCATTGATTTACCAGAGCGGAGGGAGCGGATAGCACCCGCGATCTCGTCTACTGTGATGGGCGCGTCCATGAAGTCTCTGTCGTCCTCTGAAAGACAGGGCAACGCAATGTCCCGAAGAAGTAACCGGGAATCCTCCTCGTCTCTAACAGAGACCGAGGCATACACAGTTTGAAAGTGGTCAACAAAACAATCAACGATCCCAACAGGATCAGTAACACGCTCACCATCCAGCCTCTCGATCACAGGGACAACACGATTCTCTCTCTCTTTCTTATCCAGCCACGCAAACAATTTACCAGCCTTGTCCCCCACGTCATACAACCGGCCCTCTTGCTCACTGTACATAACCTTAGCCGCATCAGTAACGAGGGCTTTGTAATCAGCCTGCTTCAAACTGAGGGAATGCGACACCAAACGTGACACCCCAGAACCGAGGTCATTCTCAAGTGTAGTGATATCCGTTTAAATCCGCACAATTTCCTCATGTTTAGCCTTCTTTGCAGCAGCAATAAGTGACAGTGACTGCCCACGGATAACCGTCTTGAAAGCCTCCCACAGCGAAACAGAAGAAGAAACAGACCCCACATTGTCATTGAAGTAATGGTCAATAGCTTTAACAATTTCAGAACGGGTCTTAGGATTACGGAAATACCAAGGATTGATGGGGGCCATCCTACCCACACTGCCGAACCCAGCCCGAAACCGAAGCCACAGAGGAGAATGGTCCGATATGCCCCTGGGAAGATGACGAACCTCAGCAATGAGGGAAGATTGGGCTGAGGGCATCAGAAAATAATCTAGCCTGGAGAGACTACCATGCGCCCCAGAGTGAAAGGTGTACTGAAGCTGTGTGGGATGCAGCAGTCTCCAGCTATCAATGAACCCAAAAGTTTCCAGCAGATCACTTAGCCACATCTGAGATCTGGCCAACTCCCGGGGCGGAAAACGATCAGCAGTACCAGAGACAACGGAGTTAAAGTCCCCACCAAGGATAAGAAACCCCTCGGGCAACCCCAGCACAACCTTACCCACATCAGCATAAGTAGGGGCCTGTAGGCCCGGAGGGACATAGATCGAGAGAATGGAGAGTCTTCCCCTCCCATCTACCCGTGAGGGCAGCATAGCGCCCCCTATCATCAAGTATCACCTCATCGATCTCGAAAGGGAGAGACGACCGGATGAGAATGCCCACCCCCCGGGAGCCAGAAGTGAAACCAGAGTGAGCGACTAAGCGATAACCACGCCTATTCAAGGCCTGACAGACGTTACCAATCAGGTGTGTCTCCTGTAGGAGAACAACATCGGGAGAATGGCGTCTGAGGAACTGCAAGACCACCCCCCGCTTTATTCTGTCTCCCAACCCATTGACATTCCAGGACAACAGTTTCAACTCACCACCCCCCCATCCCCGAGACCGAAGCAGGGCACCCCACACACGAACCCAAATGACACGAGCAGAAAGGATAATCAATATGAAGCCTTGTGACAAAAAAGAAACACACACAGTCCCCCCCACCACCCCCCAACTGAAACCCGTTACAACGCCCCCCACCCTGCACCCCTGCGTAGGACTCAGAAGCCACCCCAACTTGCAGTGTGCCTGTCGCCCCATAGTGAAACTACTCTACACAAAGAACCCAGGAGGAGAAAGAGTCCCCAGTAACCCCCGCCACCCTCAGGCCCAAGCAATAAAATAAAAGCAAAAGAACCAAAGTCCAGACTCAGCCGAGAAAGTAGAGAAGTTCAGACGCCAGGGCCCACGGCATCATTCCTGCTCCGACAAGCCACCTTCAGCACCACCAGGGTGCTCAGTTCGATCATCACTTTTGGGCAAAGAGTCAAGCCAGTCACTGACACTGTCCGGGCGATCAAAGAAAAACGTTCGTTCACCACGCACCACACGAAGTCTGGCCGGAAACAGCATGGCATATTTGAATCCCAGGTCCCGCAACCGTCTCTTAACTCCCTGAAACCCCATCCTCTGCCGCTGTACAAATGGAGTAAAGTCAGGATAGAAGTTCACAGTAGCATTCTCGAACTTCACCGGGCCTTTGTCCCGGGAGGCTTGCAGGATAGCGTCTCTGTCCCTGAAGTGGAAAAATCTGGCAACAATGGATCGCGGGGGAGCCCCAGGCTGTGCCTTCCCTCCCGGAACTCTGTGAGCTCGCTCAACCGCAAAGAATTTGGTGAGCCCGGGTGGAGCAAGATAATTCGAGACCAGATCTTCCACTAGGAGGTCAGTAGCAGAGGGCTCGGGAGTCTCTGGAATGCCAATAATGCGCACGTTATTGCGACGGGATCGATTTTCGTAATCCTCCAGACGACGTGCCATCATGTCACGAGCGGAACGCAGGTTCCCGATCTCCGTAACATCAGTAGTCAGGCTGGATGTCTTCAAATTTAACTCCTTAACCCTCTCATTGGTCTTCGCCAAGTCCGCTCTGATTAGCGTAACATCCACGGCCACCGTGTCTATCTTGGAGGCAAGCGCCTCATATTGCTGTCCCATAGAGGTCTGAAGGCCGGTGATGGCGCCCATGACATCCTGCAATGATAGTTCCGGTACAGCCTTAGGATCGTCAGGCGAACGGCTAGCACTGCTGGGGGACCCCTTTAGTTGAGAATAATGGTCCATAATATTCGTCTGGGATGGGCCCCCACGAAGCGGTGCCTTGGTCTTACGTTTCTCCGGCTCTTGTCTAGCGGCCATACTGGAATAGGGACCCCGGAGGGGTCCGCGCGACCTGGTGAAAATGGCCGAATGCGATGAGGCCAAAAAGCCACGAAACTGGACCAAATGGGCAAATGTCAACAACGTTGAGGACACGGTGGTCAAATGGAATGGCTGGAAATAGTGCCACTAGACCAGGCTGGAGCAGGAGTCAATCTGAGCCGTAGTCCAGTCAATCCACGCCGGGAGTAGGAAGTGAAACCGAAAGTCAGACAGGCCGTCCAGGGGGGAGAAACCCCTCCGGCCGATGTTGTTCAACTACTCCCCAGCCAGCAAGTCAACTGAGCCCCCGGTGTCGCCTCGGGGCGGGCCGAAAAAGGTCCAGACGATGTAAAAATGGACCCAAGCGTCCGATTTCGATTTTTCGAAGAATGGTGAAGTTAGCCAGAGTCTGCCTTCAAAAGCCCATCGGTAAAATCAGGATTCGGAAACGATAGATGCGAAGGGCGGCGCGGGCCTCGGGAGCTCCTCAATCACGCGACCATCTTGGATGCCCGCGAAGCTCCTCCTGACAATACCATTTTTAACAGAATCTAAGAGTTCAAAGAATAAACTTTTACATAGCTTATGTGACAAAAATAAACCAAAATGTTCTGAAAACTTTCTAAACAGATACACTGAATAAAATCATGCAATACACGTGAATGAGTCACTTTGTCACTTCCAGTGGCCGATGGGGTTTATCATGGTTCCTAAAAAGTGGAGTATTCCGTTAAAGCTATTACTTTGAAAGAAACAATAAAAAAAGATGAATAATAATTGGGCTTGTTGCTATAACTTACTCCCCTGGAGCTATATCTGCATTTATTAGACATTCAGAATAGTAAAAAATATTAAGCTACTTCTGTATCACACAAGACAGAGATTAGAAAAGAGGCATGCATTCCAAATCTGACGTTTTAATTAAAGATTTGTATTTTAACACAAAGCACAAAAAAAATGTAATCTCCCCAAAAAAGTCCTAGAGGTACCTAGACCAGAAGAATAGGTAGTGGCTGGGCAGTTTGAATCTACTCATTTCTAGTCAAACCTACTAGTGCAAAATGACCATAGTGCCATACAAAATATAAATATGTAAAGACAAAATAACTAAGAATAAAATACAGATAAATACAAATAATGACATGCCCTAAAATGAAGAACGAAAAAGCAAGGTAAGTCTTATAAAAACAAAATAAATAAAATATAGAAAATAGAACAATAAATACGACCTCCATACAAGAAAGACATATATATAAAACAAAATATTAAACAAATTGACACCGTCAATAAAGTGTTATAAAAGCAAATAAATAAATAAATAACCTATAAAGTAGAACAAAACTTAAATATCCAAACACAGTAAAGCCAAGCTTTTTAGAAACATTGCCATGACACATGTTCTATCAGTTGGACTGGGCTAGCAGCATCTATTGTTCCAGAAAAGCCATAACTGTGCATTCCAAGTCTTCTTCTTCCTTGCTTTACTCCTAATGTCATCAGCCTCTCTTCGTCCTTTTGCAAGCCATGACTGAACTTAGGGAATGGGGTTGAATTTCTTAAATGGTGGACCAACAAGATTTAAAAACATTAAAGAAGATAGTGTTTCAGTCAGCGGTGATGCTCTTGTAGATGTGGATATAAGATTCATTTGAGAAAAGCCCCGCTCATATTTTGCAGTACTGATAGCAATAGTGTGTAAGGCCATCAAAAACTCCTTGAACTGCCTTTTAATTTCTTTTCCTCCAGATTCCTTATACTCTCTGTAAGCACGTTTGGTTTCTCGACTGGCAATGTTGAATCTTTTACACAGAGACTCAATATCACTTTCACCATAGAGAACAGGTGGTTCATCAGGCCAGTACTGTTTGTATAAAACTTTCACTTCGCTAATCAGTGTCTCGTACTCAGCCTTCTTTTTTTTTGTTGTAACTTTTTTTTTATTATAATAAAAAACATAGAAACACAGTCAAGGCAATATAACAGTAGTACATCAATCGGGCGAGTGCTCAAGGAGGACGGAGATACACAGTAGTATGATACGGGAGTTGTTGTACACAGATGAGGGGGCCGGAAGCAGGAAATGCAAAATCAAGAACAAAATGCGCTACACTGCATCAGGAATGTCGGGTCAGGGAGACTGGAGGGGACTAAAGATCTCTGTGAGAGGGGGCGTACATATATCTCCCCGATACGAATTCCATTGATTCAAAATTTTCCCCCATTTTCCGGGTCAGCCTCTCGCCACATATACAGTCTTCTCTCTAAACATGCACCAGTCCATGTTCTCTTTCCAGGCCATCACTGTGGGGGGCCTCTGGGACCCCATAGCTGTGCAATGTCTCTCTTAGCAATCATATTACCAAGGGTCGTCCATCGTAGCTGCGACACATCATAGTCATTTGGCCCCCATACATTCAACAAACATCGTCGGGCCTCTGTCAACATCACAACACCTGTTACTTCATTCATCACCTCATGTATACGGTTCCAGAAAAGCACCATCTCAGGACATTCCCAAATGATGTGGAAAAAGGTACCAAGCAGACCACAACCACGCCTACATAAGCCATCCGTCGAATAGCCCATATGGATACACAGTAGTATGATACGGGAGTTGTTGTACACAGATGAGGGGGCCGGAAGCAGGAAATGCAAAATCAAGAACAAAATACGCTACACTGCATCAGGAATGTCGGGTCAGGGAGACTGGAGGGGACTAGAGATCTCTGTGAGAGGGGGCGTACATATATCTCCCCGATACGAATTCCATTGATTCCAAATTTCCCCCCATTTTCCGGGTCAGCCTCTCGCCACATATACAGTCTTCTCTCTAAACATGCACCAGTCCATGTTCTCTTTCCATGCCATCACTGTGGGGGGCCTCTGGGACCCCATAGCAGTGCAATGTCTCTCTTAGCAATCATATTACCAAGGGTCGTCCATCGTAGCTGCGACACATCATAGTCATTTGGCCCCCATACATTCAACAAACATCGTCGGGCCTCTGGCAACATCACAACACCTGTTACTTCATTCATCACCTCATGTATACGGTTCCAGAAAAGCACCATCTCAGGACATTCCCAAATTATGTGGAAAAAGGTACCAAGCAGACCACAACCACGCCTACATAAGCTATCCGTCGAATAGCCCATATGGATCAGGCAGCGGCCGGTACCATAAATCTGATGAAGGATTTTAAGATGGACCAGGCGGAGACGGGCCGGGATTGCGACCTCCTTGGGAGAAAGAGATCGCAGATTGCCAGTCCTCGTCGTCTAATTCAATACCATCCGCAATCCAGGTCGCCCTGAGGTGCTCAAGCAAGCACGAGCGATCATTGATCCTCTTTTTGTAGATCAAAGAAATAGTACTATCGTGGCCATCTAATATATGATCTTCGAGGAGGGAGGATTCCGGAACGTCGCTACCCACGGGGAAAACCGAATTCAACGCGTGGCGAACTTGAGCATAGCGGAAGAATCCCCTATCACCTAGCTTATATTCTGCCTGTAGTTCTGTGAAAGTCTTTATCCTGCCCTTAACCCAAAGATCACGCACTTTACTGATGCCAATCATATCCCATTTCTCGAATCCTTTCATTCTCCACAGGCAACCCAGTCTCGCAGAAGCATAAAGCGGAGTCGTGCGGGTCAATCGATCCCTCCAGCCCATAGCCGCGGTCGCACTATGCCACACTCGTACGGCTATCCCGGTGGGACCCGAAAGCTGTAAGCGAGAGGATCCAGAATAGAGCGCCCTGTTATAGTCTCCCTCCGGCAACAGCCATCTATCATTTCAAACGCTGGATTCAACGCCGGGCCATACATCCCACCGTTAATTGCAGCGAGCTGGGAAGCCCAATAATACCGCCTGATATCCGGAAGTGCTATACCGCCGTCATACCAGGGAAGCGTTAACTTTGGAAGAGCGATACGCGAATGCCCACCCAATATCAATTGCCTCTGTAAGGATTCTATCTCTCGGAAGCACCTCGACGAAATCACATCAAATGTATTCTGGAGTGCATATAAAAACCTTGGTAAGGACATCATTTTATAAAGAGCCGCTCGCCCTAGTGGAGACAACGGTAATTTACGCCAACTCACTACATCCGATCGTAAACGCTGAAGCGGAGGAAGTAGATTACACTCGTAGCGGACCGCAGGGTCCAATGATATAAAAACTCCCAGATATTTAAAACCAGACTGCGACACCTGGATAGGACATCCACGCGGCAGGAGGGGGACACCACCCGCGAGCACGTATATATGAGACTTGGTCCAGTTAATGACAAGGCCTGAGTTTGTCCGGAACGAGTTAAGCACGTCGAACAACACATTTAGCGATTGTTGAGGCGACGTGAGGTACAGCAAAATATCATCCACATATAGCGATACGCGGTCCTCGAAGTTCGGAGTCCAGCGTATCCCTCTCATCGAGGGCTCCCACCGTAGCCAGGCCGCAAGAGGTTCCAAAGCGAGGGCAAAGAGAAGCGGAGACAGAGGGCAACCCTGCCGCGTGCCTCTCCCAAGAACAAAGGGCCCGGAGACCCGGCCATTTACCACAACCTGTGCCAGTGGTGTCTCATACAGAAGTTTTACCCAACTAATAAATCCAGCGCCAAAACCAAACTTTGCAAGTGCAGCCCAAAGATACGGCCATTCGATTGTATCAAAGGCCATCGTGGCATCCAGGGACTCCAAGATGGCCGGTTCACCCAGTGACGTCGCCATCGCGAGAACACCATGCAAGCGCCGCAAATTCAATGCTGTGTTACGATTTGGGATAAAGCCCGACTGATCCGGATGGATCAGCTCACTGACTACTTTTATCAGGCGGTTTGCGAGCAGCTTGGCAAGAATCTTAGGCTCGCCATTCAGGAGTGAGATAGGCCTGTAGGACGCACAGCGGTCCCGTGGCTTCCCCTCCTTATGGATCACCACAATGGTCGCAAGACGCTGATCACGAGGAAGGGAGCCAGTTTCCTGCGCCGCCAAAAACATATCTCGGAGATATGGCGCTAGCGTGTCAGGGCGCAGCTTATACAGTTCGATGGGAAGACCATTAGGGCCCAGAGCCTTTCCGGAACGAATAGAGCGCACTGCGAGAGCTACCTCGTCAATTGAGGGTGCAGCATCCAACCAGTCCCTGTCGGACTCAGACAAACAAGGCAACGCGATATCCCTTAGCAACAAATGAGAATCCTCCTCGGGCCTGTCAGATACCGGAGAATAAACTTCTCGGAAATAATCAGCAAAGCATTCAACAATGTCAACCGGGTCAGTCACTCGCATGCCATCAGATCTCTCAATCACTGGAATCACACGACTTGCCCTCTCCTTTCTATCCAGCCAAGCAATCAATTTCCCTGCCTTATCGCCCACATCATACAGTCGTCCCTGCTGTTCCCTACTCATCATCTTAGCTGCGTCGGTAACCAAATTCTTATATTCAAGTTGCTTGAGACTGAGGACGTGAAGCGTGTCTCGGGTAACATTCCGCTCCAAGGCACTCTCCAACTCAGTAATTTCAGTCTCAAGACGGACAACTGCCTCATTTCTACTTTTTTTAGCACACCCAATTAACGACAATGCTTGTCCCCGGATGACCATCTTAAACACTTCCCATAGTGAGACAGGCGAAGACACAGACCCCACGTTTTCAGCGAGGTACAGATCCAATGACTTAATCAGTTCAGTACGGGTTTTGGGGTTGCGAAGATACCATGGATTCATTGGGGCCACCCTCCCTTCAGCGCCTATATTCATATTTAACTGAAACCATAGAGGGGAGTGGTCCGATATACCTCGAGCTAGATGTCTAATCTCCCCAATTGACGAAGACTGAGCCGGCGGTATCAGGATATAATCCAATCTAGAAAGACTACCATGAGCGCCTGAGTGGAAAGTGTACTGCGCCTGTTCTGGATGCATCAACCTCCAACAATCCACGAGCCCCAACACTTCGAAAAATTCACCCAACCAAGATTGTGCACTCGTGAGGTCCCTGGGGGGATAACGATCCTCCCTCCCGGAGACAACTGAATTAAAGTCACCACCCAGTATCAGGACACCATCTTGGAGACCCAAAACAACTCGTCCCAAGTCTGCGAATGTAGTGGTTTGTAAGCCAGGTGGGACGTACACCGATATCAGTGAGATAGTTTTCCCCTCCCACCTGCCTGTGAGTGCAACATATCGCCCCCTAGCGTCCAGAACTATGTCATCGATTTCCAGGGGAAGAGAAGTCCTGACCAAGATACCCACCCCTCTAGAACTAGAGGTGAACCCAGAATGAGCAGCGAGATGATATCCCCGCCTTTTCAGAGCGTAGCAAGCATTTCCAATCAAATGAGTCTCTTGTAGCAGCACGACATCAGGGGAAAGGCGTCGCAACATCTGCAAGACCACCCCCCTCTTTATCCGGTCTCCCAACCCATTCACATTCCAGCACAGTAGTTTCAACCCCCTACCCCCCATCCGAACCCGCGGTGATCTCCCACCTTATAACGAGCACCACACCAAAGTCCAAAGTCGTAACAGTTCGTTGCCTTGGAAAAAAAGGAAAATGAAACACCCCCAACATACTTCCCTCCCTCCCCCCAACAATACCCCAGCGCAACTCCCCCCACCCTGCACCCCTGCATAGACACAAAAGCCACCCCAACTTGCAGTGTGCCTGTCGCCCTAGCAAAAAACTAATCTACACAAAGAAACCCAGAGGAGGAAAGGGTCCCTCTTTCCCCGCCGCCTCCGGGGATGCACTTAAAAGCAGAAGATCACAGAAGTCAGTAAGCCACAGTTGTCTATTGTGTTCATTGTTCGGGACTCGGGCGCCATTGTTCATTCTTGTTCCAATAGTCCCCCTTCAGCACCACCTGTTTGTTCCCTGCGATCGAGAAGGGTAGGCAACGTATCTAGCCAGTCACTCACTCCCTCCGATCAAAAAAGAGTGTCCGATCCTCATATTCCACACGCAGCCGGGCCGGGAACAGCATCGCATACTTCAAGTCCATATCCCTGAGACGCCTTTTCACCCCCTGAAATCCCATTCTTTGCTTCTGGACGGACTGGGAAAAATCCGGATAAAAGTTCACCGTGGTGTTTTCGAACTGCGTAGGACCACCCGTCCGTGCAGCCTGCAAAATGGCGTCCCGGTATCCGAAGTTAAAAATTCTGGCGATGATCCTCCGCGGGGGGAAACCTGGCTTCGCTTGTCCTCCCGGCACTCTGTGTGCGCGTTCCACCGCAAAGAATTTACTCAGTCCCTTGGGTGTGAGATGGTTGAGGATGAGGTCTTCGACACGAAGATCAGTGGACAGTGATCCTGAGTCCTCCGGGACCCCAATAATACGCACGTTATTGTGCCTTGCACGGCCCTCAAAATCCTCCAGACGACGAGCAAAGAAATCGTTGGCGGATCTCAAATTGCGTACTTCCGTTTGCAAGTCAGACATGTCCGTCGTGATGCTGGAGTTCTTCAAATCTAGAGATTTGACCTTCTTATTTGTCTTCGCCAAATCCTTTCTGATAAGATTAACATCGATGGCCACTGTGTCTAGCTTCAGGGCCAGGGCCTCGTACTGCTGGCCGATAGATGTCTTGATGCCAGCAATGGCGCCCATGACGTCTTGTAACGTTGGATCCGCCGACATAGTAGGGTCACCAGTCGCCTCTTCCCAGACCTTCGGTGTGCCACCGGGGGATCCTTTAGGATGAGTGTAACGGTCCATAACATTCGTCTGGGTTGCACCTCCTCGGTAGGTGGTCTTGACTTTCCGTTTATCACCCTCAGGCTTGCCTGTCATGGCGGGCTGGGTGCCCCGGAGGGGCGCTTGAGATCTGGTCCAAATGGCTCCTCAAAGTTCACCCACGGGATCACCAAAGGCAGATAAAAGCCAATATAATTCCACAGCCAAGCACTTGCTGGCCCCAGGCCCAGGTGAGGAGCACGGGAGCCAGCTGCGCCCAGTGTCTGTCTCGGTGAGGAGGAACGCCAGGCAGCAAAAACGAAACCGAAAGTTAATTCGGGCCGTGATCTGGACCCCTTTATCCGATGTTGTTGAATTACTGCCCGGGTACAGCCGCGACTCAAGGCCCAGGTAGCTCCACGGGGTAGGCCACAAAAGTGCAGGATGGCGTAGCTCAGGAACCCGAAGTCCAAATCGATTCCTGAAAGCAGCTAGTACATCAGCTGGGCTGCGTCTTCAATAACCCATATTCGGAATCAGGATATTATTCAGGATAGATGCGGGAGGCGGCGAGGGTCTCGGGAGCCCTGTGCTCACGTGGCCATCTCGGATGCGCGTGAAGCTCCTCCGTACTCAGCCTTTTTGTCAGTAGAATTAGTACCTCCTGTAGACAACAAACTATGTGTTAGATTCTCAAGGCTACAAAAAACTGTCCCTGTTCAATGATTTTATCCGTGGTCTTTCCTTTGTGCAGCATCACACCTTGGAATATATTTTCTTCTATGCCCTTTTTACACTGTGAGAAGTGGTTCCCCTGCCTGTCTACCATTGCCTCAAACACTGCTATTTGCCGACAAGTAACTCGATGAGCATCATTGATTGTAGAGTCAGGTTTCTGTAACTCAAGTGATAACTCGGATAACTCCTGAAGAGCATCATACATGAGGCCAAGATTAGCAACAAACTGTATGGATGATATCCGCCTTCCTAGGCCTGTGTACATATTTCGTGTTGAACTGTCACAGGAACCATCAACAGATGCACTAGTAAGGTGCTTGTAGAGCGCAGAATATGCATTCCAAATAGCTTCCACTGTTCTGAAGCTTGATGGAACCCAACGAGTATCTAACACTTGACCTATTCTGCAAAACTGAATGTCAAGAGCTTCTGCACATTCTTTTAGCTCCGAATGGTTTTTAACAGATGTGGCACATAAAGAATAAAGCTTATCAAGTAAGTTTTTGAAATGATCTGTAGGGCCAATATCTTTCATGACATCATGAATGGCAAGTTCCAGGCGATGTGCTGAGCAGTGCCAGGCTACAATATTGGGAGAGATTTTTTTCTTGCAACCTCTTCACAACACCACTGTGGCAGCCAAACATCACTGAAGCGCCATCACAGGCAACTGAAACCAGGCATTTGGAGAGAAAGTCCTCACTTATGTTAACTGGAGCTTTTTTTAGTGCAGATAGTAAACTGTTTACTATGCCGTCAGCTGACAAATCACTCAGCTCCATGAGCTCAACAAAAATATTAGCTGGGGAGTCCATAACAGGTAGCTGCATTTGCATGTACACAATTAAAGAACTTTCCCTATTTAACTCAGTGCCTTCATCTGGTAAAAGACTTCCTTTCGGGGAAAGTTCAATAGTTTTGGCAAATATCTTCCTCCTCATTTCTGAGGCTACGTGGCGTTGTATGTTTGAGCAAGCTACATTGGAGTGCAGAATTCGCCCCATATCCAGTCCATTCAACTGGTGGCAGTCTATCTCCGTTTCAAAACCATACGCTGGCCTGTTCCGCTTTGCTTCCTTATAAGCTACACAGAATATTCTGCCTGTTGTTGACATTTGTACAGATAGCGCTTTAGCAGTTACTTGGAATAAAGGTTCTTCTTTAGCCTTTTCTAAGATTTTTAAAGTTGTAATATGAGCCTTGCTTTGTGCATGTTCTCCAATCTTTTTCCTCAACGATTTTTGCTGCTGTTCTATTTTGATTCCATATGCATTCACAATAGACTCAGTCCATTCTTTGGACAATTTCATTGCCCTTGATTTCTCAGCACCAAGATCACGGACTTGGCAACACACAGAACAGCCAAGGTTATGGCCTTTCGCAATTAACCACGGATGCTTACATTGGAAATATATTTTTGGGTCATGTTTCCAACCATTATGAAGAATGCCTTTCCTAAAAACTCTATCTGAATGTGGTTTTAGTGCTAATATGGCAAACTGTTTGCTAGTGCTTGGTGTTTCCTCTGTCTCTGTAGCAATCTCCACAGCATGATGCTGCTCATCTCTAGGAGGATTATCTTCTTTCTTTCCTTCTGTAGGGGTGATAACGCCAGTGCTAGAAGTGGTGTTGCCCTCATCTAGTGCCTTCTCTCGCACTTCATCATCTTCCTTGTTCCCTTCATTCATTGGAAGTACATCGTCTTTTCTAGGAAGTTTGCTAGCAGTCTCTTCATCATCTTTGGGCTTAAATTTTGTGAAGTAGCTTGAAATCTTCTTCTGTCCAGTGTGTGACATTCTAGGGAAGCAAAGTGAAAGAAAACACAGTAGACATGTACGAATTGTGATGACTTAAAAAGCGCCTGTATGACACAAAAGACACTGCATCACAGAACCCCAAGATACCTTGCGGAGAAATTAGTACTATCGGGTGGTAACAGAACCACCAGGAGTTTTTATAACCTGCTACTGAAACCACAATAATTTTCCAAGAAGAAAACGTATAACCGCACCGTCTCAGGAATGGCCCCTAGGATTTGGAATGCTTTGGCCCCAAAAACAAGACAGAACCATAACACAGCACTCTTCAAAAAAAAGGTGAAATCAGTTCTCTTGGCCAAATTCACTTGGATGCAGTCATGTAAATATTTGTTATGCTGTAATAGTCAACACTGTCGGACTAAAATTTCTATTAGTATTTTGCATGTATTTATCTATTTCCTATATTTCCTGTAAAGCGCTCTGATACCCGCAAGGGTCATGTTCGCGCTATATAAAACCTTAATAATAAATACATACATAAATAATATTTATTTGCAGTTTGCACCAGACATTTCTGCAGCAGCTGCACCTCTATTACCATCCATGACTGATTACAAGTACAACCCAAATGGATCCTACTTTGCCTACCCAAATTCAGCCATTTTCCAAATCATACCCCTGCCTGCCCTGCAGCGCTCACTGGAAAGACACACAAAGTCTTTAAAGTTTGCCTCACTTTTAAGCTTTGGCTTTTGGTATTACTACAGCAGGGTGAGGTGGTAGTGTGCAGTGTAGTTACATACACAAAGTATTACTTAATCAACACTTGGGCAACCAAAAGCAGCTCGGGCAAGTTTTGTTAGACCAGCCCCCATACGGTGCATAGAAAGCGAGTGCAGCAAGCCTAACGACTGCTAGAGGTGTTTGGGAGGTGGGAGGGGGGGCGGTAATTCAACTCGTGCAATGTAGTATACCTCCTGACATGTCCATGTGGCCTCCGCTACATCGGCATGACCACACGTAAAGTACGCACACGAGTGGTGGAACACAGAAGCACCATCAGGTGTAAAAAGAATATCAGCAAGTTGACTGACCACTTCCTCATATTCAACCAAACTCCCAATGATCTGACGTGGACTGTGATTGAACAATTCAGCAGCGAGAGGAATGACAATGACAAGTTCCTTCTTAGCAAGGAACAACGCTGAATTTACCGCCTTTCTTTACATCAATATGGACTCAATGATGCCATACCATGGAACTCCCTAAATTCATAGTGCCCGGGCCCCAAGAACGTGGACCCAATGATGCCACACTTAGTAACTCCCCCAATTCATGATTGCCCACACCCCCGGGCCTTTACAATATGATTATTGCACAAGCGTCCTGGTGACCCAATGATGCCATACTATGAAACTCCTCATGATCGCCTGCACACTCTGTGCAACCTACGGGGCTTTATAAAGTGATTATTACGCAAGCGTTTTGGTGACATACCCCCATGTCCCTGCGGCTTGCACATGTGGTCTTATTCTCCCGGTCTTATCCCCCTGGTCACCCTCAATACAGATATCCCCAGCACGATAAAACTGCCGCGCATGCGCATTACGCGACCTCTAGAACCACCTCACGCGCGCAGTAAACAGCGGTCTCTGCGCACGCGCCAGGTTGTCTCCACACAGCACATGCGCACCGCAGCCAGCACCGGAACGAGAGTCCCTCACCATCTCTCTGCTCCTCCAGGTGCCGGCACTTACGAACAGTATTTAAATCACGCCACGAACCTCACTCTGGTCCCGGAGACTGATGGCGGCGCTACAGGTACCAGGGAGGCATTGACCAACATCCTTGTGAGTATGCTGAACATCACGCAGCCACCGGGTAAGCGTTTCTCTCCTTACAGGTCTCTAACTCTCAGTGGTCCACATTTTTCAGGGTCATTCCCTCCGCCGACCCACTCCAGGAGGCACAGCAGGCTATTCGCCAGAGTGAGAACCCTTTCACTTACGCTCATGCCACCGCCGTGTGTGTTGCTCGCTCTCTAGCCTCACCACGTCATGTTCTCCCGATAAATTCACTAACAGCACCACCCATGCCGTTACACCTTCGCCGTGCTATAGTCCTTCCTCCCCACGAAGCACTTATTAATGGGCAACAATGTATTGTGACCTTAGACACATGCTAATTGACTCTTCTGTATGTCCCGTTTTGTTTTACATGTTTTTGTCTTATATGTTACATGTAAAGGTATGTTTCGTACCACGAACAATAATATATTTATTAGACCGGAGTGGAAGGTGTCAAAGGGAAACAGGACAGATGGGGAGTACTAGTAAAGAAGTTAAAATACTCTCCTGGAATGTAAACGGTATGAGGACGAAAAGCAGGAGGAATAAAATCCTTGAGTACCTCAGAACATCAGAAAGTGAAATAATAATATTACAAGAGACTCACCTACTGAAAGAAGAATGGGCTCAAATAACAAATACCCTAAGATGGATAGATACATATGTGTGCACCACACAAGAATGCAATATTAAAGGGATAGTGATAATTATTAAGAAATCACTCAAGGGTACCCTGGAATCAGTAGAAGTAGACTGTAAGGGAAGATGGGCAATAGCCAGATTAAAGATAGGAAATAACCCATTCACAATAGCAGGTTATTATGGCCCTAACTTAGATGACGCAGACCCTCTACGGAAACTTTACTCTCATTTACTACTAGCCACCTCCCCAATAATTTTGGGAGGCGACTTTAACTTAATAATGGACCCAGTATTGACAGGTCCCCACCAGGAAGACAGGCGAACTTACCAAAAATGAGGGAGTGGATTAGTATCTATAAAAGAGACTTAGAGCTGGTAGACATCTGGAGAGACAAAGGAGAAAAGAATCAACCCTTTACGCTACATAACAAAAAACTGGGGCACAGGTCGAGAATCGACTACTTCCTTATTGACCGAGACCTCTCAGGAAGGGTTAAAAACCTAGCACATCTCCCAGCTCATTTATCAGACCACTCGGCTGTTAAACTAACTCTTCAGGTAAAGTCAACAGAAACTCAAAGAAGATTTACGGTGGAGAACTAGGATTAGAAAGACAACACCAAAAAGAAAAACTTGAAGACATCCTGGAAGAGAGAGTGCGCACAAAGTGGGAATCAAGTAAATTAGCAAACCATGAATATGGCGAGGGTTGTGGAAAATGGCTTTCATGGAAACTAAAAACAGATAAGGCTAGAAACAAAGTAAAGAGTATATATCAGGAAGGTCAGGTAAACCAAGGTACTGACGAAAATACAATTAGACAAGAGTTCATGAGATTTTTTGCTGAGCTGTATACAGAAGACACAAACCCACAAGAAAGCCAAATGGACGCATACCTAGAAGATGCCCCATCCTTAGCATTAACGGAGGAAGAGAAGGAAGAACTAAATGAAGAGATCTTAATAACTGAAGTAGAGGAGGTAATCAGAAGTTTAAAAAAAGGAAAGGCAGCAGGCCCGGATGCACTACCAAACGAGATATATATGACTCTAAGAGACATCCTGCTACCACACATTACGGAGTTGGCAAACTTGATTCTTAAGCAACAAAACAAAATACCCGACTCCTGGAACGACGCAAAATCACCATCATTTTAAAACCCGGTAAGGACCCTACTAGGTGCGAGTCATACCGTCCTATATCACTGCTCAATTCAGACTATAAAATCTTCACAAAAATCATGGCAACCCGACTAGGAAGAGTAATGGCCAAACTTATGAACCCGGACCAAAAAGGATTTGTCAAGGGGAGACAATTGCATGAGGTCACACACGAACTTCTGAGCTCCATTGATATAGCCACGCAAAAGAAAGTCCCCCTTACCATACTTACTGTCGATGCCGCTAAGGCATTCGACAGAGTAAACTGGGCCTTTCTAGAAAAAACCATGGCTAAAAACAACATAGGTCAACCCTTCATGCACGTCGTGAAACAAATCTACAACACACCAAGATCCAAAATCCTAGTTAATGGCAATCTTACGGACGATGTGAATATAGGAAGAGGAACTAGGCAGGTATTCCCTCTCTCGCCTCTGCTCTTCAACCTATATATTGAGCCGCTAGCGAATAAATTAAGAAGGGCTAAAGAAGTTACACCGTTCAAGTACCAAATGTGGGGAAAAAAGATCGCACTATACGCAGACGACCTGATGATTTTTACTAGTAATTATGTCAACTCTAAGTCAGCTATTGAAGAGATCATAAGTGCGTTTGGGAAGGTCTCAGGTTACTTGGTAAATCATACAAAAACCGAAAGTATGACCTGGAATACTCATTTCAAAATTTCGAACATCAAGAAGAAAATAAAATACTTAGGTATTTTAGTGAATCATGACTTAGAGAAGATTCCGCAACGTAATCTCAACAAGGTGGCAGGAGAGGTGAGAAAGCTGCTTAAAGTGTGGTCCAGTTTACCATTAAGCCTTATAGGAAGATCGAACATCGGTAAAATGTCAATCCTGCCCAAGTACACATATCTCTTCAACACCATTCCTCTGGAATTTGGTAAGTCCCTTTTAAAAAAACTACAGGGAGATATCACCAGCTTTATATGGGCCTCGAAGGGAACGAGGATTTCTTGGAAGAAACTTAGGAGGAGAAAGCAAGACGGAGGACTAGCAAGCCCAGATCTGGTGGAGTACCACAAGGCGTTTCAGTTCAAAAACATTCGGACACTGCTAAAAAGTCACCAATATTACCCAAAATACCTACAAGCAATGACAGACTCAGTAGATCACTTTCTTTTTAAATTCGGTCATCCTAAATATTTCAAAAAAATAAAATTGAAGACCTTAAGGGAGGCAGCAAAGTTGTGGGTACAAATCAGAGCAATTCTAAACATCCAATACTATAGCATAATGGCCCCAATATGGGAATCACCAGGAACCCCAGAATGCCTAAAAGACTCAATGGCAACCCCCTTGAAACTAGCCAACATCAACTATTGGGGTCAATTATTAAAAGGATCAACTCTGATTACATGGGAAGAACTTCGAATAATGACTAACGAATCAGTCTCCAAATTTAAATACTACCAAATCTCAAGTTGGGCAAAAACTATCCCCACAAATGATCAAGAGAACGAAAAATTGGAAAAGGAAATGGTAAAGAACTCACCCATAACCAAAGAGGTGGCAAAGTGGTACTGGGCTTTTGTAACTTCAGGTGATGGAGACATAAAAATCGAAGATCAAATTTGGGGGAGAGACATACACATAACTGACTTGGACAGAATCTGGGAAAAATCTGTGGGAAAATGTTGGTTAACTCTAAAGTCTGCGGCTTTGAAAAGAAACCATCTATACACAATACACCGAGCATACTGGACACCGAAAAAGCTGTCCACATTTAAAAACGCTGGGGTAAAAAAATGCCCGAAGTGTGGGGAAGAAAGGGCAGACGACGTCCAAATGTTCAGAAACTGCCCCCAACTGGAAGAATATTGGAACGAAGTTGGTAAGACCATGAGCATGATCATGAATAAACAGCTAACTGTAAGTACAACCCTTACTCTTTTTGGGATTGAAGATACAATAGATGGAGGGGGATTAACCAAATGTCAGGAAAACCTACTCTTTGTGTTAATTGTACTTGCAAGGAGGGAGATTTGTATCAACTGGGTTGGCCCCACCCCTCCAACACATGGAGACTGGATGAACTCTGCCTTAAGGATTAACAAACTAGATAGGAAGGGAAACACCTGTAAGAAATTTAAATTTTGGGAAATTTTGGAAGATCACCTGAACTCAAATACAGGGTTGGCACACACGGTCCCATGATTAATGCAAAACAACTTCTGGTAGACGAGTATGATACTTGTCGAGTAGCCAAGGCGGCTAGCTCCTCCCCGCTTTCCCAGACCAGAACTGTCACTATGTAATGGCTTAAGGGTACTCCTCTAAATTCATCGGGCAGATGACAAACTCCCCAGACAAGAGAGACCAAGGGGCAGTTCCGCCAAGGAAACCAAGAAACCAGAGGCAGAAACCTGAAACTCCAAACACATAGAGGTTCGCAATATGAGGACAAAAAAAAAGGTATGCTTGATGAGGGAATCCCCTTACACTAAGAGCACCTTAGCGAGTGCGACACATAGTCGATTAACACTCACTTAATTGTATATATAGTTTTAATATTGCACTCACTTTATACGGTCCTGAGGAAAGCCAGCATACAAAAGGCACTGGCTGAAACATGTCGACCTACACCGGATGCAGGCGGTCTTAACTTCACCACCACAGCATCCCACTGCCTTGTTTTTAACTGCTCACGGAGACCCAGTCATTAAAATGTAATTTACCCTCGGGTACTGGGATCACCCTGAAGCCGTTTTAATCTTCACCGCCTTATTTACCACACTGCACTCTCAGCAACATACCAGCTCCGCTGTAATCAGGCGTCGTTGGAGAACCGGGACACGCTAGGTGTCACTGGGTGGGCCCAATGATGAAGCATGCCACCAACTAGGTTCGTGGGTGAGGGCTTCATGAACACCTACTAGGTGCCTGCTGACAAAATACAGTCCAGAGTCCTACTTAGGTCACCCTTGGCTAGTCCTTGTAGATACCACACATCACTAAAGAAGTCATACTATTGTGAAAAATCCAAACATCACACTAAGGACAAACATAGCAAATGAGCCTTACATACTGGCGGAGGTGGTGAGTGAGGGTGTGGTTAGGTATGTTGCAGTGGAGCATTTTTAACACCACTGCTTGTTGAGTGGTGTTGGAGATATGAACCAAATCTTTCCACAATCCTAAACTCACCAAACCAAAGTGCCTCAACTTCCTACCAATTACAAATTACAGCAAATAGAAGACCGCTGAATTGTCATGGAAGGAAAGGTGTCGTAACTTGAACATCGTGTGAGAGACAGTCAAGATATCTCTACAAAAATTCCTCTACTTGAGCAAGAAATCCACAAGCTTAAACTCCACACTGAAGACCTTGAAAATCGAAATCGGAGGAACAACCTTCACTTTTATGGTCTTCCGGAAAATATTGAAGGTCCAGGTATGCTGTCCTTCCTAAAGAAGTTTCTCCCGGATCTCTTAGACCTTCAATCCCCCTCACCTCTCAATATACAGCGTGCTCATCGTTTGGGTCGTCTTCACCCTAATTCGAATAAGCTACGTGGTATTATAATGCTTTTCTTGTAATTTACTGAACGTATGCAGGTTCTGAAGGCTGTTAAACTTAAACAACGTCTCATTTGGTCGGGACATAACATCTTCATTTCACAGGATGTCTCCAATGCAACGAATGCTCGTCGTAAAGAATTTCTGGCTCTTCGTCCCCAGATGAGACATTTGAATATTCAATATGGCATTCTCCATCCTTGTCTTTGCAAAATTACTCATGAAGGAAGTTCACGTTCTTTTGACAATCCTGAAAAGCTGAAACTATTTCTAAACAGCATTTCTTCTCTTAACATGGACACTAAAGCTTAATGTTTTTCTTCGTTAATTGATTGATATTGCTCTTCGAAATGTATATTTATCTTGTTTCTCTATTACTCATTTTTTTTCTCTATCTCTTTATTGCTCTATTATTTTTCCTTTTATTCTTTTGGACACTAATGCTTAATGTTTTCTCAGATAAATAGTTGATACTGCCTTTCTAAATATTTATCTATCTTATCTCTCTATAACTTGTTTTTCTTTCCTATTTTTCTATTGCTCTTTTACCTTTTATTCTTTGAGGTCTTATTTTACTATTTCTTCGTTCTGTTCTTTCTCTCATTTTTCTTCTATTACTTGTTATTTCTTTCCTTTTTGAGAGGCTTTTCAGTACATATTTCTTCTTACCACCGTCCTCGCTCTTTCGGCGTAACCGTGCTCCTCTCATACCTGTTGCACATCTCTTTTCAGATCTGGACTCTTGTCCTTGATCTGTTTACTTATTCAGTTTTTCTATATTTTCCTCCTTCTCCTCTCTTTCTTTTCCCCTCTCTTTTTGTATCTTGGTTATTGTTCGCTACGGGGTTTTCTTATTATTATCTTCCTATCTTTATGAGTGGTTTTCTCTTTTTGAGTGTGTTCTTGTTATCATATTGTAAATGTTGTTTCTTTTTCTTTTACATTGGTCTTGCAGCTTATTGTTCCCGTTTCCTTATGTTCCTCCCTTCTCATCAAAGTGTTTAACGTTGTCTCATGGAATGTGCGTGGTTTAGGTCATCCTGTCAAACGTCAGAAGGTATTGTCTCACCTATCCAAACTTAATACCCATGTTGCCTTTTTACAAGAAACTCACTGTAATGATGCGGAATCTCTTAAACTCAAATGCCAATGGGTTAATCAAACTGTGTTTTCCCCTGCTCTTGACCATCATGGTAGTGTTGCTATTTTATTTCATAAATCTAGTAATGCACAAATTGTATCAACAGAATGTGATACCAATGAACGATGGGTTATGGCTGATGCTATAATTAATACAACTCAAGTCACTTTCTTTAATATTTATGGTCCTGTCAAACACGATCCCCAATTTTGGAACTGCATTCAATTGAAGCTCTCTTTCCTCTCTGGTCCCAATATAATTGTTGTGGTGATTTCAATAATTGGCTGGATCCCTTCTCTGATAGAAAATCTAACTGTAAATTCAAAAATTCAAGCCTGACAAAACTCATAAAGCATTTCAATCTGCCATCACCTCTCGTCCTTTTTTTGATATATGGAAAACATGTAATCCTGACATTTCCAAATTTACCATATTTTCTCCTGTACATCATACTATGTCCCGTATTGATTATATTCTAGTCTCTAAACCATTACTCCCATGTCACTATGCCTCAGAAATTGGTTCTATTTTTTTATCTCTGATCACGCCCCCATTTATGCCTCTTTTGATCTATCACTTAGCACTTGCAAACAAGGCCGTTGGCGTTTTAATAATCACCTACTCTCAGACCCAAACTTTGTCTCGGAAGCAACCTCTTTTATTAATGATTTTTTTCACTTTAACAAACCTTCATACACTTCAGTTCATAATAATTGGGATGCCTTTAAAGCCTCATTTAGAACCTTTCCCATTGCTTATTCTGCAAAGGAAAAAAAATCACTTAAAACTTAATATCAGGAAACTCTTCTAAAAATTAGATCCCTAGAACACAGTTACTATTCCTCTAAATCCTCTTCTGCTTTGCAAGAATGTATTAAAGCTAAAAGTGCATTAAATAAAACTGCCACTGTTGATGCTTGCAATATTCTTCTTAAGATTAAATCTAAATTTCATGGTGGCCAAAATAAAGCAGGGAAAATGTTAACAAACTATTTAAAAATGAAATCAGAACATAAAAAGATTGGTCCTATACATTCAGAAACAACCAACAAACTTCTTTCCTCCGACTCTGACATTATTGATACCTTCCAATCTTATTATCAACTTCTATAGACAGAGGATACACATCCTTCTGAAAAAGATCTTGAACATTTTTTTCAAGATATCCCTAAACCTCATTCCCCTCCTGACACATTTTTAGCCCTTGAGAATGATCGTTCCCTTCAAGATAAAGCCAATGCTCTTAAATCTTTAAAAAAGGCCAAAGCACCAGGACCAGATGGTTTCTCAATCGAGCTATTCTTAGCTTTTTCCTCAATTTTGGCACCAATATTATTGAACCTTTTCAACTCATTCCTCTCAAATTGTAAAGCTTGTGGCTCTTTTTTAGAAGCCCTTATTATTGTCATAGCCAAACCTGCCAAGGGCTCTTCCTTCTGTAAAAATGTTTGACCTATTTCCCTCATTAATTATGATTGTAAAATCTTTGGAAAAATCTTAGCTTCACGCTTAGAAAACATTATCCCACTTCTTATCAAACCAGATCAATCTAGCTTTGTTAAGGGCTGACTTGCCTCTGACAATGCTAGAATGTTCTCAAATATTTTAGCCCTTGGAAAGAAGTACTCCTCTCCTTTAGCTGCCTTTTCACTTGATCCTGAAAAAGCTTTTGACCGAATATATTGGCAATTTATGCTCTTAACTCTTCAATGGTTTGGCTTTGGTCAAACGTTTTTTTTTTTTAATTAAATTACTATATACTGTCCTGAACCTATGAAATACACACGGAACAGTATCTGGATACACGATAAATTGGTCCAAATCAGTTCTATACGTCCTGAAAGGTCCGGATCCGTCACCCCCGCCGATTGCCCGATTGTGGTAACTAGAGATTCTTTTAAATATTTAGGTATACATATTACTGGTAATGCGACAGACTTCTTTGATAAAAACCTGACACCCCCTTTGGAGCGATTGAAACGAGATGTTAAACATTGGGCGTCATTACCCCTAACTCTGTTGGGAAGAGCAGCGCTATACATAATTATGGCCCTACCGCGGTTCCTCTATGCTCTAGATAACGCGCCGTACCCGATACCGCCACGATACTTTAAGCAAGTCGCGGCTCAGGTTTCGGCCCTCATGTGGGGCAATCTACCGGCACGTATAGCCCAAATTAAATTAAATAAGATCTGGTATGATGGTGGAATTGCATTGCCGATCCTACAACTATACTACTGGGCGACGTAACTCAAGACCATCAACAGCTGGCTGCATGCGCCCCAGGACGATCCAGCCTACAGAGCCGATAGGGGGCAATTAGGTACGAAAAACATACTGGCGGTGCTATATAATGGAAGTCTGGCCGCAAAATTGGTAGGACCCACAAAACAGACAGTTGCCTTGTGGTATACGGCACAGACAAAACTGGGGTGGAAAAACACTATCACCAAACGTACCCCTCTGTGGGACGCCAAGACACTGGGACAACTGAGAAAAAGCAAGAGCTTTACACAATGGGACAATATTGGGATCTCCACGGTGGGTTACATGTGGGATAAGGGAACAGTGATCCCCTTTACACAACTCCAACAACAATACGCTTTGGGCCAGAATGAAATTTATTGTTACGTACAGATTAGGCACGCGTTGCTGACTGCACTCCCAGCTGACACAGATGTCCCAGAGGCCTCACCACTGGAGGACCGCCTGCTCACGGATTTCATGCCACAACGAGCTACGTCCCTCACATATAAGAAGTTGATTAATAATTTGCCAGACCCCACACTTAAACTCCGGGATAAATGGGTGGAGGTGGTGGGAGATATGGATGACACGGACTGGCTGATGGCTCTGGCGTCCCCTAGGGAGGTGGGCATCTCAGCTAAATTCCGGCTGGTGCAGCTCAAAATAATACATTGAGTATACTACACCAGAACCACACTGCACAAGATGCAAAGAGCGACACATCCCTTCTGCCTCAGAGGGTGCGGAGAGGAGGGCCCACTTTTTCACACACTGTGGGACTGTCCGGTAATAATCGAATACTGGCGACAGGTCCTACGCACTATGTCACAAGCGCTGAATGTCTCCCTCTTACCTGAACCTAGAAAGTGTATTCTGAATGTGTGGGACCCCACAGACCTCACTAGACAGGGACAAACATGGGCTACGGTTGGTCTAGTGGTGGCAAAGAGGGACATAGCACAGAAATGGGGAGCAGCAGACCCCCCCACGTTGGCGATGTGGTGTAGAAATATGGACTTAATCATGGTGACGGAACACACGGTTTACAAAACCAGGGGAAACTCGCGTAAATGGAACAACATTTGGGCACCATGGAATACCTACAGGGGGGAACTATGCAATTTACTATCGGATGATGATATAGATAGTTCAGAGGATGAAGATATGGAAGAATAGTGGTGCGATGTATGAACGAACGGGTTTGCTTCAATGAGACATGTAATGTATACTGAATATTTTGAGACCAGTGGACCTGCTTACGCCTCGATGATCGTATGAACCTGATACTATGTGTCTTGTTTGATTGCCTAAGTTATGTAAACCAAACTCATTTACTTCTATGATTACTGTCTACATTGCAACTGTTTTTCTTCAATAAAACCAATTAAAAAAAAATAATACTATATACTGCTCCACGTGCCTGTGTATTTGTCAATGGTCTTTTCTTCCCTTACTTCCATCTGCAACGAGGTACCCGTCAGGGTTGTCCACTCTCTCCATTATTCTTTCTCCTTTGTATGGAACCCTTTCTTGAACGTATTAGAAATAACCCTAATATTACTGGTTTTAATCTGAATTCCCATCAAATTAAACTAGCGGCTTATGTAGATAATATTCTTATTCATATGTCCAATCCCTGCAAATCTCTTCCACCTTTTTCACAAGAGATTGCTTTATTCTCCATTGTTACTGGCTATAAACTTAATTTTTCTAAAACTGAGATTTTACTTTTAAATTCAACATGTTATCAATACATGTTTGATACCACCAATTTTACTTGGTGTGCCCAAAAAATTAAATACCTAGAAACATGGTTTTCCTCAACTATTTCGGATACTTTAAATCATAATTTCTCTGCATTAAAACTCATGATTACTAATTTGCTTTCTTCCTGGTCCCCATTATTTTTATACTGGTGGGGTCGACTAGATACGATTAAAATGACGATTGTTCCCCAAATACATTTCATGCTCTCAATGCTACCTTTTAAAATTCCTAATTATTATTTTTCTCAGATCAATTCCATTTGCACTAAATATTTATGGAACAATAAACAAGCTTGTATTGCTCTCTCTAAATTAATTCATCCTAAATCAGAAGGTGGGATTCGATTTCCCGATTTTAAAATGTACCATAATGCTTTTTTAATTCGTAATTTTATGCTACATCCAAAGATTATCTAGATCTACCTATTCCATCTTGGGTTGTTGTTGAAAATTCCTTGTTACAGGACTTTTCCTTTCAGGACATTATGTTTATGACCAATTGTACTTCCATTTCCAAGTATCCTATTTTAAAATACTCTCACCACCTTATGCACACATTATTTTTTAAAGATTTTGATCCTTATCAATCCTTTCTTTCCTCCTCCATATGGTTTAATAAGCACATTACATTTCGTCACAAATCTTTTTACTACAAACATTGGAAGGAAAAGGGCATTTTCTTTGTACATCAATTGTTACTTAATAACTCGATCATGCCTTTCCTCCAACTCCAAGAGAAATTCAATCTCTCTGATTCTTGAATACAGCAATACAATAAATTATCTCCTATTATTCAAACCTGCCTACAAGGTTTCAACCCCGATCCTATCCCTACTTTGTTTACCCCTAATACACCATTATTTCCTGTTCCTCATGATCCAATTCCCAGTGCTCCCTTTATATACAAAACCATATCCTCACACACTACCACCCGTAATCAATCTCCTTTTGAATTATACTGGGAACGTGACTTATCTCAATCGCTGTCTATTCATCAATGGGATCATTTATGGCAAAATATTTTCAAAACCTCTAAAGCTGCTAACATTACACAATCATTATATTTTATTTTTAATAGAGTAGTAATTAATCCCCTCTTTCTTCATAAAACTGACCATTCTATTTCACCTCTATGTTGGTCTTGTCTTTCCTCTGAATGTTCACTGATGCACTTGCTTTATTACTGCCCTAAGGTTCAAAACTTTTGGAAAGCTATTTGGTTAAATGTCGATTGATTTGTTTCCTGTGATGTTCCTCTTGCTATTCATACTATCTTTTTAGGTACTAAATCTCCTGATTTTGACCAAATCCCATCAAAAACTATTCTATTTGACCTTTTTATTGCTGTTGCACTTCAAAGTTATATTAACATGTTGGAAAGACAATTTTAAAATATCCTTTATACTTTGGTAGAATTTAATCTGTGATGAACATAGAATTGCATCTGTCTCCCATTGTTCAATTTATCAAAAGATTAAGCTAGATTTATTATGGTTACCTTTTACAACATTCCTGTCCTCACACTCATCTATCTCATAATATTCATTCGTCTTCCTTTTTCATATTTCCTCCTTTTATATCTCTCGCTTCTCCCCTCTTTTCTTCCACTCACTTTTCTTTCTTTCTTTCACAAAAATATACAGATTTTACAACTTTTTCTCTCATGGAACACACGTTTTATAATTTTGTTATTGTTTATTTTATTTTTAATTAAGATATTATAATGTTATAACACTTTCTTATCCTTTCATACAACTATGGGCCAGATGTAGGTAATTCATATTTACCGACTCTTAAATACCGAATTTTACCGATTCGGTATTTAAGAGTCGGTAAATATGAAGGGGGAGATGTAGGTATTACAGATTCTGTAAATACCGAATCGTTAAGATTCGATATTTACCGATTGAAGCCCATAGGAATCAATGGGCAATACCGATTCTGTAATTACAGAATCGGTAAATCCGAATTTGGCAAGGGTGCAGGGGGTGTCACTTTGACACCCTCTGGCACCCCAAAAATAGGCATATGCACCATGTGGCACACAGACATACCCTAAGGGCATGTCTGTTTGTCACATGGCTAGGTGTGCATGCACACATGTGCATGCACACCTGAATTCGGTATTTTAACACCCAATTGGATTGTGTGTTAAAATACCGAATTTGTAGGGCCTTTGGGACTCAGAAGAGTCCCACCTACATCTGGAAGGTACCGAATCGGTAAAAATACCGATTCGGTATTTTAAAGATTCTGTAAATTTACCGAATTGGTAAATATACAGAATCTGTAAAATCTGGCCCCTACATACCAATTCTTACATACAGCTCGGTAACGGCCGAAAATACCGATTTTCGGCCGTTACCGACCGACCTACATCTGGCCCTATATTCTTTAATAATAATAATGACAACTGTGTCTATGTAGATTATTCATCTTCAATGGACTCTTAACAATGGATCACTGACATAACCTCAACAGACCGAATATCGACTGGATAAAATATCGATGCCAAATTATCGACCACAAAATTATCGATTATAAATAACCTCGACTACAACAATATCGACTAACAACATTATCGATGTTTAAAACATCAAATATCACATCTTTACATGAAATACAGTCAAAATATCGAATACAAAAATATAGAATGCAAATATATCGTTTTTTTTAAATATCGATTTTACTACATACTTAAATACATCACGTTATAAGTTTTAAATTTTGTCATATTCATCACAATTAATCACAAAGTGATTCAAAAAATATTTAAAACATACTATATCTTTAACAAACATTGAAAACACAAAATTACATCATAAATACATTTTATAATACATAAACAACGTTCCTAACAACTAAACATTTCTTAATGAAAATTATATATATTCCTCTACTTTAAAAACATAAAGATAACATTACCTATATAAAATAAGGCCTTACACATAAAAAACGTTAATTGGCGTCACCCATATAAGGAAAGCAATTAGCATAACATGTAAAAAAATTCAAATCCACAAATAAGAATAGACTATCAATTTAAACAACCAATCCTATTTCGGAAACTATTACACTAATGCTATATAAACAAGATTTAAACAAACTAAAAATGCAGACTAAATCTCCAAACTAAAGGAAGGCGAAACTCTGCAGGATTTCTGAAAGAAAACTAATTGACTTCAACATAAAGAAGATCTACACAACACCTGGACATCAATCTTAAAATATAAATAAGTATATAATTTAAATGTAACTTGGAAGTTTAATAGATAGGTAACTAAATAGAAACGAGCTAAAAAACCACTACCAAAAAATCATAAATATTTGTAAAATATTTGCTCACATTTTGTCTATTTCTACAGGTACAAAAAGATATACACTGAAAATAACAGTTTGAAGAACATCAACACCTGAAAAGAACAGCTTGAAATCAAAAAAAGATATACAGGTAAATCAGAAATGTGTTAAACTGTGTGATTAGAATACAACTTTCATTCTTTAAACAATTTATTAATATTTTCTTTTAATTACCTCCTAGCACTAAAATACAAGCATGACTGAAGAAGCTAAATTCATTTATTCTCAAAAAGGGAAAATGTTTCTTTGTTACATGGGATATGTCTACACTCAAGAGAAACAAAAAGATTTGAAAGTTTTTTGGAAGTGTACAAAATATTATGCCAACAAATGTTATGGTAGAGCTATAACTCAGGAAACAAATGTTACTTATACTAAGGAACATAATCACCCACCCAATGTAACAGAAATAGAGATTAGACAAATGCTTGATTCCCTTAAAGAAGCTAGTACTAGTACTGATCAACCAACAACTGCTATTTTGAAACATCATTTAAGTGTACATCAACAACATGCTTCTAGCCAACTACCATCTATAGAATCCCTTAAAAGAACTGTAGCTAGACAAAAAAGAGCAACATGCACTACTCCTCCCACACCTAAAACTTTTGAAGAAGTACAAATTCCACCTGAACTCTCTGTAACTCACAGTAAAGATCAATTTAAACTATATGACAACAAATCTGAGGAAAAAAAATATACTGTTTGCCACAGCAAACAACATGTCTAAACTTACCCAATGCCAAACTTGGATGATGGACGGTACATTTTCTGTATGTCCAAAACCTTTTTATCAATTATATACTATCCACGGTAATTTCCAAAATGCTAATATTCCATTCCTATATGCCCTCCTACCAAACAAACAGCAAGCTACCTATCAAGAAATACTAACTGAAGTCAAACAACATATTAACGACTATTTTCCCCAAATAATAATCATTGACTTTGAGAAAGCAATGATAAACAGCATCCTTAAAACATACCCACACACAGCAATACAAGGTTGCTATTACCATTCTAACCAATGTATATGGCGACATCTACAGAAATCTACCTTGAGTGTCCAATACGCCACAGATAGCACATTTGCTTATCAAATAAAAAAACTCATCGCCCTAGCCTATGTTCCGTTGACAGATGTAACTGAACACTATAACTTGTTAATAGACAGCCCCTACTATAAAAGAAACGAAGAAAGACTAAGCCCTATGCTTGACTACTTCGAAGACACATGGGTAGGAAGGCTACACAGATCAGGCCACAGAAGACAACCCAAATACCAAATAGCTTGGTGGAATGTCTACCTTAGCACACTAAATAAGGAAGCAAAAACCAACAATGCAGTTGAAGGATGGCACAATGCCTTCCAATCAACTACAGGCAGAGGAACGCCTACCCTTCACAAATTAATACAATCCTTACAAAAAGAACAGAGTTACCAGGAGCTCCGAATGGAGCAATCAGTAACCCTGATTGGACCAAAACTCACCAAAGAAACAAAAAAAATGTATAACACACTACAAAGCCAAGTGACCCTCTATCCAACTAGCAAAGGACTAGAATATCTATCAATGATAGCAAAAACTATTCTATAAAAAATAACGTAACTATACATGTTACATTAAGCATTTAATTTTTTCACAATTCCTTCATTTTTATATGTAACAATTTGCAATTAAACTATCAAATACATATTAATAACATATACTAAATGTATTTTGATAATGTATTTACAAAATATTGCATACAACGTAACTAAAGCAAAATTTAAAACAGTTTCCCCACCCACAAAATGTGTTGTAAATACTTACATATCTGTTGCACCTTCAAACGTGATCCAATTTCAAGCAATCCATACGAAAGCGTTGCAAAAACCCATACAATCCAAGGAAGCCCCCAAAAAAATGTAAAAATACAAGCAAATCCATAGCGACTCCTCTCCAATGTAATCCACACGATGTACCATTCAAAACCCGAAAATAGTAATTTAAAAAAAGAAACGTTCCTGGAAAACCCGAAAACTAAAGTATGTGTGTAAAAATAAGAGTATCTGATACTCGTCACACAACTCTGACAAAAAAGGGACCTCCCCAAAACAGTAAAACGCGACGATAACCTGAAATAGATAAAATACATACCCACCCACACAAAAACAACCATACATATATAAAAATACATATTCATACAGCACACATATTGATTTTGAAACATTTAAACATATTAGCTAACCTCACACACTTACAAGTAAAACGCGGTAAAAAGCTAATATCGTACACTCTACCTAACATCCAAAACACAATCTTGAATTTTGAAATTAATTTATATGTTAAACAAATTTAAATGTATAACCTTGTTCCTAATAATCTGTTTATAAAAATGCTAATATTATTTTCTTACTTATGTATGTATATAAAAATGTATTTGTGTGTTTATCTTTGTAAAAATTAATATTATTAATATTTTCTATATTCATAATATTAATTTCTAAAACAAACTATTACTACTTTGTAACCCACAAAAATGTTACTGTTAAAAAATTTATACATATGTATCTATGATTTTCCTGTAATTTAAATCGCTGGCAAGCCGTGAGGGAAACGGCGTCTGAACCCTGCTCCTCACCCTGACATCCTGCCGTGAGGGAAATGGCTCCTACGACCGCCGTCAGTCACCCGGTGCCTCACGCAGCTGGGAAACCACAACTCCCAGCTGCCCCGGGGCTCACAGGACTGACGCTCTTCACGCGCCAGGAGGCGCCTTATCCACAGGAGCGCCGTAGCGCTCGTGGGGCATTTTAAATCGCTGGCAAGCCGTGAGGGAAACGGCGTCTGAACCCTGCTCCTCACCCTGACATCCTGCCGTGAGGGAAACGGCTCCTACGACCGCCGTCAGTCACCCGGTGCCTCACGCAGCTGGGAAACCACAACTCCCAGCTGCCCCGGGGCTCACAGGACTGACGCTCTTCACGCGCCAGGAGGCGCCTTATCTACAGGAACGCCTCTCGCCACCGCAAGTCGCGCGCGGGAGCGACCGGGAGAAGCCCGGGACAAGGGCGGGCCCTCTGAGGCACGAGGAGGACGGGACGGGGCAACCTCCCTAACAACATTATCCCCGAAAGGTACTTTCTTGTTTGAATCCAGTCTACGTGCCTGGACAACCACAGTCACACTCATTCTGAGGACTATTGTTACTGACATTTCTGTTCCACATCTTAGTTGGGACTACCTGCATGCTGATTCTTAGTTATCTTACTTTGTGCATTGAGTGGTAACCCATTACTCCTCCTAGCTTGTTGTCCTTCGTACCTGCTCTGTCCATTCTTACTGTCCTGTCTAACAAACGTTAGCTCATATTGTGTGTGGACTAGTATATGCCATTTCCATTATGTCACCTAGGGGCAGTCGCAGTAAAACAGCTGCTGCGGGGGGTGGACCAGTAATTGGCCCTATCGATAATTTTATCACTAAGGCCAATGACGCTATAAACCAAGGTATTTCTCTCTTAGAACGCAGGGTCTCACAAGATCTGGCCCATGCCAAACGTTCTTCCCTTGGTCTTATTGCTGCTGCTACCACACCTGCTCAGGTTTTGACCAACAATATCAGACCCCTATTAAATGTAAGTGCTGACATACATACCATCCCAAGTGAGGTAAATTTATCAGCCTCTATTCCTATGATAGACTCAGACACAGATATCAGTATGGATCTGGAGAAGACCCCAGATCTGCTTATCAATTCCACTCCTGAAGCAATATCTGTTGATAATACAAGGCAATTAAGAGGTAGACGTGAGGGTGCTATCCAAAAACAAAAATCATATGCACCCAAGTCCCGGTCTACAAAGGTTAGGTAACATGGTCTGATAAAAAGAAAAACTGGGAAAGGTACCAATTCTAACCTCAACCAAAATGTGAGTAGGGTTACGGAGACCACTCAGGGGGAGGAAAGAGAGAGGGAACAGCACGGTGGGATATCAGATAACAATAACACAATTAATGATAACACTGAAAATGCAAACGCCCGTATGCTGGAAAGGCTGGGTGAATTATTAAGTATTTATTTATCTCCTATTGAAAGTAGGCTTACTCGGATAGAAAAGCAAATAGCTGAACTGAGTATCTCTATTAGGAACCTATTCAAAGAAGGTGCTGCAAATGGTGCAATCAATCATAGTTCTACTAAAACAGTAGGCACCAAACCTAACACTCCTCAAGCACCAGTTATAAATACAAAAATTGCACCCAAACTCCCATTAGCTACTTCAGTGACATCGAAGGGCCCATCCATTAGTCAGTCAATAGCTACCCTTAACACCACCAATGTAGCCTCAGACAAAAGGAAGGACCATAATACTAAACAATTAAATGGGACTACTCTAGGCCAACCTGTGAACCTCGTAAGCAGTTCCACCACGGCCCAACCACCACTAAAAACAATTAGGCAAGTCCCCTCTCGCATTAACCTTCCACCGGAATGCGGAGCATATGTATTAGTGCTAGTAAATGTCTCCAAATTAAGGAAGGACCAGGATGAAACACCCACATCTCTCAAAAATAAAACCTTACACTGGTTAATTGCAAATTGCAATTATCCCATAGATGGTGCAAGGGAGATCATTAACACTCAGCGAGTGGGCTGGATAGGCCCACTCAGGAAAAAGTTTGAGGGTGATTGCGTTACTATAAGCTTTAAAAGCCCTCAATGGGCAGAGAAAACACTTGCCAGCGCCCCATCACCCTCACCCTGGGAATTTAACACCACACTCCTTCCATTAGGTTATTTCTACAGACACCTGATACCCCGCGAACAACCTATGGTGAACTATCCTACAATTCCCTATCAAGATTTACATTTTGGAGCAAGGATCAAATCACCGCTCTTTATTCAGAATCAGAATCCCAATGTTAATCACATGAATAGCCGCAATTGGCGGAATCAGGCCCCAATGTAAATTCCCATTCCTCATCCCCCGCACTATCTACAATTCCCAACCATGCATCAATACAATCATAGAGATAGGTCCTACCCAGTTCCTGACCCCTATCAGTTCACACCGATAACTGAAGTTGGGCCAACATTTAACATCCCTACTCATAATCGGTTTAAATATTTTTGCAATTTAGATGAACAGGACTGACTGGGTACATCGGTCAAAAATGAAATGTATGGCCAAGTTGCAGCCTGTAAATTAGAGGGACCTTCAATTCCAGCTGTAGATTGTCAGGATCAGAATCGCCCTACAGAAATTATGTCATCCGACAGTGTTTTGTCCATTCCTTATAAAACAATTCACCATAAAACAGGGAATAGCGGGAGCAGACCTGACAAACGCTGTACTACTTATGGTTTATCAATATTAAGCTGGAATGTTGCAGGACTGGAATCCAAGCTGTCGGACCCTGCATGGATTGAGATAATTAATGATGTGGACATTCTCATGTTTCAAGAAACATGGGCTGTTGGGAATTTGTACATAGAGGGCTACCACTGTTTTAGTTTAACATCACCCAAACCTAGTTTCGGTCGAGCAGTGGGTGGCCTTTTCATTGGGATTAGAATTCTGGCAGGTGGTACAATCAGAGACCTGCAGATTGATAACCTTGTTAACCCTAACATCCAAATTCTTGAATACAAGTCAAAGACAAAGACCACGATTTATTTAATTAACTTTTATAATAATGATTTTTATGGTGTACCGAATAAGAATTTTTTGGCATTATCTAAGGTTTTAAGTATGTTCGAATGTTTTTTATCAGCAGACACTAAGACTGGTATTCTAATAGGGGGCGATTTTAATGTGAAATTAACAGAGAATTATGGGTCTGACGATCCTATTTACCCTGACTTAGTAGATCGCATGGGATCGGAACTGTTTAAAATATTATCCGAATTTGACCTTGCTGATGCTATGAGAGTAGGGTATAATACGAATTTCCCTTATGCCCCCACATTTATCAGCAGGGATAGTAGCTCCATTATTGATTATGTATTCACGTCACCACTGCTAACAGATTGTATAGCAAAAACTTCTGTGGTACAAACATCCTTTAGAGATCATAATCCATTGCTGGTGATTTTAAATTTTGCATCTAGTCCGATTTTTATGAATTTAAATGGGGCAAGGGATATTACACCATCAATCGACGGTCTTCGATTAAAATGGAGAGGAATTGATTGTGGGTCTATCTTAGACAGTGTACAAACAACACACCCACATCTGATAAAATCTTGCTTGTCCCCCAGTGGAAACCATGATAAATTAATTGCAGATTTTGAAGTTTTATGTTCAACCATTAAAACCCTCCTGTCAGTCCCATTACCCAAGGAACGCAAAGAGCCAAGATGGTTTGATTCATCTTGCTCCTTGGCCAACAGAGAACTAAGAAAGGCACTCTCTGCTAAACCAAGGTGCAAAGCTGCTGTTCAAGCTGCCAGGAAAAATTATAAAGATAAAACAGCGGAAAGGAAGGCTAATTTGCTTTCCGATCACTGGGACTCTTTGTTAATTAGTGCGAACTTGGGTGGCAGTGGCCCATTTTGGGCCGCTGTCAGGAGAACGAGGGAAATGGGAAAAGAGCTCACACAAATTAGCTGCAATATAACAAGTGCAGCATGGGAGAGCCATTTCTCCAAAATCTATGCAGCCCCCTCCGATGAGTATTCTCTCCCTAATTCAGGCCAATTGGATGGTTTAAAGATTTTGGACCATGAAGTTAAAATAGCCATAAAAGAGAGTTTAGGAAATAAGGCGCCTGGACCAGATGGCCTTCCCATCGATATTATTAAATATAATGTCGATTTGTGGACACCAATACTCCTTAATATTTTTAATAGTCTCCCAAAAGCAGCCATGCCGGCTACTTGGGCTACTAGTATTATTGTCCCAATTTATAAAAAGGGAGACAGATCAGATCCAGCAAATTATCGTCCTATCTCCCTTTTGGATAATACCCTAAAAGTTCTAGGACGTATAATTTACAACAGGGTATTGGAATGGGCGGTTGATACTGACTTTTTAGATCCTTGTCAGATGGGGTTCAGGAGCGGGGTAGGAACAGTTGAGCAATGTTTAAATCTAAAATTGATAATTGATAAATATTGCATTGCCCGCTCATCCCCTACCTATCTTGCCTTTATGGATCTTTCATCCGCTTTTGATCTTGTGAATAGATCTAAGCTCTGGTCAATTCTCTCATCCAACGGTCTTGATGACACTCTCGTCAGATTTTTAGCCTATCTCCATACTGACCTGAAAGCACGGGTACGTATTGGGATGGGTGGAGAGGTCTCGGGAGCCATTGAGATAGGGAGGGGGGGTGAGACAGGGGTGCGTTTTAGCACCCCTGTTGTTTATTATTTATATCAATGGTTTATCCAATCACTTGAAAAAAGCAACCTCTGATGTTCCACTGATTCTAGGTAACCCTTTACCTGTGCTTTTATACGCAGACGATGCGGTGCTTATGCCCCGCACTCCTAATGCTCTCCGTCTGCTTGTACACAATTTTGTTGATTTTATGGAGGGCTTGGACTTGAAGGTAAATTTTAAAAAATCTTTCATTATGTCCTGTGGACCGGGCAAAAGGAAACTCAGCACAATCCGGATAGGCACAGATAAACAAGAATCTGTTCCTAAATTTCCTTATTTAGGGTTGGTTTTCGCTGCGTCCAACTCATGGAGTGGGCATTTGGCCCACGCCACGAGCAAGTTCTCGAAAGCCAACAATTCTGTTCTGAGTCTCCCCCGCCCAAAGAAAATTGGTGCCACTAAGGCTATTTTAAAGATTTTTAAACTACAGTGTTCACCTGTCGCTACGTATGGAGCAGAGGTATGGGGGTCGGGAAGCAGTATTTGTATCCAAAGAGAAGAAAACCGTTTTTGCAGAAAAGTGCTGGGCGCACCGATTTCCTCATCTGATTTTATTTGTCATAACGAACTTAATCTTCCTTACATAAGTGATTTTATTAGAGCAAGACCAGCTCTCTTCTGGATTAGAATCTGGAGGAATGATGCTGCTGTTCTTACACAAAATATTATCAAGGACTGCCTAAATTGCGAACATGGTATGAAGATTCCTTGGCTCATAGAAGTTTCTAAATCACTTAACGAAGTTGATAGAGGCACTTTGTTCACCGACCCAACGTTAATTGAACAAAAGGACAAGGTTGAGGTTCAAAATGCACTTTATGCACTTTATAGAAATGGTCGCACAGGAAGAGAATCCCAGAAATCAACCGTTATGAAATATATAGGAAATGGTCTCTGTAGGCAAACTCTGCCGCCCTATCTCTCCCTCCCCATGTCCAGTTGGGAGCGATCTTTATTGTTTCGTTTAAGGGCAGGAACTGTAAAATTTTTGCTGTCTTTTCCTATGGGGTACCAACATAGTGCTGATCTCACTCCATGTCCCTGTGATGGTGTGAGCACACAGGATGATCTGCACTTTTTATTCTTCTGCAAATGTTATCTGAGATTTATTAAATGGTTTTTAACTCCCTATTTTAAAAAATACAGACCTCTCACACTTAAGGAATCCTATAATCCTAAAATCCTTTTTAATCTGTACCTCCGCCCCCTGATACAACTTATAAGGTCTTTCGGTATTCAAGTCATCAACTATGCCGATGATACCCAATTGATTTTTTCTTTTGAGGGTTCAGAGGCAGTGTCGAGGGACACTTTCCATCAGTGTATGTCGGCCACAGCAGAGTGGTTGCAAGCCAATTCACTCCAATTCAATGGCGCAAAGACGGAGATATTGCACTGCTCTTCAGACCGACTCCCTCGCCCATTGCCGGAAGACTTCTGGCCTAGTTCCATTCCAGGCTCGGTGGAGGCAGCAGATTCGGCCCGCAATCTGGGAGTCATGTTCGAGCCGAACCTGCAATTGTACGTCTCGGTGAACAGGACTGTTGGGACATGTATGGGCCTGCTCCGTGCTCTACGGAAGATACTGCCGCTTCTCCCGCGGGAAGCCAGAGTAGAAGTAGTGCGTAGTACCATCCTCAGTAGGTTAGACTACTGCAACGCACTACTTCTAGGAGCCCCAAAGGTTTTGATCCATAAATTACAACGGGTTCAAAACATGGCGGCTAAACTAGCCCTAACCTTGCCTCGCTCGGCTTCTTCTGCCGGAGCTCTGGCAATCTTACATTGGTTACCGGTCCAGCAGAGGATCTCCTATAAGGCTTTGTGCCTGATTTTTGGTGCACTGCATGGTCAAGGACCAATACCACTGCAAAACCTCTTTTCGTGGTATCAGGCTGCCAGACCTCTGAGATCCGCCTCAGCGTTCTTAGTGAAAATCCCAAGAATAAACAGAGTGAGAATGGGCGGCCGCGCCTTCAGTTTTACGGCCGCCACAATGTGGAACACTCTACCTTTAACACTGAGGAGCAGTCAAAATTTGATTTTATTTAAAAAGGACCTTAAAACCTTTCTCTTCCCTAGAGCAGAATAAATGGTAGAGCAGATGGTGGAACTGATCTCAGCGCCAGGATACCCGCTGGGTGACAGCTGCGCTTAATAAGCATTAAAATACATACATACATACATACATATGATGCTGCTTACTTTGGACACTTATGAACTGACCTTCCGCACTAGCACTTTTTTAAGATCAGCCATACGAGTGCGTAAAACGATTAAAAATCCCTGAAATTAGAAACTGGTCAAAATGGTGTTTATTGTGTAAACATTACAATTAAATGAAATTCACTGTATAGTTATTGTATGAATTTTTTATGATATTGTGAAATGTTTTTCTGTACAAATTATTATTATTTTTTTTTGTCTGTATTATATACAAATGTTTTATTGCTGTGATCGGTACTTTTATGAATTTTATGAAATTCGAATAAAGGTCTTTTGAACTTGAACTTGAACTGTAATTTACAAAATGTAAAAATGAATGTACAACAAATATAACAATAATTTCCAACATGTTTATTCTGACAATTTATTCAATGTCTATGTGATTAAAATAACTGTTATTAAATGAAAAGTACATATTATAATTTTTGTTCCTTTAACTATTTATGTTAAAATATATGTGATTAAACATAAAAAATATGTAAAAGTCATGTTTTTTTTTTAAAACATATATATGCACTTAGTATATTTTTTGTGATAATAAAAACTATGTACTTACTAATTTACAATACAAATGAAAAAAATTGCTCAACTAGAAAATAATTTTTTAAGTGTTAATAAACTGTTTTTGATTTGTTCCATTTAACGCTGTGTATGTTTCCTTCTTTAATATTCAATATAAATATTAACTAAATATTAAATGTTCTAACTAAAGATGCATTTTAAATTGTAATACGAATAAAAATGTATATATCTTTTTACTACTAGTATAACAATATTTATAATTAGTACTAACGTTTTTATATTTTATTAGAATACTTTATTATAGTATCCTACCAATAATAAATAATTTATATTAAAAATCTTTTCTTATTACCACTGCACCAATTATAAAGTCACAAAAACTACTACACAGTAAACCCATTCAAATTACAATTCCCACTCCACCAAGTATAAAGTCATGGAAGTTGCTGGACACTGAACCCATACATATTACTATTCCCACTCCACCAAGTATAAAGTCAGAGAAGGTGCTGGACACTGAACCCATACAAATTACTATTCCAACTCCACCAAGTATAAACTCAAAGAAGGTGCTGGACACTAAACACATACAAATTACTATTCCCACTCCACCAACTAAATAGTCAGGGAAGGTGCTGGACACTAAACCCATCCCAATTACTATTCCCACACCACCAAGTGTAAACTCCAAGAAGGTGTTAGACACTAAACCCATACAAATTACTATTCCTACTCCACCAAGTGTAAACTCAAAGAAGGTGCTGGACACTAAACCCATACACATTACTATTCCCACACCACCAAGTGTAAACTCCAAGAAGGTGTTGGACACTAAACCCATACAAATTACTGTTCCTACTCCACCAAGTGTAAACTCAAAGAAGGTGCTGGACACTAAACCCATACACATTACTATTCCCACTCCACCAAGTGTAAAGTCAAGGAAGGTGCTGGACACTAAACCCATCCAAATTACTATTCCCACTCCACCAAGTGTAAATTCAAGGAAGGTGTTGGACACTAAACCCATACAAATTACTATTCCCACTCCACCAAGTGTAAACTCCAAGAAGGTGTTGGACACTAAACCCATACAAATTACTATTCCCACTCCACAAAGTGTAAACTCAAGGAAGGTGCTGGACACTAAACCCATCCAAATTACTATTCCCACTCCACCAAGTGTAAATTCAAGGAAGGTGTTGGACACTAAGCCCATACAAATTACTATTTCCACTCCACCAAGTGTAAACTCAAGGAAGGTGCTGGACACTAAACCCATACAAAATATTATTCCCACTCCACCAAGTGTAAACTCCAAGAAGGTGCTGGACACTAAACCCATCCAAATTACTATTCCCCCTCCACCAAGTGTAAACTCCAAGAGGGTGCTGGACACTAAACCCATCCAAATTACTATTCCCACTCCACCAAGTGTAAACTCCAATTAGGTGTTGGACACTAAACCCATACAAATTACTATTCCTACTCCACCAAGTGTAAACTCAAAGAAGGTGCTGGACACTAAACCCATACAAATTACTATTCCCACTCCACCAAGTATTAAATCTGGGAAGGTGCTGGACACTGAGCCCATCCAAGTTACTATTCCCGCTCCACCAAGTGTAAACTCAAGGAAGGTGCTGGACACTAAACCCATACAAATTATTATTCCCACTCCACCAAGTGTAAACTCCAAGAAGGTGCTGGACACTAAACCCATCCAAATTACTATTCCCACTCCACCAAGTGTAAACTCCAAGAGGGTGCTGGACACTAAACCTATCCAAATTACTATTCCCACTCCACCAAGTGTAAACTCCAAGAAGGTGCTGGACACTAAACCCATCCAAATTACTATTCCCACTCCACCAAGTATACACTCCAAGAAGGTGCTGGACACTAAACCCATCCAAATTACTATTCCCACTCCACCAAGTGTAAACTCCAAGAAGGTGCAGGACACTAAACCCATCAAAATTACTATTCCCACACCACCAAGTATAAACTGCAAGAAGGTGCTGGACACTAAACTTATCCAAATTACTATTCCCACTCCACCAAGTGTAAACTCAAAGAAGGTGTTGGACACTAAACCCATACAAATTACTATTCCTACTCCACCAAGTGTAAACTCAAAGAAGGTGCTGGACACTAAACCCATACAAATTACTATTCCCACTCCACCAAGTATTAAATCTGGGAAGGTGCTGGACACTGAGCCTATCCAAGTTACTATTCCCACTCCACCAAGTGTAAACTCAAGGAAGGTGTTGGACACTAAACCCATACAAATTACTATTCCCACTCCACCAAGTGTAAACTCCAAGAAGTTGCTGGACACTAAACCCATTCAAATTACTATTCCCACTCCACCAAGTGTACACTCCAAGAGGGTGCTGGACACTTAACCCATCCAAATTACTATTCCCACTCCACCAAGTGTAAACTCCAAGAAGGTGCTGGACACTAAACCCATCCAAATTACTATTCCCACTCCACCAAGTGTACACTCCAAGAAGGTGCTGGACACTAAACCCATCCAAATTACTATTCCCACTCCACCAAGTGTAAACTCTAAGAAGGTGCTGGACACTAAACCCATCCAAATTATTATTCCCACACCACCAAGTGTAAACTCCAAGCAGGTGCTGGACACTAAACCCATCCAAATTACTATTCCCACTCCACCAAGTGTAATCTCAAAGAAGGTGTTGGACACTAAACCCATACAAATTTCTATTCCTACTCCACCAAGTGTAAACTCAAAGAAGGTGCTGGACACTAAACCCATACAAATTACTATTCCCACTCCACCAGGTGTTAACTCAAGGAAGGTGTTGGACACTAAACCCATTCAAAATACTATTCCCACTCCACCAAGTGTAAACTCAAGGAAGGTGCTGGACACTAAACCCATACAAATTACTATTCCCACTCCAACAAGTATTACATCAGGGAAGGTGCTGGACACTGAGCCCATCCAAATTACTATTCCCACTCCACCAAGTGTAAACTCAAGGAAGGTGCTGGACACTAAACCCATACAAATTACTATTCCCACTCCACCAAGTATTAAATCAGGGAAGGTGCTGGACACTGAGCCCATCCAAATTACTATTCCCACTCCACCAAGTGTAAACTCAAGGAAGGTGTTGGACACTGAACCCATACAAATTACTATTCCCACTCCACCAAGTGTAAACTCAAGGAAGGTGTTGGACACTGAACCCATACAAATTACTATTCCCACTCCACCAAGTAAATACTCAGTGAATGTGTTGGACACTAAAACCATATCAATTACTAGTCCCACTCCACCAAATATAAACGCAATCATAGTTTTGGACATTAAACCCATATAAAAAACTATTTCTTAATCACAAAATAGAAAGTCAAAATAAAACCTGTACATAGAAACCATGTGATAAATAATTCACAATACACTCTATATAAATATGTTATTGTAATAAACGTTTTATTTTCATAAAAAATAATATTAATTAATAATATTAACTACATCTATATTTTAATTTTATACTTAACTATTTACATCAAAATGTACATCAATATCATAAAAATATAGATAACAATTCCTATATAAATATCAAAAATCTAATAAATAATTATTAATATAAAATTAGATAATTATTTAATAAATAATTGTTACTTCAAAAAATATTTTATATATTAAAACTATAAATTTTAAACTATCATACTAATAACTATATATTATTTTTCTTTAAATTTATATTTTGTTTATAATTATTATTTATAAATTTACCTACTATTTTCTGTATTGATATGAAAAATGAGTAACAAACAATCACACAATAATCAATATTAGCACCAAAAACAACATTAATCTAATGATACCATATTAAAAAGTTTAATTCTTAATTAAATATTTAATTACATACATTTAAAAAATTACTTTAATACACAATTAAAACAATTTAACATTTTAAAATTTCATTTTTTTTTTTTAAATTCTAAAATTTAAATATTTTTGTTAAATTATTTGTGAAAAATTTCAAATATTTTTCACATTTTATATTCAAATTTCAAATTTTGAAATTATATATTTTAATAATATTTGATTGCCATTATAAAATCATATTAGTTATAAAAATATTATGTTTATATCTAAAATTTAAATATATATTTTATTATTATCCAAATTTCAAAAATGTACTCCCATTACAATAATTTTTTGAAAATTTTTATTATAAATAATTTCATTTTAAAATATAATAAAATTAATGTAAATAAAGATATTTTTTGATAATTCTACACTTTTTTTACAAATTAATGTAAATTAGATTTTAAAAAATGAAACAAAAAAAATTTAAATTATTTTATACAGTTCAATAAATATTATTGAAAATACTGATAATTTTTATTTATAAAAAAAAATTAAAATACTATTTTTAAAATTTTAAAATAATAATTTTTGTCATTATTTATATTTTATACAGTTCTAACACTATTCCCATTTAAACACACAACTCACTCATTTTAATTTTATACATTTAATAATTTATTATATTTTTTAAATATTTTTAAAAATATAAAAAATTATACAAACATTTTTACAATATAGTACAACATTTTAATATATATTTTAAAATACTTCCCACCCTATTCCCGTAAAAACCCACTACCCGCTCCTAGAAAATATGTTACATATTTAAAAAAAATTATAAATTAATTTTATTTTATATACATATTTTTCATATATTTTTCAATTGGAAATAAATTTGTTAAATATTTAACATATATTTTAAAACACTTCCCACCCTATTCCCCTATAAACCCACTACCCGCTCCTAGAAATTATTATACTATTTTAAATATATTTTATAAATATTTTAAAATTTTTAGAAATATTTCTAAATTAAAAAACAACTAAAAACACATATTTTTAACAACAAAATTACTAATAAAACATTAAAAACAGTGTACATTTAAATATTCGATATTAATATTATCGATATTATGACAGTCGATCTTATGACTGTCGATATCATGACAGTCGATAACATGACTTTCGATATTCATTGATTCTATATTTTGACTCGATATTTTTTAATAACAAGAACAAACAATATTTTTTACTGTCGATATTACTTACTTACTCGATATTTTTACAATCGATATTTATTTAAAGACATAGAAATCGATATTAAATACTTCGATATTACTTACCTCGATATTACTGCTATCTCGATATTCTGGAGTCGATATTATGTCCATTCGAAAATAAAAACTCGATATTTAGACTGCATACCCTTAACAATTTATGCTTATTCCTTTTGAACATCTTTTCCCAGTTATGTAATGTTTATCTATTGTGTTAATTCTTTCAATAAAAATTATTTAACAAAAAAAAAGGTTCCTCTACTTGGGCCAGCCTTTCGCAACATATCCCATAACAGTCAACATTGCGGAATCATTGTTCAAAGCTTGGCGCCACTTGCTCTCAGAGATACAAACACAATTGCGAAAGATTAACAGCAGCTTCAATGAACTCTTCCTTGACATTCTCATTCACCTCAACGTTCTGTTCAACAGGGACAGATGAACGTGAAATATAACCTGCACATCCATTCTTACATCCAAGAATGTATTCCTTCAAAAAATTAGTTTTGTTTTAAAGGGGAAACCCATATAGTATTTGTGACATGTTGCTTATAGAATGTTGTTCCGGTTCAGAATCTCACTGTGTGGGCTTCCGTACTGAGCCAGAAAAATGGTTGGGAGCTGGTAAATGGACGGGGACCTAGCTCCGCCTGTTGTGGAACAGTTTGATGAATAAAGCGTGTTTTCAACTTACCACATCTCAGCGTCTTCATCACAACACAGTTACATCCATGTAATGATGTTAGGGGCTTTAAAATACTTACAATCTTCCTGTAAGGTGATTAACCTTTTTAATACGATGCCCAGATCCAAACTAGTTCCAGGAAGCCTCACTCTGACCTTGGCCTTCTGTCTATGCCTTTCTTCTTCAGTTAATACCTCTTTCCATATTAGACAGCAGATTTTTTCTTCTCCCGTCCCTTTTTAAGTATAGATTCTTCCTTTCACTAATTATCCTATCCTGGTCTACCCATGTTCTCGGAGCACCATTGCCTGCTCTAATACACCTGCTTTCCCTCTCCTTACTCATCAGTGGTTCTGTCGTCTCATGATGATTCGTGCAGGCGCCATTTCCTCTTTCCTTGTTGCCTACCCTGAATTTTTCTCCATGTATTCCAAATCACTTTTGTGCAGTAGAAAGGGCTCAGGCAGTATATTTTAGATGTTGCCAGAATAGAGCAGTAAATGTTCCACACGTTGTTTCACTTAGTCTTTCCTAGTAAACTATGATGTAACGTTGCTTTACTGTCTAAAATGTAAATCGTATACAGTTAGTTTCAGACCGCCACAGCAACGTTTTACTACCTGCTACAGTTAACTGAGACTTAGCGCACACAGATGGTCAAGGTGCTAAAAATGTGTGATACTGCTTTTTAATTCAGTGATGCGGACTGCCACATTAAAATGCGTTAGGCGAACGATTGATGCATGGTACTTGGCAGGGCTGGGCATTGGTTCCTATGAAATTACATTTCTGCCTCAGCTCCTATGTGACAGGAATGACTGCAGCACACACCCATACGGCTGGACACAGCCAAGTGGTTAAATAGAGATGATGTGGCCACTTAAGGTTAACTCCTACACAGTAACCAATCTGGTGTGTGTCTGGAGCTGTTCTGTGCTATGCACATAGGCTTGGTCATGTCTCCCACAACCCTATGGTGTCAAAGAGGAGGTCACTCAGAACCCATCATCACAGGCACCTCTAGCCTGTGTGCAAGCCACCCCTGTATGTTCCTGCAGCCACGACCTACCAGGGCACCTATTTTGGATGGCCCAGCAGTCCCAGCAGTATCATGCCAAAATGAAGACTGGTCACCCTACCGCAGTCTGAGGCAAGTGGAAGATGGACAGAGCACAAGACACCCCCACCTGAGAGCACTGAGTGGCGTGGAGTCACCGCAGCATGCTTACACTGTAAGATGGAAGCACAAGGTACCTGCTCAGGGTGGGCACATGAATCTCTGTGGCCTTAGAGTCTGTGAGGAAAGGTAAAAAAGACAATAAAGAAATCAATTCAAAAGCGCCTGGACAGGGGACATGCATGGGCATTCGAAGCCTCTACCTGGGTGCATATACCTTAGAGAAGTTGGGCATAAATATGGAAGCCACAACAAAACATGATGAAGAATAACCACCCGTTGACTGTAGCACGAAGAAGGTTGCACACATTCCAACTGGCAAGACTTGATGCACACTCTAAAACAGGAAACAGAGGAAGTGGCAGGTACCCTTGGGTTGGCGGTTGTGCAGGGAAAGGGGATGAATGCAGCAGTGTCCAGGGGGCAACAGAGATGGCCCACAAGGAGCCTCAACCCAAAATGAGCACCAACTCCCAATGCATATTCACTAGGGGGAGTCAGCACACAAGCATTAGTGACTCCGCTTCTCCTATTCAGCCAATTGAATAACTATGCCACTGCAGCCCCCAGGTGGAAAATATGAGGGGGTCATTTCAATAACTACTTCAGGGCCATAAGGGAGATAGAAGGCACAGTAAAGGGGTCCCTCCTGCTGCACTTTACAGGTGAAGAAATAAAAAAGCTCTTCGAGAACATCCGGAGGCTGGGGACAACCATGACTATGACAAGGTCATCGCAGAGTGTCACATGGATGTACTAGGTGCAGTTAAGAAACCCCATTTTTTCATGCTCAGATTCTAGGTTGACTTCTCTCTCTAAACGCGGTAACATTTGACGCACAGTTATTTCCATACACACACAGGATACCATTTCCCTACACCACCACTTCATAGGCACTCTATTGGAACACCTTGAACATTCTGAACAAGGACTAAGCTCAGTTCAGCAATTAAGATGTTATTTGTTTCCGGCCGCTTGGCGACAGAGCAATCACAATAGAATAAACAAACAGCGGCCTAACTGAGGCTTCGACATGGTAACATGGAGGATGTTATTATATATACGGCATCAAGTCTTTGTTTACTCTGAGCATTTCGCTGCCACTGAGAGGTCGGTCCATGCTGGAATTCCAGCTCAACTGATTCCTGTCACCTCATGCGAGGGCTGCTATGCAACTCTATACCAAGACAGGCATCTTGCTAACACTTACCCACAGGTAAAAGAGAGTTAGCTCACCGATAGGGATTTGACAGATCCACTCACCTTAGACATGATAGGTTAGAATACAAGCATATACTTTTCTGTAATCAGCAAAATAGTTGAATTGTTCATCTTCACCATTCTTGTAATGTTAATCAAATTATTATGTTTCCTTCTGTTAATCATCGCAGCACACATATTTTACTCAAGAATCACAATACTTCAATAAATATTGAAACTACAGGCTGTGTGTTTCTTGTGTATCTCTTTTTAGGCATGTATAAGTGACTGAGAAAAAGTGTTCTAGATTCGGTACCATGAGTTCCTTGGGGAGTCAAGGTTGTCATGCTCTGATGTTGCACATCCATCTGTTATCTTCTAGGGTTAGGGATGCAGATGGTGCACTGTGAGCTAGGAGTACTATAGGCCAACATATCCTGAGGAGTGCTCAGCATTGGTTTCGCACCGGTCCAACATTAGTGTTGTACTACATACACACTGTTTACTTGAGAAAGTACAAGCCATATGACATGGCACCACCAACTTTCTAGGTTTGGCTCTTATTTAATGGATCACCTGAGTAGCTTTCTTTTGCATTCCCAAAGACCCCTACTCATCTACTAACAGGAGACTTTTTGGTGTTAGCGAACACATCCTCCTCAGCTGAGTAGGTAAACCCTGTATATTTGCTGTAGGTTGTTCAAGCTTGAACCTTTCAAAGGATCTGCCCATAGAGGTGCCCTCTCTGATTCCATATATTCAAATGTCTGACAATGACAACCCAGCAATTAACATACCAGCTAACTGCAGACATGGGGCTACACAAATGCTGTTGCAAAGTAGTCTGTCCAAGAAGGGTGCAGATGTTACCTTTGTGATTGAGGCTTACAAAATATTCAGGACAGAGGTATTCTATTCATGGGTTACACTCCCAGCAGTAAATACAATTTCAAAACTTTTTTACACATACACTCCAGATACAGTTTCTAATAACTACACAGCTTATGAAGCACTAGAAATACCATTAACTTACCAAGAACATCGAAATTGGTTTGAAGGCACCCTACCACATACAAAACAATGTTAGACTAGTTCCCCTTAACAATGAGGGAGCAACATGGCTAGTCTTAGCCGATTACACACAATATTAAAAAATAGATAATCTGGGAGCTCCGAAACTACATAATCTGGGAGCTCCAGAACTACGTACATTATACACAGACCTTGTTAGACCATATAGATGTTTAACAAAATATGTCATGAGAACAATGGCAATAAATCCTGCAAGGGCTGCTCAAGCTGCACAACTACAATTGGCTACTCCTGGAATTAGTTCACCGACTATCAATGCAATCATGGGTAAGATTCCTGTTAGACGGGAGGAAATACCATTTTGGACTGCACAAAAAACAAACCAGCTTGAAGCAGTGTTTCCTCATACGGAACCTCAGGAAAACACAGAATTCTTATAATTTGCATTCCAATGGGGGTAGCTCCCCAGGTGGAGGAGTCCAACACTTGTGGTACAGTCTTTGATGCAGTATATACCTGAACACACGGTACATCCACATTAGCTGTTTTGCCAGAAGTGCTAAAACAGATCCAAAATGAGTACAGGGCAGCCCCTGCCCGATTTTCAGATGAAACTGATGGCCAATTTTGCCACAGTATCTGCCATGATGTTGAGTAATGTTAAAGGGGAAGCAGCAGAGTTGGCGGTATACCAAAAATTCACTAACTTGACTCAGGAGAATAGGAGCACAAGTTACCTAAAATTATTGAGGAAACCGATGCAACAATAAGTCGAGATAATTGGGGAACCCCACCTAGTAAACCACAAATTAAGAGTAATTCTGAAATGGATAACTCAAAACAAGTGCCCAACTCTTCTAAGAAGAAGTGGGATAATAAGAAACATAAAGAAAAGAGTAAGTCACGGGGGTGGATCTTCCCAACAGGAGGCTACTGAAAAACTTTATAACCTGTGTAACCGCGGCAATGTTAAGATGCCTGACAGGCATTAGGATATTGATACAAGTTAATCTTGTTCTTTTCAGGATTAATCCAAAAAATGCACGGAGAGAGGAGGACGGTCAGAGCGCAGATCAGAGGAGTACGTGAAACCGAAGAAGGACTCACAACTAGGCCTGGGCAGAGTTTGCAGAGTTGCGCTACGTGCAACTCCGTAAAGTGGTTAAAGAACTACATTGCGCTACGCAGAATTTTGCAGGCGGGCGGAGTTTCCCGGCACGCCCGGTCACATTGCATGTAATGTCAAGCGCAACGTGGAGTATGTCCTTTTGTTCAAAATTGAGCGTGGACGGCACCACGTGGTTCACAGGGGAACACCCATCTTATTTTCTTACTCTGTTTATGGTGCTGGGCCTGTTTTTCAATCCCCTGTTAATCTTTTTAATCCTCCACCCTCCTAATTATTCTACCCCTCATTTTTATTATTGCCTTAGTGTTTGTTTTTGTGTTTGTGTATTTTATGTTTTTTTCATTTTTTTGTGTTTTTGCATTACTTTTTTCTTTTTGTTTATTTTTCACTTTACTTCCTTCCTTCCTTTTCCTGTTTCTTTTCTTTACCCAACTCAGCCAGCAGCGGGATCTGCCTACCCTGACAGCAGCTGCAATGCCCAGAGGTGCAGCCAGAGCAATCTTTTGTGAGGTGGAGGTGGTAGCACTGGTATTTTTGTGCAGCACCAACTCCCCTCCATGCTTTCAGCAGGCATCAGGCCCGGCAGGAGATACTACCTGCTGGAGTGTCAGCAGCATTGGGGCAAGGTTGTGCAGGTGTGTGCAGCACTCCAGCGGAGTCCAGCACACCACCCAGCAGCTGATGCTCCGTTAGGAAGACATCTCAGACCAGAAACATGACCTGTTTGACCTGCTAGGCTTCGAGATTCGGGGGCTCAATGAGTATTTATTTGTTGTTGTGTTTGTGTTCCACAATGCAAAAAAAATCCGAATAGCATGCTTGTCACAATCACAGCCAGTGAGTTACGTTTAATTTACTTTAGAATGTTATGTGATCCAGTTTCAGCTACGCAATTGCTCGAAACTACTTAATCGTACTCATCGATTAATTAGGAAGCCACTACAGACTCTTCTGCCCTCCTCTCACCACACTGAATCCGTAATACAAGTGACTTAGAATTCTGTATGAATTTCTTTATGTAGTTCGTAAAGTCCCAAGCTATTTCACAGTGATGAGTATGCATCTATGCATTGCAAAAAAGGGAGACTGAGTTGGTCCAGGAGAAATGAGAAAAGAATCAAAGAACATTCATTGCAATGCATTAGTTTCAAATGTAGGTTTTGTTAAGGAACTTTGAAATTGGGATTTTAGGATTAATATTGCCATCTCAACAACAGTCGATAGACTTGCATCTAGTACTATAGGTGATCTGTTTTAGATAAGCACAATGTGGCTGCGTTTGCCTGTCACATTAATTTTGTGGAGATTGACTCAACCACTTATCTATTTTTTTATCTTTTTTATTTCTTTCATCAGCCCCCAAGGGCAAAAAGAATGGCATTGCAGAGGCCGGTCTGGGAGGAGCTGGTCAGGATGCGTGACCACCAGCGCCAATGCTGAGGGCTCTGCTAACCCCACTAAGTCCTAATATTCACTATTATCATTTCCCTTACATTGGTTTATATTATTATTGTGGGCTTAGGGTAGAATCTTGGGGTATTGGAATGTTGGTGCTGGGTTCCAGAACAGCTGTTGATGCCTGGTGCCTGGTGCTTCTGGCGAGAAATTAAGTTTCTTTGAAACCCTCCTGACTTCCATTCACGTGGCAACGAGGACGGGATACAAACCCATGCATGCAAAGCACAATGTACTAGCTAATTTTACTCTGCCTACTATGCTACTTTTGAATTTTGCCTTTCAAATTTTTTTATACTGCATCCTTTTTTCCAACTCCCCTATCCAATTTCTGTTGAATTCTTGTTATCCCTGCATTATACTTTCTTCCAAATTTCATGTTTTGTTTGTAGATGACATTCTCCTGTCTGTACTTGTCTATAGTTTTCTTCTGCTTTGTTAGTAATCTTTCCCTCTTCCCTATGTATCTTGTGGTACTGTAAGACTAAGAACAGGTTTGTGGTACTTTACTGTGTTCTGTATAGATTGCAGGCTCAGGTAAGCTAGTATTATAAATAATATTAAGCAAGCATGTTTGTTGAGAAGGTTTTCTTTTTCTTGCTTAGGCTGCAACAGTTAACAAGAGAGTTATCATGGTCATGCCCCCCCCCCCCCAATGTTGTGCTGTAATTCATCTATAAAACCAGTTCCCGTCACTGTGTAGTATGGCTGGAAGCAAGTATGAGGTCCTATTGCATTAGCCAACCAACACCATATATCCTTCATTGACCATTTACTCCACCCCTTCATTGTGCTTCAATGACTAAAGAGTATCATCATAGGCTATAGCTCACACGATGATAGAGGGGTTATTGGACGGGCAATCCATGCTAATAGGGAGTATATATACGCCCCTAATGTAGAGCAGGCCACATTCTGGGGTTGCCTCACGGGAATATTATCTCAGCACACGCATACCCCGTGGATACTTGGCGGCGATTATAACTGCGTTTCGGACACTACCCTGGATAGGTCACACCCGCCACCAACACATTCACCAGCACACAGGCAAGCAGAACTATTTAACACATGGATAAAACATTGGGCGCTGACAGATGCGTGGAGAACACGAAGCCCTACCACCAAGCTCTATTCTTTTCACTCCATCCCTCATAACTTGCGTGTGCGCCTCAATAGATTTTTATGCTCCACAGCCATAGTCCCCAAAATACAACATTCGGATTATCTGGGAAGGGTACTCTCGGACCATGATGCACACACGATAACCCTTAGATGGAGACCACCTCACCCCCCCATTACCACTTGGAAATTACCACGAGAGTGCCTCACTGATCAGGTGTTTAGGCAGGAGCACGGGGAACACATCCGGGAACACTTTGCAGTAAACATGGGAACAACAACATCACGGTTGATTGAATGGGATGCCAGTAAGGTTGTAGCGAGGGGCCACTGCATACAGCAAATAGTAGGGGTACGTAAAACACTAGAAAAGGCATTACAGGGAGCAGAGCACACCTTAGCAGACCTGTAGAAAAAAGGGGACAGAGACGAGGCCACCGTAGAACAAGTAGCCAGGGCCAAGACGAACCAAGCGTAGGCGCTGAGGGACCTCCGCAAATATAATTTCAGGGTGTATAATGCCAGGGTCCATCGGGAAGGCAACAGGGGAGGAACTCTCCTGGCCTGGCTCGCCAAACAAAATCCAGAGGTGAAACCAATTACAGAGATACGAGATCAGACAGGAACACTCCGGCAATCACAACCAGATATCGTACAGGTCTTCCATACTTACTATTCTAACATCTATCAAGCCCCGAGACCGAGCGACCCTCAAGCTTTTACTGGCTTTCTACAATCAATAGCGTTGCCCCAGGTCCCACAAGCAGAAAAGAAAAGGCTGGAGAAGAGGATTAAAAGCGTGGATGTAACTCAAGCGATCAGGGCGCTAGCGGGAAACAAAGCCCCAGGTATGGATGGCTTTCCACTCGAATATTATAGCACGTTTTCAGCCCACTTGCTCCCACATATAGTCTCCATGTATAATGATGCACTAGATGTGGGTGAATTACCGAAATCTCTCAGGGAATCGGTCATAGTCACGTTCCTGAAACCGCATAGAGACCCAACGCTTCCCTCTTCAAATAGACCAATCACCCTACTCACCGCGGACTGTAAGATACTAGGCGAAATACTAGCAGAAAGGTTCACCCAAATCCTGATACCAATGGTCCATCCGGATCAATGCGGCTTCGTCCCGCGACACAACACATCACAAAACATACCCAGACTATTCCATATACGAGACAGATCGGGAAGGCAGTTCCCCAAAGCGGCGTGCCTAATATTAGACCTTGAAAAGGCATTCGATACACTCCTATGGCAATATTTATTTAAGGTCCTCAGACAACTCAACGTTGGTCCAGTCCTGACAGCATACACCCAGCTCCTTTACACGCGCCTTACCTCTCGACTCAGACTGTCAAATATATCTCCCCAGGGTTCACAGTAGAAAGAGGTACTAGACAAGGGTGCCCGTTGTCCCCTCTTCTATTCGCCTTCGCGGTAGAGCCCCTAGCGATACGCCTGAGGCTGGAGGGTGAGGAGTGGGGAATCCCATTGGCGGCCACAATACACTGTGTGTCACTATACGCAGATGACCTATTAATATATTTCCGCTACATCACCCGGGACCTGACACCTATTTGGAGGACACTCGAAGTATTCGCAGACGCCTCGAGCCTCAAAGTGAACTGGGGAAATCCTCGATATACCCGCTGAGTCCCCACTTGGCCCCGTTCGAAGTGCAGATTGGGTCTCAGTCACTTGAGTGGAACGCTGTGGCGCCCAGATATTTGGGAGTGAGACTATACCACACCCCCGAAGATCTGTATGAGGGGAAGTAAGGCGTTAGCAGGGATACGGTCAGCAGTGGGATTCTGGAAAACATTGCCCTTAGCCCCCATAGGACGAGTGGCATTAGCGAAAATGATAATGGTTCCCCGACTATTATATCATTTTATAAACCTCCCAGTTATACCGCCACGTTCCTTCTTTAAGGAACTGGATAGCCTTCCTCCTGAGCTGATCTGGGAGGAAGGCCGGCACAGGGTGGCGTCGTCAACATTATACTTACCCACGACTGATGGCGGAATGGGTGCCCCTTCATTTGAGACATACTTCCTGGCGGCACAGCTACAGTTGCTGTAATACTGGACAGCAGGACGCTACACAGGGGAAACCACCACCATGGAGGGCCACATACCACTACCGGCGCTTCATAGATTGTTGTTGCATGGCACTAAGCCCTTACGCACCCGCCCATTACAGGTGTCTATTGCCCGTACATGCATGATGAGAATACACCGCATGTCAAAGGGTAGACCTCCGTACTCACCAATGTTACCGCTGGTGGGCTTCCCCAATAAAGAGAAATACTACACGGCAGGTGCTCTTCAGGTATGGACTGACCTAGCAGTCACTGAAGTAGGGTCCCTGTTCGAGGAGGGTCAGCTCAAAACATATGCCCAGCTGACTGAACAATATGATCTCCCACCTGGCCAATTTTTAATGCATAGACAACTTATAGACAGTAGCCGCCGGTACTGGAACCCAAATGTGGGGAACCCCCGACGCATCCAGTGATACATACCATTTTACACATGGGAGTGGGATGGCATCTAGGGCCAGATGTAGGTAAAAAATATTTACTGTTCCTTAATTACCGAATTTTACCGAATCGGTAAATAAGAATCGGTAAATAAGAAGGGGGGGTATGTAGGAACATCCAGGGGCCAGATGTAGGTAGGATTGATTTACCACTTCTTAAATACCGAATTTTACCAATTCGGTATTTAAGAAGTGGTAAATATGAAGGGGGGAGATGTAGGTATTTCCAGATGTGGAAATACCGAATCGTTAAGATGTGAAGCCCATAGGAATCAATGGGCAAAACCGATTCTGTAATTACAGAATCGGTAAATACCGATTTTAGCAAGGGTGCAGGGGGTGTCACTTTGACACCCTCTGGCACCCCAAAAATAGGCATGTGCGCCATATGGCACACAGACATGCCCTTAGGGCATGTCTGTCTGTCACATGGCTAGGTGTGCATGCACACATGTGCATGCACACCTGGATTCGGTATTTTAACACCCAATTGGATTGGGTGTTAAAATACCGAATTTGTAGGGCCTTTGGGACTCTGAAGAGTCCCACCTACATATGGATTTACAGAATCGGTATATTTACCGATTTAGTAAAATACCGAAGTGGTAAATTTACCGATTCGGTAAATATACCGATTCTGTAAATTCTGACCCACCTACATCTCAAAAGCCGAATACCGGTCGGTAACGGCCGAATTCGGCCGTTACCGACCGGTATTTGGCTACCTACATCTGGCCCCAGATGTTCCAATTACCGATTCGGTAATAATCGGTAAATAAGATTCGGTAAATATTGAATCGGTAATTACCGATCGGTAATTACCGATCGGTATGGCCAATGCATTCCTATGGGGCAAAAGTCCCATAGGAAAGCATTGGAAGTACCGATCAATAGTTACCGATCGGTACTTACCAGTACTTACCAGCCAGCAAACAAAAGTGAAACGCAACACAACAGCCAATCAGGTGCAACCACCCTCCCCCTTCCTGGCAGGAAGTGTGCACACAGGCAGCTGCAACTAATTAGAAGGTTCTGGAAAGGCAGTTGGAGCAGAGAGACTGGGAGCAGCAGCAGCAGCAGGCAGAGCTTGTGAATTGAGAACACTTTAAAATGGAAAGCAGCAGGGAAAGTGAGCAGGCAGAAAGAAAAAGGAAACTTAAGTTCAGTAGTACTGAATTACAGGTGCTTGTTGAGGAGGTGGTCAAGGTACACCACAGACTTTTTGGAAAACAGTCCCTCACTGTGGCAGAATCAACAAAAAGGAAATTATGGCTGGACATCCTTGCTAAAGTTAATGCTGTGGGAGTGACCACCAGAGTGACTGAAGACTTAAAGAAGAGGTTCTATGACCTAAGGAGCCTCACAAAGAAAAAATTTCTGATCGCCACAAGCAGTCACAGAAAACAGGTGGAGGAAAGAACACTGCACCCCCACTCACCGAGCTTGAGGACCTGGTAGCCACAACCCTGGAGTCTGAAAGTGTCCATGGACTGGGAGAAGTGGACAGCTCGGCTAAATCTGCAAAAACAAAAGGTAAGATGCATGCACAGCAATCCCCCTCCCACCCCCATCCATCCCTCACCTCTTGCAGCTCAGTTACCCCAGTCCCATGGTGTGTGTGCAAAACTGTAGCAATGCATCATGGTACATGTAGTCAGTGTTTGAAAGAACATGTGACATATGTAACCAACAAGAAATTTAAATCTTTGCAAACAAAATGAAGGGCAGGCAGCATGTTCAAAGTGCAAATTGATATGTTTAATTGTAGTGGCTGTGACACATTTGCACCTAGCTGATATGTGCCCATATGTCCACAGGTCACACATCCAGAAGGCAGTCCGAGGAGGCAGAAGGCACGGCACCCCAGAGGGATGACAGTCAGGATCCAGGGCCCAGTGCATCCCAGGACACAGGGGTTCCGAGTGGGCAGCCACCCTCCCAACAAACAGACATCAGTGAGGAAATGCATGGATCCCCAATTCCCTCACAGTCACCACTATTGGTCTCATCTCCAGAAATGCCTGCATCCCTTGAATTGATAACACCTGTTGCACACCCTAGCAGGAGGCATGTTGTTTCCCCACTGCTGCAAATGGATATAGGTGCTGAGGAAATGGTGGGTGTAGAGTCACATGACTTGTCTGAGGCTGACATCACTGCCACACTGCAGCCCGGCACAGAGCCTGTTCCACCTACCACTAGAAGGCGCACAGTCCAAGGAAGGGGTGTAGGTGCACGTGGGGAGGGGTCCAGTGTCTTCCAAGGCCTGGAGGGATCGATGGTCAGGATACAGAGGATGCAGGGCAAGGGCATCATGGCCTGTCAGAGACAAATGAGAAACATGAACAATAACATTCAGGACATTGGCAAGGGCATACAAGAGCTTGGGGAAGTGAACAAGTGCTTGGCAACAGGCATACAGCAACTGTGCACTAAACTTGACTCAGAAATTGCTGCAAGGCGCAGGGACAAGCAGCGCGCACAGAGAGCAGAGAAATCCTTACACCGCCTGGCAACAGCCACATCCCTGCTATGCAGGCGTAGCATCATTAGTCAGGAAGTCCTGACTAATAATACCAACCAGTTAACAAGGGGCATAGCTGGAATGACTGGTGCGCTGGAGGCCCTACTCAATGCACAAAGTGCACGGAATTCTGCTCTTGACGTGCCGGACAGTGAACCTAGCACCAGTAGGAGCAGCACAGCTAGCCCACATGGTGTTGAGCCAAGGAGGAGCAGCAGGCGACAGGGTGAGGCTACAGGCCAAACGCCCAGTGAACAGGCTGAGCCACAAACACCTGGCAGTGCAAAGCGTGGCCGAAAATGAAGAGTTTTAACTATGGCCTACTGCCTGTGGAAATTTTTTTCTTTATTTGTTAAAGTTACATTTGCACATTTGTGCCATTTAAACAAGCCTAGTGACAAAATGCAACTATGGTGGGTGGATTCAAGACCTGTCTGAGTGTGTTTGCTCACTGTGAGCATTGATGTCAAATGCTTACTGTTGCTCTTTTTTTCTTTACCATCTGTTTATGAACTCTAAATAAACAGAAGCTTGTGCTTGGACTATAGCTCAGTGTCTTCACTTACTCAGAAATAGTTGCGTGTAATCTCCTCACGTCTATATCTGCCATCACTTGGTGTTGACACTCCTGCAGGATGTCTTTCAGGCACAGCATTGTCGTCGTCGTGATCCTCATAGTCAGTTAACTCCACCTCAGTCCCCTTCTTAACAGCCAGATTGTGCAACATGGCACAGGCAGCAATGATCTTACAGCATGTGATGGGGGTATACTGCCTTGCACCTCCACTCTTGTGCAGGCATCTAAACCTGCTCTTCCAAATTCCAAATGTTCTCTCAACAACATTGCGTGTGCGCTTGTGTGCCCGGTTGTATCTCCTTTGGCTGGGTGTTGAGGGGTTCAGGTAGGGGGTTAGTATGAATGAGCGAAGGGCATATGCACTGTCTCCTGGAAAGAAAAGGGAATAATTTACTCACATGCATACATGTACCGCTAATTGCAATAGGTCTAATAGGTGTTGCACACTGTGTCTTACCTAGGAGGTAGCCTTCACCAAATTCCCCTGCAGTCAGCCGTTCATAGATGCCACTGTTCTGAAATATATATGAATCATGGGTACTTCCCGGGAATTTTGCTACAAGGTCTGTGATGTAGTGCTTAGCATTGCAGATCACCTGCACGTTGATGGTATGGGTTGATTTCCTATTGCGGTAAATGTATTCTGTGGCAGCAGGGGGACAAATGGGGATGTGTGTGCCATCAATGCATCCGATGATATGGGGAAATCCTGCCATCTGGTAGAAGTCCGATTTGGTTTGTACCAGTTCTGCATGGGTGGATGGAAAAGAAATGTAATGGTCCATCCTGTGCAACATGGCGTCAAGGAATCTGTGAAAAAACCTTGAGAGGCTGCTCTGGGTCACCCCTCCCACCGCAGCAACCACGCTCTGGTAGCTCCCTGACGCCAGCAGGTGGATGCTGCACAGCACCTGTACATGTGCTGGTATTGCATGTGCCCTTGGGGTGGGGTGCTCCAACAGAGGTTTGAGGTCCCTGATGAGCTCCATGATGGTGTCTGGAGCCAACCTGTACCTTTGCAAAATCTCTTCCTCTGTGAGCATGAACAGGGTCACCCTCTGCCTGTAGATCTGCTCCTGTCTCAGCCATTCCCTCTCTCCTTCCTCCTGTAGCCGTAGCCGTCTTGCAATTACATAGAATGCCGCCATTTTGCAAACAGAATTGCATTTTGGGTCCATTTTTATAGGCTGTACCTGGTTTACACCTGATTTGAATCAATGGTAAATATCGACTCTTAAATACCGATTTTGGCCCAAAATCGGTATTTCTGAGCCTCCCTACATCTCAAACTTCATTTTTACCTATTCTTAATTACCGAATCGGTATTTTGCCGATCGGTAACTTTACCGATCGGTAACTTTACCAATCGGTAACTTTACCGATCGGTAACTTTCACAAATCGGTATTTTACCGATCGGTAATTTTACCGATTCGGGAAATTTACCGATTCAACCTATTTTCTGTCACCTACATGCCGATCTCCACATACCGGTCGGTAACGGCCAAATTCGGCCGTTACCGACCGGTATTTGGCTACCTACATCTGGCCCCTAGTCACTTGGCTCTATAAAGCTGTGCGGGAACTGATCCTTCCCTCCCTTCAGCCCCTACGTCAAAAATGGGAAACGGACATAGAAAGGGTAGTCAATGACAAAGAATGGAAGACAGCCTTAGAATATCCAAAAAAAGTCTCCAGGAACGCTCGGTTTCGGAACATTCAGTTTAATATACTCCACAGAGCCTACCTCACGCCACACCGTCTCCGTCAGTTCTACCCAGACACACACTTTGCATGCCCCCGATGTCAGGCCCCTGAAGCAGACTTCAAACACATGTTCTGGGACTGCCCCACCATTCACAACTATTGGGACAGAGTCCATCGGACACTTAGGGCAACAACAAATATCACAACTATGTCCACATGGGAAGCATGTGCTCTAGGGATCTTCCGCAGGCGGAAGACCGAAAAAGTGCAATACCGTTTCATGTCCCTAGCCATTCTGCTAGCGAAAAGGGGGATAGCCATGCACTGGAGATCCCCAACCGGACCTCCAGAAGCAGCCTGGATAGGAGCTTTGAAAAAGTGGGGGAAGGCAGAAGAAGAGATGCTCAGGGAGGAAGAACTGAAGGGGACCCGTAAACATCCTATCTCCCTAGAGTGGGCACAATTGCTACATACGTTTACGCATGAAACAAACCAGCTGGAGACTCCTGTAGATTCACAACCCGGTGTTATCACTGGCCCCTACCCAGAAGCACCTCAAGGACACCCGCCACCCCAGAGTCCGCCCTAGATACTAAACACGCAGGGAATGCCCTTCTGGACACCGCTAGACAGACTGCAGAAGATCACAATAACGACCCTCCCGCCGCACATACACTATCGCGCATCCACACACCACTAAAGGAATGATATCATAGACAAGATCTATCTCGTAGATACCGAGTAACAGAGCTCCCCCTCCCTCCCCTCTTTCCATAGTTTAACCCAACAGTTGGAAGTTCGCAAGTTTGTGTTGGCGGGCAGTTACGCCAACAGTTGTTTGGGAATATATATGTCCAGGAATAGACACGACGGCATCAGGTAGCTCACAAAGCAGCGACACATTCATATTAGCCCATTAGCGGCAAGCTACGTCTGCACAGGATACAGATGCGCTGGTGAGCCAAGACCAACAAGCAGACTCCCCACTGACAGTCCAATACCATGGGCTATCCGGGGCTAGCATAGTGAAACAGTAAAGTGCATAGAGGCTCAGGCTCAATAGGTATGTCAGGCCGAAATAACAAAATGTTTGTTGATGTATACGAGTACTGTGCAATTTCTTCTAACTATGTTGGTAAAATATTACATTGATGTACCGAGTCGAAAAACCATAACAATTGTAAAAACCCAATAAACAAATAAAAAAAATAAAAAATCATAGGCTATAGCTCTGCCCCTCCATTACAAAATGTTTTGATTGGTCTGACTAGCTGGCTTTTTTAATATTGTCAAACAACCGATTGCCCAATGTAATATTTATGGTAAAGGATACTGCTAACTGAACTATAGTGAGGTATTGTGGTTTGGTTTGGTTTTTTATTAACTGTACAATTAATTAAAATCTTTACAGTAAAAGAGAAAGTACAAAGATCGATAATTATGAAAAACTTTCTTTCATGTTTAAAAATAAAATAAAATAAAAAAAGATAAAAATAGAGGTGTGTACCTTTGCTGATTGGAATAATGATATATAGAGAGAAAACAATCTGTGGGGAGAAGAATGCAACTCCCACAGTCTTCGCCCCATTAATTATGCTTTCCCAGCATTTGTATTGGTTCGGATAAGTCTTTACTTTCTTGGATAGCGGGCGAGCAGGAGGCTTTTTCAATGAAACAATGTGTCTGGTTCAGTTCAGCTCATGCCGGTTCTTGTTGTGGAGAGTATCCTGGATGAAGAGATACTCTCATTATGAGTTTTTAGTGCTAGACTGATTTGGTTAACAAATTTCGCTGATCTCGCTAGGAACATGGTGTTTGTGGTTGACAAGCACAGGGCTGATGCTTCAGAGCATGTTGTTATGCTCTGATTGAGGCAGATCGGGTGCAGCAGTCACTGGCGTTCACTCTTGAAATAAGGACAGCAGCAAAGAAGGTCCAGCCAGGATTCCCTTTTATACGTACAAAGCCTGCAAGATATGGAAACCCCTTTTTGGGCCCAAGCGGGGTTGAAATCAGCTATCCCGAGCGTGATCAGCCTCATGTATAGAATTTTACTTCGGACATGTGTTGTGATGGCCTCGCTTAGATATGGTTGTGCTTTGCCCATCGTATAGGAGTTGTTTAGGGGTTCCAAATTGGAGCTTCGACGAAGGGGTCTATATTCAAGTTCAAAGGAGATTTCATTCACTTGTTTGTTGATAGCTCTCTTCCAAACATTCTACTAACTTAAGAGCTTTAGTTGCGTTTCCCAGGCTAATGTGCCATGTCGATGCTGGGTCTTCAAAGATGGGTCTCAGATGGTGTTTTAGGGAGTTAGCCGGGGCCTTCAATATCCTTAGATACAGTTTAATGAGCTCCCCCTGGCCGATCACTTCTGGCCTTGCTAGGCCAAGCTCCAGTCTCAGCCTGGTTCTCCTTGCTGACCTTGGCATATGTAACACCGACTTATATGCCTTCACTTGGGCAGAGGTGAGAAGTGCGTCCAACTTCCCTGGAAATGCCAAGTGCCCATTAGAGATTGAGGGCAGAAGTTTTGCTCTTAAAGCTATCAGAATTGGGCTAGCGGAGGGACTGATCAGGTTCCGGTTTAGTTGTCTTAGCAGGTGTGTTACCTTGTGGGCTTTTGAGGCCAGATGATTGAGATGGACATTTGCTTTGGCCCGTTCCGAGAACCAGACCCCCAGGTAAGAGGCCACGGAGTGTATTTGATCGTTCCCCAACTGCCACTGTGCGTGCCGTTTCTGACGGAACGATCCGAAGATGATGACCTTAGTTTTCCCTTTGTTGACCGTCAGACTGTTGGCGATGTTGAAGCTGTTTAGGGCCGTTAGAGCTCTTTGTAGGCCTATCTTCGTGTGATCCATTATGGCCGTGTCCTCGGCGTACTGTAAGAGTGGTAGCCTTATGCTTCCTAGTCTGGGTGCTACTAGGCTGGCTGGCACCTTTTAGTGCCTCGCCCAAATCCGCAGTATATAGATTAAATAGGAGGGGGGCCAGCACGCACCCTTGCTTCAGCCCATTTGCTGTAGCTATTTTGCGAGTGACAGTATGTGTGCTTGTTTTGACCCGCACCCAGGTGGCCTCGTGAAGTGCCATTATGGCCTTCTAAAGTTTCGGTGCTATCCCCCATTTTTCTAATTTCCACCAAAGGCGTTTTCTGTCCACTTTGTCAAATGCGGTGCTGTAGTCCACAAAGCAGCAGAATAGTGGGGTATGGTTCTTCTGGGTTGCCTTGGCTGAAAGATGTGCTAGCGCCAGGACGTTGTCCATTGTGGAGGCCTTGGCCCTGAAACCAGTCTGATATGTTGGTATTATTTTCTCCTCTTCGGCCCATTTTTCCAGGTCCCTGAGTAATAGGTGTGCATATGCTTTGGCCTCCAAGTCGAGCAGGGCGATGAGCCTATAATTCGAAGGCTCAAAACGGTCACCTTTTTTGAAGATGGGAAACAGTATGGAGCCCCTCCAAGAGTCGGGTATTATAGTGGTCTGGTAAGTGTAGTTTAAAATTGGAGTTAGAATTGACGCCCAGAACTCTGATGCCTGTTTAAACACCGGCGCTGGGATCCCATTGGGCCCCGGCGCGCCGTCATTCCTCATCCGCTTGATGGTATTGATGACCTGTCTGGTGTTTGTCCAGGTTGGTGTGGTAGTGACGGCAGCGACCGGGGAGCTATTACCCCTTATCTTGTGTCTTGGGGTTGAGGTGGATGTTTCTGGCTGGAGGCAAGGCTGTTCGACTTTCTCGGTTAGCTCCACCTTGTCCGTTGTCGAGGGTTCGTGACTGGGGGCTAGTTCATATAGCTGTTTCACGTATTGGATCCAGCCTTTTTCGGCTACCCCGTTTTCTCTCGTTGGCCCTCGGTTACTCAGCTGATTGATGAAACTCCAGAGTTGAGCAGGGTTCTTTTTTTGAGAAGAAGGAAGACTTTTAGCCATTTACTTTCCATATCTGTTTTTTTTAGTTCTCATAACTTCTTCCTTAGGGGGGTCCTCAGTACCGATATTGAGTGCCCTTCTGCTTGGCGCCCACCTCTTTTCTTTGCTGCGCGAGCCTTGCGCAGAAGTCGTTTAAGTTCCCGAATATCCTGGGGGCAAGTTTTCCGGTTCTTGAAGGGCGCTTTTGTCGTTGAGTTTTGTGATTTAGAATTGCCGAGTTTGTTTTGTAGGTCCTCAATAATTTGCACCCGTCCTGTTGTGGGGGGGCCGAGTGCAAGCAGACTCCCTTGCTGTATCTGACACATCCATGATTGAAGTTTTCCCTCTGTCTTGTCTGTCCACTTGATTCTCAGCAGGGCAGTGTGGGTCTCCTCTCCGCTAGACTCCCCAATGGTATGGTAGATGGTGGCGGCCGGTATGACCAACTCGAATGATGCTTTTAATGGCCTGTGGTCGCTGTCCTGGCGGTTCGCGACTTCAAAGTCAATCATTCGATCCGCCAGTATACCGCTTATCAGGATATAGTCAATTCTTGACAGGTTCCGAACAGTGGGTTGTGGCTGCCAGGTGTTTGAACGGAATGTTTTCTGTGCATGAGTGGATGTCAGTTTGTAGCTGAGCAAAAGGTCGCGCAGGGGAGCCGCCCTTCCTGAGCCTCGGGGAAGGGTTTCCAGATTATCTAGGTCTTTTAAATTGAAGTCCCCTGCTAAGATGACCTGATGTGTATTGTATTTGTTTAGCAAGTCCTCCAGATTTGATGCCAGTGCCTCCAGGTTGTCTTTCATAAGGGTCTGTACGGGGTTAATGTAGCAGTTTAATACAAGCAGATGAATTGGGTGACTGGTGAGGCTCGGACCCCTTATCTGTAGCGCTTGTAGTCCGACCATGTTCACGTTGATGGTGGAGACATCGAGGGCGCACTCGTGTTTTATGAAAATTGATAGGCCGCCTGCTGGACGAACGAAAAGGTTCCTTTTCGTTGCTGGTACTTGTAACTCGTAGTACCCGGCCAGGGGGGTGGAGGTCAAGGCCCAGGTTTCTTGGAGACAAATTAGGTCCCCGCATTCCAGGAACTGCTTCAAATTCTCATTGTTGCAGATTTTACTAACCCCTGCTATGTTCCAGGAGATTACTGTTAGCTGTGGTTTTGCAGTGGTGCTGGGCCTGGTGTCCCTGCTGGATTGCAGACTATTGTGGCGGCTAGGAGTGCTGTGTCATCTTGCTTCCTGGTCCCTTTTGCTCAGGGGGGGGAGATGTTATGTATGATTCGTTGATTGTTTTCATAGAGTATTCTGATTCCTGTGTGTACTCTCGGACCCATCTGGCTGCTGTTTGGGGGGCCCAAGCTGGTTGTCCCTTTTAGGACTGATCGGGTAGCCTTTCTCCCGCTGTCTGGGACCAGGGCGAGTGGATATTTTGGAGACGATAATACCTGAACTTCTATGCCCCACTCCGCGAGTAGGGCGGAGTTTTGTTTGATGGCTTGCTGTGTTTCTTTGTTCTTCAGTCCCACCACAGGGTATCACCATGTGAGTCCCCTTTCAAACTCTCGAATTTCACCCACTCTATGTCCCCTGATTGTGTCTTATCCAGGGTGTCCAGATGTTTGAAAAGACGTAGGAGGTTATTCCGGTTCAGGATGTCGTGGTGTCCTGCGCTGGAGAATCTTGGAGTAAAAACCACCTCGTAGACCACGGTGGGTGCATTCAAGTTTTGAGCCCCACCGCCCCTTTTTATGGTTGGTTCGACAAGAGGGGGCACTGGCCTGTAACTGCCTTTAAGGATTGAGGGTATACCTCCTTGCGACCTCTTGTTTTGGTAGTCATTTATCCTAGTTAAGAGCTAGGGACTTGTTTGGGGTTGATGCAAAGTAGCACCTTGAGGCACGCATGTTGACGAAGTTGGCTGTGGAGGCCATGTTGGGGCTGGTGGTTTTTTTCCGGCCATAGGCTGGGTTGCCGTGGAGGTAGTTTGCATTGCTGATGGCTTTTCTCCCTTTAAGCTGGGGGTACTTACTGGTGTGGGTTGATTATAATGCTCACCCTTTGGTGGGGGGCCTGAAGGGTCCTTATGCCCCATTTTCTATCTGTGAATATTGGATACAGCTGGGTTGCTTTTGCTTTTGTCCCCTAATTTAATGGTTGGTACTTGAGTTTGAGAGCCTGTGGTTGTCTAACTTTTAGCTTTAATTTTTGCTGCTGCTTTTTTAGCTTCTTTTATGCTCTTCTTGACAGTGGGGGATTCTGCGTGTCTATTGTACCTGATGAGTCTTCCGGCCCGGCTGTTATGATTTCTTCACTGTCCCTGTAGTTGGGGCTGTGAACGATTATGGGTTCTGGTGAGCTACTCACTGTCTTTGTGGTTAAAAACCCTGCGCTTTTGCCCTTGTCAGCTATGTCGTTCTTCCCCATTCGGGCCTGTGGTGTTTGTAACGCCTTCAGGGTGTGGGTGATGTACTTTGCCCCCTTCTCTTTATCGTTCAACGTGGGTGCCGCAGTTCTTCCTTTCGCTATTTCCATAATTTTGGCTATTACCTCAGGCAGAGAGGCCCACTTCTCAATGATGTCTGAACAACGGCACGCGCCGGCCCCCCAGTTGGAGCGCTCATGCTGGGAGATCCTATTGGCCAGGGCATCCACCTTGAAGCCTATATCGGCTAATCGCCCAGCTATTGCCTGCAGAAGGTCAATCTGTAGTTCCATCTTAGTGGATTGCCACAGGAGGGCTTTGTTGGTAGCACTGTTTGACTCCAACTGGGATGGATTATCCGAGGTCATGTCTGTGCCGATGTCGCGGTCTGGATTCTCCGTTTTCTTTTTAGTGGCCCAAAGGGATTCTTGGGGCCAGGATGGAATGGGGGCTAGTTCGAGGGTTCTTTCAATCTTTTGCTCAAGATTGTGAAGAAAGGAGCCTGAGAACTCCCCAGCGGGTGATAGCAATGGAACAGGGGAATCCGGTTGAGGGAACGTTAGATTAAGATTCTTGTACACGTGTTCATGGTCGTGCTGTGAGGTGCTAGGGCCCGGATTCTGAGGAGATAAGCCCAGGGCTTTTGGCTGGTGGATTTGCACTGTTGTTGTTGCGGTGGCGCCGCTTCCGATCTGGACTGTGGCTGTGGCTGTGATCTTGTCAATTGTAATGACCTGTGTCTCGGTTGTAGACCGGGGAGAGGAGCTGACACAGAGTGGTCCTACAGTTGACTTTTGGGGTGTTTGACCATGGGCTGTAATGGCCTGTCTGCTGGCCTGGTCCTGGGCGGCACTAGGTTCCTCACAAAAGGGCGACTCTACTTTAGGAGTGCACTCAAAGTTCGACAGTCGTCCACTGTGAGTAGATGCGCTGTTGTCTTGAACAGGGTCTTGGGCGGGGTCTGGAGCGCCAGGGGTGGTTCTTAGGCTGGGGTCGGAGCCGTGGTTGCTGTTGGAGGGATCCCTTTTCTTAAAAAAGTTTGTGATCATCCCTCTTTGGTCTGCCTCTTGTGGCCTTTCGTTTGGACTAACATTTAGTGATTTACTCCTGGTCTTCCGAGTTGTCTTACAAATTGGTGATTGGGTTGTCGGACTTTTTTCCGGAGACAGCGCCTGGCGGCCCTTCCTTTTGACCCCCATAACCAAATGACCGCCTGGCCGAATGACCTCCTAGTGTTGCCTTGCCTTGCCTTCTTGCCGCTAGACAGCGTTACTCCGGCAGCTGGGGCGGCGTGTGGACGTAGAGTAAGGCAGGGGTGGCTGCGGCAGGGCTACTGCTGTTGCTACTGCTGCTTGGCCGATGAGGCTTTGCTGCCAAGGGCAATGGTTGCTTGCGTAGAGTTCAGACCTGGCCAGATCGGCATATTCGAAAGGCAAGGCTCTGGGGTGCTAAAGTCATTTCCTGGGGGAAGACTCGGGAGCTGGTTGCAGATTAGTGATAGCGTCGAGCCCCCCCCCCTCTTTCACTATCCCCTTTGGGTTATGATCAGTCTTCAAAAATGTCCGAGGTTTTTCAAATGTTCATAGGTTGAACAACAACAGTTGAGCTGTGACTCTAGCAGTAGCTGTAACTCGACCGGTTGCCAACCCGCCGCTCGCTTCTTTACTGGCTCGTTAGAGCTCCTTCCCAACGCCGCGCCGCTCACCTGCTCACTGGCTCCCAAGCGAAGGCTCACCTACGGCCCGTCACGCCGCTGTGCTCCTCCCATGATCAGCTGTTCTGCTAACACGCCGCAACTGCTCCGCAACACCTCTCAGAGCGGAGCAGAATGGTGCGGTGCCGGACACACCGAACGCTGGGGTTTGACACTGCACAGGTGCACAGGTGAGGATGGCCAAGCAAGAGGGGCCTGGCGAGGGGGCTTCAGCAGTCACAGCCCTTCGAGAGCTTCCGCAGGCTTCGACAGCTTCACTGCGCTTCACGGCTCTCTCTTTCCCCGACTCCCGACACCTCGCACCTTCGCCGCTCTCACGATGGTATCTGCACTGCATGCAACGGCTGGCGGGGGGGACAGCCGGCACAGCTCGGGGGCTCAGAGGACGGCTGGCGGCTGGCAGTCTATAGCTCAGAGCCGGATAGTTGATCAATGGCACGGTGGCTCTGTGCTCTCCTGTTACTTGGTGAGTTGTCCTTCTGAAGCCTCGCCAGCGCACCACACCTAGCTCAGCTCAGCTGCTGCTGCTGTTCAGTCTCTCTCTCGAATGGATGGTCTGCTTTATTGTGATATTTTTCTATTTTCAAAAAGGGGGAGGCTTATGTGGCATCTAAAAAGTTTGTAATTTTTTTCTAGCTGCACAGACCCCCAGACCACCAGTTCTGCTGCGGAGGCGGTTGGAGGAGAAGGCACAGCTGCTGCAGGGATGGACGGTGGTAAGTCATATTGGATGGATGGGTGAAAGGATGGTTAAAAGTGTGGATACTGAATGGATGGATTAATGGATTAGAAATGTTGGGGAACGACTGGATGAGAGAAAGTTAGACTTAAATCATTGTGGCTATCAATGGATGAATGTAGAAGAATGAAAGGATGAATAAATAATTGCTTGGATGAAGAAACAAGGGCGTTCTACTGGAGAGGGGCATGGTCACACACTTCTCTTACGTGGTTTTATCAAAGCTTTGGTTCAAATTGGGAGGTATTTTCGTTTTTGGTCTAATTACTTGACTCACTGTATTTGTTAAGCTATGCACATATGTATCCCACCCATCATCATTCTTCACCTTCCTCACTGCCCATTGCATTTTGCCAACTTGACCTAAGTGCAGCATCATGACTGCAGTGTTGGATGTGTCGAGTCAGGGTGGAATTTAGGAGGCATTTGGAGACAAAGAGCAGACCCATTGGAATTAAAGTAAGATAATTGTCCATTACAGCTGCCCCAGCTGCAGAATGCATAGTGCAGCAAAGTGCCTGACACACTGACTAGAATGCTCCCATTAATTTAGCAAAACTTGTACTCTTCGATGCACCATCCACGCACCCTACCGTCGAACCAACGCCCCCCACCGCCACCCTCCGCACCTGGACCACGGTGACCACCGAAGACACAGCCCGCACGATGAGCACCATCCACTCCGGATCACCAACTGACCCTTGCCCCCACCACGTCTTGAACAAGGCCGACTCCACCATCGCACCCCAACTCCGGAACATCATCAACACCTCCTTCAACACCGCCACCTTCCGGGAGAGCTGGAAGTATGCCGAGCTCAGCGCCCTACTGAAAAAACCAACAGTGGACCCCACCGAGCTCAAGAACTTCCGCCCCATCTCACTCCTCCCTTTCCCTCCCAAAGTCATCGAGAAGACCGTCAACAGACAGCTTGCCTCCTTTCTCGAGGCGAACGGATCCCTTGACCCATCGCAGTCCGGTTTCAGAGCCAACCACAGCATCGAGACCACCCTCATAGTAGCCACCGACAACATCCAAGCCCTGCTCGACAATGGGGAAACAGCGGCACTCATCCTCATGGACCTCTCTGCAGCGTTCGACACTGTCTGCCACCGCACCCTAGTTCAACGCCTTAGCAACATCGGTATCCAAGAGAAGGCACTGGAGTGGATCATCTTGTTCCTCGCCGGAAAAACACAGAGAGTCCGCCTCCCCCCGTTTCGATCCGAGGCCACCAAAGTCATCTGCGGCGTCCCGCAAGGATCATCACTCAGCCCCACCCTCTTCAACGTCTACATGAGACCTTTTGCAGCCTTCGTACGCCAGCACAACCTCAACATCATCTCCTACGCCGACGACACACAGCTGATCCTCTCCCTCACCAGAGACCCCGACACCGCCAGAACTAGCCTACACAAAGGGATGAAAGACGTCTCCGAATGGATGAAGAACAGCCGCCTGAAACTGAACTCAGACAAGACGGAAGTCCTCATCCTGGGACCATCGCCCTCCGCCTGGGACGACTCCTGGTGGCCCCCTGCCCTGGGCACCACTCCCAAGCCAACAGACCACGCACGCAACCTGGGCTTCATCCTGGACTCCTCCCTCTCGATGACCAGACAAGTCAACGCCGTCTCCTCATCATGCTTCAACACCCTACGCATGCTCCGCAAGATCTTCCGCTGGATCCCGACCGAAACCAGGAAGACGGTCACCCAGGCACTCGTCACCAGCCGACTGGACTACGGAAACACCCTCTACGCCGGAACCACAGCCAAGCTACAGAAAAGACTCGAACGCATCCAGAACGCCTCCGCCCGACTCATCCTGGACATCCCCCGACGCAGCCACATCTCCGGCCACCTGAGAGACCTGCACTGGCTCCCCGTCAGCAAGAGGATCACGTTCAGGCTCCTCACCCACGCACACAAGTCTCTCCACGACCTGGGCCCCAAGTACCTCAACGACCGCCTGAACTTCTACACGCCCACCCGTCAGCTACGTTCTACAAGCCTCGCCCTCGCCGCCGTACCACGCATCCGAAGAGCCAACGCCGGAGGCAGATCCTTCTCCTACCTGGCGGCCAAGACATGGAACTCCCTCCCCATCCACCTTCGGCTGACCCAGGACCATCTCGCCTTCAGGAGACAACTCAAGACCTGGCTGTTCGAGCAATAGCGGACCCCTTCCCCCAAGCACCTTGAGACCCTTCCGGGTGAGTAGTGCGCTCTACAAATGTTATGATTGATTGATTGATTGATAGTGCATAACGCCTTACTCATTAATGAGAGGGAATTTATTTTTATTTTTCCATACAAAGTGTCTGTTTAGTTTTTTACTAGGAAAATCTTTAAAAGAAAAAAATAAAACCAGTCTGTTTTTTTAATCTGGTGTAATTTTGCCTTAATTCTTTTTAGTCAAACAGTCAGTGCCTTTTTATGTGAGGCGTGTGTGGGTAAGAAATGGTCCTTTGTCTCTCCTAATCACATTTCCAATCGCCCTAGGAGATCAGCAATGTACTGCTAATATTCCACTATTTAATTTTAAACAAGTGTTCTGTTTGCGCAGAGCATTGTTCAGGATTTGTCTTTTTTCTTTTTGCTGTTTTCTTGATATAGCTACTCCTGCTTGTCTACCAGCACCACCCAACAGGCAGGATATAGCGGCCCAGCTGCGGCAGCAGTGGCTGCAGACTATTCAGGCAGAATGCCCATGGCTGGTGGCCCAGGAGAACAAAGCGGAAGCATCTGCCCTGGGCACCAGTTCTTACAGCTTCCCTACCAATACATCACCATTGCAGCCAGCTGTCAGGGGATTGACTTGCCACTGCTGCCCACCCTCCCACTCAGACCACCAATTGTATTGCTGCCTCCTGTAGCATATGGACCAATTTGGGAGCAGGATGGCCTGGTTGGAGGAGAGCCTTTACAGTCTCGGTACCAGCATATATGGCACCCTGTTTTATTTTTTTGTTCTGGTGAGAGGGACTTTTGTTGTGGGTGGAGAGGGTGAGAATTGGGATGAGGCCAGGAGTTTGGACTATGATGCTTTTCTTTGGATTTTGGTTGGGAATAGGGCAATTTTGGGGGGGGGGGAGGCGTGGGCCTGTTGTGGGTAGAGGTTGGGTTTTTTTTTGTACAAAAATCAAGGGGAATATTTATTTCCTCATGATTTATGCCTGAATTAGTTTATTTGTGTTTTACTTTTCCTTTGCACTGCTGCCTTTTTACACATACTGTAGTTTTCTAATCTACTATTAAAATGTATACTGGTTAGTTATTGTTAGTTATATACCTGTAACTATAGGGGGGATACTGCCATGACCTATATTGCCTACAAAAACCTAGATAAATTATTTCTTATGCAGCAGCAGTTACTTGCATACTTACTAACTTAACTAGCTCACCTCTTACCTGAAGATAGATGAAGCAAGCAATAACAGGAAAGGCATCGCAACTTCACAAGCAAGGTTCTACTCCCACCTAGGTGAGCTGCAACTGTAGTATTAATCAGAAGGATTATTTATCACTGGCATGGAAATAAAAACACTACGTTAGTGGGTTAGATAAATTGTAGCATAGCTTTACAATGAATTGATGGCAGACTACTACGTGACACAACAAAGAACTACTGATATTGATAAAAATAACAAAAATAGCAAGATTGACTTCTTCTTAGCAATGGAGATCTAGTATTTAATTAGATCTAAAGTTACAAAATCCTCGAGTCATGAAAAGTGAACTCAAAGTCTGGAGTGGACAAGGTTAAGCGTTTATGCAACACAAGGTCTGAATGATGATGCTGATGACTGATGGTCTGCTATCTCAAATATGGATCACTTTTACGTGGGATGGGTAATTGGGGCCAGCGTGGGCTATTGCTGAGGTAATAGAAGATCATGCTGTGGGTTGGAGTCCCGTTCACTACATCTGCCCCACCAAGTGTGTGATCCATTTATGGTGTAAATTGTCAACCCTCAACAAATCACACAGCCCGGGGGAAAGTGGTTAGAGGTTTGATGAATGGGTGGGAAAGGGGATTTGGGGATAGGTGTGACAAAATTAAAGAGACACAAGGACAATATTCATCTGGGCAAAGAGCAGCACACCATCGTCATTAATTTGTTGCAGAAGGAATCAGTATGACACAGTTAAGTTAAATGCATTGCAAACAGTCTGCCACCCTCAGAGACCGTGGTAATTATTATATATCTAAATGTTCAGTGACCTAGGTTTGAAAAATAGTAAATACAAATCTTCAAGGAGTGAAGCGAACCTACACAGTTCTAAAAAAAAATCTTTAAAAAAAATTATACTGTATTGCCAAATTGGGTGGTGCATCTGCATTCTTTTTGGATTGTCCGTCGATTTTGGGTGCCTGGCTGAAGCTGTCTGGTAAGGTAAGCATGAGTGTTATGGTGCTTTTACCTTTTGTGCAAGAGAAGAGAAGGCCTGCGGATTGTAAAATAGAAATTATATTGTTGAGTCAAAGAGAAGGATAGACAGTAAGCTTCATGAGAAGTGTATCAAGAAGACTCAGGCAGAGCAAGAGCATAGTCCTTTGCAACCATTCATTTATTTTATTACTCATGTGGAATCAATTAAGTGAGAGCAATTATAACAACCAACAATCACAAAAAAGTGGCCGCATCTACTGGGCTGATCATACTAGCAACTGTCATGATCTTCATCATAACATTTTAGCTCAGCATTTACATAATGTGAGGATGTGACGTCCTTACAAGTCTGTCTCTAGTTCCCTACAACAGGCCTCCCACCCAACCACATAGTTTCAAATTTGAGCCAACCAGTACACACACTCAGCAGCATTGCATTTCCCAAATCAAGTAATATATTCACCTATCACTAGTCTACAGAGTTAAGTAGACCTCTTAGAGTCATCACCATGTTGGATTCCCTGAAGTTTATAAGTTCCTTTTTATGGCAGTAGTTGAGGTAGTCAGGCCCTGAGTCCTTCCATCACCCTCCTGACTCCGAATAACGAATATGTTCAACTCTGTTCCGACTCCCGACCCAAATGAGAGAAATCGATCTGAAGTGCAATGATGTTGATGAATACATGAGTCTAAAAAGGTGGGCTACTTTAGTCAGTCAGACACAAACAAAGAAAACAATATAATGTTCCCCTGGCTATATCCTTTTTTTGTCAAAGCAGTTTGGCAATAGAAAGTTCTATGGTGATCCAGGCCTACTCAGTAGAAAAGGAAGTAGAGTTTGTCCTTAGACTTAGGTGGCTCACCCAGACGTTGGTTAGCTAACACAGTACCATGACCTTAACCTGACCAGTCACCCTCATCCTCCTCCTGTCGTACCTCAGTTATGGTGTAACTTGGTGGTATAAGGTGCGGATTCATTCTGATCTTGGTTAATCGCTCCATGTTTTGGGGTGAGAGACTGGTCTTTCTCACTGTGACAACTGTACCAACTGCACTGAACACATGCTCAGCAGACACGCTGGCTACCGGACAACCCAGATACTTTATCGCCAGCCTGCTTAGCACTGGCCATTGGCGCCTCTTTCCATACCATTACACCAATGGTCTTTGATCTAGATAGACATCCATTGGATCATCCAGATAGGCCTAAACCATCCTCTCAATCGTTATTAGTGTTTCAGCTTGCTCGACCTCTTTTGCCTTTGCCTCTGCACTGGGCTTAAGCCCTGCCTTTAGAAACCAATCAAATGCAGATTTGGGGGATGATCCTCCTTCTCCCGTTGTTGTTGTTGCTGGTGTTCTTGTTGTTGGTTTTGGCTGCCGTGAGCCAAAAGCACTGCCATCAGGCTCTATTGAAGTGAAAGCTGCACCCCAGAACTTCTGCCTAGAAGTAGACCTCTAATTCCCAGCCATTCTTTTTCTAGGTCGCTGATTTACTCAGCAATCCACGTGTTGTAGTTTAAAACATCCCCGTCTGAAAAAGGAATGAGAGTCGCCAGTAATTGTTTGTACCATGGATCAAGAATTGTGGCACACATGTAATGTTTGGATGACACATTGTCACTTTGCAGCCTTCTATAAACAGCCAAGCGAAGAATTAGACGCCCTGCCAACTAACACGCATTACGCATTTTTTTGTCTACACTTTTCTATATTTCAGACACCTCCTTTAGCTGTTCCTGTAGCATAGGCAACAACGGGACAGCATAGCGGCACTTCGTTCTCTTCCTCCTTGCTGACTTTCCATGCGAAAACCTCAAAATGAAGCAGCATCTCTGTCAGGCATTTGACGAGGCCCCGTTGGTCCATCTCAATGATCATGCCCTTCACAGTTTCATCCCCTGTTTATGGGACATGTTCATTAATAAGTTTGTACTGCTCAGGCAGATGTTGCAACATATAATAAGTCGACTTCCAATGTGTTCGCACCTCCTGTACGAGGGCTTTAACTGGCATTCTATTATCACGCTGAATAATCCTCAACTGCTTCCGGGCTTTAAAAGAATGGCTGAAATTAGTGCAGATTCTCTGCAGGTGGAGAGTAAGTTGCTGACTCTGTCTTCTTTTTTGAGAAAGTCCTGTACAATGATGTTGATGCAGTGTGCCAAACACAGGGCCCCGAAATAGCCAACATCTGACATGGCCTTAACTATATTACTGCCATTGTCTGTGGCAACAATCCCAATGTTAAGCCCTCTGGATTACAGCCATTTGAGGGCCTTGTTGTTAAAGTCATCCAAGATGTTTGCAACTGGAGTTCTCCATGGTGAACATGGCTTCTGTTGCATGCTTCCAAGCGCCATTAAATATGTCAGCAGCATCATCACCTGCAGATATGATTTCTCTAACCCCCACTAAAGAGATTCAGTGTGCAGTGATGCACATGTAATCAGTGGCATCACTGGCACTGGCACCACATGTCTGTCATCAGGTGGATAGTCTGAACAGCATTGTGCTGCAAAGCTTGTCCAACCAGTTCCAACAATTTTGATGTAGCGCTGAAACAGCAACTCTGGCAAAATAAGTCCATCTGGGAACCTTCCATTTTGAGCAGATATCTGACACAAATTCTAGAAAAACCACACCTTCCACAAAAGAAAAAGGGAGGAGTTCCAGCGCTAACATTTTAGCCAGTTTCCCATTGTACAAACGAACTGTTGGGTGGTTGCGTTCGTACTGCCCCTCCTGCCAAAACCTGCAGGGACTAGTAGCTTGGATTTCTGTTTTCTTTTCTGGTGCCACTGATACAGGTGACTTCTTGAGAGAAGAAGGTGGTAGGCTCAAAGGGCATCTCAGCAGGACAGCCACTGCATGCTCTTTCTTTGGTGTCTTGACCTGACTCTGAGTCTTGTGCCATTGTGATGTTACTGATGTTGGCGATACTACTGCACTGCTAGGGACAGGGCTGATTTGCATAAAAAAAATTGTCACCCACTTCTTCACCTTCCACTGTGATTAGAGCAGATTCAGATTCTCTGCTCTCACTACCTTCACCAACAACAATTGCAGTTTTTGTGGCTGGGGGCGCCTCTTAGTGGATTGCATGTTGTTTTTACAAATCGGTTATTTGGCCTCCAGTACTAGTTTGTACCAAGCTTACTTCAACTAACACTTGCCTTGCAAAGAGAGGGTATGGCAATATTTGACTGCTGCTTGCTAACCATAAAGAAGTTCCAAACTGAGGAGGTCCACTTTCTAACACTGGTGCCACTGCTAATGTCCAAAGAAGTGGCAGTAGATGGGTGTTTTGACGTATGCCTCTGCAGTGCCTACCTCTACTGAGGTGGTTGTGGATGTAGGTCGCAAGAGCCTTGCATATATGGAAGCTAGAGGTGGTGGTATCTTTGCCAGATCCCTAGGAGCAGATTGAGATGGGGTAACATTGGTCTCCTCTGTGGCTGGGCTAACATCTATGATGGCTGGGTAATTGTCATCCTCCTCTTCCTCATCCATAACTCTAAGGCTTTCAGGACCCTTCCTTTTCCCTTGCCTTTTCTGGCGTGTCTCAGACTAAAGCGGGATCAAGTGGAGTCTTTATAATCACAAGGAAGGCTTGGAGAAGAATATGGTGGAGTACCCTTACTTTTGGTTGCTGGAGATCTGGAAGGCCATGGGTCTTCTGAAAGCGGGGCTTCTTCGACTTCCTCACCATGAAGCTCAACCTCCTGAAGTGCTCCTACTTCAGGAGGAACTACTATTACTGGCTGCAGCTGTAGTAGTCCACTTAGCAGAGTTTCCGGCAACAATTTGGTATTACTTTGCGAAAGAGATAACTTCAATTCAATATCACTGTTCATATACATTGCTGTGATTAGAGTGGCTGCCTCTGTGCCAGATATGCGCATGTGCCTAGGTTGGGGTGGGTCCATTGATGTGGGAGTGCTGCTCTCAGCTTGCTCCGTAGAGACAGGAGCAGCAGGTCCACATAGTGTAGGGAAACATAACAGTGGTGGTAAGCTACTTCTTATCACTGGCCACTTTCTTGATGGCATCTTACTCTGGGGCCATCTTGAAGCTGTCAGTTGGCACTGGCATTTAACTTCACAAGCTGAAGAGATGCGGGTACTGACATGTGTTGTGTGGGAGACACGGAGTGGTGCAGGTAAAAAATGCAAAAAAAAGTATATAATGATAATGATAATATAAAGCACTGTTCATACAGTACATTTACTATGAGTAATGATCAGCAACTAGGCCTCAAGCGTGTTCTTAAACTGATATCAGGGAAAAGTAAAAAAAAATTAGCACAAACAAAGTGGCTTTTAAAATTGAAAAAATGGATGGTTGCACAAAATGACCACATGGTCAAACAACTCGCAAGGAGGCATGGTCACAACAAAGAACACATGCAGGCCTTTGGCATAAGCACACTGACTGGCTACTCAAAATGGCTGTCAATCACATGGCCAAACAATAACAACCAGCAAGGAGGCATGGCCAAAATAAAGATCACATAGAGGTCTATGGCAAAAGCACACTGGCTGGCTACCCAAAATGGCCACCAGCCACAAGGTCAAACGGCAACAACCAGCAAGGAGGCATGGCTACACAAGGAACGCATGCAAGCCTACGGAAAAATCACACTTGCTGGATACACAAAATGGCCGCCAGCCACATGGTCAAACGACAAGCAAGGAGAAATGGAAAACATAGAACACATGCAGGCTTATGGACACTGACTATACAAAATGGCTCCTGGCCAAACGACATGGGGAACAAAGACAAGTGGTGGCCTATAGCAAACACACTCACACACTGGCCGCATGGCAACACAGGAGAAAACAATATTAATTTAGCAATGCCAAAAACTAAATTTAACTGGGCTATCAAATTTTACAACAACACATGTTTCAATTCAATAGACACCATAGAACAGTTGTTCCACGCACCCATGACTAGTACTGGGCCTACTGGCTGGAAGGTCCATTGGCAGACTAAGCTACATAGTCTATCCAAACTCGACCGAGTGACTGCTAAACCTCTCCCGTCCCAGGACCTGTGTGACTCTCTTCAAGACTATTTTTTTACTAAAATCTCCACAATTAAACTTTATATATCTCCTCCCTCCCCCTCTTTTGATCCCCCTTTGCCTCCCCCTAGCACTTATTCTTTCTCGCACTTCCCTCCCATTTCGACTGAGAACTTTCTCAGTTTGGTAAACACTACGAAATCTGGCTCCTCCATGGCAGTTGTCCGTCACACATCCTTCGGGAGATTTTCCCACTTTGCTCTGATCTACCTCTGGCCCTCCTCAATGAATCTTTGGCCTTGGGTGTCGTCCCTAATCTCTTCAAGTCAGCGAAGATTTTTCCTGTCTTGAAGAAGGCTGGGGCTTACCCTACTATCCCTTCTAACTTCCGCCCCATCTCCTTGCTTCCATTCTTGGGCAAGGTGTTGGAGAGACATGTTACCCATTGTCTGAGTTCTTTCATTGAGGACTCCAATTACTTAGATCCTTATCAGGCTGGTTTTCGCCCCTCCCATTCTACAGAATCAGTTATCCTCTCGGTCTTGGATGACCTGAGAGTGAGTGCGGATCATGGATCCGCACAGGCCCTGATACTGTTAGATCTATCGGCCGCTTTTGACATGGTCGACCATCTTCTTTTTTCGGTCGACCGTGTCAGATGTGCTGGTATTTCGAATGTGGCCTTGAGTTGGGTCTCCTCCTTTTTGGAGAACCGCCAACAGGCGGTCCAGCTCTCTTCCTTTTCCTCAACTCCTCGAGTGGTAACCTGTGGTGTCCCCCAAGGCTCTGCCCTTTCCCCCCTTTTATTCAACCTTTATATCTTTCCCTTACTTTTTGCGCTGCATCTTCGGGAGGTCACAGTGTTTAATTATGCTGATGACCTCCAACTCATATTTCCTCTTTCTTCTTCCCCTGACTCTGTTTCCTTTTTCCAGAATACTATGATTTTTTTCCAGGATTGGATGAGCATGAACCATCTAAAGTTAAATCCCGACAAAACGGAGTTAGTCATGATTGGAGACTCACCCAATCCTTGGTGTTCTAATTTTTGGCCTTCCTGTCTCAGACCAGCCCCTTCTGCGTCTAAATCTGTGAAAAGTTTGGGTATTAAAATCAGCGCTGATCTCTCTCTGCACACCCAAATAAGCATGATTGTTTCCTCCTGCTTCTTAAATCTCCGTACTATCCGGAAGGTTTCCCGTTTTTTTTACGATCGAGGCTCTCAAATCCATCCTTCTTGCCCTTGTTATTTCTCGGGTTGATTATGCCAATTCTCTATATATTGGCATCCCTGCCTATGAACTACGCCGACTACAGCTTATTCAAAATCAGGCTGCTAGGCTGATCTATAGTCAGACTAGATTCCACCATGCCCTCCCGCTTTTGAGGCAACTGCACTGGTTACCGGTTGCCCATAGATGCCAATTTAAACTTGGGTGTCTTATTTTTAAATCATTGGCGGGCTTGGCTCCCCAATATGTAGCATCCAGGCTTTTAACTTACACTCCTTCTAGGAATCTACGGTCTTCCTCTAAGAATTTCCTAGTTGTCCCACGTTTAGTCAGGAAAAAACACGGGGGTTCGAGTTTTTCTTTTTTGGCCCCTAGGTTCTGGAATGCCCTGCCCATCAACCTCCGATTTCCTCAATCATACCCGGAATTCCGCAAAGGCTTGAAGACCTGGTTATTCACCAGAGCGTTTGAGGTCTAGCTGTTGTTTGGCTGTGCTGTACCGTTCAGCGCCATGAAAACTTTTTGGTAAACGTGCGCTTTATAAATTCCCCCAACTTCAACTTCAACTTCATAGTAAATTAAATAAATATTGCACATTCTTTTTTTAATTGAGAAAATGTACTGAACTGTGCAACATTTTTCCTTTACAAAGAAGAAAAACTAGACTCCTACTGAAACTGCAGGACACCCACGAGAATACATTTTAAAAATCTAGTATAAGTACAAGTAAATCCTGGTGAATGCCCTCTATCAAACAAACAACACCCCTATACAACAGTTTATGAACTTACTTGTGATAACACAAAAACAAAGTCCTCAAATTCAATGGTATGCAGCAGACAAACAGTGATCCTTCCAGCTCCAAATCCAAATAAGAAGTGACCAGGAGGTGAACACACATTGGGAAAAGCCTGCTGGACAGGAACATGAAGTTGGAGTCTCTGAGACACTTACTCCTGGCTTAAAAAAAATTAAAATAAAAAAATGGCTCCTCGTACAAAAAACCAACGCAAATGGTCCATTTTTTAAGTTTGTTAACTTAAAATTGTCTTTTGAGGTTTGTTAGCTGCTTATCCAGGAGAGAATCTTCTCCAGGCTGTGGCCATGGTTGCTTGTACTCGATTGCACTTGCCTATATCACAAAAAAAGCTGTAAGTCACTGCATAGCCTAAAGCCGCGTTAGTGGCTGCAAAATATCACGTGTGGTTAGCGAATCTCGTGAACGCTTGCGAGTGCCCAGCAAGTCTCATCGAGCTCCCCGCATGAGCAAAATGATATGACATGACGAGCGCACCAATGGAGAACAAAATGATGTTCTGTTATGGTTTGTTGAGTTTATCGGTAACCCTACATGCTCTGTACACGGAGTGGAATCTTATGCCCAGGACTAATCACAACTCTATTCTGACTACATAATAAAAAAAGACGATAAACCTAAACAGTCCAAATTTCAATTAAAAAAGAAGAAGGTGTCTGACATAAAAGTCAAGCAGGCCGCCGGACCCTGATGGATTGTCTGGTGGCAGTAGCATTGAGTGACTAAGTCCAGACACGAGGGTGAGTGTCCCACATTGATTACATGAGATGCAACTTCAATAGGAGGGGGACGTCCTGAGATACATTAATGCTCTCTTTTGGGAGAACTTGCCATTTGGCTACGATATTCTCTTATCCGAAAAAGATTGCCTATCTGATTTTGCGATGGATTGCCCAGAGGAGAAACAGTAATTTTACTTGATTTTTCCAACCATGTCCCAGGGACAGTGAAAAATGTGTGTGCTAGGGAGTGGGCTTTAGCGATACCTCCTGCAATATACTGCAGCCATGTGGGGTCGGATGATGGTTCCCTTAATCACGATATACCATTGAGGTCAACCACCCAACCTCTAAGACAATATCCCATTAAACGTGACACTAAAAAGGGGAGGGGGCGTGGCCTGGATGGCCAAGATGGCGGACGCAGCTTGAGAGAGCTCTGACTGAGCCCCATGCATCTGTCAACATCCTGCTGCAAACCACATCACCGGAATAATTGCTTTCCTTCCCTGAACCTGCTGTGCAGCTGGGGCAGTCTTGCTGGGCTCAAATGGCAGCTTTGAACTGGGAATGGCGGCAAAGTGATACCGAAGGGAAGGCTGGGCCTACCTGTACATCCAAGCATGCACTGCTTGGATGGCAACACTTGGAGGTGGAGCTCTCTCCAAAGAGTACAGAAGAATAAAAATTGCTGGGTGATCCGCTGGTGCACCTAGGTCTGTGAGGGCATGCTGGGGAGATCACAGGGCCTGACACAGAGGATCTCTGCAGTCGCAGCCAAGGGTACACCGCTCACAGACCTTGCAGCAAAAACTGCTGATGGCCACTTTAGGAGGAGATGGGGTGTTTACTCTCAGCCCCAGGTGGGGGGTTGTCTGTTGTGGTTGCGCCAGACGGGCATAACCCCAACCTGTCCCTGGGGCCCTGTAGAGTCTGTGTGGAATGGACCCACCGGTGAGGACTGGATCCCAGACAGAGTATTGTGTACCGGTGGATCTGCGGTGGGTGCTGCAGGCGCTGACTCCACATCACCGACAGCTTACCCCTGTGTACTCGCAGAGTGAGTTGGCAGCTGGCCGCCTGCAGCTTGAGACATCTGAGATGAGATCGGGACAATACGAGGAGAGAGAAAGGGGCTGCGGGTGCTGACTCCGCATCGTACTAGGCCTGACGGGGGACAGCGAAGTTGGCATCTGGGTGACTCCACATGGGGGCCGCTCGCTCTGTCCTTAAACCGGGAGGGGTGAAACCTGTCCCCAGCCCTAGTCATCGGAAGCCTACTTTGACTGGAGAAACGTGGGGATTGGGGGAGGCGCCCTTGCACTGCGACCTGGAAGAAGCCCAGTGCTGTGCCGATCCAGAGCGGTTGGGCCCTGCCTGAGATGCCTGACGGGCCCAAGGAGGCATAGGTGGACTCCTACTCCTGAAACTATCTCAGGCCAACTGGATGTTGCACAGCATGAGACCAATTGAGGAGGATCCTGCATGGGAACCCCAGTCGCCCATGCTTATGGGGAGCACACCCATATACCGTTTAAGTGCACTTGCTGGACCCCAGCTGGCTAGGCTCACATGACTGTCCCTTAATGCTATAACCTTGTCAGACACATCTTGTGCACCTGGAAGCAACAACAATCTAACAACATATAGAAGATCAACCACTGAGCCATACCCATAGGGGGAACTGCACAATACTTGGGGGCCGACTACAATGTCGTTATGAAACTCTTCTGACTGAATTGGTTCGGTAATCGTTTTCGACCGACTCTGGTTCGATGAGTCCGACAGACCGATTACGATGTCTCCGAACATAGTCAGGTTGGACTCGCATTGACTTCAATGGGAGCATGTGTTCTGAACAAGAACACAGGCTCCCATTGAAAAAAGGGGTGGTTGGGGAAGACTATGCACCCTGTGATGGGCACCTCATGGTGCCTGCCACACTGTGCATGGTTTGACAGGGGGGTCCGTTTGGTACCCCCACGGACCTCAACTGGAGACCTTGAGGTGAAGGGGGGCCTTCTATGGGTCCCTGAAGTCAGATTCAGACAGCCGTTTTGTGTCAGGCAGACCGAATCGGAACAGCTGTCCGAATCTGTCATCGTAATCGTTCATTTGGAAACCATGTCCAGAAAGCTGTACAAATTGAACGACTCGGTGGTCCTTATGACGTTCGGAACTGATTTCGATAGCCTGAACGGTTTCCTTGCATTGCAATCGGTCGTCTGAAAAAGTGTCCAATGTGGTCGGAAACATGGGTTCCAAATCGGATTCCCCGAATCCAAATCCCATTTGGAGCCTTTCCGTACAGCATCGTAATCGACCACTTGGTTGGGAGTGGGCCCTGCCCCCACTAGGAGACTGTGCCATCATGGGAAAGGACAAGATTGCCAAAACCGCCAAATCCATCAAAATAGATAATGCCGGAGAGCTGCACACTGAACCAGTTGAGCGCCCACCTGACAGAGTCCTACCCAAGGAACACGCACTATATGACCTCATGGCAGCCATTACTAAGATAGATGCAGTAGCCATAGATGTTACCCTCCTACGGACAGAACTGTGGTGAGTTGCGGACCGAATGACTACATCTGAGAAGGTGGTGAGGTGGTGATCATCCACGAAACAGTAAACTCACTACAAAAACTGACCATCTCCCTGGAGGATGAAGAGGAAGACGCAGAGGGGTGTTCCCAGAGGAACAACCTCCGCTTCGTTGGGTTCCCTGAAAAATCAGAGGGACAGTCAGTGGAACTGTTCCTCGAAGAGTGGATCGGTAAGATTATGCACCCACAACCATTATCCAGATTCTTCACTGTAGAGCATGCACATAGGGCTCTGGCACAGCCCACAGCCCGGGAGCATCGCCAAGGGCCATTATTACACAGATGTTTAATTATAGGGACAGAGACATAATAGTGCAACATGTGCGAGTGAACGGTACACCCAATTTTGAGGGTCACCCAATCTCTGTGATCCCAGATTATACCCTGAAAGTCCAGGAGCAGAATCAAACTTTTCTGGCAGTAACAGCAAGGCTTTGTGAGCATACCTTGCTCTATAGCCTGATGTTCCTGGCCAAACTCATGGTGTTGCACAAGGTGCATTTCTTCACCTTGGCAGAAGAGGCTTCAGACTGAGTTGAAGTACTCCCGGGGCCCTCTCTCAATCTTCAGGAAAACTGAAAGCATCATCCATCACAATGACTAAATTTACATTATAGCGGAAGAGACGTGGAGCTCAGAGATCTGCACGCCAAGCCCACATACCACCCATGGGCGTATAGAGGTCTGTTCCGATGGTACATTACGCAAAGCTAATGCCCAACCGTTAACATTGGTGTTTCACCTGGACAGACGAAGCGGCTTATTATTCTGATAGCACAGATGAAGGAAATATATAGACTTCCCACGACGGTCAAAACAGGAATGTATGGATTACAGACTGTATAGATCAGGGACACGGATGGGTACTCTCACAGAATCACCACATATGATTTTGCCGTTGGTGTACTTTGGTCTAGAGGTAACTGCAGTTGAGCCCGGGTAGCTGTGGGACCGGGAAGGGAGACACTTTCTGGAATTGGGCCTATTATAATTTAGTTCTCCTTTTGACATTTGCAATGGAAAGACAGTTACTTTTGAATATTGGGGGAATAATGATCAAAATTACTCCTTGATGGTGGTATTTTAGAGTTAGACTTAACAAATGTGGACGAACCCACTATGTTGGTATGGTACAATCACTATTGTGGTTAGTACATGGACCCATTAGGTTTGTTTAAAAGTCCCCTCACACACCAACCTGGTTGGTGTCATGCTTCATCATTGGGGTCCCAACCGGGTGGCCGAATGCCCCCCGGATGTGCTACGCCTGTAAACTTTATTAGTGGCTCAGGATATGGTTAAAAATGGGAAGTGTCCTTAGTTGATTATGTAAGTGGTCCACTAAGGACAATAGTGATTGTACCATACCAACATGGTGGGTTCGTCCACATTTGTTTAGTCTATCATTATACTGGGGATACGGACGCACCCCGCATTTCCCTTGCTCTCTCATTGTTTTCCTATTTGTTATTTTAGAGTTCACAGCATTCTAAGTTAGAATACAGGTATAGCATGTCTACATCAGGATAGCAGCAGTGAATTTCTTTGCTCCTCACAACCTACGGTACCAGTCGTGGTGCACTGGCCCATTGCACAGCATACTAGTTATTTCATGTTCTTGACTTAATAAACTTGTAGGAATAAAATTGGGTATGGGGGGAGGAGCTTCGCGCGCATCCGAGATGGCCGCGTGAGCACAGGGCTCCCGAGGACCCTCGCTGCCTCCCGCATTTATCCTGTACAATATCCTGATCTGATGGAAGATCATTGAAGACACAACCTGGCTGATGTACTAGCAGGTTTTTCGATCGAAATCGGACGCAGGGTCCCCGAGCTTTGCCGTCTTGAACTTTGCGGCCTTCTCCATGGACCAGCCTGGACCTTGAGTGGTGGCAGTGCCCGGGTCGTAATTTAACAACAGCGACTCGAGGAGGTCGGACCACGGCCTCACTTCACTTTCGGTTTTGTTTCTCCGGCGCACTGCCTCATATATGCGGTGTGTCTGTTGATCGGACTGATGCCAGCTCATTGAGTTTCGAGCGGGCGACTGTTCGGCTGTGGTCTCCACTTGGCTCAACTTTGTCTCCTGTATTCCCGTGTGTGAATTTTAAGGAGCCATTTGGACCAGATCCCAAGCCGCCCTCCGGGGCACCCGACTCGCCATGACGGGCAAGCCTGAGGGTGAGAAACGGAAGGTTAAGACCACCATCCGTGGAGGTTCTACCCAGACGAACGTCATGGATCGCTATACCCTTTCTAAAGGATCCCCCGGTGGCGCACCTAAGACCCGGGAGGAGGGTGTCGACGATCCTGCTGTGTTGGCGGACTTAAAACTACAAGACGTGATGGGCGCCATTGCTGGGATACAGTCCTCTATTGGCCAACAATATGAAGCCCTGGCTCTGAAGTTGGACACGGTGGCTATCGATGTCAACCTCAAGTAAAAAAAAAAAAACACTTTATTCGATTACTTAAAAATCATAAAAGTATACTATACAAATTCATAATATTATGCAACCAAAGAAATTAAAAAACATCGGACAAAAATAATATTTAGTGTACATTTAAAAATCAGTGGCAAATACATACAGATCAGCACATCGATGTCAACCTCATTCGCACTGACTTAGCCAAGACGAATGAGAAAGTGAAGTCATTGGACCTGAAGACATCCAGCCTCACCACGGACGTGTCCGACTTGCAGACAGAAGTGCGCAACCTAAGATCTGCCAATGACTTTTTTGCTCGTCGCTTGGAGGATTTTGAAGGCCGTGCACGGCGCAACAACGTGCCTATTATTGGAGTCCCGGAAGAATCTAGTTCACTCGCCATTGATCTTCGAGTGGGGGACCTCATTCTTAATCATCTGGCTCCAAAGGGCCTGAGCAAATTTTTTGCCATTGAACGTGCGCACAGAGTGCCAGGGGGACAAGCGAAGCCTGGTTTCCCCCCCCGTCCGATTATTGCACGGATCTTTAACTTCAGAGATCGCGACACCATTTTGCAGGCGGCACGGACAAGCGGCCCTACGCAGTTCGAAAACGCTGCTGTGAATTTTTACCCAGACTTTTCTCAGTCGGTCCAGAAACAACGTATGGGATTTCAAGGTGTGAAAAGGCGACTCAGAGACATGGAACTAAAATATGCTATGTTATTCCCGGCCCGACTGCGTGTGGAATATGACAATCGAACATTTTTCTTTGTCAGGCCTTAGGAAGTGAGTGATTGGTTGGACACTTTTCCGACTCGCCGCGCTGGCCAGGAACATGCTGGTGGCGCGGAAGGGGGACTGATGGACCAAGAATGATTATGGTGCCTGTGTCCGGAACAATTTTCAGCGTGATCAGCCGGAGTTCACTGACTTTCTTTGATCATTCCGTTCGTATCCTCGGAGGTAGCGGGGATGGCGGGACCCTTTCCTCCTCTGGGGTTTTCTTTGTGTAGATTAGTTCATGTTTGTATTTGCTAGGGCGACAGGCACACTGCAAATTGGGGTGGCTTTTGAGTCGGTGCAGGGGTGCAGGGTGGGGGGGAGTTGTGTTGGGAACCGTGGGGGGAGGGAGGGACAAGTTCAGGGATTGTTTGTTTTTTCTTTTTCAAGGCAAGGTACCTTCATTATCATTGACATTTGTGTGATGCTCGTTTTGCGATGGGAGTTCATTTTGGATTTGGATGGGGGATAGAGGGTTGAAGGTATTATGCTGGAATGTGAATGGGTTGGGTGATCGCATAAAGAGAGGGGTGGTTATGCAGCTGTTGCGGCGCCTTTCGCCTGATGTCGTACTGTTACAAGAGACGCACTTGATAGGAAACACTTGTCATGCTTTTAATAGGAGGGGTTATCGTTTGGCTGCCCATTCGGGATTTACATCTAGTTCTAGAGGAGTGGGTATTTTGCTTAAGGTTTCCCTCCCCCTCGAAATTGATGATGTGATCCTCGATGCCAGGGGTCGATATGTTGCACTAGTCGGGCGGTGGGAGGGTAACCCAATCTCGTTGGTGTCAGTTTATGTCCACCCGGGCTTGCAATCCACGACATTTACAGACCTGGGGCGGATGGTTCTGGGTCTCCCTGAGGGTGTTTTGATACTGGGTGGTGATTTTAACTCCGTCATTTCTGGCAGGCTAGGCCGCTATCCCCCCCGAGATCTTCCTGCTGCACAATCCTGGTTGGGCGACTTCCTGGAAACCTTGGGCCTCATAGACTGTTGGAGACTAATGCACCCAGACCAAACACAGTTTACCTTTCACTCTGGAGCTCATGGCAGTCTTTCTAGATTAGATTACATCCTTATACCGGCGGCACTGTCCCCCTCGATTGGAGAGGTTACACCTGGCCCGGGGCATATCGGACCATTCCCCTATTTGGTTTCATTTTAATCTTAGCATCGGGGCCGAAGGCAGGGTGGCTCCGATTAACCCATGGTATCTCCTCAACCCCAAGACGCGCACTGAGTTGATTAAATCATTTGATCTGTATTTTACTGAAAATGTTGGTTCTGTATCATCACCTGTCTCGTTGTGGGAAGCTTTTAAGACTGTGATCAGGGGACAGGCATTGTCTTTGGTGGGGTGTGCTAAGAAACGTAAGAACGAGGCAATTGTTCAGCTCGAAACTAAAATCACAGACCTGGAGACTGCATTGGAGCGGGGGGTGTCTCGAGAAGCTTTACATGTCCTCCGCCTTAAACAATTAGAATATAAAACTTTGGTTACTGATGCGGCAAAGACGATGAGTAGGGAACAGCAGGGACGGCTCTAGGACGTGGGTGATAAAGCAGGAAAATTGATTGCCTGGCTGGACAGAAGGGAGAGAGCGAATCGAGTGGTTCCAGTGATTGTGACATGTGATGGTGTGAGTGTAACTGATCCAGTTGGCATTGTTGAATGCTTCGCTGATTATTTTCGAGAGGTATATACCTCGGTGTCCGACAGGCCTGAAGAGGATTCGCACTTATTGCTTCGGGACATAGCGCTCCTTTGTTTGTCCGACTCGGAGCGTGATTGCTTGGATGCCACGCCCTCGGTGGATGAAGTGGCTCTCGCGCTGTGCTCCCTTCGCTCCGGCAAGGCTCTGGGTCCCAATGGCCTTCCTGTGGAACTGTATAAGTTGCGCCCTGATACTTTAGCTCCCCATCTACGTGCTATGTTTTTGGCTGCGCGAGATAATGGCTCCCTCCCTAGAGATCAGCGTCTTGCGACCATTGTGGTGATCCATAAGGAGGGTAAACCACGGGATCGTTGCTCGTCTTATAGACCCATTTCGCTCTTAAATGCGGAGCCCAAGATCCTTGCCAAATTGCTTGCTAACCGTCTGATTACGGTTATTGGCGATTTGATTCATCCGGATCAATCGGGTTTTATCCCGCACCGTAACACGGCACTAAATCTGCGACGTCTGCATGGTGTTCTCGCGAGGGCCCCGACGCTGCGTGAACCGGCCATCTTGGCGTCCTTGGACGCCACGATGGCCTTTGATACAATCGAGTGGTCTTATCTCTGGGCGGTACTCGCCAAGTTTGGATCCGTGCGGGGTTTATCGGTTGGGTCAAACTCCTGTATGCAACACCACTAGCCCAGGTGGTGGTTAATGGGCGCGTCTCCGTGCCTTTTACTCTAGGTAGGGGCACACGCCAGGGCTGTCCGTTGTCCCCGCTCCTTTGTGCCTTGGCGTTGGAGCCTCCTGCTGCTTGGCTGCGGTGGGAACCCTCGATGAAGGGTATACGCTGGACGCCGGAATTTGAGGATCGCATTTCCTTATACGCGGATGATATTTTATTGTACCTTACCTCTCCCCAAAAATCGCTTAATGTGTTGTTTGACGTACTTACCTCCTTTGGGAAGAACTCGGGCCTCATCATTAATTGGTCGAAATCCTACATTTATGTACTTGCGGGTAATGTCCCTCGTTTGCCACGGGGCTGTCCCATCCAGCTGTCGCAATCTGGCTTTAAGTACCTGTGTGTGTTTATCTCCATGGATCCGGCGGTTTGCTACGAACGTAATTTGCTTCCCCCACTCCAGCGGTTACGCTCCGATGTAGCGCGTTGGCGTAAATTACCGCTGTCTCCACTAGGGCGTGCGGCCATTTTTAAGATGATGTCCCTACCTCGGTTCCTATATGCCCTCCAGAATAGTCCTGATGTCATCCCGTCAACATATTTTCGGGAAATAGAATCGTTACAGAGGCAACTAATATGGGACGGACGTTCGCATATAGCTCTTCCGAAATTGACACTCCCCTGGTATGATGGCGGTATAGCGCTCCCGGATATTCGTAGGTATTATTGGGCTTCCCACCTTGCTGCTGTCAACCACGGGATGTATGGCCCGGCGTTGAATCCAGCATTTGAAATGGACAAATGGCTGCTCCCGGGTGGTGATTACTATAGGGCACTTTATTCGGGACCCTCCCGTTCACAACTCACGGGACCTACTGATATAACTGTGCGAGTATGGCATAGCGCAACGGCGGCTATGGGCTGGTGTGATAAATTAACGGGTGCGACACCGCTCTATGCCTCTGCAAAGTTGGGTGGCCTCTGGAGGACGAAGGGATTTGATAAGTGGGCCATGATCGGTATAAGTAAAGTGCGTGACCTCTGGGTTAAAGGAAAGGTTAAGGCCTTCTCTGAACTGCAAACAGAGTATAAGCTGAGTGACAGGGATAGATTTTGTTACATCCAGGTACGTCATGCTCTGAATTCTGTGTTGCCAGTGGGTAGTGCTGTTCCGGATTCCTCCCCCCTCGAAGATCGTGTACTAGACGGCTATGTGCCGGATAGTACTATCTCACTGTTCTATAAAAAAATGATTAATGATAGATCGGGTCTGCTTGATTGCCTTCGTGAGGCCTGGATTGCCGATGGTATTGAACTGGATGATGAGGATTGGCAGTCCGCGATCTCCTCTCCCAAGGAGGTGGCGATTCCGGCCCGCCTTCGTCTGGTCCAACTCAAGATCCTCCACAAAATCTATGTCACTGGTCCCCGTCTGATTCATCTGGGTTTTTCTACAGATGGCATGTGTCGGCGTGGGTGTGGTCTCCTTGGCACCTATCTTCACATCATTTGGGAATGCCCTGAGGTGGTGCGATTCTGGAAACGTATACATGAGATTATGGAAGATGTCACGGGTGTTGTTATGATGCCGGAAGCCCGGCAATGCTTATTGAATATATGGGGTCCGAATGATTATGACGTGTCGCAGCTTCGGTGGGTGACCTTGGCCAATATGGTTGCGAAGAGAGATATTGCCCAGTTGTGGGGATCCCCGAGGCCGCCTGCAGTGACTGCTTGGAAAGAGAGTTTGGACTGGTGCATGTTTCGAGAGAAAACAGTGTATATTGCAAGAGGCAGGCCCAAAAAATGGGGGAAGATTTGGACTCCTTGGAACACGTACCGTGGAGATATTTGCACACCCCCGCTCACCGCCTCCCAGAGTCCTCCTCGGTCGCCCTGACCTACATCCCTTCCAGCTGTGGTATACCGTACTGTTCATATGCAACTCTACCTGTGCCTCCCTCCCCTCATCTGTATTCAAAGAATTTTCTTCTCCTGTTAACATGTGTCTCCCGTCCTCCTTGAGCACATACCTAATGGTTGTATTCATACTGTACTGCCTTGCTTGTTTGTTTGATGTTTTGTTTCTTTGTGTTTTTTTCAAATAATAAAAAGTAAAAAAAAAAATTTGGGGTATGGGGCGGGACCTGTGGTTTTCAGTGTCACTTGTTGCAACACGAGAAGGGTTGGTGGTACTGCCCAGAGGTTGGGGGGAGTTGCAGGTAAAAGGGGTTACCAGTTTTTTACAACATACTCAAGGGTGGGTCACACAGGTGGAAGGAGAAAACTTTGGGACAAGATGATATGCTGAACTTTGTCCAAAAAGGGACCAGCATTAATAGGTGTAATCAAAAAAATGGATAAGACATTCAAATTCATGACATGGAATGTTATAGGACTAGCACATCCCAGAAAACAGCAGAGAGTACATGCATACCTTAAAAGGTATCATATAGGGGTAGCCTTTTTTCGAGAGACACATGTCTGGAGTATTGTCTGATGGAGAGATCAACTATATGCTACATCGTTCTGGGGGTTTGCAAAGGTCACATTAATATGGATAGCTCAGGAAGTACCATTCCGACATGCAAATCATGTTATTGATCAAGATCACAGCTTTCCAAACTTTTTATGTTGGGGACACACTTTTTGGAGATGCATCATTTTGGGACACAGTAAGGCAGTGTAGCGAGCTGGCGTAGCGTAGTGAGCCCGAACCACCTAAGGGGGATTCGGGGGGTGGGAGGGTTCTCACTCACTCTGTCTGTCTCACTTTCTCTCTCTCTCTCCCTCGCTCTCTCTGTAACTGTCTCCCTCCCTCTGTCTCCCTACCTCTCTCTCCCTCTGTCTCCCTCCCTATATCTCCCTCCCTCTGTCTCCCTCCCTCTCTCTCCCTCTGTCTGTCTCTGTCTGTCTCTGTCTGTCTGTCTGTCTGTCTGTCTGTCTGTCTGTCTCCCTCTGTCTCACTCTGTCTGTCTCCCTCTGTCTGTCTCCCTCGGTCTGTCTGTCTGTCTCTGTCTGTCTATGTCTGTCTGTCTGTCTCTGTCTGTCTCTGTCTGTCTGTCTGTCTCTGTCTGTCTGTCTCTGTCTGTCTGTCTCTGTCTGTCTGTCTGTCTGTCTCTGTCTGTCTGTCTCTGTCTGTCTGTCTCTGTTTGTCTGTCTCTGTTTGTCTGTCTGTCTCTCTCTGTCTGTCTCGGTCTGTCGGTCTCCCTCTGTCTGTCTCTGTCTGTCGGTCTCCCTCTGTCTGTCTACCTCCCTCTGTCTCTCTCTGTCTGTCTCGCTTCCTCTGTCTCCCTCTGTCTGTCTCGCTTCCTCTGTCTTCCTCTCTCTGTCTGTCTGTCTGTTGCCCTCTGTCTCTCTCTCTCTGTCTCCCTCCCTCTCTCTCCCTCTGTCTGTCTCTGTCTGTCTGTCTCGGTCTGTCTCTGTCTGTCTCCCTATGTCTGTCTGTCTATCTGTCTCCCTCTGTCTGTCTGTCTCCCTCTGTCTGTCTGTCTCCCTCTGTCTGTCTCTGTCTGTCTGTCTCCCTCTGTCTGTCTCTGTCTGTCTCTGTCTGTCTGTCTATCTGTCTGTCTCTCTCTGTCTGTCTCTGTCTGTCAGTCTCCCTCTGTCTGTCTACCTCCCTCTGTCTCTCTCTGTCTGTCTCGCTTCCTCTGTCTCCCTCTGTCTGTCTCGCTTCCTCTGTCTTCCTCTCTCTGTCTGTCTGTTGCCCTCTGTCTCCCTCTCTCGGTCTCCCTACCTCTCTCTCCTCTCTCTCTCTCCCTATGTCTCCCTCCCTCTCTCTCCCTCTCTCTCTCCCTATGTCTCCCTCCCTGTCTCTCCCTCTCTCTCCCCCTATATCTCCCTCCCTCTCTCTCCCTCTGTCTCCCTCCCTCTGTCTCCCTCCCTCTGTCTCCCTCCCTCTCTCTCCCTATGTCTCCCTCTGTCTGTCTGTCTCTGTCTGTCTCCCTCTGTCTGTCTCTGTCTGTCTGTCTCCCTCTGTCTGTCTGTCTCTGTCTGTCTGTCTCCCTCTGTCTGTCTGCCTCACTTCCTCTGTCTCCCTCTCTCTCTCTGTCTGTTGCCCTCTGTCTCCCTCCCTCTCTCTGTCTGTTGCACTCTGTCTCCCTCCCCCTCTCTCTCCCTATGTCTACCTCCCTCTGTCTGTCTCCCTCTGTCTGTCTCCCCCTGTCTGTCTCCCCCTGTCTCTCTCCCCCTGTCTGTCTCCCCCTGTCTGTCTCCCCCTGTCTGTCTCCCTCTGTCGGTCTCCCTCTCTCTCTGTCTCCCTCTCTCTCTGTCTCCCTCTCCTTCCCTCTGCCTCCCCCTGACTGTCTCCCTCTCTCTGTCTCCCTCTCTCTCTGTCTTCCTGGCTCTGTCACCCTATGTCTCCCTCTCTGCCTCTGTCTATCTCCCTCTGTCTCCCTCTCCGTCTGTCTCAGTCTCTGCCTCTGTCTGTCCCGGTCTCTGCCTCTGTCTGTCCCTGTCTCTGCCTCTATCTGTCTGTCTGTCCCTGTCTCTGTCTGCCCCTGTCTCTCCCTCTGTCTCCCTCCCTCTGTCTGTCTGCCCCTGTCTCTGCCTCTATTTGTCTCTGTCTGTCCCCGTCTGTCTCTGTCTGCATCTGTCTGTGTCTCCCTCCCTCTCTCTGTCTCCCTCCGTCTCTCGCTGTCTCCCTCCCTCTCTATCTCTCTACCTTTCTCTACCTCTCTCTCCCTCCCGCGGTCTCCCTCTGTCTCACTCACTCTGCCTGTCTCCCTCCCTCTACCTCTATCTCCTCCCTCCTAATTAGCAGTTATGTGCCAAGTGCCTCATCCCGCGACACATCCACCACTTGCAGGCGACACAGTACTGTGTCGGGGGACACAGTTTGGAAAGCTCTGATCGATATGTGATCCTATCCGGAACACTGGACGGGGGAGGCCTCTGTTTAGTTTCAATCTATGCCCCAAATGCGGACCATGTGTATTTCTTTACTGAAATAGTAGTGGCAGTGACCCCCCCTCCTAACTAATTACATAATACTAGCTGGCACCTGAAACTGCATATTAGATCCGGTCTTAGACCGCATATCCCCAAGATGCACACAAAGCCACACTTGGCGGCATGTTTACAGACATTACTGCAAGAACTAGACCTTAAAGATGTATGGAGAGAAAGGGACCCAAATACTAGGGCATGCTCTTGCTACACACTGGCAGCAGGCACTTACAGTAGACTGGACTCTATTTTCACAGCTTTAGACATTGCTACTTGAGCTTCCGAAGTGACATATCTGGCTAGGTATCTTTTCGACCACTCCCCCTTTTAATGTCCTTAGCGTGGTATCGACCACTCCCGGCGGTGCCGCAATGGCCTCCGCCTGCAGAGGTACTAACAGATCCACCATTTTTGGCAACGGTTCAAACAGAACTAGGCCACTATTTTCGCAAAAACTGGTGAACCTCCATGACAAGAGCTCATGATTGAGAGGTGATGAAGGTGGTTCGCAGGGGAGTGTGTTTGAATACATCCTATGGGGTTCGGAAGCAATTGGAACATGATCTGGAACATGGTGAATCCAAACTACTAGATATAGAAAATGTGCTTCCAACACAACCTGCTAGGCTAGAAGAATGGTGCCGCTTGTGCAGAACAGTGCTTGACAATTGACATAGGCTCAAAAATCATACCTATACAGCTTACAGATAAAGAATTCATGCAGAGGGGGGTAAGACAGGGGCACTGTTAGCCAGACTGGTGAGGCAGAAGCAGTCCAAGAACCCTATCCTGGCATTGCGAGACTCAGGGGGCACACTATGTACATCACAGACTGCCATAAACAAACTGATATGAGAACATCTTACTGACAACTGTGCATTGGAACCACATCAGAATTCATAGTTCAGGACTTTCTAGCAGTGCTTTAATTGCTTTGCCTGACTGCAGAGGATAGGACCACACTCGAAGCAGACTTGACTGGGGATGAGGTTTTTACCTCATTGAAAAAAACAAAAAACAGCCAAGACTCTGGGATGTGATGACTTACCTGCCGAATTCTATCATAAATCTGTAGGCATATATTTACAGATAAGCTGTTAGACATCTATAATGAGGCCTATAGGGTGGGGCGCCTCCCAGGCACAATGCAAGAGGCAATTGTGGTGTTGATACCCAGACCAGGTAAACCAGTGGATGAGGCGAAGCACTATAGACGTCCCTCGATGCTCAATGTCAATACCAAAATACTGAGTGGATTGCTGGTATTTCGACTCCTTCCCTACCTACCCACACTAATACATGAAGATCAATACAGGTTTATCCATAAGAGGAGTACGATGTTATACCTCAGTAGACTTTTTCATATCCTCCAGGCCCCTGAAATACATACAGGCATATGCGCTTTCACATTCCTTGACATCGAACAAGCGTTCAACTCAGTAAGGTGGAAATACCTATTGCAGGACATGAAAAAAATGGAGTTCAGGCCCAAATTTATCAGATGGGTACAAATCTTATACAACGTGCCGACCGCCCGGGTTCGCACTGGTGACCATGTGTCAGACCCTTTCGCATTATGCTGGGGTTTGAGGCAGGTCTGTTACTGTCTGGGGTGGCAATGGAACCGCTTGCGGTGCTGCTCCAAAACAAACTAATGCAATGGGGAATCACGGTGGGGGATATATCCACATTAACTCACTCTATACCAATGATGCCCGGTGTACCTACGAGAACCGGGCACTGCCAATATTACAGACAGCACTATCGGAATTCATGGCAGCCTCGGCTTTTCGGTGAATGTCCAAAACCCACCAGTTATGCATCTTGGGACACTGGCGGATTTAGACCCTGCCAGCTCTTGCAAACCCCCCTGCCCTGGGATGTGGAAGGGATCCGCTACCTGGGCATCAAGATAATTGCGGAAAGACAGGGACTCCTAGGCTGGAATAAAGGAAGGTTCCTAAAGGGGTTATGTGCTTTGGAAAGATCTTCCACTAACACTGATGGCGAGGTCAGCCCTAGTTAAAATGGTGATTGACATCATGAGGACAGGGGCAGGAAATTCAATTTTTTGGGGGAAGCCTCGGAGGTGGAGCTTCCCCAACCTCCCAAGGCCCTTCCCTGGTTTTCAGGGTAATGACGATCGCGTGCATGGCGCGCTGTCGCCATTACATTGAAAACGACAATGAAACTTAATGTCAGTGTTTCAGTGCTCATGGGGCTATCCCAGTGCCCTGAGCACCGAAACACTTGGGAGAGGTATTGTTGGAAGGGGGAGCATCTCCCCTTTCCAATGGTACCCTTCCCTAGTGGATCCCTGCTTGGGGATCACACCAGGAGGGCGATCCCAAAGCAGGGATCCACTCACTAGCACCAGGGAGGGGGGAGCGGCCCCTTGGGAAAGGGCCTTTGCTCCCCCCATTGTGTTTTGGGCACAACAGTCTTTTTGCCTCCCCTGGGGGCAGTTAAGGGCAGTAGCCCCCAATCCGCCCCCCAGGGGGGCAAAATACCCACTAGACGTCGGGGATTTATTTTGGGCAAATGAAATTAGGGTGGGGGCTGGCCAAAACAGGCATGCCAATGCCCCCAGCCCCCAAAATAAATTACAGTCTTTCTGCCTTCCCCCCCGGAGGGGCAGAAAGCTCACTAGCGCCAGGGATTTTTTTGGGCAATTTTACTTAAGGTGGAGGCTGCCCAAAACAGGCATGTGAATGCCCCCACCCCCTGCCAAAATTACAGCCATTCTGCCCCTGTGGGGGGCAGATGGGGGCAGTAGCCCCCAGTTTGCCCTCCGGGGCAATGAGCCCACTAGACGCCAGGGATTTATTTTAGGCAATTAAAATTAGAGTGGGGGCTGCTCAAAACAGGCATGTCAATGCCCCCATCCCCCCAACAATTTTTTACAGTCTTTCTGCTCCCTCTGGGGGGCAGATGGGGGCAGTAGCCCCCAATCAACCCTCCGGGACAGAAAGCCCACTAGAAACCAGGGATGTTTTTTTTTTATTAATTTAGGGGTGGGAGCTGCCCAAAATGGGCATGACAATACCCCCACAGAAATTCCAGTCTCTCTGCCCCCCTGAGGGGGGTGGATGTGGGCAGTGGCCCCTGATCTGCTCCGGGGGGGGCAGAGAGCCCACTAGGCACCAGCGATTACGCTGGCTTTTTTTATGCATGGGGCGGGGGCTGCCCAAAATTGGCATATCAATGCCCCCAAATAAAATAGCCAGAGTCTTTCTGCCCCCCCATGGGGACATATTGGGGCAAACTCCCACCCAACAATGTGCCTACCTGTGGATTTTGGGCCCTAGCGCATCCGGCACATAGGGAAACCTAGCAAACCTGTACATTTTTGGAAACTAGATACCATGGGGTATTCAGGAAGGGGTGACATGTGTGCCTCTCACCAGGTTGGGTTACCCAGAATCCCTTGTAAACCTCAAACTTAGATGAAATAAAAACACATTGTCCTCACATTTCAGTGATGGAAAGTTTTGGGATCTGCGTGGATCCACAAAATTCAAGCCACCACGCATTTCCTAATGTCTTCCGAGAAAAATGGAACCTCACTTGTGTGGGTAGCCTTGACAGGAAACGCTCCGATACGCAACGTGGACTCACCACATTTTCTCAGTGAAGACTTACCCTTTTTTTAAGTGCCTAGCTGTAGGTTTTGAACCCTAGCTCTGCCGGGACCTAGGGAAACCCAGCAAACCTATATATTTTCGAAAACTAGACACCATGGGGTATACAGGATGGGGTGACTTATCTGGCTCTCACTAGGTTCTGTTACCCAGAATCCCTTGCAAACCTCAACATTTGTCCCAAAAAAACAAATTTTCCTCACATTTTTGTAAAGGAAAGTTCTGGAATCAGCGTGGATCCAGAAAATTCCAAATAGCCCAAATTGCTCAAAGTCTTCCGAGAAAAATGGTACCTCACTTGTGTGGGTAGGCATAGTGCCTGCGACAGGAAACGGCCCAAAACGCAACGCGGACACACCACATCTTCACAGTGAAAACTGACCCTTTTTTTGCAAGGTGCCTAGCTGTAGATTTTGAACCGTAGCTCTGCCCGCACCTAGGGAAACCTAGCAAACCTATACATTTTTGAAAACTAGACACCGAGGGGTATCCAGGATGGGGTGACTTGTCTGGCGCTCACCAGGTTCTGTTACCCAAAATTCCTTACAAACCTCAATATTTGTCCAAAAAAACACATTTTCCTCACATTTTGTGGTGGAAAGTTCTAGAATCAGCTTGGATCCACAAAATTCCACATAGCCCATATTGCCCAAAGTCTTCCGAGAAAAATGGTACCTCACTTGTGGGTAGTTCTGGAATCTGTGTGGACCCACAAAAATCCAGCCACCCGGCATTCCTCAAAGGCTTCCAAGAAAAATGGTTCCTCACTTGTCTGGGTAGGCCTCATGCCCAGGACAGGAAACAGCCCAAAGCGCACAGTGAAACAGACCCTTTTTTTGCGAAGTGCCTAGCTGTTGATTTTTAATACTAGCTGTGCCGGCACCTAGAGAAACCTAGCAAACTTATACAGTTTTTGAAAACTAGATACCCAGGGAAATTCAGGATGAGGTGGCTTGTCTGGCTCTCACCAGGTTCTGATATCCAGAATCCGTTGCAAACCTTAAACTTTGTCCATAAAAACCAATTTTCCTCATATTTTTGTGGTGGAAAGTTCTAGAATCAGTGTGGATCCACAAAATTCCGCATAACTCGTATTGCCCAAAGTCTTCCGAAAAAAATGGTACCTTACTTGTGTGGGTAGGCCTAGTGCCCGCGACAGGAAATGGCCCAAAACGCAACGTGGACACACCACATTTTCACAGTGAAAACTGACCCTTTTTTTGCAAGGTGCCTAGCTGTTGGTTTTGAACCCTAGCTCTGCCCGCACCCAGAATCCCTTGCAAACCTCAAAATGTATCTAAAAAACATATTTTCCTCACATTTCTGTGGTGGAAAGTTCTGGAATCTGTGTGGATTCACAAAATTCCACCCAGCCTGCATTCCTCAAAGTCTTCCAAGAAAAATGGTACCTCACTTTTGTGGGTGGGTCAAGTACCCACGACAGGCAAGGGCCCAAAACCTCTTGAGGCGATTTCAAAATTACCTATCACAAAACAACCTGGTTTTGCAAGGGGGGGTTCCATGAGTTTTTGTCCCCGGGCTCGGCAGCCTTCTAGGGAAACCAACCAAACCCACACATTTCTGAAAACTAGACACCCTGGGGAGTCCAGCAAGGTATGGCTTGCGGGGTCCCCCAACATTGCCCCCCGAGAATCCCCTGCAAACCCCAAATTTAGCTGAAATAATAAAAAAAAAATCTAAAATTTCTGTGTGGAAAAGTTCTGGAATCTGTGTGAATCCAAAAATGTCCTCCTACACAACATTCCCCCAGGTCCCCTGATAAAAATGGTACTTCACTCGTGTGGGTGGGTCAAGTTCCCGCGACAGGCAAGGGCCCAAAACCTATTGAGGCGACATCAAAATTACCTAACACAAAACAACCTGTTTCGGCAAGGGGAGTCCCATGTGTTTTTGGCCCTGTGCTCGGTGGCCACCTAAGTAAACATACAAAACCCATACATTTCCTAAAACTAGAAATTAGGGGGAGTCCAGCAAGGTATGGCTTGTGTGGGTCCCCCAACATTTACCTACCGAGAATCCCCTCCAAACCTCAAATTTTATTAAAAAATAAATTTCTTTCTCACATTTCTGTGTGGGAAAGTTGTAGGATCAGTGGGCTGACACAAATTTCCTACCACCCAGCGTTCTCCCAGGTCTCCCAATAAAAATGGTACCTCACTTGTGTGGGTAGGCATAGTGGCTGCCACAGGAAAAGGCCCAACTAGTACTGTGGAGTCTTCAAAATTACCTTTAACAAAACTACCTGGTTTTGGGGTGGGCACCTGGGGTTTTGACCCCGGGCTCACCGCCATCTAGGGAAACCTACCAAACCACTACATTTCTGAAAACTAGACACCATTGGGAGTGTAATGAGGTATGGTTTGCGTGGATCCCCCAATGTTTCCCTATCCAGAATCCCCTGCATTAGGTAATTTAGATGTCTCCTCAATATGGTTTGGGCCCTTGCCTGTCGCAAGTACTTGACCGACCCACGCGAGTGAGGTATCATTTTTATCAGGAGACCTGGGGGAACACTGGGTGGTAGAACATTTGTGGATCCACGTAGATTCCCGAACTTTCCCACACAGAAATTTGAGAAAAAAGTGATTTTTTCAGGTAAATTTGAGGTTTGCAGAGCATTCTGGGTAGGAAAACGTTAGGGTACCCATGCAAGCCATACCTTGCTGGACCCCCCTAGGGTGTCTAGTTTTCAGAAATGCGTAGGTTTGGTAGTTTTCTAAGATGACCACTGAGCCTGGGGCCAAAAATCCAGGTGACCCCCCTTGCAAAACCAAGTTCTTTTGTAATAGGTTATTTTGATGTCTCCTCAATACGTTTTGGGCCCTTGCCTGTTGTGGGTACTTGACCCAGACTCACAAGTGAGCTATCATTTTTCCGGAGACCTGGGGGAACACTGTGGATCCACTTATATTCCAGAACTTTCCAACACAGAAATTTTAGAAAAAAGTGATTTTTTTTCAGCAAAATTTGAGGTTTGCAGGGCATTCTGGGAAGGAAAACATTGGGGGAACCACACAAGCCATACATCGCTGGACGACCCCGGGTGTCTAGTTTTCAGAAATGTGTGGTAGGAAATTTTGGATCCACATAGATTCCAGAACTTTCCACCACAGAAATGTGAGGAAAATTTGTTTTCTTTTACAAATGTTTACCTTTCCAAGGGATTCTGGGTAACAGAACCTGGTGAAAGCCAGATAAGTCACCCCATCCTGGATTTCCCTAGGTGTCTAGTTTTCAGAAATGTATAGGTTCGCTAGGTTTCCCTAGGTGCCGGCAGAGCTAGGGTACAAAATCTGCAGCTAGGCACTTTGCAAAAAAAGGGTCAGTTGTCAATGTGAAAATGTGGTGTGTCCATGTTGCGTTTTGGGCAGTTTCCTGTCGCGGGCTCTAGGCCTAGCCACAGCAGTGAGGAACCATTTTTCTCAGAAGACTTTGGAGAACGCGGGGTGGGTGAAATTTTGTGAATCCACGTAGATTCCAGAACTTTCCACCACAGAAATGTGAGGAAAATGTGTTTGTTTTTTTACACATTTTTAGGGTTGCAAGGGATACTAGGTAACAGAACCTGGTGAGAGCCAGTCAAGTCACCCCATCATGGATTCCTCTGGGTGCCCTGTTCCCAATAAGGTGTGCTCATGCGTGCCCGCGCCCCTCTGTTACCAGTAGAGCGCAGTGCTGTGTGTGGAGCGCGCACACACACAGCACATCAAACGAAAACGTTTGCACCACTGCTTTTAAAAAGCGAGCGGCGCGAAAAACGGGTCTTTCTTTCATGTAGAGCCATACTGTGTGCTTTTGGTTAAGTATTCATGTTAATTGCAGCACCATCACGAGCTGTGATTAACATGAATACTTTAAACAAAAGCACACAATCTGCTCACAGCCCCGCTTAGGTAACAAAAGAAATTCAACAAATCTACAAACACGGCGTGAAAACCACACGTCGTGTTGGTAGACTTGCTGAATTTCTCTTCTTAACAGAGCTGGACTGCGGGGTGATAATGTGACTTTGTTAAGGTTTTCAGGTTAATTGCAGCTCCAGACGGGCGCTGCGATTAACCTGAAATCTTTAACAAAGGCCTACAATCACCCCACAGCCCAGCTCTGTTAAGAAGAGAAATTCAGCAACTCTACAAACACAGCGTCTTGTTTGTAGACTTGCTGAAATTCTTTTCTTGATAGAGCGTGGCTGTGGGGTGATTTACGCAAATAATATAACATATTATTATAGCAATTGCAAGACCGGAGAAGGATTAGGGTAGCCATGTTCCAGTTAGAGCAACAAAATCCCAGGCTTTCTCAGATATCAGATTCCTGATTTCTAAATGATGCTTTACTAGTGCTCTGCAATTAATTAAGGTAACAGAGCAGCAGCCACTGTTTAAGCAATTAACTACGACGGGGGCTTTTAAGTTAGAGCTCTTAACACAAGGTTTACTCTGCTTCAGAACAACCTGATTGTATATAGCATATTGGATTACAAATGCCTTTCACCTTAGGAAAACATCTCTAGCGGGCTTCTAAGAAGTCCTCTTATCAGGCCCATTGGTCTGACTTCGGGCAGCTTTTCTCAGCAATATTTAAGTCTTGGCATGCCTTTGACGACCCAAGTGCCCTTGGTGCACAAAGGAAATCTCTATATACCTGCCTGAGGTCAGGCACATCAACTCTAATATGAATATTAAAATTATACATAAACCCTGAAACAAGGAGAAAAAAGAGAAGTAGTGTAGGAGAGTAGTGTCTGCTTCCTATGGTCACCCCCACTTTTCTGCTCTGATTCACTGGTTTTTCGACTTTAGTGTGGCTGTGGGCCTGCTAATCAGACCCACAGCCCAGCTGTTCTCTCTCTAAATTCATACCATGTACTTCAGGTACATATCCAATTGTGAGCCCCTGTATAGTGTACCATAGGTACCCAGGGCATAGATGCATCCAAGGCCTACCAGGGGCTGTAGCATGTATTATGCCACCCCTGGCTGGCCATCCAAACTGACACCACAGGCTGAACACTCAGCTTGGGCAAGGTTGTGTAATAACCCCTTGCTTAGATATAGTATACCTATATCTACCCTTATATATAGACACATATCTACTTGTAAGTCACTCCTATGGCAGGCCTTAACAATCCTGGAGGCAGAGTGCTTGGTTTTATGTGAGATGGTGCTCTAGCATGAGCTGAGCCTGTCTGCAGCTTTCGGAACCATGTCCTTATAGCTGTTGTATGATATAGCCATGCCATATACTCTTAAGTGCAATATAATCCTCGAGGTTATTGCTAACTTTGGTTTGGCTTTATCAAAACATGTTGTGTAAGGTGTCATACGCTTTGGAATACTACCCCCCCCCCGCCAGTTCTGGCGGCGGGGGTAGCATTCCACCCTTCTAGAGGGAGAAGACATGTGGTTACTGCTTTACCCGGTTAAAGTTAACCAGAGCCTCAGCATCACAAAATGGATGCTGCTGCAACAGACACGAGTCTGACCTCCTGCTGCTGGACGAAACACCTCCCCAGACAGACTTTAGTGTATTGGGGCAGGGTGGGTTGAAAGAAATGAGACACTGCCTGGGGCACACAAGGTGCTCCACGCATAGCCCGGTTCAAACCAGTTGCTGTGGCACTCCAGCCCCAGCTCTGGCGCGAAAGTGAACAAGGGGAAAGGGGTGTAACCACCACCCTTCCCAGGTTCCGCTCACAGGAGGGACCCAGCAGGTAATCCAGCCCCTTAGTTTAGTATAAAGATAGGAGGTGAGTCTAGAGACTTTAGATTCATCCTGGAAATAAACCCTGACACAAACTCTTGGACCTTCGATGTTCCATATCGACTAGAAGACTGAAGACATCTCCCTTGTGGTCAAGGAGGGACCACCCTGTGCAAACAGGCACCAACAGTAACTTGCCAGTTTGCTTTGTCGAGGCTCTAGCCGGATCCCGAAGACTTAGCGACCCAGGAAGTGGATTCCCAGACGTCAATGACTCCGACCCACATCCACAGCAATGCTGAGACCCGTGGCGGACACGAGCGATGTGGGACCGGACATCCTGAACTACCTGCTTTTTGCTACCTGTGCAGCTTCTGAGGTACCCTCGAAGTTGTGCATTGGGGATTGAGAAGCCACAGACCCGAGCAGCATTTGCACCGAAGCTGAGCCCTCCAAACTCCACGAGTGCCGCGTGGGGCCTGCGCCTGCATTTCAGCTTGAAACGTCTTTGCGGTTGCTAGCCCGTTGGCTAGTGGCCCCTCTGAAGACATCCTTTTGAATTTACAATGCTTGCCTGGTTGCTCCAGTCTTGCTCGAGGTTCCCTGTGAAAGAGAAGCACCACAGACCTTGCTGGTCTGAACAGAAGCCCATCTTCACTTCCTGCATGGGTTGCGGTTACCAAGGCTTGTTGGGTCCAATCCGGATACCGACACCGCAGTCACCGAGAACCTTCATGGGACAGCTCGTATCAAGCACCTGGTTGTCATCGACACCTCCTGGTCCACGTGGCTGCAGAGACAAGCTTCACTTCTTCACCTGATTGCATCTCGACATCACCTGGTTCCTTCCTGGTTCCTTCCTGGGCATTGGCTTGTGACCCAGACTCCGTCCCCTCTGCTTTCAGGTTCTTCTCGACTCCGATACACCCTTGGATCCATCGGGACACTTTCCTCCTGGTCGCCTGCAGCACTTTCTTGCAGCTCTCCATAGGATTCAGCGACGAAACCCGACACAAAAGAACACCTATGCACCCGGCTTCCCTGGGTGAGGTAACTCGAGTACTCCGGTGCTCCCGTGGGTAACAACTATCCAAGTGTCCTAGTTTAACAGGGTTTTCCCGTAGTCCACCCGGAAGTGTCCGAAATCAACTACTTTGTAACTTTTACGTTCCTATTGAATCTCTATGGTAACTCGCGTGTGTGTTTAGACACTGCGCACGCATCCTGTGGGTCTCCTACTTCCAATCCTTTGGTTGATCAGCGTAGCCCCAGCGATTTCCTAGGCCCTAGGCCTACTCACCTTTCCTGAAGTGGTTCTTATATCACTTCTTTAGTACATGGTTTGTGAGGCCCCTAGGGCAGAATTGTATTTGTGCAACTTATAGTATGCTTATTGAGTAACTTGTGATGTATCTCGAACTCTGACCTCATAAAGAGTGCGGAGGGGTTGTGTTAGTAATAAATACATATATATTTGATATATACCTTGTGTGGTGTCCTTTCATTTGGTATTCAAGGGATTATAATTGGTAAAACAATTGGCTTCTCATGCTCTCTGAAGTATTAGCCTAAGACTGCTTTGTCCAAGCTATCACTAGGATAGCTGGTCTATAAGGTTGACTTTACAACCATCACCATAAGGGCTGTTTGGACTGGTGCAAGGTGCTCACTAAAATAGTGAACATCATATACCAGGCAAACTTCTCACAATGGTGGCAGCGGTGGGATAAGAGCTTGCTGATTGTTTTACCACATAATCTTGAAATATCATTTGAAAGATCACATCAAGGTACCTAGAGGTACATATACATCAAGTCTTAAATACTTAAATTCTACTGAACTTAGTTGTTGTAGAGTAAAGGGCCTAGCACACCCTGACTACAACTCCTAGAGAGGTTTAGTAGGTAACAATTAGTGTAGGTAGGTTCACACACCACACCTCACTAGATCATGTATCTGAGAGCAGAACCTAGTGGATCTCTCCCAGTTGAAGTTGACCCCTGAGGGCACCTTCTAGATATGATACCCTAACCTTCCATGAGTTACGGCACTTGTGCACAACTAGGAAGTTAAAGCAGGGTCCAAACCCTACCCATAAGCACCTGAGAGAAATAATTGAAGAGTATGATGCCAAGAAAGCATCTAACCAAGGTCCTTCAGGTAGTGCAGAAGAGGGTCAGCCCTCAGCAGAAGATTCCACTGACCTCCATCTAGATGATGATAGTGAAGTGGATGAGGATGCTGAAGAGGATGATGACACTGATCCGGTCCAAGTTTTAGAACTTAACCAGGTCAACCTAAGCTTACATGGGGCTGCAGAGGGAATAGCCCCTTTCAGACCTCCAAGCAGGCTTAACTCTGGGCCCAGAAGGAGGAGATCCCTGTCCAGGGAATCTCACCATTCTAATGGCTCAATAGGCTCTTATGCCTCTCCTCAGAGGAGAATGACTTCACCTCAGAGGAGAGAGCACCAGGCCAGAATGAAAGAAGTCAATCTGAAGATTGAGAGGCAAGAACTTGCCCTGGCCAAAGAGAGACTTGCTCTTGCAAGAGAGCAAAAGTTAAGTGGGTTAGAACCCACTGGTGGCAGCGTTATCCCTAAGGATAGAGAGAGGTCTTATGACCATAAAAACCTAAATAAGATTGTCCCTCCCTACAAGAGTGGGGATGACATCCACAAGTGGATAACTGCTTTGGAGAGGGCTTGCAAAGTACAGCAGATACCCCAAAGTCAGTGGGCAGCAATCCTATGGCTCTCCTTTTCATAAAAAGGAAGAGACAAGCTCCTCACAGTTAGTGATGAGGATGCTGACAACTACACTGTCCTGAAGACTGCTATGATTGTTGGGTTTGGCTTAACCACTGAACAGTATAGGTTGCTGTTCAGAGACACCCAAAAGACACAGACTCAGGACTGGACTGACTTTGTAGATTGTGCCACTAAGGCTCTGGAAGGCTGGTTACTGGGCAGTAAATTTAAGGACTATACAGGATTGTATAATTTGATCATGAGAGAACAAATACTTAATAATTGTCAGAATCAGTGTTTGCACCAGCACCTGATTGACTCTGATCTGACCTCTTCCCAAGAATTGGGAAAGAAGGCGGACAAATGGGTCAGAACCAGGGTAAGGCAGAAAACCCAGAACCAAGGTGGTGATCAGAAGAAGCAAGACCAAAAGGGTGGGGATCAGAAAGTAAAAGACCAGAAGTCTTCACCAGGTCCCCAAAAAGTTTCTAATGAGGGGGGTTCCAAGAAATCCAAGAAGAAAGAAGGTCCAAAGAAACCCTGGTGCAATTGTTGTAAAAGTAATACTCACTGGACCAGTGATTGCACCAAAAAGGAGACAGCGCCAACCACCATTGCCCCTAAGGCAACTGTTCCCCCTAGTACGGGTAATAGTGGTGGTTCTCAACAGAAGGGTGTAGTAGGTTTAACCCTGGAACTGAGATGGACTCTGGCCTAGTCCGAGTACCAACTCAAGCTGTCCTTGTCTGTGATGTGGACATGGCTATGTCCTCTACTGTGAGCCCCAGTAATCTGGGCAAGTACAGACAGGCACCTTTAATCAATGATAAAGTGGCTCAGGCCTACAGGGACACATGTGCCAGTGTCACCATGGTGACGCCTAACTTTGTGGACCCTGGACAGACCATACTAAGTGATAATTACCTAGTGACCAATGCTAGCAATGTCACTACCACCCATAGTATGGCAATTGTTCATTTCTCCTGGGGAGGGGTAACTGGCCTCAAAAGAGTTGTTGTAAGTTCAGACCTCCCTGTAGAATGTTTGTTGGGCAATGATCTAGAATCTTCAGTCTGGTCTGAAGTGGAGTATAGGACTCATGCAGAGATGCTGGGCATATCAGCAAATGTCCTTGCTGTGACCAGGTCACAGGCCAAAAAGTGCCAAACTGAACAGGCACTGGATCTTGAAACTATAGACCAGTTTCCTACCAAGAGAAAGAGCAGTAGGGTTAAGGCAGTGCCTTCCCCCCTGCCTCAGAGCGAAGATCAGCCTTCTGAGGAAGCTGATAGTGAGAACCAAGAAGGAACTGTCCTAGAAAGGCTTGAGCCTGATCAGGTTGAGTTTCTTGGCACAGGGGGATCTTCAAGGGCAGATCTGAGGCCCATGCAGCTGGACTGCCCCTCTCTTGAACCCCTCAGACAGCAAGCTGCTGCTGAGGCTGCTGGGAATGCTACAGGTACCCATAGAGTGTATTGGGATGGAGGGCTCCTTTATTCAGAGGCTAGAGACCCCAAGCCTGGTGCTTCCAGGATGTTGGTCATACCTTTGACATTTAGGGGCTTCCTTCTTACCTTAGCCCATGATATTCCCCTAGCAGGACATCTTGGCCAGAACAAGACTTGGGACAGGCTTGTCCCTCACTTTCACTGGCCACACATGTCAGAAGATACCAAGGAGTTTTGTCGCTCCTGTGTCACCTGCCAAGCCAGTGGCAAATCAGGTGGCACCACAAAGGCCTCCCTTATACCACTACCTGTGGTGGGGGTTCCCTTTGAAAGAGTTGGGATTGACATTGTTGGTCCAATGGATCCCCAAACAGCATCTGGGCACATGTTTATTCTGGTGGTAGTGGATCATGCCACCAGATACCCAGAAGCTATTCCCTTAAGGACCACAACAGCCCTTGTTGTGGCAAGGGCCCTCCTGGGAGTTTTCTCAAGAGTGGGCTTTCTGAAAGAGGTTGTCTCAGACAGAGGTGCAAACTTTATGTCTGGATATTTGACTGCTATGTGGAAAGAGTGTGGTGTAAACTATAAGTTCACCATACCCTACCATCCACAGTGCAATGGTCTAGTTGAAAGATTCAACAATACCTTAAAGGGCATGATCAAGGGACTCCCTGAAAAGCTTAGGCGAAGATGGGATATCTTGCTGCCCTGCCTTTTATTTGCTTATAGAGAGGTCCCACAAAAGGGGATTGGCTACAGCACTTTTGAACTTTTGTTTGGGCATCCTGTAGGACCCCTGTGTCTTGTGAAGGAAGGATGGGAGTTACCTCTTAAAAAGCCTAAGCATGACATAGTGGACTATGTACTTGGTCTCCGCTCCAGGATGGCCGAATACATGAAAAAGGCTTCTAAAAACCTTGAGCCTAGCCATGAACTTCAAAAAGCCTGGCATGACCAAAAGGCTGTGCTGACTGTGTACCAGCCAGGACAGAAAGTGTGGGTGTTGGAGCCAGTGGCCCCAGCAGCACTCCAGGACAAATGGTCTGGACCCCACACAATTGTTGAGCAAAAGGGAGAGGTAACCTACTTGGTTGACCTTGGAACTCCCAGGAGCCCACACAGGGTGCTTCATGTCAACAGACTGAAGGCATATGTTGACAGGGCAGACATGGGCTTGCGCATGGCTACAGATGAGGGACAGGAGGAGGAGAGTGACCCTCTCCCAGACCTGCTTTCTCAGAACCCTGATGATGGCTCAGTTGATGAAGTAGCCTTGGCAGGCAGCCTCACTGACCAGCAGTAACAGGACTGCAGACAAGTTCTACAGGCCTATAGACATATGTTTTCCTTGACTCCTAGTCAGACAAACTGGTGCACCCATGAGGTGGTCACTGGTGACAGTCTGCCTGTAAAGAGTAAAATCTACAGGCAACCTGACCATGTCAGGGACTGTATCAGGACAGAGGTCCAAAAGATGTTGGAGTTGGGAGTTATTGAGCCCTCAGAGAGCCCCTGGGCCAGTCCAGTAGTGATTGTGCCAAAGCCTCACACCCAAGATGGTAAGAGAGAGATGAGGTTTTGTGTGGACTACATAGGTCTCAATGCTGTCACTAGGACAGATGCCCATCCAATACCCAGGGCAGATGAGCTCATTGACAGATTGGCTTCTGCCAAGTTTTTGAGCACATTTGACCTGACAGCAGGCTACTGGCAGATCAGACTAACTGATGATGCAAAAGCCAAAACAGCATTTTCGACGATAGGAGGTCATTGCCAATTTGTGGTGATGCCCTTTGGCTTGAAGGATGCACCTGCCACTTTCCAAAGGTTGGTGAACCAAGGTTGGTGAACCAAGTCCTCTCAGGTCTGGATGACTTGTGTGCAGCTTATCTAGATGATATTGCTGTCTTTAGCTCCACCTGGGAAGATCACCTGATCCACCTGAAGAAGGTTTTGGAGACCCTGCAGAAGGCAGGCCTGACTATCAAGGCTACTAAGTGCCAGATAGGGCAGAGTAAGGTTGTGTACCTGGGCCACCTTGTAGGTGGAGGTCAGATTCAACCACTGGAGAGAAAGATCCAGACCATAAAGGACTGGACTCCTCCAACCACCCAGACACAGGTGAGAGCTTTCTTGGGTATGTCTTGTTATTACAGAAAGTGTGTTAAGAATTATGGGTCCATTGTGACACCACTTAATGACTTGACCTCAAAGAAAATGCCAAAGAAAGTTCAGTGGACAGTCAGCTGTCAAAAGGCATTTGATGACCTGAAGCAGGTCATGAGATCTGCACCTATTCTGAAAAGTCCAGATTACTCCAAAGAATTCATTGTCCAAACAGATGCTTCTGAGTTGGATGTGGGAGCTGTTCTTTCACAACTGAATATAGATGGTCAAGACCAGCCCATTGCTTTTATTAGCAGAAGGCTGACCCCTAGAGAGAAACGTTGGTCAGCTATTGAGAGGGAGGCCTTTGCTGTGGTTTGGGCCCTGAAGAAGCTGAGGCCATACTTGTTTGGTACTCACTTCAAGATTCAGACAGACCATAAGCCTCTCTTGTGGCTAAATCAGATGTAGGGTGAAAATCCCAAATTACTCAGGTGTTCCATTTCCCTATAGGGTATGGACTTTACAGTGGAACATAAACCTGGAACTGACCATGGCAATGCAGATGGACTCTCCAGATATTTCCACTTAGAACATGAAGACATAACTGGTCAAGTTTAGTTTAATGTCCCTGCATTTGGGGGGGGGTTGTGTAGGAGAGTAGGGTCTGCTTCCTATGGTCACCCCCACTTTTTGCTCACTGGTTTTTCGACTTTAGTGTAGCTGTGGGCCTGCTAATCAGACCCACAGCCCAGCTGTTCTCTCTCTAAATTCATACCATGTTCTTTAGGTACATATCCAATTGGGTATTGGGTCACCTTTGTGAGCCCCTGTATAGTGTACCATAGGTACCCAGGGCATAGGTTCATCCAAGGCCTACCAGGGGCTGCAGCATCTATTATGCCACCCCTGGCTGGCCATCCAAACTGACACCACAGGCTGAACACTCAGCTTGGGCAAGGTCGTGTAATTACCCCTTGCTTAGATATAGTATACCTACATCTACCCTTATATATAGACACATATCTACCTGTAAGTCACTCCTATGGCAGGCCTTAACAATCCTGGAGGCAAAGTGCTTGGTTTTATGTGAGATGGTGCTCTAGCATGAGCTGAGCCTGTCTGCAGCTTTCGGAACCATGTCCTTATAGCTGTTCTATGATATAGCCATACCATATACTCTTAAGTGCATTATAATCCTCGCGGTTATTGCTAATTTTGGTTTGGCTTTATCAAAACATGTCGTGTAAGGTGTCATACGCTTTGGAATACTACTCCCCGCCAGTTCTGGTGGGGGGGGGTAGCATTCCACCCTTCCAGAGGGAGAAGACATGTGGTTACTGCTTTACCCGGTTAAAGTTAAACAGAGCCTCAGCATCACAAAATGGATGCTGCTGCCACAGACACAAGTCTGACCTCCTGCTGCTGGACGAAACTCCGTCAGGGGAGGCCTGGACAATAGGTTTCCTGCCTTGGGAGGTGCTAGCACCTCCCCAGACAGACTTTAGTGTATTGGGGCAGGGAGGGTTGAAAGAAATGAGACACTGCCTGTGACAAACAAGGTGCTCCATGCATAGCCCGGTTCAAACCAGTTGCAGGGGCACTCCAGCCCCAGCTCTGGTGTGAAAGTGGACAAAGGGAAAGGGGTGTAACCATCCCCTTCCCAGGTTCCACCCACAGGAGGGACCTAGCAGGTAATCCAGCCCCTTAGCTTAGTATAAAGATAGGAGCTGAGTCTAGAGACTTTAGATTTATCCTGGAAAGAAACTCTGACATGAACTCTTGGACTTTCGACGTTCCATATCGACTGGAAGACTGAAGACATCTCCCTTGTGGCCAAGGAGTGACCACCCTGTGCAAACAGGCACCAACAGTAACTTGCCTGTTTGCTTTGTCGATGCTCCAGGGAGATCCCGAAGACTTAGCGACCCAGGAACTGGATTCCCAGATGTCTCTGACTCTGACCCATATTCACAGCAAAGCTGAGACCCGTGGTTGACACAAGCGACGTGGGACCGGACATCCTGAACTACCTGCTTTTTGCTACCTGTGCAGCTTCTGTGGTACCCTCGAAGTTGTGCATTGGGGATTGAGAAGCCACAGACCTGAGCAGTATTTGCACCAAAGCTGAGCCCTCTACACTCCACGAGTGCCGCGTGGGGCCTGCGCCTGCATTTCAGCTTGACGTGTCTTTGCGGTTGCTAGCCCGTTGGCTAGTGGCCCCTCTGAAGACATCCTTTTGAATTTACAATTCTTGCCTGGTTGCTCCAGTCTTGCTCCAGCTTCCCTGTGAAAGAGAAGCACCACAGACCCTGCTGGTCTGAACAGAAGCCCACCTTCACTTCCTGCGTGGGTTGCGGTTACCAAGGCTTGTTGGGTCCAATCCGGATACCGACACCGCAGTCTCCAAGAGCCTTTGTTGGACAGCTCGTATCCAGTGCCTGGTCATCGTCGACACCTCCTGGTCCACATGGCCACAGAGACAAGCTTCACTTCTTCACCTGGTTGCATCTCGACATCGCCTGGTTCCTTCCTGGTCACTGGTTAGTGACCCAGACTTTGTCCCCTCTGCTTTCAGGTTCTTGTCGACTCTGATACACCCTTGGATCCATCCGGACACTTTCCTCCTGGTCGCCTTCAGCACTTTCTTGCAGCTCTCCATATGATTCAGCGACGAAACCCGTCACGAAAGAACACCTATGCACCCGGCTTCCCTGGGTGAGGTAACTCGAGGTCTCCGGTGCTCCCGTGGGTAACAACTATCCAAGTGTCCTAGTTTAACAGGGTTTTCCCGTAGTCCACCCGGAGGTGTCCGAAATCAACTACTTTGTAACTTTTACGTTCCTATTGAATCTCTATGGTAACTTGCGTGTGTGTTTAGACACTGCACACGCATCCTGTGGGTCTCCTACTTCCAATCCTTTGGTTGATCAGCGTAGCCCCAGCGATTTCCTAGGCCCTAGGCCTACTCACCTTTGCTGAAGTGGTTCTTATACCACTTCTTTAGTATATGGTTCGTGAGGCCCCTAGGGCAGAATTGTATTTGTGCAACTTATAGTATGCTTATTGAGTAACTTGTGCTGTATCTCGAACTCTGACTCCATAAAGAGTGCAGAGGGGTTGTGTTAGTAATAAATACATATATATTTGATATATACCTTGTGTGGTGTCCTTTCATTTGGTATTCAAGGGATTATAATTGGTAAAACAATTGGCTTCACATGCTCTCTGAAGTATTAGCCTAAGACTGCTTTGTCCATGCTACCAGTAGGATAGCTGGTCTATAAGGTTGACTTTACAACCATCACCATAAGGGTTGTTTGGACTGGTGCAAGGTGCTCACTAGAATAGTGAACATCATATACCAGGCCAACTTCTCACAAGTAGCACCCTGATGGGGAACAGAAAAGCACAAGATGCACGTATGTGTAGACTTGCTGAATTTCTCTCCTTAATAGAGCTGGGCTGCAGGGTGCTTGTGTGACTTTTTTTTAACTTTTCTGTGCTTGGCATAGTGTGCCCCCAACTTGTATTTTGCTGTTGCTGTCATTGCATCCAGATATATGATACAAGAAGTAACATCATACCTACAACAAGTCGGACTATTTGCTTTGTCAGTGGTTATTAGTTGCATAAGATAAATAAGCAGCAACTATGGCTTTTATATAATATTGAAAACGCTTCCACTTAAAGCCCTGGTGACACCACGACAATGTTGCTGCCCCTGAGTTTCGAAAAACAAGTGTTAGTGAAGAGAATACTCCTGGCATATGGATCAGTCATTTAAACACTGGATCCACATAGATTCCAGAACTTTCCACCACAGAAAAGTGAGGAAAATGTGTGGTTTTTTACAAATCTTTAGGTTAGCAAGGGATTCTGGGTAACAGAACCTGGTGAGAGCCAGTCAAGTCACCCCATCCTGGATTCCCCTGGGTGTCTAGTTTTTAACAATTTATAGGTTTGCTAGGTTTCCCTAGGTGCCGGCAGAGCTAGGGTTCAAAATCTACAGCTAGGCACTTTACAAAAAAAGGGTCCGTTTTCACAGGAGGAATAAAGTGTGTCCACGTTGCGTTTTGAGCTGTTTCCTGTCGCGGGCACTAGACCTACCCACACAAGTGAGGTACCATTTTTATTGGGAGACTAAGCGTAAGACAGAATTGTAGAGCAACTGTAATTACCTATTGATTTGTGAAGCATTTCTGCCTTCCAAATGAAAGACAATGTGTAAAAAAGAAGTCATTTTGAAAAATGACCTATAATTCTCATGCTAGTATGAGTACCCACAGTTTTGGAAATGTGCAAATATCTACTGTTTTTAATCTATATTTTATAATTTCAATAATACATAGGTGAATTTCATACCGATTTTTTCATGTATATATTTTCCCAAAATAATTGGTATATACCCGGTACATAATAAAAAACCATTGCAAGATGCTGCTCAGTTATTGGCTCTGGTTTCGTCGGGTTCTTGGTGAACCTACAAGTCCTATACATCCCCACAGCCAGAAAGGTCCAGCAGATGTAATGGTATATTGCTTTCAAACAGCTGTTATAATTAGAAGAAGTTACAGATGAAAACGTTGACACAAATGGCTGTTTTTTTCATCTAATTTTACATTTTTCCTATTTTCAACGATTAGTTTCTATAACGAAACCTTGAAGGATCTACACAAATGATCCCTTGCTGTAAGAATTGTGTCTAGTTTTCTAAAATGTATAGCTGTCCAGGATCAATTATTGCTTTCATACCCATTTCTACCATTAACTGGAAAGAGGTTGAAAGCACAAAAAATAGCAAAAATAGGCTCTGTCCCAGAAAAAGGCCAAAACTGTGCAAAAATTGATGGCTTTCAGACAAAAGTCTGCTTGTACCTGAAAGCAGGGAAGATGGTGATTTCAGCACTGCAACCCCTTTTTCGATACCATTTGCAGGGAAAAATCAGACACTTTCATCTGTATCCCGTTTTTCCCATTTAAAAAATGAAAAGATTTACCTGTATTTTGGGTAATTTCTGGGTCCCCTTGTTGGAACCGGAGGTCTCTGGTTGGCACAGGTATGCACTTGTGACTAGCAGGGACCCTCAGCTCCACGTCAGCGCAAGGGAACTACTCCTTCGAATAACCCCTGCTCACCCTCTAGGTAGTGTGTCGCGAGCAGACAAGGCTAATCCTCAGGGCGATAGTAAGTTAAGCATTTATGATCACACACAGTAAACCCACTGACCCACCACAAATGGACACCAGTCATGTAGTTGTATCAAAAATACGTATACTTTATATAAAAGATAGATTCAACCAGGATTATCACAAGACCATGTAGCGTTTAACGAGTTGAGGCCATCAGATTATAACAGGCAAGATTTAGTCTTTAAATGTTCGTTGTTCAGCAAGGTACGATGACAGGGAAATAAGAACGTTGCGGACCCTGGATCCGATGTGAACTCGGGTCGGAGTTCAAGTGTACCTTGCTTGTGGAAGTTCGAGGCGTTTCAGGCGCGGCTGGTGAGGGTGGACTCCGAACGAGGCCGACGGTTCTCCAGAGGATCTCTCCGGCTCAGGTCCCCCTCGAGGTGCGAGGTAGAGGAGCAGGACTGTGGAGGGTTGCGGCGATCTGGGGTCGATGCAGCTCACGGGGCGAGGCGCCGTTCAGGCCTGCGGGGCGTACTACTTCTTAGCACGCCGGGTCGTACTCGTGGATCTGTGAGGGGCGTCACATTCTACAGCAGACAGGTGCAACACCAGGCTTCCGGTACCACGGTACGGGGAGGCCTTTCTTGAGGTGCGGCACGGGTCTTGGTATGCAGGAGGGCAAAGCGAGACAGTCGGGTACGTTACGACGTACAGACCGTCCGAGGCTATGGAATGCGCTCCGTGCAGATTCCGGTGGGAGAAGATGAGAGGTTCACAACGCGCTCCGTTAGCGGCAAGGTGACAGGAGAGCGGGCGGCCCGGCACTGAAGAGGAGAGCGACTCAGGGATGAGCGGGGCTCTCTACGGCGGGGCGACCAGGCTCCGAGCTGTCACGACCTGGGAGGGGGCGAAGGCACCCGAGTCACAACTCCGGCGAGGGAATAAGAACTAAGGCCCAACAGCGGACGGGCACAGCAGATAGAACCCAATGGTCCTGGGGTTCCGTTCAGGGGGCAAGCTCTCGATCAAGCCCTTGGAAATCATTTCAGGCACAAGTCTACAAAGTCCTTTCTGGTCCTTTCCTCTCCGTTCTCAGCAAGGCACCACTGCAGGCCAGTCTTACAGGATTCAGACCGGTTTCCGTCCTTCAGCTTCTCTTGGTCCTTCTAGTCAGGCAGAGGTTCGTCGTGGTCAAAACTGGATCTTAGAAAGATGGAGCAGGCAGCTCCCAACAAAGGAAAATCCACCAGGCGTCCAGTGGCTGGGCAGGGCCCAGGGAGGCAAGCCTTCCCCTGGGGCCAAGCAGCAGCACGCCCCTGGTAGTTTCAAGTTGCACCAAAGAACAAGAACATTTTGTAAGGAGACACAGCCCCTTTTTATACACTGAATCCCTTTGTCTAAAGGTGCAGGGTGGGGGAGAAACCAGTCGCAGCTGGTTTTGGAGTACTTTGTTTTACCCCAGCCACCCTTTCCATTCACCAGGCAGGCTAGGGCCATCAGTCACACCACAGGGGGGCGGAGCCAGCATTGTGTGGGAAAAGCCCAGCCCTATTCAGGACCCAAGTGCAGCCCCTCCCTCACATCAGCATGCTAATCTCAACACTCACCACCGGGCGGACCCATCCAGACATCCTGGAGCCAGGCTCACCAGCCAGCTCCAGCCAACCACGCGCCAGCATGCTCACTGCACACACACATCCATGTCTAGAAGTGGCACTTCCACACTAGACACATACACGCCGCATACATCATCGCCTCGCGCAGCATTCAATCTCACGAGTTCACACATACCAAACTCGAGCCTGCACTCCCCACGCATCCGGAACTAACATGGACACATACATTCCCCATGCATTCCTATGGGAGGACAGGCCTATCTCTCCACACACACTCAAAGTGCGCACGCACTTTCCACTGGGACACAGTGAAAGTGCGCAGAAACCAAGAACCGCTAATACCATGTCACAATTAAAAAGCAAAAAGTTCAGGGGTGAACCTGCCAGAAGGGCAAGTCCAACACAACCCCCTTCCAGCCAAAACGCAGGGCAGACCAATCACCACTGTGATGGACTTCCCTGCTTTGGGCGATAGAACACGGACACGGGCCCGCACTGCAGGGACACCCTCCGGTTCTACGCCCTGTTTTTCCGCATTCTTCAAACACTCTGGGAGATCCTCCTCAAATGACCTATTGGTACAGCCTAGGCCCCCGACCTGACGTTTCCTCCAGAAACATTCCAGGCCCTGACACAGGGTTTCGGGCACCTGGAGACACGCAGTCCCACCCACTCCTTCTCCTCTTGAGACAGGACGTGAGCCCCTACACCGAGACCTAGCTGGGCTACACTGAACCTCTTCCACCACACTAGGCTGGAAGACACCTCAGCCACTCCTTTTGGAATCACTCCATCCCCTATGCCTCTCTCCTCCCAGAACCTTACCAACTCCAAAATCCTGTCTCTAAACAGACCACAGAAATCAAAAAGCAGGCTCCACTTCTGCAGACGTTCTTGGGAAAAGTTCAACACACGGGACTTAGGTATCTGAGCAAAACAAGAGCACACAATTATTCCGCCAGTTCCCCAAAGAGAACTCACACCATTCATCCACACACGCCTCCCCCCCAGACTGGTAAGGCAGTTTCTACCACCACTGATTTCTCAACCTGACCACACGTGACACAGGTACCACACTCCGGGAACAGGACGGGGAACACATGCACTGGACACACTCATGCTGCCACCACTGGATCCCACCCTTCCTGGAAAATCCAGAAAACACACTGCACTTAGGGGGATGATCTACCCTCCCGAGCTAGGGACACCTAACTCAAAGTGCACAAGACACACATTTAGAATAAACTGAGAAACAATAATCTCTTTGCTTCGTTATAGGTCTGCTCTCACTACGAGGTGATCAGTAATTTACTGTATATAAATCATAAATGCAAATCCGAAATCCTCACCGCTGGTACCAATGTTGGAACCGGAGGTCTCTGGTTGGCACAGGTATGCACTTGTGACAAGCAGGGACCCTCAGCTCCACGTCAGGGCAAGGGAACTACTCCTTTAAATAACCCCTGCTCGCCCTCTAGGTAGTGTGACGCGAGCAGACAAGGCTAATCCTCAGGGCGATAGTAAGTTAAGCATTTATGATCACACACAGTAAACCCACTGACCCACCACAAATGGACACCAGTCATGTAGTTGTATCAAAACTACGTATACTTTATATAAACGATAGATTCAAGCAGGAATATCACAAGACCATGTAACGTTTAACGAGTTGAGGCCATCAGATTATAATAGGCAAGATTTAGTCTTTAAATGTTCGTTGTTCAGCAAGGTACGATGACAGGGAAATAAGAACGTTGCGGACCCTGGATCCGATGTGAACTCGGGTCGGAGTTCAAGTGTACCTTGCTTGTGGAAGTCTGAGGCGTTTCAGGCGCGGCTGGTGAGGGCGGACTCCGAACGAGGCCGACGGTTCTCCAGAGGATCTCTCCGGCTCAGGTCCCCCTCGAGGTGCAAGGTGGAGGAGCAGGACTGTGGAGGGTTGCGGCGATCCGGGGTCGATGCAGCTCACGGGGCGAGGCGCCGTTCAGGCCTGCGGGGCGTACTACTTCTTAGCACTCCGGGTCGTACTCGTGGATCTGTGAGGGGCATCACGTTCTACGGCAGACAGGTGCAACACCAGGCTTCCGGTACCACGGTACGGGGAGGCCTTTCTTGAGGTGCGGCACGGGTCTTGGTATGCAGGAGGGCAAAGCGAGACAGTCAGGTACGTTACGACGTACAGACAATCCGAGGCTATGGAATGCGCTCCGTGCAGATTCCGGCGGGAGAAGATGAGAGGTGCACAACGCGCTCCGTTAGCGGCGAGGTGACAGGAGAGCGGGCGGCCCGGCACTGAAGCGGAGAGCGACTCAGGGATGAGCATGACTCTCTACGGCGGGGCGACCAGGCTCCGAGCTGTCACGACCTGGGAGGGGGCGAAGGCACCCGAGTCACAACTCCGGCGAGGGAATAAGAACTAAGGCCCAACAGCAGACGGGCACAAGCAGATAGAACCCAATGGTCCTGGGGTTCTGTTCAGGGGGCAAGCTCTCGATCAAGCCCTTGGAGATCGTTTCAGGCACAAGTCTACAAAGTCCTTTCTGGTCCTTTCCTCTCCGTTCTCAGCAAGGCACCACTGCAGGCCAGTCTTACAGGATTCAGACCGGTTTCTGTCCTTCAGCTTCTCTTGGTCCTTCTAGTCAGGCAGAGGTTCGTCGTGGTCAAAACTGGATCTTAGAAAGATGGAGCAGGCAGCTCCCAACAAAGAAAAATCCACCAGGCGTCCAGGGGCTGGGCAGGGCCCAGGGAGGCAAGCCTTCCCCTGGGCCCAAGCAGCAGCACGCCCCTGGTAGTTTCAAGTTGCACCAAAGAACAAGAACATTTTGTAAGGAGACACAGCCCCTTTTTATACACTGAATCCCTTTGCCTAAAGGTGCAGGGTGGGGGAGAAACCAGTTGCAGCTGGTTTTGGAGTACGTTGTTTTCCCCAGCCACCCTTTCCATTCACCAGGCAGGCTAGGGCCATCAGTCGTACCACAGGGGGGTGGAGCCAGCATTGTGTGGGAAAAGCCCAGCCCTATTCAGGACCCAAGTGCAGCCCCTCCCTCACATCAGTATGCTAATCTCAACACTCACCACCGGGCGGACCCATCCAGACATCCTGGAGCCAGGCTCACCAGCCAGCTCCAGCCAATCACGCGCCAGCATGCTCACTGCACACACACATCCATGTCTAGAAGTGGCACTTCCACACTAGACACATACACTCCGCATACATCATCGCGCAGCATTCAATCTCACGAGTTCACACATACCAAACTCGAGCCTGCACTCCCCACGCATCCGGAACTAACATGGACACATACATTCCCCATGCATTCCTATGGGAGGACAGGCCTATCTCTCCACACACACTCAAAGTGCGCACGCGCTTTCCACTGGGACACAGTGAAAGTGCGCAGAAACTAAGAACCGCTAATACCATGTCACAATTAAAAAGCAAAAAGTTCAGGGGTGAACCTGCCAGAAGGGCCAAGTCCAACACCCCTCCAGGGGAATCCACAAACCCTGGGTACCTTTAGAATCCCCATGATGTTGGAAAAAAAGGGTGCGAATTTGGCGTGGATACCTTACGTAGTCAAAAGGTTACAGGGTCCTAAGCGCGAACTACCCCAAATAGCCAAAAAAAGGCTTAGCACTGGGGGGAAAAGGCCTAGCAGCGAAGGGGTTAAAGCCCACGAAGTGCCTTGTCGACATGTTTGAGCCAAATATACGCTCTTGCTGGGTCACAGTGGCTTTCTTCAGGACCAGGTTGCTAGGTAAAAACCTAGCCACTCGCTTTTTATTATATTCACCCTAGCATATTGAGAAAGTTGGTAAAAATCATAATATGTGAACCATGAGCACCAATATTGCGTGCCTTAGCATACATGCAACTAGTGGCTATGTTTTACCAAGAAATGTGGTCCTGAAGCGAGCCATTGCGACCCAGCAGGCACGTATATTTGGTTAAAACATGTCAACCCAGGATTTGGGAGATCATTATAATCTCACATCACATCCACTATCACCAATTTTAACCATACCCAAGGTATCCACAATTAAAACATACTTAAGGGAGGGGTCACATTGAAGTCGTTTTAACTCATAACCGGTTAGTGGGGGAGAGTTCTTTAAAAATCGATCTTTTTCTCCTGAGACAGGAGTGAAAGGCATTCTTGACGCTATATATGAGGGATAGCAAGCTTGTTTTCATTTGATTTTTATGTTTACAAAGGAAAAAGAAATTAGCCTAATTCAACTTCTAACTCTCTTTTTTTGTTTTCTTAGTATACCAGTTAGCCATAGTCAATAGGCCCAGGGTTTGGTGATCAGACGGGGTTACCAGATGCAGTTCCGCGTTCAGTACGTTTCATGGGCCATTGACACAGTGAGAGGCATCATGATGCCGGTCCAGAGAGAGGATGAGGTGGTGAGCTAAATCATCTCCTGGTTTAAGAAAGTCAAGTTACAGGGAGACCCAAAGGGGAGGAGAGTAGAGTTTACACCAGATGTCCGTAACAGTCCAGTGACTGGATGATGCAAAGTAAATGTGGTGACCACATCAGAAAAAGGCTGCTCGCTACCTACCGTTGACCCCAATGGGTCTGGAGGTCCAAGAGGAGTCTAGGGGAACTCAAGAGTCAAGACAGGGCAATGAAGACACTACGCCCAGAATTTGAATCCATTGGTATGGCATGAGGCCCAATTCAGCCACCAGTCAAAGACTTAAAGACTATGTGTGTTCCATGTGAGGTGTGGAGCTGTGAAACCTTGAGAGGTTAGGGACAGACTAAAGTGGGGATGGGTGTAACTCCTACATTACAGTAGTGAATGCAGCATGCACCCCTACTGCTCGGTGCAGTCGAGGGGTTAAACAAAGTGGATGAGGCTGCTTGAGGCTCACTCCCACGGATCTATGATGTTACAACGCAGGCTATTAAAACGCCTGCCTTTACAACGCGGTTTATACATCGCATACCATTACAACTCATAGTGCTTTTAGGCGCTGGATAGTGATTTATTTAATTTACTATTCCAACTCCAGTCCCCGTGGATAGTAGGGAAGGTGTTGGATAGTAAATTAAATATATTCCCTATCCTAGAGCGCCCCCAGCGCAATGCGTTGTAATGGTTTGCGTTGTAATGAACGCGTTGTAATGGTAGTGCGTTGTAAAAGTTTCGTTGTAAAGGTTGTTCACCCACTCCCACACAGTGACCAGTCTGGTGTGTGTCTGGCGTTGCTCCGTACTAATCAAGTAGGCCAGGCCCTGCCACACCATCCTACACTGCCCACTCTTCACCCTCAGACCATTCCTCAAAGCCCCAAATGCTGCACTGAGACAGTGATCACCCTCCTTGTCGTAACATGTGCACATACACAAACGCTGCTTGTCATTATCTACAACCCACCTGACAAGCCTCTCTCATGCACGGCCATTGATCAAACCAACAGCCTCACAGGACATCCCACCAGCCTGAGCTCTCTCCTGGAATCAATTCACATGAGCAAAGGCACATCGGAAAATGAGAGACCATTGTTATTGGCTGCATATTGTATCTAGTAGAGCCTACGCACATGTTAACCATGTTAGAGAAAATGCAGCCAAAGTTCTACCTGCCACCTTTGCACCCTTAACAGTGAGGAGCGCCATTGTGCCCTATTAACAGTCGCACAGCAACATCTGTGAAGTACTCAATCGATTCTGCGTTTGATAAGATAATCCATTTTAATTAATTTTCATTCCAATGTTTGTCACTTGTTTTTATTCACAACTTTATTCATCCACATGTAAGGTTCCAAAATTTCCCATTGCTTCAAATACTGAAGATATGCCTATCCAGGCCTTTTTAGGTCTCGCCTACGCAGCGCTGCATAGGCAAAAAGACCTTTAGTTATCGGGACGGCTTTTCAGCCAAACACGTGCACGCGTTCCATTGCCTTCAATGGCAACGCGTGCACGTGTGGAGATTCACTTGCGGGAGCGCGCGGCTGGTGCCAAATGTTATAAATTATCGCTGCGCCAGCCGCTTGCTCCTGCAAGGGAATCACGCAGGCCCCCCTCCTCTCCCCCTACCCCCTCTGCTGCCGCACGATCGGGCAGGCCCCCCACCACTCCCCCGCGCTTGTTATATAGAACGGATATGGCCTGTAGACCGCGGAGCACTTTACAAGGTAACAGTTACCAGTCACAGATATAACCTAGGAAGAATTAAAAGCAGATATCGAGAGTAAGTGTGAGAAAAGCTGCATATGAGTGCATTTCCTGAACAATCAGCGCAGGATGGGTGACGTGAAGTGAGTGATACGTTCACAGGTTCCTCGTGGAAAGGGCAGTGCCGTGCCCCAGCCTGGGGCCTTAGGGGACTGCACGCGCCTAGATCGTCTCCTGTCCGACCGCGCCGTACCGGTGGCTTTAAGTGTCCCCTTCCCAGAGTTGGCGTGCAATTCACAGAAACATATTGTTGATGCAAACATAGTTCACCCTGCAGCTCAATAAAACATGCACCACTGAGATTTCGGGGCTAGCAGTGTGGGACAGCCACCTGTGATTTACTGCGCTACAATTGGCCAGCCTGTGGTAACCCGCAGCATAAAAACAAGTTGTTCTAACCGGAAGAGGTGGTGGAGGGCAGACGTCAGCTGGGCTCTCACTCAGAAAGTTGAGCCATCAGCTGGTGCAGAGGCTCAGATACCCGCAACATGAGGTGGGCCCCAGAAATAGCGGAGCTGGAGGCTATAAAGTAGGGTGGGTGAAGGCTACCTCACGGAACCTGGAGAAATTACAGGTTGAGCGCCTCAAGGTATCTGAGGGGAGATCTAGGCACTGGAAGCCGAGCTGTCATCACCAAGCACAAGGGGACGTCTGGTGTTTGGGATTTCAGGAGTTGAATCCAAATAGATTTGCAAGGGAAAATGGAGAGCTGCTCCGTCACAGGAAGTGCAAACCTTAACGCTTGCTCCGAGGAGAATACGGTGTGAACGCTAAGCTCAGTCATTGGAACTCAAGAGCTCCTCAAAAAAGCCCTGGGGATGCCATCACTGGCGTGAACTCTTGGAGACAGCACCAATGCTGGAATACACGAGGAGCCTTACTCGCTTCTGGGGAAGCTTGGGGGCTTCTGATCTGTAGGACCAGGTGAAGCCAAGGACCCCCAATCTGCCGTGCAGAGAATACGCACATTGTGTGCACAGTTAGAGCTGGGAGCCGAGGACCGTAAGAACCCTGTTTGGATAGTGTGGAGAAAACAAGCTAGTTGGAAGGCCTCCTTCTCAGAGTGCACCGGAACCCTGGCTGCCTCTTTCAGCCCCCAGCTTCCTTCGTCTTGCAGGAGGAAGTTTTATTACCCATCCGCCTTCCCCCCGGCCCCGGCACAGTTACACGGCCAGCATTCAGCCAGCTCGCACTGTCCGCTTTCCCAACGACATTGTGTTTCAGGACCACATCTGACAGGGTGACCTGGAGCAGGTGGGCCGCTTCATTCACGCCCGCAAGGTCACACTGGACACCATTTACCTTTCAGGTGAGTGCCCGTAGGGGTAGAGCGCGAGACGTGAGCACAGAGGAAGGGGCAGAGACTGCAGGGATAGGGAGTTAGCGAGGGGTTAGTGACACGGATCCCTTCCAGCCATGGGTGGGAATAAGGAGGCAGCTTACAAGCTATGAATGGAGGGCGCAGCAAAGAAATGGAAAGAGGACTTGCTGGACAGCAGTGAAATGGCCATTACTGGTCTTGTAAGGGGTTAGGTACAGCTGGGCTGCCATCTTGTTCAATGTCATCAGGGCACCTTGTTTCCCACCTGAGGCTTTTGTTACAAATCAATGGCATCAGGTGTGCAATGCCAACTGTTTCAATGCAAGCAAAGCAAGAACGAAGTCCCCCAGAACATGCATGGTTATAACATCTGAAGAACAGGGTAGAAATATGGTATCCTAGTGACCTGGAGCTCGGTGATAAACAAGCCTAACCTGCCAAAGGCGAGGGAAGGAGCCAACTCTGGTGAGAGAGAGTGGCAGCCAAGAGATAGAAAGTGACAGGCAGTGCCAGCAATGCATTTGACTCTGCAGGCAATTCCATGGATTTATAGGGCCCATATTAGTGTGTCTTGCACCCTATGGTTAACATATGATGGTAACAGATGGGTTTCATTGGAAAGAAATAGTCTTAAAATAATTGCGAGATAGCTGCCAGTCAGCAGGGTGGCAATGTGATTATGCCGAGTCCACGTTTATGCACAATGCGGGCTCCAGCCCTGTGCTCATTGTGTTTGGCAAGCCATCTGCCCAGTGTCCTGTTTGGCACAGAGGGTAATCAGGTGGTGTCTCTTCAGCATCGGTGTGCAGTCGACCTTGAGAATGCTTGCCCAGGTCTGTCTGTCCATCTACAAATATTTTACATTGGACTGACATGCACCCTTCAGATGTCTAGTGTCCTTGTCTGTCTTATGTCATTGACTTAGAGCACTACACTGTTGTGAATATTTCCTCCCATCCTCCATTATTTCAGTTTTTTCCTTGCCTTTTTTGTTACTTCCCTCCTTTCCCTTCTTTCCATTCTATCCTTCCCTTCCCCTTCCTCTGCTCCTCATATGTAAAGTGAGGGCTGTTCCTATGAAGTTTAGGTGGTGGAATGGGGGCAGGATGGTCTATGGATCATGTTAATGGTACTGTTCCTGAGGATAGGTTGCTCTTGAATGTGTGAAATTTAGATATATCTTACCAGTGGAGTAGTTAATTTATTTATTTGTTTTTATGCTGGGTGGCACCTGGTGCTTGTTTTTGCATTTTTTGATTGTGGAGTTTGGCTGCTGCGTGTTGATGGCTTCCTGTGTGGAACTTGAATAGCCCATCGCCTTTAATGATGTCAACTCTGGATAGAATTGGAGAGATGGTGGTAGTGGTCAGGTACCCCTTTGATAAGCAGTGCGAAACTTGACCATGTTGAATGTTGTTTTAGCTGCTATTTGAGGTGCACATGTGTTTTGCTTGCCCATGATTATTCCTGCTTCAGTTGTTCCAGCCGAGGCAGGAAGAGAATTAAGGTGATTGGGTTGTATCAGCAGTTTACCCTGATGGCCCCAACACCTTCAGATTTTTTGTATCCCTATTTTTCTAGATTGCTTGAACTTTCTAAGTTGACAAAGTTTCTTCAAGATGTATGGCCAGAACATTGATTTCTCCACAAGGCGATGTGTATAGTCACAGAGACCATAGACCAGGGTTTACCCAACATTTGTGTATTGAGAGTTATTTGTGATCGGTGAAAATCATTGAGAGCTGCTAATATAAGTGTTGCAATAGTCATCACATCAGACAAGATTACACGAGTGGCTACCATATTCAAAATAACTAGAAGTGATTAGCTCAGTGCATTAGGCATGGTTGCCAGCAGTAATGTAAACAAGCATTGGCATAGCCAATAGGTCTCGCCTTTGGGGCCTTATAAGTGTTTTGTTATCCAGCACAATATCCTTGGTGCAACAACATTAACTGTTACATGGCTAAGCACTTATAAGGTCCCAAAGGTGAGACCTATTGGCTATGCCAATGCTTGTTTCCCAATGTGCAGGAAACCATTCTTTGATAGCCGTATTTACCTGAACCCAATGCATTTCAATCAATCAATCAATCAATCATGCCATTTGTATAGCGCACTACTCACCCGGGAGGGTCTCAAGGCGCTTGGGGGGAGGGGTATGCTACTGCTCGAACAGCCAGGTCTTGAGTTGTTTCCTGAAGGCGAGATGGTCCTGGGTCAGCTGAAGGTGGATGAGGAGGGAGTTCCAAGTCTTGGCAGCCAGGTAAGAGAAGGATCTTCCTCCGGCGGTGGCTCTTCGGATGCGTGGTACGGCTGCGAGGGCGAGGCTGGTGGACCGTAGCTGGCGGGTGGGCGTGTAGAAGGTCAGGCGGTCGTTGAGGTACTTGGGGCCCAGGTCGTGGAGAGACTTGTGTGCGTGGGTGAGGAGCCGGAACGTGATCCTCTTGTCGACGGGGAGCCAGTGCAGGTTCCTCAGGTGGCTGGAGATGTGGCTGCGTCGGGGGACATCCAGGATGAGTCGGGCGGAGGCGTTCTGGATGCGCTGGAGTCTTTTCTGTAGCTTGGCTGTGGTTCCGGCGTAGAGGGCGTTTCCGTAGTCCAGTCGGCTGGTGACGAGTGCCTGGGTGACAGTCTTCCTGGTCTCGGTCGCGATCCAGCGGAAGATCTTGCGAAGCATACGCAGGGTGTTGAAGCACGATGAGGAGACGGCATTGACTTGTCTGGTCATCGAGAGGGAGGGGTCCAGGATGAAGCCCAGGTTGCGTGCGTAGTCGGTTGGCTTGGGTGCGGTGCCCAGGGCTGGGGGCCACCAGGCGTCGTCCCAGGCGGAGGGCGAAGATCCCAGGATGAGGACTTCCGTCTTGTCCGAGTTCAGTTTCAGGCGGCTGTCCTTCATCCACTCGGCGGCGTCTTTCATCCCTTCGTGTAGGCAGGTTCTGGCGGTGTCGGGGTCTCTGGTGAGGGAGAGGATCAGCTGGGTGTCGTCGGCGTAAGAGATGATGTTGAGGTTGTGCTGGCGTGCGATGGCTACGAGAGGTTTCATGTAGATGTTGAAGAGGGTGGGGCTGAGTGAAGATCCTTGCGGGACGCCGCAGATGACTTTGGTGGCCTCGGAGCGAAACGGGGGGAGGCGGACTCTTTGTGTTCTTCCGGCGAGGAACGAGATGATCCACTCCAGTGCCTTCTCTTGGATACCGATGTTGCTGAGGCGCTGGACTAGGGTGCGGTGGCAGACCGTGTCGAACGCAGCGGAGAGGTCCAGGAGGATGAGGGCCACTGTTTCCCCCTTGTCAAGCAGGGTCCGGATGTCGTCGGTGGCTGCGATGAGGGCGGTCTCGGTGCTGTGGTTGGCTCTGAAGCCGGACTGCGAGGGGTCGAGGGATCCGTTCGTCTCGAGGAAGGCGGTCAGCTGTCTGTTGACGATCTTCTCGATGACTTTAGCAGGAAAAGGGAGGAGCGAGATGGGGCGGAAGTTTTTGAGATCGGTGGGGTCCGCTGTAGGTTTCTTCAGGAGGGCGCTGATCTCGGCGTGCTTCCAGCTCTCCGGGAAGGTGGCGGTGTTGAAGGAGGCGTTGATGATGTTCCGGAGTTGGGGTGCGATGGTGGAGTCGGCCTTGTTGAAGACGTGGTGTGGGCAGAGGTCGGTCGGTGATCCGGAGTGGATGGTGTTCATCGTGCGGGCTGTGTCTTCGGTGGTCACCGTGGTCCAGGTGTGAAGGGTGGCGGTGGGGGGCATTGGTTCGATGGTTGGGTGCGTGGGTGGGGCGCCGAAGCTGTTGTGGATGTCGGCGATCTTGCGGTGGAAGAACGAGGCGAGGGAGTTGCAGAGGTCTTGTGATGGAGTGATGTCGTTGGTGCCGGTGCTGGGGTTGGAGAACTCCTTGACGATAGTGAAGAGCTCTTTGCTGTCGTGGGCGTTGTTGTCCAGTCGTTCCTTCAGGGATTTCTTCTTGGTGGTGCGGATGAGCTGGTGGTGCTTGCGGGTAGCGTGTTTGAGGGCGGTCATGTTGTCGGTGGTCCGGTCGAGGAGCCAGGCTTTCTCGAGGGTGCGGCAGGTCTTCTTGGAGTCCTTGAGGTCGTCGGTGAACCAGGATGCCTTCTTGCTTCTGGGTCTGCTGGGAGGGTTCTTTAGTGGCGCGAGGTCGTCGGCGCAGGCGGTCAGCCACTGTGTGAAGTTGCGGGCTGCTTCGTTGGGGTACGTTGTGTTGGCGGGTGGGCTCTGGCTGAGGGAGGTGGTGAGCTGGTCTGCGGTGATCTTGCTCCAATTCCTGTGAGGTACCTGTTGCGGGTGGTGGTGGGTCGTGGATCTTTTGAAGCTGAAGTGGACACAGCTGTGGTCGGTCCAGTGGAGTCCGGTGGCGTGGCTGAAGGTGATGTACTTGCTGGAAGAGAAGACGGGATCAAGCGTGTGGCCGGCGTAGTGGGTGGGGGTGTTGACCAGTTGCTTGAGTCCGAGGTTGGCGAGGTTTTCCAGCAGGGCGGTGGTGTTGCGGTCCTTGTTGTTCTCCAGATGGAAGTTGAGGTCCCCGTGGAGGATGTAGTCAGTGGAGGGGAGGGCGTGCGGGCTGATGAAGTCTGTGATGTCTTCGCTGAATTGTGTGCGTGGTCCCGGGGGTCTGTAGACGAGGGTGCCTCTGAGGGTCGTCTTAGGGTCGGTGTGAATCTGGAAGTGGAGATGTTCGGCTGCGGCGAAGGAGTCGTTGGCGTCGGTCGTGATGCGGATGGTGTTCCTGTGGACGATGGCGATGCCACCTCCGGTCTGGTTGATGCGGTCCCTCCTGATGATCTTGTACCCGTCCGGGATGGCGAAGGCGATGTCGGGTGCAGAGGAGGCGTTCATCCAGGTTTCCGTGAGGAAGGCGACGTCCGGTGATGTAGCGTCGAGGAGGTTCCAGAGTTCCACGGCGTGTCTGTGGACGGAGCGGGTGTTGATCAGGATGCACTTGAGGTGGTTGCTGCTGGTGTTTGTCTTGGCGGGTGCGGGGCAGGTTCGGAGGCAGGTGAACTTGCAGGTGCAGCAGGTGAAGGGTCCGTGGGTGCGTCTCGGGGTGGCTCGGCAGCAGGCGTGGGTCCGGCCGGCATTGAGTGCGTTGAGAGTGGCGGCGTCGTAGGTCAGTCGGGTCGTCTTGCCTCGGCGGGGAGGGCCAGGGGTCCTGGCGCTGGGCGCGGGCCAGGCGCAGACGGGCGCAGACGGGCTTACCTTTGGCGCACCTTCGGCGCTCAATCGGTGCTCCCGCTGCGCGCGTCCGCTGCGCGGTCGCTCTGGGGGCGTCATAAGAAAGGAGCCGGGAGGGAGGAGCAGCTGGGTGGCGGGAGCGGGGCGGCGAATGGAATCACAGGGGGGCGGGGCCGCAGGGAGGCAGCGGCGGGAAATTCCAAGAAGCAGCGGGCAGCGGGAAATTCCCAGGAGCAGCGGGAAATTCCCAGGAGCAGCGGGCAGCGAGCAAAGGAATCTGCAGGCAGGAGGCGGCAAAGGCAGGCAGGAGCGGCAGCAGTGAGTGGGGCGACCAAGCCCAGTGGAGGGCTGAGCGGTAAACCTTTCAGGCTTACTAGCCCTTCCTCAGCGGTAACTACAAGATTAAGAACATTGTTTACTATTTAGCTACGTTAAATATGTGGCATAAACTATGCATCTCTCACTATAAATGCAGAAACTTCGCTTCATTCGTTTTATTAAAAGAAAAGGAAAAAACGTATATTCCACTTAAAAACATACCAACTGAATCTCACCTGTGCCTTCAATGCCCCTATGAATCTGTTGTGAACTGAATAACAAATTCCGCAGTGATACCACATCCTAAGAACATTATATTCCAATGTAACATTCTCTCCACGAAACCTCCTACAAACAACCAACACCCTCTTTATGTATGCTTCCAAAATCTTGCATTTAACTGGGAAACATCCGCAAGTATCTCCCCACCCTCCACTGTGAAGGTGTTCAACCCACGATTCACTCATAACATACCCTATTACATCCGAACATGCCCACAAATTATGGAACCTTACATGTGAAAGGATAAAGTTGTGAATAAAAACAAATGACAAACATTGGAATTTAAATTAATTAAAATGGATTATCCTATACATACGTGCTATTGAGGCAAAGCACGGGCCAGGTCTGCACGTGAAAACAGAAAATCTAGAGCAAGTTGGTAATAATGAAAAAGCTGGTGTGCATCTGATCACTTATTTAGAAATTAAGTTCATTGTTACTTTTGCACCCTTTCCACATGAACAGCAATTCAGCCAAGTATAAGGCAGGTGAGTGTGTATGAGTCCCGTTCCCCAAGTCAGCTAAAAGTTGCCACATCCTCACAATATTGACTTGAATTTACAACACTTTATAGCACTGATGCAAAGTCAGCATCAGCTATGTCCATGTTGTAAGGCCTGGTACACCGCCGGCATGGAAGATTTGTGTCACCCTGGCATAGGGGTGAACTTTACCTCCGCTACCTAAATCCCTATAGTGGGAAGAATAGTTTCTACATGCCCTGTCAGGAGGATTTTCCTCAGCTCTTTAAACTTCCATCCAGGGCCGGACTGGCCGTATCGGGCACTGGGCGTTTACCTGGTGGGCTGCCAGGTTGGGGGCCGGTATTGGGCTCCTGGGGGGCTGTTTTTGTTGCCAGATTGCGTGTTGGTGACGGGTTTAGATTATTTTGCGGAAGTGATGGCGCTCTAGCATGTACGTCTGAAAGTCTATATTGTAGCCAGTGAATGCACGGTGCAAGCAGGTCAGGGGAGTACAAACCCAAACAAAACAACCCCTGCCAGAGAATGGGTCAAGACCCACACGTACAATAGGAAAAAAAGTCCTGTGCACACGTCTGTATATGGTAGGCTTTAGTGTCAAAACCAAATTTCCTTAAACAAAGTTCTTGAAGAAATAATGACGGATGATATCTCAGTTTTTCAAACAAATAGATTTATAAGTTAATCTTGATCAGTACAGAAAGAGAAGCAAACCAACCGACACGTGTTTCGTCACAACGTGGTGAGTTGTGACTCTTCAGGGCTGTCGGTTTGAGTAGAGGGTCTGTGGAAGCGGCGAACCGGTGATAATTCCGACCCGGTTGCGTCCAAAACGGGAACAGAATCTATGGTTAGTGATAGGGAGGGTTGGGAAATCAACCTTTCTTTATGTCTCTGGATGTAGAGACACGTAGGCGTTACCAGGCCGGCAATATTGGACCCTGTAACAAAATCGGCAGAAACCGGCCTTAGCAAGCAGCTCAGCAGCACCCTTCCCTCCCCCGGGGGCCGGCCAAGCAGTTTGCCAGGGCCAGTTTCAGTTCCCAGTCCGGCCCTGCTTCCTTACTGCCACTATACAGTTACTGCCCCCATGAGCACCAGAGGTGTGTGAGCAGATTGAGAAAACAGATGCATACTCCTGAACTATCAGGGTAAAAGAGGGGAATACCACATGAGAGGTCCACACTCTGCTTCAGCCACATGAGGGATGCCAGTCCTGGGAATATTAGTCATGTCGGAGGACGGGCACAAATCAGGCATGGTGAGGCCCCACGCCTACATGATTGCTGGAGCCACACGGTAGCTGCACAACCACGCCCTTGCCCTCAAATATAGAAAGAGATGAAGACCCACGTACAACCTTACCACATACGAAAGCAGGAGAATCAGTCTTTGGACTAGAGACAACTTTATCCAAAACCTTATACAGAAAACACTGCAATTATGGAAATTAAAGAGCCCTAGATCCTGAGTTTCATGGTTCAGCCTTAATGGAAGAGCCTCATTTGTCAAACTAAGACTCAATCCCTATACCCACTGACTTTAGCAGCACACCAAAGAAAGAAATCGCAAATCAGTGCCATCATTGGGAGTTTGTTGTCCATTCTAAGGCATAACGAGGATGGCCTTATACATATGTGAAGTAGAGAGACTTGAAGAAAGGGGAGACATTAATAATAAAACCCCACTCTCAACAGCGTGATCTTTATCACTCTAGTGCGGGCACCTGGTGACACCCCGCTGGTGTGGCACAGAGTGACCTGGCAAGAAGCGGCACCACTGAACAGCCGTGGGCGGCACATATTGAGAGGCCGGACCCGACCGCCCACACAAGATTGCCTGCAACTTGTGACCATGAGACACTAGTGACTGGCGTAGGGCGCGGGCATCAGGGGCGCCCTGGACCTTCTGGATCAGTGGGGTCTGAAGTGAATACCCTGCTGCAGACATTCCAGAGCTAACTGAAGGACCCACCACCGCACTGCTGTGCTTCTGAGATGCGGAGGTGGCGGTCCAGAACTGAAACAGGCTCTACCACCGAAGAACTCCTGCTTGCTGCGGTGGAGAGGGTGAGCAACGAGCTCCTCTGTGGCTGCTACAGTGTGTGTGGCCCTGAGGGAGGAATCGGTCAGTTTAAACCCGGGTGCACTGTGGCAGCCGCGCCCCAGGCTCCCTCATGCTGGGTGGCCAAGAGACGCTCCTTACTTGGGGATGCAGACTACCTGACTGCCTGGGCCGCTGCGGCCCTCTACACCCGGCATCCCCCGATGCAACCAGACACCATGCCAGGAATCCAGGACAGCGGACGAGCCAGAGGAGAGGTGGCCTAGACTTGCGCAATTGCAGACAGCTCAGAACTATTGTGGAACTGCTGAAGGACGGTCAGCAGCGGAACATACGGTGAGGCCTGATCAGGGCTGGTGTGGCAGGGCATCCTCTGGGGACCCGGCCTTGGGACTTCATCTCCAGTGGCGCAGTTGGGGCCAACATACCTGCGGTGGCCTACGTGGCCCTGTGCCCCTTCCCACAATACCTGGCAGACGGAATTCCTAACTAGGGGAGGCCTGAGGCAGCAGATCATCTGGGCACTGGCGCATCTCTCTATGCACGGCGGGTGCCGAGATTACCAAGCGGTGCGTGAGGACCAGAGGTCGATCCTGTGGACCGGAGCGAGCGGCTGGCCTGCCCCCCTTTCTCCTCAGATAATCTGGTGAGCACTGGGACTTGGGAGCCTCTCCCCTCACAAAGACTATCTGCTCGGTTTTAGACCAACTCAAAGTGCCCAAGAGAGTACTGTGTGCCCCGGGGCGGTCATCTGTTCACGAGCCAGGCCGGCGCAGCCGTGGGTGGGCTGATATGAACCGTTGCTGATCCCTGTCCCCCCCACGTGTGGTGATTGGGGGTGCCTTAGTGGAACTCACAGGGCCTAGGGACGTGAGACACCAATTGGGGGAAGGGCACTCCACCCCGTAAAGAACCTACACTGAGACTGAGCCAGGCCTTATCTCCCCTGCAAATTTGCATCACAGCTGCAGCGCCTTGTGCCCGAACCGGTTGCCCGGATTGCCAGGTGAAGACCTAGAGAGACCCTGAAGAAACTAGGTCGCACCTCTACCGATCCACCAGTGGTGACGGAAAAGGCCCCCCCTCACCTGGGACCACATCCTGACCCCGATCCGGGGCCGCAATCCAACACCCTAACAGATTGACACCATTCCTCGGTGTGCTGCACTGGACAAGGCAAAAAGCTAGAGACTGCCAGGGCACTGAGGAGTGTCCTGACAATTTATCTCCACACCACTACCTACCTGCAGAGCAGCTGAGCAGACCTAAGACCCGCTGGAGTTTATCGCTTCCCTCCCTTTGCACGCACACCAAAGACACAGTGAATATCTTCCTTCCTTAAACACCCAGATCCTTCCCTGCACCCCGGGGTGACCAGAACGGGGAAGGCCGAAACCCAGCTGTCACCATGGGGAAGGATCAAGGGCCTAAGCCTTCCCTAACACACACCAAAATGGATCAATATACAACCACTGATCCGGGGCCGGCAGCCGTGTCCACCAAGAAACCCATCCCTGCTGCTGCTGACATCAACACTATCCTGCAAGCGATTAGTGCCTCACAGGCCTCAGTCGAAAATATGGATGATGGGATCTAAATTCGATAAGCACATGTTATTGGCCTAATATATACAATATAACCCTGCAACTGTATAATTATATTATCAGAGTTTATTGTAATAGCATGATACCAATGATTCACTTTTGGATCGTATGCTCCTATTGATATGACCGGAGCCATTTTGTTTCGTTTCTCTATGTACAAGTGCCATTTCCCTGAAATCACGTGATTTTGCTTTCTGCTCGAAACCACGTATGCCAGTCAAGCCGCCTACTCTATTTGTTAGCTTGTAGCTCAAGGAAACACAAGGTCACACCTGCCCTTCTTGTGGGATGCGCACATTCTAGCAGAGCCCGTTCCTGTACTCCCCGGGCTACAGATAGACAGGGAGGCACCTCACTGACCTGCCCCCAGAATAGATTAGGCCTAGGCTACTAGCAAATCAATTGTGCCTTATATGGGTATTCCTCTTGGCTTTCTGACAAGTTGTATCTTTCCTTGTAAGGCGGCATTGTGGATGCATGAAACGTGTATATGCTTTGTATCTTGAATATGTAGTCAGTCTCCTCTGCGCACCTCCTAGGGTCGTGTAGACTGAGGCTCCCCTGTCAGGGCTTGTATTTGATGAATAAACAATTGAACCTTCTCCATTGCCGACTGAATTATTATTACTTATATTGGTATATGGGCTATTGGTAAGTATAGTCCATTAGTATTTGATTTGATTCCTTCAGTGGGCGACTCCGCCGGGACTCCGCGATAGGGTCGTCCCCTCCTCTAAACAGGGGTGACGGGACAAGGAGAAGTTCTGGCCGAGTGGGTGGACAGAAAGAGGATCCTGATTTGAAACACCTGTTTGTGGTATGAAAACAAGCCGTTCCACTCTCGAGCCCAGTATCCCTCCCAGCTACTGAAGACCCTACGCCAGAGTCCTACGGGCTTAACCCGGGAAAGGAACAGACTGTGTTGGTCTGTCTAGGTGTCGGCAGTGGAGAATTCGCAATCGACCTGAGTGCACCAGGTGAGTGATATTTGTGATTGGATTGGATAAGAATCACTCGGAGGAAGTGTTTCTTTTTGACAACAGTTAACTGTTTTTGTTTGAAGGTGGCCGGGGAAGCCGGACCACAAGGGAATCTGAGGGTCTACTGTTGCGGCGAAGGGGCTGCACGGGTGGATACCTCACGGACTTGTTTGGTGAACATTTGAGCTTGCACCTGATGCCTTAGCAGAGTACGGCGTTGCTCGCTCGGCCGAATCCTCTCCAGGAAAGCCCTGGGAGCAACTGGGTAAGCTAGGGTTCTGGAGCTACGCGCCCAGACGCTTGGCCCAACCAGAACAGGACCATGGGATGGCCTGTGAAAGGGTTCGTGGTTCGCCTATCAGGCGCTCTCAGAACAGTCTGATGACTGTTCCCTTTGGTGACATATTGTTGGTCTGGAATTCTTTTGAATCGATTCCCCGAACAGGAGTCGACGGGCTCTGCTCGTATTTGAAGACGTCATTTGCTTAAACTAGGTTCTGAAGAATATTTGCCTTGCACTGTTTTACAGCACTTTATTGCGATAATTGAATGAAGAGAGTATGGGTGGATGATGAAAAGGACGCGTCCAAGTGTGCGTGTGTTTTAAGATTCTGTGAACAAACAACGTGTAGGTATTATCATAATGCCTTGTTTTAGCAAAATATGTTTTGGGTGCTGTTGTCGGAGAGGTACACGGCTTGAAGAAAGACAGCCTGCCCCTCCCGAGGGCAGTCCCAGTTTCGATATGTATGTTAAACATGGTTTACAGCCAATTCTATTCGATACTCTTCTGAATAAGTACACCAAAGATAATATGGAACTACAATGGCCTCTTACGGGGTCTTTTGATGAGAAAAAGATTAATTATATACAGAATAAATTATTTATGAAGAAAAGCCGTAGGTCGATGTTTGACTCCTTGAACTTATGGTTGAAGGAAGCAAAAAGACGACGAATCAGAGAAGAGAAGTTGGGAAGGGTGAAATCGGGTCAGACAATCACTCAGAAGGCAGTGGCATACGATAAGGGAAAGGTGGAAGAAAATATTGAGCGGATGGATAGACAGTTTCGGTTAGAAACCGATAAAAGTTATGTGGCTAGACCAGAGACAGGAGATGAGTTAGAAGAATTGCTGGAAGCCCGACCACCTCCCCCTTATGCCCCACAGGGTTTGTACCCAGCCGTACCCTTGATGCGAGCTGACCAGCTGGGAGCCGCATCGGCCGTAAAAATACCGACAGGGGCGGTTGCCACGGCCCCCACTGGCGGAACGGGACATGATGTTCCGCTTTCCCCTCCTTCTCTTCGACAAACTACCTCACCCTTAATATCCCTTCAGCCGGATGCGGCTGTCCCTTCTCCCTTGCACCCTGTGTTTCTCTCCTCTCCGACTCAGACTACTTTAGATCTTCGAAATACAGTTGGTCCGGGTGCCACGCCCAAGCGACCGTTGTCTGACTTGAGTGATCAACGAGCTTTCACTCGGTCGCTGTTGGGACTGGAGGAGAGGAGAGCCAATATAATTCAGGCATCCCAGTGGATGCGGACTCCTATTTATACTCTGGAAGATATTTGGAGCACCATGAAGGATTTCGAACCCGTTGCACAGCAGCTGGCTCTAGAGAGCATGGCGATCCGATTGATTTCATTATGGGAGCAGTGTTTTGAGGAAGGATTTCCTCCTCAAATACTGCGTGATATCAGGGATCATGCGCATAAATTTCATCTCCAAAGTATATCAGAATGTGACAACGCTTTTGCATTATCGGGAACGGATGCACCGAAAAAGTGCCGAGTGGGGAGCGCAGCACCCCATGAGAGAGGTGCATCCTCTCTTTTTCCCGGAAGTGCCTGAAATAAGGGATAAGGGTAATGTCACTAGGGCACGAGTGGACGCTAGGCTTCAGGAACAATGGGTCTACACCCCTTGGAAACGAAGCGAGGTCCTTACGTTAAAAGCCCAGCTCCCTGACCCCCGTAAAAATCCTACAGCTTATTATAAAGAATTGACCGAAGCTGCCAATTGTGCCATTATGACCATAGCTGATATTGAGTTATTTTTTGGTCTCCTGATCCCAGTAGATATTTGGAGACAGATACATGACACAGATCACGCTCCAGAATTGGGAGGAACATGGGATCAATTAAAGAATTGGGATAAGGAACGGAAGCCCGGTGAGAAACCCAGGGATGGAGTATTAGCACTACCGGGTAAAATTGTTAAATATATGCAGACTCTTCTCCCTCCTAGAAAAGTAGACTGGGATAAACTAACAGCATGTAAACAGAAGAAGGATGAAAGTGTGTCGGATTTCTTTACTAGGTTTGAGAAGGTTTTCATAGATTTCAGCGGCCAGGACCTTTCTACAGAGGGAGGAGTATGATTATTTGTGAATAGATTTGTTCCAAATTTACTCCCGGAGGTTATGTCCCGCCTACAATCGGCTGAGAGTACATGGACTACGGCTGCACCGTGCGTCATACTCAGCATGGCCCAATATTATGAGCATCGTGAGAATGAGAGAAAGGAAAAGTCAAAGAAAAAGACTAAGGATCTAAAAACTAGAGTGCTATTGCAGCAAGTAAGTCGAGGACAAAATTCTGGACGAGGGATGTGAGGTTCGTTTCAGAGAAATACAATGCCGGGTAGAGGTAGGGGAGGTCCTCCGAACATTGGGATAAATCAATATTCCTATTGTAAACAGGAGGGCCATTGGAGGGCGTATTGCCCTCTGTTGTCGGTAAGGAATGGATCCAGTAGAGGGCGAGGAAGGGGTCGAGGGAACATAGACCGAAATAGTATGCGACGAGAGGACTCGCAATATGAGGGTTCGTGGAAGAATTATTTTGATGACCCCCAGAATAGACAATACTACAATGAGACTTATCAGGATGATAGGTATGAAGGACAAGATTATGCATGAGACAGCCATGGACATAGCGGGGGCAATATTACAGTACCAGTTGACCAAGAAGGACCTTATGTAGAAGGGGAATTGTTGGGTACATCGGGAAAGTTTTTAGTGGATACTGGAGCGATGAATAGTTCAGTCGCCCATACACTGGTCCTGGGGGCTGCTCTGTCTGGCCAAAATAATGTATCAGTAGAATTCTCTGGAATACCGGTGCTGAGCCCCGTTTCGAAACCTCTGCCCTTTACCATAGGCCCCATTTCTATGCATACGCCTTTTCTCCTAACCTCTAACTGTGGTGAAAACCTTTTGGGTTTAGATATTTTGAAGAAATTACATGCACGCATTTATTGTTCTCCTGATGGTGTTTTCCTGACTATACAGAAACCATCTGTGACCGTAGCTCAATACTTTGCTAAAACTGAAACCCTACCTCCTGAGTTTTCTACGATTCCTCGGACACTGTGGGCTACTGGGGACACTGATGTTGGTCTGTTAAGAATAGCCCCTGTGTCAATAACTTTGAAACCAAATGTCCAGCTGCCCCGCATTCCTCAGTATAAGATTTCACCGGAAGGTGAACAGGCCTTGATGCACATTATTCGTGACCTCGTTGAAAGAGGGGTGGTGGAAGAGACAGCAGCTAATGTTTGTAACAGCCCAATTTTGCCGATTCTGAAAAAGACGCCGATTGATGGTGCCCCAGATTATAAGACTGCATATCGTTTTGTAATTGACCTTCGAGAGATCAACAAAATAGTGGTCCCACAGTATCCAGTGGTACCAGATATTACGGCGATTCTCACAATGATTCCTCCCACGGCTAAATATTTTTCGGTAATTGACCTGAAGAATGCCTTCTTCAGCATTCCGATCCATCCTGATAGCAGACATATCTTCGGATTCTCATTGGGAGGCCGAAGCTTTAGATTTACGCGTGCACCCCAAGGCTATACAGAAAGCCCTAGCATATATAGTCAGGCCCTGAAGGCAGTACTTGAGTTAATTTTGCCAGCAGGAAATTCAATCATCCAGTATGTGGATGACATTTTGGTGGCCTCCGATACAGAGGAGGGCTGTAAAGAAGCAACGGTGCTGTTGTTGAATCATTTGGCTAACAAAGGAAATAAAGTCTCCCTCTCTAAATTTCAATATTGTCGACAGGAAGTGACCTATCTTGGCCACTTACTGTCGAAAGCGGGGAGACGATTGACTCCAGAGAGAATATCTGTAATTACTAATATGTCTGCACCTCGTACCCAACGTGATGTTCATGCTTTCCTTGGCATAACCTCTTACTGTCGCCAGTGGATTCCTAACTCTTCACTCCTCTCTAAACCCTTGTTGTATTTGACTACCAAAGATGTGCATGAACCCCTACCCTGGACGGATGAATGTCAAGAAGCCTTTGACTCTTTGAAACCTGCTCTATGTTCTGCACCTGTCTTGGGTACCCTGGATTACCGGAAGCCTTTTTCACTTTATGTGCACGAGGTGGACGGTTGTTCGCTTTCAGTGTTGACCCAGGGTTTCGGTGGAAAGCAGAGACCCTGTGCATTCTTTTCATCTGTCCTGGATAACGTTGCAGGAGCCCTACCGAGTTGTCTGAGGGCCACTGCGGCAGTAGCAGTGGCTATCCGACAATCGGAGGGTATAGTCTTGAATACAGATCTCACAGTCATGGTACCGCATACTGTGGATATTCTGTTAAACAGAACTAAGACCCAGCACCTTACGAGTGCTCGTTTGACGGGATATGAGTTACCATTGTTTGCACCACATATTACGATTAAAAGATGTGCTACATTGAATCCAGCAACATTACTGCCTCTCCCTTCCAATGATAAAAAGGATGATACCCATGATTGTATATTTAGAACTGAAGAAGAGACAAAGGGCCGTGTAGATCTCACTGACACCCCTTTGTCAGAACCCCAAGGAGAGCTGTATGTTGATGGTTCTTGTTTTAAATTACCAGATGGTACTGCAACAGCTGCATATGCCATTACAACCCTGAAAACGGTGGTGGAAACTGCTAGGATTTCGCATCACTCAGCTCAAGCAGCTGAACTAATAGCCTTGTTACAAGCATGTGAATTGAGCGAAGGATTGAGGGTAAATATTTTCACAGACCGCCAATACGCCTTCGGCGTCGCCCATAGCTTTGGGAGGCTGTGGAGGGAGAGGGGTTTCTTTACTACACACGGTCAGAAGATTCAACATGGTCCCTTAATTGATCGATTGTTATTTGCTTTGACACTACCAGAAAAAGTAGCCATCATTAAATGCAGCGCTCACAAGAAAGTAATTGATTCCACTGAAAAGGGAAATGCTTTTGCCGATTTGATAGCTAAAGAAACAGCCCAAACTAAGATGACTCTCATGTTTCCTAGTGCTTCGGCTCGGTGGGTGGCGAAAACATCTGTGTTTGATAATACTATTGAACGTGTAAAAGAGTTGCAAAAAGAAGCTACCATAGACGAGGCACAGAGATGGGAACAGGAAGTGGGAAAATTAGATAAAAATTAATGTTGGATAGATCGAACTGAGAAGCAGCGATGGTTACTTCCTAATGTATTGGTATATGCTGTAGTGACCATGGCTCATGGCCCAGCCCACATTGGAGCAAAAGGTATTTGAGCTGTATTGGACCCAGTCTGGAATAACCCAAACATTCCTAAGACCGCAGCGCATGTAGTTAAATACTGCCCTGTGTGTCTACGTTACAACCCTGGGGGCAGAGAATCTGTTCTGAGTGGAAATTTTGCACCACCATCCCTGCATTTTGAAGTTATACAAATTGATTACATACAAATGGAGCGAGTGAACAATTTGAAATATGTGTTAGTGGTGGATTGTGCTTTTAGTAAATGGGTTGAAGCCTACCCCACCAAGGAAGCCACCGCGGTTGCAACTGCAAAAGCTCTGGTTAAAAAATATTTCCCACGATATTGTTTGCCCGGATTATCTGGTCCGATAACGGGACTCATTTTAACTCCTTGTTGGTTCAAAGTGTTTGTGATGGTTTGCAGATTAGGCAAAAATTTCATGCAGCCAGGCACCCCCAGTCAGCTGGTCTTGTTGAGAAATATAATGGCACATTGAAATTAAAGATGGCAAAAATGTGTGCCAGTACTCGATTAAAGTGGCCCGACGCACTCCCTTTAGCGTTGTTGTCTCTAAGAACAACCCTCCACACGAGGACTGGGTTATCACCTTACGAAGTAATTTTTGGCCGTCCTGCTAATTTGTGGGGAGTCCCTAGGCCCAGGTCCTTTAGAGATATTGACTATCCTTTGATGACAGACTATTTGTATGCCTTGACTAAAGATCTGCATTCTATTCATTAGCAGGTATCCGAGACATTGCGGCCGCAACCAGAGGGTCCTGGACATCGGTTGGAACCAGGTCAGTGGGTCCTGGTGAAGAATTATCAACGGAAATCAAGTTTGGAACCGAAATGGTCTGACCCTTATCAAATAATTCTTGCAACGAGGTCGGGGGTGAAAGTGCATGGACGCAAGCACTGGATCCATATCAGTCACCTGAAACGCCTGCCGCTACCTTTGCCCTTTGATTTGCAAAACCGTGAAGGAATCTCGAGCCAAGAAGGTGAATTGCTGCAAAGTTTTGTGCCCTTTTCAGACGCCCAGGAAAAGGGGCAGCCGAGTGAAGTGTTGTCCCCAGGTGAAAGGGCGGCGGCTCGACCAGCGGAGGCTGTTGTTTCTGGTGCATCACAGGGTCCAAATGCATCTGATACCCTTGCAACAGAGTTGTTTTCTGACCAGGAGCAGCCTGGTTGTTGTGAATACGACCTGCGGCCCTGAAAACAGCACGGTACCCCAGATTCTCATAGTAGGAATTAGGGAAAGACTTGAGTTGAAGAACATCAGATAGATTTACTGGGGTACCGAGCGAGACACTGGACTGAACACGTTGAGAGCTTGGAACACTGTGTTAATTAGCTCTGTTCAGAAGAAAGACTGAGTTAAGGCCCGCGGTTGTTCCACAGGAAAAGGAAGGTTGTTTCCCTTTGATGAAATGATAGGAGTCTACCTGTGAGGCTCTAAACGGACACAGGGAAGAAGATCCCTCAGTGAGAAGAAGAACCCCTCTGGTTGCGCGCGTGCTTTGTGGATACAAAGATAGCTTTTGGACTTATAGAGAGGGACCAAGTTAGATTTGGACTTATAGATAGCATGTTTCCTTTTGCCCGATTTGCAATGGAGGATGAAAGACCATTAGCTCCTAGACGAAATGTGGATAATATGCATTTGTTTTCCGGATGGCCCACCAGAGTGAAGGTGGCATTCGTTGCTTTCATTGTTATAATTACAGTGATTTTAATGTGTGTATTCGCATATTTAGAATTCCAGCATCTGGTACAGAAACTGTTAGGAACTACTGCAGCTCCGGAGGATCACCTCTTTTATTCTTTGCCCCCTCATAAGGCGAGACATAGAGAAACTTATGTGAAAAATGCTTTTATTGAAATGTTGCATCAGACTCATAGCACCACGAACAAAACAAATTGTTGGGTCTGTGGGTTACTCCCATCAGTGATGCACCAGCATGAATTATTAATTTCCCTACCATTATCTTACTTAGCTAGCTGTGAAGCCTGGTTCCAATTATTATCCTTGATGTATTCCCATTATGTAGCTGAACCGAAGATATATACTGAAAGAGATTATGAAGCCATTTTGAAGTATATAGAACAACATGAAGGATTTGATGCAGAAGGAAATGGAGGAGAGGGATCCCTAGATCCCAATGCTTGCATGAATGTATATACAGATTATAAGAATATGGCTTGGTTGCAAAACGAAATGCAGGATTTTGAACTTTTCAATTACACTATTTATTTTCAGCATTTTAAAGAACGAAATGTAACGAATGATAAGGCCTTGCCGATCCCCATTATTAATACCACCTCCCCTTTTTGCATACAAGGCAGAGGCCATGTTAAGGTAGGAAAGAGTAGATGTAATTATACTTACACCTTGCAGGTATATAGTACTCCACCTATGATTACCCCTCCAGACGTATACTTCGTGTGTGGTGAAAATGCGTATACTTGGCTCCCAAGGGGATGGGCAGGGCGCTGCTATCTCTCGTTCCTCTACCCTCCAGTTTATATTGCCCCTCCTGACTACCACAGAACACATCAGTTAGTCCGGAGGGGGGTAGTGGTTAACCGAAACATTAGGAGTTTTGATACTGACAGTACCGACCAGTCAGGTACTTCCCTGCAGCAGTTTGAGGATTTTGCCAAAGGCCTCACCCCCTTTTGGGGACCTATATTTAACAGTCGCAGTATAAGACGCTTGTCCAGAATAGTTGAGAACGTAGTCCAGACCACAACTGGGATCTTAACAAATATTACTGTGGAGCTTCAGGCGACGAGGCTTGTTTCGCTTCAGAACCGGATGGTTCTTGACGTCATCCTTGCAGATAGGGGCGGAGCCTGTCGCGTGATCGGCAGCTCTTGCTGTGTGTACATTCCTGATTCGGCCCCTACCATTCATCTGGCAATACAGAAATTACATCAGTTAGCCAGCGAAGCACATGTGGATAATGATACTTGGTCCCTTAGTAGTTGGTTTTGGGGTCTTTTAGCTACTTGGGGTTGGAAAATATTTATGGTGCTTGCTGGAGCTTTTGGAATAATATTTACTTGTTGTCTATGTCTCCAATGTGGCCCGGCTTGCTGCTCTTTCTGTGCTACAAGAATAATGTCCGCTTTAAACTTTTCCCGACAGGCCAAAGTAGAAAAGCAAATGATTCAAAAGGAGGTTTCAGATCTTATGCAGATCGATGAGGGAGTTTTTGTGGAATGAATCTAGTTATATTGGCTATAGTAGGCCAAAAGGGCCGTCTGATGGGATCTAAATTCGATAAGGACATGTTATTGGCCTAATATATACAATATAACCCTGCAACTGTATAATTATATTATCAGAGTTTATTGTAATAGCATGATACCAATGATTCACTTTTGGATCGTATGCTCCTATTGATGTGACCGGTGCCATTTTGTTTAGTTTCTCTATGTACAAGTGCCATTTCCCTGAAATCACGTGATTATGCTTTCTGCTCGAAACCACGTAGGCCAGTCAAGCCGCCTACTCTATTTGTTAGCTTGTAGCTCAAGGAAACCCAAGTTCACACCTGTCCTTCTTGTGGGATGCGCACATTCTAGCAGAGGCCGTACCTGTACTCCCCGGGCTACAGATAGACAGGGAGGCACCTCACTGACCTGCCCCCGGAATAGATTAGGCCTAGGCTACTAGCAAATCAATTGTGCCTTATATGGGTATTCCTCTTGGCTTTCTGACAAGTTGTATCTTTCCTTGTAAGGCGGCATTGTGGATGCATGAAACGTGTATATGCTTTGTATCTTGAATATGTAGTCAGTCTCCTCTGCGCACCTCCTAGGGTCGTGTAGACTGAGGCTCCCCTGTCAGGGCTTGTATTTGATGAATAAACAATTGAACCTTCTCCATTGCCGACTGAATTATTATTACTTATATTGGTATATGGGCTATTGGTAAGTATAGTCCATTAGTATTTGATTTGATTCCTTCATGGACATGGCTCTCCTCCGGCAAGACCTCCGAAACGCAATGACCCAGTTCACAGAAACTGAATCCTGTATCTTCACCATCGAGGACGACGTTACTCAACTAAAAGAACAAGTTGTCCACACTAAGGAACTGCACAAAAGGGCAGAAGATGCGGAAAATAGGTCAAGGCATAATAACCTTCACTTAGTGGGGTTCCCAGAAGGAACAGAGCATGGACAAGTGGGTGATCTCATTGAACACTGGATCAGATCCTGGAGGCCTAAGGACTCCCTGCTCTCTGGCTCCTAGACCTCCGCCAGAAGCACCACACAGACCAATAATTGCCAGGATCCTTAATTAAAAGGTTAGAGACTCCATCCTGAGTGTGGGCCGCAACCAAAAGACTCTGACCTATAGTGGCCACCCCATACTGATGTTTCCAGATTACACACGGGAGGTCCAGACCCAGAGGCCTTTGTTGATGTGAGACAGGAACTGTGTGCCTTGAATCCCAATATAGGTTGCTCGTCCCAGCTTGCCTCCGAGTGGTGTTTCAGAGCTCATTTCTTTGACTCTCCAGAGGCGGCCTGGACCTGGCTGACCAAGGAGTGCTATCTTGAGACGAACGCCTTCATTCCATTCTCGGGAGCCCGAACTGGTGTTGTCCAGGCAGGGTCGCCCAAGCCAAAGAAAGCGCACAGGTTCCTGCAAGGGGGGGAGCTCACCGAGCTGAGTTGGGCTCACCTGGGGGACTCCGGTATGCATCCTGGAGACGGGACACTATAGAACAGCTCCCACGCCCTACAACGATCCGGTTCCGTAGGCCACTCTGAAACCAGAAGCACCTGTCCTAAAGCTCTCCACATCGACTCGGCTGAGTCAGACCTCTATCGTAGTACAGCAATTCTGCAGTGATTGGTCCAGCCAGAACCCTGCTGTCCAAAAAACTACTAACAGAGACACTCTCAAATGGACACATCTTGCTAAAATCTATAGACCTTCCCTGTTGTGATGATGAGTATCCTTATGTAAGGAAGGGTCCTCCACACAACTCCAAACCCGAACCTTCTACTTTGGTTAGTCAACCTCATTTAATTGGGACGACAGATGCTTCAGTTCTTGAAGTATAGGGTGGGGGTGGAGGAAGGGAGGGGGGTTGGTACTGTTGTCCAGGTTTTTTTTGTTGTATCTCATTTGTCACACCAGCATCCCTACTCAGCAACAGGACAGTCACATACACTATCCACAGTATGGTGCTACAATTATTACCTTGCTGTCTAAACATATCCTAACCAATCCCGCATTCAGGCCAAGCCCCACAGGCCTCCAAATGCACCCACACACACCATGACAAACACATGTAACAGCAAAGATCGTCTCACTACACTATCATGGAATGTCAATGGGCTACTTGACAGGGTCAAACAGACGGCAGTCCTGCGATATGCCCAACGCCAGGCGTCCAACATGCTCCTGCTTCAGGAGACCCATCTCATGGGCAATAATTGCCCATTTCTTGCAAGATATGCCTATGACAGAATTTGGAACTCAGGGTTCTCCCAGGGATCACAGGGTGTGGCAATTCTCCTGCGGCGCAATCTTCCTTTCGTACTCACACTGGCCACTAGCGACCCACAGGGATATTTTGTGGCCCTGAGTGGAACTATAGGAGGGAACGCTCTTAACTTAGTCTCCATATATTCTCTTCTATCGATCCTCACATTGACCTTGAAACCCACTGCAGATCTTATTGCTTCTCTACCCCTAGGGATGACAATAGTTGAATGCAACTTCAACGGGGTCATGCGCCCAGACCTTGATACTGCAAGCACACCCTCCACCACACAAACCATGCACCCCAAACCAGTAGCAAACTGGGCAAGTACCCTAGGCATCTGTGACACCTGGAGAATTTGGCACTCCGACAGTGAGCAATTCATCTATACCTCTGCAGCACACCACACTCACACGCGAATTAACACAATTTTCATGCCCACTCTGGTCTGCCCGAAGATCAGAGATGTCACTATTCTTTCCCGGGGCATTTCAGATCACTCACCCATGCATCTGAACGTGGGAGACCGCCCTGACATACTCTGCCCATCGTGGAGGATGAAAGCTTGGTTCCCCCGGGACAAAAACTTTAAGAAAACAGTTGAGAAAGAGTTTCAACAATACTTTCTTACCAATAATGCCTCTGTCTCCTCCCCGGGTACCCTGTGGGAGGCAGGCAATGCCACCATCCGTGGCTTCGCCAAAGGCCACCTCAAACTCAAACGTCCAAGTCACAGCAACCAAATTACCATCTTGGAGGCCCAGGCGACCCTCCTTGAGAAGCATGCGGCTGAAGATTGAGACAAGAGAGGAAATCAAACAAATCTCAATGAAAGCAACCAAATTACTTTGGAGATCCTCCATAGCTATGGTGTATGGCTGGGGGGACAAGAATGGGAGGATTCTGCACAGACTAGCTACATACCCTACGGCCAACCCATAATTCCAGAGATCAAGGACTCAAAAGACCTCATCCACTGCTCCCCCCAGAAATGGCCCAGATCTTTGCCACTTATTACTACCTTCCTCGCCTTCATGCGGCTGAATCAGCTGAATTTGACCTTCTTATCACTCATGAGGACTTCAATGACGCCATATCATGCACCGCATCGAGTAAAACCCCAGGCCAGATGGTCTCCCACAGTAGTATTATGCTGCATACCGAGAGATACTTATCCCACATCTCTCTGACTTATTTGCTGAAGCAGCCAAGAAGGGATCATTTCCACCAGAAACAGACGCTGCTACCATTATTGTCATTCCTAAAACACAACCACCCTCATCAAATTGTGCTGAGTACCGCCCAATCTCTTTCAAAAACAAGGAGGTTTGCCTGTTTTCTGGCCCCCCAATTGAGACCCCATCTTACCAAATTGGTCCACCTTGACCAATGCTGATTCATACCATCTCGTGGGACTAGGCACTGCATCCTGTGCCTTCACTTGTCCCTAGCAAATCGCCAATCATTAACCTCCTATCTAGCACATCTCCTAATTGACTTCGAGAAAGCCTTTGACTACGTAGTCTGGCAATACTTAGAGGATGTGTTGGTCGAGATGAGTCTGGGCCAACACTTCCGCAACCTGGTCAGGGTCATACTAGCCTATAAACCTTGTCTTAACAGAGGCCCCTACATCCACAGCATCAACACCCACAGTGCCCCTGTACCACAAGCCTACCTGATTACTCCTGTCACACACAATCAAAAAAGATGAGCTGCCTCATACAAAAGACTGGGAAATCAACCTGTAGACTACGGCTTCATCCAAACACCTAAAGAGAAAGGTACTGTAATTAAGGAAATTGAACATGGGCTTTGTGATGCAGCCAGAAATGAGGAACCACACTTACGAAACTGAGACCCCATTCCTATAACCTTTGACTTTAGTTGCACAGCACACATTCCCCAAAACTGTGCCCATCATTGTGAGTCTGTCAGTCCTTCCTAGGCCTAAAGATGTTGGCCTCAATTGAAGTGGAGGGACTTGAAGAAAGGGAAAACAGTAAAACAATAAACACTCACCTGAGTTTTTTCAATTGCTCCAGTGCAGCATGTGACTATCACCTTGAAACAAGCTCAAATGCTCATGCTCCATGTTGTCAGCATGCACAACTGCTTCAGACCACAGCTCTCCATTGCTGCTTTCACACTTTTCTCACAAACCTGAAGAGATCCACATGAGGGAGAAAAGGGGCATAATCTAAAACACTAATTTCACTAGTGAGGAGGGTCAGCGACTAACCCCTCCCTCACTGACAAAACTCTAGCATAGAGGTCAAGCTGGCCTGAAAACAAGGAAGATGCAATAGCAAAGTACCAAATGAGAAAATAAGGTAATGTGCGGTCAGTCCACACGGTGAACTTGAGATTACCTATGACACAAGCAGTAAAGAGCTGCACCGATATGGCTGGTCAGGCTTGATCGTGCCAAAAGTCTTCCTCATTGTGAAAGACTTTTACATTTTGGCTGAGAGTGCATCACTGGACTAAGGACAAGCAAACAGTCAACAAAATATCTCAATATTACACAGCTACCACATGCTCCAATGTGTCTGTTCATGCTCCTGCTGGGGGCCTCATTGGAACACTAAGAACCAATCTTCTTCTTCCCTTGGGTGCTGCCATATCAGAAAGGCTAGCTTTTAATTTCAGGAGAGCCCCTGGGGCATCTTGATTAGGCCCATAATAAACAGCACACACCAATGGGGAACTCAGCCTTTCTGATATGGCAACACCCATCATCTTAGGGGGAGATTTTAACTTGATCCTGGATGAATTTTTAGATCGTACTTCAAGGGTTAAATACACCCCTCCCCGCAACTCACACTTGGAGCTGAGAAATATCATCAAAGAGTTTAATTTGATAGATATCTGGAGAGCTAAAAACTGATGTAAAAAGGATTTTTCCTTTTACAGCCGGAAGTATAGACACCACTCCAGAATTGGTTTTTTCCTACTAGATCGGTCCTTTTTTTCAGCAGTAGACTCCATTTTATACATTCCAGCCCTACTCTGTGATCATTCTGTGGTGGAGTTGGTTGTTAACTTTAAGCAAAAAGAATGTCAGAGAAGGTGGACCCTGGATAGATCTCTATTACTGAAGGAGGAGGTCAAGTTGGACTTGGTGAATCGTGCAGAGGAATACTTCAGGCATAATTGTGGCACCGCAAATGATCAGGCGGTTTGGGAGGCTTTTAAGGCCGTTTTAAGAGTATTATTAAGCACAATGATGTTTAGGAGAAATAAATCCAGGAGGAGGCTGGAGGGCGAGCGCCTTTCTAAGATTAAGCAAAAAGAACAAGAGCTTCAGAGGGCATCGGCATGCTACCAGAATATAGTACCACGTCTGCAATGTGAGCTGGATGGGTTGCGGGCAGAATTTCAAGCAAGCCTGGATAAGATTCTAAAAGAAAGGTGGGATGCCAGCAAACTCCAAAACTTCTCCTATGGCGAACGATGTGGCTCCCTTCTTGCCTGGAAAACCAGGACAGATAGGGTAAGAAATCAAATCAAAAGCCTATCTCAGAATAGCACTGGAGCCATCATATATGACAACAACCAAATTAGAGAGGAGGCAAGAATATTTATGCAAGATCTATACAAAGAAGACACCTATTTTTCACCTCAGAGAGCTAAAGACTGGGTGAATCAACTAGGGTTGCCCCAGATGTCTGTGTCGGATAGGACCTTTCTATGTTCTAGCAAAACAGAGGGTGAAGTTAAAACGCAGATGAAGAAAATGGCCAGGGGCAAGGCAGCCGGCCCAGATGGGCTTCTAATAGATTTGTATTTGGCAGTGCTTGATAAGGTAGTCCCTGTTTTAACAAATCTTTTTAATAGAATATATGTATTGGGTGAGGCTGTTCCAAAGTCATGGTCTGAAGCCACAGTTACTCTGATCCTCAAGTCCAACAAAGACCCGCTACAAATTGAGTCTTATAGACCAATTTCTCTGTTAAATTCGGACTATATAATTTTTGCGGGGGTTTTGGCAGCGAGAACAGCAAGTACATCAGGACCAGAGGGGTTTTATTCCCGATAGGCAGTTGAATGAATTAACTTTTCAAGCTATTGCGGCAATAGATGTGGCAACAGATAAAAAGCTCCCACTGACTTTAGTAGCCATTGATGCCGCTAAGGCTTTTGACCAGGTGAACTGGTGATATTTATGGGAAGCTCTGTTCGGGTTTGGATTTCCTTGTAACTTTGTTTCGGCAGTTAGGTCTCTTTATTTTGACCCTCAGGCTAGAATCTTAGTTAACAGAGTTTTAACAGACTGGGTTACAATCTCCCGTGGCACCAGGTAAGGGTGCCCCTTGTCACCTCTATTGTTCAATCTTTATATTGAACCTTTTGTCTGTCAGCTTAGGTCCGACTCTCTGATTAAACCCTTTAAAATTGCAGATCTGGAGTTAAAATTTGCTCTATATGCCGATGATCTACTTATGTTTACATCTAATCCCGCTGAAGCTATCCCCAGATTAGTGGATCAGGCTGAACGGTTCGGGGAAATCTCGGGTTATAAAATAAACAAAGATAAGACCGAGATTATGGAATGGAACCAAGATGTGGGAACACAAGGGGCTAAGTCTCGAATGAGGTATCTGGGGATCCATCTGGCCCAGAAAATTGGAGATATATCTAAAATCAATTTGACTAGAGTTTCTAAGGATGTGTGTGGTTTGCTTCAGCGGTGGTCAAGCCTTCCTTTAAATATCTTTGGTGGGGTCAATTTGATAAAAATTATCATACTGCCAAAAATAACCTTTTTATTTAATTCAATTCCGTTATCCTTTATGACACCAGATATTGCGAAATTGCAGGGAAACATTGGCTATTTTATTTGGAACACCAAGTCCTCTAGAATCTCCTTGAAAAAGCTTAGGAGAAGCTTAAACACGGGTGGTTTAGCTCTACCAGATCTACTTGTATACTGCCACTCATTTCATTTTAAAAACTTTAGAATATTGACCAATAAGACGGATACATCTGCACGGGGTTTATTGTTTCAGGCTTTATTGTGTGACATCCCCCAGGGGCAAGAGTTTTTTCTTTTTAAATTTGGGGACCCGAAGTTCTATAAGAAAGTTAGGCTTAAGATTTTGGGTGCTGCCTTAAAGAACTGGCTATACATTAGGAAAAGTTAAAAAATTCCTTACTATGCATCCCAGGCCCCAATTTGGGATTCTCCGGGTACTCCGGACTGTCTTAGAGACCAACTGTCCCAGCCTTTTGTGGTAAATAAATAATTAATTACCGGTACTATTTTTGAATATATTAACAATAACAGATAGCTCAATAAATAAGAGGCAGGATCCGATGTATCCGAGTTGAACAGGCTTTATTCAGGCAAAAGGGAAGGGACTGGATCGGGACAGCCTGAAATAAAATAGGAAGGAAGGCAGCTGCACACGTTTCATCACAGTTCAACATATATATAGTAAGACATTTCAATTACATTACATACAGTAGGCGTAACTAGTGACAAGCGTAAGATAAGAACACATGGGCGTGAAAAGAAGGCGTGCACAGGGCGTGCACGTAGACATGTGATGAGAACGTCACAGAAGTGTCATGAATGGGCGGAAACATGGAGGGGGCTACCTGAGTAGCTGGGACCTTTAACCTAGTGGTGCGCGCAAACGGGCAATGACGTGTTACCGGGGAGAACTGGGGGCTATGACTTCTGCACTAGAAGAGGAGACTAAAGTCTGCGGTGTCAGGACGACATGTACCTATAGCATATCTGGTATCTGGTGTTTAGAGTACATGTTGATAGAATCTAAAAGTTATCAGGGCAAAGGCTACTTGACACTAAGGCTGGTGCATGCATATATTCTCCATGTATTGCGTGTGCTATGAATCTTCTATGAATATTAATACGGTAACTCTCTGACATGGAGACAGAAAGACTAGACTATAGCTGGAGATGTTTATACGGTTCAGTAGCTTAGGAATGCGGAGAAGGAAGGCTGGACTGATAACTAGAAGCATAACATACTCTTGGCAGACAGGCAGGCAGAGCCAGGCCGGGCACCGTGCTACTTGGCAGGAAGTAAGTGAAGGGTCAGGGATGCAGGTGGGGGCTGCATCGCTCCTCAGAGTGGGTTCAGGAGACTGGAGCTTGAATCTGGTGTCCGGGCCCTTTGAGGCCTAGAAAACGGGGACAATGCGGTGAATTAACGTGCATACTGTAAAACGTGGCAACATAGGCCTAATACTCGTTGCTTTCACGAGAACTGGAAACTGGCATACTAGAGTTGGACACAGCCATAATTGCGTCTTTAATCGATCATAGGGGGATATATGCATATCGATCATGCACATATAACATAGGATGGGGAACACGTAGGCACATATAACAAGGCAAAATTCAATTTTCCTCATTCCCTCCTTGTGCCCTACGTTTCCATCAGGAAACATCAATATTCATGATACCATCTATCTGTTCATATAGCATAATTTGCTCGTCTCGAATTGTCTTGGAACGGGACTTAGGACTAGGAATACAAGAGGTAGCACACAAGCCGCAAATCGCAGGGCCACATTGTAAACAGAGGCAGCAACTGAATATGATCATTACTGCTATTCCTAGGAATGACAATACTTTCCATCCCCAGGCAGATATTATACTCCAGAGCCAACCGGACCATGTCCAGGTGCCTGGATTCTGGTGTAACTGATGGGCAATTTTATGAAGTCTGGTTATAGCTGAATAAACAGACGGCGCGTTATTAGGAATGAAAATGCAGCAACTAGATCCGATGACTCTACAAGCTCCTCCTCTATCGGCCAGTATGACGTCAAGAACGAGTCGATTTTGGAACACGACAAATCTCATAGCAGATTGCTCTTCGGTGAAATTACCTAGAGCGGAAGTAGTTTCATTCACTACTGCTTCAAGGGTTCTGGTTAGCCTACGTATTAACTTACTATTCTGGACAGGACCTATGAAGAAAAAGAAACCTTTATTGAAGTCTTGATATTGTTCTAGAGCAGTTTCAGTTTGATCGACAATTGGGGACTCAGTCTCCCTTCTATGTCTAACGTGTACTAGATGTGTGTTTCTGTGATAATCAGATGGGGCTAGAAAAACTGGTGGCAGTAGGAAGGCAATGTAACATGTTCCATCCCAATCGAGGGGCAGACGAGCATATGCGGTCTGACCACACACAAAATAAGAATGACGTGAAGCTTCGAAAATAGATTTCCCACTGTCACTATACTCGACCATAGTAGTGCAATCACTATGACCTACATGTGCGGAACCATTCTTTCTGACACATAATTCGCCTTTAACGGGTAGAACTGAAATAGCAGGCAAATCTGGAGTAGTTTCGGACTGAACATTCAAAACCATGAAATTCGAGGAGTAATTACCTAGATCATATACTTCATTTTCTAGATCTAACCCTGTTCTATGGGAAAGACCTTCCTTGTCTGGGAAACATGTTCTATTCAGAAGGGACATATCAGTTGAGGATGACGTTAACGTGGACCATGCTCCACACGAACCATTATGTGAAAACGGATAGGGAAAGAGTGGCAGAACTCCCTTCGGTGTCTGGAAAGGGGGGAGTCGACCACACACCCAACAATTAGTGGCATTGCTGGTCTGGTGTGAATAGTGCAGCATTCGGATAAAAGTATTATTACGCATAGCGAGACGATAGGATAACTCGTGAGGAGGCAGGTCACTAAATGTGTGCTCTACTGTAATATTAGAAAACATATGTACATGTGAAATAGGAAAACATAAATGTAAAGCATAACTTATGCAAGTAACCATAAGACTCAGGAATAATAGAAAGAACAGAGTAATGATACATCTCTTAGAGTTTTGGCTAACTCTCTCACTGTGTGGGTCTATCTCATACATGTCAGGAACCTGTCTAACCGTTTCACCCGAGAGGGACTTAGACAATTAAACTGGCTGACTTACTAGACCTTAATTTCTGTTTATACTCCTGCTGCAGAGTTTTCTCTAACAGGGGAAGTTTAGATTCAGTGTCTGGACAGTCCTTGAGAAAAGTCTTTGATTTAAGTCCATGAAACTTCTTGACATGGCTGGAGTGTAGCCAGCCTTTTCGGTTTTCCACTTTCACTGCTGTCCGGGTGGTGAGAAGAACAAGGTGGGGCTCCTTCCAGCGGGGCTCCAGCGGACTTGAACGATCGAAATTGCGAATCAGCACAAAATCCCCCGGAACGACTTCATGCGGTTTCACTTCGGTATTGTCTGGAAAAGCAGCGGCAACCTGTGAACGACAAGATTGTAGTGCAGACATCAAGGAGGCAAGGTAATCTGTCAGCATATTACTGTCAACATCGGTAATTGTACGGGGTCTAGGTGTACCCCACATATTGGGGGGACGACCAAACACTACCTCACACGGAGATAGACCTGAACGGGAATGAGCAACCATTCTCATATAAAAAAGGGCGACTGGCAGTGCTACCAACCAATCTACGCCTTTCTCTGCACATACTTTAGCAATGCGGATTTTCAGAGTCTGGTTATGTCTCTCTACGAGACCGGCTGCTTCAGGATGGCGTACACAATGGAACTTCCACTGGTACCCTAACAGAAGGGATACTTGTTTCATGAGCTCGGATGAGAATGGCTGGCCGTTATCTGAATACACGACCCTAGGTAATCCATAGCGGGGAAAATACTCACGAACCAACTGCCTGGCAGTGGTCGCAGCTGTGTAATCTGGAACTGGATATGCTTCTGTCCACCTGGACAAAGCGCATACAACTACGAGGACATACTTGAAACCTCGACATCGCTCCATCTGAATATAATCCATCTGGAGGACTTCAAAAGGGTGGTCGGGAGGATGGAATCCACCTTGTTCCACCGGGACACTTTTAACTGGATTGAACTGACAACAGATCATGCAGGTACGCACTTTCTGTTTGGCTGCTGCTCGTAAATGCTTGTTGAACCAGAGATTCTGAATACTGTCTAACATGGCTTTTTCTCCTAAGTGTGCTGGACTATGTGCGGTGTTAATAATGACTTGAACCATAGAGTCGGGGAGAAACCATGTGGCTTTTCCCTTCGTCAACCATCCTTGATCTGTCTGGACCCCTCCTTGTTCAGACCATTTCTTGATTTCATCGGGAGTAGCATGTAACTGTATATCTATTACATCTTGTGTAGGGTCCTTAACTGTCATACAAGTAGTCTGATCTGAAATGAGTGCCTGTGTCGTGTTTAACTGGAATGTCAGGAGTCTGAGCTGTAAGCTTGGCTGTTCGATCTGCTAGATCGTTACCCTGGGAAATGATATCAGTTGCTTTCGTATGTGCCTTGCACTTCATGATGGCGATAGCTGTCGGTAAATGTATTGCATCTAACAGAGCTTGAATGAGGGGGCCATGCTGAATCTTGGTTCCATGAGAAGTCATAAAACCTCTTTCTTGCCAGAGCACTCCAAAGTCGTGTACGACTCCGAATGCATAACGTGAATCTGTGTATATGTTAACTTTCAGGTTCTTGGCACGTATGCAGGCTTGGGTCAGAGCGACAAGCTCTGCTGCTTGAGCAGACAGGGTGTCAATACGATGTGTTTCTATAACTTCGGTTTCAGTAGTCACTGCATACGCGGCTACTAGTTCTCCTGTACTTGTTCTCATACATGAACCATCCACATAAAGTGTCAGGTCAGGATCAGGTAATGCAATGTCTGTCAAGTCTTGTCTTGGCTTTGTCATGGTGTTAACAACTTCCACACAGTCATGTGTGGCAGGATTTGAAGTAACTGACGGTAACAGTGTAGCTGGATTTAAAATGTTGCAGCGTCTGATTTCTATGTGTGGCTGAAACAATGTCAGTTCATAACCTGTTAAACGTGCAATTGTCAAGTGCTGAGTCTGTGTTCGGTTTAAAAGAACTTCCACGGAGTGTGGAACTTGTACTGTCAGGGAGTGTCCTAACACTATGGAATCACTTTGTCTGATAGCTAGAGCTGTGGCTGCAACTGACTTGAGGCACGCAGGCAGAGCCTGGGCCACCGGATCTAATGTGCTAGAAAAATAAGCACAGGGCTTGTATTGTCCTGCTTGATCTTGTGTAAGAACAGATAATGCAGTACCATCACGTTCAGTGACAAAAAGTGTAAAAGGCTTACTGTAGTTCGGTGTTGCTAGAACAGGTGCTTGGCATAAAGCTTTCTTTAATTCATTGAAAACAAGTGTATGTTCCTGGGTCCAAGGGAGGACAGTCGATACGGCTGCCTCCTGTGTCGTTAACTGTATCAGTGGCTTGGCTAGAAATGCGTACTGAGGAATCCATTGTCTGCAGTAAGAAGTGAGGCCGATAAAAGCTCGTACCTCCTTCTGTGTCTTGGGTTGTGGAAGACGTGCTATTAACTGGATATGATCTGGTGTCAACTGCCTACCCCTCTTGGACAGTAAGTGTCCCAAGTAGACCACTTGCTGGACACAGAATTGCAATTTGGAAGGGGACACCTTGTGCCCCATCTCGGCCAGAAAATACAGGACTGTAAGTGACGCACGTTCGCAGTCACGTTCAGAACGGGCTGTGATCAGTAGATCATCGACATACTGGAGCAGGGCAGTGTCAGTTGGCATGTGAATATTGTCTAGTTGTCTTTTAAGTGCTTGACTATAAATGCTAGGACTTTCTGTGAAACCTTGAGGTGCTCGTGTGAATTTATAGCTTCTTCCATTTAAACAGAATCCGAAAAGGAACTGGCTGTCTGGATGAATGGGGACACTAAAGAATGCGTTCTTGAGATCGATAACAGTGAAGAACGTAGCTTTAGAATCAATTGCTGTCAATAGGGAGGAAATATCTGGGACCACTGGGTACTGGGGTATAATACATTTATTAAGTTCTCGAAGGTCAATCACTAATCGATAAACTGGAGGTGCATTTGGATCAGTACGTTTCAGAATCGGAATGATAGGAGAGTTACATACATTGGAGTCGGTTGCTACAACTACTCCTTGAACAATAAGTTTGTCAATAATTTTGGATAAGGCTGCTACAGCCTCGGGTGGCAATTTGTACTGTCGGATTCGTGGTAATACAACACCTTTCTTCAGAGTGACACGATGGGGTGTGATATGCATACAACCTACATCAGTTGGACCTTGCGCCCATAAATGCTGTGGTACATTCAATAATCTTGGATCAAAATCACGTAATACATAATGACCTTTGAAATCACGGAGAAACAAACGGACCCCTTCTGGGGAGCAGCATATGACTGCTCCTAATTCTTTCAGAGTTCTAATGCCTAACAGATTCTCTGGGCAAGATTTCGTGAGTAACAAGTCTGTAGTTCGGGACAATGGACCAACTTCTAGAGTAACTGGTTTCGATATTTCATTAACAATAGGCTTTCCTGAAAATCCAAGGGAAACATTTCTAGAGCCTGAGAGCGGAGCCCCTGGAACCTCGTCATGACTGATGGTAGTCCTACTTGCCCCTGTATCAATCAGAAACTTTCTGTCTTTCCCTAATACTTGACTGTGTACATAGGGACCTTCTTGATCTACAGGAATCTCGATGAGAGGCAAGCCTACCTCCCTCTCTAGGCTGTTTCATGAATACGGCTGATAATCTGGATACTCTGACTGTGCGTACTGGTACATCTGCTGTGTAACGTGTTGTGTTGCAGCTATAGGCTGCGGTACTGTAACTGTCTGTTGTGCATTCTGTGGTGGCTGGGAAGTCTGTGAAACTTGTTCTTGTCTAGGCGGACGTGGTCTTTCTTTCGTTTTACCAGTAGCTATGTTGTGTTTCAGAACTGCACCTTCATTTATGAAATGACCTGGCTGTTTACAGTAATTGCATGTCCCTTTAACGGGAACTGCAGGATGACTGGCTTGATTCGGACCCCTCTTCTGACTGTCTTGCGGAACAGACTGTGCAACTAGTACTTTCATTTTCGTGTCCTTCATACGTCTCCTTTCGTGTTCTTGCTCTTCCCTGATTCTGTTCTGGTGGTACTGGAGCATCTGGAGCATCTGTGACGGAGTATTAGCTTGCCAGGTACTTTCGACTTTCAGTACTCGATTTTTAACTTGTGGACTTGAATTCTCGACCAGTTTGGTAACAAAAAGATGGGGATACGACTCACTACTTGTTTTCAGACCACTATTAATAATGAAACATTTCTCAAATCTAGAATAAAAATCACTAGTATCTTCGTCTTGTTTCTGTTTACAGGCTGAGATGGCATCCCAATCTTCCTTTTTCGTGGCTAGTAATCTTGGCAAAACTTGTATTAATAATTCGGGCAAAGCTTTAGCTTTATCCCCAAGACCGGTACCTGGTACTCGTGTATTATCTTCAGTTTCTAATGCTGTCCAATCTATCTTTTTCTCTCCCACCTCCCATTCTTTTTCTTTGAGTTTTTCATATATGCCCGCAGGCAACAGGACTTTTAACATTTTAATGATATCAGGATACGTGTATTCTCCCATACGGAGCATGTCCTTTAATTCACGGTGGAACCCTGCTGGATCTTTATCATGACAGGGAATTAACTTTTTCATTTCCAAGAGTTCTATTTTCGTGATAGGGGTGTAAACAAATACTCGTTCTAGACCACCCCCCTCTCCCTTAACTGGGTGTACTTCTCGTAACGGATTCTGTCTGTCTATGTAGAATGATTTTCTTTCTGGGGGTGAGACGGAAACAAAATGTGGATTCAGGAACGTTCTGTATTTGTGGCGCTGTTCTAATATGACACTAATTAAATCGGTACCTAGACCTTTCCATCTGTTTAGGAGTAACTCGTTCAGTACATCATGTAAAGGACCTGGATCAGAGTGCTGATCCTCATACAGTGTAATGAGGTGCTGGATCATATATGTACCCACCAGACGTTGCTCGGCTGGGGGCAGTTTCAGAAACGTTTGGGCCACTATTTCATCTGGAAACGTGGTAGGATCACTAGTCCATCGGACTGCTGATCGGGCTAGTTCTTGTTCATGCATGGTACTAAGCTCGCTATACCCTATTCGTGATTTCAGAATGTGATCGGTGGCCTGGAATACTTGCTCAAGAGAACACTGTTCTGGTACTGGAGGAGGAAAAGTTTTCTTGTAATCTAGGCGTGAATGTCGGTCGGAAAGTCTAGTTCTACCTACATACGCTATTCTGGAGGGATTCTCGTTGTCTACCTCTTCACTAGAAGAGTCATATTCTTTCTCGGTTGCTCGTTTTTCTTCCTCCTTCTGGTGTATACGTATTATTTCCTTACGAATTTTCTTGTACATACTCTCTATACAACCTTGTGTCTTGTGTTTTCCATCGGCTATATTGTCACTCCACCTAGTCAGGACTTTCAGTTCTTCTTGATCTTTTTCTGGATAATCTTGCTCTCTTATTAGACTATTAATCAGGAACTTTAAAATCATGAGCTGAGTCTCGACTTTTCTTTGAACCATGGCTTCGTGAATACTTCCTGGATTCTCTCCTGTACGGATAAAATGATATATTCTGTCTAGATGTTCTCCCATGTCGGGCAGGGTGACCAGATAGCTGGCAACCCGTCTTAAACGTAATGAATATATGACCATATGATCTTCGCCTGGAACTGGATCATAACGACAGTCTGTAAGAAGTCGCGTGATATCTACGTATGTAGACACTTTTGGCGTACGCTGTAACGCTAGGTCATGTAGCGTCAGACGTCTTGGTTGAGGCGGGGTGCGAGGAGAACCTCCCCCCGCGGCTCCTAAACTAGAATCGTCGGTGAATACTGTACGGGCTGGTAGAGTGACTGGCATAACGGGTGCATGTACTGTGGGCTGGTCCGGGGGTACTGGAACATGAACTTGGCCCCCGGGAACAGTAGTTGGCGGGACAGGAATTACATTATTAACGGGAGCAGGCGGAACAGGATTTGCATAGGCTGGGACTGTGTCGTCCAGATAGGACGAAAGAAAAATTTCAGCTGCGGTCGGTTTGTGACGTAGCTTAATCGGGACCAATGGTGGCGGTAAATTACAGGGTGCTTCCGGGGTTGCCTTCGGCAAGCCCTCGGCAAGAAGAGGATACATACCTTTAATAAGGGCATTTCTCTGTCTGTCTGACTGTTCCGCTCTAACTCGTTCACCTTCTTCTATTAATTCCCTTTCTTGGGCTTTCTCCGAGGATTCCCTACTTAATTCTGTTCTTCTGAATTCTTTTTCGGTTCTTTTATGAGATTCTTTGCGCCATAACTCGATGGCATCTTTCTGGGACTGTCTAGCTTTCTTTTTCCATAATGCTTCTTCTACTCGCATGATGCACTCGGCATCCCATGTACCTGATACAGGCCATCTATATTTCTCTTGTAGTTCCTTAGTATAGTCCGCCCATAAGTCTAGATATATTATGGCATCTAAGCCATGCTTGTGATACATAAAATGTCCTGGACTGTCCCTAGGAGGGACAGGAACTGCTTCTTCGAGTAACCCTTTTCTGGTCTTTAACTGACGTAATTTCGAGAACAGAGGCATTTCGGTAATACACTTGGAACACAATACACAATAATCACAGTAATTAAATGGCAAACAAAACACTCATACCACAACATAAAAATACATTGATAACAGTTCGAACAGAATACTACCTGATACATTGAAAACAGAACACATGAATTTCTCGAGAACGGACTTACTAGAATTACTGGATGCACTGCTAAAACAGTACAGAACATACCGGTCCCATAAAGAGACACGTCATACCGTACCCACCTAGGTGAATACTTCGGACTGGATCTGTGTACCCAAACCCAACGGACCAGGAACAAACTAATGATCCTGTCTAGATACTTCCCCCGCGACGGTACTCACCGGGAAGCAGAAACTGGAAGGCCTCGGACTGGACTGCTACGACGTCGTCGGACTACGAACTTCGGACTTCAGAAACAGGTGGGCCTCCGGATACTTCGGACCTTGCTCTCTCGGCTTGGGCTCTGGTCGGGACGAACCGCATTCCACACCGCTTCGTCTGGATGTCGGACCGCAGTCTCCGTCTCCTCCGTGGGCCTGAGGGAGACTTGAAGCAGAAATATCTGCCGATGCGCAGTAGAGTTCCGTCACGGCTGCAGAGGGTCAGGGGACCTGCGTAACATCGCCAGCGCGTGAGGAAGGGGCTCGTCCCTATTCGGGCGCCATTATGTGGTAAATAAATAATTCATTACCGGTACTATTTTTGAATATATTAACAATAACAGATAGCTCAATAAATAAGAGGCAGGATCCGATGTATCCGAGTTGAACAGGCTTTATTCAGGCAAAAGGGAAGGGACTGGATCGGGACAGCTTGAAATAAAATAGGAAGGAAGGCAGCTGCACACGTTTCATCACAGTTCAACATATATATAGTAAGACATTTCAATTACATTACATACAGTAGGCGTAACTAGTGACAAGCGTAAGATAAGAACACATGGGCGTGAAAAGAAGGCGTGCACAGGGCGTGCACGTAGACATGTGATGAGAACGTCACAGAAGTGTCATGAATGGGCGGAAACATGGAGGGGGCTACCTGAGTAGCTGGGACCTTTAACCTAGTGGTGCGCGCAAACGGGCAATGACGTGTTACCGGGGAGAACTGGGGGCTATGACTTCTGCACTAGAAGAGGAGACTAAAGTCTGCGGTGTCAGGACGACATGTACCTATAGCATATCTGGTATCTGGTGTTTAGAGTACATGTTGATAGAATCTAAAAGTTATCAGGGCAAAGGCTACTTGACACTAAGGCTGGTGCATGCATATATTCTCCATGTATTGCGTGTGCTATGAATCTTCTATGAATATTAATACGGTAACTCTCTGACATGGAGACAGAAAGACTAGACTATAGCTGGAGATGTTTATACGGTTCAGTAGCTTAGGAATGCGGAGAAGGAAGGCTGGACTGATAACTAGAAGCATAACATACTCTTGGCAGACAGGCAGGCAGAGCCAGGCCGGGCACCGTGCTACTTGGCAGGAAGTAAGTGAAGGGTCAGGGATGCAGGTGGGGGCTGCATCGCTCCTCGGAGTGGGTTCAGGAGACTGGAGCTTGAATCTGGTGTCCGGGCCCTTTGAGGCCTAGAAAACGGGGACAATGCGGTGAATTAACGTGCATACTGTAAAACGTGGCAACGTAGGCCTAATACTCGTTGCTTTCACGAGAACTGGAAACTGGCATACTAGAGTTGGACACAGCCATAATTGCGTCTTTAATCGATCATAGGGGGATATATGCATATCGATCATGCACATATAACATAGGATGGGGAACACGTAGGCACATATAACAAGGCAAAATTCAATTTTCCTCACTTTGAAAATGGCAGGCCTAATATGCTGGAGTGATTTGCAGAAAGATTCACAGCTTTTGAGCTGGGAGTCCCTCTCGGGTATGACAGGTGGGACACTCACTAGATTTAAATATTATCAGCTGTCAGGATGGTGGACAACGAAATCCTGGGACTCTGAAGAATCAAGCTCCAATTTTGATTCAGTCTCAAGGAGGGGAGGATGGAAACAGGAGGTTTCTTTTTGGTACTGGGCCTTACTGGAGTGAGTGACTGAATCTGAACTTCAAAAACTATGGGGCAATGTCATCAGTGCTAATTCCAATGATATCAGGGGCATCTGGGGGGATTCCTTTACTATGTTGCAGGCAGTTGTTAAACCTGCTGCCCTTAAAAGAAACCATTTATACACTGCACATAGGGTATACCTGACACCTAGAAAACTAGCTAAGGTGACGGGCCTGGAATACCATTGCCCTAGGTGTAACCACCTGGCTGAGGATGATCTTCATATGTTCGTGGATTGTCCGGGGATCTCCAATTATTGGATTGAGGTACAAGAATTTTTGGAGGATGTGCTCCACCAACAAGTGGAGGTTACTCCGGGGACAATCTTTCTCGGCCTTACGGCAGATTACCAACTGAATGATCCAGCCTCTAAATTTATTTTTTATGTCATAGTCCTGGCAAGGCGAGAGAAATGTAGGGCCTGGAAAGCTGTAAACGCCCCAACTTTTGCGGAGTGTCTGAAACATGTAATCTTTACAAGTGAATCAGATATGGCCTGTGACAGTACGAGCTACAATAAGATCTGGGCGGCCCTAGTGGCCTGGCCAAATAGGTAACGGTGGTCCTATGATTTTACCTGGGCTCTGATGGTTCTTTGTCTCCTAAGTAACACTGGATCTTGTTGGCGGTGTGAACCGGAGCTGACTAAGAAAACAGCACCGGCTTGAGGGAACTCCATATTCCTCTCTTCACAGGCCTCAATGCCAGGGCTGAAACAGGTTGGCCGTTTGAGAGGGGATGTTTGTTTCCCATCAAGAATGCCCATCACGGTGTATGAGGACAAAAAAAAAAAATCTTCTTCTTCCCTTCATACTGTAGAGCAGATGATCGGATTCTGCTGTGTAACAGATTTGAAGATATGCTTTGAGCAAAAAAATAAAAATCTGCAATGATGGATAAAACAGGTAGGTGATTGCCTCTATATTATATTCTAAAAATGATAAAGCAAGCCACCATAGATAGGTTTTTCTCTCTCTTTAGGAGCTTAGGACAGGAGAGAGAGAACAAAGGGATAAGAGGCTCCAGGCACCCCAGATATCTGCCTTACATTTATAATGATCATATGACAAGGACCTGATGGAGATACAGAGTGTAACATACACATACCCCTGGCCTCCCAGATCAACCATTCTGACACCCATCATCACCTGCCTTATACACCACTATATCAGGTTTCAATCATGTTATTAAGTAAGTTAAATAAGCCAACTGTGAATAAGCCAATGTTGCCATATTTAAAGCATAGAGCACATGCACTTTTGCACTGGTTAGCAGTGGAAAAGTGCCCAGAGTGCTAAAGCCTGCTAAAGACTAATTTGCAAATGGCTGGGTCCAAACTGGGGTGGTGTGGTGAGCAAAATAATGATAGATTTAACCCTGAACCTTGTGAATCAGGGTGAAGGTTTGCAATGTCCAGCAATTGTGTCTTTTGGATATGTCGCCCTAAGCGGGAAGGGTATGCCCAAACATTGGTCCCGTGCTCACTATACGACTGGATTCAAGCTAGCCTGGCTGATGAAGATTGATGCTCTGAAACCGGTCCAAGGATGCTTGTTTCCGTTCCAGGGAGGACCTGACTTGGCAGTTTGGTCCGGACTGTTCCCACAAGGAACAGGGTCAAGACTAATTTGCATATGGCTGGGTTCAAGCTGGGGTGGTGTGGTGAGCAAAAGAATAATGGATTTAACCCAGATCCTTGTGATTGGGGGTGAATGTTTGCATTGTCCAGCATTCCGCCCATCAATTCTTTCTTTTGCATATGTCATTCTAAGCGGGAAAGGTATGCCTAGACATGGTCCTGTGCTCAGGACACCACTGAATTCAAGCTAGCCTGGCTGATGAAGGGTGAAGCCCTTAAACCGGTTTTAGGATGCCTGTTTCCGGTCCAGGGAGGACCTGGCTTGGCAGTTTGGGCTGGACTGTTCCCACAAGGAACAGGGTCAAGGCTGATTTGCATATGGCTGGGTGTAAACTGGGGTGGTTTGGTAAGCAAAAGAATGATGAATTTAACCCAGGCCCGTGTGACTGGGGGTTGAATGTTTGCATTGTCCAGCATTCCATCCATCAATTGTTACTTTTAGCAAGTTGGCATTTTCTTACTTTAGCCATTTGGTGCCTTCTGCCGGTCTCTGAATAGCCATCTGGAGTGGGTGATAGTTAAGCTTTGCGCATTCCTTTTAGACAGCCAAACACAAAGGGAGCTTCGGTGTGATTGATAGCCATCCACATCTTGATGGGCAATCCTGTGCAGGTTGGAAGGGAGAAGTTGACACGTACACCTGAATATGTTGTGCCCTGTCCCCACACAAAGGGCTGCATGCCCAGCTGTAGGGTGTCTGGAGCCAGAGCCGGAAGGGCAAGGACTCTGTGCACTGCAAAGGCCTCTCTTTCAAGTCTCCCCCACTTCATAAGCACAACTGGGTATAAGCACTGGACCTCTGGCACCACCAATTCAATACACTTCTAGACCTTTGACCAATCAGGATGAAGAACGGTTGTGCTGCTGAATAGACTGCCACTCTGCTGGACTACCGCTCTGTTGTGCTGACCTGCTGCCCTCTTGCCTGAGAGTGAGAAGGACTGGACCTGCATCTCTCCAACCTAGAATCAGAGTGACTCCAATGGCTTGCTAACTTGCCTCCTGTTTGAAGTCTCAGGTACATCAAAGACTTCCACCTCGTCTGCCTACAGCACCTGGACTTGTCATCTGAAAGTCTTGCCCTACGAAGTGGTGCCAATCTAGTCCTGGGCCCTTGGTAGTGGGCATAAAGTGCTGTAAATGCCAACATCCGCGAATCGCTGTCGTTGTGCTGCTCAGCATTTGCACATCTCCATTGATGCTGACCCATCGCGGCTGCTGCAAGGATTGAGGACATTACATCTGCATCAACGCTGGCACATTACCACTCCGGCGAGGATCGAGGATATTGTATCACTTCCATTTCCAACGCATCTCCAAGTTTGCGCAGCTTGGAGAGAATGCATCGCCTACATCCTAAGGTTCGACACCTAAGCATCGCCTCATTTGCTCCTCACACATCTTCCTCGATGTTGATGCACCCGCAAACCAAGGTACTGTCTCAGTGGGCCAAGGCTGGTCCCTGTATCCAACTAGCGCTCCATTGTGGTCGGCATAAACTTTTGGATTCGAGCTGGTAAAACGTGACCAGATAGCCCAGGCAGGCGCTTTATTCTTTTTAAAGCACTACATTTCAATGTATTCTTTAAAAATTCATAACTCTGCTTAAACCTATTGGATGGTTGTTGTTTTGGTCTTGTTTTCTTCAATAAATTAAGTTCTAGCCAGGTGTGGTATCTTTGCCTTTTAAGTTAAGCCTGACTGCTCTTGGCCACGCTATCAGTCAGTGAGCACACGTTTATTTAGGGTGTGTACCTGACTTACCTTGACTACGATTGTGGTTCTTGCTTGGACAGGGTGCATACCTCTGCCAGCCAGAAACTACGTTTTTAACAGATGTGTTTCAAAATCAAAATCCGAGGAAGAGTGGTAACTATAGTTAAAGCAAACAGAATAATACCTGGAATGTTTACAAGACATGTGAAGAGCAGACAATTTAGCAATATATTTGCTGTGTGAACTTATATCAGTCCCACCCCCATATCTTTTGCTTGCTAGGCTAAATTTGGCACCAAAAGAATAACCCTATTTGAGTTCAATAAGGCTACTGTTCAATACAATAGTATTGTCTACCATCCTCATCTGAGTTGGAATGCAGGTTGATAAGCCTAGCGATCGGAAGGTAAGCACACCTCTAGTTCATCTTTAGTTAAAAGGTAGGTGTTACAATTTTACATGGCCCAGGTCATGTCAGTCTTCTGGCTCTAAGATTCCCTATAGCCCTTCTCACTCTGTTATTACTTTTTTAACATTATCTGGCCATTGGTGTATCTTTTGGGTCACTGTTGAATAAACAATTATCAGAAAAAGGCCTGGTAGCCATTCACTTACTTTCCTTCAGTGAAATTGGACCCATTTAAAAATAATAATGATGAATGCAAAATGAAATTACCAGCTTCCATGAAGCTTTGTTCACAATTTAATAACAATTATTAAGAACAGATCATTCAATTCCGAATAAATAATTAGGACATTTTTTAGGAAACTTGATGCAATGATAAACAATATTAATAAAACAGACATTCAATATTTGTCACCTAAAACTAAACAGTAACCTAAAAAGAGATCTACTTAAAAGAGGTAAAACATGAAAATTACAATAGCTTCTCTATTTCCTCTTCTCAAGCATTATCCCTCTTATCTGACCAGTTTGCTAAGCTTGATCACTTATTTGAGTCTTTTAAAGTAGGATATGTATTTGGTTAAAATTGCTTCAGCATGTCTGGAGCAGACCACGGTCATTTTCCCCCTACTACAGTCCACAGTAGAGGCTGGAACAGTGACCTTAATTTACTACTGTCAAGACAATAAGAAGAAAGACACAATCTCCTAAGACCAGGTCAATGATACTGGCGCGTCTCCTTCTTCAATTTTCTACTATTTCTGATTCAGCTTATGGGTCATTAGTATCATTTTCAAAAAGGAGTGGCTAGACATTAAGTCATTCAGGTGAGGACTACAGAGCATTGAAACACAAATATTCTTGTAGGACATGTGAGGTGTAGATCTGTGTTCTCTTTGAATATTGCCCATTCAATGTTGTATTTTTCTAGCTCCAAAATGCACTGAACATTATTTAGGGTTTGTAGAAACCTTTCAGCCACACCAATCACCTGTGGCCATTTAGGCATGATCTTGCAATAAGTCCATTTTCAGTGCAAATCTTGTGAGGGGTTCTGTACATTGAAAGTATCTTTTTTAACTTGGGTATTCGTTTTTCAGCTGCTGTTATGAATTTATTTCCATTTCTGGATACTTGATGCAATGGTTCAGCAATGAGTGGTTTCTCTCATTCAGAAAACTTGGGAAATTGCCACTCACATGTGACAATGGAACTAATGGTGCATCTTCAGTGATGATTAGGACCAATGGTTCAGGTAGTCAGGTGGCCTGGCACAGTAAACAGCTTGCAACCATACTCTTTACCTGCACGTCCTGGCCACGGATCCAAACCGCTTGTAGGAGATTCATTTTGAACTTCCTTATTGTCCTATTTGAGAGAGCTTCAGCATTCTCTGAGCCAGTAAACAGGGTATAGTTTTACATTTGCCTCGCCACGTTAGCCCTTCAGTCACTATGAGCTCCTTTGGTAAGTTGAAAAGTGTTTGTATGTTATTTCTTACTCCCAGGGTGAGGTGTGACTGTGTTTGTACCATGAATCACAACAGGTTGTTGAGGGTGACATCCTTTGCAAACATCAGGTATCAGGTCGAGAAGCAGGTGTTATTTCTTTTGTTAGAGGATACGCTTTTGAGGCATTATTTATAATATGCCACCACCTCTTGCAAAGGACCTGCCCAGCAAAGCAGAGCCACATCCGTCACCACCATTAGCTCTGAACGAGTAATGGAGAGTGGTCGGGTTGCAGTCGAACACCGCCACTGCCGATCACATGCAGTCTCCTCTAATACCTTAATGACACCATAAAGGGTTCCTTGGTACTGCATCCACTGAGACTTCAGATCCCACTGCAGGGCCTGCATATTCCATCTGGAAAAGTGGACAAGCAGGATGCATAAGGCCAGCAGGCTAAAAAGCCTCTGTGTTTAATTCACCGAGATCCTGGTACGCGGCTGAAACAGCAAGATCTTGGCCCAAATGTCTTGGACTCATTGTAATGGAAGAAAGGACCTGAACTGCACCAAGTCTAGAACAGCTCCTATAATATGAAGTTTCTGTGAAGAGGTCAGTGGCGACTTTGCTCATTGATTGAGAACCCCGATAATGGCAGGAATGTTACTGTCAGCTGAACATTGTCTACGACTGGCTGTTGCGAGCCTGCCTTCAACAGCTAGTCATCAAGATACGGAAAACTGGTACCTCCAACCTTCAAAGATGGATGGAGGCCACCACCATGACTTTCATGAACTCCTAAGGGGCACAGTTAAGGCCGAAGCAGAGCACAGCATCTGACATTTATCCTGGCTGATGTTGACCCACACATGACATCTGTGTGACTACAGGATGGGCACATGAATATTTGCATCATGCAAGTCCAAATCAACCATCTAGTCACCAGTGTGAGGGTTTTGAATGTGTCCTTCTGCAGGAAGGCACTCTGAGGGTGAAGATCTAAAACAGGATGAAGGCCTCCATTCTTTTTCAGCACAAGGAAATAGCAGGAGTAACAAGTTGTCCCTATTTCCAAGGTCAGCACCCTATCCATGGCCCTTTTTGCCAGTAGAGCTTGCACCTCTTGCAGCAAGATAGATTAGTTTCTCCTCAGAAAGGCATTCTGATGTGGAAGGAAGTTGAGGTGGGTCAGAAAGGAATAGAAGGGCATAACCCTACTGGAAGATCTGAATTACCCATCTGTCGGATGCCATCATGGAAGAAAATGCCTGATCCTACTTCCCAGGGGATAGTTGTGCGTCACTAAAGCCAAACTAAAGTGGTTTGTGGCAGACACTACAGTGGAGAAGGACCGTGAAAAACATGACCCAGGGTGATCTGTATTTGTGCTCGATTCCCATAGCCGCAAAATGACTGGGGTGGCTGCTGCTATGATGGTGGGCCCTGGCGTTGTCTATATGCCAGCCCACTGGAGCCTCGTAAAAGTCAAAACTGAGGAGGACATTGTTGAGCAGAGGTAGAAAGGCCCAAGAAAGCTGATATGTCTCTGCTTTTCTTAATGTATTTGAGGAGAGAAGCAGTCTTTCATCAAATATGAAGGACCCATTAATCATATCCATAAGGAATGCCTGCACATCTCCAGAAAGCCAGTAGCTTGCACCCACACATGATGCTGAAACACTACTCTAGATCTTGGAGTCAGAATGGAAATTGGCATCAGGGTCAATAGGGAACCCAAGGCTGGTGCGAAGGGCTCCCGATCTTTCAAGGATTTGGAGTGAGACCGATTGGCACCTTGATGCCCTCTGACTTCTCTTTGACCAGAGAATGGGGGATGGGGTTGAGTCTTCTTTAGGTTTGATTTTGACTTACTGTATGATTTTGGCAGCGAGGAAGTCCTTTTCGCTGGAATGCTCGTGGGAGGGGCATGCACTCTCTACTTGAGGCGGGACGTACACGAGGTCCGTGACTTCTTTTTGTGTTCGGTGACATACAGCTTTGTTTCAAAGTCCTTGATCACATTAGAGTGCATGAGGGCACATTCTTCACATGACTTGAAGTCATGCCCGAGTTCAAATAACAGAGGCACATCTCGGGCAGATCCGTCACAACATAACAACATCTGTATCTGACAGTCACAGCATGGTTTGAACCCAGCAGTCTTCAGTGGGGACATTGTTCCCTTCCCCCCCTGGCAAAGAATTTGGAGAATTCATCAACTGGTGAAAAAGAGCGGCGTGCCTGATCCACATTCAAAGGCATTGAAAGAAAGAAACTAATGTCATTCAGCAGGTGTGGCGCCTATATGCGGCTCTGCTCCGTCACTACTGGGGTGGAATGTGGCCATTGTGGAGCTGCATGGTACCACCCAGCCACGCACAGGAGCACTGCTGTGAAATCTTCGGGGTTCAGTCTAGTGTCGGGGGAATAATCCACATTTGCAGTTAGAAGTATCCATCAGAATGTTTATGATCTGGACATACACAAAAGTGACTATCATTCAGGTATATGTAAAAGTGGCTCTAACCCTACAGGATTGCTATGGTCCCTTTTTCAATGTATGAATATCACTGTTCTGTTCAAAACATGATAATAGGCATGAGCTACATGAGCACATTGTTTATTACTTTTGTTGCTGAAGGAGGACAGAACCTAGCCTGATGGGGCTAGCATCAACTGAAGTTGTCTTGGCTTGGTGAGGTTGCAGAATTTCATTTGAGTCTCCAAACATTGCATTTCTTTTGTTTTTCGACAAGCAGTTAGACCAGCCCTACACAGTGTTTGATTATAGAAGTCGCGTATTGATTTTGTTATCTCCTTTAGGTTTTAAATGAACCTCCAACAGTATATTACCTTAACCAGAAAACTACAACTGATTTGCTATTTGCTTGGCTACTGGTTAAATTTTAAATAATATCTACTATTTAGTCAGCAGCTGGGTAAATGGTGAAGTTTCTTTGTTATTTGCAGGGCCACCGACCAAACAGGACATCATTTGCACTATTTAGCCAGTGACTGGGTAACTAATAAAGTTTATTTTTGCATATCCACTGCACAAATTGTACATAATGTCTGTTATTTAGCCGGCAGCTGGGTAAAGGGTGATGTTTTTTGGCAATTAGCATGACCACCTGATGTTTGCTCTAAAGCCATTATTTGTGTACATAGTGGAGTGTTTATGAAATTTGAACGGTCACCGGCCAAACAGTACATAATGTATGTTATTTAGCCACAGGATGGATAAATAGTAAAGATTCTTTGCTATTTGCACATCCACTGTCCAAAACAGTACATAATCTCTGTTATTTAGCTAGCTGCCAGGTCAATAATGAAGCACATTTGCTATTTGCACTAAACTTGCACATTGGATCAATGGCAATTCCATGGGGTTTGGAAAAATTACACGTGCTAAATAACGGCGATTATGAGTGTTTACCATGTACTGGGGACTCAGTATTTACTGCGTGTTAAATACTCTTCTACCATCCACCACACCCATAAATAGTACATGCGCAAAACATCAGAAATTGCCAATTTTCAGGCATGTGACATTTTATGAATGGGAAAATTAATTCCTAGAGAGCTGAACTAGTCAGGGCAACTCACTGAAGGTCACCCTTAAGGTACACCAACAACTACAACCTGTGCGGGCGTGTGCAGACATTCACTTTGTGTGAACAAAGCACCTTGAAACATGACAAACAGAATCCATTGCCATCCTTTGAGTTCAATCAGTCAACTCCACCAGAAACGTGTGACACACTCTTCCATTGTTGACCCCCTGCAAGGAAAGGAAGAGGAGGTTTACATATCTGGAGCCAAAAACAAATAGGAACATGCCCGTGGAAGGAGATGACGGACAACATCAATACTTTATCGACATATCGACTTGATGTTAAGAACATTAAAAGCAGGTATTTAGGTATTTAACCTTGAAATGTTAGTGTCATAAGGAAATTGCCAAGCACATGCACTAAATTATGGTAAACGGTGATAGCTCTCCACCTCAACTGTACCTCATGCCTTGGGAGAAAAATAATTTAACCATCCTCAACATGTCTGGAGAGAAAGACATTCAAGAAGGTCTTGAGCTTGGAGGAATCAAAGGTAAGAGACATGAGAGTTGTAATGGAAGTTTATGTGGTTGTTAAAAATGATACTTGACTGATATTCATCATCATTATGAAACTGTAAGATATATCATGGCTGTAGATGTATGCACAGGTTTTGCACACCTTGCCTCACAGAAAACACAGGGGACCAATTGGCTCCCAATAGTTTTCCAAAACCTGTGTGGCCTTCCTGCGCACGATTAGCTAAACTGTTTGACTTCGTGCTGGAGTTGGTACGTCTCTGTGATGCACTTCAGGAAGTTTTACTGGTCTTCCTATTGATATCTGAAGAGGACCCCACTAACGCAGCTTCTTACCACCCAATACCTATTCTGAATGTGGATTATGAAATCCTGTGTAACATTCTAGCCCCTATGACCCAACAAGTTCTTCCTAGCTGAATCCACACAGAAAGGAATGGCTTCATTACTGGTAGGCGCATTGCACTAAATATCAGGCAAATGTATTGCATCATGGAGGCATCATGGAGGCAGTGCTGACCCAATGGCCTTGATCCGCAGCCCTGGTCTTAGACCTAGAAAAAGCATTTGATTCCCTCAGCTGGGACTTTCTGTTCGGAGTACTGAGTTAATTCAGCTTTCTAGTCTGCACCTTTAAATTAATCCATTGGTTATACAATGATCCGACGGTAAGAGTCCGCTCAGGGAGCCTGTATTTGCAACCTATGCGGGTGGTTAGAGGCACTCGGCAGGGTTGCCCTCTTTACCCGGTGCTCAACACACTTATGATAAAGACCCTCACTGCACATGTTCATCTCTTGGGGAGAGACTGGGGAATCGCCTTAGTGGATAGGAAACATGCCATCTCCCTGTATGCAGATGACGTATTGTTCTATGTTAAAACCCTTAAGGCAGACTACTACGATATTGCCCACCTACTACCATAATTACGGGCTATTTCTCGGCTATGAGTGAGTTAGGCCAAGTCCTATCTGTTTCTCCTGATCCCCACTGTTAGACCTGGCATCCTTAGGGTGGTCTTCCCCAGACTTGCTGTCAGCGTACCTCTTCTTTTTGCTGATTCTCTTTGTTGGCCTTAGGACTCTGAGCACTTTATCACTTCTGAGCACTTTATCACTGCTAACCAGTGATAAAGTGCATGTGCTTCTCACCTGAAACATGGTTTGTTTGATGCATCCACAATTGTCAAGCATAATTTACTTATAAGTCCCTAGTGCAGTGCACTACTTGTGCCCAGGGCCTATAAATTAAATGTTACTAGTGGGCCTATAACACAAGTACCCCCTTAAACATCCCTCAGGCCTGCCACTGCGGAGCCACTTTGACTTGACATTTGAAACCCTTTGCCAAGCCTTCAACTCCCTTTTATTATATGTACGTCACCCCTAAGGGATGCACTAATTAGCCCATAAGGCAGGGTGCTCTGTAAGTAAAAAGGACATGTACCTTCAGGTTTTGCATGTCCTGGTGGTGAAAAACTCTCAAACTCTTATTCAGTACATAGAGGATAACATTGGGTATTCCTTGTTACACTCAATAAGTTGCAATTCCTAATTGAGACAAGGCCTGGATGTCATATTCAGTACCTCTGCAAAGGTAATGCCAAATGCTCTTTAAATGGTGTAAGTGGAATTTTAGATACCTCTCTGAAAATTTTACTTTTGTAAAGCTGGACATTTTCCTGTTCTTAGCTCTTTTGTGTTTGCTGCCGGTCACTGATCACTGGCTGGGGTGGGTGGCAGATCACCTTGTGTATTTCCCCTCCACAGTCCCACACAAAAGAAGGTCTGGGTGTGACTTCATTCATCTACCTGGAAGGAAGAATGGTAGAGGCTCGGCAAAGCCCCACACTTTCAGCTGAATACGCTGTGCTCTGACCACTCACAAATATCCGCATAAACCCTGTAGTGAGTCTGGAGCCAGGGCAGGATGAAGGGACCTGCGTGCAACTGGATATAAGTACTGGACCCTGGACTCTCTCATTTTTGACTTGAAACCACTTTGACAAGAAGAAGGACTGCTGTGCTGACGACTGCTGATTGCTGTCCTACTGCTCTGGAAGACTGCTGCTTTGCTGTGCTCTCTGCTTTCTCCATCTAACTGCCCCAGAGTGTCTACAAAGGTTAGCTGACTAGCCTCCTGTTCTTTAAAGACTCAGGGACATCAAAGTCTTTAACCCTCCTCCTGTGCCTGGGTCATTGGAAGTAGCTCCAGGTGCTTCCTCCAGCAAAATTGACTCATCCTCTGCTGTGACAAGCAGAATCAACTCATCGCTGCGTGAGCAGAATCAGCTCATCACAGTTCGGGCCTGTGTAGCATCACCAGAACCGCCTTGTCAACCGCAGCCTCACTACCACCACAGAAGGATAATCAATGCATTCCTTTGACAAGCGTGGCTACCGACGAAGCACAGAAATCACTGTATTGCTGCCACATCTTAAGGACAATCAACGCATCCCCTTGACAAGCATGGAGATACCCAGTGCATCAGCTAAGAATCAATGCAACGCGGACCCGGTGCTTAATCCTTGCAAATCAACCCATTGTCATCAACACGTGGAGAAGATTAACACATATTAATCGCGGGAGTGACATCGACGCATCAATCGGTGCATCCCCCATCTGCGACAAGGACATAGGTACTATTGCTCAGCGGACCCTGCGTGGGCCCTGTAGCTGGCCTGCACTCCACCGCGAGTGGTCTTAAATTTTGACTTGATTCCGGTCCAGTGCCACAAGATACCCCCCAAAGTGCTAATTGCTTCTGATTGCTAGAACTGCATTTAATCTTTAAAAAATTATCTCTAAATTTATACATATTGGATTTTTGCCATTTTGTTCTTGGATTATTTATAAAATCAAAATCAATTTTTATGAACCTGTGTGGAGTCTTTCTGCAGTGTTTTCACTGATTTACTGGTTTTGTTTGTAAACCTTTTTATTGGATTTTACATTTCATACAAACATGTCATGCAATAATCATTCGCAGCTGCCGGGATGCAATATTTCATGTGTCTCGTTGTCGGGACTGGCTCAGCCATCAGCGACTGTAGGATCATTAATGACAGTTACACTTGGATGTGGTGCAAGGTCTCTTCCTGGAACAGAGAGAACCTTGGCTAGATCTGTTCACCACCACCAAGAATGCGCACGTCAGAACTTTGTGAGTTGAAGTTTCCAAATCATCTCTTGCACTGAGACACGACAAGCCTTGAGTGGAACTCAGTACTCCTGTATTCTTTTCTGTCAATACCAGTCTTTCCTATGTTTGAAGGAGCTCAGGAATGACCGGGCCAAAGTCATCTTTTTAGCCTCAAATTGGGCATGGAGAGTATAGTAATCCGAAATCCTGGGCTTGAAATATGTCTTCTATCAGGCTGCCCTTCCAGAAGGAGGTACTGTCGCAGCAGCAGGGTAAGGTTCTGCACCCAGGCCTTTGCTATCTACACCTTTATGTTTCGAGATTGTGCACCTACAGCTGAATAATTTCGACCTTCCTTTGGAGATAGTTGATGTCATCTTGAATGCAAGGTGTCCCTCAACAAAAACTGTATACGCCTGTCATTTGGATAACTCTGTGGTTTAGTGTGACACTCAGTTGAGAGAGACCCCCTCCAGGCAAGGTTATCAGAAGTTTTGTCATTTGGTTTGTCACTAGCCTGACAAAGTTTTGCTCTGGGCACAGATAAAGGGTACCTTTTAGCTCTTGCTGCTTTTTTGCAGTTGGTGGATCAGCCCTCATTAAGTCACCAGCTGTTATGCACTTTTTGGAAGGTTTACAATAATTGTTTCTTTCCTCTCCTTTTGTCATGCCAAAGTCGGACCTGAACTTGGTCCTTACATTACTGATGTGCACTCCCTTCGAGCCACTTCAAAGATGCTCCTTGTGGGTGGCTTTTCACCCTCAAGACAGTGTTCCTCATTGCCATAACATCAGCAGAGCATGTGAGTGAGCTTCAGACTCGGTGTCACGCTGCTGTACACCACCTTCTTCCCAGACAAGCTGATTTTGCAGGAAAGGGCATCTTCCTAACCAAAGTGTTGATTCAGTTCCATGTCATTTCAAACATCACCTTGCTCTCATTCCGTGCTCTGGATCACCCCCGTTTGGACCTAAGAGAGCTCTAAGCTTTTATATTGATCATACCAAAGAACACTGAGTGAACGATCAGCTCCTTTTAGGGTTCTATGGAGCAAAAAAATGAAAGGCTGTGCAGAAAAGAACCATCTCCCACTGGATTGTGTAGGAAGCTGGCCCTTTATGTAGTGGTACACAAATAGCAAAATCTGGTGGTCTTGGCTAGAATAAAAGGTACAAACACTGATTTAGTGGGCCACAACCTAAGTATGACACCAATCAACCATCAATTCTCATAGTCAGTTTGATATATAAGAAAGTGACTGTTATGAACAGAGTTGGATTTCCATCAACTGCCCTTCGTGGCCAGTGTCATCATCTGGATCTAAGTAGATCAGCGGCGTATGTGGTACAAGCCGCTCCTGCACTATTTTAACAGGTTTAGAAGTGATATCAAAATAAAAGAGTTTGTCTCTTCCTTATCCTTTTTAAACTTTCACACTCGCTGCACTAACACTTTCCACAATCTGTCCTAGTGTAGATCTGGGGCTTACACTTTATATACTTTCTACCAAGTTGGTCACTGGGTCTCACGTTTTTCATTGTTGAAGAGTTGTCAGTGACTAGTACGAAATCCGATCCACATATTTTCACTCTTTCACTAAGAGGTGCTGTGGTAGGAAAGAAGGAGATCCAGATGATGACACTGGCCACGAAGGGCAGTTGATGGAAATCCAACTCTGTTCATAACAGTCACTTTCTCATATATCAAACTGACTATAAGAATTAATGGTTGATTGGCGGTATACTTAGGTTGTGGGCCATTAAATCAGTCTTTATACCTTTTATTCTAGCTAAGACCACCAGATTTTGCTGTTTGTGTATTTAAATTTATTTGGGGGTTAAATCTGTAGCTGGTCGGTAAACAGTCCCTTGGACCCTTTTTCCTGTGTGGAATTGTGTGTCGTTTTTATGTAGTGGGCCAATGTAGGGATACACCATGCAAAAATTCGGGAGAACCCTTATTGGCTTACAGGGCTTAATGTAATAATCCCAAGTGCTCTATTTGTAGTAGTGTGATCGAGCAGTTTAGGCGTATCAGAGGGAAGTGTTAAGGATTTTTTGCACACACAGAGTCAACAATTGAGACCCACACTCCAGAAGACATTTGAGACCAATTTAGAAAAAAATACCAGTTTTTATATAATTTTACACACCAAGATCATTGGAATTAGGTAAGTATGTTCGGAGAAATAGATATTACAGTAAAAAAGAAAAATGCTCAAATAATGTAATGTTATCGTGTAGGAGAAACATATGCTGCATACATATACTTTCAAGCGATTGTTGAAGGTGCCTTACAGGACTTAAGATGCTTAGGGACCAAGGTCCAAAGAACCACCAGCAGTTCGGTTTTACCTGCCCTAGTGTGTCCGGATGCAGAGGTGCTGGTCGCATTAGTAGCCTCGAGCACTAAATTTTAAAGTTAATGGAAGGGTATCCATAACAAACAGACTGCAAGTGAGTACAAGTCCAGCAGAGCGCAAAGGGGGACTTAATTTGTGATGGTGTAGGGAGTGTAGGGCATTAGCCAATGGGCCACTTGCCCCTGGGGTGACTAAACCCCTATATGACCACTCCCTGTGAGGAATGAGAATAATCCTGACCCAGAGTTCCTAGTTTCAGCAAAACCAGAATGGTGAAACCCTTCTTTGACTGTTTACTTCAGGTGGCCCACCTTAGGGGTCTGCCTAGCATGTAAGTGTAACACGCCTGCTGACTAGCTAATTTTCCACCTGCTGAAGTGCCCAGGACAGGGAGTGGTGTTTCCCTGGTCTGCAGGAAATTCAGGGACCCCGAACAAAAGCAGCAGAGTCATACTGCTGGAGGAGGTGTGGACACCTTCCTCCGGAGCAGGCATTGTCTCTGCCTTTGGCATTGCTCACAGGGTGTGGGCATTGTTAGGCTTTCACAATGGTTTCCATTTCATATATCTTGCAAAAGTAATCAGTCTGCAGTTTGCTTGCAGTCCCTTGGGGTGGCATAATACATGCTTCAGCACTTAGGAACCCTCTTTAGTCCCCATGCCCTGGGTACCAGGGGTACCATTTACCAGGGACTTACAGGGGTGCTAAAGTCATTGCCAATTGGGTTACAATTGAACATGCCATTTTAGGGGAAAGAACACTGGCACTGGATCCTCATTAGCAGGCTTCAGGACACTGTCAGTTGAAAACCAGTATCTATTAGTATTAGTTCATTTGGGGGGGGTGCAAAACGTTGGAGGGCTTCTGCAAAGAGAAGTCCAGGTTAGAGAAGTCTCTATCAGAGGGAACAAGTAACTTACCTTAGGTACCGCTCTTAAAGGTAAATACCTATCTAGCCACAGGTTCCTTACTGACCCTACCATCCTCCCTGTTCTGTGACTGGCCTGTATCCAATAATAAGATCCCAAGTCTAGAAATCTACACAATGGTCACAACCAATGTGCTACTGGGGCTCTGGTACAGGGGGCATGGACAATCTTGAAAGCAATTGATGTCAATGTGTGGTAATGGTGCCTATAAAGGGTCAACACCATTTCCAGAGCCTCACAGCATCCATGCGGAGCCTCACAGCACCACCTACCGTCCCGTAGAGGTACTACTGAAAGGTTCCCTGATCCAGTCTGACACCTGGACGATATTTAACAAGTGAGAAATTTCAGTTAGATAGAGTCCATACCTGAAAAGCTTTGGCGATGGTAAGTAACTTGTTCGTCAAGTTCTCTCATATGTGCTGATGAAGTTTTTAGCACGTGAGAGGACCTTGAAATACGTGATCACTGGATGTGCACTGAAGGTGAAGGAAAGATAGCTCTTCCTTTCACTCGAAGTCTTCAATATTAAAAAAAGTGTGTTTCTTTAACATATAGAAGTGTTTAGTACCTCAGATCATATCAGTGCATAGAGAACTTTTACAAGAAAAGTGATACTGTGACAGTTGCTAAACAAGAAGTTAGAAACATGAATGCCAAAACCTGGCCTGCCTTTAGTAAACTAAAACGCAAACTTCTTGTCATGTGTGACCCATATTTAGCCTAGATTCTTAATACAGATGGCGCAACTGCAACAATATAGTATTTTTATTTTTACAACAAATTTTATTTGGTTATTCATTTGAAAGTTGGGCAACAGCCCTACAATGACCTGTAGGAGAAAAAAACGGTGTTGTCATCGCTGAAGTTCCGACATTTTGATCATTTTCCAACACCTGCCAAACATGCAGGTGGTACAACTTAAACAAACTGCAGACAGTACTAGATCTCAGGACATGAGTATATGATATATTAACAAAGTTATCCATTATCATACAGTGTGGGATAGTCCGGTCAATGAGCATTGGGAATATGGGGTCACTTATAAGGGGTCTGTGGGTGGCGGGGGAAGCTCTATTCCATGATATGTCGCCCATCGGGTCAAAATTTTCCTATGTTTAATGGAGCAGCCACAAGCTAGAAATACCGCTATTTCCACCCCCATACATCTATCCAGTTTGGTCTTCCATTTGCCTAGTGTCGGGGGAGATGTCCCTTTCCACAGTTGTGCGATATCTCGCTTGGCAATAGTGAGAGCTGAAAACAGTAAATGTTGCTTATATTTATTTCCCCCAATGTAGTCTGTGCTGTGTAAAAGTAAGAGTTGTGGGTCAAGCGGGAGTTCCCATGCAAGTACCTCATTTAGGCAGGACATAATTCTACGCCAAAAGGGTTGCAACACCATGCAACTCCAGACTGTATGCAAGAATGTCCCGTCCTCTCGTTCACACAGCAGACATGCAGGGGACTGGATTACTCCCATCTGCCAGAGTCTGGTCCGTGTATAGTATGCTTGGTGAGGATATTTAAACTGTTTCAGGCGGTATTGTGTAGAGACCACCGTGCCCCTCTGGTTCAGACCGGGCCATAGTACGGAGTCTGCTCTCCTGGCCACTACCGAGTACCTCCGAACGGTCCTTGATGCCGGTCAAAGTGCTTCGCTGATTCTTCTTGATCTCAGCGCGGCCTTTGACACGGTTTCCCATGACATCCTTCTTGATCGTCTGGAGACATTCGGAGTAACCGGCCTGGCTCTTAGGTGGTTCCATTCTTTCCTTAAAGACAGATCCTTCCGGGTCTCAGCACCCCCTTTTCTATCTAAATCTCATCCTATTGCACAGGGAGTTCTGCAGGGCTCTGCGTTGAGCCCATCTCTTTTTAATCTGTATGTGCAACCTCTTGCAGCAGTGGCCAAAGAGTGGGGTCTGACACTGGTGTCGTACGCCGACGACACACAGCTGGCCATCACTCTGACGGAAGGCCCGTCCATCTCGGCTTCTAGATTTAAAAATGCTCTTTCCGCAGTAGCCCAATGGTTGACGGACAACTGTTTACAGCTTAATGCTGGAAAAACAGAAGTGCTACTCCTTGGTAAAAACACCAGCCATTGGAATGAGCACTGGTGGCCGTCTTCCCTAGGCACCATACCACCTCCCAAATCCCTAGTTAAAAATCTAGGAGTATGGATGGATGCCTCACTTAACTATCAGACCCACACCAAAAAAGTCGCTGGCACGTGCATCGGTCTGCTGAGGAATCTCAGACATATACTAGGTTTTTTTGATGCCAAAGTCCGCCAGCTTATCATCCAAGCAACTATCCTCTCGCGTTTGGACTACGCCAATGTTCTCCTCTTAGGCGCGAACAAAGGAGAGATAGCACGGCTCCAACGTGTACAAAACTCCGCGGCAAGAGCCCTGGTCGGCCTTCCTCGTAGATGTTCGGCCAGAGCTACTATCCGCAAACTACATTGGCTACCTGTTGACTCCAGAATTAGATTCAAAACCCTCATCATGACTTTTAAAATCCTCAAACTTGACAGTCCTACACTGCTGCGATCGCTTCTCACCCCCTATGTCCCATCACGCAATCTGCGATCCTCTAACCAACATCTCCTATGCGTCCCTCGCACTAAACTCTGCCGCATGGGCGGCCGCTCCTTTAGGGTTTTGGGAGCCAAGCTATGGAACGATCTACCTCTTAACATTCGCTCTATAGAAAGCCTATCCACCTTCCGAAAAGCTATTAAAACCTACTTATTCCCTTCCCCTTAACTCCCCTCACCTCTGCGCCTATAGGTTAGGGTTGTGATTTCTTTAGCGCCGGGACGCCTCATTGCTGGGGCAGCTGTTTTGCGCTTCACCAAATTAAGAATAGAATAGCAATAGCTTCAGCTCAGTGAGCTTACTTGTTTCCCTTGTGCATAAAAATATGGTACTTGATCTTATGTCTCATCACTTTCAAATTCCACCAGCCGCCATTGCATATTCAAGTGTGTTTTACCACCTTTGAAGTAGCAATGAAACATACTGCTTTACAACCACGTCTAAGACAGAAGCAGAGCAAGCAATTCTAAATGCCACTGCGCGCACAGGGACACAAATTTCGACTCACCCTTGAACTGCACAGAGAGAGGCAAGAATTTAGGGCCAGGCACATAGTACAATTACCCACAAATCCTCACCCACAGCCTCATAACACGAGGATCATGCTTTCAAATCTTGTAAAAAGTGTATAAGATTTTTCTTGCTAGATACTATAAAGAAGGCCCCGATTTCTGAAAACAATCGTGTGAGAAATAATATCCTTGTAATCGGGGTGAAAACTGACATTTAATGTTCATTAAGAAAGCTGGATTTAAAGTCACAAATTGAATACGTAAAAAACATTGTTCTGGTACAGCAACATACAGCTACGGAAATAGAAGTCAGCAAAATCCCTTTTGTCTCCGTTCATTCACAAATGTTATGTTGCTAATGGAACAAAATTACATGTTGAGCAAAATTACATGTGCATAAAATAACAGGGTTTCAGAACGGCAACTTAGCGCATTTTTTGTAATTATAGACTGGAACGATAACTAGCCACCTGAAAGATTTCCAGGCGATGAAAATGGCAGGATTTACACTCGTTGCACTGTAATTAATGACAATCACTTTCCAGCAACAGAGGTGGCAACCGCATCCAACTCAAATCTAACAAGATTAAGAAACGCCCTCTAACTTTGTTTCGTCCAAGTCGACGTGTAGAAAACGAAACAGTAAATTATTCTCCCATCCCCATTGCCTACCTGAATTTGGCATGTTTAACCATGTGAGCAGCCTTGCTGGCGTCGCAATTATTGATTATTTACCCTTCGTGTTCTTTTAATGAGTCTGTATATATCTTAACCTGTGCTATTTTAAATATTGTGTGACTCGGGGGCTCTCAGCATTTTTGACAAGTGTAGCGGGGAAATTGAGGAATAGTTACTGTTACCTGGGGGCATCATATAACATTCATCCTCTGCTGTGTTCTTACCCGGAACCGACCCCGGTCCGCCGCGGCTGCTGTGCCGTTAGTGCGGAGGGCGGTTTCCGCTACTCTGCACACAATCCCTACTTCCGGCAGGATGCGGTCCGCCGGAAGGAAGGTATTTAGCCATTCATGCACCGGATGCGCAGTGGGCGCGTCGAAGGCGCGCCTAAGGCAAGCCCGCCTGCGCCCATCTGCGCCTGGCCCGCGCCGAGCGCACAGGATGCTGCCAGTTGCCAGGAAAATGGGCTTTTGTACTCTAGGAGCGAACTTCTCGCCTTAAATCATCCAACGGAGGGATGTGAGGTATGTCCTCTCAATGCCCATGGTAGATGTGGGGGCTGTGGTTTTGCCTTCTCTACCGCTAACATGAGCTATGGGGGCAGTCGACGAGCTGAGATTTTAATGCACGGAGGGCTCGTTAACGCCCGTTCTCTGGGGAAACATAGGTATGAAATAGCCCAAGTTATTGAAAATATGGGGCTGGACATGCTTTTCATAACAGAAACATGGGCGGATATGGCTTCGGACCCCGATTTCATTACCGCCTCCCCAGTTGGATATAGTTTTGTTAAGATGGATAGGCCTCTGGGGAGGAGAGGAGGAGTAGCAATTATATTTAAAAACTGTTATACTGTTACGGTCCATCCGGTTCAGCTTTCTGGCTGTGAAGCATTACACTTCACCGCCAAACTTAGTGCTAACCTTTCGTTTAAGGGCATTCAGGTGTATCGGCCACCTGGAGCCAAAGCTGTGTTCTTGAACAATCTTGATGAACTACTTGAATCAGTGTTAGTTAATAAGGAATTCACCATCCTGGGTGATTTTAACTTTTATATAGACGATCCTGAAAATAAAGATACTGCGGTGCTCTTGGACACTTTGGGTGCCACAGGGTTGGTTCAATTGATCGGTGTTCCCACTCATGAAGCGGGGAACACGTTGGACGGGATTTTCTCTTCTTGTTACGGACTTAAAGTTGGTGAAGGGTTTTCACTTTCCTGGTCCGATCATTCACTCATTAGCTTCACCCTTCCCATAAATGTTGGTCAACAGGACTATAAAGCCATGCCTCAGGCAGCCCCTTGTAGAGCCTGGAGCAAAGTGGATAAAACTGCTCTTCGAACCAAATTGGCTTGCTCTGTCCCCTTAAGTTCGGCCAATGTGGACAATGCAGTTAATAACTATAACAGCTGGTTATCTGACGCCATTAGCGTAGCGGTTCCTATTAAGCATATTTCCGGCAACCGGGCGGCGCCATCTGCTCCCTGGTTCTCGGATCTCCTTCGTAAGTAGAAACAGAAGTGCCGCCGTATGGAACGGCGTTGGCGTCTGAATTATCATGACTCTGATAAACAGATTTACAAGACTTCCCTCAGGTTCTACAAAGCACTAGTAATCACAGAGAAAAGTAAATACTTTAAAGCCCAGATGGACTCAGCAAAATACTCTTCTAAAGAGTTATTTGCAGTTATAAACAAATTAACAGTCCCCAAGGCTCTGAATAAACTGGGCAGTCAACAATTTGTGGATGACATGGCATCCAATTTCAAAACCAAAGTATTGGACATTGTCCACAATTTTAAAGATGGCCTGAGTGCTCAGCCGGCTCCTAATACGCAGGTGACAGCTGCCGACACGAGCAGATTTTTAGAGTTTTCTCCTGTGTCAATTGACACAGTGAGCCACTATATTCTGACCTCTAAATCGGGCTCTCCTTTGGATCCCTGCTCATCAGGTTTTTTGATTGAGCTGGTAGACCTAGTGAGTCCCGTGCTGACAGACATTTTTAATAAGATGTTTTCCTCAGGAAGTTTTCCTACTACTTGGAAGGAGACTTCAGTTCTCCCGCTTCTCAAAAAACCCTCCTTGGATGCTTCCATGACATCAAACTATCGCCATATTGCACGCCTTCCTCTTCCAGCCAAAATTGTAGACAAGATTATGAACATCCAACTCCCCCAGTTCATTGATGACAATGGGCTGCAGGACCACTCTCAGCTTGGCTTCCGCAGGGAACACAGTACCAAGACAGCACTCATTAAGGTGACCGAAGAAATCAGAGCAGTCATGGATAGTGGAGGTACAGCGACATTAATCTTACTTGATCTCTCTGCAGTGTTTGACACCGTTGATCATACTCTCCTGACCCACCGTTTAAAAACTTTAGGTGTGGATGGCATGGCGTTGGCCCTGCTGGCCTCCTTTCTGCAGAAGAGGAGATCAACGGTGTCACTCGATGGGTTTAACTCAGAACCCTATGTGCTGCCTTGTGGGGTTCCGCAGGGTAGTTCGTTGAGCCCTTTGTTGTTCAATGTCTACGTCACTGAGCTTGAATCACTTGTCAGGGATTACGGCTTCTCATTAACATCATATGCAGATGACTCGCAGATTGTGGTTGCAGCTCATAAGAAACAGAGCTCCCCTGCGGTGCAGTTTTATAACTGCATGGCCGCCATTAACATCTGGATGAGCAGTCACTGCCTTAAATTAAACTCCGAGAAGACAGAAGTGTTGATTTTTGGCAACTTGCAACCTTCCTGGAGTAAGCTCTGGTGGCCTGTGGAAATGGGCCTCCCGCCCGTCCCTACGGCAAAGACAAAATATCTGGGCATTTTGATAGACAACAGGCTCACGTTTATCCCTCAAACAAATGCCATCGTGTCTGCTTCTCACTTCCTGATAAAACAAATCAGGAAGGTACTTCTCTATATTCCGGAGGAAACCAGGAAAGTGGTCATCACCTCCCTGATACAGTCTAAGTTGGATTATTGCAACGGGCTTTATTTGAATGCCCAAATGCAGTGCCTGAGAAAACTTCAGGCTGTCCAAAACTCGGCGGCCCGCTTACTGCTGAGCCTACCCCGGCATAAATCCATCTCAGAAGAGATTCGGAAGCTCCATTGGCTTCCAGTGATGCAGCGGAACAAATTTAAGACGCTCTGTGTGGCCTTTAAAGCTCTGACACAAAAGGGTCCGCTTTTCATGAGGGAGCTTTTTGCGTGGTACCAGCCAGGCAGATTATTTCGTTCCTCAGGAGCAAAACTTCTTGCAGTGCCAAAGATTCGGACTTTGCATTGGGGAGGACGAAGTTTCCAGCACGGCACTTCTAAGTTGTGGAATACGCTGCCACTAGAAATTAGGAAGGCCAGCTCTCTTATGGGCTTTAGAAAAAATCTGAAAACTTGGTTGTTTCAGTGAGGGTTGTTGGCGGGGTGTTTGCTCATGGTTCTAGCGCCGAGACACCATTTTTGGTATTCGTGAATGTGAGAAGTTGGCCTGGTATATGATGTTCACTATTCTAGTGAGCACCTTGCACCAGTCCAAACAACCCTTATGGTGATGCTATCCTAGTGGTAGCGTGGACAGAACAGTCTTAGACTAAAAGACTCTTGAGGGCGTGTAAAGCCAGCTGTTTTACCATATGTAACCCCTTGAATACCAAATTAAAGGACACCACACAGGATATATATAAAATATATATGTATTTATTCACTAACACACTCCTCTGAACTCTTTATGAGGTCAGAGGCAAAAGCACATAACAAGTTACACTTAGAAATACTTTAAATAGCACAAATTACAGTTAGGCCCTAGGGGCGCGTAAAACCATATACTAAGTAAGTGGTATAAGAACCACGACTTGGGAAAGGAGAAGGCATAGGGCCTAGGGAATCGCTGGGGCTACACTATCTGACCCTTAGGTTAGGAGTAGGAGGCCCACAGGCGGCGCGTGCAGTGTCAGTACACTCACGCGAGAGTCAATAGAAAGTCAATGGGAACTTTAAAGGTAAGTAATCGAAGATTTAGGACACTTCCGGTCTAACTAGGAATGTACAACTAACAAAACTAGACATTAGGATAGTCAATCCCTACAGGAGCACCGAAGTACTCGCGTTACCTCACCCACGGGGCTGCGGGTGCATAGGTGTCAAAGTGTGTCGGGTTTTCTCGTTGATTCCTATGGAGTCTTGGAAGAAGATGCTGCAGGCGACCAGGAGGAAGATGTCCGGGTGGATCCAAGGGTGGATCTAGGATGAAGAGGACCTGAAAGCAGAGGGGACAGAGTCTAGGTCACTAGCCAGTGCCCGGGTGGAACCAGGGAGGAACCAGACGTCGTCGAGGAGCAATCAGGTGCGGATGTGAAGCTTGTTGTTGCAGCCACGCGGACGACCAGGTGCTGGAGAGGAGCTGTCCCACGAAGGTTCTCGCAGATGGAGGGGTCGCCTTCAAGATTGGAGCTAACAAGCCTAAGCAAAGGCAACCCACGCAGGATACACAAGGAGCTTCTGGTGCAGACCAGGAGGTTCTGAGGGACTTCATCTTTTCAGGGAAGCAAGTGCCAGTCTGGAGCAACCACACCAGCGATGGATTTTCAAAGGAATCGTCGTCACAGGGCTACTAGCCAACTGGCCAGCAACCGGGACAACGTGTCGAGCAGAACACAAGCAGAAAGGCCCCACGCAGATCTCGTGGAGTGTGGAGGGCTGGTCTTCGGTGCAGGTGGAGCTCAGTGTTGGGGTGTCTCAGTCCCCAGTGCACAGCTTCGAGGATGCCTCAGGAGCTGCGCTGTTAGCAAGTTAAAGACTTTCCAAGTTGCCTGGTTCCACGGATTCCGACGTCTTCCACGGGGCTCAGCTGTGCTGGAGTAGTGCAGTGGGGTCAGAGGAGTCCTGGAGTCGAGGTCTTGTCAAGCTCTGCGCTCGAGTTCCGGCAGGAACGGGGACAAAGCAAGCCGTCGAGTTGCTGGATGGTGCCTGGTTTCCCAGGGTGGTCACTCCTTGGCCACAAGGGAGATTCTTCAGTCTTTAAGTCGGTTGAATGTCGAAGGGTCCAGAGTTTCGTTTCAAGTTTCAGTTCAGGATCAAATCTAAAGTCTCCTGGGTCAGCTCCTATCTTTATACTACTAAAGGGGGCTGGTTTACTCACTAGGTCCCTCCTATGGGTGGGACCAGGAAGGGGGGTGGTTACACCCCCTTTCCTTTGTGCAGTTTCGCGCCAGTGCTGGGGCTGGAGTGCCCCAGCAACCGGTTTGAACTGGGGTATGCATGGAGCACCTAGTGTGTCCCAGGCATGTCTCATTCTATTCAGCACTCCCTGTCCCAATATACATAATCCTGTCTGGGGTGGTGCTCGCACCTCTCCAGGCAGGAAACCTATTGTCCAGGCCTCCATCGCTGGAAGGACTCCCAGCAGCAGGAGGTCAGACTTGTGTCTGTGGCAGCAGCATCCATTTTGTGACGCTGGGGCTCTGGTTAACTTTAACCGGGATAGTCAGCAACAACATGTCTTCTCCCTCTAGAAGGGTGGAATGCTACCCCCGTCACCAGAATTGGCGAGTGGGTAGTATTCCAAAGCGTATGACACCTTACATGACATGTTTAGATAAAGCCAAACCAAAGTTAGCATTTAACCGCGAGGTTCATAATGCACTTAAGAGTATATGGTATGGCAATATCATAGAACAGCTAGAAGGGCATGGTTACGAAAGCTGCAGACAGGCTCAGCTCATGCTAGAGCACCATCTCACACATAACCAAGCACTCTGCCTCCAGGACTGTTAAGGCCTGCCATAGGAGTGACTTATAGGTTACTGTGTGTCTATATATAATGGTAGATAAAGGAATACTATACCTAAGCAAGGGGTGATTACACGACCTTGCCCCAGCTGAGTGATCAGCCAGTTGTGTCAGTTTGAGTGGCCAACCAGGGGTGGCATAATACATGCTGCAGCCCCTGGTAGGCCTTGGTTACATCTATGCCCTGAGTACCTAGGGTACACTTCTACAGGGGCTGATAAGGTGAACCAATTCCCAATTGTGGATGTACCTAGAGTACATGGTGTGAATTTAGAGAGAGTGCATCTGGGCTGTGGGTCTGATTAGCAGGCCCACAGCCACATCTAAGTCGAAAACCAGTAAAGCAAAAGCAAAAAGTGGGGGTGACCATAGGAAGCAGACCCTACTCTCCTACACAACCCCCCCCCCCAAACTTACGGACATTAAACTAACCTTGCCCAGTTGAGTCTTCATGTTCTAAGTGGAAATATCTGGAAAGTCCATCTGCATTGGCATGGTCAGTCCCAGGTCTATGTTCCACTGTAAAGTCCATCCCCTGTAGGGAAATGGACCACCTAAGAAGTTTGGGATTTTCACCCTTCATCTGATTTAACCATAGGAGGGGCTTGTGGTCTGTCTGAATCTTGAAGTGAGTGCCAAACAAGTATGGCCTCAGCTTCTTCAGGGCCCAAACCACAGCAAAGGCGTCCCTCTCTATAGCTGACCAATGTTTCTCTCTAGGGGTCAGCCTTCTGCTTATGAAAGCAATGGGCTGGTCTTGACCATCTATATTCAGTTGTGAAAGTACAGCTCCCACACCCAACTCAGAAGCATCTGTTTGGACTATGAACTCTTTGGAGTAATCTGGACTTTTCAGAATATGTGCAGTACACATGACCTGCTTCAGGTCATCAAATGCTTTTTGACAGCTAACTGTCCACTGAACTTTCTTTGGCATCTTTTTGGAAGTGAGGTCATTCAGTGGTGTCACAATGGACCCATAGTTTTTCACAAACTTCCTGTAGTACCCAGACAGGCCCAAGAAAGCTCTGACCTGTGTCTGGGTGATTGGAGGGGTCCAGTCTCCGATGGTCTGGATCTTGCTCTCCAGTGGTTGAACCTGCCCCCTACCTACCAGGTGGCCCAGGTACACAACCTTGCTCTGCCCTATCTGGCACTTTGTAGCCTTGATAGTGAGGCCTACCTTTTGCAGAGCCTCTAAAACATTCCTCAGGTGGACCAGGTGATCCTCCCAGGTGGAGCTAAAGACAGCAATATCATCAAGATAAGCTGCACAATAGTCATCCAGTCCTGTGAGAACTTGATTCACCAACCTTTGGAAAGTGGCAGGTGCATTCTTCAAACCAAAGGGCATTACCACAAATTGATAATGTCCTCCTGGGGTCGAAAATGCTGTCTTGGCTTTTGCGTCCTCAGCTAACCTGATTTGCCAGTAGCCTGCTGTCAGGTCAAATGTGCTCAAGAACTTGGCAGAAGCCAATCTATCAATGAGCTCATCTGCCCTGGGGATGGGGTGGGCATCTGTCCTAGTGACAGCATTGAGACCTCTGTAGTCCACACAAAACCTCATCTCTCTCTTACCATCTTGGGTGTGAGGTTTTGGCACCAGGACTACTGGACTGGCCCAAGGGCTCTCTGAGGGCTCAATAACTCCCAGCTCCAACATCTTTTTGGACCTCTGTTCTAATGCAGTCCCTGACATGGTCAGGTTGCCTGTAACTTTTACTCTTGACAGGCAGACTGTCACCAGTGTCCACCTCATGGGTGCACCAGCTTGTCTGACTTGGGGGTCAGGGAAAACAGATGTCTGAAGGACTGAAGAACTTGTCTGCAGTCCTGTTGCTGATGTTCAGAGAGGCTGTCAGCAAAGACAACACCATCTACTGACCCATCATCGGGGTTCTGAGTAAGCAGGTCTGGGAGAGGGTCACTCTCTTCCTCCTGCCCCTCATCTGTAGCCATGAGCAAGCCATGTCTGCCCTGTCGACAAATGCTTTTAGTCTGTTCACATGAAGCACCCTGTGGGGGCTTCTGGGAGTCCCAAGGCCAACCAAGTAGGTGACATCTCCCTTCTGTTCAACTATTGTATGGGGTCCAGACCATTTGTCCTGGAGTGCTGCTGGGGCCACTGGCTCCAACACCCACACTTTCTGTCCTGGCTGGTACACAGTCAGCACAGCCTTTTGGTCATGCCAAGCTTTCTGAAGTTCTTGGCTGGCCTCAAGCTTTTTGGAAGCCTTCTACATATACTCAGCCACCCTGGAGCGGAGACCAAGTACATTGTCCACTATGTCAAGTTTAGGCTTTTTGAGAGGTAACTCCCATCCTTCCTTCACAAGACATAGGGGTCCTCTTACAGGATGCCCAAACAAAAGCTCAAAAGGGCTGTAGCCAACCCCCTTTTGTGGGACCTCTCTGTAGGCAAACAGAAGGCAAGGTAAAGGGATGTCCCATCTTCGCCTCAGCTTTTCAGGTAACCCTTTTATCATCCCTTTGAGGGTCTTGTTGAATCTCTCCACAAGCCCATTACACTGTGGGTGATAGGGGGTGGTGAACTTATAGTTGACACCACACTCCTTCCACATTGCAGTTAGATATCCTGACATGAAGTTTGCACCTCTGTTAGAGACAACCTCCTTTGGAAAGCCCACTCTGGAGAAAACTCCAAGTAGGGCTCTTGCCACAACAGGAGCTGTTGTGGTCCTCAGGGGAATAGCTTCTGGATACCTTGTGGCATCATCCACTACCACCAGTATAAATCTGTGCCCAGATGCTGTTTGGGGGTCCATTGGTCCAACAATGTATATCCCCACTCTCTCAAAGGGTACTCCCACCACAGGTAGTGATATGGGGGGGGCCTTTGTTGTGCCACCTGATTTGCCACTGGCTTGGCAGGTAACACAGGAGTGACAAAACTCCTTGGTATCTTCTGACATATGGGGCCAGTGAAAGTGAGGGACAAGTCTGTCCCAAGTCTTGTTCTGGCCCAGGTGTCCTGCTAGGGGAATATTATGGGCCAAGGTAAGAAGAAAGCCGCTAAATTGCAGAGGTATAACCTACCTCCTGGTAGCACCAGGCTTGGGGTCTCTAGCCTCTGAATAGAGGAGCCCATCATCCCAATACACTTTATGGGTACCTTGAGCATTCCCAGCAGCCTCAGCGGCAGCCTGCTGTCTGAGGGGTTCAAGAGAGGAACAATCTAATTGAGCCTGCCTCAGATCTGCCCTTGAAGGTCCCCCTGTCCCAAGAAACTCAACCTGATCAGGCACAAGCTCTTCTAGGACAGTTCCTTCTTGGATCTCAGAATCATCTTCCTGGGAGGGCTGATCCTCAACCTGAGGCAGGGGGGAAGGCACTGCCTTAACCCTCTTGCTCTTTCTCTTGGGTAGTGTCTGGTCTATTGTTTCACGATCCAGCACTGGTTCAGGTAAGCACTATTTGGCCTGTGACCTAGTCACAGCAAGGACATGTGCTGAGATTCCCAGCATTTCTGCATGGGTCCTATACTCCACCTCAGACCAAACTGAGGTTTCAAGATCATTACCTAACAGACACTCTACTGGAAGATCTGAACTCACAACAACTCTTTTGAGGCCAGTTACCCCTCCCCAGGAGAAGTTAACAACTGCCATACTATGGGAGGTAGTGGCATTGCTAGCGTTGGTCACTAGGTAGGTTTCACCTAGTATGATCTGTTCAGGGTCCACAAAGTTAGGTGTCACCATGGTGACACTGGCACATGTGTCCCTGTAGGCCTGAGCCATCTTATTATTAATAAAAGGTGTCTGTCTGTACTTGCTCAGATTACTGGGACTTACAGTAGAGGACATTGCTATGTCCCCATCACAGATAAGAACAGCCTGAGTTGGTACTCTGACTAGGCCAGAGTCCACCTCAGTTCCCAGGGTTAACCCTACTACACCCTTTTGCTGGGAACCACCACCTACAGCTGGACTAGGGGGAACAGTTGCCTTAGGGGCAATGGTGATTGGTGCTGTACCCTTCTTGGTGCACTCACTAAACCAGTGAGAGACTGACTTACAGTATCCACACCAGGGCTTCTTTGGAGCTTCTTGTTTTTGTTTGTTCTTTTTGGAGCCACCCTCCCCCTGTGCCTTTTGGGGGCCTGGTGAAGACTTCTGGTCTTTTTGTTTCTGCTCATTACCCTTCTGGTCTGCCTTTTTCTGATCACCCCCTTGGTTCTGGTCCTGGTTCTGACCCATTTGTCTGCCTTCTTTCCCAATTCTTGGGGAGAGGTCAGATCAGAGTCAATCAGGTATTGATGCAATAGCTGGTTTTAACAATTGTTAAGCATTTGCTCTCTCATGATCAAATTATACAATCCTGTATAGTCCTTAACTTCACTTCCCAATAACCAGCCTTCCAGAGCCTTAGTGGCACAATCAACAAAATCAGTCCAGTCCAGTGAACCAATTCTCAATTGTGGATGTACCTAGAGTACATGGTGTGAATTTAGAGAGAGTGCATCTGGGCTGTGGGTCTGATTAGCAGGCCCACAGCCACATCTAAGTCGAAAACCAGTAAAGCAAAAGCAAAAGCAAAAAGTGGGGGTGACCATAGGAAGCAGACCCTACTCTCCTACAGTGCGCTTTATAAATTTCATTATCATTATCATCATTATCATTATCATGTGCAATTTTTCATTTCACCAATAGCATTAGCAAAAACCTGTAGACGTTCCCGTTCAGCGGACTAGTTTCGTCCGTAAAGGGGACAGTGGCTCATATCAATTTTGTCATTTTAGAAATAGTGAAACTCCGGTGTTGGGAAAAGTTAATTGGAATCTATTCTCAAAGGTAAATTTGGATGTGAACACACATTTATAAGAAGATACAACTTGTTAACGCCTTCCAGCAATTCAGAAACACTGATCCATTTGCGGGGGTGGAGATGTCTACAGGCATAAATCACACTGAAGAGCTGCAAAGTGGTTGTTTCAAGGCATTGTTTGATTTGGCACTTTGGAAACATTTACACACCTTTGTTTGCAGGTTTTCCCAAACTCCTCTCCATCCCATCTTCACCCTGGAAATTGACATATATATTTTTCATGTGTGGAAAGGGCAGCACTTTACTGCTACATATGCTGGGGCCTGAAGGTGAACATGTTTTTTCATGTGGGAAACTATTTTCCCTGTTTTGAGTTTTGAGAACATTTGTCTTTTTACGTGATCACTCCTATTTTTTGCTGATTGGTATTCCTGGTTTTTAACTCTGCACATTGAGGCACACTAAAAAGGAAAAGTGGTATACCTCTGATCTTAGGATGGAAAAACAAAAATGTAGAAGACTAGAAAAAGCGTGGAGGAAATCTAAACATGAGCAAGAAAGGAAAATGTTTTCAGAAGCTCAGTCAAGCTATTATAGACATATAAAACGTGCAAGGAAAAATGGTTTATCGTTGCAGCTTGACGAGGCAGGTAGCTGTTCGAGGGAATTATTTAAAATCCTACTAAGTTTTGTAAAGCCGTCAGCTAGTGAGAGCCCAGACGATGCCTCACAGACACTGTGCGACGAGATCTCAATGTTTTTTGAGGATAAAATACAATTGATTTATAATAAAATCATTGTTTCCCAAGGCACAGAAACCTGGTCTTCCCCCCCAGATGTTTCTTCTGTACACACAAAAAACACCTTTCTCACTATTCCGCCAGTCAGTGATGCAGATCTTCCACTCCTCATCAACCACATGAAAACTGGCTCCCCAAATGATCACCTTCCTGCCAAAATTGTGCCTCCCTTGGTCTCCATTCTGGGACCCGCCATTCAGTCAGTTATGAATATCTCACTGGCGAAAGGACAAGTCCCGAGAGAATGGAAGATAGCGGTGGTAAACCCTATTGAAAAGAAGACGGCTTCCCCCTGGACGGACTTTTCCAACCTCCGGCCCATCTCCCTTCTCCCCTACATCGGTAAAATGACAGAGAAGCACGTGAACATCCACCTATCGAACCACCTGGAAGCAGCAGAAGGCCTGGACCCCTCGCAATCTGGGTTCAGGCCAAACCACAGCACCGAGTCGGCCCTACTAGAAGTGACCAACAACATCAGGCTCACACTGGATAGTGGGGGGTCTATGATTCTGGTGCTGTTGGATTTATCTGCTGCTTTCGATACGGTGTCGCATACAGTGCTTCTCGATCGTCTGAGGGATGTAGGGTTGGGAGGTGTAGCCCTGTCTTGGGTGGAAAGCTTCCTTTCTGGCCGTTCTCAAGAAGTCAGGCTGGGCTCCCATAAATCCATCTCCAGGGAGCTCACCAGGGGTGTGCCACAGGGCTCGTGTCTCAGCCCCACATTATGCTCACCAGGGGTGTGCCACAGGGCTCGTGTCTCAGCCCCACATTATTTAATGTGTATGTGGCCCCCCTGGCCGACTTAGTACGGCCATATGGGTTTACCCCGATATCCTATGCTGATGACACCCAGCTACTGTTCCCTTTTAAAACCTTTACCCCGGCCCTGCAAAAATCTTTTGCAGATGGCATGAGGGCCGTAGCGGGATGGATGGCCAAGAATTGCCTACAATGCAATGTGGGCAAAACTGAGGTTTTGTTGTTTGGGGGGGCAGCTGCACTGTGGTCTGGGGAGTGGTGGCCCACAGAACTGGGGCCAGTTCCTGTCCCTAAGCAGACTGTCAAAAACTTGGGGGTGTTATTCGATCAAGCCTTGACTTTCAAACATCATGTCAACCAAGTTGCTGGCACCTGCTTTAGGGCCATTGGACTATTAAAAAGGGTCTTTCCCTTTTTACCTGATAGTCACAGGAAAACCCTAGTTCAAGCACTAGTGATCAGTAGATTGGACTACTGTAATGGCCTTCTATTGTCAGCTAATGAGGGCCAATTAAACAAACTACAAGTGGTCCAAAATACGGCGGCGAGGTTAGTTCTCAACGTTCCATCCAGAACTCCCTCCCGCCCTCTACTGGTCAAACTTCACTGGCTGCCAGTGCGACAACGCACAAAGTTCAAACTTCTGTGTACTATTCATAAATGCTTGACAGGAAAGGGTCCTAAATATCTGACCAAAGTTTTTCAACCCTATGTTCCAGGCCGATCACTTCGATCGAGCAATACTCAATTGTTACAGGTCCCTAAAATAAAAAAATCTCGTCAGGGAGGTCGTGCGCTGTCATATACAGGACCTGCTCTCTGGAACTCCCTCCCCCTTAAACTCAAATTCATCACTAATCATTTATCCTTTCGCAAAGCCCTTAAGACCCACCTTTTCATGATTAATTAACCAGCTGTTACTTACTACCTCTGTTAAATGACCAGGCATGAGACAAGTTTTTCATATTTTAGAATAAGCGCGGAGATATCCCTTCGGGGATCTATTCAGAATTCTGTTGGTAACTTTCCCCTGAGGCGGAAGCCGGGGGCATTCTTCTCTTCTATATTACTGAGATAATCATTAACTTTTGCGTGTGTGTATTTACAAACTGTCAGGATCTGTTTTAATTAGATGTATATATTTTAAGTGGCGCTATTTTATTATTATTCCTGGCATTACGCTACCCAGAAGGAGAGATTCACTTCACCTCCTGGGGTTGTAACGAAAGCCTGATTCTACCGGCGCAGCCGAATTAAGGCGCTGACGCCGGTAGACGCGGAATTGCGGCCGCCATATTGGGAAGGCAGGCAGGGTAGCGGTCCAGCTTCGGGACCACTCCCGCCCTCCCGCCTTACTTAAGGATCGGCAGCCCGGCCTTCCGTAATTCTGTTGGTAACTTTCCCCTGAGGCGGAAGCCGGGGGCATTCTTCTCTTCTATATTACTGAGATAATTATTAACTTTTGCGTGTGTGTATTTACAAACTGTCAGGATCTGTTTTAATTAGATGTATATATTTTAAGTGGCGCTATTTTATTATTATTCCTGGCATTACGCTACCCAGAAGGAGAGATTCACTTCACCTCCTGGGGTTGTAACGAAAGCCTGATTCTACCGGCGCAGCCGAATTAAGGCGCTGACGCCGGTAGACGCGGAATTGCGGCCGCCATATTGGGAAGGCAGGCAGGGTAGCGGTCCAGCTTCGGGACCACTCCCGCCCTCCCGCCTTACTTAAGGATCGGCAGTCCGGCCTTCCGTAATTCTGTTGGTAACTTTCCCCTGAGGCGGAAGCCGGGGGCATTCTTCTCTTCTATATTACTGAGATAATCATTAACTTTTGCGTGTGTGTATTTACAAACTGTCAGGATCTGTTTTAATTAGATGTATATATTTTAAGTGGCGCTATTTTATTATTATTCCTGGCATTACGCTACCCAGAAGGAGAGATTCACTTCACCTCCTGGGGTTGTAACGAAAGCCTGATTCTACCGGCGCAGCCGAATTAAGGCGCTGACGCCGGTAGACGCGGAATTGCGGCCGCCATATTGGGAAGGCAGGCAGGGTAGCGGTCCAGCTTCGGGACCACTCCCGCCCTCCCGCCTTACTTAAGGATCGGCAGTCCGGCCTTCCGTAATTCTGTTGGTAACTTTCCCCTGAGGCGGAAGCCGGGGGCATTCTTCTCTTCTATATTACTGAGATAATCATTAACTTTTGCGTGTGTGTATTTACAAACTGTCAGGATCTGTTTTAATTAGATGTATATATTTTAAGTGGCGCTATTTTATTATTATTCCTGGCATTACGCTACCCAGAAGGAGAGATTCACTTCACCTCCTGGGGTTGTAACGAAAGCCTGATTCTACCGGCGCAGCCGAATTAAGGCGCTGACGCCGGTAGACGCGGAATTGCGGCCGCCATATTGGGAAGGCAGGCAGGGTAGCGGTCCAGCTTCGGGACCACTCCCACCCTCCTGTCATGTATAAACACAATCTATCATCACGTCCGCGCAGCGGGCGGGCGCAGCGGGCGCGCCAAAGGCGCGCCTAAGGCAAGCCCGTCTGCGCCCGTCCGCGCCTGGCACGGGCCCAGGGCCTGTCCCCCTGCTCAGGCCACCACTGACACCCGCATTAGCTGGACCAGAGATCAGCTGTTACAGTTAGGAACGGGCTCTTGTTCTACATCTGCTCGCTGCCCCCCTAACAGCTTAGATGGTCACTCTTTCAACTGTCCTCTATGCAACTTATTGCTCCCTCCGTGGTGCGAACGCACCCTACCTCTTCCTCCTGCCCCGCCCGGCCGCTGCCTAAAATCAGCACTGATTAACTGTAGATCCCTCCCCCGTCATGCCAACGAGATTTGGTCTATTCTGACCACTTATAGCTGGGACATCTTATTCCTTACCGAATCTTGGATTAATGACACCTCTAACCCGGACATCCATATAGCCACCCCCCCGGACTATCGATTCCTGGGTGTGAACCGTGAGGGTAAAATCGGAGGCGGATTGGCAATTCTGTTCAAATCCCATCTAAATATTACTATTAAAAAAATTACTAATATCGGACTGATCGAAGCTATGTATTTTACTATCGCTGACTCAGCGGCAGTCTTTCTAACAGGTATCTTAGTATATAATCCCCCTAAAGCATCTCCCTCCTCCTTATCACAATTGGTGCACATCATCACTGACTTGTCTCTTAAGCACCCACACTTTATGGTATTAGGAGATTTTAACCTTCATGTGGATGATCCCACCTGCACCCAAGCCACGCGCCTTCTCGACTCTCTTCAGAGCCTGAGCCTGACACAACTAATTCGTGGTCCTACGCACGTGGCGGGCCATACATTGGACCTTATATTCTCGAACCTGCCAGGGACGATCATCCACCCTTCCCTTCCCCTCACCTGGTCCGATCACTACCTGCTCGCGGTTGATATCTCACTTCCTCAGGCAGCTACCTCGGTAGCACTTGGATCAGACCTCAGAAGAAAATGGCACAAGATCACCTGTACTGCTCTAGAATCGATATTTAGCTGTCCTTTAGAGTCCGAACTGGAAAATGTTGATGACTGTGTCACCAAGTTTAATATGACCTTATCGGCTGCAATTGATGAAACTGCCCCGCTTCTACCTGTGTCATCGGCAAGATCCCGCCCCTCTGCTCCCTGGTTCACAGCCACGCTACGTAAAGAAAAAAGTCACTGCAAACAATTAGAACGCAGCTGGAGACGAACTTATGATACTGAGGCAAAAACCATCTATAAAACAGCCCTTAAGAAATTTACTAAACTAAAAAAACTGGCCATGAAAGAGTTTTTTGCCTTACAAATTAAAGATGCAGACAATTCTGCTAAGATGCTGTTTAAAATCGTCAAAGATTTTGTAAAACCCCCAGCTATGACATCTAACAATCTAGCTAACCAGTCTCTTTGCAATGGACTATCGGATTTCTTTGAAGAAAAAATTGAAAAAATTGCATCCTCCTTCCCTTCAGATGGAGCACCTGATCTTCACCTTCCTCCGGTTTCTAACATCTATGACTCCGCTCCCTCACTATTAGCATTCAAGGATCTCACCCCTGACTTTGCACTTAAATTACTTTTACAGTGCAAATCGGGCTCCCCCTTGGACCCGGCTCCCCCTAAAATCATGAGTGAACTGGCGACCTTACTGTTAGAGCCTCTCACTTCCATCTGGAACGCCTCTTTACAACGAGGCCAATTCCCCTCTGCCTGGAAGGAAGCACTGTTGGTGCCTATCCTAAAGAAATCTGACGCTGACCCCACACAATTCTGTAATTATCGGCCCATTTCCCTCCTTCCGAAACCCGCGAAGGTTTTGGAGAAGGCCGTCCAATTACAACTGGCAGAATACTTAGAGACTAACTCTCTTCTTCATGACTCCCAGTCCGGTTTCCGTGCTGGTTTCAGTACGGAGACCGCCTTGCTAGAGGTATCGGAGACTGTGCGAGAGTGTGTGGATAAGGGCGAGGAGGCCATGTTGGTCCTCCTCGACCTATCCGCCGCTTTCGATACGGTGTCCCACAAAATTCTTCTAGACCGACTGAAGCATATAGGACTGGGCGGCTCCGCTCTGGCGTGGATCAGGTCCTTTCTCCAAGGACGATTTCAGAGGGTTCTGCTCAGACCGTTTAAATCTGGATGCAAACCTCTTGTACGTGGAGTACCACAGGGCTCAGCGCTGAGTCCTCTGTTTTTTAATGTCTACCTGGCCCCGTTGGCGAAGGTGGTGGAGGCATGTGGAGTCAGAGTGGTCTCTTATGCTGATGATACACAGCTGATATTTTCTTTTAGAGACCACTCTGACTCCAGCCTTTCCAGTTTCCGCCACTGTCTTGGCGAAATCTGCTCTTGGATGTCCTCGAACCACCTTCGACTTAACACAGACAAGACTGAGGTCTTGTTTTTTAATCAAAAAATGATCATCCCACCTTCATTATGGTGGCCTACGGTACTCAACCCTCCCCCTACCCCGGTTCACTCTGCCCGCAATCTGGGGTTTATATTTGATGATACCCTCTCCTGTGGCCCTCAAATTAATAAGGTTACTGCGGCCTGCCATGGTAAACTAAAAATGATGAGAAAGATCTTTCCATTTTTGCCTAAGGAAGCACGCAGAACAGTAACTCAGGCATTAATCACCTCCCATCTGGATTATGCCAACAGCTTATATGCTGGGGCCCCTCTTTATCAAATTGAACGCCTACAGGTAGTTCAAAATGCTGCTGCAAGACTGATTGGCAATATTCCATACAGACACCTCATATCAGCGTTTCGCAAAGAACTCCATTGGCTTCCCATAGCCAACCGCATTAAATTCAAAACGCTCACTCTTGCTTTTCGAGCCCTGAACGGAACTGGCCCGGATTATTTAAAAAAGAGATTGAGATTGTCCCACTCAATCAGAGACCTCCGCTCTAACAACCTTCGTCTCATGCAGGTGCCAAGATTCCGTCGCACAAGAACTGGTGGTCGAGCCTTTGCTGTTCTTGCTGCCAAACATTGGAACGACCTACCGATCGATCTCAGATTTGCCCCATCCGAAGCTCTGTTTCGCAGTCGCCTGAAAACCTGGTTATTCGCATCTATCTAGATTGCTCTTTCCTTTCCTGCTGACAGACCTAGCGCCGGGACACCCCCTTTGGGGGTAGCCGCGCGCTTTACAAAATTCGTAAATAAAATAAAAAAAAAAATTCAGGCGCTATAAAAGCACATAAATAAATAAATAAATAAATACAGCTGTCCAGGCTCTAGTGCGGTGGTTCCCAAACTTTGTCAACCCATGGCTCCCTTGGCTCATTGTCCGTTGCCCGCGGCTCCCCATTATGTGACATTTTTATGTGGGTGGATAGATGAAAGCCTGGCCTCGGGAGTACTTCCACTTTTCTCCATGAAAATAATTGGGATAAAGTCGATAAAGGTATTATATTCGTAGATAGAATCCTATCCTGTCCACTGCGGAACCCCATGCAGTGTCAATGACTGATTGAAGGGACATTGGGTTCTCCGAGAAGTGAAGTGTTACTGCATTGTGATGCAGTGCTGTTTAAAGAAGTGTGTCTTTAGCTCGTTTCTGAGCAGGGTTTGTGGTAGGGTATTCCAGATGTGGAAACACATGATCGCAAGCCTCCATATTAACCCTTTCCCTGTGGCAGTAATTCCCCACGTTGCGGGGGTGAGCCCAGCGCCATGGTGCTAGTGGCAAGACCAGCTCGTCATGAGTCACGGTGGAGCTGTGCTCATGATGAGCTGGTCTCGTCACAACCCCATCCACTGATTATTTCGCCCGCATAGGCGGAGAATTATTCGCGCGTGTGCGGAGCTCCACCGTGACTCATGACGAGCTGGTCTCGTCACGAGCATGGAAGAGGTTAAGGAAGTTCAAAGGTAATTAGGCCTCACAAGGCGGTGAACGCCTTGTTCTACACCAGGTGCTTCTCTGGTAGTGGAGCCAGGATTAAAGGTAAACCCCAGGGTTAAAGGAGGAGAGATCAGCAGCAATAATCTCTTCCTTCAAAAAATCTCTTTTAAATGTGAGGAGCTCCTGGACCAAAGTTATGTATGAATTCATAACCAGATGATAGTCAGCAAGCTTTGTGACTCACCAATGAGAAAGGGCAACTCCGACAATAGTACCAAGGTCACATTAAAAAAAACTATCCTGGATACAGTATCAGGGTGCTAGTAGGAGAATAGCCCAACATGAAGGAAGCAGTTAGGGCTGATCAGCCTTTGCCCTTTCAATGTGTGAAACAACAGGGCTTTTTTAGGTATTCTTGGATCATCTCAGAACAGTACCGGAGCTAACATCATCCCCACAGTTATGCACCTGACTCTGAGGGAGCCACCTCTCATCCAGCAGCAGGAAGGCCACTGTTTTCCTTATAGGATATTTGTTATTGCTTTGTTTGCCTTAAGTTGGCAGGGTATGCCCAGACGTGGGTCCCTTGCTGACTTTGCCACTGGATTCAAGATAGCCTGGCTGATGAGGCTGATGAACCCGAAACCGGTCCCAGGATGCTTGTTTCCGGTCCAGGAAAGACATGGCTTGGCAGTTCGGGCTGGACTGTTCCCATGAGGCACAGGGTCAGACTGATTTGCATATGGCCATGTCTGAACTAGGATGGTGGAGTGAGCTAAAGAATGGTGATGAATTAAACCCAGATCAGTTGACTGGGGGTGAGTGTTTGATTTTCTCAAACATCCATCCATCAACCCCTTTGGTATCGCTTTATAGGAAAAATGGGCAGCACAAACCTCTGAGCACCTTTCAAGATGGCTATCCCAACCCTGCACCCCACTCCCATACCCACATTTCTTGCACATGCAAAGATGCAACAGTTGAGGCACCCATCTCTCTCTTTGCAGAAATGCAGGTCAGACCAGGGACCGCTGATGTAGGCACAAGGGACTATAGGTTTAAACAATATTGGGTCTTCTCTGTGAGTGCCAGCAACTTAGAATTTTTATATTGCAGATTTTATATCTGGGTATCTTAACTGCTCAGAGTAAGTGGTAGCATCTGGTACATGTGTAGAATTTAGGAATCATCACTGTTTTAGCTAAATCCTTAATTATTATACAAAGCCAATTGTAGCCATCATATCGAGCGTCAGGTCATGTCTTTGGAGTCTTTGGACTCAAGTGCCTTATTACAAGTGCTTCAGCTCTCTATGTAATCAAAGGGACCAGGTATTACTGCAGCCTCACTGGATTACTAAGTAACTCCTATTTGGGCTTTGAGTTTCAGGGGTTACAAATTCCGAACAGTCATGGGGTACTCCTGTAGTGTAGCATGAGATGGAATGTCTAGTTCAGTTGGGACATTTATCACACTCAATAAATGTCAATTCTTTTATAAGGAAAATGACTTAATTTACCTTAGGAAGATGTACTTTATAACTTCAGGAAGCCAAATATTGCAATCTGTTCTCTTCAGAGAAAATGTTTGTAGTTACTTTGTAGCTAAAACTATGCTGTGGGCTGTCTGAACATCTATGACAGAAATATAGCTTTAATGGTAAGTTTATCTTTGTAGTCAAAGCACAAAGTCAGTGCACAGTTATGCAAGGCTATATTCTTGTCAGGCAGCATTGGCGGAATTATGCTACTCGAGTACCATCCATGCTGGAGGTCGGTTGTGCTTTCTTTCTATCTCAATTTTATTTGAGCTCAGGCTATGTGCGCCTGATGAGCAGATGTGTTCTACAGTCAGTAGAAGCAACTGACACTGTCAGAGCTGCCAATGTAAAGGTTGAAATGTGCTACACTGATGCGAGGGACAAACCGAGGTTTATTGCTGCTGGTCATTTAACAGTGGTGCATAGGTGGGTATGAATTGCTCTCTGGCCCCCTCATCATTCGAAAACTGTTGGAGAGGGTGGTGAGGAGGTACACAGGCCCTGATGGTCTCAGTGCTTCTTGTCAGGGAAACGTAGGTGCAGCAGCAGGTGCGCTGAATAAGGGCACATGGGGCAGTTCAAAGCAGATCTTAGTCAAGCTGAGCAGTGCTCACTATCCTCCAGCCACTCTCAGTTGATTCTCTTCACTGACACTCAGAAACATCAGACACCCGCTCTCCAGAAGCATGGCAAATTCTCCCCATGCTGGGGTAGGTCGTGTTTCTTCTTTCTCTTTTGAGTTTCAAAGCAGCACTGTTTTCCTCAGTTTTGGAGTATATTCCCTAATCGTCCAGGAAAAATTACCATACTTTTTGCATCCTCTTCCAAATGTATTTTGAGGAATGTATAAGTGTGAAGGGTGCTGCTTAAATCCAGTACATTGATAGTTGGGCTCCAGCTACCTAAATTCAAAATGGGCCCTAGTCTAGTGTATATCCTGTGACACCTAAATGTGTTCAAATTGGCTAACCCCCAACTGTAATATTTAAGTTTCCAGTTAGGCCATCGCATTTGGTGCAGAAGAAAACACCAATATATGAAAAGCTAAATGTCACCTGTGGATTGCAGCACATGTTGTGCCATTCACTAGGTTGACATACAAAACTTGGCTTCAGGTCTACCAGTGTACCTTGACTGCTGCAGCTTTATAAAGTGCAGGGGAACCTGTCAAAATAACACTTTTGACAGGTAAGAATCCTATTTCTAAATATTAAAAAAGTCACCCCTAACGTGTAGACCACGGGGTAATGTGTCTAGTATTTAAAAGTGGAACATGCAAGGATTTAGTGTTGGCATGTGCATACATTAAATAACCCCAAAACACATGTTCACGTTAAAGGGTTATTGCTGTTTCTGTCAGGAAAAACTAAAGTTCAGAATAAAATGATAACTCTGCTCCTGAGCTCTTTTAGCAGTACGAGCAGTGAAAGTAAACACACCCAGGACTAGAAGTGTAAGGGAAGGAAAATAACTCCCCCATGAGGGGGCTTTCACCCCCGTACACAATTTAAATTAGTGAGACTCATAGCCGCAGTCAATACCACACTAGTTTAAGCCTAATAGTTGAAAGGTTTTGTTTGTTTGTTACATTTTTGTTTGGTAATTTTATACTATACCAGATCCTTGGACAGCGCCGACGCCACCTGCCCAGCCTCAGGTATCATGTGCTGCAGGGAAAATATGATAGAGTAGGGTAGGGACAGATATGGGAATATGTATTTGATTTCTCGTTTGTGTATTAGATAGAATGCATAATGCTAGTTATCACATGCTAAATATACTCTACCCCCTCTCTATGCACTCTATGCGCTCCTTCTAGGTACAGGATGCTAAGCACTAATACTAAACTCTGTAATACTTAGATGTAAGAATGATGCTGTACTTGATGTCTGAGCACTAATATATAATGACGAATATATAACTGAATGCCAGTAAAGGTATGTTAAAAAAATGTTTTTTAAACTCTGCTATCTTTGATTTGGGACAAGTACCAGAATGATTCAACTACTATATTTAATGTTTATAAAACATCTAATTCACAGTTAAAGTAGGTATTTTGATAAATATTTAGGAACAGTAACTTTTAAAAAGTTAGCATTTGTCCGCCTGAACTCCAGTGGGCCAATTCACATTACCTGCCAGCATCTGACCACTGTCAGTACTCCTCCTTAATGAGGTGTGAAAGCAGTGCCCAGAGCAGAAACAACGGTTTGGGCCTTTTGTCAGGAAGACCTGGGTGTGAGGTATGTTCCCCCTCCCAGCTCAAGAAGGACAGCTGGGGAGGTTTCAATAGCTTTGTTAACTTTGAAGGGACCAGGAGGATGCCTGCCAGTTCATAATAAATGTATACAGGGACGCCGGGGAAAGAGAAGCCTTTGTCTTTTGGACCAACTATACCCAACTTTGCACCAACCCAGTGGAAGGCGGAGCTGGTCCTAGAAACAGGTTGATTGGGCTGAGGAGGAAAGGACTGCTTATTTCCCTAAACACATATCTGACTGCGATGTCAGGAATCCCCAAGAAATGAAGGGTACTCTCAAAATGTATTTAACTCAGAATAGTCCATTGTGTGATACGTTACAATAAAGTAAACTGATTGTGCTGCACAAGTAGGAAGGTTTGCCTTTGGGCATTTTTTGTCATTTGTTGGGGAGTTTGAAAGAGTCACACCCACAGACTGGCTAGGGAATCCTACAAAGGTAGCAACTCATCCCGAATTTATCAGGACACATCTGAACCTGAGGAAGAATAGAAGAAGCCCAGATCTGCTGTCTGTGACTAATGTGGATACCTGTGGCACCTGCTCCTACTTGTACCTAGGATTTAGAAGGAACTCCAAAGGTTAGTTGGCTGACCTCCTGTTTGGCTACAGGGACACAAAAACTGCAAGAGGCCTCTTTCTTGGACTGACCAGCTGAGCAGCAGCAAGTCCCTGAATAGACTAAACCTATTTAGTGCCCTATGGTAGAGTTAATCCTGTCACCTATCCCTGAGGTCCTAGAAGTGTTAGTAGATACTAAGAGGAACTGCTCCAGAAAGTCTGAAAAGTTGGACATTTTGTACTTCCAAGGCCCCAAGACCTTCGGTTGGATGTCACAGCGTCAGCCCTCCTCCACTGTAGGATATTAGCTCCACGAAAAAGATTAGGTCTGTAACCTTGACCAGGCAAAGGTAAAAAAAAAGTATCTGACCATTCAGAGGACCTCTGTGGGTACACCATTTTATTTTTTCCATTCTGAACTTTTCCCGCCAAAACCAACAGTTTCAGTGGGACATCGTACAACAGCTATAAGACTTTGAGAGGAGTCAGTCGGATATAGCCTGCGCCCTTGCCCTGCTAGAGGATTTCGACCTCCATAAAAAAAGTTTAAAGCAGAAGGTAAAATCTTTAACTAAGATGACCTTCTTGGGATATCCAACCTGAGCTCAATCATGGTTGCACTGAACTTGAGCCTACATCCAGGTCACCTGGGAACAGTGTCTTCCGGCTGGCACCTTATCTTGCTGCTTTTGGTCCTAACACTTGAAAAAATGTATATCTCTGTTTCCCCTTGTTGAATTTCAATATTTGTTGTGTTATTTTTGTAGTTAAAATGTTCTCTATTTTTCTAAATTGGTTGTTGGATTTTTGTTGTGTAAGTTTTTACTTCTTAACAGTTTTTGTACTGCTAAATCCTTTACACATTTTCCGTATTTTGACGAAGTTGAGGGCTGCTAGCTATCTGATTAGATGGTTTATGGGATATGTAGGAAAGAGAGGTCGGCAACAACTACAGGGCAGGAGCGATAGGTCAACCACTGGAGGCGGGGTAACGTCATGTTGGTTTAAAATTGGTACAGGAAGTCCGTTGTTAGTTTTTCAGTCTCGAAGTGAGAAAATGGTTTTCAGCGCGAATAGACGTAACAGAGATGCTAAAGGTACGGGTTACTGTTTTAGCACTTTATGACATGACTGAAAAACTGACCTGGGTGGCCTCAAGGGAGGGGATTTAAAGGTGGTTTAAACATTAGTAACACCAGTGATAATTGTTGATAACGTTTTTCAGGTATAATAGCGGGAGGAGTACAATTCCGCTTGTGTAGAGGGAAAAGCGCGGGGAAAACATAGAGTATCGACCTGTTAGTATGGCAAATGTATATGTGAACGAATGATGTCCAGACGACGATCTTATTCTGATTAATGTTTTTTTCTATTTCTAGTAAACCCCTGAAGAAGGGCTTAATGATAGCCCGAAATGCATTGGGTGATTTGTGAACTATGACTACTACTATGAATGCTTTATGTTTTTGTCACGTGCCCGGGCAAAGGCTTGGATGAGCATACCCGAGGCATTAGAAGCTGTATAAAAACATATTCATCTTGCGTGTTTATTCACAACAAAGAATCAAGAAATAAAATAATGGACTTACAATTTTTGGCAGTACATGGATTATTGATGCTGATCATGGATAAGCTCATAAGTGATTGAAACATTCTTATATGCTGTGCTCTGGGTCAGGAGTGAGAACCCGCTTCTGTTTGGATGTTTAACTTTGCACCGTGACCTTGGGTAGATCACGGCACCCAAGATGCACGCAAATAAACTTTATAGTTGAACAAAACAAATGATGTGGATTAACAGGTGTGCACAGCAACCTTCCTTGATAATGCTAATCTTTAAAAAAAGGTAATAAAAGCGACCCCTGCTGTTATAGACCAATCTCCCTAATAGACGCCTCTTGCAAGTTATTGGGGAGAGTAATATTGGCCCGACTAGAGACATGGGCGAACTCCTCTGGACTTATTGTAGAAACACAATATGGTTTTAGAAAAGGTAGAGACACAACAGAGCAGTGTCTCAATCTGGCCCTGATCATGGGTAAGTACATAAAGGCCATGGGTGTTTCCATGCACTGGCCTTTATGGACTCATCCAGTGCTTTCGACACTGTGTGCAGGGGGAAATTGTGGCTGTTAATGGAGTCCATGGGGTTGGAGGAATCATTGGTTACCTTGTTGCGTAGATTAAATGCTGCTACTTCTGTGGCCATCCGATATGGCCCTGGGGGCGAAAAAACAGGGCCTATCCCATCAACTGAAGGCGTCCGTCAGGGCTGTATTTTGGCCCCATTTTTGTTTCTAGTTTACACAAATGGTTTAGAAAATATTTTGTTGGAAAAAGGTTTGGATTTCCCTAAAATAAATGGAAAACACATACCTTTATTGTCTTATGCAGACGATACTGCGCTAATGACTTTAACTGCAAATAGTATGCAAAAATGTTTGAATGCTTTTAATGAATTTATGTTGGGATTAGTCCTAAAGGTAAACTTTACAAAATCATTCACAATGGTTTGAGGTCCAAATAGGATTAAAACCCATCAATTTGTTGGGAATAACATGGTTATTGAAAAAGTCCCAAATTTTAATTATTTGGGAAATCTTTTTAATAAAACCTTGAATTGGGACCCCTTAATAACAACTCGGGTACAAAAGACAACCAGATCGATAGAGGCCCTTTTTCGTTTTGCAAACAAACTAGGTCAAAAACCAATCGCTGCACTAAAGATATTGTATAAATCTAAATTCTTGCCAGTTGTGACCTACGGGGCAGGGGTATGGGGATACTACAAAAGTGCACAAATACAAATTATGGAGAACAAGTTTTTAAAATGTCTTTTATCAGTTCCTAATAGTTCTCCTAACACTTTTTGTCATTCCGAGGTGGGTTTAGACTTCGTGAGTGATGGTATCCATGTGTCCCCACTGCTCCTATGGGGAAAAATATGGTCCTCAGAAGACCTGTTGTTTTCAAAAGAAATCCTAAAAGATTGTGCAAATTCGGATAATGCCATGCAGATTCCATGGCTGCGCTATGTAAAGGAAACCTTTTTTAAAATTGGTCATGGTAACTTTTATGATAACCCAGATTCTATCAAATCAGACACCAAGATCGTGATTAAGAATGCATATCGTACTATATTAGGCTTGCCCAAACATGACAAACAATTATCATATCAAGCAGTTATATCACAGCAACAGTTCTATTTATTTTTTACTACACACACGCAATGGCGTTTTTATTTGACTAGATTTCGGCTAAATGCACTGCACTTTTTAGTTGCCTTTCCGAAGCAAGGGGGTTGGTGTGAAAGGCTACCCCCTTGCCCATGTGATAATGAAGCTCAACAATGCACATTGCACTTTGTGCTTTTTTGCACACTTTATAAAGCTCCAAGAGATCGTTTTATTAAACCCCTCTTAAGGGAAATTCGACCTTGTAATTTTAAGGAAGGTTTTGAGCACTTAAGATCATTACAAACTGCTGCTATATGTAGCTCTATGCTTAGTTTTATTACATTGGCCCTTTTAATCAGGAATCGCTATTGATAGCATGTTTTCTGATATGATATATTGTGTTTGCCACTGAAAGCTACTGAAATCTACAGACATGAAATATTATTGATGATCTATATGAATGTATTTGGTCTAAAATGTACTAAGTTTTTGGCAGTTGTCCTGCCTAACCAAGTGGGTTGGTGTGAGAGGCTAACCCACTTGTACATGTAATGATGTAGTTTGATAAAGCACAGTGCACTTTACATCTTTTCGCTTGCTTTTAAAAGAAGCTATTAAACTCTTCCTGAGGGATATTCGATCTTGACTACATAAGGAACCTTGGAGCAACTGAGACCATTATTAACTGTCTTTTAATGTAATTTTTATCTTTATTTTTTATTGGACTGATTTTTAAGAATCTCTAAATATGAATATAATGTTTACTGACTTTGTGCTTTTTGATATACTGCGTTTTGTGCTTCTGTTTGTGAACCTTTGGATATGAAATACCATTTGTGAATTTGTATGTTAAATTGTATACTTTTATGATTCCTTCGAATCGAATAAAGTTATTTATGATGATGATGACACATAAAAGCCTGTGTCTGGAACAGCTTTATACAAATTCTCAGGGAAGTTTAATACATGACAAAAAGTAGAAACCATATTTTTAGGCAGAGGGAGAGTTCTCTGTCTGTACTTTTCATAAATGTTTGTAAATATGCCCCGTTTTTAATACATTAAAGTAACCACTATGAAAGTCGGTTTCACCTATTTGAAGTCAGAAAAACCAAAACCCTTCAATTAGGTCAAACAGGATTAAAACTAACCTATCATAACAATTATATGGAGGCAGCAAATCTTAGAATTGAAAATTATATGAAAAATTTGTGAGAGGTCCTCTTGCTCTAATTCTCTACAGTTTAATGCCTAATAGCTATGCCCTTTGTGGCTTCTACAAGGGTCTAGGATTTATTTATAAACAGTGATTTAAGATCCACTGGTACAAGAGTGTTAAAGTCCATCCATACATTGTAAATGGCTAGATGTAAGTGTAACCCCTATCTTGCACCCCGGGATTACGGTGTGGCTAAAAAAGTACTCCCCATTTCTACACCCTACCATTGTTATCATGATGTAAACAGGAGAACGGTGCTCATTTTCCCACCAAAGTAGAGATCAGCAATGTGTATTATTGATGTTAGATATGAGCAACTGCAGTTTCAGAGTAATGGAATACTAAATTCTCTCCCAAGATCTGCCAGCTTTCTCGTATTGTTCAACTAGATAACCCAGAGTTCCATTTTCCTTAAGTTTGTTCCATTTTAGAGTGCCTCCACTTCATTCACATACATTAAGACCACGATCAGGCAAATTGTTCCCCTAATATATAAGACTACATTGACCCTTAGAACAATATTCACATACCACTTTGGGTGCACTCTATGGTATTTGCTATACATTTATAGGGATTGCACTGCTTTCTGCATACTTGGCTGGGGCTTCATTTTTCACTCTTCCCTAGTAAGGGTGTCCTACTCAATAACACTACTTTCACTTGCTTTTCTTAACACTTACACCAGCTGGTGCAACAAGGCAGTATACAACATGGGACAAATCATAATTTCAGAACACTTTCTCTTTTGCTATAGGTATTGCCATTGGCAGGGCTGTTTTGGCAGTGTATCTGTTGCATCAGAGTATAATTTCCTCTCTCATTGGGTCTTTAAAATCTGTTTTCTCTGGACTCATACCTGAATGTGATCCATGCACATGAATTACTATTTCAAGCATTTGAAATAGCACAATCTCTTGTTCCTCTTTTTCTCTTTCTCCAGTACAGCCTGAGTTAGGCTGGTCTCTCGCCACCTGGTGGGCCTAAAGTCTACCTCACCATAATCTAATGAATATCATTTCAGATTCCTAAAAGCCCCTTAGGTGTTTGTACTGCTTAAAGACATTTTACCCCCTTGTTAACCTGTAGGAATCATGGGCATTTTTATGCCTTAAGATGTTTTAATTTGTGAGCTTGTCTCCCTACTCCTGTATAAAATCCTACTCCCTACACCACCTCCAGTATGACGTTTTACTAGGACAGTAGATGTCTCTCTATATTCAAAGCTTCTTGAGCAAATTGAAATGCATCTCATCTTTGGGAGAAGAAAAAAAGATACCTATCTTCGTCTGGTACTAGCGTACTCTGGCGTCTGTGTGAGCGATCTGAGTCACCATTCACTAGTCCGAACTGCAGCCTGTTGTTAATCCACAGGGTCTGCACTGGGCATGAGCACGTATTATGGTCCAGGGGAACCAACCTGGTGCTAATTCACCAGGGTCCTTCACTCACCAGTGGTGATTCCCTACCTTCGGTGGTGCCTTTCAGGGGTTGGGCATGATTATTGGAGCCTATGAATCCTGAGAGAAGCTATGAGTAGGTCTTTAGATTTAAGCTATATCCTAGGACTTTCAGTACCACTTTCGGTCAAACTTCGTCTTCCACCTTCAGACACAAACTCACTTGTGGCTCCCTATCAGGTACCAATATCAAAACAGTCTGAACCTTCCATGTGTAATGTCACAGGGATTGTCCTAGGAGCATTTGTCACGTCACATTCACTCAATCTTACAAGGGGGACTTAATACAATGGTCTCAGAAGTTCTGCAACCTAATGAAAGTAAGTACTGCTATCAAGTTGGGGATTAGATGTAATTGTGAATAGATCAAGAAATCAAGCGAGTCCCACGTAAAGTCAAGACTTCATGTCCTTGGTATGCTGACACCCTCAAAGAAGGCAAGAAACAGTGCAAGGCTAAAGAAAGACAATGGAGGAAATCTTATAGTCTCAACCCTAAAGCTCAGTATAAGGCAGATTTTAAAAAAATACTGTAGGGAATGCTGATTAGCAAAGAAGTCTATCTGAGACTCAGAATTGAACTAGCCGGGAACAAATCACTAGAATTATTTTTTAATTTGTGCAAAGCTTCATGTCCCCGAAAGCAAGATCCAGATGTCAAGAACCATCAGCTGAATGGTGTGAGCAGCTGGCACAATTCTTCCATGATAAAATTAGAACATCGCGGGCAGCCTGCTTTCTAGCAGGTTGCAAGAGGGTGTCAGCTTAGACACTATCTATGTAAGTTATCCCCTAAAATCCACAGGGTCTCTCTCCAAATGTGATCCTATTTCTCTGGAAAATTCTCTGATGGCTATTCAAAGCCTCAAGGCGGGCTCTCCGGCAGACCCTTGCCCCCCTAATGTACTGTCACTGGGCGCAAGAGTGATGATCCTTTTAGTCAATATACTCTTTAATGAATCGCTGTCATAAGCATTGGTACCCCAGGACTAGAAGCAGGCTAAAATCACATGCATATGCTGAAAAAATCTCAAGAACACCCAGCCAAATTATCTAATTACAGACCCATATTCTTGTTCCCAGCTCTGTCAAAATTTTATGGAGAAACATCCCAACTCTCAGTTCTCCCAATACCTGGAAAACAACCATTTATTACATCCTAGACAGTCTGGCTTCCGCCCATGTTTCAGTACTGAGAAAGTGCTAGTGGAGGTGGTGGATTGCATCAGGAGTATATTAGACTCTGGGGGAAGGCATTGCTGATAATGTTAGATCTTTCAGCGGCCTTTGATACAATCCCTTATGCCACTCTACTGGCCTGTCTCAAATATATTGGAATAAGAGGTAAAGCCTTAGACTGGCTGACATCGTTCCTTGAAAGACGTGGGCAAGAGGTCTGGATCCCTCCTTTCTCTTCTGAACCGTGCCAATTGCAAGTTGGACTACCTCAAGGCTCAGCTCTGAACCCTACTTTATTCAGCATCTACCTTACTCCTCTTGATTTACTTGCAGAGGCCTTGGGAGCAAAAATAATTTCATATGCTGATGACATCCAGCTACTGTTGTCATGGGACTGTAAGATAGGTTCCCTGGTGAAAATATTAGAAACTGCTTGGCGGCTATCTTCCAGTGGCGAACTTCTCATTAGCTCCAATGTAATGCAGAAAAAAACAGAACTGTTATTTTTTGGAACTAAGGCCCAGGAATCATGGCAATCTTTTTGGCCACTTGAAATCCCCATTCCAGGGTGCCAAACAAACTCAGTAAAGAATCTAGGTTTTAAAATCGATGATGTCCTTTCATTCTTACTGCAGGTGAACATAGTAGTAGGGCCCTAGATCGGATTACTCTGTGTTTTAAGCAAGTTTCCTCATTTTTTGTCCTTCTCATCCAGGAAACAGGTGATACAAGCGTTTGTGTCATCTAGGCTGGACTATGGCAATCCCATGTATCTGGGCCTGCCTGACCACATTATTAACAAATTACAGGTGGTCCAAAACGTGGCAGCACATACTCTCCTGGATTTGCCTTTGAGAGCACAAATGCCTCCACATCTAAAGGTACTGCATTGGCTCCCCATAAAAAAGAAAATATTATTTAAAGGCTCTTGTTCTGGTCCATAAAGCCCTTAATCAGACGGTTGCTAAATATCTTAAGGTACGCATTAGTTTTTATGCACCCTCCAGGTGCCTTCATTAAGCCAAATCCTTCTTAGCCATTACTCCTAAGATTAGGTGCACTAAGACTGGCGGCAGATCCTTCTTCTTAGGTCCGCAAGCCTAGAACAAACTTCCCTTCGGAGCATTGCAGATATGGCTCATTTTTTAGGACAAGATTGAAAATATGTTTGTTTAACCAAGTCTAAACTGATTAGGCTTTCTATGTGTGGGCAGAGGTGCAGAGCCTGAAGTATGGGTATTGAACTAGTGCACCAACTCCGAAGGTGAGCTAGGCTAAATAAGCAGTTACCCTTCTTTTCTGACGCGTTGATGGTCCCATTAGAGCTTAGAGACCCAGAGTGGGACTCCTAAAAGTCCAAGTTCTTTTGTGTGTGCCTCCTTTGTGAGAGGTGTGTGATGATAGCAATCCTCAAGGTGGACTCACGTGCCACTACAGTGTTCAATATGACTCTAATATTTATGTACATAGAAAAGGTAGGAACGAGCAAGGGAAGCCCTTGGGACCCTGGGATGGGAAGCTGAACGTGTCAAAGTATAACAATATTGAGGGTTCCAATGGGCAAAGACTTAGGGGCCCATTAGGATGATGGGCGGACTTTGTCCGCCTGCCATCCCATCGTAGCCAGTGACCGCCCGCCATAAGGGGGGGGGTCCCGTGCCTGCAATTATGATGCGCACGCCACAGTGGCAGGCGCATCCAGCATTCCTGACATTGTGGCGGGCGGTGCACTCAGCACCGCCCGCCACAATGCCAGGAAGGCACGCTGGACACTTCCATGCACAACATGGCAGGCACCGCGCGGTGCCTGCCATGTTGTGCATGGAACTGCGGGGGGTACCATAGGTATCTCCCATGTGCACCCCCCACCCCCGGAGTCCCTGGGGGCAAAGCAGACTCCGCATGACTTTCCATGGCGGCAATGCCGCCACGGAAAGGCATTGTAAAATGCCCATTCTAATATGGCTGGCGGTGTCTGATAGACACCGCCACCATATAGAACCCTTTTCCGCCCGGTCAACATGTCGACCGGGCGGAAAAGCGGCGGGCGGTCTTTCCGTCCGCCACGGAACCCACCTGCCATGATAATATGGCAGGAGGTCATTCCGGCACGGATGGCGGGCGGATCGCTCACGCCAGGCCAGCGGTGGCTACCACCGGCCTGGCAGGGGCGATCCGCCGGCCATCCTAATGGGGCCCTTAGTGTCAACTAGTCATCCTATACTTGCAGAGAAAGGAGCTTGTTGTGAGGCCGTCTATTAGAGCCTGATGTGAATGCATCTCTGCAGGGTTGCATGGTCCTGGTACAGTGACCAGGTGACTGTCTGCTCCTCTTTTATAAGTTTTGTCAACAGACCTGAGTCATGAGTCTACTGACAAGTGCACTATAACATTTAAGTATGTTGCTCACCAACACAGTGCTAGATTCTAGTGGGTGATAACGATCAACCTACAATAGTACTCCTTTTGGTATAGATGAATCCTGTCCCCATTACCAGGCATTGTGACACCTAATGGCTGATTGTAGTTAATTATTTCCGTGGGGCTCTGGCATTTTACTTCATCCCCAGTGGGGTTTGCCTGATGGGCCTTGATGGGCCTCCTCATCCTCTTGATAATGTGCTGTGTGCATCAAAGTGGTTTGGTACACAAGAGATGAGATCTGCTTGGGCTGGAGAACTCCCTCAATGCATGAAGTTCCAAAGGTTGTAGAGAACTTCCTATGGTTTTGGAGTAGCCATGTCTGCTGTCTTCTTCTCGGTCCACTCATTGGATTCCTCCCTCCCCTCTAGAGTTCATTGTAAAGCTAAGTGAAACTGAATAGCATCAGCCTAGAGAAAAAAGTAGGAATGGCCATTTGTTGCCCTCTGTACTTGGACTTTTTGATTTCTAGAAGGGCACCCTGTGGCTTGACAAGAGCAACACTTAAATATAGGAAAGACTCAAAGGCAGTGCCAGGCTGAACTCCTATTGGAAAAGAAACCCTGCGTGTTTGTCCCAACATCCTGTGCTGTTTGTTACGCCTCTCTGAAGGCAATACACAAATTCACAGTGGCAATTTCATCTAATTTTGGTTGCTATACACATGTGCCACACCGAATGAAAATGCACACTGGCCTGATTGTTTCCTTTCAAATGTTTGAGGAGTCTATGAATTTGACTGGAGAATTGTAGTTCTACCAAATGCCCCAGAACAGGATATAAGCTGGCCTCTGCAGCATACCCAATGTTCACCTTCCACCGGGTGCCGCTCGTGATCGGAGTCACTGTGTGGATTTTGTTATAGCTGTATTTGGGGCACTTTACACCGCGGAGCTCTCTCTGGAGCCCTTTCAGTGACCTGGGAGCACACTAGCTCGGCCACCATCGCTGTCTCATTGTTGGGGGAGAGCCCAAACGTCTCCTGCCTAGGGAGCGGGACTGCGAGGTCCAGAAGTGCTTGCGCTGTCCACCGCGCGCACCTGGTTCCTCTTCCCGCCCCCTCCCCCCTCTGACCTTCCTGCAGGCTTCAAAGACTCCTCGCGGCCCCCGCTGGCGCGGGAGCCGCTCGTGATCGGAGTCACTGTGTGGATTTTGTTATAGCTGTATTTGGGGCACTTTACACCGCGGAGCACTCTCTGGAGCCCTTTCAGTGACCTGGGAGCACACTAGCTCGGCCACCATCGCTGTCTCATTGTTGGGGGAGAGCCCAAACGTCACCTGCCTAGGGAGCGGGACTGCGAGGTCCAGAAGTGCTTGCGCCGTCCACCGCGCACACCTGGTTCCTCTTCCCGCCCCCTCCCCCCTCTGACCTTCCTGCAGGCTTCAAAGACTCCTCGCGGCCCCCGCTGGCGCGGGAGCCGCTCGTGATCGGAGTCACTGTGTGGATTTTGTTATAGCTGTATTTGGGGCACTTTACACCGCGGAGCACTCTCTGGAGCCCTTTCAGTGACCTGGGAGCACACTAGCTCGGCCACCATCGCTGTCTCATTGTTGGGGGAGAGCCCAAACGTCACCTGCCTAGGGAGCGGGACTGCGAGGTCCAGAAGTGCTTGCGCCGTCCACCGCGCGCACCTGGTTCCTCTTCCCGCCCCCTCCTCTCCTCCTCTATTTCAACTCCGCCCTGAACGCGAACGCGGGACGCGCGGACGAAGAAGCGGGCAAAGCCCGGGCAAAGGGCGGGCCCTCTGTGGCCCTCAGAGGCCTGAGGAGTCTGGGCTGGGCATTACCCCCTGGCCAAATCGCTACCATTCATAAGGTATTTACATCTTTGTCTAAAACACTCCATATATATGGCATCTATGGAGCCCAAGTCTAACATCAAGAACCTGGTCAAAAAGACGCCCATTCATACACGCTCTGTCACAAGGAACATTGCCAAAGTAAAAACACCGCTACCAACTTTAACTGCAATCGATCGTATGTTGCAACAGACTATTGTGGTGGTAGCGAACGCCATTGAAAATACCGAGAGACGTTTATCTGTACCACCTAGTGCCTGCTTAATTCAGTATATATCACAACCTGTTGATTGCAGCGTAAATAACATAAATGTGACATCCCTATCAAACGATTCCATTTTAATGCAATCCTACACGGGTCTTCCCGGGGGTGAGTTTACCCACGTGGAAAATGATCCCATAGTTCCTGCATTATTTCAAGACAGGGAAAGTCGGTTGTCCATAACGCCAAATCTACAGATTAATGTCACACCGCCTGAGGTATCGGGGCATAGTAATACGCCTATGTCCAGCGCAGTTTTGATTCCCTGTGAGAACAAAGATCTTATCCCCATAAGTGATTCATCCATCAACAGCTGCGTAGACAGCACGCCCGTTCATGTCTCTGCCCATAGCAGACCCAGACGCACACGCAATAGAAAACTATTGGCCCCAAGCAGAGTATATGCGAATCAAAGGGGTAGGAAAAAGAAGGCGACTTCGTTACTATTAGAGCAGGCCAACAGAGGAGAGCCTCCACCCCCACAGTTAAGTTTAAACCCTGGGTTAAGAGGCAATATTAATCCTCTCACATTTAATGTGGAACCTTTGACGTGTCAAATTGTAGATGCTATGAAGCTTCTTATTTCCCCCCTAACCGACAGACTTGACCAGATATGTAAAAGGGTGGGAAATCTGGAGAAATTAGGCCTAGCCAAGTTAGACATCCTTGAACACCTGGGTTCGCAAGTTATTTCAACCTCCTTGCACGCACCACACATAAACAAGGACAACTTGATTACAACTAACACAACCAATACACAGGTTCCCTCTGTAAGAAATGTTGCCCCTACGGCAACTACTGCCAAGCCCAGTACCCTGTATACCCTTATCACAAGTAACACGACAAGTGGGCCCTCTGAGGCCAGAGGTAGAGAGGCAATGGGTCATACCCCAGCAAACGGGAATCCATTAGCACACAGTCAATACAATAACATCATTCCAGCAGTGATTAATCTCCCGCCAGAAAGTAGACCATACGTGGCTATCCTTGCCAATGTCCCGAAATTAAAACCCTCCCAATTTGAAAACAACGAAACACTCAAAAATAAAATTTTACACTGGCTTGTCCACAATTGTGGATTCCCCCTAAGAGGGGCAAGTCAGATTCTGTCAACCCAAAGGGTAGGGTGGGTGGGTCCTAGCAAAAAGGAAATAAGTGGGGACTGTGTAATTATAAACTATAAAACTACTGAATGGGCAAGAGATTCTATCTTGAATGCCCCGATCCCATCCGATAACGACTATAACACCACCCTGTTCCCATTGGACTACTTTTATAGGAATCAGGCGGGATTTAAAGTTCCAGTGCAGAATTTCAAACATCCCAGAGTAATAAATATGCCACATCCACCTGCACAGCAGGCACCAGTGCAACCAATCGGGCATCTTATGTTTCCCCACGGCCAAAACACCCAGTATGTACCACAGCAACCACCGAATCTGCCTGTACAGCAGGCACTAGTGCAACCAACTGGGCACCTTATGTTTCCCCACGGCCAAAACATCCAGTATGTACCACAGCAACCACCGAACTTATTTAGAATATTAAACCCCAATCATCTCAATTTTAATGCTACCGGGTTAGGTACTAGTGTTCATGGTCAATATGCAGTCCCAACATCTAACAGATTCCAGATACTCAACTCATTAGATGAAAATGACTGACTGGGGGATAATGTTGCTACTGGATTACCTGTAACTGAAGAACCTAGGTCGATGGACTCAAATATAGCTGAGGAATCCCCAATAGATACTGCTGTAGTAAACTCTGATGACCCAACCTTGGCAGACGTAATCATACGTAATTGTGAAAACGAACCGGAGAATTATATAATGCCACCAATCATAACAGCTACCGACCCATCACACGTAACTACAGATGAGAATTTGAGGGTCATCACGTGGAATATAGCTGGGTTAGCTTCTAAGGTTAACACCCCCATCTGGGCTGACTTTATCAAACAGGGTTACGACATTATTTGCCTGCAGGAAACCTGGGACAGGGAAGATGTACATGTTGAGGGATACACATCTTTTAGTGTGCAGGCCGTGGCCTCCCAGGCTGGTAGAGCCAAGGGTGGGCTAGTGACTCTGATATCCACCGCACTGACCGAATTCCGTGTCAGCGACCATGTTGTACTAGGAGAGCACGCTTCTGTTCTGCGCATGACTCACAGCAGATGTAGAGATTTAATAGTAGTGAACTTCTACAACAATATTGTGGGGCATAAACGGGGATCGATCATCTCCGATATTGAGCAGGCCATTAATGCGACCTTATCAAGTACACCCAAACCAGCCGCAATCCTATGGGCCGGAGACTTTAACATCAAAACATGCAATTATGCTCTCAAGGGGGCATGCGGCCACAGGGAGGAGTACACGGGAAGGGAAACTAATGTATATAACCATTTCCCGCATAATAACTATGGTGGTGCTTTAAATAAATTACTTGCCAAATACGACCTGGACCTTTTAGAATGTAACAAGAACGCAAACAACGACAGGTGTCCGACGTTTCATGGGAGAAACAGCCGGTCTTTCATCGATCATATAATGATATCCTGTTCTGTAGTTTACATCAACGTCTGGGTGATCGAACAAACTGTCAGTGACCATAACAGTGTAACTGTTGAATTATTGGGCTGGGGAGCCAAAAGGAACATCTATGGCCAACCAATCCAGGACATTGTGGCAGAAAGACCTAATGGGATGAGGGTGAAATGGACAAAAATGGACCCCAACCAATTTGTTGCTAACGTGATCACAAACTGTAACAGAGAGGTTGAATATTGTTTGTCTTCTAATCCATGCCCACGAACTTTGTTATCCAACTTCCTAAATATAACAAAAGCGATCGAGAAATCCTTGACACACAAAGTCCGAAAATCAAGGAAAGTCAAGGCGGCGTGGTTTGATGACAATTGTGTACAATCACTTAAAAGGTTGAAAACCCTACTTGATGCTACCCCAAGAGACGCTAGCAAGATTAGGGAAGAGCGTCACAACTATAAAATTGCACTTTCCATCAGGAAGAAGGAATTACAGGACGAGGCATGGGCTAAATTAGAACTGGCTGCTGACACCAAAGACCACAAACTTTTTTGGGACACTGTAAACAGCCCATTCTTGAAGAATGATAATTTTCCCGAGCTAACTTCACACGTCAGTTGCCAGGCCTGGATAGCACATTTTACAGGGATTTTTAATTCTGAAATTACCCCTTGTTTTATTTCTGATGTTAATCCCAATGTTTTAACTGATATATCAACCTGTTTTAAATGGGAGAAGATATTGTTTTCTGTGACACTAAGCGAGGTGACTGAGGCAATTGAGATGAGTAAGGGGGGGAAAGCCCCGGGACCGGATGGGGTCCCTGTGGACTTTTATAAATTCGAGATTACCCTATGGGCCCCCATTTTGACCCGTTACTTTAATGCTGCTATCGAAGATAAGTTGCCAACTTCATGGGGTCAATCAATTATCGTGCCTCTTTTTAAAAAGGGTTCTAGGGCAGAAGCACGTAATTACCGCCCAATATCACTTTTGGACTCGTCATTAAAGATTTTGAGTCGTGTACTCCTGGTAAGACTAGAGTCCTGGGTTGAAGACAACAACATTCTCTCACCTATTCAATACGGGTTCCGTAGGGGTCTAGGGACTATGGAGCAGTGCGTGAACCTGGAACTCATCATCGGCAAGTACACGAAGGCCAAGGAAGGGAATTTGTTTATGTGCTTTGCCGATCTAAGTTCCGCATTCGACCTGGTGGAACACGCACTGCTCTGGCCTACATTACTTGCCATGGGCGCTCCGCCCGAAATCATTCACCTTCTGACCAGAATGTACAGTAGCCTTTCAAGTAAGGTTAGATTTGGAACAGAAGGTGAATGCACCCCCTTTTTTAAAATTGGCAGAGGGATCCGACAAGGGTGCGTGCTAGCCCCTCTTTTATTTTCCCTTTTTATTAATCAGGTTGATCAATTTTTACAAGAATCTTACCTATTATCAACGGAAAGCAAATACCCGTCCTTTTATATGCGGACGACGCGGTCCTGATTTCTAGGACAGCGAATGGGTTGCAAAAGCTAATTGAGAAATTTCATAATTTTATCCTTGGCAGAAAGCTTAAAATCAATAAGGGCAAAACAATGACCATGACCTGTGGAAAGAAAATTAAGAAAAACAAAACATTCTTTTTAGATGGGGATAAACTCGAGGCTGTTCAACACTTTTGTTACCTAGGTATCACTTTCTCAGGCGACGGGAGATGGGTAAACGAACAATCAAGTGTTGACCTGAAAATGACCAGAAATGTAAACTGTATTTTCAGATTTGCCTCAAAACTAGGGGGTCGTAGAATCCGTGAGATGATCACTATTTACAATTCAAGGTGTATGTCCTCCGCTTTGTATGGAGCAGGGATATGGGAATATAATACCCAGATCGGCCTGTCCATCCAGCAGGAGGAAAACAAGTACCTAAAACGACTATTATGCCTCCCTGCTTCGGCCTCAAATGAGATTACCCACAGAGAGCTAGGCATAAATCATGTTACAGATTTAGTTGCACTGCGCCCCCTGTCCCTATGGCGGTCCATATGGGCCAAAGAAGAAACCAAGTTTACCCAGGAAGTAATCATTGACTGTATTAAACTTGACCGCCACTCAAAATTCCCCTGGCTAAAACACATTCAATCTTGGTATAAGACCCTTTTTGGCCAGGACATTTTTAAAGACCTACTAACAGAATCAGTTTTAACAAAACGTGACCTCAAATCTATTTACCTGGACCATGTAAAAGGGATCAGAATGAAGGAGTATGCAACACAAAGTACGTTCAAATTATACATGGAATACAATCTCAGTACAGGTCTTTCCTCCTATCTCACATTTGTCAGTATTAATTCCCATCGTTTCGTTCTAGCCCGTCTGAGGCTGGGAATAGTTCACCACCTTGTGGCTTTCCCCACAGCAAAAAAACCTGGAACATGTCTGTGCCCATGCGATGGGAAATCCAAACAGAGCATCTGCCACTTTTTACTTTTTTGTAATTTTTATACTGGTTTTAGAAAGTTTTATCTGAAGCAATTATTTTTCGATTATAACATGTGCAATTCTAGAGCCGCAATGCAACTGATGTTCTACCTGGCCTCCCCGGATGTGTGTTATCGTGTGGCCACTTATATTCTAAAATGTATGTGGCTAAGAAAATCTATAATAATATGACCTTTTTCCCCCTGAATATCCTCCAGACTGTCACATTTTAAATAGTACTTGCTTTATGCACTAGCGTTTTTTGCACAAATTTTTATTGTACACAAACTGCTGCTACAACTTTTACAGTGACAAAATAGCCTTGCACCTTATATTTATTTGGCATGCCTCGCGAATAGCATTTTATATATATAACAGGTTCTCTGAACTTTTGCACTTTACACCTGCATTTTTGCACTTATCTTTCGTATAACAATTGTTGCTAGAATATACAGAGTGACTATAATTAATTGTTATACTTTAAGTGGTACCTGCCTTTTGCACTGGCGTTTTTGCACTAGCGCTTTTTGCACAGACCTTTAGTGTATACAAAATGCTGCTACAACGTTTATAGGGACAAAATTATCTTTTTGCACTTAATATTTATTTGATATGTTAACAGCATTTTATGTATATAACAGGCTCTCTGAAAAAAAAAATTTTGTATAATAACTGCTGCTGAAATATACAGAGTGACCAAATTTAATCTTGCTTCCAAACGTTATATCCCAGTACTATAATCGAATCCAAACAAGACTGGTATGGATATTGTTGTTATTTTTTAATTGTTTCATTATTTAACTCACATAAATTGAATTTGAAACTGTATTTATGTGCTGCTACATGGTTGTACTTGTACAAACCGAATAAAGCATTTTGAAACGAAACGAAACCTTCCACTTGAAGAAGACCTGCATGCAAGAGGAGGGAAAGGCAAGGGCCAGAAGCAGAATTCATGGCTGCTTCACTTTGAGGTGTAAGGACTATGGCCCTAGGAATTCTAGGAACATATTGTCCCCTTTACTGCCATGAGGCAAGCAATGGGCGTTAGTCTGTTTTTAGAGGGAGTACTTACTTAAAATCAGTTGTGTTTCTTTACTCTTAGCCCTGATGTAGTCGCAGGTAATATGCCAGTTTGACAATACATGTATTGGCTATAGTCTAGATGTTTGAAGATTTAAATGAAGGGCGAAAGATTGCAATTATCCACTGTGTATTTTGTGTTCTCAAAGGCATTCTTTAAAATTGACAGTTTTGACTTTGCAACTCTACTCAGTTCAGAGCTATTTTATCCTAGACCTTATTACTTTCTCCAACCTCAGATGATTATTTCATTTGATTAGATCGGTCTCCTATCTGATGGACCCCTCTCCTTGGTCATCTCTATAAACATGAGAAGGTGTTCAATACATTAAGTTTGGGTGTAGCTGTGTATGGTCCTATGTGAAATAGGCTCTAGCCCAATGGCAATGGGCTGAATATGTCTCTTGTAAGTATAGGTGGACCTGGTTACACATGTGCACACCTGAGCAATGATCTGAAACCAATGGTGGGAAACTAATGGTCGGTGGAATGTGCTAAGAGGCACATCTGTCTCCTATCGTCTTTGTTGTTCAGTCTGGCAATAGAGCCTCTGGCTTGCAGCATCCATCACAGGGGATTCATGTAGGGCTTGAACATAGCTGTTCGACAGCATCTGATATCTCTAGACGCAGTGGCAGATAATGTGCTGCTGTATGTTACGGAAGTCTGCTGCTGACCTCTGACTGGTAATAGAGATTGTGGAGGGCCTCAGACTTCTATCTGGCAGTGGAGAAGTGTGGCTCAATGTTGTTTTTGCAATTACCGCTCTAAGTGTACTGGGGATGCTCAGACGTGAGTCCCAGGCACTACACACCACTGGAGTCAAGCTAGCCGGGCTGACGAGAGGTGTTACCTCGAAACCGGGCCGGTCCTCGGATGCTTGATTCCGTTCTGGGAAGGACATGGCTTTTGTAGTTCGGACTGGACTGTTCCCATGGGGCACAGGGTCAGCGCTGATTTGCATATCGCCATTGTCTAACCCAGGGTGGTGTGTGGTGCAAAAAAACGATGGATTTGGGCCCAGATCTTTGGACTGGGGTGAATGTGTGACATTGATCCACATTCTGTCCATCATTGTTGTTTTTGCAATTACCGCTCTAAGTGTACTGGGGATGCTCAGACGTGAGTCCCAGGCACTACACACCACTGGAGTCAAGCTAGCCGGGCTGACGAGAGGTGTTACCTCGAAACCGGGCCGGTCCTCGGATGCTTGATTCCGTTCTGGGAAGGACATGGCTTTTGTAGTTCGGACTGGACTGTTCCCATGGGGCACAGGGTCAGCGCTGATTTGCATATCGCCATTGTCTAACCCAGGGTGCTGTGTGGTGCAAAAAAACGATGGATTTGGGCCCAGATCTTTGGACTGGGGTGAATGTGTGACATTGATCCACATTCTGTCCATCATTGTTGTTTTTGCAATTACCGCTCTAAGTGTACTGGGGATGCTCAGACGTGAGTCCCAGGCACTACACACCACTGGAGTCAAGCTAGCCGGGCTGACGAGAGGTGTTACCTCGAAACCGGGCCGGTCCTCGGATGCTTGATTCCGTTCTGGGAAGGACATGGCTTTTGTAGTTCGGACTGGACTGTTCCCATGGGGCACAGGGTCAGCGCTGATTTGCATATCGCCATTGTCTAACCCAGGGTGGTGTGTGGTGCAAAAAAACGATGGATTTGGGCCCAGATCTTTGGACTGGGGTGAATGTGTGACATTGATCCACATTCTGTCCATCATTGTTGTTTTTACAATTACCGCTCTAAGTGTACTGGGGATGCTCAGACGTGAGTCCCAGGCACTACACACCACTGGAGTCAAGCTAGCCGGGCTGACGAGAGGTGTTACCTCGAAACCGGGCCGGTCCTCGGATGCTTGATTCCGTTCTGGGAAGGACATGGCTTTTGTAGTTCGGACTGGACTGTTCCCATGGGGCACAGGGTCAGCGCTGATTTGCATATCGCCATTGTCTAACCCAGGGTGGTGTGTGGTGCAAAAAAACGATGGATTTGGGCCCAGATCTTTGGACTGGGGTGAATGTGTGACATTGATCCACATTCTGTCAATCATTGTTGTTTTTGCAATTACCGCTCTAAGTGTACTGGGGATGCTCAGACGTGAGTCCCAGGCACTACACACCACTGGAGTCAAGCTAGCCGGGCTGACGAGAGGTGTTACCTCGAAACCGGGCCGGTCCTCGGATGCTTGATTCCGTTCTGGGAAGGACATGGCTTTTGTAGTTCGGACTGGACTGTTCCCATGGGGCACAGGGTCAGCGCTGATTTGCATATCGCCATTGTCTAACCCAGGGTGGTGTGTGGTGCAAAAAAACGATGGATTTGGGCCCAGATCTTTGGACTGGGGTGAATGTGTGACATTGATCCACATTCTGTCCATCATTGTTGTTTTTGCAATTACCGCTCTAAGTGTACTGGGGATGCTCAGACGTGAGTCCCAGGCACTACACACCACTGGAGTCAAGCTAGCCGGGCTGACGAGAGGTGTTACCTCGAAACCGGGCCGGTCCTCGGATTCTTGATTCCGTTCTGGGAAGGACATGGCTTTTGTAGTTCAGACTGGACTGTTCCCATGGGGCACAGGGTCAGCGCTGATTTGCATATCGCCATTGTCTAACCCAGGGTGGTGTGTGGTGCAAAAAAACGATGGATTTGGGCCCAGATCTTTGGACTGGGGTGAATGTGTGACATTGATCCACATTCTGTCCATCATTGTTGTTTTTGCAATTACCGCTCTAAGTGTACTGGGGATGCTCAGACGTGAGTCCCAGGCACTACACACCACTGGAGTCAAGCTAGCCGGGCTGACGAGAGGTGTTACCTTGAAACCGGGCCGGTCCTTGGATGCTTGATTCCGTTCTGGGAAGGACATGGCTTTTGTAGTTCGGACTGGACTGTTCCCATGGGGCACAGGGTCAGCGCTGATTTGCATATCGCCATTGTCTAACCCAGGGTGGTGTGTGGTGCAAAACAACGATGGATTTGGGCCCAGATCTTTGGACTGGGGTGAATGTGTGACATTGATCCACATTCTGTCCATCATTGTTGTTTTTGCAATTACCGCTCTAAGTGTACTGGGGATGCTCAGACGTGAGTCCCAGGCACTACACGCCACTGGAGTCAAGCTAGCCGGGCTGACGAGAGGTGTTACCTCGAAACTGGGCCGGTCCTCGGATGCTTGATTCCGTTCTGGGAAGGACATGGCTTTTGTAGTTCGGACTGGACTGTTCCCATGGGGCACAGGGTCAGCGCTGATTTGCATATCGCCATTGTCTAACCCAGGGTGGTGTGTGGTGCAAAAAAACGATGGATTTGGGCCCAGATCTTTGGACTGGGGTGAATGTGTGACATTGATCCACATTCTGTCCATCATTGTTGTTTTTGCAATTACCGCTCTCAATGGTTAGAGCGGCAGACCCTGATGCAGAGGTCTGGCCCGGGACCAGGGCTCAATTCCTGCCTTGGCGGGTCTTGGGCTCAATTTCCTCGAACCTGATCATTCTCGCCTCGGTGCCTATTCTAATCATGGGTCCCACTCTGCAACTCTGGGCAATAGCTTGCTTAATCTCCACAACGGCCCCAACAGTGCTGGGATGCCTTGCTTCACATCGTGGGTGCCAGGGAGTGGGCATTTCACAGGGAAAAGCCAGGAAGGGTTCCACAGCGGTATGCGTACAGCGCCAAGACGCCTCAGGGTATAAGTGCGCTATACAAGTACGAATTCATTTCATTGATTCATTTCATACAGGTGGTGCAACTTATGCCAGTTAATCCTGCGTCATACGTTACAGCTGGAACTGAATTTCGCAGCATTTTCCTGTCAGGTCTAGGTACTGCTCTCCCTAACAAATTTACGATTTGGAAATAACATAAAGAAGAGGAGTTCCTTCATTGTGATAAAGCCAAAGCCTCAGAAGGCAAGCGTAAGTATTTTTTGTAAGAGACTCGGCCACTGACTTACCAGAATTGCTCTAGTCAACAAATACGTTGTTCTTTCTTTATCTCTTTTCATATAGTTCCCTATTCCCTAATATATTGTACAGAAGAGAGATACCAAAAATAAGTTCCTAGTAGTAAGAAATGTGTAAAAGTACTAATTCTCTTCAATCCACTTCTTAGTGCAATATGGGTAATGCCTTTCATTCTAGCCAGTTGGATGACTGAAAACTGTGTGCTATTTTCCCTTCTCTGGTTCTGCCTCCCACAATCTGTGTTGTCCTCTAAATTTGATTTGAGCCAATTTCTTTTCACACTAACACTGCTACTTAAAATGCATGTCCTTTGGTCCCAGATTATTATCATGGGGCAACTGAAGGGCATTTAAAAATGGAATGGCACACAGTAATGGATGCTTTGCCGGTTGTTTTCGTGAAAAAAGGACTTTGAAACTTCACATCACATGAAATAATGCACTCATTTGGCTTGCACATGAAGACAGAGTTGTCTAAATTGTAATGTGGCTGGTGTCGCTATTTCTCATAAAATTATGCCAATTACTCCACTGTTTTTATAATATCTGCTTCTTATTGCTCTTTTTAGTTCGAGCCTACTAGACAGCACAAGTGCTTCAGGTTGTGAGGCATATTATGACTTACCCAGAAGAAAGAGGGGCTTGGAGCCGGCCCATTGCTCACCATTGGCTGGATTCCCTGTCACTCTAATTTGCATGTTACTTGTGAGGTAACGGGTTTTTAGGAACCCTCTGGCGTCAGGGGACAACACCCGAAGACCTCTGAGTTCTCCCTTGTTCCGGACCACAGAAACACGGAGTCTTCTAGTCGCAGTCAAAGATCAAGGTTTATTGGTAGCTACCAAGTAACACGTGTCCCAGAAGTACACCACACGGGAAGTAGGCTCTTGGGAGACTGTTCGTTTTTACAGAACCAGCCTTCTCCTTATATACATGATACATGGCTTCAAGCAAGAATTCTTGAGTTTATGGTATGGCAATATACATATTTCTACAATAATACAAAGAGCGAAGTCATGTAAGCAAGCCCATACTTTAGATGTCCAGTTCGTTGATAGATTACCCAGTTAGGCCTGGAACTCCCATCAGATATCGATGAAACCTCAATAAAGAAAGGTGTAACCCAGTCATAAACCTGGCCATAAACAAGGAACGTGGACAGGTGCATGTTTGCAGAAAGCATGGTCTGTATGTAGTGAATGGTTCGTGGAATGTTATGCATAGATGCTATCGCATTCGGCCACTGGGCGAGGAGCTGCCTAAACAGGTTTGGCCGAAGACAGTGGAGTCAGTTGGGACAGGTCAGGGGAAAGTCACGAAAGGTGGACGTGTCTATTTGGATCAAGCTCGACCTTTAATTGACTTATCATGAGGGCAAGATGCAAGATGGATGCCGTTCACAAAATGGAGTTTAAGGGATGGGACGGAAACTGTGATTTAGGGGTGTTGGCAACCCTCGATTGTAACGCAAATACATAGGAATGATGTCCTAATCATTATCGGTTCGTAGACACAAAAATCGTCTCGGTACGTTGAGGTTTCGAGACACAGGTATTGGACCTCGATATCGGGAGAACAACAGGGTCCGGATTTTGAGAACCACAGCCCCTCCTTTTGCCCTCATATAAGGCAATAACTCATGCTAATCTGAGTCCAAATCGGTATGAAGAAATTCGTGGAGATGTTGCTGTAGCATCATTCTGTTACTCAGCTCGTCCTGCGACACAGGCTTCCGTACACACGAGGTAGCACAGAGGCCACATAGTGCAGGAGCACACTGTATACACAAGCAAAACATGAACAGAAGTGCCAAGATCATCCCAATGAAAATCAAAGTTTTCCATCCCCAGGCAGTGATCAGTTCCCAGAACCACCCCAGCAGGGACCAATCCCCTTTCTCAATGTGAAGGGAACCAGATATTTCGTGCAGTTTGGAGATGGCCTGGTATACTGTCGGTGCGTTATCAGGGATGAAAATGCAGCAACTGGATTGGATGACTCTACACACACCACCACGATCGGCGAGTATGATGTCTAAGGCAATTCGGTTCTGACGGGTCATAAGTCGATCCGACTGAAGCTCTGTTGTCAAATTGCCAAGGGCTCCGGCCGTAGTAATCACGGCGGATTCAACTATCCTTGCTAACTGTCGAATATTTCTGCTGGTCGCCATGGGCCCCCAAAATGGCAGAAAACCCTTTGCGAAGTCAGCGAATTCCTGACCCGCGGTGTCGTCTTTACTCACGACACCTCTAGCTGTCCTTGTCCGATGGTAATCTGCTCGGGCCGTGTAGGTAGGAGGCAGCAGAAATGAAATAAAACATATACCTGAGAAATCAGGGGGCAACCACGTGTAGGCTTGGTCGTGGCAAACGAAATACGTGCCTTTTGCTGCCAACAGTATAGGGGAAGTTCGGGAAGCAAATACATATGTTTCCGTGCAAACGCTCTTTCCCAACTGTGCTGTGGGGTTCCTACCAATACCCTGTAAGCATAAGTGACCTCGGTGGGGAACTATCCAAACTGGGCGAGATTTCTGTGCTGCCTGGCTCTTGACCAGGTAAACCCCATGTTTGGTCACGTTCCGACGGGTGTAGGGACTCAGTTCGTCTTTGGGCATTGTCAGATATGTGTCGATATCCCTACTCATGTTCCTTATCCCTGCAATTAGTGCCTTGTTGCTGGAATCGCTCGCAGCGGAACGGGTCGGGTACGGTTCTAGGGCGAATAAGAACATGGTCTGGAAAGCCCACAGAGAACCATAGTAGCTGAATGGCAAAATGAAGTATGGGATCCCCTTATCGGTTGTGTGTGGCATAAGTCCGCATATCCAACAGTTTGACGTGTTCATTATGGACTGGTGTTGGTGTAGAAGCTGAATGAAAGAGTTGTTTGCAAATTCGAGTCTTCGGGCAGACTCGTGTTCAGGTAAAGGGTGAAAGTAGTGTGGAGAAATAGTGGGAGGAGGTGGTGACTGGGTGTCATTCGAAAAGGTAACTTTAAAAACGAATAGCGTATAACTAGTAAAAAACACAAGTATGCTACATAACATTAAAACACATAGTATCAGGAATCTTCTTCTGGACAGTATCGTGCATAACTGTTTTCTGAAGTTCGTGAGCCTGACAGGTCTCTCTACCCTTGGAAACTCCATCCTCTAGTTGCTGCCCGCGGTGGTTGATTGATTCTCCCAGGGAGCGCGCTCTGCTCAGTCCGGGGTAACTCCCGTGGACCAATCAGAACCGTGGACCTAGAACTTCCCAGTTGCACTCCCCAGACTTCAACCGCGACCCTAGCAGCAGAACCGGATGGCGGTTCGAAAAATCAAAAATGAGCTAGTTCCCTTGGGACGAGAGAGCTGAAAATCCAAAAATAGTTCTTAGGGGAAAAAGGAAATTACATTAGATCACACTTTTATTAGTTCTTTTGTCTAGATCGCAGGTTGTATCGTCGTTTCCCAGGTACGGTGTGATCTTCAAACAGCGTTTCAGGTTCAGTAGTGTCCAATTGCGTAGATGGTGACACAAGTCCTTGCAAAATATGATCACTCTCCTTTTCGGTACTAGTTTCTTTCAAACGGGCATCGCTGAAAGGGATGAAGCGAGGTACGGATTCTGTCTCAGAGTCGGCAAGTCCTTTGTTGACCCACCGGTCGTATGGAAGGGGTAGAGGGACCCGTTTGCAGTGGGTCCCATGTACCCAGTTCTTCTTGCCTTCCACTCGCACAGCAGATCTTGTTGAAAGTAGTACTAGGTGCGGTCCGGTCCACCTCGGTTGTCCGTTGTTGGTGCGCTGAAAATTCCGCAACAAAACCCACGAACCGGGTTCGATGAGGTGACCTGGATCGTCAGAGGCTGGTGGAGAAGAACTGTGAACCTGTTGGTGTAAAACACGCAATTTAGTTGTCAATTCGCACAAATAGTCAAGCAGTACGGGGTGTTCTATCTCGCTTAGTTTCTTGGGTCTTGGCACGCCCCAGACGTTGGCTGGGCGGCCAAACACAATCTCATGGGGGCTAAGTCCTAACCTGGAGTGGACAGTCGTCCTGGTTGACAAAAGTGCTAGAGGCAGGGCGTCAGGCCATTTAAGACCTGTACTGGCTTGGATCTTGGCTAGTTTGAGTTTTAGAGTGCCATTGTAGCACTCTACTAATCCAGCTGATTGGGGGTGATTTGCAGAGTGCAATTTTTGGTGGATCCCTAAACACTCACACACTCTCTTCATCACGCATCCTACGAATTCACTTCCGTTATCACTCCAGACAATTCTAGGCATACCGAACCTAGGGAAGAACTCTTTGACAAGGGCTTTGGCAGTTGATAAGGCGGTATTGTCCTTAAGGGGGTACGCTTCCACCCACCTTGAAAAGGCGCAAACAACAACGAGAACGTATTTCAGATTGTTGCACCTCTCCATGTGGATGAAATCGAGCTGCAAAACCTCGAACGGGTACGTTGGAGGCGCAAAATGACCAGCTGGAGTTGGCGTTCCCCTACCGGGATTGTACTTCAAACATACCATACACTTTTCGACCACATTCTTTGCACATTTTGGGATATTGCTATTCTGCCATACTGGGGCCAATAGTTTACATATTCCTCTCGAACTGATGTGTGCCATTCCGTGAGCCATCGTTACCACTGCAAGTACGTATGCATTAGGTAATAGCCATCGCTGGTGTTCCGATAATTCGACCCAACAACCATTCGCATCCAATCTACCTGTGCTTTCTCTCCATTCATTCATCTCGTTCTCAGTGGCCTCGGCTTGTATCGATTTTACGCTTTGAATGGTGTCCTCACACATTCCCATATCAGCAATCCATCTAGCGGGACCCATAACATACATCCGACTCATTGTGTTCCTTGCAGTTTCTTTCGCAACCTCATCTGCAAATGCATTCCCACGGCCAACATCATCCTGAATCTTTTTGTGTGCACTGCATTTTATAATGGCGACTTGTAGGGGCAAGGTGAGTGACTCAAGGAGCTCATTGACTAGCTGGCCATGTTGTATCTTTGCACCATGGGACGTAAGGAACCCACGTTCACGCCATAATCTCCCAAAACTGTGAGCCACACCAAAGGCATATTGGCTGTCAGTGTACACATTCACTCGCTTTCCTTTCGCCAGCACACATGCTCTAGTAAGCGCTATCAACTCTGCAGCTTGTGCAGAACTGTGGGAAATGCGTGCAGTCTCTACAATGGTGTGTAACGTCGTTACGGCATATGCTGTAGTCGTATCACCATTCGGCAACTTGAAACATGAACCATCAACCCATAGAGTATCATTGCATTCGGGAAGGGGAGTGTCTTGTAAGTCTACTCTCCCTTTTGTCTCTTCCTCGGTCCTGAAACAGCAGTCATGTTTGTCAATCTTGTCTGTCTCTGTCGGGATGGGTAATAACGTAGCGGGGTTGAGTGTATCACACCTCTTTATATGGATGTGACTTGCTAGCAGGGTAAGTTCGTAACTGGATAGTCGAGCGCTAGTAAGGTGTTGTGTCTTTGTCCTATTTAGCAAAATGTCTACTGCATGCGGAACCATAACGATCAAAGTGTTATTCATGACTAATCCAGCAGACTGTCGAATGCAGACAGCTGCTGCGGCTGTTGCTCTTAGACAACTTGGCAGTGCCTTAGCCACTGGATCCAGAGTTGCCGAAAAATACGCGCATGGGCGCTGTTTGTCCCCAAAGAGTTGCGTTAAGACTGATAATGCACAACCTTCTTTTTCGTGGACATACAATGTAAAAGGCTTACTGTAGTTGGGGTTTCCCAACACAGGCGCCGAACACAATGCATTGCGCAACTCGTGGAAACTCGTCTGACAATCTTTAGACCAAGGCATAGGCTTAGGCGTGTCTTTGCGGAGTAGTGACAGTAAGGGTTTGGCTAGTAGTGAGAAATTCGGTATCCATTGTCTACAGTACGATGTAATGCCCAAAAAAGCTCGAACACCTCTCTGTGTCCTTGGGGCACTTAGTTCTGTGATTGCCTGTATTCTTTCTGGTGTCAGTCTCCTTCCCTCCTTCGATAAGATGTGACCTAGGTAGGTTACTTCTTGTCGACAAAATTGCAGTTTTGAAAGGGAGACTTTGTGCTTCATGTCACATAGGTGACGTAATAGCGACAACGTAGCTTCCTTGCAAATCTCTTCAGTGTCTGCAGCGATCAGTAGATCGTCTACGTACTGAATCAATGTTGACCCATCCGGCAGTACAATTGTGTCTAGTTGTGTTTTCAGAGCCTGACTGAATATTGATGGGCTTTCGCAGTAGCCTTGAGGAGCGCATTTGAAGCGGAAGCTTCGTCCTCCTAAATTGAAGCCGAAAAGGTCTCTACTCTCTTCGGCGATCGGGACGCTGAAGAAAGCGTTCTTCAGGTCAATCACCGAGAACCAAGCTGCTGAAGATGGAACCATTGTCAATAAAGCAGTAATGTCGGGGACGACTGGAAACTGCGGTATAACTACCTTATTTACTTCTCGGAGGTCAATCACAAACCTATACACAGGGGGCTGTGAAGGATCAGTACGTTTTAAGACCGGTAAAACTGGACTGTTACAAACGTTTCCTGTTGTTTCTTCGATAACATCTTTATCGATCAAATCATAAATGATCATTAATAATGCCTTCTCGCATTCGTTAGATATTTTGTATTGGGGAATATGTGGCAATCTGACGTTGGCTTTCAAAGTTATGACATACGGTGCTATCTCTAAACGACCTACATCGGTGGAACCATTAGCCCACAGTATATCCGGAAGTGATGACAATTCGGTTGGGATACCTTCTTTTGACAAGTACATTGGAGAAATGACTTTTTTCCCTAAGGTAAGCTGTACTCCCGAGGGAGAACAGTACAAAGTCGCGTACAACCTTTTTAGCAAATCCAATCCTAACAAATTTTCACCGCAACCTGTTGTAAGAATGAGGGGTGCTTCTAATTCACAGGGGCCAACAGAAAGGGAAACAGGACTAAAGATCGGGTTTCTAACAGGGGCGCCAGAGAAGCCTACTGAGACATTCATTTCGCCAGACAAAGGTGCGCCAGGAAGTTTTGAGTGCATAATAGAACTTTTTGTAGCACCAGTATCCAGCAGAAATGGCTCTGACACTCCTGAGGTAATTACCTCGACATAAGGTCCATCCTGATCTACTGGAACTGAAACAACTCCCTCTCTTTGTCCATGGCTGTCCTAGCGATCGTTACCCTCATTGTCGTGTTCGGCGTAATAGTCGTCAGCATAGTACTGAGCTGACTTGGACGATGAATTACTCTGTTGATCAAAGCTATTCATGGATTTCTGAGGAGGAAAAGAAGTTATATTCTGAGTGAAATTTCCACGGCCTCTACCTCTAGAGGCATGCTGAACACCTCTTCCCCTTACACCTTGGGCACCTTTAAACGTCGTGCAAGAGCCGGACAATTACCTTTAAAATGACCCTCTTCTTTGCAATACGCACATTGATTCGGGCCATACGTAGGACGCTGACGGGAAAGCTCGTTTCCTTGCGCGTCTCTAGAGTACTGCTGATTCTGTTGATAATTGGGCTGGCTAGCCATACGAGGCGGATAGGCCTGTTGGAGAAGAACTTTAGTTTTCAAATCTTTCGTCTTTTTGTCTGCCTTGTCTAACTCGTCTTTACGCCTATTTTCATAGTACTGGGCTGTTGCTAGAATCTGCGCTGACGTAGAGACAGCCCAAGCACTCTCTGAGTCTTTTAGTTTAGCACACAGTTCAGGAAGCAAATTATGTACAAATTTGTCTACAAACAGTCTTTGGCCACCCTCGGTAGCCATATCCTGACCACTATGGTCAGTGAAAGTTTCCTCAAATCTCGTGAAGAAGTCAGACACATTCTCGTCTTTCTTCTGCTTGCACGCGGATAGCTTGTCCCAGTTCACGCGTACTTCAGGCATAATGGTCTTCATGTACGCAATAATTCTACCAGGAAGTTCAGCTATTAACGGCTCAGGCTTGAAACCACCGATTTGTCTAGCATCTGTAGTCGCAATGTTCGCCCATGAGTCACCTAATTCTTGGTCATGATCCGTATGACGTATCTTACTCCATAAAGGATGTGGAACAACGTTCCCAAACAACATGTCTATATCCGCTAAATTCATTATACATGAGCTTGCAGTTTGGGACAACTCCTTATAATACCCAGTCGGGTTTTTACGGGGATCGGGTAGTGTCTGTTTGAGTGCTAAAACTTCGGATCTTTTCCAGGGGACATGTACCCATACACGCTGGAAATGAGGCAGAACCGGTGGAACTGCGTTTGCATCACCTTCCCTCCAAACCGGAGGAACCTCTCTCATGGGGTACTGTCTCGCTCTTTTCCTACTAGACGTACCACTGTCAGAGGATGACCCAGAATTACCACCCGTACTTCGATGTGATAATAATATCTCAACTGCTTTTTCAACATCGGGACCAACTATCATACCCTCCCCAAATTTAAATCGCACACTACACAACTCTTGCTGGTTGCTCTTCTGACCATTATCTTCCAAATCCTCACACAGGAAAACACACATCTGCTCAAAGACGTATCTTTGCGTTGGTTCATCCCATTGACGGAAGACGTTCATGACAGACTCTACATCATATCTCGCTGTATCCATAGCCCAATTTCGTGCTAACTTATTCAATGATTCCCTTTCCTGATAATCAGGCATTTGGCTTCGTAATTGTCTTCGTTCCGTGTTAGGGGTCGTTTTAGGCGACCGAAAAAAAGTGGTGAAGGAAAGTTAGTAACAATGCTGGCCATTTTATGCCAGACGGAAGGTGAAAGTGGAGGAATAACTGGTAGTAGAACAGAGTCACGCAAAGCAGAAACAGAAATGTTCGTAGAACGAGTATCAGAGAGACTAGAAGGTGCGCTAGGCGAAATTTTAGAGGGAACGGTAGGAGAAATAGATGTGATCGGTGAGCCTTGAGGAGGCTGTGCCAAAGAAACAGGAGCCAGCTGAAGAGTAGCCGGTGGGTGCGGTAAAGGAGCCTGTATTACAGCTACCAAAGGTGCAACTAAAGGTTGCGGAGGTGCTGTGGCATTTTGTGCATAGGGTGGCGGAGAATTTAATAGGTGGGACATTAATGGATCTTTCTCGGATCCTTCCTTTTGACCTTGTCCCTTATTGGGCAGCATCGGGTAACATTTATCTATCGCTAATTTCTTGCTCCTAAGCATTTGTTCGCTCTCCTGCTCTTCCTCGTTATCTCTGTATGCAACGGCAGCTTGCACCATTGACATACCTCTTTTATTCTTTTTTGCTAATCTTATTTCTTTCTGTTTGGCTTCTTTGCGCCATAAGCGGAAAGAGTCAAACATCGCCGGCCGGGCTTTCTTCTTGAACAATTGACCTCTAGGTTATCTAAAACTTCTGAGTCGAAACTACCATATTGGGGCCATTTTAAAACACCATCCTTGCGGGTGTATTTTATCCATACTTCGTTATATGTTATAGGACCTACGCCGTGCTTCACATAGAGTTCATACGTTGGAGTTCCAATTGGAGGAACCGGACAGGAATCCTCTAATCGGGAGTCCTTACTACAACCAAGACAAAACAAGTTTCCAAGTCTGCTAAAACCAGGCATCTTCGCTCACTAGTCTAGCTTCAAACTTCAAAGGTTTATCTGTTACGATATTTCTCGTGAATACACGAGTCCTTCGGCTTTGGGGCTTGCAAGTACCAAATCAAGTCGTATCTCAAGGATACCAAAAACTAAGGACAAACTAAGGACTGGGAGACGCCCCAATTATACTTAACTGAAGTATTTGAAGATCTGTGACGTCGCTAGAAGACTCGTCTATCGTTTCGCTCTACCAAGGATCACTGGGTCCAAAACAAGGCGATAGTCAGGGCAGCAGTCCTTCGTAGCCGTCGGGACGCGGGGAACCTCGCAGCAAAGACCTTCGGAACCACGTCGACATACAGGGGTCGCTGAAGTGGCTGGCCGTCCTCCGGAATTTTCACACGAAGCTCCTCACGAACATCTGGCTTGGACCGTCACCGCTTGATATCGCCCCGAGTTGGGCGCCAACTGAGGTAACGGGTTTTTAGGAACCCGCTGGCGTTAGGGGACAACACCCGAAGACGTCTGAGTTCTCCCTTGTTCCGGACCACAGAAACACGGAGTCTTCTAGTCGCAGTCAAAGATCAAGGTTTATTGGTAGCTACCAAGTAACACGTGTCCCAGAAGTACACCACACGGGGAGTAGGTTCTTGGGAGACTGTTCGTTTTTACAGAACCAGCCTTCTCCTTATATACATGATACATGGCTTCAAGCAAGAATTCTTGAGTTTATGGTATGGCAATATACATATTTCTACAATAATACAAAGAGCGAAGTCATGTAAGCAAGCCCATACTTTAGATGTCCAGTTCGTTGATAGATTACCCAGTTAGGCCTGGAACTCCCATCAGATATCGATGAAACCTCAATAAAGAAAGGTGTAACCCAGTCATAAACCTGGCCATAAACAAGGAACGTGGACAGGTGCATGTTTGCAGAAAGCATGGTCTGTATGTAGTGAATGGTTCGTGGAATGTTATGCATAGATGCTATCGCATTCGGCTACTGGGCGAGGAGCTGCCTAAACAGGTTTGGCCGAAGACAGTGGAGTCAGTTGGGACAGGTCAGGGGAAAGTCACGAAAGGTGGACGTGTCTATTTGGATCAAGCTCGACCTTTAATTGACTTATCATGAGGGCAAGTTGCAAGATGGATGCCGTTCACAAAATGGAGTTTAAGGGATGGGACGGAAACTGTGATTTAGGGGTGTTGGCAACCCTCGATTGTAACGCAAATACATAGGAATGATGTCCTAATCATTATCGGTTCGTAGACACAAAAATTGTCTCGGTACGTTGAGGTTTCGAGACACGGGTATTGGACCTCGATATCGGGAGAACAACAGGGTCCGGATTTTGAGAACCACACTTGTTTGTGTCCCAGCTTGTCAATCTTATTGTTGACACTCTCATGGATCATTGCCTTTTTACGATCTCTTTGATTGGCTAACATCTCTGATTTTAAAGCACTACTTTTTTCTTTTGTGTTAAGCACTTTTCAAGCTGTCTACCTCATGTACTTCTCCCCCGCTGCAGTCGGGGTGCCCTCTGGCGTCTGAGTGCTTCTCCCCACCAACTCTCTGTTGCGCTTACATATGCGCTTCTCGGCATTGCATTTTTTTCCTGAAGAATTTCCTGAAGAAGGCGTTCTGATTACGCCGAAACGCGCGTCGATATTAATGATGAAGATTGCCACCTTTCTACATTTGTGCATATTGTACTAAATAATAATGAAATGAGTAAATTTATTTGTGGAATGTATAATTTATGTTGTTTTTAAATGTATGCCTTTTTTAATTAAATACTTCCGTGTTGCTTGCCCCCACCCACGCCTTTGATGTACCTTGCCCCATCTGTGCCTCTCTATTGTTGCCCCCTACCCATGTGTTGCTTCTCCATCCCTCTCACTGTCCCTGTGGCGCTTTACCTCTCTCTCAAACACCCCAGTGTTGTTTACGCCTCCCTCCAATCCTCTCCTTGTTGCTACTTCATTTCCCCATCCTCCCCTGTGCTGCATTGGGGAAGTCGTGCAGCAGGGCTAATAACCATTGGCAAAGCCAATATGTTACACAGGCAAGACCTATTGACATTGCCAGTGCTTGTTTCTCCATGTTTACTCTGCTTAGTATTGACAATGTTTGTTGTTTTACCTAAACAGCAACTTGGTATTGTGGGGCCAGTACTTGTGAACTGTGATTTCTTGACCTGTTAAGATAGAGATTTTCTTTCCTGAACTCTGTTTTCCTTTCAGAGCTACAGATGCTAGTTGAAGTTTCCATTTTCCAGAAGGAATGGCCTCTGATGCCTTTAGTAGCATCCCTCAGGCAGAAGTGTATAATGTTGGAGGCTTCACTCACCCACAGAAGACATGATACCAGGATGTGAGGGGGGAACTATTATTTATTAATATACACTGGCAGGAGAGCGCCGGGACGTCCGGTGCTCTCGGGGGTATTGTGCCAACTCGCACTATTTAGCGCGATCCAAGATGGCCGCCTCGCGCACTACGTCAGTGCGTAGCGCGCAACCACTAGAGCGCGACTCTACATATCTCCCCCTTTTTGTACCACAACATAAAACACACAGTCTCTACATGTATCGGGCTATTTTTCTTCTCCCAGTTCATAGTCTCCAAATCTTGTAGGTCTCACAATCGCTCTGCCCCCTCATGTTCGCCTTACCAGGGTGGAGGTCACTTCCCTGGGACTGTTCTCTGCTGGGCTCACCACTTTATCCTCCTGAGTACCCTGTCTTTCTCTCCGCGAGGTCTCTCTCTCTTCTCCTAGTTGTTCTTCTGCTATTGGAACCTCACTGTCCCCTTGCTCTTCACTCTGTCCTTCTGCTACCATGCTTCTTTCTCCTTCCAGGCTGACAATTTCATTCTCCGGTGACCTCAGGTCCATCGTTGTTCTCTCTCTTTCTTCGGGGGACCATTGTAGGTTCTTACTACATCGGGACATGCGATCTTGGGACCCCACGTTCCCGTCACTGAGCAATGCTGCCCTGTCATACACTTCCTTTACTTGTAGGGGTCGACTGTATTTGCTGTCACCTGTTTTCTGAAGTACAGCCAGTTTGACTCTGACCCATTCTCCTTTCCCCAGGGATGTTTCCTTCACATTCCTTCTCCTATTATAATGTTCAGTATAGATCATATGGGCTTTTTCTAGATTGTGCTGCACCACCGCCAGGGACCATTTGCTTGTCACAGTCTTTTCCTTCCACGCCAGGTTGTCTTTGGTGAAAGGATCCCTGCCTCCTTAAAATCTGGAAGGGGCTGTACCCCGTCCTCGTGGGGGTGATGCGGTAGGCCCATATCATATTTTGGACTTCTTTTTCCCAGTCCTTGCCCATCGTGATGGCTGCTTGGATGGAACCCATTAGGACCCTGATGAAACGTTCCACTTGTCCGTTTCCTGCAGGGTGGTATATGGAGGTGTGCTTGGTTTTAATGCTGTTCCTCTCCATATACTTGTACTATTTCTCCGAGGTAAACTGGGGACCATTGTCACTTAGTGTCGATCTCGGTATGCCTTCTCTGAGGAAGATTGAAGTGAGGAATTGAAGTACTGTATCGGTGTCCATTTCTTCTTGCACGTGCACTTCAGGCCACTTCGAGTATCTGTCCACAATGACACATAGGTATTTCAGGGTGCCCAGGGTGTCTAGTATGGGCCCCAGGATGTCTATGGATAACTCCTCCCAGGGATTTCTCGGATTGGTGAACTTCCCTAAGGCTGGTCATAGAGGTGTCATAGTCTTGTCAGCTCGCTGGCACTGGTCACACTCTCTCACGTGTCTCTCTGTTTGTATGTCCATCCCTGGCCACCAGTCAATCTGCTTGGTCCTCATTTTGGTTTTCACAATCCCTAGGTGTCTTTCATGTAGTATCACTAACAGGTGCGGTACCAACGATGTCGGGGGAACGACTTTTGCTCCTCGGTACATGAAGGTGCCTTTGTCATCCAGGGACAATTCTACTCGCACTTCATAAAACTTCTTGAGTGGTGTCCACAAAAGTCTCTTTTCTGGCCATCCTCGGATGATACATTCCTTTACTTCTTGGATGTCTAGGTCTTCTCCGTATGCCTCGGTCCACTCTTGGTTGCTAATCACCTTCTCAGGGTCTTCCATCAAGGCCATCATTTTGTCACTCTCTTCCTGCTCCATCCAGTGCTATTTCCATAGCAGCAGCCCTACTAAGATAATCTGCTACCTTGTTCTTATTTCCCGGGATGTATTCCACATCATATCTGTATTCGAGTAGTTTCAGTGTCATCTTGGTGATTCTAGGGGTAGCACTTGCATGTCCACTAGACGTGAGCACTTTGACAAGGGGTTTATGGTCAGTCTTAAGTTGGAACCTTGTGCCCCATAGGAACTGGCGGAATTTCCACATGGCCCATACCACTGCCAGTATCTCTTTCTCTATGACGCTGAATTTTTGTTCTGTGGTTGATAGAGCTCTGGAGGCGAAGCTGAGAGTTTCCGTAGTTCCATTCCACCTTTCCTGCATGAGGACTGCTCCCAGTCCCTTATCGCTGGCATCCATAGTCAGCACTAATTGCCCTTGGGGATCATATCCCTGCAGGGGTATGGCTTGGCTGACGTCGTTCTTTAGGCCATCTAAGTCTCTCTCCGTCTTTTCTGTCCATGCGAACACTGTTTTGTCCCTTATGAGCTGTCTTAGGTGGTGCGTCTTGGTGGCAAAATGTTGTACAAATTTACTATAATATTCAGCCATCCCTAAGAAGGATCTCACTTCTTCCCTGCTGGATGGAGGCGGTGCGTCACAAATGGCCTTTACATTTGCCCTTTTTGGTGTGATGCCGTGTTCTCCTATTTCGTGTCCTAGGTAGGTGACTGAGGCCATTCCGAGACGGCACTTCTCCCACTCCGCAGTTAGGCCCTTTTCTTCTAGCACTCGTAGTACCAGGTCCAATTTCTTGTCATGGTCTTTCAGGTCTTTCCCCATCACCAATATGTTGTCCTGGAAATACTGCACTCCTTCTATGTCCTTGAAGAGACGGTGCATTAGTTTCTGAAAGACAGCCGCTGCAAGTCCAAACGGCATCCTGCGGAATTGGTAACACCCAAAAGGTGTTATGAACGACGTTAGTTTCCGGCTCTCCGGGTGCAAGGCTATTTGGTGATAGGCTGAAGTGAGATCAATGGTGGAGAACCATTTTACTCCCTTGGTCCTTGCCAACATTTCTTCGATGCGGGGTAGCGGGAATTTCTCCACAACAATGCACTTGTTTAGCTCTCTCAAGTCTACACAGAGCCGGACTTTGCCGTTGGGTTTCATCGCTACCACTAGGGGCACCAACCACCCCGCACAGTTTATAGGTTCGATGATTTCATTTTCCTCCAGTCTGCGTAGCTCCAGTTGTACCGCCTCTCGCACCACAATGGGAATATTCCTCACCTTGTGAGAAACCGGCTTGGAGTTCTCCTTGAGTTCTATCCTGTGTGTGAATTTCTCCAATTTGCCGACCTTTCCTCCAAACACCTTGGGGAAGTCTCTCTTCATTTTCTCTAAGTCCGGCCAGCGCTCGGGTGCTGTCATCAGTACTTGCATGTCTTCACCTGGGTCCAGCTGTATGCCTAGGTCTCCTCGATCCATCCACCCTAGGACCGACGGCCCCTTCTCTGCCACATACAACTTGCACTCCGCACTCCGTCCGTTGAATTTGAAGATTAGTGCTCTGTAGCCCACCATGGGGATCGATTCTCCCGTATACGTGACTGGTCTTATGTCCGGAGGCTCTAACCCAGGACCTAGGTTGGGCCTAAACCTCTCATTCCACACTGCTTTTTGGACGATGGTGTACGGAGAGCCAGAGTCGGCTACTATTCTGATCTGTACTCCTCCGATCGTCATGTCGCATTGCGGTTTGCGGGACCGTTGGCCGTCTATGCCTAGTACTTGGTCTTCAACGCACAGTACTGTGTCCTCTTCTTCTTGCTCTCTACCACCTGCTTCTTCAGGATCTTGTTCCACATATTTCACGGTGTTGCGGCCTGCCTTCCGGCGACATACTATTTTGTAGTGTCCTATTATGCCGCAGAACATGCACTTCGCCCGGAACGCTGGGCATCTTTTGTCGTAGGCCTCGTGGGCCTGGCTGCAGCATCGGTAGCACATGTTCCAGCCTCCTCTGTTCTGCTTCCTTGCTGCGCCAGTTTTCCGGACCATCTGTTGGGTCCTCTACTGTTTGTCGTCGACACTTTGCTCCTTCCCGCTGGTTCTTCGTCATCTACCTTATTCACCCTGGGCCTCGGGACTGTTTCCCTCTTTACTGCGTCAGCACACCGTTTCATCAATTCGGCCTTTTTCTCCATGGCGATCACCTCCTTTAGCGTGGCTTCTCCACTCACCCACAATTTGTGTTGCACGGTTTTGTTGGTGGTGTGCATGGCTATTTGGTCCTTTATGAACTCATCATGTAGTGTGCCGAACTTGCACGTCGTCGCCAACTTCTTCAATGCGGCTACATATTCGTCGATTAACTCGACCATTTCTTGCTTCCTCTGCTGGAAATTGTGTCGGTCAATAGACGTGCACACCGCCGGCCGGTAGTGATTATTCAGCTCTTCTATGGCATGTCCGAACACGTCATCGTCTGCGGCTTGCCTGGGCATGGGTACCAGGTTCTGAAATACTCTAATACCTTCAGGGCCTAAGTTGTGTAAAAGTATTCTCTTCTTTCTTTTACTAGGAAAAGCTTCTTCATGCTCATCTTCTAGGGCTTCAATATATTTCATGGTGTACTCTCTCCAGTCCTCCCACTTCATCAGGGACTCTCCCGGTTTAGGTAGGAACGGAATCGGCGTCGTCAGTGATGATGCCTGCGCACTCATTTCTGCACGTCTTGCTGGTTCTACCTCCTGGCCTCTCGGGCTGCCTGGCGCACTATTTTCCTCGCCCTGCGCTGGTTGCACTTGGGGACCATCTGCGCCCCTCACTCCGTCTCTAGCTGACTCCGCCAAGGCCACTACTTGGTTCGGTATCTTCCCCGCCTGGTTTTTTCCCCTAGTGTATCTACCCAAACTTCTTCCTCCTTCGTGTTGCCGGGGTCACAGTGGGGCCTGTTCTCGTCTCCCTATCCTGTGTCTCTGTCTCCTGTAGTAGGGATCACTGTGGGGCCTGTCCCTGTCTCCCTTTTCCTGTGTCTCTGCCCCCTTGTACCTGGTTGATTTGAGCATAAGCAGCTCTATTATGTCCTCCTGTGCCTCTGCCACGCCCTCCTGCAGTGCCTGTATGCTGTTCCCTCGTGTCTCTGTCTGTACTTCCTAGGCAGTGCCTGGCCTCCTGGTGCTGGGTTCTTCCATCTGCCTCGTTTTTTTTCCGAATCCCGGTCTCGTCGCCACTATAATGTTGGAGGCTTCACTCACCCACAGAAGACAGGATACCAGGATGTGAGGGGGGAACTATTATTTATTAATATACATTGGCAGGAGAGCTCCGGGACGTCCGGAGCTCTCAGGGGTATTGTGCCGACTCGCGCTATTCAGCGCGAACCAAGATGGCCGCCTCGCGCGCTACATCATTGCGTAGCGCGCGCTACATCATTGCGTAACGCGCAACCACAAGACGCGACTCTACAAGGTGTACCAGTAAACGTGTCACGCAAGGTCCCCCTTCTCTGTGTTAAAAATGGCTGCAATCATGAATACTAATCTACAAGTTTGTAAACTATGTGGAGCAGGGCTTCATTTGTGAAAGTATAAGTGCTGGTGCCCGAAGTTCGCTGCTCATGAGCCGTCGGTGGGAGCAAATAAATGTCCGTGCCCCGAATACCAAGGCTGGCAGTCTGTACTGTAATCCACTACTAGACACTTTCTGCCGCTTTTTCTCGCCCTTGCAGGTTTCTGCTTTCTCTCGTTGTGATGATTTTGTGATCTTTCTCATCCCCCGTCTTCCAGATCCTCTCGTCCACTCAGTAAAAATCTGATGCGGAAAAATAAGTGCTGAATCCTACAAATTAGTGCCAGCAACCACCGTCTCAAATTAATCACTGATGTGGGGTTTGGTGGCTATGCTGATTGAAGCAGCTGTTGATGTTCGGAGCAGCTGCAGCTGCAGCATCTCTCTGCCTGAGACAGCCCAGTTGCATACACACCGCTCTTACTGGTGGAGCCACTGCTGAGATCTCTTTGTCAATGGCGGCCAAGTCTTGATACAGGAAGAGATGTGGTGCCGCGGCTAGGGCGACTGACTCCGGAATCTGGGGATCACGGTTCGATCCCCAGCACCGGTGGCAGATTACCCCAACACCATGTGACTCTGGGCAATAGCTTGCTTAATCGTTTGTTTGTTTGAATAGCTTTATTTCGATATATTTATCATATCATAAAAGCATTGCAATACAAAAACAGTTAAAAATACAATACAATTTAACAATTCATCCCTCTATTCAATTTATACCGTTTATCAATTCTTCAATTTCTTGTAACCATCAATAAAGTAACATAAAAAGGAATTCATTTACCATAAAGTTATTAAAACATACTAAATCAATGCAGATCTTGTTACTGGAGAAACAATTTCCTCACGGATCTTATCCGCCATGCCCAACCCAGGAATTTTGCCAGGCAACAGGCGAACAAAGGGCGAGCATCAGATCTTAAGATGCGTAGAGCCTCCAAGTGCGATCTAGTGCCAAGGCTCCTGCATAGTGGTTTCAGCCATCTGCACCGAGGTGCTACATAGGCTGGGCACTCAAACATTAGATGGGCAATGGACTCATCCCTTTTTTCGCAAAAAGGGCAATACGGTGTGGTTTGCAGCGGTGGCTTCCAGCTTGCTGTCCACTGTCCTAAAGGTAGAACTCCCACCCTAAATTTGAAATACAATGACCTATCCATCGGGTTAAGGATCAAGTCCAGATAAGGTTCTCTAAAGGGGAGCTCCTTGATTAACAGAAACTCAACAACAGATCTGCATAATTTAGAATTGCTCATTCTCTCATTTGCCACCCATGACCAATATAATTTCTTTAACATCTGTTTGGGTGGAGCTGTTCTATTGACCCAAGCGTCTCCAAGGCCCAGTTCACAGAGAAGCCGCTTAACTTCCATGAGCCAACCAACCTTGTGCCAGCCAGGGGATGAAAGGAGTTCACTTAGGGCTTCCGCGTAGCTCGATAGTTCTGGTACATTCCATATTCGAGCCCACAGTAAGAGGGGACGTAACCTTGCTTGCTCGCATATTGGGCGTGTACCTGCATCTAATAAGAGTGGGAGTGTGGGGGTGCTGTGTGGTAGCCTCATGAGATCTTTGTGGAATTTGTTTTCAAGATGAGTCAAAGTATCAACTCTCTGGGCACCCCACAATTCCGACCCATACAGCGCCGCACTCACCACCCTTGCCCTATAGATGTCTAATATCGCCCCAATGGGTTTAAGAGACGAGGCACGATGTTTTTTTAGCAGGGCCCCTGTAACCCTCTTATGAGTCAGAAAGACTTTTTGGTGGTGAGCCTTCCAACTCATGGAGTCACAGAGTCGGATGCCTAAGTAATCAAATTCCTTTACCCTTTCAAGTGGAACTGAGTCTAGGGTTGGGGGGATGACTGTCTTCCTAGGGGGGTTTAGGACCAGGAATTTGGTTTTGCTTACATTAATGACAAGGCCCCTAGAATCACAAAAGTCCTTGAACCTGGAAAGCAACTTTTGAAGGCCTATCGGGGTTTTTGAAATCAGGAGGGTGTCATCTGCAAATAGGAGGGTAGGTATTTTTCTGCCCGCCAGGGAGGGTGCATCTGCTGGATGTTTGAGAAGGTGCTCCACCACTCCGTTAACTTAGAGTGAAAACAGAGTGGGGGCTAGCACACAACCCTGGCGGACACCCCTATCTACAGGAATACGAGATGTTTTTTGGCCCTGGTCTCCCCACCTGATCTGAGCAAAGTTGCTTTCATGGAACTTAATAAGCAAACCCAACAAATACGGAGGGATACCCAAACCCTCTAAGACATTCCACAATTGGTCACGTGGGACCAGGTCAAAGGCAGTCCGTAAGTCTATGAATGCGAGATACAGACTGCCTTTGCCCAATACAACCACTTTCCAATAGAGCATTAAAAGGCGAAATGTCTGTTCAATGGTACCAGTTCCTGATCTAAAACCGGCCTGGAAGTCAGACAAAACCTGATTTTCTTCAGCCCAGTGTAAAATCCTACCTAAGACTACTTTGCCCGCTACCTTCTGGGTGGAATCGAGCAAGCTAATTGGACGGTAGTTAGCAGGGTCGTCCCGACAGCCTTTCTTAAAAATCGGGACGACCTCCGCGCCCCTCCAGGAGTCCGGAAGGCAACCTCCCATCACGGCCTCATTTAGGAGTGAGGCAATAAGTCTGCTCCACACCTCTAGAATGACCCGCAACAGATCACCTGGGATGCCATCTGGGCCTGCAGCCTTGTTAGCAACAAGGCACCTAATTGCCCCTTCAACTTCCTTAGCAGCAAAGGGGTGGTCATTGGTTGTGTTAGCAACCGGCGCTCTATGCGAAGAACCCCTATTTGTTTCTAGTGCGCCTGATGAAATAGAGTAGAGCTTAGAGAAATGGGCAAACCAAGCCTCCCCTGTAATGTTGCAAGTCAATTGTGAATCAACGGGCTTATCCCTACCTCTAAGCAAATCCCAGAACCCCTTCGTGTCCTTTTTAGTGCTCGCATCCATTAGCTCTCTCCAGAAGTTGGTTTCATGTGCTTCCCTTGCCACGGATAGAACTTTTCCTAGCGAGTCTAATTCGAACTGGGTCTTTTAGTTTCACAGCTAGGATGAGTTCCCCTTTGGCAGCACGACATGCAGAGGAGTACCATTTATCTCTACCCTTGGTTGCGGTTCTACTTGTGGCCCTTGCCCTACTCTGTGGGACTATGAACAACTCACTTAGAGCTGAGACAGTTTCTGTGAGGGCCGTAAGGACATCATGATTGATGGTTTCCGATGTGTCTAGACGGAGCTTCACAGCTGTCATTATGGTCTTAGCTTGGGCCATCCTTCCCTCGTCCGCACAACTTTAGCCCATTTTAATCGCCTACCGCAGTTCGAAGGAACACATTTGTGGGATGATTTCCATATAGGTGGAGACGTAGTTGGATTCCTGTCTTGCCACAGGGGGGTAAGGGTTAGGGCCAAAGGGTTATGGTCACTGTCAGATGTCAATAGGACTTCCATGTCATGGAAATACGACCATAGCTTATGGTTCAGCAATATGTAATCAATTCTAGAAGTATGTCCCACCCTATTATAGGTGTGCGCTCCCCTAGGATCTGACTTAGATCGACCATTAGTTGCTCTAAGGTCGTATTCCATACAAAGTGAGTTGATATCTATGGCACTCTGGGTCCATTTTTTGATCGGATCTAGAGAGAGCATAGGAATGCCTCTCCTGGCATCATCTACCCAGGTGTCCAAGATGTCCTCACTGGCTAGAGGTTCGAAGCAACAGTTAAAGTCTCCTGCTAAGACAACAAGGGAATCGATGTTACAGGATCTAAGCTCCTCTTCTACTCCGGATGAGGATAACATTGAATTCCCCCCCCTAGCCCTCCTTAAATAAAGGTTAAACACTTCTAGCTTCCTACCCTCATGGCACTGTATTGTGAGTCTCTGAAGATCAGGAGATTGTGTGTTTATATGCCTTATGGTTAATCCCAATGAAATACTGACCCAAATAAGAAGGCCACCCGACGGGCGACCTTTGCTGCCCTGAGGTTGGGATGCAGGCACAGAGTAGGTTGTATACCCTACCCTGTGGCGAGGTTCCAAGCACCATGTTTCTTGCAGAAGACAAATCCCGAAAGGATCCACAAAGGAATTCCAATCTGGGTTGTCAACATTACGTGCAAGCCCTGCCACATTCCAACTTAAGATCTTCAGCTGTGGGTTTCCTGTGGTTCTCTGTCTGGTCATTGGGGCAAAAGCAGGGGGATCAAGGTTAGAAACAGGGCCTACCCTTGAGCCATGATCAAACACTGCCGCCACTACATCGGCTCTGGTTGGTGTTTGAGTGGCCTCTTTCTGGATTCGGACATTTGCCCTCGTGACGGTAATTCGTTTGCCAGCAGGCAAGGACAACCGGTGGAATAACATAGAGATCGTTGGTGGTGCAACTATCTCATGCACAATTGCATGAGTTCTATGGGTATTAAAGGTGTTCGGCGCTCCCTGCACTAGCAAGGCATGTGCCGTTGGTTGGAAAAGGGGAGCGGAGCTAGTCCCATCAGGTTTGGTTACCAAGGATAAGGAGTCAGGTTCCCCATGAGATAAGGAAATCTTTAGAAGCAGTGGAGGATCAAGGGGCTTGAGGAGTCAATCTACTTCTTCGAGACAGCTGTACCTGTTCGAGGTTGATGCCCCGAACCAGCGTCTAGTTGGGACTTGCTCTTTAGTAGAATTCCCCCTCCCGGAATGATGATGTACCATGGACCAGTCACCCCCATAAGTATGTGTGGTACGTGGTGGGTAAAAGAAAGTTAGTGGCCTGGGTGCAATGGATGAGCCTTCGCCATCAGTAAACCATGAACAGATATAGTGGGCCGTGTATGGATCCTCAAACGTCACGACTATGCAATCACCAGGTCTACATTTCCGTGAGGGACCTACCCAGGGAACTCTTCGCACCATTTTAACTCCACTTGTCCGGCCATTTGGGATCGGTCTATGCACATTAAGCCAGTGCATGACCTTGTTCTTTAGAGACCAATGGTTTTCGTAATGGTCATTCTCGACCTCCGGCACACCCGTCAGCACCACCACGTAGTCATTGGCCTCTGGGGGGAGATCAATATAACCCCCTTGAAAGTTGCTCTTGTTATGTGAGCCCTGAGTGGGTCGGTGGGTAGTGTTGCTAGCATTCAGCCTCGGAGGAGCACCCACATTAGTATGTATGGGGGCTTGGGGAATGGGGTGCTTTGGCTTTGGCGCCCTAGGCGGGGGATCAGAGATTTTGTGATCGACTCCCTTAGTACGAGGTTTGGGGACTGGCTGTGTTATAACTGGTGCTGGAGGGGGAAGGATTGGAGTCTGTGGGGCTATATTATTCTCTAGGAGACCTTGATTTTCTAGACCTCGCAAGCCAAGAGTGGCCAAAGCTATAATGCTCTTTTCCATCTCTAATAGATGGTTCTCAATGCGTGAAAGTCTTAGGTCCAGGGGAGATAGGAGCTTTTTTAAGGTTTCCCAAACTATTCCTATGAACTCCCCATCCCTCCCTTTCTGATCTTTTGAATGTAATCCAATTTCCTCTGCAATTATGTTATCTTTAGTGGTTGCAGAGGCTGCACCATCACTATCTTTTCCCCGGGGAACCTGTGACGAAGAAGCATACCCTCCTATAACGCTAGTCACAGGGATGCTACCAACGTTAAGTTGGTGTGCCCCAGCAATTTTAGCCTTCTTACGTGAGTAAGCAGACCTTGAGGTACGTTTCCTTTTGTGTAGTTTACCCTTGGTACTATTACATGTGGATACATCGGGAATATCTGGGGTATGGGAGTGGTAGTGGGTTGTTGGTCAAGAGTAACCACGGGTGGGAGCTGACTTACAGACGGAGGTGTGGGGCACAAGGGTAAGGGTGAGACAAGCGAGACCGGAGTGTAATGGACATCCGCCTGCTTGATTACGCAACGCGGATTGTCCAGACGCTCCGGAGTAATAGCAGATGCTATGTGACCCAAGGATGATTTTTTAGAATTAGCAAAGTCCTGCGACAATCTTCTAGCAGCAGCCAAATCTAAAGAGACTCGAGTTTGCAATTTGGTAATTTCATTGTCTATAGCAATGTTTGTGCGTGTAATAAAATCATCCATGGGACCATTTTGTATCAACCCCCCCTTAGCAACCCTACTGCGGCTAGCCCGTGTGCACATATATAAATAAGATAGGCAACCAGCATAAACAATAGGAGGGAGCAGTGTGGACTGTACCGATGGCAGAGCAAGGGGCGAAAAGGGGGGGGCCCAGACCAGACCTCTTGGACCTCGAACGGCCTCAAACGGCCCGCTCTTTGCCCGGTCTTCGCCCCGAGCTGCGTCCCGCGCTGCGGGAGTCTGAGGCTATAATATAGGGGGCGTGTTGGGCGGGGGGCGGGCCTGCAGGGAGAGCGGACCGGATGCTGACTATCGGTCTCGCAGGGACTCCTGGATGTTGGAGTCCCCGCACGCTCGCAGCCCCGCTGAGCCTCTTGCCCGGAACCGCCTTACCGCTCCTGTCCTTGGGTGATGCTGTCCCACACACTCCTGGACGATGCGGCCTCAATGGAGTTAAAAAACGCTGCCTTAACGGTGAAGCCTCCGTGGTCAAACAACTGGTGTCCCAGCGAGGAGAAGATGCAGGGAGCCTTTACAATCCTCAGGTGGGCGGGGGTGGGCCCGCAGGGAGAGCGGACCGGATGCAGACTATCGGTCTCGCAGGGACTCCTGGATGTTGGAGTCCCCGCACGCTCGCAGCCCCGCTGAGCCTCTTGCCCGGAACCGCCTTACCGCTCCTGTCCTTGGGTGATGCTGTCCCACACACTCCTGGACGATGCGGGACCCGCGAAGCGGGTGCGGCGAGATGCGGGCTCAATGGAGTTCAAAAACGCTGCCTTAATGGTGAAGCCTCCGTGGTCAAACAACTGGTGTCCCAGCGAGGAGAAGATGCAGGGAGCTTTTACAATCCTCAGGTGGGCGGGGGGCGGGCCCGCAGGGAGAGCGGACCGGATGCTGACTATCGGTCTCGCAGGGACTCCTGGATGTTGGAGTCCCCGCACGCTCGCAGCCCCGCTGAGCCTCTTGCCCGGAACCGCCTTACCGCTCCTGTCCTTGGGTGATGCTGTCCCACACACTCCTGGACGATGCGGCACCCGCGAAGCGGGTGCGGCGAGATGCGGGCTCAATGGAGTTCAAAAACGCTGCCTTAACGGTGAAGCCTCCATGGTCAAACAACTGGTGTCCCCTTGCTTAATCTTTCCGATGGCCCCCAGCGCCTAGAGACCCTTACGGGTGATTGTGGGCTTTACAAATGTGGATTATTATTATTATTATTATGCATATCTATGTGATGAAGGACTAGAACCGGACACTCTTGTTTACTCCAATTGTGCAATTTAGACCCAGGTACATTTGTATGCAACAGCTGTGGTGCCCACAGCTGAGGGCAGCACTCGGCTAATAATCAGCCTACTAGAGTCCTGAGGTTGTCTCCAAACAGCTAACAGAATTTGCATGAGAAGAAAATCTGCAGCAGCCTGTAACACCATTCTCAGGCAAGGAAAGGCGATAGGCTGCTTGGGAGGATCCACTCTTTGTTATGGTCTCACAAGGAAACGTTTGCACAAAATCTACTGAAGCATTTCAAGCCAAACTATCATCCATCTCTAACTACAGAATACATTTGCTAAACTGCCAACTGGCACAGTCCTGTGTATAGCTAAGCCTCTTCTTCTCCATGATCGAGCTCAAACTGATGGAGGAGAACAGTGTCCTAGACCAGGGGTTTCCCAATCCATCGTCAGTCCTTAAAGATACTGCTAAACCAGCAAGCAGATTGCAGGCAGAACAGTGGGCACTCAGAAGAAGATTGCACACATGCTATAGCAAAATCCAAAGCACAATAAAATCCCTACCCCATTTATATGTACAAGACCCCTACTCCCCCAGAAAGGACAGAATTAGTTCTTGTTAAAACTGCTTGAGAGAAACAATCAAACTACACAGCAACGGGTCAAGAAAGATTCATACGTTATAGTCATGGACTTGAGGCATCTCGGAAGCCAAAGTGGAAGCCCATTGATGACTTGATTAAGGAGGAACCCATTACCATCCCGCTTTTTCTTCTGGAGCTTTGAATCTCTAATGAGGTCACAAAAGACACCACAGAAGGCCCTCTTCTCTTCCAGGTGATCCTCATCAATAGTCATAAGCACTGAATATTTCCATCTATACGCGGGGACCCAGGAATATATAGAAAAATGATATATGAAATTATATATATACAGCTCTATATATATCCATATATAACTTTTTCGCAAGACAATGCAGCCACCCAGAAAAAACCAAGGCTAACCGATACTCTGAAATCTTGTTTTTGTAACACATACAAAAGAACATGCAGACATGGAGACACATAAACTCTCTTTAATGACCCGCAGAAAAGTTGTCATGCAAAGTACACAGGTATTGTTAGCCGATAGGCTACATTGACAGCTTAACAGCATAGAAAATGAAAGCAATTGCAAGAATAAAATTGGCACTGTGCCGTTAAAGCCGCCGTCACCCCCAGCTTCCCATCATGACTCAGAGGTGACAGTTAGGTCAGTTGTTCTTTCCAAGTCCTTCAGTAAGGACCCTGGTTACTCAGCTCCACATTGTTTTGACTTTTCAGTCAAAAAAAGTTCTCCTTTTTTGCTGTGACTTCTTTTATTTCGACATCTAGCACCTGTTGAAGTAAAGAGTTGCTTTTTTTCTAGCAGATTTTTGACTTTTTTGAGTCAGAGGATGCCTTCTCTGTTTGATCTTTTGCCTTCCTGTGGCAAAAAGCAGGCCAAGAAGATTCCCATTTGTGTGTATCCTCTGTCTTCCTGAGTTTCATTCCCCTGAGACCTGCCAATACTGTCAGAATTTGTCACGGCGCACTCTCAAGGAGAGAGAAAGAATCCTTCTTTATGGTATCTCTGAGAAAAAATTGACTACCTCCAGAGGCAGATCTCCTGTGAGACACAAAAAGAAGAGGTCCAGGTCGACTTCAAAAAGTAAAGTCCTGGTCTGTTCTTCTTCTGCGTTGGGCTCGGCATCAAAAATGCCTCCAACGATGAAGAAATCGGCTACAACAGCCCCTCCGCCTGTGACATCGCTGTCAAGAGCCTTGGAGCATCGGTTGTCGTAGAAAACTTCGAAACAGAGGTACGTTGCATCATAAATCAGCATCGGATCCTCCACTTCAGTCAACCCGGCGACGGTCAGCGTTGAGGAGTCGATCTTAGTTGGTGCTGGTTCATCACCCAACGTCGAGACATCGCTCTCAGTCGATGCCGTCATTACGGCTTTCAACGTTGAAGCATAGTCCTCGGTTACAGTCAACTAGGTGGTGATCAACGTCAAGGCCTAAGTCATCCACGACATCCAGAAGGAGTTCAACGTCGAACCAGATGCCTCTGTTAATTGTTATGTTAATTGTTGTCTTTTATAGCGCACGGCTACTCCGAAGAGTGTCCCGGCGCTTTATTGACAACCAAAAGAGACAAACACAACCACGAACAAAAGAAGGAGACTGTTAAAGGCGGGAAGTCTGAAGGGCAAAGAGCCAAGTTTTCAGGCCCTTCCTGAAAGCCAGAAGGCTCGGGGTACTGCGCAGTGCAAAAGGCAGAGTGTTCCAGAGCTGTGGAGCCCGCAGCCTAAAGGAACGCCCTCCAATATGGGCCTTCTTCACACGCGGAACCAAAACGAGAAACAACGATTCTGATCTCAGAGATCGTGTCGGATGGTAGAATGCGAGCCTACTTTGCAAGTATTTCGCCCCAGATGCATGGAGAGCCTTAAATGCCAAAGTCAGAGCCTTGAAAACTATCCGCTTCCGGATAGGCAGCCAATGAAGGGATTGCAGAAGACCAGCGGCTCTGGCTCTCCTATGCAGGCCAAATATAGCTCGCGCGGCCGTATTCTGGACCACCTGCAGCCGTTGCAGGAGGTACTCTGGCAGGCCTAGATAGAGGACGTTGGCATAGTCCAATCTAGACCCAATTAGGGCCTGTACCATCGTCCTCCTGTGCTCCTCAGAGAGCAAAGGAAGAAACTTCCGAAGCATCCTGAGGAGGGCAAAGCAGGTGCCAGAAAGGGCAAGGATCTGAGATCTAAAAGTTAGACCATTGTCCATCCTGATTCCCAGGTTCTTAGCCGACTGAGACGAGCGGGCTGGAGGAGACATGTCAGCGGGCCACCATTCCTGCCAGTCTGGATCAGATTGACCACCGAAGAAGAGTACCTCCGATTTATCGGAGTTGCACATGAGGCTGTTCAGCTGGAACCATTCAAAAACAGCCCCAAGGCACTCACGGATACTCTCTCCGTCATAATCCTCTCCTTTCCTGCAGGTGAAAAGGAGCTGGGTATCGTCGGCATAGGATACGATCTGGGCCCCAAAAGACTCAGCCAGCGCCGCCAGAGGGGTCATAAAGATGTTGAATAGAGTCGGGCTCAGCACCGAGCCCTGCGGGACTCCGACTCCCAGAGGCGGCATCTCAGCCGAGCTGGATGAGGCCCAGACCGTTTGTCGACGACCCGCTAGAAAGGATCTAAACCAGCTAAGCACCGTCCCCCTCAGACCGATCTCATGAAGTCTGACGAGTAGGCCCTCGTGGGGGACGGTGTCAAAGGCCGCCGACAGGTCAAGCATGACCAACATAGCCTTGCCACCCGAATCCAGTGTCTCCTTAATGGCTTCCGAAACCTCCAGTAACGCTGTCTCAGTGCTAAGGTTAGACCGGAAACCGGATTGAGTGGAGTGAAGCAGATCGTGTGATTCCCAAAAATCCGTGAGCACACTGTGCACATGCTTCTCCAAGATTTTGGCCAGTGCAGGGAGGAGAGAAATGGGCCTATAATTGGCCAATACCTCGGGGTCAAGACCAGGCTTCTTAATAAGAGGGATGACCATAGCCTGCTTCCACGCCGGGGGGACCACCCCCCGGTTCAAGGAGAGATTCAAGAGGGGATTCGACAGCGGATTAATCACTGCCGCCATCCTCGCCAGGACTTTGGCCGGGCATCGGTCAAATGGCGAGCCCGATTTAAGAGTGGCCATAAGTGTCAATGACGCAGGAGCTGAAATGGGCGGAAAGTCTGACAGGACTGGCCCAGACAGAGCCGATGGAACTGGCTCAACATCGGAGCCAGGGGTAATTGAAGCCAGCCCTGGAGGAAAAGAGTCCTGAATCCGCTTTATCTTTGTAGTGAAGAAGTTGGCGAGATCAGCAACCCACAGCTCAGAGGGAGCGGTCTGAATGGAATTCGACCGTGGAGCCGTGAATTCCCTAACGATCGTGAAGATCTCCTTGCAGGAATTAGACGCAGCCTCGATCCTCCTAGCAAAATAGCCTTTCTTCTCTAGGAGAATATCCAGATGATAGGCCTTGATCATAGTCTTATACGCGAGCCTGGTGGCGGAGTCGTATTGAGCGCGCCAGGCCCTTTCGGCCACCTTGCACTGCTTCCGAGAAACCACCAACGCTCCAGTAAACCATGGGGCAGAGACCCGTTTGGATACCGAGCGGGGGTCCCGTATAGGGGCAAGATCATTCAGCCTATCCAGGAGCCACGTCTGCAAGGACTCCAGATCCTTGTCCAAATCCCCCACAAGGGGGCACGGATGATCATAAGAGGCCTGCGCCAACATGTCTGGGGTCACCCGATGGTACGCTCTCAACGCTAGTCCCTGTTGCCTAAGGGTCGTGCTCGAAGGCTTCTTGGTCCTCAACACATGAAAGCTGATCAACCGATGGTCTGTCCAACAAGGCAGGACTCAGCGTTGAGGCAACGACAACATCCAGAGGAGGTTCAACATCAAGAAGATTCTCCCCTTCAATTTCTTCCTGCACGATGTTGAGGCTCTGATCTCCATTGGGTATACCACTCCCGAAGTCAAAGCACCAGTCTCTGTCGGCGGGTCATCGGTCGATATTGAAGCAGAAGTCTCTCCCGACGTCAGGACTTCACTCAGCTCCTCACATTCCGACATCGAGGCGTAGAACTCAGTTGATGGCTTCCCAAGTATTAGTATAGCATAGCTGCTCAATGTCCAGGCACTCACATCTGTCAACGTCGATGCACCTCTTGCCCTCAGTGAGGAACCGCTCAGCATCTAAAGGTCTCTCTGAGTCTTCAGTTTCGCAAGCAGGATCTACTCAATTGAATATAAAAATGTCCGCTCCTTTGACATCAACGTCAGTCATCTTTGAGACTCTTCACCAGAGTTCAGTGTCAAGACCTCTACTACCTTTGGTATCAGGCCTTTTACAGCCAGTCATGGACATTTTTCTCACACCAGCTACGCTCAAAGCGGCTCCGGCAAGGATCCTAAAGAAATGCAGGCCATCAGAGCAGGATCCTCTTTTCCTCAGGGCAGATCCTCTGCCAGACTCTGTGGTCATTGCTGCTGCAAAGAAGACTCACACAGTAGCCTCTTCCTCCATGGTTCCTCCAGACAAGGAGAGCAGAGCTCAGGATTCATGGTGAAGGAAAGCATGTGGCACAGCAGCTGCATCCTTGGAAGTATCTAGCGCTGTAGCCCTTTTGGGACGTTATGACTGGACATTGTGGGATTCACGGACAAGCTGCCCAAAGAGGATCACCAGGATTTCAGAGAGATCCTCCTGGAGGGTGCTTTCGCAGCGAACCAGATGATCAGTGGTGCGGCAGATGGAGCTTCTCTGGCTGGGAACTCACACTCAAATGGCATCTGCACCAGAGGAACCTCCTGGTTACATCTTAAGGACCAGAAACCGGAGGCCCAGCAATGCATTTTGAACCTCCAGTTCTCAGGGCATTCCTTATTTGGTTCACAGATAGATGAAGAGATGACAAGGATCAAATCAAAACTGGACACTCTTAAGGCTGTAGGTCTGGAACAGAGGAAGAAATTCAGGCACGGGTACAGGCCTTAGGATCCCAGACCTTTCCAACAGAGGGTTCAAAGCCCTCAGTGGTCTCAGAGGTAGTACAACCAGACGAAAATGCACTACCAAGGGTGTCTGCCTTTCCAGGGTAGAGGTGCACCTCAACAGCCCTCTTCCACCATCAAGAATACTGCCAAGCAATGAACAATCGCTTCCTCTATTGGCTTTACCCACTCCGTTGGGAGGAAGTATCGCCTATCATGTTCAAGAGTGGCGCAGCATTACAAACAATCAATGGGTGCTGAATACACTGCAAAATGGATATGCACTGTTATGACAGGAGGTGTCCACTCTCCTACATAAATCAGCCATAGAGAAAGTTCCTACCTCACATTGAGGAAAGGGGGTTTACTCCAGATACATCCTGGTACAAAAGAAAGGTCCAAAAGCAGGATTCAGACCTATATTGGATATTCGCATCCTCATCAACAACGACAACAACTCCACAACCCTGATCGATAACCTCACCAACCTCGGACTGAGACAACTTGTCACAACGCCCGCCCACTCGCTTGACCCCCTCTTCTCTTTAAGCCCGCACATCTCCGTCAGCCACACCACCAAACTCCTCTGGACCGACCACCGCTGCATCCACTTCACCTTCCAGAAACCCACCACACACCACCACACCCAACAGATCCCCCGCCGCCGCTGGAGGAAAATCACCGAAGACCAACTACATGCAAACCTCGCTCTCAGTCCACCCACCGAACCCTCCAACACCGACGCCGCTGCCCACAACCTCAGACCCTGGATCGATGACTGTGCCAACACCCTCGCCCCGCTGAAGAAACACCCCCACAGAGACACTGGAAAGAGGGCCAGCTGGTTCACCACAGAACTCCTAGATTCCAAGCAAGCCTGCCGGAAACTAGAGAAGAAATGGCACAGTGAACAAACTCCGGACAGCCATGTAGCACACAAGGGCGCTGTCCGCAACCACCACCACCTCATCAGGGCTGCCAAGAAGACCTCCTTCAAAGACTGCCTCAACAACAACGCACACGAAAGCAAGGAGCTCTTCAACATCTTGAAGAAACTCTCCAACCCCAGCTCCAACGACATCCTGGCATCGCAAGCCCTGTGCGACTCCCTCGCCACCTTCTTCCACCGCAAGATAGCAGACATCCACGACAGCTTCAACACCCAGACAGCCCAACAGACAGCAACACAACAGACCCTCCACACACTATCGACCACGTTCCCTTGCTAGCCTGGACCAGCGTGAGCGTCGATGACACCATCAAGACCATGAGCACAATCCACTCCGGCTCTTCGTCAGACCCATTCCCGCATCGCGTCTTCAACAAAGCAAGCAGCTCCATCGTACCCCACCTACGCAATGTCCTCAATCTCTCCCTTGAGAATGCGACCTTCCCAGAGAGCTGGAAACACGCCGAGATCAATGCCCTACTCAAAAAACGCAAGGCAGACCCAAGAGACCTCAAGAACTTCTGACCCATCTCTCTGCTCCCCTTCCCGGCTAAGGTCATCGAGAAAATCGTTAACAGACAGCTAACCCGATACCTCGAAGAGAAAAGAATCCTGGACCCTTCCCAGTCAGCGTTCCACATCAACCACAGCACCGAGACCGCCCTCATCGCCACCACCGACGACATCAGGACCCTGCTTGACAATGGGTAGACTGCAGCACTCATACTCCTAGACCTCTCCGGCGCCTTCGACACCGTCTGCCACCGCACACTACGAGCACGCCTCCAAGGCTCTGGAATGGACCACCTCCTTCCTCTCCGGCAGAACCCAGAGCGTCCGCCTCCCCCCGTTCCGTTCCGAAACCTCCGAGATCATCTGCGGCGTACCCCAAGGATCCTCCCTCAGCCCGACACTGTTCAACATTTACATGGCCCGCTTGCACACGTCGTCCGACAGCACGACCTCAACATAATCTCCTACGCCGACGACACTCAGCTGATCCTCTCCCTCATCAAGGACCCCATCACCGCCAAAGCCAACCTCCATGAAGGAATGAAGGCCGTCGCCAACTGGATGAAGATCAGCCGTCTGAAGCTGAACTCGGACAAGACGGAGGTCCCCATCCTCGGCTCCAACCCATCAGCCTGGGACGACTCCTGGTGGCCAACGGCACTGGGGGCAGCCCCGACACCCACCTACCACGCACGCAACCTGGGAATAATCCTCGACTCATCGCTCTCAATGACCAAGCAAGTCAACACCGTCTCCTCCTCCGCATGCTCCGCAAGATCTACAGATGGATCCCGACAGATACAAGAAAGACAGTCACCCAGGCACTCGTCAGCAGCAGTCTCGACTACGGAAACGCACTCTACGCGGGAGCCCCGACCACTCTCATCGATCGACTACAACGCATCCAAAACGCCTCGGCACGACTGATCCTCGATGTACCACGACACGGCCACATCATCCCCCACCTGAGAAACCTGCACTGGCTCCCCGTCAACAAGAGCATATCCTTCAAGCTCCTCATCCACGCACACAAGACACGCCACAAGACCGGCCCAGCCTACCTCAACAGACGGCTCCCCTTCTACACCCCCAACCACCAGCTAGGCTCCGCCGACCTCTCACTCGCCGACGTTCCGCGCATCCAAAGAACAACCACCAGCGGGAGATACTTCTCCCACCTCACCGCCAAGACATGGAACACCCTCCCACTGAGCCTACGGCAGACCCAAGACCTGCTGACCTTCAGGAGGACACTAGATTCCTGGCTGTTCGATCAGTAGTGGCCCCCACCTCCCCCCCAGCGCCTTGAGACCCTCGGGGGTATGTAGTGCGCTTAACAAATGACTGATTGATTGATTGATCAAAGACTGGATGTGCTCGATATACCTTCAGGATGCGTGCTTCCATGTTCCTATTGCTTCACGACACAAGAAGTTCCTGCGCTTCATGGTAGGCTCCAAGCACTATCAGTACAAAGTCCTGCAATTGTCCCAAAGGCCGCACCTCAAGTGACACCTTTCCACGCGGCCTGTCTGGGCTGCGCGGCGGCCGAGGGTGCCCGGGCGCGGGGGAGGTGTGCAGTTTACCACCCGCGGCTCCCCGGTAGTGCGGCGCCTGTTCCGGTGTGCACCGACCGGTCTCTACCCTGTTGTGGAGCGAGAGGGGTTCCCTTCACTCACGCGCCTGTGCACTTGAGGTCCACGATTGAAGTGCCCCGGCTCCTCCGCTACTTTGGGCCGGTGCACTGCTGGCGGCCTGTGAGTGCTGGCTTTTGTCTCCAAAGAAAATCACCCTGCTGCGTTCCTGGAGTCCCCGGCCTGTGGCGTCTTGGGCTAGGGGGCGCCTCGGGGGCACGCTTTGGAGCCACCCTCGGAGGCAAGTTGCAGCGCCCTGCTCCGCCTACCCCTGTTGAATCCTGCTGAAGGAGTTTGCACTCTGATGGTCTCTGGGCAGGGCGGGCTGGGAGACACGGCTGTTGTACTGGTGAGGCCCACTCCTTTGTGTTGGTTATTCTTGGCGCTATCTGGGAGTTGGGGCTGCGGCTGTGAGTGGCGCCGTGGCACCGGAACATCTGCTTCATCCACTACCCCCTTGCTTTGGCAGTTACTCACGGGAGCACCGGACTCATACTTGGTGCCCACATGGAGGTCAATTGTGACTCATAGGCGCTATTCCACTCTGCCTCCCGGACACCCAGGGATCTGCTCTGCACCGCTGTTGCTGGCGCCTGCGGCCGGGGCCAATTGCCAGGAGGCCCTCCAGCTTCGTCGTGGTGTGTGACTTGTGCGGCAGCCTCCCTTTGCTCCTTCAGATCTGGGGGTGATCTCCTCCAACTGGGTGCCCTCTGTTTCTGTCGCTGTGCACAACTGACTGCGGCCCTGCGGTTTCTCCTGGCGCCAAATCTGCTTGCCCGGGGTGCTCTGTTGCTCCCCCATTTCTTGGCAGCGCCTGCTGTGAAATTCCTCTGCCATGGTAAGGTCTGATCCTAAACAGCCCAAAATCACATTTGAGCAGCGTAGGTTGACTCGCCAAGACGGCATCAGCTTGGTCAGTGGTGACCCCGCTGCCACCATGGACCCGCCCCCCCCCCACGCAAAGATGACATAAAAGCGATCAGGTTAGATGTCAAATCAACGATCACAGGAATAGTGACCCAGCTTGACCAGCTGTCTGCCCGACTGGACTCTGTGAAGGCTCGTGTTGACTCCCACGACAATCGCCTCCTCCATGTTGAGTCCAGGGTCTCAGACGCCGAGGACACAGCCACTCAGGACCACCAGAAGCTATTACAGATGGACAAAATCCTTGCTCTGATTCAGGAGAAAAACGAGGACGTGGAGGCGCGCTCCCGTCGGAGTAACCTCCGCATAATTGGTGTCCCCAAATCCACCAACATAGCCCGCATGGAAGACTACGTGGAGCAACTGGTCAAGGAACTTTTTAGCAATGTACTCTCCACAGTCTTCATTGTCGAACGAGCACACCGCTCTCTCTGTCCACGCCCCGGCCCCAGATTACCTCCTCGCCCTATCATTGCAAAAATATTAAATTTCCGAGAGCAGGATGCTATTCTTCATGCGGCGCCGGACATGGGCAAAATAAACCATCAAGGCAATTTGCTCTTGTTCTCCCAGACTATACTCTCACTGTACAGGCTGCCAGACATGAATTCCTTCCTGCAAAGCGAATTTTGCAAAAACACGAGGTTTCTTACTCTTTGGCGTACCCAGTAAAATTGAGAGTTCGACAGGGCGCTAAAACATTGGTATTCCCTGATATCAGGGAGGCCCTCGCCTCTGCAAAGAAACTCGACAAATCATCACGCTCCTCACCATCTGGCTCTCAGCCAGCCGAACCTGATCGTCTTAGTGACAATGATTGACTGGTTGTAATGCCTGGGGTTATTAACTACTGAACGTTGTCTGAAGTTCTGTTTGCTTGGCCACCCTGCTTAACTGCAGGGGTGTCGGTCGAGCTTTGCCATGCCCTACCAGGATAATTCCCTATCTTAAATTGGTTTCCTCTCCTCCAAGTTGTGGGTTCCTGGGGTGGGAAGGGGTGGTTCTTCAGCCTGATTGGAGGTTGGAGTGGGTGTGGGGGTGGTGGGTTTTTCAGGGTCTGTTTTGGGGGCTGGTGGGGTTGTTGGGTTCGGGGTCCTCTTTTCGCTGCTGTTTGTTCTATTAGGGTGGGGTGGCTTTGTGGAGGGCACGACACTGACATGCTTTTGGGATTGTTTTTTGAGCTACGATCAAGGGTGGTTTCTCTGAGGTCAGATTGAATCACTGCACTGTGTTTCTTGTTCCCTTCTGCAGCAATTACACATACGACATTTTCCCCTGTCCAAACTGTACTGCTCTTTCTCCTCCCTCTTGTGTGGGTTGCCCACCGGGTCTCTGCGCATGGGGGGCTTCCTCTAACACTCGGCCTGCCCAAGCGTCCTGCTCCCAATTTTCCATACCATCCGCTGGGGGGCGGTTATCTTGCGTCCCTGCCTGTGGGAGGTACTGCGCTGCTGAATGCCATCTGGGACTTCCTGTGATCTTTCCAACTTGCACTGCGCCACATTCCACTAAGGTATAATACAATATGACTGATACCATTTGTTGGACCCAGAATATACCTGGTCTCAATGATCACCAAAAAGCCAGGCTCATTCACTCTCATTGCAGTGACACAGGGTAGACATATGCCTCTTACAGGAGACGCACCTCTTGCCAGGGTCTTCCTCCAGACTCCAGTCGCGCCACTGGGGAGAATCACACTCCTCGTTTTATTCCTCTTACGCAAGGGGGGTCTCTATTCTGATTCATAGGGGTCTCCCCTGCCAAACTATCCAGGCGCTCACCGATCCCGATGGTAGATATGTAATTCTGCATAGTTCCATGCTGTCTTAACCCATGACGATCCCCGTGGTATACAGCCCTAATTCAGACGATCCCGACTTCTTCAATCACATATGGCATCTTATTTCTTCCTTTGGCCCGGCGGCAGTTCTCTGGGGGGGAGATTTTAATTTTACACTTTTAGCGGCACTACACCACTCTGGTCCTCACTCTTCCCATCCACGCACTACCGCATCACTTCAATCCATACTACCTGACTACTTGATGTCTGATGCCTGGCGTCATGTGTGGCCTGATGCCCGTGAGGGCACTTGCGTCACCGGGGCTTGGGCTGCTGGTCACGCATTGATCTTTGGCTTACCTCCCCAGACGTCCTCACTTGGCTCACCACTGCAACCCATAAGGCGTATACCTTTTCGGATCATGCACTGATTAAAATTAGCCTTTGTCTCCCTACCTCCCCACAGCGGGCATTCATGTGGCGGCTCCTTCTGAACGAGCTCCGTGACACAGTCTTTTGCGACGAAATCCAAACAGCAATCATCAATTATTTTGATCTAAATGTGGGCTTTGTGGAATCTCCTTCCATTCTTTGGGAAGGATTCAAAACTGTAACACGAAGCGAGGGCATTTCTAAACAGGCCGGCGTCCTCCGTTCTATTCGTACCACTTTGGCAAATTTGGAAACTGAAATTAGGGCTCTCGATGCTGCCCAGGCTGCATGCCCCAGGCCCGATAACCTCGCGCTTAACGGCAAAAGCACACTGATTTTCTGAAGAGGCTGAGAGAGAACTTGCCTTTTTGGGCAGAGAGGCCCGAGCTCGTCGCTTCAGGGAGAGCGATCAGCCTGGAAAGACCTTAGCCAGCCTCCTATGCCCTCCACATGCTGCGTCGTATATTACGGCTCTCAGCGATGGGGGCCCCGCTAGAACCACCTCTCCTGAAGAAATTAAGACCTGTTTCATGGATTTCTATACGCAGCTATATACTGCTGCCCCCCCCCCTCTCACGAGGCCTTCGAACAATACTTCGAGACTATTGCGTTGGTATGGCTGGAGGATTATCATCGGGAATTCTTAGATGAGCCCTTTACTAGGGGGAGATACTCGCTGCCATCAGTAGCTTGCCTGGTGACAAGGCCCCCGGTCTGGATGGCCTTCCTGCCTCTTTTTATAAAACGTATGCATCGCTTCTAAAACCACATTTGGCTGCAATGTACAACGATTCCTTTCATAATGGCCTCTTTCCTCAGTCCCTCCGTGAGGCAATGATAACGCTGTTTCTTAAGCCTGATAAGCCAGCCGACTGCCGCGATTCCTATCGCCCCCTCTCTCTTATTAATATTGACAATAACATTTTCGCTAAATTAATCGCCTCTCGACTGCTTCTACTCATGCCTCTCATTGCCCTCCCTGACCAGTCTGGTTTTATTCCTGGCCGGGCCACCTCGCACAACCTCCAGACCATATTTTCAATTCTTCACCAGATCAACCCCAGCCTCCCGCAGTGGCGCCACTAAGGCGTTCGACATGCTCGAATGGCCCTTTTTATTTTTTCTCCTACCACGCATTGGCTGGAGAACTATGTTTATATGAAAGGTATCTCCTCTATACACTCGCCCTTCGGCTCGTCACCGGATCAATGGGCAAGTATTGGAGCCCATCTGTATTGAGCGCGAAACTCGGCAGGGGTGTCCTCCGTCACCTATGCTCTTTGCCATCGCGATGGAGCCCCTTGAGGCCACACTCTGGCAACATCACACTGAGAGGGCTATAGGTTTCTCGGCCCGCTCCCTCCTGGTCTCTATGTATGTGGGCCCACCCGCTACCTTGGTATCTGGCTGAGTAGGGACCTGGATGACGATTGGCTACTAAAGAGTTCACCAGATTGCATTGAAGCAGAGTCCAGGAAGTGGTAAGGAGGCAGATTAGTACTGTCTCCTTCCTAAAAAAGTTAAAAAGCGATTTCCCCTACCCGTGATTGCATCATCTGTTCTTTTTTATTTTTTATTTCTTCTTTGCCTGTGGTTGTTACCGTTTAAAATTGCATTTTTAACCTGCCCGTGATTTCATAATTTATCTCCTGTTTTGTGTTTAAACATGTAATTTTTCCTGGCCATGACTGATTCCATTTAACCTGTCGAATCGTGGGATTTGCAGTCCAAACTCTGTAGTTTTTCCCTCTCATTCCCGTGACTATCAGTTTTTCCCTCCAAATTTCTCCCTTGCTCAGTGCTAAAACCTGTATGTTAAGCAGTGCATCCCCAGCCACCATTTTGTATTAACAAGTCAGTGAAACCAGCCCCCCTTCTCCTCCAGCAACAGGGATATTCTACATCAGAGGGCGCTCTGAGACAGCAGTAATCTGCTGTGAGCCGTTTAAACTTTGTTTAATAGGGACAGGGGCTTTTCCTTTTTTGGCACGGAGAGTGAGTAAAGTTGTTATACAAACAGTATTGTTAGAGGACAGTTTGTTAGGCCCTTACCTGCAGAAGTCCAAACTGTGGATTGAGCCTGCCTGTCTCCTAGGAGATTTCTGATAGAGGAGCAGCTCCCAACTCCCTGGCTAACAAACCTTGTCTGAGGTCGCTGGGACCTTATATAGTCTGCTGTTGCTTGGTACATGTGTGCACTGATTGGTGGTTGTATCTGGTGTTTCTATAGGATTAGGGATAGTGTCATTGGTTGGGTATTTGAGGGTTCTGATTGGTTTCTGGTTCTGTGACTCAATCAATGTATGGTTGGGACTAGGGCTGGGGTTAGGCTTTCTATTAGAAGTAGGGGCTAAGGCTTCCTGTGTCATTGGTTGCTGGGATTAGGGTTGGGACTACTGCTAGGTCTAGGGCCTCTATTGGACATTGAGATTAAGGTTTTAGAACCTGATTGAGTGCTTGGACTAGGGCTCAGATTTGCTGTAAGGTCATGGGGCCAGATTCATCAAGCTTAAATCCGCTCGCAAAGGGACAGATTCTGAGAATCTGGCCCTTTGCGAGCGGTATTTTTGCATTTGGGATGCATCATCCCAAATGCAAAAATCGCTAATTAAGAATTCGCTAAATTGCGATTCTTTGCATTTAAGGAATCTCAAATTGAGATTCCTTAAATGCAATGCATGAAAGTGAAACAAATAGCGAATTCGCTATTAGGGCACGCAAATTACCATGAAGTACATCTTCGTGGTAATTTGCAAAAACTTCGAAAAATGCACTAAAGTGCATTTTTCAAAGTTTCATGTTGCGCACATCAATTTCAGGGGTGCAACAGGGTGTCCTTTGGACACCCCTGCACCCTTGAAATCGCAATCTCAATTTGCGAATCGCTAATTGCGATTAGCAAATTGAGATTGTCTTCCCATTCATTCCTATGGGCCTCTAGGCCCATAGGAATGAATGGGGAGATATTCCTTAATTGCGACTCGCAATTTGCGAGTCACAATTAAGGAATTCTTAGAAATCGCTATTTTTGTAGTGATTTCTTGATGCATAGCATTTTGCTATTCCTTAATAGCGAATCGGTATTTTTCGCTATTAAGGAATAGCAAAATGTGTTCTTGATGAATCTGGGGGATGGTCTCCTATCGGGTCGTACGGTGCGTATCCAACACGAATCGTACTTGCCGGGTCGGGAAAATCGTCCGCGAACCGTACAGATGTCGCGTACAGCGGGTTCCGAGGGAGAGTCGTACAGGGATTTCATTTGTACGGTCCCTGTACGATTCGTACGGAGTACGGCTCCTGGTACAGATCGTACTTCGTCGTTCGTACGGTGGACGTTGCAGGGTACGAATCGTACGGGAAAAACGCTTCGAACGGCAAGTCGGAGTGCTTTTTACCGGATCGGAATCGACCCCTTGGTTTGACAAACCCAATATGACCCATCCAAAAACAATAATCACTGGCCTAGAAATACTGAACTTGCATCAGATTGTTCACAAACCCACACACATTGCTGGACATATCCTAGATGTAATTGTTGCTAATAATGAACTAGTTACCTTTCAAACTATAACTCCAGTCACATGGTAAGACCACCACTTGCTTGCTTTCCAACATAAAACAACACTAAGCGACTCACCTAAAACTACCTTACACCCATCGGCCGTGGAACAAACTCAGTTTGAAAAACTTAGAAACAAAACTAACATCCAGTACAAATCTGGAAACAATTAATTCTGTTCAAAAACTATATGAGTGGCTACAGGAAGCTTTTGACATCCTGATACCACTCAAAACCACACAACAGAACAAAAGAAAAAAAGCGCCTTGGAGAAACATTGAAATAAAAGACAAACAACAAATTAGAAAACTGCAAAAACTGGCTCAAAACAAACGCCAAACAGGACAAATTTCACCTACAGAAAATTAACAGATTATAGAAGTCATCTATCAAAAAAGCTAAGAAAAGGAACTATTCAGACAGAATTCAAAATGCTAGATGTGCAAATAAAAAATTCTATAAAAATACTGAATGAATTTCGCAAACCAAATTGCCTAGAAGGAACTCATCCAGTTACTCAAGATTTCACAAACACACTGGCAAATCATTACATGGACAAAGCAGACACATTGGACTTATACTTAACACAGAAACAAAGCACCAGCACTAACCCTTGTACAAAACAAGAATCCAAGAATACTCTAACCCAGCCTCTCCTGTCCTTCCAACACAGCTCTCACGATGAATTTATGGACCTGGTCAAAGCAAGCGGCCTGCCGGCAGCCCTTCTGACCCGTATCCACCACAAACTTTCAAGACAATTCTTTTAACAACCTCTGCTGCCACTCCAGTGACAAGAATCATCAATGATTCCTTAACTACCGGAATATTTCCAAAGAACTCAAAAAATCACACATACGCTGTTTACTGAAGAAATCAAACTTGGACCCGCTGTACCCTGACAACAACAGACCCGTTACAAATGGACCTTTCCTGAGCAAACTGATAGAAAGAGAAGCGTTCGACCAGATGTCCCAATTCATTTTAGAGAGTGACATACTTTCAGACTTCCAAACAGGATTCCGTCCAGGAAGAGGCACTGAATCTGCCCTCCTTGCCATCTGGGTTGACCTGAAGGATACAGTAGAGCGCAACTGGGTTGCTACGCTACGCCTCTTGGACCTCTCAGCTGCCTTTGACATGGTTGACCATGACAGTCTGAAACAAAGACGTATAGAGGGAACTGGTCTAGACTGGATCGCGTCTTTCCTTCAAAACAGAACTAATTTCATCCATACCCCACCTTTCTCATCCAAACCATACTCCACAAAAGCAGGGGTCCCTCAAGGCTCTTTCATCTCGCCCATGCTTTTCAACATCAACATCTATATTAAGTCATTACCGGTACTGATCAATCAATTTCCCCTCACTTGCTATAACTATGCAGATGACACACAAATACTCCTTCAACTGGAATGGCCCAAAGACATTAGAAAATACCCAATTTTCAGTTGTCTCAGAGCGTGGATCAGTGGATGACTTGGAGCCATCTCAAATTGAATGCTTCCAAAATGGAAATATTCGCGTGTGGCGATTGGAAACATTATGACCCACTTGCCACCTGGCCTGATAAACTGGGATCACCGCCTAAAGTATCGAAGGAAGTAAGAAACGCACAAGTTACTACTTGTGTAACGATATATCTGTAAGAGACATTAGTTAGTATTAGATTCCTTACCTTAGAATATCCCCAGGCGTCAGACTGGATCCGGAAACTTTTGCGTAGCAGTACCCTTGCGCGTCGGTAGGCGTCGTCTGCGGCTCCGCGTCCGTCGTCGGCGTCGTGGGCGCCGTGATGACGTCGTCGGAGTACTTAGACGCCGCCTCCGCGTGCTGACGTCAGTTCTTAGACACAGCTTTTCCGCGCCAGAAACGCAGAGCCATGTTAAAAACCAACACTGGTGCCATTGAAACTAGGGCCCTGAAGGGGACAACCCTAACCCTAGATATTGGTTCGCAGAACGGGGAGGATGGGTGGGTCGGTAAGGAATCTAATACTAACTAATGTCTCTTACAGATATATCGTTACACAAGTAGTAACTTGTGCATCTGAAAGAGACACGTTAGTATTAGATTCCTTACCTTAGAATAGATACCCCAGCAATACCAACCCCGGTGGTGGGTCTGCGAACCAATAATCACACCAGAAAGTCCTGGAGGACGGAACGGCCAAAGAAGCCATCCCTCCGGACTTGGCTGTCCAGGCAGTAGTGTCTTGCAAACGTGTGCAGCGATGCCCACGTAGCTGCCTGACAGATGTCTTGTAAGGGCACACCCCTGCCCAGGGCAGTGGTAGTCGCCGTGGCTCGGGTAGAATGAGCCCGCAATCCAGCAGGGGGCTCCTTCCTAGCCAAGGAGTAGCATGCCTGGATACACAAGATGATCCACCGGGAGATGGTCCTCTTGTGCACCGCTTTCCCCTTCTTAGCGCCCACGTAACCAACAAAGAGTTGGTCATCCACCCGGAACTGGCGTGTGCGATCCAGATAAAACGAGAGCACACGTTTTGGGTCCAGACGATGGAGCCGCTCTTCCTCTTTAGAGGGATGCGGTGGCGGAAAGAAGGTAGGCAAGGTGATAGACTGCCCAATGTGGAAGGCCGTGACAACCTTGGGCAGGAAAGATGGTTTGGTACGAAGCACCACTTTGTCCGGATGGACAGAAAGGAAAGGTGGAGTACAAGAAAGAGCCTGGAGCTCACTCACTCTCCTGGCAGAGGTGATGGCAACCAGGAAAGCAGTCTTCAAAGTCAGAAGGCGAAGAGGGCAATTGTGAAGTGGCTCAAAGGGAGCGCACATCAGAAAAGTCAGAACCAGGTTCAAGTCCCACTGAGGCATCACAAACGGAACAGGAGGAAAAGTGTGAGTGATGCCCTTAAGAAATCTGTTTACAATAGGGGACTTGAACAAAGAAGGCTGATCAGGTAGCCTGAGAAAGGCTGAAAGGGCAGAAAGGTAGCCCTTGATAGTGCCCAGAGCAGAGCCCTGCTGGGCAAGAGAAAGAAGGAAGAGAAGAACCTCTGAAAGAGGGGCAGCAAGAGGATCCACAGCCTTTGCTGTGCACCATGCCACAAATCTGTTCCACCTGCAGGCGTATACCGACTTTGTGGAGGGACGCCTGGCTGCCAGAATGACGTTACAGACTTCAGGAGGCAAGTCAATGGCCTCAACTGTCGCCGCTCAATCTCCAAGCATGGAGGTGGAGACTGGACAGGTTCGGGTGGAGGACCGTCCCCTGCTGCTGCGACAGAAGGTCCTCCTGAAGAGGCAGACGAACCGGGGGATCGACTGACATACTGAGTAGCTCGGGATACCAGTACCTTCGAGCCCAGTCCGGAGCCACAAGGATGACTTGGGCCCGGTCGCGCCTGATCTTCTTCAGCACTCTGGGCAGAAGTGGTATAGGCGGAAAGGCGTACAACAGACCGCAACTCCACTCGCGACGAAAAGCGTCTCCGAGCGAGTGCCGCCTTGGAAATTCCAACGCGCAGAACTGATGACATTGCGCGTTCTCTTCGGTGGCGAATAGATCTAACCAAGGCTCTCCCCATTGCTGAAAGAGGCCTTGCGCCACGTCCGAGTTCAGACGCCATTCGTGATCCATCATGCACCGGCGGCTGAGTTCGTCCGCCCTGGCTTTCAGAGAACCTGCCAGGTGTTGAACCACCAGAGTCACGCCCTGATGTTCCAGCCATTGCCAAAGGCGCAGAGCCTCCTGGCAAAGGGTCCACGACCCCACCCCGCCCTGTTTGTTGCAGTACCACATGGCGGTGGTGTTGTCCGTGAACACCTGCACTACACTCCCCCGGACAGAGGGGAGGAATGCCTTCAGTGCTAGACGAATCGCCCGAAGCTCCAACATGTTGATGTGGAGTCGAGTCTCCGCCGGAGACCAGAGGCCTCTGATCTCCGCCTCTCCCATGTGGCCTCCCCAGCCCTGGAGGGACACGTCCGTCACAACTACGTGCTCCGGTTGGGGAAGGGAGAGGGATCTGCCGCAGACCCAATCGCGGTCCGTGAGCCACCACTGCAACTGTCTCGCAGTGCCCTCCGAGATCAGGACATGGTCGGATAGGTTGCCTTGATGCTGGGCCCACTGAAACTTCAGGTCCCACTGCAGAGCCCGCATCCGCCACCTGGCGTGATGCACCAGTACGATGCAGGAGGCCATCAGCCCCAGAAGCCGCAGCGTCAACCTGACCGAAACCCGGGATAACGGCTGAAAGATGGGAATCAGAGCCTGAATATCCCGGGCCCGCTGCTCGGGTGGATAAACCCGAAACTGCGCCGAGTCTAGAACCGCTCCGATGAAGAGGAGCTTCTGAGAGGGGCACAGGTGTGACTTTGGCACATTGATCGAGAACCCCAGCTGATGCAGGAGGTCTGCCGTAGTCTGGAGGTGGCTGACGACTGTCTGGGGCGAGCCCGCCTTCAACAGCCAGTCGTCGAGGTAGGGGAAGACTGAAACCCCCAACCTGCGCAGATGAGCTGCGACCACCGCCATCACCTTTGTGAACACCCGTGGGGCGCTGGTAAGGCCGAAGGGGAGCACGGTAAACTGAAAGTGCTCGTGGCCAACCGTGAACCGCAGGTAGCGCCGGCAGGACGGGGATGTGGAAATAAGCGTCCTGCAAGTCCAACGCTACCATCCAGTCTCCTGGATCCAGGGCAGCTAAGACCTGAGCCAGTGTCAGCATCTTGAACTTCTCCTTCCGGAGGAAGCCGTTGACGTTCCGTAGGTCCAAGATAGGGCGTAGGCCCCCTTTGCCCTTCTTGGGTACCAGGAAGTAGTGGGAGTAGCAACCACACCCTACTTCTGGCCCAGGAACGCGCTCGATGGCCCCTTTGGCCAAGAGGGCCGTAACTTCCTCCTGCAGGAGTCGCAAGTGATCCCCCGATACGCGGTGGTTCTGCGGTGGCATGGCTGGAGGAGTCGCCTCGAAGGGGAGGGAGTAGCCCCTTCGGACGATCTGCAGCACCCACCTGTCCGAAGTGACAGTGCGCCAGTGGAGGTGGTGATGGCGAACCCTGCCACCCACTGGCGTCACATGGGCCTGAAAGCACGGACTAGGAGGGTTTTGAGGCAGATGCTGCGGGGGAAGGTGGGGACTGACCTCGCCGTTGACCCCTACCGCCTGGACGGCGGTTCCCACGGCCGCCACCGCGTTGGGTATTGCCCTGCGGAGCGTGGCTGGTGGCGCGTGTGGGCGCACCCCTTCCGCGGCCACGAAAGGAGTGAAAGGCAGCCGATTGCTGGCGCTGGCCCGAGAGGCCCAAGGACTTGGCCGTGGCCCTGAAGTCCTTAAAGCGCTCAAGCGCATGGTCTGCCTTGTCGCCAAAGAGGCGACGGCCATCGAACGGCATGTCCATGAGTGTGCTCTGGACATCAGCCGAGAAGTTGGCGGACCTCAGCCAGGCGTGGCGTCTGACCGCCACCATCGTTGCCATCGCTCTACCCAGCGAGTCGGTGGTATCCAGCCCACACCTGATGGAATACTTGGCTGCATCCCGGCCCTCCACAAGGGCTTGGCCGAGTTTGGCCCGTACCTCCAATGGACACTCTGGCAGCACTTCCGCGACCTTATCCCACACAGAGTGGGTGTAACGTCCCAAGAGGCAGGCGGTGTTGGAAGACCGCAGGCCTAGACTAAGGGATGAGAAGATCTTCTTCCCATACTGGTCATACCTCTTGGATTCCCTGTCGGGCGGGGCCGACGGGAATGCGGTCTGGGAATTGGAGGCCTGGATGACCAGGCTCTCGGGGGTAGGGTGGGAGGACAGGAAACATGGGTCGCCCGGGGCTGGGCGGTGGCGTCTGGTCACGTTCCTATCTACGGGCGAACCCGTAGCGGGCTTGGACCAAGTGCCCAGAAGAACGTCGGTCAAGGCCTCATTAAAGGGCAGCAGAGGCTCGGCCGAGCTTGACTTAAGGACCTCAGTGAGGAGGTTAGTCCTCACGGCCGCGACGGGGAGCTCAAGGCCCAATGCCTTGGCAGCCCTCATCAGCACCACATTATAGGTTGCCCCCTCCTCCGAAGCCACGGTAGGAGGGGAGACAAAACCAGTGTCTGGAGAGGTGTCCAGGCCACTGGCCTCCCCAAGGTCTCCTGTCCAGTCCTCTTGAGACTGACACTCTCTGGTCAGAGGGTCATCAAACCCCTCCCAGTCCTCTTCATCACCCATCTCCTGAAACTCAGGGTTCTCAACCAATGGCGCCTGTTCATAAAAGTGAAATTCACCAAACGACGTCTGGAGCGGCGCCCATCGGGGCCGTCCTGGCGCCTGAACATGAACGAAGGTAGAACCGGGGACGGCGCCGCCCGAGGACGGCGCCGGAGGCGACACCTGCGGGTCCGACGCCGGGGAGGTCGTAAGATCCACCGGCGACGAACCAGATCCCGAAGGAGGTCCAGCGGAGTCCTGCGGCGCCAGGCCCGAAGGCACGGCGGCGCCGGGACAACTTAACCCCCCGGCGCCTGGCCCGAAGGCGTCGGGATAGAGGGGACCTGAAGGCGCCGCGGAGCCCGTCGGAGGAGAGAGTTTCCTCATGGCCATGAGGAAGCGCTCGATCTCCTCCTGCGTCGCGTTCAGCCCAGGGACCGGAGGGTGTGGAGCTGCATGCGGCGCCCGCGGCTCCGACGGAGCCGCGTGGGTGGTGTCACCCGAACCCCCGGCCGCATCGTGCGAGCGTCGGGGGGAGTCCGAGGAGCGATGATGCCGCTTGGACTTCTTGTGCCTCTTACCTGACGACGACTTCGACCCGGAGGAGTGCGGCCTACCCTCGGAACTGTGGTGGCTCCGAGCCCGCGACCTGTCCCTCGACCTCCCATGGGATCGGGACCTCTCACGGCGCGGGACCGACTGCCGGAGTTCGAGTCGCCTGCGGGACCGCTCCCGCCTGGCTTTCGAAGAGAGGGCCCGGCAGTCGGAGCAGGCCTTGTCATCGTGGTCGACGCCCAGACAAGATAAACCGACGCGGTGAGGATCCGTGACCGACATCAGGCGGTCGCAATCGTCACAGTGCTTGAAACCGGGCATCCCTACTACACCGTTCGGAGTCGAGAGACTCGAAATACAATCAAAAAGTTGATCAAAAAGTTAGTCAAAAATTGACTAGGGTTACTGCTTTTTCCAGATCTGCGCTTGCTGGCGCGGAAAAAAGAAGAACTGACGTCAGCACGCGGAGGCGGCGTCTAAGTACTCCGATGACGTCATCACGGCGCCCACGATGCCGACGACGGACGCGGAGCCGCAGACGACGGCTACCGACGCGCAAGGGTACTGCTACGCAAAAGTTTCCGGATCCAGTCTGACGCCTGGGAATATTCTACGGTAAGGAATCTAATACTAACGTGTCTCTTTCAGATCTCGGAATTACCATGGACTCCAAGCTATTGATGAATGCCAAAGTGGACAAACTAGGAAGATCAAGCTTTGTCACTATAAAAACACTGCGACGAATTTTCCCTCATTTGGGATTTCCACACAAGGTCCAAGCTACCAACTCCCTTGTTCTGTCCAAACTCGATTACGCCAATAGCCTCTACCACGGATCACCTTTAACAACCATGAAAAGACTACAACGGATTCAATAAGTCGGCTGCCAGACTCCTCTTGCATATCAGACCCCGAGACCACATCTCACCTGCCTTGAAAGCCCTGCATTGCTTACCAGTTGCCAGAAGATCCACGTTCAAGCTACTTTGTATCACCCACAAAGCAATACATGGAATGGGACCGCTCTTCATCAGGAATAAAATCGCCAAACACATTCAACAAAAGAACGTCCACTCTAAAGGGTCATCTCGCCTCAAAATCCCAAGACACAAGAAAAAAACCATGGGTGGCGCATACTTCTCTGTTCAAGCAGCTAAACTATGGAACCCTTTATCCCCCAACATAAGAGCCACTGACAACCACCTTATCTTCAGAAAACTACTCAAGAATTGGTTCTTTTCCACATAAGCACCATACGCAAACAGAAATTTACAGCATATCCCTCTGTATATAAGCATTTATTTTCACTATAGATATGTACCTATCTTTGTGTATTGCTTTGTATAAACATGTAAAATAATTATGTAGTAAAATAAAATCATCTTTGGTCTACATGAACTTGCTTCCATTGTGCATCTATGTACTTTCCATGTACTTGGATCTGTGTGTTTGTTACTTTTCTCCTAAAACACCATATCCAATGCACTACCCTATTTGTCATCCTGTACCTCTATCAATATCTTTAATCTACATATACTTACCTCCTATATGCATCTATATACTTTCAATGTACTTATGGATCTATGTATTTATCACTTTCTTCTACTTTAGCATTTCCAATTGTTAGAATTGGGGGTCTCCAGTTCGCAATGGCTTGCACCTTTGTCCAAATATGTACTTTTGCTTCCAGTCAGAGTAAGGGGCTACACTCCTAAAATAACCTCTGTTCAACCCTGTGGTAGCTTGGCATGAGCGGACAGGCTTATCTCAGAGGCAGTGTCGAAAGCATTTGTGAACACATACAGCAATACAGTAAAAACACTACAGATGGACACAACACAGGTTTTATATAAATAAGTATTCTTTCTTTAGACCTAACACAAGACCCAAAGGACAAAAATCCACAATATAGTATTAAGAAAAAATGACTTTAAGATGGTAGAAATAGCTCAGTTCACTTTCAATCAATCAATCAATCAGAAACATTTGTAGAGCGCGCTACTCACCCGTGTGGGTCTCAAGGTGCTGAAGGGAGGGGTAGCCACTGCTGCTCGAATAACCAGGTCTTGAGGTGTTTCCTGAAGGTGAGATGGTCCTGCGTCAGTCGTAGGTGTGCGGGGAGGGAGTTCCATGTCTTCGCTGCCAGGTAGGAGAACAATCTTCCTCTGGTGGTGGTTCTGCGAATCCGTGGGACGGTGGCGAGTGGGAGGCTGGTGGAGCGGAGCTGGCGGGTGGGGGTGTAGAAGGAGAGGCGGTTGTTGAGGTATTCGGGGCCCATGTCGTGGAGTGCTTTGTGTGCGTGGTTGAGGAGCCTGAACGTGATTCTCTTGCTGATGGGGAGCCAATGCAGGTCTCTCAGGTGGGCGGATATGTGGCTGTGGCGTGCGATGTCAAGGATGAGTCGTGCGGAGGCGTTCTGTATGCGCTGGAGGCGTTTCTAAAGTTTGGCTGTGGTTCCTGCGTATAGGGCGTTCCCGTAGTCCAGTCGGGTGGTGACGAGGGCCTGGGTGACCGTCTTTCTGGTTTCGGTGGGGATCCACCAGAAGATCTTTCGGAGCATGCGCAGGGTGTTGAAACATGAGGACGAGACTGCATTGACTTGCTTGGTCATCGTGAGGGAGGAGTCCAGGATGAATCCCAGGTTGCGTGCGTGGTCCGTGGGCGCGGTGCCCAGCGTCGTGGGCCACCAGGAGTCGTGCCAGGCAGATGGGGATTGTCCGAGGATGAGGACCTCCGTCTTGTCCGAGTTGAGCTTCAGACGGCTGTGCTTCATCCATTCTGCGACATCTTTCATTCCGTCCTGGAAGTTGGCTTTGGCGGTGAGAGGGTCTTTGGTGAGGGAGAGTATCAGTTGGGTGGCGTAGGAGATGATGTTGATGTTGTGTTTGCGTGCGATGGTGGCGAGGGGGCTCATGTAGATATTGAAGAGGGTTGGGCTGAGTGACGAGCCCTGGGGTACGCCGCAGATGATCTTGGTGGCCTCGGAGCGGAAGGGAGGGAGGCGGACTCTCTGGGTTCTGTCGGAGAGGAACGATGCGATCCAGTCCAGGACCTTTCCGTGGATCCCAGTGTTGTAGAGGCGGATTATTAGGTTGCGGTGGCAGACGGTGTCAAAGGCTGCGGAGAGGTCCAGGAGGATGAGAGCGGCTGTCTCTCCGTTGGCCATCAGGGTCCTGATGTCATCGGTGGCTGTGATGAGGGCGGTCTCGGTGCTGTGGTTGGCTCGAAATCTGGACTGGGATGGGTCAAGCGAGTTGTTTTCTTCACTTTAGATGGTAAACGCGACACGTTTCCCACAAAGTACCTTTGGATGCGTCACAAAAAATAAGCAAAAGGTTCGCAGGGAGAACGATGCATCAGGTCCATGCTTCGGGGAGGCGATGCGTCTATTCCTCAGTGCTTGCGCAAAGTAGGCAATGCGTGCGTTGCTTACCGGAGAGGAGGTGATGCAACAATCTCGAGTGCATCCTGGTTGGGATGCGACAAAATGGTGCCTTACTGCGATGCAACGATCCGGTGCGATGCGAGAAGATGAGGCCCCTGATGTGATGCAATGACGCGAAGACGAAGCGTGCACGCCCGGCAGCCGTGCGGCAACTCTGTAACTTTGGAGCAGCGACAGGGCCTGCGACACACTTCTCCGGTGATGCTACAGCAACCCTTGCGGTTGCAAAAAGCTTCTCAAGTGATGCGACGACACACAGCTGCGACAGAGACACGCTTCTCCGGTGTTGTGACGGCAACCCTTGCGGTGGCGACACGCTTCTACGATGATGCGACAGCTGCAGATGCGACACGTTTCTTCTCGTTGAGTCGCGCTTCCAGCTCCCAACAACACGCAGGCTTCTGCAGACAGAATTCCCAGGAAGGAAATTCAGGGGGGGAGCTGGTGGTACAAACTTGTATCACTGAGACTTCAGCAGGAGGCAAGCACAGTTCAACCCATTGGAGACTCTTCTTCAAGATGATGAAAGTTGCAAATAAAAGTCTTTCTCCTTTCCTTGGCAATAAAGAAACCACTGCAGGCCAACACCAGCAATTACAACTGGCACAGGGGAAGACAAAACCCGTGCAGATTCTCTGGTTCTTCTCCTTGGGAAAAGGTCCGTCTTGATGTCCAGAAGTGATCTAAAGTTCTGGGGTCTGGGTCCCCCTTTTTATACACACAAATCCTTTGTCTCTGAAGGCAGAGAGTGTCTGTACCTAGTCCAAACCAGTTTTGGGTGCATTCTGCCAGTGTACAACTTGTTCCTTTGTCAGTGTGGGGCAGGGTCATCAGACACACTACAGGAGGTGGAGCCAGCATTGTGGAAGGCAGGCATAGCCCTATGTAGGCCCAGATGCTACTTCTCCCACCACTCCCAATGCAGATAGGTCTATTCAGCCTTGTACTGACTCACCCTGTCTCCTGGAGCCCCCTCAGCCCCTGTCACTCACAAACCAGACATGGAATACACAACCTAGCAGAGGCAGGCTTGAATGGTTAGGCAAGAAAATACCTATTTTTTAAAAGTGGTATTTTCAAACACAGAATTCAAAAGAATCCTTCTGAGTTCAAGCATATTAAATTCATTTTTAACCATGTTCCTATGGTCAGTTAGGATTATATGATGTTATAATCAAACTGCCCATTCTCGCCGATGGGGACAGGTAGCCTTGCAATGGTGAAAAACGAAATTGGCTGTAATTCACTATCAGGTCATGCCACACACATCAGGGCATGTCCTACCTTTCACATACAATGCACCCATCCCTAGGGCCTACCGTAGGGGTGGCTAACATGTAGAAAAGGTAAGGTTTAGGGACTGGTAAGTTGGTACCCTTACCAAGTCGACATGGCACTACTAGACTGCACACAGGCTCTGCAATGGCAGGCCTGAGACACACTTTACAAGCTGCTTCTGTAGGTGGCACAATAAGTGCTGCACGCCCACTAGCAGCATTTGATCTTCAGGCCCTAGGCACACATAATGCGCTGTACTAGGGTCTGACAGGTAAATCAAATAAGCCAATCATGGAGTCACTAATCCAGTACAATAATTTACAATAGGGAGCACTTGCACTGTGGCACTGAATAGCAGTGGCACAGTGCCTAAAGCATCTACTAGCAAAAACATATCAAAAACAGAGAAGACAACAGAGAAAAATTGAAGGGAGACTAACGCCAATGGTACCAGGTCTAACACCAATGCACTATCATATTTCTCAGCTTATACTTCTCTCAATATATCTTATAGCCCAACTGTCTGACTCATCTCAAACTTCTTTCCACTACTCTTTCCAATGCACTACCCTATCTCTCATCTATACATCTATCAATATATCCTCTACATCCACTCTCTCATTTATCCCAAAGCCCATTCTACCACTATGATCCCCAAAATAACCCTTTCTAGACTCTCCCCAACTCTACGCCTCCTTGCATCATCTGACACCTCTTTTTACTATACCGAGCCCGCAAAACAAACCTTTCTAAACTCATCCCTCTGACTCTTCCCCCTCCAAAACCCTTTTTACTCATCACAAGCCTCCTACTACTGCTATGATCTCCCCAAAAAAAGTCTAAATCCTTCACTCTTCTAACCCTCCTCTATCATCTTCAATCAAAATAACAGACTAACATGTTCACTTCTCAAATTCCATATTCCACTATACGAATTCACCACTAATCCTTTATGGGTTCCAGAGTAGCGTGCTACTCGCCAATAAAGCATTTCAACACCCCATCAGGGTTAAAAGCGCTATATAAATGCAAACCTTTTTCCCTTTTCTACCCCTCCCCAACCCTTCTCAATCCAAATAACTGACTAACATATCGAGCACTAAAATTACTTTCATGTTTCACCATACTAATTCAACATTAATCCTTATGGGTTCCAGAGTAGCGTGCTACTCACCAAAAAAGAGCTTCAAAACACCATCAGCGGTAGCAGGCGCTATATAAATACAAACCTCTTTCCATCTTCTATCCCGCCACCTACCCTTTTCTATTCAAACAAACTAATGACATATCCACCATTTAGATTACTTCATATTTCACTATACTCATTTTCATTTTCCGGAGTAGCGTGCTACTCGCCAGAAAAGCGCTTCAACACCCATCAGGGGTAACAGATGCTACATGAATGCAAACCTTTCTTCCCCTTCTATCCCTCCGGTATCCTTCTCACTCCAAATAACTGACTAATATCCACCACTCAAATTACTTTCATATTTCACCATACTAATTCACCACTAATCCTTTAAGGGTTTCTAGAGTAGCATGCTACTCGCCAAAAAAAAAGCGCTTCAACACCCCATCAGGAGTAACAAGCGCTATATAAATACAAACCTTTTTTCCTCTTCTATCCTTCTGCTATCCTTCCGAAATCCAAATAACTGACTAACCTATCGACCACTTAACTTAAAATTACTTTCATGTTATTCGATGGGGTAGTGCAGAGAGTGCTATTATGCGAAAAGAAGAATCCCGAGGACTACGTAAAATACCCATATCTCTGGAATGGAATCAGATGTTAGAAGCACTAAAAGTTATAGATCCAATGGAACCCCCAATCTCACAAAGCTTCTTCCCCGTTGACGCCTTGTCACCATGACGGAACCCGTTTAAAGACATATTCTGTACAATACCGCACTGCTTAGGACCCATTAAAGGTACATTACTATCACATTATATAGTTATTCGTGAGAACACATACCTATTTTAATACGAACATGCATGGGTGGGAGGCCAGAACAGTTTGTGGGGGAGGGGGGGGGGGGGAATCTTTGGATTAAGAAATGTCAGTTTATAATGTTAACTGTTGATTGATTCACATAATTTGAGGTTGTTTGTAAATGTTAATGGTCATCTCCTGTGAAATGTGCGTTATACATAGATAATGATAGAAATCTGATGTTGTAAAATGCAACCATCTTTAATATTTGTATGTACTATCGATCAGCTATAGCGTTGCTATACCATTTAAATATGATAAAATCAATAAATTTGTGTTTAAAAAAATTACTTTCACGTTTCCCTATACTAATTCAACACTAATCCTCTATGGGTCCCTGAGTAGCATGCTACTCACCGAAAAAGCGCTTGGGTGACTCGTCAGGGGTAGTAGGCGCTATATAAATGCAATTAAAATACAAAGAAAATACAATCTTCTCAAACTGTGAAAGACCACTATTGAATCTGTCTGAATCTGTTATAGCGGTTGGGCCTTCAGGTCACTCTGGAGAAATCAGTCCATCAGCCCACTCAAAGAGTATATTACCTGTGTGCTACTCTAAACTCCAGCACAGGAAGAGTGTTTCCTTCGGAGGAGAGACTGTTGTCAATCAGTCTGAAATGCAACTGTCTACTTCAAGTTCATCAGCCCTCGGTTCAGCAGGTTGCATTGCTCCTGAGGTCGATGGCATCTTGCATTTTCCTAGTACCCAATGCCAGGCTGAGGATGAGGCCTCTGCAGCAGGACCTGGAAGACAAATGGGATCAGGAGACAGCTCGATAAGACGATCGGATTCCACTTTCCCATTCTGCAAGACCATCCGTCCCATGGTGGACTCATCAGAAAAATCTCCTAGTAGGAGTGCCCTTCCACCAAAGTCCTCCGACACAATCTTTAATCACAGATGCCTCCCTTCAGGGTTGGGGGCACACATGGGCACTCCAAGTCGTCACTTCAAAGATCAACAAGACTGGGTTCTGCACGACAAAGTAGTGGCAGACATTTTTCAACAATGGGTCCAACCAACCATTTATCTCTTTGCGGACGATATTAACAGAAAATGCAACGCCTTTGCGTTAAGGTTTTACCGACTAGGGTCGATAGGAAATGTCTTTTTGATTGACTGGTCAGGGGACTTTGTTTACGCTTTTCCTCCTCTCCCTCTCATCCTGAAGGCCACAGCAGTAGAGGTATCTGGACCATCTACATCTCTCGGAGTGTCCACACAGGAGTCTTCTGTGCAGACCACACAGCCTGTCCTAGATGAACGGGAGGGTCCATCATCCCAACCTTCCCTCGCTTAACTTAGCTGCATGGCAAGAGGAGGTTATTTTGCCTTATCTCCTACAGTGAGCCAAGTCAGATCTAAAATTTTCTTCCATAAAAGTACACCTGGCTGCAATTACAGCATACAGAAAGTCACCAACTCAACCTTCTTTCTTTCATCTTCCGGTGGAAAGGATTTCCTTCAGGGTTTAAAGAAAGTTGTTCCCCCTGTCCGGCCTTCTTCGCCTCCCTGTGAGCTAAACCTGGTCCTTTCCAAGCTCATGGGTCCCCCCTTTGAGCCAATTCACAAAGCGTCCCTTCAGCACCTTACATGGAAAGCCTCCTCTTTGGTGGCAATCACTTCTGCTCGTAGGGTGAGCGGAATTCAGGCTCTCTGTTCCAAGGAACCATACACGATTTTTCACCAAAACAGAGTGGTTATGAGAACCCACCCCTCCTTCCTTCCAAAGGTGGTGTCGGATTTTCATGTTAATCAAACTATTTAACTGCCTACTTTCTTTCCCAATCCCTCTATGCCAGCTGAGAGATCTCTCCACTCTTTAGCCCTTAAAAGAGTCTTGAAATTTTACCTGGACTAATCTCAGGCTATCAGGAGGTCTGATCAATTTTTTGTGAACTATGGTTCCATCAGGACAGGTTTCCCGTCCTCCAAGAGTTTCATCCCCAGATGGATAGTATCATGTATCAAGCTGGCTTACCTATTGGCAAATAAACCCCTTTTGTCTTCTCCCAAGGGTCATTCCACTAGCTACGATAGCTTTTCTGCACAATGTACCGATTGCTGAGATCTGCAAAGCAGCCACTTGGAAGTCGGTACATACCTTCAAAAGTCATTATTGTCTGGACTCAGATTTGTTTTTTTTAAAAACAAATTTATTGCCATTTTAGGTTTCATATACATCATGAAATGTGCCCAAGAACCAAGTCTCTTTTCTTTTACACATTTAAAATGGCTGGGTCAGCAAAGTCTCCAACTACATGATGACAATTTTTATTATGCCATAACAAACAACAAACCTCTTCCACCCTCCACCCTCTCCGTGTCGTGCATTCAAATGCATAATAAATTAACATTATGCTAGTTCACGTGATCTTTTGGATGTCACACAGTATTACCCATCTATACCTTTCTCGTGACCCTAGTGGAGGATGGGTAATTCAGGATCAGTCCCCCTGTCACCAGAGACATTCATCATGTTCAAGGTCTGTTCCGCCTTTAACTCTGTAATCATATGAAACCATGCCTATAGATCTTGTTCAAGCTTTTCGTCTCTTCTCACAAATTTCATTCGGACCCTTTCCGCGGTGGCCCATTAATGCATATCTCTCATCCAACTTTCACTCTGCATAGGTCTAGGACAGGGCCATGCTATAGCAATCTGTTGTATTGCTAGCACAAGACCCAGCATAACACACCATCTGGTCAGTTTCTTGCCCTAAAGGTGAGGGTGTTAAGCCTAGTAATACCAGTCTGATCTTGTTGAGCATTATCCGCCCTTTGTCTTGTGGAATGCAAGCCAGTACATTGCTCCAGTGGACACGAAGCACCCGACAGGCCCAGACCATATATAGAAAATGTGTTGTACTCTCCCCACATCTTCCGCATTTGTCATTGCGAGTAGGGTATATGATATGCAGCGGGCAAGGGCTGAGGTAAGTCTGATGTACCATATTGAATTGAAGGAGTTTGAAGCATGAGTTACAACTCACTGTTTGTAACCCCACATATACTTTTTCCCCTTCCTTGTCTGTCAAATGTTCCTCAAGAATCTTTGCCCATTTTATTTGGATCTGAAGCTCCCTGCCAGGCAGATCTTCTCCTATAGCCCTGTAAAGGTGCTATATCATGTCACCTGCCCTCTGGCATATATAGCATTACTTTTAACGTATTAGTGCTAGGGGGTTCTTCAGGAAATGTTGGCCAGATTTCTCTTGCCACATTTGAAATGTTCTCATATTGTAGGAATTCACCGGTCCCTAGGTTAAAGGTGGTCTCTGCCTCTGCATGTGTGAAAAATCTTTCTTCTACATATAAATCGCCAAGTGTAAGACATCCCCCTTCCTTCGAAGGGTTCACGAACATAGAGTCATCTATACAGGCAAAGGGATGCAGTGCCCATATAGTCATGTCCTGTGCAAAAGGTGCCCTTTTTATCACTCGTCACACTGCAGTGTCCCATACCATGGCCACATGATGCACAATACATGGGGTGAAGGGGGCAACGCCCCTCCCAAGTATTAATAACTCTGGTAGCAGGCGGTTCTGATGTGTGCCCAGAAACAGCCATTGTTCCCAATTATCGTCACTGTCTAACCAATGAATTGCATGTTGTAATTGAGAAACCCTATAATAGAGCTCCAGACAGGGCAACTCCATCCCCCCCCCCAACCCAGCCTATGTTGAGTGCAGTGTCGTTAGTTTCACTCTTCTAAGTGTCCCTTAGGAGGTCTGTCACTACAGCATCTAAAGTTTTAAAATAATGTTGCGGTATCATATTTATGGAGAGTTGCAGTGTGCACAGGCATCGGGGTAAGATGTTTTTCACCAGTGCAATTCGACCCATTAAGGATAGCGGTAGTTCCTTCCAAAATCGTACGGAGCCTCTAATACTCTCGGTCACTCTCTCAATGTTGAAATCTAGATATGCAGGGGCAGTATTTGCCAGTCTAACAGTGCAAGTGCGCAGTTGTCCTCCATCAGGGCCGGGGCATGCCACACATGTGGCAGTCGTCGCAGTTATGAGCAGTGCTTCGCCCTGGTTTTAAACCCTGCCTGGTCCGTGTGAATGAGGTTGGACATGCTGGGAAGGAGACGTGCCGCCAGTATTCCGCTGAGAAGTTTGACGTCTAAATTAAGTAATGAGATCAGTCTGTATGAGTTAGAAAATAAGGGGTCTCTGTAGGGTTTCAGTATCATGGCAACTAGCACCTCCCATATAGACGGGGGTAAGACACTCACCTGGATTGCCTCATTATAGACCTCTAATAGTCGAACAGCCAAAAGAGGGGCAAATGTCTGATCAAATTCTGATGGTAGTCCGTCGTAGCCCGGACTCTTCAATGATTTTATGTTTTTGAATAGCTAACTTCACCTCCACCTTTGTTATTGGTACCTCCAGGGCTTCGGGCACTTCCTGGTCCGGTCACGGGAGTTTAATTAAATGTAAAAAAAATGTTATCTTTTCCTGGCTGTGCGACAATATGCTACTATACACCCCCTCGAGGTGTCTCGCTAGGACCTCAGCAATCGCATTTTGGGAGCATACCATCTTCCTGCTACTGTCTCGCAGCTGTAGGATTGGGTCTACCGGGGTCTCTCGGCACACTAGGCATGACAGTAACATTCCTGTTCTATCGCCTTCTATGTGTAGCCTTTACCGACGAGCTCTAAAATCGTGTTTCTCTAGTCTATGTAAGTCTTGTAAGAGAGCCTCCTTTGTTGCGCACCATTCTGTCATCCTATGAGGAGCCATAAGGACCTGCCTCTCCAACCTACTTAATTTTTCTTCTTGAGTAGCTAAGTCTTTTTCTGGGTGCTGGCGCACAGCATACAACATTTTAATATATAGCCCCCAAGTTACTACTTTCAGGGCTTCCCATTAGAGCGCTCGGCTGGAACCTATGCCCCAGTTTTCCTCAAAGTACCTTTGGAGAACTTGTGTTACTTCAGCTATGAACGGGTGGTCTCTTAATGCCTCCGTGTTCTGTCGCCACAGCAGAATCTGGGAGCGAGCTCTGAATCCCCCAAAGCTAAGTAGTACTGGCGAGTAATCAGAAAGGTAACTAGGTAGATATCTTATCCCCTTTACCTCGGTCCCAAGTTCAGCCAATATATGCCAGCAGTCTAAGTGGCTAAATGTTCCGGAGGCTGTAGTGTGACAGGAAAATTGACGAATAGTCGGGTAACGTTCTCGCCAGATATCGTAGAGGTGTAGGCCTTCTAGCACATCCCGCAGCACCTTTGTGATTCGGGTCTTGGTATTCTGACATGCGGGGTTCATGGTCTAATAGGCCGTCCAGTACACAGTTGCTATCCCCAGCCATTAACATCATTAGAGCATATATATAGATAATGCAGAGTTCTCTGCTGTCTAGCTTACCATGTAAAATAATGTATCTCCCTTAAAGGTCTATGACATAATGGAGATGTTGAACTGGGACTCCTGTAGCGACCCAAATAAAAACCCCTCTAGCAAAACTGGAGTATGAGGTGGCATATTCTTGACCCCTCCAAAGTTTCTGCAGACATGGAATTAAATTCCCCCCACATGTGCATCTCCTGTAAGCAGGTCCCAGCAATATTATAACTCTTCAGATAGGGGAACACTCTTGCACGCTTTCTGAAAGCAGCCATACCACGGACATTCCATGTGATCATGGTGTCTGTGTTGTGTAGTTCCTAGGGGTCCCCCAGGACCTGTGCGTTTTGGATGACCTAAAATAAGGTCTTGGTGTCCAAACCGACTCTGGACACCCCCAAGGTTATGTCAGCCATTTGACCAGCTAGTTCTACAGTGCCAATACCACCCCCATGTATCTTACAGTGGTGTAGGCAGTTTCTGGCAACCACTGAACATGACAACCCTGATTCCTCAGGTATCGTGGAAAAAGGTACAGTACTTTTCGCTTAGGCACTAATGCTCACTTATTCTCAGAAAATACATAGAATGGCGATTAGGACCTTTTCAATAAGTATTTATTGGTCCATTGACATTCTTGTGCAAAACATATGTGCTGCGACAATCAGGAGACAGAAGCACATAAAAGATATTGCTAGTACCGATATAATAAATAGTAGATACATTTCTATCATAGTGCTAATAAGATGAACATAAGCAGTTCAGATAAAAACTGTAGCAATTGCATATTCCTAAAATGCGAGCCCTAAGTTATTTTCCTAAATGTACCAAGGCTAGATCTGTATGTGTAGCATGTATATGCAAATATGTATATGTAGCCAAGAAACCCCTAGGGAAGCTCCAACCCCCTCACCTGATGGTAGAGAAGGAAGGACCCCGCCTCTGCTTCAAGAATTACACCCGACAAGGGATGCCAGACCACTGCATGTCCAAAGTTCAGCATGCCGGACCCCGTCTCAGTTTGGAAGAAATTCTCCTTTAAATTGTAGGGGGGAGTGGGAGTCTCTTATACTAAAGTGGTCACTCCGGGTGTTGTCTAGAAATGATATGTTTTTAAAACAATCATAAATGTTTTGAAAACAATTACCAATGTTTTTTCCAAACAAATGTGATCATGCACAGCTGCCTGTTGGCCAAGAATGAAAAAAGTGATGTTGTATAACATTTTAGGACCCTATTGTAATTTTCCCGATTCATGCCCTTATATAGGTATAAATCACCATCAGGTAGATTCATCAAGCATTTTTGCGAGCGCAAACGGTGCGAATCGCAAAATTCGGCCGTTTGCGCCCGCAAAAATGGCTTTTGGAATTCATCAATGGGTCATGAACTCGCAATTTGAAAAATCGCAAATAATTGCGATTTCTCAAATTGCGATAGCATTTAAGGAATCTCAATTAGAGATTCCTTAAATGCTATTCATGAACCTTTGAAAAATTGCGAATTCACTATTTTTTACCGCTATTTACCGCAAAGTCTGACCTCGTGTTACATAGCGAAAACTTAGAAAAATGCCCATTAGTGCATTTTTCTAAGTTGTATGTTACACACACACATGTCCTTTGGACATGTGTGTGAGCAACATCAGTCTACATTGACATTTCAGGGGTGCTACAGGGTGTCCTTTGGACACCCCTGGCACCCTTGAAATCGCATCCTTATTTGCGATTAGCAAATTGCTAATCGCAAATAAGGAATAACTCCCCATTCATTCCTATGAGCCTTTAGGCCCATAGGAATGAATGGGGAGTTATTCCTTATTTGCGATTAGCAATTTGCTAATCGCAAATAAGGAAGCTGTAGGAATCGCAATTTTTTTTTGCAATTTCTACATGAATCCCGTTTTGCGAGTCTTTAATAGCGATTCCTTAATAATGGCTATTAAGGACTCGCAAAACGGGACATTGATGAATCTGGCCGTATATCCTTATATAGGCATAAGAATCATAACCATATTTAGACATAATTCATGCAGTCCAAATACGGCAGGGCTAATTCCACTAGTTCCGAAAATCTACAACGATTTCTTGGAAAACTCGGCTTCAGCAGTTATTTCTCTGCACCTCTGGTGAAACGAAGCATGCACGATTGACTGAGTGAAATATCTATCTATTGTTTCCACGACTCTGAAGATCAGTTTTATCTTGGGGAAACAAAGTTGTCATGTTTATGCGGTTGTCAGAAACAAATCCCTTCTTGTGAACTCGAGAAAGTTTCTAGTTACCTCTGAGCTAGCTGGCACTCACAATTAAGTTTAATATATCCGATAGAGACCTAGTCGACCTCAGTCCTACGTCTAATCTATAGGATATATTATTCCAATGCGCAGAGTCTATTGGGAATATAGAAACTACACTACATGGTGCCCAACGTTTGGTAAGGCACTAACTTAACGCTAGATACTAAAGTAACTCAGTCGTGCTTTTCACAGAGACCCCTTTATCCCGTAAAAACTCCAATAGAGGTCTGGAGTGGGTTAAAGGATAAAATATCCGCAATAACTAAGTAGGACGAAAAAAATCCTATGTATTAGTTTTTGGTTTTGTTCAACGTTGACATTAAATGTCGAATAGCGACTCCGAGAATGGTGGAGCCTCAGGAACTGTAGCCCGACCAGGTTTTGACACCACAGGGTTTAATGAAGACGACGTGGAAGGAAAACCATAGCTATAAAGCTTATAGAAAATGGCCTATCTGCAAGAGGTGGTAGAGTCATATTTGTCATAGAGGCACACGAATATCAGCAGACAGAGGTATTCTAATCATGGATTGTCTATCCGCAAGCAAATCCAACAACACATGTGATCCACTTCTACAAAATGGAGGAACCTCCAGCGGCATACGTTATTTTCGAGGACGTTGAAATTCCACTAACTTACCAAGAGCATCAGCTCTGGTTTAAAGGCGCCCTATAACATCAAAATCGCATTACCAGGCTCGGTCCATTAGGTAGACCGGGAGCAACATGGCCGGTAGTAGCCAGCTATACACCACATCCTGCCATTGAACAAATGACAGGTCCAGAACTATTAGCTCAGCTAAAACAATTAATAAAAATACACAGACAATTGGTACAATAGGTCATGCGGACTTTACCAGTCCAACCTGCTATAAGAATTCCACAGCACACCCCTCATCAGGGGAACACAAACAAAGTTACACCACAGACTATACAATCAGTCATTGGTAAATTGCCCGTAAAAAGGGAACAAATTCCATTCTGGTTAGCTCAAAAAATTACTCAAATAGAGGCAGTATTTCCAGATAGTACACCTCATGAGAAACACAGGATTTAAACAATCTGTTTACCAATGGGGATAGCACCACACGTGGAGGACTGTGACACTTGGGGTACAGTCTTTGCTTCAATCTACACAAAAACACATGGTGTTCCGTCTATGGCGGTAATACCTGACGTCCTGAAACAGATTAAAAATGAATACGGACCGGAACCTGCCTTGAATCTTGGTATGAAATTACTGAAAGATTTCAAACAGGTCTCGGCTATATTATTAGCTAACTTTAAAGGTGAAGCAGCATCCGTGGCAATCCGCCAAAAACTAAAAGAACTTGATGTAACTGAGCAACCGAATGAACTTGCCAGAATAATAGAAAAATCCTAGGAAGAACTAGGAAGAATTAGTTTGGGAGGGAAACCAGTAAATCCCGAACTAATAGAAAATCCTGAAAACGTTTTTATCAAAAACAATCTCACTACAACTAAAAAGAAATGGGAAAATAGAAGACAATCACTTCCTAAAGAGAAGCGTCCTCAATCCAGAGGTAGATCTCCTCAAAAGGAGCACTCTGAAAAGAGGTATAACCTTAAAAATAGGGATAATTTAAGAAAACCTGATAGATATCAAAATACTGATACACGCTCCTCTCGTACCTTTCAGACTTCCTCGCAGAAATCTGAAAGAAGAGGATGATCAGAACACAAAGAAGAACACGTGAAGTCAAAAGGCAATCAACACGTTCCAAAAAATAAGAAAACTCAATACACCGAAAAGAAGGTAGCAAGTATTAAAATCAGACATGCCGAGGATCTTGAGGACACAACTCAAGAACGGGGAGTGGGCCCAGACAATGCTGGACAGTGCAGCAGAAGTCACAATAGTTCTCAGGATCCTGAAGGATCATCTGGAGACAGTGGATCTGAATGAATCTGTTCAAGTTGAAACTGCAGATACCAGGGTTAGTGTACCCCATAAGCTATATGAAGTCACACTCCGAATAGAGGGGGACATAACTTGGAAAATAAAAGCACTCTTTTGAGAAAAACTATCAAAGGGTTATGACATTCTTCTGGCTGAAAAAGACTGGCCACCTGAATTTGTCAGGGAGTGCCCACATGGCGAAGAGATCATTATGCCAGCCTTCTCAAATCATATTCCTATTCATAAAAAATACACTTATGCAAGAAAATGGGCTGTGGCTCAGGCTCCAGCATTATATAAAAATCATGTGGGATGGGATGAGAACTCTCCTCACCATACAATCCAGTTAAAAAATCAACCGACTGCTCAGAGGCAGTATCCAGTTTAGCAGGAAGCTAAAAAACAGATCAGGGAGATCTTAGATCAACTTGAATACCAAGGGGTGATTGAAACATGCACCTCGTCCATGAATAATCCTTTGTTTCCTGTCTCCAAACCAGACAATACGTATCATCTAGTCTTGGATTACAGACATTTAAATTCCTGTTGCAAAACATTTGCAGTACAAAATGCACACAGTACAGCACTGATGAATAACATCATGCGCAAAAAATATAAAACGACATTAGATATTTCAAACGGTTTCTTCTGTCAAAACATTGCACTTGAAAGCAGGTACTTGACCGATTTCTCAATAATGGGGACACAACGACACTTTTATCGTCTCCCCCAGGGATTCAAGAACAGTCCAGGATTATTTTCAGCCAGAGTAACAGAGTTACTACAAACGTACGATGATGAGGCATTATCTTATGTCGATGACATCTATCTTACAGATGATTATTTGGACAGGCACTTGACCAGGCTGAACACCATAATACTTGGATTCGCCTCTGAAGGGTATAAATTCAACTTTAAAAAATCAAGAATGGCCCACCTCAACATCCTAATATTAGGATACGAACTTTCAAGTGAAGGCAAGAGCTTGGCAGCAAACTTTTTAGAAAAATGTGCGCTGCTCCAACCTCCAAAAAAGCTGAAAAATGTACAGTTAGTTCTAGGATTCCTGAATTTCGGAAGAACTTACATTCTAAATTACGCAGAAAGGGTTAAACCTCTCTACGAATTAATCAAACCTGATTTCAAACAAACGAATTGGACTCAAAAACACACAGAAATTTTGCGTTCAGTGCAAACAGACCTGTTAGCAACAAAACATTTACAAACACGCGACAATGTACGCAACCTTGTAATCCGAATCATCCCAGGGAGATGCGGATTCACATACCTAACCTTTAATGAAGGTGAAAAGGTACCAATAGCTTCCAAATCACACTTGTACACACAAGCTGAAATGAAATTCACATCAACAGAAAAAATTCTGAATGCGGTTCAGACTGCGGTAGCAAATGAAAGAGCCCTCGCGCAGGGTAAAAGCATAAAGGTCGTTACTCCTGTACCTGCCTTAGAGGCAGTGACAAAGGTAAGCATTCCGAATGCAAAAGCTTTACATCCAAGATGGATACAAATGGGTTAATTCTCTTGCTGCGACAGACATTGAATACGTTTTTGACCCTTACTTGAAGACACAAGAATTTCTCCAATACAAACAAGAATGTCCTCTGCCCAGTGAAATTCTGCCTCTAGAACATTACGGATGTATAATATATACAGACGGATCAGCACAACCCGCAATCGGGGGGAAACAAGCTTATAGTGCTGCGTGCGCGATTGTTAAAGGTCGCTGGCGCGATGGTAAATTCAGACCCATGGTCACAAAAACTCAATCACTAGGAGACTGTACAGCTCAGCGAGCTGAACTCCAAGCCCTCAGGATGGCGCTGGAAAATACTGATCGCGAATTCCCTACACTCATAGTGTGCGATTCGTATTACTGCGTCCAGTCTTACAATGAATATCTGCAGAACTGGGTTCAAAATGGTTTTAAAGACGCAAAAGGTGGCACAATCAAGCATAAATTGCTTTGGGAACAAGTAGTTCTTTTGCAGAAAGAACTATAAAAGACTCACGTGATCCATACACTGAGTCATCAGCGTGATGGCGTTCACGTTGAAGAGAATTCATTGGCTGATGAAGCCGCGAAGGCAGATGTGCAAACGGTTTCCGTAGCTGTAATCACTCGTTCAAAAACAAAAATAGACGGTGAAATCATGCTCGCTGTCAATGCCACAAACAAAGGAGCTGCGTTACCTCCTTACAAGGAGGCCATGGCCAGCTTGGGCGTTGCATTGCGGTTTTCGAGTCCATTCCATCCTGAGGGAAATTCGGTTGTGTGGGGAGAAAAAAATGTGACATAAAGCAATCTATAACAGCTAGGGTATTAGGTCCGGGTGATGGGTGGGTCAAACATCTAATAAGTGTCCAACGTAGTCTTAATAACCTGCCAAGAAATTCTCTGGGTGGAATCACTCCATATGAAATACTTTTTGGTACTAGAATGTTGGTTGAAGACCTCGATCGTCATACTTCAGTGGTGGAACAAAAACCCTTTGATATCAAAGATCGTTTGGCTGTTTTACAGGACTTAAATGAAGAAGTCTAAGCAACACCAGCGAAAAGCCAACGACCACTGAAGAAAAACCACCTGTCCCAGCAAGACCTGTCTGGATTCCAAAGATTGGGGATCTGGTCAGAGAAAAAATAGGGGACAAGAAGGAATTTGGGCCTTCTTACAGAAAACTAGTACCTGTACTAGCAGTTCACGGATCAAGAACAGTGTTACTGCCGCCCCTTGCTGGAAGAAAGGAGAACCGGTCTGTATCAATTGACCTGGTAAAACCACACCATGTGGCCGATAATAAGTAGTATCCCAGTGGTCTCCCAAGAAGTAGCAGACGACCAAATCTTGCTACTATCCAAGAGGTTCAAACTGAAAGACTCATCACGTTTGAAGATTCTGCAGTAAGAAAATAAGGACTATGCAATAAAGCCATGGAACTTGTGCCTCTTGAACTCCAAATAACAGTTTGTCAAGAAACTCCGGTCTACAATGATGTAGCATCTGACTATACTAACATGTCAAGGGAACAAGCAGCTCCAGCGATTTCAAATAATCCGGATGCAATACAAACTATTGACAGAACTGCCTCTGGCTATTTCATCAACTTCGATACCTTTTCTGAGGATCCCAGTGAACCTGAAACAGCACAGACAAACAAAACTTTCAAGGAACAATTAACGGAACTTGGTCAAGAGTTGCAAATACATATCTGGTTTCACCATGGGTTGAATTTTGGATTGGATTAGGTGTATTCTATCTCCTACTATGGCTCATTCTAGTTTTAAGTTTAGGAAGGCTGATAGATGGAAAACACATTAAAATGGACACAGCAAGTAACTTGCTCCTGAAACTACACAAATCATCTCATCGTGAACAACGAGACCTGTCATCAGTAAACATCACAGCGGTTCCTCTACCTGGTGGAATAGCATGGGATAGAACTGATTATGACATGTATGGCCCTGTTGAGCTACTGAAAATTCTACACCAATTTAAGGTTTCCTTGAGTGATTTTGTTTCACCTAGTATATCTTCTGATGATTGGGACTTTGAAACTGTTAATAACATGATGGCAGACTTAGAAATGTCAGCAAAATTTGCAAAACATGAAGGTTCAAAAAATTATGAAGAAATGTATTGCTTTAATCATTTGATCATCATTATTTGCACAAATCTGCAAACCCTAGAAATGTTTTAACTTATAATCAATGGTAACATTGTCCGATACCTCCAAAGGGTAGCTCTAAAACATTCTATAGGAAATTTCCATATTTTACAGGTTTTAATGTCACAAACCCAGGAAGTTTTTACTTCAAAAATGTTAATAAGACAGGCATGAAAAGTATGTTGACAAATACTAAACAGATTTATTCTGCAGCCTTTTATGCTCAATTATCCACATTAGGCTTTAACTTTTGGGAAGAAAACATTGAGACAAAAACCGTTGGGGGCACAAAAGACTGGCAGGTACAAGGTTCAGAGCCTGAATCATCCCAGAGCAAATAATGTTCTTAAATTAAACTGTTCAACAGACATCTTGTCTTGGCCTGGCTAAGATAAAAGATTTAAACAAACCGTCCATACCTAAGCCAACACCTGACAGTAATTTAACTTCAGATGAGGAGGTAGACGTAAATTATATTCTTTTACAAAACAGAACTAATCCTGAATGGAAAAAATTGTTAATCTGGCCCACAGACACGAATAACTGTCAAGATAAATTTCTGAACAAGACACAAGGATTTACAGTAACTCGGCCAGATCCAAGATATATCCAGAGACAACATCCAGGGATAATAACAACTTACAGTCTAGGAAAACTGTGCCTTGAATGGTTACAAAAATCTACACTTCCGGTGATAAAACAACACTTAACTTTACTTAAAGATGGCGTTGATTTGCGAGAGTTCTTACTTGGTCCTCACAAACCACGTCATAAACGTTTCATATACGCCGGTATATACGCTGCTTATAATGAAGCATGGAAAGTCACGCAAATGGAAACAGCTGAAAGAATACGAGAAATTGATCGTATTAATTTAGAGAAAGCACTCTCTGTAAGTTGACAGTGGGTTAACAACTCTGTTGTCCAGAATGTATTCTTTGGACAGGATTGTATCCTCTGCCATAGACATAATGGAACAGGACTTGCTAATGTTACAACATGGCCAGTCTCAATTGCGTTCTATAATGCTGTTAGGCTTGACGTTCCAAAACCTTCGTTCTGGCTATGTGCCTATGCGTCTAATCAACACTACGTCATTGTTTACTGTATTTAACCTTACAGATAAACAAATCTCTTTGGCACAAAGGGGAGCAGACTACACGGTGCTGAGCACAGAATTGCCATTGACCGTTTCTGAGATACCATCAGTTGAATGGATAATACATGGCACCGTCACGATACCAGTGACGATTTTCTAGTTTCAATTTTGCTTAAAACATATACCAGCAGGCCTGTTTGAAAGGTTGGGTAAAGAATACATAAAGTCGACCTGGGATTTATCATACACACACAAATGTTGGAGTGGAGAAAAGGAGGTATTTCTTAGTGGGAAAAACTGTAAAACCACATTAAGCGGTACACTTCTTTGTCAGGGCATTAAATTACATGGAGCCTGTTAGGGTTCTTCAAACAACTTATCATGCCACCTGCACGTGGTAGACGGTTTCTTTGCCAGCCTAGACGACTCAATGTTTTCTCCTGACACTGAGAATAACTTTTGAAGTTAGCACACAGCGTTCCTTGAAATCTGAAATTCAACCTTCACTTTTTTTTTTAAAAACAAGAAATTTCTAACTTTGGAACTATATTTTTTCTACGACTTGATTTGACTTTTTCCCAAAAACACAATGAACCTTGGCACAAAAACAATCTGCTTAAAGTAGAACTATTCTTAGAGAACAGGAATTCTTTGAATACTTCCTAGGAACAATATTGACCTAATACGCATACCAATACCGAAACAGTTTGTATATTCTGCTATGGGATGGTCTCTACTCTTTCTTCTGTAACTAAGAGCAATTTCATAAATGTAATTTTCGTGAATCATTCGGTTAGCATTGCTAATATCATATCATATGCTTACAATGAAATCATTTCTTTCTAAATACGTACTGTACAAATGCTCGTTTTATGTGTACAACCATTTTCAAATGCATTTTATGTATTTTTGGGTGGGATTGTAAACACATGCTCTAGATTATATGTTTTAGCACTTGAACTTATATGAACGTGGAGTGGGTGTTTTATAACCTTTTAGGACCCTATAGTAATTTTCCCGATTCATGCCCTTATATAGGTATAAATCACCATTTCCTTATATAGGCATAAGAATCATAACCATATTTAGACATAGCTCATGCAGTCCAAATACAGCAGGGCTACTTCCACTAGTTCCGAAAATCTACAACGATTCCTTGGAAAACTCGGCTTCAGCAGCTAGGGACTTCCCCTTGCTCGAAAACTGACTTGTCCAAGAACTCATGGAGTTTTCAAAGAACTGAGACTCTTTGATGATGTTATTATGTCCACCTTTACGTCAAACTCGGTACCTTCAAGGAATAAATATGCCCACACTTGCCATAGCAAACACACGGTGGTTTGGAGCAGTTCGACTATCTACTTGCCCGACGCGCCCTACTACTGCAAGTGCCGAAGGAAGCCGACCCTCCAGCAGACACACTGAGAGAGACGCTGTCTTTTCTCCTGCCGAGAAATCCAGCTCCAGTGTTTCCAAGCTACCCTTGCGGGTTGTTGGGAAATCGAGTTCTGAGCCTGACCTTCTTCATTCCAAATCAAGTTACGAAGCTGATTAGACCCTAAGAGAAATCTTGGACAGATTCTTCACAAAAGAATACTACATTTATGCTACACCTCACTTACTTCTTCCCTCGTACTAAGCTTAGGTTAGGTACATCAGACTGAGTGAAATATTTATCTATTGTTTCCACAACTCTGAAGATCAGTTTTATCTCGGGGAAACAAAGTTGTCATGTTTATGCGGTTGTCAGAAACGAATCCCTTCTTGTGAACTCGAGAAAGTTTCTAGTGACCTCTGAGCTAGCTGGCACTCGCAATTAAGTGTAATATATTCGATAGAGACCTAGTCAACCTCAGTCCTACGTCTAATCTATAGGATATATTATTCCAATGCGCAGAGCCTATTGGGAATATGGGAACTACACTACAGTGGTGACCCTTATACAGAATAAGTCTGCCAAGCCTGGCAATTGTTTATGTACATCTGCTATAGGGGGTAAGTAGACATAATATTGAGTTTTAGATATCGTGCAATAATATCGAGTTTAAAATGTCGAAACTCAAAAATAACGTTGTCAAGAATATTAATTTGTTGTATTGTGTAAAATATTGCTGTTAAAAATATCGATTTTAAAAATATCGTTATTAAAAAATATCAATTCTATAAATGTGCTTTCTTTAATATAGTATATATTTATAAATGTATTAATAATTTGTTAATAATTATATATGTTTTATATAAAAAAACATTTTAGGAGTGAGATGTTGGATTTATAGGGGATAAGGCTGGGAAGTGTTTTTAAACATACATATATTTAATTAATATAAATGAAAATTAAAATTGTATTTTAGGAATGGGATATTGGGTTTATAGGGGATAAGGGTGGGGAGTGCTTTAAAAAAATTTAATTGTAATTTTTTTAATTAATGTAAATTAAATTTTAAATTGTGTTTTAGGAGTTGGATGTATGGTTATAGGGGATAACGGTGGGGAGTGTTTTAATATAAAAACATTATATATTGAAAACAAATATTTTTGAATAAAAAATATAAATTTTGTATTTTAGGATTGTGATGGGGTTATAGGTGATGATGGGGGTATTTTTTAAATAATGTTGAAGTTTAAAAACGAATTTATAACATATTTGAAAAAAATTAAAAATTTGGGGGGAAATTGAAAATTGTTTTGATATATTGTGAAATATGTAAATACATTTGTTGAGTTATGTTTAAATTAAGAAAATTTAAATGTTCTAAATACATTTACAAAACATAAATCATAACATTTTGATTGTGATATAAAATGAATTACAAAAATCACATATTTTTGGATACTTTTTTATTAATGGTAATATGTAAATGTGTATATAATGTATATTATTTTATATGTTTTCTTTTGATAATATTACATTTACAAATAATATTTTTGTATAATTTTCTTGAGTAAATATAGTTTGGAGTGGGAACAGCAAATTATATATGTTTAGTATCCAGGGCCTTCCCAGACTTTTTCAAGTTTGGAGTGGGAAAAGTACTTTATATATGTTTAGTGTCCAGCACCTTACCTGAGTTAATGTAGTTTTGAGTGGGAATAGTAAATTATATATGTTTAGTGTCAAGCACCTTCCCTGAGTTAATGTAGTTTGGAGTGCGAACAGTATATTATATATATTTAGTGTCCAGACCCTTCCCTGAGTTAATGTACTTTGGAGAGGGAATAGTAAATTATATATGTTTAATGTCCAGCGCCCACTCTGAGTTGGTACAGTTTGGAGTGGGAATAGTAAATTATATATATACTAGCAGCCCGTCCCGACGTTGTACGGGAGCAACAGGCTTCCCCGACCCCCGCCCGCCCGGACATTGTCCAGCAGCCCGGCCCCCGCCCGGCCCGTCCCCCGCCTGCCCCGTCCCCCGCCTGCCCCGACCCCAGCCTGCCCCGACATGGGTCCCCTTACCTCAGCCGCCACTCCTCCCGCATGTCCGCTGCTGATATACTGCTTTAAATATGTCTGTTCTTGTTTGCAGAGGTGTACAGCTGACCAATCCGTTCTACAGAGTGTACATTGGCTAGGAAAGCTTACATTATAGCTAATATTTTTGTCCTAGAGGTGTGTAAATGATTGCTGTTTCACCATAAAAACACAGGATCATTCTCTTTTCTCCTGCAGCCCGGGCCCCCGGCCAGCCCGTCCCCCGCCTGCCCCGACATGGGTCCCCTTACCTCAGCCGCCGCTCCTCCCGCCTGTCCGCTGCTCGCACCGCCGCTGGCCTGTCCGCTGCTCCTCACGTCAGTGTTCCTCCCTCGCGCCATGTCCGCCGCTCCCTTACCTCAGCCGCCGCTCCTCCAACCTGTCCGCTGCTCGCACCGCCGCTGGCCTGTCCGCTGCTCCTCACGTCACCGCTCCTCCCCCGCGCCACTGGACGCCGCTCCTCCCCGCGCTCCTGAAGTGAGCACGCACGTCGCGGCCGGCGCTACTTCGGAGGGACTACTTTTTTTTTTACTCTACATTTTTTAAATAACGTTTTTTTTTTACATTTATATAGCCTATAACCATCTACACACCCTGACGATTCCAACGGTGTATCGGGTGTGTGGATTGGCACTGTGGTTCCCGAGTTTACCCGTCTCAAAGACTGAAAGTTCTTCCTTTATTATAGTAGTATAGATTTAGTGTCCAGTACCTTCCCTGACTAAATGTAGTTTGGAGTGGGAATAGTAAATTATATATGTTTAGTGTCCAGCACCCACCCTGAGTTGATACAGTTTGAAGTGGGAATAGTAAATTATATATGTTTAGTGTCCAGCACCCACCGTGAGTTAATACAGTTTGGAGTGGGAATAGTAAATTATATATATGTTTAGTGTCAAGCACCCACCCTGAGTTGATACAGTTTGAAGTGGGAATAGTACATTATATATGTTTAGTGTCCAGCGCCCACCCTGAGTTAATACAGTTTGGAGTGGGAATATTAAATAATATATGTTTAGGGTCCAGCACTTTCCCTGACAATGTAGTTTGGATTGCGAATAGTAAATTAGATATGTTTAGTGTCCACCCTGAGTGGATACAGTTTGGAGTGGGAATAGTAAATTATATATGTTTAATATACAAAGCCTTCCCTGACTTTTTCAAGTTTGGAGTGGGAATAGTAAAATATATATGTTTAGTGTCTAGTGCCTTACCTGAGTTAATACAGTTTGGAGTGGGAATAGTAAATTATATATGTTTAGTGTCCTGCAGTTTCCCCGAGTTGATATAGTGTAGAGTGGGAATAGTAAACTATTAGTTATTTATTTTGAAGTAAGGTTAATGATACACATCTATGTTTAAGTGGTAAAAGTATGGTTTGCATGTATATTAAAAAAATATGTGTGATATATAATTTAAGATAATAATTTTATTGTATATACAGAAAACAACAATTAATATAGAAATTAAATACAACACAATATTTATATATTATTAACATTTTTATTTTCATTCAAAGAGTAAAGCAAATATATATTATGTATTTTGTTTGATTAAACTTTTTTTATATATATATTGTCATGAAGAGAAATAATACATTTTATTTGCTTTAATTGCATATTTAGTACATATTTAAACATAAACATAATTTTTAATTATAGTCAGTATGAAACAATTTTAACTTTTTTATAAATGTAAAACTTGGTAAATATGTACATGTTTTACAAATAAAAGATGTAGTTTTCCACTTGGTGTTATAAAAGATTTTATAACATAGTTTTTTGGTAACAGTTATAAAATATTTATTTACATTCCAAAAATAGAGCCCACTTATACTCAGTGTATGTACACAGCACACACACTGTCTAGCACTGTCGCAATTTATGTGGTACCCCAGGCACACATACATTCAGCACAAACATTCACTCTGCGCACCCTGCTCGGTACCGAAGCCTGTCTGCAGTGTGCCACTTTTCAAACACACAGAGCCAGTGCAGACAGTCACTAAAGCTGCAAGAACACTACACCCTTCATATATTGCACTCCTTGCAGGCAGGCACACATACACCCAGTACATGCACTCACCATGCACATTACTGTTTTAACACTGTTCTGTACCCTTCCCAGGCACACATGCTCCTGCACTGCGCAGCACTTCACATTTAACCGATGTAGGACGAGATGCGAGTTAAGCACACAGAAGCAGAACTTCAATAAGTGAGTGAGTCTGTAGGCCTCACTCCAGTGACATGGGTTAAAAAGTATCTGTTTACTCCTGATGATCACTACACTGTATGCTGCCACAACTGCGTGTGTGCTGCTTAGCTCCTGTTGAAGGCAGTAACCTTCCACCACTATAAAGGTTTCGCTTTGGGTGCGCCTCCCTTTCCAACAAGACCACAATCTGTGAGACAGGCCTATGTCATGGCTCATATGCATTATCCGTGTTTGCCTATGACAGCAACAATCAGCATAAAGGATCCAGACAACAGTACAGTTGGGCACTCAGAGCAGGGTGACAAATTCATTACCATGCAGAGGACTTTTCCTGGGAGAAAGAAAATAGACTATTGAATTCAGTTTCAATTTACTGTAGGAAAGTGAGTCTTGATAAAAAGATACCATAAACTCAAAAGAAAAAAGTTAAAAGTTGCCTTTCATCGTGCATGTCCTCCATAATTAATATATCTGAATTATAATAATACACAGCCAAAGAAATAATGAATTCTCGTAAATACATCTGTTAATACATATTCTATCCATGCAGAAAGGTAGCAGAAAATTATAAACCCACTGAAAGATAAAAGAATGAAAAAATAAATGGAGAGTAAGAGAGAAATGAAAAAGAAGGGTAAGAAAAAAGGAGGAAAACAAATGGAATTAAAACTGAAAAGAAAAATAGAGAGAAAAGATGTCATGGAGCAGATAAACTGTAAGATTGATAGAAGAGAGTGTAACAGGAGGAGGAGAGGACAACAGGAGGATGCCAAGGGGGAATGTTAAAGATAGAAAGAAGAAGAAAGAAGAAAGAAAAATAAGAGATAGACTGGTCACTGGAAGAAAAAAAGAAGAAATAGGGAATAAAGAGATACTGAGGGAGGGATAAGGCAAGAAAGAACAGAAGTGAAGACTAAAGAAGTAAAGCAAATGAACACTGTAATGGATAATTACTCCAGTTAGGATCGCTGGTGTGAATCCCGAAAATGTATAATTGCTGATATATGGGATTGTTATGCATGAAAATCAATAAAGTATGTTTTTACAAAAAAGAAATAAAGCAAATGGTAAAATAAATAGGGAAAAAGAAAGGGCACCTTTACAAGTGAAAACAAACAAGCGTTGGCAAAATCAATAGGTTTCTTTTTTCAATGGTGTGAACCACTATTTTAGCGTTGCCAATGCTTTTTTCCAACGCCGTCCCAAATCCGTAAACAAGCATGCAAAAAGAAAAAAGAAAAAGTAAATGCTTCTTTGTCAATATGGCACTGAATCAGCAAGAATCATCAGCAAAAAAAAATGCAGCATGATGACATACATGCGCATGCATCACCATTGCACACATACACGTCATCACGGAGTGGGCATCCTTTTCACTTCTTTAACTTTAAATTTGCCACCAATCTTGAAGCAGGAAATTAAAAAATATAAGCCTAAAAGTGCATGAAAGATAAAGAAGCAGTCTAGAAGCAAACTGCAGCTGCCGGGCCCGTGTTGGTGTGGTGGTGTATTAATGGCAGTGTGGGTGGAGGGTAGAGGTCATCACTTGACCGTTGAGCAAGGTTGGTGGGGAGGGAGTGTTAAGAAGTATCTGGACATAGTTACCAGTTCAAGTCTTCTTTTAAACCACCACTATGTACAGCACAGCCCGTTAGCTCCTCTCTCCACAACAGCCAGTCTCCAACTCCCCACCATTCTATCCCCTGTAACCATGGCAGCTCAAGATATCACATGGAACATCTGAGTGCCATGGTTCCACACAGCAGTAAGCGAATTACCACGCATATCCCCTTTTCACACATAAAAAGAATTGACAATTTGTGCACCTTCAACTTGGACTAATACCAAAGTGTACAGTAAAAGAACATAAGGTAATACAGGAAACAATAATATAAAGCAGAATAACTGTACCCACTGGTACAGAGTATGAGAATGAGAAATATCAAAGTGATGTAAGCACATCATATCTACAAAGCATAATAACCCAATGCAAACCGGATAACACCAGTAAGTTTACATTGGACGCCAAACCATGTATAATGCTAATGCAACATATGAAGGGTGATAGAGTCATCCAGATGCTTCAGTCTCTTGTTGGGATGGTGGCTATGGCAAATACTACCTTGATATGGTCCAACACCAACATCCACTCTCCCCTTATGGTCATCATAAACATCATCCTCTTAATTGCCGCTACTGCAAACCTCATCAAATGTACACCACGCTCCACTCCTCGCTAAGCGAGACATACTCCACACACTTCCATCATCCACCTCCATCACATTCCTCATATATTGAATTATGTGTCTCTGACCCAGGAATTTAGATCTTCCTTTGGGAGACCAAACTGGGCTGATAACTAAAACCACACACCCCAAACTCCACTCCTGAGCATATACACTATATCTGTCATCAAATTGCCTCTTGTAAGTTTTCTGGTGCAGTCTGACAGTCTGGGGATCATCCTTTTGTGCCTGTTTCCTGAAATCCAACCACGAAGGGTTCAACTTATTGCCTGCTAAACTGACCTTTGAGCATGAAAAAGGAGACATCTAAGTGACCAAATTGGAAATATTTTGGTGTGCCCAGAGTTTCTCCCAAAGCACCACCTTTAAAGGGACACCATTTTCCAGCGCAGTCCGAGCACAAGCCTTGTCCAAGCAGTTCATTCTCTGAAACAAGCCATTTGCCTGGGAAGAATATAAAGCCATTCGGTGGTGCTTAGTGGCAAGAGCTTCTGAGAATTCCCTCATTTACAAATGCAAATACAAATTGCACCCCATTGCCCGTAATGATGGTCTTCGGCATACCTTCGCAAGCACACACTTCTCATAAAAACTCAATTATATGCCTAGTAGTGATGGAACTCACACAACTCGTTGTACCCACTTCAAGGTGTAGTCCACCGGAACCAACATAAATCTTTCCAAAGAAGGCTACAACTGAAATGGGCCCACTATGTCCAAAACTAACTTGTTCCAGGGTTCAAGCAGAACCTCAAAAGTCCTAACAGCAGGGGTGGATCCTCTGTTAAGGCGGAGGAGTGACACTCCACTAACTAAATTGCCCCAGAGATGGAAAAATAAAATGGTAATAAAGTTAATTTATCACCATTTTATTTTTCTACCCCCCTGACTGGCTTGCGATGGCCAGCCAGACATGCACATTTTAAACCTCTCTAACCCAGCTGTCTCAGACAGCTGGGTTAGAGACAGCATATGGTCCTCCGGAGTGCTGAAGGAGGCCACTTCCTCCCATCATGGCACTTCTTACATGCTGAATGAGAACATAGTCTGGATTGGTTACTGCAGTTTCCTGGGTCCCGCGTTGGAGCATGCCTGCCTGCCTGCCTGGAGAAGACCCGAGCGAGGAGGACATTGCACCAGGATGGTAAGTGTAATTCTTTTTTTACTTATATATTTACTTTTATTTTTGTTTCACCCACCCAACCACCCTCCGTACATGCCAGCTGCCACTGCCTAAGAGATCAGGCTTTATCTCCCCCGCACACTGTATACATTCCTTGACCACACTTTCAACCTGTATGTCCACCCCACACCACCAATACCATTCTCTCACCCTGTTAGATTCTTACCAATATGTCCATCATGAGCCAAGTTGACGATTTTCCCCCACAAGCCTGACGATGGTATTGTGCACTCACCACAGTGCAACTCCCCATTGAGAATGCACAACTCATCCTTGACCCCCCAGAAATGTTTGACCTCCTCAGAGTTGCTCCTGAGATCAGGTCAACCCATCACCACATACTGCAAAACCGTCTTCCTTACCCCTCTTTCAGCTTCCCTCTCCCACCCAGTTTTACTAATGGCCGTCTCCTTGACCCACATGATCTGGTGATCAACAACATCCAGTGCACAATCCTTCTCACTGATAATTTGGATAGACAATCTGTCCGTATATATTTCTAGATACTGGCAGATATTCTACATGGACATAAGTTAGAAGTTGTAAAATCATATGTCTTTCTAGGGAAAATAGTATCTGCTAATTTGAGTGATAAAGCCCATATGGATTATAACATTCGGAAGGCAATGGCACAAGGCAAGGGTTTAAGTGCACTTTATAAATCCACAGGCAAAAGACATTTTGTTTATTTGTTAGAGGCCTTTCGCGCTAAAATCCCGGCCTCTTTACTTTATGGTACCGAACTACTTGAACTAGGGCAATGAGGTTTCTTACATACTACTGAGGGCAGACTTTTACGGTACTTATCTTCGGTTAACAATGGCTGTACTGTGGCCTCCTTTAGGTTAGAATTTGGTATGCGTAGTAGCTGGGTTCAGGGCCTTGCTGGGATAGTACGATGGGTTTCATGTCTGGCAAAGGGAAAACCGGATACTCTAAGATACCTTATACAAAAAGAACTATTGGGATCCCTAAAAGAGTATTCTCTAATTGTAAAAAACTTCAGAAGGGCGGTTGCTCTATTGCAATTGGATGAATCAACTCTGTTTACTCTATCTACACACCAGTTGAAGTCCACTCTAAGACTGGCTACATGGAATTTAAGTTTTGGGATGGATAAGGATACCCGTATCCTAAAGAAAGGTGTCTCTTCGGTCATTGGAGCCTACTTATTTAGAAACATGCAACCTTATGCCTCTTGGAACCTTCCTCATGGTATACGGTGTTTTTGGTTCCTTTTGAGACAGGACCTTCTCCCTTTGAACAATTTATTATCCAGATGGTATGGTTCCTCAGCAATGTGCAACCAGTGTAATAATTCGATCCAGGACATTGTTCATGTTCTTTTTGTATGCCCGGCTCTATTGTCATACCGACGAAAGTGGTTGAGACCAATTTGTTTACAATTAAGTATTTCGACTGCCAGCTCTTTAATGGATGCCATTTACAATCCCCCTAATGAAATGTTTTGCTATAGAATTTTTAACTATTTTAAATGTTTTCTAGACTTATATTAATGGATATGAAATTGCTTTTTTGCTTCTCCACCGTATTTGTATTTGCATGTAATTGTAATTTTCTCTTACGTTGCTCTCTTATGTGGATCTCATGTGAGTTCCAAAATCATAAATAAATAAATAAATACATGGTAATTGAATTCAATCAAACTTTCCACCATCTCTTGATGCAGGGTGTGGTAGCGTCAATATTCCTATACCCTAATAACTGAACCAAAGGCTTGTGGTCCATCCTTAGTACAAAGGGTAAGCCCCATAAGAAAAATGTGAAAGGGTGCACTGCCCATACACTGGCCAAAGCGTCCCACTCCATGACGGAGTATCTCTCCCACACCACACAGGGAATAAGAGGCAAAAGCAGCCACTCACTCCTCTCCATCCTCTACCTGGGATAACACGGCACTGAGACCTTTCGTACTCACATCAGTTGTAAGGTAGGTCTTCTTAGAGGTATCACAATGCCCCAACATTGGCATTTTGGCTATGCTTTACTTAACTACCTCAAATGCCTTTACCCAATGTTCAGGCCAGTCAAAAGTGGCCCCCTTTTTGAGGCGAAGTCTAATCAGTTGAATCACGCTGGCAACGTTGGGTATAAACTTGGCATAATATTCTGCGAGACCTGTGAACGGTCTGACTTGCTCCTTATTGGCAGGAGTGGGTGCATCCAAAATTGATTTGACCAACTCCAACTTAGGACTTATCCCATTTCCTGAAATTGTGTGTCCTATGTAAGGGACAGAACTGACCCCAAATTTACACTTTTCTCTCTTCAGGGTGAGACTACTGCCTCCAAGTCTCATCAACACCTGCTGCGGTACCCGGTCATGACTCTGTTTGTCCTTCCCATATACCAAGATATCATCTTGGAAGATCATTACAGAATCAATCCCCTTAAGCACTGTTTTCCTAAGCCTTCAAAAACACACTGCGGCTGAAGCCAACTCAAAAGGCAGCCTAACTAATTTGAAATTTCAGTCCTCGTGCACCTGCACTTGATGGAAGGCAGCAGACAGATCCATCACACTGAGCACACAAGCATCTTTGAGCAGGGACAAGGCTTCCGCTATATTGGGCAGAGTCTGGCAATCCACCCAGATATTTCGAGTCAGGTCTCTCAAGTCCCCAGTTATACTGATTTTATTTCCATTATCCTTGGGGGCCAAAACAATGGGGCCAGCCAGTCTCAATTTCCTCCATCACACCCATGAATGATAATTTATCAATGTCCTCCTGGAGCGGTTTCAACATTAAAATGTACACCCTTCTCATATTGTGTACTACAAAAATCATGTTGTTTAAGGATGATCTTGTGATGAAAGTCCTTAAGGATACCCAACTCATCCCTGAACACATCCTGAAACTCTTGAATCATAGGTGAACTGCCTTCCTCCATGGCAACCAAAAGAACTTGTTCTTTTGAATTTCGATTTAGCATGATCCCCAAATTTCCTTGGTGCCGCCAGCCCAAAAGATTGTCTCCAAGCTTGGCCACATAAACCTTGTCAATTGTCTCTCTCCCCTTAAAATTGATACTCATGACAGTGTATCCGATCAAATCTACTGTTGCTCTGCCACAACCCTCTGGTTTGATATCAGGGGGAAACAATTTTACACCTTCATTCCCATATATTTTCTCCCAGTTCTTATCTCCAATGAGAGTAAATGGAGATCCATAATCAGCAAGTAATACTAATTCTTTCCCACCAGTAGTCATGGCACATTCTACCCACCATCAACTTCACCTTCCACATTATTTACACTTCCAGTCAGAAGAGACACTTGTACAGTAAGTCTTTGTTCCTCTTCCTCCCTTTAATACACATCCTGTACTTGGTTGTTTTTACACACACAGGCGTAATGCCCCCTCTTACCACAACTCAGACACACCCCGTTGTGTGCCTAGCAATTGGGACTGTTAGACAAGTGGCTAAAACTACCACACTTGAAGCACTTAAATTTGGAGTCCCTTTCTTGGACCAGCCCTTTGGCTCCAGTGATTTTGTGAGCAGGTTTTTTATAGTCCTCGTGTTTCTTATGGTCCTCATTAGTTTCCTTTCCTGATCCTGAACTGGTTACTCGTTCAACAGTAGTGGGAAGTGTGCTTCTCATTTCCTTAACCCAGCCAGAGGTGTGTTCCATTCCCTCTACAATGTATATTGTCTCCTTAAAAGTGGGATTTTTTGTTACAGGTTTCTCTTGAACTTTAGTATCATTGGTGCAACGCACAAGCTGATCTCTGTTAAATTAAACAGCAAAGTCACCAAATTTGCAGGTATGCACCAAACTCTTCAGGGAAGCCATATAATTGACCACTTTCTCAGTTTCAGCTTGCGCCCTGAAAACAAACTTATGTATTTCCATGATAACGTTAATGCGCAGACAACAATGCTGTTCCAACATCATGAGTGCCATTGCAAAGACATCCCTAGGTTGGCCCTCAGCATGCCCAGTCACGATCTCATCAAGGCTTTCATATATATTTCATCCCTCCCTCCCTAAGTTTTGCAACAAAACTCCTGGCTTTCTTGCTGTAGAAATATTTCCACCCCCAATGGTGATCAAATACAAATCAAAAAGCTTCTTTCACTTCATCCAAGGCAAAAGTGATTCCCCTTAATCAAACAGAAATTGGGAAGACTGTGACATACTAGGTGTCAACATTATGACCTGCAAAGCAAGTAACTACAACACCCTAAAACAATAAGATAGAATAAAATGCCAAAATAAAAACTCTGCAGTAAATAAATTAAAATAACAACCTCATAAGCAAGAAGCTAAAATAACAATAACAATTGGCTAGAAGCCAAGAAATGCGCTAGACTTTGCTCGCGACAGCGTCCTGCTGGACTCAGACCCTCACGCATGCAGTAAATCTCTCTGGCAATGCATGTTTTATATCTTGCCAAGGCGTGTACTGAACTACGGCCACCCACTCCTCCTAAATATGCGTTGGGGCCCACCGCTGTTATAAGACGTTTCTTCACCGCTAAGCATTGTCAAATTACATAGAACACAGTGCATACGACGTAACAGCCACCGAGACTATACTCACGGTATCACAACCAACGTAGTGCCAGTCACTGGTTCAGTTGATAGGAAGCATTGAGGGGTGCTGGTGGATGACCTGCCCCTCCCAGGAGTTGTCATCAGTGTCTAGAAGTACTCTGGACACAGTTACCAGTTCAAGTCTTCTTTTAATCCACCAGCATGCACAGCAATGCTGCTGGTAGCTCCTCTCACCCCAACAGCCAGTCTCCAACTCCCCACCATTCTATCTCCTGTAACCTTGGAAGCTTAAGACATCACATGAAAATTTTGAATGCCATGGTTCCACACAGCAATAAGCAGGTTACAACTGACCCACTGGAACCAGGATATAGAGAGGCGCAATGGGAAGCAGGGAGGGACTGGGAAGCAACATGGAAAGCACAGGAGATGGGTACTGTGGGGCGAGCAGCATAGAAAAAAAAGCATGACAACACTCACCCTCCGATGAACTTGAAAAATCTCTAATTTTATGTATTTTTTTGCTGACAGCAGAGCTCGGAAACACATGGCAGTAATTGTTTTTGGAAACTCATGGCAGTAATTGTGTGAGTCTTTCCGAGCACTGCTGCCATAAAAACATACATTAACTCTGTAATTATTCAAGTTAATGTATGTGATAAAGACTCCAAAAAGACGCACAGGCGATCTCCCCTGTTGCAGTGCAGAAATGGTCATCATGCTACTGTCCAGACCTTCCTTGTCCCAGGCTATATTACAATGACTTATAATTGAAGTGGGCAAGGGTGTGGGAGGCTGTATCACAGTGAGTTATAATTGAAGTGAGTGAGGATGGGGGAGACAAGGGTCAGTGAAGCAAAGAAGGGATTTAGGGATGTGGTAGGAGCAACATGGACAGTGCTGGGGTTGAAGATCTGAGGCAAGCTAAAAAGCCCTTGGAGCTCACTTGGAGGGAAGGCAGAGTACATCTCTCCTTCAGCAGAGCCAGAGAGCAGCAGGCAACATGGCAACGAGCAGAAACTGAGTCTTTCCAGAAAAGCAGGCCAATTGAGTCATTTGAGCAGCCCAGCAGTTCTTCTGACAGAGATTCAGTGTAGGTCCAGAAGCCCCTGTTTTGATGGGGGTCAGACACCAAGTACTTGTCGCCAAATGTGCCTTTGAAGTGGGGGAAACTTCAGAGGGGTTTTGAAGTGCACCAGTATACCTGTCAACCCAGTCCTGTCTGCCAGGCTACCTGTGGGGGCTAATCAGTGCTTTGTGTGCGGTCATGACAGTAACCTTAGCAGTGTAAGTATGAGCCCCTTCCTCCCATCTGCCCACGAAGGGCCATTAGAATTTAGATGCTCAGCCAAACCTAGCATTCCTGTGTTTGTGGCTGTCTGGAGGGAATGCACAAAGGGGAACTGTCAGCCATACATGTATTGGAAACAAACTGTAACGCACACAGGGCAGTAAGAGCAGAGAAATGTCCACTTTCTAAAAGTGTTAGGTTATGGGGGTGTGAGGAGCACTCCTTAATGATTGTCCATTTCTACAAATTAATCCACCGGTGCTGCGGCTAATAAGGGTAGTCACTCCTTGTTAGAAACTATGGGTTATTTCGGGTTTACACACCCGTGTAGACGCGCACTGTTCACTTGGTGATATACACCTTCAAAATTTGAAAACAAACTATTCAAATATACCAAAAAACAATTGATTGTTTTAGTACATATTTTTATCCTTTTGTTTCTTTTGCACACTTTCCTCAGTGCTAATTATTTCAACATGTTAGTGCAACATTCACTTTTACATTTGATAATGCATTTACAATATACATTTCAATGTTATATAATCATTTTTTAACACAGTATCACTGTTCTGCCCAATGCATTTCGGTACTCTGTGGTACCTTCATCAGGGGCCAATCTGTGTGTACTGTAACCGCGCTTGAAGTACGCACGTTCCTGAACGATATCCTACTGTCGATAAGCTGTGAGGCTGTCGAAGTGTTTTTATCCTCTGTACTTTAAATGTTCAATCTGAAAATATTCGTCTAACCGCTCACTCGATACCGCTGTACTCCAAACATTTACGAAATGCATTAGGTATTTTAAGGAATTCTCAATACTAGCTTATGAGAGAAGTAGGTCTCACAGCAGTGAAAAATACATTAGCTGTTTATCTCTGCCACGACATGTAAAACATAAAAGTACATGTCCTACCTTTGACTTACATAGCACCCTGCCCTTTTGGTTACCAAGAGCCTTCCTCAGGGTTGGTGCATATGTAATTAAAGGGGAGTTTAAGGCTGCAGTAAACTGTTCACCCAGGCACTGCAATGGCAGGCCTGAGACATAGCTAGGGGGCTACTTATATGGGTGTCACAATCAGTGCTTAGGCCCACCAGTAGCATTTAATTTACAGGCCCTGGGTACATGTAGTGTACCGTACTAGGAACATATAAGTATATTAAGTATGCCAATTGGGTATGACCCAATGTTCCAATGTTTCGGAGAGATAGTACAAGAAAAATAGAGGGAGGCAGGCAAAAATTTGGGGGAAGTACACCCTAAGGCTATCAGGTCTAATATGTGTCCCCCAAGTTAAAAGGCAGGAGAGGTACTCAAAACCTTGGGAGCTCTCTTCACTAAGGCAGAAGAATCTGGAGAGAGCATCATTTGGCGGGGTCAGTCCCCGGAGTGATGTTCCACAGTTATTCCATTCCTTGTAGGGACCACCGCAAGAGTTTAGGATTTTCACCCCTCATCTGCATGAGCCATCTGAGGGGCCTGTGGTATCTCTGACTCCGGAAGTGAGTCCCAAACAGGTATGGTCTCAGCTTCTTCAGTGCCCAGACCACAGTTAAAGCTTCTCTTTCAATGGCACTCCACCTCTGTTCCCGTGAAAGTAACCTTCTGCTAATGAAGGCTACAGGTTGGTCTAGTTTCTCCTTCAGCTATGCTGACTCTCTCCATGCCACGCTTTGAAGCGTTAATCTGCACAATGAATTCTTTGGAGAATTCAGGGACTCTGAGCACTGGTGCTGTGCACATGGCTTCCTTGAGGGAATCAAAGGCTTTCTGAGAAGCCGCTGTCCAGATCAGCAATCTGGGCTGCTTCTTGGAAGGCAGCTCAGTTAAGGGGGCAACAATGGTGCCATAGTCCTTAAAAAATATGCAGTAATAGCCAGTGAGGGCTACAAAGGCTCTCACTTTAGTTTGGGTTTTAGGTGGTTCCCAGGCCATGATGGTTTCAATCTTGGCCTGGAGAGGCTGCACCTTGCCTCCATCTACCAGGTGTCCCAAACACACCATTGAACCCTGCCCAATCTGGCACTTACTTGCCTTGATTGTCAGGCCTTAGCAGTGGTAAACTGTACAGAGTCCTGAAACCAGAAAAATTGAGTAAAGAAAGATGGAGGGAGGCAGGCAAAACCTTGGGGGGGTGACCACCACCAGTCAGGTCTAACTATTACATTTCATTAATGCATTTAAAGGTTTACACGTGTTAATATTATTATAGGCACACAATAAATATAATAAATATGTCAAAAGAAATGCGAAATTGCACAATGATAATGTTTAAAGGATGTAGTCTAAATTATGCTACTATATGGGCAAATTGCCTAATACCCCTGTGTTTATTAAAAAAATGTTATCTGACCTTGTATTGTGTAATCTAGTGCTAATGTAAAATGCTTTAATGCCCTTGAGCCACAAACGCAGTATCTACATTGTAAAATACATATATGATCTCGCTTGGTGTCCTGCACCTGCCATAATTTTCCAGTCTCCTCAAACGGCAGGAAGCATGATGAACTGACACACAGGAATCGGAGTGATCCTGTTTCTTCTTAGAGATAACAAGATAGAACACTAAGGGATGGGTCAGAATACCCCTAAATGTTGGGACTTCAACCAAGTAGATCTGCAACTACAACTTATGACCAATGGTTATACTTGGGTTTTCTTTATCAAGACAATACACTATTGGCAGAGAAAGCTTTCCAAGTCCAGAAGAGTGCCCTCTATCGAGGGTGCTAGCTAGGCTGAAACATGTTGACCTCTATGTGTGGGTTGAACTAACCCCCACTTCCTTTCGCTCTTACCATTGGTTACCTAAACAAATCTGCGCTCACAACCAATAGGTCATTTTGGCTCATATCAATTCCCAACTGCAACCCAGCCCTGCACCCAAATACTCACACACAATACCCGCCCCGAAACCAACCTTATTTCTTGAGCTCCCCTTCGGTCGGGTAGTAGTTCACACTTGGGTCATTTCGACCAGTGCAAGGACGAGTCTAATGATGAAGCATGCCATCGCTTAATCCCCTATGTTTAAAAAAGTAACCTGGCATTTATGCAGGCACTTCAATGCCCTTGGGCCAGGTTCATGCTATATAAATTGCAAAAAAATACATCTATATATGAGACTCTACTCTCGTGAAGAAGAGGATAGCTAAGCATGCTCATTTACTAAAAATGGGGACTGGAATTTAATATAGCATTCATCAATGGCAGATTTCATGACCATGCTTTAGACATTTTATCATGGCAATGTGGAAATTTAAAATCTGTATTGGAGCATGCTTTTATACATTATTGTGATTCTAAATTGGTGTCTATAATTGTGCTAAGTGAACGCTTATCGAGTGATCATAGTCAGTCACATATAGGAATTATTTCACAAGATAAGCCATTAGAGCCGACCCTGATAGTGTTTGAAGCTACAAGACTTCTTGTGAATAGAATCTACACTAAGGGGAAAGTTTTCGATGGGGGAAGAAGGCTGCAAATATATAATTTGCTGTAGACTACTCTTCGGGTAATATAAACATATCTGCATTCAAAAGTATTCTTTCCTTTATTTTAAACTTGTTAATGAGTGTAAAGGCTGCCACTTAGTCACTGTTCACATAAAAAGATGCACAAAAGGAAAATGTTCGGAACACCAGTAAATTCTCGTGTATTATTTCAAAGTTTCTGGGCAAGGAGCATTCAAAAGAAACATCTCCATTTGATGAAAAGCATTTGCGGGTTCATATAGAGACGTTGTACACAGTAACCAGCAGACGTTTTCCATCATTAGAAATGAGGAACTCATTTACTAGTAATTTTGATATAGCGTTACAAGTAATTTGCAAAGTAATTATCATGCTGGAAAAGTCACGGCCAGTAGTTCCAGACGAAATCCAGCTGGACATTTTAAAATCTTGTCTGACTTCTTGGGGAATCTATCTTGAATGATTATTTGATTTTTGTTTAAAAACTGGCTTAATTCCAACATCCTGAAAGGGGACTAAAATGATACCATTACTTAAAAAAAGACTATCGTAATAACCCTAAAGCTTTTGTCAGATTGCCATATTGGACATAACAGGAAAAGTCTATGCATATGTCTTTCAGTAAGACTGTCCACCTGGCCAAATCTAAATTAACTGCTTACAACTAAACAATGTGGCTTTTAGGGAGGGATGGCCCATGGTGAATAATATGGTATATTTAGGGATGATGATTGCTGAAAAATACGTGAAAATAAAACAGTTAAAAATGTATATGTGGCATTTGTCGACTTGAGTACCTCTACTAATAAACGTTTGGGTAAGAACTAATACATGGGGGCATTCATACCTCTTTATTACGTCCATTGGTTGATTTGTAGTCTGAAAACTGGTTAAACGTTTTATTAGGATTCGAGTCAGAATACACTTCCAAAATCGCTGTTCTGATAGGGCTGAAACACGGATGCATTTTTTCTCCCCTGTTATTTTCACTGTATTTAGCGCACTTTCCAAAAATCATCAGAGGCTAATGTGCATCCTCCAAACTTGGGCACTAATATAATTTCATTGTTAATGTATGCTGATGGTGTAATCTCGATGTCCCTTACTCCCATTGACCTTCAAAGACAGCTAAAGCTACCGGCTTCTTTCTCAGAAAAGCACAATTTAACGGTAAACGACAAAAATTATGATGTTGTGGGCTTTAGGTTTAAATTCTCAAAATCTAAATTTAGAGCCTTATAGGCTCCAAATTTGAAATGATAAATTTGTACAACCATTTAAGGATGAATATTTCCAACAATTTAACCTGGACCAATCGTGAATGAATACGTTAATAAAGACACAGCAAAAGCCTCCAGAAGTTTTTCAACTCTGTTGGTGGTAGAGATATCGCCTCTCTATTACAGGTTTCTGTAGCCAAAATTCCTTCTGCAGCTTTATATGCAGCAGAATCTCATTCAATCACAGCCGTGAAAAGGTATGCCAGTATTGGTATTAGTTATGTAAAAGTTGTCTAGGTATGGGGCAGTCTTCTTTGATTGACATGATTCACTTTAAATTGGCCTTAAGGAGCATTTGTAATAGAGCATACGGTCAGATTTTACGTTATGCCTATCGGTATTCTCCAGTCCGAAAACTACTTTAACAAATACATCTGGCAAGTTTTTACTCACAAGTCAAATTTTTTTTTTTTTACTTTTACAAAATTATTTTCTCATTCTGCTGGGAAATTAAATCTCCTGCGATAATAAAATTTTGCATTTAAATCTTAGAAATGTTTATCTTTTAACTTAAAGAAACAGATGAAACCTAAAAGTTATCATAGCGATCTAGATCACAGCACGCAGAATGAAAGACTGGAAATTAATAGATAGATGACTTCCTAGATATGGTTTATTGCAATTTTATTTAAGAGCAACTTTAGATCCATTAGTTGGGGGCAATTTTATGAAATTTAAAATTGGGGTGTTTCCTTTAGGAGTGAATACGTTGGTAAAAAACTGGAAGACCACATGGTTATTAAAGTTGTCAGTTTTGCAATGGCTTGGTGCAAGATGCAAGGCATATATTGTTTATGGTCCATATTTGTGAAACAAGCGAAATACACACATTAACTCAATACTGTTACAATATACTGGTGAATTCTCCATAGCAAAATGATTGTTACAGGTTGAAGAGTTTTTACGTCATTTTTAAAAGTGTAACAAACATAAATGTATATATACATATACGTGTGTGTATGTATGTGTGTGTATATATAGATATATATATGCACATATATGTACACATATATACTTATATATATTCATACATATATATATATATATATATATATATATATATAAATAAATATCTATATATATATGTTTGTGTTTGTGGGCTAGAATGTAGCTTCTTCACACTCACACAGTCTCTCTTACTGTTTTTTAGTCAGAATAACCTCTTCAAGAACCCGTGTTATTTATGAATGAGACCTACTCAGAAAAAGTATTGTTCCTCCCCAACGTCAACTCGGAAGGGTAAAGTGGGCTCCTCAAAATCGTAAACCATTATGTATTTGACTCATTATAGAAAAGGAAAAGCATACAGCCTTATCGTAAAGTACGAACTCATGGAGAATCCGAAATTAATGAAGCAATGGATTACTACTTTGGAGTTACTCTAAGTCACGTGATATGGAATCGGTGTTTTTTTTACTCCACATGTTCAGTAACACTAATAAGCCACCAATGCTTAATACATACTAACCTTGAGGCTCATTCTTTGATTGCGATCTGTACAAAGATGGCATTTACCAAAAGTAATCAATACTCACACTGCGCATATTGATGGTGTCGGAGAACTCCTGAAGGTCGCTAGATCTGGTCCAAAGACAATATCGACCTGTAATATGCCTCCGAGGATCAGGTCCCCCTCCCTTCTGTACTTCGAAACAACGCGCTCTTTCAAACTTAAGGCGCAGCCATTTCTAGAGCTCGAAGCTTCCTCTGTGCCGCTGAGTGACAGCAACGTCAACACTAGAAGCGGAAAGCTGACGAGGGGGCTTTTAAGTTTCTGTAGAGACCCCATAGTCTTTAAATGTGTATCTGGGGGTGTGAGTCCCCGAATGAGAACACCGAGGTGTATCAACTCTGTTCTCACTTCTAGTGTCTCAGGAAGAGGGCAGCACGAGCAGGCCCCTTCAGAGACGTGCTACCTTACAAACCTCCATGGTGAGACAAATGGTAGATTTTGGGGAATTCGTAATTAAGGCTTTTTATTGAAAACTGAGGGCCTGCCCTCTAATTGAGGAGATTGTCTAGGGGCCGAGCACCTGCCGGGGCGGGACTCACGTGCAAGTCCTTGGAGAGTCAAAACCTCACATGGAAGAACCACAGGTGCATGCTTGCACACGCAGATCTCGGGAAGCAACGCAAGACTGTCATCATGTCAGCTGTAGGGAATATACAGATGGAGGTATTCCCAAGACAAAGAAAAGGCAGCAAACATGTTTGTGATCAATGATCTCACTGCAAGCTCTATTTTAAGACTATAGCCTTCCCAACAATTAAGGGCCTTTACTCATCTGGGAATGGCATGGTCAACGTTCAGCACAAGCAGCATCAGGAGGTTTCACATCTGTGGTAATCACCGACTTGATAATACCGGACAATTTCCATTTATATCAGTCATCAGACTGGGGGTTTCCTGGAGCACAAGAAACCAGATGGCTCTCAAGGTGACCTCTGGTTTATGATGACTGTATGATGACTGTATTGGTAATAAATCTCCCTTTTTGAATGAAGAAGTTACTTGTACAGTATCAATTCTATATCATCTATTAGTTGAATTTTAGTTGTTTGTCAGACTTTGTCTCTGTTCTCCTATCAGAGTGCATTTCAACGTCCTACTCAAGCAGACAGGTTCCAAATGGAAATTGGGTTATTCTGAATATGCACAGTTTAGGGAATCCAAATGGCAGGTTATGAGGGGAGGGAGGTAACACATTTGATGTCAGTTGTGGAGGAACTCACGGATTGCCTACACAGAAGAACCCATAAGAGAAAACCAATACCCTCTAAGGGTATTCTTGGCTTGTGATGGGACAGGAATGTACGCTTCATAGTAAAATGACATGTTCTTCTGACCTGAGTGCATTTTAAACTGTTTTTCTGAGTTTTTGTTGAAGCATGCGACACAATGATTTAGCGTAGGCACTGAGACCGAAGCCTATGCATATAATTCCAAGGTCTAGAACCTGTTGAGACCTGGGGTGTAAGGGGGTGCACCTAGAGGCCCTCTTTATTGACATAGGACTACTGTCCATATTCTATGTTGTTGACGTGACACAATGTTGCCATCATACTGATTTCTTGTGGATTGATAACACTAAACAGGCATTTTTCCTGCTTCAGGAGGAGAGCAGTTTACCAGCCCTAATCCTGTAAATGTGTGGTAAGATGTGGCACTCAGTCTCTTATGCTGAAATCCTGTCTTTGTGTTGACTGTATGTATGTGAGCTATGAATGGTAACAAGACTCTGAGTTGTGGTGAGAGTCTGATTGCTGGGACCTGTGGGATCCATTTTATATAGCCCCTTTTAGACATGGCACAAGAGGGAGAATGGAATACAGCTTCCACAGACAATAGAAGTGTATTGCCTGCATTCCTGGAGCTGAAAGGAGGGGCCTGAGATGCTATAGAATGGGAGGATGGAGACAAGGCTATCCTCAAAAATTCTGTGAGGAAATTTTTGCATAATATTGCTCATTAGTTATTCCTGAGCACTGTCATTTGGTTGCTAGTAAGTGAGTGGGGGTGTCAGCAGGTTCTGTTGTTAAGGGTAAGGACATTTCTAGGGAGAGCCTTCCCTCTTGTCTGTCCCTAATTGCTACTCAAAGAAGGCTGATGGCAGTGACTTGCAAAGTCTTCAAACTTTTTTGTGCCCACCTCTGGCTCCTCCTTCTTGGAGCCAGCATTGCCAATACCTGCTGTGAGAGCCATCACATTGCACAAAGACCGTGCCTGCACTGACAGCTGCCTGATAATAAAATTTGAAAGACAACTACCCCAAACCAGTTTCTAGATTTTAGACAGTCAATCAATATCCCTTGTCTAGAAAATAAGTGTAAAGGAGGGACTCAAGTCATTCAAATTTTTTCTATTTCCAAGTTCCTCTTGACGAAGGAAGGGAGTTCTCCGCAGAGTACTCAAAGAGCAGCTGTGATCCATGGCTGGCGTCTTCATTACAGCCAGTCTCCCAGAGGTGGATATCACCTGAGCTCTACGCAACTTGCTGGAGAAACTCTTGGTCTGCCTATTGCCAGGAAGCATGTCTGTCTGCTTGGAGACTGAAGGAGAGTGCCTGGCCAAGCAGGAGGAGATACTGTTCAGCAGGCAAACCCCAAACGAGATCCTAGCATGTGGAGCACCCAGAAGAACCGACTCAAACTTAGCTGTCGTTCATCGCTGAAAACTGAAATTTGACCCTGAAATCTTCAGTCAAACAGAAGCAGCAACAGAGTAGTCTCGCCTCCTCTTCCTTTCAGTTCCTCAATACAAATCATTGAGAACTCGAAGGGCGATGAATTTATATTGGTGAAATCTAAGAGAGCCGCCTTCCAAATCCTGCAGCAAAATGAGCACGGGAAAGCGTGTGACATAAATCAGACCTCCTGCATAGGAGCAGAACTCTCTCCCTGCACCAATGCCTGCACATAATTTTTGTAAGGGAAGAAAGTGGGGGAAGACTGAAGGTTTTTTGTAAATGCAGGAACATTCTTTTTCTCTTCCCATTAGCACGATAACAGTCTCCAAGAGACAACCTTCCAAGAGAATTATGGAGGTACTCCTTATAATGCAAATGATCTCAGGACACCTTGTTTTGGTCTTTCTCAGACACAAAGGTGCATCTTTGTTCCAGGGAGTTTATTCCTAAGCTCAGTGCCACTGGAATCAAGCTACACCCGACTGAAAAGCCTCAATCAGGGCGAAATCAGTATTGGGCTGCTTGCATTCCTCGCCAGGGCTGACCTGGCCTGGCAGTTCAGGCTGGACTGTTTCTACTGGAACACACAACTATAAACCAATGGGGGGTAGAGGTTAGCGAGGTAGACTTGTGCTCCAAAAAGCGATCAGAAAACCAAAAGAGATTCCCTCTAAAAGAAGATAGGGAAAGAGCGTAACCTCTTCCTGTCCTACGAAGAGGTTACGCTCGTTCCCTATCTCCTTTTAGAGGGACTCCCTACTGGAACACAGTCAAGGCTTATTTGCACATGGCTGCGTCCAAACTGAGGTGGCTGGTGGGCAAAAGAGCGATGGGTTGGAATGCTACCCGTAGCAATTGCAAAAGGCTAGCTTTATTGCAAGCATTCTTTCCATTAGTTTTTTGTTTGTTTGCGTTTGCACAATTCTCCATTGTCAAGACCAATGCTTGTATTTTCATAGACAAATAGATTACTAACCATCTGTAACACTCTTTGGATGGCTAACCAGAACTACAGAATTCTTTTATGGAAAATCTCCCAAAGCACTAGATAGGATTCGGAAAACCTCTCAACAATAGCCCTCATGTGCCAGTAGATTCTGTTATAGACCTTCATTACAATTGCATCTACCGCTGGGTGTGGCAACATGGGGATGCATATAAGAACCACACCCACCCCCCCTCCATGTTTCTGTCTGTTCAATCCTTGGCTTTTTTCATTCTGATGCAGAGCGTCACCGAGATCAGCATAACAAAAGTGTGCAAAATCCATCCTGAAAACTAATTACAGAGAGGAATCTGTGGAATTTACCAGAAAGAATGCCACTGAAGGAAAGCAACTTATTCTTCTGATGAATACTTCTTTGCTAGAAATCTTTTTATTGAAGATTTTCACAAATCCAGGCAACAATCAACTTAAGACACAGACATTTTATAGTCATCTACCATAGTGTCATACATTGCAACTTTTTGGGGGTGCTCTACGAGGGAACAAAGCTGGCTTGGTTTACATGCATGTGTCCTTGGGTAAATAAGAAAAAAACATGAAAGCAAACAATACAATTAAACAACTAAAAATTGTAAGTCGGAGAAATGCTTTTCACGTGCAGCAAAGAGTCAAGAGGCTTGAAGGCCTAATTGGGGGAGGGCAGCGCTCCAGAAGGGAATGGCGAAAAGTATGTACGGTATAAGAGCTTTGTGGGAAGGAAGCGTGCCGACACCTTTGTGGTTGTTTTGTGAAGGTTTGAGTATGTCTAAATCGAAGAGTTGGAGCGCTGTAAGCCTGGGTACGGTGAAGCAGGAGTATTCTAGGAAAGTGAAGTAATCTCTATGGGGTTGCCAAATGCGGGCAAATTTAGCATCTGTTTGTGCTATCCTATGAGATAGGAGCTCCATGGACATGATGTGACAAAGGGACGTGAACCATTGCGCAATAGGAGGGAAAGGCTGTTGCTTCCAATGGAGTGCTATAAGTTGTTTAGCAGCGCCCATCATGTGACTTATAAGGCGCCAATCATTATCAGACCGCCTCCAACTCCATATGGCAGATACCTAGAATGGGCGTGGTATAAAAATCAGGAAGGGGGAACTCCATTGTGCCTTTAATCTGGTCCAAGACTTCCTTCCAGTAAGTTGTAATGAGCGAACAGGACCTCCATATACGCTGGAAGTCTCCCGGGGTTGTACCACACTGCCAGCATTAGGCAAAGGCGGTTGGGAAGATGACTCAAAGTTGTGTCGGCGTGTAGTACCACCGCATCGTCAGTTTATATGCTGACTCACGCTACAGTGCTGCAGTAAGTCTAGGGGATGTCCTGCTAAAGTGTTTCCTACTGCCTCTGGGATATGCCCTCACTCAGTAGTGTCTGTGTCCCACCACGTTTGGTGTGAGTGAGGTTACTCCAGTAGAGAGTGTTGTAAGACCTAGCAGGTGTGTGATATCAAACCCTGTGTGCGTTGTATACCCTCACAAATGTCTCAAAGGGGGTGTATAGCCGTGCTGCCCCCTGGGCATTAGAGGGCTGAGGTCCCAGTGGCAGAACTGGCAGTATTGCATTCTAAGCCACTTCGTACATTTGGGGGACCTTGAAGTCAGATTTGCATTGCTCAGATGACTTTATAGTCGAGCTCTCAAATAAGTTACAAAAGGTACAACAGTCTCCCAGCTAGGGAAAGAGCAGTTCTTGAATTCCGGTTTGAATTCTGGATTCCGAGCTCGAGGAGTGTTTGGAGAAGGAAAGGTGGTGAGACCGCCCCTAAGTGCGACCCTATCCCAGATTCCGAGAACGGTCCTAGTAGGGGTTGCTATGTAGGTGCTTTAGAGTCTTGCATGCTTAGAAAGCCAAGCTTGATCCCAACAAGGGCCTGCAGGCCGCAGCATTGGTCATGTGAAACCAGTGCTTCTCGCTTTTCCGGACTACCCATTCAGAAATGGAGCACAGGTGCACTGCCCAGTAATACTCAAAGAGATTGGGACACGCTCACCACCCCCCCCTCCCCCCGCCCTCGATCCATAGAGAGCATCAACACAGCATTAGAGAACCTGAGGCACCCCTCCCCCCCCTCCAATAAAAAGGCATATGTCTTGTTGAAGGCTGATTATATCATTGGTGGGATGGGGGTGGGCAAGGTCTGAAAGAGGTAGCGGACCTTTGGGAGGATAGTAATTTTGATGACATTAAGTTGACCCAGCCACAACACATGCAATGGATGCCACAGACAGAAGTCCTCTAAAATGGATTTTTCATATTCTGGCCAATTAGCCTGTGTCCAGGTTGTCACGGTGGGAGTCAGGTTAAGGGCCAGGTATGTGATAGCACACTGGTCCCAATGGAAAGGGGCAAGAGACGATAGAAAGGTATGGTTTAGGAATTGTGATGTTCGAGGCATGGGATTTAGACATGTTGACTCTGAAAGCAGGGACACACAATCAAATTCTGCCAGGGCATTAACCACTACAGGGATGGAGAGAGCAGGTTGCATAGGAGTGCGCAAGAGATTGTCCGCGAAGAGGCTGACTTTGTGGAGGTGCCCGCTGAAGAGATGCCCACGATGGAGTCTGTCTGCTGAATGGTGATGGCCAGGAGTTCCACCACCAGGTCAAATAGCGGGGGCGAGAGTGGGTATCCCTGCCACGTGACCCTTGCCAGATGAATTGGTTTCGTAGTTTGGTCAATTACCCAAATTGTGGCCATGGCGGAGACATAGGAGGCCATTATCTAAGAGATCATGCCAGGGCCTCGCCAATCTTTCTGAGGAACACCTAAAGGAGGGACCAGCAGATATGTGTGTATGTTGAACTTGTGAGATTTCTCCACTAGGTGTGCAATATGCCGGATATTATCCACTCCTTGTCTATTTGGGATAAAAACCTACTTGATCCAGCTCAATCAAGCTAAGGAGATCAGACTCCAGTCAGTTAGCCAAGATTTTAGTGCAGATCTTGGCATCCGTGTTTAAGAGAGCAATGGGGTGGTAAGAGGCACAGAGAGTAGGTTCCTTGCCAGGCTTGGGAATGAGTGCCATTTTCCCTGCCACCATTGTCGGGGTGAGGCCCTTGTTTAACGTGAATGTATTAAAAAGGTGTCAACCTCCGATCCTGAAGGAGGAGAAGGAACGCTCGATACAAAGCAACTAGAAGTCGTTCCAGGCCAGGTGTTTTGCCAGTAGGCAGTTGCTTCAATGTGCAATGCAGCTCCACAAGAGTTATGGGGGCTTCCAAGAGTTCAGTGTGTCATGTCGCCTCGCCTGACCCTGGTGTTTGTACAGGGCATGCGGAGGCAGAAAGGGAGGAGCCGGGGCGGAAAAGGAAAAGTTAGTACGGCGCACGCACCGTTAGAATAAAGGACGTTTCTTACTGAGCTCCCGTGTGCGAATCTTCCTTTGGGGGTAAAATGTGAAACTGGCGACAAGGGTGGGATCCTTGTGACCCACAGCTTCTGCCCTCCCTCGCTGCCGCGTCATCTGGTGAGCGCGCAGCCGAAAACCAGCTCGTCCTGCGCGCCAACGTGAGAAAAGCGCGAGACGCGATCTGAGTCGCGTAGAAGGCAGCGCATTGCCCGAGCGCCGTGTCAAAGGACTGGTGCCACGCCAAAGGGTGAGTCCAAATCAGCGACTACCCTTATAAGAAGCAGCAGGGGATACTAAAGCAAGTGCCAGATATGAAGACCCACGTCCTCCTCGGCGGCCATCTTTGAGTCAGGCGCTGTGCATAGGATAACATTGGCTCCTACCACAGCGGCCATTTTGAAGTCAGGCAGTCACAGAAAACCTCACAAAAACCTGCAAATTCTTGCGAATAAAGCCTAGCACGGCCAGTTGAGCCTGTATCCTTGCTCAAGATGTCAGTGGAAGCCGACACCTCACGTCCATCTGCCACAGGATCCGCCCAGCAAGCCCCGCAACCGCGTCCAATGCTGCTGGGAGTGCCATACCTGCGCCCTCCGGAGCCTCTAGAGTTGACGTCTGGGAACAGCATGGGGCCCAAATAGAAGAGCTGGGCTGAAGACTTTGAGGACTTCATGACGGGGTCTCAAGTGCAAGACTCTAAGCAGAAGCTGATAGCTCTGCGAAATTTGATAGGAAAAGACGTTGCACAGGTCATCAAAGAATTGCCTGCTGCCAATGCCACCTCATATGAAGATGTGAAAGGAGCTCTAGATCGGAAGTTCCTCCACAAACGAAACTTGGACTACGAGCAGTATACGTTCAACCTTGCTTCGCAAGAAAAGGACGAGTCAATGTGTGACTTCATTGCTCGCATTCGGCGCCTAGTTCGACACTTTCAATACCGAAGATGCGCTTCGACTGCGCATTATTGAAGGGTGCCAGTCAGAATCACTACGCCGCCGATTGTTAAAGAAACACTATACGCTTGAAGAAATCGAGGAACTTACTCGCATTAATGATCAAGCAGAAGACCACGCCAAGAAGATGGAAGCCAGCAAATCTGAAAAAAAAGAACAAGCCTTCCGAATGCAGTCTCGCACAGACTCGAGGCGCCGCTCCGACCGCCGCAAGCCTGGAAGACCGCCGCAAGCCTGGAAGACCGACGCAGTCCCTCCGTGTGACCCCCCTCGCGCAACGGAACCCGAAGCAGTCAGGCAAGCAGACCAGCCTCAAAATGCTACAGATGCGGCCAGGACTACCCACACTCAGGACAGTGTCCCGCCATAGGACAACAGTGTCACCGCTGTGGAAGAGAAAACCAAGAGGTGTGGCGCCGCGGCCAGGGCGACTGACGCTGGAATCTGGGGACCACGGTTCGATCCCCGGCTCCGGCGGCAGGTTAGCCCAGCACCATGTGACTCTGGGCAATAGCTTGCTTAATCTTCCCGACGGCCCCCCAGCGCCTAGAGACCCTTACGGGTGATTGTGCGCTTTACAAATGTGGACTTTAACTTTTAACTTCGCAGTGGCCTGTCAAACGCGACGGTCTGAAATGAAGACATCCAAGCCAAGCTCAGAAACCCGCCACCATGCAAGAGCAGTACGGGAAAGGAAAAGCCGCTCATCCAGTTCATCAAGGTCGAGCGTGCAGTCAGTCAGCTCCTACAGATCCCAGAGGTCGACGTCCCGGGAATCGTCGTCTCCCACACCCGTCTCGCAAGATAGCGATGAATACGTGTGCATGGTGTCAGATCCCGACGGACTAAAGAAATACCCATGATTGAACATTCAAATAGGAAGTCACCCCGCCAAGTTTGTACTAGACTCAGGAGCGTCCCTGAACTACATCTGCACCATGGACTATCAAAGCATGAAACCCCAGCCAAAACTGGAGCCAGCCGCTGTCCGAGTCTACACCTGGATGTCCAAGAAACCCCTACCATGCCTGGGACAGTTCCGCACGACTCTGACCTATAAGACCGACAGATACAAGCCCACACCCTCGTGATTGAGGGTCCTGATGCGGCGGATTGCCTTCTCAGTTTACCGACAGCAGAACGCCTCAAACTTGTCGAGCTTCTATACACAGTGGACGACTCCCCGGACTTTGTCAACAAGTTTCCAAATCTCTTCAAAGGTCTTGGGAAGCTTAACCAGTTCACAGTCAGACTACACATCAACGAGCAAATACCACCGATAGCGCAGAACCATAGGAAGGTGCCATTTCACCTGCAACAGGGAGTGGATGACGAGCTACAGGACTTGCTGAGAACAGACATCATTGAACGATCCACAGGGCCCACTCCCTGGGTGTCACCAGTGGTGGTAGTGCCCAAGAAAGGACAAGACAACAAAGTACGCCTATGTGTGGACATGCGTGCCCCGAATACAGCTATTGAGAGGGAACGACACCCCGGACCTCACATCAGTGACATGATTGCACGTCTCAATGGGGCAACTGTCTTTTCAAAGCTAGATATCAATAAGGGATACCACCAGCTGGAATTACATGAGAAATTCCTCTACATTACCACCTTTACCACCCATCAAGGCCTGTTCCGCTATAAGCGCTTAAACTTCGGAATATCTTCAGCCGCTGAGATCTTTCAAGAAGCCATCCGACGGGTAATCCAGGGCATCCCAAACGCTTTCAATTATAGTGACGATATCCTGGTCTTTGGGGAAAATCAAGCAGAACATGACAAAGCCTTGGACCGAGTGTGCCACGATCTACTCAATGCTAACCTCACACTCAACCCGGATAAATGTGAATTCCACGAGTCTACACTAAAATTCTATGGACATATCTTTTCCAAAGATGGCATGAAACCAGGCCCTGGGAAAGTGTCTGCCCTTGCGGACACTCCACAGCCAAAGGACATCAGTGACCTCCGCTATTTCCTGGGGATGGCAAGTTATTGTGCCCGCTACATTAAGGACTATGCTACCATCAGCTACCCGCTCAGAGAACTCACTCGCCAAGGTCAGCAATTCCTGTGGTCACCCGTGTGTGAACATGCGTTCAATAAAATCAAGAAGGTAGTGAGTGAGCACCGCTATCAACTTAGCATACTTCGACACCAAAAGAAAGACTGAAATCACTGTGGACGCCAGTCCTGTAGGCCTGGGTGCCATTCTGGCACAATATAACAATGAAGCAGACCAACGTCATGTTGTCGCATATGCCAGTCGCAGTCTCACTGATACAGAGAAGGCTTACTCGCAGCCTGAGAAAGAGAGCCTCGCGGTTGTGTGGGCCTGTGAACACTTTCACCTGTTCGTATATGGGAAGCATTTCAAACTCATCACGGACCACCAAGCGCTTATCACCATCTTCGGTAACCTGCTGGCGAAGATGCCCCCACGGATAGAAAGATGGGGTCTACGCTTGCAAGATTATGTTTACACTATTGTCCACAAACCCGGGAAAGCGGAAAACCCAGCGGACTACATGTCACGGCACCCACAAGCTCACACACTAGAACGATGCTCTGTAGCGGAGGAATACATCCACTTCGTCATTGACAATGCATGCCCTCCGGCAGTGCCATTCGTGAAGCATCTGCTCAAGATTCCACCACTCAGGCCATCATGGTCCAGATACGCACCAACTCATGGAGACACCTGGACAACAGCCACCAGGACACAACCGTCGACACAAGAACTCGTGGCATTCAAACACGTCCAAGAAGAACTATCAATCAGCACGGATGGTTTATTACTGAGAGGGGGGGAGGATAGTTATTCCTCAGCGATTGCGACAGGGAGTCATCAACTTAGCCCACGAAGGGCACAGAGGAGTGGTAGCCACCAAAAAAGCACTCCGGGAATGCGTCTGGTTCCCATTACTTGATCAAATGGTGGATGCCACACTCAAGGACTGCGCCTCATGCCAGTTAGTGGGTCGAGACGAACCGCCGGCCCCATTGCAGATGTCTGAACTACCAGATGGGGTGTGGCAACAAGTTGCTATTGACTTCTTTGGTCCGCTAAAATCAGGCAAATATATCATTGTCATCATGAATGAATACTCTCGCTTTCCCATCGCGCATCAAGTATCCTCCACCAAAGAGACGGCTGTCATCCCTGTCATCGATGAAACATTTGCAGCCTGGGGAATCCCCATAGTGGTGAAAACAGATAACGGGCCACCGTTCAACGGCCATGAATTTGCCGAGTTTGCAAAATATCTCAACTTTAAACATCCGAAGATTACCCCCTTATGGCCTCAAGCCAACGGGATGGTTGAACGATTTATGGGGACCCTCAAGAAGACTGTTCAGCAAGCAGAACTCGCACACTGCGACATTCAGCAAGCATTAAATGAAGTGCTGCGAGCATACCGGACCACGCCGCACAGTACCACGAACCAATGCCCTGCCACCCTGATGCTTGGGCGAGTTCCCCGCACGCGGCTGCCCTCATCGGACACTGTCATACAATCTCGAACCGTGACCACCGATCATGACACTCTGGTGAAACTTGATCAGGAGAAGAAATCAAAGATGAAAGACTATGCTGACCAACGCAGACATGCGCGACGGACGGACATTCATGAAGGAGACTGGGTACTGGTAAAACGCGACCAAAGAACTAAATCAAACAGTCGCTACCTCGCACACCCATTGCGAGTCTCCAATCGGAAAGGGACTATGATCACAGCAGAGTCTGAAAGGTAAACGGATAACACGGAATATATCCCACTTCAAAAAATGTAACCCCTCTGTCTACACTCGAGTCCAAGACTGGGACTCGGGCACAGACTCGTCGAGTCAAGGAGGAAACAGTGATGGAGCGCGTCCCCGCTCAGTGATGCCTGACGACGCAAGGGACTACCGTGCTCCGGAGCAGGTGAGAACCAGCTGTCCACGAAGAATGACCAAGCGATCTGTTCGACTCATTGAAGAGCTCTGAGAGACAGTAAACACTATTGTACAAAAGGGGGAGGTGTCATGTCGCCTCGCCTGACCCTGGTGTTTTTACAGGGTAGGCTGAGGCGGAAAGGGAGGTGCCGGGGGCGGAAAAGGAAAAGTTAGTACGGCGCACACACCGGGAGAATACAGGACGTATCTTACCGAGCTCCCGTGTGCGAGTCTTCCTTTGGGGGGTGAAACGTGAAACAGTGAGTTGTGGGTTGAGGGAATCCTAGGCACCTAAGAGTCTATAAGCTCTTGGGAGCCGTCTTCCCCGCTATAAAGAGTTTGGTACAAGCTATGAAATGTCTGTTGTTTCGCAGGCTCAGCTGTGACTCAGGTTGCATTCTCGATCTTGATCTTGGCTATGTGTGCTCAAGCGTGTTTCTGTTGTAGTGTATGGGCCAGGAGCATGCCCACCTTATCACCTCCCTCATAAAACCTCTGCTTCAGGGAGAACAGAGACTGTTCCACTCCATTCATCCTATGGGTCCTCAACTGACCTCAAAGCGAAGCCAGCTACCTCTTGTTGCGTCTGGAAGGGCCAGACTGGTCCGGGTGCTCTAGAGTCTTAATGTCAGTAGAGTCCCTCCTTCCCCAGTCGAGACTCTCTTGTACGGGCAACAGAGGTTATAACTTCTCTGATTCTGGCTTTGAAGCCATCCCAGAGTGCGTTGATGGATACTTCTAACCACAGAATCATCAACTTCATAAGTGACATCAAAGAAACACCTCTCTAAAGAAGTGGGCCAGGTATGTGTAAGTTACGCAAGGACATCCTGCAGAACAGAGATGGTGAAACAACCCACTCTGTGGACTTGAGAAACAACATGGTAGTGTCTGATGAAAGTATAGAGAGTTGCCCTCTTGGCTGCTTGGCAGATATCCAAAACCGAAACATCCCAGGGTAAAGCGCCACTTGTGGCCTTTGCACTGGTGGAATGAATACCAATGGTTTTGCTGAGTCCTTTTTTGGCAAGGCATAACACATTGCAAGATAAGGTTTTCTTCTGGGCTACTTTCCTTTCTTCGAACCAAAAGAGCCCATAAACAGTTGGTTGGCAATATAGTACTCCTTAATTCTATATATAAACTAAGAGTACATGTAGGATCCAACTGGTGAAGCCACTCTTCCTCCTTGAAAGAGTGTGAAGAAGAGAGCATCCCCACATGACAGACCACCCTACATGAAAAGGTGACACCACCTTTAGCAGAAAAGGATGCATGGATCCTAAGAACCAGTTATGAAGGAAAAGGTGGTATAGGGAGCCTCGCACAACAAAGCCTGTAGTGTGCTGATACACAATGCAAATGTGATTGCAAGAAAAAATATATATTTTTATGGTCAGGAGCCTCAAATTACAGCTGTAAGGATGCTCGAAGGGCCACATATCAAGAAAACCACCACAAGGTTAATATTCAACTGCGGCATTATAAAGGGAGCAGGGAGAAACATAAGGGCAAACCCCTTTAAGAAACTCTTTACAGCGGATGACCTAACTAAAAGGGCTGATCTTGTAAATGAAAAAAGGGCAAAAATGCTGACAAATAACTCTTAATTGTGCCCATAGCAAAGCTTTGCCAGGTTAAAATAGTACAAACAAAAACACATCAGGCAAGCTTGTCTGCATTCGGTGAATTCGGGTTTCTCACACCAGGTGACAAAGCACATCCAACAACCACAATATACAAACATGATGGAAAGATGCTGAGCAGCAAGTTGACTTGTAACATTTCCAGCAGAAGATCATCGCCTCTCAGTTGGTTCCACTCAGTCTCCATCAAGGAAGTGTAGATTGTGGTGGCTCAGGTGAAATACCGTATTCTGTTGTTAAGACAGCAGATCCTCCAGACAAGGCAGACAAACTTAAGGGTAAATACTCAAATTCAAGAGATCAGAATATCACGTTCTCCGAGTTGAGTCCAGGGCAATCACAAGAAGTTATATTTGGTGAGACCAGACACTCTTCAAGGCTCATGGGATCAACTGCCCAATCGAAGATAAAATGCGTCCCTCATGGAACCTGGATATGTAAACTCCAGGGTGCCATAAGCCAGGCACTGAGTATATTTGGAGATAGCAAACAGATTTACCAAGGGGACACCCCACCTGGTGAAAATATACCAAACCACTTCCGGGAGCAGATACCACTCATGGTTGGCACAATGAGGCCTGATGCGGAGGGATTGAAACAGGTTATTGACCATCAGGTAAATCAGATGAATAGCCAGCCATATCATGACACAAATGGCACATGTCCCCACACCTACCTTCTTGTTGCAAAACCACATGGGCATTCTGTTGTTAATTACTACTTGGCCCACCTTGCTTCATCTAGAAAGCAGGAAGGCCTTCAGGGTCAAATGATGGCTAACAGCTATAGAAGATTGATATATAGTGGAGCTGATTCATCAAAGAGCAGAGGCCTCTGATCTCAGCATCGTCCAAGTGACCACCCTGTTTTTCAGTCTAGAGGTGACGCATCAGTCACTACTGTTGGCTGTGGATGTGTTAGTGAGAAGGTCTATCCCAGTCAAGTTGGCATCTGGTATTCTCCACTGAAGGTAATGACCTGCTTCATCCAGTTGTCCAAATGTTGTCTCTTTAGTGTTGGGCCCACTGGAGGTAGAAGGTTCCACATATGCAAGCAGACTTGCAGCACAAGCACTAGAACTGATGTCAATCAATCAATCAATCAATCAGGTTACTTGTAAAGCGCACTACATACCTGTGAGGGTCTCAAGGCGCTGGGGAAGGAGGGGGGAGCTGCTACTGATCGAAGAGCCAGGTCTTGAGGAGTCTTCTGAAAGCCAGTAGGTCTTGGGTCTGCTGTAGGTTGGTGGGGAGGGTGTTGCAGGTCTTGGCGGCAAGGTGGAAAAAAGACCTGCCGCCGGCGATCGTTCTTCGGATGCGGGGGACTGTGGCGAGGGCGGCGGAGCAGAGCTGGTGGGTGTGGGGGTGTAGAAGCTGAGTCGTCTGTTGAGGTATGCTGGTCCGGTGTTGTGGAGTGCTTTGTGTGCGTGAATGAGGAGCTTGAAGATTATCCTCTTGCTGACGGGGAGCCTATGCAGGTCTCTCAGGTGGGGTGTGATGTGGCTGCAGCGGGGGATGTCGAGGATCAGACGTGCAGAGGCGTTCTGGATGCGTTGCAGCCATCTCAGGATCTTGGCCGACGTTTCTGCAAAGAGGACTTATCCGTAGTCCAGCGTGCTGGTGACGAGGACCTGGGTGACTGTTCTTCTCGTTTCGGTGGGGATCCACTTGAAGATTCTGCGGAGCATTCGTATGGTGTTGAAGCAGGATGAGGAGACGGAGTTGACTGTAGGAGAGTGGGGTCTGCAATCCCATGGCCACCCCAGATTTTTGCTTTTTGCTTCACTGGTTTACGACTTTCCCTGGCCGTGGGCCTACTAATCAGACCCACAGCCTAGCTGTTCTCTCTCTAAATTGACAAGCATGTACCTTAGGTGCATTTACCAATTGGTACTGGGCCACCTTATCAGTCCCTGTACAGTATACCTTAGGTATCCAGGGCATAGGTGTACCCAGGGCCTACCAGGGGCTGCAGCATGTATTATGCCACCCCTGGCTGGCCACCCAAATCTGACACAACTGGCTGCACGACAGCTGGGGCAAGGTGGTGTAATCACCCTTTGCTTTAGATATAGTATTCCTATATCTAAACCCTAAAATGGACACATATATTCCTATCAGTCACTCCTATGGCAGGCCTTATCAATCCTGAAGGCAGAGTGCTTGGAAGTATGTGAGATGGTGCTCTGGCATGAGCTGAGCCCGTTTGCAGCTTGCGGAGCCAAGTCCTTATAGCTGTTCCATGATAACGCTATACCATATACTCTTAAGTGCATTATGAACCTCGCGGTCAAATGCTAACTTTGGCATAGCATTATCAAAACATGTTGAGTAAGGTGTCATACGAATTGGAATACTAACCCCTCGCCAATTCTGGCGACGGGGTTAGCATTCCACCCTTCTAGAGGGACACGACATGTCTGTAACTGTGAACCCCGGTTAAAGTTAACTCGAGCCTCAGCATCACAAAATGGATGCTGCCACCACAGACACAAGTCTGACCTCCTGCTGCTGGGAGTCCTTCCAGCAAGGGAGGCTCAGACAAAGGGTTTCCTGCCTTGGGAGGTGCTAGCACCGCCCCAGACAGGATTTTGTGTATTAGGTAGGCCAAGGCTGAAAGGAATGAGACATGCATGGGGCACACAAGGTGCCCTGTGCATACACCGGTTCCAACCAGTTGCTGGGGCACTCCAGCCCCAGCTCTGGCGGGAAACTGGACAAAGGATAGGGGGTGTAACCACCCCCCTTCCTGGTCCCACCCAGAGGAGGGACCTAGTCGTAGTGCAGCCCCCTTTAGCTGAATAAAGGTAGGAGCTGGTCCCATTCCCAGTTAGATTAATCGTGACAACTTCCATGAAGAACTCTTGACCTTCGACCTCCTGGACACCAGAAGACTGAAGAATCTCCCCTATGGTCAGGGAGTGACCATCCTGCTTCGCAGGCACCATCAAGCTCCTGTGCGGTTTGCTGCAAAGTCCTTCCAACCCGGAATCCGACGACCCAGCTCGACAAGACCTGGACCTCCAGACCTCTCTGACCTCTACCCACATCCACAGCACAGCTGGGACCCGTGGGTGCGACGAGTAACGTGGAGACGGCCATCTTGAAGAAACCTGCACAGCGCTTCCAGCACAACCCCCGAGGGTTCCTCGAGTGAGTGCATTGGGGACTGAGAAGCCCCACACCGACGCAGCTCCTGCACCAAAGACCAGCCCCCCAGTATCCCCGTGATCTGCGTGGGGCCCTTTTGCCTGGTTGCTGCCCTTCCTGTTGTCTGGTCACTTGCCGGCTGGCTTGTGACCTCTGAGACGACGACCAGAAGATTTCGACACTGCTAGTCTGGTCCCCCAGACTGGCCCTTGCTTCCTTGTGAAAGAGAAGCACCCCGGACCCTCCTGGTCCACTCCAGACGCCATCTTTGTTCCACCGCGTGGCTTGCATTAGCCAAGGCCTGTTGTCCAGATCCACGATCCGACACCGCCAACAGCAGCAGACTACGTGGGACAGCTCGTGCCTCCAGCCTGGTTGTGAAGAGCAGCTCCTGGTCCGCGCAGCTACAGAGAGAAGCGACCCTTCCTTCACCTTAACGCGGCAACAGCATCTGGTTCCCTCCTGGTTCCAGCACCGTCACTGGCTAGTGACCAAGACTCTGTCCCCTTCCCTTTCAGGACTTCTTCCTTCCAGTTCCATCCTTGGAACCACCGGACTCCTCCATCTGGCTGCCTGCCAGCAACTCCTTGTTTCAGGCATCACCGGGATCAACGCAGCAAACCCGACGCAACTTCAGCCCTATGCACCCGCAGCCTGTGGGTTAGGTAACTAAAGCTTCTAGGTGCTGAAGTCTGGGTCCACTATCCTAGTGTCCAGGTCCACTGTTGTTTTCCCTCCATCCAGCCGGGTTCGTCCGGAATCCGTAACTTTCGAAACTGTAAGATCCATAGACGTTGGTACGCATCCCGCGTGAGAGTTCCCACTCTGCACGTGAGTCCCGTGGGCCTCCTGCTCCGTACTTACCTAGTTCGTAGTGTAGTCCCACCGATCTTCCAGCCTCAGGATCTCCTTACAGTACTTTCCTTCCTCGCATTCCATTGTTTTGAGTATATGGTTTGTCGTGCCCCTAGGGCACTCGTGTAAATATTGTGCGAACTCGTATTTCTTTTGTAGTATTGTCATGTGCTTAGCCCTCTGACCTCATAAAGAGTTCAGAGGTGTATGTTAGTTAATAAATATCCTTTTATTTTCATAACAACCTGTGTGGTGTCCTTTCATCTGGTATTCAAGGGGTTATATTGTGGTAAAACAGCTGGCTTCACATGCCAAAAGAGTTTAGCCTAAAGACTGCTTTTGTCCACGCTACTAGGATAGCTGGTCTATAAGGTTGACTTACAACCAATCACCATAAGGGGTTGTTTGGACTGATACAAGGTGATCACTAGAATTAGTGAGCATCATATCTCAGGCCAACTTCTCACATTGACCTGCTTAGTCATGGAGAGGGTGGAGTCGAGGATGACCCCTAGGTTGCGTGCATGGTGGGATACCAGACTCTTCCTGCCCAAGCCAAGGCCACAAGAATGACTTTGGCCTGGTCGCGCCTGATCTTCTTCAGCACTCTGGGCAGAAGTGGTATAGGCAGAAAGGTGTACAACAGACCGCAACTCCACTCCCGACGAAAAGCGTCGCTGAGCGAGTGCCGCCTTGGAAATTCCAACGCGCAGAATTGCTGACATTGAGCGTTCCTTCGGTGGCGAACAGATCTAACCAAGGCTCTCCCCACTGTTGAAAGAGACCTTGCACCACATCCGAGTGAAGACGCCATTCGTAATCCATCATGCACCTGCGGCTGAGTTCGTCCGCCCTGGCGGCCAGAGAACCTGCCAGGTGTTGAACCATCAAGGAAATGCCTCGATGTTCCAGCCATGTCCAGAGACAAAGGGCCTCCTGACAGAGTCCACGACCCCACCCCGCCTGTTTGTTGTAATACTACATGGCAGTGGTGTTGTCCGTGAACACCTGCACTACTCTTCCCCTTGACAGAGGGAAGGAATGCCTTCAGTACAAGTCGGATCGCCCGAAGCTCCAGAAGGGTGATATGGAGCTTGGACTCCGCCGGAGACCACAGGCCTCTGATCTTCACCTCTCCTATGTGGCTGCCCCATCCCAGAAGGGAGGCAACAGTTACCACAGTGTGGTCGGGTTGGGAAAGGGAGAGGGCTCTGCCACTGACCCAAACCTGGTTCGTGAGCGACCACTGCAGTTGTTGAGCAATGCCCTCCGAGATCTGAACGCAGTCTGAGAGATTCCCCCGATGCTGCGCCCACTAGAACTTCAGGTCCCACTGTAGAGCACGCATGTGCCACCTGGCATTATTGGTCAGCAGGATACAGGAGGCCATGGGGCCCAGCAGCCTTAGGGTCATTCTGACCAAAACCCGGGACAAGGGCTGAAAGATTGGAATCATATACCGAATGTTCCAGACTCGCTGTTCGGGAAGATAAACCCGAAAGTGCGCCGTGTCCAGAACCGCTCCGATGAAGAGGAGCTTCTGAGAGGGAATCAGGTCCAACTTCGGCACATTGATGGAGAACCCCAGCAAATGCAGGAGGTCGGCCGTTCTCTGGAGGTGGGAGACGACTGCCTGGGACGAGCCCGCCTTCAACAACCAGTCATCGAGAAAGGGAAAGACTGAAACCCCTGATCTGCGCAGATGAGCTGCGACCACCGCCATCACTTTCGTGAACACCTGAGGGGCGCTGCCAAGGCCAAAGGGGAGCATGGTATACTAAAAATGCTTGTGGCCTACCGTGAACCTCAGAAAACGTCAGTGGGCTTGCAGGACTGGGATGTGGAAGTAAGCATCCTGCAAGTCCAGCGCTACCATCCAGTCTTGTGGGTCGAGAGCAGACAAGACCTGAGCTAAAATGAGCATCTTGAACTTTTCTTTTGTGGAGGAAGCGATTTACGTTCCGAAGATCTAAAATAGGACGCAGGCCTTGTCCTTCTTTGGCACCAGAAAGTAGTGGGAATAGCAACCACAAACTACTTCTGGCATAGAAACGCGCTCGATGGCCCCCTTGGCCAAGAGGGCTGCAACTTTCTGCAGAAGAAGTACCAAGTGATCCCCCGACATGCGGTGGTATTGAGGTGGCATGGCTGGAGGGGGGAGTAGCCCCTTCTGACTATTTCTAAAACACACCTGTCCGATGTGATGGTGCGCCAGTGGGGGAGGTGATGGCGAAGCCTGCCACTCACTGGCGTCTGATGGGCCTGAAAGTTCAGACTAGGAAGGTTTGGAGGCAGTGGTGGCCGGTGTGGAGGTGGACTGACCCGCCTGCAGGCCCCTCTGTCTGCCACGGCGGAACCTGTGTCTGTGCTGGGATTGTTGCTGCGCAGGCTTGTGGCTTTGATGCAGACGCTGCGGGCGCTCCTTCCGATGCCACGAAAGGAGCGAAAAGCAGCCTGTGTAGGAGGGCGGGCTACAGAGAGACCCAAGGACTTGGCCGTAGCCCCTGAGTCCTTAAACCGCTCCAACATGTGGTCTGCTTTGTCGCCGAAGAGGCGACGGCCATCAGAGGGCATGTCCATAAGTATGTTTTGAAGATCCCCCGAGAATCCAGTGGTCCTCAACTAGGCATGGCTTCGAACCGCCACCGCCGTTGCCATTGTTTTGCCCAGTGAGTCGGCGGTGTCTAGGCCACAATGGATCATTAACTTAGCTGCGTCTCTCCCCTCTGCAATAGCCTGGGATAGACCTGTTAGGGGCTCCTACGGACACTGAGCCAGCACTTGTGCCACTGTATCCCACAGAGAGTGGGAATAACGGCCCAAGGGGCATGCAGTGTTCATGGACCGCAGCGCAGAACTGGCAGAAGAAAAAATCTTTCCAAACTGATTCAGTTTCTTGGATTTCCTATCTGGGGGTGCGGAAGGAAGGCAGTCAGCGAAGCAGAGGCTTGGACAACCAAGCTCTCAGAGGTGGGGTGTTGGGAGAGTAAAATGGTGCACCCGGAGCCAGGCGATGGCGTCGGGCCACGCTCCTATCCACAGGGGCCCCCCCTGTGGTGGGCCTGGACAGTGCTTAATTTGTAAAATATGAAGTGCAGGTGCTCAAATGTTTGTCAGAGGCCACACCTACTTTTCTCCAGCTCCACCCACTTTGTCCAGTGGCTCCACCCACTTACTCTATTAGCTCCACCCACATCCTCAGCTTGCACTGCTGAAAGTCTGATATAATACCCAATCTGAATTTCAGCAAGGGAGCCTTCCTCATAGTAAGGTTTTGATAGGAGGTTCCCCTGCCCTGTTAAGATTTTGAAAAAGATTAAATCAAAAGTGCATTTAAAGCACAATTTTGTACTAAATTAGCTAAAATTACTAATGCATTGAAAAGGGACAATTTTAGTGATCTATGTGCTGATTTGGGGAAAGGACAATACTGGGGTATCCATTTTTAACAGTCTGAGTTCAAAGATACAACTTTTACATAGCTTATATAAGTGTATACTCACTGTGATGGTTCTTCTAGTTTAGAGCACAAACCTAATTTCAAGGGCCGCGCAGCGCTGTACATCACACCAAAGAGGAACATCAGAAACATTATTCAAATGCATAAAATGCTAGGCATATATCACGAATGGTCATTTTCTGTTTTACTGTACTGAATAAGCTTATGCTTTTAAAGGTAGCTATTTTATCCATCTCATTAAAAAAAAAAGCTTTTGTATGATGGTATTCACAGCCTATAAAATATACTGCTTTGTAAATTCTAGTATTTAGAATAAATAAAATCAGTGATATGCTAAAAAGCATTTCGTGATCTGGCTTTTCTGTTGACAGGAGTAGTATTACCAGAAGTGACAAACAAAACAGTCATAGAAATGCCCAAAGGTGGATGCCATCATACTAGTCTTTGATGCAAGCACGGCCTGAAGGGAGCAGTTAGATTTAGGTGCAAGGGGCATGTTGAGAGAGCTCCAAACAAGCTATGCAAAGAGAAAGGTGGGCTTTTGGAGAAACTGTTACCAGAAACATGCTGCACGTTGACCTTTTGCTGTACGAATTTTGCCTGGGAATCATGTCATGGCTATAAAAACATGTTTCTTTATTTTGCAAATTAAAACAGGCGTCAGGTTTTTGGATGGCATCTGTGTGTGCCTGCATGGTCATATTACAAAAAATGTGGAATTGTATCATTAGATTTAGTAAGTAAATATACTGAATCACCAGCAGTTCAGAAGAGCAGATTTCTAGGGCAGCGAAGAGACGGTACACAGCCATAATTAATATCTTCTGGAGATTAAAAAAAACTTTGTGGTAAAGTGAGGTAAACCATTTTTTATTCCGTGGTCTGTAATTAAGCTCTTGTTCGGAAGAGAGTGGAGATAATTCCTCTCACTGATCTTTTAATGCAAGTCAAAATATGTGGTCAGTGGATTTATATCACTGAAACTAGCAACTGCTTACTGCTCAAATGGCAGGCAATGGAGCCAAGGACCGTTAGGCCGTCACAAACAGAGCATAGGTTGAGGTTCTAATTTCCTGTCAGCACCGTCGCCGATAATGGGCATTCTAGGAGTGTGAGAGCAGCAAGATCGAGACACAGATGTGCCTGTTTTTTGCCAGCCACCACGGATTTTGCATTTTAGCCACTCTGAAGCAAGGGAGGAATCAGAATTGGGAGGAATAGAGGATACTTCAAGGGCAGGGGCCGGGCGGGCGGAATTGCAGGCCAGTTTAACTTAACACCAGCCGGGCCATATCATATTCATCAGTTTTGTTCAGTGCTTTTATCGTGCTATATAAGTGTACGGCCGGTGGCAGCTACTATTAGGCGTCCGCCAGCCAGGCAGTGCATCATCATTCATCATCAAATCTTGTGTAGCCATCGGACCAGAGTTACTACCGCACTGACGTGACATGCTGAAGTTCAGGTGCATTTTAATGTCTGCGGTGTTGGTAAACAAGACAACTAGGGCTTGTCTACTCTATTGATGGCTGCCTGGAGACCAGCCTGCCCATTACCAGGGCTGAGTAATTCCATCAATTAAAAAATGGCAATGCCCTTGTTTAACCAGCAACTTACACCCCACTGGCTTGCCTTTGAGGTGAGAAGCTGTGGAAAAGGGAGATTTGGAAATCTTTACTCGCAGAAGCGTTGGACTCCAACCAGGGGCGGCTCTAGGCTCATGGTGGCCCTGGGCAGGGAGCGTAGGTAGGGGGCCCCGGAAGAGGGGGTCCGGGCGGGGCGGGTGAAAGCAGAGGCCAGTAAAGAGGGGGGGTCACGGTGTTTGGAAGTGGAACAGAGCCGGAGGCCGCCCAATCCCTGCCAGGGGCCGCCACGCAAATATGCATCCATCTTCAGAGGATTATTATATTAAGGATATATATTGACGTGGTGGCCCCTGGGGTTTGGTGGCCCTGTGCAGGTGCACAGCTTGCACATGCCTAAGGCCACCCCTGCTCCAACCCCAATTAGTGCGGAAAAAATCTATGAGGGCAGAATAGCGTTCTCTCGTTAATAACTGTTTTTTTCCCCACGGAAGCTGGAGTTAATGCTGGGAGACAACTACTAGGCCAGCCAGGCAGGCATGGGCGAAGGAAGTGTGGGGGACGCGGGGGATATATCCCCCCCATATTTTAAAGTGGGGGGACACGGGGGACAAGCATGGGGGGGACGAGTGGATAAAAGAATTTCCCCTCACCCGTCTGTTATTCATCGGGCCATTAGCGCGCGAAAGCGCTACCTAATGGCCCTGCACTTACCTGCCAGGAATCAAAGAGGCCACCGGCCCTCTGCCCTTTGTTATGCTGCAAGAAGGCTCGGCTTCCTAAGGGCAGAAAGGAAAACAACTCTGTCTCTTTTCCTTCATGCCCAGAGAAGGCAAGCACAGTGTTAACTTCTCCTGATCTGCCTCTGGCAGCGGCCCTCCTCCCCCCTCTCTCTTTCTTTTTCCTCTATCTCGTTCTGTCTCTGTCTCCCTCCTAGTTAAGTTCTGATTTCAAGAGACAGCTCTTATGTTCTCTCTCTTGCCTCTCCTTGTCTTTATTTGTTTCCTTGTGAAATGGATCCAAAATAGGAAGAACACTTTGTCTGGAAATGTCCTCATTTGCTGATCGTTTTATAATTCCAAAGAAAAACCTCGGACAGAGAGAAAACATTATTGAATACCTAAATAAAGCGATACAGAGTGGTCAGCAGACAGGCCAGATTGTTATTTACACCCACACACATTAGCACAACTTTACAGAGTTTGCCAGTGAAAGCGCTACTTTCTTTTTTTCTTCTTTCTTTGAACAACATTGTTTTTCTAGGGTGGGGAAGTGCTACATTGCTAAAGGGACTGCAATACCTGGTTGAGTGGAGTAGAAACATTTAATATGATCGTTGTCAACTGTTATTTTAGCTTATAAAATGTGTACTGCGGCTCTTTGTTCGGGGATGCGGTGTTTTTAAACCAAACTGCTTACATTTTGAAAGGATGTAAGCAATGGACATTGAAACAGGTCCTTTCCTGCCTGGTCCTGTAGCCATGTCCTGAATTTTACAGGAAAAATCACTTACTGATTTCTGAATAATGAGTTTTAAACTGTTAAGGTAACCATGTTGCTCCTGAATACATTTCACATGCTTTGCTTACTCTTGCATTCCTTATGAGTGTTTGCTTTTTCCAGGGTGTTATTCGTTTTTTTCACGCAGCATTTTACTGTTGTCTAGAGCATAATTTGAATTTAGTCGCAGCCCAATTGAGATGTAGCTAAAGGCAATGCAAGTTTCTCTCAGTGGGGCAGTATGGAGTTTAGTGTGGGAGAGGATGTGGCACTCTGGCCAGTGCTGCTGAATTTGGACCTTGCAAAAAACACAGTTGATGGACAGAATGTAGAACAATGTCATACATTCACCCCAGTATAAGGATCTGGGCCTAAATCCATCGTTTTTTTTGCACTCCACACCACCCTGGGTTAGACACTGGCTATATGCAAATCAGCTCTGACCCTGTGCCTCATCTTATCTTATCTTATCCGGAATTTGTTGAGCGCACGGTCACCCAGGGGTTTCATGGCGCTGAAGGAACCAGATGGTAGATGGTAAGTAAAGGGCAGATGGAATAGTGCTCTAACCGTACGCTTGTATGAATAGCCAGGTCTTCAATGCTCTTCTAAACTCTGTCAGCTTGGTGCAGTTACGGATAGGTAAGGGCAGTGAGTTCCAGGTTTTTGGGGCGAGGTATGCGAAACAGGATCCGCCAAGTCGTTTTTTTTTAAATGACGGCCCCGTGAGGAGGGATAAGTGGGCAGAGCGAAGATCGCGGGTCGGTTCATGTTTGTTTATAAGTTGGTTGATGAACCTAGGGCTTTTTCCATGGAGAGCCTTGAAAATTATGCAGCCTGTCTTAAAGGTGATCCGATGAGTGATGGGGAGCCAATGCAGGGAGGCCAGCAAAGGTTTGGCTGACTTCCTGCGATTGCTCTTGAATATTAGTCTGGCCGCTTGATTTTGCACAATCTGCAGGCGTTTAGCGATGGTGAGGGGGAGGCCCAGGTAGATAGAGTTGGAAAAATCTAATCGCGAGAGAACCATTGCGAGTACTACCTGGATAAGAGCAGAATGGGTCAGCAGGTGGGCGATTTTTTTTATCTTTCTTAACTGAAAAAAGCAGAAAGAGATCACTGTACCAGCCTGAGTTTTCAGTGAGAGGTCGGCGCTGAGAGTGACCCCAAGGCTTTTAGCTGACTGGGAGGGAGATGGGGGAGTGCCCATTGAGGATGGCCAGAAGTGGGGGCCCCAACTGAGTGCGCTGTTGCTAGGGAGTACCAACTCAGTTTTTCCTGGATTCAGCTTAAGATGGTTCTGATCCATCCAGCTCTGGATGTGCAGCATGGTCTTTTGAAATTCCTCGACAGAGTCCGGGGAGTTGAGGGGGAATACCAGCTTCAGATCGTCTGCATAGTTGTAAATAATGACTTTTCTGTTTTTCAGAGAGTGCAGTAGGGGTTTAAGGTATAAGTTAAAAAGGAGGGGAGACAGTGAGGAGCCCTGTGGGACACCGCAAGTGGTTGGGAGTGTGGGGGCTGTGAAGTTCTCCAATTTGACCGCCTGGAATCTGTCCGTCAAGAAGGACTTAATCCAAGCGAGAGCCGTGCCGCTAAGGCCGGCTTGTTCGACACGGTGTAATAGAATAGTATGGTCCACTGTGTCGAACGCGGCCGATAGGTCAAGAAGTACGAGGGCTTGATGAATTCCCTTGTCGGCGTTGGTCCTTAGAGTGTTCTGCACGGCGAGGATCACCGCTTCGGTGGAGTGTGCCTGGCGGAATCCCGCTTGGTTGGGTTCCAGATAATCTGATGTTTCAATAAAATTAGATAAGCAACTGGTTACATAGGCTTCCAGCAGCTTTGCGTCGTAGGGGAGAAGGGAAATGGGGCGGTAGTTAGACAGGTTAGATGGATCGGCACCTGGTTTCTTGATTAGAGGGACCAGAGTGGCATTTTTAAAGGAGTTGGGTACTATTCCTTGTGATAGAGAGGTGTTCAAAATGGGGAGTATGCCCAGGGGGAGTGCGGCATAGACTTCCTTCAGTATATGCGGGGGGCAAGGATCATTAGGTGAACCCGATTTTACTCGGTTCATTAATTCCAGTAATTTAGGTGGGTCAATGGGAGGGATATCCTGAAGGGTGTTAGAATTCCTACTGATATCCGAGTAGTCTGCTACAGCATGGTTGGTTTGGATGCTGTTTTTTATGGTGTCAATCTTCTCCTTGAAGAAGTCATTGAGTCGATTGCACATCATTTGTGATGCAGGTTGAGAGGGAGAGGTTCTGGAGTCATTGCAAAGGTCATTTACGACTCTGAAAATTTCCCTTGATTTGTTTTTGGCGTTCGAGATTTTGTCTGAGAAAAAAGTTGCTTTGACAGATAAGATAGAATTCTTATAGTTTTTGCGGGCTGTCTTGTATGATGCTCTATCTATGGCATGGTAGCCATGTCTCCACTTCCTCTCTAGCTGGCGGAGTTCTAGTTTCTGCTTTTTTAAGTCAGCGGAAAACCATCTGTGGGCGTCCATACGACGGGCGCGGGAGAACGTGGTGAGGGGAGCGTGTTCGTTGCTAGCGGAGCGGAGCCACTCGGCGTGTGCTTTGTCCATCAAATTGATGTCTATTCCCTGGGTAGGGATGGAGATGGTCAGGGTGGAGAGAAAGTCTTGGAGGTTTAGGGATCTCCATTTCCTGGCTGACCCCCCCAAGGGCGCTTGGCTTTTAGGGTGACCCTGGGTGGTGATAGAAAATTGCAATAGGTGGTGGTCTGACCATATACATGGTGAGGCCGTGGGACAAGAGGTAGAGATGTTGTGAGACCAGATGTGGTCTAAGATATGTCCCTTTTCATGGGTGGGGGTCAAAACGTGTTGGTGGAAATTTAAGTTAGAGAGGAGTTCAAAAAGTTCTGTGGCGTGGGGTCCAGCTTCCAGGTTATTGTACCAGTAATTGAAATCCCCTATAACCATGACCATGTCGTAGTCGACGACTAGACCTGCCATTTGCTCAGTCAGAGAGGCTGGGAAGGAAGGCATAGATGTAGGTGGTCGATAGATCAATGCTAGCGCCATGGTGCCAGCATCGGTGTCAGATTTGATGACTAAGTTTTCCGTATCAGGTAAGTCTAGAGGAGGTAAGGTGGTGAACGTATGGTCTTTATGAATGATAGCGGCAACACCTCCCCCAGCTTTTCCTGATTTTCTATTAGCTGACAGGATATAATAATCTGATGGTAGGGCCGTGAGTAAATCTGGCAGGGAGTCTGTAGTGAGCCAAGTCTCAGTGACGAATAATATGTCAGGGCTATCCGATTTCAAGAGCAGGAATATATCTAGTTGGTGTTTGACCAGGGATCTGGTATTAAGATAGAAACATCGGAGGGTCCGGAGATTGGGTTTGGGGTGGGGCTTATTAGTTTTGCATCTTTGAGATAAGATGGAGGTTGGTTCTTGTATATGATGGTGAGAAAGGATATTGCTTGCCTTTAGGCGAGCATGTGTGGTCGGGTCGAGGGGTTGAAGAGCGGGATTATGAAGAGAATGCAGATCAAGGGAGGAATACCTGATGAGTTCTTCATTCTGCCTGGTCCCTTGGCCCGTGCAGGCGCGGACGGGCACAGACGGGCTTGCCTTAGGCGCGCCTTCGGCGCGCAAACGGCGCTCCCGCTGCGCTCGTCCGCTGCGCTTCCTGCCAAGGCACATGATGAAGGGAATGGAGGGGGCGTGGCCTCAAGGGGGCGTGGCTAGCGAGCACGCCTGCGATGGCGGCCGCTGAATGACAACAACAAACAATTACCGCAGCAGCGCTCAATCGGCTGCGTGGTAGGAGGGCGGTAAAAGTGGTCAGGTAAGCTTTTAGGAGTTTTCAGATCAACAAATAAAAAGCAGTTTACACAATTTTACATTTAAAAATAGCGTACCTCCAGAACCCGGCTTTCCGCCTCAGGTCTGGGAATCTGGTTTCTGTCAAGGCTTTGAAAACGGCGCCTTATAACGGAGTAGGGGGCGTGGCCTCAAGGGGACGTGGCTAGCGAGCACGCCTGCGATGGCGGCCGCTGAATGACAACAACAAACAATTACCGCAGCAGCGCTCAATCGGCTGCGTGGTAGGAGGGCGGTAAAAGTGGTCAGGTAAGCTTTTAGGAGTTTTCAGATCAACAAATAAAAAGCAGTTTACACAATTTTACATTTAAAAATAGCGTACCTCCAGAACCCGGCTTTCCGCCTCAGGTCTGGGAATCTGGTTTCTGTCAAGGCTTTGAAAACGGCGCCTTATAACGGAGTAGGGGGCGTGGCCTCAAGGGGGCGTGGCTAGCGAGCACGCCTGCGATGGCGGCCGCTGAATGACAACAACAAACAATTACCGCAGCAGCGCTCAATCGGCTGCGTGGTAGGAGGGCGGTAAAAGTGGTCAGGTAAGCTTTTAGGAGTTTTCAGATCAACAAATAAAAAGCAGTTTACACAATTTTACATTTAAAAATAGCGTACCTCCAGAACCCGGCTTTCCGCCTCAGGTCTGGGAATCTGGTTTCTGTCAAGGCTTTGAAAACGGCGCCTTATAACGGAGTAGGGGGCGTGGCCTCAAGGGGGCGTGGCTAGCGAGCACGCCTGCGATGGCGGCCGCTGAATGACAACAACAAACAATTACCGCAGCAGCGCTCAATCGGCTGCGTGGTAGGAGGGCGGTAAAAGTGGTCAGGTAAGCTTTTAGGAGTTTTCAGATCAACAAATAAAAAGCAGTTTACACAATTTTACATTTAAAAATAGCGTACCTCCAGAACACGGCTTTCCGCCTCAGGTCTGGGAATCTGGTGTTCATGGGAACAGTCCAGTCCGAACTACCAAGCCATGTCTTTCCCAGACCGGAATCAAGCATCCAAGGACCGGTTTTTGGCTATCAACCTTCATTCAGCCTGGATAGCTTGACTCCAGTGGTGTGGAGAGCCTGGGACTCACGTCTGAGCATACCCAGCCCACTCAGGGTGAAAATTGCAAAAAACACAGTTGCTGGACAGAATGTAGAACAATGTCATACATTCACCCCAGTACAAGGATCTGTGCCTAAATCGATCGTTTTTTTGCACTCCACACCACCCTGGGTTAGACACTGGCTATATGCAAATCAGCTCTGACCCTGTGCCTCATGGGAACAGTTCAGTCCGAACTACCAAGCCATGTCTTTCCCAGACCGGAATCAAGCATCCAAGGACCGGTTTCTGGCTATCAGCCTTCATTCAGCCTGGATAGCTTGACTCCAGGGGTGTGGAGAGCCTGGGACTCACGTCTGAGCATACCCAGCCCACTGGGGGTGAAAATTGCAAAAAACACAGTTGATGGACAGAATGTAGAACAATGTCATACATTCACCCCAGTACAAGGATCTGGGCCTAAATCCATCGTTTTTTTGCACTCCACACCACCCTGGGTTAGACACTGGCTATATGCAAATCAGCTCTGACCCTGTGCCTCATGGGAACAGTCCAGTCCGAACTACCAAGCCATGTCTTTCCCAGACCGGAATCAAGCATCCAAGGACCGGTTTCTGGCTATCAGCCTTCATTCAGCCTGGATAGCTTGACTCCAGTGGTGTGGAGAGCCTGGGACTCACGTCTGAGCATACCCAGCCCACTGGGGGTGAAAATTGCAAAAAACACAGTTGATGGACAGAATGTAGAACAATGTCATACATTCACCCCAGTACAAGGATCTGGGCCTAAATCCATCGTTTTTTTGCACTCCACACCACCCTGGGTTAGACACTGGCTATATGCAAATCAGCTCTGACCCTGTGCCTCATGGGAACAGTCCAGTCCGAACTACCAAGCCATGTCTTTCCCAGACCGGAATCAAGCATCCAAGGACCGGTTTCTGGCTATCAGCCTTCATTCAGCCTGGATAGCTTGACTCCAGTGGTGTGGACAGCCTGGGACTCACGTCTGAGCATACCCAGCCCACTGGGGGTGAAAATTGCAAAAAACACAGTTGATGGACAGAATGTAGAACAATGTCATACATTCACCCCAGTATAAGGATCTGGGCCTAAATCCATCGTTTTTTTGCACTCCACACCACCCTGGGTTAGACACTGGCTATATGCAAATCAGCTCTGACCCTGTGCCTCATGGGAACAGTCCAGTCCGAACTACCAAGCCATGTCTTTCCCAGACCGGAATCAAGCATCCAAGGACCGGTTTCTGGCTATCAGCCTTCATTCAGCCTGGATAGCTTGACTCCAGTGGTGTGGAGAGCCTGGGACTCACGTCTGAGCATACCGAGCTCACTCGGGGTGAAAATTGCAAAAAACACAATTTGGAACTTGAGCACCATTTTCAGCCTTCATGACCAGTCCACCAGACTACACTCCTGACAGAGCTCATTCTGATGCTACACCTTAGAAGACCCGATAGACCTTAGAAGCCCTGGTGTCTTAGCACCCACAGGTGGACCCTAACGGCAGCAAGTGTGAGTTAACCTTGAAGGCCTGTCCATCACAGTCCACCACAGTTCACCTCCAGTCTTGCGAGCAGGCATACAAAGAAGCACACCCTAGACACACCATCGACAGTGACTGTCACTGAGGTCACAAGATCCTTGAGGCCAGTCCACCGCACCCATTGGTACCTCCATTGGCCTTTTTCAGCAGTAATGGTGCAACTCACCCGGGATCGGCAATGAAGGATTTGCATGCACACCAAACTTAGGGATCAGCAATGAAGGATTTGCATGCACACCAAACTTAGGGGGTGATTATAATGGAGGTGGGACCGCCACGTCACCCCGTCAGTGGCGGTTCCACCACCATCGGTAACTGCATTAACGCCAGTCATATTACAATGGCGGGTGGTTCCCTGGCGGTCGGAAAGACCCCAGCCACACATTCAACTGGCGCCTTGAGCCCGCCAGTGCGGCGGAAGGGCTCGTGGTTCCTACAATGCTGGAGGTGCCTACCAGCCACCACAGTAGGGATTACGATACCCTTTACCCGCCAGCCTATCCATGGCGGTTCACCCCACATGGAAAAGTTGGTGGAAAAGGACATTGGGGGCCCGTAGCAGGTCCCTGTCCCCCTAACCCCCAGACATAGGACTCGGGGGGGGGGGATCTAAGATGCCCCCCTACATATCACTGCACCATGTGGCAGGCACCTCATTGTGCCTGCCACGTAGTGCAGTGATATATGTAACATGTCCTTTTTAGGTCTCGCACCTGGCAATTACAGCGCGAAAGCCATGTCTCGCCTGCAAGACCTATAGTCACCGGCTCTGCTTTCCAGGAGACAGGAGATGGGCACGCGCAGCATGCCGGAATCGGATCAGGTCGCGCGCCTGAATACGCGCTCCGATTCCAGCATGCTGTTCACAGTCAACAATGGATCAGGACGCGCGTATGCACACACACACACACAGACACACACACAGACACACGTGCGCACACAGACACACGCACACACACAGACACATACGCACACACACATGCGCGTACACACACACACAAAGACACACGCGCGCACACACACACACTCACGTGCACACACATGCGCACAAATCCCTCCCTCCCCTCCATCCCCCTCCACCCACAGTGTGTCCCTCTCTCCCTCAGCAGAGGGTCAGTCTCGGCAGCAAGCGGGACCCTCCACAAGCACGGGAGTCCCGCTAGCTCACACGCTGACTTCACGGGCACAGGAGCGCGGGGTAAGCGCCCATCTGCTTCCTGTCTTTTTGCGGCCCCGTCCCAACACAGGTTGCCTGACTTCCTGTCCAAGCCGGGCTGCGGCAGTGAGTTTCTCAATACCTGACTTGTTTGACTTGTTTATGAAGGTTAGTGGAGCGTATTATTAAATAGAATTCATCCAAAGAAAACAGGCAATAAATTACGCTAACAAAATAGTCATCTGAAAGCCTTCTTGGTGAAGCACAGCGCTCTTCATGCTCATTCTAAACAGTCGATAACTTATGGGAGCCATCTCTCCACTGGGATTGGCTTGTCTCCAGAATGTGTGCGGTCCAGTGCAGTGCGTCGTGGTGGACATTTCTCTGAGTCAGACAGAGGCTTAATGTTAAACTGTGCTTATCTGAAGCCACGCCGCCCCCACCCAAAGTACGCATATCAACAAAAGATGGAGGAGTCTATACCCACTCCCACGTGCACTCTACCCCCAGTGGATTGATGTGTGAGTGTGATAACCCGACAGATGGGTTGGGTGAAAGGACCATCCTTACACAATCGGAGCTCATTCCCTTCACTAGCATCACCGTTTTATAGTTCATCTACAGCTGTGCCTGGCACATACCGAGGAATGTGCAGGAGGGAAGGTTGAAATGTGTGCACGCTGAGGGAATACTGTCCCCCCCCCCTTTGAAAAGCTGGTATGTGGGATGGAGTAGCCCACATACTTATTCAACACAATTCAACAAAATTCAGAAACTTAAGTGCACCTATAACTAATTTGTCCTATTTTTGACATGACATTAAAAAATATTTCACACAATAGGTTCACACAGATGCACAAAAAGTCCAAGATACTGCTTTGTGTGATTTTTCTTGTGATTTGTAGAGCCACGGTTATATTCTTCAGATTTAAAAAGCTTGCATGTCATAATGTGTGGTGACAGCCAACACAGATACCATTGAACACTCCACTTTCTCAAGGCTACAGAATATGACAATTGGCTTCTCAATTGGAGATTGATTCCTGGATTGACATGGCTCGCCATTTATTACAAGGCACCCTTTATGTTTCAAACTTTGATAAGTACTGCGCTGTCAAAAGGCTTGTGATGGTGGGCGATTAACATGGTTGATTGTTCAGGCATATGGCAGTAATGTTCATCGGATTTTAAAGTAATCCCTAATGACAAGGCTTGCAAAAGGCAGTGTGACCACTGATTAGGTGTCGTGCGCGAACATTTTCAATGAATGAATCAGTGTCCAAATGGAAGACCATTAGTATTTTCTGTAGCCTTGGTAAAGTGGAATATTTGGAGAAACACGGGTTGGCAGTTACCAAAAAATGTGACACAGGAATTGTTTTCATCTGAAGCTAAAGGCTGGACCACTGCAAATCATGAGAAAAGCATGCAAGACAACCTATTGTACTTTTTGTGTATCTGTTTGAAATTATTGCTTTTCATATTTATTGATGTCTTACCAAATGTAATAAGGGCACATTTGGTATAGATAGACATAACTTTGCTGAATTTTGTCAAAAAAGTGTGTCAGGAAGATACTTGACATTTGGTGTGTAGGAGCAGCACAGGGCCATCAAACTCAAACAAACCCACTAGCCCCATGAGCTAGCTAGGTTCTGAAAGGTTCCAAGTGATGGAGCAGCGATATCCAAGCCCAAGCATTGCTCTGAGAGGCTGGTAGGCCATTGTCAAAGTCAGTGCAACACCTGAAAGACGCTTATGAAATGAAGGCTAGTCAGTCACAAGCAACATGTGCCTCTGAAAGGCCTCTAACAGCCCAGTCTTTTGCTTGGATGACAGTAGAGATCGGGCACAGTTTTTTTTCTGGAAGGCTTGAAATCCCTCAAAAGTTTCAGTCATATCAAGTTAAAGTAGGGGGACCTTTTGTACGGTTTGGTGGAACTGTAGTTATTTGCAATCTTGGACTCAATTAATCGCATAGATCAGAGAAGGAGAGGAGAGAAGAGGACCTGAGAACTTAATCACACTTTCCTGGGTCAATTTAAAATTGCTTGCAAGAAAAACGTGAGGCATAGACTATGGAAGGAAAGCAATGAAAGCGAAGCAGAAAATAGTATTAAGATGCAATGCTATTGTCTCTTTCAATGTCTTGGCAACATCATATGGAGAGCCGCTATCAACCAGATTTTTTAACACAGAAGTTCACTTTAGTCATGTGTATTAATTCATTGCTGTTTTTGAGCACATGCATGTTGGTAGCAGTGGAGTGCCTGTTGGCAGCCGCACATCGTACATGAAGATGCAGAGTCTTCAAGAGTGATCAAGAACCTGAAGATCTACTTCAGCATGTGTGGGGCGGGATTACTACCATATTGTGCACCCTGCAACACCAGGAAAGGACCCATTGGAGTGACTCACTGAAGTGCCGTCACTGGACCTGGACACGGCGCTATCCATCAATCTGTTGACTCAATAACTTCCAGCCGCCTTTAAGAGCTGCTTTGGCTGACTCATCAGTTCTAAGCAGCTACTTGGGCCTTCGCACAGAATCAAGGTGTTTGCAAGGTGCCATCTTTTCGAGCAGGTCCTTGTAGCATTAAGCCTGCTCCACAAAGTCATGGTCAGATCACCTCCATTCAGAACACAGAGCCCAGGAGCTGGGGGTCCTTGTAGTCATAGGTCTAATCTTTGCTTTCTGGGTCGTAGCAAAGCAGGAAACTTCAGATATTTCCCCTTTTCTCAATGCAAGTTTAAAGAGCTTCTTCAGCTGTCAATAGGTGCTCACTCTCCCTCATGGGTGGCAGTGTATATCTATACATGTGCGAAGCGGGTGTAGAACTAGTGCCCAATCACAAGGGAATCTAACCTGGAAATTCACCCTGGAAATTCAGATGAATGTCTGGTCACTTCAAAAGACATCTTCCTAGGCTTCTCCCACAGGACTTAGGAATGGAGAAGCTTGGCTCACCTCAACAGGCGAGTGGAAGTGCATGCGTCATTACCATTTGCTCCATCTGTCTGGACTACTACACAGACCCGGTGACCACGCAGTGCGGGCACAACTTCTGCCGGCCCTGCCTCACCCGATGCTGAGCAGGAGTGGCCTCAAACTTCCCCTACCCCGAGTGCCAGAAGGCGTCACCCAAGGGTGCCCTGAGCTCCAACCGGCAGCTGGCAACATTGTGCAGATCGCCAAGGACTTGTGCTAGCAGGTGGCGCAGCTGAGGGTGGAGGGGGAGTGCATCTGGCACTGCGAGAAGCTGCAGCTCTTCTGTAGGAAGGAGGAGACGGCCATCTGTGTGGTGTGCAGAGAGGCCAAGGAGCACCGGTCCCACTAGGCGGTACCCCTGGAAGAGGCGGCCCTGAAATGCAAGGTAAGAGAATATGCACCCAGCTCACGGTGTGCGACAGACACTTGCTCCATTCATCCATACATATATCCACCCATCCATCGTCCATCCGCCCACCTGTCCATCCATCTATCTATCCACCCACCCAACTATCCATCCACCTGTCCATGCATCCACACACCATCCATTCATCCACACACCATCCATTCATCCACCCATCTGTCCATCCTCCCATCCATTCACCCATCCATACACTCACCCATGCACCCGCCCACCTGTCCATCCACCCACCATTCATTCATCCACCCTTCCACGCATCCTCCCATCCATCCATCCGCATCCTCCCATCCATCCATCCATCCCCATCCACCCACCCTTCCTTCCGCCAACCCAAACACCCACCCACACATCCATCTTATTCCATTCGTCCACACATCATCACATTTCATCTATCCATCAGACACCCATTTATTCATAGCCAGCGCCATTCATCTATCCATCACCATATTGGATCAATTCATATATCACTTTATTTCATCCATCCATCCCAACTCATCCACCCATCCATCCATCTTATTCCATTCGTCCACTTGTTTCATCTATCCGCCAAGCACCCATTCATCTATCGCCTTCTTACATTCATCCACCCATTACCCTACTGCATCCATTCATATATCACTATATTCCGCCCATCCATCTCTCGGCCATTCATTCATCACCTTGTTTATCTTTGTATCTAGTTGATATTATATTCGCTGCCATTGTCCGATGATTTGTGCTTGCATGGTTCTTTAAATATTAGTTGCTGCAACTATCCCGTTAACTAGTACATCATTTATAGATCCTGGGAGGATGAAAAACGAAGTCAGTCTCTGGGTAACTGTCTGGTGACCTGCAGGTAGGACATAGATTTCTGTGGCTGCCACGTTACCCAATGGAACCTTATTTGTGTCTTCATGCTGCAAAGGTTTCGCAGCTGATACTTCTATCTCTGTTTTTAGGCCTCACATACAGCAATTCGCTGTCTGAAGGCCAAAGCCTCTTGTGGACCATACCAACATGCATTTGCAATGCAATAGGTCTTGCATTATTAAAGTTTGAGCTATTGGTGTTGCATTATTATTAGCAATGCCAATAGCTCAAACTTTAATAATGCGAGACCTATTGCATTGCAAATGCTTGTTTACATTGCGGCAGATGATGCAGCCAGCAGTACCTGCTGCAATGTAAAAGATAGGCACTTGCGAATGCCATAGTGGCGGTCGCATTGTAATGCCTATCGTGTGGCAGCCACCTTGAAGGCAATCTGTCCCATTCCCCGATTCGATGGGGGACGGACTGAAGTCCGCCTGCCATCGTAGTCAGCCCCTAAGTTTGCAAACTTCATGGTCTCTGCTTCATGCACAAACACTAACATGTGCAGCCTACTTTCGGGCCACTGGATTTATGCAGCAATGGAGGCCAAAAAGATGTTGCAGTGTTGACTAAATTATGCAACAATAAAAAGGCTGCAGCGCAATGCAGTGCATTTATGATACTTTATTATTTTGACATATTTATACATACTAACACCCTCCGCAAAGCTTTTGCCTCATTAGTACCTGTGTAACATACAAATGCAGCAGTGGGAAAGGTGACTAGTCAACCTTTGCAAAGGGCCCTACACTTCACAGCAAAATAAGTCACATTTCTCTTAGTAATTTTTGATCCCTTTGTGCAACAAAATTGTTTTGGGTCAAATCGTTAGATTATGCAGCAGATGATGTATTATGTTGCAAATATGATACAGCCATAGTTAAGTGGAATTTTTTTTTCCACTTAACTTAATTTTGCCCCAGCATTGTAGTTGATCAATTTGCAAGTTCCCCAAACCCAAAAGTCGAGTTTGGGCACAATTTGCATTTTAAAAGCAGTCCTACAACACAGGGCTACTTTTAAACTGACCTCAGGCTTCAGCAGTGCACACATGCAAACGCAGAAAGGGCTGCTGGCCTCAAAACTGCCATGCCCTATTATATTCTAGGGACTTAAATGTAGTTCTAATCCCCCTGCCCTATTATGTACTAGGGCCTTATAGGAGAGTTCATGCCAATCATAGGGGTACCCTAACCCATAGTGCACGCTAGTTGTGAGAAGTTGGCCTGATATGCAGTGCTCACTATTCTAGTGATCACTATGTATCATTCCAAACGACCCTTATTGATGATTGGTTGTAAGTCAACCTGATAGACCAGCTATTCTAGTAGCATGGACAAGAGCAGTCTTTAGGCTAAACTCTAGAGGGCGTGTTAAGCCAGCTGTTTTACCATCACATTTACCCTTTGAACACCAAGTGAAAGGACACCACACAAGTTGTTATGAAAATAAAAGTATATTTATTTATAACAGTACTACCTTGAACTCTTTATGAGTCAGGGAGCTAAGCACAACACAAAACTCTTAAGAAAATACTTAAAGTCGCACAATTTACACAAATGCCCGAGGGGCACGAAAAACCATATACTACAAAAGTGGAATGCGAATAACTAGCAGGTAAGTAACTATTCTCAGAGGCTTTGGGATCGCTAGGACTAGACTACTGAACCTTTAGATTACTAGCAGGAGGCCTAGGGAGATTGGGTGCAGAGTGTGCACTCACGCGGGATGCGGAACAAAGTCTATGGAGGCTAGTAAATGCAAAGTTAGTGTTATCGGACGAATCCGACTAGATAGGCTGAAAACGAAAAAGGATCTGGACACTTAGATAGTTAAGCTATGCTGGAGCACCGAAATGCTCAGGTTACCTAGCCCAGGGGCTGCGGCTGCATAGGTCTGAAAAGACGTCAGGAATCCTCGTTGCAGTCTATGGAGCCTGAAAGAAGAAGTTGCTGGCAGGCGACCAGTGAAGATGTTCGATGTGATCCAAGCCTGGATCGATGAAGTTGAAGATCTGTAAGCAGAGGGGACCAAGTTCTGAATCACTAGCCAGTGATTAGGTGGGCACCAGGATGGCACCGGGCGAAGTCACCTCGACCAGGTGAGTGGGCGACGCTGGGCTCTGCAGTCTCTCGGACCAGGAGGCGTTGTCGGCGACCAGGATGGAAGGGCGAGCTGTCCCACGAAGATATCTGCTGTCGACGTCGCTGGACCCAGGATTGGGGCAACAAGTCTTGGCAAATGCAAGCCCACGCGGTGGACTCAAAATGGCGTCTGGAGTGGACCAGGAGGGTCCGGGGTGCTCCTCTGTTGGAGGGGAGCAAGGGCCAGTCTGGAGCAACCAGACCAGCGGTGTTGTCGTCGTGGTTTGTCGTCAGAAGGGCCACTAGCCAACGGGCAAGTGTCCTGGACAACGCGGTGAGCAGCAAAGAGAAGAAGGGCCCCACGCAGATCTCGTGGATGCTGGAGGGCTGGACTTCGGTGCTGGAGCTGCTCAGGGTTGGGGCTTCTCAAACCCCAAAGCACTCACTCAAGGATCCCTCGGTGGTCGTGCTGGGCAAGCGTCGTGCAGTCTTGAAGATGGCCGGTCCTTCGAGGTCTCGTCACACCCACGAATCTCAGCTGGGCTGATGATGCAGGTAGAGGTCAGAGGTGCCAGGGAAGCCGGTTCTCGTCGAGCTGGGCAGTCTTGATCCGGAGGAGAGACTTACAGCAAACCGCGATGCCTGGTTGGTGCCTGCTGCTGCAGGGTGACTACTTCTTAGTCACAATGGAGAAATCTTAGGAAGAAGTCTTGAGTTCCTTTCGTAGAAAGTAGTTTCAGGATTCAAAGATGATCTGATTTGGAAGGGGGCCTGCTCCTACCTTTATCCTGAGAAAAGGGGCTGGCACGCGACTAAGTCCTGCCCTATGGGTGGGACTACGAGGGGGGTGGTTACACCCCTCTCCTTTGTCCGGTCTCTCCCCAGCTCAGGGGCTGGTGTGCCCCAGGAACTGGTTTGAGCCGGCATATGCACAGTGAGCACCGGGGTGCCACTTGCAGTCACCTTCCTCTATAGCCCTGCCTACCTGGGATACACAAAACCCTGTCTGGGATGGTGCTGGCACCGCCCCTGACAGGAAACCCTTTGTCCAAGCACTCCTCGCTGGAAGGACTCCCAGCAGCAGGAGGTCAGACTTGTGTCTCGGTGGCAGCATCCATTTTGTGAAGCTGAGGCTATGTCCAACTTTAACCGGGGTTACAGGCTACCAACATGTCTTCTCCCTCTAGAGGGGTGGAATGCTACCCCCGTCGCCAGAACTGGCGAGGGGATAGTATTCCAAAGCGTATGACACCTTGCACGAAATGTTTAGATATTGTCAGACCAAAGTTACCATAACCGCGAGGATTATAAGGCACATAAAAGTATATGGTCTGACGCTATCATGGAAACGGCTAAGGGATAGATCCCGAAAGCCGCAGACAGGCTCAGCTCATGCCAGAGCACCATCTCACACGATTCCAAGCACTCTGCCTTCAGGATTGTTAAGGCCTGCCATAGGAGTGACTGATAGGAGATCTGTGTGCCCATCTTAGGTTTAGATATAGGTATACTATATCTAAAGCAAAGGGTGATTACACCACCTTGCCCCAGCTGTCAAGCAGCCAGTTGTGTCTGTTTAGTTAGTCAGCCCAGGGGTGGCATAATACATGCTGCAGCCCCTGGGAGACTTCTGGGTACACCTCTGCCCGGTGTACAGGGACTTGGAGAGGGCCCAGTGCCAATTCAGTACCTGGGTACAATTTGGAATAGAGAGAACAGCTAGGCTGTGGGTCCGATTAGCAGGCCCACAGCCAGGGAAAGTCGTAAACCAGTGAAGCAAAAAATCTGGGTGATCATAGGATTGCAGACCCTACTCTCCTACACTAGTGTATGTAGGTGTTTTCACAGTATCTTTAGGTGTCTCTTTAGGAATAGCACTGGCCCTGTGCCTGTTCAGGCAGAGGCCAGGGTCAGGTACCAACAGTACCAGTCAGCAAAACGTTGGGGAGTGCCCAGGGCAGAGGATGGCTTTGCAACACTAAAGAAGAGAAACTCAGAATTTAAAACATAACACCGTGGTTGTGGGGTTCTCTTTAATAATCAAAATTGATTTCTATCCCAATGAACCCATTTTCCAACATTAGAATAAGGAAAGACTGGGGAAAAATCATAACATTCTAATCTATACCTCTAAGTTTTTATGCAGTTCTTTGATGATGGTTAATAGCTCACTCTTCTATGTTAGGATTTTAACTTATAAACTGCAAATACCAAAATAATCTCTCTGACAAAAGCAGTAACTCACTGACCTATTTACATGATATGCATTTTGTGATCTGCGTGGTACACGTTCTGTGCTGCAGGCATATTACCCCACTGTGGCTACCTTACCAATAGTCAAAACTTCCACTAGACAAACCTCCGATCTCTCTCAATAAAGGTTATTAATCACCAAAGTTATCTTCACGTTTTTATTGTTGCCCGAAAATTGCTGGAGACCAGGAATGCAGCAGCAGGTATTTTTCAAACCATAATGCACTTGCAAACACGTCGTCCCCACCCTAAGTCCGCGACCTTTGTTGGCTTGGTGTATGAAGATGCAAAATTCATGTAAATGTTTTTTTAACATTTAGTCTGATTACTATATGAAATAACAAACAAGCATACATGCAAACTGTGACAACATGCCTGCTTTTCTCAAAATTTCACTTCGAAAGTATGCGATTGTATTTGTTTAACGGGCGGTGATTTGTATAGGGTCACTGGGAAGTCCACAAGGTTGTCCCTGTCCGTCCCCCCCCCCCGAATTTTAGTGTTTCCTACGACCCTGCAGGCAGGCACTGGTCTGACATTCTTCAGACAGTGAAAGTGAAACTGAATTAATCACAGACATCGGACTATGTGGATCCTAATAATAGTCGCTTGTATACGTTATATATTTATTATGGAGCTGGCCGCGGCCTGGAGGTGAGCTGCCTGACTGCCACCTGCCTGCCTCGCCTCCTCCAGTCCCACGGTCCACGCCGGTGATACTGCAGCTGGCTGGACCATCATCACGCGCTACCCAAAAAAAACAGTGTTGGTTTTGGCGAGGTCGGTGATGGCATGGCACAATTGGCAATGGGTGGCATGATGGCATCCCTAGTTAGCTGGCTGGCTCCTGGCTTCGCTTAGCTACTCCACTTATTTTACAGAATTACTGCTGAACTTAAAAAGTGAGAATATCGAAAAAGTGAGAATGCCATAAGAATGTTGGTCCTCCTATGTGCTTTTCCATGCTTCCTTCAGTCAAATCAAGAAGCACATTATTTGCTTGGTGGTGGGTGCAGAGTGTAGGAGATGGAAGCATCCTTCTATGTGGGCTTCAAATACAAAGGACGTACTGGTTGGTGTGGCTGTTTGCCATCTTGACTGGAGACTCAAAGGATTTTCATGAACAAATTGTGCCTTGCCTTCTACCTATTTCTGACTTGGGGGATAGGGATATTTAAGGGTGAACGCATAGTTTATTCAAAGCAGTGTTAAAATAAAAATTATACGTTTTTATTACACAACAGGTACTTTGGAGAAATATTCTCTTGGGGATGGAAAAGTTTCCTAAACTAGGTTCCGCTCCCGAGGACCCTTCCTAGACCTTTGACTAAAATCACAAGAGAGAAATGGTCATAGTCGATTTCCTGAGAGTCAGAGCAGGCGTAATGTTTTCAGCGATAAAGGCATAATTACATTTTGCTGTTTGGGTGCTCCCTCCACCTTAGCAAAAATGCCACTTTTATGGCAATCTGACATTCTCAAGTGCCCAATTGTGGAGGTGCTGTTAGGTAGTGGACTGCACTGGCTTTAACGTAGCACTGGCACTGCTAGGTGCAGTCCGGAACATGGGTTAAGATGGAAAATTTTGTCCACTCAGTGATGCTACATTCTGTGCTGCAGAATAGTCTCTGGGTAATAGATCTTGAATACACACCGTCCGTTCACAGACGTTTGTGAAAGGTAGGTTTTTATTAAATACAGGAAATACACAGTTGCAATGCAACCATAAATGTATGCATATTTATTCCTCTTTTATTATCTCCCATTTTTGTTTTCTGAGACAGAAACCAGCTTTTGCCTAGAGATCCATTCTAGTCTTCAATTACGGTCAGCTAAGACCAAAAAGTTTAGGGTGCATGGGAAAAATAAATTGCTCAGAAGGATGAATTTGATCTTTTTAAAATCTAGGTTATATGTCAGGAGCGATTGTACATACCATGCAATAAGGAACTACATTCCGCTATCGAGCACTGTGCGCTAGTTCTGAAGGTTCAACGAGTAGATTTTTCTGAAGCATATATGTATCCATGACATCCAGTGCATGCATGTGTAGAAACGTAGGGACTCCCCTTGAAAAGAAAACTGCTGAGAATAAATAGAGCATGCATACAGTGGAGCTTTTTATTGTTGATGCTTTAGTGCTATTGAAGGGAATTTTTGATAAAACTGGAATTTGCTTAGAAATGCAAATGCTAACAAGTTCAAATGACCAATTTGCTATAATAAAAACAAGTCAATTTGCGCCAAAAACGAACTGGTTTGTAAAAAAAAAAAAACACCTCAATTTTTGAGAAAGTAATTATGAATTTGTGACAAAGTGTACTTCTTTTTAAGAAAGGGATCCACTTGTTAGGACAACACATGTAATCACGAAAGCAGATGTAACAAGCATTGGCATAGCCGATAGGTTTCGCCGTTGGGAACTTATAAGTGTTTAGCCAGAGATATTGGCTTTGCTAATGTCTTTAAGCTATGTGGGAGAGCAGTGTGGCTTCTGTGCAGCATGTTGAAAAGTTCTAATAAAAAAGTGTTATAAGCATCTGTTGCCTTACATATACCCAAGAGAGCATTATGTACAAATGAACAACCCTATTAAAAATAGAATTAGCATAAAAAATGTCTCCTAGTTTTCTTGTCCTAGCAATGCTAGCAAATCCTTCCTGCGTGTTCTAGTGATTGTTTGTTACAGCTTTTTTTTGTTTAGGTGGGTGGAAGAAACAACGTGAGGGTGGAGGTTCTAAATAGTACCTGAATTCGAGCAGTGGACAGACACTAGGGGAGAATCAACAGATTCCGAGGGCAGACTGAGGTGGTGCTGAGATTGAGGTGTGCTGGTATGGAGGTGATGCTCATGTGATGCTGAATGATGCTGAACCATGTTGAGGTGGTGGTTCTGCACTGGTGCCGATTTGGTGTTGTGCTGAGGTGATTCTGTGCTGATGTTGAAGCGGTGCTGTGTTGGTGCTAAATTCCTGCTGAGTGGGGCTGCGCTAGTGCTGAGCCTGCACTGGTGGTGGTGCACAGGTGCTGCACTGATGATTAGGAGGTGGTGCTGTGCTGAGATGGTGCTGAGCTGATGTGGTGCTGTGGTAATGCTCGGATAGTGCTGCGCTGATGCTCAGCTGGTCCTGAGGTGGTAATGTGGTGTACTGCTTGTGCAGAGGTGGTGCGGAGTGATACTGAGGTGGTGCCGAGCGATACTTTGGTGTTGCTGTGCTCAGGTGGGACGACCGAGCAGGACTGCAATCTTCTGTGAACACTGTACACATACGCACTGAGTCAAGACTATCTTCTGTCCTACACTTAAGAGAGATAAATAGCTTTCCAAGTGATATTTCAAAAGGAAGTCCAGTTCACTGGAGAATATTATCACCTCAAAGATGTGGGTTTGGGGGGGCATGGCCTGACTGGAGATGCCGTAGGACGTGTCCCGTGGGAGCTCCGACCCTCCACCACTGTTTTGGGCATGCAACGCGGAGCTGGGGCGCTCATGTTGACCCCCCCCCCCGGGGTGAGAGCCATTTGTGGGGAGCTGCGGAATCAGAGGGAGACAGAGGCTTGCTGCGTAGTGTCCCCCTCGAGAGGCTGGCGGGGAACACTTAGCGACTCGGAGGCGGGAGCCGCCATTTTGTCCGCTGTACGGCGGAGCCTTTGCTGTGATTTCCCTGAGCTTGGTGGTCCCTGAGCCCCGGGTGCCTTCGTGGACCCCCCCGTGCCGGCGGCTCCAGGGGAGTACCGGCGGAGTGCGATCTGGGGGTGACTGGAGCCCCACAGCTGCGGTGTCACCTCTGGCCCTTGGGTGACGGCGGGGAACCTGCGACCGGCGGGCTGGTGATGCGGCCGGGAAGTGGAGACTTGGACCGGGATTGAAGCTTCCCCCCCTCCCCCTCTGATAGGTGGTGAGCGGCACGAGGAGACGGCGACTGGGGCTTCTTTTGGACCCCCAGTTGAGGCCTTACACAGTGGGCGGCCCCGTCAGCTGGGTTGGCCCCGCTGCGGTGCCGGAAGTGCGGGGGTGTTCCTGCAGCCCTACGGAGGCTACGAGGCCCCCCTGCATGGGCGGGCCCCTGGCAGAGAAACTGGGGTGGGGAAGATTCCAGGCCTGTGGTGACCCCTTGAGAGTCTGACTGGGAGAGCGCGGCGGAGCAGAGGCAGGAGCCGCCATCTTGTGGCCTGCCCGACGGAGCGCTTGGTGAGGCCTGCTCGGGCCTGGGGGTCTGCGAGCCTCGGGTGCCTCCCTGGGTTCCCCCCATACCAGCAGCAGAGGAGATGAGAGCGGATTGAGGGCAACTGGAGCCTTGCAACTGTGGTGTCGCCTACGATCTGCCGGCTTGAGGCGCGACCGGATGGTGAAGACCTGGGCCGGGCCTGGGACCTCCCCCCGCTCTGCTGGATGGTGTGCTGCGCGGGGCGGAGGTGACGAGGCCCTGACATTGCTGGAGCTGGAGGTGGTTGGCGCTTAAGGTGAGAGGGGAGTGTGAGTGCGCACTCCTCCCCGCCATTTTGCTTGCTTCTCCGCTGCGGTTTGGCGCTCCCTGCCCCTGGGCGCTCCTGGCTTGCTGCGGGCCTCTCCCCCACTGGGTCTTGCTGCCATGGGGGGGACCCGGGGAGGTGCCTACGGGGGACTACTGCTGGGCACCAGCGCGGGGGAGCCCCGGGTGGCGGCGCCGACGGCCCTCGATACCATCTGGTGCCCGGCCTGGAATCTCTGGGATCCCTGCCCTGGTGAGCCTTGTCCCGCGGCGCTCGGCTTGGCTGCTCAGGGGATGAGTGGTCTCTAAGGCTACGCCTCGTGGGTCTCGGAAGGTGTAGAAGAGACGCTACTGCTGAGGATGGCGGCAGGAGGGGAAGCGGAGAGGCTGGTGTACCCCCCCATCTTGCGTTGGCACCTTGGTGGGGATCCCTTGCATGGACTCTCCTGCGCTGTTGAGCCTGATTGCCCTGAGACAAGCATTTTGTGTATCCTGAGTATAGGGGGCCATTTTCTCTGTCTTGGTGTTGCTAAATGAGGTGCAGCGGGGATCGAATTGGGGAGGTGTGGCCGAGCGGCCTGTTGTACTGATCGGGCCGTCCGAACCCATATGGCCTCCTGAATCCCATGTTTGTTTGTTGAGGAGAGTTGTGTATATAATCTGCGCCCCGCCTTGCAGTCTTGGGTCCTCCTCTGTGGATCATTTGCGGTTGGTGTCCTTGGGGGGTAGATTCGCCATTGTTGGCAGCTGTGTCGCCCCTGCTCAAGCCTTACAGGAAGAGGTGGGGGGGGGACAAAAAGAGACTCCCCGTGCCTGAGTGTCAGTGAGCGGATGGGATGGGGCCCGTTATCCTGCATACTGTTCTGGGACTGAGACTTTGGACCATACCTAACGAACGGCGTCATGTTGGGTAGCCCCCCCCAATTGCCTGGTACTAGGCGAGCTGTGGCTGCATTCTCTGACTGCCCCCGGGCCACTCCAGGGCTGGCGATGACGCGCTCCAGAGGGGGTAAGGTGGACCCGGCCGCGGCCCCCAGGGACAATTCTGTCGTGTTGTTGTGGGGTACGGCGGGAGCGCTGACGGCCTCTGCGGGCTCTTCCCAGGCAGCGGGGGACTCGATGCCGGTCACTCAGGCGTTTATGGCCTCTTTTACGACAGAGCTTAAGATGGAGATCGGCTCCCTCAGGTCCGAGGTGCACACCTGCGTGACGGTGCTTCGGAGGGAAGTCACAGACTTGGGGGACCGGGTGGATGGGATGGAGAAAACGATGGATGCCCGCACGGAAGATTAGGAGCAGCTGTGGCAGCGCCTGGTGGTTCTAGAGGAGCAGAATATAGAGCTGCAAGTCAAACAGGAGGATTTGTAGAACAGAAGCCGCCGGAACAATCTTCGCATCCAGGGTGTTCCCATCGGAGAAGAGGGGAAGGACATTTTCACGTATGTGGCGCAGCTCCTCCATGAGGTATGGGGTGATGAGAATGCCTCTCCGCCGACTATGGACCGAGTGCACCGAGTCTCTGGATCCTCTGGACGATCGGGCCTCCTTCCGGACATCCTGACGTGGGTCCATTTCTTTACTGAGAAGGAAGCCATCTGGAGAGCGGCTCGCGACAAACCAGACCTCCAATACCAGGGGCACAAGATACAGATATTTCAGTACCTGGCACCAAACACTCTGAAGCGACGACGAGCCTTCAAGCCAGTGACAGAGAAACTACGACTCTTGGCAATAACCGCGAGGATTATAATGCACTTAAGAGTATATGGTATGGCAATATCCTAGAACAGCTATAAGGACATGGTTCCGAAAGCTGCAGACAGGCTCAGCTCATGCTAGAGCGCCATCTCACATAAAACCAAGCACTCTGCCTCCAGGATTGTTAAGGCCTGCCATAGGAGTAACTTATAGGTGCATATGTGTCTAGATTATAAGGTTAGACATAGGAATACTATACCTAAGCAAGGGGTGATTACACGACCTTGCCCCAGCTGAGTGATCAGCCAGTTGTGTCAGTTCGGATGGCCAGTTAGGGGTGGCAAAAGATATGCTGCAGCCCCTGGTAGGCCTTGGATGCACCTATGCCCTGGGTGCCTATAGTACTCTGTACAGGGGCTCATAAGGTGACCCAATCCCAATTGGTGATGTACCTAAAGTACATGGTTGTGAATTTAGAGAGAGAACAGCAGGGCTGTGGGTCTGATTAGCAGGCCCACAGCCACATTAAGTCGAAAACCAGTGAAGCAAAAAGCAAAAAAATGGGGTGACCATAGGATAGCAGACCCTACTCTCCTACAATGGTTATCTTATGTTTTGAGGCTGGTTTGGCCGCTTCTTGTACTCTTGCTCTTTTCTCTCGTCTTGTCTCGTACTGGCTTTCTTCCCTATTTCGCTTCTTCCTCTTGTCTCTTTTCCCTGCCTTCCGCACTTTGCTTCCCATTGCTTCCGCTCTCTGTCTCTTTCCCTTCTTTAGTGTGCGTTGGGTTGGGGGAGACGCGACAGTGACACTCGGGGTCGAGTGGGGCAGGGGGCATACCCTGCGGGGCTGCGCTGCGCACGGGCAGGAGGGAAGAGGCGTGGATGGGGTCTGACTGGCTCATAATATGACAGCTAACATACCCAGGCCCTTGAAGGTAGTAACGCTAAACGTCAAGGGCCTGAACTCTCCAATTAAGCGGCGCCAGACGTGGCGATACCTCCTGCAACAGAGCCCAAACATCATATTTTTGCAGGAAACCCACCTCTTGCAGGCTGATACTGGACGCATGGCTCACGCCAGATATCCACTCCAATTTTGGGCGGCAACAGACACCAGGGGGGGGTGGGGGGGGGGGGGGTTGGGTTGGGCCCTTCAGGAGTGGGGATGGGCGCTTTCTTAGGGTGAGTGTGGCGATTGGACGGCGTACCTTCACTCTGTGTAATGTGTATGCACCCAACCAGATGCAGGATCGCTATCTCCAGTCGCTCCTGACAGATCATGTCCCGCAGGGAGACCCCTTTCTGATTCTAGGAGGGGATTTTAGCTTAGTCTGGGACCCGACAGTGGACCGTAGTGATGCCGTGTTCAGTGGCGCCGGGGCTATGTCTTCCGCATTGCATACTCAAATAACGGAACTGGGACTGTTTGACGCATGGCGCTATCACTCCCCGGACTTGAGGGATTACTCGTTTTATTCCCACGCCCAATCGCTCGTACTCCCGGATTGATTACTTATTTGTGTCTCATGCCCTGCTGCGCGATATGTTGGGAGCCTCCATGTCTGATATTTCTCTCTCAGACCATGCGCATGTCGAGTTGCTCCTTCAGGACCCGGCCGCTTCCTCTACCCGCGAATCGAAGTGGCGCTTGCCAATGGGTATCCTTTGAGATCCGGCAGATGTAGACAGCATCAGAACTGCCATTGACTCTTACTACGCTACCAACGATCTCCCGGAGACACCCTTTCCTGTGGTGTGGGACGCCTTTAAGGCAATCGAGAGGCCATATAACCACTCTTTCGATTGCCAGGGCGCGTGAGGCTCGGGCCTTAGAGGATAGACTGGCAAAAGACATACAATTGGAGGAGCGAAGGGATCAGGGTGGCCCCTCGTTAGCATCTAGGAGGCGCCTGGCCAACCTTAGAGGGCAACTACGACTTTTACGCACTAACAAAGCAGAGAAATCGCTACTGGCCCTAAAGCAGAAGTACTATGGGGGGGGGGACAAGGTGGGTAAGTTGCTCGCGGGAAGGTTACGGGCTCGTGCGGCTAAGGCTCATATAACGACTGTCCAGCGCCCTGACGGTACGAAGGTCACCTTGGAGGGGGATAAGCGCGAGGCGTTTCAGACCTACTACTCGCCACTATATCAGAGGGAGCCGCCGGCTCCGGAGGTGGTAGCGAACGTTCCAAGTAATTACACGGGGGCGAAGCTCCACCCACACTATGCTGCGACCCTGGAAGGCCCTATCACTCAAGAAGAGGTACTAGCATCCATGAGGGTTCTTCCCCTTGGGAAGACTCTGGGACCGGATGGTCTGCCCCTATCTTTCTATCGCATGTTCCAGTCCCAGCTTTGGCCGCATCTCTTGAGGCTGTATAACTCCTTTACGGATCCCGAGGGGCCGTCCCAGGATATGGGTATGGCGGAGATAGCATTGATTTTAAAACCAGGGAAGGACCCCACACAGTGCGCGTCGTATCGCCCCATTGCTTTGCTAAATACCGACCTCAAAATTTACACCAAACTCTTGGCTAAGCGTCTGGACCCCTATATGCCGGGCCTGGTGGATCCAGACCAGGTTGGCTGTATCCGCAACCGGCGGATAATGTACGCAAAATAGCGCTCTTAGTGGGAAAGGCACGCCACTGGGAGATCCCGGCTTGCCTTCTTTCGTTGGCTGCGGAGAAGGCATTCGATCGCGTAGATTGGACCTTCCTGCGGGCGGTTTTAAGTAAAATTGGACTGGGCCAGAACATGATTACCCGGATCATGGCACTATATCTTGCTCCACAGGCTCGGATTCGGGTCAATGGCCGGCTCACGGAGCCGTTCACCATTTATAGGGGTACCAGACAGGCGTGCCCCCTTTTACCTCTGTTATTTGCCCTTGTGGTGGAACCACTGGCTTAGATGATTCGCCAGGCGCCCGATATACATGGCATCCAATTGGGGGGACATGAGAACAAGGTGGCGTTATTTACGGATGATCCTATTCTTTCCTTAACGCGCCCCCGCGAGTCCCTTCCGGCCCTCTATACTGCGCTGTGCCTTTTTGAACGTGTTTCTGGCCTCAAAATTAATCAAAGTAAGTCTTGGGCTCTCAACTTAACCATCCCACAGGAAGAGATCTCCCTCCTGGAGAGCCTGGTCCCATACCAATGGGCCGCCCACTCCATTCGCTACCTAGGCCTCCAAGTGACTCCCTCTCTCGACACGTAGATGCAAGCTAATTGTCGCAGGTCAGTGCTTGAAGATCTAAGGCGGTGGCGGCCACTGCTGTTGTCGTGGCTGGGCCAACTCAACGCTATAAAAATGTCGGTCCTTCCCAAAATCTTATATCTCTTTCAATGCCTCCCAAACCCTATTCCGTTACATTGTATACACAGCCTCCAGCGCGACCTCACAAACTTTATTTGGGGCGGTAAGAGACCCCGGTTCTCGCAGAAGCTCCTGATGGCGCCGAGGGATTGGGGGGGGTCTGGCATGCCCCAACCTAGTGAACTACTATTGGGCAGCGCATCTTCGGTGCGTAGTGGAGTGGGTGGTCCCAGAGAGTGAGAAGGGATGGCTGCACATGGACCGAGCGGTGACGCGGCGAAGTATCTGGGACCTTGCCTGGCACCACCGAGCGGCGCGCTCTAAGAGCGCCTATGTTGCTATACCCACAAAAACGGTCCTGGACATTTGGGATAAAGTAGCCGTACGCAGAGGCCTCACGACCTTCCCCTCGCCGCACACTCCGATAGAGGAGAATCCGTCCTTCCCACCGGCATATCACACACGGGCCTTTGTCAAATGGTCGCAAGGGGACTGCCGGGTTATAACGAACCTGTTTGAGGGTGGTGCGCTTAAATCCTTTGCTCAATTCAGGGAAGAGTTCCGGGTCCAGTCGACGGCAGGGCTACAATATGCCCAGCTGAGGCACTGGGTGTCTACGGAGGACATCCACCAGGCAGCTGCGCATGACTTCACTCCCTTTGAGCACCTGGCCCGACATCCCATCGAGTCAAAGGGGCTTATATCCCGAATCTATCAGATTTTGCAACATCCACAGATACCGCCCTCCCACCCCTATCAACATTGCTGGCAGGAAATGGTAGATGCGGATATTTCGCCTGCGCAGTGGAGCAGGCTGTGACAGGATATTCACAAAGTGTACTGTAGCATTCCGCAACGGGAAAACGCTTATAAGCTCATGACTCAGTGGTATTAAACGCCCCAACGCCTTCACAGGATGTTCCCTGCATCCTCCCCCTTGTGCTGGAGATGTCGATCTGCGACAGGGGACTTCATTCACATCTGGTGGGTCTGACCGTTGTAGACGATACTCTGTAAGGAGGTCCTCAGCCACATCAGGAGGGTGCTGGCGTTACCTTTGCCTGATGATCCTAGTGCTGTCTTGCTGGGCATCAAACCTGCTGGCCTGAAGGCCCCCCAGGAGTGATTGGATTTTGGCACTTCAAATGTTAGGAGCGGCCAAACAGCTCATTGCTCTGTATTGGAAAAAACCTGAGGCTCTTCCAACCGTTGCCTGGTTTGTGCGTTTATGGCATGTTGCCACTATGGAGCTCTTCATAGCACGACTGCAGGCACGTGATACACGCTATAAGGCTGTTTGGCAGCCTTTAATTAAATAACTATGCACGGTAATACATGCCCGCCATATGCCCACCAAACTGAAAACACTGCGCCTTTTCACAGATGCTGTTATTCCCTCGGATCCAAGCAGATTGATGCCCTAGCCGCTCTCCTGCGCTGCGATTCCACCATGGGAATGGCCTTCCTATCCTGCTCCCTCATTCCCAGCGCACATTGCTCTTACTCTCCCTGCACTGTCTCTCCTCTTCTCCTTCGTCCATTTCCTATTATCTATCCTTTTCCCTCTTCTCCGCTGCTCTGCGGGTTCCAGGCCCTGTTGGGCTGATTGTTGACTCTGTGCGCGTTGCCCCTTTGGTGCAAAGGGGGGACACTAGGGGTCTCCCTCCATACGGGACCAGATGATATCATCATATGCATCAACCCCTTGTGGGTTGTAGGCATAACGCTGTGTAACATCTCGCCTTCTAGATAGAGTACTAGCAATTGCATGTAATATTCGAGCACGCTGCCAGCCCTGGATAGGGTTGTAGGCTTAACGCTGTGTACCTCTGGTCCTGTGGTGTGCGAAGCTCTTTTTGTTTGAAAATAAAAACAGATTTGAAAATAAAATATGTGAGTTGGAATTCTCAGGAAGTAGAGAACCAGGGTGCCCCCAAAATTATGGCGCATTCAAAGAAAATGAGTATGGAAGCCCAGGGTTTAATATTAAACTTTGAAATATCTCCCACTTTGGCCTCCCCCATTTTAGATGTATTGCCAATAATGCGGCAACCCGTACATTGGATTTGGAAGCATTGGTTTTAAATAACATGACATTATAAAGTCACACAGGTCATCTGAATGTAATAACCTCTGAACTAAAAGAAATTAATGCTCTTATGCCCTCACTTGTTCGACCTGTTGACTCATGCACAACAGGGGTGGGGGGCACACTAGAATACATCAGTCTATAACTTTGTATCTAGGTAACCTGTGGTAACTACAAAGAGAGGCTACCCAATATTTTATAGAAGAGAGTTGCCACATAGAAGAAGATTTATAAAGGAGCAGAAGAAGAGCAGGGCAAGAGCAAGCAGAGAGATAAACGCAAGATACACATGTCAGAAAAGAGAGAAGAGTTAATTCGCAGAGGAAATAATAAATAGTAAAAAAAGATTTCCATTTCCATACTCAGCCAGCTTTCTACCTCTATATCAAAGTGTACATCGAAATTAAAAACATTTGCGAAAGGCCTAGCTAGAGGATAGGATATAAACTAGGCGACACCATTAGAAATAAAGCCTGTAATTTAGATTAGAGGCGAATAAAAGTTGGACAAAGGCGAACTCGGGTTGGATTTTGTTTTAGATATAATAAGAAATGGTCAAATACCCTAGAAACTACAACAATTAAATCCATCTCGAATTCTGCAGGTGATTTATTGAGTGATGATTACAGGTGTTTACTCGAATTTGCAGTAAAAAAAAACTCGTATTAGCTTCTAGTGATTCTCGCCAATTCTAAAATGGCAACCCGTAGTTAAAAAAGTTTTCTGCCCCTCCTACGTTGTTCTGAGGAATAAAAAAATCACCTACAGCCTTCCAATTTCAGAATTGCGAAGAGGACGGCTTAGAGTTAAGTTAACTTCCAACAAAACGGCACATTCATTCCAAGTGCCGACTTCCACTGGCAGAGATGTATTGCCAGTTTGAAGAGAAGATGCCTCGGCATAAAAAGAGGAAAAGCAACAAACTCCGGAAACCAAGGGTCAGAAAATTTCATTTACGTAAAGCGTTCCTTACATTTTAAATTACAACACTATCTATTCCCCGTGTATTGCTCACTCATTATGATGGATGGGCAAAGAATAAAAAAAAATGTATACTTTATTTGATTAAAAAGTTATAATCATAAAAGTGGAGTACATAGAAGCATATACATGAATAAACAGTTAAAATAACTCAATGTAATAGAACAATATATCAATATTGGAACTAAAATCTTGCTTTGTTACAAGTTAATTTCATTAAAAAGCATTGGAGGGCCCTTCCGGCTGCTGAGTGACATTACGATATGCATGGCGAATAAAAATTGTGAAGCCTATGTTTGAAACTTATTTTCTGGAGTCAAAGCTGCAATAATTACCTCTCTACAGGTCCGAATTCCCAGCCTATTCCACGCTAAGACATTCTACATGCTCCAAGGTTTCAACCGTCTTACCACACCCTCTGCACAATAGATCCTCGGACGTTCGACGCCAGGATGGTAAATCTTTTAAAAATTGCCAGTCACCCAGTCTGAGAGCCATAAAGCTAAGTTTTAAGCGCAGGGAATAAGTGCAGGACAGATAAGTAGAAGGGGAGACCAGTCCATAAGAATTCATTATTGTCCATGCGTGTCTACGTTTAGCAAAGAGAGCTTTATCAGTAATTAAGGACCTCATTCGTATGCGTTTCCTAATACTGATTTTAAAAACTGCCTTACTGGGGTTAAGATCCCATAGTTCCCCCGCAGACATTTGTTGGAGAGAGTCCTTAAAGAATCGGGCGTAAGAGCCACCAAGGTTTTTCTGAGAAATGTCTAGCCAAAGTAACGACTCCAAGGACCCTGAGACTGCCTGCCTGAGTTTGTGGCACAGATTGAAATAAGTGCCGGTGTTGAATTGTCGTACTTTAGGAAATGGCGGCGGCCTGGTGGTGCTGCTGTTTGCTACTAAACCGCAGTCTGCCAGGAATGCCAGACCATCAGTACCAAGTGGTCAGTACGAGTACTGTCTGTGTAGTACTACTGCTGGCTGCCAGACAGACAGACAGATGATCGATGCCAGCAGTGCACAGTCACACACAGCCTGGCTGCCCAGCTCTGCCTTGAACGTCGTCGTCGGTCGGGCCAGGTAACTTGACGATGATGACGACTCGTGTGGAGCTGCGCCTGCGGTGCGGTGGTGGTTATGCTGGGGCATGGCAAGGCAAAGTGAAAAAAATCTGCGCGCGCTGGCTCGCACACAACCCCTACCCCTTCAAAACCCCCAGCCCGGCCCCACGGCCCACACAACTAGGCGCCCAAATAGTGTGTTGATGTTGCGATTCCAAACTTACGCGGCCCACCCACTGTGGCAAACAGTCAACACTGCGTCTCTGCTGCACTAGAAGGATCGGCGGGCCCACGGCCACCATGATGATGACATGTATATTGTATTTTATTGAATTTTAATATTCTCTTCTTCTACTTGGGCCCTGCTGTCTGCTGCAAGTGACACTCGCAACAACATTGAACGCTGTGATTCACACTCGACGGCGGGATACGTGTACCGGAGTAGTAAGGTAGATTATAAAAAAACAAACATGGGCGCGCGCAGCAGATGCATAGAACTGGCCCTGATAATTAAGTGCCGGTGCTAAGCACCGGCACAAATTAAGCACTGGGCCAAGTGCCCAAAAGAACGCCAGAAAAGTGCTTGGTTGAAAGGAAGCAGCGGCTCCGCAGAAGTAGCTGCTGGCTGAAGCACTTCCGTCAGGAGGTTAGTCCTGACAGCCACAGAGGGGGGGCTCGAGGTATAGGGCATCGGCCGCCCTACGCAACACCACAGCATAACTAGCGCCCTACTCCGTAGCCACGGTAGGAGACCGCATGCCAAGGTCTGGTGAGGTATAAAGACCAATGACATCCACCAACTCCTCTGCCCAGTCCTGTTAGGACTCTCAAGTAGCTGCGAGAGGGTCCTCAGTCCCCTCCCAGTCCTCCCCTTCCTCCTCAGGCTGGTGTACAGGCTGAAAATAAGGAGTAGGGACATGGGGATAGAAATCCCCGAGCAGCATCGAGCGATGCTGGGCCAATGCCGCGTCCACTTCGGGGCTGAAACCGGGACCAACGTCTTGCCTAAGAACGGGCGACGTCAGGAATGGTGAAGGCGGGGGTCGACGTCGGTGGAGGTGTTATAAGGTCAACCGGGATCCAGGCCTGGATCCAGGGGGGTCTTGCAGCACCGGGCCGGTACAGACGGCAGAGTCACTGGTAATGAAAGGCGAGGACCCCCACCCGGGACCGCAGGGCCCGAAGGTGCACCAGTGGGACCCAACGGCCCAAAGAGGTGAGCCATGGCCGACAGGAATTCCTGTATCTGGCCCGGAGTCGGCGACAAACCCGGAAAGGGCGGGTAGGCCGGCGGCGACTGCATAGGCTGCGCTGTAGCCGCGGGGGAGGCACCACCCGCACCCTCAGCCGCGTCGCACGACCGACTAGGGGAAGTCTGAGAACGATGTTGTGTCTTCGACTTCTTGTGCTTCACCTTACCTGACCCCGAGCGCGAAGACTTTGAGCCCGAAGACCGATGGTGATGACTCCGCGCACGGTCCCTCGACCTCCCACGGGACTGGGACCTCGAACAGCACAGAGCCGACTGCCGTGCTTCCAGCAACTTTCAGGACCGCTCCCGCAAAGTTTTTGGCACCCTGTCCAGGTAGTCAGGGCATGACTTGGGGTCGTGGTCGCTCCCCAGGCAGAAAAGACACAGACTCGGTGTGGGTCAATCACCGAAATCATACCGTGACATTCTTCACAGGACTTAAAACTGAGCATCCTAACCAGTCGAAGACTCGATGAAAAAATTTAGATTAAAAAGCCTAAAAAAATCAGTCAAAAATTGACTAGGGTTTCCTGCTCTTCCCGGATCTGCGCTTGCTGGCGCAGAAAAAGAAAGAACTGACATCAGTGTGCGTGGCGTGGGCGGCGTCTAAGTAGCGCCCGCGACGTCATCTCAGTGACCACGCCAGCGATGGACGCGGAACAAAAACTTTCCGGATCTAATCTGACACATGAGCATAATTCTAAGGTAAGGAATGCATCACTAAGTGTTTCTTTCAGATAGGTTAGACTAGGAAGGTTTGGAGGATGCTGCAGCGGGGGGTGGGGGGGGCTGCTGTCGGTGGACTGTCCCGCCCAACACCTGTTAGGAACTCACCTCATCAGGCATGTATTATCTGTCAGCACCCTCCTGGCTTATATACTAATTATGTCTCAGTAGCTGCATAGTTCTTTATATTAATCATGTCTTGTTATTTGAATGACACTATGCATAGTTTTTATTTCATTGTGCCGTACTATGTTTGTGGAAACAAATGCCAGTGTTCTGTTCTTGTTTCAAACGCATTGCCAATGTTTGTTTTGTCAATGTGTGACAGCCGCTGATCGCTGACAGCGTTTGTAGGATTGTTTGTTCGTTGCCAAGGAAACTATTCCAGAAGAAGCTTGACACTTCAAATTACGTGTGAGAACACGTATGTGACGTAAGAACCAACACCTTCACATTGGGTATATGTAACGGCACCCAATGCGTTACGTTTCTTGGCATTTTGTTTCCCGGCCAATGAACAAGCGTCTTCATTATAGGAGATTGGGGTCTGCAATCCTATGGTCACCCAAATTTTTGCTTTTTGCTTCACTGGTTTATGACTTTCCCTGGCTGTGGGCCTGCTAATCAGACCCACAGCCTAGCTGTTCTCTCTCTAAATTGACAACCATGTACTTTAGGTGCATTTACCAATTGGTACTGGGCCACCTTATCAGTCCCTGTACAGTGTACCTTAGGTATCCAGGGCATAGGTGTACCTAGGGCCTACCAGGGGCTGAAGCATGTATTATGCCACCCCTGGCTGGCCATCTAAAACTGACACAACTGGCTGCATGACAGCTGGGGCAAGGTGGTGTAATCACCCTTTGCTATTGATATAGTATACCTATATCTAACCCCAAAATGGACACATATACTCCTATCAATCACTCCTATGTCCTATGGCAGGCCTTATCAATCCTGAAGGCAGAGTGCTTGGAATTAAGTGAGATGGTGCTCTAGCATGAGCTGAGCCTGTCTACAGCTTTCGGAACCAAGTCCTTTAGCTGTTTCCATGATAACGCTATACCATATACTCTTAAGTGCATTATAATCCTCGCGGTTGAATGCTAACTCTGGTATAACATTATCAAAACATGTCGAGTAAGGTGTCATACGAATTGGAATACTACCCCCTCGCCAATTCTGGCGACGGGGGTAGCATTCCACCCTTCTAGAGGGACACGACATGTATGTAACTGTGAACCCCGGTTAAAATTAACTCGAGCCATGGCATCACAAAATGGATGCTGCCACCACAGACACAAGTCTGACCTCCTGCTGCTGGGAGTCCTTCCAGCGAGGGAGGCTTGAACAAAGGGTTTCCTGCCTTGGGAGGTGCTAGCACCACCCCAGACAGGATTTTGTGTATTGAGGTAGGGAGGCCTGAAAGGAATGAGACATGCCTGGGGCACACAAGGTGCCCTGTGCATACACCGGTTCAAACCAGTTGCTGGGGCATCCCTGCCCCAGCTCTGGCGCGAAAACCGGACAAAGGATAGGGGTGTAACCACCCCCCTTCCAGGTCCCACCCACAGGAGGGACCTAGTCGTAGTACAGCCCCCTTTAGAAGGATAAAATTAGATTATCCTGAACAACTTTACAAGAAGAAACTCTGGACTTCGACGTTCTGCTCCACAGAAGACTGAAGAATCTCCCTTGTGGGAAAGGAGTGTCCACCCTGCAACTGCAGGCACCATCAAGCGTCCAGCGGCTTCACTTTGTCGTCTTCCCTCGAGAATCCAGACTTCAGAGCCCGACGAGACCCGGATTCCCAGACCTCTTCGACCTCAACTCACACCTGCAGCAAAGCTGAGACCCGTGGGTGCGACGAGACACGTGGGACCGGCCATCTTGAAAGAACCTGCCCTTCGCTTCCAGCACGACTCCCGAGGTAAACTCGACAAAGTGCTTTGGGGATTGAGAAGCACCAGCCCCGAGCAGCCCCTGCACCGAAGATCAACCCTCCAGCTTCCAGGAGATCTGCGTGGGGCCCTTCTGCTTGTTTGCTGCTCGACGCGTTGTCTGGTCACTTGCCGGCTGGCTAGTGGCTTCCCAGGCGACGAACCTTGAAATCTTCACTGCTGGTCTGGTTGCTCCAGACTGGCCCTTGCTCCTTTCCAAAAGAGGGGCACCCCGGACTCTCCTACTCCGCACCAGATGCCTTTTCCACTCACCGCGTGGGTTGCCTTTGCCAAGGCCTGTTGACTCCAATCCCGGATCCGACAGCGAGAGCCTGCGTGGGACAGCTCGTGCCTCCATCCTGGTCGTCGAAGACACCTCCTGGTCCACGTGGCTGCAGAGTCAAGCGTCCACTCTTCACCTGATCGCGACGACAACATCTGGTTCCACACCGGTCACTGGCTAGTGACTTTGAACACTGTCCCCTCTGCTTTCAGGTCCTCTTCTTCACTGATCCACCCTTGGATCGCACCGGACATCTTCCTCCTGGTCGCCTGCAGCATCTTTTCTTCCAGGCTCCATAGACTTCAACGCGAGAACCCGACACACTTTGACACCTATGCACCCGCAGCCCGTGGGTGAGGTAACGAGAGCATTTCGGTGCTCAGGGGTAGTTTAACTGTCCTAGTGTCCCGTTCCACAGTCGTTTTAGTCCTAACTAGTCAGGATTGTCCATACTCACCTTTAACGTGAACTGTACTGTCCATCGACGACGTTACGCATCTCGCGTGTGAGTTCACACTCTGCACACGCGTCCCGTGGGCCTCCTATTACTTACCTAGAGTTAGTGTAGCGTGGTCCCAACTATCCTACAGCCTCTGGACAGCTCCATTCCTTCTATCGACTTCCACATTCCACTTACTTAGTATATGGTTTGTCGTGCCCCTAGGGCACCAATGTAATTTTGTGCAACTTGTCGTATTTTTCGTAAGAGATTGTCATGTGCTTAGCCCTCTGACCTCATAAAGAGTTCAGAGGTGTTGTTATTAATAAATATAGTGTTTATTTTCATAACAACCTGTGTGGTGTCCTTTCATCTGGTATTCAAGGGGTTATATTGTGGTAAAACAGCTGGCTTCACATGCCAAAAGAGTTTAGCCTAAGACTGCTTTGTCCATGCTACCATTAGGATAGCTGGTCTATAAGGTTGACTTACAACCAATCACCATAAGGGTTGTTTGGACTGATACAAGGTGATCACTAGAACTAGTGAGAATCATATATCAGGCCAACTTCTCACATTCGTTAACTAGGAAACCTCGTCAAAGCACTCGGATCCTCGTCAGCTCCCTTGAAGGCCGGTCCAGACATCAGCGCCCCGTTTGCAGATCGCTCATGCCAGACACATCAAGTCCACAAAGCTAAGTGCTGAATTTGCTTTTCTTTTCACAACGTGTGTTGGGAATTACCGTATATGTGTTAAAAAGAAGATTTTAATGCAGCATGTGTATTTATAGAACCGAGCCATGCAAGAAACCGACACTGGTGCCATGAAACTAGGGCCCTCAAAGGGAGATACCTTAACTCTAGATATCGGTTCACAGAACGGGGAGGATGGGTGGGGCAGTAAGGAATCTAACACTAACCAATGTTTCTTACAGATATATCGTTAACGAAGGTAAGTAACTTGTGCAGCTGAAAGAAACATGTCAGTGTTAGATTCCTTACCTTAGAATAGATACCCCAGCAATGCCAACCCTGGTGGTGGGTCTGCGAACCAAGATCACACCAGGAAGTCCTGGAGAACAGAACGGCCAAAAAAGCTATCTCTCTGGACTTGACTGTCCAGGCAGTAGTGCTTGGCAAAGGTGTGCAGTGAGGCCCACGTAGCTGCTTGACAAATGTCCTGCAAAGGGACTCCCTGACCCAGGGCAGAAGTAGCCGCAGTGGCCTGAGTGGAATGGGCGCGCAACCCCACAGGGGGCTCCTTGTTAGCCAAGGAATAACACACCTTGATGCACAAAACGACCCACCGAGAGATGGCCCGCTTGTGCACCGCCCAGCCCTTCTTAGCGCCCACAAAGCCAACAAAGAGTTGGTCGTCCACCCAGAACTGTCGTGTGCGGTTAGGTAAAAAGAGAGCGCACGTTTTGGGTCCAGCCGGTGGTGCCTCTCTTCCTCTTTCGAGGCATGCGGAGGCAGAAAGAAGGTGGGCAAGGTGATGGACTGCCCGTTGTGAAAGGCAGTAACCACCTTGGGCAGAAAAGAAGGACGAGTCCTCAGAACAACCTTGTCCGGATGGACAGAGAGGAAAGGAGGTTTAGATGAAAGTGCCTGGAGCTCACTCACTCTTCTGGCAGAGGTGATGGCAACCAGGAAAGCAGTTTTGATTGTCAAAAGACGGAGAGGGCAATTCTGAAGTGGCTCAGAGGGAGCGAACATGAAATAAGTAAGAACCAAGTTCAAGTCCCACTGAGGCATCACGAAAGGAACAGGAGGGAACATGTGCGTGATGCCCTTCAAGAATCTATTTACAACAAGGGACTTGAAAAGAGAAGGCTGATCAGTCGTGATGCATCATGCACCGGCGGCTGAGTTCGTCCGGCCCTGGCGTTCAGGGAACCTGCCAGGTATTAAACCACCAAGTTGATGCCCTGTTGTTCCAGCCATGTCCAGAGGCGCAGAGCCTCCTGACAAAGGGTCCACAACCCCACCCCGCCCTGTTTGTTGCAGTACCACATGGCAGTGGTGTTGTCCGTGAACACCTGCACTACACTTCCCTGGACAGAGGAAAGGAATGCCTTCAGTGCAAGTCGGATCGCCCGCAGCTCCAAAAGGTTGATACGGAGCCGGGACTCCGCCGGAGACCAGAGGCCTCTGATCTCTGCCTCTACCATGTGGCCCCCCCTTCCCGGGAGGGACGCATCCATCACCACTGTGTGCTTCTGTTGGGAAAGGGAGAGGGATCTACCGCTGACCCAATCGCGGTCCATGAGCCACCACTGCAACTGACTCACAGTGCCCTCCGAGATCAGGACAGGGTCAGACAGGTTGCCCTGATGCTGTGCCCACTGGAACTTCAGGTCCCACTGCAGAGCCCGCATCCGCCACCTGGCGTGATGTATCAGCAGGATGCAGGAGGCCATCCTGCTTATACATCCCGGCTCCCGTCTTCCTGGCAACTTCAAGGGTCTCTCGGGGGGACTCCTGTCTGTCCAGCCCCTGGGACCCCACCCTGGAGGATTCTTTATGGGACTTACCTGACGGTCACCCTTTCTGTTTTCTAGGGGGCAGTGGATGAAGATGCAGGTGTATCGGAAGGAGATGGACTGGACAAGGTGGACAAGGCTGGACAAGGTGACCCTGCCTGGCGCAGTCTACACCACTTAGCGCTCGCGTGATAGCGCTTGCTTGCTTTTAAAAATTCCTGTTCGGATATTTGATTTAGAATTTCATTTGTTTTACCTTGCTTTTAGCTGCGCTCCCCCCTGGCCCATTACTTGCATTTAAATGAGTAACCACACCGCTGTTTAGCGGATCCGGGATCACGGGGCCGCCATCTTGAGGAGGACGCTCCCTCTATCGCCAGGTCAGTGCTCTAGCGCTTCATTTTCATTGAGCCACACGCCTACTTGAGGCGAGGAACTGGCGGCGGTCAGCCTGGACAAGGTGACCCTGCCTGGCGCAGTCTACACCACTTAGAGCTCGCGTGATAGCGCTTGCTTGCTTGCTTTTAAAAATTCCTGTTCGGATATTTGATTTAGAATTTCATTTGTTTTACCTTGCTTTTAGCTGCGCTCCCCCCTGGCCCATTACTTGCATTTAAATGAGTAACCACACCGCTGTTTAGCGGATCCGGGATCACGGGGCCGCCATCTTGAGGAGGACGCTCCCTCTATCGCCAGGTCAGCGCTCTAGCACTTCATTTTCATTGAGCCACACGCCTACTTGAAGCTCGTCACTTAGCGCAGCGGTTATGCACAGCGGGCGCGCCTTCGCAGCGCCGGAGTCCAGCCAGAGTCCTGCCCGTCTGCGCTCGTCCGCGCTGGGCCGGGCTCCGGGCTTGGCACACTCTTCTCCTTGGTGAGTAAATCTATTATATTCATCATGATTCTTATATACTCTTTTGAAGAGTTGTATGCGCTACGCGGTGCTCTTAACAATAACTGCTCTATTTGCCCTTTCCCGCCTCACAAGTTCAGCTGTACTCGCTGCAGCTTCTCATTAAGAACCCCTACTAAATGCAGATCCCTTCAACACCAAGGTAGACGAAAGAGGCAGGCATGCTCCAGGACAGCTTCCACTCGCCCCCCTTTAAGATTTTGGAGCATCAACTGCAGATCCTTGCCACAACACAGATATAATATCCATGATTTTCTTGTTGAAAATCAACCTGATGCGGTATTCCTGACTGAGACGTGGCTCCGGGATTGCTCAGGTCCGGACATTGCAGATGCAATTCCTTCCAATTATGCCATTCTTCGTCAGGATAGGGTTTCTGGCAGGGGTGGCGGAATTGCAATTGTCTACAGGAATGTATACACTTGTAAATTGGTAGATGCCACTCAAAAAGATTGTGAATCAGCCCTATTTAAACTGACCATTACCCCCCAATTTACGTTGTCAGGATTATTGGTATACCGTCCCCCTGGGACAGCGAGTTCATGGATAACATCATTACCGGATTTTTTAGCTCCAGTACTGCTCAAAGCGTCGAATTTTACGATCTTAGGGGACCTAAATATACATCTAGAAGACCACGAGTGTCCTTATAGAAATCAGTTTCTCTCCATTTTGGAAGCTTTTAATCTTCAACTTCAAAACACAGGTCCCACACATTGTGCCGGTCATTTATTAGACCCGATTCTGTCCAATATTTCTTTAGACTGCTCTTGAGAAGCCCTACATATTGCCTGGTCCGACCATTTAGCCGTCCCTTTCTCTTTAGATATGGCTGAAACAGCAATAAGACCGGAGGTGGAAACTGCTAGGCCAGCTCGGAATTGGGGGAAGATCAACATGCCAGAACTCAATAAGCTGTTGATCACAACACTTCCGTGCACTGAACTACCAGTTGCTGCACTCAATTGTGCCACTGAACTCTGGCTAACTAATGCTGTTAATTCGGCGTTACCGATGACATCGAAGTCTGCTTCCTTACATCATCCCCCGGCTCCGTGGTACTCTGAACAACTTAAATGCCTCCGCTCACAATGTAAGACCTTGGAGCGTAAATGGAGACAAGGTTATTCCCCCTCACGTAAAGTCATCTATAAAGAAGCCTTGAAAAAGTACCACAATAGCTGTAAAACTGCTAAAGCAGATTATACTAAAAAAACTGTGACTGATGCACAAAATTGCCCAAAGGTACTATTCTCTGTTAAAAAATTGACCGGTGCAAATTCTACTCCTCGCCCCCCGGAACTTGATGCCGCCCAGTGTCAATCCTTGGCAGATTACTTTATAAATAAAGTTGATCTTATCTACGACCATTTTACCACACTCCCAGGGACTACTTCTACTGTCCCTGATATGGTCCAGGAACCGGTGAACACCGCCATTGATGCAGTAATCACTACTTGGCAGCCTTTAGATGCCATCTCCTTTGTCTCCTGCTTAAATAGTGTGCGATCGGGCTCCCCACGGGATGCTCTCCCGGCCAAAATATTAAAACAATTAGATTCCCTCACACACCCTATTGAACAAGTTACTTACCTTCGGTAACGATATATCTGTAAGAAACAGTAGTTAGTATTAGATTCCTTACCTTAGAATATCCCCAGGCGTCAGTCTGGATCCGGAAACTTTTGCGTAGCAGTACCCCTGCGCGTCGGTAGGCGTTGTCTGCAGGCGTCCCCTGCGGCTCCGCGTCGTCGGCGTCGTGCGCCGTGATGACGTCGCTGGAGTATATAGACGCCGCCTCCGCGCGCTGACGTCAGTTCTTTGTACACAGCTTTTCCGCGCCAGAACACGCAGAGCCATGTGAGAACTAACACTGGTGCCATTTGAAACTAGGGCCCTGAAAGGGATGTCCTTAACCCTAGGTATCAGTTCGCAGAACGGGGAGGACGGGTGGGGCGGTAAGGAATCTAATACTAACTACTGTTTCTTACAGATATATCGTTACCGAAGGTAAGTAACTTGTTCATCTGAAAGAAACAGGTTAGTATTAGATTCCTTACCTTAGAATAGATACCCCAGCAATACCAACCCCGGTGGTGGGTCTGCGAACCAATACAAACCTACACCAGGAAGTCCTGGAGGACCGAACGGCCAAAGAAGCCATCCCTCCGGACTTGACTGTCCAGGCAGTAGTGCCTCGCAAAGGTGTGCAGCGAGGCCCACGTGGCCGCCTGGCAAATGTCCTGCAAAGGGACTCCCCGGCCCAGGGCAGTAGTAGCCGCCGTGGCCCGAGTGGAATGGGCCCTCAGCCCAACAGGAGGCTCCTTCCGAGCCAAAGAGTAGCATGCTTTGATGCACAGGACGACCCACCGAGAGATGGTTCGTTTCTGCACCGCCCTTCCCTTCTTCTCACCCACGTAGCCAACAAACAGTTGGTCATCCACCCGGAACTGGCGTGTGCGATCCATGTAAAACGAAAGCGCACGTTTTGGGTCCAGACGATGGAGCCGCTCTTCATCCTTTGAAGGATGCGGAGGCGGGAAGAAGGAGGGCAAGGTGATGGACTGCCCAATGTGAAAAGCAGAGACTACCTTGGGCAGGAAAGAAGGTCTAGTCCGAAGGACCACCTTATCAGGATGAACAGACAAGAAAGGAGGTTTAACAGAAAGAGCCTGGAGCTCACTCACTCTCCTGGCAGAGGTGATGGCCACCAGGAAGGCCGTCTTTAAAGTGAGAAGACGGAGAGGACAGGAATGAAGGGGCTCAAAGGGAGCGCACATCAGGAAAGTCAAGACCAGGTTCAAGTCCCACTGAGGCATCACGAACGGAGTTGGAGGATACATGTGCGTGATGCCCTTCAAGAATCTTAACACAATAGGGGACTTGAATAAAGATGGCTGATCAGGTAGCCTCAAGAAGGCGGAAAGGGCAGAAAGATAGCCCTTGATAGTGCCCAGAGCAGAGCCCTGCTGGGCAAGGGAAAGGAGGAAGAGGAGAACCTCAGACAGAGGGGCAGAAAGGGGATCCACAGCCTTTGCTGTGCACCATGCCACAAATCTGTTCCACCGGCAGGCGTATACCGACTTCGTGGAGGGACGCCTGGCTGCCAGAATTACATCACAGACTTCAGGAGGCAAGTCAAATGGCCTCAACTGCCGCCGCTCAATCTCCAAGCATGGAGGTGGAGACTGGACAGGTTCGGGTGGAGGACCGTCCCCTGCTGCTGCGACAGAAGGTCCTCCTGAAGGGGCAGGCGGATCGAGGGACCGACTGTCATGCTGAGTAGCTCGGGATACCAGTATCTTCGAGCCCAGTCCGGAGCCACAAGGATAACTTGGGCCCGGTCGCGCCTGATCTTCTTCAGCACTCTGGGCAGAAGTGGTATAGGCGGAAAGGCGTACAACAGACCGCAACTCCACTCGCGCCGAAAGGCGTCGCCGAGCGAGTGCCGTCTTGGAAACTCCAACGCGCAGAACTGATGACATTGCGCGTTCTCTTCTGTGGCGAATAGATCTAACCAAGGCTCTCCCCATTGCTGAAAGAGGCCTCTCGCCACGTCCGAGTTCAGACGCCATTCGTGATCCACCGAGCACCGACGGCTGAGTTCGTCCGCCCTGGCGTTCAGAGAACCTGCCAGGTGTTGAACCGTCAGAGTCACGCCCTGACGTTCCAGCCATTGCCAGAGACGCAGAGCCTCCTGGCAAAGGGTCCACGACCCCACACCGCCCTGTTTGTTGCAGTACCACATGGCAGTGGTGTTGTCCGTGAACACCTGCACTACACTCCCGTTGACAAAGGGGAGGAATGCCTTCAGTGCTAGGCGAATCGCCCGCAGCTCCAACAGGTTGATATGGAGCCGGGACTCCGCCGGAGACCAGATGCCTCTGATCTCCGCCTCTCCCAAGTGGCCACCCCAGCCCTGGAGGGACGCGTCCGTCACAACCACGTGCTCCGGTTGGGGAAGGGAGAGGGATCTGCCTCTGACCCAATCGCGGTCCGTAAGCCACCACTGCAACTGTCTCGCAGTGCCCTCCGAGATCAGGACATGGTCGGATAGGTTGCCCTGATGCTGGGCCCACTAAAACTTCAGGTCCCACTGCAGAGCCCGCATCCGCCACCTGGCGTGATGCACCAGTAGGATGCAGGAGGCCATCAGCCCCAGAAGCCGCAGCGTCAACCTGACCGAAACCCGGGATAACGGCTGAAAGATGGGAATCAGAGCCTGAATATCCCAGACCCGCCGTTCCGGGGGATAAACCCGAAACTGCGCCGAGTCGAGAACCGCTCCGATGAAAAGGAGCTTTTGAGAGGGACACAGGTGTGATTTCGGCACATTGATGGAAAACCCCAGCTCGTGCAGGAGGTCTGCCGTCATCTGAAGGTGGTGGACGACTGTCTGGGGCGAGCCCGCCTTCAACAACCAGTCGTCGAGGTAGGGGAAGACTGAAACCCCTAACCGGCCACCGCCATCACTTTCGTGAACACCCGTGGGGCGCTGGTAAGGCCGAAGGGGAGCACGATAAACTGAAAGTGCTCGTGGCCTACCGTGAACCGCAGGTAACGCCGGTGGGCCGGCAGGACGGGGATGTGAAAATACGCATCCTGCAAGTCCAACGCTACCATCCAGTCTTGTGGGTCTAGAGCAGCCAAGACCTGAGCCAAAGTCAACATCTTGAACTTCTCCTTCCGGAGGAAGCCGTTGACGTTCCGTAGGTCCAAGATAGGACGCAGGCCTCCTTTGTCCTTCTTGGGCACCAGAAAGTAGTGGGAGTAGCAACCACACCCTACTTCTGGCCCAGGAACGCGCTCGATGGCCCCCTTGGCCAAGAGGGCCGTAACTTCCTCCTGCAGAAGTGTCAAGTGGTCCCCCGACACACGGTGGTTCTGCGGTGGCATGGCTGGAGGAGTGGACTCGAAGGGGAGGGCGTAGCCCCTTCGAACGAGCTGCAGCACCCACCTGTCCGATGTTATCGCGCGCCAGCGGGAGTGGTGATGGCGAACCCTGCCACCCACTGGCGTCACGTGAGTCCGAAAGCTCGGACTAGGAAGGCTTGGATGCAGCAGCGGGGGGAGGCGTGGACTGACCTCGCCGCTGGCCTCTACCGCCACCACGGCGGAAACCACGGCCGCCACCGCGCTGGGGAGCGTTCTGCGGCGCGTGGCTGGCAGCACGTGTGGGACCGCCCCTCCCTTGGCCACGAAAGGGGCGAAACGAACCCGTCTGCTGGCGCTTGGTCGAAAGACCCAAGGACTTGGCCGTGACCCTGGAGTCCTTGAAGCGCTCCAGCGCGTGGTCCGCTGTGTCACCAAACAGGCGACTGCCATCAAATGGCATGTCCATGAGTGTATTTTGGACGTCTGGCGAGAAGTTGGCAGATCTCAGCCAAGCATGGCGACGAATCGCCACCGTCGTGGACATAGCCCGTCCCAGCGAGTCGGTCGTGTCCAGACCACAACGGATCGAGTACCGCGCCGCATCCCGGCCTTCAACGAAGGCCCGGGTGAGCTTGTCCCGCACTTCCTGGGGGCATTGCGGCAAACACTCCTCGACCGTATCCCACAGGGAGTGGGTGTAGCGGCCCAAGAGGCACGCGGTATTACAAGACCGCAGTCCAGCGCTCAAAGAGGAAAAGACCTTTTTACCAAATTGGTCATACCGCTTTGATTCCCGATCGGGCGGAGCCGACGGGAACGCGGACTGCGAAGTGGAGGCCTGGATCACCAGACTCTCCGGGGAGGGATGGGTGGATAGGAAGGCAGGGTCGTCCGAGCACGGACGGTGACGCCTGGCAACGTTCCGGTCAACCGGTGCACCGGAAGCGGGCCTGGACCAGGTGCCCAAAAGGACATCCGTCAGGGCCTCATTAAACGGCAGCAGAGGCTCCTGGGGGCATGACTGCGGTTTAAACACTTCGGTCAGAATGTTCGGCTTGACCTTCGCGACAGGGAGCTCAAGGCTCAAGGCCTTGGCAGCCCTCATCAGGACCACCGAATAGGCGGCACCTGCCTCAGACGCCACAGGGGTCGGGGAGACAAACCCAGGGTTGGGCGACTCGTCCAGACCACTGGCATCACCCAGATCACCTACCCAGTCCACATCATACTGGCAGGCACGGGATAAAGGGTCCTCAGACCCCTCCCAACCCTCTCCATACTCGTCCTCATCGCCGTATTCTGGATCGACGATATAGACCTCGGGGTCAATGGGCCCCATCGGCGCCGGATCCGGCGTCGGACGACGCCGGTCCGACTCCGCGTCAGGAGTCAGAGGGGGAATGGGGGTGGCGCCGCGTGGCGTCGGTGCCGGGGACCCGACGCCGGCCGGAACCGACGGCGGAGTCGCTGCACCGCGCGGAGGCGGTACCACGGGTTGGCCCAAAGGAACCGACGCCGGAGAGGCCGGTAGACCAGCCGGCGACGAACCTGAGGGGCCCAGCGGCGCCGAGGCCGGAGCCACCGGCGGCGTCGAGGCAGGAGCACCCGAACCGCTCGGACCCCCAGACGGGACCGACGGGCCCGCAGGCGCCGTAGGCCCCGCCGGAGGAGACCTCGCCCTCATAGCGATGAGGAAGGCCTCGATCTCCTCACGCGACGCGCCTTCCCCAGGGACCGACGGGTATGGGGTAGACGGCGTCGGCAACCCACGCGGGGCCGCGGGGGTGGGGCCACCCGAGCCCCCGGCCGCATCACGCGGGCGTCGGGGGGAGTCGGGGGTACGATGACGACGCCCCGACTTCTTACGCTTACCTGACGAACCGGAGGAATGGTGGCGACTCCCGGAGCGCTCATGGCGGCTCCGCGATGGTTCCTTCGACCGCTCCCTCGACCTCCGACCGGACCGGGACCGCTCTCGACGCGGGGCCGACACACGGAGCTCGAGAAGCTTGCGGGACCGCTCCCGCCTAGCTTTACCAGTCAAGGCCCGACAGTCGACGCAGGACTCCACGTCGTGGTCCGCGCCCAGACACCGGAGGCAGAGTCGATGGTGGTCGGTGACCGACATCAGGCGGTCGCACTCGTCGCAACCCTTGAAACCGGGCATCCTACCGGCACCGTAGAAGATTAAGTAGTTACAAGAAACTTGGTCAAAAGACCGGAGTACTGCTCTTCGGATCTGCGCTAACTGGCGCGGAAAAAAGAAGAACTGACGACAGCGCGCGGAGGCGGCGTCTATATACTCCAGCGACGTCATCACGGCGCACGACGCCGACGACGCGGAGCCGCAGGGGACGCCTGCAGACGACGCCTACCGACGCGCAGGGGTACTGCTACGCAAAAGTTTCCGGATCCAGACTGACGCCTGGGGATATTCTAAGGTAAGGAATCTAATACTAACCTGTTTCTTTCAGATATTATCAAACTACTAAACGCTTCTCTGAGTGAGGCCCATGTCCCCCAACCTTGGAAACACGCCATGGTTGTACCTTTATTGAAAAAATTGGGTGCAGATTCTTCCAACTCTGCCAATTTCCGCCCTATATCATTGTTGCCTATCTTTTCGAAGATACTGGAGAGACATATCAATTCCCAGCTTTCCAAACTGGTCGAAAACACTGCTTTTCTCCATCCTTCGCAGTCGGGCTTTCGGCCGCGGCACTCAACTGAGACTGCCCTCCTGGGGGTAACAGAGAGTCTTAGGCACGGTGTTGATCAGGGAAACACCATGGCGCTCATCCTGCTGGATTTGAGCGCAGCCTTCGACACCGTGTCGCATTCCATCCTTATTGACTCTCTGAAATCTCTAGGTGTGGCAGGCCAGGCCCTGGCCTGGGTGGTGTCGTTCCTTAGCGACCGAACCTTTCAAGTGTTTTCCCCTAAAGCAGCTTCCATCATCTGCCCATCTACCCGCGGCGTTCCCCAAGGTTCAATTCTTAGCCCTTTATTATTTAATATTTATGTTAAACCCTTGGCGACCATAGTTGAACAGGCTGGGCTAACCTTGTTCTCCTATGCAGATGACACCCAGATTGTCTTCTCCCTATCAGGGAGAGATGAGAATAGTACCTCCGCACTCAAGTCTGGCCTCATCCTTGTGGCCGACTAGATGCGGAGAAATTGTCTCAAGCTGAATGGGGAGAAGACCAAGGTGGTCATTCTGGGTCGGAACAAACATCTCTGGGGCCCCCGTCATTGGCCCATTGAACTGGGAAATGCGCCGACACCATCCTCTGCAGTTCGTAACCTGGGCGTCATTATTGACGACAGGCTAACTATGAAGCAACAGGCCACTAAGGTTGCAGCCATTTGCTTCTCAACGCTGCGGTGGCTTCATAAGATTCTGTGGATGCTCCCCCTCTCCTCTCGCAGAACCGTAGTCCAGGCACGTGTAACATCACGCCTGGACTATGGCAATATTCTCTACCTGGGCGCAGATAAAGCTACCATACATGTGCTTCAGGTTGTACAAAATGCGGCTGCGCGCCTGCTAAAGAACGTCCTTAGACGCACTTCAGCCTCTGCCGCCTTGCGTGACCTTCATTGGCTGAGCGTCCCCGAACGTGTTAAATTCAAGGCACTCTGTTACATGTTCAAGACCAAGCAGGGTAGCGCTCCAGCTTATATTCAAGGGTTGGTAAAACCTTACAGACCCTTGCGCTTACTACGGTCGTCGGACACTGGCAATTTCACAGTGCCAAGATGTAAGCTGACAAAAATGGGAGGCCGTTCCTTTTCTATTTTGGGCCCTAAATATTGGAACTCCCTCCCACTGGCACTAAAGTTAGAGACCAACTTACTTCGCTTCCGTAGGGCTCTGAAGACACTACTTTTCACTAAGCGTAGCCAATAGTTGGTTGTGGCCTCAAGTCAGGTGCTGCACCGTCCTTTCTTCTACAGTCTATCCCTGGCGCCGGGAAACCCACTGTGGGTAGCTGTGCGCGATAAAAGCTTAAATAAATAAATAAATAAATCAGCCCAAGGTGTCGTAGCGTCATCCTGAACGAAACTCTGGATAAAGGCTGAAAGATCGGAATCAGAGCCTGAATATCCCTATCCCACTGCTCGGAAGGATAAAGCCGAAACTGTGCCAAGTCCAGAACCACTCCGATGAAAAGGAGCTTCTGAGAGGGACTCAGGTGTGACTTCGGCACATTGATGGAGAACCCCAGCGAGTGCAGATGGGCCGTAGTCTGGAGGTGGGAGACGACTGTCTGGGGCGAGCCCGCCTTCAACAACCAGTCGTCGAGATAGGGGAAGACTGGAACCCCTGATCTGCACAGATGAACTGCAACCACCGCCATCAATTGCGTGAACACCCGAGAGGCACTGGTCATGCCGAAGGGGAGCACGGTAAACTGAAAGTGCTCGTGGCCTACCGTGAACCGCAGGTAGTGCCGGTGAGCCGGCAGGACAGGTATATGGAAATAAGCATCCTGCAAGTCCAACGCTACCATCCAGTCTCCAGGGTCTAGGGCAGCCAGGACCTGAGCTAAAGTCAGCATCTTGAACTTATCCTTCCGGAGGAAGCCGTTGACGCACCTGAGGATCAAGATAGGGCGCAGGCCCCCTTTGCTCTTCTTGGGAACCAAAAAGTAGTGGGAATAACAATCACCTTCTACTTCTGGTCAAGGAACGCACTCGATGGTGTTGAAAATTAGTACGTTTCGGTGAACATTATCTGCGCCATCTTGCCTCTCCCCCTGATGCCACACTTTTGTCGTGCGCGCCCGCCATTTTGTTAGATGCCCCGATCAGAACGAACCCTTTTGCATGCCGCTGGCCCCTGACATAGCCTTTCGCCTTCACTAAGCCTGCACGCTGACCACCCCCTGCTTGCACCTGTCTTGAGTCATAAACCCCTCTTCGGCGCTGCTCTGCCCCAGGCCCTCATCCTGTTCCCAGCGCGACACCTCCCTGCTTCCCTTTCATGATCTCCGGCCCTTAGATGCAAACCCCCTTTTTCCCCTTGTGCCCGTTTTTGTCTTCCCCGTTCCCAGGCCGACACCCAGCTCTGCCGATACCATCCCTTGCCCCTCCCCGTACAATAGAAAGCTTCCCCCCATCAAAGGATCCCCGGGTTGATAAAAGCCCCCACTCCATGAGATCCGATCAAACCCCCACATTCCGTGAATCGGCGGAATATCCAGCTGCGTGATACTCATCACCTGTTGTGACTAGGGTGGGGACTTCGACTGTAAATGTGTGTGGGAATGGGCTCAAAGGGAGTTCCGGGAATGTCTTTTTCATACATCAAAGCTTTAACATGAATGTGTAATGTACAATAAAGTCATAAACTTGTGTATAAGAGGCCAGGCCTCAGGGATGCAGTTAGAGCACCTCAGAACGATACCTTCTGTCCGTTTCGTTGTGTTCTCCTCCGGAGAGAATAAAAACCTTGTTTCCTGCCTTCCAGTCTCCAGCGCCTGCCTCTTCAATAGTTTAACTTCTTTGTGGGTTCAAGAGGCGACACCGCCGGGCAATACTTAAGGATCTTATATTCTGGTTGGTAGTGCCCCCCAATTAGTTTCAACAATTGGCGTCCCAAGCGTGGGGCCCATCAGCGACTCGTGGATCCAGTGGGAGAGGTCCCGACGACAGAGTGAACGACTGCAACGATCGGGAGAGCTCTTGCCCAATAGACCCTCGTCTGGCAGCCGATCATCCGAACTTCACTAGTTCCGAACAGACCTCTCTCGAGTGATCTACGGTCCTGACTGGGGACCATCAGGAGTGCCGTGAGAAATACGAGAAAAAGAGGACGATCGGGCGCTGGATTCGGAAGACAAGAAACTGTCCACATGGTCCGGGTAAGGTCGTGTAATCACGACAAGTTGCGAAATAATTGCTTGATTGCTTGATTGTTTAAAAATACTAGTATTGCTCTTTTTATTTATTTGGAGATTCACTGTCTGCAAACGGAGAAACAACGGGCTCTCTCTTTGCAAACAGTGGAGGATAGGTAGGGCAGCAGCCGTGCTTGTTTTTTCTCCCCCACTCAATAATCACTTGAAACTGAACTGTTGTTCGCAAACTATTGTTTCCTGGAGATTCCCTGTCTGCAAACAGGGAAGAGACCACCCTTTTTGCAGATAGTGAAAAGGGTAGGTAACGCAGATCTTTGCGGACCTACTCATTCTCCCCATTGTTATTTATTGGTCTTTTGTTATTTTGATCCATGAGGTATTCACTGCCTGCAAACAACGTAGAATAGAAATATTCTGTCCAGTCTTTGCACCTAGTGATAAGATAGGCAGTGCTGACTTTTTAGTCCCTCGTTACGAGCCGTCATGTCTGTCTTCTCCCCACTGATTAATAGCCTGTTTAGCCCGGACCGAGTATTAGAGGTGGACCATATAGCTCCACTAGAAGGCACCCCTAATAAGGACATGTTCATAAACTATGGATTAGTCACCATAGCCTATAATAAATTGTGGCACAGGTATACCGAAGATAGTCAAGACAAACAGTGGCCACTGGCAGGATCCTTCGACCTTGATAAAATAGAAACGTTAGAAATAGCCCTTCGAAATAATAAGACAACGCCAATTATGCTCGACAGTCTCGGTATGTGGCGCAGAGAGGCTATGCAACGACAGAGAAAAGACGAGGACAAACCAAATAGAGAAATATACCGACAGGACAACCCCAGGACATCGCTACCCACAACTTATCCCCCGACACTATGCAAAAGACGACCAGACTTAGGGCCAGCCCAATGCGCTTTTTGTAGGTATGTCGGACACTGGAAAGCCCAATGCCCGACTCTACTGAGCGTGAGTAAAGGCAAAGGGCCGACAAGAACGACAGACCGGCAGTACGAGAAAAAGCGCGAGACAAAGAAGAACCCGACTTACATAGACAGACCAGACAGAACCACCACGTTTGATTATGCCCGATGGCACAGATTTCGCCAGGACAATTTCAGCGGCATGCTCAAGTTCTCCTAGGTCGGGCAACGTCAAGACGGGAACCCAGCCTCGTTTCAAATTCACAGACGGAAAGAGATAATTAGGACCAATAACTGTTTTATATTCGTCTTGGGTCTTTGTATGTCGTACTTGTACTGTCCCCCCCCCCCGTCTGAGTTTTTGTGTATGTAATGTACAAATCTGCGTCATCCCTCTACACGTGTTTCCGTGTTACTCAACCTCTGTTAGCAGAAACTTAGCATAAAAACAACCTGAAAAGAAAGAAATGGTAAAACAAAATCCGTAGACCATTAATGAACTTGAACTTTTAATTTAACACAACAAACAAGGAATAATAACGGTAAACTGTAGAAAATGAAAGTCAAACAGAACATTCGCCCCCCCCCCCCCCTCATTCTGGAACCTTCCAAAGTAGGGCAGGGTTACGGCTACGCCCAACCAACGGCAACCCATATAAGGCGGGCCCGGCCGCCAACTCTTGGTCAGGAAATCTTAACGTATGGGGGAGCCGGAGGAGAGGCAGGAGCCAGCAGCCGGGGCAGTTGTAGGTAGTCCCGCCACATGTCTCCTCAGCCAGCCGCAACGGGCCTGGATAGACTTAAGTAGTCCCGCCACATGTCCAGAGGAGAACGAGGCACCTTTTTTCCTTCTCTCTTCCGTCACAGCCGCAGCAGCCCTGGACGGCGGGATGTCCTGCACGTACCTCCACAACAATTTGTCCAAGTTGGGCTGGGAGGGAGAGGCGACGCGGACGAGCCTCTCCCACCTCCACCGATAGGAGGTTTCCCAGCCCCCGGCCCGACGCCGAACACCCCCAGTCAGGCGATGGTGCCAATACTTCCACAGCACCGAACACACCATGGTGGCACCCCAGTACTTGCGCAGCACCGAACGTGCAATGGTGGCCATACTCCCACAGCACCGAGCACAGGTCTTGGGGAACACCGGATGTGGAGAAACCTTCATGCGGGGCGATGAAAAGGAGCGGCCTGGAGTGCACCGGGAGAAGGAGACGATGCGAACCAGTCTCCCTCGCCCCCCAGGTGGGGGCATCACAGCTGCACCCCAGCCGAACGTCCCGCTTTCACAAAACAGAGACCTCTTCCTTCCACTCCGAAGGATCTCTCCCACTCTTGCAAACTCGACGAGAGTGGCCCCTGTAGGGCCTCAAAATGGCGTCTGGGTCCGCTGGAAGGCGGGCCCCGGCCACTAGAGTAACTTTGACCAGCAACATAACTCGAACATTTGCCCCCTGGAGCACGAGCCCCCATCTCCGACAGCATCTCCGCAGCCTTGAAGATCCTACAAAGGTCCCCGGCGGAACCTTCGGCCTTTGCAGGCTTCCGGTAAGGGACGGCTGCCTTGATCGCCAACGAAACAAACATGACATTGCCACTCCTTCTGTTAGCATGAATTCTAGAACTGCCGAAAAGGACTCTGGTCCAAACTGCCAGTAATGGGAAACATTTCCCCCTGATGCTGCTTCCGGACTGAGCCGGCCCCGCCCAAAATGGCGCTGGTATCAATCGGAACTTACGAACACCTCGTGGTGTTCCTTCGCACTGATATAAACTTGATGTTCTGAGATTTTATATGATCCTTTGTACACTTGGCTAGAAAAGACAAGGAGAACTCACTCGACGAACAGTATGAAAGGATCCCCGTTACAAATGTTGATTACAAATGTACAAATGTATTATATTTTTTATAACTGATGTAAACCTCATTTACGACGTACACGTACGGTATGCATATAGGAAATCTGATTACAACCATTATGATTATGCTTCTAAATTATGAAAATAAATGCCCCCGAACCCCCAGCCAATTAATAGAGGTTTTAGTTTCTTACAAATGAATGAGTCAAACTTTCCGATGTTTTTTATTGCCGCAAACGACACCCCCCACTGTACGCACTTTAGCCATTGCCACGACCGGCCAAATACGACCACACCCTCATAATCCACATGCTGAAATGATTTTCCAAAATAAAGTTTTTGAAACTATGGACGGGTATTGCATGCTTTATTTTAAAAAATGTGGGATCGGTGGGAAAGTTCTTTTCTGTGCACCCTACTCTGCTCTCTCTTTAAGGTTAAAAGAAGATGGTTGCCCAGCCCTGGAGGACGGATCGGATCGACAACACGACACTCCGCCTTCAAAGTACGCGACTGACCCATGAACTCTCGCGTAGGGGAAGACCTTGACTTCCAAGGATGGGTAAAACGAACGGTGTAAATGAAGGAATGTAAAGGGAGGGTGAAATGAAATAATGTAAATGTTATAAAGTACAACGTTCCAAAGTACCAGGGAACGGAGCTGACCCAAGAACCGAAGAACCTTAGAACGCCACAGCGTTGAAAGAGGTTTAAGGATCCCGATAGTGAGATACATCCTTTGACTAGATACCTCGCACTAAGCACCTCTGGTTTCCTTTTTTACGTTTCCCCGCCCACGACCTATATGGACACACTACCCCCCCCGACTCCAGAAACCATATCCCCGGGGACCCTGCCCCGAGGAGGAAAGACGAGTAAGAGGTAAGTAAAGGACTTATGAATCCATGTATTTGAATGTGCGCGAACGCTGTCTCCCCCACCCCCCTTTTTTCCTCCCTCTGCAGGTTACATCAGAAATTACAGCCGAGGTGTGGCGAAGATCCGAAGCCTTGCCATGTCTAATACACGAAGCGGACTAGCGCCGCAAGGTGGTGTCTAAGCACGCCTGCAGACTACTCACGTATCGAACAAACCCGAAAAATTAGCACAACCTGATAAAAAGTGATCACCCTTAAACCAGACTGGACGAATGAACCCATGTCACGTATGATGCGAAACTATGAGGGAATGTGTGTGTGTGACTGAGGCGTCGACCCAACTGGTCGAAGGACCGAGAATGCGAGAAGTGCGACAACATGGTACCTCCTTTCTTCTTTCCTTTTTCTCAAAGCACGTCCCCTCTACCCTGTCTAATGCTCAAACTGCATGATTACAAGATCCTAACGCAGACCCGTGAATGCCCTTTACTGCGTAATGCACTAAATAGCCTTTCTTGAATACACTGCCACCCTCTCTGTTGCACGTGTACTATTTAGCCTGCCGTTACGCTCTCTCTCTCTCTCTCTCTCTCTCTCTCTCTCTCTCTCTCTCTCTCTCTATTTTTTTACTCCCACTCTTCCAAGTGATTAGCCCCGAAATTGGCAGACTGCCACCCCTAGCACACCACCTAATTGGCTTCAAATACCGTCAGTATTTGCACAAAAACTTGTCTTTAATACAATCACCCTGAGACCGCGTCATTACCTCTCCTTTTCCGCTAGAAGCCAATGAACCGAGGTTGGGCCGTAAGGGAAAGGACAGGTAAGGCGACAGAGGTTCCCTAATCTGGCCCGAAATAAGGGAACTACAGGTCAACGGCTCCTATGGTATAAAACAAGGACCTCAGAATACGCGACCCTCCCCTCCCCGAAATGTCGCAATACCCAAAAACCGGAAAAATGATCACCCCTGTTACCTCCCCTGTATCAGCCGCCCAAAAAACTGGAATTATGAAACTACCCCTCATTTCCGGTTGTGAGAGATGGGTCGATTTATGCCCTTACCACAAGTTTCCTATGTCCCTGGTTGTTTCCCATAAAACCCCTGTCCTTCCTAATTAAGTAATCGGGCTGTAAAAGGTTACGTAGGATCCAGAATGATGTTTTACAAGGTTAACAGACTAGTCCAAGGTAAAGAAATCATCAAAATGAACCCCGTAGTAGTTGAAAAGCAGGATGCATCAATAGAAAGGAAATGTTTAGCCATGTTCGTCTCCCGGCAAAATACCTGCGTAGTAAATAATTGTAAAGGAAAGTCATAGTAAATCCAACAAGCCCGTCTCCGGTCATTTATATGCCAGTTGTGAACACCAATATAACGGGCATTTTCATTCTTTGCCTGGAGCTGGGAGAGAAATAGACTTTTTGATTATCTTCATCTGCAAATTCTCTAAAGACTGTCTTTTCAAACTTGTTTAAGGGTACTGCTGTTGGAGGAGAGAAGGACCGGATGTGGGAGCACGAGGCCTGACTGCAGACTAAGGAACACCTGCGACATTAGCCAAGGCGAGACCACGACAGAAAAGAGCTGCAGGACGAGGCACTGTTTTCGACAACATGAGAAGAAAGGGTCGACCTGATGCCCCTGCTCGATGTCCAGTGTCTGTCGACAAGTCCCCGCTCTCTGAATTCGGTCACACGCTCGCCTATTGGAAGTCTCTCGTTCCCCTAGTTTGTTCCTAATTTGGCCTTGCTCCATCCCCCTTTTCCTCTGACCTACCCTATGGACTGTTTTGAACGCTCTTCTTCCATCTGAACTTTCTGACAATCACCTCAAAGGACACAGGGCGAAAGGGACCTTTCCGACCAGGAACGCGAGGAAAGGGTCGTGCCCTGCAACGCAGAACTTAGAACTGAGCTGGACTCGTAGCTCCACCGCCGGTGCTCAACAGCGCCAACGAAAGGCAGCAAAGAACATTTGACATCCCCAATCGCCGTTTCTGCTAGACCTCATCTCTCTCCCAGCCGCCCTTGTATTGATCATGCTCCAATCCGAACCTGATATATATGTAATCACCTGCCAGTATGAAAGGTACTTGCTGCTCACGCTACAGAATCGTTTTTGTATTGCATTTCTATGACTTTCCTGCTAGACAAATTGATCAAAGTTTATCAAATAGGCCCACCTCCTAAAAACTAGAAATGTTAAAATGTATTGTTTACGACTCTTTTCATCTAGGGTTCCTACCGTTTTCTTTCTCATGCCCACCACAATAGAACCGAGTAGAAAATGAACCAGCAAGATGTCTTGAATATGTTAAAGGGAGGACTGTTGAAAATTAGTACGTTTCGGTGAACATTATCTGCGCCATCTTGCCTCTCCCCCTGATGCCACACTTTTGTCGTGCGCGCCCGCCATTTTGTTAGATGCCCCGATCAGAACGAACCCTTTTGCATGCCGCTGGCCCCTGACATAGCCTTTCGCCTTCACTAAGCCTGCACGCTGACCACCCCCTGCTTGCACCTGTCTTGAGTCATAAACCCCTCTTCGGCGCTGCTCTGCCCCAGGCCCTCATCCTGTTCCCAGCGCGACACCTCCCTGCTTCCCTTTCATGATCTCCGGCCCTTAGATGCAAACCCCCTTTTTCCCCGTGTGCCCGTTTTTGTCTTCCCCGTTCCCAGGCCGACACCCAGCTCTGCCGATACCATCCCTTGCCCCTCCCCGTACAATAGAAAGCTTCCCCCCATCAAAGGATCCCCGGGTTGATAAAAGCCCCCACTCCATGAGATCCGATCAAACCCCCACATTCCGTGAATCGGCGGAATATCCAGCTGCGTGATACTCATCACCTGTTGTGACTAGGGTGGGGACTTCGACTGTAAATGTGTGTGGGAACGGGCTCAAAGGGAGTTCCGGGAATGTCTTTTTCATACATCAAAGCTTTAACATGAATGTGTAATGTACAATAAAGTCATAAACTTGTGTATAAGAGGCCAGGCCTCAGGGATGCAGTTAGAGCACCTCAGAACGATACCTTCTGTCCGTTTCGTTGTGTTCTCCTCCGGAGAGAATAAAAACCTTGTTTCCTGCCTTCCAGTCTCCAGCGCCTGCCTCTTCAATAGTTTAACTTCTTTGTGGGTTCAAGAGGCGACACCGCCGGGCAATACTTAAGGATCTTATATTCTGGTTGGTAGTGCCCCCCAATTAGTTTCAACAATGGCCCCCTTGGCCAAAAGGGCTGTAACTTCCTCCTGCAGAAGTCACAAGTGATCCCCCGACATGCGGAGGTAATGCGGTGGCATAGCTGGAGGGGTCGCCTCGAAGGGGAGGGAGTAGCCTCTTCAGACGATTTGCAGCACCCACCTGTCCGAAGTGCTGGCACGCCAGTGGAGTAGGTGATGGTGCACCCTGCCTCCCACTGGCGTTGAATGGGCCTGAAAGCTCGGACTAGGAAGGCTTTGAGGCAGATGCTGCGGGAGCGGATGTGTACTGACCCGGCCTCTGTCCCCCTGCGCCGCCACACCGGCCACCATGTCCGCGACCGTGTTGAGGTTGGTTCTGCGGCCTGTGGCTGGACAAACGTGTGGGGATGCCCCTTCCTTGGCCACTAAAGGGACGAAAAGCAGAAGTTTGCTGACGCTGGCCCGAGGACTTGGCTGTAGCCCTGGAGTCCTTGAAACGCTCAAGCGCACTGTCTGCCTTGTCGCCAAAGAGGCGACGGCCATCAAAGGGCACGTCCATGAGTGTGTTCTGGACATCCCCAGAAACATTGGCGGACCTCAGCCAGGCGTGACGACGGATTGCCACCGTCGTGGAAATCGCTCTGCCTAGCGAGTCCGTGATATCAAGTCCACATCAGATGGAATACCGTGCTGCGTCCCGCCCCTCAGCAAGAGCCTGGGCGAGCCGTGTCTGGGCCTCCTCCGGACAATGGGGCAGCACGTCCGCCACCGTATCCCACAGAGAGTGGGTGTAATGGCCCAAAAGGCCTGCAGTGTTAATGGACCGCAATCCTAAGCTGAACGAGAACAGTTTCTTCCCAAACTGATCAAGCCTTTCGGATTCCCGATCCGGGGGAGCGGTCGGGAACGCAGTCTGGGACGTGGAGGCCTGGATAACCAGACTCTCTGGGTGGGGTGGGTGGACAGAAAGCAGGGGTCGCCCGGAGCCGGGTGGAGGCGTCTGGCCACGTTACGATCCACAGGGGGCACTGTGGAGGGCCTGGACCAAGTGCCCATCAGAACGTCGGTGAGGGCCTCATTGAACGGCGGCATAGGCTCTGAAGAGCCTACTGGCGGTTGAAGCACCTCAGTGAGGAGGTTTGTCCACAGGGCCGCCGCAGGGAGCTCAAGTGCCAAGGCCTTGGCCGCCCTGCGCAACACCACAGCATACGTAACCCCCTCTTCCGTAGCCGAAGGAGGAGAGAGAAAACCAGTGTCAGGTGATGTGTCAAGACCACTGGCATCCCCCAGCTCATCTGCCCAGTCCTGACTTAACTGGCACTGTTGTGCCAGAGGGTCCTCAGACCCCTCCCAGTCCTCCCCTTCATCCGTGTCCTGATAAACAGGCAGAAATGACGGAGCCATGTCATAGCCGAAGTGCTCACCCATCGACGCCGGAGAAGGCGCCAGACTGAAACCAGGGACGGCATTGTCCGAGGACGGCGCCGGGGGTGGCACGTGGGGGTCGGCGCCAGTGGAGGAGTCGTGAGGTCAACTGGCGTCAACGGGTCCTGTGGCGCCGGGACCGAGGTCACCGACAGCACCGAAGTCGCCGACAGCACCAGGGTCAAAGCTGCCGGAATGCTAGGACCCCCCACTCAGGCCGCGGCGCCCGAAGGCGCGCCGGCGGGCCTCGACGGCAGAAAGAGTGTCCTCATGGCCACGAGGAAGTCTCGAATCGCGCCCGGAGTCGCATTAAGTCCAGGGACCGGAGGGTGTGGAGCTGGATGCGAACTCCTGAGGCTCCGTGCCGGTGCTGCCACCCGAAACCTCGGCCGAGTCTCGCGAATGGCGAGGGGAGTCCGAAGAGCGATGTCGCCTCTTAGACGACTTCTTGCCATGCCTCGACCTACCTGAGTGCGAGGACTTTGAACCGGACGAGCGTTAATAGCAGCGGAACTCAAATCTCCTGAGGCGTTCAAGCCGGGAGTTAGGACATACTCGCACTCACCTGCCCCTCCTGTCTCAAGTTCGCTTTTAGTTTTTAAACTTTCGCATTGTGTGGTGCTTGTTTAAATAATTTTTAATTCACTGACCTTAACGGACAGACTGAAGCGGGATCGCTCCGGGTCCCCTCACTGCTCCAGTGGTAAGCGAGGGCCGATTGAGGGCTCTGACAGCTTGCAGCCAACCCATGGGCGCAGAATTTGGGCGCCATCTTAGGACAAGCTAAGCAGGTCAGCGCACTAGTGTCCTGGCGATTGTCGGCCCAGACACTACAAATTGGACTCACTATTCCACACGCCAGCACTAAGAACTCAAAGCTCCTGAGGCATTCAAGCCGGGAGTTAGGACATACTCGCACTCACCTGCCCCTCCTGTCTCAAGTTCGCTTTTAGTTTTTAAACTTTCGCATTGTGTGGTGCTTGTTTAAATAATTTTTAATTCACTGACTGTAGGAGAGTAGGGTCTGCAATCCTATGATCACCCAGATTTTTGCTTTTTGCTTCACTGGTTTACGACTTTCCCTGGCTGTGGGCCTGCTAATCAGACCCACAGCCTAGCTGTTCTCTCTATTCCAAATTGTACCCAGGTACTGAATTGGCACAGGGCCCTCTCCAAGTCCCTGTACCCAGGGCAGAGGTGCACCCAGAAGTCTCCCAGGGGCTGCAGCATGTATTATGCCACCCCTGGGCTGACTAAACAGACACAACTGGCTGCTTGACAGCTGGGAGCAAGGTGGTGTAATCACCCCTTGCTTTAGATATAGTATACCTATGTCTAAAACCTAGAATGGGCACACAGATCTCCTATCAGTCACTCCTATGGCAGGCCTTAACAATCCTGAAGGCAGAGTGCTTGGAATCGTGTGAGATGGTGCTCTGGCTTGAGCTGAGCCTGTCTGCGGCTTTCGGGATCTATCCCTTAGCCGTTTCCATGATAGCATCAGACCATATACTCTTAAGTGCCTTATAATCCTCGCGGTTATGGTAACTTTGGTCTGACATTATCTAAACATGTCGTGAAAGATGTCATATGCTTTGGAATACTACCCCCTCGCCAGTTCTGGCGACGGGGGTAGCATTCCACCCCTCTAGAGGGAGAAGACATGCTGGTAGCCTGTAACCCCGGTTAAAGTTGAACATAGCCTCAGCTCCACAAAATGGATGCTGCCACCGAGACACAAGTCTGCCCTCCTGCTGCTGGGAGTCCTTCCAGCGCGGGAGGCTTGGACAAAGGGTTTCCTGTCAGGGGCGGTGCTAGCACCATCCCAGACAGGGTTATGTGTATCCCAGGTAGGCAGGGCGTGAGAGGAAGGTGACTGCAAGTGGCACCCCGGTGCTCACTGTGCATAGGCCGGCTCAAACCAGTTCCTGGGGCACACCAGCCCCTGAGCTGGGGAGAGACCGGACAAAGGAGAGGGGTGTAACCACCCCCCTCCTGGTCCCACCCATGGGCAGGACCTAGTCACGTGCCAGCCCCCTTTTTGAGAATAAAGGTAGGAGCAGGCCCCCTTCCCAAATTAGATATTTCTGAATCTTGACTACTTTCCACGAAAGGACTCTTGAACTACTTCTGAAGACTCTCCCTTGTGGCTAAGGAGTAGCCACCCTGCACCCGCAGGCACCATCCAAGCATCGCGGTTTGCTGTAAGTCTCTCCTCCGGATCAAGACTGCCCAGCTCGACGAGAACCGGTTTCCCTGGCACCTCTAACCTCTACCTGCATCATCAGCCCAGCTGAGATTCGTGGGTGTGACGAGACCTCGAGAGACCGGCCATCTTCAAGACTGCACGACGCTTGCCCAGCACGACCGCCGAGGGATCCTCGAGTGAGTGCTTTGGGGTTTGAGAAGCCCCGACCCTGAGCAGCTCCAGCACCGGAGTCCAGCCCCCTTGCATCCACGAGATCTGCGTGCGGCCCTTCTGCTCTTTGCTGCTCACCGCGTTGTCCAGGTCACTTGCCCGTTGGCTAGTGGCCCTTCTCACGACGAACCCCGACGACAACACCGCTGGTCTGGTTGCTCCAGACTGGTCCTTGCTCCCCTCCAACAGAGGAGCACCCCGGACCCTCCTGGTCCACTCCAGACGCCATCTTGAGTCCACCGCGTGGGCTTGCATTTGCCAAGAGTTGTTGCCCCAATCCTGGGTCCAGCGACGTCGGCAGCAGACACCTGCATTTACTAGCCTCCATAGACTTTGTCCCGCATGAAAGTGCACACTCTGCACCCGATCTCCCTAGGCCTCCTGCTCGTAATCTAAAGGTTCAGTAGTCTAGTCCTAGCGATCCCAAAGCCTCTGAGACTAGTTACTTACCTGCTAGTAATTCGCATTCCACTTTTGTAGTATATGGTTTTTCGTGCCCCTCGGGCATTTGTGTAAATTGTGCAACTTAAACTGTTTTCTTAAGAGTTTTGTATTGTGCTTAGCTCCCTGACTCATAAAGAGTTCAGGGTAGTCTTGTTATAAATAAATATACTTTATTTTCATAATAACTTGTGTGGTGTCCTTTCACTTGGTGTTCAAGGGGTAAATGTGATGGTAAAACAGCTGGCTTAACACGCCCTCTAGAGTTTAGCCTAAAGACTGCTCTTGTCCATGCTACTAGGATAGCTGGTCTATCAGGTTGACTTACAACCAATCATCAATAAGGGTCGTTTGGAATGATACATAGTGATCACTAGAATAGTGAGCACTGCATATCAGGCCAACTTCTCACACTGACCTTAGCGGACAGACTGAAGCGGGATCGTTCTGGGTCCCCTCACTGCTCCGGTGGTAAGCGAGGGCCGATTGAGGGCTCTGACAGCTTGCAGCCAACCCACGGGCGCAGAATTTGGGCGCCATCTTAGGACAAGCGAAGCAGGTCAGCGCACTAGTGTCCGGGCGATTGTCGGCCCAGACACTACAAAATGAACGTCACTTCCTGCATGCGCGGCCGGCGCGCCAGAGGCAAGCCCGTCTGCGCCCGTCCGAGCAAGACCGGGCCTGGGGCCAGATACTCTAACCTTTACCACCTCTAAGGATCGCAGGAAATACACCAGGGACGAGCTTCTGCAATTTAAGCATAAGGTAGGACCTCAGTGTGGACAACGGGAAAGTTACGATAGCCTACTCAGACAAGGCCAGACTTGTCCTAAAATCACCCAGGTAAATAGAACTGTTGACAAGCCCCGTAGTCATCTTAGTATGGCACTCCTTAATTGCAGGTCACTACCAAAGCACGCTATCGAGATTAACCTTATGCTCCACGAGGGGAACCTGGATATACGGTTTCTATCTGAAACATGGCTATCCTCCAACTCAGAGTTTGATATTGTCAGCGCCCTTCCGACTGGCTTCCTTATTCAGTGCCAACATAGGGCGCATGGGAAGGGAGGTGGCCTGGCCATAATCCATAAAAAAAGGTTTACATGTAGGATAGAGGACAGTTGTATTGCTGATTCAGAAAGTTGTCATTTTATTATCCAAATCACACCTAACAACTCTCTATCAGGTCTCCTCATCTACCGCCCCCCGGGCAGCATAAAACAATTTAAAGAATCTCTTTTAGACACCACTATAGCTGCAGCTGTGTCCTCATCCAATTTTATAATATTGGGGGATCTCAACCTACATTTCAATGATCCTGATGACAAGGTGGCAGTGGATCTTAGGCTCGACCTTAAATCTTTCGAGCTTAACCTTATAAATAAAGAGGCCACCCACACTAAAGGACATTTATTGGACCCTATATTTACTAACATCATTCAGCTGGATTCCAGCCCCCCTCTCTCTCTTCCATGGACTGATCACTTTTTGATTCCTTTCACATGGAAAATTTGCACTGACACACCAAACACCACACTATCCCGTACATTAGAGAGAGCCTGGTCTAAACTTCCCCTTGAGAACTTTATCCGGATACTGGAACAAACAATACCCATACCAGAACCCGATCCACTAGTGGCGGACACCAATTTTCATAGTTGGCTGAATAATTCTCTAGATGTGGTACTGCCTAGGAAAAGTATTACTAAGAAGAGCAGCCCCTTCAAAACACCATGGTATACCTCGGAACTTAGAAATACGAGGAAAAAGTGCAAAAAACTAGAACGCACATGGCAAAAAGACTGGTCGGCCAATAATAAGGCAGCATACCGCTCTGCTATGAGGCTTTATAAAACTGCCCGTAAAACAGCCCAGTCAGCCTACCTGGAGGAGCGAATTAAAACCACCTCTAACTCATCTAGGGAAACTTTTAAAATAGTAAAAGAACTGCTGAAAGTCCCCTCGCCCTCAATTAGGCAGGAGAACTCAAAAGCAAGATGCAATCAACTAGCCGACTTTTTTGATATGAAAATCCAGAAAATTTTAGACAGTCTTCCGCATAGTGGCCCATCCTCTTACTCCTGGCCCATCATTGGATTCCTTTTCCCCTCTAACCAGGGAAGACTTTTGTAAAACCTTGTCTTCTCTGGAAAGCGGTTCCCCGTCCAACCCCGCGCCTATGCACATCCTCAAACTCATCTCAGACACCATTGCCCCTGTAGCCACAGAGCTTATAAATGCCTCCTTTACCTGTGGTACTGTTCCACCCAGCTCGAAGCAAGCTAGGGTGAAGGCTCTACTTAAAAAGCCAAGTCTTGATCCCGCAGATTTGGGAAACTTCCGCCCAATATCATTATTACCTGGGCTTAGCAAAATCGCGGAGAGAGTGGTCAACCAGCAGCGCTCTTCCTTTCTGGAAAACAACATGCTGCTGCGTAACTCACAAACAGGCTTTTGCCCGGGTCAGGGTACTGAATCCGCCCTGATAGCGGTAGCGGAAGAGGCAAGATGCATTATAGATTCAGGGGGATCCGCAGTTGCGATCCTCCTGGATCTTAGTGCAGCTTTTGACACGGTGGACCATGGTATCCTAATCCACCGACTTGCGGGATTGGGAATTTCTGGCATGGCATTACAATGGCTGTCATTCTTTTTGAGCTGTCGATCCTTCCAGATTTGCGAAGGCAGTGCAACCTCGAAATCCATCCCTCTCCAGTGTGGAGTACCTCAGGGCTCTTCATTGAGCCCTACCCTTTTCAACGTTTATATGTCCCCACTGGGGGAGGTGGTCAATTCTTTTGGGATAAAAATAGTCACCTACGCTGACGACACCCAACTAGTCGTCTCGTTATCCCAACAAGAGAGTTGCTTTGCAAACCTTTCTGCATGCCTCTCGGGAATTTATGCCTGGATGTCCAGCTCTCGGCTAAAATTAAATGGAGCCAAAACAGAGATCATGCTCCTGGGCCACCAATCAACAGCGCTGCCCAAGTCCATCTGGCTTCCCTGCCTGGGTGATGCCCCCGCCCCTAAAGATGAAATCAAACGTTTAGAGGGTTTGGTTTGAGCGGGACCTTACCTTTAAGACCCACGCAAAGAAAACAGCAGGTATATGCTATGGGTTGCTTCGGTCTGTTTGAAAGGTTCTTCCACTTCTGCCTTTCCAGTCCAGGAAGCTGTTAGTCCAAGGTCTAATAATATCTAAACTGGACTACAGCAATGCCCTGTTTCTGGCGGCACCCGAAGCAACCATCAACACCCTACAGCGTGTCCAGAACTCAGCAGCTAGGCTCCTTACTGGCTCCTCATTAAGAACCTCGGCTAAGCCAGCATTAAGATCTCTCCACTGGCTCCCGATTCGGGAAAGAATAAAGCACAAGTTACTACTTGTGTAACGATATATCTGTAAGAGACATTAGTTAGTATTAGATTCCTTACCTTAGAATATCCCCAGGCGTCAGAGTGGATCCGGAAATGTTTGCGTAGCAGTACCCTTGCGCGTCGGTAGGCGTCGTCTGCGGCTCCGCGTCCGTCGTCGGCGTCGTGGGCGCCGTGATGACTTCGTCGGAGTACTTAGACGCCGCCTCCGCGTGCTGACGTCAGTTCTTAGACACAGCTTTTCCGCGCCAGAAACGCAGAGCCATGTTAAAAACCAACACTGGTGCCATTGAAACTAGGGCCCTGAAAGGGGACAACTCTAACCCTAGATATTGGTTCGCAGATCGGGGAGGATGGGTGGGTCGGTAAGGAATCTAATACTAACTAATGTCTCTTACAGATATATCGTTACACAAGTAGTAACTTGTGCATCTGAAAGAGACACGTTAGTATTAGATTCCTTACCTTAGAATAGATACCCCAGCAATACCAACCCCGGTGGTGGGTCTGCGAACCAATAATCACACCAGAAAGTCCTGGAGGACGGAACGGCCAAAGAAGCCATCCCTCCGGACTTGGCTGTCCAGGCAGTAGTGTCTAGCAAACGTGTGCAGCGATGCCCACGTAGCTGCCTGACAGATGTCTTGTAAGGGCACTCCCCTGCCCAGGGCAGTGGTAGTCGCCGTGGCTCGGGTAGAATGAGCCCGCAATCCAACAGGAGGCTCCTTTCTAGCCAAGGAGTAGCATGCCTGGATACACAGGATGATCCACCGGGAGATGGTCCTCTTGTGCACCGCTTTCCCCTTCTTCGCGCCCACGTAACCAACAAAGAGTTGGTCATCCACCCGGAACTGGCGTGTGCGATCCAAGTAGAATGAGAGCGCACGTTTTGGGTCCAGACGGTGGAGCCGCTCTTCCTCTTTAGAGGGGTGCGGTGTCGGGAAGAAGGTTGGCAAGGTGATAGACTGCCCAATGTGGAAGGCCATGACAACCTTGGGCAGGAAAGAAGGTTTGGTACGCAGCACCACTTTGTCCGGATGGACAGAAAGGAAAGGTGGAGTACAAGAAAGGGCCTGGAGCTCACTCACTCTCCTGGCAGAGGTGATGGCAACCAGGAAAGCAGTCTTCAAGGTAAGAAGGCGGAGAGGACAGTTATGAAGTGGCTCAAAGGGAGCGCACATCAGAAATGTAAGAACCAGGTTCAAGTCCCACTGAGGCATCACAAACAGAACAGGAGGAAACGTGTGTGTGATGCCTTTAAGAAATCTATTAACAATAGGGGACTTGAACAAAGAAGGTTGATCAGGCAGCCTGAGAAAGGCTGAAAGGGCAGAAAGGTAGCCCTTGATAGTGCCCAGAGCAGAGCCCTGCTGGGAAAGAGAAAGAAGGAAGAGAAGGACCTCAGAAAGAGGGGCAAGGAGGGGATCCACAGCCTTTGCTGTGCATCATGCCACAAATCTGTTCCACCTGCAGGCGTATACAGACTTCGTGGAGGGACGCCTGGCTGCCAGAATGATGTTACAAACTTCAGGAGGCAAGTCAAATGGCCTCAACTGTCGCCGCTCAATCTCCAAGCATGGAGGTGGAGACTGGACAGGTTCGGGTGGAGGACCGTCCCCTGCTGCTGCGACAGAAGGTCCTCCTGAAGAGGCAGACGAACCGGGGGATCGACTGACAGACTGAGTAGCTCTTGATACCAGTACCTTTTCGCCCAGTCCGGAGCCACAAGGATGACTTGGGCCCGGTCGCGCTTGATCTTCTTCAGCACTCTGGGCAGAAGTGGTATAGGCGGAAAGGCGTACAACAGACCGCAACTCCACTCGCGACGAAAAGCGTCTCAGAGCGAGTGCCGCCTTGGAAATTCCAACGCGCAGAACTGATGACATTGCGCGTTCTCTTTGGTGGCGAATAGATCTAACCAAGGCTCTCCCCATCGCTGAAAGAGGCCTTGCGCCACGTCCGAGTTCAGACGCCATTCGTGATCCATCATGCACCGACGGCTGAGCTCGTCCGCCCTGGCGTTCAGAGAAGCTGCCAGGTGTTGAGCCACCAGGGTCACGCCCTGGCGTTCCAGCCATTGCCAAAGGCGAAAAGCCTCTTGACAAAGGATCCACGACCCCACCCCGCCTTGTTTGTTGCAGTACCACATGGCGGTGGTGTTGTCTGTGAACACCTGCACTACACTCCCCCGGACAGAGGGGAGGAATGCCTTCAGTGCCAGACGAATCGCCCTGAGCTCCAACAGGTTGATGTGGAGCCGGGTCTCCGCCGGAGACCAGAGGCCTCTGATCTCCGCCTCTCCCATGTGGCCTCCCCAGCCCTGGAGGGACGCGTCCGTCACAACTACGTGCTCCGGTTGGGGAAGGGAGAGGGATCTGCCGCTGACCCAATCGCGGTCCGTAAGCCACCACTGCAGCTGTCTCGCAGTGCCCTCCGAGATCAGGACGTGGTCGGACAGGTTGCCCTGATGCTGGGCCCACTGAAACTTCAGGTCCCACTGCAGAGCCCGCATCCGCCACCTGGCGCGATGCACCAGTAGGATGCAGGAGGCCATCAGCCCCAGAAGCCGCAGCGTCAACCTGACCGAAACCCGGGATAACGGCTGAAAGATGGGAATCAGAGCCTGAATATCCCGGACCCGCTGTTCGGGCGGATAAACCCGAAACCGCGCCGAGTCCAGAACCGCTCCGATGAAGAGGAGCTTCTGAGAGGGGCACAGGTGTGACTTCGGCACATTGATGGAGAACCCCAGCTGGTGCAGGAGGTCTGCTGTCGTCTGGAGGTGGCTGACGACTGTCTGGGGCGAGCCCGCCTTCAACAACCAGTCGTCGAGGTAGGGGAAGACTAAAACCCCTAACCTGCGCAGATGAGCTGCAACCACCGCCATCACCTTTGTGAACACCCGTGGGGCGCTGGTAAGGCCGAAGGGGAGCACGGTAAATTGAAAGTGCTCGTGGCCAACCATGAACCGCAGGTAGCGCCGGTGGGCAGGCAGGACGGGGATATGAAAGTAAGCATCCTGCAAGTCCAATGCTACCATCCAGTCTCCTGGGTCCAGGGCAGCCAGGACCTGAGCCAGTGTCAGCATCTTGAACTTCTCCTTCCGGAGGAAGCCGTTGATGTTCCTTAGGTCCAAGATAGGGCGTAGGCCCCCTTTGCCCTTCTTGGGTACCAGAAAGTAGTGGGAGTAGCAACCACACCCTACTTCTGGCCCAGGAACGCGCTCGATGGCCCCTTTTGCCAAGAGGGCTGTAACTTCCTCCTGCAGAAGTCGCAAATGATCCCCCGACACACGGTGGTTCTGAGGTGGCATGGCTGGAGGAGTCGCCTCGAAGGGAAGGGAGTAGCCCCTTCGGACGATTTGCAGCACCCACCTGTCCGACGTGACAGTGCGCCAGTGGAGGTGGTGATGGCGAACCCTGCCCCCCACTGGCGTCACATGGGCCTGAAAGCACGGACTAGGAGGGTTTTGAGGCGGATGCTGCGGGGGAAGGTGTGGACTGACCTCGCCGCTGCCCCCGACCGCCCGGACGGCGGTTCCCACGGCCGCCACCGCGTTGGGTATTGCCCTGCGGAGCGTGGCTAGCGGCGCGTGTGGGCGCACCCCTTCCGTGGCCACGAAAGGAGTGAAAGGCAGCCGATTGCTGGCGCTGGCCCGAGAGGCCCAAGGACTTGGCCGTAGCCCTGGAGTCCTTAAAGCGCTCAAGCGCATGGTCTGCCTTGTCGCCAAAGAGGCGACGGCCATCGAACGGCATGTCCATGAGCGTGCTCTGGACATCTGCCGAGAAGTTGGCGGACCTCAGCCAGGCGTGGCGTTTGAGCGCCACCGTCGTTGCCATCGCTCTACCTAGCGAGTTGGTGGTATCCAGCCCACACCTGATACTTTGCTGCATCCCGGCCCTCCACAAGGGCTTGGCCGAGTTTGGCCCGTACCTCCAACGGACACTCTGGCAGCACGTCCGCGACCTTATCCCGCACAGAGTGGGTGTAACGTCCCAAGAGGCAGGCGGTGTTGGAAGACCGCAGGCCTAGACTAAGGGATGAGAAGATCTTCTTCCCATACTGGTCATACCTCTTGGATTCCCTGTCCGGCGGGGCCGACGGGAATCCGGTCTGGGAATTGGAGGCCTGGATGACCAGGCTCTCGGGGGTAGGGTGGGAGGACAGGAAACATGGGTCACCAGGGGCTGGGCGGTGGCGTCTGGCCACGTTCCTATCTACGGGCGAACCCGTAGCGGGCTTGGACCAAGTGCCCAGAAGAACGTCGGTCAAGGCCTCATTAAAGGGCAGCAGAGTCTCGGCCGAGCTTGACTGCGGTTTAAGGACCTCAGTGAGGAGGTTAGTCCTCACGGCCGCGACGGGGAGCTCAAGGCCCAAGGCCTTGGCAGCCCTCATCAGCACCACACTATATGTTGCCCCCTCCTCCGAAGCCACGGTAGGAGGGGAGACAAAACCAGTGTCTGGAGAGGTGTCCAGGCCACTGGCCTCCCCAAGGTCTCCTGTCCAGTCCTCATGAGACTGACACTCCCTGGTCAGAGGGTCCTCAGACCCCTCCTAGTCCTCTTCATCACCCATCTCCTGAAACTCAGGGTTCTCAGCTAATGGGGCCTGTTCATAGAAGTGAAACTCTCCAAATGACGTCTGGAGCGGCGCCCATCGGGGCCGTCCCGGCGCCGGAACAGGAACGAAGGTGGAACCGGGGACGGTGCCGCCCGAGGACGGCGCCGGAGGCGACACCCGAGGGTCCGACGCCGGGGAGGTCGTAAGGTCCACCGGCGAGGAACCAGATCCCGAAGGAGGTCCAGCAGCGTCCTGCGGCGAAGGGCCCGAAGGCGCCGGCGGCGCTGGAACAACTGAACCCCTCGGCGCCGGGCCCAAAGGCGCCGGCGGCGTCGGGATAACGGGAACCTGCGGCGCCGGGCCCGAAGGCGTCGGCGGCACCGAAGCACCCGACGGAGTCGCGGCAGATCCCCCCGACCCGCTAGGGGTCCCAGACTAATCCGCTGGGCCCGAAGGCGCCGCGGAGCACGTCGGAGTGTTGTAAATAAAACAGCGGTATTATTAAGCATTAGCTGAAGCCATAATGCATCAGTCCAAATATCTAGTATAGGGATTTCATTTTGTATTTCGAGTCCACCATTTTCATGCCCTACATTGCCATGTGCTCAATGTTCTGATTGTCCTACCTCTCTGCAAGTTACACTGTGGATTCTACCTAGCAACAGTTATTATTAGTCCTTCTTGAGAGTGTAGCGCATGCTCAGCAGAAGTAACAGTTGTTCCTTATTAGCATAGCCCTCCCATGTTCTAGAAATACTGTTAGCTCCACCCACTGATATATTTGGAAATGTCCTTACGTGGTTGTAACCTCTGTCTAAGCTGTAAGCTGAACCCCTTCCACTGTGTATAAAAGGGGCCATGTGCTTGTATTCAGTGTGCTACTCTGTACAATACTGTAGAAGTGTTGTGGAGGTTGTATCACCACCTTTAAAGGTTTATTAAACTATGTTTTTGTATTTCCAGTTTCCTTGCCAACTTCATTTGTAAGTCTAAGGACTTTGTACACAGAAGGGCGAACCCTTTCGGTACCTTTGGGCCTTGCTGAGGCCTGAACTCATCAATTGGCGCCCAACGTGGGGCTCATCGGCGACTCGGAGGCTCGAAGGACTGGTCGTGACGAAGGAGTGGAACTCTGCCGGGGAAGTGATCACTGCCAGCGGCGTCTTTAGTCCTGGCATCCTGAGGTATTTCTTCCTTCCTTCCGATCTGACCATCTGGGTGGCGCCGGTCTTCGACTGAGACCTCTTCTGTCGGTTTGCTGTGGATAAGCTGCTTGAGCAAATTGTGGAACTTGGCAAGTGGAATCTGGACGCTCGTGCTTGGTAAGGACCAATGTATGGTAATTACTGTGAGTGTTTATGGTAGCCAGTGATTAGCAAGGCAGTTTTAGGATACGCTTGCTGTGGCTTATGGATATGGATATGGAGATGTTTGGATGATCGATCATATTATGATTATGAATATGGGTATATATGCGTTGCAACACATATAGGTAGGCAATGTGGAGATTTTTCTCCAACATATGGTTGTGAGCGGCGCAACGATTAAGTGCCATTTTTCTGTATAATATTGTGTATTTCGCAATATTTCTAGCATGCCTGCTTTTAGCGCACTACGTAAGTGGTGCTGCTGTGGAAACCGGTTAAGTCTTGAAGAATCGCAGCCGGCTCCCCCAGAAGGGACGCCGAATAGGGACATGTATATTAAGTTTGGTCTTTCCCCTATAATGTACAGCACATTGTGGAGGAAGTATACCAAGAAGGATCCTGAGTTGAGATGGCCTTTGTATGGTTCGTTTGATGTGCGCAAAATTGAGTATGTGGAACAGTGCCTGTGTAAGCGCCGAGCGAGACAAGATATGTTTGAGAGTGTGCGAATGTGGGTGAAAGAAGTACGTGAGCGTGAGAAACGTGAACATGCGCTGATTGAGAAAGAGCAGAGGAAGAATGTGCGTGAGAAGGTGCAAGAAATGAGACAACGTGAACAAAAAGATGCGGAAGAAAAACGGGAAAAGGAACGTAGATTGCAGATATCTGGCCAATATCCCATTCGTCGGCCTCTTTATCCTGTCCTTAATAATGCTGATGATGATTTTTCATTACTAGATCGTTCTCCGCCTCCGTATGCTGGCCCGTCTGCTCCGAAAGGGGAAGATGAGGATTCTGGATCATTTAAAGATAAGGTAGACACGCGGTCTAAGCTAACATCTGATCGTATGGCAGAGCTCCGACAAATTTCTTATCGTATTCTTAAGGGTACAATTCCTCTTGCTGAAATATTGTTGTCTCTTGAAAAATGGCCGGACAGGGAAAACATTTATTTTCTTGAAACCTTTTCTGATGAAGTAGTCGGGGCTTTTCGAAAATATTCTCCTGTTCTTGAACCTGATGACATAATACAAGATAAGAAAGAATTGCGTAAAGGTCTCTTTTCTCCTTCCCAGGCAGCTGATGCAGTTCGACGGTTATTCGTATTGCGGGATGAGGCGTCTCGGTTACGAGAAGAAAAGCGACAAAAGACGGTGGACGACAAAGAGACGCGTTTGAGTGGCGACGGGAAACAATCACCTATCTTTTCTTCAGATAAGGTCGATATTGTGCATGTTAAACCTATGCGAGAGGCAGCGCCTTTGTATGTTCCTCCTAAAGGAGCGGGTACTAGTTCAGATAAAGATTCAGCTGATGCCCGAGGGTATTTTATCTATAATTGGGTATATACTCCTTGGAATAGAGCGGATGTTATGGCCTTAAAGAAAGCGTTACCTGACCCACGGAAAAATCCTGCTGCCTTTTATGAGGAAGTTGAGGGGGCTTTGAATTCTTGTACTATGACATTAGCTGACATTGATTTATTCTTTGGTCTTATATTACCCCCTGACATGTGGAGATCAGTACGGAAAATTGATGATTTAGTGACGTTTAAAGCTAAATGGGAAGACATTGAGGAGGAGGACAGAGCTAGGAAACCTGCGCAGAAACCACCCCAGCTCATTCTAGACCTCCCTGCTGCTATTTTGATTAAATTAAAGACGATTATTCCCCCTAAAAAGATTGACTGGACTATGTTAGCATCTTGCAAGCAAAAGATAGATGAATCAGTTTCTGACTTCTTTACGCGATTTGAAGAAACTTTTCACGATTTCAGTGGTCAGTCTCTGACGGATGACACGGGTCGACATCTGTTTGTAGACAAATATGTTTCGAATTTATTACCAGGAGTAGCAGCTCGGTTGAAAGCGAGTGAAAGCTCCTGGACGACTTCGACTCCGGCATCCCTCCTGACAATGGCTCAGTATTACGAGCGTCAGGAACTAGAAGCAAAAAGTAATGAAGATAAGAAATCTAAGGATTTGAAAACAAAAGTTATGTTAGCACAAGTGTATGGACCACCCCAGAGAGGAAATAATAGAGGTGGTCGGGGTTTTTATGATTCTACATATAACCGCACAGACTTGGCTAAAGATCAATGTGCATATTGTAAGCAACGAGGCCACTGGGCCAATGAGTGTCCTTTAGCGCGAGAACACAGGGCTATGGGACGGGGTAGAGGTTTTGGGAGAAATCGTGGGGGTTTTTCTGGACCACGAGGTAACCTAAATGACAGGGCTAGATTCGAATCTAGGGAGCAACAACAAGGAGGGTCTAATACCTTTGATAGACGAAATCAGTATCAGATGTCTGACTATGAGCACCCCGAAAGTCATGATTCCCAATATGCATAGGATTGCGTAGGATGGGGGGAGGAATCAGTTGAAGTACCAGTAGATCAGAGGGGTCCTTATGTTACAGCACATGTTTTGGGTTCTACTGATCAGTTTCTGGTTGATACAGGGGCTACTCGTAGCGCTTTGTCTAAACAATTGGTTCCGAGGGCTCCCCTGTCTGGCTTAACGATCACATCTGTAGGGTTCGATGGAACACCTTCTCTTAGCCCATTATCCCAACCCCTTGCATTTCATGTCGACAAATTTACAGCACCATGTCCATTCTTGCTTTCCTCAAACACGCCTGACAACATTGTGGGTCTAGACATGCTGAAACATTTTAGAGCCACAATCCGCTGCTCCCCTGAAGGAGTACGCGTGATTTTAAATGACAATTACCCTGCAAAAGAGAGAGTGTGTATGGTCGCTGAAAGTGCTGCATTAGCCTCTTTACCTCACACGTTGTGGGCTACTTCAGACACTGATGTGGGACAGATGGTCATTCCCCCGGTTCGCATTAGTGTAAAGGAGGGAGCTGTGTTGCCACGCCTGCCTCAATATAGGATTTCACAGGAGGGTGAGGAGGCGCTCATACAGATTGTGCAGGATCTCATTCGAGTGGGGGTGGTGGAAGAAGTCCCATACAATGTTTGTAACAGTCCTATTTTACCAATCTTGAAGAAAGACACTGATACTAGGGTATATCGATTTATTATTGATTTGAGGGAGGTGAACAAGATAGTGGTGCCCCAATACCCTGTTGTTTCTGACATCACGACACTCCTTACCTTGGTCCCACCAACAGCGACAACATTCTCGGTTGTCGACCTGAAGAACGCCTTCTTTTCGATCCCTATTCACCCTGATAGCCGTTACCTTTTCGGCTTCACTTTGAATAATCGATCGTATAGATTTTGTAGAATTCCACAGGGCTATACTGAGAGCCCTAGTATCTACAGTCAGGCATTGAAAAGACAGTTGGATTCCTTTGTCTTGCTTGAGGGGGTAGTGCTTATTCAATATGTCGACGATATTTTGTTGGCTGCTGACACCCCTGAGCAATGTGAGACTTGTACGTTGTCTTTGCTTTCCTTTTTGGCTTCTCACAATCATAAGGTATCTAAGAAGAAATTGCAATTCTGTAGACCTAAGGTGACCTACCTAGGCCACCTTTTGTCTAAGGAGGGGCGTGCACTTACATCAGATCGTATCCAAGCCATCCTGGACACACCAACACCTTCTACACAGAAAGATGTTCGAGCATTTTTGGGTCTTACGTCCTTTTGTAGGCAGTGGATACTGGGGTTTTCACATATAGTCAAACCACTGTTAGCGCTATTGACAAAAGACACTCCAATTCCCCTTCCTTGGACAGATGAATGTGAAAACGCTTTCCAACAGTTACGTCAGGCCCTTTGTTCAGCACCAGTGTTAGGCACTCCTGATTACACGAAACTTTTCACATTATATGTACATGAGAGAGATGGATGTGCGTCATCTGTGTTAGTACAGATGCACGGGGACAGGCAGCGTCCGTGTGCATATTTCTCGGCATTGCTCGATCCTGTCGCTCGGGCATTGCCGGGGTGTTTTCGTTCGGTCGCAGCGACAGCTGTGTCAATACGTCAGAGTGAGGGAATAGTGTTATCTCACAAGCTGTTAGTGTTGGTTCCCCATGCTGTTGACGCCCTTTTGAATCAAACAAAGACGCAGCATTTAACAAGTGCCCGTCTGACCGGATATGAACTAACGTTGCTGGCTCCCCATATCACATTGAGGAGATGTGCTACGTTAAATCCAGCAACATTGTTACCATTCCTGACGACTCAGCCTGAGGCACAAGAAGCACATGATTGTATTTTTGTGACTGAGGAACAGACAAAGGGTCGTATCGATCTCCAGGATACGCCTTTCTCAGATGTAGATGGAGAATTATGGGTGGATGGCTCCTGCCTGAAGCTACCGGATGGTACGACTTCGGCAGCATATGCCATCACTACTTTGTATACTATCGTGGAAACAGCACGCATACCACAGAAATCAGCCCAGGCAGCGGAGCTGATAGCATTGACACGAGCATGTGAGCTTAGTGCAGAGTTGTGTGTGAATATTTATACAGATAGCCGCTATGCTTTCGGAGTAGCGCACGACTTTGGCCTGCTCTGGAAGGAAAGAGGTTTTCTGACATCACACGGAACACAAATTATGTATGGAGAACTGGTGCACAATCTTTTGACTGCCCTGACATTTCCTAAGAAGATAGCTATAGTGAAATGCAGTGCACATAAGAAAGTTATTGACAAAGTAGGGCAAGGAAATGCTTTCGCTGACCAAGTAGCACGAGAAACTGCAATGAGACCTGACTCCACTTCAATGTATGTTGTGAAGTCACAAGCAGAACGATGGCATGATGCTAGGAAAGAAGTGAGGGAAATACAGAGAGTTGCTTCTGATAAAGAACGAGAGCAATGGTCTGAAAATGGAGAACTGGATGATGAAGGTTGTTGGCGCAACAAACAAATGGATAGGTGGAAGTTGCCCACAGCTTTTGTCCAACCTATGGTTCAAATGGCACATGGGCTAGCACATGTTGGAGCTTCAGCGATTGTGAAATTGCTTGCGCAAGTTTGGGAGCATCCAGAGATTGCTAGCACGGCCAAGAGAGTGGTACAGACCTAATTTCTAATTTAAAACATTTCTAAAGCGCAGCGTACACCATGCGGTTTCTTGGCGCTAGTGAGCAGGATCGACAACTGAGGGAAAAGACAAGAGTAGTAGGAATAAAAAACTAAGCGGGGAAAGCCTGATTGAAGAGGAAAGTTTTTAAATCTTTCCGAAAGGAGAGATACTGGGTAGCAGAACGGAGATGGTCAGGGAGGGAGTTCCAGAATGTTGGGGCCAAGGTGGAGAAGTTGGCCCCACCCCACTTTTTACGTGTGAAGCGGGGGATCTGAAGAAGGGACTTAGAGGAAGACCGGAGCTCTCTTGTGGGAACATAGGGTTTTATTAAAGAAGAGATAAAAACGCGGGCAGTGCCCTGACGGGCCTGGAAGACCATGCAGCCCGTCTTGAAAAGGGAACGTTCTTTTACGGGAAGCCAGTGAAGCTCCCTAAGAAGGGGGGTAGAATGGTGATAGCGTGGGAGACCGTAAACCAACCGGGCCGCCTGGTTCTGGATCGACTGGAGTCTTCGCAGGCTGTATGCTGGAATGCCATGATAGAGGGCGTTGGCATAATCCAGCCTTGATATCACCATGATAATCTTGAGTGCCTGAGGGGAGAAGAAGCGGGAAACAGAGCGGATGGTGCGGAGAGTGAGGAAACAGGAGGAGACCACGGAGCTAATTTGTGAATGGACAGTGAGCTGGTGATTCATTTTAACACCCAGTGTTTTGACCGTGGTTGAGGGGGAAGGTGCAGGCCCAAGAGAGGGGGGCCAGAAGAGAGAGTTCCAGGGGCTGGATGAACCACCGGTGAGAACCAATTCGGTTTTGTCCGGGTTCAGCTTAAGGTGGTTGTGGTTCATCCAGTCCCTGATGAATGTCATAGTAGACTGAAAGTTAGAGACAGAGAGGGGAGAGGAGGACAGATCAAAGATGAGCTGGAGATCATCCGCGTAGTTGTACACGGTGACCTCCAGCTGCTGGAGCGCGAAGATAAGAGGGAAGATATAGAGATTGAAAAGTAGGGGGGAGAGAGAGGATCCCTGGGGAACACCACAGGTGACTGGGAGGGGAGTGGTAGAGAAGTTGCCTAGTCGCACTGCCTGGGTGCAGTCCCTCAGAAAGGAGGAGAGCCAAACCAGGGCTGATCCCCCGATTCCAGCCGCCCTGACACGGGACAGTAAGATGGTATGGTCCACCGTGTCAAAGGCGGCGGATAGGTCAAGGAGGACCAGACCTGTATGATCTGTCTTAAATACAACCCAGGGAAAGGAACACGGACTCCAGCAGGAGGATTTAAAATACCTACTGCACCTTTTGAAGTCCTGCAAATGGACTATATCCAACTTGAACGCTGTAATAATCTAAAGTACGTCTTGGTGGTGGTGTGTGCTTTCAGTAAATGGATTGAAGCCTACCCTACTAAGGACAATACTGCAATGACTACAGCAAAGGTGCTACTTAAGGAGTTCTTCCCTAGGTATGGTGTTTGTAGACTATTATGGAGTGATAACGGGCCTCATTTTATAGCAGACGTTATCAAGTACGTTCTGAGAGGTCTGGGGATAAAACAGAAGTTTCATGCAGTGTTCCATCCACAGTCGGCTGGCTTGGTGGAACGCTACAATGGAACACTGAAGCTTAAACTAGCAAAGATCCAGGCTTCCACTTCTCTGACTTGGCCCGACGCTTTGCCTTTGGCATTGTTGTCAATAAGATCAGTACCACACTCCCGAACCGGCCTTACACCGTATGAAGTGGTGTTTGGTCGTCCCATGAATATTTAGGGAGTGCCTAAACCAAGTTCCGTATATGATGTACCTTGTGTATTGATGAATGCCTATCTGGCACAATTAACTGATAACTTGGTTTCTATTCATCAACAGGTTCGAGAAGCACTCCCTGACCGGTCCACAGGTGAGGGTCATAGTCTCCGACCCGGTAACTTCGTCCTCATCAAGGCGTTCGAGAGGACGAGTGGCCTGGAGCCCCGATGGTGCGGTCCCGAGCAGGTTCTGCTCGCAACAAGAACGGCCGTCCGAGTGACCAACCGGAAGAACTGGATTCACTCCCTTCATTGTCGCAGAGTGCAACCCGGATTGGTGGAGCCTGCCGTGTTGACTGACCATCGAGAAATCCTGACTACAGAGAAAGGCCCTGCTGTGGTACCTGATGAGCAAGAGGAGTTCTTCCCGGACCCGACGACTTCTGGAGTAAGAAAATACAACCTTCGACCCAGGAAGAAGTTTTCTGCTGTTTAGACTGCTGTCAGAACGGCCTCTTGGTTGGTGCAACGGAGAGCCGATGAGGCAAGGGGGGGGGGGGATCAGCCTTGCATTAGAGTAGTGACACCCGTCTTGGCCCGTTGGTGAAGAAAACAACAGCCGCCTTGGGGGAAGAGTTCTGACAGCCTTTTTTTTAGTTTCAGGAAGATTTGCGAGACATTTGTTCAACATGGAGAGAAAGAAAGTGATCTGCGCCTTCGGATTTATTGCTAGTGTGGCAGTTGTTGCCATTATCACGTGGTTTGTTGAGGATGTAATTCCTGCCCGTGATCTATATGTGGTTTCTACACCGGTGCCAGAGGAGCATTTCTTTTATACGCTCCCCTATCAGTTATCAAAACACCGCTTGTCCTTTGTAAATAACACCTTCATTCAGATGCTACATCATACCCACACTGCTACAAATGAAACAAATTGCTGGATATGTGGTATGATGCCAGCGCACCAGAAGAAGGGGGGAACACCGTTTATACCTCTCCCTTTCTCTCATAATGGTTCTTGTCGTGCCTGGTATACTCTTCTATTTGCCACAAGAAAGCCTGGTGTTGGAAGATTACTTTTTAGACTAAACAAAGAATGTCACCAGAATAAAGAAGGCTATCCACAAGCCAATGGAACAATATGGGAGTGGGAAGAATATCGACCGGACAATGAGTCTACTCCCTACATTTTTACGAACACTAGAGACACTGTCGAAAGTGAAAAATTTGTGATCTCAGTTGCACAAGCGGACTTATGCGTACAAAGTGTTGGGAACATCCCTGTAGGTGTTAGTGATTGTATTAAAGTCTTAAATATAGATGGTCTGAATAATAGCACATTTTTAGCATCCCATAATACATATTTTGTATGCGGTAATAGAGGATATTATCGATTACCAGCTGGCTGGTCAGGAGTATGCTATGTATCGTTTTTATTACCACCAGTGTTTTTAGCACCTGCCACTTATCATAAAGACTTGAAATTGTTGAATAATGCCACTGTGAATAGATACAAACGTACTTTATCTATCGATGATGTGGACCAGACCGACACTAGTTTGCAGCAATATGTAGATTTTAACCTAGGGTTATTCTTTTTTGTTGGAGCTGCCCTAAACAGTAGAAAGATAAGAAGATTAACTAGAGTTGTAGAGGAAGTGACCAACCAAACTGCTGCAGCACTAGGAAACGTAACTGAAGAGTTTCAAATTACTAGAATTGTTGCCCTGCAAAACAGAATGGTGTTAGATGTCATATTAGCAGAAAAAGGAGGAGCTTGTAGACTTATTGGAAGTAGCTGTTGTGTCTTCATCCCAGACAACTCGCCTTCTGTTTATAATGCCATAAATAAACTGCATAAAATAGCTGCTGACATACATGTAGATAATGGTACATGGACCTTCTCTAGTTGGTTTTGGACCTTATTTACTACATGGGGTTGGAAGATCCTCACTGGCCTTTGTATAATAGTAGTAATTCTTTTTACTTGCTGTATGTGTATTCAATGTGGTCCTATGATATGTTCTCTTTGCATTACCTCTTGTATACCCAATAAGAAAGCTGTTTTCGAAGCTGCTTATCAAAAGAGTCTAACTAAAGAGATTTCTAACATTATGAGCATTGACATTCAAGATGAGTTTGATGACTACCCTATGAAATGGAATGGCTTCAGCTAACGCTGAAAGGGTCGTCTGTTGTAAATAAAACAGCGGTATTATTAAGCATTAGCTGAAGCCATAATGCATCAGTCCAAATATCTAGTATAGGGATTTCATTTTGTATTTCGAGTCCACCATTTTCATGCCCTACATTGCCATGTGCTCAATGTTCTGATTGTCCTACCTCTCTGCCAGTTACACTGTGGATTCTACCTAGCAACAGTTATTATTAGTCCTTCTTGAGAGTGTAGCGCATGCTCAGCAGAAGTAACAGTTGTTCCTTATTAGCATAGCCCTCCCATGTTCTAGAAATACTGTTAGCTCCACCCACTGATATATTTGGAAATGTCCTTACGTGGTTGTAACCTCTGTCTAAGCTGTAAGCTGAACCCCTTCCACTGTGTATAAAAGGGGCCATGTGCTTGTATTCAGTGTGCTACTCTGTACAATACTGTAGAAGTCTTGTGGAGGTTGTATCACCACCTTTAAAGGTTTATTAAACTATGTTTTTGTATTTCCAGTTTCCTTGCCAACTTCATTTGTAAGTCTAAGGACTTTGAACACAGAAGGGCGAACCCTTTCGGTACCTTTGGGCCTTGCTGAGGCCTGAACTCATCAGGAGGAGAGAGTTTCCTCATGGCCATGAGGAAGCGCTCGATCTCCTCCGGCGTCGCGTTGAGCCCAGGGACCGTAGGGTATGGGGCTGGACGCGGCACCTGCGACTCAGACGGAGCCGCGTGGGTGGTGTCACCCGAACCCCCGGCCGCATCGCTCGAGCATCGGGGGGAGTCCGACGAGCGATGATGCCGCTTGGACTTCTTGTGCCGCTTACCTGACGACGACTTCGACCCGGAGGAGTGCGGCCTACCCTCGGAACTGTGGTGGCTCCGAGCCCGCGACCTGTCCCGCGACCTGTCCCTCGACCTCCCATGGGATCGGGACCTCTCGCGGAGCGGGACCGACTGCCGGAGTTCGAGCCGCCTGCTGGACCGCTCCCGTCTGGCCTTCGAAGAGAGGGCCCGGCAGTCGGAGCAGGCCTTGTCGTCGTGGTCGACGCCAAGACAAGATAAACACACGCGGTGAGGATCCGTGACCGACATCAGGCGGTCGCAATCATCGCAGTGCTTAAATCCGGGCATCCCTACGGCACCGTCGGAGTCGATAGACTTCGAGAACAATCAAAAGTGATCAAAAAGTTAGTCAAAAAAGGACTAGGGTTACTGCTTTTTCCAGATCTGCGCTTGCTGGCGCGGAAAAAAGAAGAACTGACGTCAGCACGCGGAGGCGGCGTCTAAGTACTCCGAAGACGTCATCACGGCGCCCACGACGCCGACAACGGACGCGGAGCCGCAGACGACGCCTACCGACGCGCAAGGGTACTGCTACGCAAAAATTTCCGGATCCAGTCTGACGCCTGGGGATATTCTAAGGTAAGGAATCTAATACTAACGTGTCTCTTTCAGATATTCAAATCTCTCTGTATAACACACAAGGCCCTTCAGGACAAGGGTCCTCCCATCCTGAGGAGTTTGATTCGCCCTTACAAGTTCTCCCGGACTCTACGATCTGACCGGGGAAACCTAGCCATTGTCCCCAGAGTGAGGAAGGCATGCTCGGGGGATGGGGGGGGGGCGTCGTTTTTCGGTCAACGCGGCATCGCTGTGGAACACCCTTCCTGTGACGATTCAAACTGAGCCCAATCATTGGACGTTTCGGAAGCTTCTCAAAACTTTTCTTTTTCCCAACGACCCTTAACTAACGTCCCCCACCTTAGGTTGCTTTTTGTTCTGTCAGCGCTGGGACACTCTCGGGCAGCCATGTGCTTTATAAATCAAATTTCATTTTATTTCATTTCAGATCCGCGACCGGTCCCTCGACTTCCTCCTCGACCGGGACCTCTAGCGGCGCGGAGCCGACTGCCAGAGCTTGAGAAGCTTACGGGATCGCTCCCGCCTAGCTTTCGAAGTCAAGGCTCAACAGTCGGGGCACAACTTGTCATCGTGGTCAGCCCCTAAGCAGTAGAGACACCGGTGGCGGGGGTCGGTAACTGACATCAGTCGGTGACAGGCGTCACACGGCTTGAAACAGGGCATCCCTAATGGCACCATGGACCAAAAAGTTTGTCAAAAAATGACTAAGGGTACGTGCTCTCCACGATCTGCGCTTGCTGGCGCATAAAAAAGAACTGACATTAGCGCGCGAGGGAGGCGTCTAAGTACTTCAACAACGTCATCCCGCCGATCACGACGCCGACGGACGAGCAGGGGTACTGCTGACGAAAACTTCCGGATCCAGTCTGACGCCTCGGGATATTCTAAGGTAAGGAATCTAACACTATATAATATGAAAAATTGTATAGCTCAGTCGGTCATAAAATTTACAAGAAGAACTAAGAACAGGTCATCCTATGGATAGTTCTATCATCCCATATGCAGTTAGTTAGTGAAGGATATACATTCAACATGGCTAAGGCATCTTTATGAAAATCTTTATTATTAACTTCACTTGTCAAAGATTTTTTTCCCTATTTTTAGTATATTTCTCAAAATTATATACATTAGAAAACAGTTCATAAAACACAGAACAATAAGAACCGAGACAATTGATGGAGGCAATGGCGGTAGAAAGACTAACGTGTTTCTTTCAGATAGACACGTTACAGTGACACAGGCCTTGTTTCTCCCTCTGGCACTTCCACACAAGAACCAGCTTCATTCACCGTGGTTTTAGACAGATGGCTGAAGTGTTGGGTCTGCAGCTGCCTTCTACTGAAGTAAAATAAAAACATCCCCACACAGGAATTACAACCCAGACAATCCTCGTCTGAGCAGCTTCTACCATTCAAAGAGGCCCTAAAGGACACTCCAATGGTGATTTAGGCTAAACCCTGCTCTTGCCCACCTATAAAGAGACAGGTGAGGTGGCACGCCTTCACAGACCCACTCGGTTTGATCCTGACTTCCTAACACAGCACCTTTCTGTGGAGTGCCTCACTTATGTAACGATATATCTGTAAGAGACATTAGTTAGTGACAGATTCCTTACCTTAGAATATCCCCAGGCGTCAGACTGGATCCGGAAAATTTTGCATAGCAATACCCCTGCGCACCAGCAGGCGTCGTCCGCGGCTCATAAAGAGCCAGGGTAGTCTTGTTATAAATAAATACACTTTATTTTTTAATATCCGCCTCCGCATCCCTCGAAAGAGGAAGAGAGGCTCCACCGTCTGGACCCAAAACGTGCGCTCTCTTACAATCTAGATCGCACACGCCAGTTCCGGGTGGATGACCAACTCTTTGTTGGTTACGTGGGCGCTAAGAAGGGAAAGGCGGTGCACAAGCGGACCATCTCTCGGTGGATAATCTTGTGTATCCAGGCATGTTAATCCTTGGCTAAGAAGGAGCCCTCTGTTGGATTGAGGGCTCATTCCACTCGGGCCACGGCGACTATCACTGCCCTGGGCCGGGGAGTGCCCTTGCAGGACATTTGCCAGGCAGCTACGTGGGCCTTGCTGCACACGTTTGCAAGACACTATTGCCTGGACAGTCAAGTCCGGAGGGATGGCTTCTTTGGACGTTCCGTCCTCCAGGACTTTCTGGTACGAGCAGTCTAAGGCTAAGACTCTAGAGGGCGTGTTAAGCCAGCTGTTTTACCATCACATTACCCCTTGAACACCAAGTGAAAGGACACCACACAAGTTGTTATGAAAATAAACAGATATTTATTTATAACAAGACTACCCTGAACTCTTTATGAGTCAGGGAGCTAAGCACATAACAAAACTCTTAAGAAAATACTTTAAGTCGCACAATTTACACAAATGCCCTAGGGGCACGAAAAACCATATATTACAAAAGTGGAATGCGAACTACTAGCAGGTAAGTAACTATTCTCATAGACTTTGGAATCGCTTGGCCTACAATTCTAAACACTTAGATTAGATGCAGGGGGCCTGTGGACGTCGTGTGCAGAGTGGGAACTCTCACGCGTAAGGCGGGAAAAAGTCTATGGAGGCTAGTAGTCACAAAGTTACTGTTCTCGGGCGAACCCGACTAGGTGGGTCGAAAACGGGAGTGGATCCGAACACTTAGGGTGTTGGGCTATGCTGAAGCACCGGAGTACTTGGTTTACCTAGCCCAGGGGCTGCGGCTGCATAGGGTTGAAGTTGCGTCGGAAACCCACGTTGAAGATCCAGGAGCCTGAAGAAAGAAGTTGCTGGCATGCGACCAGTGAAGAAGTTCGTGGTGATCCAAGCCTGGATCAGGGAAGAAGAAACCTGTAAGCAGAGGGGACCAAGTTCTGAATCACTAGCCAGTGATTTGAGTGGGCACCAGGATGGCACCGGACGAAGTCACCTCAGCCAGGTGAGTGGGCGCTGCTGGGCTCTGCAGTCTCTCGGACCAGGAGGTGTTGTCGGCGACCAGGATGGAGGTGCGAGCTGTCCCACGAAGGTTCTTGCTGTCGACGTCGCTGGACCCAGGATTGGGCAACAAGTCTTGGCAAATGCAAGGCCCACGCGGTGGACCTAAAATGGCGTCTTGAGTGGACCAGGAGGGTCCAGGGTACTCCTCTTTTGGAGGGGAGCAAGGGCTAATCTGGAGCAACCAGACCAGCAGTGTTTGTCGTCGTGGAGCGTCGTGAGAGGGCCACTAGCCAACGGCAAGCGACCTGGACAACGCGGTTGGCAGCAAAGAGCAGAAGGGCCCCACGCAGATCTTGTGGATGCAGGGGGGCTTGATTTCGGTGCTGGAGCTGCTCAGGGTCGGGGCTTCTCTTACCCCAAAGCACTCAGTCGAGGGTCACTCGGGAGTCGTGCTGGACAAGCGTCGTGCAGTTCTGAAGATGGCCGGTCCCTCGAGGTCTCGTCACACCCGCGGATCACAGCTGGGCTGATGATGTAGGTTGAGGTCAGAGGTGCCAGGGAAGCCGGTTCTCGTCGTGCTGGAGCAGTCTTGATCCGATGGAGAGACTGGCAACAAACCGCGATGCTTGGTTGGTGCCTGCTGCTGCAGGGTGACTACTCCTTAGTCACAAGGGAGAATCTTGGGAAGAAGTCTTGAGTTCCTTTCGTGGAAAGTAGTTTCAGGATTCAAAGATGATCTGCTTTGGAAGGGGGCCAGTTCCTACCTTTATCCTGAAAAAGGGGGCTGGCACGCGACTAAGTCCTGCCCTATGGGTGGGACCAGGAGGGGGGTGGTTACACCCCTCTCCTTTGGCGGGCTTTCCCCAGGCCAGGGGCTGGAGTGCCCCTGGAACTGGTTCCAGCCGGCCTATGCACAGTGAGCACCGGGGTGCCACTTGCAGTCACTTTCCTCTAAAGCCCTGCCTACCTAGGATACACAAAATCCTGTCTGGGACGGTGCTGGCACCGCCCCCGACAGGAAACCCTTTGTCCTTGCCTCTCGCTCTGGGAGGACTCCCAGCAGCAGGAGGGCAGACTTGTGTCTCGGTGGCAGCATCCATTTTGTGGAGCTAAGGCTATATCTGACTTTAACCGGGGTTACAGGTTACATACATGTCGTGTCCCTCTAGAAGGGTGGAATGCTAACCCCGTCGCCAGAATTGGCGAGGGGTTAGTATTCCAATTCGTATGACACCTTACTCGACATGTTTTGATAAAGCGATACCAGAGTTGGCATATAACCGCGAGGATTATAGTGCACTTAAGAGTATATGGTATGCGATATCATGGAAACGGCTAAGGGATGGATCCCGAAAGCCGCAGACAGGCTCAGCTCATGCCAGAGCACTATCTCACACGATTCCAAGCACTCTGCCTTCAGGATTGTCAAGGCCTGCCATAGGAGTGACTGATAGGAGATCTGTGTGTCCATTTTTAGGGTTAGATATAGGAATACTATATCTAAAGCAAAGGGTGTTTACACCACCTTGCCCCAGCTGTCGTGCAGCCAGTTGTGTCAGATTTGGATGGCCAGCCAGGGGTGGCATAATACATGCTGCAGCCCCTGGTAGGCCCTGGGTACACCTATGCCCTGGGTACCTAAGGTACACTGTACAGGGACTGATAAGGTGACTCAGTATCCAATTAGATATGTACCTAAGGTACATGGAATCCATTTTACAGAGAGAGCAGTGGGCCTGGGGTCCTGAATAGCAGGGCCCCAGGTCAACTAAGTCAGAAAACCAGCAAAACACCAGGCAAAAAGTTGGGGGCAACCATAGTCAGGGATCTACCTTCCTACACACTGAAACTTCAGGTCCCACTGCAGAGCCCACATCCGCCACCGGGCGTGATGCACCAGAAGGATGCAGGAGGCCATCAGCCCCAGAAGCCGCAGCGTCAACCTGACCAAGACTCGGGATAAAGGCTGAAAGATCGGACTCAGAGCCTGAATATCCCGAACCCGCTGTTCGGGAGGATAAACCCGAAACTGCGCCGAGTCTAGAACCGCTCCGATGAAGAGGAGCTTCTGAGAGGGACACAGGTGCGACTTCGGCACGTTGATGGAGAACCTCAGCTGGTGCAAGAGGTCGGCCGTAGTCTGGAGGTTGCCGACGACTGTTTGGGGGCGAGCCCGCCTTCAACAACCAGTCGTCGAGGTAGGTGAAGACTGACACCCCTAACCTGCTCAGATGAGCTGCGACCACCGCCATCACTTTCGTGAACACCCGTGGGGCGCTGGTAAGGCCGAAGGGGAGCACGGTAAACTGAAAGTGCTTGTGGCCTACCGTGAACCGCAGGTAACGCCGGTGGGCCGGCAGGACGGGGATGTGAAAATAAGCGTCCTGCAAGTCCAACGCTACCATCCAGTCTCCAGGGTCCAGGGCAGCTAAGACCTGAGCCACAGTCAGCATCTTGAACTTCTCCTGTTGACGTTCCGGAGGTCCAAGATAGGGCGTAGGCCCCCTTTGCCCTTCTTGGGTACCATAAAGTAGTGGGAGTAACAACCACACCCTACTTCTGGCCCATGTACGCGCTCGATGGCCCCCTTGGCCAAGAGGGCCGTGACTTCCTCTTGCAGAAGTTGCAAGTGATCCCCCGACACGCGGTGGAATTGCGGTGGCATGGCTGGAGGGGTCGCTTCGAAGGGGAGGGAGTAGCCCCTTCGGAGGATTTACAGCACCCACCTGTCCGATGTGACAGTGCGCCAGTGGAAGAGGTGATGGCGAACCCTGCCTCGCACTGGCGTCACATGGGCCTAAAAAAAAGGACTAGGAAGGTGTTGAGGCAGATGCTGTGGGGGGAGGTGTGGACTGGCCTCGCCGTTGTCCCCGACCGCCGCCACGGCGGTTTCCACGGCCGCCACTGCGCTGTTGATCATTCTGCGGTGCGTGGCTGGCAGCACGTGTGGGTACACCCCTTCCTTGGCCACGAAAGGAGCGAAAGGCACCCAATTGCTGGCGTGTGGCCGAGAGGCCCAAGGACTTGGCCGTAGCCCTGGAGTCCCTAAAACGCTCAAGCGCATGGTCTGCCTTGTCGCCAAAGAGGCGACGGCCATCGAACGGCATGTCCAGAAGAGTGGCCTGGACATCGGCCGAAAAGTTGGCGGACCTCAACCAGGCGTGGCGTCGAACCGCCACTGTCGTTGCCATCGCCCTGCCCAGTGAGTCCGTGGTATCCAGCCCACACCGGATGGAATATCGCGCTGCATCTCGACCCTCCGCAAGGGCTTGGGCGAGTTTAGCCCGGACCTCCTCCGGACATTGTGGCAGCACGTCCGTGACCGTGTCCCACAGGGTGTGGGTGTAGCGGCCCAAGAGGTATGCGGTATTGACAGACCGCAGTCCCAAACTCAGGGACGAGAACACTTTCTTTCCTTACTGTTCATACCTCTTGGATTCCGGATCGGGCGGACCCGTCGGGAATGCGGTCTGGGTAGTGTGGGCCCGGATGACCAGGCTCTCGGGGGTGGGATGGGTGGACAAAAAGCAAGGGTCGCCCGGGGCCGGGCGGTAGCGTCTGGCCACGTTCCTATCCACAGGCGGACCTGTGGCGGGCTTGGACCAAGTGCCCACAAGAACGTGTCACAAGGCCTCATTAAACGGCAGCAGAGGCTCAGTGGAGCTTGCCTGCTGTTTAAGGACCTCAGTGAGGAGGTTAGTTCTCACGGCCGCGATGGGGAGCTCAAGGTGTAAGGCACTGGCCGCCCGTGTCAACACTACACTGTAAGTAGTCCCCTCCTCCGTAGCCACGGTGGGAGGGGAGGCAAATCCAGTGTCTGACGAAGGGTCAATTGCACTGGCCTCCCCAAGCTCATATGTCCAGTCCTGTTGAGACTGGCACTCTTGTGCCAGAGGGTCCATAGACCCCTTCCAATCACCCTCGTCACCCATCTCCTGCAGATCAGGGTCAACAGACGGGCCGGTTCATGGAAATAGAAATCTCCAAAGGCCGTCGGGAGCGGCGGCGCTCTGGCGCCAGAGCCGGACCGAAGGGAGGATTGGGGACGGCGTCCGCAGTGGGTGCCGGGGGCGACACGCGCAGGGCCGGCGCCGGTGAGGTTGACCGGCAACGACCCGGATCCGGAAGCGGATCCAGTGAGGTCCTGCGGCGCCGGGACCGAAGTCGCCAGCGGCGCCTGAGCACCCGACTATGTCGGGGCCGAAGCACCCGACCCACTAGGCCCCCCAGCCGGGGCCGTTGGGCCCGGAGGCGCCACGGGACCCGGCGGAGAAGGGAGGGACCTCATGGCCATGAGGTACTGCTCGACCTCCTCTGGCGTCGCGTCATGCCCAGGGACCCGAAGGTGTGGGGCAGGCGGCGACGCCTGCGACTCCGTCGGAGCCGCGTGGGTGGTGTCACCCGAACCCCCGGCCGCATCGTGCGAGCGTCGGGGTGGGTCGGAGGAACGATGACGTCTCTCCGACCTCTCATGCCTCTTACCTGAGGACTTGGATCCTGACGATCGATGTTCACTCCCAGAGCTGAGAGGACTCCGACCCCCGCGACCGGTCCCTCGACCTCCTGTGGGACCGGGACCTGGAGCGGCGCGGGGCTGACTGCCGGAGCTCGAGCCGCTTGCGGGACCGCTCCCGCCTAGCTTAAGACGTCAGGGCCCGGCAGTCGGAGCAGGTGCGGTCGTCGTGGTCGAGGCCTAAACACTTGAGGCACCGGCGATGGGGTTCGGTAACCGACATCAGTCGGTCGCACTTGGAGCAGGGTTTAAACCCGGGCATCCCTACCGGCACCGTCGGAGTCGAAGACTCGAGTAGAGAAATGATCAAAAGATCAAAAAAGTTTAGTCAAAAAATGACTAAGGGGTAGAGCTTCTCCGGATCTGCGCTAGCTGGCGCGGAAAAAAGAATAACTGACGTCAGCGCGCATGGGCGGCGTCTAAGTGCTCGCCGACGACGGATGCGGAGCCGCGGACGACGCCTGCCGGCGCGCAGGGGTATTGATACACAAAGTTTTCCGGATCCAGTCTGACGCCTGGGGATATTCTAAGGTAAGGAATCTATCACTAACGTGTCTCTTTCAGATGAGGACTCCACTAGCAGGGTTAACCCCAATTGTTTTCCTTCCATTCCCCCCTGCCCCTGGAAAGACAGTTGGGGGTGGGGGGGTGGGGGAGGAGGGCGAGGAGGGGGAAATTTGGAAAGATATTTTGTTTCGCTATCCTTGCCCTAAGGTCAGCTGTCGGAGAGTGCCTATTTTAGACATAGTTAGTCCCCCTTTTTGCCTGGAAAATGATGTGATTTCGGCTGCAAGGGCACAAGGTCCCTGCTAACGAGGTTCCCTGTGCCAGAGCCCCTTCCCGAAACTGTACTTTTTGTTTCCGAATTGGCACCACTTCAGTACCCCTTGTAACGCCCTAGTAAATGATACCCCTGGTACCTAGGGTATTGCCAATTTAGAGGTATCCCAAGGGTAGCAGCACAAATTGTGTCACCCTATGGTCCCCTCACGAAGGCCATGCATGCTGCCACTGCTTGGTGCAGACAAAAAAAGAAGAGTGAACACATCCCTGTGTGCCACGCCCACAGACACTGCATGTGATATAGGTAAGCCACTCCTCTAGAAGGCCTTAACCCTAAGGCAGGGTGTACTATATCCAGTTAGGACATATCTGCAAGAGCAGATTTGCCCAAATATCCTTGTTGATGCTTGGATATTGTAATTGAGCAGGGAATGTTATGAGCCCCAATGTACCCCCAATAAAGGCGTAGGTAGCTGCACGACCTTTTACCTAAATTTGTCCTACCTTGCTCTACATAAAGGTTCTGGTGATGACCTTTTACCTAGTTATGTGCTGAATAAATGTGTGGTTTCCTTCAAAAACTAGCCTCATTTATTAAGCATAAGGATTCTTAGTATCATATCTTAATCCCTTGCCTAGGACATGCACAGCAGGATTATCATCTTCTGTATAATACCTCTGTACAAAAGTCACCGCTACTGTCATTCTTGAACGGCAGACCCACTGTACCATTACACATCTAGGTAGAACCAAAGGTTAGCTTTCAGGTATAAAATAACAAAATCTTCACTGGTCAACCAGAGGAGAAGCTTGACCCAAGACACTGGGGTTACGGCTTGCAGCAGGTCCAGCACGCCGTGGTCTGACATCCATTAGGTGAGGGGGGGGGAGGAGGGTCCAAAATGAAACCAAGACAGGGTCCTTGTTCTTTCCAATCAGGCAACAGTGTTGGCTCTTTCCTAGGGGATTCTTGGCTTTACACCCACATACATTCTAGGTACATATAGGCACACTTACATAGGGTTTGCATCGTAGGAGTAAGATTATTTCCTTGTATCGATATGCCTGCATATATTTACTGTTTTAGCACCATGGTAGAATTCTACCTTTTATTTACTTTGTTGGTGCTTGTAACCTTATATATCTGTTTCTGTCTAATGATTGTCATAGCAAACATGCTTTATGCCAGAATGACGCTGGTTCAATAAATCTTTATTGAAAACGCCCCCATCATTTATTCTGTGTATTTTTCTGAGACCAAGTGAGCACAAGTGACTGAGCAAAAAGTAATGTATTGTTTCCAAAATCCCTGAAGGATCAAGGGTTGTCAAGTTCGATAGTTGTCAAACTATTCGCTCCTTGGGAGGGTTAGGGATCTTATAGTGACGCGTGAGCTAGCTGGTTTAAAGAATAACATATCCTGTGGGGGTGTCTGGAATCAGACTGGACACCAATCCCTTAGTTTATGTTATCTAAACGTGCAGACCCTATGTATTATTAGGAACTACACAACTTTGCGCCACCAGCATTGGTTTGGTTCTTATTTAAAGGTCAAATCTGAGTAGTTCAGTTGCACCTTCTCAGAGACCCCCTACTCACATTTACCCAGAGACATCTGGGGCGGGATGGGAAAAATCCACCACAACTGAGTAGGTATATCCTATGTACAGGATGTAGGTTTGTTTAAGCTTGAAGGATTATAAGTTGTCCATATCGTGGATAGACTATTTCTTTTTGTAATTACTTCCTCTCATAAGGTCTCTGAACAGGGAAGCTGGTATGAGTGGTGCTGGTGCAGAGGAAGCAGAGCTTGAAGGAGCTCTTAACCTTTCAGAAAATTGCAGAAATGCCCTTACTATAAAATTAGCAAATTATGGTTTTTCAATAGGTGGGACTGTTATCTTCGTCATTTAGGCACACAGGACAGAGGTGTTCAATTCTAGGGTTAGATTCCCACCTACAGATGCACAAACACAAGTATTCCATAGTTATATCACAGATGAAATACCGGATGAATACTGTCCATACGAGGACATAGAAGTCCTTTTAACTTACCAAGAGCATATAAATTGCTTCAAAGGCGCCCTTCCCCATACCACAGAAAAAGTGAGCCTCAGTATACTCAGCAGAGACAGTCAGATACAGGGGACTGCAACACAAATCACCCCACAAACGCTGAATGCGATAATGGGAAGAATGCCCACTAAACGGGAGCAAACGCCATTCTGGACGGCACATAAAATAGCACAGCTTGAGGCAGTTTTTCCCACACACAGGCCAGCAGAAAAAACGCAGAATACTGACAATGTGCTTGCCAATGGGGATAGCTCTCCCAATAGAGGATTGTACCGCTTGGGGTTCAGTTTTCGCTGCTGTTTATACCACGTCTTATGGTACCCTCTCAATAGCAGTCATACTAGAAGTACTGAAACAAATACAGATCGAGCAAGGGGCATAACCTGCTCTGGACTTGGGGATGAAGTTGATAGGCAATTGTGCCCAAGTATCCACAATTAGGTTAGACAAAATAAAAGGGGAGGGAGCAGCGGTAACTATATGCCAATGCCTGAGGGAATACACTCCTGCACAAGAGGAGCGATAACTAACTAAAATGATCTAAGATACCTATGCTTCGCTGGGTAGGGATAATTTGTAAGCTAGACCTGTGAAACCACAATTGATGAGTAATCCTGAAAAGGACAACCAAAAGCAAGCGCCCAAATCTTCTAAAAAGAAATGGGATAATAAACAATCAAAAAATTAGCAGAATGCTGCCGCAGACAGCATGCCAAAGCTGGTCTAGCGATACAGTGGTTACTGAGAATGACTGAACTTGGAGCAGCACAAGCTACGCCCAGACAAGATCAAAGAAACCCCACCAGCGGAATACAGCAACGCCAGGAGAGGTGAGGAACCCGCAAAAGGGAGTCCACACCCACCCAGCGTAGAACAGAGCTATACAATAGCTACAAGTACCCCACTTAGGGTATGACACGTCCCAAAGAAAAAATGGGAACCATTCTTAGCCAAAAGGGCTGAACCAGCAGCCAACAGAAGAAAGGGGCCAACCAGGAGACCCCGAAGGCACATCAAACCACATAGAATATATAAACGGCCCACTCAAAAACACCAGAATCCAGGAGCAGGTGGGATAAGGCCTCCCATCAAGCCTCGGAGGATCAACAAGCCAGCCTACGGAGGGGGATGCGGCTGGAGTCCCGCAAGGAGAAGCTGAATGGCGGAGTCCACATGAGTGTTAAACAAAAGGACTCCATCAAAGAGCAGGTCAACCAGACGCACCTTAATATTCTCAAGAAAAACAGCTTCCCGAAGCCAAGCATGGCGACGGAGAGCCACAGAAGTGGCCATAGCACGGCCGAGAGCATCGGCAACATCCAAGGCCGCACAGAGAATAAACGTGGCCAACTCCTGACCATCGAACACATAATGCCATAAATCAGCGCGGGCACCCTCATGGGAGACATGAAAAAGAAGGAACTCCGCAGAATTCTACAGACTGGAGGTAGCCCTAGTCAACACACAGAGTGTTGAGCGCCCGCAAGGCAGCACTGGATGAAGTGAAGACGTTACACCCCCAGGAATCCAACCACCGGGCCTCCTGAGACGGAGGAAACAACACCACAGGCAAGGACGGAAAGGTAGTCTGCAGAAGTGAGCCTTGAGTAGAAGGGTGAAAGGAAAGGCAAACCGGGTCATGTGGAGCAGGACGGTGGCGATGCAGGAGCGGCTGAGGCACCGGATCACCCGTGGCAGGGTGCCCCAAGCCCCCAGAAGAGAATTGTGGAGCGACGCTTGAAAAGGAAGGAACAGCTTCCGTCCACCAGAGCCCTGGTGGAGAACTTCCAGGAGATTACCTGAAGGGAATGGGGTGACAGGTTCACCCATCCGCAAAATGCCAGCGGCCGTGGAAATAGCCCGAACAAAGGCAACACTGGCCTCCGTAGGGCGCTGTGGGGGAAAAAGCAATTCCTCCGTGGGCGACGGCTGCAAACTGAGCTGTCCATCCTCAAGTCCAGCTATAGGGGGGAAGCGCCTACCCCTGAATGGTGGGGGATACACGGATGAGTGGGGAACCTGAGGAGCCCCCAGGGAGGGCAGAGAAGCCGGTGGAGGACCCAGCCGCGTACTGCGGAAAATAGGGTCCGAGGACTTAGGCCACGGGGACGGCGAGGAACACTCCCAGGAAGATGCTGGTGAAAAAGCAACAATGCGGGGCCCTGTCTCCTAAGAGAAAGAAACCAGCAGCTGACAAACCTCCGGAGAGGAGGGAACCTCATCGGGAGATGACTCAAGGACCCGACGCCGGCACGGTGCCGTGGAATCCGCCACAGGCGCCAACTCGACATTTAGGGGTTGCGGAGTGGGCATTGGCTGCCCCGAGACGACCGTCACCCCACGGGATCCCAGGAGGATGGGACGGGATCGGAGCCAGGTCGGCGAGGGATCGGTGCCGAAAGGCGCCGGCTCGACCTCACACGGGGCAGACCCCCATGGAGAGGACTGAGAGGGACTCAGGAAAGCACCCCAAGCCCCAGCCTGCACCCGCGGCACCGCCAGGGCCGGGGAGGAAAGCCTTCGGCGCTGAAACGGCACAGACTCTGCCACTGGTGAGGCAACTGCCTGCTCAGTGGTCCGAGGGGAACTCGGGGATGAACCCTGAGTCCCGGCGACCTCCTGCGACACCACAGGGAGCCCCATAGGGATTTGCAGTGAGGCAGGGACGCCACGTGTCGAAGAGTGGAGCCCCGAAGGATTACCCGTCGACAACACCACCCTCCTACAACCTGAAATCGAACCTTTAGGGCAGAAGCTGCCAGCGACTCCGCCGAAGGCCCTGCATGAGGCAAGGGATCCGCGGACGTCTCAGGAGGAGGAGGAAGGGCCAAAGAAGCCTGCAGAGCTGCAGTGTATGGGCCCTAATCGCCCCAGACGCCTGGAAAAGGCAGATAGGGTGGCAACAGGCGAGGGCGCACGTTCTGGGGGGAACCCGCGCCCTCCGCCGAAGGAGGACAAGGCCTCAGAGACAAGCTGCAGGACCTACCAGTCGGCGAGCGGCACCCTTGAAGCTCGTCGAAGGGTGGTGTCGCAGCTGAAACCGGCAGCTCCTGGCATCCGAGGTGGGTGACGGACGCTGGGACGACCTTCACAAGCGGGCCGACAGCAATTTCATCTGGCGCTTTGGTGCTCGCCCAAACACCACATACAAATCGGGTGAGGGTCCATCGTCATCTGACATGCACAGGAGGTACACATCTTGAAGCCCGAAGGCATTCGCACACTGTTCCGAAACGCAAAGCTTGAAAGAGAAGGCCTGAAAACAGGCCAGGACACGATCCGGATCCGTGTTGCATGGGGAAAAGAGAAAAACGGATGTCAGTGCACCGAGGTGTTGCTTATGTGACCTCGCTGACGTCACGCCCGTGCTGTGGCAAAGAACATTTTCCAGATCCTGTCTCCTGCATGGGGATAATTCTACGTTAAGGAATCTGCAGCTAGTAGTCTATCAGATTGCATGCTTTACATAATTATGTAATTTCTGACTCATGTGGATAGTGGGAACACTTATGTGAAAGGTTACTTCAGCAGAAAGAGAGAACAATTTATTTCTCACTCGGCATACAAACAAATCCCTTCGAAACGCCCTTTCAGTATAGGTTAGATGGAAAATGAGCAACATACATCTTAACAGAGTGGACACAACAGGCCATGTTCCATTCAAGTTTCTTGAAGCTGAATAAAGAAAAACTGTGAATAACTCAGAAAATGCAGCAATGTAACAGTTTAAACGTGAGGACAAACTGTTACCCTCTTAAATCGAACAGTCCTTCTGAACCAATTGCAATATGGAGAAATGTTGATCTGTCCCAAGATGTCCTACAAGAACCGAAGCCAGAGGTTCATGTGAGTAAAGACATGAAGAACGAGTTACTTACCTTTGGTAACAATATATCAGCCAGAGACATAGTCTAGCCGCAGATTCCTTAACTTCGAATATCCCCAGGAGTCAGACTGGATCTGGAAAACTTTCCGCAGCAGCACCTCTGCACGCCGGGGGGGGGGGGGGGGGAGGGGGGCGGCTCCGCCCTGAAGTTGTCCACGGACATGACGCCATATATGCCCATGACCAACCCCCGGCGCGCTGAAGTCAGTTTTCGTAGTCAGACATGAGTCCCACCCCGGCACGCCTACATCAGTTTTCTTCGGAGAACTTTTCCGCACCACAACACGGAGCCATCAGACAAAACTGTGAGAGTATAGGAACAGTGTGAGAAGAACAGAAAAGGAATGGTGAGGAACAACACCATAAAGAGCAGTGCCAGGAATTGCAGTACCCAAAGGCAGGGAAAGAATAAAGAACAGAGCCCAGACCTGAGCAGCAACCCTGCCAGTACAGAGATAGCCCCCCCTGGAGACAAAGGACACATGTAAAAATGTCATTGCAACAAGTGGCAGGACTACAACCCCAACCAAAGCTACAAAGGGGAACCAGCCCGGGACAGACAAGGAACAACAAAACTCCAAGACAGCCCCATCACAGAGTGTGACAACCCCCACCAGGAACAAAGGGCAGAGGCACAGCCAAAAGACCCCAACTTAGAGGAGAGAAGAGGGCCCGGAACCCTAGTAAGAAATGGGGAAGGGAGGGAGGGGCGGGTGAAAGGTAGGCCCCAACCTGGAACAACCAGAGCATACGGGCACAGAAGCACCCACAAACCTATCCTCAAATGTGCCAAAAGTGGAGTAAAGGAACAATTAAACAGGACAACCATCCTGCCAGAAAGAGGGAAAGAAGGCACATAGAAGACACAGCCACCCACAGGGAGGCAAGTGCAAAAGACGAAGCCAAAAGTCCTCGCTGAACGGGGAGGAAGGGCGGGCCGTGAATAAATCTGCGGCTAGAATTGTCTCTACCAGATACATAGTTACCAAAGGTAGTAACTTGTACATCTGATAGAGACTACTAGCCGCAGATTCCTTAACGTAGAATAGATACCCTAGCCATACCTAGCCTAGTTTGGCTTTCAACTCACGGCCTACGCCGACGACACTCAGATTGTGGTGTCCCTCCTTCCCGGCAACACAGAAAACACCGCCGATAGATTCAGAAACTGCATGCTCGAAGTTGGCCGCTGGATGGCACAAAGCTGCCTTAAACTGAATTCCTCAAAGACCGAGGTTCTGCTCTTTGGTGACAGAGACAACTTTTGGTCCCCGAGATGGTGGCCAGACGAAATGGGACCTCTCCCAGAACCGGTGGACAAAGTGAAAAATCTCGGTATTCTGGTGGACACCACCCTGACCTATAAATCCCAGGTGGGTGCCCTCTCCTCCTCCCTTCACTTCATACTCAAAACCATCAGGAAAATGTTACCCTACCTTGATAAGAAACACAGGAAAACAATAGTCACTGGTCTAGTGCTCTCACGCCTAGACTATTGCAACAGCCTGATGTTAAATGCCCAGCAGAGTATACTAAATAAACTCCAACTTCTGCAAAATGCAGCCGCCCGCCTAATTACTGACACACCCAAATTTGCCTCAGTATCTCAGGAGCTGGTTAACCTACATTGGCTGCCGATTCGTAAAAGAATCACTTTCAAGGCAGTATGCATGGTCTTCAAGGCCCTCCATGACTCGGGACCTAGGCACTTGAAATCTCTTTTCTGCTGGCATAAACCAGCAAGAACTTTGAGGTCAGGACAACTGGCTCTGGTTAAGGTCCCCAGAATTAAAAAAGCTCGCTGGGGAGGCAGGAGCTTTTCTCTTGGGGCGGCTGAGGCCTGGAATAAACTTCCACTTGCGCTCAGACAGACCCAGAATCTGATGGCCTTTAGAAGAGGTCTAAAAACATGGCTCTTCACTCAGTAAGCACGCTCCGTTACACCAGTCTATCTTTCTAGCGCCAGGACACCTCCGGGTATTAGAGCGCTCTATAAATATGCAAAATAAATAAAATAAATAAATAAATACCCAAGGGGAAGGAGGGTCTGCGAGAGGACCCCACTCGTCTGCCCATAACAGAGGGTCCCACAGGGGCCGAGACCCAAGACAGGAAGAGGAGCCCCATTCCCCAAGTAAGGGGAACCCCCGGCAGCAGAAGACCACCAACCCCAAAGGGGATGCGGAAAAAGAAAGAAGAGGCAGCCGGTACTTCACCCAGCAGAGGAAGCAAGGCCAGACGAAAGGAGGCCAAGCACCCCACACCCATACAAGGCAACAAACCTTCACCCAACGAAAAGGCCAGGAAGAGGAGCACTGAAGGAGAAGAGTAAACTAGAGACTCCAAGGAGAAGAGGCAGAGCAAAGGCAATCCCAGACAGAACGGCGCCGCCAGCAATAAACAGGCAGAAGCCTAAAAGCTGAACCTATGGTCAACCAGGAAGAACCTTCCAACGGCCCGCAGGAACGGAGTGCGCCCTCAAAATGGGACAAGACGTCAGGGACCAACCCCTCCCACAAGAAGAAGAGGTAAAACTGGGTGCAAGGCCCGCTGGAAGAAGCATTCAGAGCAAGCCGGACTCCAGCCAAAGAAGAAGAAGAAGAAGAATACGGACACGCCCCAGGGAGGAGATCGCACACACGGCCCAAAAAGAAGTGGGACTGGACAGGACCATGACACCAGGCCACGGACAGCAGGCCAGACCAGGTAAAACAGCACAGCGACCCCAGAGAAGAATACCCTGGGGCAGAACTCAAGCTAGTCCAACACATCAGCAAGAAGATTGCACCTGCAATATACTATAACGCCACGGAGAGCAAAAGCCCGCAGGCGACCACCGCTCCCCAGCACATAACAGGGCTGTGAAACAGCCACCAGTACCCTACCTAGGGCAGGTCACGTCCCAAGACATGGGAACCTATTAGGGAAACACTTCCGCAGCAGAGGACAACTGAAAAGACCTGCGGCAAAATCCCCTCAGAAGGCTTACCAAGCAGCCAGAGAGGAAAAATACAGCAGGCCCAATCTCAGGGCAAGCATGGTGCAGAAAACCCCAAGGAAAACAAACAGTCAAGAAGAAGGGCTGGCCAGCAGCCAACAGAACCACAGTCCTAACAAGGAGGCCTTGATTGGCAGCGAAGCACATAGAACAGACAACCGGGGCGACCCGCCCCAACGGAGGAACACCTCCAAGAATGAGATCAACTCGCAGGGCACTGAGGAGGAGGAGGACTAAGTCCCGCCAAGAACCTCTGGATGGCCGAGTCTGCAGGGGCATGGAACAAAAGAGCACCATCGAAGGGAAGGTCCACCAACCCTTCTCGTACGTTCTCCGGGAACACAATGTCCCGAAGCAAGGCATGGCGACGAAGGGCAACCGAAGAAGCCATGGCACGACCCTGCACCTCCGAGATGTCCAACGCGGAGCAAAGAATGAACGCCGCCAGCTCCCGGCCATCCAACACACGGTGTCTCAAATCAACACAAACACCCTCCTGTGAAGCAGCAGACATAAGGCACTCCGTCGAGTCCCACAAACAAGAAGTGTCCCGAGCCAAAACACACAGCGTGTTAAGGGCCCGCAGAGCTGCACTGGTCGAGGCGAACATACTGCACCCTCAGGAGTCCAGCCAGCGGACCTCCTGCGACGGGGGCGACAACAGCGACGGCAGAGAAGGAAAGGCAGTCTGCAAAAGAGGGCCTCTAGTAGAGGGGTGAAGGGAAAGTTACACCGGATCACGCGGCGCTGGATGATGGCGTTGTAGATGGTGTTGGGGCACCGGGTCCCCCGTGGCTGGACGACCCCAAGTGAGAAGAATTGAGTGAACCCTCGAAGGGAAGCAACAGCTCCCTCCCACCAGAACCCTGATGGAGAACCTCCAGAAGATGATCCGTGGGGAAATGGGTAGCTGGGTCACCCATGTGCAAAATTCTCACAGCCGTGGAAACAGTGCGAGCGAAAGCCGCTCCTCATTAGGTGACGGCTGCAAGCTAAGGCAGCCATCCCCCAAGCCAACCGGAGGAGGGAAGGGCCAGGTCCAGAAAGAAGGAAGAGGGACCGAGGAGTGGGGTATCTGCGGCTCTCGAAGACTGCGGCCGCGGAGACGGCGAGGAGCCGCCCTTTGACAACGTCGGTAAAAAAGCCACGACGAGGCGGCCCGTCTCCGGCGAGGATGACACCAGCAAACGTCGAATCTCTGGAGAAAAAGAGGCGTCCGAAGACAAGTCAACGACCCGACGTCGGGATGGCGCCGTAGCGTCCGCAATCTGAAGCAGGACATCATCGTCGGCCGGAGCCGGGGGAGACACCAGGGCAGCCTCCGACACGTCGCAGGGGACCGGGGCTGAGCCAGAGTCAAGGCGGCAAGGGAAAGGTGCCAGGGAGGGACGAGGGGTCCCCCGCCAGCCTCGAACCCTGATGTGGCGAGAGGGGCCCTCCGCCAACCCCTGTGGCGCTGAGAGGGGCTAGGGGGCGAGTTTGAGCCCCTGCAATCTCCCACTACACCACAGGGACTCCCGCGGGAGTTTGCAGCGTAGCAGAGGCGCCGTGGTCCGAAGGAGGGAACCACAAAGGGCCGCACCCCAACGGCACCACATCCTACAATCCTGGATCCGAGCCAGTCGACGCCAGGGCCAGAGCCGCCGGCGACGCCACGGAGGGCCCCGCTTACTGCAAGGGTCCATGGACGTCCCGGAGGGAAAGGGGGAGAAGCCAGCGAGGCCTGCAGAGCCGCCGCATATGTCTCCATCTGGGCTCTAGTCGCCCCCACACTGGAACATGGCGGATAAAGGGACGACACGCGGGCCACACCATCCGCGGAGAGCCCACGCCCCCAATAGGCCGGAAACCGACCCTCGAGGACAAACTGCGACACCTACCGACAGGCGAGCAACACTCTTGCGAAATGGGAAAAGGACGCTGTCGACGAGGGGGACGGCGGATACGAGAACACTCCGCAGGGGCCGGGCAAGATGACAACGCCGACCTGGATATGCGAGCTGAGAGAAGTTTCATCTGGCGCTCCCGGCGGGACTTCGGCTTCATCTGCCGACACACCTCAATCAGTGGAGTCGTGGTGTTCCCCCAAACACCACATGCAGATGGGGTGAGGGTCCATCGCCGACATCAGGCATCCACAAGACGAGCACGTCTTAAAGCCCAACGGCATTCGCACACTGTTCCCACACACACGCAATAGTGAAAGGGAAAAGGCCTCAACAGGCCCAGAGCACAAACAGGATCCGCGCTGCACGCGGAAAAGGAAAAAAACTGACGTAGGTGCGCTGGGGTCGGACATATGTGACATTGATAACGTCACGTACGTGGACAATGCCTGGGCGGAGTCACCTGATGCCATCTCCCCGGCGCAAAGGGATGCTGCGCAAAAGATTTTCCGGATCCAGTCTAACGCCTGGGGATAATTCTACGTGAAGGAATCTGCGGCAAGTAGTCTCTATCAGATATTGGACTCAGTGACCTTTGCACCCGGCCGCTGCTGGTGCAGCACCGACCTTGATCTAACCATTGCCCAGAGTTGGTCTCAAACCCCGAAGAACAAGTTACTTACCTTCGGTAACGATATATCTGTAAGAAACAGTAGTTAGTATTAGATTCCTTACCTTAGAATATCCCCAGGCGTCAGTCTGGATCCGGAAACTTTTGCGTAGCAGTACCCCTGCGCGTCGGTAGGCGTCGTCTGCAGGCGTCCCCTGCGGCTCCGCGTCGTCGGCGTCGTGCGCCGTGATGACGTCGCTGGAGTATATAGACGCCGCCTCCGCGCGCTGACGTCAGTTCTTTGCACACAGCTTTTCCGCGCCAGAACACGCAGAGCCATGGGAGAACCAACACTGGTGCCATTTGAAACTAGGGCCCTGAAAGGGATGTCCTTAACCCTAGGTATCAGTTCGCAGAACGGGGAGGATGGGCGGGGCGGTAAGGAATCTAATACTAACTACTGTTTCTTACAGATATATCGTTACCGAAGGTAAGTAACTTGTTCATCTGAAAGAAACAGGTTAGTATTAGATTCCTTACCTTAGAATAGATACCCCAGCAATACCAACCCCGGAGGTGGGTCTGCGAACCAATACAACCTACACCAGAAAGTCCTGGAGGACCGAACGGCCAAAGAAGCCGTCCCTCCGGACTTGACTGTCCAGGCAGTAATGCCTCGCAAAGGTGTGCAGCGAGGCCCATGTAGCCGCCTGGCAAATGTCCTGCAAGGGGACTCCCCGGCCCAGGGCGGTAGTAGCCGCCGTGGCCCGAGTGGAATGGGCCCTCAGCCCAACAGGAGGCTCCTTCCGAGCCAAAGAGTAGCATGCCTTGATGCAGAGGACGACCCACCGAGAGATGGTCCGTTTCTGTACCGCCCTTCCCTTCTTCTCACCCACGTAGCCAACAAACAGTTGGTCATCCACCCGGAACTGGCGTGTGCGATCCATGTAAAATGAAAGCGCACGTTTTGGGTCCAGACGATGGAGCCGCTCTTCATCCTTTGAAGGATGCGGAGGCGGGAAGAAGGAGGGCAAGGTGATAGACTGCCCAATGTGAAAAGCAGAGACTACCTTGGGCAGGAAAGAAGGTCTAGTCCGAAGAACCACCTTATCAGGATGAACAGACAAGAAAGGAGGTTGAATAGAAAGAGCCTGGAGCTCACTCACTCTCCTGGCAGAGGTGATGGCTACCAGGAAGGCCGTCTTTAAAGTGAGAAGACGGAGAGGACAGGAATGAAGGGGCTCAAAAGGAGCGCACATCAGGAAAGTCAGAACCAGGTTCAAGTCCCACTGAGGCATCACGAACGGAGTTGGAGGATACATGTGCGTGATGCCCTTCAAGAATCTTAACACAATAGGGGACTTGAATAAAGATGGCTGATCAGGGAGCCTCAAGAAGGCGGAAAGGGCAGAAAGGTAGCCCTTGATAGTGCCCAGAGCAGAGCCCTGCTGGGCAAGGGAAAGGAGGAAGAGGAGAACCTCAGACAGAGGGGCAGAAAGGGGATCCACAGCCTTTGCTGTGCACCATGCCACAAATCTGTTCCACCGGCAGGCGTATACCGACTTTGTGGAGGGACGCCTGGCTGCCAGAATGACATCACAGACTTCAGGAGGCAAGTCAAATGGCCTCAACTGTCGCCGCTCAATCTCCACGCATGGAGGTGGAGACTGGACAGGTTCGGGTGGAGGACCGTCCCCTGCTGCTGCGACAGAAGGTCCTCCTGAAGGGGCAGGCGGATCGAGGGACCGACTGTCATGCTGAGTAGCTCGGGATACCAGTATCTTCGAGCCCAGTCCGGAGCCACAAGGATAACTTGGGCCCGGTCGCGCCTGATCTTCTTCAGCACTCTGGGCAGAAGTGGTATAGGCGGAAAGGCGTACAACAGACCGCAACTCCACTCGCGCCAAAAGGCGTCGCCGAGCGAGTGCCGTCTTGGAAACTCCAACGCGCAGAACTGATGACATTGCGCGTTCTCTTCTGTGGCGAATAGATCTAACCAAGGCTCTCCCCATTGCTGAAAGAGGCCTTTCGCCACGTCCGAGTTCAGACGCCATTCGTGATCCACCGAGCACCGACGGCTGAGTTCGTCCGCCCTGGCGTTCAGAGAACCTGCCAGGTGTTGAACCGTCAGAGTCACGCCCTGACGTTCCAGCCATTGCCAGAGACGCAGAGCCTCCTGGCAAAGGGTCCACGACCCCACACCGCCCTGTTTGTTGCAGTACCACATGGCGGTGGTGTTGTCCGTGAACACCTGCACTACACTCCCGTTGACAAAGGGGAGGAATGCCTTCAGTGCTAGGCGAATCGCCCGTAGCTCCAACAGGTTGACATGGAGCCGGGACTCCGCCGGAGACCAGATGCCTCTGATCTCCGCCTCTCCCAAGTGGCCACCCCAGCCCTGGAGGGACGCGTCCGTCACAACCACGTGCTCCGGTTGGGGAAGGGAGAGGGATCTGCCTCTGACCCAATCGCGGTCCGTAAGCCACCACTGCAACTGTCTCGCAGTGCCCTCCGAGATCAGGACATGGTCGGATAGGTTGCCCTGATGCTGGGCCCACTGAAACTTCAGGTCCCACTGCAGAGCCCGCATCCGCCACCTGGCGTGATGCACCAGTAGGATGCAGGAGGCCATCAGCCCCAGAAGCCGCAGCGTCAACCTGACCGAAACCCGGGATAACGGCTGAAAGATGGGAATCAGAGCCTGAATATCCCGGACCCGCCGTTCCGGGGGATAAACCCGAAACTGCGCCGAGTCGAGAACCGCTCCGATGAAAAGGAGCTTTTGAGAGGGACACAGGTGTGATTTCGGCACATTGATGGAAAACCCCAGCTCGTGCAGGAGGTCTGCCGTCATCTGAAGGTGGTGGACGACTGTCTGGGGCGAGCCCGCCTTCAACAACCAGTCGTCGAGGTAGGGGAAGACTGAAACCCCTAACCGGCGCAGATGAGCTGCGACCACCGCCATCACTTTCGTGAACACCCGTGGGGCGCTGGTAAGGCCGAATGGGAGCACGATAAACTGAAAGTGCTCGTGGCCTACCGTGAACCGCAGGTAACGCCGGTGGGCCGGCAGGACGGGGATGTGAAAATACGCATCCTGCAAGTCCAACGCTACCATCCAGTCTTGCGGGTCTAGAGCAGCCAAGACCTGAGCCAAAGTCAACATCTTGAACTTCTCCTTCCGGAGGAAGCCGTTGACGTTCCGCAGGTCCAAGATAGGACGCAGGCCTCCCCTGTCCTTCTTGGGTACCAGAAAGTAGTGGGAGTAGCAACCACACCCTACTTCTGGCCCAGGAACGCGCTCGATGGCCCCCTTGGCCAAGAGGGCCGTAACTTCCTCCTGCAGAAGTGTCAAGTGGTCCCCCGACACACGGTGGTTCTGCGGTGGCATGGCTGGAGGAGTGGACTCGAAGGGGAGGGCATAGCCCCTTCGAACGAGCTGCAGCACCCACCTGTCCGATGTTATCGCGCGCCAGCGGGAGTGGTGATGGCGAACCCTGCCACCCACTGGCGTCACGTGAGCCCGAAAGCTCGGACTAGGAAGGCTTGGATGCAGCAGCGGAGGGAGGCGTGGACTGACCCCGCCGCTGGCCTCTACCGCCACCACGGCGGAAACCACGGCCGCCACCGCGCTGGGGAGCATTCTGCGGCGCGTGGCTGGCAGCACGCGTGGGACCGCCCCTCCCTTGGCCACGAAAGGGGCGAAACGAACCCGTCTGCTGGCGCTGGGTCGAAAGACCCAAGGACTTGGCCGTGACCCTGGAGTCCTTGAAGCGCTCCAGCGCGTGGTCCGCTTTGTCACCAAACAGGCGACTGCCATCAAATGGCATGTCCATGAGTGTATTTTGGACGTCTGGCGAAAAGTTGGCAGATCTCAGCCAAGCATGGCGACGAATCGCCACCGTCGTGGACATGGCCCGTCCCAGGGAGTCGGTCGTGTCCAGACCACAACGGATCGAGTACCGCGCCGCATCCCGGCCTTCAACCAAGGCCCGGGTGAGCTTGTCCCGCACTTCCTGGGGGCACTGCGGCAAACACTCTTCGACCGTATCCCACAGGGAGTGGGTGTAGCGGCCCAAGAGGCACGCGGTATTACAAGACCGCAGTCCAGCGCTCAAAGAGGAAAAGACCTTTTTACCAAACTGGTCATACCGCTTTGATTCCCGATCGGGCGGAGCCGACGGAAATGCGGACTGCGAAGTGGAGGCCTGGATCACCAGACTCTCCGGGGAGGGATGGGTGGATAAAAAGGCAGGGTCGTCCGAGCATGGACGGTGACGCCTTGCAACATTCCGGTCAACCGGTTGTAGGAGAGTAGGGTCTGCAATCCTATGATCACCCAGATTTTTGCTTTTTGCTGCACTGGTTTACGACTTTCCCTGGCTGTGGGCCTGCTAATCAGACCCACAGCCTAGCTGTTCTCTCTATCCAAATTGTACTCAGGTACTGAATTGGCACTGGGCCCTCTCCAAGTCCCTGTACCCACGGCTGAGGTGCACCCAGAAGTCTCCCAGGGGCTGAAGCATGTATTGTGCCACCCCTGGATTGGCTAACTAAAACTGACACAACTGGCTGCTTGACAGCTGGGGCAAGGTGGTGTAATCACCCTTTGCTTTAGATATAGTATACCTATATCTAACCCTAAAATGGACACACAGATCTCCTATCAGTCACTCCTATGGCAGGCCTTAACAATCCTGAAGGCTGAGTGCTTGGAATCGTGTGAGATGGTGCTCTGGCATGAGCTGAGCCTGTCTGCGGCTTTCGGGATCCATCCCTTAGCCGTTTCCATGATATCGCATACCATATACTCTTAAGTGCATTATAATCCTCGCGGTTATGTGCCAACTCTGGTATCGCTTTATCAAAACATGTCGAGTAAGGTGTCATACGAATTGGAATACTAACCCCTCGCCAATTCTGGCGACGGGGTTAGCATTCCACCCCTCTAGAGGGACACGACATGCATGTAACCTATAACCCGGTTAAAAGTCAGACAGAGCCTTAGCATCCACAAAATGGATGCTGCCACCGAGACACAAGTCTGCCCTCCTGCTGCTGGGAGTCCTCCCAGAGCAGGAGATAAGGACAAAGGGTTTCCTGCCAGGGGCGGTGCCAGCACCGTCCCAGACAGGGTTTTGTGTATTGTAGGTAGGCAGGGCTTTAGAGGAAGGTGACTGCACGTGGCACCCCGGTGCTCACTGAGCATAGGCTGGCTGGAACCAGTTCCAGGGTCACTCCAGACCCTGGCCTGGGGAAAAGCCCGCCAAGGAAGTGGGTGTAACTACCCCCCTCCTGGTCCCACCCATAGGGCAGGACCTAGTCGCGTGCCAGCCCCCTTTTCCCAGATAAAGGTAGAGACTGGCCCCCTTCCAAATCAGATCATCTTTGAATCCTGAAACTACTTTCTGCGAAAGGAACTCAAGACTTCTTCCTAAGATTTCTCCCTTGTGACTAAGGAGTAGTCACCCTGCATCCGCAGGCACCATCTAAGAACACTGCGGTCTGCTGCAAGTCCTTCCTCCGGAATCCGACTGCCCAGCTCGACGAGAACCGGCTTCCCTGGCACCTCTGACCTCTACCCACCTCTACAGCCCAGCTGAGAACCGTGGGTGCGACGAGACCTCAAGGGACCGGCCATCTGCAAGACTGCACGACTTCTTTCCAGCAAGCCCGCCGAGTAATCTACTGGTGAGTGCTTTGGGGTCCGAGAAGCCCCGACTCTGAGCAGCTCCAGCTCCGAAGTGCAGCCCCCCAGCATCTCCACGATCTGCGTGGGGCCCTTCTGCTTTCCGCTGCTCACCGCGTTGTTTGGCTACTAGCCCGTTGGCTTGTGGCCTTCCTGACGACGCCCGACGACATTTCTACTGCTGGTCTGGTTGCTCCAGACTGGCCCTTGCTCCCTTCCAGAAGAGGAGCACCCCGGACCCTCCTGGTCCACTCAAGACGCCATTTTGAGTCCACCGCGTGGGCTTGAATTAGCCAAGGCTTGTTGCCCAATCCTGGGTAACTTCGACGCCAACGACTTCATCCTTCGTGGGACAGCTCGCACCTCCATCCTGGTCGCCGACAACGCCTCCTGGTCCGAGAGACTGCAGAGCCCAGCAGCGCCCACTCACCTGACTGCGGTGACTTCGCCCGGTGCCATCCTGGTGCCCACTTAATCACTGGCTAGTGATTCAAGAACTTGGTCCCCTCTGCTTTCAGGTTTTCTTCTTCCTTGATCCAGGCTTGGATCCATCGAACTTTCCTTCACTGGTCGCCTGCCAGCAACTTCTTCCTTCCAGGCTCCTGGTCCGGCAACGAGATCCCCGACGTCTTTTCAGACCTATGCAGCTGCAGCCCCTGGGCTAGGTAACTTCGGCACTCCGGTGTCCCAGCATAGCCTCACTATCCAAGGGTCAGGATCCACTGTCGTTTTCTCCCTACCAGGTCGGGTTCGCCCGTGAACACTAACTTTGTGAATTCTAGCTTCCATAGACTTTGTCCCGCATCCCGCGTGAGAGTGCACACTCTGCACCCGAGTCCCCTAGGCCTCCTAGTAGTAATCTAACGATTCCCTAGTCCAGTCCTAGCGATTCCAAAGCCTATTAGAACTGTTACTTACCTGCTAGTAATTCGCATTCCACTTTTAGCGTATATGGTTTTTCGTGCCCCTCGGGCATTTGTGTAACGTGCTAACTTAAAAGTATTTTCGTAAGAGTTTTGTTGTGTGCTTAGCTCCCTGTCTCATAAAGAGCCAGGGTAGTCTTGTTATAAATAAATACACTGTTTATTTTCATAACAACTTGTGTGGTGTCCTTTCACTGGGTGTTCAAGGGGTAATGTGATGGTAAAACAGCTGGCTTAACACGCCCTCTAGAGTCTTAGCCTTAGACTGCTCGTATCCATGCTACTAGGATAGCTGGTCTATAAGGTTGACTTACAACCAATCATCAATAAGGGTTGTTTGGACTGATATATAGTGATCACTAGAATAGTGAGCACTGCACATCAGGCCAACTTCTCACACCGGTGCACCGGAAGCGGGCCTGGACCAGGTGCCCAAAAGGACATCCGTCAGGGCCTCATTAAACGGCAGCAGAGGCTCCTGGGGGCATGACTGCGGTTTAAACACTTCGGTCAGAATGTTCGGTTTGACCTTCGCGACGGGGAGCTCAAGGTGCAAGGCCTTGGCAGCCCTCATCAGGACCACCGAATAGGCAGCACCTGCCTCAGACGCCACAGGGGACGGGGAGACAAACCCAGGGTTGGGCGACTCGTCCAGGCCACTGGCATCACCCAGATCACCTACCCAGTCCACATCATACTGGCAGGCACGGGATAAAGGGTCCTCAGACCCCTCCCAACCCTCTCCATACTCATCCTCATCATACCCATATTCTGGGTCGACGATATAGACATTGGGGTCAACGGGCCCCATCGGCGTCGGATCCGGCGTCGGCCGACGCCGGTCCGACTCCGTGTCCGGAGTCGGGGAGGGAATGGGGGTGGCGCCGCGCGGCGTCGGTGCCGGGGACCCGACGCCGGCCGGAGCCGACGGCGGAGTCGCTGCACCACGCGGAGGCGGTACCACGGGTTGGCCCAAAGGAACCGACGCCGGAGAGGCCGGGAGACCAGCCGGCGACGAACCTGAGGGACCCAGCGGCGCCGGGACCGGAGCCACCGGCGGCGTCGGGGCAGAAGCACCCGAACCGCTCGGGCCCCCAGACGGGACCGACGGCCCCGCAGGCGCCGTAGGCCCTGCCGGAGGAGACCTCGCCCTCATAGCAATGAGGAAGGCCTCGATCTCCTCACGCGACGCGCCTTCCCCAGGGACCGACGGGTATGGGGTAGACGGCGTCGGTGACCCACGCGGGCCCGCGGGGGTGGGGCCACCCGAGCCCCCGGCCGCATCACGCGGGCGTCGGGGGGAGTCGGGGGTGCGATGGCGACGCCCCGACTTCTTGTGCTTACCTGACGAACCGGAGGAATGGTGGCGACTCCCGGAGCGCCCATGGCGGCTCCGCGATCGTTCCCTCGACCGCTCCCTCGACCTCCGACCGGACCGGGACCGCTCTCGACGCGGGGCCGACACTCGGAGCTCGAGAAGCTTGCGGGACCGCTCCCGCCTAGCTTTTCCAGTCAAGGCCCGACAGTCGACGCAGGACTCCACGTCGTGGTCCGCGCCCAGACACCGGAGGCAGAGTCGATGGTGGTCGGTGACCGACATCATGCGGTCGCACTCGTCGCAACTCTTAAACCCAGGCATCCTACCGGCACCGTAGAAAGATAAAGTTTTACAAACACTTGGTCAAAAGACCGGAGTACTGCTCTTCGGATCTGCGCTAACTGGCGCGGAAAAAAGAAGAACTGACGTCAGCGCGCGGAGGCGGCGTCTATATACTCCAGCGACGTCATCACGGCGCACGACGCCGACGACGCGGAGCCGCAGGGGACGCCTGCAGACGACGCCTACCGACGCGCAGGGGTACTGCTACGCAAAAGTTTCCGGATCCAGACTGACGCCTGGGGATATTCTAAGGTAAGGAATCTAATACTAACCTGTTTCTTTCAGATGACTGGATGTATGAGATGAGTACCCACCTGTAAATTTGTATAACTGTTTCCACCCCATTGGATTGCATTTCATTTCATTAAATATGAACGAAAAGTCTATCTTTTACATTGCTAAGTTACTGCTAATGCTGATTGACACCACAAAGTATTTTCAGTATCACTGTATTCTTATTGCTTTTGCAAACACAATCCTAGAATACCTGAAAAGTTTTGCTATTTTAAACTGGTACTTACCTGCAACTGCGGTTCTATTAGTTCTAAAATAAAAGTTACAAAGTAATATTTTTATACAAAACAATTGATCTTGGATTCAGTCTTTGAGTGTGTGTAGTAATCCCCCCCTCCCCAAGATTGACTCCGATTTTTTACCTTGCGAAATGTGAATGGGGAGAAGTGCGCTATCATTGCATCTGTTGTAGTCCAGATACAGGGGCAAACTTCTCTTTATCCCCAAATCGAGATGACAGACCCTTCGAGAATGGGGGTCTTTGGGTACCATAACAAATAAATATACAAATATTCAACATTAGTACATTTTTCACCAACCATTTCAAAAGGTCAGATTGATAACTTTCAACCACAAAAGTAACCAAGAAATAATGAAATACAAGACATAGTCATCACGCTTTCTTTAAGTTGTTACTTTGACAATGTGCAATGAGACCACTGAATAGACATAAAAAAGTTAATTGACCTTTATATTTCAATAGAAAATAACTAATCTGCTCAGTGAATTAAACCAGAAGGAAGAACATCTTAAAATGTTTTTACACTGGTATCCCCTAAATGAAAATTATGTTCACCTGGGCTACATATGTATATGTGTGTAATGCAGATGCTATTAACAGTAGCTAGTCATTCTGTCTTATATAATGAATAATCATTTATCCCTTTGACAAAACTGTCAAAAGACCTTTACCAGTGCATTGTTACTGCATGTACCAAAAGAGAATACATTTAATCAACTATTCACAATATGTTTCTAATTCAACCAATATCTAGCATTTCATCAATGAAGATTGTGCACTGTACAGCCAGTCAAGGCAGTGATAACTGTGTAAGTACTCCCCTGCACTGTTTCTCCGTCTTTGGCACAATAAACATAGATTTGAGATTGATACAAGAATTCAAGTCTGAAAAAATAGACTTATTAGTATTTTCCAATGTGGATATACATGTATAAATATATTACACACACACATTTATATACCTCATAATACAACATACATGTACTTGACAAAACTGGGATAGAGCATAGATCTGCGCTAGGCCATGTGCCTAGCTTTCATACTCAGTTGCTATTTAAATTAAAAATACCTGCAGATTATCAAAATTGAGTTAATACCATTGTTCGACCTTGCAATTATATTTTACAACAACTCCTTGCAAAATTATTCAGGGACTTCGGTAGCCAATAAAAACTTCTTATGTTGCCAAAAATAGAGTCGCTTTCCATTGGTGCATTTAAAGTTCTACTACCTCTGTACACATGCAGGTTATAAATTCCATGAGTGTTTCTTTCATTAGGCATTAACCAAACAACAATTGAATCGAAAACCCTATTTTGAACATAATAAATATCAAATGTTTAAAATATATCTTTTCAAAGAATTTGTAAGATTTCTTTGCAATAACATCCATCCTTTTAAGCCTCCGTAGCAGCAAAAAGGCAGATGGCTTGGATCGGATTATATACACATTCTACCCAATTTACAATTGTGCAAATATGTTTGGTACAAGCTACCAACCAATCAAATTTGCCTTTGCTTTTTCAGTCAACTTTCGAACTCTTCCCCGGCTAGAAGTTCCAAAAGTTAAAGATGTGTCTTCAAACAAAAGCTGCCTTTGCTCTTCTTCAGAATCTTCTTCATTGTAAAAAGCAGTTCTTTTACCCTGGTTTCTAGTTCTCATGTGAGGCTCAGACTCTTTAAATTCATTAACCTGATCTTCCACAGGGTCGTCTTGTTTTTTGTCGCTGCTTCGTGTCTTCATTTTAATGCTTTCAGGAAGTATGTGTTCAGACTCGATGTGTTCAGACTCGCACTGCTGAACCTTCACCTTGGGTTTTCTGCCCCTTCTGCCTTTGTGGGGTAACAAACATTCTCCCATGGTACCTTCAGAATGAGTACTGCAAGCAGCCGCGCTAACAGATCCGATATTGTTATTAAGGTCGCCTGTCAATAAGGCCTGGATTTGATTCATCTGTTTATTCTTCGAGTCTAAACCTTGAAGCATTCTCTTGGGTTTCCTACCTCTTTTTTTGGGCATTACTGCCTCAGAACTATTTTTGTCAATGCAACTGTCCTTTTCCATTTTCGGCTTTCGACCAGGCTTTCTCCCCACGATAACTGTTGGGCGCTCAACACCATTTCCGTTCATCTGAACACATTCCGATTCCAACTTTATATCTTTGCTGTCAGCTACAAGGAAAGTAATGGCAAAACACAAAGTTAAAATAATGTCCTCAAACCTTTTGCAAACCACCACCCACCCTCCAAAAAAACAATGTAACCCACTTACCTTTAGCAATGTTAGTTCTATTGCAGTACTGTTTTATTAGAATATATACTACTACTCGCACAGCCCTCGCCCAAAGTGCCTACAAAACGCTTTCGCACGCCACAAGAACATTCGGACTCGAACATGTTCAAGACCGACTATTGCTTCTGCCTCATTTGTTTTTTTAACAAAAGCTCACTGAGGTACACAGAGAAAAACAAACATCTTTACAAAAGAGCAGAGGACCATGGGGAGGGGACTATTTAAGACTAGATAAAAATATGGGACAAATCGAAAGCTTTGATTTCTTCCCTGAAAGTCAGAAACGAGATAGAGAATTTCACAGGACGAGGGAGGAATTGCTAACATTAGGGTTTAGAAGGAGAATGCCATACGAAAGTTGTTTACTTTTAATTTAAAAAAAACTATGGAGCATGCTCTACCTAGGGTGACCAACTGGCATTGGTGTAAATTCAGGACGGTGAGTGTAAAAATTCAGGACACAAATTCAGGACAGGAGTTCAAAATTCAGGACAAAACTGCAGGACAATAGGTAAGTTTTACAGACACCTCAGAGGTCGCGCAATAGTATATAAGTAAGCCCAGCCATTTCCAAACATATTCAACCATTTGCAAACCTATCCATCATGTATCCTTCCATCTATCATTTCACTCATCCATCCCTTCATCCATCCTTTCACTCATCCATCCATTATCCATCCATCCACCCTTTCATCCCATCCATCCATTCACTCATCCATCCAGCCAGTTACCCTTTCACCAATCCAGCCATCCTTTCACTTACTAATCCTTCCAACCATCCACTCTTTTAGTCATCCATCCATCCTCCCTTTCTCTCTCCATCGACCTTTTCACTTAGCCAACCTTCCTTCCATCCATCCACCCATCCATCCATCTACTCATCCACTCATGAATCCATCCATTGACCCTATCAACCATCCATCTATCTATCTATCTATCATTTCACTCCTTCACACATCTATTCATCCTTTTGTCCATCTACCCTCCCTTTCACACTCATCCATCCTTACATCCACCCTTTCACTCATACGTCCATTCATTCACCCTAGCACTTATCAATCCATCCATCATTTCACTCATCCACCCACCCACCCATCATCCACCCACCCACTATCCACCCACCCATCCACTCATCCATCCTTTCACCCACCCACCATCCACCCACCCATCCATCCTTTCACCCACCCACTCATCATCCATCCATCCATCCTTTCACCCACCCACTTCTCATCCATCCATCCATCCTTTCACCCACCCACTCCTCATCCATCCATCCATCCTTTCACCCACCCACTCCTCATCCATCCATCCATCCTTTCACCCACCCACTCTCCATCCATCCATTCTTTCACCCACCCACCCACCCACTCATCATCCATCCATTCTTTCACCCAACCACTCATCATCCATCCATCATTCCCCTCATCATCCATCCATCATTCCCCTCATCATCCATCCTTCCCCTCATCAGCCATCCATCCTTCCCCTCATCATCCATCCATCCATCCTTCCCCTCATCATCCATCCATCCATCCATCCTTCCACCCACTCCTCATCATCATCCATCTATCCATCCATCCTTCCCCTCATCCATCCTTCCCCTCATCCATCCATCCTTCCCCTCATCCATCTATCCTTTCATCCATCATCTATCCTTTCATCCATCATCCATCCTTCCCCTCATCCATCCATTTATCCTTCCCCTCATCATCCATCCATCCTTCCCCTCATCATCCATCCATCCTTCCTTCCCCTCATCCATCCATCCCCTCATCCATCCATTCTTCCCATCCATTTATCCTTCCCCTCATCCATCCATCCTTCCCCTCCATCCATCCATCCTTCCCCTCATCATCCATCTATCCTTTCACCCACTCATCCATCCATCCATCCTTCCCCTCCATCCATCCCCTCATCCATCCTTCCCCTCCATCCATCCATCCTTCCCCTCCATCCTTCCCCTCATCCATCCATTCTTCCCACCAATTTATCCTTCCCCTCATCATCCATCCTTTCACCCACTCATCCATCCATCCTTCCCATCCATCCATCCTTCCCCTCCATCCATCCCCTCATCCATCCATCCCTCCCATCCATCCATCCATCCTTCCCCTCATCATCCATCCATCCCTTCACCCACTCATCCATCTATCCTTCCCCTCCATCCATCCCCTCATCCATCCATCCGTCCCCTCATCCATCCATCCTTTCACCCACCCACTCTCCATCCATTCTTTCACCCACGCACTCATCATCCATCCATCCTTCCCCTCATCATCCATCCATCCTTCCCCTCATCATCCATCCCCTCATCATCCATCCATCCATCCTTCCACCCACCCACCCACTCATCCATCCTTTCCCTCATCCATCCATCCTTCCCCTCATCCATCCATCTTTCCCCTCATCCATCCATCCTTCCAATCCATTTATCCTTCCCCTCATCCATCCATCCTTCCCCTCCATCCATCCTTCCCCCTCATCATCCATCCTTCCACCCATCCTTCCCCTCCATCCATCCTGTCATCCATCCATCCCCTCCATCCATCCATCTTTCCCCTCCATCCATCCATCCATCCCATCCATCCACCCTTCCCCTCATCATCCATCCATCCTTTCACCCACTCATCCATCCATCCTTCCCCTCCATCCATCCATCCATCCTTCCTTCCCCTCATCCTTCCTTCCTTCCCCTCATCCATCCATCCTTCCCCCACATCCATCCTTCCTTTCATCCATCCATCCTTCCCCACATCCATCTTTCCCCTCATCCATCATCGAGCTACCCTTCCACCCATACATCCAGCTATTTACATTTTCTCTCATCCATCCTTCCCCTCATTCATCAATCCATCCATCCTCTCTCATTATCCATTTATTCACTCTTTCATTCATCCATTTACCCTTTCACTAATTCATCCATCCATCCACCCATCCCTTCACTTACTTACTCGCCCACCTTTCCATATTAATTTTGAGCTGAGCCCTTTGGAGAAGAGGCCCATCAAGAACTTCACGACTGGGACAGAAGCCACCCAGGGCAGAGACATGATCCACCACAGGGGGGACAAGAGCCATCACAGGAGGGGGAACAGGATCCACCAGGGTGGGCATGCAGTATTCTAGTATCATCTTGGGCTCCTCGCCCCCTCCTACACAAGAGGCTCTCTGTCCAAAATGCCATCCCCCACTGTGATGTACAGTACTTACAGGAGAAACTCTAAGAGAACTGATTGAACTGATTCTCCTTCATACTATGTTAATCAGTGTGGGTGCGATTGTACCTTTTCTTTATTGTATTACATTATAGACTGCATGTTCAAAGAACCGAGGTTTGCTTACAATTTAGTGACAGTAATTAAGCTCTGTGAAGAGAACCACGTGCTGCCTCCGTGTAATCTGGCTGAGCGGAGTCTAGGATGTTTGGGGCTCTGGGTAGAAATGGAATGTGTAAGGCCCCTCTAAATTGCAGAGACATGAGTCATTCAGGGCTGTTTGCATCTGAATAGATGCCCCTGCTCCTGAAGTTGCAGCCCCTCCTCTCAGTCACCTTCGAGCACCTCTTAACAGCTCATCAAGGGCTGGAGCTGTCAGGGCTGCCATCCCGATGTGCCTCTCCAAAGCTGCTGGGTATCTGAGCTTTGCTACTGCATGGGAGTCAAGAAGGGAAGTGTGGGCAAGCTGTGCCGGCTTTAGGGTGGGGCGACCAGGGCCCGGCTAAAATGACGGACAAATGACGTCCGTTAAAGAATCCTTCACGGACAACGGACAAAATTACGGACTGTCCGTGAAATTTACGGACGGTTGGTCACCCTAGCTCTACCAGCAAATACATCATCTGTTGCATATATCAGGCTCCAGGCGGGGTGGGGAAACTTCAGGCATATCTCTCCGCAGTACAACGTGGTCTGGCTCCAGAACGCCGCCATAAACGGGTCATTGAGAAGTCATTGGTGCCACATAGCACCCACCCTAGCGCCTCGATGAAAGTTCCCAGTCTATTTTTTTTTACCAGTCCTTAGAGGCAAAGGCGAGGAAATTACATCAATTTTTGGGGCTGTAGTGCAGTGCAACAATCTACACTGGCACCTTATTATAGAGACCTATGATCATGAGCCAAAACGGCGTGGGTGAGGGGGCTGGAGGGCAGGATCGGTAGGAAAGCTGTCAGGGTCCTCAGCACTAGTTTGGCCTGGGAAGAAGTTGTGTGGGACGGTTGCATTGACAGGGCCTACAGTACACTTATGCAGCATACAGAGGTGACGGCAATCAGGAACACCAGTAATGACAGTGAACAACTGTGCATCATCTCAAAGGGCATGCACATATGGAATGTCAACACTAAGATCAAGTCCCGTTGGGAATAATAAATGGCTTCGGGGAAACATGCTAATCAGACCTTGATAATACACATCACATACATAGATACATACATACATAGAGAGGGCTGACAGATAACCTTTACTTGTGTCCACTGCAAGGTCAGCCTGGACCAACGTAGAACAAACAAGTTACTTACCTTCGGTAACAAGATATCTGTAAGAGATGTACATAAGCTATGGATTCCTCACCTTAGAATTACCCCTAGGCGTCAGACTGGATTCGGAGAATTTTTCTTCAGCAGTACCCTTGCGTGTCGGTAGGTGGCGTCGGTCGACTGCACGTTCGTCGTTGGCATCGTGATCACCAGAATGACGTCGCGGTATCTACTTTGATGCCTGACGTCAGTTCTTTACAAGACATTCCACGCCAGAAGCACAGAGCCATGCAAGACACTGACCAGTGGTGCACAAAACTAGGTCCCTGAAAGGGAGTCCCTTACCCTAGATTTCAGTTCGCAGAACGGGGAGGATGGATGGGACGTTGAGGAATCCATAACTAATATATGTCTCCTACAGATGTATCGTTACCGAAGGTAAGTAACTTGTTCATCTGAAAGAGACAATTAGTAATGGATTCCTCACCTTAGAATAGATACCCCAGCAATACCAACCCCGGAGGTGGGTCTGCGAACTAAGTTCACACCAGAAAGTTTTGGAGTAATGAACGACCAAAGAAGCTGTCTCTCTGGACTTGGCTGTCCAGGCAGTAGTGTTTAGTAAATATGTGTAATGAAGCCCAAATAGCTGCCTGGCAGATGTCATAAAGGGGGACGCCACGTCCCAAAGCAGTAGTGGCTGCCGTCACCCTGGTGGAATGGGCGTGCAACCCCACTTTAGGTTCCTTTTCCGCTAAGCATTAGCAGATTTTGATGCAAAGAACAACCCATAGAGAGATGGTCTGTTTTGGACGGCCCAACCTTTCTTGGCATCCACATAGCCAACAAAGCGCTGGTCATCCACCCGGAATTGCTTTGTGCAATCCAGATAGAATGAAAGAGCACGTTTTAGATACAGACGGTGGAGGGTCTCTTCCTCCTTAGAAGATGCGGGGCCAGGAAGAAGGTGGTCAAAGTGATGGTCTGCCCTATCTGGAAAGAGGTAACCACTTTGGAAAGGAAAGGCCTAGTGAGATGGACAACTTTGTACGGATGAACAGCCAGGAAAGGAGGTTTGGAAGAAAGAGCCTGAAGCTCACTCACCCAGCGAGCAGGCGTGATAGCAACCAAAAAGGCAGTTTTAAGTATCAAAAGTCTGATAGGACTGTTAAGTAGCTGCTTGAAAGGAGCGCACATAAGATAGGCCAGAATTAGGTTTAAGTCCCACTGGGGCAGTACGAAACAAATTGGAGGAAACTATTAATGCACTTAAGGAAACTATTTATAATAGGGGACTTAAAAAGAGAAGGCTGGTCAGGAAGCCGAAAAAAGGCCGAAAGTTAGCCTTTTAGAGTGCCCATAGCAGAGCCCTTATGAGCCAAAGAAAGAATGAAGAGGACAACCTCTGAAAGGGGGGCAGAGAGGGTATCCACTGCCGATGATGCGCACCATGCCACAAACTTGTTGCATCTACAGGCGTATACCGTTTTGGTGGAGGGTAGCTTGGCTGCCAAGAAAACGGTGCAGACTTACCGAGGAAGGTCAAAAGCTGTCAAATGTCGCCGCTCAATCTCCACACATGGAGGTGGAGGCTGGACAGGTTCGGGTTGAGGACCGTCCCCTGCTGCTGCGACAGAAGATCCTCCCGAAGGGGCAGTCTGATCACAGGATACCAAACTGCCGGTGCCTAGTCCAGAGCCACAAGAATGATTTGGGCCCGGTCGTGCTTGATCTTCTTCAGCACTCTGGGTAGAAGTGGTATAGGCGGAAAGGTGTATAGAAGACCGCAACTCCACTTGTGACGAAAAGCGAAGCCCAGCGAGTGCCGCCTTGGAAATTCCAAAGCACAGAAATGCTAACATTGCGCGTTCTCTTCGGTTTCGAATAGATCTAACCAATGCTCACGCCACCTCTGAAAGAGACCTTGCATCACTTCAGAGTGAAGACCCCATTCGTGATCCATCATGCATCGCAGCTGAGTTCGTCCGCCCTAGCGTTCAGAGAACCTGCCAGGCGTTGAACCACTAGGGACATTCTCTGATGTTCCAGCCACCTCCAGAGATGAAGTGCCTTCTGACATAGGGTCCACGACCGCACCCGCCCTGTTTGTTGCAGTACCACATGGCAGCGGTTTTGTCCATGAACACATGCACTACTCTCCCTTTGACAGAAGGAAGGAATGTCTTCATTGCAAGATGGATTGCCTGAAGATACAGGAAGTGGATGGGGAGCCCGGACTCCACTGGAGACCAGAGGCCTCTGATCTCTGCCTCTCCAGTGTGACCACTGTGAACTCAGGCTGGGGAAGGGAGAGGGACCTGCCGTTGACCCAATTCTGAATCGTCAGCCACCACTGCAATTGATGTGCAGTGCCCTTCGAGATCTGGATGCATTCGGAAAAATTCCCCATATGCTGTGCCCACTGGAACCTCAGGTCCCACTGCAGAGCCAGCATATGCCACCGGGCATAGTCCACCAGCAGGTTGCAGAAAGCCAAGTGGCCCAGAAGCCTCATGGTCATTCTGACTGAAACTCAGGATAGAAGCTGAAAGATCGGAATCATAGCCCGAATATCCCAGACTCGCTGCCCGGGAGGAAAAGCCTGAAATTAAGCTGTGTCCAGAACCGGTCCGATGAAAAGGAGCTTCTGAGAGGGAATCAGGTGTGACTTCGGCACGTTGATGGTGAACCCCAGCGAATGCAGGTCAGCCATAGTCTGGAGGTGGGAGACGAAAGCCTAGGGCGAGCCCGCATTCAACAGCCAGTTGTTGAGATAGGGGAAGACTGAAACCCCTGAACTGCGCAGATGAGCTGCAACAACCGCCATCACTTTCGTGAACACCCGAGGGGCGCTGGTAAGGCCAAATGGGAACACAGTAAACTTAAAGTGCCCGTGGCCTACAGTGAACCATAGGTAACTCCTGTTAGCCGGCAGGACATGGATGTGAAAATAAGCGTCCTGCAAGTCCAACGCTTCCATCCAGTCTCCAGAGTTGAGGGCAGACAGGACCTGAGCCAATGTCAACATTTTGAACTTCTCCTTTCAGAGGAAGCGGTAGAGGTTCCTGAGATCTAAGATAGGACGCAGGCCTTTGTCCTTCTTGGGCACCAGAAAATAGTGGAAATAACAACTATGACCTACATTCTGGGGCAGGAACTCGCTCGATGGCTCCTTTGGCCAAGAGATCAGCAACTTCCTAATGGAGAAGGGCCAAGTGATCCTCCAACATGTGATGGAAAGCAGGTGTCATGGAGGGAGGGGTAGTCTTTAAGTGGAGGGCGCTGGTGGACTGGCCCGCCTGCTAGATCCAGTGGTGGAAGAGGTGTGGCGCAGCGTCCAGGGTGCCTGACTCCAGACTATGGGGTTCACCGTTCGATCCCCGGTACCGGCGGCAGGTTAGCCCAGCACCATGTGACTCTGGGCAATAGCTTGCTTAATCTTCCTGAGGGCCCCCAGCGCCAGGACACCACTTTGGAGATAGCTGTGCGCTTTACTGGCATTTCATTATTTCATTTCATCCCAGACCCACCATGCTGGTTACCACGTCCCCGGCAGCGCAGAGGTTGGACAGCTGGCGCAAGCTTGTGGCTCTGGGTGGAATGTGGTGGGGCACCTCTTCTGTAGCCACGAAAGGGGCGAAAAGTGGACTGTGCGGGTCGAGAGGTTGTAGCGAGACCCAAGGATCTGACCGCAGCACTAGAATCTTTAAAGCACTCAAGCGCATTGTCCACTTTGTCGTCAAACAAGCGACGGCCATCAAAGGGCATATCCAAAGGAGTCGATTGGACATCACCTGAAAAGGCAGTGGACCTCAGCCAGCCGTAGCATCGTAGGGCTACCAACATTGAAACCGTCCTGCCTAGTGAGTCGGCGGTGTCCAGCCCATATCGTATGGTGAACTTCGTTGTGACTCTACCCTCAGCAACTGCACAGGAGAGAACGGCCCGGGCCTCCTCTGGGCACTCTGGCGGCACCTGCGTGACTGTGTCCCACACAGAGTGGGTGTAACGGTCCAAGAGACATGAGGTGTTCACCGACCGCATCCAAGCTGGCGGAAGAAAACATCTTCCCCAAATGACCCAGCTTCTTGGATTCCCAATCTGGGGGAGCAGTAGGGAATGCGTCTTTGGATGTTGAGGCTTGGACTACCAAGCCCTCAGGGGTAGGGTGTTGGGAGCGGAAAGTGGGGTCGACCGGGACGGGCGGTGGCATCGGGCAATCATCTGATCCACAGGAGGCCCTGTGCTGGGCTTGGACGAGGTGCCCAGAAGGATTTCTGTGAGGGCCTCATTGAACAGTAGCAGGGGCTATGAAAAGGCTGCTGCTTTTTGAAGCACCTCAGTCAGGAGGTTAGTCCACCGTAGGTAGCCACCGTAGGTAGCTTAAGGATCCAGCCGGCCTACGCAATACCTCAGCGTAGGCGGCCCCCCCTCCGGTGCCACGGTAGGGGGAGAAAGCATGCCAAGGTGTGGGGATGTATCCAGACCACTGCACTCACCCAGTTCCTCTCTCCAGTCTGGGTCTTCCAGCTGGTCTGCTAGAGGGTCAATAGAACCCACACAGTCCTCCTCACCATCCTCTGGCTGCTACTCAGGGCAATAAGGAACGCCAGGATAGAACATGGGTACAAAAGTACCGGTGGGCGCCTGTCCGGCTCCGTGTCCATGTCGAGTTGGAGGCCAGGGTCGACGCCGGCTGGGAACACAACCAGTGACAGAGGGGGCGGAGGTGTCGCCAATGGATTCGCCACCAAAGGCGTAGAACCCCCAGCCGAGTCAGCGGGGCCCAAAGGTGCGCTGGTGGAGTCAGCTGCCCAAAGATGGAGTGGAGGGCTTCGTAAAAGATAGGAAGTTGGGCAGGGGGCGTCTTGGCTCCCGGGAAGGGAGGGAGGCTCGGAGCCGACCCAACAGGCTTCACGGGTAGAGCCGGGCGACTACATTCCACAAACCCGTGTGGCGTCTGCTGACAAACGGGGAGCAGGCGAAGAGCGACGGTGTTTCTTCAACATCTTCTTTTGCTTCGACTTACCCAAATACTTTGAAGAGGAGTGATGGTGGTGACTCTGCAACTGGACATCCCTCTCGACCGGGACCTCGAGCGGAACAGAGCTGACTGCTGGGCCTCGAGAAGCTTTCGGGATCGCTCCCACAAAGACTTTGGATTTATGGCCCGGCAGTCGGAACACGACTTCGGGTCCTCGTCACGCTCCAAACACCAGAGGCACACGAGATGTTGGTCCGTGACCGACATTAACTTGTGACAGGAGTCGGTCCATTGATATGACATCCCTTGCACCAGGAGTCGAACGGCTCGGAAAAAAAAGTAGACAAAAAGTAAAAAAAAAAATCTTTAGTCAAAAGAGATAAGGGTACCGCTCTCTCCGGATCTGTGCTGGCTCGCGCGGAAAAGAAAGAACTGACAGTGCGCAGGGGTGGCGTCTAAGTAGATACCAAGACGTCATTCTGGTGATCATGTCGCCAACGATGAACGCAGAGTCGACCAACGCCACCTACCGACACGCAGGGGTACTGCTGAAGAAAATTCTCCAGATCGAGTCTGACGCCTGGGGTTAACTCTAAGGTGAGGAATCCATAACTAGTAGTCTCTTTTAGATTTGGTGGCTAGCAAAGGAGAAAGGACTATGCCTGCAGTGACCTGCTCGTGGAAAAGCAGTCTCCAGAGCCCAATTTGAGCAAGAGACTACAGGCGTCAGTTGGCTGAAGACCTGTTCGCAGAACAGTGCCACATAAGCTGAGGAAGCCTGCTAGGGCGAGTTGGTAGCTCACATCTTCAAGCCACTGCTTCTCATCACCATTCAGTACAAGAGACAAGGACTGGGCGCTCCAAGTTGCACCTGAGTCGTCCAGAAACCAATTTATCGTCCAAGGAAGGATTCAGCTGTGACTGAGATACCAGGCAACTGCTAGCCCAGTGGCAACTGGACTTCGGCCAGGACCGGAGACTTTGAGGGACGTCGATTCCTGGGGCGAGCACGGCCTAACCAAGATTAAGGAAGTAGGAGTAGCCACAGAAATACCCCCGTCGCACAAGTTACTTACCTTCGGTAACGATATATCTATAAGAAACAGTAGTTAGTATTAGATTCCTTACCTTAGAATAACCCCCAGGAGTCAGACTAGATCCAGAAAATTTTGCGTAGCAGTACCCCTGCGCATCGGTAGGCGTCGTCTGCGGCTCCGCATCCGCCGTCGGCGACGTAGGCGCCGGGATGACGTCGGAGTACTTAGACGCCGCCCTTGCGCGCTGACGTCAGTTCTTATACACAGCTTTTCCGCGCCAGAAACGCAGAGCCATGATAAAAACCAACACTGGTACCATAAAAACTAGGGCCCTGAAAGGGGTTGACCTTAACCCTAGATATCGGTTCGCAGAACGGGGAGGATGGGTGGGGCGGTAAGGAATCGAATACTAACTACTGTTTCTTACAGATATATCGTTACTGAAGGTAAGTAACTTGTGCATCTGAAAGAAACAGGTTATTATTAGATTTCTTACCTTAGAATAGATACCCCATCAATACCAACCCCGGTGGTGGGTCTGCAAACCAATGATCACACCAGAAAGTCCTGGAGAACGGATCGGCCGAAAAAGCCATCTCTCCGGACTTGGCTGTCCAGGCAGTAGTGTATTGCGAACGTGTGCAGCGAGGCCCACGTAGCTGCCTGTCAGATGTCCTGCAAGGGGACCCCCTGACCCAGGGCAGTAGTAGCCATCGTGGCCCGAGTGGAATGGGCATGTAGCCCCACAGGAGGCTCCTTTTTAGCCAGAGAGTAACAAGCCTTGATGCACAAGACGACTGTTAGAAATGGGATTTCCAGCTGGCTAAGTCTTGCGCCAAAGCCAGGCAGAAACCACCACTCTAGTCAGGGCAAGGGAGTTACACGCCAAGGACAACCCCTGCTCACCCTCTAGGTAACGTGACACAAGCAGTAAGGCTAATCTTGGAGGCTTTGTAAGTTAAGCGTTTGCGCGCGCACCCAGCAACAACACCCAAGGCCCACCACAAAGGAAACTCCACACAAGGTTATATATAAAAAATAGCCTTTGTATTATACCAAACACCTTAGATAATAAACACACACTTTACAATGTGCCAGAGGCACGGGCAGAATTTACAGGGGATTATATACATGGGACAGGGCCACATGGACCACTGTCAGGAATAAGCACTTTTAGAACTAGCACTTGGTAGAATTAGCACTTTGTAGGAATAACGCACAAGTTACTACTTGTGTAACGATATATCTGTAAGAGACATTAGTTAGTATTAGATTCCTTACCTTAGAATATCCCCAGGCGTCAGACTGGATCCGGAAATTTTTGCGTAGCAGTACCCTTGCGCGTCGGTAGGCGTCGTCTGCGGCTCCGCGTCCGTCGTCGGTGCCGTGATGACGTCGTCGGAGTACTTAGACGCCGCCTCCGCGTGCTGACGTCAGTTCTTAGACACAGCTTTTCCGCGCCAGAAACGCAGAGCCATGTTAAAAACCAACAGTGGTGCCATTGAAACTAGGGCCCTGAAAGGGGACAACCCTAACCCTAGATATTGGTTCGCAGAACGGGGAGGATGGGTGGGTCGGCAAGGAATCTAATACTAACTAATGTCTCTTACAGATATATCGTTACACAAGTAGTAACTTGTGCATCTGAAAGAGACACGTTAGTATTAGATTCCTTACCTTAGAATAGATACCCCAGCAATACCAACCCTGGTGGTGGGTCTGCGAACCAATAATCACACCAGAAAGTCCTGGAGAACGGAACGGCCAAAGAAGCCATCCCTCCGGACTTGGCTGTCCAGGCAGTAGTGTCTTGCAAACGTCTGCAGCGATGCCCACGTAGCTGCCTGACAGATGTCTTGTAAGGGCACTCCCCTGCCCAGGGCAGTGGTAGTCGCCGTGGCTCGGGTAGAATGAGCCCGCAATCCAGCAGGAGGCTCCTTCCTAGCCAAGGAGTAGCATGCCTGGATACACAGGATGATCCACCGAGAGATGGTCCTCTTGTGCACCGCTTTCCCCTTCTTCGCGCCCACGTAACCAACAAAGAGTTGGTCATCCACCCGGAACTGGCGTGTGCGATCCAAGTAGAATGAGAGCACACGTTTTGGGTCCAGGCGGTGGAGCCGCTCTTCCTCTTTAGAGGGATGCAGTGGCTGGAAGAAGGTGGGCAAGGTGATAGACTGCCCGATGTGGAAGGCCGTGACAACCTTGGGCAGGAAAGAAGGTTTGGTACAAAGCACCACTTTGTCCGGATGGACAGAAAGGAAAGGTGGAGTACAACAAAGAGCCTGGAGCTCACTCACTCTCCTGGCAGAGGTGATGGCAACCAGGAAAGCTGTCTTCAAGGTCAGAAGGCGAAGAGGACAGTGGTGAAGTGGCTCAAAGGGAGCGCACATCAGGAATGGTAAAACCAGGTTCAAGTCCCACTGAGGCATCACAAACGGAACAGGAGGAAACGTGTGAGTGATGCCCTTAAGAAATCTGTTTACAATAGGGGACTTGAACAAAGAAGGCTGATCAGGTAGCCTGAGAAAGGCTGAAAGGGCAGAGAGGTAGCCCTTGATAGTGCCCAGAGCAGAGCCCTGCTGGGCAAGAGAAAGAAGGAAGAGAAGAACCTCCGAAAGAGGGGCAGAAAGAGGATCCACACCATGCCACAAATCTGTTCCACCTGCAGGCGTATACCGACTTTGTGGAGGGACGCCTGGCTGCCAGAATAATGTTACAGACTTCAGGAGGCAAGTCAAATGGCCTCAACTGTCGCCGCTCAATCTCCAAGCATGGAGGTGGAGACTGGACAGGTTCGGGTGGAGGACCGTCCCCTGCTGCTGCGACAGAAGGTCCTCCTGAAGAGGCAGACGAACCGGGGGATCGACTGACATACTGAGTAGCTAGAGATACCAGTACCTTCGTGCCCAGTCCGGAGCCACAAGGATGACTTGGGCCCGGTCGCGCCTGATCTTCTTCAGCACTCTGGGCAGAAGTGGTATAGGCGGAAAGGCGTACAACAGACCGCAACTCCACTCACGACGAAAAGTGTCTCCGAGCAAGTGCCGCCTTGGAAATTCCAACGCGCAGAACTGATGACATTGCGCGTTCTCTTCGGTGGCGAATAGATCTAACCACGGCTCTCCCCATCGCTGAAAAAGGCCTTGCGCCACGTCCGAGTTCAGACACCATTCGTGATCCATCATGCACCGACGGCTGAGCTCGTCCGCCCTGGCGTTCAGAGAACCTGCCAGGTGTTGAGCCACCAGGGTCACGCCCTGGCGTTCCAGCCATTGCCAAAGGCGAAGAGCCTCTTGACAAAGGATCCACGACCCCACCCCGCCTTGTTTGTTGCAGTACCACATGGCGGTGGTGTTGTCCGTGAACACCTGCACTACACTCCCCCGGACAGAGGGGAGGAATGCCTTCAGTGCCAGACGAATCGCCCTGAGCTCCAACAGGTTGATGTGGAGCCGGGTCTCTGCCGGAGACCAGAGGCCTCTGATCTCCGCCTCTCCCAAGTGGCCTCCCCAGCCCTGGAGGGACGCGTCCGTCACAACTACGTGCTCCAGTTGGGGAAGGGAGAGGGATCTGCCGCTGACCCAATCGCGGTCCGTAAGCCACCACTGCAGCTGTCTCGCAGTGCCCTCCGAGATCAGGACGTGGTCGGATAGGTTGCCCTGATGCTGGGCCCACTGAAACTTCAGGTCCCACTGCAGAGCCCGCATCCGCCACCTGGCGTGATGCACCAGTAGGATGCAGGAGGCCATCAGCCCCAGAAGCCGCAGCGTCAACCTGACCGAAACCCGGGATAACGGCTGAAAGATGGGAATCAGAGCCTGAATATCCCGGACCCGCTGTTCGGGCGGATAAACCCGAAACCGCGCCGAGTCCAGAACCGCTCCGATGAAGAGGAGCTTCTGAGAGGGACACAGGTGTGACTTCGGCACATTGATGGAGAACCCCAGCAGGTGCAGGAGGTCTGCCGTCGTCTGGAGGTGGCTGACGACTGTCTGGGGCGAGCCCGCCTTCAACAACCAGTCGTCGAGGTAGGGGAAGACTGAAACCCCTAACCTGCGCAGATGAGCTGCGACCACCACCATCACCTTCGTGAACACCCGTGGGGCGCTGGTAAGGCCAAAGGGGAGCACGGTAAATTGAAAGTGCTCGTGGCCCACCATGAACCGAAGGTAGCGCCGGTGGGCAGGCAGTACAAGGATATGAAAGTAAGCGTCCTGCAAGTCCAACGCTACCATCCAGTCTCCTGGGTCCAGGGCAGCCAGGACCTGAGCCAGTGTCAGCATCTTGAACTTCTCCTTCCGGAGGAAGCTGTGGACGTTCCGTAGGTCCAAGATAGGGCGTAGGCCCCCTTTGCCCTTCTTGGGTACCAGAAAGTAGTGGGAGTAGCAACCACACCCTACTTCTGGCCCAGGAACGCGCTCGATGGCCCCCTTGGCCAAGAGGGCCGTAACTTCCTCCTGCAGAAGTCGCAAGTGATCCCCCAATACACGGTGGTTCTGCGGTGGCATGGCTGGAGGAGTCGCCTCGAAGGGGAGGGTGTAGCCCCTTCGGACGATCTGCAGCACCCACCTGTCCGACGTGACAGTGCGCCAGTGGAGGTGGTGATGGCGAACCCTGCCTCCCACTGGCGTCATATGGGCCTGAAAGCACGGACTAGGAGGGTTTTGAGGCGGATGCTGCGGGGGAAGGTGTGGACTGACCTCGCCGCTGCCCCCGACCGCCTGGACGGCGGTTCCCACGGCCGCCACCACGTTGGGTATTGCCCTGCGGTGCGTGGCTGGCGGCACGTGTGGGCGCACCCCTTCCGTGGCCACGAAAGGAGTGATAGGCAGCCGATTGCTGGCGTTGGCCCGAGAGGCCTAAGGACTTGGCCGTAGCCCTGGAGTCCTTAAAACGCTCAAGCGCATGGTCTGCCTTGTCGCCAAAGAGGCGACGGCCATCGAACGGCATGTCCATTAGCGTGCTCTGGACATCTGCCGAGAAGTTGGCGGACCTCAGCCAGGCGTGGCGTCTGACCGCCATTGTCGTTGCCATCGCTCTACCCAGCGAGTCAGTGGTATCCAGCCCACACCGTATGGAATACTTGGCTGCATCCCGGCCCTCCACAAGGGCTTGGCCGAGTTTGGCCCGTACCTCCAACGGACACTCTGGCAGCACTTCCACGACCTTATCCCACACAGAGTGGGTGTAACGTCCCAAGAGGCAGGCGGTGTTGGAAGACCGCAGGCCTAAACTAATGGATGAGAAGATCTTCTTCCCATACTGGTCATACCTCTTGGATTCCCGATCCGGCGGGGCCGACGGGAATGCGGTTTGGGAATTGGAGGCCTGGATGACCAGGCTCTCGGGGGTAGGGTGGGAGGACAGAAAACATGGGTCGCCCGGGGCTGGGCGGTGGCGTCTGGCCACGTTCCTATCTACGGGCGAACCCGTAGCGGGCTTGGACCAAGTGCCCAGAAGAACGTCAGTCAAGGCCTCATTAAAGGGCAGCAGAGGCTCGGTGGAGCTTGACTGCGGTTTAAGGACCTCAGTGAGGAGGTTAGTCCTCACGGCCGCGACGGGGAGCTCAAGGCCCAAGGCCTTGGCAGCCCTCATCAGCACCACACTATATGTTGCCCCCTCCTCCGAAGCCACGGTAGGAGGGGAGACAAACCCAGTGTCTGGAGAGGTGTCCAGGCCACTGGCCTCCCCAAGGTCTCCTGTCCAGTCCTCATGAGACTGACACTCCCTGGTCAGAGGGTCCTCAGACCCCTCCCAGTCCTCTCCTTCATCCATCTCCTGAAATTCAGGGTCCTCAACCAATGGGGCCTGTTCATAAAAGTGAAATTCACCCAACGGCGTCTGGAGCGGCGCCCAACGGGGCCGTCCCGACGGCCGAACAGGAACGGAAGGAGGACCGGGGTCGGCGCCGCCCGAGGACGGCGCCGGAGGAGACACCTGAGGGTCCGACGCCGGGGAGGCCGTCAGATCCACCGGCGACGAACCAGATCCCGAAGGAGGACCAGCGGCGTCCTGTGGCGCCGGGCCCGAAGGCGCCGGCGGCGTCGGAACAACAGGACCCCTCGGCGCCGGGCCCGAAGGCGCCGGCGGCGTCGGGTTAACAGGGACCTGTGGCGCCGGGTCCGAAGGAAGCGGCGGCGTCGGGGCCGAAGCACCCGACGGCGTCGGGGCCGGAGCCGCCGACCCGCTAGGGCTCCCAGACGGGTCCGCTGGGCCCGGAGGCGCCGAGGAGCCCGTCGGAGGAGAGAGTTTCCTCATGGCCATGAGGAAGCGCTCTATCTCCTCCGGCGACGCGTTCAGCCCAGGGACCGGAGGGTGTGGAGCTGTACGCGGCGCCCGCGACTCCGACGGAGCCGCGTGGGCGGTGTCACCCGAACCCCCGGCCGCATCGCGCGAGCGTCGGGGGGAGTCCGAGGAGCGATGACGCCGCTTGGACTTCTTGTGCCGCTTACCTGACGACGACTTCGACCCGGAGGAGTGCGGCCTACTCGCGGAGCTGTGGTGGCTCCGGGCCCGCGACCTGTCCCTCGACCTCCCATGGGATCGGGACCTCTCACGGCGCGGGGCCGACTGCCGGAGTTCGAGGCGCCTACGGGACCGCTCCCGCCTGGCTTTCGAAGAGAGGGCCCGGCAGTCGGAGCAGGCCTTTTTGTCGACGCCCAAACACGACAAACACACACGGTGAGGATCCGTGACCGACATCAGCCGGTCGCAATCGTCACAATGCTTGAAGCCGGGCATCCCTATCGGCACCGTTTCGGAGTCGAGAGACTTCGAAATAGCAATCAAAAAGGATCAAAAAGTTAGTCAAAATTGACTAGGGTTACTGCTTTTTCCAGATCTGCGCTAGCTGGCGCGGAAAAAAGAAGAACTGACGTCAGCACGCGGAGGCGGCGTCTAAGTACTCCGACGACGTCATCACGGCGCCCACGACGCCGACGGACACGGAGCCGCAGACGACGCCTTCCGACGCGCAAGGGTACTGCTACGCAAACATTTCCGGATCCAGTCTGACGCCTGGGGATATTCTAATGTAAGGAATCTAATACTAACGTGTCTCTTTCAGATGCTTAGAACATATAATAACTAACACAAAATAGCAAATGTAGCACACAACCAGTAACCACTGGTAAAAGGTAAGTACTGTAGGAGAGTAGGGTCTGCTTCCTATGGTCACCCCCACTTTTTGCTTTTGCTTCTCTGGTTTTCGACTTAGATGTGGCTGTGGGCCTGCTAATCAGACCCACAGCCCAGATACACTCTCTCTAAATTTACACCATGTACTCTAGGTACATCCACAATTGGGAATTGGTCCACCTTATCAGCCCCGGTACAAGTGTACAATAGGTGCCCAGGGCATAGGTGTAACCAAGGCCTACCAGGGGCTGCAGCATGTATTATGCCACCCTGGCTGGCCACTCAAACTGACACAACTGGCTGAGCACTCACTTCTTGCTTAGGTATAGTATTCCTATATCTACCCTTATATATAGACACACAGTAACCTATAAGTCACTCCTATGGCAGGCCTTAACAATCCTGGAGGCAGAGTGCTTGGTTATGTGCAAGATGGTGCTCTAGCATGAGCTGAGCCTGTCTGCAGCTTTCGGAACCATGATCTTATAGCTGTTCTATGATATTGCCATACCATATACTCTTAAGTGCATTATGAACCTCGCGGTTAAATGCTAACTTTGGTTTGGCTTTATCCAAACATGTCGTGTAAGGTGTCATACGCTTTGGAATACTACCCCCTCGCCAAATCGGGCGTCAGGGGTAGCATTCCACCCTTCTAGAGGGAGAAGACATGTTGTTGCTGACTATCCCGGTTAAAGTTAACTAGAGCCCCAGCGTCACAAAATGGACGCTGCTGCCACCGACAGAAGTCTGACCTCCTGCTGCTGGGAGTCCTTCCAGTCACGGAGGTTTGGACAATAGGTTTCCTGCCTGGAGAGGTGTGAGCACCACCCCAGACAGGACTTTGTGTATTGGGACAGGGAGGGCTGAATAGAATGAGACACTGCCTGAAGCACATTAGGTGCTCCATGCATACCCCAGTTCAAACCGGTTGCTGGGGCACTCCAGCCCCAGCTCTGGCGCAAAACTGGACAAAGGAGAGGGGGTATTACCACCCCCCCTTCCTGGTCCCACCCATAGGAGGGACCTAAAAAGTAATCCAGCCCCTTTTAGTTGTATAAAGGTAGGAGCTGAGTCCTGAGACTTTAGATTAATCCTGAATCGAAACTTGACACGAAACTCTGGACCTTCGACATTCTGCTGAAGCTGAAGACTGAAGAATCTCCGTTGTGGCCAAGGAGTGACCACCCTGGGCAACCAGGCACCATCCAGCAAATCAACAGCTTGCTTTGTCGACGTTCCAGCCGGAACCAGAGCACAGAGCCTGACAAGACCCAGACTTCCAGACCTCTCTGACCCTCTCTTCACGACTGCAGCATAGCTGAGATCCGTGGAGGCGACGAGACACGTGGGACCGGACATCTTGGAAAGCCTGCAACTTGCTAACTGTGCAGCTCCTGAGGCATCCTCGAAGCTGTGCACTGGGGATTGAGAAACCCCAAACCCGAGCTCCACCTGCACCGAAGATCAGCCCTCCACACTCCACGAGTTCTGCGTGGGGCCCTTCTGCTTGTGTTCTGCTCGACGCGTTGTCCGGTTGCTGGCCCGTTGGCTAGTAGACTCTGTGACGATAATCCTTTTGAATCACATTGCTGGTCTGGTTGCTCCAGACTGGCCCTTGCTTCCCTGAAAAGGTGAAGCCCCTCAGACCTTGCTGGTCTGCATCAGAAGCCTTCTTTGAATCCTGCGTGGGTTGCCTTTGCCAAGGCTTGTTGACTCTAATCCAACAGTTGACCCCTCCATCTGCGAGATCCTTCGTGGGACAGTCCGTCTCCAGCACCTGGTCGTCGTCGACGCCTCCTGGTCCACGTGGCTGCCCAGACAAGCTTCAAGACAGCACCTGATTGCTCCTCGACGTCGTCTGGTTCCTTCCTGGTTCCACCCGGTCACTGGCTAGTGACCCAGAATGTCCCCTCTGCTTTCAGGTCCTCTTCATCCTCGATCCACCCGGACATCTTCCTCCTGGTCGCCTGCAGCATCTTTCTTCGAGGCTCCATAGGACTCAACGACGAAACCCAACACATCTTCACACCTATGCACCCGCCGTCCGTGGGTGAGGTAACGCGAGTACTACGGTGCTCCCAAGGGTATTGACTATCCAAGTCTTTAGTTGTTTCCTCCTAGCTAAACCGGAAGTGTCCTAAATCCTTCTAAATCTAACTTCTAAGTTCCCATTGACTTTGCATTGACTCACGCGTGTGTGTAAAGACACTGTACGCGCCGCCTGTGGGCCTCCTACTCCTAAACTATTGTTCAGATAGTGCAGCCCCAGCGATTCTCTAGGCCCTAGGCCTTTCCTTTTCTCGTGACGTGGTACTTATACCACTCTCTTAGTATATGGTTTGCTTCGCCCCTATGGCTTAACCGTAAATTGTGCAACTTAACGTATTCCGACTAAGTATCTTGTTATGTGCTTTGGCCTCCGATCTCATAAAGAGTTCAGAGGAGTGTGTTAGTAAATAAATACATATATATTTTATATATAACCTGTGTGGTGTCCTTTCATTTGATATTCAAGGAGTTACATATAGTAAAACAGCTGGCTTTACACGCCCTCAAGAATCTTTTAGCCTAAGACTGTTCTGTCCACGCTACCACTAGGATAGCTGGTCTATAAGGTTGACTTACAACCATCACCATAGGGGTTGTTTGGACTGGTGCAAGGTGCTCACTAGAATAGTGATCATCATATACCAGGCCAACTTCTCACAATACTAACCGGTTTCTTTCAGATGACTGCAATGTATCTACAGCACCCTTGAGCATCTTCAGCATCTTGTATCCTTATCGCACAAGTTACTTACCTTCGGCAACGATTTATCTGTAAGAAACAGTAGTTAGTGTTCGATTCCTTACCTTAGAATATCCCCAGGCATCAGACTGGATCTGGAAAGTTTTGCCTAGCAGTACCCCTGCGAGTCGGTAGCCGTTGTCTGCGGCTCCGCGTCCAGCGTCGTGATCGCCGGGATGACGTTGTCAGAGCACTTAGACTCTGCCCTCGCATGCTGACGTCAGTTCTTGTACATAGCTTTCCGCACCAGGAATGCAGAGCCATGCCAGAGACCGACACTGGTGCCATGAAACTAGGGCCCTGAAAGGGATGTCCTTAACCCTAGATATCGGTTCGCAGAATGGGGAGGATGGGTGGGGCAGTAAGCAATATGTTAGAAATGGGATTTCTGGTTGGCTAAGGCTTGCGCCAAAGCCAGGCAGAAACCACCACTCTAGTCAGGGCAAGGGAGTCACACGCCAAGATAACCCCTGCTCACCCCCTTGGTAGCTTGGCACGAGCAGTCAGGCTTATCCCGGAGGCAATGTGTAAAGCATTTGCGCAACACGCACACACAGCAGCAACACACTAGGTTCACCACAAAAAGGAACTCCCCACAAGGTTATATATAAAAATAGCCTTTGTATTACCATAAACACATTAGATCATTATCACATAATTGCAATGTGCCAACTGGCACTGGGCAGTATTTACAGGGGATTATATACACAGGACAGGGCCACATGGGCCACTGTCAGAATCAGCACTTTGTAGAAATAGCACTTTGTAGGAATAGCACTTACAACATAGAATAATTGTAGCACAAAATAACACTTGTAGGACACAACCAGTAACCACTGGTAAAAGGTAGGTACACACTACGCAACCCTAATCACCATAGGCATAGATCACGCTGGTACACAAACTCATTAGTATAACCTATACTAGGCAAAACAACCTCATAAGCATAAAAATACAATTAGCAGTAGGAAACAAGCATAAAGGCAAAGCACATTACGCAGAAATACACATTAGGCAATTATCATAAACGCAGAAGGTAATCACCTTTACTGACCCCAGGGCAACTTGGCCTCTCAGGGGCTCACAGGCCCAATGTCCAGAATGTCTGGGCTGGCTGCGCACGCAGCCAAAAGAAGAGTGCGCAAGAGAACAGGCCTAAACGTAGCAGCTGCCCACTAAGTGCTGGGCAGCTGGGGAAACTGAGCCTGGCACCAGCATGCCTCCTGGCTCTCCTCTGGGGCTTAAAGAAACAACAGTGGCCCCAAAACAACGTGGGAGCCTTGCAGGCTCTATTTCACCAAAATGCCCCTAAGTACTCGTGGGAGCCACGTGGGCTCGGTAATTACCTAATGCAGCCAAACATCGTTGGAGCCTCTCGAGCTCTGAAGACCAAAAATGCTGCCACCACTGTGGGAGCGGCCAGCTGCCAGCCGGGGCCGCTCTACCACCAGAAATGCCCCCTGACGGAGTCCCGCTCGGGGGACTCAGAGAACAATGGACCCCACACGGTCGAGTCCCGCCCCGGGGACTCGACACTCCACACACCGGTCTGTCTGCAGGCTGCTGGAAGCCCTGTCTCCTTGGGGCTCCTTCTCAGGCTGCTTCACGGGGCTCTCAGTTGCCGGCAGCTCCTCTTCGCCCGGTCCCTCTTCTGGGACCGTGACTTCGCTGAGTTGCCGGCGAGGCTCCAGCTGCGTCGCGTGGAGGCTGGGTGGGCTCCCGTCCTCCTGCTGCACTCTGGGGCACAAGTAGGCAGTCCAGGGCTCTCCCTCGCACTCTGGAGCCCCGGTAAAGATGCGGCAATCTACTTCTGGGCATAGGAGCGCGGGGTGGGCTCCCATCCGCTTCCTGTTTTGGTTTGGAGCGCTCCTCCAATCGGAGCGCGGCCCTTGCGACAAGCCAACCGTCTGACTTCTCCCCCAGGCACCGGAGCGCGGGGTAGGCTCCCGGCTGCTTCAGACTTCCTCTTTCCTCTCGGCCCACCCACGTCACCACACAGGTTGCCTGGTGTCCTGTGCAAGCCGGGCTGCGGCGGCGATTCTTCACTGCAAAACGAGGGGTAGGCACCCTCAATAGAACAACATAAGCGGGGTGGGCACCCGCTCTGAACCAGGCAATAAAAGCGGCAGTATACGGGGTAGGCTCCCGTTCCAGGGGGACAATGGCTAAGGTGATTGAGAAACACGTGCACCTCTCTATTTCCAGCTTTATAGAGAGCAACAACATCTTGCACGAATCCCAATCAGGTTTCCGTGCGAATTACAGCACGGAGACTGCTCTTTTAGAGGTCACCGATGCCATTCGAGAGACCTTGGATGAAGGAGGGAAAGTCATCTTGGTCATGCTGGATCTGTCGGCGGCGTTCGACACCGTGCCCCACGACAGTCTCCTTTTAAGACTCTGGGAGATCGGCTTTCGTGGAACAGTGTGGAAATGGTTTAAGTCATTTCTAACCAACCGCCAAGTGGTCTGGGCACCTCCGTTTTCTGCTGAAATGCCGCCGCTGGAGGTGGGGGTACCTCAGGGGTCTATCCTGAGCCTCACCCTTTTTAATATCTATATGGCCCCCCTGGCGGCGGTAGCGGAGTCCTTTGGTGCCCAGATCATATCATATGCGGATGACACCCAGCTACTCTTTAAGTGTAACAAGGGTGAAGATTTTGACAGCGGACGGATCAGGGAATGCCTGGAAGCCGTGTTCGACTGGTTCCAGAGTCATAACTTGAAGTGTAATTCAGACAAGTCGGAGTTGCTCTTCTTTGGAAGTCCTCCGGACCCTGATTGGAAGACATGGTGGCCTCGTGACATGTCCCCGCCCGAGGATACCTCGCTAAAAGCTAAAAATCTAGGAGTCTTGTGCGATGTCGGTCCCTCTTTCAAACCCCAGATTGTAGGGCTGACAGGAAAGTGCTTCGGCGTACTTAAAATGTTGCGGAAGTTCCTTCCCCTAATATCCCTTCATCACAAAAAAATTATTGTTCAGGCCTTGATAGGCTCGCGTCTTGATTACGCGAATGCGCTCTATCTAGGCCTGCCCAAGTATCTCCTAGCACGCCTTCAGGTCGTGCAGAATTCGGCTGATAGAGCCATTTTTGGATTACCGCGAAGGGCTCGAGCATTGGAGTTGCTTGAGAGACTTCATTGGCTTCCAATAGCCAAGAGAGTCACTTTTAAGATCTTGACTCTGGCTTTTAAAGCTCTCCACTCGATTGGCCCTTACTACCTCAGGAAACGGCTGGCCTTCTATGGTCCCAGAAGGTCATTAAGGTCTGCTTTACAGGCCAAAGCCGTTGTTCCTATCATCAGACGTGCTCGTACTGGAGGACGCTCCTTCCGGTACTTGGCACCTCGGTGTTGGAACGAGCTTCCCTTTGCTCTAAGAACTACTTCCAACTTGCTTGTTTTTCGAAAGGAATTGAAGACTTGGCTCTTCTCGCTGTAATTCTGTGCCGCCGTGCGGAGGGCGCTGTGTTGTGTACGTTTCTTCTATCCTCTTTGCCAAAGCGCCGGGACACTCAATCGAGTAGCCGTGCGCTATAGAAGAGCACTTTATAACATAACATAACCTAACCTAGCGGGGTGAGCACCCGCCTCTCTCCCCTCCAGCAGGGGGGAGTCCCTATGTCGGGATTCCCCCGGGGAAGGGTGCCGCGCAGCGCTGCGGTGCCCTCGAGCTCCACTTTAGCGAGGCGAAGTACAGGCCCAATTTAGAGCGCTTCTCCTGGAAATTAAAGCGCTTTGCTGTAGGGAGAATACAGCACTCCCAGGGCGCTACAGCAGAAAGGTCCTGTGGGCAAAGTTCAGGGGAGTCCTCCAGAAAGTAGGGGGCAAAGGCTGGGCCCAGGGGCCAGCTCACAGGGTCCTCCAACAGGGAGGCAGTCCCCAGTGGCGGTTCCTCCTGGCGCCCAGCAGCAGGCCCCCCTCAGGTTAGGATCAGAAGAACAACATTTTCATGGGCTCACAGCCCCTCTTTTATACACCTATTCCCTTTGTCTCAAGGGTGCAAGGTGGGGGAAAAACAAACGCAGCTGGTTCTGGAGCACTTTGTTGTGCTCAGCCCCTCTCCCCATTCACAGGACAGGCTAGGAACATCAGTTGCACCACAGGGGGCCAGCATTGTGTAGGGAAGGCCTAGCCCTATTCAGCTCCCAGGTGTACTCCTCCCTACCATCAACATGCAGATCTCTCCATTCACCACCGGGGCAGACCCATCTTGACTCCTAGAGCCAGGCACACCAGCCAGCTCCAGCCAATCACAAGCCAGACAGTTAATTCACATTTACTACACAGACATGCCAACTTCTAGAAGTGGCACTTCCACACTAGACACATTAAATCCGCACACATCATCGTGCAGCATTTGATCTCACGAGTTCGCACATACCAAACTCGAGCCTGCACTCCCCACACATCAGGAACTACCATGGACCAATACATTCCCCATGCATTCCTATGGGAGGGCAGGCCAATCTCACCACACGCACTCAGAGTATGCACGCACTTTACACTGGGACACAGTGTTAAAGTGCGCAGAAGCCAAAAACAACCAACACCAAGTCACATATAAAAGCAAAAAGTTTAGGGGTGAACCTGCCAAAAGGGCCAAGTCCAACAGAATCTAACACTAACTACTGTTTCTTACAGATATATCGTTGCCGAACTAACTTGTGCATCTGAAAGAAACAGGTTAGTGGTAGATTCCTTACCTTAGAATAGATAAACCAGCAATACCAACCCTGGTGGTGGGTCTGCGAACCAAAATCACACCAGAAAGTCCTAGAGAACGAAACGGCCAAAAAACCATCTCTCCGGACTTGGCTGTCCAGGCAGTAGTGTTTAGCAAACGTGTGCAGCGCGGCCCACGTAGCTGCTTGACAGATGTCCTGCAAGGGGACTCCCCGACCCAGGGCAGTAGTAGCCGCCGTGGCCCGTGTGGAATGGGCATGCAGCCCAACAGGAGGCTCCTTTTACGCCACGGAATAACAGACCTTGATGCACAACACAACCCACCAAGAGATGGTCCTTTTGTGCACCGCCCGTCCCTTCTTAGCGCCCACGTAACCAACAAAGAGCTGGTCGTCCACCCGGAACTGGGTTGTGCGGTTGAGCCTCTCTTCCTCCTTAGAAGGATGCGGAGGCAGAAAGAAGGTGGGCAAGGTGATGGACTGCCCGATGTGAAAGGCCGTAACCACCTTGGGCAGGAAAGAAGGACGAGTTCTCAAGACAACTTTGTCCGGATGGACAGAGAGGAAAGGAGGCTTAGGAGATAGAGCCTGGGGCTCACTCACTCTCCTGGCAGAGGTGATGGCAACCAGGAATGCAGTCTTAAGAGTCAGAAGACGAAGAGGGCAATTGTGAAGTGGCTCAAATGGAGCACACATCAAATAGGTTAGAACAAGGTTCAAATCTCACTGAGGCATCACGAAAGGAACAAGAGGAAACATGTGCGTGATGCCTTTAATAAATCTATTTACAGCCGGGGACTTGAAAAGAGCAGGCTGATCAGGAAGGCTCAAGAAGGCGGAAACGCTGAGGTAGCCTTTAACAGTGCCCAGAGCAGAGCCCTGCTGGGCCAGAGAGAAAAAGAAAGAGGAGAACCTCTGAAAGGGTGGCAGAGAGCGGATCGAAAGCCTTTGCTGTGCACCATGCCACAAATTTGTTCCACCTGCAGGTGTATACCGATTTTGTGGAGGGAGGCCTGGCTGCTAGAATCACATCACAGACTTCAGGAGGCAAGTCAAATGGCCTCAACTGTCGCTGCTCAATCTCCACGCATGTAGGTGGAGACTGGACAGATTCGGGTGGAGGACCGTCCCATGCTGCTGCGACAGAAGGTCCTCCTGAAGAGGCAAACGAATCGGGGGATCGACTGACATGCTGAGTATCTCGGGATACCAGTATCTTCGTGCCCAGGCGGGAGCCACAAGGATGACTTGGGCCCGGTTGCGCCGGATCTTCTTCAGCACTCGGGGCAGAAGTGGTATAGGAGGAAAGGCGTACAACAGACCGCAGCTCCACTCGAGACGAAAAGCGTCTCCGAGCGAGTGCCGCCTTGGAAATTCAAACGTGCAGAACTGATGACATTGCACGTTCTCTTCTATGGCGAATAGATCTAACCAAGGCGCTCCCCACTGCTGAAAGAGGCCTTGCGCCACATCCCAGTTCAGACGCCATTCGTGATCCATCATGCACCGACGGCTGAGTTCGTCCGCCCTGGCGATCAGGGAACCTGCCAGGTGTTGAACCATCAGGGTGACGCCCTGGTGTTCCAGCCATTGTCAGAGGCGCAGAGCATCCTGACAAAGGGTCCACAACCCCACCCAGTCTTGTTTGTTGCAGTACCACATGGCGGTGGTGTTGTCCGGTAACACCTGCACTACACTCCCCCGGGCAGAGGGGAGGAATGCCTTCAGTGCAAGCCGGATCGCCCGCAGCTCCAGAAGGTTGATGTGGAACCAGGACACTGCCGGAGACCAGAGGCCTCTGATCTCCCCCTCTCCCATGTGGCTTCCCCCACCCCAGGAGGGACGCACCTGTTGTGATGTATTCCTATAGGTTCTGAATCGATCCCCCTATTCCTGACCCTATTCTGGTTAAACAAACCAACAAGTTAACTAGCAGTCAGCCCATGAGGCAGAAAACCCCCATGATGCAGATACCGTTATCTGACGCAGTCACACTACGGCACAGGAACGTGTTATCTGATTAGGTCATAACGCTTGCGATCTAATTAGACAAGCGATATTCCTCCAGCCCCTGATAAGGCATACGGAGTTCTCATAACAAATCAAACCTATGACAACCTGGGCAAAACCCTGCGGCCATTGTTTTGATTTCACCGAGAACTTCAGCAAAAGAATGTGCTAACGAGCAAGTCGTATGACATCCTTATTGACGTATCTATGTCCATCCTTACGTCAATCTCGGCACCTTAAAGGTATAAATATTACCGATATTGCCCTATGCAAACACACGCGGTGGTGACGAGACGGAGCAGCCATACTTGCCGAAGCGAAGAGCAGAGCAGACCCCGCTGGCGCAGCCCCGCCTTCCTGACGCGCTGAGAACGAGACGCGCTGCTTTCTCCTGCCGAGAAATCCAGCACCGGCGCTTCCGGGTAGCCCTCGCAGGCAGCCTGGAATATCGAGACCAGAGAGAGAGATACCATCCCTCATTCATCCTTAATTCCAGGTACAGAACTGAATAACCCCTCGCAGAGAATTCTTTAGGTATTCACTTGGCAAAAACAAACTTAACTTAAACTGTAACTTTCTATTCCCGCCCACGTATTAGGCTTAGGTCAGGTACACGGGGTAGGCGTATTTAGAAACACCAGTTGAGTACGTTTAGTCAAATGTATATGTAATATATTTTATTCATTTTAAAACATCTTATGGCTTAGAAACCATATCAATGTTTTTACAGTATTATTTTATACTTCTGCTTTTAATGTATGCACTTTACTTAGCTATAAGTATTGCAATAATATCGATCCATTTCTCTTGTATGAGAAAAGAGACTGATCAATAAATAACACCTTTTTATTGAACACGCCCGTCTCTTCCTTTTTCTCTACAATCTGATGAGACTAAGAATGCACGTACTGACTGAGTAAAATAAATTGCCTTTTGTTCACACGACTCTCGAGATACACTCTTGATTAGGGGAGAGCAAAGTTGTCATGTTCTATGGTTGTCAGAAACTAAATCCCTTCTTGTCTAATCAGGGAAGTTAATTCCTTCCTGAACATTCGAGAAAGTTTCTAGTGAACTCTGAGCTAGCTGGCAAACCCAAAACTTTAAGTCTAATATCGTCAGTAGTAGACCTAGTTAACGTCTGGTCTAGGCCTTTACTATTGAAGGTATTATTCCAATGTGCAGAGCCTATTGGGATAATAGGAACTACACTACATGGCGCCCAACGTGTTTGGAAAGGGCGATAAAACTAACGTAGGACATTTAAAGTAACTCAGTCGTGCTTTCTCACTCAGACCCCTTTCTCCCATAATACTCCAAAGACGTCTGGAGTGGGTAAAAGGTTATATCCGCCAGACCTCGCAGGAGGGAACTCCTATGTATGGTTCTTGGTATAGTCAACGTTGAAGGATACACTGTTCCAAAATATTGTGCATCTAATCTTTGTTTCCATAAAAAACCTGATCTGCAAACAAAAGAAATAACCATCCTGTCGGTAAAATGGTAGACAGTGATGATGAAAGAGAGGCAGTTAGATTAGCAACTGAACTCGCAGCAGCTGATGCTACCATGCAGGAAGCTGACCCGGATATAATACTCATCCCGGTCATTAAAAGAAAATCTATAACCATAAAACTTATAGAAAATGGACTGACACCTAGAGGTGGTACAGTCATATTCGTAATTGAGGCACACGAATATCGGCAGACAGAGGTATACTATTCATGGATAAATTTTCCAGCAGCAAATGCTGTAACAAAGTACTTCCACTATTACAAAATAGAGGAACCTCCTGAAACGTACACTCCTTTCGAGGAGGTGGAAGTACCACTCAAATTTCAAGAGCATTTGCTCTTTTTTGATGGCGCCCTAAAACATAATAATCACATCACCAGGCTCGGTCCTTTAGGTAGACCAGGAGCAACGTGGCCGGTCCTAGCCGGATACACACCACATCCAGACATCGACGGGATGTCTGCAGCTAACCTGTTAACACAGCTAAAACAATTAATAAAAATACATAGACAATTAGTCCAGTATGTGATGCGGACTTCAACAATTCAGCCAGCGATTAAACTCCCACAGCTGACCCCTCACCAGGGGAACACAAATAAAATTACACCACAGAACATCCAGTCCTGCCTAGGTAAAGTACCGGCTAAACGGGAACAAATACCATTCTGGCTAGCGCAGAAAATCACCCAAATAGAGGCGGTGTTTCCAGACACCACCCCGCTAGAAAAGCACAGGATTCTGACTATCTGTCTTCCAATGGGAATCGCACCACACATTGAGGACTGTGACACTTGGGGTACAGTCTTTGCTTCCATCTACACAAAAACGCACGGTGTTCCATCCATTTCGGTAATACCAGATGTGCTAAAACAAATTCAAGACGAATACGGTCCAGAACCCGCTTTAACTCTTGGTATGAAATTACTAAAAGACTTCAAGCAGGTCTCGGCTATATTATTAGCCAACATAAAGGGAGAAGCAGCAAACGTGGCGATCCGCCAGAGGTTAAAGGAAACAGATATAGCAGACCAACCAGCTGAAATTGCCAGAATCATAGAAAAATCCTATGAGGAACTAGGTAGAGATAGTTTAGGTGGAATACCAGTAAAACCACAACTGATTGAAAGTCCTGAAAAAATATTTTTTAATAATAATTCAACATCACAGAAAAAGAACTGGGATGGAAACAAACAATCCAATCCCAAAGAAAAGAAATTCCAGTCCAGAGGAAGGTCTCCTAGGCGAAGGGAGAAATCTCCGAACCAAAGACACAGGTCACCCCAGAGTGACCCCTCTGGGAAAAGATATAACCTTCGAAATAGGGATAATATAAAAAAGCCTGATAGATATCAAGACATTGATACACGTCCCTCTCAATCTTTTCAGACTTCCTCGCAGAAATCGGAAAGAAGAGGACGATCAGAACAAAGAGAACAGCACGCCAAGTCCAAAGACAAGGAACCTGCTCAGCTAAAAAATAAATTACAATTTCCAAAGAAGAAGGTAGCCAGCATTAAAATAGTTAACAATGCCGAGAATTCTGAGGACACAACTGAAAAACGGGGAATGGGCTCAGACAATGCTAGACAGCGCAGCAGAAGTGTGCATAGCTCGCAAAGTCCTTATGAATCATCTGGAGACAGTGGACACGAATGAATATCTTCAAGTGGAAACTGCGGACACCAGAGTTAGCAAACCTCACAAAATATACGAAATAACATTACGTATAGAGGGGGATAAGACTAGAAAAATAAGGGGACTATTTTGGGATAATCTCTCCAAGGGCTATGATATCCTTCTAGCTGAAAAAGACTGGCCACCAGAGTTTGTCAGGGATTGCCCTCATGGCGAAGAAGTAATCATGCCTGCCTTCTCAAATCATATCCCAATTCATAAAAAATACACACTTGCTAGAAAGTGGGCAGTGGCTCTAGCTCCTGCTTTATATAAAAATCACGTAGGATGGGATGAGGACTCTCCTCCTCACAAAATCCAGTTAAAATCACAACCTACTGCACAAAGGCAGTACCCAATTAAGCAAGAAGCAAAAAAACAGGTAAAAGAAATACTAGATCAGCTAGAATACCAGGGGGTGATTGAAACTTGCACCTCACAAATGAACAACCCTTTGTTTCCGGTCTCCAAACCAGACAATTCATATCGTCTAGTTTTGGATTACCGACACCTTAACACATGTTGCAAAACTTTTGCAGTGCAAAATTCGCATAGTGCTGCACTAATGAATAACATAGTGCGCAAAAAATACAAAACAACATTAGACATCTCTAATGGATTCTTTTGTCAAAACATAGCACCAGAGAGCAGATATTTGTCTGCGTTCTCAATAAATGGCACTCAAAAACAATTCTGTCGGTTAGCCCAGGGGTACAAGAACAGCCCGGGAGTATTCTCAGCGAGAGTAACAGAATTACTACAAATATATGATGATGAAGCATTATCTTATGTCAACGACATTTACTTAACAGATGATGACTTGGAGACTCACTTGAAGAGAGTGAACACCATAATACTTGGGTTCGCAGCAGAGGGTTACAAATTCAACTTTAAAAAATCCAGAATTGCCCATCTGACAGTCCTGTTCTTAGGATATGAATTATCAAGTGAAGGCAAAAGCCTGGCTGACAATTTCCTAGAGAAATGTGCCGTAATCCAAGCACCTAGAACACTAAAAAACCTGCAGTCGATTCTAGGCTTCCTAAATTTCGGAAGAACATACATTGCAAATTACGCAGAAAGGGTCAAACCCCTTTATGATCTGATAAAACCAGATTTTAAAAGATCCAATTGGACTCAAATACACACAGAAATTTTGAGATCCTTACAAACAGACATGCTAATTAAAACAAAATTAGAAACACGTGATAACACACGCAATCTTGTGATTCGAGTCATCCCAGGGAGATGCGGATTCACATACCTGACCTCTAATGAGGGAGAAAAGGTACCAATTGCATTCAAATCACACTTGTACACTAAGGCTGAAATGAAATTTAGCCCTACGGAAAAAATTCTAACTGCAACACAGACAGCTATAGCAAAAGAACGAGCCCTGGCACAAGGTAAACGAATAATAATCGTGACACCGATACCAGCCCTAGAGGCGGTAACAAAGGCAAGCATTCCAAATGCTAAAGCGCTCCATCCGAGATGGATACAATGGGCTAATTCTCTTGCTGCAACTGACGTGGCATACGAATTTGATCCTAACTTAAAAACACAAGAATTTCTCCAATATGAATTTGAATGTCCTCCGCCGACCGAAATTCTGCCTCTAGATCATTACGGCTGTATAATATATACAGACGGATCAGCACAACCCGCAGTCGGGGTAAACAAGCTTATAGTGCTGCGTGCGCGATTGTTAAAGGTCGCTGGCACAAAGGGAAATTTAAACCAACCCTCACTAAAACGCAATCTCTAGGAGATTGCACAGCTCAGCGAGCTGAACTACTGGCATTCAAGATGGCGCTTGAAAATACCGATCGAGAATTCCCCACGCTCATAGTGTGCGATTCGTATTATTGCGTTCAGTCTTATAATGAATACTTGCAGATCTGGCTTCAAAATGGTTTTAAGGATGCAAAAGGAGGCACAATCAAGCATAAAATGCTCTGGGAACAAGTAGTTCTTTTACAAAAAGAACTACCAAAGACTCACGTGATACACACACTGAGTCATCAACGTGATGGCGTTCACGTTGCAGGGAATTCATTGGCTGATGAGGCCGCGAAGGCAGCTGTGCAAACGGCTTCCGTAGCTGCCATCACCCGGTCAAAAACAAAAATAGACAGCGAAATATTACAAGCTGTCAGTGCTTCAGAAAAGGATTCGATAGAAACACTCCCGAAAGGCTTTCCAGTAAAATACTCATACATAACTGATGCAAACAATGTTCCTTTTGCTCGAATCCCTGGAGTGGGGGATAGGGCAATTCCAAACATGGAACATAGGTTAGGACTAATAACAGCGGCACACGAAGGGCTTGCTTCCATCCATGCTGGCGTCTCAGCCACAGTATCATTATTAAAACAGAGATACTGGTGGCCACAAATGAGAAGACAAACAAGGAACTATGTTCTAGAATGTGAAATATGTCAAAAAATGAAAGTATCAACGGTGAGACGTCCAGCTCAGACGCCCCTTCTAATCTCGGATAAACCATTAGCCTGTGTTGATCTAGACCACTGCGGTCCCTTACAAAGGGATGGTAACTATAAATATATCTTGGTCGCAGTGGATTCATGCACGAGATTCATATGGATGTGGCCCCAGCGAACGGCTGACGCCAGAACTGTTATAAAAGATTTGCGAGTCTTTATCGGCACATACGCAATTGGCATGCTGCATTCGGACAATGGTCCTGCTTTTAGCTCTCGGGCTTATAAGGAGGCCATGGTCAGCATGGGCGTGGCATTGCGGTACTCTTGTCCATTTCACCCTGAGGGGAACAGAATTGTTGAAAGAAAAAACCGTGACATAAAGCAATCTATAACGGCAAAGGTATTAGGTTCGGGAGCTGGGTGGGTCAAACATCTAATAAGTGTCCAACGTAGTCTAAATAACTTGCCAAGAAATTCTCTGAAGGGATTCAGTGCGTACGAATTATTATTTGGAACTAGGATGTTGATCTCTGACATTGATAGTCAGACTTCAGTGGTGAAAGAAAAAAGCTTTGATATCAAAGACCGTTTGGCTATTTTGCAGGACTTAAACAAAACAAGAAAAGACCTGAGCAACATAAAGTTGAAACAACAGCCAACAACCACTGAAGAACCACCACCTGTCCCAGCAAGACCTGTCTGGATTCCAAAAGTCGGGGATCTAGTCAGGGAAAAGATCGCGGTAAAGAAGGAATTTGGGCCTTCTTACAGAAAAGCAGTTCCTGTCTTGTCTATCAACGGGACAAGATCAGTTGTACTACCGCCACTTGCTGGTAAAAAGGAGAACCGAGTTGTATCAATCGACCTGGTAAAACCACAATCATGTGGCCGATAACAAACAGTAGGCCAAGTGGACTCCCAATAAGTAGCCGAACACCAAGGTTTGCTACCAGTACAGAGGTCCTAACGAAGAGGCTCATCACATTCGAAACGCCTAAAGAAGAACAACAAGGTCTATGCAACAATGCAATAGAACTTAGACCTCTGAAAACCCAAATAAAAACTTTTAGCAGAGACACACCAATCTACAATGAAGTACCAAGCGAAAATGCAGGAAACAGTAATCCTGAAGCAATTGGAACAATTGACAGAACTGCATCCGGCTACTTCATAAACTTCGATGATTCCTCTGAAGGCTTCAGTGAATCGAAGACACAGCCATCATCAAAAACTTTTAAAGGTAAAGCTAAAGAACTTTTGAAACACCTGAAAGAAACATATCTGATTTCTCCATGGATCGAATTTTGGGTGGGTTTTGGTGCATTTATCCTCATACTTTGGCTCATCATGGTACTTACTTTGGGACGCTTCATTGAGGGAAAATATGCTAAAATGGACACAGCAAGTCAGAAAATCAACTTGATCCTCAAACCACACACATCTTCACACGTCGAGAAAAGAGAACTTTCTACAGTCAACTTCACAGCCAATCCGATACCGGGTGGGGTAGCCTGGGACAACACTGACTATGAAATTTATGGTCCGGTCGAAATCCTGAAATATCCACACCAAATTAAGATCTCATTGAGTGACTTTGCAAAACCAAGCTCATTTGCTGATGATTGGGACTTCGAAAGCATTAATAATATGATGTCTGACTTAGTAATGTCTGCTAAATTTACCAAACATGATTATTTGCAGGGTTCTACAAATTATGATAGTATGTACTGTTATAACCACTATGGTAACCATTTTTTACATAGATCTGCACAACCTAGAAATGTTTTAAATTATAATCAATGGGAACATTGTGCAACCCCTCCAAAAGGAAGCTCAAGAACCTTCTATGACAAATATTCATACTTTTCAGGTTTTAACACAAGTAATGCTGAAGCATTTTATTTCAAATTGTCAAACAAGACAGGAACTAAGACCATGATAACAAACACAAAATTGATATATTCAGACTCATTCTTTGAAAAAATGAATACTTTTGGTTTTGATTATTGGGACAAAAATGTTGAATTGAAAAGTGTTTGGGGTACAAAAGAATGGCAAGTACAGGGTATAGAATCTTTGTTTAGAGCCTGCATGATCCCAAAACAAATGATATTTTTAAATGACACTGTTCAACAAACTACCTGTCTTGGCCTAGCCAAAATCAAAGACTTAAATAAACCGTCTATTCCAAAACCAACAATGTACAGCAATAGCTCTATAGATGAAGAGATAGACGTAAATGATGTATTAAACCAAAACAGAACACATCCAGATTGGAAACAGTGGTTGATCTGGCCCACAGATACTAATAACTGTCAAGACAGATTCCTGAACAAAAAACAGGGGTTCAAAATGACCAGGCCAGACCCTAGATATCCTCAAAGACATCACCCAGGGATAATAACCACCTACAGTGTGGGCAAATTATGCCTTCAGTGGCTACAAACTTCCACACTGACAGAAATTAAGCAACACCTAACTTTACTTACTGATGGTGCTGACTTGCGTGATTTCATTATGGGACGGCGCAAACAGCGTCAAAAACGTTTCATAGCAGCCTCTGTATATGCAGCATACAATGAGGCCTGGAAGGTTACTCAAATTGAAACAGCAGAGAGAATACGGGAAATTGACCGTATTAATTTGGAAAAATCACTTTCTGTAGTGGACAATGGGTTAATGACTCTGTCCTCCAGAAATTTTTTCTTTGGACAGCATTGTGTCTTCAGCAATCGACATATTATCGCAAGACTTACTGTTATTACAACATGGTCAGTCTCAATTGTGTTCTATTGTACAGCTTGGCTGGACGTTACAAAATCTACGTTCAGGCTACGTGCCTTGGCGATTAATCAACACAACGTCACTATTCCAAATCTTTAACCTTACTGATAGACAAATCAGTATGGCACAAAAGGGTGCTGATTTTACAATCTTGAGCATTGAAAAACTCGAAAGATTACCAGTGACAATGTCAGAACGACCTGTCAGTGAATGGATAATACATGGGATAATAAATATTCCAATCTCAACCTTCAGGTTTCAATACTGCCAAAAATATATACAGGCTGGCATGTACGAGAAATTGGGAACGGGGTACATTAAAACAACATGGAACCTGCCCTATTCACATGCATGTGTCAGTAATAAAGGACAGAAAGTGTTTCTTAGTGGCAATAATTGTGCGATGTCACTAAGCGGCACGCTTCTGTGTAACGGAATTAGTTTGCATGGAGCCTGTGAAGGGAATTCATACAACCTTTCATGTCACCAGCAAGGCGCACCTGCAACAGAGATAGAACCATTCTTTCAAAGACTCTATAATGGGAGTTACATTCTAATTGTAGATCGCAGATGTTGTAGTCTTATGCCCGGGACACCTTATCTCGTAACTACGACTGCGAAGGTCAAGTGCTGTGGACGCTCATTGTTCCCCAGCTCCTTTCCAGACAGGGAGGCAAGGGCATGGCCCAATTTGAAAATTACTTCTATTCGAATAGATACTTTAAGCAGAATGAAAACAGTGCCTCTTCAGACGCCTACAAGGCTCACGTCATCAAAAGAAACGTATGATCTACAAGTCGCAAGGACGACTGCAGAGATACATTCATTGTTATCAACTAATTCCCCCATACATTTCGCAGAAATCCTGAATGAAATCTTAAATATTTCTGATACCAATGGGGTCTCAAAGGTATTTAAGACAGTATTTTCGATGGCATTAACACCATTCAAAGCCATACTGGGTATTTTTCCAGATTTCGTCCATTCGATTTTTGGCGGACTTCCCCTGATCTTGGGACTAATTGCAGGAATCCTATTCTTAGTCCTTATTTTTCGTTATGGCAACCCATGTCACAGACCAAACTCTTGCGACAAGGGAAGAAACAATCCTAGCCATTGGATACCGGGACCGGATATCAAAAATCCTGGGACTCTCCCGGCTTAGAGACCTGAATATGACTTGGTTTCTATCATTTCGACCAATGTGGCAAAGATGTGTTTTACCTGTATTAAGGTGTCTGCTATGCGGAGAAGAATGCGTGTTAGACACCTGTCTAACGCTACAATCGGATGCGCCAATGGATGCAGAAACATTGTTGAGCCCGATCAAGGTTCACGCTTTGTGCTGCCCTCAAAGGCTACCAATCCTGATGACGGCATTCGTGGAAGCTTCACCACTACGATTAAGGGGTAGTTAAGTTCAAGATGAAAGCAGCATCGAACAGGTACGACCTTCTGTCAGCAATGCGAATCAGAATGTCAATGGAGACAATCATGCGCACGAATGCATGGTTACACCTTTTTCCGAGTTAGTGGAACTTTCCCAGGAAGCTGTTGACAACTTTTTCGAAAGCCTAAATGATATGATATTCTCACCAGAGCAGAAATAGAGACTTTTGAGCAAGCTCGTACACGGCGTTCCCTGAATTCGGCCTTCAACTTTAAAAATAAAGTCACATGAACAATTTTACCTCCAGTTCACGGACAGCAAATTTTCAGCAGCCCCAAACTATTTTTTATATTTTCGGGACACTATCTTCTGCTTAAAGTAAGAACTATTCTTAGAGAACTAAGGTTTCTAAAAATGTAGATAGCTTATAGACATTAGCTGCCCGCTGGTACGTTCATAAATATTTTATTGTGTGATGGAATGGTCTCGAACTTTTTTTCTGTATTAAGAGCCATTTCATGTGTAAATTCTCATATACCAAATAGCAATAATGTATATAATGCATACAAATGCGTGATTACTTTGGCATTATTCTACAGCTTGAGTGCATACAATACATATGATTGCAATTTTTTCCGTATATTTGAACAATTTCAAAATGCATTTATGTATCTTGGGGTGGTAAGGTATACACTATACTATATAGTATGTTTTACTATGCATAGATTAGTAAATATGTCCATAGTTCTGAATCGATCCCCCTATTCCTGACCCTATTCTGGTTAAACAAACCAACAAGTTAACTAGCAGTCAGCCCATGAGGCAGAAAACCCCCATGATGCAGATACCGTTATCTGACGCAGTCACACTACGGCACAGAAACGTGTTATCTGATTAGGTCATAACGCTTGCGATCTAATTAGACAAGCGATATTCCTCCACATGCATGTCGTGTCCCTCTAGAAGGGTGGAATGCTAACCCCGTCGCCAGAATTGGCGAGGGGTTAGTATTCCAATTCGTTTGACACCTTACTCGACATGTTTTGATAAAGCGATACCAGAGTTGGCATTTAACCGCGAGGATTATAATGCACTTAAGAGTATATGGTATGCGTTATCATGGAACAGCTATTAGGACTTGGTTCCGCAAGCTGCAAACGGGCTCAGCTCATGCCAGAGCACCATTTCACCTTATCCCATGCACTCTGCCTTCAGGATTGTTAAGGCCTGCCATAGGAGTGACTGATAGGAATATCGGTGTCCATTGTAGGTTTAGATATAGGTATACTATATCTAAAGCAAAGGGTGATTACACCACCTTGCCCCAGCTGTCGTGCAGCCAGTTGTGTCAGATTTGGATGGCCAGCCAGGGGTGGCATAATACATGCTGCAGCCCCTGGTAGGCCCTGGGTACACCTATGCCCTGGGTACCTAAGGTACACTGTACAGGGACTGATAAGGTGACTCAGTATTCAATTAGATATGTACCTAAGGTACATGGAATCCATTTTAACAGAGAGAGCAGTGGGCCTGGGGTCCTGAATAGCAGGGCCCCAGGTCAACTAAGTCAGAAAACCAGCAAAACACCAGGCAAAAAGTTGGGGGCAACCATAGTCAGGGATCTACCTTCCTACACCGTCCCTCTGCTAGGGCAAGCTTTGCCTGGACCTCCACCGGCCACTGCGGCAGCACTTCCGCAACCGTATCCCACAGAGAGTTGGTGTAACGGCCCAAAAGGCAGGCGGTGTTGACAGACCGCAACCCCAAACTTAGGGAGGAGAACAGTTTCTTCCCAAACTGATCGTACCTTTTGGATTCCCGATCCGGAGGGGCGGTCGGGAATGCGGTCGGGTAGGTAGAGGCCTGGATTACCAGGCTCTCGGGGGTGGGGTGAACGAACAGGAAGCTGGGGTCGCCCGGAGCCGGCCCACGTTCCGATCTACGGGAAGGCCCGTAGAGGGCTTGGACCAGGTGCCCACCAGAACGTCAGTGAGGGCTTCGTTAAATGGCAGGAGAGGCTTTGCGGCGCTTGCCTGCGGTTTGAGAACCTCAGGGAGGAGGTTAGTCCTCACGGCCACGACAGGGAGCTCAAGAGCCAAGCCCTTGGCTGCCCTAGTCAACACCACGCTGTAAGCAGCCCCCTCCTTCGTAGCCACGGTAGGAGGGGAGACAATTCCAGTGTCGGGCGAAGTGTCCAGACCACTGGCCTCCCCCAGCTCGTCTGCCCAGTCCCGGCTCAACTGGCACTGCAATCCCAGAGGGTCTTCAGACCCCTCCCAGTTCTCCTCGTCATCCATCTCCAAAAAGTTATGAAGCCGGGTCGTCGGTGAAGGGCACACCGATCGGCGTCGAAGACGGCGCCAGTCCGATGCCGGATCCGGACCGGGGCTGGAACCGGGGACGACGTCGTCGGGAGCCCTTGGTGCCGGCGCCAGCAGAGGGGTCGTAAGGTCGACTGGCGTCGTCACGGATCCAGGCCTGGATCCTGAGGAACCCGGAGTCGTCGATGGCGCCGGGGCCGAAGCACCCGACGGCCTGCTAGGGCTCCCAGACGGACCTGCCGGGCCCGAAGGCGCCTCAGCGTGTTCGGATGGAGGGAAGCGAGACCTCATGGCCATGAGGAAAGCACTAATCTCCTCCGGCGTTGTGTGCAGCCCAGGGACCGGAGGGTGTGGAGCTGGACGCAGTGCTTGCGGCTTCAGCAGAGTCACGTGGGCTGTGTCACCCGAACCCCCGGCCACGTCCCGCGGAGTCAGAAGAGCGTTGTCGCTTTTTCGACTTCTTTTTGGAGTGCCTCGACTTACCTGAGGACTTGGAGCCTGACGAGCGGTGATGACTGCGGCCCCTCGACCTCCTACTGGACCGGGACCTCGAGCGGCGCGGGGCCGACTGCCGGAGCTCGAGACGCTTATGGGATCGCTCCCGCCTAGCCTTCGAGGTCAAGGCCCGGCAGTAGAGGTACGACTTTTCAACCTTGTCGCCCCCGAGACAGTAAAGGGACAGACGGTGGGGGGAAATCACCGCCATCAAGCAGTGACAATCGTCGCAGGGTTTGAACACGGGCATCTCTACCGGCACCGCGAGTCGAGGGTCGACTCGAGAAGTGATCCAAAATAGATCAAAAAGTTAGTAAAAAAATGACTAAGAGTACTGCTCTTCCAGGATCTGCGATTGCTGGCGCGTAAAAAGGACCGGCATCAGCGCGTGAGGGCGGCGTCTAAGTGCTCAGACGACGTCATCCCGGCAATCGCGACGGCGACGATGGACGTAGAGCCGCAGACGACGCCTACCGACGCACAGGGGTACTGCTACGCAAAACTTTACGGATCTAGTCTGATGCCTGGGGATATTCTAAGGTAAGGAATCTAACACTAACCCGATTCTTTAATCTTTGCATTAGGACCTCTCCATAGTAACCTACAGCGCAATGATAAAAGTGCTTGGAACTCACTGAAGACTGCTCCTACCTTCGAGGTAACTCTTTCTGTGGCCCTTGCTGGTCCTCCTGACTGGCTCCCTGCTGGAATTAGTTGCCTAAAATAACTCAAAGTAACCGCATTGATAGACTTGTTCGTGGTTGAGGAAAAAGTGAATATTTACTATACGTTAGTACAGGCCTGGAAAAGGGTTAGCAGGTGCTGAATGAGGGTTCAATAGCACAATTCTAACAGGAGCTCTTCGCAGTTCCGTAGTTCCGTGGCATGAAAGAGGAAGCCAAATATGTTCAAAAGATATGCAGCATCGCCTCCTTGAAGTCTATTTTCTACAGGACTGAAAGTTGGGGAGAGTTTGGGGCATGCTAGGACTAGTCACTGGGCTGGATGAGAGTCAGAAGACACTTCTGGGGTATTATTTTTTTTGACAGATGTCCTCGCGCTTTCCTGAGTGATTTCGACTGCCAGGGTGGGGTAGAATCCCAAGTAGCATTCTTGATCTTATGGAGCATCTTCGACTTTAACTTACCAAAAACTTCAAGCGGGAATGGAACTTAGCAAGGGACCATCTTCTTCAACATGATGGCAAACAGCCTGCAACTTGGAACAGGCATGGTGAACGAGAAAAACAACTTGCAAACATCCGTACAAAACACTAGATGGCAGGAGTATGCAAAGCATGTGATCTACATCTCACATGCCTCCAACACTATGTTTCAATCTTATCTTAAGTTTGGAAACAGTCTTTTGCCTCCCATGCTGAAATTGCCTTCTGGTGCATGAGGGCACATTTATCATAACCATTTGAGCAGTGGCTGGACTCCAAGCCCGAAAGTCACATGTGCGGATCTATGACCGACACTATTTGCTGCACAGCTTGAAATGTGTTGTTTTCATTGTGAGACATCATCCCTGGCATACTGTCTAAGGTACATTTTGGAGTCACCAGAAATACAGCAACATTGGAAGTGGAGCTACGGGTCCCTGTCTAGGGGTGGTGCTTAAATGCATCTCTGCTACTCTGTCACTTCCAGAGCGATACAGAATTACCTTGGAACCACAAAGTGCCAATTTTCGGCGCACAGAAGTGTTTCTGTAAAATTCTTTGGAACTAGTCTGGTGCCTGGGAATATTTTAAAGGGAATCTGTGGTAAAAATTATCCATTGGAAATCTTTAACTGTTCATTACACGACCTTGCCAGGCTTACAAAATAATATTGCAAAGAGTATCCCATTTGAAAGGTGCACGTTTAGGGGGATAGATTCCCTCCACTGCATACAAAGAAATAAAATGGGACCAATGTCCAGAAAACACAGATTTCACGGAAAGGCGATGTACTGAAAAAATTACCACAACCTCAACTGGTAAGTCTAATGTGCTCAACCTGCAGTCATGAAGTTGGAGATCTGGAGGTTTGGGTGCAAGGTCTGCCCTGTCAAATGTAAGAGGTCAGCCCAGAGTGGAAGAGGCACAAGTATAATCTCCATGACCAGTCCAGTGTTCTCAAGATCAACAACGCCTGGTCCTGAAGCATCTTCATCAGAAACTGAGGATTTAACAGAAAAGGAGTAAACGCATATCAGAGTGCAAAGTTCAGTGTTGGGGAGAACGAACCCCTGGAGCAGAAACTGAACAGTGCAGAACAGTTGGCAATGCATGCTTTTGGCTGTAAAAATGAGGGCCACTGGAGAAGTGCCCAAAAGAGCAATGGTGTCCTCAATTACTTTCAGGTAAAGTCACCACTCAAGGTCAGCTAGGTGGTGCTGACTGAGGTTGTCTGCTCCCACATTCAAGGAGCCTGCCCGGTAGAAAGTTTGTGATTTCGGTGATTCAAGGTGTGAAACCTTTCTGTTAATCTCAGTGTCTGGCTTTGTGACATTTTGTTGGAAGCTGTAGCTAAATAACACTTTTTGCTCAAATATGTGGATCTTTTCCCTTTTTTCCAAATATAAAGATATGAAATATGTGTATATATATATATATATAAAATATTATATTATATTATATACTTATGGTGTAATGTTTGTTAATATTACGATTTTGACTTACTACTAACCCCACTATATTTAGATAAAACAAGTTACTTACCTTTGGTAACGACTTATCCAGTAAAGACTTCATGAAGCCGTAGATTGCTTACCTTAGTATTACCGCCAGGTCTCAGACTGGACCCAGAAATCCTTGCATCAGCCATACCCCTGCATTTCAGTAGGTGGCGTAATTCAGATTTGCGTGCATCATCAGCGCCTGAAGTGATGTGCGCGGTGCCTATATAGGCACCACCCGAGCACACTGACATCAGTTTCTTGTTGTGGCTTTTCACACCAGGAGCATGGAGCCACTAAAACCACTGGTGTGAAAAGCTGGGGCCCTGAAAGGGAAACAGCCCTGTCCCTAAAATTCCATAAACACAGTGAGGAGGATGGATCGGTCAGTAAGGAATTTGCAGCTAGACCGAGTCTCTACCAGATAAGGAGTTACCAAAGGTAAGTTACTCATTCATCTGATTGAGACTTCTAGCTGCAGATTACTTACCTTAGAATAAGATACCCAAGAAATACCTCCCAGGAAGTGGGTCTGCAAAACTGATTTACACTAGAAAGTCCTCCAAGACTAAACAGGTAAAGTTCCCGTCCCAAAGGACCGGACTATCCAGGCAGTAATGCTTCATGAAGGTATGTACAGAAGCTCCCGTCGCGGCCTGGCAGATATCTAGGACCGGACCCCAAGGTGATATTGCAGTGGTTGCAGCCTTAGCACTAGAGGAATGAGGGTGCAAACGTTCAGAGGGGTTGCTTCTTGGCGAGTGCATAGCTGATCTTAATGCACAGTATGATCCATTGGGAGATGGTCTGTTTCTGCAAGGCTTTTCTCATCGTTGCTCCTAAATACCAATAAGTTGGTTGTCTACCCGGAACTCTCTTGTGTGATTATCGTAGAACACCCCTCTCTTTTTGGGTCTAGTCAGTGAAGTTGCTCCTCTTCTTTAGAGGGATGAGGCAGAGCGTAAAAGTATAGGCAGGGGTATGAACTGGCCCACATGAAAAGAAGCACCCACTTTCGGGAGAAAGGAAGCTTGTTGGGGTAGACATTCAGGTATACAGGCTTGGATGACAAAGCCTGAAGCTCACTGACACTCCGGGCAGATGTTACTGCCACCAGGAAGGCCGTCTTGATGGCAAGGAGCCGGAGCGGAAAGTTGTGCAAGGGCTAAAAGTGAGTGCACATCAGGACTAGAATAAGGTCCCCTTGAGGTATTATGAAGGGTGAAGGAGTAAACATATGCTGCATACCTTTCAAAAACTAATGTACAATAGGGGATTTGAAGAGGGGCGGGTGCTTAGATAACTGCAGAAAGATAATAGAAAGATAACCCAATAAGGTGCCTCGAGCAGAGCCCTGCTGGGCAAGGAAAAGGATATAAAGAAGGACCTGAGAGAGGGGAGCAGAAATAGGACCAATCTGTTTCTCAGCATACCATGCCACAAACTTGACAGCAGGTTTATACCGTTGTGGTGGAGGGACACCTGGCTGCTAAAATAACATTGCTGACTTCAGGCGGTAAAGCTGTAAACTGTCACCACTCAATCTCAACACATGTAGGAAGAGCGTTGACAGGTGTGGGTAGAGAACCCTCCTCTGCTGCTGTAACAGAGGATACTCCCTAAGGGGCAGCCTGATTGGAGGGACGATGGGCATGCTTAACAGCTCTGGATACCAAACACTCCAAGCCCAGTCTGAAGCAACAAAGATAGCTTAGGCCAGTCGATCCTGACCTTCTTGAGAACACTAGACAGGATAGATATGGGTGGAAAGGCACACAGAAGACGGACAAGAGAAAGGGAATCAAAGAATAAGATGCCAGCACTAGTCTTAAAAGTCCCTATCAGTTTTGGTGAAAAGAATAGGTGCAAACAACGGGCTGGGAGCACAATTCCCTATACTCCCTCAAATTAAAGGCTGATTCAAAGAACCTGACCCTCAACAATTTAACAGCACATACTAGCCCAGCACACTTTAAACACAATTTGTAACAACGAATGAGTCAAAAAGAATCTAGTTTCACGAGCAAGTCGATGTTTTCAGTTTCAGTTATTCTTTATTGTTCAATCTTTAAAAGCTTTGGACAGCATCACTTTTGGGACCGCCAACGCGTTTCGTCCCAACCAGGGACTTCTTCAGGGCTTGAACAGTGAGTATAGTCTATTCTGGCAGACAATTTCTTATGAATTCTTGTTGACAATTTCTTATGAGTTCTTAAAAGGTAGCAATATATCTCAAAGAGAAGACTGTTCTATATGGTGACCCTTTATTATTCACAACTGATGATTATAAGATTTCACTTGAGAGCATTTCTTCGTGTGTTAGGCATCATATTTGATAGATGGAAAGTCTGTTTTACAAGGTAATGACCCGGATATAATAGTTCGGGTCCGCAAAGAGGGTCCTCGGTCGTCTCCGCTCCACAGGAATCACCACAATATCTTTGAGATATATTGCTACCTTTTAAGAACTCATAAGAAATTGTCAACAAGAATTTATAAAAAATTGTCTACCAGAATAGACTATACTCACTGTTCAAGCCCTGAAGAAGCCCCTGGTTGGGACGAAACGCGTTGGCGGTTCCAAAAGTGATGCTGTCCAAAGCTTGTAAAGATTGAACAATAAAGAATAACTGAAACTGAAAACAAGGCACACAGAAGACCTGAACTTCACTCAAGACACCACTGTTGCATATCAAAGGCAGAAAAAAGTTTCGAAGCCTCTGGCCTCTATATGCTTAATCACTAGCCATCCTGCTGGAGGAGGGGTTAGCACCTTCCTTCAGAGAAGGCATTGTTTCTGGTCTCAGAACACAAGGACTCTCACCTACAGTGGGTCAGAAACATGTCTGTGGTGGCAGGCTGGACGATACCAGTCAGCCAACACACTAGAGGATTAGTAGGTTTTCAGGGGGCGCCTCTAAGGTGTCCTCTGGGTGCATGTCACAGTAAATCTGATATTGGCATCAGTATAGATTTATTAAGACAAGATATTTGATACCATACACCATTATTTTCAGTGATGCCATTATGTTGCTGGGTACTTAGTACATATACTTAAGATGGCTTCCTAATCCCTTGTAATGTCTTAGCAATGGACCTAGACATTACAGGTGCATATCTGCTCGTGTAGATGTGCCCACACATGTAATATAATGCACTCTGCCATAGGGCTCAAAGGCCTGCTGTAAAGGTGACTTTCATATAAGACATGCAGTGTACCTGGCCATTGCACACAGGAAGTGTGCAATGTCATGTGTTCAGAAAGGCTTGCGCCATTTCATGCATTCTGCAATTGCAGTCTGCATGCAGTTTCTGCATGTGTCACTTTGGGTGGCATAATACATGCTGCAGCCCATGGGGACCCTCTTTAGTATGCATGCCCTGGGTACCATAGGTACCAATTACCAGGGACTTACACGGCTGCTAAAGTCGGGGTATATTCTAAGGTAAGGAATCTGCCTTAGTCACCCTTTCTGGGGATGGTGCTCAGGGCCGCAGGGTTTCCTGAAATGGTAGTACACAATTCCACTGGACAATTTGTAACACCCACTTGTCCAAGGTGTTGGCCTGCCACAGTGTCAGGAAGTGTCGGATTCTACCATGACAGGGTGAGAGAGAAAGTGGAGTATTAGTTTGGATGGCTGTGAGACGTCACCAAGTATTATTGTCACTGTTAGAAATGGGATCTCTGGTCGGCTAAGGCTTGCGCCAAAGCCAGGCAGAGACCACCACTCTAGACAGGGAAAGGGAGTTACACGCCAAGGTAACACCTGCTCACCCCCTTGGTAGCTTGGCACGAGCAGTAAGGCTTATCCCGGAGGCAATGTGTAAAGCGTTTGCGCTTTACACATTGCGCTTTACAGCAGCAACACACTAGGCACACCACAAAAAGGAACGCCACACAAGGTTATATATAAAAATAGCCTTTGTATTACCATAAACACATTAGATCATAAACACACATATACACTGTGCCAACTGGCACGGGGCAGTATTTACAGGGGAATACTTACACATGACAGGGCCATGTGGGCCACTGTCAGAATCAGCACTTAGTAGAAATAGTAGATGTAGAACATAGGATAATTGTAGCACAAAATAACTATTGTAGAACACAACCAGTAACCACTGGTAAAAGGTAGGAACACACTACGCAATACTAATCACCATAGGCATAGGTCACGCAGTGAAACAAACTGACTAGCATAAACCATACTAGGCAAAACAACCTCCTAATTATGTAACACATTTAGAGGTATAAAACAGGCATAAAGGCATCGCACATTACGCATAAATCACATTAGGCATAGACAGTGTACCCCAAGCAAGGGCACAACACCTGAAGACTGTCCCCAGGCCAACTGGCCTTCCATGGGGCTCAAACGCCCTTTGTCCAAGAGTCAGGGCTATCTGCACAAAGCAGCGAAAGCAATGAAGTAAAAGAACAAGCCTAAAAGTGGCAGCTGCCCACTAATTGCTGGGCAGCTGTAAAAATCCATAGGATGGGCACGGGCACTTTGGTGCCCTCAGGACTCCACTCTGGGCTCTCTAACCAATTATGCGCCAAGTGGCAGCTGCCTTTGCCCCCCCAAGACAGCTGGAATCAGCACCACCCAACACTGGCACTCTGGGACTAAGGAACCATGCTAGGCCCCAAAACGAAGTAGGTACATCAGGAGGGGGCGGGCACCGGCAATGTGCCCCGATGCCCCCTCTACCACAATGACCCCAGGAGCCCTCAAGTAAATCAGGGCGGGCACCACTGTGCATGTGAGCGCCACTCAGGGGACTCTTAGCAATCAATCTGCCCCCAACGTCGGAGTCCCGCTCTGGGACTTCTCTAGGCAATGTGTTCCCAAAGTAGGTGAAACTGGCAGAAAGGAGGGTCGGGGGCGGGCACCGGTAATGTGCCCCGACACCCCCTCTAATGACAATGGACCAAGGAACCCTACGAAGGAATGTTCCCGGGCCTGCCTCTGAGACTTTGAATCAAATGTGCCCCCAACGTTGGAGCGGGCCTGCTCAAGAGCTAGGAATACAGAACACATGGAGCCCTTCCCCCAGCCCGTCTCGACTTACCGAGCTGCTCCTCCGGGGGAGGGGTCCTTTCCTTGGTGTGCACGGGGCTGATAGGCGGCGGGGCAGGCACCGACAATGTGCCTCGGGCCCTCCTCCGCCTTACTCACAGCAGCTTCTCTGTGGAGCCTTCTGCAGCAAAGGAGCCCCGCCTTCAATTCTCACCTCCCTGCTTCCCCCCCGGAGCTCTCCTTCAGTGTACCGGAGCGCAGGGTGGGCTCCCGGTTTGGCTTTCCTGTACTTCCGGGTCGCCGCGGGCAGAGTGGCGGCCCTCAGTGTTCACTCCTGACAGCTGCAGGCTACTATACGGGGTAGGCTCACGTGGTTTCAACGGAACGTCCCTGGCGGGGTGGGCGCCCGCTAGGATATATACAGCGGCACAGGGATATCAAAAATGGCAAATCCGCAGGGTGGGCACCTGCGCCGAAATCCGGCAGATTGCGTGGTAGGCACCCGCTCGATCAGAGCCCTTGCAGGGGGATCCCCACGCCGGGGATTCCCCTCTAGAAAATAATCGCAGCTCAGTGCTGCAACTCACAAATAGGAGCGCTGTTCTCCATAAGAAAAGGCACAACAATAAGCGCTCTTCAGGGAAATAAAGAGCTTCCTCAGCAGGAGAACCAAAACACTCCCAGGCGCTGCAGGCCAAGTCCAGTAAAGGGACCAGTTTAGCCCGGGTGAAAAGTTTATCTTCTGACTTGGCCTTTTGTTTTTGGAGGATTTTTCACATCTGTGGGTTGGGTTGCCGGCTGGGTTTGACAGTAGACTCAATGGCAGTAGATGCTGCTCAGCATTGGTCCCAGTGAAATCCTCCATGATTGGCTTTAGAAACTTTTCTGAAAGTCGAGTTGCTTTCAGTGGGGAAAATCAAAAAGGAGATTCGCAATGGCGATGTGACGACAGTGATTGCGGTTCACCTGCGGTCCTGTGGTAAACTATGGTTCTTTTGTGAAAAAGTTTTATAAGTGTCCACTTTTGCAATTTTGAAGGCAAAATAATACATTGTAAGAGTATCCAATGGCCCAAGACCTTTTTCCGTACCACATGGTGAGTTAGCACTCATTCTCCCATAAGCCACCAGCAGGGTATAGAGAAAATCCAGTTTGAACTAGGATCTCCTTTGTTGTAGGTTTCTTGCAGCTGTTGTGGTCCTGGAGCTTAACTGAAGGCTAGGCAGCTAGCCTTGGGATACCACTCTTCTGTAGTGGGTTCAAGTGGGAGCAGGTCCAGCCCTCGAAGCTTCTCTTCGCAAGTAAACCAGCAGGCTCAGTCCTTCTCAGTTGCAGGTGCAGTTATTCTTCTGTTTTCAGCAGTTTCAGAAGTGGTCTGAAGAGAGTATCCAGGAGTGCCTCTTTTATGCCAGTATAGAGTTTGTGAGTGGGGAGAACTCACTAATCAATAAGGATAAATGTCTAACGGGTAACCCTTATCAGCCCTGCGTCACTTCCTAGGGGATGAGACTACTCAAATGTAGGAAAATGCCCCTTTTTGATATGGTCATCCCCACTTTTCGCCCATTAATTGGTGCAATTTTGACAGAAGTGCACTTAGTTCCTGTTAACCAGGTCCTCAGTGCCAGATCTCCTTCCCTAAAACTGTACAATTGTTCCCTAATTAGCAATATCTTTAGCACCTCTGTAAGTCCCTAGATGGTACCCCTAGTACCTAGGCCATGGGTACTAAAAAGGGACCCTAAGGCTGCAGAATGCATTGTGCCACCCTAAGGGACTACTCATCACACTCTAATAAACCGCCATTGCAGGCTGTGTGACATGGTGCAAACAAAAGTGAAAACACAACATGGCACACCTCCTATGTGCCATGCCTGCAGATACTACAGGCAATATATCTAAGTCACCCCTACAGCAGGCCTTCTACACCTGTGTGGACATATCTGCATGAGCAGACATGCCCCAGTGATGTCTAAGCCGATTCATAGACATTGCAAGTGGATATGGAAGCCATCTTAAGTACATGTACTGGACGCACAAGTTACTACTTGTGTAACGATATATCTCTAAGAGACATTAGTTAGTGATAGATTCCTTACCTTAGAATATCCCCAGGCGTCAGACTGGATCCGGAAACTTTTTGCGTAGCAGTCCCCTTGCGCGTCGGTAGGCGTCGTCCGCGGCTCCGCGTCCGTCGTCGTCTGCGCCGTGATGACGTCGTCGGAGTACTTAGACGCCGCCTCCGCGTGCTGACGTCAGTTCTTATGCACAGCTTTTTCGCGCCAGATACGCAGAGCCATGATAGAACCAACACTGGTGCCATGAAACTAGGGCCCTGAAAGGGGATGACCTTAACCCTAGATATCGGTTCGCAGAACGGGGAGGATGGGTGAGTCGGTAAGGAATCTATCACTAAGTAATGTCTCTTACAGATATATTGTTACAAAAGTAGTAACTTGTGCATCTGAAAGAGACACGTTAGTGATAGATTCCTTGCCTTAGAATAGATACCCCAGCAATACCAACCCCGGTGGTGGGTCTGCGAACCAATAATCATACCAGAAAGTCCTGGAGGACGGACCGGCCAAAGAAGCCATCCCTCCGGACTTAGCTGTCCAGGCAGTAGTGTCTCGCAAACGTGTGCAGCGAGGCCCACGTAGCTGCCTGACAAATGTCCTGCAAGGGCACACCTCCGCCCAAGGCAGTAGTAGTCGCCGTGGCCCGAGTGGAAAGAGCCCTCAGCCCAACAGGAGGTTCCTTCTTAGCCAAGGAGTAACACGCCTGGATGCACAAGATGATCCACCGAGAGATGGTCTGCTTGTGCACCGCCTGTCCCTTCTTAGTGCCCACGTAACCAACAAAGAGTTGGTCATCCACCCAGAACTGGCGTGTGCGATCCAGATAGTAAGAGAGCGCACGTTTTGGGTCCAGACGGTGGAGCCTCTCTTCCTCTTTCAAGGGATGCCGAGGCGGAAAGAAGGTGGGCAAGGTGATGGACTGCCCGATGTGGAAGGCCGTGACAACCTTGGGCAGGAAAGAGGGTCTTGTCTGCAACACAACCTTGTCCGGATGGACAGCGAGGAAAGGAGGTGTGGAAGAAAGAACCTGGAGCTCACTCACTCTCCTGGCAGAGGTGATGGCAACCAGGAAAGCAGTCTTCAAAGTAAGAAGACGGAGAGGACAGTTATGGAGCGGCTCAAAGGGAGCACACATTAGATAAGTAAGCACAAGGTTCAAGTCCCACTGGGGCATCACGAAAGGAACAGGAGGAAACATGTGTGTGATGCCCTTCAACAACCTATTTACAATTGGGGACTTGAACAAGGATGGCTGATCAGGTAGCCTTAGGAAGGCGGAAAGGGCATAGAGGTAGCCCTTTATAGTGCCCAGAGCAGAGCCCTGCTGGGCAAGAGAAAGAAGGAAGAGGAGAACCTCAGAAAGGGGTGCAGAGAGTGGATGCACAGCCTTTGCTGTGCACCATGCCACAAATCTGTTCCACCTGCAGGCGTATACCGAATTTGTGGAGGGACGCCTGGCTGCCAGAATGACATTACAGACTTCAGGAGGCAAGTCAAATGGCCTCAACTGTCGCCGCTCAATCTCCAAGCTTGCAGGTGGAGACTGGACAGGTTCGGGTGGAGGACCGTCCCCTGCTGCTGCGACAGAAGGTCCTCCTGAAGAGGCAGACGAATTGGGGGATCGACAGACATGCTGAGTAGCTCTGGATACCAATATCTTCGTGCCCAGTCCGGAGCCACAAGGATAACCTGGGCCCGGTCACACCTGATCTTCTTCAGCACTCTGGGCAGAAGTTGTATAGGCGGAAAGGCGTACAATAGACCGCAACTACACTTGCGACGAAAAGCGTCTCCGAGCGAGTGCCGCCTTGGAAATTCCAACGCGCAGAACTGATGACATTGCGCGTTCTCTTCTGTGGCGAATAGACCTAACCAAGGCTCTCCCAACTGCTGAACGAGGCCTTGCGCCACGTCCGAGCTTAGACGCCATTCGTGATCCATCATGCACCGACGGCTGAGTTCGTCCGCCCTGGCGTTCAGAGAACCTGCCAGGTGTTGAACCACCAGGGTCACGCCCTGATGTTCCAGCCACTGCCAGAGGCGCAGAGCCTCCTGGCATAAGGTCCACGACCCCACCCCGCCCTGTTTGTTGCAGTACCACATGGCGGTGGTGTTGTCCATGAACACCTGCACTACACTCCCCCGGACAGAGGGGAGGAAGGCCTACAGTGCTAGTCGGATCGCCCGCAGCTCCAAAAGGTTGATGTGGAGCTGGGACTCCTCCGGAGACCAGAGGCCTCTGATCTCCGCCTCTCCCATGTGGCCCCCCTGCCCTGGAGGGACGCGTCCGTCACAACTACGTGCTCCGGTTGGGGTAGGGAGAGGGATCTGCCGCTGACCCAATCGCGGTCCGTGAGCCACCACTGCAACTGTCTTGCAGTGCCCTCCGAGATCAAGACATGGTCGGACAAGTTGCCCTGCTGCTGGGCCCACTGAAACTTCAGGTCCCACTGCAGAGCCCGCATCCGCCACCTGGCGTGATGCACCTGGAGGATGCAGGAGGCCATCAGCCCCAGAAGCCGCAGCGTCAACCTGACCGAGACCCGGGATAAAGGATAAAAGATCTGAATCAGAGCCTGAATATCCCGAACCCGCTGCACGGGAGTGTAGGAGAGTGGGGTCTGCAATCCTATGGTCACCCCAGATTTTTGCTTTTTGCTTCACTGGTTTACGACTTTCCCTGGCTGTGGGCCTGCTAATCAGACCCACAGCCTAACTGCTCTCTCTCTAAATTGACAACCATGTACTTTAGGTGCATTTACCAATTGGTACTGGGCCACCTTATCAGTCCCTGTACAGTGTACCTCAGGTATCCAGGGCACGACAGCTGGGGCAAGGTGGTGTAATCACCCTTTGCTGTAGATATAGCATACCTATATCTAACCCTAAAATGGACACATATATTCCTATCAGTCACTCCTATGGCAGGTCTTACCAATCCCGAGGGCAGAGTGCTTGGGATTATGTGAGTTGGTGCTCTGGCATGAGCTCAGCCCGTCTGCAGCTTGCGGAACCAAGTCCTAATAGCTGTTCCATGATAACGCTATACCATATACTCTTAAGTGCATTATCAACCTCGCGGTTAAATGCTAACTCTGGTATAACATTATCAAAACATGTCGAGTAAGGTGTCATACGAATTGGAATACTACCCCCTCGCCAATTCTGGCGACGGGGGTAGCATTCCACCCTTCTAGAGGGGCACGACATGTATGTAACTGAGAACCCCGGTTAAAGTTAACTCAAGCCTTGGCATCACAACATGGATGCTGCCACCACAGACAAAAGTCTGACCTCCTGCTGCTGGGAGTCCTTCCAGCGAGGGAGGCATGGACAAAGGGTTTCCTGCCTTGGGAGGTGCTAGCACCACCCCATACAGGATTTTGTGTATTGGGTAGGACAGGCCTGAAAGGAATGAGACATGCCCGGGGCACACAAGGTGTCCTGTGCATACACCGGTTCAAACCAGTTGCTTGGGCATCCCTGCCCCAGCTCTGGCGCGAAAACCGGACAAAGGATAGGGGGTGTAACCACCCACCTTCCTCGTCCCACTCATAGGAGAGACCTAGTCGTAGTACAGCACCCTTTAGCAGGATAAAGGTAGGAGCTGGTCCCATTCCAAATTAGATTATCCTGAACAACTTTACAAGAAGAAACTCTGGACTTCGATGTTCTGCTCCACAGAAGAATCTCCCTTGTGGGCAAGGAGTGTCCACCCTGCAACTGCAGGCACCATCAAGCGTCCAGCGGCTTCACTTTGTCGTCTTCCCTTGAGGATCCAGAATTCAGAGTCTGACGAGACCCGGATTCCCAGACCTCAACTCACATCTGCAGCAAAGCTGAGACCCGTGGGTGTGACGAGACACGTGGGACCGGCCATCTTGAAAGAACCTGCACTTCGCTTCCAGCACGACTCCCGAGGTAAACTCGACGAAGTGCTTTGGGGATTGAGAAGCCCCAGCCCCGAGCAGCCCCTGCACCAAGATCAGCCCTCCAGCTTCCACGAGATCTGCGTGGGGCCCTTCTGCTTGTTTGCTGCTCGACGCGTTGTCTGGTCACTTGCCGGCTGGCTAGTGGCCTCCTAGACGACGAACCTTGAAATCTTCACTGCTGGTCTGGTTGCTACAGACTGGCCCTTGCTCCCTTCCAAAAGAGGGGCACCCCGGACTGTCCTAGTCCGCACCAGACGCCTTTTTCACTCACCGCGTGAGTTGCCTTTGCCAAGGCCTGTTGACTCCAATCCCGGATCCGACACCGCCGACAGCGAGAGCCTGCGTGGGACAGCTCGTGCCTCCATCCTGGTCGTCGAAGACACCTCCTGGTCCACGTGGCTGCAGAGTCAAGCGTCCACTCTTCACCTGATCGCGACGACAGCCTTTGGTTCCTTCCTGGTTCCACACCGGTCACTGGCTAGTGACTTTGAACACTGTCCCCTCTGCTTTCAGGTCCTCTTCTTCACCGATCCACCCTTGGATCGCACCGGACATCTTCCTCCTAGTCGCCTGCAGCATATTTTCCTCCAGGCCCCATAGACTTCAACGCGAGAACCCGACACACTTTGACACCTATGCACCCGCAGCCCGTGGGTGAGGTAACAAGAGCATTTCGGTGCTCAAGGGTAGTTTAACTGTCCTAGTGTCCAGTTCCACAGTCGTTTTAGTCCTACCTAGTCAGGATTGTCCGTACTCACCTTTAACTTGAACTGTACTGTCCATAGACATTGTTACGCATCTCGCTTGCGATTTCACACTCTGCACACGCGTCCCGTGGGCCTCCTATTGCTTACCTAAGGTGAAGATAGCGTAGTCCTAGCGAACCTCCAGCCTCTGGACAGCTCCATTCCTTCTATCGACCTTCACATTCCACTTACTTAGTATATGGTTTGTCGTGCCTCTAGGGCACCATTGTAATTTTGTGCAACTTGTCGTATTTTTCGTAAGAGATTGTCATGTGCTTAACCCTCTGATCTCATAAAGAGTTCAGAGGTGTTTATTTTCATAACCTGTGTGGTGTCCTTTCATCTGGTATTCAAGGGGTTATATTATGGTAAAACAGCTGGCTTCACATGCCAAAAGAGTTTAGCCTAAGACTGCTTTGTCCATGCTACCATTAGGATAGCTGGTCTATAAGGTTGACTTACAACCAATCACCATAAGGGTTGTTTGGACTGATACAAGGTGATCACTAGAACTAGTGAGCATCATATATCAGGCCAACTTCTCACACCTCCTACTCCAGTCTGCTCGCCTTCGAAAAAAACCAACCTATAATCGGGCTTTCACTGGGGCTGCACCAAGAATATGGAACTCCTTCCTCCCGCCATCAGAAAGGAGGCCAAATCCTTCCTCATGGGTAAATTCCTTGACTAATCCCGCTCCACAACCACCCCATAGACTATTGCCTCTATCCTGCGACCTCGCCCTACCAAGAAACCGGAGTTCGTCCTCAACAATTGTAATATGGACTATGCTGTTTAATGTTTGTCTTTCCCTCTTGTACCCGCAGCCCATCCCCCCTAATTTACAGTATCCTGTATTACCCTTCCTATTGTTCACTCTGTGACTTCTGTAAAGCGCTCTGATACCCTAACGGGTCAAGTTTGCGCTCTATAAAACACAAAAATAAATAAATAAATAAAATAGGGGATGTAGTGACTCCAAGGGTAGGTAGCCTATTGGCTAATATTATTCACTCGCCTAACACCCCTAAATTTAGTATTTAGGTGTCTCCCCGAATCCAGAAATTAAGATTCCACTGATTAACAAAGAAGAAGATGACTTTGAAGAGCCGATCCTCGCAAGAACTGAAGACTGCTGTGGACTTTGGCACCAAACCCTCCCTACAGCACAGAAACTCTACAACTGCAAAGACTCAACTTGTCCTGCAGCTGTGCATCCTCCACAAACTATGTGAGGTTGGCAGCTCTTTGCCAAGCAGTCATCATCTCCCTTGAGCAGAGGAGGTACTCCCTTGTAGCCTGCATGCACAGACCATATCATCCAGTTTAAAGAAGCTGCTGTCCACCAATCAGTAGCCACTCAGCAAAAGGTCCAAGCACTGAAGGAGGTCAGATCCGCCTTACTGCAAAGCCTGCAGACGCCAGGACCACCACAAGCCTTCCTGCACCAATACCAGGGGTAACGGACCCCTTGCCGCAACCAAAGCTTGTTGAAAGTCCAATCCGGCCTCAAATGATATTACCAACGAGAAAGGTCAGCACCGCTGAGGCCAGCTGCCCTGTTTTTGTCCCTGTTGCAGGTCCGGACTGATAACAGTGAGCGCCTTGATGAACGAGAGCTAGCCAGCCACAAACACTCTGCTCCTGAGTTGTCTGGGCCTAAGGAAACTGACTGCTCCACCATGCTCCCAGGGCCCTTATGAACCTGAGCGCCCCATTGGGACCTCATGAACTTGTCCCCAAGTACCCCGTTGCAAGATATTTCCAAGTGCCCCCCCCCCCTCCTTTCTACTGTGTAGCGCTCAAGGCTACCAACCAGACCAGCACCTCCGCACCCAGACTCACCAGGGGAGATGAGACCGATCTACTGGTGGAACTTTGGACCTTGTGCCACTACCACCCCACGACCAACATGGGTACCTCGGAAAAGTATTGCAAGTATATGTATGCAGTGAATGTTCTTTCTCCTATAGGAAAGCATTACGTGTAAGAAACCACTTTTGGTTAGCCTAGCTTAAAAAGTCTATTCAGAAAAACTACTCACCTCTTTATGAATTTCAAAATATATATAAAAACTTTTATTTTTCTAAATTGGCGTGGATCTCCTTTTTGAGTGTGTGCATCATTTACTGACTTGGTCTTACACTCCTTTCTGATAAGCATAAGACTGCTCGACCACAGTACCCTACATAAGGCACCTTGGGACTGCTGGAGCAAGACACTGTCCACTCATACGGAATACCTGGACTGTTTACACAGCATACCTCTTTTTGGTATACTCTATAAGGAGCTAGCTTCCTACAACAATCCCAGAGTCCATCTCTCTGCTTAAATCCAAGATGTCAATCTTTTTTCTCTGGATCAGATCTCTGGGCAGACCCACAAGGTGTTTCGAGTATAATGAGCAACTCCTGTGTGTGCAATGTGATTTTCCCCCTCTGGAAGAGATGCCAGCCTGACTACCTAGACAAAGGAAAGGGCAGGCTAAAGTGGGACTCATTTACCTGTGACAGACGAGGGCCCTTAGAAACTCTACATCTGTGGGTACAACTCCCCTTGGTCATTTTGACTGGAGGACACACCTTCTGCCACCAACAGGTTCTTTGTTCTCCTTTCCTGGGATCACTTTTCGCCTTCTGGCAGTAGGGCAGCATGTTGTCTCGGGTAACATGCTGGAGGTAATCAGAAATGGCTACTAGAAACTTCAGGCAACAAAGTGGTGACTTTCTAAAGCCTCCCTCTATATTAAGAGTCATTTTAAATCGGACTTTGGCATCATCTTAGATTTAATCCACCTATTAATTAGATACCTTCAAGTACTATTTTTGGTTTTACCAAATGAAGGCGAGCACTTAGCAGCTGTGCCAGTGTGACCCATGTTAGTCAATTGGACTACCTGCTTTGCTACAGTGAAAACGACAATGGGTGAGTTTTCACTATCAGGACATTTAAAACATGTCCTGACAGATGTCCTTTTTAAAATATCCTGTACCCGCCCTTAAGGGTATTGCAAGGTCAACCTTAGAAGTATTAAAAAAGAATGTTTGGACTTGGCATGAGTGCTATTTTGCCAAGCCGAGTTGGCAGTTTAAAGGTTGCAAGACTACACTGCAGTGGGCAACCTGGAGCCATGTTTACACATTGGTGCTGCAGTCCACTAGTGACCCTTAACTTACCATATACAAGGGACGTAGAGGTAAGTTAACTATGCCAACCGGGTATTAGCCAACTGCAATTATATTTTACTGGTCAAAGCACATACACTGGATGCTGGATGGCAACGCCCCCAGTGTCAGTCAGTAAACCAGCACTAAATCTAGCAAAAAGTGGGAGTGACTGACAGAATTAGGCATTTTTTTACAGAGTGGTTGTGTGGCCTAGTATACGCTAAAGAGCTTTTAAGGCTGCGGCAGCTAGAGGGGCAGTAGAATGGGCTGCAGGCTGTCCCTGTTGCTTCTGTGGGAATTGCAGCCATGAAAACACCGAGTAGGTAGCCGAGCAGGTTGTATTGGTGATATTCAAAACCCATACGAAAGCCACAGAGGGGCTAACACTGTGAGGACTGACTCAGAGTGGCAGACCAGCCCAGTGTGCGTGCTGTACTCCTGTTGTCCTTGAAGCCCTCAATGGCTGAATTTGCCTTGTCCCTGAAAAGGTAGAAGCCATCAAATGGCATGTCCATCAAACCAAACTGGACATCCACCAAAAAAACAGTGGTCTGCATCCAAACATGTCCATGGAAGGCCACACTGGTGCCAATGGTTGTGCCTAAGGAATTTGTCCTGTCAAGCCCAAGACAAATCGTGAATTTAACTTCATCATGGCCATCAAGTAAGGGCTGGGAAAGGATATATTATCAAGTCTCTTCGGGAACAATTAAAAGGATATGAATCACTGAGACCAAAAGGGGAGCCGTATTGGCCACATTCACCTAATGCAAGGCAGGACTAGAGGATGTAAAAACTTGTCTGTCAAAAGTGTCAACTTGTTTAGACTCTCTAACAGCAGGCCCACTGGTTCCACATTAGCGTTTACTTTACTGGCCCAGGCCTGCACCACCAGACTCTCAAGAGTGATAGGTTAAGTAAGAGCATACTGGTCCCCAGGTTCAGGGCAGTGGTGACGTGCAATCTGGTGGCTGACTGGTGGCCCCATGCAGGGGTTAGCATAGGTACATAAAAAGGTATCAGTAAGGCCCTCACTAAACGGAAGGGGGGCCCCAAAGAGGTCTTACCAGGTTGAAGGACTTGGGTTAACACATTGGTCTTAACTTCTAGATAGGTTAGTTAGAATTCAAGGATGTTGGCAGCCCTCTGCATCACCATAGCAAATAGCTCTATTCTCAGTAGCAGGGCCTGGAGGAGAGAACAGCTCGGTGTCGGGTGTGGTGTGTATGCAACTAGCATCTTGGATATCATCATTTTAGTTTTCATTCTGGTAAAATTGGCCAATTTTATTACTGGTATCATAAAAGCCATTATCAAAATCAGTACCAAAGGTATCATGAATAATCTAGTTCCTAGTATGAGGCAAAGGGACAGAATCAGTCGCTGAAGGATTGCCTACATTGGAAGCAATAAGCATAATCAAACGCAACTTCAGTTGAGGACCATATAGTGCTGTCTTCAAGTCCGACAGGACTATGGGATGGCTGTTGGTGAATGTGGAATCAGTGGATTGTGCTCGTTTTAGGAGTCTGGTGCCTAAGCTGGTACAGATCCAGAAGTGGAACCAGAGGGCTCAACCAGTGCCAAGTGGGGTCCAGCCAGCGGAAATTCAGAAGGAATGACTCTCGGCTCCATGGTGCCCGAAGTCATGCTTGAGGGAGCCAGTTGCACAAATATGCACATTATCGCTTCATAAAACTCCTTAAGGTGCGGAAGAGTCATCCTGGGACTGGGAATTCTTGCCTGGTGCAGGATCAGGCTCTGCAGAACAACTTCGGGAACAAATCCTGGAGGTGCAATGACGCCAATGTGCCCTTTTTGAAGACATGGACTGGCGTGACTGGGCCAAGTCCTGTTTTAAGTATCCTTTCTTTTCAGACTTATGCAAAGACTTAGACTTCCACAATGACTTGCTGCAGGAACAGCTTTGGGTGTGGGACATGGGTCGCTCTCATAACTTTGATTGACGCAGAGTATTACGGTGTCTGGAGACAAACTGCTTCACCGTACTCTCCTGGATGGCTTGAAGGGTGCATCTGGGCGCAGTCGCTGCAGGCCGTGGAGCCATGGAACAATCCCGGCCATCATAGGAATATCAAGGGAGGGGGGTAGGTGGGGAATAGTGGAAATCACTAACCGACATCTGTCTGTAACATTCCCCTCAAAGCTTAAACCTGTTGATCTGGTAGGGGAAATGTCCCTTGCACACTGGAAAATATTTTTGGGAAATTACTTTGAAAAAAGTAGTCTCAAAGAGAGCAGGGTAGCTTTGGATCCACAAGTGTTGGCGTGGAGGGAATGGAACTGATGTCAGTGCTCATGGGTGGCGCAACATCGGCCTGCATGTGTCACTTCTGGTGCAGACCAAAGTTGACACAATGGCACAGGCGCCACCTGCCAGCAAGCAGGGGTACTGCTTTGCATTCTCTGGATCCAGTCTGACGTCTGGCAAATATTTCAAGTTGACAAATCTGTGATAAGTCTTTCAGAAAAAAAAGATTTACTGATCTCACCTTTGTCCCGGGATCCATCCATGGAGGCAGTGCTTCACTTCCTGGATGGTCATGTAGCTCTGAACACCTGGCACTCTATCATCTAAAGAATGATTACATACCCAGCATGTTGCCCGGGAATTAGGTTCATATATGAAATCAGCTGGAGTGAGAACTCAGTAGAACAAGTTTTTTAAAGAACAAGTTACTTGCCTCCAGTTTCGCCTCCTGACAGAGACTATATCAAGGTGCAGATTCCTTACCTTTGAATTTCACAGGCGTCAGACTGTATCCGGAAGATTTTTCGTGAGCAGTACCGCTGGGTACCTGTAGGTGGCGTTGTTTAGCTCCGAGTGTGTCACTGCCGTAATCTAGTCTGCGCCGCAAGTGATGTTTGCAGCACCTATATAGGCGCCACCTAGGTGAGCGGATGTCAGTTTCTTGTCACTACTTTCCACGCAAGAACTGCTAGAGCCATGAAGTAAACTGAGCACTGGTGTGGAAAACTAAGGTCCTGAAAGGGATAATCCCTGGCCCTAGAAATCTGTTTGCAGAGCGGGAACGATGGATGGGTGGGTAAGGAATCTGTGACTAGAATAGATATAGCGTCTACCATAACGTTACTAAAGATAAGTAACTTGTTCATCTGCAAGAGACTTCTAGCTGTAGACGTTTTACCTTTGAATAGATACAGACACAATACATTACCCGGAGGTGGGTTTGCGGACCGATTCCAAATAAAGAAGTTGTGCAGGACTGACCGGGCAATGTGCCCATCCCTAGATACTTGACTGTTCAGACAGTAATTTTTAGTGAACATGTGCAGGAAAGCCCACATTGCTGTCTGGCAGATGTCCAGGAACGGAACTCCGCAAGCTAACGCAGTGGTTGCAGATGGTGCAGGCGATCCTCTTCCTTAGAGGGATGTGGATGAGCATAAAAGGTCAGCAGACAATGGATTGGCCAATGTGAAATGGGGTAACCACTTTGTCAGGTTTGACTGATAAGTATGGCGGTGTAGATGACTAGGCCTGCAGCTGACTTAATACACGGGCAGATGTAATAGCCAAAAGGAAGGCTGTTTTCATCGTCAGAAGCCTGAGGGGACAATTCAGGAGAGGCTCGAAATCAAGGTCCAACTGACGCATGATAAATGGTGAGGGAAGAGATGAGCAAGGCCTTTTAGAAACCTATGTACAATAGGGTATTTGAATGAGAGGGTTGGCCAGGCAGCCGCAAAAAAGCAGGCAGATGTCTCTTAAGAGTTCAAGAGTGCCAAGAGCTAAGTTCTGCTGAGCAAGAGAAAAAATTAAGAGTAACATTTCTGACAGGGGAGAAGAAAGAGGATCAATGTATGTTTCTGCACATCATGTCACAAACTTTTTCCAACAGCAGGCGTATACTGTCTCGATGGAGGGATGCCTGGCCAGCAAGATGACATTACAGATTTCGGGAGGAAGGCCGAAAGCTTTTAACTGGCACCGCTCAATCTCCACGCAAGAAGGCGAAGAGTGGACAGGTTTCAGGTAGAGGACCCTGCCCTGCTGCTGTGACAGTAGATCGTTCCAAAGAGGCAGCCTGATCGGAGGATCTATGAAAATGCTAAATAGCTTGGGAGATCAGACTCTCCGCACATAATCTGGAACCACAAGGATGATTTGGGCCTAGTCGTTCTGGATTTTCTTGAAAACTCTGGCAGGAGTGGCATGGGCGATAAGGCGTATGCTCCACTTGAGACGAAAAGAGTCTCCGAGCGGGAGCTGCTTTAGAAACTCTAATATGCAATGTAAGCAGGCAACTGATATTGTGCGTTCTCGGCAGAGGCTAAGAGATCTGACAAAGGCTCTCCCCGATGCTGGAAGAGACCTTGCACCACCTCCGGTTGGAGATGCCATTTCAGATCCGCTAGGAATTAATGGCTGATTCATCCACTTTGGTGTTCAGAGAGCCCACCAGGTGTTGAATCACCAGGGATTTGCCCTGCTTTTCCAGCCATGTCCAGAGACGCAGGGCCTCATGACAAAGGGTCCATGACCCCACCCCGCCCTGTTTTTTGCAGTATCACATGGTGGTGATGTTCTCCATGAACACCTGCACTAGCCTTTCCTTAATGGATGGTAGAAAGGCTTTTAATGCAATTACATTGCACGGAGCTTCAGCAGTTTGATGTTGAGTCTCCACCTCCCACAGATGGCTGTGCCATCCCAAGGAATTACATGTCTGTCACTACTGTGAGTTCTGGTTAGGGGAAGGGAGAGGGGTCAGCCTCTGACCCAATCATGGTTTGTGCAGAGCCCATATTTACCATCAGGCAGGAGTTACCAGCTAGATGCAGGAGTCTGAGTCCCACAAGCCTCAGGGTCTGCCGCACCGAAAACCAAGATAGAGGATGAAACATCGGTATCATAGCCTAAATATCCTGTACTCATTGCTCTGGAGGATAAGCCTGCATCTGCACTGTGTCCAGAACAGCTCCAATGAACTTGAGCTGTTTTGAGATGGAGTTAGGTGTGACTTTGGCATGGTGATAGTTAACTCCAGCGAGTGCAAGAGGCTCGCCGTAGTCTGGAGATTAGATACAACAGCCCAGAGCGAGCCCGCTTTCAACAGCCAGTCATCCAGATAGAGGAAGTTTGGCACCCTTCACCTCTGCAGACCAGCTGCAACCACTGCCATCACCTTGGTTAACACCCAAAGGGGGCTGGTAAGGCCAAAAAGGAGCACAGTGAACTGAAAGTGCTCGTAGCCCACGGTGAACCGCAGGTATTGCCAGTAGGCATAGAGGACAGGAATGTGAAATTAGATGTCCTGAAAATCCAACTCGCCCATACAGTCTCCTGGGTCCAGGGCAGACAGGACATGAGCTAACGTGAACATTTTGAATGTCTAATTCTTGAGGAAGCAGTTGAGGGCCCGCAGGTCTAGGATAGGACGAAGTAGCAGGAACAGCAACCACAGCCCCCTTCAGGTCCAGCACTCTCTCTATGGCTCCCTTGGCCAAGAGAGCCGTGACTTCCTTGATGAGATGGGATAGATGATCCTCTGTCAGCCAGTCGTGAAATGTTGGCATGTAGGGAGGGGTTGTCATAAATGGGATGGAGTAGCCCTTTCGGTCGATTTACAAAACCCACCTGTCTGATGCTAGGGACTGCCAGTGGGGAAGGTGATGGAGAATCCAGCGGCAACTGAATGCCCCCGCTGGCAGTGGGCCAGATTAGGAGTGTTTGGAGGCTGCAGCTGCTGGAGGTGGGTTGTGGAATGACAAGACCAATTGCTGCCTAACGTACAAGTTACTTACCTTCGGTAACGATGTATCTGGTAGAGACAATTCTAGCGGCAGATTCCTTAAAGTAGAATTGTCCCCAGGCATGAGACTGGATCCGGAAAACTTTTCTGCCACAGCACTCATGCGCGCCGGGGGGGACGGCACCACGTGACCCCGGCCGGACGTCGTCCGCGTTTGTGCCGTCAGCGAGGATACATAAGTCCCACCCCAGCGCACCTACGTCAGTTTTCTTCGGAGAACTTTCCGCACCACAACGCGGAGCCATCACAAACAAAACTATGAGAATACTGGAACAGTGTGCGAAAACCCAGCTATACAGAAGGGAAAGAAACAAATGGTGAGGAACAGCACCATCCAGAATAGTGCCAGGTACTAGGGCACCAAGTCATTGAATGAAAGAACGGAGCACAGCTTCTGTAAGCAAGTCTGCAACCAACATAACAGCCTCCTTAGAGGCAGAAGGCATGTGAAGAAAAGGGAACAGCGGAAGAAGTGTGCAACCATCGCCTAGAACCAAGAAGGATTCCAAGCAAGAACGGAAGAGCAGTGACAAATCATCCCTCAACCACATCAGCAAGGGTGGGGTGGGTGGTGGGGGATTTCTTAAAAGAACTGTGGGGCGAGACCCAGCCAGGGGACCTCAACCCCAAGGACTGTAAGAGCCAGAAGTGCAAGCAAACACAAGGAAGCAGGGCACAACAAACTCTACATTGGAGACCAAATGCATGGGCACAAAAACACCCAGGCCTTCGCCCACCAATCACAAGGAAGGAATGGAACAGCAACAACAAGGCGAGCATCCCCCTAGGGAGGGAGTAAGAAAAAAGGGACACCAGCAGAGGATCGCGCCCTGAAGCAGGCGAGTACAGAAGACCGAGAGGGGTCCTCGCAGAAACGGGGAGTTAGGGCAGGTTGTGAAGGAATCTGCGGCTAAAATTGTCTCTACCAGATACATTGTTACCGAAGGTAAGTAACTCGTACGTCTGATAGAGGCTACTAGCCGCAGATTCCTTAACGTAGAATAGTTACCCTATCTATACCCAAGGGGGAGGAGGGTCTGCGAGAGGACCTCTCCAGCTCAAACGAGCACAAGACCCCCAACAGGGGACCAGTCTCAGGGACAGGAAAAAACAACCCAGTCCACCGCAACAGGGGAGGAGTCACAGGCCCTAAGCGGAAGGGAACCTCAGCATCGTGGATGAACACCTGCACCAAGGGGATGTGTTAGAACGACAAAGAGGCCATCCAGCCTTCACCAACAGGAGAAAACAAGGCAATACAAAGGAGGCCAGAACACCCCAAGCCCAGTTAACATACCAGGAACCTCCACCGGAAGCCCCAAGGGTAGAGGCCACACAGAGGAGTACCGAAGGAGTAGAGCTACCCACAGACTCCAAGGAGAAGAGGCAGAAGCGCGGCAAAGCCCTTCACCGGGAAACGTACCCAGTGCAAAGGGCAGCGGAGCCCGTCATAGTTCAAAGTTAAACGCCCAGACCACGTCTGCTCAGTACAAGGGTAAGGCTTACAATACGTCCCGAACAACCCCAAAGGGGACCACTCCGGACAGAACCGATCCACAAAGAAGTGCGATCAGCTATAAGATAAGAGGAGAAACAAGTAGGACGGACCAGGCCATCACATAGGCCTCAGAAACACCAGACAGAAGACCAGAGCCAACGGCAGGCGAAGGGCAAAAACACAGCAGCACAACACCGTAGCTGGCCAAGCCATGCCCAGTAAGGACCAAAAACCGCTCCACCATAATGCAGCAACACCAGGAGGGGCGAGGAACCCGCAAGGGGGAGCCCACACCCTCCAAGCGTAAGACAGGGCTATACAATAGCTACATGTACCCCACATAGGGTAGGATATGTCCCAAGAAAGAATGGGAACCACTCTTAGGGAAAAAACAATCCCGCATCAGAGGACAAAACCATAGACCTGCGGCAGAAACCACAGAGAGGGGCCAACCAAGGACCCCGAGGCCCCAGTAACCCTCACAGAAAGTGTAAGCCACTCTAAAACCCAAAGTAGAAACAAGTGGGATAACGCCTCCCAAGACCCAGAGGATCAGTAAAACAACCTACTGAGGAGAAGTGGGAGGAGGCGGAGGAGGACGGAGCCCCACAAGAAGACGCTGAATGGTGGAGTCTGCCTGAGTATTTAACAGCAGGACCCCGTCAAAAGGGAGGTCGACCAGACACTCTATAACATTTTCAGGAAACACAGCATCGCGTAGCCATGCATCGCGATGGAGAGCCACAGAAGTGACAACAAAAGAGAGGGGTCCTACTCATTAGAACAGAAGCTCATGCAGATTATTTCATTGAATATGTTAAGTCAGGGGTGATAACAATTGGCCTACAGATTCGTAATGAACCGGGAGTTTTTATTGAACATAAAAAATTCTTAGAAACTTGGTGACAGATTTCCAATAGTTGCAGACTCTATTGGATGTTGTTCATCGAAACTGCACAAGAGATAATTGTTTTAAAAAAAGAGGCCATTGAGAAATTAGGAATTGAATTGAAAGGTCAGACCGCGTTAGATGATGCCAAAAACAAATTGGATGAAATTAATAAGGATGTAGATGGATATAGAAACTATTTAACCAACAAGAAGGCCTATAAATTGAAAAAGGATATTACCAGATTTAGTAAAGAATTGGCATATCCTTTCCTTAAGGATATCTATTATGAACAGAGAAATGAACAAACATGGGATCGGAATACCATTAGAAAATCTAGATATAATAGAGGATGGAGGAAAGGTGTTACCATTTCTGAATCATTAGCCTCTACTAGTGAAGAAGAACAGGGCCCCACAGAGGAGGGTAATGGTAGAGGACCGGTTGAAGAATATGGTGCTTTTTTAGAGCAAAGAACCCGAAGGGGGCGATACAATGGGAATCACAATGGAAACCAAACGAGGCACCAACCGATTCGCAGCCAACCACCTAAATAATACATAAGAACCAGGAGTCAGAGGTACTGGCGTTAAATAAAGATAATAAAATACCGATTATCAACCTATCAAGTAGGACCCTCAGTATTCATGAAAGTGCAGTGTTAGGGAAAGGCTTCAGTTTTGTACCAACTGCTAATATAAACAAGTTTCAATTGGAGAAAGATCTTGACTGAGATTTTAGATTAGAGAATCTAACAATAAAACAGGTTTCAAACCTCAGACGACATTTACTCCTTCTTTAGCGCAGCAAGTCGGCAACAACATTAAGACCTTTAAAAAAGCAGTAGAAATAGGGATTTATGATATAATCAAAGAGGAATACCCCAAACAGCAAAATTTGAACAAATCAGAAAAAATAGCCATTAGTAGTATGTCTATTACAATTAAACCCGCCGACAAGGGCGGTGGGGTTGTATTGTTTGATACCTAAGATTATGAGGAAAGGGTTTTTAAATTGCTTAATGTCCCTGAACATTATGAGAGAGTGAAGGAATCATAACTTAGGAGCCTTACTAATAAATGTAGACAGTTCTCGTCAGAAGCCAAAGAACAAAATCTGATTTGTGATGAGGAACCCTAAAATTCCAGCTCTTTACGGGTTGCCGAAAATTCATAAAAATGCCGCTGACCCTCCCATGAGACCTATTGTGAGTTGCCTAGGCTCATTGCTTGAGCCCTTGAGCAAGTATGTGGACTTTTTTCTTAAACCGCTGGTGTCTAACCTTAAATCGTATGGGAGGGATTCTGCACATATTATAGGCAAACTTGAAAATAAGCCATTTGTGAGGGAGACTCAATGTCTAGTGACTCTAGACATTGAGTCTCTTTATACAAATATACCCCAGCGATCGACAGTGGAGGTGTTAGAACGCACACTTGAAGATTTAACTCTGGAGGGAGTGAGCAAAGAACTCATAGTCCAATGCACTGAATTAGTGCTGTTTAACAATATTTTTCTGTTCAAAGATCAGTTGTTTCGCCAGCGCAAAGGTACCAGCATGGGAGCAACCTGTGCGCCTAGTCTGGCTTACCTATATGTGGGCACTTTTGAGGAACACCACATATATAATGAGCTGGCACCTTTCTTTGAAAATGTTACGGAGTGGCACCATTTAATTGATGATGTGTTTTTTATTTGGGACGGTCCAACGGATCTTTTATCAGATTTTCTTGCCTGGTTAAATATGGGTGATGAAAATTAAACATTTACAGCCAGCTTCAGTAGGGATAGAGTAGATTATTTGGATATCACAATCAAGGCAGAGGGTGGTAGACTGGTAGTGGAACTGTTCACAAAACCAATGGCGAAAAACACCTTGCTCCACTATTCCAGCTACCACCCTAAATCACAGAAGGACAATATCCCATTGAGCCAATTTCTCCGGTTACGGAGAAATTGTACTGAATTGGAGGATTTTTATGGACATTCTGAAGTTTTGAAAGAAAAATTGAAGGATAGAGGATATCCTAAGAAACTGATATCGCACTCGTGCAAAAGGGCCAGATTTTTTGATCGTGAAGCCATGCTAACCAAGACTAACAAAGTGAAAGAGATGAAAAGAGTTGCTTTTGTTAGCCAATTCAATGGTTCGAGTAACCGCATTAAAAGTATGGTGAATAAACATTGGCATATCCTAAATGACCAGGCAGAATTTAAATTTGAGAGACCCCTTTTTGCATTTAGGAAAAATAATTTACGTAGTCAGCTGGTCCACACTTATAGGGAAGATCAGAAGAGTGGACAAACAACTCTAAACAATTCAAGAGCAAGAGGAAATGCACGTTGTGGCAATTGCCAGATGTGTGACCAATGTGTGGTGGCTAATCACACACAATGGTATAACTACTACTACCCATTCCCTTAATCACGGTCACAGTAAAAATAGAATATATTTGCTACGGTGCCCTTGTGGCCTAGCATACATAGGTGAGACGAGCCGTGAATTGAGAGTGCGTCTAGCTGAACATAAGTCAGCTATGAAAACGAAAAAATGGAATGCACCTCTGGTTTCACATTTTAGTGAAATGGGCCATAAAGAGAAAGATTTTGTCTGGTTCATTTTAGAGAAAGTTTGGATTAACAAAAGGGGTGGAAACATAGATGAAAAACATACAGCAAGAGAACAATGGTAGATATCAACCTTTAATACTATCAGACAGGGGCTCAATACAAGAGAAGAATGGGACAGATTGATAAAGCAATAGCCCTTACCTTAAGGCAATAGGTTTTATCTGATAACATCTGGAATTGGAATACTCATGGGCAATGCTTCCCACATGGGACACTGTATTGTGTTTTTACACATTAATTAAAATATATATTTTTTTTAGGGTATCTGTTTATAGCAGTGGCTAGTCCACTTGTTTCTATATTACATATATAAAAATGTTTTAATAGCATTTGTTCTTGTCCTGTTAATAATAATAATAAAAAATAGTTTTTAAACAAGACTATGCAGAGTTTATATAAAAAATAGATATTTGCGGCATGGTCAAAATATGCTGACATACACCATTCAAAGATGGTGGGTCGCTGGTTTGAAAAGTACTCTTATCTCGATCTCCATGATATCGAACGCGGAAACAACGTGCTCCGTAACGACGAGATTATTAGAGGGAGATGGGGTCCAACTCGTTAAACAGACGGAGTTAGAGGAGACATGGAGATTTATAAATCCTGGTAAGATTGACGCATATCTCTGGTGCCTTTTCTACTATATTAATATAATGTCAACCGAGTACACATGGATGGCGAAATTAACCAAATGGAGTATTTTTGTGTCAAGGGCATTTTTAAAGCATCGCTTCATAGATAATTATTCTGTACAAAACACACAGCGATATACCAGTATATATATATAGAACTATCTGAGTTATGGAACAGGACGAGTAAAATGTTTGGTGGCGCCGCCGTTAGAACGGTTTGGGTGTCCCCGTTTTTGCAATAATATGTCCACTTATGTTAGCGTGTCCAGGTAGCTAAGAGTGACGATTCCTAATGAGTGTAAGATGCAGCAAGTGTGTGCAATCATAATAGGCTGCGCTGTTACTCGAAACACGCACGATTTTGAGCGGTGTGTCTTCTTATATACATATATATGTTCTTAATGAACAAGTTACTTACCTTCGGTAATGATATATCGGTAAGAAACATAAGTAAGTTAGATTCCTTACCTTAGAATATCCCACAGGCGTCACACTGGATCCGGAAAATTTTGCATAGCAGTACCCTTGTGTGTCGGTAGGCGTCGTCTGCGGCTCCGCGTCCGTCGTCGGCACCGGGATGACGTCGGAGTACTTAGACGCTGCCCTTGCTCGCTGACATCAGTTCTTATACACAACTTTTCCACGCCAGAAACGCAGAGCCATGATAAAAACCGACACTGGTGCCATGAAACTAGGGCCCTGAAAGGGATGACCTTAACCCTAGATATCGGTTCGCAGAACGGGGAGGATGGGTGGGGCGTTAAGGAATCTAACCAACTAATGTTTCTTACAGATATATCGTTACCGAAGGTAAGTAACTTGTGCATCTGAAAGAAACAGGTTAGTATTAGATTCCTTACCTTAGAATAGATACCCCAGCAATACCAACCCCAGTGGTGGGTCTGCGAACCAAGATCACACCAGAAAGTCCTGGAGAACGGAACGGCCAAAGAAGCCATCTCTCTGGACTAGGCTGTCCAGGCAGTAGTGTCTTGCAAACGTGTGCAGCGAGGCCCACGTAGCTGCCTGACAGATGTCCTGCAAAGGGACTCCCCGACCCAGGGCAGTAGTAGCCGCCGTGGCCCGAGTGGAATTGGCCTTCTTCGCCAAAGAGTAGCAAATCTTGATGCACAAGACGACCCACCGAGAGATGGTCCGTTTGTGCACCGCCCGTCCCTTCTTAGCGCCCACGTAACAAAGAGTTGGTCATCCACCCGGAACTGGCGTGTGCGATACAGATAATATGAGAGCGCATGTTTTAGGTCCAGATGGTGGAGCCTCGCTTCCTCTTTCGAGGGATGCGGAGGAGGAAAGAAGGTGGGCAACGTGATGGACTGCCCAATGTGGAAGGCTGTGACTACCTTGGGCAGGAAAGAGGGTCGCGTCCGCAACACAACTTTGTCCGGATGGACAGAAAGGAAAAGAGGTTGGGAAGAAAGGGCCTGGAGCTCACTCACTCTCCTGGTAGAGGTGATGGCAACCAGGAATGCAGTCTTAAGAGTGCGAAGACGAAGAGGACAGTTATGAAGTGGCTCAAAAGGAGCGCACATCAGATAAGTGAGAACAAGGTTCAAGTCCCACTGCGGCATCACGAAAGGAACAGGAGGAAACATATGAGTGATGCCATTCGAGAACCTATTTACAACGGGGGACTTGTACAAAGAGGGCTGATCAGGTAGCAGTAAGAAGGCGGAAATGGCAGAGAGGTAGCCCTTTAGAGTGCCCAGAGCAGAGCCCTGCTGGGCAAGAGAAAGGAGGAAGAGGAGAACCTCAGAAAGGGGGGCAGGGAGAGGATCCACAGCCTTTGCTGTGCACCATGCCACAAATTTGTTCCACCTGCAGGCATATACAGATTTTGTGGAGAGACGCCTGGCTGCCAGAATGACATCGCAGACTTCAGAAGGCATGGCCTCAACTGTCGCACCTCAATCTCCACGCATGGAGGTGGAGACTGGACAGGTTCGGGTGGAGGACCGTCCCCTGCTGCAGCGACAGACGGTCCTCCTGAAGAGGCAGACGAATCGGGGGATCGACTGACATGCTGAGTAGCTCGGGATACCAGTATCTTTGTGCCCAGTCCGGAGCCACAAGGATGACTTGGGCCCGGTCGCACCTGATCTTCTTCAGCACTCTGGGCAGAAGTGGTATAGGCGGAAAGGCGTACAACAGACCGCAACTCCACTCGCGCCGACAAGCGTCTCAGAGCGAGTGCCGCCGTGGGAATTCCAACGGGCAGAACTGAGGACATTGCGCGTTCTCTTCTGTGGCGAATAGATCTAACCAAGGCTCTCCCCACTGCTGAAAGAGGCCTTGCGCCACGTCCGAGTGCAGACGCCATTCGTGATCCTTCATGCACCGACGGTTGAGTTCGTCCGCCCAGGCGTTCAGGGAAGCTGCCAGGTGTTGAACCACCAGGGTCATGTCCTGATGTTCCAGCCACTGCCAGAGGTGCAGAGCCTCCTGGCATAGGGTCCACGACCCCACCTCGCCCTGTTTGTTGGCGTACCACATGGCGGTGGTGTTGTCCGTGAACACCTGCACTACACTTCCCAAAACAGAGGGAAGGAATGCCTTCAGTGCAAGCCGGATCGCCCGCAGCTCCAGAAGGTTGATATGGAACCGGGACTCGGCCGGAGACCAGAGGCCTCTGATCTCCGCCTCTCCCATGATGCCCCCCCCAGCCCAGGAGGGACGCATCCGTCACAACTACATGCTCCGGTTGGGGAAGGGAGAGGGATCTGCCGCTGACCCAATCGCGGTCCATGAGACACCAATGCAACTGTCTCGCAACCTGCCCGGACATGATCGGACAGGTTACCCTGATGCTGGGCCCACTGAAACTTCAGGTCCCACTGCAGAGCCCGCATCCGCCACCTGGCGTGATGCCCCAGAAGCCGCAGAGTCAACCTGACCGAGACCTGGGATAAAGGCTGAAAGATTGGAATCAGAGCCTGAATATCCCGAACCCGCTGTTCGGGAGGATAAACCCGAAACTGCACCGAATCCAGAACTGCTCCGATGAAGAGGAGCCTTTGAGAGGGACACAGGTGCGACATCAGCACATTGATGGAAAACCCCAGAAGTGCAGGAGGTCGGCCGTAGTCTAAAGGTGGCTGACGACTGTCTGGGGCGAGCCGCCTTCAACAACCAGTCGTAGAGGTAGGGGAAGACTGACACTTCTAACCTGCGCAGATGAGCTGCGACCACCGCTATCACTTTCGTGAACACAGGTGGGGCGCTGGTAAGGCCAAAGGGGAGCGAGGTGAACTGGAAGTGCTCGTGGCCTACCACGAACAGCTGGTAACGCCGGTGGGCCAGCAGGATCGGAAGGTGGAAATACGCGTCCTGCAAGTTCAACGCTACCATCCAGTCCCTGGGGTCCAGGGCAGCTAAGACCTGAGCCAGAGTCAGCATCCTGAACTTCTCCTACCGGAGGAAGCCGTTGACGTTCCGTAGGTCCAAGATAGGGCGTAGGCCCCCTTTGCCCTTCTTGGGAACCAGAAAGTAGTGGGAATAGCACCACACCCTACTTCTGGCACAGGAACGCACTTGATGGCCCCTTTGGCCAAGAGGGCCGACACTTCCTCTTGCAGAAGTTGCAAGTGATCCTCCGACACGCGGTGGTACTGTGGTGGCATGGCTGGAGGGGTCGCCTCCAAGGGGAGGGAGTAGCCCCTTCGGACGATTTGCAGCTCCCACCTGTCCGAAGTGATGCTAAGCCAGTGAAAGAGGTGATGGCGGACCCTGCCCCCTACTGGCGTTAAATGGGCCTGAAAGCCCGGACTAAGAGGATTTGAGGCGGATGCTGCGGGGGTGGATGTGGGCTGGCCCCGCCGTTGTCCCCTGGCACCGCCACGGCGGTTAATGTGAGAAGTTGGCCTGGTATATGATGTTCACTATTCTAGTGATCACCTTGCGCCAGTCCAAACGCACAAGTTACTACTTGTGTAACGATATATCTGTAAGAGACATTAGTTAGTATTAGATTCCTTACCTTAGAATATCCCCAGGCATCAGACTGGATCCGGAAATTTTTGCGTAGCAGTACCCTTGCGCGTCGGTAGGCGTCGTCTGCGGCTCCGCGTCCGTCGTCGGCGTCGTGGGCGCCGTGATGACGTCGTCGGAGTACTTAGACGCCGCCTCCGCGTGCTGACGTCAGTTCTTAGGCACAGTTTTTCCGCGCCAGAAACGCAGAGCCATGTTAAAAACCAACACTGGTGCCATTGAAACTAGGGCCCTGAAAGGGGACAACCCTAACCCTAGATATTGGTTCGCAGAACGGGGAGGATGGGTGGGTCGGTAAGGAATCTAATACTAACTAATGTCTCTTACAGATATATCGTTACACAAGTAGTAACTTGTGCATCTGAAAGAGACACGTTAGTATTAGATTCCTTACCTTAGAATAGATACCCCAGCAATACCAACCCCGGTGGTGGGTCTGCGAACCAATAATCACACCAGAAAGTCCCGGAGGACGGAACGGCCAAAGAAGCCATCCCTCCGGACTTGGCTGTCCAGGCAGTAGTGTCTCGCAAACGTGTGCAACGATGCCCACGTAGCTGCCTGACAGATGTCTTGTAAGGGCACTCCCCTGCCCAGGGCAGTGGTAGTCGCCGTGGCTCGGGTAGAATGAGCCCGCAATCCAGCAGGAGGCTCCTTCCGAGCCATGGAGTAGCATGCCTGGATACACAGGATGATCCACCGGGAGATGGTCCTCTTGTTCACCTCTTTCCCCTTCTTCGCACCCACGTAACCAACAAAGAGTTGGTCATCCACCCGGAACTGGCGTGTGCGATCCAAGCAGAATGAGAGCGCACGTTTTGGGTCCAGACGGTGGAGCCGCTCTTCCTCTTTAGAGGGATGCGGTGGCGGGAAGAAGGTTGGCAAGGTGATAGACTGCCCGATGTGGAAGGCCGTGACAACCTCACTCACTCACTCTCCTGGCAGAGGTGATGGCAACCAGGAAAGCAGTCTTCAAAGTCAGAAGGCGAAGAGGACAGTTGTGAAGTGGCTCAAAGGGAGCGCACATCAGAAATGTAAGAACCAGGTTCAAGTCCCACTGAGGCATCACAAACGGAACAGGAGGAAACGTGTGTGTGTGTGATGCCCTTAAGAAATCTGTTAACAATAGGGGACTTGAACAAAGAAGGTTGATCAGGCAGCCTGAGAAAGGCTGAAAGGGCAGAAAGGTAGCCCTTGATAGTGCCCAGAGCAGAGCCCTGCTGGGCAAGAGAAGGACCTCAGAAAGAGGGGCATTGAGGGGATCCACAGCCTTTGCTGTGCACCATGCCACAAATCTGTTCCACCTGCAAGCGTATACCGACTTTGTGGAGGGACGCCTGGCTGCCAGAATAATGTTACAAACTTCAGGAGGCAAGTCAAATGGCCTCAACTGTCGCCGCTCAATCTCCAAGCATGGAGGTGGAGACTGGACAGGTTCGGTTGGAGGACCGTCCCCTGCTGCTGCGACAGAAGGTCCTCCTGAAGAGGCAGACGAACCGGGGGATCGACTGACATACTGAGTAGCTCTGGATACGAGTACCTTCTCGCCCAGTCCGGAGCCACAAGGATGACTTGGGCCCGGTCGCGCTTGATCTTCTTCAGCACTCTGGGCAGAAGTGGTATAGGCGGAAAGGCGTACAACAGACCGCAACTCCACTCGCGACGAAAAGCGTCTCCGAGCGAGTGCCGCCTTGGAAATTCCAACGCGCAGAACAGATGACATTGCGTGTTCTCTTCGGTGGCGAATAGATCTAAGCAAGGCTCTCCCCATCGCTGAAAGAGGCCTTGCGCCACGTCCGAGTTCAGACGCCATTCGTGATCCATCATGCACCGACGGCTGAGCTCGTCCGCCCTGGCGTTCAGAGAACCCGCCAGGTGTTGAGCCACCAGGGTCACGCCCTGGCGTTCCAGCCATTGCCAAAGGCGAAGAGCCTCTTGACAAAGGATCCACGACCCCACCCCGCCTTGTTTGTTGCAGTACCACATGGCGGTGGTGTTGTCCGTGAACACCTGCACTACACTCCCCCGGACAGAGGGGAGGAATACCTTCAGTGCTAGACGAATCGCCCTAAGCTCCAACAGGTTGATGTGGAGCCGGGTCTCCGCCGGAGACCAGAGGCCTCTGATCTCCGCTTCTCCCATGTGGCCTCCCCAGCCCTGGAGGGACGCGTCCGTCACAACTACGTGCTCCGGTTGGGGAAGGGATCTGCCGCTGACCCAATCGCGGTCCGTGAGCCACCACTGCAGCTGTCTCGCAGTGCCCTCCGAGATCAGGACGTGGTCGGATAGGTTGCCCTGATGCTGGGCCCACTGAAACTTCAGGTCCCTCTGCAGAGCCTGCATCCGCCACCTGGCGTGATGCACCAGCAGGATGCAGGAGGCCATCAGCCCCAGAAGCCGCAGCGTCAACCTGACCGAAACCCGGGATAACGGCTGAAAGATGGGAATCAGAGCCTGAATATCCCGGACCCACTGTTCGGGCGGATAAACCCGAAACTGCGCCGAGTCCAGAACCGCTCCGATGAAGAGGAGCTTCTGAGAGGGGCACAGGTGTGACTTCGGCACATTGATGGAGAACCCCAGCTGGTGCAGGAGGTCCACCGTCGTCTGGAGGTGGCTGACAACCGTCTGGGGCGAGCCCGCCTTCAACAGCCAGTCGTCGAGGTAGGGGAAGACTGAAACCCCTAACCTGCGCAGATGAGCTGCGACCACCGCCATCACCTTTGTGAACACCCGTGGGGCGCTGGTAAGGCCGAAGGGGAGCACGGTAAATTGAAAGTGCTCGTGGCCCACCATGAATCGCAGGTAGCGCCGGTGGGCAGGCAGGACGGGGATATGAAAGTAAGCGTCCTGCAAGTCCAACGCTACCATCCAGTCTCCTGGGTCCAGGGCAGCCAGAACCAGAGCCAGAGTCAACATTTTGAACTTCTCCTTCCGGAGGAAGCCGTTGACGTTCCTTAGGTCCAAGATAGGGCGTAGGCCCCTGTAGGAGAGTAGGGTCTGCAATCCTATGATCACCCAGATTTTTGCTTTTTGCTGCACTGGTTTACGACTTTCCCTGGCTGTGGGCCTGCTAATCAGACCCACAGCCTAGCTGTTCTCTCTATCCAAATTGTACTTAGGTACTGAATTGGCACTGGGCCCTCTCCAAGTCCCTGTACCCAGGGCTGAGGTGCACCCAGAATTCTCCCAGGGGCTGAAGCATGTATTGTGCCACCCCTGGATTGACTAACTAAAACTGACACAACTGGCTGCACGACAGCTGGGGCAAGGTGGTGTACTCACCCTTTGCTTTAGATATAGTATACCTATATCTAACCCTAAAATGGACACACAGATCTCCTATCAGTCACTCCTATGGCAGGCCTTAACAATCCTGAAGGCAGAGTGCTTGGAATCGTGTGAGATGGTGCTCTGGCATGAGCTGAGCCTGTCTGCGGCTTTCGGGATCCATCCCTTAGCCGTTTCCATGATATCGCATACCATATACTCTTAAGTGCATTATAATCCTCGCGGTTATGTGCCAACTCTGGTATCGCTTTATCAAAACATGTCGAGTAAGGTGTCATACGAATTGGAATACTAACCCCTCGCCAATTCTGGCGACGGGGTTAGCATTCCACCCTTCTAGAGGGACACGACATGCATGTAACCTATAACCCGGTTAAAAGTCAGACAGAGCCTTAGCATCCACAAAATGGATGCTGCCACCGAGACACAAGTCTGCCCTCCTGCTGCTGGGAGTCCTCCCAGAGCAGGAGATAAGGACAAAGGGTTTCCTGCCAGGGGCGGTGCCAGCACCGTCCCAGACAGGGTTTTGTGTATTGTAGGTAGGCAGGGCTTTAGAGGAAGGTGACTGCACGTGGCACCCCGGTGCTCACTGTGCATAGGCTGGCTGGAACCAGTTCCAGGGTCACTCCAGACCCTGTGCTGGGGAAAAGCCCGCCAAGGAAGTGGGTGTAACCACCCCCCTCCTAGTCCCACCCATAGGGCAGGACTTAGTCGCGTGCCAGCCCCTTTTTACAGGATAAAGGTAGAGACTGGCCCCCTTCCAAATCAGATCATCTTTGAATCCTGAAACTACTTTCTGCGAAAGGAACTCAAGACTTCTTCCTAAGATTTCTCCCTTGTGACTAAGGAGTAGTCACCCTGCATCCGCAGGCACCATCTAAGAACACTGCGGTCTGCTGTAAGTCCTTCCTCCGGAATCCGACTGCCCAGCTCGACGAGAACCGGCTTCCCTGGCACCTCTGACCTCTACCCACCTCTACAGCCCAGCTGAGAACCGTGGGTGCGACGAGACCTCAAGGGACCGGCCATCTGCAAGACTGCACGACTTCTTTCCAGCAAGCCCGCCGAGTAATCTACTGGTGAGTGCTTTGGGGTCCGAGAAGCCCCGACTCTGAGCAGCTCCAGCTCCGAAGTGCAGCCCCCCAGCATCTCCACGATCTGCGTGGGGCCCTTCTGCTTTCCGCTGCTCACCGCGTTGTTTGGCTACTAGCCCGTTGGCTTGTGGCCTTCCTGACGACGCCCGACGACATTTCTGCTGCTGGTCTGGTTGCTCCAGACTGGCCCTTGCTCCCTTCCAGAAGAGGAGCCCCCCGGACCCTCCTGGTCCACTCAAGACGCCATTTTGAGTCCACCGCGTGGGCTTGAATTAGCCAAGGCTTGTTGCCCAATCCTGGGTAACTTCGACGCCAACGACTTCATCCTTCGTGGGACAGCTCGCACCTCCATCCTGGTCGCCGACAACGCCTCCTGGTCCGAGAGACTGCAGAGCCCAGCAGCGCCCACTCACCTGACTGCGGTGACTTCGCCCGGTGCCATCCTGGTGCCCACTTAATCACTGGCTAGTGATTCAAGAACTTGGTCCCCTCTGCTTTCAGGTTTTCTTCTTCCTTGATCCAGGCTTGGATCCATCGAACTTTACTTCACTGGTCGCCTGCCAGCAACTTCTTCCTTCCAGGCTCCTGGTCCGGCAACGAGATCCCCGACGTCTTTTCAGACCTATGCAGCTGCAGCCCCTGGGCTAGGTAACTTCGGCACTCCGGTGTCCCAGCATAGCCTCACTATCCAAGGGTCAGGATCCACTGTCGTTTTCTCCCTACCAGGTCGGGTTCGCCCGTGAACACTAACTTTGTGAATTCTAGCTTCCATAGACTTTGTCCCGCATCCCGCGTGAGAGTGCACACTCTGCACCCGAGTCCCCTAGGCCTCCTAGTAGTAATCTAACGATTCCCTAGTCCAGTCCTAGCGATTCCAAAGCCTATTAGAACTGTTACTTACCTGCTAGTAATTCGCATTCCACTTTTAGCGTATATGGTTTTTCGTGCCCCTCGGGCATTTGTGTAACGTGCTAACTTAAAAGTATTTTCGTAAGAGTTTTGTTGTGTGCTTAGCTCCCTGTCTCATAAAGAGCCAGGGTAGTCTTGTTATAAATAAATACACTGTCTATTTTCATAACAACTTGTGTGGTGTCCTTTCACTGGGTGTTCAAGGGGTAATGTGATGGTAAAACAGCTGGCTTAACACGCCCTCTAGAGTCTTAGCCTTAGACTGCTCGTATCCATGCTACTAGGATAGCTGGTCTATAAGGTTGACTTACAACCAATCATCAATAAGGGTTGTTTGGACTGATATATAGTGATCACTAGAATAGTGAGCACTGCACATCAGGCCAACTTCTCACAGCCCCCTTTGCCCTTCTTGGGTACCAGAAAGTAGTGGGAGTAGCAACCACACCCTACTTCTGGTCCAGGAACGCGCTCGATGGCCCCCTTGGCCAAGAGGGCCGTGACTTCCTCCTGCAGAAGTCGCAAATGATCACCCGATACACGGTGGTTCTGCGGTGGCATGGCTGGAGGAGTCGCCTCGAAGGGGAGGGAGTAGCCCCTTCGGACGATTTGCAGCACCCACCTGTCCGTTGTGACAGTGCGCCAGTGGAGGTGGTGATGGCGAACCCTGCCCCCCACTGGCGTCACATGGGCCTGAAAGCACGGGCTAGGAGGGTTTAGAGGCGGATGCTGCGGGGGAAGGTGTGGACTGACCTCGCCGCTGCCCCCGACCACCCGGACGGCGGTTCCCACGGCTGCCACCGCGTTGGGTATTGCCCTGCGGTGCGTGGCTGGCGGCGCGTGTGGGCGCACCCCTTCCGTGGCCACGAAAGGAGTGAAAGGCAGCTGATTGCTGGCGCTGGCCCGAGAGGCCCAAGGACTTGGCCGTAGCCCTGGAGTCCTTAAAGCGCTCAAGCGCATGGTCTGCCTTGTCGCCAAAGAGGCGACGGCCATCGAACGGCATGTCCATGAGCGTGCTCTGAACATCTGAGGAGAAGTTGGCGGACCTCAGCCAGGCGTGGCGTCTGACCGCCACCGTCGTTGCCATCGCTCTACCCAGCGAGTCAGTGGTATCCAGCCCACACCGGATGGAATACTTGGCTGCATCCCGGCCCTCCACAAGGGCTTGGCCGAGTTTGGCCCGTACCTTCAACGGACACTCCGGCAGCACTTCCGCGACCTTATCCCACACAGAGTGGGTGTAACGTCCCACGAGGCAGGCGGTGTTGGAAGACCGCATGTAGGAGAGTAGGGTCTGCAATCCTATGATCACCCAGATTTTTGCTTTTTGCTTCACTGGTTTACGACTTTCCCTGGCTGTGGGCCTGCTAATCAGACCCACAGCCTAGCTGTTCTCTCTACTCCAAATTGTACCCAGGTACTGAATTGGCACTGGGCCCTCTTCAAGTCCCTGTACCCAGGGCTGAGGTGCACCCAGAAGTCTCCCAGGGGCTGCAGCATGTATTATGCCACCCCTGGGCTGACTAACTAAATCAGACACAACTGGCTGCTTGACAGCTGGGGCAAGGTGGTGTAATCACCCTTTGCTTTAGATATAGTATTCCTATATCTAAACCTACAATGGACACCTATATTCCTATCAGTCACTCCTATGGCAGGCCTTAACAATCCTGAAGGCAGAGTGCGTGGAATAAGGTGAAATGGTGCTCTGGCATGAGCTGAGCCCGTTTGCAGCTTGCGGAACCAAGTCCTAATAGCTGTTCCATGATAACGCATACCATATACTCTTAAGTGCATTATAATCCTCGCTGTTATATGCCAACTCTGGTATCGCTTTATCAAAACATGTCGAGTAAGGTGTCATACGAATTGGAATACTAACCCCTCGCCAATTCTGGCGACGGGGTTAGCATTCCACCCTTCTAGAGGGACACGACATGTATGTAACCTGTAACCCCGGTTAAAGTCAGACATAGCCTCAGCTCCACAAGATGGATGCTGCCACCGAGACACAAGTCTGCCCTCCTGCTGCTGGGAGTCCTCCCAGCGCAGGAGGCGAGGACAAAGGGTTTTCCTGCCAGGGGCGGTGCCAGCACCGTCCCAGACAGGATTTTGTGTATCCTAGGTAGGCAGGGCTTTAGAGGAAGGTGACTGCAAGTGGCACCCCGGTGCTCACTGTGCATAGGCCGGCTTGAACCAGTTCCAGGGGCACTCCAGCCCCTGATCTGGGGAAAGCCCGCCAAAGGAGAGGGGTGTAACCACCCCCCTCCTAGTCCCACCCATAGGGCAGGACTTAGTCGCGTGCCAGCCCCTTTTGCAGGATAAAGGTAGGAGCAGGCCCCCTTCCAAATTAGATCATCTTAGAATCCTGAAACTACTTTCCACGAAAGGAACTCAAGACTTCTTCCTAAGATTTCTCCCTTGTGACTAAGGAGTAGTCACCCTGCAGCAGCAGGCACCAACCAAGCATCGCGGTCTGCTGCAAGTCTCCTCACCGGATCAAGACTGCCCAGCTCGACGAGAACCGGCTTCCCTGGCACCTCTGACCTCTACCTGCATCATCAGCACAGCTGTGATTCGTGGGTGTGACGAGACCTCGAGGGACCGGCCATCTTCCAAGACTGCACGACGCTTGACCAGCACGACTCCCGAGTGACCCTCGACCGAGTGCTTTGGGGTAAGAGAAGCCCCAACCCTGAGCAGCTCCAGCACCGAAGTTCAGCTCCCCTGCATCCACGAGATCTGCGTGGGGCCCTTCTGCTCTTTGTTGCTCACCGCGTTGTCCAGGTCGCTTGCCCGTTGGCTAGTGGCCCTCTGACGACGAACTTCGACGACAAACACCGCTGGTCTGGTTGCTCCAGACTGGCCCTTGCTCCCCTCCAACAGAGGAGCACTCTGGAACCTCCTGGTCCACTCCAGATGCCATTTTAAGTCCACCGCGTGGGCTTGCATTTGCCAAGACTTGTTGCCCCAATCCTGGGTCCAGCGACGTCGACAGCAGATATCTTCGTGGGACAGCTCGCACCTCCATCCTGGTCGCCGACAACGCCTCCTGGTCCGAGAGACTGCAGAGCCCAGCAGCGCCCACTCACCTGGTTGAGGTGACTTCGCCCGGTGCCACTCTGGTGCTCACCTAAATCACTGGCTAGTGATTCAGAACTTGGTCCCCTCTGCTTACAGGTCTTACTCTTCCTCGATCCAGGCTTGGATCCCCAAGAACTTCTTCACTGGTCGCCTGCCAGCAACTTCTTTCTTCAGGCCCCTGGTTCATCAACGAAGAAACCCGACGACATTTGAACCCTATGCAGCCGCAGCCCCTGGGCTAGGTAAACCGAGTACTCCGGTGCTCCAGCGTAGACCAACTCTCTAAGTGTCTAGATCCACTTTCGTTTTTGACCTACCTAGTCGGGTTCGCCCGAAAACACTAACTTTGCTTTTACTAGCCTCCATAGACTTTTTCCCGCCTTACGCGTGAGAGTTCCCACTCTGCACACGACGTCCCTAGGCCTCCTGCTTGTAATCTAAAGGTTCAGTAGTCCAGTCCTAGCGATCCTAAAGCCTATGAGAATAGTTACTTACCTGCTAGTATTTCGCATTCCACTTGTATAGTATATGGTTTTTCGTGCCCCTTGGGCATTTGTGTAAATTGTGCGACTTTAAGTATTTCTTTAAGAGTTTTGTTGTGTGCTTAGCTCCCTGTCTCATAAAGAGCCAGGGTAGTCTTGTTATAAATAAATATACTTTATTTTTCATAACAACTTGTGTGGTGTCCTTTCACTTGGTGTTCAAGGGGTATATGTGATGGTAAAACAGCTGGCTTAACACGCCCTCTAGAGTTTAGCCTAAAGACTGCACGTGTCCATGCTACTAGGATAGCTGGTCTATCAGGTTGACTTACAACCAAACATCAATAAGGGTTGTTTGGACTGATACATAGTGTTCACTAGAATAGTGAGCACTGCATATCAGGCCAACTTCTCACACCGCAGTCCTAGACTAAGGGACGAGATCTTCTTCCCATACTGGTCATACCTCTTGGATTCCCGGTCCGGCGGGGCCGACGGGAATGCGGTTTGGGAATTGGAGGCCTGGATGACCAGGCTCTCCGGGGTAGGGTGGGAGGACAGGAAACATGGGTCGCCCGGGGCTGGGCGGTGGCGTCTGACCACGTTCCTATCTACGGGCGAACCCGTAGCGGGCTTGGACCAAGTGCCCAGAAGAACGTCGGTCAAGGCCTCATTAAAGGGCAGCAGAGGCTCGGCCGAGCTTGACTGCGGTTTAAGGACCTCAGTGAGGAGGTTAGTCCTCACGGCCGTGACGGGGAGCTCAAGGCCCAAGGCCTTGGCAGCCCTCATCAGCACCACACTATATGTTGCCCCCTCCTCCGAAGCCACGGTAGGAGGGGAGACAAACCCAGTGTCCGGAGAGGTGTCCAGGCCACTGGCCTCCCCAAGGTCTCCTGTCCAGTCCTCCTGAGGCTGACACTCCCTGGTCAGAGGGTCCTCAGACCCTTCCCAGTCCTCTTCATCACCCATCTCCTGAAATTCAGGGTTTTCAACCAATGGGGCCTGTTCATAAAAGTGAAATTCACCAAACGACGTCTGGAGCGGCGCCCAACGGGGCCGTTCCGACGGCTGAACAGGAACGAAGGCAGAACCGGGGCCGGCGCCGCCCGAGTACGGCGCCGGAGGCGACACCTGAGGGTCCGACACCGGGGAGGTCGTCAGATCCACCGGCGACGATCCCGAACCCGAAGGAGGACCAGCGGCGTCCTGCGGCGCCGGGCCCGCCGGCGTCGGAACAGCAGGCCCCCATTCTCCCGCAGGCGCCTTCGGGCCCGGCGCTGGCGGGAGAATGGGGGCCTGCGGCGCCGGGGCCGAAGCACCCGACAGCGTCGGGGCCGGAGCCGACGACCCACCAGGGCCCCCAGACGGGTCCGCTGCGCCCGAAGGCGACGCGGAGCCCGTCGGAGGAGAGAGTTTCCTCATGGCCATGAGGAAGCGCTCGATCTCCTCCGGCGTCGCGTTCAGCCCCGGGACCGGAGGGTGTGGAGCTGCACGCGGCGCCCGCGACTCCGACGGAGCCGCGTGGGTGGTGTCACCCGAACCCCCGGCCGCATCGTGCGAGCGTCGGGGGGAGTCCGAGGAGCGATGACGCCGCTTGGACTTCTTGTGCCTCTTACCTGACAACGACTTCGATCCGGAGGAGTGCGGCCTACCCTCGGAGCTGTGGTGGCTCCGAGCCCGCGACCTGTCCCTCGACCTCCCATGGGATCGGGACCTCTCACGGCGTGGGGCCGACTGCCGGAGCTCGAGGCGCCTACGGGATTGCTCCCGCCTGGCCTTCGAGGAGAGGGCCCGGCAGTCAGAGCAGGCCTTGTCGTTGTGGTCGACGCCCAAACATGACAAACAGACGCGGTGAGGATCCGTGACCGACATCAGACGGTCGCAATCGTCACAGTGCTTGAAGCCGGGCATCCCTACGGCACCGTTCGGAGTCGAGAGACTTCGAAAAGCAATCAAAAAGGATCAAAAAAGTTAGTCAAAAATGACTAGGGTTACTGCTTTATCCAGATCTGCTCTTGCTGGCGCGGAAAAAAGAAGAACTGACGTCAGCACGCGGAGGCGGCGTCTAAGTACTCCGACGACGTCATCACGGCACCCACGACGCCGACGACGGACGCGGAGCCGCAGACGACGCCTACCGACGCGCAAGGGTACTGCTACGCAAAAATTTCCGGATCCAGTCTGACGCCTGAGGATATTCTAAGGTAAGGAATCTAATACTAACGTGTCTCTTTCAGATAACCCTTATGGTGATGGTTGTATGTCAACCTTATAGACCAGCTATCCTAGTGGTAGCGTGGACAGAGCAGTCTTAGGCTAAAAGATTCTAGAGGGTGTGTAAAGCCAGCTGTTTTACCATATGTAACTCCTTGAATATCAAATGAAAGGACACCACACAGGATATTTATAAAATATATATGTAATTATTTCTAACACACTCCTCTGAACTCTTTATGAGGTCAGAGGCCAAAGCACATAACAAGACACTTAGTTATTATACGTTAAGTTGCACAATTTACGGTTAGGCCCTAGGGGCGGAGCAAACCATATATTAAGAAAGTGCTATAAGTACCACGTCACGAGAAAAGGAAAGGCCTAGGGCATCGCTGGGGCTACACTATCTGAACCTTAGTTTAGAAGTAGGAGGCCCACAGGCGGAGCGTGCACCACACGCAAAAGTCAATGGGAACTTAGAAGTTAGGTAAAGAAGGATTTAGGACACTTCCGGTTTAGCTAGGAGGAAACAACTAAAAACCTAGACACTTGGATAGTCAATACCCTTGGGAGCACCTAAGTACTCGCGTTACCTCACCCACGGACGGCGGTGTGAAGATGTGCCGGGTTTCGCCGTTGAAGTCTATGGAGCCTGTGAAGAAAGATGCTGTAGGCGACCAGGAGGAAGATGTCCGGGTGGATCCAAGGGTGGATCGAAGATGAAGAGGACCTGAAAGCAGAGGGGACAGAGTCTGGGTCACTAGCCAGTGACCGGGTGGAACCAGGAAGGAACCAGACGATGTCGAGGAGCAATCAGGTGCTGTCTTGAAGCTCGTCTCTTCAGCCACGCGGACCAGGAGGCGTGGAGGACGACCAGGTGCTGGAGGCACGCTGTCCCACGAAGGTTCTCGCAGATGGAGGTGTCGACTGCCGGATTGGAGTCAACAAGCCGTGGCAAAGGCAACCCACACAGGATTCAAAGAAGGCTTCTGGTGCAGACCAGCAAGGTCTGAGGTGCCTCACCTTTGCAGGGAGGCAAGGGCCAGGCTGGAGCAACCAGACCAGCGAGTGGGTTCAAAAGGAGTGTCGTCACAGAGGCTACTACCCAGCGGGCCAGCAACCGGACAACGCATCGAGCAGAACACAAGCAGAAGGACCTCACGCAAAACTCGTGGAGTGTGGAGGGCTGATCTTCGGTGCAGGTGGAGCTCTGATTCGGGGCTTCTCAATCCCCAGTGCACAGCTTTGAGGATACCTCAGGAGCTGCACAGGTAGCAAGTTGCAGGCTTTTCAAGATGTCCGGCCCCACGTGTCTCGTCGCCTCGACAGATCTCAGCTATGCTGCAGACGTGAAGAGAGGGTCAGAGAGGTCTGGAACTTGTCAGGCTCTGTGCTCGGGTCCCGGCGGGAGCGTCGACAAAGCAAGCCGTTGATTTGCTGGATGGTGCCTGGTTGCCCAGGGTGGTCACTCCTTGGCCACAAGGGAGATTCTTCAGTCTTCAGCTTCAGCAGAACGTCGAAGATCCAGAGTTTCGTGTCAAGTTTCGATTCCAGAATTAATCTAAAGTCTCAGGACTCAGCTCCTACCTTTATACAACTAAAAGGGGCTGGATTGCTTTCTAGGTCCCTCCTATGGGCGGGACCAGAAAGGGGGGTGGTTACACCCCCTTTCCTTTGTCCAGTTTCGCGCCAGAGCTGGAGCTGGAGTGCCCCAGCAACCGGTTTGAACTGGGGTATGCATGGAGCACCTAGTGTGCCCCAGGCAGTTTCTCATTCTATTCAGCCCTCCCTGTCCCAATACACAAAGTCCTGTCTGGGGTGGTGCTCGCACCGCTCCAGGCAGGAAACCTATTGTCCAAAACCCAGTGACTGGAAGGACTCCGAGCAGCAGGAGGTCAGACTTCTGCCGGTGGCAGCAGCGTCCATTTTGTGACGCTGGGGCTCTGGTTAACTTTAACCGGGATAGTCAGCAACAACATGTCTTCTCCCTCTAGAAGGGTGGAATGCTACCCCCGTCACCAGAATTGGCGAGGGGGTAGTATTCCAAAGCATATGACACCTTACACAACATGTTTAGATAAAGCCAAACCAAAGTTAGCATTTAACCGCGAGGTTCATAATGCACTTAAGAGTATATGGTATGGCAATATCATAGAACAGCTATAAGGACATGGTTCCGAAAGCTGCAGACAGGCTCAGCTCATGCTAGAGCACCATATCACACATAACCTAGCACTCTGCCTCCAGGATTGTTAAAGCCTCCCATAGGAGTGACTTATAGGTTACTGTGTGTCTATATTTAAGAGTAGATATAGGAATACTATACCTAAGCAAGGTGTGATTACACGACCTTGCCCCAGCTGAGTGATCAGCCAGTTGTGTCAGTTTGAGTGGCCAGCCAGGAGTGGCATAATACATGCTGCAGCCCCTGGTAGGCCTTGGTTACACCTATGCCCTAGGGTACACTTCTACAGGGGCTGACAAGGTGAACCAATTCCCAATTGTGGATGTACCTAGAGTACATGGTGTGAATTTAGAGAGTGCATCTGGGCTGTGGGTCTGATTAGAAGGCCCAAAGCCACATCTAAGTCGAAAACCAGTAAAGCAAAAGCAAAAAGTGGGGGTGACCATAGGAAGCAGACCCTACTCTCCTACAGCCCCCTGTATCTGAGCTATGATTTTCTAAAATCACCAAGAAAACAAAGGGCCTGGACTTTCGACAGGAAATTGTTGGCACACAGCATATACGTTAAGCATTTGAGGAAATGGACCCGGGAATTCTTTGATGCTAATCGTTACAGCGCATCCCGAAATAGTGTCTGAGATACATTCAAAGCAGCAATAAGGGGGGAAACAATTAGCTATGCTGCCCGGATTAGGAAAAAAGTGTTGGCAGATAAAGATAGGTTATTAGCTAAACTGGCAGAAGCGGAAGAACAACATGGCCAAGATATCCTACAAGGGAAAGATAGGAAAATAAGCCAGCTGAGAATTAGCTCTGTTAAAGCAGAGATAAACAAACAAATGGCTGAAAAAGCTGCCTCCGAGTATCAAGCTTATAAAGGCAAAATGTACGAAACAGGTGAGCAGGCGGGCAGAGCACTGGCACTCCGAATCAGACAGGGTACCGCCAAAAATATAATAACTAGTATCCAGGAGAACGGCCAGGAGTTTGTAGAACCACAGGAGATTTTAGAGGTGTTCAAGAACTTTTACCAAACATTGTACCAGGAAGAGATGGATGGGGGGAAGCCACATGGAGAGTATCCAGATGAAGGTGCCAAACTAGATGAGTTAGAGAGGGAAATACTGGAGAGGGATATAACGGCCAATGAGGTGCTAGAGGCATTACAAGAGCTAGCTGCTGGCAAGGCAACCGGCCCGGACAGCATCCAAGTGGAGGTTTATAAGTGTATCTCCAGTGAGGTGGCACCTTTGTTACTGGATCTATTTAATGGCATAATGGGCACTGGTAAAATACCGGGGACATGGAAAGACACAAACGTAGTGGTATTCCACAAGAAAGGGAAGCCTAAGGAAAACCCCGTGTCCTATAGGCCGATATCGCTTATAAATGCGGCCAATAACATCTATGCTAAAATCTTGGCGAAGCGTTTGGGAAGGGTCATTGGCGGTCTGGTCTCCCCCTGGCAGCATGGGTTTATCCCAGGGCGGGGAACAACTGATCATATAACACGAGCAATATCTTTGTTTCATTCCCATGCTGCCGGGGAAAGGGGGGGGGGGGGAGGATGGCCATGATCCTCCTCGACGCCGAAAGAGCCTTTCACCGCGTTAGGTGGGATTACCTGTGGGGGATACTTGTAGGTTGAGGGTTTGGTCCAAGAATCCTGACTGCCAATGTTTTCCGATCCAGTTGCTAAGGTGCAGTTGATGGGTGAAAGCTGTTTGCCTTGTTTATAGATCCATTAATTGGGCAGATCCTACGTAATGGGAAGATTAAGCCGGTCATAATTAATAGCTTTGAGACCAAAATTTTAGCTTACGCTGATGACTTGGCAGTAATCTCTGTGGAACCTGTCTCGGCTATGTGTGCATTAGTTGAAATTACCAAGGATTTTGGGAGCTACTCAGGATATCGTTTGAATGAGGGGAAAACCCAGGTAATCTGTAGGAAAAATATAGTTAAATCAGATTACAGAAATGTGGATGCCGCAATATATTTGGGAGTGACAATTAATGCAGTGACAGAATTAATTATTGAGGATAATTTTGTCCCGCTGTTAAAAACAATTGAACAGGATCTTAAAAGAATGGACACCCTGCATCTGTCACTCATAGGTAGATCCAATGTCCTGAAAATGACTATGTTACCCAATGTCCTGTATTTGTTTCGTTCTATCCCCTTTTTAATAGATGAGGCGGTGTTAAAATCAATGGAAGCCACTTTTATGAGGTTCTTATGGCAATATGGGAAGATTAGACGCTCGTTAAAATTCATGTCTCTTTCACAGGATTCAGGCGGTTTAGGCATTCCGAATGTAAGGTATTATCACTGGGCATGCCTATTAACCCAAATGGCAATTTTATTTGATCCAGCTAAAAGCAAATCTCTTACCCATGACCTTCCACACAGTAATCAAAATATTCCCTCTATATATGAGCTAGGGGAGGGAGGCCGTGGGGGTATTGTTATGGAAAACAGTTTGTAGGTATTTTAAGAAAATGCGATATAAGATATTGGATAGCGCTTGGGAGGTGTGGAAAAAACTACAGAAGCGGTTACTGATACCAAAGATTAATCTGTACACGCCGCTTTGTAAGTCAGGGTTTTTCCCAAACTTAAGCATGGATGGTGAATGGAAATACTGGGAACAGCAGGGTAGTCGGACAGTAGGGGTTATAATGGAGGGAGATGGTGTGATGAGCTTCGGGGCGACTCAGCAGAAATATGGGATATCTAGTAGTCAAAGCTTGATATATCTTCAGGTCGTGCAAATACTAACATCTAAAAGACCCCGCATTTCCCTTGGTAATCGTTGTAGTGCTTTGGAGTATTTGTTAAAAGGGAGGCGTAGAATCAAAATTATCTATAAGGCTTTAATATCTGGGATCCAAGATGACATGGAAAAAAATGAAGTCTCCTGGGCCATAAAATAGGATGATCCAGACGCGGATCTAGATAAAGCATTACAATTCGATAAGGAGATTTTACGTTCTTCTAATTTAAAAGCACAACATTTTAAAACATTATTAAATCTTTATTTTACACCCTCTAAATTATTTGACTGGGGCAAAAGAGATGATAATAGATGCCCCAGATGTTTGAAAGGGCCTGCGGATTTGTTGCACATATTCCATCACTGCGAGAAATTAAGTATCATAAAAGGGGAGATCGAGACATTCTGGGAGGGGCTGCTAGGCTTTAAGATCTGCCTATCCCCGACCTTAATGATCTTCGGAAGTGATAGCAAGCTGGGTGTAAATAAAGAGACCGAAGCGTTTGTTTTTATATCAATGGCAGTGCTGCGTATCCTTATATCAGCAGCATGGATGGACGATACCACTCCATCATTTCAGATGTGGCTTACCAGACTCTTGGGTATTCATAACATCGAGTCCACACTTTATACACTCAAGGGCAGGAAAACACAGGAGTTTGGGTTAAAAATCTGGGCGCCCCTGAAAACGTGGAGAGATTCACGATTGTAAATATAGGCTAGTATATTTTTACATGAATAACCTATTTTTGATATGTAGTGGCTTTATTGAAGACGGAAGTATGCCTGTATACATAATGTCTATTTATTGTATTTCCTTTTAATCCTAACAGATGGAATAATGTATGAAATGGCATCTTTTGTTATTTTGTACCAGATTTAAATTCTCAATAAAAAATATTAAAAAAAAGAGAGGAGCCCGTTTTTAAGAGAAATCTCGCAAGATTCCTTACATCAAGATTTTATTTATATCAGGTAATCAGATCAAAATCATAGTAGATAAGAGACTATAGAGGAAAAACAAAATAAGAAAGTTGCTATAATACAAGTTTTTATTTATTTTTTTATCGCAAAAATTAGTTGATTGAAGATAATAATGGCAGAGTAAAGGCTGAAGGCACCTACTCCTTGATGGTAACCACAATCGGTATTACCTGCGATACAATCATAGGTAGGTTAGTAGATCGAACGAAAGCAATGAGGTGTAGCTGTATGGTAGAGCAGTTGATCCATGCTGTATATATTTTCTCTTTATAGATGGTAATGTTATGGAGTTGATACTGCGACCCTTGTAATAGTACTCCCCTGCACCAATAATACTTAAACTTAAGGTGGGTACTGACATACCAGATTTTGAGGGTTTTAATTTGAGTATAAAAAGCAATAAACAGGTGTTTAAGCAAGATTAGTAAGTCAGATAGTAGGTGACAAATTCCCCACAACTGCAGTATATTTAACTAAGTCTGTGATGATCTAGAAACACACAGGAGTGTGTACCCCTGAGTTAATGAATACAAAAACCAGCGGAGGTGGGTGCCCCGTTCCAGTAAAATCAGTAAGATAGACTGTAGGTGACAATCGCCCTAAAATAGCAGTATATTTAGTGTAGTCAGTGATGATTTAGTAAGACATAGAAGGAGGTGATACCCCAGAGCTAGTGAGCATATAAACCAGCGGAGGTGGATGCCCCATTTAGTGTGAGTGAATGGGAGTGATTGGTTGCTCACAGTTCTATTTGCTATTTGAATTAAGAAAAAACAGTAGCCAATTTTGGTTGCGAAATTGTGCTGAAAATGAGGTTATACCTGAAGGGTAAACTCAAAATGGGGTGTTGTATACCACTGGTTGAGAGCGAGTGTGGGGCCAATAATCTTAAATTACATCTGTTTATTACTGTTAAGATGCATTATGAAATCTGTATAATGACATGATATTTGAATACATTCTCTCTCTTCTTTTAATAGATTGAAAGTGCTGGGACTTGTTTTTTTAATAAAAAATTGTGATCATTGTGCCTGAAGAAGGTGGTTGGATCGCGTTTTCCACCGAAACACGTCGCTTCTTGGTCAAATTCTATTAATATTTGTTTTCATGTACATGTTTGTGTACAATTGAATGTCCCAAACATAATGTGATAAAATAATGTTTTTTCCTTATTGCACTTTACCATTGTTTGTTAATATTGGCAATAGAGAGCAACTGCAATCTAATTGAGATGAACATTGTGAGATATTATACTGTATTGATTGTAATTTTATTTAAGTGAAGAGCTCTTAGCATGATTTTAATATCTTATGGATCAGAAATAAACTTTTATATTTTTTGATTGATTGGTCCATGTATGTTTGTGAGGTGGTATCAAATTCTGTGGCTATCAGTAGTGAGTGGTGTGGTATGATCTTTTCCCAAAGGGATTATAATTTTCGGACCGCAGAGCCACAGAAGTGGCCATAGTAGGGCCAAGAGCATCAGCAACATCCAAGGCCGTACGAAAAATAAACGCGGCCAACTCTCTACCATCCAACACACAGCCCCGTAGATCAGCACGGGCACCCTCATGAGAGACATGAGAAAGAAGCGACTCCACAGAATCCCACAGGCTGGAAGTAGCCCTGGTCAACACACACAAAGTGTTAAGCGCCTGCAAGGCAGCACTGGAAGGGAAGACATTATGTCCCTATGAATCTAACCATGGGCCTCCAAAGACGGAGGAAACACCACCACAGGCAAACACAGAAAGGCATTTCGCAGTAGAGCGCCTTGAGTAGAAGGGTGGAAAGAAAGACAGTCAGGGTCGTGCGGAGCAGGACGATAGCGATGCAGTAGTGCCTGTGGCACCGGATCACCTGAAGCAGGGCGCCCCCAATCCCCCATAAGAGAATTATGGAGTGACGCTTCAAAAGGAAGGAACAACTCCCATCCATCAGAGCCCTGGTGGAGAATCTCAAAGAGGTTGTCTGTAAGAAATGGAGTGACAGGTTCACCCATCCTCAGAATACCAGCAGCCGTGGAAATAGCCCGAACAAAAGCAACACTGGCCTCAGTAGGGCGCCGCAGAGGGGAAAGTAATCCTCCATGGGTGACGGTTGCAGACTGAGCCGCCCATCCCCAAATCCAGGGGGGAGCGGCCAGCCCCGGAATAGAGGAGGATCAATAGAGGAATGGGGAACCTAAGGGGCCCCAGGGGAGGGTAGAGAGGCCGGTGGAGAAGCCAGCCGCGAGCCACAGAAAGAAGATTGAGGATTTAGGCCGTGGGGACGGTGAAGAGCCTTTCCTGGAAGATGACGGTGAAGAGGCAACAACACGGCACCCTGTCTCTGGGGAGGAACACACCAACAGATGACAGGCCTCCAGAGAAGAAGGGACCTCAGGAGACTAATCCAGAATCCGGCGCCGGCGCGGCTCCATCTGATCAACGTCGACCGGCGCCGGGCTGACTCCTGCCCCCACTTGCTCTCCAGGGGAATGGGGCGAGGCCGACGTCGAAGCGGCGAAGGCGTGGCACCGACTCAACCTCAGATGGGGCAGCCGCCCGCGCCGAGGACCAAGAGGGGCTCGGAAGGCGCCCCAGGCCCCCATTCGCAACTCCACCGGATCCGGGGAGGAAGCCTCCCGGCGCCAAAATGGCACCGGCTCGACCTTTGGTGAGGCAACCGCCTGCTCAGAGGATCGAGGAGGACTCGGGGGTATGCCCGGAGTCCCAGAGGTCTCCTGCAACACCACAGGGATTTGCGGTGAGGCAGGGACGCTAGGTGCCAATGAGGGAAGTCCCGAACCACACCTCGACGACGCCACCCTCCTATGACCTGAAGCCGAAACCTTCGGCACTGGGGCCAGAGCCGCAGCAGAAGTCCCCGCGCAAGGCAAGGGATCCGTAGACATCACAGGAGGTGGAGGAAGGGCCAAAGAAGCTTGCAGCACCGCAGCATAGGCTGTCATTTGGGCCCCAGTCGCCCCAGCACCGGGAAACGGCGGGTAGGGAGGCAACAGGTGGGGGAGAGCCGGCCTCCACCACGGAAGGAGGAGACGAAACCGGCGGCTCCTTCCCTCCGAGGTAGGGGATGGTCGCTGGGACGACACCGACCTGGATAAGCGCGCCAACAGCGACTTCTTCCGGCGCTACCGCCGTGATTTAGGCTTAAGGTGTTGGCTGGCGTAGCAACTCTGAGTCGTGGTGCTCAGCGGGGCACCACATGCAAATCGGATGAGGGTCCGTCGCCGACATGGGACGTGCACAGGAGGTACACGTCTTGAGGGCATTCGCACACTGTTCCACCAAATGCCAAGAGTAAAAAGAATGGAAGGCCTGAATACAGGCCAGGACAGTAATCCGGATCCGCGTTGTACGCCGAAAGAGAAAAAACTGACGTCGGCGGGGGGACTTCTGTATCCTCGCTGACGCCACGAACGCGGACGACGTCAGGACGGAGTCACGTTTTACCGTCCCCCCGGCACGCAGGAGTGCTGCGGCGGAGAAGTTTTCTGGATCCAGTCTCATGCCTGGGGATAATTCTATGTTATGGAATCTGCGGCAAGTAGTCTCTATCAGATTGATATGACTGGTGCCAGTCTGGATCCGGGAACGGATCCTTGGGGCCTGACTGGAGCCAGGGCCGGAGTCGCCATTGCGGAACCAGATGGGGCCCCTTCAGACCCTGCGGTGCACAAAGGCGCACCAGTGAGGTCTAGCTTGTCAAAAACGAGCCGCATGGCCTGAGAAAACTCCTTTTGTTGGGCGGGGGTTGCTCTGGTTCACATGGAGGCGGTACAGTCGCAGAGTCTACCTCGGAGCCAGCCCTTGAATGTCAATGTCTCTCGTCTCATCAGCCTGATTAGCGATGGCTGGCACGGAAAGAAAAGTACTGGCATCAGTGCGCCTAGGTGGCGCCTATATAGGTGTTACTGATGTCACTTTCGTCACAGACGACGGACACGCAGCTGAATAACACCTCCTACCAAGGTGTATGGGGTACTGCTCATGAAAAATTATCCAATCTGACATCTGGGAAATTCAAAGGTAAGGAACCTGCAGCTAGAAGTCTCTATCAGATCATTATTTTTACTATCCAGTAAAAGATATACCCAGGAACTCTCAGTCAATAAAAGGGAAATGCACTGCAATAGAAACCCTTGAGCCATTTCAAATAAGGCGTTGTCTCAGTAGAAAGACTGCAGCTGCCAGAGCCAATTTCAATTCCAACACAATATAAATACACAGACAATAAAGACACTACTCAAAGTCAGATACTGTATTGACCATTTACTGAACCCCCCCTCCTCCCCTTCTCACAAAGTAGTAATCCTTTCACAGTATGAGATCCTTGCTTTGCTACTGGCCAATAAACTATTCGGAGCTGCATCCAGGGCTGGCAGAAGCTGAAAAAAAAGTATAATAGTTCTCTGAAACTCAGATGAATGCAGCAATAGGTGAGCAGTATGTGGTTAAGTATGTGAAGCATGTGGGGAAGAGCATGCCACAGACCAAGCTTTTGCAAAAGATTAACCGCTGTACAGGGCATGATTAAATGTGTACAGATTGGTTAAGCAAGCTAAAAGATGAACTATTGATTTTTGCAAAGTATGACTCCACTATTCAAATACTGGATTTATACTTTGTAGATTGACACTGAACCCAGGAGAATAGTTCCTCAGCTCTAACGAAACCATTCCACATTGTGCTAGGCCACACAAGTTGTGAGCTTTCCCTTTTTACAGTTTGGCCAAGGATGCTTGACTGTTTAGAATGAATTTAAAAATTGTACCGCTTATCTGGGCAGTATCCCAACTATGATACGCATTTCAAGAGTAATTCCCAACCAACCAAATCCCAGTAACTCCATATGCATTTTACTTCATGTTATTGTTTCTCTTAAACTCTCATAGGTGTAGAATGTATCTGCCTAATGAGGAGTCACTTGACTAATGTGTGTTGGCAAACCAGTGGAAGGAGTAGAAACAAAGACAACATTTTCGCTATAAAATATTAGCGACAACTCGTTTACTTTCCTTTGAAAAAATTCTTACATTACCTTGCTTACCACCTAATGGCATCCTTATTTTATGTTTAATCTGTTTCTCTTTCACTAGATTCTCTCTTAGCATATTATTTCTGGCACTTATCCCAGAGCATGCCCGGATTGCACTGGTAGGCGTACTTATGTTCTTGCAATATTTAAAAGAACTGTTCAATGCTACAATAAAATTATTAATAGGGTTAAGTAATCAGAATGAATACAACACTGAAGTACAAATATGTTAAAGTTATACATTTAACTTGAGTAACAATCATTTCAATGATCACGTAAAATCTTTAATGCATGTCACAACTTAAATTTTAGCTAATACATTTCCAGCATGGGTGAAGTGCAGCAAAGAATTTGATTGACTAAAGACTGATTGACAATTAAAAGGGTGGCAGACAGTGCTCATATGAGGAATATATGGGTAAACCTCCACCTAGTGGTGGGACTAGAAAATGCATAAAGAACAAGTTACTTACCTTTGCTGGCGCCTTTTCCGGTAGAGGCTATCTAACTGCAGGTTCCTCACCTAATGAATTTCCCTTGGAGCCAGACTGGATCCCGAAACTTTAATAGGAATGCCCTTACATGTCGATAGGGGGCATCATGCAACGATGCATCAGGTTCGTGGAATATGGATGTGATGCTGGGGCCACTATAAGCCTGCTATCTCTGTGCGCTGACGTCCGTTTCTTTTTTGCTCTCCACCCGCACCGCCAAAAGAATCAGAAGTCCGTTGAGCTTTGGGATCTTACTAATGAATTGTATGAGTCCAATACACAGAACAGGGAAGAGGGTGAGTCGGTGAGGAACACGCAGAGGAGTTTCTACCAGAAAAGGTGTTACAGTAGGTAGGTAACTTGTTCTTCTCATCGAGATTTCTTACTGTAGATTCCTCAGCTTGTGAACAGATATGACAGCAGTACCCATGTGTGTGAGTCTTATTCCATGCACACATGCAAGTATAAGAGTCAAATTGACAAGTTCGTGTGTTCTTTTTTGTATTTTCTTTAATCCAACAAATGCCAAGGCAACCCCTGTTTCATCGTTCGGGGCAAACCCCGTGTGAGAAGTTGGCCTGATATGCAGTGCTCACTATTCTAGTGATCACTATGTATCAGTCCAAACAACCCTTATTGATGATTGGTTGTAAGTCAACCTTATAGACCAGCTATCCTAGTAGCATGGATACGAGCAGTCTAAGGCTAAGACTCTAGAGGGCGTGTTAAGCCAGCTGTTTTACCATCACATTACCCCTTGAACACCCAGTGAAAGGACACCACACAAGTTGTTATGAAAATAAACAGTGTATTTATTTATAACAAGACTACCCTGGCTCTTTATGAGACAGGGAGCTAAGCACACAACAAAACTCTAATAAAAATACTTCAAGTCGCACAATTTACACAAATGCCCGAGGGGCACGAAAAACCATATACTCTAAAAGTGGAATGCGAATTACTAGCAGGTAAGTAACGATTCTCAGAGGCTTGAGAAACGCTAGGCCTACAATACTGAACACTCAGGTTAGGAGCAGGAGGCCTAGGGGCGCCACGTGCAGAGTGGGAACTCTCACGCGCAAGGCGGGAAAAAGCCTATGGAAGCTAGTATTCACAAAGTTAGTGTTCTCGGGCGAACCCGACTAGGTAGGTCAAAAACGAAAGTGGATCTGGACCCTTGGATAGTGAGGCTATGCTGAGGCACCGAAATGCCGAAGTTACCTAGCCCAGGGGCTGCAGCTGCATAGGTCTGAAAAGACGTCGGGATTCTCCGTTGACGAACCAGGAGCCTGAAGGAAAGGAGTTGCTGGCAGGCGACCAGTGAAGATTGTTCGGGTGATCCAAGCCTGGATCGAAGATAGATGACACCTGAAAGCAGAGGGGACCAAGTTCGTGACTACTAGCCAGTAGTCAGGTGGCACCAGGAGGGCACCGGATGGTAGTCACCTCGACTAGGTGAGTGGGCGACGCTGGGCTCTGTAGTCTCACGGACCAGGAGGCGTTGTCGGCGACCAGGATGGAGGTACGAGCTGTCCCACGATGGATGATGCTCTCGACGTCGCTGGACCCAGGATTGGGGCAACAAGTCTTGGCAAATTCAAGCCCACGCGGTGGACCTAAAATGGCGTCTGGAGTGGACCAGGAGGGTCCGGGGTGCTCCTCTCTTGGAAGGGAGCAAGGGCCAGTCTGGAGCAACCAGACCAGCAACAGTGATGTCGTCGGGCGTCGTTAAGAAGGCCACAAGCCAGCGGGCTAGTAGCCAAACAACGCGGTGAGCAGCAAAAAGCAGAAGGGCCCCACGCAGATCGTGGATATGCTGGGAGGCTGAACTTCGGTGCTGGGGCTGCTCAGGGTCGGGGCTTCTCGGACCCCAAAGCACTCACCAGAGGATCCCTCGGCGGTCGTGCTGGAAAGAAGTCGTGCAGTCTTGAAGATGGCCGGTCCCTCGAGGTCTCGTCGCACCCACGGTTCTCAGCTTAGCTGTAGAGGTGGGTAGAGGTCAGAGGTGCCAGGGAAGCCGGTTCTCGTCGAGCTGGGCAGTCAGATTCCGGAGGAAGGACTTGCAGCAGACCGCAGTGTTCTTAAGATGGTGCCTGCGGATGCAGGGTGACTACTCCTTAGTCACAAGGGAGAATCTTGAAGAAGAAATCTTGATGTCCTTTCGCAGAAAGTCGTGTCTTGATTCCAAAGATGATCTGATTTGGAAGGGGGCCAGTTCCTACCTTTATCCTGCAAAAAGGGGCTGGCACGCGACTAAGTCCTGCCCTATGGGTGGGACTAGGAGGGGGGTGGTTACACCCCTCTCCTTTGGCGGGCTTTCCCCAGACCAGGGGCTGGAGTGCCCCTGGAACTGGTTCAAGCCGGCCTATGCATAGTGAGCACCGGGGTGCCACTTGCAGTCACCTTCCTCTAAAGCCCTGCCTACCTAGAATACACAAAATCCTGTCTGGGACGGTGCTGGCACCGCCCCTGGCAGGAAACCCTTTGTCCTTGCCTCCTGGGCTGGGAGGACTCCCAGCAGCAGGAGGGCAGACTTGTGTCTCGGTGGCAGCATCCATTTTGTGGAGCTGAGGCTCTGTCTGACTTTAACCGGGGTTACAGGTTACATATATGTCGTGTCCCTCTAGAAGGGTGGAATGCTAACCCCGTCGCCAGAATTGGCGAGGGGTTAGTATTCCAATTCGTATGACACCTTACTCGACATGTTTTGATAAAGCGATACCAGAGTTGGCATATAACCGCGAGGATTATAATGCACTTAAGAGTATATGGTATGCGATATCATGGAAACGGCTAAGGGATGGATCCCGAAAGCCGCAGACAGGCTCAGCTCATGCCAGAGCACCATCTCACGCGATTCCAAGCACTCTGCCTTCAGGATTGTTAAGGCCTGCCATAGGAGTGACTGATAGGAATATATGTGTCCATTTTAGGGTTACATATAGGTATACTATATCTAAAGCAAAGGGTGATTACACCACCTTGCCCCAGCTGTCGTGCAGCCAGTTGTGTCAGATTTGGATGGCCAGCCAGGGGTGGCATAATACATGCTGCAGCCCCTGGTAGGCCCTGGGTACACCTATCCCCTGGGTACCTAAGGTACACTGTACAGGGACTGATAAGGTGACTCAGTATCCAATTAGATATGTACCTAAGGTACATGGAATCCATTTTACAGAGAGAGCAGTAGGCCTGGGGTCCTGAATAGCAGGGCCCCAGGTCAACTAAGTCGGAAAACCAGCAAAACACCAGGCAAAAAGTTGGGGGCAACCATAGTCAGGGATCTACCTTCCTACACCCCGCGACTTCTTCAGGGCTATAAGGCTGTTCAGTACATATATCCTAATCCTCTCCGCCAGTTGTGCTTCCGACCCAGCTGGTCAATAAGTGTAAAAACAAGCTGTGGCGGATTATTCAATGCACCCGGACTGCTGTGAGCCTTGTATAAGGCATGACGAATCCTCTGCGGTAAAGAGGTAGCAAATAGAGTATGGTCCCAATGGCCCAAATGGCCAGAAAGGAATTCAACGCAAGTGTGCTCCTACAGCAAAATTACTTTCCAGGATTGTGTCCTAAAAGGAAGTACCCATGTAGGTTGTGGGTCTGTGGAATGACTCAGACAAGGAAATCTTGCAGGCCAGACTGGGAGAAGAACCCATCTCGCCAGAACTGGCTGCCCAGGCAGTAGTGCTTTGTGAACAAGTGGAGGAACACCCACATAGTGGTCTGACAAATGTCCAATACAGGCTACAGTGCACCAGTCCAGTGGTATAAGCTTTTGTTCTGGTGGTGTGAGCATGTAAACCTTCTGGGGCCAATTGTTAGCTAGCCTATATCAGATATTTATGCAAGGGACAAGTCATCACATGAGGGTTATCTTCTGTACCATCTTTCTCTTCTTTGCTCCAGAGGAGACAATAAAAAGCTGGTCATCTCACTGGTATTCTCTGGTTTGATCAACGTAGAAACTAAGAGCTCTCTTAGGGTCAATTCAGTAAAGACATTACTCCTTCTTAGAGGGGTGAGGTAGAGCATCAAATGCTAGCAGAGCAGAAAGATGTATCCGCCTTCGTACATAAAAGTAGTTTGTCTAGAAAGAAAGAAAAGTATGGTTGCTAAATACACAATGCCTGGAGCTGTGATTTATTTATTTTATTTTATTTATTGCATTTATAGAGCGCCTGACTCACCCCAAATGGGGTATCTCCGCGATTAGGATCAGAATGTATTTCACAGGGGGAAGAGATTAGAAAAGCTGGGTCTTAAGATTTTCCTAAAAGATAGATAATTTGCTTCCTCACGCAGGTATAATGGAAGAGAATTTCATAATTTAGGGGCCAGGTAAGAGAAGGATTTGCCTCCTAATCTAGTCTGCTTAATGCGAGGAACAGTAAGCAGACTTTTACCTTCAGATCGAAGCGAATGCCCAGGGGAGTGTTTAACTAATTTTTCTGACAAATATGTTGGGCCCATAGAATTAAGGCCTTTAAATACCAAGCAACATACTTTAAACTGAATTCTCTTACAGATTGGAAACCAGTGTAGGCTGTGTAAGAGAGGAAGGGACGGGGTTCGATAGGGGGCACTAGTCACCAAACGAGATGCAGTGTTCTGTACTCCCTGCAGACTCTGTAAATCATGTTCCCTAGCAGATATCAACTGTGCGTTGCTGTAGTCCAGTCGGCTCAAGACTAGAGCGTGGATTAGCATTTTACGTGTGCTCATGGGAAGAAAATGGAATGTCTTCCGAAGAAGGCTCAGTGCATAAAAGCGAGAGCGTTTAACTGCTGCAATATGACCCTCCAGATTGAGGTCTCTATTGACTAGTACTCCTAGATTTTTAACCTCAGTCCTTGGGGTAGGGGCTGCCTCTAATTCTTCAGGCCACCAGCCAGGAGACCATCTAGATATGGCGTCCTTAAACAGCATGATCTCCGTTTTCCCGGTGTTCAGTTACAAGAAATTTCTTTTCATCCAAAGGGTGATGGCTTTCTGGACATCAAGGGTAAATTTTTATGGGTTAAGATCAGCTGTGTGTCGTCTGCGTAGGAGATGGGAAAAAATCCGATCTTCCTAAGCAGACCAGCCAAAGGGGCGACAAACATTAAACAAGGATGGACTGAGGCAGGAACCCTGTGGCACACCCTTCGTTACATTGCTAATTTTAGATTGAAAAGGTCCTAGATTAACTGTTTGGGTCCTGTCAGTTAGAAAATCCTGTATCCAATTCAGAGCCGAGTCCTGAACCCCTGCAAGACGGAGTCTGTCTAAGATTTGGTGAGATATGGTGTCGAACGCAGCAGACAGGTCAAGCAGTACCAAAATCACTGCTTGACCTGCATCCGTTAGCATTCTTATATCATCTGTTACCTTCACTAAAGCCATTTCTGTACCATATTTTGGCCAGAAGCAGGATTGAGAATGGTCCAGACAATTGGAGGCCTCCAGAAAAGCTGACAGATGGGTGTTCACATGTTTCTCCAAGAGTTTGCTATATAGACGTAACAGGGAAATAGGGCGGTAATTCGTGATAACATCGGTGGCCAACTTTGTATTCTTACGGATTGGCATAATTTGGGCAGCTTTCCAGGCATTGGGTAGTTTGCCATCTTTAATGGAGTGATTCAAAACAGAGCAGAGAGGTTCAGCTAATTCTTCTGTCAACTTTTTGGCATTCTTGGCGGGGATTAAGTTGGTGGGAGAACCCGACTTGGCTGATGAACAAGTTACTTACCTTCGGTAACGATATATCTGTAAGAAACAGTAGTTAGTATTAGATTCCTTACCTTAGAATATCCCCAGGCGTCAGTCTGGATCCGGAAACTTTTGCGTAGCAGTACCCCTGCGCGTCGGTAGGCGTCGTCTGCAGGCGTCCCCTGCGGCTCCGCGTCAGTCGGCGTCGTGCGCCGTGATGACGTCGCTGGAGTATATAGACGCCGCCTCCGCGCGCTGACGTCAGTTCTTTGCACACAGCTTTTCCGCGCCAGAACACGCAGAGCCATGCGAGAACCAACACTGGTGCCATTTGAAACTAGGGCCCTGAAAGGGATGTCCTTAACCCTAGGTATCAGTTCGCAGAACGGGGAGGATGGGTGGGGCGGTAAGGAATCTAATACTAACTACTGTTTCTTACAGATATATAACTTGTTCATCTGAAAGAAACAGGTTAGTATTAGATTCCTTACCTTAGAATAGATACCCCAGCAATACCAACCCCGGTGGTGGGTCTGCGAACCAATACAAACCTACACCAGAAAGTCCTGGAGGACCGAACGGCCAAAGAAGCCATCCCTCCGGACTTGACTGTCCAGGCAGTAGTGCCTCGCAAAGGTGTGCAGCGAGGCCCACGTAGCCGCCTGGCAAATGTCCTGCAAAGGGACTCCCCGGCCCAGGGCAGTAGTAGCCGCCGTGGCCCGAGTGGAATGGGCCCTCAGCCCAACAGGAGGCTCCTTCCGAGCCAAAGAGTAGCATGCTTTGATGCACAGGACGACCCACCGAGAGATGGTCCGTTTCTGTACCGCCCTTCCCTTCTTCTCACCCACGTAGCCAACAAACAGTTGGTCATCCACCCGGAACTGGCGTGTGCGATCCATATAAAATGAAAGCGCACGTTTTGGGTCCAGACGATGGAGCCGCTCTTCATCCTTTGAAGGATGCGGAGGCGGGAAAGAAGGAGGGTAAGGTGATGGACTGCCCGATGTGAAAAGCAGAAACTACTTTGGGCAGGAAAGAAGGCCTAGTCCTAAGAACCACCTTGTCAGGATGGACGGACAAGAAAGGAGGTTTAACAGAAAGAGCCTGGAGCTCACTCACTCTCCTGGCAGAGGTGATGGCAACCAGGAAGGCCGTCTTTAAAGTAAGAAGACGGAGAGGACAGGAATGAAGCGGCTCAGAGGGAGCACACATCAAGAATGTCAGAACCAGATTCAAGTCCCACTGAGGCATCACGAACGGAACAGGTGGGTACATGTGCGTGATGCCTTTCAAGAACCTCAGTACAATAGGGGACTTGAATAAAGATGGCTGATCAGGTAGCCTTAAGAAGGCGGAAAGGGCAGAAAGGTAGCCCTTGATAGTGCCCAGAGCAGAGCCCTGCTGGGCAAGAGAAAGAAGGAAGAGGAAAACCTCGGAAAGAGGGGCAGAAAGGGGATCCACAGCCTTTGCTGTGCACCATGCCACAAATCTGTTCCACCGGCAGGCGTATACCGACTTTGTGGAGGGACGCCTGGCTGCCAGAATCACATCACAGACTTCAGGAGGCAAGTCGAATGGCCTCAACTGTCGCCGCTCAATCTCCACGCATGGAGGTGGAGGCTGGACAGGTTCGGGTGGAGGACCGTCCCCTGCTGCTGCGACAGAAGGTCCTCCTGAAGGGGCAGGCGGATCGAGGGACCGACTGACATGCTGAGTAGCTCGGGATACCAGTATCTTCGAGCCCAGTCCGGAGCCACAAGGATAACTTGGGCCCGGTCGCGCCTGATCTTCTTCAGCACTCTGGGCAGAAGTGGTATAGGCGGAAAGGCGTACAACAGACCGCAGCTCCACTCGCGCGGAAAGGCGTCGCCGAGCGAGTGCTGTCTTGGAAACTCCAACGCGCAGAACTGATGACATTGCGCGTTCTCTTCTGTGGTGAATAGATCTAACCACGGCTCTCCCCATTGCTGAAAGAGGCCGTTCGCCACGTCCGAGTTCAGACGCCATTCGTGATCCACCGAGCACCGACGGCTGAGTTCGTCCGCCCTGGCGTTCAGAGAACCTGCCAGGTGTTGAACCGTCAGAGTCACACCCTGACGTTCCAGCCATTGCCAGAGGCGCAGAGCCTCCTGGCAAAGGGTCCACGACCCCACTCCGCCTTATTTGTTGCAGTATCACATGGCGGTGGTGTTGTCCGTGAACACCTGCACTACACTCCCGTGAACAAAGGGGAGGAATGCCTTCAGTGCTAGGCGAATCGCCCGCAGCTCCAACAGGTTGATATGGAACCGGGACTCCGCCGGAGACCAGATGCCTCTGATCTCCGCCTCTCCCAAGTGGCCACCCCAGCCCTGGAGGGAAGCGTCCGTCACAACCACGTGCTCCGGTTGGGGAAGGGAGAGGGATCTGCCTCTGACCCAATCGCGGTCCGTAAGCCACCACTGCAACTGTCTCGCAGTGCCCTCCGAGATCAGGACATGGTCGGATAGGTTACCCTGATGCTGGGCCCACTGAAACTTCAGGTCCCACTGCAGAGCCCGCATCCGCCACCTGGCGTGATGCACCAGTAGGATGCAGGAGGCCATCAGCCCCAGAAGCCGTAGCGTCAACCTGACCGAAACCCGGGATAACGGCTGAAAGATGGGAATCAGAGCCTGAATATCCCGAACCCGCCGTTCCGGAGGATAAACCCGAAACTGCGCCGAGTCGAGAACCGCTCCGATGAAAAGGAGCTTTTGAGAGGGACACAGGTGTGATTTCGGCACATTGATGGAAAACCCCAGCTCGTGCAGGAGGTCTGCCGTCATCTGAAGGTGGTGGAAGACTGTTTAGGGCGAGCCCGCCTTCAACAACCAGTCGTCGAGGTAGGGGAAGACTGAAACCCCTAACCGGCGCAGATGAGCTGCGACCACCGCCATCACTTTCGTGAACACCCGTGGGGCGCTGGTAAGGCCGAATGGGAGCACGATAAACTGAAAGTGCTCCTGGCCTACCGTGAACCGCAGGTAACGCCGGTGGGCCGGCAGGACGGGGATGTGAAAATACGCATCCTGCAAGTCCAACGCTACCATCCAGTCTTGTGGGTCTAGAGCAGCCAAGACCTGAGCCAAAGTCAACATCTTGAACTTCTCCTTTCGGAGGAAGCCGTTGACGTCCCTTAGGTCCAAGATAGGACGGAGGCCTCCTTTGTCCTTCTTGGGCACCAGAAAGTAGTGGGAGTAGCAACCACACCCTACTTCTGGCCCAGGAACGCGCTCGATGGCCCCCTTGGCCAAGAGGGCCGTAACTTCCTCCTGCAGAAGTGTCAAGTGGTCCCCCGACACACGGTGGTTCTGCGGTGGCATGGCTGGAGGAGTGGACTCGAAGGGGAGGGAGTAGCCCCTTCGGACGAGCTGCAGCACCCACCTGTCCGATGTAATCGCGCGCCAGCGGGAGTGGTGATGGCGAACCCTGCCACCCACTGGCGTCACGTGAGCCCGAAAGCTCGGACTAGGAAGATTTGGAGGCTGCAGCGGGGGGAGGTGTGGACTGACCTCGCCGCTGCCCTCTACCGCCACTACGGCGGAATCCACGGCCGCCACCGCGCTGGGGAGCGTTCTGCGGCACGTGGCTGGCAGCACGTGTGGGACCGCCCCTTCCTTGGCCACGAAAGGGGCGAAACGAACCCGTCTGCTGGCGCTGGGTCGAAAGACCCAAGGACTTGGCCGTGACCCTGGAGTCCTTGAAGCGCTCCAGCGCGTTGTCCGCCTTGTCACCGAACAGGCGACTGCCATCAAATGGCATGTCCATGAGGGCATTCTGGACGTCCGGCGAGAAGTTGGCAGATCTCAGCCACGCATGGCGACGAATCGCCACCGTCGTGGACATAGCCCGTCCCAGCGAGTCGGTCGTGTCAAGACCACACCTGATCGAGTACCTCGCCGCGTCCCGGCCTTCAACCAAAGCCTGGTTGAGCTTGTCCTGCACTTCCTGCGGGCATTGCGGCAAACACTCCGCGACCGTATCCCACAGGGAGTGGGTGTAGCGGCCCAAAAGGCACGCGGTATTACAAGACCGCAGTCCAGCGCTCAAAGAGGAAAAGACCTTTTTGCCAAATTGGTCATACCGCTTTGACTCCCGATCGGGCGGGGCCGATGGGAATGCGGACTGTGAAGTGGAGGCCTGGATCACCAGACTCTCCGGGGAGGGATGGGTGGAGAGGAAGGCAGGATCGTCCGAGCACGGACGGTGACGCCTGGCAACGTTCCGGTCAACCGGTGCACCGGAAGCGGGCCTGGACCAGGTGCCCAAAAGGACATCCGTCAGGGCCTCATTAAACGGCAGCAGAGGCTCCTGAGGGCATGACTGCGGTTTAAACACTTCGGTCAGAATGTTAGGTTTGACCTTAGCGACGGGGAGCTCAAGGCGCAAGGCCTTGGCAGCCCTCATCACGACCACCGAATAGGCAGCCCCCGCCTCTGACGCCACAGGGGAAGGCGAGACAAACCCAGGGTTGGGCGACTCGTCCAGACCACTGGCATCACCCAAGTCACCTACCCAGTCCACGTCATACTGGCAGGCACGGGATAAAGGGTCTTCAGACCCCTCCCAACCCTCTCCATACTCGTCCTCATCGCCGTAGTCTGGGTCGACGATATAGACTGGCTCCTCGGAGCCAATGGGCCCCAACGGCGCCGGACTCGGCGTCGGACGATGCCGGTCCGACTCCGCGTCAGGAGTCAGAGAGGGAATGGGGGTGGCGCCGCGCGGCGCCGGGGACCCGACGCCGGCCGGAACCGACGGCGGAGCCACGGCGTCGCGCGGGGGCGGCACCACGGGTTGGCCCAATGGAATCGGCGCCGGAGAGGCCGGTAGACCAGCCGGCGACGAACCTGAGGGACCCAGCGGCGCCAGGGCCGGAGCCGCCGGCGGCGTCGGGGCAGGAGCACCCGAACCGCTCGGGCCCCCAGACGGGACCGACGGGCCCGCAGGCGCCGTAGGCCCCGCCGGAGGAGATATCGCCCTCATAGCCATGAGGAACTCCTCAATCTCCTCACGCGACGCGCCTTCCCCAGGGACCGACGGGTATGGGGCCGTCGGCGACCCACGCGGGGGTGGGGCCACCCGAACCCCCGGCCGCATCACGCGGGCGTCGGGGGGGAGTCGGGGGTACGATGACGATGCCCCGACTTCTTGTGACGCTTACCTGACGAACCGGAGGAATGGCGGCGACTCCCGGAGCGCTCATGGCGGCTCCGCGATCGCTCCCTCGACCGCTCCCTCGACCTCCGACCGGACCGGGACCGCTCTCGACGCGGGGCCGACACTCGGAGCTCGAGCAGCTTGCGGGACCGCTCCCGTCTAGCTTTGCTAGTCAAGGCCCGGCAGTCGACGCAGGACTCCACGTCGTGGTCCGCGCCCAGACACCGGAGGCAGAGTCGATGGTGGTCGGTGACCGACATCAGGCGGTCGCACCCGTCGCAACTCTTGAAACCGGGCATCCTACCGGCACCGTAGAAGAATTAGGAATTAATCAAAAACTTGGTCAAAAGACCGGAGTACTGCTCTTCGGATCTGCGCTAACTGGCGCGGAAAAAAGAAGAACTGACGTCAGCGCGCGGAGGCGGCGTCTATATACTCCAGCGACGTCATCACGGCGCACGACGCCGACGACGGACGCGGAGCCGCAGGGGACGCCTGCAGACGACGCCTACCGACACGCAGGGGTACTGCTACGCAAAAGTTTCCGGATCCAGACTGACGCCTGGGGATATTCTAAGGTAAGGAATCTAATACTAACCTGTTTCTTTCAGATCTTAGTAATAATTCTGTGTCTTGGGCTGTTAACAAAGGAAATTCTTTAAGAGCACCCTGTCCCTCTGGCATAGGTGGTTGGATGGTATCAACATTATCTTTGAGTGTAAGTGGAGAGACTATTTTACTGTAGATGTCTTCTATTTTTTGAGTGAAATAGTCCGAGATATTATCACAGAGAGATTGGGTGGGTTCTTCTTCAGTATCTAAGGTTTTAGGGTTTACAAAAGTGGTCAAGATCTGAAAAAGCATTTTGGGAGAGTTTCCTGATTGTTCCAACTGCACAATAATTTGATGTTTACGTGCCTTTTTTAAGTTTTTATGGTAAGTAAGCAAAGCAGTATTATAACACTCTTTGCTTAGGCCATCTTTAGTGCGCCACCATATGCATTCGAGTTTTTTTGCATTTACATTTCTCTTCCTTTAGCTCTGGAGTATACCATGTATTCTGAGCCCGACCAATCCTCATATTTGACACTTTCTCTGAAATTAGAGTGTCCAGAGTGGTTTTGATGGGACGATGGAATGACTCAAAATGATCCTCCACTGTAGCTGGTGTAGATGCCTGCATATTAATAATCATATCTTTAAATATCTTCGGGGATAATTTCTGCCAGTGTCTAAAAGTCTTTTTAGATGGAACAGGCTTCACTGTCTCTTTCCTTACATTAAGAAGGTCAAAGGAGACCATAAAATGATCAGACCATTTAAAGGGTTGGTGGTGGTGTAAACTAGATCTGATGAATTAGAGAGAACCTGATCCAGAGTGTGGCCAGCTTTGTGTGTAGGAGCATTATTCCTAATAGTAAGATTAAGGGCCAACATTTCCCTAGAGAAGAGAATTGCATCAGAATCATCCTGGTTGTCTATAGGTATATTAAAATCACCCAGGAGAATAAATTTATCTGAGGATATGACATGAGGTGCTAAAATTTCCAATAGGTTAGAGATGGAGTTAGCAATTGGGCCTGGTGGGCAATATACCAGAGCTCCCTTCCAGCTCGGTTGTGAATGGAAGTCAAGCCTGTATACTAAAATTTCAATATTATCAGAGCAAAATTTGTCTAAAACAATAGCCTTTATTGGGTCTTTATAAATTATAGCGACTCCACCACCCATTTTATGGGCCCGATCCAGTTTTAGAATATGATAGCCCTCTGGTATCGCAACCGCAATGTCATGAGCTGAACAAGTTACTTACCTTCGGTAACGATATATCTGTAAGAAACAGTAGTTAGTATTAGATTCCTTACCTTAGAATATCCCCAGGCGTCAGTCTGGATCCGGAAACTTTTGCGTAGCAGTACCCCTGCGCGTCGGTAGGCGTCGTCTGCAGGCGTACCCTGCGGCTCCGCGTCGTCGGCGTCGTGCGCCGTGATGACGTCGCTGGAGTATATAGACGCCGCCTCCGCGCGCTGACGTCAGTTCTTTGCACACAGCTTTACCGCGCCAGAACACGCAGAGCCATGTGAGAACCAACACTGGTGCCATGTGAAACTAGGGCCCTGAAAGGGATGTCCTTAACCCTAGGTATCAGTTCGCAGAACGGGGAGGATGGGTGGGGCGGTAAGGAATCTAATACTAACTACTGTTTCTTACAGATATATCGTTACCGAAGGTAAGTAACTTGTTCATCTGAAAGAAACAGGTTAGTATTAGATTCCTTACCTTAGAATAGATACCCCAGACAATACCAACCCCGGAGGTGGGTCTGCGAACCAATACAATCCTACACCAGAAAGTCCTGGAGGACCGAACGGCCAAAGAAGCCATCCCTCCGGACTTGACTGTCCAGGCAGTAGTGCCTCGCAAAGGTGTGCAGCGAGGCCCACGTAGCCGCCTGGCAAATGTCCTGCAAAGGGACTCCCCGGCCCAGAGCAGTAGTAGCCGTAGTAGCCGCCGTGGCCCGAGTGGAATGGGCTCTTAGCCCGACAGGAGGCTCCTTCCGAGCCAAAGAGTAGCACGCTTTGATGCACAGGACGACCCACCGAGAGATGGTCCGTTTCTGTACCGCCCTTCCCTTCTTCTCACCCACGTAGCCAACAAACAGTTGGTCATCCACCCGGAACTGGCGTGTGCGATCCATATAAAATGAAAGCGCACGTTTTGGGTCCAGACGATGGAGCCGCTCTTCATCTTTTGAAGGATGCGGAGGCGGGAAGAAGGAGGGTAAGGTGATGGACTGCCCGATGTGAAAAGCAGAAACTACTTTGGGCAGGAAAGAAGGTCTAGTTCTCAGAACCACCTTGTCTGGATGAATGGACATGAAAGGAGGTCTGGCAGAGGTGATGGCAACCAGGAAGGCCGTCTTTAAAGTCAGGAGACGGAGAGGACAGGAATGAAGCGGCTCAAAGGGAGCGCACATCAAGAAAGTCAGAACCAGGTTCAAGTCCCACTGAGGCATCACGAACGGAACAGGTGGATACATGTGCGTGATGCCCTTCAAGAATCTCGTTACAATAGGGGACTTGAACAAAGATGGCTGATCAGGCAGCCTTAAGAAGGCTGAAAGGGCAGAAAGGTAGCCCTTGATAGTGCCCAGAGCAGAGCCCTGCTGGGCAAGAGAGAGAAGAAAGAGGAGAACCTCGGAGAGAGGGGCAGAAAGGGGATCCACAGCCTTTGCTGTGCACCATGCCACAAATCTGTTCCACCGGCAGGCGTATACCGACTTTGTGGAGGGACGCCTGGCTGCCAGAATCACATCACAGACTTCAGGAGGCAAGTCAAATGGCCTCAACTGTCGCCGCTCAATCTCCACGCATGGAGGTGGAGACTGGACAGGTTCGGGTGGAGGACCGTCCCCTGCAGCTGCGACAGAAGGTCCTCCTGAAGGGGCAGGCGGATCGAGGGACCGACTGACATGCTGAGTAGCTCGGGATACCAGTACCTTCGAGCCCAGTCCGGAGCCACAAGGATAACTTGGGCCCGGTCGCGCCTGATCTTCTTCAGCACTCTGGGCAGAAGTGGTATAGGCGGAAAGGCGTACAACAGACCGCAACTCCACTCGCGCCGAAAAGCGTCGCCGTGCGAGTGCCGTCTTGGAAACTCCAACGCGCAGAACTGATGACATTGCGCGTTCTCTTCTGTGGCGAATAGATCTAACCAAGGCTCTCCCCATTGCAGAAAGAGCCCTTTCGCCACGTCCGAGTTCAGACGCCATTCGTGATCCACCGAGCACCGACGGCTGAGTTCGTCCGCCCTGGCGTTCAGAGAACCTGCCAGGTGTTGAACCGTCAGAGTCACACCCTGACGTTCCAGCCATTGCCAGAGACGCAGAGCCTCCTGGCAAAGGGTCCACGACCCCACTCCGCCCTGCTTGTTGCAGTACCACATGGCGGTGGTGTTGTCCGTGAACACCTGCACTACACTCCCGTTGACAAAGGGGAGGAATGCCTTTAGTGCTAGGCGAATCGCCCGCAGCTCCAACATGTTGATATGGAGCCGGGACTCCGCCGGAGACCAGAGGTCTCTGATCTCCGCCTCTCCCAAGTGGCCTCCCCAGCCCTGGAGGGACGCGTCCGTCACAACTACGTGCTCCGGTTGGGGAAGGGAGAGGGATCTGCCTCTGACCCAATCGCGGTCCGTAAGCCACCACTGCAACTGTCTCGCAGTGCCCTCCGAGATCAGGACATGGTCGGATAGGTTGCCTTGATGCTGGGCCCACTGAAACTTCAGGTCCCACTGCAGAGCCCGCATCCGCCACCGGGCGTGATGCACCAGAAGGATGCAGGAAGCCATCAGCCCCAGCAGCCGCAGCGTCAACCTGACCGAAACCCGGGATAACGGCTGAAAGATGGGAATCAAAGCCTGTATATCCCGGACCCGCCGTTCCGGAGGATAAACCCGAAACTGCGCCGAGTCGAGAACCGCTCCGATGAAAAGGAGCTTTTGAGAGGGACACAGGTGTGATTTCGGCACATTGATGGAAAACCCCAGCTCGTGCAGGAGGTCTGCCGTCATCTGAAGGTGGTGGACGACTGTCTGGGGCGAGCCCGCCTTCAACAACCAGTCGTCGAGGTAGGGGAAGACTGAAACCCCTAACCGGCGCAGATGAGCTGCGACCACCGCCATCCCTTTCATGAACACCCGTGGGGCGCTGGTAAGGCCGAATGGGAGCACGATAAACTGAAAGTGCTCGTGGCCTACTGTGAACCGCAGGTAACGCCGGTGGGCCGGCAGGACGGGGATGTGAAAATACGCATCCTGCAAGTCCAACGCTACCATCCAGTCTTGTGGGTCCAGAGCAGCCAAGACCTGAGCCAAAGTCAACATCTTGAACTTCTCCTTTCGGAGGAAGCCGTTGACGTCCCTTAGGTCCAAGATAGGACGGAGGCCTCCTTTGTCCTTCTTGGGCACCAGAAAGTAGTGGGAGTAGCAACCACACCCTACTTCTGGCCCAGGAACGCGCTCGATGGCCCCCTTGGCCAAGAGGGCCGTAACTTCCTCCTGCAGAAGCGTCAAGTGGTCCCCCGACACACGGTGGTTCTGCGGTGGCATGGCTGGAGGAGTGCTCTCGAAGGGGAGGGAGTAGCCCCTTCGGACGAGCTGCAGCACCCACCTGTCCAATGTGACAGTGCGCCAGCGGGAGTGGTGATGGCGAACCCTGCCACCCACTGGCGTCACATGGGCCTGAAAGCTCGGACTAGGAGGATTTGGAGGCTGCTGCGGGGGGAGGTGTGGCCTGACCTCGCCGCTGTCCCCGACCGCCTCCACGGCGGAATCCACGGCCGCCACCGCGTTGAGAAGTGTTCTGCGGTGCGTGGCTGGCAGCACGTGTGGGACCGCCCCTTCCTTGGCCACGAAAGGAGCGAAACGAACCCGTTTGCTGGCGCTGGGTCGAGAGACCCAAGGACTTGGCGCGTTGTCCGCTTTGTCGCCAAACAGGCGACTGCCATCGAACGGCATGTCCATCAAGGCATTTTGGACATCCGTCGAAAAATTGGCGGATCTCAGCCAGGCGTGGCGACAAATCGCCACCGTCGTGGACATCGCTCTGCCCAGCGAGTCGGTCGTATCAAGACCACACCTGATGGAATACCTCGCCGCGTCTCGGCCTTCAACCATAGCCTGGCCGAGCTTGTCCCGTACCTCCTGCGGGCATTGCGGCAGACACTCCGCGACCGTATCCCACAGAGAGTGGGTGTAGCGGCCCAAGAGGCAAGCGGTGTTGCAAGACCGCAGTCCCAGACTCAGGGACGAGAAGACCTTTTTGCCATACTGGTCGTACATCTTAGATTCCCGGTCGGGCGGGGCCGACGGGAACGCGGATTGGGAAGTTGAGGCCTGGATCACCAGACTCTCAGGGGTGGGATGGGTGGACAGGAACTTAGGGTCGTCCGAACACGGACGGTGGCGCCTGGCAACGTTCCTATCAACAGGCGAACCTGAAGCGGGCCTGGACCACGTGCCCAAAAGAACGTCCGTCAAGGCTTCATTGAACGGCAGCAGAGGCTCCTGTCGTACTGACACTCGCGTGACAGAGGGTCCTCAGACCCCTCCCAACCCTCTCCATAATCTTCATCATCACCATATAGGGATTCAGCGATGTAGACCGGCTCCTCGGGGTCAATGGGCCCCATCGGCGCCGGACTCTGTGTCGGACGACGCCGGTCCGACTCCGCGTCCGGAGTTGGAGAGGAAATGGGGGTGGCGCCGCCCGGAGCCGGCGCCGGAGGCCCGGCCGAGACCGGCGTCGGATTCACGGCGCCGCGCGGAGGCGGCACCACGGGTTGCCCCGATGGAATCGGCGCCGGAGAGGCCGGAGGACCAGCCGGCGTCGACCCTGAAGGGCCCAGCGGCGCCGGGGCCGGAGCCGCTGGCGGCGTCGGGGCCAGAGCACCTGACGGCGTCGGGGCAGGAGCACCCGAACCGCTCGGGCCCCCGGACAGGACCACCGGGCCCGCAGGCGCCGTAGGCCCCGTCGGAGGAGACAGCGCCCTCATGGCCATGAGGAACTCCTCCATCTCCTCGCGCGACACGCCTTGCCCAGGGACCGACGGGTATGGAGCAGGCAGCGTCGGCGACCCACGCGGAGCCGCGGGGGTGGGGCCACCCGAACCCCCGGCCGCATCGCGCGAGCGTCGGGGGGAGTCGGGGTGTGATGACGACGCCCCGACTTCTTGTGTCGCTTACCTGAGGAACCGGAGGAATGGTGACGACTTCCGGAGCGCTCGTGGCGGCTCCGCGACAGTTCCCTCGACCGCTCCCTCGACCTCCGGCCGGACCGGGACCGCTCCCGACGCGGGGCCGACAGCCGGATCTCGAGTAGCTTGCGGGACCGCTCCCGTCTAGCCTTACTCGTCAAGGCCCGACAGTCGACGCAGGAGTCCACGTCGTGGTCGGCGCCCAGGCACCGGAGGCAGAGTCGATGGTGGTCGGTGACCGACATCAGGCGGTCGCACCCGTCACAAGTTTTAAAACCGGGCATCCTACCGGCACCTAAAGAGTTAGAGTATCAAAAAACTTTGGTCAAAAGACCGGAGTACTCCTCTTCGGATCTGCGCTAACTGGCGCGGAAAAAAGAAGAACTGACGTCAGCGCGCGGAGACGGCGTCTATATACTCCAGCGACGTCATCACGGCGCACGACGCGGAGCCGCAGGGGACGCCTGCTGACGACGCCTACCGACGCGCAGGGGTACTGCTACGCAAAAGTTTCCGGATCCAGACTGACGCCTGGGGATATTCTAAGGTAAGGAATCTAATACTAACCTGTTTCTTTCAGATGTAGGTCTCAACCAAGTCTCTGTCAAGAAGCCTATATCTGGGTTTGATGTGGAGAGGATATCCCAAATATTAATAGCATGTCTAGGAAGCGAGCGGACGTTCGCTAAAAAGCAATGCCAGTTGGTTTTATGGTATCTAAAATCGTTGCGCTGTAGGGTCGAGAGTTCCGATCTTGAGGGAGGAGGGGAACTCTCAACTCTACATTTAATACATACAAAGCTGCCCTCGATGGTAGGAGGAAGCTGGTTGGTACATGTAGTACAGATACCATAACCTTTAGTATACTCTGTAGTGTTCCTAATGTCAAGCAGCTCCGACCTAGAATACTTATATACACGTTTGTGGTCCTGTATATCGTCCCTCTGAAAAAATGTAGGGGGTATGGCATCAGGCGGCGACCAGGCGCAGACGGGCTTGCCTTGGGCGCGCCCGCTGCGCGCGTCCGCTGCGCGCGTCCGCTGCGTGTCGCCCAACACATGGTTATATATGTGGGCTCAGTGTTCGAGCACTAGAGCGCTGACCCGATCCCGGAAGTGAGTATTTAGGCTAGTGACAGAAAGAATCTCCCTCCACAGCAAACGAGCAATGCTCGCGGTGGACCGGGGAGAGTGAAAGTAGTCCCTGACAGCACAATCAATGAAAGGTTTGTTTTATTTAAAATGGATCAAGTTTTCATCCTGCCGCAAATATTAAAATTACTGATTAGCACAATCAGTGAAAGGTTAGATTTAAAAAAAGAAATAAAGGCTCAGGTTGTCATTTCTGCCGCAAATAGTGAAAATTGGCAAGTCTTACTACTTCTCACGCCCTGAATGAAAAACGCGTTGTTACAAGAACACCGTGTTGATGGTTAAAAAATGTAAGGAACAAAGGGATCCTGGCTGCCAAAAGAACACTAACGACTTCAGGAGAAAGACTGAACACCATCAACTGTTCCCGCTCAAGCCCCACGGATAGAGGTGAAGGCTGTGACATTGGTAAAGGACCCCATCGTGCTGATGCAACAAGAGTTTCTCCCAACTGGGCAGCTGGATGACATGGTTTCAGACATTCCTGATTTTTTTTAGCACTCTGGCCACGAGAGAGAGAGGCTTAAAAGCATACAGGAGTCACAATGCCATGTGCAGGCGGAAGTCTTCTCCTAGTGGGGACTCAAAACGCATAGGTTCGCTTATCAAAAAGTACAGCTTTCCGGAATGGACCCATGACCCCATTCCACCATGTTTGTTGTATTACTACATGTTTGTTGTGTTGTCTGGGAGAACTTGCACCTGTTCTCCCTTGATTGTCAAGAGAAACGTCTTCAATAACAGGTAAATCGCTTGCAACTCTAGCCAATTGATGTAGAAACGAGCCTCCAATAGAAATCAGTCTTCCGATCTCCAACTCACCCAGGTCACTTGTCCAACCCAGCAACAATGCATTTATGACCGTTCGCTCTGGGCAGGGTAGGGGGAGGGATATGCCGCTGGTCCAATTGTGGCTGAGCAGTCGCCAATGTAGATTTTGTGCAGTCTGCTTTGACACCTGGATGCAGTCTGTTAAGTTGCTTGGTGCTGAGCCACTAAGACTTCAGATCCCACTGCAGAGCCCACATGTGACACCTGGTCGGGTCCCCAACCAGGATGCAAGAGGCCCAGATGTCTCAGAGTCGTTTTCATTGAGACCCAGGTCAAGGATTAAAATATCGGGATTATAGCCTGAATGTCTCAGGCTCATTGGGGTGGAGGGGTAGCACTAAAGATCATCATATTCTGGATGGCTCCTGAGGGGGACTAGCTGAGGAGTCAGGTGAGTCTTTGCCACACTGATGGAGTAAAACAATTAAATTAAAAGATGGCATTTGAAGGTGGCAAGTAACTGTTTGAGGTGAGCCCGGCTTGATTGCCCAGTTGTCGGATAATAGGAAGACTGGTATTCCCAACTTCCATAGATGGGCTGTAACTAACGCACAAGTTACTTACCTTCGGTAATGATCTATCTGTAAGAAACAGTAGTTGGTATTAGATTCCTTACTTTAGGATATCCCCAGGCGTCAGACTGGATCCGGAAATTTTTGCGTAGCAGTACCCTTGCGCGTCGGTAGGCGTCGTCTGCGGCTCCGCGTCCGTTGTCGGGATGACGTCGCCGGAATACTTAGATGCCGCCCTTGCGCGCTGACGTCAGTTCTTATACACAGCTTTTCCGCGCCAGAAACGCAGAGCCATGATAAAAACCAACACTGGTGCCATGAAACAAGGGCCCTGAAAGGGGATGACCTTAACCCTAGATATCGGTTCGCAGAATGGGGAGGATGGGTGGGGCGGTAAGGAATCTAATACTAACTACTGTTTCTTACAGATATATTGTTACTGTGAGAAGTTGGCCTGATGTGCAGTGTTCACTATTCTAGTGATCACTATATATCAGTCCAAACAACCCTTATTGATGATTGGTTGTAAGTCAACCTTATAGACCAGCTATCCTAGTAGCATGGTTACGAGCAGTCTAAGGCTAAGACTCTAGAGGGCGTGTTAAGCCAGCTGTTTTACCATCACATTACCCCTTGAACACCAAGTGAAAGGACACCACACAAGTTGTTATGAAAATAAACAGTGTATTTATTTATAACAAGACTACCCTGGCTCTTTATGAGACAGGGAGCTAAGCACACAACAAAACTCTTATAAAAAATACTTCAAGTCGCACAATTTACACAAATGCCCGAGGGGCACGAAAAACCATATACTACAAAAGTGGAATGCGAATTACTAGCAGGTAAGTAACGATTCTCAGAGACTTTAGAAACGCTAGGCCTACAATACTGAACACTCAGGTTAGGAGCAGGAGGCCTAGGGACACCACGTGCAGAGTGGGAACTCTCACGCGTAAGGCGGGAAAAAGTCTATGGAAGCTAGAACTCACAAAGTTACTGTTCTCGGGCGAACCCGACTAGCTGGGACGAAAACGGGAGTGTATTTGAACACTTGGAGTGTTGGACTATGCTGGGGCACCGGAGTGCTGGATTTACCTAGCCCAGGGGCTGCGGCTGCATAGGGTTCAAGTTGCGTCGGAAACCCACGTTGACGGACCAGGAGCCTGAAGAAGAAGTTGCTGGCAGGCGGCCAGTGAAGAAAAGTTCGAAGAGATCCAAGCCTGGATCAGGGAGGAAGAAAACCTGAAAGCAGAGGGGACCAAGTTCTGAATCACTAGCCAGTGATTAAGTGGGCACCAGGATGGCACCGGGCGAAGTCACCGCAGTCAGGTGAGTGGGCGCTGCTGGGCTCTGTAGTCTCTCGGACCAGGAGGCGTTGTCGGCGACCAGGATGGAGGTGCGAGCTGTCCCACGAAGGTACTTGCTGTCGACGTCGCTGGACCCAGGATTGGGCAACAAGTCTTGGCAAATGCAAGGCCCACGCGGTGGACCTAAAATGGCGTCTTGAGTGGACCAGGAGGGTCCAGGGGGCTTCTCTGAAGAAGGTAAGCAAGGGCCAGTCTGGAGCAACCAGACTAGCAGTGTTAGTTGTCGTGGAGCGTCGTGAAAGGGCCACTAGCCAACGGGCAAGTGACCTGGACAACGCGGTTAGCAGCAAAAAGCAGAAGGGCCCCACGCCGATCTCGTGGATGCAGGGGGGCTGGACTTCGGTGCTGGAGCTGCTCAGGGTCGGGGCTTCTCTTACCCCAAGGCACTCAGTCGAGGGTCACTCAGGCGTCGTGCTGGACAAGCGTCGTGCAGTTCTGAAGATGGCCGGTCCCTCGAGGTCTCGTCGCACCCACGGATCACAGCTGGGCTGATGATGTGGGTTGAGGTCAGAGGTGCCAGGGAAGCCGGTTCTCGTCGTGATGAAGCAGTCTTGATCCGTAGGAGAGACTGGCAACAAACCGCGAAGCTTGGTTGGTGCCTGCTGCTGCAGGGTGACTACTCCTTAGTCACAAGGGAGAAATCTTGGGAAGAGTCTTGAGTTCTTCTTGAAGAAGGTCGGTTCAGGATTCAAAGACTGATCTGATTTGGAAGGGGGCCAGTTCCTACCTTTATCCTGCAAAAAGGGGCTGGCACGCGACTAAGTCCTGCCCTATGGGTGGGACTAGGAGGGGGGTGGTTACACCCCTCTCCTTTGGCGGGCTTTCCCCAGGCCAGGGGCTGGAGTGCCCCTGGAACTGGTTTCAGCCGGCCTATGCACAGTGAGCACCGGGGTGCCACTTGCAGTCACCTTCCTCTAAAGCCCTGCCTACCTAGGATACAAAAAATCCTGTCTGGGACGGTGCTGGCACCGCCCCTGGCAGGAAACCCTTTGTCCTTGCCTCCTGGGCTGGGAGGACTCCCAGCAGCAGGAGGGCAGACTTGTGTCTCGGTGGCAGCATCCATTTTGTGGAGCTAAGGCTCTGTCTGACTTTAACCGGGGTTACAGGTTACATACATGTCGTGTCCCTCTAGGAGGGTGGAATGCTAACCCCGTCGCCAGAATTGGCGAGGGGTTAGTATTCCAATTCGTATGACACCTTACTCGACATGTTTTGATAAAGCGATACCAGAGTTGGCACATAACCGCGAGGATTATAATGCACTTTAGAGTATATGGTATGCGATATCATGGAAACGGCTAAGGGATGGATCCCGAAAGCCGCAGACAGGCTCAGCTCATGCCAGAGCACCATCTCACACGATTCCAAGCACTCTGCCTTCAGGATTGTCAAGGCCTGCCATAGGAGTGACTGATAGGAGATCTGTGTGTCCATTTTAGGGTTAGATATAGGTATACTATATCTAAAGCAAAGGGTGATTACACCACCTTGCCCCAGCTGTCGTGCAGCCAGTTTTGTCAGATTTGGATGGCCAGCCAGGGGTGGCATAATACATGCTGCAGCCCCTGGTAGGCCCTGGGTACACCTATGCCCGGGGTACCTAAGGTACACTGTACAGGGACTGATAAGGTGACCCAGTATCCAATTAGATATGTACCTAGGGTACATGGAATCCATTTTACAGAGAGAGCAGTAGGCCTGGGGTCCTGAATAGCAGGGCCCCAGGTCAACTAAGTCAGAAAACCAGCAAAACACCAGGCAAAAAAGTTGGGGGCAACCATAGTCCGGGATCTACCTTCCTACAGTTACCAAATGTAAGTAACTTGTGCATCTGAAAGAAACAGGTTAGTATTAGATTCCTTACCTTAGAATAGATACCCCAGCAATACCAACCCCGGTGGAGGGTCTGCGAACCAATGATCACACCAGAAAGTCCTGGAGAACAGAACGGCCAAAGAAGTCATCCCTCCGGACTTGGCTGTCCAGGCAGTAGTGTCTTGCGAACGTGTGCAGCAAGGCCCACGTAGCTACCTGACATATGTCCTGCAAGGGGACTCCCCGGTCCAGGGCAGTAGTAGCTGCCGTGGCCCGAGTGGAATGGGCCCTCAGCCCAACAGGAGGCTCCTTCTTAGCCAAAGAATAGCATGCCTTGATGCACAACATGACCCACCGAGAGATGGTCCGTTTGTGCACCGCCCGCCCCTTTTTAGCGCCCACGTAACCAACAAAGAGTTGGTCATCCACCCGGAACTGACGGTGGAGCCGCTCTTTCGAGGGATGCGGAGGCAGAAAGAAGGTGGGCAAGGTGATGGACTGCCCGATATGAAAGGCTGTGACTACCTTGGGCAGGAAAGAGGGTCTTGTCCGCAACACAACCTTGTCCGGATGGACAGAAAGGAAAGGAGGTTTAGAGGAAAGAGCCTAGAGCTCACTCACTCTCCTGGCAGAGGTGATGGCAACCAGGAAAGCAGTCTTCAAAGTAAGAAGACAGAGAGGACAGTTATGGAGCGGCTCAAAAGGAGCGCACATCAGGTAAGTTAGAACCAGGTTCAAGTCCCACTGGGGCATCAAGAAAGGAACAGTGGGGAACATATGAGTGATGCCCTTCAAGAATATGTTAACAATCGGGGACTTGAACAAAGAAGGCTGATCAGGTAGCCTCAAGAAGGCGGAAAGGGCAGAAAGGTAGCCCTTGATAGTGCCCAGAGCAGAGCCCTGCTGGGCAAGAGAAGGAAGGAAGAGGAGAACCTCAGAAAGGGGGGCAGAGAGTGGATCCACAGCCTTTGCTGTGCACCATGCCACAAATCTGTTCCACCTGCAGGCGTATACCGACTTTGTGGAGGGACGCCTGGCTGCCAGAATCACATTACAAACTTCAGGAGGCAAGTCAAATGGCCTCAACTGCCGCCGCTCAATCTCCAAGCATGGAGGTGGAGTATGGACAGGTTCGGGTGGAGGACCGTCCCCTGCTGCTGCGACAGACGGTCCTCCTGAAGAGGCAGACGAATCGGGGGATCGACAGACATGCTGAGCAGCTCTGGATACCAATATCTTCATGCCCAGTCCGGAGCCACAAAGATAACTTGGGCCCAGTCGCGCCTGATCTTCAGCACTCTGGGCAGAAGTGGTATAGGCGGAAAGGCGTACAACAGACCGCAGCTCCACTGGCAACGAAAAGCGTCTCAAAGCGAGTGCCGTCTTGGAAATTCCAACACGCAGAACTGATGACATTGCACGTTCTCTTCTGTGGCGAAAAGATCTAACCAAGGCTCTCCCCACTGCTGAAAGAGGCCTTGCGCCACGTCCGAGTTCAGACGCCATTCGTTATCCATCATGCACTGACAGCTGAGTTTGTCCGCCCTGGCGTTCAGGGAACCTGCCAGGTGTTGAACCACCAGGGTCACGCCCTGATGTTCCAGCATAGGGTCCACGACCCCACCCCGCCCTGTTTGTTGCAGTACCACATGGCAGTGGTGTTGTCCGTGAACACCTGCACTACACTCCCCCGGACAGAGGGGAGGAATGCCTTCAGTGCAAGCCGGATCGCCCGCAGCTCCAGAAGGTTGATGTGGAGCCGGGACTCCGCCAGAGACCAGAGGCCTCTGATCTCCGCCTCTCCCATGTGGCCCCCCTAGCCCTGGAGGGACGCGTTCATCACAACTACGTGCTCCGGTTGGGGTAGGGAGAGGGATCTGCCGCTGACCCAATCGCGGTCCGTGAGCCACCACTGCAACTGTCTTGCAGTGCCCTCCGAGATCAAGACATGGTCGGACAAGTTGCCCTGATGCTGGGCCCACTGAAACTTCAGGTACCACTGCAGAGCCCGCATCCGCCACCGGGCGTGATGCACCAGAAAGATGCAGGAGGCCATCAGCCCCAGAAGCCGCAGCATAAACCTGACCGAGGCTCGGGATAAAGGCTGAAAGATCGGAATCAGAGCCTGAATATCCCGAACCCGCTGTTCGGGAGGATAAACCCGAAACTGCGCCGAGTCTAGAACCGCTCCGATGAAGAGGAGCTTCTGAGAGGGACACAGGTGTGACTTCGGCACATTGATGGAGAACCCCAGCAGGTGCAGGAGGTCGGCCTTAGTCTGGAGGTGGCTGACGACTGTCTGGGACGAGCCCGTCTTCAACAACCAGTCGTCGAGGAAGGGGAAGACTAAAACCCCCAACCTGCGCAGATGAGCTGCGACCACCGCCATCACTTTCGTGAACACCCGGGGGCGCTGGTAAGGCCGAAGGGGAGCATGGTGAACTGAAAGTGCTCGTGGCCTACCGTGAACCGCAGGTAACGCCGGTGGGCCGGCAGGACGGGGATATGGAAATATGCGTCCTGCAAGTTCAACGCTACCATCCAGTCTCCAGGGTCTAGGGCAGCTAGGACCGGAGCTAATGTCAGCATCTTGAACTTCTCTTTGTGGAGGAAGCCGTTGACGCTCCGGAGGTCCAAGATAGGGCGTAGGCCTCCTTTGTCCTTCTTGGGTACCAGACAGTAGAGGGAGTAGCAACCACGTCCTACTTCTGGCCCAGGAACGCGTTCGATGGCCCCCTTGGCCAAGAGAGCCGTAACTTCCTCCTGCAGAAGTCGCAAATGATCCCCCGATACGTGGTGGTTTTGCGGTGGCATGGCTGGAGGGGTCGCCTCGAAGGGGAGGGAGTAGCCCCTTCGGACGATTTGCAGCACCCACCTGTCTGATGTGATGCTACGCCAGTGAAAGAGGTGATGGCGGACCCTGCCCCCTACTGGCGTTAAATGGGCCTGAAAGCCCGGACTAGGAGGGTTTGAGGCGGATGCTGCGGGGTGGATGTGGGCTGGCCGCGCCGTTGTCCCCTGGCACCGGTGGGCCGGCAGGACGGGGTGTGAAAATAAGCGTCCTGCAAGTCCAACGCTACCATCCAGTCTCCAGGGTAGCTAAGACCTGAGCCAAAGTAAGCATCTTGAACTTCTCCTGTTGACGTTCCGGAGGTCCAAGATAGGGCGTAGGCCCCCTTTGCCCTTCTTGGGTACCATAAAGTAGTGGGAGTAACAACCACACCCTACTTCTGGCCCATGTACGCGCTCGATAGCCCCCTTGGCCAAGAGGGCCTTGACTTCCTCTTGCAGAAGTTGCAAGTGATCCCCCGACACGCGGTGGAATTGTGGTGGCATGGCTGGAGGGGTCGCTTCGAAGGGGAGGGAGTAGCCCCTTCGGAGGATTTACAGCACCCACCTGTCCGATGTGACAGTGCGCCTGTGGAGGAGGTGATGGCGAACCCAGCCCCCCACTGGCGTCACATGGGCCTGAAAGCACGGACTAGGAGGGTTTTGAGGCGGATGCCGCAGGGGAAGGTGTGGACTGTCCTCGCCGTTGTCCCCGACCGCCGCCACGGCGGTTTCCACGGCCGCCACCGCATTGGGTATTACTCTGCGGTGCGTGGCTGGCAGCACGTGTGGGGGCGCCCCTTCCTTGGCCACGAAAAGGGCGAAAGGCACCCATTTGCTGGCGCGGGGCCGAGAGGCCCAAGGACCTGGCCGTCGGCCTGGAGTCCTTAAAGCGCTCAAGCGCATGGTCTGCCTTGTCGCCAAAAAGGCGACGGCCATCAAACGGCATGTCCATGAGTGTATTCTGGACATCAGCCGAGAAGTTGGCGGACCTCAACCAGGCGTGGCGACGAATCGCCACCGTCGTTGCCATCGCTCTGCCCAGTGAGTCGGTGGTATCCAGCCCACACCGGATAGAGTACCGTGCCGCATCTCGGCCTTCCACAAGGGCCCGGCCGAGTTTAGCCCGTACCTCCAACAGGCATTCTGGCAGCACGTCCGCGACCGTATCCCACAGAGAGTGGGTGTAGCGGCCCAAGAGGCATGCGGTGTTGGAAGACCGCAGACCCAGAATCAGGGAGGAAAATACCTTTTTGCCGTATTGCTCATACCTCTTGGATTCCCTGTCAGGCGGAGCCGACTGGAATGCGGTCTGGGAATTGGAAGCCTGGACAACCAGGCTCTCAGGGGTGGGGTGGGTGGACAGAAAACAGGGGTCGCCCGGGCCGGGCGGCGGCGGCGTCTGGCCACGTTCCTATCTACAGACGAACCTGTAGCGGGCCTGGACCAAGTGCCCAAAAGAATGTCAGTCAAGGCCTTATTAAACGGCAGCAGAGGTTCAGCCGAGCTTGACTGCGGTTTAAGGACCTCAGTGAGGAGGGTAGTCCTCATGGCCACGACGGTGAGATCAAGGCCCAAGGCCTTGGCCGCCCGCGTCAACAACACGCTGTAGGTTGCCCCCTCCTCCGTAGCCACGGTAGGAGGTGAGACAAAACCAGTGTATGGCGAGGTGTCCAGACCACTGGCATCCCCAAGTCCACCTGTCCAGTCCTCCTGGGACTGACACTCCTGTGTCAGAGGGTCCTCAGACCCCACCCAATTCTCCTCATCACCCATCTCCTGATACTCAGGGTTGTCAAATGATGGGGCCGGTTCATTGAAGTAAAACTCTCCAAACTGCATCGAAAGCGGCGCCCAGTGGCGCCGCTCCGACGCCGGAACCGGATCGAGGGAGCCATCGGGGATGGCGCCGCCCGAAGACGGCGCCAGAGGTGACACCTGTGGGACCGGCGCCGGTGAGGTCGTCAGGTCAACCGGCGACGACCCGGATCCAGAAGAAGATCCAGTGGGGCCCTGCGGCGCCGAGCCCGAAGGCGCCGGCGGCGTTGAAGCACCTGACGGCTTAGGGCCCCCAGACGGGTCCGCTGGGCCCGAAGGCGCCCCGGAGCCCGCCGGAGGAGTGAGAGACCTCATGGCCATGAGGAACCGCTCGATCTCCGGCGTCGCGTGCGGCCCAGGGACCGGAGGGTGTGGGGCCGGACACGACGCCCGCGACTCCAATGGAGCCGCGCTGGGCGGTGTTACCCGAACCCCCGGCCGCGTCGCGCGAGCGTCGGGGAGAGTCGGAAGAGCGATGACGTCTCTTCGATTTCTTGTGCTTACCTGACGACTTCGACCCGGAGGAGTGATGCCGACTCCCGGAGCTTTGATGACTGCGACCCCGCGACCGGTCCCTCGACCTCCGTCCGGACCGGGACCTCTCGCGGCGCGGGGCCGACTGCCGGAGTTTAAGTCACTTGCGGGACCGCTCCCGCCTAGCTTTCGAAGTTAGGGCCTGGCAGTCGGGGCAGGTCTTGCCGTCATGATCGACGCCGAGACAGTGGAGGCACCGGCGGTGGGGGTCGGTGACCGACATCAGTCGGTCGCAGTCCTCACAAGGCTTAAAATCTGGCATCCCTACCGGCACTGTTCGGAGTGGAAGACTCGAAAAATGATCAAAAGGGATCGTAAAAAGTTTAGTCAAAAAATGACTAAGGTACCACTTTTTCCGGATCTGCGCTGCTGGGGCGAAAAAAACCAGACGACGCCACCGACGCGCACAGGTACTGCTACGCAAAAATTTCCGGATCCAGTCTGACGCCTGGGGATATTCTAAGGTAAGGAATCTAATACTAACCCGTTTCTTTCAGATTTACATGAGCACCGTATTTACAGTACATTTTCAGGCATGCGTAGATTACGTCATTACTCTACAATAACAGGATGTGGACGCAACTCCGAGCCTCGAACACTGATTTCTAGCACCAAGTTTGATAGTGTACCTGAATGGCCACATACGTATATATATTAGCTGCCCTTCATGTGCCAAAAACTACAACTTAAACCTTTCACAACCCTGTATTACTACAGCTACAACACTCCACTGAATGTACAACAAACATTAATAATCGCAGAAATGTGTCATGTCCACCATCTTTTATGTGTGCTACTATGGATGAATATAGAGTCAGTGTACCCCGTACCTCCAATGTTGGTCATGTTGTGAAAATTTACAGATATAATGATACATTTGCGTTTAAGACCTGGGTGTCGTCAGCACTACGCACAAGTTACTACTTGTGTAACGATATATCTGTAAGAGACATTAGTTAGTATTAGATTCCTTACCTTAGAATATCCCCAGGCGTCAGACTGGATCCGGAAACTTTTGCGTAGCAGTACCCTTGCGCGTCGGTAGGCGTCGTCTGCGGCTCCGCGTCCGTCGTCGGCGGCGCCGTGATGACGTCGTCGGAGTACTTAGACGCCGCCTCCGCGTGCTGACGTCAGTTCTTAGACACAGCTTTTCCGCGCCAGAAACGCAGAGCCATGTCAAAAAACCAACACTGGTGCCATTGAAACTAGGGCCCTGAAAGGGGTAAACCCTAAACCTAGATATCGGTTCGCAGAACGGGGAGGATGGGTGGGTCGGTAAGGAATCTAATACTAACTAATGTCTCTTACAGATATATCGTTACACAAGTAGTAACTTGTGCATCTGAAAGAGACACGTTAGTATTAGATTCCTTACCTTAGAAAAGATACCCCAGCAATACCAACCCCGGTGGTGGGTCTGCGAACCAATAATCACACCAGAAAGTCCTGGAGGACGGAACGGCCAAAGAAGCCATCCCTCCGGACTTGGCTGTCCAGGCAGTAGTGTCTTGCAAACGTGTGCAGCGATGCCCATGTAGCTGCCTGACAGATGTCTTGAGAGGTGTGGCGCCGCGGCCAGGGCGACTGACGCTGGAAGCTGGGGACCACGGTTCGATCCCCGGCTCCGGCGGCAGGTTAGCCCAGCACCATGTGACTCTGGGCAATAGCTCGCTTAATCTTCCCGACGGCCCCCCAGCGCCTAGAGACCCTTACGGGTGATTGTGCGCTTTACAAATGTTGACTTTTTAAGGGCACTCCCCGGCCCAGGGCAGTTGTAGTCGCCGTGGCACGGGTAGAGTGAGCCCGCATTCCAACAGGGGGCTCCTTTTTAGCCAAGGAGTAGCATGCCTGGATACACAAGATGATCCACCGGGAGATGGTCCTCTTGTGCACCGCTTTCCCCTTCTTCGCGCCCACGTAACCAACAAAGAGTTGGTCATTCACCCGGAACTGGCGTGTGCGATCCAAGTAAAATGAGAGCGCGTTTTGGGTCCAGACGGTGGAGCCGCTCTTCCTCTTTAGAGGGATGCGGTGGCGGGAAGAAGGTTGGCAAGGTGATAGACTGCCCGATGTGGAAGGCCGTGACAACCGTGGGCAGGAAAGATGGCTTAGTACGCAACACCACTTTGTCCGGATGGACAGAAAGGAAAGGTGGAGTACAAGAAAGGGCCTGGAGCTCACTCACTCTCCTGGCAGAGGTGATGGCAACCAGGAAAGCAGTCTTCAGAGTTAGAAGGCGTAGAGGACAGTTGTGAAGTGGCTCAAAGGGAGCGCACATCAGAAATGTAAGAACCAGGTTCAAGTCCCACTGAGGCATCACAAACGGAACAGGAGGAAACGTGTGTGTGATGCCCTTAAGAAATCTATTTACAATAGGGGACTTGAACAAAGAAGGTTGATCAGGCAGCCTCAGAAAGGCTGAAAGAGCAGAAAGGTAGCCCTTGATAGTGCCCAGAGCAGAGCCCTGCTGGGCAAGAGAAAGAAGGAAGAGAAGAACCTCAGAAAGAGGGGCAGCAAGAGGATCCACAGCCTTTGCTGTGCACCATGCCACAAATCTGTTCCACCTGCAGGCGTACACCGACTTTGTGGAGGGCCGCCTGGCCGCCAGAATGACGTTACAGACTTCAGGAGGCAAGTCAAAGGGCCTCAACTGTCGCCGCTCAATCTCCAAGCATGGAGGTGGAGACTGGACAGGTTCGGGTGGAGGACCGTCCCCTGCTGCTGCGACAGAAGGTCCTCCCGAAGAGGCAGACGAACCAAGGGATCGACTGACATACTGAGTAGCTCTGGATACCAGTACCTTCGTGCCCAGTCCGGAGCCACAAGGATGACTTGGGCCATGTCGCGCTTGATCTTCTTCAGCACTCTGGGCAGAAGTGGTATAGGCAGAAAGGCGTACAGTAGACCGCAGCTCCACTCGCAACGAAAAGCGTCTCCGAGCGAGTGCCGCCTTGGAAATTCCAACGCGCAGAACTGATGACATTGCGCGTTCTCTTCGGTGGCGAATAGATCTAACCAAGGCTCTCCCCATTGCTGAAAGAGGCCTTGCGCCACGTCCGATTTCAGATGCCATTCGTGATCCATAGTGCACCGACGGCTGAGCTCGTCCGCCCTGGCGTTCAGACAACCTGCCAGGTGTTGAGCCACCAGGGTCACGCCCTGGCGTTCCAGCCATTGCCAGATGCGCAGAGCCTCCTGGCAAAGGGTCCACGACCCTACCCCGCCCCGTTTGAAGCAGTACCACATGGCGGTGGTGTTGTCCGTGAACACCTGCACTACACTCCCCCGGACAGAGGAGAGGAATGCTTTCAGTGCTAGACGAATCGCCCGTAACTCCAACAAGTTGATGTGGAGGCGGGCCTCCGCCGGAGACCAGAGGCCTCTGATCTCCGCCTCTCCCATGTGGCCTCCCCAGCCCTGGAGGGACGCATCCGTCACAACTACGTGCTCCGGTTGGGGAAGGGAAAGGGATCTGCCGCTGACCCAATCGCGGTCCGTGAGCCACCACTGCAGCTGTCTCGCAGTGCCCTCCGAGATCAGGACGTGGTCGGATAGGTTGCCCTGATGCTGGGCCCACTGAAACTTCAGGTCCCACTGCAGAGCCCGCATCCGCCACCTGGCATGATGCACCAGCAGGATGCAGGAGGCCATCAGCCCCAGAAGCCGCAGCGTCAACCTGACCGAGACCCGGGATAACGGCTGAAAGATGGGAATCAGAGCCTGAATATCCCGGACCCGCTGCTCGGGTGGATAAACCCGAAACTGCGCCGAGTCGAGACCGCTCCGATTAAAAGGAGCTTCTGAGAGGGGCACAGGTGTGACTTCGGCACATTGATTGAGAACCCCAGCCGATGCAGGAGATCTGCCGTAGTCTGGAGGTGGCTGACGACTGTCTGGGGCGAGCCCGCCTTCAACAACCAGTCGTCGAGGTAGGGGTAGACTGAAACCCCTAACCTGTGCAGATGAGCTGCGACCACCGCCATCACCTTTGTGAACACCCGTGGGGCGCTGGTAAGGCCGAAGGGGAGCACGATAAACTGAAAGTGCTCGTGGCCAACCGTGAACCGCAGGTAGCACCGGTGGGCCGGCAGGACGGGGATGTGGAAATAAGCGTCCTGCAGGGCAGCTAGGACCTGAGCCAGTGTCAGCATCTTGAACTTCTCCTTCCGGAGGAAGCCGTTGACGTTCCGTAGGTCCAAGATAGGGCGTAGGCCCCCCTTGCCCTTCTTGGGCACCAGGAAGTAGTGGGAGTAGCAACCACACCCTACTTCTGGCCCAGGAACGCGCTCAATGGCCCCCTTGGCCAAGAGGGCCGTAACTTTCTCCTGCAGAAGTCGCAAATGATCCCCCGATACACGGTGGCTCTGCGGTGGCATGGCTGGAGGAGTCGCCTCGAAGGGGAGGGAGTAGCCCCTTCGGACGATCTGCAGCACCCACCTGTCCGAAGTGACGGTGCGCCAGTGGAGGTGGTGATGGCGAACCCTGCCCCCCACTGGCGTCACATGGGCCTGAAAGCACGGACTAGGAGGGTTTTGAGGCGGATGCTGCGGGGGAAGGTGTGGACTGACCTCGCCGTTGCCCACGACCGCCCGGACGGCGGTTCCCACGGCCGCTACCGCGTTGGGTATTGCCCTGCGGAGCGTGGCTGGCGGCACGTGTGGGCGCACCCCTTCCGTGGCCACGAAAGGAGTGAAAAGCAGCCGATTGCTGGCGGGGGGCCGAGAGGCCCAAGGACTTGGCCGTAGCCCTGGAGTCCTTAAAACGCTCGAGCGCATGGTCTGCTTTGTCGCCAAAGAGGCGACGGCCATCGAACAGCATGTCCATGAGTGTGTTCTGGACATCTGCCGAAAAGTTGGCGGACCTCAGCCAGGCGTGGCGTCTGACCGCCACCGTCGTTGCCATCGCTCTACCTAGCGAGTCGGTGGTATCCAGCCCACACCTGATGGAATATTTGGCTGCATCCCGGCCCTCCACAAGGGCTTGGCCGAGTTTTGCCTGTACCTCCAACGGACACTCTGGCAGCACTTCCGCGACCTTATCCCACACAGAGTGGGTGTAACGGCCCAAGAGGCAGGCGGTGTTGGAAGACCACAGTCCCAGACTAATGGATGAGAAGATCTTTTTACAATACTGTTCATACCTCTTGGATTCCCTGTCCGGCGGGGCCGACGGGAACACGGTCTGGGAATTGGAGGCCTGGATGACCAGGCTCTCGGGGGTGGGGTGGGTGGACAGGAAACATGGGTCGCCCGGGGCGGGGCGGTGGCGTCTGGCCACGTTCCTATCTACGGCCGAACCCGTAGCGGGCTTGGACCAAGTGCCCAGAAGAACGTCGGTCAAGGCCTCATTAAAGGGCAGCAGAGGCTCGGCCGAGCTTGACTGAGGTTTAAGGACCTCAGTGAGGAGATTAGTCCTCACGGCCGCGACGGGGAGCTCAAGGCCCAAGGCCTTGGCAGCCCTCGTCTGGAGAGGTGTCCAGGCCACTGGCCTCCCCAAGGTCTCCTGTCCAGTCCTCATGAGACTGACACTCTCTGGTCAGAGGGTCCTCAGACCCCTCCCAGTCCTCCTCAGTACCCATCTCCTGAAACTCAGGGTCCTCAACCAATGGGGCCTGTTCATAGAAGTGAAACTCCCCAAACGACGTCTGGAGCGGCGCCCATCGGGGCCGTCCCGGCACAGGAACGAGGGTGGGACCAGGGATGGTCCGACGCCGGGGAGGTCGTAAGGTCCACCGGCGACGAACCAGATCCCAAAGGAGGTCCAGCTGCGTCCCGCGGCGCCGGGCCCGAAGGCGCCAGAACAACTGAACCCCTCGGCGCCGGGCCCGAAGGCGCCGGCGTGATAACGGGAACCTGCGGCGCCGGGCCCGAAGGCGTCGGGGCCGTAGCACCCGACGGCGTCGGGGCCGATCCCCCCGACCCGCTAGGGGTCCCAGACGGGTCCGCTGGGCCCGAAGGCGCCACGGAGCACGTCGGAGGAGAGAGTTTCCTCATGGCCATAAGGAAGCGCTCAATCTCCTCCGGCGTCGCGTTAAGCCTAGGGACTGTAGGGTATGGGGCTGGATGCGGCGCCTGCGACTCCGTCGGAGCCGCGCGGGTGGTGTCACCCGAACCCCCGGCCGCATCGCGCGAGCGTCGGGGGGAGTCCGAAGAGTGATGACGCTGCTTGGACTTCTTGTGCCTCTTACCTGACGACGACTTCGACCCGGAGGAGTGCGGCCTACTCTCGGAGCTGTGGTGGCTCCGAGCCCGCGACCTGTCCCTCGACCTCCCATGGGACCGAGACCTCTCGCGGAGCGGGACCGACTGCCGGAGTTGGAGTCGCCTGCGGGACCGCTCCCGCCTGGCTTTTGAAGAGAGGGCCCGGCAGTCGGAGCAGGCCTTGTCGTCGTGGTCGACGCCGAGACAAGTTAAACACCGGCGGTGAGGATCCGTGACCGACATCAGGCGGTCGCAATGCTCGCAGTGCTTAAATCCGGCCATCCCTACGGCACCGTCGGAGTCGAAAGACTTCGAAAAATGATCAAAAGCGATCAAAAAAGTTAGTCAAAAAATGACTAGGGTTACTGCTTTTTCCAGATCTGCGCTTGCTGGCGCGGAAAAAAGAAGAACTGACGTCAGCACGCGAAGGCGGCGTCTAAGTACTCCGACGACGTCATCACGGCGCCCACGACGCCGACAACGGACGCGGAGCCGCAGACGACGCCTACCGACGCGCAAGGGTACTGCTACGCAAAAGTTCCTGGATTCAGTCTGACGCCTGGGGATATTCTAAGGTAAGGAATCTAATACTAACGTGTCTCTTTCAGATAAAACGGACACCCGAATCACTTGATTTCTCATATAGCTAACAACGGAACAACACGCCCATAGCTCCGGAGTCATGGTTCAGAGCCTCGAGCAGCACTGGCATACGTCAGTCCAGCCCACTCCACTTACGCTTCCAGGAAAAAACAAAAACGCAACATTGGCCATGTGAGAAGTTGGCCTGATTTATAGTGCTCACTATTCTAGTGATCACTGTGTATCATACCAAACAACCCTTATTGATGATTGGTTGTAAGTCAACCTTTCAGACCAGCTATCCTAGTAGCATGGACACGAGCAGTCTTCAGGCTAAACTCTAGAGGGCGTGTTAAGCCAGCTGTTTTACCATCACATATACCCCTTGAACACCAAGTGAAAGGACACCACACAAGTTGTTATGAAAATAAAGGATATTTATTTATAACAAGTCTACCCTGAACTCTTTATGAGTCAGGGAGCTAAGCACAATACAAAACTCTTACGAAAATACTTTAAGTTGCACAATTTACACAAATGCCCGAGGGGCACGAAAAACCATATACACAAAAAGTGGAATGCGAAATACTAGCAGGTAAGTAACAAGATCCAGAGGCTTCAGGATCGCTAGGACTACACTACTGAACCTTAAGATTACGAGCAGGAGTCCTAGGGAGATCGGGTGCAGAGTGTGCACTCTCACGCGGGATGCGGGAAGAAGTCTATGGTTGCTAGTGTTTCTAAAGTTACCGTTTCCGGACGAATCAGACTAGGTAGACTGAAAACGACAAAGGATCTGGACACTTAGATAGTGAACCTGTGCTGTAGTACCGAGATACTCAAGTTACCTAGCCCAGGGGCCGCGGCTGCATAGGGTTCAAAAGACGTCGGGAATCCTCGTTGAAGTCTATGGAGCCTGAAAGAAGAAGTTGCTGGCAGGCGACCAGTGAAGAAGTTCAGTGTGATCCAAGGCTGGATCAGTGAAGGAGACGACCTGAAAGCAGAGGGGACTCGGTTCTTAATCACTAGCCAGTGATTATGTGGGCACCAGGATGGCACCGGATGAAGTCACCTCGACCAGATGAGTGGGCGACGCTGGACTCTGCAGTCACACGGGCTAGGAGGCGTTGTCGGCGTCCAGGCTGGAGGTGCGAGCTGTCTCACGAGGCTGTCGGCGATGCTGGACTCAGGATTTGAGCAACAAACCTTGGCAAAGGCAAGCCCACGCGGTGGAGTCAAGATGGCGTCTGGAGTGGACCAGGAGGGTCCAGGGTACTTCTTGTTGGACAGGAAGCAAGGGCCAGTCTAGGGGACCTAGACCAGCGGTGAAAACGTCGTGGTACGTCGTCAAGAGGGTCACTAGCCAACGGGCAAGTGACCGGACAACGTGGCAAGCAGCAAAGAAGCAGAAGGGCCCCATGCAGTTCTCGTGGATGCTGGGAGGCGGGACTTCGGTGCTGGAGCTGCATAGGGTTAGGGCTTCTCAAACCCCAATGCACTTACTCGAGGGTCTCTCGGGGGTCGTGCTGGTGAAGCGTCGTGCAGGTCTTGAAGATGGCCGGTCCCACGGGTCTCGTCACACCCACGAATCTCAGCTGGGCTGGATGATGTAGGTAGAGGTCTGAGATGGCAGGGAATCCGGGTCTCGTCGAGCTGGGCAGTCTTGATCCGGAGGATGGACGTGCAGCAAACCGCAAGAGCTTCGATGGTGCCTGCTGGTGCAGGGTGGCTACTCCTTAGCCAAAAGGGAGAGTCTTCAGAAAAGTCAAGAGTTCCTTTCGTGGAAAGTAGTTCAAGATTCAGAATGATCTAATTTGGGAAGGGGGCCGGCTCCTACCTTTATCCTAAGAAAAGGGGCTGGCACGCGACTAAGTCCTGTCCTATGGGCGGGACTAGGAGGGGGGTGGTTACACCCCTCTCCTTTGTCCGGTCTCTCCCCAGCTCAGGGGCTGGTGTGCCCCAGGAACTGGTTTGAGCCGGCAAATGCACAATGAGCACCGGGGTGCCACTTGCAGTCACCTTCCTTTCAGCCCTGCCTACCTGGGATACACAAAATCCTGTCAGGGATGGTGCTAGCACCGCCCCTGGCAGGAAACCCTTTGTCCAGGCCTCCGTTGCTGGAAGGACTCCAGGCAGCAGGAGGGCAGACTTGTGTCTCGGTGGCAGCATCCATTTTGTGGAGCTGAGGCTGTGTCTGACTTTAACCGGGGTTCACAGTTACATACATGTCGTGTCCCTCTAGAAGGGTGGAATGCTAACCCCGTCGCCAGAATTGGCGAGGGGTTAGTATTCCAATTCGTATGACACCTTACTCGACATGTTTTGATAATGCTATACCAAAGTTAGCATTTAACCGCGAGGATTATAATGCACTTAAGAGTACATGATATAGCGTTATCATCGAACAGCTATTTGGACTTGGTTCCGCAAGCTGCAAACGGGCTCAGCTCATGCCAGAGCACCATCTCACATAATTCCAAGCACTCTGCCTTCAGGATTGATAAGGCCTGCCATAGGAGTGACTGATAGGAATATATGTGTCCATTTTAGGGTTAGATATAGGAATACTATATCTAAAGGAAAGGGTGTTTACACCACCTTGCCCCAGCTGTCGTGCAGCCAGTTGTGTCTGTTTGGGTGGCCAGCCAGGGGTGGCATAATACATGCTTCAGCCCATGGTAGGCCCTGGGTACACCTATGCCCTGGATACCTAAGGTATGCTGTACAGGGACTGATAAGGTGGCCCAGTACCAATTGGTAAAATGCACCTAAGGTACATGGTTGTAATTTAGAGAGAGAACAGCTAGGCTGTGAGTCTGATTAGCAGGCCCACTGTGGAAAAGTAAATTTTGTCATGTTCTGTGTCCCTACGTGTCATCCATCATATGTTATGTGTGCATGACCAATATGCATATGTTATTCCCCATGTCCGATTAATGACGCAATTACAGTTGTGTCCACCTCTAGTATGCCAGTTTCCAGTTCTCGTGAATACTACGGATATCAGGCCTATGTAAAATAATGTTGCCACGTTTCTCAGTGTGCACGTTATTTCATTATAAAGTCCCCGTTTCCAGGCCTCAAAAGGGCCTGGACATCAGATTCAGCTCCTGTCTCCTGAAGCCTCGCTGAGGAGCGAAGCAGCCCCCACCTGTATCCTCGACCTTTCACTTACTTCCTGCCTCGCAGTGCCCGGTGCAGCTTGGCTCTGCCTCTGAGTCTGCCAAAAGTATGTTATAGTTCCAGTTATCAGTTCAGTCCTCCTTCTCTGCATTCCTAAGCTACTGAACTGCATCAATAGTTTCCGTCATTGTCTAGCCTTCAGGGCTCCATGTTAGAGAATATTGTATTTAATGGTCATTTAATACTCTTCATCACGCACTACATGTAGAATAATGCATGGTCCAGTCTTAGAGTCAGTTAGCCTTTCCCCTCTTGACTTCTAGTTTATATCAACATGTTCCCTAAACATTAGATACCAGATAGGGTTTAGGTACATGTCGCTCCGACCCTCCAGACTTTAGTCTCTGCTCCTAGCACAGAGTTCATAGCCCCCAGCTTCTCCTCGTAACACGTCATTGCCAGTTTGCGCGCACTATCAGGTTAGAGGTCCCGGCTCCTTAGGTAGCCCCCTCCAATGTTTCCGCCCCATTCATGACATATTCTGTTACGTCTGCACCACATGTCTATGTATACGCCCAGTTACACCTACTTTTACTGTTATCTTTCGCGACTGCTACGCGTCACGCCTTCTGTTCCACCCACTGCTACGCCTACTGCAATGTAATGCTATGTGTTCGCGCTATGTATATATGCTCGTGTATTGTTATCAAAAGTTAGCGCGCTCATCCCAGACCCGTGCAGGTTGTCCTGTTCCTGTCCTTATGCTGTATTAAACCTGCAAAACTCCTACTACCTCGAATCTTGACTCTTATTTATTGAGCTATCTGTTATGATATATGTCTAGTCAAAAATAGGGTATTATTTATTTAATTACCACATAATGGCGCCCGAATAGGGACTTGCCCTTTCCCCACGCGTCGGTGAAGCCACGCCGACCCCCTGACCCTCTGCAGCCGTGACGGAACCATACCGGCCACGTGCAGATATTTCTGCTTCAAGTATCCCTCAGGCCCACGGAGGAGACGGAGGTGGCGGAGGTGGCGGTCCAGCATCCAAACGAGACGGTGGAGGAACGCGGCGAGTCCCGACCAGAGCCCAAGCCAAGAGTCCAAGGTCCGAGGTATCCGGAGGCCCACCCGTAACCGAAGTCCGAAGTTCGTCGTCCGTCGTCATAGCAGTCCAGTCCAGCCCGAAGCTTTCCGTTCTTGCTGCCCGGTGAGTACCATTACTGGGGTAGTATCTAGACAGGGTCAATCTAAATTGACTCTGGTCCGTGGGTTGGTGGTACCCAGGCCCACAAACGAAGTGTTCACCTAGGTGGATACGGGTCTTGATGCGTCCCTTTATGGGACCGGTATGTTCCGTACTGTTTCAGCAGTGCATCCAGTAACTCTAGTCTGTTCCGTTCTCGAGAAATTCTTGTGTTTCTGTTCTCAGTATTCCAGGTAATATTTCTGTCCGAACTGTAATGTTATGATGTTGTTCCATGTATTTCCAATGTCGTGGTATGCCTGAATTGTTTTCCCAATTGTTATTGTTCCTCGTCTATTGTATTGTGTTCCGATTCAAGTTTACAATGTCTCTCTTTTCGAGATTACGTCAGTTAAAAACTAGAAAGGGTTTGTTAGAAGAAGCAGTTCCTGTTCCGCCTAGGGACAGTCCAGGTCACTTTATGTATCAGAAACATGGCATAAGCGCCATATTGTATCTAGATTTATGGGTAGATTATACCAAACAGTTAGAAGAAAAGTATAGATGGCCCGTATCGGGTACATGGGATGCCGAATGCATCATGCGAATAGAAGAAGCATTATGGAGAAAGAAAGCCAGACAGTCACAGAAAGATGCCATCGAGTTATGGCGCAAAGAAGCTCATAAAAGAACCGAAAAAGAAATCAGAAAGTCAGAACTAAGTAGAGAATCCCAAGAACGAGCCCAAGAAAGAGAATTAATCGAGATAGGTGAACGAGTTAGAACTGAGCAATCAGACAGACAGAGGCATGCCCTTAATAAGGGTATGTATCCTCTTCTTGCTGAGGGCTTGCCAAAAGCGACCCCAGAGGCATCCAGTAATTTCCCGCCACCATTAGTTCCGACCAAGCTACGTCACAAACCGACCGCAGCTGATATTTTTATTTCATCCTATCTGGACGACACAGTCCCCGAATATGCAAATCCTGTTCACGCTCCGCCAGTCCCTGTAAATCAGGTAATTCCTGCTCCTCCAGACACCGGGGTGCCCTTAACAGCCCCCCCGGGCCAGCCCGCCATACAAGTCCAGCCCACGTTACAATTACCGACCCTGCCAGGACGAAAAGCATCAGTTGATGATTCTAGTTTAGGGGCCGCAGGGGGAGGTCTTCCTCAAACCCCGCCGCCATACAAGCGTTTATCAGCACTCGAATTACATGCTCAAGCATCACAGCGTACTCCTAAAAGTAATAAGTCTGTTGCAGAAATCAGGCAAACCCTTGGCGAATGTGTCTATGACCCAGTTCCAGGCGAATTTAATATGGTTTTATATTCCGTACGCATAAGGAGGGTGACCGAGTATCTAGTCACCTTGCCGAATATGAAAGAAGATCTAGACAGAATATATCGTTTCATCCGTACAGGGGATGATCCAGAAAGTATTAGTAATGCCATGTCTCAAAGGAAAGCCGAGATTCAGCGCATGATATTAAAGTTCTTAATTAACTGTCTAATAAGAGAACAAGATTACCCGTCTAAAGATCCAGAAGAAATGAAAACTCTGACAAAGTGGAGTGATAATATAGCCGAAGGAAAGCACAATACCATTAGTGCCATGGAAAGTATGTACAAGAAAATCCGTAGAGAGATAATAAAGATACACGAACAGCGTAAAGCAGCACAAGTAAGCGAGAAAGAAAGTACCTCCGATCCTGAAGAGGAAGACGACGAGAATACTGCCAGAATAGCGTATGTAGGGAAACCTAGATTTCCAGATCGCCATTTACGTCTAGAACCCAAGTCTACTTTCCATCATTCAGCACCAGAACAAGGCTCCCTAGAACAAGTATTTCAAGCTACCGATCACATTCTGAAATCACGAATCGGTTATAGTGAATTAAGTACTATGCATGAACAGGAATTAGTGCGATCAGCAGTCCGATGGATTACTGATTCTACCACTTTTCCAGACGAAATAGTGGCACAAATGTTTCTGAAATTGCCCCCAGCCGAGCAGCGACTGGTGGGTATGTATATGATTCAGTACCTCATTACTCTGTATGAGGGTCAGCACTCTGATCCAGGTCCGTTACATGATATCCTGAACGAGTTACTCCAGTATAAATGGAGAGGTCTAGGTACCGATTTAATTAGTGTCATTCTAGAACAGCGTCACAAATATAGAACATTCTTGAACCCGCATTTTGTTCATGTCTCACCCCCAGAGAGTAAATCATTCTACATAGACAGACAGAATCCGTTACGAGAAGTCCACCCAGTTAAAGGAACGGGTGGCGAAATGCAGCGAGTGTTTGTATACACTCCAATCACAAAGATGGAACTCCTTGAAATGAAGAAATTAATTCCCTGTCATGATAAAGATCCAGCAGGGTTCCATAGAGAATTAAAGGACATGCTCCGTATGGGAGAATACACTTACCCAGATATCATTAAAATGTTAAAAGTTCTGCTGTCCGCAGGGGTGTATGAAAAGCTAAAGGAAAAAGAATGGGAGGTGGGAGAGAAAAAGATAGATTGGGCAGTCCTAGAAGCAGAAGATAAGATACGCGTACCAGGTACTGGTCTAGGAGAGAAATGTAAAGAATTACCAGAATTATTAATTCAAGTTCTACCCAGATTATTAACAACGAGAAAAGAAGACTGGGATGCAATCTCAGCCTGTAAACAGAAACAAGATGAAGATATTAGTGATTTTTATTCTAGATTTGAAAAATGTTTCAGTATCAACAGTGGTCTCAAGACAAGTAGTGAGTCATATCCTCACCTTTTCGTTACTAAATTAGTCGAGAATTCAAGCCCACCAATTAAAAACCGAGTTTTGAAGGTCGAAAGCACCTGGCAAGCTAATACTCCGTCCCAGATGCTCCAGATGCTCCAGTACCACCAGAATAGAATCAGGGAAGAGCAAGAACACGAGAGAAAACGTATGAAAGACACGAAAATGAAAGTGCTAGTTGCACAATCTGTTCCTCAAGACAGTCAGAAGAGGGGTCCGAATCAAGCCAGTCATCCTGCAGCTCCCGTTAAAGGGAACTGCAATTATTGTAAACAGCCAGGTCATTTTATAAATGAGTGTGCAGTTCTGAAACATAACATAGCTACTGGTAAGACTAAAGAAAGACCACGTCCGCCTAGACAAGAACAAGTTTCACAGACTCCTCAGTCACAGAATGCACCACAGACAGTTACAGCACCGCAGCCTATTGCTGCAACACAGCACGTTACATCGCAGATGTACCAGTATGCACAGTCTGAGTATCCAGAGTACCAGCCATATTCATGAAACAGCCTAGAGAGGGAGGTAGGCTTGCCTCTCATCGAGATACCTGTAGATCAAGAAGGTCCCTATGTTCACAGTCAAGTATTAGGGAAAGACAGAAAGTTTTTGATTGATACAGGGGCAAGTAGGACCACAATTAGTCACGCCGAAGTTCCAGGGGCTCCGCTCTCAGGCTCAAGAAATGTTTCCCTTGGATTTTCAGGAAAGCCTATCGTTAATGAGATCTCAAAGCCAGTTACTCTAGAAGTAGGTCCATTGTCCCGCACTACTGATCTGTTACTTACTAAATCATGTCCAGAAAACCTATTAGGCATTAAAACACTGAAAGAGTTAGGTGCCGTTATATGCTGTTCCCCAGAGGGAATACGTCTGTTCCTACGTGACTTTAAGGGTCACTATGTATTACGAGATTTTGATTCCAGACTGTCTAAGGTTCCGCAGCATTTATGGGCGCAAGGTCCAACTGATGTAGGTTACATGCAAATCACACCCCATCGTGTGACTCTCAAACCAGGTGTAGTGTTACCACGAATCAGACAGTACAGATTGCCACCCGAGGCTGTAGCAGCCTTATCCAAAATTATAGACGAGCTCATCGCTCAAGGAGTAGTTGTAGAAACTGACTCCAATGTATGCAACTCTCCGATCATTCCAGTCATGAAACGTACTGATCCGAATGCACCCCCAGTATATCGATTAGTGATTGATTTACGAGAACTTAATAAATGTATTATTCCTCAGTACCCAGTTGTCCCAGACATCTCTTCCCTATTGACAGCCATTGATTCCGAAGCCACGTTCTTTACAGTAATAGACCTCAAGAACGCATTTTTTAGTGTTCCTATTCATCCAGACAGCCAGTTTCTTTTCGGATTTTGTTTAAATGGAAGGAGCTATATGTTCACACGAGCTCCTCAAGGTTTCACAGAAAGTCCTAGTATTTACAGTCAAGCACTCAAGAGACAACTAGACAACATTCACATGCCAACTGACACTGTCCTGCTCCAGTATGTCGATGATCTACTGATCACAGCCCGTTCTGAACGTGACTGCGAGCGAGCGTCACTCACGGTTTTGTATTTCCTAGCCGAGATGGGGCACAAGGTGTCACCTTCGAAGCTTCAATTCTGTGTCCAGCAAGTGGTATACTTAGGACACTTACTGTCCAAGAGGGGTAGGCAGTTGACACCAGACCGTATCCAGTTAATAGCGAGTCTTCCCCAGCCCAGGACCCAGAAGGAGGTACGTGCCTTTATTGGCCTCACTTCTTACTGCAGACAATGGATTCCTCAGTATGCATTTCTAGCCAAGCCACTGATACAGTTAACGACACAGGAGGCAGCCGTATCGACTGTCCTCCCTTGGACATCTGAACATACACTTAGTTTCAACGAGTTAAAGAAAGCCCTATGCCAAGCTCCAGTTCTAGCTACACCGAACTACAGTAAGCCTTTTACACTTTTTGTCACTGAACGTGAAGGTACAGCATTATCTGTTCTCACACAAGATCAAGCAGGACAATACAAGCCCTGTGCTTATTTTTCGAGCACACTAGATCCAGTCGCCCAGGCGTTGCCTGCGTGCCTCAAGTCAGTTGCAGCCACAGCACTAGCTATCAGACAAAGTGATTCCATAGTCTTAGGACATACCTTGACAGTACAAGTCCCACACTCCGTGGAAGTTCTTTTAAACCGAACACAAACGCAGCACTTGACAATTGCACGTTTAACAGGTTATGAATTGACACTGTTCCAGCCACACATAGATATTAGACGCTGCAACATCCTGAATCCTGCTACACTGTTACCATCAGTTAATTCAAATCCAGCCCCACATGACTGTGTGGAAGTAGTCAACATTACGACAAAGCCAAGACAAGACCTGACAGACATTCCGTTACCAGATCCTGACCTGACACTTTATGTGGATGGTTCATGTATGAGAACTAGTACAGGAGAACTAGTCGCCGCGTATGCAGTGACTACTGACACCGAAGTTATTGAAACACACCGTATTGACACTCTGTCCGCTCAAGCAGCAGAGCTAGTTGCTCTGACACAAGCCTGCATACACGCCAAGAACCTGAAAGTTAATGTTTACACAGATTCACGTTACGCATTTGGAGTTGTACACGACTTCGGAGTGCTCTGGCAGGAGAGAGGTTTCATGACTTCTCATGGAACCAAGATTCAGCATGGTCTCCTTATTCAAGCTCTGTTAGATGCCATACATTTACCGACATCCATTGCTATCATGAAATGCAAAGCACATACGAAAGTCACTGACATTATTTCTCAAGGTAATGATCTAGCAGATCGCACAGCCAAGCTTACAGCACAGACTCTAGACCTTCCAGTTAACCTGACACACACTCCAGATCCGATTACATGTATGACAGTTAAGGACCCTACTGAAGATGTCATAGATATCCAGTTACATGCTACTCCTGAAGAAATCAAGAAATGGTCCGAACAAGGAGGGGTCCAGGGTTAACGAAGGGTAGAGCCACATGGTTTCTCCCCGACTCTATGGTTCAAGTCATCATTAATACCGCACATAGTCCAGCACATTTAGGAGAAAAAGCTATGTTAGACAGTATCCAGAACATTTGGTTCAACAAACATTTACGAGCTGCAGCCAAGCAGAAAGTCCGTACCTGTATGATATGTTGTCAGTTTAATCCAGGTAAAAGTGTCCCGGTGGAACAAGGAGGTTTCCAGCCTCCTGACCACCCTTTTGAGGTCCTCCAGATGGATTATATTCAGATGGAGCGATGTCGAGGTTTCAAGTATGTCCTTGTAGTTGTATGCGCTTTGTCCAGATGGACAGAAGCATATCCAGTCCCAGATTACACAGCCGCGACCACTGCCAAGCAGTTGGTTCGTGAGTTCTTCCCTCGATATGGACTCCCTAGAGTCGTATATTCTGATAACGGTCAGCCATTCTCATCTGAGTTGATGAAGCACGTTTCCCTGTTGTTAGGGTACCAGTGGAAGTTCCATTGTGTACGCCATCCCGAAGCAGCCGGTCTAGTCGAGAGACATAATCAGACTCTGAAAATTCGAATTGCAAAAATATGTAAAGATAAGGGTGTGGACTGGCTAGTAGCTCTGCCAGTCGCTTTGTTTTATATGCGCATGGTCGCACATTCCAGATCAGGTCTGTCCCCGTATGAGGTCGTATTCGGCCGCCCCCCTAACATGTGGGGTACTCCTAGACCCCGAAGTATTACTGATGTTTCATGTAATATGCTGACAGATTACCTAGCTTCCTTGATGTCTGCCCTCAACTCATGTCGTTCACAGGTTGCCGCCGCATTTCCAGACAATACCGAGGTGGCGCCGCATGAAATCGTTCCAGGTTCAATGGTGATGGTCCGGAACTTTGACAGATCAAGTCCGCTGGAGCCACGTTGGAAGGAGCCCCGTCAGGTCCTCCTCACCACCCGTACAGCCGTGAAATTGGAAGGACGCCGCGGCTGGGTGCACCTTTCGCACGTCAAGAAATTCTACGGATTGAAACCGGTCTCTAAAAACATTTTCCAGGATATCAAGACTTGTCGAAACATTGTTCCTAAGGACTGTCCCGCAAATGACATTGATACAACCCCTCCCTTGGTAGAGAAAACTCCGCAGCAGGAGTATAAGCAAAAACTCCGGTCTAGTAAAATAAGTCAGTCAGTTTGATTGTATAAGTCCTCCCCTAGGTGAAACGGTTAGACTGTTTCTGACATGTATAAGATAGACCCCCATAGTGAGAGAGTTAGTAAAAACTCAATTCAATGTATCGTTTTTCTAAGTTTCATATTATTCATCAGCATAATGATTTCCTGCATCAGTTACGCATTTTTCCTGTATTTTCCAGTTCTTCATGTAAATAAGTCTGCTAATGCTACAGTAGAGCACACGTTTAGTGATCTGCCTCCTCACGAATATTCCTACCGCCTCGCTATGCGTAATAACTCATTTATCCGCATGTTACATTACTCACACCAGACCAGCAATGCCACTAATTGTTGGGTGTGTGGTCGACTCCCCCCTTTCCAGATGCCGAAGGGAGTTCTGCCACTTTTTCCTTATCCATTCTCACATAATGGTTCGTGTGGAGCATGGTCCACGTTAACGTCATCCTCAACAGATATGTCTTTTCTTAACAGCACATGTTTCCCAGACAAGCAAGGTCTCCCCCACAGAACAGGTTTAGATCTAGAAAATGAAGTATATAATTTAGGTAACTATTCGTCGAATTTCATGGTCCTGAATGTTCAGTCTGATACTACTCCAGACTCACCTGCTATTTCAGTACTACCAGTCAAAGGCGAATTATGTGTCCGAAATAAGGGTTCCGTACACGTAGGACATAGTGATTGTACTACTATTGTCAAGTATAGTGACAGTGGGAAATCTATTTTTAAAGCTTCACGTCATTCTTATTTTGTTTGTGGTCAAACCGCATATGTTCGTCTGCCCCTCGATTGGGAGGGAACCTGTTACATTGCTTTCCTACTGCCACCTGTTTTCCTAGCCCCACCTGACTACCATAGGAATTCCTTCCTAGTACATACTAGACACAAGAGAAACCTCCCGATTGTCGATTATACTGAAACTGCTGCAGAACAATTCATTGATATTGATAAAGGTGTGTTCCCTTATTTAGGTACAGTTGTAAACAGTAAGCTAATCCGTAGGTTAACAAGAACCCTTGAAGCTGTAGTAGATGAGACTGCCTCCGCTCTAGGTAACTTAACCGAAGAGCAATCCTTTATGAGAATTGTCGTTTTACAGAATCGTCTCGTCCTTGACGTCATACTGGCCGATAGGGGCGGGGCCTGTAGAGTCCTCGGATCTAGTTGTTGCATTTTCATTCCAAATAACGCGCCGTCTGTTTATTCAGCTATAACCAGACTTCATAAAATTGCCCATCTGTTACACCAAGATCCAGGCACCTGGACATGGTCCGGTTGGTTCTGGAATATAATTTCCGCTTGGGGATGGAAAGTCCTGTCCTTTCTAGGTATTGCAGTAGCGATCATATTCAGCTGCTGCCTCTGTATACAATGTGGCCCTGCGATTTGCGGCATTTGTGCTACCTCTTGTATTCCTAGTCCCAAGCCCCGTTCTAAATCTCGTTCCAAGACAATTCGAGATGAACAAATGATACTATATGAAATGATAGATGGTATCATGAATATTGATGTTTCCTGATGGAAACGTAGTGACAAGGAGGGAATGTGGAAAAGTAAATTTTGTCATGTTCTGTGTCCCTACGTGTCATCCATCATATGTTATGTGTGCATGACCAATATGCATATGTTATTCCCCATGTCCGATTAATGACGCAATTACAGTTGTGTCCACCTCTAGTATGCCAGTTTCCAGTTCTCGTGAATACTACGGATATCAGGCCTATGTAAAATAATGTTGCCACGTTTCTCAGTGTGCACGTTATTTCATTATAAAGTCCCCGTTTCCAGGCCTCAAAAGGGCCTGGACATCAGATTCAGCTCCTGTCTCCTGAAGCCTCGCTGAGGAGCGAAGCAGCCCCCACCTGTATCCTCGACCTTTCACTTACTTCCTGCCTCGCAGTGCCCGGTGCAGCTTGGCTCTGCCTCTGAGTCTGCCAAAAGTATGTTATAGTTCCAGTTATCAGTTCAGTCCTCCTTCTCTGCATTCCTAAGCTACTGAACTGCATCAATAGTTTCCGTCATTGTCTAGCCTTCAGGGCTCCATGTTAGAGAATATTGTATTTAATGGTCATTTAATACTCTTCATCACGCACTACATGTAGAATAATGCATGGTCCAGTCTTAGAGTCAGTTAGCCTTTCCCCTCTTGACTTCTAGTTTATATCAACATGTTCCCTAAACATTAGATACCAGATAGGGTTTAGGTACATGTCGCTCCGACCCTCCAGACTTTAGTCTCTGCTCCTAGCACAGAGTTCATAGCCCCCAGCTTCTCCTCGTAACACGTCATTGCCAGTTTGCGCGCACTATCAGGTTAGAGGTCCCGGCTCCTTAGGTAGCCCCCTCCAATGTTTCCGCCCCATTCATGACATATTCTGTTACGTCTGCACCACATGTCTATGTATACGCCCAGTTACACCTACTTTTACTGTTATCTTTCGCGACTGCTACGCGTCACGCCTTCTGTTCCACCCACTGCTACGCCTACTGCAATGTAATGCTATGTGTTCGCGCTATGTATATATGCTCGTGTATTGTTATCAAAAGTTAGCGCGCTCATCCCAGACCCGTGCAGGTTGTCCTGTTCCTGTCCTTATGCTGTATTAAACCTGCAAAACTCCTACTACCTCGAATCTTGACTCTTATTTATTGAGCTATCTGTTATGATATATGTCTAGTCAAAAATAGGGTATTATTTATTTATTTACCACACCACAGCCAGGGAAAGTCGTAAACCAGTGAAGCAAAAAGCAAAAATCTGGGGTGGCCATGGGATTGCAGACCCCACTCTCCTACAGGCCAGATTTCCATTGTACTGATTTCTTAGTTCCACGTCTAGTTGTCAGAACAGCACACACACACACACACACCCTCATGCCTGGTATACACCCCCACCACACCCATACAGCACATGCGTTACTACACACGTGACCCTTCCAATTAAAAAGTCGGGGCGCACGTGCTCTATGCCATTTTAGAGTTGCTCCCATCGCAGGCGCTGTGATGGCCCGTCCTAGTGGTTCGGATGCCTCAAGTAGGCCCGAACCACCGAGTACAAAGGTCCACCACTACGTGCGTGGCCTCTTTGGTCACCGAGTTAGTGGTATCACAAGGACTGAGCGGGTGAGAAACCTGCGATGATGATGGGAGCACAAGTATGTCCTTTCCCATAACCATATCAAGACTCAGCACCAAATGTGAGACTTCTTGGTGGCAGAGCGGGACTGCATGTTGTAGGAGGTGTCCTGTCCACGCAAAGGTGAGCAATAAGGCCTAGGTGCGCATCGGAGGGAGTCGATGGGGTGCACCAGACTGGATACAAAAAGGCGACGCAGCGATTTAGGTGTACGCAGTCTTATATACCGTATCCTATTGCATTTATATATTTTTTCCCATCAGCAGGAAAGTTTTTATAATCGGTCAAATGTCCGACGCTCATGATAATTGAAACCACGTGTATCACTTCGCACCACTTGCTTTCACAGCCGCATAAAAACATTAGTACTATAGCAATTTTTCAAAAATCGAAGTTTATTAAACAAGTTGAAACTGTACAAATAGTTGTTTTTAAATGCAGGAGGGAAGGTGTCTGAAAAGACAATGTAATTCTACTCCACATTAGGATAGTAACAAATGCCAATCACAACATCTTTCTTTTACTATCTTTTAGATGTAGAGCTTCAGGGTGCATTATTTCCAGGCACGTGGTGAAAAACACAACGGTGACAGAAAGGTGAGCTGCAAATATTCTTTTCAGTCACTCTCTCACTTCCTCTCTCCTTTGATAAAGAAATGACACACAATGTTAACTTCCTTTTTTATCTTACCGGTTGTGTTTCACAAATTGGCGCCCCCCCTCCCCCAAACGCCTCCAAAGCTCTACGTTTGTGCATCCTGCGATGTTGCGTGGCCATCGTAACAACTGCTTCGACACGTGGTGCACCCTCTTTGAATCACGTCAATGGCACAAGGTGAGCAAAGAAGCTCGTTTCCGAAGCAACGACAAGTCATCTGTGGGCAGAGAGAGTGGGTAGTGTGTGTAGGAAGGCGGATACTTGACTATGGTTACCCCAGATTTGTTGCCTTGTGTTTAGCTGGTTTTCGACTTAGTTGGCCTGGGATCCTGCTAATAAGGGCCCCAGGCTATCTGATCTCTCTGTAAAATGGACTCCATGTACTGTAGGTACATACCAAATTGGATATTGGGTCACCTTTGTGAGTCCCTGTATAGTGTACCATAGGTACCCAGGGCATAGGTGCACCCCAGGCCTACCAGGGGCTGCAGCATATATTATGCCACCCCTGGCTGGCCACACAAATAGACACAACTGGCTGATCACTCAGCTGGGGCAAGGTCATGTAATCACCCCTTGCTTAGGTATAGTATTCCTATACCTACCTATATATAGACACATAGTAACCTATAAGTCACTCCTATGGCAGGCCTTAACAATCCTGGAGGCAGAGTGCTTGGTTATGTGTGAGATGGTGCTCTAGCATGAGTTGAGCCTGTCTGCAGGTTTCGGAACCATGTCCTTATAGCTGTTCTATGATATTGCCATACCATATACTCTTAAGTGCATTATGAACCTCGTGGTTAAATGCTAACTCTGGTTTGGCTTTATCAAAACATGTTGTGTAAGGTGTCATACGCTTTGGAATACTACCCCCTCACCATTTCTGGCGACAGGGGTAGCATTCCACCCTTCCAGAGGGAGAAGACATGTTAGTGCTGACTATCCCGGTTAAAGTTAACCAGAGCCCCAGTGTGAGAAGTTGGCCTGATGTGCAGTGCTCACTATTCTAGTGATCACTATGTATCATTCCAAACGACCCTTATTGATGATTGGTTGTAAGTCAACCTTATAGACCAGCTATCCTAGTAGCATGGATACGAGCAGTCTAAGGCTAAGACTCTAGAGGGCGTGTTAAGCCAGCTGTTTTACCATCACATTACCCCTTGAACACCCAGTGAAAGGACACCACACAAGTGTTATGAAAATAAACAGTGTATTTATTAGAATCACAACAACCCTGTACTCTTTATGAGGACAGGGTGCTAGGCACACAACAAAACTCTTACGAAAATACTTAAGTTAGCACGGTATACACAAATGCCCGAGGGGCACGAAAAACCATATACTTTAAAAGTGGAATGCGAAATTACTAGCAGGTAAGTACAGTACTAATAGGCTTTGGAATCGCTAGGACTTGACTAGGGAATCGTTAGATCACTTCTAGGAGACCTAGGGGACTCGGGTGCAGAGTGTGCACTCTCACGCGGGATGCGGGACAAAGTCTATGGGAGCTAGTAAAGTTAAAGTTAGTGTTCACGGGCGAACCCGACCTGGTAGGGAGAAAACGACAGTGGATCCTGACCCTTGGATAGTGAGGCTATGCTGGGGCACCGAAATGCCGAAGTTACCTAGCCCAGGGGCTGCAGCTGCATAGGTCTCAAAAGACGTCGGGAATCCTCGTTGCCGGACCAGGAGCCTGGAAGAAAGATGCTGGCAGGCGACCAGTGAAGATTGTTCGAGTTGATCCAAGCCTGGATCTGGAAGAAGGACGATACCTGAAAGCAGAGGGGACCAAGTTCGTGACTACTAGCCAGTAGTCAGTGGGCACCAGGAGGGCACCTGATGGTAGTCACCTCGACTAGGTGAGTGGGCGACGCTGGCTCTGCAGATCTCACGGACCAGGAGGCGTTGTCGGCGACCAGGATGGAGAGGCGAGCTGTCCCACGATGGATGAAGCTGTCGGCGTCGAAGTTACCCAGGAATGGGCAACAAGCCTTGGCAAATTCAAGCCCACGCGGTGGACTCAAAATGGCGTCTGGAGTGGACCAGGAGGGTCCGGGGTGCTCCTCTTCGGGAAGGGAGCAAGGGCCAGTCTGGAGCAACCAGACCAGCAGCAGTGATGTCGTCGGGCGTCGTTCAGAAGGCCACCAGCCAGCGGGCTAGTAGCCAAACAACGTGGTGAGCAGCAGAAAGCAGAAGGGCCCCACGCCGATCGTGGAGATGCTGGGGGGCTGCTCTTCGGTGCTGGAGCTGCTCAGGGTCGGGGCTTCTCCGACCCCAAAGCACTCACCAGGAAATTACTCGGCGGGCTTGCTGTGCAGAAGTCGTGCAGTCTTGAAGATGGCCGGTCCCTCGAGGTCTCGTCACACCCACGGTTCTCAGCTTGGCTGTAGAGGTGGGTAGAGGTCAGAGGTGCCAGGGAAGCCGGTTCTCGTCGAGCTGGGCAGTCGGATTCCGGAGGAAGGACGTGCAGCAGACCGCAGTGTTCTTGATGGTGCCTGCGGATGCAGGGTGACTACTCCTTAGTCACAAGGGAGAAATCTTAGGAAGAAGTCTTGAGTTCCTTTCGTAGAAAGTAGTTTCAGGATTCAAAGATTATCTGTTTTGGAAGGGGGCCTGCTCCTACCTTTATCTGGGAAAAGGGGGCTGGCACGCGACTAGGTCCTGCCCTATGGGTGGGACCAAGAGGGGGGTGGTTACACCCACTTCCTTGGCGGGCTTTTCCCCAGCACAGGGTCTGGAGTGTCCCTGGAACTGGTTCAAGCCATCCTATGCACAGTGAGCACCGGGGTGCCACGTGCAGTCACCTTCCTCTGAAGCCCTGCCTACCTACAATACACAAAATCCTGTCTGGGACGGTGCTGGCACCGCCCCTGGAAGGAAACCCTTTGTCCTTATCTCCTGCTCTGGGAGGACTCCCAGCAGCAGGAGGGCAGACTTGTGTCTCGGTGGCAGCATCCATTTTGTGGATGCTAAGGCTCTGTCTGACTTTAACCGGGGTTAGGGGTTACATACATGCCGTGTCCCTCTAGAAGGGTGGAATGCTAACCCCGTCGCCAGAATTGGCGAGGGGTTAGTATTCCAATTCGTATGACACCTTACTCGACATGTTTTGATAAAGCGATACCAGAGTTGGCATATAACCGCGAGGATTATAATGCACTTAAGAGTATATGGTATGCGATATCATGGAAACGGCTAAGGGATAGATCCCGAAAGCCGCAGACAGGCTCAGCTCATGCCAGAGCACCATCTCACACGATTCCAAGCACTCTGCCTTCAGGATTGTTAAGGCCTGCCATAGGAGTGACTGATAGGAGATCTGTGTGTCCATTTTAGGGTTAGATATAGGTATAATATATCTAAAGCAAAGGGTGAGTACACCACCTTGCCCCAGCTGTCGTGCAGCCAGTTGTGTCAGTTTAGTTAGTCAGCCCAGGGGTGGCATAATACATGCTTCAGCCCCTGGGAGACTTCTGGGTGCACCTCAGCCCTGGGTACAGGGACTTAGAGAGGGCCCAGTGCCAATTCAGTACCTGAGTACAATTTGGATAGAGAGAACAGCTAGGCTGTGGGTCTGATTAGCAGGCCCACAGCCAGGGAAAGTCGTAAACCAGTGCAGCAAAAAGCAAAAAATCTGGGTGATTGTGAGAAGTTGGCCTGATGTGCAGTGCTCACTATTCTAGTGATCACTATATATCAGTCCAAACAACCCTTATTGATGATTGGTTGTAAGTCAACCTTATAGACCAGCTATCCTAGTAGCATGGATACGAGCAGTCTAAGGCTAAGACTCTAGAGGGCGTGTTAAGCCAGCTGTTTTACCATCACATTACCCCTTGAACACCCAGTGAAAGGACACCACACAAGTGTTATGAAAATAAACAATGTATTTATTAGAATCACAACAACCCTGTACTCTTTATGAGGACAGGGTGCTAAGCACACAACAAAACTCTTATGAAAATACTTAAGTTAGCACGTTATACACAAATGCCCGAGGGGCACGGAAAACCATATACTCTGAAAGTGGAATGCGAAATTACTAGCAGGTAAGTACAGTTCTAATAGGCTTTGGAATCGCTAGGACTTGACTATAGAATCGTTAGATTACTTCTAGGAGGCCTAGGGGACTCGGGTGCAGAGTGTGCACTCTCACGCGGGATGCGGGACAAAGTCTATGGAAGCTAGTAACGCTAAAGTTAGTGTTCACGGGCGAACCCGACCTGGTAGGGAGAAAACGACAGTGGATCCTGACCCTTGGATAGTGAGGCTATGCTGGGGCACCGAAATGCCGAAGTTACCTAGCCCAGGGGCTGCAGCTGCATAGTTCTGAAAAGACGTCGGGAATCCTCGTGCCGGACCAGGAGCCTGGAAGAAGGAAGTTGCTGGCAGGCGACCAGTGAAGAAAAGTTCGATGGATCCAAGCCTGGATCAAGGAAGAAGAAAACCTGAAAGCAGAGGGGACCAAGTTCTTGAATCACTAGCCAGTGATTAAGTGGGCACCAGGATGGCACCGGGCGAAGTCACCGCAGTCAGGTGAGTGGGCGCTGCTGGGCTCTGCAGTCTCTCGGACCAGGAGGCGTTGTCGGCGACCAGGATGGAGGTGCGAGCTGTCCCACGAAGGTTCTTGCTGTCGACGTCGCTGGACCCAGGATTGGGCAACAAGTCTTGGCAAATGCAAGGCCCACGCGGTGGACCTAAAATGGCGTCTTAGCCGGACCAGGAGGGTCCAGGGTACTTCTCCGATGGAGGGAAGCAAGGGCCAGTCTGGAGCAACCAGACTAGCAGCAGTGTTGTCGTCGGGCGTCGTTCGGAAGGCCACAAGCCAGCGGGCTAGTAGCCAAACAACGCGGTGAGCAGCAAAAAGCAGAAGGGCCCCACGCCGATCGTGGAGATGCTGGGGGGCTGCTCTTCGGTGCTGGAGCTGCTCAGGGTGGGGGCTTCTCGGACCCCAAAGCACTCACCAGGAAATTACTCGGTGGGCTTGCTGTGCAGAAGTCGTGCAGTCTTGGCGATGGCCGGTCCCTCGAGGTCTCGTCGCACCCACGGTTCTCAGCTGTGCTGTAGAGGTGGGTAGAGGTCAGAGGTGCCAGGGAAGCCGGGTCTCGTCGAGCTGGGCAGTCGGATTCCGGAGGAAGGACGTGCAGCAGACCGCAGTGTTCTTAGATGGTGCCTGCGGATGCAGGGTGACTACTCCTTAGCCACAAGGGAGAATCTTGAAGAAGAAATCGTGAAGTCCTTTCGTGGAAAGTGGTATCTTGATTCCAAAGATGATCTGATTTGGAAGGGGGCCAGTCCCTACCTTTATCTGGTAAAAGGGGGCTGGCACGCGACTAGGTCCTGCCCTATGGGTGGGACCAGGAGGGGGGTGGTTACACCCACTTCCTTGGCGGGCTTTCCCCAGGCCAGGGGCTGGAGTGCCCCTGGAACTGGTTTCAGCCGGCCTATGCACAGTGAGCACCGGGGTGCCACTTGCAGTCACCTTCCTCTGTAGCCCTGCCTACCTGGAATACACAAAACCCTGTCTGGGACGGTGCTGGCACCGCCCCTGGCAGGAAACCCTTTGTCCTTGCCTCCTGCTCTGGGAGGACTCCCAGCAGCAGGAGGGAAGACTTGTGTCTCGGTGGCAGCATCCATTTTGTGGAGCTGAGGCTCTGGTTGGGCTTTAACCGGGGTTAGGGGTTACATACATGTCGTGTCCCTCTAGAAGGGTGGAATGCTAACCCCGTCGCCAGAATTGGCGAGGGGTTAGTATTCCAATTCGTATGACACCTTACTCGACATGTTTTGATAAAGCGATACCAGAGTTGGCATATAACCGCGAGGATTATAATGCACTTAAGAGTATATGGTATGCGATATCATGGAAACGGCTAAGGGATAGATCCCGAAAGCCGCAGACAGGCTCAGCTCATGCCAGAGCACCATCTCACACGATTCCAAGCACTCTGCCTTCAGGGTTGTTAAGGCCTGCCATAGGAGTGACTGATAGGAGATCTGTGTGTCCATTTTAGGGTTAGATATAGGTATACTATATCTAAAGCAAAGGGTGATTACACCACCTTGCCCCAGCTGTCAAGCAGCCAGTTGTGTCAGATTTGGATGGCCAGCCAGGGGTGCATAATACATGCTGCAGCCCCTGGTAGGCCCTGGGTACACCTATGCCCTGGGTACCTAAGGTACACTGTACAGGGACTGATAAGGTGACTCAGTATCCAATTTAGATATGTACCTAAGGTACATGGAATCCATTTTACAGAGAGAGCAGTAGGCCTGGGGCCCTGAATAGGAGGGTCCCAGGTCAACTAAGTCAGAAAACCAGCAAAACACCAGGCAAAAAGTTGGGGGCAACCATAGTCAGGGATCTACCTTCCTACAGTGATCATAGGATTGCAGACCCTACTCTCCTACATGACCCCCCCCCCAAACTTTGGGACAATAAGCTAACCTTGACCAGGTGAGTCTTCTTGCTCTAAGTGGAAATACCTGGAGAGCCCATCAGCATTGCTGTGATCAGTACCAGGTCTATGCTCCACTGTAAAATCCATCCCCTGTAGGGAAATGGACCACCTAAGCAGTTTGGGGTTTTCAACCTTCATCTGATTTAGCCATAAGAGGGGCTTATGGTCTGTCTGAATGGTGAAGTGAGTGCCAAACAAGTAGGCCCTCAGCTTCTTCAGGGCCCAGACCACAGCAAAGGCCTCCCTCTCAATAGCTGACCAATTGTTCTTTCTGGGTGTCAACCTTCTACTAATGAAAGCAATAGGCTGATCATTACCATCAAAATTCAGTTGAGACAGAACAGCCCCCACACCCAACTCAGAAGCATCTGTTTGGACAATGAATGGCTTGGAGTAATCTGGACTCTTTAGGATAGGTGCTGTGCACATGGCCTGCTTTAGGTCATTGAATGCTTTCTGACGGCGTGCTGTCCACTGAACTTTCTTTGGCATCTTTTTGCTTGTCAGGTCATTAAGAGGGGTCACTATGGACCCATAATTTCTGACAAACTTCCTATAGTACCCAGTCAGGCCCAAGAAAGCTCGAACTTGAGTCTGGGTGATTGGAGGAGTCCAGTCCTTGATGGCCTGTATCTTACTCTCCAGTGGCTGAACCTGGCCTCCACCTACAAGGTGGCCCAGGTATACAACCTGTGTCTGCCCTATCTGGCACTTTGTGGCCTTGATAGTGAGGCCTGCCTTTTGCAGAGCCTCTAACACTTTCCTCAGGTGGACCAGGTGATCCTCCCAGGTGGAGCTAAAGACAGCAATATCATCAAGATATGCTGCACAGAAGTCATCCAGCCCAGTGAGGACTTGATTCACCAACCTTTGGAAGGTGGCAGGTGCATTTTTCAAACCAAAGGGCATTACCACAAACTGATAATGCCCACCAGGGGTAAAAAATGCTGTCTTGGGTTTGGCTTCCTCAGCTAACCTGATTTGCCAATACCCAGCTGTCAAATCAAATGTACTTAAGAATTTGGCAGAAGCCAATTTATCTATAAGTTCATCTGCTCTTGGAATTGGGTGGGCATCAGTCTTAGTGACTGCATTGAGGCCTCTGTAGTCTACGCAAAACCTCATCTCTCTCTTACCACCCTGGGTGTGAGGCTTTGGCACTAGAACTACTGGGCTAGCCCAAGGGCTATCTGAGGGCTCAATGACTCCCAGCTCCAACATTTTCTGCACTTCAGTTTTGATGCAGTCTCTAACATGATCAGGCTGTCTGTAGATTTTACTCTTGACAGGCAGACTGTCTCCAGTGTCAGCATCATGGGTACACCAATCAGTTTGGCTGGGTGTCAGAGAGAACATATGTCTGTAGGATTGCAGAACTTGCCTGCAATCCTGTTGCTGATGCTCAGTGAGGCTGCCACAAAAGACAACACCATCAACTGATCCATCATCAGGATTCTGAGTGAGCAGGTCTGGGAGAGGGTCACTCTCTTCCTCCTGTCCCTCATCTGTGGCCATGAGCAAGCTCATGTCCTTCCTGTCAACATATGCCTTGAGCCTGTTAACATGGAGCACTCTGAAAGGGCTCCTGGGAGTTCCAAGGTCCACCAAGTAGGTAACCTCTCCCTTTTGCTCAATGATGGTATAGGGCCCAGACCATTTGTCTTTCAGAGCTGCTGGGGCCACTGGCTCCAGCACCCACACCTTCTGTCCTGGCTGGTACACAGTCAGAACAGCCTTTTGGTCATGCCAAGCTTTCTGAAGTTCTTGGCTGGCCTCAAGGTTTTTAGATGCCTTTTCCATATACTCAGCCATCCTGGAGCGGAGACCAAGTACATAGTCCACTATGTTGGTTGCAGGCTTTTTGAGAGGTCTCTCCCATCCTTCCTTCACCAAACACAGGGGTCCTCTCACAGGATGCCCATACAGAAGCTCAAAAGGGCTGTAGCCAACCCCCTTCTGTGGGACCTCTCTGTAAGCAAACAAGAGGCAGGGGATCAGGACATCCCATCTTCTCCTAAGAGTTTCAGGTAGTCCATGAATCATCCCTTTCAGGGTCCTGTTGAATCTCTTAACAAGCCCATTGCATTGTGGGTGGTAGGGTGTGGTGAACTTGTAGTTCACACCACACTCCTTCCACATTGCAGTCAGATATCCTGACATGAAGTTTGTACCTCTGTCAGAAACGACCTCCTTAGGGAAACCCACTCTGGAGAACACTCCAACTAGGGCTCTTGCCACTACAGGTGCTGTAGTGGTCCTAAGGGGAATAGCTTCAGGATACCTGGTGGCATGATCCACCACCACCAGTATAAACTTGTGCCCTGATGCTGTCTGGGGTTCCATTGGACCAACAATGTCAATCCCCACTCTTTCAAAGGGAACCCCCACCACAGGTAGTGGTATGAGGGGGGCCTTTGTTGTGCCACCTGACTTACCACTGGCTTGGCAAGTGACACAGGAGCGACAAAACTCCTTGGTATTCTCATTCATATGGGGCCAGTGAAAGTGTGAGACAAGCCTGTCCCAAGTCTTTGTCTGACCTAAATGACCTGCAAGGGGAATCTCATGGGCCAAGGTGAGAAGGAAACCTCTCAGAGACAAGGGGATGACCAGCCTCCTGGTTGCACCAGGCTTGGGGTCTCTTGACTCAGAGTACAGGAGTCCATCTTCCCAGTATACCCTGTGGGCACCTGTGGCATTCCCTGCAGCCTCAGCAGCAGCCTGCTGTCTGAGGGGTTCAAGGGAAGGGCAGTTTAACTGTTCCTTCCCCAGGTCTGCTCTGGAGGGTCCCCCTGAGCCCAGAAACTCAACTTGATCAAGTTCAAGCTATTTAGGCTCAGTTTCCCTCAGCTCTCTCAGATCAGCCTCCTCAGAGACTTGATCCTCAACCTGGGGTAAGGGGGAAGGCAAAGCCTTACCCTTACTGCTCTTCTTCTTGGAAGGTGTCTGGTCCATAATTTCAGGATCCAGCACCTGTTCAGTGGGGCATCTTCTGGCCTGTGACCTAGTCACAGCAAGCACATGTGCTGGCAAGCCTAACATTTCCATGTGAATCCTCTGCTCCACTTCTGACCATTGTGATGACTCCAAATCATTGCCCAACAAACAATCAACTGGGAGGTCTGAACTGACTACAACTTTCTTTTGTCCCTTCACTCCACCCCAGGAGAAAGCCACAATTGCCACACTATGACTAGTAGTGACATTGCTGGCATTGGTCACCAGGAAATCAGTACCTGGCATGATCTGTCCAGGGTCCACAAAGTTAGGTGTCACCATGGTGACACTGGCACAAGTGTCCCTATAGGCCTGAGCCATTTTGCCATTTATCAAAGGTGTCTGCCTGTATTTGCCCAAAGTATTGGGACTTATCTCAGGGGACATATCTATATCCCCTTTACAGACAATGACAGCCTGAGTGAGTGTGCCAACTAAGTTGTCAGACCCCTCAGTACCCAAGGTTAACCCAACTAATGCCTTGGGAGGTACACTACCACTACTGACTGTACTAGGGGGTGCAGTTGCCTTAGGGGCTGTAGTGGCAGGAGTTTGTCCTCCTCTTTTGGTGCACTCACTAAACCAGTGAGATTTACTTTTGCAGTACTGGCACCACCTTTTGGACTGGCCTTCTTGAGTCTTCTTCTTCTGGGAAGCCTGACCCCACCCTCTTTGGTTTGTTGGGGACCTGGTGAAGACTTCTGGTCATTTTGTTCATTCTTAACATTACCCTTCTGGTCTGCTTTCTTCTGATCACCCTGGTTCTGGTTCTGGTTCTGCTTGATCCTTGTCCTGACCCATTTGTCTGCCTTCTTTCCCAATTCTTGGGGAGAGGTCAGATCTGAATCAACAAGGTGCTGGTGCAACAACTGGTTCTGACAATTGTTTAAAATTTGTTCTCTCATCATTAGATTATACAATCCTGTGTAATCTGTAACCTTGCTACCCAGCAACCAGCCCTCCAAAGCCTTAGTGGCACAATCCACAAAGTCAGACCAGTCCTGAGACTGAGTTTTCTGGGTGTCTCTGAACAGCAACCTGTACTGCTCAGTGGTTAAACCAAACCCATCAACCAGTGTACTCTTCAGGACCTGGTAATTGTTAGCATCCTCCACTCTTGTAGTGAGGAGCTTATCTCTACCTTTACCATCAAAGGAGAGCCACAGTATAGTTGCCCACTGACTCTGGGGAATGCACTGCACAGTGCAGGCCCTCTCCAGAGCAGCCATCCATTTCTGGATATCATCCCCTTGCTTAAAGGGGGGCACTATTTTAGTCAGGTGTTTAGTATCTAAACCCTTCTCTCTATTTCTTGGGAGATTGCTGCCACCAGTGGGTGCTAACCCACTCATCTGCTGCTCTCTAGCAAAGGCAAGCTTCTCTTTGGCCAGGGCAAGTTCTTCCCTTTCAATCCTCAGTTCAGCTTGTCTCATCCTAGCCTCATGCTCCCTTCTCTGAGGGGAAGTAAATCTCCTCTGTGGAGGATTCCTTCTCCCCTGAGAAGAGGCATTAGAGTGCAGAGATCTATTGGAGTCCCTAGAAAGAGATCTATCTCTCCGAACTCCAAGGTTAGGCCCACTTAGGGTTAGTACTGGGGGTCCCCCAGATCCTAGCCCAAGTAAGTCTAAGTTGGCCCTGGTTAGCCTTCTGACTACCTCAAGACCTTTGTCTACCTCATCCCCAGAGAGTTCCTCTTGATCCTCCTCCTCAACTGCATTGGCAGTGTTGGGGAGGTCTGGATCCTCGGAGGTTCCCTCTAAGGCTGGCATATTCTCATGTAACTGAGAAATCTTTCTGGCATCATATGTCTCTAAGAGACCTATCAGAAAGGGAGTGGTGGGGTTAGACCCCTGCTTCAGTTTCCTGGAGACACAGATCTGTCTCATCTCCTGGAAACTGAGAGCTGCATATCTGGAAGTGACCTGTGGAGGGTCAACATTTACCAGGGGAGTCTCAGTGGACTCTCCATGGTTAGACATGCTTTTCTAGTGAGGTGTAAGTGGTGCACTTACCTACACTATATGTTTGCCTACTGATCCCTTGCTAGAGTTGTAGTTTAGGGTGTGCTAGGCCCTAGGAGCTACAACAGCTGGTTCAGTAGAACTCAGAGTATTCTAAGCTAAGTTATATGTACCTATAGTACTTATGTGATCTTTCACAAGATATTCTTAGGGCATGTGTGGTAAAACAACAGCAAGCTCAAATCCCACCGCTGCCACCAATGTGAGAAGTTGGCCTGATGTGCAGTGCTCACTATTCTAGTGATCACTATATATCAGTCCAAACAACCCTTATTGGTGATTGGTTGTAAGTCAACCTTATAGACCAGCTATCCTAGTAGCATGGATACGAGCAGTCTAAGGCTAAGACTCTAGAGGGCGTGTTAAGCCAGCTGTTTTACCATCACATTACCCCTTGAACACCCAGTGAAAGGACACCACACAAGTGTTATAAAATTAAACAGTGTATTTATTAGAATCACAACAACCCTGTACTCTTTATGAGGACAGGGTGCTATGCACACAACAAAACTCTTACGAAAATACTTAAGTTAGCACGGTATACACAAATGCCCGAGGGGCACGAAAAACCATATACTTTAAAAGTGGAATGCGAAATTACTAGCAGGTAAGTACAGTACTAATAGGCTTTGGAATCGCTAGGACTTGACTAGGGAATCGTTAGATCACTTCTAGGAGACCTAGGGGACTCGGGTGCAGAGTGTGCACTCTCACGCGGGATGCAGGACAAAGTCTATGGGAGCTAGTAAAGTTAAAGTTAGTGTTCACGGGCGAACCCGACCTGGTAGGGAGAAAACGACAGTGGATCCTGACCCTTGGATAGTGAGGCTATGCTGGGGCACCGAAATGCCGAAGTTACCTAGCCATGGGGCTGCAGCTGCATAGGTCTCAAAAGACGTCGGGAATCCTCGTTGCCGGACCAGGAGCCTGGAAGAAAGATGCTGGCAGGCGACCAGTGAAGATTGTTCGAGTTGATCCAAGCCTGGATCTGGAAGAAGGACGATACCTGAAAGCAGAGGGGACCAAGTTCGTGACTACTAGCCAGTAGTCAGTGGGCACCAGGAGGGCACCGGATGGTAGTCACCTCGACTAGGTGAGTGGGCGACGCTGGCTCTGCAGATCTCACGGACCAGGATGCGTTGTCGGCGACCAGGATGGAGAGGCGAGCTGTCCCACGATGGATGAAGCTGTCGGCGTCGAAGTTACCCAGGAATGGGCAACAAGCCTTGGCAAATTCAAGCCCACGCGGTGGACTCAAAATGGCATCTGGAGTGGACCAGGAGGGTCCGGGGTGCTCCTCTTCGGGAAGGGAGCAAGGGCCAGTCTGGAGCAACCAGACCAGCAGCAGTGATGTCGTCGGGCGTCGTTCAGAAGGCCACCAGCCAGCGGGCTAGTAGCCAAACAACGCGGTGAGCAGCAGAAAGCAGAAGGGCCCCACGCCGATCGTGGAGATGCTGGGGGGCTGCTCTTCGGTGCTGGAGCTGCTCAGGGTCGGGGCTTCTCGGACCCCAAAGCACTCACCAGGAAATTACTCGGCGGGCTTGCTGTGCAGAAGTCGTGCAGTCTTGAAGATGGCCGGTCCCTCGAGGTCTCGTCACACCCACGGTTCTCAGCTTGGCTGTAGAGGTGGGTAGAGGTCAGAGGTGCCAGGGAAGCCGGTTCTCGTCGAGCTGGGCAGTCGGATTCCGGAGGAAGGATGTGCAGCAGACCGCAGTGTTCTTGATGGTGCCTGCGGATGCAGGGTGACTACTCCTTAGTCACAAGGGAGAAATCTTAGGAAGAAGACTTGAGTTCCTTTCGTAGAAAGTAGTTTCAGGATTCAAAGATGATCTGTTTTGGAAGGGGGCCTGCTCCTACCTTTATCTGGGAAAAGGGGGCTGGCACGCGACTAGGTCCTGCCCTATGGGTGGGACCAGGAGGGGGGTGGTTACACCCACTTCCTTGGCGGGCTTTTCCCCAGCACAGGGTCTGGAGTGTCCCTGGAACTGGTTCAAGCCAGCCTATGCACAGTGAGCACCGGGGTGCCACGTGCAGTCACCTTCCTCTGAAGCCCTGCCTACCTACAATACACAAAATCCTGTCTGGGACGGTGCTGGCACCGCCCCTGGCAGGAAACCCTTTGTCCTTATCTCCTGCTCTGGGAGGACTCCCAGCAGCAGGAGGGCAGACTTGTGTCTCGGTGGCAGCATCCATTTTGTGGATGCTAAGGCTCTGTCTGACTTTAACCGGGGTTAGGGGTTACATACATGCCGTGTCCCTCTAGAAGGGTGGAATGCTAACCCCGTCGCCAGAATTGGCGAGGGGTTAGTATTCCAATTCGTATGACACCTTACTCGACATGTTTTGATAAAGCGATACCAGAGTTGGCATATAACCGCGAGGATTATAATGCACTTAAGAGTATATGGTATGCGATATCATGGAAACGGCTAAGGGATAGATCCCGAAAGCCGCAGACAGGCTCAGCTCATGCCAGAGCACCATCTCACACGATTCCAAGCACTCTGCCTTCAGGATTGTTAAGGCCTGCCATAGGAGTGACTGATAGGAGATCTGTGTGTCCATTTCAGGGTTAGATATAGGTATACTATATCTAAAGCAAAGGGTGAGTACACCACCTTGCCCCAGCTGTCGTGCAGCCAGTTGTGTCAGTTTAGTTAGTCAGCCCAGGGGTGGCATAATACATGCTTCAGCCCCTGGGAGACTTCTGGGTGCACCTCAGCCCTGGGTACAGGGACTTAGAGAGGGCCCAGTGCCAATTCAGTACCTGAGTACAATTTGGATAGAGAGAACAGCTAGGCTGTGGGTCTGATTAGCAGGCCCACAGCCAGGGAAAGTCGTAAACCAGTGCAGCAAAAAGCAAAAAATCTGGGTGATCATAGGATTGCAGACCCTACTCTCCTACACCCAGCGTCAAAAAATGCACGCTGCTGCCACAGACCCCAGTCTGACCTCCTGCTGCTGGGAGTCCTTCCAGTCACGGAGGTTTGGACAATAGGTTTCCTGCCTGGAGAGGTGCGAGCACCACCCCAGACAGGACTTTGTGTATTGGGACAGGGAGGGCTGAATAGAATGAGACACTGCCTGGGGCACACTAGGTGCTCCATGCATACCCCAGTTCAAACCGGTTGCTGGGGCACTCCAGCCCCAGCTCTGTCGCGAAACTGGACAAAGGAAAGGGGGTGTAACCACCCCCCTTCCTGGTCCCACCCATAGGAGGGACCTAGAAAGTAATCCAGCCCCTTTTAGTTGTATAAAGGTAGGAGCTGAGTCCTGAGACTTTAGATTAATCCTGAATCGAAACTTGACACGAAACTCTGGACCTTCGGCATTGTGCTGAAGCTGAAGACTGTAGAATCTCCCTTGTGGCCAGGGAGTGGCCACCCTGGGCAACCAGGCACCATCCAGCAAATCAACGGCTTGCTTTGTCGACACTCCCGCCGGGAAACGAGCACAGAGCCTGACAAGACCCAGACTTCCAGACCTCTCTGACCCTCTCTTCACGACTGCAGCATAGCTGAGATCCGTGGAGGCGACGAGACACGTGGGACCGGACATCTTGAAAAGCCTGCAACTTGCTACCTGTGCAGCTCCTGAGGTATCCTCGAAGCTGTGCACTGGGGATTGAGAAGCCCGAATCCGAGCTCCACCTGCACCGAAGATCAGCCCACCACACTCCACGAGTTCTGCGTGGGGCCCTTCTGCTTGTGTTCTGCTCGACGCGTTGTCCGGTTACTGGCCCATTGGCTAGTAGCCTCTGTGACAACAATTCGTTTGAACCAACTCGCTGGTCTGGTTGCTCCAGACTGGCCCTTGCTTCCCTGCAAAGGAGAAGCACCCCAGACCTTGCTGGTCTGCACCAGAAGCCTTTGTTGTATCCTACGTGGGTTGCCTTTGCCAAGGTCTGTTGACTCCAATCTGGCAGTCGACCCCTCCATCTGCGAGAACCTTCGTGGGACAGCTCCTCTCCAGCACCTGGTCGTCCTCGACGCCTCCTAGTCCACGTGGCTGCAAAGACAAGCTTCAAGACAGCACCTGATTGCTCCTCGACGTTGTCTGGTTCCTTCCTGGTTCCACCCGGTCACTGGCTAGTGACCCAGACTCTGTCCCCTCTGCTTTCAGGTCCTCTTCACCTTCGATCCACCCTTGGATTCACCCAGACATCTTCCTCCTGGTCGCCTACAGCATCTTTCTTCACAGGCTCCATAGGCTTCAACGGCGAAACCCGACACATCTTCACACCTATGCACCCGCCGTCCGTGGGTGAGGTAACGCGAGTACTTCGGTGCTCCTAAGGGTATTGACCATCCAAGAGTCTAGGTTTTTAGTTGTTTCCTCCTAGCTAAACCGGAATTGTCCTAAATCCTTCTAAATCTAACTTCTACGTTCCCATTGACTTTACATTGACTCTCGCGTGTGTGTAAAGACACTGCACGCACCGCCTGTGGGCCTCCTACTTCTAAACTAAGGTTCAGATAGTGTAGCCCCAGCGATTCCCTAGGCCTTTCCTTTTCTCGTGACGTGGTACTTATACCACTTTCTTAATATATGGTTTGCTTCGCCCCTAGGACCTAACTGTAAATTATGTGACTTAACGTATTCTGACTAAGTAACTTGTTATGTGCTTTGGCCTCTGATCTCATAAAGAGTTCAGAGGAGTGTGTTAGTAAATAAATACATATATATATTTTATAAATATCCTGTGTGGTGTCCTTTCATTTAGTATTCAAGGGGTTACATATGGTAAAACAGCTGGCTTTACACGCCCTCAAGAGTCTTTTAGCCTAAGACTGTTCTGTCCACGCTACCTCTAGGATAGCTGGTCTATAAGGTTGACTTACAACCATCACCATAAAGGTTGTTTGGACTGGTGCAAGGTGTTAACTAGAATAGTGAACATCATATACCAGGCCAACTTCTCACAGTGTGCAGCAGCTTAACTGCGTAGGAATGTACAATTACCTTCGGGCAGTGAGAATAGATAGGTTACAACAGTCTGAGGAGCAGATTTACAAGCCCCTTGCGCCACGTTTGTGTCACTTTTAACATGGGAAAAGTGGCGCAAGGAGCTTGTAAAACTGCCTCTGAGTTCGCAAGAAAAAGCACTCACCTCCGGACTCTGCGAGTCAATGGGGTGCAACAATCTAGGTATGCAGTATTGAGAACTCACCGCTATGTAGTGGGAGTGCATGGGATATACTACTTTAGAAGAAAAACAGCGCACAGAAACCACCTTACAGTGGAAGTTGAAGAAATACATTATCCTGAGTGTACAAAGAAATAAACTAAAAATATACTTGTGCAGTTGTATGTACTATGCTATTACTAACTCTATATACAATCTTTCAGATCACTAAACTGGAGGGTGCACTATGAACCACCACATGCTTGGACACACAACGGTGGCAAAAGGTGAGCTACAAAGATTTTCTCCAGTATTAACTGCTCCATCTATAACTTTCTCTCACAGTTTTAATGTCGTTTTCTCTCTCTTTCTCTCTCTCTCACATCGTTTCTCTTTCTCTTTTAAAGTTATGAACGCTGCTGTCCACTCTGCCGTCTACAACCAAAGCTGAGTTCAAGTTGTGAGCTCTGTTGGTCACAGTGTTTACACAAGGTAAGCAGAGCGGCCTAGATACATAATACCTCAGAATAAATGCGCTAGAAATGAAGGGGTTTACAAGCCACTTTTGCGTCACTTTTAACATGGGAAAAGTAACGCAAAAGTGGCGCAAGGGGCTTGTAACTAAGCCCCAATGAATATTGTTCTGCATAATGACTTGATCTCTCACCTAGTTCTACCTCATCTCTGAATCATTTTAAAGGCCTGTTGGTCCATACTGTAAATCTGATGCAGTAGGCACTTCCGTACAGAGACCTCTTGAACGCGGGCCTATAAGAGAGGTGGAATGTATTAGGCACACTGCAGACGTGCAAATCAAAAAATATTGCCAAGTATTACCTTAACTTGTAATGTTTCACCACTTTTAGTCATATCGATCTAATATTGAACACTTATTTTCATTTTTGTTTTGCAGATTACCTACCCTACTTCTATTGGGAGTCCATATCACATTTTATTATATTGTTTTGTTAAAGTTAAGTTTCTAATTATTTATTATATTGTTATCTTTAAGTTATGTTTCCAGTTATTTATTGTTGTTTCAATAAAAGTTAATTAAAAAAAATTATATACATCTTTTTCTGACAACATTTCACTATTATTTAGTGTGATAATAAAACATTTAGAAAACATTTAAAAATAGAAATTATATTTATAACTAGTAGTATAATACTGAGGCTAACTCTGTAGCAGAGTCTATAGCTACGACTAACTATTCATATGGAAAATTTTAAAAACTCCAACACATTAACGGTTAGGATTAACAACATTGTGTGGTGAACTTGTGACCTGTGTGCTCACTTAAGTGTTCCATGAACAGTTACTATGGTAACAGGCAGTAAGCAGTTTGGGGGTAGGATTGAAAGGTTCTGGCTGTACAGAAACGGTTATATTTACCCAGGATCCTCTACATGACAGAAAGGAAAGCAAAGTAAGACAGAACACCGTGTACCAGATTTACAACCCACTTGCGCCACTTTTGCGTCACTTTTCCCATCTTAAAATTGATGCAATACTAACGCAATGAACTTGTAAATCTGCCCCTATGCACATAAGAGCAAAAGAAGTACACAACTCTTTCAATTCTTTATCGATCACAATTAGACAGTTTTGCTTCCCGATTCACAATGCACTTCAATAAATACTTCGTGCCTATTTAAATAGGAGACGTTATTGTCGACATTTCAAAACTTAAGGGCATAGTTACAAGGACGGCGTTAAAATTGTCGCCGCTTTAACGGCAGCAAAGTACAACAAAAACGCCAAAAATGGACTTCAAAATCCTTTATCTTACCGGAAGATTTTCCCAACATTGCTGTTTGCTATGCAAGAGTGAGAGCCACCCCCCGGGCTATAAAATGAATGGTTGCGGGGTGCTCTAAGGCCCCCCCCCCGCAAAATTAGAAGTGGGGGGGTCTCAACGACCCCCCCCCCCCCCCCCCAAGTCCCGGGAACCACCACTCCTGGGGCTTTGTGTATTGTGGGAGGGGGGCTATGTGGGCCCCCCGCCTGGAGCCCTCGAGGGCCCTGGGGACCTCCACCCCCCAGGGCCGGCTCCTGCAGTGTCCCAGGGTGCCTACCCCCGGGACACTGCTGTTTGCTATGAGAGAGTGGGAGTCTTGCGGCTCCCGCCCTCCCATAGCAAACTTGGTTTGGATTTTGAAACAGAGCAGTAAAATCTGTTCTCTTTCAAAATCCAAACCAGATTGCTTTTCCACATGCAAGTTAGCAGCTCCCCATGTGGAAAAGCAATGCCGGCTCCTGAAGGACGCAGGAAGCCGGTGGGATCGTGGAGGCATTGTGGCTCCCCCCACGGTCCCCAACATTTTCGATAAGACCCAGGGGGTGGGGCCCCCGAGGATATTAGAAATTACTGATAGGGGCTATTTTTTTACCGTAAAATTAAAAGTCGCGCACCCAGCGTGGCGCTCAGTGTGGTCCCCTGGTGAGCACGCGCTGGATGCACAACTCAATCTGTAGGGTGCCCGACTCCAGCGCCTTTGGTGCACAACTCCTACGCGTTTGGGAGCCGGCATTGCTTTTCCACATGGGGAGCTACTAACATGCAGCTCCCCATGTGGAAAACCAATCTTGTTACGAATTTGAAAGAAAGAACATATTTCCCTGCTCGCTCTTTCAAAATCCAAACCAACTTTGTAATGGGAGGGCGGGGAGCCTCGGCTCCCGCCCTCCCATTACAAACAGCAGTATCCCGGGGATGGGCACCCTGAGCCTTGGCTCCCGCCCTCCCATAGCAAACCCGGGACACTGGAGGAGCTGGCCCTGGGGGGTGGCGGTCCACAGGGCCCTCGAGTGCTCCAAGAGGGGGGCCAGGCAGCCCCCCTCCCACAATACATAAAGCCCGGGGGTGGTGGTCCCCGGAGCTTTGGAGCCCCCCCCACCATTTTTTTTGGGAGCCCCGGGGGGTGACGGGCCCTCGAGTGCTCCAGGAGGGTGGCCACGCAGACCCCCTCCAATAAGACAAAGCCCCAGGGGTGGTGGTACCCGTGGCTTTGGGGACCTTGGAGCCCCCCCAACCATTTTTTTTGTAGCCCCGGGGAGGGTGACAGTCCCCGGGAGGACCCCCCCCATAAAATGTAATAATTTTGCCCCAGTCATTTGGTCCCCCAGCTGCTAATTATGAAAAAAGCGCAGTTGTATTTCTTTATTTTTTACGGCAGAGTCCGCGCACCATACGCCACGCCGTTTAAAAAAAAAAAAATAATAATACATTTAGTGGACCCTGGGGGTCCTTCTGGGACCCCCTAAGCAGGTCTAGAGGGTCAAAGTATTTCTACCCTGACCCCTTACTATGTTTTTCACACTTGTTCCACTGACTTCTTCAGCCTCGCTCTACTGAGGCACAAAATGGCTGCCAACAGTTCCCGGTTTCGAATGTTGACAACCACTTGACAGCCAATTAGCATTCAGTGCATGATCGGAAGGGTGCGCTTATCATACACTCACGGTGCGCTCAGAGTCCGCGGATCCACCGCTCCCATAGATGTATATATATGCTTTTAACTGTAATTTTCTCAGCAACTACTTAACACATTGACACCATTTAAGAAAAAAGGCACGAGTCTGAACTGAGGACTACATCTCTGCCAAATTTGGTGTAATTCCGTTCAGCAGTTCGGGCTGTAGCTGTGGCTTAAGGTCCTATGGGAAATTGCTTTTTTCTCAGCCCCCGCTTGACCAATCACCCTCAAACTTTCAGGAAAGGAGCGGAACAGAGCTGGCCATTAGTTTTGAAAATTTCGCAAAGATTCATCAACCAGCGCCAAAGTTATTCCAAATATAATGTTGCGGATTTCCTATGGAAAATAGGTCCTAACTATAACTACCGACTGGTAGATGTGTGTGTGTATGTATATATATATATATATATATATATATATATATATATATATATATATATATATATATATATATATATATATATATATATATATATATATATATATATATATATATATATATATATATATATATCTCATTTTCATGAGCTCCATACACCACATCTGCTGTTTACCTCCGAACTCCAGAGTAGCCATCAAAGTCAGATTATCAAGTAGGGGGGACTAAACTTTGTTAAAAAGTACAAAAGGCTAGACCAAATCTGGAGTTAAGGTCAAACATTTTGTTGAAAGGTTAGCTTATTTTCAGGTATATAGCTTGGGACAAGACTAAAACCTCGTAGACATGCCATAGCACAAACTGGCATGGAATTCTTTTAAAGGAGGACTAGAATATTTGAGAATTCACTTGTGGGTGAAGTACTAACCCCAAACCATTTTACCATACACATTAGTACCATGCTCCAAAGGAGAATTAAGGTGGTGTCAGTAATAATCATCATCTTTAGGTAATGTTCAAAGAACCCAAAAGCACACTCACTCCCAAAAATAGATATAATTCTTCAAAACTATTTAGGCATAGTAAGTGTTTTTGTCCTCGACTACTTACCAACCCTAGGACACCTAAATACTTTTCTTGGAAGAGGTAGGCACAAGGAATGGACCAGGAACAGATGGCAGCCATGGTCTCAACATAATGCAAAAGTTAAGCTGAGCTCAGCATAGCAGACTAAGGGCCAAAGCCATCAATCTGGACTCAGAGGGAATAAGAAAATTGGTAAGTTGGAGCAATACTAGCAGCTCCAAATGCATTCAGTTCTGTAGAACAAATGCCCCTACCAGTTAACAGTTCAAATTGTTAAGGATTACTACCTAAATCTGACTTTTGGCATGAGTGGCAGGACCTGATACTCATTCTTTTTGCGGCTTCAATTATTATCTCTGATTGGTGAACAACTCCGGAAAAGAACATGACACCCAACGGAGGAGGAATAAAATGGTCAAATGGTGCCAGGCAAGCAAACGTTTCAATAATACATCAGATAATGCTATATTAAAACTCTTTTTATACTACTTTTGGAGAAAACAATCTGCTGTACCTGGTTTATTGCTTAAGCACATCTTTATTTTATCTTTATTTTGTTTTTCTTTAACTGAACTGTCGGTTGACAGGTTATTTCTGGTGTTTAGAAGAGTGGAGATTGCTTGAATGGAGGTGCTTGATGCACTAATATTCTTGAAATGCTTGAAAGAACTTTCCAGTGCTACACAAAAAAAAAGAAATAATTAATAATATGCTTATAAGATGTGTTCAAAACAATAAAAACTAGCAAACTGAATAGATATAGTTATGTTATATATTAAACTTGATGAACAAGTTACTTACCTTCGGTAACACCTTATCTGGTTGAGACTATCTAGCCACAGATTAATTACCTTAGAATTATCCTCAGGAATCAGACTTGTTTTGGACTTTTTTGTGAGCAGTACCCCTGCTCACAGTTAAGTGGCATCATTCAGCTCTGCATGGAGTCGACCATGCCGGAAGTGACGTGTGCGGTGCCTATATGGGAACCACCCCAGCGCGCTTGCGACTTTCCATGCCAAAAGCACAGAACCGCGAACACTGACCACTGGTGTGTGAAACTAGGGCTTTGAAAAGGGAACAACTGCGTACATAAAAATAAATCTGTTTGCAGTGTGGCTTTGTAAGGAATCTGCGGCTAGATAAGAGTCTCCACCAAATAAGGCATTATAAAAGGTAAGTAACTTGCTCATTTGATAGAGACTTCTAACCACAGATTCCTTACCTTAGAATAGACACCCAAGCAACATTTCCCCGAAGCAGGGTCTGCTAGCCGGATTTAGACTAGAAAGTTCTGCAGAATGTAGTTGGAATAGAAGATTAAATACAGTACAATAACATGAAACTCCCGAAGTTTTAGACAATGAAAAACCTATATATGCAAATCATTGTTCACCCTGCTCCAATGGGAACAGTTCAGCCTGAACTGCCAGGCCATGTTTCCCTGAACCGGAATACAAGCAACCTGGGACCGGTTTTGCCCTTATTATGGGCTTATCAGCCAGGTACAGATCGATTCCAGTGGCACAGTGACCAAGCAACCTATGACTGGGCATATCTGTCGCATTTAAGGTGTAAAAAAAAAATTATGACTGGAATGCTTGAATTAATCTCAGACACTGGCTATCCATTTTTCGCCCACCATGCCACATCAGCTTTCACACAGCCATATGCAAATTAGCCTTGACCCTGCTCCAGTGGGGAAAAACAAGCACTAACTGCCAGGTCAGGTGCTTCCTGAACTGAAATACAAGAATCCAGGTCTGGTTTCACCCTTATTATAGGTTGGACTGCCCAGCCTAATCCCCTAGATATGCCAGAGGACAACTGGTGTGAGGAACTGGCTGATGCTAGTGAGTTAGACACCTCACTGGACTCTGGCCTGTACTGTAGCTACAGAGGAGGGTGCGTTATTTGGAGTGGTGGTGTGGAGTGCGGCTGAGGTCTTAGACTTTCAGTTGCCCTCAGTGGGGAGTCAAGGCTAACGTCTCGACAGAGGTGCTTCAACCGGCAGTAGCCCCCCAGCTGAACCCTTACTCCTTTTTAGTAAAGCTCTTACTGATGTCCTGGTTGGTGGCCACTGCCATCGCCCCACTCCTGGGGACCCCAATTTCCTTACCCAGCATTCCACCCCAGAGAGCTTCTACTTCCCGAGAGAACCCTAGGGAATCCAAAAGGAAAGGCTGGATTCTTTTGGTAAGAAGATGTTCTCTTCCATTAGCCTAGCACTGCAGTCAGTGAACACTGTGTGCCTCTTGCACGATACACCCATAAGATCTGTGATTCAATTTCACAAGTGCTTAGGTTGAGAACCACTGGCTTTTTCGGGGAAAGCCCAAGCTTTGCTAATCCGCACATGCCTATTTGAAGGCTATCGCTTTTTGGTGAGAAGGTAGACTCAGAGCTGGAGCTTGTTAAGGATAGTAGAGCTATGGCCAGGTGCTTGGACTTATCCATGGCCTCTTGCCAACCCCAGTCCGCCTTGTGCTCCTTTCGTGGCTACGGAAGGTGCCTCCAGCCACTTTTATTCCCATCCAGCAACAAAGGTTTCCCAGCCTTTTCGTGGCCTAGAACACAGCTTCCACAGACCAACTGGGACCATTAGTCAGAGGTCGTCCCAGTTCGCAACTCCCCCAGCAGCTTCATAATCCATACCCTTTTAGTTTCTCCTCTTACCAACCTGCGGATCCAGTGGGGGGCATGATATGCCATCACCATCACCACTGACAGTTGATAACTAGACGCTCACCCTAGCTCAGGTCATGCAGTTTCGGGCCTATCCTCCTGAATAGCGAGTCCAGGATAGTCAGGCTATGATACCGATGTTTCGGCCTCTATCCTGGATTTCGGTGAGACTGACTGAGGCTTTTTGGCCTCATGGCCTCCTGCTTCCTGCTAGTGACACATCCATTGGCATATGGAGGCTCTGAAGTTTGACCTAAAGTTCCAGTGGGCACAACAACAGGGGAATCTCTCCGACTTGGTCCTGATCTCAGAGGGAACCGCAAAAGACCACCAGTGGTGGCAAACGAACTGCGCTTGGATCAGGGACAGACCCCTCTCCCTTCTTCACCCAGAGCTGTCCGTAATGACAAATGCATAATTTTTGGGTTGACGGGACATCTGGGAGAGGTGGAGATCAGTGGACTCATCGGTTATCTCAAGCTCCGTACATCTGTTTTTTACCCAGACAAACGGATCCTTCAATGTCGAGCATCCTTCTTGCCAAAGGTAGCCAATACATGTACGCCAGTCCATCACCTTGGCTGCCTTTTATGTGACACCTCATACCTCTAAGGAAGAGGAGAGACCCCACCGACTGAACCCAAAAAGAACTTTGTCGTTCCATCTTAACCGCACATGACCGATTTGGTTGGACGATCAACTCTTTGTGGTGTATGTTGGATCCAAGAAAGAAAAGACCGTGTAGAAACAAACCGTCTCTCGTTGGAATGTGCACTGCATTAATATATGCTATGCAATGGCCAAGAAGCAAACTTGGGGATGGTTTCCATGCTCATTTTACCAGAGCAAAGTTTGCGACCACTGCGTTAGCTCACGGAGTTCCAGTCCTAGTCATTTGTCAGGTTGCAGCATTAGCTTTGCTGCAACCATTCACCAAGCAATACTGCATGGACAGTCGGGTCCATCGGAATGGGCACTTGCCTGTTCGGTCCGATGGTTAAAATAATCCTACCAGTTCAGGCTGAACTGTTCCCACTGGAATATGGTTAAAGTTGATTTGCATTAGGCCCTGTCCAATCAGAGGTGGCATGGTGGGTGAAAACGATGGATTGGGATGCAGCCTCGAGTGATCGCCAATGGCTGAGATTAATTAAAGCATTCCATCCATGACTCTGGGCCCAGTTACAATCTTGGCAGGTAGGGTTACTCTATCAAAAACATGACTGATATCCCGCCCCCCAAATTATGATTCCATTATATCCTATGGAACTTGTAATACAGCGGACTAAATATCCATCACGTTTGTGAAAGAGTATACCATCTGCCTAGATCGTAACCCTGTCCTCTGTTTGTTGATGTCCTATGAATAACTGCGACAAACTATGCTGCCTCCTCAGTGGCTATGACTGGAGGGAGAAGATAAACCCCATCCGTAGATGTGTCAAAACCAGTTGCATCTTGCATCTATCACAAACTAATGTTTCTTACAGTTATATCATTACCGAAGGTAAGTAACTTGTTCATCTGAAAGAAACACGTTAGTGATTGATTCCTTACCTTAGAATAGATACCCTAGCAATACCAACCCCAGTGGTGGGTCTGCGAACAAAGATCACACCAGAAAGTCACCGAGAACAGAACGGCCAAAGCAGCCGTCTCTCCGGACTTGACTGTCAAGGCAATATTGCTTAGTAAAAGTGTGCAGCGAGGCCCACGTGGCTGCCTGACAGATGTCTTGCAGGGGAACACCACATCCCAATGCAGTAGTAGCTGCCGTCGACCTGGTAGAATGAGCGCGCAATCCCACAGGAGGTTCCTTTATAGCCAGAGAATAACAGGCCTTGAAACACAAGACGACCCAGCGGGAGATAGTCTTCTTGTGTACAGCCTGACTTTTCTTGGCGCACGTGTAGCCAACAAAGAGCTGGTCATCCATTTGTAACTGTTGTGTGCGATTCAGGTAGAATGACAGCGCACGTTTTGTGTCCAGACGGTGGAGCCTCTCTTCCTCTCTGGAAGGGTGCGGAGGTGGAAAGAAAGTGGGCAAGGTGAAGTTTGCCCGATGTGGAAGGCAGTGACAACCTTTGGCAAGAAGAAAGGACACATGCGAAGCACAACCTTGCCTGGATGGACCGACAAAAAAAGGGGCTTACAGGAAAGAGCCGGAAGCTCACACACGTGCCTAGCGAAGGTGATGGAAGCCAGGAAAGCAGTTTTCGAAGTTAATAAACGAAGGGGACAGTTGTGAAGCGGCTCAAAAGAAGCGCACATCAAATAGGTAAGAACAATATTCAAGTCCCACTGTGGCATTACAAAAGGAATAGGAGGGAAAAGGTGTGTAACGCCTTTGAGAAATATATTTACAACAGGGGACTTCAAAAGAGAGGGCTGATCAGGGAGCCTGAGAAAGGCCGAAATTGCAGAAAGATAGCAATTAATAGTGGCCAGAGCAAAGCCCTGCTGGGCCAGAGAAAGAAGGAACTGTAGAACCTCTGAAAGAGGGGCAGAAAGGGGAACCACAGCCTTTGCTGTGCACCATGCCACAAATTTGTCCCACCTGCAGGCATACACCGATTTTGTGGAGGGACGCCTGGCTGCCAAAATGATATCACAGACTTCAGGAGGCAAGTCAAAAGGAATCAACTGTGGCCTTTCAATCCCTACGCATGTAGGTGGAGGCTGGATAGATTCGGGTGGAGGACCGTCCCCTGCAGCTGTAACAGAAGATCCTTCCGAAGAGGCAGTTGGATCGGGGGATCCATGCTTATACGGAGTAGCTCGGGACACCAAACCCTTCGAGCCCAGTCAGGAGCCACAAGAATGACTTGGGGCCGGTCGCACCTGATCTTCTTCAGCACTCTGGGTAAAAGTGGTACAGACGGAAAAGCGTACAATAGACCGCAGCTCCACTCGTGACTAAAAGCGTCGCCGAGCGAGTACTGCCTTGGAAATTGCAATGCGCAGAAGTGATGAAATTGCGCATTCTCTTCAGTGGCGAATAGATCTAACCAAGGCTCTCCACACTGTTGAAAGAGACCTTGCGCCACCTCCGAGTGAAAACGCCATTTGTGATCCATCATGCACTGCCGGCTGAGTTCGTCCGCCCTGGCGTTCAAAGAACCTGCCAGGTGTTGAACCATCAAGGAAATGCCTTGACGTTCTACCCATGTCCAGAGGCGCAGAGCCTCCTGATATAGGGTCACGACCCCACCCTGCCTTGTTTGTTGCAATACCACATGGCGGTGGTGTTGTCTGTGAACACCAGCACGACTCTCCTTTTGACAGAGGGAAGTAATGCTTCCAGTGCCAGTAAGATCGCCCGGAGCTCCAGAAGGTTGATATGGAGCCTGGACTCCGCCGGAGACCAGAGGCTTCTGATCTCCGCTTCTCCCATGTGGCCGCCCCAACCTAGGAGGGATGCATCCGTCACCACTGTGTGCTCGGGTTGGGGAAGTAAGAGGGATCTGCTGCTGATCCAACCTGGTTCGTGAGCCAACACTGCAACTGTTGTGCAGTGCCCTCCGAGATCTGGACATACTCTCACAGGTCCCCTTGATGCTGCGCCCACTGGAACTTCAGGTCCCACTGCAGAGCCCGCATAAGCCATCTGGCAAAATTGGTCAGCAGGATGCAGGTGGCAATGAGGCCCAGCACCTCAGGGCCGAAAGATCAGAATCATAGCCCGAATGTCCTGGACTCGCTGTTCGGGAGGATAAACCCGAAACTGCGCCGTGTCCAGAATCGCTCCGATGAAAAGGAACGTCTGAGAGGGAAAGAGGTGCGACTTCGGCACGTTGATGGAGAACCCCAGCAAATGCAGGAGATCGGCCGTAGTCTGGAGGTGAGGGACAATTGCCTGGGGCGAGCCCGCCTTCAACAGCCAGTCGTCGAGATAGGGGAAGACTGGAACACCTGATCTGCGCAGATGAGGTGGGAGACAACTGCCTGGGGCGAGCCCGCCTTCAACAGCCAGTCGTCGAGATAGGGAAAGACTGGAACCCCTGATCTGCGCAGATGAGCTGCGACCACCGCCATCACTTTTGTGAACACCCGAGGGGCACTGGTAAGGCCAAACGGGAGCACAGTGAACTGAAAGTGCTCGTGGCCTACCGTGAACCACAGGTAAGCCGGCAGGACGGGGATATGAAAGTAAGCGTCCTGCAAGTCCGACGCTACCATCCAGTCTTGCTGTCTAGGGCAGACAAGACCTGTGCAAGTGTGAGCATCTTGAACTTCTCCTTCCAGAGAAAGCGATTGACGTTCCCAAGGTCTAAAATAGGACGTAGGCCCTTGTCCTTTTTTGGAACCAGGAATTAGTGGGAGTAGCAACCACAACCTACTTCTGGTGTCAGAACGTGCTCGATGCCCCCTTGGCAAAGAGGACTGCAACTTCCTGCTGGAGAAGTGCAGAGTGATCCCCCGAAATGCAGTGGTACTGTAGTGGCATGGCTGGAGGGGTAGTCTCGAAGGGCAGGGAATAGCCCAGTCGGACTATTTGCAGAACCCATCTGTTCAAAAGTAAAAGAGCGCCAGTGGGGGAGGTGATGGCGAATCCTGCCGCCTACTGGCGTGTGGTGGGCCTGAAACACCGGACTAGGAAAGTTTGGAGGCAGTGGCTGCAGGGGAGGTGGTGGACTGACCCGCCCGCTGGCCTCGTGACCCACCTCTGCGGGTCCCATGTCTATGGATGTGCTGAGACTGTTGCTGCGCAGGCCTGTGGCTCTGAAACAAATGTGTTTGGATTGGATTGGATGCGGATTTATAGAGCGCATGGTTACCCTGGAGCGTCCCCGTGCTTTAGAACCCAGACTACTGAGAACCAAAAGTGAGATTAGGGGCCCTGAGGAAACAGAAAGGTTTTTAGGAGTTTCCGAAATCGAAGAAGGCTTGGTTCAGCTCTAAGCTTCAGCGGTAGAGAATTCCACAGGGTTGCTGCATTGATGGAGAACCGTTGTCCACCTGAACGCGCCCTTTTTCCTCTATGAATTTTGGCTAAGCAGTCGTGATCTGAGCGAAGGGGCCTGTTAGCTTTGTACGGGAGCACGAGGTTCTTCAAAATAGGGGGCCCTTTGCCTTGTAACGATTTACGGGCAATGCAAAGGGATTTAAACTTTATCCTTTCGCGAATAGGCAGCCAGTGCAGCATTCTAAACGCTGGTTTCGCTGATGCCCTTGGTCGGGTGCCTGTCAGCAGCCTGGCTGCTGAGTTCTGAATGTATTGTAACTTGTTGATAGTCGCTTCTGGAGCGCCCAGATACAGGGCATTGCTGAAATCCAGCCTTGACAGAATCAGCCCCTGAATCAGAAGTTTCTTTGAAGGGGAGGGAAGAAGGGGAAGGACTTTACGGGCTGAACGAAGCAAGCCAAAGCAGATGCCAGCAGTTTTCTTGGCTTGAATTTTAAATGAAAGGTCCTGATCAATCCAGACTCCTACACTTTTGATTTCATTTTTAGGAAGCGGGGGGTCTCCCATACAGGCCGGCCAGATGGCATCAGGCAATGATGTCGTCTTATGCCCAAGAAGCATTAGCTCGGTTTTTGAGCCATTTAATTTAAGTGCGGACTTACTCATCCACATATGTATTTCAGCAAGGCATGAATGAAGATTTCCAGAACTTTGGCCCGATTGGGCAAGTGAGACGACAAGTTGTGTGTCGTCAGCATAACTCACTATTTTTATCCCAAATGGAGCAACCACCTCCTCCAGTGGGGACATGTACACGTTAAATAGAGTAGGGCTCAATGAAGAGCACTGCGGCACACCACACTGGAGGGGGATCAGACTGGAACGTGCATTTCCTTCCCAAACTTGATAAGTCCGTTTGTCAAGGAAGGAAGTTAACCATGCCAATGCCGTGCCTGAGACTCCGATGTTGGATAGACGCTGAATTAGGATACGGTGGTTAACCGTGTCAAAGGCTGCACTTCGATCCAGGAGGTTCACTGCCACTGATCCTCCTGAATCCAAGATGCACCTCGCTTCTTCCATAACTGCTATAAGGGCAGTTTCCGTTCCCTGTCCAGGTCGAAAGCCTGTCTGCGATCTCCGGAGTAACTCATTGGATTCCAGAAAAGAGGATAATTGCTCATTCACCATTTTCTCTGCAATTTTACGGAGTCCTGGTAACAGTGAAATAGGCCTGAAGTTGGACAGTTCTGTAGGATCCATCTGGGGCTTTTTTAAAAGGGCTTTTACAATCGCACCCTTCCAGCTAGGGGGAACAATGCCTTGACAAAGAGAGGCATTAATTAAGTCAGTAGCAAGAGGCGAAATGGTAGCAGAAACCTGTTTAAGAATATACATAGTTGCGGGATCACTCGGGGACCCGTTTTTCATAGCTTCTAAGCTTTTTTGCACCTCTTCTACTGCAACTGGAGCAAAGATATTCATCTGTGGACCAAGCCCCTGACACTTGTCGCCAAGATCTAGAGTGCCCTGAGATTGCGGCAGCGTTTTTAAAATATTTCGAATTTTTTAATCGAAGAAGACTGCAAGCTGGTTACATTTTACTCCCGAGATGTCCGGGGCCAACGGGGGGTCAGGGATCTTTAATAGTTCCTTAATAATCTGGAATGTGTCTCTCGATGAATTGGAGGAGATCCTGATTCTCTCTTCAAAAAATGTGCTCTTGGCATTCTTGAGGGAGACTTTGTAGGCTCTGATCGCCCCACTATATGCTACCTTACTGTAGTCCGCCCAGTCTTTCCTCCAAATACTTTCGAGTTTCTTACACTCTTTCCTTTGTGTTCTAAGTTCCGGGGTATACCAAGAGGATTTGGACACTCTACCCTTTTTCTCAATTCTTTTCTTCGGCAGAACCACATCCAGTGAGCTATCAAGCCAGCTCCTGAAGTTTTCGTCCACCCTCACAGTGTCAGGGTCATAAAGGGGGGCAGTCTGTTCAAGCTTATACGTCCAGTTATCAAGGGGTAGCTTGGACCAGGCTCTATCATAAGTATACAAAGCCGATGTTCGGGGAAAATCATTCCCGGCCTGCCAAGAAAAGGGGACCAGAAAATGGTTGGTCCATGGGAAGGGGACAGGAGAGTCGGATTTTTTTTTTTTTTTTTAAAAACCTTTATTTTACATAAGGCGCTCACAGATACGGGCCTACAACCCATCGGGCCGGCCACCACAATAAAGACACATACAAGGCAATACAGGAGTGACAACAGGATTTCTAAATAGCGCAAATGAAGGCAAAGGTAAAAAGTCTTCGAGCCGCCATCGCGGACAGGATAAGAGTAGGTTAATTTTATAATATAATAAAGGGTTCGCAGGATAAAGACAATCTGTAAAGTCCAGAGGGCCGCGGTGGGCCGTGAGCAAGCCGAAGTGTCGAATACAGGAAAAGACCAAAAGAACAGTCACAATTTGGCAAAGGCAGAACGTGAGTCCCACATCAATAACAATCACAATCGCTGCTCAACGCCCTCCCACCACTACCATGGCACATAATAATAAAACAGCGAAAAGTACGCTTACACAACTAAAAGCCCTCCGTTACAACAACCCAGAAAAGGAAAGGTAAAATGGGGGGGGGGGGGAAAGGGAAAATAGGGAAGGAAAAGGACATCGGAAAAAGGAGGAAAAACAAGAAAGTGAGGGCGCAGCGTCAGTGCACGCCCCCCACGGCTAACAAAGCACCCAATACCAATTCGGCACAAGGAACTAGTGGCAACAGGAGAAATGAATGCGTAGTAAACCGTGACAGCAGACTTACCAAAAGGGCCATGCCAGCACAAACACCCCGAGGGGCGACGTGCCGACACCGCGCCACGAAATAAGGGGATACATAAGAGCCATAGAACCAAAAAAGGAACAAGGGAAGATACAAGAAAACAGACCCCTCCCCCACCCCGCACAGCCCACCCTGCACCCCTGCAGAAGGCTATGGCCTACCCCCCAGCACCGTGCCTGTCGCCCTAATTGGAACCCGAAATATAGAAGAAATATAGAAAGAAAGAATCACTTAGATAAAAAGGGGGGGGGAAGGGAAAACAAGGAAAAACAGCGGGGAGGAGTCACACAATCAAAACCCTTTCAGCTCCCACCCCCCCGCCCGAAAATACTCATAGCCCACGGGAAGATAGTAAATACACGGATAAGCTCCAGGAACGTAAAGAAGTATCAAATATAATCATACAATTATAAACGGATCGCCCAACCATACCACAAAATAACAGTCCACAGAGGCAAGATCAACTCAACCCTGTCCTCGTTTTTCGCAAACCGTAGTAGTCCAATGAACCAGGAACCAGATCACATGGAGCCGGAGGTGAAGAACAGGGAGTCGAATCAAAAATACACTCAAATCAAAGCGATCGCGATCCGGATGATCCAGATAGAACAGGAACCACCTCAGGCAAAGCAGGCACAGTTCCGATGAGAACTCGGAGAAAGCCGGTCCAGCGGCACAGTCACAGGATCTTCGTTTGGCCATGTGAGGCAAAAGAGGAAAAGGAGACCCATCGAGGTCGGTCCAGATGGGATCCGGCTGGCGAACCTCCGGAGCAGAAGGAGGCGCAGGATGAAGAAGGGTAGCGGACTTCAGTACAACCACACCAACAGCAGCCTCCAGGTTCACGACCCCAAGGAAAGTTCCAGCAGCACACAACAGAGATGAAGCCGCACAAACCGGGGGGGGGCCCGGCAGGTCCAGCCAAGGGACCTCTCTCCAGGATAGCGACAGGTGCGGTCATGGGCGCCCCCCAGGAGCGCAGGGCGGCGAGGATGTCGCGAAGTGTAGGCTCACCTTTGCAGTATTCAGAAACCGTGCCGTGCGGCGGATCCGCATCCCCAGTCCCAGCAAGGCCGAGAGTCATGGGGCCGGCCGCCATCTTAGAAGCTCGGCGGGGCCGCCGCAAACACAAATCCCCGCCCGGGTACCAGCGGGGCAAAGCAGGATATCGGCCGCCGCCAGCAGAGGTGCCACCAGGGCAGAAAGGAGGGTCACCAGAAGAAGGCGATGCGCCGGCACCCCACACGCCGCCGGCACCGTTCTCTGAGCCCGGGCGGAGGAACTCAAAATGGCCGGGCCGGAGAACAAAGAAGGGACGAGCCAAATGTACGGTGAACCCCGTCCATGGACGGCAGCGCCCCAACACCAGGCCGCAGGATCGCCGGACCAGGCCCGGGGGGCCGCAAGCGGTCTATTAGCACAGCGGCCTCTCCGACCGACTCCACACCACCACCGAGGGCCGGCAACCGCGCCCCGTCCAGCCCGGGCGCCGCCAGGGAGCGCCAGGCCCGGCCGCTCCGGAGGCCCCGAAGCAGACAGGGGCACAACTCAGGATCCGCAACACCCAGAAGCCACCGGAGCAAACGGTAAGTGTCCGTGAGGTATCGTCGTTCCACTGCACATCGTAGAATACTTCCCGGGGCAGGATAAAGCACAGGATAGTCGTTGTAGACAGGAGAGTGATCGGAGCCGAGCTAAAACGCGGCCATCTCGGACGCGAGCTTGGCTCCTCCCCCGAGAGTCGGATTTAAGCATCAGAATGTTGGCAAAGATGGGATCCAGAAGGAAACCCTTGTTATGTGTAGCCTCCGTGTTAGTCAGTTTCAAATTATAGGATTTAAGGTCGAGTAACAGATCCATCGCTATTTTGTCCTGTGGATCATTAAAGTGTAAGTTCAAATCCCCCAAGACCGTAAAGTTGGAAGCAGTAGAGGCGGATACAGTCACTGTTTCCAGTAAGGAGCTGACAAATTGCTTTGGGCAGCCCGGTGGACGGTAAACCAGCAGGCCTGCTATAGAAATGGTGGGGGATATTTGTATTGCAAAATGTGAACTCTCGCTGTTAGATATGCCAATGTCCGTCATCCTGCAAGTAAGATGATCTCTATAGAGTATAGCTAACCCACCCCCTCTGCCGATGGGCCTATCCTGTGATGGAATAAGAAACCCTGGGGGGAGCGCCTTAATATCTACTTCCGAATTTGATGTGAGCCATGTCTCCGTCAGGAACAGTATGTCTAGATTGTTGTCCTGGATCAGCCAGTTAATCTCCAAGGAATGTTTGGGTAATGACCTGCAATTCAGTAGGGCCATACGAAGTTGAATCATAGTTGATGCCCCCTGCTTTTTCATTAGTTGGGACAGGCTACAAAGATTGCATCTGGACTGTGCAGGGCGTGGCATTTAGGATTTTTTATGGGTCTTAGCTGTAAAAGGGCCTTACGCACATAGCTGATGGAGAGGGCCGTTAAATCGGGCAGGGTTTCTGGCCCTGGGCCCGTAGGGGCGCGGACGGGCTTGCCTCTGGCGCGCCTCTGGCGTGCCCGCACGAGAAGTGTTATTCATTTAATGGTGCCTGGCCCTAATCGGCCGAAGCACTAATCCACTCTCCTCACCCTCCCCTAAGATGGCGCCCGTGAGTCTGCGCCGGGGAGATGAGGTCCACCACCACAAGGAGCCCTAAATCGGTCCCTGGGAGCAGCGCGAGTCCCGAGGGGGACAGAGAAGGCAAGAGGAAATGCGGCGCAAATGTATTTTAAAATAACACAAAAGAAACTAGGTCGGTGAATTAAAAAGCAAAAAATAGCGCTAGGGCAATAAATCGCAATTTGTTAGCAGAGATGCTCTACTCCCGGCTTTTCGCCTCAGGAGTCTAAAGTTCTAGGGCACCCCTTCCTTGGCCACGAAAGGAGCGAAAAGCATAAGTGGAAGGAGTGCACGTGAGTCCTTGAAACGCTCCAAAGCACTGTCTACCTTGTCGCCAAAAAGGTGAGTGCCATCTAAGGGCATGTTCATCAGAGTGTTCTGGACATCCCCGGAAAAGCCCGTCGTCCTCAGTCAGGCTGAATATCCCAAACTTGCTGCTCGGAAGGAAAAACCCAAAACTGTATCGAATCCAGAACCATTCCTATGAAGAGGAGCTTCTGAGAGGGACTCATGTGCGACTTCGGCACGTTGATGGAGTACCCCAGCAGATGCATGAGGTCGGCTGTAGTCTGGAGGTGGGAGACGACTGCCTGGGGAGAGCCTGCCTTCAACAGCCAGTCGTCGAGATTGGGAAAGACTGGAACCCCTGATCTGCACAGATGAGCTGCGACCACCCCCAACACTTTCGTGATCACCCGAGGGGCACTGGTAAGGCCAAAGTGGAACACGGCAAACTGAAAGTGCTCTTGGCCTACCGTGAACCGCAGGTAACGCTGGTGGTTGGGCAGGACGGGGATATGAAAATATGGGTCCTACAAGTCCAACGCTACCATCCAGTCTCCAGGGTGGAGGGCAGCCAAGACCTAAGCCAACATCTTGAACTTCTCCTTCCGGAGGAAGCAGTTGACGTCCCTGAGGTCCAAGATGGGGCGCAGGTCCCCTTTCTCCTTCTTGGGGACCGGGAAGTAGTGGGAATAACAACCATATCCTACTTCTGGCCCAGGAACGCGCTCAATGGCCACCTTGGCCAAGAGGGCCGTGACTTCCTGTTGGAGAAGCGCAAAGTGATCCCCGACATACAGTGAGGTGGCATGGCAGGGGGGGCAGACTCTAAGGGGAGGGAGTAGCCCCTTCGTACGATTTGCAGTATCCACCTTTCTGTAGTGACAGAATGCCAGTGGAGGAGGTGACGGTGAATCCTGCCGCCCACGAGCGTGGGATGCACCCCAAAGCTCGGACTAGGAAGGTTTTGAGGCGGATGTAGGAGAGTGGGGTCTGCAATCCCATGGCCACCCCAGATTTTTGCTTTTTGCTTCACTGATTTACGACTTTCCCTGGCTGTGGGCCTGCTAATCAGACCCACAGCCTAGCTGTTCTCTCTCTAAATTACAACCATGTACCTTAGGTGCATTTTACCAATTGGTACTGGGCCACCTTATCAGTCCCTGTACAGCATACCTTAGGTATCCAGGGCATAGATGTACCCAGGGCCTACCAGGGGCTGAAGCATGTATTATGCCACCCCTGGCTGGCCACCCAAACAGACACAACTGGCTGCACGACAGCTGGGGCAAGGTGGTGTAAACACCCTTTGCTTTAGATATAGTATTCCTATATCTAACCCTAAAATGGACACATATATTCCTATCAGTCACTCCTATGGCAGGCCTTATCAATCCTGAAGGCAGAGTGCTTGGAATTATGTGAGATGGTGCTCTGGCATGAGCTGACGTGGCAGGGCACGTGGTGGAGAGACCTAAGGCTTTGCCGTAGCCCGGGAGTCCTTAAAACGCTCCAGCGCACTATCTGCCTTATCTCCAAACAGGCGGGTACCATCAAAAGGCATGTCGATAAGGGAACTCTGAACATCCCCTGAAAACCCAGTGGACCGTAACCAGGCATGACTACAGAGGGCCACTGTGGTGGAAATCGCCCTAACCAAAGAGTCCGCGGTGTCCAGTCCACACCGAATTGCGAACTTTGCTGCATCTTTCTCCTCAGCCACAGCTTGGGAAGGCACTGTCCGAACTTCCTCCGGACACTGAGGCAGCGTCTGCGCAACCGTGTCCCACACAGCGTGAGAGCAGCAGCCCAAGAGGCATGCAGTGTTCACCGAACGCAGCCCTAAGCTGGCAGAGGAAAACACTTTCTTGCCAATCTGTTCCAGCTTCTTAGATTCCTTTGCAGCGGAGTGGTAGGAAATGCGCTTTGGGAGGTAGAGGCTTGGATGACCAAGCTCTATGGAGTTGGGTGGGTCGTTAAAAAGCCGGGTCACCCGGGGCCGGGTGATGATACCTAGACACATTACTATCCACAGGGAGCCCCGTGGCTGACCTAGACCAGGTGCCCATTAACACACCCGTTAACGCCTCATTGAACGGTAGCAGAGGTTCCATAGAACTTGCTGCCAGCTGAAGGACTTCAGTGAGGAGGTTAGTTTTTAGAGTTACCGTAGGCAGGTCAAGGTCAAGGGCCTCAGCTGCTCTACGGAGCACCACAGTGTATGTGGCGCTCTCCTCCATGGCCACAGCAGGAGTAGAAAGGAAACCAGGCTCAGAGGAGAGGTCAAGGCCACCTGCATCCTCAGACTCTTCTGCCCACTCCTGTTCCAAATCGCACTGCTGTGTAAGAGGGTCCTCAGACCCCTCCCAGTCGTCCCTCTCCTTACTGCCCGAGGCACAGGCTGCGGGGGAGGGCAGGGCAATATAAATGATCCAACGACGCCGTGAACGGCACCAAACCAGCTCCATATCCAAGTTAGGGTCCCAACTCAGAGCAAAAATTGTCCAGAAACCCGGGCAAGGGCAGAGGTGGTACAAACGGAACCCATTGAGGCGCCGGGAACGGAGCCGTGGGGGAGCGCCGGGGCTGAAGCCGCCGGCAGAGGACCTTGCGGCGCCAGGGCCGGAGCCAAGGGAGGGCCCTCAGGTGGGACCGCGGTGCCCGAAGGCGCACCAGCAGGAGCCCGAGGCCTGAAAAGGTAGTTCATGGCAGTAAGAAAAGCTTGCACCTGGGCCGGAGTCGCCGACGGACCCGGATAGGGTGGATAGGCGGAGGGACTCACAGGCTCCAACAAAGCCGTAGGGGAGGTACCCCCCCGTCCCCTTAGTCTGCGTCTGGAGACCGACAGGGGGATGTCGGAGAGTGTAAGCTCTTCTTCGACCTCTTTTTATGATGTCTCTTACCCGATTCAGAGTGTGATGACTTCGACCCTGAGGAGCAATGATGATGGCTCCACGGACGGTCCCTCGATCGACCCCTGGATCTCAAACGGTGCGGAGACGTCTGCCGGGCCTCCAGCAGCTTACGGGACTGCTCCTGTAAGGCCTTCGGAGCCATGACCAGACAGTCGGAACATGACGGGGAGTCATGGTCGCGCTCCAGACAGTAGAGACAGACGCCATGGGGGTCGGCCACCGACATCGTATGGAGACAGGCCTCACAGAATTTAAACCCAGGTATCACCACGTGGCACCTGGAGTCAAAGACTCAAAATAGTGGAGACAAAAATACTTTTAAAGTTAGTAAAAAGTGACTGGGGTACGTGCTCTAACCGGATCTGTGCTTGCTGGAGCGGAAAAAGAAAGAACTGACGTCAGCGCACATGGGTGGCGCCTAAGTAGTCTCCGTGACGTCATCTCAGCGCATATGACGCCAGCGACGAACGCGGAGCCGCACGACGCCACCTTTCAACACGCAGGAGTACTGTTGACGAAAAAAGTTTCCGGATCCAGTCTGACGCCTGGGGATATTCTAAGGTAAGGAGTCTATCACGAGCGTGTCTCTTTCAGATAGTTGAGACACTCATGGTGTGGGTCCGTCACCGACATCGTGCAGGGACAAGCCGCGCAAGATTTAAAACCGGGCATCCCTGCACACCAGGAATCAAAGACTCAAAAAACAGACAAAAGTCCCAAGAAAGTCAGTCAAAAATGGACTAGGGGTACCGCTCTCTCAGGATCTGTGCCTGCTGGCGCGGAAAAAGAAAGAACTGATGTCAGCGCGCGTGGGTGCGTCTAAGTAGCACCAGTGACGTTATCTCGGCAACTCAGACGCCAACGACGTACATGGAGCCGTGCGACGAAGCCTACAGACGCACAGGGGTACTGCTGATGAAAGCTTTCTGGATCCAGTCTGCCGCCTGGGGGTTATTCTAAGGTAAGGAATCTATCACTAACATGTTTCTTTCAGACACCCAACTTCGAAGCACAGCTGGCAAAGAGGATGGGTTTCTCCTGAGATCCTTGTATCTCTAAAGTGTAACAGACGGATCCAGAAATAGCACAAAAGATAGAGTCGATAGCTTTATTAAGTGGTTGGAGGTCTGGCACCGCTACCTTATCCATTGGAATCTAGAATGGAAATAATGCAGAAGGTGGTATAACAGAAACACAACGTTGTCTAGAAGTTCCAGGTGCTTCATGTGACCCCAAATGGTGGGAGTGTCGTAAAGCAGGAGAACCATGTTTGGATTGTTTATGTTTCTTATGGCTCTTCTTGGACTTACTTATTTCAATAAAGTCCTGTCTCTCGAACGACCTGTAGATGGAGAATGAGATCTCCTCCTTGATCTCAATCAGGAACGAGAATGAGGCTTCGACTTCCGTATTTTCGCTACCATGAGTTTAGTTTCAGGGTCTCAGATTGCCTTCCTATTCATTTTAGCAAATGACGAACATGACAGCGTTGTGACAAGAACCAAAGCACCAGAAACAGACACTGTGTCGATCAGTAAACCGCATCTGTCGACTAAAAGTCATACATGGCTTAAAACATGGCTTAAAACCTGATGATGTGAATTACATTTTGCACACAAATAGAAAGGCTGGGCGGTGTTTGTGTTGTCAGGCTTTGTGAAGTGACCAAAAAGTTCTGCCGTGATACATGGATTTCCGTGAGTACGGCAGAGCAAGGTCACACAGACCTAAATCTTCACCCTGTGTAGCTGAATGCAACTAATACTATTCTAAGTTCTGGCAACACACTTACCAATGACGGTGTGTACTGCACTACAGAATCCGCCAGACGGGGCTGCCCTCCTCCATCTCCCACTCCGTACTCCTCTGCAGGCTCCACTCTGATAAGCATCTCTCTCACCAGCAGTCTCTGCAGTCAACCACAGGAAGCAAAGCACTTCTGAGTCATGATGACTTATCAAGACGCAATGGCGTGCTGGATGGCTTTCATGTACCATAGGCTGTAGCTCTCTGACTCTGCTGACGCCACTAACTCATGCCAAATATCAAACTGTGCAACTGGTACCTGCCTGGGGCCTCCTGGCGCACCTCTGCATACCAAAACAACAAAGGAGGGAGGATAGAGGTTTCTAAAGAATAGAATCTACCTCCTATTAGACTTTATATAAATATTTTTAATTGCTTTTGTGATGGGTGAAAGGGGCTTGTCTCTGGAAATGTTAGAGAGAAGCACTATGTGTTTTTAAAATACCCCTGACACACTATGAGTCCCATAGTGTCATGCTTCATCATAAGGGTCTTCCCGTCCCTCTACGGGGCGGGGCTTGCTACGACCTACGACTACGCGGAGCACTGATTTGTGAAAGGACTATGTGTGTGGTGAATTATGTGAGAGTGATAGGGAAAGTAAAAAATAATAATAATAAAGCATTTATTAAGCGCCTGGCTGCACAAAACTGTGTGTCCCCGCGCTGACTGCAAATACAATACTAAACCAGAGGAGTATTGACATGGAGCTCAGCAGAAAGATTTACTTGCTAGGGAAACAAATGGGTTTTTAATTTTGCCCTAAATCTCATTTCGGAAGGTTCCATCCGCAGGTGGAGTGGGAGTGTATTCCAGTACTTTGTGGCCAGGTAACAGAAAGATTTACCTCCCTTTTTAGCTCTTGTGATTCGGGGAAGTTTAAATAGCATCATACCTGATGATCTTAAATCCCTAATCGGGCGGTGTATGGTAAGAAGACTTTTCAGATAGTAGGGGCCTTTGTTCTGAGCGATACGGTGGGCATAGCAAAGAGTCTTGAATTTAATCCTCTCTTTAATCGGAAGCCAATGGAGTTTGGATAAAGCATTTTTAGTAGATGTTTTTCTTGGGAGAATATTACAAGATTAAACAAGCATTTGCAATGCAATAGGTCTCGCAGTTGTTTGAATTTGAGACATTGCCATTGTAAATGGCAATGCCTTTTATTTATGTGTTGGTTTATAAAACGTAAATAAAAGGCATTGCCAATTCCAATGCCAATGGCTCAAACTCAAACAACTGCGAGACCTATTGCATTGCAAATGCTTGTTATTTTTGCAGGGATTTGCAAATCTTCATGGTTTTTGTAGCAAAAATCTGTAAATAATAAATGCTTTTTAACCCTGGCAGGTTGAGGTTATTCCTTCCCTGACCCCTTCTCTTCTCTCTCTTTTTTTTTATTGGAAAGGTTCGTGAAGATTCCTCAAATGGCGCCAAAGTTATGAGCAAAACTAAAAATGTTTTTTCTATGGAAACTAGGTCCTAACTAGAACTACTTACTAGCGCCCGCCAGTAGGATGGATATATATCAAATGCTCAGAGTATTTTACCACAACTGAGCGTGGCACGGGGTCATGAGAGGTGAAGCCTAAAATGAGTCATGCTGCCTCACTCCCCACAATGGCAATAAATGTTATATTAAAGCATGTGGATCTCCTTTTTGTGCATTAGCTATTAAAACCAGCTTTTACGCAGGCCTATAGCGTAAGATCAAGGGGTTGAGAATCCCCAAGCACATTACCTGTACTGTGGTGAGAGCATGGGATCTGACTTATGTGCTGAAGTCATTTTCCCAGTCATTAAATAATTGCATCTATATATTTTCCACTTTAATATGGTGAAAGACCAGCTATGGTTAGGATTTTAAAGCAAAAACAACCAAGATTCACCAGCTATGGTTCATGCCGCAAGCCATAACTCACACAACTGCCATGCAAACCATAGCTCATACACGGACTCTTGATCCTTGCTCTGTAGATTTCCTTACTAGCCGAGCACATGCAAAGAACGGCACCCAGTCATGGGCAGACAGTGTGTACCAACGAGGATATATTTTTAATAAGCCACGTAGAGCCCAAATGCATAGCTAGTAAAGTGGGAAGCGGGGCAAAACCCCTGGCTGCAGTCAGGGTGCAGGTGTTGTTCCTTCCAGGGGACATAGCATGTGCCAGGACTGCAGTTAAATATCAGTTACATCAGGAATTTAGGTAAAAAAAGAGAGCCCGGCGTGCAGCACTACAGTAAAGAAAACCTGATGATACAGCAGTGAAGGTAACATACCAGGAGTGAGTTCTCATCACCAGTGTGGTGTTGTGGACAGCACATCACAGACAAAATACTCTTGAGAGAGCCCCTGTTCTGGTAGCATGTCATGGATGAATTCCTGGCCCCAGTGTAGTTTTGTGGACAGCGAAACACAGACAACACAATGGAGAGAGCCCATGCTCTGGTAGCATGTCATGGGTGAGTTCTCATTGCCAGTGTGATGTCGCGGACAACGAAACACAGACAACACTCTGGAGAGAGCCCATGCTCTGGTAGCATGTTATGGGTGAGTTCTCATCGCCAGTGTGATATCGCGGACAAGGAAACAGACAACACTCTGGAGAGAGCCCATGCTCTGGTAGCATGTCATGGGTGAGCTTTCATCACCAGTGTGATATTGTGGGCAACGAATCACAGACAACATCTGGAGAGAGTCCATGATCTGGTACCATGCCATGAGTGAGTTCTCATCACCAGTGTGGTGTCGCAGACAGCAAAACACAAACATGACCCTCCGGAGGGAGCCCATGCTCTGGTAGCATGTGATGGTTGAGTTCTCATCGCCAGTGTGATATCGCGGACAGCGAATCACAGACAACATCTGGAGAGAGTCCATGATCTGGTACCATGTCATGGGTGAGTTCTCATCGCCAGTGTGGTGTCATGCACAACAAATCCCAGACATAACACTCTAGAGAGAGCCCTTGCTCTCAAGCCCCCATTACGTATCCCCTTGGCTGCACCATGCTTCAGGGTGTATTTCTAGGTCACGTGTGCTCATCACTACAGCAGCGACACACCATGGGCGATGCAGATAAAGCAACAGGATTAATAAGAGTAAGTCTTAGTGAGTTGTCCCGATCCTTTTCCATCAAAAAAGGGGTAAGGCAGGGCTGCGTACTGGCTCCCTTCCTGTTCAACCTTTATACCAACGGTCTCGAGCAGGCCATGCTTGAAGGGAGCCAGGACTTACCCCAGATCAAACATCGCTCCATACCAACGCTGCTCTATGCAGATGACTCAGTCATTTTTGCAAGGACACTCAATCAATTACAAAAGCAGCTTGATAAATATGCTTCTTTCATGGGTTCCCTTGGTCTCAAAATTAACATAAAAAAGACGTTTACTATGCATATCGGCCCCAAGGTCAAGAAACCCAGAGTGATTGTCGTGGAAAAGTCAAGACTGGAAAAGACGTCTGCCTACCCATATTTGGGGATATTGGTGGATGATTCTCTAAACTGGCGGCAGGCCACGGCCAGCAGAAAACTCCTTTTCCAACGAGCAACTACGGCTTTGATCTCCTTTTCTAGGAAATTAGGTAAACCTGCTCCCCAAGAACTTTTAAAAATCTTCTATGCTAAATGCCATAGCGTGGCCACTTACGGCGCAGGAGTCTGGGGCCACGGTCCAATTGATCCGATTCAAGTAGTAGAGAACGGGTTCGCTAAATACTTGTTGTCCCTCCTACAAAGCGCCCCGAACTATGCTACCCACAACGAGCTTGGAATGGATTATATTACAGACTATATACGTGTCCAACCAATCCTTCTATGGCAACGTATATGGTCAAAACCAGAATGTCATCTGACACGCTCGCTGATTGAGGACTGTACGGCCTTAACAAACTGGCGGAGGATTCCCTGGCTAGCATATGTGGAGAACTTTTTCAAAGACCTAGGTCGGAGTTCTTATTTTGACGACCCACCGAGTGTGGAGGATATATCCAGGAAAGATCTAAAGAAAATTAGTATGGACCACCTAAGAGAACTTCGTAGTACAACCGAGATTCAAAAACATTCTAATCTCCAAATCCAAGCAATTCAACCAGTCAATCTCATACAACCGTATTTAACATATTATTTGTCTAATTTTGAAAAATATCTTTTGACAAGATTTCGTTTTAATACTTTCTTTCGACTGGTTTCCTTTCCTCTGATACAGTGTTGGTCGAAAGACATTATGAACTGTCCGTGTGACGGAGTATCGACCCAATCAACCATACATATTATTTTTTTCTGCTTATATTATAAGACCCCACGCAGAACTTGGATACTACCACTTCTTCGATCATCTGGTCATAGGTCTTGTCACCTAGCTTACCTTTCTCTACAACTTTTGAACTCAACTCACTCTGCTAAATGTATAGCCACATTCCTAAAAAGTATCAAAATAAGAGAAACTCTTGTTTGATTTATGTGTTTTCGTGTAAATGCTTTTATGTTTTACTTGTTATGTAAAATAATTTTTTCTTTTCGATAGTTTTTATCTGTACTTTTTATGGTTGCAAACAAGTGGTAACCGAATAAAAGGAATAAAACTGAAACTGTAAGTCTTTAAATGCCTGCTCTTCTTAGATGTTTGTTTATTTGGGAATTCACAATTTAAACAACTGCTGTATTACTATACAGGGGCTTGGAGAAACCCCTTTCCAACATTCAAAGTGAAAAGAAGAGTGTTCCATCATTAGCCCCTTAAATAAGTACATTAGTTGGGTTGTTGTAAGTTTGCGAGTGTTTCCATTTGTAAACCAACAGCCAATATCTGTGACTTAATGGAGGTCTCAAAAGTTTTGAATGTTGAGTCCCCAATTCCGTCCTCCTCTTTCCTACATTTACTCAATGTAAGACCCCATGTTTTAGGTAAAAGTATTCGTAAATCTGCCCCTGCAGGTTCACTCTATCACGTGGGTTCTAATCTACACACACAGCACAAAACTTTCCAAGAGTACTCTTGGTAACCGCCCAGTAAGAGGTTTTCAAGAATACTCCTGAAACCTGCTACGCGCAATTATGTGTCTTTGTTGTTTACATGAAGTGCTTCCTGCATGCATAATTTCTGTTATATTGTGGATAGGGACAATCCCAATGTTTTTGGGCAAAGGCATTTTTCTTTCCTTTCGTCACAAAAAATATAATTTACCCCGTCGAAGAAATATTTCTACAATTCCACACATTTTGGAGGAGTTCTCTTGCATTTCTAACTAGAAAGGGCTCTCCTCCTATTCTTCACGAGAGTAAATGGGTGGGAATTAATGTGAGATAAAAACCTTACTATACACAAACTCTCAAGTTTATAGGTAATCTCAAACTTTAGAGCGTGTAAGATTTTCTTAAAGCATACTTTCACTCTTCGGAGCCGGTTAGCACTGAGAAAAAGGTGCTAATTGTTACCCAACTGAACGGTATTCCTGTTGTCGAACTCAGAAAGATGCAAGGCTGGGTTGGCCCACCAGGATTCGAACCTGTGACCGTGCGGTCGAACATAGATCATAAAGTGGATGCACCAGTTCACTCAGCATCCAGACCAGACTTCGAAGCCCCACATGATCCTACCCCTGGAGTAATGTGGCAATATTGCACATCGAAATCAATTTACGAGGGCACAATCACCTTTTGTGAATTTCTTACACTTAATATGCTTTTATGCCTGTAACCTAAACGTATTCATGTAAGCAGCCTTGTGAAACGGACACCTAGTGCCTTGAAATACAAATCCTTCCAACCTTTCCCAAGGTCCTTTGCATTCTGGAACTAGTAGTTTTATATGTCTTGGTATAAAACCAGTACTACAAGTCACAGAATGCAAAGTAAAAACCCTGGATTGGAGCAGCTTGTCACGTATGGATACAGTAAATTTGTAAGCTATGCATACACAGGTGCACAAAAAAAAACATTTTATTCCGCTACTAGTAGGGCCAAACATCTGTCCTAATTTGCTGTCCATCCTTTAATCAAAAGTGCTCGGTAAGGCCCCAACCCTATCAGATCTGCGGCACACACACCTTGTTGTCCTGGGCAGCCTCCTTGATGAAAGCAATGAATGAGCACCTGCTCTAACGACACACCTGCGGCAGACTCACCTTGTAGTCCTGGGCAGCCTCCAAATGGGAAACACTGAGTGAGCCTTGTGATCCTTGGACTCGCTACAGACCACACAGATAGGCATCTGATCCACTTCACAGAACAATTTCAGCTTCTAATCTCTTCATCTTCATGGCATACATTCTCCCCCTGGACGGTCGCACTCGGGGAGGGAAGCAGTTTCAATAGTTCCACCATGTTTCCCAGCTACCTGTTAGGTCGGAGGGTTTTGATTTGAAATGTTTCTCTGAACTGAGGATAGGGGAAGTCTGTCTGCAGCCCCTCCCAGCACCGAGTGATACAGGACAGACAGAAGGCATGTCCACACTTCACATTGACGGGGTCTGTGAAATACTCCAGACATACTGAGCACGTGGCCTCCTCCTTCAGGCTCCCGAGCTAGTTTGCAGCAGCCATGATCCTGCCGAGGAGGAAGCGCAGAGTTAAGTTTCGTTTCTCCCGGTTCCGTAAAGTGGGCGGGTCTATGTCGCTTCTTCCCTCCACGCCCCACAGAGGCGCTTCGGGTATTAACAATCACAGGTCAACGATTGTCCCTCGTAACCTGCCAGGCTTTTATCAAGCTGTGCGTTGTATTCTGGCGCATCATCCTACCGATAGAACTTAAATAAGAATGTCTGCTGAAGATATAAGACCGTCTTGTTCTTTTTCCACTAGAGGCCAGTGAAGAAACAAGTTAGGTATTGAAAAAAACTCACCGCCGCAGCCCGGCTTGAACAGGAAGCCATGCAACCTGTGTTGGGACGGGCCGCAAAAATACAGGAAGCAGACAGGAGCCTACCCCGCGCTCCTGTGCCCGTGAAGCCAGCTGGAAGATTTGCGTGTCAGCTAGCGGGGCTCCCGTGCTCCTTGAGAGCCCCGCCTGTTGCCGAGAATGACCCGCTGGTTGCCGAGAGAGAGAGAGGGACATGCGAAAATAACCCAGTGAGTGGGGTGTGAGGGGGGATGTGTGTGTGCGAGTGTGTCTGTGTGCGCGTGTGTGTGTATGCACGTGTGTGTGTATGCGTGTGTATGTATGCGTGCGTATGTATGCGTGCATGTGTATGCGTGCGTGTGTAAAAAGAGACTGGTGGGAGGGGGGAAGAGGGGATTTGTGCGCGAGTGTCTGTGTGTGTGTGCGTGCGTGCGTGCGTCTCTGTGTGCTGAGGCTTACAAGGGAGACAGGAGATGGTGAACGCGCGCGCGACCTGATCTGATTACGGCAGGGTGCGTGTGCCCATCTCTTGTCTCCCTTAGCTCGTTGTAAGCAGAACCGCCGACAATAGGGCTCGCAGCGACATCGCTTCGCGATCGTCGCAGGTGCAAGACCTAAAAAGGAGATTTAAAAATGTCCTGGCTAGTGGAAAAAATACACTTTATTCAGTTCCCTAGCTGGAAACCTTAAAAAGGGGGAATCATATAAGTTGGGGGCAAAATGTACTCCCTACTTGCTCGACATGTTTCGAACGCAGTCCCAACTGCGTTTCTCATCATACCAAATTTACCAATTTGGTATACGTTGTCTCTGGATGATAAGCCACATGAGCAAGCAAACGGGGAAGAAGGCTTCCTACTAGGAATCAATGTTTTTCATTGTGGAAAACAGGAAAGCTCTTGCCTGCATCATACCTCCGTGCTGCTCCGTGGTCATCCAGAGACTACGTATACCAAATTGGTAAATTTTTGTGGGACGATTCAACCCTTTTGGATAATACTGGCCAGCCTATTTTTGCAGTCAGTCTCCGTGCAATAATAGGCAAACTATATATCCACTAGATGCGTGTAGAGTGTAGTAGGGATCATATCTAGGTCCTGATGAGAAACGCAGTGGGGACTGCGTTCGAAACATGTCGACCAAGTAGGGAGTACATTTTGCCCCCAACTTATCTGATTCTCCCTTTTTAAGGTTTCCAGCTAGGGAACTGAATAAAGTGTATTTTTTCCACTAGCCAGGAAATGTTTAAATCTCCTTTTTTAATCTTGTAATATTCCTCACTTTCCCTATCACTCTCACATAATTCACCACACACATAGTCCTTTCACAAATAAGTGCTCCCGCGTAGTCGTAGGACGCCCCGCCCCGTAGAGGGACGGGAAGACCCCTATGATGAAGCATGACACTATGGGACTCAGTGTGTGAGGGGTATTTTAAAAACACAGTGTTTCTCTCTAACATTTCCAGAGACAAGCCCCTTTCACCTATCACAAAAGCAATTAAAAACAAAAAATAAGATACACAGGATAGCACCTCTGCATACGGCAGCAATGGCCAGCCAGCAGGACTCAGGCTTCTTTGAGATCAACCTCAAATACCTTTTTAAATCGTGGAGCAACAGTGAGTATAAACGGCGCAGTCAGGGCAGTGGGGCATGGTGCATGGGGGAGTGCATGAGTCACGGAATCATGCGTTAGCAGGATTATCCTGGTAACAAGTTCTTATTTTACTGTCCTTCGGCCTATCATGAAAAGCCAACGTGACTGGGCTTTTAATTAAACAGGGTTGAGTGCCAGCACATGGGTAAACTCCACTCCGAGGTTGGCAAAGTTAACTTTTTTTGCCAAACTTCACATTTCTAAGGGGAATTGCAAATTTCCTCAAACTCAGCCGGTGGAGTGGTGTATGCCGCACACCCGTAACAAAAAGCAAGTTCTAGTAGAAATTTAGCAATAAATAAACGAAAGTTGAAGTTCTAGATCTACGTCAGTTGGTGTAGATAGAAAAGAACGGACGCCAGCCGAGCAGGTGACACATATATGGGAACCGATGTCACGTCCTCACAAGACGGAGAGCCATGACAAACCTTGATGGCTCATTACGCCACTTGTTGATGCTGGGGGATTTTGCAGTGCAAAGGTTTTCAGAGTAAAGTCAAAGAACTATCCCTGGAAGGGTTGATATAAGGGAATACTTTAACACTTGCTAACAGTATATATTTCAAAGTAATATTAAGATCACTGGTCACAGACTAGTTTGTAACGTTCACAGTCTTTTTATTGAAAAACATATTTGTTAAAATTTCAGTGTGAATTTGATTCTACTGAAGACATAGGGATACAAAATAATAAGAGTATAACAATCTATACAATAAATTTAAAAACAAGAAAACGAAAAATACAAGATCGGATGCACCCTTGGCGAGCGCTTCACTAAGATCTAAGAGACATACGTGAATACCCACAAATTGTTATCAAGAGGCAACTGACGAGTCTGAAATATAAGGCGAACCACGGGGAAGGGGACACCTTTAATAATACAAGGTTCCCGCACGCAACAGAGTGAGAAAATATCCCATAACCAGGGAAATCTGAGTTCAAGTCAACAAACTAAGGAAGTAATATTCAACAAATCCTTTTCACCGAAAAAAATGATCGGATCAGAGCCAATTTTGAACCGCTCCCATCCTTTTCCAGGCGGTGTGTGGAAATTGACCAACACTGCGATATATAACCAGTATCCCTAAATAAAGCAAGGATATCTGTTTACTGAATCAGATGACCCCGAATGAAACTGTCCTGATGAAGGTGTAACTATATCTACGGGCTGATACACCGAAACGCGTCGACGCTTTTTGTTTTTAATAGAATTCAAGCCCCTGGGATTCTGGATATTTTGCATATTGTAATACTGGAAATCCTAGTACATCATTGTGAAGGCTTTTGAATCGTACTATCTGTAAAAATATTAGGTATTTTTCCTGCATGTGGGGTTTCCTCCTTTTCCTTTGTCTATCTTTTCTTTTTCAATGATGAAAGTATGTGGATAATTTAGAAAATGTGTATTTTTTCACCGTTCACGCTGTATAGTTTAACATGAAAATGTTTTCTTGTTTTTAAATTTAGTGTATAGATTGTTATACTCTTATTATTTTGTATCCCTAGGTTTGCAGTAGAATCAAATTCACACTGAAATTTTAACAAATACGTTTTTTAATAAAAAGACTGTGAACGTTACAAACTAGTCTGTGACCAGTGATCTTAATATTACTTTGAAATATATACTGTTAGCGAGTGTTAAAGTATTCCCTTATATCAACCCTTCCAGGGATAGTTCTTTGACTTTACATTGTCCCTAGTACCCTGTTCCCTGGAACTTGTGGGGTCTTCTCTCAATTTATTGACAAAGGTTTTCAGATACAGTCAGATGCCTGGAGGTAGGCATCTGCAGTTAGAAGTCTATATTAGAAAACTCTCACATTGCGTGCTCTTGGAAGAGGCGAAAACATCCAACGCCACAATCAGGTAGTACAGCCATTCCTGATCCGCTAGTCATCGATGACTGAGTTGCTCTGATCTAGCATTTAAAGATCTCACCATTTGTTTCACGACCATAGAAATGTCCTGGCGAGTTGGCAACTTCCAGAAGCGCAGAGCTTCCTGGCTCAGGACCCATGCCTTCACTCCGCCTTGCCTCTATGGCGGGAGTGTTGTCTGTGAGAATCTGTAGTAGCCTCCTTTTAATTGATGGTGGGATGGCCTTCAACACCAAACTGAACACCCCCATTCAAATTGCTGTGGAGTCAGCTTTCCACCGGAAACCAGAGCCCTCTGATCTCTTTAGAATCGATAGTTAAAAGTATACATCAGAATGAACCTACTTTTTTTGGGGGGGAGGGTCTAGGAATCTTTTTGGATATGGAATCCACATCAAAAAATGCGAGGAGGAGCTTAGCGCGCAACAGAGATGGCCGCGTGAGCACAGGGCTCCCGAGGACCCTCGCTGCCTCCCGCATTTATCCTGGATAATATCCTGTTTTGATGGAAGATCATTGAAGACACAACCCGGCTGATGTACTAGCAGGTTTTTGGGTCGGAATCGGACGCAGGGTCCCAGAGTTTTGCCGTCTTGAAATTTGCGGCCTTCTCAATGGAACAGCCTGGACCTTGAGTTGTAACAGTGCCCAGGTCGTAATTTAACAACAATGGCTTGAGGGGATCAGATCACAGCCTCACTTCACTTTCGGTTTCGTTTCTCCTGCGCACACCCTCATATCTGCGGTGTGTCTGTTGATCGGACGAGCTTCGTCACCAGCTCATTGAGCTCCGAGCTGGCGACTGTTTGGCTGTGGTCTCCATTGGCTCAACTTTGCCTCCTGTATTCTTGTGTGTGAATTTTTAAGGAGCCATTTGGACCAGATACCGAGCCTCCCTCCGGGGCACCCGACTCGCCATGACGGGCAAGCCTGAGGGTGAGAAACGGAAAGTCAAGACCACCATCGGTGGAGGGTCAACCCAGACGAATGTCATGGATCGCTGTACACTCTCTAAAGGATCCCCTGGTGGCGCACCTAAGACTCGTGAGGAGGCTGTCGACGATCCAGCTGTATTGGCGGACTTAACGGTACAGGACGTGATGGGCGCCATTGCTGGTTTTCAGTCTTCCATTGGCCAACAGTATGAAGCCTTGGCTCTGAAGTTAGACACGGTGGCTATTGATGTTAACCTCATTCGAACTGATCTGGCCAAGACAAATGAGAAGGTGAAGTCATTGGACCTAAAGACATCCAGCCTTACCACGGATGTGTCCGACTTGCAAACAGAAGTGCACAACCTTAGATCTGCTAATGACTTTTTTGCTCGTCGCTTGGAGGATTTTGAAGGCCGTGCACGGCGCAATAACGTGCGTATTATTGGGGTCCCGGAAGATTCTAGTTCACTCGCCACTGATCTTCGAGTGGAGAACCTCATTCTTAATCATCTCGCACCCAAGGGCCTGAGCAAATTCTTTGCCATCGAACGTGCGCACAGAGTGCCAGGGGGACAGGCGAAGCCCGGTTTCCCCCCCCGTCCGATTATTGCACGGATCTTCAACTTTAGAGATCGCGACGCCATTTTGCAGGCGGCCCGGACAAATGGCCCTACGCAGTTTGAGAACGCTGCTGTGAACTTTTATCCGGACTTCTCTCAATCAGTCCAGAAACAACGTATGGGATTTCAAGGTGTGAAACGGCGACTAAGAGACATGGAACTAAAATATGCTATGTTATTCCTGGCCCGACTGCGTGTTGAATATGACAATCGAACATTCTTCTTTGTCAGGCCTGAGGAAGCAAGTGATTGGTTGGACACTTTGCCGACTCGCCGTGCTGGCCAGGAACATGCTGGTGGTGCTGAAGGGGGACTGATGGACCAAGAATGATTATGGCGCCTGTGTCCGGAACACTACTCAACGTAACCAGCTGAGGCTCACTGACTTTTTTGATCATTCCATTCATATCTTGGGAGGTTGCGGGGATGGCGGGACCCTTTCCTCCTCTGGGGTTTTTCTTTGTGTAGATTAGTTCTTTGTTTGTAATTGTTAGGGCGACAGGCACACTGCAAATTGGGGTGGCTTTTGAGTCGGTGCAGGGTGGGGGGGGGGAGTTGTGTTGGGAACCTTGGGGGGAGGGAGGGACATGTTCTGGGATTGTTTGTTTTTTCTTTTTCAAGGCAAGGTACTTTCATTATTTTTGACATTGGTGTGATGCTCGTTTTGCGATGGGAGTTCGTCGGGGATCTGGATGGGGGGTAGAGGGTTGAGGGTATTATGCTGGAATGTCAATGGGTTGGGTGATCGCATATAGAGAGGGGTGGTTATGCAGCTGTTGCGGCGCCTTTCGCCTGATGTCGTTTTGCTACAGGAGACACACTTGATCGGAAACACTTGTCACGCTCTTAATAGACGGGGTTATCGTCTTGCTGCCCATTCTGGATTTACATCTAGTTCTAGAGGAGTGGGTATCCTGCTTAGGGTTTCCCTCCCCCTCGAGGGTGATGATGTGATCCTTGATGCCAGGGGTCGATATGTTGCACTTGTCGGGCGGTGGGAGGGGAAACCCATATCGGTGTCTGTTTATGTCCCCCCGGGCTTACAATCCACGACATTTACGGACATGGGGCGGATGGTTCTGGACCTCCCGGAGGGTGTTTTGATACTGGGTGGTGATTTTAACTCCGTCATTTCTGGCAGGATGGACCGCTATCCCCCCCCCGACCGCTATCCCCCCCGAGATCTTCCTGCTGCGCAATCCTGGTTGGGTGACTTCCTGGAAACATTGGGACTCATAGACTGTTGGAGACTAATGCATCCAGAGCAAACACAGTTTACTTTCCATTCGGGAGCTCATGGTAGTCTTTCTAGATTGGATTATATCCTGATACCGGCGGCGCTGTCCCCCTCGGTTGGAGAGATCAGACACTTGGCCCGGGTTATATCGGACCATTCCCCTATTTGGTTTCATTTTAATCTTAGCATCGAGGCCGAAGGGAGGGGGGTGGCTCCGATTAACCCCTGGTATCTTCTTAACCCTAAGACTCACACTGAATTGATTAAATCATTTGATCTGTATTTTACTGAGAATGCTGGTTCTGTATCCTCGCCTGTCTCGTTGTGGGAAGCTTTTAAGACTGTGATCAGGGGACAGGCATTGTCTTTGGTGGGGTGTGCCAAGAAATGTAAGAATGAGGCAATTGTTCAGTTCAGAACTGAAATCACAGACCTGGAGACTGCATTGGAGCGGGAGGTGTCTCGAGAAGCATTACATGTCCTCCGCCTTAAACAATTAGAATATAAAACTTTGGTTACTGATGCGGCAAAGACGATGAGTCGGGAACAGCAGGGACGGCTCTATGATGTGGGTGATAAAGCAGGGAAATTGATTGCCTGGCTAGACAGAAGGGAGAGAGCGAATCGAGTGGTTCCGGTGATTGAGACATGTGGTGGTGTGAGTGTAACTGACCCTGTCGAAATTGTTGAATGCTTTGCTGATTATTTTCGAGAGGTCTATACCTCGGTGTCCGACAGGCCCAAGGAGGATTCGCAGTTGTTGCTTCGGGATATAGCACTTCCATGTTTGTCGGAATCGGATCGGGACTGTTTGGATGCCACGCCCTCAGTGGATGAGGTGGCTCTCGCGCTACGCTCCCTTCGTTCTGGCAAGGCTCTGGGTCCCAATGGCCTTCCTGTTGAATTGTATAAGTTACGCCCTGATACTCTAGCTCCCTATCTCCGTGATATGTTTTTGGCGGTGAGAGATAATGGCTCCCTCCCTAGAGATCAGCGTCTTGCGACCATTGTGGTGATCCACAAGGAGGGTAAACCACGAGATCGCTGCTCGTCTTATAGACCCATTTCGCTCTTAAATGCAGAGCCCAAGATCCTCGCCAAACTGCTTGCTAATCGTCTGATTACGGTTATTAGCGACCTGATTCATCCGGATCAATCGGGTTTTATCCCGCACCGTAACACGGCATTAAATTTGCGACGTCTACATGGTGTTCTTGCGAGGGCTCCGACGCTGCGTGAACCGGCCATCTTGGCGTCCCTGGACGCCACGATGGCCTTTGATACAATCGAGTGGTCTTATCTCTGGGCGGTACTCGCCAAATTTGGATTCGGCGCAGGTTTTATTGGTTGGGTCAAACTCCTGTATGAAACGCCACTGGCACAGGTGGTGGTTAATGGTCGCGTCTCCGTGCCTTTTACTCTTGGGAGGGGCACGCGGCAGGGTTGTCTGTTGTCTCCGCTCCTCTTTGCTTTGGCGTTGGAGCCTCTCGCCGATTGGTTACGGTGGGAACCTTCAATGAAGGGTATATGCTGGACGCCGGAATTTGAGGATCGCATTTCCTTATACGCGGATGATATTCTATTGTACCTTACATCTCCCCAAAAATCGCTCAACGTATTGTTTGACGTACTTAACTCCTTCGGGAAGAACTCGGGCCTAATCATCAATTGGTCGAAATCCTACATTTATGTACTTGCGGGTGATGTCCCTCGTTTGCCACGGGGCTGTCCCATCCAGTTGTCGCAGTCTGGCTTTAAGTACTTGGGTGTGTTTATCTCGATGGATCCGGCGGTCCGCTATGAACGTAATTTACTCAACCCACTCCAACGGTTACGCTCTGATGTAGCGCGTTGGCGTAAATTACCGTTATCTCCCTTAGGGCGTGCGGCCCTTTTTAAAATGTTTTCCATACCGCGGTTCCTATATGCCCTCCAGAATAGTTTTGATGTCATCCCGTCGAAATATTTTCGGGAAATAGAATCGTTGCAGAGGCAACTAATATGGGACGGACGTTCACGCATAGCTCTTCCGAAATTGACACTTCCCTGGTATGATGGCGGTATAGCCCTCCCGGATATTCGCAGGTATTATTGGGCTTCCCACCTTGCTGCCATCAACCACGGGATGTATGGCCCGGCGTTGAATCCAGCATTTGAAATGCATAAGTGGCTGCTCCCGGGTGTTGATTACTACAGAGCACTTTATTCGGGACCCTCTCGTTCACAACTCACGGGACCTACCGCTATAGCCATGTGGGTATGGCATAGCGCAACGACGGCTATGGGCTGGAGTGATAAATTAACTGGTGCGACACCGCTCTATGCCTCTGCGAGGCTGGGTGGCCTATGGAAGACGAAGGGATTTGATAAGTGGGACATGATCGGTATTGGTAAAGTGCGTGATCTCTGGGTTAAAGGCAGGGTGAAGGCCTTCTCGGATCTTCAAATAGAGTATAAGTTGAGCGACAGGGAAAAATTTCGTTATATCCAGGTACGCCATGCCCTGAACTCCGTGTTGCCAGTGGGTAGTGATATTCCGGATTCCTCCCCTCTCGAAGACCGTATACTAGACGGTTATGTGCCAGATAGTACTATCTCACTATTCTATAAGAAAATGATTAATGACCGATTGAGTCTGCTCGATCGCCTCCGTGAGGCCTGGATTGCTGATGGTATCGAACTGGATGACGAGGACTGGCAGTCTGCAATCTCCTCTCCCAAGGAGGTGGCGATTCCGGCCCGCCTCCGTCTGGTCCAACTCAAGATCCTCCACAGAATCTATGTCACGGTCCCCGTCTGATCCATATGGGCTACTCCACGGATGGCATGTGTCGACGTGGGTGTGGTCTCCTTGGCACCTATCTCCATATTATATTGGAATGCCCTGAGGTGGTGCGATTTTGGAAACGTATACATGAGATTATGGATGAAGTTACGGGTGTGGTGATGATGCCGGAAGCCCGACAATGTTTGTTGAATGTATGGGGTCCGAATGACTATGACGTGTCACAGCTTAGGTGGGTGACTCTGGCCAATATGGTTGCGAAGAGGGATATTGCTCAGTTGTGGGGATCCCCTAGGCCTCCTACAGTGACTGCTTGGAAAGAGAGTCTGGACTGGTGCATGTTCAGGGAGAAAACAGTGTATATGGCAAGAGGCAGGCCCAAAAAATGGGGGAAGATTTGGAACCCTTGGAACTCATACCGTGGAGATATTTGTGCGCCCCCACTTACTGCTATTCCTAGTCCTACCCAGTCGCCCTGACTACATTCCTTCTAGCTGTGATATATTGTGCTGCTCATATGCATTTCTGCCTCTGCCTCCCTCCCCTCATCTGTATTCAAAGATTCTTTTCTCCTGCTGTCATGTTTCTCCCGTCCTCCTTGAGCGCATACCTAATGGCTGTATTATTACTGTAATGCCTTGATTGTATGTTCTATGTTTTGTTTCTTTGTGTTTCAAATAATAAAAAGTTACAACAACAAAAAAAAGGAAAATGCTGCTCGTTACAAATGGAGGTCTCTAGTTGGTAGAGGTAGGTACCTTTGCCCAAATAGGGACCCTTGATTCTAGTAAGGGTAAGGGGGATACACACTTTAGATAACCCCTGCTCAACCCTGGGTAGCTTGGCACGAGCAGACAGGCTTATTCCAAAAGCAACATGTTAAGTATTTGTACTGAAAACACAGAGTAATACAGTGATAACACCCCAAATGGACACCACACCAGTTTAGAAAATGAAAGTATTTTTATCTAAACTCAACAAGACCAAAACGACAAAACTCCAAGTTACAGGTAATAAAATATGACTTTTAGAACAGTTATTGCAAAAATAAAGGATATAGTAAACAAACAGCTCCACCAGGGGCTATTGCGATGTGACCGCAATAAATCTAAAGTACAGACCCCCCAAGCAAACAGTACCTTGGAAACAAAGTCTATGATGATGCACGGCATCATGGAGGAGAGGCGTTGGTGCTGAGGTCGAGGCCGGCTCGCTGGCTGCCACGGGTGAGGCGAGGGGTCGTGTCCGCAAGGACGTGACATGTTGAATCCAGGACAGGAGAAGACAGTTGCGTCAGCAGTGAGGTGTCAGATCTGGTAACAATGCAAAGTCAGCGAGTTTGTGGAGTCACTCTTGGCAGTTATCGGCACCACGATATCAGGATGCTGGCGAGGACAGACGATGTGAGCAATGGTGTCGGAAAATGCAGATAACTGCAGGCATAGGAGCTGCAGTGCAGGTCAGGCGGTGCGTCCTGCACTTCAAGAGCTGTGTCCCTGGCCTTGATGCAGGTTACAGCGTCATAGCGGCATCACTGATCGCATTGGAGACAGGTTTTCTTACTTGTCTAAGGTTTCTTCCAGGTCCCAACAGTAGGAATATTCTCTGGAGGCCCGAAACTGGAATAGCCACCTCCTGCCAGGTCAGAACTCTCCGCTGTAGAGTTCAGCGGAGCTGGTGGTGAAGTCTGTGTGTCCCTGAGATTTCAGAACAGAAGGCTAGTACACTCAGGCCCTTGAGGATTCTTCTTGAAGCAGGTTCACAGCAAATTTTCAGTCTCTGTCCTTTCCTTGGTAAAAACAGTAACTGTAGGCCAACCCCACACAGCAAAAGAGGCAGTACTCCTCCCCACAGCTCTTCTCCTTGGCAAAGGTTCCTCTTGAGTCCAGAAGTGATCTAGAGTTCTGGGGTTTAAGGTGTACTACTTATACCCAATTTTGTCTTTAATCTCTTTGTGCAAGGGTCTCTGAGCCCCGTCGAAACCAGTGCTGTCCTCACTGGTGCAGTATGACCACAGGGGGTGGAGACAGCATTGTGAAAAGGAGACAGGCCCTAATCAGGTGCAAGGGAATCTCCTCCCACTACTCTAAATGCATCCAAGCCTCAATCAGCTCAGCTCATAGTCATCCAGGAAGTGCCAGGCACACCTCAAACCCCCACCCCCCTACCCCCCACCCCAGTGGCTGTCTACAGTGAATGCACATCCCCAGCCCCTGTCACACTGAAACCAGATAGTCAATCCACAAATAGGCAGAGCACACAGTATGGTTAAACAAGAAAACGCCTACTTTCTAAAAGTGGCATTTTCAAACACACAATTTAAAAAAACATATTTACTAAAAGATGTATTATTAAATTCTGAGTTCAGAGAGCCTAAACTTTACTTCTCTATTTTGTCACAATGGGAAGGTATACTTGTAAGATGTTACGAAGAATCTCCCATTCCATCCTATGGGGTAGATCGCCTTTCAATAGTGAAAAACAACATTTACATATTTTACTATCAGAACATGTCACACACACCAGTATATGTCTACCTTTCACATACACTCGACCCTGTGGTACCTTGGGCCTACCATAGTATTGCCTTACATGTAAGAAAAGAGAAAGTTAGGGCCTGGCAAGTGGGTGCAATTGCAAGGTCTACATGGCAGTTTAAAAGTGTGCAGAGACACTGCAGTGGCTGGTCTGAGATACCTTTTCAGGGCTACTCTTGTGGGTGGCACAATCAGTGCTGCAGGCCCACTAGCAGCATTTGATTTACAGGTCCAGGCCGACTTAATGCACTTTACTAGGGACTAAACAGTAAACCAAATATGCCAATCAGGGAGAATCAACTGTAATAACAATTTACACTGGGAGCACTTGCACGTTGACACTGATCAGCAGAGGCAAAGTGCCCAAAGCATCTAAGCCAGCAAAAAAGAAATCCAGCACAGAATCAAACATAAAGGAGGTAGAGGCAAAAAGTAAGGGAAAGCCATGCCAAAGATGCCAAGTCTAACATTGCTACTTTTTCAATGCCAGATGACTGCAGTAGCTGGAAGCTGCACACCCTATTTCAATGTAATATATAGCACCATGCCCCAATTAGTGCAGCAGCCCTTGAAGTAAAAGACCACCCAAAGTCAGCTAGTGCCAAAGTTGAACTCGAGCTGGGAGATGAAAAAGAGGATTATTAACAAGACCAGGGTACGATGAATGATGCTCTCAGTGTGAGCACACAGAGGCACAGAGGAACCTTTGAGGTAGAGCAGTGATTGCTCCACAGGAAGCAAATGTAGGAAGTATAAAGGCACTAAAAAGTTCCACATGGGCCTCATTCAAGCCGGGTGGGAAATGTCACCTCAGGCTTAGGCTGCAATTTTTCCAACCCAATCCAAAAACTCCATACTAGTTCTATACAGATTTTTGTTTTTAACCAAGAGGACGAAGCGTAGTCATGGTTCTTGTGTTTCTTTCTCCTTGAGTAGTGATAGTAATTTTCTTCGACTTGTAAGTGCTCTGGGATGAAACATGGCACTTTTTGGAGGGAAACACACTTTGCTCTCTTCTCCTAATGGCAAAAGGCCAAGAAAAAATACAGTGACATATCTGTCAATTGTTTTTATACTTCTTTGAAAAGAAAAATGACCTTACCTTGCTTATTGCTTAAACACATCTTCACTTTATGTTTGATTTGCTTTTCTTTCACTGGATTCTCTCGAGATACGTTATTTCTGGTGCTTAAGGTAGAGATTCCTGTCATGGGGTTACTTGGCACTCTTATGTTCTTGAACTGTTTAAAAGAACTTTCCAGCACTATAACAAAACATAAGATATACATGTAAGATATGCCTACCAGAGGACAAAACTGACAAACTGAAGAAAACATTACTTACCTTTGGTAGTCAACTTTCTGGTAGATATATACCAGAGGAATCCTCACTTGTTGAATATCTCAAGGAGTCAGACTGGATTAGTGAACTTTTTCCTAGCTTTCCCGAGCTGGTAGGGGGCACTGGCTCAATTTAGGCACTTTTAGTGCTAGAGGCACTCCTATGTTTTGAAACTACGTGATGACCTTTGACTACCATGATTTTTATTGTCTTTTGCTGTTTTTCCTTATCCTAGCCTGAATGTACTACATCATTTTTCCCTGCATGTGCTTTTTTCCTTGAAGATGTATTTTGTGTAATCTTGTCAAAAACAAAAAATGCTGCTCTTTACAAATGGGGGTCTCTAGTTGGTAGAGGTAGGTACTTTTGCCCAAATAGAGACCCTTGATTCTAGTCAGGGTAAGGGGGAATACACACTTTAGATAACCCCTGCTCAACCCTGGGTAGCTTGGCACGAGCAGACAGGCTTATTCCAAAAGCAACATGTTAAGTATTTGTACTGAAAACACAGAGTAATACAGTGATAACACCCCAAATGGACACCACACCAGTTTAGAAAATGAAAGTATTTTTATCTAAACTCAACAAGACCAAAACTACAAAACTCCAAGCTACAGGTAATAAAATATGACTTTTAGAACAGTTATTGCAAAAATAAAGGTTGTAGTAAACAAACAGCTCCACCTGGGGCTATTGCGATTTGACCGCAATAAATCTAAAGTACAGATCCCCCAAGCAAACAGTACCTTGGAAACAAAGTCTATGATGATGCACGGCATCATGGAGGAGAGGCATTGGTGCTGAGGTCGAGGCCGGCTCGCTGGCTGCCACGGGTGAGGCGAGGGGTTGTGTCCGCAAGGACGTGACATGTTGAATCCAGGACAGGAGAAGACAGTTGCGTCAGCAGTGAGGTGTCAGATCTGGTAACAATGCAAAGTCAGCGAGTTCGTGGAGTCACCCTTGGCAGTTATCGGCACAACGATATCAGGATGCTGGCTATGACTGCGACGATGTGAGCAATGGTATCGGAAAATGCAGATAACTGCAGGCATAGGATCTGCAGTGCAGGTCAGGCGGTGCGTCTTGCACTTCAAGAGCTGTTTCCCTGGCCTTGGTGCAGGTTACAGCATCATAGCGGCATCACTGATCGCATTGGAGACATGTTTTCTTACTTGTCTTAGGTTTCTTCCAGGTCCCAACAGTAGGAATAATCTCTGGAGGCCCGAAACTGGAATAGGCACCTCCTGACAGGTCAGAACTCTCCGCTGTAGAGTTCAGTGGAGCTAGTGGTGAAGTCTGTGTGTCCCTGAGATTTCAGAACAGAAGGCTAGTACACTCAGGCCCTTGAAGATTCTTCTTGAAGCAGGTTCACAGCAAATTTTCAGTCTTTGTCCTTTCCTTGGTAAAAACAGCAACTGTAGGCCAACCTCACACAGCAAAAGAGGCAGTACTCCTCACCACAGCTCTTCTCCTTGGCAAAGGTTCCTCTTGAGCCCAGAAGTGATCTAGAGTTCTGGGGTTTAAGGTGTACTACTTATACCCAATTTTGTCTTTAATCTCTTTGTGCAAGGGTCTCTGAGCCCCGTCTAAACCAGTGCTGTCCTCACTGGTGAAGTATGACCACAGGGGGTGGAGACAGGCCCTAATCAGGTGCAAGGGAATCTCCTCCCACTACTCTTAATGCATCCACGCCCCAATCAGCTCAGCTCAGTCATCCAGGAAGTGCCAGGCACACCTCATACCCCCACCCCCCTACCCCCCACCCCAGTGGCTGTCTACAGTGAATGCAGACAGTCAATCCACAATCCACACACAGTATGGTTAAACAAGAAAATGCCTACTTTCTAAAAGTGGCATTTTCAAACACACAATTTAAAAAACATATTTACTAAAAGATGTATTAATACATTCTGAGTTCAGAGAGCCTAAACTTTATTTCTCTATTTTGTCCCAATGGGAAGGTATACTTATAAGGTGTTACGAAGAAACTCCCATTCCATCCTTAATGTGGCTGTAGGCCTGCTAATCAGACCCGCAGCCCTGCTGTTCTCTCTCGAAATTCACACCATGTACTTTAGGTACATCACCAATTGGGATTTGGGTCACTCTGTTGCGTCCCTTTTACAGTGTACTATAGGTACCCAGGGCATAGGTGCACCCAAGGCCTACCAGGGGCTGCAGCATATTTTTACCACTCCTGGCTGGCCATCCAAACTGACACAACTGGCTGATCACTCAGCTGGGGCAAGGTCGTGTAATCACCCCTTGCTTAGATATAGTATTCCTATGTCTAACCTTAAATCTAGACACATATATACCTATAGGTCACTCCTATGGCAGGCCTTAACAATCCTGAAGGAAGAGTGCTTGGTTTTATGTGAGATGGTGCTCTAGCATGAGCTGAGCCTGTCTGCAGCTTTCGGAACCATGTCCTTATAGCTGTTCTAGGGTATTGAAATACCATATACTCTTAAGTGCATTATGAACCTCGCGGTCAGATGCTAACTTTGGTTTGGCTTTATCAAAACATGTTGTGTAAGGTGTCATATGCTTTGGAATACTACCTCCTCGCCAGTTCTGGTGACGGGGATAGCATTCCACCCTTCTAGAGAGAGAAGACATGTTACTTCCATTAATCCCGGTTAAAGTTAACCAGAGCCTCAGCATCACAAAATGGATGCTGCTGCCACAGACACAAGTCTGACCTCCTGCTGCTGGGAGTCCCTCCAGTCACGGAGGCTTGGACAATAGGTTTCCTGTCACAGGGAGGTGCTAGCAACACCTCAGACAGGCTATAGTGTATTGGGGCAGGGAGGGCTGAATGAAATGAGACACTGCCTGGGGCACACAAGGTGTCCCATGCATAGTCCAGTTCAAACCAGTGCTGGGGCACTCCAGCCCCAGCTCTGGCGTGAAATTGGACAAAGAGAAAGGGGTGTAACCACCCCCTTCCTGGGTCCCACCCATAGGAGGGACCTAGCAGGTAATCCAGCCCCTAGATTTGTTATATAGGTAGGAGCTGAGTCCCAAGACTTTAGATTTATCCTGACTGAAACTCTGATACGAAACTCTGGACCTTCGACATCCTACTCGACGTAGAAGACTGAAGAATCTCCCTTGTGGTCAAGGAGTGACCACCCTGTGCAAGCAGGCACCATCAAGCGCTCAACGGTTTGCTTTGTCGTTGCTTCCGCCGGAGTCCGAACACAGAACCTGACAAGATCCAGACCCAGACTTCCTTCAGCCCGATCCACAGCCACAGCAAAGCTGAGACCCGTGGAGGCGACGCGAGACGTGGGACCGGCCATCTTGGAAAGCCAGCAAAACGCTTTCCGTGCAGCTTCTGAGGCACCCTCGAAGTTGTGCATTGGGGATTGAGAAGACCCAGCCCCGAGCATCAACTGCACCACAGATCACCTCTCCACACTCATCAAGTGCTGCGTGGGGCCCTTTTGCATTTTCCTGCTCGATGCGTCTGTCCAGTCACTTGCCCGTTGGCTAGTGGCCCCTGTGACGACGAAACCCAAAATCTACACTGCTGGTCTGGTTGCTCCAGACTGGCCCTTGCTTCCCTCCAAAGGAGAAGCCCCTTAGTCCTTGCTGGCCTGAGTAAGATGCCCTCTTCGAATCCTGTTGTGGGTTGCCTTTGCCAAGGCTTGTTGACTCCAATCCGGAAGCCGACACCGCCGACAGTGAGAGCCTTTTTGGGACAGTCTGTGCCCAGCTCCTGGTCGTCGTCGACACCTCCTGGTCCACGTGGCAGCAGAGACAAGCTTCACGACATCGCCTGATTGCTTCCCGACATCGCCTGGTTCCATCCTGGTCACTGGCTAGTGACCCAGACTCTGTCCGCTCTGCTTTCAGGTACTCCTCATCCTCGATCCGCCCTTGGATCCAACCGGACTCTTCTCTCCTGGTCGCCTGCAGCATCTTTTCTCCAAGGCTCAATAGGAATCCACGACGAAACCCGACACTTTGGGACCTATGCACCCGCTTCCTGTGGGTGAGCTAACGCGAGTACTTCGGTGCTCCTGTGAAAATTGACTATCCTAGTGTCCTAGTTTCAAGTGGTTAGTTCCTAGTCCAGTCAGAAGACTCCTAAATCTTTAACTTTCTAACTTTACGCACCCATTGACTCCTATGTGTGCACGCGTGTGCCTTTAGACTCTGCACACGCATCCCGTGGGCCTCCTGCTTCCTAACTACTGTTAGTCCAGTGTAGCCCCAGCGATTCCCAAGGCCCTAGGCCTTCCAACTGTTCGTGACGTGGTTCTTATACCACTATTTTAGTATATGGTTTAGCGGGCCACCAGGGCCTATCCATATGGTGCAACTTATGGTATGTTATATTGAGTTACTTGTTATGCGCTTGTGCCTCTGCCCTCATAAAGAGTTCAGAGGATTGCTTTAGAAATAAACACATATATTTTGAATATATAACCTGTGTGGTGTCCTTTCATTTGGTATTAAAGGGATTGCATATGGTAAAACAGCTGGCTTCACATGCCCTCTGGAGTTTAGCCTAAGATTGCTTTTGTCCATGCTACCACAAGGATAGCTGGTCTATAAGGTTGACTTTACAACCATCACCATAAAGGTTGTTTGGACTGGTGCAAGGTGCTCACTAGAATAGTGAACATCATATACCAGGCAAACTTCTCACATTGGTGTACAGCGGTTGGGAATTGAGCTTGCTGTTGTTTTACCAATTGTAATCTTTGAGATATCATTTGAAAGATCACATTAGGTACCATAGGTACATATAACAAGACTTAGAATACATAAGTGCTACTGAACTTAGTTGTTGTAGACCAAAGGGCCTAGCACACCCTGACTACAACTCCTAGAGAGGTTCTAGTAGAAAACAGTGTAGGTAGGTGCACACACCACACCTCACTAGAATCATGTCTACCACTGGTGAGCCAAGTATGACTCTTCCTGTGGGGAGCGACCCTCCCAGGACACCCTCTAGATATGAAATGCTCAACTTCCAAGAGATGAGACACTTGTGTACCTCAAGGAGATCGAAGGAATATGCTACTTACCAGTATGCATCTGTTTTTGGCATGTAGAGCTGCAGAGTTGTACACTTAGCAATAGACCGCCACCTGGTGTTGGGCTCGGATGATTGCAGGTTGTTGTCTTCTTGAAAGAAGTCTTTGTAGTCACAAGATAGGTGACTCCTCCCTTGGACAATACTGCGCATGGTCATCGACTCCATCCTCAGATTGTTTTTCGCCATGATGGGAAATGATGGAGTTAGTAGAAGTAATGAGAAGGATGTCCATGCGTGTGCATCTAAGTAAGATGAGTACTGGAAGGGATACAAGTCCCGGGGAGGCGGGAGGGCGTGTACAACTCTGCAGCTCTACATGCCAAGAACTGATGCATACTGGTAAGTAGCATATTCCATTCGAGGCATATGAGATGCAGATTGTACACTTAGAAACGATTGTGCAGCAGTGTCTCCCCTAGCGGTGGTTGCTTGTATCCGTTGCAGCATACTGAAATAGTGTTTTAAGGACATCTTGGCCTACTGCAGCTTGCTGCTTGGCTTGCAGATCAACACAATAGTGTTTAGTGAAGGTGTGTATTGTAGACCATGTTGCTGCCTTGCATATGTCCTCTAATGGTATGTTTCCTAAGAAAGCCATAGAGGCTCCTAGTTTAGGAGTGGAGTGCGCTCTAGGAGGAACCATTAGTGTACGTTTAGCTTTTTGATAGCATATTTGAATACACTTTACAATCCATCTGGCAATTCCTCCTTTAGAGATTGGGTTGCCTTTGTGTGGGGGAGAGAAAGATACAAATAGTTGTTTTGTCTTTCTGAAGGATTTAGTCCTGTCTGTGTAGTATAATAGAGCTCTTCTAACATCTAAGGTGTGTAAAGCTCTTTCTGCAACAGAGTCCGGTTTTTGAAAAAACACTGGTAACTCTACTGATTGGTTAAGGTGAAAAGGAGTAATAACTTTTGGAAGAAATTTTAGATTGGGTCTAAGAACCACTTTGTTAGGGTGTATTTGAAAAAATGGTTCTTCTATTGTGAATGCTTGTACTTCACTAACTCTTCTGAGAGAGGTGATGGCAACAAGGAAGGCAGTTTTCCATGTTAGGAATTGCAATTCACACTTGTGTAAAGGCTCAAAAGGAGGACCCATAAGTCTTGTAAGGACCACGTTTAGGTTCCATACTGGTGCAGGTGGTAACCTAGGTGGGATTATTCGTTTAAATCCTTCCATAAATGCTTTTATTGCAGGTACTCTAAAGAGAGATAGATGCTGTCTATTTTGTAAATAGGCTGCAATTGCTGCTAGATGCAGGCGTATGGAAGAATAAGCCAAGTTGGACCTTTGTAGGTGTAGAAGGTAGCAAATAATATGTTGGATGGAAACATCCAATGGATCAATGTGATTGTTGTTACAGTATATTGCAAATCTTTTCCACTTAGCAGTATAACATGCTCTGGTAGTGGGTCTTCTAGCTTCTTTAATTATGTTCATACAGTCTGGTGGTAAGTTTAAGTAGCCAAACTCTAAGACCTCAGGAGCCAGATCGCCAAATTCAGTTGGTTTGGGTCTGGGTGCCTTATTTCTCCATGGTTCTGTGTTAACAGGGATGGCGAGAGCCGTAATTTCTGATGTGGAACCAGTGAGAGATCTAGTAGCGTGGTGAACCACGGCTGACGTGCCCATGTGGGGGGCACTAGTATTAGTTTGAGAGACTGTTGTCTGAGCTTCCGTACTACTAGTGGAATGAGTGGGAGAGGCGGAAAAGCGTACGCAAATCTGCCTGACCAGTTCATCTATATCGCATTTCCCTCCGATTGTGGGTGTGGAAACCAGGCGGCGAAGGTTGGGCATTTTGCGTTTTCGTGGTTGGCAAACAGATCTATCTGTGAATGCCCCCACTTTTGAAAGAATGGTTGGAGAACTTGTGGGTGCAACTCCCATTCGTGAATCTGTTGTGACTGACGACTCAACAGATCTGCTATCTGATTGTGAATTCCTGGAAGGTGTTCTATAGTCAGGTGTATGTTTTGAGGGATGGGCCATCTCCAAATGTTCTGTGCAAGCTGGGACAGTTGCAGAGAGTGTGTCCCCCCCTGTTTTTGTATATAATACATGGCTGTCATATTGTCCATCCGGATTAGAACAGCTTTGTTTTGTACTTGTAAGTTTTGAGTGCTAGGAAAATTGCTAGCAACTCTAAATGATTGATGTGGAACAGTTTTTGTTGGTTGTTCCATTGGCCTTGTGTGGTATAATGCAAGAGATGGGCTCCCCATCCTGTGAGGGATGCATCTGTCGTGAGCACTATTTGTGGAACAGGGTCTAGGAACGGCCGTCCCTTTGTCAAGTTTTTGATGTTCCACCATTGCAGAGAGCGATATGTACGGCTGTCCACCAACACCAGGTCTGTGAGCTGACCTTGAGCCTGATTCCACTGTTGTGCTAGACATTCTTGTAGCGGGCGCATTTGCAGTCTTGAGTGAGGAACTATGAAGATGCAAGACGCCATCATGCCTATTAGTTTCATGAACACTCTGGCTTGAAGAGAGTGTTGGCATTGAAAAAGGGAGACTAAGTTCTGAATGCTTTGAATCCTGGCTTGACTGGGATACGCTAGAGCTGCCGATGTGTCTATGGTAGCTCCTAGATATTGATGAACGTGCGAAGGCTCTAGGTGCGACTTGGTGTAGTTGATTGTAAACCCTAAGTCGTGTAATGTTTGAATCGTTTGTTTTGTGTGTTGTACACACTGGTGGAACGATCTTGCTTTTAAGAGACAGTCGTCGAGGTAAGGGAAGACATGTATCTGTTGTCTTCTGAGATGTGCTGCTACTACTGCTAAGCACTTTGTAAACACTTGTGGTGCTGTTGTGACCCCGAATGGAAGGACTTTGAACTGATAGTGTTGTCCTTGTATGACAAATCTTAGATACTTCCTGTGTGCAGGATGTATAGGAACATGAAAATAGGCGTCCTTTAGGTCTAGTGTTGAAAGAAAATCTCCCTGTTCTAGTAATGGGAGTACTTGTTGTAAAGTGATCATGTGAAAATGATCTGATTGTATGTAGTGGTTGAGGGGCCTGAGGTCGAGAATTGGTCTTAATGTCCCGTCCTTCTTGGGTATTAGGAAGTACAGGGAGTAAGTAGACTCCTGTTCCTTGTTCCTGTAAAGGGACCACTTGAATAGCATTTTTTCTATAAGTGCCAGAACTTTCTGTTGAAGCAGAGTTATGTGTACTGCGGACATTGGACGCTGCCTGGGTGGTATGTTTGGGGGGGGGGGTGCTGTGAGTTCTAGGCAGTAGCCATGTTGGATAATCTGTCTTACCCACCTGTCTGTTGTGATGGAATTCCAGACAGGTAGGAACTGTGATAGTCTGCCCCCCACAGGAGTGGAATGCTGTAGGGGAGGCAGAGGGAAGTCACTGTTTGGGAGTGGAAGAGGTGCGGTTGTTGTTATTACCTCTACCTCTTCCCTTATTGTTGTTGCCTCTGTATCCTCCTCTAAAGTAGCCTTTATTAGAGGAGGTTTGTGTGCGTGTCTTAAAAGATGATGTGTTATCTGTGCCGGTCTGCTTGGAGCCTCCTCTATAAGAGGAGCGGCGAAAAGAACTTCTAGTCTGGGTGGATTGTAATGCACCCATAGACTTAGCAGTGTCCGTGTCTTTCTTCATCTTTTCTAGTGTGTTGTCTACCTCCGGCCCGAACAACTGGTTCTGATTGAAGGGTTGGTTCAGGATGGTAGTTTGTACTTCTGGTTTGAAACCTGAAATGCATAACCATGCATGACGTCTGAGAATAACACTAGTGTTAACTGCTCTGGATGCTGTGTCAGCTACATCTAGTGCGCATTTAATTGAGGCATTAGATATTAATTTGCCTTCTTGTAAGAGCTCTGCTGCCTGATCTTTGTTTTGATCTGGTAGGTGTTCCATTAATTTTTCTAGTTGTTCGTAGTGAGCCCTGTTGTAGCGTGAAAGTAAGGCTTGTGTGTTTGCTATGCGCCATATATTTGTTGCTTGCGCAGCAATTCGTTTCCCTGACGCATCAATAATTTTTGATTCTTTATCAGGTTTGACACTACCAAAGAGTCCAATGGCAGATGTCCCTTAATGTAGACTGGATCAGCTGGTGCTGGTCTATACTTTTTCCCTATTCTGGGATTTAGCACCCTACACCGTACTGGATCTTTAAAAATGTCTGGAGCATGTTTAATGACCCCTTTGATCATGGGTAATATTTGAGTAGACCTTTGTGACTGCTCAAAAGTGTCTAATAAGAAATCCTCCTCAATGGCATCAGAGTGCATTGAAACTCCATGGTAAAGTGCAGCTCTGTTTAATAGATGATTAAACCCAATACTATCCTCTGGAGGGGAAGGTTTTGCTGGGTAGTACTGAGGATCAGGGATGTCTGGTGCATTATTTGGTGGAAAATTATATGCATCGTCATCTTTGGGATATTCTGGGTGACATCCTCATCCTCATCTAAAGGGTATGTATGTGACTCTGGTACATCATCCCCCCCACCTACGTCATAATCCTCGTCAGTGTGGTGTGATGATGCAGGAGATTGAGCAGGAGAAGTTATAGGTTCAATATATGGAGTGATAGGAGAGGAAGAAGGTGAAGGAGAGGAAGGGTGCATTGGAGAAGTTGCACAACATTTTTTGGCAGGAACCACAGGTGGAAGTGGTGTGTCTGCTGGCCTTTTTTTTATTATAAGGAATTGCTTCCACATGTCCAGTTTTTGGATTAATATGGACTTTTTTCTGTCTAGGATCTGGTCTAAACAGCTCTTCCTCTTCTATAATCTTCGGCGTCGAATTTTTTGGTGCCGATAGGGGTTGCTTAGTGTTCGTTGCCTTAGGAGGAATGATTGAGTCCTGTGGCAATTTCTTCGATGCCGAAGGTGGTTTAGGCTTGTCTGTATCAGGCCTTGGAGTCTTTGGTACCGCTATTGAAGATTTTGGCGTGGGGACAGGTTTTGTTGGGCCTGCAGCGCCGGAATCTAGCTTCCCTTCTTTATTTTTGGAACCGGATGGTTTCAGAGTTGAAGCTTTCGGGTCCGTTACGGTTCCTGGCTTCGGCACCGATGTGTCTTTTGGTTGGGATGCCGAAGGGTGTTTGGGTACTGAAGGGCATTTTGGCTTCGGTGTCGAAGAGTCCTTCGGTGTCGAAGGATGTTTCGGTGCCAATGGAGGAGGTGGAATTGGCACATGTGGTTTTTTCGGTGCCGAGGCACCGGAAGGCGTAGTCTTTTTCCTCGGAGCCGAGCCCGAAGGCGGGGCGTCGGAGGCTAAATTTCGGTCTCGACTGGGCCCCATGGGCGGAGTGCTGACCTTTGCCTTTGGTTTGGGCAGTGTCTGTTGTGCAGGGGCAGAGGTACTCACGGGTTGTCGAGATGGAATCGAATCGTCCGAGTCCTCTGCTCCCGATATTATCTGGAGATCAGGCGATTCTTCCTCGGCGACGAGTGGAGCCTCGTCCTCGGAGATATCTTCGAGTGAGTTCTCTTCCTCGGAGACGTCTTCTTCGACGATCTCCTCCTCAAAGATGGCCTCCGGTGCTGGCGCTGATCTCCTCATCTCGTGTCGACGGGCCCTCCGATCCCGAATGGTCTTCTTCGATCAGAAGGAGGCACAGGCTGTGCAGGTCGACTCGTCGTGTTCTGGCGAGAGACAGAGGTTGCAAACCTCGTGATGGTCGCTATGAGGGAATTTTGCTCGACATACCGGGCATCTCTTGAATGGAGTTCTGTCCATGAGGCGTAGGCCGAACGGCGCCGATAGGCCAAACGGACCGCGTCGACGCACCAGGATGTAGCTGGTGATGTCAAAAAGTCTATTCAATGTCGAAAAGTGTTTATCTAAAGTTTCACGCTTCGAAAATGGCGAAAAAATATTTTCTAGCCGGAGCGGAAAACTTTTATCCGAACCCAGTGGCGGAAAAAAACAATCTGAGGATGGAGTCGATGACCATGCGCAGTATTGTCCAAGGGAGGAGTCACCTATTTCGTGATTACAAAGACTTCGTCCAAGAAGACAACAACCTGCAATCATCCGAGCCCAACACCAGGTGGCGATCTATTGCTAAGTGTACAATCTGCAGCTCATATGCCTCGAACACAGGGTTCCAACCCTACCATTTCCCACCTAATAGAACTCCTAGAGAGGGCTAATGCTGAGAAGGCCTCTAGACAAGGTCCCTCAGTTCATGCAGAAGAGGTCTTACCCTCTACAGATGATGCATCAGACCCCACTGTTGTAGGTGAAGAAGGGGATGAACAAGAGGAAGAATCTGAAGAAGAAGTTTTCCAAGATAGCCAGGTCCAAGTTGGGAGACTTAGCCAGGCTAACCTAAGCCTACATGGGGCTGAGAATGGGCTAGCCCCATACAGATCTATTAGTAGACTTAACCAGGGGTATGAGAGGAGAAGGTCCCACTCAGGTGAGTCCCTCTACTCTAATGCCTCTAGGGGATCCAATACCCCTGCTCAGAGAAGGATGCCCTCTCCTGAAAGGATAGAACATCAGGCTAGGATGAGGGAAGCTAATCTAAGGATTGAGAGGCAAGAACTAGAAGTTGCCCTTGCCAAAGATAAGCTTGCCCTAGCTAGAGAGCAGAAATTGGGTGGGTCACAACCCACTGGTGGCAGCAATATCCCTAAGGATAAAGACAGGTCCCATGAGAATACTAGGCACCTGAGTAAGATAGTGCCCCCCTACAAAGTTGGGAATGACATCCACAAATGGATAACTGCTTTGGATAGGGCCTGTAAAGTCCAGCAGGTCAACCAGAGTCAGTGGGCAGCTATCTTGTGGCTCTCCTTTGAAGAAAAAGGCAGAGATTAGCTCCTCACAGTTAGTGATGCGGATGCTAATAACTACCCTGTCCGGAAGAGTGCTCTAATTGATGGATTTTGCCTAACCACTGAAGAGTACAGGTTGATGTTTAGAGATACCCAGAAGACACAGAACCAGGACTGGACTGATTTTGTTGATTGTGCCACTAAGGCTCTGGAAGGTTGGTTACTGGGTAGTAAAGTTAAGGACTATACAGGATTGTATAATTTGATCATGAGAGAGCAAATCCTTAATAATTGTCAGAAGCAGTTGTTGCACCAACACCTGATTGACTCAGATCTGACCTCTCCCCAAGAATTGGGAAAGAAGGCAGACAAATGGGTCAGAACCAGGGTTAAGCAGAGACCCCAGAACCAAGGTGGTGATCAGAAAAAGGCAGACCAAAAAGGTGGGGGAACAGAAACAAAAAGACCAGAAGTCTTCTTCAGGCTCCCAAAATACTTCTAATGAGGGGGGGTCACAAAATTCCAAGAAAAAGAAGAAAGAAGGTCCAAAGAAACCATGGTGTAATTATTGTAAAACTGCCTCTCATTGGTTTAGTGAGTGCACCAAGAAAGCTACAGCCCCTACCACTGCAGCCCCTAAGGCAACTGCACCCCCTAGTACAGTCAGCAGTGGTAGTTCCCAACCCAAGGCTATAGTGGGGTTAACCATGGGTACTGAGATGGATTCTGGCCTAGTCAGGGTTCCTACTCAGGCTGTCCTGATCTGTGATGTGGACGTGGCTATGTCCACTACTGTGAGTCCCAATACTTTGGACAAGTACAGGCAGACACCTTTGATTAATGATAAAGTGGCTCAGGCCTACAGGGACACATGTGCCAGTGTCACTATGGTGACACCTAACTTTGTGGACCCTGGACAGATTGTACTGGGTGATAATTACCTGGTGCCCAATGCTAGCAATGTCACTACTACACATAGTGTGGCAGTTGTTAATTTCTCCTGGGGAGGGGAAACTGGCCTCAAAAGAGTTGTGGTAAGTGCAGACCTCCCAGTTGAAGGTCTTTTGGGCAATGATCTTGAAAATTCAGTATGGTCAGAAGTGGAGTATAGGACTCATGCAGAGATGTTAGGCATATAAGCTCATGTCCTTGCTGTGACCAGGTCACAGGCCAAAAAGTGCCACACTGAACAGGCCTTGGATCCTGAAACTATGGACCAAGTGCCATCCAAGAGAAAGAGCAGTAGGGTTAAGGCAGTGCCTTCCCCCTGACCTCAATTGAGGATTAGCCTTCTCAGGAAGCTGTTTCTGAGACTCCTGAAGGAACTGTCCTGGAAGATCTTGAACCTAAACAGGTTGAGTTTCTTGGGAGAGGGGGACCTTCAACGGCAGACTTGAGGCAGGCTCAGTTAGACTGCCCCTCTCTTGAACCCCTCAGACACCAGGCTGCTTCTGAGGCTGCTGGGAATGCTACAGGTACCCATAAAGTTTACTGGGATGAAGGACTCCTTTATTCTGAGGGTCGAGACCCCCAAGCCTGGTGCTTCCAGGAGGTTGGTCATACCTCAGACCTTTAGGGGTTTCCTTCTTACTTTAGCCCATGATATTCCCTTAGCAGGACATCTAGGCCAGAACAAGACTTGGGACAGGCTTGTCCCTCACTTTCACTGGCCCCATATGTCAGAAGATACTAAGGAGTTTTGTCGCTCCTGTGTGACCTGCCAAGCCAGTGGCAAATCAGGTGGCACAACAAAGGCCCCCCCCTCCCCATACCACTACCTGTGGTGGGGGTACCCTTTGAAAGAGTAGGGATTGACATTGTTGGACCAATGGATCCTCAAACAGCCTCTGGGCACAGATTTATACTGGTGGTAGTGGATCATGCCACCAGGTATCCAGAATCTATTCCCCTAACGACTACAACAGCTCCTGTTGTGGCAAGAGCCCTCCTGGGAGTTTTCTCAAGAGTGGGCTTTCCAAAGGAGGCTGTCTCAGACAGAGGTGCAAACTTCATGTCTGGGTACCGGACTGCTATGTGGAAAGAGTGTGGTGTTAATTACACATTCACTACACCCTACCATCCAGAGTGCAATGGGCTTGTTGAAAGATTCAACAAGACCCTCAAGGGTATGATCATGGGTTTACCTGAAAAGCTTAGGCAAAGATGGGACATCCTTCTACCCTGCCTTCTGTTTGCTTACAGAGAGGTCCCACAAAAGGGAGTTGGATACAGCCCTTTTGAGCTTTTGTTTGGGCATCCTGTAAGAAGACTCCTATGTCTGGTGAAGCAAGGATGGGAGTTACCTCTCAAAAAGCCTAAACAAGACATAGTTGACTATGTACTTGGTCTCCGCTCCAGGATGGCTGAGTATATGAAGAAGGCTTCTAAAAACCTTGAGGCTAGCCAAGAACTTCAAAAAGCTAGGCATGACCAAAATGCTGTGCTGACTGAGTACCAGCCAGGACAGAAGGTGTGGGTGCTGGAGCCAGTGGCCCCAGCAGCACTCCAAGACAAATGGTCTGGACCCCACACCATTGTTGAGAAAAAGGGAGAGGTCACCTACTTGGTGGATCTTGGAACCCCTAGGAGCCCCCACAGGGTGCTCCATGTCAAGAGACTCAAAGCATATGTTGACAGGGCAGACATGGGCTTGCTCATGGCTACAGATGAGGGACAGGAGGAAGAGAGTGACCCTCTCCCAGACCTGTTGACTCAGAACCCTGATAATGGTTCAGTTGATGGTGTGGCCTTAGCTGGCAGCCTCACTGACCAGCAGCAACAGGACTGTAGACAAGTTCTACAGGCCTTTAGACATATGTTTTCATTGACACCTAGTTAGACTAACTGGTGCACCCATGAGGTGGACACTGGTGACAGTCTGCCTGTGAAGAGTAAGATCTACAGGCAACCTGACCATGTCAGGGACTGTATAAAGACTGAGGTACAGAAAATGCAGAGAGCCCCTGGGCCAGCCCAGTAGTCCTTGTACCAAAACCTCACACCCAAGATGGTAAGAGAGAGATGAAGTTCTGTGTGGACTATAGAGGTCTCAATGCTGTCACTAGGACAGATGCTCACCCAATTCCAAGATCAGATGAGCTCATTGATAGATTGGCTTCTGCCAAGTTTCTGAGCACATTTGATTTGACAGCTGGCTATTGGCAAATCAGGTTAGCTGAGGATGCCAAGGCCAAAACTGCTTTCTCAACCCCAGGAGGTCATTATCAATTTGTGGTAATGCCCTTTGGCTTGAAGAATGCACCTGCCACTTTCCAAATGTTGGTGAACCAAATCCTCACTGGGTTGGATGACTTTTGTGCAGCTTATCTTGATGATATTGCTGTTTTCAGCTCCAACTGGGAGGATCACCTGATCCACCTGAAGAAGGTTTTGGAGGCCCTGCAGAAGGACAGACTAACTATCAAGGCCACCAAGTGCCAGATAGGACAGAGTAAGGTTGTGTACCTGGGCCACCTTGTAGGTGGAGGTCAGGTTCAACCACTGGAGAGTAAGATCTAGACCATCAAGGACTGGGCTCCTCCAACCACCCAGACACAGGTCAGAGCTTTCTTGGGCCTGTCTGGTTACTACAGAAAGTTTGTTAAGAACTATGGGGCCATTGTGACACCACTTAATGACTTGACTTCTAAGTAGATGCCAAAAAAGGTTCAGTGGACAGTTGGCTGTCAAAAGGCATTTGATGACCTGAAGAAGGCCATGTGCTCGGCACCTATCTTAAAGAGTCCTGACTACTCCAAAGAGTTTATTGTCCAAACAGATGCTTCTGAGTTGGGGGTGGGAGCTGTGCTTTCACAACTTAATGAAGATGGCCAAGACCAGCCCATTGCTTTTATTAGCAGAAGGCTGACCCCTAGAGAGAAACGTTGGTCAGCTATTGAGAGGGAGGCCTTTGCTGTGGTTTGGGCCCTGAAGAAGTTGAGACCATACTTGTTTGGCACTCACTTCAAAATTCAGACAGACCATAAGCCCCTCTTGTGGCTAAATCAGATGAAGGGTGAGAATCCCAAACTGCTCAGGTGGTCCATTTCCCTACAGGGGATGGACTTTACAGTGGAGCACAGACCAGGGACTGACCATGGCAATGCAGATTGTCTCTCCAGGTATTTCCACTTAGAACATGAAGACTCAACTGGTCAAGGTTAGTCTAATGTCCCTGCGTTTGGGGGTGGGGGGTTATGTCTGTCCGGTCACTTGCCCGTTGGTTAGTGGCCTCTTTTACGACGAAACCCGAAATCTACACTACTGGTCTAGTTGCTCCAGACTGGCCCTTGCTTCCCTGCGAAGGAGAAGCCCCTCAGTCCTTGCTGGCCTGAGTAAGAAGCCCTCTTCGAATCCTGCGTGGGTTGCCTTTGCCAAGGCTTGTTGACTCCAGTCCGGAAGCCGACACCGCCGACAGTGAGAGCCTTCGTGGGACAGTCTGTGCCCAGCTCCTGGTCGTCGTCGACACCTCCTGGTCCACGTGGCAGCAGAGACAAGCTTTACGACATCGCCTGATTGCTTCCAGACATCGCCTGGTTCCATCCTGGTCACTGGCTAGTGACCCAAACTCTGTCCCCTCTGCTTTCAGGTAGTCCTCATCCTCGATCCGCCCTTGGATCCAACCGGAATCTTCTCTCCTGGTCGCCTGCAGCATCTTTTCTCCAAGGCTCCATAGGAAACCACGACGAAACCCGACACACTTTGGGACCTATGCACCCGCTTCCTGTGGGTGCATAGGTAACGCGAGTACTTCGGTGGTCCTGTGACGATTGACTATACTAGTGTCCTAGTTTCAAGTGGTTAGTTCCTAGTCCAGTCGGAAGACTCCTAAATCTTTAACTTTCTAACTTTACGCACCCATTGACTCCTATGTGTGCACGCGTGTGCCTTTAGACTCTGCACACGCATTCTATGGGCCTCCTGCTTCCTAACTACTGTTAGTCCAGTGTAGCCCCAGCGATTCCCAAAGCCCTAGGCCTTCCAACTGTTCGTGACGTGGTTCTTATACCATTATTTTAGTATATGGTTTAGCGGGCCACCAGGGCCTATCCATATTGTGCAACTTATTGTATGTTATATTGAGTTACTTGTTATGCGCTTGTGCATCTGCCCTCATAAAGAGTTCAGAGGATTGCTTTAGAAATAAATACATATATTTTGAATATTTAACCTGTGTGGTGTCCTTTCATTTGGTATTAAAGGGATTGCATATGGTACAACAGCTGGCTTCACATGGCCTCTTGAGTTTAGCCTAAGACTGCTTTTGTCCATGCTACCACTAGGATAGCTGGTCTATAAGGTTGACTTTACAACCATCACCATAAAGGTTGTTTGGACTGGTGCAAGGTGCTCACTAGAATAGTGAACATCATATACCAGGCCAACTTCTCACAGGGTAGATAGCCTTTCAATAGTGAAAAACAACATTTACATAGTTTACTATCAGAACATGTCACACACACCAGTATATGTCCTACCTTTCACATACACTGCACCCTGTGGTACCTTGGGCCTACCATAGTACTGCCTTACATGTAAGAAAAGGGAAAGTTAGGGCCTGGCAAGTGGGTGCAATTGCAAGGTCTACATGGCAGTTTAAAAGTGTGCAGAGACACTGCAGTGGCTGGCCTGAGATACCTTTTCAGGGCTACCCTTGTGGGTGGCACAATCAGTGCTGCAGGCCCACTAGTAGCATTTGATTTACAGGCCCAGGCCGACTTAATGCACTTTACTAGGGACTAAACAGTAAACCAAATATGCCAATCAGGGAGAATCAACTGTAATAACAATTTACACAGGGAGCACTTGCACGTTGACACTGATCAGCAGAGGCAAAGTGCCCAAAGCATCTAAGCCAGCAAAAACGAAATCCAGCACAGAATCAAAAATAAAGGAGGTAGAGGCAAAAAGTAAGGGCAAGCCATGCCAAAGATGCCAAGTCTAACATTGCCACTTTTTCAATGCCAGATGACTGCAGTAGCTGGAAGCTGCAGACCCTATTTCAATGTAATACATAGCACCATGACCCAATTAGTGCAGCAGCCCTTGAGGTAAAAGACCACCCAAACTCAGCTAGTGCCAAAGTTGAACTCGAGCTGGGAGATGAAAAAGAGGATGCTTAACAAGACCAGGGTACAATGAATGATGCTCTCAGTGTGAGCACACAGAGGCACAGAGGAACCTTTGAGGTAGAGCAGTGATTGCTCCACAGGAAGCAAATGTAGGAAGTATAAAGGCACTAAAAAGATCCACATGGACCTCATTCAAGCCGGGGTGGGAAATGTCACCTCAGGCTTAGGCTGCAATTTTTCCAACCCAATCCAAAAACTCCATACTAGTTCTATACAGATTTTTGTTTTTAACCAAGAGGACGAAGCGTAGTCATGGTTCTTGTGTTTCTTTCTCCTTGAGTAGTGATATTAATTTTCTTCGACTTGTAAGTGCTCTGGGGTGAAACATGGCACTTTTTGGAGGGAAACACACTTTGCTCCCTTCGCCTAATGGCAAAAGGCCCAGAAAAGATACAGTGACATATCTGCCACATATCTGTCAATTGTTTTTATACTTCTTTGAAAAGAAAAATTACCTTACCTTGCTTATTGCTTAAACACATCTTCACTTTATGTTTGATTTGCTTTTCTTTCACTGGATTCTCTCGAGATACGTTATTTCTGGTGCTTGAGGTAGAGATTCCTGTCATGGGGTTACTTGGCACTCTTATGTTCTTGAACTGTTTAAAAGAACTTTCCAGCACTATAACAAAACATAAGATATACATGTAAGATATGCCTACCAGGGGAAACATCCTTTACACTGCGGATGTTTCAACGCAGTGCTGTTACGACGCGTCCTTTACAACGCAAGTCGTAACCACGACTTGCGCTGGAGGGCGCTACAGGATTAAGAATAGTATATTTACTATTCCAACACCTTCCCTAGTGTCCACGGGGACTGGTGTTAGAATAGTAAATTATACTATTCTCGATCCGCACCCCCAACGCAAGTCGTTGTCACGACTTGCGTTGTAAAAGACGCGTTGTAACAGCACGCGTCGTACCGTCATACACCCGCCTACCAGAGGACAAAACTGACAAACTGAAGAAAACATTACTTACCTTTGGTAGTCAACTTTCTGGTAGATATATACCAGAGGAATCCTCACTTGTTGAATATCTCAAGGAGTCAGACTGGATTAGTGAACTTTTTCCTAGCTTTCCCGAGCTGGTAGGGGGCACTGGCTCAATTTAGGCACTTGTAGTTCTAGAGGCACTCCTATGTTTTGAAACCACGTGATGACCTTTGACTACCGTGATTTTAATTGTCTTTTGCTGTTTTTCCTTATCCTAGCCTGAATGTACGACATCATTTTTCCCTGCATGTGCTTTTTTCCTTAAAGATGTATTTTGTGTAATCTTGTAGTTTTAAAGCACATGAGCTTTCAGAGTAGAACAGCCTTCCTAGGAAAACAACGTATGGGATGTGTATTTGGAAGCATGGAGAGGTGTGGAATGTACTTCTTGGTCTTGAAGTGCTGTGTTAGGAGCAGTGGTGCTCAAATGTGCATTACGTTGTACATTGGGAGATGAAGTGTATGATGTTATAGGTAGTGTTGCACAAATGTGCACTGTGTTGTACATTGGGAAGTATTATGAAGTTCTTACTATTGGCTTTGACATGCCCTCATGTCATATTAAATTCTGACCGTCCTGCATGAGCTTTTTGCGCACACAAGCAGGCCCCCTGATTACTCAAGTTGTTTAGGTTATTCACGTTCAAGGTTGTTTTGTTGACTGTACTGCCAGAGACTTTCATAAGCTTCGTTAAGATAAAGGCTGGCACCCATAAGAATGCAGAAGAAACGTGAGAACTCCTTTGCCTTTGCAATGCTTGCATGGAAAGTGGCCAATTCCAGTACGTTTTCTCGGCATATAGGAAGGTCTCTCAGAACCTCTAGTGTGTTTTGAGACTATAAAGCTGGTTTGTTGACTTGGATACTGGGATTTGAGCCTGAACGGTGGATGCGTCTTAAGTGCAGGAATCAAGTCGCTGAGTCTCTTGACCACGCTCTGAATCTCCTGCTCTGGAGTGGGCCAGGATGATGATGATTGCCCTTATGATATTCATTTGAGTTTTCTTCGTTGAGTATTGACACACAAGTTACTTACCTTCGGTAACGATATATCTGTAAGAAACAGTAGTTAGTGTTAGAATCCTTACTTTAGAATATCCTCAGGCGTCAGGCTGGATCCGGAAGGTTTTCGTCAGCAGTGAAAGTAGTGTGGCTCACTGGTTAGAGGCGGCAGACCCGAGAGCAGAGGACGGCCCGGGACCAGGGTTCGATTCCCGGCGCGGCAGGTTTCTGGACCAGGGTCAGCGGACTCGATAATTCTCTCGCCTCGGTGCCCACTCTGATCAGCGTTCACACTCGGCAACTCTGGGCATTAGCTTGCCTCATCTTCACTAACGGCCCCACCAGACCGCCGGGGATGCCTGGTCTCACCCTGGAGATACCCATTAAGGGACCATCTCTCAGGGAAGCCAGGAAGGGTTTCGCAGCGGTCGAAGCGCCTTGGGACCCTACGGGTAAGTAGTGCGCTATATAAATGCCTATACATACATACATACATACCCATGCGCGTCGGTAGGCGCCATCTGCGGCTCCCCATCCGTCGTCGGCATCGCCGGGATGACGTCTGAGTACTTAGACCCTGCTCTCGCACGCTGACGTCAGTTCTGTACATAGCTTTCCGCGCCAGGAATGCAGAGCCAAGATAGAAACCGACACTGGTGCCATAAAACTTGGGCCCCGAAAGGGATGTCCTTAACACTAGATGGGTTCGCAGAACGGGGAGGATGGGTTGGGCAGTAAAGAATCTAACACTAACTACTGTTTCTCACAGATATATCTTTATCGAAGGTAAGTAACTTGCGCATCTGAAAGAAACAGGTTAGTGTTAGATTCCTTACCTTAGAATAGATACCCCAGCAATGGTGGGTCTGCGAATCAAGATCACACCAAAAGTCCTGGAGAACGGAACGGCCAAAAAAGACATCTCACTTAGTAGTGCTAAGCAAAGGTGTGCAGTGAGGCCCACGTAGCTGCCTGACAGATGTCCTGCAAGGGCACTACCCGACCCAGGGGAGTAGTAGCCGTCGTGGCCCGAGTGGTATGGGCGCGTAGCCCCACAGGAGGCTCCTTTTTCACCAAGTAGTAGTAAACCTTGATGCACAAAATGACCCACCGAGAGATGGTTCGCTTGTGCACCACCTGTCCATTGTTAGCGCCCACGTAACCAACAAGGAGCTGGTCGTCCACCCGGAACTGGCGTGTGTGGTCTAGCTAGAAGGAGAGCGCACGTGTTGGGTCCAGATGGTGTTGCCTCTCTTCCTCTTTCGAGGGATGCGGAGGCGGAAAGAAGGTGGGCAAGGTGATGGACTGCCCGATATGAAAGGCTGTAACCACCTTGGGCAGGAAAGGACGAGTCCTCAGAACAACCTTGTCCGGATGGACAGAGAGTAAAGGAGGTTTAGAAGATAGAGCCTGGAGCTCACTCACTCTCCTGGCCGAGGTGATGGCAACCAGGAATCAGTTGTTTTTTTTAAAACTTTTTATTAACTGCGTAGAAAAAGACAGTGGTGTACATCACATTTTAACCATTTTACGCATTTTCGTACCAGACAAGATCAAGGCATAGCACATGAATCACAAATACAAGGTCTACAATGAGTAAAATTACATCATTTATGCAACCTTTCGAGTGGTTCGTCAACTCTGGACGTCGTTGGGGGTTCGCAGATATGTCCCCTGTACTCATTCCAGTTGGACCAGACACCAACCCTTTTCTGTGGGAAGCCCCTCGTCACGTAGACTGTCTTTTCATGGAGCATGCACCAGTCCATGTCTTTTTTCCATGGACCAATCTTTGGAGGCATACCAGCCCCCCAGAGTCTAGCTACATTACGCTTTGCAATCACAAATCCAAGTGTAGCCCATGTTCTACCCCGTGTAGATAGATCGGTGGGTTCCCATATATTCAGCAGGCATCGTTTCGCCTCCCGGAATGCAGTTTTAAGAGTCAGGAGACGTAGAGGACAGATATGAAGTGGCTCAAAGGGAGCGCACATCAGATACGTAAGTACAAGGTTCAAGTCCTACTGAGGCATCACGAAAGAAACCGTAGGAAACGTGTGTGATGCCTTTCAATAATCTATTTACAACAGGGGACTTGAAAAGAGAAGGCTGTTCAGGAAGCTTTAAGAAGGCAGAAATGGCCGAGAGCTAGCCTTTGATAGTGCCCAGAGCAGAGCCCTGCTGGGCAAGAGAAAGAAGAAAGAGGAGAACCTCTGAAAGGGGGGCAGAGAGTGGATCCACAGCCTTTGCTGTGCACCATGCCACAAATTTGTTCCACCTGCAGGCGTATACCGATTTTGTGGAGGGACGCCTGGCTGCCAGAATCACATCACAGACTTCAGGAGGCGAGTCAAATGGCCTCAACGGTCGCCGCTTAATCTCCACGCATGAAGGTGGATGCTGGACAGGTTTGGGTGCAGGACCGTCCCCTGCTGCTGCGACAGAAGGTCCTCCTGAAGAGGCAGACGAATTGGAGGATCAACTGACATGCTGAGTAGCTCGGGATACCAGTCCAGAGCCACAACGATGACTTGGGCCCGGTCTCGCCAGATCTTCTTCAGCACTCTGGGAAGAAGTGGGAAAGGCGGAAAGGCGTACAACAGACTGCAGCTCCACTCACAACGAAAAGCGTCTCAGAGCGAGTGCCGCCTTGGAAATTCCAACGCGCAGAAATGATGACATTGCGCATTCTCTTTGGTGGCGCATAGATCAAACCAAGGCTCTCCCCACTGCCGAAAGAGACCTTGCGCCAAGTCTGAGTTCAGACGCCATTCGTGATCCATCATGCACCAGTGGCTGAGTTTGTCCGCCCTGGCGTTCAGGAAACCTGCCAGGTGTTGAACCACCAGGGTGATGCCCTGGTGTTCCAGCCATGTCCAGAGGAGCAGAGCCTCCTGACAAAGGGTCCACAACCCCACCCAGCCTTGTTTTTTGCAGTACCAGATGTTGGTGGTGTTGTCCATTGAACACCTGCACTCCACTTCCCCGGAAAGAGGGAAGGAATGCCTTCAGTGCAAGACGGATCGCCCACAGCTCCAGAAGGTTGATATGGAGCCGGTATTCCGCCAGAGACCAGAGGCCTCTAATCTCCGCCTCTCTCACATGGGCCCCCCATCCCAGGAGGGACGCATCCGTCACTACAACGTGCTCCAGTTGGGGCAGGGAGAGGGATCTGCCGCTGACCCAATCGCGGTTCATGAGCCACCACTGCAACTGACTCGCAGTACCCTCCGAAATCAGGACATGGTCGGACAGGTTGCCCTGATGCTGTGCCCACTGAAACTTCAGGTCCCACTGCAGAGCCCGCCTCCGCCACCTGGCGTGATGCACCAGAAGGATGCAGGAGGCCATCAGCCCCAGGAGCGGCAGCGTCAACCTGACCGAAACTTGGGATAAAGGCTGAAAGATCGAAATCAGAGCCTGAATATCCCGAACCCGCTGTTCGGGGGGGATAAACCCGAAACTGTGCAGAGTCCAGAACTGCTCCGATGAAATGGAGATTTTGAGAGGGGCACATGTGCGACTTCGGCACGTTGATGGAGAACCCCAGCGAGTGCAGGAGGTCGGCCGTAGTCTGGAGGTGGGAGACGACTGTCTGGGGCGAGCCCGCCTTCAACAACCAGTCGTCGAGATAGGGGAAGACTGAAACCCCTGATCTGCGCAGATGAGCTGCGACCACCGCCATTACTTTCGTTAACACCCGAGGGGCGCTGGTAATGCCGAAGGGGAGCACGGTAAACTGAAAGTGCTTGTGGCCTACCGTGAACCGCAGGTAGCGCCGGGGATATCAAAATATGCGTCCTGCAACTCCAATGCTACCCTCCAGTCTCCAGGGTCTAGGGCAGCTAGGACCTGAGCTAAAGTCAGCATCTTGAACTTCTCCTTCCGGAGGAAGCCGTTGACGCTCCGGAGGTCCAAGATAAGGTGCAGACCCCCTTTGCCCTTCTTGGGTACCAGAAAGTAGTGGGAGTAGCAACCACGTCCTACTTCTGGCCCAGGAACGCGCTCGATGGCCCCCTTGGCCAGAGGGCCGTAACTTCCTCCTGCAGAAGTTGCAAGTGATCCCCCGACATGCGGTGGTACTGCGTTGGCATGGCTGGAGGGGTCGCCTCAAAGGGGAGAGAGTAGCCCCTTCGGACAATTTGCAGCACCCACTGGTCCGACGTGATGGAGCGGCAGTGGAGGAGGTGATGGCGGACCCTGTCCCCCACTGGCGTCGAATGGGCGTAAAGCTCAGACAAGGAAGGCTTTGAGGCAGATGCTGTGGGAGCGGATGTGGACTGACCTTGCCTCTGTCCCCCAGCGCCGCCATGGCGGTTACCACGTCCGAGGCCGCATTGAGGCTGGTTCTGTGGCCTGTGGCTGGCAGGACGTATGGGGGTGCCCCTTCCTTGGCCACAAAAGGGGTGAAAAGCAGAAGTTTGCTGGCGCTGGCCAGACAGGCCCAAGGACTTGGCCGTAGCCCTGGAGTCCTTGAAACGCTCCAGCGCACTGTCCGCCTTGTCGCCAAAGAGGCGATGGCCATCAAAGGGCATGTCCATAAGGGTGGCTTGGTCGGTAATGCGGTCTGGAAGGTAGAGGCCTGGATCACCAGGCTCTCGGGTGGGGTTAACAGATAGGAAGCTGCGGTCGACCAGAGCCGGGCGGTGGCGTCGGGCCACGTTCCGATCCACGGGAAGGCCAGTAGAGGGCTTGGACCAGGTGCCCACTAGAACGTAAGTGAGGGCTTAGTTAAACGGCAGGAGAAGCTCCGAGGAGCTTGCCTGCGGTTGTAGCACCTCAGTGAGGAGGTTAGTCCTCACGGCCGTGACAGAGAGCTCAAGAGCCAAGGCCTTGGCTGCCCTAGTCAACACCACACTGTAAGCAACCCCCTCCTCCGTAGCCACGGTAGAAGGGGAGACAAATCCAGTGTCGGGCGAAGTGTCCAGTCCTCTGGCCTCCCCCAGCTCGTCTGCCCAGTCCTGGCTCAACTGGCACTGCAGTGCCAGAGAGGGACATCAGACCCCTCCCAGTCCCCCTAGTCATCCATCTCCTGGTAGTCAGGAACTAATGATGGAGCCGGGTCGTCAGTAAAGGGCTCACCGCTCGGCGTCGAAGATGACGCCGGTCCGCTCCGGATCCAGACCTGGAACCGGGTACGTCGCGTCCGGGGCGACAACCTAGGTGACGGCGCCAGTGGAAGGGTCGTAAGGTCGACCGGCATCGTCACGGATCCAGGCCTGGATCCTGAGAAGCCTTGCGGCGTCGGGATCGGAGTCGTAAACTGTGCCAGGGGCTGAAGCACCCGACGGCGCCCTCCTCCGTAGCCAAGGAGGGAGGAGAGACGAATCCAGTGTCAGGCGAAGTGTCCAGACCAATGGCCTCCCCTAGCTCGTCTGCCCAGTCCTGGCTCAACTGGCACTTTAGTGCTAGAGGGTCCTCAGAGCCCTCCCAGTCGTCATCCATCTGATGATCAGGAAAAAATTATGGAGCTGGGTTGTCAGTGAAGGGCACACCGCTCGGCGTCTAAGATGGCGCCGGTCCGACGCCGGATCCAGACCGGGGCTGGTACCGGGGACGTCGCTGTAGGAGAGTAGGGTCTGCTTCCGATTGTCACCCCCACTTTTTGCTTCACTGGTTTTCGACTTAATGTGGCTGTGGGCCTGCTAATCAGACCCACAGCCCTGCTGTTCTCTCTCTAAATTCACACCATGTACTTTAGGTACATCACCAATTGGGATTTGGGTCACTCTTATGCGTCCCTGTACAGTGTACTATAGGTACCCAGGGCATAGGTGCACCAAAGGCCTACCAGGGGCTGCAGCATATTTTTTACCACCCCTGGCTGGCCATCCAAACTGACACAACTGGCTGATCACTCAGCTGGGGCAAGGTCGTGTAATCACCCTTTGCTTCGATATAGTAGTCCTATATCTAACCTTATATCTAGACACATATACACATATAAGTCACTCCTATGGCAGGCCTTAACAATCCTGAAGGCAGAGTGCTTGGTTTTATGTGAATGGTGCTCTAGCATGAGCTGAGCCTGTCTGCAGCTTTCGGAACCATGTCCTTATAGCTGTTCTAGGGTATTGCCATACCATATACTCTTAAGTGCATTATGAACCTCGCGGTCAGATTCTAACTTTGGTTTGGCTTTATCAAAACATGTTGTGTAAGGTGTCATATGCTTTAGAATACTACCCCCTCACCAGTTCTGGCGACTGGGGTAGCATTCCACCCTTCTAGAGGGAGAAGACATGTTACTTCCATTAATCCCGGTTAAAGTTAACCAGCGCCTCAGCATCACAAAATGGATGCTGCTGCCACAGACACAAGTCGGACCTTCTGCTGCTGGGAGTCCTTCCAGCGAGGAAGGCTTGGATAATAGGTTTCCTGTCACAGGGAGGTGCTAGCACCACCCCAGACAGGCTATAGTGTATTGGGGCAGGGAGGGCTGAATGAAATAAGACACTGCCTGGGGCACACAAGGTGTCCCATGCATAGTCCAGTTCAAACCGGTGCTGGGGCACTCCAGCCCCAGCTCTGGCGTGAAACTGGACAAAAGGAAAGGGGTGTAACCACCCCCTTCCTGGGTCCCACCCATAGGAGGGACCTAGAAAGTAATCCAGCATCTTTTAGTTGCATAAAGGTAGGAGCTGAACCCCAGGACTTTAGATTTGATCTTGAACTGAAACTTGAAACGAAACTCTGGACCTTCGACGTTCTGCTGAAGCTGAAGACTGAAGAATCTCCCTTGAGGCCAAGGAGTGACCACCCTGGGCAACCAGGCACCATCCAGCAAATCAACGGCTTGCTTTGTCAACGCTCCTGCCGGGACCCGAGTACAGAGCCTGACAAGACCCAGACTTCCAGACCTCTCAGACCCTCTCTTCACATCTGCAGCATAGCGGAGATCCGTGGAGGCTACGAGACACGTGGACCGGACATCTTGAAAAGTCCACGACTTGCTAACTGTGCAGCTCCTGAGGTATCCTCGAAGCTGTGCACTGGGGATTGAGAAGCCCCGAATCCGAGCTCCACCTGCACCGAAGATCAGCCCTCCACGAGTTCTGCGTGGGGCCCTTCTGCTTGTGTTCTGCTCGACGCGTTGTCTGGTTGCTGGCCCGTTGGCTAGTAGCCTCTGTGACGACGATCCTTTTGAATCAACTCGCTGGTCTGGTTGCTCCAGACTGGCCCTTGCCTCCCTGCAAAGGTGAAGCACCTCAGACCTTGCTGGTCTGCATCAGAAGCCTTCTTTGAATCCTGCGTGGGTTGCCTTTGCCAAGGCTTGTTGACTCCAATCCGGCAGTCGACCCCTCCATCTGCGAGAACCTTCGTGGGACAGCTCCTCTCCAGCATCTGGTCATCCTCGACGCCTCCTGGTCCGCGTGGCTGAAGAAACCAGCTTCACGACAGCACCTGATTGCTCCTCGACGTCGTCTGGTTCCTTCCTCGATCCACCCGGACATCTTCCTCCTGGTCGCCTGCAGCATCTTTTTTCCAGGTCTCCATAGGCTTCAATGGCGAAACCCGACACATCTTCACACCTATGCACCCGCTTCCTGTGGGTGAGGTAACGGGAGTACTTCGGTACTCCCAAGGGTATTGACTATCCAAGTGTCTAGGTTTTTAGTTGTTTCCTCCTAGCTAAACCGGAAGTGTCCTAAATCCTTCTAAATCTAACTTCTAAGTTCCCATTGACTCTGCATTGACTCACGTGTGTCTGTGTAAAGACACTGCACCCGTCGCCTGTGGGCCTCCTACTCCTAAACTATTGTTCAGATAGTGTAGCCCCAGCGATTCCATAGGCCTTTCCTTTTCTCGTGACGTGGTACTTATACCACTTTCTTAATATATGGTTTGCTTCGCCCCTAGGGCCCAACCGTAAATTGTGCAACTTAACGTATTCTGACTAAGTATCTTGTTATGTGCTTTGGCCTCTGATCTCATAAAGAGTTCAGAGGAGTGTGTTAGTAAATAAATACATATACATTTTATATATATCCTGTGTGGTGTCCTTTCATTTGATATTCACGGGGTTGTGTAGGAGAGTGGGGTCTGCAATCCTATGGTCACCCCAGATTTTTGCTTTTTGCTTCACTGGTTTACGACTTTCCCTGGCTGTGGGCCTGCTAATCAGACCCCCAGCCTAGCTGTTCTCTCTCTAAATTGACAACCATGTACTTTACGTGCATATACCAATTGGTACTGGGCCACCTTATCAGTCCCTGTACAGTGTACCTTAGGTACCCAGGGCATAGGTGTACCCAGGGCCTACCAGGGGCTGAAGCATGTATTATGCCACCCCTGGCTGGCCATCTAAACAGACACAACTGGCTGCACGACAGCTGGGGCAAGGTGGTGTAATCACCCTTCGCTGTAGATATAGTATACCTATATCTAACCCTAAAATGGACACATATATTCCTATCAGTCACACCTATGGCAGGCCTTATCAATCCTGAAGGCGGAGTGCTTGAAATTATGTGAGATGGTGCTCTGGCATGAGCTGAGCCCGTCTGCAGCTTGCGGAACCAAGTCCTTATAGCTGTTCCATGATAACGCTATACAATATACTCTTAAGTGCATTATAATCCTCGCGGTTAAATGCTAACTTTGGTATAGCATTATCAAAACATGTCGAGTAAGGTGTCATACGAATTGGAATACTACCCCCTCGCCAATTCTGGCGACTGGGGTAGCATTCCACCCTTCTAGAGGGACACGACATGTATGTAACTGTAAACCCTGGTTAAAGTTAACTCGAGCCTTGGCATCACAAAATGGATGCTGCCACCACAGACACAAGTCTGACCTCCTGCTGCTGGGAGTCCTTCCAGCGAGGGAGGCCTGGACAAAGGGTTTCCTGCCTTGGGAGGTGCTAGCTCCACCCTAGACAGGATTTTGTGTATTGAGGTAGGGAGGCCTGAAAGGAATGAGACATGCCTGGGGCACACAAGGTGCCCTGTGCATACACCGGTTCAAACCAGTTGCTGGGGCACTCCAGTCCCAGCTCTGGCGCGAAACCGGACAAAGGATAGAGGGTGTAACCACCCCCCTTCCTGGTCCCACCCAGGGGAGGGACCTAGTCACCAGTACAGCCCCCTTTAGCAGCATAAAGGTAGGAGCTGGTCCCATTCCAAATTAGATTAATCCTGAACTACTCTACAAGAAGAAACTCTGGACTTCGACGCTCTGCTCCACAGAAGACTGAAGAAATCTCCCTTGTGGGCAAGGAGTGTCCACCCTGCAACTGCAGGCACCATCAAGCGTCCAGCGGCTTCACTTTGTCGTCTTCCCTCGAGCATCCAGACTTCAGAGCCCGACGAGACCCGGATTCCCAGACCTCTCCGGCCTCAACTCACATCTGCAGCACAGCTAAGACCCGTGGGTGCGACGAGACACGTGGGACCGGCCATCTTGAAAGAAACTGCACTTCGCTTCCAGCACGACTCCCGAGGTAACCTCGACCCAGTGCTTTGGGGATTGAGAAGCCCAGCCCCGAGCAGCTCCTGCACCGAAGATCAGCCCTCCAGTTTCCACGAGATCTGCGTGGGGCCCTTCTGCTTGTATGCTGCTCGACGTGTTGTCTGGTCACTTGCCGGCTGGCTAGTGGCCTCCTAGACGACGAACCTTGAAATCTTCACAGCTGGTCTGGTTGCTCCAGACTGGTCCTTGCTCCCTTCCAAAAGAGGGGCACGCCGGACTCTCCTAGTCCGCACCAGACGCCTTTTCCACTCACCGCGTGGGTTGCCTTTGCCAAGGCCTGTTGACGCCGAATCCGGAACAGACACCGCCGACAGCGAGAGCCTGCGTGGGACAGCTCGTGCCTCCATCCTGGTCATCGAAGACACCTCCTGGTCCATGTGGCTGCAGAGTCAAGAGTCCACTCTTCACTTGATCGCGACGACGACATCTGGTTCCTTCCTGGTTCCACTCCAGTCACTGGCTAGTGACTTTGAACATTGTCCCCTCTGCTTTCAGGTCTTCAGTATCTCTGATCCACCCTTGGATCACACCGGACATCTTCCTCCTGGTCGCCTGCAGAATCTTTTCCTCCATGCTCCATAGACTTCAACGCCGGAACCCGACACGACTTTGCACCTATGCACCCGCAGCCCGTGGGTGAGGTAACAAGAGCATTTCGGTGCTCAAGGGTAGATTGACTCTCCTAGTGTCCAGTTCCACAGTCGTTTTAGTCCTAACTAGTCAGGATTGTCCGTACTCACCTTTTTCTTGAACTGTACTGTCCATAAACGTTGTTACGCATCTCGCGTGTGAGTTCACACTCTGCACACGCGTCCCGTGGGCCTCCTATTACTTACCTAGAGTTAGGGTAGCGTGGTCCCAACGATCCTACAGCCTCTGGACAGCTCCATTCCTTCTATCGATTTCCTTATACCATTTACTTAGTATATGGTTTGCCGTGCCCCTAGGGCACCATTGTAATTTTGTGCAACTTATCGTATTTTTCCAAAGAGATTGTCATGTGCTTAGCCCTCTGATCTCATAAAGAGTTCAGAGGTGTTTGGTATTAATAAATATACTGTTTATTTTCATAACAACCTGTGTGGTGTCCTTTCATCTGGTATTCAAGGGGTTATATTGTGGTAAAACAGCTGGCTTCACATGCCAAAAGAGTTTAGCCTAAGACTGCTTTGTCCATGCTACCATTAGGATAGCTGGTCTACAAGGTTGACTTACAACCAATCACCATAAGAGTTGTTTGGACTGATACAAGGTGATCACTAGAACTAGTGAGCATCATATAGCAGGCCAACTTCTCACAGGTTGCATATGGTAAAACAGCTGGCTTTACACGCCCTCAAGAGTCTTTTAGCCTAAGACTGTTCTGTCCACGCTACCACTAGGATAGCTGGTCTCAAAGGTTGACTTACAACCATCACCATAAGGGTTGTTTGGACTGGTGCAAGGTGATCACTAGAATAGTGATCATCATATACCAGGCCAACTTCTCACATTCCTCATCCACGCTGACTGCTGCTTCAACACCCAAGCATTCGGCGCCGAAGACTGGCACCCGCTCATCGACGTCAAAACCGCAATCGGAGCAGAGTAAAAAAACTGCCTAAAGGTCCCGACTCCCATGCTTCGGAGCCAAAAAAAAAACCCTGAACCGAAAAAACACTTTCAGGTTAAGGACATTTCAAATGGTCACAGTTATAAGCCGAAAGGCCCTAGACCAGCTACCGAGCCGGTGCTGACAAAACCTCAGGAACCGAGAACTTCGACACCGAAGGATCTACCCTCCACAGAAGAGCTTTTGTGTGGTGAAGGACTGTGGTAAAACTCAGTCGCTGGCATCCAATCAGGCGTCCGTGTTTAATAATGAGATTTGCCCGAAGTTGATTGAACTATGTCCGCCGACACTTTACAAAGTCGTGAGGCGGCAGCTTGCGACATGTTTATCTGAAAGAAACACGTTAGTGTTAGATTCCTTACCTTCGAATATCCCCAGGCGTCAGACTGGATCCAGAAAGTTTTCGTCAGCACTACCCCTGCGCGTCGCTAGGCGTCGTCTGTGGCTCCGCGTCCGTCATCGGCGTCGTGATCACCGGGATGACGTTGTCGGAGTACTTAGACGCCGCCCTCGCGCGCGGACATCAGTTCTTCTTTTTTCCAAGCAAGCGCAGATCCGGGAAGAGCAGTACTCAGTCATTTTTTTACTAACTTTTTTGATCACTTTTCGAGTCGACCCTCGACTCGCGGTGCCGCTAGGGATGCCTGGTTTCAAACCTTGCGAGGACTGTCACCGCTTGATGTCGTTGACGGACCCCCACCGTCGGTGCCTTTACTGTCTCGGGGCCGACCATGATGACAAGTCGTGCCCCGACTGCCAGGCCTTGACCTCAAAGGCTAGACGGAGCGGTCCCGTAAGCTGCTCGAGCTCCGGCAGTCGGCTCTGCGCCGTTCGAGGTCCTGGTTGAGGAGGAAGTCGAGGGACCGGTCGCGGAACCGCGGTCATCGCCGCTCGAAGAGTCGACACCACTCGTCGGGTTCAAAGTCCTCAAGTAAGTCGAGGCATTCGAAAAAGAAGTCGAAGAGGCGTCATCACGCTTCCAACGACGCTCGCGCGACGTGGTTGGGACGACACCGCTGGAGCAGCAAGTGCCGCATCCAGCTCCACACCCGATGGTCCCTGGGCTGCACGCGACGCCGGAGGAGATACGTGACTTCCACGTGGCCATGAGGACTCACTTCCCTCCCACGGACCCTGTCGAGGTGCCCCGTGGGTCTGTCTGGGAGCCCTAGCAGGCCGTCAGGTGCTTCGGCCCTGGTGCCGTCGGGTGCTTCGGCCCCAGCGCCGTCGTCGACTCCGGTCCCGACGCCGCAGGGCTCCATAGGATGCAGGCCTGGATCTGGGTCGACGCCAGTTGACCTTATGACTCCTCCGCTGGCGCCGAACCCAAAGGGGTCGCTCCCGGCGCCGTCTCAGTACGATTTCGTCCCCAGTCTCAGCCCCGGTCCTGGTCGTGCGTTGATGGGTGGGCAATTCACCTATGACCCGGCTCCATCTTTTTTTCCTGACTATCAGGAGATGGATGACGAGGACGACTGGGAGGGGGTCTGAGGACCCTCTAGCACTACAGTGCCAGTTGAGCCAGGACTGGGCAGACCAGCTAGGGGAGGCCATTGGTCTGGACCCTTCGCCTGACACTGGATTAGTCTCTCCTCCCTCCTTGGCTACGGAGGAGGGGGTGCCGTCGGGTGCTTCAGCCCGGCGTCGTTGACGACTCCGATCCTGACGCCGCAGGGCTCCATAGATGTCCAATGGCGGAAATAAACAATCTGAGGATGGAGCCGATGCCCATGCTCAATGTGGTCCAAAGGAGGAGTCACCAAAGAACTTTTCAGGACAAAAAAAACTGCAAACATCCAGGCCCAACACAAGGTGGCGATCTATGCACAGTGTGCAATCTGCAGCTGATATGCCTCGAACTGTACATTTTCCTGTTACAATCCTGAAAGGTCTTGAATCCTGATTTTCTTGGAGGGCGACATCCATAGTGCTACACTCGAAGGAGGGATGAGCTCTGGGTCAGTTTCGAAGAATGTGGAAAAAGGAGAACTGATGTCAGGGTGGCAAGGCTGGCACTATATTGCTGCTGTAACATCCCCCTGGTGTTGTTTTTGGCACTGAAAGTGAACCAGTGCTCTCTACTGGCAAGGGAGAGCTTTGGAAAAGTTTACAGAGTCGCTATGGCTCCTGGTGATATTCAACAGGTGAAGGAATCTGCAGGTAAAAGTATCCATCAAAAGTAAAATGTATTAACACATTAAATACTTGCCTTCAATAATACACAGCTAACAATCTGTATATATGACAATGAGCTATTCAATATGGCTTCGGCTTTTTTAGGAAAATGAACAGTGTTACCTGACATTTTATGAAATTACTTTATCAAAGGTGATGTGCAAAAATGGATAAATATTTCTTTACAATGACTAGAGTGTAGGCGTTGTCCTACTGGTACTATATGGTTAAAGCACTACAGAGCAGTGGGAAACAAACATATTTTGACAAAGGTTACATTAAGAGCATTACCCATCTAGTACGCCCACATTTGAGTGACACAAGTATATATACAGGTGGATAGAGCGATAGACAGGGCGTTGTTTGATAGCAAGCAGTTGGAGTTGAGGTTAGAAAACATCCACCCTATGGGTAACAAGTAACCATAAAAATAACGTTATGTTCTGGCTTCTTCCCATTATTATTATGGTTAGAATCTACATTAACAACAATCAGAAGAATGACAATTGAAGTGGGCAGTGTTGTCCCAGGCAAACAGTTCTGAAAAAACACTGGAACAATGAGCACTGCTTTTGAAAACTAGCTCTTTCTATGCAATGCCTGCAGAATGCAGGCAGAGTAGACTATGAAGCAGCCTTTCACTGCATTCTGAGAGGCCAAGTTCATGGTCCATAAGAGTCCAAAGGACATTGATGCATGTTAGATCAGTACCAGAATTTAAGGATAGTCAAATACGTTTCTTTCTCCCAAGTGTTTCCCAATTTACTCTTTAAAGACAGTTTCAGCTTTGAAGCTCGCCTTTGGACCCAACACCCATGTGGGTTCCTGCGAAAAGGGAGGTAACGACTCTCTCTAGTGCATGCCCCTATTGTTTCTTTTCCTGGGAGTCATTAGTGCGTCTCCCTAGCAGAGCAAAAAGCGGTTTCGGGTTAAAGCTCAATATGTAACAGTTAAAGGGCGCAGGAGATTGAAGACAACAAAGTAGCGACTTTGTAAAAGTTGCACACTGTAACTTGTTACATCAACTACAACTTGAGAATCAAGTCGGATTTAATGCAACGAGTTGTTTGATGCCTTGAAGTTCTAACTTTGGTCACAACATTCAGGAGATAGCACAGCTGAGGGGTGAGCATATAACCCTATACTCGCCAAATGGGTGACCAAGACACCACAGTAAAAATTTAATTTTTGAGTTTTTACAGACAGAACATATATGAAATACATGGTCTGCCCATTAAATATGCTGCACCCTGCCTGAGGGCACAGTAGACCTACCATTGATGTGACATTTGAGAGGGATATTTAACTTATTCACGGCTTTAAATGGCAAAGCAGGGCTAGCAGTTCCAAACTGCTCTTCCAGTCTACAATAGAAGACTAGGAGACTTGTTTTCCTTTGTCACACCCAGGGTGGCACAACCAGTGCTGCATTCCCTGGGGTGACTCTTTATCTTCCAGACCCTGGGTGCCATATGCACAAGTTACTACTTGTGTAACGATATATCTGTAAGAGTCATTACTTAGTGATAGATTCCTTACCTTAGAATATCCCCAGGCGTCAGACTGGATACGGAAAGTTTTTCTCGCTAGCAGTACCTCTGAGCATCAGTAGGCGTCGTCGTGCGGCTCCTCGCCCGTCGCTGGTGTCGTATGCGCCGAGATGACATCACGGAGACTACTTAGGAGCCACCCCTGCGCACTGACCTCAGTTCTGTACACGACTTTCCGCGCCAGGAAAGCAGAGCCATGCAAGAAACTGACCACTGGTGCCATGAAACTAGGGCCCTGAAAGGGTTGACCTTAACCCTAGAAATCAGTTCGCAGAACAGGGGGGATGGGTGGGACAGTAAGAAAATCTATCACGAACTAATATATCTTACAGATATATCGTTACACAAGTAGCAAGTTAGTGATAGATTCCTTACCTTAGAATAGATACCCCAGCAATACCAACCCCGGTGGTGGGTCTGCCAACAAGATTACACCAGAAAGTCACAGAGAACAGAACGGCCAAAGAAGCCGTCTCTCCGGACTTGACTGTCAAGGCAGTAATGCTTGGTAAACATGTGCAGAGAGGCCTACGTAGATGCCTGACAAATGTCCTGCAAGGGAACGCCGCGTCCCAAGGAAGTAGTGGCTGCCGTTGCCCTGGTGGAATGGGCACGCAGCCCCACAGGAGGCTCCTTCTTAGCCAACGAGTAACAGTCCTTGATGCAGAGAACGACCCACCGAGAGATGGTTCGTTTGTGCATGGCCCGACCTTTTTTGGCACCCACGTAGCCAACAAAGAGCTGGTCATCCGCAGAAAGGCCAAGATGGCTGAAAGATAACCTTTGATAGTGCCCAGAGCAGAGCCCCGCTGGGCCAAGGAAAGAAGGAACAGAAGAACCGGACCTCGGAAAGAGGGACAGAAAGGGGATCCACACTTTTAGCTGTGCACCATGCCACAAACTTGTTCCACCTGCAGGCGTACACTGTTTTAGTGGAGGGACGCCTGGCTGCCAGAATGACATCACAGACTTCGGGACGAAGATCGAAAGCTGTCAACCGTCGCCGCTAAATCTCCACGCATGGAGGTGGAGGCTGGGCAGGTTCGGGTGGAGGACCGTCCCCTGCTGCTACGACAGTAGATCCTCCCGAAGAGTCAGTCGGATCGGCATGCTGAGTAGCTCGGGATACCAGTATCTTCGTGCCCAATCCGGAGCCACAAGGATAACTTGGGCCCGGTCGCGCCAAATCTTCTTCAGCACTCTGAGCAGACGTGGTATAGGCGGAAATGCGTACAATAGACCGCAAATCCACTCGCAACGAAAAGCGTCGCGAGCGAGTGCTGCCTTGGAAATTCCAACACGCAGAACAGATGACATTGCGCGTACTCTTCGGTGGCAAATAGATCAAACCGAGGCTCTCCCCACTGCTGAAAGAGACCTTGCGCCACGTCCGACTTCAGACGCCATTCGTGATCCATCAAGCACCGGCGGCTGAGTTCGTCTGCCGTGGCGTTCAGAGAACCTGCCAGGTGTTGTACCACCAAGGTAATGCCTTGATGTTCCAGCCATGTCCTGAGGCGCAGAGCCTCCTGACATTAGGGTCCATGACCCCACCCGCCCTGTTTGTTGCTGTAGGAAGGTGGATACCTGACTATGGTTACCCCAGATTTTTTGCCTTGTGTTTAGCTGGTTTTCGACTTAGTTGGCCTGGGATCCTGCTAATCAGGGCCTCAGGCTATCTGCTCTCACTGTAAAATGGACTCCATGTACTCTAGGTACATCTCCAATTGGATATTGGGTCACCTTATGAGCCCCTGTATAGTGTACTATAGGTACCCAGGGCATAGGTGCATCCAAGGCCTACCAGGGGCTGCAGCATATATTATGCCACCCCTGGCTGGCCACCTAAATTGACACAACTGGCTGATCACTCAGCTGGGGCAAGGTCGTGTAATCACCCCTTGCTTAGGTATAGTATCCCTATACCTACCTTATATATAGACACATAATAACCTATAAGTCACTCCTATGGCAGGCCTTAACTATCCTGAAGGCAGAGTGCTTGGTTTTATGTGAGATGGTGCTCTAGCATGAGCTGAGCCTGTCTGCAGCTTTCGGAACCATGTCCTTATAGCTGTTCTATGATATAGCCATACCATGTACTCTTAAGTGCATTATGAACCTCGCGGTTAAATGCTATCTTTGGTTTGGCTTTATCAAAACATGCCGTGTAAGGTGTGATACGCATTGGAATACTTCCCCGTCGACAGAATTGGCATTCCACCCTTCTAGAGGGAGAAGACATGTTGTTCCTACTAATCCCGGTTAAAGTTAACCAGAGCCTCAGCATCACAAAATGGTTGCTGCAGCCACAGACACAAGTCTGACCTCCTGCTGCTGGGAGTCCTTCCAGCGAGAGAGGCTTGGACAATAGGTTTCCTGTCTTGGGAGGTGCTAGCACCACCCCAGACAGGCTAAAGTGTATTGGGGCAGGGAGGGCTGAATGAAATGAGACACTGCTTGGGGCACACAAGGTGTCCCTTGCATACTCCAGTTCAAACCGGAGCTGGGGCACTTAGGGACAATCTGCCCTTCGGTCAATTTCTTAGGATCCGCCGCAACTGCAGCAAGAAAGATGACTACATGGATGAATCGGAGAACCTGATGGACCGCTTGATTGCACGTGGTTACCCCAAGCGCCTAATAAAAAAGGCAAGGAAGAGAGCGTTGTTTAGCCCACGAGAATCCTTGTTGGAACCCAGTGAACGTGACAATAATGAGAACCAGCGCCTTATATGCGTAACTACTTTTTCCACCAAGAGCAATGACATAAAGAAAACCATAAACAAACATTGGACAATGGTATCAGAAGACCTGGGTAGTAACATCTTACCCATGCATTCCTTCAAAAAGGCCAAAAACATTCGTGACCATGTGGTTTGTTCTTTCTTGGAAACCCCGTCCTCACCCACTTTGAACTCGCTTTGGAATCTACCACCAATTTTGGGCCACTACAAATGTGGAAGCTGCAAAGCCTGCCCTCAGGCTATTCAAATGAAGGAATTTCACTACAAACACCACCGAATCTGATTACAATCACATACCAATTGCAACACCACGGACGTGGTGTATTGCATAACCTGCCCGTGTGATCTGATTTATGTTGGACAAACTCAACAACGTGTAAAGATGTGTTTCTTGCAACACTGTAGCCGCATCAGGTGCAAAGTGATTGGTGCTCCAATGGTAGATCACTGCATGAAAGAAAATCACCCACCTGAAAGCCTCAAGTGGATTGTATTGGAACATGTAACTCTTGGCCCTAGGGGTGGTAATATAGCTCCAACCCTAAATGTCAGGGAACTCAAATGGATAACTTTCTTTGATTCTGTAAACATTGGGCTTAATGAGTTCGAGAGTAGTTTTGCACAGCTAGCCAATTTGTAATTGGTCTCTCTCAAACCTTTTCTGGTGACTGCCAATTCTGCTACACTAATGCTTTGAACCTCCGTGTGTTTTACTACCATGCTTGGCAGGTACACACACCGTGCGTTTAATGGTTGACATGACTGGGTGTTTTTAAGGTCATGTTCTTTAAGGTCATGTTATTAGTAAAAGTTTTTGAAATGTATATCGGAAATTATGATGACATGCTCGCTAAGGCTGTTACACTACCCTGCGAGGCTTGTGCTCAGCATGATCAATAATAGCCGACATTCCGCTGATTAGGTACCCGCCGGGTTACCATTTTATATTTAGAATAGTCTACCCCTTTCCATCCTGATGTCGCGGTGATCACAGGTTCCCTAGCAACGTACACGCTAGACCATTTTGAGTCTTTCCACCCTCTCCATTAAATTCGGCCACGCCCTCCACTGTCCATTTCCTGGTTACGGGAGACGCTAGTTCGATCTCGAGCATTCACTGCCCCAGCCTGCACAACGTGTTTGTCCAGCTCTCCCCGGCTATCGATTGATTTGATAGGTGAGTGCCCTACGGCGCCGCCTGGAGCTCTCTTAGCTTTAATAAAAACCCTGATGAAACTGGGATACTTATCCTCTTTTCCCCTTCTCACAGAATCGGGAAATCGGATCTATTTTCCAGCCCTTGCGGACCCTGACCCTCGTTACACAAGGTAAATCACTGGTGTAATTTTTAACCATGATGGCTCCGCCACAAATGGTATTTGTATTTTAACCTTCTTCATTCGAGCCCTCAGATCGCATCACGGCCGAATGAACAGGACCGCGTGGTCCGAAGCCCGCCCGGCAGTACGTCCGGTTTATAAGGTAATCACCAATAAGCCCCCCGCAGACGCCTGAATAATGATTTGATTCTTTAACTATTCATTAATTTGGATACTCAGTTGCCTCTCCAGTCCTCTGTTCAGTATGTGTTTTAATCTGTCCAAGTGGGAATCCCACTATGGCTAATATAGGGATTTATATCGTAGACCCTAGACCCTTATTATTTCAATTTCTTCACCCCTAGGCGGTCAGCCCACACCACCCCCCTGTCCTGACGAAGACCCGAACTGTAAGGGCTACTACCCCTACATGATACAGGGTCGAAACGTAGACCACTTCCGCCTACCTTACCAGCTTCTACCCCCAGCAAGATTGATACAGCTGCCATAGAAGTCTGGTCATAGAAAAGTGTGACATGTGCCTATCGTTTGTGTGGCCCTGATTCTGGGGAATCATTTCAAAATTGTATATATGAATATATGAATATTGGATTTATCTGTCACATAAATTAATACTATGTCCTTGCTATTTTTCACAGAATTCCCTCACAGCACTCCCCTCTCCCTTTCACTTTACTCCTCCACTGTGGGCACAAACTTTATTAAAAAAGAGTGAATTTGTTTTTGATACATAACGGATAACCAATGATAAGGTTTTTCGAGTACTTTGTAATAAAAACATCGTACTTTGGATTTGTTCCCGCCTTTCTTGATTTCTGTTGAACACAGTTATTTTCCATTTCTCTCTAACTTTACCTTTCCTAGTCTGGGACCCCGCTGTTTATAATACTTAACTATCCTGGAGGCAGAGTGCTTGGTTATGTGTGAGATGGTGCTCTAGCATGAGCTGAGCCCGTGTGCAGCTTGCGGAACCATGTCCTTATAGCTGTTCTATGATATTGCCATACCATATACTCTTAAGTGCATTATAATCCTCGCGGTTGAATGCTAACTTTGGTTTGGCTTTATCTAAACATGTCCTGTAAGGTGTCATACGTTTTGGAATACTACCCCCTCGCCAATTCTGGCGACGGGGGTAGCATTCCACCCTTCCAGAGGGAGAAGACATGTTGTTGCTGACTATCCCAGTTAAAGTTAACCAGAGCCCCAGCATCACAAAATGGATGCTGCTGCCACAGACACAAGGCTGACCTCCTGCTGCTGGGAGTCCTTCCAGTCAGGGAGGCCCTGACAAAAGGTTTCCTGCCTGGAGAGGTGCGAGCACCACCCCAGACAGGATTTTGTGTATTGGGACAGGGAGGGCTGAAAAGAAACCGACACTACCAGGGGCACACTAGGTGCACCATGCATAGTTCAGTTCAAACCGGTGCTGGGGCACTCCAGCCCCAGCTCTGGCGCGAAACTGGACAAAGGAAAGGGGGTGTAACCATCCCCCTTCCTGGTCCCACCCATAGGAGGGACCTAGTGAGTAAACCAGCCCCCTTTAGTTGTATAAAGATAGGAGCTGACCCAGGAGACTTCAGATTTATCCTGATGAAACTTTGAAATGGAACTCTGGACCCTTCGACATTCAACCGACTTGAAGACTGAAGAATCTCCATTGTGGCCAAGGAGTGACCACCCTGGGAAATCAGGCACCATCCAGCAACTCAACGGCTTGCCTTGTCCCTGTTCCCGACGGAACTCTAGCACAGAGCCTGACAAGACCTCGACTCCAGGACTCCTCTGACCCCACTGCACGACTCAAGCACAGCTGAGCTCCGTGGAAGGCGTCGGAATCCGAGGAACCAGGCAACTTGGAAAGTCTTCAACTTGCTAACAGCGCAGCTCCTGAGGCATCCTCGCAGCTGTGCACTGGGGACAGACACCCCGACACCGAGCTCCACCTGCACCGAAGACCAGCCCTCCACACTCCACGAGATCTGCGTGGGGCCCTTCTGCTTGTGTTCTGCTCGATGCGTTGTCCGGATGCTGGCCCGTTGGCTAGTAGCCCTCTGACGACGACTCCTTTGAAAATCCATCGCTGGTCTGGTGGCTCCAGACTGGCCCTCGCTTCCCTGAAAAGGTGAAGTACCTCAGACCCTCCTGGTCTGCACCAGAAGCTTTTTGTATATCCTGCGTGGGTTGCCTTTGCTTAGGCTTGTTGGCTCCAATCTTGAAGTCGATCCCTCCATCTGCGAGAACCTTCGTGGGACAGCTCCTCTCCAGCACCTGGTCGTCCTCGACGCCTCCTGGTCCACGTGGCTGCAACGAAAAGCTTCACATCCGCACCTGATTGCTCCTCGACGACGTCTGGTTCCTCCCTAGTGCCTCCCGGTCACTGGCTAGTGACCTAGACTCTGTCCCATCTGCTTTCAGGTCCTCTTCATCCTAGATCCACCCTTGGATCCACCCGGACATCTTCCTCCTGGTCGCTTGCAGCATCTTCTTCCAAGGCTCCATAGGAATCAACGAGAAAACCAGACACACTGACACCTATGCACCCGCAGCCCGTGGGTGAGGTAACGCGAGTACTTCAGTGCTCCTGTAGGGATTGACTATCCTAGTGTCTAGTTTTGTTAGTTGTACATTCCTAGTTAGACCGGAAGTGTCCTAAATCTTCGATCTACTTACCTTTTAAGTTCCGATTGACTTTCTATTGACTCTCGCGTGGGTGTAAAGACACTGCACATGCCGCCTGTGGGCCTCCTACTCCTAACCTAAGTGTCAGATAGTGTAGCCCCAGCGATTCTCTAGGCCCTAGGCCTTCTCCTTTCCCAAGTCGTGGTTCTTATACCACTTACTTAGTATATGGTTTTACGCGCCCCTAGGGCCTAACTGTAAATTGTGCTATTTAAAGTATTTCTAAGTGTAACTTGTTATGTGCTTTTGCCTCTGGTCTCATAAAGAGTTGAGAGGAGTGTGTTAGTGGATAAATACATATATATTTTATATATATCCTGTGTGGTGTCCTTTCATTTGATATTCAAGGGGTTACACATGGTAAAACAGCTGTCTTTACACGCCCTCAAGAGTCTTTTAGCCTAAGACTTTTCTGTCCACGCTACCACTAGGATAGCTGGTCTATAAGGTTGACTTACAACCATCTTTCAAAAGAGAGCAGGAAGCACACCTTTCATCTTCATTATTTAACCATTTAATCCGTATTTCTCCTTGGGAGCGTGCAATATACTGTAGTGCTATGCCCATAAGCACTGGGGTACTAACATCAGTAGGAGTGGGACTGTCTCCAGTCCCCAGTACTGCACAGACAGTCCCACTCCTACTGATGACTTACAACCATCACCATAAGGGTTGTTTGGACTGGTGCAAGGTGTTCACTAGAATAGTGATCATCATATACCAGGCCAACTTATCACAGTCCCCCCCCAAGCAGAAGAGACCTCGCCACCTTGGAGGAACACAGACCCCACAGGGGATGCGTCATGAAGACAAGAGGGGCAGCCCAGCCCCCACCAAGCAGGAGGAAGCATGGACAAGGCAAAAGGGGGGGCCAGAGCAACCCAAGCCCAGTCAAGGGCTGCAGAGTCAAGCGTCCACTCTTCACCTGATCGCGATGACAGCACCTGGTTTCTTCCTGGTACCACACCGGTCACTGGCTAGTGACTTTGAACACTGTCCCCTCTGCTTTCAGGTCCTCTTCATCCTCGATCCACCCTTGGATCGCACCGGACATCTTCCTCCTGGTCGCCTGCAGCATCTTTTCTTCCAGGCTCCATAGACTTCAACGCGAGAACCTGACACACTTTGACACCTATGCACCCGCAGCCCGTGGGTGAGGTAACGAGAGCATTTTGGTGCTCAAGGGTAGTTTAACTGTCCTAGTGTCCAGTTCCACAGTTGTTTTAGTCCTACCTAGTCAGGATTGTCCGTACTCACCTTTAACTTGAACTGTACTGTCCATAGACGTTGTTACGCATCTCGCGTGTGAGTTCACACTCTGCACACGCGTTCCGTGGGCCTCCTATTACTTACCTAGCGTTAGTGTAGCGTGGTCCCATCGATCCTACAGCCTCTGGACAGCTCCATTCCTTCTATCGACTTTCACATTCCACTTACTTAGATTATGGTTTGTCGTGCCTCTAGGGCACCATTGCAATTTTGTGCACCTTGTCGTATTTTTCGTAAGAGATTGTCATGTGCTTAGCCCTCTGACCTCATAAAGAGTTCAGAGGTGTTGGTACTAATAAATATACTGTTTATTTTCATAACAACCTGTGTGGTGTCCTTTCATCTGGTATTCAAGGGGTTATATTGTGGTAAAACAGCTGGCTTCACATGCCAAAAGAGTTTAGCCTAAGACTGCTTTGTCCATGCTACTATTAGGATAGCTGGTCTATAAGGTTGACTTACAACCAATCCCCATAAGGGTTGTTTGGACTGATACAAGGTGATAACTAGAACTAGTGAGTATCATATATCAGGCCAACTTCTCACAGTGTCCTTTCATTTGATATTCAAGGGGTTACATATGGTAAATCAGCTGGCTTTACACGCCCTCAAGAGTCTTTTAGCCTAAGACTGTTCTGTCCACGCTACCACTAGGATAGCTGGTCTATAAGGTTGACTTCTGAATCGTTTTGGCCACTATAGGAGTGGAAGGGTATGCTCAGACATGAGTCCCTTGCTCACTGCACAATCAGGATTCAAGCAAGCCGGGCCGAAGACGCCTGTAATGCCAGAAACCGGTCCCCGGAAGCTTGTTTCCTTTCCAGTAAAGAATTGGCTTGGTAGTTTGGTCTGCCCTGTTCCCATGATGCACTGGGCCAGGGACAGACTAATTTGCATGTAGCCAGGTTCTGCACTGGGATGGTGCAGTGAGCTAAAAAACGGTGATGGATCAAGCCCTGATCTTTTGACTGGGTAGGAGTGTTCTGCTTAATTCAGATGCTCTGTCCATCACCACCCCCTTTTCTGAATCGTTTTGGCCACTATAGGAGTGGAAAGGTATGCTCAGACATGAGTCCCTTGCTCACTGCACCATCAGGATTCAAGCAAGCCGGGCCGAAGACGGCTGTAATGCCAGAAACCGGTCCCCGGAAGCTTGTTTCCTTTCGAGTAAAGAATTGGCTTGGTAGTTTGGTCTGCCCTGTTCCCATGATGCACTGGGCCAGGGACAGACTAATTTGCATGTAGCCAGGTTCTGCACTGGGATGGTGCAGTGAGCTAAAAAACGGTGATGGATCAAGCCCTGATCTTTTGACTGGGTAGGATGGTTCTGCTTAATTCAGATGCTCTGTCCATCACCACCCCCTTTTCTGAATGACTTACAACCATCACCATAAGGGTTGTTTGGACTGGTGCAAGGTGCTCACTAGAATAGTGAACATCATATACCAGGCCAACTTCTCACAGTTGCAATACCACATGGCGGTAGTGGTGTCCGTGAACACCTGCAGTACACTTCCCCGGACAGAGGGAATGAATGCTTTCAGTGCAAGCCGTATCGCCCGAAGCTCCAAAAGGTTGATATGGAGCCGGGACTCCGCAGGACACCAGAGGCCTTTGATCTCTGCATCTCCCAAGTGGCCTCCCCATCCCAGGAGAGACCACTGTGTGCTCCGGTTGGGGAAGAAGAGGGATCTGCCATTGACCCACTCGCGAGTCATGAGTTACCACTGCAATTAACGTGCCGTGCCCTTCGAGATCTGGACGTGATTGGACAGGTTGCCCTGATGCTGCGCCAACTGGAACTTCAAGTCCCACTGCAGAGCCCGCATATGCCATCTGGCATGTCGCACTACCAGGATGCAGGAGGCCAGCAGGAGTCGGAGGATCATCCTGACTGAAACCAGGGATAGATGCTGAAACATCTGAATCACAGCCTGAATATCCCAGACTCGCTGCTCGGGAGGATAAACCCGAAACCACGTCGAATCCAGTACCGCGCCGATGAAGGGGAGCTTCTGAGAGGGACTCAGGTGCGACTTCGGCACATTGATGGAGAACCCCAGCAGATGCAGGAGGTCGGCCATAGTCTTAAGGTGGCTGACGACTGTTTGTGGCGAGCCCGCCTTCAACAACCAGTCGTCGAGGTAGAGGAAGACCGACACACCTGACCTGCGCAGATGAGCTGCGACCAACACCATCACCTTCGTGAACACCCGTGGGGCGCTGGTAAGGCCGAAGGGGAGCACGGAAAACTGAAAATGCTCCTGGCCTACCATGAACCTCAGGTAGCAACAGTGGGCCGGCAGGACGGGGATGTGAAAATAAGTGTCCTGCAAGTGCAACGCTACCATCCAGTCTCCAGGGTCGATGGCAGCCAAGACCTGAGCCAGAGTCAACATTTTGAACCTCTCCTTCCGGAGGAAGCGATTGACGTTCCTGAGGTCCAAAATGGGGCCCAGGCCCCCTTTGTCCTTCTTGGGGACCAGAAAGTAGTGGGAATAGCAACCACGCCCTACTTCTGGCCCAGGAACGCGCTTGATGGCCCCCTTGGCCAGGAGGGCCGCAACTTCCTGCTGGAGGAGAAAGGCAAAGAGGTGACATGGGGGGGAGATTAGACTTGAAGGGGATGGGGTAACCCCTTTGAACAATTTGCAGCACCCACCTGTCTGACGTGACCGAACGCCAGTGGGAGAAGTGATGTCGAATTCCTGCCTCCCACAGGCGTGGGGTGCACCCCAAAGCTCGGATTAGGAAGGCTTTGAGGCGGATGCTGCAGGAACGGAGGTGGACTGACCTGTCCGCTGTACCCCTGTGCCACCAGGGCGGCCTCCATGCCCAGGGCAGTGCTGAATTTGGTTTTGCACAGGCCTCTGGCTGAACAAGCATGCAGGGGCGCTCCTTCCGTGGCGATGAAAGGAACAAAAGGTAGATGTGGCCGGGCGCGTGGTGGAGAGACCTAAGGACTTGGCAGTAGCCAGAGAGTCCTTGAAACGCTCCAGCGCACTGTCTGTCTTATCGCCAAAGAGGCGAGTACCCTCAAAGGGCATGTCCATTAGGGAACTCTGGACATCTCCTGAAAACCCAGTGGACCTCAGCCAGGCATGGCGATGTAGGGCCACTGTTGTGGAAACTGCTCTTCCTAAAGAGTCTGCGGTGTCCAACCCACATCGAATGGCTAACTTAGCAGCATTCTTACCCTCGGCAACAGCCTGGGAACAGTACAGCTAGGACCTCCTCAGAACACGGAGGCAACACCTGTGCAACTGTATCCCATATTGCGGAATAGCGGCCCGATAGGCATGCGGTGTTCACCGACCACAGCCCTAAGCTGGCCGAAGAGAACAACCGCTTGCCGAACTGCTCCAGCTTCTTAAGAGTCCGTATCCGGTGGAGCTGTGGGAAAGGCACTCTGGGGTGTCGAAGCTTGGATGACCGGGCTCTCGGGCGTAGGATTAGTGGTCAGGAAAACAGGGTCACCCGGCCTCGGGCAATGACGCCTGAGGACGTTCTTATCCACAGGGGCCCCTGTGGCCGGCTGTGACCAAGTGCCCAACAAGAAGTCAGTGAGGGCGTCATTAAAGGGCAGCAGGGGCTCCGACGAAGTGAACGCCGTCTGGAGCACCTCAGTGAGATTAGTTTTGAGGGTCACCGTAGGGAGATCAAGGTGAAGGAACTCCGCTGCCTGACGGAGCAACATCGTGTACGATGCGCCCTCCTCCATGTTAGGTGGGGGAGAGGCAAACCCCGGGTCAGAAGAGACGTTAAGGTCGCCGGCGCCCTCTAAGTCGTCCGCCCAGTCCTGCTCAGTCACACTGAAGAGCAAGAGGGTTCTCGGAGCCCTCCCAGTCGTCTTCCATCTCCGCCGCCTGTGGTAGAGACTGCGGAGGCAGGGCAGAGACCGGGGAAGGAACAAACTGCACTGGGCAGGGCCAAACAGGCACTGTGTACCAAAGCGGGTCCCAGGTAGGAACACAATTGTCCTCAAACCTGGGCAGGACAAATGGCACCCACTGCGGCGCCGGAGGCGCAGCCAAGGGTAGCGCTGGGGCCGGAAGCGTTGGACCTTGTGGCAACGTGGCCGGAGCCAGCGGTGCAGGATCCTGAGACGCCGGAGCTGGATCCGCCGGCAGCCCAACAGGATCCTGACATGGGACCGCAGGGCCAGAGGGCGCAACAGCAGGAGCCCGAGGCCTAAACAGGCGGTCCAAGGTAGCAAGAAACTCTTGCACCTGTGCAGGAGTCGCCACCGGACCCGGATAAGGTGGGTAGGCCGTGGGACTCCCAGGTGTGAGAAGTTAGCCTGGTATATGATGTTCACTATTCTAGTGAGCACCTTGCACCAGTCCAAACAACCCTTATGGTGATGGTTGTAAGTCAACCTTATAGACCAGCTATCCTAGTGGTAGCGTGGACAGAACAGTCTTAGGCTAAAAGACTCTTGAGGGCGTGTAAAGCCAGCTGATTTACCATATGTAACCCCTTGAATATCAAATGAAAGGACACTGTGAGAAGTTGGCCTGATATATGATGCTCACTAGTTCTAGTTATCACCTTGTATCAGTCCAAACAACCCTTATGGGGATTGGTTGTAAGTCAACCTTATAGACCAGCTATCCTAATAGTAGCATGGACAAAGCAGTCTTAGGCTAAACTCTTTTGGCATGTGAAGCCAGCTGTTTTACCACAATATAACCCCTTGAATACCAGATGAAGGGACACCACACAGGTTGTTATGAAAATAAACAGTATATTTATTAGTAACAACACCTCTGAACTCTTTATGAGGTCAGAGGGCTAAGCACATGACAATCTCTTACGAAAAATACGACAAGTTGCACAAAATTGCAATGGTGCCCTAGAGGCACGACAAACCATAATCTAAGTAAGTGGAATGTGAAAGTCGATAGAAGGAATGGAGCTGTCCAGAGGCTGTAGGATCGATGGGACCACGCTACACTAACGCTAGGTAAGTAATAGGAGGCCCACGGAACGCGTGTGCAGAGTGTGAACTCACACGCGAGATGCGTAACAACGTCTATGGACAGTACAGTTCAAGTTAAAGGTGAGTACGGACAATCCTGACTAGGTAGGACTAAAACAACTGTGGAACTGGACACTAGGAGAGTTAAACTACCCTTGAGCACCGAAATGCTCTCGTTACCTCACCCACGGGCTGCGGGTGCATAGGTGTCAAAGTGTGTCGGGTTCTCGCGTTGATGTCTATGGAGCCTGGAAGAAAAGATGCTGCAGGCGACCAGGAGGAAGATGTCCGGTGCGATCCAAGGGTGGATCGAGGATGAAGAGGACCTGAAAGCAGAGGGGACAGTGTTCAAAGTCACTAGCCAGTGACCGGTGTGGAACCAGGAAGGAACAGGTGAAGAGTGGACGCTTGACTCTGCAGCCACGTGGACCAGGAGGTGTCTTCGACGACCAGGATGGAGGCACGAGCTGTCCCACGCAGGCTCTCGCTGTCGGCGGTGTCGGATCCGGCATTGGAGTCAACAGGCCTTGGCAAAGGCAACACACGCGGTGAGTGGAAAAGGCATCTGGTGCGGACTAGGAGAGTCCGGGGTGCCCCTCTTTTGGAAGGGAGCAAGGGCCAGTCTGGAGCAACCAGACCAGCAGTGAAGATTCAAAGGTTCGTCGTCTAGGAGGCCACTAGCCAGCCGGCAAGTGACCAGACAACGCGTCGAGCAGCAAACAAGCAGAAGGGCCCCACGCAGATCTCGTGGAAGCTGGAGGGCTGATCTTCGGTGCAGGGGCTGCTTGGGGCTGGGGCTTCTCAATCCCCAAAGCACTTGGTCGAGTTTACCTCGGGAGTCGTGCTGGAAGCGAAGTGCAGGTTCGTTCAAGATGGCCGGTCCCACGTGTCTCGTTGCACCCACGGGTCTCAGCTTTGCTGTAGATGTGAGTTGAGGTCGGAGAGGTCTGGGAATCCGGGTCTCGTCGGGCTCTGAAGTCTGGATCTTCGAGGGAAGACGACAAAGTGAAGCCGCTGGACGCTTGATGGTGCCTGCAGTTGCAGGGTGGACAGTCCTTGTCCACAAGGGAGATTCTTCAGTCTTCTGTGGAGCAGAACGTCGAAGTCCAGAGTTTCTTCTTGTAGAATTGTTCAGGATAATTTAATTTGGAATGGGACCAGCTCCTACCTTTATCCTACTAAAGGGGGCTGCACTACTGACTAGGTCCCTCCCCTGGGTGGGACCAGGAAGGGGGGTGGTTACACCCCCTATCCTTTGTCCGGTTTCCCGCCAGAGCTGGGGCTGGAGTGCCCCAGCAACTGGTTTGAACCGGTGTATGCACAGGGCACCTTGTGTGCCCCAGGCATGTCTCATTCCTTTCAGGCCTCCCTACCTCAATACACAAAATCCTGTCTGGGGTGGTGCTAGCACCTCCCTAGGCAGGAAACCCTTTGTCCAAGCCTCCCTCGCTGGAAGGACTCCCAGCAGCAGGAGGTCAGACTTGTGTCTGTGGTGGCAGCATCCATTTTGTGATGCCAAGGCTCGAGTTAACTTTAACCGGGGTTCACAGTTACCTACATGTCGTGTCCCTCTAGAAGGGTGGAATGCTACCCCCGACGCCAGAATTGGCGAGGGGGTAGTATTCCAATTCGTATGACACCTTACTCGACATGTTTTGATAAGGTTATACCAGAGTTAGCATTTAACCGCGAGGTTGATAATGCACTTAAGAGTATATGGTATAGCGTTATCATGGAAACAGCTAAAGGACTTGGTTCCGAAAGCTGTAGACAGGCTCAGCTCATGCTAGAGCACCATCTCACATAATTCCAAGCACTCTGCCTTCAAGATTGATAAGGCCTGCCATAGGAGTGACTGATAGGAGGATATGTGTCCATTTCTAGGGTTATATATAGGTATACTATATCTATAGCAAAGGGTGATTACACCACCTTGTCCCAGCTGTCATGCAGCCAGTTGTGTCAGTTTTAGATGGCCAGCCAGGGGTGGCATAATACATGCTTCAGCCCCTGGTAGGCCCTGGGTACACCTATGCCCTGGATACCTAAGGTACACTGTACAGGGACTGATAAGGTGGCCCAGTACCAATTGGTAAATGCACCTAAAGTACATGGTTGTTAATTTAGAGAGAGAACAGCTAGGCTGTGGGTCTGATTAGCAGGCCCACAGCCAGGGAAAGTCGTAAACCAGTGAAGCAAAAAGCAAAACTCTGGGGTGACCATAGGATTGCAGACCCCACTCTCCTACAGACACCACACAGAATATATATAAAATATATATGTATTTATTCACTAACACACTACTCTGAACTCTTTATGAGGTAAGAGGCAAAAGCACATAATAAGTTACCCTTAGAAATACTTTAAATAGCACAATCTACAGTTAGGCCCTAGGGGCGCGTAACACCATATACTAAGTAAGTGGTATAAAGGACCACGACTTGGGAAAGGAGAAGGCCTAGGGAATCGCTGGGGCTACACTATCTGACAGTTAGGTTAGGAGTAGGAGGCCCACAGGCGGCGCGTGCAGTGTCAGTACAGTCACACGAGAGTCAATTGAAAGTCAATGGGAACTTTAAAGGTAAGTAATCGAAGATTTAGGACACTTCCGGTCTAACTAGGAATGTACAACTAACAAAACTAGACACTAGGATAGTCAATCCCTACTGGAGCACCGAAGTACTCGCGTTACCTCACCCACGGGCTGCGGGTGCATAGGTGTCAAAGTGTGTCGGGCTTCGTCGTCGTTCTCAATGGAGCCTTGAAGAAAGATGCTGCAGGCGACCAGGAGGAAGATGTCCGGGTGGATCCAAGGGTGGATCTAGGATGAAGAGTTCCTGAAAGCAGAGGGGACAGAGTCTAGGTCACTAGCCAGTGACCGGGTGGAACCAGGGAGGAACCAGACGTCGTCGAGGAGCAATCAGGTGCGGATGTGAAGCTTGTCGTTGCAGCCACGCGGACCAGGAGGCGTCGAGGACGATCAGGTGCTGGAGAGGAGCTGTCCCACGAAGGTTCTCGCAGATGGAGGGGTCTACTTCAAGATCGGAGCCAACAAGCCTAAGCAAAGGCAACCCACGCACGATACACAAAAGGCTTCTGGTGCAGACCTGGAGGGTCTGAGGTACTTCACCTTTTCAGGGAAGCGAGACCAGTCTGGAGCAACCAGACCAATGATGGATTTTCACAAGGATCGTCGTCAGAGAGCTACTAGCCAACGGGCCAGCAACCGGACAACGCGTCGAGCAGAACACAAGCAGAAGGGCCCACACGCAGATCTCGTGGAGTGTGGTGGGCCGGTCTTCGGTGCAGGTGGAGCTCGGTGTCGGGGAGTCTCGGTCCCCAGTGCACAGCTTCGAGGATGCCTCAGGAGCTGCGCTGTTAGCAAGTTGAAGACTTTCCAAGTTGCCTGGTTCCACGGATTCCGACGCCTTCCACGGAGCTCAGCTGTGCTGTAGTCGTGCAGTGGGGTCAGAGGAGTCCTGGAGTCGAGGTCTTGTCAGGCTCTGCGCTCGAGTTCCAGTTTCCCAGGGTGGTCACTCCTTGGCCACAAGGAAGATTCTTCAGTCTTCAAGTCGGTTGAATGTCGAAGGGTCCAAAGTTTCGTTTCAAGTTTCAGTTCAGGATCAAATCTAAAGTCTCCTGGGTCAGCTCCTATCTTTATACTACTAAAGGGGGCTGGGTTACTCACTAGGTCCCTCCTATGGGTGGGACCACAAAGGGGGGTGGTTACACCCCCTTTCCTTTGTGCAGTTTCGCGCCAGAGCTTGAGTGCCTCAGCAACCGGTTTGAACTGGGGTATGCATGGAGCACCTAGTGTGTCCCAGGCATGTCTCATTGTATTCAGCCCTCCCTGTCCCAATACACAAAATCCTGTCTGGGGTGGTGCTCGCACCTCTCCAGGCAGGAAACCTATTGTCCAGGCCTCCCTCGCTGGAAGGACTCCCAGCAGCAGGAGGTCAGACTTGTGTCTGTGGCAGCAGCATCCATTTTGTGACGCTGGTGCTCTGGTTAACATTAACCGGGATAGTCAGCAACAACATGTCTTCTCCCTCTAGAAGGGTGGAATGCTACCCCCGTAACCAGAATTGGCGAGGGGGTAGTATTCCAAAGCGTATGACATCTTACAGGACATGTTTGGATAAAGCCAAACCAAAGTTAGCATTTAACCGCGAGGTTCATAATGCACTTAAGAGTATATGGTATGGCAATATCATAGAACAGCTATAAGGACATGGTTCCGAAAGCTGCAGACAGGCTCAGCTCATGCTAGAGCACCATCTCACACATAACCAAGCACTCTGCCTCCAGGATTGTTAATGGCTGCCATGCCATAGGAGTGACTTATATGTTACTGTGTGTCTATATTTAAGGGTAGATATAGGAATACTATACCTAAGCAAGGGGTTATTACATGACCGTGCCCCAGCTGAGTGATCAGCCAGTTGTGTCAGTTTGAGTGGCCAGCCAGGGGTGGCATAATACATGCTGCAGCCCCTGGTAGGCCTTGGTTACACCAATGCCCTGAGTACCTAGTGTACACTTCTACAGGGGCTGATAAGGTGAGCCAATTCCCAATTGTGGATGTACCAAGAATACATGGTGTGAATTTAGAGAGAGTGCATCTGGGCTGTGGGTCTGATTAGCAGGCCCACAGCCACATTTAAGTCGAAAACCAGTAAAGCAAAAGCAAAAAATGGGGGTGACCATAGGAAGCAGACCCTACTCTCCTACACCGGGATCCAAAGGAGCCGCAGGGGTATAACCCTTGTCCCCCTCGTCGACGTCCGGGGACAGATGGGGGGACATCGGAGAGCAACAACGCTTCTTCGACTTCTTTTTGTGGCGTCTCTTACCCGAATCCGAGGGTGAAGACTTGGAGCCTGAGGAGCGAGGACAAGGGCCCCGCGAGTGTTCTCTGGAACGGCCCTTGGACCGAAAATGGCGCTGGGACGAGTGCCGGACCACCAGCAGCTTCCGGCGCCGCTCCCTCAAGGCCTTCGGGGCCAGGGGGTAGGGAGAGGGATCTGCCGCTGACCCAATCGCGGTTCGTGAACCACCACTGCAACTGACTCGCAGTGCCCTCCGAGATCAGGACTTCGTCGGACAGGTTGCCCTGATGCTGTGCCCACTGAAACTTCAGGTCCCACTGTAAAGCCCGCATCCGCCACCTGGTGTGATGCACCAGAAGGATGCAGGAGGCCATCAGCCCCAGGAGCCCCAGCGTCAACCTGACCGAAACTCGGGATAAAGGCTGAAGGATCGCAATCAGAGCATGAATATACCGAACCCGCTGTTCGGGGGGATAAACCCTGGTAAACAGGCAAAAATTATGGAGCCGGGTCGTAGGTGAATTGCTCACCCATCGACGCCGGAGACGGCGCCGCACCCGGAACAAGGCCGAAACCGGGGCCGGTGTCGTCCGAAGACTGCACCGGGAGCGACACCCTCGCGGTGGCCGCCAGCGGAGGAGTCATGAGATCGATTGGCGACGACCCGGATACAGGCCTGGATACTGTGGGGCCCTGCGGCGTCGGGACCGGAGTCAACGACGGCTCCGGGGCCGCTAGGGCTCCCAGTCGGACCCGCGGAGCCTGAAGGCGCCTCGGCAGGTTCCGACGGAGGGAGGTGCGACCTCATGGCCGTGAGGAAAGCACTGATCTCCTCCGGCGTCGCGTGCAACCCAGGGACCGGCGGGTATGGAGCTGGACGCGGCGCTTGCGGCTCCGGCGGAGAGTAGTCGGCGGTGTAGCCCGAACCCCTGGCCGCGTTGCCGAGCGTCAGGGAGAGTCGGAAGAGCGATGACGCTTCTTCGACTTCTTTTTCGCATGCCTCGACTTACAGGAGGACTTGGAGCCCGCCGAGTGGTGGTGACTCTACGAGCAGCGATGACTGGCTCCGCGACCGGTCCCTCTACTTCCTCCTCAACCAGAACTTCGAGCGGCGCAGAGCCGACTGAGGGATCTCGAACAGCTTACGGGACCATTCCCGTCTAGCCTTCGAGGTCAAGGCCCGGCAGTCGGGGCACGACTTGTCATCATGGTTGGCCCGAGACAGTAAAGGCACAGACGGTGGGGGTCGGTCACCGACAAAAGACGGTGAAGAACAAGTTACTTACCTTCGGTAACGATATATCTGTAAGAAACAGTAGTTAGTATTAGATTCCTTACCTTAGAATATCCCCAGGCGTCAGTCTGGATCCGGAAACTTTTGCGTAGCAGTACCCTTGCGTGTCGGTAGGCGTCGTCTGCAGGCGTCCCCTGCGGCTCCGCGTCGTCGGCGTCGTGCGCCGTGATGACGTCGCTGGAGTATATAGACGCCGCCTCCGCGCGCTGACGTCAGTTCTTTGCACACAGCTTTTCCGCGCCAGAACACGCAGAGCCATGTGAGAACTAACACTGGTGCCATTTGAAACTAGGGCCCTGAAAGGGATGTCCTTAACCCTAGGTATCAGTTCGCAGAACGGGGAGGACGGGTGGGGCGGTAAGGAATCTAATACTAACTACTGTTTCTTACAGATATATCGTTACAGAAGGTAAGTAACTTGTTCATCTGAAAGAAACAGGTTAGTATTAGATTCCTTACCTTAGAATAGATACCCCAGCAATACCAACCCCGGTGGTGGGTCTGCGAACCAATACAATCCTACACCAGAAAATCCAGGAGGACCGAACGGCCAAAGAAGCCGTCCCTCCGGACTTGACTGTCCAGGCAGTAATGCCTCGCAGAGGTGTGCAGCGAGGCCCACGTAGCCGCCGGGCAAATGTCCTGCAAAGGGACTCCCCGGCCCAGGGCAGTAGTAGCCGCCGTGGCCCGAGTGGAATGGGCCCTCAGCCCAACAGGAGGCTCCTTCCGAGCCAAAGAGTAGCATGCTTTGATGCACAGGACGACCCACCGAGAGATGGTTCGTTTCTGTACCGCCCGTCCCTTCTTCTCACCCACGTAGCCAACAAACAGTTGGTCATCCACCCGGAACTGGCGTGTGCGATCCATATAAAATAAAAGCGCACGTTTTGGGTCCAGACGATGGAGCCGCTCTTCATCTTTTGAAGGATGCGGAGGCGGGAAGAAGGAGGGTAAGGTGATGGACTGCCCAATGTGAAAAGCAGAAACCACTTTGGGCAGGAAAGAAGGTCTAGTCCTAAGAACCACCTTGTCAGGATGAACGGACAAGAAAGGAGGTTTAACCGAAAGAGCCTGGAGCTCACTTACTCTCCTGGCAGAGGTGATGGCAACCAGGAAGGCCGTCTTTAAAGTGAGAAGACGGAGAGGACAGGAATGAAGCGGCTCAAAGGGAGCACACATCAAGAATGTCAGAACCAGGTTCAAGTCCCACTGAGGCATCATGAACGGAGCAGGTGGATACATGTGCGTGATGCCTTTCAAGAATCTCAGTACAATAGGGGACTTGAATAAAGATGGCTGATCAGGTAGCCTTAAGAAGGCGGAAAGGGCAGAAAGATAGCCCTTGATAGTGCCCAGAGCAGAGCCCTGCTGGGCAAGGGAAAGAAGGAAGAGGAGAACCTCGGAAAGAGGGGCAGAAAGGGGATCCACAGCCTTTGCTGTGCACCATGCCACAAATCTGTTCCACCGGCAGGCGTATACCGACTTTGTGGAGGGACGCCTGGCTGCCAGAATAACATCACAGACTTCAGGAGGCAAGTCAAATGGCCTCAACTGTCGCCGCTCAATCTCCAAGCATGGAGGTGGAGACTGGACAGGTTCGGGTGGAGGACCGTCCCCTGCTGCTGCGACAGAAGGTCCTCCTGAAGGGGCAGGCGGATCGAGGGACCGACTGACATGCTGAGTAGCTCGGGATACCAGTACCTTCGAGCCCAGTCCGGAGCCACAAGGATAACTTGGGCCCGGTCGCGCCTGATCTTCTTCAGCACTCTGGGCAGAAGTGGTATAGGCGGAAAGGCGTACAACAGACCGCAACTCCACTCGCGCCAAAAGGCGTCGCCGAGCGAGTGCCGTCTTGGAAACTCCAACGCGCAGAACTGATGACATTGCGCGTTCTCTTCTGTGGCGAATAGATCTAACCAAGGCTCTCCCCATTGCAGAAAGAGGCCTCTCGCCACGTCCGAGTGCAGACGCCATTCGTGATCCACCGAGCACCGACGGCTGAGTTCGTCCGCCCTGGCGTTCAGAGAACCTGCCAGGTGTTGAACCGTCAGAGTCACGCCCTGACGTTCCAGCCATTGCCAGAGACGCAGGGCCTCCTGGAAAAGGGTCCACGATCCCACACCGCCCTGTTTGTTGCAGTACCACATGGCGGTGGTGTTGTCCGTGAACACCTGCACTACACTCCCGTTGACAAAGGGGAGGAATGCCTTCAGTGCTAGGCGAATCGCCCGCAGCTCCAACATGTTGATATGGAGCCGGGACTGGAAAACCCCAGCTCGTGCAGGAGGTCTGCCGTCATCTGGAGGTGGTGGACGACTGTGTGGGGCGAGCCCGCCTTCAACAACCAGTCGTCGAGGTAGGGGAAGACTGAAACCCCTAACCGGCGCAGATGAGCTGCGACCACCGCCATCACCTTCGTGAACACCCGTGGGGCGCTGGTAAGGCCGAATGGGAGCACGATAAACTGAAAGTGCTCGTGGCCTACCGTGAACCGCAGGTAACGCCGGTGGGCCGGCAGGACGGGGATGTGAAAATACGCATCCTGCAAGTCCAACGCTACCATCCAGTCTTGCGGGTCTAGAGCAGCCAAGACCTGAGCCAAAGTCAACATCTTGAACTTCTCCTTCCGGAGGAAGCCGTTGACGTTCCGTAGGTCCAAGATAGGACGTAGGCCCCCTTTGTCCTTCTTGGGCACCAGAAAGTAGTGGGAGTAGCAACCACACCCTACTTCTGGCCCAGGAACGCGCTCGATGGCCCCCTTGGCCAAGAGGGCCGTAACTTCCTCCTGCAGAAGTGTCAAGTGGTCCCCCGACACACGGTGGTTCTGCGGTGGCATGGCTGGAGGAGTGGTCTCGAAGGGGAGGGAGTAGCCCCTTCGGACGAGCTGCAGCACCCACCTGTCCGATGTGATAGTGCGCCAGCGGGAGTGGTGATGGCGAACCCTGCCACCCACTGGCGTCACATGGGCCCGAAAGCTCGGACTAGGAGGATTTGGAGGCTGCTGCGGGGGGAGGTGTGGACTGACCTCGCCGCTGTCCCCGACCGCCACCACGGCGGAATCCACGGCCGCCACCGTGCTGAGGAGCGTTCTGCGGTGCGTGGCTGGCAGCACGTGTGGGACCGCCCCTTCCGTGGCCACGAAAGGAGCGAAACGAACCCGTTTGCTGGCGCTGGGTCGAGAGACCCAAGGACTTGGCCGTGACCCTGGAGTCCTTGAAGCGCTCAAGCGCGTTGTCCGCTTTGTCGCCGAACAGGCGACTGCCATCGAATGGCATGTCCATCAGGGCATTCTGGACGTCCGGCGAGAAGTTGGCGGATCTCAGCCAAGCATGGCGACGAATCGCCACCGTCGTGGACATTGCTCTGCCCAGCGAGTCGGTCGTGTCAAGACCACACCGTATGGAGTACCTCGCCGCGTCTCGGCCTTCCACCAAAGCCTGGCCGAGCTTGTCCCGTACCTCCTGCGGGCATTGCGGCAGGCACTCTGCGACCGTATCCCACAGAGAGTGGGTATAGCGGCCCAAGAGGCACGCGGTGTTGCAAGACCGCAGTCCCGCACTCAGGGACGAGAAGACCTTCTTGCCGTACTGATCATACCGCTTAGATTCCCGATCGGGCGGGGCCGTCGGGAATGCGGACTGGGAAGTGGAGGCCTGGATCACCAGACTCTCAGGGGAGGGATGGGTAGACAGGAAGGCAGGGTCGTCCGCACACGGACGGTGGCGCCTGGCAACGTTCCGATCAACAGGTGAACCGGAAGCGGGCCTGGACCACGTGCCCAAAAGGACATCCGTCAAGGCGTCATTAAATGGCAGCAGAGGCTCCTGTGGACATGACTGCGGTTTGAATACCTCGGTGAGGATGTTAGGCTTCACCTTAGCGACGGGGAGCTCAAGGCGCAAAGCCTTGGCAGCCCTCATCAGTACCACCGAATAGGCAGCCCCAGCCTCCGACGCCACAGTGGGGGGCGAGACAAACCCAGGGTTAGGCGATTCGTCCAGACCACTGGCCTCACCCAAGTCACCTACCCAGTCCACGTCGTACTGGCATGCTCGTGACAGAGGGTCCTCAGACCCCTCCCAACCCTCTCCATAATCGTCCTCATCGCCATAGTTTGAGTCAACGATATAGACCGGCTCCTCGGAGTCAATGGGCCCCAACGGCGCCGGACTCGGCGTCGGACGACGCCGGTCCGACTCCACGTCCGGAGTCGGAGAGGAAATGGGGGTGGCGCCGTGCGGCGCCGGCGCTCCGACGCCGGCGTCGGAGGCACGGCACCGCGCGGAGGCGGCACCACGGGTTGCCCCGATGGAATCGGCGCCGGAGAGGCCGGTTGACCAGCCGGCGACGACCCTGAAGGGCCCAGCGGCGCCGGGGCCGGAACCGCCGGCGGCGTCGGGGCAGGTGCACCCGAACCGCTCGGGCCCCGCCGGAGGAGACAGCGCCCTCATGGCCATGAGGAACTCTTCTACCTCTTCACGCGACGCGACTTGCCCAGGGACCGACGGGTATGGAGCAGGCGGCGTCGGCGACCCACGCGGGGCCGCGGGGGTGGGGCCACCCGAACCCCCGGCCGCATCGCGCGGGCGTCGGGGGGAGTCGGGGGGAATGATGGCGACGCCCCGACTTCTTGTGTCGCTTACCTGAGGAACCGGAGGAATGGTGACGACTTCCGGAGCGCTCGTGGCGGCTCCGCGACCGCTCCCTCGACCGCTCCCTCGACCTCCGTCCGGACCGGGACCGCTCTCGACGTGGGGCCGACACCCGGAGCTCGAGCAGCTTGCGGGACCGCTCCCGTCTAGCCTTGCCCGTCAAGGCCCGGCAGTCGACGCAGGACTCCACGTCGTGGTCCGCGCCCAGACACCGGAGGCAGAGTCGATGGTGGTCGGTGACCGACATCATGCGGTCGCACCCGTCGCAACTTTTGAAACCGGGCATCCTACCGGCACCTGAAAGAGTTATAGTTAACAAAAACTTAGGTCAAAAGACCGGAGTACTGCTCTTCGGATCTGCGCTAACTGGCGCGGAAAAAAGAAGAACTGACGTCAGCGCGCGGAGGCGGCGTCTATATACTCCAGCGACGTCATCACGGCGCCGACGACGCGGAGCCGCAGGGGACGCCTGCAGACGACGCCTACCGACGCGCAGGGGTACTGCTACGCAAAAGTTTCCGGATCCAGACTGACGCCTGGGGATATTCTAAGGTAAGGAATCTAATACTAACCTGTTTCTTTCAGATAGGCCTCACAAGGTTTAAACCCAGGCATCCCTATCGGCACCACGAGTCGATAATCGACTCGAAAAGTGATCAAAAGAAATCAAAAAGTTAGTCAAAAAATGATTTAAGTACTGCTCTTCCAGGACCTGTGCTTGCTGGCGCGGAAAAAATAACTGACGTCAGCGTGCGAGGGCGGCGTCTAAGTACTCTGACGACTTCATCCTGGCGATCACGACGCCCACGAAGGACGCGGAGCCGCAGACGACGCCTACTGCGCGCAGGGTGTGAGAAGTTGGCCTGATGTGCAGTGCTCACTATTCTAGTGATCACTATATATCAGTCCAAACAACCCTTATTGATGATTGGTTGTAAGTCAACCTTATAGACCAGCTATCCTAGTAGCATGGATACGAGCAGTCTAAGGCTAAGACTCTAGAGGGCGTGTTAAGCCAGCTGTTTTACCATCACATTACCCCTTGAACACCCAGTGAAAGGACACCACACAAGTGTTATGAAAATAAACAATGTATTTATTAGAATCACAACAACCCTGTACTCTTTATGAGGACAGGGTGCTAAGCACACAACAAAACTCTTATGAAAATACTTAAGTTAGCACGTTATACACAAATGCCCGAGGGGCACGAAAAACCATATACTCTAAAAGTGGAATGCGAAATTACTAGCAGGTAAGTACAGTACTAATAGGCTTTGGAATCGCTAGGACTTGACTATAGAATCGTTAGATTACTTCTAGGAGGCCTAGGGGACTCGGGTGCAGAGTGTGCACTCTCACGCGGGATGCGGGACAAAGTCTATGGAAGCTAGTAACGCTAAAGTTAGTGTTCACGGGCGAACCCGACCTGGTAGGGAGAAAACGACAGTGGATCCTGACCCTTGGATAGTGAGGCTATGCTGGGGCACCGAAATGCCGAAGTTACCTAGCCCAGGGGCTGCAGCTGCATAGGTCTGAAAAGACGTCGGGAATCCTCGTGCCAGACCAGGAGCCTGGAAGAAGGAAGTTGCTGGCAGGCGACCAGTGAAGAAAAGTTCGATGGATCCAAGCCTGGATCAAGGAAGAAGAAAACCTGAAAGCAGAGGGGACCAAGTTCTTGAATCACTAGCCAGTGATTAAGTGGGCACCAGGATGGCACCGGGCGAAGTCACCGCAGTCAGGTGAGTGGGCGCTGCTGGGCTCTGCAGTCTCTCGGACCAGGAGGCGTTGTCGGCGACCAGGATGGAGGTGCGAGCTGTCCCACGAAGGTTCTTGCTGTCGACGTCGCTGGACCCAGGATTGGGCAACAAGTCTTGGCAAATGCAAGGCCCACGCGGTGGACCTAAAATGGCGTCTTAGCCGGACCAGGAGGGTCCAGGGTACTTCTCCGATAGAGGGAAGCAAGGGCCAGTCTGGAGCAACCAGACTAGCAGCAGTATTGTCGTCGGGCGTCGTTCGGAAGGCCACAAGCCAGCGGGCTAGTAGCCAAACAACGCGGTGAGCAGCAAAAAGCAGAAGGGCCCCACGCCGATCGTGGAGATGCTGGGGGGCTGCTCTTCGGTGCTGGAGCTGCTCAGGGTGGGGGCTTCTCGGACCCCAAAGCACTCACCAGGAAATTACTCGGTGGGCTTGCTGTGCAGAAGTCGTGCAGTCTTGGCGATGGCCGGTCCCTCGAGGTCTCGTCGCACCCACGGTTCTCAGCTGTGCTGTAGAGGTGGGTAGAGGTTAGAGGTGCCAGGGAAGCCGGGTCTCGTCGAGCTGGGCAGTCGGATTCCGGAGGAAGGACGTGCAGCAGACCGCAGTGTTCTTAGATGGTGCCTGCGGATGCAGGGTGACTACTCCTTAGCCACAAGAGAGAATCTTGAAGAAGAAATCGTGAAGTCCTTTCGTGGAAAGTGGTATCTTGATTCCAAAGATGATCTGATTTGGAAGGGGGCCAGCCCCTACCTTTATCTGGGAAAAGGGGGCTGGCACGCGACTAAGTCCTGCCCTAGGGGTGGGACCAGGAGGGGGGTGGTTACACCCACTTCCTTGGCGGGCTTTTCCCCAGCACAGGGTCTGGAGTGTCCCTGGAACTGGCTCAAGCCAGCCTATGCACAGTGAGCACCGGGGTGCCACGTGCAGTCACCTTCCTCTGAAGCCCTGCCTACCTACAATACACAAAATCCTGTCTGGGACGGTGCTGGCACCGCCCCTGGCAGGAAACCCTTTGTCCTTATCTCCTGCTCTGGGAGGACTCCCAGCAGCAGGAGGGCAGACTTGTGTCTCGGTGGCAGCATCCATTTTGTGGATGCTAAGGCTCTGTCTGACTTTAACCGGGGTTAGGGGTTACATACATGTTGTGTCCCTCTAGAAGGGTGGAATGCTAACCCCGTCGCCAGAATTGGCGAGGGGTTAGTATTCCAATTCGTATGACACCTTACTCGACATGTTTTGATAAAGCGATACCAGAGTTGGCATATAACCGCGAGGATTATAATGCACTTAAGAGTATATGGTATGCGATATCATGGAAACGGCTAAGGGATGGATCCCGAAAGCCGCAGACAGGCTCAGCTCATGCCAGAGCACCATCTCACACGATTCCAAGCACTCTGCCTTCAGGATTGTTAAGGCCTGCCATAGGAGTGACTGACAGGAGATCTGTGTGTCCATTTTTAGGGTTAGATATAGGTATACTATATCTAAAGCAAAGGGTGATTACACCACCTTGCCCCAGCTGTCAAGCAGCCAGTTGTGTCAGATTTGGATGGCCAGCCAGGGGTGGCATAATACATGCTGCAGCCCCTGGTAGGCCCTGGGTACACCTATGCCCTGGGTACCTAAGGTACACTGTACAGGGACTGATAAGGTGACTCAGTATCCAATTTAGATATGTACCTAAGGTACATGGAATCCATTTTACAGAGAGAGCAGTAGGCCTGGGGCCCTGAATAGCAGGGTCCCAGGTCAACTAAGTCAGAAAACCAGCAAAACACCAGGCAAAAAGTTGGGGGCAACCATAGTCAGGGATCTACCTTCCTACACAGGGGTACTGCTGTTGAAAACTTTCCGAATCCAGTTTGACGCCTGGGGATATTCTAAGGTAAGGAATCTAACACTAACCTGTTTCTTTCAGATATGTAGCGGCTCAAAAGGAGCGCACATAAGGTAAGTCAAAACCAGATTAAAGTCTCACTATGGCATTATGAAGGGAATAAGAGGAAAGAGATTAGCAATGCCCTTAAGGAATCTATTTACAATAGGGGACTTGAAAAGAGAAGGCTGAAATATCCAATAGACAGCCCCTAAGTGTGCCAAGAGCAAAGCCCTGCTGGGCCAAAGAAAGGAGGAACAAAGGAACCCCAGAAAGAGGAGCAGAAATGGGATCTGTGAGAAGTTGGCCTGATATATGATGCTCACTAGTTCTAGTGATCACCTTGTGTAGGAGAGTAGGGTCTGCAATCCTATGATCACCCAGATTTTTGCTTTTTGCTGCACTGGTTTACGACTTTCCCTGGCTGTGGGCCTGCTAATCAGACCCACAGCCTAGCTGTTCTCTCTATCCAAATTGTACTTAGGTACTGAATTGGCACTGGGCCCTCTCCAAGTCCCTGTACACAGGGCTGAGGTGCACCCAGAAGTCTCCCAGGGGCTGAAGCATGTATTGTGCCACCCCTGGATTGACTAACTAAAACTGACACAACTGGCTGCACGACAGCTGGGGCAAGGTGGTGTACTCACCCTTTGCTTTAGATATAGTATACCTATATCTAACCCTAAAATGGACACATAGATCTCCTATCAGTCACTCCTATGGCAGGCCTTAACAATCCTGAAGGCAGAGTGCTTGGAATCGTGTGAGATGGTGCTCTGGCATGAGCTGAGCCTGTCTGCGGCTTTCGGGATCCATCCTGTGAGAAGTTGGCCTGATGTGCAGTGCTCACTATTCTAGTGATCACTATATATCAGTCCAAACAACCCTTATTGATGATTGGTTGTAAGTCAACCTTATAGACCAGCTATCCTAGTAGCATGGATACGAGCAGTCTAAGGCTAAGACTCTAGAGGGCGTGTTAAGCCAGCTGTTTTACCATCACATTACCCCTTGAACACCCAGTGAAAGGACACCACACAAGTGTTATGAAAATAAACAATGTATTTATTAGAATCACAACAACCCTGTACTCTTTATGAGGACAGGGTGCTAAGCACACAACAAAACTCTTACGAAAATACTTTTAAGTTAGCACGTTACACAAATGCCCGAGGGGCACGAAAAACCATATACGCTAAAAGTGGAATGCGAATTACTAGCAGGTAAGTAACAGTTCTAATAGGCTTTGGAATCGCTAGGACTGGACTAGGGAATCGTTAGATTACTACTAGGAGGCCTAGGGGACTCGGGTGCAGAGTGTGCACTCTCACGCGGGATGCGGGACAAAGTCTATGGAAGCTAGAATTCACAAAGTTAGTGTTCACGGGCGAACCCGACCTGGTAGGGAGAAAACGACAGTGGATCCTGACCCTTGGATAGTGAGGCTATGCTGGGACACCGGAGTGCCGAAGTTACCTAGCCCAGGGGCTGCAGCTGCATAGGTCTGAAAAGACGTCGGGGATCTCGTTGCCGGACCAGGAGCCTGGAAGGAAGAAGTTGCTGGCAGGCGACCAGTGAAGGAGAGTTCGATGGATCCAAGCCTGGATCAAGGAAGAAGAAAACCTGAAAGCAGAGGGGACCAAGTTCTTGAATCACTAGCCAGTGATTAAGTGGGCACCAGGATGGCACCGGGCGAAGTCACCGCAGTCAGGTGAGTGGGCGCTGCTGGGCTCTGCAGTCTCTCGGACCAGGAGGCGTTGTCGGCGACCAGGATGGAGGTGCGAGCTGTCCCACGAAGGATGAAGTCGTTGGCGTCGAAGTTACCCAGGATTGGGCAACAAGCCTTGGCTAATTCAAGCCCACGCGGTGGACTCAAAATGGCGTCTTGAGTGGACCAGGAGGGTCCAGGGTGCTCCTCTTCTGGAAGGGAGCAAGGGCCAGTCTGGAGCAACCAGACCAGCAGCAGAAATGTCGTCGGGCGTCGTCAGGAAGGCCACAAGCCAACGGGCTAGTAGCCAAACAACGCGGTGAGCAGCGGAAAGCAGAAGGGCCCCACGCAGATCGTGGAGATGCTGGGGGGCTGCACTTCGGAGCTGGAGCTGCTCAGAGTCGGGGCTTCTCGGACCCCAAAGCACTCACCAGTAGATTACTCGGCGGGCTTGCTGGAAAGAAGTCGTGCAGTCTTGCAGATGGCCGGTCCCTTGAGGTCTCGTCGCACCCACGGTTCTCAGCTGGGCTGTAGAGGTGGGTAGAGGTCAGAGGTGCCAGGGAAGCCGGTTCTCGTCGAGCTGGGCAGTCGAATTCCGGAGGAAGGACTTACAGCAGACCGCCGTGTTCTTGGATGGTGCCTGCGGATGCAGGGTGACTACTCCTTAGTCACAAGGGAGAAATCTTAGGAAGAAGTCTTGAGTTCCTTTCGCAGAAAGTAGTTTCAGGATTCAAAGATGATCTGATCTGGAAGGGGGCCAGTCTCTACCTTTATCCTGTAAAAAGGGGCTGGCACGCGACTAAGTCCTGCCCTATGGGTGGGACTAGGAGGGGGGTGGTTACACCCACTTCCTTGGCGGGCTTTTCCCCAGCACAGGGTCTGGAGTGACCCTGGAACTGGTTCCAGCCAGCCTATGCACAGTGAGCACCGGGGTGTCACGTGCAGTCACCTTCCTCTAAAGCCCTGCCTACCTACAATACACAAAACCCTGTCTGGGACGGTGCTGGCACCGCCCCTGGCAGGAAACCCTTTGTCCTTATCTCCTGCTCTGGGAGGACTCCCAGCAGCAGGAGGGCAGACTTGTGTCTCGGTGGCAGCATCCATTTTGTGGATGCTAAGGCCCTGTCTGACTTTTAACCGGGTTATAGGTTACAGGCATGTCGTGTCCCTCTAGAAGGGTGGAATGCTAACCCCGTCGCCAGAATTGGCGAGGGGTTAGTATTCCAATTCGTATGACACCTTACTCGACATGTTTTGATAAAGCGATACCAGAGTTGGCACATAACCGCGAGGATTATAATGCACTTAAGAGTATATGGTATGCGATATCATGGAAACGGCTAAGGGATGGATCCCGAAAGCCGCAGACAGGCCCAGCTCATGCTAGAGCACCATCTCACACGATCCCAAGCACTCTGCCTTCAGGATTGTTAAGGCCTGCTATAGGAGTGACTGATAGGAGATCTGTGTGTCCATTTTTAGGGTTAGATATAGGTATACTATATCTAAAGCAAAGGGTGAGTACACCACCTTGCCCCAGCTGTCGTGCAGCCAGTTGTGTCAGTTTTAGTTAGTCAATCCAGGGGTGGCATAATACATGCTTCAGCCCCTGGGAGACTCCTGGGTGCACCTCAGCCCTGGGTACAGGGACTTGGAGAGGGCCCAGTGCCAATTCAGTACCTAAGTACAATTTGGATGGAGAGAACAGCTAGGCTGTGGGTCTGATTAGCAGGCCCACAGCCAGGGAAAGTCGTAAACCAGTGCAGCAAAAAGCAAAAATCTGGGTGATCATAGGATTGCAGACCCTACTCTCCTACATGACCCCCCCCCCCAAACTTTGGGACAATAAACTAACCTTGACCAGGTGAGTCTTCTTGCTCTAAGTGGAAATACCTGGAGAGCCCATCAGCATTGCTGTGATCAGTCCCAGGTCTATGCTCCACTGTAAAATCCATCCCCTGTAGGGAAATGGACCACCTAAGCAGTTTGGGGTTTTCACCCTTCATCTGATTTAGCCACAAGAGGGGCTTATGGTCTGTCTGAATGGTGAAGTGAGTGCCAAACAAGTAGGCCCTCAGCTTCTTCAGGGCCCAGACCACAGCAAAGGCCTCCCTCTCAATAGCTGACCAATTTTTCTCTCTGGGTGTCAACCTTCTACTAATGAAAGCAATAGGCTGATCATTACCATCAAAATTCAGTTGAGACAGAACAGCTCCCACACCCAACTCAGAAGCATCTGTTTGGACAATGAATGGCTTGGAGTAATCTGGACTCTTGAGGATAGGTGCTGTGCACATGGCCTGCTTTAGGTCATTGAATGCTTTCTGACAGCTTGCTGTCCACTGAACTTTCTTTGGCATCTTTTTGCTGGTCAGGTCATTAAGGGGGGTCACTATGGACCCATAATTTCTGACAAACTTCCTATAGTACCCAGTCAGGCCCAAGAAAGCTCGAACCTGAGTCTGGGTGATTGGAGGAGTCCAGTCCTGGATGGCCTGTATCTTACTCTCCAGTGGCTGAACCTGGCCTCCACCTACAAGGTGGCCCAGGTATACAACCTGTGACTGCCCTATCTGGCACTTTGTGGCCTTGATAGTGAGGCCTGCCTTTTGCAGGGCCTCTAACACTTTCCTCAGGTGGACCAGGTGATCCTCCCAGGTGGAGCTAAAGACAGCAATATCGTCAAGATAAGCTGCACAGAAGTCATCCAGCCCAGTGAGGACTTGATTCACCAACCTTTGGAAGGTGGCAGGTGCATTTTTCAGTCCAAAGGGCATTACCACAAATTGATAATGCCCTCCAGGGGTAGAAAATGCTGTCTTAGGTTTGGCTGCCTCAGCTAACCTGATTTGCCAATACCCAGCTGTCAAATCAAATGTGCTTAAGAAGTTGGCAGAAGCCAATCTATCTATAAGCTCATCTGCTCTTGGTATTGGGTGGGCATCAGTCTTAGTGACTGCATTGAGGCCTCTGTAGTCTACGCAAAACCTCATCTCTCTCTTACCACCCTGGGTGTGAGGCTTTGGCACTAGAACTACTGGGCTAGCCCAAGGGCTATCTGAGGGCTCAATGACTCCCAGTTCCAACATTTTCTGCACTTCAGTTTTGATGCAGTCTCTAACATGATCAGGCTGCCTGTAGATTTTACTCTTGACAGGCAGACTGTCTCCAGTGTCAACATCATGGGTACACCAATCAGTTTGGCTGGGTGTCAGAGAGAACATATGTCGAAAGGATTGCAGAACTTGCCTGCAATCCTGTTGCTGATGTTCAGTGAGGCTGCCACAAAAGACAACACCATCAACTGACCCATCATCAGGATTCTGAGTGAGCAGGTCTGGGAGAGGGTCACTCTCTTCCTCCTGCCCCTCATCTGTGGCCATGAGCAAGCTCATGTCCTTCCTGTCAACATATGCCTTGAGCCTGTTAACATGGAGCACTCTGAGAGGGCTCCTGGGAGTTCCAAGGTCCACCAAGTAGGTAACCTCTCCCTTTTGCTCAATGATGGTGTGGGGCCCAGACCATTTGTCTTTCAGAGCTGCTGGGGCCACTGGCTCCAGCACCCACACCTTCTGTCCTGGCTGGTACACAGTCAGTACAGCCTTTTGGTCATGCCAAGCTTTTTGAAGTTCCTGGCTGGCCTCAAGGTTTTTAGATGCCTTCTCCATATACTCAGCCATCCTGGAGCGGAGACCAAGTACATAGTCCACTATGTTGGTTGCAGGCTTTTTGAGAGGTCTCTCCCATCCTTCCTTCACCAAACACAGGGGTCCTCTTACAGGATGCCCATACAGAAGCTCAAAAGGGCTGTAGCCAACCCCCTTCTGTGGGACCTCTCTGTAAGCAAACAAGAGGCAGGGGATCAGGACATCCCATCTTCTCCTAAGAGGTTCAGGTAGTCCATGAATCATCCCTTTCAGGGTCCTGTTGAATCTCTCAACAAGCCCATTGCATTGTGGATGATAGGGTGTGGTGAACTTGTAGTTCACACCACACTCTTTCCACATGGCAGTCAGATATCCTGACATGAAGTTTGTACCTCTGTCAGAAACGACCTCCTTAGGGAAACCCACTCTGGAGAACACCCCAACTAGGGCTCTTGCCACTACAGGGGCTGTAGTGGTCCTAAGGGGAATAGCCTCAGGATACCTGGTGGCATGGTCCACCACCACCAGTATAAACTTGTGTCCTGATGCTGTCTGGGGTTCCATTGGACCAACAATGTCAATCCCCACTCTTTCAAAGGGAACCCCCACCACAGGTAGTGGTATGAGGGGGGCCTTTGTTGTGCCACCTGACTTACCACTGGCTTGGCAAGTGACACATGAGCGACAAAACTCCTTGGTATTCTCATTCATATGGGGCCAGTGAAAGTGTGAGACAAGCCTGTCCCAAGTCTTTGTCTGACCTAAATGACCTGCAAGGGGAATCTCATGGGCCAAGGTGAGAAGGAAACCTATCAGAGACAAGGGGATGACCAGCCTCCTGGTTGCACCAGGCTTGGGGTCTCTTGACTCAGAGTACAGGAGTCCATCTTCCCAGTATACCCTGTGGGCACCTGTGGCATTCCCTGCAGCCTCAGCAGCAGCCTGCTGTCTGAGGGGTTCAAGGGAAGGGCAGCTCAACTGTTCCTTCCCCAGGTCTGCTCTGGAGGGTCCCCCTGAGCCCAGAAACTCAACTTGATCAAGTTCAAGCTCTTTAGGCTCAGTTTCCCTCAGCTCTTCTAGATCAGCCTCCTCAGAGACTTGATCCTCAACCTGGGGCAAGGGGGAAGGCAAAGCCTTACCCTTACTGCTCTTCTTCTTGGAAGGTGTCTGGTCCATAATTTCAGGATCCAGCACCTGTTCAGTGGGGCATCTTCTGGCCTGTGACCTAGTCACAGCAAGCACATGTGCTGGCAAGCCTAACATCTCCATGTGAGTCCTCTGCTCCACTTCTGACCATTGTGATGACTCCAAATCATTGCCCAACAAACAATCAACTGGGAGGTCTGAACTGACTACAACTTTCTTTTGTCCCTTCACTCCACCCCAGGAGAAAGCTACAATTGCCACACTATGACTAGTAGTGACATTGCTGGCATTGGTCACCAGGAAATCAGTACCTGGCATGATCTGTCCAGGGTCCACAAAGTTAGGTGTCACCATGGTGACACTGGCACAAGTGTCCCTATAGGCCTGAGCCATCTTGCCATTAATCAAAGGTGTCTGCCTGTATTTGCCCAAAGTATTGGGACTTATTTCAGGGGACATATCCATATCCCCTGTACAGACAAGGACAGCCTGAGTGAGTGTGCCAACTAAGTTGTCAGACCCCTCAGTACCCAAGGTTAACCCAACTAATGCCTTGGGAGTGACACTACCACTACTGACTGTACTAGGGGGTGCAGTTGCTTTAGGAGCTGTAGTGGCAGGAGTTTGTCCTCCTCCTCTTTTGGTGCACTCACTAAACCAGTGAGATTTACTTTTGCAGTACTGGCACCATCTTTTTGACTGGCCTTCTTGAGTCTTCTTTTTCTGGGAAGCCTGACCCCCACCCTCTTTGGTTTGTTGGGGACCTGGTGAAGACTTCTGGTCATTTTGCTCATTCTTAACATTACCCTTCTGGTCTGCTTTCTTCTGACCACCCTGGTTCTGGTTCTGGTTCTGCTTGATCCTTGTCCTGACCCATTTGTCTGCCTTCTTTCCCAATTCTTGGGGAGAGGTCAGATCTGAATCAACAAGGTGCTGGTGCAGCAACTGGTTCTGACAATTGTTCAAAATTTGTTCTCTCATCATTAGATTATACAATCCTGTGTAATCTGTAACCTTGCTACCCAGCAACCAGCCCTCCAAAGCCTTAGTGGCACAATCCACAAAATCAGACCAGTCCTGAGACTGAGTTTTCTGGGTGTCTCTGAACAGCAACCTGTACTGCTCAGTGGTTAAACCAAACCCATCAACCAGTGTATTCTTCAGGACCTGGTAATTGTTAGCATCCTCCACTCTTGTAGTGAGGAGCTTATCTCTACCTTTACCATCAAAGGAGAGCCACAGTATAGCTGCCCACTGACTCTGGGGAATGCCCTGCACAGTGCAGGCCCTCTCCAGAGCAGCCATCCATTTCTGGATATCATCCCCTTGCTTAAAGGGGGGCACTATTTTAGTCAGGTGTTTAGTATCTAAACCCTTCTCTCTATCTCTTGGGAGATTGCTGCCACCAGTGGGAGCTAGCCCACTCATCTGCTGCTCTCTTGCCAGGGCAAGCTTTTCTTTGGCCAGGGCAATTTCTTCCCTTTCAATCCTCAGTTCAGCTTGTCTCATCCTAGCTTCATGCTCCCTTCTCTGAGGGGAAGTAAATCTCCTCTGTGGAGGATTCCTTCCCCCCTGAGAAGAGGCATTAGAGTGCAGAGATCTATTGGAGTCCCTAGAAAGAGATCTATCTCTCCTAACTCCAAGGTTAGGCCCACTTCGGGTTAGTACTGGGGGGCCCCCAGATCCTAGCCCAAGTAAGTCTAAGTTGGTCCTAGTTAGCCTGCTGACTACCTCAAGACCTTTGTCTACCTCATCCCCAGAGAGTACCTCCTGATCCTCCTCCTCAACTGCTGAATCAGTGTTGGGGAGGTCTGGATCCCCAGAGGTTCCCTCTAAGGCTGGCATGCTCTCATGTAACTGAGAGAGCTTTCTGGCATCATATGTCTCTAAGAGACCTATCAGAAAGGGAATGGTGGGGTTAGACCCCTGCTTCAGTTTCCTGGAGACACAGATTTGTCTCATCTCCTGAAAGCTGAGAGCTGCATATCTTGAAGTGACCTGTGGAGGGTCAACACTGACCAGGGGAGTCTCAGTAGAGTCCCCCTGAGTCGACATGCTTTTCTAGTGAGGTGTAAGTGGTGCACTTACCTACACTATATGTTTGCCTACTGATCCCTTGCTAGAGTTGTAGTTTAGGGTGTGCTAGGCCCTAGGAGCTACAACAGCTGGTTCAGTAGAACTCAGAGTATTCTAAGCTAAGTTATATGTACCTTTAGTACTTATGTGATCTTTCACAAGATATTCTTAGGATATGTGTGGTAAAACAACAGCAAGCTCAAATCCCAACCGCTGCTCACCAATGTGAGAAGTTGGCCTGATGTGCAGTGCTCACTATTCTAGTGATCACTATATATCAGTCCAAACAACCCTTATTGATGATTGGTTGTAAGTCAACCTTATAGACCAGCTATCCTAGTAGCATGGATACGAGCAGTCTAAGGCTAAGACTCTAGAGGGCGTGTTAAGCCAGCTGTTTTACCATCACATTACCCCTTGAACACCCAGTGAAAGGACACCACACAAGTGTTATGAAAATAAACAATGTATTTATTAGAATCACAACAACCCTGTACTCTTTATGAGGACAGGGTGCTAAGCACACAACAAAACTCTTACGAAAATACTTTTAAGTTAGCACGTTACACAAATGCCCGAGGGGCACGAAAAACCATATACGCTAAAAGTGGAATGCGAATTACTAGCAGGTAAGTAACAGTTCTAATAGGCTTTGGAATCGCTAGGACTGGACTAGGGAATCGTTAGATTACTACTAGGAGGCCTAGGGGACTCGGGTGCAGAGTGTGCACTCTCACGCGGGATGCGGGACAAAGTCTATGGAAGCTAGAATTCACAAAGTTAGTGTTCACGGGCGAACCCGACCTGGTAGGGAGAAAACGACAGTGGATCCTGACCCTTGGATAGTGAGGCTATGCTGGGACACCGGAGTGCCGAAGTTACCTAGCCCAGGGGCTGCAGCTGCATAGGTCTGAAAAGACGTCGGGGATCTCGTTGCCGGACCAGGAGCCTGGAAGGAAGAAGTTGCTGGCAGGCGACCAGTGAAGGAGAGTTCGATGGATCCAAGCCTGGATCAAGGAAGAAGAAAACCTGAAAGCAGAGGGGACCAAGTTCTTGAATCACTAGCCAGTGATTAAGTGGGCACCAGGATGGCACCGGGCGAAGTCACCGCAGTCAGGTGAGTGGGCGCTGCTGGGCTCTGCAGTCTCTCGGACCAGGAGGCGTTGTCGGCGACCAGGATGGAGGTGCGAGCTGTCCCACGAAGGATGAAGTCGTTGGCGTCGAAGTTACCCAGGATTGGGCAACAAGCCTTGGCTAATTCAAGCCCACGCGGTGGACTCAAAATGGCGTCTTGAGTGGACCAGGAGGGTCCAGGGTGCTCCTCTTCTGGAAGGGAGCAAGGGCCAGTCTGGAGCAACCAGACCAGCAGCAGAAATGTCGTCGGGCGTCGTCAGGAAGGCCACAAGCCAACGGGCTAGTAGCCAAACAACGCGGTGAGCAGCGGAAAGCAGAAGGGCCCCACGCAGATCGTGGAGATGCTGGGGGGCTGCACTTCGGAGCTGGAGCTGCTCAGAGTCGGGGCTTCTCGGACCCCAAAGCACTCACCAGTAGATTACTCGGCGGGCTTGCTGGAAAGAAGTCGTGCAGTCTTGCAGATGGCCGGTCCCTTGAGGTCTCGTCGCACCCACGGTTCTCAGCTGGGCTGTAGAGGTGGGTAGAGGTCAGAGGTGCCAGGGAAGCCGGTTCTCGTCGAGCTGGGCAGTCGAATTCCGGAGGAAGGACTTACAGCAGACCGCCGTGTTCTTGGATGGTGCCTGCGGATGCAGGGTGACTACTCCTTAGTCACAAGGGAGAAATCTTAGGAAGAAGTCTTGAGTTCCTTTCGCAGAAAGTAGTTTCAGGATTCAAAGATGATCTGATCTGGAAGGGGGCCAGTCTCTACCTTTATCCTGTAAAAAGGGGCTGGCACGCGACTAAGTCCTGCCCTATGGGTGGGACTAGGAGGGGGGTGGTTACACCCACTTCCTTGGCGGGCTTTTCCCCAGCACAGGGTCTGGAGTGACCCTGGAACTGGTTCCAGCCAGCCTATGCACAGTGAGCACCGGGGTGTCACGTGCAGTCACCTTCCTCTAAAGCCCTGCCTACCTACAATACACAAAACCCTGTCTGGGACGGTGCTGGCACCGCCCCTGGCAGGAAACCCTTTGTCCTTATCTCCTGCTCTGGGAGGACTCCCAGCAGCAGGAGGGCAGACTTGTGTCTCGGTGGCAGCATCCATTTTGTGGATGCTAAGGCTCTGTCTGACTTTTAACCGGGTTATAGGTTACAGGCATGTCGTGTCCCTCTAGAAGGGTGGAATGCTAACCCCGTCGCCAGAATTGGCGAGGGGTTAGTATTCCAATTCGTATGACACCTTACTCGACATGTTTTGATAAAGCGATACCAGAGTTGGCACATAACCGCGAGGATTATAATGCACTTAAGAGTATATGGTATGCGATATCATGGAAACGGCTAAGGGATGGATCCCGAAAGCCGCAGACAGGCCCAGCTCATGCTAGAGCACCATCTCACACGATCCCAAGCACTCTGCCTTCAGGATTGTTAAGGCCTGCTATAGGAGTGACTGATAGGAGATCTGTGTGTCCATTTTTAGGGTTAGATATAGGTATACTATATCTAAAGCAAAGGGTGAGTACACCACCTTGCCCCAGCTGTCGTGCAGCCAGTTGTGTCAGTTTTAGTTAGTCAATCCAGGGGTGGCATAATACATGCTTCAGCCCCTGGGAGACTCCTGGGTGCACCTCAGCCCTGGGTACAGGGACTTGGAGAGGGCCCAGTGCCAATTCAGTACCTAAGTACAATTTGGATGGAGAGAACAGCTAGGCTGTGGGTCTGATTAGCAGGCCCACAGCCAGGGAAAGTCGTAAACCAGTGCAGCAAAAAGCAAAAATCTGGGTGATCATAGGATTGCAGACCCTACTCTCCTACACATCCCTTAGCCGTTTCCATGATATCGCATACCATATACTCTTAAGTGCATTATAATCCTCGCGGTTATGTGCCAACTCTGGTATCGCTTTATCAAAACATGTCGAGTAAGGTGTCATACGAATTGGAATACTAACCCCTCGCCAATTCTGGCGACGGGGTTAGCATTCCACCCTTCTAGAGGGACACGACATGTATGTAACCCCTAACCCCGGTTAAAGTCAGACAGAGCCTTAGCATCCACAAAATGGATGCTGCCACCGAGACACAAGTCTGCCCTCCTGCTGCTGGGAGTCCTCCCAGAGCAGGAGATAAGGACAAAGGGTTTCCTGCCAGGGGCGGTGCCAGCACCGTCCCAGACAGGGTTTTGTGTATTGTAGGTAGGCAGGGCTTTAGAGGAAGGTGACTGCACGTGGCACCCCGGTGCTCACTGTGCATAGGCTGGCTGGAACCAGTTCCAGGGTCACTCCAGACCCTGTGCTAGGGAAAAGCCCGCCAAGGAAGTGGGTGTAACCACCCCCCTCCTAGTCCCACCCATAGGGCAGGACTTAGTCGCGTGCCAGCCCCTTTTTACAGGATAAAGGTAGAGACTGGCCCCCTTCCAAATCAGATCATCTTTGAATCCTGAAACTACTTTCTGCGAAAGGAACTCAAGACTTCTTCCTAAGATTTCTCCCTTGTGACTAAGGAGTAGTCACCCTGCATCCGCAGGCACCATCTAAGAACACTGCGGTCTGCTGCAAGTCCTTCCTCCGGAATCCGACTGCCCAGCTCGACGAGAACCGGCTTCCCTGGCACCTCTGACCTCTACCCACCTCTACAGCCCAGCTGAGACCCGTGGGTGCGACGAGACCTCAAGGGACCGGCCATCTGCAAGACTGCACGACTTCTTTCCAGCAAGCCCGCCGAGTGAATTCCTGGTGAGTGCTTTGGGGTCCGAGAAGCCCCCACCCTGAGCAGCTCCAGCACCGAAGAGCAGCCCCCCAGCATCTCCACGATCTGCGTGGGGCCCTTCTGCTTTTTACTGCTCACCGCGTTGTTTGGCTACTAGCCCGCTGGCTTGTGGCCTTCCTGACGACGCCCGACGACATTTCTGCTGCTGGTCTGGTTGCTCCAGACTGGCCCTTGCTTCCCTCCATCGGAGAAGTACCCTGGACCCTCCTGGTCCACTCAAGACGCCATTTTAGGTCCACCGCGTGGGCCTTGCATTTGCCAAGACTTGTTGCCCAATCCTGGGTCCAGCGACGTCGACAGCAAGAACCTTCGTGGGACAGCTCGCACCTCCATCCTGGTCGCCGACAACGCCTCCTGGTCCGAGAGACTGCAGAGCCCAGCAGCGCCCACTCACCTGACTGCGGTGACTTCGCCCGGTGCCATCCTGGTGCCCACTTAATCACTGGCTAGTGATTCAAGAACTTGGTCCCCTCTGCTTTCAGGTTTTCTTCTTCCTTGATCCAGGCTTGGATCCATCGAACTTTTCTTCACTGGTCGCCTGCCAGCAACTTCTTCCTTCCAGGCTCCTGGTCCGGCAACGAGATCCCCGACGTCTTTTCAGACCTATGCAGCTGCAGCCCCTGGGCTAGGTAACTTCGGCACTTCGGTGTCCCAGCATAGCCTCACTATCCTAGGGTCAGGATCCACTGTCGTTTTCTTCCTACCAGGTCGGGTTCGCCCGTGAACACTAACTTTGCATTTACTAGCTCCCATAGACTTTGTCCCGCATCCCGCGTGAGAGTGCACACTCTGCACCCGAGTCCCCTGGGCCTCCTAGTAGTAATCTAACGATTCCCTAGTCAAGTCCTAGCGATTCCAAAGCCTATTAGTACTGTACTTACCTGCTAGTAATTTCGCATTCCACTTTTAGAATATATGGTTTTTCGTGCCCCTCGGGCATTTGTGTATAACGTGCTAACTTAAGTATTTTCGTAAGAGTTTTGTTGTGTGCCTAGCACCCTGTCCTCATAAAGAGTACAGGGTTGTTGTGTTTCTAATAAATACATTGTTTATTTTCATAACACTTGTGTGGTGTCCTTTCACTGGGTGTTCAAGGGGTAATGTGATGGTAAAACAGCTGGCTTAACACGCCCTCTAGAGTCTTAGCCTTAGACTGCTCGTATCCATGCTACTAGGATAGCTGGTCTATAAGGTTGACTTACAACCAATCATCAATAAGGGTTGTTTGGACTGATATATAGTGATCACTAGAATAGTGAGCACTGCACATCAGGCCAACTTCTCACACCTTGTATCAGTCCAAACAACCCTTATGGTGATTGGTTGTAAGTCAACCTTATAGACCAGCTATCCTAATGGCAGCATGGACAAAGCAGTCTTAGGCTAAACTCTTTTGGCATGTGAAGACAGCTGTTTTACCACAATATCACCCCTTGAATACCAGATGAAAGGACACCACACAGGTTGTTATGAAAATAAACAATATATTTATTAATAACAAACACCTCCGAACTCTTTATGAGATCAGAGGGCTAAGCACATGACAATCTCTTAGGAAAAATACGATAAGTTGCACACAATTACAATGGTGCCCTAGGGGCACGGCAAAAAAGTAAATGGTATAAGGAAATCGATAGAAGGAATGGAGCTGTCCAGAGGCTGTAAGATCGCTGGGACTACGCTACCCTAACTTTAGGTAAGTAATAGGAGGCCCAATGAACGCGTGTGCAGAGTGTGAATTCACACGCGAGATGCGTAACAACGTCTATGGACAGTACAGTTCAAGGAAAAGGTGAGTACGGAAAATCCTGACTAGTTAGGACTAAAACGACTGTGAATCTGGACACTAGAAGAGTCAAGCTACCCTTGAGCACCGAAATGCTCTCTTTACCTCACCCACGGGCTGCGGGTGCATAGGTGCGAAGTCGTGTTGGGTTTCTGCGTTGAAGTCTATGGAGCCTGAAAGAAAAGATGCTGCAGGCGGCCAGGAGGAAGATGTCCGGTGTGATCCAAGGGCGGATCAGAGATGCTGAAGACCTGAAAGCAGAGGGGACAATGTTCACAGTCACTAGCCAGTGACTGGAGTGGAACCAGGAAGGAACCAGATGTCGTTGTCGCGATCAGGTGAAGAGTGGACGCTTGTCTCTGCAGCCACGTGGACCAGGAGGTGTCTTCGACGACGAGGATGGAGGCACAAGCTGTCCCACGCAGGCTCTCGCTGTCGGCGGTGTCGGATCCGGATTTGGAGTCAACAGGCCTTGGCAAAGGCAACCCACGTGGTGAGTGGAAACGGCGTCTGGAGTGGACCAGGAGGGTGCTCCTCTTTTGGAAGGGAGCAAGGGCCAGTCTGGAGCAACCAGACCAGCAGCAAAGATTCAAAGGTTCGTCGTCTATGAGGCCACTAGCCAGCCGGCAAGTGACCAGACAACACGTCGAGCAGCAAACAAGCAGAAGGGCCCCACGCAGATCTCGTGGAAGCTGGAGGGCTGATCTTCGGTGCAGGGGCTGCTCGGGCTGGGGCTTCTCAATCCCCAAAGCACTTGGTCGAGTTTACCTCAGAAGTCGTGCTGGAAGCGAAGTGCAGTTTCTCCAAGATGGCCGGTCCCACGTGTCTCGTCGCACCCACGGATCTCAGCTGTGCTGCAGATGTGAGTTGAGGTCGGAGAGGTCTGGGAATCCGGGTCTTGTCGGGCTCTGAAGTCTGGATCCTCGAGGGAAGACGACAAAGTGAAGCCGCTGGATGCTTGATGGTGCCTGCAGTTGCAGGGTGGACACTCATTGCCCACAAGGGAGATTCTTCAGTTTTCTGTGGAGCAGAACGTCGAAGTCCAGAGTTTCTTCTTGTAAAAGTTGTTCAGGATAATCTAATTTGGAATGGGACCAGCTCCTACCTTTATTCTGCTAAAGGGGGCTGTACTACGACTAGGTCCCTCCTATGGGTGGGACCAGGAAGGGGGGTGGTTACACCCCCTATCCTTTGTCCGGTCTCGCGCCAGAGCTGGGGCAGGGATGCCCCAGCAACTGGTTTGAACCGGTGTATGCACCGGACACCTTGTGCGCCCCAGGCATGTCTCATTCCTTTCAAGCCTGTCCTACCCAATACACAAAATCCTCTCGGGGGTGGTGCTAGCACCTCCCAAGGCAGGAAACCCTTTGTCCCAGCCACCCTCGCTGGAAGGACTCCCAGCAGCAGGAGGTCAGACTTGTATCTGTGGTGGCAGCATCCATTTTGTGATACCAAGGCTCGAGTTAACTTTAACCGGGGTTCACAGTTACATACATGTCTTATCCCTCTAGAAGGGTGGAATGATACCCCCGTCGCCAGAACTGGCGAGGGGGTAGTATTCCAAAGCGTATGACACCTTACACGACATGTTTTGATAATGCTATACCAAAGTTAGCAATAACCGCGAGGATTATAATGCACTTAAGAGTATATGGTATAGCGTTATCATGGAACAGCTATTAGGACTTGGTTCCGCAAGCTGCAGACGGGCTCAGCTCATGCCAGAGCACCATCTCACATAATTCCAAGCACTCTGCCTTCAGGATCGATAAGGCCTGCCATAGGAGTGACTGATAGGAATATATGTGTCCATTTTGGGGTTAGATATAGGTAACTATATCTACAGCAAAGGGTGATTACACCACCTTGCCCCAGCTGTCTTGCAGCCAGTTGTGTCAGTTTAGATGGCCAGCCAGGGGTGGCATAATACATGTTTCAGCCCCTGGTAGGCCCTGGGTACACCTATGCCCTGGGTACCTAAGGTACACTGTACAGGGACTGATAAGGTGGCCCAGTACCAATTGGTAAATGCACCTAAAGTACATGGATGTCAATTTAGAGAGAGAACAGCTAGGCTGTGGGTCTGATTAGCAGGCCCACATCCAGGGAAAGTCGTAAACCAGTGAAGCAAAAAGCAAAAATCTGGGGTGACCATAGGATTGCAGACCCCACTCTCCTACAGGATCCACAGCCTTTGCTGTGCACCACACCACAGATTTGTTCCACCTACAGGCATATACTGTTTCAGTGGAGGGATGCCTGGCTGCCAAGATAACATTACAGACTTCAGGAGGACGGTCCAAAGCTGTCCACTGTCGCCGCTCAATCTCCATGCAAGGAGGTGGAGGCTGGACAGGTACGGGTGGAGGACCGTCCCCTGCTGTGGCGAGATAAGATCTTCCCGAAAAGGCAGTCTGATCGGAGGATCGATGGCCATGTGTAAGAACTCGGGATACCAGACTCTTCATGCCCAATCTGGAGCCACAAGGACGACTTGGGCCCGGTCGAGGTTGATCTTCTTCAGCATTCTGAGCAGAAGTGGTATAGGCAGAAAGGCATATAGAAGACCGCAGCTCCACTCGCAACGAAAAGCGTAGCTGACCGAGTGTCAAATTGGAAATTCCAACTCTCAGAACTGCTGACACTGCACATTCTTTGTGGTGCCGAATAGATCTAACCAAGGCTCTCCCCACTGCTGAAAGAGACCTTTCACCACCTCCTAGTGAAGACGCCATTCGTGATTCATCTTGCACCTGAGTTTGTCCGCCCTGGCATTCAGAGAACCTGCCAGGTTTTGAACCACCAGAGATATGCCCTGATGTTCCAGCCATGCCCATGCCTCTTAACATAAGGTCCACGACCCCGCCTCGCCCTGTTTATTGCAGTTCCACATAGGCGGTGGTTTTGTCCTTGAACACCTGCACTACTGTTTTCCAGACAGAGGGAAGGAATGCTTTCAGTGCAAGACTAATCGCCTGAAGCTCCAGAAGGTTGATGAGGAGCCCGAACTCCGTCAGAGGCCTCTGATCTCCGCCTCCCATGTGGCTCCCCAACCAGAGTTCACCACTGTGACCTCTGGTTGGGGAAGGGAGAGGGATCTGCCGGTGACCCAAACCTGGTTCGTTAGCTACCACTGCAACTGGTGTGCAGTGCCCTCTGAGATCTGGAAGCAATCAGAAAGATTCCCCTGATGCTGTGCCAACTGGAACTTCACGTCCCACTGCAGAGCCCACATATGCCACCTGGCATTTACTACCAGCAGGATGCAGGTGGCCATGCGGCCCAGCAGCCTCAGGGACTGAAACCCAGGACAGAGGCTGAAACATCAGTATCACAGCCCGAATATCCAGGACTCGCTGCTTGGGAAGATAGGCCCGCAACTGCGCTGTGTCCAGAACTGATCCAATGAAAAGGAGCTTCTGAGAAGGGTTTAGGTGCGACTTCAACACGTGAACTGTGAACCCCAGCAAATGCAGGAGGTCTATCATAGTCTGGAGGTCGGTGACGACATCCTGGGGGGAGCTCGCCTTCAACAACCAGTTGTCTAGATAGGGGAGGACTGAAACCCCTGATCTGCGCAGATGAGCTGCGACCACTGCCATCACTTTCCTGAACACCTGAGGGGCGCTGGTAAGGCCACAGGGGAGCACGGTAAACTGAAAGTGCTCAAGGCCTACCATGAACCGTAGGTAACGTCTGTGGGCCAGCAGGACGTGGATGTGGAAATAGGCATCCTGCAAGTCCAATGCTACCATCCAGTCTCCAGGGTCGAGGGCAGACAGGACCTGAGCCAATGTCAACATTTTGAACTTCTCCTTCCGGAGGAAGCAGCTGACGTTCCTGAGATCCAAGATAGGAAGCAGGCCTTTGTCCTTCTTGGGCACCAGAAAGTAGTAGGAATAACAGCCACAACCTACTTCTGGGGCAGGAACTCGCTCAATAGCTCCTTTGGCCAAGAGAGATGTAACTTCCTGATGGAGAAGAGCCAAGTGATCCTCCGACATGTGATGGAATTGTGGTATGGATGGAGGGGTAGTCTCAAAAGGGAGGGAGTAGCCCCTTCAGACTATCTGACAAACCCACCTGTCCGATGTGATGGTTTGCCAGTGGGGAAGGTGATGGCCAATCCTCCTGCCCACTGACAACTGGGGGCACCGAAAGGACAGACTAGATGGGTTTAGAAGCTGCTGCAGAGGGGACGCTGGTGTACTGTCCGGGACGCTACTGCCCTTGCTCATCTGCTGGCCCCCTGACCCACAGTCCCATGTCCTCGACCGCGCAGAGGCTGAACAGTTTGCGCAGGGTTGTGGCTCTGGGCGGAATGTGGTGGGACACCCCTTCCGTAGCCACGAAAGAGGCGAAAAGCAGACTGCACGGGTGAGAGGTGGTAGCGAGGCCTAAGGATTTGGCTCTAGCCCTAGAATTCATAAAGCGTCGAGCATGTTGTCTGCTTAGTCGCCAAACAAGCGCCGGCCATCAAAAGGCATGTCCAAAAGAGGCGATTGGACATCACCCAAAAAGCCAATGGACCTTAGCCAGGCATAGCTTTGCAGGGCTACCAACGTTGAAATACTATGCCTAGTGAGTCGGCGGTGTCCAGTCCACACCTAATGGCAAACTTCGCTGCATCTGTGCCCGTCAGCGACTGCACGGGAGACAGTGTCTCGGGCCTCCTACGGACACTGTGGCAGCACCTGCGCAACCATATCCCACACAGAGTGGGAATAACGGACCAAAAGACATGCAGTGTTCACCGACCGCTGTCCCAAGCTGGCGGAAGAAAACAACTTCTTCCCAAGATAATCCAGCTATTTGCATTGCCTCTCTGGGGAAGCAGCAGGGAATGCGCCCTGAGAAGTAGAGGCTTGGAACACCAAGCTCACAGGGGTAGGGTGTTGGGAGAGATAAAGAAAGGTCAACCGGGGCCGGGCAGTGGCGTTGGGCAATCATCCTAAACACAAGAGCCCCTGTGCTGGGCTTGGACCAGGTGTCCAGAAGGATGTCAGTAAGGGCCTCATTGAAGGGCAGTAGGGGCTCCGAAGAGGCAGCTGACGGTTGAAGCAACTTGGTCAGAACGTTGTTCCTCAGCCACCCTATGCAACACCACTGCTTATGAGGCTCCCTCCTCTGTAGCCACGGTAGGGGAAGAAAGCATACCAGGGTCTGGTGAGGTATCCAGACCACTGGCAACACCCAATTCCTCTCTCCAGTCCGGCTCACTCAACTGGTCAGCTAAAGGGTCACCAGACTCCTCCTTGTCCTCTTCTGACTGCATGAAAAGGAACGCCAAGATAGAACAATGGTACAAAAGTACCACTTGGTGTCGGATCTGGTCGTCAGTCGACTTTGGCCCGTCTGTGTCCAGGTCAGGGTCAACGCCGGCTGGGGACAGAACCGGCGCCGGAGGTGCAGTCTGTGGATTCGATACCAAAAGAGGTTTTGCAAGGTCGACAAGCTCTGATCCGGATCCAGGCCTGGATCCCTGGGGGCCTTGCGGTGCCAGGGTCGAAGCCGTCGGGTTCAAAGGCCTAGAACCCCCAGCTGAGTCTGCGGGGCCCGAAGGCACGCTGGAGGAGTCTGGCTGCCCAAAGATCGAGTGAAGGGCTTCGTAAAAACTACGAAGTTGGGCAGGTGTCACTACCGGAAAAGGAGGGAAGCTCAGAGCCAACCCAGCAGGCTCCGCAGGCGGAGCCCCAGGAGGACTGCCATCCGCATCCTGCGTCGCATGAGCCAACGGACAGGGGGAATGCGAAGAGCAACAATGCTTCTTTGCCTTCTTTTTGTGCTTTGACATACCCGATGACAACGACTTCGACGAGGAGTGGTAGTGATGGCTCCGTGACCGGTTCTGCGACCTCACTCTTGACTGGGTCCTCGAGCGTCACGGAGCGGAGTGCCGGGCCTCGAGAAGCTGCCGGGACAGCTCCCGCAAAGACATCAGGTTCATGGCCCGGCAGTTGGAGCACGACTTTGGTTCGTGGTCGTGCTCCAAACAAAAAAGGCACATGAGGTGCAAATCCTTAACTGACATCAATTTGTGACAGGAGTCAGAAGCCTTGAAGCCAGTCCGAGGTTGGGACATCCCAACGAGCACCAGGAGTCGAATTACTTGGAAAGAAGTCAACAAAAGTCGAAAAATATCCAAAAAGTGACTAGAGGTAGCGCTGTCTCTGGATCTGCGCTTGCTGGCATGTAAAAGAAAAAACTGATGTCAACGTGCGAAGGCGGCGTCTATAGATACCGAGACGTCATCCCGACGATCACGACTCCGAAGATGAACACAGAGTCCACCAACGCCACCTGACGCGCAGGTGTACTGCTACAGAAAAATTTCTTCGGATCCAGTCTGACACCTGGGGGTACTTCTAAGGTAAGGAATCTATAACTAATAGTCTCTTTCTGATACAGAACGCAAGCATGCAGTGGCATAATAGACTGCATTAATGGACAGCAGTGCCAAGCTGGGAGAGGAAAACATCTGTTAAAATATCAATCGATTAGAACTCTATCTGGAGGACTGGTCATAAATGAGTTGGGATTAATCTTACTAGACAAACCCTGTACAATGAGACTTTCCGCAGTAGGGTGACTGATCTGGGACAGATCAGAATAACACGCTGTTATCAGTAAATTGTCAGGCATTGCTCTTTCTATCCTTTTTATTGTTTTTAATTTGGGAGGAAAGTACAATTGAAGCTGTATTGGGGCTTGTAATCTTAGTTTACATGGTATTAACAAAACAAAAAAAACCATCACATTTACTTGACATTGCACCATTGCACCCTGCACTCCCTCCTCTTCAGGGAGCTCCGGGGCGCTGTTTAAGTGCAGCACCAGGGACCTGGACCAGATGAACGAGGTTCCACTCGAGTTTGCGGAGCCCAGGAGTGTCACCGAAGTGCTGCTGGTACCCCCAGAGGATGAGTTCTCGACCCTTAGAAGGACTGGCCTGTAACTGCAATACTGGGTGACCGGTAGTCCAGCCGTGACTGGGCTTCTGCCAGCACCGAAAGGACTTCGAGGGACATCGACCCTGTGACCAGGATTGCCTCAGCCTGGACAGAGGAGTAGTTGCACCAAAATACCCGTCGACCACATTGCACCCACAGCATCCATTGAACATCTTCAGCATCCTTAACCCTTACATCAGGACCATTTCCATAGGAAAGCCATGCAAAGGATAAAGGTGCCTGGTACTGACTGAGGACTGTTCCCCTGCTGAGGTTGCTGTTTCAGAGGACCTTGCTGATCCCCCTGACTCGCTCCCTACTGGAGCTGGCCACCTAAAGTGACTGCAAGTAACCACATTCCAACCAGCACAAACTTTCTAGTGAAAACGTTTAAGTGCCAAATGCATTGAATTTGCCAAAGCTTGTTCGCGGTTTGGTCAAATAACTTGATTTACTATACATTATAAATTCTATATCTTCAGAAAACGTTCAGTGGATCTTTTTCGTTGTACAATCAATTTTTTTAATTTCTTATCAGATTTATTTGGTGTCATGTCAATTTTTTCAGTTGTTTTGGTGCTGTTTAAATGCTTTATTCTTGTTCCTTTGTGTAAGTCTTGCTGCTCAGACTAACAGCTAACCAGGGTTGAGCTGAAGGTTTGCCTAACGAAACCGATGGGTCCTCAAAGTGTATTACGTGGTGAGGTCACACAACCACACCATATAATACACCCCATTTCCTCACACACTGCCATCATCCAAATACATCTCCTTACGTGTTCTGGTAGGAGGCAGTTAAGTATGCAGAGTATATGACTCTTTACAATATAGCCATTAGAAGTTTTATTGCTCAAAACACGGACTACCAAAATCTAAAAAAGGCCTTAATGCATTTTAAATATTGCAAAGCTGTTTTCTTGAAACAAACTAGATTTTTATAGTTGTGTTTGCTGCAGTTGATTCTGATGCAATATTAAATCACCTTTAAAAAAAACTGCTATCTCTTAAATTATTTTGTTTTACCTACCAGATTTCCCTTCCTTATCAGTAGTAGTAAGTTTTGAATTTAAAGGCTTTGAGCCAGAGGATGTGGATGGTTGTTCTAAAAGAACTGTATCCGGCAGAGGTCTGTTCCTTCTTCTCTGGGACAGAGGGGTAGAATCCATTCCTTTTCCATTCACCAGGGGAGCAATGCTTTTCTGTGCTGCTGAACGAGATTGAGTAGTAGATGTCACACATGTAGGATTCTCTGTCTTTGGATGAGGTCTGATTAAACGTTTTTTCCTTTCAGGGCTATGATAAAAGCAAAAAAATGAATAATATGTAAGGGCAACTGTGTTAAACCATATATCAAAATTAGAATAGATATATTGATAATCGTCATGACATAGAATTAATAATAATATATGTGTTTCCAATTTCCTCTACATGGACTTCAATTCTATGCAATCTGATGATCATTAGACTAAAGTCCAATTGTAAGGTAATCCAAACACATACAGTATTTACATGAACATGCTACTTCCGGTAACATTCTTTCTGATGTATAAGGGAGCTTCAACAGACTCCCTGACTAAACCTCATTCCCAGATGCGAGACTGAATCTTGAGACTTTTCCAGTTACCTATGTCATGTCCCCACTACAAAGAGAGGACATGGCTGTTGGTGACTCAAATCGGTCTCAATATTTTTCCACACCTCTTACAGTGACCAAGGACCTAGAGGGCAAAGCCAAAATATAAACAAAAACAAAAAGGTTTCAAGCCAAGAGTGGAGGATGGAAGGTCGCAAAGTAATCTGGAGGAGGTCCTGCAACAATCAGAAATAATGTCACCAAAGGTAAGTAATTTGTACTTCTAATTGATACAAGCTCTCCCATCATCCTTGATTAAACTATTCCCAAACCAACAAACAGGAGGATGGTTGAGGGACAAGAACAGTGTATCACAAAAGGAAGGATTGCAAAACCGCCATCACAAACTTAAATTGTTTCCTCCCTTCAGAGACCAAACAATAGTGACTAGCCATTGAAAGCACTGATGTTAATGTTGCTGTTTAACAGAGTGCACAAGTACCCCTCTCAACAGTGCAGAAGTCATAGCAGTGGAATGTATACAGAAGCCTTCAGATGCCCAAGTACTAGCCAGTTCAAAACAGTGCCTGTTAAAGACCACTATTTCAAAATGGTCTGTTTCCTAATATCTTTGCCAAGCTGGTGACCCTGATAACCAAGGAACAGGTTATAATCCACTGTAAATAACTGGTTCCCCTGTACATAGAGGCTCAAAGGAATACTAAGGTTCAACCTACACAATATTTTTTCCTCCTTTAAAGGTGGCGGGGAAGGCTAAAAAGACAGCAAATAAATTACCTGACATTAACTAGTTACCTTTGGTAACGCTCTTTCTGGTAGATACTCGAAGCGCAGATTCGTCACCTTTTGAATATTCCCCTAGGAGTCAGACTGGACCCGGAATTTCTTCACCAGAACCCCTGAATGCCAGCAGATAGCGTTGGATGTTCCACCTCAACGTCATTCAGAGCCGGATGAGACGTGCATGGGCCTATATAGGCTCCCCTCATGCAAACTGACATCAGTTGCTTTGTGACTCTTATGCGTCCATAGACGCAGTGCCAAAATCAGAGAAATCATAACCAGTGTGCACATTTCGAAGGTGGAATCTTATTAGATAAAAGAGCGCAATTCACGGAATGGTGAGGCTAGAGGGTTGGTAAAGAATCTGTTGTTAGATCAGAAGAACAATTTATTTACCTTTGATAACTCCTTCTGAGAGACAAACTCATCTAACAGCAGATTCTTCACCTCTTGGACATTCCTCAGGCTTCAGACATGAGCCACAAACGTTTACAGCCGTACCTCTGAGTATCACTAGGGGGCACGTGCGGGCTCTACACTGATGTTGTTCCGCTCCGGAAATGATGTGCGGAGGATAAAGAGGTGTCAAGCTTGTGCGCCGACAGCTGCTTTAGAGATTTTCCATGCTCCCATATGCAGAGCCCCAACAGCAAATTGACATTGAACAATGTGCAGATTCCTAAACTTAGGATCTTATTAAAGGAGAGTCAGTTTCACAGAAAAGGGAGGTTGGGAGGGTAGGTGAGGAATCTGGGATGAGAGTCTCCAGCTGAAAAGCCATTACCGAAGGGAAGTAACTTTTTCTTGTTATTGAGACATCTAACTGCAGAATCCAAACATTTTAAATAGATACCAGAGCACTACATATTAGGAGGAGAGTCTGTGAATGTGCTTCAAACTAAAATGTCCTATTGGACTGAGTGGGTGAAACATCCCTCTCGGCAAACCTGGTTGTCTAGATAGCTGAGCTTCGTGAATGTATGGCGTAACGCCCATGTAGCTGCCTGGCAGATGTTTATGGCTGAAACTCTGCATGCCAATGCAGTCAGCCTGAGCTGGAAGTCCTTCTGGAGGCTGCTTCTTGGCCAATATGTAGCAGACCATAATGCATAGCACTATACAGTGACAGCCCATCAATATTGATCTCAGCGTCATTACTTCACACCATAAACCAGCGCTTTAAGATGTTCATATTAGCGGGCAGGAAGTCCTGACTTAAACCTGCAACTACATGCCAACACTAGAGCGTGAGGCCTACGTGAACCTGATATGCAAAAGTACTATATTTCACAGCATCTTTCTTAAATGTCTTACATTTTAGCGCCTACAGATCACCTGCCTCTATGGGCATCTCGGGAACTTACAGTGACGGAGACCCCTGAGGGCCCACGGCCCTTATACAATACCCACAATGCGAGTTATCAAGATATGACCGCCCACTCTGAGCGACATGGAAAGATACCAACTGACCATTGGGCATCCATTGCACGGTACCCAAAGTGGCACCTTTATGGTCCAAGGCAGGCATTACTATTGATTGATTAGATGATCTAATTGTATAAGAAGGGAGATTATGACAGTTGGGGGAAATATTAGAGGATTACTACTTTTGCAACTTTGAGATGCTTACATTTAAAATGGATCTTGCCCCAGTCACTGCTGTGAAGATACTGGCAACTACAACACTGTCTCCGTGTAATTTTAGGACGAGACTTTATTACCCTTTCCCTATTTCGGACTATCTCAAGGTGTGGAGAATTTCTAGGGGAGCTGTCTCCAACCTGTAACAAACACTCATTGATAACCTTAATTCTCACATGAGCATCAACTGAGATCTACTGGCAGGAACGACTAGGCTTCGCTTATTTGGATGATGACAGGAGGGAGTTCTTAGACTGCCATGACCACTCACTTAGAGAGGTGTGTTTGAAATATTCCTATTTCAAGATAGTGCATAACTGGTATTGGGCACTTTATAAGCAGTGTAAGGCCCATCTAATCCCGGTGGATGCTTGTTAGCGTTGCTTATATGCTGAATGTGATCTGTATCATATACTGTATTCCTGCTCCGACCTGCATCCTTATTGGTGCTCCATGTCAAGCATAATACACTCCACAACTTATATCCCTTGTGGGATTTTTCCAAGGTTGCCCTTTTACACAATTTTACAAACATAGATGACTCATCATCCCATTGGTGGAGATGGTTAGTGATTGCCCTAATGGTAGCCAAAATCTGTATCGTAACATCATTGGCAGTCCCCCCCAGGTGCCCACATACCAAGAGTGGTTCACAGAGCTGTAGCGACTCGCCACCTATGAATGGCGTATTTACAAACTTCGGGACCCATGGCATGACATTGATGATATTTGGGGACCATTTTTGCTTATGGGTGAACCTTGATGCCCTTCCCTATAGACGGTCCAACCCACCATATCCCTATCAATAGTAAAGTTTACATCCATCACTCTTGAGTCGTGCATATACAAATGGGACGGGGTAGTGTTGAATTCAAGGGATATCCCTGTGGCTTGCTTCTTCAACCAGTAAGGGGACAGGGTTTAGGCTGGCATTGGGGAGGAGGGCAGGATAAGATCATGAATCATAAGTGCAGCGATTTTACTGTTCACAGTGTTGCAGGTAAGCTTTTGGGGGTGGCGGTTACAGGGTGGTTTTTAGTTTGCACTCTTACAACTATGTTGGGGCGTGATGTTTATGAATGTGTCCTCCTTTTTGGCAATGCATATGCTCCTTTATATGCGTATTTAGTTTCTACTTTTTTTTTACCTTGTTATTCTGTTTTCCCATGAGTTATGCTTGATACTCATTCATGTTGATGTACGTTTAATTGGGATACTGCCAAGCACTGACTATGAAACCTAAATAAAGAAATGTTAAAAAAAAACTTTTAAAAAGCCTCATGCCCTCTGCAGGAGGTTGGCTTAGTATATGGTGTACACTTATTTAAGTGAAGCACCTTGCACTAATCCACCGCATACGTGTATTTAAAGTAATAAGAATAGTCGTGGAGAGCATTTAATCTAATGCTTGGCCCACCGGCTCTGTCTTGCAGGAATTCTATAGGTCTTGTCTAGTCTGCACATGATGGAGCATAGTCGCTATAACTGAGGCGACAAAGATGGATATGATGACGTCAGACGCTCAGAAGTGAGTTGGCTTCCATTAAATATCATTCAGTTTGATTTTCAGGAGAATCTGTGATTTGAATAGACCTAATACAGGGACGGTATATTTAAACCGTCTCTGTACTGCTGTGTGTGTGTGTGTGTGTGTGTGTGTGTGTGTTTTCCTCGGGCTCTTTCCCGGATTCACTCTTCCTTCCTATCTCTCTTTTTTGCCATGCTTAAGGTGAACCAGAGTCGCCATTTTTAATATAGAGAAGTACAGTGGAAGGGCTACAACCCAACATATGTGTTTAATCGCTACTCCCGACAAATATTCGAGAATTGAAACAACCGAATCGGTATGTTCATAAACAGTTCCATTGGAGTTTTTTTATTGTCACACATTTGGATAGTTGCACTTTGGTCACTTGGTCTATGGAGATTGATTTGGTAGCACTATTGAGGTATTTATTTGTTTCTACACATTGGTGGTATGTAGGATAAGTTCACTCTGGGACACGTGTGTTGGAGCCTTACTTGCCGTCACTCCAGGATACAATGTATGTTGTGGTTTCGAACAAACAGGGTTACGCATGAGGTATATATGGGTCCTGCATGAATTACCTCATTTAGAGAATACCATATGGATATGTAGATAATAAATAGTACTTTCTTGATGTTGTAGGTGCAGCACACTTGGTGTGTTAATGCTTAAGCCCTAGTCCTGATGAGACCCAGAAATTAAGGGGCTGAAACGCGTCGACAACCGTTGGAACGGACACCCTTTGAATTTAGATTTGGTGCCGAATAATAATCAGCAGTACAAAGTAGAAGGATCAAAATTACTGATTTCTTTAATACTGCATTAATAAGGTGTACCTGTATTTTTGAGGAATGCTCTCTAGATAATATGATATAGAGCATCCATACAAATAAGAGGGGCTATTGTGAAACTATATGAGAATGCTTAATTCTTTATTTCTATTTGCTTTGTAGATGTTTCTGTAAATTGTTTGTGTGATATGTAAATAGTATAATTTTATATGTATAGCACAAAAAAAGAGTAAGTATGTGAAGTAAATGAATATACAACGAAAAAATTCTTTGGAATAAATAAAACAAAATTCAAAAAGAGAAATACATATCCGTTGGATATAATTGATTTGTTGAGGTAATGGGCGGTAAGTGACAAAATAAATTGTAAAGATTTAATTCAGAAGAAGTTCTCAGGTTGGATGGGTAATTCATAAACCTGTCCCGAATAATCATTGAAATTAATTGGTCCCATAGCGTCACTTTTTGTGTTGATATATATTTTTCCCAGATGCTCTTTGGGTTACAGAGGGAAAACCCCTTATTATATTGAGGCTTTATTCTCACATGAGCATCAACTGAGGTCTACTGGCAGGAACGACTAGGCTTCGCTTATTTGGATGATGACAGTAGGGAGTTCTTAGACTGCCATGACCACTCACTTAGAGAGGTGTGTTTGAAATATTCCTATTTCAAGATAGTGCATAACTGGTATTGGGCACTTTATAAGCAGTGTAAGGCCCATCTAATCCCGGTGGATGCTTGTTAGCGTTGCTTATATGCTGAATGTGATCTGTATCATATACTGTATTCCTGCTCCGACCTGCATCCTTATTGGTGCTCCATGTCAAGCATATTACACTCCACAACTTATATCTCTTGTGGGATTCTTCCAAGGTTGCCCTTTTTACACAATTTTACATACATAGATGACTCATAATCCCATTGGTGGAGATGGTTAGTGATTGCCCTAATGGTAGCCAAAATCTGTATTGTAACATCATTGGCAGTCCCCCCAGGTGCCCACATACCAAGAGTGGTTCACAGAGCTGTAGCGACACGCCACCTATGAATGGCGTATTTACAAACTTCGGGACCCATGGCATGACATTGATGATATTTGGGGACCATTTTTGCTTATGGGTGAACCTTGATGCCCTTCCCTATAGACGGTCCAACCCACCATATCCCTATCAATAGTAAAGTTTACATCCATCACTCTTGGGTCGTGCATATACAAATGGGACGGGGTAGTGTTGAATTCGAGGGATATCCCTGTGGCTTGCTTCTTCAACCAGTTAGGGACAGGGTTTAGGCTGGCATTGGGGAGGAGGGCAGGATAAGATCATGAATCATAAGTGCAGCGATTTTAGCGTTCACAGTGTTCCAGGTAAGCTTTTGGGGGTGGCGGTGACAGGGTGGTTTTTAGTTTGCACTCTTACAACTATGTTAGGGCATGATGTTTATGAATGTGTCCTCCTTTTTGGCAATGTATATGCTCCTTTATATGCGTAATTAGTTTCTACTTTTTTGTTACCTGGTTCTTCTGTTTTCCCATGAGTTATGCTTGATACTCATTCATGTTGATGTACGTTTAATTGGGATACTGCCAAGCCCTGACTATGAAAACCTAAATAAAGAAATGTTAAAAAAAAAAACTTAAAAAAAGCCTCATGCCCTCTGCAGGAGGTTGGCTTAGTATATGGTGTACACTTATTTAACACCGTCAATGCTAAGGCAATTCCCGCTGGGTGCTGAACTTTTGGATTTCCCATTGTTCATGACAAGGCCAGCTCCGCATAAGCATAGCGCAGGTAAACTGCATGACGAGCTGGCCTTGTCATTAGCATGGAAGTGGTTAAGTGAAGCACCTTGCACTAATCCACGCAACCCTAATTAAGATTTTAGTGGTCTTTGATAACCATAGAAAGCTCTCAAAGTGGTAGCTGTGGAGAGCAGCCTTCAGGCTTATCCAGAAGAAGTGTTAAGCAACTTGTTTTTCCAGATCTAGTCATGTAGTATAGGTTAAATGAAAAAGAATCACAGTGTATATATGAAAATGTACCTATTTATTACACAACACTCACTTACACATTGGTATATCTCCCACCCCTAGATATCAACACAATACACAACATTACTTCGATTGTTAACAGTTAAGAAAGCACAAAATACAGTGGTCTCCATGTGGAGACCAAACCATTTACTAAGAAAATGGAATGTGAACTGCGACTGATGTCGGGACTTGGACCAGGAGACTCAGAGAAGCTGGGGACATAAGGAAACACCTTTGGCAAGTACCCAAGAACCCCACGGAGGCTGTGTGCAGAGTGTAAACACAGCTGCATGTCCAATAGATATCACCAGGAAACTAGCAGTTTTGAAGAAAAAGGACCCTTCTTAATGGACCGTGAAGAAACACCTTGGAAGACAGAAGGCTGGAGAGTCACTGCACTTGTGGATACCTACAACAGGGAAGCTGGGTGCATAGGTGTGAAGTGACATCAGAAACCACAGTAGACCACAATGGAGGACTTCAGGAAAGATGTCGCTGGAGAAGGGTGGACTCTTCAAGTGAAGAACCTGCAAGCAGAGGGGACAGCAACAAAGCCACTCGGAGGGGACGAGGAGGCAAAGAAGAGCAAAGCCCACCAATGTTGGATGATTCAGAAGAGTTCACGGTGACCTGGTCTCTGCAACTGTGGGGACCAGGTGACGCTGAGGAAGACCAGGTGACGCTGAGGAAGACCAGGCGACGCGGAGGAAGCCCAGGAGCCGTGCACAAGCTGTCCCACATCAGAAGTCGTGAACCGGGGGTCAGTGTCCGATGGGAGCACCAACAAGCCTAGGCAGTGTAACAGGGATGGAAAGCAAAGAAAGAGCAACAATGGGACCAGCAAGGTCCACAGGACTCAACACAAGCAGTAGATTCAGAGCAGGTCCCCAGCAAGCAGGGGAGCCCACTGGAGCATAAAAAGGCCATTGAGAGAACCCAGACGCTGAAGGCACAAGAGTCATAAGACCTGGAGCATCTCACCAAAGATGAAGGCCCACAGTGCAGAGGATGTGGTGAGGATGCTGATCTTGGCGGGAGGAGATGCTGGAGTCCCGCGCTTCTTGGAGCCCGAATATCTCTGGAGTGCAGAGCCAACAAGCTTTGGCAACAGCAAGTCGACACGATGAGCAGGGGTTTGGTCCCAGCAGTTCCAACGAGGGATACTGGCCTCAAAGTTGTAAGGAGGATATGTCAGGCTCGAGGGAATTGCATAGCCACCACCTGTGTTGCTGAGCCTTTTGAAGTCTGTGAGACATCAGGAAAAGCTTCATTGCAGTGCCTGCAGATACAGGGGAGTGACTGTCACTACAAGGGAGATAACTTCGGATGTCCTTGATGCCCACAGGTCTATTGGAGATCCTGGAAGTAGCACAGACACAGATGACGAAGACTTCCAGAACAGCAAGACTAGGAGCAGCAAGAGTCTTCTGTGATGCAGTCTTGGTTCCAGGCAAAGTCAGAGTCCAGACAGTCGAAGAGTGAAATGGTTTCAGGCTTGAGTTTTGTCCCACGACGAATCTGAGGACCCAAACACAGGTAAGCCTTTAAATACCATTGGATGGGGGTTTGAACCACTCTGGTCCCTCACAGAGGAGGGGCTGGACAGAGGGGAGAATACTCCCATGTCCTTTGTCCACCTTTGCACCAGAGGAGGAGCCAAGTGCTCCCTGAACTTGCTCAAACAGGTATGCAAGGAGGGCACCAAATGTGCCTTTCAAATCAGGCTGGTGGCGCAGGCAAGTGCCCTCACCCCAGCCCAATACACTAGGTTCTAAGTGGGATGTAGTAACACCTCCCTGTGACAGGAAACCTATTGTTCTACCTTCTCCTGCTCAAGCTCAGCTCAGCAGCAGGGGGGCAGAATCGTGTCTGGAGTTGGCAGCAGCACTAGCTTTCTGGCAGACCCTGAAAGGCTGTTGCCAGTAGTACTGGGGGATGCCCGGAGGAGCCTCCTAGTGCATGGAATCATACCTGCTACCACGCCTTCACAAGCATATTTATGGCAGCATGGCAAAAAAAGAATTGAACCCAGTAACGTCACCATTTTGATCATCTGGACTTTTTCCCAGAAAGAGGCCCATAGGATAGACAACAGTGCAAAGTCTTGCTCCCTTTTACCCAGTAGAAGTTGTATATTGTCATGCACCAAATTATGCAGACCCCTACTGATCAACAGGCGTAAACATTTAAGCCTGTTGCTTTCACTGTAAAGTCATATGTATTTAGGGAGGGCCGAGGGTCACAGCGTGTCAATGACAATGCTTCACTCTTGGTCTAACTTATTTTGCACCCAGAGAAAAATCAAAAGGTATTAATCAATGATATGAGGATTGGAATTGATGATGCTGGATTATTCAAGGTCAACAAGATTCCATCCGCATACAGCAATATTTTGTATTCACCCACAGGAGTATCAACAACCTGAATATGGGTAGACTGACGAATAGCGGCTGCCAAGAGTTCCAGGTCTAAAAAAAATAGTAGATAGGACAGCAGGCATCCTTGCCTTGTCCCTCACAGGATTGGAAAGGTTCGGGACATGTGTCCGCCACAGTCAACCTGCGCTGTGGGGGACGTGTAAAGCCACATGAACTTTTCCAAAAATTTGGGGCCTAATTGTGCTTTATTCAGCGTACAGAATCAGTACTGCCATTCCAGCTGATCGAAAGCCTTCTTGCTGTAAAATGAAAGCAGGAGCTTATCATCCTGGTCGTTAAGCATGTGCTAGAGTATATTGGACAGAAGACATGTGGTTACAGGAATCCCACCTGAGAGTCGTGTATCAAGTTCGGAATAACCCATTTAAGTAAATTTACTAGGACCTTCGCAAGTACTTCATATCCGCATTAAGAAATGATGTTAAGCGATAATGCACAAGTTACTACTTGTGTAACGATATATCTGTAAGATTCCTTAGTTAGTGATAGATTCCTTACATTAGAATATCCCCAGGCGTTAGACTGGATCCGGAAAATGTTGCTTAGCAGTACCCCTGCGCGTCAGTAGGTAGCGTCCTGCGGCTCCGCGTCCGTCACTGGAGTCGTAAACGCTGAGATGACGTCACGGAGACTACTTAGGCGCCACCCATGCACGCTGACGTCAGTTCTGTACACGACTTTCCACGCCAGGAACGCAGAGCCATGCAAGATACTGACCATTGGTGCATTGAAAACTAGTGCCCTGAAAGGGATGTCCTTAACCCTAGTAATCAGTTCGCAGAATGGGGAGGATGGGTGGGGCGGTAAGGAATCTATCACTAACTAATGTCTCTTACAGATATATCGTTACACAAGTAGTAACTTGTGCAAATGAAAGACACGTTAGTGATAGATTCCTTACCTTCGAATATATACCCCAGCAATACCAACCCCGGTGGGCGGTCTGCGAAAGAGATTACACCAGAAAGTCACGAAGCACAGAACGGCCAAAGAAGCCGTCTCTCCGGACCTGACTGTCAAGGCAGTAGTGCTTGGTAAACGTGTGCAGCGAAGCCCCAATTAGCTGCCTGACAAATGTCCTGCAAGGGAACGCCGCGTCTCAAGGCAGTAGTGGCTGCCGTCGCCCTGGTGGAATGGGCACACAGCCCCAGAGGAAATTCCTTCTTAGCCAAGGAGTAACATGCTTTGATGTACAGAACGATCCACCGGGAGATGGTCCGCTTGTGCACAGCCCGACCTTTTTTGGCGCCCACGTATCCAACATAGAGCTGGTCATCCACCTGGAACTGTTGTGTACGCTGCAGATAGAAAGCGAGCACCCGTTTTGGGTCCAGACGGTGGAGCCTCTCCTCTCACCTAGAGGGAGGCGGAAAGAAGCTGGGCGAAGTGATGGTCTGCCCGATGAGGAAGGGAGTGACAACCTTTGGCAAAAAAGAAGGACAGGTCCTCAGAACCACCATGTCCGGATGAACAGAGAGGAAAGGAGGTTTAGAAGAGAAAGCCTGGAGCTCACACTCCCTTCTGGCAGATTTGATGGCTGCCAGGAAAGAAGTCTTGAGAGTGAGAAGACGTAAGGGACAGTTATAAAGGGGCTCAAAGGGAGCACACATCAGAAAGGTCAAGACAAGATTCAAGTCCCACTGAGGCATTATGAAAGGCACGGGTGGAAATGTATGCGTAATGCCTTTGAGGAAACGGTCAACAACCAGGGACTTAAAAAGAGAAGGCTGATCTGGAAGCAGTAGAAAGGCAGAGATGGCCAAAAGATAACCCTTGATAGTGCCCAGAGCAGAGCCATGCTGGGCCAAGGAAAGGAGGAACAGAAGAACTTCGGAAAGAGGGGCAAAAAGGGGATCCACAGCCTTTGCTGTGCACTGTAGGAGAGTAGGGTCTGCTTTCATATGGTCACCCCATTTTTTGTACTTTTTGCGGTTTTCGACTTAATGTGGCTGTGGGCCTGCTAATCAGACCCACAGCCCTGCTGTTCTCGCTCTAAATTCACACCATGTACTTTAGGTACATCACCAATTGGGAATTGGGTCACTCTTATGAGTCCCTGTAAAGTGTACCATAGGTACCCAGGGCATAGGTGCACCCAAGGCCTACCAGGGGCTGCAGCATATCTTTTGCCACCCCTGGCTGGCCATCCAAACTGACACAACTGGCTGATCACTCAGCTGGGGCAAGGTCGTGTAATCACCCCTTGCTTAAGTATAGTATTCATATACCTACCCTTATATATAGACACATATGCACCTATAAGTCACTCCTATGGCAGGCCTTAACAATCCTGAAGGCAGAGTGCTTGGTTTTATGTGAGATGGTGCTCTAGCATGAGCTGAGCCTGTCTGCAGCTTTCGGAACCATGTCCTTATAGCTGTTCTATGATATAGCCATACCATATACTCTTAAGTGCATTATGAACCTCGCGGTTAAATGCTATCTTTGGTTTGGCTTTATCAAAACATGCCGTGTAAGGTGTGATACGCTTTGGAATACTACCCCGTCGCCAGAATTGGCATTCCACCCGTCTAGAGGGAGAAGACATGTTGTTCCTACTAATCCCGGTTAAAGTTAACCAGAGACTCAGCATCACAAAATGGATGCTGCAGCCACAGACACAAGTCTGACCTCCTGCTGCTGGGAGTCCTTCCAGCGAGAGAGGCTTGGACAATAGGTTTCCTGTCTTGGGAGGAGCAGGCACCACCCCAGACAGGCTAAAGTGTATTGGGGCAGGGAGGGCTGAATGAAATGACACTGCTTAGGGCACACAAGGTGTCCCATGCATACTCCAGTTCAAACCGGAGCTGGGGCACTCCAGCCCCAGCTCTGGCGCGAAACTGGACAAAGGGAAAGGGGTGTAACCACCCCCTTCCTGGGTCCCACCCATAGGAGGGACCTAGCAGGTAATCCAGCCCTAAAATTGGTATATTTCGGTAGGAGCTGAGTCCCAAGACTTAAGATTTTATCCTGACAAACTCTAAAACGAAATTCTGGACCTTCGACGATCTGCTTTGCAAGAAGACGACTGAAGAATCTCCCTTGTGGTCAAGGAGTGACCACCCTGCACAAGCAGGCACCATCAAGCGATCAACGGTTTGCTTTGTCGACGCTCCTGCCGGAGCCCGAGCACAGAGCCTGACAAGACCCGGACTTCCAGACATCCAACAGTCTGATCCACAGTCACAGAAGAGCTGAGACCTGTGGAATGACGAGAGACGTGGGACCGGCCGTCTTGGAAAGCCAGCAAATTGCTTTCCATGCAACTTCTGAGGCACCCTCGAAGTTGTGCATTGGGGATTGAGAAGCCACAGCCCCGAGCACCAACTGCACCGAAGATCAGCCCTCCACACTCCACGAGTTCTGCAAGGGGCCCTTCTGCATTTTCCTGTTCGACGCGTCTGTCCGGTCACTTGCCCGTTGGCTAATGGCCTCTGTGACGATGAAACCTTCGTTTTACAATGCTGGTCTGGTTGCGCCAGACTGGCCCTTGCTCCCATGAAAAGGAGCAGCCCAGTAAGGTCTGATTAAGAAGCCATCTTCGATTCCTGCGTGGGTTGCCTTTGCCAAGGCTTGTTGACTCCAATCCGGAAGCAGACACCGCCGACAGCGAGAGCCTTCGGGGCACAGTCCGTATCCAGCTCCTGGTCGTCGTCGACACCTCCTGGTCCACGTGGCTGCAGAGACAAGCTTCACGACATCACCCGATTGCTTCACGACATCGCCTGGTTCCTTCCTGGTCACTGGCTGGTGACCCAGACTCTGTCCCCTCTGCTTTCAGGTACTCTTCATCCTCGATCCGCCCTTGGATCAACCTGGACACTTCTCTCCTGGTCGCCTGCAGCATCTTTCTCCAAGGCTCCATAGGAATCAGCGATGAAACCCGACACACTTTGACACCTATGCACCCGCTTCCTGTGGGTGAGGCAACGCGAGTATTTCGGTACTCCTGTAGGTATTGACTATCCCAGTGTCCTAGTTTCAAGTAGCTTTTCCCTAGTCCATCCGAAAGTGTCCTAAAAGAACTAGTTTCCAATTCTTTCGTTCCCATTCTAACTCTATGGTAACTTGCGTGCGTGTAAAGACACTGCACGCGCATCCCATGGGCCTCCTGCTCCCTAACCTTTGGTAGTACAGCGTAGCCCCAGCGATTCTCCAGGACCTAGGCCTTTCCTTTGTTCGTGACGTGGTTCTTATATCACTATTTTAGTATATGGTTCGAAGTGCCCCTAGGGCATTACTGTATTTTGTGCAACTTATTGTATTTTAATTAAGTATCTTGTATTGTGCTGGTGCCTTTGACCTCATAAAGAGTTCAGAGGATTGTGTTAGAAATAAATACATATATATTTTGATATACAACATGTGTGGTGTGCTTTCACTTGGTATTAAAGGGGTTACATATGGTAAAACAGCTGGCTTCACATGCCCTCTTGAGTTTAGCCTAAGACTGCTTTTGTCCATGCTACCACTAGGATAGCTGGTCTATAAGGTTCACTTTGCAACCATCACCATAAGGGTTGTTTGGACTGGTGCAAGGTGCTCACTAGAATAGTGAACATATACCAGGCCAACTTCTCACATGCACCATGCCACAAATTTGTTCCACCTGCAGGCGTATACCGTTTTAGTGGAGGGACGCCTGGCTGCCAAAATAACATCATAGACTTCGGGAGGAAGGTCGAAAGCTGTCAACTGTCGCAGCTTAATCTCCACGCATGGAAGTGGAGGCTGGACAGGTTCGGGTGAAGAACCATCTCCTGCTGCTGCGACAGAGAATCCTCCCGAAGAGGCGGATCGACCGCCATGCTGAGTAGCTCGGGATACCAGTATCTTCGTGCCCAATCCGGAGCCACAAGGATGAATTGGGCCCGGTCGTGCCTGATCTTGTTCAGTACTCTAGGCAGAAGTGGTATAGGTGGAAAGGAGTATAAAAGACCACAACTCCACTCCCGATGAAAGGTGTCGCCGAGCGAGTGCCGCCTTGGAAATTCCAATGTGCAGTACTGATGACATTGCACGTTCTTCGGTGGTGAATAGATCTAACCAAGGTTCTCTACACTGCTGAAAGACACTGCGCCACGTTTGAGTTCAGATGCCGTTCGTGATCCCACTTGGCCATTTATGAAGGCCGCCGCGCGGTGGTGAGCTGTGACCCATGACCCAGCTCGCAGGGCCGGTCGCTCCACTCACCGCACGGCTCCCCGTAGGTGACCAGGACCTCTGCTCCATCACCACTGCTGCCGCGAGTTCACCGCAGCCTTTGTGTGTCTAAAGTATCTTTCCTTATATTTTGCGTCTGCATTGTGCCCTGTTTTTGCCACTGACTGTGTATTTTCTGTTATCTCTGGTTTTCTTTTAGGCCTCTCCTCAACTGTTTCCCTCGTTCCGTGCCCCCCCCACTTCCCGCCGCTGCCCCCCTGCGGCCCGCCCCCTTTTCTTCTGTAACACCCCCCCCCCCGACGCCCATTGGCCGCCCCGCTCCCGCCTCCCAGCTGCTCCTCCCTCCCACTTCGCCATTTATGGAGGATGCCGCGCAGAAGCGCAGCAGACGCACGCAGTGGGCGCGCCGAAGGCAAGCCAGTCTGCGACCGTCCGCGCCTGGACTGCGCCCAGCGCCAGAACACCTGGCCATCGACGGACCCAGACCAACCGACTGACTGAAATACAACACCGCCACCCTCAACGCACTCAACACCGGACGAGTGCCCGCCTGCTTCCAAGCCACCCCCAGACGCACCCACGAACCCTTCACCTGTCAAGCCTGCAAATTCACCTGCCTCAAACCCCGCCCCTCGCTGGACAAAGCAAACAGCAACAACAACCACCTCAAGTGCATCCTCCTCAACACCCGCTCCGTTCACAAGCACCCCATCGAACTCTGGGACCTCCTCGACTCAACAACACCTGACGTCGCCTTCCTCACTGAAACCTGGATGAACGCCATCTCAGCCCCCGACATCGCCATAGCCATCCCGGACGGCTACAAAATCACCAGGAAGGACCGCATCAACAAAACAGGAGGAGGGATCACCATCATCTACAGGAACACCATCAGAATCACGACCAACGCCGAAGACACCATCTCCTCCGCCGAACACCTACACTTTCAGATCCACACCGACCCCCAGACCACCCTCAGAGGAACACTCATTTATAGACCCCCGGGCCCACGCACACAATTCAGCGAAACCATCGCCGACGCCATCAGCCCGCATGCCCTAGACTCAACAGAATACATCCTCCTAGGAGACATGAACTTTCACCTGGAGAACAACAACACCACCACCACCCTGCTCGACAATCTCGCCAACCTCGGACTCAAGCAACTGGTGGACACCCCCACCCACCTCGCTGGCCACACCCTCGACACCATCTTCACCACCAGTAACCACGTCGCCTTCAACCACTCCACAGGACTACACTGGACCGACCACAGCTGCATACATTTCACATACAAGAAGACCACATCTCACCACCACACGCATCGAATCCGCCGCAGATGTTGGAGCAAAGTCACCACTGACCAGCTTACCACGTCACTGAGCAAGAACCCACCTGCCGACACCAACATACCCGACACCAACGACGCAGCTCTCAACTTCGCACATTGGATCACCAACTGCGCCGACGACCTCGCACCACTGAAAAACCCCAACAGCAAAACCACCTCCACAAAACCCTCATGGTTCACAGACGCCCTCAAAACCGCAAAGAGAACCTGCCGATCACTTGAAAATACCTGGCGCCAAGAACGAACGACAGAAAACATGACAGCCCTCAAGGCCGCCACCCTCGAATACCATCAGCAGATCCGGAACACCAAGAGAACATCGTTCAAAGAACGACTGGACAACAACACCCACAACAGCAAGGAACTCTTCGGCATAGTCAAAGAGCTCTCCAACCCCAACGCCAGCAACAACGACTTCACCCCTTCGCAAGACCTCTGCAACTCCCTCGCCACGTTCTTCCACCGCAAAATTGCAGACCTGCACGACAGCTTCGGACCCCAAACTCCACTCCAGGACACCAAACCAACGACCCTCGGCATCAACATCGACTCCTGGACCCCATCAGCATTGAAGACACCATCCACGTCATGAGCAGTATCCACTCCGGCTCCCCGTCCGACCCATGCCCCCACCACATCTTCAACAAAGCCGGCACCACCATCGCACCCCACCTGCGTAACGTCATAAACAGCTCCTTCACATCAGCGACCTTCCCTGAAAGCTGGAAACATGCAGAGATCAACGCCCTCCTGAAGAAACCCTCAGCTGACCCCAAGGACCTCAAGAATTTCAGACCCATCTCGCTCCTCCCCTTCCCGGCTAAAGTCATCGAAAAGACCGTCAACAAACAGCTGACTACATTCCTCGAGGCCAACAACTCACTAGACCCCTCCCAGTCCGGACCCCGAGCTAACCACAGCACTGAGACCGCCCTCATCGCAGCCACAGACTACATCAGAACCCTAATAGACAATGGGGAAACAGCGGCCCTCATCCTCCTGGAACTCTCAGCAGCCTTCGACACGGTATGCCACCACACTCTAATACACTGCCTCAGCAACACTGGAATCCAAGGAAAGGCCCTGGAATGGATCATCTCGTTCCTCTCCAGAAGAACCCAGAGAGTCCGCCTCCCCCCTTCCGCTCCACGGCCAATGAGATCATCTGCGGCGTCCTTCAAGGATCCTCACTCAGCCCAACACTCTTCAATATCTACATGAGCCCCCTCGCCACCATCGCACGAAAACACAACATCAACATCATCTCCTACGCCGACGACACCCAGCTGATACTATCCCTCACCAAGGACCCAGCCACCGCCAGAACCAACTTCCAGGAAGGGATGTAAGAAGTAGCAGACTGTATGAAGCACAGTCGTCTCAAGCTCAACTCGGACAAGACGGAAGTCCTCATCCTTGGACAGTCCCCATCTGCCTGGGACAACTCCTGGTGGCCATCGGCGCTGGGAACTGCACCGACACCCACGGACCAGGCACGCAACCTGGGCTTTATCCTGGATTCCTCCCTCACGATGACCAAACAAGTCAACGCCGTCTCAGCCTCATGCTTCAACATCCTGAGAATGCTCCGAAAAATCTTCCGGTGGATCCCCACAGAAACCAGAACAGCAGTCAGCCAGGCCCTAGTCATCAGCCGACTGGACTACGGGAACGCCCTATACGCTGGAACCACTGCCAAACTCCAGACGAGGATACAGCGCATACAAAACGCCGCCGCACGACTCATCCTCGACATCCCTCGACACAACCACATAACCACCCACCTGAGAAACCTCCACTGGCTCCCCGTTAACAAAAGGATCACGTTCAGAATGCTAACCCACGCACACAAAGCACTCCACAACATGGGCCCCGACTACCTCAACAGCTGACTCTCGTTCTACACCCCTACCCGCCAGCTCCGCTCCACCAGCCTCGCCATCATCCCACGAATACGCAGAACCACCTCCGGAGGAAGATCATTCTCCTACCTGGCAGCGAAGACCTGGAACTCCCTACCCACTGACCTGTGACCATCTCAGCCTCAGGAAGCACCCCAAGACCTGGCTCTTCGAGCAGTAGCAGCAATTCCCCCCCAGAGCCTTGAGACCCTCACGGGTGAGTAGTGCGCTTTATAAATACTTTGATTGATTGACCTAGAGACTTCAGCCTGGTCTGAAGTGCAGTATAGGACCCATGCAGAAATGTTAGGAATCTCAGCACATGTCCTTGCAGTGACTAGGTCACAGGTCAGAAAGTCTAACACTGAACAGGCACTGGATTCTGGAATAATGGACCAGCTGCCTACCAGGAAAAGGAGCATTAGTGTTAAGGCAGTGCCTTCCCCCTGACTCAGAGTGAGGATCACCCTTCTGAGGAAGCTGTTTGTGAGTCTGAAAAAGGAGCTGTCCCAGAGGAGCTGGAGCCTGATCAGGTTGAGTTCTTAGGGACAAGGGGCCCTTCAAGGGCATTTCTGAGTCAGGCGCAGTTGAGCTGCCCTTCTCTTGAACCCCTCAGACAGCAAGCTGCAGCTGAGGCTGCTGGGAATGCTAGTGGCACCCATAAAATCTACTGGGAAGATGGACTCTTTTATTCAGAGGGTAGAAACCCCAAGCCTGGTGCATCCAGGAGGTTGGTCATACCTTTGGCATTCAGGGGCTTCCTTTTGACACTTTTGAAATTCCCTTAGCACGACACCTGGGCCAGGTCAAAACTTGGGACAGAATTGTCCCTCATTTTCACTGGCCCCACATGTCTGAAGACACCAAGGAGTTCTGTTGCTCTTGAGTAACCGGACAAGTCAGTGGCAAAGCAGGTGGCACTACAAAGGCCCCCCTTATAACACTGCTGGTGGTGGAGGTTCATTTTGAACGTCTAGGGATTGACATTGTTGGACCAATGGATCCCCAAACTGCATCTGGGCACACGTTTATCCGAGTGGTAGTGGATCATGCCACTAGGTACCGAGAGGCAATTCATCTTAGGACCACTATAGCACCTGTTGTGGCAAGAGACCTCTTGGGAGTTTTTCAAGAGTGGGTTTCCCTAAGGAGATAGTATCTGACAGAGGTACAAACTTTATGTCTAGCTACCCGACTGCAATGTGGAAGGAATGTGGAGTGAACTACAAGTTCACCACACCATATCATCCACAGTGCAATGGTCTAGTTGAAAGATTCAACAAAACCGTAAAGGGTATGATTAAGGGTCTCCCAGAAAAGCTCAGGCGGAGATGGGATATCCTGCTACCCTGCCTTTTGTTTGCATACAGGGAGGTTCCACATAAGGGGGTTGGCTAAGGCCCATTTGAACTTCTGTTTGGGCACCCTTTCAGAGGACCACTTTGTCTGGAAAAGAGGGATGGGAGTTACCTCTCAAACCCCCTAAACAGGATATTGTGGACTATGTCCTTGGTCTCCGCTCCCGGATGGCTGAGTACTTGAAAAAGGCAACTAAAAACCTTGAGGCTAGCCAGGAATTACAGAAAGCCTGGCATGACTAAAACACTGTACTGACTGTTTACCAGCCAGGACAGGAAGTGTGGGTGTTGGTGCCTGTGGCCCCAGCAGCTCTCCATGACAAATGGAGTGGACCCCACACTATGGTTGAACAGAAGGGAGAGGTCACCTATTTGACAGATCTTAGAACTCCCAGGAGCCCCCATAGGGTGCTTCATGTCAACAGGCTGAAACCATATGTTGACAGGGCAGACATTGGCTTGCTCATGGCTACTGATGAAGGACAGGAGGAAGAGAGTGACCCTCTCCCAGAACTGCTCTCTCAGAACCCTGATGATGGGTCAGTTGATGGAGTAGCCTTGGAGGGCAGCCTCACTGATCATCAGCAAACTGACTGCAGACAAGTTCTACAACAGTTCAGACATGTTTTCACTGTCTCCAAGTCAGACTACCTGGTGCACTCATGAAGTGGACACTGGGGACAGTCTGCCTGTTAAAAATAAGATTTACAGGCAACCTGACCATGTCAGGGACTGTATCAGGACAGAAGTCCAGAAAATGTTGGAGCTGGGAGTTATTGAACCCTCAGATAGCCCTTGGGCTAGTCCAGTAGTCTTGGTACCAAAACCTCAATACCCAGGGTGGTAAGAGAGATGAGATTTTGTGTAGACTAATGCGGTCTCAATGCAGTCACTGAGACTGATGCCCATCCAATACCCAGAGCAGATGAGCTCATAGACACTTTGGCCTCTGCCAAGTTTCTGAGTACATTTGATTTAACCGCTGGCTACTGGCAGATCAGACTAGCTGATGATGCAAACCCAAAAACAGCATTTTCAACCCCTAGAGGACATTATCAATTTGTGGTAATGCCCTTTGTTCTCAAAAATGCACCTGCCACATTTCAAAGTTTGGTGAATACAGTCCTCACAGGCCTGGGAAACTACTGTGCAGCTTATCCGGATGATATTGCTGTTTTTAGTTCCACCTGGGAAGATCACCTGATCCACCTGAAAAATGTTTTGGAGGCCCTGCAGAAGGCAGGCGTAACTATCAAGGCTACTAAGTGCTAGATAGGGCACAGTCAGGTTGTGTACCTGGGCCACCTTGTAGGCGGGGGCCAGGTTCAACCATTGCAGAGCAAAATCCAGACCATAATGGACTGGGTTGCTCCAACCACCCAGATTCAGGTCAGAGCTTTCTTAGGCCTGACTGGGCTCTATAGGAGATTTGTCAAGGGGTATGGTTCCATAGTGACACCCCTGAATGACTTAACGTCTAAAAGAATGCCTAAGAAAGTTCAGTGGACAGTTAGCTGTCAAAAGGCATTTGATGACCTGAAGCAGGCCGTGTGAACAGCACCAATTCTGCAAAGTCCTAACTACTCCAAAGAATTCATTGTCCAAACAGATGCATCTGAGTTGGGGGTAGGGGCTGTGCTGTCACAATTGAATGATGAAGGTCAGGACCAGCCAGTAGATTTATTAGCAGAAGGCTGACTCCTAGAGAGAAACGTTGGTCAGCTATTGAGAGGGAGGCCTTTGCTGTGGTTTGGGCTCTGAAGAAGCTGAGGCCATACTTGTTTGGCATTCACTTCACAGTTCTGACAGACTATAAGCCCCTCTTATGGCTAAAACAGATAGGGGGTGAATATCCCATACAGTGGAACATAGACCTGGGAGTAACCATGCCAATGCAGATTGACTCTCCAGATATTTCCACTTAGAACATGAAGACTCAACTGGTCAAGGTTAGTTTAATGTACCTGCGCGGGGGGGGGGGGTTGTAGGAGAGAAGGGTCTGCTTCCTAGGGTTACCCCCACTTTTTGCTGCGTTTCACTGGTTTTTCTACTTTAGTCTGGCTGTGGCCCTGCTAATCAGGACCACAGCATAGCTGTTCTCTCTCTAAATTAATTGCATGTACTTTAGATACCAGATTGGTTACTGGGTCACCCTTATGAGTCCCTAGTATATGGTACCTTAGGTACCAAGGGCATAGGTACCCCGGAGGCCTACCAGGGGCTGATGCATGTATTATGCCACCCCTGGGAAGCCTTCCAAAATAGCACCACAGGTCTGCACTTGCAGCCTGGGTAAGGTGGTGTAAGCACCCCTTACTTAGATATAGCATACTTACATCTACCTATATAAATAGACACATATTAACCTACAAGTCACTCCTATGGCAGGCCTTGACATTCCTGAAGGCAGAATGCTTGGTTTTGTGTGAGAGGGTGCCCTAGCATGAGCTGCACCTCTGCAGGTTTCGGAATCCCTTCCTTATAGCTGTTCTGTGATATGGCCATACCATATACTCTTACGTGCATTATAATCCTCGCGGTTAATGCTAACTCTGGTTTGGCTTTATCAAAACATGTCTTGTTTGGTGTCAAACACTTTGGGATACTACCCCCACACCAGTTCTGGCAGCGGGGGTAGCATTCCACCCTTCTAGAAGGAGAAGACATGTACACACTGGTATACCTGGTAGAAGTTTTAAAGAGCCTCAGCATCACAAAATGGATGCTGCTGCCATAGACACAAATCTGACCTCCTGCTGCTGGACGAAACTCCGGCAGGGGTGGCCTGGACAATAGGTTTCCTGTCCAGGGAGGTGCCAGCACCTCCCCAGACAGGCTTTAGTGTATTGGGGCAGGGTGGATTGCATTCAGTGAATGCTTTTCAGACACTGCCTGGGGCACACAAGGTGCTCCATGCATTTCCCAGTTCTGGGGCGAAACTGGACAAAGGGGAAGGGGTGTAACTACCCCCTCCCCAGGCCCTCCCATAGGTGGGACCTTAGAGTTAGTCCATCCCCTAAACTTAGTATAAGTGTAGGACCCCAGTCCCTAGGACTTTAGATTAGCCTGGACGTAACTCTGAAGACGAAATCTAGGACCTTCGACATTCCATATTGACTGGAAGAGGGAAGAAATCTCCCTTGGGGTCAAGGAGTGATTCCCCCTGTTCAAACAGGCACCTAAAAGCATCTTGCCGGTCTGCATTTTCCAGGCTCTCGCCGGATCCCGAAGATTCTGTGACACAGGACACGGACTTCCAGACATCTGAGGCCGACACAAGATGCCAGCAAAGCTGAGACCCGCAGCCGACACGAGAGACGTGGGACTAGAAATCCTGGACATTCTGCAATTTTGCAACTGCACATACTTCCCGAAGTTTCCCAAAGTTGTGCATTGGGCTATTTGTTGCCCTTGCCCCGAGCACCTTTTGCACCGAAACTGAGAGGCCCACACTCCACGAGTGTCCCGTGGGCCCGCTTTCTTCACCGCAGCTCGAGGCTCCTTCGCGATCTCTAGTCCGTTGGCTAGTGGGTCCTCACGAAGGACAATCCTTTGTTTCTTGGGATTTCCTGGTTGCTCCAGACGTGCCCTGACTTCCCTCCAAAGGGTGAGTCCCTCAGACCTTATTGCTCTGCACCAAAGCCAATCTTGTCATCTTGTGTGGGTTGCTGTTGCCAAGGCTTGTTGGGTCCAATCCGGAAACTGACGCTGCAGCACTCGACATCCGACGTGGGACAGCTCGAATCCAGATCATGGTTGTCGTCGACGCCTCCTGGACCTTGTGGCTGAAGAGTCAAGCTTCACCTACTACACCTTAAAGCGCCTGACATTGGCTGGCATCTTCCTGTAGCCTTCCTGGTCACTGGCTAGTGACCCAGACTCTGTCCCCTCTGCTTTCAGGTTCTTCAGATCTCCGATCCACCCTTGGATCCACCCGAACACTTTTCCTCTGGTCGCCTGCAGCACTTCTTCGCAGCTCTCCATTGGAATCGACGACGAAACCAGACACCAAAAGACACCTATGCACCCGGCTTCCCTGGGTGAGGTAACACGAGTACTCCAGTGCTCCTGTGGGTCTTGACTCTCGAAGTGTCTAAGTCTAAAGGGGTTCCATCGTGGTTCACTCCGAAGTGTCCTTAATCTTTAAAATTGTAACTTGAATTTCCTTCATAGAAGTCAATGGTGATTCGCAGTTGTGTTTAGACACTGCACACGTCCCCCGTGGGTCTCCTGCGTCCCTACCTTGGGTGATTCCTAGTTGCCCCAGCGGCTCTACAGGCCCTAGGCCTAACTTCTATCCCTCACGTGGTTCTTATACCACTATTTTAGTATATGGTTTGTGAGCCCCCTAGGGCAAAACGTATACTGTGCTATTTACTGTGTGCTATTTAACAGTCTTGTATTGTACTTTTGCCTCTAGCCTCATAAAGAGACTAGAGGGGTTGTGTTTAGAATAAATACATATATTTTATATATATATATATATATATACCTTGTGTGGTGTACTTTCATTTGATCATTCAAGAGATTATAGACTGGTAAAACATGCTGCTTTACATTCCTTCAAGACTTAGCCTGAAGGCTGCTCTCCACAGCTACCACTAGAATAGCTTTCTATAAAGGTTGTCTTAAACCTATCATCAATAAGGGTTGTTTGGACTGGTGCAAGGTGCCCACTAGAATAGTGGGCATCATATGCCAGGCCAACTTCTCACACATACCACACCCTTCCTGGCCAAGCCAGGGTTATCAAGAAGACTTGGGCTGGGTCAAGGATAATCTTCCTCAGAATCTGAGGAACCAAGAGTATGGAAGGAAAGGCGTAATGAAGAGGAATGTTCTACGTCAAGAGAAACACATCCCTGGATGCTCTCTGCAACGGATACTCGAGGGCAGAGAAACTCATGCAGTGGGAGTTGCAGGAAGTCACAAAGAGAGCCACCAGAGGAATGCCCCAAAGGCTTAAGATGTACTGGACTGCCTCAGGATGGAGCCTCCACTTGTGGTTGGCAAGATGATGCAAACAGATTGTCTGCCTGGACATTCAACATTGTGGGAAGCCAGATAAGATGTTCTCATGCCTAGGTCCAGAGCCGGACAGCCTCTCGACAGAGAAGAAGTGACCCCACGTCTCCCGCTTGTTGATGTCCTACACTGCGGTCGTGTTATTTGTCAATAATTGGATAAAATGGTTGCAAATGGATGGCAGAAAGGCTTTGATCGCCAGCTGAATTGGTCTGAGCTCCAACAGGTGATATGCAACATCTGCTACCCTGGAGACAAAAGACCACTCATCTCTAAGGGGGACTCCTCACCATTGGATTGAAGCATCCGTTATCACTCAAGTCACTGCAGGAGAGGATTATACAGCACCAGAATGTCTTTCAAGCTCCACCACATAAATTCTGCTGCTATATACCCGGAGATCGTGATGCAAGCATTTTGATCCATGTATTTTTTTTATTAAATTGTTTTTTTTGTTGTTGTTTTTTTTAGAGTTTTATATAGCGCGAACTAGACCCGAACCGAATCAGGTATCAGAGCGCTTTGCATAGCACAAGTTAGGTTTTTTGTTTTTTTTTACATGAGGAGACACACTTTCATTTTTAGGCATGGGGAGATTAAGTGATTTGCCCAGAATCACAGGAGGTTTTGGCGTCGTTACCGAGACTCGAACCCAGATCCCCAGGTCCGAGGTCGAGCGCCTTAGCCGTTAGGCCAACTCGTCTCTCCTCTTCCAGTATTGCTGGAACCACTGCTTGCAGAGGCACAACTTGAGTGCCCACGTGCCAGCGTGCATGATTGACCAGCATAATGCATGAAAGTAGCAGACCATCAGGCCTGGGACTTGTGCTCTATTCTGAAACATCCGAATCATAGCCTGAAAGTACTGTCTGCTTTTGTGAAGCGGAAAGGCTGGACTTGCTGTGGTGTCCAGGACGGCCCCTATGAACAGGATGCACTGGCAGGGCATGAGGTGAGATTTGGGCTTGCTGATTGAAAAGTCTCAAAAGGAAAACTCCTGGAGAAGCCACATAAGTTATTGAATTGCCAATAATCCCTAAGCTGAGTTTGGCCGCCTAGAGATCTTGGAGTCACTTACCATGAACCTCTCATGAGCAGAGTCAGCCTTTTCTCCGAAGAGACATGAACCATCAAAGAGATGGTCCATAAGAGTGGATTGTATATCATGGGACAATTCTGAATTTCTCAGCCATGCGTGACCACAAAGGTATTTAGATGTTTCCATGGAGTCTGCAGTGCCCAGAGCAGAATGAATGACCTCTGATCAGCAGCTCTATGAAGTAGAGTTGAAGGAGGCTTAGCAGCTCTGTGAAGTGGAACTGATGGTGATTCGGCAAGTTAGGTACTACTAACTGGGCCATGTCCAAAGGATGTGGGTGTAACGCCCCATAAGGCAAGTGGGTTTTAGGATCATCATCAGGACAGTTAAGTTACAAGCCTGAGTCATAAAGTGCCTCGGAATTACAGTTTACACACAACGGAGGCAAAAGGAAGGTCCAATGAGTCCGGAGGCTCGCAACAATACGCGATCTTAAAACTTGACAATACAAGATAGACGGTGGATGGAATAAGGAATAAAAAAGTATCATGGCGCGGTGGCAATGCACAATAGTCCACCGTCTATCTTGTATCGTCAAGCTTTAAAGATTGCGTATTGATGCGAGCCTCCGGACTCATTGGACCTTCCTTTTGCCTCAATTATGTGTCAACTGTAATTCCAAACACAACAGTGATGGACAGAATGTGGATCAATGTCACACATTCACCCCAGTCAAAAGATCTGGGCCCAAATCCATCGTTTTTCCACTCCACACCACCCTGGGTTAGACAATGGCGATATGCAAATCAGCGCTGACCCTGTGCCCCATGGGAACAGTCCAGTCCGAACTACAAAAGCCATGTCCTTCCCAGAACGGAAACAAGCATCCGAGGACCGGCCCGGTTTCGAGGTAACACCTCTCATCAGCCCGGCTAGCTTGACTCCAGTGGTGTGGAGTGCCTGGGACTCACGTCTGAGCATCCCCAGTACACTTAGAGCGGTAATTGCAAACACAACAGTGATGGACAGAATGTGGATCAATGTCACACATTCACCCCAGTCAAAAGATCTGGGCCCAAATCCATCGTTTTTCCACTCCACACCACCCTGGGTTAGACAATGGCGACATGCAAATCAGCGCTGACCCTGTGCCCCATGGGAACAATCCAGTCCGAACTACAAAAGCCATGTCCTTCCCAGAACGGAAACAAGCATCCGAGGACCGGCCCGGTTTCGAGGTAACACCTCTCATCAGCCCGGCTAGCTTGACTCCAGTGGTGTGGAGTGCCTGGGACTCACGTCTGAGCATCCCCAGTACACTTAGAGCGCTAATTGCAAACATAACAGTGATGGACAGAATGTGGATCAATGTCACACATTCACCCCAGTCAAAAGATCTGGGCCCAAATCCATCGTTTTTCCACTCCACACCACCCTGGGTTAGACAATGGTGATATGCAAATCAGCGCTGACCCTGTGCCCCATGGGAACAGTCCAGTCCGAACTGGGAAGGACATGGCTTTTGTAGTTCGGACTGGACTGTTCCCATGGGGCACAGGGTCAGCGCTGATTTGCATTTCGCCATTGTCTAACCCAGGGTGGTGTGGAGTGGAAAAACGATGGATTTGGGCCCAGATCTTTGGACTGGGGTGAATGTGTGACATTGATCCACATTCTGTCCATCACTGTTGTGTTTGCAATTACCGCTCTAAGTGTACTGGGGATGCTCAGACGTGAGTCCCAGGCACTCCACACCACTGGAATCAAGCTAGCCGGGCTGATGAGGTGTTACATCGAAACCGGGCCGGTCCTCGGATGCTTGTTTCCGTTCTGGGAAGGACATGGCTTTTGTAGTTCGGACTGGACTGTTCCCATGGGGCACAGGGTCAGCGCTGATTTGCATTTCGCCATTGTCTAACCCAGGGTGGTGTGGAGTGGAAAAACGATGGATTTGGGCCCAGATCTTTGGACTGGGGTGAATGTGTGACATTGATCCACATTCTGTCCATCACTGTTGTGTTTGCAATTACCGCTCTAAGTGTACTGGGGATGCTCAGACGTGAGTCCCAGGCACTCCACACCACTGGAATCAAGCTAGCCGGGCTGATGAGAGGTGTTACCTCGAAACCGGGCCGGTCCTCGGATGCTTGTTTCCGTTCTGGGAAGGACATGGCTTTTGTAGTTCGGACTGGACTGTTCCCATGGGGCACAGGGTCAGCGCTGATTTGCATTTCGCCATTGTCTAACCCAGGGTGGTGTGGAGTGGAAAAACGATGGATTTGGGCCCAGATCTTTGGACTGGGGTGAATGTGTGACATTGATCCACATTCTGTCCATCACTGTTGTGTTTGCAATTACCGCTCTAAGTGTACTGGGGATGCTCAGACGTGAGTCCCAGGCACTCCACACCACTGGAATCAAGCTAGCCGGGCTGATGAGAGGTGTTACCTCGAAACCGGGCCGGTCCTCGGATGCTTGTTTCCGTTCTGGGAAGGACATGGCTTTTGTAGTTCGGACTGGACTGTTCCCATGGGGCACAGGGTCAGCGCTGATTTGCATTTCGCCATTGTCTAACCCAGGGTGGTGTGGAGTGGAAAAACGATGGATTTGGGCCCAGATCTTTGGACTGGGGTGAATGTGTGACATTGATCCACATTCTGTCCATCACTGTTGTGTTTGCAATTACCGCTCTAAGTGTACTGGGGATGCTCAGACGTGAGTCCCAGGCACTCCACACCACTGGAATCAAGCTAGCCGGGCTGATGAGAGGTGTTACCTCGAAACCGGGCCGGTCCTCGGATGCTTGTTTCCGTTCTGGGAAGGACATGGCTTTTGTAGTTCGGACTGGACTGTTCCCATGGGGCACAGGGTCAGCGCTGATTTGCATTTCGCCATTGTCTAACCCAGGGTGGTGTGGAGTGGAAAAACGATGGATTTGGGCCCAGATCTTTGGACTGGGGTGAATGTGTGACATTGATCCACATTCTGTCCATCACTGTTGTGTTTGCAACAACTGTAATTCCAAGGCACTTTATAACTCAGGCTTGTACCTTAGCTGTCCTGATGATGACCCTACTATTGTTTTGAAAGGATCGAAACGTCGCCGACCAATGTAAACAGCATGCACATTAATCCATTGTGTTAAAAGAAGAGCATTCACTGTTTCCACTAAGCATGCTACAATTTAAATCCGACAAGCTACCCTTGTCTTGCCTGAAATGTCTTTGTCTTTTTGTACCTGTCATGTGTTTTTGTAGGATGCAGGACTGTGTCCCACTATATTGATGTGCTCTTATTTTCCAGACTCCATTGTTTCATTAAATTGAATGTCCGGCTGGACACTCCCAATATAGCACTGATGAACAAGTTACCTTCGGTAACGCTTTTTCTGGTGGATACAGTATCTGCCTGTGGATTCGTCATGTTATGAATATCCCCTGCGGCAACTTTTTCCTAGCTCTCCACACCGACACGGTCATCCCAATGCCATGGCTCCGCACGCGTCTCTGCATGACGTCACTGGAGCCATAAGAGGACCACGTCGGCGTGATGACGTCAGTTCCACCCATTTATTCCGTGCCACTGAGGCAAAACGGGCGGACCCACCATAGAGACCATGCATAAATAGTACACAGTATACACACAAATACACAAAGTGCAAATTGAATAAGAAAGCAAAGAAAGCTTACATTTTTAATAAGTCAACAATGGACAAATAGAGGTAATAAAGTCTTGAGGACACAAAAACATCAAATAACCAATACCTCATCTTTTAAGGTATAAAAGGGGAGGTGGGTGGGTCAGTGAGGAATCCACAGGCAGACACTGTATCCACCAGAAAAAGCGTTATTGAAGGTAAGTAACTTGTTCTTCTGATGGATACATCTGCCTGTGGATTCCTCACCTTATGAATAGAATCCTACAGCAGTCCTAACCCCGAGGAGAGTGTCCACCCTTCTATACCAAAAAGTCTTGCAAAACAGAGCGTGCAAAATAGCCATCCCTCCTCACTTCGGAATCCAAGCAGTAATGCTTCGCGAAAATGTGGTGGGAGGACCAAGTTGCAGCTTTACAGATGTCCAACACAGGAACACCCCTCGACAAGGCAGAGGTAGATGACTTAGCCCTGGCAGAATGAGCCCTAATGCCTTCAGGAGGCTCCTTACAAGCCAGGGAGTAGCATATCTTGATGCACAAGATCATCCACCTGGATAAAGTGCTCTTGTGCACCGCTTTGCCCTTCATATGAAGGCTGAGGGGGAGTATAGAAAGTAGGAAGAGCAATGACCTGTCCAAAATGAAAGGGAGTTACCACTTTGGGCAGAAAAGCAGCCCTGGTCCCGAGAACCATCTTTTCAGCATGTATGGTCAGAAAAGGAGGCTTTGAACTCAAAGCTTGAAGCTCACTCACCCTCCTTTCCGAAGTGATAGCCACAAGGAAGACCGTCTTAAAAGACAGCAGTCTCAAAGGACAACTGTGCATAGGTTCAAACGAGGAACCCATTAAAAAAGTTAACACTAAATTTAAATCCCACTGGGGATTAACAAAAGGAGTGGGAAGAAATATGTTCGTCAGCCCCTTAATGAACCTTAAGACTATTGGAGACTTAAAAAGAGAAGGCTGATCAGGCAAACAAAGAAAAGCAGACAAAGCCGACAAATATCCTTTAACAGTGGAGGTAGACTGAGCTGAGGTTGCGACGAAAGGTGAAGAAGATCTGTATACCACACCCTTCTTGGCCAATGTGGGGCGATCAAAATGACTTGGACCCGGGCTTGGCAAATCTTCCTCAGAACCCAAGGAATTAAGGGAATGGGAGGAAACGCGTAAAGGAGTTGCGAGCTCCAACTCAACTGAAACGCGACCCCAGTGCTCCCTGCCTCAGAAACTGGAGACTGCAGAACGACGGGCAGTGCGCATTCGAGAGTGGCAAACAGGTCCACCCGAGGAGTTCCCAAAGTCTGGAAGATGTGTCGCACTACCTCCGGATGAAGCCTCCACTCGTGGTCGGCAGAGAACTGCCGACTAAGACTGTCAGCACGCACGTTCAGAACCCCGGCCAGATGACTAGCCATCAAGCAAATCCGATGGACCTGAGCCGAGGAACAGAGCCGCAATGCCTCTCTGCAGAGACAGTACAGCCCTACTCCTCCCTGCTTGTTGACATACCACATTGTGGCAGTGTTGTCCGTCAGGACTTGAACCGACTGACCGCGGATGGAAGGAAGAAAGGCTTGAGGTCCAAACGTATCGCCCGCAATTCCAGAAGGTTGATGTGAAGCAACCTTTCCTCTGGAGACCAAAGACCCTTGATCTCCAGTTCCCCAGATGAGTACCCCACCCTAGGTAGAGGCATCCGTTATCACTGTGGCCATTGATGGCGAAAGATGAAAGGGTTTTCTTTGAGATAGATGCCCTCCACGCTCCACCAAGACAGATCCACTGCAGCTTCTCTGGAGATCCTGACTGACTCCCTGAGATCCCTGTTGTGCTGCAACCACTGCCTGCGGAGGCACCACTTAAGCGCCCTCATATGCCAGCATGCATCGTTGACCAACAGGATGCAGGAAGCAAACAAACGGAGCAGGCGAAGGGCCTTCAGAACTGGAACAACCGCTCCACTGTGAAACAAGGGAATAATTTCCTGAATTTCGAGAATCCTTTGTGGAGGTGGGAAAGCTTGACACACAGTGGTATCCAGTACTGCCCCTATGAACAGGTTGCGCTGTGAGGGCACCAGGTGAGACTTGGGTACATTTATCGAAAAACCCAATTTGAACAACAGCTGGGCTGAAACCTGCAGATGATGAAGCACCATCTCTGGAGACTCTGCCTTCAAAAGTCAGTTGTCCACGTAGGGGAAAACTGGGATCCCCAACCTCCTGAGATGGGCAGCCACCACTGCCATCACCTTGGTTAAGACTCGAGGTGCGGTAGTGAGACCAAACGGAAGGACGCAAACTTGTAATGTTGCAACCCAACAATAAAACGGAGATACTTCCTGTGCGACTTCAGGATTGTGATATGAAAATACACATCCTACAAGTCGATGGGACACCCTCCAGTCCTTTTGTAGCAGCGCCTGAAGACCCTGAACTAGGGTGAGCATCTTGAACCTCTCCAGCTTGAGAAACAGATTCAAAATTCTGAGGTCCACGATTGGACGTAACCTGCCATCCTTCTTGGGAATCAGGAAATACCGGGAGTAGCATCCCTGACCCCTTTCCTGCTCCGGAACCACCTCTATCGCACCTTTTTGTAACAGAGCAAGAACCTCCTTCTGAAGGAAAAGCGAATGATCCTCCAAGCAAAACCCTTGGCAAAGAGGATAAGGAAGAGGGAATTCCCTGAAGGGAAGGGCGTACCCATATTTTAACAGATCTAAAACCCAAAGGTCCGAAGTGATAAATTTCCAATTTTGTAGAAAATGGGTAAGCCGGCCTCCCATGGGACCTGCATGATCCAAGATGGCAGATATAGAACTGCTTTGCTGCATTACCAGGAGGAGTTGGGGGGGGAGGAGGAGGAGGAGGAAGAGGGTTGACGTTCGGCTCCACGAAGGCGACCTCTGCCATTACCCCTGTAGTTTTTATACAAGGGGTTCTGCTGCTATTGCTGAGGCTGTCTGGACCCACTAAAGGAAGACTTCCCAAACCCATGTTATTCTTTATATCCATAGGCTCTTGTCTGAGTCTGCAGACCCAAAGACCTTGCTGTTGCCTTACTGTCCTTAAACCTTTGCAGGGCAGAGTCTGCCTTTTCACCAAAAAGCCTGAACCCATCAAAAGGCAAATCAAGAAGAGTAGCCTGCACGTCAGGGGAGAACCCAGAAGATCTTAACCATGCGTGCCTCCTTGTCGCAATGGATGAACCCATTATTCTGGCAACAGAATCCGCCGTATCCTGGCCAGATTGGATGACCTGCGAGCTGCAGCCTGAGAATCCACCAACACCTCACTCAGATTCCCCCTGTCCTCCTCAGATAACTTAGGAAGAAGCTGTTTAGCTGAGTCCATTAAGGCATGAAATACCTTCCCAAAAGGCAAATGGCGGTGGTAAATTTCAGTGCCATATTGGCTGATGAAAAGACCTTCTTGCAGACTGATCTAACTTCTTGGAAACCCTGTCTGCCGGAGCCTGCGAAAACTCACCTGTAGATTGCTTCGAACAAGAAGCCTGTACCACCAGACTCTCAGGAGAGGGGTGAGAAAAAAGGAAAATAGGATCTCCAGGAGCAAGTCTATATCTTCTTGAAACGGACATTGAAACCGCAGGAGCCGAAAGAGGGTTGCGCCATACATCGAGGATTGGCTCAGTTAGAGCATCATTAAATGGTAAAAGTGGTTCAACCACTGAAGACAGAGAATGAAGAACTTCTGTGAGAAGGTTAGGCTTATACTCCGCCATAGGAAGCTGCAAATCCAAAAGCTCAGCAGCCTTCCTAATGACCGTATGATAAGGAGCAACATCCTTAGAGGGGGAAGCCTTTTGAGAAGCAAAGTCCCACTCCAGAGAAGTGTCAAGTTCACTTGCCTCACACAGGTCTTCAAACACATCCTCTGTGTCATACACCTCTCCTTCCTCCCTCTCTTCAGCCTGGTATTGCACCTTTTCCAATAACATCTGTGCTTCTCTCCTTGAGCGCGCATCTTCGATAGCGTCGTCGGCGGCTCCACACGCGGCGTCGAAGGCTCCAGGAGCGGCGTTGGAGATGGATCCACTGCAGTAGCCGGCGCCGATCGAATTCGAGAAGCTTCACGGGATGGAGCCGGGGACTGACCATACGGCGTCGACATTGTCGGAGCCAGAAAGTGCCAAGACGGCGTCGCTGGCATGAACGGCATAAAGGGGGCCTGAGGATCCTGGTGAGGCACACCCAAATGAAATGCCATAGGACCCATGGGACCCAAAGGTTACTCCAGAGGGGTACGAGGCCCTGGCGAACACGCCATACATCTCATTAAAAAAATGCGAGGGATCAAAACCCGGCGTCAGAAACTGAGTGTACGAAGCCGATTCGAGATTAAAACAAGGTACCTCTGGAGTCGGAGCCGCTGGAGCCACAGGTGGAACAGCCGGAGCCGAAGGTACCTCTGTGTCAGCCGGATTCGACACACCTTCTGGAGCCGGTGAGAATCTCAGCGAGGATGCCTGCTCTGGAGTCCCTTTATATGAAAGAGAACGAGCGGGAGATACCGAAGGAGATACCAAGTCCTTTTCTTGACGTAGAACAGGAGAAGGCGACCTCAACACCACAGCCTTCGAAGATCGGCGTCCAGAAGCATGTCTCCTCTTCTTATGTTTCCTCTTGGAGTCATGCGACGTCGATGACCTGGACTTAGACCTTTTCCTACCCCTTTTTTCTTTTCTTGCCTTGGCCATATAAAGCTTGGGTTCTCGCTCCTTCAATGCCTTCGGATTCATCTTCCTGCACGAAGTACATCCCTCGACGTCGTGGTCTGAAGATAAGCACCAAAGACAATCTTCATGCGGGTCAGTAATTGACATATGTCCACCGCACTTCCTACAGGGCTTAAAACCGGACTTCCTCGTGGCAGACGTCGTTAGCGTCGACAGCGCAGAAAGAAGGGAACTGACGTCATCACGCCGACGTGGTCCTCTTATAGCTCCAGTGACGTCATGCGGAGCCATGGCATTGTGACAACCTCGTCGGCGTGGAGAGCTAGGAAAATTTTCCGCGGAATGCTGGCGCAGGGGATATTTATAAGGTGAGGACTCCACAGGCAGATGTATCCATCAGAATCTAGTCTATATTTATTGTTTCTATTTCTGCTTTGTACAAGGACCACTGTTTTAATGCAAAGGAGGCGCGTGGCGTGGCAGGACTCTATGACTTACACCACTTAGGATGACCATAACAGCGATCAGGTACTGTAGGGATGACCTGCTGATGATTCGAGGCCGGTCCTCTGACTGTTGCCCGCCCCCAGTGGGGCCGTTATGTGGCCCATATCACTGCACGTGTTGCAGCTGGATATTACCATCTCCGTCCCGTATACGATCTTTTGAGTTACCAGCTTTGACCAAAGGATCGCCTGGGGTACGTGATATCACTATCTGCAACCTGAATGTCAGGTCCCTGGTCAAGCATTATGCGGAGATTCATGACTTATTGACTAACGAGTCTCCTGACGCTCTTTTCATGACAGAGACCTGGCTGCAGGATGCAGATACCTCCGTTTTAAACCTGGCCTTCCCCCCGGAATATGCGGTGTTCACTCTTAATCGTGGCACAAGAGGGGGTGGAATCGCGATGGCGGTTAAGCTGTGTTTCCCCTGTGATTGGAAGGACGTGAAGCTTTTCGGCTGCGAATGTGCTCGTTTTAAAATCTCTTTTAGTCAACAATATACCTTCTCTGGTCTTTTAATTTATCGACCTCCGGGCTGCGATGCTGCCTTTAGGGCCGCTCTCCCGGACTACATCAGCTCCGAGGCGTTGGGATGTGCTAACTTCAATGTGCTTGGTGATCTCAATTTGCACCTTGATTGTCCATCCCTACCCTCCATTCGGAGTTTTCTGTCTGACCTAGAAGCCCTGCAGCTCTCTCAATTGGTGACTTTTCCTACACACCGAGATGGGCATGTGCTTGATCCATTCTTCACCAATTTAGAGGGAGTCCAGGTATTTAGCCCCACTCAGCTGGTGTGGACTGATCACTTGTTAGTGAAAGCGATCATCCCCATGTCAGAGCCCCTTTTTTCCTCCCAGAACATAACTACTCTCGCTCGACAGTGGCATAAATTGAAGCTAGAGGATTTCTATCTTCTATTGGAGAAGGTGCCGCTAGCTCCTTTCACGAATGTGGATGGGGGCTATGACTCGTTCTGTGAATGGATTTCTTATGCGCTTGACTCTCTTGTCCCGTTGGTCTGGTCGAAACGCCGGGTCAAAGATCATAGCCCTTGGTATGACAGCGCGCTTGCATCTCTCAAGAGAGAGTGCAGGCAAGCCGAAAGGCGCTGGAGAAAATCTTTCGACCCCGCGCTTAAAATCTGTTACGCGGGGAAAACCAAAGCATATCACAGAGCGGTATGTAGAGCGCGTGCAGCCCACTATGCACAGGAATTTCTGAGTAGCTCCAACCCCTCTAAAGTGATATTTAAGGTGTTAAAAGACCTTCTAGCCAAGAGAAGCACTGCCACAGAAATACGTTCAGACGCTCACTGCGAAAACTTGGCATCTTTCTTCACTAGTAAAGTGCAAGCCATTTACCGCACTTTTCCCACTGTTCTGCCGACTCCAGAACCATGTAGTGCGCCCAAGGATATTGGTGTGGAGCTGGATATACTACCTCCCCTATCCATGGAAACATTTAACTCTCTGAGCAGGAAAATTAAGTCAGGTTCTCCTATGGACCCACTTAAACCGGCTTTGTTGAGGGATATGTCGGCGGTGTGCCGTGCTCCGGTATTGGATCTTATTAATTTGTCGTTGGCCTCAGGAACTGTGCCCACTAGGTGGAAACAGGCGGTAGTCACGCCTATCTTAAAAAAGACTACTCTGGACCCTCTTAAGCCCGAGAGCTATCGCCCCATCTCGTTGCTGCCATGGGTCACCAAAGTGGCTGAGGCCCATGTGAATGGGATCCTGGCTGACCACCTTGCCAGAGCTAACATCTTGGATCCCATGCAAAATGGATTCCGTGCAGGTCACAGCACGGAGACTGCTCTACTGTTTATGGTCGAGCATCTGCGCTCCGTGCTGGATTCCGGTCGAACTGCGGCACTCCTGTTATTAGATCTGAGTGCCGCGTTCGACACGGTTTCACACGGTATCCTTTTGCAGCGACTCGAGGAAGTGGGAGTCAGTGGCTCCGCGCTGTGTTGGTTTAGTTCCTTTCTATCGAACAGATCGTTCCAGGTCGCTATTCCACCCGGCAAATCTAAATCATACCCGCTGACACTAGGGGTCCCACAAGGGTCATCTTTGAGCCCCACTCTATTTAACCTTTACGTTAGACCGCTGGCTGCGGTGGTCAAACGCTGGGGCCTGACAATGGTTTCCTATGCGGATGACACGCAGCTGGCGGTCACGTTGAGTGGGGACTCTAATGTGGAGGCCCTCATGTTTCGCGAGGGCATCTGTGCCGTGGCAAATTGGATGAATCAGAACTGTCTCCAATTAAATACTAAAAAAACGGAGGTCATGGTGCTGGGAAAACAGGCCGGGCTGTGGAACGATAACTGGTGGCCACAAGAATTGGGGACGACTCCTTCTCCTGTAATTGAGATAAGAAACCTCGGGGTATGGTTGGACCCGGCGTTTAGTTTTACGTGCCATACCAAGAGAGTGGCAGGCTCTTGTTATGGTGTCATCAGAGGACTTAGGCCAATACTTAAGTTCTTTGATGCTTCCACCAGACAGCTGGTGGTCCAGGCGTCGGTCCTGTCCAGGTTGGACTACGCCAGCGCACTCTTGGCCGGGACCAACCAGGCAGAACTTACCCGATTACAGCGAGTGCAGAACACCGCCGCTAGAGTGGTGGTGGGACTACCTAAACGATGCTCTGTCTCTAAGACTCTGCGTTCCTTACACTGGCTCCCTATGAGCCAGAGGATTAAATTTAAGGTACTCTGCCTGGCTTTTAAAATCCTTAAAGGCATGGCGCCACAAATTCTGAATAACCTCTTAAAGCCGTATGTTCCGGTACGACCCTTGAGATCCCAGGGTATGCACCTGTCTACGGTCCCTCGTTTCAAACTTAGCAGAATGGGTGGGCGCTCTTTTCGAGTGGTGGCTGCAAAGTTATGGAACTCCCTTCCTGCTGAGCTTCGGGCGATGGATAACCTTTTGCAGTTCAGGCGAGCAATAAAAACCTTTTTGTTTCCCTAAATCCGCCTGTCGGAGCACGCTCCTTTTAGATGTTTGTGTTGTGTTTACCTTCTCAAGGCGCCAGGACGCCCCTTTGCTGGGGCAGCTGTGCGCGGTACAAAAAACAATTAACATAACATAACATAACAAAACTGATAACCAAGGTCCTTACCTACCTCGCAGGTTCCCTTGTTCTTTTTCAAAAAAAGCTTTCTTTATAACAGCATGGTTGAAAGTGACTTCGGCAACCTACCTTTCAAGGGAATTGCACCGTTCAGAGTCGTAATGATGCTTCATCTTCTGTTTCGCTTTGTAGAAGGCTTTGATGAAGGCGGTGACTCTAGGGTCCACAATGTAGGTCAGGACTTCCTTCTGGTTTGATGTTAATCCTGAGCCAGGGCCATGAACAGTTTGGTCTCACACTTCTTGATGGTTTTGATACTCCAGGAAGGAGCAACATAATTTGGGTGTGTGGTCCATCTCAAAACACCAGAGGGAGACATTGTGCAGGTCCTTAATGGACATTTGTCCCATACAGTCCCTGCAAGGCTTAAACCTGGACTGTCTGGGGGGCAGAGAGGGTGATATCTTGTACTGTAACTGGAAATTTGTTAAACATTGAAGGATTTCCTGAGGGGAATTGATGCACCGGATTCACACTGACGATGCGGAAAAGAGGGAACTGACATCAGGAGGCTAGTGGGTTCACTTTATTGCTCTAGTAGCATTACAGTGACATTGCTTAAGTAGAGCAAACTCTCCCTACTGATGTGGGGTGCTATTGAAGTTTCTAGATTCAGTCTGATGTAAGGGATATTCAGAAGGTGAGATATCTGCAGGGCGAAGTATCCATTATAAACACAAAAATAACACTTTGGAACAATTCCAATCTACCGGGTGGTGAAAAAATGGACCGAGACATCAGGTACACAGAGGAAGTATAGGGATGAGGCAAAGTTGAAAGGCGAGGTAATTTGCATAGTGTCCACAAGGACAGGCATACCTTGACACATTACTACTGGATGAAGAGTTGCTCCTTTTCCTCCTCCTCTTGTGTTTGGGTGCGGAATTTCTTTTATGAAAGCTAAATGCAGATTTATAATCTTCCAAAACAGAACTGATGCGTTCTTCGAAGAAAGCAGACAGACGCAAGCTCATGCTGTAAATCTAATGAAAATAACAAATGTTATTCAAAAACGCAACAATTATATTAGGCTTTAACACCATCTTTAACATCTTTTGCATATTTTACCTCAAAGCACAACTTTGGTCTTAACAGTATTGTATTTTTGGTAAAACTTCATTTTTTTTGTAAACTCTGATGATATGAAAAAAGGATATAAGAAAAAGCCTTAGGATTTATACCCTTGATCTTTTGCTTGGCGTGTAGGATTTGGAGTTGCTGAAAATGAGCCTCACATCCTTGCATAATTCCGCTGGAGAGTCATAATTTCCTGCCTCCAAAGATTCTTTAACAGTGGCAAAATCCATTGGTGTGTCAATGATGCTTGTATAATCCTGGAAAAGAGACATTCACATACTATAAGTAATCAAAAATTTGAAATTATGCGAGTTACTTACCTTCATTAACTGGTAGAGACTATCTAACTTCAGATTCCTTATTTTATTTATTTAAAAGGTTTTATATAGCGCTGGCTAGACCCGGAGGTACCACAGCGCTTTACACGAGTATCAGATCATAGTTGCAGGTTACATCGTTACAAAGCTTACACAGTTATAAGAGCATGGCAACATAGTTACATATAAGGTCGTAATAAACAATAAGCACATATACGTAAGGGAAAAAGCAGGCCCGTGGAGAGAATCAGGGGAGGGGGCAGGAGCAGGGGAAGTAGACAGAATGAAGGAGGGAAAGAGGAGGGGAGGGTGAGAGACACAGCAAGGAAAGGGGGGAGGGCGAAGGGGACACAAACCGGTAGACGAGTTAAAGCTGCGTCCAAAGTCCAGTAAGCTGTGATCCTAGGGGAAGTGGTATCATTTCCCCATCTCTGTTGCGAGAGGCTCCCTTAACGCAGTGGAATCTCTCAGCGGGGTCTTTGGGACTCCAAGGCCTACATACTGGATCTTTCACCAAAAAGGGGAGAGGGAGTGCTTTGGCAAGGGGTGCCATACCATACCTCTGCTGTGAGTGTCTCCCTTTGCGCTGTGGTCTCTCTCAGCTGGTTCGCTGAGAATCCAGAGTCTAAATATTGGATCTTTCCCTAACAAGAGGAGGAGTGCTTAGTCAAAGGGCAACGAAGGGCAGGGGGTAGGAGGAGTAGCAGGCAAGAGGAGAGATTCAGGGGAGAGGGGCTAGGAGCAAGGGAAGTAGACAAAGAAAGAAGGAGTACTAAATGAGAACAAACAGCGTCAGTTTAGGGAACAGACTGTTTTCTCTCTGTGGCCATGAGTTTGCCCCTGCTAAAGGTAAAAACCTAGCACAGGCCATTCCAGAAGTTTTGCCATCCAGGACAAGAGCACACAGTTTTTAATTCTTCTATTTCTAGTGGTGGTAGAAGAAGCTCAAAATGAGGTGTTAGCCACGGGGAAATTAAAAAATGGGTGCCAGTCCAAAGTCATTATTTAAAAGTTCAGAAAAATGGGGGCCCCGCAAAGGCAATTTGGAGCGTACCACAGTGTCAAGATCAACCATAAAAGACTCTGTCAATCGTCTCCCGCACACGAAATCCTTTGTTATCCTTTGCAATGGCCCTCAATGCATGTCTGCCAGTCCTCTGTAGTACAGATGCGTGATAGTCTGAGGGAGCCTTGTCACCTGTGTAGCTCCGATGGATACCTCAGTGTGCCAGTAGGTAGCAGTAACAGCTCTGCATCAATGTCGTTCGTGCCGAACGTAACACGTGCAGTGCCTATTTATTTATTTATTTATTTTTCACATTTCTAGAGCGCACTGTTACCCGGAGGTGTCCTGGCGCTAACGTAATTGAACCAGTGTATGTGGGTAGGGGGCATTAGTGCGTAAAGAGCCAGGTCTTAAGCGCTCTTCTGAAAGATAGCAGGTCCGACGACTGTCTGATGTTGAGTGGTAATCTGTTCCAGGCTACTTCCGCGCCTATGGAGAAACTCCTGCCCCCCCCATCTTGCTTTCTTGACTCTGGGGACTGATACCAATGCCTGCTCACCTGATCTTAAGGTTCTTGCTGGCTTGTGCCAGTGGAAGAGCAGCTTCATACACCGAGGGCCAAGGTCGTGCAATGCCTTGAAGACTACGCAGAGAGCTTTGAAGATTATTCTTTTGCGGACTGGCAACCAGTGAAGTTTCACCAGATCCTGAGCTACCGAGGCGAACTTAGGGGTGTCAGTGATCAGGCGGGCGGCTGCATTCTGCAGGATCTGGAGCTTGTTTAGTAAGCCCTGTTGCCCGTTCAACATAAGGCTGTTACAATAGTCTAGACGTGAAAGAACCAGTCCAGTAACCACAGTTTTCCTATGCTCTACCTCCAGAAATGGCAGGACTTTTCTAATTGTTTTAAGGATGTAATGCGAGGATGAGGATAGAGCACCCTCTCACCCCCAGACTCAAATGCATCCTACTCAACTGCAGATCGGCCCAGAGGCACTCCTCCAACATTGCAGATCTCGTCACATCAATGGATCTTGACCTAGCCATTTTGACGGAAACATGGTTAACTGAAGCCTCCACACCTATCATGGACATATTAGTCCCCCCCCAATTACCACATAATTAGACTTGACAGAACCGGCAAGACGGGCGGGGGAATCGCATGCATTTTCAGGAGCAACCTCTCGGTTGCTAAATTAACTTCCCCCTCCCTCACGTCTTGCGAACTCATCTGTCTTGATATCTCCAGCGAGGGCAAACCAGTATGTGCTTCACATCTCATCTATCACCCGCCTAGGGACAACCTCATCTTCACCCAACAACTCATGGGCATGATCTCATCCAACGCTGGTCGGCAGATCCCGCAAATCTACCTGGGTGACTTCAATCTCCACTGGAACGATCAGAAAGACGCAGTGGTGAATAGTCTCAAATCTTTCCTTGACACGTCTAACCTCACCCAAATATGCAACAGCCCAACACACGACAAAGGCTCCATACTTGATCTCATCATTGCCAACGAAGACTCCACCCAATTAGGGGCAATCCAACCTTGTGATTGGTCAGACCACCACATTATCACCTTATTCATCAATGAAAAGGTTAAACCTGTCTCGGCTCAACCCACCAAATCTAAGATCTGGAAAAGGGACATGAAGAACCTTAACCCCAACTCCCTGCCTCCCCACCTCACCAATAGCCTCCTTCCCCCTCCTGGCACCTCTGATGTTCAATCACTGACTGACCACTACCTCGACTCTATGAATTCAATAATCAATGAAGCCGCCCCACTGCAACTAAAGAGAGTCTCCACCAAGATCTCGAACCCTTGGTATGATGGCAGACTCAACGAAGACAGGCGTGCTATGCGAATGGCAGAACGCACATGGAGATCTATCCCCTCATCACGGCATCGCAAAATACTTAAGAGCAAGAGAAATGCCTACTTTAGGAAAATAAAGCGCGCAAAATCTGATTTCTTCAGCCTTCAGCTGGACCAAGCAAAAAACTTACCAAGAAAGCTGTTCGAACTAGTCAAAACTCAAACCAAGACGCAACCCCTACTATCAAACGACACAACAAACAACATCCCACACTGTGAAGACTTTTCTGCTTTCTTTAAGCTAAAGACCGACAACATAAGGAGTGACCTCCTTAATGATGTAAGACGATACCCGAGCATCACCAAAATGCCCGACACCCAACCTAAAAATAACGCTTCCTGGTCGTCTTTCGACACCTACTCCGAAGAAGCAATACACAAACTGCTCGGCACCTTGAAGCCTTCTAATCACCTCACAGACCCACTACATGCCAATGCTGTTAGAGACTTCATCCCCGTTCTTCTCCCACTCTGGACTAAAATCATTAACAGTTCCCTTCAGCAAGGTCTCATTCCAGACTCCCTCAAAGTGGGGCAAGTCACGCCCATACTCAAGAAACCTACAGCTGATCCGGCTGACTTAAACAACTACCGCCCTATCACCAATATCCCCACTCTGGCCAAGCTGTTGGAAAAATGTGTGCAACTCCAACTAACAAAACACATTAACCAGTTCGAACTCCTCGACCCTCATCAATCAGGCTTCCGAGCGAAACACAGCACGGAAACGGCCATGACACACATAATTGATGACGCCCTCCAAATCCTGGATCGCAACGACTCCTGCCTCCTCATTCTCCTGGACCTCTCCTCAGCATTCGACACGGTCAAACATGAGAACCTATTAGAGCTCCTAAATACCAGAATGGGCTTATCCGGGACTGTGCTCAAATGGTTCACTTCCTTCCTACACAACCGATCCCAGAAGTTCAAGATCAACAACGTGCTGTCCTCTCCAGTGCCAGTAGATTTAGGCGTCCCACAAGGATCTTCCCTCTCACCCACGCTGTTCAACCTCATCATGGAACCACTCGCTACCCTGCTCCAGGCATCCAATGTACACTTCCACATGTATGCCGATGACACTCAACTTTACCTAAAGGTACAATCGCCGGAAGATATCAAACTTCTGAACTGCACACTTAGGAACACCCAATCTTGGTTGGCCGACAATCACCTCAAACTAAATGCGTTGAAAACTGAGTTCCTCCTGATATCTCCCCCTGCGAAAATTACCACGACCCATATATGGCTCAATCTCCTAACAGCATTCAATGTCCAACCCACCATCGTGGACTCTGCGAAATCATTAGGCATCACACTTGACGCAAAGCTCAATATGCAACAGCACATTAGCAAAGCAACGAAAGGAGCTAACGAACAAGTTACTTACCTTCGGTAACGATATATCTGTAAGAAACAGTAGTTAGTATTAGATTCCTTACCTTAGAATATCCCCAGGCGTCAGTCTGGATCCGGAAACTTTTGCGTAGCAGTACCCCTGCGCGTCGGTAGGCGTCGTCTGCAGGCGTCCCCTGCGGCTCCGCGTCGTGATGACGTCGCTGGAGTATATAGACGCCGCCTCCGCGCGCTGACGTCAGTTCTTTGCACACAGCTTTTCCGCGCCAGAACACGCAGAGCCATGTGAGAACCAACACTGGTGCCATGTGAAACTAGGGCCCTGAAAGGGATGTCCTTAACCCTAGGTATCAGTTCGCAGAACGGGGAGGATGGGTGGGGCGGTAAGGAATCTAATACTAACTACTGTTTCTTACAGATATATCGTTACCGAAGGTAAGTAACTTGTTCATCTGAAAGAAACAGGTTAGTATTAGATTCCTTACCTAAGAATAGATACCCCAGCAATACCAACCCCGGAGGTGGGTCTGCGAACCAATACAATCCTACACCAGAAAGTCCTGGAGGACCGAACGGCCAAAGAAGCCATCCCTCCGGACTTGACTGTCCAGGCAGTAGTGCCTCGCAAAGGTGTGCAGCGAGGCCCACGTAGCCGCCTGGCAAAAGTCCTGCAAAGGGACTCCCCGGCCCAGAGCAGTAGTAGCCGCCGTGGCCCGAGTGGAATGGGCTCTCAGCCCGACAGGAGGCTCCTTCCGAGCCAAAGAGTAGCACGCCTTGATGCACAGGACGACCCACCGAGAGATGGTCCGTTTCTGTACCGCCCTTCCCTTCTTCTCACCCACGTAGCCAACAAACAGTTGGTCATCCACCCGGAACTGGCGTGTGCGATCCATATAAAATGAAAGCGCACGTTTTGGGTCCAGACGATGGAGCCGCTCTTCATCTTTTGAAGGATGCGGAGGCGGGAAGAAGGAGGGTAAGGTGATGGACTGCCCAATGTGAAAAGCAGAAACTACTTTGGGCAGGAAAGAAGGTCTAGTTCTCAGAACCACCTTGTCTGGATGAATGGACATGAAAGGAGGTTTGACAGAAAGAGCCTGGAGCTCACTCACTCTCCTGGCAGAGGTGATGGCAACCAGGAAGGCCGTCTTTAAAGTCAGGAGACGGAGAGGACAGGAATGAAGCGGCTCAAAGGGAGCGCACATCAAGAAAGTCAGAACCAGGTTCAAGTCCCACTGAGGCATCACGAACGGAACAGGTGGATACATGTGCGTGATGCCCTTCAAGAACCTCGTTACAATAGGGGACTTGAACAAAGATGGCTGATCAGGCAGCCTTAAGAAGGCGGAAAGGGTAGAAAGGTAGCCCTTGATAGTGCCCAGAGCAGAGCCCTGCTGGGCAAGAGAGAGAAGAAAGAGGAGAACCTCGGAGAGAGGGGCAGAAAGGGGATCCACAGCCTTTGCTGTGCACCATGCCACAAATCTGTTCCGACGGCAGGCGTATACCGACTTTGTGGAGGGACGCCTGGCTGCCAGAATCACATCACAGACTTCAGGAGGCAAGTCAAATGGCCTCAACTGTCGCCGCTCAATCTCCACGCATGGAGGTGGAGACTGGACAGGTTCGGGTGGAGGACCGCCCCTGCTGCTGCGACAGAAGGTCCTCCTGAAGGGGCAGGCGGATCGAGGGACCGACTGACATGCTGAGTAGCTCGGGATACCAGTACCTTCGAGCCGAGTCCGGAGCCACAAGGATAACTTGGGCCCGGTCGCGCCTGATCTTCTTCAGCACTCTGGGCAGAAGTGGTATAGGCGGAAAGGCGTACAACAGACCGCAACTCCACTCGCGCCGAAAGGCGTCGCCGTGCGAGTGCCGTCTTGGAAACTCCAACGCGCAGAACTGATGACATTGCGCGTTCTCTTCTGTGGCAAATAGATCTAACCAAGGCTCTCCCCATTGCTGAAAGAGGCCTCTCGCCACGTCCGAGTTCAGACGCCATTCGTGATCCACCGAGCACCGACGGCTGAGTTCGTCCTCCCTGGCGTTCAGAGAACCTGCCAGGTGTTGAACCGTCAGAGTCACGCCCTGACGTTCCAGCCATTGCCAGAGACGCAGAGCCTCCTGGCAAAGGGTCCACGACCCCACACCGCCCTGCTTGTTGCAGTACCACATGGCGGTGGTGTTGTCCGTGAACACCTGCACTACACTCCCGTTGACAAAGGGGAGGAATGCCTTCAGTGCTAGGCGAATCGCCCGCAGCTCCAACATGTTGATATGGAGCCGGGACTCCGCCGGAGACCAGATGCCTCTGATCTCCGCCCCTCCCAAGTGGCCTCCCCAGCCCTGGAGGGACGCGTCCGTCACAACTACGTGCTCCGGTTGGGGAAGGGAGAGGGATCTGCCTCTGACCCAATCGCGGTCCGTAAGCCACCACTGCAACTGTCTCGCAGTGCCCTCCGAGATCAGGACATGGTCGGATAGGTTGCCTTGATGCTGGGCCCACTGAAACTTCAGGTCCCACTGCAGAGCCCGCATCCGCCACCGGGCGTGATGCACCAGAAGGATGAAGGAAGCCATCAGCCCCAGCAGCCGCAGCGTCAACCTGACCGAAACCCGGGATAACGGCTGAAAGATGGGAATCAAAGCCTGTATATCCCGGACCCGCCGTTCCGGAGGATAAACCCGAAACTGCGCCGAGTCGAGAACCGCTCCGATGAAAAGGAGCTTTTGAGAGGGACACAGGTGTGATTTCGGCACATTGATGGAAAACCCCAGCTCGTGCAGGAGGTCTGCCGTCATCTGAAGGTGGTGGACGACTGTCTGGGGCGAGCCCGCCTTCAACAACCAGTCGTCGAGGTAGGGGAAGACTGAAACCCCTAACCGGCGCAGATGAGCTGCGGCCACCGCCATCACTTTCGTGAACACCCGTGGGGCGCTGGAAAGGCCGAATGGGAGCACGATAAACTGAAAGTGCTCGTGGCCTACCGTGAACCGCAGGTAACGCCGGTGGGCCGGCAGGACGGGGATGTGAAAATACGCATCCTGCAAGTACAACGCTACCATCCAGTCTTGTGGGTCTAGAGCAGCCAAGACCTGAGCCAAAGTCAACATCTTGAACTTCTCCTTCCGGAGGAAGCCGTTGACGTTCCGTAGATCCAAGATAGGACGCAGGCCCCCCTTGTCCTTCTTGGGTACCAGAAAGTAGTGGGAGTAGCAACCACACCCTACTTCTGGCCCAGGAACGCGCTCGATGGCCCACTTGGCCAAGAGGGCCGTAACTTCCTCCTGCAGAAGTGTCAAGTGGTCCCCCGACACACGGTGGTTCTGCGGTGGCATGGCTGGAGGAGTGCTCTCGAAGGGGAGGGAGTAGCCCCTTCGGACGAGCTGCAGCACCCACCTGTCCGATGTGATAGTGCGCCAGCGGGAGTGGTGATGGCGAACCCTGCCACCCACTGGCGTCACATGGGCCTGAAAGCTCGGACTAAGAGGATTTGGAGGCTGCTGCGGGGGGAGGTGTGGCCTGACCTCGCCGATGTCCCCGACCGCCTCCACGGCGGAATCCACGGCCGCCACCGCGTTGAGAAGTGTTCTGCGGTGCGTGGCTGGCAGCACGTGTGGGACCGCCCCTTCCTTGGCCACGAAAGGAGCGAAACGAACCCGTTTGCTGGCGCTGGGTCGAGAGACCCAAGGACTTGGCCGTGACCCTGGAGTCCTTGAAGCGCTCAAGCGCGTTGTCCGCTTTGTCGCCAAACAGGCGACTGCCATCGAACGGCATGTCCATCAAGGCATTTTGGACATCCGTCGAAAAATTGGCGGATCTCAGCCAGGCGTGGCGACGAATCGCCACCGTCGTGGACATCGCTCTGCCCAGCGAGTCTGTCGTATCAAGACCACACCTGATGGAATACCTCGCCGCGTCTCGGCCTTCAACCATAGCCTGGCCGAGCTTGTCCCGTACCTCCTGCGGGCATTGCGGCAGACACTCCGCGACCGTATCCCACAGAGAGTGGGTGTAGCGGCCCAAGAGGCAAGCGGTGTTGCAAGACCGCAGTCCCAGACTCAGGGACGAGAAGACCTTTTTGCCATACTGGTCGTACCTCTTAGATTCCCGGTCGGGCGGGGCCGACGGGAACGCGGATTGGGAAGTTGAGGCCTGGATCACCAGACTCTCAGGGGTGGGATGGGTGGACAGGAACTTAGGGTCGTCCGAACACGGACGGTGGCGCCTGGCAACGTTCCTATCAACAGGCGAACCTGAAGCGGGCCTGGACCACGTGCCCAAAAGAACGTCCGTCAAGGCTTCATTGAACGGCAGCAGAGGCTCCTGTAGGCATGACTGCGGTTTGAAGACCTCGGTGAGGATGTTAGGCTTCACTTTTGCGACGGGGAGCGCAAGGCCTTGGCAGCCCTCATCAACACCACAGAATAAGCAGCCCCAGCCTCCGACGCCACAGTGGGAGGCGAGACAAAACCAGGGTTAGGAGATTCGTCCAGACCACTGGCATCACCCAAGTCACCTGTCCAGTCCACGTCGTACTGACACTCGCGTGACAGAGGGTCCTCAGACCCCTCCCAACCCTCTCCATAATCTTCATCATCACCATATAGTGATTCAACGATGTAGACCGGCTCCTCGGGGTCAATGGGCCCCATCGGCGCCGGACTCGGCGTCGGACGACGCCGGTCCGACTCCGCGTCCGGAATCGGAGAGGGAATGGGGGTGGCGCCGCCCGGAGCCGGCGTCGGAGTCACGGCGCCACGCGGAGGCGGCACCACGGGTTGCCCCGATGGAATCGGCGCCGGAGAGGCCGGAGGACCAGCCGGCGTCGACCCTGAAGGGCCCACGGCGCCGGGGCCGGAGCCGCCGGCGGCGTCGGGGCCGGAGCACCCGACGGCGTCGGGGCAGGAGCACACGAACCGCTCGGGCCCCCGGACGGGACCACCGGGCCCGCAGGCGCCGTAGGCCCCGTCGGAGGAGACAGCGCCCTCATGGCCATGAGGAACTCCTATCTCCTCGCGCGACGCGCCTTGCCCAGGGACCGACGGGTATGGAGCAGGCAGCGTCGGCGACCCACGCGGAGCCGCGAGGCCACCCGAACCCCCGGCCGCATCGCGCGAGCGTCGGGGGGAGTCGGGGGTGTGATGACGACGCCCCGACTTCTTGTGTCGCTTACCTGAGGAACCGGAGGAATGGTGACGACTTCCGGAGCGCTCGTGGCGGCTCCGCGACCGTTCTCTCCACCGCTCCCTCGACCTCCGCCCGGACCGGGACCGCTCCCGACGCGGGGCCGACAGCCGGAGCTCGAGTAGCTTGCGGGACCGCTCCCGTCTAGCCTTACTCGTCAAGGCCCGACAGTCGACGCAGGACTCCACGTCGTGGTCGGCGCCCAGGCACCGGAGGCAGAGTCGATGGTGGTCGGTGACCGACATCAGGCGGTCGCACCCGTCACAATTTTTAAAACCGGGCATCCTACCGGCACCTAAGAGTTAGAGTAATCAAAAAACTTTGGTCAAAAGACCGGAGTACTGCTCTTCGGATCTGCGCTAACTGGCGCGGAAAAAAGAAGAACTGACGTCAGCGCGCGGAGGCGGCGTCTATACACTCCAGCGACGTCATCACGGCGCACGACGCCGACGACGCGGAGCCGCAGGGGACGCCTGCAGACGACGCCTACCGACGCGCAGGGGTACTGCTACGCAAAAGTTTCCGGATCCAGACTGACGCCTGGGGATATTCTAAGGTAAGGAATCTAATACTAACCTGTTTCTTTCAGATTTTCAAATCAACGCTTTGAGGAAACTCAAACCCTTCCTCCCAGCCAAGGACTTCCAAACTGCTGTACAAGCACTAGTCATCCCCCGCATAGACTATGGAATTGTGGCCCTCAGCTGTCTCCCTCAAGCAACAACAGCACCCCTAAGAGCCTCCCTAAATGCTGCCGCGAGACTCATTTCGGGCTCAAGGAAACACTCTCATATAACCCCTGACCTGAAATCCCTGAAATGGCTTCCCCTCGAAGCCGGAATACAATTGAAAATTGCGGTTATGACACACTCAGCCATACACCACAAGGCTCCCACCTACCTCACTCAAAAGTTGACTATATCAGGAGGTTCGAGATCCAATAGAAGTACTAAAAGTCTGCTCCTGAAACCTCGCAGATTCCGTAAGGAAAAAACCTACAAACGCTCCTTCTCAGGAATGGCACCCAGGATCTGGAATGCACTCCCTCCTGAAACGAGGATTATCTCCTCCACTGTACTCTTCAAGAAAGAAGTGAAAGCCATCCTTATGGCCAAGTTTACCTGATCCTCACTGTTGCTGCTCAGAGACTTTGCACCGATCTTGTAACGTTGGATACTTAATGATCCAATAACTTTCTGTTCATGACCTACTGACCTCTTTTGCAGTTGGATCAAAGACTCTGCACCGTCATATAGTATTGTCTTTTGAGGGTTTACTGGTATCCACTGATCTCTATGCCAGCTGGATTAGAGTCTCTGCACCGCCCTATTCTAATGTCTATTTGAAGTTTATTGTTATGTCTAGACCTGTATTGTAGCTAGCTCAGACTCCGCACCGTCTTATATTTCTGTCTATTTGAGTGTTCTCTGCTATTTCATGATCTCTATTTTAGTTAGATCAAAGACTCTGCACCGCCTTATTTTACTGTCTAGCTGAGTGTTTACCTGTATCTTATTGGCACATGAGTGTTATCCTATTATGCTACAGTTCACTATACTGTACCCAATTACTATGTCTACTCACCCTCCTGTTGCCCACCCCCCCCTCTGTGAAGCGCTCTGATATCTGTTAAGATCTTGTTCGCGCTATATAAAACTTTGAATAAATAAATAAAATAAATAAATAAATTGATCTGTGGTTTGAAGGACAATACATCATCCACCAGTATACCTACATTTTTCACCTTCGCCACTGGGGAGGGGAGGGTTCTCATTTCTTCTGGCCACCATCTCGGGGACCAGAAGTTGTCCTTGGACCCAAAGAGTAGCACTTCTGTCTTTGTAGAGTTAAGTTTAAGACAGTTTTGTGCCATCCAGTTACCCACTTCTCGCACACAGCCTCTAAATTTAGGAAGTCTGTGAAGCGCATTTCCTGTAGGCAGTCAGCGCAGCAAGATGATCCTTAATGGAATGGACATTAAGGCCAGACTGCGCCAGATGTAGAAGATACGGAAGGAGGACATCTTCCTTACACGTCGTTGGGTCATAGTTCTTGGACTTGCACCAGATGCAAAACCTCTTCCACTTGTAAGCATAAGAAATCCTAGTGGAAGGTCGCTTAGCCTCCTTCAGTATGTCCATGCAATCTTCAGGTAGATTCAAATGGCCATATTGCACTATCTCAGGAGCCATGACGCCAAACTCAAAGACGAGAGGTTGGGGTGCAACATCTGCCCCCCGAACTTTGTGAGAAGGTCCGGCCTGCACGGCAGCCGTATGTGAGGAAGGAGAGACCGGTGAAGCAGGTCCGTAAACCACCACTGTCTGGGCCATTCCGGGGCAATCACGATCATCCGCGCCCTGAACTGGGACAGCTTGATGAGCACCGCCGGAATCAGGGGAATGGGTGGAAAAGCGTACAGAAAGCTGTATGACCAGTTGATCCATAACACATTCCCCAGCGTCCCCGGCTGGAAGTACCTGGAGGCGAAGTCTCGGCATTTGCTGTTTTCGGCGGTGGCGAACAGATCTACTTCTGGAGTCCCCCACCTTGTGAAGACTTCTCCTAGTACTTCGTCGTTTATGACCCATTCGTGGTTTTCCTGAATCAGTCTGCTCAGTGCGTCTGCCTGAACATTCTGCACACCTGGCAGATGGGTAGCCGTTATCGTCAGTCTTCTGGCTAGAAGCCAGTGCCAGATCGCCTGCGCCTCCTGAGACAGAGTGCGCGATATCGACCCCCCCCTGCTTGTTGAGGTAATACATCGTGGTCGTATTGTCCGTCTGTACAAGCAGAGAGTTGATCCGGAAGGACGGATGCACAAGTTACTACTTGTGTAACGATATATCTGTAAGAGACATTAGTTAGTATTAGATTCCTTACCTTAGAATATCCCCAGGCGTCAGACTGGATCCGGACATTTTTTGCGTAGCAGTACCCTTGCGCGTCGGTAGGCGTCGTCTGCGGCTCCGCGTCCGTCGTCGTGGGCGCCGTCATGACGTCATCGGAGTACTTAGACGCCACCTTCGCGTGCTGACGTCAGTTCTTTGACACAGCTTTTCCGTGCCAGAAGCGCTGAGCCATGTTAAAAACCAACACTGGTGCCATTGAAACTAGGGCCCTGAAAGGGGATAACCCTAACCCTAGATAACGGTTCGCAGAACGGGGAGGATGGGCGGGTCGGTAAGGAATCTAATACTAACTAATGTCTCTTACAGATATATCGTTACACAAGTAGTAACTTGTGCATCTGAAAGAGACACGTTAGTATTAGATTCCTTACCCTAGAATAGATACCCCAGCAATACCAACCCCGGTGGTGGATCTGCGAAGCAATAATCACACCAGAAAGTCCTGGAGGACAGGACGGCCAAAGAAGCCATCCCTCCGGACTTGGCTGTCCAGGCAGTAGTGTCTTGCAAACATGTGCAGCGATGCCCATGTAGCTGCCTGACAGATGTCTTGTAAGTGCACTCCCCGGCCCAGGGCAGTTGTAGTTGCCGTGGCTCGGGTGGAATGAGCCCGCAATCCAACAGGGGGCTCCTTTTTAGCCAAGGAGTAACATGCCTGGATACACAAGATGATCCACCGGGAGATGGTCCTCTTGTGCACCGCTTTCCCCTTCTTAGCGCCCACATAACCAACAAAGAGTTGGTCATCCACCCGGAACTGGCGTGTGCGATCTAAATAGAACGAGAGTGCACGTTTTGGGTCCAGACGGTGGAGCCGCTCTTCCTCTTTAGAGGGATGCGGAGGCGGAAAGAAGGTGGGCAAGGTGATGGACTGCCCGATGTGGAAGGCCGTGACAACCTTGGGCAGGAAAGATGGCTTAGTACGCAACACAACCTTGTCCGGATGGACAGAAAGGAAAGGAGGAGTACAAGAAAGAGCCTGGAGCTCACTCACTCTCCTGGCAGAGGTGATGGCAACCAGGAAAGCAGTCTTCAGAGTTAGAAGGCGGAGAGGACATTTGTGAAGTGGCTCAAAGGGAGCGCACATCAGAAATGTAAGAACCAGGTTCAAGTCCCACTGAGGCATCACAAACGGAACAGGAGGAAACGTGTGTGTGATGCCCTTTAGAAATCTATTTACAATAGGGGACTTGAACAAAGAAGGTTGATTAGGCAGCCTCAGAAAGGCTGAAAGGGCAGAAAGGTAGCCCTTGATAGTGCCCAGAGCAGAGCCCTGCTGGGCAAGAGAAAGAAGGAAGAGAAGAACCTCAGAGAGAGGGGCAGCAAGAGGATCCACAGCCTTTGCTGTGCACCATGCTACAAATCTGTTCCACCTGCAGGCGTATACCAACTTTGTGGAGGGACGCCTGGCTGGCAGAATGACGTTACAGACTTCAGGAGGCAAGTCAAATGGCCTCAACTGTCGCCGCTCAATCTCCAAGCATGGAGGTGGAGACTGGACAGGTTCGGGTGGAGGACCGTCCCCTGTTGCTGCGACAGAAGGTCCTCCTGAAGAGGCAGACGAACCGGGGGATCGACTGACATACTGAGTAGCTCTGGATACCAGTACCTTCGTGCCCAGTCCGGAGCCACAAGGATAGCTTGGGCCCGGTCGCGCTTGATCTTCTTCAGCACTCTGGGCAGAAGTGGTATAGGCGGAAAGGCGTATAACAGACCGCAACTCCACACGCGACGAAAAGCGTCGCCGAGCGAGTGCCGCCTTGGAAATTCCAACGCGCAGAACTGATGACATTGCGCGTTCTCTTCGGTTGCGAATAGATCTAACCAAGGCTCTCCCCATTGCCGAAAGAGGCCTTGCGCCACGTCCGAGTTCAGACGCCATTCGTGATCCATCATGCACCGACGGCTGAGCTCATCCACCCTGGCTTTCAGAGAACATGCTAGGTGTTGAGCCACCAGGGTCACGCCCTGGCATTCCAGCCACTGCCAGAGACGCAGAGCCTCCTGGCAAAGGGTCCACGACCCCACCCCGCCCTGTTTGTTGCAGTACCACATGGAGGTGGTGTTGTCCGTGAACACCTGCACTACACTCCCCCGGACAGAGGGGAGGAATGCCTTCAGTGCTAGACTAATCGCCCGTAACTCCGCCGGAGACCAGAGACCTCTGATCTCCGCCTCTCCCATGTGGCCACCCCAGCCCTGGAGGGACGCGTCCGTCACAACTACGTGCTCCGGTTGGGGAAGGGAGAGGGATCTGCCGCTGACCCAATCGCGGTCCGTGAGCCACCACTGCAGCTGTCTCGCAGTGCCCTCCGAGATCAGGACGTGGTCGGACAGGCTGCCCTGATGCTGGGCCCACTGAAACTTCAGGTCCCACTGCAGAGCCCGCATCCGCCACCTGGCGTGATGCACCAGTAGGCCATGAGCCCCAGAAGCCGCAGCGCCAACCTGACCGAGACCCGGGATAACGGCTGACAGATGGGAATCAGAGCCTGAATATCCCGGACCCGCTGTTCGGGTGGATCAACCCGAAACCGCGCCGAGTCGAGAACCGCTCCGAAGAAAAGGAGCTTCTGAGAGGGGCACAGGTGTGACTTTGGCACATTGATGGAGAACCCCAGCCGGTGCAGGAGATCTGCCGTAGTCTGGAGGTGGCTGACGACTGTCTGGGGCGAGCCCGCCTTCAACAACCAGTCGTCGAGGTAGGGGAAGACAAACCCCTAACCTGCGCAGATGAGCTGCGACCACCGCCATCATCTTCACCTTTGTGAACACCCGTGGGGCGCTGGTAAGGCCGAAGGGGAGCACGGTATACTGAAAGTGCTCGTGGCCAATTGTGAACCGCAGGTAGCGCCGGTGGGCCGGCAGGACGGGGATGTGGAAATAAGCGTCCTGCAAGTCCAACGCTACAATCCAGTCTCCTGGGTCCAGGGCAGCTAGGACCTGAGCTAGTGTCAGCCTTTTGAACTTGTTCTTCCGGAGGAAGCCATTGACGTTCCGTAGGTCCAAGATAGGGCGTAGGCCCCCTTTGCCCTTCTTGGGTACCAGAAAGTAGTGGGAGTAGCAACCACACCCTACTTCTGGCCCAGGAACGCGCTCGATGGCCCCCTTGGCCAAGAGGGCCGTAACTTCCTCCTGAAGAAGTCGCAAATAATCCCCCGATACACGGTGGTTCTGCGGTGGCATGACTGGAGGAGTCGCCTCGAAGGGGAGGGAGTAGCCCCTTCGGACGATTTGCAGCACCCACCTGTCCGATGTGACAGTGCGCCAGTGGAGGTGGTGATGGCGAACCCTGCCCCCCACTGGCGTCACATGGGCCTGAAAGCACAGATTAGGAGGGTTTTGAGGCGGCTGCTGCGGGGGAAGGTGTGGACTGACCTCGCCGTTGTCCCCAACCGCCGGTTCCCACGGCCGCCACCACGTTGGGTATTACCTTGCGGAGCGTGGCTGGCAGCACGTGTGGGTACACCCCTTCCGTGGCCACGAAAGGAGTGAAAGGCAGCAGATTGCTGGCGCGGGGCCGAGAGGCCCAAGGACTTGGCCGTAGCCCTGGAGTCCTTAAAGCGCTCAAGCTCATGGTCTGCCTTGTCGCCAAAGAAGCGACGGCCATCAAATGGCATGTCCATCTGTGTGTTTTGGACATCCACCGAAAAGTTGGCGGACCTCAACCAGGCGTGGCGTCTGACCGCCACCGTCGTTGCCATCGCTCTACCTAGTAAGTCGGTGGTATCCAGCCCACACCGGATAGAATATTTGGCTGCATCCACAAGGGCTTGGCCGAGTTTGGCCCGTACCTCCAACTGACACTCTGGCAGCACTTCCGCAACCGTATCCCACAGAGAGTGGGTGTAGCGGCCCAAGAGGCATGCGGTATTGGAAGACCGCAATCCCAAACTAAGGGACGAGAAGATCTTTTTACCATACTGCTCGTACTTCTTGGATTCCCTGTCCGGCGGTGCTGACGGGAATGTGGTCTGGGAATTGGGGGCCTGGATGACCAAACTCTCGGGGGTGGGGTGGGTGGACAGGAAACATGCTTGGATCAAGTGCCCAAAAGAACGTTGGTTAAGGCCTCGTTAAACTGCAGCAGAGCCTCGGCTGAGCATGACTGCGGCTTAAGGACCTCAGTGAGGAGGTTAGTCCTCACGGCCGCGACGGGGAGCTCAAGGCCCAAGGCCTTGGCCGCCCTCATCAACACCACACTATAGGTTGCCCCTTCCTCTGTAGCCACGGTAGGAGGCGAGAAAAAGCCAGTGTCAGGCGAAGTGTCTATGCCACTGGCCTCCCCAAGTTCACCTGCCCAGTCCTCATGAGACTGGCATTCACGTGCCAGAGGGTCCTCAGACCCCTCCCAATCCTCCTCATCACCCATCTCCTGGTAGTCAGGTTCAACAAAGGATGCGTCCGGTTCATGGAAAGTAAACTCTCCGAACGGCATCATAATCGGCGCCGGAACCGGGTCGAGTGAGGTATCGGGGACAGCGCCGGTGGTGACACCCGAGGGGACGGCGCCGCTGAGGTCGTTAAATCCACCGGCGACGACCCTGATCCGGAACCGGATCCAGCGGGGCCCGAAGGCGCCGGCGCCGAAGCACCCGACGGCGTCTGGGCCGGAGCCGCCGACCCGCTAGGACCCCCAGACGGGACCGCTGGGCCCGAAGGCGCCGCGGAGCCCGTCGGAGGAGAGAGGGCCCTCATGGCCATGAGGAACCGCTCGATCTCCTCCGGCGTCGCGTTAGGCCCAGGGACCGAAGGGTATGAAGCCGGACGCGGCGCCTGCGACTCTGACGGAGCCGCATGGGCGGTGCCACCTGAATCCCCGACCGCGTTGCGCGAGCGTCGGGGGGAGTCGGAAGAGCGATGACGTCTCTTCGACTTCTTGTGCTTTCCTGACTACTTCGACCCAGAGGAGTGATGTCGACTCCCGGAGCTGTGATGTCGACTCCCGGAGCTATGATGGCTCCACTCCTGCGACCGGTCCCTCGACCTCTGTCCGGACCGGGACCTCTCTTGGCGCGGGGCCGATTGCCGGAATTCGAGCCGCTTACGGGACCACTCCAGTCTAGCCTTCGAAGTCAGGGCCCGGCAGTCGAAACAAGCCTTGTCGTCGTGGTCGACGCCGAGACAGTAGAGACACCGACGGTGAGGGTCCGTCACCGACATCAGTCGGTCGCAATCCTCACAGGGCTTGAAACCAGGCATCCCTACCGGCACCGATTAGGAGTCGAAGACTCTAAAAGGAGATCAAAAAGAGAGTTAGTCAAAAAGTGACTAAGGTACCACTTTTTCCGGATCTGCGCTGCTGGCGCGGAAAAAAGAAGAACTGACGTCAGCACGCGGAGGCGGCGTCTAAGTACTCCGACGACGTCATCACGGCACCCACGATGCCGACGACTGACGCGGAGCCGCAGACGACTCCTACCGACGCGCAAGGGTACTGCTACGCAAAAAATTTCCGGATCCAGTCTGACGCCTGAGGATATTCTAAGGTAAGGAATCTAATACTAACGTGTCTCTTTCAGATGAAAGGCCTTCAGTGCCAAGTGAACAGCTCGGAGTTCCAGGAAATGTATGTGGTACGTGTACTCCGTAGGGGACCACGTTCCTTGAATCTGTAAGTCTCCGGAGTGCGCCCCCCAGCCGTGGAGAGACGCATCCGTCACGATAGTCTGTGTGGGAATGTCCTTGTGGAAGGGAACCCCTCTGAGGAGATTCTCCGCTGAACACCACTGTGAGAAGTTGGCCTGATATATGATGCTCACTAGTTCTAGTGATCACCTTGTATCAGTCCAAACAACCCTTATGGTGATTGGTTGTCTCCCCTGCGCTTGACTGCCAGCGCTACCTTTACCCGCCAGAAACGCTTTCTTTCTTGCCAGCAAACCCAGTGGGGTGGTTCCTGAAATTTCCATTCACCGGCTGCCCTCCCCCCGCCGCCGCCGAGGAGCACCAGGTGGCCGCTGTGCGGAGGGAGGAGAACTACCACTCCCGGCATCCCCTGCGGGCGCTGACGCCCGAGACGCGCCTGGAGGCGGTTAAAAACACACGGGAGGTCCGGCAGAGCGGGCTCCCCTGCGCTTGACTGCCAGCGCTACCTTTACCCGCCAGAAACGCTTTCTTTCTTGCCAGCAAACCCAGTGGGGTGGTTCCTGAAATTTCCATTCACCGGCTGCCCTCCCCCCGCCGCCGCCGAGGAGCACCAGGTGGCCGCTGTGCGGAGGGAGGAGAACTACCACTCCCGGCATCCCCTGCGGGCGCTGACGCCCGAGACGCGCCTGGAGGCAGTTAAAAACACACGGGAGGTCCGGCAGAGCGGGCTCCCCTGCGCTTGACTGCCAGCGCTACCTTTACCCGCCAGAAACACTTTCTTTCTTGCCAGCAAACCCAGTGGGGTGGTTCCTGAAATTTCCATTCACCGGCTGCCCTCCCCCCGCCGCCGCCGAGGAGCACCAGGTGGCCGCTGTGCGGAGGGAGGAGAACTACCACTCCCGGCATCCCCTGCGGGCGCTGACGCCCGAGACGCGCCTGGAGGCGGTTAAAAACACACGGGAGGTCCGGCAGAGCGGGCTCCCCTGCGCTTGACTGCCAGCGATACCTTTACCCGCCAGAAACGCTTTCTTTCTTGCCAGCAAACCCAGTGGGGTGGTTCCTGAAATTTCCATTCACCGGCTGCCTCCCCCCGGCCCCCGCCGAGGAGCACCAGGTGGCCGCTGTGCGGAGGGAGGAGAACTACCACTCCCGGCATCCCCTGCGGGCGCTGACGCCCGAGACGCGCCTGGAGGCGGTTAAAAACACACGGGAGGTCCCGCGACGCGGGACTGAGCTCGGGGCTGAGCCCGGGCAAAGGGCGGGCCCTCTAAGGCCGTCTGAGAGACCGACCGAGACTGGACTGGGCCATCTCCCTAAATATTACTATACTATTACTCAGGGCATTTACATATATACAGCGTCAATGGAGGCGAAAGGAAAGAATTCAAGTAAAGCTACGAAAAAGACTCCTATACATACGCGATCTGTAAGTAAGAAACTCACATTGGCTCAAGTCCCCCTTCCTACCTTAACCGCTATTGACAGAATGTTGCAGCAAACAATTGGGGTTGTTGTGAATGCAATTGAAAAATCTGAGAGACGGCTATCTTTACCACCGAGTATGTGCCTCATATCACAACCACCGCAAGTAGTCCGCTCCCCTGTAAATATTACCAATGTAACAACATCATCTCATGACTCGATATTATTACAGTCTTATGCAGGTTTGCCTGGGAATGAGTTAAATCAGGTTAATGTGCCTCCTGCTAGGGAGAGCAGTCTATCACTAACCCCTAACCTGTCGATAAGTGGTATACCTCCAATATTGAACGATGTACCTGGTGCTATGGTTGAGATGGAAGGAGGTGACAATAACAATATTGTCCCTATTGCTGACTCAACTAACACCAGTATGCTGAGTGGTATGAGTGATCATGGGCATATACGGCCTGTAGGAAGGTAGATCCCTGACTATGGTTGCCCCCAACTTTTTGCCTGGTGTTTTGCTGGTTTTCTGACTTAGTTGACCTGGGGCCCTGCTATTCAGGACCCCAGGCCTACTGCTCTCTCTGTAAAATGGATTCCATGTACCTTAGGTACATATCTAAATTGGATACTGAGTCACCTTATCAGTCCCTGTACAGTGTACCTTAGGTACCCAGGGCATAGGTGTACCCAGGGCCTACCAGGGGCTGCAGCATGTATTATGCCACCCCTGGCTGGCCATCCAAATCTGACACAACTGGCTGCTTGACAGCTGGGGCAAGGTGGTGTAATCACCCTTTGCTTTAGATATAGTATACCTATATCTAACCCTAAAATGGACACACAGATCTCCTATCAGTCACTCCTATGGCAGGCCTTAACAATCCTGAAGGCAGAGTGCTTGGAATCGTGTGAGATGGTGCTCTGGCATGAGCTGAGCCTGTCTGCGGCTTTCGGGATCTATCCCTTAGCCGTTTCCATGATATCGCATACCATATACTCTTAAGTGCATTATAATCCTCGCGGTTATATGCCAACTCTGGTATCGCTTTATCAAAACATGTCGAGTAAGGTGTCATACGAATTGGAATACTAACCCCTCGCCAATTCTGGCGACGGGGTTAGCATTCCACCCTTCTAGAGGGACACGACATGTATGTAACCCCTAACCCCGGTTAAAGTCAGACAGAGCCTTAGCATCCACAAAATGGATGCTGCCACCGAGACACAAGTCTGCCCTCCTGCTGTTGGGAGTCCTCCCAGAGCAGGAGATAAGGACAAAGGGTTTCCTGCCAGGGGCGGTGCCAGCACCGTCCCAGACAGGGTTTTGTGTATTGTAGGTAGGCAGGGCTTCAGAGGAAGGTGACTGCACGTGGCACCCCGGTGCTCACTGTGCATAGGCTGGCTGGAACCAGTTCCAGGGTCACTCCAGACCCTGTGCTGGGGAAAAGCCCGCCAAGGAAGTGGGTGTAACCACCCCCCTCCTAGTCCCACCCCTAGGGCAGGACTTAGTCGCGTGCCAGCCCCTTTTTACAGGATAAAGGTAGAGACTGGCCCCCTTCCAAATCAGATCATCTTTGAATCCTGAAACTACTTTCCACGAAAGGAACTCAAGACTTCTTCCTAAGATTTCTCCCTTGTGACTAAGGAGTAGTCACCCTGCATCCGCAGGCACCATCTTAAGAACACTGCGGTCTGCTGCAAGTCTCTCCTCCGGATCAAGACTGCCCAGCTCGACGAGAACCGGCTTCCCTGGCACCTCTGACCTCTACCTGCATCATCAGTCACGCTGAGATTCGTGGGTGTGACGAGACCTCGAGGGACCGGCCATCTTCAAGACTGCACGACTTCTTTCCAGCAAGCCCGCCGAGTAATTTCCTGGTGAGTGCTTTGGGGTCCGAGAAGCCCCGACCCTGAGCAGCTCCAGCACCGAAGTGCAGCCTCCCAGCATCTCCACGATCTGCGTGGGGCCCTTCTGCTTTTTGCTGCTCACCGCGTTGTTTGGCTACTAGCCCGCTGGCTTGTGGCCTTCTGAACGACGCCCGACGACATTTCTGCTGCTGGTCTGGTTGCTCCAGGCTGGCCCTTGCTCCCTTCCAAAAGAGGAGCACCCCGGACCCTCCTGGTCCACTCAAGACGCCATTTTGAGTCCACCGCGTGGGCTTGAATTACCCAAGGCTTGTTGCCCAATCCTGGGTAACTTCGACGCCGACAGCTTCATCCATCGTGGGACAGCTCGCCTCTCCATCCTGGTCGCCGACAACGCCTCCTGGTCCGTGAGATCTGCAGAGCCAGCGTCGCCCACTCACCTAGTCGAGGTGACTTCGCCCGGTGCCATCCTGGTGCCCCCTTAATCACTGGCTAGTGATTCAAGAACTTGGTCCCCTCTGCTTTCAGGTTTCTTCTTCCTCGATCCAGGCTTGGATCCAACAAACTTTCCTTCACTGGTCGCCTGCCAGCAACTTCCTTCTTCCAGGCTCCTGGTCCGGCAACGAGATCCCCGACGTCTTTTCAGACCTATGCAGCTGCAGCCCCTGGGCTAGGTAACTTCGGCACTTCGGTGTCCCAGCATAGCCTAACTACCCTAGGGTCAGGATCCACTGTCGTTTTCTTCCTACCAGGTCGGGTTCGCCCGTGAACACTAACTTTGCCTTTACTAGCTCCCATAGACTTTGTCCCGCATCCCGCGTGAGAGTGCACACTCTGCACCCGAGTCCCCTAGGCCTCCTAGAAGTAATCTAACGATTCTATAGTCAAGTCCTAGCGAGTCCAAAGCCTATCAGTACTGTACTTACCTGCTAGTAATTTCGCATTCCACTTTTAAAGTATATGGTTTTTCGTGCCCCTCGGGCATTTGTGTATAACGTGCTAACTTAAGTATTTTCGCAAGAGTTTTGTTGTGTGCCTAGCACCCTGTCCTCATAAAGAGTACAGGGTTGTTGTGATTCTAATAAATACACTGTTTATTTTTATAACACTTGTGTGGTGTCCTTTCACTGGGTGTTCAAGGGGTAATGTGATGGTAAAACAGCTGGCTTAACACGCCCTCTAGAGTCTTAGCCTTAGACTGCTCGTATCCATGCTACTAGGATAGCTGGTCTATAAGGTTGACTTACAACCAATCATCAATAAGGGTTGTTTGGACTGATATATAGTGATCACTAGAATAGTGAACACTGCATATCAGGCCAACTTCTCACACGGCCTAAAATTAAACAAGTATATAACAGGAAATTGTTGGTTTCTAACAGACTGGGAAAGACATATAGATGCAAAAAGAAGAAGGCAGTACACACAACTTTGGATAACGGAAGAAGGGGGGAGACACCGCAGCACAGTAGAAATAAACACCCAAAGGAAAAAATGTCCCAAACTAACGATGTAGGGCTGGCGCAATATTTAGAGAATATGATAAAATCATATATTGCTCCTATAACTGCAACGCTAGAATCCTTAAATGAAAAAGTGGAAAACTTGGAGAAATTGGGGATAGCAAATTTAGATATTCTAGAACAGCTTGGCGCCCAAGGGAAGCAGCGCGCAATCAGCGCACCAACGGAGAAGCCAAATAAAAATATGCCAAGTAGTATAGCTAGACTGCCTGGTATCCCCCAAACAGTAACTACACCGGCCACAAGGGAGATGGGTGATCAAATGTATAACAACATGAACCCGCCAGCACCAAGGCATCATAATAATTATGTTATTCCCGCCACGATTAATTTACCCCCAGAAAGCAGACCATATGTAGCCATCCTCGCTAATGTCCCAAAATTGAAATCTACTCAACAGGAAAATCAGGAGACCCTGAAAAATAAAACCTTACATTGGCTTGTGAAAAATTGCGGATTCCCTACACGTGGGGCAAGTCAGATCATCTCCACACAGAGAGTAGGATGGGTGGGACCAAGTAAAAAAGAGATAAATGGGGATTGTATAGTTATAAACTATAGGACGACTGAGTGGGCACGAGACTCAATCTTGAACGCCCCCATGCCTTCGAATCATGAATATAACACCACTCTGTTCCCCCTTGATTATTTTTATAGGGATCAGACAGGAAGGCAAGTCACAATGCAGAATTTCACCCATCCCAGAGCTGTACACCTCAGCCACCCAACCACACACTATGCACCAGCCGCACTGTATAATGCATATGACCATTTCGCGATCCCAACTTTTAATAGATTCCAGGTGTTTAATTCCCTTGATGAGAACGACTGACTGAGGGCATTATCCCCTGTCGCATATCATGCAGTTGTCGCATCAGATGGATCGGCCTTGCCCGAAGAAAGGCAAGGGGGTAAAAGTAGGGAACACATTGTAACAAAGCCAAACATGGTCTATACTGAACAAAATAAAAGCAACGATATAAGCGTGCTGAGCGTACCAACCCAGACAGACATAAATTTGAACTTAAATCCTGAGATATTAACATTAACGGCTAATCCCGAAGTTGCAGAATGCGACCCCGTTGATTTTTTTTAAAGATCATTACTTGGAATATTGCGGGAATTGCCGCCAAAATAACCACCCCGTTCTGGGATAAATTTGTCACGCAGGGTTATGACATAATATGTCTGCAAGAGACATGGCACAGAACACAAATACATGTTGAAGGATACACCACCTACAGTGTGAATGCAGTAGCATCCCAAGCAGGTAGAGCGAAAGGGGGATTACTGACCCTGGTTTCCACTACTTTAACTGAGTTCAGTGCTGGTGGATACATGGAAGTGGGACAGCATGCATCAATTTTACGCTTGACACACAGTAATTGTAGGGATTTAGTTATTGTGAATTTCTACAATAACATTGTGGGGCCCAATCGGGGAATAATTGTATCTGATATAGAACAGTCAATAGATGATGCACTTGCATTATCAAGGAACAGCCCAGCAAAACTTTGGGCAGGAGACTTCAATATTAAATCATGTAGTCACGCTCAAAAGGGTATCTGTGGGCATCGAGAGGAACATCCTGGTGGTGAAAGTACCATGCTTAACCACTTTCCACACAATAATTACGGCAGTGTTTTGAATAACTTGGTAGCCAAGTTAGATCTGGAGCTACTTGATTGCACGAAGAATAAAAATAATGAGAAGTGCCCAACATTCAGAGGGAGAGACTCATATTCAAATATTGATCATATTCTGGTGTCTAAAGATTTGGTTTATTCCAATGTCTGGGTAACAGAACAACCAGTGAGTGATCACAATAGCATATCGATGGAGCTAATGGGTTGGGGTCCGAAAACAATTGTGAATGAAAGACCCATCCATGGGATTGTGGCTGAGAGGCCTAATGGCATGAGAATTAAATGGAATAAAGTAGATCCCACAGTTTTTTTGGCAAATATACTCCACAAATGCAGTAACGAGGTAAGCTACTGCTTAGGACCAAACGTGACCCTGTCTATTTTCCTATCAAATGTTTTACAAATAACTACCTCTATTGAGAAATCCCTGGAAGCAAGAAGTAGAAAGCCGAGGGGAGGTAAGGTCACGTGGTTTGATAAACAGTGTGCCCAGTCTCTAAAAAAGTTAAAGGTTGTACTGGATGCCAAGCCAAGAGATATAATTAAGATTAGAGAAGAGCGGTTTAACTACAAAACTGCTTTGGCATCTAGAAAGAAAGATTTGCAGAATGAGGCATGGTCAAAATTGGATAGGGCTGCTGAAACTAAAGACGATAAACTATTCTGGGAAACTGTAAACAGCCCTTTCCTTAAAAATGATAACATCCCTGTAATTAGCTCACATGTTAGTTGTCGCGCATGGATAGCCCATTTTACTGGGATTTTTAATTCAAATTCTAATTCAGATGGGTCAATTTTAAGGGACAATTTAGCACCATGTACCAAATGGCAGAAAATTGAGGTATCAGTGACCCTTCATGAGGTTACAGATGCAATAAGAAGCAGCAAGGGTGGCAAGGCCCCTGGACCGGATGGTGTGCCTATGGACTTTTATAAATATGAATTAAACCTATGGGCACCAATCTTGACACGTTATTTTAATGCGGCCATAGAGTATAGGTTACCAACTACATGGGGGCAGTCAATCATTGTGCCACTCTATAAAAAAGGCCCCAGCACCGAAGCCCAAAACTATCGGCCCATCTCACTTCTGGACTCGTCAGTTAAGATCCTTAGTCGAGTTCTTTTAGCGAGATTGGAAGTTTGGGCCGAGGAAAATAACATTCTATCCCCAGTGCAGTATGGGTTTCGTAAGGGGATGGGCACAATGGAGCAGTGTGTGAACCTGGAGCTCCTAGTCAGCAAGTACACCAAAGCTAAGGATGGTAATCTATTCTTGTGCTTTGCTGATCTGAGCTCAGCATTCGATCTGGTGGAACACACACTGCTCTGGCCGATTTTGTTGTCAATGGGGGCCCCAACTGAAATTATCCATCTGCTGGCCAGGCTATACGCTAACCTGACCAGCAAAGTAAGATTTGGAAGAGATGGCGAATGCACACCTTTGTTTAATATCAAGAGAGGTATCAGACAAGGGTGCGTACTTGCCCCACTACTGTTTTCTCTTTTTATAAATCAAGTAGATGAAATTTTAAGACAGACTAATGTAGACGCCCCTATTATTAATGGTAACAGAATCCCAATCCTTTTATACGCGGATGACGCGGTCCTTATCTCCAGGACCCAAAATGGATTGCAACTACTGATTGATAGGTTTTATACATTCATTGAGAACAGGAAATTAAAAATTAACAAAGGAAAGACCTTTACAATGTCGTGCGGCAAGAAATTAAGAAAATGCAGGTCCTTCTTTTTAAATGGAGACAAATTAGAACCAGTTAAGAATTTCTGTTACCTCGGCATCACCTTTTCAGGAGATGGCAAATGGGCAAGCGAACAAGATAGTGTCAATTTTAAACTGACCAGGAACACAAATAGTGTTTTTAGATTTGCCACCAAATTAGGGGATCGCAGAATCCGTGAGATGCTGTCCATATATAACTCACGATGTATATCCTCTGCTATATACGGGGCCGGGATATGGGGGTATAATGCCAAGAGTGCCAACTTGATCAAGCGTGAGGAGAATGTGTGTTTAAAACGATTATTGTGTGTCCCGATTACAGCCTCAACGGAATTGGTGCATAGGGAGCTTGGTATAAATCATGTTGATGACCTTATTGCTTTGCGCCCCCTAGCTCTTTGGCGCTCGATCTGGGCAAAGGAAGAGACAAAATTCACCCAGGACGTGATCATTGACTGTCTAAAGCTTGACCGCCACTCAAATATTCCCTGGCTAAGTCACATACAGTATTGGTACAAATTACTGTATGGTCACAATATATATACAGACCTATTAACAGGGCCAGCGCTGACAAAGCGGGAGCTTAAAATGTCATTCCTTATGTACTCAGAAGGGGTAAGACTGGAAAGATGTGAAAAACAAAGTACGGTTAATTTTTACCTGGAATATAATATCCGTGAAGGTTTCCAAACTTACCTTACTATTGTGAGCATTAATCGTCATCGCTATGTATTAACCCGCCTGCGGTTGGGAACTGTGCACCACCTAGTGGCATTCCCTACAATCAAGAAACCCGGGACATGTCCATGCCCATGTGATGGTCAATCTATACAGAGTGTTTGCCATTTTTTACTATTTTGTAATTTTTATACTCATTTTAGAAAGTTTTATCTGAAACCCATCTTTTTAAAATATAACAAGCGCGATACAAAATCAGAGATGCAATTGATATTTAACTTAAAGACCCCTGATGTATGTTTTTATGTGGCTAATTATATTTCAAAATGTACTTTTCATCGGAAATCAATTATTGTATAAATTCACATATGACGCACTTTATTGAAGGTTTTTATTATTGTTCAAATTGATTTTAAATTTTTGTGTAAAAAATGCGTATTTTGGCCCATATTACCTTGTGCACTTTATATTGCGATCTTTGCACATGTCCAGTTAGCACCCCTGGGGTGACTGTATATTTTGACAGGGGAAGAAAGAAACAAATATTTTGCACTTTTATAATGCCAGTTTGCACATGAGCACTAAATATGCACATTCTTAAACATAAGACTCGAGAAACTAATGTATAAGAATGTAAAGGAAGGATCATATAATACCTTGCACTTACCCCGCCACTATTGTACATACTCCAGTATAAGTTTGCATTAAGTGATTGTACTTTATTAGGATTAAGAAATTAGTTGCTTAATGTGCTGTAAACTATATGACTGTACGGTTGGCGTAGTACAAAAAAATTTTCTGCATTTTAATCTTGTATTATATAATGATGGTATTTGGGAAACAAATGAATGTTGTTCCCTTTTAACTATGTTGTTGTTATATGGTTGTATTTATACACACCGAATAAAGCATTTTGAATTCGACCAGCTATCCTAATGGTAGCATGGACAAAGCAGTCTTAGGCTAAACTCTTTTGGCATGTGAAGCCAGCTGTTTTACCACAATATAACCCCTTGAACACCACACAGGTTGTTATGAAAATAAACAATATATTTATTAATAACAGCACCTCTGAACTCTTTATGAGGTCAGAGGGCTAAGCACATGACAATCTCTTACGAAAAATACGACAAGTTGCACAAAATTACAATGGTGCCCTAGGGGCACGGCAAACCATATACTAAGTAAATGGAATGTGAAAGTCGATAGAAGGAATGGAGCTGTCCAGAGGCTGTAGGATCGCTGGGACTACGCTATCCTAACTTTAGGTAAGTAATAGGAGGCCCACGGAACGCGTGTGCAGAGTGTGAACTCACACGCGAGATGCGTAACAACGTCTATGGACAGTACAGTTCAAGAAAAAGGTAAGTACGGACAATCCTGACTAGTTAGGACTAAAACGACTGTGGAACTGGACACTAGGAGAGTCAATCTACCCTTGAGCACCGAAATGCTCTTGTTACCTCACCCATGGGCTGCGGGTGCATAGGTGCAAAGTCGTGTCGGGTTCCGGCATTGAAGTCTATGGAGCCTGGAGGAAAAGATGCTGCAGGCGACCAGGAGGAAGATGTCCGGTGTGATCCAAGGGTGGATCAGAGATGCTGAAGAACTGAAAGCAGAGGGGACAATGTTTACAGTCACTAGCCAGTGACTGGAGTGGAACCAGGAAGGAACCAGATGTCGTCGTCGCTATCAAGTGAAGAGTGGACGCTTGACTCTGCAGCCACGTGGACCAGGAGGTGTCTTCGACAACCAGGATGGAGGCACGAGCTGTCCCACGCAGGCTCTCACTGTCGGCGGTGTCTGTTCCAGAATCAGCGTCAACAGGCCTTGGCAAAGGCAACCCACACGGTGAGTGGAATGGCGTCTGGTGCGGACTAGGAGAGTCCGGGGTGCCCCTCTTTTGGAAGGGAGCAAGGGCCAGTCTGGAGCAACCAGACCAGCAGTGAAGATTTCAAGATTCCTCGTCTAGGAGGGCACTGGCCAGCCGGCAAGTGACCAGACAACGCGTCGAGCAGCAAACAGGCAGAAGGGCCCCACGCAGATCTCGTGGAAGCTGGAGGGCTGATCTTCGGTGCAGGAGCTGCTCGGGGCTGGGGCTTCTCAATCCCCAAAGCACTTGGTCGAATTTACCTCGGGAGTCGTGCTGGAAGCGAAGTGCAGGTTCTTTCAAGATGGGCGGTCCCACGTGTCTCGTCGCACCCACGGGTCTCAGCTTTGCTGCAGATGTGAGTTGAGGTCGGAGAGGTCTGGGAATCTGGGTCTCGTCGGGCTCTGAAGTCTGGATCCTCGAGGGAAGACAACAAAGTGAAGCCGCTGGACGCTTGATGGTGCCTGCAGTTGCAGGGTGGACACTCCTTGCCCACAAGGGAGATTTCTTCAGTCTTCTGTGGAGCAGAACGTCGAAGTCCAGAGTTTCTTCTTGTAGAGTAGTTCAGGATTAATCTAATTTGGAATGGGACCAGCTCGTACCTTTATCCTGCTAAAGGGGGCTGTACTGGTGACTAGGTCCCTCCCCTGGGTGGGACCAGGAAGGGGGGTGGTTACACCCCCTATCCTTTGTCCGGTTTCGCGCCAGAGCTGGGGCGCCCCAGCAACTGGTTTGAACCGGTGTATGCACAGGGCACCTTGTGTGCCCCAGACATGTCTCATTCCTTTCAGGCCTCCCTACCTCAATACACAAAATCCTGTCTGGGGTGGTGCTAGCACCTCCCAAGGCAGGAAACCCTTTGTCCAGGCCTCCCTCGCTGGAAGGACTCCCAGCAGCAGGAGGTCAGACTTGTGTCTGTGGTGGCAGCATCCATTTTGTGATGCCAAGGCTCGAGTTAACTTTAACCGGGGTTCACAGTTACATACATGTCGTGCCCCTCTAGAAGGGTGGAATGCTACCCCCGTCGCCAGAATTGGCGAGGGGGTAGTATTCCAATTCGTATGACACCTTACTCGACATGTTTTGATAATGTTATACCAGAGTTAGCATTTAACCGCAAGGTTGATAATGCACTTAAGAGTATATGGTATAGCGTTATCATGGAACAGCTATTAGGACTTGGTTCCGCAAGCTGCAGACGGGCTCAGCTCATGCCAGAGCACCATCTCACATAATTCCAAGCACTCTGCCTTCAGGATTGATAAGGCCTGCCATATGAGTGACTGATAGGAATATATGTGTCCATTTTAGGGTTAGATATAGGTATACTATATCTATAGCAAAGGGTGATTACACCACCTTGCCCCAGCTGTCTTGCAGCCAGTTGTGTCAGTTTTAGATGGCCAGCCAGGGGTGGCATAATACATGCTTCAGCCCCTGGTAGGCCCTGGGTACACCTATGCCCTGGATACCTAAGGTACACTGTACAGGGACTGATAAGGTGGCCCAGTACCAATTGGTAAATGCACCTAAAGTACATGGTTGTCAATTTAGAGAGAGAACAGCTAGGCTGTGGGTCTGATTAGCAGGCCCACAGCCAGGGAAAGTCGTAAACCAGTGAAGCAAAAAGCAAAAATCTGGGGTGACCATAGGATTGCAGACCCCACTCTCCTACAATGGCAACCAGTAAAGCAGTCTTCAAAGTCAATAAACGAAGAGTACAGTTGAAGTGGCTCAAAAGGAGCGCATATCAAATAAGTAAGAATTCGATTCAAGTCCCACTGTGGCATAACAAACGGAATAGGAGAGAAAAGGTGTGTAATGCCTTTGAGAAGTCAATTTACAACAGGGGCCATGAAAAGAGAGGGCTGATCAGGGAGCCTGAGAAAGGCCAAAATCGCATAAAGATAGCCCTTAATAGTGCCCAGAGCAGAGCCCTGCTGGGCCAGAGAATTAAGGAACTAAAGGACTTCTGAAAGAGGGGCAGAAAGGGGATCCACAGCCTTTGCTGTGCACCACGCCACAAATTTGTTCCACCTGCAAGCGTATACCGATTTAGTGGGGGGACGCCTGGCTGCCAGAATGATATCACAGACTTCAGGAGGCAAGTCAAATGGAATCAACTGTCGCCGCTCAATCTCCACGCATGTAGGTGGAGGCCAAAAAGGCGAGTGCCATCAAAGGGCATGTCCATCAGAGTGTTCTGGACATCCCCAGAAAAGCCAGCTGTCCTCAGCCAGGCGTGGCGGCGTAGCACTACTGTTGTGGAAGTTGCCCTGCCCAGCGAGTCAGCGGTGTCAAGGCCACAACAAATTGTGAACTTGGCTGCATCTCCCCCCTCAGCATCGTCCGGGCCGCCTCTGGACACTGAGGCAGCACCTGCGCAACCGTGTCCCACACAGAATGGGAATAACAGCCCAAGAGGCATGCGGTGTTCACAGACCGCAACCCTTAACTGGCGAAGTAAACAGGTTCATCCCAAACTGTTCCAGTTTCTTGGATTTCCGATCCGATGGTGCGAAAGGGAATGCGCTTGGGGACGCAGAGGCTTGGACAACAAAGCTCTCAGGGGTTGGGTGTTGGGAGAGGAAAATGGTGTCACCCGGGGCCGGGCGTTGGCGTCGGTCCACGTTCTTATCCACAGGAGCCCCTGGGTTGAACCTGGATCAGGTGCCCAAAAGAACGTCTGAAATAGCGTCATTAAAGGGCAGCAGCGGCTTCGTAGGGGAAGAGGCTTGCCGGAGCACTTCTGTAAGGAGGTTAGTCCTGACGGCCACCGTAGGGAGCTCGAGGTAAAGTGCCTTGGTTGCTCTACGCAACACCACAGAATATGTACCACCCTCCTCCGTAGCCACGGTAGAAGGAGACGGTGTGCCAGGTTCTGGAGTAAAAGCCATGTCACCTGCATCCTCCAAATCCTCTTCCCAGTCCAGGTCTAACTCGCACTGGGTTTTGAGAGGGTTCTCAGATCCCTCCCAGTCCTCCCCTTTCTCCCCAACATGCTGGACAGGAGGTAAAGAGGGAGAAGGATGGAGAAAGGGATAGAAATTCCCCATTGGTGTTGATCGACACCAGCCCGGCGCCGTCTCCACCTCAGGGTGGAAGCCGGGGTCAACACCGGTGGTGGTGCCGAAGATGTTGATGGAAGTAGTATGAGGCCACCCAACATCGGCTAGGATCCATGGGGGTCTCGCAGCGTCAAGACCGGCGTCGTCGACGTCGGGCCGGAAACGAAGAAGAGCGAGGACCCCCAACCGGACCCGCGGGGCACGAAGGCTGCGAGAGGGTCCTCAGACCCCTCCCAGTCCTCCCCCACCTGCCGGGCAGGTGGAAAAGAGGGAGTCCGATGGAGAAAGGGTTAGAAATTCCCCATTGGCGTCGGTATCGATTGACTCTGGTCCAGAGCCCTCTCCACGTCGGGGTGGAAGCCTGGGATGGCGTCGGCCATGGGGCCGGCCGGTGGCAGTGCTGTGGACGTTGATGCCGATGGACGTCGTACGAGGCCACCCAACATCGGTTGGGATCCATGCATGGATTCATGGGGGTCTCGCAGCATCGAGACCGGAGTTGTGTACAACATCGGGCCGGAGCCGAAGAAGAGCGAGGACCCCCAATCGGACCCGCGGGGCCCAAAGGCGATCCGGCAGGGCACAATGGGCCAAAAAGGCGGGCCATGGCTGACAGGAAGTCCTGTAGCTGGGCCGGAGTCGCGGACTAACCCGGGAAAGGCGGGTAGGTCATCGGCAACTGCGCAGGCTTCGCCGGAGCGGTGGCACCATCCGCACCCTCAGCCATGTTGGGCGAAAGGCTAGGGGAAGGTGAAGAACAATGATGCTCTCTTCGATGTCTTGTGCTTCCCCTTACCTGACTCCGAGTGCGAAGACTTCGTTGAACGATGGTGGTGGTGGCTCCGCGACTGGCCCCTCGACCTCCCATGGTACCGGGACCTTGAACGGGGTGGAGCAGACTCCCGAGCCTCCAGCAACTTTCAGGACCGGTCCCGCAAAGTTTTCATAGCCATGGCCGGGCATTAGGGGCACGACTCGGAGTCGTGCTCGCGCCCCAGGAAATAGAGACACTCCCTGTGCGGGTCTGTCACCGACATCGTACGGGGACAAGCCACGCAAGACTTAAAACTGGGCATCCCTATACAACAGGAGTCAAAATTCCCCCCCCCCCCCCCAAAAAGACACAAAAGTCCCAAAAATAACTCAGTCAAAAATTGACTGGGGGTACCGCTCTCTCCAGATCTGTGCTTGCTGTTGACTACGACACCAACGACTTATGCAGAGCCGCACGACAACGCCTACCGACGCGCAGGGGTAGTGCTGACCGGATTCAGTCTGACGCCTGGGGCTAATTCTAAGGTAAGGAATCTATCACTAACGTGTTTCTTTCAGATTCTCTTGTTGGCACTGCTGCGACCTAACCCTTGTGCACAGCGCCAACTTATTTTTGCCAAGGCATGATGGCTCTGCATTCCAGAGATCTTTGGGATACAAGAAGCTCCAGCCTCCAGCATCTTTGCCTGCCAAGATCAGTATCCTCACCACATCCTCTGCACCACGGCCCTTCATCTTTGGTGAGCTGCTCGAAGCCCTCTTGTGACTACTGTGCCTTCGGACTTCGAGACCTCTTGAGGGTGGTCTCCTGCTGCAGTGGGCTCCCCTGCTTGCATGGGGCATGCTTTGACTCTCCTGCTTGCGATGAGACCTTTGGACCTTGCTTGTCCCAACATTGTTACTTCTTCGCTTTCCATGCCTGTTGCAGATGCCACGGCTTGTTGGTGCTCCACCCAGACACTGAACCCCTGGTTTTTGACTTCTGAAGTGGGACTGCTCTTGCATGGCTCTTTGTCGTCTTCAGCGTCGCCTGGTACTCACAGCTGCAGCAATAAGCTCACAGTCATCACTCCTGTCTCTTCCGACATCGGTGGGCATTGCTCTTCTGTAGATCCTGGTCACCTCCGAGTTGCATAGGCTCTGTCCCCTCTGCTTGCAGGTTCTTCAATTCAAGAATCCATCCTTGGACCAACAAGTGGGGTGACTCCCAAACTTTTGTTCTCCACAGTGTTTCTTCAGGGTCCACTGGGAACGGCCCTTTTTAAAAACTGCAACTGCAACTTTCCCGTTGACTTCTATTGAGTACGCAGCTGTGTTTCCACCCTGCCACACCCTCTGTGGGGTTCCTCAGCACTTACCTAGAGTGGAACCTTGTGTCCCCAGCTCCTTTGAGTTTCCTGGTCAAAGTCCTGACTTTGGTTGCAGTTTGCATTCCACTTTTTTAGTATATGGTTTGGTCTCCCCCTAGAGACCACTGTATATTGTGCTTACTTGTTGTGTATTTGTGTTTATATCTCCGTGTAGGAGATATACCAATGTGTTAGTGAGTGTTGCGTAATGAACAATTTTTATATATACACTGTGTGGTTCTTTTTCGTTTAATCTACACTACATGATTAGATCTGGTGATACAAGCTGCCTAACTCTCATTCAAGATAAGCCTGAAGGCTGCTCTCCACAGTTACCACTTTCTATGGTTGGCGAAGACCACTACCAAGAAGGCAACCTCAGGCTACTCAACATAAGCACAAGTTTAAGGTGGCTCTTATTAATGTACGCTCTGTTTCTGACCATACACAGGACATCTTTGATTTGCTCTTCCTCACCGAAACTTGGCTGTAGGAGAGCTCTGGTCCAGCGATTGAGATGGCCATCCCGGACCGTTTTAAAATCATCAGGGCGGATCGGAGACTGGGGTATCATGGTGGGGTCGCGGTGGTGTTAAGGGAACATTGGAATTGACAATGGAATGAGTTAGTGGAAAGGGAAGGTTCTGAAGCACAGGATTTTTGTATTCGCTTCTCCCCTCAATACACCTTGGGGATTCCTGGTTTACAGGCCCTCCTGGTCCAGCCAGCATGCTTCTTAAAGCCATGGACAATGTGATTAAATCACTGGTGCTTCGCTATTCTCATTTTATCTTCCTCTGTGATCTCAACATTCATGTGGATAATCGAGAAGATGGGATACGCTGGAGTTTCTTGACTCCATGAATCAAGTTAATCTGCAACAACTGGTCACACATCCCACCCATTGGGGTGGTCATACTTTGGATCTAGTGTATTCTAATAAGCCGCTATTAGTGGAGGACCCTTTGCAGGTGATTTGGTAGGATCATTTCTTGATTAAATTACCCTGACAAATACCGAATAAGCTGATGTCAGCTAGCAAAGCCAACAGGCAGCAGGGGAAATTTGTTAATAAGATCGGCCCGGGGGATTTCAGTATAGCGTTAGTGAAGTTTGTTTCCTTGCTGTCAGGAGAAATTGAGGAAGCATTTGGGAGCTATATATGCTGAATTGATAAAGTAGTTCAACAATTCACCCCTTCGGTCCAGCTTAGGGGCGATAGGAACTCCCCTACTAAGCCTTGGGTTTTCCGCCCCCCCCCCTAAAATGGGAGAGAACAGTGCAAGAGGCTAGAACGCAAATTGAGGCAGAAGTATAGACCAGTGGATAGTAAGACCTTTAAAAGGGCCCAAAAGAAGTATTATGCATCCATCTCCAAAGCTAAAGCCTCTACTATGTGAAGCGTATTGCCAAAGAAATTTTTGCAATTCTTAAAGGCTTTCTTTCCCCCAAAGCTGAGATCTGTGCCCATGTGCGATTGCAGGAATGGTGCACTGAACTTTCATGTTTATTTATCGACAAGGTTCGTCCCATCAGACCTACTTTTGGTGCCTGTGATAGCCAGCTGTTGATGGTTGTGAGAAGTTGGCCTGATGTGCAGTGTTCACTATTCTAGTGATCACTATATATCAGTCCAAACAACCCTTATTGATGATTGGTTGTAAGTCAACCTTATAGACCAGCTATCCTAGTAGCATGGATACGAGCAGTCTAAGGCTAAGACTCTAGAGGGCGTGTTAAGCCAGCTGTTTTACCATCACATTACCCCTTGAACACCCAGTGAAAGGACACCACACAAGTGTTATGAAAATAAACAATGTATTTATTAGAATCACAACAACCCTGTACTCTTTATGAGGACAGGGTGCTAGGCACACAACAAAACTCTTACGAAAATACTTAAGTTAGCACGGTATACACAAATGCCCGAGGGGCACGAAAAACCATATACTTTAAAAGTGGAATGCGAAATTACTAGCAGGTAAGTACAGTACTAATAGGCTTTGGAATCGCTAGGACTTGACTATGGAATCGTTAGATTACTTCTAGGAGACCTAGGGGACTCGGGTGCAGAGTGTGCACTCTCACGCGGGATGCGGGACAAAGTCTATGGAAGCTAGTAACGCTAAAGTTAGTGTTCACGGGCGAACCCGACCTGGTAGGGAGAAAACGACAGTGGATCCTGACCCTTGGATAGTGAGGCTATGCTGGGGCACCGAAATGCCGAAGTTACCTAGCCCAGGGGCTGCAGCTGCATATGTCTCAAAAGACGTCGGGAATCCTCGTTGCCGGACCAGGAGCCTGGAAGAAAAGATGCTGGCAGGCGACCAGTGAAGATAGTTCGAGTTGATCCAAGCCTGGATCTGGAAGATGGATGACACCTGAAAGCAGAGGGGACCAAGTTCGTGACTACTAGCCAGTAGTCAGTGGGCACCAGGAGGGCACCGGATGGCAGTCACCTCGACTAGGTGAGTGGGCGACGCTGGCTCTGCAGATCTCACGGACCCGGAGGCGTTGTCGGCGACCAGGATGGAGAGGCGAGCTGTCCCACGATGGATGAAGCTGTCGGCGTCGAGGTTACCCAGGATTGGGCAACAAGCCTTGGCTAATTCAAGCCCACGCGGTGGACTCAAAATGGCGTCTTGAGTGGACCAGGAGGGTCCGGGGTGCTCCTCTTCGGAAAGGGAGCAAAGGCCAGTCTGGAGCAACCAGACCAGCAGCAGTGATGTCGTCGGGCGTCGTTCAGAAGGCCACAAGCCAACGGGCTAGTAGCCAAACAACGCGGTGAGCAGCAAAAAGCAGAAGGGCCCCACGCAGATCGTGGAGATGCTGGGAGGCTGCACTTCGGTGCTGGAGCTGCTCAGGGTCGGGGCTTCTCGGACCCCAAAGCACTCACCAGGAAATTACTCGGCGGGCTTGCTGTGCAGAAGTCGTGCAGTCTTGCAAATGGCCGGTCCCTCGAGGTCTCGTCGCACCCACGGTTCTCAGCTGGGCTGTAGAGGTGGGTAGAGGTCAGAGGTGCCAGGGAAGCCGGTTCTCGTCGAGCTGGGCAGTCGGATTCCGGAGGAAGGACTTGCAGCAGACCGCAGTGTTCTTTAGATGGTGCCTGCGGATGCAGGGTGACTACTCCTTAGTCACAAGGGAGAAATCTTAGGAAGAGTCTTGAGTTCCTTTCGTGGAAAGTAGTTTCAGGATTCAAAGATGATCTGATTTGGAAGGGGGCCAGTTCCTACCTTTATCCTGCAAAAAGGGGCTGGCACGCGACTAAGTCCTGCCCTATGGGTGGGACCAGGAGGGGGGTGGTTACACCCACTTCCTTGGCGGGCTTTTCCCCAGCACAGGGTCTGGAGTGTCCCTGGAACTGGTTCAAGCCAGCCTATGCACAGTGAGCACCGGGGTGCCACGTGCAGTCACCTTCCTCTGAAGCCCTGCCTACCTACAATACACAAAATCCTGTCTGGGACGGTGCTGGCACCGCCCCTGGCAGGAAACCCTTTTGTCCTTGCCTCCTGCTCTGGGAGGACTCCCAGCAGCAGGAGGGCAGACTTGTGTCTCGGTGGCAGCATCCATTTTGTGGATGCTAAGGCTCTGTCTGACTTTAACCGGGGTTAGGGGTTACATACATGTCGTGTCCCTCTAGAAGGGTGGAATGCTAACCCCGTCGCCAGAATTGGCGAGGGGTTAGTATTCCAATTCGTATGACACCTTACTCGACATGTTTTGATAAAGCGATACCAGAGTTGGCATATAACCGCGAGGATTATAATGCACTTAAGAGTATATGGTATGCGATATCATGGAAACGGCTAAGGGATAGATCCCGAAAGCCGCAGACAGGCTCAGCTCATGCCAGAGCACCATCTCACACGATTCCAAGCACTCTGCCTTCAGGATTGTTAAGGCCTGCCATAGGAGTGACTGATAGGAGATCTGTGTGTCCATTTTAGGGTTAGATATAGGTATACTATATCTAAAGCAAAGGGTGATTACACCACCTTGCCCCAGCTGTCAAGCAGCCAGTTGTGTCAGTTTTGGATGGCCAGCCAGGGGTGGCATAATACATGCTGCAGCCCCTGGTAGGCCCTGGGTACACCTATGCCCTGGGTACCTAAGGTACACTGTACAGGGACTGATAAGGTGACTCAGTATCCAATTTAGATATGTACCTAAGGTACAGGGAATCCATTTTACAGAGAGAGCAGTAGGCCTGGGGCCCTGAATAGCAGGGCCCCAGGTCAACTAAGTCAGAAAACCAGCAAAACACCAGGCAAAAAGTTGGGGGCAACCATAGTCAGGGATCTACCTTCCTACAATGGTGGACTCTCCTACAGTGAGGAGCCCTACCCTACAGGCTAAACTAGAGGCATTTGAAGTCATATCCTTGAATGACTCCTTTTTCAGCCTGAAAAACTATTAAATCTGTCTCGCCCATTGATCCCTGCCTGACTAAACTATTGGCAGGTGTAGCGGAGGCAATTAACCCGGTGGTTAATACTAGGCCCAATCTGTCCCTATCCTCAGCCTGGGTACCGTCTGCCTGGAAGCAGGCCATGATTGTTCCCCTGCTTAAGAAACCCTCACTGGCTCCTGCTTGACCTTCTAACTATCGCTCCATCTCACTTCTTCCAGCAGTGGCCAAGGTCCTGGAAAAACAGGTCAACAATCAACTATTTGTGTTTGTGGAATGGCATGAACTTTCTCCGGCTCAATCAGGTTTCAGATCCTCACACAGCATGAAATCAGCGCTGGTTGAAATATCAGAGGCAATTCGAGAAACCTTAGATTCGGGGGGCAGGGCAGACTTGATCCATTTTGACTTATCGGCTGCGTTCGATACTATCCCGCATACCCTGCTTCTGGCCCGCCTTCAGGAAATCGGCATGGAAGAGTTAGCCTGGATTGGCTTACATCCTATCTGGAGGATAGAACACAGCAAATCTGGATCCCGCCCTTTGCAGCTGCCCCCCAGGAACTGGCTACGGGTGTTTCTCAGGGCTCTGTATTCAGATTCCTGCTGTTTAACATCTATGTGTCTCCCCTCATTCGGCTAGCAGATAAACTTGGAACCAAAGTCATTTTTTACGCTGATGATAATCAGCTCCTTTTCTCCTGGAATAAAACGCAGTAGCAGCTGTGTTTATGCAAAAACTTGCCTGACCGCAATCTTTCATTGGCTAGTGCTTGCCCAATTGAAATGTAATGTGGACAAGACAGAGATCCTAATTTTTGGAAACTTCCCCCTGCAGTATTGGTGCTCCTTTAGGCCAGATGAGTCTCGCCTACCATCACCCCACGAGGGTCCTACTAGGAACTTGGGGATCTGGTTCGGTGAAAAATTGTGTTTCGCCCCCACATTAAAAAATGATTGGGAATATGTTCTAGTATCCCGAAGGCACTGAATTTCTTTTTACCGCTGCTCCCTATTAATGTTAAGAAAACGGTCACCCAAGCCTTGAATACATCCAGCATTGATTATGCCTACGTGTTGTATGCCAGCCTGCCTGGTTAGCTCTTAAATACACTTCAGGTGATTCAGAATGCAGTGAGCAGACTAAGAAGGTAAGCATTAGGCAGCACCTTCATGACCTCCACTTGTTGACGGTGAGAGAGAAGGTGAAGTTTAAATCCTTGGTAAAAGTTCACTCCACCATTTAAGGTTATGGTTCGGCCTATTTGAGAGCAAGATACAGCCTCTACGCTCAGGTTAGGCAGCTATGTTCCTCTTCCAAGCTAATGGCATGCGTCCCCAATTTTCACAAGCATAGGACAAATGGCAGCTCCTTCTCACGGATGGGGGCCGTTGTCTGGAACCACCTCCCAGTGAAGTTGCGTGCTGTGAGAGACCCTAAGGCTTTCAGAAACAGACTAAAGACCCAACTTTTTAAATAGTTTTTCGTGTCTCATCTAACCACCCATAAGGCACGGGCTGGGACACTCCTTGGAGGAGCTGTCTGCGATACAAATAATGTTTAACCTAACGTAAAATCACCATAAGGGTTGTCTGGGTTAGTGCAAGGTTCTTCACTTAAATATGTGTGCACCATATACTAAGCCAGCCCCCTACACTCACCCATACAGGCATCGACACTGCCACTAACTCACCAATACGGCTACTCACACACCCCACTCACTTATCCATACAGCCACAGACACAGCCACTCACTAACCCACCCAGCCCCTTACATTGACATGGACTCTTGAATACAGCCACTTACATCCACTCACTCACCTATATACACACATTAAAACATCTACTCACTCACCCATACAGCCACAAATATACCCACTCTCTCACGCATACAGTCACTCTCAGAGCTACTCAGTCACCCATACACCCTCTCACACACCTAGGCAGCCACTCACAGAGCCACTGGCTCATCCGTTCAGCCGCTCACACACCCACTCACTCTTCTACATAGCCACTCACACACCCACTCACACACCCACTCACAGTCACACTCAGACATTCACTCACACACTGATAAAGCCACTCAGATGAAATATGTTAGCAATAGTATGATTAATTACTACTACAGAAAGAATAGTAATTTAACTTATGCTGTAGCTTAGTATATATCTTTAAGTATCAAACATTTATTAAACGCTTACACTCAAAGGATGATGTCATCAGTGATGTTACTGACCATGTTATGAGTGATGCAATATTTGAGGTCATAAGCAGTACATTGTGGGGGCGTAAGATATTGTTAGCTCAGGTAACTATAACAGCTGAATTTCTATGGTTTTGTATGAGTTAAATCGAAATCTCACTATAACGTCCCTGTAACCTTTGTTACAGGGACCTTTGGCTCTGTGAACTAGCTCAGAACATAGGGTCCTGCAGAGATGAGCGGGCCAAATACCCTCTCTTTGGACCAGACTGCTGAGGCAGTATTACTTTTTGAAGGTGTCCAACAAAGCACACATAGCTGTCTGTGGATGTCCAGGACAGGCAATCCACATGTAAACAGCTCTAGCCCTGGTAGAATGAGCCTGTATGGCTTCTGGAGGCTGTTTCTTGAGCAGTGCATAGCAGATAGTCAGAGAAAGGGTGTATTTACGATCAGAAGTCTCAATGGACAACTGTGCCGTAGCTCAAAAGGGGTGCACTTCAAAAACTTGAGAACTAAGTTCAAGTCACACTGAGGAATTACAAAGGGTTTAGGTGGGGACAACTGTTGTAAATCTTTCAAAAACCTCACTACTGGTGATGTAAATAAAGAAGACTGATACGGCAATAGCAAGAAGGCAGAAAGAGCTAATAAGTAGCCATTCACAGTAGCCAAAGAAAATCCTTCTTGGGCAAGGGACAAAATAAACAGCACAATGTCAGATAACTTTGCCTGTAAAGGGTCAATTTGTCAGGAGTTGCACCAATCCACAAATCTATCTCAACAGCTGGTGAATACAGATTTAGTGGAGCAATGGCTCGCATGACATCAACGACCTTAAGGTGCATGTAGAAGGTGGTCAAGTTTTGCCACACAATATCCAAGCATGGAGATGCAAAGTGTGCAGGACCGAGTGTAGAACCCTGCCCTGTTGCTGTGAAAGAAGATCCTTTGAAGCAGCAGCTTGATCAGGGAACGGATTATCTTGCCCAGGAGTTATGGGTACCACACTCTACAGCCACAATCTGGTGACACTAAGAAGACTTGGGCCCGGTCATTCCTGATATCCTGCAGAACTCCAGTCGAGAGGGAAAGAAGCGTAAAGACATACAGGAGCCAGGTGTGACTTTGGCTCATTAATAGTAAACCTAAGAAGTTGGATGGTTTGCCGTTGTCTGGAGATGGTTAAGAACTGCTGGCTTTGATAAGACTCTGATCCAAACAAGCTACGTAGGATTTGTTGGACCAGTTTTACAGTGACTGGCGCTTGATATAACATCGGACAAAGGTTGAGTCAGATTCTGTTTGAAGACGGATAAAATAATTGGTTCTTCCTCCATCTCTTGGGGAGAGGAGCTAGCCTAACGGCTAGGGCGCTCGACCTCGGAATCTGGGTTCGAGTCTCGGTAACGACGCCAATAACCTCCTGTGATTCTGGGCAAATCACTTAATCTCCCCGTGCCTAAAATGAATGCGTGTCCTCATGTAACGTAACTGGTGCTATGTAAAGCACTCTGATACCCGATTCAGTTCGGGTCTAGTTCGCGCTATATAAAACTCTGCAAAAAAAAATAAAATCATCATCGGCATCCGGGCCGGAAGAAATGGCATAAAATGTGGTGCCAAGTTCGTAGTAAGGGTGGGTGTCACCCCAGAGTCAGTGTGGACCCAGCAGTGGGATGGCAAGGCACAGAAAACACTGAAAACAGAGTTGTTAGGGGAATTCCACCTGGAGGCCTCTTCGGATGCCAAAGGCACTCAAGAGGGAGCTGGAAGGGTGTCAAAAATCTGCAACATAACTTCTTTAAAAGCATCTGTTAAAACATCGAAGAGGGATCCTGGAAATCGGGGTGCATCAGGATGAGATTGGGAATCGGTTTCTCAGTAGAAGACCAAGACCCGAAGCAACCTTGACTTCTCTGCAAATTCTCAGCTCAAGAGTGGCAGGACAGAGAAGAATCCTGCTTCGTTTCTTGTGTTTTTGTTGTTGTTTTTTTTAGACTTGGACTTACCTGATACTTGCAAGTGTGCGAAAGATCTTTTGTGGAAACTGCCTCAAAAGTGGGACAGGGTCCATGTGCACAATTTCAGCATAAAGTACCTTCGGTATTTGGTGACAGATAGCTGTGCTCTCATAGTACTGAATCCGCTTGGAGTTTAACCGGAAGCAGTTCTTGCAAGACTGGGAGTCGTGCAACAGAACTACGCACCACAAAAAGGCCACATGGGTATCCGTCACAGATGTGTGTGCGAAAATTCTTACAAGGCTTCAGCCCTGTAGTTTTGATGCGGGACACGTTCCCTTGCACACTAAAAATCTTTTTTGAGTATAAAATGCAGCAAAAGACAGGGTAAAAATGAAGATATGAGCTCAGAATCAGCGACTGAAGTAGCAGAAAGAAAGATGTCAGTGCGTACAAATATATGTCGCTCCAGCATCACTTCCAGGGCGGGATAAAGCAGAGGCAGGACCGCAGGATGCCGCCTGTTTGCACATATGACAAGTGTTCTGAAAAATCTCACTCCGGATCCATTCTGGCGTCCAGAGGTTTTCAGACTGTGAGGAATCTGTTCTTAGAAGTATTCATCAGAAACACACACTGCGGACTGGTTAACACACTGAGTGTAATCTAAACCTGAGTGCCTGGTAATGGGCTCTGCAACCTCTTTTTGCGCTTTTACAAAATGGAGTAATTGCTATTGTCACAAGATATCATTTTTAAACTTGCACATAATCGTTTAATAACTAAAAAACTGTTTTAACTTTCGCTTTGCCCTGCACACTTCCCTGGTCCACCGCTAATTTTTCAGATTGAGTGGATGGAAGCTGGACGAGCACACCGGAAGTGAATACAACTTTCGGTTGAAATCCCACACAGGTTAACAGTTCGTCTCTCCCCCACCATAAAATCAACATGTCGGTCGCTACGCGCAGCGGGCACGCCACTGATGCGCCAAAGGCAAGCCCGTCAACACCCGTCCACGCCTGGATCGGGCCCAGGGCCATGTTCCCTGCCCCTTTTAATTCCGATCATCACGTAAGACAATAACTTACACCAGTAAACATCTCAAACATATACTTAGTGCTAGCAAATACATACAGATCTGCCCTAGTCTCAACCTTGAGTCCACAGCCACTCAGTCCACTACCCGCTGCCCAAACTGCCCATTCTCACTAGATAACTTCTACACACCCCACCCACACGCACCCACTCACAGTCCACAAACCAAGGAAAAATCCGCTCAGCTCTCATAAATGCTCGCTCCCTCCCCAAACACAAATACAAAATACTGAACCTCCTAGAAGACTACAATCTGGATCTTCTATTCATAACAGAAACCTGGGGTGACCCCTCTTGTGGACCAGACTTCTGCACAGCAACCCCTGACGGCTACTCCACCTGTAGATTCGTTAGAACTCTCGAAAAAGGAGGAGGCCTAGCACTTATCCACCGAGATAAATTCTCAGTTAGGACTGCATCAATTCCCACCAAGATTTGTGAAGCCTTCACCTTCACGATCATGCTCACCCACTCCCTTCAATTCAGAGGCATCCTCCTGTACCACCGAACAGTTTCCCTAAGTGAATTCCTCTCGGACATGGACTGCCTACTGGAACTAGTAGCAGGAGAATGCAATTTCTCCATCCTGGGAGACTTCAATTTCCATCTAGAAGCTCATGATGACCAAGACACGTCAGCCCTCTTAGCCGAATTAGAGGCGGTAGACCCCTCACAATTAGGGACTTGCTCAACACACTCCGCTGGCCACACACTGGACGGATTGTTCTCCAGCAATCAGCAAATTTCCCTAGAGAACGTCCTCCCGCTGCCATGGACAGATCACTGCGCAGTTCTTTGCCATCCAAACCAAAATCAACACCCATCCTCAAACCAACTCCCTTCTCACCAGGCAGTTCAAAGCGAGGGGTAACATCGCCCCACTAGACTTTAAATCTCACCTGCTCTCCACTCAGCAAGACCTGCCACATGACCCGATCTTGCAGCCAACAACTACACACAATGGCTCCAGAAAGCAGTTAAAACGGTGGTCCCCCTCAAAAATGTATCCAACAATAGAAAGACCCCATCTGCCTCTTGGTTCTCTGAGATTCTAAGACTTGAGAAACAAAGATGCAGGTATCAAGAACTTCGCTGGCGTCGAAACTATGATCCCGCACATAAAACCCTCTATAGAGAGGCATTAACCAAATACAAACACCTCCTAATCACTGAAAAAAGTAATTACTACCTTAAAAAATTGAATCAGGGCAAGGTTCAGCAAAACAGATGTTCCAGGTAGTCACCAAGTTATCAGGACAAGGGACCAACCCCCCATAATTGCCTCCCAAACACTCTGTAACTCGCTGGCCAGCTAATTCCAAGAAAAAGTCAGTCACATCTAAGCCGACTTTGTAGCCCACACTATGACCGACAACCCCACAGGCGCCCCAGTGAAGTTAAAAACCCTCCTCACCCCCGCAAAATCATTCCAACCGTCGATCAACCCACTCCCAAACTAAAGGAATTCATTCAAGTCTCCCCAGAACAAATTTCTCACCTAAAACCCACAGTTAAATCTGGATCCCCCAACGATCCGTGACCCCCATCCACTCTCAAACTGATCCCTGACATCATAGGCCCCAACCTAGCAAACATCTGCAACTCAATGTTCAGGACAGGCAGGTAGCCTTCCATCTGGAAAAAAGCAGTCATCAAGCCCCTATTAAAGAAGAACACCCTTGATCCCTCAGATACTAAAAGCTACAGACCAAATGCCTGTCTCCCATTCAGAGCAAAAATCGCTGAAAAGGTCATGAACACACAGTTAGCACACTTTATTGACGAAAACAACCTACTTGACGACACCCAACTTAGCTTTAGAAAGGGCCATGGCACCGAGACAGCTCTCATCAAAGCATCCAATGAAATCGGGAAGATACTTGATGGAGGAAGTGCCACAGTCCTCGTGCTGCTGGACCTTTCAGACGCATTGAACACGGTCGACCACATAACCTTGATCGACCGTGTCGCAGCCATCGGCATCACACATAAAGCCAAGGCCCTCCTGGCCTCCTTCCTTTCTAATTGCACTCAATATGTGACGCCCGGTGACTTCAACTCCCCGTCATTTGCTATCCCTTGTGGTGCGCCACAAGGATCATCGCAGAGTCCGACCTGGTTTAACATCTATGTGTCGGAGCTGGCGAGGGTCATCAAAACTTACAACATGGGCCTAACGTAGTACGCCGACGACACTCAACTGGTGCTAGTGGTACACGACGACGGAGGAGCAGTTGCAGCAAACTTCTAAGAGGGAATGCTAGCCATCATTGCTTGGATGACAAACAACTGCCTAAAATTAAACTCCGACAAGACGGAGGTGATGATATTTGGTAACCTCTCCCCTACCGAGTCCCCTTCTTGGTGGCCAGCTAAGTTAGGATCACCTCCGTCCCCAGTCTCAAAGGTAAGAATCTAGGTATCATGTTCAACAACGAGCTGTCATTCATACACCATGTCAACGCAGTAGTCTCTGCATCCTTATACGTTATCAGAACGATAAAGAAACGTCTACCTTTTCTCCCAACCAGCGCTGGCAGGACACTCATTAGCACACTAGTTATGTCCAAGGTAGATTACTGCAATGGCCTACTCATCAATGCCCAAGAAAGAGTCCTAAACAAGTTACAACTAGTGCAGAATGCAGCCGCCAGACTTCTGACAGCCACCCACAAATTCAAACCAATATCCAAGGTGGAACGACAGCTCCACTGGCTGCCCACAAGGCAGTATACATCAGACCAGAGTTTCTCAGGAAAACTCTCTGCCCTTACAACCCCACCAGACCCTTACATTCATCAGCAGCAAACCTACTGATTTTTTAAAAAAAATATTTGTATTGACATTTTTCAAATATGCTCACATCACGTTGCGATACGTATAATTAGGCAACAAGAGTATGGGTATTCAACCAGCGGACACGCCGCTTGTATCAGGCAGAAGCACTTGAAGTACTAGTCCACTTGTCCTTGCTGTAATGCGAGTTCGAGGGGAAACAAGGGACGATAAACCGGGAATGTAACATGGGGGGAGGGAAGGGGGTGGGGCCCCATGGAGTTGAACTCGTGGAGGATTCGTGGATCGTGTCAGCAGCCATCTGTCAGCGGGTTACTGTACTGTATAGATATATGGGCTATCCGATAAGGAGTGTTACAGGGCACACTTTCTTTGGGAATTCTTAACGCTCTAGTCCATTCTCTGTCATGTAACTGTCGCCTGAATTCGTCCTCCCAGGTGGCTCGCAGTTTATGTAGTGACTTGTTTGCAAGTTCTCTTATGGCCTTATATAGCCAGGTAACCAGGTTGTAGGAGAGTGGGATCTGCAATCCTATGGTCACCCCAGATTTTTGCTTTTTGCTTCACTGGTTTACGACTTTCCCTGGCTGTGGGCCTGCTAATCAGACCCACAGCCTAGCTGTTCTCTCTCTAAATTGACAACCATGTACTTTAGGTGCATTTACCAATTGGTACTGGGCCACCTTATCAGTCCCTGTACAGTGTACCTTAGGTACCCAGGGCATAGGTGTACCCAGGGCCTACCAGGGGCTGAAGCATGTATTATGCCACCCCTAGCTGGCCATCTAAAACTGACACAACTGGCTGCAAGACAGCTGGGGCAAGGTGGTGTAATCACCCTTTGCTATAGATTTAGTATACCTGTATCTAACCCTAAAATGGACACATATATTCCTATCAGTCACTCCTATGGCAGGCCTTATCAATCCTGAAGGCAGAGTGCTTGGAATTATGTGAGATGGTGCTCTGGCATGAGCTGAGCCCGTCTGCAGCTTGCGGAACCAAGTCCTAATAGCTGTTCCATGATAACGCTATACCATATACTCTTAAGTGCATTATCAACCTTGCGGTTAAATGCTAACTCTGGTATAACATTATCAAAACATGTCGAGTAAGGTGTCATACGAATTGGAATACTACCCCCTCGCCAATTCTGGCGACGGGGGTAGCATTCCACCCTTCTAGAGGGGCACGACATGTATGTAACTGTGAACCCCGGTTAAAGTTAACTTGAGCCTTGGCATCCCAAAATGGATGCTGCCACCACAGACACAAGTCTGACCTCCTGCTGCTGGGAGTCCTTCCAGCGAGGGAGGCCTGGACAAAGGGTTTCCTGCCTTGGGAGGTGCTAGCACCACCCCAGACAGGATTTTGTGTATTGAGGTAGGGAGGCCTGAAAGGAATGAGACATGCCTGGGGCACACAAGGTGCCCTGTGCATACACCGGTTCAAACCAGTTGCTGGGGCACTCCAGCCCCAGCTCTGGCGCGAAACCGGACAAAGGATAGGGGGGGTAACCACCCCCTTCCTTCTCCCACCCAGGGGAGGGACCTAGTGACCAGTACAGCCCCCTTTAGCAGGATAAAGGTAGGAGCTGGTCCCATTCCAAATTAGATTAATCCTGAACTACTCTACAAGAAGAAACTCTGGACTTCGACGTTCTGCTCCACAGAAGACTGAAGAAATCTCCCTTGTGGGCAAGGAGTGTCCACCCTGCAACTGCAGGCACCATCAAGCGTCCAGCGGCTTCCCTTTGTAGTCTTCCTTCCAGGATCCAGACTTCAGAGCCCAACGAGACCCGGATTCCCAGTCCTCTCCGACCTCAACCTACATCTGCAGCACAGCTGAGATCCGTGGGTGCGACGAGACACGTGGGACCGGCCATCTTGAAAGAAACTGCACTTCACTTCCAGCACAACTCCCGAGGTAAACTCGACCAAGTGCTTTGGGGACTGAGAAGCCCCAGCCCCGAGCAGCCCCTAGACCGAAAATCAGCCCTCCAGCATCCACGAGATCTGCGTGGGGCCCTTCTGCTTTTTTGCTGCTTGACGCGTTGTCTGGTCACTTGCCGGCTGGCTAGTGGCCTCCTAGACGACGAACCTTTGAATCTTTGCTGCTGGTCTGTTTGCTCCAGACTGGCCCTTGCTCCCTTCCAAAAGAGGGACACCTCGGACTCTCCTAGTCCGCACCAGACGCCTTTTCCACTCACCGCGTGGGTTGCCTTTGCCAAGGCCTGTTGACTCCAATCCCGGATCCGACAGCGAGAGCCTGCGTGGGACAGCTCGTGCCTCCATCCTGGTCATTGAAGACACTTCCTGGTCCACGTGGCTGCAGAGTCAAGCGTCCACTCTTCACTTGACCGCGACGACGACATCAGGTTCCTTCCTGGTTCCACTCCAGTCACTGGCTAGTGACTGTGAACATTGTCCCCTCTGCTTTCAGGTCTTCAGCATTTCTGATCCACCCTTGGATCACACCGGACATCTTCCTCCTGGTCGCCTGCAGCATCTTTTCCTCCAGGCTCCATAGACTTCAACGCCGGAACCCGACACGACTTTGCGCCTATGCACCCGCAGCCCGTGGGTGAGGTAACAAGAGCATTTCGGTGCTCAAGGGTAGATTGACTCTCCTAGTGTCCAGTTCCACAGTCGTTTTAGTCTTAACTAGTCAGGATTGTCCGTACTCACCTTTTTCTTGAACTGTACTGTCCATAGACGTTGTTACGCATCTCGCGTGTGAGTTCACACTCTGCACACGCGTTCCGTGGGCATCCTATTTCTTACCTAAAGTTAGGGTAGCGAGGTCCCAACGATCCTACAGCCTCTGGACAGCTCCATTCCTTCTATCGATTTCCTTATACCATTTACTTAGTATATGGTTTGCCGTGCCCCTAGGGCACCATTGTAATTTTGTGCAACTTATCGTATTTTTCTTAAGAGACTGTCATGTGCTTAGCCCTCTGACCTCATAAAGAGTTCAGAGGTGTTTGTTATTAATATATATACTGTTTATTTTCATAACAACCTGTGTGGTGTCCTTTCATCTGGTATTCAAGGGGTTATATTGTGGTAAAAAAGCTGGCTTCACATGCCAAAAGAGTTTAGCCTAAGACTGCTTTGTCCATGCTACCATTAGGATAGCTGGTCTATAAGGTTGACTTACAACCAATCACCATAAGGGTTGTTTGGACTGATACAAGGTGATCACTAGAACTAGTGAGCATCATATATCAGGCCAACTTCTCACACTGGTGACGGCCGGAACCCATGTACAGAATGGTGTGGACAACCGGGTGTTTTGCCGGCTCGCCAACTGTAAGATCACAGTGTGGGTGAAAGTTGTTTACGAGCTGTCGGTGTGTTAGAAACTGTCCCGGGGGAGGTTATATTCTTCCATAAGCTGGTCGTAGGGGCGAAGTTGCCCGTCCGTAAATAGCCCCTCTGCCTCCGTTAGCTCGCATTCCGTCCAGGCACGGATCGTGGCGAGCGTGAAATAGGTTTCTCGCTTAGGTCAGCCAACCAGTGGCAGCCAAGGGGAGTAACATGGGGTCGCCGTCGCTATGCAATGGATTCTTTGCATACATCGGCGAGCCACCGTCACCTGCAATGGATATGTCTGTCAAGGTTTGGTACCCAGGAGCAACAAACGGCGGAGTTCGGGAGTAGGGACCGGACCCTGTGTTGTGTACATTTCCCCGGTATGTCTACCCGCCGTCCAATACAACAGCCATTGGAGTTGCGCTGCCAGGAAATAGGACTCTAAGGCCGGAGCACCTAGACCCCCCCTGTGTGGTCGGTAGCTGCAGTTTGGCGAGAGCTATCCGGTGTCGGCCAGCCCCCCATTTGGGTGTCCGAAGGAGCGCGTCGAGTTCACGAAAGAAAGTCCTGGGTGGAATAACCCGTACATTCGTAAAGTAGTATAATAATCGGGGCACGATGATCATCTTGGCTATAGCTACTCGACCAATCGGGGCCAAAGGGAGGCCCTTCCAGAAGCCTACTGACGATCTGATGCCTGCTAACACCTTGCGATGATTGCCCTCATAGATGTCAGCGGGGGGGTGATAAAGGCGGACACCGAGATATCGGGGGGTGCCCGAGCTCCAAGGCAGGGTCTGTGTCCCATGTAGTCCCTTCCTGACGCAACTGGATCGCCAGGGGCTCCACTGCCAGGGCAAAGATCATGGGTGACAGGGGGCCGCCCTGCCTAGTACCCCTTTCAATTCGGAATGGGGACGAGATGTATCGGCCGAGTCTGACCCGAGATATAAGGTTGGTATACAGAAGCCGCGTATATCGAAGGCGAGTTGGACCTATTCCTGCACGTTGTAAGACGGCAAAGAGGTAAGGCCACGTTAAAGTGTCCAAGGCTTTTTCGAGGTCGAGGATTATACAGGCCTCATGGGGATACAAGTCCTTGACCTGATCTTGGACATGAAATAACCGCCTTATATTTTGGGACGTGTTCCTGCCAGTGACGAACCCGCATTGGTGCGGGTGGATCAAGGTGCGTAGAATTTGTTCGTAACGGTCTGCTAGAAGTTTCCCCAAGATTTTACAGTCCGCGGAGAGGAGTGTTATGGGGCGGTAAGAAGACAATAGTTGTGGGTTTCGGAGTGGCTTAAGAAACGTCACTATGACTGATTCGCGCAGGGAGCTTGGGAGCTCACCCCGCTCAAAAGCATCCGCGAACGTTTCTGTCAGACGAGGGGCCAATAGGGAGGAAAAAGTACTGTATTACTCGAGGGGCAGACCGCCCAGTCCCGGTGCCTTGTTTCGGGCTAGCGCGCGGATAGCGGAGGATATGTCAACCGCCAATATTTTGGCATCAAGCGTGGGCTTGTCAGCTTCCGTGATGTGCGGGATCGGCAGCGGGTCTAGGAAGTTGCTTATTGGCTCCTGCCGGAGATGCGTCGGAGTGCAATAGATTGTGCTGTGGTGGCTCTAGAAAGCAGTCAAAATGTCTATCTGGAAGCGCACTAGGTCTCCAGAGGGAGTTACGACTCAGTGATGGGTTTGGTGTCCGTATCTTGCTTCGCTAGCCCTGCTCGGAGTGTGCCCGTTTTGTCCCGTTCTTTGGGCATTCGAGCGGTGTAGGCCCTAAAATTATATAATAGGGCAAGTCTGCTAGAGCGGTAGAGTATTGTTTTTTGGCCTCTGCTATCTGGGCTAATGTAGAAGTATCGGCGTCTTCTTGTTTCGTGAGTGTTGCTAGCTTGCGTTCAGTGTCAATGAGCGTGCGTTCCAGTGTGCGGCGTACCCCTACTATTTGTTTAATGCATTCTCCCCGAGCCACTAATTTAAAAGCGTCCCATTCCAATAGTCTGGAGGTGGCGGATCCCATATTGTGAGTAAAATAATCCTGTATGCTTTGTGCATGGTCATGTCGGAATACCTGGTCCGTCAGACAGTCCCTGGGGACCATGTAGGTACCGGAGGGTGGGGGGGCCTCCACTGTATGCACAATATGTGTGCATCATGGTCAGAGTACGCGGCCCAGATAATCCGCGTGTTGGACTTTAGGAATCAGTGATGGGGTGCATAAGAATCTATCTAAGCGGACTCGTAAGTTGTGGGGAATGGAAGGAAACAAGTAAAGTCTTGCCTGAGGATGGTGCGCTCTCCATGTGTCTTCTAACGCCCAGTGACTGACCCAGCGGCGGAAGCGCTCTGTCTGTTTAAGGGCAGGAGAGTGAGCAGGGGGTGGGTGCGTTCTGTCAAGAGCAATGTCAAGCGCGCAGTTATAGTCACCCCCCAAGAGCCATGGAATGGATGTAAATTGGGCCAGAATGCCAGTGAGGGAGTCCCAGAACCTATCTTGTTCAACATTTGGTGCATATATGCTGCCTAGTAGAATGGGTTGGCCATCCAGTATCCCCTCTAATAGGGCCCATCTGCCCTCCCTGTCCACTACTCTGCGTGTTTCCATAAACGGAGTGCCTGGGCGGACCCAAATTAACGCACCCCGTGCGAAAGCAGAGTATGACGTGGCACATATAGTATCCCGCCATCGGGTCCATAGTTTGTCGATTTCTGGCGCTGTGATATGAGTCTCCTGTAGGAGTGCAATGTGTGTTTGTTGGCGTTTAATGTAGGCGTATTTGGCGTATCTCTTGTGTGGCGTATGGAGACCCCTTGTGTTCAGGGTTAAGATACTAATGTCTGTGCTTGGCATTGGGGAATCTGATATTCGCTACCTGCGCCCTGCAATGCGACACTGAATGGTGAGGACGGGTGTGTCAGTAGCAGTCTAGCCCTTTGGTTTTCACAGAAGGCAGACATCTTCACCCACCTAGTTGTGCTGGTAGCTCTGATGCTTGTGCCCCCCATGTGGTGTAGGGTAGAAGGAGACCGGATAAACATAACATGTAACTGGGTGGGGAAACTGTCCAAATACCTGAGGCGTATCGGCGGGCCCGATACGTCCAAACGAACTCTCATGGAACCTGAGAGCTAACAGTCAATGCGTGGGGGTGGTAGTTCGTGCCTGCGAGGCTGGGCCCGCTGGGGCGTTGGAAGGATCATTGTTCGTTGTTTAAGATTGTAGTGCGTCGTTCATCTTGCGGTGTTAGATGGAGGCAACTGTTGTTTGGGCATGTCAGCTCCCATATGTCCATCTAGTCGGAGTATTGCTTGGCTACCTCTGTCATTTCCCTCAGGGCATGGTGTCAGCAGTTTGTGAAGTGACCGGGGCCACGGTGATGGAGTCGGCCGAGGAATGGGCCTCATTGCTGTCTTCTTCGCCCCCGGAAGAGAAAAGGTGGGGGATCCCCTCGATGTCCTCTTCAGGTGGGGGAGCCCCTAAATCAGTTACCGCCTGGAGGGCTTTGCGACGTTCTTGTATGATTTGCTCCAGGTCTGGTGAGTCAATCACGTGGCGTCCTGTGGATTCTCTCCAGCTCTGTCTCCCTTGCGTTTGTGTTGGTTGTGTGGTGCACTTCTTGTTGCGTGTTGGCCTTTGGGTGCGCCCTCGCGGTGCTTCAGTTGTAGGGTCCAGTGTGCAGTGGTGGTCCGCCAGTCGCATGCATCCGTGGCAGTGGTGAAGAAGTGCGTGGTACCTGCGTGAATTACCTTTAGACGGGCCGGATATAACAGAGAATATTGAATGTTATTTGCCTGCAATCAGCGCTTCACCCTCCAGGAAGGATGCCCTTAGCTTCTGCACCGCCCTCTCGTAGTCTGGGAAAACCATGACGTGCTTATTTTCCACTTGCAGTGGACCTGTGCGTCTGGTGGCCCGTAGCACCGCATCACGGTCCTGAAAATGTAGGAATTTTGCCAGCAATGGATGAGGTGCGTTGCCGGGTGGCGGTTTGCCGGCCGGTACCCGGTGAGCTCGCTCTATGGAGAAAAAAGCGGTTCTGTCCTTGGTTGGGGTGAAGACTTGACCCATGCCTACATATATTCGATTGGATGCGTCCCCTCAATTCCCTCCGGTAGGCCTAGCACGCGTATGTTACAGCGTCGGGAGCGTCCTTCTAAGTCGTCCATGCGTTCCTCCACTGTTGTCAGGCGTCCCAGGACTGTACGGATCGTTTGTTGTTGTGCAGTAAAGGCGGGTTGCAGGTCTACGAGGGATCTTTCCCCCTCATTCACCTTGTCTGCTAGTTTCCGATGGTCGTTGCAGATAAGGTTTATGTCCGTAGTCAGGGTGCCCAGTCGTTCCTCCATGGAGGCCCGAGAGAGTTCAATGGCCGCCAGGACTTGGTCTAGTTTATCCGAAATGGTCGAGTCTGGCTGGGTCGTGGGCGCTTTGGGTAGTGTGCTGGTGCGAGGTTGATTTTCCGGCGCCGTTTCTGGGACCGATGTCTGCTGCGTGGTCCTGGGTTTCCCCATGTTGCCGTGCGGGGTTCTCTCGCCTTGCGTTGTGAGCTGTGGGGACTGGGTCGGGTCAGAGCGCCCCCGTAAGTCTATGGCCCCGTTTGTAGACCGCTTGGTGTACGGGGCGTAGTGCGTTCATAGGTCGCCTGCGCCCCAGCGGGGCCTGTCCTGTCGCACCGCCAGCCGTACGAGCAATGAAAATCCCAGTGTGGTAGGTGCTCCCCGAGGAAGGTGTTGTCCACCTCTCCCGCATGGGGGCTCACCATTATCGTCGTATCTTCGGTCCGGCAATCACAGGGGTAGCTGCGAGGGGATTCGGGCACTGTTGCTCGCTGGTGGTCCAATAAATAGCGTCCGGGGCTGAGGTGACCAAATCGCGCCCTTGTAGGATTGGGGGCGCTGTGGTGACTTGATGTAGGTCGAGTAATGGTGCCTGGGCTGTCCTTGCGGTCGCCATGTTAGGGTCAGGCGTGGGCAATCCGAACTCCGGAAGCGTTGTTGGGGGGGGGGGGGGGGGGGGGTAATTGCAGGGTCAGCTGAAGGCAGGGATCTTGTCGCTCACCTCCTGGAGCAGCTCGCGTCCAGCGCCTTGGACGGTCTGGTCGGTAGGCGCGGGAAAGTTTAGATCGCCGGCGCCATCTTGGGGTCAGGCAGTTATTGGCACGAAGAACAGCCTCGGGGAGATGCCGTGGGGGGGACCCCCCGTTCCCTTTGGCCTCAGAAGCCGTCCCCTGTGTAATAGGAGGAATGCCCCCGGTACCGATACCGGTGCCTGTCCCGGTGGAGAAGTCTCCGACGTTATGGCCCCGTCTCTGATCTCTCGCCGCTCCCGGTCTTTTGTCACTGATCCGCAGGTCCGCGATGTGTAGCGCCGGGGCAGGATACGCCAGCGCCTCGTGTAGCCCGGACTCACAGGAGTCGTCCGGTCCTCCCGCCGGGCCCGGTGAGCTGCTGCAGTGTCTGTCCGGGCTAGGGGCGGGTGGCCGCCATGTTGGTTCCGGGGCAGATGTCTCTGTCGCTATCTTCGCCGGCGCCGCAGTCCGCGGGATTGTACGTGCATCTTCTGACGCAGCTCTGGTTCCGACGCTAGGAATGGCGGTTTACCGCCTGGGCCGACTGTAGGAGAGTAGGGTCTGCTTCCTATGGTAACCCCCACTTTTTGCTTTTGCTTTACTGGTTTTCGACTTAAATGTGGCTGTGGGCCTGCTAATCAGACCCACAGCCCAGACGCACTCTCTCTAAATTCACACCATGTACTCTAGGTACATCCACAATTAGGAATTGGTTCACCTTGTCAGCCCCTGTAGAAGTGTACCCTAGGTACTCAGGGCATAGGTGTAACCAAGGCCTACCAGGGGTTGCAGCATGTATTATGCCACCCCTTGCTGGCCACACAACTGGCTGATTACCCAGCTGGGGCATGGTCGTGTAATCACCCCGTGTTTAGGTATAGTATTCCTATACCTACCTATATATAGACACATAATAACCTATAAGTCACTCCTATGGTAGGCCTTAACAATCCTGGAGGCAGAGTGCTTGGTTATGTGTGAGATGGTGCTCTAGCATGAGCTGAGCCTGTCTGCAGCTTTCGGAACCATGTTCTTATAGCTGTTCTATGATATTGCCATACCATACACTCTTAAGTGCATTATGAACCTCGCGGTTGAATGCTAACTTTGGTTTGGCTTTATCTAAACATTTTGTGTAAGGTGTCATACGCTTTGGAATACTACCCCCTCGCCAATTCTGGCGACGGGGGTAGCATTCCACCCTTCTAGAGGGAGAAGACATGTTGTTGCCGACTATCCCGGTTAAAGTTAACCAGAGCCCCAGCGTCACAAAATGGACGCTGCTGCCACAGACAAGTCTGACCTCCTGCTGCTGGGAGTCCTTCCAGTCACGGAGGTTTGGACAATAGGTTTCCTGCCTGGAGAGGTGCGAGCACCACCCCAGACAGGACTTTGTGTATTGGGACAGGGAGGGCTGAATAGATTGAGACACTGCCTGGGGCACACTAGGTGCTCCATGCATACCCCAGTTCAAACCGGTTGCTGGGGCACTCCAGCCCCAGCTCTGGTGCGAAACTGGACAAGGAAAGGGGGTGTAACCACCCCCCTTCCTGGTCCCACCGATAGGAGGGACCTAGAAAGTAATCCAGCCCCTTTTAGTTGTATAAAGGTAGGAGCTGAGTCTTAGGGCTTTAGATTAATCCTGAAATCGAAACTTGACACGAAACTCTGGACCTTCGACATTCTGCTGAAGCTGAAGACTGAAGAATCTCCCTTGTGGCCAAGGAGTGACCACCCTGGGCAACCAGGCACCAACAAGCAAATCAACGGCTTGCTTTGTCGACGCGATGTCCGGTTGCTGGCCCGTTGGCTAGTAGCCTCTGTGACGACAATCCTTTTGAACCAACTCGCTGGTCTGGTTGCTCCAGACTGGCCCTTGCTTCCCTGCAAAGGAGAAGCACCCCAGACCTTGCTGGTCTGCAGCAGAAGCCTTTGTTGTATCCTGCGTGGGTTGCCTTTGCCAAGGCCTGTTGACTCCAATCCGGCAGTCGACCCCTCCATCTGCGAGAACCTTCGTGGGACAGCTCGCCTCTGTGAGAAGTTGGCCTGGTATATGATGTTCACTATTCTAGTGAGCACCTTGCACCAGTCCAAACAACCCTTATGGTGATGGTTGTAAGTCAACCTTATAGACCAGCTATCCTAGTGGTAGCGTGGACAGAACCGTCTTAGGCTAAAAGACTCTTGAGGGCATGTAAAGCCAGCTGTTTTACCATATGTAACCCCTTGAATACCAAATGAAAGGACACCACACAGGATACATATAAAATATACATGTATTTATTCACTAACACACTCCTCTGAACTCTTGATGAGATCAGAGGTAAAAGCACATAAGTTACTCTTAGAAACACTTTATATAGCACAATTTACAGTTAGGCCCTAGGGACGCGTAAAACCATATACTAAGTAAGTGGTGTAAGAACCATGACTCTGGAAAAGGAAAGGCCTAGGTCCTAGGGAATCGCTGGGGCTACACTATCTGAACCTTTGGTTAGGAGTAGGAGGCCCACAGGCGGCGCGTGCAGTGTCAGTACACTCACGCGAGAGGCAATAGAAAGTCAATAGGAACTTAAGAAGGTAAGTAACGAAGATTTCTGACACTTCCGGTCTAACTAGGAAGATACAACTAACAAAACTAGACACTAGGATAGTCAATCCTTACAGGAGCACCAAAGTACTCGCGTCACCTCACCCACGGGCTGCAGGTGCATAGGTGTCAAAGTGTGTCGGGTTTTCTCGTTGATTCCTATGGAGCCTTGGAAGAAGATGCTGCAGGCGACCAGAAGGAAGATCCAAGGGTGGATCGGAGTTGAAGAAGACCTGAAAGCAGAGGGACAGAGTCTAGGTCACTAGCCAGTGACTGGGTGGAACCAGGAAGGAACCAGACGTCGTCGAGGAGCAATCAGGTGCTGTCGTGTAGCTGGTCTTTGCAGCCACGCGGACCAGGAGGCGTCGAGGACGACCAGGTGCTGGAGAGGAGCTGTCCCATGAAGGTTCTCGCAGATGGAGGGGTCGACTTCAAGATCGGAGCCAACAAGCCTAAGCAAAGGCAACCCACGCAGGATACACAAAAGGCTTCTGGTGCAGACCAGGAGGGTCTGAGGTACTTCACCCTTTCAGGGAAGCAAGGGCCAGTCTGGAGCAACCAGACCAGCGATGGATTTTCAAAAGGTCACAGGGCTACTAGCCAACTGGCCAGCAACCGGGACAACGCGTCGAGCAGAACACAAGCAGAAGGGCCCCACGCCTCGTGGAGTGTGGAGGGCTGGTCTTCGGTGCAGGTGGAGCTCGGTGTGAGGAGTTGGCCTGATGTGCAGTGTTCACTATTCTAGTGATCACTATATATCAGTCCAAACAACCCTTATTGATGATTGGTTGTAAGTCAACCTTATAGACCAGCTATCCTAGTAGCATGGATACGAGCAGTCTAAGGCTAAGACTCTAGAGGGCGTGTTAAGCCAGCTGTTTTACCATCACATTACCTCTTGAACACCAAGTGAAAGGACACCACACAAGTAGTTATGAAAATAAACAGTGTATTTATTTATAACAAGACTACCCTGGCTCTTTATGAGACAGGGAGCTAAGCACACAACAAAACTCTTATAAAAATACTTCAAGTCGCACAATTTACACAAATGCCCGAGGGGCACGAAAAACCATATACTACAAAAGTGGAATGCGAATTACTAGCAGGTAAGTAACGATTCTCAGAGACTTTAGAAACGCTAGGCCTACAATACTGAACACTCAGGTTAGGAGCAGGAGGCCTAGAGACACCACGTGCAGAGTGGGAACTCTCACGCGTAAGGCGGGAAAAAGTCTATGGAAGCTAGAACTCACAAAGTTACTGTTCTCGGGCGAACCCGACTAGCTGGAACGAAAACGGGAGTGGGTCCGAACACTTGGAGTGTTGGACTATGCTGGGGCACCGGAGTGCTGGATTTACCTAGCCCAGGGGCTGCGGCTGCATAGGGTTCAAGTTGCGTCGGAAACCCACGTTGATGGACCAGGAGCCTGAAGAAGAAGTTGCTGGCAGGCGGCCAGTAAAGAAAAGTTCGAATAGATCCAAGCCTGGATCAGGGAAGAAGAAAACCTGAAAGCAGAGGGGACCAAGTTCTGAATCACTAGCCAGTGATTAAGTGGGCACCAGGATGGCACCGGGCGAAGTCACCGCAGTCAGGTGAGTGGGCGCTGCTGGGCTCTGCAGTCTCTCGGACCAGGAGGCGTTGTCGGCGACCAGGATGGAGGTGCGAGCTGTCCCACGAAGGTACTTGCTGTCGACGTCGCTGGACCCAGGATTGGGCAACAAGTCTTGGCAAATGCAAGGCCCACGCGGTGGACCTAAAATGGCGTCTTGAGTGGACCAGGAGGGTCCAGGGTGCTTCTCTGAAGAAGGGAAGCAAGGGCCAGTCTGGAGCAACCAGACTAGCAGTGTTAGTTGTCGTGGAGCGTCGTGAAGGGGCCACTAGCCAACGGGCAAGTGAACTGGACAACGCGGTTAGCAGCAAAAGGCAGAAGGGCCCCACGCCGATCTCGTGGATGCAGGGGGGGCTGGACTTCGGTGCTGGAGCTGCTCAGGGTCGGGGCTTCTCTTACCCCAAGGCACTCAGTCGAGGGTCACTTAGGCGTCGTGCTGGACAAGCGTCGTGCAGTTCTGAAGATGGCCGGTCCCTCGAGGTCTCGTCGCACCCACGGCTCACAGCTGGGCTGATGATGTGGGTTGAGGTCAGAGGTGCCAGGGAAGCCGGTTCTCGTCGTGATGAAGCAGTCTTGATCCGTAGGAGAGACTGGCAACAAACCGCGAAGCTTGGTTGGTGCCTGCTGCTGCAGGGTGACTACTCCTTAGTTACAAGGGAGAAATCTTGGGAAGAGTCTTGAGTTCTTCTTGAAGAAGGTCGGTTCAGGATTCAAAGATTGATCTAATTTGGAAGGGGGCCAGTTCCTACCTTTATCCTGCAAAAAGGGGCTGGCACGCGACTAAGTCCTGCCCTATGGGTGGGACTAGGAGGGGGGTGGTTACACCCCTCTCCTTTGGCGGGCTTTCCCCAGGCCAGGGGCTGGAGTGCCCCTGGAACTGGTTTCAGCCGGCCTATGCACAGTGAGCACCGGGGTGCCACTTGCAGTCACCTTCCTCTAAAGCCCTGCCTACCTAGAATACACAAAATCCTGTCTGGGACGGTGGGAGGACTCCCAGCAGCAGGAGGGCAGACTTGTGTCTCGGTGGCAGCATCCATTTTGTGGAGCTAAGGCTATGTCTGACTTTAACCGGGGTTACAGGTTACATACATGTCGTGTCCCTCTAGAAGGGTGGAATGCTAACCCCGTCGCCAGAATTGGCGAGGGGTTAGTATTCCAATTCGTATGACACCTTACTCGACATGTTTTGATAAAGCGATACCAGAGTTGGCATATAACCGCGAGGATTATAATGCACTTAAGAGTATATGGTATGCGATATCATGGAAACGGCTAGGGGATGGATCCCGAAAGCCGCAGACAGGCTCAGCTCCTGCCAGAGCACCATCTCACACGATTCCAAGCACTCTGCCTTCAGGATTGTTAAGGCCTGCCATAGGAGTGACTGATAGGAGATCTGTGTGTCCATTTAGGTTTAGATATAGGAATACTATATCTACAACAGAGGGTGGGTACACCACTCTGCCCCAGCTGTCAAGCAGCCAGTTGTGTCTGATTTAGTTAGTCAGTCCAGGGGTGGCATAATACATGCTGCAGCCCCTGGGAGACTTCTGGGTGCAACTCAGCCCTGAGTACAGGGGCTTGAGAGGGCCCAGTGCCAATTCCGTACCTGGGTACAATTTGGATTGGAGAGAACAGCTAGGCTGTGGGTCTGATTAGCAGGCCCACAGCCAGGGAAAGTCGTAAACCAGTGAAGCAAAAAGCAAAAATCTGGGTGATCATAGGATTGCAGACCCTACTCTCCTAACCTCGGTGTTGGGGTGTCTCAGTCCCCAGGGCACAGCTTCGAGGATGCCTCAGGAGCTGCGCTGTTAGCAAGTTGAAGACTTTTCAAGTTGCCTGGTTCCACAGGGTCGGACGCCTTCCACGGGTCTCAGCAGTGCTGGAGTCGTGCAGTGGGGTCAGAGAGGTCCGGGAGTCGAGGTCTTGTCAGGCTCTGTGCTCGGGTTCCGGCGGGAACGTGGACAAAGCAAGCCGTCGAGTTGCTGGATGGTGCCTGGTTGCCCAGGGTGGTCACTCCTTGGCCACAAGGGAGATTCTTCAGTCTTCAGCTCAGGTGAATGTCGAAGGGTCCAGAGTTTCGTTTCAAGTCGATTCCAGGATCAATCTAAAGTCTTGGGGTTCAGCTCCTACCTTTATACAACTAAAAGGGGCTGGATTACTTTCTAGGTTACTCCTACGGGTGAGACCAGGAAGCGGGGTGGTTACACCCCCTCTCCTTTGTCCAGTTTCGCGCCAGAGCTGGGGCTGGAGTGCCCCAGCACCGGTTTGAACTGGACTATGCATGGAGCACCTAGCGTGCCCCAGGCAGTGTCTCAATCTATTCAGCCCTCCCTGTCCCAATACACAAAGTCCTGTCTGGGGTGGTGCTCGCACCTCTCCAGGCAGGAAACCTATTGTAGGAGAGTAGGGTCTGCAATCCTATGATCACCCAGATTTTTTGCTTTTTGCTGCACTGGTTTACGACTTTCCCTGGCTGTGGGCCTGCTAATCAGACCCACAGCCTAGCTGTTCTCTCTATCCAAATTGTACTCAGGTACTGAATTGGCACTGGGCCCTCTCCAAGTCCCTGTACCCAGGGCTGAGGTGTACCCAGAAGTCTCCCAGGGGCTGAAGCATGTATTATGCCACCCCTGGGCTGACTAACTAAACTGACACAACTGGCTGCACGACAGCTGGGGCAAGGTGGTGTACTCACCCTTTGCTTTAGATATAGTATACCTATATCTAACCCTAAAATGGACACACAGATCTCCTATCAGTCACTCCTATGGCAGGCCTTAACAATCCTGAAGGCAGAGTGCTTGGAATCGTGTGAGATGGTGCTCTGGCATGAGCTGAGCCTGTCTGCGGCTTTCGGGATCCATCCCTTAGCCGTTTCCATGATATCGCATACCATATACTCTTAAGTGCATTATAATCCTCGCGGTTGTATGCCAACTCTGGTATCGCTTTATCAAAACATGTCGAGTAAGGTGTCATACGAATTGGAATACTAACCCCTCGCCAATTCTGGCGACGGGGTTAGCATTCCACCCTTCTAGAGGGACACGACATGTATGTAACCCCTAACCCCGGTTAAAGTCAAACAGAGCCTCAGCTCCACAAAATGGATGCTGCCACCGAGACACAAGTCTGCCCTCCTGCTGCTGGGAGTCCTCCCAGAGCAGGAGATAAGGACAAAGGGTTTCCTGCCAGGGGCGGTGCCAGCACCGTCCCAGACAGGGTTTTGTGTATTGTAGGTAGGCAGGGCTTTAGAGGAAGGTGACTGCACGTGGCACCCCGGTGCTCACTGTGCATAGGCTGGCTGGAACCAGTTCCAGGGTCACTCCAGACCCTGTGCTGGGGAAAAGCCCGCCAAGGAAGTGGGTGTAACCACCCCCCTCCTAGTCCCACCCCTAGGGCAGGACTTAGTCGCGTGCCAGCCCCTTTTTACAGGATAAAGGTAGGAACTGGCCCCCTTCCAAATCAGATCATCTTTGAATCCTGAAACTACTTTCCACGAAAGGAACTCAAGACTTCTTCCTAAGATTTCTCCCTTGTGACTAAGGAGTAGTCACCCTGCATCCGCAGGCACCATCTTAAGAACACTGCGGTCTGCTGCAAGTCTCTCCTCCGGATCAAGACTGCCCAGCTCGACGAGAACCGGCTTCCCTGGCACCTCTGACCTCTACCTGCATCATCAGTCACGCTGAGATTCGTGGGTGGGACGAGACCTCGAGGGACCGGCCATCTTCAAGACTGCACGACTTCTTTCCAGCAAGCCCGCCGAGTAATTTCCTGGTGAGTGCTTTGGGGTCCGAGAAGCCCCGACCCTGAGCAGCTCCAGCACCGAAGTGCAGCCTCCCAGCATCTCCACGATCTGCGTGGGGCCCTTCTGCTTTTTGCTGCTCACCGCGTTGTTTGGCTACTAGCCCGCTGGCTTGTGGCCTTCTGAACGACGCCCGACGACATTTCTGCTGCTGGTCTGGTTGCTCCAGGCTGGCCCTTGCTCCCTTCCAAAAAAAGGAGCACCCCGGACCCTCCTGGTCCACTCAAGACGCCATTTTGAGTCCACCGCGTGGGCTTGAACTAGCCAAGGCTTGTTGCCCAATCCTGGGTAACTTCGACGCCGACAGCTTCATCCATCGTGGGACAGCTCGCCTCTCCATCCTGGTCGCCGACAACGCCTCCTGGTCCGTGAGATCTGCAGAGCCAGCGTCACCCACTCACCTAGTCGAGGTGACTTCGCCCGGTGCCATCCTGGTGCCCACTTAATCACTGGCTAGTGATTCAAGAACTTGGTCCCCTCTGCTTTCAGGTTTCTTCTTCCTTGATCCAGGCTTGGATCCATCGAACTTTCCTTCACTGGTCGCCTGCCAGCAACTTCCTTCTTCCAGGCTCCTGGTCCGGCAACGAGATCCCCGACGTCTTTTCAGACCTATGCAGCTGCAGCCCCTGGGCTAGGTAACTTCGGCACTTCGGTGTCCCAGCATAGCCTCACTATCCTAGGGTCAGGATCCACTGTCGTTTTCTTCCTACCAGGTCGGGTTCGCCCGTGAACACTAACTTTGCCTTTACTAGCTTCCATAGACTTTGTCCCGCATCCCGCGTGAGAGTGCACACTCTGCACCCGAGTCCCCTAGGCCTCCTAGAAGTAATCTAACGATTCTATAGTCAAGTCCTAGCGATTCCAAAGCCTATTAGTACTGTACTTACCTGCTAGTAATTTCGCATTCCACTTTTAGAATATATGGTTTTTCGTGCCCCTCGGGCATTTGTGTATAACGTGCTAACTTAAGTATTTTCGTAAGAGTTTTGTTGTGTGCCTAGCACCCTGTCCTCATAAAGAGTACAGGGTTGTTGTGATTCTAATAAATACACTGTTTATTTTCATAACACTTGTGTGGTGTCCTTTCACTGGGTGTTCAAGGGGTAATGTGATGGTAAAACAGCTGGCTTAACACGCCCTCTAGAGTCTTAGCCTTAGACTGCTCGTATCCATGCTACTAGGATAGCTGGTCTATAAGGTTGACTTACAACCAATCATCAATAAGGGTTGTTTGGACTGATATACAGTGATCACTAGAATAGTGAACACTGCACATCAGGCCAACTTCTCACACCTATTGTCCAAACCTCAGTGACTGGAAAGATTCCCAGCAGCAGGAGGTCAGACTTGTGTCTGTGGCAGCAGCATCCATTTTGTGATTCTGTGGCTCTGGTTAACTTTAACCGGGATAGTCAGCAATACCATGTCTTCTCCCTCTAGAAGGGTGGAATGCCACCCGTCGCCAGAATTGGCGAGGGGGTAGTATTCCAAAGCGTATGACACCTTACACGACATGTTTAGATAAAGCCAAACCAAAGTTAGCATTCAACCGCGAGGATTATAATGCACTTAAGAGTATATGGTATGGCGATATCATAGAACAGCTATACGGACATGGTTCCGAAAGCTGCAGACAGGCTCAGCTCATGCTAGAGCACCATCTCACACATAACCAAGCACTCTGCCCCCAGGATTGTTAAGGCCTGCCATAGGAGTGACCTATAGGTTACTGTGTGTCTATATATAAGGGTAGATATAGGAATACTATACCTAAGCAAGGGGTGATTACACGACCTTGCCCCAGCTGAGTGATCAGCCAGTTGTGTCAGTTTGAGTGGCCAGCCAGGGGTGGCATAATACATGCTGAAGCCCCTGGTAGCCTTGGTTACACCTATGCCCTGAGTACCTAGGGTACACTTCTACAGGGGCTGACAAGGTGACCCGATTCCCAATTTGGTATGTACTTACAGTACATGGAGTCCATTTTACAGAGAAAGCAGATAGCCTGGGGTCCTGAATGCAGGATCCCAGGCCAACTAAGCCACAAACCAGCTAAACACAAGGCAAAAAATCTGGGGAAACCATAGTCAGGTATCCACCTTCCTACAGCCTCCAGCACCTGGTCGTCCTCGATGCCTCCTGGTCCGCGTGGCTGAAGAGACAAGCTTCAAGACAGCACCTGATTGCTCCTCTACGTCGTCTGGTTCCATCCTGGTTCCACCCGGTCACTGGCTAGTGACCCAGACTCTGTCCCCTCTGCTTTCAGGTCCTCTTCACCTTCGATCCACCCTTGGATCCACCGGGACATCTTCCTCCTGGTCGCCTGCAGCATCTTTCTTCAAAGGCTCCATAGGCTTCAACGGCGAAACCAGACACATCTTCACACCTATGCACCCGCCGTCTGTGGGTGAGGTAACGCGAGTACTTCGGTGCTCCTAAGGGTATTGACTATCCAAGTGTCTAGGTTTTTAGTTGTTTCCTCCTAGCTAAACCGGAAGTGTCCTAAATCCTTCTAAATCTAACTTCTAAGTTCCAATTGACTTTACATTGACTCTCGCGTGTGTGTAAAGACACTGCACGCGCCGCCTGTGGGCCTCCTACTTCTAAACTAAGGTTCAGATAGTGTAGCCCCAGAGATTCCCTAGGCCTTACCTTTTCTCGTGACGTGGTACTTATACCACTTTCTTAATATATAGTTTGCTTCGCCCCTAGGGCCTAACTGTAAATTGTGCAACTTAACGTATCCTGATTAAGTAACTTGTTATGTGCTTTGGCCTCTGATCTCATAAAGAGTTCAGAGGAGTGTGTTAGTAAATAAATACATATATATTTTATATATATCCTGTGTGGTGTCCTTCCTTTCATTTGGTATTCAAGGGGTTACATATGGTAAAACAGCTGGCTTTACACGCCCTCAAGAGTCTTTTAGCCTAAGACTGTTCTGTCCACGCTACCACTAGGACAGCTGGTCTATAAGGTTGACTTACAACCATCACCATGAGGGTTGTTTGGACTTGTGGAACAAGTTACTTACCTTCGGTAACGATATATCTGTAAGAAACAGTAGTTAGTATTAGATTGCTTACCTTAGAATATCCCCAGGCGTCAGTCTGGATCCGGAAACTTTTGCGTAGCAGTACCCCTGCGCGTCGGTAGGCGTCGTCTGCAGGCGTCCCCTGCGGCTCCGCGTCGTCGGCGTCGTGCGCCGTGATGACGTCGCTGGAGTATATAGACGCCGCCTCCGCGCGCTGACGTCAGTTCTCTGCACACAGCTTTTCCGCGCCAGAACACGCAGAGCCATGTGAGAACCAACACTGGTGCCATGTGAAACTAGGGCCCTGAAAGGGATGTCCTTAACCCTAGGTATCAGTTCGCAGAACGGGGAGGATGGGTGGGGCGGTAAGGAATCTAATACTAACTACTGTTTCTTACAGATATATCGTTACCGAAGGTAAGTAACTTGTTCATCTGAAAGAAACAGGTTAGTATTAGATTCCTTACCTTAGAATAGATACCCCAGCAATACCAACCCCGGAGGTGGGTCTGCGAACCAATACAATCCTACACCAGAAAGTCCTGGAGGACCGAACGGCCAAAGAAGCCATCCCTCCGGACTTGACTGTCCAGGCAGTAGTGCCTCGCAAAGGTGTGCAGCGAGGCCCACGTAGCCGCCTGGCAAATGTCCTGCAAAGGGACTCCCCGGCCCAGAGCAGTAGTAGCGGCCGTGGCCCGAGTGGAATGGGCTCTCAGCCCGACAGGAGGCTCCTTCCGAGCCAAAGAGTAGCACGCTTTGATGCACAGGACGACCCACCGAGAGATGGTCCGTTTCTGTACCGCCCTTCCCTTCTTCTCACCCACGTAGCCAACAAACAGTTGGTCATCCACCCGGAACTGGCGTGTGCGATCCATATAAAATGAAAGCGCACGTTTTGGGTCCAGACGATGGAGCCGCTCTTCATCTTTTGAAGGAGGCGGGAAGAAGGAGGGTAAGGTGATGGACTGCCCAATGTGAAAAGCAGAAACTACTTTGGGCAGGAAAGAAGGTCTAGTTCTCAGAACCACCTTGTCTGGATGAATGGACATGAAAGGAGGTTTGACAGAAAGAGCCTGGAGCTCACTCACTCTCCTGGCAGAGGTGATGGCAACCAGGAAGGCCGTCTTTAAAGTCAGGAGACGGAGAGGACAGGAATGAAGCGGCTCAAAGGGAGCGCACATCAAGAAAGTCAGAACCAGGTTCAAGTCCCACTGAGGCATCACGAACGGAACAGGTGGATACATGTGCGTGATGCCCTTCAAGAATCTCGTTACAATAGGGGACTTGAACAAAGATGGCTGATCAGGAAGCCTTAAGAAGGCGGAAAGGGCAGAAAGGTAGCCCTTGATAGTGCCCAGAGCAGAGCCCTGCTGGGCAAGAGAGAGAAGAAAGAGGAGAACCTCGGAGAGAGGGGCAGAAAGGGGATCCAAAGCCTTTGCTGTGCACCATGCCACAAATCTGTTCCACCGGCAGGCGTATACCGACTTTGTGGAGGGACGCCTGGCTGCCAGAATCACATCACAGACTTCAGGAGGCAAGTCAAATGTACTCAACTGTCGCCGCTCAATCTCCACGCATGGAGGTGGAGACTGGACAGGTTCGGGTGGAGGACCGTCCCCTGCTGCTGCGACAGAAGGTCCTCCTGAAGGGGCAGGCGGATCGAGGGACCGACTGACATGCTGAGTAGCTCGGGATACCAGTACCTTCGAGCCCAGTCCGGAGCCACAAGGATAACTTGGGCCCGGTCGCGCCTGATCTTCTTCAGCACTCTGGGCAGAAGTGGTATAGGCGGAAAGGCGTACAACAGACCGCAACTCCACTCGCGCCGAAAGGCGTCGCCGAGCGAGTGCCGTCTTGGAAACTCCAACGCGCAGAACTGATGACATTGCGCGTTCTCTTCTGTGGCGAATAGATCTAACCAAGGCTCTCCCCATTGCAGAAAGAGGCCTTTCGCCACGTCCGAGTTCAGACGCCATTCGTGATCCACCGAGCACCGACGGCTGAGTTCGTCCGCCCTGGCGTTCAGAGAACCTGCCAGGTGTTGAACCGTCAGAGTCACACCCTGACGTTCCAGCCATTGCCAGAGACGCAGAGCCTCCTGGCAAAGGGTCCACGACCCCACTCCGCCCTGCTTGTTGCAGTACCACATGGCGGTGGTGTTGTCCGTGAACACCCGCACTACACTCCCGTTGACAAAGGGGAGGAATGCCTTCAGTGCTAGGCGAATCGCCCGCAGCTCCAACATGTTGATATGGAGCCGGGACTCCGCCGGAGACCAGATGCCTCTGATCTCCGCCTCTCCCAAGTGGCCTCCCCAGCCCTGGAGGGACGCGTCCGTCACAACTACGTGCTCCGGTTGGGGAAGGGAGAGGGATCTGCCTCTGACCCAATCGCGGTCCGTAAGCCACCACTGCAACTGTCTCGCAGTGCCCTCCGAGATCAGGACATGGTCGGATAGGTTGCCTTGATGCTGGGCCCACTGAAACTTCAGGTCCCACTGCAGAGCCCGCATCCGCCACCGGGCGTGATGCACCAGAAGTATGCAGGAAGCCATCAGCCCCAGCAGCCGCAGCGTCAACCTGACCGAAACCCGGGATAACGGCTGAAAGATGGGAATCAAAGCCTGTATATCCCGGACCCGCCGTTCCGGAGGATAAACCCGAAACTGCGCCGAGTCGAGAACCGCTCCGATGAAAAGGAGCTTTTGAGAGGGACACAGGTGTGATTTCGGCACATTGATGGAAAACCCCAGCTCGTGCAGGAGGTCCGCCGTCATCTGAAGGTGGTGGACGACTGTCTGGGGCGAGCCCGCCTTCAACAACCAGTCGTCGAGGTAGGGGAAGACTGAAACCCCTAACCGGCGCAGATGAGCTGCGACCACCGCCATCACTTTCGTGAACACCCGTGGGGCGCTGGTAAGGCCGAATGGGAGCACGATAAACTGAAAGTGCTCGTGGCCTACCGTGAACCGCAGGTAACGCCGGTGGGCCGGCAGGACGGGGATGTGAAAATACGCATCCTGTAAGTCCAACGCTACCATCCAGTCTTGTGGGTCTAGAGCAGCCAAGACCTGAGCCAAAGTCAACATCTTGAACTTCTCCTTCCAGAGGAAGCCGTTGACGTTCCGTAGATCCAAGATAGGACGCAGGCCCCCCTTGTCCTTCTTGGGTACCAGAAAGTAGTGGGAGTAGCAACCACACCCTACTTCTGGCCCAGGAACGCGCTCGATGGCCCCCTTGGCCAAGAGGGCCGTAACTTCCTCCTGCAGAAGTGTCAAGTGGTCCCCCGACACACGGTGGTTCTGCGGTGGCATGGCTGGAGGAGTGCTCTCGAAGGGGAGGGAGTAGCCCCTTCGGACGAGCTGCAGCACCCACCTGTCCGATGTGATAGTGCGCCAGCGGGAGTGGTGATGGCGAACCCTGCCACCCACTGGCGTCACATGGGCCTGAAAGCTCGGACTAGGAGGATTTGGAGGCTGCTGCGGGGGGAGGTGTGGCCTGACCTCGCCGCTGTCCCCGACCGCCTCCACGGCGGAATCCACGGCCGCCACCGCGTTGAGAAGTGTTCTGCGGTGCGTGGCTGGCAGCACGTGTGGGACCGCCCCTTCCTTGGCCACGAAAGGAGCGAAACGAACCCGTTTGCTGGCGCTGGGTCGAGAGACCCAAGGACTTGGCCGTGACCCTGGAGTCCTTGAAGCGCTCAAGCGCGTTGTCCGCTTTGTCGCCAAACAGGCGACTGCCATCGAACGGCATGTCCATCAAGGCATTTTGGACATCCGTCGAAAAATTGGCGGATCTGAGCCAGGCGTGGCGACGAATCGCCACCGTCGTGGACACCGCTCTGCCCAGCGAGTCGGTCGTATCAAGACCACACCTGATGGAATACCTCGCCGCGTCTCGGCCTTCAACCATAGCCTGGCCGAGCTTGTCCCGTACCTCCTGCGGGCATTGCGGCAGACACTCCGCGACCGTATCCCACAGAGAGTGGGTGTAGCGGCCCAAGAGGCAAGCGGTGTTGCAAGACCGCAGTCCCAGACTCAGGGACGAGAAGACCTTTTTGCCATACTGGTCGTACCTCTTAGATTCCCGGTCGGGCGGGGCTGACGGGAACGCGGATTGGGAAGTTGAGGCCTGGATCACCAGACTCTCAGGGGTGGGATGGGTGGACAGGAACTTAGGGTCGTCCGAACACGTACGGTGGCGCCTGGCAACGTTCCTATCAACAGGCGAACCTGAAGCGGGCCTGGACCACGTGCCCAAAAGAACGTTCGTCAAGGCTTCATTGAACGGCAGCAGAGGCTCCTGTGGGCACGACTGCGGTTTGAAGACCTCGGTGAGGATGTTAGGCTTCACTTTTGCGACGGGGAGCTCAAGGCGCAAGGCCTTGGCAGCCCTCATCAACACCACAGAATAAGCAGCCCCAGCCTCCGACGCCACAGTGGGAGGCGAGACAAAACCAGGGTTAGGAGATTCGTCCAGACCACTGGCATCACCCAAGTCACCTGTCCAGTCCACGTCGTACTGACACTCGCGTGACAGAGGGTCCTCAGACCCCTCCCAACCCTCTCCATAATCTTCATCATCACCATATAGTGATTCAACGATGTAGACCGGCTCCTCGGGGTCAATGGGCCCCATCGGCGTCGGACGACGCTGGTCCGACTCCGCGTCCGGAATCGGAGAGAGAATGGGGGTGGCGCCGCCCGGAGCCGGCGCCGGAGCCCCGACACCGGCGTCGGAGTCACGGCGCCGCGCGGAGGCGGCACCACGGGTTGCCCCGATGGAATCGGCGCCGGAGAGGCCGGAGGACCAGCCGGCGTCGACCCTGAAGGGCCCAGCGGCGCCGGGGCCGGAGCCGCCGTCGGGGCCGGAGCACCCGACGGCGTCGGGGCAGGAGCACCCGAACCGCTCGGGCCCCCAGACGGGATCACCGGGCCCGCAGGCGCCGTAGGCCCCGTCGGAGGAGACAGCGCCCTCATGGCCATGAGGAACTCCTCTATCTCCTCGCGCGACGCGCCTTGCCCAGGGACCGACGGGTATGGAGCAGGCAGCGTCGGCGACCCACGCGGAGCCGCGGGGGTGGGGCCACCCGAACCCCCGGCCGCATCGCGCGAGCGTCGGGGGGAGTCGGGGTGTGATGACGACGCCCTGACTTCTTGTGTCGCTTACCTGAGGAACCGGAGGAATGGTGACGACTTCCGGAGCGCTCGTGGCGGCTCCGCGACCGTTCTCTCGACCGCTCCCTCGACCTCCGCCCGGACCGGGACCACTCCCGACGCGGGGCCGACAGCCGGAGCTCGAGTAGCTTGCGGGACCGCTCCCGTCTAGCCTTACTCGTCAAGGCCAGACAGTCGACACAGGACTCCACGTCGTGGTCGGCGCCCAGGCACCGGAGGCAGAGTCGATGGTGGTCGGTGACCGACATCATGCGGTCGCACCCGTCACAATTTTTAAAACCGGGCATCCTACCGGCACCTAAAGAGTTAGAGTAATCAAAAAACTTTGGTCAAAAGACCGGAGTACTGATCTTCGGATCTGCGCTAACTGGCGCGGAAAAAAGAAGAACTGACGTCAGCGCGCGGAGGCGGCGTCTATATACTCCAGCGACGTCATCACGGCGCACGACGCCGACGACGCGGAGCCGCCTGCAGACGACGCCTACCGACGCGCAGGGGTACTGCTACGCAAAAGTTTCCGGATCCAGACTGACGCCTGGGGATATTCTAAGGTAAGGAATCTAATACTAACCTGTTTCTTTCAGATCAAGGTGTTTACTAGAATAGTGAACATCATATACCAGGCCAACTTCTCACACCGACGAGATGGTGCTGACTTCTGGGTCGCCCGGCAGCGGAGCCTCAGCAGAGCGCTTCCGCCATCGTGGCTTGCTTAGCCACGCCACCAGCAGCAAACCTACTGATTTTGTCCCCCGAACCAAAAAAGCCTCTTGGGGTGACAGAACATTTAGGGTCACCACCACCAAACTATGGAACACGCTCTCCCTCCACATCAAGACTAGTCCCACTCTGCTCACTTTTCGAAAACAACGAAAGACCTGGCTCTTTATCCAATAGCCATCTGTGCTAGCCTTTCCTCTGCCATAGTCCGCAGTGCCAAAACACCCAAGGGTATTTGTGAGCTTTATAAGTTGCTTAAATAAATACAAATAAATAAATAAAACACATCTTCACAAATAGCACAATCCGGCACTCAACACAAGAATGAAGCAGACAGCAGCAAAAGATCAGCACCAGAAAGGATTTTGAGTTGAAGACAATAAAAAACAAAACTCACAGGATACTCAAGCAAGTCCACTGGTTGACGAAAAGGTTCAGAGTCTTCACACTGAAAAATTAGATTTAACAATTCTTGACACTGCTTCTTCCAGGCACGAATATCATATGATTGGGCTGTATTACGCAAATTCCGCCTTGGAAAATGAGCCTGAAATGACAAGAACATCTTCATCACTTAGATGCTTTTTTGCCTTTTACAAAAGGGGTACTGCAAAAACGAGCCTCGGAAAATTCCATAAACACTTGTCAGGTGAACCATTAGTTTTAATATTATAACAATATTAATGGTCTTTGATTATATCTTACTAATAATGTAAGACACACCTCTTCAGTTTTTAGCAACAAGCAAGGAAGCAAGAGAAAACGGGGAAAAAGGTCACATGCAAAAGTGTCAATATTGCACAACACCATATTTTAGGAATGTAATTGTCACCAAATATTCTTCCAATATAACAATACAGAGAAACAAGCACTGACAAATCCAACAGTCTTTATCTTTTGGTTTTTAAGATGATGATATCTTTGCTTTGCCAATGCTTTTTGCGACGCTGTTCAGTATCACATAAAGAAACAAAAATATCTATTGCTAATGTTGAACAACATTGGCAAAAAGTTTGATAGTCTGTATGTTAACACTAAGGTGTCATCATGCTAAGATGTCCCTAATGTCATTACATATGTGCATGCATGATCAGATTTTAGTTTTAGTTCTTAGTTCACAATTTCAAGATCACAGACACTCATTCAGAAGTGGTAAATGAAAAAAGAAAAAGGCTACCAAAGTTTTTGTTTTTTTACATAAAGGAGAAGGCTGGCATCAAAGTGCAGCTGTCAACAAATATGTACTGTCATTTTTGGTAAAGCCTAAAGCACAAGTTACTACTTGTGTAACGATATATCTGTAAGAGACCTTAATTAGTGATAGATTCCTTACCTTAGAATATTTCCCAGGAGTCAGACTGGATCTGGAAAGTTTTCTGCTTAGCAGTACCCCTGCTCGCCGGTAGGTGGCATCGTGCGGCTCGCATCAATCACTGGTGACGTGAGCGCCGCGATGACGTCACGGAGACTACTTAGGCGCCACCCATACGCGCTGACGTCAGTTTTCTTTTTCTGCGCTGAAAGCGCAGATCCGGATTGAGCACGTCCCTTGGTCATTTTCTGACCATTTTTTGAGACTTTTGTCTCCTGGTGCACGTAGGGATGCCCGGCTTTAAGTCTTGTGGGTCGTGTCTCCGTTATATGTCTGTGGCGGACCCCCATGATGTCTGCCTCTACTGCCTGGAGACCCACCATGACTCTCGGGACTGCCTTGCCATGGCTCCGAAGGCCTTGGGGGAGCGGCGCCGGAAGTTGCTGGAGGTCCGGCACTCCTCTCATCGCCGCTGCGGGTCTGGGGGCCGCTCGCGGGGCCGAAGACGTTGCTTCTCGGGCTCTAAGTCTTCACCTTCAGATTCCGGTAAGCGACTCCATAAGAAGTAGTCGAAGAAGCATGTTCGCTCTCCGACGCTCCTAGGAGGCGGACAAGGGGGGCAGGGACTCCAGGGAGCCTGGGAGACCTGCGGCCTACCCACTATACCCAGGTCTGTCGGCGACTCCCGAACAGATGCAAGAGTTTCTTGCTGCCATGGACCGCCTGTTTAGGCCTCGGGCTCGCGCCTGCAGGCCCCGCGGTATTGTGTCCAGATCCTGTTGGCCCCGGAGCCACTGGATCCAGCGCCCTCGGCTCCGGTGCCGCCTGGCTCCGGCCCCAGCGCCTTGACAGGGACAGACAGAGGGAATAGAGTCCTTATGGCCACGAGGAAGTCACGTATCTCCTCCGGCGTCGCGTGCAGCCCAGGGACCGTTGGTGTGGAGCTGGACGCGGCACCTCCGGCTTCGGCGGAGCCGCGTGGGCGGTGTCGCACAAACCCCCGGCCGCGCCAAGCGAGCGCGCGGGTCGGGGGGGGGCGGTTTGTAAGCGGTCAGAACAGCGATGACGCCTCTTCGACTTCTTTTACGAATGCCTCGACTTACCGGAGGACTTGGAACCCGACAAGTGGTGGTGACTCGACGAGCGGCGATGACGACCGGTCCCTCGACTTCCTCCTCAACCGGGACCTCGAGCGGCAGCACGGAGCCAACTGCCGGAGCTCGAGCAGCTTACGGGACCGCTACCGTCTAGCCTTCGAGGTCAAGGCCCGGCAGTCGGGGCACAACTTGTCATCGTGGTCGGCCCGAGGCAGTAAAGGCACCGATGGGGGGGGTCACCGACATCAGGGGGTGACCGGCGTTGAAAGGTTTAAAACCTGGTATCCCTAACGGCACCGTGAGTCGGAATAGACTCAAAAAGTGATCAAAAGAGTTAGTCAAAAAATGACTAGAGTACTGCTCTTCCCGGATCTGCGTTTGCTCGCGCAGAAAAAAGAAGAACTGACGTCAGTGTGCAAGGGCGGCATCTAAGTATCTAAGTACTCCGAAGACGTCATCCCGACGATCACAACGCCGTCGACGGCCGCAGAGCAGCAGACGACGCCTACCGGCGCGCCAGGGTACTGCTGACGGTAACTTTCCGGATCCAGTCTGACGTCTGGGGATATTCTAAGGTAAGGAATCTAACACTATTGTGTTTCTTTCAGATATCATTTGTATAATTGCTTTAACATCAATTAATGCACTGATCTGGTGTCATGCTGCCCTGGGACTACTTTCTACATCAAGAACCATCCAGCACATAAAAGGGGGTTAGGTGGCATGGTATTTGAATGTTCCAAACAAGGGCTGACTCAAAAGTGCCTACACAATGCCTGCACCACAGTATTCTAGCAGTGCTCTCATTCAGAACCCCATGGCTGGTCTTTTTAATGAATGCGGTGATTGTGCACAACAGATTGGGAGGATATATTGAAGAGTACTCAAATGTTGTATTACAAAGTCAATACATTTAAATGCATGACTTGTGGCTTAAAAATGGCACTGGGCAACTTTTGTGAAGCAGCAGGTTAACAAAGACATGTGGACTTTAAAAAAAAAAAGTTTTAGCTGCTCCCCTCACTACCTACTTGTTACTTACTTACTCAGCCTACTTTATCTTGAGAAGAATAGTTGAGTTACCACCGGAGTCCATGATTATCTTTTTACATCTCAAAGATTGTATAAAAACAGCAATGCCCTCGCACACAACAATCAAGGTGTTTCAACAGTGGTTACGAAATAGACAACATTCTATGCATAGAGCCAACATTAAGACAATTGCAATCATGTTCAGTTCTTGGGAAATGGATATAAGTTTATTGGCTCCACAACCAGCCGACACGTGTTTCGTCGCGTGGGAACAACTCACTGCGACTCCTCAGGGCTTAAGACACGACCTAAAATCCTATAGGTCTGGAGTGATGTGTCTACACAGTCTGATTGCGTGTAAGACTGGGGAGAGTCAACATCTTGAGCTTCTCCTGAGATCCAAGATGGGACGTAGGCCCATGTCCTTGGGGAAAAGAAAGTAGTGGGAATAACAACCACGACCTACTTCTGGGACAGGAAAGCGCTCAATGGCTCCCTTGGCCAAGAGAGCTTCTTGGATTCCATCCCGTGGTGCGGTAGGGAATGCACTCTTGGAAGTGGAGGCTTGTACTACAAAGCTCTCCGGGGTGGGGTGTTGGGAGAGGACAGTGGGGTCGCCCGGAGCCGGGAGGTGGCGTCGGGCAATCATCCGGTCCACGGGAGCCCCCGTGTTGGGCATGGACCACGTCCTAAAAAGGATGTCGGTGAGGGCCTCATTAAAAGGCAGCAAGGCCTCTGAAGAGCTCGTAGCCGGTTGAAGCACCACTGTCAGGAGGTTAGTCCTGCCCGCCACTGTAGGAAGCTCGAGGTTGAGAGCCTCGGCCGCCCTACGCAACACCACTGCATATGACGCTCCCTCCTCCGTAGCCACGGTAGGAGGGGACAACCTGCCAAGGTCATGGGACGTGTCGAGACCACTGGCATCCCCCAATTCCTCTCTCCAGTCCTGTTCATCCAACTGGTCGGTCAGAGGGTCTACTGAGCCCTCCCAGTCCTCCTCCCCATCCTCTGGGTGCCATTCTGGTCGAAAAGGGACCCCAGAAGTGAACAGGGGCACAAAAACCTCACTCTGCGCCGGATCGGGCTCCATGTTGGGATGGAGGCCGGGGTCGACGCAAGCCGGGGGGTGAGGACCGGCGTCAAACGGGGTAGTGGTGTCCGAGGAAGCAACGCCGGTGGACGCGTAATCAGGTCAAGCAGCACTACTCTCCCCTTGACAGAGGGAAGGAATGCCTTCAGTGCAAGCCGAATCGCCTGAAGCTCCAGAAGGTTGATATGGAGCCGGGACTCCGCCGGAGACCAGAGTCCTCTGATCTCTGCTTCTCCCATGTGGCCACCCCATCCCAGAAGGGACGCGTCCGTCACAACTGTGTGTTCCGTTTGGGGAAGGGAGAGGGATCTGCCATTGACCCAATCGTGATTCGTAAGCCACCACTGCAATTGTTTTGTAGTGCCCTCCGAGATCGGGACGTGATCGGACAGGTTGCCCTGATGCTGTGCCCAGTGGAACTTCAGGACCCACTGCAGAGCCCGCATATGCCATGTGGCATGATCCACTAGCAGGATGCAGGAGGCCATCAGGCCCAGAAGCCGGAGGATAATCCTGACCAAACCCGGGATAGAGGCGAATAAATTGGAATCATGGCCTGAATATCCCGGACTCGCTGCTCGGGAGGATAAACCCGAAACTGCACCGAGTCCAGAACCACTCCGATGAAGAGGAGCTTCTGAGAGGGAATCGGGTGCGACTTCGGTACATTGATGGAAAACCTCAGCAAACCCCCAACCGGCGCAGATGGGCTGCGACCACCGCCATCACCTTTGTGAACACCCGTGGGGCGCTGGTAAGGCCGAATGGGAGCACGATAAACTGAAAGTGCTTGTGGCCTACCGTGAACCGCAGGTAACGCCGGTGGGCCGGCAGGACGGGGATGTGAAAATACGCATCCTGCAAGTCCAACGCTACCATCCAGTCTAGCGGGTCTAGAGCAGCCAAGACCTGAGCCAAAGTCAACATCTTGAACTTCTCCTTCCGGAGGAAGCCGTTGACGTTCCGTAGATCCAAGATAGGACGTAGGCCCCCCTTGTCCTTCTTGGGTACCAGAAAGTAGTGGGAATAGCAACCACATCCTACTTCTGACCCAGGAACGCGCTCGATGGCCCCCTTGGCCAAGAGGGCCGTAACTTCCTCCTGCAGAAGTGTCAAGTGGTCCCCCGACACACGGTGGTTCTGCGGTGGCATGACTGGAGGAGTGGTCTCGAAGGGGAGGGAGTAGCCCCTTCGGACGAGCTGCAGCACCCACCTGTCCGATGTTATTGTGCGCCAGTGGGAGAGGTGATGGCGAACCCTGCCGCCCACCGGCGTCACATGGGCCTGAAAGCATGGACTAGGAGGATTTAGAGGCGGATGCTGCGGGGGGAGGTGTGGTCTGACCTCGCCGCTGTCCCCGACCGCCACCACGGCGGTTCCCACGGCCGCCGCGTTGAGAAGTCTGTTGCGGCGCGTGGCTGGCAGCACGTGTGGGACCGCCCCTTCCGTGGCCACGAAAGGAGCGAAACGAACCCGTTTGCTGGCGCTGGGTCGAGAGACCCAAGGACTTGGCCGTGACCCTGGAGTCCTTGAAGCGTTCCAGCGCGTGGTGCGCTTTGTCGCCAAACAGGCGACCGCCATCAAACGGCATGTCCATCAATGCATTCTGGACATCTGCCGAGAAATTGGCGGATCTCAGCCAGGCATGGCGACGAATCGCCACCGTCGTGGACATCGCCCTGCCCAGTGAGTCGGTCGTATCAAGACCACACCTTATGGAGTATCTTGCTGCGTCTCGGCCTTCAATCATAGCCTTGCCGAGCTTAGCCCGTACCTCCTGCGGGCATTCAGGCAGCAGTTCCGCGACCGTATCCCACAGAGAGTGGGTGTAGCGGCCCAAGAGGCACGCGGTGTTGCAAGACCGCAGTCCCAGACTCGGGGACGAAAAGACCTTCTTACCATACTGGCCGTACCTCTTAGATTCCCGGTCGGGCGGGGCCGACGGGAATGCGGTCTGGGAAGTCGAGGCCTGGATCACCAGGCTCTCAGGGGTGGGATGGGTGGACAAGAACTTTGGGTCATCCGTACACGGACGGTGGCGTCTGGCCACGTTCCTATCAACAGGCGAACCTGAAGCAGGCCTGGACCACGTGCCCAAAAGAACGTCAGTTAAGGCCTCATTGAACGGCAGCAGTGGCTCCTGTGGGCATGACTGCGGTTTGAGTACCTCAGTGAGGATGTTAGTCCTCACGGCCGCGACGGGGAGCTCAAGGTGTAAGGCCTTGGCAGCCCTCATCAACACCACTGAATAAGCTGCCCCCTCCTCCGTAGCCACGGTAGGAGGCGAGACAAAGCCAGGGTTGGGGGAGTCATCCAGACCACTGGCGTCACCCAAGTCACCTGTCCAGTCCACATCGTACTGACACTCGCGGGTCAGAGGGTCCTCAGACCCCTCCCACTCCTCTCCGCAATCTACATCCTCACCATATTCTGAGTCAACAATGTAGACCGGCTCCCCGGGGTCAACAGGCCCCATCGGCGTCGGACTCGGCTCCGCGGCCGGAGTCGGAGAGGGAATGGGGGCGGCGCCGCCCGGAGCCGCGCGGGGGCGGTGCCGTGGGTTGCCCCGATGGAATCGGCGCCGGAGAGGCCGGTTGACAAGCCGGCGTCGACCCTGAAGGTCCCTGCGGCGCCGGGGCCGGAGCAGTCGGCGACGTCGGGGCCGGAGCACCCGACGGCGTCGAGGCTGGAGCACCCGAACCGCTAGGGCCCCCGGACGGGACCACCGGGCCCGCAGGCGCCGTAGGCCCCATCGGAGGAGACAGTGCCCTCATGGTCATGAGGAACTCCTCTATCTCCTCGGGCGACGCGCCCTGCCCAGAGACCGCAGGGTATGGAGCAGGCCGCGTCGGCGACTCACGCGGAGCCGCGGGGGTGGGGCCACCCGAACCCCCGGCCGCATCGCGCGAGCGTCGGGGGGAGTCGGGGGTACGATGACGACGCCCCGACTTCTTGTGCTTCCTACCTGAGGAACCAGAGGAATGATGACGACTCCCGGAGCGCTCGTGACGGCTCCGCGACCGCTCCCTCGAACGCTCCCTAGACCTCCGTCCGGACCGGGACCGCTCCCGACGCGGGGCCGACACCCGGAGCTCAAGTAGCTTGCGGGACCGCTCCCGTCTAGCTTTATTCGTCAAGGCCCGGCAATCGACGCAGGCGTCCACGTCGTGGTCCGGGCCCAGGCACCGGAGGCAGAGGCGGTGATGGTCCGTGACCGACATTGTGCGGTCACAGCCGTCACAATTCTTAAAACCGGGCATCCTACCGGCACCTTAAGAGTAACAGGAAAGATTCAAAAACTTTGGTCAAAGACCGGAGTACTGCTCTTCGGATCTGCGCTAACTGGCGCGGAAAAAAGAAGAACTGACGTCAGCGCGCGGAGGCGGCGTCTATATACTCCAGCGACGTCATCACGGCGCACGACGCCGACGACGGACGCGGAGCCGCAGGAGACGCCTGCAGACGACGCCTACCGACGCGCAGGGGTACTGCTACGCAAAAGTTTCCGGATCCAGACTGACGCCTGGGGATATTCTAAGGTAAGGAATCTAATACTAACCTGTTTCTTTCAGATACCATATACAAAATTGCACAGCAGACTAAGAAGTCTGCAACCACCGCCCAGAACAGAGAAGGGCACCAAGGCCAGAACGAAAGAGCAATGACAATTCATCCCCAGACAACACCAGCACGGAGAGACATCTCCTAAAAGAGCTAGGAGTCGAGACCCGGTCAAGGGACCTCAACCCAAGGACTGCAAAGGTGTCAGAAGTACAAGCAACGAAGGACACAAGCAAACCCCACACTGGAGACCAGGGTGCAGGGGAACAGAAGTACCCATGAAATCATCAACCAAGAAGTACCCATGAAATCATCAACCAACACCAGAATACTGGCGACGGGGGTAGCATTCCACCCTTCTAGAGGGAGAAGACATGTTGTTGCTGACTATCCCGGTTAAAGTTAACCAGAACCCCAGCGTCACAAAATGGACGCTGCTGCCACAGACACAAGTCTGACCTCCTGCTGTTGGGAGTCCTTCCAGTCACGGAGGTTTGGACAATAAGTTTCCTGCCTGGAGAGGTGCGAGCACCACCCCAGACAGGACTTTGTGTATTGGGTCAGGGAGGGCTGAATAGACTGAGAAACTGCCTCGGGCACACTAGGTGCTCCATGCATAGTCCAGTTCAAACCGGAGCTGGGGCACTCCAGCCGAAGCACTGGCGCGAAACTGGACAAAGGAAAGGGGGTGTAACCACCCCCCTTCCTGGTTTCACCCATAGGAGGGACCTAGAAAGTAATCCAGCCCCTTTTAGTTGTATAAAGGTAGGAGCGGAGCCTCAGGACTTTAGATTTGATCCTGAACTGAAACTTGAAACGAAACTCTGGACCTTCGACATTCTGCTGAAGCTGAAGACAGAAGAATCTTCCTTGTGGCCAAGGAGTGACCACCCTGTGCAACCAGGCACAATCCAGCAAATCAACGGCTTGCTTTGTCGACGCTCCCACCGGGACCCGAGCACAGAGCCTGACAAGACCCAGACGTCCAGACCTCTCTGACCCTCTCTTCACGTCTGCAGCATAGCTGAGATCCGTGGAGGCGACGAGACACGTGGGACCGGACATCTTGAAAAGTCCACGACTTGCTAACTGTGCAGCTCCTGAGGTATCCTCGAAGCTGAGCACTGGGGATTGAGAAGCCCCGAATGCGAGCTCCACCTGCACCAAAGATCAGCCCTCCACACTCCACGAGTTCTGCGTGGGGCCCTTCTGCTTGTGTTTTGCTCAACGCGTTGTCCGGTTGCTGGCCCGCTGGATAGTAGCCTCTGTGACGACAATGCTTTGAAACCAACTCGCTGGTCTGGTTGCTCCAGACTGCCCCTTGCCTCCCTGCAAAGGTGAGGCACCTCAGACCTTGCTGGTCTGCATCAGAAGCCTTCTTTGTATAATGCGTGGGTTGCCTTTGCCAAGGTTTGTTGACTCCAATCCGGCAGTCAACCCCTCCTTCTGCGAGAACCTTCGTGGGACAGCTCCTCTCCAGCATCTGGTCGTCCTCGACGCCTCCTGGTCCGCGTGGCTGAGGAGACTAGCTTCACGACAGTACCTGATTGCTCCTCGACGTCGCCTGGTTCCTTCCTGGTTCCACCCGGTCACTGGCTAGTGACCCAGACTCTGTCCCCTCTGCTTTCAGGTCTCCTTCATCCTCGATCCACCCTTGGATCCCTCCGGACATCTTCCTCCTGGTCGCCTGCAGCATCTTTCTTCACAGGCTCCATAGACTTCAACGGCGAAACCCGACACATCTTCACACCTATGCACCCGCTTCCTGTGGGTGAGGTAACGCGAGTACTCCGGTGCTCCCAAGGGTATTGACTATCCAAGTGTCTAGGTTTTTAGTTGTTTCCTTCTAGCTAGACCGGAAGTGTCCTAAATCCTTCTTTTTCTAAACTCTAAGTTCCCATTGACTTAACATTGACTCTCGCGTGTGTGTGTAAAGACACTGCACGCGCCGCCTGTGGGCCTCCTACTCCTAACTTAAGGGTCAGATAGTGTAGCCCCAGCGATTCCCTAGGACCTAGGCCTTTCCTTTTCTCCAGTCGTGGTTTTTATACCACTTACTTAGTATATGGTTTTACGCGCCCCTAGGGCCTAACTGTAAATTGTGCTATTTAAAGTATTTCTAAGAGTAACTTGTTATGTGCTTATGCCTCTGACCTCATAAAGAGTTCAGAGGAGTGTGTTAGTAAATAAATACATATACATTTTATATATATCCTGTGTGGTGTCCTTTCATTTGATATTCAAGGGGTTAAATATGGTAAAACAGCTGGCTTTACATGCCCTCAAGAGTCTTTTAGCCTAAGACTGTTCTGTCCACGCTACCACTAGGATAGCTGGTCTATAAGGTTGACTTACAACCATCACCATAAGGGTTGTTTGGACTGGTGCAAGGTGTTCACTAGAATAGTGATCATCATATACCAGGCCAACTTATCACAGTCCCCCCCCCAAGCAGAAGAGACCTCGCCACCTTGGAGGAACACAGACCCCACAGGGGATGCGTCATGAAGACAAGAGGGGCAGCCCAGCCCCCACCAAGCAGGAGGAAGCATGGACAAGGCGGAAGGGGGGCCAGTGCAACCCAAGCCCAGTCAAGGGACCAGAGACCCCTGCCAGAAGCACCAAAAGTACAGGCAGCGCAGAGTACCAGGGAAGAAGAACTACCCCAAGATTCCGAGGAGAAGAGGTAGAAACGAAGACAAAAGCCTCCACCGGCAAACGCATACAGTGAAGAGGGCAGCCAAACCTATCACATCCTGAAGTAGACAGACAAGACAGTACAGCGCCTCAGTCCATAAGGGCAGGTGTGAGAAAGTGGCTCTATATATACAGGACCAGAATAAGGTACAGTGTGTATAGAGTTCACAAACCCCAGAGGTATAACAGAGGTTAAAGCCAGGTGTGACCTTACTCTCTAAAGTGGTAGCTTGGTCGAGCAGTAAGGCAGTACTAGAGGACAGTGTAAAGCATTTGTTGTACACACTCAGTCAGCAAAAGGTTTCACACACTCAAAGACTGAACTCCAGGCCGATTGTTTTTATATCAAAATATATAGTTATTTTATTTCTAGAACCAACAGGCATCAAAAATATACTGCTCTCAATAGGAGAGGCCTCAGATGAGTACTTTGCAGAAAGGCAGTAATCTTTGGAAAGACAATAGGTACAGGGGTTGCAGTAGGAAACACAATTCTACACACAATTTAGCATTGAGCTCAATGGATTTCCTTATATAAACACAGTTGGTTACTTTGTAAATTACTTTGGTAATCCCAGGACTGGCTCCTAGGTTCAGTCCTGGGGTCTAAGCTGAAACCAGTTTAGCAAAAACGTTTTAGGTATTGTAGTGATTTTTTAGGAATAAAAAGCTATTTTAAAAGTTCACACTTGGAAACTTTTCAATAGAAATCTGGCAATGTTATTCAATGGGAGAAAATTCAGGTTCCAGGTAAAGTACGATCTCGTTACTTTTGTAATCCAGTACTGGTCTCCTGGGGCCAGCACTGGGGTCTCAACTCAAAACAGGCAAGTAATTACGTTTCAGTATTTCGTATGATTTTTAAAGAATATTTCTAGTTTTCAAAAGTAGACAGAAGAAATTTCATAGAAAAGCAGACAATGGGTTCCTATGGAGAAAATACAAGTTACTAGTAAACCAGCTAGGAATTACTTTTGCGTTTCAGCACTGGGCTATAAGGCACAGTACTGGCTCCTCTCCTGATCACACGTGAGTATTTCGGAATTCGGAAGTCGGATGATTTTATAGGAATATTTCACGTTTTCAAAAGTAGACAGAAGATTTTTCGAGTCAAACCAGGCAATGTTATTCAAAGGAAGGTAAGTGAGTTACCGGTTTTCTGGTGAGTCCTCGACTGGTGAAGTTGTAGTTCTGGGCATAGACTCAGGGGTCCCCCAGGGTCAGGTAGGTACAGGTGGTTCACCCTCAGCGGCGCAGGGGCAGCTAGGCCCAATGTTATCCAATGGGGAACGGGGGGCCTCCGGTTGGTGGCTGCTGGCTAGCAGGCCACGCGGCTGTGGGAGCTGGGCTCCTGGTCACTTGCTCAGGGCAAAGGGGGAAGCAGGATAGGACAAAGGTGGCACAGACAGCTGTGCTGGGCGGCTGGGTGCAGGGTGCTTTTGAGCAGTCGGGCGCTCAATGTTATCCAACGGAAAAGGTCAAAAGGGAAAAAAAGGCTGCAGGTTCGGGGGTGGAGACTCTCGAGGGGCGACCAGCACATCGAGAGGTAAGTTGGGATCTTGGCGCACAAGTAGGTACCCCAAAGAGAGGCACAGGGGGCTGTAGGGTGCCGGGTGCAGGGCTGTCTTTGGGTGTCGGAAAAGCTTACCCTCAGCTGGCTGGGGAGGCCCCTGGTTCTGAGTCTGCAGGCGTCGTCTGGTTCCTCAAGGAGGGTCTTTGGGCACTGGACTTGGGGTCCCATTTGCCAGGGGGATGTCCTCGTGGTCTTGGATCACTCGGGCATGGGCCGGGTTCGGCTGGTGCAGAGTGGGCTGGTCCGGAGCTTCCTGGTTGGCACCTGGGGGGTTATTGCAGATGAGCCTCTGCTGATGGGAGTCCCAGACTTTAAGAGGGTCAAGGCAGGCAGGTCCTCCGGGTGTCCCAAGGTTGCTGTCCGCAGGAGTCGCTGGGATTTAGGCAGGAGCAGGTTCCAGGATCGACAGGCCGGTAGGGCTGGGGCCAAGTCAGTTGCCGTCGTCCTGTTAGCAGCGGCGCGGCGGGTTTTCTTTTAGGAATGGCCCTGGGTACTGTAGGGGCACAGGGCTCATGTACCTGTGCCCACACCTCTGGCATAGGGCACCCAGCTAGAGGGGTGACTGAAGTATGCCAGGGCAGTGGGTTCTGTGGGCATGGCACACAGGGATGTGTGCCATGTCGACTCTCTGTTTTAGTTCTGTTACTTAGACACTCAGCCTGCAAAGGCAGTGTGGGGTGTCAGAGTATAGGGCCCCTGAGGGTGGCACAATGAGTGCTGCAGTCCTCAGGGGTCTTCTCTGGTCACCATGCCCTGGGTACCTAGGGTACCATTTACTAGGGGCTGATGGGTGGCCAGAGATGCCAATTGGGTTTTAGTTTCAACACAGTTTTAGGGAAGGAACACAGGCCCTGGTTACCTGGTTGGCAGGAACCCACGGCACACTCAGTCAAAGCACATCAGCAGTTCAGAAACTGTGGGGGTATACCAAGGCAATAAAGATGGTACTTTCTCACAGCATGCGAGAAAAGAAAGACGTAGGCTCCAGCAGAACAAGAAGCAGGAGCGCCAAGGCCCCCGGCCGCAGACCAGGCAGGTGCAGCTGGCCGCTGACAAGCGCCACCAAACTGAGTGCCCAGACTACGTCGGACTCAAAACAAAGGCAAGGCCAGAAAAACCTCCCAAATAACCCCTAGAAGGAGACCGCTCCAGACAGAACCGATCCACGCAGAAGTGCGACCGGCAGGAAGGTAAGAGAAGAAACAAGCAGGACGGACCAAGCCGGCAACACAGTAAATGACCCCTTCTGGAACACCAGAAAGGGGACCAAGCCGAACAGCGGACAAAAGGGCAAAATCACCGCATTACAATTTGGAGAAGTTGGCCTGATATATGATGCTCACTAGTTCTAGTGATCACCTTGTATCAGTCCAAACAACCCTTATGGTGATTGGTTGTAAGTCAACCTTATAGACCAGCTATCCTAATGGTAGCATGGACAAAGCAGTCTTAGGCTAAACTCTTTTGGCATGTGAAGCCAGCTGTTTTACCACAATATAACCCCTTGAATACCAGATGAAAGGACACCACACAGGTTGTTATGAAAATAAACAGTATATTTATTAATAACAACACCTCTGAACTCTTTATGAGGTCAGAGGGCTAAGCACATGACAATCTCTTAAGAAAAATACGACAAGTTGCACAAAATTACAATGGTGCCCTAGGGGCACGACAAACCATATACTAAGTTAGTGGAATGTGAAAGTCAATAAAAGGAATGGAGCTGTAGGATCGATGGGACCACGCTACACTAACTCTAGGTAAGTAATAGGAGGCCCACGGAACGCGTGTGTAGAGTGTGAACTCACACGCGAGATGCATAACAACGTCTATGGACAGTACAGTTCAAGTAAAAGGTGAGTACGGACAATCCTGACTAGTTAGGACAACGACAACTGTGGAATTGGACACTAGGACAGTTAGACTACCCTTGAGCACCGAAATGCTCTCGTTACCTCACCCACGGGCTGCGGGTGCATAGGTGCCAAAGTGTGTCGGGTCCTCGCGTTGAAGTCAATGGAGCCTGAAAGAAAAGATGCTGCAGGCGACCAGGAGGAAGATGTCTGGTGCGATCCAAGGGTGGATCGGTGAAGAAGAGGACCTGAAAGCAGAGGGGACAGTATTCAAAGTCCACACCGGTGGTTCCACACCGGTCACTAGCCAGTGACCGGTGTGGAACCAGGAAGGAACCAGGTGCTGTCGTCGCGATCAGGTGAAAAGTGGACGCTTGACTCTGCAGCCACGTGGACCAGGAGGTGTCTTCGACGACCAGGATGGAGGCACGAGCTGTCCCACGCAGGCTCTCGCTGTTGGATCCGGAATTGGAGTCAACAGGCCTTAGCAAAGGCAACCCACGCGGTGAAGGGAAAAGACGTCTGGTGCGGACTAGGAGAGTCCGGGGTGCCCCTCTTTTGGAAGGGAGCAAGGGTCAGTCTGGAGCAACCAGACCAGCAGCAAAGATTCGAAGGTTCGTCGTCTAGGAGGCCACTAGCCAGCCGGCAGGTGACCAGACAACGCGTCGAGCAGCAAACAAGCAGAAGGGCCCCACGCAGATCTCGTGGATGCTGGAGGGCTGATCTTCGGTGCAGGGGCTGCTCGGGGCTGGGGCTTCTCAGTCCCCAAAGCACTTGGTCGAGTTTACCTCGGGAGTCGTGCTGGAAGCGAAGTGCAGTTTCTTTCAAGATGGCCGGTCCCACGTGTCTCGTCGCACCCACGGATCTCAGCTGTGCTGCAGATGTAGGTTGAGGTCGGAGAGGTCTGGGAATCCGGGTCTCGTCGGGCTCTGAAGTCTGGATCCTGGAAGGAAGACGACAAAGGGAAGCCGCTGGACGCTTGATGGTGCCTGCAGTTGCAGGGTGGACACTCCTTGCCCACAAGGGAGATTTCTTCAGTCTTCTGTGGAGCAGAACGTCGAAGTCCAGAGTTTCTTCTTGAAGAGTAGTTCAGGATTAATCTAATTTGGAATGGGACCAGCTCCTACCTTTATCCTGCTAAAGGGGGCTGCACAACTGACTAGGTCCCTCCCCTGGGTGGGACCAGGAAGGGGGGGTGGTTACACCCCCTATCCTTTGTCCGGTTTCCCGCCAGAGCTGGGGCTGGAGTGCCCCAGCAACTGGTTTGAACCGGTGTATGCACAGGGCACCTTGTGTGCCCCAGGCATGTCTCATTACTTTCAGGCCTATCCTCCCCAATATACAAAATCCTGTCTGGGGTGGTGCTAGCACCTCCCAAGGCAGGAAACCCTTTGTCCAAGCCGCCCTTGCTGGAAGGACTCCCAGCAGCAGGAGGTCAGACTTGTGTCTGTGGTGGCAGCATCCATTTTGTGATGCCAAGGCTCGAGTTAACTTTAACCGGGGTTCACAGTTACATACATGTTGTGTCCCTCTAGAAGGGTGGAATGCTACCCCCGTCGCCAGAATTGGCGAGGGGGTAGTATTCCAATTCGTATGACACCTTACTCGACATGTTTTGATAATGCTATACCAGAGTTAGCATTTAACCGCGAGGTTGATAATGCACTTAAGAGTATATGGTATAGCGTTATCATGGAAACAGCTAAAGGACTTGGTTCCGAAAGCTGTAGACAGGCTCAGCTCATGCTAGAGCACCATCTCACATAATTCCAAGCACTCTGCCTTCAGGATTGATAAGGCCTGCCATAGGAGTGACTGATAGGAGGATATGTGTCCATTTTAGGTTTAGATATAGGTATACTATATCTATAGCAAAGGGTGATTACACCACCTTGCCCCAGCTGTCATGCAGCCAGTTGTGTCAGTTTTAGATGGCCAGCCAGGGGTGGCATAATACATGCTTCAGCCCCTGGTAGGCCCTGGGTACACCTATGCCCTGGATACCTAAGGTACACTGAACAGGGACTGATAAGGTGGCCCAGTACCAATTGGTAAATGCACCTAAAGTACATGGTTGTCAATTTAGAGAGAGAACAGCTAGGCTGTGGGTCTGATTAGCAGGCCCACAGCCAGGGAAAGTCGTAAACCAGTGAAGCAAAAATCTGGGGTGACCATAGGATTGCAGACCCCACTCTCCTACAACAATGCCGTAGATGGCCAAGATACGCCCAGGCAAGACCAAGAAGCCGCACCAGTGGAATACAGCAACACAAGGAAAGGCGAGAAACCCACAAAGGGGAGTCCACACCCTCCCAGTGTAAGACAAAGCTATACAATATCTACAAGTACCCCACTTAGGGTATGACACGTCCCAAAGAAATTATGGGAACCACTCTTAGGGAAGAAAATCCTGCATCAGGGAAGAAAATCCTGCATCAGAGAACAAATCCATAAAACTTGCGGCAGAAACCACAGAAGGCTTAGTAATCCACCAAAAAGTACACTCTTGCCAAAAAGGGGCTGAACAAGCAGCCAACTAAAGAGAGGGGCCAACCAAGGGACCCCAAGGCACAGTAAACAACACAGTAAGTGTAACGGTCACTCCAAACACCAGATTCCAGAAGCAAGTGGGATAACACCGCCCACCAAGTCTCGGAGGATCAACAAACCAGCCTACGGAGGAGGAGGGAGGACGGACCCCCGCAAGAAGACGCTGAATTGCAGAGTCCGCATGAGTGTTAAACAGAAGGACCCCATCAATAGGCAGGTCAACCATACGTTCCCCAATATTTGCAGGAAAAACTGCATCACCTAGCCAAGCATGGCGACGGAGAGCCACAGAAGTGGCCATAGCACGGCCAAGAGCATCGGCAACATCCAAGGCCGCACGAAGAATAAACTCGGCCAACTCCCTACCATCCACACATGGCTCTGCAGATCAGCACGGGCACCCGAATGGGAGACATGCGAAAGAAGGGACTCCACAGAGTCCCACAGGCTGGAAGTAGTAGAGTGTTGAGCGCCCGCAAGGCAGCACAGGAAGAAGCGAAGACGTTACGCCCCCATGAATCCAACCACTGGGCCTCTCGAGACGGAGGGAACACCACCACAGACAAGGATGGAAAAGCTGTCCGCTGAAGGGAAACTTGAGTAGAAGGGTGGAAGGAAAGGCAGAGAGGGTTGTGCGGAGCCAGACGGTGGCGATGCAGGAGCGGCTGAGGCACCGGATCACTCGTGGCAGGGCACCCTCAAAAGAGAATTATGGAGCGACGCTTCAAAAGGAGGGAACAGCTCCCGTCAACCAGAGCCCTGGTGGAGAACTTCCAAAAGGTTATCTGTAGGAAATGGAGTGACAGGTTCACCCATCTGCAGAATGCCAGCAGCTGTGGAAATAGCCCGAACAAAGGCAAGACTGGCCTTAGTAGGGCATCGCACAGGAGAAAGTAATTCCTCCGTTGGCGACGGCTGCAGACTGAGCCGTCCATCCCCAAGTCCAGGGGGAAGCTGCCAGCCCTGGAATAGTGGGGATCCACAGATGAGTGGGGAACCTGAGGGGCCCCAGGGGAAGGAGGGTAGGCTGGTGGAAAAGTCAGCTGCGAGCCACGGAAAGAAGGGTTCGAGGATTTAGGCCGTGGGGAAGGCGAGGAGCCCTCCCTGGAAGATGCCGGTGAAAAGACACCAACAGATGACAGACCTCTGTACAGAAAGGAACCTCAGGAGACGAATCAAGAACCCGACACCGGCATGGCTCCGTGGAGTCTGCCACAGGCGCCTGATCGACGTCGATCAGCGCCGGAGTGGGCATTTGCGGCGCCGGGATGAACTCTGCCACCACGTGCTCCCCAGGAGAATGGGGCGGGATCGACGCCAGTACGTCAAAGAAGCAGCACTGAAAAGGCGCCGGCTCCGCCTCAGACGGGGCACCCCAGGTCCCAGCCTCCACCCGTGACCCCACCAGAGCCATGGAGGAAGGCCCGGTGCCAAAACTGCTCAGAGGACCGAAGGGGACTCGGGGGCAAGCCCGGAATCGCGGCGATCTCCTGCGACACCACAGGTAGCCCGGTAGGGATTTGCGGCGAGGCAGGGACGCCAGGCGCCGAAAAGGGAGCCCGGAAGGACCACACCTCGACGACACCACCCTCCTCTGACCTGAAGCCGAAACCTTCAGCACCGGGACCAGAGCCGCCGGCGACTCCGCGAAAGTCCCTGCACGAGGCAAGGGATTCGCAGATGTCTCAAGAGGTAGAGGAGGGGCCAAAGAAGCCTGCAGAGCCGCAGCGTAGGCTGACATTTGGGCCCTAGTCGCACCAATGACGGGAAACAGTGGGTAGGAAGGCGACAGGCGGGGCACGGTTTCAAGAGGGGAACCGGCACCCACCGCTGAAGGAGGACAGGGCCTCAGACACAAGCTGAAGGACCTACCAGTCGGCGAGCAAAGCCCTTGGGGCCGTGGCGATGGACGATGTCGCAGACGGAAGCGGCGGTTCCTGGACTCCGAGGTAGGGGACGGACGCTGGGACGACACAGACCTGGACAAGCAGGCCGACAGCAACTTCATCCGGCGCTCCAGCCGTGACTTAGGCTTAAGGTGCTGACAGCCGTCGCAATCCGTCGAGTCGTGGTTCTCGCCCAGGCACCACATGCAAATCGGGTGATGGGACGTGCAGTAGAAGGAGTCGTTTCTGTCCTGTAACTCCAGTTCTGTAGTAGGGGTATCTCTCTTATAGTCATAATCTAGTGAATAGTCCCGCCCATGTGCGTGGACCCCGGCAATCAAAAATAATCTCTTAAGTTGTCATAAAATTGCAGACCTGCAAAGACACTTAAGAGAGAATTTAAAGACAAATAATGCAGCCTATATCCACAGGCTACACTGTCCAGTACTTCAACTAGAAATTCCACCAAAACACACACAAACAGCACAGCCTGCCCAGTTTCTCCCAAAGAGAAACTTGCCTCTACCAGTAAAAGCCTCTGGAATGATAGAGAGAAAGGCATGGACAGACAAGCCCCATAGGCTGCCATTATGTGGCTTAAATAGGATACTGTGCCTTTAAGAGAACTTTCCAGAACTTCTCCCAGTATCCTAGAATGCACAGCAGGTCCCTCTTACTTTCAGTTCTTTTTGAAGGCGTAACACGCCTGACCTGTAGCATTCCTTACATGAACATCTCTCTCCACCGGGGAGGAAGGCGGGCGCTTATGACTATAACAGAGATACCCCTACCACAGAACTGGAGTTACAGGACAGAAACTACTCCTTCTGTAGTAGGGGATCTCTGTGTATAGTCATAATCTAGTGAATAGAATGGCAAGCCCATCCCCACACCAAAGCGGCGGTGGAGAAAACAAAAATAACACCACTATTGTGCGAACAGATTTCGCAGCGAAGCCTGCCCAACCTGAGCGTCTGCCCTGGCATCAGTGTCCAGGCAGTAATGCTTAGCAAAGGTATGAACCGACTTCCAAGCGGCCGCCTTGCAGATTTCCGCAATAGGAACGTTACGGAGCAGAGGTGTCGTGGCAGCTTTGCCCCTGGTGGAATGAGCCTTAGGTTTACCCCCTAAGGTCTTATTAGCTTTTTGGTAACACAATTGTATGCAGGACACAATCCACCTAGAGATAGACTGCTTAGAGGTCGCAAGACTCGTCCTGACCGATCCATAATTGATGAACAATTGGTCTGACCTACGAATATCCTTGGTTTTATCCAGATAAAATTTCAACACCCTCCTAACATCCAGGGAATGCAGGGACCTTTCCGCCGGCGAGGAAGGATTCTGAAAAAAAGTTGGCAAAGTTATCGTCTGGTTGACATGAAAATCAGAAATAACCTTGGGAAGAAATTTAGGGTGAGTACGCATAACAACCTTAGCAGCATGAAATACAGTATAAGGTTCTTGGCAACACAACGCCTGAATTCCACTCACCCTGCGGGCCGATGTAATGGCCACGAGGAACGCCGCCTTCCAGGACAGGTGCTGCAACGAAGCCTTATGAATAGGTTCAAAAGACTCCTTCATCAATCTGGACAGCACCACATTCAGTTCCCATTAAGGCGAAGGAAGCCTGACAGGAGGGAATACTTTCTTCAAGCCTTCCAGAAAATCTTTGATCACAGGGATCTGGAAGAAGGAAGTCTGTGAAGGGCATTTCCTGTAGGCAGTCAAAGCAGCAAGATGAACCTTAATAGAATGAACATTAAGGCCAGACTGCGCCAAATGTAGAAGGTAAGGAAGAATAACATCCTCCTTACACGTCGTAGGGTCATAGTTCTTGGATTGGCACCAGATACAGAACCTCTTCCACTTGTAAGCATAGGAAGTCCGAGTGGAAGGTTGTTTAGACTCCTTCAGTATGTCCATGCAATCTTCTGGCAGATTCAAATGACCATATTGCACTATCTCAGGAGCCATGCCGCCAAACTCAAAGACGAGAGGTTGGGGTGCAACATCTGTCTGTTGAACTTTGTGAGAAGGTCCGGCCTGCACGGCAGCCGTATGTGAGGAAGTAGAGACCGGTGAAGCAGGTCCGTGAACCACCACTGCCTGGGCCATTCCGAGGCAATCAGGATAATCCGCGCCCTGGACCGGGACAGCTTGATGAGCACCGTCGGAATCAGGGGAATGGGTGGAAAAGCGTACAGAAAGTTGCTCGACCAGTTGATCCATAACGCATTCCCCAGCGTCCCCGGCTGGTAGTACCTGGAGGCAAAGTCTCGGCATTTGCTGTTTTCGGCGGTGGTGAACAGATCTACGTCTGGAGTCCCCCACCTTGCGAAGACTTCTCCTAGCACTTCGTCGTTTATGACCCATTCGTGATTTTCCTGAATCAGTCTGCTCAGTGCGTCTGCCTGAACATTCTGCACACCTGGTAGATGGGTAGCCATTATCGTCAGTCCTCTGGCCAGAAGCCAGTGCCAGATCGCCTGCGCCTCCTGCGACAGGGTGCGCGATCTCGAGCCCCCCTGCTTGTTGAGGTAATACATCGTGGTCGTATTGTCCGTCTGTACAAGCAGAGAGTTGGTCTGGAAGGACGGAAGAAAAGCCTTCAGCGCCAAGTGAACAGCTCTGAGTTCCAGGAAATTGATGTGGTACGTGGACTCAGTCTGTGACCACGTCCCCTGAATCTGTAGGTCTCCGGAGTGCGCCCCCCAACCGTGGAGACGCGCGTCCGTCATGATAGTCTGCGTGGGAATGTCCTTGTGGAAGGGAACCCCTCTCAGGAGATTCTCCGCCGAACACCACCACCTCAGAGACTGAAGAGCATGCAGAGATAATCGTATCTTGTCGTCCCAAGATCCTCTCCTCTGATCCCACTGATCCTCCAAGCACTCTTGTAACGGTCTCATGTGTAGGCGTGCATGAGGCGTTAGGAAGATACACGAGGCCATCAATCCCAGTAGAGAAGACACCGTCCTCACTGTTGTAGATGGAGTGGTCACAAGAGCCTGAGCCTTCCGAAGGAGTGATAATCGTCGCTCCTCCGAAGGAGACACGCTTGCTGACAGCGTATTGATGGAGGCTCCCAAGTACTGTATGCACTGGACCGGAGTCGGGACAGACTTGGACATGTTGATGTGCAACCCCAGCTTGTTTAATAGAACGCACGTCTTCTGGAAGTGTGCTTGCGCTTCCGAGAAGGAGGAGGCCTTGATCAACCAATCGTCCAGGTACGGGTAGACAAACACCTTGTTCTTTCTCAGGTGTGCCGCTACCACCGCAATGCACTTTGAGAATGTTCTCGGCGCAGACTTCAGTCCGACTGGCAGTACTGTGTATTGATAATGATTGGCGCCGACTTGGAATCGCAGGAACTTCCTGTGTTTGTGTGCAATGGGCACATGGAAGTATGCATCCTGTAGGTCTATGGAACACAGCCAGTCTCCCCGTTGCAGCTGAGGATAAATTATTATTATTATTATTATTATGCGTTCTTATATAGCGCTCGATTACCCGTAGGCATCTCGGCGCTTGCCTTGGGAACCCGTCCTGGCTTCCCCAAGGTGAAAGCCAGGCATCCCGCCGCGGGGGGGCCGTAGTGGAGATTAAGCAGGCTAATGCCCAGAGCTGCAGAGTGTGAACCCGTGATTCGAGTAGGCACCGAAGCGAGAATTATCGAGTCCGTGGATATTTGGGCTCAAGACCCTGCCGCGGATATTTGGGCTCAAGACCCTGCCGCGTCGGGAATTGAACCCTGGTCCCGGGTCTGACCTCTGCTTCAGGGTCTGCCTCCTCTAACCAGTGAGCCACACTTCTCCACTAAATATAAATAAATCTGATGCAACAACAGCATGCAAAACTTTTCTCTGCGAATCCATTTGTTTGCTTGTCGCAAATCCAGAATGGGCCTGTGTGAGAAGTTGGCCTGATATTTGATGCTCACTAGTTCTAGTGATCACCTTGTATCAGTCCAAACAACCCTTATGGCGATTGGTTGTAAGACAACCTTATAGACCAGCTATCCTAATGGTAGCATGGACAAAGCAGTCTTAGGCTAAACTCTTTTGGCATGTGAAACCAGCTGTTTTACCACAATATAACCCCTTGAATACCATATGAAAGGACACCACACAGGTTGTTATGAAAATAAACACTATATTTATTAATAACAACATCTCTGAACTCTTTATGAGGTCAGAGGGCTAAGCACATGACAATCTCTTACGAAAAAAACTACAAGTTGCACAAAATTACAATGGTGCCCTAGAGGAACGACAAACCATATACTAAGTAAGTGGAATGTGAAAGTCGATAGAAGGAATGGAGCTGTCCAGAGGCTGGAGGTTCGCTAGGACTACGCTATCTTCACCTTAGGTAAGTAATAGGAGGCCCACGGGACGCGTGTGCAGAGTGTGAATTCACACGCGAGATGCGTAACAACGTCTATGGAGAGTACAGTTCAAGTTAAAGGTGAGTACGGACAATCCTGACTAGGTAGGACTAAAACGACTGTGGAACTGGACACTAGGACAGTTAAACTACCCTTGAGCACCGAAATGCTCTTGTTACCTCACCCACGGGCTGCGGGTGCATAGGTGTCAAAGTGTGTCGGGTTCTCGCGTTGAAGTCTATGGAGCCTGTAGGAAAAGATGCTGCAGGCGACCAGGAGGTAGATGTCCGGTGCGATCCAAGGGTGGATCGGTGAAGAAGAGGACCTGAAAGCAGAGGGGACAGTGTTCAAAGTCACTAGCCAGTGACCGGTGTGGAACCAGGAAGGAACCAGATGCTGTTGTCGCGATCAGGTGAAGAGTGGACGCTTGACTCTGCAGCCACGTGGACCAGGAGGTGTCTTCGACGACCAGGATGGAGGCACGAGCTGTCCCACGCAGGCTCTCGCTGTCGGCGGTGTGGGATCCTGGACTGGAGTCAACAGACCTTGGCAAAGGCAACCCACGCGGTGAGTGGAAAAGGCTTCTGGTGCTGACTAGGAGAGTCCGGGTGCCCCTCTTTTGGAAGGGAGCAAGGGCCAGTCTGGAGCAACCAGACCAGCAGTGAAGATTTCAAGGTTCGTCGTCTAGGAGGCCACTAGCCAGCCGGCAAGTGACCAGACAACGCGTCGAGCAGCAAACAAGCAGAAGGGCCCCACGCAGATCTCGTGGAAGCTGGAGGGCTGATCTTCGGTGCAGGGGCTGCTCGGGGCTGGGGCTTCTCAATCCCCAAAGCACTTGGTCGAGTTTACCTCGGGAGTCGTGCTGGAAGCGAAGTGCAGGTTCTTTCAAGATGGCCGGTCCCACGTGTCTCGTCGCACCCACGGGTCTCAGCTTTGCTGCAGATGTGAGTTGAGTTCGGAGAGGTCTGGGAATCCGGGTCTCGTCGGGCTCTGAAGTCTGGATCCTCGAGGGAAGACGACAAAGTGAAGCCGCTGGACGCTTGATGGTGCCTGCAGTTGCAGGGTGGACACTCCTTGCCCACAAGGGAGATTCTTCAGTCTTCTGTGGAGCAGAACGTCGAAGTCCACAGTTTCTTCTTGTAAAGTTGTTCAGGATAATCTAATTTGGAATGGGACCAGCTCCTATCTTTATCCTACTAAAGGGGGCTGTACTACGTCCCTCCTGTGGGTGGGACCAGGAAGGGGGGTGGTTACACCCCCTATCCTTTGTCCGGTTTTCGTGCCAGAGCCGGGGCAGGGATGCCCCAGCAACTGGTTTGAACCGGTGTATGCACAGGGCACCTCGTGTGCCCCAGGCATGTCTCATTCCTTTCAGGCCTGTCCTACCCAATACACAAAACCCTGTCTGGGGTGGTGCTAGCACCTCCCAAGGCAGGAAACCCTTTGTCCAAGCCTCCCTCGCTGGAAGGACTCCCAGCAGCAGGAGGTCAGACTTGTGTCTGTGGTGGCAGCATCCATTTTGTGATGCCAAGGCTCGAGTTAACTTTAACCGGGGTTCTCAGTTACATACATGTCGTGTCCCTTTAGAAGGGTGGAATGCTAGCCCCGTCGCCAGAATTGTCGAGGGGGTAGTATTCCAATTCGTATGACACCTTACTCGACATCTTTTAGTTTCAAAAGTGTTTTTATTGAAATTCTTAACAGGCATATAGTAAGACATCTCTGTGAGAAAAGTAAACTCAGAGCATACATTGCGGGCGGGACAGACAAGCATGTCTTCCCTTGTGCAGCAGAAGAAGCAATGAAGGTATGCCCAATGAGCGATGCGACGTCATGCTTGGAAGGGCAAAAGATTGACATAAGGAAAACAACACGAACCAAAAACCCCCATCCCTCCCCCACAAAATCCCCCCTCCCTCCACCCCGACCAGTGTGCCCAGGAAGGTCAGTGACACCTGCATTGTGTCGCGGGAGTGTGACGAGGCCATGAGTAGTAGAGTCACCGGGAGTCACCGGGAGTCATCGGTGGCGCTAGCGAGACGCAAAACCCTAAGATACTTGGGGCAGGTGATTTCATTGAACTCCTTGGATAAGAGAGTCAGCAAGGGGAGCCATGTCTTGCGAAAGGAGTCTGTGGAGCTGGTGAGAGTGGCATGGATACGCTCCATCCCAAGGGTGAACCACAGTTTGTGGAGCCATCCCGTGTGTGTAGGTTTAGTCGTAGTGCCCCCTAGTGACAAGATGTGTTGTGTGGCTGCCTGCATAGCGATGCCCATCTGTCGGCCTCGTAGTGATTTGAGGGGAAACATTAAGGCATTGGGCAGGCCCAACACGGTGTACGCAGGGAATCTCGGGACTTCAGTTTCGAAAGTGGAGTCTATGTCATCCAGGACCTGTTTCCAAAAGTCTCCCAGCTCGGGGCACTCCCAGAGGATGTGAGTCAAGGTACCACGTTCCCCGCACCCTCTCCAGCAAAGGTCGCTGCGCTTCGGGTTTCCTTGGTGTAATCGGGCTGGGGTAAGGTGCCAATATATGGCGAATTTGACTGCAGTTTCTCTCGCTTTGGTGTTTCGTGTAGTGTGTGAGGCTCTATGGTAGATGTATCCCCATTCTTTGGATGACAAGGTCCTCCCAAGTTCAGCCTCCCAGCGCCGTTGACCGGGTGATTTAGCCTGGGAGGGTTAAGGGGCAAGCATTTTATAGAGTTCGGAGATGAGGCGCTTGTCTGTGGTCTTAGTAAGCAGCCACTTCTCGAAGTCCGTCATGGGGCGGCCCACTAGGGTAATGACGTTCGGGTCAGTGAGCCAGTGTCGGAGCTGGAGGTATTGGAAGAAGTGGGGGTGTTCTATCCCGTATCCTTGTTTAATGTCGTCGAAGGAAAGAAATCCGTTCAGGTCAAAAAGATGACCCGCAGCTCGGCACGCCGAGCCCCGCCATTGAGAAAATGCGCCTGGGCCCTCACCTGGGGGGAAGTCAGGGTTGTCCAGAAGGGGAGTGAAAGGGGAAGGGAAAGTAGTCAGTCCGCGTTTGAGCGCCACCCGATTCCACACCTGTAGGGTCGTGCGAGTGATTGGGGACCGTGACATATATTTGGGCCTGTGGTGTTTGGCCAGGAATGGAACCCGCCACAGCGGCGTCTGAGCCATAGCTCTATCTTGGAAGAGCCATCTCTTCTCCGATTCGGGTCTGTACCACTCCACCAGGTACCGGAGTTGGGATGCCTGGAAGTACCGCGCCAAGTCCGGGATTCTGAGACCGCCCTCATCCATGCTCCTGTATGCAAGCAGTTTGTGAAGTCGGGCTCTCTTCCCCTCCCAAATAAAGCCAGACAGTAAGTCTTGTAAGGTTTTCAACGTGCCCGCAGGGGGCACAATGGGAATTGTTTGAAACAAATATAAAATCCGCGGCAGGACTGACATTTTTATAGCCGCCACCCTCCCCAGCAGAGAAAGAGGTTGTTTGGACCATCTCGCCAGGTCTGAGCGTATCCGGGTGATGAGAGTTGCGTAATTAGTGGAGACCGTGAGGTCGGTTGAGGGAGTCCGGGTGATACCTAGGTATGGTATCCGGTCGGCCACCTGTAGGCCGCTGTGGTGACCCATTGCCGGGGCCTGCGGGCGCGCATTTTTGCCTAGAGGTAAGATGAGGGATTTTGCGATATTAATGCGGAAGCCTGAAACAGCCCCAAACACCTTACTCGACATGTTTTGATAATGCTATACCAGAGTTAGCATTTAACCGCGAGGTTGATAATGCACTTAAGAGTATATGGTATAGCGTTATCATGGAAACAGCTAAAGGACTTGGTTCCGAAAGCTGTAGACAGGCTCAGCTCATGCTAGAGCACCATCTCACATAATTCCAAGCACTCTGCCTTGAGGGTTGATAAGGCCTGCCATAGGAGTTACTGATAGGAGTATATGTGTCCATTTTGGGGTTAGATACAGGTATACTATATCTACAGCAAAGGGTGTGTACACCACCTTGCCCCAGCTGTCTTGGAGCCAGTTGTGTCAGTTTTAGATGGCCAGCCAGGGGTGGCATAATACATGCTTCAGCCCCTGGTAGACCCTGGGTACACCTCTGCCCTGGATACCTAAGGTACACTGTACAGGGACTGATAAGGTGGCCCAGTACCAATTGGTAAATGCACCTAAAGTACACGGTTGTCAATTTAGAGAGAGAACAGCTAGGCTGTGGGTCTGATTAGCAGGCCCACAGCCAGGGAAAGACGTAAACCAGTGAAGCAAAAAGCAAAAATCTGGGGTGACCATAGGATTGTAGACCCCACTCTCCTACAGCCTGAACTCGTTCTTGTCCTTTTTTCGAACCAGGAAGAACCTGGAGTACAGACCTCTTCCTCTTTGAGACAGAGGTACGTCTTCTATCGCCCTTTTCCTTAACAGGATATCGGCCTCCGCCTGGAGCTCGCACGGCCGAAACTGCGAGCTGACTGGAGGGATTGATGGAGGCGGGCTGGTGAACCGAAGACTGTATCCATTGCAAACAATATTCAGCACCCACTTGTCCGGAGTAATTTTTCTCCACTCTGCCAGAAAAAATTGAACGCTTCCCCCCACCGGAGTGGGTAACGGATGTAGGGGAAGTAAGCGCTCAGGGCCTAGACCCGGCCGGGCCTTTAGTCGCTGTTGCCGACTGGTGGCCGCCTCTGCCTTTCTGGCGCTTCTGGAACGGTCTTCGGAACTGCTGCTGTTGTTGCTGCTGCTGTTGTCCTGAAGACTGGCCACGCCCTCTGCCCTGGCCACCGAACCGCCGCTGGAACGGTCGGTATGACTTCTTGGTCTCCATGGGTTTTTCCAAACCCACAGCCGTGAGCGTTTCGGCCTCCGCCTTCATGAGGGCCATTTCGTCATCCGCATGTTTCCCAAATAGGGTTTCGCCAGAGAATGGTAGATTGGCAACCCTTTGTTGTGCGTCCGGTTTTAATGACGTGAGGCGGAGCCAGGCGTGTCTTCGCTGGTTAATTCCATGGCAGAAACCATGCGCCGCCAGCAGGGAAGAGTCGGCCGCGGCACTGATGACCTGATTCGCCACCAACATCCCCTCATTCAACACCTCTTGGAAATCTTCTCGCTTATCACGCTGCAGATGTTCCACAAACTGCTGCAGAGATTCCCAGAGTGCTCGATCATAGCGTCCCAACAAGGCTGTGGCACTCGCAGCCTTCATGGAAGTCGCCGACATCCCACAAACCTTTCTCCCAGACGAATCGAGCCACCTGGATTCCTTATCTGGCGGAACTGTGGAGGCCGGAGTGGTGGCATGCTGTTTACGAGCCGCCGTCACAATCACAGAGTCTGGAGGGGGTTCCACCCTTAGAAAAGCCGGATCCGAGTCGGGAGCCTGGTATTTTTTCTGCAGTCTTGAGGGGGCCGCTTTAGTCACCGCCGGGGTGAGAAAAAGATCCATGGCCGGTTCCTCCAGGCCCGGAACTAAGGGCAGTAATGGCCGAGACAGATGTTTCTGATGCAGCGTCTCAAAGATCACCGATGTCTTGGGCGTGGGCACCGTCAACGAGATGCCCAGTTTTGCTGCACCTCGTAAAAGGACGTCGTGGAAAGACACCTGATCATCAATCGGTGTGAGAAGTTGGCCTGATGTGCAGTGCTCACTATTCTAGTGATCACTATATATCAGTCCAAACAACCCTCATTGATGATTGGTTGTAAGTCAACCTTATAGACCAGCTATCCTAGTAGCATGGATACGAGCAGTCTAAGGCTAAGACTCTAGAGGGCGTGTTAAGCCAGCTGTTTTACCATCACATTACCCCTTGGACACCCAGTGAAAGGACACCACACAAGTTGTTATGAAAATAAACAGTGTATTTATTTATAACAAGACTACCCTGGCTCTTTATGAGACAGGGAGCTAAGCACACAACAAAACTCTTACGAAAATACTTTTAAGTTAGCACGTTACACAAATGCCCGAGGGGCACGAAAAACCATATACGCTAAAAGTGGAATGCGAATTACTAGCAGGTAAGTAACAGTTCTAATAGGCTTTGGAATCGCTAGGACTGGACTAGGGAATCGTTAGATTACTACTAGGAGGCCCAGGGGACTCGGGTGCAGAGTGTGCACTCTCACGCGGGATGCGGGACAAAGTCTATGGAAGCTAGAATTCACAAAGTTAGTGTTCACGGGCGAACCCGACCTGGTGGGAAGAAAACGACAGTGGATCCTGACCCTAGGATAGTGAGGCTATGCTGGGACACCGAAGTGCCGAAGTTACCTAGCCCAGGGGCTGCAGCTGCATAGGTCTGAAAAGACGTCGGGGATCTCGTTGCCGGACCAGGAGCCTGGAAGAAGGAAGTTGCTGGCAGGCGACCAGTGAAGGAAAGTTCGTTGGATCCAAGCCTGGATCGAGGAAGAAGAAACCTGAAAGCAGAGGGGACCAAGTTCTTGAATCACTAGCCAGTGATTAAGTGGGCACCAGGATGGCACCGGGCGAAGTCACCGCAGTCAGGTGAGTGGGCGCTGCTGGGCTCTGCAGTCTCTCGGACCAGGAGGCGTTGTCGGCGACCAGGATGGAGGTGCGAGCTGTCCCACGAAGGATGAAGTCGTTGGCGTCGAAGTTACCCAGGATTGGGCAACAAGCCTTGGCTAATTCAAGCCCACGCGGTGGACTCAAAATGGCGTCTTGAGTGGACCAGGAGGGTCCAGGGTGCTCCTCTTCGGGAAGGGAGCAAGGGCCAGTCTGGAGCAACCAGACCAGCAGCAGAAATGTCGTCGGGCGTCGTCGGGAAGGCCACAAGCCAACGGGCTAGTAGCCAAACAACGCGGTGAGCAGCGGAAAGCAGAAGGGCCCCACGCAGATCGTGGAGATGCTGGGGGGCTGCACTTCGGAGCTGGAGCTGCTCAGAGTCGGGGCTTCTCGGACCCCAAAGCACTCACCAGTAAATTACTCGGCGGGCTTGCTGGAAAGAAGTCGTGCAGTCTTGAAGATGGCCGGTCCCTCGAGGTCTCGTCACACCCACGAATCTCAGCGTGACTGATGATGCAGGTAGAGGTCAGAGGTGCCAGGGAAGCCGGTTCTCGTCGAGCTGGGCAGTCTTGATCCGGAGGAGAGACTTGCAGCAGACCGCAGTGTCCTTAGATGGTGCCTGCGGATGCAGGGTGACTACTCCTTAGTCACAAGGGAGAAATCTTAGGAAGAAGTCTTGAGTTCCTTTCGTGGAAAGTAGTTTCAGGATTCAAAGATGATCTGATTTGGAAGGGGGCCAGTCTCTACCTTTATCCTGTAAAAAGGGGCTGGCACGCGACTAGGTCCTGCCCTATGGGTGGGACCAGGAGGGGGGTGGTTACACCCACTTCCTTGGCGGGCTTTTCCCCAGCACAGGGTCTGGAGTGACCCTGGAACTGGTTCCAGCCAGCCTATGCACAGTGAGCACCGGGGTGCCACGTGCAGTCACCTTCCTCTAAAGCCCTGCCTACCTACAATACACAAAACCCTGTCTGGGACGGTGCTGGCACCGCCCCTGGCAGGAAACCCTTTGTCCTTATCTCCTGCTCTGGGAGGACTCCCAGCAGCAGGAGGGCAGACTTGTGTCTCGGTGGCAGCATCCATTTTGTGGATGCTGAGGCTCTGTCTGACTTTTAACCGGGTTATAGGTTACAGGCATGTCGTGTCCCTCTAGAAGGGTGGAATGCTAACCCCGTCGCCAGAATTGGCGAGGGGTTAGTATTCCAATTCGTATGACACCTTACTCGACATGTTTTGATAAAGCGATACCAGAGTTGGCACATAACCGCGAGGATTATAATGCACTTAAGAGTATATGGTATGCGATATCATGGAAACGGCTAAGGGATGGATCCCGAAAGCCGCAGACAGGCTCAGCTCATGCTAGAGCACCATCTCACACGATTCCAAGCACTCTGCCTTCAGGATGGTTAAGGCCTGCTATAGGAGTGACTGATAGGAGATCTGTGTGTCCATTTTTAGGGTTAGATATAGGTATACTATATCTAAAGCAAAGGGTGAGTACACCACCTTGCCCCAGCTGTCGTGCAGCCAGTTGTGTCAGTTTTAGTTAGTCAATCCAGGGGTGGCATAATACATGCTTCAGCCCCTGGGAGACTTCTGGGTGCACCTCAGCCCTGGGTACAGGGACTTGGAGAGGGCCCAGTGCCAATTCAGTACCTGAGTACAATTTGGATAGAGAGAACAGCTAGGCTGTGGGTCTGATTAGCAGGCCCACAGCCAGGGAAAGTCGTAAACCAGTGCAGCAAAAAGCAAAAATCTGGGTGATCATAGGATTGCAGACCCTACTCTCCTACAATCGGTGAAACCCTTGTTTCCGGTGACTCCGACAAAGTCGGGGAATAGTCTCTGGTCCCTGAAGACCTTGTCCGGGAACGAGACCTGTGCCTCCTGTGGCGCCGCCTCGACCTTGTGGACGACCTGTTGCGCGAGCGTTCCCTCCTCCTGGAACGTGAACGCGATCTCCCAACACGTGGGCGCTCCGCAGGTTTCCGTGGCGGCGTCTTCCGTGGCCTATCCTGGGGTTTAGGTTTTGGAGTCCCCTTAGGCGGAGTAGGGAGTGGAGGCAGGGACACTGATCTCGGTGGCAGGACTGGAGGCATCTCCGGCCGAGGCGCGGGCCCATGCGGTGGGGCCGGTGGCGGAGGTTGTCCCGCTGGAGGAAGTGGAGGCAGAGGAGGATTGATGGGAGGTGTAGGAGAGTGGGGTCTGCAATCCCATGGCCACCCCAGATTTTTGCTTTTTGCTTCACTGGTTTACGACTTTCCCTGGCTGTGGGCCTGCTAATCAGACCCACAGCCTAGCTCTCTCTTAATTGACAAGCATGTACCTTAGGTGCATTTACCAATTGGTACTGGGCCACCTTATCAGTCCCTGTACAGTATACCTTAGGTATCCAGGGCATAGGTGTACACAGGGCCTACCAGGGGCTGCAGCATGTATTATGCCACCCCTGGCTGGCCACCCAAATCTGACACAACTGGCTGCCCGACAGCTGGGGCAAGGTGGTGTAATCACCCTTTGCTTTAGATATAGTATTCCTATATCTAACCCTAAAATGGACACATATATTCCTATCAGTCACTCCTATGGCAGAGTGCTTGGAATTATGTGAGATGGTGCTCTGGCATGAGCTGAGCCCGTTTGCAGCTTGCGGAACCAAGTCCTTATAGCTGTTCCATGATAACGCTATACCATATACTCTTAAGTGCATTATGAACCTCGCGGTCAAATGCTAACTTTGGCATAGCATTATCAAAACATGTCGAGTAAGGTGTCATACGAATTGGAATACTAACCCCTCGCCAATTCTGGCGACGGGGTTAGCATTCCACCCTTCTAGAGGGACACGACATGTCTGTAACTGTGAACTCCGGTTAAAGTTAACTCGAGCCTCAGCATCACAAAATGGATGCTGCCACCACAGACACAAGTCTGACCTCCTGCTGCTGGGAGTCCTTCCAGCAAGGGAGGCTCAGACAAAGGGTTTCCTGCCTTGGGAGGTGCTAGCACCACCCCAGACAGGATTTTGTGTATTAGGTAGGCCAAGGCTGAAAGGAATGAGACATGCCTGGGGCACACAAGGTGCCCTGTGCATACACCGGTTCCAACCAGTTGCTGGGGCACTCCAGCCCCAGTTCTGGCGGGAAACTGGACAAAGGATAGGGGGTGTAACCACCCCCCTTCCTGGTCCCACCCAGAGGAGGGACCTAGTCGTAGTGCAGCCCCCTTTAGCTGAATAAAGGTAGGAGCTGGTCCCATTCCCAGTTAGATTAATCTTGACAACTTCCACGAAGAACTCTTGACCTTCGACCTCCTGGACACCAGAAGACTGAAGAATCTCCCCTATGGTCAGGGAGTGACCATCCTGCTTCAGAGGCACCATCAAGCTCCTGTGCGGTTTGCTGAAGAGTCCTTCCATCCCGGAATCGACAAGACCCGGACCTCCAGACCTCTACCCACATCCACAGCACAGCTGGGACCCGTGGGTGCGACGAGTAACGTGGAGACGGCCATTTTGAAGAAACCGGCACAGCGCTTCCAGCACGACCCCCGAGGGTTCCTCGAGTGAGTGCATTGGGGACTGAGAAGCCCCACACCGACGCAGCTCCTGCACCAAAGACCAGCCCCCCAGCATCCCCGTGATCTGCGTGGGGCCCTTTTGCCTGGTTGCTGCCCTTCCTGTTGTCTGGTCACTTGCCGGCTGGCTTGTGACCTCTGAGACGACGACCCGAAGATTTCGACACTGCTAGTCTGGTCCCCCAGACTGGCACTTGCTTCCTTGTGAAAGAGAAGCACCCCGGACCCTCCTGGTCCACTCCAGACGCCATCTTTGTTCCACCGCGTGGCTTGCATTAGCCAAGGCCTGTTGTCCAGATCGACGATCCGACACCGCCAACAGCAGCAGACTACGTGGGACAGCTCGTGCCTCCAGCCTGGTCGTGAAGAGCAGCTCCTGGTCCGCGCAGCTACAGAGAGAAGCGACCCTTCCTTCACCTGAACGCGGCGACAGCATCTGGTTCCCTCCTGGTTCCAGCACCGTCACTGGCTAGTGACCAAGACTCTGTCCCCTTCCCTTTCAGGACTTCTTCCTTCCAGTTCCATCCTTGGAACAACCGGACTCCTCCATCTGGCTGCCTGCCAGCAACTCCTTGTTTCAGGCATCACCGGGATCAACGCAGCAAACCCGACGCAACTTCAGCCCTATGCACCCGCAGCCTGTGGGTTAGGTAACTAAAGCTTCTAGGTGCTGAAGTCTGGGTCCACTATCCTAGTGTCCAGGTCCACTGTTTTCCCTCCATCCAGCCGGGTTCGTCCGGAATCCGTAACTTTCTAAACTGTAAGATCCATAGACGTTGGTACGCATCCCGCGTGAGAGTTCCCACTCTGCAAGTGAGTCCCGTGGGCCTCCTGCTCCGTACTTACCTAGTTCGTAGTGTAGTCCCACCGATCCTCCAGCCTCTGGATCTCCTTTCAGTACTTTCCTTCCTCGCATTCCATTGTTTTGAGTATATGGTTTGTCGTGCCCTTAGGGCACTCGTGTAAATATTGTGCGAACTCGTATTTCTTTTGTAGTATTGTCATGTGCTTAGCCCTCTGACCTCATAAAGAGTTCAGAGGTGTATGTTAGTTAATAAATATACTGTTTATTTTCATAACAACCTGTGTGGTGTCCTTTCATCTGGTATTCAAGGGGTTATATTGTGGTAAAACAGCTGGCTTCACATGCCAAAAGAGTTTAGCCTAAGACTGCTTTTGTCCACGCTACTAGGATAGCTGGTCTGTAAGGTTGACTTACAACCAATCACCATAAGGGGTTGTTTGGACTGATACAAGGTGATCACTAGAATTAGTGAACATCATATATCAGGCCAACTTCTCACAGGAGGATCCTCCTTAGGCAAAGGGGGAGGCGTCTTAGGCCGAGGTGGTGTATAAACCACCGAGTACACCGAGCCCGGTGACTTCTTCTGGAGGGGACTGTGAGCCAGACCCTCAAATACGTGAGTGACGCCTCCGGCGTCCTTCTCCAGTTCTCCAGACCCAGCGTGGCTTTTGGCGCCAGAACTCCTTCTGCGCCGCTTAGGAGAAGCGGAAAGCCTCAGAGACGCCGATCTCTTTCTCCTCGACGTCGCTTTTCCGGCGTCGAACGTCGACCACGTGACTCCGGCGTCGAACGCCGCTTCCTCGACGTCGAGCGCTTCTTCCTTGACGCCGAACGCCGCCACCTAGACGACGAACGGTCAGTCCTCGACGACGAGCGTCGACTCCTCCTCTGCGTCGACCGTTTTCTCGCGGTCCTCGACGTCGAGGAGCCCCTCGACGGCGATCAGCGGTGTCGCTTCGATGGCGAGCGCCGATGCCTGTCGGTCGGTCTTTCTTCGTCAACGTCGATGACTCGACCCTGACGTCGAAGACGCCGTCGGCGGTGATTTCGACGGCGGCCTACCCAGGCCTCTCGACGTCGACCTTCCACGCTGTCTCGACCCAGAGCCCCGGGGAGATGGGGAACACACCGTCGTCATCCCTCTCGACGTCGTCGTCGATGACGTCGACGGAGACCGGGACCGTTTGCTGGGCTTCCTGCCTCTGGGGAGCCCTCCATAGGCCTCAGCAGGGGCAGAGGGAGCCTTCCCAGCCTGCCCAGACCCACCTGCAGCCGTCTCTCCTCCAGGCCTTGAAGCCTAATCTTCAGCCTGTCCCTCAGAGTCCTTGTGGTGAAGGTCTGGCAGATCTCACAATCTTCAGGGACATGTGCTTCAGGGAGACAGAGTATGCAGACGGCGTGTGGATCAGACTTGGCCTTCTTCCTTTCACATGCTGGGCACTTGTCGAAAAGAGCAGGCATTTTAGAGCCCTAAAAAGCCTGAACAAATACACAGGAGTGAAGGGAAACACCAAGCACACAAACTGAAAACACTTTTAATCCAAAAGTGCACAAAATTTCCAATAAACCCTTGAAAAAGGGAGAGCTCAATGCACCAGGGTCCTGTTAGCAGGAGCCGGAAAAAAGAACTGAAAGTAAGAGGGACCTGCTGTGCATTCTGGGATACTGGGAGAAGTTCTGGAAAGTTCTCTTAAAGGCACATTATCCTATTTAAGCCACATAATGGCAGCCTATGGGGCTTGTCTGTCCATGCCTTTCTCTCTATCATTCCAGAGGCTTTTACTGGTAGAGGCAATTTTCTCTTTTGGAGAAACTGGGCAGGCTGTGCTGTTTGTGTGTGTTTTGGTGGAATTTCTAGTTGAAGTACTGGACAGTGTAGCCTGCGGATATAGGCTGCATTATTTGTCTTTAAATTCTCTCTTAAGTGTCTTTGCAGTTCTGCAATTTTATGACAACTTAAGAGATTATTTGTGATTGCCGGGGTCCACGGACTATTCACTAGATTATGACTATACACAGAGATCCCCTACTACAGAAGTACACGTCTTGAAGGTCGAAGGCATTCGCACACTGTTCCACCAACGCCAAAGCGTGAAAATTAAAAGGCGGCCTGAAAACAGGCCAGGACACAATCTGGATCCGCGTTGCACGCGGAATGGAGAAAAAACGGACTTAGGCGCGCCGGGGAATCTGCGGCTAGTAATCTATTAGATCACTAGATTAAGAAGAGTTCACCACGAGACGTTACCAAAAAGTGACGTCGCAATCCCAAATAAAGATCCATAAATGAACATAGCCAATAGAGCTGAAGGAAAAGGCAGCCGAGGTGGCAAAGACCATAAGGCAATGTAGAAGGGGAAAGCGGGATAGTGGGAAAAAACATGAATCGATTTCACACCCTACAATCCAGGCCGAGGGCTGGAAGGAACACATGATTAGAGAATGGCCGTAGCAGAGAAACAGAACAAAGCAGTCTGTGTTGGAGTGAGAGAGTACATCACCCTGCCAAAGGGCAAGCCACCCTAAGGGAGGCGAGCATAGAAAGCCTCAACCAACCTTACAAGGTCCTCGCAGAACGGGGAGGACGGGCGGGGGTTAAGGAATCTGCGGCTAGACTATGTCTCTACCAGATACATCATTACCGAAGGGAAGTAACTTGTTCATCTGATAGAGACGTCTAGCCGCAGATTCCTTAACTTAGAATAGATACCAAAGCCATACCCATAGAGGGTCTGCGACTGAACCCCACCAAGTTCCCGAAAGAACTTAGTCGTCCATAATGTAACTTAACAGCACCGTTAACCTTGGGGACAAACCACAATGAGTACAGTAATGTTAGTGCAGTTAACCACCAGACCATAAAGCTCTGAAGAGAGCGGAAAGCCATGGGAGGCAAAGGCAATAGAAGCCGTCAAGAAGAGCACACAAAAAAACCTTTATGTATACCGAGTTGAGAAAAGGAAAACACAGAGCCACAATACTTGTGGCGAAGTGAGAGTACAGAACTTCAAAAAAGAAGATGAACCAACCCAGGGGTTGAAGGATCCACAGGATCCAAGGTGGCAACAGAAAGCAAAAGCCATTACCGGTCGACGAAGCAAAACAGTGGCAAAAAGCACTGTGGAACCTGTACCCGTAAAGGCACGTGGGGCAGCAGTGGCAATAGGCTGACTCATACCCAGTAAGTGCCAGCATGGAGAATAAATCATATACTTTATACTATATACTAGATAAGCTGGAGGAAAGATGAAGGTTATGACTTTGTAAGAATTGTAGCTGAACCGAGGGTGTGAAAGAACCGCCGGATGCAGCGTACCAATTGCAGCAAAGCCTCGAGAGACGGCAACTGGTATGACAGAGGCATGGAACATCACCCCGATATGTACAACAGCAAAAAAGAAACCTGTTGAAACTGGTACCAGAAGACACAAGTGACAGCAGTGGGAGAATGCCAATCCAGGGCCACAAGATGCCGGTAGTACGAAAGTAGAAGACACGCCAGGACTAGGCGGTGGTGTCACAACATGTGAAGGGCCGATGACAAGCAGTCGAGCGGCAACAAACAAGAGCGAAGACCGGAAGGGACCAAAGCATGCCGTGTGGACACTGTAACAATACGCAGTAAGCAAAGACTACCTGTAGGGAAGCATAGCAGCTCAGAGGCACCCAACAGCAAGAAGGCAACAGCCCAAAAAGGACACCAGTAAGCCGGACACCACAAGAGCTGGTGAAATAAGAATACCGGGTCAAGAACCAAAAACTCTGCATGAATAAAAGAGCCTGCCCGAACCAGATTTGTAAGAACACTGAGCATATACAGAGCAGGAGGAAAAACGTTGAAACAATGAAACGTGACTCAACAAGAGTCTAGAGTATGCGGAACATACTCACTGACATGCGGAAACTGGGTAGGACAATGTCCGGAGCAGTAAGTAACCCATACCCCTTGCCTGAGAGGAACCACAGACCCCTGCTAGACAGAGTAGGAAAAGAACTAGTCGCTACAGTAGCAAAAGTGAGGACAAATGCAAAGGACCCGTGTTGGACCCGGCCCTTTTTGGCAGGTTCACCCCGAAACTTTTTGCTGTTTGCCTAGCCTGTTTCTGTAACCTGGTGTTGGTGATTTTAGGCCTCTGCGCACTTTTTCACTGTGGTACAGTGTAAAGTGCGTAAGCGCTCTGTGTATGTGTGGTGAGTGACCTGCCCTTCCATAGGAATGCATGGGGAATATGTGTGACCATGGTAGTTCCTGATGTGTGGGGAGTGCAGGGTCGAGTTTGGTATGTGCGAACTCGTGAGATTTAATGCTGCGCAATGATGTATGCAGCATGATTGTGTCTAGTGTGGAAGTGCCACTTCTAGAAGTTGGCATGTTAGTGTAATTTGTGTCTGGCGTGTGATTGACTGGAGCTGTCTGGTGAGCCTGGCTCCAGGAGTCAGGATGGGTCTGCCCCGGTGGTGAATGGAGAGATTAGCGTGCTGATGTGAGGGAGGGGTACACCTGGGAGCTGAGTAGGGCTGGGCTTTCCCCACACAATGCTGGCTCCACCCCCTGTGGTGCGTCTGATGTCCCTAGCCTGGACAGTGAAAGGGAGTTCCCCAGAACCAGTTGTAGCTGGTTCTCACATTGCCTACACCCTGCTAGACAAAGGGATTTTGGTGTATAAAAAGAGGCTGTGACCTCTTGTAAAATGTTTCCTAACTAGAATCCACCAGGGGCGTGCTGCTGCTTGGGCCCAGGGGAAAGCTTGCCTCCCTGGGCCCTGCCAGCCCCTGGATTCCTGGAGGACCCTTCTTTGCCAAGGAGCTGTTGAGCTCCATCTTGATGTTCAGGACTTCTTGAGATCCTGTTTCTCCAGCTATCCTGTAGGGCCGGGTGGTACTTGCTCCAGCGCCTCACGAGCGTGGTATTTTGAGCCTGGGAGCGTGGCACGGACTTCCCTGTAAGAGGAAACCCCCAGCGAAGGGATTCCCTGCACTGGCTGCCTATTGCGGGTGCCACCCCGCTTGTGGAATTGTTTTTACCTGCACGGGTGCCCAGCCCGCGACTTTGCCCAGGAGTCTTATTTAATTAATTTTAAAGTCGGGTGCCCACCCCGATTACAGCCGCAGTAATTCACCACCAGCAGTCCCGGGGTCGCTAACAAATACCGAAAGGGGCCGCACTAGGATTGGTCCGACGCGAGGGGCTCGACTGAGGCGCCGCGCTCCCATTGGTCCGTTGCCGGAGGCTCGCCTTGAAAGCCGCGCTGGGATTGGTTCCCGCGCCGTCGCGTCATCCGCGTGCTGTGTCCGGAGTGGTTGGAGCCCAGGGGATTCCTAACGCGTCATCCACCTGCCGCGCACAGATTGGTCCAGCCTTGAGGGCTGCCCCATGCGCAGGCCAGGAAGCGGAGCGGCGCCGAGGGCTGTGGAGCCGCGTTCGAGCGTGGAGAACGCCCTGTCCTTGCCGAGGAGCGCCGCCCGAGGTCCGGTGAGTCAGGGCTGGGCCAGGTGAAGCGGGGGCAGTTCTGTTCTGCTCCACGAGGGAGCCGATGGATTGTTGTAGTGCCAGTGCGAGGCACTACGTCAGAGCGGCCCTGTGTGCCGCTCCAACGTGGGGAGAATTGTTCCCGGGGCTAGAAGGCCCGTGATTGCCCAGTTAGGGGCATATTTCCTGGTGGTGCATTTAGGGCGGCCCCGGATGGCAGTGGGTCGCCCCAACGTTGTCTAGAGCCCACGAGGCTCCCTGGGGACATGTTTGATTAGAGCCTGTCGGGGCTCCCACGACCACGGGGGCATTGTGGTTTAAAGAGCCTGTGTGGCTATCCCCTGGCCTTATCTTAGGCGCTAGTGGTTGGGGACATATTTACTTAAAGGACCCAGTGGGGTCTTCAGGGGTCAGTGAACCCCCGGTTGGGCATATTTGGCCTTACAGAGCCAGAGGGCTCCAGCACCTGTCGCAGTTTTGTTGTTTCACAGCTACCCAACAATTAGTGGGCAGCTGCACCGTTTAGGCGCAATTGAGTGAGAGTCCCTGGGAGGGACAGAGATGGCACAGTGGTGCCAGGCCTGCTACAGCTAAGCAGCACTTAGTGCCAGCCGCAACGTTTAGGCCCTGTGATTGTCCCCAGCTGCTCAGCAATTAGTGGGCAGCTCCAACGTTTAGGTTTGCGCCAGTGGCGCACCCCTGACTGGCGCTGCATTGGCAGCGCGCCCTTACATTCTGGACACAGGGCATTTGAGCCCTTTCTTGAGATGGCCAGTTGGCCAGGGGGCTGGTATGTGGGTAGGGCGCAAGGCCATAATGTGATTTTTGCGCAATGTGATTTTACTATGTTTATGATGGTAATTGCTGTGAGAAGTTGGCCTGATATATGATGCTCACTAGTTCTAGTGATCACCTTGTATCAGTCCAAACAACCCTTATGGTGATTGGTTGTAAGTCAACCTTATAGACCAGCTATCCTAATGGTAGCATGGACAAAGCAGTCTTAGGCTAAACTCTTTTGGCATGTGAAGTCAGCTGTTTTACCACAATATAACCCCTTGAATACCAGATGAAAGGACACCACACAGGTTGTTATGAAAATAAACAGTATATTTATTAATAACAACACCTCTGAACTCTTTATGAGGTCAGAAGGCTAAGCACATGACAATACTAAGAAGGAAATACGAGTTAGCACAATATTTACACGTGTGCCTTAGGGGCACGACAAACCATATACTAGAAACAATGGAATGCGAGGAAAGAAAGTACTGTAAGGAGATCCAGAGGCTGGAGGATCGCTGGGACTACGCTACGAACTAGGTAAGTAAGGAGCAGGAGGCCCACGGGACTCACGTGCAGAGTGGAAACTCTCACGCGGGATGCATACCAACGTCTATGGATACTACAGTTTACAAAGTTACGGATTCCGGACGAACCCGGCTGGATGGAGGGAAAACAACAGTGGACCTGGACACTAGGATAGTGAACACTGACTTCAGCACCTAGAAGCTTTAGTTACCTAACCCACAGGCTGCGGGTGCATAGGGCTGAAGTGGTGTCGGGTTCGCTGCGTTGATCCCGGTGATGCCTGAAACAAAGAGTTGCTGGCAGGCAGCCAGATGGAGGAGTCCGGTGGTTCCAAGGATGAAACTAGGAAGGAGAAGTCCTGAAAGGGAAGGGGACAGAGTCTTGGTCACTAGCCAGTGACGGTGCTGGAACCAGGAGGGAACCAGATGCTGTCGCCGCGTTCAGGGGAAGGAAGGGTCGCTTCTCTCTGTAGCTGAGCGGACCAGGAGCTGTTCTTTACGACCAGACTGGAGGCACGAGCTGTCCCACGTAGTCTGCTGCTGATGGCGGTGTTGGATCGTCGATCTGGTCAACAGGCCTTGGCTAGTGCAAGCCACGCGGTGGAACAAAGATGGCGTCTGGTGCGGACCAGGAGGGTCCGGGGTGCTTCTCTTTCACAAGGAAGCAAGGGCCAGTCTGGGGGACCAGACTAGCAGTGTTGAAATCTTCGGGTCGTCGTCTCAGAGGTCACGAGCCAGCCGGCAAGTGACCAGACAACAGGAAAGGCAGCAACCAGGCAAAAGGGCCCCCACGCAGATCTCGTGGAGGCTGGGGGGCTGGTATTTGATGCAGGTGCTGCGTCGGTGTGGGGCTTCTCAGTCCCCAATGCACTTACTCGAGGGTCCCTCGGTGGTCGTGCTGGAAGCACTGTGCAGGTTTCTTCAAGATGGCCGTCTCTACTCTTAGGGAGAGGTGTGGCGCCGCGGCCAGGGAGAGGTGTGGCGCCGCGGCCAGGGCGACTGACGCTGGAATCTGGGGACCACGGTTCGATCCCCGGCTCCGGCGGCAGGTTAGCCCAGCACCATGTGACTCTGGGCAATAGCTCGCTTAATCTTCCCGACGGCCCCCAGCGCCTAGAGACCCTTACGGGTGATTGTGCGCTTTACAAATGTGGACTTTACGTTGCTCGTCACACCCACGGGTCCCAGCTGTGCTGTGGATGTGGGTAGAGGTCAGACGGGTCTGGAGGTCGGGGTCTTGTTGAGCTGGGTCGTCGGATTCCGGGAAGGAAGGACTTGCAGCAAACCGCCCAGGAGCTTGATGGTGCCTGCAAAGCAGGATGGTCACTCCCTGACCATAGGGGAGATTCTTCAGTCTTCTGATGTTCAGGAGGTCGAAGGTCAAGAGTTTCTTCGTGGAAGTTGTCAAGATTAATCTAACTGGGAATGGGACCAGCTCCTACCTTTATTCAGCTAAAGGGGGCTGCACTACGACTAGGTCCCTTCCCCTGGGTGGGACCAGGAAGGGGGGTGGTTACACCCCCTATCCTTTGTCCGGTTTCCCGCCAGAGCTGGGGCTGGAGTGACCCAGCAACTGGTTGGAACCGGTGTATGCACAGGGCACCTTGTGTGCCCCAGGCATGTCTCATTCCTTTCAGCCTTGGCCTAACTAATACACAAAATCCTGTCTGGGGTGGTGCTAGCACCTCCCAAGGCAGGAAACCCTTTGTCTGAGCCTCCCTCGCTGGAAGGACTCCCAGCAGCAGGAGGTCAGACTTGTGTCTGTGGTGGCAGCATCCATCTTGTGATGCTGAGGCTCGAGTTAACTTTAACCGGGGTTCAAAGTCAAAAAGTCAAAAAGTTTTATTTGTGTTGGTACTCAACTGAGGACCACAAATTTTTTTTTCACATTTTACATATATAAAAGATTCAGTTTTATCAGTACAAAGGTAAAAAAGATTTTAAAAATTTGTACAGGTTATAACAGACAAATTCATTCGGGGGATATTTACACAGAGATATAAGTTCTCTCACTGTTGTGATTCTACAGAAGCGATAGATGGGTTCTAGAAATCTAGTACGAGCTAAAATTACTTTATGGTTCGGACATACAAATAAAACATGCTCCAAAGTCTGATCGCCCCCTGCGCACAATGTACATAGAGGAGATCCTCCCTGGCGCCATCCTGAAGTATATGATAGAACGGGTAGAATTCCTAATCGAAGCATGGCGATTGCCCTCCTCGCGCCATGTGACAAAGTAAACCTAATATAGGGCCGGTTTTGTTTGTATTCTATGGATTCGGCAAAGGGTATATAAGTAGGTAGTTTGTTACAATGTCGAGAATCCATTTCATAGCTCAACTTTGGGGTGAAGCATTTTAAGAACAGTTTTACTTGAGCTGGTGTCCAAGTAAGCAGCAATTTAGTACTGATATTTGCTATACGAAATGCTTCAACCATGTTGTCAAGGAAAATTAGCTTTTTTGCATCAGACCCAAAAGTCTCTTTTTTTAGCAATGACCTTAAAGTATTCTCTTTTGCATGTAATAAGTTGTAGGCCCACCTAATTACATTTGCAATTGCTACAGCATAGGTTGGCCTAACGGCTAAGGCGCTCGACCTCGGACCTGGGGATCTGGGTTCGAGTCTCGGTAACGACGCCAAAAACCCCCTGTGATTCTGGGCAAATCACTTAATCTCCCCGTGCCTAAAAAAAAAAAAAAAATAAATGAAAGTGTGTCCTCATGTAACGTAACTGGTGCTATGTAAAGCGCTCTGATAACTGATTCGGTTCAGTTCTAGTTCGCGCTATATAAAACTCCGAAAAAGAAAAAAAAAAAAAAACTTGTGACTGATAGTTCCAGTCTCAATGCTTGAACAGGTACAGCGTCTGACACTTTCATGATTTTTCTTAAAATTTTTCCCTCTTTACGGTCCATGAAGGCCCATTGTTTTATCGGGATGTACTCCGTCGCATAAGATAATACAGGTGGTATTTTTACTCTGTAGATGTTTATCAATGAGGAGAAATGTCTGTTCCCTGTTGCGGTATTGAGTCTCTGGAGGGCTACGGCATGTATGTCAGATTTCCTTTGTAAGTTTTTCAACTGTATTGTATTTGTTAAATTTTTAGAAAGGATCCTGCCAAGGTAGGGATAATCATTAACTTCTTCTATCCTTTCTCCTCCTATACTCCAAGTATATTTGGCGCTTTGTTTCCTCCCCGAGAAAGCTATTACTTTTGTTTTTTTAATGTTTGGAACTAGGTAGTTTTCTTCGGAGTATTTGTGCAGGATATCCAATGATATTTGTAATCCGAAAGGAGTGAGATCCAATAACACTATGTCGTCCGCATAAAGTAATGCATGTATGGATTGATTGGCAATTTTAGGAGGTAAGCTGGAGCCTAATTGTAGTTGATTACACAAGTCACTTAAGTATAGGGAGAATAGGATCGGGGCTAGAAGGCACCCTTGTTTTAATCCATTTTCGGTTTTAATTCTTTTCGTATGACCTTTTTCTCCCCCCATTTGAACTTGACACCAAGTATTGGTATGTAGACTTACTATAGATTGTAACAGTTGTTCGTGTATTCCAAGCCTCCTCAATTTGCTCCATAGTGTTGGTCGGTCTACCCGATCAAATGCCGTAGTGTAATCTATAAATGCCGCGTACACGACCTGAGTTTTTCGGGTTACATATTTGTCAAGGATGACCTGTATAACAGCGATATTGTCTGTGACCGAATGTTTAGGTCTGAAACCTGCTTGAAACATAGGTATCTGACCTGTCGTAAAAGCCCATTCTTTCAGACGATATAATAATTCTGCTGCAAATACTTTTCCCACAGCGTCCATGAGCGCTATTTGGCGGTAATTGCTTGCTTGGGTTTTGCTTCCCTTTTTGTGAATGGGGATAATAATGCTTCCCTGCCATGATTTTGGTACTTGGCCGGTATCAAAAATATAATTGAATAGTGGACATAGCAGCTGACTCCATTCCTTCGAGGCAACTTGTAATGCTTTGATCGGGATTTGGTCCGGGCCAGAAGCACCAGTTGTTCTTGCATTACGAATATTCAGTTCGACTGATATAGCTGTTATTTTATTTATTGGACGTTCGTCTTTACCTTTGGTGTTAATCTCCCTGCTTTCAGATGGTGTTATTAAGTTTGTTTTGTAAAGATCTGTCAAGAAAATTTCCCAGTCGTTCGGAGGGACCGGTATTGTTTGTAGTTTCTTTTTTAAACCAGTTAGTTTTGCGATTAGATACCAGTATTTGCGCTGATTATACTTTTTCGCTGCTATCTGGATATCGACCCAATTGCGGTCTTGAAAAGCTTTTTTATTTCTTTGATTCTCTCGTCTCAATTGATTTTTCAATTTGTTTATTTCCTTCTTCACATATGGTGTGGGGTTGATATATTGGGAGCGTATGCATTTGTTTAACATTTTCTTTACTTCAGAGTTCTTAATAGTACGCATATTTTTATCCTTCTTCTTATTGTTACCTACTGCATCCTTTGTTGTCATTTTTAGGATTACATTTTTGAATTCCTTTATAATAAATTCGAAATTTTCAATAGGATTTTCAGAAAATATTTTTGATAAAAATTGAGAATGATCGATCAGTGAAATAATTTTATTGAGAGTCGAAGAATTCCAGAAGATGCGTCTCTGATCGCTGTTTATCACTATTTTACTTTTATAGTAGATGATATGACAGGCTGGAGAGGATTTAGGTATCCAATCTGTATTTAAGTTCATTAATGCGTGATCACTTTCTTGGTGAAACTGGTTATGCAAATACGTGACTGTGTCTAACAGATCCATACTGCAGATGATGTAGTCAATAATGGATCGAGTCCCGTTGCCATGCCTGGTAACATTTGCTGGAATATCCCCTTCCATGTTACCATTCACTATTACTCCATTCATATTAGTCAGTGTTGATAATAGCAGTTTACCTCTTTTGTCGGTTAATATGCCTTCAGGAAATTGCGGGATTTTAGTTTCCATACCTTCTTCCAAGTATGATTTTGCCCACTTATTGATTTCTGAATTAGAGATTTTACTATTGAAATCACCCGTGATTTAGAATGATGAATAAGGATGGTTTTCTATTATATTCACGATTTTTTCCATGATTTCTAAGAATACTGTATCGTGCTTTGTACCTGGGGGGGCATATACGTTAAAGAGGAGAATTGCCTTTAGGGGGGCCGTGTTATGTGTTTTTACAAAGATTTTAATACACTGTAGATTTTCTAGATTAGTATCTACTATTTCCTGAGCCCACTGATAATCTTCACTCAGAAAAATGGCCAAACCACCTTTAGCATGACCTCGTTTAGTAGGTGTTGCTGGTATTTCATATACATAATAATTTTTGAGATTGATAGACTCAGTTGCCCACGTTTCTTGTATGATCAGAATATCTTGGAAATTTCTCAAGGCCGTAGGCAGTTTGTTCTTAATTCTGCCTGCAATATTCCAAGATGTAATTTTTAAGCCTGGGCTAAACAGATTGTTGTTGAGTACTCTTGATTTTGTTTCTATTCAAAGTCTCAGAAACCCAAGCCCAGGATTTTATGTTGTTACTATTGTCGGGTTTTTTAGGTGCATGGTACCAGACTGCCCTTTGTCCTTTATCCACCAAAATTTTTAGTTTTTCTTGCCCTACAGAATGTATATCAAAGTCCGTGTTTTCATGATGTTCTATCGCGTCATGATTTCTCTGGTATTCTTTCACATGTGAATTTGAAAGTGCACGTATTTGAGCATTATACCAAATTGGAATTTTACTGGACGTTAGCTCCAATTTTTCAACTACATCGTATCCGTACTTATGTAGTGTCTCCTTTTCCTTAAGTATAATTCCTGGGAGAACAGACGACCAGAATGATACCCTTGCCAATTTGATATTATCTTTGTTAGGGAAGATTACTAGATCAAGATCATTACTAGTCATGGTTTGTAAAGACCTTAGATGTCGTAATAGATGAATTATCCTTCCTCTATTAAGTGGAGCTAAATCAGTGGGAAAAAGTTCCTCAAATTGCAGAATTTTGGAGGGAGACTCTTCCTCCCTTTGATTGTAGTTATTTAAGACTTCACTAGTATTTCTGTTGTTGCTATGATCAAGTTCCTCTGGAAGTCTAAGTGGCTTTAGAGTCGTTAGCTCTAGAATCTAATTGAGGCGTCTTTTCTTTAAAGGTTTTACTGTTTGCTAACTTTTCAGTGCTTGGAGATGATATTACGTTGTCACCATGTTCCTCTTCCAAAGTATGTATTGTAACTGTTTTTCGAAATCTTAGTTTGCGAGTTTTCTTTTTTTGAATCCTTCTTACTCGTTTTTTCCTCCTTCTTTTCCTTCCTTCTTTGTTGTTTTCTTGTTTCTTTTTAACTATCGATTCTCCATTTCCTTGATTAGATATATTAATAACATGTATTTCCTGATTATCTAATACTGAATCATTTGCGAGTTGATTTATTTCCTTAGTTTTTGTAAATATTGGAAAGTATCTGATTTTTTGCTCATGTTTTTCTTTAAAAAGTTTTCTTAGAGAATATGTTGTTGAATCGTTTAAATTATCCATGTTCTGGTTTTGTTGTATTTGGATCATTGATGTTTGTGTACTGAATTCACGTGTTCTTTTCTTCTGATCTTTGATATAATCTTTTGGTATGTCATTTCGCTCAGGGTTGGTCTTCGATGGTGTGTTATTTTTCTCTATTGTGAAGAAGGCTTTTTTCTTTTTTTCTTCAACTAGATGTTTTAGTATCCCTATTTGAACGTCCAAAGTGTGATCTGAGTTCTCTAGAATATTTCCCAGAAAAGAAAGAACTGATTCCAAAATCTCTTGTAGTGAGAACAGTGCTTTTGATATAGGTACGGTTGTATTATTGATATTATTATTTAGTTTGAGATTGAAGGGGTCCAGCGAAAGATCTAGTGAAGTGATTGGGAGAGGTGTTTTTTCTAAAGTATTTTTACTTGTTCCAAGTTCCAACTTTTGTATCCCAGAGTTAGATTTATTAATATTTGAATCTTCGAGTATCATTGAGCTCTCTCTATTTTTTATCGGTGTTGAGGTTTTTAGGGTAGATGTTTCCTGGTCTAGGTTTTGTGGATCTTTTGGGGTACAAAGTGATTTATTGCTTGACTCGGGCTCCAAGTGACCCAATTTGGATTGTGAATTAGGTATCGTTGAAGCACTTTCGGTTTCCCCAAAAATTGCTGAAGAATTGAGAGATAAATCTTTGCCTAATATATGAGATTCTTGGGTATCTTTTGCAACAAGCGTGGTGAAATATGTGCTGATTGCCGGCGTTTGAATTATACGACCAGGTTTTATAGCTTTATTTGATGATTTCCGGATCGCGTTCTGTCCCCATTCTTTTCATAAATATAGTGCGAGATCGCAACTTTTTGAAACCCATTTGTTAGCTGATAAGCGTTTGTGAATTTATTTTATTTGGCTCAATTCAACGATGATTTGATCGGTATTCTACGATTGTGTGAAATTTATCGACTTACCCCGTAGCGAGTTGAAAGAGGGGGGGCCCGTCCCGTCCTCGTACGTCCCCGGACGGCCACAGACGGCTCGCCCTTTGCCCGGGCTTCTCCCGGCGCCCTCCCGCGCAGCGGGACCTATCACTCGCTAATAGGCTGGTGGGGCTGACGAGGGAGGGGCCAGCAGGGAGAGCGCCCCAGCTGGTGGCGATTAGGGGTGGTTACTCGTGCTCCTGGGACAGGTAGTCCTGCACGAGTAACGCGCTCGCAGCCCTGCTGTTTCGAACCTCCCCGATGACAGGCAGATGGTGTCTTTGAAACTCCGCCCTGCACGAAGCGGGACCCGCGAGCAGTAGGCTTGAAGAGCTGAAGAGCTGGGGGTAATTTAATGGCAGCAAGTCCAAGGAGAAAAACACAGCAACTTGGAAGGAACCCCGGGCTGTTTCTGGGCAGTGCGGCTGCTCCCCGAAAAGGAGGCGTAAAGTTGGGAAGGTGGAGAACCAGAAGGCAAACAAAAGAGCAAAGGAAAGGTCTGCTGCCTATTGAAATGCTCTCTGAGTTAATAACACAGTCACAAGGGGATTAGCAGCAGTTTTACAGTTTTACAGCTCAGCGTTCCTCTATTTCTCTGTGTGTAGGCTTACCGCTGCTGCCGCTGCCAATTCGTTCCCAAGGATCCGGTCCCAGGTTCCAAGGCGGGGAATCAAAGCAGCAATCTCTGCTTTCGTCCCCTTGCTTCACCCGCGTTCGTCTGCTTCCACCGCTGCTATTCTACACCAGCCATCCGGCTTCGGGAAGAGACGTGCTGGGGACCGGGCTTTAGGTCAGAGCAGCCCCAGCCCCGCACCCACTACTCCTGGCTGCCCTCGGACGTTGTTTCTCTACCCAGGGTAGGCAGGCCGGGGTCGGGCCGGAACAGCACTGTCAGCCCCTGCCCCTGCCCTCCGTAGTAGGTTCTCAATCTGGGAGACACAGGCGGGCGGGTACCGGGCTTCAGGCAGCAGTGAAGCAGTGCAGTGCGATGCGGGGAACAGTTTTCGGGTCCGCGGTCTGTAATCGGCAGCAACAGACTCTCCTGGTGGCGTGTGACATCAAGGAGGAGGAGCCTACAGTACCAATGTAATGGGGTTCACAGTTACATACATGTCGTGTCCCTCTAGAAGGGTGGAATGCTACACCCGTCGCCAGAATTGGCGAGGGGGTAGTATTCCAATTCGTATGACACTTTACTCGACATGTTTTGATAATGTTATACCAGAGTTAGCATTTAACCGCAAGGATTATAATGCACTTAAGAGTATATGGTATAGCGTTATCATGGAACAGCTAATAGGACTTGGTTCCGCAAGCTGCAAACGGGCTCAGCTCATGCCAGAGCACCATCTCACATAATTCCAAGCACTCTGCCTTTAGGATTGATAAGGCCTTCTCTAGGAGTGACTGATAGGAATATATGTGTCCATTTTAGGTTTAGATATAGGGGACTATATCTAAAGCAAAGGGTGATTACACCACCTTGCCCCAGCTGTCGTGCAGCCAGTTATGTCTGTTTAGATGGCCAGCCAGGGGTGGCATAATACATGCTTCAGCCCCTGGTAGGCCCTGGGTACACCTATGCCCTGGATACCTAAGGTATACTGTACAGGGACTGATAAGGTGGCCCAGTACCAATTGTTAAATGCACCTAGGGTACATGGTTGTGTTTTTAGAGAGAGAACAGCTAGGCTGTGGGTCTGATTAGCAGGCCTACAGCCAGGGAAAGTCGTCAATCAGTGAAGCAAAAAGCAAAAATCTGGGGTGGCCATGGGATTGCAGACCCCACTCTCCGACAATTGCCTAATGTGATTTTTGCGCAATGTGATTACTAGGTTTGTGATGATGATTGCCTAATGTGTTTTATGGGCTAGAGTGATGTGGTGCTAGGAAATATAATGCATTTAGTATGTTTTACGCACCCTGTGATGATACCTCTAGAGTTGGTTTTACTTATGGAGGTTGGTGTTAGTGAGATTTTACTTCACTGAGTTACGCCCCTAAATGTGATTTATTCTTAGGAGGCAGAGTCTAATGTGGTTAGAATAGTGAGAGATTGCCTACTGTAGTTATACTGTTTAGGCCTAAATGTGATTGCTGCGTAATGTGCTTTGCCTTTATGCTTGTGTTATACTTCTAAAGGTGCTCATGCTTAGAAGTTTGCTTTGCCTAGTATGTTATACTAGAGAGGTTATGTGTCCATGTGTGATCTATGCCTATGGTTATTAGTATTGTGTAGTGTGTACCTACCATTACCAGTAGTTACTGGTGGTGTTCTATATTTGTTTTTGGTGTTACAGTTATTCTAAGTGCTAGTTCTACCAAGTGCTGATTCTGACAGTGGCCCACGTGGCCCTGTCCTGGTGTAAATAATCCCTTGTGAATATTGCCTGTGCCAGTTGGCACAATGTATATTGTGTGGTTACTATCTGATGTGTTTTGACAATACAAAAGTTATTTTTATATAACCTTGTGTGGAGTTCCTTTTGTAGTGTGCCTAGGATGTTGTTGCTGTTGTGTGCGTGCGCAAATGCTTTACACATTGCCTCCGGGATAAGCCTGTCTGCTGGTGCCAAGCTACCAAGGGGGTGAGCAGGGGTTATCTTGGCGTGTGACTCAGTTGCCCTGACTAGAATGGTGGTTTCTGCCTGGCTTTGGCGTAAGCCTTAGCCAACCAGAAATCCCAGTTCTAACAACCCGGATCTCAAGGAGCGAGTATCCAGGGAAAACACGACCCTTGTAGAATGCACAGAATGAATCCAAGCAAAAGCGTGGAAAGACTCGTAAGGAAACAGAGAACACCCGTTAATCCACCATTTTGGAGGACAAAACCGAAGGGGCTGTACGTTCAAGTTGCCCAATAAAAATAAGAAGAAGCAGACCGCAAAGCAGCAAATAGGGTGTAATTTGTGAAAGATTTACCACAACAGGGTGTCACACTAGGCGTGTGAGATCGAAACCATACATCACGGGACCCAAGCCAGGTTCCAATGCAGTACAGACAGATCAACCCAACGTGCAATAGAGCAAGTTATACGAGGAACTCTGTAGGAAGAGACAAGAGACTCCAAGCATGACGTCTGCTTGTAGACTCCATATGAGCTTACCAAGGCAAAGGTAGAACCCAATGCCATGAAATACCCCACATAGGGTAAGGCTAATCCCTAGAAGGGACATCCTCTTGGGCTAAGTGCACATTCAGAAGACTGAACAGAAGAGAAGCAGCCAAACGGCCGCGCCGAATGAACATAGAGATGGCAACCCAGCCATAAACAGTAACCAGACTTTAAAAACCAACCTGAGCATTAGGATGGGCGCCCGAAAATAAGGCAGGGAATATGGCAACCAGATTTATGGCAGCCCTGACAAGATACGGGAGACCGCTGAATCCCCATGGCGGTCAAAAAGATACACTCCATTGAATGAAAGATCTCTGAGTGCATTCCGAATATGATCTGGGAAGCGACTGACGCGCAACCAAGCATTGCGACGTAAAGCCACCGCGCGAGCAAGGACCCGTCCCAGAGAGTCAGTTTCCTCCTGGGATGACCTAAGGGAGAACTGTGGCGTGCTTCTACCATGCAACAGGGGACAAAGCAATTCTGTCCGCGGACCTTCTGGAATAGAATGGAAAAGGTGAGCAACTGAGTCCCAAAGAGCAGAGGATGCTCGTGAAAACACACAGGCCATATGTAAAGCTCGGACGCCTGCAATGGTAGAAGCAAAAAGCCGGCGACCACAATCATCTAGCCACCTAGATTCCCTGGTGGGAGGTAACAGGGGCAAAGCGGGTGAGGACTGTAAATTAAAAGTTGCCTGAAGCACAAGTTACTTACCTTCGGTAACGATATATCTGTAAGAAACAGTAGTTAGTATTAGATTCCTTACCTTAGAATATCCCCAGGCGGCAGACTGGATCCGGAAACTTTTGCGTAGCAGTACCCTTGCGCGTCGGTAAGCGTCGTCTGTGGCTCCGCGTCCGTCGTCGGCGCCGGGATGACACCGCCGGAGTACTTAGACGCCGCCCTCGCGCGCTGACTTCAGTTCTTATACACAGCTTTTCCGCGCCAGAAACGCAGAGCCATGATAAAAACCAACACTGGTGCCATGAAACTAGGGCCCTGAAAGGGGATGACCTTAACCCTAGATATCGGTTTGCAGAACGGGGAGGATTGGTGGGGCGGTAAGGAATCTAATACTAACTACTGTTTCTTACTTAGGAGAAGAGTGGCTCAATGGTTAGAGCGGCAGACCCTGATGCAGAGGTCTGGCCCGGGACCAGGGTTCAATTCCCGCCTCGGCGGGACTTGGGCTCAATTTCCTCGGGCCTGATCATTCTCGCCTCGGTGCCTATTCTAATCATGGGTCCCACTCTGCAACTCTGGGCAATAGCTTGCTTAATCTCCACAACGGCCCCAACAACGCTAGGATGCCTGGCTTCATCTTGGGGTGCCCTGGAGTGGGCACTTCACAGGGAAAAGCCGGGAAGGGTTCCACAGCGGTATGCGTACAAGCGCCGGAGAGACCCCATCTGGGGTGATTCGGGCGCTATACAAGTACTACGACATTTACATTTACTGATATATCGTTACCGAAGTTAAATACCTTGTGCATCTGAAAGAAACAGGTTAGTATTAGATTCCTTACCTTAGAATAGATACCCGAGCAATACCAACCCCGGTGGTGGGTCTGCAAACCAATGATCACACCAGAAAGTCCTGGAGAACAGAACGGCCGAAAAAGCCATCTCTCCGGACTTGGCTGTCCAGGCAGTAGTGTCTTGCGAACGTGTGCAGCGAGGCCCACGTAGCTGCCTGACAGATGTCCTGCAAGGGGACTCCCCAGCCCAGGGCAGTAGTAGCCGCCGTGGCCCGAGTGGAATGGGCCCTCAGCCGAACAGGAGGCTCCTTCTTAGCCAAAGAGTAGCATGCCTTGATGCACAACACGACCCACCGAGAGATCGTCCGTTTGTGCACCGCCCGCCCCTTCTTAGCGCCCACGTAACCAACAAAGAGTTGGTCATCCACCCGGAACTGGCGTGTGCGATCCAGATAGTATAAGAGCGCACGTTTTGGGTCCAGGGCAGGAAAGAGGGTCGCGTCCTCAACACAACTTTGTCCGGATGGACTGAAAGGAAAGGAGGCTTAGAGGAAAGGGCTTGGAGCTCACTCACTCTCCTGGAAGAGGTGATGGCAACCAGGAAATCAGTCTTGAGCGTAAGAAGACGGAGAGGACAGTTATGAAGCGGCTCAAAGGGAGCGCACATCAGGTAAGTCAGAACCAGGTTCAAGTCCCACTGGGGCATCACGAAAGGAACAGGGGGGAACATATGAGTGATGCCCTTCAAGAGTCTGTTAACAATTGGGGATTTGAACAAAGAAGGCTGATCAGGTAGCCTCAAGAAGACGAAAAGGGCAGAAAGGTAGCCCTTGATAGTGCCCAGAGCAGAGCCCTGCTGGGCAAGAGAAAGAAGGAAGAGGAGAACCTCAGAAAGGGGGGCAGAGAGTGGATCCACAGCCTTTGCTGTGCACCATGCCACAAATCTGTTCCACCTGCAGGCGTATACAGACTTTGTAGAGGGACGCCTGGCTCCCAGAATCACATTACAAACTTCAGGAGGCAAGTCAAATGGCCTCAACTGTCGCCGCTCAATCTCCAAGCATGGAGGTGGAGACTGGACAGGTTCGGGTGGAGGACCGACCCCTGCTGCTGCGACAGAAGGTCCTCCTGAAGAGGCAGACGAATCGGGAGATCGATAGACATGCTGAGTAGCTCTGGATACCAATATCTTCGTGCCCAGTCTGGAGCCACAAGGACAACTTGGGCCCGGTCGCGCCTGATCTACTTCAGCACTCTGGGCAGAAGCGGTATAGGCGGAAAGGTGTACAACAGACCGCAACTCCACTCGCGACGAAAAGTGTCTCCGAGCGAGTGCCGCCCTGGAAATTCCAACGCGCAGAACTGATGACATTGCGCGTTCTCTTCTGTGGCGAATAGATCGAACTAAGACTCTCCCCACTGCTGAAAGAGGCCTTGCGCCACGTCCGAGTTCAGACGCCATTCGTGATTCATCATGCACCGACGGCTGAGATCGTCCGCCCTGGCGTTCAAGGAACCTGCCAGGTGTTGAACCACCAGGGTCACGACCTGATGTTCCAGCCACTGCCAGAGGCGCAGAGCCTCCTGGCATAGGCGGTGGTGTTGTCCGTGAATACCTGCACTACACTCCCGCAGACAGAGGGGAGGAATGCCTTCAGTGCAAGTCTGATCGCCCGCAGCTCCAGAAGGTTGATATGGAGCTGGGACTCCGCCGGAGAACAGAGGCCTCTGATCTCCGCCTCTCCCATGTGGCCATCCCAGTCCTAGAGGGACGCGTCCGTCACAACCACGTGCTCCGGTTGGGGAGAGGGATCTGCCGCTGACCCAATCGCGGTCCGTGAGCCACCACTGCAACTGTCTTGCAGTGCCATCCGAGATCAAGACATAACCGGACAAGTTGCCCTGATGCTGGGCCCACTGAAACTTCAGGTCCCACTGCAGAGACGGCATCGGCCACCGGGCGTGATGCACCAGAAGGATGCAGGAGGCCATCAGCCCCAGAAGCCGCAGCGTCAACCTGACCGAGACTCGGGATAACGGCTGAAAGATGGGAATCAGAGCCTGAATATCCCGAACCCGCTGTTCGGGAGGATAAACCCAAAACTGCGCCGAGTCTAGAAACGCTCCGATGAAGAGGAGCTTCTGAGAGGGGCACAGGTGTGACTTTGGCACATTGATGGAGCACCCCAGCAGGTGCAGGAGGTCGGCCGTAGTCTGAAGGTGGCTGACGACTGTCTGGGGCGAGCCCGCCTTCAACAACCAGTTGTCGAGGTAGGGGAAGACAAACCCCTAACCTGCGCAGATGAGCTGCGCCCACCGCATCACTTTCGTGAACACCCGTGGGGCGCTGGTAAGGCCAAAGGGGAGCACGGTAAACTGAAAGTGCTCATGGCCTACCGTGAACCGCAGGTAACGCCGTTGGGCCGGCAGGACGGGGATCTGAAAATAAGCGTCGTGCAAGTCCAACTCTACCATCCAGTCTCCCGGGTCCAGGGCAGCCAAGACCTGAGCCAGTGTCAGCATCTTGAACTTCTCCTTCCGGAGGAAGCCGTTGACGTTCCGCAGGTCCAAGATAGGGCGTAGGCCCCCTTTGCCCTTCTTGGGTACCAGAAAGTAGTGGGAGTAACACCACACCCTACTTCTGGCCCAGGAACGTGCTCGATGGCCCCCTTGGCCAAGAGGGCCGTAACTTCCTCTTGTAGAAGTTTCAAGTGATCCCCCGACACGCAGTGGAACTGCGGTGGCATGGCTGGAGGGGACGCCTCGAAGGGAGTAGCCCCTTCGGACGACTTGCAGCACCCACCTGTCCGATGTGACAGTGCGCCAGTGGTGGTGGTGATGGCGAACCCTGCCCCCCCACTGGCGTCACATGGGCCTGAAAGCTTGGACTAGGAGAGTTTTGAGGCGGATGCTGCAGGGGCAGGTGTGGACTGGCCTCGCCATTGTCCCTAACCGCCGCCACGGCGGTTTCCACATCCGCCACCACGCTGGATGGTAGTCTGCGGCCCGTGGCTGGCAGGACGTGTGGGGGCGCACTTCCTTGGCCACGAAAGGGGCGAAAGGCAGCCGTTTGCTGGCGCTGGGATGAGAGGACCAAGGACTTGGCCGTTGCCCTGGAGTCCTTAAAGCGCTCAAGCGCATGGTCTGCCTTGTCGCCAAAGAGGCGACGGCCATCAAACGGCATGTCCATAAGGGTGTTTTGGACATCAGCCGAAAAGTTTGCGGACCTCAACCAGGCGTGGCGACGAATCGTCACCGTCGTTGCCATCGCTCTGCCCAGTGAGTCCGTGGTATCCAGCCCAGATGAACGTTGTTACCACGCGATGTATTACATCGCGGTACATTACAACGCGTCTTTTACAACGCAAGTCGTTACCTCGACTTGCACTGTAGGTGTGCTGCACTTAGGAATAGTTAAATTTACTATTCCAACACCAGCCTACGTACAATAGGGAAGGTGTTGGATAGTAAATCTGCTATTCCTTATCCTCGAGCGCCCTCCAGCGCAAGTCCTGGTTACGACTTGCGTTGTAAAAGACGCGTCGTAACTGCACTGCGGGGTAACATCCGTGTTGTAAAGGATGTTCCCCATCCAGCCCACACCGGATGGAATACCGTGCTGCATCTCGACCCTCAGCAAGGGCTTGGGCGAGTTTAGTCCGGGCCTCCTCTGGACATTGTGGCAGCACGTCTGCGACCGTGTCCCACAGAGAGTGGGTGTAACGGGCCAAGAGGCATGCGGTGTTGAATGACCGCAACCCCAAACTCAGGGAGGAGAATACCTTCTTCCCGTATTGCTCATACCTCTTGGAATCCCGATCGGGGGAGCCGACTAGAATGCGGTCTGGGAGTTAGAGGCCTGGATGACCAGGCTCTCGGGGGTGGGGTGGGTGGACAGGAAGCAAGGGTCGCCCGGAGCCGGGTGGTGGCGCCTGGCCACGTTCCTATCTACAGGCAGACCTGTAGCGGGCTTGGACCAAGTGCCCAGAAGAACGTCTGACAAGGCCTTTATTAAAAGGCAGCAGAGGCTCGGCCGAGCTGGTCTGCTGTTTAAGGACCTCGGTGAGGAGGTTAGTCCTCACGGCCGCGACGGGGAGCTCAAGGCCCAAGACCTTGGCAGCCCGCGTCGGCATCACACTATAGGCAGCGCCCTCCTCCGTAGCCACGGTAGCAGGGGAGACAAAACCAGTGTTGGGCGAAGTGTCCAGACCACTGGCCTCCCCAAGCTCACCTGTCCAATCCTGAAAAGACTGACACTCACGTGTCAGAGGGTCCTCGGACCCCTTCCAATCCCCCTCGTCATCTATCGCCTGGTACTTAGGTTCAAAGGATGGGGCCGGGTCGTAGAAGTAAAAGTCGGACCCAAATCGAGGGTAGGACCGGGGACGGCGTCGTCCTGGGCCGGCGCCGGGGGAGACACCCTGGAGGCCGGCGCCGGCGAGGTCGAGTGGGGCCCTGCGGCGTCGGGACCGAAGTCGCCGACGGCGTCGGGCCGAAGCACCAGACGGCGCCGGGTCCGAAGCACCCGGTCCACTGGGGGACCCAGCCGGGGCCGCTTGGCCCGTAGGCGCCGCGGAACCCGACGGAGGAGCGAGCGACCTCATGGCCATGAGGAAGGACTCTATCTCCTCCGGCGTCGCGTGTTGCCCAGGGACTGGCGGGTATGGAGCAGGCCGCGAAGCCGCGAGGCGTTGTCGCCCGAACCCCCGGCCGCGTCGCACGAGCGTCAGGGGTAGTCAGGAGACCAATGTCGCCTCTTCGACTTCTTGTGCCTCTTACCGGAGGACTTCGAGCCCGAAGACTGATGACGACTCCCGGAACTGTGGTGACTCCGGACTGGGACCTCGAGCGGCGCGGGGCTGACTGCCGGAGCTCGAGTCGCTTGCGGGACCGCTCCCGTCTAGCTTTGGACGTCAGGGCCCGGCAGTCGGAGCAGGACTTGTCGTCGTGGTCGGGGCCCAAACAGTGAAGGCACCGGCGATGGAGGTCGGTAACCGACATCAGTCAGCTGCAATCGACGCAGGGTTTGAACCCGGGCATCCCTACCGGCACCGTCGAGTCGAGAGACTTCGAAGGATGATCAAAAGGGATCGAAAAAGTTAGTCAAAAATTGACTAGGGTACAACTTTTTCCGGATCGGCGCTTGCTGGCCCGGAAAAAAGAAGAACTGACGTCAGCGCGCGAGGGCGGCGTTTAAGTACTCCGGCGACGTCATCCCGGCGCCAACGACGGACGTGGAGCCACAGACGACGCCGACCGACGAGCAAGGGTACTGCTACGCAAAATTTTCCGCATCCAGTCTGACGCCTGGGGATATTCTAAGGTAAGGAATCTAATACTAACCTGTTTCTTTCAGATCCATCCTTTCAACTACTTATCCATCCATTTTTTCACCCACCCATATTTCCACCCACTCATCATCTATCCTGCCATCCTTTCACCCACTCATTCATCAATCATTTCACCCACTCATTCATCTACTTGTCTATCCTTTTGTCACTTTTCTATCAACCCATCTTTCTTCCTTTTAGCGTTCATTCTGAGCATGTATCTGCCAAGTGGCAGACAATAGAGACCCATAAAAAACCTCACCCCCGTTGTAGCTGGTAAAGTTGTGTGTGTAGGGGGTTGGGGAGCATTCAGAATGCCCCTGGCTGACAGTATGTCTTTTGTAATGACCTAAAAAGGATCTGTAAGATCTGCATAATGATATCAAACAAAAAGTAGACACATCCTACCTTCCCCTTTGTTGCTGAGGTTCCAGGAACATTGGCATCTTTTTCTTCTTCCTTAGATCAAAAAATACATAATGAGAAAATAATTAGTAGTGCAAGCACAGCATTAATCATTGCAATGCATTAAAACATATGTAGTTAAACTGGTTTTATACTCAATAAGGACAAATTACTTACCTTTGACAACAACTTTTTTGTGGATACTCTATAGACCTTTAGAACAAGTTACTTACCTTCCGTAACTCCTTATCTGGTAGTCTATATCTAGCTGCAGATTTCTTACCTTAGAATTTCCCCCATGCATCAGACTGGATCCGGAAGATTTATTGTGAGTAGTACCCCTGAATGCCAGTAGGTGGTGTCGATCAGCTCCACATCCGTCGTCATTCACACAGGGAGTTGACATCGCAGTACCTTTATAGGCACCACTAAGGTGCACATTCAGTGTCTTTTCACAACTTTCCACACCAGAAGCGCGGAGCCATGAAGAACACTGTTCATTGGTGTGTCAAAAACTAGGGCTCTGAAAGAGGCTATCCCGGTCCCTAGAAATCCATTCGCAGAGTGGGGAGGATGGATGGGTCGGTAGGAACCTGCGGCTAGATATAATCTCTAACAGATGAACAAGTTACTTACCTTCGGTAACGCTTTTTCTGGTGGATACAGTATCTGCCTGTGGATTCCTCACCTTGTGAATATCCCCTTGCGTCAGCAACATTCGGAAACTTTTTTTGTAGCTTCGCGCCGACGTGGACGACGTCACAGAGGCACGGCATCGCGCGCGACTCCTCTGACGTCACCGACTCCATAATAGGCCCACGCCGGCGTGATGACATCAGTTCCGCCCTTTTTTCCGTGCCTTCGAGGCACACGGACATACCGACAACAGTAGATATATACACAGTACACAAATGTCAAGATAACACACATAGTGTGAAACCAATGCAGAAAATCAATTGAAATAAAACTTTTCCTTCAACAATAAAAATCTTTACATTACAGTAACTCAGGTATAGAAAAGTGAACAACGGGGAGGCGGGTGGGTCAGTGAGGAATCCACAGGCAGATACTGTATCCACCAGAAAAAGCGTTACCGAAGCTAAGGAACAAGTTACTTACCTTCGGTAACGATATATCTGTAAGAAACAGTAGTTAGTATTAGATTCCTTACCTTAGAATATCCCCAGGCGTCAGTCTGGATCCGGAAACTTTTGCGTAGCAGTACCCCTGCGCGTCGGTAGGCGTCGTCTGCAGGCGTCCCCTGCGGCTCCGCGTCCGTCGTCGGCGTCGTGATGACGTCGCTGGAGTATATAGACGCCGCCTCCGCGCGCTGACGTCAGTTCTTTGCACACAGCTTTTCCGCGCCAGAACACGCAGAGCCATGTGAGAACCAACACTGGTGCCATTTGAAACTAGGGCCCTGAAAGGGATGTCCTTAACCCTAGGTATCAGTTCGCAGAACGGGGAGGATGGGTGGGGCGGTAAGATATCTAATACTAACTACTGTTTCTTACAGATATATCGTTACCGAAGGTAAGTAACTTGTTCATCTGAAAGAAACAGGTTAGTATTAGATTCCTTACCTTAGAATAGATACCCCAGCAATACCAACCCCGGTGGTGGGTCTGCGAACCAATACAATCCTACACCAGAAAGTCCTGGAGGACCGAACGGCCAAAGAAGCCATCCCTCCGGACTTGACTGTCCAGGCAGTAGTGCCTCGCAAAGGTGTGCAGCGAGGCCCACGTAGCCGCCTGGCAAATGTCCTGCAAAGGGACTCCCCGGCCCAGGGCAGTAGTAGCCGCCGTGGCCCGAGTGGAATGGGCTCTCAGCCCAACAGGAGGCTCCTTCCGAGCCAAAGAGTAGCACGCTTTGATGCACAGGACGACCCACCGAGAGATGGTCCGTTTCTGTACCGCCCTTCCCTTCTTCTCACCCACGTAGCCAACAAACAGTTGGTCATCCACCCGGAACTGGCGTGTGCGATCCATATAAAATGAAAGCGCACGTTTTGGGTCCAGACGATGGAGCCGCTCTTCATCTTTTGAAGGATGCGGAGGCGGGAAGAAGGAGGGTAAGGTGATGGACTGATCCAATGTGAAAAGCAGAAACTACTTTGGGCAGGAAAGAAGGTCTAGTTCTCAGAACCACCTTGTCTGGATGAATGGACATGAAAGGAGGTTTGACAGAAAGAGCCTGGAGCTCACTCACTCTCCTGGCAGAGGTGATGGCAACCAGGAAGGCCGTCTGTAGGAAGGTAGATCCCTGACTATGGCTGCCCCCAACTTTTTGCCTGGTGTTTTGCTGGTTTTCTGACTTAGTTGACCTGGGGCCCTGCTATTCAGGACCCCAGGCCCACTGCTCTCTCTGTAAAATGGATTCCATGTACCTTAGGTACATATCTAATTGGATACTGAGTCACCTTATCAGTCCCTGTACAGTGTACCTTAGGTACCCAGGGCATAGGTGTACCCAGGGCCTACCATGGGCTGCAGCATGTATTATGCCACCCCTGGCTGGCCATCAAAATCTGACACAACTGGCTGCTTGACAACTGGGGCAAGGTGGTGTAATCACCCTTTGCTTTAGATATAGTATACCTATATCTAACCCTAAAAATGGACACACAGATCTCCTATCAGTCACTCCTATGGCAGGCCTTGACAATCCTGAAGGCAGAGTGCTTGGAATCGTGTGAGATAGTGCTCTGGCATGAGCTGAGCCTGTCTGCGGCTTTCGGGATCCATCCCTTAGCCGTTTCCATGATATCGCATACCATATACTCTTAAGTGCATTAAAATCCTCGTGGTTATATGCCAACTCTGGTATCGCTTTATCAAAACATGTCGAGTAAGGTGTCATACGAATTGGAATACTAACCCCTCGCCAACTCTGGCGACGGGGTTAGCATTCCACCCTTCTAGAGGGACACGACATGTATGTAACCTGTAACCCCGGTTAAAGTCAGACATAGCCTTAGCTCCACAAAATGGATGCTGCCACCGAGACACAAGTCTGCCCTCCTGCTGCTGGGAGTCCTCCCAGCACAGGAGGCAAGGACAAAGGGTTTCCTGCCAGGGGCGGTGCCAGCACCGTCCCAGACAGGGTTTTGTGTATTCTAGGTAGGCAGGGCTTTAGAGGAAGGTGACTGCAAGTGGCACCCCGGTGCTCACTGTGCATAGGCCGGCTGAAACCAGTTCCAGGGGCACTCCAGCCCCTGGCCTGGGGAAAGCCCGCCAAAGGAGAGGGGTGTAACCACCCCCCTCCTAGTCCCACCCATAGGGCAGGACTTAGTCGCATGCCAGCCCCTTTTTGCAGGATAAAGGTAGGAACTGGCCCCCTTCCAGATCAGATCATCTTTGGAATCAAGACACGACTTTCTACGAAAGGACATCAAGATTTCTTCTTCAAGATTCTCCCTTGTGACTAAGGAGTAGTCACCCTGCATCCGCAGGCACCATCTTAAGAACACTGCGGTCTGCTGTAAGTCCTTCCTCCGGAATCTGACTGCCCAGCTCGACGAGAACCGGCTTCCCTGGCACCTCTGACCTCTACCCACCTCTACAGCCAAGCTGAGAACCGTGGGTGCGACGAGATCTCGAGGGACCGGCCATCTTCAAGACTGCACGACTTCTTTCCAGCACGACCGCCGAGGGATCCTCTGGTGAGTGCTTTGGGGTCCGAGAAGCCCCGACTCTGAGCAGCTCCAGCACCGAAGTTCAGCCTCCCAGCATCTCCACGATCTGCGTGGGGCCCTTCTGCTTTTTGCTGCTCACCGCGTTGTTTGGCTACTAGCCGCTGGCTTGTGGCCTTCTTAACGACGCCCGACGGCATCACTGTTGCTCGTCTGGTTGCTCCAGACTGGCCCTTGCTCCCTTCCAAGAGAGGAGCACCCCGGACCCTCCTGGTCCACTCCAGACGCCATTTTAGGTCCACCGCGTGGGCTTGAATTTGCCAAGACTTGTTGCCCCAATCCTGGGTCCAGCGACGTCGACAGCATCATCCATCGTGGGACAGCTCGTACCTCCATCCTGGTCGCCGACAACGCCTCCTGGTCCGTGAGACTGCAGAGCACAGCGTCGCCCACTCACCTAGTCGAGGTGACTACCATCCGGTGCCCTCCTGGTGCCCCCTGATTACTGGCTAGTAGTCACGAACTTGGTCCCCTCTGCTTTCAGGTGTCATCGATCTTCAAACCAGGCTTGGATCACTCGAACAATCTTCACTGGTCGCCTGCCAGCAACTCCTTTCCTTCAGGCTCCTGGTTCATCAACAAAGAATCCCGACGTCTTTTCAGACCTATGCAGCTGCATCCCCTGGGCTAGGTAACTTCGGCATTTCGGTGCCTCAGCATAGCCTCACTATCCAAGGGTCCAGATCCACTTTCGTTTTTGACCTACCTAGTCGGGTTCGCCCGAGAACACTAACTTTGTGAACACTAGCTTCCATAGGCTTTTTCCCGCCTTACGCGTGAGAGTTCCCACTCTGTACGTGGTGTCCCTAGGGCTCCTGCTCCTAACCTGAGTGTTCAGTATTGTAGGCCTAGCGGTCCTAAAGCCTCTGAGAATCGTTACTTACCTGCTAGTAATTCGCATTCCACTTTTAGAGTATATGGTTTTTCGTGCCCCTCGGGCATTTGTGTAAATTGTGCGACTTGAAGTATTTTTATAAGAGTTTTGTTGTGTGCTTAGCTCCCTGTCTCATAAAGAGCCAGGGTAGTCTTGTTATAAATAAATACACTGTTTATTTTCATAACAACTTGTGTGGTGTCCTTTCACTGGGTGTTCAAGGGGTAATGTGATGATAAAACAGCTGGCTTAACACGCCCTCTAGAGTCTTAGCCTTAGACTGCTCGTATCCATGCTACTAGGATAGCTGGTCTATAAGGTTGACTTACAACCAATCATCAATAAGGGTTGTTTGGACTGATATATAGTGATCACTAGAATAGTGAACACTGCACATCAGGCCAACTTCTCACACCGTCTTTAAAGTCAGGAGACGGAGAGGACAGGAATGAAGCGGCTCAAAGGGAGCACACATCAAGAAAGTCGGAACCAGGTTCAAGTCCCACTGAGGCATCACGAACGGAACAGGTGGATACATGTGCGTGATGCCCTTCAAGAATCTCGTTACAATAGGGGACTTGAACAAAGATGGCTGATCAGGCAGCCTTAGGAAGGCGGAAAGGGCAGAAAGGTAGCCCTTGATAGTGCCCAGAGCAGAACCCTGCTGGGCAAGAGAGAGAAGAAAGAGGAGAACCTCGGAGAGAGGGGCAGAAAGGGGATCCACAGCCTTTGCTGTGCACCATGCCACAAATCTGTTCCACCGGCAGGCGTATACCGACTTTGTGGAGGGACGCCTGGCTGCCAGAATCACATCACAGACTTCAGGAGGCAAGTCAAATGGCCTCAACTGTCGCCGCTCAATCTCCACGCATGGAGGTGGAGACTGGACAGGTTCGGGTGGAGGACCGTCCCCTGCTGCTGCGACAGAAGGTCCTCCCGAAGGGGCAGGCGGATCGAGGGACCGACTGACATGCTGAGTAGCTCGGGATACCAGTACCTTCGAGCCCAGTCCGGAGCCACAAGGATAACTTGGGCCCGGTCCCGCCTGATCTTCAGCACTCTGGGCAGAAGTGGTATAGGCGGAAAGGCGTACAACAGACCGCAACTCCACTCGCGCCGAAAGGCGTCGCCGTGCGAGTGCCGTCTTGGAAACTCCAACGCGCAGAACTGATGACATTGCGCGTTCTCTTCTGTGGCGAATAGATCTAACCAAGGCTCTCCCCATTGCAGAAAGAGGCCTTTCGCCACGTCCGAGTTCAGACGCCATTCGTGATCCACCGAGCACCGACGGCTGAGTTCGTCCGCCCTGGCGTTCAGAGAACCTGCCAGGTGTTGAACCGTCAGAGTCACACCCTGACGTTCCAGCCATTGCCAGAGACGCAGAGCCTCCTGGCAAAGGGTCCACGACCCCACTCTGCCCTGCTTGTTGCAGTACCACATGGCGGTGGTGTTGTCCGTGAACACCTGCACTACACTCCCGTTGACAAAGGGGAGGAATGCCTTCAGTGCTAGGCGAATCGCCCGCAGCTCCAACATGTTGATATGGAGCCGGGACACCGCCGGAGACCAGATGCCTCTGATCTCCGCCTCTCCCAAGTGGCCTCCCCAGCCCTGGAGGGACACGTCCGTCACAACTACGTGCTCCGGTTGGGGAAGGGAGAGGGATCTGCCTCTGACCCAATCGCGGTCCGTAAGCCACCACTGCAACTGTCTCGCAGTGCCCTCCGAGATCAGGACATGGTCGGATAGGTTGCCTTGATGCTGGGCCCACTGAAACTTCAGGTCCCACTGCAGAGCCCGCATCCGCCACCGGGCGTGATGCACCAGAAGGATACAGGAAGCCATCAGCCCCAGCAGCCGCAGCGTCAACCTGACCGAAACCCGGGATAACGGCTGAAAGATGGGAATCAAAGCCTGTATATCCCGGACCCGCCGTTCCGGAGGATAAACCCGAAACTGCGCCGAGTCGAGAACCGCTCCGATGAAAAGGAGCTTTTGAGAGGGACACAGGTGTGATTTCGGCACATTGATGGAAAACCCCAGCTCGTGCAGGAGGTCTGCCGTCATCTGAAGGTGGTAGACGACTGTCTGGGGCGAGCCCGCCTTCAACAACCAGTTGTCGAGGTAGGGGAAGACTGAAACCCCTAACCTGCGCAGATGAGCTGCGACCACCGCCATCACTTTCGTGAACACCCGTGGGGCGCTGGTAAGGCCGAATGGGAGCACGATAAACTGAAAGTGCTCGTGGCCTACCGTGAACCGCAGGTAACGCCGGTGGGCCGGCAGGACGGGGATGTGAAAATACGCATCCTGCAAGTCCAACGCTACCATCCAGTCTTGTGGGACTAGAGCAGCCAAGACCTGAGCCAAAGTCAACATCTTGAACTTCTCCTTCCGGAGGAAGCCGTTGACGTTCCGTAGATCCAAGATAGGACGCAGGCCCCCCTTGTCCTTCTTGGGTACCAGAAAGTAGTGGGAGTAGCAACCACACCCTACTTCTGGCCCAGGAACGCGCTCGATGGCCCCCTTGGCCAAGAGGGCCGTAACTTCCTCCTGCAGAAGTGTCAAGTGGTCCCCCGACACACGGTGGTTCTGCGGTGGCATGGCTGGAGGAGTGATCTCGAAGGGGAGGGAGTAGCCCCTTCGGACGAGCTGCAGCACCCACCTGTCCGATGTGATGGTGCGCCAGCGGGAGTGGTGATGGCGAACCCTGCCACCCACTGGCGTCACATGGGCCTGAAAGCTCAGACTAGGAGGACTTGGAGGCCGATGCTGCGGGGGGAGGTGTGGCCTGACCTCGCCGTTGTCCCCGACCGCCTCCACGGCGGAATCCACGGCCGCCACCGCGTTGAGAAGTATTCTGCGGTGCGTGGCTGGCAGCACGTGTGGGACCGCCCCTTCCGTGGCCACGAAAGGAGCGAAACGAACCCGTTTGCTGGCGCTGGGTCGAAAGACCCAAGGACTTGGCCGTGACCCTGGAGTCCTTGAAGCGCTCCAGCGCGTGGTCCGCCTTGTCGCCAAACAGGCGACTGCCATCGAACGGCATGTCAATCAAAGCATTCTGGACATCTGCAGAAAAGTTGGCGGATCTCAGCCAGGCGTGGCGACGAATCGCCACCGTCGTGGACATCGCTCTGCCCAGCGAGTCGGTCGTATCAAGACCACACCTGATGGAATACCTCGCCGCGTCTCGGCCCTCAATCATAGCCTGGCCGAGCTTGTCCCGTACCTCCTGCGGGCATTGCGGCAGACACTCCGCGACCGTATCCCACAGAGAGTGGGTGTAGCGGCCCAAGAGGCATGCAGTGTTGTAAGACCGCAGTCCCAGACTCAGGGACGAAAAGACCTTCTTGCCATACTGGTCGTACCTCTTTGATTCCCGGTCGGGCGGGGCCGACGGGAATGCGGTCTGAGAAGTCGAGGCCTGGATCACCAGACTCTCAGGGGTGGGATGGGTGGACAGGAACTTGGGGTCGTCCGGACACGGACGGTGGCATCTGGCCACGTTCCTATCAACAGGCGAACCTGAAGCGGGCCTGGACCACGTGCCCAAAAGAACGTCCGTCAAGGCCTCGTTGAACGGCAGCAGAGGCTCCTGTGGGCATGACTGCGGTTTGAAGACCTCGGTGAGTATGTTAGTCCTCACTTTTGCGACGGGGAGCTCAAGGCGCAAGGCCTTGGCAGCCCTCATCAACACCACTGAATAAGCAGCCCCAGCCTCCGAGGCCACAGTAGGAGGCGAGACAAAACCAGGGTTAGGAGAGTCGTCCAGACCACTGGCATCACCCAAGTCACCTGTCCAGTCCACGTCGTACTGACACTCGCGTGACAGAGGGTCCTCAGACCCCTCCCAACCCTCTCCATAATCTACATCCTCACCATACTCGGAGTCAACGATGTAGACCGGCTCCTCGGGGTCAATGGGCCCCATCAGCGCCGGACTCGGCGTCGGACGACACCGGTCCGACTCCGCGTCCGGAGTCGGAGAGGAAATGGGGGTGGCGCCGCCCGGAGCCGGCGCCCCGACGCCGGCCGGAACCGGCGTCGGAGTCGCGGCGCCGCGCGGAGGCGGCACCACGGGTTGCCCCGATGGAATCGGCGCCGGAGAGGCCGGAGGACCAGCCGGCGTCGACCCTGAAGGGCCCAGCGGCGCCGGGGCCGGAGCCGCCGGCGGCGTCGGGGCCGGAGCACCCGACGGCGTCGGGGCAGGAGCACCCGAACCGCTCGGGCCCCCGGACGGGACCACCGGGCCCGCAGGCGCCGTAGGCCCCGTCGGAGGAGACAGCGCCCTCATGGCCATGAGGAACTCCTATCTCCTCGCGCGACGCGCCTTGCCCAGGGACCGACGGGTATGGAGCAGGCAGCGTCGGCGACCCACGCGGAGCCACCCGAACCCCCGGCCGCATCGCGCGAGCGTCGGGGGGAGTCGGGGGTGCGATGACGACGCCCCGACTTCTTGTGTTTCTTACCTAAGGAACCGGAGGAATGGTGACGACTTCCAGAGCGCTCGTGGCGGCTCCGCGACCGCTCCCTCGACCGCTCCCTCGACCTCCGGCCGGACTGGGACCGCTCTCGACGCGGGGCCGACACCCGGAGCTCGAGTAGCTTGCGGGACCGCTCCCGTCTAGCCTTACTCGTTAAGGCCCGGCAGTCAACGCATGACTCCACGTCGTGGTCCGCGCCCAGACACCGGAGGCATAGTCGATGGTGGTCGGTGACCGACATCGTGCGGTCACACCCGTCACAATGCTTGAAACCGGGCATCCTACCGGCACCGTAAGAGTTAGAGTAACAAAAAACTTTGGTCAAAGACCGGAGTACTGCTCTTCGGATCTGCGCTAACTGGCGCGGAAAAAAGAAGAACTGACGTCAGCGCGCGGAGGCGGCGTCTATATACTCCAGCGACGTCATCACGGCGCCGACGACGGACGCGGAGCCGCAGGGGACGCCTGCAGACGACGCCTACCGACGCGCAGGGGTACTGCTACGCAAAAGTTTCCGGATCCAGACTGACGCCTGGGGATATTCTAAGGTAAGGAATCTAATACTAACCTGTTTCTTTCAGATTAACTTGTTCTTCTGATGGATACATCTGGCAGTGGATTCCTCACCTTGTGAATAGAGTCCCACAGCAGTCCCCACTCCCGGAGGAGGGTGTCCACTCTCCTATACAAGAAAATCTTGGAGGACAGAACGCGCAAAGTGGCCGTCCTTCCTCACCTCGGAATCCCAAGAAGTAATGCTTCGCGAAAGTGTGGAGGGAGGCCCAAGTCGCCGCTCTACAAATGTCCTCTACAGGTACACCCCTGGACAAAGCAGATGTAGAAGACTCTGCCCTAGTAGAGGGAGCTCTTATACCCTCTGGAGGTTCCTTACCCGCAAGGGCGTAGCAGATCTTAATGCACAGGATAATCCATCTCGATAGCATGCGCTTGTGCACCGCCTTCCCCTTCTTGCAGCCAGCAAAACCAACAAAGAGCCTGTCATCCACACGATAGTCTTCAGTCCTATCGAGGTAGAAGCTCACCGCCCTCTTCGGGTCCAAGCGGTGAAGTCTCTCCTCCTCCTTGGAAGGGTGAGGGGGAGGATAGAAGGTAGGGAGGGTAATGGGCTGCCCTAGATGGAAAGGAGTTACCACCTTCGGCAGAAAAGCAGCCATGGTCCTAAGAACCATTCGTTCAGCAGGAATGGTCAAGAACGGGGGCTTTGAACTAAGAGCTTGAAGCTCACTTACCCTCCTTGCCGAGGTTATTGAAACAAGAAAGAGCGTTTTAAAAGACAACAGTCTCAAGGGACACTTGTGCAATGGTTCAAAAGGCGAACCCATTAAAAAAGTGAGCACAAGATGTGAGAAGTTGGCCTGGTATATGATGTTCACTATTCTAGTGAGCACCTTGCACCAGTCCAAACAACCCTTATGGTGATAGTTGTAAGTCAACCTTATAGACCAGCTATCCTAGTGGTAGCGTGGACAGAACAGTCTTAGGCTAAAAGACTCTTGAGGGCGTGTAAAGCCAGCTGTTTTACCATATGTAACCCCTTGAATATCAAATGAAAGGACACCACACAGGATATATATAAAATATATATGTATTTATTCAGTAACACACTCCTCTGAACTCCTTATGAGGTCAGAGGCAAAAGCACAGAACAAGTTACACTTACTTTAAATAGCACAATTTACAGTTAGGCCCTAGGGGCGCGTAAAACCATATACTAAGTAAGTGGTATAAGGAGCACGACTTGGGAAGGGAGAAGGCCTAGGGAATCGCTGGGGCTACACTATCTGACCCTTAGGTTAGGAGTAGGAGACCCACAGGCGGCGAGTGCAGTGTCTTTACACACATGCGGGAGTCAATGTTAAGTCAATGGGAACTTAGAAGGTAAGTAAATGAAGATTTAGGACACTTCCGGACTAGCTAGGAGGAAACAACTAGTAAATCTGGACACTAGGATAGTCACTCCCTACTGAAGCACCGAAGTACTTGTGTTACCTCACCCACGGGCTGCGGGTGCATAGGTGTCAAAGTGTGTCGGGATTCGTCGTTGTTCTCAATGGAGCCTTGAAGAAAGATGCTGCAGGCGACCAGGAGGAAGATGTCCGGGTGGATCTAGGATGAAGAGGACCTGAAAATAGAGGGGACAGAGCCTAGGTCACTAGCCAGTGACCGGGTGGAACCAGAGAGGAACCAGACGTCGTTGAGGAGCAATCAGGTGCGGATGTGAAGCTTGTCGTTGCAGCCACGCGGACCAGGAGGCGTCGAGGACGACCAGGTGCTGGAGAGGAGCTGTCCCACGAAGGTTCTCGCAGATGGAGGGGTCGACTTCAAGATTGGAGCCAACAAGCCTAAGCAAAGGCAACCCACGCAGGATACACAAAAGGCTGAGGTACTTAACCTTTTCAGGGAAGCGAGGGCCAGTCTGGAGCAATCAGACCAGCGATGGATTTTCACAAGGATCGTCGTCAGAGGGCTACTAGCCAACGGGCCAACAACTGGACAACGCGTCGAGCAGAACACAATCAGAAGGGCCCCACGCAGATCTCGTGGAGTGTGGAAGGCTGGTCTTCGGTGCAGGTGGAACTCGGTGTCGGGGTGTCTCAGTCCCCAGTGCACAGCTTCAAGGATGCCTCAGGAGCTGCGCTGTTAGCAAGTTGAAGACTTTCCAAGTTGCCTGGTTCCACGGATTCCGACGCCTTCCACGGAGCTCAGCTGTACTGGAGTCGTGCAGTTCGGTCAGAGGAGTCCTGGAGTCGAGGTCTGGTCAGGCTCTGCGCCGGCGGGAACAGGGACAAAGCAAGCCGTCGAGTTGCTGGATGGTGCCTGGTTTCCCAGGATGGTCACTCCTTGGCCAGAAGGGAGATTTTTCAGTCTTCAAGTCGGTTGAATGTCGAAGGGTCCAAAGTTTCGTTTCAAGTTTCAGTTCAGGATCAAATCTAAAGTTTCCTGGGTCAGCTCCTATCTTTATACTACTAAAGGGGGCTGGGTTGTAGTAGTGTGCTCCAGGCATGTCTCATTCTATTCAGCCCTCCCTGTCCCAATACACAAAATCCTGTCTGGACCTCTACAGGCAGGAAACCTATTGTCCAGGCCTCCCTCGCTGGAAGGACTCCCAGCAGCAGAAGGTCAGACTTGTGTCTGTGGCAGCAGCATCCATTTTGTGATGCTGGGGCTCTGGTTAACTTTAACCGGGTACAGTAGTTTTAACATGTCTTCTCCCTCTAGAAGGGTGGAATGCTACCCCCGTCGCCAGAATTGGCGAGGGGGTAGTATTCCAAAGCGTAGGACACCTTACACGACATGTTTGGATAAAGCCAAACTAAAGTTAGCATTAACCGCGAGGATTATAATGCACTTAAGAGTATATGGTATAGCAATATCATAGAACAGCTATAAGGACATGGATCCGAAAGCTGCAGACAGGCTCAGCTCATGCTAGAGCACCATCTCACGCATAACCAAGCACTCTGCCTCCAGGATTGTTAAGGCCTGCCATAGGAGTGACTTATAGGTTACTATGTGTCTATATATAAGGTAGGTATAGGGCTACTATACCTAAGCAAGGGGTGATTACACGACCTTGCCCCAGCTGAGTGATCAGCCAGTTGTGTCAATTTAGGTGGCCAGCCAGGGGTGGCATAATACATGCTGCAGCCCCTGGTAGGCCTTGGATGCACCTATGCCCTGGGCACCTATAGTACACTGTACAGGGGCTCATAAGGTGACCCAATGCCCAATTGGAGATGTACCTAAGGTACATAGAGTCCATTTTACAGAGAGAGCAGATAGCCTGGGTCCTGAATAGCAGGATCCCAGGCAAACTAAGTCGAAAACCAGCTAAACACTAGGCAAAAAATGTGGGGTAACCATAGTCAGGTTTCCACCTTCCTACACAAGATTCAAATCCCATTGAGGAACAATAAAGGGATTAGGAAGGAATTTATTCAAAAGGCCTTTTAGAAAGCTCAAAACAATAGGAGATTTAAACAAAGACGGCTAATCCGGCAAACAGAGAAATGCCGATAAATAACCCTTGATAGTAGCAACCGCAAACCCTTGCTGAGCCAAGGAAAGCACAAACTGAAGTCTATCAGATAAACGTGCCCTCAAAGGATCGATGGACTTCTCCCCACACCAAGCCACAAATTTAGACCATCTATAACAGTAAATGGACTTGGTGGAGTCACGCCTGGCCGATAAAATAACATCCACCACATTGTGCGGGAGAGAAAATGAATTCAGGTTGCCCTGTTCAATCTCCAGGCATGAAGGTGTAAGGTCTGGAGGTGGGGGTGTAGAACCTGCCCCTCCATCTGAGAGAGGAGGTCTGCCCTGAGAGGGAGACGGAGCGGCGGGCACGAGGAGAGGTGGAGAAGATCTGTATACCACACCCTTCTTGGCCAATTCGGGGTGATCAATATGACTTGGGCCCGGTCTTGGCGAATCTTTCACAGAACCCGAGGAATCAAGGGTATGGGAGGAAACGCGTAAAGGAGTTGTGAGTCCCAACTCAACTAAAACGCATCCCCCAAGGCTCCCTGCATCGGAAACTGGAGGCTGCAGAATGACGGGCAGTGAGCATTCTCGTGAGTGGCGAACAGGTCCACCCGAGGAGTTCCCCACGTCCGAAAGACGTGACGAACCACCTCCGGATGAAGCCTCCACTCGTGGTCGGCTGAGAACTGCCGACAGACTGTCTGCACGTACGTTCAGAACTCCGGCCAGATGATTTGCCATCAGACAAATCTGATGGTCCTGAACCCAGGACCAGAGACGCAGAGCCTCTCTGCAGAGACACTGCGACCCTACTCCTCCCTGCTTGTTGACATACCACATCGCGGTGCTGTTGTCCGTCAGGACCTGAACCGACCGACTGCGAAGGGAAGGGAGGAAGGCCTTGAGCGCCAGACGTATCGCCCGCAATTCCAGAAGGTTGATATGAAGTAACCTTTCCTCTGGAGACCAAAGACTCTTGATCTCCAGATCCCCCAGATGAGCACCCCACCCTAGAGTGGATGCATCCGTTATTACTGTGGCAACCGACGGAGGAAGATTGAAGGGCTTTCCTTGAGACAGATTGCCCTCCACGCTCCACCAAGACAGATCTGCCGCAGTTTCTCTGGAGATCCTGTTAGACTCCCTGAGATCTCCGTTGTGTTGAAACCACTGCCTGCGGAGACACCACTGGAGTGCCGTCATGTGCCAGCATGCATGGTTGACCAGCAGAATGCAGGAAGCCATCAGACCGAGCAGACGGAGGACCTTCAGGACTAGAACGACCGCTCCATTGTGAAATAAAGGAATCATCTCCTGTATGTCGCGAATCCGCTGTGGAGGAGGGAATGCCCGACATACAGTTGTATCCAGTACCGCACCAATGAACAGGTTGCGCTGTGAGGGCCCCAGGTGAGATTTGGGTACATTTATCGAAAAACCCAACCTGTACAACAACCGAGTTGTGACTTGCAAATGATGGAGCACTTTCTCTGGAGATTCCGCCTTGATTAGGCAATCGTCCAGATAAGGGAATACTGAAATCCCTGACCTTCTGAGATGTGCAGCCACCACAGCCATCACCTTGGTGAAGACTCGAGGCGCAGTAGTAAGACCAAACGGAAGGACCGCAAACTGGTAGTGTTTTGATCCCACCGTAAAATGGAGATACTTCCTGTGCGACTTCAGGATCGGGATATGAAAATACGCATCCTGCAAGTCGATCGACACCATCCAGTCTTCTTCCAGCAGCGCCTGAAGAACCTGTGCAAGGGTGAGCATCTTGAACTTTTCCTGCTTCAGGTAAAGGTTCAAGACCCTGAGATCTAGGATTGGATGAAGTCTGCCATCCTTTTTGGGAATCAGGAAATACCGGGAGTAGCATCCCCGGACCCCTTTCCTGCTCCGGAACCACCTCTATTGCACCTTTTCTTAGCAACGCCAGGACTTCCTCCTGCAGGAGCAGCAGATGGTCCTCCGAGCAAAAACCTTGGCAAGGAGGGTAGTTGGGAGGGAATTCCCGAAAGGGAAGAGCATACCCATTCTTCACGAGATTGAGAACCCAAAGGTCCGAAGTGACCGATTCCCAATCCCGTAGAAAGTAGGTAAGCCGGCCCCCACTGGACCCGCATGATCTGGAATGGCGGATCTAGGACTGCTTTGCTGTGTTGGGAGGGAGGTGGGTAGAGGGAGAGGAAGAGGAGGAGGAAGCTTGACGACCTCTAGGACGAGCTCTTTGCCTGCCCCTGTATGACTTGTACAGCGAATTTTGATGCTGCTGCGGCTGTTGTTGCGATTCTTTGTAGGTCTGAAAGGAAGACCTGCCAAATCCTCTGAATCTTTTTCCCACAGTACTCCTGGACTGTAGGCCCAAAGATCTTGCCGTCGCTCTGCTGTCCTTAAACCTCTCTAAAGCTGCATCAGCCTTTTTCCCCAAATAAACCGGACCCATCAGAGAATTCGGAGGACTTCAGCCATGCAGCTCTCCTGGTGGCCACTGAAGATCCCATCACTCTCGCCACCGAATCAGCAGTGTCCAGCCCACTCTGAATGACCTGCCTAGCAGCAGCCTGAGTGTCAGCAATCACCTCTTGAAAATCCTTCCAATCCTCCTCAGGAAGCTTTGGAACCAGCTGTTTGACTCTATCCATCAATGCATGGATATAGCATCCCATAAGACAAGTAGCATTTGTTGATTTGAGCGACATACTTGCTGAGGAAAATACTTTTTTCGCAGCCTGGTCCTGCTTTTTCGATTCCTTATCCCCAGGAACCTGTGGAAAAGCGCCTGCAGATTTTTGAGCAGGCAGCCTGCACAACTAAGCTCTCCGGTAAGGGGTGCGTGGAGAAAAAGTCCGGGTCACCAGGCGCCACCCTGTACCTTCTCGCAAGAGCCCTCGAAACAGCAGGGGCTGTAAGCGGTCTTTTCCAAACCTCAGATATAGGCTCCGCCAAAGCATCATTGAAAGGGAGCACAGGCTCGACAACAGAGGTAGGTGAATGAAGGACCTCTGTTAGTATATTGGACTTATACTCTGCAGTAGGTAGTGTTATATTCAACAAATCTGCAGCCTTCCTTATAACTACGTGATAAGGTGTCACATCCTTAGAAAGGGCGTCAGAAACAGAGGCCAATTCCCAATCAGGAGACAGCTCAAGGCCACTAGCCTCTCTTAGATCGTCGAAAAGATCCTCCGAATCCTGCAGCTCACCCTCTTCCATGTCTGCATCACGGAACCTCTGCTCTTCCAGAAGCCTCTGGGCCTCACGCCTCGACCTCTCCTTCAGGAAGGACGACGACTGATCCGGAATCGACTCCGCCGGAGCCGAACTCGAAGCCGGAGGGCCAGACCCCTGAACACGAGGTCGGATCGGATTTGGCATCGAGGGTATCGGCGTCGATGGTCTTGGTGTCCAAGGCTTCGGCGGCACAGGGAAATGCCAAGGCGGCGTCGGAGCCGGCATGAATGGCATGAAAGGCGCAGGAGCGTAAGTCTGGGGAATACCCAGATTGTATGCCAATGGACCCGTGGGACCAACCGGCGCACCAGAGGGGTACATAGCTCTGGAATACACTCCATACATGGCATTCAGGAACTGAGTAGGGTCCTGACCTGGAGCCGGAAAAGCTGGATAAGAGCCCACAGGTTTCTCTCGAGGGAGCGGAGTCTTCTCGACTTCGACCTCTACCTCAGGCTGGTGCACCGGGGTCGACAAACCCGCAGGCAACGGAGCCTCCTCTTCTCCTTCTTCTTCTCCCTCACCCTCCTGGACAGGTGAATGAGATGGAGCCGGAGAAGGATTAGACAACGGCTTCGGTGATTGAACAGGCAAATCCGCAGGCGAAGCCTCAGCCTCAGAGACTTGAACCGCTGGAGTCTCCACATCCTTGCGAAGCAACTTCGCCTGCGACTTCGGTCTCGAGCTCGAGTCCTTCCCAGAGTGATGTCGAGACTCATGACTTCTCTTCTTGGGCTTCTTCTTTGATGACCTTGAAGCATGCGCCGAAGACGACCTCGAGTGCGACCTCGAACGAGACCTCGACCGTCGAGTCTGTGACCTCGATCTCTTCTTGTCCTCTTGTTCTTCAACTTGGCAACAAGGAGCTTTGCCTCCCTCTCACGAAGTGCCTTGGGATTCATCTTCTTACAAGAAGAACATTCTTCGACGTCATGGTCCGAACTCAAACACCTAACGCAGCACTCATGCAGATCCGTAATCGACATCATCTTGCCGCATTCTCCGCACGGCTTGAATCCGGTCTTCTTCGTGGACATCTCGACAGGAGACAAAGAAGCAAGAAGACACCGAAAAGAACAAACAGTAACAAAGTTACCAAACAGCTACAGAGGATCCCTCGAAAACCGTTAGCGTCGATGACGCGGAAAAAAGGGAACTGATGTCATCACGCCGGCGTGGGCCTATTATGAGTCGGTGACATCAGCGGAGTCGCGCGCGATGCCATGCCTCTGTGACATCGTCCACGTCGGCGCGAAGCTACAAAAAGAATTTCCGAATGTTGCTGACGCAAGGGGATATTCACAAGGTGAGGAATCCACTGGCAGATGTATCAATCAGAAAAGTCATTACCAAAGGTAAGTAACTTGTTCATTGATAGAGACTTCTAGACATAGATTCCTTACCTTAGAATAGATACCAAAGCAATACCATCCACGGAGGAGGGTTTTCAAACTAATTTCAGACAAGAAAGTCCTACAAGACCGAACTGGCAAGGTGCCATCCCTGCAGAACTAACTGTCCAGGGAGTAGTGTTTGGTATACGTGTGCGGAGACACCCACGTCACTGCCTGGCAGATGTCCAAGACTGGAACTCCGCATGGTAATGCAGTGGTCGCAGCTTTAGCACTGGTCGAATAAGCCCTCAAGCCTTTAGGAAGTTGCTTCTTGGCCCCTGCATAGCAGATTTTGATGTAAAGCACAAACCATCTGGAGATGGTATGCTTCTGTACAGCCTGACCTTTCTTTGCATAAACATACCCCACGAACAGTTGGTCATCCGCCCGGTGCTCTTTCATGTGGTCAAGGTAGAACAACAGCGCTCCTTTTAGGTCCAGACAGTAGAGCTGCTCCTCGTCCTTAGAGGGGCGTGGAGGAGCGAAAAAAGATAGGCAAGGTGATGGATTGGCCTACATGAAAAGAAGTGACTACTTTTAGCAGAAAGGAGGCTTGAGTGGGAAGTATCACTTTGTCATGATAGACTGAGAGGTAAGGCGGCTTTGATGACTAGACCTGTTTTCAAGGTGAGATGCCTGAGGGGACAATTGTGTGGAGGCTCAAAAGGAGTGCACATCAAAAAAGTCAAAACCAAATCTACCCGAGGCATAGTGAATGACAAAGGAGGCAAGAGATCAGTAAGACCCTTAAGGAAACTATGCACAATAGGAGACTGGAAAAATGAAAGTTGATGCACAAGTTACTACTTGTGTAACGATATATCTGTAAGAGACATTAGTTAGTGATAGATTCCTTACATTAGAATATCCCCAGGCGTCAGACTGGATCCGGAAATTTTTGCGTAGCAGTACCCTTGCGCGTCGGTAGGCGTCGTCTGCGGCTCCGCGTCCGTCGTCAGCGCCGTGATGACGTCGTCGGAGTGTAGGAGAGTGGGGTCTGCAAATCTATGGTCACCCCAGATTTTTGCTTTTTGCTTCACTGGTTTACGACTTTCCCTGGCTGTGGGCCTTCTAATCAGTCCCACAGCCTAGCTGTTCTCTCTCTAAATTGACAACCATGTACTTTAGGTGCATTTACAAATTGGTACTGGGCCACCTTATCAGTCCCTGTACAGTGTACCTTAGGTATCCAGGGCATAGGTGTACCCAGGGCCTACCAGGGGCTGAAGCATGTATTATGCCACCCCTGGCTGGCCATCTAAAACTGACACAACTGGCTGCAAGACAGCTGGGGTAAGGTGGTGTAATCACCCTTTGCTATAGATATAGTATACCTATATCTAACCCTAAAATGGACACATATATTCCTATCAGTCACTCCTATGGCAGGCCTTATCAATCCTGAAGGCAGAGTGCTTGGAATTATGTGAGATGGTGCTCTGGCATGAGCTGAGCCCGTCTGCAGCTTGTGGAACCAAGTCCTAATAGCTGTTCCATGATAACGCTATACCATATACTCTTAAGTGCATTATAATCCTCGCGGTTGAATGCTAACTCTGGTATAACATTATCAAAACATGTCGAGTAAGGTGTCATACGAATTGGAATACTACCCCTTCGCCAATTCTGGCGACGGGGGTAGCATTCCACCCTTCTAGAGGGGCACGACATGTAGGTAACTGTGAACCCCGGTTAAAGTTAACTCGAGCCTTGGCATCACAAAATGGATGCTGCCACCACAGACACAAGTCTAACCTCCTGCTGCTGGGAGTCCTTCCAGCGAGGGAGGCCTGGACAAAGGGTTTCCTGCCTTGGGAGGTGCTAGCACCACCCCAGACAGGATTTTGTGTATTGAGGTAGGGACGCCTGAAAGGAATGAGACATGCCTGGGGCACACAAAGTGCCCTGTGCATACACCGGTTCAAACCAGTTGCTGGGGCACTTCAGCCCCAGTTCTGGCGCGAAACCTGACAAAGGATAGGGGGTGTAACCACCCCCCTTCCTGGTCCCACCCAAGGGAGGGACCTAGTCACCAGTACAGCCCCCTTTAGCAGGATAAATGTAGGAGCTGGTCCCATTCCAAATTAGATTAATCCTGAACTACTCTACAAGAAGAAACTCTGGACTTCGACGTTCTGCTCCACAGAAGACTGAAGAAATCTCCCTTGTGGGCAAGGAGTGTCCACCTTGCAACAGCAGGCACCATCAAGCGTCCAGCGGCTTCACTTTTTCGTCTTTCCTCTAGGATCCAGACTTCACAGCCCGACGAGACCCAGATTCCCAGACCTCTCCGACCTCAACTCACATCTGCAGCAAAGCTGAGACCCGTGGGTGCGACGAGACACGTGGGACCGGCCATCTTGAAAGAAACTGCACTTCGCTTCCAGCACGACTCCCGAGGTAAACTCGACCAAGTGCTTTGGGGATTGAGAAGCCCCAGCCCCTGCCCCGAAGATCAGCCCTCCAGCTTCCACGAGATCTGCGTGGGGCCCTTCTGCTTGTTTGCTGCTCGACGCGTTGTCTGGTCACTTGCCGGCTGGCTAGTGGCCTCCTAGACGAAGAACCTTGAAATCGTCACTGCTGGTCTGGTTGCTCCAGACTGGCCCTTGCTCCCTTCCAAAAGAGGGGCACCTCGGACTCTCCTAGTCCGCACCAGACGCCTTTTCCACTCACCGCGTGGGTTGCCTTTGCCAAGGCCTGTTGACGCCGAATCCGGATCAGACACCGCCGACAGCGAGAGCCTGCGTGGGACAGCTCGTGCCTCCATCCTGGTCGTCGAAGACACCTCCTGGTCCACGTGGCTGCAGAGTCAAGCATCCACTCTTCACTTGATCGCGACGACGACATCTGGTTCCTTCCTGGTTCCACTCCAGTCACTGGCTAGTGACTGTGAACATTGTCCCCTCTGCTTTCAGGTCTTCAGCATCTCTGATCCACCCTTGGATCACACCGGACATCTTCCTCCTGGTCGCCTGCAGCATATTTTCCTCCAGGCTCCATAGACTTCAACGCCGGAACCCGACACGACTTTGCACCTATGCACCCGCAGCCCGTGGGTGAGGTAACAAGAGCATTTCGGTGCTCAAGGGTAGATTGACTCTCCTAGTGTCCAGTTCCACAGTCGTTTTAGTCCAAACTAGTCAGGATTGTCCGTACTTACCTTTTTCTTGAACTGTACTGTCCATAGACGTTGTTACGCATCTCGCGTGTGAGTTCACACTCTGCACACGCGTTCCGTGGGCCTCCTATTACTTACCTAAAGCTAGGATAGCGTAGTCCCAGCGATCCTACAGCCTCTATGGACAGTACAGTTCAAGTTAAAGGTAAGTACGGACAATCCTGACTAGGTAAGACTAAAACGACTGTGGAACTGGACACTAGGACAGTTAAACTACCCTTGAGCACCAAAATGCTCTCGTTACCTCACCCATGGGCTGCGGGTGCATAGGTGTCAAAGTGTGTCGGGTTCTCGCGTTGAAGTCAATGGAGCCTGAAAGAAAAGATGCTGCAGGCGACCAGGAGGAAGATGTCCGGTGCGATCCAAGGGTGGATCGGTGAAGAAGAGGACCTGAAAGCAGAGGGGACAGTGTTCAAAGTCACTAGCCAGTGACCGGTGTGGAACCAGGAAGGAACCAGGTGCTGTCGTCGCGATCAGGTGATGAGTGGACGCTTGACTCTGCAGCCACGTGGACCAGGAGGTGTCTTCGACGACCAGGATGGAGGCACGAGCTGTCCCACGCAGGCTCTCGCTGTCGGCGGTGTCGGATCCGGCATTGGAGTCAACAGGCCTTGGCAAAGGCAACCCACGCGGTGAGTGGAAAAGACGTCTGGTGCCGACTAGGAGAGTCCGGGGTGCCCCTCTTTTGGAAGGGAGCAAGGGCCAGTCTGGAGCAAACAGACCAGCACCAAAGAGTCAAAGGTTCGTCGTCTAGGAGGCCACTAACCAGCCGGCAAGTGACCAGACAACGCGTCAAGCAGCAAACAAGCAGAAGGGCCCCACGCAGATCTCGTGGATGCTGGAGGGCTGATCTTCGGTGCAGGGGCTGCTCGGGGCTGGGGCTTCTCAGTCCCCAAAGCACTTGGTCGAGTTTACCTCTGGAGTCGTGCTGGAAGCGAAGTGCAGTTTCTTTCATGATGGCCGGTCCCACGTGTCTCGTCGCACCCACGGATCTCAGCTGTGCTGCAGATGTAGGTTGAGGTCGGAGAGGTCTGGGAATCCAGGTCTCGTCGGGCTCTGAAGTCTGGATCCTGGAAGGAAGACGACAAAGGGAAGCCGCTGGACGCTTGATGGTGCCTGCAGTTGCAGGGTGGACACTCCTTGCCCACAAGGGAGATTTCTTCAGTCTTCTGTGGAGCAGAACGTCGAAGTCCAGAGTTTCTTCTTGTAGAGTAGTTCAGGATTAATCTAATTTGGAATGGAACCAGCTCCTACCTTTATCCTGCTAAAGGGGGCTGCACTACTGACTAGGTCCCTCCCCTGGGTGGGACCAGAAAGGGGGGTGGTTACACCCCCTATCCTTTGTCCGGTTTCGTGCCAGAGCTGGGCCAGGGATGCCCCAGCAACTGGTTTGAACCGGTGTATGCACAGGGCACCTTGTGTGCCCCAGGCATGTCTCATTCCTTTAAGGCCTCCCTACCTCAATACATAAAATCCTGTCTGGGGTGGTGCTAGCACCTCCCCAGGCAGGAAACCCTTTGTCCAAGCCTCCCTCGCTGGAAGGACTCCCAGCAGCAGGAGGTCAGACTTGTGTCTGTGGTGGCAGCATCCATTTTGTGATGCTGAGGCTCTGCTTAACTTTAAATGGGGTTACAGTTACATACATGTCTTATCCCTCTAAAAGGGTGGAATGCTACCCCCGTCGCCAGAACTGGCGAGGGGGTAGTATTCCAAAGTGTATGACACCTTACACAACATGTTTTGATAATGCTATACCAAAGATAGCAATAACCGCGAGGATTATAATGCACTTAAGAGTATATGGTATAGCGTTATCATGGAAACAGCTAAAGAACTTGGTTCCGAAAGCTGTAGACAGGCTCAGCTCATGCTAGACCACCATCTCACATAATTCCAAGCACTCTGCCTTCAGGATTGATAAGGCCTGCCATAGGAGTGACTGATAGGAGGATATGTGTCCATTTTGGGGTTAGATATAGGTATACTATATCTACAGCAAAGGGTGATTACACCACCTTGCCCCAGCTGTCTTAGCAGCCAGTTGTGTCAGTTTGGATGGCCAGCCATGGGTGGCATAATACATGCTGCAGCCACTGGTAGGCCCTGGGTACACCTATGCCCTGGGTACCCAAGGTACACTGTACAGGGACTGATAAGGTGACTCAGTATCCAATTAGATATGTACCTAGGGTACATGGAGTCCATTTTAACAGAGAGAGCAGGAAGCCTGGGGTCCTGAATAGCAGCATCCCAGGCCAACTAAGTCAAAAACCAGCAAAACACTAGGCAAAAAGTTGGGGGTAACCATAGTCAGATATCCACCTTCCTACAAAGGGTAGCCTCAAAGGGGAGGGAATACCTCTTCGGACAATATGCAAAACCCACCTGTCTGATGTTATGGACTGCCAGAGGGGTAGGTGACGGTAATCCTACCGCCAACTGGGTGCCCATGGTGGTAAAGGGGTAGACTAGGAGGTATTGGAGGCAGTTGCAGAGGGACTTGGGGTGGGGGGGTAGGTGGACTGACCAGACAGTTGGCCACCTGACCCACCAGGTCTGTGGTGTGAGAAGTTGGCCTGATATATAATGTTCACTATTCTAGTGAACACTTTGTATCAGTCCAAACAACCCTTATTGATGTTTGGTTGTAAGTCAACCTGATAGACCAGCTATCCTAGTAGCATGGACACGTGCAGTCTTTAGGCTAAACTCTAGAGGGTGTGTTAAGCCAGCTGTTTTACCATCACATATACCCCTTGAACACCAAGTGAAAGGACACCACACAAGTTGTTATGAAAAATAAAGTATATTTATTTATAACAAGACTACCCTGGCTCTTTATGAGACAGGGAGCTAAGCAGACAACAAAACTCTTAAAGAAATACTTAAAGTCGCACAATTTACACAAATGCCCGAGGGGTACGAAAAACCATATACTATACAAGTGGAATGCGAAATACTAGCAGGTAAGTAACTATTCTCATAGGCTTTAGGATCGCTAGGACTGGACTACTGAACCTTTAGATTACAAGCAGGAGGCCTAGGGACGTCGTGTGCAGAGTGGGAACTCTCACGCGTAAGGCGGGAAAAAGTCTATGGAGGCTAGTAAAAGCAAAGTTAGTGTTTTCGGGCGAACCCGACTAGGTAGGTCAAAAGTGAAAGTGGATCTAGACACTTAGAGAGTTGGTCTACGCTGGAGCACCGGAGTACTCGGTTTACCTAGCCCAGGAGCTGCGGCTGCATAGGGTTCAAATGTCGTCGGATTTCTTCGTTGATGAACCAGGAGCCTGAAGGAAGAAGTTGCTGGCAGGCGACCAGTGAAGAAGTTCTTGGGGATCCAAGCCTGGATCGGGAAGAGGAAGACCTGTAAGCAGAGGGGACCAAGTTCTGAATCACTAGCCAGTGATTTAGGTGGGCACCAGAGTGGCACCGGACGAAGTCACCTCGACCAGGTGAGTGGGCGCTGCTGGGCTCTGCAGTCTCTCGGACCAGGAGGCGTTGTCGGCGACCAGGATGGAGGTGCGAGCTGTCCCACGAAGATATCTGCTGTCGACGTCGCTGGACCCAGGATTGGGGCAACAAGTCTTGGCAAATGTAAGCCCACGCTGTGGACTTAAAATGGCGTCTGGAGTGGACCAGGAGGGTCCGGGGTGCTCCTCTGTTGGAGGGGAGCAAGGGCCAGTCTGGAGCAACCAGACCAGCGGTGTTTGTCGTCGAAGTTCGTCATCAGAGGGCCACTAGCCAACGGGCAAGTGACCTGGACAACGCGGTGAGCAGCAAAGAGCAGAAGGGCCCCACGCAGATCTCGTGGATGCAAGGGGGCTGAACTTCGGTGCTGGAGCTGCTCAGGGTTGGGGCTTCTCTTACCCCAAAGCACTCGGTCGAGGGTCACTCGGGAGTCGTGCTGGGCAAGCGTCGTGCAGTCTTGGAGATGGCCGGTCCCTCGAGGTCTCGTCGCACCCACGGGTCTCAGTTGGGCTGAAGATGCAGGTAGAGGTCAGAGGTGCCAGGGAAGCCGGTTCTCGTCGAGCTGGGCAGTCTTGATCCGGAGGAGAGACTTACAGCAGACCGCGATGCTTGGATGGTGCCTGCTGCTGCAGGGTGACTACTCCTTAGTCACAAGGGAGAAATCTTGAGAAGAGTCTTGAGTTCCTTTCGTGGAAAGTCGGTTCAGGATTCAAAGATGATCTAATTTGGAAGGGGGCCTGCTCCTACCTTTATCCTGCAAAAGGGGGCTGGCATGCGACTAAGTCCTGCCCTATGGGTGGGACTAGGAGGGGGGTGGTTACACCCCTCTCCTTTGCCGGGCTTTTCCCCAGATCAGGGGCTGGAGTGCCCCTGGAACTGGTTCAAGCCGGCCTATGCACAGTGAGCACCGGGGTGCCACTTGCAGTCACCTTCCTCTAAAGCCCTGCCTACCTAGGATACACAAAATCCTGTCTGGGACGGTGCTGGCACCGCCCCTGGCAGGAAACCCTTTGTCCTTGCCTCCTGCGCTGGGAGGACTCCCAGCAGCAGGAGGGCAGACTTGTGTCTCGGTGGCAGCATCCATCTTGTGGAGCTGAGGCTATGTCTGACTTTAACCGGGGTTACAGGTTACCAACATGTCGTGTCCCTCTAGAAGGGTGGAATGCTAACCCCGTCGCCAGAATTGGCGAGGGCTTAGTATTCCAATTCGTATGACACCTTACTCGACATGTTTTGATAATGTTATACCAAAGTTAGCATATGACCGCGAGGTACATAATGCACTTAAGAGTATATGGTATAGCGTTATCATGGAACAGCTATTAGGACTTGGTTCCGCAAGCTGCAAACGGGCTCAGCTCATGCCAGAGCACCATTTCACATTATTCCACGCACTCTGCCTTCAGGATTGTTAAGGCCTGCCATAGGAGTGACTGATAGGAATATATGTGTCCATTTTAGGTTTAGATATAGGAATACTATATCTACAGCAAAGGGTGATTACACCACCTTGCCCCAGCTGTCAAGCAGCCAGTTGTGTATGGTTTAGTTAGTCAACCCAGGGGTGGCATAATACATGCTGCAGCCCCTGTGAGACTTCTGGGTACACCTCTGCCCTGGTTACAGGGACACAAGAGAGGGCCCAGTGCCAATTCAATACCTGGGTACAATTTGGAGTAGAGAGAACAGCTAGGCTGTGGGTCTGATTAGCAGGCCCACAGCCAGGGAAAGTCGTAAACCAGTGAAGCAAAAAGCAAAAATCTGGGTGATCATAGGATTGCAGATCCTACTCTCCTACATGACCCCCCCCCCCCCCAAACTTTGGGACAATAAGCTAACCTTGACCAGGTGAGTCTTCTTGCTCTAAGTGGAAGTACCTGGAGAGCCCATCAGCATTGCCATGATCAGTACCAGGTCTATGCTCCACTGTAAAATCCATCCCCTTTAGGGAAATGGACCACCTAAGTAGTTTGGGGTTTTCACCCTTCATCTGATTTAGCCATAAGAGGGGCTTATGGTCGGTCTGAATCTTAAAGTGAGTGCCAAACAAGTATGACCTCAACTTTTTCAGGGCCCACACCACAGCAAAGGCCTCCTTCTCAATAGCTGACCAATTTTTCTCTCTGGGGGTCAGCCTTCTGCTAATAAAAGCAATGGGCTGGTCGTTACCATCAAAATTCAGCTGAGATAGAACAGCTCCCACACCCAACTCAGAAGCATCTGTTTGGACAATGAAGGTCTTGGAGTAGTCTGGACTCTTTAGGATAGGTGCTGTGCACATGGCCTGCTTTAGGTCATTGAATGCTTTCTGACAGCTTGCTGTCCACTGAACTTTCTTTGGCATCTTTTTACTTGTCAGGTCATTAAGTGGAGTCACAATGGACCCATAATTCTTGACAAATTTCCTATAGTAACCAGTCAGGCCCAAGAAAGCTCGAACCTGAGTCTGGGTGGTTGGAGGAGCCCAGTCCTTGATGGCCTGTATCTTACTCTCCAAGGGTTGAACCTGGCCTCCACCTACAAGGTGGCCAAGGTATACAACCTGTGTCTGCCCTATCTGGCACTTAGTGGCCTTGATAGTGAGACCTGCCTTTTGCAGTGCCTCTAACACTTTCCTCAGGTGGACCAGGTGATCCTCCCAGGTGGACCTAAAGACAGCTATATCATCAAGATATGCTGCACAGAAGTCATCCAACCCAGTGAGAACTTGATTCACCAGCCTTTGGAAGGTGGCAGGTGCATTTTTCAAACCAAAGGGCATTACCACAAATTGATAATGCCCACCAGGGGTAGAAAATGCTGTCTTGGGCTTGGCCTCCTCAGCTAACCTGATTTGCCAGTAACCAGCTGTCAGGTCAAATGTACTTAAGTAGTTGGCAGAAGCCAATCTATCTATAAGTTCATCTGCTCTTGGTATTGGGTGGGCATCAGTCTTAGTGACTGCATTGAGTCCTCTGTAGTCTACGCAAAACCTCATCTCTTTCTTACCACCCTGGGTGTGAGGCTTTGGCACTAGAACTACTGGGCTAGCCCAAGGGCTATCTGAGGGCTCAATGACTCCCAGCTCCAACATTTTCTGCACTTCTGTCTTGATGCAGTCTCTGACATGATCAAGCTGTCTGTAGATTTTACTCTTGACAGGCAGACTGACTCCAGTGTCAACTTCATGGGTACACCAATCAGTTTGACTGGGGGTCAGAGAGAACATATGTCTAAAGGATTGCAGAACTTGTCTACAATCCTGTTGCTGATGTTCAGAGAGGCTGCCACAAAAGACAACACCATCCACTGATCCATCATCAGGATTCTGAGTGAGCAGGGCTGGGAGAGGGTCACTCTCTTCCTCCTGTCCCTCATCTGTGGCCATGAGCAAGCTCATGTCCTTCCTGACGACATATGCCTTGAGCCTGTTCACATGGAGCACCCTGAGGGGGCTCCTGGGAGTTCCAAGGTCCACCAGGTAGGTGACCTCTCCCTTTTGCTCAATGATGGTGTGGGGCCCAGACCATTTGTCTTTGAGTGCTGCTGGGGCCACTGGCTCCAGCACCCACACTTTCTGTCCAGGCTTGTACACAGTCAGGACAGCCTTCTGGTCATGCCAAGCTTTTTGGAGTTCTTGGCTGGCCTCAAGGTTTTTAGATGCCTTCTCCATGTATTCAGCCATCCTGGAGCGGAGACCAAGTACATAGTCCACTATGTTGGTTGCAGGCTTTTTGAGAGGTCTCTCCCATCCTTCCTTCACCAAACACAGGGGTCCTCTTACAGGATGCCCATACAGGAGTTCAAAAGGGCTGTAGCCAACCCCCTTCTGTGGGACCTCTCTGTAAGCAAACAAGAGGCAGGGTATCAGGACATCCCATCTACGCCTGAGCTTTTCAGGTAGTCCATGAATCATCCCTTTGAGGGTCCTGTTGAATCTTTCAACAAGCCCATTGCACTGTGGATGATAGGGTGTGGTGAACTTGTAGTTGACACCACATTCCTTCCACATTGCAGTCAGATATCCTGACATGAAGTTTGCACCTCTGTCAGAAACAACCTCCTTAGGGAAGCCCACTCTGGAGAACACTCCAACTAGGGCTCTTGCCACTACAGGTGCTGTAGTGGTCCTAAGTGGAATAGCTTCAGGATACCTGGTGGCATGGTCCACCACCACCAGTATAAACTTGTGCCCTGATGCTGTCTGGGGTTCCATTGGACCAACAATGTCAATCCCCACTCTTTCAAAGGGAACCCCCACCACAGGTAGTGGTATGAGGGGGGCCTTTGTTGTGCCACCTGACTTACCACTGGCTTGGCAAGTGACACAGGAGCGACAAAACTCCTTGGTATTCTCATTCATGTGAGGCCAGTGAAAGTGTGAGACAAGCCTGTACCAAGTCTTTGTCTGGCCTAAGTGACCTGCAAGGGGAATCTCATGGGCCAAGGTGAGAAGGAAACCCCTCTGAGACAAGGGGATGACCAGCCTCCTGGTTGCACCAGGCTTGGGGTCTCTTGACTCAGAGTACAGGAGTCCATCTTCCCAGTATACCCTGTGGGCACCTGTGGCATTCCCTGCAGCCTCAGCAGCAGCCTGCTGTCTGAGGGGTTCAAGGGAAGGGCAGTCTAACTGTGCCTTCCCCAGGTCTTCTCTGGAGGGTCCCCCTGAGCCCAGAAACTCAACTTGATCAAGTTCAAGCTCTTTAGGCTCAGTTTCCCTCAGCTCTTTCAGGTCAGCCTCCTCAGAGACTTGATCCTCAACCTGGGGCAAGGGGGAAGGCAATGCCTTAACCCTACTGCTCTTCTTCTTGGAAGGTGTCTGGTCCATTGTTCCAGGATCCAGCACCTGTTCAGTGGGGCATCTTCTGGCCTGTGACCTAGTCACAGCAAGCACATGTGCTGGCAAGCCTAACATCTCCATGTGAGTCCTCTGCTCCACTTCTGACCATAGGGATGACTCCAAATCATTGCCCAACAAACAATCCACTGGGAGGTCTGAACTAACCACAAATTTCTTTTGGCCACTTACCCCTCCCCAGGAGAAAGCAACAATCACCATACTATGACTGGTAGTGACGTTGCTGGCATTGGTCACCAGGAAATCTGTACCTGGCATGATCTGTCCAGGGTCCACAAAGTTAGGTGTCACCATGGTGACACTGGCACAAGTGTCCCTATAGGCCTGAACCATTTTGCCATTTATTAAAGGTGTCTGCCTGTATTTGCCCAAAGTATTGGGACTGACATCAGGGGACATATCCATATGAAATGAAATGAAATGAAATGAAATGAAAAAGAAATTTCTAAAGCGCACTGCGGCCAAGCGGCTTCCTGGCGCTGAGGAGCACATCAGTATCTGCAGAAGGTCCCAAGGGGATTAGCCGGGGAAAGCCAGAAGAAAAAGACAAGTTTTGAGGGCTTTACGAAAGTGGGAGAAAATAGGGATAGAGCGAATGGAAAGAGGGAGATTGTTCCAGATCTGGGGGGCCCGCACAGAGAATCGGGTGCCCCCGGTGCGGGATTTGCGAAAGCGGGGACGTGAAGAAGAGAGAGAGAGGAAGAACGGAGAGAACGACTAGGGGCATGAGAAGAGATTAGGGAGTTAATGAAAAGCGGAGCAGAGCGAGCGTGCGCCCGGAAGGCCAAACAGGCTGGTTTGAACTGGGACCTGAAATGAACAGGGAGCCAATGAAGGATTTTGAGGGCCGGGGTGATGTGGGAGGATTTGGGAAGACGAAGGATAAGGCGGGCCGCCTTATTTTGGATGGCCTGGAGACGGCGAGTTGCGTAGGCAGGAATACCTACGTACAAGCCGTTTCCATAATCCAGGCGGGATGTAATGAGGGCCGTGATAATGGTTTTGAGAGCGTCAACAGAAAAAAACCGGGACATTTTACGAATAAGACGGAGGGAAGAAAAGCAAGAAGACACAACGGAACTAATTTGGGCATGCATGGATAGATCATTGCTGATCTTGATACCCAAGGTCCGGACAGAGGAGACTGGGGAGGGCCAAAAGAAAGGGGCCAGTGAGCTGAGGACCAAGGATTAGACGAGCCACCAGTGAGGACGAGCTCAGTCTTATCAGGATTGAGCTTCAAATGATTGAAGCTCATCCACTGGGAGATAAAAACAAGAGTGGAACAAAACTTAGGAAGAGAGTCAGTTGGGGAGGAAAGATCAAAAACGAGCTGGAGGTTATCTGCGTAGTTGTACACAGAGACCCCCAGCTCGAGAAGGGAGGAAATGAGGGGGCGGATATAAAGGTTGAAAAGAAGGGGGGAAAGGGAAGAGCCTTGGGGGACCCCACAGGTGACCGGGAGGGGGGGAGCAGAAAAGTCAGAAAGGTGAACTGCCTGTGATCTGCCCTGAAGAAAGGACGCGATCCAGGAGAAGGCAGTGCCTTGAATGCCCGCTGCGCTGACACGGTCGAGAAGGATGGCATGATCGACCGTGTCAAACGCAGCGGACAAGTCCAGAAGGACCAAGGCCTGGGGGAGGTTGCTGTCAGCCTTCCCCTTAAGTTCATCCAGGACCGCGAGGACCACACCCTCAGTGGAGTGGCCGGGACGAAAGCCCGCCTGGTGGGAGGCCAGGAGATGGTTCTCCTCAATGTAGGTGGAAAGGCAGGATGTCACGTAGCTTTCGAGAATCTTCCCTAGATAGGGAAGAAGGGAGATCGGCCTGAAATTCGATGGAAGAGAGGGGTCCAGGCCGACTTTCTTCAAGATAGGAAAAACAATAGCAGATTTAAAGGAGGAGGGAACACAACCCGAAACCAAAGAAGAGTTGAGGAAAGTAAGGGGAGGGATGGGACAGCTGGTGTAAAGGGTTCTGAGGATCCGTGCTGGAGCACAGTCCGCAGGGGAGCCGGACTTGACCTTGACAAGCAGGTCGAGGAAGAGCTCAGATGAAATAGGTTCGAAATGATCCAGAGCAGAGGAAGACAGGTGAGAATGATCGGGCAGATCAGGTTGAGGCACAATGGGAATATTGGCCTTAATGGTAATAATTTTGTTGATAAAATAATCGTTCAAAGAGTAGCAGAGAGATTGAGAAGGGGCAGGGGAAAGACATGCGCGGTCAGAGGTGGCAAGACTGTGAACCAGTGAGAAGATCTCACGAGATTTGTTGGCCGAGAGGGCCACTCGCTCAGTAAAATATTTAGATTTGGCCGCTAAAATGGCTTTTTAATAGTTATTGAGGAGGGCTTTGTATTTGAGGCGGAGGGTAGGGCAGTAGTTGCGACGCCAGTGACGCTCCGAGCACCTGAGCTCTAATTTCAGGGATTTAAGGTCGCTGGAAAACCACTTGTGGGCGTCATGACGGCGAGCTGATTTGATCTTTTTGAGTGGAGCAACCTGGTCACAAGCAGAAGAAAGCCAGGTGTTAATAGCATCCGCCTGACTTTCCAAAGACAGGTCAGTCAGGATAGGAGCAGATGAAGACAATGAAGAAGAAAGATCGTCAAGATCAGTCTTATTCCAACTCCGAGCCAAGATGTTTTTAGGCGGGGAGGCTTTCTCGGCTTGGCCCAAGTGGATAGAGAAGGAGATCATGGAGTGATCCGACCAGACACAGGGGAGGATGGAGGTGGACGAAAGGTTACAGCGTAAGGACCAGATTTGGTCCAGGATATGACCGTGAGTGTGGGTGGGAACCAAGACGTGAGGTAAGAAATTAAGACACCGAAGTGTGGCAGAGAAGTCTTTGGAAGAGGAGTCCTCCCTCGGATCACCTGGCCAAAAGTTGAAGTCACCGAGCAGGAGCAACGAGGAATTATTTACCGCCAAAGTGGCCAAGAGGTCCTGCAAGGTAGACACAAATGATGGCATGCTTTGAGGGGGGCGGTACATGAGTACCACCGTAAGAGGTACCGGGAGATTGAGAGAGCGGGCCACCAAAAAGTCAACACTGGGTATACGGGGGTGCGGAAGAAGCTGGAATTTCATAGAAGAGCGAACTATCATCGCCGCACCACCTCCAGTTTTTCCGTCGGGCGGTCAGCGCGAAGGGCATAGTGGGTGCTAGGGAGAATAGCAAGGAGGTCCGGGAGTGAGTCGGAAGAGAACCAAGTTTCGGTGAGGAAAAGAAAATCCGGGGAATCGGTGTCCAAGAGGTTGAAAAGTGCAGTTTGGTTTTTTACAGCAGAGCGAGTGTTAAGGAGGATAGCAGAGGCGGCAGAGGAACCAGAAATAAGGCCAATAACAGAGGACGTAGAAGATATAGAGGAAGAGAGAGTAGGAGAGACAGGACAAGAGCGAGGGGGGACATAAATACCGTGCGAAGATAAGTGTTGGACTGCAGAGGGAGAAAGGGGGACAGAAACAGAAAAAGAAAATAGTTGGGCAGAGGAGTACACCACAGGAGGGGCAGGGTCTGAGGCCCCTAGTCCCGGCCCGTCGCGGACGGGCGCAGACGGGCTTAACTTAGGCGCAACTTCGGCGCGCCTTCGTCGCGCCCGCTGCGCTCGTCCGCTGCGCTGCCGGGACTGGCCAACCATTATGTAGGGACACATGAGGGGGAGTGGCTAGAGGGGAGTGGCCCAAACGCTGCAACGCTGACCCAGAGCCGCCCAAGATGGAGAACTCGCACGTCTCAGGAGGAGACGATCAGCGGGAGGCGCTCTGGGTGGCGTGCAGGAGGGAGAAGATGGAGGCTGCTAAGAAGTGCTGCCGTGCGCGGGAAGTCCAGAGCACAGCTGAGGGGCACAGCGAGCGAAGAACAAGGTCAGTGAGGGCTATTAAAAGTTAACGTTGCTCCCAGCGAAGCCTCGGGAGTTCTGTGTGCTAAGTGGTAGGCGCGAGGTCCACAGTGCGCCTAAAGTACTGGTCTGGGGGGGAGTGGCCCAAACGCTGCAACGCTGACCCAGAGCCGCCCAAGATGGAGAACTCGCCCGTCTCAGGAGGAGACGATCAGCGGGAGGCGCTCTGGGTGGCGTGCAGGAGGGAGAAGATGGAGGCTGCTAAGAAGTGCTGCCGTGCGCGGGAAGTCCAGAGCGCAGCTGAGGGGCACAGCGAGCGAAGACCAAGGTCAGTGAGGGCTATTAAAAGTTAACGTTGCTCCCGGCGAAGCCTCGGGAGTTCTGTGTGCTGAGACAGACAAGGACAGCCTGAGTGAGTGTGCCAACTAAGTGGTCAGACCCCTCAGTTCCCAAGGTTAACCCAACTATTCCCTTGGGAGGTGCACTACCACTACTGACTGTACTAGGGGGTGCAGTTGCCTTAGGGGCTGTAGTGGTAGGAGTTTGCCCTCCTCTTTTGGTGCACTCACTAAACCAGTGAGACTTACTTTTACAGTACTGGCACCACCTTTTTGACTGGCCTTCTTGAGTCTTCTTTTTCTGCTGTGAAGCCTGACCCCCACCCTCTTTGGTTTGTTGGGGACCTGTTGAAGACTTCTGGTCATTTTGTTCACTCTTGTTACTACCCTTTTGGTCTGCTTTCTTCTGACCACCCTGGTTCTGAGTCTGGTTCTGCTTGACCCTTGTTCTGACCCATCTGTCTGCCTTCTTTCCCAATTCTTGGGGAGAGGTCATGATCAGATTGTACAACCCTGTATAATCAGTAACCTTACTGCCCAGCAACCGGCCTTCCAAAGCCTTAGTGGCACAATCCACGAAGTCAGACCAATCCTGAGACTGAATTTTCTGGGTATCCCTGAACAGCAACCTGTACTGCTCAGTGGTTAAGCCAAACCCATCAACCAGTGTATTTTTCAGGACTTGGTAATTGTTAGCATCCTCAACTCTAGTAGTGAGGAGCTTATCTCTTCCTTTGCCTTCAAAGGAGAGCCACAGTATAGCTGCCCACTGACTTTGGGGGATGCACTGGACAGTGCAGGCCCTCTCCAAAGCAGCCATCCACTTGTGGATGTCATCCCCTTGTTTAAAGGGGGGCACTATCTTACTCAGGTGCTTAGTATCTAAACCCCTTTCTTTATCTCTTGGGAGATTGCTGCCACCAGTGGGGACTACCCCACTCATCTGCTGCTCTCTAGCAAAGGCAAGCTTCTCTTTGGCCAGGGCAAGTTCTTCCCTTTCAATCCTCAGATTAGCCTGTTTCATCCTTGCTTCATGCTCTCTTCTCTGAGGGGAAGTCAATCTCCTCTGGGGAGAATTCCTTCTCCTCTGAGAAGAGGCATTAGAGTGCAGAGATCTATTGGAGTCCCTAGAATGAGATCTATCTCTTCTAACTCCAAGGTTAGGCCTCATTAGGGCCAGCACTGGGGGTCCCCCAGCTCCTTCCCTAAATAGGTCTAAGTTGGCCCTAGTAAGTCTGCTGACTAACTCAGACCTCTTGTCTGCCTCATCCCCAGAGAGTTTCTCTTCTTCCTCCTCCTCAACTGCATTTTCAGTGTCAAGGAGGTCTGGATCACCAAAGGCACCCTCTAAGGCTGGCATACTCCCATCTGTCTGAGAGGCTTTCCTAGCATCATATGTCTCTAAGAGACCTAACAGAAAGGGAGTGGTGGGGTTAGACTCCTGTTTCAATTTCCTGGAGGTACACAAGTGTCTCAACTCCTGGAAATTGAGAGCTGCATATCTTGAGTTGACCTGTGGAGGGTCACTAGCCACTAGGGGAGTCTCTGAAGACTCTCCCTGGGTAGACATGCTTTTCTAGTGAGGTGTAAGTGGTGCACTTACCTACACTATTTGTTTGCCTACTGATCCCTTGCTAAGAGTTGTAGTTTAGGGTGTGCTAAGCCCTAGGAGCTACAACAGCTGGTTCAGTAGAACTCAGAGTATTCTAAGCTAAGTTATATGTACCTTAGTACTTATGTGATCTTTCAGATGATATTCTTAGGATACGTGTGGTAAAACAACAGCAAGCTCAAATCCCAACCGCTGCTCACCAATGTGAGAAGTTGGCCTGATATATAATGTTCACTATTCTAGTGAACACTTTGTATCAGTCCAAACAACCCTTATTGATGTTTGGTTGTAAGTCAACCTGATAGACCAGCTATCCTAGTAGCATGGACGCGTGCAGTCTTTAGGCTAAACTCTAGAGGGTGTGTTAAGCCAGCTGTTTTACCATCACATATACCCCTTGAACACCAAGTGAAAGGACACCACACAAGTTGTTATGAAAAATAAAGTATATTTATTTATAACAAGACTACCCTGGCTCTTTATGAGACAGGGAGCTAAGCACACAACAAAACTCTTAAATAAATACTTAAAGTCGCACAATTTACACAAATGCCCGAGGGGTACGAAAAACCATATACTATACAAGTGGAATGCGAAATAATAGCAGGTAAGTAACTATTCTCATAGGCTTTAGGATCGCTAGGACTGGACTACTGAACCTTTAGATTACAAGCAGGAGGCCTAGGGACGTCGTGTGCAGAGTGGGAACTCTCACGCGTAAGGCGGGAAAAAGTCTATGGAGGCTAGTAAAAGCAAAGTTAGTGTTTTCGGGCGAACCCGACTAGGTAGGTCAAAAATGAAAGTGGATCTAGACACTTAGAGAGTTGGTCTACGCTGGAGCACCGGAGTACTCGGTTTACCTAGCCCAGGGGCTGCGGCTGCATAGGGTTCAAATGTCGTCGGATTTCTTCGTTGATAAACCAGGAGCCTGAAGGAAGAAGTTGCTGGCAGGCGACCAGTGAAGAAGTTCTTGGGGATACAAGCCTGGATCGGGAAGAGGAAGACCTGTAAGCAGAGGGGACCAAGTTCTGAATCACTAGCCAGTGATTTAGGTGGGCACCAGAGTGGCACCGGACGAAGTCACCTCGACCAGGTGAGTGGGCGCTGCTGGGCTCTGCAGTCTCTCGGACCAGGAGGCGTTGTCGGCGACCAGGATGGAGGTGCGAGCTGTCCCACGAAGGTCTCTGCTGTCGACGTCGCTGGACCCAGGATTGGGGCAACAAGTCTTGGCAAATGCAAGCCCACGCGGTGGACTTAAAATGGCGTCTGGAGCGGACCAGGAGGGTCCGGGGTGCTCCTCTGTTGGAGGGGAGCAAGGGCCAGTCTGGAGCAACCAGACCAGCGGTGTTTGTCGTCGAAGTTCGTCGTCAGAGGGCCACTAGCCAACGGGCAAGTGACCTGGACAACGCGGTGAGCAGCAAAGAGCAGAAGGGCCCCACGCAGATCTCGTGGATGCAAGGGGGCTGAACTTCGGTGCTGGAGCTGCTCAGGGTTGGGGCTTCTCTTACCCCAAAGCACTCGGTCGAGGGTCACTCGGGAGTCGTGCTGGGCAAGCGTCGTGCAGTCTTGGAGATGGCCGGTCCCTCGAGGTCTCGTCGCACCCACGGGTCTCAGTTGGGCTGAAGATGCAGGTAGAGGTCAGAGGTGTCAGGGAAGCCGGTTCTCGTCGAGCTGGGCAGTCTTGATCCGGAGGATAGACTTACAGCAGACAGCGATGCTTGGATGGTGCCTGCTGCTGCAGGGTGACTACTCCTTAGTCACAAGGGAGAAATCTTGAGAAGAGTCTTGAGTTCCTTTCGTGGAAAGTCGGTTCAGGATTCAAAGATGATCTAATTTGGAAGGGGGCCTGCTCCTACCTTTATCCTGCAAAAGGGGGCTGGCACGCGACTAAGTCCTGCCCTATGGGTGGGACTAGGAGGGGGGTGGTTACACCCCTCTCCTTAGCCGGGCTTTTCCCCAGATCAGGGGCTGGAGTGACCCTGGAGCTGGTTCAAGCCGGCCTATGCACAGTGAGCACCGGGGTGCCACTTGCAGTCACCTTCCTCTAAAGCCCTGCCTACCTAGGATACACAAAATCCTGTCTGGGACGGTGCTGGCACCGTCCCTGGCAGGAAACCCTCTGTCCTTGCCTCCTGCGCTGGGAGGACTCCCAGCAGCAGGAGGGCAGACTTGTGTCTCGGTGGCAGCATCCATTTTGTGGAGCTAAGGCTATGTCTGACTTTAACCGGGGTTACAGGTTACCAACATGTCGTGTCCCTCTAGAAGGGTGGAATGCTAACCCCGTCACCAGAATTGGCGAGGGGTTAGTATTCCAATTCGTATGACACCTTACTCGACATGTTTTGATAATGTTATACCAAAGTTAGCATATGACCGCGAGGTACATAATGCACTTAAGAGTATATGGTATAGCGTTATCATGGAACAGCTATTAGGACTTGGTTCCGCAAGCTGCAAACGGGCTCAGCTCATGCCAGAGCACCATTTCACATTATTCCACGCACTCTGCCTTCAGGATTGTTAAGGCCTGCCATAGGAGTGACTGATAGGAATATATGTGTCCATTTTAGGTTTAGATATAGGAATACTATATCTACAGCAAAGGGTGATTACACCACCTTGCCCCAGCTGTCAAGCAACAATTGTGTCTGGTTTAGTTAGTCAACCCAGGGGTGGCATAATACATGCTGCAGCCCCTGGGAGACTTCTGGGTACACCTCTGCCCTGGTTACAGGGACACAAGAGAGGGCCCAGTGCCAATTCAGTACCTGGGTACAATTTGGAGTAGAGAGAACAGCTAGGCTGTGGGTCTGATTAGCAGGCCCACAGCCAGGGAAAGTCGTAAACCAGTGAAGCAAAAAGCAAAAATCTGGGTGATCATAGGATTGCAGACCCTACTCTCCTACATGTGGGTCCTGCGCCTCTTGACCATGCTGAAGCGGAGGAGGCTGTGCAACGCAGTAGCTGGGCTGGAAATGGCACCACTGGAAGCCCCTTCAGGAGCCACGACGGGCACGTAAGGCAGAATGGGGTGGACGTGGGCCGCAGAGATGCCTAAAGACCTGGCTGTAGCACAAGAATACTCGAGCGTCCAAATATGCCTGGTCTCTGAAGAGACGGGTGCTATTAAAGGGCATGTCAATGAAGGCAACCGGAAGAGCCCACAAGATGCCAGTCGCTTTCAGCCAGGCATGGTGCCTAAGGGTCACTATAGTTGAAACCGCTCTGCCCAGAGAGTCGGTCATGTCAAGCTTGCATCGAATCATGAACTTTACTGAGTCCCTCCCATCACTAACAGATTGGGCAACCACAGCCCAGGCCTCCTCGGGACCTGTAGCAGCACTTGTGGAACCATATCCCACAGAGCGCAGGAATGGCAGCCTAAAAGGCATGCAGTGTTCTCTGCAAGGCTGAAGGAAGAAAACCTCATCTTTACAAATGGGTCCAGCTTCTTGGATTCCCTGTAGGGTGGAGGCTTGGACCTCTAAGCTCTCAGGTGTAGAGTATTGGGTGAGGTGGTTTGGGTACCCAGGTGCGGAGCAATGGTGGCGAGCAATCCTCCTGTTCACAGGAGCCTGTGTTGGGTTTGGACCAGGCACCCAAAAGGACATCAGTGGGGCGTGATAAAACGGGACATGGGTAACATGGAGACTCCCGGTTGCAACACCTCCGTCAAGAGCTTAGTCTAGACTGCCACCATGGGCAACTGAAGATCAAGGACTTCAGCCACCCTGCGCAGCACCACTGCGTATGATGCTCCCTCCTCCCTAGCCACAGTAGGGGAGAAAGCAGACAAGCATTTGGAGAAGTGTCCAGGCAGCTGACCTCCACCAGGTCCTCCCAACAGTCCACACTCTGTTCAATAAAGGGCTAGTATTTAGAAGGGCGCAGCAATGCCTCCCATTGTTCCCCAAAGCATAGCCAATAAAAAAAGAAGTCCAAGCTCCACTCCTTGTCCGGGATGATGACGGAGATGGCACCACAGTGAGATGCCAGAAGTATTAGCGTTGGGATCAGCGCCAGGGAAAGTTAAGATTGCCTTTCCGAATCTACGAATAGATACGTGGGGCCCAGTTGGCAATGAACCAGAGGGTGCCCCGTCTGACCCTGCTGGGCTCAAAGTTGCGTCATTGGGGTCGGACCGCCCAAAATAAGATGCATGGGCTCATAGAACACTCTCAGCTGGGCAGGGATAGATTCAACAACGGGAAATCCTGGAAGGCTCGCGTTAGCCCAGGGGCAAGTTCTAGAGAACGAGGCATAGAACATCACAGCTCCCTTGCCTCTTCAGCCGATAGAGAGAAGTCAAAGAACGCTCCAACTTCTTACTCTTTCTTATGCCTCTTACCTGAATGTCCTGAAAACTTCAAGGACAAATTAAATTTCTGGCTCCGAAAACTATCCCGGGACCTTACACTCGATCGGGATCTTGACTTCCACAGAGTCGCATTGTGGGTAACTAGCGGCTTCAGGGACCGCTGCCTAAAAGCCTTCTGAGTCATGGCCCAGCAATCGGAGCACACCTTGGTGTCGTGGTCACGCTTGAGACACTACAGGCAAACGAGGTGCAGATCCATCAACGGCGCTGCAGGGTTTAAAACGTGACTTGCGTGAGGACATCCTCGACACCAGGAAGCAAACCTCAAAAAAGCTCGACAAAACGTCGAAAACAGGCCTGTCAACATTTGAGAGAGTGGTAAACTCTTCTCCACATGTCTTCCCAGGAGTAAGGATAGGAGTGGGGGAGCTGCTGCTTCTAACAGGAGAGGGTTGGGTCGCGTTTCAAAGGTGGCAAGGCCTTTGAAACTTATCGCCACAGATGTCCTTTCCAAACAGGGGAAGGAGGTGAGAAAACCTCTGCTCTTGCCAGACATTGTTCTCAACCTCTGAGGGTGGAGTCGCTCACCCAATGAGGACAGAACTCTGTCCGGTGGTGACAAGCTGGCTTAGACCACTAAGTGACCGCACTAAGGGTTAGTAGGTTTTAGAGAATCCCTCTAAGGTGTCCTTAGTGTGCAATTATTAATAACTCTGACACTGGAATCAATGCAGGTTTATTAAGACAAGATGTTTGGTACCATACATCCAATAGTACAGTGAAGCCTACAAGGATCTGGGGACCGCATAATGATGGATGTCCAGCCTATGTATTCCTGATGGCTTCCCTGTTCACTTACAATATCCACAAATCAAAATGGATACTGCCAGGGCATATCTGCTCATGCAGATATGTCCTCACAGGAGAAATGGAGCACGCTGCCTTAGGACTACAAGGCCTGCTTTAGGGGTGTCTTACATAGCTATATCCCATGCAGTGTCTGAGGGCATGGCACACATAGATGTGTACCATGTCGACTCTTCAGTTTTGTCTGCATCATGGCACGCTGTCTGCAATGGTAGCATGCTTGGCCTTGGTGAGGGAACCCTAGGGTGGCACAATTTCTGCTGCTACCCTTGGGGTTCATCTTCAGGTCCGATGCTCTAGGTAACACGGGTACCATTTACTAGGCACTTGGCCAAACCTCAGAGTCTTCCTAGTCTGTCAGATGAGGAAGAGTAGAATAACTGGTTGGAATGTTGCAGGACCTACTCCCTTACATCCTTCTCTCCAGGCCAGTCCATTTGGGGAGCTGGTCCACCTCAACAGTTTCAGGACCTACCTTACAATGCCCTTTTCTAATTCTTTAGTTTCCTCACCCAATCTTTTAAGCTTGTGTAGGAGACTGGGTTAGCATATGGTGTACAAATATTTAAGTGAATCCAGTCAACCCTTATGGTTATTTTAGTGGTCTTAGACAACCACAAAAAGCTCTTTAACTGGTAGATGTGTAGTCCAGGATCTAATCATGTAGTGTTGTTTAAACGGAAAAGAACCCCACAGTGTAGTTCTTTTTATTGCAAAACTCACACCAACACATTGGTATATCTCCAACCAGAAGATAAATACACACGATACTTCATTTGTAAACAATCAAGTAAGCACAATAAACAATGGTCTCCAGGGGAGACCAAATCATATAATAAGAAAGTGGAATTCGAATTGGACCAGGAGACTCAGAAGAGCTGGGGACACCAGGAACCACCCATGGTAAGTACTCCAAGAACCCCACGGAGGCTGTGTGCAGTGTGAAAATACAACTGCAACCTCCATAGAAGTCCGCGGAAAAGTCGCAGTTGCAGTTTTGAAGGAGGACTATACCCAGTGGACCCTGAAAAAAACCCTTTGGAAGACAGAAGGCTGGAGAGTCACCCCACCCGTGCATACCCCAGGAACCCGGATACCTACACCAGGGAAGCTGGGTGCATAGGTGCAAAATGACATCAGAAACCGCCGTAGACCACTTCAGTAAAATATCGCTGGTGAAGACAGTGCAAGTGTCTGGTGGAATCCAAGGGCAGATTCTTGAATAAAAAAACCTGCAAGGAGAGAGGACAGAGCCTATGCCACTCGGAGGTGACCAGGAAGCACAGAAGAGCAATGCCCACCTATGTCGGAAGGGACAGGAGTGATGACGGTGACTGGGTCGCTGCACCTGTGAGTACCAGGCAACGCTGAAGACGACCAGGAGCCGTGCACAAGCTGTCCCACATCATAAGTCAAGAACCAGGGGTTCAATGTCCGAAGGGAGCACCAACAAGATTTGGCAGCTGTAACAGGAGTGGAAAGCAAAGAAAGAGCAATGTTGGGACATGGAAGGTCCAATGGACTCATCACAAGCAGGAGAGTCAAAGCAGGCCCCAAGCGAGAAGGGCAGCTCAATGTAGCAGGCGACAACCCTCAAGAAGGACCCGCGGTCCGAGGGCACAGTAGTAGCAAGAGGACTTTGAGCAGCTCACCAAAGATCAAGGCCAATGGTGAGGAGGATTAGGTGAAGACGCTGATCTTGGCAGGAAGAGATGCTGGAGGCTGGAGCTTCTTGTAGCCCGAAGATCTCCACATAGAGAGCCAACAAGCCTTGGCAATGTCAAGTCGACAATGGACACAGGGGTTTTTGGTACCAGTGGTTCCAACGAAGGATACAGGCCTCAAAATTGCAGAGAGGACAGGACAGGTCAGGTCTTAAGGGAGTTGCAGTACCAACACCTCTTTTGCTGAGCCATTCGAAGTCTGTAAGACGCTAGTAGCAGCAGATTGGTCAGCTTCATTGTGGTGCCAGCAGATGAAGGGGAGTGACTTCTTCACTCTAAGGGAGATTACTTCGGGTGTCCTTGACGTTGAAGATCCCGGAAGAAGCACAGACAGACGAAGACGACGACTAGCAGAGCAGCGAGACCAGGAGTATCAGGTGCCTTCCTTGATGGAGTCTCGGTTCCAGGCAAAGCCCAAGTCACTTGAAGAGTGATATGGTTTCAGGACCCTTGTCCCACGAATAATCTTAGGACCCACCCACAGGTAAGCCCTTTTATACCTTAAGAAAGAGGTTAGGCGGACTCTGGGGTCCCTCCCAGAGGAGGGTCTGGACAAAGGGGAGGATACTCGCATTTCCTTTTTCCAGACTCATGCCAGAACGGGAGCCAATGGCTCCTGAAACTAGTTCAGACTGGAGTATGCAAGGAGGGCACCAAATGTGCCCTTCAAAGCAGTCTGGTGGCGCTGGCAAGCGCCCCCACCCCAGCCCAATACACCAACGTCTATCTTGGAGGTGGTTACACCTCCCTGTGACAGGAAACCTATTGTTCTACATTCCTCTGATCAAGCTCAGCCCAGCAGCAGGAGGGCAGAATCGTGTTGGGTCGGCAGCAACGCTAGTTTGGCCTTTATAGCTACACTGTTCTTGCCATGGCCGTCTGACCCACTGTCAAACAGCAAGTTAAAGCCCCTGGCCCTGTTGGTCGTGGTGGGGTTACTCAAGCTGTGCGTAACCTCTTTGGGCAAGCTAGGTGTTGGCCTGGCTAAGTTAGAATTAGCAGAAGTGGACAACTCTGATCCCAAACTGTAGAAAGGTAGGCTCCTTCTAACATGGTTATCCCTACACTTTGCTGGTGTCAGTAAGTTTTTTGACTATTCTGGCTGGGATCCTGCTAATCAGGACCCCAGCCACTGTGCTTCAACCCTATATTTGACATGGTAAGTACTTTGATACCTCCACAATTGGCTACTGGTGTACCTTTGTAAGTCCCTAGTATATGGTACCATGGTACCCAGGGCATTGGTACCTCAGAGGTCTCCCATGGGCTGAAGCATGTATTATGTCATCCATGAAAGACCACTCAAATTGTTACTCCAGGCCTGCCATTGCAGCCTGTGTAAGTGGGTGCTAGTACGACTTACGACAGGAAAACAAGTTACTTACCTGTAACTTTAGTTCTCCAGTATTGGAAGCTTTCATAGATTCACATGCATGAATCATTCCCCGTCGTCGAGACGGGAGTCTCCGGTATATAAAAAAGCAGTGCTTGTAGTAAAGCAAACTGAAAAGAGGCCTAGGCCCATTTCCCTTTTGCAACCCATAGCCTTTGTTATGTAAAAAAGGCCCAAACTTTTCCCTGAACCAATCAGAGCTCCTCACCCTCTAGAACCCTCCTGAGAGAACCTTCTGCCCCTCAGATTTTTCGCGCACTTGTGTATATAACACACTCCTTGTGCTAAATCCGAGGTGAGCCTCTCAGGGGAGGAGGGTGGGTGCATGTGAATCTATGAAAGCTTCCAATACTGGAGAACTAAAGTTACAGGTAAGTAACTTGTTTTCTTACTCCAGTATTGGAACTTTCATAGATTCACATGCCTGAATCAGAATAGCGAGCAGTGAAAAACAAAGCACATTTCTCAGATACATTTCATAATCATGCAAAACAATTTGAAAATGAAGCATAACCTCATATATGTATATACGTAGAGAAAATGTGACTTTGCAAACGAGATGGAGGGATGTAAAAAAGGCTCACCGTTACTGGATGACATTCCGAAGTACCGCCACTCCCCCTGCCGCATCCGATTCTGCGGCTGCCTCCAAGCAGTAGTGCCTGAAGGTGTGCGTAGATGCCCAGGTCGCTGCTCTGCAGATATCCTGGATTGGCACTCCTCCAAACAGTGCAGTGGATGTGGCCACCGCCCTCGTGGAATGGGCACGAACTTGTGCATTCAAAGGCTTTCCAGCAGCTTGATGACAGTAGACAATCGCACTGGAAATCCATCTGGCAATTCCTCTCTTTGACAGCGGGAAACCTTTCCTGGGTGCGCTGAAAGCGACGAATAACTGAGAAGACTTGCGAAACGCCTTAGTTTCTTTCAAGTAAAATTTCACACATCTCTGAACGTCCAGTGAGTGCAATACTCGTTCCGCTGCTGTTGACGGATGAGGAAAGAAACAGTTCAACACCAACGGTTCGTTCAAATGAAAATCAGTTGGCACCTTCGGAATGAACTTCGGGTTTGTCTTGAGAATCATTCTATCCTCCTGAAACTGTAAGAAAGGCTCCTGAATCGTGAGCGCTTGTAGTTCACCTACTCTTCTTGCTGAAGTCCATGCAATGAGAAGAGCCACCTTCCAGGACAAGAACTTCAGGTCTGCCCTGTGTATCGGCTCAAACGGTGGTTTCATCAATTGAGAGAGTACAATATTCAGATTCCATAGTGGTGGTGGAGGCTTTACTGGAGGAAAGACCCTGAATATCCCCTTCATAAATTGCTTGATAATCCTTGATGACCATAAGGATGGACCTGACGATGACCTCCTGTAGCGGGATGACGCAACCAAATGCACCTTGATGGAAGCGTGTGCTAATCCTGACTTTGCCAATAGCAGAATGTAAGGTATAATTTGATGAGGTGCAGCAGTAAGAGGGTGAACGTTATGCCTCTTACACAACAGACAAAACCTCTTCCATTTCATCCTGTAGGTTTTGTTGGTACTCTCCGCTCTGGCCTTGGACAGGATCTCTCTACATTCGTGTGAGATGTTCAGATGGCTACACTCACAGTGTTCAGGAGAAAGGCTGCTAATTGCAAGGATTTCGAGTCCGGATGGAGCACCTGCCCCTTGGACATTGTCAGAAGTGATGGAATTGAACGCAACCGAATTAGACGGTCCTCCGACAGCAGCAGCAGTTCAGTGAACCAGTGTTGTCTGGGCCACCACGGGGCTACCAGGATCAGTCTGCACGGCTCTTTCTTGATCTTCACCAGTACGCGGGGGAGAAGAGGAATTGGAGGAAAACCGTAGGCAAAGATGCCGGACCATGCCATGGAAAACGCATTCCCCCAAGATCCCTTCTGGGGAAGCCAGCTTGCGAAGTACTGGCATTTTCTGTTTTCCCTTGTAGCGAAGAGGTCCACTATCGGTGTTCCCCATCTTCGAAAGACGCTGTCCAGGATCCCCTGGTCTAGCTCCCATTCGTGGCAGGACGATTTGAGCCTGCTGAGAGTATCCGCCTTGACGTTTTGATCCCCCGGGAGGTGCTCTGCTGCCAATGATATCCCTTGCTGAAGAGCCCATTCCCATATCTCTTGGGCTTCCTGAGACAGGGAGAGAGATCTCGTTCCCCCTTGCTTGTTCACATAATGCATCGCCGTAGTGTTGTCTGTTCTTACCAACACCGGCGAACCGCTTATCCTTGGTAGAAAAGCCAGTAATGCCAAGCGGATCGCTCTGAGCTCCAGCAGATTTATGTGTAATTGCTGCTCGTGCACCTTCCAACGACCGCTGACTTGAAGGTCCTGAAGGAAAGCTCCCCATCCTTCTAAAGACGCTTCCGTCGTTACCACTAGAGGAGCCGCTCTTGCCAGAAACGTCAGTCCTTGAGACACATTTCCTTTTTGTGTCCACCACTTTGCTGCCTGTACCATCACTGGTGTCACCCATATTGTATCTTCGAAGGATCCCTCCGCTTGACGCCATTGGAGATCGATCTGCTCTTGCCATGGTCTCATCCTTAGCCTGCAGCAAGGTACCAGGGGAATACAAGATGACATCGTGCCCAGCAAGGATTTGTACCTGCGGACTGAAAGAGACTTTCTTTTTACAAAGTCTTGGAAGAGTGACACAATCCTCAATTGCCTTTCTTCGGAGGGAAACGCTTTGTTGCATTCCGTGTCCAATATTGTCCCCAGAAATTTGATCACTTTTGCTGGGTGGAGGTTTGACTTTCCCTCGTGGAGAGTCAATCCTAGATTGGCGAACAGGTCTATGCAGGCCTGTGTTGACGCTCTGGCCTGTACCTTTGATGGTGCATTGACTAACCAGTCGTCGAGGTAAGGAAATATTTGATGTTTTTGCTTCCTCAAACACAGCCGCCACTGGAGCCAGGCATTTCGTTAAAACTCTCGGCGCTGACTTCAAGCCGAATGGCAGTACCCTGAATTGGTAATGTCTTCCGGCTACTAAGAACCGAAGGTACTGTCTGTGTGCAGGATGGATCGGCACGTGGATATACGCGTCTTGTAGGTCCAATGTGGTCATATGATCTCCTGGGTTTAATAACGGAAGGATGTCCCGCAGAGACACCATCCTGAAAGATAGTTTCTTGAGATAGGTGTTTAAGGATCCGAGATCCAGAATGGGGTGCCACTGGAGCTTGTTTTTCTTGACAAGAAAAAACCGGGAGTAAAACCCCTTGTTTTCCTGGGCTTTCGGTACCGGTTCTATTGCTTCCTTTCGGAGCATTGTCCGAATCTCCTGCCGGAGTTGATGCAGATGGTTGGCTCTCTGGTGCATCGGTGGCGTACAAGGGGGCGTTTGAAGAAATTCTAGGGTATGACCAAATTGAATTATTTTGAGGACCCATTGGTCCGTTGCTATTTTCCGCCACTTGTGAAGATAGTGAGCAATCTTTCCACCCAGGGGAGCATCTGACGGAGCCGGACGATGGAGGTTGTCATTGTCGACGGATATTGTCCTTTCCCCGGCCACCCCGTCCTCTTGGAGTTGATTTTGTATATCCTCCTGATTGACACTGGCTGTACTGTTGACGGTAAGGCTGCGATGAGGACGGATAAGAAGAATATCTCCCCTGTTGGTATCCTCCTCTATACGAGGCCTGCCCTCTACCCCTGGAGCCACGAAAAGGGTTTTTTCTGTATTGCAGTGTCCCCAGAGCCTTTGCCGTATCCGTATCCTTCTTGATACTCTGCAGAGTATCATCAATATGCTTCCCAAATATCTCTTCTCCATTGAAAGGGAGGTCTAAAATCTTGTTTTGCACCTCCGGCCTAAACGCTGTTGCTCGCAGCCATCCTTGCCTGCGCAGGACCGCCACTCCTCCCAAGGATCTAAACGCCGTGGTCGCTATATCCATAGCGCAGTCTATGACTTCAGCCGAAGTCTTCTCTCCTTCCATGAGAATCTTCTTCGCCTCCTGCTTCTCTGGTTCCGGCACCTGGTTAATCTATGGAGACAGGTCAAACCACATCTGCCTGTCGTACCTTCCCAAGATAGCGAGGGCATTAGCTGCTCTCACTAGAAGAGCCGACATTAAGGAAAACCTTTTTCCCGCATTATCCAACCTTCTGCCCTCTTTGTCCGGAGGTGTTGCAATCGGAGCAGACGGGTTCCTGGATTTCTGTTGTGCCGCCTGAGCAATAACAGAATCCGGTTTGGGATGACCCAAAAGGCAAGCTGGAGCATCCATAGGTGCCTTATACTTTAATCTAGTCTGGCCAGAACCAGCGTTACCGTAGCTGGCGTCTCCATGACCTTTAATCCTTCCTTCCAAATATGAGAGACTATAGGCAGGGATCGCACAGATTTCCGATACGAGTCCTTGAAGTCGTATAAAAAACATTCCGTCTTCTCTTCTGTCATGGTCAGTGCAAATCTCTTGGTGGCTCTTTCCATCAAATTATGAAACCCACCAATGTCCTCCGGTGGAGAATCTACTGGTCTCGGCGTAGGAGTTGAACGTGAGGGGGTGATATAGTCATGCCATTCTGCACTTGTGTCCGCAATTTCCCCATCCTCATGATGGTCATCCGAGGTATCGTGATGTGACGTCGGCGGTGGAGACCTAGCAGTAGGCTCCGGCAAAATCTCTCTCTTACGAACCGGTGTCCCTGGCACCGATCGTGGACGTGGAATAACCTCTGGGGCCTGTTGAGCGACTGGAGTCGCTGGGTATCTCCTCCTATAATCCTCTAACATGCCCTGGAGGTCCCTCAACAAAGAGGATGGCACACTTGTCATCTCCTCGCGTTGCTGTTGGTGATATTGGTGCTGTTCCTGGGGTTGTTCCTTATAACCCCCATATTCTTCCTCCGAATCCTCCTCCTGGTACTTGACCTGCATTTGCGAAGGGCTACTCGCAATTCCATACTCGTCATCTTCCTCTTCCGAATCTTCCTCTTCCAGCAGGTGAGATGGCAGCAATGAAGAGACCTTGCTCGGAGATGTAACCTCTGGTGTTATAGGTTTTTTCCAAGGCACCAACCTTTTTTCTGGTGTTTTTTCCCTCATTGACGCTGCCGTCGTCGGCGCCGCCGTTGACGCGGTCGCCGACGCTCTCGTCGACGATATCGCCGTCAACGGTGAAATCGTCGACGCTGTTTTCTCACCAGCTTTAACAACATCTTTCTTCGTCGACGACGGAGGTGTTTTTGTCGTCGTCGATGATCCCTTTCTCGTCGACAGTCCCGTCGACGGTGCTGAAACATTACCTTTCTCCTCAGAAGGCGTAGACGAAGTCCATTTGATGGTAATCTTGATTTTCTGAGGTGATTGTGGTGGATCTGAGGCGGATTTCACTAGTTTCACCTCACCAGCAGAACCCTTCTTCCCCTTAGCTGTAACTGAAGGGGATTTTGAGGGACTGCGTCCTGAAGACCGTGGAGTGGTCTTTTTTGGGGCCTTCTCAGGTCTTTCACCTGAGGAATGTGTCTGAGGAGATCTACTTCTCTTCTGAGATCTCTTAGACGCCACAGATTCCTCTTCACTCTCACTTGAGAGGATCTCCTTCCTGGCTTTAACCTTCTGAAGCCAGATCAGCAGCCTTCCCTCACGATCTCTCAAGGTTTTATTTGAAAAGGTACGACATACCTTACAATCTGCTGCCTTATGGTCTGGATAGAGGCAGTAGATGCAGTCCTTGTGAGGGTAATCTGTATAAAGCCTCTTCTTAGAGCAGGTGGAACCAGCTCTAAATAATCATTTCTCCTTCTCAGACATGGTAGATGAAAAACCTCAAATCTAAGTCAAAATACTTAGAAAGTAAAGAGTTTGAGCAGAGCTCAAAGGGGACTCCCTAGCACAACGTGCGGTAGAAAAATCTGAGGGGCAGAAGGTTCTCTCAGGAGGGTTCTAGAGGGTGAGGGACTCTGATTGGTTCAGGGAAAAGTTTGGGCCTTTTTTACATAACAAAGGCTATGGGTTGCAAAAGGGAAATGGGCCTAGGCCTCTTTTCAGTTTGCTTTACTACTAAGCACTGCTTTTTTATATACAGGAGACTCCCGTCTCGACGACGGGGAATGATTCAGGCATGTGAATCTATGAAAGTTCCAATACTGGAGTAAATATAGGTTTCCCTATATCTGAGGTCACTACACTTAATATCTATAGGTCACCCCCTAAGGCAGGCCTTTCAATCCTGAAGGCAGGGTACTGGGTCCAATGTGTGAGGGTGCCCCTCCATGAGCAGGGCCACCCCTACAACCTTTATCGAGTCCATTCTCCTGGGTTGTAAGAGCATCAGCCGTTATGACATATAGAGCGGCCATGCATCATTACGCAATGACCATCTCTAAACTGGCTGGAATGAACCTGGTCGTGTTTGGTATCAAACTTGTTGGAATCATACCCTCGCACCGTAAGTGGTGTGGGAGGTATGATTCAGTGCACTGTAAAGCTCCTCTGGGAGGCCCTCAGTGCTCTTGGTATCAGTCTTCCAGAACCGGACAGCACGTTAGTGCTGCTGCTGGTCAGAGAACGATTCTGCTTTCCTGCTGCTGAGGTATCCTGTGACCACGTCCCAGACAGGGTGGGGGCCCTTGCCAACACCAATGAGAGTGCTTGTAGGGCACATTTGGAGCCCTTCTTGCATACTCCAGTTCAAACCAGTTCAGGGAGCCTTAGGCTCCCGCATGAAAATGGACATAGGTTATGGTAGTATCCTCCCCATTGTCAAGCCCCTACTCTGGAAAAGACCACTGAATCGTCCCAACCATTTCCTAAGGGTATTTAACCCTTACCTAGGGACCACTTACCTGTGGGTGGGTCCCTAGATTTGTCTTGGGACAAGATTCAGATCACATAACCCTTCAACTTCGACCGTCTGGACACTCTAGACTTCACTTGGGAACTGAGACTGCACCGGGGAACATTCCTGCTGCTTCTGGACTCGTTGTCCTGCTGGTCTACTGCAACATCTGTGTCTGTGCTCCATACAGGTTGTTAACCAGGCCTGTGGACATCCAAGACACCTGAAAGAATCTCCCTTGGAGTGAAGGAGTCACTCCCTTTCATCTGCAGGCACTGCAGTGCAACTGACCGGTCTGCTGATCCTGGGCTCCCACGGACTCCGCAACACAAGTGGTGGCTCTGCAACTCCCTCGAGGCCTGCACAGTCTTCATATCACGTTTAGGCCAGTATTCCTTCTCGGAACTGCTGGAATAGAACCCCTGTGCACCGCATCAATTTGCTGCTGTCAAGTCTTGTTGACTCTCTCCTCCAGAGATCTTCGGGCTCCAAGGAGCTCCAATCTCGAGCAACTCCTGCAGCCAAGATCTTCGCCCTCACCGCTTCCTCGGCTTCGTGGGCCTCCTTCATTGGTGAGCTGCTCAAGGTCCTCTTGCGACTCCTGTGCCTTCGGGCCGTGGGTCCTCTTGAGGGTCTTCTTTGGCTCCAGTGGGCTTCCCTGCTTGCTCAGGCCTGCTACGACTTACCTGCTCATGGTGAGTCACTTGGATCTTGCTGGTCCCAACATTGCACCTTTTTTGTCTATTACGTTGTTTAACCCTGGCTCTCGACATCAGATGTGGGGCATTCGTGCGCTATATAAGTTTTCAAATCAATCAATCAATCGACTTACTTATTGACTAACTTTGAGCATGCAGTGGTTTTCCAACTCTGCACATGACCCCTGTGGGTTTCCTAGATACTGACTTAGGGTGGTTTCTTGGGTCCCTGGCTCTTCTACGTCATCTGGGTTTTTAACTTTTTTTAAATTATTTTTTTTTAAACAATTAAGTCACTTTACTTTGTTTGTACACATTTCAATGAAGTTACAGCCTTCGTTCATTTAATAGAAATCAATAATAAATCAGTCATTTGCTTCTGTAATATGTTCAATATTTTGCCCCATCTCCATGGTAGTTGAGATACACAGTTCACCTCGGCACAAGTTCCACTTGCTCCATTTTATATCCCATTTCTTGGGTCAACCCCTAGATTTAAACACACCTTTTTCTGCTATCATGCATCTATCTAATTCCTTAGCCCAACACTTCGATGATGGCTTCTCTGCTACCCCCCCCTTATTGCAATTGCCCATTTCACTAGTGTGTACCCCAGAGTGGTCATATGTTCCTCTACTTCTGTGAGGTCTGTAGCATCCCATCTATTAAGGAGTCCCAGTTGGGGTGTTAAAATGATTTTTCTAGTGTTCTCTGCATGTGTGCTGTGGCCTTCTCCCATAGAGTTTGCACTTGGGGACAGTCCCATATTGTGTGGTAAAATGTGGCTTCTTGATTGCATTGGCGGAGACCCCATGCATCTTGCCTCTTCCCTATTTTCGCTAACGTAATCCAGGTAAAATACGTTTTATGCAGGATTTTCAATTGAATAAGGCGAAGCCTAAGGGGAATGGCTGCTTCGCTTGGGGACATCAGTGCCGTCTGCCAGTGATCATCTTCAAGCTGCCCTACATCGGCCAGCCATCTCTCTTGAAGCGTGTGAAACGGATCTGGCAAGTTGTTGCATAGTTTTTTTATTTGTTAAAGATACCGCTTTCTCTAGTATAGGTTCCGAAAGCAGTCAGTCCTCCAGAGGGGAGGATTCTGGTATATCAGCCATGGTTGGGAATGCTGCTTGAAGGGCATGGGGTACATGTAGGTACCGGGAGCCCTCCCCTGAGCTAGTTAATATTGCTCCCCTAGTTCCGTGAATGTTAGACACTTCTCCTTTTTTACTAAGTGGCCTAGTGTAGAGATTCCTATAGTATCCCACCTACCTATCAAAGTCAGGTTGATTACAGAGTGATCCTAGCTTTTGAGTAGGCCATATTGGAATGGCTAGCGTCATTACGTCTAACCAGCCGAGCCGACCGTTAGCCTGTCGCCAGATTTCCACTGTGTGGGCTGTGGGGCCCAGGTATCGACCTTTCTGGACTTTCGAGTGGAGAGCCCCTAGGTAGCCTTCCCTGTCTATTTGATATTTGTCCATCATATATGCCGGATCCAGTGGGGAACGATAGATCCAGTGATTCACCACTATAAGTTGTGACATCCAGTAGTATAAACGCATATCCGGGAGTGCAATACCTCCATCGTACCACCCCTTAGATAGTTTATGTAACGCTATGCGGGGCGCTCTCCCGTCCCATAGTAGTGTTCTTACCTCGCACTCTGTTTCTGAAGTAGGAATCAGAGACCTTATGTGGGCAATTTTGAAGGATGAAAAAAAAAATGGGGGAGGGCAAGCATCTTAAAAAGAGCAGCTCGAGGTGTAGTGCTCGCTAGTGCTTGACGTCCCTGCGCAGTCTGTCTAGGGGGGACAGCCAGGTTTCTTTCGTGAAAGGTCTGAGGATCTGGAGTTATACAAATAATGAGATATCTGAATCCTTCGGTTGCTATCTCCACCTCACCTCCAGAGGGAAGTTTCGGAATCGGCCCTTAAATTGCAAAAATCACAGATTTAGACCAGTTATTTGAGTAACCAGAGTAATTACTGAAATTCGTAAAGATATTTAAAATTCTGTTCATCGAGGTATAGGGGGACGCCGGGTATAACAGGTTATCATCGGTATCTGGGTCCATTCTTGACTTGAGTCATAGTCTGCATTCCCCTATTTTAGTATATGGTTTGGCCTCCCCCTGGAGACCACTGTGTATTTGTGCTACTTACATGTTCTATTTCATAAGTTTTGTGTTTATATCTACAGGTAGGAGATAATACAATGTGTTAGTGAGTGTTTGTTATAACATACATGTTTTTATAACTACACTGTGTGATTCTTTTTCACTTAACCTATACCATAAGATTAAGTACTGGTAAAACAAGTTGATATACACTCCTTCTTGAATACGCCTGAAGGGTGCTCGCCACAGCTACCAGTTAGAGAACTTTCTAAGGTTGTCTAAGATCAATAAAATCACCAAAAGTGTTGTCAGGATTAGTGCAGGATGCTACACATACATAAAAGAGCACCATATACTGAGCCAGCCTCGAACACCCCTTTCTTACTGCAGGGCCAACGGAATGCCTTTCCAGGGCACTCCTTCAGGTCAGGACCTTCTACTCCTAAGTACCTAGGAGGTAAAAAATGACTGTACAGACATGGACGTAAGGGGTGGCAACCTCGACAGGTACGTCACTAACATCCGTCAGACCCTATCATTCTGGCTCAGATTGCCATTACCCCCCTTGGGTGCGTAACAATAATCAAAATGATTATTCTCCCCTAGCTTTTGTATTTCTTTATGGCTCTCTCCCTCTACCTTCTGAGATCTAGAGTCTATTTTTTCACAATTGCTCTGGAATTCCCAGAGAAGGTGACTATTGATAGAAAAAGCCATAAACCCTACAGATGAAGGTGGAATGGGTGTGCCTAACTTAAGAGATGCATTATCTACCGGCTCAACTGTTTTAGATGGCACAATGGCTGGTGGTCAAAACTGACCGTGAACGACAAGATATCATGGCCATATCGGGAGACACAAACTTAATGAAAATACTATACACTAAACGTAAACTCAAAGGCCCCCTTCTAAGGACATTAAAACAATAAATGCCTGCTGGAATAGGTACTCCAAATTATAAGGGGAGATTAGACCTTATGCCCCAGACCTGCTGCTGCAGACAACCCCAAGTTTGTTAACAGTGGTGGACAAGCATGCAGTGCACCCACGGCATCAAGTGGCGATCATCACTGTGTGCGACTGGTATAGTGGAGACACACTCCTCACGTTTGACGAAATGGTCAAAGACTGCAGCCTACACAGAGGGCAATTTCATATACACAAATACAACGGTGGAAGAAATCAAGGAAACATGGGGTCAAGGTGGCACTGAACCAAAAACATCAGATGCACTGACCACACTACTGACTCATGAGATAACGTAAAAGGCAGTGATGTGTACGCATAGAGCCTTGGCCCCCACTTTTTAAACATCCATGACAGCGTAGAGGACACAGTGGGAACAGAAAACAGGGCAGATATTTCTGATACAGATTAGAAACGCATACGGGAGTACACTAAACAGTGAATAGAAATTGCAGATTTAAATTTACACAGTAGAATTATTTACGCTGTACATATCTGGCCAGAATGTACCCATGTGGTGTCTCAGTGTGACCTACATGCCTTGACACTTTGGCAGATTTATTTCACATGGTTTGGGAATGCCCTGGCATATGGACCCATTGGTCTAGTCCTCCCTCCTCGAAACGCTGACAGGGTGATCGCTGCACCAAACTATTTTAGTGTCTGCTGAGCAGATTCAGTAGATCGGCTAAGTCCAAACTTACATCCAAATTCACAGATTTGGCATTGCTCCCGGGTAAGCGCCGCATAGTGATGAGATGCAAAGCGACTAATCCCCCACCCCCAAATTGCACTGCTTTAAGGAACTCAGAAGACTGCGCACAGCAGAAGGAAAACACTACTTAGCAGCATACATCTGTTCTTGGCATATAGACCTGTAGATTTGTATACTTGTGCATAGATCGCCATCTGATGTTGAGCTTGGATGTTTGCACTTAAGTTTTTGTCTTGGAAGAAGTCTTTGTAGTCACGAGGTAGGTGACTCCTCCTTAGGACGATAGTGTGCAAGGGTATGGACTCCATTTCCAGATTTGTTTGCCATGGAGGGTTATGATGGAGTTAGTAGGAATTAGAAAAGGATGTCCTTGTGTAATATAGCTAAGTAAGATAGTACTGGAACATGTAGAGGTATCCGGGAAGGTGGGTGGGCGTATTCGAATATACAGCTCTACATGCCAAGAACAGATGCATACTGGTAAGAAGCATTTTCCATTCGAGGCATATAAGCTGTAGATTGTATATGTTATGTTAATAAATTTTTTAAAGCGCTCTGCTACCCAGAGGTGTCCTGGCGCTGTACACTACCATCTGAAACAAAGCTATGAACAACACAGTGGGCAGGAGCGGTTTATCTAAAAAGCCAGGTTTTCAATCCCTTACGAAACAAGAGCAGTTCTGTCCAGCTCCCTAAGGAGAAAGGAAGATTATTCCATGCCTTAGCAGCACATTAGCCAAAACTCTTTCCACCCCAGCTCTGTTTCGCCACGCGGGGGACAGAGACTTGTTTGGCTTGCATGGATTGAAGGGCCCTTCCAGGAACATACCATTGAAAAGAATGCTTCAAAAAATCAGGGCCAATACCATTTACGGCGTTAAATACCAGGCAAAAAGCCTTAAACTGAATCCGGAAGTCAACAGGGAGCCAGTGAAGTGCTCTAAGTTCTGCCCTACCTGAGGCGAATTTGGGAATTCCAGCAAGCAGTCTGGCTGCCGCACTCTGCACCATCTGGAGTCTTGCCAACTGCCCTTTCTGTATGTTAATAAAAAGTGCGTTGCAATAATCCAGGCGCGAGAGAATGAGTGCCGTGACTGCTATTTTCATACTGTCTTCCGGAAGGAGAAATTTGATCTTACGCAAAATGCGATGAACAAAACAACAGGAGGAAACAACCCCACTGACTTGATCGCAATACTGATAACCTCGATCTTCGCTGCATTGAGCTTAAGGCAGTTTGACGTCATCCATGCGGCAATGGCCTGCATGCAGTTGTGGCAATTTACACCAGTCTCTGCCTCAGTGCCTTTTTTAATAGATAACACAATTTGTGTATCATCGGCATATGAGGTTAGCTAGAAGCCAAATGATCTGTTTAATGGTGCTAATGGAGCGACATACACATTAAACAGTGTCGGACTGAGCGAGGAGCCCTGCGGGACTCCACAAGGGAGAGAAAAAGGCTTGGAGCTGTCCCTGCCCAGATCCACTGTTTGTGTTCTATTTGTCAAAAAAGACTTCAGGACTTCTGACTGTTATGTCTCGGAGAGGGAAGCCACAGAGTTAAACAAACCTACGGTTAGGAAACATTGCATGTTAACATCTGTCCCAGGTATGGAACCGTATCTCTTTTTGGTACACAAACCATACCATCGTTTCCTTCTAACAAGATTTCGTCTTGATCTGATTCCTTTTATTCTGGGTAATTTTAAAAACTGGACTAGACCTGAAAATGCTGATCCATGTGACTGCGATTATTTTTCTATTCAAGACACGACTCATTTTATCCTGTTCTGCGGTCATTATAAAGAGAGTAGGAAAAAATACTTGCTGCCTATACTGTGCAATATGGGTTTTACACAGGTAAAACCAGCTATGCTGTTCTTGCAACTTCTATCGAACTTAAAAGTGGCATTTCATGTTGCTAGTTTTTTGGTTGCTGGTGCACGTATAAATAAGCATCGATTTAGTATTAGGCACCCTGTCCCTGATTAATGTGTACCCTCTACATTTTATTGATTTTACTCTTTTTAAACATTATTGTATATTTTATTCTGTATAACGTGTTTTTAGGGTTTTTTTAATCAAAATTCTGATCTATATTATTATGTGTCATGATGAAATGTTCTCGTGTATTGCTCGCTCTTTTATGATTTTAAATAATCGAATAAAGATATTTGACTGACTGACTGACTTCAGGAGGGTCAGGCCTTGCCATGGACTTCGACCGCTGATAAACGATCCATCAACACTTTGTGATGGATCGTATCAAAAGCGGCCGAGAGGTCCAGCATGATGAGTATGGCTGTACCACCCTGATCCAAGGCCTGTCTGATCTCGTCGGTAGATTTTATTAGCGCCAGCTCAGTGCTGTGCTCTGAACGAAAACCAAACTGCGTGTTGTCAAGCAGGGCATTGGACTGAAGAAAGCGACTAAGTTGACCGTTCATAGCCCTCTCAATCATCTTACCCGGAAAAGGAAGACGAGAGATAGGTCTATAATTATTCGGGTCTATAGGGTCCAAGTTGGATTTTTTTTTGTAACGGCAAAATAGAAGCTATCTTCCAAGGGCCAGGAAAAAGACCCGAGTAAAAAATAAAAGCAAACAGTGGCGTAAGAGCTTTCCCCACAATTGCTGGTGCTGCTTTCATTACAGAAGCTGGGCAAGGGTCCAAAGGAGAACCAGACCGGATCTCTGAGATCAATTTAATTACTCCTTGCTGTTCCAGTGGAGTAAAATGATCGAATCTGGGGGAGCAAACCCTCTGGACAACACTTGCTGAGGGCCGCACCTCATTGGGGGTGAGAGTGAATGAGGAAAAAATATTTTCAACCTTTTGAGAGAAGAAAGTAGCCAGGGTCTCGCACAGTTCAGTATTGCTCTCAGTCTTTGGAATAGGGACTGTTGTAAGCGACTATACAGCAGTTACCTCCTAAGCGGTGGCTACCTGTATCTGTTGCAGTGGTTTGAAAAAGTGTTTGTAATACAGCCTGGCCCACACTAGCTCGTTGTTTTGCTTGCACATCTACACAATAGTGTTTTGTGAACATGTGTGGTGTAGACCAAGTTGCTGCTTTGCATACGTCATCTAGGGGAATGTTACCTACAAATACCATAGATGCACCTAGTTTACGTGTGGAGTGAGCCCTAGGGGGAATGGTTAAGGTGCGTTTGGCTTTGGCATATCATATTTGGATGCATTTAACAATCCACCTTGCAATCCCTGTTTTTGAGATAGGATTGCCTTTATGAGGTGGGGGGAAAGCCACAAAAAGTTGTTTAGTCTTTCTAAAGGATTTTGTTCTTTCAATCTAGTAAAGTATTGCTCTTTTTATGTCTAGCATGTGAAGAGCCTGTTCTGCTACTGAGTCTGGAGGAGGGAAAAACAATGGGAGTTCTGCAGACTGGTTAAGGTAGAAAGCACAGACGACTAAGTAGAAATTTTGAGTTAGTCCGCAGAACCACTTTGTTATGATGGATTTGTAGAAATGGTTCTTATATGGTTAGCGCCTGGGGTTCACTGACTCTTCTGAGAGAGGTGATGGCAACCAGGAAAGCTACTTTCCAGGTGAGAAATTGTAATTCGCATTTATGCATAGGTTCAAATGGGAGACCCATGAACCTGGTAAGTACCACATATAGGTTCCATACTGGAGAGGGTAGAACTCTAGGTAGACTTATTCTTTTAAGTCCTTCCATAAATGCCTTGATAGCTGGTACCCTAAACAAAGACAAGTGTTGCCTGTTTTGGAGATAGGCTGCTACTGCCGCAAGATGTAGTCTAATGGATGTATACTCTAGGTTACATTGTTGTAAATGCAAAAGGTAACAGATGATGTCTTGAATAGAAGCATCTAGTGGGTTGATTTTGTTATTTGTACAGTGAATTACAAATCTTTTCCACTTCGCGGCATAGCAAGCTCTGGTGGTAGGACGTTTTGCCTCTTTAACGATGTTCATGCAGCAAAACTCTGAGACTTCAGGTGCCAGATCGCAAGGTTGATTTGACTGGGATCTGGATGCATTATCTCTCTGTGGTTCTGAGAGAGCAGGTTGGATGAGAGGCGTAACTTTTGATGAGGAACTACTGATCGGTCCAAGAGGGTTGTGAACCATGGCTGTCGGGCCCATGTTGGAGCAGCCAGGATCATTGTGAGTGAACGCTGTTTGAGTTTCCGAACCACTAGCGGAATGAGTAGGAGAGGCAGAAAAAAGTAAGCAAATTTGCCTGACCAGTTCATCCATAGCGCATTGCCTTTGGACAATAGGTGTGGATACCTGGATGCGAAGCTTGGGCATTTTGTGTTTTGGTGTGTGGCGAACAGGTCTATTTCTGGGTGGCCCCACATTTGAAAAAATGGAAGCAGAACTTGAGGATGAAGTTCCCATTCGTGGACCTGCTATGTTTGGCGAATGAGTAGATCCGCAATTTGATTGTGTACTCCTGTGAGGTATTCTGCAAGGAGATATAGGATTTGCAGAGTGGCCCATCTCCGTATGCTGTGGGCTAGGTGTGAAAGATGCAGAGTGTGTGTTCCCCGCTGTTTTTGTATGTAGTACATTGCTGTCATGTTGTCTTTACGGATCAGGACAGCTTTGCTTATGAGGTGGAGTGGAAAAGATTTCAACGCTAGAAAGATCACCCACAATTCCAGGTAATTTATGTGCAACTGTTTTTGTTGAGGGTCTATATGCTCTGAATGGTATGGGTTTGAAGATGAGCTCCCCATCCGGTGAACAATGCATCTGCTGTTAGCACTGCCTGTGGAACCGGGTCGAGGAACGGCTGCCTTTTGGAAAGGTTTGTGTGTTCCAACACTGCAGAGAGCGATGGGTGCGGTTGTCTATCAATACCAGATCTGTTAGCTGACCTTGAGCCTGGTTCCACTGACGTGCCAATCACTCCTGTAAGGGACGCATTTGGAGTCGTGCATACGGGAAGATAAGAATGCAAGAGGCCATCATCCCGATTAGCTGCATGAACACTCGCGCTGGTAGCGAGTGTTGAGGCTGAAAATTTGCTATTAGAGCTTGTATGGTGCTTATCCTGGTTGGGTTGGGGTATGCTAGAGCTTTTGAAGTGTGTATTGTAGCCCCGAGATACTGTTGTATGTTGGAGACCGGATTTGGTGAGGTTTACCGTCAATCCCAAGTCGTGAGGCAGTTGGATTGTTTTGTGTGTTGTTGCACACAGCCACTATGTGACTTGAAATTTATGAGTCAGTTGTCCAGATAAGGGAAGACATGAATGTGCTGTCTTCTTAAGTGGCTGCAACTACTGCGAGGTACTTGGTGAAGACTCTGGGTGCTGTAGTCTCCCTGAATGAGAGGACCTTGAATTGGTAGTGTTGACCATCTAAAACGAACTGAGATATTTCCGGAGAGCGGGGTGAATGGGAATATAAAAGTAGGCATCCTTTAATTCGAGAGTGGAGAGAAAGTCGCCCTGTTGAAGTAGTGGGAGCACCTGTTGGAGAGTGACCATGTGGAAGTGATCCAACAATGTAGAGGTTTAGTGGTGTGAGCTCCAATATGGGCCTGAGAGATCCTCTGTAGTCTCCGCGAAAGTATAATTTGGAGGACATTTGAGTGGGGCTCTTATAGAACGTAGAGGGATGTTCTGAGCCAATGGTTTTGGAGCCAGCTCTGTAGAAGGAGCGGCGAAAAAAACCTCCAGGGGAAGGGAATTGTAAGGTCTCGATGGACTTAGCAGTTTCGTATCTTGTTTCATCTTTTCTAAAGATGTGTCAACTGAGGGCCCGAAAAGATTCTCTTGATCAAAGGTCCGATTTAGAATAGCAGATTGTACCTCTTCTTTGAATCTGGAGACTCTGAGCCAAGCGTGCCTGCGCAACAAAACGCTAGTGTTAATGGCACGAGATGCGGTATCAGCCGGGTCAAGCGCATATTTACTTGAGAGGTTTGTGATCAATTTCCCCTCTTGTATAAGGTTGTTGGCCTTTGTTTGTACTGGTCAGGAAGGTGTTCATGAGCTTTTCAAGCTCGTCATAGTGAGCCCTGTCGTACCTGGCCAATAAAGCTTGGGCATTGGCAATCTGCCAATGATTTGCAGCCTGTGACAATACATTTACCAGATGCGTCTATTAGCTTGGAATCCTTATCAGGAGGGTGGGGGTGGGTTGGGTGGTCGCCTGTACTCTGAGTTTTCCCTCTTGCATGCATTAGGCACCACAAGAGAATCCAGAGGGACCTGACCTTTATTATGAATTGGGTCATTGGGAGCAGCCTTCTGCTTTTTATCTATCCTGGTGTTTAAAATCTTGGCTCTGACAGGGTCCTTAAAAACTTCGGGGTATGTTTGAGCATGCCTTTTAACATTGGCAAGGTGTGAGTGGACTTTGAGAGAGTGCAAAATCATCCACACAGGGATCAGGATGTAACTGTACCCCGTGGTATTGGGAAGCCCTATTGATAAGTTGCGCAAACTCAATATTGTCATCTGGTGGTGATGGCCTAGATCAGGGGGTACTCACAGTACGGCCCGCGGCGGCCCGGCAAGCCTTCCTGGGCGGCCCGCGGACATTGCAGACACCTGTGTTTAAAATTAAATAAATTAAATCGTGTTCGCAAACACAGCCGCAGCAGCGCGGACTCAGACTCTGCTCTGTGGGGGTCCGGGGGATTCCAGTGATTGTCAGAGGGGAGCTGCAGGGGCCTAAGAGGTGAAATTCAACAAAGCCTAATTAACATGTAAATGGTCTTTTAAAGACCCATGAAGTACTTGGTGCGGCTGTGTGCGCGTGGCCGGGGAAGCCGTCTCAGCCCGGGCTGACACACACACAGGTGAGAGGACAGAGAGGGAGGGAGGGAGACACAGAGGGAGGGAGGGAGACACAGAGGGAGGGAGACACTGAGGGAGGGAGGGAGACACTGAGGGAGGGAGGGAGACACGGAGGGAGACACAGAGGGAGGGAGACACTGAGGGAGGGAGGGAGACACGGAGGGAGAGTGGGAGACTGGGAGGGAGACACAGAGGGGGAGTGGGCGACTGGAAGGGAGACAGAGGGAGACTGGGAGGGAGACACAGAGGGAGAGTGGGAAACTGGGAGGGAGACACAGGGAGAGTGGGAGACAGGGGGGAGACACAGAGGGAGGGAGGGAAACAGAGAGTGGGAGACAGGGAGGGAGACAGAGAGGGAGGGAGGGAGGGAGACACGGAGGGAGGAAGACCGAGGGAGGGAGGGAGACACAGAGGGAGAGTGGGAGACAGGGAGGGAGACACAGAGGGAGAGTGGGAGACACGGAGGGAGGGAGACACAGAGGGAGGGAGGGAGACACAGAGTGAGGGTGGGAGACAGGGAGGGGGGGAGGGAGACAGAGGGAGGGGGGAGGGAGGGGGGAGGGAGACACGGAGGGAGAGTGGGAGACAGGGAGGGAGACAAGAGGGAGAGTGGGAGACTGGGAGGGAGACACAGAGGGAGTGGGAGACTGGAAGGGAGACAGAGGGAAAGGGAGACTGGGAGGGAGACACAGAGGGAGAGTGGGAGACAGGGAGGGAGACACAGAGGGAGACTGGGAGACAGGGAGGCAGACAGAGGGAGGGAGGCATGGAGGGAGGGATACACAGAGGGAGGGAGGGAGAAAGAGGGAGGGAGGGAAACAGAGTGGGAGACAGGGAGGGAGACACAGTGGGAGACAGGGAGGGAGACACAGAGGGAGCGTGGGAGACAGGGAGGAGGGAGACACAGTGGGAGAGTGGGAGACAGGGAGGAGGGAGACACAGAGGGAGAGTGGGAGACAGGGAGGAGGGAGACACAGAGGGAGAGTGGGAGACAGGGAGGAGGGAGACACAGAGGGAGAGTGGGAGACAGGGAGGAGGGAGACACAGAGGGAGAGTGGGAGACAGGGAGGAGGGAGACACAGAGGGAGAGTGGGAGACAGGGAGGAGGGAGACACAGAGGGAGAGTGGGAGACAGGGAGGGAGACAGAGGGAGAGTGGGAGACTGGGAGGGAGACAGAGGGAGAGTGGGAGACTGGACGGGAGACACAGAGGGAGAGTGGGAGACAGGGAGGGAGATACAGAGGGAGAGTGGGAGATACAGAGGGAGAGTGGGAGACAGGGAGGGAGACAGAGGGAGAGTGGGAGACAGGGAGGTAGACACAGAGGGAGGGAGGGAGACTGGGAGGGAGACAGAGGGAGAGTGGGAGACAGGGAGGGAGAGAGAGGGAGGGAGACAGAGGGAGAGGGAGGGAGGGAGAGAGAGAGGGAGAGAGAGAAAGATGTGTGTATGCTGGGTCTGGTGGCTCAGTGGACGAAGGTGTCTGCTGCAGGGACCTGTGTTTAACCTCATGGTCACAATTTTTGTTTGCTTTAGCCCCGCCCCCTCTGACCCCACCCCCACCGGTGCGGCCCTCAGCCACAAACCACACTGTAAATTTGGCACCCGATATAAAGTTTGTGAGTACCCATGGCCTAGATGGATAGAGGTCCGGGTCATTATGTGGGTCTGTGTTGTAGTCATCCCAAGGGTCTACCTCGTGTGGGATGGTATGTGCATCATCATTCCCATGTGGATCTATATTCCCACCCCCATCGGTATGATCATCCTCAGTATCTGATGTTTCAGGTGAAACAATATGTTGTGGGGAGTGTGGTGGAGAAATGAGAAGATTTGGATCAGCTGGAGGAGGAGAAGGAGGTGGAGAGGTGTTAGTACTCATCTCCTTTCTTTTCAATGGTATTTCAGATTCCTCTGAAGTGTCCAGTTTCCTCTTTTTTGGAGGCCTGGCAACGACTTTGCCAGTCGCTGGATCAATAGAAAGTATTTTTTGTTTTTGATCCAAAAAAACAGGTACAGTTGGCGTGGGTAAAATGTATTTTTTCGGTGCCGAAGATTTTAGGTCAAAATGTTCTTTGGACTAAGTCTGAGGCTTTCTGTGGGGTCTTGGACTCTTTAGGTTTTTTTTCTAGCAGTTTGTGACTCCGAGACTTTTTTCGGTTCAGACTATTTTTTCGTCTCCGAAGATTTTTTGGGTTCCGAATGTGTGTGTTTGGTATGTTATGTTGCCGAGGGCTTTGGCGTCGAGGCTGTCTTCGGTGTTGACGAAGAAGGGTGTGGAACATCTTTGGTCTTGAGCTTAGGTGTCGAAGGTGATTTTTCGGCACTGGAATGAGGTTGATCAAGCCCGAGCCGGAAGGCTTACCTTTAGGTTTCATAGCCGGGCTGTCTGAGACATGTAGCCGGTGTCGACTCGGGGACGAGGGTGTTACCGGAGCCTCAGGTTTAGTTTTGGTTGGGAGAGTGATTTCGATACTCACGGACCGTTGAGCCGGGGTGACTGTTTCGTCTTGGACGTCGGAGTCGGCGGCTTTGGAGCTTGAGATGTCTTCTTCATAACCTTGTTGCCCTGGCTGGACATTGGTATCTGCTCGGAAAATGTCCGGAATAGAGCTGCTTCTGCAAGACATTTCGTGACGTCGAGCCCGACGATCACAGATGGTTTTCTTTGACCTGAAAGATGAACAGGACTCACAGTTCTTGTCTTTGTGGTCCGGGAGAGGCAGAGGATAAAGACCTTGGGCAAATCAGTGTGTGGGAACTTAGCACCATACCCGGGGCATTTTTTTAAAGGAGTCCTTTCCATTGACTGCACGCGTAGTCGGAGCAGATAGGCCCAAAGGCCCGCATCGAGGATCGAGGTCGAAGAGTTTGTTTTTAAAGATGTGCGTCGAATAGGAAAAGCAATCGAGACATTAACGTCGAGTGGAGAGGGATTGCGCGTCAAAGGGAGATTAGAAACCAATATTGACCCGGAGCGCAGCAAATCCCATCAGAACTCGATGGCGGGAAAAACAATCTGGAGATGGAGTCGATGCCCATGCGCACTATCGTCCTAAGGAGGAGTCACCTACCTCATGACTACAAAGACTTCTTGCAAGACAAAAACAAAGTGCAAATATCCGAGCCCAACACAAGATGGAGATCTATGCACAAGTATACAATTTACAGCTCATATGCCTTGAACATCAGTGTTATGATACGCATACAGGGACAGAATGGGGGTGGAGGACAGGGGTGGCTGGAACGCCCTCCACCAAATGGGACACAATACTACTAGTGTTACAAGATAAGTCAAATGATATGCCCCTCTAAATCCAGAAATGAAACACATTTGGCGCTGATATTAAGGACTTTTCAAAGATCCATTACGGACTTCTACCGAGCTGTAACAAATGTAAACCAATGTCGCAATATAATATAATAACTTGTGTGATTGCAGGCTTGGGGTACTAAGGAGCACTACAAACGGAAGCACATGGGGCAGAAAAGGGAAATGCTGTAAGATAAACAAAACAGGACAAAAGACAAGTCCAAGTTTTATATGAGGTTCTCATAAGTTTAACTTCAGTAACACCCAGCTCACATGACGCAAGATTTCTAGAAATCCACTGTACAAGATATGTGATTATATTTTCACAAATGATATGCAACAGTGCTAATGATAACTGTTGAATCTATGTTAAAATATTAATAAAGAGGTATTACAAATGGAAACAAAGTCTTCTAGCAGGACATGTGTGCAGGAGGATAATCACTTCCCATGGGTTTCTCATCAATTCCAGAAACCCTTGCCACACCAAAGTGTAATACAAGACAACAATGACTCCCTCGGGGGAAGCTTTAAAGCCTATGCTTCCTAACATAGCTTTGGAAGGACTAGCTTTAAAGTTTCACCTGAGGGAATCACGGTTGTCTTGCATTACTGTATACCCAGGTTAACAGGAATACTGGCTTGGCCTTTATTATTTTAGCACCCAAATCACAATGTAAAGCAACTAATAAAACAATGACACCTGTTGTCTTCCTATAGCAACTAGGAAGGTCTCAGTGCTGTGATCCAAATAACAAAAGGAGCATTCAATGAGGTCAGAAAACAACCTATTGTGCTAGGACTTTGTTTACTCTTCTACCGATTGTTGTGCCCTGTCTATGTTGTGACTTGCGTCCCCTTCCCGCCGCTGCTGCCCCTGCGGCCCCTCCCCCTGACAGTCGCCGCTCCAGCCTCCCTGCTGCATGTCCCGCCCCCTTTTCCCCATTTAATGGCGGCCGCTGCTGGAGAGTGTGAGCAGGGCCTCTGACCGCTGGTCTGAGGCCTGCTCTCTCCCCCCAGCAGCTCCGCTGTGTGTTCCTCTGCCGCTGACCCCGACCTCCACCTGGTAGGTGTTCGAGGCCACAGTCGGTCCGCTCTGTGCCCCGCTCCGCTTGGTCATTGACCGTATCCTTGGCCTCTTGTTGTGCCTGTAGTTTTGTCTTTTGGTTAATTTAATTCTGTTTTATTTTTAACTCTGTTTACTCTTCTACCTATCGTTGTGCCCTGTCTCTGTTGTGCCTTGCATCCCCTTCCCGTCGCTGCTGCCTAACCCCCTGACAGTTCCCTGCTCCTGCCTCCCAGCTGCACGTCCCACCCCCTTCTCCGTTTAATGGCGGGCGCGCCACTGGCGCACCAAAGGAAAGCCTATTTGCGCCCGCCTCCGGACCGCGACCAGCGCCAGGAACCCTGGATCTCTGACCATCCACCGCTACGAGGCTACGGCCCTCCTTGCACTCAACCCCAAAAGGCAACACAACTGCCAGTAGGCCACCCTGAAAGCAACCCACAGCCAGTTCTCCTGCCGCCAAACCTTCAGCACCTCCCCCGCCGCCAACTCCGCAGACGCCCTAAGATGCAACCTCCTCAACGTGCGTTCCATGCACAGACACACTGTAGAGATCTAGAACCTCCTGGAGACCCTCTCACCCGACGTCGCCTTCTTTACAGAAACCTGGACCAACGCCTCCTCCTCCCCTGAAATCGCCATCCCGGACAGATGCAAGATCCAGAGGAAGGAGCGCCCCAACCGCCCGGGAGGAGGACTCACCATTGTGCAAAAAAAACTCCCTCTAACTTCACCTCAAGCGACACCTTCCCCATGGCGGAACACCTGCACTTCCAGATCCAGATCAGCCCCAACGCCACACTCTGCGGCACCCTCGCCTACAGACCCCCCCGGACCCAGGTCTTCTTCGTTGACACAATCACAAACTCATCGCACCCCAAGCCATTGCCTCCATGGACTACATACTGATCGGAGACCTAAGCTTCCACCTCGTCAACCACAGTGACCCCAACTCCACCACACTCTGGGACAACGTCGCCAACATCGGACTGGACACTTCCTCGTTGACAAACCCAAACCGCCCAAACCTGGCCCTCGCGCCCCAGAACTTCATGCTTAGATCTCCATCCCCGCAGACAAGCTCACCTTGCTACAGAACTCCGACAGACAGTGTCCCAGGAAAGCCGCCTGGTTCACTACTGACCTCCAAGCCAGACGCACCTGCAGATGCCTCAAGAAGAACTGGAGAAACAACAAGACACCTGAAACCCACTCCACCTACAACAATGCCATGACAGGATACCCCCAACGCATCAGAACCACCAAAATCCTCGCCAACTCCAGCAACTCAAAGGGACTCTTCAGCGTCATTCAAGAATTCACCAGCCCCCCAGAGAAGCTACGGACATCACCCCTTCCCAGGACCTCTGCAACAAGCTTGGATTCTACTTCCACCTGAAGATAAAAAAACCTCTACGACAACTGCAACGACCTAACACCTGACTACGCAACCATCCCGCCCTCCAGCAACACCAGCCAGCCCACCATCTCCTTCTGGACACCGATCATGACCGAAGAGACCACCAGTACCATGAAAGGCATCCACTCAGGGGCCCCCACAGACCCCTGCCCACTGCATATCTACCACAGACCAGCCACAGCCATCATGCCAGAACTACAACGCACCATCAAATCCACCTTCAAGACCGGCATTTTCCCCAAAGATTGGAAATGCACAGATGTCAGACCCCTGCTGAAGAAGCCCACAGCAAATCCCATGGACCTCAAGTACTACTGGGCCATCTCACTCCTCTCCTTTGCGGCAAAAGTTGTTGAGAAGTCTGTCAACGCAGAACTAACAAGCTTCAATGAAGACAACCTCATCCTTGACCCTTCTCAATCCAGATTCCGCAGCAACCACACACTGAGAGCAGACTGCTACCTTTTCTCTCCAAACCCACCAAAATCAACTACGGAGTGCCCCAGGGATCATCTCTCAGCCCAACCCTCTTCAACGTATACATGGCCCACCTCGCAGCTATCGTCAGACAGCACGGCCTCAGCATAGTATCCTACAGCGACGACATCCAGCCTCCCTCACCAAAGACCCCACCACCACTAGACTCAACTTCCAGGAAGGAATGCAGATTGTTGCAACCTGGATGAGCAACAGCTGCTTGAAACTAAACTCTGAGAAAACAGAAGTCCTCCTTCTCGGAACCACCCCATCAGCATGGGATGACACCTGTTGGCCCACCGCCTTCAGCAGCTCCCGACCCCCACAGACCATACAAGAAACCTTGGCATCGTACTCGACTCCTCCCTCTCCATGAACTGACAGGTCAACGCTGCCACCTCCTGCTGCTACAACACCCTCCGTAAGACATTCAAATGGATACCCCCACATACAAGGAAGACAGTCACCCACGCACTCATAACCAGCAGACTAGACTACAGAAATGCCCTCTACGCCGGCATGACCAAGTCTCTACTCCACAAGCTCCAAGTGATAGAGAACACCTCCGCCAGACTCGTCCTCTGCATCCCCCGACACTAACACATTAGTCAACACCTTCATATCTCCACTGGCTCCCCATCGAGAAGAGTCACCTTCAAGATGCTCACCCACACCTACAAATGCATCCACCACACTGGACCCCAATACCTCAACAATAGAATCATCTTCCACGTACCCAAAAGAGGCCTCCGATCCGACAACCTTGCCGAGACCTCATGCACCCATAGAGCCAAAGCAGGGGCAAGAGCCTTCTCCTACATCGCGGACCAGACCTGGAACGAGCTCCAGATTTACAGACGCGCCCCATCCCTGAACACCTTCAGGAAGGCGCTCAAGACCTGGCTCTTCAGCTGAACACAATTGCGGACCCCCCAAAACCTTAAGACCCTTGCGGGTAAGTGGTGCGCCAACAATCTCCCTGACTGATGATCGTATACAGGGGTTATGATATGACTTAAGTAGTGACAGTTAAAAAAGATGAATTCACAGGTACGAGGAAGCACCTTTAAGGCACCTATGCAGCTCCCTGACCAAAGATGCTCAGGTGTTCAATTAAGGATGACTAATAATCTTTCAGATCTGCTATTTTTTTATGGGACTATTTTAAGACAAGCAGAAAATACGCAGTATCTATTAGATTATTGTGCATCTCAGCCAAAAAAAAAAAAAAGCATATTACACACAACATAAACGTCCAAGCCACAGCTTTCATTAAAGATGTATTTTGAGATTTAGAACATTTTTTACTTCGAGGCCTATGTTTCTTTTATTTACAAAATGTGTCATGTTTTAATGTCAAAACACAAAAGATAATACAAAATTTTGTAAGATTACCTCTTCTTCAGAGTCTGACAACACTTTCTTCTTCATGCTGTTGTACAATGGAATTACATCATAGCATGTTTGGTCCCTGAAATACAAAGAAAAGCTTGCCACTTACTTTGCCTCTTCTGTTGCTAAATTGCTATTAACTAGGTAATGTGTAGATGAATCTTTATCATACATTTCAAGATTCAATACATTTACTTATTCTAGAAAATTATCTATCTGCTACTGTTCTATCCATAATTCTAGTCTGAGTCAACATTTGTGTACAATATTTGGAAATCATACTAATTTAGAGACACTGATAGAAATCTACAAACTGACCCCTAAAGGCGGTAATGGAGGAGGACATTAGTTCTGCCTCAGTTTTTCACAACTCTTGGGCCAGGACAGATATAAAGTAGTACAAAAGTAATAATTTCAACATAAATATACTACTGTTTGCCCGAAGATACTAAAGAAAATATACTTTTAACAAGAGGCAATGCAGAAGATTTACAACGACACTGCAAGAAAATGTGTATCCATGACAGTTTTCAAAAACAAGTCTCTTCCGATTTTAGAAGATGCTCCTTTTCATGAATCACTTACAAAGCATGATCACATAACGAGGTGGGACTGGGGTAGTTAGTCATGCACCAAAACATTCTTCGCAACATACTCGAATGGTAACTCCTATCTCACCTCCACATAAAGAGATAATGCCTACTCAAGATATGAATTGAAAACAAAGTTGACACTTGGCAGATGTTAAGGGAGGAAAACGTTTAACGCCTTAACCGCGGTGGCAATTCCGCTGCTGTGCGGGCGTTCTAAAGGGTGGACGGGGCTGCAACGGCCAATGGTCATTCGCAGCACCAGGGAGTGAGTGCTCCATCCATTTCTCTGGACCAATGAACTCTCAAACTATCAAGGACAAGACAAAAAACTAGTCATCGACTCTGAAAGGCTAAGTCCTCTGCAAACAGAAACTAGAACTTGAGAGTCTGAGGTTCCATACTAAGTATGAAAAAGAAACAAGTGATGGAAGGAATGCTGGACAATGCAAGCATTCACCCCCAGTTACAAGGATCTGGGTTTAATCCATCCTTCTTTTGCTCACCACACAACCCCAGTTTGGACCCAGCCATATGCAAATCAGTCTTGACCCTGTTCTTTATGGTAACAGTCCAGCCCAAACTGCCAAGCCAGGTCCTCCCTGGACCGGAAACAAGCAGCCTGGGACCGGTTTCAGGGCATCACCATTCATCAGCGAGGCTAGCTTGAATCCAGTGGTGTCGTGAGCACAGGACCCACATCTGGGCATACCCTTCCCACTTAGGGTGACATATGCAAAAGAAACAATTGATGGAAGGAACGCTGGACAATGCATTCTAAGTAACCATGACTCAGAGAAGTAAAGATGAGATGGAATCAAGAAGGCAGGAAGCAAACCTATATGGAAATGATGGAACTCTGGCAGCAGTGTTGCTAGATATCAAGGCTTAACATTTAAAACTGCTCGATCTCGATTTAAAAAAAAAGTAGGTCGAAAAGCATAAAGAGCATACTATTAGTTTACCTTCCTAGCAGAAGTAATAGCTACAAGAATAACAAGTTACTTACCCTCGGAAATGTCTTCTCTGGTAAAGACTATCTCGCCACAGATGCCTTACCTTAGAATTATCCCCAGGAGTCAGACTGGACCCAGAAATTTTCAAGCAGGCCCCCTGCATGCCAGTAGGTGGCGTCGTGCAGCTCCGCCTCGGCCGTGCCAGAAGTGACATACACTCGGCGTGCTGATATTAGCTAATTTTCACGGCTTTCCACGCCAGGAGGGAGGAGCCATGACAAACACTGACAACTGGAGTGAGTTGCTATGGCCCTTTGTAAGGAGAAGCCCTTATTCATTAATCAGATCATAGAAAGGGGAGGATGGGTAAGGAATCTGCGGATATAGTCTCTGCCAGATAAGGTATTACCGAAGGTAAGCAACCCGTTCATCAAATAGAGACTTCTAGCCGCAAATTCCTTACCTTATAATAGATATCCAAGCAATGCCTCTCTGGAGGCGTGTCTGCAAACCCACCTTAGACCAGAAAATCCTGCAGAACCGAACGGGCAAGTTGCTCATCCAGACGAATTTGACTGTCAAGGCAGCAGTGCTTTTTGAACATGTGCAGAAAAGCCCACATTGCAGCCTGACCGATGTGCAGAACTGGAACTACGCAAGCTAATGCAGTGGTCACAGCTTTGGTTTTGGTAGAATGAGCATGCAAGCCCTCAAGGTTGTTGCTTTTAGGCTAACGTGTAGCAGAATTTTATGCAGAGCCCAATCCATCAGGAGATGGTTTGTTTCTGCACAGCCTTCTTTTTGGTGGCCCCAACCTACCCTACGAAGAGTTGGTAATCCACCAAGAATTCTTTTCTGCGGTCAAGGTAGAATAACAACGCTCTTTTTGAACCTAGATGGCTGAGTCCTTAGAATAATGATGAATGTCAAAAAAGGCAGGCAGGGTGGTCGTCTGTCAGGAGAAAAAGTCATTTAAGGTGGGTGGATCAAGAAAGCCTGCAACTTGCTGACCATCCCAGCCAGCCAATGTAATGTCCACCAGAAAGGCAGGCTTGATGGTTAGTAACCGAAGAGGGCAGTTGTGTAACGGCTCAAAGGGCGAGCACATCAGGAAGATGAGGTTCAAGTCCCACTGGGGGTATGATGAATGGCAGGAGGGTGGGGGAGAGGGAGGGGGGGGCGGGGGGAGACATGTGTTGCCAACCTTTGGAGATTCCCGTCACAACTGGCGACTTAAATAATGTTTGGTCTGGCAACCACAAAAATGTAGAAATGGCTGACAGATAGCCCTTTACTAACTAACTAACTCTCCTGGGCCAACAAAAGAACACATAATAGGACCTAAGAAAGAGGAGCAGATAAGGGATAAATGCTTTTTGATGCTCACCATGTCAACATGTGTCCATCAGCAGGCGTATACAGATTTGGTAGTGGATGCCTAGCTGTCAAAATAACATAGATTGAGAGAAAAGTTTAAATCTGTCAACTGTCACCGCTCAATCTCCACTCATGAATGCAGAGTGTGTGTAGGTTCAGGTGCAGAGCCCTTCTCTGTTGCTACAACAGAAGATCCTATGAAGAGGCGGCTTGACCAGTGGACCGATGCTCATGCTTACCAGCTCGGTATACCAGACTCTCTGTTGCCAATCCAGAGGCAAAAGAATGACTTGGGCCCGGTTGTTCCTGATTTTCTTGAGATCTCTGGTCAGAAGAGGTACTGGCTGAAAGTACCTCTTCTGACCGGAGCTCCACTCAAGACAAAGTGTCTCTGAGAGCGAGCTGCTTTAAAAACTACAGCACGCCGAACTGCTGACATTGCACGTTCTTGGCAGTGGCGAACTGATCTAACAAAGTCTCTCCCCATTCTTCAAAGAGGCCTTGCACCACCTCCAAATGGGGACGCCATTCGTGTTTTATTAGGCATCGATGGCTCAGTTCATTCGTCCTTGCATTCAGAGAGTCTGCCAGGTGTTAAACCACCAGGGAAATGCCCAGGTGTTCCAACCATGCCCACAGATACAGCACCTCTTGGAAAAGGGTCGAAAACCCACCCGCCCTGCTTGTTGCAGTACCACATGGCGGTGGTGTTGTCTGTGAACACCTGCACTAGCTTTCCCTTGATAGAGGGTAGAAAGGGCTTCAATGCCAAGCAAACTGCCTGAAGCTCCAACAAATATATGAGGAGTCCAGAATTTGCCAGAGACCAGAGTTCTCTGATCTCCACCTCTCCCCGATGACTGCCACAGCCCAGTAGTGACATATCTGTCACTACAGTCCGCTTTGGTTTGGGAAGGAAGAGGGGCTGCCACTGACCCAATCGCAGTTCTTTCGTCACCGTGTAGGAAAGTAGGATCTGCTTATGGTTACCCCCTCTTTTTGCTTGATGTTACACTGTTTTCGACTAGTCTGATTAGGATCCTGCTAATAAGGACCCCAGTCTATCTGCTTTCTCCCTAAACATATTATGCCACGTACTTGGGTACACTCCAGATTGGATACTGGGGTACCCTTGTCAGTCCCTAGTATATGGTACACATGGCATTGGTACCCCAGAGGCCTCCCATAGGCTGAGGCATGTATTATGCCACCCATGAGATGCCATGCAAAATGGAACTATATGCCTGCCATTGTAGCCTGTGTAAGATGGCGCATGCATCAGTTACTCCACTAGCAGGCCTTGACAATCCTGAAGGCAGGGTGCTGAGTTGTATGTGAGAGGGTGCACCTGAATGAGCAGAGCACCCCTGCAGCCTTTGGAGACCATTCTTCCGGGTCGTCGGTGATGCAGCCAGACATGTAGGTAGAGGTGCATTATAATGCTCACGTAAAATGCTATCTCGAAAACAGCTGCAAAAAACATGTCGTGTTTGCGATCAAACACCTTAGAATCATACCTCCACACCGGTAACCGATGTGGGAGGTATGAGTTCACCCTTCTGAATTGAGCTTCGTGGGATCCCTGGTCTTTCCGGTACCAGCTTTCTCGAGCCTGATAGCACAAAATGGTTGCTGCCAACCAGAGACACATTTCTGCCCTCCTGCTGCTGAGCGAAGCTCGAGCAGGGGAAGGCAGGACAATAGGCATCCTGTCACAGGGAGGTGTGACCACCTCCCAGACAGGATTTAGTGTATTGGGGCTGAGTGGGTGCACTTCCCTTTTATTTTTTTAAACAATATTTATTCAGTTTTTCCAAAAAACAAACAGCCCAGACCCTCCCTCCACCCCCTGTCAGACAGGAATATAGATTCAGATTAATTATATCATTATCTATCATCTTATTCCAAAATACAATCCATTATGATAGCAATTACATACATCATCATCTTTAGATAGAATTCTACATAACATTGCGTTAACGGGGATGAATAATCTTACGCTATTTACGCGCTACTTTGAGATTGACTCCAATCCAGTAGGGGGGTCCAGATCTTCACTCCTCTTCTATGCATTTTTCTACCCTTTCTTTTATAAATGGCAACTTCTAAATTAGAGATTGTTAACAACCTGGCTAACCATTGCTGGAATGATGGGGGATTAGGGCCCAACCATGCGGATGCGATACACATTCTTAAAACCGCCATGGCAATAAAAATACATTTGTGTCCTGCACTTCCAAAGTGCCTGAAAGTCTGCACGAGGGGCACACTTGGTGTCCCTGTGCATAGTCCGTTGGCTCCTGCTCTGGCGCGAAACTGGACAAAGACAGTGGAGTATCCTCCCCACTGTCCTGACCCTCCCCTGGGAGGGTCTCCTGAATCTGACAAATCCTCTACCGTGGGTACTAATGGCTTACCTGGCTGTAGGACCCTAGATTCAACATGGACAAGATTCTGACCGAGAAACCACTGACCTTCGACCGTCTGGACACTCTGGACTTTGACTGGGCCAGAATTAGTCTCCCTCTCCGTCCAAAGCATTGTCTGTGCCTGTGCACCACACAGGCTCTGTGCAGGACCTGTGGAGCATCAAGGACAAATGAAGTTATCTCCTTTGGGGTGAAGGAGTCACTTCCCAGCATTCGCAGGCAACGTAACACAACTGACCGGTTTGCTGATCCTGAGCTGCTGTGAACTTCGAAGGCTCTAGCAACACAGGAAGTGGGTTTCTACATTCCTTGAGGTTGAGTTGCCCTCTCACCAAGAATGAGACCAGTCCCCCATCGTGTGGACCGCATATCCCGAACCCCTGTGCACCGCGTACTTTTGCAAGTGCATATGCTTGTTAGCGTTTCCCGAACAAGTGCATTGGGCTACTAATAGCCCCAACCTCTGGGCACATTTCCACCAAAGAAATCGGAAACCTCTACACAAGAAATAAACACTTGTGTGCTTTACGGTAAGTGTGGTACAACCGATTCTAAAGGTGGAGGGTCACTCTTTTCTCACTGAACTATTAATATATTTTCTCAGAAATTAGACACTGTTTGAGAGAGGCATAGCAAGATATGCACCCACAGGGCTCCCTCCTCCTTGCTATTACAACCAATTGTTCACTAGGGGCTCCTGCTCTAGTCCCATTAAAGGTCTCTTTAAACTACACTATTGGGCCAAGATGCCCAACTCTGCACATAATTACTCAGTTCTCTGCTTAGATACTATCACTATATCGCTCAGAATGATCTTTTGTCATTTCTAAAGAGCATGTATCTTCTGCATAATTATCCGGATATAATATTGTGCTTACTATATGGCATTCCTATATGTTTCTTATGTCCACATACGGAACAATACCTACAGCCCCTGACATGACAATTTGTATGTATATACATACACACACACACACACATATATATATATATATATATATATATATATACACACACATCTCTTTAGTCTGTGCAACATTACCAATTTTTAGACATGCCTTACTGTCAATCTAATTATTATTTGTTGTATTTGTATCCACCTTTAGCACCTCTTCCCAACAGATAAGACCGACAGTACTGAAAAATTGGACGATTCTTAACTCAGGAAGCCTCAAGATGGAAAAACCTTTGTTTTCCTTTGGGCGGAGTCAGAATCTAAAGGACCTTTTGATCCACACGAAACCTAGGGCACCACATATGGTGGGTATAAGAACCACCACAACAGGGCTCCCTCCGGTCGTGGGCCATTTTAAATGTGGAGCATGTAGTGTATGTCATCTCACTACCAACACTAAAAGTATTGACATTGGCCTGTCCACACCTTGGGAACAAAGAGGGCACACGAATTGTAATTCACAGGGAGTGATATATTTAATTACCTGCGCCTGTTCGAAACAGTACGTGGGAATGACTAACAGGAAAGTGAAAACCCGCATCACTGAACATCGCAGTAAGATTAGATGTTGCAGATCTAATACGCGATTAACAACACATTTCAGTGATGCGGGTCACTCACAGGATGACCTGAGGTGGACGATCATTGAAAAAACTCATTTTCAGACTTCAGATGTAAATAGAGCACTATTTTTATGCGAACAGAAATGGGCGTTTCCGCCTTAAGAGCCATTTATATGAACTTAATGACAACATACCTTGGTACTCCCTTAGCAGATAAACCGTATCTATGAGACTAAATCAGAACTCTAAACCATTGGGTGGTATCTGAAGGGACTTAGCCCCCAAGGTTTGAACATCTTGACAATAAAAAAAGAACTGCAGTGCATATGACACCCTGAACTGGAGTAGAAAACACACTGATACGCTCACACTGCAGCATGCACACTCTAGTTGGAATTAAGTCAACCTTACGAGTGATAAGAATCCCTACAGCGTCTGTATTGACGTGCGTATCATCCCGGGGCCTTTTTTAAAAAATAGAGGTCGGGGCCTGGGATGTGTAAATAGTCTCTCCTCCTTTTTTAAGGGATTACATCGGGATGGGGATGGCCGTACGGGCTAATACTACATTTCCCCGCTTGCGGGCGAAATACCTGGACACCGCGCATGCGCAGGATTACGTAATTAGGCATGCGACGCCCGCATTACTTCCTGAAGCAGGAATATAGGCGTGTTTAACATCTCGCCGGTATCGTCGCGGCGTCGATGTGAGGGGCACGATTGGTGTTGGGATCATCCACCGGAGCAGTAAGTGACATGGCTTTTGGTTTCCGTGAGCATGGATGTGGAGGTACTGTTTGAGTATGTTTCCCTCCGTTCGATCTGACCGCAGGGACAGATATGCATGTTACGATGGTGGGATTGAGATTGTACCTTGTATATCGTTTCTGCAGGGAGTACGATGGGGTCTGTTTCGGTTTGCGATATTGTGAAACCTGCAACTGGGGACCTCATGGGGAACTGGCCCAGGCCCTCACTGGGGGTTTGTGATACGATTGAGTCCTACGGGAAACTATGGAGTAAAGGCATTTTAAGGAGTCTTGATGGGCAGCACTCAGACTTCCAAATGGCGGCCAGTTTTGCTTCCCGAGCCTAACACTGAAAGGAGACCTGCCTTCTTTGGGTTTTTTAAAGGGACGCTTAACTAGGTGGATACGGTGAATTTACATTTGTTTTGTAACGCAGGTTGTGTTCCTTGGAACCCCACCCCCCAGACGTCAGGTCGAGTTTAATTTCTCAATAAACTTGGTGAGTTGTTAATGTTTATAATGGATGTGGAGTCAACGTACATGTGGTAATAAACCATGGTTTACAGAAAGGTCATGAATTCACCTATTGAAGACTAAGATCTATGACAGATTTTTACGATAATTTTGGTATCTATATTGAACTACAGGACATACGCCTTTACACATCTTTTTAATCTATTTTTGGTACAATTGATCCTTAGCTGGGTTAACTGACCTTATAGCAGTGACCAGTAATTATACCTGAGATGGAGGGACTTTATGCAAGATAAGGAAATAAGATACCTTATAACATTGCAGTATAGGTAACATTTGGTGTTGTTTACAATTTTGAATGTTATTTATTTTTTTTGCAGTATTTGCCACCCGTGTTGGTGGAACTCCCTCCACATGGACCTAAATTGATTGGTAAAGTGATTATTACCCTTGTAGCACCAGACTAAGGTAAGTGGGTACTATATGAGACTGGGACAGTCAGACGTCCTGAAGAAGACCAATGTGACCGACCATTTGAGGGCACGCATAGGTCAAAACAAGTTGACTGTATCAGTAAAGGAGAGGTTTTAGGGGGTCCTAATAGCCTACCTTATCACCACCATCCGTAACCTAGTTTTAATCCCGACCTTGGAGCCTATCAAAGTTATATTAGGTATCCAGGAGCCAATTTTAACCTCACTATTCCCTACTGCAATTTTTTGTTCTATCACTGTATCCAGTCCTGGATTGTCATTTCTTGTTGTGAACACTGTTGTCACTTTCAGTTTTGTGTTGTACTTTGTTCTTGTATTTTAGGTTTCCCCTCCCTATGCTCCGCCCGGTGCGTGGCTACGCCTGGGCGTCGCAGCAGACCCGACGATGAAGCATGTCTCACACATTGTGTGTGAGTGAGGGCAGTTTTTCATAATACACAAATGTGTCACTGCTTGTACTCCTCTGCATATGCTTTTCTTTCCTCTCCACCCCTTTTTGTGTATATTCAATTTTTAAACATGCCTTACTGTCAATCTAATTATGATTTATTGTACTTTCTTTTCCTTCTCCTTTCTTTTTCTTTCCCATTTCCTACTATTCCCCTCCCAAACGACTACCTTCCTCATTCTCTCTTTTTTTTTCTTTTACCTTCCAACCTTTCTTCTTTTACCCCCTCCACCTTTGTAGAGCCCTAACCCCGCCCATTCCCCCCACACCCCGCTCTCCGCTTCGCACCCATCCTTTTTTCATCTTGTTCTTTTCTCTTTTTTCTTTCATTCATTCACCCTACCTGAATTTTACGTACCACTCTTAACACAGACAGTGATATTACTGTGTACTTTAAAATATGGTTTATAATGTTTTTATAATATTTTCTGTACTTTGGTATCTTTATATTCTTGAATGTATGGTATCTTTATATTCTTGAATGTATGTATTTCTGCTAATATATGCATCTGTGTAATTCACAATGGTTTTGACTTATGATGTGAGCCATAATCATATCCTTTGGATAATTGTCAATACTGTATTGTCTGTATATTGTTTGCATATTTGTGATGAGCAGCCATGAGGAAGCCCCAGGCTGATACAGCCAATGGAAAGAGGCAAAACACCTGTTGGCTGCAACATGATTGTGTCCCATTTGGGACCTATGATTTATTTTTGCTTTGAAAGACTCAATCTAAAAAAGAGTTAAGCACAATACTATAAGTATCGAATAAATAAACGGTATAATTCCCACATACTTTGCGACTTTTCTCTACTTACCCTGGCATCTCTCGAAGTCTTGCAAAAAGTAATGTGGAAGGGGCCGCCCATTCCCAAGGACAAGTAACCTTCACCAAATATGCTCTTTTGAATGCAGGCATGCCAAAGATCTGGATCGTTTTTTTCCTCTTGTTCTCTATACACCAAAAAACTTTGGCCTCCTCGCACTGAGTGCTCTGTGGGCTGTGGCTTTGTAAATCTGCTCGAGGTCCCCTCACGACCCCTATGCCTCCGGCCTGTTGATCCTCTTATTTATTTATTTTTGACATTAGTACAGCGCTCTGTTACCCGTAGGTGTCCTGGCGCTGAGTGTCACTCCTGAGGAAGGGGCGAGTCGGGAATTAGTTGATAAACAGCCAGGTCTTCAATGCTCTTCTAAAGGCCATGAGGTCCGTCATTTTTCTGAAGTCATTTTCTCTTGAGGGTCAATACTGCTTTTCTTGGTCTCCCCTGGTTGCTCCACGCCTGCCCTGACTCCCCTTGCTGTGGTGAGTCCCCTGGACCGTGCTGGGCCAGACTATAATCTTCCTTGACCTTCTCTGTGGGTTGCCGCAGCCAAGGTTTGTTGGTGCTCCCACCGGACACCGACCCCTCAGCACTCGACATCCTTTGTGGGACAGCTCTTATCCGGCTCCTGGTCGTCCTCGATATCTCATGGTCCCTGCAGCTGTAGAGTCATGGTCTCCATCACACCTGAAGCACCAGACATCGGTGGGCATTCGTCTACCGAGTTCCTGGTCACTCCTGAGGGACCCACACTCTGCCCTTTCTGCTTTCAGGTTCCTTCCATCAAGAATCCACCTGTGGGTTCCACCGGACATTTTTCTTCTTTCCAGCAGTGGCATTTCTATGGAGTCTCCCATTGAGATCGACAACAGTTTCCGACACCTCTTCAACCCTATGCACTCGGCTTCCATGGGATAGGTAACTCTGGTACTTCAGTATCCACGGGTGGGGTGGCTCTCCAACCTTCTATGAGCCAAAGCGTTTCCTCGTAATCCACTGGGAAGTGTCCTTAAACTTTAAAACTGCAACCGCGAATCTCCCATTGAATTGTACGTAGCGCACGGTCGTGTTCTCACAATGCACCCGTCCTCCGTGGGGTCCCTACTTACTCACCCTGGGTGGCTCCTTGGGGTCCCAATAATTCTACAACCTCTAGGCACTGTTTTGACTCGAGTCGTGGTTCTTATAGCACTATTTTAGTCTACGGTTTGGTCTCCCCCGAATACTGTGTATTAGTGCTACTTAAGATTGTTTCTGTGCTACAGTATTGTGTGCTTTGTGTGTAGCAGATACTGTAAGGTATTTAGAGTGTGTTATAATAATAAAAACATATTTTTGTAACTACTGTGTGGATCTCCTTTCATTTAAACAATACAATAAGGTTGCATTCTGGTAAAAAGGCTGCTTAACATTCTTTAAAACAAAGCCTGAAGGCTGCTCTCCACAGCTAGCACTCGGATAGCTTTCTAAGGTTATCTATGACCTCTTAAATCACCATACTGGTTGTTTGGACTGGTGCAAGGTGCCCACTGTAAGTAGTGGCTGGACGGAGGGCTGCTGCTGAGACGGACTTTGCTGTCCCATACCGCTTGTTTGGCTTTCCTCCCCACTACGCCACTCCTCGCGGCCCCCGCTTCGCGGGCGCCACTCGCTGGCTGGGGAACTTTGTTCTGTGCTTTTGCCTGGGACCCTGAGGACTTGCCTGTTACCATCTCCCCCACATACGGACTGAGGCGGGACTGCGAGGACCAGCCTGCTTAGTGGCGCTGACCGGCCGCAGCTGATCCTCTTCCCGCCCCCTCCTGCACAAAAAGACTTTGCTGGGAGCGAATCCGGTGTGTGCCTCTGCTTTTCTGGTGGCTGGACGGAGGGCTGCTGCTGAGACGGACTTTGCTGTCCCATACCGCTTGTTTGGCTTTTCTGCCCACTACGCCACTCCTCGCGGCCCCCGCTTTGTGGGAGCCGCTCGCTGGCTGGGGAACTTTCTTCTGTGCTTTTGCCTGGGACCCTGAGGACTTGCCTGTTACCATCCACCCTAAATACGGACTGAGGCGGGACTGCGAGGACCAGCCTGCTTAGCGGCGCTGACCGGCCGCAGCTGGTCCTCTTCCTGCCCCCTCCTGTGTCTCCACCCTTAAAAGGAGTATCTGCAACGCGCACGCGGGACGCACGCGGGGCTAAGCCCGGGCCAAGGGCGGGCCCGTTGTAGCCCGTTGGAGGCCATGTAAGGCCGGGCTGGGCCACCCGTCTAACTCCTGAATTCAGATTTGATCTGCACGTAGGGGCACCAATAATATTATTGTACTACGTACTTGTTGCAACTAGGAACATTATTGCTGTAGAGACTTTTGTGGTTAGTACTTATTTGTGATAACCATGTGCACGAGAGGGTCTAGAAGCAAAAAAATCTAGTTTCTACCACTCCACCTACTGATCTGAGTAATAGCCAGCAGAAGGCTAGGAGGGAGGGAGCCATTCCCAAAAAATCTAAGTTAAACAACATAAGGGGGAGGGGTAAAGAATATTCGAGGAAGCCCCCGGTGGCTTGACTATAGCTACAGATTGCCCTAGTAATGCCCCTACCAATGAAGCTGCCTCTAGTGTGAATATAGAAGCCTCGGGTGCTTTAGATAGGATTAGCGTTAGGGATGATGAGGTAACCATTTGACTCCTACCTAGGATTGCTGAACTTTTTAAACTTTACCTCACCCCTATTGAGGTAAGACTAGCTCATATTGAAAAAAAGATAGCTGACCTGTGTGATGCCCCAAAAACTGTAAATCCTAGGGCGATTAACAAAGTAGGGGGAACTAACCCAAGTACAAACCCAATCAAACCCAGTGTTCCTGTCATTAAAAAACCATCAACAATTGTGACTAACTCCAAATCAAAGCCTGACTCCTCTTCTGTGAAGTCAACAGCACCACAAACGAGAACCTGTGCTACCCCTTTGAGGGAGGGGCCCATTCCTTCCAGGGATCATTTGATGCAGTCAAATAAGAACAATAATGACGGTGGGCCACATAAGAGACAACCGGTGAACCTGCCTCTTCAGGCAAGCCCCTATGTGATGGTCATGACGGGGGTCCCAGAACTGGGCGTGGCTGAGAAGGAAGCTAACTGGTCTCTAAAAAATAAAGTCCAACATTGGCTAAATACAAATCGGCCCCTACCTCCGAATCAAACTACTAAGATCCTGACAGTGCGTAGGGTAGCATGGGTGGGTCATGAAAGGAAAACGGTCCAGGGTGACTGTATATTGGTCAACTTTGCGGACCCCCATACGGCTGATTACATATGTACCTGGAATATGCAGGACAGACATGAGGGGATTACAACACAACGCCTTTCTTTTTTCTATCCCCCCAGGAGTGAATTAACACGAGATTGGAATAATGACGGAATAATGACAGCAACTGGTATACTGTAGGGCGTCATGTCAGGAATGGAAATTGGGGTACCTGGGGTTCACAGGGTTTCAGAGAACAAGCATATAGGGGTAATTGGGATGGCCTCCCGACCGCTAACAGATATAGTTGCCTAGAGATGGTGGATTGACAGCCAAACTCTAGTAACCTATTAGTGGCGGGTATGATGGACCATGAAGCCATAAGGGGGGGGGATCAGACAGGCATTGTAAGCTCATTACACCTAGGCTGAGCAAGAAACATCCCCCCCTTTCAAATAAGAGGAGTCCTAGTCCGTGCAACCAGAATAATCTGCAGCTTATGCCCAGTCTGGGCGAAACAGCGGCAAATGGGCCGATTAACTCTCTTAACGCAGATCTCTCTGATAGGGGTTTTATTTCCATTGTTTCCTGGAATTTGGCGGGTTTAAAAAATACATTTGATTCCCCGGACTGGGGGGCATTTATAGATTCAAAGGATGTCTGCCTCTTCCAGGAGACATGGGCAAGAGACGACCATCAGCGTCCAGGTTTTGATACATTCTCAATCTGGGCGAACTGGAAGGGGAAGGGACGCCAGTCTGGTGGATTGCTTATCTGGGTGGCTTCGCACCTGGGCTGTAAAGCTAGGGCTTTACCAACTAACTCCCTAGACGTTCAGTGCGTACTCTTGGAATGGTCTGGTGTAACAAAATTGGCATTGATAAATGTCTACTCAAGACCAGTAGGTATAACAAAAGTTTCTAGTACCGTTGAGGAACTAGCACTGTTCTTGAGCACTCTCCCCCAGGGTATCCCGTATGTGGTTGGGGGAGACTTCAATTGCCAATTTGAGCCCCTTCCATTATTCCTAGAAGGAACAACCAATGAGGAAGATGAGCACTGGGGAATCCCGAAATTGGCTGGCCCACCAGTGAAGTCCTGGTCGCCTTTAGCAACGCAAATTACTTGTCTGACCATAGCAAATTCTCTAAGGGCATGCAATGGCCGGGTAAGTGGTGATATTCCACCTAAACCGACCTTTAATAAAATGGGGCATAATTCTAGATTAGACTACATATTTCTGGAAATGTCTGAATGGGCCAGAATTGTGGATTTTAATGTCATTCCCCGAAATGACAGCGACCATAATGCGCTGATCCTAAAAATTTCGGTTCCGGGTGTCACAATCCAAATACAGGATGGCAATGATCGTGTGGACTCCAGAACGATCCTATCTACTAATCGGCGTAGAGTCCGCTGGCCCAAAATTCTGGGAAATCCTAAGGATATTCAGAGGTTGTATGCAAAAGCTGCTCGGTGCATTCCATTTAGAGTTGTGTAGTACCCTAGCTGATGTTCTGAATCCTGAGCAGAGGCAAGGCAAAGGGAAATGCAGGGGGACACGCGCCTCATGGTACAATGCTGCCTGTAGAAAGGCCAAGGCTGACCTACTAGCGGCTATGAAGCAACAGTTCAATACTTCCCTGGTCAGAACTAAGAGGAAGGTGTACAAAGATCTTATTTTTAATGCAAAGACCGAATGGGATTATGCTAATTGGGCAGACATGATTGATGCTCTCAAGTTCCGTGATGCCAGGAAATTCTGGCAGATTGTAAAAAAAATGGCTCGGCAGATCCCACCCCGGCAGTTGATGCCAATATTGCACCCAGTGTGTGGGAGGACCACTTTAGATCCCTGTACATTGCGGCTAGCATAGATTTTACCCGGGTTCAAGATGACCCACATGCCACCGTTGGATATGGATAAATTTACCCTGTCAGAAGTAGGGGCAGCTATTGCTAGACTTGCCTCAGAAAAGGCCCCTGGGTTGGACAAACTCCCTGGTGACTTATTTAAAAACGAACCCATGATTTGGGCTCCATATCTACAGGTTCTATTTAATGAAATTCTGGGGGGATGCCTGTGCCTCCTACTTGGCTGGGGGCAGAGATTGCCCCTATCTTCAAGAAGGGTTCTTCTCTGCTCCCAGCCAACTACAGGCCTATTAGTTTAATAGACGTCCCCCAAAAGATTTTTGCCAGGTTGATTCTGGACCGTTTATTGGAATGGATGCAAGACTACTCAGTCCTGAGCCCATATCAAGCGGGTTTCAGGAACAAAGTGTCCACCATAGACCAAGTCTTTCGACTTGCCATTATATTTTGGAAAACGGTACAGTTGGAGGGTGGCAGCCTCTACACTGTATTCGTTGACCTACCAGCAGCCTTCGACCTGGTACCTCGTAGGAAAACTTTGGTCCGTCCTCTCTGGTTTAGGGGTTCCACAACATCTTTTAACTATGATCATCAGACTACACACTGGTAACTACGCACAGGTTAGAAGTGGTAGGGAGGGGATACTGTCCAACAAGTTCCCCGTTGACAGGGGGGTTAGGCAGGGCTGTGTGCTCGCACCGACCCTGTTCTGCCTTTATGTCAACGGGGTAATCGCGCATCTGAATGGGGTTGAAAATACTGATGCCCCCAAACTTGGAGGCAGCAGGGTGCACGCAATTATGTTTGCGGATGACACCCTGCTGCTCTCTAAGTCCCCAATGGGGGTCCAGCGAGTTCTCAATTGCTTCGAGGCATTTTGTAAAGACCATGGCCTTGAGATCAACGCCCTGAAGACCAAATATATGGTCTTTAATCCCCCAACCAGAAGCCGCCCTAATCCGTACATTGGACCTAACGCATTAGAGAGGGTTCGAACATTTGAGTACCTAGGAATCACCCTAAACGAACAAATGTCATGGGCGCACCATGGGGAGAAATCACAAATAAAGCTGGCCCAAATAGCAGGCGGGATCTTCAAATTAGTCTCCAAGAACAAGTCTTCTTTTAAACCAGTGGGTCCCTCTCTAGAGATCTATAGAGCGCAAGCAAGGGGAGCTATTATGTATGGAAGCGAACTTTGGGGCCACACGTGTAATCATGATCTGGTAGTAATTGAGAATACATTTATCAGACAGCTCCTATCACTTCCCTCAAGTACTCCGCTGCTCCCCATTAGACTCGATCTGGCCCTGAGACCCCTTGATGAAGACATGGGCCTGCGGCCCTTATTATTCTGGCGCAGGATTTGGTGTGTACCAGAGCTAGCAAATTATAGGCTAGAATTGCAGGAAATTCTCACCCTCCCAAACATCGGGAAAATTCCCTGGCTAAATTATATTAAGAAAGAATTAGGGAAGTTAGGGCTATCCACCTTATGGTCTGACCCGCTTTTATCATGTCCCGGGGTTACACAAAGGCAGCTCATTACCCAGTACCAGGAAAGTAAAATGGCTATTTACCTGCAAGGAAGTGGCCTGGGCACCCTAACGTCATCATTTTTACTAACAAAGGACAGCTACAGGTTTGAAACTGTTTTAGATACCATATCCCCAATACTAATCAGGAAACTGTATCTCCAATGGAGGTACGGCAGTCTACCACTACGAGCCTACACTAGTAAGTGGGCAGATCCCTCCCCGTCTCATTGCCCAGGGTGCAAATCTGAGCAGGACACCGATTTGCACATATTGTTCTTTTATAGTGCTTATGTGCAGGCGCGGAGGAAATGGATCGTCCCACTATGTAAAAATCTGGGCTTCTCCCACTGCCTGCAAGCATATAGGGCCCTTAAGACCGATTTATCAGGGCATATAGTCTTCGCCGTAGCCAAATATTTGGGGATAGTTTGGCATAAGAGGAGACATCTTTTAGATGGGGAATTATGATAAATTGTTAAAATGATAAACTGTGATGTAGATATTTTTAGTATATAGAATGGCTAGTCCTTATACTTGTGTACTGATTTATATGCTTTAATAGTTGTACATATTTTAACATTACTGTATTAGATCAAATGTCATTTGTACCTTTTATGGCACATGTTGCCGAAATAAAGATGACGATGATGATATACCAGGCCAACTTCTCACACACCGCTAAAGGTCTTTTGCAGTTTCATCCAAGATCTGGACCATGTTGGAGATGAGCTCATTGGAACTTCAAGTCCCAACGTAGAGCCTGGCACATGTCAACAGGCTTGTGTTACCAGCAGGATGTAGAAGGCTCAGCAGCCTCGAAGTCCATCTCCGCGAATTCCAGGAAAGAATTTGAAACATCAGTATCATAGCCTGAATATCCTGGACTCGCTGTTCCGGGGAATAAGCCCGAAACGTCACTGTACCTGAAAAGCTCAGATGAAAGAGTGTCTAAGAGGAAGTGAGGTGTGACTTCAGCACATTGATAGTGAATCTCAGCGAGAGCAGGAGGTTTGCTGTAGTCTGGAGGTGAGAGACGACTGCCTGGGGCAAGCCCACCTTCAACAGTCAATTGTCAAGGTGGGGGGATGTGGGCGTGTGGGCCCCGTTGGATGTCCCAAGCCCTCCCTCAAACAAAATAGCTTTAGGTCTCTAAAGTGGTTGTTCTTTTATTTTCTTATATACTTGTCACCAATGTAAGGACTTTTCTTTCTATCCACAATCATTTGATAACTCTCAGGGGAGTATAAGCAGTCTCAAATTAACAAAAGTAGAGTCCTCTACTCTTGTCACGTCACTTTCGTCTTGGGCGTGGTCCTCAGGAGGGATGACAAGACCGAAAAAGGAACAAAAGAAATAAAACAAGTTCAGGCTGCTGCCTTTTTGTATTAAATGGGGGTTTGTGGTTTGTGCTTGTGAGAAAACTGAGGACGAGTGGGACTTACCCCTGCCTTGTTCCGACGATCCTTCCTTTAGCGAAGGCAAAGAGTTAATTTCCTCAACACCCTCCGTCCCACAGGCAACAACGTCAGCCACCCGAGGGCCGGACGAATGGGAACGGAGGAGAGGACCAGAAGAGGCGGGTCGGCCAGCTTTTAGGGAAGTGACGCGCAAGGAAGGCGGGATCCGCGAGACAATCCAGGAAGATGCCAAAAGCCACGAGAAGAAGACGGAGACCCGAATGGAGCTTGCAAGAACCAAGAAGACCGAGGACGTCGCGCAGCAGGAAGCAGAAAGGGAGGACGTGGATCGCTGGTACGAAGACTGGTGGACGCTGAAAAGCCGCCACAACTCAGGAGAGTTGCGGCAGACGTGGTGAGTGGGTCAGATGGGGAGGGGGGAGGGAAAGGAGTGCACTTGCCGGCACCATCCTAGACCACCTTTTAACCCCACCCGTTTTTTCCCTTGAGTTGGCAGAAACCTGTAATGAACCAGTATATATAATCCTTATTGAGTGTTTTTTTCTCTTTATTTTCAGTCAATGGAACAGTGCGCATAACTGTGATACTGAGGTGAATTATTGTGGGCACACGAGTAAACTACCTTTAGACCCTAGGAGTTTGGGGGCCCCGGACTTTTTTTTATGGTTATTGGCCCAAGTAAGGTTGCATGCCCTAGGATTTTGGGGGCAATTACCTTGATATAATTTGTCTGAAGTACTATCTATCCCCAATTAGAAGACAGCGGGGGGGACATATAACTCCTTCAGTAATAGGAACCCTAGTCTTTCTTTCCAAATAAGAAGAGGGGGGATAAATAACTCCAAACTCGTTCGTTTTCTTTGCACTTTGGGTGTGGTGACGGTCATATAATTCCCGACAGGACAATCTACTTACCGCTCTTTCTTTCTTTTGGGAGATACTCCGGGAGGCCATCCCTACCCGGACAAGCTTGAAGAAGACCACAAAAGGACCGGACATCTCATCACCCCGAAACCAGCACCTCTCTACTACTCAATAACATCCTGACTTTGTCTCATCTCTGTAACCTCTAATAAACCAACACCATTCAACCTCCAATATGGCCTCCGAGTTTCTATTTCCGCTCATCCCTCCGACAGTGCTCCGCCACCAGTGCCTGTCCGTGAAGTGCCTCAGTGGGGGAATATTAGGGCTCAAGGCGGCGTGGCACATAACCCTGCCCACCAATCCTTCAATGAAAAGGAGAGTGTAGAGGGCACTTGCTCGAGTCCATGACACTTCTGGGCCGTGGTAATGGGAGATCAACCCTCCTTGTCCCGCCTGGGAGTACTGGTCTTAAGCGTGGTGCTCTGAGAGCGCCCCTTATCTCCTGGGTTCTGCTCCCCGCAGAATGTCCACAACCTTTGGAGAATCTTCTCCTGCCTCTGTTCCGATCCTCGATCTCCCATTCTCCTCTGCTTCTCTCACGTCGCTCTTCTCCTCCTCCACACTCCGTCCACCACTTCTCCTCAGTTGTCACTTTCTCAGTCCCAGTTACGCTCCCACAACGTAACTGGTAGTCTAGACTGCATTCCCACTTTCAAGTTGGTCTGCATCCACCGCCATGTTGAAGGTATTGCGATGCTAGTGGGTACCGCTGCTGACCTCCTCAAAGGGGAAGACTGGAACCCCCACACTCTGTATGTAAGCTGCAACCACCACCATCACCTTGGTGAACACCCAAAGGGCGATGGTAAGGCTGAGGAAAGAAGGCAAACAAAGTACTCGTGGCCCACCATGAACCGCCGGTAAAGTCTGGGGCGGGCAGGATGGGGATGTAAAAATACGTGTGCTGCAAATCCAACGCTACCATCCAGTCTCCAAGGTCTAGGGCAGATTATAAGCTACTGTAGGAGAGTAGGGTCTGCAATCCTATGATCACCCAGATTTTTGCTTTTTGCTGCACTGGTTTACGACTTTCCCTGGCTGTGGGCCTGCTAATCAGACCCACAGCCTAGCTGTTCTCTCTATCCAAATTGTACTCAGGTACTGAATTGGCACTGGGCCCTCTCTAAGTCCCTGTACCCAGGGCTGAGGTGCACCCAGAAGTCTCCCAGGGGCTGAAGCATGTATTGTGCCACCCCTGGGCTGACTAACTAAACTGACACAACTGGCTGCACGACAGCTGGGGCAAGGTGGTGTAATCACCCTTTGCTTTAGATATAGTATACCTATATCTAACCCTAAAAATGGACACACAGATCTCCTATCAGTCACTCCTATGGCAGGCCTTAACAATCCTGAAGGCAGAGTGCTTGGAATCGTGTGAGATGGTGCTCTGGCATGAGCTGAGCCTGTCTGCGGCTTTCGGGATCCATCCCTTAGCCGTTTCCATGATATCGCATACCATATACTCTTAAGTGCATTATAATCCTCGCGGTTATATGCCAACTCTGGTATCGCTTTATCAAAACATGTCGAGTAAGGTGTCATACGAATTGGAATACTAACCCCTCGCCAATTCTGGCGACGGGGTTAGCATTCCACCCTTCTAGAGAGACACGACATGTATGTAACCTGTAACCCCGGTTAAAGTCAGACATAGCCTCAGCTCCACAAAATGGATGTTGCCACCGAGACACAAGTCTGCCCTCCTGCTGCTGGGAGTCCTCCCAGAGCAGGAGGCAAGGACAAAGGGTTTCCTGCCAGGGGCGGTGCCAGCACCGTCCCAGGCAGGGTTTTGTGTATTCCAGGTAGGCAGGGCTACAGAGGAAGGTGACTACAAGTGGCACCCCGGTGCTCACTGTGCATAGGCCGGCTGAAACCAGTTCCAGGGGCACTCCAGCCCCTGGCCTGGGGAAAGCCCGCCAAAGGAGAGGGGTGTAACCACCCCCCTCCTGGTCCCACCCATAGGGCAGGACTTAGTCGCGTGCCAGCCCCCTTTTCCCAGATAAAGGTAGGAGCAGGCCCCCTTCCAAATTAGATCATCTTTGAATCCTGAAACTACTTTCCACGAAAGGAACTCAAGACTTCTTCCTAAGATTTCTCCCTTGTGACTAAGGAGTAGTCACCCTGCATCCGCAGGCACCATCTTAAGAACACTGCGGTCTGCTGCAAGTCCTTCCTCCGGAATCCGACTGCCCAGCTCGACGAGAACCGGCTTCCCTGGCACCTCTGACCTCTACAGCCCAGCTGAGAATCGTGGGTGCGACGAGACCTCGAGGGACCGGCCATCTGCAAGACTGCACGACTTCTGCACAGCAAGCCCGCCGAGTAATTTCCTGGTGAGTGCTTTGGGGTCCGAGAAGCCCCGACCCTGAGCAGCTCCAGCACCGAAGTGTAGCCTCCCAGCATCTCCAGGATCTGCGTGGGGCCCTTCTGCTTTTTGCTGCTCACCGCGTTGTTTGGCTACTAGCCCGCTGGCTTGTGGCCTTCTGAACGACGCCCGACGACATCACTGCTGCTGGTCTGGTTGCTCCAGACTGGCCCTTGCTCCCTTCCAGAAGAGGAGCACCCAGGACCCTCCTGGCCCACTCAAGACGCCATTTTGAGTCCACCGCGTGGGCTTGAATTAGCCAAGGCTTGTTGCCCAATCCTGGGTAACTTCGACGCCGACAGCTTCATCCATCGTGGGACAGCTCGCCTCTCCATCCTGGTCGCCGACAACGCCTCCTGGTCCGTGAGATCTGCAGAGCCAGCGTCGCCCACTCAGCTAGTCGAGGTGACTACCATCCGGTGCCCTCCTGGTGCCCACTGACTACTGGCTAGTAGTCACGAACTTGGTCCCCTCTGCTTTCAGGTGTCATCCATCTTCCAGATCCAGGCTTGGATCAACTTGAACTATCTTCACTGGTCGCCTGCCAGCATCTTTTCTTCCAGGCTCCTGGTCCGGCAACGAGGACTCCCGACGTCTTTTGAGACCTATGCAGCTGCAGCCCCTGGGCTAGGTAACTTCGGCATTTCGGTGCCCCAGCATAGCCTCACTACCCAAGGGTCAGGATCCACTGTTGTTTTCTCCCTACCAGGTCGGGTTCGCCCGTGAACACTAACTTTAGCGTTACTAGCTACCATAGACTTTGTCCCGCATCCCGCGTGAGAGTGCACACTCTGCACCCGAGTCCCCTAGGCCTCCTAGAAGTAATCTAACGATTCCATAGTCAAGTCCTAGCGATTCCAAAGCCTATTAGTACTGTACTTACCTGCTAGTAATTTCGCATTCCACTTTTAGAGTATATGGTTTTTCGTGCCCCTCGGGCATTTGTATATACTGTGCTAACTTAAGTATTTTCGTAAGAGTTTTGTTGTGTGCCTAGCACCCTGTCCTCATAAAGAGTACAGGGTTGTTGTGATTCTAATAAATACACTGTTTATTTTCATAACACTTGTGTGGTGTCCTTTCACTGGGTGTTCAAGGGGTAATGTGATGGTAAAACAGCTGGCTTAACACGCCCTCTAGAGTCTTAGCCTTAGACTGCTCGTATCCATGCTACTAGGATAGCTGGTCTATAAGGTTGACTTACAACCAATCATCAATAAGGGTTGTTTGGACTGATATATAGTGATCACTAGAATAGTGAGCACTGCACATCAGGCCAACTTCTCACAGCTACCATGAGCATTTCCATTTTCTTCTGTTTGAGGAAGAGATTTAGAAAGTGCAGGTCTAATATAGGACAAAGGCCGCCGTACCCCTTTGGCAAAGTAGCAGGAAATCAACCACAACATACATCTGATGCCAGCAGCTTCTCTATAGCTCCCTTGGCCAAGAGAGCCAACACTGGAGGAGTAACAAAAGATGGCCCTCCATCAACTGGTTGCAATTGGTTGGCATCAGTGGAGGGGCAGCCACAGAGGATATGGAGCACCCCACTGCAATCTGTAGTACCTAACGGTCTGATGTTATTGACCTTCAGTGGGGCAGGAGATGGTGTATCCTGCCCCCCCCACTGGATGCCCATGAAGGTAGGAGAGCAAACTAAAGGGCCTTGGAGGGTGTGGCTGCCGGGAAAGTGGTGAACTGGCCTGACCTTTGGCTACCTATCCCACATGGTCTAGGGGAACCACGCCCCTGCCACAAAAAAGGCGTGGGACCTTGTTTAGCGTTGTAGCTGGGATGATGCTGACACGCTTGGAAACCCCTTCCATGGCCACTACAGGGGTGAAAGGCAGACTAAGGCGGTGAAAGGTCAGAGAGGGGCACAAGGCTATGACCATAGCCCCTGGAGTCCCTAAAGCTCTTTAGAGCTAAGTCTGCTTTCTCTCCGAAAAGATGGGAGCCATCAAAGGGCTTGTCCATAAGTGATGCTTGAACATCACTGGGAAAGGCAGTAGTCCTCAGACAGGCGTGGTGTCGAAGGATCACAGATGCAGAAATTGCTCTGCCCAGTGAGTCAGTTGGGTGCAGACCACAACGAATGGCAAACTTAGCTGTACCTCTCCTGTTAGCAATAACCTGACAGATTATGGCTCAGGCCTACCCCCAGGCCATTGGAAGCACTAGGCAACCAGGCCCCAGATGGTGTCGGAATAATGGCCCAAATAGCACGTTTTCACCGACCACTGTGCTAGGCTGATGGAAGAGAATATTATTTTGCCAAAGGTATCCAGCCTCTTGGATTCCCTATGCGGTGGACTGGAAGGGAAAGCACAGAGGTTAATTCTGGAAGCGCAGGCCTGGACCACCAAGCTCTCTGGAGTGGGACAATGGATGAGGAAACTGGAGTCACACTGAGCAGGGCTTTAGTACCTGGTGTAGGAGGCAGGCTTATTATATGGTGCACACTTGTTTAAGTGATGGACCTGGCACTAATCTAGGCAACCCTAATGGGGATTTTAGTGGTCTTTGATACCAGTAGAAAACTCTCAAAGTGGTAACTGTGGAGAGCAGGCTTCAGGCGTATCCTGAAGGGGTGTTAAGCAGCTTGTTTTACCTGCAAAATCATATAGTGCAAGTTAGATGAAAAAGCACCACACAGTGTTTATATAAAAATACTTTACGTTACACAACACTCACTAACACATTGATATATCTCCTACCCGGAGATATCGACAATACACCAAAATACTTAAAATGCAATAAGGTAAGTAGCACAACACTGTGGTCTTTGGGGGGGGAGGGGCTGGTGAGACCAAACCATATATTAGAAAGTGGAATGCGAACTGCAACAGAGGACGGGACTTGGAGCAGAAGACCCAGAGGAGTCAGGGACACAAGGAACCACCCAAGGTAAGTACCCAGGAACCCCACAGAGGCTGTGTGCAGAGTGGAGACACAGCTGCATGACCAGTGGAGAAGTCATGCTTGCAGTTTTGCAGAAGGACACTTCCCAGAGGCCCCCGAAGAATTCCTTGGAGGACAAAAGGTCGGAGAGCCACCCCACGCGAGGATGCTTTGGGAGCCAGGTTACCTACACCAGGGAAGCCAGGTTTATAGGAGAGTAAAGACGTTGGAACCCTCCGTAGACAATGGAAGACTTGGAGAAAAGTGCCTCTGGAGAAGAAGACTGGTGGAATCCAAGGGTGTCGTTTTGGAAGTGAAGAACCTGCAAGTAGAAGGGGCAGAGGCTATGCCACTCGGGAGTGACCAGGAGGCCGGAAGACACAATGCTCACCATTGTCAAGAGGTTCATTAGAGTCGACAGTGACCTAGTTACTGCAGCTGCGAGGACCAGGAGAAGCTGAGGAAGACCAGGAGCTGTGCACAAGCTGTCCCACGTCCGATGTCGGTGACAAGTTGGTTGGTGTCATGCAGGAGCACCAACACTCCCTGGCAGCCGCAACTGGAGTGGAGAACGAAAAAGAAGCAATGTTGGGATTAGCAAGGTCCAGGAGACTCACCAACATCAGGAGAGCCAGAGCAGGCCCTGAACAATTATGGGAAGCCCACTGAAGCAATAGAAGACCCTCCTGAGAACCCAAAAGCCCAAGGCACAGGAGTCGCAGGTGGACCTAGAGCTGCTCACCAAGAACGAAAGCCCACAGTGCAGAGGATGCAGTGAGGAAGCTGATGTTGGAGGGAAGAGATGCTGGAGCTTCTTGTAGCCTGAAGATCTCTGGATTGCGAGCCAACAAGCCTTGGCAACAGGAAGTCGACACAGTGCACAGGGTTTCGTCCCAGCAGTTCCGATGAGGGATACTGGCCTCCATCTTGCAGAGAGGACAGGTCAGACCTCAAGGGAGTTGCAGAAACACCACCGGTGCTGCTGAGCTTCAGGAAGTCCGTAGGACGACAGTAGCAGCAGACCGGTCCGCTTCGTCGTGGTGCCTGCAGATGCAGGGGAGTGACTCCTTACTGATTACTTGGGGTGTCCTTTATGCCCACAGTTCTGTCAAAGAACCTGAAAGAATCACAGACAAAGACGACTTGCAGAACAGTGAGACAAGGAGCAGCAGGAGTCTTCCTTGGTGCAGTTTCGGTTCCAGGCAAAGTCTAGTGAAGTCCAAGTGTCCAGACAGTTGAAGAGTGACGTAGTTTTAGTCTTGAGTTTTGTCCCACAACAAATCTAAGGAACCACCCAGAGGCAAGCCCTTAAGTATCGTAGGGAAAGGGTTGTAACAACTCAGGGGTCCCCCCCAGAGGAGCGGCTGGACAGAGGAGAGGACACTCCTATGTCATTTGTCCAGTTTTGAAACAGAGTGAGCCAGGGACTCCCTTCAATGGCTTAACCCACAGCCCAATACACCAAGTCCTGTTTGGGAGGTGATCACACCTCCGTGTGACCTGAAACTTACTGTTCTACACTTCCTCTGCTCAAGCCTGGCTAAGCAGCAGGAAGGCAGAATCGCAGCTTTCTGTCAGACCCTGAAAGGCTGTTACAGGAAGTACGGGGGGTGGGGGGAGTACCCCAATAGAGGCCGCAGTACATGGGATCATACTTCCAACACTGGAGTCAGCGTTGGGGTATAATTCCAACATGTTTGATACCATACATGACTGGGTTCTGTGCAGCCACTATATAGTTAGACATCTCGCAGTGAATGATGTCTACTATAGGTATTAAAATGGCTGACAGCACTTACCAAGCTTGGAGAACCGACTCCATGGTTTGCAGGAGTGTCCGCTCATGCAGAGGCAGCCTCACACTTACAACCAAGCACCCTGCCCTCAGGACTGAATAGCATGCCATAGGGCTGACTTATAGGTTTCAAGTGAAGTGACCTCTATATCTGTTGTGAGAGGTGCAAGCACCAACTCACACAGGCTGCAATGGCAGGCCTGTAGTCACAGTTTAAGTGGACTCCCATGGGTGGCAATATACATGCTACAGCCCATGAGAGACCCCTAGTGTACCTATGCCCTGGATATCTTATTACCATATACTTGGGACTTACAAGGGTATACCAATAGCCAATTGTGGATGTACGAAACCATGTTATGTTATGTCAATTTAGGGAAAAAGCACAGTGACTGGCGACCAGATTATTAGGATTCCAATAAGACTAGGTCAAAAACATACTGACACCAAGCAGAAAGTGGGGGGAACCATGAAAGCAGATCCTGCTTTCATACAACGGACAATTATCCTTTGCACAGGAGCCAATGTGCAGGACTTGGAGGACGACGGCGGTGAGGGCTTTAGAGAAGGGGAGCAAGGTTTCTGAGGGGGCAGTCAATGGTTGAAGCACTTCTGCCACAACATTACTTTTGACTGTCACCGAGAACAAATGAAGGACTAAGACCTCAGCCCCTCTATGCACCACCATAGAGAAAGGTTCCCCCCTCCATAGCCACAGTAGGATGGGAGACCAAACCAGAGTCAGGTAAGGTATCTAACCCACTGGCATTCACTGATCCTCATATCAGGTGTCGTCAGTATCATATAATGGGAGGCGATAATTAACCGATCTGTCGTAGCAATGAAGAGCACACTATTTGGTCGCGGGACCGGGGACAAAGGTGCATAGGGGATTGGAGCGGAGACCGCTACTGTCAGCGGTGGATGCGGGCAGAGAGGTTATTTGCGGGATCTGGCGGCTTTCGGATCGGGCTTTGGGCGCCTACAACTGCGACGCGGAGGACGCGCTCAAATGGCGGCTCCCGCTATTCCACAGAGATCTGACCTCCGGGCCTGATGTGTGGACTCGAGTGCTCCGATCGGCTAATCTCCCACACCTGACTGCTGCATGGTTCCTCTGCTGGGGGTGAGATTGCCCATAAGCGGGTGCCGCGGAGAAACATCTGGCTGCTGCTGGTGGGGGCGGGGCAGAATCGGGGCTGGCACGGCGGCAAGAGGAAAACGAGCGGAGTCTTACCTGGTCTACCTGGGCCCGGTAGGAGATCCTGTGGTCCCCTGGATGCTCCCCCCCTTGCTTTTTTTGAGTCTCCAGCCCCGCAAGTTACCGTATATTGCTGCTGAGAGGGCCAGCGGAGATACGACATCGCGGCTGCCTCCATCGCTGCACCATCGCAACAGTGAGTAATGTAAAGTGAACTGTTTCCTCTTCACTTCTGTCCGCGCATGATGATCTGAGGCATCAAAGCATCTTGAACTGTATATCCTGCACCCTATCATGCTTAGGTAATACGGGCTTACTATATCTACAGCAGCTGGGAATACCATGGTGGAAGCTGCAAGGCAGCCATTTTGTGGATGCTCAGATGCCGTCCTGGGAGTCCGATCCTGCAGACCTGATCCAGCGGTAATGCAGAAAGATCTGGGATGGGCTTACTTTCGAGGCCTTTCCACAGCTGAATTACTGCGCTGAAGTTCCTGGGTTGTGTCAGTGGGGAGGACCATGGCACAGCTCCTGCAATAAACGATCCTGCTCTGCAGCCTTATTTGGAGTCACCCCCTCACTCTTGACCTTCACAAATAGTGGGTTTCTACTACTGGCCTCCTCATTCCACAGGGCGGCGATACTACACATCTGAACTCTCCAGCAGATGACCCCTCGATAGTTTGCATCCGCACTTCGGGCTTAACATTCTCCTTGATGCCACTGGACTTTGTCTGATGCCCGATGGAGCTACATGGCTTAGCTATAGGGGAGATGGACCGTGGATTCCCTCCTTGGTCGTCACCTACCCAGTTGGACATCACACCTCCCCAAGCCAGAGGCATAACAATACGGAGTCATAGGCGAGTGCTCGAAGGAATCGCCGCAGCAAATGTGGGATGCGAGCAGCAAAGTCATCAATGCACTCGACGGCTGCCCCCAACCGAGAACAGGTACTGCAAGGAAGAAGAGAGGCCCTGCAATCGGTGGCGGACTTAAGAGAATGACAGAACAGTAGAGATGCGGATGCCTCCTCTGAACAGTTGCTGAGTGATGACAGCTCGCAGGCTGTGTGGCCAGTACACGAAGACTTTCAATCACTCCCAGTTGACACCCCAGACTGCGGATTACTTAATGTAGCAGTTAAATGTAACCCGTGGGCACGCAAGTATACGACTGTAAAAGTACTTACACATGAGATGCACATGTTCCATGCACAAGTAGCCTTCTAATACGCATCTGGGACTGCGCCACACAGGAGAACTGACACCGACATGCATACGCTCCAGGCTGCAAGCTGCTAGCGAATGGTACAAGTTATGACATAGTGCACACATGCAAGCGAGCAAGACGGGCCCAGGCTCATATAACCCGTTCATCACAGGCCATATGGCAACGTTACCTGTTTGGGCAGACACGTTGTCTCTCTGCTCTTTCCCAATTGTGCCTCATAAGGTCTTTACCTACACCGTAGTTAGTGTTCGTACACTCACACACCTACGGATCTTGCAGTTACATTCTGCAAGCACATGGTACTCAACATTACGTCACCTCACCCTTTGTGCAGCAAGCCGGCCATGCAGCGCACTGCCTTCTAACCATGTTAAATGCCGCCCACAAATGTAGTTGCCTGAAATGTCCGAGGATCCACACACAAGCCCGTAGGTATGAAATGTATGCATATCTTAAGCGTCACGCAGCTCATGTGGTGTTTCTACAAGAAACACACATACCACAACCAGAAATCTGCCGATTGAAACAGAGGTGGAAAGGCCAAATACTAACCACAGGATATTAGGCCCACGCTGGCTGGGTACCCAATTTGAGCCAGAAGCGATAGAAATAGATACACATGGCAGATACGTACACATAAAAGGCCGTCTTAATGGGCAACACGTAGTGTTAGGATCCATATATGCTCCAAACACGGAGCAGGGCATATTCTGGCGCATCCTGACAGACCTCCGCTCACGCTGGTGTGAAGTCCCCTGGTTGCTGGGGGTGACTTTAACTCGGTCTTAGACACAAGACTTGATAGGTCATTCCCGCAAACAGCAGCAACATCCAACGCTAGACATCTAGGGGAGTGGCTGCACCGCTGGGATTTGGCAGATGTGTGGAGGGCCCTCAATCAACAGGTGCGACTATACTCACACCCACACGGGCAACATGCTCGTATCAACCGTTTTGTTGCAAGTGTGCCTCTACTAGCAAAGTGCCTCAGTGCGGATTATCTTGGCAAAACACACTCAGACCATAACCCACACATTATGACATTGCAGGGAGAAGATGCAGGTCCCGTCAGCCATTTATGGAGGCTCCAACGTCTGGCACTGGAGGATCCCCCGTTCAGAAAGGCAGAAGGCACAGTGATAGAAGCGTATTTTGAAAGTAATGAGGGGTCAGTTGCAGACAGGGGTATTCTATGGGATGCAGGCAAGGCAGTGGTCAGTGCATGGGGTTGAGCTGGTGTATTAGGCAACAACTAGACGGCGAAGTAAAGCGCATTGAAGATGATCTGACTCGGCTTGAAGTTGAATTGGCGCAAGGTAACATTGTGCAACCAGACATACACGCGCGGCGTCAACAACATGCTGACGTACTAGAGAGGCTATTTGAATGACGCGACGGACAGAGCAGGCAGATTGTTGGTGTGCATGATCCGCATGAGCATGCACAGGTGCCAGTGCTGAGGCTGCGCCGGTACTCGCTACGCAATGAGATATCCACAGTGAGTTCACCACGCACTACACCAAAGTATACTATTCCTCATGCCGGGCAACACCAACAGATATATACTCCTTCCTCACTCCCTTAGCCCTACGCAAAATTACAGCAGAGCAAAAAGACGAGCTAAACGAGCCGCTCACGCAGCTGGAAGTACAAGATGCCTTACGCTCACTAGCCACCAGCAAAGCAACAGGAACGGATGGTTTTCCGGCCGAGTACTACAAAGCATACCAGCAGGCCCTAGCGCCGCGACTTCTTGCAGTGTACCAAAACGTGCAGGAAATAGGCATATTGCCGGAAACACTTTGCGAATCCCTGCTGGTGCACCTGCCCAAACCTAACAGATATGTAGAACTGATCGGGTCGTATCAACCACCAGCGCTACTTAACACAGATTACAAGGTGTTAGCAAAACTTTTGGGTAATTGTCCGGCCCCATTGGTACCACAACTAGTGCACGCAGATCAGAACGGTTTCTTGCCGGTCCGCAGCATGCCACTAAATGTGCCTAGTTTCTTCCGAAAGGCGCAGTACTCAAGGGACAGCTGGACGCACGCTGGGTGTCTGGTTTTGGACCTGGAGAAGGAGTTTGACACCCTAGAATGGGGGTTCTTATTTGCTGTGTTACATAAATATGATCTGGGAGCTGTGTTCTATTGGGCCTTGTTAGGCTATTATTTATGCACCCAGTAGCCAAGATTAAGAAGGGCCTATATATATCAGAGCAGGTCCCGATTGAGCGTGGCACAAGGCAGGGTTGCCCCCTCTCCCAAATACTTTTGCCCTAGCTGTCGAACCGTTGGCAGAGGCACTACACAATACTCAAGACGAATGGGCAATCCCTCTCGGAGACTTCATGCATTCGGTCTCGCTATATGCAGACGACCTGCTGATATATCTCAGGGATGTTGGGCAGTCATGTGCGGCGATTGAAAATACGCTGCTCAAATTTGCCTCAGCGCCAGGACTAAGAGTGAATTCGGACAAGTCATGCTTGTACCCCTTTGCGGAGTCTACTCCGGACCCACAATTAATAATCAGCGGTAGGCCAGTACGCTGGCAGCTAGCCTCGTTCTGATATCTCGGGATCCACATATATCGGGACCAGCTAGATCTCCTTGAGGGTAAACTGGGCCGTGCAGTGCGGGCACAAATGCCCTTCAGGAACACCCAGCCAGTGGCGGTCATGGGCAGGATTGCCCTGCTAAAAATGGTGGTCCTACCACACTTACTTTACCACTTCACGAACTTACCACTCCACTTCAGGGTGCCGTTGTTTAGGGACTTGGGAGTCAGACATGCAGCAGTTCATTTGGCATGAGTCGCAAAGTAGAGTAGCGATAGCTAAAATGTACCCACCGACTGCTCAGGGACACCTCTCGCTGCCCAACATGGTGAAATATTACTTGTTGGCACAGCTCAGCTTCAGAGGGTGGCACGCTAGCTAAGAATGCATCACCTTGAGGACACAGCAAGCCAGACATCTGGACACACTCAGCCCCAGATAGGGACGCGGTTTTACCCCAGCAGGAAAGGTAGCACGCCCACACAGCTATTGGTGCGAGTAGCGTATCAATATTTCTGCCGCTGCCCTCGCATCACACATCTGGCGCTCAGGAGACATCAAGCAATATATAGCGTAGAACTTTCACACTGGGAGGAAGAGGGCATACTAATAATAGGTGATTTATACAATGGACAGCTCATCCCATTTGAGGACGTGGCTGAAAGCTCGGGTCTGCCGCAAGGCTAGTTCCTACTCCACGCCGCAGTGACCTGCACGCTAGGCGTTTCGTAGGGGAATGTGGCACAGGAACCTACTACTCATTCAACCATACAATATTTGAACGAACTGGGCGCAGGCCGCCATCTCACCAGATGGTTCACAGAATCCCTCAGAACCCACAAGGCACAGCAATTACTCTCCTTAAGGGCCCAATTGGCAGATCTACAGAGACCCACCACAGACCGGAAATGGAAGCATATACTTGAAAGCCCCATACGGATCCCCGCAATGCTAGGTTTCGACGCATCCAATATTATATAATACACAGAGCCTACCTGACGCCAGAAAAAATAAACAAATATTTTGTCCACGCAGATGCCAAATGCGCGAGCTATTCAAACATATTGGGGAGTGGCCATTAGGTGCTTAACCCAGTGCACAGAACAAACTTTGGACTAGACATGGGAAATGTGCATACGAGGACTGTACCAAAGGCCCAAAAAATGTAAGGTGACATCTAGATATATAGATTTGGGCCTAATAGTGGCTAAGTGATAGCGTTCCGTCACGAGGACGCGATGGGGCTGCGAAAGCAACAGTTGGCGTGGAACACAATTTTATCAGTGTGGCTCAGCGGAGAAGTGTGGCTCAGGGGTTAGAGGCGGCAGACCCGGAAGCTGAGATCAGTCCTGGACCAGGGTTCAATTCCCCGCCACGGCGGGTCTTGGACTCAAAAATCCCACGGACTCGATAAATCTCGTTCCGGTGCCTACTCAACTCACGGGTTCACACTCTGCGACTCTGGGCAATAGCTTGTTTAATCTCCACTACGGCCCCTCGCGGCGGGATGCCTGGCTTTCACCTTGTGGATACCCTGCTGGGGTTATCTCACAGGGGAATACCAGGACGGGTTCCCAAGGCAAGCGCCTTGATGCCTTCGGGTGATACGTGCGCTATATAAATCGCAATACATTTACATTTACATTTACATCAGACTTGCACACAGCATGGCAGAGACACCCGGAGACACTAGCGGACGCACCTGAGAGCGATGAGGAGCTGACAGAGCAGCCGGCACATAGTTAGGTCCTAGAGGACACATTGATAAGGATCCTGGGCATTGGCAGGCATATGAGTTTAAAGTTACTCGAGCAAAGTTGGGCAGCTGGAACAATTCTAAGACACGTAGGAACATCAACTATGTTACTTAAGGGGATGTACAAGCATGATACAGATGATCCAAGGGGAGGGGTAAATGTTATGTAATACCACTGTTATGTTGATTTTAGTTAAGTTCTGATTGACAAGACATGACGCCAGCTGATTGCGCACTGGACTTGAAATTATGCGTAAATGGCTGCGATGTCACATGTTACAACTGCACTGTTTTGTACAGTCTTATTGCACAAGTTACTACTTGTGTAACGATATATCTGTAAGAGACATTAGTTAGTATTAGATTCCTTACCTTAGAATATCCCCAGGCGTCAGACTGGATCCGGATTTTTTTTGGCGTAGCAGTACACTTGCGCGTCGGTAGGCGTCGTCTGCGGCTCCGCGTCCGTTGTCTGCGCCGTGATGACGTCGTCGGAGTACTTAGACGCCGCCTCCGCGTGCGGACGTCAGTTCTTAGACACAGCTTTTCCGTACCAGAAGCGCTGAGCCATGTTAAAAACCAACACTGGTGCCATTGAAACTAGGGCCCTGAAAGGGGATAACCCTAACCCTAGATATCGGTTCGCAGAACGGGGAGGATCGGCGGGTCGGTAAGGAATCTAATACTAACTAATGTCTCTTACAGATATATCGTTACACAAGTAGTAACTTGTGCATCTGAAAGAGACACGTTAGTATTAGATTCCTTACCTTAGAATAGATACCCCAGCAATACCAACCCCGGTGGTGGGTCTGCGAACCAATAATCACACCAGAAAGTCCTGGAGGACAGAACGGCCAAAGAAGCCATCCCTCCGAACTTGGCTGTTCAGGCAGTAGTGTCGTGCAAACGTGTACAGTGATGCCCACGTAGCTGCCTAACAGATGTCTTGTAAGGGCACTCACCGGCCCAGGGCAGTTGTAGTCGCCGTGGCTCGGGTGGAATGAGCCCGCAATCCAACAGGGGGCTCCTTTTTAGCCAAGGAGTAACATGACTGGATACACAAGATGATCCACCGGGAGATGGTCCTCTTGTGCACCGCTTTCCCCTTCTTAGCGCCCACATAACCAACAAAGAGTTGGACATCCACCCGGAACTGGCGTGTGCGATCCAAGCAGAATGAGAGCGCACATTTTGGGTCCAGACGGTGGAGCCGCTCTTCTTCTTTAGAGGGGTGGAGAGGCGGAAAGAAGGTTGGCAAGGTGATGGACTGCCCGATGTGGAAGGCTGTGACAACCTTGGGCAGGAAAGATGGTTAATACGCAACACAACTTTGTCCGGATGGACAGAAAGGAAAGGTGGGGTACAAGAAAGGGCCTGGAGCTCACTCACTCTCCTGGCACAGGTGATGGCAACCAGGAAAGCAGTCTTCAGAGTAAGAAGGCGGAGAGGACAGTTGTGAAGTGGCTCAAAGGGAGCGCACATCCGAAACGTAAGAACAAGGTTCAAGTCCCACTGAGGCATCACAAACTGAACAGGGGGGGAACGTGTGTGTGTGTGATGCCTTTTAGAAATCTATTTACAATAGGGGACATGAACAAAGAAGGTTGATCAGGCAGCCTCAGAAAGGCTGAAAGGGCAGAAAGGTAGCCTTTTATAGTGCCCAGAGCAGAGCCCTGTTGGGCGAGAGAAAGAAAGAAGAGAAGAACCTCAGAAAGAGGGGCAGCAGGAGGATCCACAGCCTTTGCTGTGCACCATGCCACAAATCTGTTCCACCTGCAGGCGTATACCGACTTTGTGGAGGGACGCCTGGCTGCCAGAATGACGTTACAGACTTCAGGAGGCAAGTCAAATGGCCTCAACTGTCGCCGCTCAATCTCCAAGCATGGAGGTGGAGACTGGACAGGTTCGGGTGGAGGACCGTCCCCTGCTGCTACGACAGAAGGTCCTCCTGAAGAGGCAGACGAACCGGGGGATCGACTGACATACTGAGTAGCTCTGGATACCAGTACCTTCGTGCCCAGTCAGGAGCCACAAGGATGACTTGTGCCCGGTCGCGCTTGTTCTTCTTCAGCACTCTGGGCAGAAGTGGTATAGGCGGAAAGGCGTAAAAGACCGCAACTCCACTCGCGACGAAAAGCGTCTCCGAGCGAGTGCCGCCTTGGAAATTCCAACGCGCAGAATTGATGACATTGCGCGTTCTCTTCGGTGGCGAATAGATCTAACCAAGGCTCTCCCCATCGCTGAAAGAGGCCTTGCGCCACGTCCGAGTTCAGACGCCATTCGTGATCCATCATGCACCGACGGCTGAGCTCGTCCGCCCTGGCGTTCAGAGAACCTGCCAGGTGTTGAGCCACCAGGGTCACGCCCTGGCATTCCAGCCACTGCCAGAGACGCTGAGCCTCCTGACAAAGGGTCCACGACCCCACCCCGCCCTGTTTGTTGCAGTACCACATGGCGGTGGTGTTGTCCGTGAACACCTGCACTACACTCCCCCGGACAGAGGGGAGGAATGCCTTCAGTGCTAGACGAATCGCCCGTAACTCCAGCATGTTGATGTGGAGCCGGGCCTCCGCTGGAGACCAGAGACCTCTGATCTCCGCCTCCCCCATGTGGCCTCCCCAGCCTTGGAGGGACGCGTCCGTCACAACTACGTGCTCCGGTTGGGGAAGGGAGAGGGATCTGCCGCTGATCCAATCGCGGTCCGTGACCCACCACTGCAGCTGTCTCGCAGTGCCCTCCAATCAGGACGTGGTCGGACAGGTTGCCCTGATGCTGGGCCCACTGAAACTTCAGGTCCCACTGCAGAGCCCGCATCCGCCACCTGGCGTGATGCACCAGTAGGATGCAGGAGGCCATCAGCCCCAGAAGCCGCAGCGCCAACCTGACCGAGACCCGGGATAACGGCTGAAAGATGGGAATCAGAGCCTGAATATCCCGGGCCCGCTGTTCGGGTGGATAAACCCGAAACCGCGCCGAGTCGAGAACCGCTCCGATGAAGAGAAGCTTCTGAGAGGGGCACAGGTGTGACTTTGGCACATTGATGGAGAACCCCAGCTTGTGCAGGAGATCCGCCGTAGTCTGGAGGTGGCGGACGACTGTCTGGGGCGAGCCCGCCTTCAACAATCAGTCGTCGAGGTAGGGGAAGACTGAAACCCCTAACCTGCGCAGATGAGCTGCGACCACCGCTATCACCTTTGTGAACACCCGTGGGGTGCTGGTAAGGCCGAAGGGGAGCCCGGTAAACTGAAAGTGCTCGTGGCCAACCGTGAACCGCAGGTAGCGCCAGTGGGCCGGCAGGACGGGAATGTGGAAATAAGCGTCCTGCAAGTCCAACGCTACCATCCAGTCTCCTGGGTCCAGGGCAGCTAAGACCTGAGCCAGTGTCAGCATTTTGAACTTCTCCTTCCGGAGGAAGCCGTTGACGTTCCTTAGGTCCAAGATGGGGCGTAGGCCCCCTTTGCCCTTCTTGGGTACCAGAAAGTAGTGGGAGTAGCAACCACACCCTACTTCTGGCCCAGGAACGCGCTCGATGGCCCCCCTTGGCCAAGAGGGCCGTAACTTCCTCCTGCAGAAGTCGCAAATGATCCCCCGATACACGGTGGTTCTGCGGTGGCATGGCTGGAGGGGTCGAAGGGGAGGGAGTAGCCCCTTCGGACGATCTGCTGCACCCACCTGTCCGACGTAACAGTGCGCCAGTGGAGGAGGTGATGGCGAACCCTGCCCCCCACTGGCGTCACATGGGCCTGAAAGCACGGACTAGGAGGGTTTTGAGGCGGATGCTGCGGGGGAAGGTGTGGACTGACCTCGCCGTTGTCCCCGACCGCCGCCACAGCGGTTTCCACGGCCGCCACCGCGTTGGGTATTACCCTGCAGAGCGTGACTGGCAGCACCTGTGGGTACACCCCTTCCGTGGCCACGAAAGGAGTGAAAGGCAGCCGATTGCTGGCGCGGGGCCGAGTGGCCCAAGGACTTGGCCGTAGCCCTGGAGTCCTTAAAGCGCTCAAGCACATGGTCTGCCTTGTCGCCAAAAAGGCGACGGCCATCTAACGGCATGTCCATCAGTGTTTTGGACATCGGCCGAAAAGTTGGCGGACCTCAACCAGGCATGGCGTCTGACCGCCACAGTCGTTGCCATCGCTCTACCTAGTGAGTCAGTGGTATCCAGCACACACCGGATAGAATATTTGGCTGCATCCCGGCCCTCCACAAGGGCTTGGCCGAGTTTGGCCCGTACCTCCAACGGACACATTTACATTTACTTCCGCAACCGTATCCCACAGAGAGTGGGTGTAGCGGCCCAAGAGGCATGCGGTGTTGAAAGACCGCAGTGCCAGACTAATGGATGAGAAGATCTTTTTACAATACTGCTCATACCTCTTGGATTCCCTGTCCGGCGGGGCCGACGGGAATGCGGTCTGGGAATTGGAGGCCTGGATGACCAGGCTCTCGGGGTGGGGTGGGCGGACAGGAAACATGGGTCGCCAGGGGCCGGGCGGTGACGTCCGGCCACGTTCCTATTTACGGGCGAACCCGTAGAGGGCGTGGACCAAGTGCCCAAAAGAACGTCTGTTAAGGCCGCATTAAACGGCAGCAGAGGCTCGGCCGAGCATGACTGCGGCTTAAGGACCTCGGTGAGGAGGTTAGTCCTCATGGCCGCGACGGGGAGTTCAAGGCCCAAGGCCTTGGCTGCCCTCATCAACACCACACTATAGGTTGCCCCCTCCTCCGTAGCCACGGTAGGAGGCGAGACAAAGCCAGTGTCAGGCGAAGTGTCTATACCACTGGCCTCCCCAAGTTCACCTGCCCAGTCCTCTTTGTGAGAAGTTGGCCTGATATATGATGCTCACTAGTTCTAGTGATCACCTTGTATCAGTCCAAACAACACTTATGGTGATTGGTTGTAAGTCAACCTTATAGACCAGCTATCCTAATGGTAGCATGGACAAAGCAGTCTTAGGCTAAACTCTTTTGGCACGTGAAGCCAGCTGTTTTACCACAATATAACCCCTTGAATACCAGATGAAAGGACACCACACAGGTTGTTATGAAAATAAACACTATATTTATTAATAACAACACCTCTGAACTCTTTATGAGGTCAGAGTGCTCAGCACATGACAATCTCTTACGAAAAATACGACAAGTTGCACAAAATTACAATGGGGCCCTAGAGGCACGATAAACCATATACTAATTAAGTGGAACGTGAAAGTCGATAGAAGGAATGGAGCTGTCCAGAGGCTGGAGGTTCGCTAGGACTACCCTATCGTCACCTTAGGTAAGTAATAGGAGGCCAACGGGACGCGTGTGCAGAGTGTGAACTCACACGCGAGATGCGTAACAACGTCTATGGACAGTACAGTTCAAGTTAAAGGTGAGTACGGACAATCCTGACTAGTTGGGACAAAATCGACTGTGGAACTGAACACTAGGACAGTTAAACTACCCTTGAGCACCGAAATGCTCTTGTTATCTCACCCACGGGCTGCGGGTGCATAGGTGCCAAAGTGTGTCGGGTTCTCGCGTTGAAGTCAAGGGAGCCTGAAAGAAAAGATGCTGCAGGCGACCAGGAGGAAGATGTCCGGTGCGATCCAAGGGTGGATCGGTGAAGGAGAGGCCCTGAAAGCAGAGGGGACAGTGTTCAAAGTCACTAGCCAGTGACCGGTGTGGAACCAGGAAGGAACCAGATGCTGTCGTCGCGATCAGGTGAAGAGTGGACGCTTGACTCTGCAGCCACGTGGACCAGGAGGTGTCTTCGACGACCAGGATGGAGGCACGAGCTGTCCCACGCAGGCTCTCGCTGTCGGCGGTGTCGGATCCGGGATTGGAGTCAACAGACCTTGGCAAAGGAAACCCACGCGGTGAGTGGAAAAGACGTCTGGTGCGGACTAGGAGAGTCCGGGGTGCCCCTCTTTTGGAAGGGAGCAAGGGCCAGTCTGGAGCAACCAGACCAGCAGTGAAGATTCAAAGGTTCGTCGTCTAGGAGGCCACTAGCCAGCTGGCAAGTGACCAGACAACGCGTCGAGCAGCAAACAAGCAGAAGGGCCCTACGCAGATCTCGTGGAAGCTGGAGGGCTGATCTTCGGTGCAGGGGCTGCTCGGGGCTGGGGCTTCTCAATCCCCAAAGCACTTGGTAGAGTTTACCTCGGGAGTCGTGCTGGAAGCGAAGTGCAGGTTCTTTCAAGATGGCCGGTCCCACGTGTCTCGTCGCACCCACGGGTCTCAGCTTTGCTGCAGATGTGAGTTGAGGTCGGAGAGGTCTGGGAATCCGGGTCTCGTCGGGCTCTGAAGTCTGGATCCTCGAGGGAAGACGACAAAGTGAAGCCGCTGGACGCTCAATGGTGCCTGCAGTTGCAGGGTGGACACTCCTTGTCCACGAGGGAGATTCTTCAGTCTTCTGTGGAGCAGAACGTCGAAGTCCAGAGTTTCTTCTTGTAGAATTGTTCAGGATAATCTAATTTGGAATGGGACCAGCTCCTACCTTTATTCTCCTAAAGGGGGCTGCACTACTGACTAGGTCCCTCCCCTGGGTGGGACCAGGAAGGGGGGTGGCTACACCCCCTATCCTTTGTCCTGTTTCCCGCCAGAGCTGGGGCTGGAGTGCCCCAGCAACTGGTTTGAACCGGTGTATGCACAGGGCACCTTGTGTGCCCCAGGCATGTCTCATTCCTTTCAGGCCTCCCTACCTCAATACACAAAATCCTGTCTGTGGTGGTGCTAGCACCTCCCCAGGCAGGACATCCTTTGTCCAAGCCTCCCTCGCTGGAAGGACTCCCAGCAGCAGGAGGTCAGACTTCTGTCTGTGGTGGCAGCATCCATTTTGTGATGCCAAGGCTCGAGTTAACTTTAACCGGGGTTCTCAGTTACATACATGTCGTGTACCTCTAGAAGGGTGGAATGCTGCCCCCGTCGCCAGAATTGGCGAGGGGGTAGTATTCCAATTCGTATGACACCTTACTCGACATGTTTTGATAATGTTATACCAGAGTTAGCATTTAACCGCGAGGTTGATAATGCACTTAAGAGTATATGGTATAGCGTTATCATGGAAACAGCTAAAGGACTTGATTCCGAACGCTGTAGACAGGCTCAACTCATGCTAGAGCACCATCTCACATAATTCCAAGCACTCTGCCTTCAGGTTTGTTAAGGCCTGCCATAGGAGTGACTGATAGGAGGATATGTGTCCATTTTTAGGGTTAGATATAAGTATACTATATCTATAGCAAAGGGTGATTACACCACCTTGCCCCAGCTGTCATGCAGCCAGTTGTGTCAGTTTTAGATGGCCAGCCAGGGGTGGCATAATACATGCTTCAGCCCCTGGTAGGCCCTGGGTACACCTATGCCCTGGATACCTAAGGTATACTGTACAGGGACTGATAAGGTGGCCCAGTACCAATTGGTAAATGCACCTAAAGTACATGGATGTCAATTTAGAGAGAGAACAGCTAGGCTGTGGGTCTAATTAGCAGGCCCACAGCCAGGGAAAGTCGTACACCAGTGAAGCAAAAAGCAAAAATCTGGGGTGACCATAGGATTGCAGACCCCACTCTCCTACACTCTTGAGACTGGCATTCACGTGCCAGAGGGTCCTCAGACCCCTCCCAATCCTCCTTGTAGGAGAGTAGGGTCTGCAATCCTATGATCACCCAGATTTTTGCTTTTTGCTTCACTGGTTTACGACTTTCCCTGGCTGTGGGCCTGCTAATTAGACCCACAGCCTAGCTGTTCTCTCCATTCCAAATTGTACCCAGGTACTGAATTGGCACTGGGCCCTCTCCAAGTCCCTGTACCCAGGGCAGAGGTGCACCCAGAAGTCTCCCAGGGGCTGCAGCATGTATTATGCCACCCCTGGGCTGACTAACTAACCAGACACAACTGGCTGCTTGACAGCTGGGGGCAAGGAGGTGTAATCACCCCTGCTCTAGATATAGTATACCTATATCTAAACCTAGAATGGGCACACAGATCTCCTATCAGTCACTCCTATGGCAGGCCTTAACAATCCTGAAGGTAGAGTGCTTGGAATCGTGTGAGATGGTGCTCTGGCATGAGCTGAGCCTGTCTGCGGCTTTCGGGATCTATCCCTTAGCCGTTTCCATGATAGCGTCAGACCATATACTTTTAAGTGCCTTATAATCCTCGCGGTTATGGTAACTTTGGTATGACATTATCTAAACATGTCGTGTAAGGTGTCATACGCTTTGGAATACTACCCCCTCGCCAGTTCTGGCGACGGGGTAGCATTCCACCCCTCTAGAGGGAGAAGACATGTTGGTAGCCTGTAACCCCGGTTAAAGTTGAACATAGCCTCAGCTCCATAAGATGGATGCTGCCACTGAGACACAAGTCTGCCCTCCTGCTGCTGGGAGTCCTCCCAGCGCGGGAGGCTTGGACAAAGGGTTTCCTGTCAGGGGCGGTGCTAGCACCATCCCAGACAGGGTTATGTGTATCCCAGGTAGGCAGGGCTATAGAGGAAGGTGACTGCAAGTGGCACCCCGGTGCTCACTATGCATAGGCCGGTTTGAACCAGTTCCAGGGGCACACCAGCCCCTGAGCTGGGGAAAGTCTTGCAGGGGAGAGGGGTGTAACCACCCCCCTTCCTGGTCCCACTCATGGGCAGGACCTAGTCGCGTGCCAGCCCCCTTTTTGAGAATAAAGGTAGGAGCAGGCCCCCTTCCAAATTAGATAATTCTGAATCTTGACTACTTTCCACGAAAGGACTCTTGAACTACTTCTGAAGACTCTCCCTTGTGGCTAAGGAGTAGCCACCCTGCACCCGCAGGCACCATCCAAGCATCGCGGTTTGCTGTAAGTCTCTCCTCCGGATCAAGACTGCCCAGCTCGACGAGAACCGGCTTCACTGGCACCTCTGACCTCTACCTGCATCATCAGCCCAGCTGAGATTCGAACTCCGAACGGCATCTGAAGCGGCGCCACACCGGCGCCGGAACTGGATCGAAGGAGGCGTCGGGGACGGCGCCGCCCGAGGACGGCGCCGGAAGTGACACCTGAGGGGTCGGCGCCGGGGAGGTCGTCAAGTCCACCGGCGACGACCCGGATCCGGATCCAGTGCGGCCCGGCGGCGTCGGAGCCGAAGCACCGGACGGCGTCGGGACCGAAGCCCCTGACCCGCTAGGACCTCCAGACGGGACCGCTGGGCCCGAAGGCGCCGCGGAGTCCGTCGGAGGAGAGAGGGACCTCATGGCCATGAGAAACCGCTCGATCTCCTCCAGCGTCGTGTTAGGCCCAGGGACCGGAGGGTATGAAGCCGGACGCGGCGCCTGCGACTCCGACGGAGCCGCGTGGGCGGTGCCACCTGAAACCCCGGCCGCGTCGCGCAAGCGTCGGGGGGGAGTCGGAAGAGCGATGACGTCTCTTCGACTTCTTGTGCTTACCGGACGACTTTGACCCTGAGGAGTGATGTCGACTCCCGGAGCTATGATAGCTCCGCTCCCGCGACCGGTCCCTCGACCTCCGTCCGGACCGGGACCTCTCTTGGCTCGGGGCCGACTGCCGGAGTTCGAGTCGCTTATGGGACCGCTCCCGTCTAGCCTTCGAAGTCAGGGCCCGGCAGTCAGAACAGGCCTTGTCGTCGTGGTCGATGCCGAGACAGTGGAGACACTGACGTGAGGGTCCGTGACCGACATCAGCCGGTCGCAATCCTCACCGGGCTTAAAACCAGGCAACCCTACCGGCACCGTTTCGGAGTCGAAGACTCGAAAAAGGACGATCAAAAGCTCAAAAAGTTTTAGTCAAAAAGTGACTAAGGTACCACTTTGTCCGGATCTGCGCTGCTGGCGCGGAAAAAAGAAGAACTGACGTCAGCACGCGGAGGCGGCGTCTAAGTACTCCGACGACGTCATCACGGATCCCCACGACGCCGCCGACGCCTACCGACGCGCAAGGGTACTGCTACGCAAAAAAAACTCCGGATCCAGTCCGACGCCTGGGGATATTCTAAGGTAAGGAATCTAATACTAACGTGTCTCTTTCAGATTTGGAAGTTATGCTGTATTGCAGATATATCAGATGTCATGAAAAACGAATAAACTATAATAAAAACAAATTTAAACAAAAAAATAAATCACTGTCGCTGGACCCCTCTAATTCATCCTCTGTACCCGGCCTGTCCAAAGTCAAAAGGCCCTGGCTCCAACTTGGAAGCCATGGCGCAGGAACCGGCATAGTGTGAAACTGGTCCTACTCCATGTCAGAGTAGTATACGATGGAGAGGACGTCATCTATGGGCAGTGACAGCGATGGGGGCATCAGCACTGGGTGGGCACCGGAGAAGGTCTTTGTCTCGCTTGCCATGGGACACGACTGGCACCGAGGTCACTGATAGGAATCCAGTAGGGGTTTGAACTTTAGGTATAAATTGGGGGTACTCTTTAGTATGACCTTGCCGTTTTAAAATTGTAGGAATGGTTCTTTGTCTACGTTTTGTGCCAATATAGATGGCACAATCTGTGTTAGTGTGAAACATGATAGCTGCCAGGTGAATTCTGAGGTATGCTTAAGACGCACTGTCCCTATTTCTAGAATATAGGGGGATGGAGTTCATTAGTGTGACATCACACACAATGTGTGCAATTTTGTTTGTTTATATAGGCCTGGCTTGTGCCAGGGTGTGTTTACAGTCTTGTGGGATATCCAACGGTCCAAATTTATGGTGCTTGCAGGAACTAAGCCTCTAATTTGAGGGATTCCCGGTGGGGATGAAGCACCTGACCCAAGCATTTGAAAAGATGATCCATTGTCATCTCCAGCAGATTGGGTGGGCCTTGCACGAGTTGTAGCAGGCCCTGAAAACCAGTGCTGTCATGGCCAAAGTAGCAACGAGAATTCATTTGTAGAGTTCTCTTTTCATTTTAGCTATCAGTTTGGGTTTTCAGTGAAAAGCACAGCCAACATCATGTACCACCCAATCATATAAGCATTTCCCTAAGAGTGCAGCTGTCAATGTCCGCTTGTGAAAGAGTGCCATTTTTTGTTGGTCCTTGCTGAGAACATGTTCCCACCTTCCAAATGGCTGGAATATTTCATTTAGCACAGCGCCACTCCCCCTCGTGGCAATCCTGCATTGCTATGCTGAGGTAAAAAATAATTTACTTACCTGTACACTGTGGTTCTCCTATATTGATGTCTTTTATAGTTCCACATGCTTACATGCTTAATTCGTCCCTGTCGTCATGGTGGGAGTCCCACGGTAACAGTGAAATAGCAGTATGAAGCTTTAAACTAAATTTCCATTGAAATGCAATAGCATTTAGTAACCAGTTAACACCATTTGATAACATGCAAAGTACAGCCAATCACAGCGTAGACCCAGTGTATCCATCCCCTGCATGGCCACCATATCTCAGAATTCGAGCACGAGTGCAGTTAGTATACTAAAAGCAGTATGGAAGATGAACCTGAAAGGGGAAGATGGAGGGCCGCATGTGAATCCATAAAATATAACAATACTGGAGAACCTCAGTGTACAGGTAAGTAACTTTTTTTTTAATCCAGTATAGTATTTTTTATAGATGCACATGTTTGAATCAGAATAGCGAGCAGTAACCATGAGCTAAAGGAGGTGAGAAAATCATGCGACCAAAAACAGATAATAACGATCAAAGCATACAATGCAAATATATACATATATATAAATATATATAGACAATTACCAAACAGCATCATAGGAAAATGAAAATACCTTAATAGACAAGGCCGACCTTATGCAAACAGACATTTTTTATTTATTATTATTTATTTATTTAATTTATTTATTTATATATTTTTTATTTTTTTTATTTTTTATTTTATTGAACTTGTATTGCGCACAGCTACCCGCAATGGGTTTCCCGGCGCCAGGGACAGACTAGAGAAGAAAACAAGCAGTAGCTGAGAGAAAAAACAGAACTGAAGAACTTAGACATTGTAAGGCTGCTTGCCCAAATGCAGTATCTGCCTTACGCCATGTATCCAGGCAATAATGCCTCGTCAGGGGATGGACGCTTGTCCATGTCGCTGCCCTACAGATGTCAGATAAGGACACTCCAGCAAACAGGGCTGAGGATGTTGCCATCTTACTGGTGGAGTGAGCGGTGACTTCAGACGTAAGCGGGCGACCCGCTTCCTCATGGCAGAAGGTTATAGTGGAGGAGACATAGAATGCAATAGATGCTCCAGTCAAGGTCTGAACCTTTCTAGGGGCAGAGAAGGCGCTGAACAGCTTTTACTAAAAACGTTTATCCTTTGGAAGTAGAATTTCAAGCAATGCTTGATTTTCAAAGAATGTAGAGTCTCTCTGCAAGTGTAGCCGGAGAGGGGACAAAAGGAAGGCAGAACCACCGGCTCATCGAGATGGAACGTGATAGGCACCTTGGGAATGAAGGAAGCATTAGTACGGAGAACCATTCTGTCCTGGTGAAACTGCAAGTAAGGCTCTGTCGCAGCGAAGGCATGAATTTCACTAATGCGTCTAGCAAACGTGATTGCCAAGAGATAGGCCACCTTCCAGGAGAGATACTTCAAATCATATTTGTGAATTGGCTCGAAGGGAGACCTCGTAAGTTGCAACAAGACAATGTTTAGCTGGCAGAGAACTGGAAGGGGCCAAATTGGTGGTTAGGCCCTAAAGAGATCTTACATAAACTCTTTCACCAGTCTGTTGGACCACAGAGACAACTGGCTCGAATGTCTCCTCGACTTGGAAATTGCCGCAAAGTATAATTTAATCGATGACTGGGTAAGACCAGTCTTGGAGAGATACAAAAGTTACGGCAAAAGGTCCTCTGGAGAAATGAGAGAGGATGACTAGAGTGTTTGACACACTAGTAACAGTAACGCCTCCATTTAGTCGAGTAACACTTGACTGTGGAAGGAGCTCAGGCTTTGTTAAGTATATATTGGCATTCCTCCAAGAGCACTAACTCTCCAAACTCCGTGTGGTGAGGAGCCAAGCTGACAATTGAAGAGTGATAATCTGTGAACCTTGGCCTTGGTCCATGGAGAATAGATTCTCTGTTGATTGGAAAAGGATTGGCGAATGATCTGATAGGCGAAACAGCTTGGTGTACCAATATTGTCTTGCCCACGCCAGGGCAATGACAATAATGCAGCAAGGCTCCTGCTTGAGTTTCTCAATTTCAATTTATAAAGCTTTATTCGACATTTGTCATAAAAGCATTCACCTAACCCTATACAATAAATACTAGATATAAAAATACTTCTAAAAATACATATTAAACATTAAATGCCGAATAAGACATGATAAAAAGTACATCAGAATTACACACATTATTACATTTTTTTAAAAATTTAAAATTCCTTTACATTAGAAAACAAAGGACAATAGTCCCATGTCGCAAAGACAGGATTAAGGATATACATAATTTCATTGTAATGCAATAGCCGTTAATGATCGAGTACGGATTAGCCATGACCAAGCCAAAAATTTTGCTACACCAACCACAAGCAATGTTGAACAATCTGTTTCGAGTATCCTAAGGGCTTCGGAATGGCTTCGGGTACCCAACTTTGAGCACACCGGATTTAACCACTTACGTCTAGGGGGCAAATACAGTGGACAACAAAACAAGAAATGGGCGATATGTTCAGTTTCTTCTTTACAATGGTGACAATTCTCATCCCATGCCGGGGACCAATGCCTCTTAAACGCATTCAAAGGTAGAGTACCAATGCGGAATTGAAAATAAAGTTTTCTGTCGTATGGTTTTTCAATAAGGTCCCAAAAAGGCTCATAGGAGGGATACATTTTTGCATTTAAAAAGCGAGATGTCAAATTTACGCTTGTACTGCCACTAAACATTGTACAATATACCATTTCCCAGTATAGCTCTTTTAGCTTTTCCTTAGTAGGAAAGCAAGCTAGGTCATTGTTGTCCCATAAATAGTCCAATTTAAATTTTGTAAGGAGCCCCCGCAACTCCCTTAACCATGGGATAATATGGAAACGATCAAATTTGATGACATCCCTCAATGCTGCTGCATAATGGTTTAATTCTGGGGTCACCATAACTCGTCTCCAATATAGGAGGGGCCGGAGCCTCGCTACATCCTCAACAGATTTTCTTCCCAGATCTAGTTTTAACGGGATTGTTGGCGTACTTTGGGGGACCATTGTGATCCCTCTTAGAAACCTGTTTTCTGCTCGGCCCAATTCACTCAGGTTTGAAAAACCCCATAGTTCCGATCCATATAGACAAGCCCCCAGGACTTTCATGGAATATATTTCCATCACGCAGTTTACCGGCTTTGTCAATGAAGTACGATGTTTTAATGAGATGGCACCTGCTAATTGTCTAAATTTTAGTAGGGTTGTAGTTATGTGTTGCTTCCAGCTCATGTTTTCTTGCAGAGTGATACCTAGGTATGAGAAGGAGTCCACTCTTTCTAATGGTGTTCCTTTGTATTTTATTACACCCTTAAAAGAGGACTGCAGATTGAGGCACATGAATTTCGTTTTAGTAGTGTTTAGTTCTAGGCCCCTCTCATCACAATATACACCAAAGGCATCAACTACTTTTTGTAACCCACTAGGGGTGCGGGAAAGTAAAAGTGTATCATCCGCAAACATGAGGACTGGCACACGGGAGCCGGCAATTACAGGGGCGTCACTGGCAATCTTCTCTAGGTGTTCAAAAATACCATTTATGTAAATAGAGAAGAGTGTTGGCGCTAGGACACACCCTTGTCTCACCCCACGTTCAACCGGAAAGGGATCAGTTACATCTCCTTGTTTGCCCCATCGTATCCTTGCAAAATTATTTTCGTGCAGGCGCACGAGGAGTGTAAGCAATTCCTGCTTTAAGCCTGCGTCCGCCAAGGTCTGCCAGAGTTTTTCCCTGGGGACCATGTCGAAAGCGGCTTTTAAATCTACAAAAACTGCATACAATGTCCCCTTCTTCAGGATAACATTTCTCCAATAGATTGTTAGAAAATGGAGGACTTGGTCAACGCTGCTAGTTAGGGGCCTGAACCCAGCTTGATAGGATGACAGAATGTTGTTTTCGTCGATCCATTGTTGCAGTTTATTTTGCAGTAATCGACCCATTAGCTTTTGTGCTGTATCAATCAGGCTAATGGGTCTGTAATTTTTAGCCTGGGATCGGTCACCTTTCTTATATATAGGGATTATTTCGGCTCCCTTCCATGAGGCAGGCACTCTCCCTCCCATAGCCACTGCATTAGCCAGCATTGTAAAGTAGCTGCACCATGACTTCCGATCGGATAAAAAAATATCGGCCGGAATTCCATCCATGCCTGGTGCTTTCCCCCCTGCTACACAGTCCAATACATCACTCACATCCCTCTCAACAAATAAAGGTACTTTATAGTAGACTTGCGGAGGTGGACTAACATTATTAAACATGGGGTTACGGGCATACTGTGGACGAAAGTATTCTATCCAACTGTTTTTTGCGACATTATTAGCAGGCTGGGGTGCTATGCCACCCTTTGCCCATTTTACTGAAGCCCAGAAGCGCTTGGAATCCTTGGAGGCACAAACCTCCTTTAGTTCACGCCAGCAATCCTCGTCCCAACGCTTCTTTGCTAATTTTTGAACCTGCCTATACTGGTCTCTTGCCAGCCTTACTACTTCTGGCCTTCCTGATCTTAGTTCCCTGCTAAGATTATCTCGTGCTGCCCTACAGCTCTTATCATACCACCCTCTAGTTTCTTGGGCTTTCTTTATTTTATTTATAGATATTTTTTTAAGCAAAAAGCTTTGGATTCTAGAGAAGAGTATCTCATGGGCAGCCATCATGTAGTCAATAAAATCAGACTGTCCATAATGAGACTTAATCTTAGCAACTTCGCCCACCACTACTTTCCTAAGGGTTTCCAGTTTGGGAATATCTTCTAGGAGCATGCTCCACTTCAAATATCGAGTGTTATTTGAGCTTACAAGGTCCCGCGTAACCATGTGATCCTCTATAGGATGCTCGGGTTTGTCATGGTAGGTATGTAGCGTCAGACACAATGGATTATGATCACTTTCAATCTTATCCTTCACTTCCATATCTACCAATTTGTCCCAAGCCCTTATATCCAGGAGTATATAATCTATCCTACTGGCTGATCGGCCATTATCAAAGGTATTATTCCCCCTGGGATCTGACAATGCTCGCCCATTGACTGCTCTAAGTCCTCTAGAAAGACAAAAACTTTTCAGTTGGATTGCTACCGTGCTCCATTTCCTTATTACTGGGATATCTAGTTGGGGGATTCCCCACTTGGTATCCTCATCTTCGGCCAGGATCTTATCCTCCTCACCCAGGGGTTCAAAGGTGGTATTAAAATCCCCGCCTATTAATATATGGGTTGGGTCTGGCAGCAATTCAATATGGTTCTCAAGGCACGTTAGGGTCTCTGATGATTTACCCCTGGCAACTCCCCTCGAATAGAGATTAAACAGGGCTAATTGCTGACCATTTTGCCAGGTGATATCAAGTGCCAAAATATCATTAGAGGGTATAGACCTTTGTTTAACCGAACAATTCAAAGTTTGGCGTACCCAAATTAACAGGCCCCCCGAGGGACGTCCCACTCGATTTCTTAAAGCCGGGACGTAGAAATTCAAATACCCTTGCCTGAAAATTGGTGTAAGCGACCAAGTTTCTTGGAACATGACAATGTCGTAATGGTTAGTAAAGTCGACCCAGTCTGGGATGTTTTGTTTATTAGAAATTCCAGCTATGTTCCATGAAACAATTGATAGTTTCGGTTTGGCCTTTAGGGTGTGAGCATGATCAATATCAGGGGCTTTTACTGTTTCTGTAGGATCTATTCCCGGTATCACATTATTACTCAATGTTGGTGACATCTCAGTTTCTTCCAATAGCCTTTTCTGTCCCACCTGAACCCTATTTACTTCCTCTAGGACGGTGGTCCGAAATACATCTGGGACTATTGTAGGCTCGTCTAGCATGGGAGTCTTAACATAACTTTGGCCCAGGTGCATATCTAGGGTGGCGGAGGAGGCACATGCGAGTCAATCACACTCATTTAAATCAGTTAGCACAGAATATTGGTTGTCCAAATTTAACCCCCACTCACATACTGGATTGGACCTAGCAATTCTATTTCCCACAACTGTCCATTTTGTTCTTAATATACTCGGTTTGGCTACTATACCTCTTCTGCTATAGAAAAAATCCAGTGTCAAAGGAACTATTTCAGCTGTCCTACGTTGTGGGGGGAGGATGTTCCGTAGGACATCAGGCAGGACTTCAGGTCCCTTAAAGTTCAAGACCACACAATCCCCTTGGAATTTCTTCGCCTTAGTACCTATCCACCTAACCCTTCTTGCTGTAAGCAGATCGTCAGATAGTTTTTCCTTGCCCCAGGGAGTTATGTGCATGTTACTACTAAGCCACTGAAGGGCCTTATTTCTTAAGAAATCAGGTGACTCAATCTGTCCAGTTTTCAGCAAGGGTGTGTTTGCTAGTACTAAAATAAGGGGCGAGGCCTCAACTATTAGTTCAACTGGGGCAGTTTCTGGATTCAGAATCTCAGGGATAGTATTGCCCATTAATTGGGTTGCATCTGGAACTTGGACCATATCAGGAGTGTTATCGAGCATATGGCTAATTTGTTGGACTTGCTCAGAGGGAGCTTGTGGGCCAATATTCATGTTCACCCCAAGTAATTTCCCCGCCGTCTCCAGTTGTTCAAATTTAGTTACTACTAGGTTTGATATTTCCCCCACCCCCTCGTTGGTTTTCCTTAACAGGGACTCCAGCTTGTTGACCTTATTGGCTAATTGGTCAACTTTTGATATGAGGGGTTTCATTAAACCTAATAGTTTAGACTCTAATGTACCCATAAGCTTAATTAAGAGGGTATCCTCCCCTTCTTCATTTTCGTACTCCTCTTCCCTTATCCCATCCTCTATCCTTTTCTTTGTTCGTCTAGGGGGGGTTGCGGGTTTATTTTTACAAGAGCGTAGGCCAACTCTTCTAGGAGGAGCCTTAGCAATCCCTTTTTTAGCTCTTGGAGCGGGAACCGGTGTGGGCGGAGTGTTGCTCTCTATAGCAAGCTCCTCAATTGTTACAGATTTATCTTGGTCTTCTAGATTAATTAGGTCTGTAAACGGGTCAAGTTGTTGGTCAGTAGGGGCCATGGATACATCAGTGGGTGGTTGCTCATTTGGAACCTCAATGAGATCGGGGAAAATGAGATCGTCAGTGGCAGACTGAGTTACCCCTGATTGATTCAATTGAGCACAAGGTGGCGAGTCCTCAATGCCCAAGGAGGACCTCCGATTAGTATTAATTTTTGACACTACCTGGACCAGGTAGTTGTGCATTGTATTAGCCGGGGTGACAGGCGTTTTTTGCTTGGACATAGTGAGCAAACAATAATAAACAGCAAGGCCCTGTGGGTTTATATAACAGTTATAGACTACAATACACTGTGGATATGAGCGGGTTTTACCTTGCCAAAATTCAGTTTAAAAGATGGAAGTAAGAGGGGTGGCCCAGTCCAGTCTCTCACTGTCTAGAACGGGCTAAAACGGGCCCGCCCTTGGCCCGGGCTTCGCCCGGCGTCCCGCTCGCGTCCCGCGTTGCGGGTGGCCCCGACTTTTGAGGCGCCTCCTGGCGCTAGATGATGACGCGCACAGCGTGCGCTGAAGCAGGTCCCCCTGGGGTACCGAGTCCGCTCCGCTGCCGCTGATGTCTCCTGGCGCGGCGGTAGCTCGGTATGGAGCGCGTTTCCCTCTTGTAAGTGGCAGAAATGGCGTGGAGTCACCAGACAGGTCAAGGTAAGGCAGGAACACACAATGGACGGGTGGCCCCGACTTTTGAGGCGCCTCCTGGCGCTAGATAATGACGCGCACAGCGTGCGCTGAAGCAGGTCCCCCTGGGGTACCGAGTCCGCTCCGCTGCCACTGATGTCTCCTGGCGCGGCGGTAGCTCGGTATGGAGCGCGTTTCCCTCTTGTAAGTGGCAGAAATGGCGTGGAGTCACCAGACAGGTCAAGGTAAGGCAGGAACACACAATGGACGGGTGGCCCCGACTTTTGAGGCGCCTCCTGGCGCTAGATAATGACGCGCACAGCGTGCGCTGAAGCAGGTCCCCCTGGGGTACCGAGTCCGCTCCGCTGCCACTGATGTCTCCTGGCGCGGCGGTAGCTCGGTATGGAGCGCGTTTCCCTCTTGTAAGTGGCAGAAATGGCGTGGAGTCACCAGACAGGTCAAGGTAAGGCAGGAACACACAATGGACGGGTGGCCCCGACTTTTGAGGCGCCTCCTGGCGCTAGATGATGACGCGCACAGCGTGCGCTGAAGCAGGTCCCCCTGGGGTACCGAGTCCGCTCCGCTGCCGCTGATGTCTCCTGGCGCGGCGGTAGCTCGGTATGGAGCGCGTTTCCCTCTTGTAAGTGGCAGAAATGGCGTGGAGTCACCAGACAGGTCAAGGTAAGGCAGGAACACACAATGGACGGGTGGCCCCGACTTTTGAGGCGCCTCCTGGCGCTAGATAATGACGCGCACAGCGTGCGCTGAAGCAGGTCCCCCTGGGGTACCGAGTCCGCTCCGCAGCCACTGATGTCTCCTGGCGCGGCGGTAGCTCGGTATGGAGCGCGTTTCCCTCTTGTAAGTGGCAGAAATGGCGTGGAGTCACCAGACAGGTCAAGGTAAGGCAGGAACACACAATGGACGGGTGGCCCCGACTTTTGAGGCGCCTCCTGGCGCTAGATAATGACGCGCACAGCGTGCGCTGAAGCAGGTCCCCCTGGGGTACCGAGTCCGCTCCGCTGCCACTGATGTCTCCTGGCGCGGCGGTAGCTCGGTATGGAGCGCGTTTCCCTCTTGTAAGTGGCAGAAATGGCGTGGAGTCACCAGACAGGTCAAGGTAAGGCAGGAACACACAATGGACGGGTGGCCCCGACTTTTGAGGCGCCTCCTGGCGCTAGATGATGACGCGCACAGCGTGCGCTGAAGCAGGTCCCCCTGGGGTACAGAGTCCGCTCCGCTGCCGCTGTCTCCTGGCGCGGCGGTAGCTCGGTATGGAGCGCGTTTCCCTCTTGTAAGTGGCAGAAATGGCGTGGAGTCACCAGACAGGTCAAGGTAAGGCAGGAACACACAATGGACGGGTGGCCCCGACTTTTGAGGCGCCTCCTGGCGCTAGATAATGACGCGCACAGCGTGCGCTGAAGCAGGTCCCCCTGGGGTACCGAGTCCGCTCCGCTGCCACTGATGTCTCCTGGCGCGGCGGTAGCTCGGTATGGAGCGCGTTTCCCTCTTGTAAGTGGCAGAAATGGCGTGGAGTCACCAGACAGGTCAAGGTAAGGCAGGAACACACAATGGACGGGTGGCCCCGACTTTTGAGGCGCCTCCTGGCGCTAGATAATGACGCGCACAGCGTGCGCTGAAGCAGGTCCCCCTGGGGTACCGAGTCCGCTCCGCTGCCACTGATGTCTCCTGGCGCGGCGGTAGCTCGGTATGGAGCGCGTTTCCCTCTTGTAAGTGGCAGAAATGGCGTGGAGTCACCAGACAGGTCAAGGTAAGGCAGGAACACACAATGGACGGGTGGCCCCGACTTTTGAGGCGCCTCCTGGCGCTAGATGATGACGCGCACAGCGTGCGCTGAAGCAGGTCCCCCTGGGGTACCGAGTCCGCTCCGCTGCCGCTGATGTCTCCTGGCGCGGCGGTAGCTCGGTATGGAGCGCGTTTCCCTCTTGTAAGTGGCAGAAATGGCGTGGAGTCACCAGACAGGTCAAGGTAAGGCAGGAACACACAATGGACGGGTGGCCCCGACTTTTGAGGCGCCTCCTGGCGCTAGATAATGACGCGCACAGCGTGCGCTGAAGCAGGTCCCCCTGGGGTACCGAGTCCGCTCCGCTGCCACTGATGTCTCCTGGCGCGGCGGTAGCTCGGTATGGAGCGCGTTTCCCTCTTGTAAGTGGCAGAAATGGCGTGGAGTCACCAGACAGGTCAAGGTAAGGCAGGAACACACAATGGACGGGTGGCCCCGACTTTTGAGGCGCCTCCTGGCGCTAGATAATGACGCGCACAGCGTGCGCTGAAGCAGGTCCCCCTGGGGTACCGAGTCCGCTCCGCTGCCACTGATGTCTCCTGGCGCGGCGGTAGCTCGGTATGGAGCGCGTTTCCCTCTTGTAAGTGGCAGAAATGGCGTGGAGTCACCAGACAGGTCAAGGTAAGGCAGGAGTTTCTCAGATCTTTCTGAATGAGCGGGAACGTGTCAGCAAATGTTCCTTCCCAGGAAAAGTGGAAGGTGTTCACCAAAAAGCCTGGTTGAGGAAATCTGCAAGCGTAAAACTCAAATTTTTTGTTAAGTGATGTAGCGAACACAACTAGGATTGCTAATCCCTGCACTGAAATACCCATCTTCGCTGAGTGGCAACTGTTTGGTGACCCTACTGTATTCATGGAACATGCTGGACTAGCATAGATATGTTGTGGTCTACTAGTCATTCCCAAATCTGCTGCGCTAGGCTTGACATACAAGTTACTTACCTTCGGTAACGGTGTATCTGGTAGAGACGATTCTAGCCACAGATTCCTTAACGTAGAATTATCCCCAGGCGTGAGACTGGATCCGGAAAAAAATTTGTCCTGCATCCCTGCGCGGCAGAGGAGGGGGGGTGGGAGGGGGGGAGAGAGGGGGTTAGGGGGCGGCATCACGCGACTCCGGCCTGACGTTGTCCGCGTACGTGACATCAGTGAGGTCACGTAAGTCCCACCCTGGCGCGCCTACGTCAGTTTTCTTCGCAGAACTTTTCCGCGCCACAACGCGGAGCAATCAGACAAAACTGTGACAGTATGGGAACAGTATAGGAACAGTGTGCGAAAGAGCAGAAACATAGAAAAGGAATGGTGAGGAACACCACCATAAGGGGCAGTACCAGACACTGCAGCACCTAAGGGCAGGGAAAAGAAGAACAGAGCACCGCCCTGATCAGCAACCCTGTCTTGATAACATGTAGCAGGACTACAACCCCAATCAATAACAATGAAGGGGAACCAGTTCGGGACAAACAAGGGACATCAAAACCCCAGAACAGCCCCAAGGGCAGAGGCCCAGCCAAAAGACCCCAACCCAGAGGGTAGCAGAGAAGCATATGGACCAGAACCCCTAGCACTGAAAGGCGGAAGGGGAAGGGGGAAGAGGGGGTTGGAAGTAGCCCCAACCTGGAGCAACCAGAGTGTAAGGGCACAGAAGCACCTATAAACCTATCCTCCAATGACCAAAAGGGGGGAATCGGAACAAATAACTGGACAACATTCTGCCAAAAAAGAGCGAAAGAATGCACTCACAGAAGACTAGCCACTCACAGGGAGGCGAGTGCAGAAGATCAAGCCAAAGGTCCTCGCAGAACGGGAGGAAGGGCGGGTCATGAAGGAATCTGCGGCTAGAATCGTCTCTACCAGATACACCGTTGCCGAAGGTAATTAACTCGTACATTTGATAGAGACTACTAGGCGCAGATTCATTAACGTAGAATAGATACCCTAGCCATACTCAAGGGGGAGGAGGGTCTGCGAGAGGACCCCACCAGACTGGACATAATAAATGTAAAATAAAATGTAAATGTAGGAATTTGTAAAGCGCACAGCTACCTCCACCGGAGGTGTCCCGGCGCTGTCCGTATACCGCTTAGGAACCCTTCCTGGCTTTCCTGGGAAATGTCCACTCCTGGGCACCCCCCAGGTGCAGCCAGGCATCCCAGCGCTTTTGGGGCCGTTGTGGAGACTAAGCAAGCTATTGCCCAGAGTTGCAGCGTGGGACCCATGATCAGAACAGGCACTGAGGCGAGAATATCCAGTCAGGGGAATTAATGAGCCGGAGACCTGTCGAGGCGGGAATCGAACCCTGGTCCCTGGCCAGAGCTCTGCATCAAGGTCTGCCTGCTCTAACCATTGAGCCACACTTCTCCAATAGAGTCCCACAGGGAACAAGACCAACGGGACAGGTAAAAGAACCCTGTCCGCCCCAGGCTAGGGGAACCCCTGCATCCAGAAGACCCCCCAACCCCAGAGGGGATGCGGGAAGACAAGAGGAGAGGCAGCCCGCTGTCAAGCAGCAGGAGAAACGAGGGCAAGGCTAAAGGAGGCTAGAGCGCCCAAACCCATTCAATGTATCAAGAATCTCCACCAGGAGCCCCAAGGCCCAAGCAATGAAGAGAAGCACCTAGGAAGAAGTGCAACCTAGAGACTCCAAGGAGAAGAGGTAGAGTAAAGGCAAGCCCCACCCACCGGGAACACCCAGTGAAGAGGGCAGCCGAGCCTATCACATCCGGAAGGCAATGGACAAGACAGAACGGCGCCTTCGGCAATAAGGCAGGCTGAGCAGACGGGTAGCCCGAGGTCCCCCAGGGGAAACCGCCTAACACTCCGAAGGGACAGACAGCGCGCAGAGGCACAAGAAACTCAAGAATCTCCAGAACCACCACAACCCCAGGGAGGAGAGGGAGAACAGAAGGCAGGGCTCACTGGAAGAGGGTCGAACACACCCCAGCCTCAAGCAGCGGACAAGGCAAGGACAACTGTCCCGCTAAAGTGCCAGGAGGCACAGTGATGCAAAAGAATAGCAGATCGGCACCACAGGCCCAGCCCGCTGCAGACAATAGCACAGAACAATGCACCCAGGACAAACCAGACAGAGGCCAGGAAGGCCAAGAAGGCCCCGGACACACCCCTAGGGAGAAGTCCGCACATAAGGCCCAAACAACAAAAGAAGCGGAACCAGGCAGAGCTATGATGCGAGGCCGCAGACAGCAGGCCAGACCAAGCTTGAAACGCAGCGACCCCGGAGAAGAACAGCCTGGGTCGCAGCTTGAGCCATTCCAAAACCATCAGCAAGAGGAACGCACCTGCATCATAACGTGACCGCCATGGAGAGCAGAGGCCCGGAGGCGACCACACCTACCCAGCACATGACGGAGCTATATAATAGCTACCAGAACCCCACATATGGCATTTTACGTCCCAAGACATGGGAACCCTCTTAGGAAAAACTTTCCGCAGCAGAGGAAAAACAGAAAAGACCTGCGGAGAACCCGCAGACGGCTTGCCAATCAGCCAACAAGAACAACAGAAGGCCTAATCTCAGGGCCAACACGGCTCAGCAAAAGCCAAAAATCACAATCCAAAAAATGGGGGCTGGACCAGCAGCCAACAGCACCACAGTCCTAACTAATGAACACACAGTAATCACACAGAACCCACACAGGGGCGACCCACCCTAACAGAAGAACACCTCCCAAAATCCAGATCAACTCACATGTCACTGAGGCACTGGAGGGGGGGGAGGAGGCCGAAGCCCCGCCAAGAACCTCTGAATGGCCGAGTCCGCGGGGACGTGGAACAAAAGAGCGCCATCGAAAGGAAGGTCCACCAGCTGTTCTCTGGGAACACACTGTACCGAAGCAAGGTATGTTGACGAAGTGCGACCGAAGAAGCCATGGCACGATCAAGCACCTCCAAGATGTCCAGAGCGGAGCGAAGAATAAACGCCGCCAGCTCCCGGCCATCCAACACATGGTGCAGCAGATCAACACAGGTACCCTCCTGAGAAGCGGCAGACATAAGGGACTCCGCCGAGTCCCACAAGGACGAAGTGGCCCTAGCCAAAACAAACTGAGTGTTAAGGGACCTCAGAGCTGCACTGGTGGAGGGGAACATATTGCGCCCCCAGGAGTCAAGCCAGCGGGCCTCCCGCAACGGGGGAGACAACAGCGGTGGCAGAGAAGGGAAGGCATTCTGCAAAAGAGGGCCCCTGGTATAAGGGTGGAGGGAATTACCCACAGGATCACGCGGCGCAGGATGGTAGAGGTGCAGAAAGTGTTGGGGCACCCGGGTCCCCCGTGGCGGGGCGGCCCCCAAGCCCGCAGAAGAGGATAATGGATCGAACCCTCAAAGGGAAGCAGCAGCTCCCTGCCACCAGACCCCTGATGGAGGACCTCCAGAAGATGATCCGCGGGGAAATGGGCAGCTGGATCACCCATGCGCAAGATTCCCACAGCCGTGGAAACACCGCGAGCAAAGGCAGCACTCGCCTCTGTAGGGCCCCTCAGTAGTGAAAGCGGCTCCTTAGTAGGTGGCTGCTGCAAGCTAAGGCGGCCGTCCCCCGAGCCAACCAAAGAAAGGAAGGGCCAGGTCCGGAAAGGAGGAAGAGGGACCGAGGAGTGGGGGACCTGCGGCGCCTCCGGTGAAGACCGCGGCCACGGTGATGACGAGGAGCCGTCCTTAGACGCCGCCGGGGAAAAAACCACGACGCGGCGGCCCCTCTCCAGCGAGGTTGAAACCAGCAAGCGCCGAACCTCTAGAGAAGAGGAGGCGTCCGAAGACGAGTCAACGATCCGACGTTGGCCTGGCACCGTAGATTCCGCAATCTGAGGCAGGACTTCATTGTCCGGCGCCAGGTGAGAAGCAGGAACGACCTCCGCCACCGCGCAGGAGACTGGGGCTGGCTGGGCTGGAGCTGGGGCAGCGAAGGAACGGCGCCGGAAAGGCGTCGACCCGACCTCCGTCAAGGCAGACGTCTGCGTGGAGGGGCGAGAGGGACGAGGGGTCCCTAGACAGCCTCGGCCCGTGACAGGACGAGAAAGGCCCTCCGCCAGCCCCTGTGGCGCCACCAGGGCCAGCAGCCGCCGGCGCCTAAGCGGCGTCACCTCGGACGAGGCCACCGCCTGTCCCGAGGGCCGAGGGGGGGTTGGGGATGCGACCCGAGCACCAGTGACCTCCCGCGACACCACAAGGACTCCCGCAGGAGTTTGCGGCCTAGCAGAGGCGCCGGGGTCCGAAGGAGGGACCCCAAAGGGCCCCACCACAACGGCACCACATCCTCCGAACCTGGATCCAAGCCACTCTGCGCGGGGGCCGGAGCCACCGGCGACGCAGCGGAGGGCCCCGCACATGGTAATGGATCTGCAGACATCCCAGGAGGGGAAGGAGGAGGAGAAGCCAGCGAGACCTGCAAGGCTGCCGCATATGTCTCCATCTGGGCTCTAGATGCCCCCACACTGGGAAACGGAGGATAGGGGAGCGACATGCGGGACTGTACCACCCGCGGAAAGCTTGTGCCCCCAACATTACCATCTTCCGTTTTGCTGAGAGGAAGGGCAGACCTTGAGAGAAATTGTCCCTGATCGCCCACCAGGACATTGCCAAGGCCATCTCAGGAGTGATTGAAACTGTGTCGTTGAAGGAGCCTCGAGATTGTTGAGATTCGAGCTGCTCCTGGAGAGGTCTCATCCGCAAGAGGCAGTGTGGGATTAAGGGGATGCAGAATTACATCATCCCCAACATTGACTTAAGTCCTTATAGAAACTAACCTTTTTGAGGAGAGGGACTGTGCCATTTGCATAAGTAAAATCCTTTCTTCTGTGGGAAAGGCCATTGAGCGATTGGGATCCAAGATCGCTCCCAGGAACACCCGCAACCTGTAGGGGATGAGAGAGGACTTTTCCCTGGTGATATGGAGACCCAGGGAGCGAAAAAGTCGGAGACAGGATCTCAGACTCCTTGACGCCTTGAAGGGACGGGGCCATAACTAACCAATTGTCCAAGTAGGGAAAAACCTGGAGACCGGAATGCCACAGAATAGCTTCCACTGGCGCCAGGGACTTGGGAAAGACCCTGGGGCCTTATTTTAGCCCGAAGGGCAGCACTTTGAATTGGTAATGGCACCCCATCACCTCGGACCTGAGAAAGCTACGATGCCTTGGGTGTATAGGAATATGAAAGTAGGCATCCACATGTTCCAGGGAGGTCATATAATCTCCGTGTCCATGAGAAAAAGAATTTCCTGAAGCAACAACATCATGAAAGGATGACTTTTGATGAACTTGTTTAACAACCTGAGGGCCATAATTTGGCCCCATTTTCCTGTCTTTTTCTTTATGAAAAAGAAATGAGAGTAGAAGCCTAGGTTGTGTTGACTGCATGACACCTCTTCGATTGCTTGTTTGGTGAGAAGCAGACTGATTTCCTTTTTGAGAAGTGCAAGATGACGCTGTGGAGTTTTTCGAGGAGGGAAATTCAGGGGATGTTGAAAAAATTCCAGGGTGTGACCATGATGGAAGATGTCTAACACCCATTTGTGGGAAGAAATAGTATTCCATTGATCAAAGAATTTGGAGCAAGTTTGAGCCAATTGGAGTGGTATGACCGGTACCTGCACATTTTCATTGTCTCCTGTTGGCATTATGAGACTTTCCTCCACATGTGGGCCATCTGAGTGCTGGTGCTCTTGTGTATGCTGGCATTGAAGTTTGGCGAAAGGACTGTGCCGAAAATTGCGCCCAAAATTCCAGCTGGTAGTAGGGCTGAAAACGCGGTTGGGGCAGAGAAAGAAATACATGATAGGGCAGGGGATTGAAACTACCTGTCAGTCCCTAGTATTGTTGTGTAGCATTTTAGGATCCAAGCGAAATTTACCGATTCATGCCCTTATATAGGTACAATTCACATTGCCCTCATATAGGCATAGAAATCATAACCATATTTAGACATAACCCATGCAGTCCAAATACAGGCATGGCTACTTCCACTCATTCCAAAAAGCCACAACGATTTCTTGGAAAACTCTGCTTCAGCAGTCAGGGACATCCCCTTGCTTGAATATTGATTTGTCCAAGAATTCATGGAGTTTTCAAAGAACTACCATTCCCTTGGGGTTCTTTGATGACGTTATTATGTCCGACTTTATGTCAAACTAGGCACCTTCAAGGTATAAATATGCCTACACTTGCCCTAGCAAAGACACAGTGGTTCGGAGCAGCTCGACTATCTACTTGCCTGACGCAGCTCGCTACAGCAAGTGCCTAAGGAAGCCGACCCTCCAGCTGACGCACTGATCGAGAAGCTGTCCTTTCTCCCGGAGAGAATCCAGCTCCAGTGTTTCAAAGCTCCCCTCGCAGGGTGTAGGGAAATCGAGTCCCGAGACAGATACCAGACCTCCTTCATTCTAAAACCAAGGTACGTAGCTTATTAGACCCTAAGAGAAATCTTGGATAGATTCTTGGCAAAGAAAACTAAACCTATGCTACACCTCACTTACTTCTTCCCTCATACTAGACTTAGGTTAGATACATTGGGGTAGGCATATTTTCGAAGCACCAGTTGAGTACTTTTTAGCCTTTGTTATTTATGTATGTATTTATCTATGGTCTAAGAAACCATACAATGCTTTTACAGTTCACTTTACTTGCATGAGAAAGAAGACTGGTCAATAAACCCTTTTATTGAAATCGCCAGTCTCTCTATTTCTCTGCACCTCTGATGAAACGAAGCATGCACAATTGACTGAGTAAAATATCTATCTATTGTTTCCACGACTCTGAAGATACGTTTTATTCTTGGGGAAACAAAAGTTGTCATGTTTATTCAAGAAAGTTTCTAGTGACATCTGAGCTAGTTGGCACTCACAATTAAGTCTAATATATTCGATAGAGACCTAACCGACCTAAGTCCTACGTCAAATCTATAGGTTATATTATTCCAATGCGCAGAGCCTATTGGGAATATAGGAACTACACTACATGGCACCCAACGTTTGGTAAGGCACTAATTTAACGCTAGATACTAGAGCATGGGTACTCACAAACTTTCTCTCGGGGGCCAAATTTACAGTGTGGTTTGTGTCCGAGGCCGCATAAGTGGGGGCGGGGTCAGTGGGGAAGGGGGCGGGGCTAGAGCAACAAAAAAAACTGTGACCATGAGGTTGATCACAGGTCCCTGCCTGCCTGCCTTCATCCACTGAGCCACCAGACCCAGGATACACACATCTCTCTCTCTCTGTCTCCCTCCCTCTCTTTCTCCCTCTCCCTCTGACTCTCTCACTCCCTCTCACTCCTCTCCCTCCCTCTGTCTGTCTCACTCACTCTGACTCTCTCACTCCCTCTCACTCCTCTCCATCTCTCCCTCTGTCTCACTCACTGACTGTCTCACGCCCTCTCCCTCACTCGGTTTCACTCTCCCTCACTCCGTTTCACTCTGAGGTCTCCCTCACTCTGAGGTCTCCCTCTCTCTCCTTCCCTCTCCCTCACTCCGAGGTCTCACTCACTTTGAGGTCTCGCTCTCTGTCTCCCGCTCTCTGTCTCCCGCTCCCGTTACCTCCCACTCCGTGCCTCCCTCTCCCTGCCTTTCCCTCCCTCCTTCTCGTTCTCCGTCCTCTCCCTTCCTTTCCCTCCCTCCCCCCTCCTTCGCTCTCTCTTTCCCTCCCCCTCCCCGTCTCCCTCTCCCTCCCCCTCCCCGTCTCCCTCTCCCTCCCTTTCCCTCCCTCCTTATCGCTCTCCCTCCCTTTCCCTCCCTCCCTCGTTCTCCCTCCCTTTCCCTCCCACCTTCTCCCTCCCTTTGTCTGCCTCCCTTTCCCTCCCTCCGTCTCCCTTTCCCTCCCTCCCTCTCCTTCCCTTTCCCAACCTCCATCGCTCTCCCACCCTTTCCCTCGCTCTCCCACCATTTCCTTTCCTCTCCCTTCCTTTCCCTCCCCCTTTCCCTCCCTCTCCCTCCCTCTGTCTCCCTCTCCCTCCCTCTGTCTCCCTCTCCCTCCGTCTGCATCCCTTTCCCTCCCTCTGGCTCCCTCCCGGTCTGCCTCCCTTTCCCTCCCTCGCTCGCTCTCCCTCCCTCACCCTCCCTCCTCCTTTCCCTCCCTTCCTCGCTTTCCCTTCCTCTCCCTCCCTCTCGCCTTTCCTCCCTCTGTCTGCCTCCCTTTCCTCCCTGCCTCTCCCTCCTTTTCCCTCCCTCGCGTTCCCTCCCTCCCTCGCTCTCCCTCCCTTTTCCCTCTACCGCCCTCTGTCACCTCACCCTGCCTGTGTGTGCCCGGGCTGTGACAGCTTACAGGCACACACACACAGCTGCACCCGAGCACTTCACTGGTCTTTAAAAGACCATTGTCATGTTAATGAGGCTTTTTTCACCTCTCAGCGCCCCTGCAGCCCCACTTTGACTATGGCGGGAATCGCCCGGCCCCCACAGAGCAGCAGAGTCTCTGAGTCGCGCTCTGGTTGCAAAATAAATGTATAAAACTCGGGTAAGATGTCTGCAAGGTCCGCGGGCCGCCAGGGAAGGGTTGCCGGGCCGCCAGCGGCCCGCGGACAGTACTATGAGTACCCCTGTTCTAGAGTAACTCAGTCATGCTTTTCACAGAGAGCCCTTTTTCCCTTAAAATACTCCAATAGACGTCTGGAGTGGGTAAAAGGATAAAATATCCGCCATTACTGAGTAGGACGAAAGAACAAGTTACTTACCTTCGGTAACGATATATCTGTAAGAAACAGTAGTTAGTATTAGATTCCTTACCTTAGAATATCCCCAGGCGTCAGTCTGGATCCGGAAACTTTTGCGTAGCAGTACCCCTGCGCGTCGGTAGGCGTCGTCTGCAGGCGTCCCCTGAGGCTCCGCGTCCGTCGTCGGCGTCGTGCGCCGTGATGACGTCGCTGGAGTATATAGACGCCGCCTCCGCGCGCTGACGTCAGTTCTTTGTACACAGCTTTTCCGCGCCAGAACACGCAGAGCCATGTGAGAACCAACACTGGTGCCATTTGAAACTAGGGCCCTGAAAGGGATGTCCTTAACCCTAGGTATCAGTTCGCAGAACGGGGAGGACGGGTGGGGCGGTAAGGAATCTAATACTAACTACTGTTTCTTACAGATATATCGTTACCGAAGGTAAGTAACTTGTTCATCTGAAAGAAACAGGTTAGTATTAGATTCCTTACCTTAGAATAGATACCCCAGCAATACCAACCCCGGAGGTGGGTCTGCGAACCAATACAATCCTACACCAGAAAGTCCTGGAGGACCGAACGGCCAAAGAAGCCATCCCTCCGGACTTGACTGTCCAGGCAGTAGTGCCTCGCAAAGGTGTGCAGCGAGGCCCACGTAGCCGCCTGGCAAATGTCCTGCAAAGGGACTCCCCGGCCCAGGGCAGTAGTAGCCGCCGTGGCCCGAGTGGAATGGGCCCTCAGCCCAACAGGAGGCTCCTTCCGAGCCAGAGAGTAGCACGCTTTGATGCACAGAACGACCCACCGAGAGATGGTCCGTTTATGTACCGCCCGTCCCTTCTTCGCACCCACGTAGCCAACAAATAGTTGGTCATCCACCCGGAAGTGGCGTGTGCGATCCATATAAAATGAAAGCGCACGTTTTGGGTCCAGACGATGGAGCCGCTGTGAGAAGTTGGCCTGATGTGCAGTGCTCACTATTCTAGTGATCACTATATATCAGTCCAAACAACCCTTATTGATGATTGGTTGTAAGTCAACCTTATAGACCAGCTATCCTAGTAGCGTGGATACGAGCAGTCTAAGGCTAAGACTCTAGAGGGCGTGTTAAGCCAGCTGTTTTACCATCACATTACCCCTTGAACACCCAGTGAAAGGACACCACACAAGTGTTATGAAAATAAACAGTGTATTTATTAGAATCACAACAGCCCTGTACTCTTTATGAGGACAGGGTGCTAGGCACACAACAAAACTCTTACGAAAATACTTAAGTTAGCACAGTACATACAAATGCCCGAGGGGCACGAAAAACCATATACTCTAAAAGTGGAATGCGAAATTACTAGCAGGTAAGTACAGTACTAATAGGCTTTGGAATCGCTAGGACTTGACTATAGAATCGTTAGATTACTTCTAGGAGACCCAGGGGACTCGGGTGCAGAGTGTGCACTCTCACGCGGGATGCGGGACAAAGTCTATGATAGCTAGTAAAGTTAAAGTTAGTGTTCCCGGGCGAACCCGACCTGGTAGGGAGAAAACGACAGTGGATCCTGACCCTTGGATAGTGAGGCTATGCTGGGGCACCGAAATGCCGAAGTTACCTAGCCCAGGGGCTGCAGCTGCATAGGTCTCAAAAGACGTCGGGAATCCTCGTAGACGAACCAGGAGCCTGGAAGAAAGATGCTGGCAGGCGACCAGTGAAGAGGGTTCGAGTTGATCCAAGCCTGGATCTTGAAGATGGATGACACCTGAAAGCAGAGGGGACCAAGTTCGTGACTACTAGCCAGTAGTCAGTGGGCACCAGGAGGGCACCGGATGGTAGTCACCTCGACTAGGTGAGTGGGCGACGCTGTACTCTGCAGATCTCACGGACCAGGAGGCGTTGTCGGCGACCAGGATGGAGAGGCGAGCTGTCCCACGATGGATGAAGCTGTCGGCGTCGAAGAACCCAGGATTGGGCAACAAAGCCGTGGCTAATTCAAGCCCACGCGGTGGACTCAAAATGGCGTCTTAAGTGGACCAGGAGGGTCCGGGGTGCTCCTCTTCTGGAAGGGAGCAAGGGCCAGTCTGGAGCAACCAGACTAGCAGCAGTGATGTCGTCGGGCGTCGTTCAGAAGGCCACAAGCCAGAGGGCTAGTAGCCAAACAACGCGGTGAGCAGCAAAAAGCAGAAGGGCCCCACGCCGATCGTGGAGATGCTGGGGGGCTGCTCTTCGGTGCTGGAGCTGCTCAGGGTTGGGGCTTCTCGGACCACAAAGCACTCGCCAGGAGATTACTCGGCGGGCTTGCTGTGCAGAAGTCGTGCAGTCTTGGCAATAGTCGGTCCCTTGAGGTCTCGTCGCACTCACGGTTCTCAGCTTGGCTGTAGAGGTGAGTAGAGGTCGGAGGTGCCAGGGAAGCCGGGTCTTGTCGAGCTGGGCAGTCGGATTCCGGAGGAAGGACTTACAGCAGACCGCAGTGTTCTTCGGATGGTGCCTGCGGATGCAGGGTGACTACTCCTTAGTCACAAGGGAGAATCTTGAAGAAGAAATCTTGATGTCCTTTCGTAGAAAGTCGTGTCTTGATTCCAAAGATGATCTAATTTGGAAGGGGGCCTGCTCCTACCTTTATCTGGGAAAAGGGGGCTGGCACGCGACTAAGTCCTGCCCTATGGGTGGGACCAGGAGGGGGGTGGTTACACCCCTCTCCTTTGGCGGGCTTTCCCCAGGCCAGGGGCTGGAGTGCCCCTGGAACTGGTTTCAGCCGGCCTATGCACAGTGAGCACCGGGGTGCCACTTGCAGTCACCTTCCTCTGAAGCCCTGCCTACCTAGAATACACAAAATCCTGTCTGGGACGGTGCTGGCACCGCCCCTGGCAGGAAACCCTTTGTCCTTGCCTCCTGCTCTGGCAGGACTCCCAGCAGCAGGAGGGCAGACTTGTGTCTCGGTGGCAGCATCCATTTTGTGGAGCTGAGGCTCTGTTGGGCTTTAACCGGGGTTACAGGTTACATACATGTCGTGTCCCTCTAGAAGGGTGGAATGCTAACCCCGTCGCCAGAATTGGCGAGGGGTTAGTATTCCAATTCGTATGACACCTTACTCGACATGTTTTGATAAAGCGATACCAGAGTTGGCATATAACCGCGAGGATTATAATGCACCTAAGAGTATATGGTATGCGATATCATGGAAACTGCTAAGGGATAGATCCCGAAAGCCGCAGACAGGCTCAGCTCATGCCAGAGCACCATCTCACACGATTCCAAGCACTCTGCCTTCAGGATTGTTAAGGCCTGCCATAGGAGTGGCTGATAGGAGATCTGTGTGTCCATTTTAGGGTTAGATATAGGTATACTATATCTAAAGCAAAGGGTGATTACACCACCTTGCCCCAGCTGTCAAGCAGCCAGTTGTGTCAGATTTGGATGGCCAGCCAGGGGTGGCATAATACATGCTGCAGCCCCTGGTTGGCCCTGGGAACACCTATGCCCTGGGTACCTAAGGTACACTGTACAGGGACTGATAAGGTGACCCAGTATCCAATTAGATATGTACCTAAGGCACATGGAATCCATTTTACAGAGAGAGCAGTGGCCCTGGGGTCCTGAATAGCAGGGCCCCAGGTCAACTAAGTCAGAAAACCAGCAAAACACCAGGCAAAAAGTTGGGGGCAACCATAGTCAGGGATCTACCTTCCTACAGCCGCTCTTCATCCTTTGAAGGATGCGGAGGCGGGAAGAAGGAGGGGAGGGTGATGGACTGCCCGATGTGAAAAGCAGAGACTACTTTGGGCAGGAAAGAAGGTCTAGTTCGTAGAACCACCTTGTCTGGATGAATGGACAGGAAAGGAGGTTTGACAGAAAGAGCCTGGAGCTCACTCACTCTCCTGGCAGAGGTGATGGCAACCAGGAAGGCCGTCTTTAAAGTCAGGAGACGGAGAGGACAGGAATGAAGTGGCTCAAAGGGAGCGCACATCAAGAAGGTCAGAACCAGGTTCAAGTCCCACTGAGGCATCACGAACGGAACAGGTGGATACATGTGCGTGATGCCCTTCAAGAATCTAGTTACAATAGGGGACTTGAACAAAGAAGGTTGATCAGGCAGCCTTAGAAAGGCCGAAAGGGCAGAAAGGTAGCCCTTGATAGTGCCCAGAGCAGAGCCCTGCTGGGCAAGAGAGAGAAGAAAGAGGAGAACCTCGGAAAGAGGGGCAGAGAGAGGGTCCACAGCCTTTGCTGTGCACCATGCCACAAATCTGTTCCACCGGCAGGCGTATACCGACTTTGTGGAGGGACGCCTGGCTGCCAGAATCACATCACAGACTTCAGGAGGCAAGTCAAATGGCCTCAACTGTCGCCGCTCAATCTCCACGCATGGAGGTGGAGACTGGACAGGTTCGGGTGGAGGACCGTCCCCTGCTGCTGCGACAGAAGGTCCTCCCGAAGGGGCAGGCGGATCGAGGGACCGACTGACATGCTGAGTAGCTCGGGATACCAGTACCTTCGAGCCCAGTCAGGAGCCACAAGGATAACTTGGGCCCGGTCGCGCCTGATCTTCAGCACTCTGGGCAGAAGTGGTATAGGCGGAAAGGCGTACAACAGACCGCAGCTCCACTCGCGCCGAAAGGCGTCGCCGTGCGAGTGCCGTCTTGGAAACTCCAACGCGCAGAACTGATGACATTGCGCGTTCTCTTCTGTGGCGAATAGATCTAACCAAGGCTCTCCCCATTGCAGAAAGAGGCCTTTCGCCACGTCCGAGTTCAGACGCCATTCGTGATCCACCGAGCACCGACGGCTGAGTTCGTCCGCCCTGGCGTTCAGAGAACCTGCCAGGTGTTGAACCGTCAGAGTCACGCCCTGACGTTCCAGCCATTGCCAGAGACGCAGAGCCTCCTGGCAAAGGGTCCACGACCCCACTCCGCCCTGCTTGTTGCAGTACCACATGGCGGTGGTGTTGTCCGTGAACACCTGCACTACACTCCCGTTGACAAAGGGGAGGAATGCCTTCAGTGCTAGGCGAATCGCCCGCAGCTCCAACATGTTGATGTGGAGCCGGGACTCCGCCGGAGACCAGATGCCTCTGATCTCCGCCTCTCCCAAGTGGCCTCCCTAGCCCTGGAGGGACGCGTCCGTCACAACTACGTGCTCCGGTTGGGGAAGGGAGAGGGATCTGCCTCTGACCCAATCGCGGTCCGTAAGCCACCACTGCAACTGTCTCGCAGTGCCCTCCGAGATCAGAACATGGTCGGATAGGTTGCCTTGATGCTGGGCCCACTGAAACTTCAGGTCCCACTGCAGAGCCCGCATCCGCCACCGGGCGTGATGCACCAGAAGGATGCAGGAAGCCATCAGCCCCAGAAGCCGCAGCGTCAACCTGACCGAAACCCGGGATAACGGCTGAAAGATGGGAATCAAAGCCTGTATATCCCGGACCCGCCGTTCCGGAGGATAAACCCGAAACTGCGCCGAGTCGAGAACCGCTCCGATGAAAAGGAGCTTTTGAGAGGGACACAGGTGTGATTTCGGCACATTGATGGAAAACCCCAGCTCGTGCAGGAGGTCTGCCGTCATCTGAAGGTGGTCGACGACTGTCTGGGGCGAGCCCGCCTTCAACAACCAGTCGTCGAGGTAGGGGAAGACTGAAACCCCTAACCGGCGCAGATGAGCTGCGACCACCGCCATCACTTTCGTGAACACCCGTGGGGCGCTGGTAAGGCCGAATGGAAGCACGATAAACTGAAAGTGCTCGTGGCCTACCGTGAACCGCAGGTAACGTCGGTGGGCCGGCAGGACGGGGATGTGAAAATACGCATCCTGCAAGTCCAACGCCACCATCCAGTCTTGTGGGTCTAGAGCAGCCAAGACCTGAGCCAAAGTCAACATCTTGAACTTCTCCTTCCGGAGGAAGCCGTTGATGTTCCGTAGATCCAAGATAGGACGCAGCCCCCCCTTGTCCTTCTTGGGTACCAGAAAGTAGTGGGAGTAGCAACCACACCCTACTTCTGGCCCAGGAACGCGCTCGATGGCCCCCTTGGCCAAGAGGGCCGTAACTTCCTCCTGCAGAAGCGTCAAGTGGTCCCCCGACACACGGTGGTTCTGCGGTGGCATGGCTGGAGGAGTGCTCTCGAAGGGGAGGGAGTAGCCCCTTCGGACGAGCTGCAGCACCCACCTGTCCGAGGTGATGGTGCGGCAGCGGGAGTGGTGATGGCGAACCCTGCCACCCACTGGCGTCACATGGGCCTGAAAGCTCGGACTAGGAGGATTTGGAGGCTGATGCTGCGGGGGGAGGTGTGGCCTGACCCCGCCGTTGTCCCCGACCGCCTCCACGGCGGAATCCACGGCCGCCACCGCGTTGAGAAGTATTCTGCGGTGCGTGGCTTGCAGCACGTGTGGGACCGCCCCTTCCGTGGCCATGAAAGGAGCGAAACGAACCCGTCTGCTGGCGCTGGGTCGAGAGACCCAAGGACTTGGCTGTGACCCTGGAGTCCTTGAAGCGCTCCAGCGCGTGGTCCGCTTTGTCGCCAAACAAGCGACTGCCATCGAACGGCATGTCCATCAAAGTATTTTGGACATCCGCCGATTGGCGGATCTCACCCAGGCGTGGCGACGAATCGCCACCGTCGTGGACATCGCTCTGCCCAGCGAGTCGGTCGTGTCAAGACCACACCTGATTGAATATCGTGCTGCGTCTCGGCCTTCAATCATAGCCTTGCCGAGCTTCGCCCGTACCTCCGGCGGGCATTCTGGCAGACACTCCGCGACCGTATCCCACAGAGAGTGGGTGTAGCGGCCCAAGAGGCACGAGGTGTTGCAAGACCGCAGCCCCAAACTCAGGGACGAGAAGACCTTCTTCCCATACTGGTCGTACCTCTTTGATTCCCGGTCGGGCGGAGCCGACGGAAATGCGGTCTGGGAAGTAGAGGCCTGGATCACCAGACTCTCAGGGGTGGGATGGGTGGACAGAAACTTGGGGTCGTCCGGACACGGACGGTGGCGTCTGGCCACGTTCCTATCAACAGGCGAACCTGAAGCGGGCCTGGACCACGTGCCCAAAAGAACTTCTGTCAAGGCTTCATTGAACGGCAGCAGTGGCTCCTGTGGGCATGACTGCGGTTTGAAGACCTCAGTGAGGATGTTAGGCCTCACGACCGCGACGGGGAGCTCAAGGTGTAAAGCCTTGGCAGCCCTCATCAACACCACTGAATAAGCAGCCCCAGCCTCCGAAGCCACAGTAGGAGGCGAGACTAAGCCAGGGTTAGGAGAGTCGTCCAGACCACTGGCGTCACCCAAGTCACCTGTCCAGTCCACGTCGTACTGACACTCGCGTGACAGAGGGTCCTCAGACCCCTCCCAACCCTCTCCATAATCTGCATAATCTGCATCCTCACCATATTCAGAGTCAACGATGTAGACCGGCTCCTCGGGGTCAATGGGCCCCATCGGCGCCGGACTCGGCGTCTGACGACGCCGGTCCGACTCCGCGTCCGGAGTAGGAGAGAGAATGGGGACGGCGCCGCCCGGAGCCGGCGTCCCGGCGCCGCGCGGAGGCGGCACCATGGGTTGCCCCGATGGAATCGGCGCCGGAGAGGCCGGTGGACCAGCCGGCGTCGACCCTGAAGGGCCCAGCGGCGCCGGGGCCGGAGCCGCCGGCGGCGTCGGGGCCGGAGCACCCGACGGCGTCGGGGCAGGAGCACCCGAACCGCTTGGGCCCCCGGACGGGACCACCAGGCCCGCAGGCGCCGTAGGCCCCGTCGGAGGAGATAGTGCCCTCATGGCCATGAGGAACTCCTCTATCTCTTCGCGCGACGCGCCGTGCCCAGGGACCGTCGGGTATGGAGCCGGCAGCGCCGGCGACCCATGCGGAGCCGCGGGGTTGGGGCCACCCGAACCCCCGGCCGCATCGCGCAAGCGTCGGGGGGAGTCGGGGGTACGATGACGACGCCCTGACTTCTTGTGTCTCTTACCTGAGGAACCAGAGGAATGGTGACGACTTCCGGAGCGCTCGTGGTGGCTCCGCGACCGTTCCCTCGACCGCTCCCTCGACCTCCGGCCGGACCGGGACCGCTCTCGACACGGGTCTGACACCCGGAGCTCGAGTAGCTTGCGGAACCGCTCCCGCCTAGCCTTACTCGTCAAGGCCCGGCAGTCGACGCAGGAGTCCACGTCGTGGTCTGCGCCCAGGCACCGGAGGCAGAGTCGGTGGTGGTCCGTGACCGACATCGTGCGGTCACACCCGTCACAATTCTTAAAACCGGGCATCCTACCGGCACCTTAAGAGTTAGATATAATCAAAAAACTTTGGTCAAAAGACCGGAGTACTGCTCTTCGGATCTGCGCTAACTGGCGCGGAAAAAAGAAGAACTGACGTCAGCGCGCGGAGGCGGCGTCTATATACTCCAGCGACGTCGACGACGGACGCGGAGCCGCAGGGGACGCCTGCAGACGACGCCTACCGACGCGCAGGGGTACTGCTACGCAAAAGTTTCCGGATCCAGACTGACGCCTGGGGATATTCTAAGGTAAGGAATCTAATACTAACCTGTTTCTTTCAGATATCCTATGCATTAGTTTTTAGTTTGATTCAACGTTGAAGGATACAGTGTTCCAAAATATTGTGCACCTTATCTTTGTTTCCTTGAAACTTAGTCTGCAAACTTTCATTAAACAATGTTGCTTGACGGCAATAACGCAACCGGTGGAGCTGCAGCAACTGCAAACCAACCGGGTTTAGACGCTTTAGGTTTGCAACAAAACGACCTATATGCTATAATCATCCCGGAAAACTTAAGGACAGCCATCACTATAAAACTTATAACAAATGGCCTATCACCAAGAGGTGGTAGGGTAATTTTTGTCATAGAGGCACACGAATATCAGCAGACAGAGGTATTCTATTCGTGGATAGTCTTTCCTGAAGCAAATGCAGTATCGCATGTGTTTCACTTCTACAAAGTAGAGGATAATCCAACGCAATACGTTCCTTTCGAGGACATTGAAATTCCACTAACTTACCAAGAGCATCAGCTCTGGTTTGAAGGCGCCCAACAACATAAAAATCACATTACCAGGCTCGGCCCACTAGGTAGACCAGGAGCAACATGGCCGGTACTAGCCAGCTATACACCACATCCTGACATTGAAGAAATGTCAAGAGAATAACTATTAGTTCAACTAAAACGACTAATAAAAATACATAGACAATTGGTTCAATATGTAATGCGGACTCTAACAGTACAACCTCCTATAAGGATTCCACAACAAACCCCCCCACCAGGGGAACACAAATAAAATTACACCACAGACTATACAATCAGTCATTGGTAAATTACCTGCAAAAAGGGAACAAATTCCATTCTGGATAGCTAAAAAAATTACTCAAATCGAGGCAGTATTTTTTTGACAGTACACCTGATGAGAGAAACAGAATTTTAACAATCTGTTTACCAATGTGGATCGCACCAAACCTGGAAGACTGTGACACTGCAATCTACACAAAAATACATGGTGTTCCGTCTATGTTAGAAATGGGATTTCTGGTTGGCTGAGGCTTGCGCCAAAGCCAGGCAGAAACCACCACTCCAGTCAGGGCAAGGGAGTTACAGGCCAAAGATAACCCCTGCTCACTCTCTAGGCAATGTGACGCGAGCAGTAAGGCTTATCCCAGGGGCAATGTAAGTTAAGTATTTGCGCACGCACCCACCAGCAACAACATCCCAGGCCCCCCACAAAAGGAACTCCACACAAGGTTATATGTAAAAATAGCCTTTGTATTATACCAAACACATTAGATAAGAAACACACACTTTACAATGTGCTATAGGCACGGGCTGAATTTACAGGGGATTATATACATGGGACAGGGGCACAGTCACGAATATGCACTTTAAGAACGCACTTTGTAGGAATAGCACTTAGCACATATAATAACTGTAGCACCAAATAACAAATGTAGCACACAACCAGTAACCACTGGTAAGAGGTAAGTACCGCCTACGCAATCCTAACTGCCTTAGGAAAATATCACGCAGGGAATGGTGAACTCACTAGTAGGACCTATATTAGGAAAAACAACCTCCTAAGCATCGCATACATTCAGAGGTATAAAGCATTACACATGATGAAGGAATCACATTAGGCAGGTATCACATTTGTGCAAAAGTAACCAGAATTGACCCCAGGCCAACCTGGCCTCTCAGGGGCTGAAACTTCCTGTGTCCAGCAAAGTCAGGGCAGGCTGCACAGGCAGCCAAAGAAGATTCCCAAGGGGCCTAAACATAGCAGCTGCCCACTAAGTGCTGGGCATCTGGAGAATGGAGCCTGGCACCAGCGTGCCTCCTGGCTCTTCTTCTGGGCCCTAAGGAAACAATAGGGCCAAAACCCCGTGTGAGCCTCGTGGGCTCTGAGTAACAACTGGGGCCCAACAACACGTGGAAGCCTCGTGGCTAAAGACACAAAAATGCTCCTCGTATCAGGTGGGAGGCTCTAGAAATCAATGCCACCGCACTGGGGGGAGCGGCCCGCTGCCAACCGGGGCCGCTCTACCCTCCAAAATGCCCCCAGGAATGTAGGAGCCTCTCGGGGGCTCGAAATACAATAATGCCCCCCTGGAGCCCCTCGTGGGCTTTAGACAACTACCCCCAATCGTTGGAGTCCCACTCGGGGGACTCAGGAAAACAATGGCCCCTTCATTGGAGTCCCGCTCGGGGGACTCTGAAGACTATGGAAATCCCCACGAAGTTGGAGTCTCGCTCGGGGGACTCTGAATAAGCAACTGTCCCCGGAGCCCTCGTGGGCTTTAAATACAACGGTGCCTCTCTCAGGCACACGAATACACAGGGAGCTTCCCTCCCGAACCCCTCGGCACTCACCGGCTGTCTTCTTTCGGTGCTAGTGCTCTTCTCGGGGTTTGGCTGGGCGGGGCTTTTCTCCGCTTCCCCCAGCTGCACTCCGGGGCTCTCCTCTACTGCGGAGCCTCCCGCGCAGCAGCACCACTCTGGCTGCCGGGCTCGGTCCTCTTGATGCAGCGGGCGGGGCTCTCCTCCTCGGCCTCACCGGCGCTTCTGCTGCTTACACTGTAGCGCGGGGTCGGCTCCCGTCGACTTCCGGTTCTGGGAGGAAGTACTTCCGGGTCGCCGCGGGCATCGCGGCAGCCCCCTTCTGGCACTTCAGGCGGCGATTCTTGGGAAAAGTACGGGGTAGGCTCCCGTTACCCAAATGAAACGAAACACGGCAATGAGCGGGGTGGGATCCCCACGCCGGGGAATCCCTTGGACAGGCGATCACAGCTCCGGGCTGTAGCCTTAAAAGGAGCAGAGCTCCAGCACTCAGGACACAGTGCTCCCCAGGAAAGTAAACCACAGCGCTCCCCAGGAAAGTAAAAAACATCACTTCCCAGGTGCTGTAAGGAGGAACAAAGTGCCCCAAGGCACCACAGGGCAAACGTTCTTCAGGAGGTGGGGGGGTTGCGGGGGGGGCTGAGCCCAGGGGCCAGCTCACAGGGCCCTCCAGGCAGTCCCAGTGGCGGTCCTCCTGGCGCCCAGCAGCAGCAGGCCCCCTCCAAGATATGGTCAGGCAAGAGAACATTGGTAAGGGGTCACAGCCCCTTCTTATACCCAAAAATCCTTTGTCTAGGCTGCAGGGTGGGGGGAAAACCAGTCGCAGCTGGTTTTGGAGCACTCTGATGTGCTCAGCCCCTCTCACTATTCACAGGCTAGGGTCATCAGTCGTAGCACAGGGGGCGGAGCCAGCATTGTGTGGGGTCCCAGTTGCACCCCTCCCTCACATTAACATGCAGATCTCCCATTCACCACCGGGGCAGACCCATCCTGACTCATGGAGCCAGGCACACCAGCCAGTCTCAGCCAAACACAAGTCAAACAGCCAATTTACCTTTTATACACAGACAGGCCAACTTCTAGAAGTGGCAATTCCACACTAGACACATTTATGCCGCACACATCATTGCACAGCATTTAATCACACGAGTCCGCACATACCAAACTCGAGCCTGCACTCCCCACGCATCAGGAACTAACATGGACACATACATTCCCCATGCATTCCTATGGGAGGGCAGGCCAACTTCACTACACGCACGCACTTTACCCTGGGACACAGTGGTAAAGTGCACAGAAGCGAAAAATCACTAACACCATGTCACCATTAAAAGCAAAAAGTTCAGGGGTGAACCTGCCAGAAGGGCCAAGTCCAACAGGCAGTAATACCAGATGTCCTGAAACAGATTCAAAATGAATACGGGGCAGAGCCTGCTTTGAATCTGGGTATGAAATTACTGAAAGATTTCAAACAGGTCTCAGCTATAATATTAAAGGTGAAGCAACATCAGTGGCGATCCGCCCAAAAATAGGAGAAATTGATATAACTGAGCAACCATATGAACTAGACAGAATAATTGAAAAATCCTACGAAGAACTAGGAAGAGATAGTTTGGGTGGGAAACCAGTCAAGCTACAACTAACAGAAAGTGCTGAAAAGGTCTTTATTAAAAACACTCTCACTACTCCTACAACGAAGTGGGAAAATACTTCTAATGAGAAGCGTTCTCAGTCCAGAGGAAGGTCTCCTCAAAAGGAGCCCTCTGAAAAGAGGTATAACCTCAGGAACAGTGATAATTTGAGAAAACCTGATAGGTATCAAGATACTGGTACACGTTCCCCTCGTACCTTTCAGACTTCCTCACAGAAATCAGAAAGAAGAGGACGGTCAGAACACAAGAAAGAACGAGTGAAGTCCAAAGACGATCAACACGTTCCAAAAAATAAGAACACCCAATTCACCAAAAAGAAGGTAGCAGGTCTAAAGATCAGGGATCTAGAGGACACAACTTAAAACGGGGAGTGGGCCCAGACAATGCTGGACAGCGCAGCAGAAGTCACCAAAGCTCGCAAGATCTTGAAGGATCATCTGCAGACAGTGGACTTGAATGAATACATTCAATTTGAAATAGCTGATACAAGGGTTAGTGTACCACATAAGTTATATGAAGTAACGCTCCGGATGGAGGGGGATATAACTTGGAAAATAAGAGGACTCTTTTGGGAGACGCTCTCTAAGGGTTATTTCATATATAAAGGGGGAGGTGTATTGGGGATGAGGTCTAATTACAGCACACCTTACAATCAACGTATTTTAGTCTTGGCTAAAGTAATATGCCATCAGTAGAAAGGTCTTACTACTATACACAGCAAAGATAAGAAATAGCACAGAGAATAAATGAACAGAGATCCAAGCAATCCACAGTAATTTTAGAGAGAGTCCTCTTCAGATTTCATCATATCATTCTTTATTCATGTTCATAATTTCTTAAAAAGATCTCCCAGCACGTAAATCGCCAACACGTGTTTCGTCTCACACAGAGACTTCATCAAGGCAGAAATTAGGTAAGTTGTTCTCTGTTGCTCTGCTAAAATGAAACCACAAATAATGACGGTAGACAGTAGATAATTTGATTACGTTGGAATAAGGTTGGGCACATCCAGTATTTAAGATCCTAAGTAAATTGGATGAGTATATAAGCACAAGGAGTATATTACCACATCACTGGTTAAACGAAATATCCATTATGACGGAACCGCCGCACCAAGTAAGTGTAGGGAGGTCAAGGCGTTAACCAAAGCTACAAAAACAGCTATATTGTCTGTTCGTTAGTAGACTTAAGCGTATAGTCCACAAGTGAGATTCTTAAAGAGGGAAGTTAGTAACCAACTCTTTAAGTTCCGTGACCAATGCATCGGAATCCGTTTCATTAAAAGGTACTGTCCATAAATTAAAACCTGTCAAGAGTGGCAACCATGATAAGTCGCGTTCTGAAGACAACGAACGAGCTCAATCAAATGCTCCGCCGCCCACAGCAACGGCATCCACATCCCTCGAGACAGGCGGTCTTGAGGGATGCCGATTAGGTGCATTAGCCAGGAAGAGCTCCGTTACAAATGGTTCCCGTGGACTTTCCTTGATCCCTTGTATGATCCAGAGGCCCATTAGAGCCTCAAATAACATACGTCACTGAATAACAGAAGAGTCGTATGTATAAATATTATTAGTAGATGCTCATTGGTAGGCATACTATTCACTTTTTGGAGTGGTACTCACAGGGCTGGACCCTGTGACGTCCTGAAGAAGAGCTCAGGGGTACAGCTCGAAACTAGTTGGCTTTCTACTAGGGTCCCGGTTTCATAATTGAACCAGCTCACCTAGAGGCCACCCCATTTTCAATATATCTACTAGGAGCACGAATAAAGCTTTTTCCGCCCACGATATTTTTAAACACATACCACTCCATTCACTTCCCTTTTCACGTGACACCACACATAGTCCTTAATTAAAAGTGCTCCTACGCAGAGGCGCTAGTCGCAGCACGCCTCAACCCGCAGCGGGTTGGGAAGCCCCTATGATGAAGCATGTCACCGTGAGGAAACTCCAGTGAGTGAGGGGACTAAAGAAAAAGGATAATTCCCCCCTTTCCCTTTGTGTGAGCCACATCCAATGTTGACAGTGACTCGTTGTTACAGCTAGGCTCTTTTAATCCGATATTTCGGATTTTTTTTAATCTTACTCTAAGGCTTATGACATTCTTTGAGCTGAAAAAGACTGGCCACCAAAATTTGTCAGGGAGTGCTCAAATGGCGAAGACATCATTATGCCAGCCTTCTCGAATCATATTCCGATCCACTTAAAATATACCTATGCCAGAAAATGGGCTGTAGCTCAGGCTCCAGCATTACATAAAAATCATGTGGGATGGGATGAGGATTCCCCTCACCATAAAATCCAGCTAAAAACTCAACCAACTGCACAGAGGCAGTATCCAGTTAAGCAAGAAGCTAAAAAACAGGTCAGGGAGATCTTAAATCAACTTGAATACCAAGGGGTGATTGAAACATGCACCTAGTCAATGAACAATCCTTTGTTTCCTGTCTCCAAACCAGACAATACATATCGTCTCGTGTTAGACTACATACATTTAAACTCTTGTTGCAAAACCTTTGCAGTACAAAACGCACACAGTGCAGCACTGATGAATAACATTGTGCGCAAAAAATATAAAACAACATTAGATATTTCTAACGGTTTCTTCTGTCAAAACGTTGCACCTGAAAGCAGGAACTTGACCGCTTTCTCAATCATGGGGACACATCGTCACTTCTGTCGTCTCCCCCAGGGATTCAAGAATAGTCCAGGGTTATTTTCAGCTAGAGTAACAGAGTTACTACAAACGTATGATGATGAGGCATTATTCTATGTCGATGACATCTATCTAACAGACGATGACTTGGACAGGCACTTGAACAGAGTGAATACCATTATACTTTACCTCTGAAGGGTACAAATTCAACTTTAAAAACATCAATAATTGCCCACCTCAACGTCCTTTTTTCTAGGATAGGAGTTATCAAGTGAGGGCAAAAGCCTGGCAGCCAACTTTTTAGAAAATTTTGCGCTGCTCCAACCTTCAAAAAAGCTGAAAAACTTAGTCAATTCTTTGTTTCCTGAATTTCTGATGAACATACATGCTAAACTACGCAGAAAGGGTTAAACCTCTCTACGAATTAATCAAACCTGATTTTAAAACAACAAATTGGACTCATAAACACACAGAAATTCTGCGTTCAGTGCAGACATATTAGCATCACATTTACACACACGCGTTAATATACGCATTCTTGTAATCAGAATAATCCCAGGAAGATGCAGATTCACGTACTTAACCTTTAATGAAGGTGAAAAAGTACCAATTGCTTACAAATCACACTTGTACTCACAAGCTGAAATGAAATTAATTTCAACAGAAAAAATTCTGACAGCGGCTCAAACTGCAGTATCAAAACAGAGAGCTCTCGCACAGACGCATAATGGTTGTTACTCCCGTACCTGCCTTAGTGGCAGTGACAAAAGCAAGCATTCCGAATGCAAAGGCTTTACATCCAAGATGGATTCAATGGGTTAACTCTCTTGATGCAACAGACATTGGATACATTTTTGACCACTACTTGAAAACTCAAGAATTTCTACAATACAAACAAGAATGTCCTCTGCCCACTGACATTCTGCCTCTGGAACAGTACGAATGTATAATTCATACAGACGGATCAGCACAGCCCGCATTTGGGGGTAAACAAGCTTATAGTGCTGCATGCGCGAATGTTAAAGGTCGCTGGCGCGAAAGTAAATTCCGACCCATAGTCACAAAAACACAATCTCTCGGAGACTGCACAGCTCAGCGAGCTGAACTACAGGCTTTCAAGATGGCGCTTGAAAATACCAATCGCGGATTCCCCACACTGATAGTGTGCGATTCTTATTACTGCACTCAATCTTACAGTGAATACTTGCAGAACTGGGTTCAAAAGGGTTTCAAAGATGCAAAAGGTGGCACAATCAAGCATAAGTTGCTTTGGGAACAAGTAGTTCAATTACGGAAAGAACTACAAAAGACTCGCATGATCCATACACAGTCATCAGCGTGATGGCGTACACGTTGCAGGGAATTCATTGGCTGATGAAGCAGCGAAGGCAGCTGTGCAAACGGCTTCCGTAGCTGCAATCACTCGTTCAAAAACAAAAATAGACTGCGAAATAATGCAGGCTGTCGCCGCTTCCAATAAAGACGGCGGTAAAACATTACCAAAAGGCTTTCCACTCAAATACTCATATATAACTGATGTAAATAATGTTCATTTTGCTCAAATCCCTGGAGTGGGGGACACAGCTTTTCCGCGCCAGAAACGCAGAGCCATGTTAAAAACCAACACTGGTGCCATTGAAACTAGGGCCCTGAAGGGGACAACCCTAACCCTAGATATTGGTTCGCAGAACGGGGAGGATGGGTGGGTCGGTAAGGAATCTAATACTAACTAATGTCTCTTACAGATATATCGTTACACAAGTAGTAACTTGTGCATCTGAAAGAGACACGTTAGTATTAGATTCCTTACCTTAGAATAGATACCCCAGCAATACCAACCCCGGTGGTGGGTCTGCGAACCAATAATCACACCAGAAAGTCCTGGAGGACGGAACGGCCAAAGAAGCCATCCCTCCGGACCTGACTGTCCAGGCAGTAGTGTCTTGCAAACGTGTGCAGCGAGGCCCACGTAGCTGCCTGACAGATGTCTTGTAAGGGCACACCCCTGCCCAGGGCAGTGGTAGTCGCCATCGCTCGGGTAGAATGAGCCCGCAGTCCAACCGGGGGCTCCTTCCTAGCCAAGGAGTAGCATGCCTGGATACACAGGATGATCCACCGGGAGATGGTCCTCTTGTGCACCGCTTTCCCCTTCTTAGCGCCCACCTAACCAACAAAGAGTTGGTCATCCACCCGGAACTGGCGTGTGCGATCCAAGTAGAATGAGCGCGCACGTTTTGGGTCCAGACGGTGGAGCCGCTCTTCCTCTTTAGAGGGATGCAGTGGTGGGAAGAAGGTTGGCAAGGTGATAGACTGCCCGATGTGAAAGGCCGTGACAACCTTGGGCAGGAAAGAAGGTTTGGTACGAAGCACCACTTTGTCCGGATGGACGGAAAGGAAAGGTGGAGTACAAGAAAGAGCCTGGAGCTCACTCACTCTCCTGGCAGAGGTGATGGCAACCAGGAAAGCAGTCTTCAAAGTCAGAAGGCGAAGAGGACAGTTGTGAAGTGGCTCAAAGGGAGCGCACATCAGGAATGTTAAAACCAGGTTCAAGTCCCACTGAGGCATCACAAACGGAACAGGAGGAAACGTGTGAGTGATGCCCTTAAGAAATCTGTTTACGATAGGGGACTTGAACAAAGAAGGCTGATCAGGTAGCCTGAGAAAGGCTGAAAGGGCAGAAAGGTAGCCCTTGATAGTGCCCAGAGCAGAGCCCTGCTGGGCAAGAGAAAGAAGGAAGAGAAGAACCTCAGAAAGAGGGGCAGAAAAAGGATCCACAGCCTTTGCTGTGCACCATGCCACAAATCTGTTCCACCTGCAGGCGTATACCGACTTTGTGGAGGGACGCCTGGCTGCCAGAATGATGTTACAGACTTCAGGAGGCTAGTCAAATGGCCTCAACTGTCGCCGCTCAATCTCCAAGCATGGAGGTGGAGACTGGACAGGTTCGGGTGGAGGACCGTCCCCTGCTGCTGCGACAGAAGGTCCTCCTGAAGAGGCAGACGAACCGGGGGATCGACTGACAGACCGAGTAGCTCTGGATACCAGTACCTTCGAGGCCAGTCCGGAGCCACAAGGATGACTTGGGCCCGGTCGCGCTTGATCTTCTTCAGCACTCTGGGCAGAAGTGGTATAGGCGGAAAGGCGTACAACAGACCGCAACTCCACTCGCGACGAAAAGCGTCTCCGAGCGAGTGCCGCCTTGGAAATTCCAACGCGCAGAACTGATGACATTGCGCGTTCTCTTCGGTGGCGAATAGATCTAACCAAGGCTCTCCCCATCGCTGAAAGAGGCCTTGCGCCACGTCCGAGTTCAGACGCCATTCGTGATCCATCATGCACCGACGGCTGAGCTCGTCCGCCCTGGCGTTCAGAGAACCTGCCAGGTGTTGAGCCACCAGGGTCACGCCCTGGCGTTCCAGCCATTGCCAAAGGCGAAGAGCCTCTTGTCAAAGGATCCACGACCCCACCCCGCCTTGTTTGTTGCAGTACCACATGGCGGTGGTGTTGTCCGTGAACACCTGCACTACACTCCCCCGGACAGAGGGGAGGAATGCCTTCAGTGCCAGACGAATCGCCCTGAGCTCCAACAGGTTGATGTGGAGCCGGGTCTCCGCCGGAGACCAGAGGCCTCTGATCTCCGCCTCTCCCATGTGGCCTCCCCAGCCCTGGAGGGACGCGCCCCTCACAACTACGTGCTCCGGTTGGGGAAGGGAGAGGGATCTGCCGCTGACCCAATCGCGGTCCGTAAGCCACCACTGCAGCTGTCTCGCAGTACCCTCCGAGATCAGGACGTGGTCGGAGAGGTTGCCCTGATGCTGGGCCCACTGAAACTTCAGGTCCCACTGCAGAGCCCGCATCCGCCACCTGGCGTGATGCACCAGTAGGATGCAGGAGGCCATCAGCCCCAGAAGCCGCAGCGTCAACCTGACCGAAACCCGGGATAACGGCTGAAAGATGGGAATCAGAGCCTGAATATCCCGGACCCGCTGTTCGGGCGGATAAACCCGAAACCACGCCGAGTCCAGAACCGCTCCGATGAAGAGGAGCTTCTGAGAGGGACACAGGTGTGACTTCGGCACATTGATGGAGAACCCCAGCTGGTGCAGGAGGTCTGCCGTCGTCTGGAGGTGGCTGACGACTGTCTGGGGCGAGCCCGCCTTCAACAACCAGTCGTCGAGGTAGGGGAAGACTGAAACCCCTAACCTGCGCAGATGAGCTGTGACCACCGCCATCACCTTCGTGAACACCCGTGGGGCGCTGGTAAGGCCGAAGGGGAGCACAGTAAACTGAAAGTGCTCGTGGCCCACCATGAACCGCAGGTAGCGCCGGTGGGCAGGCAGGACGGGGATATGAAAGTAAGCGTCCTGCAAGACCAAAGCTACCATCCAGTCTCAAGGGTCAAGGGCAGCCAGGACCTGAGCCAGTGTCCGCATCTTGAACTTCTCCTTCCGGAGGAAGCCGTTGACGTCCCGTAGGTCCAAGATAGGGCGTAGGCCCCCTTTGCCCTTCTTGGGTACCAGAAAGTAGTGGGAGTAGCAACCACACCCTACTTCTGGCCCAGGAACGCGCTCGATGGCCCCCTTGGCCAAGAGGGCCGTAACTTCTTCCTGCAGAAGTCGCAAGTGATCCCCCGATACACGGTGGTTCTGCGGTGGCATGGCTGGAGGAGTCGCCTCGAAGGGGAGGGAGTAGCCCCTTCGGACGATTTGCAGCACCCACCTGTCCGACGTGATAGTGCGCCAGTGGAGGTGGTGATGGCGAACCCTGCCTCCCACTGGCGTCACATGGGCCTGAAAGCACGGACTAGGAGGGTTTTGAGGCGGATGCTGCGGGGGAAGGTGTGGACTGACCTCGCCGCTGCCCCTGACCACCTGGACGGCGGTTTCCACGGACGCCACCGCGTTGGGTATTGCCCTGCGGTGCGTGGCTGGCGGCACGTGTGGGCGCACCCCTTCCAAGGCCACGAAAGGAGTGATAGGCAGCCGATTGCTGGCGCTGGCCCGAGAGGCCTAAGGACTTGGCCGTAGCCCTGGAGTCCTTAAAACACTCAAGCGCATGGTCTGCCTTGTCGCCAAAGAGGCGACGGCCATCGAACGGCATGTCCATAAGCGTGTTCCGGACATCTGCCGAGAAGTTGGCGGACCTCAGCCAGGCGTGGCGTCTGACCGCCACCGTCGTTGCCATCGCTCTACCCAGCGAGTCAGTGGTATCCAGCCCACACCGGATGGAATACTTGGCTGCATCCCGGCCCTCCACAAGGGCTTGGCCGAGTTTGGCCCGTACCTCCAACGGACACTCTGGCAGCACTTCCGCGACCTTATCCCACACAGAGTGGGTGTAACGTCCCAAGAGGCAGGCGGTGTTAGAAGACCGCAGGCCGAGGCTAAGTGATGAGAAGATCTTCTTCCCATACTGGTCATACCTCTTGGATTCCCGGTCCGGGGGGGCGGACGGGAATGCGGTCTGGGAATTGGAGGCCTGGATGACCAGGCTCTCGGGGGTAGGGTGGGAGGACAGGAAACATGGGTCGCCCGGGGCTGGGCGGTGGCGTCTGGCCACTTTCCTATCTACGGGCGAACCCGTAGCGGGCTTGGACCAAGTGCCCAGCAGAACGTCGGTCAAGGCCTCATTAAAAGGCAGCAGAGGCTCGGCCGAGCTTGACTGCGGTTTAAGGACCTCAGTGAGGAGGTTAGTCCTCACGGCCGCGACTGGGAGCTCAAGGCCCAAGGCCTTGGCAGCCCTCATCAGCACCACACTATAAGTTGCCCCCTCCTCCAATGCCACGGAAGGAGGGGAGACAAAACCAGTGTCTGGAGAGGTGTCCAGGCCACTGGCCTCCCCAAGGTCTCCTGCCCAGTCCTCATGAGACTGACACTCTCTGGTCAGAGGGTCCTCAGACCCCTCCCAGTCCTCTTCATCACCCATCTCCTGAAATTCAGGGTTCTCATCTAATGGGGCCAGTTCGTAGAGATGGAACTCTCCAACCGGCGTCTGGAGCGGCGCCCATCGGGGCTGTTCCGACGCCGGAAAGGTGGAACCGGGGACGGCGCCGCCTAAGGCCGGCGCCGGAGGTGACACCTGAGGGTCCGACACCGGGGAGGCCGTCAGATCCACCGGCGACGAACCAGATCCCGAAGGAGGACCAGCGGCATCCTGCGGCGCCAGGCCTGAAGGCGTCGGAACAACTGGACCCCTCGGCGCCGGGCCCGAAGGCACCGGCGGCGTCGGGATAACGGGGACCTGCGGCGCCGGGCCCGAAGGCGTCGGGGCCGAAGCACCCGACGGCGTCGGGCCGGAGCTGCCGCCCCGCTAGGGCTCCCAGACGGGTCCGCTGGGCCCGAAGGCGCCGCGGAGCCCGTCGGAGGAGAGAGTTTCCTCATGGCCATGAGGAAGCGCTCGATCTCCGGCGACGCGTTCAGCCCAGGGACCGGAGGGTGTGGAGCTGCACGCGGCGCCCGCGACTCCGACGGAGCCGCGTGGGCGGTGTCACCCGAACCCCCGGCCGCATCGCGCGAGCGTCGGGGGGAGTCCGAGGAGCGATGACGCCGCTTGGACTTCTTGTGCCTCTTACCTGACGACGACTTCGACCCGGAGGAGTGCGGCCTACTTTCGGAGCTGTGGTGGCTCCGAGCCCGCGACCTGTCCCTCGACCTCCCATGGGATCGGGACCTCTCACGGCGCGGGGCCGACTGCCGGAGTTCGAGGCGCCTACGGGACCGCTCCCGCCTGGCTTTCGACGAGAGGGCCCGGCAGTCGGAGCAGGCCTTGTCGTCGTGGTCGACGCCCAAACACGACAAACAGACGCGGTGAGGATCCGTGACCGACATCAGCCGGTCGCAATCGTCACAATGCTTGAAGCCGGGCATCCCTAAAGGCACCGTTTCGGAGTCGAGAGACTCGAAATAGTAATCAAAAAGGATCAAAAAGTTAGTCAAAAAGTGACTAGGGTTACTGCTTTTCCCAGATCTGCGCTTGCTGGCGCGGAAAAAAGAAGAACTGACGTCAGCACGCGGAGGCGGCGTCTAAGTACTCCGACGACGGCATCACGGCGCCCACGACGCAGACGACGGACGCGGAGCCGCAGACGATGCCTACCGACGCGCAAGGGTACTGCTACACAAAAATTTCCGGATCCAGTCTGACGCCTGGGGATATTCTAAGGTAAGGAATCTAATACTAACGTGTCTCTTTCAGATACTACAATTATATAATGGTGGCAGTGGATTCATGCTCGAAATTCATTTGGATGTGGCCTCAGCGCTCGGCTGACGCCCAAACTGTTATAAAAGATTTGCGAGTCTTTATCGGCACATACACAGTCGGCACGCTACATTCTGACCAGGGTCCTGCGTTTAGCTCTACAGGAATTTGAGTCCATTCCATCCTGAGGGAAATTATGTAGTGGAAATAAAAAACCGAGACATAAAGCAATCTATAACAGCTAGGGTATTAGGCTCGAGTAACGGGTGGGAGAAAACATCTAATAAGTGTCCAACGTAGTTTAAATAATCTGCCAAGAAATTCTATGGGTGGAATCACTCCATATGAAATCCTTTTTGGTACTAGAATGCTTGTCCAGGACCTTGATCGTCACACTTCAACCCTTTGATATCAAAGACGTTTGGCTGTTTTGCAGGACTTAAATGAGAAAAGGAGAAGTCAAAGCACCGTAATACAGAAGCCAACGGCCACTGAAGGAGAACCACCCGTCCCAGCAAGGCCTGTCTGGATTCCAAAGATTGGAGATCTAGTTAGAGAAAAGATTGCGGATAAGAAGAAATTTGGGCCTTCTTAGAGAAAACCAGTACCTGTGCTAGCAATCCACGGATCAAGAACAGTGTTACTGCCGCCCCTTGCTGGAAAAAAGGAGAACAGGTTTGTATCTATCGACCTGGTAAAACCACATCATGTGGCCAATAATAAGTAGTAGGCCCAGTGGACTCCAAAGATGTAGCAGAAGACCAAATCTTGCTACTATCCAAGAGGTTCAGACTGAGAGACTGATAACATTTGAAGACTCTGCAGCATAAACAAAGGACTAAGCAATAAAGCAATGGAACTTGTGCCTCTTGAGACCCAAATAACAGTTCGTCAAGACACTCCTGTCTACAATGATGTAGCATCTGACTACACTAATATGACAAAGGACCCGGTAGCACCACTGATTTCAAATAATCCTGATGCAATTCCTACAATTGACAGAACCGCCTCTAGCTATTTCATTAACTTTGATACATTTTCCGAGGATCCCAGTGAGCCTGAAACGACGCCAGCAAATAAAACATTTAAAGAACAAGTAACAGAACTTTTTCGACAACTTGACAAAACTTATCTGGTTTCACCATGGGATGAATTTTGGATTGTGCTAGGTGTACTTTTTCTCCTACTTTGGCTTATCCTGGTATTAAGTTTGGGAATGCTGATAAATGGAAGATATAGTAAAATGGACACAGCAAGTAAGATCATCAACTTGCTCCTCAAGCGACACAAATCATCTCATTGTGAACAAAGAGATTTGACATCAGTGAACATCACAGCCATTCCTATACCTGGTGGTATAGCATGGGACAGCACTGATTATGACATCTTTGGTCCTGCAGAGATTTTGAAGATGCTACATCAATTCAAGGTTTCCTTGAGTGACTTTTTCACCCAGCACATTTTCTGATGATTGGGTCTTTGAGACTGTTAATAATATGATGTCAGACTTAGAGATCTATGAAAAATTTACAAAACATGAATACTTAGAGGGTTCATCAGATTATGCACAAATGTACTGTTGTAATCACTATGGTCATTATTTGCACAAATGTGCAAACCCTAGAAATGTTTATACTTTTAATCAATGGGAACATTGTACAACGCCACCAAAAGGTAGCTCAAAAATATTCTATGATAAATGTTCATACTTTTCAGGTTTCAATACCACCAATCCGGAAACGTTTTACTTTAACAAATACAAAGCAAATTTATTCTGCAGCGTTTTATGCACAGCTGTCCTCATTAGGTTTCGACTTTTGGAGTGACAACATAGAAACAAATAACTTTCTGGGGCTCAAATACTGGCAGGTGCAGGGAATAGAAGCTTTATTTCGAGCCTGCATTATCCCTGAACAAATAATGTTTTTAAACATCATTGTTCAACAGACATCCTGCCTTGGCCTGGCCAAGATACAAGATTTGAACAAACGGTCCATACCTACACCTACACCTGATAGTAAAAACACTTCAGAGGGAGGGGTCGAAGTCAAATTTATTTTTCTAAAAATCAGAACTGATCCGGATTGGAAAAAATGGTTAATCTGGCCCACAGACACAAATAACTGTCAATATAGATTCCTGAACAAGACACAAGGGTTTAAAGTAACTAGGCCAGATCCAAGATATGTCCAGAGACAACATCCAGGGATAGTAACAACATACAGTTTAGGAAAACTGTGCCTGGAGTGGCTACAAAAACCTACACTTACAGAGGTTAAAAAACACTTATCTTTACTTAAAGATGGCGTTGATTTGAGGGACTTCTTACAAGGTCCTGCAAAACAACGTCAAACGTTTCATAGACGCAGGTATATACACCATTTATAATGAAGCTTGGAAAGCAACACAGGCAGAGACTGCAGAAAGAATATGAGAAATTGATCGTATTAATTTAGAGAAAGCACTCTCTGTAGTTGACAATGGGTTAACAACTCTGTCATCCAGAATTTATTCTTTGGACAGCATAGTATCCTCTGCCATAGACATAATGGAACAGGACTTGCTCATGCTACAGCATGGACAGTCGCAATTACGTTCTATAATGCTTCTAGGCTGGACGTTGCAAAATCTTCGTTCTGGATATGTGCCATGGTATCTAATCAACACCACGTCACTGTTTTATGTATTTAACCTTACAGATAAACAAATCACTTTGCCACAGAGAGGAGCAGACTATACGGTGCTGAGCATTGAGAAACTGGAAAGATTACCAGTTCAGTTTATACGTCTTTATTTCGATTAATACATCATTAACCCCTTCGACGCTCATGACGAGCTGGGCTCGTCATGAGGTAGCCTCCTCGCACGCTCATGACGAGCCCAGCTCGTCATGTAAAGTGCGGTTTTAAAAAACTCAGCACAGGAGCAGAATTCCGCTAGCGCGCATGCGGTTAAAGACAATTTACAGACAAGATTAAAAGACCGGATTATATGTACAAATAGTGTTTAAGGGCGATACAATTCATCTCGAGTACGTTAAATAAAATTCATTAGATTCATTAAAACAAGAATTAAACAACAAATTTTAAAGACTCAGTATGAATGAATTAAAAGACCATATATAAATGTTAAAATCACTGTACAAGATGGTGTCTAGCTCTAGTAATCCAAGCCCACCCTAGAAACTTAAATACTCCAATAACCACAATCTCTGAGGTATTTGTTCTTAAAGCCAAGAGTGCCTCATTACACCCTCCAACATTTAGCTTGCGACATATGGGCCCAATCCATTTTTTCCTCGCTGCTGAGTAAGCCGGACAGGCAAAGAAGAGATGTCCCACACTCTCCTTTTGGTCAATACACCAAGAACAGAACTCAGTTGTATGGCCAACCCATTTCTTGGTAAAAGACCTCACAGGTAGAGACCCTACTCTAAACTGGTGATATCATTTTTTGTCCAAACTCTTGGTAATAACATCCCAGTAGATCTCAAATACGGGATCCAGTTTGTGAGCCAAAATACAACCTGTTAGGGTGGGTGTATCTGACAATACGACTTTATGTCAAGAGAATTTCCCTTTAGGTAAAAATATATTTACCGAACATCAACTTCTCAATAATGTAGAAGAACAACATATATTTAAGACAAACACCACAGTTACAACCAAATGGAGACTAGGAAACTAAGAGCAATGCAAAGGTTAAAAAACATAAGATAACAGTGATTTCAAAATAAGCACAGTTTATTCATTATAAAAATATTGATAAAAATGCATAAAAACACAGTAAATTTGGGAACACAGAAAATATTACACAGGGGTGAATCTAAACGCAAATACTCCTACTCAAATTCATACACCTAACAAAAGGAAATATACAAAAAGTCTTAAATCAAAGGTAAATAGTATTATTCCCTCCAATTCAACGCGTTTCGACGGACATTTAGCCTATCGCCGTCTTCATCAGGAAATAAAGTCTGTATTCCCAAGCAATCTGTAATTACATAAAAAATGTCTTAGTGATTGCACCATGACATAGTTAAAATTAACCTGTACATTAAATTCAAAACACAGTATCACTTACAGTAAACCCAGCCTTTGCTCAGAATAACACAGCCTTTCCATAGTACTCCAATACGAATTATCAAACAAATCACAGAAACTTTTCTTTCCCATACAACATTAGATTTTTTACACAAAACTCAAATTTATCCACATAAATAATAATTACAACCACATTTCTTATTACTTGAATGAGTGCATCCAAAAATTGATTACATACTCTTTTCAACATGATAGTTGTAGAATTCACTTCAGTGATACAGGAACCTGATAACATGCAGTCTGGATGTTACATTTCATATTCTCTTTATCCTTATTCAGCATGGTTCATTCTGAAGAGTGCCAAATGGTATAATAACCACATCTCATACTGGTTAAGAACTAACGGCTATCCCTCTTCCTCACCAAATGTTTCAGCGAGAATGCCCATACACCCACCTTATATCTTAGGTGCGTCACCCTCGTGAGGCAGACACTGGTTGTTTGCAAGGACGTTATGCCCTCTTTCCGTAGGGCTGCAGAGAGATATAACTCCGCAACTAAATGGGGGAAGACAAAAATTATGTCAGATTATAGTTCACTTCCTCTGATTTCGAAGCTCTCAGACATCTAAATAGTAAAAGAGCAATATGACCCTGCCCTTTTGAAATAAAGCTGCGACCGCGCAGACAGACTTACATTTAAAATCCAAGTTGAAAAGACCTTTAAAGGTTTCAAGCAGATAAATTCGGCGGAAAAAATATATACCTGTGGATAGCACGAAAAAACGCACATTGTAAGTCAGTTCTCAATCACCCTTTCTGTTACCCCCTTGTCATAATACCCCCTCTTCTTGCTTAAAATACTTACATCTAATGTAATAAGAACCAGAGTACTCGCGGGACTGTCATTAATCACAGCTTGTATGGCAAAGCGATCCGGGCTCCCGACCAGTTTTATCGCTAAGAGCAACAAACGAAAACAAAGGTACAACCTCTTTTAGAGATATGTTCTATTTAATCTCCCTCCGTAAACCCCAATCTCGGAGACCACTTACTTATCAGCGCGAAAATCGCGTCACTAAAACCAGCGTTTCCTTGCTCTTGTAGGGTAATAAAAATTCCTCTACGAGCCTCTGTGGGGGAAGATAAGGGGCTACATTTAGTAACAGATTAGTGCCAACAACGTCTCCTATCCCTAACTATAACCTAGCCTAAACATACCTTGTTTAACCGGAGCCACTGACAAACCGCGAGTCCCTCCGCTCGAATACAGCTGCACACCTCTTGCATCCAAAACTGTTTGGTTAAATACCTAAATGCGCGCCAATTCCAAGGGGGTGTGGTTTTCACTTGGATGCCCTCCCCGGAAACGCTCTGATTGTGATTAGAAAACGGGCCATTGCGAGTGCTCCGTTCCTCGCTGAACTACAGTCAGCATAGACATAAAAAAAGGCGCAAAACACACCACACAGTGCACCAACAGCTGAGTGTAAGTACACAAAGATTATTCCGGCTATTTCAGAGGAGAGACGCCGATATTTAATATTACGTGTGCTGCAAATAGTCTGTCTATTTACTAAGTTACCTGAGCCGCCACAACATGTCTCTAGCAGTCTTTTGAGTACATGTTGAAATAATCATATTTCTCACTCTTGCCCTAATAATACAATAATTAAAAAATGTAAGCTTGCCAGGACACGGCATTTAGAGATTACCGTCCTATGTTTCAGGAAGAGCCCCATCGTTTCTCTTAATAAAGGGTATATTCAATATTTCCTGATACCCAATGGCCGATTTAGTGGTAAGCTCTATATAATAGGTGAGCTAAAAAAGCTAATGAATTAGGCAGTAAGCTCTGTATAATAATAAATAAATAAAGATGAACGAACCCGGTAACACAGTTAGTAACTGCTGACATCAGAGAATAAACGTAGGGCAGACACCCTATTTGTCACCAATAATACAGTAAGCTCTGTATAATAATGAATAATAAACGAGCAACCCGGTAGCAAAGTTAGTCACTGCTGACATCAGAAAATAAACGTAGGGCAAACACCCTATTTGTCACCAATAATACGTTCCCATTCTTCACGGGAATTCAGTCCTTGTCTGACCGTGTTCAGCAACGATATATACCACTGTTCTCTTTTCTTCCGTGTATTAACCAGGTTGCCACCCCTTTTTCCTACCTTCACTCTCTCCAGTATGAACCATCTGAATTCATTTTCTCCATGTTGCTTCTCCAAAAAGTGAGAAACAATCGGGGCAGTTAATTTCTTTGTTTTTATCGCGGACCTATGTTCCTGGAGCCTTGTCCTTACCTCTCTACCAGTTTCTCCAACATAGTAGAGCCCGCATGGACACTCCAGCAAGTAGATCACACTTTTGCTTCTGCAATTATTATGAGTTTTACATTTGACAGTTTTGTCATTACAAGTGATTTCAGCTGCCACAATACACTGTTCGCAGATATTACACATGCCACATTTCGTCGTACCAACCACTTTGACATTATCTAGAGTTCTCTGTGTCTCACCCACTTCCTCTCTATAGGTGTGCACTAACAAATCTCGCAAATTCTTATTTTTCTTAAAAGCAAACAGTGGTTTTTCAAGGGCATTCTCCTCTTCGTGATTTAAAATATGCCAATGTTTATTTACCACATTTTTGATTTGGTTACTTATATTGCAGAATTTGCTCACAAACACTACTTTTTTAACTGGTTGTTTCTCCTTAGGGGTTTTCTGTATCAGAGCTTCACGGTCGTAAAACCTAGCTCTCTTCATTGAATGAGACAGCAGTTTTTTTGGATACCCTCTTTCTCTAAATTTCTTTTTCAGAACTTCAGCATGTTTCTGATAGTCCTTAATGTCGGAGCAATTCCTCCGAAGACGGAGGAATTGACTAAAGGGTATATTTTCTCTCTGAGATTTGGGGTGAAAACTTGAAAAATGGAGAAGAGTGTTCTTCGCCATTGGTTTAGTGTAAAGTTCCACTGATAGTACACCTTCAGAGCTCTTGATCGAAATATCAAGAAAGTCAACTCTTGTGGTACTGTATGTGTGAGTAAACTTCAAATTGGGGTCACCCAGGTTAATCCAACATAAAAACTCCTCTAACATTTCAGTGGTACCTTCCCAAATAAAAAAGATATCATCTATGTAGCGGTACCAGCCCGCTACATTCTCAAAGAAAGGTGCCATCTCATTTTCAATATGTTTTGATTCAAAGCTACCCACATAAAGGCAGGCCAGACTTGGGGCACAGGTAGCCCCCATGCTGGTCCCCTTCAGTTGTTTAAAATATTCATTTTTAAAAAGAAAAACATTATTAGTCAAGATGAGACGTACACAATCCACAATGAAGTCTATATTAGCACCCTCCAGATCTTGATTGGATAGGAGTTCCTGTATTACCTCAACTGTATCTGCCTGGGGAATGTTCGTGTAAAGAGACTCAATGTCCAGGGTGACCAGACACTGAGTCTCTTCACAGAACGCTAACCCCTCAACCAGGGAGATAATATGAGCGGAGTCCCTCACATAAGACTTAAGGTTACAGACCAACGGTCTCAGGAAGTGGTCTACATATTTGCTGACTGGTTCAAGTAAGGAATCAATACTACTCACTATGGGCCTCATGGGGGGATTCTCCTTATGTTTATGAACCTTCGGGAGACCATAGATCGCTGGGGTCTTAGGTTCAGTGTTGTTTAAGAATCTAAACTCCTCATCACAGATATAGCCATCATCCCTAGCGTTCGTTAAAAGAGTCAAACACTCCCGGGCAATTCCTACAAGGCTATTGGCGTTAGTTCGTGCATAATGTTCCTTCACTTCTAGCATCTGAAGCATCCTTGCTTCATAATCTAGAGTGTCAAACACCACAACCCCACCGCCCTTGTCTGCGGGCTTAATGGTCAATGAATTATCATTTCTTAGGGTTTCCAATGCCTCTTTCTCTGCTTTTGAAATATTGAATGAGCAAGGTTTCTTATCATTATCTATTAGTTTGTGTATCCCACTCTCTACTGCCATCTCAAAAGCCTCAATATTCTTGCCCACCATACCCAACGTAGGTGTAAACACTGATTTCGGTTTGAATCCAGAGATATTTTCATGGGCCCTATTTTCCCTATTTTCAAAAAATCGTGTGAGTCTGATTTTTCTAAAAGGGGGTTGAGTTCTGTAGAAATGAGTATCTTGAGCAGAGGCTTTAGTTTTGTCCCTTCCACTAATCTTGACAAATTTCAACTAGAAAAGGATCTTAAATCCTTTTTTAGAAAAATCAGACTCACACGATTTTTTGAAAATAGGGAAAATAGGGCCCATGAAAATATCTCTGGATTCAAACCGAAATCAGTGTTTACACCTACGTTGGGTATGGTGGGCAAGAATATTGAGGCTTTTGAGATGGCAGTAGAGAGTGGGATACACAAACTAATAGATAATGATAAGAAACCTTGCTCATTCAATATTTCAAAAGCAGAGAAAGAGGCATTGGAAACCCTAAGAAATGATAATTCATTGACCATTAAGCCCGCAGACAAGGGCGGTGGGGTTGTGGTGTTTGACACTCTAGATTATGAAGCAAGGATGCTTCAGATGCTAGAAGTGAAGGAACATTATGCACGAACTAACGCCAATAGCCTTGTAGGAATTGCCCGGGAGTGTTTGACTCTTTTAACGAACGCTAGGGATGATGGCTATATCTGTGATGAGGAGTTTAGATTCTTAAACAACACTGAACCTAAGACCCCAGCGATCTATGGTCTCCCGAAGGTTCATAAACATAAGGAGAATCCCCCCATGAGGCCCATAGTGAGTAGTATTGATTCCTTACTTGAACCAGTCAGCAAATATGTAGACCACTTCCTGAGACCGTTGGTCTGTAACCTTAAGTCTTATGTGAGGGACTCCGCTCATATTATCTCCCTGGTTGAGGGGTTAGCGTTCTGTGAAGAGACTCAGTGTCTGGTCACCCTGGACATTGAGTCTCTTTACACGAACATTCCCCAGGCAGATACAGTTGAGGTAATACAGGAACTCCTATCCAATCAAGATCTGGAGGGTGCTAATATAGACTTCATTGTGGATTGTGTACGTCTCATCTTGACTAATAATGTTTTTCTTTTTAAAAATGAATATTTTAAACAACTGAAGGGGACCAGCATGGGGGCTACCTGTGCCCCAAGTCTGGCCTGCCTTTATGTGGGTAGCTTTGAATCAAAACATATTGAAAATGAGATGGCACCTTTCTTTGAGAATGTAGCGGGCTGGTACCGCTACATAGATGATATCTTTTTTATTTGGGAAGGTACCACTGAAATGTTAGAGGAGTTTTTATGTTGGATTAACCTGGGTGACCCCAATTTGAAGTTTACTCACACATACAGTACCACAAGAGTTGACTTTCTTGATATTTCGATCAAGAGCTCTGAAGGTGTACTATCAGTGGAACTTTACACTAAACCAATGGCGAAGAACACTCTTCTCCATTTTTCAAGTTTTCACCCCAAATCTCAGAGAGAAAATATACCCTTTAGTCAATTCCTCCGTCTTCGGAGGAATTGCTCCGACATTAAGGACTATCAGAAACATGCTGAAGTTCTGAAAAAGAAATTTAGAGAAAGAGGGTATCCCAAAAAACTGCTGTCTCATTCAATGAAGAGAGCTAGGTTTTACGACCGTGAAGCTCTGATACAGAAAACCCCTAAGGAGAAACAACCAGTTAAAAAAGTAGTGTTTGTGAGCAAATTCTGCAATATAAGTAACCAAATCAAAAATGTGGTAAATAAACATTGGCATATTTTAAATCACGAAGAGGAGAATGCCCTTGAAAAACCACTGTTTGCTTTTAAGAAAAATAAGAATTTGCGAGATTTGTTAGTGCACACCTATAGAGAGGAAGTGGGTGAGACACAGAGAACTCTAGATAATGTCAAAGTGGTTGGTACGACGAAATGTGGCATGTGTAATATCTGCGAACAGTGTATTGTGGCAGCTGAAATCACTTGTAATGACAAAACTGTCAAATGTAAAACTCATAATAATTGCAGAAGCAAAAGTGTGATCTACTTGCTGGAGTGTCCATGCGGGCTCTACTATGTTGGAGAAACTGGTAGAGAGGTAAGGACAAGGCTCCAGGAACATAGGTCCGCGATAAAAACAAAGAAATTAACTGCCCCGATTGTTTCTCACTTTTTGGAGAAGCAACATGGAGAAAATGAATTCAGATGGTTCATACTGGAGAGAGTGAAGGTAGGAAAAAGGGGTGGCAACCTGGTTAATACACGGAAGAAAAGAGAACAGTGGTATATATCGTTGCTGAACACGGTCAGACAAGGACTGAATTCCCGTGAAGAATGGGAACGTATTATTGGTGACAAATAGGGTGTTTGCCCTACGTTTATTTTCTGATGTCAGCAGTGACTAACTTTGCTACCGGGTTGCTCGTTTATTATTCATTATTATACAGAGCTTACTGTATTATTGGTGACAAATAGGGTGTCTGCCCTACGTTTATTCTCTGATGTCAGCAGTTACTAACTGTGTTACCGGGTTCGTTCATCTTTATTTATTTATTATTATACAGAGCTTACTGCCTAATTCATTAGCTTTTTTAGCTCACCTATTATATAGAGCTTACCACTAAATCGGCCATTGGGTATCAGGAAATATTGAATATACCCTTTATTAAGAGAAACGATGGGGCTCTTCCTGAAACATAGGACGGTAATCTCTAAATGCCGTGTCCTGGCAAGCTTACATTTTTTAATTATTGTATTATTAGGGCAAGAGTGAGAAATATGATTATTTCAACATGTACTCAAAAGACTGCTAGAGACATGTTGTGGCGGCTCAGGTAACTTAGTAAATAGACAGACTATTTGCAGCACACGTAATATTAAATATCGGCGTCTCTCCTCTGAAATAGCCGGAATAATCTTTGTGTACTTACACTCAGCTGTTGGTGCACTGTGTGGTGTGTTTTGCGCCTTTTTTTATGTCTATGCTGACTGTAGTTCAGCGAGGAACGGAGCACTCGCAATGGCCCGTTTTCTAATCACAATCAGAGCGTTTCCGGGGAGGGCATCCAAGTGAAAACCACACCCCCTTGGAATTGGCGCGCATTTAGGTATTTAACCAAACAGTTTTGGATGCAAGAGGTGTGCAGCTATATTCGAGCGGAGGGACTCGCGGTTTGTCAGTGGCTCCGGTTAAACAAGGTATGTTTAGGCTAGGTTATAGTTAGGGATAGGAGACGTTGTTGGCACTAATCTGTTACTAAATGTAGCCCCTTATCTTCCCCCACAGAGGCTCGTAGAGGAATTTTTATTACCCTACAAGAGCAAGGAAACGCTGGTTTTAGTGACGCGATTTTCGCGCTGATAAGTAAGTGGTCTCCGAGATTGGGGTTTACGGAGGGAGATTAAATAGAACATATCTCTAAAAGAGGTTGTACCTTTGTTTTCGTTTGTTGCTCTTAGCGATAAAACTGGTCGGGAGCCCGGATCGCTTTGCCATACAAGCTGTGATTAATGACAGTCCCGCGAGTACTCTGGTTCTTATTACATTAGATGTAAGTATTTTAAGCAAGAAGAGGGGGTATTATGACAAGGGGGTAACAGAAAGGGTGATTGAGAACTGACTTACAATGTGCGTTTTTTCGTGCTATCCACAGGTATATATTTTTTCCGCCGAATTTATCTGCTTGAAACCTTTAAAGGTCTTTTCAACTTGGATTTTAAATGTAAGTCTGTCTGCGCGGTCGCAGCTTTATTTCAAAAGGGCAGGGTCATATTGCTCTTTTACTATTTAGATGTCTGAGAGCTTCGAAATCAGAGGAAGTGAACTATAATCTGACATAATTTTTGTCTTCCCCCATTTAGTTGCGGAGTTATATCTCTCTGCAGCCCTACGGAAAGAGGGCATAACGTCCTTGCAAACAACCAGTGTCTGCCTCACGAGGGTGACGCACCTAAGATATAAGGTGGGTGTATGGGCATTCTCGCTGAAACATTTGGTGAGGAAGAGGGATAGCCGTTAGTTCTTAACCAGTATGAGATGTGGTTATTATACCATTTGGCACTCTTCAGAATGAACCATGCTGAATAAGGATAAAGAGAATATGAAATGTAACATCCAGACTGCATGTTATCAGGTTCCTGTATCACTGAAGTGAATTCTACAACTATCATGTTGAAAAGAGTATGTAATCAATTTTTGGATGCACTCATTCAAGTAATAAGAAATGTGGTTGTAATTATTATTTATGTGGATAAATTTGAGTTTTGTGTAAAAAATCTAATGTTGTATGGGAAAGAAAAGTTTCTGTGATTTGTTTGATAATTCGTATTGGAGTACTATGGAAAGGCTGTGTTATTCTGAGCAAAGGCTGGGTTTACTGTAAGTGATACTGTGTTTTGAATTTAATGTACAGGTTAATTTTAACTATGTCATGGTGCAATCACTAAGACATTTTTTATGTAATTACAGATTGCTTGGGAATACAGACTTTATTTCCTGATGAAGACGGCGATAGGCTAAATGTCCGTCGAAACGCGTTGAATTGGAGGGAATAATACTATTTACCTTTGATTTAAGACTTTTTGTATATTTCCTTTTGTTAGGTGTATGAATTTGAGTAGGAGTATTTGCGTTTAGATTCACCCCTGTGTAATATTTTCTGTGTTCCCAAATTTACTGTGTTTTTATGCATTTTTATCAATATTTTTATAATGAATAAACTGTGCTTATTTTGAAATCACTGTTATCTTATGTTTTTTAACCTTTGCATTGCTCTTAGTTTCCTAGTCTCCATTTGGTTGTAACTGTGGTGTTTGTCTTAAATATATGTTGTTCTTCTACATTATTGAGAAGTTGATGTTCGGTAAATATATTTTTACCTAAAGGGAAATTCTCTTGACATAAAGTCGTTTGTTGGTACCCTATCCCTTTAGGTTTGGGTCCCTCTCTCTTTTATTAGAGTATCTGACAATACAACAGAGCGGGATCTAACAGAGGCCCAAAAAAGCAGTTTATATTCTTGTTTAGAGGGAAATATGTTAGACCCTGGGTTGGCCCACAATTGACTGAGTCCCATGCTTTCTAGGATTGTTTTCACTTCACGGAGCCATGGGATATTACCTGAGCCCCTAATTGATCTCACTTCTGCTAATTCATTAGCAAAGAGGCTCAGGTCTGGAGACGTCCAGATCCGTCTCCATAGTGCTACAAGCCGATATTGTGCCATTTCTTTTATCGGTTTACAACCCATATCTATCAGAAGTGGTTTGGTAGGAGAAGATTGCGGTAAGCCTGCCAGTTTACGCAAAAAATTGTTTTGGGCTCTAACTAAGGGTGTGAGGTCCGTATGGCCCCATAAATCGTCCCCATACAAAATTGCAGAATTGATCTTCGCTTCATAGACTTTTAATACTGGTGAAACCCTTTTAGTCAGGGACAATCTATGTTCCTGGATCAAGCAACCCATTAGGCGGACAGAACGTAAATGGAGTGCCTCCAACTGTGGCTTCCAACATAGGCGATAATCCAAGGTCAATCCGAGATATGTCATTACATTCACTTGTTCTGGTGCCACTCCATTCATGTTCACATGACTTTTAACCTGACGATTCTTAGTAAAAACCATAAATTTGGTTTTGCTCCCATTGATTTGCAGATCATTTGTTTTACAGAAATCCTCAAATCTATTAATCGCCTTTTGAAGACCACTGCGGGTCTTAGAGAGAATTAATGTATCATCTGCAAAGATGAGCAACGGGAACTTTGTCCCACCCAGGGTTGGTGCGTCAGTTGGGGTATTTTCAAAATAATTCACCACCTGGTTAATAAATAATAAAAAAAGGGTGGGTGCCAAAACGCACCCTTGACGAACACCCCTTGTGACTGGAAAACTGTCCGTTACATGGCCCTGTCTCCCCCACCTCACTTTGGCAAAATTGTTCTCGTGCAATCTAACCAGAATCTCAAGTAGTTCGGGCGGTAGACCAATCTTGGCCAGAACTGCCCACATTTTTTCCCTTGGCACAAGATCAAAGACGGACTTAAGGTCCACAAAGGCGACATAGATAGTCCCTCCGCCCAATAACACCACATTCCAAAAAATCAGGACAAATCGGAAGACTTGGTCAATAGTGCTAGTACCTACTCTAAATCCTGCCTGTAATGGAGAGAGAATGCTCTCCATCTCCATCCACCCATGAACCCTAGCAAGGATCATCCTAGCAAAAATATTTTGCAGGGAATCTATTAAACTAATAGGACGATAATTGCTAGGGATTGAACGATCTCCTTTCTTGAAATCGGGTAGGATTTCTGCCCCTTTCCAAGAATCTGGGATCCTTGCCACCTTTGCAATTGCGTTAGCAACCTGGGTAATGTAAGGAACCCAGAGTTGGGGATTAGATTTAAAAAGGTCAGCCGGGATGCAATCCAACCCTTGGGCTTTCCCGGCTTGAACTAAACGGAGGGCCGACTCGACCTCTTCATTGGTGAACACCAAGCAGTGGTTAGGCGATGGCTGAGACGGGGTCCGTATCACTAGAGTATCTCTACTTTCATGTTCTGAACCTCTAAACTGGGACGAGTAAAAATCGACTCAAGTTTCTGCCGAAACATTGTTGTCTGGAATCTGTGATTCAGGGTTTCTACCCCATTTGACAACTTCCCAGAACTTAATATGGTTAGAAGAGAGACTAGCCTCATATAGGTCGGACCAATAACTCTCATCCCACTCTCGCTTTGCCACCCACTGGGCCCTCTTATAACTTTGCCTTGCCGATTTGATATCTGAGGTTATTCTTGATTTGATTGCTTTTTTAAGACCACTAAATGCCTCCCTACATGCTCTGTTATACCATTTCTTACTGAAGCTGGGTATTTTCTCTTTACTATGCTTCTGAGGAAGGGAGAGGATTGCCTTTAATTTGACAAAACACTGGTTATGTAGATCAGTGATCTGGTCAATCGCCTCCACGATGGAGGATAAATCACACATGGCCATTAACACTGTAGAAGCCACATGTGAAATACCATCCAACATGGCGGGGTCCGCCAGGACCCTACACCATTTAACCTGCCTTCTATCGTTAGTCGAAACGGCTTCTGCGGTAACACACGTGGCTGCCGGAGATCTTTCTGCGGCACAAGAGAGTGTCAAACTTAAAGATAACGGGTTGTGATCACTCTCTGGCCTGTCCACTACTACCATGTCTATTACGTGGGACCAATACTCCATTTTAACCAGAATGTAATCTATTCTACTTTTACTAATCCCATTATCAAAAGTAGGATGGCCAGTTTTATCAGACTCCGTACGACCATTAGTCGCTCTTATACCCCACTCCAGGCATAACCCTAACCAATGCAAAGCAGCATCAGTACTCCTGTTGGTACAATTCAGGGACAAATTCGGGATGTTCCACATAGCATCTTCCTCCCAACACATACCCTCGTCCTCAACCTTCTGGGGTTCAAAAGTACAATTTAAGTCCCCTGCTATAAGTATAAAGTTGTCTCTCCCAATCGACTCTAAGTAGGAGTCCAGGTCATCTAAAATAGCCGGGCATCTCCCACCAGGTAGACCCTGTGCATAAATGTTAATTCAAATTATATTCTCCTGGTTTTCCATACACAGCTTTATCCCCAAGATGTCAGGGTTATTCACAGGGATTTCAATCGATCTACAATTGATGGACTGCCTTACCCAGATTACTAGGCCTCCTACAGCTCTACCCTTGATACCCTTTGTTGCGGGTTTATAAAAATTCAAATAACCCGTACGAAAGATTGGTTCAGGAGCCCAGCTCTTGAAAAACTAAAACATCAAATGAATCAATAAAAGCTCCCCATTCACCTGAAAATAGTCTCCCTTTGAGCCCTGCAATGTTCCATGAGGCTATTTTCAAAATCGAATCCTCATGTGAGGAGACCACATGATCTAAACCCATCAACTCTTGTTCAGAAGCCTCCATTACATTTGGTACAAGAACATCATCGTCATGTATATATCCCATTGTGGTACACCCATTCGCCACTTCCGAGATTGATGTCACCCCCTCTTTGCTAGCTGGACATGTTATACTACATGAAACAACTACCCCTTTACCTGAATCATTAAGATGGTTCTCACCACTGGGTATAAGAGAGAGTCAGTCGTTACTCTCCAGACCAGAAAGAGCTTCAAAGCGGTTATATAGGTGGGGGAAGGACGGGGAATAGATATTCCTATCAACTGGAACTCTTCCAAAAGATCTATTACTCATTAAGGGATTAGAAAAAGGAGCATTATGTCTTTTGGGATAGAAGTAACTTAGACCCAACGACTGTACATCCCCCACCCTCCCAAATCTAGCTTCCTTACGTATGAAATTCACCACACGTGGGTCCCTGAAATTAATGATGATGTAATCACCTTCTAGGTCTTTCGAACAGGGTCCTACCCAATCTACCCTCCTAACACTCAAGATCTCTGGGGCAAAGGATGGGGGGAGGGGTCTGTTTTTGTTTAACCAAAAAACTACTTTGTTTCTAAGGTCCCCATACGATTCGGTTTTATCATCTGTAAGGGGTGCCACTCCTGTTAGTACAATCGTGAAGGGGGAAGCCTCCGCTGGTAGGTTGATGTATGGCAAATCCTGTCTGACAACTTTCCGGGGGAGGGCTTGTATGTTTTTGCTTTGTTTCCCCATAGCCCTAGAGTTTGGTATTGTCAAGGTTGACGAATGGGAGGAACCCCTAGCAGTAACCGGGGGTTGGACAGCAATGGGAGTTTTATCATTATATCTTTCAACAGCTGTCTTCGTGCTCCCACCCCTAGATTTTTCCCTAACCGGATTAGATGTACTGGATTGGGTATTAGCTTGCTTGGTGGCAGCCTGTGGTGGCCGTTTGATTTTGCCAGCATCAACCGATGAATTAGGTTTACTAACTAGAATAGGTTGCGTTGGATGATCGTGAACTATCTTTTTCAGGAGCCCAGTATTTTCTAAAACCAGATTTTCCAAAAGGTCAAGCTTCTAATTCATCAGTCTGGTGCGTTCAAATAATGGAATCATGAGTGATTTTACTAACAATTCCATTTTCCTTAGGAGACCATCTTCATCATTACTAGAACTATCAGAAATAATGGCCTGGTTAATCAATTGTAACTGAGAAGGAAATAAAGGACTAGTTACAACCGTAGGGGGTTGTGAATTAATATATGTTTTAGGAATAGGAATTGGCTGGGGATTACTGTTAGTTTTGGGTATTTTAGAGGTACCCCCCTGCTGGGGGCTCTTGCTTCTCTTCCGCTTTAAAGGGACGATCCGTTGAGATTCTATAACCATAGGATTTGGATTATCAGTGCTCCCATTTAATAATAAACTATCTCCACTACGGCTTCCTATAGAAGTGCTAAGTTGGGAATCACTTCCAATAGTGTTCAGGATTGACTTCTCTCCCACAGGATGGACTTCCACCTGAATTGTTTCCAGTGATACAGTGGGAGTCGTAGAGGATGGCTGTGGACTTGCCACCAATGCAAGGTGACCAATAGAGGAAAGCTTCCCTGTGATGAGATCTAACGATAAGCGTTTCTCCGCAAAAGCTATCTCCTTTTCTAAAAAACCAGTCGCCCTAGTTATGAAAGCATGAAGGGGGCCGGTTACAACCCCACTGGCCGTTTGAATATTTACGACTTTTTCCTTCCTTGAGCGTAAAGGCACGATTCACCGTGAAAATAAAACAAACAAGAGAATAAGGGGATAAATTGTCGGATGGGGCCAACTAAGATGATAATGATTTAAGCCCCAGCAGTCACAAGTATTTTACTCAAAACAAAGCAAACACAAGGGGGGTGCCCCAACCCAACCTCAGCCAACCTCAGACGGCCCGCCCTTGTCCCGGGCTTCTCCCGGGACGCTACCGCGCAGCGGGGAGGATGGCCTAGTAATATAGGGGAGTTGGTTAGTGGGGGCGGGGCAAGCAGGGAGAGCGGCCCAGGTGTCTCGGGTTAGGCTCACAAGGACTCCTGAGAGATGGAGTCCCTGGTCCCACCACTCGCAGCCCTGCTGCTGGACTACGCTCCCCACAACAGTCTCCAAGGTCCAAACCCTTCCTTTGGTGCAAAATCCACGCATAGCGCACACAGCGAAGCGGGACCCGCGAAGCGGAGCGCTGGAGGAGAGCACACAAGCAGCAACGAGGGACGGTGGTTCAGAGTCCCGGCAGGTAAGCAGATTCAGAGTCCCATGCAGGTTCGGGAAGCAAAGGTTTTTAGCGTCGTTGATGGGGGCGGGGCAAGCAGGGAGAGCGGCCCAGGTGTCTCGGGTTAGGCTCACAAGGACTCCTGGGAGATGGAGTCCCTGGTCCCACCGCTCGCAGCCCTGCTGCTGGACTACGCACCCCACAACAGTCTCCAAGGTCCAAACCCTTCCTTTGGTGCAAAATCCACAGGTAGCGCACACAGCGAAGCGGGGCCCGCGAAGCAAGTTCCGCGAGGTGCAGCGCTGGAGAGCACACAAGCAGCAACGAGGGACGGTGGTTCAGAGTCCCGGCAGGTAAGCAGATTCAGAGTCCCATGCAGGTTCGGGAAGCAAAGGTTTTTAGCGTCGTTGATGGGGGCGGGGCAAGCAGGGAGAGCGGCCCAGGTGTCTCGGGTTAGGCTCACAAGGACTCCTGGGAGATGGAGTCCCTGGTCCCACCGCTCGCAGCCCTGCTGCTGGACTACGCACCCCACAACAGTCTCCAAGGTCAAAACCCTTCCTTTGGTGCAAAATCCACGGGTAGCGCACACAGCGAAGCGGGTTCCGCGAGGTGCAGCGCTGGAGGAGACCACACAAGCAGCAACGAGGGACGGTGGTTCAGAGTCCCGGCAGGTAAGCAGATTCAGAGTAAGATTACCATTAACTGTTTCAGAAAAATCTGCAACAGAATGGCTAATACACTGGATAATCACTCTGCCTGTCACAATTTTCAATACTGTTTGAAACATATACCAGTTGCCGTGTATGAAAGGTTGGGTAAGGAATACATAAAGTCAACCTGGGAATTACCATACACACACAGATGTTGGAGTGGGGAAATAGAAGTATTTCTTAGTGGTACACAATGTAAAAGCGCACTAAGCGGTACACTTTTATGTCAAGGTATTAATTTACATGGAGCCTGTGATGGTTCTTCGACCAATTTATGCTGCCACCTGCAAGGTTCTCCAGCAGCAGTGATAGATCCAATTTTTAGGCAGCTTTCTAACGGGAGCTATGTAATGTTGAATGATCACAGCTGTTGTGGCACGTTGCTAGGAACAGCCTATCTCTTAACTGTCAGCCAGGGTCACTTATTGTATGCAAGTATTGTTTCCTAAAGATAAAACAGATCGGGAGTCGCCGTTATGGCCTTCACTGAACATCTCTTCTATTCGAATTGATACTTTAAGCAGAATGAAAGCCATTCTTTTACAAAAAACTGTGCCTGACCTCGTCCAAAGAGACATATGAACTACACATTGCAAGGTCCTCTGCAGAGATACATGCCCTTTTATCCACAAACTGAACATACACTTCATAGAAATGTTAGGTCGTATCTAAAACACGTCTGATACCAGTGGTATTGTACATGTAATTAAGACCATTTTTTCGGGACTGTTTGCACCCTTTGAAGCAGTCCTCGGCATATTTCCAAACTTCATGCACGCTGTGTTCGGCGGCCTGCCTCTCATTTTGGGACTCGTAGCAGGAAAACTATTCTTGTTCCTTCTGCTCCGATATGGCCCGTCCGGTCAGCAGCGACACCCAGATTAACATAGAGAACACTCTCCTGGCAATGAAGTGTTGTGAGCGCATGATACAGATTCTGGCCTGGCTCGTTTAAGAGACCTGAATACCACGTGGTTTCTATCATTCCGACCAATCTGGCAAGATTGCATCTTACCTGTTCTACGATGCCTGCTATGTGGAGAAGAATGAGTGTTGGACGTCTGTGTAACACTTCCATCAGCACTGTCAACGGATGTTGATACTTTGCTTGGTTCAGTAACGGCCCATGCATTGTGTTGTCCCCAACGGTTACCAATCCTGATGACGGCATTCATTGAGGTCTCACAGACGCAATCTGCTGACGGTGAGATATGTGGATCGATAGGCACACAGGTATCATCTCCATCTCTGACGAACATTGCTAATGCAGCTAACGCTGACGGCGATGCTTCACATTTTTGTGCTATCGGTTTACTTAATGAAGTGGTCCAACTTTCACCTACTGTGGTAGACTATTTCTTTGCCAGCTTAGAAGATTTAATGTTTTCTCCAAACAACAAGAATAACTTTTGAAGTTAGCACACAGCGTTCTATGGGACTCTGTATTCGGCCTTCACTTTTCAAAACAAAACTTACAACTTTAAGAACTCTTTTTTTCTGCGATTTGACTTTTTCCAAAATTGAACTTTTTTTTTGGCACAAAGTAATCTGCTTAAAGTAAAACTATTCTTAGAGAACAAGAATTCTTTAAAACACTTCCAAGTGACAATATTTGACCATGTCCACAACCTAAACAGTTTATATAAACCCTCATGGAATGGTCTCGACCTTTCTTCTGTTTTTAAGAGCCATTTCATAAATGTTATTTCACGACTCATTCTGATAAGCATTTTTTCCAATTTCACACTACATGCTTTGAATGAAAATATTGCTTTTTAAAATGCGTACTCTGAGAAGTTGGCCTGGTATATGATGTTCACTATTCTAGTGAACACCTTGCACCAGTCCAAACAACCCTTATGGTGATGGTTGTAAGTCAACCTTATAGACCAGCTATCCTAGTGGTAGCGTGGTCAGAACAATCTTAGGCTAAAAGACTCTTGAGGGCGTGTAAAGCCAGCTGTTTTACCATATGCAACCCCTTGAATATCAAATGAAAGGACCACACAGGATATATATAAACTATATATGTATTTTTTTACTAACACACTCCTCTGAACTCTTTATGAGATCAGAGGCCAAAGCATATAACAAGTTACTTAATCAGAATACTTTAAATTGCACAATTTACAGTTAGGCCCTAGGGGCGCGTAAAACCATATACTAAGGAAGTGGTATAAGAACCACGACTGGAGAAAAGGAAAGGCCTAGGGCCTAGAGAATCGCTTTGTCTACACTATCTGACCGTTAGTTTATAAGTAGGAGGCCCACGGGCGGTGCGTGCAGTGTCTTTACACACACGCGAAAGTTGTTGTTATAATATTGGGAACTTAGAGTTTAGAAAAAGAAGGATTTAGGACACTTCCGGTCTAGCTAGAAGGAAACAACTAAAAACCTAGACACTTGGATAGTCAATACCCTTGGGAGCACAGAAGTACTCGCATTACCTCACCCACAGGAAGCGGGTGCATAGGTGTGAAGATGTGTCGGGTTTCGCCATTGAAGTCTATGGAGCCTGTGAAGAGGGATGCTGCAGGCGACCAGGAGGAAGATGTCCGGGTGGATCCAAGGGTGGATCGAGGATGAAGAAGACCTGAAAGCAGAGGGGACAGAGTCTGGGTCACTAGCCAGTGTCCGGGTGGAACCAGGCGACGTCGAGGAGCAATCAGGTGCTGTCGTGAAGCTGGTCTCTTCAGCCACGCGGACCAGGAGGCGTCGAGGACGACCAGATGCTGGAGAGGAGCTGTCCCACAAAGGTTCTCGCAGATGGAGGGGTTGACTGCCGGATTGGAGTCAACAAGACTTGGCAAAGGCAACCCACGCAGGATTCAAAGAAGGCTTCTGATGCAGACCAGCAAGGTCTGAGGTGCCTCACCTTTGCAGGGAGGCAAGGGTCAGTCTGGAGCAACCAGACCAGCGAGTTGGTTTCAAAGGATTGTCATCACAGAGGCTACTAGCCAACGGGCCAGCAACCGGACAACGCGTCGAGCAGAACACAAGCAGACGGGCCCCACGCAGAACTCGTGGAGTGCGAAGGGCTGATCTTCGGTGCAGGTGGAGCTCGGATTCGGGGCTTCTCAATCCCCAGTGCACAGCTGCGAGGATACCTCAGGAGCTGCACAGTTAGCAAGTCGTGGACTTTTCAAGATGTCCGGTCCCACATGTCTCGTCGCCTCCACGGATCTCAGCTGTGCTGCAGATGTGAAGAGAGGGTCAGAGAGGTCTGGAAGTCTGGGTCTGGTCAGGATCTGTGCTCGGGTCCCGGCGGGAGCGTCGACAAAGCAAGCAGTTGATTTGCTGGATGGTGCCTGGTTGCCCAGGGTGGTCACTCCTTGGCCACAAGGGAGATTCTTCAATCTTCAGCTTCAGCAAAATGTCGAAGGTCCAGAGTTTCGTTTCAAGTTTCAGTTCAGGATCAAATCTAAAGTCCTGGGGTTCAGCTCCTACCTTTATACAACTAAAAGGGGCTGGATTACTTTCTAGGTCCCTCCTATGGGTGGGACCAGGAAGGGGGGTGGTTACACCCCCCTTTCCTTTGTCCAGTTTCGCGCCAGAGCTGGGGCTGGAGTGCCCCAGCACCGGTTTGAACTGGACTATGCATGGAGCACCTAGTGTGCCCCAGGCAGTGTCTCAATCTGTTCATCCCGCCCTGTCCCAATACACAAAGTCCTGTCTGGGGTGGTGCTCGCACCTCTCCAGGCAGGAAACCTATTGTCCAAACCTCCGTGACTGGAAGGACTCCCAGCAGCAGGAGGTCAGACTTGGGTCTGTGGCAGCAGCGTCCATTTTGTGACGCTGGGGCTCTTGTTAACTTTAACCGGTATAGTCAGCAACAACATGTCTTCTCCCTCTAGAAGGGTGGAATGCTACCCCTGTCGCCAGAATTGGCGAGGGGGTAGTATTCCAAAGCGTATGACACCTTACACGATATGTTTAGATAAAGCCAAACCAAAGTTAGCATTCAACCGCGAGGATTATAATGCACTTAAGAGTATATGGTATGGCGATATCATAGAACAGCTATAAGGACATGGTTCCGAAAGCTGCAGACAGGCTCAGCTCATGCTAGAGCACCATCTCACACATAACCAAGCACTCTGCCTCCAGGATTGTTAAGGCCTGCCATAGGAGTGACTTATAGGTTACTGTGTGTCTATATATAAGGGTAGGTATAGGAATACTAAACCTAAGCAAGGGGTGATTACACGACCTTTCCCCAGCTGAGTGATCAGCCAGTTGCGTCAGTTTGAGTGGCCAGCCAGGGGTGGCATAATACATGCTGCAGCCCCTGGTAGGCCTTGGTTACACCTATGCCCTGAGTACCTAGGGTACACTTCTACAGGGGCTGATAAGGTGAACCAATTCCCAATTGCGTATGTACCTAGAATACATGGTGTGAATTTAGAGAGAGTGCATCTGGGCTGTGGGTTTGATTAGCAGACCCACAGCCACATCTAAGTCGAAAACCAGTAAAGCAAAAGCAAAAAGTGGGGGTGACCATAGGAAGCAGACCCTACTCTCCTACAGCCGTAACCCGCGAGTCCTTAAAATGCTCCAACGCGCTATCTGCCTTGTTGCCAAAAAGGCGAATGCCATCAAAGGGCATGTCTAACAGGGTGTTCTGGACATCCCCGAGAAGCCAGTAGTCCTCGGCCAGGCGTGGCGGCGGAGCACCACCGTCATGGAAATCGCTCTGCCCAGATAAAGAAAAGATCTTCTTCCCAAATTGTTCCAGTCTCTTGGATTCCCTGTCCGGGGGTGCGGTAGGGAATGCGCTCTGGGACTTTGAGGCTTGGATGACCAAGCTCTCAGGGGTGGGGTGTTGGGAGAGGAAAATCGGGTCACCCAGGGCCGGGCGATGGTGTCGGGCCACATTCCTATCCACAGGAGCCCCTGTGGTGAGCCTGGACCAGGTGCCCACAAGAACATCAGAAAGTGCCTAATTGAAAGCCAGCAGTGGCTCCGCAGAGGTAGCTGCCGGCAGTCCTGACGGCCACGGTAGGGAGTTGGAGGTTGAGGGCCTCCGCCGCCCTACGCAACACCACTGCATAACTTGCACCCTCCACCGTAGTCACGGTAGGAGTGAGCATGCCAAGGTCAGGAGAGGTGTCCAGACCGCTGGCATCCCCCAGTTCCTCTGCCCAGTCCGGGTCATACTCACACATGGCTGTGAGAGGGTCCTAAGACCACTCTCAGTCTTCCCTTTCCTCCTCAGGCTGATGTACAGGTCGAAAATAAGGAGGATAGACATAGGGGTAAAAGGCCCCATCGGCGTCTAGCGACGCAATTCCCGCTCCGTGTCCATGTCAGGCTGAAACCGGGGCCGACGTCGGAGGTGGTGCCGGTCGGGTCGACATCGGTGGAGGTGTTACGAAGTCAACCGACGTCGACTGGGATTCAGGCCTGGATTCTTGGGGGTCATGCGGCACCGGGGCAGACATCGTCTCCAGTCGGGCTCGTGGGGCCCAAAGGTGCGCTGGCGGGGCCAGACGGCCAAAAGAGGCGGGCCATGGCTGACAGAAATTCCTGCAGCTGGGCCGGAGTTGCCGACGGTCCCAGAAAGGGCAGGTAGGCCGACGGCGACACCGTACGCTCCGCCAGAGCCGCGGGGGAGGGGCACCACCCACATCCTCATTCACGTTGCTGGACAGGAAGTCGTCGAGTGATGACGCTTCTCTTCGACTTCTTGTGCTTCGCCTTACCAGAAGAACGATGGTAATGGCTCCGCGACCGCTCCCTCGACCTCCCACGGGACCAGGACCTTGAGCGGCGCGGAGCCGACTGCCGGACTTCCAACAACTTTCGAGACTGCTCCCGCAAAGTCTTCGGCGCCATGGCCTGCCAGTCGGGGCACGACTTGGGGTAATGGTCGCGCCCCAGGCAGTAGAGACACACGCAGTGCGAGTCCGTCACCGACATCGTTCGATGACAGTCCCCGCAAGACTTTTTTTTTTGGTAGACCTTTATTGCAAAGAGTACAAGTACACGGCAACCAGCCTACAACCCGTTGGTAGGGCCGGCCGCGATCATTTTGGCAGCAACAAAAAGAAGCACATAGTTAGTCATAGTGAACGGTACATAGTGGTATTATGAAGGCAGTCTTTTGTCGCTCTCCAGGTGTCACTTGCATCTTACAATAGCATTGTACACAAGAAACATGGTCTCATTTTATGCTGTATACAGTTAACAATTCAATACCCCAACTTCCCCCCTCCCCACACCCCATGAGTCAGGTTCCGATAATTGTACACAGTGCTTTAGGTTTCAGAGCTAGCATCAAACAACATTCAGCCGTTGAGGACATCAAGGAATCGCATTTCAAATGTTTTTAATTATTGACAACTGCTCACCGAGCACGGCGGCATCATACATCCAACTTGCCCTCACAACTCCACTGGTGAGCAGCCGTAGATAGTCTATGAATTGGAGAGTACGTAACACGCATCCAGCACTTCTCTGTAGCGACCCCCCCCACACCGAATCACCCCGAGCCTCCCTCCCTTACCAGGGAGCCATCATTCATACTGCTAGAGCTTCCGTCCGCGTCCAAGGAGAGCATATACGCCGTAAACGGGCCCCAAATATCGCGTGGGCACGAATTTGCGGGGAGCCCCTCGTGGTAGCATACCAGTTGATCCCTGCAATACGCCATGTCCTGCAGCCACAATCGTACCTCTGGTGCACGCCTCCCTCCCCAGGCCATAGCCACTCTACGTTTAGCAATCTGTAATGCCAATAGTATCAATCGTCTCACACTTGCAGGCACTCCAGATGCCATGCCCAATAGGCATAAGCGGATATCTAGCGTAACCTCAACCAACGTCATTGTAGAGAGGGCATCTGTCACAGCGACCCAGAAAGCATACACACGCGCACAGACCCAGGCCAAGTGTACAAAATCTGCCCCACATCTAACACACCGAGATGTCTCTCGAAGACCAAACCTCGCCAGCTGTACCGGGGTGTAGTACCATTGATGCATAAACTTATAGTGTATGAGACGAAAGTTGCCGTTGGCTACAAAACTCCCAGTCATGGAGCAACATTCAGCCCATTCATCATCCGTTAGCGGGTCAGGCAAGCACGCATCCCACCTAGACTTAGCCGTCACTGCACCCCCCCCCCCCCCTCATCCTCCTGCGAGGCTTTATAGAGTCTGGAGAGCAATTTGATTTTATCCGGCACGGTGTACAGTAACTGCAGAGCACCCAGCGATAGTGGTTCATTCGGATACGTAGGGTATAGGGTGCGGATGGCAGCTCGGAGCCGGGCATATATAAATGTGGACATAACCACGTTCGGGGACCGATCCGTCATATCCCGCAGTGAGAGAAAGGAGGCACCTGGATAAAGGTCTCCTACCGTGTTGAGGCCTACCCCTTGAAGGAGCTGTAAAGCCCCAATCTCATTGGAGACCGAGATGTGCGTGTGGTACAGCAGTGGCATATCTGGGGCGTATAGCGGCAGCCGGTCCGCCCGCCTACCCAGTTCTTGCCAGGCGTTAGCGGTGGATCGCACCGTGTCTACTTCCCCCTTCTCAAACACAGAGTGCGAGTTAACGATCATTGCTTTCAATGGAATAGGCAGAACCGCACTGGCCTCAAGCGCCACATGCGGTGTGTACGGCGGGGCTGATATCCAATAAGCAGCGAACTGCGCCTGAGCGCACAGGTAGTAAAGCTTCATATCCGGGATGGCGAAGCCCCCCAAAACATATGGCTTAGTTAGTACGTCCCATTTCACTCTTGGTTTCTTACCGGCCCACACCAATGTTATCAGTAAAGACTGTAACAGTCCCCGCAAGACTTGAAGCCAGGCATCCCTACGACACCAGGAGTCGATGGACTCGAAAAAATCGAGACAAAAGGCCTCAAGAACACAGTCAAAAAATGACTTGGGGTACTACTCTCTGCTGGCACAGAAAAAGAAAGAATTGACGTCAGCATGCAAGGGCGACGCCTAAGTAGCTGCCGCAACGTCATCTCGGCGACCACGATGCCAACGATGGACGCGGAGCTGAACAACGCCACCTTCTGACGTGCAGGGGTACTGCTGACGAAAACTTTCCGGATCCGGTCTCACGCCTGGGGGTAATTCTAAGGTAAGGAATCTATCACTATGTGTTTCTTTCAGATTGTACTTTACAGACCCTCTCTAAAGCAGTGATCTATTTATGGATTTCATCCACCTCCTGGGTAAGGAGGGACTATCCTGATCAGGTTCCCAGTATCAAAGGAGGATTCTCTGACTCTATGTACACTAGTGCTTCTACCATGAGACTCTGGTCCCACATTTCTCCTAGCCCGATGCACTTTCAGGGTCGCTTTATCAAGCGCCAACTGGTCTTGCTAGAGTCTAACTCTCTCAAGTTTGATCAGATGGTATTCCGTCTCTAAGGAGTCCTCCCTCTTGCTTGAGAAGCAGGGCCCGATGGAATTACCAGAAGCATTGGAATAAACAGAGGTGGATCTAGACCTCCCCTACATTCTCTGTACCCTGCCAGGAGGAACAAAGGTAGACTTACCGTTAGCGACACCTCTGTGCCATATGTACTATTCCATGGAGGATCAGACTTCACCAGGGTCGTCTTCAGACTCCTCCTGGCCTTCTCAAAATTAAGGTCACTAGGGTCAACCCTCCGGGCCCATCTTTTGTATCATCCCCAGCCACTTTGTCCTGTTCCTCGACCGATCAAGATTCTGGAGGTCATTTAGGATAAGCAGCTCTAAGAGGTGCTTAGTGGTGGGGTTGCACAAGTTACTACTTGTGTAAATATATATCTGTAAGAGACATTAGTTAGTGATAGATTCCTTACCTTAGAATATCCCCAGGCGTCAGACTGGATCTGGAATTTTTTTGCGTAGCAGTACCCATGCGTGTCGGTAGGCGTCGTCCACGGCGCCGTGATGACTTCGTCGGAGTACTTAGACGCCGCCTCAACGCGCTGACGTCAGTTCTTATACACAGCTTTTCCGCACCAAAAACGCAAAGCCATGATAAAAACCAACACTGGTGCCATGAAACTAGGGCCCTCAAAGGGGATGACCTTAACCCTAGATATCGGTTCGCAGAACGGGGAGGATGGGTGAGTCGGTAAGGAATCTATCACTAACTAATGTCTCTTACAGATATATCGTTACACAAGTAGTAACTTGTGAATCTGAAAGAGACACGTTAGTGATAGATTCCTTACCTTAGAACAGATACCCCAGGAACACCAACCCCGGTGGTGGGTCTGCGAACCAATAATCACACCAGAAAGTCCAGGAGGACGGAACGGCCAAAGAAGCCATCCCTCCGGACTTGGCTTTCCAGGCAGTAGTGTCTTGCGAACGTGTGCAGCGAGGCCCACGTAGCTGTCTGACAAATGTCTTGCAAGGGGACTCCCCTGCCCAGGGCAGTAGTAGTCCCCGTGGCCCGAGTGGAATGGGCCCTCAACCCAACAGGAGGTTCCATTTTTAGCCAAAGAGTTGCACGCCTGGATGCACAACACGATCCACTGAGAGAGGGTCCGTTTGTCCACCGCCCATCCCTTCTTAGCGCCCACGTAACCAACAGAGAGTTGGTCATCCACCCGGAACAGGCGTGTGCGATCCAGATAGTATGAGAGCGCACGTTTTGGGTCCAGACGGTGGAGCCTCTCTTCCTCTTTCGAGGGATGCGGAGGAGGAAAGAAGGTGGGTAAGGTGATGGACTGCCCGATGTGGAAGGCTGTGACTACCTTGGGCAGGAAAGAGGGTCTTGTCCGCAACACAACCTTGTCCTGATGGACAGAAAGGAAAGGAGGTTTAGAGGAAAGAGCCTGGAGCTCACTCACTCTACTGGCAGAGGTGATGGCAACCAGGAAAGCAGTCTTAAGTGGAAGAAGACGGAGAGGACAGTTATGAAGCGGCTCAAAAGGAGCGCACATCAGGTAAGTTAAAACCAGGTTCAAGTCCCACTGGGGCATCACGAAAGGAACAGGAGACAACATATGAGTGATGCCCTTTAAGAATCTGTTAACAATCGGGGACTTGAACAAAGAAGGCTGATCAGGTAGCCTTAAGAAGGCGGAAAGGTCAGAAAGGTAGCCCTTGATAGTGCCCAGAGCAGAGCCCTGCTGGGCAAGAGAAAGAAGGAAGAGGAGAACCTCAGAAAGGGGGGCAGAGAGTGGATCCACAGCCTTTGCTGAGCACCATGCCACAAACCTGTTCCACCTGCAGGCGTATACCGACTTTGTGGAGGGACGCCTGGCTGCCAGAATTACATTACAGACTTCAGGAGGCAAGTCAAATGGCCTCAACTGTCGCCGCTCAATCTCCAAGCATGGAGGTGGAGACTGGACAGGTTCAGGTGGAGGACCGTCCCATGCTGATGCAACAGAATGTCCGCCCGAAGAGGCAGACGAATCGGGGGATCGACTGACATACTGAGTAGCTCTGGATACCAGTACCTTCGAGCCCAGTCCGGAGCCACAAGGATGACTTGGGCCCGGTCGCGCTTGATCTTCTTCAGCACTCTGGGCAGAAGTGGTATAGGCGGAAAGGCGTACAGTAGACCGCAGCCCAACTCGCGACGAAAAGCATCTCCGAGCGAGTGCCGCCTTGGAAATTCCAACGCGCAGAACTGAGGACATTGCGCGTTCTCTTCGGTGGCGAATAGATCTAACCAAGGCTCTCCCCATTGCTGAAAGAGGCCTTGCGCCACGTCCGAGTTCAGACGCCATTCGTGATCCATCATGCACCGACGGCGGAGCTCGTCCGCCCTGGCATTCAGAGAACCTGCCAGGTGTTGAGCCACCAGGGTCACGCCCTGGCGTTCCAGCCATTGCCAGAGGCGCAGAGCCTCCTGGCAAAGGGTCCACGACCCCACCCCGCCCTGTTTGTTGCAGTACCACATGGCGGTGGTGTTGTCCGTGAACACCTGCACTACACTCCCCCGGACAGAGGGGAGGAATGCTTTCAGTGCTAGACGAATCGCCCGTAACTCCAACAGGTTGATGTGGAGCCGGGCCTCCGCCGGAGACCAGAGGCTTCTGATCTCCGCCTCTCCCATGTGGCCTCCCCAGCCCTGGAGGGACGCATCCGTCACAACTACGTGCTCCGGTTGGGGAAGGGAGAGGGATCTGCCGCTGACCCAATCGCGGTCCGTGAGCCACCACTGCAGCTGTCTCGCAGTGCCCTCCGAGCTCAGGACGTGGTCAGATAGGTTGCCCTGATGCTGGGCCCACTGAAACTTCAGGTCCCACTGCAGAGCCCGCATCCGCCACCTGGCGTGATGCACCAGCAGGATGCAGGAAGCCATCATCCCCAGAAGCCGCAGCGTCAACCTGACCGAGACCCGGGATAACGGCTGAAAGATGGGAATCAGAGCCTGAATATCCCGGACCCGCAGTTCGGGTGGATAAACCCGAAACCGCGCAGAGTCGAGAACCGCTCCGATGAAAAGGAGCTTCTGAGAGGGGCACAGGTGTGACTTCGGCACATTGATGGAGAACCCCAGCCGGTGCAGGAGATCTGCCGTAGTCTGGAGGTGGCTGACAACTGTCTGGGGCGAGCCCGCCTTCAACAACCAGTCGTCGAGGTAGGGGAAGACTGAAACCCCTAACCTGTGCAGATGAGCTGCGACCACCGCCATCACCTTTGTGAACACCCATGGGGCGCTGGTAAGGCCGAAGGGGAGCATGGTATACTGAAAGTGCTCGTGGCCAACCGTGAACCGCAGGTAGCGCCGGTGGGCCGGCAGGACGGGGATGTGGAAATAAGCGTCCTGAAAGTCCAACGCTACCATCCAGTCTCCTGGGTAGCTAGGACCTGAGCCAGTGTCAGCATTTTGAACTTCTCCTTCCGGAGGAAGCCGTTGACGTTCCTTAGGTCCAAGATAGGGCGTAGGCCCCCTTTGCCCTTCTTGGGTACCAGAAAGTAGTGGGAGTAGCAACCACACCCTACTTCTGGCCCAGGAACGTGCTCGATGGCCCCCTTGGCCAAGAGGGCCGTAACTTCCTCCTGCAAAAGTCGCAAATGATCCCTCGATACACGGTGGTTCTGCGGTGGCATGGCTGGAGGAGTCGCCTCGAAGGGGAGGGAGTAGCCCCTTCGGACGATCTGCAGCACCCACCTGTCCGAAGTGACGCTGCGCCAGTGGAGGTGGTGATGGAGAACCCTACCCCCCACTGGCGTCACATGGGCCTAAAAGCACGGACTAGGAGGGTTTTGAGGCGGATGCTGCAGGGGAAGGTGTGGACTGACCTCGCCGTTGTCCCCGACCGCCGGGACGGCGGTTGCCACGGCCGCCACCGCGTTGGGTATTACTCTGCGGAGCGTGGCTGGCAGCACGTGTGGGTACACCCCTTCCGTGGCCACGAAAGGAATGAAAAGCAGCCGATTGCTGGAGCGGGGCCGAGAGGCCCAAGGACTTGGCCATAGGCCTGGAGTCCTTAAAGCGCTCGAGCGCATGGTCTGCCTTGTCGCCAAAGAGGCGACGGCCATCAAACGGCATGTCCATCAAAGTTGGCGGACCTCAACCAGGCGTGACGTCTGACCGCCACCGTCGTTGCCATCGCTCTACCCAGTGAGTCAGTGGTATCCAGCCCACACCGTATAGAATATTTGGCTGCATCCCGGCCCTCCACAAGGGCTTGGCCGAGTTTGGCCCGTACCTCCAACAGACACTCTGGCAGCACTTCCGCAACCCTATCCCACAGAGAGTGGGTGTAGCGGCCCAAGAGGCATGCGGTGTTGGAAGATCGCAGTCCCAGACTAAGGGACGAGAAGATCTTTTTGCCGTACTGCTCGTACCTCTTGGATTCCCTGTCCGGCGGTGCCGACGGGAATGCGGTCTGGGAATTGGAGGCCTGGATGACCAGGCTCTCGGGGGTAGGGTGGGTGGACAGGAAACATGGGTCGCCCGGTGCTGGGCGGTGGCGTCTGGCCACGTTCCTATCTACAGGCGAACCCGTGGCGGGCTTGGACCAAGTGCCCAGAAGAACGTCGGTCAAGGCCTCATTAAAGGGCAGCAGAGGCTCGGCCGAGCTTGACTGCGGTTTAAGGACCTCAGTGAGGAGATTAGTCCTCACGGCCGCGACGGGGAGCTCAAGGCCCAAGGCCTTGGCAGCCCTCATCAACACCACACTGTAGGTTGCCCCCTCCTCCGAAGCCACGGTAGGAGGGGAGACAAAACCAGTGTCTGGAGAGGTGTCGAGGCCACTGACCTCCCCAAGGTCTCCTGCCCAGTCCTCATGAGACTGACACTCTCGGGTCAGAGGGTCCTCAGACCCCTCCCAATCCCCTTCATCACCCAACTCCAGAAACTCAGGGTTCTCAACTAATGGGGCCTGCTCATAGAAGTGAAACTCCCTAAACGACGTCTGGAGCGGCACCCATCGGGGCCGTCCCGACGTCGGAACAGGAATGGAGGGGGCATCGGGGACGGCGCCGCCCGAGGACGGCGCCGGAGGCGACACCTGATGGTCCGACGCCGGGGAGGTCGTAAGGTCCACCGGCGACGATCCAGATCCCGAAGAAGGTCTAGCGCCGTCCCGCGGCGCCGGGCCCGAAGGCGCCGGCGGCGCTGGGGCCACTGTACCCTGCGGCGCCGGGCCCGAAGGCACCGGCGGCGTCGGGATAGCGGGAACCTGCGGCGCCGGGCCCGAAGGCGTCGGCGGCGAAACCCCCGACCCGCTAGAGGCCCCAGACGGGTCCGCTGGGCCCGAAGGCGCCGCGGAGCCCGTCGGAGGAGAGAGTTTCCTCATGGCCATGAGGAAGCGCTGGATCTCCTCCGGCGTCGCGTTGAGCCCAGGGACCGGAGGGTGTGGAGCTGAACGCGGCGCCCGTGACTCCGACGGAGCCGCGTCGGCGGTGTCACCCGAACCCCCGGCCGCATCGCGCGAGCGTCGGGGGGAGTCCGCAGAGCGATGACGCCTCTTGGACTTCTTGTGCTTCATACCTGACGACGACTTCGACCCGGAGTGCGGCCTACTCTCGGAGCGGTGGTGGCTCCGAGCCCGCGACCTGTCCCTCGACCTCCCGTGGGACCGAGACCTCTCGACGCGCGGGACCGACTGCCGGAGTTCGAGTCGCCTGCGGGACCGCTCCCGCCTGGCTTTCGAAGAGAGGGCCCGGCAGTCGGCGCGGGCCTTGTCGTCGTGAACGACGCCTAGACAAGTTAAACACAGGTGGTGAGGATCCGTGACCGACATCGTGCGGTCGCAATCCTCGCAGTGCTTGAAGCCGGGCATCCCTACGGCACCAATCGGAGTCGAAAGACTTCGAGAAATGATCAAAAAACGATCAAAAAGATAGTCAAAAATTGACTAGGGTTACTGCTTTTTCCAGATCTGCGCTTGCTGGCGCGGAAAAAAGAAGAACTGACGTCAGCACGCGGAGGTGGCGTCTAAGTACTCCGACGACGTCATCACGGCGCCGACAACGGACGCGGAGCCGCAGACGACGCCTACCGACACGCAAGGGTACTGCTACGCAAAAGTTTCCGGATCCAGTCTGAAGCCTGGGGATATTCTAAGGTAAGGAATCTAATACTAACGTGTCTCTTTCAGATTTACACATTCCGTGTCAAGATTATCACTTTCTGTGAAGAATGGCTGATTTATCGTGGCCCAAAACTTTCTGCTGTCCCTCAATACGTCCGTAGACTGCAGATTATCGAAGGCCTCCTCCTTAATTTTATTTTTCCGCCTGGTAATTGCTTGTTTATACTCCTTGCGGAGAGAGGACACTAGAGCCCTATCTCTCGGGGACTTCTTAAGGGCATTAAGAAGCGCCTCATGGGCCTTTGTACATGTGGAATCGAACCATTTCTGGGCCTTCCTGGAGTGTGGCCCACTCCCCTTGTGTAGGTTTTCTGCAATTTGTTTGCAGATTGCTGTAAAGGTGGTTATAGTTCCTACTCCTACCGCACAATCGTCCAGGCAGATACCAATGTTGGAATCTACCTTGGCTACCAGGTCCTTAAAAAAGGTTTCTGGAACTATGGCGTCCCACTTTATGAATCTACCCTGGTCTTTTGTAGATAAATCCCTCGCTGCCTCCCTTCCTTGATCAGTGGTGGCGCAGGTAACCCCTAGATCCACTTCCCACACAAGGGGATTGTGGTCACTGAAGGTTGATGTCACCACTCTATAGTCCATGGTCTTAGTCAGGACTAGGGGGGATAAGAAAATATAGTCAATCACGGAGTTAGCTCCTCGACCTCTGAAAGTGGGGACAGTCTCGCTACTGCTTTCCTTGCCTGGTTCAAATAGATTTAGATTGGAAAGCAATTCTTCCAGAGCCCCACCATGTTTGCCATGTTCAAAGTGTGGTACCCTCCAGTTCATCTGCCCATCAAATTCGTCACCATATCAGTCCCACAAGCAAGGATGTATGTTAAAATCTCCCATTAAAAACATCTCTGGCACAAATGAATTATTAAGTTTATAGACTGACAAAAATTGTTCTAATACACAAAAGTGCTCCTTCTGTACGGAGCCATCCATAGCATTATACATGTTAATCAAAAGGTAATACTTATTGGAAAGAGACCATTCTAAAATGAGGAAATTATCTGACTCCCCATTAAGAGTCCTAAAAGTACCGGCAAGGTTTAGAGAAATAAGGAAGAGTAAACCCCCCTTGGGCCTCCCCGCAGACCCTCGGACCGCCGGGATAGTGAAGCTATGATAACCATCCAAAATAAAATTAGAATCTGTGTAGGAGAGTGGGGTCTGCAATCCTATGGTCACCCCAGATTTTTGCTTTTTGCTTCACTGGTTTACGACTTTCCCTGGCTGTGGGCCTGCTAATCAGACCCACAGCCTAGCTGTTCTCTCTCTAAATTGACAACCATGTACTTTAGGTGCATTTACCAATTGGTACTGGGCCACCTTATCAGTCCCTGTACAGTGTACCTTAGGTATCCAGGGCCTACCAGGGGCTGAAGCATGTATTATGCCACCCCTGGCTGGCCATCTAAAACTGACACAACTGGCTGCACGACAGCTGGGGCAAGGTGGTGTAATCACCCTTTGCTGTAGATATAGTATGCCTATATCTAACCCTAAAATGGACACATATCCTCCTATCAGTCACTCCTATGGCAGGCCTTATCAATCCTGAAGGCAGAGTGCTTGGAATTATGTGAGATGGTGCTCTAGCATGAGCGGAGCCTGTCTACAGCTTTCGGAACCAAGTCCTGTAGCTGTTTCCATGATAACGCTATACCATATACTCTTAAGTGCATTATCAACCTCGCGATTAAATGCCAACTCTGGTATAACATTATCAAAACATGTCGAGTAAGGTGTCATACGAATTGGAATACTACCCCCTCGCCAATTCTGGCGACGGGGGTAGCATTCCACCCTTCTAGAGGGACACAACATGTATGTAACTGTGAACCCCGGTTAAAGTTAACTCGAGCCTTGGCATCACAAAATGGATGCTGCCACCACAGACACAAGTCTGACCTCCTGCTGCTGAGAGTCCTTCCAGCGAGGGCGGCCTGGACAAAGGGTTTCCTGCCTTGGGAGGTGCTAGCACCACCCCAGACAGGATTTTGTGTATTGGGTAGGACAGGCCTGAAAGGAATGAGACATGCCTGGGGCACACAAGGTGTCCTGTGCATACACCGGTTCAAACCAGTTGCTGGGGCATCCCTGCCCCAGCTCTGGCGGGAAACCGGACAAAGGATAGGGGATGTAGCCACCCCCCTTCCTGGTCCCACCCAGGGGAGGGACCTAGTCAGTAGTGCAGCCCCCTTTAGGAGAATAAAGGTAGGAGCTGGTCTCATTATCCTGAACAATTCTACAAGAAGAAACTCTGGACTTCGACGTTCTGCTCCACAGAAGACTGAAGAATCTCCCTTGTGGACAAGGAGTGTCCACCCTGCAACTGCAGGCACCATCAAGCGTCCAGCGGCTTCACTTTGTCGTCTTCCCTCGAGGATCCAGACTTCAGAGCCCGACGAGACCCGGATTCCCAGACCACTCCGACCTCAACTCACATCTGCAGCAAAGCTGAGACCCGTGGGTGCGACGAGACACGTGGGACCGGCCATCTTGAACAAACCTGCCCTTCGCTTCCAGCACGACTCCCGAGGTAAACTCGACCAAGTGCTTTGGGGATTGAGAAGCCCCAGCCCCGAGCAGCCCCTGCACCGAAGATCAGCCCTCCAACTTCCACGAGATCTGCATGGGGCCCTTCTGCTTGGTTGCTGCTCGACGCGTTGTCTGGTCACTTGCCGGCTGGCTAGTGACCTCCTAGACGACGAACCTTTGAATCTTTGCTGCTGGTCTGGTTGCTCCAAACTGGCCCTTGCTCCCTTCCAAAAGAGGGGCACCCCGAATTCTCCTAGTCCGCACCAGACGTCTTTTCCCCTCACCGCGTGGGATGTCTTTGCCAAGGCCTGTTGACTCCAAATCCGGATCTGACACCGCCGACAGCGAGAGCCTGCGTGGGACAGCTCGTGCCTCCATCCTGGTCGTCGAAGACACCTCCTGGTCCACGTGGCTGCAGAGTCGAGCATCCACTCTTCACCTGATCGCGACTACAGCATCTGGTTCCTTCCTGGTTCCACACCGGTCACTGGCTAGTGACTTTGAACACTGTCCCCTCTGCTTTCAGGTCCTCTTCTTCACCGATCCACCCTTGGATCGCACCGGACATCTTCCTCCTGGTCGCCTGCAACATCTTTTCTTTCAGGCTCCATTGACTTCAACGCGAGACCCCGACACACTTTGGCACCTATGCACCCACAGCAAGTGGGTGAGGTAACGAGAGCATTTCGGTGCTCAAGGGTAGTCTAACTGTCCTAGTGTCCCGTTCCACAGTCGTTTTAGTCCTAACTAGTCAGGATTGTCCGTACTCACCTTTTTACTTGAACTGTACTGTCCATAGACGTTGTTACGCATCTCGCGTGTGAGGTCACACTCTGCACACGCGTTCAGTGGGCCTCCTATTACTTACCTAGAGTTAGTGTAGCGTGGTCCCATCGATCCTACAGCCTCTGGACAGCTCCATTCCTTCTATCGACTTTCACATTCCACTTACTTAGTATATGGTTTGTCGTGCCCCTATGGCCCCATTGTAATTTTGTGCAACTTGTCGTATTTTTCGTAAGAGATTGACATGTGCTTAGCCCTCTGACCTCATAAAGAGTTCAGAGGTGTTGTTATTAATAAATATACTGTTTATTTTCATAACAACCTGTGTGGTGTCCTTTCATCTGGTATTCAAGGGGTTATATTGTGGTAAAACAGCTGGCTTCACATGCCAAAAGAGTTTAGCCTAAGACTGCTTTGTCCATGCTACCATTAGGATAGCTGGTCTATAAGGTTGACTTACAACCAATCACCATAAGGGTTGTTTGGACTGATACAAGGTGATCACTAGAACTAGTGAGCATCATATATCAGGCCAACTTCTCACAATCTGGGTCCCATGTTTCCTGGAAGGCCAGGATGTCAAATTGTTTTATAAATTGCAGCCAGATGGGGTCAGTGTTTTTGGGTCTAATACCTGCCACATTCCAGCTGAGAATTTTGCATGGGACTGTCCGCTTACTCCCTATATTGGGTGTACCATCTATACCAGAAATTTCAGGATCCAGTCAATCTTTAGACTCCATCTGGGGCAAGGGCGAAAATCGATTACAAAGCTCTACCCTTCCCCCAGATTGGTGGTGCCCAGGGGATGCTGCTAGTATAGTTAAAGCTACAGTATCCCCTCCCCGTGCAGGACCCTGGGCAGATCCCAACTGTGCGCTCATCCTGACCTGATATGATGAAGTGCCTTTGTCATTAAGGTGGGTATGGGGCCGGGTAGATAGCTGTGGGTGTCTATAGGTCCTTGTTGGGGGGTAAAAGAATCCCAAGGGGAGTGGTCTAATGCCTTTGTTGTCAAGGTCAGAACCGTCCCAAAATAATCTTTGAGCACTATTCTTGTTGTTAAAGTTCACCACCAGACAATCCCCTGGAATGTTCTTGGGGCAATGTCCAACCCAACAAACCCTCCTTGCCATTGTAACAGCACTTGAAACATCTGTTCCCCCCGTGCTGAACTGAGCGCACAGCTGTCTAGCCTGAGTCATCAGGTCAGCGGTTGTGTCCCTGGAGCCCCCTCTAGCCGGAGGTACCCCGGTGAAGACAGCCACTAGCGGAGCTGCCTCTGGTGGCAGCTCCAGGGTGTTCCCATGATGGCGAATGCGCCTGCTGCTTTCATGTACCTGGCTGCCTCTATTATTGTGTTCTGGCATAGGGTTCCCTGGCATGTCCCTTGTGGTTTGCTGCCCTGTTATATCTACAGTCCCTGCCGATCCATGCGGTCTGCAAGGGATAGGGCTGATGTTCCTGGTGTCAGCTGTAGGAAGGTAATCAGCTAAAACTGTTTGCTCACTCAGACCCCCCTTTGGCCCCCTGTGTTGTGTCAACAGCTCATCAATTTTCTCACATTTGGACAAAAGCCCCTTTACACAGATGTTTAAGGTGTCCACAATGTCCTTAGCAATGGACACAAGTGCTGGTTCTAAGTGTGAGATAAATAGGTCCTTTATTATGTTCCCAATTAGGCCCTTATGTCGATGGTCTGTTCGAGTAGTCTGAGCCAAGTCTTTTTTCTTCCTGCTCTTTGTTCTTAGCGGCTTACGCTTCCTGTGTTGGTTATATGGGGGAACAGCAGACGTTATGGGCAATGGCTGCTGTGAGGCCTCATGTGGGGTGGGTGATACCTTGTTAGTTGGGTTCACTTCCTGATTGGTGATCACAATGTTTAGCTCCAACGGTATCACCCTACTGTAGTCTGTGGGAGGGACTGATTCACTCTCCCCTGTGTTCAAACCCAACTCTTTCTCCACATTTGCGATCTCCTTAGTCAATACCCCCACTGCAGAAGTTAAATACAAGATGATAGACTCGGACTTTCTAGGATGTTTTGCTTACGACCCATCATCGTCCCTGGCACATACCTGTTTCCTCTTGCCCATCGTGAGTGTTAGGGGGGTGGTCCGTCCCGTCCCTAGTCGTCCCCGGACGGCCACAGACGGCCCGCCCTCTGCCCGGGCTCAGCCCGGCGACGCCTGCGCGCGTCCCGGAGGGAGTTCCGGTGCTTTAAGCGCCTCCGGGCGCGGAAATGGCCGTGGGTGGGCGGGGCGATGTCCGTGGTGTGTTCTGGGGGCTGTGGTCCCCCTCCCTCGGCGGCCGCGGTGATGGAGAATGTGGCGGCGGGGGAGACCAGAAGCACAGCCCGGGGCAACAGCAGAGAAGGCAGGAGAGAGATGTCGCAACCCACAGCGACAGGTAGGGTCCTTTATAGGTAATATTGTGCCCGGAAATGAGTGTTACGGAGCTCCTGAAAGACTCCTGAATTCTAACCACCACGGACTCCGCTTTTCATATTTTTTGATCCTATTGTTATTATAGAAATTCTGACCACGGTAATAAGAAATTATTTACCACATTAATTTGGCGCCCGAACAGGCGCGTCCCTTTCTCCCCACATGCCGGAGATGTGGACCCAAACCTGCCCCTCCAGACGCTGACGGACTTCAAGTGCACACTGCAGGGTGTTCCTGCCTAACTCCTTCATGCCGAGAGGGTGCTGTGTCGCAGCCTGATCATCCATACGAGGCGGTGAGGACGACAGCGGATGTCTCGACCCAGAGCCCGAACACTGTGAAATTGCAGAGTCCGAGGTTTTTCAGACCCTGATAAGCCCCACGTCAAGAGCGCAGCGCTACCATTCTGGTGACCAGGTCTTCAAGTTTCTTGCATCTCGGTGAGTACTGCTGGGGATGTATCAAGACGGGTTCTGATTAACAGGACACGGTCAAGACGGGTCCTAATGAGAAGTGGGACACTGTATGATTAGTTTTGTTGAAACTGTTTTATGTTCAGAGTGAAAGGATAAGTCTTAGAAAATGCCTCTATTTTCAAAACTACATAAACTAGGCACCCGGAGGGGGTTACTAGAACAACCTGTACCACTCCCTCAAAAGGATACCCCAGGTTACTTTATGTACACCAAGTACGGAATAGGTGCCATCTCGTATCTCGACCTTTGGGTGGATTATACTAATGACTTGGAGAATGTAATTAGATGGCCGCCGAGTGGCCCTTGGGATATGAATAGCAATAAGGCAGTAGAGAACAAATGTTGGGAAAAGAAAGCAAGACCTTCGATGTTAGAAAGTATCGAATTATGGCGGAAGGAAGCACATCGAAGGGTACAGAAGGAACAAGGCAAGTTAGAGAAAGTAAAAAAGAATGTCAGAAGCAAGTAAAATTAAACAGTTACAGGACCAAGATAAAGATATCGCACATGAACAAGAGGAACGGGAGGCCTCGGCTTCCATAACGGGTATATATCCCGTTCTTTCGCAAGAGACAGGGTCTAATGACACTCCAGATTCGGATATATCCGTCATTTCCACGACACCAAAGGCCTTTCCCCCAACTCAAGATTTCCTTTCCACTTATTTACTAGAGCCCCCCCCCAGTATATACGAACCCAGGGTTAATAAGGCGACAACCTGTGCATGTTCAAGACCAATCGGAACAAAATTCAATCCCGCCAGACTCCCCAGATATCCCTCCACTAGAATGCAAGTACGACCCGACACCGGGGGAAGGACCACAAGCGGAAATTTCCCGCCGCTTACGTACAGCCTTAGAAGGTCTGGAGAATGTCCTCAACATTGATTTCTGGATAAACGGAATATATGAAGCAATAAGGACAGGGAACAACCTAGATGTCTTTTCAGAGGCCATCATTAACAGACCTGTGGCCCTGAAGCGATATCTTACGCAATTCATGGTTACCTGTTTGATCCGCCTGGTGTTAAGCGCCGAACAACGAATGCCCGAGACTTTAATCCAATTAGACAAAGCAGTAGTTAGCGGAGAGTATAAAACACGGAAGACAATAGACCTTTTTTATTCCTCTGTGAAACTCGGAAACCTGGTCAGTGAACAAAGGAAAGGAACAAGTAGAAAAGGAGGGAGTCGTTGACACAGATTTTCAAGGGGTGGCACGAGGTTGCCTCCCTCGGAGCCAGAACCAAAAAATACTAAGAAACAGGGCTGAAGAGTCATTAGTACCTTCAGACAAACAGTTTCGACAGACACAGATAGCTATAGACGACTGGTTAGACCATGAGCCTCCTCTCACCCCACAGGAAGAAGAACTAGCCCGTACAAGCACGCAATGGGTGTCTCAACACCGCATCTATGGCCCAGATATAATTGCACAAATGTTCCTAGCCCCACCGGTACCACTTCAAAGATTGGCTAGTGTCTATTTGGTACAGCACCTCATTACCCTGTATGAGGGTACTGGACACCCACCCAAATTATTACACCCTCTTATGCACGATTGTGTAGAAGGACGGTGGACGGCCCGGGGACAGGAATTCCTTAATATCTTTTTAGAACAATGGCAACGATATGTACAACATCTTTCTGATATTTATAATTTAAATACCCCAGAGTACGATCGGGGACAATACACTTTACGTGAGGTCCACCCTATTCTAGACACCGCGGGAAAAATGCAAAAAGTATTTGTTTACACCCCGTTGACCAAGTTAGAGATCTTGGAAATGAAAAAAATGGTCCCACCATATGAGATGGACCCCTCTGGTTTCCATAGGGAACTTAAGGACATCCTTCAAAGGGGGTCATTCACTTACAAAGACCTCGCGGTGGTACTGAAGGTCCTATTGCTGGCGGGGGTATATGATGAATTAAAAGAAAAGGATTGGGATGTTGAAGGAAAATCAATAAAATGGACCGACCTAGAAGCAGAAGAAGCCCTCCGCCAGCCCGGGGACGGCCTGGGACCTTTAGTCTTGGAACTACCCCCCCTCCTCCCAAAAATACTATCCCAACTATTGACTACTAAAAAGGAAGATTGGGATGCTATCTCCGCATGTAAACAGAAACCTGATGAGGACGTAGGGGATTATTACACAAGATTAGAGCAATGTTTCCTCATTAATAGCGGTCTCCCTACAAAAGGAGATGCATACGGTCGATTATTTGTTTCAAAATTGATTGAAAATGCATCACTTCCGATTAAAAATAGAGTACAAAAAATTGAGAGTACCTGGCAAGCTAGTTCCCCTTCACAAGCACTCCAAATGCTCCAATACCATCAAAATAGAATTAGAGAAGAACAAGAACAGGAAAAAAGAAAAATTAAAGATACCAAGTTGAAGGTCCTGGTAGCACAAACAACTACTATACCACAGAATCGTAAACAACAACTACCTCAGGAGAAAGGGACCTGTAACTACTGTAAAAAGATGAGTCACTTTGTACGTGAATGTGCAGTCTTACAACACAATATTGCTACTGGTAAGACACAACCCCGTACCCATCCACCTCGTACTTCCACATCGACTCTGGCTACCGCCCCCATTCTTACGGTAGACACCCAGCTCTACCAATTTCCCGCGCCACCATATCCGGAATTCCCTGAGTATTCATGAGACAGCAAAGAGGGACATGACAGTCGCCCACTGATCCCGGTACCAGTAGACCAAAAAGGTCCTTATGTACATGCCAATGTCTTGGGGAATGACACCAAATTTCTCATTGACACCGGGGCCAATAGAACAACAGTAAAGCATGACCAAATTCCCGAGGTACCCCTCTCTGGCACACACAGTATTTTCTTGCGTTTTTCTGGCGACCGATGTAGGATTCTCGGATATTACACCGCATGAGGTCACGTTAAAAGAAGGTGTCATCTTGCCCCGCATCCGCCAATATAAATTACCGCCAGACGCGGAACGAGCCCTTGTCCAAATAATTGATGACCTCGTAGCAAAGGGAGTGGTCAGGGAAGTGCCGTCCAACATATGTAATTCGCCAGTTCTGCCGGCGCGCAAGAAAACAGAGGATAGTATGACACCTGTGTACAGACTTGTAGTTGATCTAAGGGAGCTTAATAAATGTGTGATACCTCAATACCCTGTGGTCTCGGACATTAGCTCTTTGTTAACAGCTGCAGACTCACATGCTACGCACTTCACTGTTATTAATCTCAAAAATGCTTTTTTCAGCATACCCATCCACCCACATAGCCAATATCTTTTTGGGATTTTCACAACAGGGAGATAGTTTCATTTTTACAAGAGCTCCTCAGGGATACACGGAAAGTCCTAGTATATATAGTCAAGCACTTAAGACAGCTGGATGGTATTGTCCTACCAGAAAATACAACGCTGTTACAGTATGTTGACGATCTACTAATCACTGCGCGAACAGAACAAGACTGTGTCCAAGCATCACTTATTGTATTAACATTTCTAGCACAACATGGCCATAAGGTATCACCCTCCAAGTTACCATTTTGTCTACAGCAGGTGGCATACTTAGGGCATCTGCTGTCAAAGGAGGGTAGGGCACTCACACCTGAAAGGATCCAACTCATTTTCAACATTCCCTAGCACGCAAAAGGAGGTCCGTGCCTTCATTGGCCTTACTTCCTATTGCAGGCAATGGATCTCTCAATTTGCTTATCTGGTCAAACCCCTGATACACTTAACCACATCCGATTTTTCCTCCTCATCCCTGTTGCCATGGACGCCTGAACATACTCTTGTTTTTGATACCCTAAAACAAGCACCCGTCTTAGCCATTCCAAATTACGCCAAACCTTTTGTCCTCTTCGTTACTGAACGAGGAGGCACAGCTTTATCAGTACTAACACAGACACAGGCTAACAAACATCGTCTCTGTGCCTATTTCTCCAGTACACGTGACCCTGTGGCACAAGGTCTGCCAGCCTGTCTAAAATCTGTAGCAGCCACTGCCCTGGCGATCCGACAAAGCAACTCCATTGTACTAGGACACCCTCTCGAAGTTCAGGTCCCGCATGCAGTAGAGTTATTACTGAATAGAACTCAGACACAACACTTGCCCATAGCCCGTCTCACTGGTTACGAAATCACGCTATTCCAGCCTCACATCGTCATAAAACGATGCAATGTTCTAAACCCAGCTACATTGCTACCATCCATCCCAACGGATGGTTCACTCCATGACTGTCTAGAAATAGTTGAACAAATCACGAAACCACGACCTGACCTTGTCGATGTACCCTTAAACACGCCAGAACACACACTCTTTGTAGACGGCTCTTGCATGCGTCTCCCGACAGGTGACCTATCAGCAGCATATGCTGTCACTACAGAAGATACAGTTCTCCTAACAGCTAAAATACATGTACACTCTGCCCAGGCTGCAGAAATCATAGCCCTTACAAGAGCATGTGAATGGGCAAAGGGAAAACGGATTAATATCTATACTGACTCACAATACGCCTTTGGGGTGGTCCATAATTTTGGAATACTATGGAAGGAAAGGGTTTTTTTGACCTCTCAAGGAACCAAAATACAACACGGAGACCTTATCCTCCAGTTACTGGATGCAATACACAAACCGGCTGATATAGCCATCCTAAAATGTAAAGCACACACAAAGAACACAGATTCTGTCACAAAGGGAAATGCCATGGCAGACGCTACAGCCAAAAACACTGCACGAAGTGAAACACTACACACTGGAAATACTACTAGCACTGTTTATACAGTTACAGACCCAACCAGAGATGTATTAGACATTCAGGACCAGGCTACCGAAAAAGAGAAGAAGAGGTGAGAAGAAGAGGTGGAAAGAAGGGGGTTTCCAAACCAATCAGGGTTGGGTAACGAAGGACAAGTCTAAGTGGTTTCTTCCTGACACCATGGTTCCTGTAATGATAGAAACAGCCCATGGTCCCGCACATCTTGGTGAGAAAGGAATGTTAGACAGCCTACACATAGTCTGGCATAACAAACACTTGCGGGCCGCAGCTAAACAAAAGGTACGAACATGCATGATCTGCTGCCAGTTCAATCCAGGAAAGGGTGTCCCTGTAGAACAAGGATGTTTTCACCCCCCTAATTTCCCTTTCGAAGTCCTACAAATGGACTATATACAGATGGACCGATGCCGGGGACACAAATATGTCCTCGTGGTGGTCTGTACTCTGACACGAGGGACTGATGCATACCCTGTCACAGACTATGGTGCCCAGACAACAGCTAAACAATTAGTGAGAGAATTCTTTCCCCGCTATGGGTTACCAAGAGTCATCTATTCAGACAATGGGCAGCCTTTCTCTTCTAAACTATTGGAGGCTGTCTCTCTTCTACTGGGATATTTCTGGAAGTTTCACTGTGTCCGACACCCTCAAGCCGCCGGTCTAGTAGAAAGACATAACCAAACACTGAAAACAAAGCTGGCCAAAATATGCGCGGACAAAGGGATAGATTGGGTCACAGCTCTCCCGGTCGCTCTCTTTTACATGCGAATGGTGGCGCATTCCCGGACGGGTCTGTCCCCCTTCGAAATACCATTCGGTAGGCCTCCCAACATTTGGGGTGACCCTTCTCCTAGGAAATTAACTGATATTGATTCTAATATGTTGACAGATTACCTGGCTTCCTTGATGTCTGCACTTCACTCTTGTCGTACACAGGTTGCTGCAGCTTTTCCAGATCGCACCACGCCTGAGGAACATACCATCAGACATGGTGACTGGATTCTTGTGCGCAACTTCGATCGTAACAGCCCCCTGGAAAAGAGGTGGACATCTCCTAAACTGGTTCTTTTGACGATAAGAACGGCAGTCAAGGTGGAAGGAAGGAAAGGATGGCTCCATGCCAGCCACTGTAAAAAGTTTTTTGGACCAATACCGACTGACAATGTGCCCTGTCCAGTGGCTATAGACACTGAAATAACCAACAACATTTCACCCCTTCCTGAACTCACTCCTCAGCAAGAATACAGATCGCGGCTGCGATCCCACCAGAAGTAAGCTAAGGACATTACACCTGACCCTAACCTACCAGTAGCTAATTAAGTCCAAGAACAAACTCTTGGTGAAGCGGCTGCTGAAAAGCGCTTGGTCTCGTGTATAGATACCTTGGACATTGACTAGTAGACAATATGAGGGATAATGATGTGATGCATAAATTGAAAAGGTCTAATTATGTGAAATTACTGCATAGCAGGTTCTCGATTTTTTTATTAATAATGTTCCTTATTTGCTGTTTTTCGGCTTGTCTGAGTTGGGTCTTACATACGACTTTCCCTCCGCCCTCTTCCACGCTTGTAAATAATATAACTATGCATTCCTACGTTGATGTCCCCCACACCTCGAGGACAGAAGAAAGGAATTAAAAAATAAGACGTTCATTTCCACTCTCCATCAACATCAACAAATCGTCAATAAGACAAACTGTTGGGTTTGTGGCTTGATGCCACATTCCGTACATAGAGGAATGCCTTTTTGTCCTCTGCCTATGCATTATCTATGATATTTTCTGCTTCCGTTAGAAACATTCCCCAGACCAAAGTAAAGAATGAGTGTAACTGGAATGAAGAAAAAACTAAGGTAGCAAAGGCAGTTTCTAAAATGGTGAATCTTACTATGACCTGGGAACAGGCTGATGATCACGAAAATATCAGTTACTCTCTGTTCCATTGTAGGAGAGTAGGGTCTGCAATCCTATGATCACCCAGATTTTTGCTTTTTGCTGCACTGGTTTACGACTTTCCCTGGCTGTGGGCCTGCTAATCAGACCCACAGCCTAGCTGTTCTCTCTATCCAAATTGTACTCAGGTACTGAATTGGCACTGGGCCCTCTCCAAGTCCCTGTACTCAGGGCTGAGGTGTACCCAGAAGTCTCCCAGGGGCTGAAGCATGTATTATGCCACCCCTGGGCTGACTAACTAAACTGACACAACTGGCTGCACGACAGCTGGGGCAAGGTGGTGTACTCACCCTTTGCTTTAGATATAGTATACCTATATCTAACCCTAAAATGGACACACAGATCTCCTATCAGTCACTCCTATGGCAGGCCTTAATAATCCTGAAGGCAGAGTGCTGGGAATCGTGTGAGATGGTGCTCTGGCATGAGCTGAGCCTGTCTGCGGCTTTCGGGATCTATCCCTTAGCCGTTTCCATGATATCGCATACCATATACTCTTAAGTGCATTATAATCCTCGCGGTTAAATGCCAACTCTGGTATCGCTTTATCAAAACATGTCGAGTAAGGTGTCATACGACTTGGAATACTAACCCCTCGCCAATTCTGGCGACGGGGTTAGCATTCCACCCTTCTAGAGGGACACGACATGTATGTAACCCCTAACCCCGGTTAAAGTCAAACAGCGCCTCAGCTCCACAAAATGGATGCTGCCACCGAGACACAAGTCTGCCCTCCTGCTGCTGGGAGTCCTCCCAGAGCAGGAGATAAGGACAAAGGGTTTCCTGCCAGGGGCGGTGCCAGCACCGTCCCAGACATGATTTTGTGTATTGTAGGTAGGCAGGGCTACAGAGGAAGGTGACTGCACGTGGCACCCCGGTGCTCACTGTGCATAGGCTGGCTTGAACCAGTTCCAGGGCCACTCCAGACCCTGTGCTGGGGAAAAGCCCGCCAAGGAAGTGGGTGTAACCACCCCCCTCCTGGTCCCACCCATAGGGCAGGACCTAGTCGCGTGCCAGCCCCCTTTTCCCAGATAAAGGTAGAGACTGGCCCCCTTCCAAATCAGATCATCTTTGAATCCTGAAACTACTTTCTACGAAAGGAACTCAAGACTTCTTCCTAAGATTTCTCCCTTGTGGCTAAGGAGTAGTCATCCTGCATCCGCAGGCACCATCAAGAACACTGCGGTCTGCTGCACGTCCTTCCTCCGGAATCCGACTGCCCAGCTCGGCGAGAACCGGCTTTCCTGGCACCCCTGACCTCTACCCACCTCTACAGCCAAGCTGAGAACCGTGGGTGCGACGAGACCTCGAGGGACCGGCCATCTTCAAGACTGCACGACTTCTGCACAGCAAGCCCACCGAGTAATTTCCTGGTGAGTGCTTTGGGGTCCGAGAAGCCCCGACCCTGAGCAGCTCCAGCACCGAAGAGCAGCCCCCCAGCATCTCCACGATCGGCGTGGGGCCCTTCTGCTTTCTGCTGCTCACCGCGTTGTTTGGCTACTAGCCCGCTGGCTTGTGGCCTTCTGAACGACGCCCGACGACATCACTGCTGCTGGTCTGGTTGCTCCAGACTGGCCCTTGCTCCCTTCCCGAAGAGGAGCACCCCGGACCCTCCTGGTCCACTCAAGACGCCATTTTGAGTCCACCGCGTGGGCTTGAATTAGCCAAGGCTTGTTGCCCAATCCTGGGTAACTTCGACGCCGACAGCTTCATCCATCGTGGGACAGCTCGCCTCTCCATCCTGGTCGCCGACAACGCCTCCTGGTCCGTGAGATCTGCAGAGCCAGCGTCGCCCACCCACCTAGTCGAGGTGACTACCATCCGGTGCCCTCCTGGTGCCCACTGACTACTGGCTAGTAGTCACGAACTTGGTCCCCTCTGCTTTCAGGTGTCATCCTTCTTCCAGATCCAGGCTTGGATCAACTCGAACAATCTTCACTGGTCGCCTGCCAGCATCTTTCTTCCAGGCTCCTGGTCCGGCAACGAGGATTCCCGACGTCTTTTGAGACCTATGCAGCTGCAGCCCCTGGGCTAGGTAACTTCGGCACTTCGGTGTCCCAGCATAGCCTCACTATCCAAGGGTCAGGATCCACTGTCGATTTCTCCCTACCAGGTCGGGTTCGCCCGTGAACACTAACTTTAACTTTACTAGCTTCCATAGACTTTGTCCCGCATCCCGCGTGAGAGTGCACACTCTGCACCCGAGTCCCCTAGGTCTCCTAGAAGTAATCTAACGATTCCCTAGCCAAGTCCTAGCGATTCCAAAGCCTATTAGTACTGTACTTACCTGCTAGCAATTTCGCATTCCACTTTTAGAGTATATGGTTTTTCGTGCCCCTCGAGCATTTGTGTATACTGTGCTAACTTAAGTATTTTCGTAAGAGTTTTGTTGTGTGCCTAGCACCCTGTCCTCATAAAGAGTACAGGGTTGTTGTGATTCTAATAAATACACTGTTTATTTTCATAACACTTGTGTGGTGTCCTTTCACTGGGTGTTCAAGGGGTAATGTGATGGTAAAACAGCTGGCTTAACACGCCCTCTAGAGTCTTAGCCTTAGACTGCTCGTATCCATGCTACTAGGATAGCTGGTCTATAAGGTTGACTTACAACCAATCATCAATAAGGGTTGTTTGGACTGATATATAGTGATCACTAGAATAGTGAGCACTGCACATCAGGCCAACTTCTCACATCCATGATATCACCTCCTTTAGGGAAACGTTTTCTGTCGAACTAAGACAGATGGATCAGGGAGGTTGGGCGGTACCCCATCAGGGTTTGTTTTGCATCAGAGGAAAAGGGAAGGGACAGGTCATGGGGAACAGCGAGTGTAACAGAACATATACACTGCCTGGTCCCGATTTTCCGACAGTAGTAACTGCTCCAAATACTTACTTTATCTGCAGTCCCCATGCGCGCACTTGGTTGCCACAAGGTTGGTCTGGGAAATGCTACATCGCATTCCTTTTACCACCAACTTATACAGCCCCCGCCGATTACCATCTGATTGACCCTCTGACCAAAGTTTGTAGACAACGAAGGGGGGTCATAGATGCGGAAGATACAACAAGACAGGAAGCTGGAGATTTTTTCAAAGGCCTCCTCCCTTTCTGGGGACCAATGATCAACAGCCGCCACATCAGGCAATTAACTAGTGTAGGCCAAGCAGCCATAGATGAAACAACTGGCGCCTTAAGTAACATCACAGCTGAAGTGGCTTCTGACAGACTCATGACCCTGCAACACCGTATGGTTTTAGACATCCTATTAGCCGACTGTTGTGGTGTATGTAAAATAATTGGGTATAGCTGCTGTATATATATCCCAGATAACGCACCATCAGTTTACTCCGCTATTTCCCGCCTCCATGTACTTTCCAATAAATTGAATATGGACACCGGCACGTGGTCCCTGACCGGCTGGTTGTGGGGCCTCATATCTACATGGGGATGGAAGGTACTAACAGTCCTAGGCCTCGTCTTGGCCATTATCCTCACTTGTTGCCTCTGTGTCCAGTGTGGTCCTGCACTTTGTGGACTGTGTGCCACTACATGTACTCCCCGTCCACAAAACAGAGGAAAGAAAAATGAAATGATCATGTTACAAGAACAAGTGAATAATTTAATGAACATAGAAATGGATTAAAAAAAATAAAAAAAATTCTATGATAGGGTTTACTATGGGACAAGGAGGGAATGTGGAAGATTGATTTAAAGCCTCTTTCTGGTGTCCCATTTTGCACCCTATCCGCCATATTGCAGACCGGGTAAACCGGCTAATGAAATATGAGTACCCTCCGATTATTTCTAACATCCCGCTTCTTCGTTTTTTTTTTTTTTTTACATACTGGCACTTACGAAGAATGGTGGATAGCCATCATGCATCTTGCAGTTTTGTCCTGTCCCATTGCTCGCAAACAGACTCAGTGGGATGGTTGCCCCGCCATTTTTCCTTTTTCCCGGACACTTATAACGCTACCAAGGCTATCAAGGGACGAACAGCTCTCACTCTATGTCGCTAGGACGAAGGAGTCGCAACTCAAACCTGTGTCAATAACCTCTCATCTTTCGGAGGACGTTCAGCCGCGGGCTGGGTCAACAGTTAAAGTAAACAAATCAGACACACGAGTCAGATACGAAGAATATAGTTACACACGGCTCATTCTTTCCCTTCCAGCTGCACACACATATCATTGTGAAACATCACCGCCCTTGTGTTGAAGCAAGGAGCACACAATGCCTCGTTTCTTTACATCCCGGATAAAATAACCCTGTAACTTGCCGCACAATGCCTCGTACTTACAGCCCCGATCACCCTGATACCATATGTTTGTCTTATTTAACAAACGAGACTCGGGTTATCTCTTAAACAAGCCAAGCCTACTATGACTCATGTATGATTGTATCACGAACAATCAAATTGTGCTCGGGGAAGCTCCTCCCTTTGCTTGTGAAATAATGTATAAAAATGTTGTAATTTTAAAATAAAGCAGACTACTCCTGAGCCTTTTACGGTGACGGAGCTCTCCCTTAACTCGAGTTACTGAAAGACTCCTGAATTCTAACCACCACGGACTCCGCTTTTCATATTTTTTGATCCTATTGTTATTATAGAAATTCTGACCACGGTATTAAGAAATTATTTACCACATCAAACAGGGGACTTGAAAAGAGAAGGTTGATCAGGAAGCCTTAAGAAGGCTGAAATGGCCGAGAGGTAGCCCTTGATAGTGCCCAGAGCAGAGCCCTGCTGGGCAAGAGAAAGAAGTAAGAGGCGAACCTCTGAAAGGGGGCAGAGAGTGGATCCATAGCCTTTGCTGTGCACTATGCCACAAATTTGTTTCACCTGCAGGCGTATACCGTTTTTGTGGAGGGACGCGTGGCTGCCAGAATCACATAATAGACTTCAGGAGGCAAGTCAAATGGCCTCAACTGCCGCCGCTCAATCTCCACGCATGTAGGTGGAGACTAGACAGGTTCGGATGGAGGACCGTCCCTTGCTGCTGCGACAGGTCCTCCTGAAGAGGCAGACGAATCGGGGAATCCACTGACATGCTCAGTAGCTCGTGATACCAGTATCTTCGTGCCCAGTCCGGAGCCAGAAGGATGACTTGTGCCCGGTCTCGCCTGATCATCTTCAGCACTCTGGGCAGAAGTGGCATAGGTGGAAAGGCGTACAACAGACCGCAGCTTCACTCGCGACGAAAAGCGTTGCAGTGCGAGTGCTGCCTTGGAAATTCCAACGCGCAGAACTGATGACATTGCGCGTTCTCTTCGGTGGCGAATAGATCTAACCAAGGCTCTCCCCACTGCTGAAAGAGACCTTGTGCCACGTCCAAGTTCAGACGCCATTCGTGATCCATCATGCACCGGCGGCTGAGTTTGTCCTCTCTGGCGTTCAGGTAACCAGCCAGGTGTTGAGCCACCAGGGTGAGACACTGGTGTTCCAGCCATGTCCAGAGACGCAGAGCCTCCTGACAAAGGGTCCACGACCCCACCATGCCTTGCTTGTTGCAGTACCACATGGCGGTGGTGTTGTCTGTGAACACCTGCACTACACTTCCCTGGACAGAGGGAAGGAATGCCTTCAGTGCAAATCGGATCGCCTGCAGCTCCAGAACTTGATGTGAAGCCGGGACTCTGCCTCTCCCATGTGGCCCCCCATCCCAGGAGGCACGCATCCGTCACTACTACGTGCTCCGGTTGGGGTAGGGAGAGGGATCTGCCGCTGACCCAATCGTGGTTCGTGAGCCACCACTGCAAATGACTCGCAGTGCCCTCCGAGATCAGGACGTAGTCAGACAGGTTGCCCTGATGCTGTGCCCACTGAAACTTCAGGTCCCACTGGAGAGCCCGCAGCCGCCACCTGGTGTGATGCACCAGAAGGATGCAAGAGGCCATCAGCCCCAGGAGCTGCAGGGTCAATCTGACCGAAGCGCGGGATAAAGGCTGAAAGATCGGAATCAGAGCCTGAATATCCCAAACCCACTGTTCAGGGGGATAAACTCGAAACTGCACAGAGTCCAGCAGCGCTCCGATGAAAAGGAGCTTCTGAGAGGGAGACAGGTGTGACTTCGGCACGTTGATAGAGGACCCCAGCGAGTGCAGGAGGTCGGCCGTAGTCTGAAGGTGGGAGACGACTGTTTGGGGCGAGCCCGCCTTCAACAACCAATCGTCGAGATAGGGGAAGACTGAAACTCCTGATCTGCGCAGATGAGCTGCCACCACCGCCATCACTTTCGTGAACACCCGAGGGGCGCTGGTAAGGCCGAAGGGGAGCATGGTGAACTGAAAGTGCTCGTGGTCTACCGTGAACCGCAGGTAACACCGGTGGGCCGGCAGGACGGGGATATGGAAATATGTGTCCTGCAAGTCCACGCAACCATCCAGTCTCCAGGGCCCAGGGCAGCTAGGACCTGAGCCAAAGTCAGCATCTTGAACGTCTCCTTCCGGAGGAAGCGTTGACGCTCCGGATGTCCAAGATAGGGCGTAGGCCCACTTTGCCCTTCTTGGGAACCAGAAATTAGTGGGAGTAACAACCATACCCTACATCTGGCCCAGGAACGTGCTCGATGGCCCCCTTGGCCAAGAGAGCCGTAACTTCCTCTTGCAGAAGTTGCAGGTGATGTCGAATCCTGCCGCCCTCTGGCGTGGGGTGCACCCCAAAGCACGGGCCTCCGGTCTGACCATACCCGTCCCCTGTCCCAGTCTAGGTTGCTTGATTCTGGTCCAGGAAAGACATGGCTTGGCCGTTCGGGCTGGACTGTTCCCATGAGCCACAGGGTCAAGGCTGATTTGCATATGGGCATGTCTGAACTGGGGTGGTGTGGAGTGCAAAAAAACTATGGATTTAGGCCCAGATCTCTGTACTGGGGTGAATGTATGACATTGTTCTGCATTTTGTCCATCAACTGTTGTTTTTGCATTCGTCACCCGAGTGGGACGGGTATGCTCAGACTCGAGTCCCGTGCTCTCCACACCACTGGAGTCAAGCTATCCTGGCTGATGACGGCTGATAGCCAGAAACCGGTTCTATGATGCTTGATTCCGGTCCAGGAAAGACATGGCTTGGCAATTCAGGCTGGACTGTTCCCATGAGGGACAGGGTCAAGGCTGCTGACTTTGGCTCAGGTCTCAGCTGCCCTAGACCCAGAAGACTGGATGTTAGCGTTGGATTTGCAGGACGCATTTTTTCACATCCCCGTCCTGCCGGCCCACCTACGTTACCTGCGGTTCACGGTAGGCCGCGAGCACATCCAGTTTACCGTGCTCCCCTTCGGCCTTACCAGCGCCCCTCGGGTGTTCACGAAAGTGATGCCGGTGGTCGCAGCTCATCTGCGCAGATTAGGGGCGTCAGTCTTCCCCTATCTCGACGACTGGTTGTTGAAGGCGGGCTCGCCCCAGACAGTCGTCCGCCACCTCCAGACTACGGCCCACCTCCTGCACCTGCTGGGGTTCTCCATCAATGTGCTGAAGTCACACCTGTGTCCCTCTCAGAAGCTCCTCTTCATGGTAGCAGTCCTGGACTCGGCGCAGTTTTGGGTTTATCATCCAGAGCAGCGGGTTCGGGATATTTAGGCTCTGATTCTGATCTTTCAGCCTTTATCCCGAGTCTCGGTCAGGTTGACGCTGCGGCATCAGGGGCTGATGGCCTCCTGCATCCTTCTGGTGCATCACACCAGGTGGCGGATGCGGGCTTTGCAGTGGGACCTGAAGTTTCAGTGGGCCCAGCATTAGGGCAACCTGTCCGACCATGTCCTGATCTCGGAGGGCACTGCGAGAAAGTTGCAGTGGTGGCTCACGGACCGCGATTGGGTCAGCGGCAGATCCCTCTCCCTACCCCAACCAGAGCACGTAGTAGTGACGGATGCGTCTCTCCTGGGGTGGGGGGGCCACATGGGAGAGACGGAGATCAGAGGCCTCTTATCTCTGGCGGAGTCCCAGCTCCATATCAACCTTTTGGGGCTGCGGGCGATCCGACTTGGACTGAAGGCATTCCTTCCCTCTGTCCGGAGAAGTGTAGTGCAGGTGTTCACAGACAACACCGCCATGTGTTACTGCAACAAACAAGGCGGGGTGGGATCATGGACCCTTTGTCAGGAGGCTCTGCGCCTCTGGCAATGGCTGGAACACCAGGGCATTACCCTGGTGGTTCAACACCTGGCAGGTTCTCTGAACGCCAGGGCGGACAAACTCAGCTGCCGGTGCATGATGGATCACGAATGGCGTCTGAGCTCGGACGTGGCGCAAGGCCTTTTTCAGCGATGGGGAGAGCCTTGGTTAAATCTATTCGCCAACGAAGAGAACGCGCAATGTCTTCAGTTCTGCGTGTTGGAATTTCCAAGGCGGCACTCGCTCGGAGACGCTTTTCGACGCGAGTGCAGCTGCGGTCTATTGTAGGCCTTTCCGCCAATACCACTTCTGCCCAGGGTGCTGAAGAAGATCAGGCGCGATCGGGCCGAAGTCATCTTTGTGGCTCCGGACTGGGCACGAAGATACTCGTATACCGAGCTACTCTGCATGTCAGTCTATCCCCCGATTCGTTTGCCTCTTCAGGAGGACCTTCTGTCGCAGCAGCAGGGGACGTCCTCCATCCGAACCTGTCCAGCCTCCACCTCCATGCGTGGAGATTGAGCAGCGGCAGTTGAGGCCATTTGACTTGCCTCCTGAAGTCTGTGATGTCATTCTGGCAGCCAGGCGTCCCTCCACAAAAATGGTATACGCCTGCAGGTGCAACAAATTTGTGGCATGGTGCACAGCAAAGGCTGTGGATCCTCTCTCTGCCCCCTTTCAGAGGTTCTCCTCTTTCTTCTTTCTCTTTCCCGACAGGGCTCTGCTCTGGGTTCTGCCATTTCAGCCTTCTTAAGGCTTCCTGATCAGCCTTCTCTTTTGAAGTCCCCTGTTGTAAATAGATTCTTGAAAGGCATCACTCACATGTTTCCTCCTGTCCCTTTCGTGATGCCTCAGTGGGACTTGAATCTTGTTCAGACTTATCTGATGTGCGCTCCCTTTGAGCCACTTCACAATTGTCCTCTCCGTCTTCTTACTCTTTATGATTGCATTCCTGGTTGCCATCACCTCTGCCAGGAGGGTGAGTGAGCTCCAGGCTCTATCTTCCAAGTCTCCTTTCCTTTCTGTCCATCCAGACAAAGACACATCCCTCTTTCCTGCCCAAAGTAGTCACAGCCTTCCACATCGGGCAGTCTATCACCTTGCCCACCTTCTTTCCGCCTCCCTCGAAAGAGGAAGAGAGGCTCCACCGTCTGGACCCAAAACGTGAGATCTCATTCTATCTGGACCGCACTAGTCAGTTCCGGGTGGAAGACCAGCTCTTTGTTGGTTACATGGGCGCTAAGAAGCAACGGGCGGTGCACAAACGAACCATTTCTCGATGGGTTGTTTTGTGCATCAAGGCTTGTTATTCACTGGCTAAAAAGGAGTCTCCTGTGGGGCTGCGTGCCCATTCCACTCGGGTCACGGCGGCTACTACTGCCCTGGGTCGGGGAGTCCCCTTGCAGGACATCTGTCAGGCAGCTACGTGGGCCTCGCTGCACACGTTCGCAAGACACTACTGCCTGGACAGCCAAGTCCGGAGAGATGGCTTTTTCAGCCGTTCCGTTCTCCAGGACTTTCTGGTGTGATCATTGGTTCGCAGACCCACCACCGGGGTTGGTATTGCTGGCGTATCTGTTCTAAGGTAAGGAATCTAACACTAACCTGTTTCTTTCAGATGCACAAGATACTTACCTTCAGTAACGATATATCTGTAAGAAACAGTGGTAAGTGTTAGATTCCTTACCGCCCCACCCATCCTCCCCGTTCTGCGAACCGATATCTAGGGTTAAGGTATTCCCTTTGAGGGCCCTAGTATCATGGCACCAGTGTTGGTTTTTATCATGGCTCTGCGTTTCTGGTGCGGAAAAGCTGTGTATGAGAACTGACGTCAGCGCGCAAGGGCGGCGTCTAAGTACTCCGACGACGTCATCCCGGCGCCAACGACGCCGACTACAGACGCGGAGCCGCAGAAGACGCCTACCGAGGCGCTGGGGTACTGCTACGCAAAACTTTCCGGATCCAGTCTGACGCCTGGGGATATTCTAAGGTAAGGAATCTAACACTAACCTGTTTCTTTCAGATATTATCTACCACACTGCTCATCTTAACCACACCAGACTACCAGCGTGTTAACTCCGTAGTACAGAGAGGGAATAACGCATGCGTGTGGAAAGCATGGGGGGCAATCTGTGTGTATTGCGAAGAAGGAAATCCAAAGTAGCTGTAAGGGTAACCTCTCACTGGAGTCAATGTAATATGGCGGGTGCCATATTGGGAGGGGGGGACGCGCGAGAGAGGGTAAACAATTATACAATAAGGGTAACAATAGTACTGTTAAAGACAAGCGCAAAGTAGTAAAATGCGCTCCGGACAAGAGAGATGTTATCTCCAGTGTAATATATAGTGGTCAAACATAACCGGACAGGAGTGAAGTGCCAGGTGTGAGTAGTTCTAGATGGAGGTAAACTTAACCAATGGAAACAGATTAAGAAGTAAATGTTAGGGCAAAATTCCACTAAGTTGCATAGGTGGATGTCAAGGACAGTGGACTAGTTAATTAATTCGTCCCATGGTATATCGTCGTTGAGGCCTTGTGCGTTAGACCAAAGTCGGTACACCCAACGTTGCTCTTGCGTGAATTGGATTTTCGTCGACCAGTTGGGGTTGTAGTCGATGATAGTCCACCGAAGACTCTCTTATGTGTTGTGTGTCTCTGAGCAGTGACTTGTTTTCCTGCACCGGATCGAGTTCACTCATCTGCACCTTCACAGGTCTTCTGGTCATACGCATGCAGCAAAGACTGCAGGGGCATGTGATCAGATACACACAATTTTTTGTGTTGCAATTAGTGTGCCATTTCTGATCCCAATTCTGATTATCTGTTCAAGAGGATTCCTCTTGGCTTCAGTTTTTAATCATATCACACAGACCCCAGAATATCATTTTTTCAGGGTACTAGTGTGATATTTATAACTCACTTGCACCACACCCCGCGGCATTCCTCCAAAAGATCTCTTACAAAGAGCCCTCTTGAGGGGCCCTTGGGGGACAGCAGCGCCACCCCCACGAGGAGCAACGCCCAATGATGAAGCATGACACCCGCTTGGGGTTGTGAGGGCACTTCAAAAAGGAGGAATACCCCCCTCTAGGCTTGAAATATCCAACCTCAAGTCAATGATACTTTTATTTGATTTTGTTAAAAAAAATCGTAAAAGATTGTAAAAACACGTTGTAAACAATAATTAAAAGCAAAGATTTGAACGATGCAAGGAATAAAAAACACAGTTGTCATTACTCAATCCCCGTTAACAATTAAAATAAGAAATGTTATATTTATAATCAATGCGGTTTTAAAGTGCTAGGATATTTCATTGAGGAACGATCAAAAATTAGTCCATAAAAAGGTGAGGTCCTGTCAGTCTGTCTTGTGGAGCCACTCAAATTGATTCTTGTGTTTTATCTAGTTCTTTGGCTGCCATTTCCCAAAACGTATTAGCTTTGCAGGACAGTTGCACTGACAGGCCTCCCAGACATTCTATGACAGCTGCTCTGCATGTCCTTAATTGTTTTTTTCTAAAAATCTCACAAAGGACTATTTTCCAGGTTTCTAAAAGCGAGGGGCAGATGCATAGAAGGTGTAGTAATGTCTCATCTCCCTGTCCACACAGTCTGCATTCTTTCGTCGGCCATATGCATTTCCATTTCGGGGTCAGGTCCTTCGTGGGGAAATGCCACAACCGTAGCATTGTCAGATAGTGCTTTTTATGATGTGAGAAGTGTTCTGACACGTATTGTTGTGGTTTCAGCGTCTGATACGATTGAATCACTGCCCATGCATGTTTTTTTGTTGCAAATGCAGTTTTGTCCATTAACAGAGACATTTGTTTGGTTGCTGTGTTCGCCACTTTTTTGAACACGGAATAGGAGGTGATTGGATGCCAGGCCTCTTCAAGGTGTAGGCCTGCAAGTGATTATTTTAGTATACTGACGATGGAATTATTTTGTCTCGCTTGCTGTTCAATTTCTGCCCAGCAAAAGTGGGCTAAGGTGTTTTCTTCTGCTTGCCTCATCCGCCAGTAATATTTGACCACCACTTCTTGTCGGGCTGGTTTCTGTTTTTTGAGCCCGTATTCCAATCTAATCTGTGGCTGAGAGATGTGTCGTGGAATTGAAAACAGATTCTTAAAGAGACTCGACTGGGTTTGGTTTAAAGCGGCTGCATCTTTTGTATTCATCAGTTCTGACCCGTAAGATATAGTTGGAAAGCATTTTGCTGCAATTGTCTTTAACAAGTGACCCGTTGAGCAGCCTTTTAACTTCCTCTCTAGAATTTTAAAGGCATAGTGGAGTTGTTTTGCTTTCATTTTTCCTTGGTTCAGCTAGTTGTTAAAGTTGAGGTTGTGTCCAAGTTGAAACCCAAGGTATTTGTATGAATTAATCTGGGATATTGGTTTGCCATCTAGATTCCAGATGAATTTACCTTTTGAACCTGTTTTCCGATGTTTGGAAAAACATAGCACCTTAGTTTTCTTGTGATTTATTGTTAATTGGGCTGTGATCATGTATGCTCCTAGTTGGGCCATTTATCGCTGCAGGCCTATTGGTGTTTGAGATAGAAGAACAATGTCATCTGCAAATTGGAGGCTAGTGATTGGCGTGTTCCCCAATTTAGGGGGGTCAGTTTGAACTTGTTGGAGATGTTTCTCAAGGTCAGGAGTATAGATGTTAAAAAGGCAGGGGGCCAACACACACCCCTGTTTTAATCCATTTATGGTTGGAATCTTGCTTGTTATACTGCACCCGTCTCCTTTCTTTACTTGTACCCACGTGTTTGAGTAAAGGTTCATTATCGCCACCAGAAGTTTGGTTGGTAACCCCCAATTTTGCATTTTGGCCCATAACCTTGCTCTTGGTACTTTATCGAACGCTGCTTTAAGGACGATGATTTTGCGTGTGCTTGTTTCTCTAGATGTTTGTGAGGGTGCCCCATTCCAGCCCGAAATCCGGTTTGTGTATTTGGCATCAGATTTGTACGGATCACCCATTCTTCTAGATCTGCCAGCAGGTTTGAAGCATAAATCTTAGCCTCAACGTCAATTAGTGCAATCATTCTAGAATTTCCGGGGTCCGAGATTGAACCTGATTTATATATAGGGTTTAAGATGCTTCCTCGCCATGAGTCAGGGATTGCGCCTAATGTTAGCACATGTGTGAAGAGCGGAGTAAGGATACCTGACCAGAATGAGGGGTCGTGCCGGAATAAATCGTTTGGCAAACCGTTGGGCCCTGGAGCTCCTTCAGGCCTTAGGTTTTTTATGATGTTTAGGACCTGCTTTTGTGAGATCTCCAGGGTGAAATCGGGGTGTTCTGACTTTACTATGTCATGGGATATTCCTACATTAGAGACTCCGTAATTTGCAATGTCAGTAGGTGGAATGGCGTTATATGTATGTTCAATGTGTGCTCTCCAGGCATCCTCCATTATAGTTAAAATGGCGGTTCTTGCCATTTGATATCTGGTTAATGACGTCCCAGAAGCGCTTGGAGTCTCTTTGTTTGGTGGCATGATGGAGTTTTGCCCAAAGCAGTTCACTATAGTTTTTCTTAGCCACCTTGATGTCCCTTTTTATATTTTTCCTTAATTTTGATATTAGGGAGAGAATGCTCTGTGAAGGTTCTGAACCTCGAGTTCATAGTTGTCTTAAATGTTTATTCAGTTGTTTTTTTTGTTTCCTTAAGTTATTATTAAACCACGCTGACTCCACTGACCTTCCTACTTTGCGGCCGTTGCCTTTTCTTGTGAATTCCTTATTTAGATCATGTGTGAAGGATACCCAGGCCATTATACATGATGGTTCGACTTTAAAGCTTTCCAGACGAGCAGTGCATATGGCCATGATATCACCTATATTTTCCCTTTTCCAAGTAAGTTGTTTCAGATTGTAGCATTGTGTTTGTTGGGACATTGCTTTATCTGGTATTGAATTTGCCGTGCTTATATGCAAGGATAAGGTTTGAGGATAGTGGTCGCTTTCTGTCCTTCCTATTATTTGGAAATTTGAGATGTGTGAGAGGATGTCGTGACCTGTCAGTGTATATTCGATGGTAGATCCTGTTTTTTGCGTGACCCTGGTGTATGCTGAAAGACACCCCAGCGAGACTTGTCCGTTTAATATGCACATAGACTGTTCCTCCAGCAGGGATGCGCATCTGTTACCGTGTGTATCACCTCGTTTGCTAGGTCGAGTGTTCTTTCCTTGCGGCCTTGTAGTAGATTCATATTGAAATCTCCTGACAGTATGATGTTGGCCTGAGGGTGAGCGAGTTTGAGGGTAGCCAGTGTTGCTGATAAGGTCTCAATACATGATCTCTTTTGTTTCGGTGATGGGTGGATGTAGACATTCAATATTAGCAGGCTAAAAGAGGGTGCGGCCTCTAGTTTGAGACATAACATCCAAGCTGAGTCTAGGTCTACTTCAGAAACTTGCCATGAGATGTATGCAGAGACAAAGATGGAAAGGCCCCCTTTTGCTCTTCCGTGTTTTGATTCTCTTTTTGCCGGAATTAGATATTCTTTATATACCACCATTGGTGAAGTGTTTATCTGCCACGTCTCTTGAAAAAGAAGAAGGTCATACTGTTGAATGAATTCCATGAAGTCGGGATCTTCTAGTTTTGTGCTTAGGCCATTGACGTTCCAGCAACAAATGATACGGTCATAATTAAATCATGCCATTCTGTCGATGGTTCCGGTTATATTTGTCTGCCTATGACCTGTATGCTTGTTTGCTTCAGGGTGAGCAAACGTGATGGTGATTTTACTTCCGGTTCGGACTGTGCTCTTTGTTGTGCTGTGTTCATCCGGGCCTTTCGCGCCTCTCAGCATACACTATGGTGGGTTTGATTGTTGTAGCGGACTCTGGTAATGGGGGGAGACTGCTTTTTTATTTCGATGCCCCATTTTGCAAACGACTCCTGCTGCAGCCAGATCTGCTCGATGGTAGAATTATCAGAGAAAGTTGCTGTGGTAATTTTGTGACCGGTTGGGTCGGGATAAAGCTTAAACTCTATGCTTTCTGGGTTACTGGTGTTGATGTGACTCAAGGAAGGGAGTGCTTTAAATAGTTTTAGTAATACGCTTCTGTTGAGAATATCGTGGGTTCCCCTTGAGACGTAGTGGGGGATTAAATCCATCTTTTTATAGTCAATGGTGAGGTCAGGCGAGACCGGCCACTGTTCGATTTCCTCACTGTTTCCGATTTGTTTCTCCTACGTGGTTTGTCCCGGAGTGATCGGGCCATAATTATGAACATTTTGATCATTAGATGTACTATTTTGGTTGTATGTGTCGTTATACTTTACAGTCGTTGCTGCGCCACTTCCCCTGCGGTGATTATTTGTTATTTTATGATTGGTCCTGGCCTCGTCGTCACCCTCCGCGGGATGGCATCCTTTGCACTGGTTGAGGTGACTTCTGACATGTTAAGACCCATTATGGTAGTGGTGGTTTTAGTGGTTTGTGTGGCCTGGGTTGATGGGTGCCGTTTCTTTTCTTTTTTATAGGCTTGAATATGCTGTATACTTTTGGTGACTGCGAGTGTCCTGTTATGGGTTCGATTTGACTTATTGAGATAGAGATCTTATTAGTGGATGGGGAAGTTTCAACCTCTAGAGTGACACCGTCAACGTTTGTTGATATTGTCTCAACCTCATTTTGAGTCGCATCATGCTTCTTCGTGGTGCTGGTTGCATTCTGTGCCGGTCTTTGTTTTTTCCCATTTCTGGCCTTTCTCAAGCGTTTTCTTTCCCGCTTGGATAGTGGGGCTTTTATTTTTGGTGACTTGGTACTATGATCAGTTGATGGAGTGGCCAGGGGGCCTGGGTTGCTTAAGACCACTGTTGGTGATTATTTATTAATATTTCCCGGTGTTTGGGCTAGGTTGGACTCCAGTGCTTTTGCATTTTGCTCCTTGAGGGGGCTAGGACAAACCAGATCCTCTTCCCTCAATGTTTCTTTCACGTTGTTGACCGGTGGGTTGGTCTTCAATGCGGTGTCCCTGGAGACCCCCAATAATTCAGACATTAAACCTGGGACTACAGCTAATTGATCTATTATTTGAGTGCAGTGGCAATGACATGTTTGAAAAGTAGTTTCTCGGTCTTGCTGCACCCTCGTGATCATGTTGCTAAAGTTTTGCAACTTTTGTTCAACTCCCTGTACGTGGATAGCTAAGATGTTTAAGAGATCCACTTGGGTGTCTAACTTGTCGGCGTGATAGATCACAGCTTTACCCATGGTGTCCAGGGTATTTAACAAGTGCGTCCAGACTAATGTCGGTGGTGATCTGGCTTTCTCCTCCTATGGTAATTGGAGGTCCGGAGACAGTAAATTAAGTGAATCCGGAATCTCACTTGTTTTTTCCCTTTTTTGTGAATACGGCACAGTGGGGGAATTTTCAACGTTTTTAAATTTGAATGACGTGTCATCATATTGGTTAGAAAATGGGAGATACCCTGTTGCCAACAGGCGTGGAGGCGTAGTGTGTTGGTATTGCTTCTTGTTGTTTATTTCGACAGGGTCCATGTCGTCTATAGGCGTGGGTATATATTTGTTTCCAAATGGACTGAGGATGTCTAAACTCGTCTCATGTGTTGGAACTGCCTCATTGCTGCAGTGGCGGCTAAGTGCTGTTTGTTTTTCCTGCTGCAAATGAGATTCTGAAGTGGATGGATGATAATGGTAGTGTATTAATGCCTCTGTGGCTTTAGTTTGTGTGGCTTTGTCACCTTTCTAGAGGAGTTTTGGTTGTGTGGAATCGCGAGTCTTGGGCTTCACTGTTTGTCTCATTTTGGTGGCCTGGTCCCGTTTCCCGAAATTCCTCTATTTCGTGATTTTGGCTCCTGCTGCTGCTTCTCTCCCGGAGAGACTTTGTGGCGACTTCACTTTGAGTGTCAGTGGTATCTTTGCTGATTTTGTAATGTTCAGGGCGTTCAAGTTCAGTCTGATCCTGTTCAGTCTTGATGGTTTTTGTCGCCACTTTTAAGAAATCAGTGATCAGTGCCAGTTTACTGCTATTCGGGCATGAATGATGCCTGGAAGTACCTTTCTTGCCACCTTCAAGAGCTACGTGTGGAGCCGACTCAAGTTTTTTGCTGGTGATAGGCTCTGTGCTTGTGTTTGCAGGGGTCACTGCGCTGATTGTTGATGAAACTCCAAACGTGTACTGCTTGTCGAAGTTTATTTGCGTTGGCTCTGTTTGGATCGCTCCTCCCTGCGAGGAGCCAAGTGGGCTGCTGGTTTCCTCTGCGGTCAACGCCGAGGTGCCTTCCTTTTCTGCTTCATTTTCTGCTTCTTTTTTGGAGTTAGCTAACAAATTTTCGTCTTTTTTCTCCCCTCCTCTTGTCCTTCCAGACCTCATAGTTAGTTTGTTGCCCTTTCACCTAGTGATCTGGGATTGTGGGCTTGGTCAGTGTCTCTTGGGGAGGGGTTTGCTTGGCGAGTTTTGGTGTTTGGGTCGCTTGCCGGAGACTCCTGCAGCTTTCTGCGGCTCCCGCGGTACAGGAACTCTGTACCTGCTCCACTAACTAAGTTCTTTAAAGTGCTGAGGAAGGTTTTCCTGAGTGAGATGGGGAGCAAGATGGGGAAAGTCCAGTGCTCACCTCACCACGCACCTCAGCACTTTGGTTATCACTTAGGGTGTTCTGGCTGGGGCTCTGGTAGGGATTCTCAAAATTGGTCTTTCCGTCTACCTGTCTGACTGCCTTGATTCCTGATGGTTGTGCCACCTGGCTGGTGGAGCAAGATGGCGGAGCAAAGTGGCTAGGGAAGGCTGCCTATTTTGGAAAAGGGGGTTGGTGATGGACAGAGTTTCTGAATGATGCAGAATACTCTTACCAAGTCAAGAGATCATGGTTTTAATCCATCACCGTTTTTTAGCTCACTGCACCATCCCAGCTCAGAACCTGGCTATATGCAAATTAGTCTGTTCCTGTCCCAGTGCATGATGGGAACAGGGCAAACCAAACTACCAAGCCAATTCTTATACTGGGAAGGAAACAAGCTTCCGGGGACCGGTTTCTGGCATCACAGCCTTCTTCGGCCCGGCTTGCTTGAATCCTGATGGTGCAATGAGCAAGGGACTCACGTCTGAGTATACCCTCCCACACATAGTGTGGATAAAACCGATTTTGGAAAAGGGGGTTGGTGATGGACAGAGTTTCTGAATGATGCAGAATACTCTTACCAAGTCAAGAGCCTCACAGCTCCTCAGCTCCACAACTCCACACAGCGCCTCTCTCCACCAGAAGGGGGTCAGAGGCAGAGATTTCCAGTCTGTTTGTTCACTCCTGCTACCCCCAGTTGCCCCCCGTAATCTCACCTCAGTTTGCTATGCGGTGTGGGGTATGGGACGGCAAGCTGGGGGTACTGCTGCTGCAGCTAGGACCCGCGTTGTCCTCCCTATGGCTATGGTGGCTGCTGAAAACACCTCAAATTCTGGGCGCCGCTGCTGTGGGTGCTACACAACACTGTGATGTTTTGTGGCAAGCTCATCTGCACCTGGGACAAGTACAATCCAAATGGCTGGAACTCTGCATATGCATGAAGGGGATGATCTGGAAGCTTAATAGAACACTGCAGAGCCCCACAATGTAGCCCCCTGGTGGTGGGCACGAGAATGCAGGGAGCCAGTTGTGATAATCAATGAGGAGTTGGTGAATGCAGAGATATATTCAAAAAGTCATACTGTTCAAGAATTTATAGTAAATTGGAGGAAGCTGACCTTCGTGTTGTGTCACATGTCGAGTGGGCTTCTCAAAATGGTTTTATAGCTTCAATGTACTGGTTATTTGCGAGAACGCAGGTCCCAATATGTAGAGGGGGTGCAACACCATCAAAAGGATTATTCACTGACCGAAAACTTTAAAAAGGGGATAGGTAGTAGTCGAGAGATTCTGGGAAAGAGTTAAAAATTTCTCCTGCGTCTTCAGATTGTGGAGGATTCCATCTCCAGTTTCCAGGCTCCGCATTCATGCTGCACAGAGGTTCTGTGAATGCTGAGTCAAGACGCCAACCTATACTCCTTGACAGAGCTCCTCTCATTTGTCCTTTCAGCGACCTAACAGATCAGCTTTTCCCTAAGAACAGTTACCCTCTAGTGATGGAAACGTAGACTCAGGTACTGGACTTTCTTTTTCATTTGCTCCCAGTCCTCCTTTTTGTGTGTTTGATATACCTTGAGCTGCCAGGTCTGATGCATCTTCAGCTGCTTCAGCACCCTCATTAAGTATCTCCTGGAAGTCCTGCCTATCTTCGTAAGGCAACTTTACAGTGAACGTGGAAAACAAATCCCAGAGGGATCTATCATAGCGTTCAAGAAGAGCTAATATATCAGCTAATTTCATGGAAGATGCAGATGTTGCACACATCTTTTTCCCCAGTGCATCAACCTGCTTGCTCTCTGAGTCTTGGTGCACCAAACAGGAAGAAGTTGCAGAATAAGATTTTTGTGCAGCCACTACTATGACCAAATCTGGAGGAGGGTCTGCTTAGAGGAATACGGGATCCTGATCAGAAGCCTTGTGATTTTTCAGTATCCGAGATGGTGTGGATCTTAAAGAAGATGGTGATAAAAATAGTTGCGTCACAGGCTCTTTAAATCCAGGCAGTAGTGGTTGTGAGGCCATTCTGTGATGCAGGGTCTCAAATATCACAGAGGGGACAACTAGTCATTGGTATGTCAATATTTAGTTTTGTTGCACCTCTGCTTAATATATTGTCGAATGCTAAGGGGTCATCCATTGGTGATGGGGGTGTATGAGACTGTATAGGTGATTAATTTTTCACTAAGGACCTTTGATGTGATAAACCAAGATGGAGGTCTCCTCCTGTGCCTAGATGAAGCGGTGCAAGATCTATCTGGACACTGAACTGCTTCTAGACATTTGTGATCTAGAACGGTAGCGGAAAAGACTTCCTAACCTCATAGGTGACAGTTGTGTATTCCTACGTGGTGTGGTTCTTGGAACCCTAGGAGGCACTCGTGTGCCTGAAGGGAATCTTGGAGAAGGTGTTCTCTTGAGAGATGGTGAAGTAGGCCTGGAGGAGAGTACGCTTGTTAATACTGAAAGTCTTTTGATGAAGACACTGGTCATTTTCTTAACCTTTCCAGCTACCTTGGTACATGTTGATAAGAGACTTATCTGGACCGAGAAGGCGATTGCGCAAAGTCCACTGATACGATTCAGACCTCACGGAATGTCAACTGAGACCTTTCTGCAGCATTTCTCTCTGTCTACGCCAACAACTGTTTCGCTTTTTATGCTGTGCAGGGTGTTTCCATAGGCCTCCAGGACAACTGTGGCTTCGATGTAGATGAAGGTCTTGCGGGCTGCACAGGTTGCCTCTACGGTGTTTTATTTCTGGACGTTGTGCCATGACTCTTAACAGTCAATGGATGTCGCCTGGTTGTGGACGTCCATGTTGACAGGGAAGGCTGTCTGAGAGCTGAGAAATCTCCCGACGTCCACTGATGGTGCCTTCTTGCTGGAGATCTAACTCAGACGTCGAGCGAGAAACTGAACCCTTCAATGGTGTCTTCGACATCAATACCAGTATCTTCCTCAACGTCAAACCTCTCAACATCGAGTACTTTTTTATGGTGTTTTACGCGGGATCTGCGTCTTTGGGGTTCTTCAGAACTTTGAAGAGGGGGATCCTTGGAGGAAGACTGGTGTGCCCCAAAGCATCTTATGGGAGAACCTTTCTCCTGGAATCCATGAAGCCTGATCTTCTCCCTCTCCTTGAGAGTACATCTGGACAGCTTCTGGCAGTGTAGACAGATGTCAAGATGTTGGAACTTTGGTAGGCAGACAATGCAGACTGAATGAGGGTCAGTATGAGCCTTCGTCCCACAGGAAGGACAATTCACAAAAACGGAAGGCATATTTGACAGAAAAAAATATATATTTTCTGTCAGAAATCAGGTTGTCAGTACAGCAGATACTGGCTACTATCAAGGGAAAACGTTTTGAGAAAGGGTTTTTCTGACAATTTTTGTCAAAAAAGGAGCGCTCAGTACTCCAGAATCCTAACTGAAGGAGCCAAGAAAAATTAACTAATCTGTGACCTGTGGGTCATAATGGGATACAGGAGGTCATGGTAGGTTCTTAAAGGCACAGTGACAGTTTCAGGTCTACTCTCAACAGCAGACTATTGGTTAACAATGTCTCATGTTTTCTTTCCTTTTAAATAAAGGTTTGTGGAAGGCTTCCTATGGTCAGTTTTTTATTAACCTGAATTGTTTTGCTTTGAAAAGTAAATGTAATCTGGCCATTTTTACCTTTTCTATACACTGAAGATATATACAGTGGGAAGGGTATGCCCAGATTTGGGTCCCGTGCTCACTGCAAAACTGCATTCAAACTAGCCGGGCTGATGAGGGGGGATACCCCGAAACCAGTCCCAGGATGCTTGTTTCCAGTCCAGGGGGGGACCTGGCTTGGAGGTTCAGGCTGCACTGTTTCTACAAGGAACCGGATCAAGACTGATTTGCATATGACCGGTTCCAAACTGGGGTGGCATGGTGAGCAAAAAAAACAATGGATTAAACCGAAATCTTTGTGACTGGGGGTAAATATTTGCATTGTTCAGCATTCCATCCCTCACTTTTTCTTTTGGCTTTTGGCAAATATCCAGCACTGGAATACCCACGGCTAACTCCATAGAGGCAGCTTTGACTGGTGGTATGCCCTCTGGAAGCTCCTTCTTGTCAAAAGAAAGGCACATCTTGACACAGAGGACAATACATCTCAAAACGGTCCCGTTTTTACTGCTATTCCCCGCTTTGCGCCAATAAGGAGTTATATGCCCCCTCAGTGCTCCTTAGTCCACTCTAAAAGTGCAAACTAATGGCTCTCTTCAGATGCAACCAATGAAGCTTCTTCTCCTACCTATAGAGATGTGTCAGAGAAAGCAAAGCGGGGACAGTGATAGACAGCTCCACATGGAAGGATGACAACTTTCAGAAGGCGTAAACGCAGTGCTGATCGACTCCTACTGGGGTGCAGAGGTAGTGCTGAAGATTTTTTTAGATCTAGTCTTATGCCTGGATAATATTCTAGGGTGAAGAATCTGTGGTTAGATAGAGTCTCTACCAGACAAGGCATTACCGAACATCGACTATGCCTCTTTCCTTGCAAAAGAGGTTCAGTATTTGCTGGCTAGAGGGGGAAATGGAGACAACCCAAAAAATAGAGCAGATCAAAGTTGTAGCCATGTTCAAACAAATATATCAGTGGTGACTAGTGTGTAGAATCTAGAGTGATCTTTCACAGAGTGGGGAGGATTAGTGCAAAATCTGCAGTAACATAGTCTTTATCAGATAAGGGATTACAAAAGGTAAGTAACTGAGTAAATCTGATACACCAGCAATACCTCTCCGGAGAAGGGACTGCTGACCGAATTAGCAAAATGCCTGCCACGCCGGACCTGGCTGTAAAGGCAGTAGTGTGTGGTAAACGTCAGCAGAGAAGCTCAAATGGTAGCCAGTCAGATGTTCAAGAAGGGGACCCCACATGCTAACGCAGTAGTGGGGGTGTTGGACCCGGTCCTTTGGGCAGGTCTACCCCGTGACTTTTTGCTTTTTCCTAGCCTGTTTTTGGAACCTGGATTGGTGATTGTAGGCCTCTGCGCACTTTTTCACTGTGGTACAGTGTAAAGTGCGTGTGCTTTCTGTGTATGGATGGTGAGTGACCTGCCCTCCCATAGGAATGACTGGGAATATGTATGCCCATGGTAGATTCCTGATGCATGGGGAGTGCAGGGTCGAGTTTGATATGTATGAACTCGTGAGAATGAATGCTGCAGAATGGTATATGCGGCATGGCTGTGTGTAGTCTAGAAGCGCCACTTTTAGAAGTTGGCATAATTGTGTAGTGAGTCTGCTAGCACGTGATTGGCTGATGGGCCTGGCCCAGGCATGCCTGGGCCTGTTGGTAGATGGACTGTCTGGTTTGAGTAGAACAGGGTCTGCAGGGTCCGCAAGGCCCCGGAGGAGGGGGTAGATGAAAGGCCCCTCTGCTGTCAGGGATGGGAGGAAAGAGCATCTGGTGGTGCCGGGCTGTGCCTGTCGCCCACCCTGCTGGCTCTCCATCCGGGCGGCCTACTGTCACCTCTGGCCCTGAAGCTGTCAGGGAGACGTAAACTAGAAACATTCCAGTACTCAGGGCCCCTTGCACGAAAGCTTCAAAGTACTTCAAAGGCATTTCTGTGTATAAGAAGGGACGGTGTCTCCTTCCAAAATGTTCTTGTGCTAGCTCTTGTGGCTGACTCGGATCTACCAGGGGTGGGCGCTGCCCAGCCCCTGGATACCTGGATTCCTGGACTCCTGGGGGACCCTTCTGCCTGCCTGGGCTGATGGGGGGACTTTTGCTTAGCCCGCTGAGACTCTCAAAGACCTTTGTGCAGCATGGTGGAGCTGCATTGCTGGAAGGACTTTGGGGACTTTGTGTTCTAGCGCCTTGAAAGCGCTTTGGTGCTGGCAGCCCTGGAAGAGCGCTTTATTTTGATGATAGCGCTGAGGAGCGCTTTGCCCGCCTGGCGAGTTCCCACTTCGCTTATTCTTAGTGTTATTTAACTTCGGCTGCCCACGCCGTGATTGCCGCTGCCCGGGGGCCTAAAGGGGTCCAGGAGCCGCCGTCTGCCTGTGCGCGGCCGTGGACGAAGCCACGAAGGGGCCGCGACCTGATTGGCCGTCCCTCGGCAGGAGCCGCGCTCCGATTGGCCGAGGAAGCTACGCGTCACTGGGGGCTTGCCGAAGGAGCCGCGATGGGATTGGCCCATCGCTCGTGACCTGGGGGAGATGAGGCGGAGGAGAAGCATGGCGGCGGGTCGGCCGGGCTCCCGTGATCTGAGGGAACCCGGCGGCCTCTGAAGAGGCGTGTGGTCGGCTTCTGGGGCTCCCGTGTGCAGAGGGAGCCCCGAGTGAAGGAGGAGCAGCAGGCGGAGACTTGCGGCGGGGGCGCGAGGCACATTGGCGGTGCCTGCCCCACCGCGAACGAAGGAGAGCCCCGCCTGCTGCCGGTGAAGAGACCCGGTCCCAGGGAGGGAGACCGGGCGAAGAGGAGCCCCCGCCGAGAACAGCCTGGTGAGTCAAGAGGGCTGGGGGGGCTCCGTGATGCTGCTGCTCCGTGAGGGAGCAGATGGGTTCTCGGGGTGCCGGTCGAGGCACCAAGGAAGGGCGGCCCCAAATGGCAGTGGGCCGCCCCACCGTGAGCACCGAGCCCGCGAGGGGCTCTTGAGGGCCCGCAAAGCTCCGTGCGGTGCCGGTCAAGGCGCCGAGTAAGGGCGGCCCCGTTGGCAGTGGGTCGCCCCAACGCATTGCAAAGCCTTCAAGGGCGGCCCCAGTTGGCAGTGGGTCGCCCCAACGCGCATGAGCCTAGAGAGGCTCAGAGGGGCCGCATTATGTGTACGAGCCCGTTTGGCTCCCGAGAGGGCCATATTCGAGAGGGGGGCTTCGGGGCATATTTTCGGTGCTCGTCCCCTCCTGCCCCTGAGTGTGAGGGCTAGAGTCCGGTGAGGCTCATGGGGGCATCTGTGTTTTAAGAGCCTGTGTGGCTCCAACGGTTGGCATCATTGCTTTAGAGCCTCTGTGGCTCCAACGTCTGGGGCATGTGTGTTATGCCCAGAGCCTGTGTGGCTCCAGCAGTGGCGCAGTTGGCGCCGAAGGGCCAGTGAGGGCCCTGGCTCAGTTCTGTTGTTCTCCAGGTGCCCAGCACTTAGTGGGCACCTGCTACGTTTAGGCTTTTTGGTACTTTGAGGCTGGCGCTGCATGGCAGCGCACCCTGACACTGAGACTCAGGGCGTCTGAGCCCCAACAAGGCCGTTGGCCTAGGGACTGCCACAGGTAGTGGCTCATGTGATAGTATCTGCCTAATGTGAGTTTTGCGCATTGTGATGTGGTGCTAGGAAATGTAATGCTTTTAGTATGATTACGCACCTTGATCTTACACCTCTGAATGTTTTTAGACATCATGTGATTCTTGCGCTATTGCTTTACTTTGACACCCCTGAATGTTTCATGCATTATGTGTCTTTCTCTTCTTGCGCTACACCTCTGAATGTTTAGTCATCATGTGTCTTCTTGCGCTGCACCCCTGACTGTATTTTAATTGCATCATGTGCTCTGTCCTGAACACCGCTGAATGTGTAGGTCTATACATCATGTGTTTTCTTTCTTTACTACTCCTCTGAATGTATATTCATGCATCATGGGTAGTGCGTTTTGAGCTATACCCCTAAGTGGATTTCATCCTTAGGTGGTTGTTCTTTCTTAGTACAGGTGGTCCTAGTGAGGTCCTGGTCCCCTGCGTGACAGTCTCCCAAGGAGTGTAGGGTTGCGTAGGTGGTACTTACCTGTCCCCAGTAGTTACTGGGGGTGATCTATAACTGTTCCTTTGTGGTACAGTGATTTTATACACTTTTATTCTAAGTTCTATAAGTACTATTTCTATTTTAGAAGTGCTGATTATGACAGTGGCCTATGTGGCCCTGTCCTGTGTACATAATCCCTTGTGAATATTGCCGTGCCAGTTGGCACAATGTACATGTGTAATTTCTATCTGATATGTTTTTACAATACAAAAGTTATTTTAATATAACCTTGGGTGGAGTCTCTTTTGTGGTGTACCTAATATGTTGTTGCTGACGCAAATGCTTTACACATCGCCTCCGAGTTTAGCCTAGACTGCTTGCGCCATGCTACCTAGAGGGTGAGCAGGGGTTATCTTGGCGTGTGACTTCCTTGCCCTGACTGGAATGGTGGTTTCTGCCTGGCTTTGGCATAAGCCTTAGCCTACCAGAAATAGCCGGTTTCCAACAGGGGGCATTTGCCCTGGTGGAATGGGAATCTAGCACTTCAGGTGGTCGTTTCTTCGCCAGTGCATAGCAGATTTTGATACATCGTACAATCCACTCAGAAATGGTGCACTTTTGAACAGGCTTGCCCTTCTCAGCCCCAGAGAACCCAATTAAGAGCTGATTATCCAAACTGTGGGGTTTTGTGCACAACGTAAAAGGAGAGAACTCGTTTAGAGTCTAGGCGATGGAGTCTTTACTTTTCCTTGGAAGGTTTAAGCAAGGCTTAGAAAGCAGGCAGTGTTATACTATGGTCAACATGGAAGAAAGTGATCATTTTCTGGAGCAAAAACACAAGTGTTCTGAGGACCAGCTTATCCGGAAAAAAAACGGTGTATGGTGGGTTCAGGGAAAAAGACTGAAGCTCACTAACTTTGTTGCCTGATGTAATGACCACCCGAAAAGCAGACTTGATGGTAAGGAGCCATAAAAGACAAGAATAGAGTCACTCGAAAGGAGGATACATCAGAAACAACTAAACAAGGTTTAGGTCCCATGGGGCATGACAGATGAGGCCGGAGGAAAAAGATGCAGTTAACGCTACTATAAACCTTTATGGGAACGAGTCACAACTGGTGACTTAAAGAGGGAAGGTTGATCTGGCTGCCGCAGGAAGACCAATATGGCAGACAAACAATCTTTTACAGTGCCCAATGCAAGGTCTTGCCAGGCAAGGGAAAAACAAATACCAAAACCTCTGACAGAGCTGCAAGTGTTATGAGCAGAGTAATGAAATGCAAACATCATTATCATTCACTGCAGGGGTAGTAAAAAAGGCATTACAAAAATCCTTGAATGTCAATTGGGTTCACCTACCAAGTGTGCATTTTTGGAGCAAGTTCTTATGAAAGCATAGTTTAATCCAACCAACAAATTTTCTAAATACACAGCTAAAATCACATGAATCTAATAATACACTGAAATGGTCAAGGGAACCAGTGGAGTAAATTTACAATAACTGATGTGTGTGCGTGTAAGAAAGAAGCACACTTCTAACTTAACCGGAATGAACAATAGGCAACTGTTGACATATAAAAAGCAAATAGTGTTTCAGATTATAAGCAGGGGATCTGCAATGCAAAATTAGGAATCAAAAACAAATGTTTACTGACTAGAGAACATTTACATATGCAAATTGGTTAATGCTGGTAACCTACTTTATGAAATGCAGCATGAGATCGGTGACAAATTTGGCACATTTCACAATTGGGCTTGCTGGCTCATTAAATGTACGTGTATTATGCTCTATGTACCGCACCTCCCACATGAGCGATGAAAGACGCCTGGAAAATGAGAAAAGAAATTTCAAACACTTTATCATGTCAATAACACTTTCTTTGAATATTACATTTCGATAATGCAAAAGTATCAAATTTAAAAGTTTTACAAACGTAAGGTAAACATGCAGAAAGTCTCATCCAAAAACTAAGGTAAGCTATGAAACTTTTTACTTGGGTGCAAGTGTATAAAAAAATCGCTTGTATAACCCATAAAGCCATACATTTCAACACTCCAAGAAACTTAGCACAAAAGCTGGAACTATCTGGGGGATGTAGGACATTGCGCAACAGCAGCTCCATTCTGCTGAAACCACAGATTTTCCGCCAGAATAAAGCGTACAACAGAGCTTTCTCAGGCATCTCACCAAAAATCTGGAAATCTCTTCCAAAGGAAATCCATCTGATTCACTCTACAGCCTCCTTCAAATCAGAAGTGAAATCATTCCTGATGTCTAAATGGTTAGTCTAAAGTCATCACCATACTATATACCAATCAAACTTACTTGTTGAACTCATATTCTGTTGATCACGACCACCTCCGTCTGAGCTAACGAGATCACGCTCCTAGATTTGATACTCTTCTATGTTTCTATTTATGTCGTAAATGCGCTTTATTACTGTCTTTTACAGATGTATCCACTCCCCGCCTGGTGAAGCGCTCTAACACCCTCACGGGTCTTGTTCGCGCTATAAAAAAACTTTATAAATAAAAAAAACTTTATACATAAACAATGTTGAGAAGAGCTTACCAGTTTCTAGAGTAATTAGCAAGTTATTTACCCACAGTAACACTCCCACACACCAGAGAGTGGTGTTGTGTGGCTCCACACCGAAGTCTGCTTTGGAAGTGACAAGTGGAGTCACATATAAGCAGTACCCATGGGCACTGATGCCAGTTTCTTTTATAGTCTTGTCAGGTCACTAAGACACTGAGCCTATCAGCAAATTTGTAGAACCACTGTGCATTGTCAATCTCTAGGTCGAGACCTTATTTGATTGAAAAAAAAGGATTTTGTTGGTTACCCTGTAAGCATCTGTTCTTGGCATGGAGAGTAGTATATTCACATGCTTTGCATACTCGTGCCATCTAGTGTTGGATCCGTATCTTTGCAAGTTATTTTTCTTCTAAGAAGCATTTTCAAGTCACGAGGTAAGGTGACTCCTCCTTTTGGTGACAGTGCGCATGGGCATCAACTCCATTGTTATACTGTTTTCCCGCAAGAGGTTAATAATGGAGTAAGTAAGTGAAGTAAAGAGACGTCCATGAGTATGTAATGCAAATAATGAGAACTGCAACTACAGGTGCCCGGGTAGGTGGGAGGCCGCATGTGAATCTACAGCTCTAGATGCCAAGAACAGATGCTTACAGGATATGTAACCTAATCCGTTCGAGGCATGTGTGCTGTAGATACACATGCTTTGCATAGACTACATAGCAGTATTCTCCCAAAACGGTGGCTAACCAGTAGGTGTTGCAGTTGTTTGAAAAAGTGTCTTTGGCACTGCTTGCCCTACATTAACTTGTTGACGTACTAACACATCAACACTATAATGTTTAGTAAAGATGTGTGGTGCAGACCATGTTGCTGCTTTACAAATACCAGCTATGGAAATGTTACCTAAAAAGGCCACAGACGCTCCTATTTTACGAGGGGAATATTCTCTAGGAGGTATAAAGTTATTTTAGCTTTAGCATAGCAAGTTTGAATCCATTTAACAATCCATCTAGAAATCCCAGATTTTGAGTTAAGATTACCTTTGTGAGGTGTAGTAAATGCAACAAACAGTTCCTTTGTTTTAAGAAAAACCGTTGTCTTTTCAATATAGTATAACCGCGCCCTTCTGGCATCAAGTGTATGAAGAACCCTTTCTGCTACAGAATAAGCTAAGGAAAGAGCACAGATAAGTCAACTGATTGGTTAATTTGAAAAGCAGAAACCACTTTTGGAAGGAATTTTGGGTTTGTGCCAAGAACTACTTAATCTTTATGAAGTTGAAAGAAGGATTACTCTAAAGTTAATGCCTGTAGCTCACCAACTCTCTTTAATGAAAAGATAGCAATCAGAAAGGCAACTTTCCATGAAAAACTATGTTGGACAATTCTGTAATGGCTCAAAAGGTGGAGTGAGTCTTGTGAGAACAATGTTAAGATTCCAAACTGGTGCAGGAGGTACCTGGGGTGGTATTACTCTTAAGGCCATCCATTTAGGCTTTAACTACTGGAACGTTGAACAAAGGTAAGGGTTTTCTGTTTTGCAAATATGCGGTTGCTGCTGCGAGGTGCAATCGAATGGATGTATAGGCTAAGCCAACTCGCTGTAAATAAAGACAGTAACAATTAATATTCTGTATAGATACATCTAGCAGATCAATTACGTGCTGTTACAATATACAACAAATCGTTTTCATTTCGCCACACAATATGCCCTGGTGGTAGGCTTTCTTGCCTCTTTAAGAATTGTCATACAATCTGGCGGTAAATTTAAGTATCCAAACTCTAGAACTTCTGGAGCCAAATCGCTAGGTTGAGCTCCTTCGGGGTTGGGTGTCTGATTTCTCCATGGTTCTGAGTGAGAAGTCTGGAATTGAGGTGCAGCTTTTGATGTAGAACCACTGATAGCTCCAGGAGTGTGGTGAACCATGGTTGACAGGACCATGTGGGAGCCACTAAAATCAGTGTGAGAGATGTGTTCCTGAGCTTCCAAACTAGAAACGGGAGGAGAGGGAGAGGCGGAAAAGCCTAAGCGATTATCCCAGACCAATTCATCTACAGGGCATTGCATTTGGATAGAGGGTGTGGGAATCTGGAGGCGAAGTTTGGGCATTTTGAGTTGTCTACTGTGGCAAACAGATCTATTTGTGGGAATCCCCATTTCAGGAAATATGGAAAACAAACCTGAAGTTCCCATTCCTGTATTCGTTGCTGCACCCCGATGAGGAGGTCAGCAATTTGATTGCTCACTCCTGGGAGGTGTTCTGCCAGAAGATTAATTCTGTGATCAATTGCCAAATGGTATGAGAGGTGTTGTAGGAAAGCAGGTTCTACCATTGTTACCCGGACTTTTTGCCTGGTGTTATGCTGTTACAGACTAGTCTAACTGGGATCCTGCAAACCAGGACCCCAGTCTCTGTCATTTCTCCCTCAAATTGGTTACGGTAAGTACGAAGGTACCGCCAAGATTGGATACTGGTGTACCCTTATAAATTTCTAGTATATGGTACTGAAGTACCCAGGGCACAGGTACATCAAGGGTCCCTATGGCATGAAGCATGTATTATGCCACCCATGCAAGACCACTCAAACTGTAACTACAGGCCTGCTACTGCAGCCTGTGTAAGCTGGTGCTAGCACCCCTAACGGAAAATATAGGTTTTGAACATCTAAGGTCACTGCACTTAAAACCCATAAGTCATCCCTAAAGTAGGCCTTTCAATCTTAAAGGCCTTATTTATGGTCCCAACACGACACCTTCTTCGCTTCCACATTGTTTGCAGTTACCAAGGTTTGTTGGTGGTCCTAACGGACACCGACCCCTCACATCCGACGTGGGACAGCTCGTGAACTGCTCCTGGTCTACCACAGCGTCGCCGGGTCCGCACGGCTGCAACTCCAAGTTCATCATCAGCTCTCCTGCAACACCAGACTTCCGTAGCCATTCGTCTTCCGAGCCTCCTGGTCACTCCCAAGTGGCATACACTATGTCACCTCTGTTTGCAGGTACTTCTCAACTCTAATCCAACTTTGGGTTCTACCAGACACTTTCACCTTCTCCAGCAGCGGCATCTTCCTGAAGTCCTCCATTGAGTTCAACAGCGGTTTCCAGTGCCACTTCACACCTATGCACCTGGCTTCCCTGGTGTAGTTATCCTGGTTCCTAGGGTATCCACGGGTGGGGTGGCTCTCCACCCTACTGTCTTCCACAGGCTTTCTTCAGGGTCCATTGGGAAGGGTCCTTCTTTAAAATTGCAACAGCAGCATACCCATTGACTTGTATTGAGCCAGTGGTCATGTTCCCACTGCACATGGCCTCTGTGGGGTACCTGGTTGCACACCTCAGGTGGTTCCTTGGGTCCCGGGCACTTCTACGTCTTATAGTTATAGTCTTCACTTGAGGCGTGGTTCGCATACCACTATTTTAGTATATAGTTTGGTCTTCCACTGGTGACTACTGTGTATCTGTGCTACTTACCTGTTTCAATTGCAAAGTATTGTGTGTATTGTGTATATCTCCGGCTAGGAGATATCTGTATGTGTTAGTGTCTTATAATAAATACATATTTTTTATAAATACACTGTGTGGTTCTTTTTCCCTTAATCTATACCAATAAGATTATGCTCTGGTGCACAAGTTAATACTTGTGTAACAATATATCTGTAAGAGACATTAGTTAGTGATAGATTCCATACCTTAGAATATCCCCAGGCGTCAGACTGGATCCAGAAAGTTTTGCTTAGCAGTACCCCTGCGCGTTGGTAGGTGGCGTCCTGCGGCTCCGTGTCCGTCACTGGCGCCGTCAGCGCCGTGATGACGTCACAGAGGGTACTTAGGTGCCACCCATGCACGCTGACATCAGTTCTGCACACGACTTTCCGTGCCAGGAACGCAAAGCCATGCAAGAAACTGACCACTGGTGCCATGAAACTAGGGCCCTGGAAGGGATGACCTTAACCCTAGAAATCAGTTTGCAGAATAGGGAGGATGGGTGGGGCAGTAAGTAATCTATCACTAACTAATGTCTCTTACAGATATATCGTTACACAAGTAGTAACTTGTGCATCTGAAAGAGACACGTTAGTGATAGATTCCTTATCTTAGACTAGATACTCCAGCTATACCAATCCCGTTGGTGGGTCTGCGAACAAGATTACACCAGAAAGTCACAGAGCACAGAACAGCCAAAAAAGCAGTCTCTCCAGACCGGACTGTCAAGGCAGTAGTGCTTGGTAAACATGTGCAGCGAGGCCCACGTAGCTGCCTGACAAATGTCCTGCAAGGGAAAGCCACGTCTCAAGGTAATAGTGGCTGCAGTAGCCCTGGTCGAATGGGCACGCAGTCCCACAGGAGGCTCCTTCTTGGCCAAGGAGTAACATGCTTTGATGCACAGAACGACACACCGGGAAATGGTCAGTTTGTGCACGGCCCGATCTTTCTTGGCGCCCACGTAGCCCACAAAGAGCTGATCATCCACCCGGAACTGCTGAGTACGCTGCAGATAGAATGCAAGTGCACGTTTTGGGTCCAGACGGTGGAGCCTCTCCTCTTCCCTTTAAGGATACAGAGGCTGAAAGAAGGTGGACAAGGTGATGGTCTGCCCGATGTGGAAGGGCGTAACAACCTTCGGCAAGAAAGAAGGACGGGTCCTTAAAACCACCTTGTCCAGATGAACAGAAAGGAAAGGAGGTTTGGAAGAAAGGAGGTTTGGAAGAAAGGGCCTGGATCTCACTCCCTCTTTTGGCAGAGGTGATAGCAACCAGGAAAGCTGTCTTCAGAGTGAGAAGACGCAAGGGACAGTCATGAAGGGGCTCAAAGGGAGAGCACATCAGGAAAGTCAAGACAAGATTTAAGTCCCACTGAGGCATTATGAAGGGCACGGGTGGAAACGTATGCATAATGCCCTGAAGGAAACGGTTAACAACAGAGGACTTAAAAAGAGAAGGCTTATCAGGAAGCCGCAGAAAGGCGGAGATTGCAGAAAGATGACCTTTGATAGTGCCCAGAGCAGAGACCTGCTGGGCCAAAGATAGAAGGAACAAAAGGACCTCCGTAAGAGGGGTAGAAAGGGGATCCACAGCCTTTGCTGTGTGCCATGCAACCTAATTTGATCCACCTGCAGGCGTACACCGTTTTGGTGGAGGGATGCCTGGCTGCTAGAATTACATCACAGACCTCAGGAGGAAGATAGAAAGGTGTCAACTGTCGCCGCTCAATCTCCACGCTTGGAGGTGGAGACTGGACAGGTTCGGGTGGAGGACCGTCCCCTGCTGCTGCGACAGAAGATCCTCCCGAAGAGGCAGACGGATCGGGGGATCGATGCTCATACTGAGTAGATTTGGATACCATACTCTGCGAACCAAGTCCGCCGCCACAAGAATGACTTGGGCCTGGTCGCGCCTGATCTTCTTCAGCACTCTGGGCAGAAGTGGTATAGGCGGAAAGGCGTACAACAGACCGCAACTCCACTCGTGACGAAAAGCGTCTCAGAGCGAGTGCCGCTATGGAAATTCCAATGTGTAGAACTGATGACATTGCGCTTTCTCTTCGGTGGCGAATAGATCTAACCAAGGCTCTCCCCACAGCTGAAAGACCTTGCACCACATCCGAGTTCAGACGCCATTCGTGCTCCATCATGCACCGGCGGCTGAGTTCGTCCGCCCTGGTGTTCAGGGAACTTGCCAGGAGTTGAACCACCAAGGTAGTGCCTTGATGTTCCAGTCATGTCCAGAGGCGCAGAGCCTCTTGACACAGGGTCCTGGACCCCATCCCGCCCTGCTTGCAATACCACATGACGGTGGTGTTGTCCGTGAACACCTGCACTACACTTCCCAGGAAAGAGGGAAGGGATACCTTCAGTGCAAATCGGATCGCCCGCAGCTCCAGAAGGTTGATATGGAGCCGGGAATTCGCCGGAGACCAGATGCCTCTGATCTCCGCCTCTCCCAAGTGGCCGCCCCATCCCAGGAGGGACGCATCCGTCACCACTGTGTGTTCCGGATGGGGAAGGGGTAGGGATCTGCCACTGACACAATCGCGATTCGTGAGCCACCACTGAAACTGCCGTGCAGCGCCCTCCGAGATCTGAACATGGTCGGACAGGTTGCCCTGATGCTGCGCTACTGGAACTTCAGGTCCCACTGCAGAGCCCGCATATGCCATCTTGCATGTGTCACCAGCAGGATGCAGGAGGCTATCAGGCCATGAAGCCGGAGGGTCATCCTCACCGAAACCCGTGATAGAGGCTGAAAGGTCGGAATCAAAGCCTGAATATCTCGGACTCGCTGCTCGGGAGGATAAACCCAAAACAGCGTTGAATTCAGTACTGCTCCGATGAAGAGGAGCTTTTGAGAGGGACTCAGGTGCGACTTCGACATGTTGACGGAGAACCCTAACAAATGCAGGAGGTCTGCCGTAGTCTGGAGGTGGTTGACGACTGCCTGGGGCGAGCCCACCTTCAAAAGCCAGTCGTCGAGGTAGGGGAAGACTGACACCCCTGACGAGCCGCGACCACCGCCATCACGTTCGGGAACACCCAAGGGACACTGGTAAGGCCGAAGGGGAGCACGGCAAACTGAAAATGCTCCTGGCCTACCGTGAACCGCAGGTAGCGCCAGTGGGCTGGCAGGACGGGGATGTGAAAATAAGCGTCCTGCAAGTCCAACGCTACCATCCAGGGTCCCAGGCAGCCAGGACCTGAGCCAGAGTCAGCATCTTGAACTTCTCCTTCCGGAGGAAGAGATTGACGTCCCGGAGGTCCAAGATGGGGCGCAGGCCCACCCCCCTTGTCCTTCTTGGGGACCAGGAAGTAGTGGGAATAACACCCACTCCCTACTCCCTGACCGGGAACGCACTTGATGGCCCCCTTGGCCAGGAGGGCCGTGACATCTTGACGGAGAAGAGCCAAATGATCCCCCGACATGTGGTGGTACCGAGGTGGCATGGCTGGAGGGGGGACAAAAAGGGGAGTGAGTAACCTTGGCAGATTATCTGCAGCACTCACTTGCCTGATGTGATGTCGCACCAGTGGTGGAGGTGGTGGTGGACCTGGCCACCCACCAGCGTGGGGTGCTCCCTGAAGCTCAGATTAGGAAGGCTAGGAGGCGGAAGCAGCAGAGGTGGACTGACCCGCACGATGGTTCCCAGACCCGCCCCTGCGGAATCCAGGACTGCGGGGAGGCTGGTTCTGCAGAGGCTTGTTGGAGGAGCGTGCCTGGGTGAAAATGCCCTAGCCACGAAAGGAACGAAACCCATGAGTAGTAGGGTTCTTCATAGAAAGACCCAAGGACTTGGCCTTGGCTCGAGAGTCTTTAAAGCGCTCAAGGGCATGGTCGGCCTTGTAGCCTAAGAGGTGGGAGATATCAAAAGGCATGTCCATGAGCGACTCCAGGACAGGCGAGAACCCAGTCGAACGCAACCAGGCCCGACCCAATGAGTCAGCGGTATTCAAGCCTCACCTGATGGCAAATTTAGCCACATCCATATCTTCTGCAATCGCTTTGGAAAGGACAGCCTGGACCTCCTCCGAACACAGAGGCAAGACCTGAGCTACTGAATCCCACACTGCGTGGGAGTAACGGCCCAACAAGCAGACGGTGTTAACCAACCGCAGCCCTAAGTTGGCCTAGGAGAACAACTTCTTGCCAAATTGTTCCAGCCGTTTAGAGTCCTTATCCGGCAGAGCCGTGGGGAAGGCACTCTGTGACGTAGAGGCCTGAAGGACCAGGCTCTCAGGCGTTGGGTGAGTTGTCAGGAAGACTGGATCACCAGGCGCCGGGCGATGACGCCTTGCGATGTTTTTATCCACCGGTGCCTCTGTGGCCGGCCGCAACCAAGTGCCCAAGAGGACTTCGTTAAGGGCCTCATTGAAAGGTAGCAGCGGCTCAGACGATGCAGATGCCATCTGTAGTACCTCTGTAAGGAGGTTGATCTTGAGGGCCACTGTAGGGAGGTCGAGATTGAGAGCCTCCGCAGCCCGACGGAGCACCAGGGTGTAGGAAGCAACCCTACTCTATAGTAGGCGGAGGAAAGGCAAACCCCGGGTTAGAAAAAACATCGAGTTCATCCGCGTCTCCAGGTCGCCCAACCAATCTTGCTTGGAGTCACATTGCTGGGCAAGGGGGTCCTCGGACCCGTCCCAATCGTTGTCCGCCTCTGGTGTAGATGGGGCCGGTGGCGGCGGCAGAGGCAGAAAGAATGGTGCCGAAAACGGTGCCGGTCAGGGCTGCGCCGGAGCTGCACCCCAATTTGGATCCCAGGCTGGAACAAAATGGTTCGGGAACCGGGGCAGGATAAACGTTTCCCAGTGTGGCGCAGGGGGTGGAGCAGTGGAAGGCGCCAGGGCCAGAGCCGGCTGCGCAGCACCTCGTAGTGCCTGGGCCGGAGCCAGCGGCGCAGGATCCTGTGGTGCCGGTGGCAGAACCGCCGAGCCATCAGGATCTGGACACGGCACCGCGGGGCCCAAAGGCGTGCCGTCAGGAGCCCGGAGCCTAAAAAGGCGGTCCTTAGCAGCATGAAACTCTTGCTTCTGTTCGGGAGTCGCCGACAGAGCGGGTAGGCAGCGGGACTCCCAGGCTCCAGAGTAACCGAAGGGGCGGAGCTCCTGTCCCCCTTGTCCGCCTCCGGGGAGCGAACACGCTTCTTAGACTTATTTTAATGGCGTCGCTTACCGGAATCCGAAGGCGAAGACTTGGAGTCCGAGGAGCGACGGCTCCGGTCCCGCGAGCGGTCTCGAGATTGGCCCGAGACCCGGAGCGGCGGTGAGAGCAATGCCTGACCTCCAGCAACTTCCGGCGCCGCTCCCGCAAGGCCTTTAAGGTCATGGCTTGGCAGTCTCGACAGTCCAGAGAATCATTATGGGTCTCCAGGCAGTAGAGGCACACATCGTGGGGTCCGCCACTGACATGTTACGGCGGCACGACCCACAAGACTTAAAGCCGGGCATGCCTATGTGCACCAGGAGAAAAAGGGGAGGCAAAGTCTCAAACAAGCATTTGCAATGCAATAGGTCTCGCATTAGGAAAGTTTGAGCTATTGGTATTGTAAATGACACATTTTTTATTTATGTGTTGGTTTTGAAAATAGCAAACTTAATTGCTTTGTCATTTACAATGCCAATAGTTTTAACTGTTGCAAATGTGACACCTATAGCATTTGTAATGCAATATGTTTTGTATTTACGTGACTTAGATGTATTGATATTTCAAATAACAATGGCTTTTACAGTTTTTAATAATTAATACTGAAATAAAAGTTATTGTAATTTATAATACCAGTAGCTTAAAGTTTTGTAAAAAAAAATTGTGAAGAATATGTCAATTGTATTTTATTGTGACGAAAATCCAAGAACAGAAGTGAAATATTAACATCTTTTTGTGACATTTGTAATAAAGCTTGAAACATTGAGAGAACATATTTGAACCAGTTGTTGAATGGTTGCACAGATTGATGCTGTGGTGGCGCTGAGTGATGTTGTGGTGGCGGCGATTGATGCTGTGGCGTTCATTGATGCTGTGGTAGCGCCTAGTGAGTTGTATTTCCCATGAGTGATGCTGTGGTGGTGCTGAGTGATGCTGTGGCGAAGCGATAGATAGATAGAGTGAGGGCAATAGATAGATACAGTGATGGCGATAGAGTGAGTGTGATAGATAGATAGAGTGTATTTATGTTGCATTGAGTAGTGTAAGTATGAGGTGTGTAATTATACGGCACTGAGTGGTATTATGTGGAGTGTATTTACGTTGCATTGAGAAGAGTAATTATATGGGGTGTAATTATGTGGCACTGATTGGTAATATGGGGAGTGTATGTTGTATTCAGTAGAGTAATTATGTGGCACTGAGTGGTATTTGGAGTGTATGTTGCATTGAGTGCAGTGTAATTATGTAGCATATTATGTGGCACTGAGTGGTATTGTGTGGAATGTGCGTTGCATTCAGTAGAGTGTACTTATGTGGCACTGAGTGGGATTTGGAGTGAATGTTGCATTGAGTGCAGTGTAATTATGTGGTGTGTAATTATGTGGCACTCAGTAGTATTTGGAGCGTATGTTGCATGGAGTGCAGTGTAAATATGTGGTGTGTAATTATGTGGCACTGAGTGGTATTTGGAGTGTATGTTGCATTGAGTGTAGTGTAATTATGTGGCGTGTAATTATGTGGCACTGAGTGGTATTTGGAGTGTATGTTGCATTGAGTGCAGTGTAATTATGCGGCGTGTAATTATGTGGCACTGAGTGGTATTTGGAGTGTATGCTGCATTGAGTGCAGTGTAATTATGTAGCATGTAATTATGTGGCATTAAGTGGTATTGTGTGGAGTGTATGTTGTATTCAGTAGAGTGTAATTGTGTTGTGTGTAATTTTGTGGCAGAGTCGTATTGTTTGGAGTGTATGTTGCATTGAGTGCAGTGTAATTAAGCGGCGTGTAATTATGTGGCACTGAGTGGTATTTGGAGTGTATGTTGCATTGAGTGCAGTGTAATTATGTAGCATGTAATTTTGTGGCACTGAGTCGTATTGTTTGGAGTGTATGTTGCATTGAGTGCAGTGTAATTATGTGGCATATACTTATGTGGCACTGAGTGGTATTTGGAGTGTATGTTGCATTGAGAGCTGTGTAATTATGTGGCAGTGCAGTGTGTGTGAGGCAGGGCAGTGTGTGAGGCAGCGCAGTGTGTGTGTGTGTGAGGCAGCGCAGTGTGTGTGTGTGTAAGGCAGCACATTGTGTGTGTGTGTGAGGCAGCACATTGTGTGTGTGTGTGAGGCAGCGTGTGTGTGTGAGGCAGCGTGTGTGTGTGTGTGTGTGAGGCAGCGTGTGTGTGTGTGTGTGTGTGAGACAGCGTGTGTGTGTGTGTGTGAGAGGCAGCGTGTGTGTGTGTGTGTGAGGCAGCGTGTGTGTGTGTGTGTGTGTGTGTGTGTGTGAGGCAGCGTGTGTGTGTGTGAGGCAGTGTGTGTGTGGCAGCGCAGTGTGTGAGTGGCAGCACATTGTGTGAGGCAGTGCAGTTCATGTGTGAGGCAGCACAGTGTGTGTGTGAGGCAGTGTAGTGTGTAGCAGGGCAGTGTGTGTGATGCAGCGCAGTGTGTGTGAGAGGCAGTGCAGTTTGTGTGTAACAGTGCAGTGTGTGTGATAGGACAGTGTGAGTGACACAGCTGTGTGAGGGAGGGCAGTGTGTGTGAGGGAGGGCAGAGTGTGTGAGGGAGGGCAGAGTGTGTGAGGGAGGGCAGAGTGTGTGAGGGAGGGCAGAGTGTGTGAGGGAGGGCAGAGTGTGTGAGGGAGGGCAGAGTGTGTGAGGGAGGGCAGAGTGTGTGAGGCAGCGCAGTGTGTGTGAGGCAGCGCAGAGTGTGTGAGGCAGCGCAGAGTGTGTGAGGCAGGGCAGAGTGTGTGAGGCAGGGCAGAGTGTGTGAGGCAGCGCAGAGTGTGTGAGGCAGCGCAGAGTGTGTGAGGCAGGGCAGAGTGTGTGAGGCAGGGCAGAGTGTGTGAGGCAGGGCAGAGTGTGTGAGGCAGGGCAGAGTGTGTGAGGCAGGGCAGAGTGTGTGAGGCAGGGCAGAGTGTGTGAGGCAGGGCAGAGTGTGTGAGGCAGGGCAGAGTGTGTGAGGCAGGGCAGAGTGTGTGAGGCAGGGCAGAGTGTGTGAGGCAGGGCAGAGTGTGTGAGGCAGGGCAGAGTGTGTGAGGCAGCGCAGAGTGTGTGAGGCAGCGCAGAGTGTGTGAGGCAGCGCAGAGTGTGTGAGGCAGCGCAGAGTGTGTGAGGCAGCGCAGAGTGTGTGAGGCAGCGCAGTGTGTGTGAGGCAGCGCAGTGTGTGTGAGGCAGCGCAGTGTGTGTGAGGCAGCGCAGTGTGTGTGAGGCAGCGCAGTGTGTGTGAGGCAGCGCAGAGTGTGTGAGGCAGCGCAGAGTGTGTGAGGCAGCGCAGAGTGTGTGAGGCAGCGCAGAGTGTGTGAGGCAGCGCAGAGTGTGTGAGGCAGCGCAGAGTGTGTGAGGCAGCGCAGAGTGTGTGAGGCAGCGCAGAGTGTGTGAGGCAGCGCAGAGTGTGTGAGGCAGCGCAGAGTGTGTGAGGCAGCGCAGAGTGTGTGAGGCAGCGCAGAGTGTGTGAGGCAGCGCAGAGTGTGTGAGGCAGCGCAGAGTGTGTGAGGCAGCGCAGAGTGTGTGAGGCAGCGCAGAGTGTGTGAGGCAGCGCAGAGTGTGTGAGGCAGCGCAGAGTGTGTGAGGCAGCGCAGAGTGTGTGAGGCAGCGCAGAGTGTGTGAGGCAGCGCAGAGTGTGTGAGGCAGCGCAGAGTGTGTGAGGCAGCGCAGAGTGTGTGAGGCAGCGCAGAGTGTGTGAGGCAGCGCAGAGTGTGTGAGGCAGCGCAGAGTGTGTGAGGCAGCGCAGAGTGTGTGAGGCAGCGCAGAGTGTGTGAGGCAGGGCAGAGTGTGTGAGGCAGGGCAGAGTGTGTGAGGCAGGGCAGAGTGTGTGAGGCAGGGCAGTGTGTGTGAGGCAGGGCAGTGTGTGTGAGGCAGGGCAGTGTGTGTGAGGCAGGGCAGAGTGTGTGAGGCAGGGCAGAGTGTGTGAGGCAGGGCAGAGTGTGTGAGGCAGGGCAGAGTGTGTGAGGCAGGGCAGAGTGTGTGAGGCAGGGCAGAGTGTGTGAGGCAGGGCAGAGTGTGTGAGGCAGGGCAGAGTGTGTGAGGCAGGGCAGAGTGTGTGAGGCAGGGCAGAGTGTGTGAGGCAGCGCAGAGTGTGTGAGGCAGCGCAGAGTGTGAGGCAGCGCAGAGTGTGAGGCAGCGCAGAGTGTGTGAGGCAGCGCAGTGTGTGTGAGGCAGCGCAGTGTGTGTGAGGCAGCGCAGTGTGTGTGAGGCAGCGCAGTGTGTGTGAGGCAGCGCAGTGTGTGTGAGGCAGCGCAGTGTGTGTGAGGCAGCGCAGTGTGTGTGAGGCAGCGCAGTGTGTGTGAGGCAGCGCAGTGTGTGTGAGGCAGCGCAGTGTGTGTGAGGCAGCGCAGTGTGTGTGAGGCAGCGCAGTGTGTGTGAGGCAGCGCAGTGTGTGTGAGGCAGCGCAGTGTGTGTGAGGCAGCGCAGTGTGTGTGAGGCAGCGCAGAGTGTGTGAGGCAGCGCAGAGTGTGTGAGGCAGCGCAGAGTGTGTGAGGCAGCGCAGAGTGTGTGAGGCAGCGCAGAGTGTGTGAGGCAGCGCAGAGTGTGTGAGGCAGCGCAGAGTGTGTGAGGCAGCGCAGAGTGTGTGAGGCAGCGCAGAGTGTGTGAGGCAGCGCAGAGTGTGTGAGGCAGCGCAGAGTGTGTGAGGCAGCGCAGTGTGTGTGAGGCAGCGCAGTGTGTGTGAGGCAGCGCAGTGTGTGTGAGGCAGGGCAGTGCGTGTGAGGCAGCGCAGTGCGTGTGAGGGAGGGCAGTGCGTGTGAGGGAGGGCAGTGTGTGTGAGGCAGCGCAGAGTGTGTGAGGGAGGGCAGTGTGTGTGAGGCAGCGCAGAGTGTGTGAGGCAGCGCAGTGTGTGTGAGGCAGCGCAGTGTGTGTGAGGCAGCGCAGTGTGTGTGAGGCAGCGCAGTGTGTGTGAGGCAGCGCAGTGTGTGTGAGGCAGCGCAGTGTGTGTGAGGCAGCGCAGTGTGTGTGAGGCAGCGCAGTGTGTGTGAGGCAGCGCAGTGTGTGTGAGGCAGCGCAGTGTGTGTGAGGCAGCGCAGTGTGTGTGAGGCAGCGCAGTGTGTGTGAGGCAGCGCAGTGTCCAATGTGTGGAAGGCCCTGGTTACTTCAGCATGAATGACGCACCTGCACTACATAGCAGCTAGATTTAGACCGGCACTGCAGGATTATAAATCCCTTAGAAGCTCTTGAATCGTCTGTACATCCAGTTCTAGGGTCACAAGACGCATTCTGTTGTTTTATATATTTCCAATACACGTGGATGTGTTTATATGTGACGGGGTACTGCTTGGCCCGAAACATGGGCTTCAAACGTCTGGTCGCAGAGCGGTGCAGCCGCCTGCAGGCTGGAAGCACACGGCTTGATATGGAATGATTTACATTTAAACAAAAACAAGCTGCGAGCAAACACTTTAAAGAGCCAGCCCTGCTAGAATTAGTGTTAATGTATTGACAGTGTTTTGTATCATATAAAAGAGCAGAGTAATACGTGCAGGAATGATTTAAAACAGCTGGGCTAATGCACGCGATCGCAAAAAGCAGCAGGTTAGTTTTTGTAGCGCCAAAGAGGTGTGCGCAGTTGTATGTAAGCGCTTTGGTGCCGGGCGTTCCACAAGCTGCGAGCAAATACTTTAGAGAGCCAGCCCTGCCAGCAATAGTGTTAATGTATTGGCAGTATTTTGTATCACATAAACGAGCACAGTAAGTGCAGAGATGATTTGGAACAGCTGAGTTAATGTGCACACTCGCAAAAAGCACCAGGGCAGTTTTTGTAGCGCCAAAGAGGTGTGCGCAGATGTATGTAAGCGCTTTGGTGCCGGGCATTCCACAAGCTGCGAGCAAATACTTTAGAGAGCCCGCCCTGCCAACAATAGTGTTAATGTATTGGCAGTGTGTGTCCTGTGTTCGCACTGCTGGCCTCAGACCAATTGTGAGTCCTGTCAACGGCTGGAAAAACATGGTTGGGGTGTTGGGGGAGGGGGGGTTAAGGGTGGGAGTAAGTGAAGGAGCAGAAATGGAGCGAGCAAAATGAAGCCGCAAGAGGAGCTAGAAAAAAAGTACGGGGATTTTAAAAGCAGCTATAGGAAAACTGCTAACGATTTAGCTGGCAAAAGCATACGTTTTCAAAGCACGAGCTAAGTGAGACGGACCTGCAGCATGTAGGGGGCCACCAGAAATGCATTAACAACTTGCTTGTAAAACAGGATCAAGTGTAGCCGCCACCAAGTCTGGAGTGGTGTGAAATGTTGCAATAGTTACTAAATGTGTTTGAATGTGAGTCTGCCATCGCACATTAAAGAGAAAATTGTCTCCTTGTAAATACAGATCGTTATCATAGGTAGGAGATGCAAATGTGGCTTTGATGCAGTTGCACATATGGGTGATGTTTACACAACAATCTGGCAAATTTGTAGCAGAGATAAAAATGTTGTACGAAAGTTTTTTTTGGGCGCTTTCACAGTTAGTTTTTTAAGAAAGTGTAAGAAAATACTCTACCCAACACTGCTTCCTTAAGTAAAATAGACTCGACATCATCATTGTAGGAGAGTAGGGTCTGCAATCCTATGATCACCCAGATTTTTTGCTTTTTGCTTCACTGGTTTACGACTTCCCTGGCTGTGGGCCTGCTAATCAGACCGACAGCCTAGCTGTTCTCTCTAATCCAAATTGTACCCAGGTACTGAATTGGCACTGGGCCCTCTCAAGTCCCTGTACCCAGGGCTGAGGTGCACCCAGAAGTCTCCCAGGGGCTGCAGCATGTATTATGCCACCCCTGGCCTGACTAACTAAATCTGACACAACTGGCTGCACGACAGCTGGGGCAAGGTGGTGTACTCACCCTTTGCTTTAGATATAGTATACCTATATCTAACCCTAAAATGGACACACAGATCTCCTATCAGTCACTCCTATGGCAGGCCTTAACAATCCTGAAGGCAGAGTGCTTGGAATCGTGTGAGATGGTGCTCTGGCATGAGCTGAGCCTGTCTGCGGCTTTCGGGATCCATCCCTTAGCCGTTTCCATGATATCGCATACCATATACTCTTAAGTGCATTATAATCCTCGCGGTTATATGCCAACTCTGGTATCGCTTTATCAAAACATGTCGAGTAAGGTGTCATACGAATTGGAATACTAACCCCTCGCCAATTCTGGCGACGGGGTTAGCATTCCACCCTTCTAGAGGGACACGACATGTATGTAACCTATAACCCCGGTTAAAGTCAGACAGAGCCTTAGCATCCACAAAATGGATGCTGCCACCGAGACACAAGTCTGCCCTCCTGCTGCTGGGAGTCCTCCCAGAGCAGGAGGCAAGGACAAAGGGTTTCCTGCCAGGGGCGGTGCCAGCACCGTCCCAGACAGGGTTTTGTGTATTCCAGGTAGGCAGGGCTACAGAGGAAGGTGACTGCAAGTGGCACCCCGGTGCTCACTGTGCATAGGCCGGCTTGAACCAGTTCCAGGGGCACACCAGCCCCTGAGCTGGGGAAAGCCCGTCAAAGGAGAGGGGTGTAACCACCCCCCTCCTGGTCCCACCCATAGGGCAGGACTTAGTCGCGTGCCAGCCCCCTTTTCCAAGATAAAGGTAGGAGCAGGCCCCCTTCCAAATTAGATCATCTTTGGAATCAAGACACGACTTTCTGCGAAAGGACATCAAGATTTCTTCTTCAAGATTCTCCCTTGTGACTAAGGAGTAGTCACCCTGCATCCGCAGGCACCATCTTAAGAACACTGCGGTCTGCTGCAAGTCCTTCCTCCGGAATCTGACTGCCCAGCTCGACGAGAACCGGCTTCCCTGGCACCTCTGACCTCTACCCACCTCTACAGCTAAGCTGAGAACCGTGGGTGCGACGAGACCTCGAGGGACCGGCCATCTTCAAGACTGCACGACTTCTTTCCAGCACGACCGCCGAGGGATCCTCTGGTGAGTGCTTTGGGGTCCGAGAAGCCCCGACCCTGAGCAGCCCCAGCACCGAAGTTCAGCCTCCCAGCATCTCCACGATCTGCGTGGGGCCCTTCTGCTTTTTGCTGCTCACCGCGTTGTTTGGCTACTAGCCCGCTGGCTTGTGGCCTTCTTAACGACGCCCGACGACATCACTGTTGCTGGTCTGGTTGCTCCAGACTGGCCCTTGCTCCCTTCCAAGAGAGGAGCACCCCGGACCCTCCTGGTCCACTCCAGACGCCATTTTAGGTCCACCGCGTGGGCTTGAATTTGCCAAGACTTGTTGCCCCAATCCTGGGTCCAGCGACGTCGAGAGCATCATCCATCGTGGGACAGCTCGTACCTCCATCCTGGTCGCCGACAATGCCTCCTGGTCCGTGAGACTACAGAGCCCAGCGTCGCCCACTCACCTAGTCGAGGTGACTACCATCCGGTGCCCTCCTGGTGCCACCTGACTACTGGCTAGTAGTCACGAACTTGGTCCCCTCTGCTTTCAGGTGTCATCTATCTTCGATCCAGGCTTGGATCACCCGAACAATGTTCACTGGTCGCCGGCCAGCAACTCCTTTCCTTCAGGCTCCTGGTTCGTCAACGGAGAATCCCGAAGTCTTTTCAGACCTATGCAGCTGCAGCCCCTGGGCTAGGTAACTTCGGCATTTCGGTGCCTCAGCATAGCCTCACTATCCAAGGGTCCAGATCCACTTTCGTTTTTGACCTACCTAGTCGGGTTCGCCCGAGAACACTAACTTCGTGAATACTAGCTTCCATAGGCTTTTTCCCGCCTTGCGCGTGAGAGTTCCCACTCTGCACGTGGCGCCCCTAGGCCTCCTGCTCCTAACCTGAGTGTTCAGTATTGTAGGACTAGCGGTTCTAAAGCCTCTGAGAATCGTTACTTACCTGCTAGTAATTCGCATTCCACTTTTAGAGTATATGGTTTTTCATGCCCCTCGGGCATTTGTGTAAATTGTGCGACTTAAAGTATTTTCGTAAGAGTTTTGTTGTGTGCTTAGCTCCCTGTCTCATAAAGAGCCAGGGTAGTCTTGTTATAAATAAATACACTGTTTATTTTCATAACAACTTGTGGGGTGTCCTTTCACTGGGTGTTCAAGGGGTAATGTGATGGTAAAACAGCTGGCTTAACACGCCCTCTAGAGTCTTAGCCTTAGACTGCTCGTATCCATGCTACTAGGATAGCTGGTCTATAAGGTTGACTTACAACCAATCATCAATAAGGGTTGTTTGGACTGATACATAGTGATCACTAGACTAGTGAGCACTGCATATCAGGCCAACTTCTCACAATCATGGACCAGAAACTATTGAAAGTAAAGTAGTTACGGAGAGATTACGTTATTTTTGCGCAGGATGACAAAATATTGATCTGATGCCACGATTTTTGTATTTTACAGTAAAGAGAGGAAACAGGGTGTTGCTTCTAGCAGTCCTACAAAGGCCAACGTTATTGGCAGTGTTAATTTGTAAATCAGTGTTCAACAGCTAAAGCTCCGTTTTACAGAAGAGTTAAGTTCCATAATAAGAACATCTCAAAGTCAGTCTAAAACCGCAATTTACAGGAAGGGCATCCTGCTGGACTTAAAAAAACCACATAACAACTATGACAATGACAACAAGCTGTGGTTGCGAAATCAAACAAGCTGTTTGCCGCGAAAGTGAAACGAGACGCATGGGGAGCAGCAGCCTTTGATGTGCCGGCCCGCCATTAGGGGAGGAGAAGTGCCGGCCTGAGGCCGAGCAGCAGAGCAACAGATGGCTTTGATGTGGGTGGAGGCAGGCGGCAAGCTCGTGCACGAGGCATGCACTTCCGAAAATCCGCTGGAGAGCCCTTGCGTGGCCTGAAGTATGGTTTGGCTGCATTAGGGCCCGTTTCCTATTCCTGCGGAATAGGAAAGGCGAGCCCTAAAAAGTGTAGTCAAAAAGTGACTGAGGTACGTGCTCAATCCGGATCTGCGCTTTCTGGCGCGGAAAAATAATGTACTGACGTCAGTGCTCATGGGTGGCGCCTAAGTACCCTCCGTGACGTCATCTCGGCGCCAGTGATGGAGGCGGAGCCGCAGGACACCACCTACCGACGCGCAGGGATACTGCCAAGCAAAACTTTCCAGATCCAGTCTGACGCCTAGGGATATTCTATGGTAAGGAATCTATCACTAACGTGTCTCTTGCGATAAAACAAGTGACTTTACATTCCTCCTGGACTAAGCCTGAAGGCTGCTCCCCACAGCTACCACCTAGAGAGCTTTCTAAGCTTGTCTAAGACTACTAAAATCCCTATAAGGATTGTCTGGATTAGTGCAGGGTGCCCACCTGCCTAAGTGTGCACCAAATACTAAGCCAGCTTCTCACAGGCGTGTAGTTGCAAAGACTGTGTCCGCCCCCTGTTTTTGTACATAGTACATGGCTGTCATATTGTCAGTTCGGACTAGGACAACCTTTCCTATGAGGTGCGGCTGAAAAGCTTTTAGTGCTATATACACAGCTAGAAGCTCTGGATGGATGATGTGGAGACTTTTGTGCTGGTTGTCCCACAGCCCCATAATTGTTAGATTCTGCAGATGAGCACCCCAACCTGTGAGAAACGAGTCTGCTGTTAGTACGATCTGTGGAACAGGGTCGATGAAGGGTCGCCCTTTTGATACTTTTAGTGGGTTCCCCATTGCAGAGAGCGATAGGTGCGGCTGTCTACCAACACTATATCTGTTAATTGACCCTGTGACTTATTCCACTGACATGCTAAGTATTCCTGTAGGGGACACGCATGTGTAATCTGGCATATTTTCAATGCAGAATGCCATCATTCATAGTAGTTCCTAGTACTTACATGAAAGCCTTACCGTTGAGTAGGCTGTAGGAGAGTGGGGTCTGCAATCCTATGGTCACCCCAGATTTTTGCTTCACTGGTTTACGACTTTCCCTGGCTGTGGGCCTGCTAATCAGACCCACAGCCTAGCTGTTCTCTCTCTAAATTGACAACCATGTACTTTAGGTGCATTTACCAATTGGTACTGGGCCACCTTATCAGTCCCTGTACCCAGGGCATAGGTGTACCCAGGGTCTACCAGGGGCTGAAGCATGTATTATGCCACCCCTGGCTGGACATCTAAATCTGACACAACTGGCTGCATGACAGCTGGGGCAAGGTGGTGTAAACACCCTTTGCTGTAGATATAGTATACCTATATCTAACCCTAAAATGGACACATATATTCCTATCAGTCACTCCTATGGCAGGCCTTATCAATAATGAAGGCAGAGTGCTTGGAATTATGTGAGATGGTGCTCTGGCATGAGCTGAGCCCGTTTGCAGCTTGCGGAACCAAGTCCAAATAGCTGTTCCATGATAACGCTATACCATATACTCTTAAGTGCATTATCAACCTCGCGGTTAAATGCTAACTCTGGTATAACATTATCAAAACATGTCGAGTAAGGTGTCGTACGAATTGGAATACCACCCCCTCGCCAATTCTGGCAACGGGGGTAGCATTCCACCCTTCTAGAGGGACACGACATGTATGTAACTGTGAACCCCGGTTAAAGTTAACTCGAGCCTCAGCATCACAAAATGGATGCTGCCACCACAGACACAAGTCTGACCTCCTGCTGCTGGGAGTCCTTCCAGCGAGGATGGCTTGGACAAAGGGTTTCCTGCCTTGGGAGGTGCTAGCACCACCCCAGACAGGATTTTGTGTATTGAGGTAGGGAGGCCTGAAAGGAATGAGACATGCCTGGGGCACACAAGGTTCCCTGTGCATACACCGGTTCAAACCAGTTGCTGGGGCATCCCTGCCCCAGCTCTGGCGGGAAACCGGACAAAGGATAGGGGGTGTAGCCACCCCCCTTCCTGGTCCCACCCAGGGGAGGGACCTAGTCAGTAGTGCAGCCCCCTTTAGGAGAATAAAGGTAGGAGCTGGTCCCATTCCAAATTAGATTATCCTGAACTATTCATCAAGAAGAAACTCCACAGAAGACTGAAGATTCTCCCTTGTGGACAAGGAGTGTCCACCCTGCAACTGCAGGCACCATCAAGCGTCCAGCGGCTGCACTTTGTCGTCTTCCCTCGAGGATCCAGACTTCAGAGCCCGACGAGATCCGGATTCCCAGACCTCTCCGACCTCTACCTGCATCTACAGCAAAGCTGAGACCCGTGGGTGCGACGAGACACGTGGGACCGGCCATCTTGAACGAACCTGCACTCCGCTTCCAGCACGATTCCCGAGGTAAATTCGACCAAGTGCTTTGGGGACTGAGAAGCCCCAGCCCCGAGCAGCCCCTGCACCGAAGATCAGCCCTCCAGCATCCACGAGATCTGCGTGGGGCCCTTCTGCTTTGTTGCTCCTCGACGCGTTGTCTGGACACTTGCCGGCTGGCTAGTGGCCTCCCAGACGACGAACCTTCGAATCTTTGCTGCTGGTCTGGTTGGTTCAGACTGGCCCTTGCTCCCTTCCAAAAGAGGGGCACCCCGGACTCTCCTAGTCCGCACCAGACGCTTTCTTCAATCACCGCGTAGGTTGCCTTTGCCAAGGCCTGTTGAGTCCAATCCCGGATCCGACACCGCCGACTGCGAGAGCCTGCGTGGGACAGCTCGTGCCTCCATCCTGGTCGTCGAAGACACCTCCTGGTCCACGTGGCTGCAGAGTCAAGCGTCCACTCTTCACCTGATCGCGACGACGACATCTGGTTCCTTCCTGGTTCCACTCCCGTCACTGGCTAGTGACTGTGAACATTGTCCCCTCTGCTTTCAGGTCTCCTTCTTCAACAATCCACCCTTGGATTGCCCCGGACATCTTCCTCCTGGTCGCCTGCAGCATCTTTTCTTTCAGGCTCCATAGACTTCAATGCCGGAACCCGACGCACTTTGACACCTATGCACCCGCGGCCCGTGGGTGAGGTAACGAGAGCATTTCGGTGCTCAAGGGTAGTTTAACTGTCCTAGTGTCCAGTTCCACAGTCGTTTTAGTCCTACCTAGTCAGGATTGTCCGTACTCACCTTTAACTTGAACTGTACTGTCCATAGACGTTGTTACGCATCTCGCGTGTGAGTTCACACTCTGCACACGCGTTCCGTTGGCCTCCTATTACTTACCTGAAGTTAGTATAGCGTGGTCCCATCGATCCTACAGCCTCTAGACAGCTCCATTCCTCTTATCGACTTTCACATTCCACTTACTTAGTATATGGTTTGTCGTGCCCCTAGGGCACCATTGTAATTTTGTGCGACTTGTAGTATTTTTCGTAAGAGATTGTCATGTGCTTAGCCCTCTGACCTCATAAAGAGTTCAGAGGTGTTATTAATAAATAGACGGTTTATTTTCATAACAACCTGTGTGGTGTCCTTTCACTTGGTATTCAAGGGGTTATATTGTGGTAAAACAGCTGGCTTCACATGCAAAAAGAGTTTAGCCTAGGACTGCTTTGTCCATGCTACCATTAGGATAGCTGGTCTATAAGGTTGACTTACAACCAATCACCATAAGGGTTGTTTGGACTGATACAAGGTGGTCACTAGAACTAGTGAACATCATATATCAGGCCAACTTCTCACATAGGCGTTGGTCTGAAACTGTAGTAACAGTTTGAATATTTCAAATTCTGGCTGCATTGAGAGAGGCTAGAGCTGTGTGAGTGTTTAGAGTCGCTCCCAGATAGGACTGCATTGTAAAGGTTGAAGCTGAGACTTTTGCATATTGACTATAAAGCCCAATTGATGGAGAAGGTCTAATGTAGTCTGAGTGTGTTGCAAACACTGTGTGTGTGCCGGCTTTGATGAGCCAATCAGTTGTCTTCTGAGATGAGCTCCAACTACTGCTAGACTTTTTGTGTACACTCTAGGTACAGTAGTAGCTCCGAATGGGAGTACTTTGAACTGATAGTGATTTCCTGTTATCACAAATCAGATATTTGCGATGTGCTGAGTGAGCTGGAATGTGTAAGTATGCGACCTTTAAGTATTGCTATAGAAGTGGGAGCACTTGTTGAAACATAACCATATGGAAATGTTCTGAAAGTATAGACAGGCTTAACATTCTTAGGTCTAAACAATAATTGGTAACAATATATCTGTAAGAGACAGATTAGTTTTGGATTCCTCACCTTAAAATTAAACCCAGGCGTCAGACTAGATCCACAGAATTTTTTCTTCAGAAGTACCCCCGTGCGTCGGTGGTGGCATCGGTAGACTCCGCGTTCATCATTGTCGTCGTGGTCACCGGAATGATGTTGCGGTGTCTACTTTGACGCCGCCCCTGCGTGCTGAAGTCAGTTCTGTACACAACAAACAAGTTACTTACCTTCGGTAACGATAGATCTGTAAGAAACATTAGTTAGTTATATTCCTTACCTTAGAATAACCCCCAGGCGTCAGACTGGATCCGGAAAAGTTTGCGTAGCAGTACCCTTCCGCGTCGGTAGGCGCCGTCTGCGGCTCTGCGTCCGTCATCGGCGCCGGGATGTTGATGTCGGAGTACTTGTGACTCTAGGGGATTGGCAATAAATATAGGCAAGACTAAATTCCTTGTCCTTAACCCTCCTAAGAAATCCGTTACCCCTCCTGCCTTAGACTCTATCCCCCTTGAAAGAGTCAGGGAATTTGATTACCTCGGAATACGGCTCTGTGATACCATGAGCTGGAAGGCACACAACCAAAAGGTATTCCTGACTCACAAAAGGGCCACAGGAGCCTTGCTTAAGGAACAGCGAGCCTCATCCTTAAAACCAATCGGGGCATTGATAGATATCTACAGAGCGCGGGTTGTGAGTGCCGCCCTGTATGGGGCTGAACTGTGGGGCTTACAGAAAGTTGATACCCTGGCCCACCTTGAAAATAATTTCCACAAGGATTTGATGAGGTTGCCCCATAGTACTCCTACAATCCCACTACTGTTAGATACAGGCACTCGCCCAATCTGTGAGCAAGCTAATTTACGACCTTTGCTTCTCTGGTCCCGGATCTGGAACGTCCCCGAATTGTGTAGCTACGCTGACGCCCTAAAAGACCTTCTGTCGCTTCCAGGTTGCAGTAAGATACCCTGGTTTAGGGAAGTCAAACGCCTGCTTTATGAGCTGGATTTGGGTGACGCCTGGGTCAACAAAACCGCACCCCCCAAGCAGTTCCTGAAGAGGGTGTATTGGCTATGGGTACACAATAAGAGAATACACAATTCCAACCATTGCAAATCTGTCGCCAAGTTCTTGTTGGTCAAAGAGATCCCCTATAGGGAACCCTATCTGGACCTGATTCATAATTCTGGAGACAGATCACTGTATTTTAAATTTAGAGTGGGTGTGCTCCCCCTAGGCTCGTTTACCTCTACCTGGAAACCTCCACTTCAAACGCTTCCACATTGCCCGTTCTGTGCTTCAAGGGTTGAGTCCATCGCCCACTTACTGTTTGAGTGTAAGGCTTATGCAGCACCTAGATCGAAATGGCTAAAACCATTGTGTAGGAGCCTAGGAATAAGATCACACTCAGAAGCCCTACGCATACTATGCTCAGATGCCCGCCCATTTTTTGCATGTTGTATGGCAAAATTTTTAGGTTGGGCCTGGCGTATAAGAACCTCAAGGAAGCTGCTGCTTCAGTAAAGTGCCCCTTGATGAACTATATTCCGTATGGGTGTTCAAATGTTAATGCTACCCTTATTTGCGCATCTCGCTCTTATTGCTTTTATTGCTTTTATTATCAAACCTGAAGGTATTTTATATTATGTAAATTGTATTGTTTTATTTGATGCTTTGTATTGCTTTTAGGATATGTACTGTATCGAAATAAAGCTTACTTACTTAGACGCCGCCCTCGCGCGCTGACGTCAGTTCTTATACACAGCTTTTCCACGTCATAAACGCAGAGCCATGATAAAAACCGACACTGGTGCCATGAAACTAGGGCCCTGAAAGGGGTGACCTTAACCCTAGTGTGAGAAGTTGGCCTGATGTGCAGTGTTCACTATTCTAGTGATCACTATATATCAGTCCAAACAACCCTTATTGATGATTGGTTGTAAGTCAACCTTATAGACCAGCTATCCTAGTAGCATGGATACGAGCAGTCTAAGGCTAAGACTCTAGAGGGCGTGTTAAGCCAGCTGTTTTACCATCACATTACCCCTTGAACACCCGGTGAAAGGACACCACACAAGTGTTATGAAAATAAACAATGTATTTATTAGAATCACAACAACCCTGTACTCTTTATGAGGACAGGGTGCTAAGCACACAACAAAACTCTTATGAAAATACTTAAGTTAGCACGTTATACACAAATGCCCGAGGGGCACGAAAAACCATATACTCTAAAAGTGGAATGCGAAATTACTAGCAGGTAAGTACAGTACTAATAGGCTTTGGAATCGCTAGGACTTGACTATAGAATCGTTAGATTACTTCTAGGAGACCTAGGGGACTCGGGTGCAGAGTGTGCACCCTCACGCGGGATGCGGGACAAAGTCTATGGAAGCTAGTAAAGGCAAAGTTAGTGTTCACGGGCGAACCCGACCTGGTAGGGAGAAAACGACAGTGGATCCTGACCCTTGGATAGTGAGGCTATGCTGGGACACCGAAGTGCCGAAGTTACCTAGCCCAGGGGCTGCAGCTGCATAGGTCTGAAAAGACGTCGGGAATCTCGTTGCCGGACCAGGAGCCTGGAAGAAGGAAGTTGCTGGCAGGCGACCAGTGAAGGAAAGTTCGATGGATCCAAGCCTGGATCAAAGAAGAAGGAAACCTGAAAGCAGAGGGGACCAAGTTCTTGAATCACTAGCCAGTGATTAAGTGGGCACCAGGATGGCACCGGGCGAAGTCACCGCAGTCAGGTGAGTGGGCGCTGCTGGGCTCTGCAGTCTCTCGGACCAGGAGGCGTTGTCGGCGACCAGGATGGAGGTGCGAGCTGTCCCACGAAGGTTCTTGCTGTCGATGTCGCTGGACCCAGGATTGGGCAACAAGTCTTGGCAAATGCAAGGCCCACGCGGTGGACCTAAAATGGCGTCTTAGCCGGACCAGGAGGGTCCAGGGTACTTCTCCGATGGAGGGAAGCAAGGGCCAGTCTGGAGCAACCAGGCCAGCAGCAGTGTTGTCGTCGGGCGTCGTTCGGAAGGCCACAAGCCAGCGGGCTAGTAGCCAAACAACGCGGTGAGCAGCAAAAAGCAGAAGGGCCCCACGCCGATCGTGGAGATGCTGGGGGGCTGCTCTTCGGTGCTGGAGCTGCTCAGGGTGGGGGCTTCTCGGACCCCAAAGCACTCACCAGGAAATTACTCGGTGGGCTTGCTGTGCAGAAGTCGTGCAGTCTTGGCGATGGCCGGTCCCTCGAGGTCTCGTCGCACCCACGGTTCTCAGCTGTGCTGTAGAGGTGGGTAGAGGTCAGAGGTGCCAGGGAAGCCGGGTCTCGTCGAGCTGGGCAGTCGGATTCCGGAGGAAGGACGTGCAGCAGACCGCAGTGTTCTTGGATGGTGCCTGCGGATGCAGGGTGACTACTCCTTAGCCACAAGGGAGAATCTTGAGGAAGAAATCGTGAAGTCCTTTCGTGGAAAGTGGTATCTTGATTCCAAAGATGATCTAATTTGGAAGGGGGCCTGCTCCTACCTTTATCTGGGAAAAGGGGGCTGGCACGCGACTAAGTCCTGCCCTAGGGGTGGGACCAGGAGGGGGGTGGTTACACCCACTTCCTTGGCGGGCTTTTCCCCAGCACCGGGTCTGGAGTGTCCCTGGAACTGGTTTAAGCCAGCCTATGCACAGTGAGCACCGGGGTGCCACGTGCAGTCACCTTCCTCTGAAGCCCTGCCTACCTACAATACACAAAACCCTGTCTGGGACGGTGCTGGCACCGCCCCTGGCAGGAAACCCTTTGTCCTTATCTCCTGCTCTGGGAGGACTCCCAGCAGCAGGAGGGCAGACTTGTGTCTCGGTGGCAGCATCCATTTTGTGGATGCTAAGGCTCTGTCTGACTTTAACCGGGGTTAGGGGTTACATACATGTCGTGTCCCTCTAGAAGGGTGGGATGCTAACCCCGTCGCCAGAATTGGCGAGGGGTTAGTATTCCAATTCGTATGACACCTTACTCGACATGTTTTGATAAAGCGATACCAGAGTTGGCATATAACCGCGAGGATTATAATGCACTTAAGAGTATATGGTATGCGATATCATGGAAACGGCTAAGGGATGGATCCCGAAAGCCGCAGACAGGCTCAGCTCATGCCAGAGCACCATCTCACACGATTCCAAGCACTCTGCCTTCAGGATTGTTAAGGCCTGCCATAGGAGTGACTGATAGGAGATCTGTGTGTCCATTTTAGGGTTAGATATAGGTATACTATATCTAAAGCAAAGGGTGATTACACCACCTTGCCCCAGCTGTCAAGCAGCCAGTTGTGTCAGATTTGGATGGCCAGCCAGGGGTGGCATAATACATGCTGCAGCCCCTGGTAGGCCCTAGGTACACCTATGCCCTGGGTACCTAAGGTACACTGTACAGGGACTGATAAGGTGACTCAGTATCCAATTTAGATATGTACCTAAGGTACATGGAATCCATTTTACAGAGAGAGCAGTAGGCCTGGGGCCCTGAATAGCAGAGTCCCAGGTCAACTAAGTCAGAAAACCAGCAAAACACCAGGCAAAAAGTTGGGGGCAACCATAGTCAGGGATCTACCTTCCTACATAACCCCCCCCCCCCAAACGAAAGGAGATAAGGCTAGCCTTGCCAGGTAAGCCTATATTGCCTGAGTGGCCATATAAGGAAGTACCAGCACTGGCATGGTTACCCCCTATCTCATGGTCCACTAAGCAATCCCTCACCCTAAGGGTGTCTGAGGGTCTCCACCATAGGGAATCTCTACCTGTGGTGTGTTTTGGCAAAGTAAAAGGCTGGTGCTGAAATGGAGTACTGAAGTGAGGCTCCACTAATTTTGGGCTCAGCTTCCTCCAATCATTTTCCACCATAGAGGCCTTTCTTTCCAAGACTGAGTTGTTTTGGGCACTCAGGGTCAACCTCTGGCTACCTACAGCTGGAGGTTGGGTCCCTCTGTTTGGCTTACTGGAGGGACAGGTCAGGTTTGGGGCCCTCAGGTCCCAGGTTTGGCTGTGCCCAACAGTGTCCATCTGTGGGAGGTCCCTAACTAAATTTAAGGGGGATCCCTCAGGAGTTGGTTTTATTTTCACTTGGCTAGGACTACTAGCTTCAGTGCCCTTAATCTGCTGATTAGGGAATTCTTTTGGACAGGGGGCCCTTTGGGGTCCACCACTGGCCTCCCTGACCTCTACAGCCCTGGGCTGACTGAGGCAGGGTAGAGAGGGGCAGGTTACCTGCTCCAGACTGGGTCCCATCTTGGAAGGGTCCACTGACATCAGGGGTTCTGCCAGGCTAGGCCTGACTACCTCTGTGGCAGTTTCTTCACAAGGGGTCAGATCAGTTCCCTGAGGAGGCTGATCTTTTCCTAAAGTCTGGTGGGAGGGAGATTTCTCTTCCTCCTCAATGCTCTCTGTCTGAGTGGAGTGATCCATAGTTTCAGGCTTCACAACACTATCATCTGTCTGAGTTTGAGCTGTGGCCATCACAACTCTCCCAACCTTTTCAGGAGGGGGCTCAGTTTGGGTGTGGGCTGTTACCATGACAGCCTTGACAACCTGTTCTGGGAAGGAAGTTGTCTGAGATTGGGTTGTGACTGGCACAACCCTCCTGACCTGTTCAGGGAGGACATCTTGGACTGGGGCTGTGGCCATCACTGCCCCACTAACCTTACCATGGGTATTTACCATTTTAGAATGGGTTTCTTGCTCAACTTCAGCCCAGGCTGAGAGCTCTAAATCATTCCCCAGTAGGCAATCTACAGGCAAGTTTGGTGACACTGCCACTCTCTTGTGGCCAGTGACACCTCCCCAGCTGAGATTGACCACTGCCATGGGATGATCTCTCTGTACTCCATCAATATTGGTCACCTGGTATGTGGCACCAGGTAAAAGTTGCCTTGAGGGGACTAGACTCTCAGTCACCATAGTGATGCTAGCCCCTGTGTCTCTATAGGCCTCAACTTTTATACCATTGATGAGGGGCTCCTGTCTGTACTTGCCCAAAGTGTTGGGACAAGTTGTGAAGTTGGCAAACCCCATGCCAGTCTCACAGACAAGAGTATCTAAGTTTGGGGACCTGGTTAGGCCAGAGTCCCCAGGAACTCCCAAAGTAAATGCACCCAAATTCTTGGGGGCACTCCCACCACCTGGGGGATTACTACTAGTAGTAACACGAGGTTTGGGAATGTTACTTGGGGGTATGTTTTCCTTATTGTTATTCTTTGGGCAACTGCTGTCAGTTTTTAAATGACCCACCTGTTTACAGGGATAACAATAAGGTTTCTTCTGGTTGTTGGAAGGATTCTGGGACCCACCCCCCTCAGAGGATTTTTGGGGCCCTGATGTGGTTTGATCTGGAGATTTATTCCCACCCTTCTCTTGAGGCTTGGTTGATTCCTTTTTCTGGTCACCACCTTGGTTCTTGGGCCTAATCCTGGTTCTGACCCATTTGTCTGCCCTCTTACCCAATTCTTGTGGAGAGGTCAGATCAGAGTCTACCAGGTGCTGGTGTAATAACTGGTTCTGACAATTATTTAAGACTTGCTCTCTCATAATAAGATTATACAATCCTGTGAAGTCAGTAACCTTGCTACCCAGTAGCCAGCCTTCCAAAGCCTTAGTGGCACAATCAACGAAGTCAGACCAGTCCTGAGACTGGGTTTTCTGGGTATCCCTGAACAGCAACCTGTACTGCTCAGTGGTTAAGCCAAACCCATCAACCAGTGCATTTTTCAGGACCTGGTAATTGTTAGCATCCTCAACTCTAGTAGTGAGGAGCTTATCTCTACCTTTGCCATCAAAGGAGAGCCACAGTATAGCTGCCCACTGACTCTGGGGAATGCACTGCACAGTGCAGGCCCTCTCCAGAGCAGCCATCCATTTCTGGATGTCATCCCCTTGCTTAAAGGGGGGCACTATTTTAGTCAGGTGTTTAGTATCTAAACCCTTCTCTTTTTCTCTTGGGAGATTGCTGCCACCAGTGGGAGCTAACCCACTCATCTTCTGCTCTCTAGCAAATGCAAGCTTTTCTTTGGCCAGGGCAAGTTCTTCCCTTTCAATCCTCAGTCTAGCTCGTCTCATCCTTGCTTCATGCTCTCTTCTCTGAGGGGAAGTCAATCTCCTCTGGGGAGAGTTCCTTCTCCCCTGAGAAGAGGCATTAGAGTGCAGAGATCTAATGGAGTCCCTAGAAGGAGATCTATCTCTCCTAACTGCAAGGTTAGGCCTTATTAGGGTCAGTACTGGGGGTCCCCCAGATCCTTCCCCAAGTAGGTCTAAGTTGGCCCTAGTTAGCCTTCTGACTACCTCAAGACCTTTGTCTACCTCATCCCAGAGAGTTCCTCTTGATCCTCCTCCTCAACTGCATTTACTGTGTTGTGGAGGTCTGGATCCCCAGTGGTACCCTCTAAGGCTGGCATATTCCCATCTAGCTGAGAAAGCTTTCTCGCATCATAGGTCTCTAAGAGGCCTATTAGAAAGGGAATGGTGGGGTTAGACCCCTGTTTCAGTTTCCTGGAGGTACACACTTGTCTAATCTCCTGGAAACTGAGAGCTGCATATCTTAAAGTGACCTGTGGAGGGTCAATAACCACAAGGGGAGTCTCTGAAGACTCTCCATGGGTAGACATGCTTTTCTAGTGAGGTGTAAGTGGTGCACTTACCTACACTATATGTTTGCCTACTGATCCCTTGCTAGAGTTGTAGTTTAGGGTGTGCTAGGCCCTAGGAGCTACAACAGCTGGTTCAGTAGAACTCAGAGTATTCTAAGCTAAGTTATATGTACCTTTAGTACTTATGTGATCTTTCACAAGATATTCTTAGGGCATGTGTGGTAAAACAACAGCAAGCTCAAATCCCAACCGCTGCTCACCAATGTGAGAAGTTGGCCTGATGTGCAGTGTTCACTATTCTAGTGATCACTATATATCAGTCCAAACAACCCTTATTGATGATTGGTTGTAAGTCAACCTTATAGACCAGCTATCCTAGTAGCATGGATACGAGCAGTCTAAGGCTAAGACTCTAGAGGGCGTGTTAAGCCAGCTGTTTTACCATCACATTACCCCTTGAACACCCAGTGAAAGGACACCACACAAGTGTTATGAAAATAAACAATGTATTTATTAGAATCACAACAACCCTGTACTCTTTATGAGGACAGGGTGCTAAGCACACAACAAAACTCTTATGAAAATACTTAAGTTAGCACGTTATACACAAATGCCCGAGGGGCACGAAAAACCATATACTCTAAAAGTGGAATGCGAAATTACTAGCAGGTAAGTACAGTACTAATAGGCTTTGGAATCGCTAGGACTTGACTATAGAATCGTTAGATTACTTCTAGGAGACCTAGGGGACTCGGGTGCAGAGTGTGCACCCTCACGCGGGATGCGGGACAAAGTCTATGGAAGCTAGTAAAGGCAAAGTTAGTGTTCACGGGCGAACCCGACCTGGTAGGGAGAAAACGACAGTGGATCCTGACCCTTGGATAGTGAGGCTATGCTGGGACACCGAAGTGCCGAAGTTACCTAGCCCAGGGGCTGCAGCTGCATAGGTCTGAAAAGACGTCGGGAATCTCGTTGCCGGACCAGGAGCCTGGAAGAAGGAAGTTGCTGGCAGGCGACCAGTGAAGGAAAGTTCGATGGATCCAAGCCTGGATCAAAGAAGAAGGAAACCTGAAAGCAGAGGGGACCAAGTTCTTGAATCACTAGCCAGTGATTAAGTGGGCACCAGGATGGCACCGGGCGAAGTCACCGCAGTCAGGTGAGTGGGCGCTGCTGGGCTCTGCAGTCTCTCGGACCAGGAGGCGTTGTCGGCGACCAGGATGGAGGTGCGAGCTGTCCCACGAAGGTTCTTGCTGTCGACGTCGCTGGACCCAGGATTGGGCAACAAGTCTTGGCAAATGCAAGGCCCACGCGGTGGACCTAAAATGGCGTCTTAGCCGGACCAGGAGGGTCCAGGGTACTTCTCCGATGGAGGGAAGCAAGGGCCAGTCTGGAGCAACCAGGCCAGCAGCAGTGTTGTCGTCGGGCGTCGTTCGGAAGGCCACAAGCCAGCGGGCTAGTAGCCAAACAACGCGGTGAGCAGCAAAAAGCAGAAGGGCCCCACGCCGATCGTGGAGATGCTGGGGGGCTGCTCTTCGGTGCTGGAGCTGCTCAGGGTGGGGGCTTCTCGGACCCCAAAGCACTCACCAGGAAATTACTCGGTGGGCTTGCTGTGCAGAAGTCGTGCAGTCTTGGCGATGGCCGGTCCCTCGAGGTCTCGTCGCACCCACGGTTCTCAGCTGTGCTGTAGAGGTGGGTAGAGGTCAGAGGTGCCAGGGAAGCCGGGTCTCGTCGAGCTGGGCAGTCGGATTCCGGAGGAAGGACGTGCAGCAGACCGCAGTGTTCTTGGATGGTGCCTGCGGATGCAGGGTGACTACTCCTTAGCCACAAGGGAGAATCTTGAGGAAGAAATCGTGAAGTCCTTTCGGGGAAAGTGGTATCTTGATTCCAAAGATGATCTAATTTGGAAGGGGGCCTGCTCCTACCTTTATCTGGGAAAAGGGGGCTGGCACGCGACTAAGTCCTGCCCTAGGGGTGGGACCAGGAGGGGGGTGGTTACACCCACTTCCTTGGCGGGCTTTTCCCCAGCACCGGGTCTGGAGTGTCCCTGGAACTGGTTTAAGCCAGCCTATGCACAGTGAGCACCGGGGTGCCACGTGCAGTCACCTTCCTCTGAAGCCCTGCCTACCTACAATACACAAAACCCTGTCTGGGACGGTGCTGGCACCGCCCCTGGCAGGAAACCCTTTGTCCTTATCTCCTACTCTGGGAGGACTCCCAGCAGCAGGAGGGCAGACTTGTGTCTCGGTGGCAGCATCCATTTTGTGGATGCTAAGGCTCTGTCTGACTTTAACCGGGGTTAGGGGTTACATACATGTCGTGTCCCTCTAGAAGGGTGGGATGCTAACCCCGTCGCCAGAATTGGCGAGGGGTTAGTATTCCAATTCGTATGACACCTTACTCGACATGTTTTGATAAAGCGATACCAGAGTTGGCATATAACCGCGAGGATTATAATGCACTTAAGAGTATATGGTATGCGATATCATGGAAACGGCTAAGGGATGGATCCCGAAAGCCGCAGACAGGCTCAGCTCATGCCAGAGCACCATCTCACGCGATTCCAAGCACTCTGCCTTCAGGATTGTTAAGGCCTGCCATAGGAGTGACTGATAGGAGATCTGTGTGTCCATTTTAGGGTTAGATATAGGTATACTATATCTAAAGCAAAGGGTGATTACACCACCTTGCCCCAGCTGTCAAGCAGCCAGTTGTGTCAGATTTGGATGGCCAGCCAGGGGTGGCATAATACATGCTGCAGCCCCTGGTAGGCCCTGGGTACACCTATGCCCTGGGTACCTAAGGTACACTGTACAGGGACTGATACGGTGACTCAGTATCCAATTTAGATATGTACCTAAGGTACATGGAATCCATTTTACAGAGAGAGCAGTAGGCCTGGGGCCCTGAATAGCAGAGTCCCAGGTCAACTAAGTCAGAAAACCAGCAAAACACCAGGCAAAAAGTTGGGGGCAACCATAGTCAGGGATCTACCTTCCTACACCTAGATAACGTTTCGTAGAACGGGGAGGATGGGTGAGGCAGTAAGGAATCTAACTAACTAATGTTTCTTACAGATATATCGTTACCGAAGGTACGTAACTTGTTCATCTGAAAGAAACACGTTAGTTAGATTCCTTACCATAGAATAGATACCCCGCAATAACAACCCTGGTGGTGGGTCTGCGAACCAAGATAACACGAAAGTCCCGGAGAACGGAACGGCCAAAGAAGCCATCTCTCCGGACTTGGCTGTCCAGGCAGTAGTGTCTTGCGAACGTGTGCAGCGAGGCCCAGTAGCTGTCTGACAGTTGTCCTGCAAGGGGACTCCCCGACCCAGGGCAGTAGTAGCCGCCGTGGCCCGAGTAGAATGGGCCCTCAGCCCAACAGGAGGCTCCTTCCTCGCCAAAGAGTAGCAAATCTTGATGCAAATGACGACCCACCGAGAGATGGTTCGTTTGTGCACCGCCCGTCCCTTCTTAGCGCCCACGTAAACCACAAAGAATTGGTCATCCACCCGGAACTGGCGTGTGCGATCCAGATAATATGAGAGCGCACGTTTTGGGTCCAGACGGTGGAGCCTCTCTTGACCATAGGAAGCAGACCCTACTCTCCTATACCTCTTTCGAGGGATGCGGAGGGGGAAAGAAGGTGGACAAGGTTATGGACTGCCCGATGTGGAAGGCTGTGACTACCTTGGGCAGGAAAGAGGGTTGCGCCCCGCAACACAACTTTGTCCGGATGGACAGAAAAGAAAGGAGGTTGAGAAGAAAGGGCCTGGAGCTCAGTCACTCTCCTGGCAGAGGTGATGGCAACCAGGAATGCTGTCTTAAGAGAGAAAAGATGAAGAGGACAGTTATGAAGTGGCTCAAAAGAAGCGCACATCAGATAAGTTAGAAAAAGGTTCAAGTCCCACTGCGGCATCACCAAAGGAACAGGAGGAAACATATGAGTGATGCTCTTCAAGAACCTATTTAAAATGGGGGACTTGAACACAGAGGGCTGATCAGGTAGCCTTAGAAAGGCGGGCAGAGAGTGGATGCACAGCCTTTGCTGTGCAGCATGCCACAAATTTGTTCCACCTGCAAGCGTATACCGATTTTGTGGAGGGACGCCTGGCTGCCAGTATTACATGGCAGAATTCAGGAGGCACGTCAAATGGCCTCAACTGTCGCCGCTCAATCTCCACGCATGGAGGTGGAGACTGGACAGGTTCGGGTGGAGGACCGTCCCCTGCTGCTGCGACAGAAGGTCCGCCTGAAGAGGCAGACGAATCGGGAGATCGACTGACATGCTGAGTAGCTCGGGATACCAGTATCTTAATGCCCAGTCCGGAGCCACAAGGATGACTTGGGCCCGGTCGCGCCTGATCTTTTTCGGTACTCTGGGCAGAAGTGGTATAGGCGGAAAGGCGTACAACTCCACTCGCAAGGAAAAGCGTCTCCGAGGGAGTGCCGCCTTGGAAATTCCAACGCACAGTACTGATGACATTGCGCGTTCTCTTCTGTGGCGAATAGATCTAACCAAGGATCTCCCCACTTCTGAAAGAGACGTTGCGCCACGTCTGAGTTCAGACACAATTCGTGATCCATCATGCACCGACGGCTGAGTTAGTCTGCCCTGGCGTTCAGGGAACCTGCCAGGTGTTGAACCACCAGGGTCACGCCCTGATGTTCCAGCCACTGTCAGAAGCGCAGAGTCTCCTGGCATATGGTCCACGACCCCACCCCGCCCTGTTTGTAGGAGTATCACATGGCGGTGGTGTTGTCCGTGAACACCTGCACTAGACTTCCCCGGACAGAGGGAAGGAATGCCTTCAGTGCAAGCCTTATCGCCCGCAGCTCCAGAACTTGATGTGAAGCCAGGACTCCGCCTCTCCCATGTGGCCTCCCCAGCCTCCGTCACAACAACATGCTCTGGTTGGGGATGAGAGAGGGATCTGCCGCTGGCCCAATCGCGGTCCGTGAGCCACCACTGCAACTGTCTCGCAGTGCCCTCCGAGATCCGAACATGGTCGGACAGGTTGCCCTGATGCTGGGCCCACTGAAACTTCAGGTCCCACTGCAGAGCCTGCATCCGCCACCTGGTGTGATGCACCAGAAGGATGCAGGAGGCCATCAGCCACAGAAGCTGCAGCGTCAACCTGACCAAGACCTGGGATAAAGGCTGAAAGATCGGAATCAGAGCCTGAATATCCCGAACCCGCTGTTCGGGAGGATAAACCCGAAACTGCGCCAAATCCAGAACCGCTCCGATGAAGAGAAGCCTTTGAGAGGGACACAGGTGCGACTTCGGCACATTGATGGAAAACACCAGCAAGTGCAGGAGGTCGGCCGTAGTCTGAAGGTGGCTGACTACTGTCTGGGGCCAGCCCGCCTTCAACAACCAGTCGTCGAGGTAGGGGAAGACTGAAACCCCTAACCTGCGCAGATGAGCTGCGACCACCGCCATCACTTTCGTGAACACCCGTAGGGCGCTGGTAAGGCCAAAGGGGAGCACGGTGAACTGGAAGTGCTCGTGGCCTACCATGAACGCAGGTAATGCCGGTGGGCTGAGGGATGAAAACAGTTTCTTACCAAACTGCTCATACCTTTTGGATTCCCGATCTGGGGGTGCAGTCGGGAATGCGGATTGGGAAGTAGAGGCCTGGATAACCAGGCTCTTGGGGGTGGGGTGGGTGGACAGGAAGCTAGGGTCGCCCGAAGCTGGGCGGTGACGCCTGGCGACGTTCCAATCTTCAGGGGGGCCTGTAGCGCACCTGTACCAGGTGCCCAGTAGGACGTCCATGATAGCCTCATTAAACGTCAGTAAAGGCTCCGGAGCGCCAGTCTGCGGTTTAAGGACCTCAGTGAGGATGTTAGACCTCACAGTAGCGACGGGGAGCGTAAGAGCCAAGGCCTTGGCTGCCCGCGTTAGCACCACACTATAAGCAGCCCCCTCCTCTGTAGCCACGGTAGGAGGGGGAGACAAAGCCAGTGTCTGGGGAGGTATCAAGACCACTGGTGTCCCCTAGCTCCTCTGTTCAGTCCTGGAAGGACTGACACTCACGTGTTAGAGGGTCCTCAGACCCCTCCCAATCCCCTTCGTCCTCCATCTCCTGAAACTCCGGGTCAAAGGATAGAGCCGGATAAGAGCAGAAAGGCTCTTCAGCCGGCGACGAATGCGGTGTCACTCGACGCCGGTCCGACGCCGGATCCGGCGGAGAGAGGTATCAGGGACGGCGTCGTGCGGGGACTGCGCCGGGGGCGACACCCTGGGGTCGACGCCAGCGGGGTCGTGAGGTCGACCAGCGGCAACCTGGATCCGATCCGGATCCAGCGGGAGCCTGCGGCGTCAGGACCGAAGTCGCCGACGGCGCTGAAGCACCCGACTGGGCCGGAGCACCCAGCCCGCTTGGACTCCCAGTCGGGGCCGCAGGGCCCGGAGGCACCGCAGGGCACGACGGGGGAGAGAGGGACCTCATGGCCATGAGGAAGGCCTCGATCTCCTCCGGCGTCACGTTCAGCCCAGGGACCGGCGGGTATGGAGCTGGCAGCGGCACCTGCGGTTCCGGTGGAGCCGGTGTCGCCCGAAACCCCGGCCGCGTCATGCGAGCGTCGGGGGGGGGGGAGTCAGAAGAGTGATGGCGTCTCTTCGACTTCTTGTGCCTCTTACCTCAGGACTTGGAGCCCGACGAATGGTGTCGACTCGTCGAGCTTCGATGACTATGGCCCCGCGACCTGTCCCTCGACCCCCTCCTGGACTGGTACCTTGAGCGGCGTGGGGCCGACGGCCGGAGCTCGAGGCGCTTACGGGACCGCTCCCACCTAGCCTTCGACCTCAAGGCCCGGTAGTCGGGGCACGACTGGTCATCGTGGTCGGCCCCAAGGCAATACAGGCCCCGGCGGTGGGGATTGGTAACCGACATTAGTCGGTTGCAGTCTGTACAGGGCTTGAACCCGGGCATTCCCTATATGCACCGAGAGTCGTGAAGCCTTGAGATGAGATCAAAAAGATCAAAACGTTTTAGTCAAAAAGTGACTAAGGTACTGCTTTCTCGGGACCTGCGCTAGCTGGCGCGGAAAAAAGAATAACTGACGTCAGCGCGCGAGGGCGGCGTCTAAGTACTCAGACGACGTCATCCCGGCGCCGACTGACGCGGAGCCGCAGACTAAGCCTACCGACGCGCAAGGGAACTGCTACGCAAAATTTTCCAGATCCAGTCTGATGCCTGGGGGTTACTCTAAGGTAAGGAATCTACCTACCGTGTTTCTTTCAGATATTCCACACCAGAAGTGCAGAGCCATGCATTACACTGACCACTGGCACACAAAACTAGGGCCCTGAAGGGCAGTCCCTTACCCTAGAAATCAGTTCGCAGAACAGGGAGGATGGGTGGGGGTGAGGAATCCATAACTAATCTATGTCTCTAACAGATATATTGTTACCGAAGGTAAGTAACTTGTTCATCTGAAAGAGACAATTCGGTATGGTTCCTCAACTTAGAATAGATACCCCAGCAATACCAATCCAAGAGATGGGTCTGCGAACCAAGCCAAAGAAGCCATCTTGGCTGTCCAGGCCGTAGTGTTTAGTGAACTTGTGCAAAGAAACCCACATAGCTGCCTAGCAGATGTCATTTAGGGGGGGGCTACACGTGTCAAAGAAGTAGTGGCTGCCGCTGCACTGGTGGAATGGGCGCGCAACCCCACTGGAGGATCCTTTTTCACTAAGGAGAAGCTAATTTTGATGCACAAAACGACCCACCGAGAGATGGTCCTGTTTTTCACAGCCTGACCTTTCTTGTCACCCACATAGCCAACAAAGAGCTGGTCATCCACCTGGAACTATTTTGTGCGACCCAGATAGAAGGAAAGCACACATTTTGGATCCAGACGGTGGAGCCTTTCTTCCTCTTTAGAAGGGGGCGGGAAGAAGGTGGGCAAAGTGATGGTCTGTCCTATGTGGAAAGAGGTAACCACTTTGGGGAGGAAAGAAGGCCTAGTGCAAAGGGCAACTTGGTTCGGATGAACAGCCAGGAAAGGAGGTTTTGAAGAAAGAGCCTGCAGCTCACTCCCCCTGCGAGCAGAGGTAATGGCAACCAGAAAGGCAGAAGTCTGAGAGGACAGTATGGAGCAGCTCAAGGGAGCGCACATAAGATAGGTCAGAACCAGGTTCAAGTCCCTCTGAGGCATTACAAAAGGAATTGGAGGATACAAATTAGAAATGCCCTTAAGGAAGCGGTTTACAATAGGGGACTTGAAAAGAGAAGGCTGATCGGGAAGCCGAAGAAAGGCTGAAATGGCCGAAAGATAGCCTTTTAGAGTGCTCAGAGCAGAGCCCTGCTGGGCAAAGGAAAGAATGAAAAGGAGGAGCCTTTGCTGCGCACCATGCCACAAACTTGTTACATTTATAGCCGTATAACGTTTTGGTGGAGGGACAGACTGCCAAGAAAACCTTAAAGGCTTCAGGAGGAAGGTCAACAGCTGTCAACTGTCATCGCTAAATCTCCACGCAAGGAGGTGGAGGCTGGACAGGATCATGTGGAGGACTGTCCCTGCTGCTGTACAGCAGATCCTTCCGAAGAGGCAGTCTGATCTGAGGATCGATGGCCATGTGCAAGAGCTCTGGATACCAGCCTCTCCATGCCCAGTCCGGAGCCACAAGAATGACTTGGGCCCAGTCGTGCCTGATCTTCAGCACTCTGGGGAGAAGTGGTATAGGCGGAAAGGCTTATAGAAGACCACAACTCTACTCACGGCGAAAAGCATCGCTGAGCAAGTGCCGCCTTGGAAAATCCAACACGCAGAACTGCTGATATTGGGAGTTCTATTCGGTGGCGAATAGATCTAACCAAGGCTCTTATCCACCGCTGAAAGAGACCTTGCACCACCTCCGAGTGAAGACGCTATTCAAGATCCATCATGCACCGGTGGCTGAGTTCATCCGCCCTGGCGTTCAGCGAACCTGGCAGGTGTTGAACCACCAAGGACATGCCCTGATGTTCCAGCCAGTTCCAGAGACAGTGTGCCTCCAGACATAGGGTACACGACCCCACCCCGCCCTGTTTGTTGCAGTACCACATGCCGGTGGTGTTGTCCAAGAACACCTGCACTACTCTCCCTTTCACAGAATGAAATAATGCCTTCAGTGCAAGACGGATCGCCCCAAGCCCCAGAATGTTGATGTGGAGCCCGGACTCTCTGAATCATAGCCCGAATATCTGCTTGGGAGGATAAGACCGAAACTGCGCTGTGTCCAGAACCGCTCCAATGAAAAGGAGCATTTGAGAGGGAATCAGGTCCGACTGTGGCACGCTGATAGTGAACCCCAGCGAATGCAGGAGGTCCTCCGCAGTCTGGAGGTGGGAGACAACAGCCTGGGGCGAGCCTGCCTTCAACAGCAAGTAGTCCAAATAGGGGAAGACTGGAACCCCTGATCTGCGCAGATGAGCTGCGACCACCACCATAGATTTAGTTACCAAAAGTCCTTGTGGTCTACCGTGAACCGTAGGTAACACCTGTGGGCTGGCAGGACAGTGATGTGAAAATGAGCATCCTTCAAGTCCAATGCTACCATCCAGTCTCCAGAGCTGAGGGTAGACAGGACCTGAGCCAGTGTCAACATTTTGAACTTCTCCTTCCGGAGGAAGAGGTTGACATTCCTGAGATCCAAGATAGGACACAGCCCTTTGTCCTTCTTGGGCACCAAAAAGTAGTGGGAATAGCAACCACGCCTACTTCTGGGGCAGAAACTCGTTCGATGGCTCCCTTGGCCAAGAGGGCCATAACTTCTTGTTGGAGAAGGGCCAGGTAATCCTCCGATATGCGATGGGATTGAGGTTGCATGGATGGAGAAGTAGTCTTGAAGGGGAGGGAGTAGACCCTTCAGACTATCTGCAAAACTCACCTGTCTGACGTGATGTTGCGCCAGTGGCGGAGGTGATGGAAAATCCTGCCACCTACTGCCAATTGGTGGCCCTGAAAGGTACTAGGAGGGCTTGGAGGCCGCGGCAGAGGGGGCGCTAGTGGACTGGCCCGCACACTGGCTCCCAGACCTATGACGGTAGGTCCCACGTCCCGGATGGGCAGAGGCTGGACAGTTTGCGCAGGCCTGTGCTCCGGGTAGAACATGGCGGGGCACCCCTTCCGTAGCCACGAAAGGGGCAAAATGCTGACTGTGTAGGGTGAGAGGTGGAAGCGAGGCCCAAGGATCTGGCTGTAGCCCTAGAGTCCTTAAAGCGCCCGAGCGCGTTGCTTTGTGAACCAACAGGCGACGGCCATCAAAGGGCATGTCCATTAGAGTAGCTTGGACATCGCCCGAAAAGCCAGTGGACCTCAGCCAGGTGTAGTGTCTAAGGGCAACTGACGTGGAAATCATCCAGCCCACATCAAAGGGCGAACCTTGCGCTGTCTCTCCCCTCGGCCACTGCACGGGAGAGTACAGTCCGAGCCTCATCCGGGCATTGTGGCAGCAGCTGCGCGACTGAATCCTACACAGAGTGGGAGTAACAGCCCAAGAGACATGCACTGTTCAAAGACCACAGTCCTAAGCTGGAGGAAGTAAACATCTTCACAAGGTGGTCCAGCTTCTTGGATTCCCTATCAGGCGGTGCAGTAGGGAATGTGCCTTTGGAAGTCGAGGCTTGGGCCACCAAGCTCTCAGAGTAGGGTGGTGGGAGAGGAAAATGGGGTCGCCCAGGGCCAGGAGGTGGCAACAGGTAATCATACTGTCCACATGAGCCCCTGTGTTGGAATTTGACCACGTGCCCAAAAGGATGTCCGTAAGGGCCTTATTGAATGGCAGCGGGGGCTCCGAAGAGGCAGCTGACAGTTGAAGCAACTCAGTCAGGAGGTTAGTCCTAACCGCCACCGTAGGAAGTCCGAGGTTTAAGGCCGCAGCCGCCCTACGCAACACAATGCGTATGACGCACCCTCCTCCGTAGCCACGCTAGAGGGAGAAAGCATGCCAAGGTCTGGGGAAGTGTCCGGACCACTGGTCTAACCCAACTCCTCTCTCCAGTCCAGTTCTTCCAACTGGTCTGACAGAGTGTTGACAGACCGCGCCCCCCCCCCCTCAGTCCACCCCCCTCCCTCTGGTAGCCGCTCAGGGCGATCGTAAACACCAGTGGAGAACAGGAGTACAACGTACCGGTCGGCCGTTCCCGACATTGGTCCGGGGCCTTTTCCACATGGAGGGCGAGGCCGGGGCTACTATCAGCCACATCCAGCGTCACGTTGCCTGACGGACGGGGAGAACGCGAAGAGCGACAATGCTTCTTTGCCTTCTTTTTGTGCTTTGACTTACCCGAAGACTTAGACAAGGAGTGGTGGCTCTGTGACCGGTCCCGCGATCTCCTTCTCGACTCGCTAGGCTGGCACGGAAAAAGAAAGAACGGACGTCAGCCCGTAGGGGCGGTGTCTAAGTAGATACTGCAACGCCATTCCACCGATCATGGCGCCAACGACGAACGAGGAGTCGACCGACAACCACCTAACTTCTTGTTTAAATCCTGAAATCCTAAGCCATGCATTTCGCCTAAGGAGAAGGCTGGTGTTAAATCCTATTGCTGCAGTGTCAGCAGCATCTATAGCACATCTTATGGAGGAATTAGACACAAGTTTACCTTACGGCACTAACTCTTGTACTTTTTTATTATGCTCTTCTGGGTGGTGATGTAGTAGGTCTTCAATTTCGCCCCAGTGGGCCTTATCATATCTGGCTAACAGGTCATTGGTTAGCGGCTTGAGCAGCTACTCTTTTACCGGATGCATCTGATGCATCTGCTGAAGTCAGTTAATTTGCTCTTTTGCAAGCACTAGATACTACTGAAGAATCTAAAGGTAACTGCCCCTTAATAGAAATGGGATCAGACAGTGGAGGTTTATATTTCTTGTCAACCCTAGGTGTGAATATGCTGGCACGTACATACTCTTTAAAGAAGTCATTGGCATTTCTCATCGTGCCTTTTAACAGAGGCAAACCTTGACTTGTATGTGTAGAACCTAATGTCTTGAACAAAAAGTCTTCTTCTAAAGACTCTTTGTATAATGTAACACCGTAGTAAGATGCTGCCCTAGAAATCAACTCTTGACATGCTACATTGTCATCAAGAGGTGATGGTTTGTAGGCAATAAATCAGGATCATTATCCATGGATGGATTGATATTATAGTCATTCAATCAGTCTGATGGTAGTGGACTATTATTATCATCATCCCTTATATCAGGCTGTGTATGTAGAGAACCCTTAGGTGTTGCGTGTAAAGGATCAGAGTCTGGCAATGGTGGTAGTGGTGAGGATGGTGGAGGTAATTGAGGAATAGGCTAGATAGGACTTGTAGCCATGGCTCTTCTTTTTTAGAGGAATTTTGAAGCCAGTGTCCTCTGAGACAACTTTCCTTTTGGAAGGTGTAACTCCTTTAGCCAATATATGTCCAGTATCTGGATTAATATAAAAAATGTTTTGCTTAGGGTCCAGTTTCTCCTTCATAATGTCCAGGATAGACTCCGGAGGTTTTTGAAGGATCCCTTTTGATTTCGGTGCCTAACCGGATTTGACTTTTTTGTCTTTTGGAGCCGAAGGTGTTGGCTCCGAAGATGGCTTTTCTCGACTCAGTCCCGAGCCAGATGGCTTGATTAACTGTTTCGTATCAGGCCAGAGGACGAGGCATCAAAAACATTGTTTTGGCGCAGAACATGGCCTGAAGGCGGTGGTGGTCCTGAAACCTTTTGTCCTAATAGAACAGAGTTTAAGGGGCAAAGGGGCTTTGTTACTCATGGCACCCTGTCCCAGTGGAACGTCTTTGGAATCCAACTGTATTTCCACTTCGGAATCCGATTCAGGGACAGAGATGGCCTGCTCCTTTTCTGCCACCAAGATTGCAACTCCATGATCGGTATCTTCCCCAAAGGTGTCCTGAGTGTGTTCAATATTTTGTCACTGCATGTCTCTTGATTGAGCCGGACGATCCTGCAAAGTCTTTTTCAATCGGAACGATCGACAAGCATCCCAATCCTCTTCTTTGTGCTCCAGTGAGAGGCACAAGTTGCAGACATTATGCATGTAGCTGCGCGGGTACTTGGAGTGACACAACAGAATTGAAATGGTGTCCGTTCCATCGGCAGAAGACTGTCCAGTACAGAACGGAGTATTAGTGAACTGACGTGGCTAGGCCCGAAGGCCGCGCGTGATGTTTGCTCAACCGAAGATGGAGTTTTCCAACCTATATGATACACTGAGAAAGTGAAACGCGTAAGAGAACAATACCGTTGAGGGTACAGTGGATTGCACACCGAAGGGAACCCGAGATCCGCAAACCACGTCTGAACCCGATGGCGGAAAGAAAACAATCTAACAATGGAGTCGATGCCTATGGGCGCCATCACCGAAAGGAGGAGTCACCTTACCTCGTGACTGGAAAAGATGCAAACATCCAGACCCAACACTAGATGGCAGGAGTATAGAAAGCATGTGTACCTACAGCACACATACCTCAAACAAAGGGGGGAGGGAGAGAGGAGAGGAACCTGCGGTTAGATAGCATATCCACCAGGAAGAGTGTTACTGAAGGAGATTAACTTATTCACCTGATGGACATTTCTCACTGCAGATTTCTCACATTGTGAATAGATAAAGCAGTAGCTCCTCACGGAGTGGGTAGTAGAATGGCTCAGATCAAAAAGTCATGCAGAACCAATCAGGTGAAATGCCCATGCGGAGGGACCGAATTGTCAAGGCAATAGTGCTACGTGAAAGTGTGCACTAATTCTTATGCAGCAGCCTTACACATATACAGGACAGGCAATCTGCAAAGCAGTGCAGTAGTAGCAGCCTTGGTTTCAGTGGAATGAGCGCTTAATAGATGTGTAGCAGATTTTATTGTAGAGGACTACATACCTAGAGATGTTTTTTTTCTGCACAATATTGCCTTTCTTTGCTTAACAAAGGGCCACCCCATAAGTTAACTGTCCACCGATGGGCTCTGATACAATCAATGTAGAAACTGAGGGTCCTCTTGGGATCTAAATGATTTGAGTCTCTCATCCACTGTGAAGGGGCGAGTGGGACTAAGAAGGATGGAAGGGCAATAACCTGTCCAATATTCAAAGGGGTTGCTATTTTCTTCAGGAATGCATGGAATTTTTTTTGTGTAAAGCGGATGACCAAAAGTCACTGCAGTTTACTTACATGACAAGGTGATGAATGGAGGGCATAGCGTCATTGAACAATTTAGAGGATCCATCTGACGGATGGAATATCTGGTCAACCCTGGAGAAAATGACTGATTCTGCCTCCTACTATTTGGCTGTGTGCCGGAAAGGATACATTAAAGCAGTTTTTAAATTTTGGCTGCAAATGGGGCAGGGGACTGAGCTGTGCGTTTTCCTGATCATTGCCTCTGGGACCCATGGCCTCCAGCTCAAAAGGGCTGAAAAGATTTCTGTGTCGGCTGCAGGATATGAAGTGGTTGGTAAGTCCTTGGAATAACCCCGAAACGAATGAAATTGTCATAGAAAGAGTCGGGAGGGGGGTGGAGGGACCAAAGGAGCAATCTGTGGTTGTACTCTCCCTAAATTGTTTGAGAGCTGAATCTACCTTCTCACCAGAGGTGTCAGCCATCACATGGAATATCCATAAAAAATGCTTGGACATTCCCCAAGAAGACTTTAGACCTCATCTAAGCATGGCACCAAAACACCTCACTTGTGTCAATTGCCTGATTCATGCAGTCCGTTGTGTCCAGGGCAGACTGGATGACAAATTCTGCTGCATGCCTGCCGTCCTGATCTGACCAACCATGTCCGATAGTGCATGGGTGCAGTAACCAAGGAGACAGCAAGCATTTACTGACTGAAGACAAAGGTAGCAGAAGAAAATATGAGCTTGCTCCAAGTTTTCATACATTTGAATTTGCAGTCAAGTGGAATTGTGGGTAAGTTGTAGGAAAGTGCCCCTTTTTGCATGGTTACTCCCCACTTTTTGCCTGACATCTGAAGCAACCCGATTTAATGCGTCCTGGGTCCCTGTCAATCAGGCTTTAAGGGCCTGGGTTCTTTCCCAAAACTTTATCTTTGTACCTACGATTGTCACATCTCCGGCCACAAGTAACCCCTTGTAAAAGGTACCATGAGTACCAAGGGCACTGTGACCAGGTAAGGCCTCTAAGGGCTGCAGCACCTTTTGTGCAACCCCTAGAGACCCTGCACCGCAACACCCACCCCCTGCCGTTGCAGGCTGCGTGTTTTGATGCAGAGAAGAGTGAAGCGTTGACAAGGCACACACCCCTGTGTGCCAGGCCTGAAACCCACTGCCTGCGGCCTAGGCAAGTCACCCCTATAGCAGGGTGGTCTGGACCACACATGAGGGTACAGTTGCAGGAGCACTGTACCCCCACAGTGCTTAAGTCCATTCTTAGACATTATGGGTGCAGTGAGCTCATAAAAGGTATATGGTCTGGGAGTTGGACGCGACAAACTCCACCGTTCCATAATGGCTCTCCTGAAACCTAGGTGGTTTGATAGCATACTTTAAACCCACACTGATGACAGTGTGGGATTTAATGGAGAATATACTCAGAGGGCATCTTAGAGATGCCCCCTGAACAACGACAGTCCTGGTGTGGTTCCTGAATGGCTGCCCGCCATTTGACACCACCAGACAGGTTTCTGGGCCCCTGGGTAGAGAGCCTCTTCTCTCTGGGTCCAGAAACACAGCCCATCCTGGGCATGAGTGTCATGCCTCCTCCCCCAGGATGGGCTGGGTCCCCGAAGGGGAAGTTTCAAAGGCTTCCTGCCTTTGTGAGTTGTCCCTGCCTTTTGCTGCTCCCAGCAACTGGCTCCCATTGGTTCTGTCCCCCACTTTGGGTGGGAGAATCAGCAGAAAAATCAAGCTAGAGGGAGACTTGTGCCCACCTTGGCCAAACCCACCCCTCAGGTGGGGGAGGCGAGGTGAAGCACATATCTCAGTCCCCTCCATCTTGAAGATGAGGGGAGCCAACCAATCAGGAAAAGACTAATTCCCACTCCTACATGGCATAATAGGGGGTGTACCCACCCTTAGGAAGGGTCACATTGGTCCCGACCTGCACATCCCTTTTAAACCCTCTAAATCTAGTATTTAGGGGCCACCCTGAACCTTCATTCCTCAGATTCGAGGAAGAAAGGAGGACCTAAGAGCCATGCTGACACAGGAAGAGGAGGACACCTACTGATTTGGCCCCAGCTCTACCGATCTGTCCCAACTCCGACCTGCCTACAGCAAAAATAAACGGCGAGTCCAGCAGCGCCCCACAGTCTGGAGGACCTGCCCTGCACTCACCTTAGAGACTGTCTTCCGTGAGCAACAGATTTGCTTAAAGTCTCCAAGACCAGATTCCGTATTCTGGCAACTCTGCGATTCTGCATTACTCTCAACCAGACACCCACGGCACGAGTTGGAGTGGCATAATCCCGCAAGGAGCTCTCCCCAGCAATGATGACCTGGGATCTGGTGATCACCGACCTCCCTCAAGCTTTAAGACAACGGTTACAGCCTCAACCTAAGGGTCCCACCCACCAACCACAGCTGGTAGGGAAACCTGATGCCAGTAGACACCCCTACACCCGAGGCCCCACAGCCTTGGGTGGCCCAACCGAGGGTGTCCAGTGACCCCCACGCCCCCCCCCCATCCCCCAATATCCCAACCTAAGTCTCTAGCAGGTGGTCGCCTTCAGGAAGCCTGAGCCCGCAGCAGGGTCCGCATTGCAAAGCACAGGGTCCCGACGTCTTATGGCACCCTGCTTCTGGCCGCCCCAGTACCGCTGGTGGTGCAGCTCCTGTGCTGGTCACTGGCCCCTGCAATGCTGACCTTAGCCCCAGGAGCTTTGCTCACACACCCGAGTGGCCTGTCCGTCATCAGTCTCTTACTGAAAGCCCCCTTAGCCCTACGGCATAACATTCAGCCCCTACACTCTGCACCAAGTGCCCCAGCGTAACTGGAGGTGCAACTCAAGTGCCCATCTAGAACGCGGGGAACCTCGGCCCTAAACCCCAAAGCCCTCACTTGTAAGTCATTTACTTACTTGAGAAACCGCTACCACTTTTTCTCCCATAGGAACCCAAGGTATGTGTTTGTGGGACTAAAATGTACAAAGTGTTGAACTATTGTTTGTATGGAGAAAAAAAAACGAAACTACGAAGTACACAAAATCGTACTTAATGTGTATTATAAGAACCTTAGGTGTGGTAACTAGGCATAATACTCCCAATACTCAACCTGTAACTATTGCAAAATTCAATCATAACTGTATTTCATAGGGAAATCCTGCAACCCAGGTATATTTTACCTACCTGTACCAAGTCCTGCTTGGTTCTAGATATAAAATACAAGTATACCTTTTTTTATACTTACCCAATTGGTCTAGATTTAGTCTCAGAGTGTGTGCGTCAGGCTTGATTGAGTGAATACAATCAACAAGTTACTTACCTTCGGTAACGATATATCTGTAAGAAACATTAGTAAGTGATAGATTCCTTATCTTAGAATTACCACCAGGAGCCACACTGGATCTGGAAAATTTTCGGCACGAGTACCCCTGCGCTTCGGTAGGTGACGTCATGCGGCTTGGCGTACGTCGCTGGCATCGTAGTCGCCAAGATGACATCGCTGGAGCTACTTGGACGTGAACACGCGCGCTGACAGTTCTGTAAACGATTCTCTGCGCCAGGAAAGCAGAGCCATGCAAGATACTTACCAGTGTATTGAAACTAGGGCCCAAAAATGGATAACCTTAACCCTAGAAATCAGTTCTCAGAACGGGAAGGATGGGTGGGGCGGTAAGGAATCTATCATTAACTAATGTTTCTTACAGATATATCGTTACCAAAGGTAAGTAACTTGTTCATCTGAAAGAAACACGTTAGTGGTAGATTCCTTACCTTAGAACAGATACCCCAGCAATACCAACCCCAGTGGTGGGTCTGCGAACGAAGATCACACTAGAAAGTCACGGAGAACAGAGCAGCCAAAGAAGCAGTCTCTCTGGACTTGACTGTCATGGCAATAATGCTTTTTTTTTTAAAAAACATGTTTTTACTACAGCGAAGATATTAAAAAGGCACAAGGCATACAGTCAGCAATACTGTTGATATGTAAACGACAGGAACAAGCAGTCCCAATGTCAATACACAGCCATAGACGTCCCACATCCCGGAGGCTGGGCGGCGCAGGAATAAGACATGTAGAACAGCAGGGAAAATTTGCAATTGTGCTCCAAATATGTCAAAAACTTATCGGTGCCTTCGCTTAGTTTTCTTATTTCGCACCCTTATACTATGTAACAGTTTAACAATAACTAAGTACCCCATTAATGGCATTTCTAGTGCTGATCCGAATAAAGCAGGAGATTCGTGTGAGGGCCAGTTAGGTCGCAGTCAGTACAGCTCAGTCAGGACCTATGGGAATCACAGCTAGATACAGGCATACCTATTAAAAATTATTGGCGTGGCCGCAGGGGACCGCTACACTGTCTCCAAACACTCCTCTTCAGCCCCCTCCTCCCCACAGTCAGACTCCGAGGACGCAGAAGAAAACAATTCAGCGCTGGTGGCATCCGAATCATCCTCCGCTAGCCCCTCCATGCACAGCGTCCTCCAGGCGAGCAAATCATCCTGAAGCTTCCCATCTTTGCGAGTGCGTTGCATGTGTGTCTCCTCAGCTAAGGCCCATTCCTTTGCGTCCCTCAGCCAATGAGGAATCTCAGGTGCCCTCTGACCCATCCAAGTGATGGCCACTCGCCTCATCGCCAGAACCAGTAAGAGTTGCAGGAATTTATAAGATAGTCCCTTCTGTTTAGGCTTGGGCACCAACGCCAGCAGACAGTGAAGTGGGTCCAGAAGGAGCTTAAGGTGCATGGCTCGGGTAATGTACACCACCACCCTCCTCCAGAATTCCTGAACTAAAGGACATTCCCACGCTAAATGTAGGAGACCCGCCCTCCCCACCCCACATCTAGGGCAATTATGAGGTCTATCAGTCGATATACGATGAAGGGAGACAGGTGTCATGTATGTGCGGTGAACAAAGTTAAAGTGTATAAGTTTAAAACGTGCATTGCAGGAGACCTTGCGAGTCAACAGTCCAATCCGCCTCCGCTGGGCAGGTTCCAGCTCCACCCCTAGATCCGTCTCCCAAGCCACCCAGGTCGGTGCTATCGGGGGGAATAGAGTCCTTGCGCATGGCAGAATAAAGGAGGGAGATCAGTCGCTTACCTCTCCCACAGGACATAATGATGTCGAGGGTGTAGGTGAGCGGGGGCGCCTCTGGGAACTGGGGCCATGTTGTCCTGGCCACATCTTGAAGACTTCCGTAGTGTAGGTATTGCCCCTCACCTAGTCCAAAGGACTCCATGGCACCCTCAAAGGACATGAAGGAGTCACCCGGGTAGAGGTCCGCAAGGGTCTCGCAGCCGCCCGAGCGCCACTCCCGAAAGGCCATATTCTCCTCCAGTCCGAGTATCGGGGCCAATATCCAAAGTGGGAGCTCCCTATGGAACGGCGCTCGCCGCAGCACCTTCTCGATGAACCGCTGCCAAATGCTGGCAGTATGTCGCACCACATACGGTAGAGTGTCGTCCGCGCCACGACCTTGCAAAAAGACCCTCTGTAGGTCCTTATCATTAGCCGTACCAGCCAGCAGCGCCAGCTCCCAGTTGTCGTCCCCGGCGAACCACCTGGCTGCCGGGAGAAGCTGCGCTGCATAGTAGTATAAGTCAAACCTCAGGGCCTCGAGGCCGCCCTCGTCCCAACATCTCGTCACTGTGTGTAAAGCGACTCTGCTGCGCCCACCCGCCCAGAGTAGGGAGGTGAGGAGCGAGTCCAATGTGCGGAACACCCGGGAGGGTAACGGGCATAGGGTGTTCTGCAGCACATAGAGGATCCTAGGGAGCATCACCATTTTGGCAACCGCTAATCGCCCCATGAGAGAGATCGGGAGTGTGTTCCAAAAGGCAATAGATTTAGAGAGGGCCGCGAGTATTCTGTCTACATAGTGAGTCAGGAGAGTCTCTTCAGCGGCAGCCACCTGAATGCCCAAGTATCGGAACACCAGCCGCTCGTAGCGGAGGCTCAAATGGTGGGGATCCGCATCTGGGTCCGGGACAGTGTCCGTCAGCGGAAACACCAGTGACTTGTCGAGATTTATTCGCAGCCCAGAGGCTGCCCCAAATCGGTCCAAGAGCCGCAACAGAGCGGGGAGGGCTTCCACTGGGGAAGTTAGATAGAAAAGCGCATCGTCGGCATAGAGGGAGACTACATTGGTAGTGTCACCCACCACTATACCCCAGTTCCGAAGTTCAGTACGGGCTGAGATGGCCAGGGGCTCAATTGCAAGAGCAAATAGGAGGGGGGAGAGAGGACAGCCCTGCCGGGTGCCCCTCCCCAATGACCACTCGTCGGAACGGGCCGCTCCCAGGCGCACCCTGGCCCGGGGCGCCTTGTAGAGCACCCGGATCCAATCGCGAAACCCAGGACCAAACCCCATTTTTCGGAGCACCTGCATTAGGTATCCCCAGCGCACCGTATCAAAGGCTTTGGCCAAATCAACTGAGACCAACACGTGTGGACCCTCTCGTCCCCGCACCTCATGTAATATGTGATTCAGGCGACGCAAATTCATCGCCGTGTTACGACCCGGGATAAATCCGCACTGGTCGGAGTGGACGAGCCGAGTCATGAGTGGGGCGAGGCGAGTGGCTAGTAATTTAGTAAGGATTTTTGCATCTGTATTTATCAACGTGATGGGGCGATATGCTGCGGGATCAGTTTTGTCACCGCCCGGCTTCAAGATCATACACACCTCTCCCTGATTCATGGTGGGAGGAAGGGAGCCAACACGCAAAGCCTCATTATAGACTTGTAGGAGGGGAGGGGCCAGGACATGTCCGAAGGTCTGATAGAACTCAGCCGGATATCCATCCCCGCCAGGGGTCTTAGCACGAGGGAGGGCGGCTATCGCCGCAGTCACCTCACCTAGTGTCAGCTGTGCATCAAGTTCCTTCACCGCGGCTTCCGGTAGGGTCTGAAGGTGGAGGTCTTCAAGATACGAGCGATAGACATCCTCCGATATTAATGGGTCAGCCTCATATACGGTTTGTAGATGGCCTCGAAGGACCTCGAGGATATCTGATTCAGAGTGGACCATAATGCCACTGGGGTCCCGTAGGGCTACTATCCGTTCAGGTGCGAACTCTCGACGAAGTATCCAGGCTAACAAGCGGCCAGACTTATCTTCTTCACGATGAAGACGTTGTCTGTACTGGCCCAGCGTAAATTTGTCAAGCCGTGTGAGTATGTCGTGTATCGATACCAAGGCATCCTTCTCCGCCTGTTGATCTAAGGCGCACGGATCTGAACGAGATTGGGCGCGTTGAAGCGCAGCCTCCGCATCTTGTAAGTCAGACAACAATTGTTTCCTGACCCCATACGATAGGCTCATACACGCGCCTCGCACTACAGTCTTCAGTGCCTCCCACTTGGTGGAGTAGGGCAGTTCGGCTCCCCCCCAGTTGAGTTCCAAGTAGTGTGACAGCGACGTCGCCACATGTGCTCTGGCCACCTGATCTTGAAGCAGGTCAGCCGGCAGTCTCCACGTGCGTGGGCGTGCAGCGCGATCAGGCCACTTCGCCACGCATGCGACCGGGGCATGGTCCGACAGGTATCGGGCCTGATGGGTAACCGTCAATGTAAGGGAAGAGGTAAGGTTAGCCGCAAGAACACGGTCTAGTCTACTATGTGTGCCGTGCGTCAGAGTGTAACATGTGTAAAGCTTCTGGGCGGGGTGGAAGGTACGCCACACATCCATTGCCCCGAGATTATGCATCACCTCTTGTAAGCGCGCCGTCATACGGGGCTTAGTGCCCGCTCTGGGCGGGTGACGGTCCAACTCATGATGCAGTATGCAATTGAAATCTCCAAACCAGAGGAGGGGTGCGTCTAGACTCGGAGCCACAAGATCTTGTATCTGAGAAAAGAAGGCCGGGTCATCAGTGTTCTGGGCATACGTGTTGAGGAGCTTTGTCGTCTAATCTGAGCCTCAATAATATGTACCTGCCTTCTACGTCTGCATCCACATATTGAACAGCACAAGGAATCCCCGGGGCCACCCAAATGAGGACCCCCCTAGCATATGTAGAGTAGGAGGAATGAAAAATCTGGCCTCTCCATTTCCTGGACAGCCTCTGCGCGCCGTCGTCATCCAGATGGGTCTCCTGTAAACAAGTAACTGAGACCCCATGCCGTTTAAGGAAGGTGAGGACCCTGTGTCTCTTGGTGCAAGTGCCCAAGCCACGCACATTCCATGTTAAAAACTTAAAACCCATGGCCAATGATTACGCCCATTTGGGCTACAGTGTAGACGTAACCTGAACCGCCTCCACGTGGTCCCCACTATATGTGAATCTGGGGATGCAGCTTTCGGGATGAACTTCCCGCAAATCGGAAACAGTGTGCACATGATGCCAGTAGTACCTCCGCCATGAACCCCACCCCCCCCCACCCCCCCCCAACAACCCCAAAACACGAAACTTTTGCAAGAACACCCCCCCCCCCACCCACGAGCAATAGGATAGAAACAAACAGAAACGCCACCCCGCCCTTCCCCCGCCAGTGCCAGTGCCAGGACGTGCACAGCCACCCCATACCACACACTCAACACACACTCACACACAACAAAGCAACCCCACCCACCCTCCCTTCCAGCTCCCCGAAAGACCGAATGATCCTAAGAAGAATCCCCGGACATGTCTTCTCAACTCTGCTAGCAGTTCGGACACGCTATTACTCAAGATTATAAGCAGTTCCACCCTCCTCCCCCCGCATCTCAGGCCACAAGGGCATCAGCCCCTCGGTATTATCCAGTATTTGAAAAGGACCCAACGACAAGGGCGGGATGTGATAGCTCATCCAAGTGTTAGTCAGTGTAGGGTCACACAAGTGGAGGACAGCTTCACAGAAAGGCACTTTCAAGTGAAGGCAAGAAATTATTCCAACCTCGATGTAGGTAGGGCTGTCTCCGGGACCACCGGAGCCGTAGATTCTTTATTCAGCGGTGTCTCCTGCAAAGTGTCCGGTACCAAAATCTCACCAGGAGCAGGAGCCTCGGCTGAGCTCGAGCCTGCTCTCGACGGCGAGGCTTCCATATGTATAGGTCCATCTGCTCCCACCGTAGGCCGAGCCTCAGGAGATCCACGGGCCCTAGACCGGCGTCCTCTTCTACCACGGCGCCTCCTCTGCGGCCTGATCCCCCAAGTTTCACGTGAGCCCCCTCGCTCACCCGGGGGGAGATCATCCCCCCTGATCTCAAGCCACTCCCATACCTCCGCTGGCGACTCAAAGAAATGTGCACGGCCTTGGGAAAGTACCTTAAGTTTGGCAGGATATAGAGCATATATTGAAGCTTCATTTCACGGAGTTTTTGTTTAACTCCCAATTAGGATTTCCTTTGTTCCTGTTCTTGCTGAGTGTAGTCCGGGTAAATTGACACACGACTGTTCTCAATCATGAGGGGCCCTGTTTCCCTTGCTGCTCTAAGGATACAGTCGCGGTCCTTGTAGTTCAGAATCTTTGCGATGAGGGCTCTGGGAGCCTCCCCCGGCCGCGGAGGGGGCACCAGGGCTCTATGTGCCCGTTCCACTATGAAGACGCTGGACAATCCGGTCGGACATAGATGCGTGCGGATCCAAGTTTCTAGGTAGCGTTCAGGGTTCCCTGCCTCCAATCATTCCGGCACTCCCAGGACCCTAATGTTGCTCCGGCGCGCTCTCCCTTCTGCGTCCTCGGCGCGCCTTTCCAATGCACGGGTCGTAGAGGTAAGCTGGGCGAGAGATTTCTGTAGAGAGGCAACCTCTCCCTGCAGTTGTGTGATATTGCCCTCTGCGTCCGAGACCTTGTCTGCCACCTTGCGAAGGTCTGTCCGCAGAAGGTTAACATCTACAGAGACTGTCTCTATCTGATGTTCCAGGGCAGAGTGGGAACCCTGAATAGCCTTGAGGATTTCAGCTCTGGACGGTTCCGCGGGACCCTCACCACTGTCGTCAGGTTTCGTCTGCCTCGTGATCCTCTGCGGCTGTAGTCGAGGGGTAGTGTATTGCACGATGGTATTAGGCTGGGAGGCTTTCGCGCTACGATCTTTGCGGGCCGCCATGTCAACTGGTGTAATTCAGTATGTTGCCAGGTGTGCACCCCAAGCCTCGCCGGTTAGAGAGGGCCCGACGACCCGGCCCGGGCCAGGGACAGCAGATGCAGCGAAGCCACACCCGGGCCCACAGGTAATGCAGCGCAGGTAGGGCCCAAGGCAGTCGAGCCGATCCAGTAATTAGTGCAGAACAGGAGCAGTGTGTACCCGTCTCCCTCCAACACTGAGAGCGCAGTGAAGACCAGGATCCAGCACCCCTCCGAGGCAGTAGGGACCAGGACAAACGGGACCGCAGGCACAATCACCCCCTCGCCCCGCGTCTCTCCCCACCTCCAGTCAGCAGCGGGGCAGTCCCCAGGTCCCAAAGATCAGGACAGGTAGTGACAGAGATGCACTGCGCCACCAGCGGTCGCAGCTCCACTAGAAGGCCGCCCAATACAGTTGTTAAGATGGCGGGCGAGTGGGGGAGGGGCGCAGCGCAAATGCAGTTCCAGCGGCGCCGCTCCCCCCCCCCCCCTCCAGGGCAGCAGGGCGATGAAAGGCCGAACCGGAATGCAGTCCGTAGCTCAGGGGGGAGGAGGGAAGCAAGCACCCAGCTCTCGCAGGTGGCAGCGGAGGGGCCAGGTCCGGTCAAGCACCCAGCAGCTCCGCACTCACCACACGCCTCAAGCAGGGGTTAGGGCACCAGCACTCACATCCTCCGCTGGTGGTTGCAGGCTCTCCGGAGGTCAGGTGGGCAGTCCCCGGCAGGATCAGTGCATGAATCAGAGCTCCACTGCGGGAGCGAAATTCAAGATGGACGGCGCCTCCGTCTCTTCACCATCAGCACCCCCAAGCATCAAGGCCTCCGGGCCGCCGTCCTCCGCTTCTCCACCCTCTCCCCGGGAGTCACGGAGAAAGCGCCGGTACCCACCAGGGGTCCGCTAAGCTCGCCAGCCCTGGGTGGTCCGCTCTTAGCTCGGCTCCACAACGTAGGCCTACACCGCGGCGTCGCGTGAATCAGCGCGCCGCCGCCACCCCCGGCAGTATCCTTGGCACCGCTCATGGGGGGATTCGGGATCTCCTCTACAGCTCTGGGGTCGCAGTCGGGATAGATCACCCTCCGACACGCTACTTCGTTGGTTAGACAGCCCGGGCAGGATTAATTTTCAGGATTTTGTCGGTCTTCGGGACGGAGCTGGTGGAGCTCACGTCCTGTCGGCCATGCTGCTTGGCCACGCCCCCTAAGGCAATAATGCTTAGTAAAATTGTGCAGCAAGGCCCATGTGGCTGCCTGACAGATGTCTTGCAAGGGAACACCACGTCCCAATGCAGTACTATCTGACATCGCCCGGGTAGAATGGGCAGCAACCCCACCGGAGGTTCCTTTTGAGCCAGAGAATAACAGGCTTTGATACACAAGACAACCTAGCGGGCGATAGTACTCTTGTGTACAGCCCGGCCTTTTTTGGCACCTACGTAGCCAACAAAGAGCTGGTTATCCACCCGGAACTGTTTTGTGCGATTGAGGTAAAAAGAAAGCGCACGTTATGGGTCCAGACGGTGGAGCCTCTCTTCCTCTTTGGAAGGAGGCGGAAAGAGAGTGGGCAAGGTGATAGTTTGCCTCATATAGAAGGAAGTAACAACCTTTGGTAAGAAGGAAGGACGAATGCGCAGCACAACCATGTCCGGATGAACAGGGGGAAGCTTACAGGAAAGAGCCTGGAGCTCACTTAAGCACCTAGCGGAGGTGATGGCAACCAGGAAAGCAGTCTTTAAAGTTAATAAACGGAGAGGACAGTTGTGAAGTGGCTCAAAAGGAGCGCACATCATATAAGTAAGAACCAGATTCAAGTCCCACTGTGGCATTTCAAACGGAATAGGAGGGAAAAGGTGAGTAATGCCTTTGAGGACTATTACCAACAGGGGACTTGTAAAGAGAGGGCTGATAAGGGAGCCTGAGAAAGGCTGAAATCGCATAAAGGTAGCCCTTAATAGTGCCCAGAACAGAGCCCTGCTGGGCCAGAGAAAGAAGGAACAAAAGGACTTCTGAAAGAGGGACAGAAAGGGGATCTACAGCCTTTGCTGTGCACCATGCCACAAATTTGTTCCATCAGGCGTATACCGATTTAGTGGAGGGACGCCTGGCTGCCAGAATGACATCACAGACTTCAGGAGGCAAGTCAAATGGAATCAGCTGTCGTTGCTCAATCTCAACGCATATATGTGGAAGCTGGACAGGATCGGGTGGAGAATCGTCCTCTGCTGCTGCGACAGAAGATCCTCATGAAGAGGCAGACGGATAGGGGGACCCACGCTCATACTGAGTAGCTCGAGATACCAAACTCTTCGAGCCCAAGACGGGGCCACAAGAACTACTTGGGACCGGTTGCACCTGATCTTCAGCACTCTGGGTAGAAGTGGAATAGGCCGAAAGGCGTACAATAAACACAAGTCAACTCGCAAAAAGCGTCCCAGAGCGAGAGCCTCCTAGGAAATTCCGACACGCAGAACTGATGAAATTGCGCCGTTGCTTCCGTGGCTCTCCCAAATCTTGAAAGAGACGCCATTCGTGATGCATCATGCACCTGCAGCTGGGTTTGTCCGCCCTGGCGTTCAAAGAACCTGCCAAGTGCTGAACCATCAAGGAAGTGCCTTGACGTTCCAGCTATGTCCAGAGACTCCTGAAATAGGGTCCATGATCCCACCCCGCCTTGCTTGCTGCAATACCACATGGCGGTGGTGTTGTCTGTGAACACATGCACTACACTCCCCTTGACAGAGGGAAGGAATGCCTTCAGTGCAAGTCGGATCGCCTGAAGCTCTAGAAGGTTGATATGGAGCCTGGACTCCGCCGGAGACTAGAGGCCTCAGATCTCCGCCTCTCCCATGTGGGCGCCCCATCCCAGGAGGGAAGCATCCATCACCAATATGTGCTCCGGATGGGGAAGGGAGAGGAATCTGCCGCTGACCCAATGCTGGTTCGTGAGCCACCACTGCAACTGTCGTGCAGTGCCCTCCGAGATCTGGACGTAGTCATACAGGTTCCCCTGATGCTGTGCACAAGAAGCCTGCACTCCACTCGAGACGAAAAGGGTTGCTGAGCGAGAGCTGCCTTGGAAACTCCAGTGCCCTAAACTGCTGACATTGTTCATTGTTCAGCAGAGGCAAACAGATCTAGCCAAGGCTCACCCCACTTCTGAAACAGACCTTGTGCCACCTCCAGATGGAGACGTCATTCGTGATCCACTAGGTATCCATGGCGGAGTTTGTTTTCCTCGTGTTCAGAGAACCTGCCAGGTGTTTAAGCACCAGGGAGATGCCCTGCTGTTCCAGCCATGTCCAGAGACGCAGGACCTCTTGACAAAAGGTCCAGGACCCCACCCGCCCAGTTTGTTGCTGCACCACATGGCGGTGGTTGAGTCCATGCACACCTGAACCAACTGCGCCTTGACGGAAGGGAGAAAAGCTTTCAACGCCAAGCGAATCGCTTGGTGCTCCAGCAAGTGAATGTGAAGTACGGATTCCGCCAAAGACCAGAGTTCTCTGATCTCCACCCCCCCCCCCCCCCCAAATGGCCGCCCATCCCAGGAATTACACATCTGTCAATACTGTGTCATCTGGGTGGGGAAAGGAGCGAGGTCTGCCGCTGACCTAATCGCATTGGTCAGCCACCACTGCAGGTCCTGTGCAGTCCCCTCCGAGATCTGAACCATGTCGGAGAGATTCCCCCGATGCTTCGCCAATTGAACTTCAGGTCCCACTGCAGAGCCTGCATACACAATCTGCCATGTGTCACTAGCAGGATGCAGAAGGCCATAACGCCCAGCACCCTCAGTGTGAGTCTCACCGAAATCCAGGATAGAGGCTGAAACATTGGTATTATAACATGAATATCCTGGACTCGCAGCCCAGGAGGATAGGCCCGAAAACACAGTGTGTCCAGAACAGCTCAGATGAAAGGGAGCATCTGAGAGAGAGTCAGGTGACTTCGGCACATTGATAGTAAACCTCAGGGAAAGCAGGAGGTTCGCTGTAGTCTGGAGGAGACAGCCTGGAGCGAGCTTACCTTCAACAGCCAGTAGTCGATATTGGGAAAGACTGGGACCCCATATCTGCTCAGATGGGCTGCCACCACCGCCATCACATTGGTGAACACCAGAGGGGCACTGGTAAGGCCAAAGGGGAGCACGTCAACTGAAAGTGCTTATGGCCTACATTGAACCGCAGGTAAAGCTGATGTGCAGGCAGGTCAGGAATGTGAAAAAAAGCAATCTGCAAGTCCAAATCTACCATTCAGTCCCCAGAGTCCAGGGGAGACCAGACCTGAGCCACAGTGAGATAGGATGAAGGCCCTTCTTCCTTGTCGGTACCAGAAAGTAGAGGGAATAGAAACCACCGCCTAAACTGGCACCGGTGCCACCACTATGGCTCCCTTGGACAAGAGAAGCCTGACTACATCCTGAAGAAAGGTTGGGTGGACCTCTTTAAGCCAGTCACAAGTCAGAGGCATTCAGGGAAGGGTAGTCACAAAAGGTAAAGAGCATCCCTTCCGAGGTATCTGAAGAAACCACTTGTTTAATGTGATGTTTTGCCAGTTGTGGAGGTGATGATTGATCCCGCCACCAAAACCACTTCTGATCCTGAAGGACCGGACTAGGAAGTTTTAGAGGCTGCAGGAGGAGGAGCGTACTGATTGGATCTCTGGCCACCTGATCTTCAGGGTCGAAAGTAACAACAGCCGCCCAAAGGCTGCTGAATTTGCACTGGAATCGGTGGCAGCACCTGTGCAACCGTTTCCTACTAGGAGTGGGCATAACGGCCCAATAGGCATGCAGTGTTCACTGACATTAACGCAAGGCTGGCAGGAGAGAAAATGTTCTTGCCCCAACTATCCAGCCTTTTATATTCCCAGTCCAGGGGTGCGAAAGGAAACACGCTTTGTGAGGTAGAGGCTTGGACCACCAAGTTCTCGGGGGTAGGGTCGTTGGTGAGGAATTTCAAGTTGCACAACGCAGGGCGATGTCGGAGGTCAATGTCCTTATCCACAGGATTCACTGTGCTGGTGCTCGGAAGAACATCAGGTAAGGTCTCCAGAAAGGCAGGAGGGGTTCTGAGGAGGAGACACCCAGCTGCAGGACCTCTGTCAAGATGTTAGTTTTGACGCCCATCAAAGGGAGCTGAAGTCCCATAACCTTGGCTTGCCTTCTCACCACCATAGCATATAAAGCTCCCTTTTCTGTAGCCACGGTAAAGGGGAGGGGGGGGGAGTTAGGGGGAAGCAGGCCAGAATCCAGGGAGGTGTCTAGGCCACTGGCCTCACTCAGTTCATCATACCAGCCTATTTCATGCTCAGACTAGTTTTGTAAAGGTCCAGTGACCCATCCCACTCCTCCTCCATTCCTAGCCCCTCAAAGTAAGGCTGAGGAATCTACCTAGGATTCAAGGGTGCGTCAAAAGATGCCGATCCTGCTCTGGGTCATAGAGTATATGGTTGAGAATGGCACCTCTGAGCGGCGCTTGGAGTCTCAGCACTGGGGCTGGGGAAAGTCGCAGGGGTATAGTCAGCGCCGGTCTGGATCTGCCACCGAATCCATTGTGTTCAGAGGCGCCGGCGTGGAAGCGGATGGAGCCCTTTACGAGCATGAGGCGTGTCCAGAGGGTCAGGTCACCCAAATATGAGGCACATGGTGTCATGCAAATCTTTAAGCTGGGCAGGGGTCACTTCTGGAAACGCAGGAAGTCACGAAGTCAACCCGGCCAATGGACGGAAATAAAAGGAATTACGCTTCGACTTCTTGTGCTTCTTTTACCTTTTACAAGATCGACTAGATGACTTTGAGCATGGGGACAAGGATCTAGGACTCCCGAAGCGGCGCCTGAATCGTCCCCTCAACCGCGATCAGAACAAGACCTCCAGGGCGAGCGACATGGAGTCAAACATAGGCCCGCCAACAGCTTTAGGGACTGTTCCCTTAAAGCCTTTGAAGCCATGGTCTTGCAATTGGAGCACGACAAGGAGTCATGGTTACACTCCAGGCACCAGAGACAAATTAAGTATGGCTCTGTCACCAACATGGCGTGGTGGCAGGTGCTGCACCGTTTGAATCCAGTAGCCTTTTTTGACATTGAGGGAAAACCTACACATCAAAAATAGTCGAAAAAACATAGAAAAAAAAACTGTCAAAAAGTGTAGCTCAAGACTGGAATGTTTGCTCCATTCTGAAACATCTGAACCGTAGACTGAATCTATTGAACCCTCTGAGGAGAAGGGTGTTCAGTGCTGTCCCCATGAACAGGATGTGCTGAGAGGACACCAGTAAAGATGTGAGCTTGTTGATCGAAAAGCTCAGGTCAAACAACAACTTCGTTGGCGCCTGCATGTGGCGAGCACCATGTCTGGAGAGTTGGCTTTGACGATTCAGACACCCAGGTAAGGATACACCGGGATTCCAACCCATCTGAGATGGGTTGAAACCACTGCCAGCATATTCCTGAAGACTCAAGATGTGGGAGTAAGGCCAATACAGGCTCAACATCTGATTAACCCCAGGTGATGAACTCCAATGAGGAGGTCCATAGACTTTGCCACAGAAGGAAGAGACAAATCTAAAACTACAGCCACCCTTCCCAACATGTCCGCCAGATTAGAGCTGTCCTCCATGGGCAGGACAGGAGGACAAAGAAGGCTAGAAGCAGGAGAAGACTGTAGTCCACTTGCTTCACCTCAAGTCAGCAATCCAACTATCCACCATAGGAGGATCCGCAGACACTGGCGGCACAAGCCCAAACCATGCCTCATTTTCTTTCAAAACTTCTTCCACCAACCCTTCATGCATTAGCACTGCATCAGACGTTGATCAATGCTGATCAGGAGTCGTACCGACGGTGGGAGAAGGCCGTGATCAGGCCTCTGATGGCACCATGGACAGAATGAGGCAAGGGAAGGCCAAAATCTCAGGAGCGAGCCCCGAAGGGTCGTGCACTGGCACAGAGTATTTCGGAGCTGCAGAAGCAAGCCCCAAAGCAAAGTCGGAATCGCTCTGCACTGCAGGTGATCCCTGAAGGGCTGTGCATCGGCGGCAATGTGCATGAGGACCTAACTGCAACCGAGGGGGAACCCACCGGCGTGGGCACAGTTAAAGCATCTGTTACCTTCTTAGGATCTGAAGGCGCTGCGGGGAAGGTGAAGACGCAGAAACTGGCGTGGATAGCACAATAATAGTCTCTCACTTGGGTTCCAGGAAAGAAAAGTAGAGAGGCACAGGAGAGACTCTTGTATGGGGTCCTCAGCTTCAGGGCGTGAGGAGCAATGGGAAGCCATGCCATGAGACGATGTAGCCGGGAGATACTGCGACTTTGACCGTTTGCGACTAACTGTGGGATGTAGACGGCGAGCGACGTCTACAGGAACAGCTCTGTAAAAAGAACGCTGATCAGGAAGACTGAGATAGGCGAGATTCAGCGGATTTCAACAACTGCGCCGTCAGCTTTGTCCGTCGCTCCTGCAACAGCTTGGGCTTCATTAAGTGACAGGTGTATAACTCCTTGAAATCGTAGTGCTTGCCCAAGCATCACATGCAGACACAATGAGGGTCCATGCCCGATATCTTGAGAGTCTTATGCTTTACAGGTTTAAAGCCAGAATGTGTAGAAAAAAGACACACTGTTTCAGATGGAAAAAAGTCGTAGAAGGCTAAACAACGCCCAGAGGTACCGCTTCTCAGGATGATTGTGGAAAAGAAGAAACAGACGTCTGCACATTGGGGGAAGGGCTTATATGGACTTAGTCAATGTCACATCCTGTGGACGATGTTGCTACGGAGCCACACAGTGCCCTCAAACAACGTGTAGCACAAGTTATTACTTGACATTAGTTAGTGATAGATTCCTTACCATAGAATATCTCCAGGCGTCAGACTGGATCCGGAAAGTTTTTTCGTCAGCAGCACCCCTGCGCGTCGGTAGGTGGCGTCGTGCGGCTCTCTGCTTAAGTCTCTGGCGTCGTAAGCGCTGAGATGACATCACAGAAGGTACTTAGGCGCCACCCATGCGCGCATAGGTCAGTTCTGTACACTACTTTCTGCCCCAGGAATGCAAAGCCATGCGAGAAACTGACCACTGGTACCATGTAACTAGGGCCCTGAAAAGGATGACATTAAACCTAGAAACCAGTTCGCAGAACAGGGAGGACGGGTGAGGCGGTAAGGAATCTATAACTAACTAATGTCTCTTACAGATAATTCATTACACAAGTAGTAGCTTGTGCATCTGAAAGAGACATGTTAGTGATAGATCCCTTACCTTAAAATAGATACCCCAGCAAAACCAACCCCGGTGGTGGGTCTGCGAACAAGATTACACCAGAAAATCACGGCCAAAATAGCCGTCTCTCTGGACTTGACTGTCAAGGCAGTAATGCTTGATAAACGTGTGCAGCGAAGCCCACGTAGCTGCCTGACAAATATCCTGCACGGGAACGCCGCATCCCAAGGCAGTAGTGGCTCCCGTCGCCCAGGTAGAACGGGCACGTAGCCCCACAGTAGGCTCCTTCTTACCCAATAAGTAACATGCTTTGATGCACAGAACGACCCATTGAGAGATGGTCAGTTTGTGCACGGCCTGACCTTTTTTGGCACCCACATAGCCAACAAAGAGCTGGTCATCCACCCGGAACAGTTGCGTGCGCTTCAGATAGAACGAGAGCACAAGATTTGGGTCCATGGGGTGGAGCCTCTCTTCCTCTTTTGAAGGATGGCAGAAAGAAGGTGGGCAAAGTGATGGTCTGCCCGATGTGGAAGGCGTGACAACCTTTGGCAAGAAAGAAGGATGGGTCCTTAAAACCACCTTGTCCGGATGAACAGAAAGGAAAGGAGGTTTGGAAGAAAGAGCCTGGAGCTCACTCACTCTTCTGGCAGAGGTGATAGCTACCAGGAAAGCCGTCTTGAGAGTGAGAAGACGCAAAGGACAGTTATGAAGGGGCTCAAAGGGAGCGCACATCAGATACCTTAAGACAAGGTTTAAGTCTCACTGAGGCATTATGAACACAAGGTAGGAAACATGTGCGTAATGCCTTTCAGGAAACGGTGAACAACTGGGTACTTAAAAAGAGAAGGCTGATGGGAAGCCGTGGAAAGGCGGAGATGGCCGAAAGATAACCTTTGATAGATTCCAGAGCAGAACCCTGCTGGGCCAAAGAATGAAGGACCAGAAGAACCTCGGAAAGAGGCGCAGAAGGGGGATCCACAGCCTTCGCTGTACACCATGCCACAAACTTGTTCCACCTGCAGGCGTATACAGTTTTAGTGGAAAGACGCCTGGCTGCCAGAATGACATCACGGACTTCGGGAGGAAGATCGAAAGCTGTCAACTGTCGCCGCTCAATCTCCATGCATGGAGGTGGAGGCTGGGCAGGTTCGGGTGGAGGACCGTCCCTTGCTGCTGCGATAGAAGATCCTCCCGAAGAGGCAGTTGGATCGGGGGATCGATCGCCATGCTGAGTAGCTCGTGAACCAGTATCTTCGTGCCCAATCCGGAGCCACAAGGATGACATGGGCCCGGTCACGTCAAACCTTCTTCAGCATTCTGGGCAGAAGTGGTATAGGCGGAAAGGCGTACAACAGACCGCAACTCCACTCGCAATGAAAAGCGTCTCGGAGCGAGCGCTGCCTTGGAAATTCCAACGCGTAGAACTGATGACATTGTGTGTTCTCTTCGGTGGTGAATAGAACTAACCAAGTGTCTCCCCACTGCTGAAAGAGACCTTGCGCCACGTCAGAGTTCAGACACCATTCGTGATCCATCAAGCACCGGTGGCTGAGTTCGCCCGCCCTGGCGTTCAGAGAACCTGCCAGGTGTTGAAACACCAAGGTGATGCCTTGATGTTCCAGCAATGTCCAGAGGCGCAGAACCCCTTGACATAGGGTCCAAAACCCCACCCCGCCCTGTTTGTTGCAATACCACTTGGTGGTGGTGTTGTCCGTGAACACCTGCATCACACTTCCCCGGACAGCGGGAAGGAATGCCTTCAGTGCAAGTCGGATCACCCGAAGCTCCAAAAGGTTGATATGGAGCCGGGATTCTGCCAGAGACCAGAGGCCTCTGATCTCCAGTTGGGGAAGGGAGAGGGATCGGTAATTGACCCAATCGCGATTCGTGAGCCACCACTGCAATTCTCGTGCAGTGCCCTCCGAGATCTGGACGTGATCGGACAGGTTGCCCTGATGCTGCTCCCACTGGAACTTCAGGTCCCACTGCAGAGCAAGCATATGCCATATGGCATGTTGCGCTAGCAGGATGCAGGAGGCCATCAGGCCCAGGACCCGGAGGGTCATCCTGACTGAAACCCAGGATAGAGGCTGAAAGCTCGGAATCATAGCCTGAATATCCCGGACTAGCTGCTCGGGAGGATAAACCCGAAGGAGAGCTTCTGAGAGGGACTCAGGTGCAACTTCAGCACGTTCATGGAGAACCCCAGCAAATGCAGGAGGTCGGCCATATTCTGAAGGTGGGGGACAACTTCCTGGGGCGAACCCGCCTTCAACAACCAGTCATCAAGGTAGGGGAAGAATGACACCCCTAACCTGCGCAGGTGAGCTGCGACCACAGCCATCACTTTCGTGAACACCCGAGGGGCGCTGGTAAGGCCGAAAGGGAGCACGGCAAACTGAAAATACTCCTGGCCTACCGTGAACTGCAGGTAACGGCGGTGGGCCGGCAGGATGGAGATGTGAAAATATGTGTCCTGCAAGTCCAACGCTACTATCCACTCTCCAGGGTCGAGGGTAGCAAAGACCTGAGCCAGAGTCAACATATTGACCTTCTCCTTCCGGAGGAAGCGATTGACATTCCTGAGGTCCAAGATGGGGCGCAAGCCCCATTTGTCCTTCTTGGGGACCAGAAAGTAGTGGGAATAACAACCACGTCCTACTTCTGGCCCAGGAACGCGCTTGATGGCCCCCTCAGCCAAGAGGGCCATAACTTCCTGTTGAAGAAGCGCAAAGTGATCCCCCGACATGCGGTGGAACCGAGGTGCCATGGCTGAGGGGGTAGACTCCAAGGGGAGGGAGTAACCCCTCTGGACGAGTTACAGCACTCACTTGTCGGAAGTGACAACGCCAGTCGTGAAGGTGATGTCGAATCCTGCCACCCACTGGCGTGGGGTGCACCCCAAAACTCGGAATGCTTTGAGGCGGATGCTGCGGGAGTGGAGGTGGACTGACCCGCACGCTGGCCCCCTGTTCCGCTACGGCGGCCTCCACACACACGGCAGCGCGGAGTTTGGTTCTGCGCAGGCTTCAGACTAAATGAGCGGGCAGGGGCGCTCTGTGGCCGCGAAAGAAATGAAAGGTAGACGTGGCCGGGCGCATGGTGGAGAAACAAGGACTTGGCCTTAGCCCGAGAGTACTTAAAACCTTCCAGCACACTGTTGGCTTTATCACCAAACAGGCGAGTGCCATCAAAGGGAATGTCCTTGAGTGAGCTTTGGACATCTGGTGAGAACCTGGTATATTTCAACCAGGCGTGGCGATGAAGCGCCACAGTCGTAGAAATTGCCCTACCTAGTGAGTCCGCGGTGTCCAAACCACACCGAATGGCGAACTTAGCCGCATCCTTACTCTCTGCAACAGCTTGGGACAGCACAGCTTGGACCTCTTCAGGACACTGAGGCAACAACTGTGCAACTGTATTCCACACCGCGTGGGAATAGTGGCCCAATAGGCATGCAGTGTTCACCGACTGCAGCCCTAAGCTGGCCGAAGAGAACAATCGCTTGCCGAACTGCTCCAGCTTCTTAGAGTCTTTATCCGGTGGAGCTGTGGGAAAGGCACTCTGGGATGTTGAAGCTTAGATGACCAGGCTCTCAGGCTTAGGATGAGTGGTCAGAAAGGCTGGGCCACCCGGGGAATGACGCCTGGTGACATTTTTATCCACAGGGGCCCCTGTGGCTGGCCTCGACAAAAGTGCCCAGTAAGACGTCATTGAGAGAGTCATTAAATGGCAGAGGGGCTCCGACAAAGTGGACGCTGTCTGGAGCACCTCAGTGAGGAGATTAGTTTTCAGGGCCACCGTAAGGAGATCAAGGTTGAGGACCTCAGCTGCTTGACGGAGCACCACCGTGTAAGAAGCGCCCTCCTCCATGGTAGGTGGGTGAGAAGCAAACCCCGGGTCAGAGGAGACATCAAGGCTGCCGGCCTCCTCTCAGTCGTCCACCCAGTCCTGCTCAGAGTCACACTGACGAGCAAGAGGGTCCTCAGACCCCTCCCAGTCGTCCTCGTCCTCCACAGTATGTGGTACAGACCGCAGCGGCAGGGCAGGGACCGGGGAAGGAACAAACTGTGCCGGACGGGGCCAAACCAGCGCCGTGCCCCAATGCGGATCCCAGGTAGGGTCAAAATTGTCCTGGAACCGGGGCAGGGGCGGAACAAATGGTATCCACTACGGCGCCGTAGGTGGAGACGAGGGTGGCGCTGTGGCCAGAGCCCGCTGCGTGGGACATTGTGGCGCCGTGGCTGGAGCCAGCGGTGCAAGATTCTGTGGCGTCGGGGCCAGAGCCGCCTAAACATGCGGTCCATGGTAGCAAGAAATTCTTGCACCTGTGCAGTGTCGCCGACGGACCCAGATAAGGTGGGTAGGCCGCCGGACACCCGGGCTCCAAAGGAGCCGCAGGGGCAGTACCCCTGTCCCCCTCATCTGCATCCGGGGACAGGCGGGGGGGACGTCGCAGAGCGACAATGCTTCTTCGCCTTCTTTTTGTGTCGCCTCTTACCGGAATCCAAGGGTGAAGACTTGGAGCTCGAGGAGCGATGATGGTGGCCCCGCAAGAGTTCTCTGGATCAGCCCCTGGACCGTGAACGACGCTGGGAAGAGTGCCAGACCTCAAGCAGCTTCCGGCGTCGCTCCTTCAAGGCCATGGCCAGACAGTCCATACAGGATCGAAAGTCGTGGTCACACTCAAGGCAGTAGAGACAGACGTCGTGGGCATCCCTACGTGCACCAGAGTAGACTTACAGGAGACAGTCTCATAAAGATAGTCAAAAGGGACTAGGGTACTTGCTCTAATCGGATCTACGCTTACTGGCAAGGAAAAAGAAAGAACTGAAAGCACGCATGGGTGGCCCCTAAGTAGTCTCAGTGTGTGATCTCGGCACTTACGATGCCAGCAACGGACGCGGAGCCGCACGACGCCACCTACCGACGCGCAGGGGTACTACTAACGTAAAAACTTTCCGGAGCCAGTCTGACGCCTGGGGATGTTCCAAGGTAAGGAATCTATCACTAACATGTCTCTTTCAGATAATGTTTTTCAGGAAAACTATTTCAGGTCCAATCTGACGCCTAGGGAGAACTCGAAGGTAAGGAATCTATGGCTAGATATGTCTAACAGATGTCGGATTTCCAGGATTCAGAATGTTTCAGCCTGGCTGCACGCTCCTGTCAATACCCTCCGCTTTATCTCGGAAGAGACCAATTTCAGACGGATTTGATGTACGTCGGTCCATTATTTTTGTATTCATTGTCCTCAAGGTCCCGCTCATCAGTGTGATATGGCAATGGATCGTCTCCATGGTGATGTCCTTGGTGATCATTGCTGGCTTGCTTCCTCCCGCTAATTCCAAGAATAATAGCGGTCTGGATGCCTTGCCCGAGTCTGAGCCTCCGCTGTGATCTCTGCATCGCCCCAACACTCCTGTGTGGTGAGGTTCTCCTAGGCCACAGTGGGAATAGCATGGGAGCGCATTCCTCACATCCCTACAGCAAGAGATGGTCAGCTGGCTACTGGGTCGCCAATCAACTGTGCCTCATATGAGGACTAGGAAACCATGCAAACATTCTAAAATAAAATGATTGACAAGGTGCTGAAACGTTTTAAACATTCACCCCAGTTACAGATCTGTGTTTAATCCATCATCACCCCAGCTAGCCTGTCCCAGAATGCTTGTTTCCGGTCCAGGGAAAACCTGGTTTGACAGTTCGGTCTGGACTGCTCCCATGAGGCACACGGTCAAGACTGATTTGCATATGGCTGGGTCTGAGCTGGGGTGGAGAAGTGAGGTAAAGAATGATGATGAATTCAACCCAGATCTGTGACTGGGGGTGACAGTCTGAAAAGTTTCAGCGCTCTGCCATTCTCTTCTTGTGTTTGCTCTGTATTTAAACCAAGGATTGTCAAAGTCAACAGGTCTTAGCTTAAGGTCCTATTGACTTTAATAATGCTGACAACGCATGTGTGCCGAAGAAATAACGCAGCCGTGTGTCATCACACCTATTTTGATTTTTAACTTACCAATGTGAGATCGCTGATTGAAGAAAAAAACCACTAGCGTAAAAGTACTTTTCTTTTTAAAAATGTTTAACTGGAAAGTGACTGAGTGGAGGGGTTGAAGCAATGTTGAAGGTAGACAGAAGAACAAGAGAGCAATATGGCTCGGGAAACAGAAGCACACAGGGAAGAGAGTCACATGCTCAGTAGCATGGTGAGACAGAGTGACTGCACATTGCGGAAGAGAAGCATACAAGAGAGACAGCTGGAAAATATGCACTTTGATACAGTGATACACAAAAAGAAAAAAAAGTTAACAGAAAGAGAGCACTTATGGAAGAATAGAAGGAGCCAACAAGAGAAATCAGAGGATATGCTTCACAGGAAGGACAAACACAAGGCAGCCGGCTAAAACAAAGCAAGCAAATACAAAGCACGGAAAAGTGAATGCAAAAAGCAAAGCCAATGGCCAGCAATAGGAGGAATACATTCCTAGGTCAGCTTTCATCATGTGTACAAGAAGTCTTCAATAACTTAAGGTTTTGTCCTAAAAATTAACTGTATCCTAAACAGTTCAGTGATTGAATATATGTTATCAGACCTGACCAGTACTAGATGGCTCAATGTCAAAAACTACTTATCATTTAGATACTCTGTAAAGCTTTATTGTGCCAAATGAAGGGTTCAACTGAACATTAATATGTTTATCTTGTCATCTGGAGAAACATTCTCACCTGTAAAACCTGTTTTCCAGTCTCTCTTTAATCGTACTGATGTCAGTAGGGTATGCAACCACGGTGCAATACAATGGATAGGCTTGTAGATCTACTGGTGCCACAAATGCAGAAGTAATATCTAAAAATATTTTAAATATGTTTATTGCAACAGATGTAATTACAATTTTTGTAGCAGCATTCAAAGACAACATATTAAGGTAATGTGAATAGTTTACTAAGACAACCTCTGGTTCTTCCACCACCTCATTCTTGTTTTTGTTCACTGAACTCCCTGGTGTTGCTATATTTTCTTTAGCTTATCTCCTGTTACTTCATATAACTATCAACAATGGCAATATGTAAACAAACAAATGCTGAAGAAAACAATTTCGACGAGGGAAGATAAAGACTTAAGTTTGAAAAAAATGATGACGCAAAATCATTACACATTGTGAATGTTCACTTCTACGCTACAGGATTAGTTTTGATGGAGCTGTAAATACAGGACTACAAAAGAATTATTGTAAAGAGCAAGTTACTTACAATCGGAAACACTGAGTTTGATTGATGTGATGTGCCTATGTATTTTAGTGGTTCTGAGGGAGGGCTTTTTTTTTTTCTTTTTGCAGAGTTTTATATAGCGCGAACTAGACCTGAACCGAATCAGGTATCAGAGCGCTTTACATATCACCAGTTACGTTACATGAGGACACACACACATTTTAGGCACGTGGAGATTAAGTGATTTGCCCAGAATCACAGGAGGTTTTGGCGTCGTTACCGAGACTCGAACCCAGATCGCCAGGTCCGAGATTGAGCGCCCTAGCCGTTAGGCCAACTCCTCTCCCCTGTGAGGGCTACTAACCCCCGGAGCCCTCACATCCCCACAGGTAGTTAAGTGGGAAAGCCTACCTTCATTTTGAACCCTTGTTTTGGGATTCTCCTGCTAAATACCTAAGCTGCACCAGACTGAGTAGGATAAGAAAAAAGCACTGAGCTGTCCATAACATGAGGGATAGAAAACATTCTGCTGAAATACACAACTCCTGTCCACAACTCTCAGTACAAAGATGATTCAGAAATTACCAACATGTCAAGATCTGAGAAATTCTTAAATGCTCTAGGGCCTTTAATGCTCTCGTACCCACCACAAATGTCCCTAGCCTTGTTCAAGACCAAGATGTGGGAAACTTCAATAATGGGGAGGGGGAGGATTGATGGGGGGGGGGGAAGGCTTTGTAGAACCTTTTTCAAGTCAGATTGCTGACCGAATGCTAAGGAGGGGCATTAGATATGTCCTTGCACAAAGAAGAGTCTACTCAGAAGGAGAGAACTGTGAAGGAGATCGAGTGGTGCTAATGCTGTCTCTGATTACTTTGCACAGCACAATATAAGCAGCACGCACAATAGTCAGTAGGACCAGGGAAGGATCACTGCCCCTAACTCCATGGATGGACGATGCAGTGCACACCACATAAAGCAGTGCACCTTTTAGAAAAACGTACAGTGCATACCCAGGAAATCCTTGAAGAAGAAACAGCACCAATGGAGAACAAAGATTCTGACGTATCAACCCACAAAAGGTCAGTAAGCCTCAGAGACACTTCAGATTTAAATACTCCCTCCATGACCGGCCACAGAAACCTGAACTAGTGTACAAAGGGTACTCTAGAAGTTTGTTAAGTGGGAGCAGCATAGGCCCCAGTAAGACTTGAAGGGCATTAGTACCACCGGGTATATTTGTTCTTTCTGGACCATTAGGTACAGCATTACGTGCATGCACTTTGAGTAAAATATTTTGACTTTTTCCAAAGAACAACAATTGGACGGACAATTAATTATTTACTCGTACTGGTTGCTTGAGTTCTGTGTCTGTAGCCCCACACCATCTCCCTAAGCAAGCCTTGGTCTGGTCGACTATTACTCTGAGTGTCTAGTGAGACAATAATCTTATTTTGTATTATGAAGGACCCCACTGTTAAAATTGTATGTTCTTTCATGTCTAAGGAATTAACTCCATCTATGCCTGACCCTTTGGCTCTACTATGAAGGTAGAAGAATATTGCCTACCTTTCCTATGCCAGTTTCCTACCTCTGTAGGATTGAAAGAACACTGCTGTTGAGGCAAGGGATGAAGCTATTGTTGGGATGGCTTGGCTACATGGCTAACTAACTGAAGAAAAAGATACTCATCTTCAGTAACAATGGATCTGCTTACTATGGTTACCCCCACTTTTTGCTGGGGTTTCACTGTTTCTCGACTTTAGTCTGCCTGGGGTCCTGCTATCCAGGACCACATCCTAGCTGCTTCCTCTCTAAAATGATTGCATGTACTTTAGGTACACTCCAGTTTGGTTACTGGGGTACCCTGTGAGTCCCTAGTATATGGTACCTTAGGTACCAAGGGGATAGGTACCCCAGAGGCCTACCCGGGGCTGAAGCATGTATTATGCCACTCCTGGGAAGCCTTCCAAAATGACAACACAGGATTGCTACTGCAGCTCGAGTAAGGTGGTGCATGCACCCCTTACTAAGATATAGGTTACCTAGATCTACCTGTAATCACTGACACATATAAGCCCATCACAGGGCTCGACAAATCCACTCGACCGCTGGTAAATTTTATGAGGTTGAGCTATTTTTAGGTCCTACTCGCCCACTTTCCGGCGAGTAGGAAAACATACTAACTTTTGTTCTCGGTCTTTGAAAACGAAGCAAATGTGACAAGATAACAAGATTTAAATGCCTTTTTATTGCTCACAAAGCAAATGAGCAATAAAGATGCCTTTAAATCTTGTTATCTTGTCACATTTGCTCCGCTTTCAGAGACGGAGGTCAAGTAGGTTACTGTTAGGTCGAGGAGTTTTTTTAAAGTACTAGTACTGCAGGACTAGTACAATTTTTCAGATGTTTCGAGCCCTGTATCAGTCACTCCTATGTCAGGCCTTATCAATTCTGAAGGCAGAGTGCTTGGTTTTGTGTGAGAGGGTGCCTATGTATGTGCAGGACCCCTCTGCTGCGTTCAGAATATATTGTCTGAAGCTGTTCTGTGATACAGCCAGACCATATACTCTTAAGTGCATTATAAACTTGCGGTAAATGCTAACTTTGGAATGGCTGCATGGAAACATGTCGTGTTTGGTATCAAACACTTTGGGATCCTACCCCTCCGCCAATCCTGGCAGCAGGGGTAGAATTCCACCCTTCAAGAGGGAGAGACATGTACACACTGGTCTAACCGGTAATAGTTTAAAAGAACCCTAGCATCACAAAATGGATACTGCAGCCACAGACACGGGTCTGACCTCCTGCTGCTGGACAAAACTCCGGCAGGGGATGCCTGTACAATAGGTTTCCTTTCACAGGGAGGTGTAACCACCTCCCAGACACGCGTTAGTGTATTGGTGCAGGGTGGGGGCACTCAGAGCACTTTTCAGACAGCACTGGGGGCACATTTGGTGTCCTTGTGCATAGCCCAGTTCAAACCGGTTGCAGTGGCTACCAGCCCCTGCTCTGGTGCGAAACTGGACAAAGGAAATGGGTGTAGCCACCCTTCTTTCCAGACCCTCCCATAGGTGGGTCCCCATAGTATCTCTAACCCCTTTTCTTAGTAGACGTAAGGGACCCCTGGCAACAGGACTTTAGATTATACCTGGACAAAACTCTGAAGCTGAATCCTGGAACTTCGACACACTACTAACGACTAGAGGACTGAAGAATCTCCCTTGGGGTCAAGGAGTGACTCCCCTGTTAAAACAGGCACCAACGAAGCATCTTGCCGGTCTGCATTTCCAAAGCTCCCGCCGGACTCCGATGTATTTGAGACAAAGCACACAGACTTCCAGACTTCTCAGAGGCCTACACGAAATCCCAGCAAAGCTGAGACCCGCAGCCTTCACCAGCGACGTGGTACCGGAACTCCTGGACACCATGCACATTTGCTAGTGGATTGACTTCCCGAGGTTTCCCCGAAGTTGTGCATTGGGTTACTTGTAGTCCGAGCACCATCTGCACCGAAGATTGTGGGCCTACACTCCGGGAGTGTTCCACGAGTCTTCCGTGAGCCCACTTCTTGCATTTAAGTTCAAGGCCCCTTCACGGTCCCTGGTCCGTTCCCTCGAAGGTAACTCTACTTTTCCTTGGGCTTCCCTGGTTGCTCAAGGCGTGCCCTGACTCTCCACCGCGTGGGGAGTCCCTGAGACCTTGCTGGTCTGCACCGAAGCATTTCTCGGATTCCTGCGTGGGTTGCTGTTGCCAAGGCTTGTTGGGTCCAATCTGAAAACCGTCACCGCAGCACTAGACATCCTTCGTGGGACAGCTCTAATCCAGAACCTGGTCATCACCGATGTCTCCTGGTCCTCGAGGCTGAAGAGTCAGGCCTCACCTGCGAGCACCTGACATCGGTGGGCATCTGCTCGCAGCCTTCCTGGTCACTGGCAAGTGACCCAGACTCTGTCCCCTCTGCTTTCAGGTTCTTCTCATCTTCGATCCAGTCTTGGATCACACCAGACACTTTCCACTTGGACGCCAGCAGCACTTTGCAGCAGTTCGCCATTGAAAACGACGACGAAACCCGACACGAAAAGACACCTAGGCACCCGGCTTACATGGGTGAGGTAACTTGAGTACTCTGGTGCTCCCATGGGTGTTGACTCTAGAAACTCCTAGTTCTAAAGGGGTTTGCTCCAAGTCCTCTTGTAAGTGTCCTTAACCCTTAAAATTCCAACCGCGACTTTCCCAATAGAAGTCAATGGTGATTCGCGGCTGCGTTTAGACACTGCACGCGTGCCCCGTGGGTCCCCTGTGTCACTACCTTGGGTGGTTCCTGGTGGCCCCAGCGGTTCTACAGGATCTAGGCCTTGTCTCTATGTCAGTCGTTGTTCTTATACCACTTTCTTAATATATGGTTTGGTACGCCCCTAGGGCTCAACGTATATTGTGCTAATTTACTGTTTGCTAATAAGTTTATTGAATGTACTTTTGCCTCTAGCCTCAAAGAGACTAGAGGGATGTGTTCAGAATAAATACATATATTTTATATATATACCTGGTGTGGTTCTCCTTTCATTTGGTCATTCACAAGATTATAGACTGGTAAAACAAACTGCTTTACATTCCTTCAAGACTTAGTCTGAAGGCTGTTCTCCACAGCTACCACTAGGATAGCTTTCTATAAAGGTCGTCTTTAACCTACCATCAATACGGGTCGTTTGGACTGGTGCAAGGTGCCCACTAGAATAGTGGACAGCATATGCCAGGCCAACTTCTCACATACTCTACCTACATATTCCTCACCTTTTGAATCCGCCAGACCGGATCTGAAAACTTTATCAAAGCTCTTCCATGCCAATCGAGGGCTTAGGCTCTGTATTGGCACCAGAAATTAAGTCACCGTCCCATAAAGAGCCCACTCTGGTGTTCAAACCAGTTTATCATCCATTCCTTTCAGCACCAGTAAGGCAGGAGGGCAAGAATGACATCATGCATATTGAGGTGCCACGCAACAAATATTTGGAGCTGCATACGACTATCTTTCAATATGTGGAAGAGAGCAGGATTTGTGAGGAATCCAAGGTCGATAGGGTCTCCACCAGAAAGGTTGCTACCAAAGGTAAGTAACTTTATCTGATTGATAATTCTACCTCTAGGTTCCTCACTTTACGACAGGCTGACGAGCAGTATACCCTTTGGAGGAGGGCACTGGTAGGAAAGGCCAGACAAGGAAGTCTCTGAGGACAGAAAGGGCAAAACAGCTGCTCTGTCAAACTTCCCCATCAAAGTAGTAGCACATACGAAAAGTGTGGCGGGTTACCCATATTGCCACTCTGCAGTTTTCAGCCACATAAACTTCCCTTGCCAAGGACAAGCTGGAAGACTTCACTCTGGAGGAATAGGTCTTTATGCCCTTAGACGGTTCTTCCATGCTAAGTTAAAGCACATTTTGATGCAAAAGACAATCCACTGTGATAAAGTTCTCTTTTGGACAGCTTTGCCTTCACTGTTGCCCGCATACCCTATAAAGCACTGCCCTTTGTTCTGAAAATCCTTGGCACAGTCAGTCAATGTGAAAACTGACCGCCCTTTTCGGATCCCGTTTGTGCAGCCTTTCCTCCTCTCAGGTGGAATGCGAATGAGGGTAAATCATCCTTAGTATGAGCAGATTGATAAGCAAACAATGCTCTTCCAAAGACTTCCCATCTTCAGTTCCTCCAAAAGAGTGCCGCACCTTAGGGTGGAGGCAGCAATCACCACCATGGCCACAGCTGGTGGGGCTGGACGACCTGGAATTAAATCCCTGCCACTAGGTTCCCCTCCAGACTGTACAGGCCAGACCTGCTGCAGGGTCCCAAAGTTTGTGATGATGTACGGCAAATCTCCTCTGTGCTGGAACCCCTGACATTGGAGGCACCACTAGAGGGCCCTCATGTGTCAGCGTGTGTGTCCAGGAGAATGCAAGAAGCCAACAGACATAACAGGTGGAACACAGCCAGGACTTGAATCTAAGCCATTACCTAAACAAACAAAAAAAAAATGGATTGAATGCCTTGAATCCTTCGGAGTGAGGCTCGACGGGCATGTTGTTTCTGGTACTGTCACCATGAACTAGATGCTCCAGATGAGTTTGGGAACACTTAAAAGTCCAAGTTGAACAGAACAGATGCTGCTGACTACAAGTGGCCCAAAACCATCTCTGAACACTTAGCCTTCAGCAGCCAGTCATCCAGGTATGGAAACAATGGGATTCCTGATCTACTAAGATGTACAGCGACCAAAGCCATCACCTTTGTGAATACTCAAAGTGTAGATGTTAGTCTTGACAGAAAGAGAGCGAACAGGTAGTGAGTGGACCTACTAGTAAACCTAGAGGATGATATAGAACATTTTCAAATTTGGCTGGTGCAATGTCTCGATGAACTAACACCTTCTCAGTCGGTGTTATAAGAACCCGGCGCGGGCTTCGGCGCCGCGGTTTACGCCAGCACTGAACACCAGTCGGAGGCATTGCAAGAAGCCGAAAGAGCATGGCGTTCGAGTTACGATGAGCCGCTCAAAATAGCTTATAGACAGTGCGTCAAGGCCTATCACAAAGAAATCTACCTGGGAAAGAAGGCCTACTTCGCCAGGAGGATTGATGAGGCTGACAACACTAGCAAAGAAATCTTCACGAATGTGAAGGAATTTACTTCCCCGGCCTCAATGACAACCAAGTGCTCTTTCTCCGAGTCATGGGTCCTCGAATTAGCAGTCTTCTTCGCTAAGAAAATCCGCAGTATCCAATCCTCGTTTCTGCCGGTTTCGCTAGGAGAGACCAACAACGCTGCTCCACCCTTTTTCCCGACTGGAGTGGATAGACCCATACTGTCTGAGTTTCCCTCCATTGATCTTAGGACTTCGCTGGATTTCTTGTCTAAAATGAAATCGGGTCCCCTGTCCCGCCAAGTTTTTAGCTAAGATGGCCCAGGCCTTGAACCCCATTATTAATCCTATGTTGAATTGTTCTCTACAGGTGGGGGTGGTCCCGTCAGCGTGGAAACAGGCACTGGTTCTACCGCTACTAAAGAAAACGTCCCTGGACCCTAAGAGCCATGCTAATTATCGGCCCATCTCTCTGCTTCCGGTCCTGGCCAAGGTCGAGGAAAAGCATGTACAAATTGTCCTGTCGGACGTTGTCGAGACTCATGGTGCCCTCCATCAAACTCAGTCGGGATTCAGGGCTAATATGAGCACTGAAACTGCATTGCTGAAGGTCTCGGAGGCAGTCAGGGAGGTCCTTGATGGTGGGGAAAGGCATTACTGGTGATGTTGGATCTCTCGGCGGCGTTTGACACCGTCCCCCACAGCCGTCTCCTCGCACGACTGTCGGAGATTGGGGTGGAGGGGACGGTGTTCAGATGGTTTAAGTCCTTCCTTTCGGACCGCCGACAGACGGTCTGGGCCCCTCCGTACTCAGCCGTGGTGCCGCCTTTGGAGGTGGGGGTTCCTCAGAGTTCCATTCTGAGCCCCACTCTGTTTAATATCTATATGGCCCCTCTGGCGGCGCTGGCTGAGTCTTGCGGTGCCCAGATCGTCTCTTATGCAGATGACACCCAGCTCCTTTTCACCTGTGATAAGAACAGGGAGTTTGATGGAGAGCGGATTAAGAACTGCCTGGATACGGTCTTTGCCTGGTTCCAACTTAACCAATTGAAGTGTAATTCCGATAAATCAGAGGTCCTGTTTTTCGGCTGGCATCCTGACCCTGGCTGGAAATCATGGTGGCCGGCTGACATGTTTCCTCCGGACTCAGACACTTCAGCTGCGAAAAACCTCGGAATAAAGATGGATAATGGTCTCACCTTTAAGCCTCAGATTCTGGGCCTGGTCGGGCAATGTTTTGGCTTGCTCAAAATGTTGAAAAAATTCCTGCCCCTCCTTTCCATCTCTCACAGGAGGACGATTGTCCAGGCTCTGGTTGGGTCCAGGCTGGATTATGCGAATGTGCTCTACCTTGGCCTCCCGGACTACCTTCTGTCCCGCCTGCAGAACTCTGCGGCGCGGGCAATTTTCGGTCTTGGCCGGAGATCCCATGCCACGGGGCTCATGAATTCCCTTCACTGGTTGCCCATACGAAAGCGTATTGTCTTTAAGACTCTTACAATCGCTTTCAAGGCACTGCATTGCAAGGGCGCACGATATCTGAGGAGCAGGATTGGCTTCCACCACCCTGCCAGAGCCTTGCGCTCAGCTTCTTGGACGTTAGCTATGACTCCGGCCGTTAGACGGGCCCGGATCGGAGGCCGTTCCTTTAAACATCTGGCGCCTAAGGCTTGGAACGCGCTTCCAGTGTCGTTAAGGAAGATGGACAACTTAATGTCATTTAGAAAAGAACTCAAGACACGGCTGTTCTGCCAATAATTCCCCTATGTCCTTGTTCTGTGCTATTTTCTTTGGGTCTGTCAGCGCCGGGACACTGAGTAGCTGAGCGCTTTACAAAACTCCATTTAACATAACATAACCAGCAGGATGGAGAAGACCATGGGGCCCAGCAGCTTCAGGGTCATTCTGACCGAAACCCGGGACAGATGCCGGTTTCTGTGCCCAGCAACTGGCCCCCAGTTCTGACCCCCACTCTGGCGGGAAACCCTACGTCAGGAAGGGGGTTGTGCCAGCCTGTGCCAACCCCACCCCTCATATGGGAGAGGAGAGTTAAAGCACGACCCTGGGCTCCGGCCATCTTGAAGATGGGGAGCCCTGCCCAATCACAGCTAGGCTCCTGCCCCCCTCCCACAAGAGAGGAGCAGACTAGGAGGTGTACCCACCCCAGGACAGGGACCTATTGGTCCCTGCCCTTGCCCTACCTGTAACGCCCCTAAATTCAGTATTTAGGGGCTCCCTGAACCTTCCTTCCTCAGATCCCGATAAGAAAAGACGATCAAGAAGAAGACCCGCTGTGCAGCTGCTAACAGGACGACACCCACTGACTTGGCCCCAGCCCTACCCGACTGTCGATCTGGAACCTGCTTAATCCCATCGACTCCTGCGGACAGCGACCTTGGGACCCCCGGAGGACCTGCCTGCCTTGACCCTCTTGAAGACTGGGACTCCCATAAGCAGAGGCTCTGCTTCAACAACCATACCCCTGGTGCCAGCCAAGAGGCATCAGACCAACCCACTCTGCACCCGCCGAGCGCTGCCCGTGCCAGAGTGAACCAAGACCAGGAGAACGTCCCCCCAGCGTCTGGGACCCGAAGTCCAGTGCCCCAAGACCCTTCTCAACGAACCAGATGACGCCTGCAGCCTCAGAATCAGGGACCCCTCCAACCGCGACCAGCCAAGGGTAAGATTTCCCGATGCCCAAAGACACCCCTGCACCCGGCGCCCTGCGGCCCCCTGTGCCTTCCTTTGGGGTACCTACCTCTTCTCCAAGATCCCAATTTACCTCTCGAAGTGGTGGTCGCACCTGAAGAATCAACGTCCCCGAGTCTGCAGCCTTTGTTCTCTTTTTACCTTCCCCATTGAATAACATTGAGCGCCCGACGCCTCAAAGCACCCTGCACCCAACCACCCGAGTGCCCCTGGCCGTGCACCCTGTGTCCTATCCTACTTCCCCATTTGCCCTAAGCAAATGACCAGGAGCCCAGCTCCCACAGACACGTGGCCTGCTAGCCAGCAGCCACCAATCGAAGGCCCTCCGCCTCCCATTGGATAACATTGGGCGTACCTACCTCTGCACCCGGCTGCCACTGTGCCGCTGAGGGTTTACCAACTGTACCTACCCGACCCTGGGGGACCCCTGAGTCCATTGCCCAGAACCTTAACTTCACTGGTCGAGTACTCACCTGGAAACCGATAGGAATATGCTACTTACCAGTATGCATCTGTTCTTGGCATGTAGGGCTGCTGACATTCATATATGTGCATAGATCGCCGCCTAGTGTTGGGTCCGGATGATTGCACTTTGTTGTCTTGGAAGAGTCTTCTAAGTATCACGAGATAGGTGACTCCTCCCCTAGACTACAGTGCGCATGGGCATCCTCTCCATCCTCAGATTGTTTTTCCCCATTGTGGCAGAGATGAAGATAGGAAAGTAAGAGATGGCCATGCCAAAGATAATGCTGCAGCTGCAAAAAGCACCGGGGAGGAGGGCGGGCAATATGAATGTCAGCAGCCCTACATGCCAAGAACAGATGCATACTGGTAAGTAGCATATTCAGTTCGAGGCATGTGGGCTGCTGAATTCATATCTGTGCATAGATTGTATAGCAGTATCTCCTCTAGCGGTGGCTACCTGTGCCAGATGCAGCAGTTTGAAAAAGAGTTTTGAGGACAGCCTGGCCTACAGCAGCTTGCTGTTTTGCTTGCACGTGTACACAGTAGTGTTTTGTGAAAGTGTGTATGGTGGTCCATGTGGCTGCCTTACAGATGTCTTCAAGAGGAATATTTCCTAGGAAAGCCATGGATGCCCCCATTCTTCTTGTAGAGTGTGCTCTTGGGGGGACGGTTAAAGTGCGTTTTGCCTTTGGATAACATATTTGAATGCATTTAACTATCCATCTGGCTATTCCTGACTGTGAAATAGGATTTCCTTTGTGTTGTGGTGCAAAAGCAACAAACAGTTGTTTTGTCTTTCTAAATGATTTAGTTCTGTCTATGTAATAAAGTAGGGCTCTTTTCACATCTAATGTGTGTAGAGCTCTCAGCTACTGACAGTGGATTTTGAAAGTATACTGGCAGTTCTATTGCTTGGTTGATATGGAAATTGGATACAACCTTAGGCATGAACTTAGGGTTGGTTCTTTGAACCACCCTGTTGGCATATACTTGCATGAAAGGTTCTTGGATTGTTAATGCTTATAATTCGCTCACTCTTCTGAGTGAGGTAATGGCAACCAAGAATGCAACCTTCCACGTTAAGAATTGTAGTTCGCATGAGTGTTGAGGTTCGAAAGGAGGGCCCATAAGTCTCTTAAGTACTATATTTAGATTCCAGACTGGAGAGGGGGGTGTCTTGAAGGGATCACCCCTTTTAAACCCTCAATGAAGGCTTTGATTGCTGGTACTTTAAACAGTGAAAGGTGTTGCCTGTTTTGAAGGTATGCTGCTATAGCAGCGAGGTGTAGTCGTATAGAAGAGTATGCTAAGTTACATCTTTGTAAGTGCAGCAGGTAACATATAATGTTTTGTATGGAAGCATCTAATGGGTTGATTTGGTTATTGTTGCAGTAAATAACAAATTTCTTCCATTTAGCTGCATAGCACGCTCGTGTGGTTGGTCGTCTTGCCTCCTTAATGATGTTCATGCAGTCTAGGGGCAAGTTAAGGTATCCGAACTCTAAGACCTCAGGAGCCAGATCGCTAGGTTCGTCTGATTGGGATCTGGGTGTCTTGATTTCTCCATGGTTCTGAGTTAGAAGATGGGGAGCAAGGCACAGTCTTTGATGAGGAACTACTGAAAGTTCTAGGAACGTTGTGTACCACGGTTGTCTCGCCCCATGTGGGAGCAACCAGGATTAGCGTGAGTGAGTGTTGCCGCAGTTTGCGTGCCACCAGCGGGATCAGCGGTGCTGGGGGAAAAGCGTACGCAAATCTGCCTGACCAGTTCATCCATATCGCATTGCCCTGTGACAACGGATGTGGGAACCTGGCGGCAAAGTACTGGCATTTGGAGTTTTCGTTTGTGGCAAACAGGTCTATATCTGGGTGACCCCATTCTTCGAAGAATGGCTGGAGAACTTGGGGGTGAATCTCCCATTCGTGTAGTTGTTGGCTGTGACTGCTGAGCAGGTCGGCAATTTGATTGTCCTTCCCTGGAAGGTGTTCTGCTAGGAGAAAAATGTTTTTGGGAATCGCCCAAATCCATATGCTTTGTGCCAGATGGGACAGCTGTGGAGAGTGCGCCCCTCCCTGTTTTTGGATATAGTACATTGCGGTCATGTTGTCCGTCCGGATCAACACCGTCTTGCTGTACAAGTACTTCTGAAATGCTTTCAGGGCTAGAAATATCGCTAGCAATTCTAGTTGGTTTATATGTAGCTTTTTCTGTTTGTTTGTCCAGAGCCCTTGCACTGTGTATTGAAGGAGATGGGCTCCCCAGCCTGTAAGTGATGCGTCCGCTGTTAGTACTATTTGTGGAACCGGCTCTTGGAACAGTCGCCCCTTGGAAAGGTTTTGTGGGTTCCACCAAGGCAGAGAGTTGTGAGTGCGACTGTCTACCAACACTAGGTCTTTTAGTTGTCCTCGAGCCTGGTTCCATTGCCGTGCTAGGCATTCTTGTAATGGGCGCATTTGAAGTCTGGCATGGGGGACAATGAATATGCAGGAGGCCATCATGCCTATGAGCTGCATAAAGACTTGAGCTGGCAGAGTGTGTTGTGGCAGGAATTTTCCGAATGAGTATCTGCATGCTGGCTATCCTTGCTGAGTTTGGATAAGCTTTTGCCACGGAGGTATTTATAGTGGCTCCCAGGTACTGATGTGTGTGGGATGGTTGCAGATGCGATTTTCGGTAGTTGACAGAGAACCCTAGGCTGTGTAGCAACTGAAGTGTTTGACGTGTGTGCTGCGCACTGTTGGTACGATTTTGCTTGTATTAGCCAATCGTCCAGATAGGGGTACACATAGATGTGTTGCCTTCTGAGATGTGCTGCCACTGTCGCTAAGCATTTTGTAAACACTCTTGGAGCCGTGGTAACCCCGAAGGGCAAAACCTTGAATTGGTAGTGTTGACCTTCTATTGTGAACCTGAGGTATTTTCTGTGGGCTGGATGGATGGCTATGTGAAAATACGCATCCTTGAGGTCCAGTGTTGCTAGGAAATCTCCTTGTTGGAGCAACAGGAGCACTTGCTGTAGTGTGATCATATGGAAGTGTTCCGATAGTATATATTGATTTAGGGGTCTGAGGTCCAATATTGGCCCGAGGGAGCCGTCCTTCTTGGGAATAAGGAAGTATAGGGAGTATACTCCTGTCCCTTGCTGGTGGAAAGGGACTTGCTCTATGGCCCCCTTTTCCAGCATGCATTTCACCTCCTGTTGGAGCAGGGTGATGTGTTCCGTGGACATAGGACGATGTCTGGGTGGTATGTTTGGTGGTGTAGAAGTCAGTTCTAGGCAATAACCAAACTGGATAATTTCTCTCACCCATTTGTCTGTGGTAATTACGTGCCAGACAGGTAGGAACTGTTGGAGTCTGCCTCCGACTGGTGTTATGTGGTCTGGAGGCAGCGTAATGAAGTCACTGTTTTGTGGCAGTGGAGGCTCTGGTGTTATTGCCTCCACGCCCTCTTCCCTTGTTACTGTTGCCCCTATAACCTCCTCTGTTTGTGTTCTTTGTGAAGGAACCTTGTGTGTTACTTTTGTATGAGGCAGATGTTTGCGAGGTATTTCCTCGTGTAGTTGCCCTGTATGAGGAGCGCCGAAAGGAGCCTCTGTGTTGTTGAAATTGCAATGCCCCCATTGATTTTGCGGTTTCTGTGTCTTTTTTCATTTTTTCCAAAATGGTGTCGACAGCAGGGCCAAATAGGAAATCTTGATTGACAGGTTGGTTAAGAATGGTGGACTGTACCTGTGAGAAGTTGGCCTGATGTGCAGTGTTCACTATTCTAGTGATCACTATATATCAGTCCAAACAACCCTTATTGATGATTGGTTGTAAGTCAACCTTATAGACCAGCTATCCTAGTAGCATGGATACGAGCAGTCTAAGGCTAAGACTCTAGAGGGCGTGTTAAGCCAGCTGTTTTACCATCACATTACCCCTTGAACACCCAGTGAAAGGACACCACACAAGTGTTATGAAAATAAACAGTGTATTTATTAGAATCACAACAACCCTGTACTCTTTATGAGGACAGGGTGCTAGGCACACAACAAAACTCTTACGAAAATACTTAAGTTAGCACGTTATACACAAATGCCCGAGGGGCACGAAAAACCATATACTTTAAAAGTGGAATGCGAATTACTAGCAGGTAAGTAACAATACTAATAGGCTTTGGAATCGCTAGGACTTGACTATAGAATCGTTAGATTACTTCTAGGAGACCTAGGGGACTCGGGTGCAGTGTGCGCACTCTCACGCGGGATGCGGGACAAAGTCTATGGGAGCTAGTAAAGGCAAAGTTAGTGTTCACGGGCGAACCCGACCTGGTAGGAAGAAAACGACAGTGGATCCTGACCCTAGGATAGTGAGGCTATGCTGGGACACCGAAGTGCCGAAGTTACCTAGCCCAGGGGCTGCAGCTGCATAGGTCTGAAAAGACGTCGGGGATCTCGTTGCCGGACCAGGAGCCTGGAAGGAAGAAGTTGCTGGCAGGCGACCAGTGAAGAAAAGTTCGATGGATCCAAGCCTGGATCAAGGAAGAAGAAAACCTGAAAGCAGAGGGGACCAAGTTCTTGAATCACTAGCCAGTGATTAAGTGGGCACCAGGATGGCACCGGGCGAAGTCACCGCAGTCAGGTGAGTGGGCGCTGCTGGGCTCTGCAGTCTCTCGGACCAGGAGGCGTTGTCGGCGACCAGGATGGAGGTGCGAGCTGTCCCACGAAGGTTCTTGCTGTCGACGTCGCTGGACCCAGGATTGGGCAACAAGTCTTGGCAAATGCAAGGCCCACGCGGTGGACCTAAAATGGCGTCTTGAGTGGACCAGGAGGGTCCAGGGTACTTCTCCGATGGAGGGAAGCAAGGGCCAGTCTGGAGCAACCAGACCAGCAGCAGAAATGTCGTCGGGCGTCGTCAGGAAGGCCACAAGCCAGCGGGCTAGTAGCCAAACAACGCGGTGAGCAGCAAAAAGCAGAAGGGCCCCACGCAGATCGTGGAGATGCTGGGGGGCTGCTCTTCGGTGCTGGAGCTGCTCAGGGTGGGGGCTTCTCGGACCCCAAAGCACTCACCAGGAATTCACTCGGTGGGCTTGCTGGAAAGAAGTCGTGCAGTCTTGAAGATGGCCGGTCCCTCGAGGTCTCGTCACACCCACGAATCTCAGCGTGACTGATGATGCAGGTAGAGGTCAGAGGTGCCAGGGAAGCCGGTTCTCGTCGAGCTGGGCAGTCGGATTCCGGAGGAAGGACTTGCAGCAGACCGCAGTGTTCTTAGATGGTGCCTGCGGGTGCAGGGTGACTACTCCTTAGTCACAAGGGAGAAATCTTAGGAAGAAGTCTTGAGTTCCTTTCGCAGAAAGTAGTTTCAGGATTCAAAGATGATCTCATTTGGAAGGGGGCCAGTTCCTACCTTTATCCTGTAAAAAGGGGCTGGCACGCGACTAAGTCCTGCCCTAGGGGTGGGACTAGGAGGGGGGTGGTTACACCCACTTCCTTGGCGGGCTTTTCCCCAGCACAGGGTCTGGAGTGACCCTGGAACTGGTTCCAGCCAGCCTATGCACAGTGAGCACCGGGGTGCCACGTGCAGTCACCTTCCTCTAAAGCCCTGCCTACCTACAATACACAAAACCCTGTCTGGGACGGTGCTGGCACCGCCCCTGGCAGGAAACCCTTTGTCCTTATCTCCTGCTCTGGGAGGACTCCCAGCAGCAGGAGGGCAGACTTGTGTCTCGGTGGCAGCATCCATTTTGTGGAGCTGAGGCTCTGTTTGACTTTAACCGGGGTTAGGGGTTACATACATGTCGTGTCCCTCTAGAAGGGTGGAATGCTAACCCCGTCGCCAGAATTGGCGAGGGGTTAGTATTCCAATTCGTATGACACCTTACTCGACATGTTTTGATAAAGCGATACCAGAGTTGGCATATAACCGCGAGGATTATAATGCACTTAAGAGTATATGGTATGCGATATCATGGAAACGGCTAAGGGATAGATCCCGAAAGCCGCAGACAGGCTCAGCTCATGCCAGAGCACCATCTCACACGATTCCAAGCACTCTGCCTTCAGGATTGTTAAGGCCTGCCATAGGAGTGACTGATAGGAGATCTGTGTGTCCATTTTAGGGTTAGATATAGGTATACTATACCTAAAGCAAAGGGTGATTACACCACCTTGCCCCAGCTGTCAAGCAGCCAGTTGTGTCAGATTTGGATGGCCAGCCAGGGGTGGCATAATACATGCTGCAGCCCCTGGTAGGCCCTGGGTACACCTATGCCCTGGGTACCTAAGGTACACTGTACAGGGACTGATAAGGTGACTCAGTATCCAATTTAGATATGTACCTAAGGTACATGGAATCCATTTTACAGAGAGAGCAGTAGGCCTGGGGTCCTGAATAGCAGGGCCCCAGGTCAACTAAGTCAGAAAACCAGCAAAACACCAGGCAAAACGTTGGGGGCAACCATAGTCAGGGATTTACCTTCCTACAGTACCTCATTCTTAAACCCGGAAATACGCAGCCATGCATGTCTGCGTAATAGGACGCTAGTGTTAATTGACCTAGCTGCAGTGTCTGCTGCGTCAAGCGCGCATTTGATGGAGGCATTTGTTATAAATTTTCCCTCTTGTATGAGGTCATTAGCTTGTGCTTTAAAGGGCTCAGGCAGGTGTTGCATTAGGCTTTCGAGTTGATCATAATGCGCCCTGTCGTAACAAGCCAGTAGGGCTTGTGTATTAGCAATCCTCCATGAGTTGGAGGCTTGTGCTGCTACCCTTTTGCCTGATGCTTCCAGTATTTTTGACTCTTTATCAGGGGGAGGTGCTTCCCCTAGTGTTTGGGAGTTGGCCCGTTTACGTGCATTGGCCACTACCAGTGAGTCTAGTGGTAACTGTCCCCTGATGTAAGTAGGGTCTGCCGGAGCTGCCCTATACTTTTTTTCTATTCTGGGGTTGATTACCCGTGCCCTGGCTGTATCCTTAAATATGTCAGGTGCATGTTTTAGAACTCCCTTTAACATGGGAAGTGTTCTAACACTTTTTTCTGAAGTGGGGAAGGTGTCAAATAGGAAGTCTTCCTCAACAGGGTCATTATGCATATATACATTGTGGAATTGTGCTGCCCTGTCTATGTGTTGATTGAAGACTATGGTGTCATCTGTAGGTGACGGCTTAGTAGGATAAGAGGGTACATAAGGGATGGGGTGGGTGTTGTAAGGGTCTGGTGGCTCCTCCCATGGTTCCTCTTGTGGTTGAGGTTCTTGTGGGAAATCATACAGAGGTTGTGGCTCATCCCCCGTGTTACCCTCATTGTCCCCATGGTGAGAAGGAGAGTAAGCAATGTAAGGATTAAAGGGTGTAGTAGGCATGATAGGCTGAAAAGGAATAAAGGGTCTAGAGGGAGAAGTCACAAAGTCCTTTTTCTTTAATGGAATAGGGGAATGTGAGTCCACAGGCCTCTTCTTTCTGTGCAGGATGGTAACTTTACCAATGTCTGGATTGACGTGTGTTTTAGCTTGGTCGTCTGATGGATCTGGGAGGAAGAGTTCTTCCTCTACAGTACTGGGTTGGGTGTTAGACCTTTTTGGGTCGGTAACACTTTCTTTTTCGACGACTTTTGGTGTTTTCCTGCTTTTCTTCGGCTCGGGCCCTTGTTCGGGGTCGACGAGCGATTCGGGGTCGGTTGGAGCTTTCGGCTCGACACATTTTTTGTGCTCCGTAGGCTTTTTGGGAAGAGTGTCCTTTCCCGAGTTGACGTTCTTTTTCGGATCGACTGGTGTCTTCGGAGCACTTAGCTTTGGGTCGACAGCTTTGTCCGGTTGTGCTACGGGCTTCGGTACGGCTCCCTTTTTGTCCACGACCTTGGACGGGTCAATGGATTTTGGAGCGGAAGTCTTGTTCGGGTCGGTGACCTTCTTCGGTTCGGCGCCCTTAGGCTGTGTGCCCCTGTTCAGTTCGACTCCCTGTTCAGGGTCGACGTTTTTTGGCGGAGCTGCCTTTTTGTGTTCGACAGTCTTTTTCGGCTCGCCGCTTTTTGGCTGTACGGCCTTTTTCAGTTTGACGCCCTTTGGGTCGACGACTTTTTTAGGCTCTAGAACCTTCTTCGGGCGATGTTACTGGGCCCTGGGGTCTCTAAAGGTTTCGGTTCCGGAGCAGAGCCGGATGGCGGGGCTGGCGAAACTTTATGATCTTGGCTAAGGCCTTTTGGCGATGCCTCGAACGGAGCCTTCGGTAACGGGCTTATTGGTGTCGGGGGCTGTGTACTCATGATTTGCCCTGGCGGGATCTCGTCATCGGAGTCCGAGTAGTCCTCGACGGTGACGATCTCTAGGTCCGAGTCTTGAGCGTCCGGTAGGTCCTGGTCATCATCAAAGATGTTGTCCGGTTCCGGTGCCTGTTGCTGCATTTCTTGCCTAGTGGCTCGTCGGATCCGTATCGTTTTCTTGGATCGAAACTGGGCGCAGGCCTGGCAGTTTTCTTCCCTATGGTCTGGGGAAAGGCACTTGCTGCATACTGAGTGTTTGTCAGTATGTGGGAACTTGGAGTGGCATTGTGGGCACCTTTTAAAAGGGCTTCTTTCCATCGACGGTCGGCTCACGTGGCGTTGAAAAAGTCCAACGTCCCGTGTCGACGACCGATGGGAGATGGAAAGTTGGATCGAGTAGAGAGGTACCGAGCGAGAACAATACCGTCGAAGCCGAAGGCCTTTAGAAAATTTTGTTTTCGATTCCGAAGTTGGATTTATGGAGTTAGCATCCGAACCCAATGGCGGAAAAAAACAATGCATATGAAGCACAAATTAGGTGGGCACATGTAAAAACTTGGGTACTCCTTCCTAATGATCAAGCCACTCCACCCTGGATTACACCCGAAACCTTACTTCCTCATTAAATTTCCTTACCACTATTTCCATATAGAATAAGTAAGAAAGAAACTTCCCTTAGCAAAAAATCAAAAACTCTTGTTCGCTTAAAAAAGGTGCTTTGTACGAAACAGGTTATTGAAACTGTTCCATATGATTTAACTCTTAGTAACTCACTACCAATCGTCATGGATACTGGTACTTTGGATGGACCAAGTAATATTCTTAATAGGCCAATTCTCAAGACTCTCCAGTATCTTCAACAGTCCTATAAGCTTACTACGGTCTAAGAGCGTCAGCAGATAAAATACCACAGGAGTATGCCCCTGATCAACAAACTTCTATCCCCAAGAAGAAAGAAAAATAAAATCACCCAACCTCAATTCCCCACTTTCTTTCTACCAAACTCACTGACTTTTTCTGCTGTATTAGAGTACATAAAAAACAGTCTGAGACTCTTGGTAACATACACACATAGCTAAAATCCTAGAATCATGATCCTGATCCTTTTATGTAACTGCAGACACCCACCCTACTGAAAATATTTGGAGAAGGTCAAGTTGTTGCAGCAAATCGTCCTCCCCTATATAAATGATTCTATTCGTCGTTCACAGAACACTCTGGCCCCTCAGCAATTTTTTTAAAAGCAGGCTTACAAATTAATGACCACTGTTGGAGATACACCTCCCTAAAAGCCCACACTGAGCATATAGTCATCCAATGTCCCAAAATAGGTTTCTTCTGGTTTAGGATCTCTATTGAGATAACTTGCATCCTAACTCCCGAAATTGATATATTGCTTACCGATCTGTTAATATCTCTGTACCTGAACAATCTCCTTAACGATCACAATACTAAACTGTTAAACCTTCTCACAGTAGTTGTGATTCAACACATAACCAATCATTGTAAAGACCCTGATCCCCTAAATTATACAGGGAGGTGAAATGCTAGCTCTTCTATGCACAGGATGTAAAGTAAAATAGCTACATACAATTAATCCTTTACTTGCATCACAGAAACCTGGATGCCACTCACAAACTTTCTCCTCAAGTATCCCTGTCAAGATGAACGAGGAAATCAGTTCATAAACAGTGCACGGCGGGGCGCAAAGAACAAGTTACTTACCTTTGGTAACCTTCGGTAACAATATATCTATAAGAAACATTATTTAGTTAGATTCCTTACGTTAGAATTACCCCCAGGCGTCAGACTGGATCCGGAAAATTTTGCATAGCAGTACCCTTGCGCGTCGGTAGGCGTCGTCTGCAAATTCGCATCCGTCGTCGGTGCCTGGATGATGTCGTCGGAGTACTTAGACGCCGCTTTCGCGCGCTGAAGTCAGTTCTTATACACAGCTTTTCCGCGCCAGAAACGTAGATCCATGATAAAAACCAACACTGGTGCCATGAAACTAGGGCCCTGAAAGGAATGTCCTTAACCCTAGATATCGGTTCACAGAACGGGGAGGCAGGGTGGGGCGGTGAGGAATCTAACTAACTAATGTTTCTTACAGCTATATCGTTACCGAAGGTAAGTAACTTGTTCATCTGAAAGAAATACGTTAGTTAGATTCCTTACCTTAGAATAGATACCCCAGTAATACCAACCCCGGTAGTGGGTCTGCGAACCAAGATCGCTCCAGAAAGTCCTGGAGAACGGAACTTGGCTGTCCAGGCAGTAGTTTCTTGCGAACGTGTGCAGCGAGGCCCACGTAGCTGCCTGAAAGATGTCCTGCAAGGGGACTCGCCGACCCAGGGCAGTAGTAGCCGCCGTGGCCCGAATAGAATGGGCCCTCAGCCCAACAGGAGGCTCCTTTTTAGCCAAAGAGTAGTAGGTCTTGAGGCACAACACGACCCACTGAAAGATGGTCCGTTTGTGCACCGCCCAAATTTTCTTAGCGCCCACGTAACCAACAAAGAGTTGGTCATCCACCCGGAATTGGCGTGTGTAGGAAGGTGGATATCTGACTATGGTTACCCCCAACTTTTTGCCTAGTGTTTTGCTGGTTTTTGACCTAGTTGGCCTGGGATCCTGCTATTCAGGACCCCAGGCTTCCTGCTCTCTCTATTAAAATGGACTCCATGTACCTTAGGTGCATATCTAATTGGATACTGGGTCACCTTATCAGTCCCTGTACAGTGTACCTTAGGTACCCAGGGCATAGGTGTACCCAGGGCCTGCCAGGGGCTGCAGCAAGTATTATGCCACCCCTGGCTGGCCATCCAAAACTGACACAACTGGCTGTAAACACAGCTGGGGCAAGGTGGTGTAATCACCCTTTGCTTTAGATATAGTATACCTATATCTAACCCTAAAATGGACACATATATTCCTATCAGTCACTCCTATGGCAGGCCTTATCAATCCTGAAGTCAGAATGCTTGGAATTATGTGAGATGATGCTCTAGCATGAGCTGAGCCTGTCTGCAGCTTGCAGAACCCAGTCCTTATAGCTGTTCCATGATAACGCTATACCATATACTCTTAAGTACATTATAATCCTTGCGGTTATTGCTAACTTTGGTATAGCATTATCAAAACATGTCGAGTAAGGTGTCATACGAATTGGAATACTACCCCCTCGCCAGTTCTGGCGACGGGGGTAGCATTCCACCCTTTTAGAGGGACACGACATGTATGTAACTGTGAACCCCGGTTAAAGTTAACTCGAGCCTCAGCATCACAAAATGGATGCTGCCACCACAGACACAAGTCTGACCTCCTGCTGCTGGGAGTACTTCCAGCGAGGGAGGCCTGGACAAAGGGTTTCCTGCCTTGGGAGGTGCTAGCACCATCCCAGACAGGATTTTGTATATTGAGGTAGGGAGGCCTGAAAGGAATGAGACATGCCTGGGGCACACAACGTGTCCTGTGCATACACCGGTTCAAACCAGTTGCTGGGGCACTTCAGCCCCAGCTCTGGCGCGAAACCGGACAAAGGATAGGGGGTGTAACCACCCCCCTTCCTGGTCCCACCCAGGGGAGGGACCTAGTCACTAGTGCAGCCCCCCTTTAGGAGAATAAAGGTAGGAGCTGGTCCCATTCCAAATTAGATTTATCCTGACAACTTTACAAGAAGAAACTCTGGACTTCGACGTTCTGCTCCACAGAAGACTGAAGAATCTCCCTTGTGGGCAAGGAGTGTCCACCCTGCAACTGCAGGCACGACCAAGCGTCCTAGCGGTCCAATTTGTCATCCTTCCTGCCGGATCCAGACTTCAGGGCCCGACGAGACCCAGACTCCCAGACCTCTCCGACCTCTACCCACATCTGCAGCACAGCTGAGACCCGTGGGTGCGACAAGACACGTGGGACCGGCCATCTTGAAGAGACTGCACTTCGCTTCCAGCACGACTTCTGAGGCATCCTCAAGAAAGTGCTTTGGGGATTGAGAAGCCCCAGCCCCGAGCAGCTCCTGCACCAAAGATCAGCCCTCCAGCATCCATGAGATCTGCGTGGGGCCCTTTTGCTTGATTGCTGCTCGACGCGTTGTCTGGTCACTTGCCGGCTGGCAAGGGACCTCCTAGACGACGATCCAAGAAATCTACGCTGCTGGTCTGGTTGCTCCAGACTGGCCCTTGCTCCCCTTCCAAAAGAGGAGCACCCTGGACCCTCCTGGTCCACTCCAGACGCCGTTTCCACTCACCGCGTGGGTTGCGTTTGCCAAGGCCTGTTGACTCCAAATCCGGATCCGACACCGCCGACAACGAGAGCCTGCGTGGGACAGCTTGTGCCTCCATCCTGGTCGTCGAAGACACCTCCTGGTCCACGTGGCTGCAGAGACAAGCGTCCACTCTTCACCTGATCGCGACGACAGCATCTGGTTCCCTCCTGGTTCCACACCGGTCACTGGCTAGTGACTTTGAACACTGTCCCCTCTGCTTTCAGGTCCCCTTCTTCCTCGATCCACCCGTGGATCGCACCGGACATCTTCCTCCTGGTCGCCTGCAGCATCTTTCTTCAAGGCTCCATTGACTTCAACGCGGAAACCTGACACACTTTCACACCTATGCACCCGCAGTCCGTGGGTGAGGCAACGAGAGCATTTCGGTGCTCATAGGTAGATTGACTCTCCTAGTGTCCAGATATCCAGTCGTTTTAGTCCTAACTAGTCGGAACTGTCTGTTACTTACCTTTTCGTAAACTGTACTGTCCATTGACTTTGTTCCGCATCTCGCGTGTGAGTTCACACTCTGCACACGCGTCCCGTGGGCATCCTATTACTTACCTAAGATTAGGATAGTGTAGTCCCAGCGATCCTACAACCTCTGGACAGCTCCATTCCTTCTATCGACTTCCTTATACCATTTACTTAGTATATGGTTGTAATTTTGTGCAACTTATCGTATTTTTCCTAAGAGATTGTCATGTGTTTAGCCCTCTGATCTCATAAAGAGTTCAGAGGTGTTTGTTATTAATAAATATATTGTTTATTTTCATAACAACCTGTGTGGTGTCCTTTCATCTGGTATTCAAGGGGTTATATGTGGTAAAACAACTGGCTTCACATGCCAAAAGAGTTTAGCCTAAGACTGCTTTGTCCATGCTACCATTAGGATAGCTGGTCTATAAGGTTGACTTACAACCAATCACCATAAGGTTGTTTGGACTGATACATGGTGATCACTAGAACTAGTGAGCATCATATATCAGGCCAACTTCTTACAGCGTGTGCGATCAAGATAGAAGTAGAGCGCACGTTTTGGATCCAGACGGTGGAGCCTCTCTTCCTCTTTCGAGGGATGCGGAGGCGGAAAGAAGGTGGGCAAGGTGATGGACTGCCCGATGTGGAAGGCTGCGACTACCTTGGGCAGGAAAGAGGGACGTGTACGCAACACAACCTTGTCCGGATGGACAGAAAGGAAAGTAGGTTTTGAAGAAAGAGCCTGGAGCTCACTCACTCTCCTGGCAGAGGTGATGGCAACCAGGAAAGCAGACTTAAGAGTAAGAAGACGAAGAGGACAGTTGTGAAGTGGCTCGAAAGGAGCGCACATCAAATAAGTAAGAACAAGGTTCAAGTCCCACTGAGGCATCGAGAAAGGAACAGGAGGAAACATATGAGTGATGCCCTTCAAGAACCTATTTACAACCGGGGATTGAAAAGAGAGGGCTGATCAGGTAGGCTTAAAAAGGCGGAAATGGCAGAGAGGTAGCCCTTGATAGTGCCTGTAGGAGAGTAGGGTCTGCTTTCTATGGTCACCCCCACTTTTTGCTTTCGCTTTACTGGTTTTCGACTTAGATGTGGCTGTGGGCCTGCTAATCAGACCCACAGCCCAGATGCACTCTCTCTAAATTCACACCATGTACTCTAGGTACATCCACAATTGGGAATTGGTTCACCTTATCAGCCCCTGTAGAAGTGTACCCTAGGTACTCAGGGCATAGGTGTAACCAAGGCCTACCAGGGGCTGCAGCATGTATTATGCCACCCCTGGCTGGCCACTCAAACTGACACAACTGGCTGATCACTCAGCTGGGGCAAGGTTGTGTAATCACCCCTTGCTTAGGTATAGTATTCCTATATCTACCCTTTATTCCTATATCTACCCTTAAATATAGACAACACACAGTAACCTATAAGTCACTCCTATGGCAGGCCTTAACAATCCTGGAGGCAGAGTGCTTGGTTATGTGTGAGATGGTGCTCTAGCATGAGCTGAGCCTGTCTGCAGCTTGCGGAACCATGTCCTTATAGCTGTTCTATGATATTGCCATACCATATACTATTAAGTGCATTATAATCCTCGCGGTTGAATGCTAACTTTGGTTTGGCTTTATCTAAACAAGTTGTGTAAGGTGTCATACGCTTTGGAATACTACCCCCTCGCCAATTCTGGCGACAGGGGTAGCATTCCACCCTTCTAGAGGGAGAAGACATGTTGTTGCTGACTATCCTGGTTAAAGTTAACCAGAGCCCCAGCGTCACAAAATGGACGCTGCTGCCACAGACACAAGTCTGACCTCCTGCTGCTGGGAGTTCTTCCAGTCACGGAGGTTTGGACAATAGGTTTCCTGCCTGGAGAGGTGCGAGCACCACCCCAGACAGGACTTTGTGTATTGGGACAGGGAGGGCTGAATAGATTGAGACACTGCCTGGGGCACACTAGGTGCTCCATGCATAGTCTTTTTCAAACTAGTGCTAGGGCACTCCAGCCCCAGCTCTGGCGCGAAACTGGACAAAGGAAAGGGGGTGTAACCACCCCCCTTCCAGGTCCCACCCATAGGAGGGACCTATGAAATGAAATGAAATGAAGTAAGTTCTTAATAAAGCGCACTGCGACCAAGCGGCTTCCTGGCGCTGAAAGTAGAGGACTGAGGAGGATGGAATATGCCGAAGGAGATCAGCCAGAGGACGCTATGGAAAACAGGTGGGTCTTGAGGGCTTTGCAGAATTGGGAGTAAACTGGGATAGACCTGATCGACAGAGGAAGACTGTTCCAGAAGCGAGGAGCTAATACAGAGAATCTGGTGCCTCCAGTTTTAGATCTACGAAACCACGGAACAGTGAGGAGGGATTGATTGGAGGAGCGAAGGGCACGGTTGGGGGTGTAGGGGATGATGAGAGAATTGATAAAAACCGGGGCAGTGCGGGTACGAGCCATGAAGGCCAGGCAGCCCATCTTAAAGAGAGATCTCTGACAGATGGGAAGCGAGTGAAGGGATTTCAAAACGGGCGTGATGTGAAAGGACTTGGGCAGGTGATGGATAAGACGAGCGGCCTGATTCTGAATGGCCTGCAGTCGGCGTAGTTCATAGGCCGGAATGCCCACGTACAGGCTGTTCCCGTAATCAAGACGGGAAAGAATCATTGCCAAAATAATAAGTTTGAGGGCATCAGAGGAAAAGAAACGGGACACTTTCCAGATAATCCGGAGGGAAAGAAAACAGGAAGAAACAACTGAGCTAATGTGGGCATGCATGGAGAGGTCCCGACTGACTTTAATACCCAAGGTCTTTGCGGAGTCCGCCGGTACGGGCGGGGGGCCGAAGATGGGAGGCCAGAAGGCGGCCGACCAAGGTGAGATGGTGGGGCCAGTCAGGACCAACTCCGTCTGGTCCATATTAAGCTTGAGTTGATTAGAATTCATCCACTCCGAGATGAAGACTAGTGTGGAGTGGAATTTAGGTAGGGAGTGCAGAGGAGAAGAGAGATCGAAAACTAATTGGAGGTCATCCGCATAGTTATATACGATGACCCCCAGGTCAAGGAGAGAAAGAATAAGGGGACGAATGTAAAGATTAAAAAGAAGAGGGGACAGGGAAGAGCCTTGGGGGACCCCAAAGGGACCAAGCGGGTTGGGGCAGTGTGGCCAGAGAGATGGACAGCCTGAGTCCGTTCTTTAAGAAAAGAGGCGAGCCAAGAGAGGGCGGTGCCCCGAACGCCCGCTGCACTGACACGGCCGAGAAGGATGGAATGGTCGACCGTTTCAAACGCAGCGGACAGATCAAGGAGCACCAAGGCTTGAGGCAAGTTGGAATCCGCCTTGCTCTTTAGCTCGTCTAAGACGGACAGAACCACTGACTCGGTAGAGTGGGCCGGGCGGAAACCCGCTTGGTGGGAGGCCAAGAGATGGTTATCCTCAATGAAGGAGGAGAGACAAGATGTAATATAACTCTCCAATATCTTCCCAAGGTAAGAGAGAAGGGAAATGGGTCTGAAGTTGGAGGGAAGGGAGGGGTCTGAACCAGGCTTTTTTAAGATGGGGCGAACTATAGCTGATTTGAAAAATCTCGGGACAAGACCTGAGGCGATAGAGGCATTAAGGAGGGAGAGAGGGGGATCAGGACAGTGAATGAAAAGCTCTCTCAGAATGCGAGCTGGAGCACAGTCAGCCGGGGAGCCTGACTTCACTTTCTGAAGTAGAGCCAGAAAGGAGTTCAGAGAAATAGGTGGAAACTGATCAAGAAACCAGGAGGACAGAGGCAGTGCGGGGGGAAGAGGGGAAAGAGGGGGTGAGGATGCTAGAGGAATATTGGATTTGATCTTCGCGATCTTCTCTAGAAAGAAGTCGTTAAGAGACAGACAGAGAGCTTGGGAAGGGATAAGGTTAGGGTTGGCCTAGAAAGTAATCCAGCCCCTTTTAGTTGTAAAAGGTCGGAGCTGAACCCCAGGACTTTAGAATAATCCTGGAATCGACTTGAAACGAAACTGTGGATCCTTCGACATTCACCTGAGCTGAAGACTGAAGAATCTCTCTTGTGGCCAAGGAGTGACCACCCTGGGCAACCAGGCACCATCCAGCAACTCGACGGCTTGCTTTGTCCCCGTTCCCGCCAGAATCCGAGCACAGAGCCTGACAAGACCTCGACTCCCGGACCTCTCTGACCCCACTGCACGACCTGTGGAAGGCGTCGGACCCCGTGGACCCAGGCAACTTGGAAAGTCTTAAACTTGCTAACAGCGCAGCTCCTGAGGCATCCTCGAAGCTTTGCCCTGGGGCCTGAGACACCCCAACACCGAGCTCCACCTGCACCGAAGACCAGCCCTCCACACTCCATGAGATCTGCGTGGGGCCCTTCTGCTTGTGTTCTGCTCGACGCGTTGTCCCGGTTGCTGGCCAGTTGGCTAGTAGCCCTGTGACGATGATCCTTTTGAAAATCCATCGCTGGTCTGGTTGCTCCAGATTGGCCCTTCCTTCCCTGAAAGGGTGAAGTACCTCAGACCCTCCTGGTCTGCACCAGAAGCCTTTTGTGTATCCTGCGTGGTTTGCCTGTGCTTAGGCTTGTTGGCTCCGATCTCGAAGTCGACCCCTCCATCTGCGAGAACCTTCGTGGGACAGCTCCTCTCCAGCACCTGGTCATCCTCGACGCCTCCTGGTCCCCGTGGCTGCAAAGACAAGCTTCACAACAGCACCCGATTGCTCCTCAACGACGTCTGGTTCCTTCCTGGTTCCACCCGGTCACTGGCAAGTGACCTAGACTCTGTCCCCTCTGCTTTCAGGTCTTCTTCAACTCCGATCCACCCTTGGATCCACCCCGACATCTTCCTCCTGGTCGCCTGCAGCATCTTCTTCCAAGGCTCCATAGGAATCAACGAGAAAACCAGACACTTTGACACCTATGCACCCGCAGCCCGTGGGTGAGGTAACGAGAGTACTTCGGTGTTCCTGTTGGGATTGACTATCCTAGTGTCTAGTTTTGTTAGTTGTATCTTCCTAGTCAGACCGGAAGTGTCCGAAATCTTCGTTACTTACCTTCTTAAGTTCCTATTGACTTTCTATTGACTCTCGCGTGAGTGTACTGACACTGCACGCGCCGCCTGTGGGCCTCCTACTCCTAACCTAAGGTTCAGATAGTGTAGCCCCAGCGATTCCCTAGGCCCTAGGCCTTTCCTTTTCCCGAGTCGTGGTTCGTACACCACTTACTTAGTATATGATTTTACGCGCCCCTAGGGCCTAACTGTAAATTGTGCTATTTAAAGTGTTTCTAAGAGTAACTTGTTATGTGCTTTTGCCTCTGATCTCATAAAGAGTTCAGAGGAGTGTGTTAGTGAATAAATACATATATATTTTATATATATCCTGTGTGGTGTCCTTTCATTTGGTATTCAAGGGGTTACATATGGTAAAACAGCTGGCTTTACACGCCCTCAAGAGTCTTTTAGCCTAAGACGGTTCTGTCCACGCTACCACTAGGATAGCTGGTCTATAAGGTTGACTTACAACCATCACCATAAGGGTTGTTTGGACTGGTGCAAGGTGCTCACTAGAATAGTGAACATCATATACCAGGCCAACTTCTCCCAGTGCCCAGAGCAGAGCCCTGCTTGCCAAGAGAAAGGAGAAAGAGGAGAAGCTCAGAAAGAGTGGCAGAGAGAGGATCCACAGCCTTTGCTGTGCACCATGCCACAAATTTGTTCCACCTGCAGGCGTATACCGATTTTGTGGAGGGGCGCCTGGCTGCCAGAATCACATCGCAGACTTCAGGAGACAAGTCAAATGGCCTCAACTGTCGCCGCTCAATCTCCACGCATGGAGGTGGAGACTGGACAGGTTCGGGTGGAGGACCGGCCCCTGCTGCTGCAACAGAAGGTCCGCCTGAAGAGGTAGACAAATCGGGGGATCGACTGACATGCTGAGTAGCTCGGTATACCAGTATCTTCGTGCCCAGTCCAGAGCCACAAGAATAACTTGGGCCCTGTCGCGTCTGGTATAGGCAGAAAGGCGTACAAAAGACCGCAACTCCACTCGTGACGAAAAGCGTCTCCGAGCGAGTGCCCCCATGGAAATTCCAACTCGCAGAACTGATGACATTGTGCGTTCTCTTCTATGGCGAATAGATCTAACCAAGGCTCTCCCCACTGCCGCAAGAGGCCTTGCGCCATACCAGAGTTCAGACGCCATTCGTGATACATCATGCACCGGCAGCTGAGTTCGTCCGCCCTGCCGTTCAGAGAACATGCCAGGTGTTGAACCACCAGGGTCACGCCCTGATGTTCCAGCCACTGCCAGAGGCACAAAGCCTCCTGGCAAAGGGTCCACGACCCACTCCGCTCTGTTTGTTGCAGTACCACATGGCGGTGGTGTTGTCCATGAACACCTGCACTACACTCCCCCGGAAAGAGGGGAGGAATGCCTTCAGTGCAAGCCGGATCGCCTGCAGCTCCAGAAGGTTGTATGTGGAGTTAGGACTCCGCCGGAGACCAGAAGCCTCTGATCTCCGCCTTTCCCAGGTGGCCCCCCCAGCCCTGGAGGGACGCGTCCGTCACAACTACGTGCTCCGGTTGGGGTAGAGAGGGGGATCTGCCGCTGACCCAATCGCGGTCCGTGAGCAACCACTGTAACTGTCGTGCAGTGCCCTCCGAGATCAAGACGTGGTCAGACAAGTTGCCTTAATGCTGGGCCCACTGAAACTTCAGGTCCCACTGCAGAACTCGCATCCGCCACCTGGCGTGATGCACCAGAAGGATGCAGGAGGCCATCAGCCTCAGAAGCCGCAGCGTCAACCTGACCGAGACTCGGGATAAAGGCTGAAAGATCGGAATCAGAGCTTGAATATCCCGAACCCGCTGTTTGGGAGGATAAACCCGAAACTGCACCGAGTCTAGAACCAGTCCGATGAAGAAGAGCTTCTGAGAGGGACACAGGTGCGACTTCGGCACATTGATGGAGAACTCCAGCAGGTGCAGGTCGGTCGGTCGTAGTCTGAAGGTGGCTGACTACTGTCTGGGGCGAGCCCGCCTTCAACAACCAGTCGTCGAGGTAGGGGAAGACTGAAACCCCTAACCTGCGCAGATGAGCTGCGACCCCCGCCATTACTTTCGTGAACACCCTTGGGGCGCTGGTAAGGCCGAAGGGGAGCACGGTAAACTGAAAGTGCTCGTGGCCTACCGTGAACCGCAGGTAACGCCGGTGGGCCGTCAGGACGGGGATGTGGAAATAAGCGTCCTGCAAGTCCAACGCTACCATCCAGTCTCCCGGGTCTAGGGCAGCCAAGACCTGAGCCAACATCAGCATCTTGAACTTCTCCTTTGGGAGGAAGCCGTTGACGTTTCGGTGGTAGGGCGTAGGCCCCCTTTGCCCTTCTTGGGAACCAGAAAGTAGTGGGAATAGCAACCACACCCTACATCTGGCCCAGGAACGTGCTCGATGGCCCCCTTGGCCAAGAGGGCCGCAACTTCCTCCCGCAGAAGATTCAAGTGATCCCCCGACACGCGGTGGTATTGCAGTGGCATGGCTGAAGGGATCGCCTCGAAGGGGAGGGAGTAGCCCCTTCGGACGATCTGCAGCACCCACCTGTCCGATGTGATGTTGCGCCAGTGGAGGAGGTGATGGCGGACCCTGCCCCCCACTGGCATTGAATGGGCCTGAAAGCTCGGACTAGGAGGGCTTTGAGGCGGATGCTGCGGGGGTGGATGTGGACTGGCCTCGCCGTTGTCCCCAGGGCAGCGCCACGTCCGCCACCGCGCTGAATGTTGGGCTGCGGCCCGTGGCTGGCAGAACGTGTGGAGGCGCCCCTTCCTTGGCCACGAAAGGCAGTCTGCTGCTGACACTGGCCCGAGATCCCCAAGGACTTGGCCGTAGCCCTGCAGCGTCAGGACCGAAGTCGCCGACGGCACCGGGGCCGAAGCACTCGACGGCGCCGAAGCACCCGGCCCGCTAGGACTCAGTCGAGGCCACGGGGCCGAAGGCGCTTCCGCGGGACCCGACGGAGGAGAGAGGGACCTCATGGCCATGGGGAAGACCTCGATATCCTCCAGTGTCGCGTTCAGCCCAGAGACCCACGGGTGTGGAGCTGGCTGGTCTTACCTGAGGACTTGGAGCCCGACGAATGGTGTCGACTCGTCGAGCTTCGATGACTGTGGCCCCGCGACCGGTCCCTCGACCCCCTCCTGGACCGGGACCTTAAACGGCACGGGGCCGACTGCCGGAGCTCGAGGCGCTTACGGGACCGCTCCCGCCTAGCCTTCGACGTTAAAGCCCGGCAGTCAGGGCACGACCCGTCATCATGGTCGACCCCAAGGCAATACAGACACCAGCGATGGGGATCGGTGACCGACATCAGTCGGTCGCAGGTGGAACAGTGCTTGAAACCGGGCATCCCTACCGGCACCGTAGAGTCGAAACGACTCGAGAAGAGATCAAAAGATCAAAAAGTTTAGTCAAAAAATGACTAAGGTACTGCTTTCTCCGGACCTGCGCTTGCTGGCTTGGAAAAAAGAAGAACTGACGTCAGCGCGCGAAGGCGTAGTCTAAGTACTCCGATGACGTCATCGCGGAGCCAACGACGTCCGACTCAGAGCCGCAGACGACGCCTACCGACGCGCAAGGGTACTGCTACGCAAAATGTTCCGGATCCAGTCTGACGCCAGGGGGTAATTCTAAGGTAAGGAATCTAACTAACGTGTTTCTTTCAGATTTATAGTTAGCTCTGCTAATTATAACTGGTAAATTTCTGTGGCTTTTTTAGACCAAAACATTAATGTTAACACTGACATATTCATTTAACTAAAACGTTCCTTTAGCCTTTGTTTTTTAAACAGATCTTTTTAACGCACCTAACTATAACATTTCTTAACCTTTATTTTTTTCTGAGAGTTTCCGGGGTTTAAAAAAAAAAAAAGTTAAAGTAATATTTAATTACAATACGTAAAATGTGTAAAGCCAACCCCTGTTGTGCAGGGCCTTTGGTTGTGCGCAGCAGTGCGTTTGCGGCAAGGCTGGGCCGCCCCCCACTGCAGTCAGTCAAACCCACACTGTGCACAGCCTTTTGTTGTGTGGCATGGAGTTGGTCGGAGGGTCGGTCTTCGAGACAGGCCTTGCTTCTGACACACCGCAGGCTGTCAACCCCATGATGTGCACAGTCTTTGGAAGTATGCAGCAGGTTGTTGGCCACAGCGCTTGGCCTACTGCCAGACCCTGTGGCCAAACTCCCAGCAAGCTGTCAAAACCACATGGCTCACAGCCTTTGGGGTGCGCAATACAGGTCTGCCTTCAGGCCCTGGGGTCTCATCCCCGGGGAAAAACATATAAAAGGAGTGGGAGTGCAGTCCTCCCCCCAACCCTTAATTGGCTGTGGAGTCAGTTCCATTAAAATGTAAGGGGGGCAGTGTGGCCTCCTTCTCCAAGCCATAAAGGGCCCCAGGAACCTATCCTCGGGGGCAAATAAAATGTAACAGGAGAGAAGGGTGTGCAGTCTTACTCCCTGGGGCTTAATAGGCCCTTGGGACCTAACCCCTGGGGCCAAATACAATACAAAATGGGGAAGGGACAAACAGCCCACCTCGCCAGACCTCAATAGGCCCTGGGACACTCCCATCCCGGGGCCAAATACAATATAAGGGGGGGCACGTAGCCCCCCTCAATAAGCCTAATTTGGTTCCCAGCAACCCTAGTGTCGTTTAGTTTCTAATAATACATAGGGGCTGCGTGCTTAGATAAACTATGGGATTGGAGTCAAGACTGATTCCAGACACCTCGGTTAGACCAGCTAGCTCACATTTTCACTATGAGCCCCCTAACCTTACCAAGGAGCGAATAGTTTCAGACAACTCCCGAACAGAACAACCCTTGATCCTTCAGGGATTGTGGAAACAGTGTACTACTTTTCACTCAGTCACTCGTGCTCACTGGTCTCAGAGAAATTCACAGAATAAACGAAGTGGACGTTTTTCAATAGTCGTTTATTGAACCAGTGTCATTCTAGATGCTGCAACAACCATTAGTCAGAAACATATATACACGATTGCAAGCACCAACAGAGTAAATAAAAGGTCTTATATTCACTGTTTTAGCACCATGGTAAAATATTTGCAGGCATATAGATACAGGACAGTAATCGAGGGACGAGTTACTTACCTTCGGTAACTATGTATCTGGTAGAGACGCAGTCTAGCTGCAGATTCCTTAACTTAGAATATCCCCAGGCGTCGGACTGCATCTGGAAAACTTTCTGCAGCAGCACCTCTGCACACCAGGGGGGGCGGCGCCGCGCGGCTCCGCCCTGACGTTGTCCACGGACGTGACGTCAGGGGAGCCATATAATACCCCCCCGGCACGTTGACGTCAGTTTTCGTTGGAAAAACTTTTCCGCTCCACAATGCGGAGCCACCACCAAAAACTGTGAAAAAAAATTGAATGGTGAAAACAGCACCATAAAGGACAGTGCTAGGCACTGTATACTGCAAAATAACTAATTGCAGAGCACCGCCTTGAGAAGCAACTCCGCAAAAGCAAAGGCTAAACCCTTCCCGGAGGCAGAAGACGATGTGAAAAACATCATGGCAGACAACAAAGTCTGCAACCACAATATATAACCGTGAAGGACAACAAGTCTGGAACACATGAGCAAAGGAATCCACCACAAGACGGCACCAGAAAGGGACGTCGTATCCCAGCTAGAGACCTATAGTCAGAGGCAGAGCCAATAGACTTCAAACCAATGGACCGCAGAGGAGGCAAGAGACCCCAGGACGGTTGAGAAGGGGATAGCGGGGGGCGGGGGGGAACTGTGAGCACATCCCACACTGGACAACCCAGGGCAGAAGGGATGTAAAAAGGACACCGGACACACAGGCATACCGTTCAATCACGATAATGGGCAAGCGAAACAGAATGAAGTATTCCGTGTAGGAGTGAAGTGAAAGATGTCACACCGCAGAAGGACAAAGCCACCCGGAAGGAGGCGAATGCAGGAAGCCCAACCAGAAAAGGTCCTTGCAGAACAAGGGGGATGGGCGGGCGTTAAGGAATCTGCAGCTAGACTGTGTCTCTACTAGATATATCGTTATCGAAGGTAAGTAACTTGTCCATATGACAGACATCTAGCTGCAGATTCCTTAACTTAGAATAGATACCATAGCCATACCCATTGAGGAGGCGGGTCTGTGACCGAACCCCACCAAGTTCCCAAGAGAACTTAGCCGTCAGCACGGTGTCGAAACACAGTGGGGACCGCAAGCCAGCGCAGCCACACCAGACCACGAAGCTCTGAAAAGAGAGGGAAACAGTGGGAGGCAAAGGCACCACAAGCGGTTACAGAACAGCTCAAACACCTAGTATGTAGATGCGGGTGGAGAGAAAGAAAGCATAAGCTAGAACAGTCGGTGCGGAAGTAAGAGTTCATGGCTGTGCAAGAAGAGGAATGGAGCCTATGGTCTGATGGATCTGCAGGATCCGATGTGTCGACTGTCAGTAAAACCCAGAGATAACAAACTGGTATGACAGGGTCAGCGTATACCGGTCCAGTATGCACAACAGTGGAAAAAAGCACTGTCGAACCAGTGCCAGACGAAATACGTAGGGAAGCAGTGGCAGGATGCCGACCCATGGCGAGCAAGTGTCAGTAGTACCAGAAACACAAGAGACTCCAGTACACAAAAGTCCTGTCACAAGACAGCGTGAGCAGCCCAGATATGAAAGATGCATTAGCAAGCAGGCCATCTGTAAAAAGGGGTATATGGCTAGCTGGACACCCACACAAGAGCAGACCGGGGAGAAGACCATGGACACCGCAGCAAGGAATGTTTTTTCTTGATCAATATTAAGAGTATCCGTCCAGACCATCTGGGTATTACGTCATGAATCCAGGGTCCAAAACAAAGAAGGCATAGCTGCCTTCCAAGAAAAAGCAACCCAAAGTCACACAGATTGTGACAAAGACAGGTTAGAAGGTCGAGAAAACCTGGTTGTAAGGGCCAGTAAATCACGGGAGACCAGATATGAGGCGGGAGACCGATGAATCAGCGTGACAACCAAAAAGGTCCACACCATTGAATGGCAGATCCAGCAGACCAACCCGATCTTTCTCAGTAAAACTACTATCGCGCAACCAAGCATGGCGGCGCAACGCAACCGACCGGGCCATTGCTCTACTAACAGAGTCAGTAGCGTCCAGGGCCGATCGAATGGAATGTTATGCCAATCCCCGGCCACCAAGAAGAAGATGATGATTTAAGTCAGCTCAGGGACCTTCTCGGAGAGAAGGAAGAAGAAGCTCAACTAAGACTCAGAGGGCAAAGGAAGCACATGCGAACAAGCAAGACGTGTTTACGGCACGGAGGCCCGCTCTGGCGGAGGCACAAATATTGCACCCACATGTCTCCAGCCACCGAGACTCCCTCGCGAAGGCTGCACTAGCCTCCATCGCAAGCCAGGGAGGCGACAACAAACAGTCGGTCGGGGATGGTTGAAGGCTAACCTGACTGCTAGAAAATAAAGGCGGAGCATCCTGGGGTTGATCCAAAGGCCAAGGAACACCTGGCACCTGCACCAAGGGGCTGTGAGATGACCCTGGGCTTGGTGAGCCCAATGGGGGCACATCCTCCATCAATAGAGGAGCCGTCGGCGCGGGTACAGACGCCGACCGACGCCGGGATGACATCGGCTGGCCGTCGATAACCTCCAAAGGAGGAGATCTGGGAACCCCTGGTTTTCCTAGACCCGGGTTGGGACGCGGAAAAGAAGAAAACGGACGTCAGCGTGTTGGGCTGGGCATATATGGCTCTGCTGACGTCACATCTGTTGACGTCAGGGCGGAGCCATGCGGCGCCACCCCCCGGCGCTGCTGCGGAAATCTTTCTGGATCTAGTCTGAAGCCTGGGGACATTTTAAGTTAAGGAATTTGCATCGAGATGTCTATCAGATTGTACGCCTAAGATGGAAACCCTACCTAAGTGTACCGGGCATGTATGTGGGTGTAAAGCCAAAAATCCCCTAGGAAAGAGCCAACCCCATTACCTGATGGGAGAGAACTAAGGACCTCATCTTGATCTCAAGTTTGACACCCCGGAAGGGATGTCAGACCACTACATGCTGGAGTTTTATGTATGCAGTAACTTCAGCGTCTTGTGTCCGCATGGAAATTTCTCCTCTGGCTGCACAGTGAACATGTTGTTCATTTATACTCGAAAGGTATCGGCGCACAAGTTACTTACCATTGGTAACAATATATCTGTAATAAACATTAGTAGTAATAGATTCCTTACCTTAGAATTACCCCCAGGTGTCAGACTGGATCTGGAAAGTTTGTCAGCAGTACCCCTGCGTGTCGGAAGGAGGCGTTGTGCGGCTCCGTGTCAGTCGTTGGCTTTGTGGTCACCAGGATGACATCGCGGCAGCTACTTAGAAGCCACCCTCGCACGCTGACATCAGTTCTGGACACTACTTTCCGCGCCAGGAACGCAAAGCCATGCAAAATACTGACCACTGGTGCCTTGAAACTAGGGTCCTGAAAGGGATGACTAACCCTAGAAATCAGTTCGAAGAACGGGGACAATGGGTGGGGCGGTAAGGAATCCACCTACTAATGTTTCTTACAGATATATTGTTACCGAAGGTAAGTAACTTGTGCATCTGAAGGAAACACTTAGTGATAGATTCCTTACCTTAGAATAGATACCACAGCAATACCAACTCTGGTGGTGGGTCTGCGAACCAAGATCACACCACAATATCCTGGAGAACAGAACGGCCAAAGTAGCAGTCTCTCCGGACTTGGCTGTCCAAGCAGTAATGCTTGGTAAACGTGTGCAGCGAGGCCCACATAGCTGCCTGACAGAGGTCATGCAAGGGGACTCCCTGTCACAAAGCAGTAGTGGCTGCCGTCGCCCTGTTAGAATAGGCATGTAGCCCCACAGGAGGCTCTTTCTTAGCCAATGAGTAACATGATTTGATGCACAAAACGACCCATCGAGAGATGGTCAGTTTGTGCATGGCCTGACCTCTTTTGGCACCCACGTAGCAAAAAAAGAGCTGGTCATCCACCCGGAACTGTTGTGTACGCTTCAGATAGAACGAGAGTGCACGTTTGGGGTCCAGACGGTGGAGCCTCTCACCCTCTTTTGAAGGATGCGGAGGTGGAAAGAAGGTGGGCAAAGTGATGGTCTGCCTGATGTGGAAGGGCGTGAAAACCTTTGGCAGGAAAGAAGGACGGGGCCTGTGGAAAAGTGAATTTTGCCATGTTCTGTGTCCCTACGTGTCATCCATCATATGTTATGTGTGCATGATTAAATATGCATATGCGTTCCCCATGTCTGATTAATGACGCAATTACAGTTGTGTCCACCTCTAGTATGCTAGTTTCCAGTCCTCGTGAATACTACGAATATCAGGCCTATGTAAAGCTACGTTGCCACGTTTCTCAGTGTGCACGTTATTCCATTATAAAGTCCCCGTTTCTAGGCCTCAAAAGGGCCTGGACACCAGATTCAGCTCCTGTCTCCTGAAGCCTCGCTGAGGAGGGATACAGCCCCCACCTGTATCCTCGACCCTTCACTTACTTCCTGCCTCGCAGTGCCCGGTTCAGCTGGCTCAGTCTCTGAGTCTGCCAAGAATATGTTATGATTCCAGTTATCAGTTCAGCCCTCCTTCCCTGCATTCCTAAGCTACTGAACTGCATCAATAGTTTCCGTCATTGTCTAGCCTTCACGTCTCCACGTTAGAGAAATACTGCATTTAATGGTCATTTAATATTCTTCAACACGTACTACATGTAGAATAATGCATGGTCCAGTCTTAGAATCAAGTTAGCCTTTCCCCTCCTGACTTCTAGTTCCTATCAACATGTTCTCTAAACATCAGATACTAGATACTGTTTAGGTACATGTCGCCCTGACTCTCCAGACTTCAGTCTCTGCTCCTAGCACAGAGTTCATAGCCCCCAGCTTCTCCTAGTGATACGTCATTGCCAGTTTGCGCGCACCATCAGGTTAGAGGTCCCGGCTCCTTAGGTAGCCCCCTCCATGGTTTCCGCCCCATTCATGACATATTCTGTTACGTTTGCATCACATGTCTATGTATACGCCCCGTTACACCTCTTTTCGCCCTTATCTTTCGCGACTGCTACGCGTCACGCCTTCTGCTCCACCCACTGCTACGCCTACTGCAATGTAATGCTATGTGTTTACGTTATGTATATATGCTCATGTATTGTTATTAAAAGTCAGCGCGCTCATCCCAGATCCAGCCCCAGCAGCTGCTGGGTCCTGTCATCTTATTACTATGCAGGTTGTCCTGTTCCTGTCCTTATGCTGTATTAAACCTGCAAAACTCCTACTACCTCGAATCTTGACTCTTATTTATTGAGCTATCTGTTATGATATATGTCTAGTCAAAAATAGGGTATTATTTATTTATTTACCACATAATGGCGCCCGAACAGGGACTTGCCCTTTCCCCACGCGTCGGTGAAGCCACGCCGACCCCCTGACCCTCTGCAGTCGTGACGGAACTCTTCTGCGCACCGGCAGATATTTCTGCTCAAGTATCCCTCAGGCCCACGGAGGAGACGGAGGAGGCGGTCCAGCATCCAGACGAGACGGTGGAGGAACGCGGCGAGTCCCGACCAGAGCCCAAGCCGAGAGTCCAAGGTCCGAGGTATCCGGAGGTCCACCCGTAACTGAAGTCCGAAGTCCGAAGTTCGTCGTCCGTCGTCGTAGCAGTCCAGTCCAGTCTGAGGCCTTCCGTTCTTGCTGCCCGGTGAGTACCGTTACTGGGGTAGTATCTAGACAGGGTCAATTTAAGTGACTCTGGTCTGTGGGTTGGTGGTACACAGTCCCACAAACGAAGTGTCCACTTCGGTGGATGCGGGTCCTGACGTGTCTCTTTATGAGACCGGTAAGTTTCGTACTGTTTCAGCAGTGCATCTAGTTTCTGTTCTAGTCAGTTTCTGTTCTCGAGAAAATTTATGTGTTCTGTTCTCAGTATTTCCAGGTAGTATTCTGTTCGAACTGATTATTTTAAATGTTTTTCATGTATTTTAATGTCGTGGTATGAATGGGGAATAAGTATCGTGTTCATTGTGTATTGTATTGTGTCTAGATTACAGTTCAGTCATGCCCATATTTTCCAAGTCACGTCAGTTAAAAACTAGAAAGGGTCTGCTAGAAGCAGCAGTTCCCGTCCCGCCCAGGGACAGTCCAGGTCACTTTATGTATCAGAAACATGGCATAAGCGCCATATTGTATCTAGATTTATGGGTAGAGTATACCAAACAGTTAGAAGAAAAGTATAGATGGCCCGTATCGGGTACATGGGATGCCGAATGCATCATGCGAGTAGAAGAAGCATTATGGAAAAAGAAAGCCAGACAGTCACAGAAAGATGCCATCGAGTTATGGCGTAAAGAAGCTCATAAAAGAACTGAAAAAGAAATCAGAAAGTCAGAATTAAGTAGAGAATCCTTAGAGCGAGCCCAAGAAAAAGAATTAATCGAGATAGGTGAACAAGTCAAAGCCGAACAGTCAGACAGACAGAGGCATGCCCTTATTAAGGGTATGTATCCTCTTCTTGCCGAGGGCTTGCCAAAAGCGACCCCGGAGGCATCCAGTAATTTTCCGCCACCACTAGTTCCGACCAAGCTACGTCACAAACCAACCGCAGCTGATATTTTTATTTCGTCCTATCTGGATGACACAGTCCCTGAATATGCAAATCCTGTTCGCGCTCCGCCAGTCCCTGTAAATCAGGCACATCCTGCTCCTCCAGACACCGGGGCACCCCATGCAGTACCTGCTACGGTACCCCCGGTCCAGCCAGCATTTCAATTTCCCGCTCCGCCACGAAGAATATCAGTCGACGATTCTAGTCTAGGGGCCGCAGGAGGAGGTCCTCCTCAAACCCCGCCGCCACGCAAGCGTTTATCAGCACTCGAATTACATGCTCAAGCATCACAGCGTACTCCCAAGAGTAATAAGTCTGTTGCAGAAATCAGGCAAGCCCTTGGCGAATGTGCCTATGACCCAGTCCCAGGCGAGAATAATATGGTTTTATATTCAGTACGCGTAAGGAGGGTGACCGAGTATCTAGTCACCCTACCCAATATGAAAGAAGATCTAGACAGAATATATCGTTTCATCCGTACAGGGGATGATCCAGAAAGTATTAGTGATGCCATGTCTCAAAGGAAAGCTGAGATCCAGCGTATGATATTAAAGTTTTTAATTAACTGTCTAATAAGAGAACAAGATTACCCGTCTAAAGATCCGGCCGAAATGAAAACCCTGACAAAGTGGAGTGATAATATAGCCGAGGGTAAGCACAATACCATTAGTGCCATGGAGAGTATGTACAAGAAAATCCGTAGAGAAATAATAAAGATACACGAACAACGTAAAGCAGCACAAGTAAGCGAGAAAGAAAGCAACTCTGATACTGAAGAGGTAGAGGACGAGAATCCCGCCAGAATAGCGTATGTAGGAAAATCTAGATTTCCAGATCGCCATTTACGCCTAGAACACAAGTCAATTTTCCATCATTCAGCACCAGAACAAGGTTCCCTAGAACAAGTATTCCAAGCTACCGATCACATTCTGAAATCAAGAATCGGTTACAGTGAGTTAAGTACCATGCATGAACAGGAACTAGCCCGATCAGCAGTCCGATGGATTACTGATTCTACCACTTTTCCAGACGAAATAGTGGCACAAATGTTTCTGAAATTGACCCCAGCCGAGCAGCGACTGGTGGGTATGTATATGATCCAGCACCTCATTACTCTGTATGAGGGTCAGCACTCCGATCCAGGTCCGTTACACGATATCCTGAACGAGTTACTCCAGTATAGATGGAGAGGTCTAGGTACCGATTTAATTAGTGTCATTCTAGAACAGCGTCACAAATATAGAACGTTTCTGAACCCGCATTTTGTTCATGCCTCACCTCCAGAAAGTAAACCATTTTACATGGAAAGACAGAACCCGTTACGAGAAGTGCATCCAGTTAAGACAGAGGATGGTGAAATGCAACGAGTGTTTGTATACACTCCAATTACAAAGATGGAACTCCTCGAGATGAAGAAATTAATTCCCTGTCATGACAAAGATCCAGCAGGGTTCCACCGAGAATTAAAGGACATGCTCCGTATGGGAGAATACACTTACCCAGATATCATTAAAATGTTAAAGGTCCTGTTGCCCGCAGGGGTGTATGAAAAGCTAAAGGAAAAAGAATGGGAGGTGGGAGAGAAAAAGATCGATTGGGCAGTTCTAGAAGCTGAAGACAAGGCACGAGTACCAGGTACTGGTCTAGGAGAGAAATGTAAAGAATTACCAGAATTATTGATTCAAGTGTTACCCAGATTATTAACAACGAAAAAGGAAGACTGGGATGCAATCTCAGCCTGTAAACAGAAACAAGAGGAAGATATTAGTGATTTTTATTCTAGGTTTGAAAAATGCTTTAGCATCAACAGTGGCCTCAAGACAAGTAGTGAGTCATACCCTCATCTCTTTGTTACTAAATTAGTCGAGAATTCAAGTCCACAAGTTAAAAATCGAGTTTTGAAAGTCGAAAGCACCTGGCAAGCTAATACTCCGTCCCAGATGCTCCAGATGCTCCAGTACCACCAGAATAGAATCAGAGAAGAACAAGAACACGAGAGAAAACGTATGAAAGACACGAAAATGAAAGTACTAGTTGCACAATCTGTTCCTCAAGACAGTCAGAAGAGGGGTCCGAATCAAGCCAGTCATCCTGCAGCTCCCGTTAAAGGGAATTGCAATTATTGTAAACAGCCAGGTCATTTTATAAATGAGTGTGCAGTTCTGAAACACAACATAGCTACTGGTAAGACTAAAGAAAGACCACGTCCGCCTAGACAAGAACAAGTTTCACAGACTCCTCAGCCACAGAATGCACAACAGACAGTTACAGTACCGCAGCCTATTGCTGCAACACAGCATGTTACATCGCAGATGTACCAGTATGCACAGTCTGAGTATCCAGAGTACCAGCAGTATTCATGAAACAGCCTAGAGAGGGAGGTAGGCTTGCCTCTCATCGAGATACCTGTAGATCAAGAAGGTCCCTATGTTCACAGTCAAGTATTAGGGAAAGACAGAAAGTTTTTGATTGATACAGGGGCAAGTAGGACCACAATTAGTCACGCCGAAGTTCCAGGGGCTCCGCTCTCAGGCTCAAGAAATGTTTCCCTTGGATTTTCAGGAAAACCTATCGTAAATGAGATTTCAAAGCCAGTTACTCTAGAAGTAGGTCCATTGTCCCGCACTACTGATCTGTTACTTACTAAGTCATGTCCAGAAAACCTATTGGGCATTAAAACACTGAAAGAGTTAGGTGCAGTTATATGCTGTTCCCCAGAGGGAATACGTCTGTTCCTGCGTGACTTCAAGGGTCACTATGTATTACGAGATTTTGATTCAAGACTGTCTAATGTTCCACAGCATTTATGGGCGCAAGGTCCAACTGATGTAGGTTACATGCAAATCACACCCTATCGTGTGACTCTCAAGCCAGGTGTAGTGTTACCACGAATCAGACAGTACAGATTGCCACCTGAGGCTATAGCAGCCTTATCCAAAATTATTGACGAGCTCATGGCTCAAGGAGTGGTTGTAGAAACTGACTCCAACGTATGCAATTCTCCGATCATTCCAGTCATGAAACGTACTGATCCAAATGCACCCCCAGTATATCGATTAGTGATTGACCTACGAGAGCTTAATAAATGTATTATTCCGCAGTACCCAGTTGTCCCAGACATCTCTTCCCTATTGACAGCCATTGATTCCGAAGCCACGTTCTTCACTGTCATAGACCTCAAGAACGCATTTTTCAGTGTCCCTATTCATCCAGACAGCCAGTTCCTTTTCGGATTTTGTTTAAATGGAAGGAGCTATATGTTCACACGAGCTCCTCAAGGTTTCACAGAAAGTCCTAGTATTTACAGTCAAGCACTCAAGAGACAACTAGACAACATTCACATGCCAACTGACACTGCCCTGCTCCAGTATGTCGATGATCTACTGATCACAGCCCGTTCTGAACGTGCTTGCGAGCGAGCATCCCTTACAGTCTTGTATTTCCTAGCCGAGATGGGGCACAAGGTGTCCCCTTCGAAGCTTCAATTCTGTGTCCAGCAAGTGGTCTACTTAGGACACTTACTGTCCAAGAGGGGTAGGCAGTTGACACCAGACCGTATCCAGTTAATAGCGAGTCTTCCTCAGCCCAAGACCCAGAAGGAGGTACGTGCCTTTATCGGCCTTACTTCTTATTGTAGACAATGGATTCCTCAGTATGCATTTCTAGCCAAGCCACTGATACAGTTAACGACACAGGAGGCAGCCGCATCGACTGTTCTCCCATGGACATCTGAACATACACTTAGTTTCAATGAGTTAAAGAAAGCTTTATGCCAAGCTCCAGTTCTAGCGACACCGAACTACAGTAAGCCTTTTACACTTTTCGTTACTGAACGCGAAGGTACAGCATTATCTGTTCTCACGCAAGATCAAGCAGGACAAAACAAGCCATGTGCTTATTTTTCTAGCACACTAGATCCAGTCGCCCAGGCTTTGCCTGCGTGCCTCAAGTCAGTTGCAGCCACAGCACTAGCTATCAGACAAAGTGATTCCATAGTCTTAGGACACTCCTTGACAGTACAAGTTCCACACTCTGTGGAAGTTCTTTTAAACCGAACACAAACTCAACACTTGACAATTGCACGTTTAACAGGTTATGAATTGACAATGTTCCAGCCACACATAGAAATCAGACGCTGCAACATTTTAAATCCTGCTACACTGTTACCATCAGTTAATTCAAATTCTGCCACACATGATTGTGTGGAAGTAGTTAACATTACGACAAAACCAAGGCAAGATCTGACAGATATTCCGTTACCAGACCCCGATCTGACACTTTATGTGGACGGTTCATGTATGAGAACTAGTACAAGAGAACTAGTAGCCGCGTATGCAGTGACTACTGACACTGAAGTTATTGAAACACACCGTATTGACACTCTGTCCGCTCAAGCAGCAGAGCTAGTTGCTCTGACACAAGCCTGCATACACGCCAAGAACCTGAAAGTTAATATTTACACAGATTCACGCTACGCATTTGGAGTCGTACACGACTTTGGAGTGCTCTGGCAGGAGAGAGGTTTCATGACTTCTCATGGAACCAAGATTCAGCATGGTCTCCTTATTCAAGCTCTGTTAGATGCCATACACTTACCGACATCTATCGCTATCATGAAGTGCAAAGCACATACGAAAGTTACTGACACCATTTCTCAAGGTAATGATCTAGCAGATCGCACCGCCAAGCTTACAGCACAGACTCCAGACATTCCAGTTAACATGACACATACTCCAGATCCGACTACATGTATGACAGTTAAGGACCCTACTCAAGATGTCATAGATATCCAGTTACATGCTACTCCTGAAGAAATCAAGAAATGGTCCGAACAAGGAGGGGTCCAGACAGATCAAGGATGGTTAACGAAGGGTAGAGCCACATGGTTTCTCCCCGACTCTATGGTTCAGGTCATTATTAATACCGCACATAGTCCAGCACATTTAGGAGAAAAAGCTATGTTAGACAGTATCCAGAACATTTGGTTCAACAAGCATTTACGAGCTGCAGCCAAGCAAAAAGTCCGTACCTGTGTGATATGTTGTCAGTTTAATCCAGGTAAAAGTGTCCCGGTGGAACAAGGTGGATTCCAGCCCCCTGACCACCCTTTTGAAGTCCTCCAGATGGATTATATTCAGATGGAGCGATGTCGAGGTTTCAAGTATGTCCTTGTAGTTGTATGCGCTTTGTCCAGGTGGACAGAAGCATATCCAGTCCCAGATTACACAGCCGCGACCACTGCCAAGCAGTTGGTTCGTGAGTTCTTCCCCCGTTATGGACTCCCTAGAGTCGTATATTCTGATAACGGCCAGCCATTCTCATCCGAACTCATGAAGCATGTTTCCCTGTTATTAGGGTACCAGTGGAAGTTCCATTGTGTACGCCATCCTGAAGCAGCCGGTCTCGTTGAGAGACATAACCAGACTCTGAAAGTCCGAGTCGCCAAAATATGTAAAGAAAAAGGTGTGGATTGGCTAGTAGCTCTACCAGTCGCTTTATTTTATATGCGCATGGTCGCACATTCCAGATCAGGTCTGTCCCCGTATGAGGTCGTATTCGGCCGCCCCCCTAATATGTGGGGTACTCCTAGACCCCGAAGTATTACCGATGTTTCAAGTAATATGCTGACAGATTACCTAGCTTCCTTGATGTCTGCCCTCAACTCATGTCGTTCACAGGTTGCCGCCGCATTTCCAGACAATACCGAGGTGGCATCGCACGAAATCGTTCCAGGATCCATAGTGATGGTCCGCAACTTTGACAGATCAAGTCCGCTGGAGCCTCGTTGGAAAGAGCCCAGACAGGTCCTCCTCACTACCCGTACAGCCGTGAAGTTGGAAGGACGCAAAGGCTGGGTACACCTTTCTCATGTTAAACTTTTTAATGGACTGAAACCCGTCTTAAAGAACATTTCCCAGGATTTGAAGGATTGCCAGAATATTGTTCTCAAGGACTGTCCCGCAAAAGACATTGCTACAACCCCTCCCCTGTTAGAGAAAACTCCGCAGCAGGAGTATAAACAGAAACTCCGGTCTAGTAAAATAAGTCAGCCAGTTTGATTGTCTAAGTCCTCCCCTAGGTGAAACGGTTAGACTGTTTCTGACATGTATAAAATAGACCCCCATAGTGAGAGAGTCAGTCAAAACTCAATCCGATGTATCGTTTTTCTATGTTTCATATTGTTTTCCAGCCTTATGATTTCCTGCACCAGTTATGCATTTTACCTATGTTTCCCAGTTTCACATGTAAATAAGTCTACTAATGCTACAGTAGAGCACACGTTTAGTGATCTGCCTCCTCATGAACTTTCTTACCGCCTCGCCATGCGAAATAACTCATTTATCCGTATGTTACATTACTCACACCAGACCAGCAATGCCACTAATTGTTGGGTGTGTGGTCGACTCCCCCCTTTCCAGACACCGAAGGGAGTTCTGCCACTTTTTCCTTATCCATTTTCACATAATGGTTCGTGTGGAGCATGGTCCACGTTAACGTCATCCTCAACAGATATGTCTTTTCTTAACAGTACATGTTTCCCAGACAAGCAAGGTCTCCCTCACCGAACAGGTTTAGATCTAGAAAATGAAGTGTATAATTTAGGTAATTATTCGTCGAATTTCATGGTCCTGAATGTTCAGTCTGATACTACTCCAGACTTACCTGCTATTTCAGTACTACCAGTCAAAGGCGAATTATGTGTCCGAAATAATGGTTCCGTACATGTAGGACATAGTGAATGTACTACTATTATCAAGTATAGTGACAGTGGGAAATCTATTTTCAAAGCTTCACGTCATTCATATTTTATTTGTGGTCAAACCGCATATATTCGTCTGCCCCTCGATTGGGAGGGAACCTGTTACATTGCCTTCCTACTGCCACCAGTTTTCCTAGCCCCACCTGATTATCATAGAAACACACATCTAGTACACATTAGACATAGAAGGGAGTCCCCAATTGTCGATTATACTGAAACTGCTCTAGAACAGTATACAGATTTCAACAGAGGTTTCTTTTTCTTTATAGGACCTATCCAGAATAGTAAACTAATCCGTAGGTTAACCAGAACCCTCGAAGCTGTAGTAAATGAGACTGCCTCTGCTCTAGGTAACTTAACTGAAGAGCAATCTGCTATGAGATTTGTCGTTTTACAGAATCGTCTCGTCCTTGACGTCATACTGGGCGATAGGGGCGGGGCCTGTAGAGTCATCGGATCTAGTTGCTGCATTTTCATTCCAAATAACGCGCCGTCTGTTTATTCAGCTATAACCAGACTCCATAAAATTGCCCATCTGATACACCAAGATCCAGGCACCTGGACATGGTCCGGTTGGTTCTGGAATATAATTTCCGCATGGGGATGGAAAATATTGTCCTTTCTAGGTATTGCAGTAGCGATCATATTCAGCTGCTGCCTCTGTATACAATGTGGCCCTGCGATTTGCGGCATTTGTGCTACCTCTTGTATTCCTAGTCCCAAGCCCCGTTCTAAATCCCGTTCCAGGATAATTCGAGACGAGCAAATGATACTGTATGAAATGATAGATGGTATCATGAAAATTGATGTTTCCTGATGGAAACGTAGTGACAAGGAGGGAATGTGGAAAAGTGAATTTTGCCATGTTCTGTGTCCCTACGTGTCATCCATCATATGTTATGTGTGCATGATTAAATATGCATATGCGTTCCCCATGTCTGATTAATGACGCAATTACAGTTGTGTCCACCTCTAGTATGCTAGTTTCCAGTCCTCGTGAATACTACGAATATCAGGCCTATGTAAAGCTACGTTGCCACGTTTCTCAGTGTGCACGTTATTCCATTATAAAGTCCCCGTTTCTAGGCCTCAAAAGGGCCTGGACACCAGATTCAGCTCCTGTCTCCTGAAGCCTCGCTGAGGAGGGATACAGCCCCCACCTGTATCCTCGACCCTTCACTTACTTCCTGCCTCGCAGTGCCCGGTTCAGCTGGCTCAGTCTCTGAGTCTGCCAAGAATATGTTATGATTCCAGTTATCAGTTCAGCCCTCCTTCCCTGCATTCCCAAGCTACTGAACTGCATCAATAGTTTCCGTCATTGTCTAGCCTTCACGTCTCCACGTTAGAGAAATACTGCATTTAATGGTCATTTAATATTCTTCAACACGTACTACATGTAGAATAATGCATGGTCCAGTCTTAGAATCAAGTTAGCCTTTCCCCTCCTGACTTCTAGTTCCTATCAACATGTTCTCTAAACATCAGATACTAGATACTGTTTAGGTACATGTCGCCCTGACTCTCCAGACTTCAGTCTCTGCTCCTAGCACAGAGTTCATAGCCCCCAGCTTCTCCTAGTGATACGTCATTGCCAGTTTGCGCGCACCATCAGGTTAGAGGTCCCGGCTCCTTAGGTAGCCCCCTCCATGGTTTCCGCCCCATTCATGACATATTCTGTTACGTTTGCATCACATGTCTATGTATACGCCCCGTTACACCTCTTTTCGCCCTTATCTTTCGCGACTGCTACGCGTCACGCCTTCTGCTCCACCCACTGCTACGCCTACTGCAATGTAATGCTATGTGTTTACGTTATGTATATATGCTCATGTATTGTTATTAAAAGTCAGCGCGCTCATCCCAGATCCAGCCCCAGCAGCTGCTGGGTCCTGTCATCTTATTACTATGCAGGTTGTCCTGTTCCTGTCCTTATGCTGTATTAAACCTGCAAAACTCCTACTACCTCGAATCTTGACTCTTATTTATTGAGCTATCTGTTATGATATATGTCTAGTCAAAAATAGGGTATTATTTATTTATTTACCACAGGCCTTAAAACCACCTTGTCCTGGTGAACAGAAAGGAAAGGAGGTTTGGAAAAAAGAGCTTGGAGCTCACTCACTCTTCTGGTAGAGGTGATAGCTACCAGGAAAGCAGTCTTGAGAGTGAGAAGACGCAAAGGACAGTTATGAAGGGGTTCAAAGGGAGCACACATCCGATATGTCAAGACAAGGATTAAGTCCCATTGAGGCATTATGATTGGCACGGGAGGAAACATGTGCGTAATGCCTTTCAGGAAATAGTTAACAACCGGGCACTTAAAAAGAGTAGGCTGTTCTGGAAGCCCCACGGAGGCTCCTTTTTAGCCAAAGAATAACAAGCCTTTATGCAGAGAACAACCCATCGAGAGATGGTCCGCTTGAGCAAGGCCCCACCTTTCTTGGCGCCCACGTAGCCAACAAAGAGCTGGGCATCCACCCGGAACTGTTGTGTGCGGTTTAGATAAAAAGAGAGGGTACGTTTTGGGTCCAGACGGTGGAGCCTCTCTTCCTCTTTCGAGGGATGCAGAGGCGAAAAGAAAGTGGACAAAGTGATGGTCTGCCCGATGAGAAAGGCAGTGACACCTTTGGCAGAAAAGATGGATGAGTCCGTAGAACAACTTTGTCCGGATAGACAAAGAGAAAAGGAGGTTTAGAAGAAAGAGCCTGGTGCTCACTCACTGTTCTGGCAGAGGTGATGGCAACCAGGAAAGCAGTCTTTAAAGTGAGAAGACAAAGAGGATAGTTGTGAAGTGGCTCAAAGGGAGCACACATCAGATATGTCAGAACCAGGTTCAAGTCCCACTTAGGCATTATGAAAGGAACAGGAGGGAAAAGATGAGTAATGCCTTTTAAGAATCTACTTACAGCAAGGGACATGAAAAAGGAAGGCTGATCTACAAGTCGTACAAAGGCTGAAATGGGCGAGAGATCGCCCTTGATAGTGCCCAGAGCAAATAAAGTAGGAATAGAAGGACCTCTGAAAGAGGGGCAGAAAAGGGACCCACAGACTTTGCTGTGCACCATGCCACAAACTAATTCCACCTGCAGGCATATACCGTCTTAGTGGAGGGCCGCCTGGCCGCCAAGATTACATTACAAACTTCGGGAGGCAGGTGAAACGACGTCAACTGTTGCCGCTCAATCTCCACGCGAGGAGGTGGAGGCTGGACAGGTTCGGGTGGAGGACCGTCCCATGGTGCTGCGCCAGAAGATCCTACTGAAGAGGCAGTCGGATCGGGGGATTGATGGCCATGCTAAGTACCTCGGATACCATACTCTTCGAGCCCGTCCGGAGCCACATGAATGACTTGGGCCTGGTCGCACTTGATCTTCTTCAGCACTTTGGGTAGAAGTGGTATAGGCGGAAAGGTGTATAGTAGGCCATAACTCCACCTGTGACGAAAAGCGTTGCCTAGCGAGTGCCGTCTTGGAAATTTCAACATGCAGAACTGATGACATTGGGTGCTCTCTTCGGGGGCGAATAGATCTAACCAAGGCTCTCCCCACTGCTGAAAGAGACCTTGCGCCACAATCGAGTTCAGACGCCATTCGTGATCTGTAGTGCAGTTCCTATATTCCCAATAGGCTCTGGGCATTAGAATAATATATCCTAGAGATTAGACGTAGGACTGAGGTCGACTAGGTCTCTATCGAATATATTAAACTTAATAGTGAGTGCCAGCTAACTCAAAGGTCACTAGAAACTTTCTCGAATAAACAAGAAGGGATTAGTTTCTGACAACTGCATAAACATGACACTTTGTTTCTCAAGAATAAGAAATGTATCTCTAGAGTCGCGGAAACAATAGATAAGTATTTCACTCAGTCAATCGTGCATGCTTTGTTTCAACAGAGTTGCAGAGAAATAGAGAGACGGGCGTTTTCAATAAAAGGGGTTTATTGAACAGTTTTCTTTCTCATGCAAGATAGGTGAACTGCTACAATCGTAATGCAGACTGCAAAGTATAATGCGTACAGCGAGAACAATATTATAAAATAATACTGTAAGAGCATTGTATGGTTCCTAAACCATATATAAATACCTACATAAATAACAATGACTAAACATACTCAACTGGTGCTTCTAAAATACGCCTACCCCAATGTACCTAACCTAAGTCTAGTATGCGGGAAGAAGTAAGTATTGTGTAGCATAGGTTTTAGTTTTCTTTGCCAAGAATCTATCCAAGATTTCTCTAGGTTCTAATCAGCTCCATTCCGTAGTTAGAATGAAGGAGGTCTGGTATCTCGGTCTCAGGACTCTATTTCCCAACACCCCGCAAGGGGAGCATGGAAACACTGGAGCTGGATTCTCGGCGACACAGTGCGTCAGCTGGAGGGTCGGCTTCCTTCGGCACTTGCTGCAGCGAGCTGCGTCAGGCAAGTAGATAATCGAACTGCTCCGAACCGCCGTGTTTTGCTACAGCAAGTGAAGTTATATTTATACCATGAAGGTGTCTAGGAATGCCATAGTTTGACATAAAGTCGGGCATAATAACGTCAGGAAAGAACTACTAGGGAATAGTCGTTCTTTGCAAAGTACGAGTCCTTGTATAAATCAATATTCAAGCAAGTGACGTTTGGAAGTAACCATGCCTGTATTTGGTCTGCATGGGTTATGTCTAAAAAAAGGGCTTGATTTCTATGCCTATATCAGGGTAATGTGAATTGTACCTATATGAGGGCATAAATCGGGAAAATTCACTCAGAGTCTAAAACGCCACACAACAGATCCATCATGCACCGACGGCTAAGTTCATCCACCCTGGCGTTCGGAGAACCTGCCAGGTGTTGAACCACCAGGGAAACGCCCTGCTGTTCCAGCCAAGTCCAGAGGCGCAGAGCCTCTAGTGTCCACGACCCAACCCCACCCTGTTTGTTGCAGTACCACATGGCGGTGTTGTCCGTGAACACCTGCACCACTCTACCCCGGACAGAGGAAAGGAATTCCTTCAGTGCAAGCTGGATCGCCCGAAGATCCAGAAGGTTGATGTGGAACTCGGACTCCGCCGGAGACCAGAGGCCTCTGATCACAGAAGTCACAACTGTATGCTCACAACTGTACATAGTCATACAGTTGTGGCTGTATTCAGTCACAACTGTATGCTCCAGATAGGGAAGGGAGAGGGATCTGCCATTGACCCAATCGCGATTCATGAGCCACCACTGCAATTGTCGTGCAGTGCCCTCTGAGATCTGGAAGTTATCGGACAGGTTGACCTGATGCTGCACCCACTGGAACTTCAGGTCCCACTGCAGAGCCCGCATATGCCATCTGGCATGATCCGCTAGCGGGATGCAGGAGGCCATCAGGCCCAGGAGCCGGAGGGTCATCCAGACTGAATTGAAACCACCGCAATGGAGCGCACACCGCTAGCCCCTCCTCCGGATCGCCCCTCGGGATTCTGGTACTTGTAGTGCAGTAGTGGATCACCCAGGTGGGTGCAAGTCGGTACTTGTTGGACTGATGAATCTCTAGACCCGATACATGTCCCGGGTTTTTGGGTATCGCCCGAGACATGGCTCGGGTTTCGGGATAACTTCCCTCATCAGTAGAGAAATGGTTAGGGGTGGAGGAGAAGGCCGCCAAACAACCGTCAATGGCCTCGATGCCCGAACCGGCACGCAGGGCAGCATCCAGGAGCCCGTCGGCTCAAAGCTCAAGGGAGCCAATTAATTGAAACCACCGCAATGGAGCGCACACCGCTAGCCCCTCCTCCGGATCGCCCCTCGGGATTCTGGTACTTGTAGTGCAATAGTGGATCACCCAGGTGGGTGCAAGTCGGTACTTGTTGGACTGATGAATCTCTAGACCCGATACATGTCCCGGGTTTTGGGGTATCGCCCGAGACATGGCTCGGGTTTCGGGATAACTTCCCTCATCAGTAGAGAAATGGTTAGGGGTGGAGGAGAAGGCCGCTAAAACAACCGTCAATGGCCTCGATGCCCGAACCGGCACGCAGGGCAGCATCCAGGAGCCCGTCGGCTCAAAGCTCAAGGGAGCCAATTAATTGAAACCACCGCAATGGAGCGCACACCGCTAGCCCCTCCTCCGGATCGCCCCTCGGGATTCTGGTACTTGTAGTGCAATAGTGGATCACCTAGGTGGGTGCAAGTCGGTACTTGTTGGACTGATGAATCTCTAGACCCGATACATGTCCCGGGTTTTTGGGTATCGCCCGAGACATGGCTCGGGTTTCGGGATAACTTCCCTCATCAGTAGAGAAATGGTTAGGGGTGGAGGAGAAGGCCGCCAAACAACCGTCAATGGCCTCGATGCCCGAACCGGCACGCAGGGCAGCATCCAGGAGCCCGTCGGCTCAAAGCTCAAGGGAGCCAATTAATTGAAACCACCGCAATGGAGCGCACACCGCTAGCCCCTCCTCCGGATCGCCCCTCGGGATTCTGGTACTTGTAGTGCAATAGTGGATCACCCAGGTGGGTGCAAGTCGGTACTTGTTGGACTGATGAATCTCTAGACCCGATACATGTCCCGGGTTTTTGGGTATCGCCCGAGACATGGCTCGGGTTTCGGGATAACTTCCCTCATCAGTAGAGAAATGGTTAGGGGTGGAGGAGTCTAGAGATTCATCAGTCCAACAAGTACCGACTTGCACCCACCTGGGTGATCCACTATTGAACTACAAGTACCAGAATCCCGAGGGGCGATCCGGAGGAGGGGCTAGCGGTGTGCGCTCCATTGCGGTGGTTTCTACTAATTGGCTCCCTTGAGCTTTGAGCCGACGGGCTCCTGGATGCTGCCCTGCGTGCCGGTTCGGGCATCGAGGCCATTGACGGTTGTTTGGCGGCCTTCTCCTCCACCCCTAACCATTTTCTCTACTGATGAGGGAAGTTATCCCGAAACCCGAGCCATGTCTCGGGCGATACCCAAAAACCCGGGACATGTATCGGGTCTAGAGATTCATCAGTCCAACAAGTACCGACTTGCACCCACCTGGGTGATCCACTATTGAACTACAAGTACCAGAATCCCGAGGGGCGATCCGGAGGAGGGGCTCGCGGTGTGCGCTCCATTGCGGTGGTTTCTACTAATTGGCTCCCTTGAGCTTTGAGCCGACGGGCTCCTGGATGCTGCCCTGCGTGCCGGTTCGGGCATCGAGGCCATTGACGGTTGTTTGGCGGCCTTCTCCTCCACCCCTAACCATTTTCTCTACTGATGAGGGAAGTTATCCCGAAACCCGAGCCATGTCTCGGGCGATACCCAAAAACCCGGGACATGTATCGGGTATAGAGATTCATCAGTCCAACAAGTACCGACTTGCACCCACCTGGGTGATCCACTATTGAACTACAAGTACCAGAATCCCGAGGGGCGATCCGGAGGAGGGGCTAGCGGTGTGCGCTCCATTGCGGTGGTTTCTACTAATTGGCTCCCCTGAGCTTTGAGCCGACGGGCTCCTGGATGCTGCCCTGCGTGCCGGTTCGGGCATCGAGGCCATTGACGGTTGTTTGGCGGCCTTCTCCTCCACCCCTAACCATTTTCTCTACTGATGAGGGAAGTTATTCCGAAACCCGAGCCATGTCTCGGGCGATACCCAAAAACCCGGGACATGTATTGGGTCTAGAGATTCATCAGTCCAACAAGTACCGACTTGCACCCACCTGGGTGATCCACTATTGAACTACAAGTACCAGAATCCCGAGGGGCGATCCGGAGGAGGGGCTAGCGGTGTGCGCTCCATTGCGGTGGTTTCTACTAATTGGCTCCCTTGAGCTTTGAGCCGACGGGCTCCTGGATGCTGCCCTGCGTGCCGGTTCGGGCATCGAGGCCATTGACGGTTGTTTGGCGGCCTTCTCCTCCACCCCTAACCATTTTCTCTACTGATGAGGGAAGTTATCCCGAAACCCGAGCCATGTCTCGGGCGATACCCAAAAACCCGGGACATGTATCGGGTCTAGAGATTCATCAGTCCAACAAGTACCGACTTGCACCCACCTGGGTGATCCACTATTGAACTACAAGTACCAGAATCCCGAGGGGCGATCCGGAGGAGGGGCTAGCGGTGTGCGCTCCATTGCGGTGGTTTCTACTAATTGGCTCCCTTGAGCTTTGAGCCGACGGGCTCCTGGATGCTGCCCTGCGTGCCGGTTCGGGCATCGAGGCCATTGACGGTTGTTTGGCGGCCTTCTCCTCCACCCCTAACCATTTTCTCTACTGATGAGGGAAGTTATCCCGAAACCCGAGCCATGTCTCGGGCGATACCCAAAAACCCGGGACATGTATCGGGTCTAGAGATTCATCAGTCCAACAAGTACCGACTTGCACCCACCTGGGTGATCCACTATTGAACTACAAGTACCAGAATCCCGAGGGGCGATCCGGAGGAGGGGCTAGCGGTGTGCGCTCCATTGCGGTGGTTTCTACTAATTGGCTCCCTTGAGCTTTGAGCCGACGGGCTCCTGGATGCTGCCCTGCGTGCCGGTTCGGGCATCGAGGCCATTGACGGTTGTTTGGCGGCCTTCTCCTCCACCCCTAACCATTTTCTCTACTGATGAGGGAAGTTATCCCGAAACCCGAGCCATGTCTCGGGCGATACCCAAAAACCCGGGACATGTATCGGGTCTAGAGATTCATCAGTCCAACAAGTACCGACTTGCACCCACCTGGGTGATCCACTATTGAACTACAAGTACCAGAATCCCGAGGGGCGATCCGGAGGAGGGGCTAGCGGTGTGCGCTCCATTGCGGTGGTTTCTACTAATTGGCTCCCTTGAGCTTTGAGCCGACGGGCTCCTGGATGCTGCCCTGCGTGCCGGTTCGGGCATCGAGGCCATTGACGGTTGTTTGGCGGCCTTCTCCTCCACCCCTAACCATTTTCTCTACTGATGAGGGAAGTTATCCCGAAACCCGAGCCACGTCTCGGGCGATACCCAAAAACCCGGGACATGTATCGGGTCTAGAGATTCATCAGTCCAACAAGTACCAACTTGCACCCACCTGGGTGATCCACTATTGAACTACAAGTACCAGAATCCCGAGGGGCGATCCGGAGGAGGGGCTAGCGGTGTGCGCTCCATTGCGGTGGTTTCTACTAATTGGCTCCCTTGAGCTTTGAGCCGATGGGCTCCTGGATGCTGCCCTGCGTGCCGGTTCGGGCATCGAGGCCATTGACGGTTGTTTGGCGGCCTTCTCCTCCACCCCTAACCATTTTCTCTACTGATGAGGGAAGTTATCCCGAAACCCGAGCCATGTCTCGGGCGATACCCAAAAACCCGGGACCTGTATCGGGTCCAGAGATTCATCAGTCCAACAAGTACCGACTTGCACCCACCTGGGTGATCCACTATTGAACTACAAGTACCAGAATCCCGAGGGGCGATCCGGAGGAGGGGCTAGCGGTGTGCGCTCCATTGCGGTGGTTTCTGTCATCCAGACTGAAACCCGGGACAGAGGCAGCAAGATCGGAATGATAGCCTGAATATCCCAGACTCGCTGCTCAGGAGGATAAACCCAAAACTGCGTAGAATCCAGAACCGCTCCGATGAAGGGAAGCTTCTGAGAGGGACTCAGGTGTGTCTTCTGCACATTGATGGAGCACCCCAGCAAATGCAGAAGGTCGGCCGTAGTCTGAAGGTGGGTGAAGACTGCCTGGGGCGAGCCTGCCTTCAACAACCAGTAGTCGAGGTAGGGGAAGACGGACATCCCTGACTTGCGCAGATGAGCGCGACCACCGCCATCACTTTCGTGAACACCCGAGGGACGCTGGTAAGGCTGAAGGGGAGCACGGCAAACTGAAAATAATCCTGGCCTACTTTAAACCGCAGGTAACGCCGGTGGGCCGGCAGGACGGGGATGTGAAAATGTGTCCTGCAAGTTCAACGATACCATCCAGTCTCCAGGGTCTAAGGCAGCCAAGACCAGAGCCAGAGTCAATATCTCGAACTTCTCCTTCCGGAAAAGCGATTGACGTTCCTGAGGTCCAAGATGGGGCGCAGGTCCCCTCTCTCCTTTTTGGGGACCAGAACGTAGTGGGAATAACAACCACTTCCTACTTCTGGCCCAGGAACGCGCTCAATGGCCCACTTGGCCAAGAGGGCCGTGACTTCCAGTTGGAGAAGCGCAAAGTGATTCCTCGACATGCGATGGAACTGAGGTAGCATGGCTGGGGGGTTAGACTCGAAGGGGCGGGAGTAGCCCGATTTGCAGCACCCACCTGTCCGAAGTGACAGAGCGCCAGTGTGGGAGGTGATGTTGAAGCCTACCGCCGACCGGTGTGGGGTGCACCCCAAAGCTTGGACTAGGAAGGCTTTGAGGCGGATGCTGCGGGAGCAGAGGTGGACTGACCCACACGCTGGCCCCCTGTGCTACCACGGCGGCCATCACACCCGCGCTGAGGTTTGTTCTGCACAGGCTTCTGGTGAATGAACGTATAGTGGTGCCCCTTCCGTGGCCACAAAGGAACGGAAGGTAGACGTGTGGTGGAGAGATCCAAGGACTTGGCCGTAGCCAGAGAGTCCTTGAAACGCTCCAGCGCACTGTCTGCCTTATCGCCAAACAGACGAGTACCATCAAAAGGCCTGTCCATGAGGGAACTCTGGACATCCCCTGAAAACCCTGTGGACCACAGCCAGGCATGGCGAAGCAAGGCCACCATCGTTGAGATGGCTCCCCCCAAAGAGTCTGCGGTGTCCAGCCCACACCGAATGGTGAACTTTGCAGTATCCTTCCCCTCTACAACAGCTTGAGAAAGTACAGCCCAAACCTGCTCCGGGCACTGGGGCAGAGCTTGCGCCACTGTGTCCCGCACAGCGTGAAAGTAGCGGCCCAAGAGGCATGTGGTGTTGACTGACCACAGCCCCATGCTGGCAGAGGAAAACAACTTCTTGCCAAACTGCACCAGCTTTTTGATTCCTTATCCGGCGGAGCGGTAGGGAATGCACTTTGGGAAGTGGAGGCCTGAATGACCAGGCTCGGATGATTTTTTAAAAAGTCAGGGTAACCCGGTACTGGGAGAGGACGCCTGGCCACGTTTTTATCCACAGGAACCCCTGTGGCTGGTCTAGACCAGGTGCCCATCAAAACATCTGTCAAGGCCTCATTGAACGGAAGCAGGGGTTTCACAGAACTCGCCGCCGACTGAAGCACTTCAGTAAGGAGGTTCGTTTTGAGGGTAACACTAGGCAGATCAAGGTCAGGAGCCTCAGCTGCTCTACGGAGCACCACAGTGTGTGACGCCTTCCTCCATAACAGCAGAAGGAGACAAATCCAGGCTCAGAGGAGAGGTCAAGGCCACCTGCATCCTCCGAGTCTTCCGCCCACTCATGTTCGGACTCACACTGCCGGGCAAGAGGGTCCTCCGACCCCTCCAAGTCATCACCCTCTTCCACTGCCCGAGGCACAGGCGGCAGCGTCGGGGGAGGCACAAGGGAAAACAAATGCTCCAATAGCGTCGGGAACGGCGCCGATCCGGCTCCACGTCCCAACTAGGGTCCAAAGCCGGAGCAAAATTGCCAGGAAACACGGGCAAGGGCGCAGGTGGGAGGAACGGAACCCATTGCGGCGCAAGGAACGGAGCCCCAGGGGGCGCTGGGGCCAGAGCTGCAGGCAGAGGACCCTGTTGCACTGGGGTCGGAGCTGCCGGCGGAGGACCTTGCGGTGCCGACTGGTGGCGCCTAAGACGGAGCCCCTGGCAATCAAGGGCCCGAAGGCGCACCGGCGGTAGCCCTAGGCCTGAAAAGGCGGTCCATGGCGGAAAGAAACTGAAGACTTTATTCCCGAGAAGCGGTGATGATGGCTCCGCGGTCCTCGAGCAACCCCTGGAGCCATGGCCAGACAGTCGGAAAAACATATAGACACTCATGTACCTACTGACTAACACAAGCAGCAGCTTACACAACAAAAGACATACTGATACACACATTCTGACAGTTTAGTCACTAACCCATGCATTCAGTAAGACACATTTAATCACTGACTTATACAGTCAGTCACACACCTACTAAATCCTCTATCCAGACACTTATACATCCACTCATTCTTCAAAACACCTTGGCATATATAAAACATATTCAAACTTTAGAGAAACACACAGTCACTGGATGATGTCATCAGTGCTGTCAATGACCATGTCATGATATATGTAATATGTGATGTCATCAGCAGTGCATTGCAGGGGCGCAAGTTATAGTTAGATGAACTAACTATAACGGGGGAATTTCTATGGTTTTGTACGAGTGAAATGTCCAACTAATTATAACGTCCCTGAAACCTTTGATTTTTTCAGTTAATTTATTAGGCTGTTTAAATGCTCAGTTCTAACTATGCCTACAAAGTAAGGACATGTGAAGAAAGAGGAAGAAAAGCGCAGAAAGAAGCAGGACAAATGCAGAAAGAGGCAACAGAAGTCCAGAAAGACTAAGAAAAATGCAGGAAGACACAAGAGCTGTGCAGAAAGAGCCAACAGAGGAGCAGAAAGTCCTCCTGTGCCCCCAACTTTTTTTACTGACGGGTACTGGTGGTAACTGACTCGGACTAATCAGGACCGGAGCCAGTGCTATGCTAAAAGACACTTAGAACACAGTGAAAACACCTAAATACACTAGGGAACACTATGCGTTGGGGTATCCCTGTTGTAGGAAGGTGGATACCGGACTACGGTTACCCCAGATTTTTTGCCTTGTGTTTAGCTGGTTTTCGACTTAGTTGGCTTGGGATCCTGCATTCTGGACCCCAGGCTATCTGCTCTCTCTGTAAAATGGACTCCATGTACTGTAGGTACATACCAAATTGGGAATTGGGTCACCTTGTCACCCCCTGTAGAAGTGTACCCTATGTACTCAGGGCATAGGTGTAACCAAGGCCTACCAGGGGCTGCAGCATGTATTATGCCACCCCTGGCTGGCCACTCAAACTGACTGATCACTCAGCTGGGGCAAGGTTGCGTAATCACCCCTTGCTTAGGTATAGTATCCCTTTATCCACCCTTATATATAGACACACAGTAACCTATAAGTCACCCCTTAACAATCCTGGAGGCAGAGTGCTTGGTTATGTGTGAGATGGTGCTCTAGCATGAGATGAGCCTGTCTGCAGCTTTCGGAACCATGTCCTTATAGCTGTTCTATGATATCCCCATACCATATACTCTTAAGTGCATTATAATCCTTGCGGTTGAATGCTAACTTGGTTTGGCTTTATCTAAACATGTCGTGTAAAGTGTCATACGCTTTGGAATACTACCACCTCGCCAATTCTGGCAACGGGGGTAGCATTCCACCCTTCTAGAGGGAGAAGACATGTTATTGCTGACTATCCCGTCCCGGTTAAAGTTAACCAGAGCCCCAGCATCACAAAATGGATGCTGCTGCCACACACACAAGTCTGACCTCCTGCTGCTGGGAGTCCTTCCAGTCGCGGAGGTTTGGACAATAGGTTTCCTGCCTGGAGAGGTGCGAGCACCACCCCAGACAGGACTTTGTGTATTGGAACAGGGAGGGCTGAATAGATTAAGACACTGCCTGGGGCACGCTAGGTGCTCCATGCATAGTCCAGTTCAAACCGGTGCTGGGGCACTCCAGCCCCAGATCTGGCGCGAAACTGGACAAAGCAGAGGGGGTGTAACCACCCCCCTTCCTGGTCCCACCCATAGGAGGGACCTAGAAAGTAATCCAGCCCCTTTTAGTTGTATAAAAGGTAGGAGCTGAACCCCAGGACTTTAGATTAATCCTGGAATCGACTTGAAACGAAACTCTGGACCCTTCGACATTCATCTGGGCTGAAGAATCTCACTTGTGGCCAAGGAGTGACCACCCTGGGCAAACAGGCACCATCCAGCAACTCGACGGCTTGCTTTGTCCCCGTTCCCGCCGGAACCCGAGCACAGAGCCTGACAAGACCTCGACTCCCGGACCTCTCTGACCCCACTGCACGACTCCAGCACAGCTGAGCCCCGTGGAAGGCGTCGGAACCCGTGGACCCATGCAACTTGGAAAGTCTTCAACTTGCTAACAGCGCAGCTCCTGAGGCATCCTCGAAGCTGTGCCCCGGGGACTGAGACACCGTGACACCGAGCTCCACCTGCACCGAAGACCAGCTCTCCACACTCCACAAGATCTGCGTGGGGCCCTTCTGCTTGTGTTCTGCTCGATGCGTTGTCCCGGTTGCTGGCCAGTTGGCTAGTAGCCCTGTGACGACGATCCTTTTGAACACCCATGGCTCGTCTGGTTGCTCCAGACTGGCCCTTGCTTCCCTGAAAGGGTGAAGTACCTCAGACCCTCCTGGTCTGCACCAGAAGCCTTTTGTGTATCCTGCATGGGTTGCCTTTGCTTAGGATTGTTGGCTCCGATCTTGAAGTCGACCCCTCCATCTGCGAGAACCTTCGTGGGACAGCTCCTCTCCAGCACCTGGTTGTCCTCGACGCCTCCTGGTCCGCGTGGCTGCAAAGACAAGCTTTACGACAGCACCTGATTGCTCCTCGACGACGTCTGGTTCCTTCCTGGTTCCACCCGGTCACTTGCTGGTGACCTAGACTCTGTCCCCTCTGCTTTCAGGTCTTCTTCAACTCCGATCTACCCTTGGATCCTCCCGGACATCTTCCTCCTGGTCGCCTGCAGCATCTTCTTCCAAGGCTCCATAGGAATCAACAAGAAAACCCCACACACTTTGACACCTATGCACCCGCAGCCCGTGGGTGAGGTAACGCGAGTACTTCGGTGCTCCTGTAGGGATTGACTATCCTAGTGTCGAGTTTTGTTAGTTGTATCTTCCTAGTTAAACCGGAAGTGTCCTAAATCTTCGTTACTTACCTTCTTAAGTTCCTATTGACTTTCTATTGACTCTCGCGTGAGTGTACTGACACTGCACGCGCCCACTGTGGGCCTCCTACTCCTAACCTAAGGTTCAGATAGTGTAGCCCCAGCGATTCCCTAGGCCTTTCCTTTTCCCGAGTCGTGGTTCTTATACCACTTACTTAGTATATGGCTTTACGCGCCCCTAGGGCCTAACTGTAAATTGTGCTATTTAAAGTGTTTCTAAGAGTAACTTGTTATGTGCTTTTCCCTCTGATCTCATAAAGAGTTCAGAGGAGTGTGTTAGTGAATAAATACATATATATTTTATATACATCCTGTGTGGTGAACTTTCATTTGGTATTCAATCCGTTACATATAGTAAAACAGCTGGCTTTACACGCCCTCAAGAGTCTTTTAGGCTAAGACCGTTCTGTCCACGCTACCACTAGGATAGCTGGTCTATAAGGTTGACTTACAACCATCACCATAAGGGTTGTTTGGACTGGTGCAAGGTGCTCACTAGAATAGTGAACATCATATACTAGGCCAACTTCACACCTGTGAAGGCCTCCTCTATATTTGCCATGAGTTAGTGCCTGGGTCATTGCATGAGTACATGGGTAGTGACTGGATGATTAGAGTGCTGCAAGGACAGTGCATGGTGATTTTATAACTGTTTGGGTTCTGGCGGAGTGAGTGGATAAGTACATAATGCTGGATGGGTGATTTGAGGAGTGCATGGGTGGTGACCGAGGGATTTCTGGAGTGCATGGGTACAACCTGGATAATTGGAGGAGTGAATCAGTACTGTGTAGGTGGTTAGAGGTCTGCATGGGTAGTACAGAGGGGATTGCAGCAGTGCATGTGTTCGTGCCTGGGTCATTCCATGAGTACATGGGTACTGACTGGAATTTTAGAGTACTGCAAGGAGAGTGCATGTTGAATTTATAAGTGCTTGGGTTTTGGTGGAGTGATTGGATAAGTACATGGTGCTGGCTGGGTGACTGAAAGAGTGCATGGGTACTAACAGGGCGATGGCTGGACTGAATGGGTAGTGCTCAGCGGATTGCAGCAGTGCATGCGTTAGTGCCTGGGTCATTCCATAAGTACATGGGTACTGATTGGAGTACTGCAAGGACAGTGCATGGTGAATTTAGAAGTGTCTGGGTTTTTGCGGAGTGACTGGATAAGTACATGGTGCTTGCTGGGTGATTGGAGGAGTGCATGGGTAGTAACAGGGCGAGGGCTGGACTGCATGGGCACTGCCCCGGGTATTGTAGCAGTGCATGAGAGTGCATGGGTCATTGCATGAGTGCAAGGAAAATTTATAAGTGCTTGGGTTTTGGCGGAGAGATTGCATAAGTACATACATGTCACATCAGGCCCCGCCCCCTCCCTTCACCACTGTGCAAACGCACCCACTGGCTGGTTTTAATTTGGGGGATTAATTCCCCTTGAATCCTGAGGGTCCCTGGGGGCCAACTAGCCCACCAGGTACCTCCAGTAAACGCCACAGAGCTGCGTTGCAGAGAGGTGGTCCGAGGCCACACCCCTTTTTACACCTCTCTGCAATGCAGCTCTGTGGTGCTTACTGGAGGCAGCTGGTGGGCTAGTTGGCCCCCAGGGCCCCTCAGGACTCAAGGGGACTCAATTCCCCAACTTAAAACGCGTCACAGGGCGTGTTAGCACACTTGTCACATCAGGCCACGCCCGCACTCTGCACCAATGTGCAAACGCACCCCCAGGTGCGTTGTAAATTGGCCAATTAAATCCCCTAAAGTCCTGAGGGTCCCACTAGCCCACCAGCTACCTCCAGTAAGCGCCACAGAGCTGCGTTGCAGAGAGGTGCAAAAAGGGGGCATATCCTTGGACCACCTCTCAGCAACGCAGCTCCCTGGCACTTACTGGAGGTACCTGGTGGGTTAGTTGGCCCCCAGGGACCCTCAAGATTCAAGGGGACTTAATCCCCCAAATTAAAATGAACCACAGGGAGCATTTGCACACTTGTCACATCAGGCCAAACCCCCTCCCTGCACCACCCCCCCTGGAGCGTTGTAAATTGGGGGATTAAATCCCTTTGAGTCCTGAGGTCCCTGGGGGCCTACTAGCCCACCAGCTACCTCCAGTAAGCACCACAAAGCTGTGTTGCAGAGAGGTGTAAAAAGGGGCGTGGCCTCTGAACAGCTCTCCGCAACTCAGCTCCCTGGGGCACACTGGAGGTACCTGGTGGGCTAGTTCACCCCCAAGGACCCTCAGGATTGAAGGGTACTTAATTCCCCAATTTACAATGTGCCAGGAGGTGCCTTTGCACACTTGCTATGTCAGGCCCCGACCCCTCCCAGCACCACTGTGCAAACGCGCCCCCTGGAGCGTTGTAAATTGGGGGATTAATTCCCCTAGAGTCCTGAGGGCCAACTAGACCACCAGGTACCTCTAGTAAACGCCACAGAGCTGCATTGCAGAGAGGTGTAAAAAAGGGTGTGGCCTCTGAACACTTCTCTGCAACGCAGCTCACTGGCGCATACTGGAAGTACCTGGTGGGCTAGTTGGCCCCCAGGGACCCTCAATATTCAAGGCAAATTAATTCCCCAACTTACAAAGCGCCAGGGGGCGGGTTTGCGGAGTGCTGCAGGGAGGGTGCGGGGCCTAGCTGCGATGACTGCTTTTGAAACTTTATTTATTTAAGAAGGGGGGGCTGTGCGGCCCCCCTTCTCTTTCCTTTTTTTGGGCCCTGGGCTCCCCATCCCCCAGGGCCTGATCCCTTTAAAAAAAAAAAATTTAAATGTCAACGGGAAAGGGGCCGCGTGTCTCCACTCAATTTCAGCCCTGGGGACCCCTTCCCCCGGGGCATGGCCATACATTTTTTTTTACAAAAAAAATGTAGGGGGGGGGGGGCGGTTGCGTGGCCCCCCTCCTGAGGCCTTTATTAGCCCCGAGGACCCCATCACCAGGGGCTGTGCCTCTTATTTTTTCCTTTTCTTCTAATTGAGGGAAGGGGGCCGTGTGGCACCCCTCCTAGGCCACTCATGGCCCCCAACCCCGGGGCCTGGCCTTTCCGTTCGGGACCGTGGGAGTACCCCAATTCCCCCACGGTCCCGCCGGTATTGCTTTTCCACACAGGGAGCTGCTGACATACAGCTCCCCTTGTGGAAAAGCAATCTGGTTTGGATTTTGTAAGCAAGAGCAGGAAACCTGCTCTTGCTTACAATATCCAAACCAGTGTTTGCTATGACAGGGCGGGAGCTGCACGGTTCCTGCCCTGCCATAGCGAACAGCAGTGTCCTGGGGATGGGCACCCCAGGACACTGCAGGAGCCAGCATTGGGGGGTGGCGGTCCCCAGGGCCATAAAGGGCTTCACGAGGGGGGCCGCACGGCCCCCCTTCTCTAGTAGTACAAAGCCCCGGGGAGGTGGTGGTCCCTGGGGATTGGGGTCTGTAACGGACCCCCAAATGCACAAGTTGCTACTTGTGTAAGAATATATCTGTAAGAGACATTAGTCAGTGACAAATTCCTTACCTTAGAATATCACCAGGCGTCAGACAGGATCCGGAAAGTTTTGCTTAGCAGTACCCATGCGCGTCAGTAGGTGGCATCCTGCGGCTCTACGTCCGTCACTGGCGTCGCAAGAGACGAGATGACGTCACAGAGACTACTTAGGCGCCACCCAAGCGCGCTGACGTCCGTTCTGTACACAACTTTCCACGCCAGGAACACAGAGCCATGCAAGATACTGACCAATGGTGCATACAACTAGGGCCCTGAATGGGACGACCTTAACCCTAGCAATCAGTTCGCATGAACAGGGAGGATGGGTGGAGCGGTAAGGAATGTATCACTGACTAATGTCTCTTACAGATAGATCGTTACACAAGTAGTAACTTGTGCATCTGAAAGACACACGTTAGTGATAGATTCCTTACCTTAGAATAGATACCCCAGCAATACCAATCCCGGTGTTGGGTCTGCGAACAAGATTACACCAGAAAGTCACGGAGCACAGAACGGCCAAAGAAGCAGTCTCTCCGGACCTGACTGTCAAGGAAGTAGTGCTTGGTAAACGTGTGCAGCGAGGCCCACGTAGGTGCCTGACAAATGTACTGCAAGGGAACGCTGAGTCCCAAGGCAGTAGTGGCTGCCGTTGCCCTGGTGGAATGGGCACGCAGCCCCAGAGGAGACTCCTTCTTAGCCAAAGAGTAACATGCTTTGATGCACAAAACGACCCACCGGAAGATGGTCTGCTTGTGCACAGCCCGACCTTTTTTGGCGCACACGTATCCAACAAAGAGATGGTCATCCACCCGGAACTGTTGTGTACGCTGCAAATAGAAAGCGAGCACCCGTTTTGGGTCCAGACGGTGGAGCCTCTCCTCTCACCTAGAGGGAGGCGGAAAGAAGCTGGGCCAAGTGATGGTCTGCCCGATGAGGAAGGGAGTGACAACCTTTGGCAAAAAAGAAGGACAGGTCCTCAGAACCACCATGTCCGGATGAACAGAGAGGAAAGGAGGTTTAGAAGAGAAAGCCTGGAGCTCACACTCCCTTCTGGCAGAGGTGATAGCTACCAGGAGAGCCGGCTTGAGAGTGAGAAGACGTAAGGGACAGTTATGAAGGGGCTCAAAGGGAGCACACATCAAAAAGGTCAAGACAAGATTTAAGTCCCACAGGCATTATGAAAGGTACGGGTGGAAACATATGCGTAATGCCTTTGAGGAAAAGGTTAATAACCGGGGACTTAAAAAGAGAAGGCTGATCTGGAAGCAGTAGAAAGGCGGTAATGGCCGAAAGATAACCTTTGATAGTGCCCAGAGCAGAGCCCTGCTGGGCCAAGGAAAGGAGGAACAGAAGAACTTCGGAAAGAGGGGCTAAAAGGAGATCCACAGCCTTTGCTGTGCACCATGCCACAAATTTGTTCCACCTGCAGGCGTATACCGTTTTAGTGGAGGGATGCCTGGCTGCGAAAATAACATTACAGACATCGGGAGGAAGGTCGAAAGCTGTCAACTGTTGCTACTCAATCTCCACACATGGAGGTGGAGGCTTGACAGGTTCGTATGAAGGACCGTCCCCTGCTGCTGCGACAGAAGATCCTACCGAAGCGGCAGACCAATCGGGGATCGACCGCCATGCTGAGTAGCTCGGGAAACCAGTATCTTTGTGCCCAAACCAGAGTCACAAGGATGACTTGGGCCCGGTTGCGCCTGATCTTCTTAAGCACTATGGGCAGAACTGGTATAGGCGGAAAGGCGTACAACAGACCGCAACTCCACTCGTGACGAAAGGCCTCACCGAGCGAGTGCCGCCTTGGAAATTCCAGCGCGCAGAACAGATGACATTGCACGTTATATTCGTTGGCAAATAGATCTAACCAAGGCTCTCCCCACTGCTGAAAGAGACCTTGCGCCATGTCCGAGTTCAGACGCCATTCGTGATCCATCAAGAAACGTCAGCTGAGTTTGTCCGCCCTGGCGTTCACAGAACCTGCCAGGTGTTGAACCACCAAGGTAATGCCTTGATGTTCCAGCCATGTCCAGAGGCACAGAGCCTCCTGACATAGGGTCCAGGACCCCACCCCGCCCTCTTTGTTGCAACACCACATGGCAGTGGTGCTGTCCGTGAACACCTGCACCACACTTCCCCAGACAGAGGGAAAGAATGCTTACAGTGCAAGTCGGATCGCCTGAAGCTCCAAAAGGTTGATATGGAGCCTAGACTCTACTGGAGAACAGAGTCCTCTGATCTTTGCCTCTCCCAAGTGGCCTCCCCATCCCAGGAGGGACGCATCCGTCACCACTGTGTGCTCCGGTTGGGAAAGGGAGAGGGATCTGCCCTTGACTCAATCTCGATTCACAAGCCACCACTGCAATTGTTGAGCAGTGCCCTCCGAGGTCTGGACATGATCGGACAGGTTGACCCTGATGCTGCGTCCACTGAAACTTCAGGTCCCACTGCAGAGCCCGAATATGCCATCTGGCACGTGTCAACAGAGGATGCAGGAGGCCATCAGGCCCAGAAGCCGGAGGGTCAACCTGACTGAAACCCGGGATAGAGACCGAAAGATCTGAATCATAGCCAGAATATCCCAGACTCGCTGCTCGGGAGGATAATCCCGAAACAGCGTTGACTCCAGAACTGCTCCGATGAAGGGGAGCTTCTGAGAGAACTCAGGTGCGACCTTGGCGCGTTAATGGAGAACCCCAGCAGATGCAGGAGATAGGCCGTAGTCTGAAGGTGGCTGACGACTGTTTGGGGAAAGACCGCCTTCAACAACCAGTCGTCGACGTAGGGGAAGAGTGACACTCCTGACCTGCGTAGGCGAGCTGCGACCACCGCCATCACTTTCGTGAACATCCGCAGGGCGCTGGTAAGGCCGAAGGGGAGCATGGCAAACAGAAAATGCTACTGGCCCTTCCGTGAGAACCGCAGGTAACGCCGGTGGGCCGGCAGGACAGGGATGTGAAAATAAGCACTTGATGGCCCCCTTGGCCGCGACGGCCGTGACTGCCGGTTGAACCAAATGTTCCCCCAACATGCGGTGGCACCGAGGTGGCATGGCTGGAGGGGAGGACTGAAAGGGAAGGAAATTACCATTGCGGATTATCTGCAGCACCCACTTGTCCGAGGTGATATCGCGCCAGTGGGGGAGGTGGTGGCGGATCCTGCCACTCACCGGCGTGGGGTGCTCCACAAAACTCAGACTAGGAAGGTTTGGAGGTAGGAGCAGCGGGGTGGAGGCGGACTGACCCGCACGCCAATTTCCAGACCCGCCCCTGCGGAAGCCACGACCATAGCTGCGCTGAGGCTGATTCCGCACAGGCTTGTTGAAGGAACGTGCCTAGGTTCCTCTGCCCTGGCCAAGAATGGAATGAAAACCAGGAGTGGCCGGGTTCTTTGCAGAAAGACCCAAGGGTTTGGCCGTGGCCCGTGAGTCCTTAAAACGCTTCTGCGCACTGTCGGCCTTATCGCCAAACAGGCGGGTGCCATCAAAGGGCAGGTCTATGACCGAGCCATGGACATCGGGCGAGAACCCAGTCGAACGCAACCAGGCGTGGAGTTGCAGCGCCACAGTTTTAGAAATCGCCTGCCCAACGGTGTCCAAACCACACTGAACGGCGAACTTAGCCGCATCCTTACCTTCAGCAATCGCCTGAAAAAGGACAGCCTGGACCTCCCCAGGACACGGAGGCAACACCTGAGCAACAGTATCCCATACTGCGTGGGAGTAGCGGTCCAATAAGCAGTGTTCACCGAACGCAGCCCTGAGCTGGCTGAAGAGAACAACCGCTTACCATACCGTTCCAGTTTCTTAGAGTCCTTATCCGGTGGGGCCATGGGAAAGGCACTCTGCGACGTCGAGGCCCGGATGACCAGACTCTCAGGCGTGGGATAAGTGGTCAGAAAGGCGGGGTCGCCGGGCGGTGGCGCCTGGCGGCATTCTTATCCACAGAGGCCCCCGTGGCCGGCCGCGACCAAGTGCCCAAAAGGACCTCGGTAAGGGCATCATTGAAGGGAAGCAACGGCTCCAACGAAGTAGACGCCGTCTGGAGCACCTCGGTGAGGAGGTTAGTTTTGAGGGCCACTGTAGGGAGGTTGAGATTAAAGGCCTCACCAGCCCTACAGAGCACCACAGTGTAGGAAGTTCCTTCCTCCACCGTAGGCAGGGGAGAGGCAAACCCTGGGTCAGAAGAGACACGGAGGCCGCCTGCATCCTCCAGGTGGTCCACCCAATCCTGCTCGGAGTCACACTGCCGGGCAAGAGGGTCCTCAGACCCCTCCCAGTCCTCCTCCGCCTCCGGTGCAGGAGGGGCCAGTCACGGCGGAAGAACCAGAGCCGGAGAAGGGACAAACTGCGTCGGAAACTGAGTCGAGAACAGCGCCGGCCGGGTCCGGACCGGCGCCGCCTCCCAATGCGGGTCCCAGGTAGGAACAAAATGGTCCTTGAACCGGGGCAAGGGAGGAATGAACGGCAGCCACTGCGGCGCTGGGGCAGAAGCTGGCAGCGCTGGACCTCATGGTGTCGGAGCCCACAGCGTAGGATCCTGTGGCGCCGAAGCTGGATCTGCCGGCGGCCAACAGGATCTGGACACGGGACTGCGGGTCCGAAGGCGCGCCGGCTGGAATCCGAGGCCTAAAGAGGCTGTCCATGGCAGCAAGAAACTCTTGCACCGGTTCGGGAGTCACCGACGGGCTCGGGTAGGGTGGGTAGACCGCGGGACTCCCAGGCTCCAGAGGAGCCGCAGGGGCAGAACCCCTGTCCCCCATTGTGTGCATCCGAGGAGCAGCGGGGGACATCAGAGAGCGAACACGCTTCTTCGAATTCTTTTTATGGCGTAGCTTACCGGAATCCGAGGGCGAAGACTTTGAGCCCGAGGAGGACAATGTGGGTCCCGCGAGCGGTCCCGGGAACGGCCCCTAGACCCGAAGCGGCGGTGCGGCGAATGCCAGACCTCCCGGCGCCGCTCTCTTAAGGCCTTCTGGGCCATGGCTCGACAGTCCCGATAGGCCCGGGGGTCATGATCAGTCTACAGGCAATCGATGTAAAGTAAAAAGTACCAGCAAGGGAATTTGCTTCAAATAAACAGATGACTTACAGAGGTCAGATTAGAACATATGAATATTAAGATTTTCTGACTTAACCACATTGGGATCTGTACTTAATTAATCTCAAACCACCTTTTTTAGTGAGATATAGAGTGAACAATCAAATGAGAAAGTAGCAACACGGGTAATCTTTGTAGAAAAAGATTCTTTTATATATGCAAAAATATAAAAATTTCGAAGGGTACAAAGTATATCACAGATTCAATCAAGACTTCAAATGTCAAAGGAGTAAATGAATTGACCTATTAAACATCTGAAAAACAAATCCAATCAAGATAAATTCATAACAAATGACTACTAATATTTTTATTAAGTGTCAGATGCGTGGTTAATAGCCAGTGAAGAGATGGACCAGGCAATAGAGGCAAACATCGTGGGGGTCTGACACCGTCATATTACGGCGGCAGGCCCCACAGGACTTAATTCCAATCTCAAAAAACAGTCAAAAAGTTACTTAGGTACGTGCTCTATCCGGATCTGCAGTTACTGGCGCGCAAAAAGAAAGAACCGACGTCAGCGCGCAGGGGTGGCGCCTAAGTAGTCTCTGTGATGTCATATCGGCGCATACGATGCCAGCGATGGACGCGGAGCCGCACGACACCACCTACTGACGCGCAGAGGCACTGCTAGCGAGAAAAACATTCCGGATCCAGTCTGATGCCTGGGATATTCTAAGGTAAGTTATCTATCACTAACGCGTCTCTTTCCGATTACAACAAAGCGCGGGAGCCCGCGCTTCGTTTTTTAAAATTTTCTTGCCCAGATTCACGATCCCAGCGCAAATTCGCCCGATTTAAAAAAAGAATGCTTTTATTTTTTGATTTTCACAGCAACTACCGAACGGATTTGCACCATTTTGCAAAAGGTCGCTTTCCGAACAAAGAACTACCTTTTTGCCAAATTTGGCGTAATTCCGTTCAGCAGTTCGGGCTGTAGCCAGTCTCAAGATTTCCTATGGAAATTAACATGGGGAAAACGTGTTCTGGGACCCCCTTTTTCCGCAGCACCCGCTTGAAGAAACACTCCCAAACTTTCAGGATAGGACCTGACTAGACTTTTTTTGGGAGAATTTCACAAAGATTCGTCAAACGACGCCAAAGTTATTAGCAAATCAAAAAATGCTTTTCCTATGGAAACTAGGTTCCAACTATAACTACCTACTGGCGACCACCAGAAAATAAATATATATATATATATATATATATATATATATATATATCAAAAGGAATCCCAATGCCACGGCAGGCAATTCTGGCGCAACACAAGGGCACAGACTCCGTAGGCTGGTGTGCATAACGATCCGAGTTTTATTCACACATCAAAGAATGGTCCAACATGACGCTTTTCGGCTGCCAGACATGTATCCTTGATCACATAGCGCTCTGTGTGACCATGTGCACAATATATACAGGTGAAAACAGCAGTCTGGTAACTATGTCTATTAAAGTGAGTAAGTGGATTTACTTTTTTTACTCCATTGTGACATCATTATACATGTTGATTTACTGCAAAGAAAAATAAAGGGAAAACATACTACCCTAATGTCATGACATATGTCAGTGCGAGCAAAAAGAACAGACTCAAATTACAATCGCCGTTTCCAGTTGCAATATTTGATGTGTGAACATGCCACATACCTATACCAGATTATAAAGACATACTCAAATCGGGAAATTGATGTAGCGTGCACTCAAAGCCCTGAAGTAACGTCCACTGGAATAAATGCAGGATTGCAATTATATGGGAAGAAGACAGCAATGTGCCTTTCTAAATCACAGAGCATTAAACAAGTTGGATGGAGCCCCAGGGTCTTGGAAAATAACAGCCCGACGAAGCTAGGGGAGTGAATTTACGCCGCCCGAAAAGTCAATTATGTTAAAAAATATTCAAGGACCGGACTACAGCAGTGCATGTGCCCGGGATACAAAACGTGCTAAATTGATCAAAGTGAAACGTCCTTCTTAGTAAGAGGTACTGAACCGTACCATGCTCGCGCAGTGAATTTATTAAAATAGTAACAACTGTCAGAAGCAGCTGCTGTTTATAAATGAGTGTGTAACGGAAGCAAGTGCACACATTGTGAGTTAACGAGGGACATAAAGGGGAGCGTGCTGAAGGGCAGGATGGCGGGGATGTGCTTGAGAAAATGTGCACTGTGGGTGACGTGAAGGTACTCAAAACCATCATTCTTTAAAAAACCCCAACCAATCCCGAAAATTAGTGATTAAAAAGACTAGTGTGTTCCTAATGAAGAACAGGAAACTGGGTCACAATAGTCTAAGAGAACCCATAAAACCCTTATTGTAGTAACTACGTGGATATATATCCTAAAATCCGTCATAGATGGGTGTACAAGTTTTGTCTGGGACCTGTAACAAAAAAACATGTGTGCACAAATGCAAAGTGAAAATAGCTTAGTTAATAGCACTAGGATTGGACGAACTGGCAGCTATATATATATATATATATATATATATATATATATATATATATATATATATACACACACACACACACACACACACACACACACACACACACACACACGCACACACGTATATACATATATATTTATTTAACCACAAAAGTCAGCGGCCATTGGGAAGTGTGCTCTCTTCATTTCTTAAACATGTTCAGTCAGTAACAGCAGTGTCATCCAGCGCGTTTCGACCCGTTCACCCCCACCCCGTACTGTTGAAAGCAAATAGTCCATTTTCGGTTTCTGAATTTATGTCAGCATTGCTCACAACATTAAAAACAATTACAATGAAAATAAATGTTATCAGCAGAATCAAATCATATGTATAGCAGAGTTTCAAATGATCAAAAGCCCATCGCTGAGGTGATCTTGTACTTTACTGGGCAACTGATTAGTAAACTATTTTGAACAAATATTGTCTAAGTGAGCTATTTAAGTCAGCTGATATTTACACTTGGTTGCATCAATTTGAATTCCTCCACCTTATTACCCTCTAAGCAAGGTACGGTTTACAGTCTCACGTGTTCTTTTCTTTAAGCGTTGCGTCGCATAACGTTTCCTCTCAAATGGTCATTTCACTACATTATTTAGAATTAATGTGAAATTCCTCATTCTCACAAATCTTCTTTAGGAACGTTATTTTAGGCAGTCGACTTTTACATCAATTAGTTGCATCAGTTCAAATTCCTCCACCATATCTTCTCAGCGAGGTATTATTTTCAGTTCCACATCTTTTTTTCTTACAAAATCTTATCTTATAGCGCTTCCTCTCAAATGGTCATTTGACTACATCATTCTAAATGAATGTGCAGTTCCTCATCATAGTTAAGCCCCAATGGGATCTTAGTTTAAAGTCTGATAATATATCAGGATTCCCTTTAGGTCAGTAGCCGAAATGTATCACTGTCTCTTACATCTTTTTTAACATGCTCAATTCCATAATATTCAATCCCTTTCCAGGTATCATCCTCGTGTTCTTTCATTATGTATTTAGCAACTGCATATGATGGATCCGTCTTCAATTGCTCTGATGTACTCCAATATTCTTTTCCTTAATTGGCACATACTTTAGACCACACTTGCATCCAAGAATATAGACAACATAGGTTGTTTCACAAGTAATTTTCTGTTGGATTGTGATACTGTTTCCATTATTGCACTTGATTTTTTTTCCTATATACGCCTATATATTCACACACACACACACATATTTACCGACACACACACACTTAGATAATTTCCTAAATACATATGAAGAAAAATTAAAATATATATATTTTTTGATATATATGAATGTTTACTATGTCGCACCTTCCCCTTCTTTGAGGTTTGTTGCAGCGCCATGAAACCGCTGGTGAAAGCGCGCTTTACAAATAATTTTAAATTCAAATTCAAATTCAAATTTAATTTACTAGAGTGCTAAAGTACATCATTGTTAAAGTACCTTTTTACATGAGCTGTGTGGCACTTACCTGCATGGTAAATACTGAATGTTACAGTTACTGAATGGTAAAATTTGCGTGGTTAAGGTGACAGACCCAGGCTCTACATCCAACCTTCCATGGGTGGCCAACAGCTGATGCGTGCAACCTCAAGCCAGGCCTTATGCCCAACCCTCCTAACAGACAGCAAACACACCCAGCACAAGACAGTTAGCCAAAAGTTCACCTAGCTGTAGTGTCAAGCCAGACCTTTAAAAAAATCCTAAACTATAACTGGGAGATATCAGACTGTGAAATAATGTTTAGTTCCACTTTAAAAATGAAAGATATTCAATACACAAACTATACATTTCTTAAACCACATTACAAAATAAGGGATGCCAAAGGCCTTTATAACAATCTGTTAAAAAAGAGTAGTTGTAGCAAGTAGAATTTTCTATTCACCCAGCGTCATGAGTTGATTAATTCCTGAAATGATTCTTTCGCATTCTTCATCTCTGGTCCTGGACCCCCATTCTCCATCCAATGGTTTGTAAATCAAGTTTCTAACCTCGTTACTGGTTAGTGGAACACTTAATCCAAGCTCTTCAGGAAACACAGCTGAAATATATCAACAAATAATAAACTAAGCATCTGTAAACAATTAGCTTTAAAACTGTTTAACAATGCTTCACTCATCTTATGTTTATTATGTCTAAGTTGGGAGGAAGTTCATTATGACCTCAGAGCACCCTACATAAAGCATGTCTGCCCCAGTCGCCTCAGTTCAAATTTTTTATCTGGACCAAGGCCAAGATGCAATAAATGGAAAATAATTTTATATTTAGCAATGATTTAAGAAACAGGTAAACATCCACTATAAGAGAGGGGAGTTGAGAGAGTTGTAATGCATTAATTGGAGCTGGTCTTTAATCACAAAAAACATTCCCAAAAGGAAATCACTTGTCTCTCTAAAGGATTGAGGCCAAAACAGATACCTTTACTTGAATTACTCCCAAAGCATCCTACAAGGGTTGGGTAGAGGGCAAGCACAAAGTGACACAAGAAGCGGCTCCACTATGTCATTTCCAGGGCGGTACAGAGCAACAAGACACCAGCAAGCAGGTGCATAGGTATATACATTTTTGGATCCAGTCTGGTGCCTAGGGATATTCTAAAGGTTGGGAGCATACACCTAGAAGCATTTACCAGAAGCATGCTTTACTCTTAATGTACCACTATTCTTAGTAGAAAACACAATACAGGCAAATTGCCACTAAATAATCCTTCATCCTACTAAGCCCTTATCACGGTAAAGAAACTGCAAACTTAGTCCCAGTTTGGGCAGACTTCTCAATAAAACTATAACACTACCAATCTACACAAAATCTCTGCCTCCTAGAATATACAGTCTTCGTAAAAGAATGCCTCAAAGATGAATACAGATCTAGTCTCCCAGGTTCCAGTAACGTTGGCAAGATGTGATTCAACAACCTACAACCTTACTAAGAGGAAGGCATGCTCTGAGCTTAAATTGAAACGCAGCTCTGCAAACAAGGTACAAAATATCCAGATACCAAGGTCATATGCCCCTATCCGGATCAATGCACCTTACAATAGCTAATTAACTACATGGCTCTCGGAATCAGAGGATACAGCTTTTGTCAATGATAACTGTAAAGTAATGCCTCTTTTGTATTGTCACACCCATGTTTTTGGCCGGATGCTGCAGGTTTTTGGACTCAAAGTGCACTGAGGGCTGCTAACCACACCTCAGCGCCAGTGCATTGAACCCCAAACACGTATGTTACATTGGCTATACCTAACTGGCATAAGCTAACATACCTATAAGTACCTAATATAGGGTACCCAGAGCATGCAAGTTAGAAGGTCACTCATGGGATTTCAGCATCTGTGGTGCCACCCTGGGTGTGATACAAGTAAACAGAGCCTTCTGTTCCATCACTGCAGACTGGAAGAGCAGTTTAAAACTGCTAGACTGACTTTGCCATTCAAAGCAATGGCAAAGCCAAAGCTGCCTCTGCAAAATGTGTACGTCACCGCTATGGCAGTCCTACAGAGCCTAAGACAGAGTGCAACATATTTACGGGCATAACGAATAAGTTAATTATCTTCGGTAAAAGCTTATCTGGTAGAGACGGGATCTAGCAGCAGATTCATTACCTTTGAATTCTCCGCTGGCACCAGACTGGATCCAGAAAACTTTGAACAGCAGTGCCTCTGCGCATTGGTAGAGGATATCGAGCAACTCCATAACAACAGTGTCCACCGGATGCAATGTCGGCGCAGTACATATAAGCCCTCACCTGACGCACTGTAACTTTCTTTCTTAACTATTTTTCGCGCCAAAAACGCAGAGTCACTTACAGAAATTGCCTCCAGAAACTGTGTGCCAAGAAAAAAACACCTTTATGTCAAAATAATTAGAAAGTTCTAATGAAAGGCATTAGAATACCCGGAAGGGATCTTGTAGTAAAAAAAATACAACTAGATGGCATAACTCGGAGGATGGGAGGGTCGATAAGGTGTCTACAGCTAGATTCGGTCTCTACCAGATAAGGCGTTACCAAAGGTAAGTAACTTATTCATCTGATAGACACATCTGGCTGCAGATTCCTTACCTTTGAATTAGATATCCAAGCAATGCCATCTCTGGAAGAGGGCCTGCAAACAGGTCCCACTAAAGATCCCTGAACAGGAATAGCTAGTCTGTAATAAGATAGAGTGACTGGGCTGTCTAGGAATGACGGTGAGGACAAGATACATCCCACCAGAAGTACTGTGGAAAACCCATAGCAATGTGAAATCAGTAAATCATGGAAAAGCATTGAGAATGTCACACATGGCAGTGGAATAAAGAAGCGTTGGAAAAGAACACTTCATAGAAGCATAATACTACATAGTTCGACCGATGGTATCAGGACAATTAGGGGACAGGGCTGAAGGTAAAGAACAACAGCCAGTGCCTCTGAGCCAAAGCTCATTGCCATAGAAACAGGTGTGTGAGCTAAACTTGGCCTAAGAGAAACAGGGAAAAAGGGAGAGATCTCAGGACACATCCAAGATGTAGAAAGCACCAATCAATACTTCAGTAGAAGCACTTCAAAACAATAACAAGAAGCATTGGAATAGACCACTCGTGGTCAGAGAAAACACTTCTAGAGAAAAGTATGCCCTCTGTGACTAATGTAGAAGCCACAGAGGAGGAAGGGTAAACAAATGCAAATGCCATGACCAAGTGAAGGTCCCACTAGGACACAAGGAAAGGTGCAGTGAAGCAAGCATAAACGTACACCCTCTTAAGGAAGCAAGCATAGAATGATTGGCAACATATACACATATATAATAGATTCATTAAATATATAGACAGTGCGAGAAGGGGGCTCAGCCCTTCGTGACCATTTCAAAAGGCTGGAAAAGCTTATGAAAATGGAGCAAGCTAAATGGTGAGAGCATCGCTCCCTGTGCAGATACTTAGCGATGGGACGTATCCTTCGTGGATTGAGGATCACGCTGGCACCCAGCTATGAGCAACCAGACCCCAATATGCTCAGGGATTAGGCTGAAGGCAACCTAGAATCCTCGCGCAAGTTGGTCACTATTCTAGTTAAATACGCGGAAAGTGACCGCGCTGCATTACAACTAAAAATAGATAAACTGAACAGTGAGATCAGCGCCATGGAATCAGGGGCAGTGGCAGAATGTGCAAAATACAGGGAAGAAATGCTTGTTAGACTTCGCAAAGAGGAACATGTTATCAAAAAGAGGAAGGCATACAAATTCCAACGTGATAAGACGGACTACCAACAGCGCCGCATTTTCACCTTTGCCAGGAAATTTGATGCCATGAAAGCCTCTAAGACATCTGCGGGTCTTCCCTCCGTCCAAGCAACACCAGCTCTGCCCCAGTGCCTCAATCAATGTCTTCATTATCAGACTTGAGCTCTCTGCCTGACAGGGAGTCGGACACGGAGCTGAGCAGGTATGACCCCTGCTTGGGGTTTACCAGGTTTTCCCTGGCGCAGGAGGTGGACTGCCTGCGACAGGACAGGCAAGATACTCTACGCCCCAGGAGGCCCAACTCAAAAGACGCAAAAGAAACAACCAAAAGCGCCGACAACGACGCAAAGCTGGCTTCAACCGGAAAACCCAAGAAAATAAATGTTACCAACAAGAGGTGAAAAAGCAAGAAATTAATCGATCTGACAGGATTGAAAACCATGGCACGGGTGACCCATCTGTTCTCAATCTCACCAATACTGCTCTCAATACAGCTGAATTAAGCACTCTTTCGCTGGGATTAACATTCAGTCCAGCCAGCAACCTTAATTATGCAAAGACCAGGATCTTTACAAATACATCCGCAAACTAAAGTTACAGATTTACTTCATATACAACAAATTCCAGCCCAAGTCTATTGTGAAGTCTACCACTGACATGTTACCTGGATTGAATGTCAATGATTTAGAGCTGATGCAGGACTTAGAAGCTCTTCTAAATGAAATCCCTAACTCTGGCATGTCGGAAGAACAATTGGTTTTAAACACTTCGGGTAGTACCAAATTCAAACCCAAATCCACCTTCACCCCACTTATAACATCGACATCTTCCATGAACTTTCCATCACGGGAATCAAGAAACTGTATGCAACCACCCTACGTGATAAGCAAAAATATTAAGTACAAAACAGCTGCTACTTCAAATTGATTAAAAAACTACGGGCGGACAACAATATCATAATCCGCCAATCCGACAAAGGGGGTCATGTTGTTTTATGGCCAAGTTTTTTCTATATGGAGGAAGCCTATCTACAGCTGAATGACTTGCAATGCTACAAACGCTGTGATGTTGTTACTGTTAGAAAAGCACAATCAGAATTTTACTCACAAACGTTAGCAAATGTTTTTTTAGGTTCTTTATCAGATGATATAGATATGATCTCCTCTAATGCTAGATTACTTGATTTGTTCATTGCTATTGCATTTAAAGTAATTTTATCTTGTTGGAAAGATAATTCCAAAAAATTTCTGTTGTAACTTGGTGGAATTTCATATATGATGAACATAGGATTTCTATTGCTTCTTCTTCTTCTGTCCCTCTAAAAATCAAATCTGATCTCCTATGGCTCCCCTTTGTTTCTTACCTCTCTTCTACCCATTCCATGTGAGTTCATATCCTGTCCTTATCCTCGCATATTCCCATATTTCACCTAGCTTTGTTCTTTCCCCTTCTACCTTTCTTCTCTGTCTTTTCCCCCTTCCTCTTTTCTCTCTTCTTCTTTTCTTTACTTCTCTTTCTTTTCTCATTAACTCTAGTGCCTTCTGTTTTATCTTATTGTATTTACTTAATTATTGTATGGCTTTGTTTATGCTTTTGCTAAAACTTAATAAAAATGTATTAAACTGAAAAAAAAAACCAAAAAAAAGAATTTTACTCACAACTGTTGGCATGGAGAAGCTCGGGATTGCTGAGTCAAGATGAACTCAAGTTCCTCAAGAACGAGCATCCAGTGACCCCCGTGTCCTATCTTATTCCCAAAGTCCACAAAAATTCTGTTGAACCCCCAGGCAGACCCATCATCTCTGAGCGTGGTGGCCTTTTGGAAAATACTACTGTGTATATTGATGCTTTTCTTCAGGAACATGTCAAGGCTTTGCCATCCTATGTACAGGATTCTGGTGACTTTTTGAGGAAACTAGAAGGGGTGGCATGGTATTCAGAATATTGGTTGATAACTTTGGATGTTTCATCCTTATATACCAGTATTCATCATCTTGACGGTTTGAGGGCGATTCAATATTACTTGGGGAGAAGGCCTATCCAAATGTTTGACCACAACAAGATATTTTGTTAGCCATGATTTCCTACTGTTTGCACAACAATTTTTTTATGTTCAGCAACCAATACTTTCAACAAATCAGGGGTGTGGCCATGGGGGCCTGCTTTCCTCCCAGTTACGCCTGTCTGTATATGGGCTACTGGGAGGAGCAGGTCCTCCATGGCACACACCATGAGATCTTTGTTGAACATGTGGTGCAATGGTACCGATTTATAGAAGATATATTTTTGATATGGCGTGGTACCAAACACCAGGCTTTGGATTTCATTGAACACACTCAATCTTGCCTTTACTTCCAACATTAGATAGGATCATGTATTTTTTCTAGATGTTGAAATTGTCACCAAGAATAAACTGGAAACACAGCTTTACAGGAAACCTACTGCAGGTAATACAGTGCTACACGCACAAAGCCACCACCCGGCACATCTGATACGCAGTATCCCCTATGGGGAGATGCTGCATATCAGGCGTATTTGCAGTACTGATGCTAAATGCCATCTAGCACAAGAAGCCAGCAATGCGGGTTTTTTAGCTTGAGGGTACACTGCCACAATTACGGTTAGAGCAATCAAAAAGGCTAACCTTGTCCCCAGAAATGATGCCCTGCTGCATAAAACACCAATAGCAGCCCCTGATACAGCCACTCAGCCAGCTAGACTAATATTGACATAAAATAGGCAGCACCAAGCTATCTGTAAGATCATCAATAAAAATTAAAGCTTGGTGCGCTACGACCCAGTAATAGGGGATCGGATGGCAGACAAACCTGAAATTACTTTCAGGAAAGCACGCTCAATGAGCGAAGCACTAGTTAAGTCTAGCCCTGAAGTTGGTGGCAATACTACATGGTTGCAGGCAAGTAAGGGATTCAAAAATGCTCTACCTGTAGCACAAGTTACTTACCTTCGGTAACAATATATCTGTAAGAAACAGTAGTTAGTATTAGATTCCTTACCTTAGAATATCCCCAGGCGTCAGTCTGGATCCGGAAAGTTTTGCGTAGCAGTACCCCTGCGCGTCGCTAGACGTCATCTGCGGCTCCGCGTCCGTCGTTGGCCCGGGATGACGTCGCAAGAGTACTTAGACGCTGCCCTTGTGCGCGGACGTCAGTTCTTATACACAGCTTTTCCGCGCCAGAAACGCAGAGCCATGATAAAAACCAACACTGGTGCCCTAGATATCGGTTCGCAGAACGGGGAGGATGGATGGGGCAGGTAAGGAATCTAATACGAACTACTGTTTCTTACAGATATATCGTTACCGAAGGTAAGTAACTTGTGCATCTGAAAGAAACAGGTTAGTATTAGATTCCTTACCTTAGAATAGATACCCCAGCCATACCAACCCCGGTGGTGGGTATTCAAACCAATAATCACACCAGAAAGTCCTGGAGAACGGAACGGCCGAAAAAGCCATCTCTCCGGACTTGGCTGTCCAGGCAGTAGTGTCTTGCGAACGTGTGCAGCGAGGCCCACGTAGCTGCCTGACAGATGTCCTGCAAGGGGACTCCCCGACCCAGGGCAGTAGTAGCCGCCGTGGCCAGAGTGGAATGGGCCCTCAGCCCAACAGGAGGCTCCTTTTTAGCCAGTGAATAACAAGTCTTGATTCACGAAACGACCCATCGAGAAATGGTCCGTTTGTGCACCGCCCGTCCCTTCTTAGCGCCCACGTAACCAACAAAGAGTTGGTCATCCACCCGAACTGGCTTGTGCGATCCAGATAATATGAGAGCGCACATTTTGGGTCCAGGCGGTGGAGCCTCTCTTCCTCTTTCGAGGGATGCGGAGGCGGAAAGAAGGTGGGCAAGGTGATGGACTGCCCGATGTGGAAGGCTGTGATGACCTTGGGCAGGAAAGAGGGACGTGTCCATAAGACAACTTTGTCCGGATGGACAGAAAGGAAAGGAGGTTTAGAAGAAAGAGCCTGAAGCTCACTCACTCTCCTGGCAGAGGTGATGGCAACCAGGAATGCAGTCTTAAGAGTGAGAAGACGAAGAGGACAGTTATGAAGTGGCTCGAAGGGAGCGCACATCAAATAAGTCAGAACAAGATTCAAGTCCCACTGAGGCATCACGAAAGGAACAGGTTGAAACATGAGTGATGCCCTTCAAGAACCTATTTACAACTGGGGACTTGAAAAGAGAGGGCTGATCAGGGAGCCTTAAGAAGGCAGAAATGGCAGAGAGGTAGCCCTTAAGAGTGCCCAGAGAAGAGCACTGCTGGGCAAGAGAAAGAAGAAAGAGGAGAACCTCAGAAAAGGGTGTGAGAAGTTGGCCTGGTATATGATGTTCACTATTCTAGTGATCACCTTGCACCAGTCCAAACAACCCTTATGGTGATGGTTGTAAATCAACCTTAAAGACCAGCTATCCTAGTGGTAGAGTGGACAGAACAGTCTTAGGCTAAAAGACTCTAGAGGGAGTGTAAAGCCAGCTGTTTTACCATATGTAACCCCTTGAATATCAAATGAAAGGACACCCCACAGGATATATATAAAATATATATTTATTTCTTTCTAACACACTCCTCTGAACTCTTTATGAGGTCAGAGGCCAAAGCACATAACAAGACACTTAGTTATTATACGTTAATTTGCACAATTTACGGTTAGGCCCTAGGGGCGAAGCAAACCATATATTAAGAAAGTGGTATAAGTACCACGTCACGAGAAAAGGAAAGGCCTAGGGCATCGCTGGGGCTACACTGTCTTAACAATAGTTTAGAAGTAGGAGGCCCCCATGCGGCGCGTGCAGTGTCTTTATACACACGCGGGATTCAATGCAAAGTCAATGGGAACTTAGAAGTTAGATTTAGAAGGATTTAGGACACTTCCGGTTTAGCTAGGAGGAAACAACTAAAGACTTGGATAGTCAATACCCTTGGGAGCACCGAAGTACTCACGTTACCTCACCCACGGACGGCGGGTGCATAGGTGTGAAGATGTGTCAGGTTTCGTAGTTGAATCCTATGGAGACCTGAAGAAAGAGGCTGCAGGCGACCAGGAGGAAGATGTCCGGGTGGATCCAAGGGTGGATCGAGGATGAAGAGGACCTGAAAGCAGAGGGGACAGAGTCTGGGTCACTAGCCAGTGACCAGGTGGAACCAGGAAGGAACCAGACGTCGAGGAGCAATCAAGTGCTGTCTTGAAGCTTGTCTTGGCAGCCACGTGGACCAGGAGGCGTCAACGACGACCAGGTGCTGGAGACGGACTGTCCCACGAAGGATCTCGCAGATGGAGGGGTCGACTTCCGGATTGGAGTCAACAAGCCTTGGCAAAGGCAATCCACGCAGGATGCAACAAAGGCTTCTGGTGCAGACCAGCAAGGTCTGAGGTGATTCACCTTTGCTGGGAAGCAAGGGCCAATCTGGAGCAACCAGACCAGCGATGTGGTTCAAAAGGATTGTCGTCACAGAGGCTACTAGCCAACGGGCCAACAACCGGACAACGCGTCGAGCAGTACAAAAGCAGAAGGGCCCCACTCAGAACTCGTGGAGTGTGGGGGGCTGATCTTCGTCGCAGATGGAGCTCGGGATCGGCGTTTCTCAATCCCCAGTGCACAGCTTCGAGGGTAGCTCAGGAGCTGCACAGGTAGCAAGTTGCAGGCTTTCCAAGATGTTCGGTCCCACGTGTCTCATCGCCACCAAGGATCCCAGCTATGCTGCAGTCGTGAAGAGAGGGTCACAGCGGTCTGGAACTTGTCAGGCTCTGTGCTCGGGTTCCGGCGGGAACATCAGCAAGCCGTTGATTTGCTGGATGGTGCCTGGTTGCCCAGGGTGGTCACTCCTTGGCCACAAGGGAGATTCTTCAGTCTTTAGCTTCAGCAAAATGTCGAAGGTCCAGAGTTTCGTTTCAAGTTTCAGTTCAGGTTTAATCTAAAGTCTCAGGAGTCAGCTCCTACCTTTATACAACTAAAAGGGGCTGGATTACTTACTAGGTCCCTCCTATGGCCAGGACCAGGAAGGGGGGTGGTTACACCCCCTCTCCTTTGTCCAGTTTCGTGCCAGAGCTGGGGCTAGAGTTCCCCAGCAACCGGATTGAACTGGGGTATGCATGGAGCACCTAGTGTGCTCCAGGCAATGTCTCCTTCTATTCAGCCCTCCCTGTCCCAATACGCAAACTCCTGTCTGGGGTGGTGCTCGCACCTCCCCAGGCAGGAAACCTATTGTCCAAACCTCCGTGACTGGAAGGACTCCCAGCAGCAGGAGGTCAGACTTGTGTCGGTGGCAGCAGCGTCCATCTTGTGACGCTGGGGCTCTGGTTAACTTTAACCGGGATAGTCAGCAACCACATGTCTTCTCCCTCTAGAAGGGTGGAATGCTTCCCCCGTCGCCAGAACTGGCGAGGGGGTAGTATTCCAAAGCGTATGACACCTTACACAACATGTTTTGATAAAGCCAAACCAGAGTTAGCATTTAACCGCGAGGTTCATATTGCACTTAAGAGTATATGGTATGGCAATATCATAGAACAGCTATAAGGACATGGTTCCGAAAGCTGCTGACAGGCGCAGCTTATGCTAGAGCACCATCTCACACATAACCAAGCACTCTGCCTCCAGGATTGTGAAGGCCTGCCATAGGAGTGACTTATAGATTACTATGTGTCTATATATAAGGTTAGATATAGGAATACTATATCTAAGCAAGGGTTGATTACACAACCTTGCCCCAGCTGAGTTATCAGCCAGTTGTGTCAGTTTGGATGGCCAGCCAGGGGTGGCAAAAGATATGCTGCAGCCCCTGGTAGGCCTTGGATGCACCTATGCCCTGGGTACCTAAGGTACACTTTACAGGGACTCACAAGAGTGACTCAATATCCAATTAGGTATGTACCCAAGGTACATGGAGTCCATTTTATAAAGAGAGCAGATAGCCTGGGGCCCTGATTAGCAAGATCCCAGGCCAACTAAGTCGAAAACCAGCTAAACACAAGGCAAAAAATCTGGGGTAACCATAGTCAGGTATCCACCTTCCTACAGAAAGGGGATCCACAGTCTTTGCTGTGCACCATGCCACAAATGTTTTCCACCTGCAGGCGTATACCGATTTTGTGGAGGGACGCCTGGCTGCCAGAATCACATCACAGACTTCAGGAGGCAAGTCAAATGGCCTCAAGTGTCGCAGCTCAATCTCCACGTATGGAGGTGGAGGCTGGACAGGTTCGGGTGGAGGACAGTCCCCTGCTGCTGCGACAGAAGGTCCTCCTGAAGAGGCAGACTAATAGGGGGATCGACTGACATGCTGAGTAGCTCGGGATACCAGTATCTTCGTGCCCAGTCCAAAGCCACAAGGATGACTTGGGCCCGGTCGCGCCTGATCTTCTTCAGCCCTCTGTGCAGAAGTGATATAGGCGGAAAGGCATACAACAGACCGCAGATCCACTCGCAACGAAAAGCGCCTTCGAGCGAGTGCTGCCTTTGAAATCCCAACAAGCAGAACTGATGACATTGTGCGTTCTCTTCTGTGGCGAATAGATCTAACCAAGGCTCTCCCCACTGCTGAAAGAGACCTTGCGCCACGTCCGAGTTCAGACACCATTCGTGATCCATCATGCACCGACGGCTGAGTTTGTCAGCCCTGGCGTTCAGGGAACCTGCCAGGTGTTGAACCACCAGGGTCACGCCCTGATGTTCCAGCCATTGCCAGAGACGCAGCGCCTCCTGGCATAGGGTCCACGTCCCCACCCCGCCCTGTTTGTTGGAGTACCACATGGCGGTGGTGTTGTCCCTGAAACCCTGCACTACACTCCCCCGGACAGAGGGGAGGAATGCTTTCAGTGCAAGTCGGATCGCCCGGAGCTCCAGAAGGTTGATGTGGAGCCGGGACTCCGCCGGATACCAGAAGCCTCTGATCTCCGCCTTTCCCAGGTGGCCCCCCCAGCCCTGGAGGGACGCGTCCGTCACAACTACGTGCTCCGGTTGGGGTAGAGAGGGGGATCTGCCGCTGAACCAATCGCGGTCCGTGAGCCACCACTGCAACTGTCTTGAAGTGCCCTCCGAGATCAAGACGTGGTCGGACAAGTTGCCCTGATGCTGGGCCCACTGAAACTTCAGGTCCCACTGCAGAGCCCGCATCCGCCACCTGGCGTGATGCACCAGAAGGATGCAGGAGGCCATCAGCCTCAGAAGCCGCAGCGTCAACCTGATGGAGACTCGGGATAAAGGCTGAAAGATCGGAATTAGAGCCTGAATATCCCGAACCCGCTGTTCGGGAAGATAAACCCGAAACTGCGCAGAGTCTAGAACCGCTCCGATGAAGAGGAGCTTCTGAGAGGGGCACAGGTGTGACTTCGGCACATTGATGGAGAACCCCAGCAGGTGCAGGAGGTCGGCCGTAGTCTGGAGGTGGCTGACGACTGTCTGGGGCGAGCCTGCCTTCAACAACCAATCGTCGAGATAGGGGAAGACTGACACCCCTAATCTGCGCAGAGTAGATGCGACCACCGCCATCACTTTCGTGAACACCCGAGGGGCGCTGGTAAGGCCGAAGGGGAGCACGGTAAACTGAAAGTGCTTGAGGCCTACCGTGAACCACAGGTAGCGCCGGCAGGACAGGGATGTGAAAATAAGCGTCCTGCAAGTCCAATGCTACCCATCCAGTCTCCCCGGGGCAGCTAAGACCTGAGCCAGAGTCAGCATCTTTAACTTCTGCTTCCGGAGAAAGCGGTTTACGTTCCGCAGGTCCAAGATAGGGCGTAGGCCCCCTTTGCCCTTCTTGGGTACCAGAAAGTAGTGGGAGTAACAACCACACCCTACTTCTGGCCCAGGAACGCGCTCGATGGCCCCCTTGCCCAAGAGGGACGAAACTTCCTCTGCAGAAGCCTTAAATGATCTCCCGACTTGGGGTGGCATGGCTGGAGGGGTCGTCTCGAAGGGGAGGGAGTAGCCCCTTCGGACGATCTGCAGCACCCACCTGTCCGAAGTGACAGTGCGCAAGTGAGAGTGGTGATGGCAAACCCTGCCCCCCACTGGCGTCACATGGGCCGAAAAGCACGGACTAGGAGGGTTTTGAGGCGGATGCTGCAGGGGAGGGTGTGGACTGGCCTCGCCGTTGTCCCCGACCGCGATTTCCACGGCCGCCACCGCGCTGGATGTTAGTCTGCGGCGTGTGGCTGGCGGCACGTGTGGGGGTGCCCCTTCCTTGGCCACGAAAGGAGCGAAAGGCAGCCGTTTGCTGGCGCGGGGCCGAGAGGCCCAAGGACTTGGCCGTAGCCCTGGAGTCCTTAAAGCGCTCTAGCGCATGGTCTGCCTTGTCGCCAAAAAGGCGACGACCATCAAACCAGGCGTGGCGTCTAATCGCCACCTTCGTTGCCATAGCTCTACCTAGTGAGTTGGTGGTATCCAGCCCACACCGGATAGAATATCTGGCTGCATCCCGGCCCTCCACAAGGGCTTGGCCGAGTCTGGCCCATATCTCCAACGGACACTCCGGCAACACTTCCAGAAGCGTATCCCACAGAGAGTGGGTGTAGCGGCCCAAGAGGCATGCGGTGTTGGAAGACCGCAGTCCCAGACTAAGGGAGGAGAAGACCTTTTTTACCGTACATCTCATACCTCTTGGAGTCCCTGTCCGGCGGAGCCGACAGGAATGCGGTCTGGGAAGTGGACGCCTGGATAACCAGGCTCTCAGGGGTGGGGTGGGTGGACAGGAAAACTGGGTCACCCGGGGCCAGGCGGTGGCGTCTGGCCACGTTCCTATCTACGGGCGTACCCGTAGCGGGCTTGGACCAAGTGCCCAAAAGAACGTCAGTCAAGGCCTCATTAAACGGCAGCAGAGGCTCCGTTGGGCATGACTGCGGTTTAAGGACCTCAGTGAGGAGGTTAGTCCTCACGGCCGCGACGGGGAGCCCAAGGCCTTGGCAGCCCTCATCAACACCACACTGTATGTTGCCCCCTCCTCCGAAGCCACGGTAGGAGGCGAGACAAAACCAGTGTCTGGAGAGGTGTCCAGACCACTGGCATCCCCAAGGTCACCTGTCCAGTCCTCTTGAGACTGGCACACTCTGGGGAGAGGGTCCTCAGACCCCTCCCAATACTCCTCATCACCCATCTCCTGAAATTCAGGGTTGTCATTAATGGGGCCGGTTCATTGAAGTAAAAGTCCCCAAGCGCCGTCGGGTACCGCATCGACGCCGGAACCGTAGCGAGGGAGGCATCGAGGACGGCGCCGGAGGTGACACCTGATGGTCCGATGCCGGGGGGGTCAAAAGGTCCACCGGCGACGACCCAGATCCCGATGCGGATCCAGTGGGGTCCTGCGGCGCCGGGTCCGAAGGCGCCGGCGGCGTCGGGACCGTTTGGGCCCTGCGGCGGCGTCGGGACCCTGGGGCCCTGCGGCGCCGGGCCCGAAGACCCTGACCCGCTAGGGGCCCCAGACGGGTCCGCTGGGCCCGAAGGCGCCGCGGAGCCCGTCGGAGGAGAGAGGGACCTCATGGCCATGAGGAAGCGCTCTATCTCCTCCGGCGTCGCGTCTCGCCCAGGGACCGGAGGGTGTGGAGCTGGACGCGGCGCCCGCGACTCCGACGGAGCCGCGTGGGCGGTGTCACCCGAACCCCCGGCCGCGTCGCGCGAGCGTCGGGGGAGTCATAAGAGCGATGACGCCTCTTCGACTTCTTGTGTTTCTTACCTGACGACGACTTCGACCCGGAGGAGTGGTGCCGACTCTCGGAGCTGTGGTGGCTCCGACCCCGCGACCTGTCCCTCGACCTCCCGTGGGACCGGGACCTCTCGCGGCGCGGGACCGACTGCCGGAGTTAGAGTCGCCTGCGGGACCGCTCCCGCCAGTCGGAGAAGGCCTTCGCCTAGACAAGTTAGACACAGGTGGTGAGGATCCGTGACCGACATCGTGCGGTCGCAATCCTCGCAGTGCTTGAATCCAGGCATCCCTATGTCACCGATCGGAGTCGTACAACTTCGAAATATGATCAAAAATGATCCAAAAAGTTAGTCAAAAAGTGACTAGAAGTACTGTTTTTTCCAGATCTGCGCTTGCTGGCGCGGAAAAAATAAGAACCAACTTCAGCACGCGGAGGCGGCGTCTAAGTACTCCGACGACGTCATCACGGCGCCCACGACGCCGAACGCGGAGCCGCAGACGACGCCTACCGACGCGCGCAAGGGTACTGCTACGCAAAAATTTCCGGATCCAGTCTGATGCCTGGGGATATTCTAACAAGAAGTGCTAATGCTAGTCAATTCAACACAACAACCTAAACATTAATACAATCAAAGCGAAAAACAAATTATAGACTAAGTCACTCAAACTCTCAACCATACTCCACTCATACTCTTACAGATAAAAACAAGCTGGAAATATAATGTTCACAGCAAAGCCATAAAACGTAAGAAAAAGATTCACAATTATAATATAGTCATTTTGATCTTATTTGGTCTTTTCAATGGCTAACACTGTGTTAGCCATTGAAAAGACCAAATAAGATCAAAAAGTTCTGTAAGAGTATGAGTAGAGTATGGTTGAGAGTTTGAGTGACTTTGTCTATAATTTATTTTTCGCTTTGATTATATTAATGTTTAGGTTTTGTACAGAAGGTCAAACATTTTGAATAATGTGTGAAATGCAAAAATAATATGCGATAACAGAAATATTGAATAAAACAAATGAACTAAAAAGAAAATAAAAATCTAAAAAACATTAGGTTTGATTCCAATGTTTATGGTACAAAGGTTGTTGTGTTGAATTGACTAGCATTAGCACTTCTTGTTGTTTATCAGTAGCTTGTGGCTAAGCTGTGCTATTGAAAGCCCGGACCCAGTGGTGTTTTTTCTGGGGATATTCTAAGGTAAGGAATCTATCACTAACGTGTCTCTTTCAGATCGCACTGTCTGCCTTGTCGCCAAAGATGCGACGGCCATCAAACGGCATGTCCATAAGGGTGTTCTGGACATCGGCCGAAAAATTGGCGGACCTCAGCCAGGAGTGGCGGGGAACCGCCACCGTCGTTGCAATCGCCCTGCCTAGCGAGTCAGTGGTATCCAGCCCACATCGAATGTAATACCGTGCCACATCTTGCCCCTCCGCAAGGGCTTGGACGAGTTTAACCCGGCCTCCTCTGGGCATTGTGACAGCACGTCCGCGACCGTGTCCCACAGAGAGTGGGTATAACAGCCCAAAAGGCAAGCGGTGTTGACCGACCCCAACCCCAAACTAAGTGAGGAGAACATCTTTTTCCATACTGTTCATACCTTTTGGATTCACGATCAGGGGGAGCTGTCGGGAATGTGGTCTGGGAATTGGAGGCCTGGATAACCAGGCTCTCAGGGGTAGGGTGGGTGGACAGGAAACAAGGGTCGCCCGGGGCCGGGCGGTGGTGTCTGGCCACGTTCCTACCTACAGGGGGGACCTGTAGCAGGCCTGGACCAAGTGCCCAATAGAACGTCTCATTGAACGGCAGTAGAGGCTCCGAAGAGCTTGCCTGCGGTTTGAGGACCTCAGTGAGGAGGTTAGTCCTCACGGCCGCGACGGGGAGCTCAAGAGACAAGGCCTTGGCTGCTCTTGTCAACACCACATTGTAGGCAGCCCCCTCCTCCGTAGCCACGGTAGGAGGGGAGACAAATCCAGTGTCGGGCGAAGTGTCCAAACAACTAGCCTCCCCTAGTTCCCCTGCCCAGTCCTGAAAAGACAGACCCCTCCCAATCCGCCTCGTCCTCCATCTCCTGGTACTCCGGTTCAAACGATGGGGCCGGATCATAGAAGTAGGGCACTTCTCTTGGCGTCGAATGAGGCGTCGATCGGCGCCGGATCGAGGGGGGGGGGGGATTGGGGACGACGTCATCCGGAGATGGCATCCGGGGCGACACCCAAGGAGTCGACGCCGGCGGAGGGGTCGTTAGGTCGACCAGCAGCAACCCGTATCCGGAGCACCCGGCCCGCTTGGGCTCCCAGTCGGGACCGCGGGGCCCGAAGGCGCCGAGGAACCCGACGGAGGAGTGAGCAACCTCATGGCCGTGAGGAAGGCATCGATCTCCTCCGGCATCGCGTTCTGCCTAGGGACCGGCGGGTATGGAGCAGGCCACGACGCCTGCGGCTCCGGCGGAGCTGCGTGGGCGGTGTCGCCCGAACCCCCGGCCACGTCGTACGAGCGTCGGGGGAAGTCAGAACAGTGGTGTCGCTTCTTCGACTTCTTGTGCCTCTTACCTGAGGACTTGGAGCCCGACAAGTGGTGCCGACTCACCGAGCTGTGCTGACTCCGGCCCCGCGACCGGCCCCTCGACGTCCTCCTGGACCGGGACCTCGAGCGGCGCGGGGCCGACTGCCGGAGCTCGAGGCGCTTACGGGACCGCTCCCGCCTGGTTTTCGACAACAAGGCCCGGCAGTCGGGGCACGACTTGTCATCGTGGTCGGCCCCTAAGCAATACAGGCACCGGCGATGGGGGTCGGTAACCGACATCAGTCGGTTGCAGTCGGAACAGGGTTTGAACCCGGGCATTCCTACTGGCACCGATGGAGTTTTTTCGACTCGAAAAACAGATCAAAAAGGATCGAAAAAGTTGTGTCAAAAAATGACTAAAGGGTACCACTTTTTGCTGGCGCGGAAAAAAGAAGAACTGACGTCAGCGCGCGAGGGCGGCGTCTAAGTACTCCAGCGACGTCATCCCGGCGCCAACGACGCCGATGAGGGACACGGAGCCGCAGACGACGCCTAGCGACGCGCATGGGTACGGCTACGCAAAAGTTTCCGGATCCAGACTGACGCCTGGGGATACTCTAAGGCAGCGGTCTTCAATCTGTGGGGCGCGACCCCCAGGGGGGTCGTGGAGTCCTGGGAAGGGGGTCGCAGATTGTCAGTTTGCCTTAGTGGCGTCGGGTGGAGGCCTAATTCACACCGAGGGGTGAAAAACAACAAAGCCTCAATAACAAGTAAAAGGTCTTTTGAAGACCTGTGAAGTACTTGGGTGCGGCTTTGTGTGTGCTCCTGAAGGTGTTTAAGCCCGGCTCACATACACGAGGAGGGGAAGGGATGGGGGGCAGGGGAGGGTGGCTGGGGGAGGAGGCTGTAGCCCCTTGAGTTCAATGGACGTTGCGCGCCTGGAGCTGTGGGTTCCGCCTATAAAGCACAACGCACGAACCCTCATACCTGGCGCCTGTGCGGGAGAAATGTGCCTGAGAGTCTGTTCTTCAGGTGAGATGTTGTTACAGTCTATCTGCCCCCCCCCCCCACCCCGCTCGCCCCCATCAGGGAGGCACAGAGAGGCCCTCCCATGAGAGAGGAAGAAGAAGGAAGAAGACGCAGAGAGATACTGACCCCCCCCCCCCCCCATCCACTCCCCCCCCCATGAGAGAGGCACAGAAAAGGTGGGTGGATGAATGGATAAAAGGGTGGATGGGTGAAGGATGGATGGATGGATAAAAGGTTGCATGGATCATGATGGATGGATGTGTGAAAAGGTGGGTGGATGAATGATGGGTGAATGGATGGATGAGAGGGTGGATGGACGAAGGATGAATGTTTGGATGTAAGGATGAAAGGATGATGGATGGATGAAGGATGGATAAGTGAAAAGGTGGGTGGATGAATAATGAGTGGATGGATGGATGAAAGGGTGGATGGCTGAAGGATGGCTGGAAGGAAGGTTGAAACGGTAGATGGATGAAGGATGGATGTATGGATGGATAAAAGTTTGCATGGATGAATGATGGATGATGGATGTGTGGAAAAAGTGGGTGGATGAATGATGGGTGAATGGATGGATGAAAGGGTGGATAGATGAAGGATGGAAGGATGAAACGGTAGATGGATGAAGGATGGATGTATGGATGGATGGATGGATAAAAGGTTGCATGGATGGATGTGTGAAAAGGTGGGTGGATGGATCGATGAAAGGGTGGATGGATGAAGGATGGATGGAAGGAAGGTTGAAACTGTAGATGGATGAAGGATAGATGTATGGATGGATAAAAGGTTGCATGGATGGATGTGTGAAAAGGTGGGTGGATGAATGATGGGTGAATGGATGAAAGGGTGGATGGATGTAGGCATGGAAGGAAGGATGAAACGGTATATGGATGAAGGACGGATGTATGGATGGATAAAAGGTTGCATGGATCATGATGGATGGATGGATGTGTGATAAGGTGGGTGGATGAATGATCGGTGGATGGATGAAAGGGTGGATGGATGTATGGATGAAAGGGTGGATGGATGAAGGATGGATGTAAGGATGAAAGGGTGGATGGATGAAGGATGGATGTATGGATGGATGGATAAAAGGTTGCATGGATGGATGTGTGAAAAGGTGGGTGGATAAAAGGTGGGTGGATGGATCGATGAAAGGGTGGATGGATGAAGGATGGATGGAAGGAAGGAAGGTTGAAACGGTAGATGGATGAAGGATGGATGTGTGGATGGATAAAAGGTTGCATGGATGAATGATGGATGTGTGGAAAAAGTGGGTGGATGAATGATGGGTGAATGGATGGATGAAAGGGTGGATAGATGAAGGATGTATGGATTGGTGGATGGAAGGATGAAACGGTAGATGGATGAAGAATGGATGTATGGATGGATAAAAGGTTGCATGGATGGATGTGTGAAAAGGTGGGTGGATGAATGATAGGTGAATGGGTGGATAGATGAAGGATGTAGGCATGGATGGAAGGAAGGATGAAACGGTAGATGGATGAAGGACGGATATATGGATGGATAAAAGGTTGCATGGATCATGATGGATGTGTGATAAGGTGGGTGGATGAATGATCGGTGGGTGGATGAATGATCGGTGGGTGGATGAATGATCGGTGGGTGGATGAAAGGGTGGATGGATGAAGGATGGATGGATAAAAGGTTGCATGGATGAATGATGGATGTGTGAAAAGATGGATGGATGAATGATAGATGGATGGAAGGGTGGATGGGTAAAGGATGGATGTAGGGATGAAAGGGTGGATGGATGAAGGATGGATGTATGGATGGAAGGATGAAAGGATGAAAGGGTGGATGGATGAAGGATGGATGGATGTGTGAAAGTGTGGGTGGATGAATGATGGATGGATGGATGTGACGAGGTCTAACAGGCGCATTTATGGTTGTCGATAGTTGTTGATGATGAGGAGTACCAGTTTCTAGAAAATTCTGTTGGAAGGGGGTCCTTAAGCCTAAAAAGGTTTTACAAGGGGGTCTCGGCATCAAAACGTTTGAAGACCTCTGCTCTAAGGTAAGGAATCTAATGCTAACCTGTTTCTTTCAGATAAGCCTGTAGGCATGGGGTCAGCAAGACCAAGTACATGATTCCCTTTTGTGATACCCCACGCGCTATTTCTAAGCAGCTGACCTGCAAGACTGACTTTGCGGTGTATGTGCTGGAGTGTCCGTGTGGCCTGCAATATGTTGGTAGTACCAAGTGCAGGTCCACAAACGGATACTCCAGCACATCAGGGCAATCAATGTCCGCGATGGATCTTTTCCAGTTGCACGGCATTTTAAAGAACATCATGCGAATAAGAGTGAGCTGTTAAAATATTTTGTTACAGACTCTGTTTTTCCCCTCAGACGGAGGGGGGGGTCGACCGTGAAGCCCTCTTACGTGCATTGGAGACACAATATATTGTGGAGCTAGATTGCAAGACCCCTTTGGGTCTTAATAACAGTGAGGACTTCTACTCTTGCCTCTAGGATTGATCCTTCACATTTTAGCACCATTGCGAGAAGAAGTATCTTGAAATTTCCCTATGTATTTGGACAGTCTTACATTGGGCTTAGCAATGGTGCTACCCCACTCCTCCCTTCATCACATTGTTTTTAAATTGCTGCTTTTACACGATTCAGTCTAAAGAATTTTTCTTTCTTATTATCTTTTTTTAAACACTCTTGCACATTTTGCACAATTCACTGGTTTGCACATAGTTACCAGAGGGGCACAGCTAACTGAACATCTTAGATTGATGGCTCAACGCAGTGAACAACCACCCACTTGGGTTCTATTCTGTTCTTTGCTTCATTTGCACATTTGCATATTTGCATATATTTTGCACAATCGTGAGATGGATTGTAATTAATTTAATCAATCTGTTCCTCTATTTGTCATATCTAGGATGTACTTTTTAACCAAATTTGTTTTTATTAATGGGGTGGTTTTTTAGTACATTCTTTAAAGTGGATTTTCTCTTTTATGACGTTTTAGATTGTGCTGTTATACTTACAATTATTTGTTTTTTAATCATCTTTAAACCTTCAAGTATTTTCTCTGTTCTTATGCTTCTGGTTCTAGTGGCAACCAATTGCGTGTTAGGTTTTATGCACTGTGCACTTTAAATGCTGTTTGTTTCTCATTGAGCATCATGTGACCAAGGCTTCTGAGAAGGCTGAAAAGCATCATGCGAGCAGGCTGCCGAAAATTTGAAAAAAAAAAACAAAAAAACCACTCACCTGCATCTTTGGGTCGGCTCTCGTTTGTTCCCGTGGAGTCCCGGGCAAAGGGGGGGGATTACAGGAGCTAAAGAAACGGATTTCGTGATATATATATACACGCACACACACACACACACACACACACACACACACACACACACACACACACACACACACACACAGGCCCCTGGGTGGGCCAAATCCTAGGGGCAAACTTTTGCTGTAATGGGGGGCCCAAAGGGGCCCCCCAACTCCCGGGGACCGCCACACCCGGGGCTTTTTAAACAAATGTGTGGGGGGATCACAGCCTCCCCAGCCCCAGGGACCACCACCCCAGGGGCTTGTTTTTTTGAAAAATATTTAAAAAACCTTTGTGGGGGGGGTTCAACCCCCCCCCCCCCCACCTCCCTGGGGCTTTGCTAATGTGAGGAGGGGGGCTGCGCAGCCCTGTCATGGCCCTGGGGACCTCCTGCAGTGTCCCGGGGTGCCCTGCCATAACAAACTTTGCCTTGGTAGTTGGAAGAGAGCAGGAAACCTGCTCTCTCTTCCTATTACCAAAGCAGATTGCTTTTCCACACGGGGAGCTGTAGGGTCTGCTTTCCTATGGTCACCCCATTTTTTGCTTTTTGCTTCACTGGTTTTCGACTTAATGTGGCTGTGGGCCTGCTAATCAGACTGTTGGACTGGGCCCTTCTGGCAGGTCCACCCCTGAAGTTGTGCTTGTTATATGTGACCTGGGGATGGTGATTCCCACTCTGAGTGCGTGTAGATGAGAGAAGCCTGCCCTCCCATAGGACTGCATGGGGAATGGGTGTGTCCCTGATAGTTCCTGGTGCGTGGGGGGTACAGGCTCGAGTCTGGTATGTATGGTATGTATGGACTCGTGTGATTGAATGCTGTAAGATGATGTATGCGACATGTGTATGTCTAAAAGAGAAGTGCCACTACTAGACATCGGTGTGTGTGTGCAGTAAGTCTGCTGGCGCATGATTGGCTGAAGTGAGGGAGGGGCTGTGCCTGTATCCTGTATGGGTCTGGGCTGTCCCCCACAATGCTGGCTCCACCCACCTGGGGTGCGTCTGGTGTCCTAGCCTGGCCAGTAACAAGAAATTCCTTATAACCAGTTCTAGCTGGTTCTCATCCTGCCTGCCCCTTTTTAGACAAAGGGATCTCATGTATAAAAGGAGGGTGTGCCCTCTTCTCTCTCTCTTTTCCTGCTGGTCCTGACTGACTCCTGCCAGGGGCATGCTGCTGCTTGGGCTCAGGGGAAAGGCTTGCCTCCCTGAGCCCTGCCCAGCCCCTGAACTACTGCTGTCCTTGTCCCTGCCAAGACTCTGCTGATTTTTGCTACCCTAGCGCCTGGAGGCGCTTTATCCCCCGGTTCTTGCTGCCTAGCGCCTGGGGCCGCTTCATTCCTGCTTCCCGCGCTTGGCGCTTCCGTGCAGTCCCAGCGCCTCGAGGCGCTGCCGTCCTGCCCCTAGCGCTGGGGGCGCTCTATTCGTCCCGCCGGTGCCCATCCGGCCTTTGCCTGTTCGTGGGAGGGGGCCCGAGCCCCCAGCAAGTGCCTACCTCGCTCGCCCCGTCATTGCCATACTTTTGCGAGGGAGCCTGGCCCTCGTCAATTTCCCTTGAGCTCACCGCCGCCGCCCGGGAACCTCGTGAGGCCCTCCCCCGGGCCGCGCTGGGATAGGCTGCCGGCCCGGGCTGGGCTGATGACGTCTCCCCGGGCCGCGCTCTGATTGGCCGGCGGCCCGGGGAGCTGTGGAGGAGAGGAGAGAGTCGGAAAATGCAGGGGGCAGCGGGAGCCTACTCCGCGCCCCTGCGTCCCCCCCCAGAAGATGGGCCGTTTTCCCCCCGTGGCCCCTAGGAGCGAGAGGGAGCCCCGGGGAGTGAGGAGAGACCGGCGCGCTCGCCGACCGGTGAGTGCTGCAGGTGGGGAGGCGGGGCGTCGGAGCACATTGCCGGTGCTCGCCCTCCCCTCCCGCGTGGGCAGACATGTGCTTAGAGGCCCCCGGGGCCCCCAGTGATGCCGGGTCCCCCGAGGGGGGGCCCCGCCTGCCCTATTTCCCCGAGCCCTGAGAGGCCCCACCGTGGCCTCACGTCTTCGAGCCCCGAGAGGCTCCATCTAAATTCCCTGAGCCCCGAGAGGCTCCGCCTGCCCGACTTCCCCGAGCCCTGAGAGGCTCCATCGATATCCCCCGAACCCCGAGAGGCTCCAGCTATATTCCCTGAGCCCCGAGGCGGATCCACCATGCGTCCCTGGCCCTCGGAGCCTGCGAGGCTCCGCCCAGTTGTTCCCGAGCCCGAGAGGCTCCACCGTTTGGCGCCTTTTTCTACCGAGCCTGCGAGGCTCCCACAATGGCCCCATCCTGGCTCCACAGCTGCCCAGCACTTCGTGGGCAGCTGCCCCGTTTAGGTTGATTGTTGGCTACCTGCAGCCTGCCCTGAACATCGTGACATTGCCTGTTGGAAGTATCGATTAATGTTAATGTGATTCAGAAAGTATTACGTGTTGCCTTCTGATGATGCCTCTGTTATGTTATGTGCTGGTCATTCCTTCCCTCCTGTATAACCTTGCCTCATGTATGTTGATACTGGTTAGAGTGAGTTCTATTGCTAGTCCTATGAAACCCCGGGGCGTGACGTATTCTAATGCTAAGCTCCTGGTGATTATGTGTTCTAGTCCTAGTTCGAGGAACCTCCCAGTTGTTTTATGTTCTAAATGCCAACTCCATCATGTGCATACTCCTGGCAGTGGTCCCCTGGCCCTGTCCTGTATATTCTCCCTTGTAAATCCTGCCCGTGCCTCTGGCACCCTGTAAGGTATGTGTTCCTATGTGTCCTTTTTAATACAAAGACTATTTTCATATATACCTGGTGTAGGAGAGTAGGGTCTGCAATCCTATGATCACCCAGATTTTTTTGCTTTTTGCTTCACTGGTTTACGACTTTCCCTGGCTGTGGGCCTGCTAATCAGACCCACAGCCTAGCTGTTCTCTCTATTCCAAATTGTACCCAGGTACTGAATTGGCACTGGGCCCTTTCCAAGTCCCTGTACCCAGGGCTGAGGTGGACCCAGAAGTCTCCCAGGGGCTGCAGCATGTATTATGCCACCCCTGGGCTGACTAACTAAATCAGACACAACTGGCTGCTTGACAGCTGGGGCAAAGTGGTGTAATCACCCTTTGCTTTAGATATAGTATTCCTATATCTAAACCTAAATGGACACACAGATCTCCTATCAGTCACTCCTATGGCAGGCCTTAACAATCCTGAAGGCAGAGTGCTTGGAATCGTGTGAGATAGTGCTCTGGCATGAGCTGAGCCTGTCTGCGGCTTTCGGGATCCATCCCTTAGCCGTTTCCATGATATCGCATACCATATACTCTTAAGTGCATTATAATCCTCGCGGTTATATGCCAACTCTGGTATCGCTTTATCAAAACATGTCGAGTAAGGTGTCATACGAATTGGAATACTAACCCCTCGCCAATTCTGGCGACGGGGTTGGCATTCCACCCTTCTAGAGGGACACGACATGTATGTAACCTGTAACCCCGGTTAAAGTCAGACATAGCCTTAGCTCCACAAAATGGATGCTGCCACTGAGACACAAGTCTGCCCTCCTGCTGCTGGGAGTCCTCCCAGAGCAGGAGGCAAGGACAAAGGGTTTCCTGTCAGGGGCGGTGCCAGCACCGTCCCAGACAGGATTTTGTGTATCCTAGGTAGGCAGGGCTTTAGAGGAAGGTGACTGCAAGTGACACCCCGGTGCTCACTGTGCATAGGCCGGCTGAAACCAGTTCCAGGGGCACTCCAGTCCCTGGCCTGGGGAAAGCCCGCCAAAGGAGAGGGGTGTAACCACCCCCCTCCTAGTCCCACCCATAGGGCAGGACTTAGTCGCGTGCCAGCCCCTTTTTGCAGGATAAAGGTAGGAACTGGCCCCCTTCCAAATCAGATCATCTTTGAATCCTGAAACTACTTTCCACGAAAGGAACTCAAGACTTCTTCCCAAGATTCTCCCTTGTGACTAAGGAGTAGTCACCCTGCAGCAGCAGGCACCAACCAAGCATCGCGGTTTGTTGCCAGTCTCTCCTTCGGATCAAGACTGCTCCAGCACGACGAGAACCGGCTTCCCTGGCACCTCTGACCTCAACCTACATCATCAGCCCAGCTGTGATCCGTGGGTGCGACGAGACCTCGAGGGACCGGCCATCTTCAGAACTGCACGACGCTTGTCCAGCACGACTCCCGAGTGACCCTCGACTGAGTGCTTTGGGGTAAGAGAAGCCCCGACCCTGAGCAGCTCCAGCACCGAAGTTCAGCCCCCCTGCATCCACGAGATCTGCGTGGGGCCCTTCTGCTCTTTGCTGCCAACCGCGTTGTCCAGGTCGCTTGCCCGTTGGCTAGTGACCCCTTCACGACACTCCACGACGACAAACTACTGCTGGTCTGGTTGCTCCAGACTAGCCCTTGCTCCCCTCCAACAGAGGAGCACCCTGGACCCTCCTGGTCCACTCAAGACGCCATTTTAGGTCCACCGCGTGGGCCTTGCATTTGCCAAGACTTGTTGCCCAATCCTGGGTCCAGCGACGTCGACAGCAAGAACCTTTGTGGGACAGCTCGCACCTCCATCCTGGTCGCCGACAACGCCTCCTGGTCCGAGAGACTGCAGAGCCCAGCAGCGCCCACTCACCTGGCTGAGGTGACTTCGTCCGGTGCCATCCTGGTGCCCACTCAAATCACTGGCTAGTGATTCAGAACTTGGTCCCCTCTGCTTACAGGTTTCTTCTTTCCTGATCCAGGCTTGGATCTCCACGAACTCTCTTCACTGGCCGCCTGCCAGCAACTCTTTCTTCAGGCTCCTGGTTCTTCAACGTGGGTTTCCGACGCAACTTCAACCCTATGCAGCCGCAGCCCCTGGGCTAGGTAAACCAAGTACTCCGGTGCTTCAGCATAGTCCAACACCCTAAGTGTTCGGATCCACCCCCGTTTTCGACCCACCTAGTCGGGTTCGCCCGAGAACAGTAACTTTGCAACTGCTAGCCTCCATAGACTTTTTCCCGCCTTACGCGTGAGAGTTCCCACTCTGCACACGACGTCCACAGGCCTCCTGCATCTAATCCCAGTGTTTAGAATTGTAGGCCTAGCGATTCCTGAGTCTAGAAAAATACTACTTACCTGCTAGCAAGTTCGCATTCCACTTACTGTGTATATGGTTTTTCGTGCCCCTAGGGCATTTGTGTAAATTGTGCGACTTAAAGTATTTTCGTAAGAGTTTTGTTGTGTGCTTAGCTCCCTGACTCATAAAGAGCCAGGGTAGTCTTGTTATAAATAAATACACTGTTTATTTTCATAACAACTTGTGTGGTGTCCTTTCACTTGGTGTTCAAGGGGTAATGTGATGGTAAAACAGCTGGCTTAACACGCCCTCTAGAGTCTTAGCCTTAGACTGCTCGTATCCATGCTACTAGGATAGCTGGTCTATAAGGTTGACTTACAACCAATCATCAATAAGGGTTGTTTGGACTGATATATAGTGATCACTAGAATAGTGAACACTGCACATCAGGCCAACTTCTCACATTGGTGAGCAGCGGTTGGGATTTGAGCTTGCTGTTGTTTTACCACACATATCCTAAGAATATCTTGTGAAAGATCACATAAGTACTAAGGTACATATAACTTAGCTTAGAATACTCTGAGTTCTACTGAACCAGCTGTTGTAGCTCCTAGGGCCTAGCACACCCTAAACTACAACTCTAGCAAGGGATCAGTAGGCAAACATATAGTGTAGGTAAGTGCACCACTTACACCTCACTAGAAAAGCATGTCTACCCAAGGAGAATCTACTGAGACTCCCCTTGTGGATGTTGACCCTCCACAGGTCAAATCAAGATATGCAGCTCTCAGTTTCCAGGAGATGAGACAAGTGTGTACCTCCAGGAAACTGAAACAGGGGTCTAACCCCACCATTCCCTTTTTAATAGGTCTCTTAGAGACTTATAATGCGAGAAAGATTTCTCAGTTAGATGGGAATATGCCAGCCTTAGAGGGTACCTCTGGGGATCCAGACCTCCCCAACACTGGCAATGCAGTTGAGGAGGAGGATCAAGAGGAACTCTCTGGGGATGAGGTAGACAAAGGTCTTGAGGTAGTCAGAAGGCTAACTAGGGCCAACAGAGACTTGCTTGGGCTAGGATCTGGGGGACCCCCAGTACTGACCCTAAGTAGGCCTAACCCTGGAGTTAGGAGAGATAGATCTCTTTCTAGGGACTCCAATAGGTCTCTGCACTCTAATGCCTCTTCTCAGAGGAGAAGGAACTCTCCCCAGAGGAGATTGACTTCCCCTCAGAGAATGGAGCATGAAGCTAGGATGAGACAGGCTACTCTGAGGATTGAAAGGGAAGAACTTGCCCTGGCCAAAGAGAAGCTTGCCTTTGCTAGAGAGCAGCAGATGAGTGGGTTAGCTCCCACTGGTGGCAGCAATCTCCCAAGAGATAGAGAGAAGGGTTTAGACACTAAACACCTGACAAAAATAGTGCCCCCCTTTAAGCAAGGGGATGACATCCAGAAATGGATGGCTGCTTTGGAGAGGGCCTGCACTGTGCAGGGCATTCCCCAAAGTCAGTGGGCAGCTATACTGTGGCTCTCCTTTGATGGCAAAGGTAGAGATAAGCTCCTCACTACAAGAGTGGAGGATGCTAACAATTACCAGGTCCTGAAGAATACACTGGTTGATGGGTTTGGTTTAACCACTGAACAGTACAGGTTGCTGTTCAGAGACACCCAGAAAACTCAGTCTCAGGACTGGTCTGACTTTGTGGATAGTGCCACTAAGGCTTTGGAGGGCTGGTTGCTGGGTAGCAAGGTTACTGATTACACAGGATTGTATAATCTGATGATGAGAGAACAAATTTTAAATAATTGTCAGAACCAGTTGTTGCACCAGCACCTTGTTGATTCAGATCTGACCTCTCCCCAAGAATTGGGAAAGAAGGCAGACAAATGGGTCAGGACAAGGATCAAGCAGAACCAGAACCAGAACCAGGGTGGTCAGAAGAAAGCAGACCAGAAGGGTAATGCTAAGAGTGAACAAAATGACCAGAAGTCTTCACCAGGTCCCCAACAAACCAAAGAGGGTGGGGGTCAGGCTTCACAGCAGAAGAAGAAGACTCAAGAAGGCCAGTCAAAAAGGTGGTGCCAGTACTGTAAAAGTAAGTCTCACTGGTTTAGTGAGTGCACCAAAAGAGGAGGGCAAACCTCTACCACTACAGCCCCTAAGGCAACTGCACCCCCTAGTACAGTCAGTAGTGGTAGTGCACCTCCCAAGGGATTAGTTGGGTTAACCTTGGGAACTGAGGAGTCTGACAACTTAGTTGGCACACTCACTCAGGCTGTCTTTGTCTGTACAGGGGATATGGATATGTCCCCTGATGTAAGTCCCAATACTTTGGGCAAATACAGGCAGACACCTTTGATAAATGGCAAAATGGCTCAGGCCTATAGGGACACTTGTGCCAGTGTCACCATGGTGACACCTAACTTTGTGGACCCTGGACAGATCATGCCAGGTACAGATTTCCTGGTGACCAATGCCAGCAACGTCACTACCAGTCATAGTATGGCGATTGTTGCTTTCTCCTGGGGAGGGGTAAGTGGCCAAAAGAAAGTTGTGGTTAGTTCAGACCTCCCAGTGGATTGTTTGTTGGGCAATGATTTGGAGTCATCCCTATGGTCAGAAGTGGAGCAGAGGACTCACATGGAAATGTTAGGCTTGCCAGCACATGTGCTTGCTGTGACTAGGTCACAGGCCAGAAGATGCCCCACTGAACAGGTGCTGGATCCTGGAAGAAAGGACCAGACACCTTCCAAGAAGAAGAGCAGTAAGGGTAAGGCTTTGCCTTCCCCCTTGCCCCAGGTTGAGGATCAAGTCTCTGAGGAGGCTGATCTGAGAGAGCTGAGGGAAACTGAGCCTAAAGAGCTTGAACTTGATCAAGTTGAGTTTCTGGGCTCAGGGGGACCCTCCAGAGAAGACCTGGGGAAGGCACAGTTAGACTGCCCTTCCCTTGAACCCCTCAGACAGCAGGCTGCTGCTGAGGCTGCAGGGAATGCCACAGGTGCCCACAGGGTATACTGGGAAGATGGACTCCTGTACTCTGAGTCAAGAGACCCCAAGCCTGGTGCAACCAGGAGGCTGGTCATCCCCTTGTCTCTGAGAGGTTTCCTTCTCACCTTGGCCCATGAGATTCCCCTTGCAGGTCACTTAGGTCAGACAAAGACTTGGGACAGACTTGTCTCACACTTTCACTGGCCCCACATGAATGAGAATACCAAGGAGTTTTGTCGCTCCTGTGTCACTTGCCAAGCCAGTGGTAAGTCAGGTGGCACAACAAAGGCCCCCCTCATACCACTACCTGTGGTGGGGGTCCCCTTTGAAAGAGTGGGGATTGACATTGTTGGTCCAATGGAACCCCAGACAGCATCAGGGCACAAGTTTATACTGGTGGTGGTGGACCATGCCACCAGGTATCCTGAAGCTATTCCACTTAGGACCACTACAGCACCTGTAGTGGCAAGGGCCCTAGTTGGAGTGTTCTCCAGAGTGGGCTTCCCTAAGGAGGTCGTTTCTGACAGGGGTGCAAACTTCATGTCAGGATATCTGACTGTAATGTGGAAGGAGTGTGGTGTGAACTACAAGTTCACCACACCCTACCACCCACAATGCAATGGGCTTGTTGAGAGATTCAACAGGACCCTCAAATGGATGATTCATGGACTACCTGAAACTCTTAGGAGAAGATGGGATGTCCTGATCCCCTGCCTCTTGTTTGCTTACAGAGAGGTCCCACAGAAGGGGGTTGGCTACAGCCCTTTTGAGCTTCTGTATGGGCATCCTGTAAGAGGACCCCTGTGTTTGGTGAAGGAAGGATGGGAGAGACCTCTCAAAAAGCCTGCAACCAACATAGTGGACTATGTACTTGGTCTCCGCTCCAGGATGGCTGAATACATGGAGAAGGCATCCAAAAACCTAGAGGCCAGCCAAGAACTCCAAAAAGCTTGGCATGACCAAAAGGCTGTCCTGACTGTATACCAGCCTGGACAGAAGGTGTGGGTACTGGAGCCAGTGGCCCCAGCAGCCCTCAAAGACAAATGGTCTGGGCCCCACACCATCATTGAGCAAAAGGGAGAGGTCACCTACCTGGTGGACCTTGGTACCCCCAGGAGCCCCCTCAGGGTGCTCCATGTGAACAGGCTCAAGGCATATGTCGACAGGAAGGACATGAGCTTGCTCATGGCCACAGATGAGGGACAGGAGGAAGAGAGTGACCCTCTCCCAGACCTGCTCACTCAGAATCCTGATGATGGATCAGTAGATGGTGTTGTCTTTTGTGGCAGCCTCTCTGAACATCAGCAACAGGATTGCAGGCAAGTTCTGCAATCCTTCAGACATATGTTCTCTCTGACACCCAGCCAAACTGATTGGTGTACCCATGAGGTTGACACTGGAGACTGTCTGCCTGTCAAGAGTAAAATCTACAGGCAGCCTGATCATGTCAGAGACTGCATCAAAACAGAAGTGCAGAAAATGTTGGAGCTGGGAGTCATTGAGCCCTCAGATAGCCCTTGGGCTAGCCCAGTAGTTCTAGTGCCAAAGCCTCACACCCAGGGTGGTAAGAGAGAGATGAGGTTTTGCGTAGACTACAGAGGCCTCAATGCAGTCACTAAGACTGATGCCCACCCAATACCAAGGGCAGATGAACTTATAGATAGATTGGCTTCTGCCAACTACTTAAGCACATTTGACCTGACAGCTGGGTACTGGCAAATCAGGTTATCTGAGGAAGCCAGGCCCAAGACAGCATTTTCGACCCCTGGTGGTCATTATCAGTTTGTGGTAATGCCCTTTGGGTTGAAAAATGCACCTGCCACCTTCCAAAGGCTGGTGAATCAAGTTCTCACTGGGATGGATGAATTCTGTGCAGCATATCTGGACGATATTGCTGTCTTTAGCTCCACCTGGGAGGATCACCTGGTCCACCTGAGGAAAGTGTTAGAGGCCCTGCAAAAGGCAGGCCTCACTATCAAGGCCACTAAGTGCCAGATAGGGCAGACACAGGTTGTATACCTGGGCCACCTTGTAGGTGGAGGCCAGGTTCAGTCCTTGGAGAGTAAGATACAGGCCATCAAGGACTGGCCTCCTCCAATCACCCAGACTCAGGTTCGAGCTTTCTTGGGCCTGACTGGGTACTATAGGAAGTTTGTCAGAAATTATGGGTCCATAGTGACCCCCCTTAATGACCTGACAAGCAAGAAGATGCCAAAGAAAGTTCAGTTAACAGAAAGCTGTCAGAAAGCATTCAATGACCTAAAGCAGGCCATGTGCACAGCACCTATCCTAAAGAGTCCAGACTTCTCCAAACCATTCATTGTCCAAACAGATGCTTCTGAGTTGGGTGTGGGAGCTGTTCTATCTCAGCTGAATTTTGATGGCAACGACCAGCCAATTGCTTTCATTAGCAGAAGGCTGACCCCCAGAGAGAAAAATTGGTCAGCTATTGAGAGGGAGGCCTTTGCTGTGGTATGGGCCCTGAAGAAGTTGAGGTCCTACTTGTTTGGAACTCACTTCACAGTTCAGACCGACCATAAGCCCCTCTTATGGCTAAGTCAGATGAAGGGTGAAAACCCCAAACTACTTAGGTGGTCCATTTCCCTACAGGGGATGGATTTTACAGTGGAGCACAGACCTGGTACTGATCATGGCAATGCTGATGGGCTCTCCAGGTATTTCCACTTAGAGCAAGAAGACTCACCTGGTCAAGGTTAGTTTATTGTCCCAAAGTTTGGGGGGGGGGGTCATGTAGGAGAGTAGGGTCTGCAATCCTATGATCACCCAGATTTTTTGCTTTTTGCTTCACTGGTTTACGACTTTCCCTGGCTGTGGGCCTGCTAATCAGACCCACAGCCTAGCTGTTCTCTCTAATCCAAATTGTACCCCAGGTACTGAATTGGCACTGGGCCCTCTCAAGTCCCTGTACCCAGGGCTGAGGTGCACCCAGAAGTCTCCCAGGGGCTGCAGCATGTATTGTGCCACCCCTGGGCTGACTAACTAAATCAGACACAACTGGCTGCTTGACAGCTGGGGCAGAGTGGTGTACTCACCCTCTGCTGTAGATATAGTATTCCTATATCTAAAACCTAAATGGACACACAAATCTCCTATCAGTCACTCCTATGGCAGGCCTTAACAATCCTGAAGGCAGAGTGCTTGGAATCGTGTGAGACGGTGCTCTGGCATGAGCTGAGCCTGTCTGCGGCTTTCGGGATCCATCCCTTAGCCGTTTCCATGATATCGCATACCATATACTCTTAAGTGCATCATAATCCTCGCGGTTATATGCCAACTCTGGTATCGCTTTATCAAAACATGTCGAGTAAGGTGTCATACGAATTGGAATACTAACCCCTCGCCAATTCTGGCGACGGGGTTAGCATTCCACCCTTCTAGAGGGACACGACATGTATGTAACCTGTAACCCCGGTTAAAGTCAGACAGAGCCGTAGCTCCACAAAATGGATGCTGCCACCGAGACACAAGTCTGCCCTCCTGCTGCTGGGAGTCCTCCCAGCCCAGGAGGCAAGGACAAAGGGTTTCCTGCCAGGGGCGGTGCCAGCACCGTCCCAGACAGGATTTTGTGTATCCTAGGTAGGCAGGGCTTTAGAGGAAGGTGACTGCAAGTGGCACCCCGGTGCTCACTGTGCATAGGCCGGCTGAAACCAGTTCCAGGGGCACTCCAGCCCCTGGCCTGAGGAAAGCCCGCCAAAGGAGAGGGGTGTAACCACCCCCCTCCTAGTCCCACCCATAGGGCAGGACTTAGTCGCGTGCCAGCCCCTTTTTGCAGGATAAAGGTAGGAACTGGCCCCCTTCCAAATCAGATCAATCTTTGAATCCTGAACCGACCTTCTTCAAGAAGAACTCAAGACTCTTCCCAAGATTTCTCCCTTGTGACTAAGGAGTAGTCACCCTGCAGCAGCAGGCACCAACCAAGCTTTGCGGTTTGTTGCCAGTCTCTCCTACGGATCAAGACTGCTTCATCACGACGAGAACCGGCTTCCCTGGCACCTCTGACCTCAACCCACATCATCAGCCCAGCTGTGATCCGTGGGTGCGACGAGACCTCGAGGGACCGGCCATCTTCTGAACTGCACGACGCTTGTCCAGCACGAAATCCGAGTGACCCTCGACCGAGTGCTTTGGGGTAAGAGAAGCCCCGACCCTGAGCAGCTCCAGCACCGAAGTTCAGCCCCCCTGCATCCACGAGATCTGCGTGGGGCCCTTCTGCTCTTTGCTGCTAACCGCGTTGTCCAGGTCGCTTGCCCGTTGGCTAGTGGCCCCTTCACGACGCTCCACGACAACTAACACTGCTGGTCTGGTTGCTCCAGACTGGCCCTTGCTTCCCTTCTTCAGAGAAGCACCCTGGACCCTCCTGGTCCCCTCAAGACGCCATTTTAGGTCTACCGCGTGGGCCTTGCATTTGCCAAGACTTGTTGCCCAATCCTGGGTCCAGCGACGTCGACAGCAAGTACCTTCGTGGGACAGCTCGCACCTCCATCCTGGTCGCCGACAACGCCTCCTGGTCCGAGAGACTGCAGAGCCCAGCAGCGCCCACTCACCTGACTGCGGTGACTTCGCCTGGTGCCATCCTGGTGCCCACTTAGTCACTGGCTAGTGATTCAGAACTTGGTCCCCTCTGCTTTCAGGTTTTCTTCTTCCCTGATCCAGGCTTGGATCTCTTCGAACTTTTCTTCACTGGCCGCCTGCCAGCAACTTCTTCTTCAGGCTCCTGGTCCGTCAACGTGGGTTTCCGACGCAACTTGAACCCTATGCAGCCGCAGCCCCTGGGCTAGGTAAATCCAGCACTCCGGTGCCCCAGCATAGTCCAACACTCAAAGTGTTCGGATCCACTCCCGTTTTCGTCCCAGCTAGTCGGGTTCGCCCGAGAGCAGTAACTTTGTGAGTTCTAGCTTCCATAGACTTTTTCCCACCTTACGCGTGAGAGTTCCCACTCTGCACGTGGTGTCCCTAGGCCTCCTGCTTCTAACCTGAGTGTTCAGTATTGTAGGCCTAGCGTTTCTAAAGCCTCTGAGAATCGTTACTTACCTGCTAGTAATTCGCATTCCACTTTTGTAGTATATGGTTTTTCGTGCCCCTCGGGCATTTGTGTAAATTGTGCGACTTGAAGTATTTTTATAAGAGTTTTGTTGTGTGCTTAGCTCCCTGTCTCATAAAGAGCCAGGGTAGTCTTGTTATAAATAAATACACTGTTTATTTTCATAACAACTTGTGTGGTGTCCTTTCACTTGGTGTTCAAGGGGTAATGTGATGGTAAAACAGCTGGCTTAACACGCCCTCTAGAGTCTTAGCCTTAGACTGCTCGTATCCATGCTACTAGGATAGCTGGTCTATAAGGTTGACTTACAACCAATCATCAATAAGGGTTGTTTGGACTGATATATAGTGATCACTAGAATAGTGAACACTGCACATCAGGCCAACTTCTCACAGTCTGCATCGTCAATATAACCAGCACTCGGGTGCAATGACGTCAGTACTTTTCACGACTTTCCACGCCAGAAACGTGGAGCCATGAAGTGACTGACCATGGTGTGTTAAAGCACCAGTTACTACTTGTGTAACGATATATCTGTAAGAGACATTAGTTAGTATTAGATTCCTTACCTTAGAATATCCCCAGGCGTCAGACTGGATCCGGAACCTTTTGCGTAGCAGTACCCTTGCGCGTCGGTAGGCGTCGTCTGCGGCTCCGCGTCCGTCGTCGGCGCCGTGATGACGTCGGAGTACTTAGACGCCGCCTCCGCGTACTGACGTCAGTTCTTAGACACAGCTTTTCCGCGCCAGAAACGCAGAGCCATGTTAAAAACCAACACTGGTGCCATTGAAACTAGGGCCCTGAAAGGGGTTAACCCTAACCCTAGATATCGGTTCGCGGAACGGGGAGGATGGGTGGGTCGGAAGGAACCTAATACTAACTAATGTCTCTTACAGATAGATCGTTACACAAGTAGTAACTTGTGCATCTGAAAGAGACACGTTAGTATTAGATTCCTTACCTTAGAATAGATACCCCAGCAATACCAACCACGGTGGTGGGTCTGCGAACCAATAATCACACCAGAAAGTCCTGGAGGACAGAACGGCCAAAGAAGCCATCCCTCCGGACTTGGCTGTCCAGGCAGTAGTGTCTTGCAAACGTGTGCAGCGATGCCCACGTAGCTGCCTGACAGATGTCTTGTAAGGGCACTCCCCGGCCCAGGGCAGTTGTAGTAGCCGTGGCTCGGGTAGAGTGAGCCCGCAATCCAACAGGGGGCTCCTTTTTAGCCAAGGAGTAGCATGCCTGGATACACAAGATGATCCACCGGGAGATGGTCCTCTTGTGCACCGCTTTCCCCTTCTTAGCGCCCACGTAACCAACAAAGAGTTTGTCATCCACCCGGCACTGGCGTGTGCGATCCAAGTAAAATGAGAGCGCTCGTTTTGGGTCCAGACAGTGGAGCCGCTCTTCCTCTTTAGAGGGATGCGGTGGCGGGAAGAAGGTTGGCAAGGTGATAGACTGCCCGATGTGAAAGGCCGTGACAACCTTGGGCAGGAAAGATGGCATAGTACGCAACACCACTTTGTCCGGATGGACAGAAAGGAAAGGTGGAGTACAAGAAAGGGCCTGGAGCTCACTCACTCTCCTGGCAGAGGTGATGGCAACCAGGAAAGCAGTCTTCAGAGTAAGAAGGCGGAGAGGACAGTTGCGAAGTGGCTCAAAAGGAGCGCACATTAGATAAGTAAGAACCAGGTTCAAGTCCCACTGAGGCATCACAAACGGAACAGGATGGAATGTGTGTGTGATGCCCTTTAGAAATCTATTTACAATAGGGGACTTGAACAAAGAAGGTTGATCAGGCAGCCTTAGAAAGGCTGAAAGGGCAGAAAGGTAGCCCTTGATAGTGCCCAGAGCAGAGCCCTGCTGGGCAAGAGGAAGAAGGAAGAGAAGAACCTCAGAAAGAGGGGCAGCAAGAGGATCCACAGCCTTTTCTGTGCACCTTGCCACAAATCTGTTCCACCTGCAGGCGTATACTGACTTTTTGGAGGGACGCCTGGCTGCCAGAATGACGTTACACACTTCAGGGGGCAAGTCAAATGGCCTCAACTGTCGCCGCTCAATCTCCAAGCATGGAGGTGGAGACTGGACAGGTTCGGGTGGAGGACCGTCCCCTGCTGCTGCGCCAGAAGGTCCTCCTGAAGAGGCAGACGAACCGGGGGATCGACTGACATACTGAGTAGCTCTGGATACCAGTACCTTCGAGCCCAGTCCGGAGCCACAAGGATGACTTGGGCCCGGTCGCGCTTGATCTTCTTCAGCACTCTGGGCAGAAGTGGTAGAGGCGGAAAGGCGTACAGTAGACCGCAGCTCCGATCGTGACGAAAAGCGTCTCCGAGCGAGTGCCGCCTTGGAAATTCCAACGCGCAGAATTGATGACATTGCGCGTTCTCTTCGGTGGCGAATAGATCTAACCAAGGCTCTCCCCATTGCTGAAAGAGGCCTTGCGCCACGTCCGAGTTCAGACACCATTCGTGATCCATCATGCACCGACGGCTGAGCTCATCCGCCCTGGCGTTCAGAGAACCTGCCAGGTGTTGAGCCACCAGGGTCACGCCCTGGCGTTCAAGCCATTGCCAGAGGCGCAGAGCCTCCTGGCAAAGGGTCCACGACCCCACCCCGCCCTGTTTGTTGCAGTACCACATGGCGGTGGTGTTGTCCGTTAACACCTGCACTACACTCCCCCGGACAGAGGGGAGGAATGCTTTCAGTTCTAGACGAATCGCCCGTAACTCCAACAGGTTGATGTGGAGCCGGGCCTCCGCCGGAGACCAGAGGCCTCTGATCTCCGCCTCTCCCATGTGACCTCCCCAGCCCTGGAGGGACGCATCCGTCACAACTACGTGCTCCGGTTGGGGAAGGGAGAGGGACCTGCCGCTGACCCAATCGCGGTCCGTGAGCCACCACTGCAGCTGTCTCGCAGTGCCCTCCGAGATCAGGACGTGGTCGGATAGGTTGCCCTGATGCTGGGCCCACTGAAACTTCAGGTCCCACTGCAGAGCCCGCATCCGCCACCTGGCGCGATGCACCAGCAGGATGCAGGAGGCCATCAGTCCCAGAAGCCGCAGCGTCAACCTGACCGAGACCCGGGATAACGGCTGAAAGATGGGAATCAGAGCCTGAATATCCCGGACCCGCTGTTCGGGTGGATAAACCCAAAACCGTGCCGAGAACCGCTCCGATAAAAAGGAGCTTCTGAGAGGGGCACAGGTGTGACTTCGGCACCTTGATGGAGAACCCCAGCCGGTGCAGGAGATCTGCCGTAGTCTGGAGGTGGCTGACTACTGTCTGGGGCGAGCACGCCTTCAACAACCAGTCGTCGAGGTAGGGCAAGACTGAAACCCCTAACCTGCGCAGATGAGCTGCGACCACCGCCATCACCTTTGTGAACACCCGTGGGGCGCTGGTAAGGCCGAAGGGGAGCACGGTATACTGAAAGTGCTCGTGGCCAACCGTGAACCGTAGGTAGCGCCGGTGGGCCGGCAGGACGGGGATGTGGAAATAAGCGTCCTGCAAGACCAACGCTACCATCCAGTCTCCTGGGTCCAGGGCAGCTAGGACCTGAGCCAGTGTCAGCATCTTGAACTTCTCCTTCGGGAGGAAGCCGTTGACGTTCCTTAGGTCCAAGATAGGGCATAGGCCCCCTTTGACCTTCTTGGGTACCAGAAAGTAGTGGGAGTAGCAACCACACCCTACCTCTGGCCCAGGAACGCGCTTGATGGCCCCTTTGGCCAAGAGGGCCGTAACTTCCTCCTGCAGAAGTCGCAAATTATCCACCGATATACGGTGGTTCTGCGGTGGCATGGCTGGAGGAGTCGCCTCGAAGGGGAGGGAGTAGCCCCTTCGGACGATCCGCAGCACCGACCTGTCTGAAGTGACGGTGCGCCAGTGGAGGTGGTGATGGCGAACCCTGCCCCCCACTGGCGTCGCAAGGGCCTGAAAGCACTGACTAGGAGGGTTTTGAGGCGGATGCTGCGGGGGAAGGTGTGGACTGACCTCGCCGTTGTCCCCAACCGCCGGGATGGCGGTTCCCACGGCCGCCACCGCGTTGGGTATTACCCTGCGGAGCGTGGCTGGCAGCACGTGTGGGTACACCCCTTCCGTGGCCACGAAAGGAATGAAAGGTAGCCGATTGCAGGCGCGGGGCCGAGAGGCCCAAGGACTTGGCCGTAACCCTGGAGTCCTTAAAGCGCTCGAGCGCATGATCTGCCTTGTCGCTAAAGAGGCGACAGCCATCAAACGGCATGTCCATCAAGGTGTTCTGGACATCGGCCGAAAAGTTGGCAGACCTCAACCAGGCGTGACGTCTGACCTCCACCGTCGTTGCCATCGCTCTACCCAGTGAGTCGGTGGTATCCAACCCACACCGTATAGAATATTTGGCTGCATCCCGGCCCTCCACAAGGGCTTGGCCGAGTTTGGCCCGTACCTCCAACGGACACTCTGGCAGCACTTCCGCAACCGTATCCCACAGAGAATGGGTGTAGCGGCCCAAGAGGCATGCGGTGTTGGAAGACCGCAGTCCCAGACTAAGGGACGAGAAGATCTTTTTGCCGTACTGCTCGTACCTCTTGGATTCCCTGTCCGGCGGTGCCGACGGGAATGCGGTCTGGGAATTGGAGGCCTGGATGACCAGGCTCTCGGGGGTAGGGTGGGTGGACAGGAAACATGGGTCGCCCGGTGGCGTCTGGGCACGGTCCTATCTACGGGCGAACCCGTAGCGGGCTTGGACCAAGTGCCCAGAAGAACGTCGGTCAAGGCCTCATTAAAGGGCAGCAGAGGCTCGGCCGAGCTTGACTGCGGTTTAAGGACCTCAGTGAGGAGATTAGTCCTCACGACCGCGACGGGGAGCTCAAGGCCCAAGGCCTTGGCAGCCCTCATCAACACCACACTGTAGGTTGCCCCCTCCTCCGAAGCCACGGTAGGAGGGGAGACAAAACCAGTGTCTGGAGAGGTGTCCAGGCCACTGGCCTCCCCAAGGTCTCCTGCCCAGTCCTCATGAGACTGACACTCTCGGGTCAGAGGGTCCTCAGACCCCTCCCAATCCCCTTCATCACCCATCTCCTGAAACTCAGGGTTCTCAACTAATGGGGCCTGCTCATAGAAGTGAAACTCCCCAAACGACGTCTGGAGCGGCGCCCATCGGGGCCGTCCCGACGTCAGAACAGGAATGAAGGGGGCATCGGGGACGGCCCCGGAGGCGACACCTGATGGTCCGACGCCGGGGAGGTCGTAAGGTCCACCGGCGACGATCCAGATCCCGAAGAAGATCTTGCGCGGTCCCGCGGCGCCGGGCCCGAGGGCGCCGGGCCCGAAGGCACCGGCGGCGTCGGGATAGCGGGAACCTGCGGCGCCAGGCCCGAAGGCGTCGGGGCCGAAGCACCCCGACCCGCTAGAGGCCCCAGACGGGTCCGCTGGGCCCGAAGGCGCCGCGGAGCCCGTCGGATGAGAGGGTTTCCTCTTGATCTCATGTGGCGTCGCGTTGAGCCCAGGGACCGGAGGGTGTGGAGCTGAACGCGGCGCCCGCGACTCCGACGGAGCCGCGTGGGCGGTGTCACCCGAACCCCCGGCCGCATCGCGCGAGTTCCGGGGGGAGTCCGCAGAGCGATGACGCCTCTTGGACTTCTTGTGCTTCTTACCTGACGACGACTTCGACCCGGAGAAGTGCAGCCTACTCTCGGAGCTGTGGTGGCTCCGAGCCCGCGACCTGTCCCTCAACCTCCCGTAGGACCGAGACCTCTCGCGGCGCGGGACCGACTGACGGAGTTCGAGTCACCTGCGGGACCGCTCCCACCTGGCTTTCGAAGAGAGGGCCCGGCAGTCGGAGCAGGCCTTGTCGTCGTGATCGACACCTAGACAAGTTAAACACAGGTGGTGAGGATCCGTGACCGACATCGTGCGGTCGCAATCTTCGCAGTGCTTAAAGCCAGGCATCCCTACGGCACCAATCGGAGTCGAAAGACTTCGAGAAATTATCAAAAAACGATCAAAAAGTTAGTCAAAAATTAACTAGGGTTACTGCTTTTTCCAGATCTGCGCTTGCTGGCGCGGAAAAAAGAACTGACGTCAGCACGCGGAGGCGGCGTCTAAGTACTCCGATGACGTAATCACGGCACCCACGACGCCGACGACGGACGCGGAGCCGCAGACGACGCCTACCGACGCGCAAGGGTACTGCTACGCAAAAGTTTCCGGATCCAGTCTGACGCCTGGGGATATTCTAAGGTAAGGAATCTAATACTAACGTGTCTCTTTCAGATAAGGAAGCTGGGGCCCTGAAAGGGACCAGCCCTGACACTAAAAACAATTGCGAGGAGGATAGCTTAGTCGGAAAGGAATCTGCAGCTAGATCATGGTTCTACCAGATAAGGCGTTACCGAAGGTAAGTAACTTGTCCATCTGATAGAGACATCTAGCCGATTTCCTACCTTTGAACAGATACCCAAGCAATACCTTCCGCGGAGGAGGAACTGCGGAAAAGCTTTAAACCAGAAAATCCTGCGAGACAGAGCAGCCAAACAGGCCCTCACTGCGAACCTGAGAATCCAGGCAAAAGAGTCTGGTGAACGTGTGCAGAGATGCCAACATGGCTACTTGGCAAATATAAGCAATAGGGAGCACAGCAAACTGAAAGTGCTTGTGGCCCACTGTAAGCCGCAGATAGAAACAATGGGCAGGGAGGGTTGGGGATATGAAAATTGGCATCCTGCAAGTCCAGAGCTACCATCCAGTCTCCCGGGTCCAGGGCAGACAGGACCCTGATCTAGGGTGAGCATCTTAAACTTCTCCTTTTTGAGGAAGTAATTGAGGGCTTGGAGTTCGAGGGTAGGACAAAGGCTTCCATCCTTCTATGGGACCAGAAAATAGCAGAAATAACAGCCACATCCTATTTCTGGCTCAGGAACCCTCTCTATAGCTCCCTTGGCCAGGAGAGTTTTGACTTCATCACGGAGTTAGGCAAGGTGATCCTCCATCAGCCGGTCGTAAAGAAGAGGCATGGATGGAGGGGTAGTTTCAAAGGGGATGGAGTAGTCCCTTCGCACTATTTGCAACACCAATCTGTCCGAGGTGATGTATCGCCAGTGGTGGAGATGATGGCCTATTCTGCCACCAACTGGTTGCAAATTATCCTGGGGGATCAGACTAGGACGTTTTTGCGGTGGAAGTGGGGATCGTGGCTTGGCTCCCGACTCTCAGTTGAACTGCGTCCACAGCCCCACAGAGTTTTCTGAATTTGCAGGGCTTTCTTGCCGGAATAGGGTTGGCTTGGTTGGTAGCCCCTTCCGTAGCCACTAAAGGAGCGAAAAGCAGACACAGGCCGGGAAGTAGTGGTGAGGAGGCCCAAGGACTTGGCGGTAGCCTGCTAGTCCTTAACCCCTTCGTTGATAGGCCTTTTCCCCCCTCTGTGCTAAGCCTTTTTTTGGCTATTTGGGGTAGTTCGTGCTTAGGCCCCTGTAACTTTGACCACAAGGTATCCAAGCCACATTTGTGTCTTTTTCTTCCACTATCACAGGGATTCTGAATGTACCCAAGGTTTGCGGATTCCACTAGAGGGTACCCAGAAATTAGCCAAATACAGCTAAATTTCGTTTTTTTTTTTTTTAGAAAAATAGGAAAAAAGTGCTGCAAATAAAAGAGGCTGGTTTATTCCCTGCAAATGGTATCAACAAAGGGGTTGTGGGGCTGCAATCACCATTTTCCCAGCTTTCAGGGTCTGACAGACTTTGGTCAGAAAACCAACATTGTTTACACAGTTCAGGCATTTTACTGGGACATAACCTATTTTTGCTGTTTTTTTTGCTTTCAACCTTCTTCCAGTTAATGGTAGAAATGGGTTTGAAAGCAATAATGGATGCTGAAAAGTTATACATTTTAGAAAAGTAGACAAAATTCTGAATTTAGCAAGGGGTCATTTGTGTAGATCCTTCAAGGTTTCTTTATAGACACTAACAGTTGAAAATAGGAAAAATGTAAAAAGAGTTGAAAGAAACAGCCATTTGTGCGAATGTATTCACCTGAAACTTCTAATTATGATAGATCTTTGAAAGCAATATACCATTATATCCGCTGGACCTTTCTGGTTGTGGGGATATATAGGACTTGAACCCAAGGAACCCAGAGCCAATAACTGAGCGGTGTCTTGCAATGGTTTATTATGTACCGTGTATATAGCAATTCATTTGTGAAAACATATACAGTGAAAAATTTGGATGCAAGACACCTATGTATTTCTGAAATTGGAACAAAATATAGAGTTTTGAAACAGTAGCTATTTGCACATTTCCAAAATTGTGAGTACATATACTAGCATGAGAATAATAGGACATTTTTCAAAGTGACTTCTGTTTCAAACATTGTTTTTTATTTGGAAGGGCGAAATGCATTGAAAGTCCATAGGTAATAACAGTTGCTCTACAATTCTGTGCTCCACTATATCTCCCGATAAAAATGATACTTCACTTGTGTGGGTAGACCTAGTGCCCGCAACAGGAAACGGCTCAAAATGCAACGTGGACACACTTGATTTTTAGTGAAAACGGACGCTTTTTTTGCAAAACGCCCAGCTGTAGATTTTGAACCCTAGGTTTGGCGGCACCTAGAGAAACATAGCAAACCTATTCATTTTTGAAAACTAGACACCCACCAGGGGAATACAGGATGGGGTGACTTGTCTGGCTCTCACCAGGTGCAGTTACCCAGAATCCCTTGCAAACACCAAACTTTGTGGTGGAAAGTTCTGGAATCTGCGTGGATCCATAAAATTCCACCAACCCCGCATTCCCCAAAGTCTTTCAAGAAAAATGGTACCTCACTTGTGTGTGTAGGCCAAGTGCCAGCGACAGGAAACGGCCCATAATGCAATGTGGACACTCCACATTTTCACAGTGAAAACATTTCTGTGTGGGAAATTTCTCGATTATGCATGGATCCACAAATTTCCTAACACCCACGTTCCCCCAGGTCTTCCGATAAAAACGGTACCTCACTCGTGTGGGTGTGTTAAGTACCCATCACAAAACAACCTGGCTGTGCGGGGGGGAGGGGTTTGGGGGGGCTCACTTTGGTTTTTGGCACCAGGCTCGGTAGCCATCTCGGGAAACCTATCAAACCCACACATTTCTGAAAACTAGACAACCGGGGGAGTCCAGCGAGGTATGGCTTGTGTGGACACCGTCCCCCCCCCCCCAACGTTTTCCTACCCAGAATCCCCTGCAATACGCCCTCCCTCGGCTTTCGGTCCCCCGGGGGCAGATCACGGGGCTTTTGCCCCAAATAGCTCCTGGGGGAAGGGGGAGGGGAGCAGAAAGTCTTTAGACTTTTTGGGGGGAGTAAGTTGCGGGCATTGGGATGCCCATTCTGGGCAGACCCCACCCCAGGCCTATAAAAAAATAATCCCTGGTGCCTAGGGTGCTTTCTGCCCCCCTCCCCCAACGGGCAGATTGAGGGCTAATGCTTTCTGCTCCCCCCCCCCCTACCTTGTGCTAGTGGGGGGGAAGGGAAATGGGGTCTGCAACTGACCCAATCGTAATTTGTTAGCCACCATTGCAGGTCTTTTGAAGTTCAATCCGAGATCTGGACCACATCGGAGAGATTCCCCTGATGCTCTGCCAACTGGAACTTCAGGTCCTACTGGATAGCCCTCATATGCCAACAGGCATGTGTCACAAGGATACAGGAGCCCATACAGCTGCAGTCAGTCTCACCGAAATTCAGGATAGAGCCCGAAACATCGGTATTATAGCCTGAATAATATTGACTCGCCACTCAGGAGGATAGGCCCAAAACTGCACTGTATCCAGTACAGCTCAGATGAAAGGGAGTGTCTGAGAAGGAGTCAGGTGTGACTTTGGCAGGTTAACAGAGAACCCCAGTGAGTGTAGAAGGTTTGATGTAGTCTATAGGTGGAAAACGACTACCTGGGGTGAGCGCACCATCAACAGCCAATCATCTAGGTAGGGAAAAACTGGAATTCCTGACCTCCGCAGATAAGCTGCAACCACCACCATCACTTTTGTGAACACCCAAAGAGCACTGGTAAGGCTGAAGAGTATCACAGCAAACAAAGTGCTCTTGGCCGACCATGTACCGCAGGTAACACATGCAAGCAGGCAGGACGGGTACATGAAAATAAGTGTTGTGTTACTCCAATGATACTATCTAGTCTCCTGCGTCCAGGACAGACGGGACTTGGGCGTACAATAACGTTCTGTATTTCTCCTTTTCAGGACAAGATTGAGAAGGCACAGGTGCCTCTTTCCACCTTGGGCACCAGAAAGTAGCGGGAATAGCAACCACAACCTACTTCTGGTGCTGGCACCTTCTCTATAGCTCCCTTGGCCATGAGAGTCAGTGTAACAAGGAGAGGCAGTCCTTCATCAGCTTGTTATAAGTAGGTGGCATGGGTGGAGGGTGGTCATAAAGGGACGGATGTGGCCCATTTGGATAAGCTGGTAAACACAATAGTCGGATGTTATTGACCTCCATTGGAGATGTAATGGCGTATTCTGCCCATCACTGGATGTCCATGATGGTCACAGGGCTTACTAAAGGGATTTCGATGCTGCAGCTACAAGGGGTGGAGAGGGGGTGCAATGGCTTGACCTTTGGCTGCCTGTTCCAGGTGGTCTGTGGGAACTGCATCCTTGGCCATATAAACAATGTGTGGTTTGCTGGCCGGGAGGAGTTGGGCATGTAAAGAAGAAGTTGGAAGTCTCTCCCATGGCCACGAACGAGGTGGAAGGTAGACTGTGGATGGCGAGGTGCCAGGTAAAGGGTCAAGGACCCGACTGTAAACCTGCTGTCCTTGAAGTGCTCCAGGGCTGAGTCCACTTTCTCTCCAGTAAACCAAAAGCCATCAAAGGGTATGTGTCCATGAGCGAAGCATGGCCATCCCTCGAAAAGTCAGTGGTTCTCAACCAGGCGTGTCGGTTAAGGGCCACCGACAATGACATCTCTCTACCCAGTAAGTTGGTTGTGTCCAGCCCACAGCGTAAGGTGAACTCTGCTGAATCCCTCCCGTCACCAATTGCTTAAGGAAGTATGGCCTGATCCTCCTCCGAGACAATGGGCAGCACTAATGCGACCGACTTCCAGATGGTATGGAGTATTGGCCAAAGATGATCAACAGCCAGTGGAGAAACCACTGGTATACCAGACACACTGCTGCTGTAAAGTATCTCACATTAACACCTAGTTATAATGAAAATACTTGACAAAATACACAACTATTTTATCAGAGCAATAAAGTCACTGAACGAAAAGATTCACAAACGTGTCATTGTTTGAAAGTCATGAATATTACACAGTGATGAAAATACATTGAAAACACAAAAGGCATTGTATAATGTTCTCATAAACAAGCAAATCGAGAGAACATGCTTAATGTAAACTAAAAACAAAATAAATAAATCATCTCAGGCAAGCCCAATGCATTTCGGGATCTTGTCCCTTCTTCAGGGGCGCTAATGATGAAAAAGGAAAAAAAGACAAAGCATACTGTAAGGATCACTTAATTAAGGACAATTGTTAACATTAATCAAAAAGTTCACAACATGCTGATGCAGCACATAATGTTCAAGGAGAAGACCAGCGGTGTACATAGAAAAAGGTCCTAATGTGCAAGCTAATAGTCAAAACGAAACAATGCTAGAAGACAAAAGAAAGGTACCAGGTGCTTGTAAAATAAAGTTGAAAAAAAGTGCAGAAAAAACCATGGACTAAATAATGTGTCAAACACTGAATACCTTGAGTGCTGAACTAACTATGTGCGAGGCATGCACAGACTGGAATCCACTTACTGTAACCAAAAACTGAGATTCTGACCATGTTTGAATGTCAGTGATTCTAGGATCGTGAACTGTAATTGCGCGTTTGTGTGCTGGTGTTCTAACCAATGGGAAGCAAAATATGACTTAATGGACTTGGTACGAATGGTGCTTTTGTGCTCTGTGATCCTAATCTTTATTTTACGTGAGGCTTTACCCACATATAAGAATCCGCACGGATATTTGATGGTGTAGATAACATTAGATGTGTTGCAATCTCCATTATGTTTAAGAGAAATTGGTTTGCCTAAATGTGGGTGATGAAGGACGTTGCCCATCATGACATTGTTACAATGTACGCAATTATGACATTTACGCATTCCATGGAATTGTTGCGTTACTACCATCTTTGTTGAGAGAATGTCCTTGATATTTTTGCTACGAGAGTAGGCAAAGAGAGGTTCCTCATTAAATAAGTCACTGAAACATTGAACTGGAAGATTCTACCTTTAAATGTATGCGTAACTGGAGACTCAAATATTTTTTCAATAATGTGGTACCCACTTTTGACACGGCCTCAACCTCACCAGTGGAGAAGTGTGGCTCACTGGTTAGAGCGGCAGACTCTGAAGCAGAGATCAGGCCCGGGACCAGGGTTCAAGTCCCGACACGGCAGGGTCTTGAGCTCAATGTCCGCGGACTCGATAATTCTCGCCTCGTTGCCTACTCTAATCATGGGTCCCACGCTGCAACTCTGGGCAATAGCTTGCTTAATCTCCACAACGGCCCCTACAACACTGGGATGCCTGGCTTCACCTTGGGGGTTCCCAGGAGGGGCTTCGCACGGGGAGAGCCAGGAAGGCTTCCACAGCGTTATTCAGCGCCAGGACGCCCCGTTGGGACAGCTGTGCGCTTTACAAAATACACTACACCACAAGAAGAGGATTTGGAACTCACCTTATTCAAACCAAAGAGTGTTTATGGCACCAGTGTCACACAAACTACTAGATACTTTTGAATCTCTTATACGTCATGATTTAGCCAAACTCAATTTGCATCCGATTGTTAAACCCAATCTGCTTAAAAATGAAATTAACATGTTACGGCAACTAACAGCAGATGCAAGCATCACTTTTCAAATGGCTGACAAGGGCGGTGCCGTTGTCATTATGGATACCGATTTCTATGAAGAGAAGGTGATTCAACACCTATCTGACACCTCCACTTATATCAAATTGGATCAAGATGCAACTACAATGATTATGGATACTCTCAACCAAATTTTTGACAAGGCGGAACAAATTATCTGGATCAGCACCACTCTACGTAGTTTCCTTACAGTACAGCACCCTAGGAGACCTAGATTGTATATGCTCCCCAAGGTGCATAAAAGTCTAGTTGACCCACCATTTCGCCCTATAGTGTCCGGTTGTGAATCCATCTTTGCACCTGCGGGACAACTGTGTACAATCTTGGCTTAGCTACGTCAAAGACACTACACATTTCTTGAATCTTTTACAACAAATTCAAGATAATTTTCAAACTACCTGGTTGCTTTGTACAACCGATGTTACATCATTGTACACTTCGATATCATTGAAAGAGGGAGTTGAGGCTTGCGAATGGGCATTGTTACAATTACCAGAAACTAGTGTGAATAACATCTTCCTTCTGGAGCTACTCACTTTCTGTTTGCAACATAGTTATCTGAAATGGCAGGATGATTTCTATTTACAAGTGAGTGGAACCTCTATGGGTTTTTCGGGGGCTCCTACGTATGTCAACACTTTCATGGCGCAATTTGAGAATGATTACATTTTCATGCAAGATGTCTGGAAAAATGAATCTGGCATTTTATGTTACATTCATCGACGACATATTCCTAATTTGGAAAAGCTCACAGGAATCATTGGAGCAGCAGATTACAGTATTGAACACCAAGCATGAGAGAATCAAGTTCACTCATTCCATTAGTCAAGACAACATTTCGTATTTGGACGTACTCATCAAGAAACAGGATAATTCTCTTGTAACATCAGTATTCACAAAACCCACTGACAGCAATAATCTTTTGCTATATTCTAGCTTTCATCCACCTTCGCTAATCAAGAACTTACCGTTTTCTCAAATGTTGAGAATGAAACGCATCACTTCAGATGCCAATACATTACAGGACACACTTAAAAGACAAAAGATAAATTTCTTGATCGTGATTACCCCAACGTCATCTTAAATGAAGCAGTCAACAAAACGCAACTTAAAGATCATGAATGTCTGCTCAGGCCACAGGCTAAGAGTGCAACCAGTCGTTTCGTACTTGTGTCCAAGTTCTCAACACGATCACATTCAATAAAAAAATCATTAAATCCAGGTGGGATCTGCTCAAACAAGAACCTGATTTCAATGGCTTATTTAATGAGGAACCTCTCTTAGCCTACACTCATAGCAAAAACATCAAAGACATTCTCTCAACAAAGATGGTAGTAACGCAACAATTCCATGGATTGCGTAAATGTCATAATTGCGTACATTGTAACAACGTCATGATGGGCAACGTCATTCATCACCCACATTCAGGCAAACCAATTTCTCAAACATAATGGAGATTGCAACACATCTAATGTTATCTACACGATCAAATGTCCGTGAGGATTCTTATATGTGGGTAAAACCTCACGTAAAATAAAGATTAGGATCACAGAGCACAAAAGCACCATTCGTACCAAGTCCATTAAGTCACTTTGCTTCCCATTGGTTAGAACACCAGCACACAAACGCGCAATTACAGTTCACAATCCTAGAATCACTGATATTCAAACAGGGTCAGAATCCGCAAAGATTATGATCTCAGTTTTTGGTTACAGTAAGTGGATTCCAGTCTGTGCATGCCTCGCACATAGTTAGTTCAGCACTCACGGTATTCAGTGTTTGACACATTCTTTAGTCCATGGTTATTTCTGCACTTTTTTTCAACTTTATTTTACAAGCACATGGTGACTTTCTTTTGTCTTCTAGCATTGTTTTGTTTTGACTATTAGCTGGCACATTAGGACCTTTTTTTATGTACACCTGACCGCTGGTCTTCTCCTTGAACATTGTTATGTGCTGCATCAGCATGTTGGAAATTTTTGATTAATGTTAACAATTGTCCTTAATTAAGTGATCCTTACAGTATGCTTTGTCTTTTTTTCCTTTTTCATCATTAGCGCCCCTGAAGAAGGGACAAGATCCCGAAATGCATTGGGCTTGACAAAGATGATTTATTTATTTTGATTTTAGTTTACATTAAGCATGTTCTCTCAATTTGCTTGTTTATGAGAACATTATACAATGCCTTTTGTGTTTTCAATGTATTTTCATCACTCTAATATTCATGACTTTCAAACAATGACACGTTTGTGAATCTTTTCGTTCAGTGACTTTATTGCTCTGATAAAATAGTGGTGAATTTTGTCAAGTATTTTCATTATAACTAGGTGTGAATGTGAGATACTTTACAGCAGCAGTGCGTCTGGTATACCAATGGTTTCTCCACTAGCTGTTGATCATTTTTGTCGGGCTGGCCTCCCATTCACCAGGCAGCATGCATCTTTTGTTTAAGTTTGCAATATTTTCATGGTTCATAGTGTATAAATAGGGAGTCCACAGACTATATCCTTTGGTATTGGCCAAAGAGACACAGTATTCACCGACCGAAGTGCCAGGCTGGCTCAAGAGAACATCCCTTTCCAAAAAGGCATCACGCCTAAAGGATTCCCTGCTAGGTGGCGTGGACGTGAATTTACCAGGGTTAACTCGTGACATGGAGGCCTGGACTACCAGGCTCTCCGGGCTAGGGTGCTGGATGGCGAAATTAGGATCCCCTAAAGCGGGGTGATGGTGGCGGGCAACTGTCTTATTGAAAGAAGCCCCTGTGCACGGTTTGGACCAGTCCCTATGAAGTACATCATTTAGTGCTTCATTAAAAGGGATTAAAGGTTTGGATGGAGTAACTCCTAGCTGAAGTACCTCCATCAAGACTTTTGTCTTGACTGCCACTGAGCAAAGCTTAAGGTCCAGGACCTCAGTCACCCTCCTCACCACCACAGCAACTGAAGCACCCTCCTTCGTAGCCATGGTAGGAGAAGAGACTAAACCAGTGTCTGGTGAGGTGTCTAGACCACTAGCATCTGCCAATTCCTTATACCAGTTGTCGTCCAAGTCTTCCCCTGGGTACTGGTAACCATAAGGGTGGAGGGTGTGGTAGGGGTCTGACCCCCCACCTCCTCTCTTAGTTAACGCTGAAGCTAGCATTGGACAACACCCATCCGCCTCTGTGTGGAAGTCAGGAATGATGATGGGGATGGCACCCCGGCATAGGAATGAACGCCGGAAAAGGTAGAGGTGGCTCAACCGGCACCGCTCCGGATCCATCAACAGATCTAAGGGGTCCAACTGGTGTAGGGGCAGACTTTCTCGCAGAATACCAGTACGGGCCACTCCTGAACATGTGGTGCCCGAGGCTCACCATAGGAGACGGAGCGCTCAACTGAGGTGCTAGGCCTCAGAATTCTGGTAACTGGTTGGGGTCATTCCGCCTCCCAGAAACTCTGGGAGGCACAGCGACATCCCAGGCTCCACCACAGAACTAGGCCTTGAATGTCAATACTCCTTTGTCTTATCAGATGTCTTTGACGGACGTAGTAAAAATCTCTTTAACTTCTTGCTCTTGTGCCTGTGAGACTTACCAGATTTCCCGAATGACTTCAACTGTGACAACGAGCATCTGGAGTGGCTCTGGAAATGATCTTAGTACCTTGCAATAGATCCAGATCTTGAGCACCGCAGCATCGAGCGTTAAGGAGCTTGAGGGACTGCTCTCACAAGGCCTTATCGTGCATGGCACAGCAGTTGATGCAGGTCTTGGTGGTGTTGCTGCGCTCCAAACACCAAAGGCGCACCAAATGTGGGCCTGTCACCGACATCTGCAAGTGACAGGTGTAGGAAGCTGGCTATTTATGTAGTGCTGCCAATTTAAGAGCACACCATGAAAAAAGTGCAGAAACCCTTATGTGGTTTAGAGGCATTACTTTAACAATCACAAGTGCTCTATTTGTGGTAGTGTTGGCGAGCAGCTTAGGCTTATCATAGGGGAGTGTAAAGCATTTGTAGCAAACACACACTCAATAAATGATTCAGACACTCAAGAAATACAAGACCAATTTACAAACATAATACAGATTTTTATATGAATTTTAACACCCACATCTTTAGAATAGCCTAAGTACTTTTGGAGTTCTGGATTTTACAAAAAAACTGTAGAAATGCTCAAATAACGGATTTGAGGTATGAGCCCCAAACACGGTACGGTTACCCTATGGGAGAAAAAACATACACAGCAAACAGATACTTTCAATGGAAGTACAGAGGTGCCCTTTTGGACTTTAAGTGCTAGGGGGTCATGGTTGAAAGACCCACCAGCAGTTTCGGGTTACCTGCCATGGTATGTCTGGGTGAAGAGGTGCTGGTTGGGATGACAGCCTCGGGCACTACCACATAGAAGTCAATTGGTACCCAAAACAAAGACTGCAAGGAGGGACTTGAGGGCAAGTCCGGGTGAACCTAAAGGGGGGCTCACATCATGAGGATGCTTAGCACAAGGGGAAGAATTCAGGAGTCACAGCCAGAGGCTGTGGAGCTCGGGTGCAGGCAGTCATGGTTGGCTGGCCAGTGGAGGCCGAGGATCTCACGCTTGTCCATCAGTTCTACAGAGGAAGGAAAAGCAAGACAGCAAAGCCAATCTGGTGTGGATCTCATCGGTCCTTTAGTCTCTCGAAGTGCATGAAAGGTTTCCATGGCGGATGTGGCCGGGATGGACTTGGCTGGTGCAGGTGTGCCGGTACTCCAGGTATTGGTGCAAGAGAGCTCCTGGAGGGTCTAGCTTCTGGAACTCAGCAGAGAGACCGGGCCGACTGGCTAGAGCCACAAAAATGTCCTCCTGAAGTGTTGCTCCCTCGTTGGGCCCGATGGCCAACAACACGGTGAAATGGGCAGATGGGGTCAGTGCCTGCAGATGCATGGGGATGGCTCCTCCACCGCAAGGGAGATGGTTGTCGAAGTGCTGGGCAGTCCACCAAGTGTTGGGGAAGATGCACAGCTGCAGTACGAATCAGGTATTTGCACCTATCACGGTAGAAGATACCTCTCTTTTTAAAGGGGTGGGGGATATTCTAAGTCCACGTGACCAAGTTTCATCAGAGCATTCAACCCATTTAACCTGTTGGATTTCCTGCCTCTCTCCTAGGGTACTTTTGGTGAACTTTTTAGCAAAATTAAATCTGGGTCCCATCTTGACCCAGGAACTCTGAGTATTCTTGCTCTTGGAGCTGAAACCATCTTCCCCATCTTGCTCGAAATTGTCAACTTCTCCCTAGAGAAGGCTCTGGTGCAGCTACTATTGAAATATGCCATGGTGAAAGCCATTAAAAAAAAAAAGCTTTGACCCAATATGTCAAAGAAATTTTCGCCCCATCTCCTTGCTCCTTGGTATAAGTAAGGTGGTGGGAAAAATACATTAACAAGCATCTTTCTGAATTCCTATAGGGCAAGACTTTCCTTCATGCCACACAAACTGGTTTTCGGCCTAAGGACCTACACCGCATGCTAGCAGTGGTGGAGGAAGCGAAAAACAGTCTTGATCAAGGGGGCTACAGTCTCAATTATTCTTTTGGCCCTTAGAGTGGCCTTCAACACCGTGGACCATCCCAGTCTTTCACAGAGGATTCGTAGGCCTGGGTGGTACAGAAAGCCATGGATTGGATAGACTCCTTCCTGATGGATGTATGCTCCAAGGGTCTCCTCTTAGCCCCACGTTATTTAATGTGTACTTGCAACCCTTGGCGGATATCATAACTCCATTTCGGATCTCTATTGTCTCCTATGCGGACTATACCCAGATAATTTTTATCTTGCCCCTGACGTGGACCATTCAGGGACCACCTTAGGATCATGTCTGGAACTCGTGGCCAGCTGGATGAACAAGTCTCGACTTAAATTGAATGGAGCCAAAACAGACCTTATGATCCTCAAGAGTAATTCGCAACCTCTAAGGGCTCATAACTGGCCGCTCTGCCTAGGTCCTCCTCCGGCTCCTAAACTGGCCATAAAAAGCCAGAGAGTATGGCTGGAAAACCCTGACCATGGAATGCCAGGCTAACAAACTGTCAGCCTCCTGTTTTGGAATCATGCGCATGTTGCGCACAATTCTGCCTCAGCCCTTGAGAAGGCTGATAGTCCAGGCTTCGATTCTTGCCTGGATTACGGCAACTTGCTCTACCTAAGTGCTCCCAAGGAAGTGATTTGTAAATTCCAAGTTGTTCAAAATGCGGTCACAGGACTTCTTTTAGGTATTCATAGGTATGATTCAACCAGACAGGGTCTAATCGATCTCCATTGGCTGTCAATTGCCAAAATGATTTAAAAATCCTTGTGCACAGATCCTTTTATAGGAGGGCCCCCCTATTCTCTACAACTGGTCATCTCGTACTGCCCTAAAAGGCTTCTCATATCCTCCAACTCATTCTTGGCTACTGTCTCCACTGGTAGAAGGGCTAGAAGTGGAAGAAGGCCTTTTGGCTTTAATGTGGCCAAGCTGAGGAATGCTCTCCCTCTGGCTATTTGCCCGAAGAACAATGAGCTAAGCTTCAGAAAATCCCTTAAGATATGGCACATTAAGGAATTGATCCTTGGGTGACACGTTAGACCTTGGTGAAGTGTTCCTGGTCCATCAGTACTGGGATGCCTTTGCGTCGCAATGATCTTTATAAATCCCATAGCAATAGCATAGACAGAGTTTGGTGGCAATTTTGCAGGTCCTTAGTTCTCACAGGATCAGCTCTTCTTTGCCCTCCTTCTGTTCCCAGGTAGTCAAATCTGAGGACCTGCTGTCAGAGGGACCCCTAAATACTCTGTTTAGAGGAGTATATGGTAGTAGCCAATGTAGGACGGTGGATACCTGACTATGGTTACCCCAGATTTTTTGCCTTGTGTTTAGCTGGTTTTCGACTTAGTTGGCCTGGGATCCTGCTAATCAGGGTCCCAGGCTATCTGCTCTCTCTATAAAATGGACTCCATGTACCCTAGGTACATAACTAATTGGATATTGGGTCACCTTATGAGCCCCTGTATAGTGTACTATAGGTACCCAGGGCATAGGTGCACCCAAGACCTACCAGGGGCTGCAGCATATCTTTTGCCATCCCTGGCTGGCCATCCAAACTGACACAACTGGCTGATCACTCAGCTGGGGCAGGGTCGTGTAATCACCCCTTGCTTAGATATAGTATTCCTATGTTTAACCTTATATCTGGACACATACACACCTATACGTCACTCCTATGGCAGGCCTTAACAATCCTGAAGGCAGAGTGCTTGGTTTTATGTGAGATAGTGCTCTAGCATGAGCTGAGACTGTCTGCAGCTTCCGGAACCATGTCCTTATAGCTGTTCTAGGATATTGCCATACCATATACTCTTAAGTGCATTATGTACCTCACGGTCAGATGCTAACTTTGGTTTGGCTTTATCAAAACATGTCGTGTAAGGTGTCATACGCTTTGGAATACTACCCCCTCGCCAGTCTCGGCGACGGGGGTAGCATTCCACCCTTCTAGAGGAAGAAGACATGTTACTTCCATTAATCCCGGTTAAAGTCAACCAGAGCCTCAGCATTACAAAATGGATGCACCTGCCACAGACACAAGTCTGACCTGCTGCTGCTGGGAGTCCTTCCATCGAGGGAGGCTTGGACAATAGGTTTCCTGTCACAGGGAGGTGCTAGCACCACCCCAGACAGGCTATAGTGTATTGGGGCAGGGAGGGCTGAAAGAAATGAGACACTGCCTGGGGCACACAAGGTGTCCCATGCATAGTCCAGTTCAAATCGGTGCTGAGGCACTCCAGCCCCAGCTCTGGCGTGAAACTGGACAAAGGGAAAGGGGTGTAACCACCCCCTTCCTGGGTCCCACCTATAGGAGGGACCTAGCAGGTAATCCAGCCCCTAGATTTGGTATATAGGTAGGAGCTGAGTCCCAAGACTTTAGACATATCCTGACAAACTCTGATACAAAACTGTGGACCTTCGACATCCTACTCGACGTAGAAGACTGAAGAATCTCCCTTGTGGTCAAGGAGTGACCACCCTGTGCAAGCAGGCACCATCAAGCGCTCAACGGTTTGCTTTGTCGTTGCTCCCGCTGGAGCTCGAACACAGAGCCTGACAAGCCCCGGATTTCCAGACATCCAACAGCCCGATCCACAGTCACAGCAAAGCTGAGACCCGTGGAGGCGACGAGAGACGTGGGACCGGCCATCTTGGAAAGCCAGCGAATTGCTTTCCGTGCAACTTCTGAGACACCCTCGAAGTTGTGCATTGGGGATTGAGAAGCCACAGGTCCGAGCACCAACTGCACCGAAGATCACCTCTCCACACTCACCGAGTGCTGCGTGGGGTGCTTTGCATTTTCCTGCTCGACGCGTCTGTCCGGTCACTTGCCCGTTGGCTAGTGGCCTCTGTGACGACGAAACCCGAAATCTAGACCGCTGGTCTGGTTGCTCCAGACTGGCCCTTGCTTCCCTGCGAAGGAGAAGCCCCTCAGTCCTTGCTGGCCTGAGTAAGAAGCCAACTTCGATTCCTGCGTGGGTTGCATTTGCCAAGGCCAGTTGACTCCGAATCGAGAACCAACATCGCCGACAGCGAGAGCCTTCGTGGGACAGTCCGTATCCAGCTCCTGGTCGTCGTCGACACCTCCTGGTCCACGTGGCTGCAGAGACAAGCTTCCCAACATCACCTGATTGCTTCCAGACATCACATGGTGCCTTTCTGGTTACTGGCTAGTGACCCAGACTCTGTCCCCTCTGCTTTCAGGTGCTCTTCATCCTCGATCCACCATTGGATCCAACCGGACTCTTCTCTCCTGGTCGCCTGCAGCATCTTTTCTCCAAGGCTCCATAGAACTCCACGACGAAACCAGACACACTTTGGGACCTATGCACCCGCTTCCTGTGGGTGAGGTAACGCGAGTACTGCGGTGCTCCTGTGAAAATTAACTCTCCTAGTGTCCTAGTTTCAAGTGGTTAGTTTCTAGTCCAGTGGGAAGACTCCTAAACGTTTAACTTTCTAACTTTACGCACCCATTGACTTCTATGTGTGCACACGTGTGCATTTAGACACTGCACTCGCATCCCGTGGGCCTCCTGCTCCCTAAATACTGTTAGTCCAGTGTAGCCCCAGCGATTCCCAAGGCCCTAGGCCTTACCATTGTTTGTGACGTGGTCCTTATACCACTAATTTAGTATATGGTATAGCGAGCCACCAGGGCCTATCCATATTTGTGCAACTTTTGTATGTTATATTAAGTTACTTGTTATGTGCTTGTGCTTCTGTGCTCATAAAGAGTTCAGAGGATTGTTTTAGAAATAAATACATATATATTTTGAATATATAACGTGTGTGGTGTCCTTTCATTTGGTATTAAAGGGATTGCATATGGTAAAACAGCTGGCTTCACATGCCCTCTTGAGTTTAGCCTAAGACTGCTTATGTCCATGCTACCACTAGGATAGCTGGTCTATAAGGTTGACTTTACAACCATCACCATTTGGACTGGTGCAAGGTGCTCACTAGAATAGTGATCATATACCAGGCCAACTTCTCACAGCCAATGGATAATATACCACTAGAGTTACTACACACCCTATAGGGCCACTTACTGTGGAGCGTGGGCATAATCCTGACCCAGATACCCCTATGTCATTAAGAAACAAGACAATGACACACTTCTTTGGCTGTTCACTTCAGGTAGCCCACTTTCGGGGTGTGACTAGCCAGGGAGTGAAACACGCCTCCTAAAGCACAAGTTACTTACCTTCTGTAACGATATATCTGTAAGAAACAGTAGTCTGTATTAGATTCCTTACCTTAGAATATCCCCAGGCGTCAGCCTGGATCCGGAAACTTTTGCGTAGCAGTACCCTTGCGTGTCGGTAGGCGTCGTCTGCGGCGCCGTTGCCGCCGGGATGACGTCGCCGGAGTACTAAGACGCCGCCCTCGCGAGCTGACGTCAGTTCTTATACACAGCATTTCCGCGCCAGAAACGCAGAGCCATGATAAAAACCAACACTGGTACCATGAAACTAGGGCCCTGAAAGGGGATGACCGTAACCCTAGAAATCGGTTCGCAGAACGGGGAGGATGGGTGGGGCGGTAAGGAATCTAATACTAATTACTGTTTCTTACAGATATATCGTTACCGAAGGTAAGTAACTTGTGCATCTGAAAGAAACAGGTTAGTATTAGATTCCTTACCTTAGAATAGATACCCCAGCAATACCAACCCTGGTGGTGGGCCTGCGAACCAATGATCACACCAGAAAGTCCTGGAGGACAGAACGGCCAAAGAAGCCATCCCTCCGGACTTGGCTGTCCAGGCAGTAGTGTCGTGCGAACGTCTGCAGCGAGGCCCACGTAGCTGCCTGACAGATGTCCTGCAAGGGTACTCCCCGGCCAAGGGCAGGAGTAGCCGTCGTGGCCCGAGTGGAATGGGCCCTCAGCCCAACAGGAGGCTCCTTCTTAGCCAAAGAATAGCATGCCTTGATGCACAACACGACCCACCGAGAGATGGTCAATTTGCGCACCGCCCGCCCCTTCTTAGCGCCCACATAACCAACAAAGAGTTGGTCATCCACCTCGGAACTGGCATGTGCGATCCAGATAGTATGACAGCGCACGTTTTGGGTCCAGACGGTGGGGCCGCTCTTCCTCTTTAGAGGGATGCGGAGGCGGAAAAAAGGTGGGCAAGATGATGGACTGCCCGATGTGGAAGGCTGTGACTACCTTGGGCAGGAAAGAGGGTCTTGTCCGCAACAAAACCTTTTTCGGATGGACAGAAAGGAAAGGAGGTTTAGAGGAAAGAGCCTGGAGCTCACTCACTCTCCTGGCAGAGGTGATGGCAACCAGGAAAGCAGTCTTAAGTGGAAGAAGACGGAGAGGACAGTTATGAAGCGGCTCAAAAGGAGCGCACATCAGGTAAGTTAGAACCAGGTTCAAGTCCCACTGGGGCATCACGAAAGGAACAGGGGGGAACATATGAGTGATGCCCTTCAAGAATCTGTTAACAATCGGGGACTTGAACAAAGAAGGCTGATCAGGTAGCCTCAAGAAGGCGGAAAGGGCAGAAAGGTAGCCCTTGATAGTGCCCAGAGCAGAGCCCTGCTGGGCAAGAGAAAGAAGGAAGAGGAGAACCTCAGAAAGGGGGGCAGAGAGTGGATCCACAGCCTTTGCTGTGCACCATGCCACAAATCTGTTCCACCTCCACCTGCAGGCGTATACAGACTTTGTGGAGGGACGCCTGGCTGCCAGAATCACATTACAAACTTCAGGAGGCAAGTCAAATGGCCTCAATTGTCGCGGCTCAATCTCCAAGCATGGAGGTGGAGACTGGACAGGTTCGGGTGGAGAACCGTCCCCTGCTGCTGCGACAGAAGGTCCTCCTGAAGAGGCAGACGAAACGGGGGATTGACAGACATACTGAGTAGCTCTGGATACCAATTTCTTCGTGCCCAGTCCAGAGCCACAAGGATAACTTAGGCCCGGTCGCGCCTGATCTTCAGCACGAACGGCAGAAGTGGTATAGGCGGAAAGGCGTACAACAGACCGCAGCTCCACTCACGACGAAAAGCGTCTCCGAGCGAGTGCCGCCTTGGAAATTCCAACGCGCAGAACTGAGGACATTGCGCGTTCTCTTCTGTGGCGAATAGATCTAACCAAGGCTCTCCCCACTGCTGAAAGAGGCCTTGCGCCACGTCCGAGTTCAGACGCCATTCGTGATCCATCATGCACCGACGGCTGAGTTCAGACGCCCTGGCGTTCATGGAACCTGCTAGGTCTTGAACCACCAGGGTCACGCCCTGATGTTCCAGCCACTGCCAGAGGCGCAGAGCCTCCTGGCATAGGGTCCACGACCCCACCCCGCCCTGTTTGTTGCAGTACCACATGGCGGTGGAGTTGTCCGTGAACACCTGCACTACACTCCCCCGGACAGAGGGGAGGAATGCCTTCAGTGCAAGCCGGATCGCCCGCAGCTCCAGAAGGTTGATATGGAGCCGGGACTCCGCTGGAGACCAGAGGCCTCTGATCTCCGCCTCTCCCATGTGGCCCCCCCAGTCCTGGAGGGACACGTCCGTCACAACTACGTGCTCCGGTTGGGGTAGGGAGAGGGATCTGCCGCTGACCCAATCGCGGTCCATGAGCCACCACTGCAACTGTCTTGCAGTGCCCTCGGAGATCAAGACATGGTCGGACAAGTTGCCCTGATGCTGGGCCCACTGAAACTTCAGGTCCCACTGCAGAGCCCGCATCCGCCACCGGGCGTGATGCACCAGAAGGATACAGGAGGCCATCAGCCCCAGAAGCCGCAGCGTCAACCTGACCGAGACTCTGGATAACGGCTGAAAGATCGGAATCAGAGCCTGAATATCCCGAACCCGCTGTTCGGGAGGATAAACCCGAAACTGCTCAGAGTCTAGAACCGCTCCGATGAAGAGGAGCTTCTAAGAGGGACACAGGTGTGACTTCGGCATATTGATGGAGAACCCCAGCAGGTGCAGGAGGTCGGCCGTAGTCTGGAGGTGGCGGACTAATGTCTGGGGCGAGCCCGCCTTCAACAACCAGTCGTCGACGTAGGGGAAGACTGAAACCCCTAACCTGCGCATATGAGCTGCGACCACCGCCATCACTTTCTTGAACACCCGTGGGGCGCTGGTAGGGCCGAAGGGGAGCACGGTAAACTGAAAGTGCTCGTAGCCTACCGCGAACCGCAGGTAACGCCGGTGGGCCGGCAGGACGGGGATGTGAAAATAAGCGTCCTGCAAGTCCAACGCTACCATCCAGTCTCCAGGGTCCAGGGCAGCTAAGACCTGAGTCAGTGTCAGCATCTTGAACTTCTCATTCCGGAGGAAGCCGTTGACGTTCTACACGTCCAAGATAGAGCGTAGGCCCCCTTTACCCTTCTTGGGTACTAGAAAGGAGTGGGAGTAACAACCACACCCTGCTTCTGGCCCAGGAATGCGCTCGATGGCCCCCTTGGCCAAGAGGGCCGTAACTTCCTCTTGTAGAAGTTTCAAGTGATCCCTCTACACGTGGTGGTACTGTGGTGGCATGGCTGGAGGGGACGCCTCGAAGGGGAGGGAGAAGCCCCTTCGGACAATTTGCAGCACCCACCTGTCCGATGTGACAGTGCACCAGTGGTGGTGGTGGTGATGACGGACCCTTCCCCCCACTGGCGTCACATGGGCCTGGAAGCACGGACCAGGAGGGTTTTGAAGCGGTTGCTGCAGGGGCAGGTGTGGACTGGCCTCGCCGTTGTCCCCGACCGCCGCCTCGGCGGTTTCCACGTCCGCCACCGCGCTGGGTGTTAGTCTGCGGCCCGTGGCTCGCAGGACGTGTGGTGGCGCCCCTTTCTTGGCCACAAAAGGGGCGAAAGGCAGCCGTTTGCTGGCGCGGGGCTGAGAGGCCCAAGGACTTGGCCGTAGCCCTGGAGTCCTTTAAGCGCTCAAGCGCATGGTCTGCCTTGTCGCCAAAGAGGCGACGGCCATCAAACGGCATGTCCATAAGGGTGTTTTGGACATCAGCCGAAAAGTTGGCGGACCTCAACCAGGCGTGGCGACAAATCGACACTGTCGTTGCCTTCGCTCTGCCCAGTGAGTCCGTGGTATCCAGCCCACACCGGATGGAATACCGTGCTGCATCTCGACCCTCCGCAAGGTCTTGGGCGAGTTTAGTCCGGGCCTCCTCCGGACATTGTGGCAGCACTTCCGCGACCGTGTCCCACAGAGAGTGGGTGTAACGGCCCAAGAGGCATGCGGTGTTGACTGACCGCAATCCCAAACTCAGGGAGGATAATACCTCTCCCCGTATTGCTCATACCTCTTGGATTCCCGATCGGGGGGAGCCAACGGGAATGCGGCCTGGGAGTTAGAGGCCTGGATGACCAGGCTCCCGGGGGTGGTGTGGGTGGACAGAAAGCAAGGGTCTCCCGGAGCCGAGCGGTGGCGCCTGGCCACGTTCCTATCTACAGGCAGACCTGTAGCAGGTTTGGACCAATTGCCCAGAAGAACGTCTGACAAGGCCTCATTAAAAGGCAGCAGAGGCTCGGCCGAGCTTGTCTGCCGTTTAAGGACCTCGTGAGGAGGTTAGTCCTCACGGCCGCGACGGGGAGCTCAAGGCCCAAGGCCTTGGCAGCCCGCGTCAGCATCACACTATAGGCAGCCCCCTCCTCCGTAGCCACGGTAGATGGGGAGACAAAACCAGTGTCGGGCCAAGTGTCCAGACCACTGGCCTCCCCAAGCTCACCTGTCCAGTCCTGAAAAGACTGACACTCACGTGTCAGAGGGTCCTCGGACCCCTCCCAATCCCCCTCTTCACCCATCGCCTGGTACTCAGGCTCAAAGGATGGGGCTGGGTCGTAGAAGTAAAATTCTCCCATCGGCGTCGAGAGCGGCGCCGCTCCGTCGCCAGACCCGACGCCAAATCGAGGGTAGGACCAGGGACGGCGCCGGGGCGACACCCTGGGGGCCAACGCCAGCGAGGTTGACCGGTGGCGACCCGGATCCGGCAGGGTCCAGCGGCGTCGGGACCGAAGTCGCCAACGGCGTCGGGGCCGAAGCATCCGGCCCGCTGGGGGACCCAGTCAGGGCCGCTTGGCCCGAAGGCGTCGCGGAACCCGATGGAGGAGCGAGCGACCTCATGGCCATGAGGAAGGACTCGATCTTCTCCGGCGCCGCGTGCTGCCCAGGGACCGGCGGGTATGTAGCAGGCCGTGACGCCTGCGGCTCCGGCGGAGCCTCGGGGGCGGTGTCGCCCGAACCCCCGGCCGCATCGCGCGAGCGTCGGGGGGAGTCAGAAGAGCGATGTCGCCTCTTCGACTTCTTGTGCCTCTTAACTGAGGACTTCGAGTCCGAAGACTGATGACAACTCCCGGAACTGTGGTGACTACAACCCCGCGACCGGTCCCTCGACCTCCTTCCGGAAAGGGACCTCGAGCGGCACGGGGCTGACTGCCGGAGCTCGAGTCGCTTGCGGGACCGCTCCCGTCTAGCTTTGGACGTCAGGGCCCGGCAGTCGGAGCAGGACTTGTCGTGGTGGTCTGGGCCCAGACAGTGAAGACACCGGCGATGGGGGTCTGTAACAGACAACAGTCGGTTGCAATCGACGCAGGGTTTGAACCCGGGCATCCCTACCGGCACCATCCGAGTCGAGAGACTCGAAAAGATGATTAAAAAGGATCGAAAAAGTCAGTCAAAAATTGACTAGGGTACAACTTTTTCCGGATCGCCGCTTGCTGGCGCGGAAAAAATAACTGACGTCAGCGCGCGAGGGCGGCGTCTAAGTACTCTGGCGACATCATCCCGGCGCCGACGACGGACGCGGAGCCGCAGACGACGCCTACCGATGCGCAAGGGTACTGCTATGCAAAAGTTTCCGGATCCAGTCTGACACCTGGGGATATTCTAAGGTAAGGAATCTAATACTAACCTGTTTCTTTCAGATTATCCAATTTCCTGCATGCTGTGGTGCCAAAAAGGTACCAGGTGGCATTCCCCAGGTCTGGGGAAATTTAGGGTCGAATATCTAAGGCAGCCGAGGCTTTGAAGCCTCCGGCCATGATATCCTTGTTTACTAGACATTCTGCTGGAAGAGGTGGGAACACTTTCTGCAGAGCAGGCATTGTTTCTGACCTCAGAGCACAGGCTCTTCCTTGCAGGGGACCGGAAACTTATTTGTGGTTGCAGGCTGGAAGGTATCAGTCAGCCAGCACACTAAGTGACTTGTAGGTTTACAGGGTGCATGTCTTCGTAAATCCGGTACTGGCATCAGTACGCATTTATTAAGTCAAGGTATTTGATACCAAACACTACTATCTTCAGTGAAGCCATTATGTAGCTGGGAAACACATAATGACCAGTGCCCAGTACATATCTTTGAAATGGCTTTCTGATCACTTGCAATGACTAGCAATGGAACTAGGTATCACAAGGACATATCTGCTGAAGCAGATGTGCCCTCATATGAAGTACAATGCACTCTGCTTTAGGGATTTATAAATCTGCAGGGGTGACTTGTATTTAGTACATGTAGTGTACTTTGGCATTGCACACAGGGAGCGAGTAATGTCATGTTTTCCGAATGGTTTGCACAATTTCACCCATCCTGCAATGGCAATGTGCATGCAGTTTGTGTGGGGGTCCTTAAGGAAAAACAACAACAGTTGATTTAATTAAACGCTTTGGCTGGGAACAACCACAGAAACAGGACTGTCAACATACATTCGTCCTGATTGGCTGAGCAGTCCTAACTTGCATCTAACTTTGTGGTTTTTTGGGAACGTGAGCATCCCTCAAGCCATATGTGCACTATTGGGGCCAATCTACTGGGGCCATTGTGGATGTTGCCGCCTATCTGTAGGACTAACCTGGGTTTTTCTGCTTGCGTGTGTTCGGCTGCTTACGTACCTACCCCACCTGTGGTCTGTCAATCAGTAGCCTCAGGCGTAGGTCGCAGGGCCTGCCGGACCAATTATTTTTTCCTCTAGGTTGATGGGAGACATCATCTCGGGAGATTGACAACAGTGACTTGATCTCGTTTTTCAATACAATTGTATTGCAGCGTAAACTGACATCAATATTAACAGCATAATGTATGCTACAGCCTTTAGGGACCCTCCTTGGAATCCGGCACCTGGGTATCAGGGCTACCATTTACCAGTGACTTACAGGGGTGCGGTGGTGGTGTGGGCCAAACCATACACTAAAATAGTGATAAACAAACTACGACTCAAGACTCTACCCAACAGACGTGGAAGTGCTGGGGACCCAAGGAAGCACCCGAGGTAAGTAACCAGGAGTCCCATGGAGGCCGTGTGCAGAGTAGGAACACGGCTGAGGGATCAATGCAAAGTCAATAGGTAAGTTGCACTTGCAATTTTAAAGAAGTACCCTTCCCAGTGGACCCTGAAGAAACCCAGTGGAAGACAGTAAATTGGGGAGCCACCATACCCGTGGATACCTTAGGAACTGTAGTGTAGTTCCTATATTCCCAATAGGCTCTGCGCATTGGAATAACATAAACGATAGTTTAGACGTAGGACTGAGGTCGACTAGGTCTCTATTGAATATGTTAGACTTAATTATGAATGCCAGCTAGCTCAGAGGTCACTAGAAACTTTCTCGAGTAAACAGGAATGAGTTAACTTCCCTGAACAGACAAGAAGGGATTAGCTTCTGACAACCGCATTACCATGACAACTTTGCTCCCCCCAGAATAAGGAGTATATCTCCAGAGTCGTGTGAAAACAATAGACAGCTATTTCACTCAGTCAATCGTGCATGCTTAGTCTCACCAGAGTGTAGAGAAATAGAGAGACGGGCGTTTCCAATAAAAGTTGTTATTTATTGAGCAGTCCTCTTTCTCGTGCAAGAGAAGTGAATTGCCGTAATTGCAATACTTGTCATAAAGTAAAGTGCGTACAGTAAAAGTAGTATTATGAAATAATACTGTAAAAGCATTGATATGGTTTCTGAGCCATATGATACTTAAAATGGATAAAATAAATACATACATAAAATCATTGACTAAACGTACTCAACTGGTGCTTCTAAGATACGCCTACCCCGGTGTACCTAACCTAAGCTTAGTACGTGGGAAGGAGTAAGTGAGCTGCAGTTTTAAGTTAAGTTAGTTTTGCCAAGGATCTGAATCAAGAATTCTCTTAAGGATTTAGTCAGCTCCGTACCTTGGTTATAGAATGAAGGAGGTCTTGTATCTCTTTCTCAGGACTCGATTTCCCAGCAACCCGCGAGGGTGACTGGAAACACTGGAGCTGGATTTCTCGGCAGGAGAAAAGACAGCGTCTCTCTCAGTGCGTCAAATGGGAGGGTCGGCTTCCTTCGGCTCTCGCATCAGCTGGGCTTCGGGCAAGTAGATAGCCGCTCTGCTCCAAACCACCGTGTGTTTCTTTAAGGCAATGTTGGTATATTTATACCTGGAAGGTGCAGAGTTTGACGTAAGGTTGGACATAAGACGTCACTAAGAACTTACAGTTCTTTCTGGACTCCAGGAGTTCTTGTTCAAATCAAAACAAAAGCAGGGGGATTTCCCGGGCTGCTGGAGGCTTGGTTTGTTTAAAGAACGCGTTGTACTTTCTAGGAGTCTATGGGAGCAGCCTTGCCATATTTGGACTGCATTGGATATGACTAAATATGGATATGATTCCTATGCCTTTATAAGGATATGTTTTGTTATAACCATATAAGGGCATGAATCGGGAATATTTAAATAGGGTCCTAGATACATTCACAACAGAACCAGGATACTTGCACCAGGGAAGACGGGTGTATAGGTGTGAAGTGGCGTCGGAAACCGTAGTCAAACCCAATGTAGGACTACAGGAAGATGCTGCTGCTGGGGAAGGTGAACGAGTCCGGAAGAACCCAAAGGTGGATTCAAGATCTGAAGAACCTGCAAGCAGATGGGACAGAGTCTATGCCACTCAGGAGTGACCAGGAGGCACTGAAGACGAATACCCAATGATGTCAAGTGTTGCAGGAGAGCTGACGGTGACCTTGAAACTGCAGCTGTGTGGACCAGGCTTCACTGTGGAAGACCAGGAGTCATACACGAGCTGTCCCATGCGGATGATGGAAGTTGAAGGGAGGGTGTCCAGCGGGAGCACCAACAAGCCTTGGCAACTGCAACCAACGTGGAAGGTGAGGAAGGTTAAATGTCTGGACCAGCAAGGTCCAGGAGACTCACCACAAGCAGGGGAGTCAAGGCAGGCCTTGAGCAATCAGGGGAACCCCAAAGTATTCAAAGATGACCCTCAAGAGGACCGACAGGCCGCAGACACTGGAGTTGCTAGAGAACCTCGAGCAGCTCACCAGTTATACAAGCCCACAGTGTAAGTGATGCAGTGAGGACGAAGATCTTGTTCACAGGAGATGCTGGAGGATGGGCCTACTTGGAGCCAGAAGATCTTGTTAGAAGGAAGCCAACAAGCCTTTGCAACTGAAAGTCGACGCAGTGCACAGTGGTCAGTTCCTGCGACTTTGGCGAGGGATACTGGCCTCAAACCTGGTGAGAGGACAGGGCAAGCCTCGAGGGGTATGAAGAACCACCGCCTGTGTTGCTGAGTCTGTGGGAGCCCAGGATCAGCAGACCAGCCAGCTTAGTTGCAGTGCCTGCAGATGCAGGGAAGTGACTCCTTCACTTCAAGGAAGATTCCTTCAGGTGTCATAGATGCCCAAAGGCCTTGGAAGGTTCCTGTATGGTGCACAGGCATGGACATTGCAGAAGACTAGCAATGTGACGAGATCAGGAGCAGCAGGAGTCTTCCTAGGTTCAGCCGCTATTCCCAGAGCGAAGTCCAGAGTGCCCAGATAGTTGAAGTGGTGTCTGAAATGTATTTTGTCTCACAACGAATCTAGGGACCCACCCACATTTAAGTCCTTAAATACCCTTAGGAAAGGGTTGGGTTGATTCAGGGGTCCCACCCTAAGGAGGGGCTGGACAAGGGGGAGGATACTTCCCTGTTCTTTGTCCAATTTCGCGCCAGTATGGGAGCCAAGGCTCCCTGAACTGGTTCGAGCCGGACTACGCATGGAGGGCACCAAGTGACCCCCTACACGCAGACTATGTGGCGCTGGCAAGTGCCCCACCCTACCCCATTACACTAAACCCTATCTGGGAGGCGGTCACACCTCCCCGTGACAGGATACCGATTGTTCTGCCTTCCCCTGCCCGAGCTTGGCTCAGCAGCAGGGGGACAGAAACGTGTTTCTGGCCGGCAGCGGCCCTAGCTTGCTGTCCAGGTCTGAAAAACTGGTACCGAAGGAGGACAGAAATGTGTCTCTGGCCGGCAGCAGCCCTAGCTTGCTGTCCAGGTCTGAAGAAATGGTACAGGGAGCAGCGAGGGCCTCCCCAAGGAACTTTACGGTCCATTGAATCATACCTTCCACATCATTTACAGTGTGAAGGTATGATTCCAACATGTTTGATACCAAACATGATAGGATTTGTTACAGCCAGGTTCGAGATGGTCACCTCATAATGACTCGGTGCCCCTTTTTATGTTATATGGCTGTCTCACTTACAACCCAGGAGAATGGACTTCGCAGGTTGTAGGTGTGTCCTGCTCATGCATGGGGCACCCTCACACTTAGAATCAAGCACCCTGCTTTTAGGATTGAAAGGTCTGCTCTAGGGGGGACCTATAGGTTTTAAGTGCAGTGACCTCAGATATAGGTAAACCAATTTTTTTGTGGTGCTAGCACCAGCTTACACAGGCTGCAGTGGCAAGCCTGTAGTTACAAATTGAACGTTCTCATATGGGTGGGATAATACATGCTTCAGCCAATGGGGGATCTTGGTGTACCTATGCCCCGGGTACCTTAGAATCATATACTAGGGACTGTTACACTAGTGTTCAATCTGGGATGTACCTCAAACCAATTTAGGGGAGAAAGCACAGACTGGATTCCTGATTAGCAGGATCCCAGTCACACCAGTCAGAAACAGCATTACATCAAGCAAAAAGTGGGGGTAACCATAGAAGCAGATCCTACTTTCCTAGTTAGTATCCGTCTTTGTGACTGCATTGAGTCCACATACATCAGCAGCTCTGGTTTACCTCCCTTGGAATGAGGTTTGGGGACCAAGATAATTGGACTGGCACTGGGACTCTCAGATGGTTCAATCACCCCTAACTCTAGCATCTTGCTGAATTCAGGTCTGATGCTTCCGTTAATGCTTTCATTAACTTGGTCACGCTGCCAGTAAATTTTAATTTTTCACAGGAAGGCTGTCTCCAGGGTCCACATCATGATGCACCAGGTTGTCTGACCAGAGGTTAGGGAAAAGAGCTTAGAATACTGGCCCAGGAATTGTCTGCAGACAGTTTTCTATTGGGCAGTGAGAGTGTCCGACAAGACAACTTCCTCAACAGACCCATCTTGAGTGTTATTAGAGCAGGAAGGGAAAAGGTTTACTCTCTTAATCCTGATCCTCATCCGAGACCATGAGCATGGTCACATCAGCTCCGTCACAAAAGGGTTTCAGGCGATGCACATAGACGACCCTGTTGGGTCTCCTGGAAATGCCAATGTCCACTAAGTAGATGAGCACCCCACTGAAGGATAGGGTAGAGTCCACTCCATTTGTCCTGGAGGGCCCTGGGTACCACAAGCTCCAAAGCCCATACCTTTTTCCCTGCCTGAAACTCAGCTACTACAGAGTTTTGGTCAAACCATTTCTTCTGGAGCTCTTGGCTTGCCTCAAGATAAGGGTTGTTTTTCCCATGTACTCATACGAAAATTCTGAACCCTGAAAACACGCATCAAAACATACACAGGGGTAAGTTATGAGCATAAGATAACCCTGTCGATAAAATCAAATCTATAAGCACTGAAAATAAAAGACATATGTTCTCTTTCTTTAGCTTTCCGTAATTTATACATGGAACGAGGAGGACCTTTGCTGAACGGTGGCTCCAACGTGCAGGCTTCCTTTTATTACAGTGATATGCCAAAACAGGAGATATAAACAGGTAATTAGTTTAAACAGTAGGACTTTGAAAGACCTAAGAGATCCTTGATATCAGCAATTGGCTAATAAGTAATGCACTTTGTTTCCATTAGACTATACATAAAGGAGCCGGAGAAATTATCAGGTTACATTCTGGGACTATGAAATTGATGAATCATAATTCCCAAAGAACCTCATAAGGTATTTTGAATTGAGAACATTAAATGAATGGTGGGTAGGACCTAATTTAAAAACATAGAGGTTCTATTATTCCCACGGTATTTCAGCCAACCTCTCCCATACATAAAACAGAGTATCCGCTCCAGAGGAATGGGCGAGTAAAATAAGCATGTTTATTAAAATATGGAAATGCAGAGAGTTTCTTTTAACATGTTCTAAATAAATTAGAGACCTACATGTCATCCAGTTGACATCTACACTTATATAATAATTACAGAGGTATTAGACAATACATTAGTTTAAAGGTAGAAATGTATAATACAGGCACTGAAAATGTTGTTTCCATTTCTAGATTAAGAATTTTATTTGTTTGTCCTGATGAAGGTGGAAAAGAAGTTTACACACCGAAACGCCGCGTCGAATTACAAAATTCCTTTTTTAGGATTCTTTTAACCAAATTGTATTGTTTACATGTATGTATTTTTATGTTTTTAATTTAAGGATATTTAGAGTGTAACCCAGTGGGAGGCATTGATTCAAAAAAATATTTTTTATCATTCTTTTTTTATCATTAATTTGGACGTGAGTCATAGTACATAGTCACACACATTTAGATACCATCTGGAAATTGTTTGTTAACTAGATAGAATAGAATAGGTCTCTGATATATCCTAGTGCCATTTCAGGCCTCTGTTTTCAGGATTCAGAATTTTCGTATAGGTTGTTTACCTCCTCCCTGTTAATTACATAGGGGTACCTTCCTTTCTTTGTGAGTTTCCCATGTACTCAGCCATCCTTGAACGAAGGCCGAGCACATAGTGCACTATGTCTAGTTTGGGCTCTTTAAGAGGTCTTCCCTCACCCGACTCTGAGTACCCCTAACAGGATGGCCAAAGAGAACCTCGAAGGGACTTAAGCCAACTCCTTTCGGTGACACCTCTCTGTAGGTGAATAGCAGGCATGGTCTCCTTCTGAGCATGTCAGGGAGTCCCATAATCATACCTTTCATGGTATGATGGCCTTTCAACAAGGCAATTGGTCTGTGGTTGATATGGGGAGGTAAACCTGTAAGTCACCCCATCTTCAGTCCAAATTGCTTTCAGGAAAGCAGACATTAAGTTAGTACCTGTGTCTGAAACCACCTCCTTAGGGAAACCCACTCTAGTAAAAATACTCAAGAGGGCCCTGGCAACTGCAGGAGCAATGACAGTCCTAAGGGGAATAGGCTCAGGATACTTGGTGGCATGATACATTACCACCTGAATAAACAAGCCTGTTGCCTGATAGCTGTTGGAGGGTCAAGGGGGGCAACAAGGTCAACCCCAACCCTTTCAAAGGGGACCCCCAACCACTAGTATAGGAAGTAAGGGGGGCTTTGGTTCGCTACCAGACTTACCACTAATTATACAGGAACAATGTTCGCTTACAACATAGATAATTGATCAACACAATGACAGAATAAGGACTGTTATAGAATTCGCAATACGAGTATAAATACTTTCATCATGATAAAAAGAGCATAGAAAGTGGGATATTATTTAAAAAGAAAGATTCGAAAAACTCAGGCATAGTCATGTGTGGCTACAAAACAATCAACAGGTAGGCCATCAGCATATGGAGAGCACCATTGCACAAGTGTGCAGTAGGTATATAAACAACTCCGTGTCAAGGTGCTAAGGTCAACAACGTTTCGATACCTAACATTATAATGGGATCATCATGACAAACATTGGAGGCCGAGGTGTGCACCTGCTGGTTGGTGTCTATACAGGAAAAAAACGGGTAGGAATCAAAGCCCAGGAGGCTGAAGTTAAGATATATACTCTTTATAATGCAAGGCAAGGAGTAAGCCTGCCCAAAATGCAACATACATAAAGGTACAAAAAGAGGTGAGGCAACTGACCTAATCGAACCATACAAAGAGAAGAACAAATAAGATGGAGGAGACGGTGGATCCACAGAGGAATCTAAAACCAAGAATGAAGGATACTTCAAAATAAATAGAAGTAAAAATTGAAAAATTAAAGAATGTAACGTAAAGTGGGGCTCGTACCAGTAGGATGCAGTGCGAGTCCAACTGCAAACGAGAATTGAGATAATTGGACAGGAGCCAGGAAAGCAAGAGGAAATTCAGCAGGTGTACAGAGCTGAATAATTAGGGATAGGACAGACCTGTGACGGAAATGCTAATTATGGAAAGCTCCTGAGAAACAGCCCGCGGGCAGCCTAGAAAGGGAGTGCCGGGAAATACCTGTAGGGGTGGAGGATTTCTCTGTGTGGGTCAGGAGGCATATAGAGGGGGAACGGTCCTGCCAGAGGATGGCCAGAGCACAGCGGTCCTCTGAAAAAGTACACAAGGGCCTCAATACCTAGACAAGGGAACCGGTGTTGTGCAGACGCGTGGGGGAGTCATGCTGTGCACTTGCCAGGTGGTAAACCGCTGGTGATCACAGGAATACGGACCCACAGCAATCCAATGTGATGTGTTGTAGGATGACTAGTGGCACTAAGCAGTATGTTCATGTGGGAATCGTGAAAAAAAAAAGTAGGGATGTACAAAAAAATGACTGGAACATAGCGGACAACTGTGGCAGCCATATTGAAGATGGAAAAGTGAAAATGAGGAAAGATGGCAAAGTGGACAGAAGGAGTAGGAAATATAATAGCATAAGCAATGTAAACAATTAATCAAATGTTTTCTAAATTGCATCAAGAACAACGAAAAATAAATTGCACTTGAAGAAACGAAAGTGAGAATAATAGATTACAAAAGAAGGGGGTTAAATTAAAGTAAAGCATAAAGGCTGTGTTGGGACCAGGAGGAAAGAAAGGAAGTTTAAACAGTGTAAACAAAGATAACGAGACTTGTTCAAGGAAACAGTAAATGGTGGATATTAGTACTTGAGAAGAACAGTTATTTACTTCCAATACTGATCGTATGATGTAGAGCTGACAAGAAACAGTTAACCCATGGGGGTGGAAAAATGGTTGTGCAAAAAGGTGCACTTTTTCCATAGAGAAAAAAAATTATATTATATATAGGGATAAAATAAGAGATCAAATGAACAGAAATTGGCAAATATAACATTGTAAACTTTAGGCATGCAGACCGATTGTAAAGGTACTTGAGGAGTCGCAAAGTACATGGAGAGCATCAAATCAGAGTAGTCCAGTCCTCTAGTCTGTTCAGACCAGTCTTCAGACTGTTGGTACATAGTATCCATTTGAGTTCTTTTACAAAAAAAAAATTTTATTAAGTTTTTTTCCCCCCTTATTTTGTGTTGACATGGGCAGGGCATAATAATACATAACTATACTATAAATACATACATATAAATACACAAGCATGTTCAAACATAAACAAACCGATTATCCAAATATATGCTATATATACATTTCATGTAGTAACTTAATGACATTCACTTAGGCGTCTAGACCATACTTCCATTGTATAAATGGTTCCCAGATTTGCGTACCCATCTTCTTCCCCTTTTTACCCCTCCTAGCATATATAGCGGTTTCCAGTTTTTGTGCTGACATTACTTTTCCTAGCCAATGATGATATGATGGTGGGTTAGGTTCCAGCCAGGCGGAGGCCAGTAATAGCCTCAATATCGCCATTGAGACAAAAATAAAACTTTTACAGCTTGTTTGTTCTGAGTTGATCCCCAACAACATAGTGGCCGGTGTTAGTTCTATTGTTATTAACATTGCCCTTTGAAAGAATTCCACAATATCCTGTTTCAGTTTGTCTAGATGTGAACAAGTTGCGAAGACATGTATCAAATCAGCATTAGAGCTTCCACATCTGAAGCAGGTAGTACCTGATGTACCACCCCACTGAGCGATCTTCGCTGGTGTGTAATATAAATGGTATAGCGTTTTATAGTGTTGGGCCTGAAGGGATGATGAACATAACATTGTCTTCCCCATTTCTAACGACTCGGTAAAGATATCCCCATTCAGTTCCAGATCTAATGACCATCTATCTGTCCACTTCTCTAAGTCATCTTTTTTTAACATAGTCATTTCTGAATAATATCTTCTAATAGTACAATCAGAGCCATTCTCTACAAGATCTAACAATGTACTTTTTCCAAAACCCAGTGTACCCCCCTGCTTTCTCGAAAGGTAACTTCTTATTTGGAGATATTTGTAGAAGTGTTTTGTATCTAATAAAAAACTGGTTTGTAGATCCACAAATTGTAAAATCCCTTGTGGGCCCATCATATCACCAACTTTTCTTATCCCGTGACTATACCATTCTTTGAAGACAGCTCCTGAAAAAATCTTGCTCGGTAAGGAGGGGTTATCCTTTAATCTGGTGTAGAAATTAAACTTCCCAATTCCCACCATTTTTGAGAACCCTTTCCAAATGTTATGTGCCGCTATTACTGTCTTGAAGCGTGTTCTTTTGAAGTAGCTACCTTCTGTAAATCTTAGAAACACATTTTCGGCATTGATACCTAGAGCCAGGCCATATATTGCTAGAGACCCGGCCTTGTCCCAACCCTCCACTTCAGCCCCTCCAATCAAACCTCCCATATATTGCAATGCTGAAACCCAATAATATAACTTTAGATCTGGTAGTGACCAACCTCCTCTCTCCCGTGTGAGTGACATATATCTCAGCGCCCTCCGCGTCTTGCCTTTTGCCCAAATAAAACGATTGACCATTTGCTCACAGATTTTAAACCACTTGTTCTCGATGGCTAATGGAATTGTTCTAAATATATACAAAAATTTCGGCAATACCAACATTTTAATGATATTAACGCGGCCTATTAGAGATAAATGTAAGTTCTCATATCGGTCAAGATCTTGTTTGACTTTCTCTACTATTGGAGCTATGTTTTTTTCCACTAATTTATTGAGATCAGAAGTGATAATGATACCCAGATAAAGTCCCTGTTGGACCACCCGATTATCTCTACAAATTATCTTGGAATTTTTAATAATCTGCGTCTTTGTAGTATTCAGGGCATAACCCGATATATGCCCAAATTTACGAGCTTCCACCTCTATCCTCTCGATTGCCTCCGTGGGGTTTGGAGTTACCACCGCCACGTCATCGGCGTAAGCTAGAATCTTACAAGGACCGAGTAATGTATCCTGTGAGGGAATACCTGGAGATAGCTCTATCCTGCGAATTAGGGGATCCATATACATAGCAAATAGAATAGGGGAACATGGGCAGCCCTGTCGTGTACCTCTTTTAATATGAAATTGATCCGTAGTCCCCCCATTAATTCTCAACGCTGCTACCGGATTCAAGTATAATGTCTGTATGGCCTTCACGAAGCCCTCCTTTATACCTACTCTTGTTAAGGTATGCCAGAGATAGTCCCAGGAGACCCGATCAAACGCTTTCTCTGCATCTAACAGCATTACAGCCATCGGGTCTCCTGTGACCTCAGCGATATCAAACAGGGTTATAACCTTTCTGGTGTGGTGAGTTGTCCCTCTACCAGGGATACATCCGTGCTGGGTATCACTAACTAAATTACCGATTATCCCTGCAAATCTTGTTGCTAATACTTTCGAATATATTTTTGTATCGTTATTCATCAAAGTTATAGGTCTGTAAGACCCTGGGTCAGTCGCCTTTTTTCCCTTTTTTAATATTAAAACAATATCTGCACCTCCCCAAGATTTAGGGATAGACTCGCCAGTTTGTGCTAGTTGGAAAGTATTAATTAAATCTTGACCTAGACTCTCCCAAAATATTTTATAAAACTCCAAAGGGAGTTGATCCGGGCCAGCAGCCTTTCCCGATGGGAGATTGGCCATGGCTTCTTGTATTTCTATTTTATCCATCAATCTCTCCAGACTTTCTGCATCTACAATATCCACCCCTTTAAACAGAATATGCCGAAGATAGTCGCTTATCTCTTCTGGGTTGCAGAGGTGTTGCTGATCGTATAGTTTCTGATAGAATTTCCTAAATACTTCTCTTATTTGAATCGAGTCTGTGTATGTCCTTCCATACTCATCCCTAATCTCTCTAACGATGCCAGAGGCTACTGTCTGCCTAGTCCGCATAGCTAAAACATGGCCAACTTTTTCACTATATTCATAACACCTTTCCCTCTTTATTGTGTAGTACAGAGCAGCCCTGTTCGCCAGCTCTTCCTCAGCTTCACTTTTTACCTTCATTAAATCAATTTTTAATTTTTCAGACGGATTACCCCTTATTACACAGTTATGGAATTGCTCCTCTGCCTCCAGTACAGCCCTCTCCAGATTATCCTCTCTAATACGCACAGTTTTTCGTTTGTACGCGCTAAAACTGCATGTCTCTCCACGGGCACCAGCCTTAAATGCGTCCCAGACCACCCCTACTGGGGCGCTTCCTCTATTATTTTCGAAAAATTCTCTAATCCATTTAGTCATATGCTGTATATAATTGTCATCTAAAAGAAGTGTTCTTTGAAAGGTCCAGGTCCTATTTGATCTAATTCCTCCTCCTGTCTTAACTGTTAGAAGTAAAGGGTTATGGTCACTAAAAATTCGTGATAACCTTTCGATTACTACTCTAGACAATAAATCATTAGAAACTAAAAAATAATCTAATCGAACACAAATACGATGTGGTGCAGAATAATACGTATATCCTGCTTGATCTGGTCTGGTACTACCCCATACGTCTCGCAGAGCGTTATTCTCTAAAAGTTTAGTCAATGCCTTATATACTCTTTTCTTTCTACCTTTATAGGACCCTGGCTCCAACCCGTCTGCCCCGTTGATGTTTAAATCGTGAAAAAAAAAAGTAGGGATGTACAAAAAAATGACTGGAACATAGCGGACAACTGTGGCAGCCATATTGAAGATGGAAAAGTGAAAATGAGGAAAGATGGCAAAGTGGACAGAAGGAGTAGGAAATATAATAGCATAAGCAATGTAAACAATTAATCAAATGTTTTCTAAATTGCATCAAGAACAACGAAAAATAAATTGCACTTGAAGAAACGAAAGTGAGAATAATAGATTACAAAAGGGGGTTAAATTAAAGTAAAGCATAAAGGCTGTGTTGGGACCGGGAGGAAAGAAAGGAAGTTTAAACAGTGTAAACAAAGATAACGAGACTTGTTCAAGGAAACAGTAAATGGTGGATATTAGTACTTGAGAAGAACAGTTATTTACTTCCAATACTGATCGTATGATGTAGAGCTGACAAGAAACAGTTAACCCATGGGGGTGGAAAAATGGTTGTGCAAAAAGGTGCACTTTTTCCATAGAGAAAAAAAATTACATTATATATAGGGATAAAATAAGAGATCAAATGAACAGAAATTGGCAAATATAACATTGTAAACGTTAGGCATGCAGACCGATTGTAAAGGTACTTGAGGAGTCGCAAAGTACATGGAGAGCATCAAATCAGAGTAGTCCAGTCCTCTAGTCTGTTCAGACCAGTCTTCAGACTGTTGGTACATAGTATCCATTTGAGTTCTTATTGAGAATAGAACTTATGCCAAAGCATACCATGGCATTGCTAGTGGAAAATAAATATCTCAGGAAGTAAATAATGTTTATGGTCAATACCCATTAAGATCATAACGGACCAAAGCTTATCATGAAAATCACAATCAAAAGAAGTCGACAGGTCGACAAAAACATATTGCCTCTTTTAATGAGGGCATACTTGCTCATAAGCAGATTTAAATTAATGCACAAGTTACTACTTGTGTAACGATATATCTGTAAGAGACATTAGTTAGTGATAGATTCCTTACATTAGAATAACCCCAGGTGTCGCTCTGGATCCAGAAGGTTTTTAGTCAGCAGTACCCCTGCGCATCAGTAGGTGGCGTTGTGCGGCTCCGCGTCCACACGCTGACGTCAGTTCTGTACACGACTTTCCGCGCCAGGAACGCAGAGCCAAGCAAGAAACTGACCACTGGTGCCATAAAACTAGTGCCCTGAAAGGGATGTCCTTAACCCTAGAAATCAGTTCTCAGAACAGGGAGGATGGGTGGGGCGGTAAGGAATCTATCACTAACTAATGTCTCTTACAGATATATCATTACACAAGTAGTAACTTGTGCATCTGAAAGAGACACATTAGTGGTAGATTCCATACCTTAGTATAGATACCCCAGCAATACCAACCCTGGTGGCGGGTCTGCGAATAAGATTACACCAGAAAGTCACGGAGAACAGAACAGCCAAAGAAGTCTTCTCTCCGTACTTGACTGTCAAGGCAGTAATGCTTGGTAAACGTGTGCAGCAAGGCCCACGTAGCTGCCTGACAAATGTCTTGCAAGGGAACGCTGCGTCCCAAGGGATTAGTGGCTGCTGTTGCCCTTGTGGAATGGGCACTCAGCCCCACAGGAGGCTCCTCCTTAGCAAATGAGTAACAGGCCTTGATGCAGAGAACGACCCACCGACTTTTTTTGGCACCCACGTAGCCAACAAAAAGCTGGTCATCCACCCGGAACTGTTGGGTGCGCTTCAGATAGAACAAACGCGCACGTTTTGGGTCCAGATGGTGGAGCCTCTCTTCCTCTTTTGAAGGATGCGGGAAGAAGGTGGGCAAAGTCATGGTCTGCCTGATGTGAAAGGGCGTGACAACCTTAGGAAAGAAAGAAGGATGGGTCCTTATAACCACCTTGTCCGGATGAACAGAAAGGAGAGGAGGTTTGGAAAAAAGGGCCTGGAGCTCACTCACTCTTTTGGCAGAGGTGACAGTTACCAGGAAAGCCATCTTGAGAGTGAGAAGATGCAAAGGATAGTTATGAAGGGGATCGAAGAAAGCGCACATCAGATATGTCAAGACAAGGTTTGAGTCCCATTGAGGCATAATGAACGGCACGGGTGGAAACGTGTGCGTAATGCCTTTCAGGAAACAGTTAACAACCGGAGACTTAAAAAGAGAAGGCTGATCTGGAAGCCATAGAAAGGTGGAGATGGCCGAAAGATAACCTGCTGGGCCAAGGATAATAGGAACAGAAGGACCTCAGAAAGAGGGGCAGAAAGGGGATCCACAGCCTTTGCTGTGCACCATACCACAAACTTGTTCCACCTGCAAGCGTATACAGTCTTAGTGGAAGGACGCCTGGCTGCCAGAATGACATCACAGACTTCGGGAGGAAGATCGAAAGCTATCAACTGTCGCTGCTCAAACTCCACGCATGGAGGTGGAGGCTGGACAGGTTCGGGTGGAGGACCCTCCCCTGCTGCTGCGACAGAAGATCTTCCCGAAGAGGCAGTCGGATCGGGGGATCGATCGCCATGTTGAGTAGCTCAGGATACCATTATCTTTGTGCCTCATCTGTAGCCACAAGAATGACTTGGGCTCGGTCGCACCGAATCTTCTTCAGCACTCTGGGCAGAAGTGGTATAGGCGGAAAGGCGTACAACAGACCGCAACTCCACTCGCAATGAAAAGCGTATCGGAACGAGCGCTGCCTTGGAAATTCCAATGCGTAGAACTGATGACATTGCGTGTTCTCTTCGGTGGTGAATAGAACTAACCAAGGCTCTCCCCACTGCAGAAAGAGACCTTGCGCCACGTTCGAGTTCAGATGCCATTCGTGATCCATCAAGCTCCGGCAGCTGAGTTCGTCCGCCCTGGCGTTCAGAGAACCTGCCAGGTATTGAACCACCAAGGTAATGCCTTGATGTTCCATCCATGTCCAGAGGTGCAGAACCTCCTGACATAGGGTCCAGGACCCCACCCCGCCCTATTTGTTGCAATACCACATGGCAGTGGTGTTGTCCATGAACACCTACACCACACATCCACGGACAGAGGGAAGGAATGCCTTCAGTGCAAGTCGGATCGCCCAAAGCTCCAAAAGGTTGATATGGAGCTGAGACTCTGCCAGAGACCAGAGGCCAGAGGCCTCTGATCTTCGCCTCTCCCAAGTGGCCTCCCCATCCCAGGAGGGACGCATCCATCACCACTGTACGCTCCAGTTGGGGAAAGGAGGGGGATCTGCCACTGACCCAATCGCAATTTGTGAGCCACCACTGCAATTGTCGTGCAGTGCCCTCCGAGATCTGGACATGATCGGACAGGTTGCCCTGATGCTGCGCCCACTGGAACTTCAGGTCCCAATGCAGAGCCTGCATATGTCATCTTGCATGTTGCACTAGCAGGATGCAGGAGGCCATCAGGCCCAGGAGCCTGAGTGTCATCCTGAATAAAACCCGGGATAGAGGCTGAAAGATCGGAATCATAGCCTGAATATCCTGTACTTGCTGCTCGGGAGGATAAACCCAAAACTGCGTTAAATCCAGAACCGCTCTGATGAAGGGGAGCTTCTGAGAGGGACTCAGGTGCGACTTCGGCACGGTGATGGAGAACCCCAGCAAATGCAGGAGGTCAGCTGTAGTCTGAAGGTGGGTGACAACTGCCTGGGGCAAGCCCGCCTTCAACAATCAGTCGTCGAGGTAGGGAAAGACCGACACCCCTGACCTGCGCAGGTTAGCTGCGACCACCGCCATCACTTTCATGAACATCCCAGGGGCGCTGGTACGGCCAAAGGGGAGCACGACAAACTGAGAATACTCCTGGCCTACCGTGAACGCAGGTATCGCCGGTGGGCCGGTAGGACCGGAATGTGAAAATATGTGTCCTGCAAGTCCAACGCTACCATCCAGTCTCCAGGGTCGAGGGCAGCCAAGACCTGAGCCAGAGTCAACATTTTGAACTTCTCCTTCCGGAGGAAGCGACTGACGTTCCGGAGGTCCAAGATGGGGCGCAAGCCCCCTTTGTCCTTCTTGGGGACCAGAAAGTAGTGGGAATAACAACCACGTCCTACTTCAGGCCCAGGAACGTGCTCGATAGCCCCTTTGCCAAGAGGGCCATAACTTCCTGTTGGAGAAGCGCAAAGTGATCCCCCGAAATGCGGTGGAACTGAGGTGGCATGGCTGGGGGGTAGACTCGGAGAGGGAGTAACCCCTCCGGACGAGTTGCAGCACCCACTTGTCGGAAGTGACAGAACGCCAGTGGGTGAGGTGATGTCGAATCCTGCCGCCCTCTGGCGTGGGGTGCACCCCAAAGCTCGGAGTAGGAAGGCTTTGAGGCGGATGCTGTGGGAGTGGAGGTGGACTGACCCGCATGTTGGCCCCCTGTGCCGCCACGGCGGCCTCCACGCCCATTGCCGCGCTGAGTTTGGTTCTGCGCAGGCTTCTGACTGAACAAGCGGGCAGGGGCACCCCTTCCGTGGCCACGAAAGGAATGAAAGGTAGACGTGGCCGGGCGTGTGGTGGAGAGACCCAAAGACTTGGCTGTAGCCCGAGAGTGCTTGAAACGCTCCAGCGCACTGTCTGACTCATCGCCCAACAGGCGAATACCATCGAAAGGCATGTCCATGAGGGAACTATGGACATCCCCTGAAAACCCAGTGGACCGTAGCCAAGCATGGCTACGCAGGGCCACTGTTGTGGAGATAGCTCTCCCTAAAGAATCCGCGGTGTCCAGGCCACATCTAACGGCAAACTACGCAGCATCCTTTCCCTCCGCCACAGCCTGGAAAAGTAGAGCCTGAATCTCTTCCTGACACTGGGCAGTGTCTGCGCCACTGTGTCCCACACAGCGTGAGAGTAGTGGGCCCAAAATGCATGCGGTGTTGACTGACCGCAGCCCCAAGCTTGCAAAGGAAAATAACCTCTTGTCAAACTGCTCCAGCTTTTTCGACTCCTTATCCGGCGGGGCGGTAGAGAACGCACTCTGGGAAGTGGAGTCCTGAATCACCAGCCTCTCCGGTGTGGGATAATTTGTTAGGAAGGTAACCCGGTGCCGGTCGATGACGCCTGGACTGTGGCTGGCCTAGACCAGGTGCTTATCAAAACATCCGTCAGGCCTCATTAAACAGGAGCTGAGGTTCCACAGAACTTGCCGCCGGCTGAAGCACCTCAGTAAGGAGGTTGGTCTTGTGAGTGACAGTAGGTAGATCAAGGTCAAAGGCCTCAGCTGCTCTGCGGAGCACCATAGTATACGTGGTGCCCTCCTCATAGATTGCGGGAGGAGACATAAATCCAGGTTGCGTCCTCCACCCACTCATTTTTAGACTTGCACTGCCGTGCCAGAGGGTCTTCCGACCCCTCCCAGTCATCCCCCTCCTCTACAGCCCGCGGTACAGGCGGCAGCGGCAGGGGAGATACAGGGGAAAACAAGTGCTTCAATGGCGCCGGGAATGGCGCCGATCCGGCTCCAAGTCCCAATTAGGGTCCCAAGCCGGAGAAAATTGCCTGGGAATTCGGGAAAGGGTGGAGGTGGAACAAATGGGACCCATGGCAGAGCCGCCGGAGGAGGACCCTAAGGCACCGGGGCCGGAGCCATCGGCAGAGGACCTTGCGGCGCCAGAGCCGACGGCGAAGGACCTTGCGGAGACGGCGGTGGAGCCGATGGCGGTGCAGACAGCGTAGCTGGTGGTAAGCAAGGGCCCTCAAAAGGGACCACAGGGCCTGAAGGCATGCCGTAGGGAGCCCTAGGCCTGAAAAGGCGGTCCATGGGGGCAAGAAACTGTTGCACCTGGGCTGGAGTAGGCAGTGGAGGACCCGGATAAGGTGGGTAGGCCGCTGGACTCCTAGGCTCCAACGGAGTCGCTGGGGATGAACCTCAGGCCCCCTCCTCCGCGTCCGGAGACCGACGGGGGATGTCGGAGAGTGAACACGCTTCTTCGACTTTTTCTTGTGACGTCGCTTACACGATTCCGAGGGCGAAGAATTAGACCCCGAGGAGCGACAGTGATGGCTCCGAGGTCGGTCCCATGAGCGACCCCTGGACCTCGAACGGCGCGGTGACGACTGCCTGGCTTCGAGCAGCTTTCGGGAGCGCTCCCGCAAAGCCTTCGAAGCCAAGGCCAGACAGTCGGAACATGACCGGGAGTCCTGGTCGCCCTCCAGACAGTAGAGACAGACACCATTGGGGCCGGCCACCAACATCATACGGTGACAGGCCCCGCAGGATTTAAACCCACGTGGCACCAGGAGTCAAGGACTCAAAAGTAGTAGAGACAAAAGTCTCAAAAAAGTTAGTCAAAAAGTGACTAGGGTATGTGCTCGAACCGGATCTGCTCTTGCTGGTGCAGAAAAATAAAGAACTGACGTCAGCGCGCATGGGTGGCGCCTAAGTAGTCTCTGTGACGTCATCTCGGCGCTTACGCCACCTGCGGAGCCGCACGATGCCACCTACTGACGGTCAGGGGTACTGCTGACGAAAAACTTTCCGGATCCAGTCTGACGCCTGGGGATATTCTAAGGTAAGGAATCTATCACTAACGTGTCTCTTTCAGATGGCTTGATCAATGGTCCCTATTCCCTTTCGAAATCCATTCTGTAAATACGAAATAATGTTATTGCAATCCGCCCAACTTTGCAATCTACATAGAAATATACAACCCACAGCCTGGACTAGAGAATCTAGCAGGGTGATAGGTCTATAATTTGCAGGGCAGTTGTAGTCAACTTTAAAAAATATTGGTACAATATGGGACTCAGACCATGAAAAAGTGAACCCCGCACTCTGGCATGATCTAAAAACAAGGGTGGAGAGGGTGCCCCAAAGCTCCACGTTAGCCTTAAACAGATCAGTAGGGACCCCCATCAGGCATTGTACAATTTATCCCATGCCTCCACTTTCAGACCACTTTTACGTTTTTTTATTGCAAGCCTGCACAGCCGTCTCCTATACTGAACCTCCAAATAGTTCCTAGGTGTACACTTTAAAGCCAGTTACAAGTTTTTATGTGCCTCTGTGCATGCATGGTCAAACTAGGGCTTCCTATTCACTTTACTACCTTTCTGCTTTGAAGTTAGGCCCGCTTTAATTGCCTCTGTGATTCTATCTAATTACTCCATAATAATATAGGCACCTGCTGTGTCATCCAAACATACACCAAAGGCCCTTCTTTGTTGGTAAATTAGTTGCTCTAAGAAACTGTTCGGTTCGACCATAGACCAAGGTAGGGTATATATAACCATTAGTTCTCAACAATTCAATGTACTCTACAGACACAGTGTTGTGACAGACCCCATTGCCAGAGTTCAGCATTAGGCTCTGGGGGTAGTGGTCGCTCATTGCTAAATCATGAATTTTAAAATCAGTAGCTAATGCTGAATAACGGTTAGGAAAAAGTATCAAATCTATAATACTTTTACCCATGCTACCATCACAAGTACAAGGTACCATAACTGGTCTGTCCCAAAATCATTGCTGAAACCCAGATCATATTTGAAGATGTTTGTTGAATTTTTCACCATATTCTGTGTGTAAAAATGGGTAACATCGTCATTAGTCGGAGAAGTAAAACCACAGATCTTGCTTGATGACAATTTAGACAGTTTGATATTAAAATCCCCCCAACACCAAAATTGTATCTCCGTTCCCCTTGATAATTAGAGCTTCTAGATCAATATGAAGTTGATCCAGAATAGACAATATATCAGAATCGCAAGCATTATTGTAGAAGTTAACCATGATCAGATGTGTAAAACTTATGAGTTTGACAAAGACAATTTGGTAATAAGTATTAGGGAATTTTACATTTACTGTAGAGAATTTCAATTCATTAGACACTTTTTAAAAAAAAAATATATATATTTTAACTTGTTCTTTCACAGAGTAACTCAGTATGTTACAGTAATAATTCCCACAATCATAAAACAAATATTCTCATTACATAAATCAAGGACAATGCAATACAGTGCCATTTTGTAGGAAGAGCATCTACTGATGCCATATGCTGTACACCTCCCTAAATAGGAGGATCCAAAAGAACAATATCCAAATCATATACAAAGAAACAAAGAACTCTTCCCCCTCCACTCCCCGGGTCAGCTAGATACACCCCTCCCATCACATACATATCATGATAATTGGTATGAAACCAGTGTAATAACTCAGTTACACCGTGTGCCCTTTAGGCTAACACGGGTGATGTACATACCCCGCCGTCGTGCTCAGATTGCACCCTCAGCGTCCCGCAGTATTCTGTGAGGGAGAGGCTTCAACCTCCTCCCGAAGCAGAGCCTCCACAAGCATTCCCTGCCATGCCCTCACGGCATCCTCTAGTTTGAAATCATTTCGGACTCGTCTCATACGAACTACCTCTGCCGTTGCCCATTCTACCAGGTCTCTGGCCCAATTCAGTAATGTAGGTGGCTGCGCACTCATCCAATGAATCGCCACCCGCCTCTTTGCTAACACTAAGCCCAGCTGCAAAAATTGTCTTGAAAGTTTCTTGCACTTGGGCCTTGAGATAAGTCTCAGTAGTACCTGCCTACTCGAGGGTTGAATTGATCACCACGTTACGTGTCTCAAATGCTCCAATACCGCCTCCCAAAAGGGGATCACCCTAGGGCAGCCCCACACCATGTGCAAGAATCGGGCATCAGCATATCCACATTTGGGGCACCCAGAGGACCTGTCAGGGTAGATTTTGTGTAGTGTATAGGGGGTCAGGTATATTTGGTGTACAATGTTATATTGAAGTAGTTTAAAACGCACATTGGCGCTAATTTGTTTGCCCTTTATGTGCACTTTTTCCCACTCAGCCTCAGTCCGAGAAGTCTCAAACAGTTCATCCCATTTGCTCTGTATTGGCAACGGAGCTACCGCAAAGTCGTCCCTCAGCGCCCTGTAAATATGAGTTACTACTCGGCAACCCCCCGACCATCGTGACCAAAGTCCGTAGGGTAGTAGATATGGGCCGCTCCTTGGGGAATTTCGGCCACACCTCACGCGCTATCGCCGAAACCTTGGCGTATTGGAGGTATTGTCCATGACCCAAGTTGAACGCCGACACAGCCTCCTCTCTAGTGAGAAACCGGTGATGTAAGTACAAGTCTCCCATCTTATCACAGCCTCCCGCAGTCCGAGTGGTGGACATATGCGGGCCGACATTCTAGAACGGTGCTACCGCCCAGAGCGGGGCTTCTGGAGCATACGGGGCTCTTTTCCATCACATTGCGGACCGTCTATTCCCAGATAATGGCCACCTGTCGAATAATGTACGGGAGGTGCACTGGGACCCTCGAGCCCAGCATAAGGAGTTCCGGTAGGGAGGGGGGTTCTCCATGGGACCCCCCCCCTACCGGACTGCTACAGCTGTTTCTCCCAGTTGTCGCAGTCATCCAGCCAGTGTATTGCATTCTGTAATTGTGTCGCAAAGTAATAATAAATGAATTTGGGGACCTCTAACCCTCTCTGCTCCCAAGTTCTCTGTAAGGTAGAGAGCTTAATTTGTTTACTTTTACATCCCCACAGCACGTCCACCACTAGTTGATCCAAGTGTTTGAAGTACACCCAGGGGACACGATACAGTGAGCTCTGCAAAACATAAAGACAGCGTGGAAGAACTACTATTTTTATTAATGAAATCCGCCCCATCAGTGACAACGGGAGATCCGTCCAGAACCTGATGGAATTGTTAATCCCCGCTGTACATCGCCCCACATTTAGGTTGTGATACACATGGGTATGCACAAGCCAGACCCCAAGGTATCGGAGCGAGTCATTAACCCAACCCATTCTTAATTCCGGCAGATCATCTAAGCTCACCTCTCTCATGTTACCCATGGGGAAGAGTTTGGATTTCCCCTGGTTAAGACAGAGTTCAGAAAGTAGACCAAATCAGGTAAGTTCCCGCAGAAGCTCTGGGATCGCAACCTCAGGTTGAGTGAGGTAAACGTCGTCTGCATACATTGACACGACATGAGTTGTATCACCCACCCGAATTAGTGGATCCTCAGTTCTCCGCAAAATAGTGTTGCATATCATGTTTAACCGCCTGCACTAAGGGAGGACCCTGTAAGACTTCGGCAGGAAGACGCCACAAGTGGATAGGGGGTCTGCCCGAACCGGATTGCTAATAGTGGGGAATGATCAGAGAGATATCGTGGCAAATAAGCGACTGCCTCTGTTGTGGCCAAAAGATGGTCGGAGAGATAGCAGGTATCAATCCTCGAGAAGGTGTTGGCCGCCGGAGTAAAACAGGAAAACTACCGCCGTACCGGTTTACGGAGCCGGCATACATCCTGCAGTCACAAGCCGTGCAGAACTTCGCCTAGAGCCGCCACCATTCGCGGCTTGGTGTTATCTCTGGGGGGCTCCCTATCTAGGAACCCGTCTAACAAACAGTTGAAATCCCCCATAAGAAGCATCTCAGCTCCCAGAAATGGAGTCGCCGCCTTCAGCATCGCTTGGAAAAAGTCGGGACAATCACAGTTGGGTGCGTACACATTAATAATACATAATTCTGTGCCTTCCCATCTCCCAAACAGAATGCCGTATCGCCCATCTCGATTCAGTACATGATGGAGATGCTGGAACAGCACTCCCGGTGCCACCCATATCAGCGCCACTCGGGCAAAGCCCGAGTAGGATGTGGCATATATTTGCCCCCTCCAACACTTACGTAGAGTCTTGATGGAGTCCCCCCATACATGTGTCTCCTGGATTGCAACACCATACCATTTTAAGAAGGCTTGTATTCCGCAACACTGAGCAATGTTACCCAACTCACGGACGTTCCAGTTAAGGAACTTCAGTGTTTGAAGTGTCATAGCTCTGAACCCCTCCCGTCCCAGGCCCCCAGCCCTGTTCAACCAACACTGGTGCAGTATGGTGCATCCTTTGGTGACCCTGAAATATCCCAAACAACAAATCAAACATATACAAAACGAACAAGTTACTTACCTTCGGTAACGCTTTTTCTGGTGGATACAGTATCTGCTTGTGGATTCCTCACCTTGTGAATATCCCCTGCGTCAGCAACATTCGGAAATTATTTTGTAGCTTCGCACCGACTTGGACGACGTCACAGAAGCACGGCATCGCGCGCAGCTTCGCCTGACGTCACCGACTCCATAATAGGCTCACGTCGGCGTGATGACATCAGTTACGCCTTTTTTTCCGTGCCTTCGGGGCATACGGACAGACGGACCGACAACAATAGATATATATACACAGTGTACACAGTACAAAATAGTCAAGGTAACACACAGTGTGAAGACAATGTTTGAAAAACACAATATTTCTTCAAATAATACATGTTCGATAAAACATTGCCATAAACTTAGGTATAGAAGAGTGGACACCGGGGAGGCGGGTGGGCATGTGAGGAGTCCACAGGCAGATACTGTATCCACCAGAAAAAGCGTTACCGAAGGTAAGTAACTTGTTCTTCTGATGGATACATCTGCCAGTGGATTCCTCACCTTGTGAATAGATTCCCACAGCAGTCCCCACTCCCGGAGGAGGGTGTCCACTCTCCTATACAAGAAAATCCTGGAGGACAGACCGCGCAAAGTGGCCGTCCCTCCTCACTTCGGTATCCAAGCAATAATGCTTCGCAAAAGTGTGGAGGGAGGCCCAAGTTGCAGCTCTACAAATGTCCTCTACAGATACACCCGTAGACAAAGCAGATGTAGCAGACCTTGCTCTAGTAGAGTGAGCTCTCAAACCTTCAGGAGGTTCCTTACCCGCCAGAGAGTAGCATATCTTGATACACAGGACAATCCATCTTGATAGCGTGCGCTTGTGCACCGCCTTGCCTCTTCTGGCTCCAACAAAACCCACAAAGAGCTGGTCATCCACTCTGAATTCTCTGGTTCTGCCCAGGTAGAACCTCACCGCCCTCTTAGGGTCCAAGCGGTGAATTCTCTCCTCCTCTTTGTAAGGGTGGGGGGGGGGGGGGGGGGGGGGGAGGGGAGGATAGAAGGAAGGAAGGGTAACGGACTGCCCTAGATGGAAGGGAGTCACCACCTTAGGCAGAAAAGCAGCCCTAGTCCTATGTACCATTCATTCAGCATGAATGGTCAAGAATGGGGGCTTGGAACTAAGAGCTTGAAGCTCACTTACCCTCCTTGCCGAGGTAATTGCAACCAGGAAGACCGTTTTAAAAGATAACAGTCTCAAAGGACACTTGTGTAAAGGTTCAAAACGAGAACCCATCAAGAAAGTAAGTACCAGGTTCAAGTCCAATTGAGGCACAATAAAGGGAGTAGGATGAAATTTATTTGTAAGGCCTTTTAGAAATCTCAAGACAACAGGAGATTTAAATAAAGACGGCTGATCTGGCAAACAGAGAAATGCCGACAATGCCGAAAGATAAACTTTGACTGTAGTTACAGCAAACCCTTGCTGAGCCAAAGAAAGTGCAAACTGAAGTATGTCAGATAAAAGAGCCCTCAAAGGATCGATGGACTTCTCTCCACACCAAGAAACACAATTAGACCACCTATAAGAGTAGATAGACTTGGTGGAGTCACGCTTGGCCGATAAAATGACATCCACCACATCATGTGGGAGAGAAAATGAATTCAGGTTGCCCCGTTTAATCTCCAGGCATGAAGGTGTAAGGTCTGGAGGTGGGGGTGTAGAACCTGCCCCTCCATCTGAGAGAGAAGGTCTGCCCTGAGAGGGAGACGGAGCGGAGGGCACGAGGAGAGGTGGAGAAGATCTGTGTACCACACCCTTCTTGGCCAATCCGGGGCGATCAATATGATTTGGGCCCAGTCTTGGCGTATCTTCCTCAGAACCCGAGGAATCAAGGGTATGGGAGAAAATGCGTAAAGGAGACATGAGTCCCAACTCAACTGAAACACATCCCCCAATGCTCCCTGTATCGGAAACTGGAGGCTGCAAAATAACGGGCAGTGAGCGTTCTCGCGAGTGGCGAACAGGTAAACCGGAGGAGTCCCCCATGTCTGAAAGACGTGACCAACTACCTCTGGATGAAGCCTCTACTCGTGGTCGGCTGAGAACTGCCAACTGAGACTGTCTGCATGTACGTTCAGAACTCCGGCCAGATGATTTGCCATCAGACAAATCCGATGGTTCTGAACCCAGGACCAGAGACGCAGAGCCTCTCTGCAGAGACACTGCGACCCCACTCCTCCCTGCTTGTTGACATACCACATCACGGTAGTGTTGTCCGTCAGGACTTGAACCGACTGACCGCGAAGGGAAGGGAGGAAGGCCTTGAGCGCCAGACGTATCGCCCGCAACTCTAGAAGGTTGATGTGAAGCAACCTTTCCTCTGGCGACCAAAGGCCCTTGATCTCCAGATCCCCCAGAGTGGGTGCATCCGTTATAACTGTGGCAACTGATGGAGGCAGATGGAATGGCTTTCCTTGAGACAGCTTGCCCTCCACGCTCCACCAAGACAGATCAGCTGCAGTTTCTCTGGAGATCCTGATTGACTCCGAGATCTCCGTTGTGCTGATACCACTGCCTGCAGAGGCACCACTGGAGTGCCCTCATGTGCCAGCGTGCATGGTTCACCAACAGAATGCAGGAAGCCATCAGACCGAGCAGACGAAGGACCTTCAGGACTGGAACAACCGCTCCATTGCAAAATAAAGAAATGATTTCCTGTATGTCGAGAATCCTTTGAGGTGGAGGGAATGCACGACATACAGTTGTGTCCAGTACAGCACCTATGAACAGGTTGCGCTGGGAGGGCACCAGGTGAGATTTGGGTACATTTATCGAAAAACCCAACCTGTACAACAACTGAGTTGTGACCTGCAGATGATGGAGCACTTTCACTGGAGATTCTGCTTTGATCAGCCAATCGTCCAGATAAGGGAATACTGGAATCCCTGACCTTCTGAGATGTGCAGCCACCACAGCCATCACCTTGGTGAAGACTCGAGGCGCAGTAGTATGACCAAACGGAAGGACGGCAAACTGGTAATGTTGCGAACCCGCCGTGAAACGGAGATACTTCCTGTGCGACTTCAGGATAGGGATGTGAAAATACACATCCTGCAAGTCGATCGACACCATCCAGTCTTCTTCCAGCAGCGCTTGAAGTACCTGCGCAAGGGTGAGCATCTTGAACTTCTCCTGCTTCAGAAAAAGGTTCAAGATCCTGAGATCCAGGATTGGACGAAGTCTGCCATCCTTCTTGGGTATCAGGAAATACCGGGAGTAGCATCCCTGACCCCTTTTCTGCTACGGAACCACCTCTATTGCACCTTTTCTTAACAACGCCAGGACTTCCTCCTGCAGGAGTAGCAGGTGGTCCTCTGAGCAAAACCTTTGACAAGGAGGGTAATCCGTAGAGAATTCCCGAAAGGGAAGTGCATACCCATTCTCTAGGAGATTGAGAACCCAAAGGTCCGACGGAGGAGGAAGCTTGACGTCTTCGAGGACGGGCTCTTTGCTTGCCCCTGTATGATCTGTACAGCGGATTTTACTGTTGCTGCTGCTGTTGAGGCTGTTTATAGGGACGAAAGGAGGACCTCCCAAAACCCCATATAAGAAGTGGCTGTAGCCCTGCTGTCTTTAAATCTCTCCAAAGCTGCATCAGCCTTTTTTCCAATAAGACCCAAGCCATCAAAGGGCAGATCTAACAAAGCAGCTTGGACGTCCGCAGAGAATTCAGAAGTTTTTAACCAGGCTGCTCTTCTTGTGGCAATTGAAGTTCCTATAACTCTCGCCACCGAGTCAGCAGTGTCTAGTCCACTTTGTATGACTTGACGTGCAGCAGCTTGAGTGTCAGCCAACACCTCATAAAAAATGTTCCTGTCCTCTTCCGGAATCTTAGAAGCCAACTGTTTTACAGAATCCATCAAGGCGTGTATGTGCCTCCACAAGAGACATGTGGCATTCGTTGACTTAAGGGCCATACTCGCTGATGAAAACACTTTCTTCGCAGTTTGGTCCTGATTTTTCGACTCTTTGTCCCCAGGCACCTTAGGGAAAGCCCCCACAGACTTCTTTGAACAGGCTGCCTGTATTACCAAGCTCTCCGGTAAATGGTGCGAGGATAAAAAGTCTGGGTCACTAGGCGCCACCCTGTATCTCCTTGCAACAGCTTTAGCAACAGCAGGAGCTGTAAGAGGCCTACTCCATACCCCCAAAATAGTTTCAGTCAAAGCCTCATTGAAAGGAAGCATAGGCTCCACCACAGAAGACGGGGAGTGGAGGACTTCTGTCAACAAATTGGGCTTGAACTCAGCAGTAGGCAGAGTTAAATTCAAAAGTTCTGCTGCCTTCTTGATGACCACGTGGTATGGTGCAACATCCTTTGAAGGGGCATCTGAAATAGTGGATAGCTCCCAGTCTGGAGACAGTTCCAATCCGCTAGCCTCCCTCATGTCATCCAAATAATCCTCCTCCTGCAGCTCACCTTCTTCTACCTCAGCCTCTCTGTACTTCTGTTCTTCGATAAGACGCTGAGCTTCCCGCCTCGACCTCTCCTTCAAGAGCGGCGTCGGCGGATCCGCAATCTACTCCGACGGAGCCGGAGCCGACGTCGAGATCGGATCCAGAGGCACAGGCCGATGCTCCCGAGGTCGGACCGGCGTCAGTGACGAAGGTATCGGCACCGAAGGCTTCGGCGGCACAGAGAAATGCCAAAGCAGAGTCGGCGCCGGCATAAATGGCATAAACGGAGCTGGAGAGTAAGTCTGGGGGACTCCCAGGATGTATGCCAATGGACCCATGGGACCTGCCGGTGCTCCAGAGGGGTACATAGCTCTCGAATAGACACCATATATCGCGTTTAAAAACTGTGTAGGGTCTTGGCCTGGGCCCGGAAAACGTGGGTATGGACCCACAGGTTGCCCTCGAGGAGGAACCGGATTAGTCTCTTCTTCTTCGGGTCGGTGAGCCAGAGTCGTCGAACCCTCATGTAAAGGAGTCTCTTCCTCCTCTCGAACTGGAGATCGAGACGACGCCGGAGAGGGATTCGACACCGGAGCCGGTGAATGCTCCAGCGACTCCACAGGCGAAACCTCACCTTCCGGATCCACAACTGGAGAAGGAGATATCTCCTTACGACGTCTCCTACTTGGCGACTTCGGTCTCAAATCTGATTCCTTCCCAGAGTGATGTCTAGTACCGTGCTTCCTCTTGTGCTTCTTTTTTGTTGATCTAGAAGAATGCTCCGACGATGACTTCGACGGCGACCCCGTGCGAGACCTCGACCGCCACCTCGAAGACTTCTTTTCTCTTACCTTTGACCGTGGCAACCAGAAGGATCAGCTCTTTTTCACGAAGGGCCTTTGGGTTCATCTTCTTACAGGAAGAACACCCTTGAACATCATGGTCCGAGCTCAGGCACCAGATGCAATCCTCATGCGGGTCCGTGATTATCATCATCTTCCCGCATTCTCCGCGCAGCTTGAATCTGGTCTTCTTCGTGGACATCTTGACAGGGGACAAAGAAGCAAGAAGACACTAATAGAAACAAACAGTAACAAAGTTACTAAACAGCTACAGAGAATCCCTCGAAAACCGTTCGCGTCGACGACGCGGAAAAAAGGGAACTTAATGCCATCACGCCGACATGGGCCTCTTATGGAGTCGGTGACGTCAGGCGGAGCCGCGCGCGATGCCGTGCTTCTGTGACATCGTCCACGTCGGCGCAAAGCTACAAAAGAATTTCCGAATGTTGCAGACGAAGGGGATATTCACATGGTGAGGAATCCACTGGCAGATGTATCCATCAGAAAAAACTAGCATGTCCCGTCCCCCTACCCCCCAGGCAGTCATGTGAACAAACATATATATTACTATACAAGCCGTCCAACAAACCGCCCAACACCTCCCCCCATCCATAACTACTAGAAATTGCTGTACAAGAGAGTTGGCTACCCCGGGGCAGGAGATCACTCTCAAGCCTCCCCGGTAAACAGTCTCTGTAGTGGGGGCTGCTGCACCGCCAGCAGCCCGGAGCGGATCATTTCCCCCCCAAATAATCATAACTTCAGGCATAACAGAGACCCAACCCAAGACTCTGGACCCAGGTCGAGGAGGGGGTATGGAAATCCACAATGGTACTCTACACCCACAACCCCCCAAACATCTCACTTTTATCCGCATTTATAGCTCCCATCAACCTGTCCTCACCATCATACAGAGCTTTCTCAGAGGCTACCTGCCAGTGCCGGTTCCCACACTTTCAACTTAACAATACAAGAGATACATTACAGCTTCTCGGTCTCAGTCCTTTCCACTGACGGAGCCTCCCATGTCAGGGATGAATTCTGGTGTAATCTCCGCAAAATCCGAAAATAGCTTTGTGTCTGAAACTTGTAAGGTGCCATCGCGCTGCACAACGATCTGGCCCAAACTCATAGTGCGCCGCTCAGACTTGTGTTTCGGAGGTTGCCATCTATTCCGTACAGGTGATCTGGTAGCACCCAACCGGACGTGGAGACCAGTCTTCTACATTCCGGAGCTTTAGTGTCCAGCCAGTCTCTCGCCTCTTCCGCAGAAAAAAAGCTCTATGCACCCGTTCTACAATGAAGAATTTCGACAACTGTTTGAGTGCCATTTCGGTGGTAATCCAGTTCTCCAAGAAGAGATCCGCGGCCACCCCTTCGGCCCTTTCCGGAAAACCTACAAAGCGGAGGTTCCCTCTTCTCGACCGCCCTTCAGAATCTTCAGCCCGGTCCTCGAGCTTAATTACCTTTCGCTTCAGGTCCACCCCCGTGGAACTAAGACTCTTAACCTCACTCTTCAGAGTCTCTGAATCCTTTTCAGTGATCTTCATCCGATCCGAGACCTTACGCAGGTCGCATCTCAAAAGGTTGACATCAATAGCCACTGCATCTATTTTCCGGATCATGTCGTCCCTAGTCGCTTGCAGAGCTCGGATCACATCCATGAGGGTCAGAGTATCTGCCCCTGCCGGTTCAGCTGCCCCTTTCTCTGATGCGTTGCCATCTCCACGTTCACCCAGGCCGTGTGTAATCGGCTGGGCATAGTTCAGGATTTTATTTGCCTGCGATTTTGGCAGATTACCTTTGCCCATTTTCCTTGGCTGACAAATGGATACTGCGAACAGACGTTGACGCAGCACTCAGGCTGTCACTGAGTGTATCCACAGCGTGGAGAAGTCCGTCCCATGGAACGGAAAAGAATGGTGGCACGGGGCATTCAGTCCTTCACATCCACAACAGGGTCAGATAACCCAAGTTATACGATATATATAACGACGTTTCTCGTATGGGCAGTGTGAGGTCCAGGAAGCGCCAGGATCCTTAAGCTAACCAGTCCAGGACCGCCGGTACCGACTGTTCCTTCAGAGGCCCAGCTCCGCAACTATGCTTAATACCCTAGGGCACCACCACTACCATTCTATCTGGCAATTTCTTGTTATATGCATCAAGGTGTCTTGTTGGGCATGCCAGGAAGGCCACTCTTGCGTCCCAAGAGCTCCTTATTTAGGCAAAGACCCACTTTTGTTGTAACAGCCACGGAACTTGCCTCCCAATTGATCCGCCGGGTCCCCAAGAGGTACTCACAGTAGCACCGAGCGCCGTCACTCCTCTCACAGCTCTGCGCCTCGATGCATTTTATCACTGGCAGGACCCAGGCCCGAGAAGCCGCGGCGCTCTTGCGTTGTTATAACGCTGGCGGCCCAGACAAGCAGGAACAGGGACTCAGTGCACCTGCTGGGCGAGGTGTCCTCTCTCTGCACTGGGCAGCTTTCCCCATGAATCTGGCGCATTCCTTCAGGGACCCTAAATCCGCAACCTCTGCAGAGGCGCTAATCCCCAATGCACAGCGGTAGGCTCTGCTGTCAGCGTTGTGTGGGTCCCGAGCCGGACAGAATAGCGGGCCTTGCCGCCGGAGGAATCGCGCAACTTCAGCCGCCGTTGCTTCTCACATATAGAGCGGCTATCCGAGACAGGATCGCCCAGAACGTTCCGCAGGCAATCCTCCGTCACTAAGTCCTCCTATTAACAGAATTTACACATTAGAGGCAGGATTTATTTGGCCGCCGCTGGAGCTCGCTCAAAGCACGACCATTCATGAGCTCAGCAAGCCACGCCCGCCCTTCATTTGACACATAAATGCAAATACCACCCTTAGGTCTGCCATCTCTCAATGGAACAGCTGATAAATTAAAGGTTTTATAACAATTCAAATGGATAGGTTCCACAACCCATGTTTCCTGTAAATAAAAAATGTTAAAATCAGTCACAAAATCTAACCATTCAGGTAAACTAATCTTACTACGAAGCCCTGCTACATTCCTACTTAAGACGGTAATTGTACTTGAGTCAGGAGTTGTACAGTCCAAATTTATCTAATCCTACAACACAATCTGCTCCCAAGGTCGTTGAGCATCCAATATGCCCCCCTTTGTCAGTGAGATATTAGCAGGCATTAGGGAATTAGGGACATGGTTATATGAAGGTGCTCCTACCACTGAATCAGCCGGTAGTCAGTCTATCCTAGTAGGACTAGAGAGACAATCTCTAGGATGTTGCAATGGTATACATCGGTGGACAAGGCTTATTCAAATTTAAATATGGTCATTTAAAGCCTGATTGTTATAGGGATGATCACTGCGTCTCAAAAGGCAGCTGACTAGGCAACTGTAACAGAGGTCTATAAAAAAACAAGCAGTAATACTGAAATTGGTTTGAATTTGTAGGAATTGAGTTTGTCTTTCCCAATATCGTGCTAACTAGTACTGGGGATTTAAAAGAAATAACCCCACAATTACCCTGCCGCTACCAACCCACCCTACCCGTCTCACCATCTTAAAATCAGCAAAGAGAGCTGCCCCCCTTCGAGATTTAGGGGCTCGCATTGCGACCCTTCCCATGGGCACACTCCACATAGGGGGCGACTTCAACATGACGATGGACGACCACCTCGACAGAAAGCCCACATGCCGTTCACATAAATCCTCCACGGACCTATCCGACTTTGCACATGCCATGGGTTTGGAAGATATATGGAGATCCCACCATTCCACTGTCCCCTATTTCACACACTACTCGAACGCACACAATAGCATGTCCCGTATTGATTACCTCTTTTGCCCAACAGCAGACATTGGATTCTTTAACCATCCCAGGGGTCTTCCCTGTGGTATCTCCGATCACTCTCCCATCAGCGTCGAACTGACGTATTATCACCAATCCACCCGAGGTCCTATAGTCATTAATCCTTGGATCCTGCAAATTCCAGATACCAAAGAAGACTTGATTGAACATACCGATTTCTACTTTACTGAAAACGTTGGCTCGGTCCAATCGGCAATAACTTTATGGGAAGCATATCTGGCGGTTATTAAGGGCAGGTCATTGTCGCTCAAGCTGGGTTACATCCGACAGCACAATGAGCAGATCGTACAGGCCGAATCAGACCTCTAGATGGAGTTGGCCCACAACACATCCCCCTCAACGGAGTTGGCGCGCCGACTCCGCATGGGACAGCTTAACTATAGGGCTCTGGCGCAGGAAAAGGCAGAGGCTTGACTACTTAACACACGCCATCGAATATATGAACACGGCGATCGAGCCGGGAAAATGCTGGCCTGGCTGGAACGTCGCGATCAAGGGACGAGATGGGTCTCCTTTATCACACGTCCGGATGGCTCAGTGACCTCTGGCCCGCAGGAGGTGGCGGAGGCCTTCGCAGATCACCTGGCACAAATCTACACGGCCGGGGCGTTTTATACCTCAGAGGAATCTAGGTAACTCCTCGCGGAGATGCGGTTACCGACACTTTCGGAGACAGACCGAGATGCGCTCGACGCTGACATCACAGCAGATGAGCTCACAACGGCGATTTTTTCCATCAAATCAGGTAAAACCATGGGTCCAAACGGGGTTCCGATTGAATTTTTGAAAACTATGTCCCCTGGAGTGGTCCCCCACCTCAAAAATATGTTTGAGGAAGGACGTGCCATCGGCTCCCTTCCACTTGATCAGAGGCTGGCATCCGTGGTCGTCATTCTTAAACCAAACAAGCCACCTAATGAATTTAGCTCCTATAGGCCGATTTCCTTGATTAGTTCAGAGGCCAAGTTTCTGGCAAAACTCCTGGCCAACCGTCTTCTTGTCGTACTTCCTTCTCTAATTCACGCCAACCAATCGGGTTTTCTTCCAGGGAGAAACACAGCTCTGAATTTGCGTCGAGTCAACAATGTCCTGAGCAGACAACCTATATCCAGGAAGATGCTGCCATTTTGTCCCTTGACGCCACAATGGCGTTCGACTCAATCGAGATGCCCTATCTATTTGAGGTCCTGCTCAGATTTAGCTTCGGTCCCAAATTTGTCCAATGGGTGCGACTCTTATATACTGACCTCCTGGGCCAAGTACGGGTCAACAACCATACCTCCAGAAGATTCATTCTCCACAGAGGGACCCGTCAGGGATGCCCGCTGTCGCCATTATTGTTTGCCCTCACCCTAGAACCTCTTGCCCACTGGATCCGCACCGACGCCTCCATTATTGGCCTCCGCTGGACCGATGGCAGGCAGAGCGGCTCTGTTCAAAATGTTGGCACTCCCACGCTTTCTATATGCCCTCCAAAACTGCCCCTTCCCGATCCCCGACTCCTACTTTAGATCGGTGGAGAGCGATCTCCGCCTTCTTCTGTGGGATGGAAAAGCGGCTCGTATAGCTCTACAAAAGCTGACAATGAGTTGGTACGACGGAAGCATCACATTGCCCAACTTGCGCCTTTATTACTGGTCGTCACAATTGGTGGCTACCAACCACTGGATACACGGCTCGCCAGACGATCCAGCCTTCCATCTGGACAAATACCAAACAGGACGGGAGGGGTATTTTGGGGCCCTTTACATAAGGCCCAAAAAAACTAGGTACATTGGCCCCATGGCACACACGGTTGCAATATGGCATCAAACCAATACACGCTTAGGATGGTCGAACAGACTTATTAGGGCCACCCCGCTGTGGGCATCACAACAACTGGGCTCCCTCTGCTTTCACCTGGGCTTCGACAAGTGGGACACAATCGGTATTTCAACAATAGGAGATCTGGTACACAGGGGCAAACTGTTGACTTTTGCAGACTTACAGACCAAATACGCACTCACACAGACTGAGACCTTCCGCTACCTCCAGATCAAACATGCCCTACGCTCCGCTATCCATGATTTCTCCTCCCTGCTGGAATCCTCCCCCCCTGGAAGATAAGATTGCTTTCAGAACCCCTCCCGACAAAAGCGATTTCCTCCACGTACCGTAAGCTTTGTAATAACCTCCCAAATACATTTCAGCCCCTACGAGACAAATGGCAGACAGACCTAGGTGACTTGGAGAAGGACGAGTGGCGAGCGGCCCTGATGTCCCCCAGGGAGGTGGCGATTAGTCACCGACTCAGACTGATCCAATTGAAGATCTTACACAGGACCTACATGCCTGCTACTGTGTTAGCTAGGATCGGGAGGAGGGAAGATGATAGGTGCCTAAGGGGTTGCGGACACACCGGTACCTTCTACCATGTACTATGGGAATGTCGAGAAATACAACGATTTTGGGAGGTGGTTGTCCGTAAAATGAGAGACTCACTGGGAAAGCCCGTTCCTCTGCTGCCAAAAGTAATTATTCTCAACATCTGGGAGCTACGGACCTGAACGATCTTGAGACACAGTGGGCTGCTTTGAGTTTCCTAATTGCTAAGCGATCAATTGCAATGAAGTGGGGTGCTGCAGATAGACCTCTGGTGGTGGGCTGGATGGCAGAGCTGGACAGATGTATGTTGGCTGAAAAAACAGTCTACAAACTTCATGGCTGCCCCGCGAAATGGGACAAAAAGTGGGGCCACTGGAACATCAATAGGGGTGAACTATGTGAATCCCCCACGGTAGAAATGACCATGAATCTGACTGGACTGCTGGATAGAAATGTGCATTGACTTTTCTGTGTTGTAAATGTATCTTGATATTGCTTGACCATGTCGAATGTACCTGGATTCTGACTCTGTAATGATTTCAATAAAAATGTATGTTAAAAAAAAAAAGAGAGCTGCCCCCATCTTAAACTTAAAATGTTACCAATTGAGAGACTTGTTTCTCAACGAGTCCCATGTTTCATTTAAAGGAGCACCCGAGGTCGGGACATTGGCCAAGATAATCCCATACGGAGTAGCAGTGTGGGGGAGGGAGGGGGGAGATCTAATCGATCGTTGATGTGTGAAGAATTAGTAGGGTAAGTAGGGTGGGTGGAGGAAGATCCCCCCCCCCCCCCCAGAAGATAATAGGCATGGGGGCTAGTGGTGTCACTTCATTATTATATCTGTCTACGTCATTGCTCTCGGTTTGACACTTGTCGAGTAGGAAACTCGGGGTTCTCTATAATAGTTTGTTGTAGCGGGAAAGTTATAGAGGTTCTGGAGGCTATACCATCAATATTATTCCAGACATGATTGTTCAACCCTCTACGGGGATTTGTTGCACCGAATTGCTCTATACAGGTTAGCACAACATATTCGATTGAAAGCTATTGGTTTGTAAGACTAAAAACAGAGGTCTTAATAAGATCAGTCAGGACATGGACAGATGTCACCACTGAAGAGCAGTCCAGGGGTACAGCAGATACTAATTTATTGGCAGTTCTAGGAGGCTTCGGAGATGCTGCCGGGTTCTTCACTGGAACCCTCTTCTTAGCTTTGTTTGGCCCGCCAGATAGAGCCACAGTGAGATCAGAAGGGCAGTTTGTGGAATCTTTGGCCCTTTGGCTGGAGAATGAGTATTCAAAGTACCCAGTGAATTTAAGTTGTGCACAGACTCATTGCTGACTTTATTAGAAAAACCAGATCCTCAGTCTATGTTTCAGACGGCTGAATTGTATTTGGGGTGATTAAACAAAGATTTGCTGGATCAGGGATGTTCTCATAGCAGCTGGTTAAAGTTCCTCCACACTTAGAATCGGCTTCTCTATAGCCCCCATTGCCACTTTTACATAGTTCATAATAGACTGCCTTGATTTTGGTGTGGACTTTGCTAGTGCAGAGCTCAGGTGTTTCCTTTTCCCCATTTCTGTTTTGTGCACCTCTAGGTGAAACCGGAGTAGATGGTAGCAAAACATTAGTTCATGAGAACTATCCAGAAGGGATCGGACCATAAGTGTAATGTGCAAGGGTCCACTGTAAAAAGTGCAGAGTGCTCGTCTCCCGCGCTGCGGGACCTCCAAGTGGCTTTTATGGCGTTCGCGCCAGTCGCCTCTCCTCCGGGCCAGCAGTGATCAGGCTAAAAGTGCAATGTGCAAGGGTCTGCTGTAAAAAGTGCTGAGTGCTTGTCTTCTGGATTAAGTGACTTTCTTGGAGAGTGCTTGTTGCAGTTCCTACATACGCTCATATTTTACACATTAGGGTGACTAATGTGCAGGGGCAATCTTGGGTGGTAGTAGGTTGCCGGAACTGCATTAGCACCATTGTGTTTTTTTGTGTATACACTAAGCATTGGCATGGAGTGTTTCCCACGGTTAAATTGCCTTTGGACATGAACGCCAATACGAGGTGTGATAATTTCCCTATTTTGGGCCACTACTACCCCAATCTTCTTTGCAAGTACTATAGTTTGCTATTGTTTCTACACCGTAAAACAGTTGAATAACAAAGCTGTCAGATTTGAGACAGGAGCCTTTAGCACTGTAATGTTATCTTAAGGACGGAAAAGACATGTACTGCATACAGGCAAATGAAAACGGTTGTAGCAGGTACCCTCTAGGACTTAACGTTATGAGGGCTAAGGTCCAAAGTACCACCAGCAGTTCGGGTTTACCTGCCCTGGTGATCTGGGTGCAGAGTTGCTGGTTGCGATGGTAGCTTTCAGCACAGTTAACAGTCAAACTCTAAAGGGACCTGTCAAAGTGTGCAAAGGGGGACTTTGGAACAAGTCCAGCAGAACCCAAAAGGTGGTGGTGGGGGTGGGGGGGTGGGGGGGGTTCAGCTCGTGGGGACTACCAGACTAAGGGGACACAGGCAGAAGTAGTCCCTTAGTTCAGGGCTCAGATTCAGAGGTGTTGGCTTTTGGGCCACTTTAGTGAGGGAGTCTGCAGAACAGGGAAAAGCACAGAAGGGCAACTCTAGGTGTGGACTACCAGACTAAGGGGACACAGGCAAAAGAAGTATATTCGGGCTCTTGGGCTCGGATGCAGAGGTGTTGGCTTTTGGGCCATTTTAGTGAGGGAGTCTGCAGAACAGTGAAAAGCACAGAAGGGCCAATCTAGGTGTGGAACTCATCTCTATCCAAGTCCCTCAATATGCAGTTATGTCTTTGTGGTGGTGGTGTCCAGGCTGGACAAAACAAGCCTTGGTGGGTGCAAGTACCCCAGTAGTCATGGTACTGTGGAGGAGGGCTCCTGGAGGGTCTAGCGTTTTGAAACTCACCAGAGACTGGGCTGACCTCTTAGAGCCTCAGGAACTCCTCCTCTTGGCCTGGTCCTTCGGTGGGCCTAATGGCCAACCACACAACTTATCAAAGATATGCTTTCGGTGCCTGCAGATGCAGGTGGATGGCTCTTCCATCCCCTGGTAGATGTTGCTTGGTTGTTGAAGTTGCTTGACGGTTCTCCTCAGTTTAGAGAGGAGTTCAGCTTTAGGACAAGTCAGGGCAGTGCAACTGTCGTGGTTTCAGCAGCAAGGCAGGGTTTGGTGCTAAGTAGTGATAAAGTCCTCCGTTCTCGTGGTGACTCCCAGTCTTTCGCCTCCCAGTAGACAAATCTGTGTTCCTGGCATCAGGGGAATCCCTAAATACTGAATTTAAGAACGGTAAGGGACATATAGGGTAGTAGTCAATGGGCTACTTACCTCGGGGGTGACCAGTTCCTGACTGTGGGAGGGAGGCAGGAGCCTATCTTTGATTGGGCAAGACTCCTCATCCTCAAGATGGCAGAGCCCGGAGTTGTGCTTCACCTCGCCTCTCCCACCTGAGGGGTGGAGTTGGCATTGTTTCTGACCTCAGAGAGTGTGGGCTCTCAGCTGTAGGGGCTGCAAGCTTAATCTGTGGTGGCAGGTTGGGTGATACCAGTCAGCAGAACACACTAAGACTTGGAGTATTTAGGGGGCACCTATAGGGTGCCCTTTTAGGTCCATATCTTAATATATCTCGTACTGGCATCATTACAGACTTATTAAGACGAGTGTGAGAAAGTGCCATCTTTCTAGCATGGTATGCCCCCACTTTTTACTGAATTGCTGATGTACTTTGACTGAGTGTGCCCTGGGCTCCTGCCAACCAGGTGCCCAGGACCTGTGTTCCTTCCCTAAAACTGTGTTGAAACTAAAACCCAATTGGCATCTCCTATCACCTGTCAGTCCCTGGTAAAAGGTACCGAGGGCGCGGTGACCAGAGAAGACCCCTAAGGGCTGCAGCACTTGTTGTGCCACCCTAAGGGGCCCTGCACCCTGACACACACACACACTGCCTTTGCAGTCTGAATGTCTTGGTGCAGAACTAAACAAAGAGTCGACAAGGCACGCATCCCTGTGTGCAATGCCCACAAACCCACTGCCCTGGCATACTTTGGTCACCCCTCTAGCTGGGTGCACTATGCCAGTGGTGTGGGCACAGGTGCATGAGCCCTATGCCCCTGCAGTACCCAGGGCCATTCCTGGGCACAGTAAGTGCAGTACTGCCATCGAGAGTATATGGTGCTGGGAGGTTGTCATTACGAACTCCACTGCACCATGATGGCTTCACTGAAGACTGAGAAGTTTGATATCAAACTTCTCAGCACATTAAACCCGCACTGATGCCAGTGTTGGATTTAATGTAAAATGCATGACAGGGGGCATCTTAGAGGTGCCCCCTGAAAGCTAACCATGTCCCAGTGTCCTGACTGCGTGGCTACCGAGGCTGCCACCACCAGACATGTTTCTGGACCACGGGGTGGATAGCCTGAAACAATGCACATCCTGGGACGAGGTGCCAAGCCTCCTCCCCCAGGATGGGCAGGGGAAGCTTCAAAGGCATGCCGCCTTTGTGAGCTGCTCCAGGCCACTTGCTGTACTCAGCAACTGGCTCCCACCAGTTCTGACCCGCACTTTGGCAGGAAACCCTATGTGAGGAAAGGGGGTGTGTCAGCCTATGCCAACTGCACACCTCAGGTGTGAGAGGCGAGGTGAAGCACAACTCCGGGCTCCGCCATCTTGAGGATGGGGAGCCCTTTCCAATCAGAGATAGGCTCCTGCCTCCCTCCCACTGAAGTGAGCAGGCTAGGGGGGTGTACTCACCCCAGGACAGGGACCCATTGGTCCCTGCCCTTGACCTACCTGTAACGCCCCTAAATTTAGTATTTAGGGGCACCCTGAACCTTCCTCCCTCAGATCCCGATTTGAAAAACAAGAAGAACAAGAAACAAGAAGACCTGCCGTGCAGCTGCTAATAAGAGGACAACACCAACTGACTTGGCCCCAGAACCCTACAGGCCTGTTAATCCTTGAACCGGCTAAATCACGGCGTCTCCTGCGGACAGCAACCTCGAAAACCCTGGAGGACCTGCCTGCCTTGAACCTCTAAAAAGACTGGGACTCACATGAGTATTGGTTCTGCTGAAAAAGAAACACCCTTGGTGCCAGCCAAGAACCGCGAATACAGTCCACTCTACACCCGCCAAGCCCGGCCTGTGCCTGAGTGAACCAAGACCATGAGGACATCCCCCAGGCGACTGTGACCTGGAGCCCAGTGCCCAAAGACCCTCCTCGACGGACCAGATGACGCCTGCAGCCTCAGAACAAGGGACCCCTTCAACTGCGACCAGCTGAGGGCAAGATTTCCCGACATCTAAAGACACCCCTGCACCTGGCGCCCTGTGCCCTCCTCTGGGGTACCTACCCTCTTCTCCAAGATCCCAACTTACCTCTCAAAGTGGTGGTCGCACCTGAAGAATCTCCGTCCCAGAGTATGCAGCCTTTGTTAATTTTTTAACTCTTCCATTGATTAACATTGAGCGCCCGACGGCTCAAAATCACCCTGCACCCAGCCACCCGAGTGTCACTGGAAGTGCAGCAACTACACTACTTTACTTCCCCACTTGCCCTGTGTAAGTGACCAGGAGCCCAGCTCCCACAGCCGTGTGGCCTGCTTGCTTGCAGCCACCAACCGAAGGCCCTCTATCCTCCACAGGATTACATTAGGCCTACTCTCTCTGCACCCGGCTGCCCCTGTGCCTCTGAGGGTGCAACAAATGTACCTATCCGACCCTGGGAGACCCCTGAGTCTATACCCAAAACTTTAACTCTGCCAGTCAAGTTCTTACCTAAAAGCCGAAAACTCATCTTCCTTCCATAGGATAACATTCACTGGTTTCACTTAGAAAAATTTCCAAGTGTGGAGTTTTGAAACTTTAAAATATTCATCTAAAATCAGCCAAATAACGAATTCCGATTTACTCACCTGTTATCAGGAGAGAACCCAGTGCTGTACCTTTCAGCCCAGCACTGAACCGATAAAGTAATTATAACTGTACTTACCAGTAACTTGAATTTCCTCCCATAGGATAACATTGCTTGGTTTTCACTGAAACGTTTGTCAACTTTGAAAACACAATAATATTCCTTAAAAATCACTGCTGTAACCAAAACGCTTTTACTCAACTGTTTACAGGAGATATCCCGGGACTGCATCTGGGATCCAGTCCTGTGGTTAGAAAAGTAATCTATAAAGTAATCAATTGCATTTAACTGGAAAAACCCATTGAGTTCAATGTTATATTGTGTTTGAAATTATGTTGCCTATTGCAACCACTGTAGCTATTGTACTTAAGAAGTCTATTGCCTATTTGAAAAGTATTTATCTAAAGTCATTCATTTCGAGAAAAGTATATTTTTATACCTTGTTGGTTCTAAAATAAAACAACTATATATTTTGATACAAAATAATTGGCCTAGAGTTCAGTTCTTGAGTGTGTGAGACCATTTGCTGACTGAGGGTGTACAACAAATGCTTTACACTTTCCTCTGATACTGCCTTACTGCTTGACCAAGCTACCACTTTAGAGAGTAAGGTTATATCTAACTTTATACTCTGCCATACCTCTGGGGACTGTTGACTCTGTGCACACTGTACCTTACTTTGGTCCAGTATATACGGAGCCACTTTTGTTACAACGAGGTGTTTCATACCAAACATTATTATTTTCAGTCAAATCACGTAGCTGGGAAACTCATAATGACAATGCCCAGTACATATGCTTAATATAGCTTCCTGATCGCTTGCAATGTTGTGGCAATGGAAGCGGACATCACAGGGGCATATCTGTTTACACAGATATGTCCTCACATATAATAAAATGCACCTTGCCTTGAGGCTTTAAGTCCTGCTGTAGGGGTGACTTACGTATAGTAAATGCAGTGCATGGGGGCATGGCACACTAAGTGTGGCATGTCATTTTTTAAGAATGGTTTGCACCATTTCACACAGCTTGCAACAGCAGTCTGCATGCAATTTGGGTGTAAGAAACATTAGTTTCCTTGCCAGAAACGCAGAGCCATGCAAGCCACTGACCACTGGTGTACAAAACTAGGGCCCTGAAGGGATCTCCTTAACCCTAGAAATCAGTTCGCAGAACGCGGAGGATGGGTGGAGCGGTAAGGAATCTATAACTAACTAATGTGTCTTACAAATATATCTTTACCAAAGGTACGTAACATTTGCATCGGAAAGAAACACAATAGTTATAGATTCCTTACCTTAGAAGAGATACCCCAGAATACCAACCCCGGTGGTGGGTCTGCGAACCAAGATCACACCAGAAAGTCCTGGAGAACAGAACGGCGAAAGAAGCAGTCTCTACGGACTTGGCTGTCCAGGCAGTAGTGTTTGATGAACATGTGCAGCGATGCCCACGTGGCCGCCTGACAGATGTCATTCAGAGGAACTCCTCTTCCCAAGGCAGTAGTGGCTGCTGTTGGTGGAGTGAGCACGTAGCCCGACTGGAGGTTCCTTTTTAGCCAGAGAGTAACAAGTCTAATACACAACACGAGCCATTAAGAAATGGTGCGTTTGTGTACTGCCCGACCCTACTTTGCACCACGTAGCCAACAAAAAGTTTATCATCCACCTGGAATTGTTTTGTGCGATCCAGATAGGAGAGCGCACGTTTTGGGTCCAGGCAGTGAAGCCTCTCTTCCTATTTCAAAGGATGCGAAAAGATGGTTGGCAAAGTAATGGTCTTCCTGATGTGGAAGGCAGTGACCACCTTAGGAAGGAAGGAAGGACGGGTTCGGAGAACCACCTTGTCTGAATGAACAGACAGGAAAGGAGGCTTTGAAGAAAGAGCCTGGAGCTCACTCACCCTTCTAGCAGAAGTAATGGCTACCAGGAAAGCAGTCTTAAGAGTTAAGAGACGCAAGGGACAGTTATGAGGCGGCACAAAGGGAGTGCACATTAAATAAGTTAGTACAAGATTCAAGTCCCACTGAAGCATAATGAAGGGGACTGGAGTAAAAAGATGTGTTAAGCTCTTTAGGAAACAGTTAACTACCGGGGACTTGAAAAGAGAAGGCTGATCTGGTAGCCGGAGGAAGGCAGAGATGGCTGAAAGATAGCCCTTGATAGTGCCCAGAGCACAGCCCTGCTGGGCTAACGATAGAAGGAACAAGAGTACTTCAGAAAGAGGGGCAGAAAGGGGATCAACAAACTTTGCTGTGCACCATGCCACAAACTTGTTCCACCGGCAGGCGTATACCGTCTTAGTGGAGGGACGCCAGGCTGACAAGATTACGTCACAGGCTCCGGGAGGCAAGTCGAAAGAAGTGAGCTGCCGCCGCTCAATCTCCACGTGAGGAGGTGGAGAGTGGACAGGTTCGGGTGGAGGACCGTCCCAGGCTGCTGCGACAGAAGATCCTCCCGGAGAGGCAGTCTAATCAGAGGACCAATGGTCATGCTGAGCAGCTCAGACTCTCTGTGCCCAATCTGGAGCCACAAGAATGAATTGGGCCAGGGCACGCCTGATCTTCTTCAGCACTCTGGGCAGAAGTGGTATAGGCGGAAAGGCGTACAACAGACCGCAACTCCACTCGCAACGAAAAGCGTAGCTGAGCAAGTGCCACCTTGGAAATTCCAACAAGCAGAATTGCTGACCTTCCTTGGCGAATAGATCTTACCAAGGCGCTCTCCACTGTTGAAAGAGACTTTGCACCACCTCAGAGTGAAGATGCCATTCGTGATCCATCATGCACCTGCAGCTGAGTTAGTCTGCCCTGGCATTCAGGTAACCTGCCAGGTGTTGAACCACCAGGGTAATGCCCTGGTGTTCCAGCCAAGTCCAGAGACGCAGAGCCTCCTCCACGACCCCACCCTGCCCTGTTTGTTGCAGTACCACATGGCGGTGGTGTTGTCCGTGAACACCTGCACCACTCTTCCCCGGACAGAGGTGCAAGTGCAGTGCAGTGCAAGTCAGATCGTCCGAAACTCCAGAAGGTTGATGTGGAACGTTGATTCCGCCGGAGACCAGATGCCTCTGAACTCCGCCTCTCCCAGGTGGCCGCCCCATCCCAGGAGGGACGCATCCGTCACAACTGTGTGCTCCGGATGGGGAGAGGGATCTGCCGCTGACCCAATCGAGATTCGTGAGCCACCACTGCAATTGTCGTGCAGTGCCCTCCAAGATCTTGACATGATCGGACAGGTTGCACTGATGCTGTACCCACTGGAACTTCAGGACCCACTGCAGAGCCTGCATATGCCATCTGTCATGATCCACCAGCAGGATGCAGGAGGCCATTAGGCCCAGTAGCCGGAGGGTCCTTCTGACTGAAACCCGGGATAGTCTGAAAGAACAGAATCATAGCCTAAATATCCCGGACCCACTGCTCGGGAGGATAAACCCGCTCCGATGAAGAGGAGCTTCTGAGAAGGAATCAGGTGTGACTTCGGCACATTAATGGAGAACCCCAGCAAATGCAGGAGGTCAGCCGTAGTCTGGGAGTGGGAGCCGACTACCTGGGACAAGCCCGCCTTCAACAGCCAGCTGCGAGATAGGGAAAGAATGGAACCCCTGATCTGAGTAGATGAGCTACGACAACCGCCATCAATTTCGTAAACATTCGAGGGTCGCTGGTAAGGCAGAAAGGGAACACGGTGCTCAGGGCCTACCATCAACCGCAGGTAACGCCGGTGGGTCAGCAGGACGGGGATGTGGAAATATTCGTCCTGCAAGTCCAACCCTACCATCCAGTCTCCAGGGTCATGGGTAGACAAGACCTGAGCTTGCGTTAACATCTTGAACTTCTCCTTCCGGAGGAAGCGGGTGACATTCCGGAGGTCCAAACTAGGACGCAGGCCCTTGTCCTTCTTGGACAGCCACAACCTACTTCTGGCCCAGGAACACGCTCGATGACCCCCTTGGCCAAGAGGGTCGTGACTTCCTGCTGAAGAAGCGCAAAATGGTCCCCCGACATGCGGTGGTATTGAGGTGGCATGGCTGGAAGGGTAGTTTAGAAGGGGAGGGAGTAGCCCCTTCGGACTATTTGCAGCACCCACATGTCCTGGTGTCTGATGGGCTTGAAAGATTAGACTAAGAAGGCTTGGAAGTGGATGCTGCTGGGGTGGAGGTGGAATGACCAGCACAATGGCCCCCAGAACCGCCTGGGCAGTTCTCACGTCCGCGCTGAGGTTGTTGTTGCGCAGGGCTGTGGCTCTGGAATGAACGTGTTGGGGCACCCCTTCTGTGACCACGAAAGGAGTGAAAAGCAGAAGGGGGAGGAGGGCGAGTGGCCAACAGGCCCAAGGACTTCTCCAGAGAAGCCAGTTGTCCTCAGCAAGGCGTTGCGCCAAAGCGCCACAGTCGTGGAAATCACCCTGCCCAGTGAGTTGGCGATATCAAGCCCACAACGAATGGTGAACTTTGTTGTGTTTCTCCCAGCTGCTATAGCTTGGGAAAGAACTGTCCGGGCCTCCTTCGAACAGTTGGCCAGAACCTGCGCAACCATGTCCACACAGAGTGGGAATAATGGCCCAAGAGTCATGCGGTGTTCACCGACCGCAACCCTAAGCTGGCAGATGAAAACAGCTTCTTGCCAAGCTGCTCTAGCTTCTTGGATTCTCTATCTGAAGGTGCGGGAGGGAACGCGCTCTTGGAAGCAGAGGCCTGGACAACCAAACTCTCAGGAGTGGGGTGTTGGGAGAGAAAGAGGGGGTCCCCCGGAGCCGGGCGATGGCGTCGGGCCACGTTCCTGTAGACAGGAGCCCCTGCGTTGGGGCTAGACCAAGTGCCCAAAAGAACGTCCGAAAGAGCGCCATTAAAAGGCAGCAAGGGCTCCGAAGAGGTTGCCGCCGGCTGAAGCACTTCTGAAAGAACTGACATCAGCGCGAGGGCAGCATCTAAGCAGCTGCTGCGACGTCATTTCGGCGACCACGACGCCAACGATGGACACGGAGCCGCACGATGCCACATTCCGAAGCGGAGGGATATTTTTAACGAAAACTTTCTGGATCCAGTCTGATGCCTGGGGGTAATTCTAAGGTAAGAAATCTATCACTACGTGTTTCTTTCACATATATTTATGTTTATATATAGGCGTGTTTATGACTTATGTATGGAGTTTTGTGTAAATTTGAAAGGAAGCATATGGAAATCAGACTATTATAATGGCGTTAGTTGATGAATTTGTAATGATTTTAGAATATTCACATACAGGGTCATGTTTTTATGTTGTTTAAAGACCTACGGTCTAAATAAATGTTCCTTTTTTTGATTGACTGACTGACACTGCTAAAGTCATTCTCATCTTTATAGGGGACAAGATTGTTTGTCAACTGGGCTGCATCAAAGTCTGCAAGAACCTCCTGGAGCTTTGCCTTTGATGGGCTTGAGCCACTAGCAATTTTATTGGCTTTATAGAGAGTCCTTAACTGCTGCATACTAAGCTGCAGATAAGTGGCCAGATAGAGATACTACACGGTCTCTTCTGGGCCAGAAATGTTTAGTACAGTTGGGCCTTTTTAGAAAGTCGTGCAAAATATTCTAAAAGATTTTTGAGGCTTAACTGACTAATACTCTCTTTAAAATGTCTAATGCAATGGACTGGAATGAGGGACTTAACACAAGGCCCTACCAGTTCCAATTTAGAACATTTAGCAAAAATTCAAAATGTAAACAAATATATTTGAACTAATGTCAATTGTGGATTTTTCAGTGGGCTCACCAATCGACCAAGTGGTATCAGTAAACATAAATCCTGTCTCCCACGGCTGATCCAACAAATGTAGGAAGCTGGCTTTTTTATGTAGTGTTGCCAATATAAAAAGTAAAGACAGCACTCGTGGTGTACTTTAATAGTTCCAAGCGGTCTATTCGTGGTAGAGTGGTCGAGCAGCTTGGGCTTATCACAGGTGAGTGTCACGCATTTGACACAGACACACAGAAATCTGAAACCAACTTAAAGGAATTACACAGATTCTTATATAAATGTTGACACTGATATCTTTAGGATAACTTAAGTACTTTTGCAATTACTGATTTCACAAGAAAACAGTAAAAATACACAAATAACAGTTTTTGAGGTAGGAGCCTCAAACACAATAATGATATCCTATAGGAGGAAACCCATACACAGCAAACGGATACTTGCAGTCGAAGTTCGGGTGTGCCCTTTTGGACATAAGGTGCTAGGGGGCCCAGGTCCAAAGAACCACCAGCAGTTTTGGGTTGCTTGCCCTGCGGTGTCAATGTGCAGAGGTGCTGTTTGGGATGGTATCCTCGAGCGCTACAATGCCGAAGTCAATGGGGACCAGAAACACAGGCTGCAAGGAGGGACTTGGAGGCAAGTCCGAGGGAACCTAAAGGGGGGGGCTCACATGAAGAGGCTTAGGGGAAACCTAGGCAAAGAGGACACAGTCAGGCATCAAGGCCCCGGGCTGTGGAGCTCGGGTGCAGAATGTCTTGGCTGGCCAATGGAGATCAAAGCTCTAACGGTTGTTGGTAGGTCGGTTCTGCAGAAGAGGCAAAAACAAAGTAACTGGGCCACTCTGGTCGTGGATCTCATCGGTCCTGAAGTTCCCTGTTGGGCAGGAAGGCTCTTTAAGGAGGTGGTGTCCAGGGTTGGACACAAACAAGCCTTGGCTGGTGCAGGTGCTCCAGTACTCTGGCTCAGTGGCGGCAGCTCCCGCAAATCGATAGTGGGGCGGGGAGGGAAGTGTAAAAAAAAAAATTTTAAAAAAAGGATCACTTACTTGCCGGCTGCAGCCTCCGTCCTCTTCCTGGCCTCTCTGCTAACAAGAAGCAGGAAGCATCCAGGCTTATTAAGCCAATCACAACGCTGCAATGCAGTGTTGTGATTGGTCTGAGTGCTGTGGCTCAGCGCTCAAACCGAGAATGGGAGCCTGGTCATGTTCTCTACCTAGGCTTTAATTTAACACAGCCTGGGTGACCAACATGCCAAGTGTGCATGACTGTTTTGCCGGCCGAACAAACAGTCATGGGCACTTAGAGTGTGCCACTACTCCTCCTCCCTGCGCTGGACCAACCTGCAAAACTGCCTCAGCACGGAAAAATAAAATGAAAATAACCTTGCATTATTATCATTTTATTTTCCTTTTTTTGTAGTGCTGAAAGGCAGTGGGGCGACGCTCCTCCGCCTTAGCAGAGGAGCCTCCCCTGCTCAGGGTATTGGTGCAGGAGAGCTTCTGGAGGGTCTAGCGTCTCAAACCTCGGCAGAGAGACGGACCTGATCCTCTAAGAGCCACGACAAATTCCTCTTAAAGTATTGCTCTCTTGTTGGGCCCGATGGCCAACAACACGGTGACCCGTGCAGATATGGTCGGTGCCTGTAGATGCAGGAAGATGGCTCCTCCACCCCAAGGGAGATGCTGGATGGTTGTCAAAGTGCTGGGCAGTCCTCCTAGCGTTGGGGAAGATGTACAGCTGCAGGATGAGTCGGGTCTTTGTAACTGAATGTACAAGCAACCAAGCAGGGTTTGGCGCCAAGTTCAGTGCAGGTCCTTAGTTCTCACGGGGTGGGCTCTACTTGGTCATACTTCTGTTCCTAGGTATTGGTATCTGAGGACCTGGTCCCAGGGGGACACCTAAATACCCATTTTAGGTGCCTTTAGGGAGTATATGGTAATAGCCAATGGGCTTCCTACCTCTAGGGCGACTACACCCCCATATGACCACTTCCTATGGGGAGTGTGCATAATCCTGATCCAGAAGTCCCTATTTCACCAAAAACAAAATGGAGAAACCCTACTTTGGCTGCTCCCTTCAGGTTGCCCACCTTAGGGGTGTGACTAGTGTGAGAGTGGTTCCTAGATGTGGCAAAGTTCTGCAAGCGTACTCTCTTTCAGATTTTGTAGTATCCGCAGAGAGACTTTGGAGAGGAAATATACCTATGAAATGGTTGAATGGCGGGACTGAAAGCATAGGACTTTCGGACTTAAAATGAGACATTTTATGATTCCTGGATTGCCATTTTCTTAATCACATGAGACAGAAACGGGAAACAGACAGTACACAGTTGACATCCGGGACAGGATTAGAACCGGTAACAAGAACTGATTTGACAAATATGTTATTAGAAGACAGCACTGAAGAAGTTGTGGGGGACTTCCTATAAGACGAAACACGTGCTTGTTGGGAAATAGAGGAAAGAAAATAAAGATAATGAAGGAAAATCATTGTGTATTAACTGTCCGCATAATTGGTTATATTACTAAGCGCGTGCAGAGTTTTTTTTTTGTTTATAATTGTAGAGATCCTTGTGATCCCACTTAAGGGAGTCTACTACCATAGCGCAAATTATGAGTGCCACATTTAACCCTACTTGTATTCACCCTACTTACCTTCAGAAGAATGAGTTACTTACATACTGTAACGCCTTATCTGGTACTGACAGGCTCTAGCCGCAGATTCAATACCTTTGAATTTTCCCTAGGTGCCAGACTGGATCCCCCATTTATTTTTATTTTTTACAGCAGTACCTCTGCATGTCGTAGACGGCACTGAGCAGCTCGGTAGCGACATGGACCAACTTTGAAAAGTCCATATAAACCTTACCTTGACGTGCTGATGCTAGTTTTTCCGTGACTATTTTCCATGCCTACAAACACAGAGCCACTAATAAAAACTGCCTATGGAAACAGTGTGCCTAAAAAGAGTCATCTTTATGTGAAAACAATGACTAAGTCCTAATGAAAGGCATTAGAATGCCCATAAAGGTATCTTGTAGGCAAAAAGTAAAAACTAGTTCACAGAAAGTGGAGGATGCAGCTAGATCCTGTCTCTACCAGAAAAGGTACTACCGGAGGTAAGTAACTTGTTCATCTGATAGAAACATCTAGCCACCGATTCCTTACCATTGAATCAGATTCCCTAGCAATACCATCCCTGGAGGGTCTGCAAACTAATCCCACTAAAGATCCCTGAATAGGACTAGCCAGTCTGCAATAAGATATAGAGACGGGGCAGTCTTAGGAATATAGGTGACTTCACCAGAAGGACTGTGGCAAAGCACGTAGGGAAGTGAAGTCAGTAATGCATTGAAAAGCATGAGGGAAATGTTCCTAATAGTAGAGGAATAAAGAAGTGTCAGAAGACAACACTCCTTCGAAACAAATACTACACAGTTACCATGATGATATACGAACCATGGGTGAGCAAGGTTGAAGGACCAAGCACAACAGCCAATGCCACTGAGCCAGAGCTCCATGGCGTAGAAAACAAGTATGTGATCTAACCCAGCATTAAGAAACACAAGGAAAAAGAAATCTCAGATCACATCTATGATAGAGAGGGCACCAATCACAGCTTTAAGAGAAGTATTGCAAGAACAACAACTAATGGCATAGACCACTCTTGTTTGGAGAATACACTTCTAGAGAAAAGGTAACCCTCTGGGACTATCTAACGTAGAAGTCACAGAAAAGGAAAGGATATACAATTGCATATGCAATGACCAAGTTATGGTCCACGGGAACACGCAGAATGGTGCAGTTACGTAAGCAGGTACATAAGCCCTTTGAAGAAATTCAGCACAAGAAAAAGATACATATGTACACACCTACATCGGCCATAGACTGAAGCTGTCAAAATTATAGATATTTCGGATAGAGGGAGGAGGGAACATCACACACCCCAGAAAAATAGTGCCAACCAAAACATAAAAACCATGCTATTCACTGATAGAGCTACAATCAGGCGATTGATAGATGATCGTGAAGGAAAACAGCAGGTGTGAAAACTCTGCTAGAATAGAGAAATGACCTAGGTCTATAAGAAGATTAAGTTGAAACAAAGGCCAACGCACAGAAGGTCTAGAGAGACAAACAGTCTCAAACCGGATAGAAAAAAAAATATCAGACCGAGCTAGATCTGGCTGAAGTATTGGATACAAGAGAGTACATAGTACTGTAAGGACAAAGCCCCCACGAAAATGGAAGTCTGAAAACAAAATACCATCATGGAAAAACAAATAACAGATAGTGTTGCAGTGCATACGAGCACAAGTGTTGAGGCCAGGAAAGAATGTCTCTACAAGAGACAAGACCAGAAAAATAATCGGAAGGTATAGTCTAAGCACAGCAATAAACCATTATAAAACAACTATGGAGGAGAAAATACCCCATACCTTACAAAGGAAGAGAAGGCCTTAAGACGAGAAATAAAGAATCCTTCAAGCAGAGGGAACCCACACAGTAAAGTAAAAGTGGTTTAACCAACCCTTGAGGGTTAGAAACCTTATGTCCTGTGAGGAGTGAGAGGAACTCTAAGGAAAATAATCCAAAGGGAGCACCAAGCATCCTTGCCAACCAATCCCAAGGAAGATGGAACCATAATGTTAAAGGAGCATGCGCTCGAGAAGGGATCTTAAAATGAGGACTGCCACAAATGCCGAAAAAGGGGGTAGGTGGAGAACACCTTTTCAGAAACTAAATGACATGGTTGGTATCTGAGCTGTCAAAGAAATGTTGCCTGTAGGAACAAAGGTATAAGGTATTTCACCAAAGTGAAAAGCAATAATAGTGTCTTGTGGAGATGAAGCAGAGTAAAGACAGCAAGGCAGTGGGACAGAAGAATAGAGTGGTGAGCCAATGCACAGTGAGAGCAGCACAATAAGAAGTGCCAAAAAGCACTGATAAAGGTCCTAAGTAAGAGCACTGCCTAGGTCAGGAGGGGACAATATACCGTTGGACAAGGACTATGCCACTCATCCCACTGCTTCTGCTAGGGAAAGAAGGATGTCAGATAAAGTTTAAGGAATGACCCATGGTGAAGAGAGATACACCCGCCCAAAAAAAAAATGGTGGAGTCACTGGTACAAGGCGGACACTCATTGCACTATCTTTCCAGAGGTTTATAAATTGAAGACCTAGATAGCGGATACTAAAGGGCCAGAAACATATCTAGGTATGCATATAAGGCATAAAGAAGATGAACCCCGTAGAACAGGGAACAAGGCAACAGTGCATTCGAACAATGGAAGCAAAATACTCTATATAGAAAAAGAACTTGGGTAGAAAAATAATCTTAAAAAATGAGGAACACCCTGTAGCAACAGGGCCACATAGTGATATACATCCCAGAACAAAGGAACCATAACCGGTCATCAAAAGTTTCAGAAAGAATAATAATACTTGAAGAAGGCAGGAACACCTCACCGGGTGCCACCAGTATGTGGAATAGGAACTTTGAAAAGAAAAAAAACAATGGGCTCTGATCTAGAAGGGCTCATATGTGAAAGAAATCAAAGAGGAAGGTCCTCCAGACAAACCTAGTACAGGAGGAAGTAGGGAGGCAGAAGGTATAGAAAAACAGAGTTAAGATTCTGTTCCACCCGGACTGTCCCGAAAATGCTGCAATGCGGAGTGTTGAACAAATTTACACCATTGGAGGGCATGTCTACAAAGGTGGCATGAACAGCCTCCAAAAAAACCAGAGCTGTATAGCCACGCTCAACGGCAGAGTGCAACAGAGTCTGTGGTATCTGCAATTTAGTTGCTTATTGCCCATCGTCTAGTATCTGGGTAAGATCATTACGGGTCTCATCGGGAAGCGAGGCTAGCAGGCGCATGACCGAAACCCACAACGCATGAGAAAATCGGCCCATAACACAAGCGGTATTAATTGACCACAAGGCTGAACAAGTGACAGAGAAAATATGCCTACGATAAGTGTCAAAACTCCTGGACTCCCAGGCTACAGTGGCTTGTACCACAAAACTGAGAAGGCAGGCAGGGTCCCTGGGGGCAGGAGGGTGTCTATGTACTATAGACCGATCCACAGAGGACCCCCGTAGTGGGCTTAGCTCAAGATCCAAACAAAATATATAAGGCTTCGCTGTAGGGAAGCACAGGCTCAACCCCTGTTTGGCCCTAATGAGACACACCAATTAATGGGTCAGTGGCCACCTTCACAGAAGAGAGCTGCTGCTCCAGAACCACAGATGCCCGACTCAGAAGGTCTGCAAAGGTGGAGCTTACCTTTGTAGCATGGCCGGGAGGAGAAAAGAGGCCTGAGGATTTTGAGACATCAAGGCTAAAAACCTCACCCAGCTCAGTCAGCCAACTAACTCCAGAGGAGGCTGGACAGTGTCATTTATGTGGTTAATAAAGGGTATCTCTTCTCCTCATCCTACAAAAACCTGTGTTATAGTGAGGGCCTCCTCAAAAGTAGAGGAACATTTCCGAAGAGACCTGCACCTCTGCCACTGCCTGGGCGCTGTCTGGCGTCGATGCTGCAATGCCGTCCGGCATTGAAAAGGAGAGATGGCGTAGCACCGATCAGCGCCACTGGCATCGCAGGTGGGCACCCAACAGAGCTGGGCACCAGTGCCAACACGGACCCACTACGGGTTCAAAGGGCCTAAATGAAGACTAGGGTAACCCCGCCGGCGTGAATTCAGTCAAGGCTCCTCTGACCTCCTTGGGGCTGAAAAGTGCACCAGAAGGAGGGAGAGACCCAAACATGGCATGTAGAGAGAAATAGTTCTCCCGCATCTGTCCCAGAGTTGACCAGGCTTCAGGGAAGTCAGGGAGGCATGGGGCAGACTCCAGTAACACCTCCTCAACCAAAGACAGGGAAGGGGCATCAGAGATGCAGAGCACACACAGTGAAATCAGGGAATGCCCCAACTTTGACCGCTAGCGTCTCAACTTACCTTTGGACATCATGGTAAAAGGACGCACGCAAGAAGGAATTCTGGAGCAGGCTCTCAAGCGTTGTCTGAAGAAAGACCAAGACCGTGAAGATGCAAAGCCTGCGACAACCACACCACCAAGAGCTTCATGCAAAGTTGGCAACAGGATTAGCACTCCTCTGAGTCATGGTGTTCCCGAGGCACCACCAACAAAGAATATGAGGGTCTGTAGTCCACATCTGCCGTCCACCGCACTCACAGTTTGAACCCAGAGGACATGAGAAAAATAGAAGACACTCTTTGTTAGACCTGTCAGCCCTAGGGTGGTCTTTCCCTGTTTTTTTCGCCCTTGCCTTATTTTTTCTACCCTCTTTTTCGTTGGCCTTAGGTCTCCGAGCGCCTTCCCATTGCTAATCAATGCTAAGGTGCAGGTGCTCTCTTCTTCCAACATGGCTGCCACAGGCCCCTGCAACTGCAGAGTGGTCTTTTTAATAGCACCCTAGTTGCCAGGAGCTGGCTGGAACCTTTAAACATTGTTGCAACACCGGCTCGCCTTTTTCTCCCATAGCTAGAGTAGGGAAGCTCCTGGAACCTTCCAGGACAGGGGAGGGGTCTGCTTTTGCCACCTGAGAGAGTGGTCACTTGACCTGGGCATACTTAAGGGAAGGAGGGAAACTTTTCAGTGAGTTGGGACAACACTGACCTGGGGGAACCTACGTAGGAGACTTAGGCGGTAAGGCCTAGAGGGGGACTTATGCCACTGGGGGTGACAGGGCTTAGGCGCTGCCCACCAAGCTGAGTGAGGGACCCTTATCTAGCCCACTGATCTGGCCCGGAGGGAGGGGAACCCAGGGACCATCTGCAGTGACCTGCTGAGACTATCCTGCCATCAGCCACCAACTCAACCCCCCTCCCCCTTGAAGAAACTACCTACCAAGGGCGCAGGAGCCATCTAGCGCCGAGAGAAACTACCTACATGTGCTAACAAGGACTACTAGGGATCAACCAGGTACTGGTCTGTGCTCCCCTTTGTCTTAACCTGTGCCCCTGCGTTGTCCTGCCTCATCTCCACTGCTAAACTGTCTGGACTGCTAAGCTGTCTGCCCTACCTACCCAGCGCTCTCCTACTGTGCCCCTGAGAAGTGCTGTAGACTGCCAGAACTGCAGTGCCCCTGAAAGCGCTGTGATCTGCCCCCAAGCGCTAGACTGTTCGAGACTGACGGGCCCGAAGCGCCGCTTGTCCCCACGTGGGCGCCCCCCCTGCGAAGCGCTGTGGGAGAGAGGAGTGCAGGCCAATTAACTCACCGCCGCAGCCCAGTGAAGCGCTGTGTCCTGGAGCGCTACTGGAAGCCCCGCCGCGGGCCCAGGCTGACCTGGTGGGCTCTTCCGCTACTGCCGGCATCATCGAGGCGGTCCCCGGTGTCAGGAGAGGGTCGCCGCCGTGCTGCAGTGGGCCGCGTAGGCCCTGAAGCCACCACCGACCCTACCACGTGACAAGGGCGTCCGGCCTGGTCATCGGCCGCGCTCCCGTCTTTGCTTTCGGTTGCCGAGAGTGAGGCCTACACGCCCCGCAGGCCGCGCTGCCACTGGCGGCTGCGGGCGCGCCTCCCTGCCGCCTGTGATTGGTCCTGGGCCCGGAGAGACTCGGAAGGCCCGGGACCAGGGGCGGAACCAGCACCAGCGCTCGAAGAGAGGGAGAGCCCCCACCAGCCCCGGGAGGAGCGCCGGAGCAACGTGTGCCTCCCTGGACCGGCCCACTCCTCTCCGAGGCCTGCTGAGTTCGCTGCAAGGGCCCGAGTAGGCCGAAGAGACCAGGTAAACCCCCCCGGGAGGAGGGCGGAAGCCCGAAGGAGGCCCCGAGTTGGCCCCTCCCCTGGGGAAGCTGAAGTTGGGCCCCGTTGGCCCTAATTGGTCCATTTCAGCCCTGAGACTGGGCCAGAGCCCCGGAAGACACCTTTGGGGCCTAAGTTGAGTCAAGTTAACCCCACATTGGGGGACTGGTTTCTCCAATCTGCCCTAGGCAGGACTCCAAGGAATGCTAAAACGTGCCATCGCTTTGCTGGTCCTAAGGCACAAGGTTATATATATATATATATATATATATATATAATTACTCTGGTTACTGAAATGTTGAATCCTGTTTCATGAGAGTAATGCCTGCTCATTCTGGTTAAAGGAAATGTTCATTCTGGCCTAATGTGATGTTGACTGACCTCTAATGATATGCGTATTCCTGATTGTTGAAAGGTTTATGCTCACCTGATGAAATGTTTATCCTCGCCTGATGACCTTTTTATTCTCACCAGATGAAACGTTTATTCTTCCATGATGAGATGTTGATTCTTACCTAATGAAATATTTTTCAGATGCTCACTGGAATATTTTACCAATGCTAAATGAAATGGTCTCCCCCTGCCTAATGAAATATGCTTGTGAAAGGAAACTGAATTGATTATGAATTACCCACTCCTGAACCTTAATCTAGATAAAAGTATATTGATTTTGAATAGACCAGCTGGTGTGGTGTCCATTATTGTGTGCGTTTACTGGCTCAGTGGATGTGTGTGCTGTATGGTCACTTTACACCTAAGCTTTCGGGTGCCTACCTGCTCGCACCAAGCTACCCCCAGTGAGATTGGAGACCCCAGTTCCTACACTGTTCCATGACAAAAATGCCACAGCAGGTCAAAAAAACGGCCTGAGGAACCGCTCTCCCGATCCACGATGGAAGCGTGGAAAAGAACAAACTGACATCAGAGCGTCAGGGGAGGGCTTATACAGACTCCATAGACGTCCCATCTGGAGGACAATGTCCCTAAGGAGCTGTTTCCCACCCTCTACTGACGCACAGAGGTACTACTGTAAAAACAAATTCCGGATCCAGTCTGGCGCCTGGGTAGAATTCATAGGTAAGGAATCTGCAGTTAGATGTCTCTATCAGATCTTTCCTTTGAGAGAAGTAGGAAGGCTTCATAGGCTGCCTCCTGCATTATTTGGAATGGTAATACATACGGTCATACTCAAAGTGTTGCGCAACTTGTGTTTCAAATATATTCAATTTAATATTCTGAAAAGACCATATCTCACCCCTAGTCATAGTCCAAGATTTACCAAGTGCCTCTTTCACTCTGCCCTCGTTGCCACTCCCCCAATGCAGACCTCCCCCACATATTATGGTGGGGCATAAATATTCAACAGTAATCATTTCCATACTCCATCAAGTTACAGGGTATTGTTTTAGTAATTCCTTAGAGGAACTCCTGTTTGGTCTTTTTTCCACCGACACTAAGACAGACCCACGACTAAATTCCTAGAACTAACTCCGATATTGGTGCGACACCATATTACGAGATGGAAAATCTCTCCACCACCGACATTCTTGGTGCCAGGCAACCATCCACTGGCTGATATCCGAAAGTTTCCACCTTCATAAGTAAGAGAGGGCGCCTTAAACCTAAATACCCCATTGCTCAATTTCCTCAAGGCTGGGATTCTTTGGATGAGAAGTTCACTCAAACTGTTAAGGATGATACACTGCCCCCCCCTTCATGTTACACTATAGCCATACAACCTCATTAGTTTTTCATCCTAATGAATAAAGAGAGAACTGGGAAACAACCACAGCCGATATTTTAGGCAGAGCAGATTAAAGCCAAGCATATCTATCTGACTAAACGAAGAGGTTAACAACCACACATTTATCACAGGGGCTGTCCGTCGTAATACACAAAGTTAAAAGCAACAAGTTGGGGTGGGAGGTGAATACATGGGTGATAACATGTATGGAGTGGAGAGGGTAATTTGGCTTATGTTTTTGAAAAATAATGGCAATTCTGACTGTTGTATGTAATATACTTATGTATGAACTACTGGTCACTGTGAACTGCAGCTACTTGATGCTTGCCAATGAAAAGACATTTAAAAAGGCCATGCATGTCTAGGCAGCTACACACTGTATGACACCACTGTATGTGGCTGGAGAGCCTCACATTTCACAAGAAGCGCTCTACAAATCCACTGATTGTTTATTATCTGGTGGGATAGCCCTGAAAAAGACAAGCTCCAGGTCATGATCTCATGGGGGACCCACATCATATCACTCCAAATTATCGTCTGTGAGTAAATGGGGACCTGGAAGTCCCCTGCTGAAGACCAGGGTCTAGGGCTACCCGAGTCAGCGTAAGATTCTGGTGACCCCTGAGGAGAAGCCGCAAGAAGTGGGGAAGAAGGGGGTAAAGATGAAGGTGGTGGAGGAGGGAGGAGTGAAGGTCTGGCAGCTTTTTTCTTTGGCCGTTTGGTAAGTGCAGGTTGTAGAAGAACGTACACTTGTGGAGTGTCTTAGAAGAAGTGTCTCTTCTTTTTAGGCAAAGTCTTTCAGATGGAAGTGGTCTTGCCTGCGCGGGCATCTCTGCCTGTCTCAGAGCTCCTGTTGGAGCTTCTTGATGATGGGATTTTCAGAGTCGGCCGTGGATTTGAGTATTGTGGGAAGCGACAGTGTTGCTGCCGAGACGTCAGTACCTCATGATTGTTGTCCAAGGATTAATCAACATCTGGGAATATCCAAACTTGTGTTTAGAATTGGGAATTTCTTATCCTAACTACGAAGGATTAGATTTGGTGCCACTGAAACAATAACTCCTAGGCAACTAAATCACTAGGACCATCTAGATCGATAGTACCATGCTAAGGAGGTGAATAGAAGACAGTTTTGCAAATTATAAAATAATCATTAGTGATGATCTGATCAAAAATCGTAGGAAGCATTAAACAGTAATACTTCAATTTGGGCCTTGAAAAAGCATCGAGAGACGCGAAATACGTGTTCCCCGTCTTAGCTTTCACAATCTAACATTGAACATATTTAGAGGAGATACTGGAACATTTGTTTTAAGAAAGGATAAAAAATAGTTGGTTATGTACATGACTATAATTGAAATTATATAAATTGTTTAAAAGGAGAGAGTAATCTTTTGACTATCTAATGACATACATTTCTCTCAAAATACTGTGTGAAATAAATACATAAAACAAAATAGAAAACTGCATTTTGGAGAATTAAAATGTAGGTGCCAAATCACATTAACCTAGACCTGGCCAAGTACATGCATGTATAAATCTCTTATTAAAGCAGCTCTCCAGGACGGTTGGTCCTTCATTTTCCTGTCGTCTCATATGCGCCTTTCGCTACCCTCTATTTCTTAGTTTGATTTCCTTTGTTTCAGATTAGTACTGTCAGACCTAGTCCAGTTCCTCGCTAAAGCCCATTGGAAATGCTCTGTTTCATTGTTAGTTTTCTTTTGCTTCAAGCAGCAACCCGACAGCTGTGAGTTTATTAAGGGTGCCAATTAGTTTGGGGGAATTTGATAAAGCTTTATACACTGAGATAACTTTAGCTTTTTTTATACACAGCTGCATGGCAACTAAGTGCAATTTGGGGAAGCAATCAATTGTTTATCCCACTGTATTTTGCATGTTATGGCATTTGTCTTTTTTATTAGTCATTTATCTACCATTGCACAAGTTACTACTTGTGTAACGATATATCTGTAAGAGACATTAGTTAGTATTAGATTCCTTACCTTAGAATATCCCCAAGCGTCAGACTGGATCCGGAAACTTTTGCATAGCAGTATCCTTGCGCGTCGGTAGGCGTCGTCTGCGGCTCCGCGTCCGTCGTCGGCGTCGTGATGACGTCGTCGGAGTACTTAGACGTCGCCTCCGCGTGCTGACGTCAGTTCTTAGACACAGCTTTTCCGCGCCAGAAACGCAGAGCCATGTCAAAAAACCAACACTGGTGCCATTGAAACTAGGGCCCTGAAAGGGGTAAACCCTAACCCTAGATATTGGTTCGCAGAACGGGGAGGATGGGTGGGTCGGTAAGGAATCTAATACTAACTAATGTCTCTTACAGATATATCGTTACACAAGTAGTAACTTGTGCATCTGAAAGAGACACGCTAGTATTAGATTCCTTACCTTAGAATAGATACCCCAGCAATACCAACCCCGGTGGTGGGTCTGCGAACCAATAATCACACCAGAAAGTCCTGGAGGACAGAACGGCCAAAGAAGCCATCCCTCCGGACTTGGCTGTCCAGGCAGTAGTGCCTTGCAAACGTGTGCAGCGATGCCCACGTAGCTGCCTGACAGATGTCTTGTAAGGGCACTCCCCGGCCCAGGGCAGTTGTAGTCGCCGTGGCTCGGGTAGAGTGAGCCCGTAATCCAACAGGGGGCTCCTTTTTAGCCAAGGAGTAGCATGCCTGGATACACAAGATGATCCACCGGGAGATGATCCTCTTGTGCACCGCTTTCCCCTTCTTCGCGCCCACGTAACCAACAAAGAGTTGGTCATCCACCCGGAACTGGTGTGTGCGATCCAAGTAAAATGAGAGCGCACGTTTTGGGTCCAGACGGTGGAGCCGCGCTTCCTCTTTAGAGGGATGCGGTGGCGGGAAGAAGGTTGGCAAGGTGATAGACTGCCCGATGTGAAAGGCCGTGACAACCTTGGGCAGGAAAGATGGCTTAGTACGCAACACCACTTTGTCTGGATGGACAGAAAGGAAAGGTGGAGTACAAGAAAGGGCCTGGAGCTCACTCACTCTCCTGGCAGAGGTGAAGGCAAGCAGGAAAGCAGTCTTCAGAGTTAGAAGGCGGAGAGGACAGTTGTGAAGTGTCTCAAAGGGAGCGCACATCAGAAATGTAAGAACCAGGTTCAAGTCCCACTGAGGCATCACAAACGGAACAGGAGGAAACGTGTGTGTGATGCCCTTAGGAAATCTATTTACAATAGGGGACTTGAACAAAGAAGGTTGATCAGGCAGCCTCAGAAAGGCTGAAAGGGTAGAAAGGTAGCCCTTGATAGTGCCCAGAGCAGAGCCCTGCTGGGCAAGAGAAAGTAGGAAGAGAAGAACCTCAGAAAGAGGGGCAGCAAGAGGATCCACAGCCTTTGCTGTGCACCATGCCACAAATCTGTTCCACCTGCAGGCGTATACCGACTTTGTGGAGGGACGCCTGGCTGCCAGAATGACGTTACAGACTTCAGGAGGCAAGTCAAATGGCCTCAACTGTCGCCGCTCAATCTCCAAGCATGGAGGTGGAGACTGGACAGGTTCGGGTGGAGGACCGTCCCCTGCTGCTGCGACAGAAGGTCCTCCTGAAGAGGCAGACGAACCGGGGGATCGACTGACATACTGAGTAGCTCTGGATACCAGTACCTTCGAGCCCAGTCCGGAGCCACAAGGATGACTTGGCCCGGTCGCGCTTGATCTTCTTCAGCACTCTGGGCAGAAGTGGTATAGGCGGGAAGGCGTACAGTAGACCGCAGCTCCACTCGCGACGAAAAGCGTCTCCGAGCGAGTGCCGCCTTGGAAATTCCAACACGCAGAACTGATGACATTGCGCGTTCTCTTCGGTGGCGTATAGCTCTAACCAAGGCTCTCCCCATCGCTGAAAGAGGCCTTGCGCCACGTCCGAGTTCAGACGCCATTCGTGATCCATCATGCACCGACGGCTGAGCTCGTCCGCCCTGGCGTTCAGAGAACCTGCCAGGTGTTGAGCCACCAGGGACACGCCCTGGCGTTCCAGCCATTGCCAGAGGCGCAGAGCCTCCTGGCAAAGGGTCCACGACCCCAGCCCGCCCGGTTTGTTGCAGTACCACATGGCGGTGGTGTTGTCAGTGAACACCTGCACTACACTCCCCAGGACAGAGGGGAGGAATGCTTTCAGTGCTAGACGAATCGCCCGTAACTCCAACAGGTTGATGTTGAGCCGGGCCTCCGCCGGAGACCAGAGGCCTCTGATCTCCGCCTCTCCCATGTGGCCTCCCCAGCCCTGGAGGGACGCATCCGTCACAACTATGTGCTCCGGTTGGGGGAAGGGAGAGGGATCTGCCGCTGACCCAATCGCGGTCCGTGAGCCACCACTGCAGCTGTCTCGCAGTGCCCTCCGAGATCAGTACGTGGTCGGATAGGTTGCCCTGGTGCTGGGCCCACTGAAACTTCAGGTCCCACTGCAGAGCTCGCATCCGCCACCTGGCGTGATGCACCAGCAGGATGCAGGAGGCCATCAGCCCCAGAAGCCGCAGCGTCAACCTGACCGATACCCGGGATAACGGCTGAAAGATGGGAATCAAAGCCTGAATATCCCGGACCCGCTGCTCGGGTGGATAAACCCGAAACTGCGCCGAGTCGAGAACCGCTCCGATGAAAAGGAGCTTCTGAGAGGGGCACAGGTGTGACTTCGGCACATTGATTGAGAACCCCAGCCGATGCAGGAGATCTGCCGTAGTCTGGAGGTTGCTGACGACTGCCTGGGGCGAGCCCGCCTTCAAAAACCAGTCGTCGAGGTAGGGGAAGACTGAAACCCCTAACCTGCGCAGATGAGCTGCGACCACCGCCATCACCTTTGTGAACACCCGTGGGGCGCTGGTAAGGCCGAAGGGAAGCACGGTGTACTGAAAGTGCTCGTGGCCAACCGTGAACCGCAGGTAGCGCCGGTGGGCCGGCAGGACGGGGATGTGGAAATAAGCGTCCTGCAAGTCCAACGCTACCATCCAGTCTCCTGGGTCCAGGGCAGCCAGGACCTGAGCCAGTGTCAGCATCTTGAACTTCTCCTTCCGGAGGAAGCCGTTGACGTTCCGTAGGTCCAAGATAGGGCGTAGGCTCCCTTTGCCCTTCTTGGGTACCAGAAAGTAGTGGGAGTAGCAACCACACCCTACTTCTGGCCCAGGTACGCGCTCGATGGCCCCCTTGGCCAAGAGGGCCGTAACTTCCTCCTGCAGAAGTCGCAAATGATCCCCCGATACACGGTGGTTCTGCGGTGGCATGGCTGGAGGAGTCGCCTCGAAGTGGAGGGAGTAGCCCCTTCGGACGATCTGCAGCACCCACCTGTCCGAAGTGACGGTGCGCCAGTGGAGGTGGTGATGGCGAACCCTGCCCCCCACTGGCGTCACATGGGCCTGAAAGCACAGACTAGGAGGGTTTTGAGGCGGATGCTGCGGGGGAAGGTGTGGACTGACCTCGCCGTTGTCCCCGACCGCCGGGACGGCGGTTCCCACGGCCGCCACCGAGTTGGGTATTACCCTGCGGAGCGTGGCTGGCAGCACGTGTGGGTACACCCCTTCCGTGGCCACAAAAGGAATAAAAGGCAGCCGATTGCTGGCGCGGGGCAGAGAGGCCCAAGGACTTGGCCGTAGCCCTGGAGTCCTTAAAGCGCTCGAGCGCATGGTCCGACTTGTCGCCAAAGAGGCGACTGCCATCGAACGGCATGTCCATCAATGTGTTCTGGACATCGGCCGAAAAGTTGGCGGACCTCAACCAGGCGTGGCGTCTGACCGCCACCGTCGTTGCCATCGCTATACCCAGTGAGTCGGTGGTATCCAGCCCACACCGAATGGAATATTTGGCTGCATCCTGGCCCTCCACAAGGGCTTGGCCGAGTTTGGCCCGTACCTCCAATGGACACTCTGGCAGCACTTCCGCGACCGTATCCCACAGAGAGTGGGTGTAGCGGCCCAAGAGGCATGCGTTGTTGGAAGACCGCATTCCCAGACTAAGGGACGAGAAGATCTTTTTGCCGTACTGCTCGTACCTCTTGGATTCCCTGTCCGGCGGTGCCGACGGGAATGCGGTCTGGGAATTAGAGGCCTGGATGACCAGGCTCTCAGGGGTAGGGTGGGTGGACAGGAAACATGGGTCGACTGGGGCGGGACGGTGGCGTCCGGCCACGTTCCTATCTACGGGCGAACCCGTAGCGGGCTTGGACCAAGTGCCCAGAAGAACGTCGGTCAAGGCCTCATTAAAGGGCAGCAGAGGCTCGGCCGAGCTTGACTGCGGTTTAAGGACCTCAGTGAGGAGATTAGTCCTCACGGCCTCGACGGGGAGCTCAAGGCCCAAGGCCTTGGCAGCCCTCATCAACACCACACTGTAGGTTGCCCCCTCCTCCGAAGCCACGGTAGGAGGGGAGACAAAACCAGTGTCTGGAGAGGTGTCCAGGCCACTGGCCTCCCCAAGGTCTCCTGCCCAGTCCTCATGAGACTGACACTCCCTGGTCAGAGGGTCCTTAGACCCCTCCCAATCCTCTTCATCACCCATCTCCTGAAACTCAGGGTTCTCAGCTAATGGGGCCTGTTCATAGAAGTGAAACTCCCCAAACGACATCTGGAGCGGCGCCCATCGGGGCCGTCCCGACGTCGGAACAGGAATGAAGGGGGCATCGGGGACGGCGCCGCCCGAGGACGGCGTCGGAGGCGACACCTGAAGGTCCGATGCCGGGGAGGTCGTAAGGTCCACCGGCGACGATCCCGATCCCGAAGAGGGTCTAGTGGCGTCCCGCGGCGCCGGGACAACTTGACCCCGCGGCGCCGGGCCCGAAGGCGCCGGTGCCGTCGGGATAGCGGGAACCTGCGGCGCCGGGCCCGAAGGCGCCGGCGGCGTCGAAGCACCCGACGGCGTCGGGGCAGAAACCCCCGACCCGCTAGGGGTCCCAGACGGGTCCGCTGAGCCCGAAGGCGCCGCGGAGCCCATCGGAGGAGAGAGTTTCCTCATGGCCATGAGGAAGCGCTCGATCTCCTCCGGCGTCGCGTTGAGCCAAGGGACCGGAGGGTGTGGGGCTGAACGCAGCGCCCGCGACTCCGACGGAGCCGCATGGGCGGTGTCAACCAAACCCCCGGCCGCATCGCGCGAGCGTCGGGGGGAGTCCGCAGAGCGATGACGCCTCTTGGACTTCTTGTGCCTCTTACCTGACGACGACTTCGACCCGGAGGAGTGCGGCCTACCCTCGGAGCTGTGGTGGCTCTGAGCCCGCAACCTGTCCCTCGACCTCCCGTGGGACTGAGACCTCTCGCGGCACGGGACCGACTGCCGGAGTTCGAGTTTCCTGCGGGACCGCTCCCGCCTGGCTTTCGAAGAGAGGGCCCGGCAGTCGGAGCAGGCCTTGTCGTCGTGATCGACGCCTAGACACGTTAAACACAGGTGGTGAGGATCCGTCACTGTGAGAGGTTGGCCTGATATATGATGTTCACTAGTTCTAGTGATCACCTTGTATCAACCTTATAGACCAGCTATCCTAATGGTAGCATGGACAAAGCAGTCTTAGGCTAAACTCTTTTGGCATGTGAAGCCAGCTGTTTTACCACAATATAACCCCTTGAATACCAAGTGAAAGGACACCACACAGGTTTTTATGAAAATAAACAGTATATTTATTAATAACAACACCTCTGAACTCTTTATGAGGTCAGAGGGCTAAGCACATGACAATCTCTTACGAAAAATACTACAAGTCGCACAAAATTACAATGGTGCCCTAGGGGCACGACAAACCATATACTAAGTAAGTGGAATGTGAAAGAAGATAAAGGAAATGGAGCTGTCCAGAGGCTGTAGGATCGATGGGACCACGCCATACTAACTTCAGGTAAGTAATAGGAGGCCCACGGAATGCGTGTGCAGAGTGTGAACTCACACGCGAGATGCGTAACAACGTCTATGGACAGTACAGTTCAAGTTAAAGGTGAGTACGGACAATCCTGACTAGATAGGACGGCCACGACTGTGGAACTGGACACTAGGACAGTTAAACTACCCTTGAGCACCGAAATGCTCTTGTTACCTCACCCACGGGCCGCGGGTGCATAGGGTTCAAAGTGCGTCGGGTTCTCGCGTTGAAGTCAATGGAGCCTGAAAGAAAAGATGCTGCTGGCGACCAGGAGGAAGATGTCCGGTGCAATCCAAGGGTGGATTGTTGAAGAAGGAGAACTGAAAGCAGAGGGGACAATGTTCACAGTCACTAGCCAGTGACTGGAGTGGAACCAGGAAGGAACCAGATGTCGAAGTCGCGATCAGGTGAAGAGTGGACGCTTGACTCTGCAGCCACGTGGACCAGGAGGTGTCTTCGACGACCAGGATGGAGGCACGAGCTGTCCCACGCAGGCTCTCGCTGTCGGCGGTGTCGAATCCGGGCTGGGACTCAACAGGCCTTGGCAAAGGCAACCCACGCGGTGAGTTAAGAAAGCGTCTAGTGCGGACTAGGAGAGTCCGGGATGCCCCTCTTTTGGAAGGGAGCAAGGGCCAGTCTGGAGCAACCAGACCAGCAGTGAAGATTTCAAAGTTCGTCGTCTAGGAGGCCACTAGCCAGCCGGCAAGTGACCAGACAACGCGTCGAGCAGGAACCAAGCAGAAGGGCCCCACGCAGATCTCGTGGATGCTGGAGGGCTGATCTTCGGTGCAAGGGCTGCTCGGGGCTGGGGCTTCTCAGTCCCCAAAGCACTTGGTCGAGTTTACCTCGGGAGTCGTGCTGGAAGCGAAGTGCAGGTTCGTTCAAGATGGCCGGTCCCACGTGTCTCGTCACACCCACGGGTCTCAGCTTTGCTGTAGATGCGGGTAGAGGTCGGAGACGTCTGGGAATCCGGGTCTCGTCGGGCTCTGAAGTCTGGATCCTCGAGGGAAGACGACAAAATGAAGCCGCTGGACGCTTGATGGTGCCTGCAGTTGCAGGGTGGACACTCCTTGTCCACAAGGGAGATTCTTCAGTCTTCTGTGGAGCAGAACGTCGAAGGCCAGAGTTTCTTCTTGTTGAATAGTTAAGGATAATCTAATTTGGAATGGGACCAGCTCCTACCTTTATTCTCCTAAAGGGGGCTGCACTACTGACTAGGTCCCTCCCCTGGGTGGGACCAGGAAGGGGGGTGGCTACACCCCCTATCCTTTGTCCGGTTTCCCGCCAGAGCTGGGGCAGGGATGCCCCAGCAACTGGTTTGAACCGGTGTATGCACAGGGCACCTTGTGTGCCCCAGGCATGTCTCATTCCTTTCAGGCCTCCCTACCTCAATACACAAAATCCTGTCTGGGGTGGTGCTAGCACCTCCCAAGGCAGGAAACCCTTTGTCCAAGCCATCCTCGCTGGAAGGACTCCCAGCAGCAGGAGGTCAGACTTGTGTCTGTGGTGGCAGCATCCATTTTGTGATGCTGAGGCTCGAGTTAACTTTAACCGGGGTTCACAGTTACATACATGTCGTGTCCCTCTAGAAGGGTGGAATGCTACCCCCGTTGCCAGAATTGGCGAGGGGGTAGTATTCCAAATCGTATGACACCTTACTCAACATGTTTTGATAATGTTATACCAGAGTTAGCATTTAACCTCGAGGTTGATAATGCACTTAAGAGTATATGGTATAGCGTTATCATGGAACAGCTATTAGGACTTGGTTCCGCAAGCTGCAAACGGGCTCAGCTCATGCCAGAGCACCATCTCACAAAAATCTGGGGTGACCATAGGATTGCAGACCCCACTCTCCTACAGTCACCGACATCAGGCGGTCGCAATCCTCGCAGTGCTTAAACCCGGGCATCCCTACGGCACCAATCGGAGTCGAGAGACTTCGAAAAATGATCAAAAGCGATCAAAAAAGTCAGTCAAAAATTGACTAGGGTTACTGCTTTTTCCAGATCTGCGCTTGCTGGCGCGGAAAAAAGAAGAACTGACATCAGCACGCGGAGGCGTCATCTAAGTACTCCGACGACGTCATCATGGCGCCCACGACGCCGACGACGGACGCAGAGCCGCAGACGACGCCTACCGACGCGCAAGGGTACTGCTACGCAAAAGTTTCCGGATCCAGTCTGACGCCTGGGGATATTCTAAGGTATGGAATCTAATACTAACGTGTCTCTTTCAGATACTACTTTACCTCATTTTGTGCTTTATTCTTATACTTCAGCTTTTCCAGTAAGTTCCTAATCCAGTACATATTTCTGTATTTCATGTCTCTCTACACAATATAGCTAGACCTCAATAGCCTCATATTGTATCTGAATTCTGGCGGGATCACCACATCCTACAACCAGGTATTTCCTAAACTCCTACTTCTCAAAGTTATTTGGAACTACTGCTCTGTGCAGGATAACCCCAAAGCAGGCAGTTGTATCTGCTCCTGACAATACTCCATTTATTTTATCTGCACCTATTTTGGAAGTAAATCCATTTTATTACTTTGAAGTTTGCCTAATGTTAGATCCACACACTCTAAGATTTAAGAAAATATCTTCTGCTTTTGTTCTGTTTTTTCAACTACTAAATTCTTATATCATACATACTGGTGCTTTTAACCTCTACTCCATTATCTTTGCAAACATTCAGTATTTTTGCATCTTTTATTGATACATTATTTAGCATGATTTATAGTTTAATACATAAATCCATTATTTTTATGCTAATTTCTAGTGTGCTGCTTACTGGAAACTTAGATGTGCACAAAGAATAGATTGATAAAGTGATTGTAGCCCTCTACATTTTCATGTTTTAATGAAAAAAAAATATTATACAGAAAGTCAATGGGTCAACTTATCACAATGATTTAGAACAGAGAGAGATAATTGCTCAAGCTGTCCATTCCAATACATACTTAACCTAGACCAGCATAGAGTTCAAGAATATGTAAAGTTGATCAGTAAATAAAACTGCTGAAATGATAATGGGCTGCAGTGCATTTGCTTTTACATCTGTTAGTCACAGTGGTGCCACACTGCTAGCCCTTTCAATCTGACAAAATATAAAATGCTAGAACTCTTAACAAAACAACAAAGAAAAGTAAATGTCAAAGAAAAATGGCTTCAACACTTACTGCTCAACTTATCTGCCTGTATGGCTGTTAGATAAAATAAAGTAATAGGTACATTGTTCTAAAACAGAACAATGTTCTTTAAATACTCACTCTTCCTCATTTCTTTTACGTTTTTCTTTATTTTGAATTTGTTTCAAGTGCTTTTGGGAGAGTTTCTGTGGTCACTTTCTTTACTTTTGGATCAAAATAAGAACTTACTTGCTAGATAATAATGTAATCTTAGTTACAGAAGAATGCATAAATACATAAGCATGTGTACGCTTACTTTTTAAATTATATAAATAAATATAAAAGTAGAAATTATTTTAACATACACCTACCAGCTCTTGGGATAACTTCCATATCCCAAGGGCTCATCTTCTCTGTATCGCCATTGTCCCAGCTAAAATTTAAAGAAACCATTACTTAGAAACCATGACTTAGAAACAATGTATTTTATCAATAACAATATATATTAAAAAATAATGTATAAAAAAGTAAACTACTTTCTTACCAGACATTGTAGCATTGAAAGAGACTATCCGGGTACTTTGGATTAAGAGGTTCCTGACTTTCAATCGTACCAAACCACCAAGCGTCATCTATCACTGACCTAAAACGGTCACCTGAAAGGGGAGAAAAATATTATATAAATATATATATATATATATATATATTCACTGAAAAAACCATAGGTTATAGACCATATATAGTTAGGAATTTGCATTTACAAAACCTTGAAAATTCACTGAAAAAACCATAGGTTAGAGACCATATATAGTTAGCTGGACATTTTATTGACATAAAACCAATGAAATTCCATATATAGTTAGTTGCACTAACTATATATCGCGCACCCGCAATCCACTGCTGATGATGTCACATATTACATCATTCATGACATGGTCAGTGACATCACTGATGACATCTCAAATGACATCACTGATGACATCACTGATGACATCTCAAATGACATCACTGATGACATCATCTAGTGTCTGTGTGTTTTTGTAAAGTTTAAATATGTTTTACATATTGAAGAATGAGTGGATGTATGGAAGACTGAGTGTGTGTGTGGCTGGCTGGGAGGTGTGTGACTGTGCATATCAATGTGTACTTGTATCAGTGATTGTATAAGAGAGTAAGTATGTGTTAGTATATGTGTGAAAAAGTATGGTGTTCTGTGTTTAACTGTATAGATGAGGAAATCGAAGTGTGATTGATTCTTCACAGGACTGACTAGGTGTATGAGTGCATATGATAGTGTTGTAATAATGAGTGACTGTATGTATGAGTGATTGTATGGGTGAATGAGTGAATGTGTGTGTAGACGTAGGAATCAGTGAGTGTGTATGTAGTAACTGGTATTGGTGTGTCATGATGTCATCAGTGATGTCATTTGAGATGTCATCAGTGATGTCATTTGAGATGTCATCAGTGATGTCATCAGTGATGTCACTGACCATGTCATGAATGATGTAATATGTGACATCATCAGCAGTGGATTGCGGGTGCGCGATATATAGTTAGTGCAACTAACTATATATGGAATTTCATTGGTTTTATGTCAATAAAATGTCCAGCTAACTATATATGGTCTCTAACCTATGGTTTTTTCAGTGAATTTTCAAGGTTTTGTAAATGCAAATTCCTAACTATATATGGTCTATAACCTATGGTTTTTTCAGTGAATTTCATTGGTTTTTTAAAAGCTAATATCTATAGCTGTAAAATATAGTCTTTATTACGTGACGTATCACGTAGCCACGTGAGACGCCTCATGACGCGTCGCATAACCGCGACGTATCGGCTCTGCAGCGCAAACAAAACCCGTAACGTAAGCGTGCCGGAGCACGCTTACAGATATATTTTTTTTAACCTTAATTAGACAAAATCCACACGTGCACATATCTTGAGGCCTTGCAAAGGCACATCAAACAAACAGTCCCTACAATTTTGCCAAGTTTGCTGGAAATCTATTCCCTTCATTTTTTTTTTACTGTTTCTCTTGGTTTTCCCCTTGTTACGCTTACCGGGACGCTACCCGGTACGCGAACCGGACGCTCCAAAAACACAAGATGGCGGACTCCCGTTACGCTAACGGTTAGCTGCCCGGTTCGCGTACCGGGAAGCGCCTCTACCGCGAAAAATCGCGGGGGACTTTAATATCCCCCTCATCAATCCTAGGGGGTCAGGAGGGGTTCACCTTGCCCCCTTTCCTTCATTTCCCCCTTCTTTTTTCACCACATCTTGTCTCTCGAACCTACCGAGAGACAAGATGGCGGCCACTCCGGACTGTTTACAATGTTGACAACTACGCTGCCGGTTAGCTGCTCGGTTAGCTGCCCGGTGAGCTGCCCGGTTCGCGTACCGGGACGCGCCTCTACGGCGTAAAATCGAAAAGAAAAAAAATATTATTTTTTGCCCCGCGGGGCACTTTAATATCCCCCTCATCAATCCTAGGGGGTCAGGAGGGGTCTACCTTGCCCCCTTTCCTTCATTTCCCCCTTCGTTTTAAACCACATCTTGTCTCTCGATCCTACCGAGAGACAAGATGGCGGCCGCTCCGGACTGTTTAGAATGTTGACAGACACCGGAGAGCCAATCAGCTTCGCTTCGCGAAGTTCCGTTACGCGTCAGGTACGCGAACCGGGGCGCTAACCGGAGCGCTGTCACAGATATATATTTTTTTTTAAACGTTAATTTCTCAAAATCCACTGGAGCACATATATTGAGACATAGCAAAGGCACGTCGGGCAAACCATATCTACAATTTTGCCAAGTTTCATGTAAATCTATTCAGCCGTTCGAGCTAAACCCCCCAGGGGCTGCTCAGAAACAAAATGTGCCATTTTCCTGAAAATTTCAGCCAATTCCGTCCACAAACGCCAAAGTTATTAGACATAGAATTTTCAGAAATCCCATAGAGAAAAAATCCTAACTATATATACCCACTGGCTATCGCCAGTAGGTAATATACATATATAAACATATATAATCTGCATATCTATATAAATATAAAGCATGCATACATATACATATATGCATACATATACATGTTATTTACATGAAAGTTTTAAAAACACTAATAAAAGCAAAGCTAAAAAGCCACCTCATTACAAACAGAATGGCTTTAACTTAAACGAGGGCGAGATCTATTGCATTTTCAATGCTTGTTTACTTTGGTTCTATCAAGAAGGCATTCAGATGTGTCACACATTTGCCATAAATTCTGAATGTTAGCACTCTAGTTGCTCATTAGATCACTGTAGTAAAGCTAGTGCTCACCAGGGAAGTCTGCTGCTAATCATGGTTTGCAGCCATTTTCCCGCATTTTTTATCCCGCAGACTTTCAGTCCGCATACCATTATCCCGCAAGGTCATTGACCTCGCATACCATTATCCCGCATTTTTTCAAAACGCATGTGCATTTATCGCGCATGCCTTTACAAAGAATTACGTTTTAAAGGCATGTATGGTAAATGCATTTGCGTTGTGAAAACCACGATGACGAGAGAGGTAAGTGGGTTTGTGTTAATTTTTTCGTGGGTTAGTGATTGTGTAGTGTAGTGTTGTGTAGTGTAGAGTTGTGGTGGTTGTTTAGTGTAGGGTCATGCTGGGGGTAGTGTTTTAGGGTTTAGGGTTGTGTTGTAGTGTTTGCGTAGTGTAGGGTCATGCTGGGGCTAGTGTTTTAGGGTTTAGGGTAGTGTTGTAGTGTTTGCGTAGTGTAGGGTCATGCTGGGGGTAGTGTTTTAGGGTGTAGGGTAGTGTTGTAGTGTTTGCGTAGTGTAGGGTCATGCTGGGGGTAGTGTTTTAGGGTTTTGGGTAGTGTTGTAGTGTTTGCGTAGTGTAGGGTCATGCTGGGGGTAGTGGTTTAGGGTAGTGTTGTAGTGTTTGCGTAGTGTAGGGTCATGCTGGGGGTAGTGTTTTAGGGTTTAGGGTAGTGTTGTAGTGTTTGCGTAGTGTAGGGTCATGCTGGGTGTAGTGTTTTAGGGTTTAGGGTAGTGTTGTAGTGTTTGCGTAGTGTAGGGTTGTGGTAAATAAATAATTAATTACCGGTACTATTTTTCTATACATTAACCAAAACAGGTAGCTCAATAAATAAGAGGCAGGATCCGTGATATCTGAGTCGTAAATGGCTTTAATCGGATGGCTCGAGCCTAAAGACCATGATGTGGCATGCAATGGAATGGAATGGCAGCTGCAACGTCTCATTAACAGTACATAGTATATATAGTAAAATAGTACAATTGTATTGCATACAGTAGGCGTAACAAGTGACAAACGAAAGATAAGAACAAATGGGCGTACAAAGAAGGCGTGCACAGGGCGTGCACGTAGACATGTGATGAGAACGTCACAGAAGTGTCATAAATGGGTGGATACATGGAGGGGGCTACCTGGGCAGCTGGAACCTTTAACCTACTGGTGCGCGCAAACGGGCCATGACGTGTAACTAGGGAGAGCTGGGGGCTCTGACTTTTGCACTAAAAGAGGAGACTAAAGTCTGGGATGTCAGGACGACATGTACCTATAGCATATCTGGTATCTCGTGTTTGGAGAACATGTTGATAGAATCTAAAAGTCATCAGGGCAAAGGCTACTTGACACTAAGGCTGGTGCATGCATATATTCTACATGTATTGCGTGTACTATGAATCTTCTTATGGATATTAATTCAGTAATTCTCTTGCATGGAGACAGGAAGACTAGACTATAGCTGAAGATGTTTATGCGGTTCGTTAGCTTAGGAATGTGAAGCCGGGGAGCTGAACTGATAACTAGAGGCATAACACATTCTTGGCAGACAGGCAGGCAGGCCAGGCCGGGCACCGCGCTGCTTGGCAGAAAGTAAGCGAAGGGTCAGGGATGCGGGAGGGGCTGCATCGCTCCTCGGAGTGGTTTCAGGAGACTGGAGCTTGAATCTGGTGTCCGGGCCCTTATGAGGCCTAGAAACGGGGACAACTCGATGAACTAACGTGCATAATGTAAAACGTTGGCAACATAGGCCTAATACTCGTTGCTTTCACGAGGACTGGATAACTGGCATACTAACGTTGGACACAACTATAATTGTGTCTTTATTCGGTCAAGGGGGAACATATGCATATTGATCATGCACATATGACATACGATGGGGAACACGTAGGGACACATGACAAGGCAAAATTCAATTTTCCTCATTCCCTCCTTGTGCCCTACGTTTCCATCAGGAAACATCAATATTCATGATACCATCTATCTGTTCATAGACCAGCATTTGCTCGTCTCGAATCTTCTTGGAATGGGACTTAGGACTAGGAATACAAGAGGTAGCGCACAAGCCGCAAATCGCAGGGCCACATTGTAAACATAGGCAACAACTGAATATGATCATTACTACTATTCCTAGGAATGACAATACTTTCCATCCCCAGGCAGATATTATATTCCAGAGCCAACTGGACCATGTCCAGTTGCCTGGATTCTGGTGTAACTGATGGGCAATTTTATGAAGTCTGGTTATAGCTGAATACACAGACGGTGCGTTATTAGGAATGAAAATGCAGCAACTAGATCCGATGACTCTACAAGTTCCGCCCCTATCGGCCAGTATGACGTCAAGGACGAGACGATTTTGAAGCACGACAAATCTCATAGCAGATTGTTCTTCGGTTAAGTTACTTAGAGCGGAAGTAGTCTCATTCACTACTGCTTCAAGGGTTCTGGTTAACCTACGTATTAGCTTACTATTCTGGACAGGACCTATGAAGAAAAAGAAACCTTTATTGAAGTCTGTATACTGTTCTAATGCAGTTTCATTCTGATCGACAATTGGGGACTCGATCTCCCTTCTATGTCTGACGTGTACTAGATGTGTATTTCTGTGATAATCAGATGGGGCTAGGAAAACTGGTGGCAGTAGGAAGGCAATGTAACATGTTCCATCCCAATCGAGGGGCAGACGTACATATGCAGTCTGACCACATACAAAATACGAATGACGTGAGGCTTTGAAAGTAGACTTCCCACTGTCACTATACTCGACCACAGTAGTACAATCACTATGTCCTAGATGTACTGAACCATTCTTTCTGACACATAATTCGCCTTTCACTGGTAGGACTGTAATAGCAGGAAAGTCTGGAGTAGTCTCGGACTGAACATTTAAAACCATGAAATTCGAGGAGAAATTACCTAGATCATATACTTCATTTTCTAGATCTAGCCCTGTTCTATGGGAAAGTCCTTCCTTGTCTGGGAAACATGTTCTATTCAAAAGGGATTTGTCGTTTGAGGATGACGTTATCGAAAACCATGCTCCACACGAACCATTGTGTGAAAACGGATAGGGAAAGAGTGGCAGAACTCCCTTCGGTGTCTGGTAAGGGGGGAGTCGACCACACACCCAACAATTAGTGGCATTGCTGGTCTGGTGTGAATAATGTAGCATACGGATAAAAGTATTGTTGCGCATGGCAAGTCTAAGATAACTCGTGAGGAGGTAGTTCACTAAAGGTGTGCTCTACTGTATTATTAGAAGACAAATATACATGTGAATCAATAGGAGGAAAATAGACATGTAAAACATAACTTATGCATGTAACCATAAGACTCAGAAATAACAAACAATAAAGTTATTACGCATCTGCTGCGCAAATTTTTACAATAACGTATTTTCTTAGAGTTTCGTCTTACTCTCTCACTATAGGGGTCTATCTCATACATGTCAGGAACCTGTCTAACCGCTTCACCCGAGAGGGACTTAAACAATTAAACTGTCTGACTTGCTAGACCTCAGTTTTATTTTATACTCCTGCTGTGGAGTTTTCTCTAACAGGGGAAGTTTAGAGTCAGTATCTAGGCAGTCCTTGAGAACGGGGCAGTCTTTGATAAAAGTCTTAGGACGGAGTCCATGAAATCGTTTGAGGTGACTGGAGTGGATCCATCACTTGCGGCCCTCCACTTTGACGGCGGTCCTTGTGGTCATCAGAACGAGCTTCGGCTCTTTCCAGCGGGGCTCCAGCGGACTCGAACGATCGAAATTTCGGATCAACACTAAATCGCCTGGAACGACCTCGTGCGGTTTCACTTGTGTGTTGTCTGGAAAGGCAGCAGCGACCTGTGAACGACAAGAGAGTAGTGCAGACATCAAGGAAGCTAGGTAATCTGTCAGCATATTACTGTCAACATCAGTAATTTTACGGTGTACCCCACATGTCCGGGGGACGACCGAAAACAACCTCAAAAGGTGAGAGACCTGAACGGGAGTGAGCGACCATTCTCATATAAAAAAAGAGCGACTGGCAGAGCTACCATCCAATCTACGCCTTTTTCTGCACAAACCTTGGCAATGCGGATTTTCAGAGTCTGATTGTGTCTCTCGACGAGGCCAGCTGCCTCGGGATGTCGTACGCAATGGAACTTCCACTGGTACCCTAATAGAAGAGATACTTGTTTCATGAGTTCGGATGAGAATGGCTGGCCGTTATCTGAATACACGACCCTGGGCAAACCATAGCGGGGAAAATACTCACGAACCAACTGCCTGGCAGTGGTCGCGGCAGTGTAATCTGGGACTGGATATGCTTCTGTCCATCTGGACAAAGCACATACAACTACGAGGACATACTTGAAACCTCGGCATCGATCCATCTGAATATAATCCATCTGGAGGACTTCAAAAGGGTGGTCAGGAGGATGGAATCCACCTTGTTCCACCGGAACACCTTTACCTGGATTGAACTGACAACATATCATGCAGGTACGTACTTTCTGTTTGGCTGCTGCTCGTAAATGCTTGTTAAACCAAATATTCTGGATGCTGTCTAACATGGCTTTCTCTCCTAAATGTGCTGGACTATGTGCTGTATTAATAATGACTTGAACCATAGAGTCGGGGAGAAACCATGTGGCTTTTCCCTTCGTCAACCATCCCTGATCTGTCTGGACCCCTCCTTGTTCAGACCATTTCTTGATTTCATCGGGAGTTGCATGTGTCTGGATGTCTAGTACGTCTTGTGTAGGGTCTTTAACTGTCATACAAGTCGTCTGGACTGGAACATCTGTCCTTGTCGTGTCAACTGGAATGTCTGGAGTCTGAGCTGTAAGCTTGGCTGTTCGATCTGCTAGATCGTTACCTTGAGAAATGGTGTCAGTGGCTTTCGTATGTGCTTTGCACTTCATAACGGCAATGGCTTTCGGCAAATGTATTGCTTCTAACAGAGCTTGAATGAGGGGGCCATGCTGAATCTTGGCTCCATGAGAGGTCATGAAACCTCTTTCTTGCCAGAGTACTCCAAAGTCGTGTACAACTCCGAATGCATAACGTGAATCTGTATATATGTTTACTTTCAGGTTCTTGGCTCGTATGCAGGCTTGGGTCAGAGCCATGAGCTCTGCTGCTTGAGCAGACAGGGTATCAATACGATGTGTTTCTATAACCTTAGTTTCAGTAGTCACTGCATACGCGGCTACTAGCTCTCCTGTACTTGTTCTCATACATGAACCATCCACATAAAGTGTCAGGTCGGGATCAGGTAATGCAATGTCTGTCAAGTCTTGTCTTGGCTTTGTCATGATGTCAATAACTTCCACACAGTCATGTGTGGCAGGGTTTGGAACAGTCGAGGGTAACAGTGTAGCAGGATTTAAAATGTTGCAGCGTCTGATTTCTATGTGTGGCTGAAACAGTGTCAGTTCATAACCTGTTAAACGTGCAATTGTCAAGTGCTGAGTCTGTGTTCGGTTTAAAAGAACTTCCACGGAGTGTGGAACTTGTACTGTCAGGGAGTGTCCTAACACTATGGAATCACTTTGTCTGATAGCTAGAGCTGTGGCTGCAACTGACTTGAGGCACGCAGGCAGAGCCTGGGCTACTGGATCTAATGTGCTAGAAAAATAAGCACAAGGCTTGTGTTGTCCTGCTTGATCTTGCGTGAGGACAGATAATGCTGTACCATCACGTTCAGTGACAAAAAGTGTAAAAGGCTTACTATAGTTCGGTGTCGCTAATACAGGTGCATTACATAAAGCTTTCTTTAACTCATTAAAAACAAGTGTATGTTCCTGGGTCCAAGGGAGGACAGTCGATATGGCTGCCTCCTGTGTTGTTAACTGTATCAGTGGCTTGGCTAGATATGCATACTGAGGAATCCATTGTCTGCAATAAGAAGTGAGGCCGATAAAAGCTCGTACCTCCTTCTGTGTCTTGGGCTGTGGAAGATGTGCTATTAACTGGATACGGTCAGGTGTCAACTGTCTACCCCTCTTGGACAGTAAGTGTCCAAGGTATACCACTTGCTGGACACAGAATTGTAGCTTCGAAGGGGACACCTTGTGCCCCATGTCTGCCAGAAAATACAAGACTGTCAGTGACGCACGTTCGCAGTCACGTTCTGTACGGGCTGTGATTAATAGATCATCGACATACTGGAGCAGGGCAGTGTCAGTTGGCATGTGAATACTGTCTAGTTGTCTTTTAAGTGCTTGACTGTAAATACTAGGACTTTCTGTGAAACCTTGAGGAGCTCGTGTGAATTTATAGCTTCTTCCATTTAAACAGAATCCGAAAAGAAACTGGCTGTCTGGATGTATGGGGACACTAAAGAATGCGTCTTGAGATCAATAACAGTAAAGAACGTAGCTTCAGAATCAATGGCAGTCAATAGGGAAGAGATATCTGGAACCACAGGGTACTGGGGTATGATACATTTATTAAGTTCTCGAAGATCAATCACTAATCGATATACTGGAGGTGCATTTGGATCAGTACGTTTAAGAATCGAAATGATAGGAGAATTACATACATTGGAGTCAGTTTCTACAACCACTCCTTGAGCAATGAGCTTGTCAATAATTTTCGATAAGGCTGCTACAGCCTCAGGTGGCAATTTGTACTGTCGGATTCGTGGTAATACAACACCTTGTTTCAGAGTGACACGATATGGCGAAATGTGCATACAACCTACATCAGTTGGACTTTGCGCCCATAAATGCTGTGGTACATTCAATAATCTTGGATCAAAATCTCGTAACACATAATGACCCTTAAAATCACGTAAAAACAATCTCACTCCTTCTGGGGAACAGCATATAACTGCTCCTAATTCTTTCAATGTTTTAATACCTAGTAAATTTTCAGGACAGGATTTCGTGAGTAACAAATCTGTAGTTCGGGACAATGGACCAACTTCTAGGGAAACTGGTTTCGATATTTCATTAACAATAGGCTTTCCTGAAAATCCCAGGGAAACGTTTCTTGAGCCTGAGAGTGGAGCCCCTGGAACCTCGTCATGACTGATGGTAGTCCTACTTGCCCCTGTATCAATCAGAAACTTTCTGTCTTTCCCTAATACTTGACTGTGTACATAGGGACCCTCTTGATCTACAGGAACCTCGATGAGAGGCAAACCAACCTCCCTCTCTAGGCTGTTTCATGAATACTGCTGATATTCTGGATAATCTGACAGCGCGTACTGATACATCTGTTGTGTAACGTGTTGTGTGGCAGCTATAGGCTGCGGTACTGTAACTGTCTGTTGTGCGTTCTGCGGGGGCTGGGAATTCTGCGGAACATGTTCTTGTCTAGGAGGACGTGGTCTCTCTTTCGTCTTACCTGTAGCTATGTTGTGTTTCAGAACTGCACATTCGTTTATGTAATGACCTGGCTGTTTACAGTAATTGCAGGTCCCTTTAACTGGAGCTGCAGATTGGCTAGTCGGGTTCGGACCCTTCTTCTGACTATCTGGTTGAACAGACTGTGCAACTAGTACTTTCAGTTTCGTGTCTTTCATACGTCTCCTTTCGTGTTCTTGCTCTTCCCTGATTCGGTTCTGGTGATACTGTAACATCTGTAGCATTTGGGACGGAGTATTAGCTTGCCAAGTACTCTCGACTTTCAATACTCTATTTTTAACTTGCGGTAAAGAATTCTCAACTAGTTTGGTAACAAAAAGATGTGGATACGACTCACTACTTGTTTTCAGACCGCTATTAATAATGAAACATTTCTCAAATCTGGAATAAAAATCACTAGTGTCTTCGTCTTGTTTCTGTTTACAGGCTGAGATGGCATCCCAATCTTCCTTTTTCGTGGCTAATAATCTTGGCAAGACTTGTATTAACAATTCGGGCAACTCTTTGGCTTTATCCCCAAGACCAGTACCTGGGACTCGTGTGTTATCTTCGTTCTCTAACGCGGTCCAATCTATCTTTTTCTCTCCCACCTCCCATTCTTTTTCTTTAAGTTTTTCATATATGCCCGCAGGCAACAGGACCTTTAACATTTTTATGATATCAGGATACGTGTATTCTCCCATACGGAGCATGTCCTTTAATTCACGGTGGAACCCTGCTGGATCTTTATCATGACAGGGTATTAACTTTTTCATTTCTAGTAGTTCTATTTTCGTGATAGGGGTGTAAACAAATACTCGTTCGAGATTACCCCCCGCTCCCTTGACTGGATGCACTTCTCGTAACGGATTCTGTCTGTCTATGTAGAACGGAGGTGAAACAGGAATAAAATGCGGAGTCAGGAACGTTCTGTATTTGTGGCGCTGTTCTAGAATGACACTAATTAAATCGGTACCTAGACCTTTCCATCTGTTTAGGAGTAACTCGTTCAATACATTATATAAGGGACCTGGATCAGAATGCTGACTCTCGTACAGTGTAATGAGGTGCTGGATCATGTACATACCCACCAGTCGCTGCTCGGCTGGGGCAGTTTCAGAAACATTTGGGCCACTACTTCGTCTGGAAACGTGGCAGAATCACTAACCCATCGGACTGCTGATCGGGCTAGTTCTTGTTCATGCATGGTACTAAGTTCACTGTAACCTATTCGTAGTTTCAGAACTTTATCGGTAGCCTGGAATACTTGTTCGAGAGAACATTGTTCTGGTACAGGAGGAGGAAAAGCTTTCTTGTAATCTAGGCGTGAATGTCTATCAGAAAGTCTCGTTCTACCTACATACGCAATTCTAGTGGGATTCTCGGTGTCTACATCTTCGTTTGAAGAATCATTCTCTTTGTCTGCTACTATTCTTGCTTTCTCTCTCTCGTGTATACCTATAATTTCTTTCCGGATCTTTCTGTACATGGTTTCTATACTATTTTGTGTCTTGTGTTTTCCATCTGCTATATGGTCACTCCATTTTGTCAGGACTTTCATTTCTTCTGGACTTTTATCAGGACGATCCTGTTCTCTTATTAAACAATTTATCAGAAATTGCAGAATCATGCCTTGAATCTCGACTTTCCTGTGTGCCATAGCTTCGTGAATACTTTCTGTATTCTCCCCTGTTCGGATAAAATGATATATTCTGTCTAAATGTTCTTTCATATCTGATATGGTGATCAAGAAGTTTGCAACTCGTCGTAAACGTACGGAGTATAATATCATGTGATCTTCGCCTGGCACTGGATCATATCTACAATCTGTAAGGTACTTTTTGAGGGCTTCGTACGTGGCCACTTTTGGCGTACGCTGTAATGCTGCGTCTCTCAGCGTCAGGCGCTTTGTTTGAGGCGGGGTGATAGGAATACCTCCCCCTGCTCCTCCTGAACTGGAATCGTCAACTAATACTGGGTGTGCGGCTGCTGGTAATGTGACTGGCAAAGTAGGAGTACGTAATGCGGGTTGGTACTGGCACATGAACAGGACCAACGACTGGAGGCACAGTAATTACATTAACAGGAGGTGGAAGTTGAACTGGCGGAGGATTCGTATTAGCATATTCTGGGACAGTGTCATCTAAATAGGAAGAAAGGAAAATTTCAGCTGCGGTCGGTTTATGACGTAGCTTAGTCGGGACCAAGGGTGGCGGTAAATTACAGGATATTTCCGGGGTTGCCTTCGGCAAACCCTCGGCGAGAAGAGGATACATACCTTGAATAAGGGCATTTCTCTGTCTGTCTGACTGTTCTACTCTAACTCGTTCACCTTCTTCGATTAATTCCCTTTCTTGGGCTTTTTCGGAGGATTCCCTACTTAATTCTGCTTTTCTGAATTCTTTCTCTATTCTTTTATGGGATTCTTTACGCCATAATTCTATGGCATCTTTCTGGGATTGTCTGGCTTTCTTTTTCCATAATGCTTGTTCTACTCTCATGATGCACTCGGCATCCCATGTTCCTGAAACAGGCCATCTATATTTCTCTTCAAGATGCTTTGTATAATCAACCCATAAATCTAGATACAATATGGCATCTAAGCCATGCTTGTGATACATAAAATGTCCAGGACTGTCCCTGGGAGGGACAGGAACTGATTCTTCGAGTAACCCATTTCGGGTTTTTATCTGACGTAATTTCGAAAACAGCTGCATATTTGAACCGTACTTGAACTTGAACACAATACACAATACACAGTAATAAATAGCAAAACAATCATTCATACCACGACATCAAGAACACATTAATAACAGTTCGAACAGAATACTACCTGATACATTGAAAACACAGTACTTGAATTTCTCGAGAACGGACTTACTAGAATTACTGGATGCACTGCTAAAACAGTACAGAACATACCGGTCTCCTGAAGAGACACGTCATACCGTATCCACCTAGGTGAACACGTCGGACCGGATCTGTGTACCCAAACCCGTCGGACCGGGCACAAATTAATGAACACCCGTCTAGATACCCCCAGCAACGGTACTCACCGGGAAGCAAACTGAAGGCCTCGGACTGGACTGGACTGGACTGCTACGACGTCTGGTAACTGCTACGCACTACGCGTGCGCTTCGGGCTTCGGACTTCGGTTACAGGTGGGCCTCCGGATACCTCGGACCTTGCTCTCTCGGCTTGGGCTCTGGTCGGAACGACCCGCCTTCCTCACCGCCTCGTCTGGATGCCGGACCGCAGTCTCCGTCTCCTCCGTGGGCCTGAGGGAGACTTGAACAGAAATATCTGCCGGTGCGCAGTAGAGGTCCGTCACGGCTGTAGAAGGGTCAGGGGGCCTGCGTTACATCGCCGGCGCGTGGGGAAGGGGCTCGTACCTGTTCGGGCGCCATTTATGTGGTAAATAAATAATTAATTACCGGTACTATTTTTCTATACATTAACCAAAACAGATAGCTCAATAAATAAGAGGCAGGATCCGTGATATCTGAGTCGTAAATGGCTTTAATCGGATGGCTCGAGCCTAAAGACCATGATGTGGCATGCAATGGAATGGAATGGCAGCTGCAACGTCTCATTAACAGTACATAGTATATATAGTAAAATAGTACAATTGTATTGCATACAGTAGGCGTAACAAGTGAAAAACGAAAGATAAGAACAAATGGGCGTACAAAGAAGGCGTGCACAGGGCGTGCACGTAGACATGTGATGAGAACGTCACAGAAGTGTCATAAATGGGTGGATACATGGAGGGGGCTACCTGGGCAGCTGGAACCTTTAAACTACTGGTGCGTGCAAACGGGCCATGACGTGTAACTAGGGAGAGCTGGGGGCTCTGACTTCTGCACTAAAAGAGGAGACTAAAGTCTGGGATGTCAGGACGACATGTACCTATAGCATATCTGGTATCTCGTGTTTGGAGAACATGTTGATAGAATCTAATCTATTTCCTTCTATGTCCCCACCCGCAACCTCCGGTCTCAAGGTCAGGCCCTTGCTGTTGTCCCTAGATTTAGGCTCAGCAGGATGGGGGGTCGTTCTTTCAGGGTGAAAGCGGCGTTAATCTGGAACACCCTTCCAGTTGAAATCCGGCTGCTTGAGGACCTGTTGTCTTTCCGTAGAGCCATCAAGACCTTCCTGTTTTAGCCTCTTTTCCGTGGTGTTATCTCCCTGTTATGTTGTGTTGCTCCGTTGTCTCTGCGCCGGGATGCTCCTTCGCTGGGGTCGCTGTGCGCACAATAAATTGTTATAACATAACATAACATAACATCAGGGCAAAGGCTACTTGACACTAAGGCTGGTGCATGCATATATTCTACATGTATTGCGTGTACTATGAATCTTCTTATGGATATTAATTCAGTAATTCTCTTGCATGGAGACAGAAAGACTAGACTATAGCTGAAGATGTTTATGCGGTTCGTTAGCTTAGGAATGTGAAGCCGGGGAGCTGAACTGATAACTAGAGGCATAACACATAGAGGCATAACACATTCTTGGCAGACAGGCAGGCAGGCCAGGCCGGGCACCGCGCTGCTTGGCAGAAAGTAAGCGAAGGGTCAGGGATGCGGGAGGGGCTGCATCGCTCCTCGGAGTGGTTTCAGGAGACTGGAGCTTGAATCTGGTGTCCGGGCCCTTATGAGGCCTAGAAACGGGGACAACTCGATGAACTAACGTGCATAATGTAAAACGTTGGCAACATAGGCCTAATACTCGTTGCTTTCACGAGGACTGGATAACTGGCATACTAACGTTGGACACAACTATAATTGTGTCTTTATTCGGTCAAGGGGGAACATATGCATATTGATCATGCACATATGACATACGATGGGGAACACGTAGGGACACATGACAAGGCAAAATTCAATTTTCCTCAGGGTCATGCTGGGGGTAGTGTTTTAGGGTTTAGGGTAGTGTTGTAGTGTTTGCGTAGTGTAGGGTCATGCTGGGGTGTAGTGTTTTAGGGTTTAGGGTAGTGTTGTAGTGTTTGCGTAGTGTAGGGTCATGCTGGGTGTAGTGTTTTAGGGTTTAGGGTAGTGTTGTAGTGTTTGCGTAGTGTAGGGTCATGCTGGGGGTTGTGTTTTAGGGTTTAGGGTAGTGTTGTAGTGTTTGCGTAGTGTAGGGTCATGCTGGGGGTAGTGTTTTAGGGTTTAGGGTAGTGTTGTAGTGTTTGCGTAGTGTAGGGTCATGCTGGGGTGTAGTAGTTTAGGGTTTTGGGTAGTGTTGTAGTGTTTGCGTAGTGTAGGGTCATGCTGGGGGTAGTGTTTCAGGGTTTAGGGTAGTGTTGTAGTGTTTGCGTAGTGTAGGGTCATGCTGGGGGTAGTGTTTTAGGATTTAGGGTTGTGTTGTAGTGTTTGCGTAGTGTAGGGTCATGCTGGGGCTAGTGTTTTAGGGTTTAGGGTAGTGTTGTAGTGTTTGCGTAGTGTAGGGTCATGCTGGGGGTAGTGTTTTAGTGTGTAGGGTAGTGTTGTAGTGTTTGCGTAGTGTAGGGTCATGCTGGGGGTAGTGTTTTAGGGGTTTGGGTAGTGTTGTAGTGTTTGCGTAGTGTAGGGTCATGCTGGGGGTAGTGTTTTAGGGTTTAGGGTAGTGTTTGCGTAGTGTAGGGTCATGCTGGGGGGTAGTGTTTTAGGGTTTAGGGTAGTGTTGTAGTGTTTGCGTAGTGTAGGGTCATGCTGGGTGTAGTGTTTTAGGGTTTAGGGTAGTGTTGTATTGTTTGCGTAGTGTAGGGTCATGCTGGGGGTAGTGTTTTAGGGTTTAGGGTAGTGTTGTAGTGTTTGCGTAGTGTAGGGTCATGCTGGGGTGTAGTGTTTTAGGGTTTAGGGTAGTGTTGTAGTGTTTGCATAGTGTAGGGTCATGCTGGGGGTAGTGTTTTAGGGTTTAGGGTAGTGTTGTAGTGTTTGCGTAGTGTAGGGTCATGCTGGGGTGTAGTGTTTTAGGGTTTTGCGTAGTGTTGTAGTGTTTGCGTAGTGTAGGGTCATGCTGGGGGTAGTGTTTTAGGGTTTAGGGTAGTGTTGTAGTGTTTGCGTAGTGTAGGGTCATGCTGGGGGTAGTGTTTTAGGGCTTAGGGTAGTGTTGTAGTGTTTGCGTAGTGTAGGGTCATGCTGGGGTGTAGTGTTTTAGGGTTTTGGGTAGTGTTGTAGTGTTTGCGTAGTGTAGGGTCATGCTGGGGGTAGTGTTTTAGGGTTTAGGGTAGTGTTGTAGTGTTTGTGTAGTGTAGGGTCATGCTGGGGGTAGTGTTTTAGGGTTTAGGGTAGTGTTGTACTGTTTGTGTAGTGTAGGGTCATGCTAGGGGTAGTGTTTTAGGGTTTAGGGTAGTTTAGTTGTTTAGTGTATGCTAAAGGCATATTCGTTCTAAAAGTTTTCGTTATTTTAATTTGCGGCCTAATAGTACATGCAGGATTTTATTTGCGGACTGATGGTATGCGGGATTTCGTCATATATTCGTTAATCATACTTTCTATGGCAAAATGAACCCCCTCATTTTGTTCCTTTTTAAATTAAATGTTTTAAGAGTTACCACTTTATTCCAATCAAGATGGCTTCAGGTGTGCCATACCTTTGTAATAAGTAGGACTGTTAGCACTCTAGTTGTTCTTTAGAACACTCTGGGACATTCTGTCATTGGGCTATAGTTGGGCTACATCTGGCTGATATTTGGGCTACATTTGTTTTTTTTGTCTCTGGTGGCCATCTTTGGGCTACATTGGGCTACATTGGGCTACATTTGGGCTCCAACATATATATATCCCAATGTTCAAGTTCAAGTTCAGGCATTTATATAGCGCACTACTCACCCAGAGGGTCTCAAGGCGCTAGAGGGAAGGGTTCATTGTTTATCGAAAAGCCAAGTTTTCAATTCTTTTCTGAAGGAGAAGTGATTTTGAGTGAGGCGGAAGTGGGTGGGGAGTGAGTTCCAGGCCTTGGCAGCCAGGAAGGAGAAGGATCTGCCGCCCATGGTGGTTTTTCGGATGCGCGGGACTGCGGCAAGGGCTTGATCGGATGATCTAAGTTGGCGGGTGGGATAGTAGAAGGACAGTCGGGAGCTGAGGCATTCTGGTCCTAGATTATAGAGGGCCTTGTGTGCGTGGGTAAGAAGGCGGAAAGTTATTCTCTTGTTGACGGGAAGCCAGTGGAGGTTTTTTAAGTGTCCGGTGATGTGCTCTTGGCGCGGGATGTCTAATATGAGTCTCGCTGATGCGTTTTGGATGTAGCCCAATATATATTTTTCAAAGTTAATTTTCGTAAAAACCACTGGAGCCTATATCTTGAGACATAGCAAAGGCACATCGGGCTACCAGTCCCTACAATTTTGCCAAGTTTGGTGTAAATCCATTCAGCTGTTCGGGCTAAAAGTGAGGCGAACCGCCCTATGGAAAATTGCATGGGAAAAACACGTTTTGGGACCCCCCTTTTTTCTCGGCCCCCCCCCTGACGAAACCCCCCCAAATTTTTAGGGGCTGCTCAGAAACAAAATGTTCCATTTTCCTGAAAATTTCAGCAAATTCTGTCCTCAAACGCCAAAGTTATTCGACATAGAATTTTCAAAAATCCCATAGGAAAAAAATCCTAACTATATATACCTACTGGCTATCGCCAGTAGGTAATATATATATATATAACACTTGCTAAACAATACAAGGACAAGATAAACAAGTTACTCACCTGCAGTAATGCTCTTTCTGGTGGATACTCTACCTAACCGCAGATCCGATTCCTCACTTTCTGAACACCAGCTAGGTGCAATTGGAAGAACTTTTTTTTTTTAAATACGAGTAGGCCAATCCACACAACGGAAAGTTGAGATGGCGTGAGGAATATGTATTTAGAGTATCCACGAGAAAGAACATTGACAAAGGTAAGTAATTTGTCATCCTGATTGATACCTCGAACAATCGATTCCTCACTTAGTGAATAGATAACTGAACAATACCTCCCAAAGCAGCTGGGATCTGTGAAATGGCTCAGACTAAAAATTCCTCAAAGACTGATCGTGTAAAGTGGCAATATCTCGAGCGCTATCAAGGCAGAACGATTTTGTCAACGTGGACTAACGCACATGTGCGGCCTGACAGATGTCTAAGAATGCAGGGGGAGTGCCTTGGCTCATGTTGACTGGGCTTTCAGACCTTCCAGCGGCTACTTCTTGGCCCAAGAGTAGTAGATCCTAATACAGAAGACTATCTAACTTATTATGGTCCTTTTCTGCACTGCCTTACCATTCTTTGCAGCAAAAGGGTGCTGGTGCTACAAGGGCTACCTGGTCTCACTTGTGCACAGCGTATTGGGATAAATACTTCAATCTATCCTGATTTACATACAATTATTACAATTCATTAATTGTTTTAACAACGCATGTATTCAATTTAATCATCATTAAATATTTTAAAACTGTTCGACTATCAACAGAAATAAAACATCATTCTTAAGCGCTGGGAATTCCTAATGGAAGAATCTGATTTTAATGGCATATACAAAGAGAAACCATTATTTGGTTCACTAGAGCCCGAAATTTGAAAGAAATGGTATCCAATACAAAAAAACAGTGTCATATTATCTAAACCTGGAACAACAAAATGTGGAAATTGTATTCACAGTAACAACGCCATCACTGGAAACACATTCTTACATCCACGAACAGGTGAACGCATCAAAATTAAACAAGCTTTTGACTGTAATTTAACCCAAGTAGTCTATTCAATTAAATACCCCTGTGGGTTACTATATATTAGTAAAACAGACAGTAAAATGAAGATCCGGCTAACAGAACACAAAAGTCACATTAGAAACAAAAACACTACCTCAAGTTTAGCCATACACTGGGAAAAAGCTCGACATACAATAGCGTAAATTAAATTTCAAATCATTGAACAAACCTCTCCACGCGAAGGGGTGGACATGTCGAAAGTTTTTTTTGTAAGAGAAGCTAACTGGATTAAAAAATTGAACACCTTAATGCCATTCGGATTAAATGACACATTCGATATGTTATTTTGTTATAATTTCCATATTATCTACGTATCTAGAAATGTTTGTCAAATAGTATACTACTATCCCTTAAAATACATAGATCAAAATACCAGACAGAATAGAATTATGTAAAAGATCGGTCTTCGGTATTCAGAAATGTCATTATTTAAATTTAAACACACTCAGAATTGATGCAGCCTTTAATTGCAACGTTGAGGCGGTTTAAATATCATCTAGAAGTGAAGTTGTGACCATTGTTACATCCCATTATGTATTTTGAGCCTACTTTAAGATATCGTCATTGTATGGAATAGGCAGCAACATACCCGTGTGAATACACGTGGCTTCGCAAACATGAAAACATTTAGCATATTTAGCAAAATAATTAAATTAATCTGGACAGATAGTTTCTTTAACATCACACTATCCTGTCAGTACACATTCTAAGATGGTGCCGACGGTCTATCGGATTTGAATATAACCACACGAGATCACGCTAGTATGTACTCATGGAAGTGTCAGGCGGAGAGTCATTGAGAGTGACGGAACAGGGACCGGTAGAAATCTTATCTATGCGAGAACACATTCTTGTAAACTAGGACATATTTAGTAGATTTCGTAAATAATGTAATTATTAATTTTGCTATCAGAGTATACTTTTAGTATACATTTCAAGATGGCGCGCATGGGCTAGAGTGTGAAGTATATTATCTTGCGAGATCACACGAGTATGCAGATATGGAAGTGCTTGGTCTAGAGCAATTGAGAGCGACGGTACAGGGATCGGCAGCAGTCGTATTGACAAACGGAATACAGAGATAACCTCCGCAGTTACAATCTCGGTAAGAAATACCCTAGAGTATCTTGTAGTCAAAGGGGGACGCAATCACTGATTGTGCTCTTTATTTCTTTTTCACGCAGCATCGCGACCACAGAAGATTGAGGATATAGAGAAGTCACTTCTTATACGGTATGAACCTACTTTAGTTATGAGGCTAAGATGGTCAGGTAGCAAGAGTTGGCGTTTTAGTAATCTCATATCGTTTAATACATAGTGTTGTGTAGGAAGGTGGCGCCGGTTTTTGCAGTGGTGCAGTAATTTTTAAAGACGTGAAGTACCTGATTGATACAAGGTACGACGGTTACATATTGTATTAAGAAGACGTGACCAAAGCATGGTGAGGGCAACGTTGAAAATCAAGACAGTTTCATATCACTCTTTTAGGAATCGTCGATCATTACATCTGTGAGTCGATCCACCACTTCATGTTTGTACAAGTAAGTTGACTCGTCTAATAACACAGATTAACACTATGAATTAGTCAAAGTATGTGTAGCTGCATCATGATGTCTACTAGAAGTAAAAAACAGGATGTATGGCCATTTCAAAGAATCATGCATTTAAAGGCAAAATCCAGAAAAGATCATCAAAGGAAAATACATTTGGAAATCAAAGAATAAGTTAATGAGATATGAGAAATAAATTAAATATTTTTTTAATTACAATTATACATATGTACCACAGACAGTGAGAAAAATGCTTTGTCATTATAATATATATGTTTATTTACAGATTATGGGCCCCTGCAGAAGGGACAGGCTGTCCCGAAATGCATTGGGCCCTGGAATAACCGGATGTATTATTATGATTTAATGATTTAACATAATTGTATGACTTATAAAAACTATTTTGAAAATATTTTATGATGATTACATTGAATACATGCATTGAAAAAACAATTGATGAATTGTAATAATTGTAGGTCTTTCTCCGACCTTTCGAGTCAGAAGAAAAACCTCTGCTCTGTGGTGTTCCGCGGGGCTCTGCATTGAGCCCACTGTTCTTCAATGTGTACCTCGCTCCGCTGGAAAAAGTGGTTGAATCCTGGGGGGTCAGAGCGATATCTTATGCTGATGATACTCAGCTTGTATTTTCTTTTAGAGATCACTCTGACGGCAGTTTGGCTAATTTTCGCCACTGCCTCATTAACATCTCCTCTTGGATGACCTCTAATAATCTCAAACTTAATACTGATAAGACGGAGGTCTTATTTTTCAATCAGAAATCTCCACTTTCAGCCATACTGTGGTGGCCACCGGAGCTCAATCCTCCTCCGGTACCTGTTCAAGCAGCTCGCAATTTGGGGTTTCAATTTGACAACTCCCTATCATGCAAAACCCATATCAACAAAGTTACGGCAGCTTGCTTCGATAAGCTGCGTATGATTAGGAAAATGTTTCCTTATCTTCCCCTGGACTCTCGCAGGACCATTATACACGCCCTGATTACCTCACATCTTGATTACTCAAACAGCTTATATGTTGACGCCCCAGCCTACCTAATCGATCGCCTGCAGATCGTGCAAAATGCGGCTGCCAGACTGATTGGCAATATCCCCTACCGCCACTCGGTCACTGCATACTTGAGGAAGCTACATTGGTTGCCAGTGACCCAACGAATTCAGTTTAAAGCACTGGTCTTTGCATTTAGGGCCCTCAATGGACTGGGCCCAGGCTACCTGAGAAAAAGGCTCAAACTTGTCCATTCGACCAGAGCTCTTAGGTCCAACAATCTTCGCCTCCTTGTTACCCCGCGCTTTCGCCGGTCCAGAATGGGGGGGCCGAGCTTTCGCGGTTGGGACCGCTAAACTCTGGAACAGCCTCCCCTTAGACCTAAAGTTTACTTCCTCGGAGTCGCTGTTCCGGAGCAAATTGAAAACCTGGCTGTTCGCCAGCCCTTAGCTGCCACCACCCTACTGTTTAGCATGCTGTCTGCAGCGCCGGGACAGCCCTGTTGGGGGTAGCTACAAGCTTAAAAAAATAATAAATAATAATAATATGTCAATCAAAATAGATTGAAGTATTTATCCGAATAAGCTGTGCACAAGTGAGACCAGGTAGCCCTTTTAGCACCAGGCCCCTTTCGCTATTTAGATACATGTATAGGCAGACATAGGCCACTAGTGCATGCAACAGAGTAGATAATATAAAGAGTAATTCAGATAATCATAAAAAGGTGTGCGCAATCTACACTTTCATTACCATTCTTTGCCCCAGAGAACCCCAACGCCTTACTACACAACACCAGTTTGTCCAGGAAAATAATTGGTGTATGGCAGGTGAACAGACAGGGCCTACAAATCACTCACGTGTCAAACAAAAGCTATCGCTATAAGAAAGACTGTTTTGAGAGCCATTAGAAGTAAAGGACAGCTGTGCACTGGCTCAGGTGGGGTAAACATAAGAAAAGTAAGAACCAAATTAAGGTTAAAGCACAAGTTACTACTTGTGTAACAATATATCTGTAAGAGACATTAGTTAGTGATAGATTCCTTACCTTAGAATATCCCCAGGCGTCAGACTGGATCCGGAAATTTTTTCGTCAGCAGTACCCCTGACCGTCGGTAGGTGGTGTTGTGCGCCTCCGCGTCCGTCGCTGGCGTCGTAAGCGCCGAGATGATGTCACGGAGGCTACTTAGGTGCTACCCATGCACGCTGACGTCAGTTCTGTACATGACTTTCCGTGTCAGTAACGCAGAGCCATGCAAGAAACTGACCACTGGTGCCATGAAACTAGGGCCCTGAAAGGGATGACCTTAACCCTAGAAATTAGTTCGAAGAACGGCGAGGATGGGTGGCGCGGTAAGGAATCTATCACTAACTAATGTCTCTTACAGATATATCGTTACACAAGTAGTAACTTGTGCATCTGAAAGACACGCTAGTGATAGATTCCTTACCTTAGAATAGATACCCCAGCAATACCAACCCCGGTGGCAGGTCTGCAAATAAGATTACACCAGAAAGTCACGGAGCACAGAAAGGCCAAAGAAGCCGTCTCTCCGGACTGGACTGTCAAGGCTGTAATGCTTGGTTAAGGTGTGCAGCGAGGCCCAAGTAGCTGCCTGACAAATGGACAAGGGAACGCCATGTCCCAAGGCAGTAGTGGCTGCGGTTGCCCTGGTGAAGCAGTCCCACATGAGGTTCCTTCTTAGCCAACCAGCCTTGATGCAGGGAACGACCCACTGAGAGATGGTCCGTTTGTGCACGGCCCGACCTTTTTTGGTCCCCACGTAGCCAACAAAGCGCTGGTCATTCACCCAGAACTCTTGTGTGCGTTTCAGATAGAAGAGCGCACATTTTGGGTCCAGACGGTGAAGCCTCTCTTCCTCTTTTGAAGGATGCAAAGGCGGAAAGAAGGTGGGCAAAGTGATGGTCTGCCCGATGTGGAAGGGCATTACAACCTTTGGCAAGAAAGAAGGACGGGTCTTTCAAACCACCTTGTCCAGATGAACAGAAAGGAAAGGAGGTTTAGAAGAAAGAGCCTGGAGCATACCCACTCTTCTGGCAGAGGTGATAGCTACCAGGAAAGCTGTCTTCAGAGTGAGAAGACGTAAAGGGCAGTTATGAAGGGGCTCAAAGGGAGAGCACATCAGATAGGTCAAGACAAGATTTAAGTCCCATTGAGGTATTATGAAAGGCACGGGAGGAAACGTGTGTGTAATGCCTTTCAAGAAATGGTTAACAACCGGAGACTTAAAAAGAGAAGGCTGATCTGGAAGCTGTAGAAAGTTGGATATGGCCGAAAGATAACCTTTGATAGTGCCCAGAGCAGAGCCCTGCTGGGCCAAGGATAGTAGGAACAGAAGGACCTCAGAAAAAGGGGCAGAAAGGGGATCCACAGCCTTTGCTGTGCACCATACCACAAACTTGTTCCACCTGCAAGCGTATACCGTCTTAGTGGAAGGACGCCTGGCTGCCAGAATGACATCACAGACTTCGGGAGGAAGATCGAAGCGGTCAACTGTCGCCGTTCAATTTCCACGCATGGAGGTGGAGGCTGGATAGGTTCGGGAGAAGGACCGTCCCCTGCTGCTGCGACAGACGATCCTCCCGAAGAGGTAGTCAGATCGGGGGATCGATTGCCATGTTGAGTAGCTCGGGATACCAGTATCTTCATGCCCAATCCGGAGCCACAAGGATTACTTGGGCTCGGTCGCGCTGAATCTTCTTCAGCACTCTGGGCAGAAGTGGTATAGGCAGAAAGGCGTACAACAGACCGAAGTTCCACTTGCGATGAAAAGCGTTACCGAGCAAGTGATGCCTTGGTATTCCAACGCGCAAAAATGCTGACATTGCGCGTTCTCTTCGGTGGCAAATCGATCTAACCAAGGCTCTCCCCACTGCAGAAAGAGACCTTGCGCCACGTTCGAGTTCAGATGCCATTCGGGATCCATCAAGCACCGGTGGCTGAGTTTGTCCGCCCTGGTGTTCAGAGCAATTGCCAGGTGTTGAACCACCAAGGTAATGCCTTGATGTTCCAGCCATGTACAGAGGTGCAGAGCCTCCTGACAGAGGGTCCATGACCCCACCCCGCCCTGTTTGTTGCAATACTACATGGCGGTGGTATTGTCTGTGAACACCTGCACCACACTTCCCCGGACAGAGGGAAGGAATGCCTTCAGTGCAAGTCGGATCGCCCGAAGCTCCAAAAGATTGATATGGAGCCGGACTCCGCCGGAGACCTGAGTCCTCTGATCTCCGAATCTCCCAAGTGGTCCCTCCATCCCAGGAGGGACGCATCCGTCACGACTGTGTGCTCCGTTTGGGGAAGGGAGAGGGATCTGTCATGGTCCCAATCGTGATTCGTGAGCCACCACTGCAACAATTGACGTGCAGTGCCATCTGAGATCTGGACGTGATCGGACAGGTTGCCCAGATGCAGTGCCCACTGGAACTTCAGGTCACACTGCAGAGCCCACATATGCCATCTGGCATTTTGCACTAGCAGGATCCTGGAGGCCATCAGGCCCAGGAGCCGGCGGGTCATCCTGACAAACCAGGGATAGAGGCTGAAAGATCGGAATCATGGCCTAAATATCCCGGACTCACTGCTCGGAAGGATAAACCCGAAACCGCGTTGAATCCAGAACTGCTCTGATGAAGGGGAGCTTCTGAGAAGGACTCGGTGCGACTGCGGCAGGTTGATGGCAAACCCCAGCAAATGCAGTCGACCGTAGTCTGGAGGTGGGTGACGACTGCCTGGGGCGAGCACGCCTTCAACAACCAGTCGTCGAGGTAGGGGGAAGACTGACACCTCTGACCTGCGCAGATGAGCTGCGACCACCACCATCACTTTCGTGAACACCCGAGGGGCGCTGGTAAGATAGAAGGGGAGCACGGCAAACTGAAAATGCTCCTGGCCTACCGTGAACCGCAGGTAACGCCGGTGGGCTGGCAAGACAGGAATGTGAAAATAAGCGTCCTGCAAGTCCAACTCTACCATCCAGTCTCCAGAGTAGAGGGCAGACAGGACCTGAGCGAGCATCAGCATCAGAGGAAGCAGTTGACGTTCCGAGATCCAAGATAGGATGCAGGCCCTTGTCCTTCTGAGGCACCAGAAAGTAATGGGAATAGCACCCACAACCTACTTCTGGGACAGCAACGCGCTCGATGGCTCCCTTGGACAAGAGTGCCAAAACTTCCTGTTGGGGAAGGGCCAGATGATCCTCTGACATGCGATGGCACTAAGGTGACATGGATGGAGGGGTAGACTCGAAGGGGAGGGAGTAGCCCCTTCAGATTATCTGCAAAACCCACCTGTCCGACGTGATGGTGCGCCGGTGGGGGAGGTGATGGTGAATCCTGCCGCCAACTGAGGTTTGGTGGTCCTGAAAGGTCTGACTAGGAGGGTTTGTAGGCTGCTGAAGAGGGGGCTGTAGTGGACATGCCCATCCGCTGGCCCCCACATCCACGGCGCTGGTTCCCACGTCCCCGGATGCGCAGAGGCTGAACAGCTTGCGCCGGCCTGTGGCTCTGGGCGGAACGTGGCGGGGCACCCCTTCCATACCCACGAAAGGGGTGAAAGGCAGACTGCGCAGGTCGGGTGGTGGAGAGGCCCAAGGACCTGGCCATAGCCCGAGTGTCCTTAAAGCGCTCCAGCGCGTTGTCTGCCTTGTCGCCGAAAAGGCGGCGGCCATCGAAGGGCACGTCCATAAGAGTGGATTGGACATTCCCGGAAAACCAGTCAACCTCAACCAGGCATATCCTCGAAGGGCTACGTCGGTGGTAACCAGGCCACAGCAGATGGTAAACTTAGCTGCGTCTCTCCCTTCGGCGACCGCCCGAGCCTCCTACCGGCACTGAGGCAGCACTTGCGCAACCGTGTCTTACACGGAATGGGTGCAACGGCCCAACAGACGTGCGGTGTTTACCGACTGCAGTCCCAAGCTGAAGGAAGAAAACATCTTCCCAAGATGATCCAGCTTTTTGGATTCCCTATCCATTGGAGCAGTAAGGAATGCACCCTTGGAGGTAAAGTGTTGGGCCACTAAGCTTTAAGGGGTGGGGTGTTGGGAGAGGAAAGTGGGGTCGCCCGGTGCCGGGCGATAGCGTTGAGCAATCATCCTGTCCACAGGAGCCCCTGTGTTGGTACTGGACCAGGTGTCCAAAAGGATGTCCGTCAGGGCTTCATTAAATGGCAGCAGGGGCTTGCCGCCGATTGAAACACCTCTGTCAGGAGGTTAGTCCTGACTGCCACCTTAGAGTGCTCAAAGTGGAGTGCCTCAGCCGCCCTACGCAACACCCCTGCATGTTATGTTATGTTAAAAACACTTTTATAGCGCACAGCTGCCCCAGCCAAGGGGCGTCCCGGCGCTTCATAGAAAGTACCCAAACACAACACAGCAATACAAGAACGAAAACGCACAGAACCGAGTACCAAACTGTATGGGGGACAAAAGCGTTTTGATAGCTCTCCTAAACTTCAGGAGCTCATCCATTTCACGGATATGGGGCGGAAGAGAATTCCACAATTTGGCAGCCAGAACTCGAAAGGACCGGTCTCCAGCTCTGCACAGTCTAAACCGTGGGACAACCACCAAATTTTGCCCCAGAGATCTCAAAGAGCGCGAGGGCACGTAAGGCACCAAGAGATTATCAAGAATCTGGGGGGAGGCCAACTTGAAGATCTTGAAAGAGAGGCACAGGGTTTTAAAATAGATCCTCTGTGCCATTGGCAGCCAGTGCAAAGAACGGATGGTACTTTCCGCAGAGCAGAACCTCTGTAAACCTACCAGGGCTCTAGCTGCGGTGTTCTGGACACGTTGCATCCGGGCGATTTCAGCCTGGTTGGCTCCGAGATAGAATGGATGACTGTATGACCAACTGCCTGGTGGAAGCATCAAAGACCTTCAAGATGGGTCTCAACCCTCGTAAGATGCCAAAACAGGGTGCCGCCACTTTTTTTAGTGTGGCCACTAAAACTCAGGGCAGGATCAAGCCAGACCCCCAAGTTTTTTACCTCTGAGACTGGAATAGGAGTTACACCCAGCTCAGGGGGCCACCATGTGTCACCCCAAAGATCCGTCCGCTTGCCCACAATCATGACCTCAGTTTTTTTAGCATTCAGCTGGAGACAGTTGGCGTTCATCCAGCTAGCTACCGCCAACAGTCCCTCCCGGAATCTGGGGGCATCAAGGTCAGAGTCACCACTCAAGGTGACCGCCAGCTGCGTGTTGTCAGCATAAGAGACCATAGTCATGCCCCAATGCTTGACGACAGCCGCCAGCGGTCTCACAAAGATTGAATAGTGTGGGACTCAACGACGAACCCTGGGGCACACCCGGCTCCAGCAGATAGGACTTAGACTCAAAAGGCGGGGTAGCTACTTTAAAGGTCCGATCAGCAAGGAAGGAGCTAAACCAATCAAGTGCAGTGCCCGTGACGCCCGCCTCTCCAAGATGTTGGAGGAGGATCCTGTGCGAGACCGTGTCAAACGCGGCACTAAGATCCAGTAGGACCAGTGCCGCAGTCTGACCAGAGTCAAGCACAGAACGAAGATGTTCAGTCATTGAGAGCAAGGCTGTTTCAGTGCTGTGACCAGCACGAAAGCCATTCTGGGAGGGGTCCAGAATGGCTGCTCTCACAAGATGTTTAGACAACACCCCATTCACAAAGGCCTCAGTAATTTTAGCGGCCATGGGGAGGAGAGAAATCGGGCGATAGCTCTCGGGTTTGAGGGGGTCCATGGTAGCCTTTTTCAAAATACGACGCTCCCTCCTCCGTAGCCACGGTAGGAGGAGACAACATGCCATGGTCTGGTGAGGTATCCAGTCCACTGGCTTCCCCCCATTTCCTCTCTCCAGTCCTGTTCATAAACCAACTGTTCGGTTAAAGCGTCCCCAGACCCCTCCCATTCCTCCTCACCCTCCTCTGGCTGCATATCTGGTCTCAAAGAGCCAGGGTAGAATGAGGCACAAAAGTACCCACCGGCGCCGGGTCCGGCATCGGTCGACGCCGGTCCAGCTCTGTGTCTACCTCGAGGTGGAGGCCAGGGACGACGTTGGCTGGTGACACAGCAGACGCCGGTTGCGGACGTGATGCCAGTGGAATCGCCACCGCGGAAGGCGTAACAAGGTCAACCGGCACCGATTTGGATCCAGGCCTAGATCCAAGGGGGCCCTGCAGTGCAGAGGACGAAGCCGCCAGCGTC